>NC_138988.1:73723788-78523788 GCF_964341445.2 Mesoplodon mirus | reverse complement strand
AAGCTACACATTACAGGGCAACATACATAACAGCAATGATAAAGAATAAATGGTGTAAATATAAAGTGGAGAAGCAATTAAAAAGGACTAGAATCAGTCACTTTCTGCTCATCCTGCCTCCTCTTTGCCATGCATGCCTTGTTTTAGGAAAAGTAAAACTTATGTAAAAGGTATGTGTCCCTTCTCCCTTTCCTTTACAAAAAATATATCCTCATCATGAAATGCTATGGTATTTTGGATTTGCCTCAAAATAATTTGGCTTTGGGCAGGGAGAGAGTGGGATGTCTGTGAAACAAGCCTGGCCATGAGTTGACTGTTGTTGTGTCTGGGTGATGAATACACTGAGGTTTATGAAACTTTTCTACTTTTGTATAAATTATTCATAATAAAAAATACAAAATAAATCCTCATCAGGATTATGAATTCTGATCTGGTTAAGTATTATTCCAGGCTAAATTATATACTAACTGCTTGTTTATGCATGCCTTCAACAAAAGTTAATGTGTCGGATACTTGACAAGGCATCACATATTTACTGTGATAAATGCAACTGTCCCTATGTTTCCTGCTTCCTCCTCAAAGTGAATCCTGGTTGTCCTGAACCCTGACTCAGTTCAGGGATGATTTATTCTGGAGGAGATGGTAAGGGTTATTAATGGTCCCATGGCTGAAAAATGGGCAGAGATTTCTCCTCTCAATGGATGCCACAGAGGGCCTCTTACATATTAAATATCTATCAAATATGGGGACACTTACCATGCTATCTCCCTTAATTGGTTCCACTCAACTCCTATCCCTAGAAAGGAAATTTAAGGCACAGAGGGGTTAAGCAACTTGTCCAATATCACACTGCTAGTAAGGAGCAAATTGAAGATTTGAACCCTATGGTGTCAAACTCCAAAGTCAATTCATTTAATCATTAAGAACTGCCCAAGTCAGCCCTATAATGCTTCGGCTTCCACATACACTTCATTTGTACTCATACCTCCCCACTCTCGAATACTGGCTTTAGGGACAATGTTCTCACTCTCTTTCTCCCATTTTAGAAGTTAATTTTCTCTCTCTCTTGTATTCCTGATGCCTGGATTGTCTTAGGCTAAATCTGATTCCTCTTACCCCTCAGATGTAATTTTTCCCCACAGCTATATTATTTTTGGTTCCAGGGTCTTTGAAATTTCCAATTATGGGATGTAGTGATATGATGGCAAAGAAAAAGAAGAGAAAGAGGCAGAGACATCAGTTGCTGTCTTAAAAAATTACTGAAGACCTTTCCTTTTTCTAGAGACAGCTCATCAAAGAGGTAGTGAAGGTTCATGACAGTAATAGCTAACATTTAGTGACTGACTGCTCCATGGATTCAAATGCTGAGCACTTTATATCAGCTTTCATACTTAACTCTTAGAATAACTCAGTGGGGTAGGCACTATTACCTCCATTTTACAGATGAGGAACTGAGGCTAATAGAAATTAAGGACTTGCCTCAGGGCACACAGCTAGTGGGCAGCAGGTGAGCGATTGGCACCAGGGCTGCTGTGTACCACTGTGCAGGTGGGGCACCTCTTTCTAATGGGCACAAAGATGTCATACGGACTATCAGATGCCCTGTGTGAACATGCCCAGCAGACTTGGGAGTCAGACCATTGACTCTTCATCTTGCTGCCTGGGAGCTCTCTTTCCCCAGAGCTCAGAGTCTACATTCCCGGGTGTGCTCTGGATTGTTACAATGACATTTTGAGAAGGGAGAGATCCATGTGAATTCTTAAAGAAGCAGGATTCATGGGAGAAGTCAGCCCAAGCCACGCTTGAATGGATAAGCAGATTATTTTTAGGCAGAGGGAGAAGACAGGATGTCCTGGGTAAGAGAGGTGAGAGAAAGGCAAGGGAGTTAGGAATGAGCGGACAGTGAGTGTGCAGCGAGGGGAGGGATCTGAGGATGGGGAAGGAGGCAGGGCTGAACTAGGGGCGCCTGGAAGCGGGCAGAGAAGTTGAGACTTGAAGCAGGAGGCACTCTGGAGCCAGGAGAGTGATCTGATCCTGGGAGCGGTGAGATGAAAGCATTTTTTAGGAGGATTAGGCTGGCTGAGGCATAGGACGTCTTGGTCTTAGGCAAGTTCAGACCAAAGGTTGATGAGAAGTCCTGAAGGAGGTATCCTATTCTGAGGTCTGGCCCAGCATTGGTCCCCCAGATACAGTGATGGCAGCCTGCTTAGGAAGTATGGACTCACTCGGGGGCCCTGACTGTGTGTGTCTGGGACTCATCCCACCACCAGCTTTGCCTCCATGCCATCCCCTCACCCACCATTTCCAGGTCATGGAAAGCAAAGGACTCAGCAGGCTGGGGTGTTCAGAGGAAACTCCCAGAACTTGCCTGGTCTGGCTCTCCTCCCCTGCAGAGAGGAGAAAAGCATTGCTCAACTTGGTCTTTGCTGTCATGGGTCCAGGGCTGACCTTGGCTTCCCTTTGGCTCATCTTATAACCCCTCTCCTCTGTGCAGCCCTTTCTCCCACCTGTTCATTCATTGCCCTTCTTGAAACCTTCTCTAACTTTCTCTGGCTCCTTCTCATGGAGCTGTGGAGGAGAAATTCCACTGCCAGTCACAGGGGCAAGGTTTGGAAAGACACTGTATATGGCCCAGCCTGGGAGGGTGACTCATGAGGCTCATGAGAGCATGAGCCTCATGATTCCTCCTCTCGGTCGTTGGCGGTGTTTTATAGGTGACAAAGAAGGCTCCCGGTGGGCATTTGTGCCCCACCCCACTCAGGTCAGGAACAGAGTCTGAGCTGACATTCTCGCTCACCCAGAGTCTGGTCTAAGCTCAGCATCATCTCCAGGTCCTCCCTCTCCACTGTGCAATGTGGGGTGGTGGGGGGGCCTGGGCTTCTTGCTAAGTTCTTTCCAGCTGCAGCCTTCAGGATTCCCTGAGGACCTTCCCATCCTCAGCCCTGGCCGGGGTGGAATCCTGGCTCCAACCAGGGCTGTGGCTGCCTAGGGAGGGCACATGAATGCCACCTCCATGTAAGAACCACTCCTGCAAACAGCAGTCACACACATGCTCACGCACATAGACACATGCACATCTTTGCTTCTTGTGACTCTGACCGCTCTCTCTCTAAGAGGATGCATTTGAACTACACTTCTCCCAAGACACTTCAGTGAACATATCACCTGTGCCCTTGTCACCAGAATCCTCTTGCACCGTGTAATGGCCCTTGGTTAAGACAAAGCTAAGGGAAATTCTATATGTATCATGGACTCATGTGGTCCCTAAGTCATAGCATCTCTGGATCCTCGAATCTGCCCCATATCCTTGAATTGCCAGACCCTCTTCTCTGCTATTCTCATCCCACAGCAGCAATAGTCAACAGGGAATGGGTAAGTCGAGTACTGACGACTCTGGCATGGCCCACCATGCTGTTCCAGACTGGGGCAAGCCAGGGTTTCAGCTTGAAGGAAGATTTCAGTCTGGTTAAGGGAGACAGGTGACCAGTCCTGCAGAGAGGCTTATGTAGTAACTACCCAGAGAGGGGAGAGGCTGTCAATGCCACAAGCGTCCTCCTTTCAGCTGAAGAGCTGATAGGTCCAGGGAAGTTTTCTAGAGGTTGTGCCTGCAGTGGAGATGTGAGGACTGGGAGGATTTGTTGTGTAGGGTGGATACAGGGAGATTTCCCAGGAGAACATGAACCGAGATGCATGTGAGAAAGAAGAGGTCCAAGATGAGCCTGGACTTGCCTGTTTGAGGCAGGGTTTCATGGGCAGTGGGAGATGATGTTGGAGAGAAGAAGGAGGCATCAGTCAAGGACACTGGGGATGAGCTGAACAGCTGGCACCTAGAAAGGTGGGCCCACGTTGTGTGTGTTGCTGCTGAGGAAGGTCAGCTGATTGTAGCGACTTAGTTATGAGTTAGCACTGTGAAGGAATCCTAAGAAGACAGCCTCGAGGAAATGAGCACTGACGAGCTCAGTTTGTTTTTTCAGCCAATATCTTTCCTTAGAGTTGAGGTTGGCCTTCCTTGGCTCATTCAACCCACTACAGCTGCTTAAAGTGATGCCTCATAGACTTTGAACATGGGTTTCTTGTAGGCAGAACAAATTGCTAGCAATATTGGGAATGTGTGTGTGTGTCTGTGTCTGTGTGTGTGTGTGTGTGTGTGTGTGAGAGAGAGAGAGAGAGAGAGAGAGAGGGAGAGAGAAAGAGAGAGAGATTGGGACTGATTGAGAAGGATTGATAGAGAGATAACACATTGAGAAGCTGAGGGAGAAAAGACAGTGTAGTACCTTACTGTTGGCACTCAGTAAAAGCTCGTGCTTAATAAGTGCTGCTGTATTAAACTGAAGGACAGAGAAGATTTAAAGAGCTGGACTGGGACCACCATGCATTCTCTCTCTTGTTTGGTGGACTCTTCCACCAACCAAATCAGCACCATCTAGTCACCTCTTTGGCAACAGAAATGCTGCAAAGTGAGGGAGATTGGATGTTAATTTCCTTGGGGATATTTTTGCTCTTTCTTGTCCTTAGGTTCTGTAGTTCTTCCTATCATTGGATTTATTAACTTTGCTCTACACGGAGGCTATTAACAGTACCCATAACCCCAGGTAAGTCACCTTATAAATGCACGGCCCCTTGAGAGTGTGATTGCTTCCACATGAAACTCTCACCACTCCTGAAGTCACACAAAGGTCGCCTGAGTCTGGTCCAGCACTGCCATGGTCAGTGATGAATGAAAGGTGACATCTGCCATCTTTCTCAAGGAGCTGAGCTCTCGTTCCTGTTAAACAAGCAACCATTTAATCAAATCAGTGCTAATTGAATGTCTATTATGCTTTCAGTATTTGGAGGCAGACTCTTGTCCTTTGATACTCCAGGAATTTTAACTCTGACTTGAACTTGCACCTACCCTTACTCCAGAATCATTTGGTTTCTCTTAACTATGTTTGTTTCTTCCTCTGGAAACTGAAGAAATAGCTCTGCCCTAAGTGTTCATGGGGCAAGTACAGAAATTGGGTAACTAAGAATCAGTACAAGAAATTCTTTGTTATTGAGTTCTCCAGTAATTTTGGATGACATGGATATTTTCCCTCTCATTTTAAAGGTATGAAACATTTCACACCAAGAGAAAAGAACAGAAAGTAATATCACAATTGCCTGGGTCCCCACTACCCAGTTTTGTCAGATATTAACATTTAACCATAGTTGCTTCCTAATTTTGTTTTCTAAAGAAATGGAGCTTTGGACTTTAATCCCAATTCTATTGAGTGACCCAGAGATGAGTTGGCTATTTCTGTGCTTTTTCTTTAAAATGCAGTGAAAGGTGGGGCTTTGAAAGGGAAGAGGTGACAAAAGTTCCAGATTCCATTGCAGAAGAATTATGTAACATGCTAATAGAAATTCTAAAATATTTTAAAACTGGAGTTTATCAATTGTATGAATTTAACAGAGTTTAAGTTGCTCTTAATTTCCCCAACTACTAAATTTTTGAAAAATTTTGGAAGTCTTTCAGTCTATGACGTAATAAATCCATCGAACATTGTATGGTCCTTGCCCTCTTCAAATCAATCAAATCCAAATAATCATCAGGTGCCTAGAATTTAAGAATATGACATTCTTTTGGTTTTAGTCCTTAGAAACCCAAAAGCTCAATGTCATTTTCCTATTTTGGCTTGGTTTAACATTTCCTAGGTTGTTCTTTGGAAAGAAAGATATGTGTGAATATTAACTTAATTTCATTAATCAGTTGCTATTTGAGTCTTCTGAGCTTAAAAGTTGAGTGGGTTGTTTTCCTTGAATCAGAAAGTTGGCTTGTAGAGTATTCATTCATACAGAGATCCAATCTGATAACATTGTATAGAATTTAGAATATGTAAAGCATATGAATAATAGTGGAAAGATTTTGAGAGGTTAAAGATGACTCTAAGGGCTTCCCTGGTGGCGCAGTGGTTGCGAGTCCGCCTGCCGATGCGGGGGACATGGGTTCGTGCCCCAGTCCGGGAAGATCCCACATGCCGCGGAGCGGCTGGGCCCGTGAGCCATGGCCGCTGAGCCTGCGCGTCCGGAGCCCATGCTCCGCAACGGGAGAGGCCACAACAGTGAGAGGCCCGTGTAATGCAAAAAAAAAAAAAAAACCAAAAAAAAAAAAAAAGATGACTCTAGCAAATCCTAGGATTATAGATACCATTAAAAACCACTGTCTCCAAGGATAAAGATCATGGCATACATAGCATGTGCTTACATCAATGCAAGCTAGAGAACAGTCAGTAGATATCAATTTGGATGACGCCACTGCCCAACGCACTTAGAAACTATGAGAGGTTTAAAGGTGACTAATACATAGCTAGCTCATCATTAAGTTGTATAGTCAGGGAGACAGCTGTGTATGACTAAATAGATTACAAGGTAATAAGAAGTCAGTGCTATAACAGACATGCAAAGGAAATTCCATATGATCAGTGCGATGGGAACAGTTTGCTAATTCAGCAAAGATTTATGTAACCAGTACTGAGTAATCCATTTTAACTGCCAGGAGTGCAGGGAAGCTCAAAATAAGATTGTATTTGGTCACAAAGCACCGAGCTGATCTCCCTGTGCTATGCCGCTACTTCCCACTAGCTATCTGTTTTACGTTTGGTAGTGTATATATGTCCATGCCACTCTCTCACTTTGTCCCAGCTTACCCTTCCCCCTCCCCATATCCTCAAGTCCATTCTCTAGTAGGTCTGTGACCACCTAGAGGGGTAGGATAGGGAGGGTGGGAGGGAGGGAGACGCAAGAGGGAAGAGATATGGGAACATATGTATATGTATAACTGATTCACTTTGTTATAAAGCAGAAACTAACACACCATGGTAAAGCAATTATACTCCAATAAAGATGTTAAAAAAAAAAAGATGGTATTTGGGGACTTCCCTGGTGACACAGTTAAGAATCTGCCTGCCAATGCAGGGGACATGGGTTTCAGCCCTGGTCTGGGAAGATCCCACATGCTGTGGAGCAACTAAGCCCATGCACCACAACTCCTGAGCCTGTGAGCCACAACTACTGAGCCCGCATGCTGCAACTACTGAAGCCCACGTGCCTAGAGCCTGTGCTCTGCAACAAGAGAAGCCACCACAATGAGAAGTCCGTGCACCACAGCAGAGAGTAACCCCCGCTCGCTGCAACTAGAGAAAGCTCGCGCGCAACGACGAAAACCCAAAGCAGCCAAAAATTAATTAATTAATTAATTTTAAAAATGTATGTTCTGTTATTTAAAAAATAAATAAATAAAATAAAATAAGACAATAGATGGAAAAGATTTTCAAAGAAGATTTTATTTGATTTGATCTTTAACAAAATGGCTAGGCTTTCAATAGGAAGAGAATTGGGGATGACAGTATAGGTAAACGAGGGAAAGAAGCAGGAGAGGAGGAAAGTGATGTAAACGAGGATACATCATAAAGATGTAGTGGTTTTTGAATTTCCTCAGATTTGTCTGTAATTCCAATGCCTCACTTTTAATTCATTTCTCTCTCCACTGTGATCTAGCCTTTGTCTACATCACTTGCTCAGAGGGCTTCTGGCCAGGTCATCAATGATTTCTCCATTCCAGATCCAGTGGACACTCTTTAATTCTCATCTTATTTGACCTCTTGGCAACATGGATGCTGTGGTCTGCTCTTGTCTTCTCACTCCTCCTTGGGTTTCTACAACATCTTTCACCCCTAAGGTCAAGTGCAAATACCGCCTGTGAGCCCTTCCTTTTTTGTTTTTGGCTGTTCCACACGGCTTGTGGGATCTTAGTTCCCTGGCCAGGGATTGAACCCGGGCCCCCGGCAGCGAGAGTGTGCAGTCCTAACCACAGGACCTCCAGGGAATTCCCAATTCTTGCTTAACTGCACAACTAGGTGTGATCTTTCTTTGGAGTTATCTCAGTGTTCTATCTCGTCACCATTTTTTATATCTTGGCTTTAATTGTTCCTAGAACTCTCTCTCTTCTGAATTTCTACTTTGAATCTCTGCCATGCAACCTCTCACACAGCAGGGTTGCCAGATAATATACAGGACACTCAGTGAAGTTTGAGTTTCAGATGAACAATGAGTACATTTGTTTAGTATAATTATGGCCTAGATATAATAGGGGGAATACTTACGCTAAAATTTTTCTGTCGGTTATCTGAAATTAAAATTTAACTGAGCACCCTGTATTGTGTGTGTGCGTGTGCGTGTGTGTGTTTTAACTTTTTAACAGATAGCTGTGCACTTTTCTGGATCCTTCACTGAAAGGTACAAGATGTGATGATAGCAAGCTTGTCACATTTGCATCCCCCAGTGTTTCTTCCTCAAAGAAGTTGCTTGGTAAATTCTTGTTGATTAGTAAAGGGACTGTCACACCAGCAGGTATGAGCACAGATCCTAAGAGCCTTAGCTTTGGAATCAGAGGGCCAGACCGTGTTGTGTTCCCATCACTAGCCTAACCACATGTGCCTTAGCAAACCACCCACTCTCAACTCATGCTTATCTGTGAAATGGTAAGAAGACAAGGGTATTTATTCTGTAGTCACTATCTACCTTCTGTCTTCTGAACGCACATTAAGGACTTAGCAGAGTGTCTGCTCCATAGAAAACGTTCAGTAATTGTTAGCTGTTATTACTGGAAACACTGAAATACATTCAGACTACATAGCTTGAGTTTAGCAGCAGCCACTTCGCTACAGACAATACGGACTCTATAAAGGAATGAGTTATATATCATTTGGAAACATAAAAATGCAGGATGGATCCCAGTCTTCCTTTGGAGAAATGTCTTAACTCATTTGGTTTTTCTTTCCAGTGTCCCAAGCCAAAGGTATGTCCTACTCTCAGGCTAAGGTATTGTCTGGCTTTCTAAGATGTCTGTTCTTCATCTCTTGTTCTAAGCCTGCCTTGTCAGCACCTTGAGATGTTGTAGCGCCTCATCCAGCCCTTCACGACCATATTTTACTTCCCTCTTCTCCCTTTCCCCTGGTCCTGGATGTTTTTTTTCCCCAACTAGAAATTATTTGCAGCTTCCTTTGGATACTTTTGCCTTGTGTGTGTGTGTGTGTAATGTGTTGAGTGTGTGTGTGTGTGTGTGTGTGTGTGTGATGGTAGAAGAAATAAGTCATTCTGGCATCTCCTAATTATCCAGGCACAGTTGAATGGGTGGCCATGAGCAAAATCACTCAAATCTGACATGTATTTATTGTTACTGAGCTATGTGCAAAACCCACTCTCCCCGACTTTAATGGCCCCTCTACCAGGCACCATGAGATACTTGGCTTACAAAGTCCCATCAAATACTCACAAGAGCTCATAAGGTAGATGTGCTCAATTTTGTGGATGAAGAAACAGAATGAGCGAGGTGAGGAACTCGCTCTAAGGTCTCAAGGCTGGTACCTTCTAGCTGCGATTCAAACCCAGTTTCTTGACTCCAACCCTCTGGCTCTTTCGTTGAAGCCAAGAGCTCTTCACACTGGCTGCACATTTAGAATCAACCCAGTACGTCCAACGTATTGATGTCCGGACCCTGTCATCAGAGATTCTGATTTAGTTATTTTTGACAATCATCACAATTATATTGCTATCCTCTTGTCCAGTTTACTAGGATACAAGACAAAAAGATCAAACACAGTCTACTTTGATCCCCCATAGTCCCCACTTGTGGAACTTGGGCCCTAAAACTTTCCTATGATTTGTAGTCAAGGATTATTTGTCTCAGTTGCTGGGATTAATCCTAGATGTAAACGTGTTCTGTGTAACTGTGGAAATATGGACACAACTGCTCAGAAGTGCTGAGGTGGAAGCAACAGCATGTTCTGCTCTTCTGCTGTGTGAAAAGAGCTCTTAAGAAGGTATTTTGGTGACTTTTCCTCCCCAAGTTTATTTTACGTTGTTTTCTTTGGAAATCTTTTGCAGCAAGTTACCCAGTTTTCAGAGACTTGTTTCTTCTCTGTTGATCTTCACTCTACGTCATCTTTCTCCAGGCCAGGATGGTAGCAGGCTTAGACTGTGCAATTCATTTTATGTGCTCAGTTGACTTTGTCTTCTTTTTTGTTTCCATTTATTTTTAAGGATTTTGCTGATTGTATTCCCTTTTTCCTATTCTCTCATCTTCAAGATACCTTAGAAAGTCTTCCCCACCAAGAAAATTGTCATGTGCCATTAATGATCTACATTTGAAGTTGATCTTTGTTTCAATACCATTGGCCTACTTCTTTGGACTGTGATCTTTGACCAATTTCATTTTGGGGAATTTCAGGGTTTTTTTGTTGTTGTTGCTAAATGAGGTGTAACAAAATCTAGCACTCATGATTTCCATGAAAAATCCATTCACTAAACAAAATTGGCAGAGCAGTAACGCAGTGGTTAAGAATCCGCCTGCCAATGCAGGGGACAAGGGTTTGAGCCCTGGTCCGGGAAGATCCCATGTGCCACGGAGGAACAAAGCCCATGTGCCACAATTACTGAGCCTGTGCTCTAGAGCCCGTGGGCCACAACTACTGAGCCTGCGTGCCACAACTACTGAAGCCCGTGCACCTAGAGCCCGTGTTCTGCAACAAGAGAAACCACCACAATGAGAAGCCCGCGCACCGCAACGAAGAGTAGCCCCTGCTCGCCGCAACTAGAGAAAGCCCGCGTGCAGCAACAAAGACCCAACGCAGCCAAAAATAAATAAATACATTTATTTAAAAAAATTGGCCTGTTTATTTGTTTACTATGTCTCCTCCACTCAACTGTAAACTCTTCTAGACACCGAGTCTGTTTTGATTACCGCTGTGTACCTGGTGCCTAGAATCATGGTGGGGTTTAGCAGGTACTCTGTAAATATTGCTGGAATGTTGACTACTGAGTGGACTTGGGAGTCTGGCATGCTGGGTTCTGAGTTTCTGCTGCACCACTTACAAGCTGTGTGTTTGTGACCTTGAGCAAGTTAACTTCTCTGAACCTTCGTTTCTACCTCTGTAAAATAATAAAAGTAGCAGTAGTAGTAATAAACCTCATATGGTGGTTGTAAAGATTAAATGACCTGTGCATATAGAGAAATCAGTTCAGTGCCTGGCACATAGAATATCCTTGTAAGTGCTAATGAAGATGATGATGTTACTTAGAAATATTGATTTTCATGATAATATTATTGGAGAACAGAAATATATTCCAAAACTTAAGAGCTACTGACTTCATAAAATAATAGCTATTCAGCTCCAGTGAGGCAAATAAATGAAGTAGAAGTTTGTCCACTTGCCTCTCCCTGTATATTTTCATCCTGTAATGGGTTTCTATTCAAGAAGAAGAAAACAAAAAAGTTGATTCAATTCATTTCCATGTAAATAACCAAGAACTTACTCTGATAATTTAAGGGAATATGAGTATCTTCTCTTGGCCATAGGAGGCTGCGGATGGGGTGCAGGAAGACTTTAAAAAGAAGGTGGAAAGGAGCATGCATGCTATGGAACCAAAGGGCCCTGGGATCATAGGCAGCTCATTCAAGTGGCAGTTGTGAGGCCCATTTATTTGACTTTCTTCTGTTTGCACAGATAGAAACAGCCTGCAGGGTTTATGAAGAGCAGATGTATTAAACATCAACACTGAAAACTGGTTTAACCGGGAAACAAATGAGCATTTAAAAACAGAAAAAAGAGAGAGTGAACAGGAGTCGAGAGAGAAATGTGACAACTTACAGGAATCCTAGCCAGGAAAGAAGTACCCAAGTCAAGGTCATAGCCAGATACAGTCAGTCACATAGGGAAGAGAGAAAATAGGTGGGACTGCTAGGGAGCATCTGGAATGCTGGTACCACTGAACTCATATTTTGGAGAGATTAGAGCTTTCCAAAAATATACAAGAGGTCATAGGGGGACCTGGATATCATAAAAGTTTTCTTCTTTAAAATACCTACAATTTCTGAATTAAAAAATTTTTTTAATCTTATACTTCAATAAAAAATTTGTTAAAAAAATTTTTAAAAATCTTTCAAAATGTATCACTATGCTGATTGCAAAGTAAGAGACAAAATAAACAAACAGATGAGGAAGCAGAGACATAAGAGAATGATGAAGCTGACGGCCCCTTTGTGGGTATCTTTCTACCCTCAAGTGACCCAGAGACTTGGTTTTAATATCTGCACAATCTACGTGAGACAAAGTCCAGGGAACATGAGAAGTCAGATCAGAGGCCCTCTTATAAAGTACTTTAACCCCAAAGGATATCTTCTCGGTGACAGTTGAAACCAGGAATTTCTGCAACTCCATTTCCCCACGGAAGAGGATAGAAAGGAAACTTGCCTGCGTTAACAGTCTCTGGATAACAGGAGGAAGAAGCTGAGAATTTATGACCACCGGTTAACCTTTTGCAGGCTTGCAGCCAACTTCACACTTTCCCTGTAGTTTGAAAAACCCTAGTTGATAGTTTGTTTTAATGGGGCCAAGTTTCTCAGTCTAGTAACAAATCAAATCCACACTGAAGGAATCACCTTTATCATAGACCTTACCGATGCCCAGATGTAAAATTCCACGGAACTGGAGTTCACAACTGAAAAAAGGATCACAGGGCACTTGAGGAAACAAGGCCTCATGAGAGAGAACCAGAAAAAACAACAGACAACAGGTACAGCCTGCCAAACACTTCAGCTATTCGGTTATTGGTTATGGAATAAATTGAAGTATATTTAATATGCTTATCAAAGAAAAGATGTTATCAAATGGATGAGTAAAGAATAAGAGATTATTGAAAATGACTGGGCCAACTGGACAATCAAATAGAACCTTCAGGAACAAAAATTGAAATTAATAAAAGTAAAAAATTATTATGTTTGAAAGGGTTGCATAAGTACCTACATGATTGTAGTATCTTTGACTTTGTCTCTTGGTTCCTAAAGCCTAAAATAGTCACTATCTGGCCCTTTACAGAAAAGCTTTGCCGACCCATGTGGTAGAGGCCCATGGTCAGCCTGAGGGGTCAGCTGAGTACCACACAGGCTGGGCTGACCACAGCAGACGAGGGACACAAGGGGATTGAATGAGGGAGGCCAAGGAAGACTCAGTTGGACACAGTGCTGGTCCTCACAACAGAAGGGAGGCTGGTTTCCTGTGTCCATGAATATAACCGGATGAACAGCTTGAATAACCCCAGAGGTATGATGGAACCCGGAGGGCTTGCCTTCTTAACTTTGATGTATGGGGTGGGGACATAAATCTTTGTTGCTCAGGAATATCAGAAGTTGAAAGCATGAGTGTGGGGAGGTCCGGGGCAGGAAGAGATTGGTCCATGAATATAATTGTTAAGCAATTATGGATGGCATTATGCAAATAAAACAAATTAAAAAGGAAAGGGAGAAAGGGGATTTCTTTCCCTGAATCGCACGTCACTGCAGCATACCCTCTGATGCTCCCTGATTGCCAAATGTGGGTCCAGGCCAAGTGAGTTTTATGGCCATAGGCTGCACCTGGATGGGCCTCAAAGCTTTGTTTCTGAACACCAAGTGCTGACATGTTTGCCCTGGGAGGACTCAGGGAGGGGCGAGGATGCTGGCAGGAAGCTTTGAGGTGGCCCCAGAGTGGTGTAAGATGCAGGAAGCCGGTGGGAGTAGTGATTTGGGGAAAGGAAAGCAAGAGGCTCGCCACACCCTAGGGTGTTTCTCTGAATGTGGACACCACACCCAGTCTGTCCAAGGCCCTCCCAATCATGTGTGCTCACTTCTCCCCCGTGCTTCAGAAGGGGACAGCAAGGATGGAGTCTTAGAACAAGGAGGCTGGTCGTGAGTAACCATTTTCTGAGCCTCTATTATATGCCAGGTGCTTTAGACAACAATCTCATGGAGTAGATATTCACTTCCCCATTTTGCAGATGAGGAAACCGAGGCCCAGGTAGATGCATTAAGAACTGGGTCCAGGGCCACAGAGTGAGTTAACAATGAATTCAGGTCTCCCTCCAGATTCAACTCTTTCTTCCCTACCAAGCAGGTGTAACCAAGAGCCACATGGAGTGAGCAATCCCACTCCTCTGGCAAGAACATGGAGGAAAAGAGAAAATTAAGTCCTGCTGCCCTCATGCCCCCTCCGTCATGCCCTGGTCTGACTTCCAGTGTTACTCTGCTAAACAGAGTAATTTGCCCCTAAATGTCTCTAGTGACTTATCATGGCTTCTTTTGTCTGACATGTTAACACGAGCCTCAGTGTAACAAAAGTACTGCTATCAGGAAGTTGTCACGGAAATGCTCACGTGTTGGAGTGGAGAGGTGCAGAATGGTGTACTGAGATTTCCCTCTGGGAAAGATGTATGAAATACTTGGGTTTGTGGAAAGTTCTAAGAGGGTCTAACCCTGATGCTGGAGGAGTTGAAGGAAGGAACAGAAGGAAGGTTCTAGCGAGGAATAGCGGGTGGATCACCATGACAACACCTGAGTAAGGAGGGCAACCTGGGGTCAGTGTGTGGAGACAGACTCCATTCACAGGCTTCATGGCTGTCTTGAAAGCTGGGGTTAGAGCTCACCTTCAACTGGATGGATCAAAAGGACAATGGGAATTCTAGCAACAGGTAGAGGGAAGGGAGAGGAAGGGCATTGTGATGGTTGTTGCCCTTGAGAGCATCGTGCTAAGTGAAATAAGTCGGACAGAGGAAGACCAATACCATATGATCTCACTTGTATGTGGAATCTAAAAAAAAACGAACTCATGGAAACAGAGGACAGGTTGGTGGTTGCCAGAGTTGGGGGGTGAGTGGTGGAAGAAATCGGTGAAGGTGGCCAGAAGTTACAAACTCCGTTACAAGATAAGTAAGTCCTGGAGATGTTATGTACAGCATAGTGTGTACAGTTGACAATACTGTACTGCATACTTGAAAGTTGTTACATGTCAATATCACAATTAAACTAGAAAAATGTATTATATATAATTCCATGTATTATATACTATATTATATAGACTATATATATTTTGTTACTGGTGCACCTCGTTTTCTTATTGTGCTTCACAGATATTGTGTTTTATACAAATTGGACATTGGTGGCAACCCTGCCTCAAGCAAGTCCACTGGTGGTGTTTTTCCAAAAGCACTTGCTCACTTCATGTCTCTGTGTCACGTTTTGGTAATTCTCTCAATATTTCAGACTCTTTCCTTATTATTATACTTGCGATGGTGATCTGAGATCAGTGATCTCTGATGTTACTACTGCAAAAACATTATGACTTGCTGAAGGCTCACATGATGCTTAGTGTTTTTTATCAATAAAGTATTTTTGAATTAAGCTATGTACTTTCTTTAGACATAATACTATTGTACACTTAATAGACTACAGTATAGTATAAACATAACTTTTTAATATGCTCTGGGAGACCAAAACATTCTTGTAACTCACTCTGTTGGGGTGGTCTGGAACTGAACACACCATCTTTCTAGAATCCTCCTAGGTTTGTGTCTTTAAAAAATTTTTTTTAATTGAAATATAGTTGATTTACAATGTTGTGTTAGTTTCAGGTGTATAGCAAAGTGATTCAGTTATACATATGCATATAAAAACTCTTTTTCAGATTCTCTTCCATTATAGGTTATTACAAGATATTGAATATAGTTCCCATACTATCCTTCTTTATCTATTTTACATACAGTGGTGTGTATCTGTTAATCCCAAATTCCTAATTTATCCCTCCCCTCCAGGTCTGTGTTTTTGACATGACTGACAAATAGAGGAATTTTTTCCCATGGGAATTTGTTCTAGCTCCTAGATTACTGTGTATTAGTGCTTTGGAAACTGAAGAGCAGAACAGGTATCTGAGAATCTTTGTGAAACAAAATGTTAAAATGGTATTTCCTAAGAATAGCAACCAAAAGAAATTTGCCAAGTTTCCCATATCGTAAAATGAGATGTTAGACTACCTAATTTACTGTTCCCTTCTGAACAACCCAATGGGGACCAATAACTCTAAATCAAATGGGTAAAACATTTTTTTAATGACTGTGAAAGGAATATGTGATTATCATGAAAATACAGAAGAGTAGAAGGAAAAAAATACCTTTAATTCCTTGTACCAGAGAAAACTGCCACTAATGATTAAAGCCTACGTATAATAATCATGGGATCTCGATCAGGGGAACGACATTAACTCTTGGTTAATTTAATTTTATTTTATTATGATCTTATCATAGTACGTTATCATATTATTTTAACTTTCAATATAGGAAGGATTTTTGCATCTTATGATAAACTTCTTGATATAAACAAAAAATTTGATTTCCCACAACTGGATTTTCCATCCAGCTGACAGCTCTAAGACCTTGGACAAATCCATTCACCCCTATGAGCTAAATTTTCCTAACTGTAAAGTGAGCTGGTTAAAGTAGACAAGTTCTAAGGTCGCTTACAGTTCTGAAATTTAATAATTCTAAGGCATGCATGGTCTAGTGTGTGACCCCTTTCCAACCCTTGTTATCTGATTCTTGTTTTCCACTCTTCTTACTCATCCACCTTTCTTTCTGTTCTCTTTTTACCAGTTTATGCTATAGTTCCTGACTGAGCAAGCTGTCTCCTGGAAGTGTTATGAGACCCACCCATATCCCATTCCAAACCTTTTCCCAGAAGCCTGTAAACAATATATCCAGGCTGCTTGGGACACAGTCCTCTCACAGACCCTGGAAGTTGACTTGTTTTGATGACCTCTGCCTGGTGGAGATAAAAATGAAAGACTGTGCTTGATGGCTCACATACTCAGTATGGAAGCCACTTCATCTAAATCTTCGCTATGTTCTCCAAGTCCTTCCTGGCTTAGAAAGAATCTAGTTGGTAAACTCCAGGGTCAATTACACATGCTTTCAATCCCAAAATAGCAATGCCTAACACATGTTTGATCCTGACAAAGGAGGAAAGTTTCCAGCAGTTCTCTTAAAGCTATAAAAAGGGAATCAATAGTAAATTCAATAGAGGAACTTGCCTTTGATGACTGGGACAGCTATACAAGCCAGCAGAGAAATTTTGGATGATTGGAGGAAGAAACAAACAAGATCAGAGTAAGCTGTTTTGAGCATTGGTCAGTAAGTTTCAACGTGGCAGTGTGATTGAAGGGGAGAATGTAGAAATGACTGATACACCTGGACAATTTATAAAGTCAGAACTCTAAGGGGAGATGAAGTTCACTAAAGGAGGTACAGGCATGGCTCCAAGGGGTGAAGTCCAGATTTCATTAGGTGTTGTAATGACCATGAGCAGGTAACATCAGAGTGGAGCTATCCTTCCAAAAGAATGGAAAAGGAGGTGTGACTTATTTGAATAATGGATGATTTGGGCAGATCCAGAACTCATGGACATTTGATCTTTCACTCTGGGGGACTTCCACTGGAAAATCTGGAAAAGTATGCTAGGAAAACAAATATCTTGCCCCCAAATAAAAATGAAATGGAAATGGGTATACAAATATATTTGGCCAAGGTACCAAGAACACCTAAATTATATACCACTGTGCTATTTTTCTAGAAGAGCGCTGAAGGAAATACAACAATAATGAACATTTATGTAACACTCTGTGCTAGGCACTGTTCTAAGTACTTTGGACTTATTAGCTTGTTTCGTCCTCATAACTGATGTCATGTAAAGAGAAGGCTAGCGTGTTGGGTGGGTCGTCCATTTGGGAAATGAAGTAACCTAAATGGTGCAGGACATGAGGCAGAGAGGGAAATGGGCCAGGCATCAAAATCCATGATTATGGAAAAGTCACTAGGAGACTGAAAAGGGACAAACTTGAAAAAGAGGTTGAAAGTATCTTAACTAACTCTCTGAGTGCTTACTTACCCATTCAGGTATTCATTCAACATTTATTGAGGTGTGCTACAGGGTATGCCAATGTTCAGCTTTAACAATAATGCAGAGTTATTTTAAATGGTGTTGGTACTTATACTCCTATCAGCAATGTAAACAAGACCCTAATTGCTGCTCATCACTCCAAACCTTGATCTTGATAGACCTTTTCATTTTTGACATTTCAAATAATTTTCTACCTAATGATAGCTTATTGTTTTCATTGTTATTTCTCTCCTCATTCTTGCAAATGTATGCTAGTAGACCTGTGCAAGGATGACTATAGTAGCAAAAAACCTGGACTCAACTCAAATGTCAATGACAGGAGAATGGAGAAAATATTGAGATGTTTATACAGTACAATATGATACAGTAATTAAACAATCACTGCTATAAATAAGAACATAGATGAACTAGATTGAAAAAAAGCAGGTTCCAGGAGAATATATACAGTATGATATACTTTTTAAAAAAATAATTTATTTATTTTTGGCTGCGTTGGGTCTTCATTGCTGTGCGCGGGCTTTCTCTAGTTGCTGCGAGCGGGGGCTACTCTTTGTTGTTGCAGTGGCTTCTCTTGTTGTGGAGCATGGGCGCTAGGCTCGTGGGATCCAGTAGTTGTGGCACGCGGGCTCAGTGGTTATGGCTCGTGTGCTCTAGAGCACAGGCTCAGTAGTTGTGGCACATGGGCCTAGTTGCTTCATGGCATGTGGGATCTTCGCGGACCAGGGCTCGAACTCGTGTCCCCTGCATTGGCAGACGGATTCTTAGCCACTGCGCCACCAGGGAAGCCCCCCCCCCCTTTTTTTGATATACTTTTTATAAAGTTCAAAAGCTAAAACAATGTACTGCCTAGGTCTATATATGTATGATAAAATGAATTAATTTTTTTAAAGCAAGAAAATGACCGTCAACAGAGGGTCTTTGCTCAGGGACCCAGGCTGATAGAACAATAAACATCCCAAATGCTGGTGAATACTATATGTTTTGACCTCATTACCATTCTACAGCTTCTCAGCTTTTTCTCCTTTAATTTCTAGCCTTGGGTTCAATGAATGGAAAAAAAAGGAGTTAAGAAGGGGCAGTGATGAAGAATCTTAAATACCAAATAAGACATTAGAGTGGAAGACTTAGGTTGAAATACTACTAGATATGGAATTTTCAATTTCCAACAATATTCATATACATATACATGTCCTTTCCTATGCATTGTGGTCATGATTTCCATAGTTTATTCAGCATTTCTAGCTCTGGTCATATTCAGTTAAAGGATTCTTAACTGGTAGTTCTCATTAAATGCATTCAAACCAATCTCTTTTACATGAGATCTGAGCTTATGCAGGAGTCTCTGCTAGTCTGTTTAACTTTTCATTGACAATCCCATCAAATAAATTAGTAACTGGCTCAAGTCAGAATATACTTGAGTTTTCAGGGGTTCAAGCCAATTTAGAGATCTCTCAATACAGTTAATTACAGGATTATTGCCCTTTTTTTTTCCAGCCAGATTTATTCTCTGATAAATGTGCACAACCAGGGTTTTGTTTTGTTTTTTAACTTAGTAGGACCCTCTTTCACTCATCCCCTAGCTGATCCATTCATATAGTTTGTCAGTTTCTGGTTACCTAATGGTTACTACCAATTATTGTTCAATCACTCATTCAATAAACATTTGCACTAAAACTTTCTAAGAAGTACATGTATAAAACATAAAATTTATAGCAGCATGGCACTTAATATGTCATCAATAGATGTTCATGTCATTACTAAATGGAATAAGAAGTACTTCGAAATGATAACCATGGACCTGTTAGTTACCATGGATTTTACAAGCTTCCCTACTCCAGCATTGAAGCTATTCATCCTTAAGTAGTAGAAATTGTGAAATAAAATAAGAGGAGTCACAGAGTTTAGTTTGAGATTAGGGAGACTGGATAGAAAAAGGAAAAAGTTCTCTGAGAATCTGTTGAAAATTAAGACCATCTCCTTTCCTATTTCTCTTTCTCACAAGTTGCCCACCTTGGGGACAGGCTGTGCTCCAGGAAAATAATCATCCTTTGATGTGGATGGAGGAGTCTCTGAAAAAGTCATTGCAGATGTTTGGGGGAGCAGTTCTTCTGGATGTCATAATCATTCTTACCCTTTTGAAATATTGTCCTATTATCCTGCATCTTAGAGAGCCCACGATACAGCAGGAAAATGCTCCTATATCCCTTCAGAATAGATTTTCAGTTTGTGACAAAAGGAGCAAAGTGTCTACCCTTCCTTTCCCACTTTGAAGACTCCAATCTCAGGGACAAGAGCCTGAAATCTTTGCTATGTCCACCCTTCCCGCCCCAACTCTGACCTAATTTGCAGCCCCCTGGCACTCTCTTCTGCAACTTTCCCACATGAAGTTATTTATTTTCCTTAACTGTCAACTCAATTTATTCTGGAAGAATGTTCCCCCAAGCTCTGTTGTTAATCTATTCCATTGCTGAATTAATACTGTAATTGCAAATTTCCTAAAATAGCTTAGATTTCTCGTGCAGCTTCAATCACCTCTTACTCTGCTTGAAACCCTTCCACATCTTCCCGTTGCTCTTGAGTTAAAGTCCTTAATATGCCTTGGAAGCTTATATGATGCAGCTACTGTGTGCCCCTCCAATCTAAATTTGGGCCCTTGCACATTACCCCTGCTCCATCCTGTCACTCTCAAGGCTCCAGGCTATTTCCTCCTAAGTAATTCCTGTTCTTATTTGGTTTCACCTTGTTTAATTACCAAGGAGCATGATTATTGGACTGTATAGTAGGAATATGTTTAGTTTTGTAAAAAACCACCAAACTGTCTTTCAGAGTGATTGTACCATTTTGCATTCCCCCCAGCAATGAATGAGAGTTCCTGTTGCTCCACATCCTCCAAACCAAAATTTGGTGCCATCAGAGGTTTGAATTCCTACCTTTCTAATAAGTGTGCGGTCGTATCTCATTGTTGGATCATGCTTTTGGTGTTGTATCTAAAAAGTCATCCCCATACCCAAGGTCATTTAGGTTTTCTCCTGTATTACCCTCTAGGTACCTTTTTCATTTTCTGATGAGGAAAGTGAGGGACAGAGAGGTGGAGTGACTTTCCTGGTCACTTAGTAGCGGAGGAAGGAAAGGTCAAAATCTTTGTCTCCTGAATCTTCATGCAGTGCCTTTACCTTGCTGACTCAGCAACCTTTCTTCAATTTAATCCACACAATTTTTCTGGACAAAACAGTCCTTTTCTGGGCACATGGCCTTCCAGGGCCAGTTGTTCAAAGCTGGTCCTCTGAAGCTTCTTAGCTCCCATTAGTTATCCTATCTCCTTACACAATGAAGAGAGTGGCTGGAGTAGATGTTGCAATGTGTTGCCTAGGTCCCTTGGTAACACTGAAGGACCCTCTTCTCCCAGCTGCAGGGAGCATTGTCCACAGAGCCCTAAGCTGTCCATCCTCTTCAGAATTATTTAAAAAGGGTCACCTTACTCAAATTGAAGACCCTCTTCCTGAGTCAACCTGTATCTAATGCCTAGTTGATGTGGATACAATGCCTGGCCCCTTGCTCCAACTCTGCACAGCCCTCCAGGTCATCCCAGATTCTGAGCTGCCTGATGAGTCAACTGATGCTTTGTCAAAACTGCCTTCTAACCCAGCTTCTCCCTCTGCACAGTCCTGCTTCTGAACCCTTTTTCTTCCACAGGTATCACGCTCAGGAGCAATCTGGAATAGATTTCCTACATGCTACCCTCTGTCTCAGTGTCTGCTTCCTGGGAACTCAGCCCATGACAGTTGGTGCCAGGAGTGGTTTGAGAAACCAGATGCTAGGATGAGATTTTGGAGCTGGGTCACTTGCCCCTCAGTTGGCAATGGGGACTTCCACCCACCACCAGACAGTGCCTGGCACAAGACAGCTCTGCACTTGTGAACACATAGACTGGAGGTGAACTGGAAAAGTATTCTTGTGGGAGAGAATGTTCTCGAAAGTGCCATGTTTGGGAAATATGGGAAATGTAACTCTAAGGATAGTGAAATTGGGTAGCTCTTGCTAAGCACAATGTCCACTAGCTGCATGGACTCAGCCAGGAGTCCTTCTTCCAGTCCCTGGTATATAATTGAAGAAGACATATTTGGTAATACGCACAATCTTGACAGTGGTTCCTTGGCCTGTGCAGTAAGAGCTATTGTAGTGGGGAAGACTGGGTGGAAGGAAGCCTCTGAAATTGCACCCTGCTCCTCTAGCAGGGTAGTAAGTGAAAAAGAATACTACATCCTTGGGGAACAAAAGAAATGAGTGTCATCCTTGAAATTCTTTCCCATCCTATCTCCATTACATTCACCAGTATGAGCCTGAAAAAACCAGATGGCTCCTGTAGGATGCTTGTAGATACCACAAGCTCAAGCAAGGACTGGTGCTAATTGCAGCTGAGTCCTGAGAGTATTTTTTTAGATCAGGTAAGCATAGCCTCAGATTCATGAAATGTGGTCCTTGATCTGGACAATCCATTCTTTTGTATCTCTATTAGAAAAACATACCTGGAATACTATAAATTTACTTGGACAACTATATAAATTTATAGTCTGGCTCTAAGGCTGTGTTAACTTTCAGAGATCTGGACTGGCTGGACATTCCATAGAACATCCACTGGTCCACTATATGGATGGAATCATGCTAATTGGACTAGATGAAAAAAATAATGGCTAGTTCACTGGAAGCCCATACACTTCAGAGGATAGAAAAAACCCTGAAAATTTTGGGGGCCCCATATTAGCAAAAATTTTAGGTGTCTAGTTATTTGGGGGTTTATCAGAACAGGGCAAATTATTTCATCTTGTGCCTCCTGGCACAAAGAAGGATGCTCAACACCTGGTGGGCCTCTTGCTGTTCTAGAAGCTGCACATTCCACACCTTGGAATATTGCTCCAGCTGATATACCTAGTGACATGGAAGTTCACTAATTTTGATTGGGGGCTGGGGCAGGAAAGAGCCCTGAAGCAGGTCAAGGCTGCTATGCGTTATTTGGCCTTATGACCTAGTAGACCTATAAGATTAGAAGTATCCCCAGTGGTGGGAAAAGACTCCTCATAGAAGTTATACTAAGTACCAAAGAAGAATCACAACACAGACCATAGGATTCTAGAGCAAGACCATACCAATTCTAACAAATAATTTTATACCTTTTGAAAAACAGCCTCTGGCGTGCTACTGAGCCATGGAAGTGATGGAATGACTGATCAGGAGACAACAATGATCATGGAGTCAAAAGTGTCCATCATGGGCAGAGTTCTTTTGGATCCACCTAGTCACAAAGTTGGACAGGTCCAACAACCATCCATTGCAAGATAGAAGCAGCACGCATAGGATGGAGCATGAGCAGGGCCAGTGCTATAGAAAATAGAGATTTTTTTTGAGCAATAAAAATAGTCAAGATTGGGCTTCCCAGGTGGTGCAGTGGTTGAGAGTCCGCCTGCCGATGCAGGGGATACGGGTTCGTGCCCCGGTCTGGGAGGATCCCACATGCCGTGGAGCGGCTGGGCCCGTGAGCCATGGCCGCTGAGCCTGTGCGTCTGGAGCCTGTGCTCCACAACGGGAGAGGCCACAACAGTGAGAGGCCCACATACCGTAAAACAAAAACAAAAACAAAAAAATAGTCAAGATTTCTTGACAAGCAA
Source organism: Mesoplodon mirus (assembly GCF_964341445.2). Classification (NCBI taxonomy): domain Eukaryota; kingdom Metazoa; phylum Chordata; class Mammalia; order Artiodactyla; family Ziphiidae; genus Mesoplodon; species Mesoplodon mirus. Next base: position 78,500,346 of record NC_138988.1, on the reverse strand, counting down.
GACTTCTGGACAAGCAAGATTTCTGAGCAAGTAGCCCAGATAGGAGATAAAGAGGATCACTGTTGCAACAGAACCTCTCCCTCAGCTCACACCTATGACCATATGGAGAATCCTAACAACCAGCTAATGGATGAGGTAAAAACCTCAGCTTGATTCAAGGCTAGATGGCTGGAGGCTTCCCGGGTGGCGCAGTGGTTGAGAGTCCGCCTGCCGATGCAGGGGACATGGGTTCGTGCCCCGGTCCAGGAAGATCCCACGTGCCACAGAGCGGCTGGGCCCATGAGCCATGGCCGCTGAGCCTGCGCATCCGGAGCCTGTGCTCCGCAACGGGAGAGGCCACAGCAGTGAGAGGCCCGCGTACAGCAAAAAAAAAAAAAAAAAAAGGCTAGATGGTTGTATTTATGAGCTCACGTCACAGTCCAACAGGGGTAATTAACCCTGATTATCAGGATCAATTATGGTTTCTGTTATACAATGGAGACACAAGTAATTCACCTGGGTGCCTCTCAAAATTCCCTTGTTTGATGACAAAAGAGTGCAGCAGCCACAGTCTGATAAAGGCAGGATGACCAGGGCTGAGATTCCTCAGGGATGAGGATGTGGGTGATGCCACAAAGTAAGCCACCAAGACCCCGGAAGTGCTGGCCAGGAGGTAGAAGAATCTACAATGGTTGAAGAGGAAGGAAATAATGATCTTTGGTTTTGACCCTGAAACCAGCGGTAGTGCCCAGGGCTAACCTTCCTCTTTTAAGTTTCCCTCAAAAGAGTCTCCTCACCCCTCACAAACCACCCTGGGATTCTAGAGGAGATGTTTCCAGAACTTAAAGTAGTGGATTTAAACGGTATAAAGGAAAGACTAGTGTATGCAGTGATGCCCTGCCTAGCTTCCCCATCAGCACTTGAAGGGCTTATTCCTCTACCCGCTGGGAGTGCTATGTGCAGATGCCCTAAGCTGTCAGCGCTTTGCAATATTTACCTTGGCTAAAGAGAGTTGCTTTGCCCGAGGCCACACGCCTCTTTTCTGCAGCAGCCCACATCCAAAGACTGAAGGTGAGTGTCGTAGAATGCTGGTTTCTTAGTGATCACTGTGTCCTCAAAAGACAGGAAGCACTTTGCACGTGGTCGTTTATGAATACGTGTCTGTTTATTGGAACTGGAAGCTAGTAAGGGATGAATGTCTGAAGTCTTTATGGTTAATACCAAAGCAAGGTGCCTACTGGCCTGGCAGGGAAGCCTCCAGGCTCGGAGCTGGCCTTGTGGAAGGCGAAGGTTGAGGCTAAGGAGTTTAGCGAACCTGAGTCTGCCTACCCACAGCCTTCAAATCAGTTCCCCTTCCTTGTGCAACCTTACAGCAATTGTAGTCTATGCCAGAAAGTGTAATAATTTACTATTTTAATTGGCTCACTCTTGTTTCATTTGTGATTATCTTTTTCCGTAAAGGTATACACACCCTTTCAGCATAAGGACCAGTTTGTAACCCACTCTATTTTCTCTAGCACTTGGCATAGTACTGGGGACTTAGAAGAAGAATATTTGCCCATCAGCTGACCTCAAACCCACCTAGTGGGTACAGTTTATACCGCCAGATTTCCAGGTATGGTGGCAAAGCAGTTTTCACTATAATTTGCTGAGTATCTCCTACGGAAGGATAGTGGGGGAGAAAGATGTAACAGATGAAGGGGGGAAAAAAACAACACTGTGATTCCAAAGGTGGAATACTTCTCTGTCTCTTTCAATCTCTCTCTTTGAATTTCATCACCAGGAGTAAAAGATTCCTTTGTTGCTTTTCTAGATCTGGAGTGAATCAGCATTAATGCTTCTGGTTGTTTGTTTAGCAGAACCATCTTCCATATTCCTCGAACCCTGAGATCTGGGCCGCACACGCTCAATTGAAAAGAAAAAAAGAAGAAAAAAGTAAAAAGGGATGTGATGAATTGGGAGATTGGGATTGACATATGTACACTAATATGTATAAAATGGATAACTAATAAGAACCTGCTGTATAAAAAAATAAATTAAAAAAAAGTAAAAAGGAAGGCTTCCTTCTCTCTTTGCTTCGCAGACCTTTGAAACTGATTCAGTGCATAATATTGGGTTGTTGTGGTAGTTTTAAAAATCCCTGGTTTATGCAAATAGGGATACCACTTGGAATTCTGGAGTCAGAACTCTAGAATTCCCAGTGTTTTCTGGCTGTAGGCTTTTCATTTATAGTCCATTAAAATTTTGCCTCGGGCCTCCCTGGTGGCGCAGTGGTTGAGAGTCCGCCTGCCGATGCAGGGGATACGGGTTCGTGCCCCGGTCTGGGAGGATCCCATATGCCGCGGAGCGGCTGGGCCCGTGAGCCATGGCCGCTGAGCCTGCGCATCTGGAGCCTGTGCTCCGCAACGGGAGAGGCCACAACAGTGAGAGGCCCGCGTACGGAAAAAAAAAAAAAAAAAAAAAAAAAAATTTTGCCTCAAAGACAGGCCTGACAGTGTGAAGACTGCGCTAGCTTCATTTTCCTCCCCATTTGAAGGCCAGCTGGGGCTTAATGTTATTTTCCTGTTGCATTTTGCTGGTGGTGTCACTGTGAGATATATTAAGATGAATGAGATATGTCTGCGCCTGAATCTCTAGACTTGTCCGCTAAGGAAATAATTTTCATGAGTTATTGCGTGAAATAACCCGGTTTAAGGAAGAAGCAACCAGTATCTACATTTCTCAAAATACCCCAAAGCAAAAACAGTCTGGACTTTAAAAGACAAAATCTTTGTTTATCTGCATTTTATTATGCTGTGTGTGCTCTAAGAAGGGAGGTCTTGTTCAAAAGTTTCATTTTATTGTGGTAGAAATTTCGGGATCAAAAGTTCTGAGTTCAATAAAAAAGATGTCGTACATATATACAATGGAATACTACTTAGCCATAAAAAAGAATGAAATAATGCCATTTGCAGTAACATGGATGCAACTAGAGATTATCATACTAAGTGAAGTAAGTAAGAAAGAGAAAGACAAATACCGTATGATATCACTTATATGTGGAATCTAAAATATGGCACAAATGAACATATCTATGAAGCAGAAACATACAGACATAGAGAACAGACTTGTGCTTACGAACGGGGAGGGGGGTGGGGGAGGGATGGAGTGGGAGGTTGGGGTTAGTAGATGCAAACTACTACATATAGAACAGATAAACAACAGAGTCCTACTGCAGAGCACAGGGAATTATTTTCAATATCCTGGGCTAAACCATAATGGAAAAGAATATAAGAAAGAATGTATATATGTTTATAAATGAGTCACTTTGCTGTACAGCAGAAATTAACACAAATCGTAAATCAACTATACTTCAATAAAAAAATAAATTTAAACAAGTTCTGGGCTTCCCTGGTGGCGCAGTGGTTGAGAGTCCGCCTGCTGATGCAGGGGACACGGGTTTGTGCCCTGGGCCGGGAAGATCGCACATGCCACAGAGCGGCTGGGCCCGTGAACCATGGCCGCTGAGCCTGCACGTCCGGAGCCTGTGCTCCGCAGCGGAAGAGGCCACAACAGTGAGAGGCCTGCGTACCGCAAACAAACAAACAAACAAACAAACAAGTTCTGAGTTCAAATTGTAGTTCTGGTAGATATTACCTGTATAACTTTGATTACTTGTTCTCTTATTGGCTCAATTTTCTTATTTCTAAAACTGAAACAAAAGAGATGATACTGTAGTGGTGGTGTGAAAATTAAGGAAAAAACTTAAATCATCTGGCATAGAGCATAGCACATACAGGAAACTTGGGAAATATTAGTTGCTTATTTTCCACTCCTCTTTTTATTGTTTCTATGAAGAATGAATCCATAATGGCCACAGTGGGATAACATCTGCCTGTCTGCTTGAGCTGCTGTAACAAAATACCATAGACTGAGCAGCTTAAACAGACATTCATTTCTCACAGTTCTGACAGTTCTGGAGGTTGGGAGGGTGCAAGATCAAGGTGTTGGGAGATTGGGGTCTTGGTGAGGACCCTCTTCCTGGCTTCTCACTGTGTCCTCATATGCAGGGGGGAGAGGGAATCTGGTCTTTCTTCCTCTTCTTCCAAGGTCATTCATTCCATCATGGGGACCCCACTGTCTTGACCTCATCTGAACCTAATTACCTCCTCAAAGCCCCACCTCTAAATACCATCACAGTGGGAGTCAGGGCTTTAAGACGTAAGTTTTGAGTGGCACAAACCTTCAGTCCATAACACCATCTGCATGACATGCAGTGATTTCAAAGACTGCAACTTTCTCTGTCTCCATTCCATACTTCCTTTCTCTGGTCTCATTTGTAGTGCCCACCTCGTTCTCACTAGTAGGGAAGATTCCAGAGAGAGAATCCTAAGCCCCAAAGGACCTTCGAGGAGCATAAATCCCCCAAATCTCCCTAGAGGTAAGAGAGAAGAAGGAAAATGGAGGAGGTGGGAGAGATGGAGCCTAGAGTGGCTGCCACATGATCAAAGACCTCATTTGCTGCAAGGTGGGCGGTGAGGGGGGGTCCCAGTGTCTTGTGACTGGTGACACTGAAGCTAGAACACAGGCTTCATGTTAGGCAATTAACAACTGCTGCCAACTCCACTTGGAACGTCAGGCTGGGCAGATCTTGTTTGCTACACCGCTATGAGGCTTAGGACAGCCTTGGTCCGATTGCCCCAGAGCTGACAGCAAGGGGCGATTAAAGGAGATGAACTCATGAAGAGTTCGGAGGGAAAGTTTTGCGTTTCTTTGGAGGCAAGACGATTTGAGTGACTCAGAGAGGCTGCGGCAGGTATGCATGAAGGGGTGGGTGTAGCTGGCAGCAGACCACAGCTGCAAAAGGAGAAATGATGCTCTTCTGCATCCCACCAGCAGGCAAGGTGGAGATGGGGTACCTGGCAACAATATCCCCCTCCTTCCTTCCTTCCATGAATTTCCATAGGCTGCGTGCTGATTTTAAGATGTACACACTGAAATGTTATCTATAATATTTTCATTTGAATTAGATTTTAGTTGTATAAAAATGATAAGTAAGAAGAGGGGAAAGAGAAAAGAGCTAGCTGTGATATAACATAAGTATTAGATAGGGTCCCAGCAGCTGAAAGTTCACACTGAGAGATAAGACCTAAGTGCCTAGAGCAATGAGAAAGAGTAACGGTTGCATTTGGGATAGAATACCAGAGGCAGAAAAATCAAATAAAGTATTACTCCAAGTTCACTGGAAGATAGGGAGTCGGAAAAAGAAAACATCTCAACTTTCCCATATATTAGGCTTGGTGACTGCTAAGATTCTCTGTTTTCCCCTCTGTAAAATGAGGTTAACCCTATTCTATAGGGCTGTTATGGGGGATTGAATGAGATGGAGCATGTTGTATGCCTTAGGATTCTTAGTTGCAGGCAACAGAAGCCAATTTGGACAAGTTTAGGCTGAAAAATAATTTATTGGAGAATGGGTAACCTACAGAATCTCCGTCAGGACTAGCGAACTGGGCTTAAGGGCTATGTAGTCAGAGATGGCTAAGATTTGGTAGAGGATCTAGTCTGGGGGTGGTGGCAGAGGACTGGCCCCCCTCTTAGTGCTGGGACACTGGGAGCTATTGCTAGAATCCCCCATCACTGTTGCCCTAGGAAACTGGATCTGCCTGTTAACATGCTCACCAAAATGGAATCTGCACAGTACCCACTCCTTTATGCTACAGGCTTCAAAGCAAAGTCTGAAGCAGGTGGCTCTGATGTCAAAATCTAAGTCATATGCCAGGCCCCAGCTGCAAAGCAGTCCAGAAGAGAATGTCTGGTGACTATATTGAGGAATTGCCCAGTCACGAGAAGGGTGTTGAAGATGCTGGGAGACTGAAGGAAAATGACAAATGTTTACTGCATACATATGTCTGCAGTTCATATTCATTTGAGAGCAAGGCATTCAGTTTGGCAGTGAGCAGGGCACAGGAGGAGGCTGAAGGGGCCCCAGTCAGAGCTGTGGGCTGGGAGAACCACTAAAAATGGAGGAGCGTCTCTGGACCCCACTGATTGAGGGATGTTGAGTTGGATTCATACTGATGAAATTCTTTAACCTCCGTGTTAATTTCCTCCTCCTGTGAGAGGCTGGTGAACTCGTTTTTTAAGGGTAAGCAGAAGCAGCCCTATGATTAAATCCACTAAATAATTCAGTTCATTCTTTAGCATCAGCTTAGTCCCCACTTCCATTCTTCACGTGAACATCAGAGTAGAGTTCATAAATGGTGCATCGCTGTACAAGCCTTGCTATAGCAAAACACTCATTGAGAATCCAGGCCCTTCCCCTGTAACCAGAACCTGGTAAAAACAAGCAAACCAAACAAATAAACAAACAGAAAACCTATTCTCCAGGAAAAGAAAGAGACACACCTGACACCCACCAGGGGAGTCTGCTTAGTGAAAACAAAATATTTTTCTTCTCACTGTTTCTTTTGTTACCATATAAAGAGGCTACTGAGCTTTCACAAGCTGGCCGGGCTCTGTCATGGGCAGAGTGACAAGCACGATTCCTGTGGGCATAACTGCGTGAGGTTTCCTTTGTTTCGTCATTGTTGACTGAAGCAATCGATGGTTTTGGGTTCCTATTTAACATCCCTCTTTCCCTCTACCAACCTCTGAACTGCCCAGTGCCCTGATTGAAAATTCGTGGGTCAGCATAATTCTGCTTGAGGACTTGAACCCGAACTAAAGATTGTATGGTTGGTGTCGCCACCATACCCTCGGATCTGGGCTCTGTCTTGGCACCAAGCTGACATTTGACACAAGTCTTGAGCAAATGACAAAGAGGCAGTGTGACCTGACACAGCAATTCCCAGAGGCCAGGCCCTCTCAGGGGACAGCAAACGGGGTCACTCTTCCTGAGATGGATGCTCTGGGGAAGGCTTGAACTTGTTTGGGGCCCTGGCAGGTGAGGGTGATGGCTGAAGTTGGGGAGGGGGACAGAGGGGAGGAGGCTCTTCCAGCGGTGCGAAAAAGGCAGCATCTCATGGGTAAACTGCAAACCCCCAAATCCCTCCGTCAGGCAGACCCAAGTGGGCTGACGGGCAATCCTCTCTCCTGCCCCCTCCAGGTGCCCTGCAGACGGCATCTCACTTCCTTGATTTCCCTGCCCACTCCACTGCCACCACACTTTTTTTTTTCTACTATTCTTTTTTATTTTTATTTTTATTAGTTTCTGCTTTATAACAAAGTGAATCAGTTATACATATACATATATCCCCATATCTCTTCCCTCTTGCGTCTCCCTCCCTCCCACCCTCCCTATCCCACCCCTCCAGGCGGTCACAAAGCACCGAGCTGATCTCCCTGTGCTATGCGGCTGCTTCCCACAATCTATCTACCTTATGTTTGGTAGTGTATATATGACCACGCTTTTTTAAAAAAACATTTTTATTGGAGTCTAGTTGATTTACAATGTTGTGTTAGTTTCAGGTGTACAGCAAAGTGAATCAGTTATACATACACATATATCCACTCTTTTTTTTTTTTAAGATTCCTTCCCCATATAGGCCATTACAGAGCATTGAGTAGAGTTCCCTGTGCTATACGGTAGGTTCTTATTAGTTATCTGTTTTATATATAGGAGTGTGTATATGTCAATCCCAATCTCCCAATTTATCCCTCCCCCCACTTAGCCCTTGGTGACCATAAGTTTGTTTTCTACGTTTGTGACTCTACTTCCATTTTGTGAATAAGTTCATTTGTATCCCCCCTTTTTTTAGATTCCACATATAAGTGATATCATATGATATTGGTCTTTCTGTGTCTGACTTACTTCACTCAATATGACAATCTCTAGGTCCATCCATGTTGCTGCAAATGGCATTATTTTGTTCTTTTTACCATGCTCTTTTAAACAAGATTTCAGCTGCTAAGATCGTTAAAAAATGCACGAGCAAGTGATGGATTCCTGCTTCCCTGGGGTAACTCTGCCCAGTTAGGGCCCCTCTTGCTGGATTTCCTTTATGAAAGATGGTGAGAGTTCTTTCTGGAGCACTAAGGCTACTCCCCCCATTCTTCTATATTTTTACAAGTACAAAGGGACAGGAAGTCTCTCTTTCTCTTCCTCCTATGCTCTCTATTCTCCAGGGGAGGGGAGAAAGCACATGCTGTTACTCACACAGGCCCTCAGAGTAGGCTCCGTTGGACTATTTTTAGAGGAGGGCAATAGCATCTGTGAACACACCAGTTCTGTATGGACTGGTGTGAACTCACTGGGCTGCTGCTGACAGCAGAATCATGGCAACAATGAGAGATCCTTCCTAGAAAGCCCTGCTAAGATGGCTGTTCTGGATTGAAGGAGAATAGAGGCAAGGAAAGTAGTGGATGCAAGTTTAGGGACCCTTCCTCAAATACCCTTGAGAACGACTGGGCTTGTGCACTGGTTCTCAAAATTTGGTGTGTTTCAGACTCACCTGCACGGCTAGCTAAGACTCAGGTCATTCTCTGGGGCCACCCGCAGAGGGTCTGATTCAGTAGGTCTGGGGTGAGGTCTGAGAATCTGAATTTCTTTCTTTTTTTAAATTTTATTGAAGTATAGTTGATTCACCATGTTGTGTTAATTTCTGCTGTACAGCAAAGCGATTCAGTTATACATATATACATTCTTTTTCATATTCTTTACCATTATGGTTTATCACAGGATATTGAATACAGTTCCTTGTACTATACAGCAGGACCTTGTTGTTTATCCATCCTACATGTAATAGAATCTGCATTTCTAACAAGTTCCTGGTTTTTTTAAAATTTCTATTTTATATTGGAGTATAGTTGATTCACAACGTTGTGTTAGTTTCAGGTGTACAGCAAAGGGATTCAGTTATACATATACAGGTATCCTTTTTCAAATTCTTTTCGCATTTAGGTTGTCACAACAAGTTTCTGTTAAACCCGCTGACATGACTGGTTTGAGGACCACACTTGGGGAACCACTGGCCTGGAGCCTCATTCCCCCAACCTGTTGTTGGTTACACAGTATTATGGAAAGACTTTGGAGTTTGGAACCAGAGAGCTATGAGCACAAAGCTTGTTCCTATTCCTCATTACCTGCATGACCTTGAGCAAGTTACTTAACCTTGCTGGGAATTAATTCCCTCCTTGCTGTAAATACACCCACTGATGAGGTCATCTCTGTAAAGCCCATAAGCACAGTGCTCGGCAAATGGTAGGTATTTAAAGAACAATCACTCCTTTTCTTTCGCTGCCCTTACGGATACCTTTGGAAAAGTCACTTGAAGGGGGAGTGCTAGGCCAGACTGACGCTGCCAATGCACGAGAGCCCCTGGGGAAAGTTTACAATTATACACGTCCCTGTTTCCTTGTTCACTACCTGGCTCACATGGGGTGGGGATGCCGCCCTTTCCCCAGGAAGGAGAGAGTCTCCGAGCCCTGAGGGGGACTCCGAGGGGCAGCCCTGCTCACCTCGCCAGTGTATTTCCACCTGCCTGACTTGAGGACTTCTCATTCAGTCCTTCATGAGGTTCCCAGCTCCTTCCTAAAAGGAGCCTTTGCCTAAATCCTTCCCTCTGCCTCTTATGCTTTTTCCTCACCTTCAGTCTGATAAACCCTTATCCTGCATTTTCTTCAGCTCTCAACTCAATTACCATTTCCTCAGGGAAACTTTGACCATCCATCTAGGCCTGAACACGCTAAGCTCTCATAGAACTGTGTACAATTCCTTATATGTTTATATTTGATTAAATTCTAATTAATATCAGTATCTCTGTTGAACTCTAAAGCTCCGCAAGGGTGAGAGCATTTGTCCATATACCTTTATCCTCATACTAGGTGGTAGATGTTTATCATGCGTGTGGTCATGTGGTAATTACAAATGGTAATTGAGATGTGATTTGAATCCAGGCATTTTTACCTGGGAGCCCATTATATCTTAACTATATGCTAACCCTGACCCACCTATAAAAATGTGGCCAGTTCTCTTCATTATGAGTCCTATGTCTTGAAGACAGAATGCAGAACTCATGTATCTTTCCTTGCCACTTCAGTTCAGGCAAGTGGCCCAGGCTCTACCAGTCACACTAAGCTGTGTGAGGCTGACTGAGGAGCGACAATATAAAGAAGCAGGTTCCATGAAGAATACATCTTTTAACCAGGATGGTGGTGAAGGCATCAAGCTTTTAGAAGATAGGAGTGGTGAAAGTTCTGGCATCTGACATCCAGCAATGTGGGCACAGTCTGTCACGTTCATGCCCCATTGTGGGGTGGTGAGCTCTGCCTGGAGTAGGTCTGTGGTTGAACTGGGCACTCACTGTTTGTGCATCGGTAGCCTCCATACAGATTCTCTGGGCCTCCCACAGATTCCGGGAGATAGCTAATACACAGGAATTGTTCAATTCTTCAGATTAAACTGGCTAGAATAAATCTGTAACTAAGAACCCCTGTACTTACATTCTATCCCTGGAATAATGCATAGCATGTAACAGGTGTTCTGTGATATTTGTTGAATGGAATAATTTAGTAAGTCTTTACTATGCTTAAGCACGTGCATAGGAAGCTGTGTGGATTGATCCTGACAAACTTATTAATGTCATCTATTCCAGTAGACTGTAGAATCCCTCAAGATATTTGCTGTCCCTCCATAGAAAGGATTAAATTTATCTGCTTCATTGATGCAGGCTTGGCCATGTCTTGCTGTGGCTGGTGAAATCCCAGCAGAAGTGATGTATATCATTTTTGAACAGAAGTTTTAAGAACCAGCATCTGAGCCTCTGTGTTCTTTTATTTTCCCTCTCTGAAAAGAGGCAAGATTCCAAAAAGAGACTGCTCTGTTAGCTGAGGTCCTAGAGAGAATGTGACACAAAGAAGGGATGAGGCTGACCTGCAGTGAATATGCAGCATGGTGGAGGGCAAGTCAGGGAGATGCTGACATTGTTTATTTCCTTGGTATAACCTAGTTTGTCCTAATGGGTACACTCGCTTATAGATGCAGACACCAAGGACAAATGGTAATTGAGATATGATTTGAATCCAGGCATTTTTACCTGGGAGCCCATTATATCTTAACCATATGCTAACCCTGACCCAGCTTAATGAAGAAGACAAAAGTAAACACCAACACCAATCATCGATATAATTATGAATGAGAAATTAGAAATAACCACACATTCTGAGGATGTTTAAAGCACTATTAAACAGCACCTTGCAAGATAATATGTAAATGTATTTGGAGACTTGGATGAGAGGATAATTTTCTATGGAACAAAATTAACCTCAGAAGATAAAAAGACATGAAACAGAATGACCACCACAATAGAAATGGAAAAAATTATTAAAGATCTACTACCCACCTCCCTGACTCCTACACCTGCTGGCCACTGCTGAAAATATAGCTTAGATTCCTTCATGGATGAATTGTTTTAAATCTTTAAATAACAGGTAATTCCAATGCTATTTAATCTGTTCCAGAGCACTGAGAAATATACAAAGCTTTCAAATTATTTTTAGAAAGCCAAAGTAACATTGTACCAAAATCTACAAAGATAGCACTAAAGAAGAAATCTAACATCCAATCTCACTTAAGAATAGGGCTGACAAATCTTAAATTAAATATTAAAAAACATAACTCAACAAAACATTAAAATACAGCAAATGAAATTCATTTCGCCAGCTAAGTACTTGACATATATTATGATAATGCATTCTACTAATATAGATCAAAGGAAAAAAATGTTCATCTCAATCAGTGGCCAGAAGACATTTAATGAAGTTCAATAATTAGTTCTGATTTAGAAACACAGACAAGCATGCAAACACATAGGAAAACTATAATAGGAGAACACTTTCTTCACCAAACAACAATAAAAAATGTATTTCAAGCCCTAAGTCAGCACATTATGTGACTTTAAAAGACACTAGAAACTTTAAAACAAGGCTCCTCACTCTCAGGACTATTTTGAGACATTGTTTGATATGCACAGTCTACTACAGTTAGATAAATGTAGGAGTAAGTGACAGAAATATTATATCAAGAAAACTAGGAAAATAAATTGAATAAACTATGAGAACAATGAGATCTCAAAAATGTAACTGTTTTTATAAAAGTAATAAGTACATATACACAGAACTTTTGTTTCTTCTTAAAATAGAATAAGAAGGACTAAATTTACCTTCCTAATGGAAACAACCCAAAACCTGATGAAATACATAAAACAACAGTTTTTGAAACAATGGTCATCAGGCAGTGAAGCACACTGATTCCTGAAACAGGGAAAGCAAACGATGTGAGTCTTCTGATTTCTTCAGTTTACTGCCTTTAGACAGTTTCCAGCCTGTGGTTCAGGGAGTGGAAACCAGGTGGAACTCAGCTGATTCCCTGAGTTGAGGAAATTGTTTTAGGAAAGAGCAATAATTCAGGGAATAGAAGAAAAAATTTTAAATCTATAATTAAAATCTTCAGAGGATCAAGAGAAGTTACTGCATCCATAGAATAAGACTAACATCTTAGTGAAAGGAGCAGTTCAAGACAAGAAGAATTCTTGGAAGTTGGAAATATGAGAGAAGAAAAATAAAGGAAGGTTGGAAAATAAAGTTAGAGAAATTTTCTTGGATATAGAGCAAAAAGTAAAAAACAAAACAAAGCAAAATCCCACACAAAAAAACCCTGAAAAGTAAAGAGAAAAATTAAGAAACTTGGAGAATCAACCTAGTAAATAATAAGAATTCCAGAAATAGAAATTTAAAAAAAAAAACAAAAAACTGAAAGGAGGAAGAAGAGTATTAAAATAATACAAGTAAACATTTCACAAGAGAAGAATTTCAGTTTACTGATAGAAAGAATACACCAAGGACACAGTACAATGAAAGAAAAAAATGACTCATATCAATGTGACTCATCATGAAATACCCATAAGTTGGGAATAAAGAGAAAAAAACATAAATGTTTCTAAGAGGAAAATTAGATCTTTGCTGGAAGAATAAGAGTGGTATTTGTCTTCTCAATATACATACGGGAAGCAAAAAAGACAATGAGAAAACATATTCACAATTCTAAAGAAACGATTATTACTATTATGTTTGTGTGTGTAGAGGGGGAGCTGAATTCTATACCTAGCCAAACAAAACAGAAGTAAGGGACTTCCCTGGTGGTGCAGTGGTTAAGAATCCGCCTGCTAGTGCAGGGGACACAGGTTCGAGCCCTGGTCCAGGAAGATCCCACATACCACAGAGCAACTAAGCCCGTGCACCACAATGACTGAGCCTGTGCTCTAGAGCCCACAAGCCACAACTACTGAGCCCACGTGCTGCAACTACTGAAGCCCGAGCACCCAGAGCCAGTGCTCCGCAACAAGAGAAACCACTGCAATGAGAATCCCAAGCACTGCAACGAAGAGTAGCCCCCGCTCGCCGCAACTAGAGAAAGCTCGCGCACAGCAACAAAGACCCAAAGTAGCCAAAAATAAATAAATAAAATTAAAAAAAACAGAACAAAACAGGATTAAGAGAATACGACTATATTTTAAGACTAGCAATGTCTCAAAAATGTATTCCTCATAAACTCTTTCTCAAATGATACTGTAGGATGTGCCTCTCAAAAACAAGGGGTTAAAAAAAGAAAGAGGAAAACATGGGACCAGAAATTCAGAGAAGGAAGGGAAAGTCCCAGGACTACAGTGGAGCAAATCATCCTCAGTGGGAGAGGAGGAAGGATGGCTCAGGTGAGATTTCTTTAGGAAAAAAATTGAACGGATAGATTTTTCTGAGGGAAATGACTGCAAGGAAATAGACTCAGATGGGTTTTACAATTCTTTGGGAGGGCTTGCTGGGAATTATCATCAGTAAATTTATCTACTTACATGTATTAGATAAGTCTTGTTCTAATTTTTTTTCATTCTTTTAAGTACAGAATTAGTTATCAATAATTTTTATACCTTTCCAATGTTAAAAGAAAAAATTTCAAAATGGTAAAATTATGACTCTCCTACAACTATAAAGTGAACACATGTCAAAGATTTTATTTAAGCCATCAATTAATGAGGAAACCAGTAAGATGTTGCAACCAGTTCAAAGGAGAATCCATAGAACAGATGTTTAAACAGGCAATCAGTGATACTGAAGAGGATTTCCTAATAAATGCAAAACCAGTCTCTTCCACTTGGGAGAGATCAATTGAATTTCTGCTGGGCACATTTTCATCTTTATGGACAAGATTCATTTGCATTACTATCAGTTTTCTGTAATTTATAAAGTTGTAAAATGGCTCAAAGACAATGAAAGGCAACAATCCTATGGCATCAGATAACTCTGAAAGGTCCACTAGATAATGTATAATATTTCATTGAAAGAATATTCAGGGGTTTTTTTTTTTTGCCCATTTCAAAGTTTTTGACATTTTTTCCCTAACAAACACACTCTTTAAGTTTTAAATTCTATTTTTATTTAAAAGTATAATGGAGGAAAACATGTGTACTATTAGCCATATGAAAGGGATACATACCTTTTGGATAGTTTACCCATATTGAGCTAGTAAATCTTAGAGCAGTTTATCAAAACTGCAGGCAGAATTCTAAGAGGGGCAAATTTTTGAGCTACTTTAGCATTCCTAAGTCTTTGTGACATGAAGCCTATTGTAATGAATCCTTATTGCATATTCTAAATGTATGTGCTAGAATCTTAAAGTCAAACAGTTTAGTCTGTATTGACACTGATCTTTTCCAGAACAGCTAAATGGTAATAGAAGTGGTCATAAAAGGAGGGAGAAGACAGGTACCAAAAAGCTCAGGGAGCAGAAACCAGTTCTTAGTCCAAAAATCTCGTGTGCGAGACACAAAACCTAAGTATAGTGCTCAGTACTTTCAGATGGGTGTATAGCCAAATATTTGACTTTTACTGTGAAATGTTCTTCTTCTTCCATCACTGTCTCTCTTTCATCTGGCCTTTAGGATTTGTTCTTGGAGACAAATAAGAATGCAGAGTTGGTGGAGAATCCTAACCATATGGAGGAGAATGTGCCTTAAAACCGTCACTATTTTTGAGTAATAATGATCAAGAATGAGAGGAAATTGTAAGACTTGGAGGGGGAGTTACTATAACTCACCTCCAAGAAAAGACCAAAGCTGATGCAGTTATTAGATGAAATAGAATATTGGGGGTTAAGGAAGGGGAGTGACCACAGCTATACGAATCTTGATTTACTAACAACATTCCTATTTGTAGAGTGCTAACTTCGACCAGAGATGTTCTCCATTCCAGGTACATATACAATATCTATTTTCTTTGTTACTCCCAATGGTGGTTTTTCTTAAGAGATACAACCTAAAAGATGTTCTACCCCTATACATTCGGAATCGTTTTACATCTCCTCTAGTCCACTCTCCTAAAGACAGTTTACAGCACTGACTTATGGATCAAGTTAAACAGGAACATATGATGACTGTCCTTTCTCTTCCTAGCTTCTTGGGGAGGTGTGTGTGTGTGTGTGTGTGTGTGTGTGTGTAAGGATCTGGAGGTCAGGGGAAGGGACTGAGCTTGTGTGATAATCTCACCATGCATCAGGCTCACTGTTATGTCTTTTATCCTGTGAGATAGGGGCTTTTATCCCAATTTTACAAACAAGGTCACCATGGCACTGGATTGAGCCCAACACAAGAGAGCTAGTCATCTGACTCAAGGCTGTTTTGATGGCAAACCCACTGTTTCTGCTTTACCAAACTGCCTTGATAAGTATGGTGGTTGGGCTTGTGGGAGTCTGGTTCCCAGCTGTGAATCTTCTTTTGGAGCTCTCCTCCTCACTGCAAGTTTCATTTTTCTGTGTTGTGCATCCTCATCTTCTAGCTACCCACATTTGGAGCCCCTTATTGGCCCCAGTCTCACCATCCCTTTTGCATCGTCTGTGCCTCTTGCACTATCCTATTCAGGACCCTCTCTTGGGGGAGCTTTGAACCTCTTCAAAGGTCTTCTCTCTCCTCTGACTTCTTGCATCACTTAGAATTGACTCTACTTTTCATTGGGCGCCATGTCCTGCCTTCTGTTAAGTGTTCCCTTTCCTACAGTTCAGGGCTTACTTAGATCCTGAGCTGTACTTTCAGATTCCGAGGGCAGTCATGTTGTCCTAAGCCTTTTTGAAAGTCCCCACTACACTTCAAGTCTAGGACTTCGCACAGAGAGGGTGCTCAGTAAACATTTGTTTTGGGTTTTTTAAAAAAATTTTATTTTATATTGGTGTACAGTTGATTTACAATGTTGTGTTAGTTTCAGGTGTACAGCAAAGTGATTCAGCTATACATCTACCTATCTATCTATCTATCTGTCTATCTATCTATTCCTTTTCAGATTTTTCCCATATAGGTTATTACAGAATACTGAGTAGAGTTTCCTGTGCTATACAGTAGGTTCTTGTGGGCTATCTATTTCATATATAGTAATGTGTATCTGTTAATCACCAACTCCTAATTTACCCTCCCCACCACCTTACCCCTTTGGTAACCATAAGTTTGTTTTCTGTGAGTCTGTTTCTGTTTTGTAAATATGTTTCTTTGTATCATTTTTTTAGGTTCCACAGATAAGTGATATCATATGATATTTGTCTTTCTCTGTCTGATTTACTTCACTCAGTATGATAGTCTCTAGGTCCATCCACGTTGCTGCAGTAAACACTTGTTAAACACATCCATGAATGAAAACCTTTGCAAGCATTTTCCTATCTCCTTCTCTCCACTGTTAATACAGAAATAACTGTACCTATTTCATCAGAATTCCTGCAAAAGGGATAACTTCTGGTAAATGCAAATTTTCCAAGACACTCATGAGTAATCAAGGTTTAATTTATTCCAACATTCCCAAGAACTGCTTATTTGCTTTTGCACCGGTGTCTACATTTTTACTCTTAGGGAAATAGGTGGGGATTTCAGAGCAGGCTGAAGGAGAAATTGTTTTATTCAGAGGTGTGTACACTCCGCTTGTTGGGGAGGTTGACAGGGACCCCTGGGCTCAATTCTGCACAGAACAGGACTGTCACAACTGATGCCACCACACTTACTATGCTACTCCTTCCTTTGTCCCCTTCCACTTGAATTCTCAGGACCACTCTGCTTTTCCTAGATACCATCCTTTTTTACCTCTATTCCTGCAAACTGAGGCCCTGTGGGGCTGGCCTGATCCCAGCACCCTGACTACCCCTTTCCAGAGTGTTCCCAGAAGAGGGTCACAGCCAATCCTGACTTTCTTCTATGTGCCTCCAATAATGACGGGCTTGGCCCAGTCACTTCCTGGGCATTTTCCCACAACAGAAAACTTCAGGGTAACCCCTAAAACCTGGGTCAGCCTCTGTAACCGAGACCATCCACTTCAGTAACTTTCATTCCTTTCCCATCATTTCCAATAAATTTCTTTCCAAACTACCACTTACAAGACACGTAGCCACCTATCAGTTAAAATTTTTTTTTCATCTGTTTGGTTCCAGGAATTGGGTTTCTTCACAGAAGTCATTGCCCAACTTCTTGTTTAAATGATTTAAGACAAAGCTTTGTAATCTAACATGATGGGCTTTAAGAGAATAGGTTCCCGTTTTCCGTGCAAAGAATCTGAAATACCCGGGCTGAACCCCTTTTGTTGGCTCCCACAGAATGGGAAAACCAGTGTGTGAACCTCAGGACCCACTCTTCTGGGCTCAGCCCCCCTCCCTGAACTAACAGCTTTGTAAATTTGCGTTTGCATTTTTACTGTCTCAAGCCATTCATAGGAACATCCTATTTTCCCTTTTAAAAGCCATGTTAATAATGTTAGAATAATTTGGCTGTGAAATGACATTCAGCTTTAAATAAGGTAGGGAAGGAAAGCCAATAGTTTCCTATCCATCCTTGGGGGTGGGGTGGGCGGGAAGTGCATCTTTAAGAAATTAAGGGAGAGAATAGTTCTATTTAGAAATCATTCAAGTTTCTTTCTGACATGTCATGCTTAATATCAATTATCCATTTTCCTTCTCTTTGTGCTCGACTCTGAATATTTCCTGACTCAGAAGCTAACTTTAATCTTCTGCTTTGTTTCAAGGCCTGTATTAGATTAACCTCTTTTTCTTTCCTTTGGGAATGACTGATTAGCAAGCAGATATTAAATTTAAAAATTCAACTCTGTACAGTGGATTTTCTCAAGCTCACTAGACCTTGCTAGCGATAGGGATGGGATCCTCTGTAAAACCATCACTTCATGCTGGGTTGTGGTTGCCAGAAAGACAAAATACCTTTTGGACCACATCTGGAATAACAGATACAGGGCACTATTAATCTATTCTTCTGTTCCTGCAGTGTGAGATTTCAGATTTCTTAAAGTCCAGGGTCTTGGAAAAAGGATAAGAAATTTTCAAAGTCCCAAGGACAAAGGAATTTGATAAGAAATACTTCCAATAATTGTAGAATTCAGGACTAAATGAGTCCAAGTATATAATTTAACTCCTTCATTTTAAAGATTAAGAAAATGAGGGCTTCCCTGGTGGCGCAGTGGTTGAGGGTCCGCCTGCCGATGCAGGGGACACGGGTTCGTGCCCCGGTCCGGGAAGATCCCACATGCCGCGGAGCAGCTGGGCCTGTGAACCATGGCCGCTGAGCCTGCGTGTCCGGAGCCTGTGCTCCTCAACGGGAGAGGCCACAGCAGTGAGAGGTCTGTGTACTGCAAAAAATAATAATAATAATAATAAAATAAATAAAAAGATTAAGAAAATGAGATGCAAAGTTAATTATGGGTGCGGCTCGCAGATTTTTGCAGGTCTGGCTAGGTTTCCCGTGAGTACTTTCTCTAATGCACTACGCACTGAATACAGGCTCTGGAATGTATAATCCGGTTTCATTCAGCCTGTTCTGAATTTCAATTAATTGCTCCTTCTTACAGGGTGTTCCCTCAAATGTCCCCCAGTCCCACAGTCCATTCCGTTCTGACCTCTGTTTTTTTCTATCTTCCTTTCCCTCCGATCTTTATTTTTCCTCTTTCTGACTGCTTTTACTTATTAAAAAGGCTAAGGCCTGAATAAAGTACCAGGTAATAGATTTAAGGGTCTTGATAAAGATGAAGATGTTGGTACTGATAACACGTGCAAAGCTCCTTCAATTCCATTTTCTCCTCTCATTGCAACCTAGGAAATGAGTTAGGCCAATATTATTTTTGTCATCTTATATGGAAACCAAAGCTGGGGTAAGTGAACTGATATGCCTGAGGACGCCACTCCAGGAAAAGAGATGAACTCAGGGGTCAAGCCTGTGTTTTAGGACTCTGAACCCAGGACCACACTGCGTCTCTGGAGTGTGGTTCACTTAGAGAGCGAGTCAAAAGACACCTTGCTGCCAGGAAGTACAAGGTGATTAAACTATCACAAAGGTTTTGGGTAAATGTAAGGGGAAAACAAACTTTGATGGGTCAATAAAACATAGGAATTGTTCACTAAAGGAGATTGTATCCCATAGTAGAGGGTTTACCTGAAGAAGCAGGTTCCTAGCTATTCCCTGAAGCATTCCAAAGTGTGTTTCCGGAAGACAATTCAGCAATACGTATCCAAAACAGTAAACACATGACTCACAGTAGTCTCGGGCAAGTTACTCAGTATCTTCTAGGTCATTTCTTCATCTGGTAAAAATAGGGTTTGGGAGAGGATTAAATACAGTAATGTTAAATATCCCAACGTATCTAGAGCATTCAATAAATATTGCCAGTGTTTGATCATGATATTTTCACTTGTATGAGGAAATAACAAGCACAAAGATTTAGCGATAAAGACATTCTTAACTGTGTTTTGGAAATAATAGTGAAAAGTTGGAAACAACCTATGTCCAGAAATAGGGAATTGGTAAAACAGGGCCTTCTGGCACCGCAAGGTGCTAGACTGTTAGACAGTCATTTAAATGATTATAAAATATGTTACTACATGGTAAGTTGTTTGTGGTTTATTATATTTAAAAAAAGCAAACCATAAAGCATTAAGGCCGCTGATTTTTTGTTGTTGTTGTTAAAGTGTATATATACAAGAGAGATATAGACATAGATAAAAATCTGAATGGGGTTACGTCACTATGTTAACAATAATTGACTGGGAACAGGATTATGAATGCTTTTAACTTTCTTATTTTTGCTTATCTGTTTAAAACGTTTTTTCCAACAATGAACATGTAGTTTATGTGAAAAAATGTTGTATTTATTTGAAAAATTTCAGGCTTTCTTGCCTCCCATTCTCTTCATCCGTTTTGCTGCCAGGTGCTAGAAACAGACAACATTCCCTAAACCCTCACTTAACAAATAACCCTTACTTATCCATTCTAGGACAGGCACTGTTCTACACACCAGTTGTAGAGGTACACAAGATGGGCAAAGCTGCCCCCAAAGAGCTTACACTTGAGTGGAGGGAAGCCCTAAAATAAGCCCATAAAGAAGGGGGAAGTAGACCCCGCATCCGGATGAGGTGTGTATCGCTGGGGGAGCTGCCCCTCCTAGCGATTCTAGCAATTCTCTCCCTCCTCCTCCAAGCACCGGGCAGCCTGAGGCCCAACGTCATTTGTCATTTACGTGGATAAAGGCGGCTTATCTCTTGTTAAAGTGCGTGATCTCCTTGCAGGGGAATGTGCTGTGTCAATACTGGTAACTTACACCTTAGTATGAGTCATTTCCTGCGAGCAGATTATCAGACCTTGATGCGGGAAAAAGGGCATATGTGAAAGTACACTGAAGACTAGGTGGGGGTGCAGGGGTCTGACTTTACAGCCCCTCTGCCTTCAGAAGAGTAGGGGGCATGAAGATGGGGTGGGGCTGGCCTGGGTATGCGGTAGGCACGAAAGCGGGCAGGCGAGCGGGGTCCAACTTCATGCCGTTTTTAGTTTGCCACGGACTGACCTTGGTTCCGGCAGCTTCCTTTCCGATCTGAAAGCCAGTGTCACCTTCTCTTCTCTTTCCCTGTTGTTCTGAAGTGAATTCAAGTTTTAAGTGTACTTTAGATATTATCTCTGCCATAAGCCTTGATCCTCTGGATTCCCTGACCCCACTTCATCACAAGACATTTGTCCACGTTTCTCCTACTCAAGGATTAATTTTTACATTGTGTTGTAGTTACAAATGGAGGAACTCCACTTCTCTTCTAAAAATGGATGATCATTATGCACAGGGTTTGTATCTATGGATCTTTGTAAGGTTCAATAACGTCTTTCAGCAGACACAAAAATAAATACTCTCCTCACGGTGGCACAGTTTGGGGTACATATCGGGTGTTGGATAAGTATTTGTTGGATGAGTTGAGTGAAGGAACAGATGAATGCAAAATTTGCTACACATGGGTACCACTCAACCATCCACACTGGGATTTCACGCAACAGCAAGTTGCCATGGCAACGGCCAGACTGGATCCTCTGCCACTGTGTTCCATTCCCACCCTCTCCTCTGGGCCACAACATGTGGAAAAAGGCAAAGCCTGGATCTGAAAATACTTGAGCCACGGGGCTCGTACTTAGTTACATGGTGAAACAGAGGATCTAGCTGCAAATATGACTGGCTCCGTAGGGCCAATACTGTGGTAACTGGGTGGTAATCTTGCAAAGATCAAAGGGAGCTTTGATTTTTCTGAGAGGGAAGAGCCAGGAGGAAGAGAAGTATGCTTGGATGGGAAGAAATTTCAAATACCAGCTAGGTGTTTAACAATGCAGTTGAATTTCGAACGGCTCAGTTGAATGCCTGCCAGTTTTGTTCCCACTAGCCAGACCCAATGGTCTTGTCAGGCTCGTGAACTCCAGCAAGCAGAAAGAGGCTTGAACCTCTGGCATGTATATTTACAGACCATTAGAGACATGAGAGCAATCACAATAATTCCTGGAGTGTATATCCTCCCCTCCCATAACCTAAACAAACTGCATGCAGCCTGGGCATTCTAATCCCCCCTCACCCTAACCATATCCCTGCCCTTTACTGTTTCCCTAGCAACTTGACAGCATGGGGAAAGGGATGGGGAGGCTATAAAAGGAGCTACAGTACACAAAAAGAATTATAACAAGGGTGTATGGCTGGGAGACTTGGTGTAGTAGAGGGTGGAGGGGTTGACCTTCTGTGGGCTTTATCTGTGTTTCTCATCTTCATCTCCCCCAATCCCCTTGGCTTCGTCAGTTCTCACATCTGCACCAGGCAGACAGAGCTGAGCATTGATAACTTCCAATTTTCAGGAAGGTAGCTCAAAGGAGAACAAAGAGTGAAGGGTGACTTTTCCTAAATCATGAGGTTTGACCAAAATTATTTTTAGAAACTTTGCATTTTTATTCTGTTATTGTTTTTTGGTCCCAGTATGCAGATGACATCAGTGAGACTACTGGTACCAGGCAACACTCCAGGGAAAGTGCCATTTATTATGTTTTAAAAGGTCCAGTCTTTTATTATTATTAATTATTATTATTGGAATATAGTTGATTTACAATGTTGTGTTAGTTTCAGGTGTACAGCAAAGTGATTCAGTTATACACATATATATTCTTTTTCAGATTCTTTTCTATTATAGGTTATTATAAGATACTGAATAGAGTTCCCTGTGCTATACAGCAGGACCTTGTTCTTTATCTATTTTATAAAAAGGTCCAGTCTTAATATATGACATGGTTGAGGCATCCGGTCCCACTTTTCCACAATTTCCTTGTTCTACTCCACGGGTTACACTTTATTTCTTTGTCAAGATCCTTTTGTTGTTATTGTTGTTTAGTTCCTCATCAAGAGTGTATCACTGATAGAACACACCCCTATGGAGTGTCACGCAATGATTTCCAACAATTATGCAAAAGTAATTTTCCTTGATGGTTCATCATTGATTGTTCCAGGCACTGATCTAGGCCTTTGGAAAACCAAGCAAACAGATGGAAACCTCTGCAGACATTCTAGTTGGGGAAGAAACGGTAACTACTAGACACTATAAATTACGAAAATTTTGTTAGAAGGTGACAAATGCTGTGAACAAAATAAAGTGGCGGTAAGGGGGAGGTAGAGTGGGATATAGCGTTTTTTGGGTTTTTTTTTTGCGGTACGCGGGCCTCTCACTGTTGTGGCCTCTCCCGTTGCGGAGCACAGACTCTGGACGCACCGGCTCAGCGGCCATGGCTCACGGGCCCAGCCGCTCCGCAGCATGTGGGATCTTTGCGGACCGGGGCACGAACCCGTGTTCCCTGCATTGGCAGGCGGACTCTCAACCACTGCGCCACCAGGGAAGCCCGGGGCGTAGCATTTTAACTTTAAGATAGGGTTTGCAGAGCGGGCTGCACCGAGAAGGTGACACTCGTCCAGAGGGACAGAGCCATTCTGAAATCTGAGCAAGGACATTTGGAACAGGGGACGCCCTCTGTGGAAAGGTTGGGGGGCATGTAGCTGGTGCGTTTGAAGGGGGCCGGGGCTCAGGATGGGGTGCAGAAGGTACTGGAAAAGCAGTAGGAGGTTGGGGCTCAGATGAAAGAGTGGGGCAGGGCTTGTCGTGGGCAGATAAGCCCCTTAGCTTTGACTTTGAAGAGAATGGGAATGTTTAGAGAATTTAGGTCCAGAAGGAACAAGCATCTTTTGTTTTAACAAATTCTAAAGGGAACAGGAAGGCCACTTAGGAGGCTATGATAGTAACCCAGGCCAGAGATGGCACTGCTCAGACTGGGGTGCTGACCGTGGAGGGGGTGAGTGGTCAGATTCTAGATGCTTTGTGAAAATATTTCTAATAGGATTTCTTGATGGGCTGGAGTAAAAAAAAAACAAAAAAATCTCACTACGATACGCACATGTATGCTTGCTTGGTTATACTGAAGAGGGGTGGATGGAATGCATACCAAACTGTTAATAATAGTTACCTGGAGGGTAGGGAAGGATGGGAGGGGAAGAGGATCTTGGCTTTAGATGTGTACATTTCAGTGTTGTTTGGCCGGTTGTAAATCACGCTGTTGCTTTTTGCTGTTTAAAAGCAAAAACCAATAACTTATTTGTCAAAAGAGTACCCCTGATGCTCCTTTGACTTGCTCTCACCTGCCTTTCAATATTGGTGGGGCTCACAGCGATGTGTCCCTGGCCCATTTCCCAATCCTAAAAGCAGAGCTTTGGCTGTCCGCATTGGTTTTTTTCACCATCTGCCAGGTGCTCTGGCACTGCAGGGAATAATGTGTACCCTTTGGCTCCAGGTATATTAAACGCAAATGAAAAAAAAATCATCTCTGAACACTCCTGCTGTCTCTGGTGGCACTGGGCACCCCAGAAGAACACCTCAGGCAATTTGGGTGGCTTTATGCCTCTGGATGCAAGTGGCTTCTCAATATCTGGTGTCATTAACACAGAGAAAAAAAGGAAGCTTGATGTACCCCAGCCTCTAAGCCAAGAGATGGGGTGGGGGGGCAGGCTGCCGACAGTTCCTTTCCTTGAAATTTCTTTCTTTTCTTTTCTCTCCCTTTCTTCTTAGCTATTGCAGGTCTCAGGAGGCAGAGATGACCGTCACAGGAGACGGCTGAGGCTTTGTCCTAGACCTGCCCTCCACCCATATCCCTGCTCGGCTCACAGAAATATTATCACGGTGAAAGGAAGGAATGCTTTCCCCCCGTGCAAGGAGTTCTGTAGCCTTTGTTTACCCTAGTCCATGGGTGGGTGGGGATGGCGGGTGCACTCCGCATTCTGCCTAAAAATATCTCCAATGTGCTTCAAAATATTTGTCACCCACACAGAGAATCCTGCAAATCCTCCCTGCAGAGGCCTGGAAAGGAGACCATAGAAAGGTCTGCAGAGAAGGACTTCCTCTCACCTGTGTCTCGCAACAGCAATTCTAGAGATCAAAGGTCTTTGTCTTCTAGGCTAAGATCTCGGCTTTCTGCATGTTTGTATCCGATTTTGCTCTGTGTTTTGCTCTCTGTGCTAATGAATGAAACGCTCAGTATCACTTCCCCACGAACCCAAGATTCTTCAGGGCATAGGCGCACAGAAGACCCGGGTACGGTTCCGACCGTCCTGGTCAGGTGTTGCCTGGCCTCCGTCAAATTGGCCAAAGCGTCCAGGTTACCATTCTGTCGACATCCTCTGTCAGGTCTCTGCCAAGGGGCTCCTCATCCAGGTCCCGTTTGGCACCCTGGTGCTGTGTACTCCTGATCCTTTTCTCAAGGAGCAGAAGCTCGGTTTGTGATGAGTTAAAAACACTCCTTCTATGAGTGTAAATGGCTTCTATGTATACTTGGGTGCCTTTTCCAAAGACAGTCCTAGTGCTGGGTCTGACATCCTCAGAGCTGGGGAGTCTTCAGACCTGACGGTACAGAGTGCTGGTGTCACCCGCCCTTGGTTGTCCGTGAGACCCACAGCAAAGCACTGGTTTTCTCTTTTTGCCTTTCAGCACGTACAAAGGCAACTGTTGCCAAATCCCTAAAAGCAGCTATTCCCCAAGTTCTCTTATGCGTGATGAGACCTCCCTCAGCTCTCTTTGGATGTTACTTCTGTTTTAATTTAGTTTTCTTGTTATTTGTAAACATTAAGACAAACCAAACGGCTGGTTCCTTCTCCCATCCATTCTGAGGGCATGTTTCTCCTGTATTAAACTAAAATTAAACTCTGTCCCTAAAGAGTAAGCTGGTTTGAGAACTCAGAACCCTTTCACACTGCCTCGGTTTATACAATGAAAAACGTTGAACTACACTCTTGGGCATCATTGAGTTTGACTCCAATGTTTGCTCATTAACGAGTTTATTTGTTAACAACCCAACTCTTAGACCGCATATGTCTCTGCTTCCCCCAACTTACTGCTTTTAACCTTAACTCTACAATTAATCCTTTCAGTACCCCAGGAAGTAAAATGGGAATTGTCCCTTATTTAGTGGGTATGTGTTGAATAGAAATTAGGTATGAATTGTGACCCTTGGAACAAAGGGCCTGGTGAAGTGAAAGCACCACTATGGTTATTATAATGAATAATAACAGAAAATTGCATCACTGACATGCAGATACACGGCTTCTCCCCTGCCAGTCGTTTAACTTTGCTTGTAATGTTTTATGGCACAATCTTTCTGAGCAGCAACCAAATGCAGTACTTATTTTGCAACCTGTAGGATCCACAAGCCAGAACCCGAAATAAGGGAGTTATTAGTGACATGGATAGCCGGGGCCAAAGAGAGAGAGAGAGAGAGAAGAATTTTATCTGTAGAGAAATGTCTTTTTTTTTTTTTTTTTTTGCCATGCCATGCCACTTGAGGGATCTTAGTTCCCACACCAGGGATTGAACCTGGGCCCTCGGCAGTAAAAGCACAGAGTCCTAACCACTGGACCGCCAGAGAATTCCCCAAGAAATGTCATCTTTTGAAAGATCTGGGGGCAATTATCCATATATCTTCTATAATATTAGGTAATTGTCAACTCATTACTCCTTTTTTTGGTACAGTATTGATAAGATCAGCACTAAATATAACTGTAAGTTTATTTATAATTGCTTCTGAAAAACCATGCAAAGGAATTTAAATGGAAGATTATTTAGCCATTTGTAGAGACAACTAGGAGTCTAAAATAAAATTTTGAAAAAGTCTGTCTTACTTGAAACTTTCATAAATTTCTAGCAAATAAAAGCCATAAGTATAGGGGTTAAGAATATGGGCTCCAGGGACTTCCCTGGTGGCACAGTAGTTAAGAATCTGCCTGCCATTGAAGGGGACACAGGTTCGAGCCCTGGTCCGGGAAGATCCCACATGCTGAGGAGCAACTAAGCCCGTGCGCCACAACTACTGAGCCTGCGCTCTAGAGTCCATGAGCCACAACTACTGAAGCTCATGTGCCTAGAGCCCGTGCTCCTCAACAAGAGAAGCCACTGCTCAACGCAACTAGAGAAAGCCCGCTCTCAGCAACGAAGACCCAATGCAGCCAAAAATAAAAATAAATTAATTAAAAAAAAAAAAAAGAGGGAACATGGGCTCCAAAGAAAGAGTGTCTGGGTTCCAAGCCTGGCAAAGCTGCCAGGGTGACTTTGGAGGAATTGCTCAATGTCTGTTTTCTCATCTGCAAAATGGGTATGATAACAATAAGTAACTCACAAGGCAGTAGAGAGGCTTTTATAACAATCATCATCATTTCCTGAGCATGTCCTGTTTATTGGACACTTTCTGTTTCTAAGCCCTTAATTTCCACAACAACCCCAGAGGATCGTCCATAGAAGTCAATTAGGCTATGCACGCAACACCCTTTAGACTGTGCCCAGCCATGCTAAGACTTAATCAAGGCTACTTGTTTTTCGTGTCCCCAAAGAGAGCGCAAAGTGAAATCATCATGCCTTTGGAGCGAAATAAATAATTTAACAGGAGGGGGGGCGATTTCAATAGGAGGCAATCTCCGTGAATCTCGCATATGAAGTGAGCTCATTTGAATTTGCCAACAAGCTCCTGCTAAATGAAATCGGTTGGAGAGATATAACTTAAGGCTACAATTAAAGGGCGAATTAAAAACAGTGCCAGCAGGTTAGGTAGTGGGAACAGGCCTCGCAGCGTGCCATGCACGCTAGCTTTTGGCTTCCCGTTTTCCTTAAAGCAACCCGAGAGGGCTGTGGATTAAATGGTGGAAAAGCAGTGACCGGGGGCTTTGGGGCCAATGTGTGAAACAAGCTGAATAAAAAGCAAAATGATGAAGGGGGATGAAACACAGTAGAGCAGCGATTTCCACACTTTTAAGTTTCAGGATCCCTCTACTCTTAAAAATATTATTGCAGACTTCAAAGAGCTTTTGTGAACATGGGCTGTTTCTATCTTATTTTTACCTTATGGGTTGTTAAAGACATTAAAAAATATTTATTAACTTAAAAATAATAAAACTTATGTATTGATAGCATAAATAACATCATTTTTATGAAAAATAGCTATATTTTCCAAAACAAAAATGTGTTATTGCTTTACAGGTTTTGCAAACCTCTTTAATGTTTGGCTTTTTAATAAATAGCTTGATTGTTATATCTACTTTTTCGTTCAGTCTGTTGTGATATATCATTTTGCTGAAAATCTAGCTTGTCACATATTTAGTTGGAAAAGGGAGAAGTATGTTTAATAGCCTTTCAGGAAATTATGGATTTTCTTCTTTGATAATACACTAAAAATTGACAGGTGTTTGATTCTTTTTTTTTTTCATTTGTCTTTACTACTCTTTCCAAGGAAATCTTTTCTTTTTTTATTGCAGTATAGTTGGCTTACAATATTGCATTAGTTTTAAGGAGTACAACATAGTAATTGTATATTTTTATAGAATATACTCCATACAAAGTTACTATAAAATATTGACATTCCCTCTGTTGTACATTACACTCTTGTAACCTATTCACTTTATACCTAGTACTTTGCACCTCTTAAATCCCCTTCACCTATGATTCTTAAAGGCGAGTTGCAATGTGACATTTCAAGCTATATCAATGAACTTTTCATACTCTATACAGATGCAACAGAATGAGAGTAAAAAGGGAAAATCATTCCTCCTCCCCCTCCCCTCCCCTCCCCTCCCCTCCCCTCCCCCTCCCCCTCCCCTTCTTTCTCTTCTCCTCCTTCTTCTTCCTCTTCCTCTCCTTCCTCCCACTTCTTCGTTGAATGATTTTTTATTTGTTTGTTTGTTTTGTTTTTTTGTTGCGATACGTGGACCTATCACTGTTGTGGAGCACAGGCTCCAGACGCAGAGGCTCAGTGGCCATGGCTCACAGGCCCAGCCGCTCGCGGCATGTGGGATCTTCCCGGACCAGGGCACGAACCCGTGTCCTCTGCATCGGCAGGCGGACTCTCAACCACTGCGCCACCAGGGAAGCCCCGTTGAATAGTTTTGACCTCCAAGACACCCTGAAAAGGTCTGAGGGGCCCCTAGGGCTTCCTAGAATACATTCTGAGAACCACTGTCCTAGGTAAATAATCTCCCTCTCTCTCTCTTTTCCCCCTTAGGCTCTTTTAGTCGCATAGCATAAAGATTTGCTCCAGGTTATCTCAGAAGAGGTGGCTTTATTTTATGGCTAGAGATGACTTGGATCCCTACAGGTACATTCTCTCAGGCTCGCTTTCATGAACTACATATTCTTTTCCCCAGGACACCTGACCGGCTCCATTCTTTCCTCCCCTTTCTCATACTCTCTGCTCCGTCAACTTTAAACTAGCCTCCCTCTCAAGAGCAAGACGTTTTACCTTAAACTCCGGTAGATAACTGCACATTCCCTTGATCTTTTCAAGCCCAGAGTTATAAGGGAAGAACTCGAATTGGTCATACTGCGGTGCCAATCATAGCATATTCTCGGGTGACACTAAGACCAGCTACCCTTGGGCCAGGTGTCCCTCAGAGCCCATTAGCCGTGGGTGGTAGAGTGGGGCACCCAGTACAAAGGGTATTTCTTCTGTGCTCTTCTTACAGTGGCTGAGAATTTACCCCATTATGATCAAAACTGCACTTTCTTTTGAAACTTGCAGGTCTTCTCAGTGTTCTTCAGGGGGCTCTCCCCGAGACTCCATCCTACTAGGAAGTGTAATGTAGCAGGGAAACAAATAGGTACGGAGACATGTGCTTGGATTTGGATCCACTTGTTACCTGGTGACTTTGGGTAAATAATTTAACTTCTTCGTCCTAGAATGTAAAGTGAGGATGATAATGGCCCTTAGGGTCACAGTAGGATTAAGTGGGACCACCCATGTAAAGTACTCATGGTATAGTGAGTACCCAGAAGAGTGAGTACTCATCACTAAGTTTTACTTCAGCATTGGACAGGTGAAGGCAGCTCTGCCCAAGAGGATGGAGACCAGCCCTTGGACCCGCTCACTAATATGCCTCTTTTTCTCTTGCCTGATTCAGGTCCCCTTTCCCTCAATCACCAGGTTTGCCTAGTTGGAAATAGTACTATCCTCAGTCACTTAAGCACTAGGAAGCTTAAACAGCTTCTCTGTTTTCTTCTCAGTTCTATTCTTCTCCCCCAGCTTTCTCACGTCTTCTTTCCTCTTTCTTATTCTCCCACTTCCCTTCCCCTTCCAGTGTTGTCCCTCTTCTTCCCCTGTCTTTCTCTTAGTTGCAGTACATAATAAGCTGCTATAACAAAAAGACCCCCAAGATCTTGTGGCTTAAAAAACGGCAAAGAGTTTATTTGTTTCCCTTTTTGAACTAGTCCAGAAGCAGTGGCTCAAGGAGGCTGTTCTCCATCAGGCCATTTGAAGGTCCAAATTCCCTCCTTCATGTGGTTCTTCCGTCTCCTAGGATACAGGGTTCATCTGCATGGTTGAAGCTGGCTCGTTCCACATCCACAGAGTCCAGCCCACAGGAAGCGGGTCAGAGGAAGTGGACGGCAAGCAGATTGCTTTTTTTAAAAATGTATTCTGGAAGTTGGGACATTGGCTAACACTTAGGTTCAAGGGAAGCTGGGGGGCTATGTGCTCAGCTAAAACCCAAAGAGATCAGAGTCCTTCTCCTAAAAGGAAGAAGTGAAGAATGGGGACAACTCTTAGTCTTTCCCATGACCCTCTGTCTATCAGTGGGACTCCCAGGGCACGGAATTTAAGGTTTTAGCAGCATGTTTCCCAAACTTTATAGCAATTGAAAATGCTGCCTGTTCCCTCTGCCTGAAAGGCTCCCATCACCCACTTCCCCACCTTTATCGGTCACCCTAGTGTGAGGTTTCTGCACCTGAATCTGAAACACTCCTGCCACATTCAGTTCCACGTGGACCCAAGAAGGGAGAAGAGTCACTGACCTTCAGTGGGTTCCTCACCCAGCTCTTGGCCCTCTTTCAGTGGGTTTCCAGCCTTCTCACTTCCCTTTTCAGGGCACACGGCCTCTGATGCCCTGGCAGTAAGAGGACCTTCCCATAAGGCCACTGGCCTGAGAAGGTCATAGCAGAGCTAGGATAACATCAGTTTCAACAATCAAAACTTCTGATTGCGGGGCTTCCCTGGTGGTGCAGTGGTTGAGAGTCCGCCTGCCGATACAGGGGACACGGATTCATGCTCCGGTCCGGGAAGATCCCACATGCCACGGAGCGGCTGGGCCCATGAGCTATGGCTGCTGAGCCTGCGCGTGCGGAGCCTGTGCTCCACAACGGGAGAGGCCACAACAGTGAGAGGCCCGTGTACTGCAAAAAAACAAAAAACAAACAAAGAAAACCAAAAAACTTCTGATTGCGAACAAACCCACTTCTTCTATGGACACCAGAGGAGATAAGAGTGTGGGCTAGGCTGGAGATTGTTTCACTGAGGAACTGTGATTACCCTTTAGGGATTCATAGCTGGCAAGAAACTCGATTTAATTCACTTACAAAATTTTTATTAGGCGAATGTCAACATACTTGCAAAGGTTTCCCTCTGCCCTTTTTATAACCATGTCAAAATCTGCCACTCGATTATGCTAATTCTTTAGTTTACACTCAATGGGAAACATCATTTAAGAGGGAAATGGTATTTTAAATGGCCTTTCTAAAAAAAAAAAAAAATGGTTCTGAAGAACCTAAGGGCAGGACAGGAATAAAGACACAGACGTATAGAATGGACTTCAGGACACAGGAAGGGGGAAGGGTAAGCTGGGACGAAGTGAGAGAATGTCATGGACATATACACACTACCAAATGTAAAATAGATAGCTAGTGGGAAGCAGCCACATAGCACAGGGAGATCAGCTTGGTGCTTTGTGACCACCTAGAGGGGTGGGAGGGAAACGCAAGAGGGAGGAGATATGGAGACATGGGGATATATGTATATGTATAGCTGATTCACTTTGTTATAAAGCAGGAACTAACACACCATTATAAAGCAATTATACTCCAATAAAGATGTTTAAAAAAATAAATAAATGGCCTTTATTACTCTATTTGTGTCAAGCCTAAGTGATTCACATGCCTGTGCAACGAAAAAGTAATTGTGACGTCACCACACTGCTGAGGTCTGGGGAGTGACCTCTTCTAGTGCGTTGTCAACATCTATTTTATGGATTCTCAACTCTCCCTTTAGCCTTAATCTTTCATCTCGGACTAGAAAGTTATTATGTCATGAAATCAAATGGGAATCTCAAGTTGAATACTTATCATTTTTTTATTCTAAGTTAATAACATAGACATATTTTTTCTGATAATGAAATAGCTACTTATATGTTTCTTCAGTCCAATGAAGTTCATGACACAGGCATTGCAAAAAGAGTTTTTAAAATTTCCAATTACTTATGTAATGGCTTATTTTCTAAGTAAATGAAGCTTACATTAACAATGTCTTGATGGATGGACCTAGAGATTATCATACCAAGTGAAGTAAGTCAGGCTAAGACAAATATCATGTGATATCACTTATATGTGGAATCTAAAAAACAATACACATAAACTTATTAACAAAACAGAAACAGACTCACAGACATAGAAAAAAAACTTATGATTACCGAAGGGGAAGTGGGGGGGTGGGGGGAGGAGAGATAAATTAGGAGGATGGAATTAGCAGATACACGTTATTATATATCAAATAGATAAACAACAAGGACCTACTGTATAGCACAGGGAACAATATTCAATATCTTATAATAAACTATAATGGAAAAGAATCTGAAAAAGAGCATATATATTATATATATATACACACACACACACATATATATATAACAGAATCACATTGCTGTACACCTGAAACTAACACAATATTGTAAATCAACTACACTTCAATTAAAAAAAAAACCAATATGATCCTGAAAAACCCAGTTAAGAAGAAGGAAAATTATATCACCTGCCAAGTGTTCTTGGTTTCCTTCCTCCCCAGTTCAATATTTTAACTGAAAGAAGTCTTAAGTAGCCTGATTATTGATCTGGGAATAACACAAAGTTGGGAAGGATGGTTAATAAGTCAGAATCCAGATTCGAAGAGGTCTCAATAAATGAGATTGGTAGGCACCTACCATCTCTGCAATATAATTTAACATGGATAAGTGTTTGCCTTTAGACAGACAGAAACAAAAGAAAACAACCCAAACAGCTAAACACATACAAAAAAAACCCAGTTTGTTTGAAAAAGATAAACTGAAATTAACTGACCAAAAGGCAATACAAAGTCAACTGTGGCTGCCAGATTGCTGCTAAAAATCTAATGTGGTTTTAGGCTGCATGAAAGGGAAAACACGGACAGCATAAGGTGGGTGATAGGTCTGTCAATTTTTTTCTTTTTTTTTGAGATCATACTGCATTTAGAGACTTTTCGAAAATTCTGGATGCTACATCTTCAGAAGCACAGTGAGAAACTAGAACGTATTCAGAGGAGAGTAAGTGTCAAGGGTTTTGGAAGCAGTCATGTATGAACTGGGGACTGTTGTACTAAAAATAGATGGCTTTGGGGAGACTTAAGAACTATTCTCAAATCTTGAGATGAGCTGAGAACTCAGGGTTGACTTTGCGAGAAGGAACATTATTTGCTCCCCTATGCTTTCCCCTATAATTTCCCTTTTCCCTGGAAATTTTACTGGAAATGGAAGAATGCTATTATTTTATGTATAAATGTCAAGTAATTTCTGGTGTTATCTTGTAGTATCTTCTTCCTATTCTTCTAGCTATCTCCTGTGACAAATAATAGCACAATCTCCCCCACTTTAACTCTTCAGAAATAGTTTCATTTATCTAATGAGATTCATCCTTTCTGGATTCAGAATGAAGGTCTAAACACCCTCTAAAATGACTCCATGAATCTGCTCTCTTGTCATCCCCACACCCTCACCGTCCTTTCACTTCTTGATTTGATTATTCCATCAGAGACTACACCTCTGTCTTTCAGACTCAAAACCACAGGGTCACCTTTAGCTCATCTTTAGTCCTGAGATACAACCCGATTTTGTCCATCACACAGTGGCCTGGCCCAACTCAGGGACACTGACCAGAAATATGTGGTTTCTATCCCATGCGGCAATGGTACATATGTTATCAAAGGCTCCTGTTAAGTGCAAATCAGAGATTCTGCACATGGGCTGGAGGCTGGGGAAACTTGAAGGAGCAGCTCCTGACTCTGCATCAGGACAGCCAACCCTGAAAGCTTCATCCTGGAAAGGGTCTGGCGGATGTTTAAGGGCGATCCCCTTCACAAAGTCACGAGCGTATCTCATGATTTGAGTGTAATTCCTAGTAAGCAGGGGGATGGCCTGGATGCTCCCTAGAGCCCTTCCCAGTCAGAGGGATGTGACTTAATCCTTGTGAAGCCCCGGAGTGGAGAACGGCTGAGGATTTGACAGGAAGTGGTAGGAGATGGGAATTCAGTATGAGGCGAGATGGCTTTGTTTTTCTCAGCCTCCTGGGTCTCCAGGGCCCTGGGCCAAAACGCTGGAGGCTGGGAAATGCAGAGGAATGTGTTTAGTTCATTTCTTCAGATGGAGACTTAGATAATCAGACTCTAATAGAGACACAGATGGAGAGAACAAACGTATGGGCACCAAGGGGGCAAAGGTGGAGTGGGATGAATTGGGAGATTGGGATTGACATATATACACTACTATGTATAAAACAGATAACTAATGAGAACCTGCTGTAGAGCACAGGGAACTCAGTGCTCTGTGGTGACCTAAATGGGAAGGAAATCCAAAAAAGAGGGGATATATGCATACATATAGCTGATTCACTTCATTGTACAGCAGAAACTAACACAACATTGTAAAGCAACTACACTCCAATTAACAAAAAAAAGTTTACCTTGATTAATCTTGTGGGTTGAGAGAGGAGCCAGAGGTCA
Organism: Mesoplodon mirus; assembly: GCF_964341445.2. Lineage (NCBI taxonomy): Eukaryota > Metazoa > Chordata > Mammalia > Artiodactyla > Ziphiidae > Mesoplodon > Mesoplodon mirus. The sequence continues at coordinate 78,465,733 of NC_138988.1, read as the reverse complement.
CCATGTACTTCATTATACCCTCTAATGGCTGAGGTACAGCCCAGGGCATTGAAAAGGGCAGAGAGCTGACCTCAGGGCCATCCATAGATCTCTTCCTTCCGGTTATAGGTGGTCTACTTTGAGCAACTCAGCCAGGAATTTAACTTTTCAATAGGTCTGGTGAACTGGGGACCAGCCTTCACATCTCTTTAAGGGCCTGCAAAGACTTCCCAACCACTAAGAAGCCGGGCAGGAAACTGTGGGAGCTGGGGACACGTGTGACCCCTTATTCCCAGTTCTCGTGCTCCCAGCTCATGGTTCTAGGACGTAGGGTCAAAGTTGTGGAGTCTGGGGAATTCTGGGTAATGTTGCAAAACACAAGCTGCAGCTCGTCCTCCTCATACAGCCTCAGATGATCTGCTCCTGATAACTGTGTTGTGGGAACCTGTCCCCAGCTGATGTGGGGTATCTTCAGGGATGCATCTCCACTTAACCCCATTCCATCACTGAACTGACAGTGTGCTTTTCGGGGACTGTGGGGAAGGGCAGGTGAACTCGTAGGACCCCTCGGCCTGGGGAGTCTGTTTGGAGCAGCAGGCCAGTTGCATCTGAAGGTTTCGATGATCTGTTACAGGACGTTCAGGAGGTCACGTCTTCTTCTTGGGGGTCCTTCCCATAACTTCTGGTCACAGGACTGGCTGTTCACTGGTGGGAAATTCTTGAGGGGACCGGAAGTAAAGTTTTCCCCCTGTGATGTTGCTGGAGTCCTCCTTCTATCCAAGATTATGGGCTCTGGCTTTTGTGGGGTTTTGGTTTGTTTGTTTGTTTGTTTTCTGCCATTTCTATGGTTTAATTAGAAAAAAAAATTTTTTAACGTATCTATTAATAACATGTTTGGTTTCTAGCAGAGACAGATGTTATTTGTCCTCCACCCATATGTGCATGCATGCCGACTCTACTGTTTTAAGCTTTTTTGAGGTGTAATCAATGTTTAAAAAAATTATATATATTCAATATATACAATTTGATGGGTTTGAACATATACATACACCTGTGAAATCGTCACCACAATCAAGATAATAAACATTCAGTCATTGCCAGAGTTTCCTCCCATAGGGGTTCTGACTTTGGATTAGAACTCCTATGGCAATAATAATAATAATAATAATAATAATAATAATAATTATGTATTGTGTGTTTGCCTGGGACCAGTGAGTATGCTAAGTGCTTGCTGTGGTTATCTTCACAAGGATGCTGTGAAGGCATCTAGGATAAGGCACCATTCTAGAGTCACACAGCTACCAAATAACAAAGGGAAGGACCAGGTTATCTTCCCTTTAATTACTACTCTACAAAAAAATGTCCTGTTCTCCCGATCTCACCTCTGAGACTCAGCTATGAACACACCAGCTATGATGAATTCTCTTACACAAGCTCTTTGAAATTTTAGAGAGAGAAGAGTATAGTTTTTCTTAAGCAATTAAAAAAAATCCCTTCATAATTCATTAAAAAAAAGTTATTCAGCAAATTAGAAAGAAGGAAGGAAGGAGGGAGGGAAGGAAGGAAGAAAGGGAAAGAAAGAGTTGGAAGAAGAAAGAAAGAAAAGGAGTCAACACTATACCACTAATATTTTGAGGGTTTTTTCTGTAGTATTTATCTCAGGTATAATGTTTGAAGGATAAAGCTTCAAGAAAAAATTTAATAACTTGAAACTCAAATGGCTTTCCTAAGCTGGCTGAGAGTGGATAGCTTATTTAGGAATTCCAGTGCAGGCAAAGGTCAACAGATTATAAGGGACTGAGATTAGAAAATGTGTGTGAAACAGACAAGAAAGGAGGCTGAGGATTCTGCAGGCTGGTCTCATCTGGCTCAGGACAGTGGGTGGCAGAATGTGCTGGAAGCACAGGGTGGCTCTGGAATGTAGGTAGAGTCCTGCAGCTGGAGTTTGCCTCTGAGTCTTGGAGCCTCTTCCTAGGGTCTTCACCAGCAGAGTTCTGATTAAGACACCTGGGCAAAAACAGTAGATATTGGCTGTGTTTCTGTCAGTGACAGAGGGAATCATAATTTAGAAAGTTAGAGTGTAGTTAGAGGGAGAAGAGTCAAGACAGAACAGTCATTGGCATCCAGCCTTTCAGCAATCGTCATTAGCAACGCATTGAGGGGGTAGATGGAGAAAGGAACCAGTAGGACTGGTCGTGGGTTTTTTTTTTTTCTTATATATTTTGTTCAATATCCCTTCTCTGGGGGCTGGGATAAATTAGGAGTTTGGGATTAACAGATACACACTACTGTATATAAAATAGATAACCAAAAAGACCTACTGTATAGCACAGAGAACTATACTCAATATATAGTAATAAACTATAAGGGAAAAGAATCTGAAAAAGAATAGATAGATAAATAAATAAATAAATAAATAAATAAATAAATATATAACTGAATCACTTTGCTGTACACCTGAAACTAACACAACATTGTAAATCAACTCAACTTCAATAATTAAAAAAAAAGAAAAATCCTCTCTCTGAGAAACTTTCACATCCCAGTGTAGACCATAATAGATAATTGTGGCATTTGATTATCTTTTATAATTTGTGTTATGAAATTTCCTGTGGAAGACAGAAAATCTGTTTCTTAAATTTGCAGCAAATATAAATTCATTTCCACCTAAAAACAATTTTATATATTTTGTTCAATATCCCTTCTCTGGGAGCCAGATTCTAAGAAAGCAAACAACTTTGTTTTGACTTCAAAAGGTATAATTAAGGATGCAAGACATAGAAACATAAAACAAATCATAATGGGAGGTGTTATAGGTCGCCAAAAATGGTTGTGTTAGGGACAAGAGACATTCATGCCTTAGGACTCAAAGTTTGATGATTCCATGGTGCATGATTTATCAAACTGTGGGTCTCAGCCCCTCAGTTGGTTGTAAAATTGAGTGGATTATGTCCACCTATAAAAAATACAGTAGAAAATATCAAAGTGCGTTTTGTGTAGGAAGGTTATGCATTTCATGAGCATTTTTTTTAAGTTGTAAACACACACACACGTGTACATGATGGGTTTTATTATAAAATATATTTCTCCTCACAGATTCAATCAAACAATTTCAAAGATGTTCCATTCACCAAAGTAATCTCCAACCTAGATCTTTATTACCATTTATTAAATGCCTAAATATTTCCAGGCCCATTAATAACAATGCTTAAGAAAATTTTTTAGGAAATGACAATGACGCACTCCCTGTCTATGAGTCAGCCAGAAGACTGTCTTCATGATGATAACAGCTTACATTCACTGAACACTATTTGTGTGCTGGGAATCATGCTAAATATTTTTCATCCATTATTTAATCTACGTCTCATAACAACCCTGTGAGGAGGCTACTATTATTCTTCTTATTTTTCAGGTGATTCAAGAGAAGTTTCCAGAACTACAGTAACTTGCCCCAGGTCCCTCAGTTAGTAGAACTCAAGCCCATGCCTGTCTGACTCCAGAGACAAAGACTTGCACCATCATACTGCATTGTTTTTCAAGAACAAATCCCTTTTTGTGGCTGAGTAATATTCCGCAAAAAGGGCTTTGTTCTTGAAAAACAATGCATTATGTTGTACAAGGCTTTGTCTCTGAGAGTGTATCATTTGCAGAGATGTGGATGGATCTAGAGACTGTCATACAGAGTGAAGTTAAGTCAGAAAGAGAAAAACAAATATCATATGTTAACGTATATGTGGAATCTAGAAAAATGGTACAGATGAACCTATTTGCAAAGCAGAAATAGAGACACAGACGTAAGAACAAATGTATGGACACCAAGGGGGGAAAGGGGGGAGTGGGATGAATTGGAAGATTGGGATTGACATATATATACTACTATGTATAAAATAGATGACTAATGAGAACATCCTCTTTAGCACAGGGAACTCTACTTGGTGCTCTGTGGTTTCCTAAATGGGAAGGAAATCCAAAAAAGAGGGGATATATGTATACGTATGGTTGATTCATTTTGCTGTACAGCAGAAACTGACTCAGCAGTGTAAAGCAACTATACGCAAAAAAAAAAAAAAAAAAAAAAGAATAAATCCCTCACAGAAAGCTTTGTCATTTGTAAATCTTCTTTTGTGGCCTCTTTTAAAATATTCCCCAGTTAGCACTAGGATGAGTCAACCCCCTTTGGTCCCCACGGAAGGTTGATAAAGAGTGTTTCTTCAGTCATGGGTGTGGAGGGTGGGGTAATGCTGGAGAGAGCTGATTCTTGATCTGATTCTAAGAAACCTGTTCCATCCTCCGCCTACAGACTCTGTCCTAACAGGCCTGAGGGCTTAGATTCTGAGGCAAACCTGGATCCTCCCACTGAACGGCAGGCATTTCCCTCATTCCTCGCTTCCACCAAGAACGAAGTTTCTTCCCCAACCAGAGAACAACAGCAACGAAACATACTAGGAATACTCAGTTTGGGACTCCCTGGAACTAGAATGAACTTCTCTGGGTCAGACATCAGCAAACTCATTCGAGGACAAAGGGCCAGATAGTAAAATTTTTTTTTTTTTTGCGGTACTCGGTCCTCTCACTGTTGTGGCCTCTCCCGTTGCGGAGCACAGGCTCCGGACGCGCAGGCTCAGTGGCAATGGCTCACGGGCCCAGCCGCTCCGCAGCATGTGGGATCTTCCCGGACCGGGGCACGAACCCACGTCCCCTGCATCGGCAGCATTGGCAGGCGGACTCCCAACCACCGCGCCACCAGGGAAGCCCGATAGTAAATATTTTTTGACTTTGCGAACCATGTGGTCTCTGCCAGAAGGCTTCAATCTAGCCATTGTAGTCAGAGAGCAGTATGGGCAACACTTAAATGAATGTGGCTGGATGTGGCCTCAGGGCTATGGTTTGCCAACCCCCGTTCAAGAGCCTAAAACTGAATCTTCTCTAATGGCCAGTTCGGGAGAAGAAAAGCACATAACTTTGCTCAATTTTTAGTTCTATATTCCCCCGGAATCCTTTTTGCTGTGTGTCATCCTCCTCCAATATTCAAACAACTTTTTACCAGCAGTCCTGAATCGAGACCTAGGAAGCTGTGGAGTATGGAGGGTATCTGGGTTTTGTTCCCGAGATCCTCTTGTGTTGGTAGGTTCACGTGTCATCATGTTGAGGTGTGGATATGTGGGAGGGTGTCCCCATCCGGCTCCAAAAGACGGACCCCTGTGAGGCACTGTGTCCTTCAAGATTCCTCTCTCCTTTCCTCAAGAACAGGATTTTAGAATAGTTTTCACCAAATGAAGCCAACATCTGCCACAAATAACTGGCAGCAAAAAATGACCCCATGTGCTTACATCGCGGGTAAAGTCTGTGTTAAATAAGGTTGTCCTCACATAGGAAGTTTCCCTTGACTAAGAGAAAGCCCTCTGTACCCCACATCCCACCCATATCAGAGGGCTGCTCTTTGCATTTTTCACCCTCTGTGAGTCTATTCCTTTAGCTTTCAGTTCAGCCTCTAATTAAAAATAGGCTAGCCATCCTAACATAGTGTTGAGCTTGAAAATAACGGTGCAAAATGGTAAGTAATGTGACCTAATGGTTTCCTAAAATTATGTATATTTATATTCCTTCCAGGATTCCTTTCTTCCTCTGTCCATCTCTCCCTTCCTTCCTTCCTTCCTCCTTTCTTTCTTTCTTTTTCTTTCTATTTCTTCCTTCCTTCCCTCCTTCCTTCCTTCCTTCCCTCCTTCCTTCCTTCCTTCCCTCCCTCCCTCCGTCCTTTCTTTCTTTCTTTCTATCTTTCTCCCCTCTTCCCCCCTCCCCTTCCCTCTCATTCTCTCTCTTATTTGTGTTAACAATCTCCTAATACTTTCTTTTTTAGAGAAATTTTATTTATTAATTTTTCTACAGCATGTTCTTATTAGTTATCTATTTTATACATATTAGTGTATATATGTCAATCCCAATCTCCCAATTCATCCCACCCCTCCTTTCCCCACTTGGTGTCCATACATTTGTTCTCTACATCTGTGTCTCTATTTCTGCCTTGCAAACCCCATTCATTTGTACCATTTTTCTACACTCCACATATACGCGTTAATATACAATATTTGTTTTTCTCTTTCTGATTCACGTCACTCTGTATGTCAGTCTCTTGGTCCATCCATGTCTCTACAAATGACCCAATCTTGTTCCTTTTTATTGCTGAGTAATATTCCATTGTATATATGAACCACATCTTCTTTATCCATTTGTCTGTCAGTGGACATTTAGGTTGCTTCCATGACTTGGCTATTGTAAATAGTGCTGCAATGAATATTGTGGTGCATGTGTCTTTTTCGAATTATGGTTTTCTCTGGGTATGTGGTTTCCTCCCAGTCCCCAGCAGTGGGATTGCTGGGTCATATGGTAATTCTATTTTTAGTTTTTCAGGGAACCTCCATACTGTTCTCCATAGTGGTTGCATCAATTTACATTCCCACCAACAGTGCAAGAGGGTTCCCTTTTCTCTACACCCTCTCCAGCATTTGTTGTTTGTAGATTTTCTGATGATGCCCATTCTAACTGGTGTGAGGGTGATACCTCATTGTAGTTTTGATTTACATTTCTCTAATAATTAGTGATGTTGAGCAGCTTTTCATGTGCTTCTTGGCCATCTGTATGTCTTCTTTGGAGAAGTGTCTATTTAGGTCTTCTGCCCAATTTTTATTGGGTTGTTTTTTTATTTAATATTGAGCTGCATGAGCTATTTATATATTTTGGAGATTAATCCTTTGTCTGTTGATTCATTTGCAAATATTTTCTCCCATTCTAAGGGTTGTCTTTTCATCTTGTTTATAGTTTCCTTTGTTGTGCAAAAGTGTTTAAGTTTCATTAGGTCCCATTTTTTTATTTTCATTTTTATTTCCATTACTCTAGGAGGTGGGTCAAAAAAATCTTGCTGTGATTTATGTCAAAGAGTGTTCTTCCTATGTTTTCCTCTGAGAGTTTTATTCTGTCCAGTGTCACATTTAGGTCTTTAACTCATTTTGAGTTTATTTTTGTGTATGGAGTTAGGGAGTGTCCTAATTTCATTCTTTTACATGTAGCTGTCCAGTTTTCCCAGCACCACTTATTGAAGAGACTGTCTTTTTTCCATTGTATATGCTTGCTTCCTTTGTCATAGATTAGTTGACCATAGGTGCATGGGTTTACCTCTGAGCTTTCAATTCTGTTCCATTGATCTATATTTCTGTTTTTGTGCCAGTACCATATTGTCTTGATTACTGTAGCTTTGTAGTATAGTCTGAAGTCAGCGATTCTGATTCCTCCAGCTCCATTTTTTCCCCTCAATATTGCTTTGGCTATTCAGGGTCTTTTGTGTCTCCATACAAAATTTTAAGACTTTTTGTTTTAGTTCCATAAAAAATGCCATTGGTAATTTGATAGGGATTGCATTGAATCTGTAGATTGCTTTGGGTAGTATAGTCATTTTCACAATATTGATTCTTTCAATCCAAGAACATGGTATATCTCTCCATCAGTTTGTCTCATCTTTGATTTCTTTCATCAGTGTCTTATAGTTTTCTGAGTACATGTCTTTTACCTCCTTAGGTAGGTTTATTCCTGGTATTTTATTCTTTTTGTTGCAATGGTGAATGGGATTGTTTCCTTAATTTCTCTTTCTGATCTTCTGTTGTTAGTGCTTAGGAATGCAAGAGACTTCTGTGCATTAATTTTGTATCCTGCAACTTTACCAGATTCATTGATTAGCTATAGTAGTTTTCTGGTGGCATCTTTAGGATTCTCTATGTATAGTATCATGTCATCTGCAAACAGTGACAGTTTTACTTGCTCTTTTCCAATTTGTATTCCTTTTATTTCTTTTTCTTCTCTGATTGCCGTGGCTAGGACTTCCAAAACTATGTTGAATAATAGTGGTGAGAGTGGACATCCTTGTCTTGTTCCTGATCTTAGAGGAAATGCTTTCAGTTTTTCACCACTGAGGATAATGTTTGCTGTGGGTTTGTCATATATGGCCTTTATTATGTTGAGGTAGTTTCCCTCTATGCCCACTTTCTGGAGAGTTTTTATCATAAATAGGTGTTGTATTTTGTCAAAAGCTTTTTCTGCATCTATTGAGATGATCATATGGTTTCATTCTTCAGTTTGTTAATATGGTGTATCACATTGATTGATTTGCATATATTGAAGAATCCTTGCATCCCTGGGATAAATCCCACTGGATCATGGTGTATGATCCTTTTAATGTGTTGTTGGATTCTGTTTGTTAGTATTTTGTTGAGGATTTTTGCATCTATATTCATCAGTGATATTGGTCTGTAAATTTCTTTTTTTTTTGGGTATCTTTGGTTTTGGTATCAGGGTGATGGTGGCCTTGTAGAATGAATTTGGGAGTGTTCCTTCCTTTGCAATTTTTTGGAAGAGTTTGAGAAGGATGGGTGTGAACTCTTCTCTAAATGTTTGATAGAATTCACCTGTGAAGCCATCTGATCCTGGACTTTTGTTTGTTGGAAGATTTTTAATCACAATTTTAATTTCATTACTTGTGATTGGTCTGTTCATATTTTCTATTTCTTCCTGGTTCAGTCTTGGAAGGTTATACCTTTCTAAGAATTTGTGCATTTCTTCCAGGTTGTTCATTTTGTTGGCATAGAGTTGCTTGTAGTAGTCTCGTAGGATACTTTGTATTTCTGCAGTGTCCCTTGTAACTTTTCCTTTTTCATTTCTAATTTTATTGATTTGAGTCCTCTCCCTCTTTTTCTTGATGAGTCTGGCTAAAGGTTTATCAATTTTGTTTATCTTCTCAAAGAACCATCTTTTAGTTTTATTGGTCTTTGCTATTGTTTTCTTTGTTTCTATTTCACTTTATTTCTGCTCTGATCTTTATGATTTCTTTCCTTCTACTAACTTTGGGTTTTGTTTGTTCTTCTTTCTCTAGTTCCTTTAGGTGTAAGGTTAGATTGTTTATTTGAGATTTTTCTTGTTTCTTGAGGTAGGATTGTATTGCTATAAAATTCCCTCTTAGAACTGCTTTTGCTGCATCCCATAGGTTTTGGATTGTCGTGTTTTTGTTGTCATTTGTCTCTAGGTATTTTTTGATTTCCTCTTTTTTTTATTCAGTGATCTCTTGGTTATTTTATAATGTATTGTTTAGCCTCCATGTGCTTGTGTTTTTTACATTTTTTTCCCTGTAATTTATTTCTAATCTCATAATGTTGTGGTCGGAAAAGATGCTTGACATGATTTTAATTTTCTTAAATTTATCAGGGTTTGATTTGTGACCCAAGATGTGATCTATCCTGGAGAATGTTCCATGTGCACTTGAGGAGAAAGTGTAATCTGCTATTTTTGGATGGAATGCCCTATAAATATCAATTAAATTTATCTGCTCTATTGTGTCACTTAAAGCTTGTGTTTCCTTATTAATTTTCTGTCTGGATGATCTGTCCATTGGTGTAAGTGAGGTGTTAAAGTCCCGCACTATTATTGTGTTACTGTCGATTTCCTCTTTTATAGCTGTTACCAGTTGCCTTATGTATTGAGGTGCTCCTTTGTTGGGTGCATATATAATTGTTATATCTTCTTGGATTCATCCCTTGATCATTATGTAGTGTCCTTCCTTGTCTCTTGTAACATTCTTTATTTTAAAGTCTATTTTAGCTGGTATGAGTATTGCTACTCCAGCTTTCTTTTGATTTCCATTTGCATGGAATCTCTTTTTCCATCCCCTCACTTTCAGTCTGTATGTGTCCCTAGGTCTGAAGTAGACAGAGGGGTCTACTTCTACAAGAGACAGGGGGGTCTCTTGTAGACAGCCTATATATGTGTCTTGTTTTTGTATCCATTCAGTGAGCCTGCGTCTTTTGGTTGGAGCATTTAATCCATTCACATTTAAAGTAATTATTGATATGTATGCTCCTATGACCATTTTCTTAATTGTTTTGGGGTTTTTTTTGTAGGTCCTTTTCTTCTCTTGTGTTTCCCACTTAGAGAAGTTCCTTTAGCATTTGTTGTATACCTGGTTTGGTGGTGCTGAATTCTCTTAGCTTTTGCTTGTCTGTAAAGCTTTTGATTTCTTCATTGAATTGAATGAGATCCTTGTCGGGTAGAGTAATCTTGGTTGTAGGTTCTTCCTTTCATCACTTTAAGTATATCATGCCACTCCCTTCTGGCTTGTAGAGTTTCTGCTGAGAAATCAGCTGTTAACCTTATGGGAATTCCCTTGTATGTTATTTGTCATTTTTCCCTTGTTGCTTTTAATAATTTTTCTTTGTCTTTAATCTTTGTCAATTTGATCACTACGTGTCTCGGCATGTTTCTCCTTGGGTTTATCCTGCCTGGGACTCTCTGTGCTTCCTGGATTTGGGTGGCTATTTCTTTTCCCATGTTAGGGAAGTTTTCATCTATTATCTCTTCAAGTATTTTCTTGGGTCCTTTCTCTCTCTCTTCTCCTTCTGGGACCCCTATAATGCAAATGTTGTTGCATTTAATGTTTTCCCAGAGGTCTCTTAGGCTGTCTTCATTTCTTTTCATTCTTTTTTCTTTATTCTGTTCTGCAGCAGTGAATTCCACCATTCTGTCTTCAAGGTCACTTATCTGTTCTTCTGCCTCAGTTATTCTTCTACTGATTGCGTCTAGTGTATTTTTCATTTCAGTTATTGTATTGTTCATCTCTGTTTGTTCTTTTTTTTTTTTTTTTTTTTTTAATTTTTTGCCTTGTAACAAATTTAATCAGTTATACATATACATATGTTTCCATATCCCCTCCCTTTTGCGTCTCCCTCCCACCTTCCCTATCCCACCCCTCCAGGCGGTCACAAAGCACCGAGCTGATCTCCCTGTGCTATGCGGCTGCTTCCCACTAGCTATCTACCTTACGTTTGGTAGTGTATATATGTCCATGCCGCTCTTTCACTTTGTCACAGCTTACCCTTCCCCCTCCCCATATCCTCAAGTCCATTCTCTAGTAGGTCTGTGTCTTTATTCCTGTCTTACCCCTATGTTCTTCATGACATTTTTTTTCTTAAATTCCATATATATGTGTTAGCATACAGTATTTGTCTTTCTCTTTCTGACTTACTTCACTCTGTATGACAGACTCTAGGTCTATCCACCTCATTACAAATAGCTCAATTTCATTTCTTTTTATGGCTGAGTAATATTCCATTGTATATATGTGCCACATCTTCTTTATCCATTCATCCGATGATGGACACTTAGGTTGTTTCCATCTCCGGGCTATTGTAAATAGGGCTGCTATGAACATTTTGGTACATGTCTCTTTTTGAATTATGGTTTTCTCAGGGTATATGCCCAGTAGTGGGATTGCTGGGTCATATGGTAGTTCTATTCGTAGATTTTTAAGGAACCTCCATACCGTTCTCCATAGCGGCTGTACCAATTCACATTCCCACCAGCAGTGCAAGAGTGTTCCCTTTTTTCCACACCCTCTCCAGCATTTATTGTTTCTAGATTTTTTGATGATGGCCATTCTGACTGGTGTGAGATGATATCTCATTGTAGTTTTGATTTGCATTTCTCTAATGAGTAAAGATGTTGAGCACTGTTTCATGTGTTTGTTGGCAGTCTGTATATCTTCTGTGGAGAAATGTCTATTTAGGTCTTCTGCCCATTTTTGGATTGGGTTGTTTGTTTTTTTGTTATTGAGCTGCATGAGCTGCTTATAAATTTTGGAGATTAATCCTTTGTCAGTAGCTTCATTTGCAAATATTTTCTCCCATTCTGAGGGTTGTCTTTTGGTCTTGTTTATGGTTTCCTTTGCTGTGCAAAAGCTTTTGAGTTTCATTAGGTCCCATGTGTTTATTTTTGTCTTTATTTCCATTTCTCTAGGAGGTGGGTCCAAAAGGATCTTGCTGTGATTTATGTCATAGAGTGTTCTGCCTATGTTTTCCTCTAAGAGTTTGATAGTGTCTGGCCTTACATTTAGGTCTTTAATCCATTTTGAGCTTATTTTTGTGTATGGTGTTAGGGAGTGATCTAATCTCATACTTTTACATGTCCCTATCCAGTTTTCCCAGCACCACTTATTGAAGAGACTGTCCTTTCTCCACTGTACATTCCTGCCTCCTTTATCAAAGATAAGGTGACCATATGTCCGTGGGTTTAACTCTGGGCTTTCTATCCTGTTCCATTGATCTATCTTTCTGTTTTTGTGCCAGTACCATACTGTCTTGATGACTGTAGCTTTGTAGTATAGTCTGAAGTCAGGGAGCCTGATTCCTCCAGCTCTGTGTTTCGTTCTCAAGATTGCTTTGGCTATTCGGGGTCTTTTGTGTTTCCATACAAATTGTGAAATTTTTTGTTCTAGTTCTGTGAAAAATGCCAGTGGTAGTTTGATAGGGATTGCATTGAATCTGTAGATTGCTTTGGGTAGTAGAGTCATTTTCACAATGTTGATTCTTCCAATCCAAGAACATGGTACATCTCTCCATCTATTTGTATCATCTTTAATTTCTTTCATCAGTGTCTTATAATTTTCTGCATACAGGTCTTTTGTCTCCTTAGGTAGGTTTATTCCTAGATATTTTATTCTTTTGGTTGCAATGGTAAATGGGAGTGTTTCCTTGATTTCACTTTCAGATTTTTCATCATTAGTATATAGGAATGCCAGAGATTTCTGTGCATTAATTTTGTATCCTGCAACTTTACCAAATTCATTGATTAGCTCTAGTAGTTTTCTGGTAGCATCTTTAGGATTCTCTATGTATAGTATCATGTCATCTGCAAACAGTGACAGCTTTACTTCTTCTTTTCCAATTTGGATTCCTTTTATTTCCTTTTCTTCTCTGATTGCTGTGGCTAAAACTTCCAAAACTAGGTTGAATAAGAGTGGTGAGAGTGGGCAACCTTGTCTTGTTCCTGATCTTAGTGGAAATGGTTTCAGTTTTTCACCATTGAGGACGATGCTGGCTGTGGGTTTGTCATATATGGCCTTTATTATGTTGAGGAAAGTTCCCTCTATGCCTACTTTCTGCAGGGTTTTTATCATAAATGGGTGTTGAATTTTGTCGAAAGCTTTCTCTGCATCTATTGAGATGATCATATGGTTTTTCTCCTTCAATTTGTTAATCTGGTGTATCACGTTGATTGATTTGCGTATATTGAAGAATCCTTGCATTCCTGGAATAAACCCCACTTGATCATGGTGTATGATCCTTTTAATGTGCTGTTGGATTCTGTTTGCTAGTATTTTGTTGAGGATTTTTGCATCTATGTTCATCAGTGATATTGGCCTGTAGTTTTCTTTCTTTGTGACATCCTTGTCTGGTTTGGGTATCAAGGTGATGGTGGCCTCGTAGAATGAGTTTGGGAGTGTTCCTCCCTCTGCTATATTTTGGAAGAGTTTCAGAAGGATAGGTGTTAGCTCTTCTCTAAATGCTTGATAGAATTCGCCTGTGAAGCCATCTGGTCCTGGGCTTTTGTTTGTTGGAAGATTTTTTATCACAGTTTCAATTTCAGTGCTTGTGATTGGTCTGTTCATATTTTCTATTTCTTCCTGATTCAGTCTTGGCAGGTTTTGCATTTCTAAGAATTTGTCCATTTCTTCCAGGTTGTCCATTTTATTGGCATAGAGTTGCTTATAGTAATCTCTCGTGATCTTTTGTATTTCTGCAGTGTCAGTTGTTACTTCTCCTTTTTCATTTCTAATTCTATTGATTTGAGTCTTCTCCCGTCTTTTCTTGATGAGTCTGGCTAATGGTTTATCAATTTTGTTTATCTTCTCAAAGAACCAGCTTTTAGTTTTATTGATCTTTGCTATCGTTTCCTTCATTTCTTTTTCATTTATTTCTGATCTGATTTTTATGATTTCTTTCCTTCTGCTAACTTTGGGATGTTTTTGTTCTTCTTTCTCTAATTGCTTTAGGTGCAAGGTTAGGTTGTTTATTCGAGATGTTTCCTGTTTCTTAAGGTGGGATTGTATTGCTATAAACTTCCCTCTTAGAACTGCTTTTGCTGCATCCCATAGGTTTTGGGTCGTCGTGTCTCCATTGTCATTTGTTTCTAGGTATTTTTTAATTTCCTCTTTGATTTCTTCAGTGATCACTTCGTTATTAAGTAGTGTATTGTTTAGCCTCCATGTGTTTGTATTTTTTACAGCTCTTTTCCTGTAATTGATATCTAGTCTCATAGCATTGTGGTCGGAAAAGATACTTGATACAATTTCAATTTTCTTAAATTTACCAAGGCTTGATTTGTGACCCAAGATATGATCTATCCTGGAGAATGTTCCATGAGCACTTGAGAAAAATGTGTATTCTGTTGGTTTTGGATGGAATGTCCTATAAATATCAACTAAGTCCATCTTGTTTAATGTATCATTTAAAGCTTGTGTTTCCTTATTTATTTTCATTTTGGATGATCTGTCCATTGGTGAAAGTGGGGTGTTAAAGTCCCCTACTATGAGTGTGTTACTGTCGATTTCTCCTTTTATGGCTGTTAGTATTTGCCTTATGTATTGAGGTGCTCCTATGTTTGGTGCATAAATATTTACAATTGTTATATCTTCTTCTTGGATCGATCCCTTGATCATTATGTAGTGTCCTTCTTTGTCTCTTCTAGTAGTCTTTATTTTAAAGTCTATTTTGTCTGATATGAGAATTGCTACTCCAGCTTTCTTTTGGTTTCCATTTGCATGGAATATCTTTTTCCATCCCCTTACTTTCAGTCTGTATGTGTCTCTAGGTCTGAAGTGGGTCTCTTGTAGACAGCATATATATGGGTCTTGTTTTTGTATCCATTCAGCCAATCTGTGTCTTTTGGTGGGAGCATTTAGTCCATTTACATTTAAGGTAATTATTGATATGTATGTTCCTGTTCCCATTTTCTTAATTGTTTTGGGTTCGTTATTGTAGGTCTTTTACTTCTGTTGTGTTTCTTGCCTAAAGAAGTTCCTTTAGCATTTGTTGTATACCTGGTTTGGTGGTGCTGAATTCTCTTAGCTTTTGCTTGTCTGTAAAGCTTTTGATTTCTTCATTGAATTGAATGAGATCCTTGTCGGGTAGAGTAATCTTGGTTGTAGGTTCTTCCTTTCATCACTTTAAGTATATCATGCCACTCCCTTCTGGCTTGTAGAGTTTCTGCTGAGAAATCAGCTGTTAACCTTATGGGAATTCCCTTGTATGTTATTTGTCATTTTTCCCTTGTTGCTTTTAATAATTTTTCTTTGTCTTTAATCTTTGTCAATTTGATCACTACGTGTCTCGGCATGTTTCTCCTTGGGTTTATCCTGCCTGGGACTCTCTGTGCTTCCTGGATTTGGGTGGCTATTTCTTTTCCCATGTTAGGGAAGTTTTCATCTATTATCTCTTCAAGTATTTTCTTGGGTCCTTTCTCTCTCTCTTCTCCTTCTGGGACCCCTATAATGCAAATGTTGTTGCATTTAATGTTTTCCCAGAGGTCTCTTAGGCTGTCTTCATTTCTTTTCATTCTTTTTTCTTTATTCTGTTCTGCAGCAGTGAATTCCACCATTCTGTCTTCAAGGTCACTTATCTGTTCTTCTGCCTCAGTTATTCTTCTACTGATTGCGTCTAGTGTATTTTTCATTTCAGTTATTGTATTGTTCATCTCTGTTTGTTCTTTAATTCTCCTAGGTGTTTGTCCTTTAATTCGTCTAAGTCTTTGTTAAACATTTCTTGCATCTTCTCAGTCTTTGCCTCCATTCTTTTTCCGAGGTTCTGGATCACCTTCACTATCATTATTCTGAATTCTTTTTCTGCAGGTTGCCTATCTACACTTCGTTTAGTTGTTTTTCTGGGCTTTTATCTTGTTCCTTCATCTGGTACATAGCCCTCTGCCTTTTCATTTTGTCTATCTTTCTGTGAATGTGGTTTTTGTTCCACAGACTGCCGGACTGTAGTTCTTCTTGCTGTCTGCTTTCTGGTGGATGAGGCTATCTAAGAGGCTTATTCAAGCTTCCTGATAGGAGGGACTTGTAATGGATAGAGTTGGGTGCAGCTCTGGTGGACAGAGCCTAATAAAATTTTAATCTGCTTGTCTGCTGATGGGTGGGGCTGAGTTTCCCCCCTGTTGGGTGTTTGGCCTGAGGCGACCCAGCACTGGAGGCTACAGGTTTTTTTGGTGGGGTTAATTGTGGACTCTTGGTGGGCTCACACCAAGGAGTACTTCCCAGAACTTCTGCTGCCAGTGTCCTTGTCCCTGAAGTGAGTCACAGCCACCCCCCCACCTCTGCAGGAACCCTCCAACAGTAGCAGGTAGGTCTGGTTCAATCTCCTATGGGGTCACTGCTCCTTCCCCTTGGGTCCTGATGCACACACTACTTTATGTTTACCCTCCAAGAGTGGAGCCTCTGTTTCCCCCAGTCCTGTCGAAGTCCTCCAGTCAAATCCTGCTGGCCTTCAAAGTCTGATTCTATGGGAATTCCTCCTCCTGTTGCCAGACTCCCAGGTTGGGAAGCCTGACGTGGGGCTCAGAGCCTTCACTCCAGTGGGTAGAGCTCTGTGGTATAAGTGTTCTCCAGTTTTTGAGTCACCCACCCAGTGGTTATGGGATTTGATTTTATTGTGATTGCTCTCCTCCTACCATCTCATTGTGGCTTCTGTTTTGTCTTTGGATGTGGGGTATCTTTTTTGGTGAGTTCCAGTATCTTCCTGTCGATAATTGTTCAACAGTTAGCTGTGATTCTGGTGCTTTCGCAAGAGGGAATGAGCACAAGTCTTTCTACTCTACCACCTTGAATGAATCTCTCCTACTACTTTCTAAGATGATATATCCTAGGAACCAGAAGGTCCTTTCTCCACCTAGTTACATGTTAGGGGTGAGGATATCAGCTCGAAGGAATGAATGGTGAACTAAATTGCTCTGTCTAGGAAAGGAAACACAGAGAAACTGGGAGAAAGATCTGGGCATGAGGAGGCTGGTGCCAAGGGAAATGAACTTGGGCAGAGTATTGTGAGGAAGGCTGGGGTTGACGTTGGGACAGTGGTGGTGAGGGCTAAGGGTGAGCAAGCTGGCAAGCCTCTTCCATCTCCTCTTTGGAATCTTCAGGAACACTTCAGTCTAATGCATTGTGGGATTGAGTTTTTATTCTTTGGGTAGATAGAGAAGCATATTAGTGCAGTGTGAAGACAGATGTCCCCACCAAGACAAGTGCTTTATATGTGCTTTATTCTCTTTCTTACATGTACTCCCTTACTCATATATACATTATATACATTTTCCTTATATAGATATGCAGTATACGACAAAACCACCAAAATCTTAACAGTTGTTAATTCTTCATGGGGGGGGTACCAGCCATTTTTATTATTCATTTTAATTTTTGGGGTATTTTCTGAACTTTGCATAAGGAACATGTGTTAATTTTATCCCCAGAAAAAATGAAAGAAACAGCTCTTTATCAGCTATTTTCATCTAAGTGTTTATATAGAGGCAGAAGAGAGAGAAAGACTGAACGCTGACTATTTGAGAGGAGCTAAAGGGAGTGCTGGAGGAGGAAGCTGGGGCATCCCAAATCTTCCCAGATTCCATTTTTATTGAGGGATGGTGGGATAAGAACATCAGAAAAGCATAAATATAGCATTGCATTTCCTTTCTGAAATCTCTCAGGGAAAAGGCGTGGACGGGGAACAAGAGTGTTGGTTGATGAGACATTTTCCCACGTTCTGGGTCCAGAAAGAGAGAAGAGTTTGCTTGAAACATTAGAAGTTGGGGAAATGTGTATTTAAAATGAGCTCCTTCTGCATTTTTGTTTTACCTTTTTTTGAAGCACTATGATCATACTTTTATGTCCCCCCACCTTTCCCTCTAAACCTCCAATTGGCATTTTACAGGGGGTTTGTTTCAGGTGTTCTTTTGAGAAGAGGTGAGGATGCTCAATGAGAAGAAATAAGGAGAAAAGCAGAAAACAGAAGACTTGGGCCCCTTCATCCAGTTTAGTGAACATTTAGCGTGTGCTTACGTGAGGGGTGATAACGGATCAAAGAATAGTACAGAAGCCCTATCTTCCAGGAGCCCTAATACAATGTTTCTCATCCCAGCTGCACATTAGAGTCACCTGGGGGTCTACTGAAAAATGCCATGCCAGATCCCCACCCTGGACCACACAATGAGAATCTCAATGGTAAGGGTCTGAGCGTCAGTATTTTTTAAAACCACACGAGGTGGCTCTAATATGCAGCAAAGGTTGAGACCAATAGTCTAAAAGCCAAGGCAGAGCAGGAAGGGGGGTGCAACTCTACGTGCTAGGAGAGGAACGTGTGAGTCCGGGTTGGTCATGGCAGTGGAGGAAGAGATCAATTTTTCCCCGGGAGGTGATGTTGGGTAAAAGAGTCACAGAAGGAGAGACACTTCAGCTCCATCTTAAAGGACAAGAGGAAGTTGATCAAATCAGACAAAAGTGATGTGGTGGTGTGCATTCCATGCCAAGAAATCAGCCAGTGCCAAGGCATGGAGGGATGACACGTGGGGGACACCCTGGAGCCACCTAGGCAGGACCAGGCAGTGTATTGGTTTGCTAGGCTGCTGTCACACACCACCACCACCTGGGTGACTGAGCCATCAGGAATGTATTGTCTCAAATGCAATGACTCTGCAGCATGGATTCAGCTAGATGTAGAGGTGAGAAGGAGCCCAGGGTGGTGACTTGTTTTTCTAGCATGATGTAGGCAGTAAAAGAAAACTTTACAAAAGGAGACTTGATAAGGCTCTGGGACCAATTGATATGCCAGGTGGGAGTGGGAAAGGGGGACTGGATCCAAAAGTAACTCAGAGGTATGACTGGGAGAATAGTAGTGTGTTTAGTTTTTGTTTTTTAAAACAGAAAAAGAGAAGTCCATCTTTCGGGTGAAGAGTGAGTTCAGTTTCAGGTTTGATGGGAAAGAGGTGATAGAGGACACCCTACTGGAAACATCAGCAGAGCACCAGAGATAAAGAACTGTGCCTCGAGAGAAGAGTTAGGGCCGGAGACCTAAAGAGTTTACAGAGGGGGGATGGTTGAAACCTTGAGGTGTTTACGGCCCAGAGGCAACAGCAACAATGACCAAAGGGGGCTAAAGGGGGCTCCTCCATTTCACTCTCCTTGTACATGAATCCTCTCCTGCTCCTCGTGCACAGGGGCTAGTTCTGCAGGCCAAAGATAAATGGTGTTTTGGCTTCTTCTCCTGGGCCAACTAAGATGGCTGTGACCACTCAGGGCATTGACTTTCTCAAAGCCTACAGGGAACTGTGGGAAGTGTCTAAACCAGTACCATGGCTGGCAGGTGTGTTGTCCTTGGAGGATTGGAAGACTGGGCTGCCATCAAAAGCAAGGCCATTTAGTTTCTCCTAAAATATATACTGGGTCCACAAGAGAAGACCAATATGGCCTCTGGAAGGACCAGGGCCCCATGGGTACAAGGACTCTGAGTCTTTCTTGGGAGGTTCCTGTAAGTGGGAGGTTCCACAGGTGGATCTAACCTATAGACTGTGCTGCATATTTTGGGCCCTTAGGCCAGGAAAGCTCCTTGAATGACACATGGAAAAAGGACTGGATTTGCCATTGGGAGACCTGAGTTCTAATCCTGACGCTGTTTCTGAGACATTCAATAAATCACTTTAGAGACATTGAAAAGAAACACACCTTGAGTTTACTTCTTCATCTGTAGAAGGAGAAGAGGTAGCCCATAGGATCTTGAAGCTCCTTGAAGCTCCAAAATTCCATGATTTTTATGTTCTAATCAGAGCTCAGACCAAGGATATTCAGTGCCTGCTGTACCTGAAATTGGCCGAGCAATCCCAAACCCGTATATTTGTGAAAATGGACAGATGAGTTGGTTCTTTTTGTGCTTTTTTGTCTCCTTTGACCCTAATGCTGTTTCTCTTCCCTGCTGTCTTCTGTCACTTGAAGTTTGCTCAGAGAACTATGATCAACAAAAATTGCTAAAAGCAAGCAGTTTTGGCTAGATTGGCTTCTCAGCAATTAAACCAAACAGTTGCTCCAAGGATATATTTGCTCTTTTTCAGCCACCATGGCACCACAGACAAACTTCTCCCAGGGCAATGGGCCCCCTTTGCCAACTCATGCAGGTAACAAGCTGTGTCGTTCCCTGGCAATGGAGATTTTCCTGTTGTGGCCTGAAAGGAAGGCACTGTCAGTTTTATTATTTTTGAATGAAAATGTTTTGAATCATTTGTTTGATGACTCCCCCTCTAGGACTGGGTGGAGTGAAGACTAAGTTAGGAGAGGGCCATACAGGGCAAGCCGGGTCTCCATATGTAACAGGGAAGAGCCAAATCTGACTACATGTTGGATCTGTTTCTTTTACTTTAACCTTTGTTTTCCACTGCTTTTGTTCACTAAAAGCATACTGTCTATACCTAATGGCCTGCTTCGGGGAGCCCTGCCCCTCTGCCTGAATGTTAAACCAAAGTGCCTTTGTTCAGGGAAACATCCTGACCCTGTCCACCTATGAACAGCTGCAAGAAAGAAGAAATGAACGCATCCCCTCTATGAGGCTGGCCATTCCAGGGGATATTTGCAAATCTTACGGCCTTTTTACTTTACTTCCTCATCTCCTCCCCTTCTCTGTTCTATAAAAGAAACTGGCATCCAATCCCCGATAAGATGGTTTTTTTTTTTTTTTTTTTTTTGCAGTACGCAGGCCTCTCACTGCCGTGGCCTCTCCCGTTGCAGAGCACAGGCTCCGGGCGCGCAGGCCCAGCGGCCACGGCTCAAGGGCCCAGCCGCTCCACGGCATGTGGCATCCTCCCGGACTGGGGCACGAACCCGCAGTCCCCTGCATCAGCAGGCGGACTCTCAACCACTGCGCCACCAGGGAAGCCCCCAGCAATAAGATGGTTTTGTGGAGACATTAGTCTGCCGTCTTCTTGGTCTGTGGGTTTTCTGAATAAAGTCACATTCCTTGCTTCAACACCTCGTGTCCTGATTTATTGGCCTGTCATGCAGCCAGCAGAGTGAGCTTGGACTCGGTAACATGTATAGTTATGGGAGGACATTTTTTCTAGAACAGCAAATACCTTGCCAAACCAATTCCAGTTGGCCAGGGGCCAGTCATTCCATGTTTCACTGCTTGAATTTTGGTTCTTGAGATATAAACATGTAATCAGAGAATAATGGGCCCATGTCTTATGGAGGGAAATACAACGCTGAGAGGTAGAGTAATGTGCCTGGAACATCTTAGAGTTTGTGATAGAAGAGATAAGATTAGAACCTCATGGACACAAACTGAATCCAAGATGCCATGCTTCTTCATATGTAAATATATGCATTTGGTATCTTGTAGAAGATGCTGGACACTCTGCTAAATGATGGTTCTCAGCACATTTTCTTCCTAATATTTCATACGTTCTCCTTGTGTAACCCAAAGAAGCGTCTCAGATGCTGCTAAGAGACTGGTACTGGGATAACTGAGTCAGGATGCTTTAGGGTACAAGTCCTTCCAAGGACCAGAAATAATATTACATTTTAAAAATCCTGAATTCCACTTCTTCTGTTTTTCCATTTCTCTTAGACAGTGGATGGTTTCATTCCTCTGTAACACTCTAACAAAAACCAAGCTATGAAAGAGATTAGACCTAACTGTGAGTCCAGGGACAGCATACCTTAAACATGCATAAAGTTGTAGGAAGTACATAGGGAAATAGTATTTCTGAATTCTGAGGAAATTGGAGAAGCTATAGCATCCATCCCCCTGTCCTAGGGTAGCAGTACCTATAAATTAAGTAGTTCATGCTAATTGTAGAGGTTGCCAGCCATGGTGATTCTATAACCCCTTCAGAAGGGCATTTCAAGAAACCTTCATGTTTTTTTTTTTTTTTTTCCTGTATCCTTTCTAAGTCTCCTTCTCTCTACTTGTAGCTGCACGGTCTCCAAAAAGTAACAAAGTAGATTTAATCATTCATCAAACTTATTTTCTAAGTTCAATAGCACACATTTCTTCATCTTTTCTTCAAATCTTTAAAACTATTTTTAGACATTTGATGAATGATCAGTTTATTGCTAATTCCTAGAACTTTCTCATTTCATGACATCTTTCAAGTGGTGAAGAGGCTTCGCAGGTCAATTCCTGCATAACTCAGAGCAGAAACATACATTTGTATAAAAACCCTGAGTGACCCTTCACCTACCCAGAGAGCTCTTTTTTGGCAACTTGACCTTTGGGATTAAGCATCTTGACAACAGCAAGACACAATCAGCAATGGAGAGGACAGAAAAACTGTAAAGAGTGGACAGTAGACCAAGCCAGTGCATCAGGCTGGGGCCGGTTATAAAGGACCAAGCAGCTCTATACATCTTCTTGGCCCCTGGGCAGTCAATGGTTTAAAATACTTTAAAATCAACATTGATTTTCATAATGATGACCATGGGTCATTTAGAAAAGATGCTACAAAGGGTATCAGCAATAGAATCCATGTAAAGAGTTGGAGAAGTGTGTTTCTTCCTCTAGAATGCTTTCCAACCAAACTTATCCCTGTAAAGTTAGTCTTGGCATGAAAAGAGTTCAGTGAGCTAGAAATGGTACTGGTGTACTGGTGTCAGAAAAATGTAAGCCAAGAGATTTTTCTGTTAGCAACTCAAAAAGATTAGGAAAGTAGGGAACAAAGGGAAGGGACGAGTTCCCTTAGGCAATTAGCAACAATCCTAAGCCCCAGGACCAGGTAGGATTGGTCAGGGGTAGGAAAGATGTGCCTGAATATGGGCTTTTATTTGCATAGAACTTTATTTTGAACACTCAATTTAAAAATGCCCAGCAACCTCTGCATCAGAAAGGGCACCATGAGTACTCTGAATAAATTGGGCTTTCAACTCAAGGTACCTCTGCATGGCCTTGACTGATGTCTACAGCAGCCGCCTGGCTTTTAGCATAAGCCACCGTGTGCACATCAGGCTTCAAAGGACAGATGGGGGGAAATGCCAGGAAAGCCACTAGTTTGATATTAAACCTATCTGCAGCAACTTACTCAGCTTTGATGATGAATTCATCTTTATCTGGATCACTTTTTTGTTTGCTTGGATATTAATCCAATACGATGCTTAGGTCATAACCTTCTCGAGGTTGCAAACTTGAACGTATCTAAGCCCTGCAAAGTTGGGTAAATGTTCTTAATAAATCATTCAATGTTCACTTAACAGATATTTCCTAAGTGCCAGTTCTGTGCCAGGCAATGCTCTAGACATGAAAAAAGTAGGCCAAAATTCCTACCCTGATGGAGATCACCTTTATGGAGGATATACATAGTTTCTGTATGTGCTGTATTTTTTGTTTATCACCAAAATGAAATAGAAAAGAGTGAAATGGGAAGTGAGAACAAAAATTACTGATGAGGAAAGAGGGTCCAGGTGCCACAGAGGCCTCGGCAGCGAGCCCTTCCCAGATCTGGCTGTGCCGCAGAATTGGCAGGGGAGCTGTTAGAAATACAGAGTGCCTGAGAGAGAGAGACAAACAGAGACAGAAAGAGACTGACAAAGAGAGACAGAGACAGAGAGAGATACAGTGCGACAGAGAGGGGAAATATTTTTATATATGTACACATTTAATTAATATATAATTTATAAATTTAGGAAAAAGAAAAATACAGAGCATGAAGTCTCACGCAAGACACCTCTGAGTTAGTTCTCCAGATGTGAGGTCCAGGAATCTGTATTTTCAAGAAGATCCCTAAGCAATTCTGATATGTCCCACGCAGAATTGTTCCTAAACTTATGTTTAGAAATCACTGAGCTAGATGTTCTCTTGATGTGTATATCTGTTGGCATTCCGGCGGGAAACAAAAGGCACATTCAGTGGGATAAGTTAAGGAAAATTTACAGAGGGATGATTTACAAATGTGTGGTCAGGCTGCCAGGAAACCCCCAAAGGATGGCCGATCACAGGGGGCAGCTGTTAGCATCTCTAAGCCTGGGAGAGAGGGGAGTGGGGTCCCCCAAAAGTGGAGGCAGAGAGGGCTGGGTGGAAAGAACCTCTTGACAGGGGCTGTGACCTTCAGGTGAGAGAAGCAACCGACTGGTTCGAGCCAAACCCACCTGGAATCCAGAGGGGCAGGGAGACCACCCAGACCAGGTTCTGAGGGTGCAAAGAGGGATGGAGAAAAGGGTGGAGAGTGTGACTGGAGGGGCAAATGAAGACATCCAGCCCAAGGCTTTTTTCAATGTGGAAACACAGGGAAATATGATGGTACCCCAATCGATCTAAAGCTATATTGCCAATATTTCACGGCACAAGTTTTTTCATGAGAGGTCTAACCCTTAGCCCCTTGTTAACTCTACTTGGTACCCCAAAAAAATACCAGGTTTTTGTTCTTACTTTTGTTTTTTCAATAGCAGTTAATATTTATCAAGTAATCATTATATTCTATGTACTGTGATAATTTTTTAAAAAAGTTTATAGAACAGCACTTCAGAGTAGGAATTATTATTTTACTGAAAAGGAAATGAATGCACAGAGAGGTTAAGACATTTACCATGGGTCACCCAGTGTGTAAGCATAAAGTCATCATTTGAGGTCAGATCTGTCTTATATCAACGCCCGTGCTATTAAACTTTAGGCTGTTTTGTGAAGCTTCTCTAGGAATATGTAAACGCCAGTCGCTCCCAGTAACTTGAAAGGCTATGCTCTGGGCAATTTTGTCAAGAACAAGAAACTGCAGTTCCTTGTATTATTGAATATAGTCTCATATTCATTCATTACTTATCAAATATTTGTGTTTGTTAAATATTACATTATCTCCCCATTCATACTCAGGAAGCAACTTGGACCTTGTGGATTGACTATTTATGATTTTGTGCATTCATAAATCATAGGCTTGAGCACAAGGTTGTGGTACGTTTTCTCTGTGCTCTGCTGGTACTTCCGTGCTCAGAACAGAACTAGGATGACCCACTGTTCCAATGTGTCCTGTGCTGAACGGTTTCCAGGACGTGGAACTTTCAGTGCTAAAACCAGGACAGTGCCAGACATACCAGACTGGTTGGTAAATGCCAGGCTTTTCTTTCTTTTTTTTTTTTTAATTGAAGTAAAGTTGATTTACAATGTTGTGTTAATTTCTGCTGTACAGCAAAGTGACTCAGTTTTACATATATATATTCTCTTTCATATTCTTTTCCATTATGGTTTACCACAGGATATTGAATATAGTTCCCTGTGCTACACAGTAGGACCTTGTTGCTTATCCATCCTGTATATAATAGTTTGCTTCTGCTAACCCCAAACTCCCAATCCTTCCCTCCCCTACTCCCCAATGCCAAGCTTATTTAAAGGTAGCTTCAGTTTTACAATGAGAGCCTCAATAAATTCTTAAAACACATATAAAAAATATTTTAAGTCTAATTTTCTTCACATTTTCCCTGTTTAGGCCCTGGTTTGATCTATTCCTGCAGTATTCTAAGTCTAGCTTTTGGCCCTTCCTTAAGACAAATAAGCTGAGGCACAGAGGTTACATGATAGGACAGGAACAAAGAATTCAAAAAAGGTTCAGCCCAGACGAGTCACCATGGCGGCCAAGACGGTGAGTGACTGCTTGTTTCCCTTGGTGGATAAAAAGATCACTGAGGTCAAGGGCCCAGCAGTCTCAGGACTTAGAACTGGGCCTCTTCCATGGCAGCAGCTTGGTGACCCATTGGGGAGCATCTGGGCTACAAGGGAGGTATATTTATGCAAGATTTGTTTCCAAACTTCCTCTACTTGTCATGAAACTTGGCTTTGGTATCATCCTTGAAACATATAAGACACTTGAGGTGGGGGGAGGGGGAACAGGGAGCCTCATATCATAGGGGAATTTCCTGCTAAGTAAGCTTCCAGTCCCATTCCCTAAAGATTGATCTGTCCTGGGGACTCTGCCAGCTCCTCCCAAACCCACAGGAGTCGGGGCACAAAAACAGAGACAATAAGAGCCTGCTGTGTAGCACAGGGAACTCTATTCAATCCCCTGTAATGGCCTATATGGGAAAAGAATCTAAAAAAAAAAAGTGGATATATGTATAGGTATAACTGATTCACTTTGCTGTACACCTGAAACTAACACAACATTGTAAAACAGCTAGACGCAAATGAAAATTAAATTAAAAAATTATAATCCCCCTCCCCCCCAAAAAAACAAAACAAAACCAAACCTAAAGACAGCCCCAGGGCCTTTAGGTTAGCTGGCTTTCTGATTTTCACACGGCCTTCACTCTTCCTTGTTGGTTGGGGGATGCCAGACAAATGAATAAAGTTTATTTTTTACGGGGACAGAGGTTGGATTCAAGTAAGTGACTGAGGCTTCCACAGGAAAACTTAGGGATCACCTGTACGGTATCATTTAAGGAAAAGAGAAAGATGGTGGCAAAGGAACTAATACTTACAAAGCACTTATTCTGTGCCAGGCATATGGCTAGCTTTTTACGTGTCCAGATGAATTTATTCCATGCCAAAATATTACAAGATGATCATTTCCATTTACAGGTAAGGCTGAGATGTGGTTGCATAACTTATCCAAAGTCATACAGCTCCTGAGAGGCAGAGGTGGGATCTGAAACCAGGTCCACTAAACTCTTAAAACCTCCATCCTCGGTTGCAGACATGTAGCCCTGGAAGCATCACCGCTGCCTCCTGGTGGCCCTGAAAATCTCTGGACTGGCTCCTGGGCCTCCAGGTTTCTTCCAGTCTCTGATGTTACCCAGATACTCATGGTGAACCGGAAATGTTGAGTTCTTTGTAGAGAAAGCCTGTGAGATGCCTGGAGCTAACAGTGAGGAGGTGAGTGACCCTAAAAGAAAGACACAAAGAGTAGCAGAAAACATGGCTTTGGAATTTCCTGATATTATTTGGGGGAAGACAGCCCATTTGTAAGTGCTAATGAAATCTCTGTTTCAGTTTCACCAGTATCAATTATTCACAGAGAATTAACCACTGCTGAGGCTCTCCCTTCCTGCAGGGAGAACGGACCAGCCTCCGTGTTTGGCTTTAGTCTTTTGAATATCAGTGCCCTCTGGAGGTTGAACTCAGAGAAGCAAAGGCAAGAGAGAAGGACACGGAGTTTTCTGTCCCTGCTCCTTCTTATCTAAGTGCCTGCCTCCAAGTACAAAGGCCGGGGGACTTTGGAGGAACGTTTTTCCTAGTGTGAACCCAAGTGTGAAATATCATGGGACCACTGGGCTAGTGATGAGGAAATCAAGTGATTCCTCAAATCCATGTCCAAGCTTCTGATTTGTCCCCCGTGATAGATCTTCCTGCGTGTTCTGTCTTGTTTACCTGTCTCAAGGTAATGGGGGCCCGGCAGCAGCCCCTTACCAAGGGAGAAGGATCCCCAGTGAGAAGGCAATATCACTACACACAGAGTGTGTACACAGATAGTGACAGAGGGTCACTATCTGTGTTTTCTTTGTTAAGATACAAGAAGGCCCAGAGAGTAGATGTAGATTCACTCTGTTCCTGTCTGGCAGTCCAAAGCCAGTGATGGCAGGAGCTAACTGGCCTAATGTTTGTTAAGCACTACTGTGTGCTGGGCCCTACTTTAACTCTTCAATTTCCTTAAGAAGAGGAGTCCTATCCTTTGGTTCTTTTTAAGCTCTGGGTTTAGTTTATTTCTAAGTGATAGACTTGTCCCTTAAATAGGATGGCCCATGGTAGGGCTACTCAGATGAGAGCCAGCGGCAAGGAAATGAGGTGGGAGTATAGTCCCAACAGGGTGACTGGTGAATCTTATGCCTGTAGTTAGGGCTGAGGGGCAGGGGAGGGATTCCCAGACTCTAAACTTCCTTTTTTTTTTTTTTTTTTTTCCCAACAAGTGTGATTTAGGAAGTTCAGGCCTAGGAAGACTTTGCTACTAGTCTGTACCTGATTTCAACACCTGTTTGGATAGCTGGCCTTTGATTGTGTTCCTAAGTGTCAGTAACATCTCGTAGTAACAATTCTGATGACTAGATATGTCTTTTTGCTGTGGCTGAGGCCTTGACTTGGTAACCCACCCACATCCTGTCAACTCATACCATTACTGAGCTCACTGGTTCAACTTGCAACAACCAGCACCTGTGTCCACCCGCCTGCTGGCTTCTTCCGGAGGCAGAAACCTACTCTGGCCATGTGCAAAGCAGTCCGGAAGTGCCAGGGAATTGATGTCCTCCTCGCCAGTAGCCTTCAAAAAATAACTGTAGGAAATTCAATATATCATCTACAGAACGTAAGGACAATGTGAAACCTAGGACATCTGTAAGATAATGCTCAGAAGCAATGCTTAGAAGGCTGTTCCTTTTAGAATGCCCACAAGTGTCTTAAAGGCAGAGACTGGGCCTTTATTAGGATTCCAAAATCCAATGCCAATTTCAGTCAATAGTTCTCTAAAGATCACTGGTGTGGTGCTGGAAAGATGGTATAACATTCATTGGAATTTACTACTCAATCTAAAGAGCTTCTAGCCTGGTGGGTTTAGCAGACCATAGACTCTTCCACTCAATCCTGGTACCTTGGAATAAGTTTTATATTAGTCATCTCTTGCTGTGTAACAGATTGCTCCAAACTCAGTGTTTTAAAACAAGGATCATGTATTATCTCTCACAGTTAGGTGGGTCAGGAATTCAGGATTGGCTTCTCTGGGTGGTGGCTCAGGGTCTCTCATGAGGTTGACCAGGGCTGCAGTCACTGGAAGGCTTGACTGAGGCTGAGGATCCACTTCCAAAGTTGCTTACTCACATGCCTGGCTATGGGTGAGATGCCCCAGGTGCTCTTCACATGAGCCTCTCTGCAGAGCTGCTTGAGTATCCTTACAGCATGGCTGATGACTTATGCTGGAGGGAGCAATCCAAAGGGCCAAGATGTAATGCTTTCTCTGACTTAACCTCTGAAATTACACACTGTCATTTCTGTTTTATTTAATTGGTCATACAAATCAGTCCTGATTCAGTGAGGAGGGGGCCACACAGGGAGTGAATAACAGGAGGTGATCATCTTGGAGACTGGTTACTGTGGGTTTCTGGTGAAAACTTCATCCCCTATAAGGGTTTACGGGAGAAACGCATGGAACATCAACAGATTCAAATTACATTGGGAAGCGCCTGTTGACTGGGCAAGCAGAAACATTTAAAACATTTTCCTTATTTTGTAATTTCCCATAATGCTATCTATGGGTAATGGTCTGTGACCTTTTTGTCAAACATCCTACAACCCACAGTAAAGCTTTGCCCTGATATTGAGGTGGAAACGCCTTAGAAACGTGTAAAAGGAGTCACACTTGAGCACAACAGAGAGTTTGGCTTTTGATGTGGAAGAGTCAGCTCTCCGATGACTGGTTTTCTTCTAAAACCTAAAATCCACGAATTCTCAGAGATGTAAGTCAGAACCGTAATCCCCAGAGTCAGGCCGGGCCACCGTGTGGGTATGGCTACTTGCCGGTGTTCTCTGGGCCAGGGTAAGGCTGCACAGTGGAGCTCTTTGTTGTGCTCCGGGCAGAGGGAGTCCACTGGCCCAATTGCTTCAGGGCTCGTTTCCTGAACAGGAAGGTTTTACCACCTGGTAGACAGATCTCTCCAAAACAAACAGGCCTCCCACCTCCCAGCTTTGAGCTCAGTGCTGAGCCCTGAACTCCAGGCAAAAGAGATGAACCATGGACTTATCATCATCAGTGGCAGCAAATACCAGTGCTGCAAGAAGTTTTTACATTCAGTAAGTCCCTGCTACCAGAGGTCAAGTTCCCACTGCAGGAATGGAAAAAAAAAAAAGAAAGAAAGAAAGAAAAAGAAACCTAAAATCTAAGGAGGCAGCACTGAAAGAAACCAGGGAAAAGGAGATGGTAGCAATGGACCTGCTAAGCTTTATTTCTCAGCCATGGACAGAGCCTGGGAACTCCACTCTTATCTTATGGAAAGTAGTCCTTTCTGCCATTCAAAGAAAAAAAAATAACAGTGCTATGATATGTTCAAAAATAACAATGCTATGGTATGTTTGCTTCATATGTTAAAATACATTCTCTTTTAGTTTTCTCACCACTTTTTGAGGTTGGTATTATTTGTTTCTGGCCACTCTAATGAAAATGGAAACTCTCCTTGTTTCCCTATCCTGCTTTATATATTTATTTTTCCATAGAGCTTTATTACTCTCTGGCATTGTATCCCACGTCTTCCTATTTGTTTATTTTCTTATTATCTAGTTGCCCATCTAACAGGTAAGGTCCACCAGAACAGGGACTGTGTCTGTTTTGCTCTCTGCCACATTCCCAGAACCTGGTTAATGCTCCATATATAATTGCTGACAAATAACTTTTGCACTGAGTCAGCTATGAGAGATTAAATAACTTCCTGCCGGCCTTCTGAGTCTAAATTTGATGCCCTTTTCATCATGTGTGCTGCCTCTCTGTTTCATGTATCAAGAACCAAAAGCCCACATCCAAGGAACCCGAGGCCACAAAGTTGCAAAGCTGGAAAATGGAGGTGCTCACACCAAAACCCAGGGCTTCTGGAATGTAGTTACTCAGCCTTGCTCTTGCTGCCATATGCAAGCTCAGGAATTTTCCCCATACATAAAGTTAATACTTAGGTTTGAAACCATCCTCTTGCTTTTTTCATTGTGGTTGATTGGCCTCCTGGTTCATGGGTCTGGAAATGCACTTTGGGTGTAACTCAGCACAATTACATCCCACCCCACGCCCATTCCACCTGTATTATCAAAATGACCTATAAGGAAATAGCGTGACCACAGTTACACATGGCTGCTCAGATGGATGTATGTAAGTTTCTACTCAGGAAGAACTTACGTCTAAAGCTCTGAGCAAAACATCTGAATGTACTAGGGTGAAGCCCCATGGAAGTTCAGAAGAGATCTTGTTTGTCTTGATTATGTATTTTCAGGGTCATTGGACAATTCCTTATCCATCTTTGGCTTGACCTACGTTTTCTTCTTTGCCTACCACTTGGCTTTCTTCTTTGCTTCTCTGCCTGTGTCCCTCCCAAGAGCTGAAAGTAGGTGTTAGGACTGAACATGCCCAGTAAACTACCCAGGAGCTTCGGTTGCCAAGCTGGGGAAGCCGCAGCAATCACTTCCTTATGGCCGTGTGCTTAGAGAGCCAAGAACAACTAAAATACATCAGCTGGGATCGACCCTCACAAGCAAACAGATTGGTCCAGCTTATATCACTGAAACAGTTTATTGGAGGAGTCTGGTTCTACTTGAGAAGAAACACATGTTTATACCCAAATGACTCAGTTCGGTGTGTTCCTCCTGATAACAGGATTGGAGCCCATGAGCCTCTGGACTTCGTTTGGTGGATTTGTTATACGCCTTGCCCATCACTGTTGGGGTGAATTGCCTTTGCAGATCCTCCCTCTTCTTTGCATCTCAGTGGTAGACAAAAACAGCACTGCTTGATAAACTACTTGAGAACTGCAGCAATTAGGAAGAAAAAAATATATATTTTTTTGTCCCTGAATACATTGCATCAAGAGGTTGCACAGTGTAAAAATTTCCCAATAATTTGTCATATTTCCATGTTATTTCTTTTTCTTTGGAAAGATAGCATAAAGGGAAAAGAATCAATGGAAAGATCACAGGTTTTGGGAAGTGGGTTCAAATTCTAGATCTGCCATTGATTGACTGTAAGCCCTTGAGTGAGTGGGCTAACTTTTCAAAATCTCCTTTTTTTTTTTTTTTTTTTTTTTTTGGTTTTCATCTATAAACCAGGTACAGGGTGCAAGGTTATTGTTAATGCTTGGAGAATGTGAGTATAGAAATTGTCAGTGCCCAGCAGATAGCAGGGTCTTCATGGCAGGGAATATTATTACCATCATTTGTTAAATTTCTACTGTGTGGCTCAGGATTAGGGCAGCCACAGTCTAACTGAGAGGCTGTGGAAAGGAAGCGGATGCGGGGGTGGGTGGGCATCTTTGCCATTGCCAAGTTTTGTGTTCCTTGGACAAACTGGGCCTTAGCTTTTACATCTTAAAAAATAGGGGAAAATGCTATTCTCACTTAAAAACCAATGAACTAGTATTTTGAAGAGCATGCTGTGCACAGACACTATACTAGATTTTCCTTAAAATGTACCCTTGGCACAGTGGTTAAGAATCAGGGGACACGGGTTCCATCCCTGGTCTGGGGAAGATCCCACATGCCATGGAGCAACTAAGCCTGTGCAACACAACTACTGAGCCTGCACCCTAGAGCCCACGTGCTACAACTACTGAGCCCTTGTGCCGCAACTACTGAAGCCTGTGTGCCTAGAGCCCATGCTCTGCAACAAGAGAAGCCACTGCAATGAGAAGCCCATGCACCACAACGAAGAGTAGCCCCTGCTGGCCGCAACTAGAGAAAGCTTGTGCACAGCAACGAAGACCCAGTGCAGCCAAAAAAGAAAAAAAAAATGTACCCTCACTTTTCACAACACTGGATTATTGCTCAGGCTGTACACGTAAGGAAATCAAACCCCAGAGAGGTGAAGAAATTTGGCCAAAATCCTGATACTAGCAAATGGCAGAGTTGGCATTTTGAGCCTGAATTTTTGACATTTGTTTATGCGCCATTTATAAAATGAGATATTGTATTGAAACTTATAAGTAAGAGGTTTATTATTATTATTATTATTATTATTGTCAAATGCTGATTATGTTATAAATACAGGGCTAGATGATTGGGAAACAGAGAAAATAGTAGAAAACAATCCCTGACATTGATGGACTGAAACTCTCTTTGGGATCTTATGTTCTTTGGCACATAAAAATTGCCTTCCTAAAATAGAAATAATGTTCTGTTTTTTAAAAAAAGACATTAAAAATGTAATTAGCCTTTCCTTTAGAAAAGGAGAAAGGGAAATGGGAGGGCGACCCCAAAGCATTGTGCAGATCCAATGAAATAATGACTCAAAAAGAGCCTTGGAAAGTAAAGACAGGCTTTAGATATAAGGCACTGTTGTTATGTTTATTATTATTATTATTATTTTTTATTATTAGACTCCACTGCTGCATCTAATGTGCTGTAATCCTTGTAATCCTTGCTCATAGGCCCTGGGTGAAAAATGTTGAGTTAGGGGTGGAACAAGAGCTACAGGAATTCCAAGAATGACACCACCAAGGGTAATGTTTGCAGATTGCCTAGAACTCAGAGACTTCTAGATTAAAACCAAACACCTTGGATGATTCATGCTCATGGTATTTGAAGTGTAGCTCTGAGTAATTGAAGGGTCCTTAAATCATCTGGTCTATCTTTGAAGGTGGGGTTTGGTACCAAGAGCACATGTGAGCTTTATTTATACAGACAAGGAAACTGAAGTCTCCTGATGTGCTCAGAGTCAGGTAGAAAGGGCGAGGTAGAGACCAGATATTTCCAACTTTGGTTAAGGGAAGCGGAAAGAAACCAGAGTTTAGAGCCAATTCCTCCCTTGACTGGTGATGTGACTTCAGACAAGTTACACTGAACCTTTCAGAACCTCATTTGTTTTTTTCATCTGTAAGAGGAAGGCGAAGAACAAAACAACAATGACATCACTGGGGTTGGTATGGGGGAAAAGTGAAACAGCACAGGTGAGGATACACCTGGTACAGAAATGTGTTCATCTCTCCCCATCCCTGTCAGTTGTGGTAATGAAGTTAACCCCTTTCTTTTTGTAGCAGAAGCCAACAAATAGCTCACATTTTACGGGTCAGAAGGAAGGGAAGATTTACTTCTCTCTTAACTGGAATGAAAGTGTAAATTTCTTCAAAGGCAGGGCTACTGGGCTTTTTTATCTTTGTATCCTCTGTCCCTGTCACAGTGCCTAGAACTTGAAAGGCACTTCAAAAATATTTATGAAGCTGAAAATATCACCAGGTTGTTAATAAAACTTCAGATTCTCCCTCTGCCTCTCCTATCCCATTTTTACATTAGAAGCAATATCAGACCAACAGTATGTGAGACAGTTCTGCTTCTGGTTGGGTTAAGTAGCCTCTGTTGAGCCAACGTTCTTGAAGATAAAAACTATAAACTGTGGACAAAACCTACTGAAAAATCCAGTAACTTGAAGGCACTAGAAGGTGAATAAAAGCACGCAGATACTGGAAAAGAGTTGATTCATGCACAAAGTGAATAGCACTGGGTACACTTCCCTTTATTTTTAATTTTTTTTAAATTTACAGCTTTCAGCCTGAGAACAGGCCCCAAACTGTGGCCTGGAAAGGTGAATAGAGCCAGTGGAATATTGTATCCTTCTGGCTTGAAGAACCAAAAGACGGAATCCCGGACCACAAAAGCTGCTGGAAAGTGAAGAGAAAATCCTGACAAGGAAAGAATCAGAGGGCAAAATCCCCAAATTCTGTTTCCAGGCTCTGCCTAAATCACTAAATGATCTCTGAATCATGTGTGCACAAGAAACTGACTTTTAAAAAATATCAATACTCTTCAGTGGAACATAACAGAATCTAGAGCTTCTATAACATATTTTTCATAATGTCTGAAATATTGATATAATCCAAAATTGATTGATGTATGAAGAAACAGGAAAACATCACCTATATGTAAGGAAAAGCAAAAATTGTAACATTGTCATATGGAATTTATAATTTATGTAGATATAATACATATTAGAACTATCATATAAATGATGTGAGTTTCTATATTTTACATGAAAGTAGTATGGTATTACCTCTAGACTGGCTGTGAAAAATTAAGAATGTATATGGTAATCCCTAGAGCAAACTCTATAAACATAATGCAATAGGTACAACTAGGAAGTCAATAAATAAAATAAAATTCCAAATTATTTTCATTTGACTCATGCCTCACAGATATGCTTCCCACTGCAGAGTTTCAGGCCCACCCGACAGCAGTCTCAGATTATAACCACAACATAAAAGGGTGCTCCCCAGAGACCTGATCCCCTCTAGCCTTAATGAGAACGGGAAGGAAATAAATAGAATTCAGAAGGGACATCCCAGATTTAGGAACACAAGCAAGACTATGGACATGTAAACAAAAAGTGCAGGGTCACTGGAATGGAAGGATGGGAAATGTGTAAGAAGGTCAGGGAACTTTTATTTTGAGCTTGCTTCCTGCAGCTGGTTGACCCAGGCCTGAGAGAGGGAGGTGAGTACCAGCGACAGCCAACCACAACCAGCACTGTGGATGAATTTGGGTAAACAAGTGGCTAAGTATATTGCTAATTATGCTTCCAAGATATTGCAGAGGAAGGAAAAGAGCAAAACAACATGTTGCCTCTCTTCAACCTGGTGGTTTTTGCACCTGTGTTGGTGTGTCACAGTGTAGGGACAGTGGCATAATCTCGTTGCTGTCGATCCCTTGGTTTATTCCCATGCTGCATACTCCCTTAGGATACAGTTTCCAAGTAGGTGTTGGCTATTTCATAATCAATAGCTGTGGGGGAATGAAGGTATAGAGAAGTCCATACTAAGCCAGCCCCCCAATTCTGTATTATTTTTGTCCAAACAAGGAATTACAAAGACTGAAGAAGTCTCAGGGATACAAGTTAAACCGGAAACGCCAAACCATCTATAAACATGTTGGAAATGCCTTCACATAGTTTTCTGGAATCTACATATCTGACTTAGTTCTAATGATAACCAAGTCTTGTGCCGGTTCTGATTCAGCATCCACAGGAAAAGGAATTGGTAGAAGGAGTAAGAGCAGATCACTTTCCAAATGGAATTATGATTTGAGAGAGCATTCTTTTTTTTTTTTTTTTAAAGAAGATGTTGGGGGTAGGAGTTAATTAATTAATTAATTAATTTTTGGCTGTGTTGGGTCTTCGTTGCTGTGTGAGGGCTTTCTCTATTTGCGGCAAGCGGGGGCCACTCTTCATCGTGGTGCGTGGCCCTCTCACTATCTCGGCCTCTCTTGTTGCGGAGCACAGGCTCCAGACACGCAGGCTTAGTAGTTGTGGCTCACGGGCCTAGTTGCTCCACGGCATGTGGGATCCTCCCAGACTAGGGCTCGAACTCGTGTCCCCTGCATTAGCAGGCAAATTCTCAAACACTGCACCACCAGGGAAGCCCTGTGAGAGCATTCTTGATGTGGAGCTGGGTGGGAGGAGAGGGCTGAGATAAATAATAAAGGAATGTGGGTCTCCAAGATTTTTAAGGGGGACACAAGAGGTAAAATACTGGCTGACCATATGGGCTATTGTATCCTCGGGTTCTATACATAAGACGGGTCTGGGAAGCCCTGCGGTGGGGAGCAGCTGTCATACTACACAAGTGAGCAGCAGCACTAGAAGTAGGGTCAGGCAAGTGAAGCACAAAATTTAACGGAGCACCAGGGCTTCCCTGGTGGCGCAGTGGTTGAGAGTCCGCCTGCTGATGCAGCAGACGTGGGTTCGTGCCCCGGTCCAGGAAGATCCCCCATGCCGCGGAGCGGCTGGGCCCGTGAGCCATGGTCGCTGAGCCTGCGCGTCCGGAGCCTGTGCTCCACAACGGGAGAGGCCACAACAGTGAGAGGCCTGTGTACTGCACAAAAAAAAAACCTAAAAAACATTGAGTGCAATACTTAATAAAAACTCATGTAAAAATCCCTGATGAACAAAATAGCAAAATTTTACATATAAACAAGCTGTTACTATTTTTTTTTTAGTGATCCTGTTATACAGCCATTTCCAATCCACCCTTGGTTCCTGGGTCTGCACTGACATTGCGTCCTCTTGGGTGTGTGTATGAGGGTTGATACTGGTGAGCAAACGAATTAGATATCACTGGGCTTTATATATAGATACGTTTTTTTAAATTGTAGAGCTTTCACTAATGTTTTCCCTTGGCTCAAAATCTGGGAGGAGATTTCAATAAGTGTATATAGGTACACACACTTTTCCTTTGCCTCAGGTTCCAATAGGGCTCAGCCTGATACTCAACTGAGCAAGATGTACCATGAGTAGAACTGAGTAGGGAAAAGCCGAGAACACTTGGACTGAAACCTTGATTCACAGAGGGGCTTTTGAGAATTCAGGATGAGTTGATTCACAGCTGAGGGGCCAGGGGATAACTGGCTGCAAATTCATAAGAATAAGAGCCCAGAACAAAGGAGACAGGTGGACTCCGAGTGGTGATGGAGCCCAGATAGTGGGGAGAGCTTCGGCCGAGGAATCAGCTACTCATTCCAGCCCTGCCTCTAACTTCCCATGGTCCAGCCACGGCAAACCCTTTCTAAGCCTCAGTTTCTACACCAGTAAAATAGAGTGTCTTCTGACTTGCTTTAGCTGGGGGCCCTTGCTCTAAATAAATTTAATGTGACAGCCATAGTTAGAAGTATGGCTGATTTGGTTGAACTTGGGGTATGAAACCAAGACCCTGACCTGTTCAGCTTTTCCTGACTCCACAGTCTCAGGGCTCTTCAGAGTACAGTTTGAAACACTGTATTAGGGGATCATTGATGTCAATTCCAGTCTTAGCATTCTAAACAAGCTGAGAAGAAAGCCCTACCTGTATTTTCATGTTGACATATTGACAATGAAAGTTTACTCACATCCAAAAACCAGAGGAGCCTCCAGCCTTTGGATTGCACTTCTGGGTGTGCCCTGTTCTGTCTCTGGGCTCTTCAGACCTGCAGGGATCATGGAATTAGCAGAAGTATCAGGAGAATTTAGTCAGCCTTACCATGGCCAGTACAATTATACAGTGAAATGAGGCATGCTGTCAGGATTTTAACATGTAGCAGGCAACCCTGGGGAACACTGACAAGTGACCAGGCATTGTCTACACATGGCCAAGAGCCAGTGGCAGCCAGCTGGGCCTTCCTTTCAGATAAATATGACAGTTCCAGACCTGTAAATGTTCCAGGACTGGAAGGGAATGAATTCTAGTGGTATTCAAAACAACAACAAGGTCCTTGTCATCTTTATTAGAATTGTTATCCTCTTGATAACTGTGGCTGTTATTCAATTGTTATGGATCTTCAAGGACATAACAGCCTTCTCTTAAAACACGGGTGGCAGGGAAGCAGCAGGAACTGCAGAAAGGGAAGGAACTTCAGGGTCTGACAGATCCAAGATGCAACTCCGCAGGTCTACCTCTTACTAGCTGTGTGATTTCGGTCTGTTTTTTAAAAACTTGTCTGAGGGGCTTCCCTGGTGGCGCAGTGGTTGAGAATCTGCCTGCTAATGCAGGGGACACGGGTTCGAGCCCTGGTCTGGGAAGATCCCACATGCCGCGGAGCAGCTAGGCCCGTGAGCCACAACTACTGAGCCTGCGCATCTGGAGCCTGTGCTCCGCAACAAGAGAGGCCGCGATAGTGAGAGGTCCGCGCACCGTGATGAAGAGTGGCCCCCTCTTGCCACAACTAGAGAAAGCCCTGGCACAGAAATGAAGACCGAACACAGCCAAAAATAAATAAATAAATAGATAGATAGATAGATAGATAAATAAATAAGTAAAGCAAGCCAAGCATTTGAAGCCCTTAAAAAAAAAAAAAAAAAAAACTTGTCTGAGCTTCAAGTTTCTTAGTTCTACAATGGCAATACAGTGCCTATAGAGCTGTAGTGAGCTCCATCGATTGAACAAAACTTGTACAACCTAAAAGTTTTGAGTTATGCTTTATTCGGGGACCTTACTGAGGACTCTAGCCCAAGAGACAGCCTCTCAGATAGCTCTGAGGAACCGTTCCAAAGAGGTAAGGGAGGAACTAGAGTATATAGAAGTTTTTGCTGAAAAAACAAACAAACAAAACACGTAAAAAACAAAAAATAAGCCATGTAGTCAAACATCAAGAGATTAATGCTAATCACAAAAATGCCAGGCACTTTCTTCTTCTCCTCTTGGGATGCTCACTCTTGGAATCCAGAGTAGGAAGGAAGCCCAGCAGCCTCCCAGGGAAGCCATGGGTAGGGTTCCAGCCAACAGCCAGTACCAACTGCCAGTCAGGATGAGTCTTCAGATGGCCCTGGTCCCCAGTCAGGTCACTTCCGGTTTTCAGGCTACCCCAGCTGATACCATGTAACACAAACTGTCTCAGAGAAACCTTGCTCAGACTGTAGATTTGTAAGGAAAATAAATGTTTTCAGCCACTTAGTTTGGGGTGGTTTTTTATGTGGAGCCTGAATCCCTCTTCCCAAGCTGGTGTATCCATCTTCCAGCTACTGTGAGTGTGGGCTGCTAAGATCTTGTGGCCACGCCCTTCCACATAGACTTGTCCTGGGCTGGCTCGGGTCACAGGGGAGGTTACGTCCACCACCCTGCATCCAATGACTGATTGTCACAAAAGGTGGTCCCCTTGCCTCAAGGCAGCATTGGTTCTGGTACAATTCACACTCCAGTGGTCCCTGTGGGACTAGGCTAAGGCTAGATCCCTGGTGAGGCCACATCCTAGGCTAGCTCTTTCCCTGCCCCATCCCCTTCTCTCCCCACCTTTCTCCTGAGAGCACCCTCAGTACTTCACATGTGTTAGAATCCCTGTCTCAAGCTCTAGGTACCTGACCAAGAACAGGCACTAATGGATGTTTTAAATAGTGTAGGGGAGAAATCTTTCCATGCCATCTCCTGGTGCCTCCACTACCCAGAGATGTTAATATTTTGGTGTACATGAAATTATCTAATGCTAATGATAGGGCATTTAGTACATTCCCTGGCAGACCGTAAGCCCTCAATAAATGCTAGCCATTATTATCGTATCCCCCAGTGCTTTTTTCTATATTTAATAATCGTGTTTTTATTGAGCACATATTATGTGTCAGGCACGGTTCTAACATATTTCATGTATAACACACTTAGTCACACAGCAATCCTATCTAGTGGGCATTACCATGAAAAACGAGGCAACTGAGGCCCAGAGAAGTTTAATAACTGATCCAAGGATACACAGCAAATAGGCAACAGAGTTGGATGAGTTATATATGTCTACATTATATTTTAATCATCATTTCAATGATTACTTCTTTGTGGCAGATTGCTTCAGTGTGAGGCTGGACACTTTGCTGCATTTTAAAGGACTCAAGTATGCATAGTAATTCACTCCAGCTGTGACTGTCCCCTCCCTGTCCTGGGAAGTACTCTGCTCGTAATTTCAGATGGGTCTCTCTTCCTGGAATGGTCTCACCTCTTCTTTAATTATCCAGATTCTAACCTTCCTTTAAGAGCCACATCAAACCTTATCTCCCCATGTAGCTTTTCCTGATCTCTCACTGTCCTTCACCTCTTCAGTTACGAACTCCTACAGCTTTTATTGTATGTCATTTCTGCCCCTAACGATTCCTGCCACCACTGGCCCTGACACATTTCCTTTCAATAGAGGTTATGCTTACAGTTGGGTCTGTTTCCATCAGCTACGCCACAAGCCTTTTAAGGACAGAATCGAGACTTCTTTGCTGTTTCTCCAGTATCTCCTGTAGTGCCTGGCACAAAGGAGATTCTTCACAAAAATTTGTTGATTGGATGAATGAATCAACAAACTATTTCATGTGTGTGTGTATGTTTCTTGTTTTTTTGTCTGGATTGTAAGGCCCTTAAGACCCAGACCCGGTTTTCAGTTTCTTTTAAGACCCTCATGTTTAGCAAATGGTAGGATCAGGACAGAAATATTCATGGAACTGAACCAGAATAGTCTGTCCTAAAGATGGGTCACACTGTGGTCTTGCTCTGGGAAAAGGACAGCTCTCTATCAGAGGGAAGCAGTCCCATGTGAAATCTTACATGGAAATAAGAGAAATTTTTAATCTCTGAGTTTGGTGCGTGGCCGGCCCATGTTGCGTGCTGTTTCCATAACTCTGCATGTGACCGAATGTCCTTGACTTGACCTTGTGGGAATATGTAAACTGTGGGATTCAAGGGGGGGATGATGGTGGGAGGAGGGGACCATGTGATGTGGAGCAAACTTTGTTTGTAATTCCCTGACTCAGGAGTGACTTCTGGGCAGTAGCAAGAGGTGACTCCACGAAGAGCCTTGCCGGCCTCTTCAAAGACAAGACGTTTTACGGAGAAGGCCCCCTGCCAGCCTGACCGGAAGTGGAGGACAAAGGGGCAGCTGACTGCAGGTCCCATCCTGACCAGCACCAGCTTTTCTAGGATCAGTTTTAGCATGAAGTTTCTCCTTCAGGAGGGGAAGAACTGAGCTCAAGGAATACTGCTGTGTCTCTTTGTCCTGCAAGACCAGATTCACGTATCTCTATAAATAAAAACTAATTTTTAAAATGCATCAAAGAAAAAAACAAACAAACAAAAATTGAGCTTCCCTGGTGGCACAGTCGTTGAGAGTCCGCCTGCCGATGCAGGGGACACGGGTTCGTGCCCCGGTCCGGGAAGATCCCACATGCCGCGGAGCGGCTGGGCCTGTGAGTCATGGCTGCTGAGCCTGTGCGTCCGGAGCCTGTGCTCCGCAACGGGAGAGGCCACAACAGTGAGAGGACCGCGTACCGCAAAAAAAAAAAAAAAAAAAAAAAAAAGCATCAAAGAGCTGGCAAGTCAAAGTACCCCAGTGCACACTGTTCCAACGTGGACCATCTCACTTTCTGCGCTTTCCAAGTTTATCTATTTTGCGAGCATACATGATCACATGATCAGTGTTGGGGCTTTTTCAAAGACATATAAATTTATCTTTAAAGAATAGTGAAAAGGCCGTGAAGTACAGGGGGTTAGGAAAGTTCATTATGCTTTGGAGAATGTTTCAGCCTTGATCTCAAAGAAGTGCCCAGAAAGCTTCACATTCAACCTCAAGGTCACTCGCTGTACCACGCTGCTTTAGGCCAGAGAGGATGAGGGCTCCTTGGATGGGGGTCAGGGTTGGGATAGGGTAGGGAGAAATTCTGGGCATTCACAGCTGTAGGAAGTACTTGTTTTCTCTTAATTTTGTTTTGCTTAAGAAGAGAAAAGAAGTTCACGTCTCTTTGAAGCCCCATGGGGCTGTTTTCACTGTGAAGGCACAGAGAAAGCCCATGATTGTTCCTGGAATGCTGGTCTCATCATTTATTGTCCTTGGATTTAATGCCTGCTTTGCATTTGGAATAAAGATTCATTCATTTCTGTGCCAAGAAATAAAGAATTCTATTGTCTCCCTGCCCAAATTGTTTCAAGACCATCTTTTTTTTCTGAGGCTGACAGGGCCAGATAGCATCTTGCTTGGCCCCATGATCTGGTCTCCAAAGGAGATGTTGTGCCCTTTTCGGTCTGAGCTTTGCTGCCACAATAATGTTACACAGAGCAGATCTGTCCCCTCGGTACCAGGAACCTTGCCCCTTTCATGAGGATCCTTAACAACCTCTGCGGATTGCCAAACCAGACTTACACTAATTCTCCACCGTAAGGACAGCTATGTCACTTGAATTAGCAGGGTGATGATGAGCCTTGGGTGGCCGCTAATTCAATCCATGGGGAGAAATGAGTGTAGCGGATTTGCATGCTGTAACATGCTCCATCCCAGAATATTCTTTGATGACTCACCAAAATAAAGGTCAATTTAATTAAAACGAACACAGAAGTGTGGAAAAATAAAGGGCAAAAGAAGTTCCAAGGAATCTGGTTATCTCTTCGGGGGAAAACTTCCTCTAGGGGCTGTAGCCAAAACAGTTTTTCACAGAGTGTTCTTAGGAAGTTTAATTCTAAGCATCATGACAAAGGTCATGTTGCCTCTTCCACATCTGCTCTCCTAAGCCTTCCTCCCTCCCCTCAAGCCTCCTCTGCCAGCAAACCTCCTGGCCTCTAGCCTGGGGGAGAAGATGAAGCCACCTGGAACCCTACACTTGGCTCTTTTCCTCTGGTTTCAGACAAAGGCAGCTGCTGGTGCCTCCTGTTGTGTTCTTCATCCAAATGTATCCTCCACGAGCTGGTTCCAAGGTATGTCTGCTCTGCACTGTAGTGTCCTTTTCTTAGTCACCATTTCCATATCCTATGAAGATGCTCAAGTCTCTCTCATCTTTTTTTTTTTTTTTTTTTTTTTTTGCAGTACGCGGGCCTCTCACTGCTGTGGCCTCCCCCGCCGCGGAGCACAGGCTCCGGACGTGCAGGCTCAGCGGCCATGGCTCACGGGCCCAGCCGCTCCGCGGCATGTGGGATCCTCCCAGACCGGGGCATGAACCCGTGTCCTCTGCATCGTCAGGCGGACTCCCAACCACTGCGCCACCAGGGAAGCCCCTCTCTCATCTTTTAAAAACACCCTCTCTTAACCTGTCTTTCTCCCCATCTCCCCTGACAGCTTCCCTTTCTCTTCCCTTCCCAGCTAAGATCTTTCAAAGGATGCTTTATATTTAACACCTCCACTTCTATCCACACTTTGCCTGCTTTACTCTTCACGACTATGGTTTCCTCTTTAAACCCTCAAACTCCCTAACAACAAGCTTCCCACTTCCAGCCCCCAAGGCCACGAAAATGATTAGAAGAAGACACTAAGGACCTAATTGTCAGAGGCAAAGAGCTCATTTTACCCTCAGCTTGTTTGATGTTATGTAGTAGTTGTCTCCATGGTCACTCCTTTCTTCTGGAAATTCTACTCTCCATTTCTAAGGCACCACCACCTCCTAATTCTCCTTTTCCCTCTCTGGCGATTCCTTTCCACATCAACCCTCAACTGTTGAAGTTCTTCAGGATCCTTGGATCTTATCCCTTCTTAGTCTCTCCTGGTAATTTCTCCCATGTCCATGGTTCACCTCCTACCTGCGTACTGACGACCCCTATGTTTGTATCTCTACCCCACGTTTTGCCCTAAGTTCCAACTGCTTCCTTCAAGATCTCTTCTCCTGGAACACCATACAGGCAGCTCAAACTCAACATACTCAAAATTGCACTCATCTTTCCTGTGAAACCTGTTCTTCCTCCTGTACCCCAATCCAGGAAAGAGCACCACCATTCTTCTACTCACCCGAGTCAGAAACCTGGGCACTCATCCTGGCTTTCTCTCTTTCTCTCATCTCCTATGGCTAGTCGGTTACCAAATCTTGTAGACTTGACCTCCACAGCACCTCTGATATGTATCCACTGCCCTCCTTTTCTACCGTCCTTGACTTTTCCCTGGATTATTAAAATGCTCTTCTTGCCTCCCGTTTTTTTTGTCTGCAGTCTACCTCTTACAAAGCATCTGGGGTGAACTTCCTTCAGTGGCTCTCTATTGCTTTTAATATGAGGCCCGTACTTTTTAGTGGGACCAAGAAATAATGCAGCCCCTGCCTACCACTCAGTTCTCTAGTTTCATCTCTCACCTAAACCTCTTGCACTCCACTCCCCACAGAGACAGGCTAAACATGCATTCTCGGGCTTCCCTGGT
Source organism: Mesoplodon mirus (assembly GCF_964341445.2). Classification (NCBI taxonomy): domain Eukaryota; kingdom Metazoa; phylum Chordata; class Mammalia; order Artiodactyla; family Ziphiidae; genus Mesoplodon; species Mesoplodon mirus. Next base: position 78,421,679 of record NC_138988.1, on the reverse strand, counting down.
GGCACAGTGGTTAAGAATCCGCCTGTCAATGCAGGGGACATGGGTTCGAGCCCTGGTCCGGGTGGATCCCACATGCCGCGGAGCAACTAAGCCATGTGCCACAACTACTGAGCCTATGCTCTAGAGCCCGTACTCCACAACAAGAGAAGCCACCGCAATGAGAAGCTCACGCACCTCAATGAAGAGTAGCCCCTGCTCTCCGCAACTAGAGAAAACCCACACACAGCAAGGAAGACCCAATGCAACCAAAAATAAATTAATAAAATAAATTAATTAACAAAACAAAAACATGCACTCTCTTTTCACTTTGCCCAGAATTATGCTGTCCCTTTTCTGACTTTCCCAACTTGCTATTGGTCCACTTCCCTCCACCCTAAACCCACTGCAGTGCCACATTATCTACATATCTGTTTTAGACCCAATTCCAGAGTTATTTCACCTCTAATCGCTAGGAGACTTTTTCTGAATACTAACCCATCCCTTACCTCCAGGTGCCACCAAGGGTAACTTCCTTTGAGTCTCATGGCACTCTGTATACTCTTTCACATGGACTCATGGCCCCTTATTACCAACATTGCTCATTTTTGTTTCAGCATTTATCACAGTGCCAAAACTGAATAAATGTTTCTCTGAGTGAGTGAATAAATGAATGAAGGAACGAATGAATGAATAGACTCTCAACCATTTCCAGTTGGGCAGCTGTAACTTACAGGTCTCAAGTATTAACCACTGAAGAGCTTTGCCTGAGAGGATGTATGCTATGAGAAAGGAGATAAAGCCATTTGGCTTACCCAATATTTTTAATAATCAAGAGTATGAATTTTCTCCTCCTTAGCATTTGTGGAGTGTTTACTGAGTGTTAGCTAGCACAAAACATTCCCTGCTGTTAGTCAAACATTGAGATGGCTAAGCGCTTTTAATGCACTTTAATATTTTGAAGATAAAATTACAGTTTTGGGTCAGGGAACACTTCCACAATTTGGATTTATAACTTTTGCAAATGGATTTGTATTTGACTGTCATGTACTAGCAACACATCTCATTTGAATGTGTGTTCTGCTATTTTATTTTTCATAAGCACAGGTTCACTGAAAGCCTGTGAGGCTGTGAGGAATGCATCTTCAGGTTCATCCATGTGAAATGTTTGCCTAAAGATGGAAGCAGAAAGACACATCATACCTGCGACTACTTACTGAGCATATATACTCTGCATATACTCTGTACCAGGCACTTTCATTCAATCATTTCAATAGCCTCTGGATGCAGGGGTTCATTTATGAAAGAGGCTTTACACATGCCATTCGGTAGAAGGATTCCTGTTCAGCAGTGGGTTTTTAATCAAGAGCCTGCTTTGCTTTTGGTGATGTCTTTGGACAGAGTGTGGTAAGGAGGCAAAGGTGCTTATCTGTGAACCCTTGCCAATCAGTGGCCTTTGGTACCTGCCAATCACCTTGGGTATTGCTCTGCCCTGAGACCTCCAGCCTTCTCTAACAACCCAACATAAAGACCTGGTTGCGTCATTCTACCTTGCTTCTTTCACCACTGGTTTCCATGCTTCCTGATGACCTAAATGTCACTTGGTTTCATCCTCTGAAATTCAACACCTCTGAAATTCAACTTGAGCCAGATGTTCTTTTCAAGATCGAATAAACTAATCTTCCAGTCTTATAAACTAGTCTGTGTTAATGGGTAATGGGGGAGGGTTAGAGAATCTCTATCTTTCCCATTCATATAGAAAATTTGTATTAAATGTCTTCTTGAAACGATGTCACACAGTGTCAGTGTCATTTAACCAAAAGATGAATCTTTGGGTAAATTTCAAGGCATGAAGTGGGAAAGGGTCATGTCACAGTTGGCCGGAACATACACTAGCGTAAGGAAGGTGAGAGGCCTGGAGGTGAGAAAGTGCCTCAGATTAGCTAGAACAGTGCTGTCCAATAGAAATATCATGTCAGACACATAGTCACATATGGAATTTAACATTTTCTAGGAGCCACATTACAAAATCGTAGAAAGAACCAGGTGAACTAAATTTTAATAATACACTTTATTTAGCCTAATTCAAAATATTGTCAATGCAACATATAATCAACACAAAAGACATTTATGAGATAGTTTACATTTTTTTACTGCTATGTCTTTGAAAGCTAATAATATGTATTTTATACATTGGATGAGGCATATTTCAAGTGCTCAATGGTTAGTGGTCATCCTATTGGATAGCACAGCTCTAGAATCCCAGGGCAGAAAAAAAACTCAAAGTCATTAAATCCTACAATTCTTTGAGGTTCAAAAACCCCTATAGAGCATCCAGGTGAAGTGTCTCTTCTGTCCACGGGCGAGCACATTCTGTAACAGAAAACGGCACTTTCCAACATTGGGATGTTTTGACCTTTAGCAAGTTTTTGGACTCTGATCCCCCAAGTTCAGAGAAAGGAGAAGGAGACTCTTTCAACTACCTTAAGGCCCTTGTGATCCTTGAGTTTGTGCTTTAGGTTAAGCTTTCCTAATGTTTTCAACTGCTCTCTGTATGAAGGGGAGGATTTCCAGAGTCAGAGGCGGTAAGGCACAATGATCTCTTAAGTGCTTTCCAGCTCAAATGTTCTGTGACTTCAAATATTAAGCCGCCACCTTAAAGACTCTGCATAAAGTAGAAGTGGAAACATTCAAAGGAAGAAATAAGGCAAGTCAATGGATGAGTCATGTGTTCCTGTCCACATGTTATAGGACCTAGAACCAATTAAAGGGGAAAATTGTGATGTTTCTGACCCCATCAACAGGTTGAATCTAATTCCCCTCTCCTTAAGCATGGAATGGTGTTATGACTCACTTGGAACCCACAGAACTGGATAAGAGTGAGTTTGCATGGCTTTTATTTTTTGTTTGTTTTCTTAAAAACTTGATACTACATTTGCCTTACATTTTAAAAATTAACCTTTTTATTTTGAGATAATTATAGGATCACATGGGTTATAAGAAAAAGTACAGAATAATCCAGTGTACTGTTAACCCCTAAGGGTAACATCTTGGAAAACTATAGCTCAATATCACAACCAGGATATTGACATGGATACAGTCATTGGATACACTTCCATTGCTACAAGGGTCACGAGTGTTGCCTTTTTATAGTCATATACACTTTCTTCCCATCCACACGTCCTCCTTAACCCCTGGAAACCATTAATCTGTTCTTTGTTTCTGCAGTTGTGTCATTTCAAGGACGTTATATAGATAGAGTCATACGGTATGTAATTTCTTTTATTGGCTCTTTTTGCTTTTGCTCAGCATAATTCTCTGTAGATTCATCCAGGGGTTGTTGCATGTATCAATAGTTTTCCATTGTTGAATAGTAGTCTATGGTATGGGTGTACCACAGTTTGTTTAACCAGTTACCTGTTGAAGAACATTTGACTTGTTTCCAGTTTGGAGCTGTTATGAATAAAGCTGCTATGAACATTCATATACAGTGCTTTGTATGACCATATGTTTATACAAATGCCCAGGAATACAACTGCTTTCATATGGAAATACAACTGATTTTGCATGGTGATCCTGCAACTTTGCTAAACTCACTTATTAGTTGGAGGAGGGGTGTGTGTGTGTGAGTTTAACTTCCTTGAGATGTTTTTATGTAGATAATCACATTATCTGCAAAGAGACCCAGTTTTAGCTCTTAGTTTCTGATCTGTATACCTTTTATTTCCTTTCTTGCCTTTTTGCATTGGCAAGAAGTTCTGACACCATGTTGATAAAGAGTGATGAGAGTGGATGCCCTTGCCTTGTTATGATCAGAGAAAAGCGTTCAGTCTTTCACTACTAAGCATAATATTAGCTGTAGGCGTTTTGTAGATGTTCTTTATCAAGTTGAGGAAGTTACTCTTTATTCCCAGTTTTCTGAGAGGTATTTTTAAAATCATAAATAGATGTTGAATTTTGACATGTTTTCCTGCACCAGTTAATAGGCTGGTGTGATTTTTCTTCTTTTACTTTGTTGACGAAAAATTAATCAGTTGATCTAAGAAAGAAATGGAAAATTTTATTCGAGCCAAATTGGAGGATTATAACCCAGGAAGAGCATCTCAGAAAGCTCTGAGAACTGTTCAGCCCCTTAGAAGTCAAGGCACAGTTCTGCAAGTTTTTTGAGACAGAGGGTTGTACATCAAACGACCTATTATTGACAGTTTATATCGTCCAGATCTAAGTGCCATTGTGGTGGGTCATGTGACCCCTGATGAGATCCAGAAGACATGTTATCTTCAAGGAGTTATCTTACTGATGCTAGGAGAATGTTGCTCTTTATGGTTGAGCAGGTATTTCTGCCAACGGGGGGAGGTTTGGTTGATGCCAAATGGAGATACACAGTGCACAGTGGGGTAGGGGGGAAACCAAAGGGCAGAGAAGAATTTTTGTTTACATTTTTCTTGTCTTGTCATAAAAATATGAATTTTTGACTGCTGGTCACTGTCACCAGGGACCTTCTCAAGCAGCGTCTCGGCAAGACCTGGAAGCACATAGGCCTCGCCTGGTTACAGATTGGGTCAGGACTCTTTGATCAGAAATCTCTCCCTCTTCTGCAGCCAAAGTAAGTCTCCAGTCGCCTCTTCTGTCTGTGTCTCATTCCTCCTTGAGATTTGTCACCAGGTCCATATTAAAGGAAGCAGAGAGCTGGCTGTCTCTCTCAGCACCCTTCCAATTTACAAGAAGTCTAAATGGCTGGGGCTGTCCTGTCCTTGCTGGTTATTTCCTTTGAGACAACAGCCAGAGGAAGGGGTGGGACAAGGCAGGCAGGAAGAAAAATGTTGTTGAACACAGCCCAGCTCAGCAGATGAAAGCCTGCAGGCCTTTGGCTGAAGATAGCATAGAAAGGGACAGGCAGAGCCAAACTTCAATCATTCCTTCTCAGTGTTTACATCAGTGAGCTCCGGGCACTGCCCTGCTGGCAGCCTGGGTATTAGTAGCTGTTGGCTCGTGGCCTGATTGGAAAGAGATTCCAGATTTTGGAGGGAGTTGAGTGAAACAAGAACAACATGTCCTGTTCACTCAGAGGGTATGGAGGCCTCTGGCGTGGCCATATGTACAGGGCACTCAGCTGCAGGGCGATGTAGCCTCCGACACCCAGGGCCACACGTGCCAGGAGAACCCCAGATCTGGAGATGGAGGAGGTCCTACGTTCGGATATGGTTCAACTCTCTGACCTCGGCTTGGGAAAATGGGAGCTTGCCCAGTTTACAGATAAAGCAACCAAGGCCTGGCCTTATCTTGGGATATACAGCTAGAAAGTAGATTGAGGGAGAAGGGTGGTAAAGTAGAAATGCAGTCTGTGGTCCCCTCTGTCTCCTCCTGGGGACACTTTGGCAACCTGGCCCGCCTGGACCAGTGTGAGCGACACTGGGGAAATAATGCTTGCCTGTCTGCCCCGTATTTACCCCAACCCATCCAAATGCCACCACCTCCTTTTCAGGCATTGCCAGCATCTAATAAGCCTATTATCCAAGGCTTAAGTGTGTAGTGTGGGTTACTTAGGGGAAGTCATTTCCGTCAGAGCTGGAGTAGTCAGGGAGAAAGTAGTCAGGGAGAAGAGAACTTGATTCAGGCTTTAAAGGTGTCGACTGAAAAAAATGCACACCCTAAAAGTTGAGAACTGTGTTTGATTCACAGACTTGGACTTGCTGAGGACTTAAGCCCAGGAGGCAGCCTCTCAGATAGCTCTGAGGGACTTCTCTGAAGAGCAAAGGGAAAAGCCAGGATATAGGAATTTTTGCAACGAAACCAGGTAGTTGGAACATCAAAAGATTACTGTTAATGAAAGAAAACCAGACATCTCAAGTTAATGAATTTAGCACTTTTCTATGTACAGGAAGATACTAGAGTCTGGGCTTGTTGAAATCACTCCTTTGATATGCACCTTAATTATCTAAGGTCGGTATCCTGTTTTTCTCCATCCTGAACCCCTCAGGGTACACAGCCCAGGCTGACTGCAGTGGCCAGTGGCTCGATGACTGCAATATCCTTTGTTTACTGATATGGCAGGCAACATTCTTCATCCACAAATTCTCTGTAGGACTTGAGGAGATGGAGAAGAGGGAAATGGGCATTCCAGGAAGCTACTTTTTAAAAGCATTTATTAAATGCTAGTCATTAGCAAAGCACTTTACACACATTATCTCATTTAATCTTCACAACAACCCTATAAGGTAGGCATGAATTTTTCTAGGTTTATGAATGAGGCTGGGGGAGGGAGGCAGTGAAATACTTCATTCAGCATCATCAGATGATTAACCCAATGGATGTCTCCCTGAGCCCTTATTCTTGACCACTGCCCTATACTGCTTCTCATGGTGGAACAGGAGAGACAAGAGGGTGTCCTGAGATGAAATGGGGAGTAGAGATTGATTGGCAGAGTGGGTGCAATTGACATACATTTTCTGTGATCAGACATGGGTTAGGTGCTCAGTACTCTCTTGGACATCTGCTGATCTAACACTTAGCCATTTATACTAATGCTATAGAAAATCCTGCTGTAACAATGTAAATGGCATCCTCCAAATTCAGGTTCAAATGATGTAGGGTCAATTCATTGGGAGGCTAACGAAATGACCTGGATGAATCTGCTCATCATCAGTCCTATTAGACCCGAATTCCTGTCATAGGTGATGTGGTATCACCCTTCTGTCTATTTGTTCATGCCCTTTTTTAAGTAGTATGCTCCCTGAGGATGAGGATTGTTAGTATTTAGCTCAGTAAGTCCCTCAGTAATGGAAGGAACTCTCCATGGGCTCTCAAGTTGAATTAATTAGATCAGATTATTTAGTGGTAATAATTTCACAATATATGCATATATCAAATCATCCCATTGTACGCCTTCAACTTATACAATGCTGTATGTCAATTATATCTCAATAAAGCTGGAAAAAGAAGACAATATTTTCAGCCATATGATTTTGAGTAGAGTTACAAAGAAGTTAGACTCAAAGCCTCCACTATCTCCTTCTCAAATGGTTGAATGCCTTTTAAGGATCTAAAATCCTTAAAGGATCTAGCAATTTAAATTTGTATTCTGGGACCCAAATGAAACCTCTGAATTGACATCTCTTTTAACCAATAGGTCCACAAACTTTTATGCATTGTGCATATTGGAGAGGAACTTCATCCATTGAAATGTCTCAAGACTTCTTGTAAAGTTTGCTTTTAAGCATGTACTTAAGTTTGCTTTTAACCATGTACTTAAGGTCTTGTGATTCCTAAATTTGGACAGAGAGGCACTAAGGCCTGATTTCAAGATCAATCATGAAAAGCCCAGGAACCCAAGGTGGATAGACCTGACTTCCAAGGTCAGCTTTGCCACTGGTTGTGTGACCTTGGGTGAGCTGGCTAAACTTTCAAAGCCTTGGTTTCATCCTTGTGCAAGGGAAGAAAAAACGGAACGCATCATAGGTTGTTGTTGTGAAATTTAATTGAGAAAATATATCCAAAGGATTCCCTGGCACTAGGCAGTGTCCCGTAAATGTGAAATTAGAAGGTGAAATAAATTAGTGGTACTGCCTTGGCTATTTTCCTTCAGAGGCTATTTGTGTCTCCTGGGAAGGGGTAGGTGGCAAAGGAGGCTGGGTGGGTGGAGAAAGTGTTGTGGTGTGGTTGTTGTGGGACAGCGGCATGGAAACCACTTTAACGGGTTGCATGAGTCAGTGGGGGAAGTGCACAGGTGCTGTTACGCCTGAAGAAATTCACTGCCTCCCGTCCCGAACCCCCACCCCAGAGAAAGGGAGAATCCTCACATTTTCACCGAAGGACAATTCTCCTTGTTCCTTAGTACAGAAACCTGTTCTGTGAATCATTACACCTCTTTCCCAAAGGCCACCCAAGATGGTCTACCTTCAGCCAAAAGCTTCTTTTCCTTGGATTTTGTTTCTGGCATCTTGTATGCAAGCCAACACCTGAAAGTGCCCTAATGACTAGAACTTATATGAGTACCTCTCAGTGTATTCCCCATGCCTAAGTGGTCCCTCTGAAAAGACATTGCCCTTGGAGACCACTTGGGATGTTGGGTCATGGTGAACACAGTAATGATGCTTGGTGAGTGAATCTGAAGGGTCCAGATGTTTAGCTAGTCAGAGTTGTTGGGGGCAGTTGGACATAGTGTTGGGCCCTTCATGTGCTGTGTGTCTGCTGACTGAGGTCGTAGGAGTCATCTGTGGGATCAAGGTGGCTAAGGTGATGCAGGTGAAGTGCGGGAAACTTTCCATACCATTGACAAAGGATAGCAGGTTTTGATCTATTGATGGCTTCTGTGTTATGCCTGTACCTCCTTGATTCTTTTTTTTTTTTTTTTTTTTTTTTTTTTTTTTTTCCCCGTACGCGGGCCTCTCACTGTTGTGGCCTCTCCCGTTGCGGAGCACAGGCTCCGGATGCGCAGGCTCAGCGGCCATGGCTCACGGGCCCAGCCGCTCCGCGGCATATGGGATCCTCCCAGACCGGGGCACGAACCCGTATCCCCTGCATCGGCAGGCGGACTCTCAACCACTGCGCCACCAGGGAGGCCCCCTCCTTGATTCTTATCTCTTTCTGATGGGTTAACTAGATGGGTCTCAACAAAAGAGTATAATTTTACGATTTTTAAAGAACGTGGTAAAAATCATGTGGAGCCCTGGAAGAGCAGCATGAAAAATCTGGAACTGTACACTCTGGGCTGGACCATCGATGGCTAGTTAGCTTGGTGCAACAGTTCATTTTACGTGTCAAGTCAAATGGGACACAGCGTCCCCAGATATTTGGTCAAACATTATCCTGGCTGTGTCGATGAGGGTGTTTTGGGATGGGATTAACATTTGAATCGGTAGACTGAATAAAGCAGATTGCCCTCCCTAATGTGATGTGTGGCTCTCATCTAATCAACTGAAGACCCGAATAGAACAAAAAGCCTGACCCTCCTGTGAATAGAGAGAACATCACCTGCTTGCTTGATTGAGATGGGACATTGGTGTTTTCCAGACTTGGACTGAAACATCTGCTCTTCTGAGATCCTGAGACAGCCAGCTTTTAGACTGGAACTTACTTACATCATTGACTCTCCTGATTCTTCGGCCTTTGGACTCAGCCCACAGCTACACATTGGCTCTCCTGGGACTCTGGCTTCTCAACAGCCCATCTTGTACTTCTCAGCGTCCATAATCACGTGAGCCAAGTCCTTACAGTAAATCTCTTTGTACCTATATAGATGTATACATATTTCCTATTGGTCCTGTTTCTGTGGAGAACCCTGACTAATTACACTTGGTAAATTATGCATGCTTTTGTCCGGCTGTGTTAGTATCTTAAGGCATTCAATGGGTCACTTAAATTTGCTTTTCTGCATTTAAGTATCTGCACCTCAAACCCTGGCCTGCTGCCTAAGAGTGAGCTGCTGTTATGTGAAGGAACCAAGAAAGGGAATATGGATTTATAAAGATAAATTTAGACCTCCTCCTAAAAGCTTCTAAATTTATGTGGATTTTTTTTTAAGTTTTTGTTACAAAGTTTTGCATATGACAAATTACAAATTAGGTCGCCAGATTGCAAAGTGTAAGCATGAGACTGTGTCCAATCAATTTATGAATAAAGGCATACAGAATATATGAAAGAAGCACTAAATTGGAGACTATTCTTCATAAGAGTGTGCTTTGAGGTCTAAAAATTAAAGTTAAGGCAAATTAAAGGAACTCTTTTAAGAGGGGTTAAAATTACTTCCACGAGATGCTGCCACATGCTGGAGACAAAATAAGTTCAGCAAAGGGTTAAAAATTTAATATATGATAACACTGTATTGGTTTACTAAAATAAGCAGGAAAACCAAAAGTTAGAGCCCCAGTCTGTGGAAGATGACATCATAGGGCAAATTGGCTGTCCCACCACGTGGAAGTGAGAGAGGACCCGCAAGTGTGGCATAGCTTAAGGTTTTGATTAAGTTCTTATGATATTGAGGTTATTATTCTGCTTGTTGCTTTTATTGAATGTAAGCAGGTAACAGGCATTGGAAATGTTCATTGTAATGTGTAACATTGTTTTCAATTCTTTTAATGCATTAGTGCTCTTTCCCATGCAAAACTGTCAGCTCCTTACATTCTGGGACCTAATTTATTTCTTATTGTATCTCTAACAGTATTTAGATATTAGTACTTTGTGCCAGGCTCCATGCATAGAGGGTCTCGGTATATACTTGTTGAATAGAATTGAGTTTATCATCCATTCAAACAGGCATGGAGACACTATAATTCAAAGTAGGAAGAGTACAGATGTAAACCAAAAAGGCGTACCTTGTATTTGTACAGCATTGTTCTTGCACAGAGCACAGCTTCCTTGTTATACCTTACAGGCTCAGATATCATGCGAAGAATGTTATATATATTCTGAGTAGTATTCCATTGTATGGCTATATCTGAATTTGTTAGTCCCTGTGCCTATTGATGGAGGTTTGAATTGTTGCCAGATTTGAGCAATTATGAGTAAAGCCGCTATGAACATTGCATACAATTCTTTGTGTGGACAGATTATTTTCATTTCCCTTGGGTAAATATCTAGAAGTGTATTATGAAGCTACAGCAAATAGTGTTGAGCTGGTTCTTGAGTACATACAGATGAATGCAAAGAATGTAAAGTCCATAAATAGACACAAATAAACGTGGGAATTTCACATTTAATAAAGGTGGTACCTCAAATCAATAAGGAAAAGATGAATTATTCAATCAACAGTGTTGGAACAAATGGGTAAATAGCTGGAGAAAAAGTTACTAGCTTTAACTGCTTTGGCTGGTTTAGACTATGCATTATAAGAAAAAGATGGCTGTTCTTAAAAAGGAATAAAAGGACAAAAAAAAAATAAGTCCCCAACTCCAGGATCTGTCAGACAAAAGATGTAACTAATTCCCATTTCTAACTGGAAAAATATAAAACCGAGATGGCCTTTGAGTGATTAAGGCCAATTACTACTAAGCCTCATGACAAGGAGCAAGTCAAGGGTATGACCATCAAAACCTCTTGCTTAAACATCTGGAATAATTAAGGTGGTTCTAAGTAAATCCCTTCAGTTGGACAAAATTGCTCTGGGAAAACAGACCAAAGATACAGCTCTCCCACCAAAGCCTGATATGCTCAAGATACCTGCCTGGAAGAGAACTGGGGCATAACGATTGGCACATAAAGCTAATTGAATAAAATAGATAAAAAGCCAACTACGTTTTTAAGGGAGTTACACTGTCAAGAGAGCCAGTAGCTGTGCTAAAAGGGGTTCTAACTTCTTTATCTAAGACCACAAGCTTATTCAGCATATTATTATCTACCAGACAAGTTCTCACAAAAGTTTTACTGCATTCCATAGACTGCCTTCAATTTAGTCTCCTGTAACAGTTTCTTTGCTGCCCACTAGCTAGACCAGAAGCAAATGCCATTAATTTTCAAATTTCTCTTATGGAAGTTTTTGCCCCACTCTCGGAACTAATTTCTGTATTAGCCAACTAAGTCAATGGTGGTAACAATGAAAAAGAGTGAGTCACTTATAATATACATACAAAATATTTTCCCCCCAAATTATTTATATTTGGATGCTATTTATTATGGTTTTTTGCCATGAAGAATCCCCCCCCCCCTTTTTATATAGTCAAATACCGTTTGGTTCTCTTTGTCCCTCTGGGTTATGGTTTTACTTTGAAAAGGTTGTGTCATTAAATCAACAAATTAAGGGATATAAGAGCAACAGCTCCTTGTTTTCTTCTAGTATCTTTTGTGTGTGTGTGTGTGTGGTATGCGGGCCTCTCACTGTTGTGGCCTCTCCCGTTGCGGAGCACAGGCTCTGGACACGCAGGCTCAGCGGCCATGGCTCACGGGCCCAGCCGCTCCGCGGCATGTGGGATCTTCCCAGACCGGGGCACGAACCCGTGTCCCCTGCATCTGCAGGTGGACTCTCAACCACTGTGCCACCAGGGAAGCCTTCTTCTAGTATCTTTACAGTTTCATACTTTAACATTTCTAACCCAGATGAAATTGATTCATGGTGGTAACAGTTTCAGTTGTTAAAACAAAATAGATTTATATTTTGTGCATATAACATATTTTAAATAAATAGAAGCCACGACACCTACTGATGGACTTTTGTATTGCTTCCAATGGTCACATATCACAAGTAATTCTGCATTGGACATATTTGTACAGATATCTTTCTGCACGTGGACAAGTATATCTGTAGGTTTTATTTCTAGAAAATAGAATTGCTAGGTTAAAGGATATGTACATTTTAAATTTTGGCATAGACTTATTGATCTATACTCCCACTAGCTATATATGAGACTGCCTATTTCCTCCTACCTGTAACGATAGTATTAACCTTTTTGATCTTTGCCCCACCTGAGAGGTGAAATGTAATATTTCATTAATGTTTTATTTTTCATTTTTTCAAGTTAGATTAGACTTTTGCTTGCTTTTCATATATTTCAGAAGTCTTTTTACCTCTTTTTTTTTTCCATATCCCTTTTTCCATTTCTCTCTTTGGTTGTATTAACAATGATTAAAGAAGACAATTTAGTTGATCCAAACAAGCTTTATTTAACACTTCATGAAGTAGACAGTCTCCATTCGGAGAGGTGCAAAATGGGGCAGAAGGCAGGAAGCTTTTATAGGTAAAGAATAAGGAATAAGGAAGAGAAAAAAAAACTATCTGATGGACTGGGGCTGCAGAGTCTACCTTGTCTGGGGTGAAAAAGAACAAGGAAATAAGGGTAGAGCCCAGAGCTGGCTTGGTGTTTGGCTAACTGGATAGACTGCATTTCATGTCAAGTGGAGCATTGACAAGGACACAGAAGTCACCCAAGTTTGAATTTGCTGATGTGGCACTCCAGGCAGAATTGGATCCATTTTGGGCCCAGAAAGTTATTTCAACAGACATAACTTTTTCTTATAGATTTATAAGAACTATTTACATAGTCAATAAAAGACTCACTTATGACATACATTAAAAATATTTTTCCAAGTAATTATTTATATTTGGATGCTGTTTTTTTGTGGTTTTTGCTGTGAAGAATCCCCTCCCACACCTTTTTATATAGTCAAATACCAATTGTTTCTCTTTGTCATTCTGGGTTATGGTTTTACTTTGGAAAGGTTTTCTCATTAAATCAACAAATTAATGGATATAAGAGCAACAACTCCTTGTTTTCTTCTAGTATCTTTATAGTTCCATATTTTGTTTTAACATTTTTAACCCAGATGAAATTGATTCTGGTGTAAGTTGCTAGAGAGGGATACGTATTTATACAATACCTAACTGGTGGGGATGGGTGTTTTTGTAGATGATGATCTGTGAGCTGTGGAACAAGAGTTGTAGGAGATTAATTTTCCAATGAATATATTTTTATAATTTTGAGTTTTGTACCTTGTTCATGTAAAATCTACCAAAAATTCATTGACCTAATTAAATTCTTTGCTGTGATGAAAGAAAGCAACAGGAACATGGACAGTCTCTGCTCAGCTTCAGTTGAATGTCACCAAGGCAGAAATATGGAAACAGTATTGTCAGACCTGCCCATTTTTCAAAAGAAGCTGAAATCTGGATTTTCATGTGAAATCCCCGGATGTTTAAATGTTAACAACTAATTCAGAGTTTTAAAAACATTGCCTGGGCCAAGCAAACACATCTGTGAGCCAGATGGGGCCCTCAGGGTGCCAGTTTGAGACCTGTGGTTTAGACATGTTTTCCTCTTACCCTCAAAGTTTCATTTAAGTGCCTCTTCTAGGGGCAGCCATAGTGTGGTCAGTCTGTATCACAAAGGATTTTAATTGATTGTTGGTGGCCTAGTTTTTCTATTAAACTCAAGCCTTTCTATTAAGTTATAAAGTCAGAAATATTTATAGATTTTGAGATCCCCAGGGCCTAACACAGTATCTTGTACCTAGTAGACATTTAATATGAATGTATGTTGAATGAATAAGTAGATGAATGAATGAACTCCACTGCAAATAGAATCCCTGCCAAATATTTGGACAAAGTAGCTCAGGTTCTCAGAAGTTACCTCCCCCCAACCCCGCAAGTCCCCCAGTGCACTCATGGCAAGCTGAACGTTTGTACCCGATTTTGTTTACAGGTGGCCTCTTCCACGTTGTGAATCTTGGCCACTAGATGTCTCGCTTTGCTTAAAAGACATTCTGGAGCCCTGGGTTCAACTTGTGGTTTGCTAAAAAGAAACAATACTTAAGTAAAAAAGAATGCCTTAATCTCAGGCCACATCTTCTACATATGTTTGTCTTCTTGAAGAAGCTGAAGACAGCCACAATATCAAAGAAAAAGTGCCTAGGGATGGAATCAGATTTATTTTGTTCTGGGAGAATTTTTTATCCACAGGAATGCACCCTTGGGGGCACTAAATGACAGTCTGTTGAGTTTTAGCCTCTAACCCAACAGATTCATGAGCCTTCTCCAGAAGTCTCGTTGGTGTTACTTTTCTCTGCTGCTTTCGGCTGGTGGAGAAATGCATCTTACTGTTAGGGTCTGGGACTCTAGAACCTGTGTAGTAAAAGCAGAATTCTTGTAAGCTGTATCAGGACAAACTTCTCCACTGAGGCTGCCCAGATGCTCATCTGAATTCCTGAGCATCACGTGAACACAGGGGATATGTTGGTGCCTGTGGTTGTGTCTTTCATGTGCCCAGTGAGGGTCTGCTGAGCTTGGAAAGGTGGGCTGCTTGGTGCTGTATAATTCTTATTTTCTTCTTATTATTATTATTTTGGCCACACCCACACAGCCTGCAGAATCTTAGTTCCCTGACCAGGGATCAAACCTGGGCCCTGGCAGTAAAAGCACGGAGTCTTAACCACCGGACTGCCATGGAATTCCCTTTCTTTTTTTAGTGCTCTATAATTCGCATTTTAAAGACAGGCGGAGTAAGGGGTAAAAAAAATCTCAATACTTTTATAGTCCATGGCTTTCTCTTCTCAGTGTTACCTCTGGCATTCAAACACAGTACATTCTGAACTGATTAAGGGCAATGGATGGAAGATTGCCCAACCCTGTTAAATGCACCCAGGGCCTTGAATTTAATGATACTTGAAGCTACTTGAATAAAATGGAACTGTGGATTCTATGGGGCTCTGGTGGCTCTCTGACTTGTTATGGAAGGTTCAGATGGTAAGAACGTTGTGTCTCATTAGCACCTGAGACATAGCCTTGCCTTTGTCTTTTCTTTGGTTATTTTGCAAGTGTTTGACACTTCTCTTTGCATTTCTCATCTGTCTTAGAGAAGCAATGGAGTGTAGGTTCAGAAAACAGACTTTGAAGTCAGGCTGTGTTAGTGTCCTGGCCCATCACTGAGACTACATCAACTTTGATTGTTTTACCATATTTGTAAGACTTACCATATTACTCACTGTAATTTACATTTTACAGTTAACTCTTCCCCTCTTTACTTCTCCTTTCAGGTTTTTTTTTTTTTTTTTTTTTTTTTTTTTGCGGTACGCAGGCCTCTCACTGTTGTGGCCTCTCCCGTTGCGGAGCACAGGCTCTGGACGCACAGGTTCAGCGGCCATGGCTCACGGGCCCAGCCGCTCCGCACCACGTGGGATCTTCCCGGACTGGGGCACGAACCCGCGTCCCCCGCATCGGCAGGCGGACCCTCAACCACTGTGCCACCAGGGAAGCCCTCCTTTCAGTTTTTCTTTCTAATTATACCTGAATTTTAAAAATTGCATTTCACCCTTTCACAATTATGGAATAAAGCCACTGGAAACAGTTCAGGACCTATCCCTCCCTTGAATCACCATGTCATTCAATGTGGCCCTTTGTGTTTGCAGCCCCTGGATCAGAGCTTCTCAAAGACCAAACGCAAAGGATACCCAGCACTTCTGATGGAAGGAAACTCCTCAGCATGGGTACATGTCCTTCGCAGGTCCACCTGCTGATCAAATTCAGATATTGTCTCAAACCCACAGCCGTCACTCAGGGAAAGATTGTTGAGGTCATAAGAGTTAGATAACTAGTTCCAGGAACACGATTCTGTTTTGCTATTTCCTTTCTCCTAGGCCTCAGTCTTGTTGCTGCTTATTCCTGCGACTCTACTCTTTTGCTGGGAAACCAAGCCATCAGACCAAAACAAACAGGTGGAGTTAGGAGGCCTGAAGCTCCTCCTCAGCCCCCGGTCTTCCTTCTCGTTCTTCTTCGGCATTTGCAGGATGCCGGACCCAGACTCGCCAAGGAAGCTCTGTGGTCAAGTTCACCAGAGAAAAAAATGTCAAGTTGACCAGATGGACCAAAACGCATTGGTTTAGCTGCCTTTGTACCCTCAGGTGAACAACCTTGTTTCTGCTTCATAGGTTAGTGTGTGAGATTTGGGGGCAGAAGGAGCACTGCCATCACAGCAGAGCAGCAACACTTCCTCATCTCTGCCTTCGCAGAACGTGGCTCTTCTTGGGTTCATAACAAAGACGTGTCACAATGCCACCACAAGGCTCAAAGCATGCTTCTTCCTTTTGGTCTTTGTCCTCTGCAGTGATGGGGGAGCCCCATCCCCTAACCAGGAAATATTGAAAAATTGAGCATCGCGTGTGTTAGCATATTAGGAGGAAGCCAGAAGGGGTGATTAAATGGCTTGGTGGTGAGTCATCGGTAACCCTCTTTGTGAAACAACCTAAATATTGGGCATACTATGATCTCCTTCTATAAAATATGGAATTAGCTATTAAACATATACATTTATTTGAATTCAGGTTTCACCAAAATCAATGTACTCATGAAATCACTGATGTTTATTGGTTGCCTAATTTTCTAGTATCTGCTAAATTGTTTTGATCTAATAAGAAACTGTAGGGGTCTCTTTGGTTCTGAGGGCTATACACCAGCCCCTAGGAAGCTGCTGGGCTTCATGACAAAAAGAGCTGGAAGTGAATAACAGAGCTGCCATGCGAGCGGCCAGCCCTCACCACGCTGAGCTCCACACTGATCGGCCACTTGGTCTGCTCTTCTGCTATTTCCTTACCCCTCCCCCTCGCCCACCACCCAATTCCATAGTTACTTTCTCCGTAAGTAATTAATAAATTATTAGTCCATTTTATAGACACATTCCCACTGAGACGTCAGTGACTTATATGTTCCTACAAGCTCCTGCATTTTCATACAGACAATAGGAAAAGGGCAGCACTGAACTGAAAATATGGCATCTAATCCTAGAATGTTAGACATTGGATCAACTGAGTAAGAGTAGAAGTAGAAGTTCTAGAAGTCCTCGACCCTTCGAACTGAATGGAAATTTGGTCTCCACGTACCATTGGTGGATCCTAAAAACAGGCAGAACCCTGCAGAAAAAGCACATGAGGAGAAAGGAATTAACTTGACTAAATGATGAGATCAGCTTTATTCCACCCAGGCTGGTGGGGGACACAGGAGAGATGGTTGATGCCCTTGAACTATTGGAGGTTGTCAGAATGGCTTTGTTCTCTTCACAGCTCTTCCACTGGACCAGATCCAGACCTGGTCATGAAGAGACAGGATGAGGACCAAGTGGCCCAGATGGTGCTGGAAACAAGAGGATCACATTGAGTTTAGGCCTGATTGGCACGAAAGGTATTCAAACTGAAAATATGGATCCTAATATATTGGGAATATTGTTCACTCTAAAAAAAAAAATGAGAGAGAGACTTCTGTTAGGTTTTATTGCCCCGAAGACCATTTTGTCCTTCCTGAGAAAATGGATGCTTCCTCTTTTCTGATAATAAGAACAATGTATCTGACTAGCTTCCTCTTTTCATTGCTAGGAAGCTCTGTCCCTAGAGTTACATTTTAAATTTACAAAACACTGTAACTACCTCATAGGTTTTTATTTACATTCTTTTTCTTAGTTGACTCCCTACTCTTTTTTTTTTATTGGAGTAAAATTGCTTTACAGTGTTGTGTTAGTTTCTGCTGTACAATAAAGTGAATCAGCTATATGTATACCTATATCCCCTCCCTTTTGGACCTCTCTCTCCCCCCACCATCCCACCCATCTAGGTCGTCACAGAGCACCAAGCTGAGTTCCCTGTGCTATGCGACAGGTTCCCACTAGCTATCTATTTTACACATGGTAGTGTATTTATGTCAAACTTAATCTCCCAGTTCATCCCACCCTCCCTTCCCCCCACCACCATGTCCACATGTCTGGTCTCGGTGTCTACGTCTCTATTCCTGTGACTCTCCTCTCTTATAGTTTCCCCTTTTTATAGTTCATACATATGAACTATACATACATATAGTTTATGTATAGAACTTTTATAGTTTATGTTTCTTTATTTCTATTCTAATGTAATTGTATGCATTAGTATTGTAAGCTGCTTCAAATCATTTGTAAGTTATAGAGTGGTTTAAAGTGTCAACTACCTCAGGTCATTGGTAAATGTGGAGTGTCAGCTTTCAAATCAGATGACTCCTTAGAAAGAAACTGATGAAAGAAGTTAGTAAGGTTTAGCACGAGGTTTTCTAAGGACAAAGAACATACCGAAAGCCTTTGCACTGGGCATGGATGCCGTTGCTCTCTTTTGCCCACCCCCATTCCATAGTATTCCACCCAGAAGTCCGAGGTGCCTTTGTCTGGGAAAGTAGCATGTTGATTCTTCAGCTTTGAGTGAGAAAGTGGGAAAAGGAAAAATAATATCTACCTCTCCCCCTACCTCACTGGAAAGACCCACCTCTCCCCAGCTGAAATTTATGCATGAAAGGCTACATTCCTTCTGCTTTATGGGCTATAGCCCTGGGTGTCCAGAGGCTGGATGTGAAAGCTTGACAGAGTGGCATCGTGTGACACATGAATCTAGGACAGAAGTGTCCTGCATTTCCCTAGAGCATTTTTCTCCCATTTTCCTTCTGTGATTTCTGTGCTGGGAGAATCATTAGGTCTTGGGCTCTGAGCTCTTTCCTCTTACCAGGCCTGATAGGGACTTAAGTGGGAGGGAGAGTCAACATAAAGGTATTTCTCTCTTCCTTCTTGAAGGGGGTGTGTTCTGGGCTTGTCTGCCTACTGGGCAGCAACGTGCTGCAGGAATTGCTGGTGAATCAGTGGCCTCTACGCCTGCCGGCGAGCTCCTGTGGCTCAGATATTACAATTATCTTTCCAAACAGAACAAGAAGTGATTGAGCCATGGTTACACCAGAGGAAGGGCTCCCTGGGGCTGTGATGTGAAGAGAGGAATCACAGGTAAGCCCCAAAGCTGTGATTTGATTCCTTAGAATGTATCTTACTATCATCCTTACAACCTGTTAATCTGAGATGATTTTTCCCCTCCTCATGGGGAAAACTCTGATTTCAATATCCCATTTCCTAAAGAAGGGTAACTAAAGGAACAGAGAGTGGAAAAAACAATGAGCAGATACAACAGAGTTCAGCTTCTCGGTAATTGTATAAATCAAGATGTTTGGTGAGTCTCAGACTAGAGGTTTGCTGACTCAAAGCACAGCCTTCTCTCTGTCGATTGCAACACGGTAACCCCTATTCTTGGGGGTGTGCCTGGGAGATGGATTGACTGGAATAAAGAAGGCTCGGCCAAGGGTAATTTTTAAAAACGTCAATCTCGCGGCTTCCATGAATTAGTCATAGATTTCCCCTAGCCATCTCTTGAAATAAAAATATTCTTGGTAAGATCAAGTTTATTTTCACTTTAGGATGAAGTAGTTTAAGCTTTGACCTAATTGGTATATTTCCAGGAAGTGCTTCCCGATTTAACTCCTTCCGTAGACTCTAAAAAATCCACAAACTACCCTTTTAATCCTTTCCTCTGTTCCCTCCCCAAATATAAAGCGATACACTATATTTTCTGACAGTCCTTGAAAATTAGTCATTTTTCTTTTCCCTTTTCTTCTTTTTCATGAAGAATTAATTTATGCAAACCTGATATTCTATGTAATCTATCCAGGCCAGATACTAAATAATGAGAAATTGCCAAAGGAGGTATAGGAAGAAGATCAGGGTGGAGAAATGTGGAAAAATGATGACGTTGGCATTTCCATGGAGAAGTCCATTAAACTAAACCTGATAATAACACACATAGGCTGGAAATTACAGAGACAAGAGAAGTAACAAAAATAGATAAAAGTACATTCTATAATTTATCAGAGTATTAGCACAAGCCTTTTGTTATGTTCTTAATAAAACCACTATTAATTATTCAACCATAACCCAAATTTAAAAGGATTGTATGTTATATAGCCACATATAGTACTTTATTCAACCATTAACAAGTTACATAATCTTGAGCAAATTATTTAGCTTTTCTTATTCTGGTCACTTGATTTGCAAAATGATAGCCATGAACATGAAGTGTTAAAATGAGAGCCTGGGGCTTCCCTGGTGGCACAGTGGTTGAGAGTCTGCCTGCCGATGCAGGGGACGCGGGTTCGTGCCCCGGTCTGGGAAGATCCCACATGCCGTGGAGCGGCTGGGCCCGTGAGCCATGGCCGCTGAGCCTGCGTGTCCGGAGCCTGTGCTCCGCAACGGGAGAGGCCACAGTAGTGAGAGGTCCGCATACCGTAAAAAAAAAAAAAAAAAAAAAAATGAGAGCCTGCCTGTGTTGAGTCTTAGAAACTTGACTTTCAAACACTCCTATTCTGTGCATGACCATAAGTTGATGGAAATTGTTGCCAACAGGCCTCAAAGGTACATAAGTCTTGCTTCTCTAAAAAGACAGTGTATTTCTTTATTCCTTTTTAAAAGCAAGGACAGGGTTTCCATCACAGGGTTTATCTCTTGTGGTGCTGGGGATTAGGTGAGCATAATACTTTGGTATCCATGTGCCCTCTGGTGTCATTCATTCCACAATTAAAGGGATACAAATATCCTCCTAGGAAAAGTAAATGAACACATTCATTCAAACTAGGGTGTCAGTGACATTTTTTAGCACCTTGGCTGGGAGCAAGTGTGAACTGGAGGCAAGAGGGTACGGGGTACAGAAGGACATGAGCAGTGGCAGCAATGTGTCCCCAGGGTGAACGACCCAGAAAGTAGAGGGATGGCATCCCTAGGACAATGTCACTGAATTCACAGTTTTGCTTACGGCCGCTCCTTAAGAAACCACATTCTACCCAATCTAAACATATGTCTCCGCCGCTTTCAAAATAGTCTGCCTTGTTCTCTTTCTAAAGGTCTTTGGCAGGGAATATCCATAGCTACATAGAGTGTGTTTGAGCAAAGACATGCTCACAGGATGTCAAGGTCTCCGTAGTTCTGGACTGGATACACAGTCTTGATAGCTATGAAAATAATCTTAGAAACCTGGAGGGATGGTGCAAAAGATCTAGAACATCATCCTCTCTCCCATGCCCAGCTGGTTCTAGCCTTGCTGAATTCCACCACTGTAGCTACAGATAGCTAGAGCAAGCCACAGATAATCTCATCAAGGCTCCAGTTAAATGGCAGATTAACCACTGTGCCACCAGGGAAAACCTGGGCTCTGGCATGTTGAGGCCAAAAATCCATAAGAATTAATAAGTGTGAAAGTGCCCTGGCATTTCTTAGAATTATAGTAAATTTCCCATGCACAGTCAGTTGAATGAATAAAATGCAAAGAGGTGAACAGCCATGAGGTATGTAACCCTAAAATGTGCAAAATATAGTTAAATCTTGTTGATGAAGGTTATCTGGTCTTCATCATGTCTCTGGGTCCTCAGTGAGAATGTCAGTCTTTAATCCCCAGAGGCCCACAAACCATGGAAACTCTAGTGGGTTTTTTTTTTTTGTGGTTTTAAAGAAAGTCTTTTAAACTAAAGACTTTAAATAAAGTCTTGAAGATAATTTTTAAAAACCTGATCATAAGAATTCCTTTATTATTAGGGATAAGCAGGCATTTACTCTAAATTTGTAGTGTTAGGACAGCTTTGTCACAACAGAACAGATTCACACCTGCAAAGTTTTGGATAAAGAGGTTTTGTATTAAGCAGATTATATTTTCCATGACGACCTATCACACTTGTGTTTGTACGTTAGCCTAATTTTGCTTAAAGACATTCCTATGCTTAATCTCTTAAGAGAATCGGGCTAATTATTTCTAAGAAGAGAACGACATATTTCTTAGGCGTATAACACTCTTCTACATTGTCAGCCAAGTTGCCAATTAAGCAAGTCACTAGCAAAAGAAAAGACACAGATAGCATAGAATTTAAAAAATATTTAGGTTAGAATTTTATTATATGACTGTGCACCTTTAAAATTGATAAAGAATTTTACAGGTGGTCTTGATAAAGAATGGTTTAGTCAAGAAATGTAGTTAGCGTAACTGGTTATTCATTTGGAGGAAAATGAAAGTAAACTCCTATTTTATACCGAAACCTAAAATAACTCCAGAAGGACTGAGAATTTAAAAGTATATAACAAACAAATGAGCTAACTCACTGAAAGAAGTGTTAGAAGATAATATAGGAGGATATGTTTACCATCTTTTTTATAGAAAAAAAATTCTTAGCATGACCCCAGTTTAAAATCCACAATGGAAAGGGTTGACAGAGACATTCATTGATGAATGTCTTAAACTTTTGTGCCGAACAAGACAATGTAAAAAGTTAAAGACCAAAGACAAATGACGAGCACATATTTATAACACGAGTGACAAAGAGCTGATATCCATGCTATGATGAGCTCCTAGAAGCAGTTCTTAAGAAATAGGTGAACATTCCAATAGAAACACTTTGGACAATGACTTAAATAGTCAAGCCAGAAAAAAATATATATAAATGATCAATAAACATCTGAAAAAATGCTTAATTTTATTAATAATCAAAGGCATAAAAATTAAAGCAATTAGATAAATATTTGCCTATCAGTTTGGCAAATATTAAAAAGATGTTGGGGCCAGTGTGATGAAACGGGCATTTCTACACCTTACCAGGCACTGTAAATGGGTAAAAATTAGGAGGACCATTTGGCCATGTCTATCAAAACTCAAAATGTAATAACCTGGAATTAAAGATGCACAAGAAGGTTAACAGAAGGAACATTTGAGGCAGATTATAGGAGTTTAAGTAACAAATTTGCCATGATAATGTGTTAGATTTTCGTCTGTACGTAACGTGAAGCCCAGAGGTTTTTGAGTGTGGATTGGCATGATATTTGCAGGATAGGTAGAATGCCAGGCAACTGGCTTTATTTCTAGAAAAATCATTTGGGGAATATGACTGGAAAATGTGCTTTTACTTATTAGGAAATTATGATGAAAACACTGTTAATATGCTTAGGGAAGCTTAAAGAATGAGTGTTTTTTGGTAGATTTGAAACAATTGAGGTTTATCAGTGTGAGCACTGAATGAAAAGTCAGATATTGTTTTACTCTTATTTAAAAATAGATCACGCAAGAACAGTTTGTAACATCTTTAATCTGACATTTCACCCATGAAGATCCCACAAAGCCTGTTCTGTAGGTTCTTTCCAGTAGGCCTGATGAATTGTGTTTTCTCCCTTGAAGAGCTGAGTTTCCTTGGACACTGGTGACACTCACATTGTTAGGAGGATAGCTTTGAAACATATATTCTTCTTTTTCCTGAATAAAGAAAGCTTAACTGTCAGGAACTCAGTTGGGGATCATGTTAATAATCATGACTAGGGCTTCCCTGGTGGCACAGTGGTTGAGAGTCCGCCTGCCAATGCAGGGGACACGGGTTCGTGCCCCGGTCTGGGAGGATCCCACATGCCGCGGAGCGGCTGGGCCCACGAGCCATGGCCGCTGAGCCTGCGCGTCCAGAGCCTGTGCTCCGCAACGGGGGAGAGGCCACAACAGTGAGAGGCCCGCGTACCGTAAAAAAAAAAAAAAAAAAATCATGACTCTATTAAAATCATGGCCCAAGCAACAAAACGAACTGGGCCCAGAGTCCAAGAGAAATAACAGGTTCTTTGGGGAGAGAAACTGAAGGAAATAGTCAATACATTCTTTTTATTTAGAATTTAGGTTTACCCTTCTCATTTTACACAAGTGTAAAACCAAAATAATTCCCACTTAATTGCCAAAATAATCAAAGCATTACGTATGAAAGCATTTTGTAAATTAGAAAGAATTGTCCTATTTCTTCTTATGTAAATATCCCCGCCCTTGAGTGCGGTTCTGGTACTTTTTTCAAGCAAAAAGTCCAAGAGGAAGGTCAAATTCTCTGGGCTTTACTGATTGTCAGTAAGCAAATTCGAGTGGGGAAGATGGGAAACAATGACCTGGGGATTCCAGGAAGGCTGAGTCCCCAGTTGCTAAGCTGAAGTCTTGGCGGAAGAAAGAGCTTGGCACCTTTTCTGGAATGCCATTAATCATGCTTTAAGGGCTTGGTGGTAACTTGTGTTCAACTGAACCATGAGTGACAGGAGCAAATCCTCAGTTACAGGGGGTTGGAATAGAGCCAACCCTTGAGGCTGGCAGTCAGGCTTTTTACAACAGAATTGAGCTAGACTTGTCTGTGAGTGATAAACTCAACCAATACACCCAAAGCAGTATTGGGTGATGAGCTAAGAACGACAAGCCATTCTGTATCTCTTCTAAGAAACAAAGCAGAGATAAATGAATTAAAAAAAACTAGAATCCGGGCTTCCCTGGTGGCGCAGTGGTTGAGAGTCTGCCTGCCGATGCAGGACACACGGGTTCGTGCCCTGATCCGGGAAGATCCCACATGCCGCGAAGCAGCTGGGCCCGTGAGCCATGGCTGCTGAGCCTGTGCGTCCGGGGCCTGTGCTCCGCGATGGGAGAGGCCACAACAGTGAGAGGCCCTCGTACAGCAAAAACAAAAACAAAAACAAAAAAACCAAACCAGAATCCTTGTGATGAGGGAGCAGACAGCTGAGCTAGGCTGACAGCACCAGCAACAGGAGAAATGCTCTCTAGCTGAAGTTCCCATTCGTGGCAATGGACAGAAGGCCTCGTCAAACACGTATCTCAATTTTTGGATGGAAAAGAATCAGATAAGAGGCATGGTCACAAACTGGACTCTGAAAGAAGATCCGTTCAATGAAACATCAGAGAGTTTAAATAGGGACCTTGGAACAGAGAGACCCCAGCAACCCAGCAGTTGTTTTCAAAAGTAGGTCTGATCATGGCTCTTGGAGTTTCCCCAAGTGGGTGGCATGAACACCCTGCCTGGGAAATTGGAGGTGCTCAATACACAAGGCTCTCGATACACAAATGATTGGACAAATCAAAGTTTAGCAGATTGGTAAAGTGTCGCAAGGAAAGGCACAACTTAGCTAAGTAATTCCTTTTGTCTCTTCCAGCCTTATAACTCCGTAGTTCTTCAAAAACCTACCGCTATTCTCAACAAAAGGGCTTAATTCTTATCAGGTTCTCAGCCCAGCTCAAAAGATGCTCAGGAATGGTAATAACCAGTTTGAGAAGGACACAGGAGCAGAGTCCAGTGAAAACAACTTAATCTTTCTGGACTCAGGTTTGATGACTGACAGACACTAATGAAAAGAACAATTACATATACAACTAGAAACTGGGAAATGGGCACATAATAATGGAATCTGAATGTGAACAGATCTGAGTGCACCCTATTTTCTTGCTTGCTTTATAGAAAAGGAAACTGAGTCCAGCAAGTTTTCTTTTTAACTTTCATAAATTCTAGCAGATAAGGGACAATGCTGAAGTTAGGGTCTAATTCATCTAGGTCTTTCCCCACTAAGTTTATTCAACATGAACACACTAAAAACATGCTGAAATATAAAATATGTGTTTAAAATTTTACTGGGAACACATGTTTATACAGACACTCACTGAACTTTTTTTTTTTTTTTTTTTTTTTTTTTTGCGGTACACGGGCCTCTCACTGCTGTGGCCTCTCCCGTTGCTAAGCACAGGCTCCGGACACGCAGGTTCAGCGGCCGTGGCTCACGGGCCCAGCTGCTCCACGGCATGTGGGATCTTCCCGGACCGGGGCACGAACCCGTGTCCCCTGCATCGGCAGGCGGACTTCCAACCACTGTGCCACCAGGGAAGCCCCCTCACTGAACTTTTAAATAACTTTATAGTCCTTCCAAAAGAAGTTGGTCTAGCTCATAAAAATTACCAGGCCACCAAACATTTTTCCATATATGACATTGGTTATCTTTTCTGTCTCCCACCTATATTCCCACCTGTCTTTACCATATCTACCTACTGAAAGGAATGCAAAGAAACTCTTCTTAAAGGCAAATGGCCCAAGGACTCCTATACAAAGGCAGATCCCAATGAAAATGTGACCCAAAACTTATAAAATAAGACCAAGATTTTAAAGGTCCTCTGCCTATTAATCAGTTCTATTTGAATCCTGATTTCTTTCAGATCCCAGCTGGAGATCTGTTCTTTCCGTGTGTGTGTGTGTGTGTGTGTGTGTGTTATGCATGTGTGCACATGTGAGTCCAAGGCAGAGAGGAGGGTGACAGTTCTACTGGGAATTCTTCTATTTATAGAGGAAGAAACATAATCCCATAAATATTGATGCCAGGAAAACAGCCCAAGAGTTTAACTCTGCCTAAGAATAGAATGTTGCTAAAAATGCTGGAAAATGTATGTGAGAGCAGTGCCAGTTAAGCACCACCGTTGATAAGGAGACAGCTGTTGATATAAATACATGATATTTGGATCCATAAATACATAACTGGAAGACTGAGGAGACAATGGGCAGCTGTCTCCAGAGGCGTAATAGCAAATTCTAATGATTGTTCTCTAAAAACTGAAGGACAGGGATTATCAGGAATGAATTCACTTGAATGAATTCAAGGAAGTGAGGGGAGTCCCACCACGGCCAAGCCTTCCCATGGATGCCAGGGCCTCCCATGGACGCCGGGGCCAACACAGCTGTAGGTCAGGCATTGCTGGCCCCCAGCTGCACAGAGAGACGTGTGTTGTAAACAAGCACACACACTCTGATGACAAAAACAGCTTCTCATCTATGGCAAGGGAACATGGATTCTGCGAATTTTTTTTTAAAATAATCAAGACCCTTCCAGCTTAGAAGGGACGTGCTGAAAATACCACGGGGTTTGCCTCTAGTGAAGGTAAAGTTAAGTTGGATTTCAGATTACACCTCCTCAACACACACACACACACACACACACATACACACACACAATATTTCTTGACCCTCTTTAGAGTCAGATAACTGAGTTACTGTAAAAATGTATTTTTACTACCTCCAAGCTGGGATCCCTGCATTTATACAATGCTAGCCATCAACCCAGGAGCACCTTTTATTTGATCAGTTAATTTGACTCAGATTGAAGTCAAATTCTGACACAATCCAACAAGTAACTACAAAAACTGGTGGTGAGCTTGAAATGCTAGTCGTACTAATATTAGCAGCTATCAATCATTGAGGCTCACCACCTGTCTGGCATTGTTCTGAATCCTCTATATTCAATTACTCATTCAATTCTCCGAAGAACCTCTGAATTAGATACAACTTTCCCCATCTTATAGATGAGCAAACCGAGGCGTAGAAAGCCTAAAAAAAGGTCCAAAGGTGTCCGGTTGATAAACACCAGGACCTGAAGCCTTTGCAGGCTAGCCACAGACCTGTTTTGAACCATGCACCTGGAGATAACGATTTTCCTCCTTTTGATTAGTTGTCAAATACAGCCCAGTTAAATTTGAATTTCAGAAAAACAGCTGTAATTCTGGACAATGAATAGTGTCCCAAATATTGTGTGGCACATAATTACACTAAAAAATTATTTGTTATTTATCTGAAAGTCAATCTTCCAACCCTACCCCAGAGGGAGCTGAGTGCACCAAGGAAGAAAAGAAAACATTTTGATAAATTTGACGTTTGGTCCCAAACCCCAAAGGAGAATTCAAATCTCAGTACTAGCCTCAGGGCAGAACTCTTTTTCCCTCTCCTAGAAGCAGTCTAGAATAACAGCTCTCAAAGCTGTCTGGGGGTCAGCCTCACTTGGGAAGCTTTAGTAATGCACATGGCTGTGCCTGATCTGCATGAGATTTAGTAGGCTTACTGTGGGATAGGGGCACCATTATTTTCAAATGAGTCCCTAAGTGTTTCCTTGTCTCCTTCCCAGTTCCTCCCCCTTTTTCATAGTCCAGCTATTCATGACTGGCCTATAGACCAGTGACTGGGAATCACTGGTCTGAAACCCTGATTTTAAGTTCCAGTTTACCATTTCTAGCCAGTCCAAGGAGACAGCCCAGGCTCCACCCTCCAGTGTGGGAAGAAGAGAGAATTAACAGGCTGAGAGGATGAGAGAGTTTCCTCACAATGCTTGGAGCTGACACCCAGGCCTCCTCACGTTGGGTTTGCAGCCTCAGGCCTGAATGCTACATGCGAGAAAGAGATTTTTTCAAAGAGAGAGAGATGGAGAGAAAGAGCCATATGAGGGCCAGGCCTCCCGTTTGGAAGCAGGCCCTGGCACAAGAGAGAGGGTAGATCATGTTAAAAATTGTCCCTGGAAGTGGAGGAAAATGGGAAAGGGGCTGGAAAGAGCACAAGCTCTGTCTGCAATGTGGCTGCACTCCAGGAGGGTACTGGGAAAAAAATTTAGCAGGATGTGGCAATTGACCAATAAATAAACAAATAACATATATAAATAAAAACAGAAAATATCCAAAGGGCACAGAAAAAGAAGTTCTATTTCACAAAACTGCTCAGCTATTTTACATATATATAAAATTTTCATTATATGTGAGTGTATATATATATATACATAATACAGATAATATGTACACATTTTATCATGTGTGTATCTATATCCTCATGTTATAAAATATGTTTCTTTCTATGGGGTCAAAAATATTTGAAAAACACTACTCCAGAGACAAATATCCATCACTTTTGGAAAGCAGAAAGCACAGACCAGAGCGAATAGGACTCAGAGCAGGTTTTGGGAAGCAAGATGGGGAAGAATGATCTGGAGACTGGACAGCTGCCCCGAGAAAGTTAAAGCAGTCGATTTAGGGGGAGTCTTGGCAGGCAGGTGGATGGGAGCACGTGAGGACCATTCACTAAGGGGAGAAGGTAAGTACAAAACGGGTATGTGTCTCATGGTTTATTTTTCATGCTGCCCTAGAAAGCCCTAGAAAGAATCTCTGCTGACATGTAGGCCACATCTGTGGGAGTCGTTACCCTGTCTCTAATGCCTTTTCTCTTTTCTTTTTTTTAATCAATATTTTTTAAAATTGAAGTATAGTTGATTTACAATGTTGTATTAATTTCTGCTGTATAGCAAAGTGATTCAGTTATATGTATATATACATTCTTTTTTAAAATATTCTTTTCCATTATGGTTTATCCCAGGACGTTCAATACAGTCCCCTGTGCTATACAGTAGGACCTTGTTGTTTGTCCATTCTATATATAAAAGCTTACATCTGCTAATCCCCACCTCTCACTCCATCCTTCCCCACCTGTTCTCTTTTCTTGTAGGTCAGAGAGCAAAGCCTGAGGCCGCACTTTTGGGATGGCAGGGCGTGTATGAAGTGTAAAGTGCACCCAGGAAGCAAGGTAAGGGCTGGAGAACCAACCCTGGGCTTCTGTGCTGCTGACCCCAGGCACTTATTCCAATGGTGGGTTATTGAGCTTGGGAATCATAACTCTTCATCTTTTCCTATGGAGATGTAAAGAGAAAGGGAATTTTATGACCATGACTATGGACTTTTGTCTAAGTTATTCTAAATTATTTTGTCTAAATTATTTTGTCTAAATTATTCTGAACTTGAGGACAATTTGTTGCTAACCACATCAGCTCTGAAGAAGGCCACAGGGAAGTATTCCTTCCTGTTCTGTCAATACTGGCCAATAAAACATTTTAAAAAATTTTGTTAACAAAACCCCACACAACATAAAACGTACCATCTTAGCCATTTTTAAGTGTAAAGTTCAGCAGTGTTAAATATATTCACACCGTTGTGCCACAGATTTCTAGAACTTTTCCTTTTGGCAAAATTGAAACTCTATACCCACTGAATAACAACTCACCTCTAACCCCTCCTCCCAGCCCCTGGCAACCGCTTTCTTCTGTCTATTTCTATGAGTCTGACGTCTTTAGATCCTCATATAAGTGGAATCATATAGTCCTTGCCATTTTGTGATTGGCTTATGTCATCTAACATAATGCCCTTAAGGTTCATCCATGTTCATAGCATGTGACAGAATTTTTTTTCTTTTTAAAGGCTGAATAATGTTCCATACCCAATAAAACTTTTGGCAATGATGGAAGTGTTCTGTGTCTACACTGCCTAACATGGTAACCACTAGCCACACGTGGTTATTGAGCACTTGAAATGTGGCTAGTATGACTGAGAAATTGTTTTTCATTTCATTTTATTCTAATTAAAATTAAAATTATTCTAATTAAAATTAGACTGTCACATGTGGCTAGTGGCTACTACATTGGACAGAACAGTTCTAACTCGTGATTTTTTTCATTGCCACCAAATAACCTGTGTGTAAATGATTAAATCTTGTGACCATGACTATGGGCTGAGTGTTGTCTAAATTATTCTAAGATACCCATGAACTTGAGCACAGTTGGTTGCTAATTACATGAACTATGAAGAAGGAAAGTTGCTGGATTGGTTCACTATTATTTTTATGCTGAAATACTCAGAGTCTATCTTTATATTAATGGTTCTAGGGTCCTTGGTTATTTGAATGCTTGTCTTTACTGAGATGAAAAGAAAACCTCAGTGAAATATAAAAGGCTGGATGTTAAATGCACCCAGCTACAAAGTTAAGCAAGCCATGATTTTAAAATAGCCTGTGTTGAGTCAAATGTGATCAGTTAGATCAAACTTAAACTTAGAAGAGAGTTCTGGAGAAATTTTCCAGTAGGTTTGCAAAGAGAAAAATTCACTAGCTCTGCAGTGGGAGTGGAAGTGATGTCTCCAGTGGAAAAAAATAACCAAATGCTCAGGGCTTCTGATGAGCCCAGCTAGGCTTTACCCCTGTGTGCATTTAAAATTTTTGGCTTGAATGACTTGTTTTTGTGCCTCAGCCTTGCATGGCGCACACGTCTAGTCACAGACTGTGACTCCAGCTGTTCTTGTCCTGTCCAGAAGCAGGAGGGGCCAGGGGAAGATGAGAGTTCCTACGCTCGGGCTCTTCTCCTTCTTCATGATCACCAAGGGCTGGAATGGCTTCCTGGGGGTGAGTTTGTGTACATCCTGTTTTCTTCTCTACCACTTCCCCTCTGTCCTTCTGGCACTTTGAGCGTCAGTCACTCTCTAGGCAACTGCAATGACAAAATTTCATAGACTTGGCATCAGAAGTGGTGGGTTCTTGTCTCAACATTACCAGCATTAGCTGTGTGGCCTTGGGTGAGTCATTTCATCTCTTGGAGCTTAGATGACCTGACTGCAAAAACCAGGATCTTGGACTAAGCCATACTGGAGATCTTTTCTAACTCAGCACATCCTCTCCTATGGCCTCTTTGATGGAGAAAAAGCATATAGATCGACATTAGCAGTCCTTGGCCTCTTTCCTACCTATACTCACTTTCTTTTTTTTTTCCAATAACCTTTTTTTTTAATTGAAGTAATAATTTACATATTTTAGTTTAGTTTACATAGTTAATTTACAATGTTGTGTTAGCTTCAGGTGTACAGCAAAGTGATTCAGTTGTACATATATATATGTATACATATACATATTCTTTTTCAGATTCCTTTCCATTATAGGTTATTATAAGACTTTGAGTATAGTTCCCTGTGCTATACAGTAGGTCCTTATTGTTTATCTGTTTTATACATAGTAGTGTGTATCTGTTAATCCCAAACTCCTAATTTATACCTCCCCCCCGCCCCTGTCCCCTCTGGTGACCATAAGTCTGTTCTCTAAGTCTGTGAGTCTGTCTCTGTTTTGTAAGTAAGTTTGTTTGTATCATTGTTTTAGATTCCCCATATAAGTGATATCATATGATATTTGTCCTTCTCTTTCTGACACACTTCCCTTAGTATGATAATCTCTAGGTCCATCCATGTTGCTGCAAATGGCATTATTTCATTCTTTTATATGCCTGAGTAATATTCCACATCTATGCCACGTCTTCTTTATCCATTCATCTGTCAATGGACACTTAGGTAGTTTCCATGTCTTGGCTATTGTAAATAGTGCTGCTGTGAACATTGGGGTGTATGTATCTTTTCAGATTAGAGTTTTCTCTGGATATATGCCCAGGAGTGGGATTGCAGGATCATATGGCAACATTATTTTTAGTTTTTTTAAGGAACCTCCATACTGCTCTCCATAGTGGCTGCACCAATTTACATTCCCACCAACAGTGTAGGAGGGTTCCTTTTTCTCCACACTCTACTCACTTTCTTGATGCTTTCATCTGGGGTCATGGTTTTACTGTTCTCTGCATGCCAATGACTCCAAAATCTGTGTCTCCTTCTCACACCTGTCCCCCAAACGCCACACTCACCTATCTACTACCTACTTGGTATCTCCAGTTGGGTGCCAATATCCCCTCAACTTAGTATGTCCAAAATTAAACTCTCGTTTTTTTCTCACCAAACCTGCTTCTCCTTGCCCATCTCAGCAAGTGGTATCACTGTCTCTCCAGCTGCTTAGGCAGAAAACTTATTATTACGCTTGACACTTCTCATAATCCATGTCTAAACCATTAGATCTTTTTTTCTGGTTTTCTCTTTAAAATATATCCAGACTCCAAACACTTCTCACCAACTCCATGGCTACCATCCTGATCCACACCTTCATCATCTCTCGCCTATATTACTTCGATAGCTCCTGAAACGCTCTCATTGCTTCGGTGCTTGTCTATTCCCAAAACGGCCGCAGGATTGAGCCTTCTAAAAAGTGGAGCAGAACACATCTTTCCTCTGTTCAGAACTCTCCAGCGGGCTCCCATCCCACTCAAGCAAAAGCTAAGCCCTTGCCACAGCCCAGAAGGATCTCCAGGATCTGCCTCCCCAGAGCTACTCTCTGACGTCACTTCCTGCCCCGCCTCCCCGACTCCACTTAGCTACTCTGGCCTTCACGTGCCAGGCATATTCTTATCCCAGGGCCTTTGCACCTGTTCTTCCCTCCTCCTGGGAAGTTCTTTCTCAGGGATCCTCACTTTCCTTCTTCCTTCAGGTTTGTGCTCAAAAGGTGCCTCAGCGATGTCCTTTTCTGCCCCCCTCCCCCACCATCCCTGGCTTGCGTTTTAGATCCATGATTTCAGTTTATCTGGGAAATCCAACAAGGCCTTATGAAATACAATATGACCAAGTCTTGCTGTAATTCTTCTTTCTTTTTTTTTTTCCTCTTAACAGAGTGATGATGGCATCAAAACAAAGCAAGAACTCATTTTGAATAAGAAAAAGCCTCTAGGTGAGACTCCCTCAGATAGCATGGTACAGCACACACGGGAGCCCAGAGAGCAGGGCTCAAATCCCAGGAGTGCTTCTGATGGGTTTTATGATCTGTGGCACATCGTTAAATACCTCAAATCTGTAAAACGATAATTATAGTAATTCCTTGTGAGGATGAAATAATATAATAAAGGCATAGTATCCTGTCCCATAACCAGCCAGTAGCTGCTCCATACTCTTCCTTTCCTTCTTCATCTTGATCCCAATAATGTAATGAATGGCACAGACTTCAGTCTAGGAATGAGTTGTGGTCTGAAATTTGATTTGCGGGTCTGATGTTTCAAGCCTGGGTCAGTCCTCAAAAGCCTTTTTACAGTGCCATGAATCTGCCATCCAACAATGTGCTAATAGGGCCATAAACCTTACCACATTGTAGCAAAGCTACAATTCTTTGGGAAAATGAAACCAGAACTTCAACTTGGAATGCCATGGAAAGGTAAAAGCACAAGTACACATTGAACTGTTACCAGTGCCAGGCACTATTCTAAGTGTGTTCGATGTATTAAATCCTCACAGAGATCCTGAGTTAGGTACAATCGCCATCTTTATTTTACAGATAGTGAAACTGACAAGGCCGGTGGGTAGGTGGGGCAGGATTCAACGCCCAGTCAGTCTGGCTCCAGGACCAGAGCCATTAATCTTTCCCCCCTTCCCCACCTATTACCTGCTTGGGCCACGGGAGTGGATATCCCCTTAGCTTACATCCCTTGGAGTAATTCCCAAGGTCGGGACAGAGTTTCCGGCCTTAAGGAGATGCGGGGAAGGGTGAGTTGGTGGCAACTACAGCAGGCAGGGGTCTCCTGTAAATGTCCTGGGACATGCTGCAGCTTCTGGATTTCCTTCTGAGAAGCCTAGGGATTGATGCAGCTGCTTTTCTTCCCTATAAATCTCCCAGCTCCTCCGGACCCTTAAGAAATGGGACAGTCTCATAGAAGCTCCCCATCTCACCTGTGCCTGTAGAAAGCATGGTCCCGTCCTGAGAGATCTAAGGGATTCTAAGAGGTTTCACTGCCGATGATAACAAAATGAGACCCAGAAAAAAGGATATTCACCTTTTGCCTCTTTTTCTCTGAGGCCCTTCACATTCTTAACCTGGGGTCCACAGAGGACCTTGGGAGGACCTTGAGACCCCATGGAACTTCATACAGAGTTTCATGTGAATGTGCCTAAGTGAATTCTGGGTGGGATTCCTCTTCTCTCCCAGACCAAAACACCTAATGGTCTCTTCTTAGGGAAACAAAAGGTACTTCTCAGAAACGATAAGGTGGAGGTGAGGATGCATCAAGGCTCAAGTAAGGTTTGGTTTGGTTTTACTCGTGCATTTCATCTCAGTATCAAGTTCAGCGAATTAGTGGAACATTTGTACAGGAGAAGGAAGGGCTCTTTGGAGAGGAAAGAGGGGACTGGGGGTTTTATATCAGAGATACGTTCAGGAGACCAGAGCTGGGGGAGGAGGAGGGGAGAGTGACCAGGACTTTCTCACCTCTTCTCCCTTCAGTCTTGACCCTGAAACTTGACTCTGGATGTGACCTGAGAAGTATGTAAAGTCAGCAGGGCGATGCTCGGGTGGGTCAGAGAGCACAGAGCAGCTGGCCTGGCAGAAGTCAGAGGAGAGAGGTGTCTTAGGCACCTGTGGACCATCTGATGCTTTGCTCGGGATGCTCATTTTTAGTCCATGTCTGGATGAATGGAAGTGACCAAGCCATGTCCCTGACCCTCAGGCTGAATCTGACAAGTGCTCTGAGGCCACTTGCTCTGCAATATCTCCCTCCCAGCCTGAGAAAAGAAGCCTTTGACTGTCTCTCTTTCTCTCTAGGTCCAATCCAGGAGTACGAGCTGCTGCTTCAGGTAGCCTATCGAGATTCCAAGGAGAAAAGAGATGTGAAGAACTTTCTGAAGCTTTTGGAGCCTTACCCTTTTTTTCTACCTGGGTCGGTGAAGATTATCAGAGCAAAGGCCACCACGTGTGAGTCAGTCTCTGGTAACTGGGAGTGGAAATGGGGAAGGTGGTGTGTGAGTCAGGAGAGGTTAGGTTATGCTGGGGAATCAATCATCCCCCCAATATCTGTGGCTGAAAAGAATAAATGCTTGTAAAAAATATCTGGCCAACAACACTAATGACCACCACAATGGGGTTAAGAGAAGTTAAATGATTTATCTAAAGTAAGGGTTCTCAGAGTGTGGTACCCAGACCGATAGTAGCAGCAGCATCAGGAAACTTAAAAGAAATGCAGATTCCTGGCTCCATTCCAGACTTACTGAATCATAAACTTTGGGATGAGACCCCTCCCCAAAGAGTCTGATGCATGATCAAGTTTGAGAACCATTTACTGCACACCATTGTGCATATTTTCACAACCGTATGTGGTGACTTTGCCCCATTTTTTTTTTTTTTTTTGGTCTACTGAAAAGGAAAGGTTTCTTAGTGGGAGTTTTAGGTCCAATACAAGCATACAGGATTGCTTAATAAAATTTTTCATCATGACTCTCACCATAAAGGTCTCTCTGCCTTTGCCATATTGCTAACAGGGACTTTGGGGGAGTGATGCTAGGTGGATGGGAGCCTCCGATAAGACAGTGGACAAATACCATCTGGAACCCTTTAAATAACTCTCATATTTAACTCTCGACATATCCTCTTCTGCTTCTTTCTCCATGTAAGTGGTACCGACTGGGCACACATCCTTCTTTTAGATGCTAGCCCCAGACATTTGATTGTTATGTTAGCTGGGTTTCTGATCCAATCTCAGTATCTATTGAGTGGGACGTTTCCTTAACCTTAAACATACTTGTTTCCATCTTGTTTTCATCCTTATAGCTTTTGGAGAGAAATATCTCTAGCTTTTGGTTCAGATTCTATATCAGAACCAAAGGTGAGAACTCAGCCATAGCCAATTTATTAACCAGGTCCCGTGAGACCAAGCTCTGTTTCTTGTGCAGACTGTGGCATCCAGAACAGGGTCTTGCGCTGTGCCTGTGACGACGGCTACTCCTGGTTTTCTCCCTCATGCCTTGATCCCCAGAAATGCTACCTTCACACGGAGGGATCTCTCCAGAGCTGTGATTGTCATCTCAACAACCTCACCCAGAGTGTCCAT
Source organism: Mesoplodon mirus (assembly GCF_964341445.2). Classification (NCBI taxonomy): domain Eukaryota; kingdom Metazoa; phylum Chordata; class Mammalia; order Artiodactyla; family Ziphiidae; genus Mesoplodon; species Mesoplodon mirus. The sequence goes on along the minus strand of NC_138988.1, from coordinate 78,385,278 downwards.
TTCTGTGAGAGAACAAGTAAGTGTGTAAGGATACCAAGAGGGGAGCTGGGGCCCCTCCTACCTCCACATGTGACAGAGAGAGAAGGACCACTTGGTCTGTGCCCCAATGTTTCTCTCTGCCTCCCAGAGAAGAGCCAGTGTTTACAGGGAGTTGGAAGGGCAATGATGACGTACCCTGCTAGGCTTGGCTGGACACAGCGAGAGCTTCGTAAGTGCAGAAAATTCAGAAACGTGAGCTGATGTTTGGGCGCCAGTTCAACCTGGAGGTACATCCAGCTCACCTCGACAATTCTACGATTCTTCTGAGACTTAGGGAGATTCCCTGAAATTCCAAGTAGGGGAACAGCTTGACTAAATAACATTTTTCTTCCCACCTTCTGTTTACTTCTTTGGCCAACATCAATTTCCAGAAAATAAAAATTTAGAGGTGTGCAAGCAGGGATGGTTACCTAGTGATTATATTGAAAGATATTCTGTAAATTGCCAACAAATATGTGTGTTGAATGAATTGCCAAAACCAAACAAAAGTTGAAAGTCTAGTTTAGGAACCAGTGGACGCTGAGGGAGCTACTGCTGACTTAGGTTGATGTTCAGTGGATGATGGGGTGAGCCAGATGACGAGGGCTCCAACAGCTTGAAGGACTTTAAGAAACATCCCCAAAGACTAGTCCAGTTATCTTGAAGCTCCAGATTTTGGTAGAGTGGAGCAAAGAGTGAAGGAGGACCCGAAATAGCCCAGCTTTCCTGGGTCTCCCTGGGTCCCTTTTCCAGAACCACAGCAGTTCAGGTTAAGGTAACACTTATTTGTTTATTTATTTTAAAAATTTGATTGAAGTATAGTTGATCTACAATGTTGTGTTTAATTTCTGCTGTACAGAAAAGTGACTCAGTTTTATATCTATCTATCTATCTATCTATACTTTTTCATATTCTTTTCCATTATGGGTTATCAAAGGATACTGAATACAGTTCCCTGTGCTATGCAGTAGGACCTGTTGATTATCCATCCTGTATATGATAGTTTGCATCTGCTAATCCCAGACTCCTAATCCTTCCCGCCTCAAGTAACACGTATTTATTAAACACCATCTTTATACCCAGATCTGGGGCAAATTCTGGGAGGTCACCATGATCAATTAGCAAGCTACTTGGGGAGGCCAGGCTGTTAACACATGAAAGAAGACAGTGTGATCTCTTCAACAAATTTTGATGACAGCCTACACTTTGAAAAGTGGTCCAAGTCTGATCCATCTTTGGGGGATACAAAGATGGATCAGACAGGGATTACACTGACAAGGAGCTTCCCAAAGCAGAGTGGGGACAGACATACATGAGGTGTGTTCACAGATGGATGTGTAGGTGAAGAGGCTGGAAGGGAGGTATGGATAAAGTACTGTAAGGATTTAAAGGAGAGGAAGACTCTTCATCTGGGGTCCAGGGAAGGTCTTGCTAAAGAGGTGCATTTAACTAAGTCCTGAATGAAAGATACACAGGACTTGTCCATCCAGAGGTGGGGAATAACCTGTCCCAGAGGAGAAAAGCACCAGTGATGGGTAAGCAAGGGGTAAGTTGGAGTTAGCAAGTAGTGATTTTTTTTTTTTAATTTTTAAATAGGGACAACGTTTATGCTCAGGGCCTAGACTGGGATAAGTGACTGCCTTTTATAACCACATGTGAGTGGCTACTCATTTACCTGCTTATAAGGTCATCTTGATGATCGCACTTTCCCATTATGTTCCAAATCCACAAAAGAAAATTCTGGTTTTATTGATGCTTCCTATATTACCTTAGGTGAACATTCATCATAAAAAGAAATTGACAAAAAAAAGAAGAAAAAAAGGAGTTGAAGTACCACTGTCAAATAGATGGGCTGAATTAGACTTCTGTAATTTTAAGCTATAATATATCAAGTGAGTAATTGTTATCTCTGTAAATTTCTTTTTATTTTCCATAGAGGTTTGGGGTACTTTCAAGATTAATGAAACATTTACAAAAGACCTTTTGGATTCATCTTCTGCTATATACTCCAAATATACCACTGGAATTGAAAGTCAAGTAAGCACCTTCTACTTATTACAAAAGAAATCGTTGCCTAAACGTAAGTTCAGATGTTTCCAATTCAACATATTTATTTAACACATATTCTTAATTATTCATTTTCAATGAGTTATTACATAACAGTTAATCACTCTGCCCACAAGTGATCTACTTTGAACATTTTCTTCCAAGGAGCGTTAAGCAATTGACTTCTTCCCATTTCTTTAGTGTTTAGTTTTGCTCATTTGTTAGGGTAATATTAAACCAAGCCATCTTGATTATTCTCTTTTTTCTTTTTTTTTTTTTAAGTACTAAGGATCTTTATTCTCAGGTCTGATATTGAATCTGTGGCTGCAGATAATGTCACTATTTTGAGAATAAAAGTTCCCATTATCTTCATTCTTTGTAAGTCTTCAGCCGCAAAGTTACACATTATTCTCATAACAAGATAAGTGAATCAAGCCTTCTTGATTATTTTCTGATTATTTTTATTTGTCAAAAGAAAGTTTTCATGATCTAAGCTCAATTGTTAACATTTGGGATTTGTTCCTTAAAGAGGGTTACTGACCAAAATTTTGGACTTCATAATGAAGTCACATAAAACTACCTCTACCTAGGATGGTGGTTTAGATGTGGTTCTAACTGAAGACATGCACAAACACTTCACAGGTAGATTCAGTTTAAGCATCTATTGAAATCAATGGCTTATTTAGGGGAAGAAGAAAATAGATTTTGGATGAATTTATTACATTATCTGGCACCCGACCCATCCTCTAGCCTAAGCAGTTGGTTCTACATTCCTTATTAGCAACCTCAAAATTAAATTATATGTGTGTGTGCAGGCGTGTGTGCGTACATTCTCTGCTATCATTTTAAATGTATTTCTATAACGTGCAACTACCTCTCGCCTTACCTCTTTTCTTTTCTTGGTGCTTCCGTTGGTTATTTATTGTCTGCGACCATTTTTTGCTGAAATGTCTTGCTTGTGTGGGGACAAAGATCAACATATTGCTCTTTGCTCTCTTTGTAAAGCTTAAAGAAGCATACAGAAGTATCCGAGGTTTTGAGTCAGTTCAAGTCACCCAATTTCGGTAAGTAATACAATGGTCTTAGAAAGGCATACCTGGAATCATGCACCCGTCCTGCAGGATGCCTCATGCTGTTTCCAAGTGACCTTGACAGAAAATAAGTCAACTGCTTTTTTTTTTTTTTTGCGGTACGCGGGCCTCTCACTGCTGTGGCCTCTCCCGTTGCGGAGCACAGGCTCTGGAGGCACAGGCTCAGCGGCCATGGCTCACGGGCCCAGCCGCTCAGCGGCGTGCGAGACCCTCCCGGACCGGGGCATGAACCCGCATCCCCTGCACCGGCAGGCGGACCCTCAACCACTGCGCCACCAGGGGAGCCCAGTCAACTGCTTTTTGAAGTAGAATTCTTACTAAAACTGGATAAAAGTCTGTGGTGCTTTAAAAAATCTTAAGAAGAAAGCCTATATTCTCATTTAAATGCCTTTGCGAATATAAATATTAAATGGCATTCTCGAAGCTATGGATCAGAAACTAGAATTGGAAACCCGCATGGCTTGGAAGGAAGCAGGAGGACGTGGTGTGCATGCATGGGAAGGGGCGAGTGGTGGTGACAAAGGTTGTGGGTTGAGGAGGGATGGGTTTTCTCCTTCCATTAACACAGAGGGTGTGATGTTGTATAACTGGGGGCCAGAAGGGGCTCCTTGGGTAGAATATTATATTTTTGTGTAGATATCATGGATGCACCATAGTTCAAAGCCCAGTAGTCATTGTCTACAGCAAATAAAGAGATATTTAGTAAATTAGCCTTTTGTTTATACTTTAATTCAAAAGTTATTTGGTTAGTTACCCGTGTGTGTATTGATTACCAGCTATTTATAGTCTGCTTGATAGAGGAAGTGACTTAGAGGTCAGAGAACTTAACTTCTTATATACTTTTTTCACAGCTAAAGAATAGCTAAAGGAAATTTTCAGTAACTTTTGCTATAAATATACTGTCCTGGACATTATCCTTTAAGCCCTCTCATGTACTTATAAAAAGGCTCACATGTATAATATTCTTTAAAATTCAGTGCTAGGAAAAACACTGCTTCTTTTTTCTTATATCAAGGTCTATATAATTAATCTAACTTCTGTTTTTGACTTTGCTGTCATTGAATTCATAGACAGCATTGAAACTCAATCAACAGTTTTGTATTCAATATTCACATGTTTCTTTTCCTTGGTCCTGGTTTTCTATTTATATTTCTAATTTATATCCCATCATATCTATCTATCTATCTATCTATCTATCTATCTATATCTTACAAACTGTCTCCAATAATTTGTAGACAAAATCACAGTAAAAGTAGACATAAGTCTATAAAATAAAACTATTTTGGTTTTACTCTTTACATACATGATCTAAAGTAAATCTTAGTCTCTCACAGTCTCAATTTATTTATCTGTCAAACAGGACTGTTAATACCTGTGGAATTTGATTTAACCTCATTACATAAAATGAAATAATAGAAAAACACTTTTCAAAGACTATAGAAGGGCCATATCAATGAGAAGACATTGTGATCTTCACAGCCTAAAAGGGTATTTGGGTTTATTTATTGTGAGTTCAATGTAGTTCAATGTTAGTTCAATGTAGTGATTAAGAATTTGAGCTTTAGAGAGCCAGAGGTTCATATCCATCAATTAATCATTAATGACTTGACCCAACTTCTTTAAGACTCAGTTCTCTTATCTATAAAATGAGAATAACCCTAACCCTAACCCTCATGGAGTTGCAGGATTAAATTAATCCATGTTATCCCACTTGCTTTCATAACTTCAAAAACCATCTGTATACAGATGGGTTCTAAATTTATTACTTGACCTCAGCCTCTCCCCTAAACTCTGGACTCCAATATCCAATGCCTATTAACATCTCCAGGTGATTTTCTAGTAGGCATGTCAAATGTAACATGTCCAAAATGGGAGTCCTCCAACTCCCCACCGTCATAAGCTTTCATCTCCTTCTCCCACTGCCTTCCCCATCTCATTTCCAGAGATGCTGTTCTTCTAATTGCACAGACCCAAATCTTAGAGGTATCCTGTCTTAATTTATTTTACAATAAATTATACTTAATTATTGAAGTATAATTTACATACAGTGATATGCTCAAAACTTAATTGTACAGCTTTATTAGCTTTGACAAATACTAATACACGCCACCTCCTATCAAGACAGACCATTTCCATTATCCCCAAAGTTCCCTTGTGCCCCTTTCCAGCCAATCTCCATGCACATTCCTACCTCCCTACCAGAAATAACCACTGATCTTATTTCTTTCACCACAGGCTGGTTTTATTTATGCTAGAACTTTACCTAAATGGAATCATCTACTGTATAGTTTTTTGTGTGTGCCTGGCTTCTTTCACTCAGCCTAAGGCCTTTGAGACTCATCCTTGGCTTTTTGAGTATCAGTGACTCCTTCCTTTTTATTGCCCAGTAATAGTCCATTGTATGAATATACTACAATTTGTTTTTCAATTCCTTGGGGTCGTTCTTGCCTGGTTTTTTTCTCCCACACCCAAAATCTGCTCAGTTAGCAAGTCTTCTGGCTCTGTCTTCAAATACAACCTGAAACTGACCAGTTCACTTTCTCCCCCCACACACTGCTACTCAATCAGTTCAGGGCACCACCCTCTCCTTCCTAACTAGTTTTCCTGCTTCTCTGCTTCCTGCCTTCACCTATTTTCTACACAGCAGCCAGAGTGATGATCTTAAACTATAAATCTTATCATGCCATGCCTTTTCAAAAAGAATAAAACCTTTTAATAAAAGATGAAATTCAGACTCAAATTCACACTGCTCCATCTGGCTCCTGGGTACCTCTCGAGGGTCATCTCCTATCCATCTCTCACCTGCTCATTGAATTTTAGTCACGTTAGCCTTGAAGTTTGTCAGACTCACAGGCATTTTCTTGCCTCCAGCCCTTCTCAGGTGCTGGCCATGCTGTACCAATTCTCTTTGCATCACTGGCTGTTTCTTTTCATCCTTCAGGTCTCAGCTTCAAAGTTCCTCTGCACAGAGAAGCCTTTCCTGACCAGTCTTATTTAAAGTGGGCCTCACGTCTACTTGATATATATATTTTTTAAGATCTACATGAAGAAACCTTTATTTTATTTTAAAAGTTTTATTGGTGTGTTGTTGATTTACAACGTTGTCTTAGTTTCAGGTGTACAGCAAAGTGAATCAGTTATACATATACATATATCCACCCTTTTTTAGATTCTTTCCCCATATAGGCCATTATAAAGTATTAGGTAGAGTTCCCTGTGCTGTACAGTAGGTCCTTATTAGTTATCTATTTTATATATAGGAGTGTGTATATGTCCATCCCAATCTCCCAATTTCTCCCTCCCCCCACCTTACCCTCTGGTAACCATAAGTTTGTTTTCTACATCTGTAACTCTATCCCTGAACTTGTCTCTCATAACACTTAACAAAACTTGGAATTTTATATATATATATATATATATATATGTATATGTATATTTGGTGGTTATTTGTTTCTTATTTGCCTTGCCTTCTCCACTGGCACATAAGCTCCAAGAAGGCAAAGACCAAATCTGTTTGATCTATTCCCACGGACCCAATGCCATCCCCACACAGAATAAGCCTTGAGTGACTGAATGAATGAATCTCATTTTTCTTTCCATGTCATCATTGTAGAAATGGAAGCATCATTGCTGGGTATGAAGTTGTTGGTTCCAGCAACACATCTGAACTGCTGTCAGGCATTGGGCAGGCGGCTAAGAAGGCTAAGACAGGCCTGCATCAGCTTTTTCCACTAGAAGACAACTCTTTCAGAGTGTTCGGAAAAGGTAACACTGGATTCCCGTCCTCTGTAGGGAAGTAGATTAGGGGAGCCTAATTAGTAGATTGTATTATATTTTGGAGATGTTCCTGACACAGAATTGTTCTAAGACTGAATTTTAGTAGAAACAAGTAGCTGTTTCTCCTCCCAACCAGGATGAAGCTCACTTTCAGCTCACTATTTCAGGCTCTTGCTCGTGGGTCAGCTGAGCTCCAATTCTTAGTGTAAACATCACACAAGACTGATTCACTGCAGGCACTGATGGAAATGATTCAGCAATAGTTTCCTGGTATACATGCTGGAAGAGCCCTGGGGCTGATGAAATTCCTAAATCATAATCCAAGGGACCCAGGAAAGAAAGCATTTTTTCCAGGTCATTCACATACACCCAGACACACAAACACACACAGATATACATAGACATACACACCCTACTTCTTTTCCTCAGATGTTTAAAAAATTCTTTACATTCAGTTTTAAACCTCTCTTACCAAGATTTGTGCCCCTTTCAACATTTATTCAACAAATATTTACTAGGTATCCAAAGTGATTAGGCACTTAAGACACAGCAGTGGGGAAAAGAAACAAAATTCATAGCCCTTGTGGTTCTTCCTTTCAAGGCTTCCTCTTCGCAGTCCTCACGTGGTAAGAATATATTATGAAGGGCCAGTTGCAAGAGGAACTAGTGGCTGATCACCATGTGAGAAGCCTTTAAAGGGGCACAAAGTAGGACATGTCATCCCCAAATGGCAACTGCCTATCTTTTAACCCTATCATGACTGCTTTGTCCCATAGTGTCTTGAAGATTTTCTGGTTTTCTAGCATTCTCTTAAAGAGTGAAAATATTTCCTGGGAAGGATCACACCCTGTCTTATTTTCACCGAATAGTTAACTATTTGATAGCCCGTTAAATTCAGATTGTTGGCATAGATCAGACACCTGGAGGGAAAGGGGGCCAGCCTTGGGGAGGGTAGCACATCAGGAAAGGGGAAAAGGGGCTGATGGCGTGAAGCTGGGCATCAAAGACAAACTTCTCCTACTCCTGAGTTTTGCCTGGGTTTTGTCTGAAAACATGACTTAAAAAGTACTGCTTTATAGTTTATAGAGAGTGTCAAAATATTGAGACATTTTTCTTCTTTGTTTCCATTCTTTTCCAGCCCAGTGTAACAGCATATTCTTTGGATTTGGGTCTAAGAATGATGAGTATACTCTTCCCTGTAGCAGCGGCTACTCTGGAAGCATCACGGCCAGGTGCCAACCCTCTGGGTGGCATGTCCTCAGGGAGACGTGTGTGCTCTCTGAGCTGGAAGAACTGAAGAAGGTAAAAAAAGCATTTCCACCTTGAAGATTTGCCCTGGTTTTGAGTTTCACAGTGGGTGTCTCCCAGTGAGCATGGCTCATGGTGGAAGGTAAAATGTATCCATTTGTCTCATTGGTCAGAAGTCAGTGACATCAGACCCTGGGAAACCCAGGGAGTGTAGGCGTGAGTCGTGAGTCTAGGTAGCAGCCAAGAACCTCAGAAACGTAAGATTGGGTGGTTTTGGGGGGAGGGTGCTGCAGAGGTGTGAATCGATGCTGAAGAGAGCTGAAGATGGCAGAACAGCAAGTAAGCTGGCCTCTGAAAGCCTGGGAATCAAAGATCCAAGTGAAGGTATCAGTCAGAAGCTATAACCTTAGTACATTTGTCAGAAAGCGGGGCAGGGACTGAGTCAGCCATATAGAATGATAGAACTCCAGTGGCTCTCCAGGGCCACGTGCCTCACCAGCTTCCTTCTGTAGATCAGAAAAGGGGAGACTGAGGGGTTAGTGGCCCCTCTGGTCGCAGTAGTGTTGAACTAGAAACGTGGTCCCTTGATTTCCAGTCCAGTGCTATGACCTCCACATGATGCTCTCTTAGGAAGTTTCAAGTACTTAAGACGTAGTAGATAGAAAGAAGATGGAAGCAAACGGTGAGGAGTTAAAACTCAAGTCATGGAAGACGAACTCCAAGACCAGTTCACAGACACTGTCCTGCAAATAGTTCATAGTGAGGAGAACTTCAGTCCCAGCCAGAGACCCTGCTTTGGAAGCAGAGGACCCCACGATATTCACCAAGGGACTGTGGAAGGTTTACGGCTCTCTTTCTGGACCTCAGTTTTCTCATCTGTAAACTGGGGAGGGAGATTGGAGCAGATGTCTTCTGAGGTGTATCCTTGTTCTTGCCTTCTTTGGCCCAGTTTCTGGACATGAATCATAGCTGGGACTAGGTCACCCCAGGGTGTGAGGACAGTCAGATCCCAGGCACCCTAGGCAGAAAACAGCTCTGTCAGCTGAGAAGAATAAAAAAGGAAAGCAGGGGGGATCTGGGATCCTGGGTTGATGTGCTTTCAACAAAGGGAATATCCCTCTCGGCTGCCTTCCAAATTAGCTCAGTGTCCTGGAAGCAGATGGGAGCCTCAAGGAAGAAGTAAAACCCCAAATCCAGTGACCAAGTGTAGCAAAATCTCCCTGTATGTCCCTTTAAATCCTCTCTAGGGATTTCTCAGCATAGTATAATGGATATAACATAGGATTTAGTGCCAAGTAGACCCTACCTTTCCACTTCCTAGCTGGGTACTGTTTGGAAAGTCACTGAATCTCACTGAACATCAGGTTCTGTATCATCAGGGTAACAATTTATATAAAAGTGCTTCTTAGTGAATCTCTTCAAGTTTCAGTTTCCTTAATCATAAAATGAAAATGATCATGGTACCTCCTTTAAAGGGTAGTATAAAGATGAAATCAGTGAATCCCCAGTAAAACATTTAGCACACTGTATGGAAAATAAAAAACACTGAATGACAACCATTATATTGTTGTTATTATTGTTATATGATTATCCTACGTTATAATGCACCATACAAATTCTGGTTATTCGTGGCCATGAAATCTGATTTAAGTCTGATGAAGCACAAGCATTTCATTGTTTTCTAGAACATAACCATTTCTATTCCTAGAATTTCAGTGTGATGGCCAGCAACGCCACTGAGGCAACCGTGTCTTCCTTGGTGCAGAATCTTTCAGTGGTCATTCAGCAAAACCTATCAACCACAGCCGGGAATCTGGCTTCTGTGGTGTCAATTCTGGGCAATATCTCATCCCTGTCCCTAGGACGACACTTCAATGTGTCCAGTTCGACAATGGAGGTAAGGTCTGCCTGAGCTTGAATGGCTCACTTTAAATGCTCGATCTTGCAGGAGGAATGGCAGAAGCCCCAGTTGATGGGGTGCCATTGAAAAGGACCAAAGAGCCATGTAACAGTCTTGACGTGAGCTTCACTGCTTCCTCAGCAGTGTATAAGCAACCTCCGGGATCAATTATGTGAATTCAATGTGAGAGGGAGCTGCCTCCAGGCAGACTGCCTGGACAGCATCTGGCTGAGGGGAAGGCGTGAGCCTCTGCTCTGAATGACACAGGTGCCAAGTTTTTAATATTTAATATTGAGTTGGCAGTTGTTCCTTCCCGTGGCCATAAGCTCTGACTTTAGTATATCATATTTAATATATTTTAAGAACTCCATTTTTTCGACTGGGGCATTCATGATTTAGTTTGGATATTTAAAAATTAACTTTAAAAATTACTCAAATGAGACATGCTCACTATAAGATATGCAAATAAACAAAAAGAAAAATAAGTGATATGTAATCTTGTCACCCTAGAATAGCCACTGCTTACATTTTACGTGTCACCTCGGTGCCTAGAAAATTGACAAAGGACACATAGCAGGTACTCAATAAATATTTGTTAAATAAATATCCTTCCAAACACTTTGGATGTGTGCATTTTGTATGTTAAAGCATATAATATTTTACAAAATTGGGTTATATAATGTATATGTTACATAATCCCACAATCCTGCTTAACTATATAAGGTGAACATAACATCAGAGATGACATTAAGTGTGAATAAGTTAAACCCCCTGAATCAAAGATGTTCAGATTTGTTTTGTTTTTTAGAGTCTGGCTATGCATTGTTTACAAGAGACTAACTAAAACAAGATGACACAAAAAGGCTAAAAATAAAATGAAGGACAAAAACAGAGCAGCAAACACAAACAAAAAGAAGGCAGAGGTTGCTGGGGCAATAGGAGAAGCTCACTGTGGGATTCGGGCCAGAAGCCACAGAGGGCTCAGTTAGGGTAAGACTCAGCCAGAGGGATAGACACCCGCAGCAGATTCCTGGGAACCAGACCCGTAAGAGTGAGTGAGGGTCCTGGGTGAGAAAACGCTGCCTTCCAGGTACGTTTGGAAAAGGAACCTGGTTTTTGTTGTTGCAATTGTTTTTGTTTGTTTGGCCTTACTGCTTGAGGGATGTTAGTTCCCCAACCAGGGATGGATCCTGGGCCCTCAGCCGTGAAAGCACAGAATCCTAACCACTGAATTGCCAGGGAATTCCTTTAAAATGAATCTCAAACTGAGACTGACCCTTAAAACCCACAACAATTCAATGCTTCCTTGTTGCATGTCCAGTGTTTAAGGATTTTTGCTATATATTCTCCTCTATTAAAGAAAAGTCATAAATACAAATGAATTAAAACTTGAACATTCATGACATGAATTTAGAACTTCTAATATTAGCAGAAAAACATGATATGGGAAAGCAATTGCAAGTAACGTTTCACTCTTGGACCCTCAGCCTGAGGAGTCATGCAGTCCCGTTTGGCATCTCAGAAGGAAGAAAATGCAAACTCTGCAGCACCCATTGCAGGATTCTCCTCCTCTATGCCAAAGCCCCAACCGGAGTATGAATACCCAGGGGTGATCACCCTGGAACTGACATGATTCTGCTGACCCTCATTTCTTTTTTTTTTTTTTTTTTTGCGGTACGCGGGCCTCTCACTGTTGTGGCCTCTCCTGTTGCGGAGCACAGGCTCCGGACTCGCAGGCTCAGCGGCCATGGCTCAACGACCCAGCCGCTCCACGACATGTGGGATCTTCCCGGACCGGGGCACGAACCCGTGTCCCCTGCATCGGCAGGCAGACTCTCAACCACTGCACCACCAGGGAAGCCCTGACCCTCATTTCTTAACCCAATGCTTCCACTGCGTGGAGCACCAGAGCTGAATTTCATTGCTGAGTTTTAATGTGGTCCTCAACTGAGCCAATTCTCTGGGCAATTTTCCTGAGCTTAAGACTAATGACTATCCACCCGTAGTCCTCTGACCTGTTTACTCAAAATCCAACCTGACTTTCACCCTTGTATTTCAGAATGTCATCTGTATATCTGACCACATCCTTAATTCTGCCTCGGTAACCAACTGGACAGTGTTACTTCAGAAAGAAAAGAATGCTGGATCCCAGTTACTAGAGTCACTGGAAAATATCAGCGTTCTAGTCCCTTCGACAGCTCTGCCTCTGGAATTTTCTCGAGAATTCATTGACTGGAAAGGGATTCCAGCATCCTCAAATCAAAGCAATTTGGGTTATAACTATCAGACTGAAATGTTCCCCCAAAACCCCTCCATTCCCATCAGAGGCCATGCATTAATTAGGTCAGACCAATTCCGGGAACCCCTTCCAGAAACTATCATCAGCATGACCTCCTTGACCCTGGGGAACATTCTACCTGTTACCAAAAATGGAAATGCTCAGGTCAATGGGCCCGTGATATCCATAGTTATCGCAAACTATTCCATCAATGAAATTTTCCTGACTTTTTCCAAGATAGAATCAAATCTGAGCCAGCCTCATTGTATGTTTTGGGATTTCAACCATTTGCAGTGGAACGATAATGGCTGCCACCTAGTGAATGAAACTCCAGACTCTGTGACGTGCCGCTGTACTCACCTGACCTCCTTCTCCATGCTGATGTCACCCTCTGTCCCCCCTCCCATCGTTCCCGTTGTGAAATGGATCACCTTTGTGGGACTGGGGGTCTCCATCGGAAGTCTCATCTTATACCTGACCATCGAAGCTCTGTTTTGGAAGCAGGTCAACAAAAGCCAAACCTCACACACGCGTCACATTTGCATGGTGAACATAGCCCTGTGCCTTCTGATCGCAGACATCTGGTTTATTGTCGCTGCCTCCGTGGACACCACGGCAAACCCTTCTGGAGTCTGCACAGCTGCAGTGTTCTTTACACACTTTTTCTACCTCTCCTTGTTCTTTTGGATGCTTATGCTCGGCTTCCTGCTGGCTTATCGGGTTATCCTCGTGTTCCACCACATGGCCACGCCTTTGTTGGTGGCTGTCGGGTTCTGCCTGGGCTACGGGTGTCCTCTCATTATATGCATCATCACCATTGCGGTCACACAACCCAGCAATGGCTATGAAAGGAAAGATGTGTGTTGGCTTAACTGGTCCGATGGGAGCAAACCTCTCTTGGCCTTTGTGGGTCCTGCCCTGACTATTGTGGCTGTGAATTTGGTGGTGGTCCTGTTAGTTCTCACGAAGCTCTGGAGACCCGCTGTTGGAGAAAGGCTGACTCAGGAGAGCAAGGCCACTGTCGTCCGTATAGGGAGGAGCCTTCTCGTTCTGACCCCCCTGCTAGGGCTCACCTGGGGGTTTGGCATAGGAACAATGGTTGACAGCCAGAATCTGGCCTGGCATGTTATTTTCGCATCACTCAATGCATCCCAGGTAAGAGCGATGAGAACAACCTATTATATCATCAGGTAATTGGAATAATTGTAGAGAAGTGAGGATGGGAAGACCACTCTGGGGGCGATCTCATTTCCCTGCCTCTAGCAGGACTATTATAACCCAAATTGCCTGGCAACAGTGAATAGAAAAAAATAAAATAAAAAAAGATCCCGTCTTCCCAACAGTTATTCTCATACTGAAGCAGAATATTAGGCTTCTTCAGTAATCCATTCCAGGGTTTTAAATCTGTTAGAGTTCACGTAGTTAACTCTCATCTCTCTTGCCGTTGACCCAGTCCTCTTTGTCTTGTGCTGATGTCTGTTAAAGCACACAGGGAAAGGGAAATAAATCCAGAGTGCTTTTTGAGTCTGAATGGTGCAAGGGAAGTCCCCAACGTGCCATAAAGCAGGGCCTGGCCAATTGTAGGCAGCACTGTCTTTGTAAATAAAGTTTTATTGGAACACAGCCATGCCCATTCATCTACATAGGGTCTGTGGCTGTCTTCCTTGCACAGGCAGAACTAAGCAGTTGTAAGAGACTGGATGACCTGCAAAACCTGAAATATTTACTCTCTGGCTCTTTACAGAAAAAGTTTGCCAAACTCTGCTGCCAAGGCTGGGTTTTACATGCCATGATCAGAGAGTGTTCAGGGAGTAGGTGGGCAAAGCAATCCTTAGGTTTTGGTGAATCTGGAAGAGAGCGTTCAGTCCTGGTTCAAGAAATATTTACTGGTTCTCCTCTGGACAATGACTCAGGGTAGTGGTGGTTAAATGTTTGAGCTCTGGAGTTAAATAGCTCTGGGCTCAAATATGTCATGCTATCCAACTGTGTGACTGCTAACAAATTATTTAATTTCTCTATACCTTAATTCTCTCATTTGGTACACAGGGATAATATTATTACCTGTATCTTAGAGTAAATGTGAAGAGTAAATGAGATCATTTAGCACTTAGTGCAGTGCCTGGCACAGAGTAAGTGCTCAGTAAGTATCTCCTGAATCCAGTTGGTTCTCCACCTACTGCAACAAACCAGGGTACATTTAGGTGGTGGCACAGAGGGCAGTCATGGAGAGCACACACCTAATGGTGACAGGTTTAGGGAACTTCTGTCCAGGGCCCTTGGTGACATGCTGTCTGAACAGACACCAATTGAGGGTCCTCTGCCTGGGAGGAGAATTTCAAGGTCCAAGAAAGACTCTGCCAAGGGTTACAGAAGGGCTGGATGGACCTGATGGAAAGGATGCTGATATAGTCAACTTCCTCTACTTGGCCTTGGGGTCGGACTTCAGTGACTGCTGACATCATAGACGCTTAGTTAACGTTTGTTTAATGCCTAAAGAAAGACTAAGACATAGAAGCAAATGGAAGTTCTTTGTTTTGGGTTTAGGATGACACAAAGGGGAAAATGATGCTCCATGTGTGTTTCAGACTTTATTCATGCAATAATTTAATTATATGTTCAACCAAAAAAATGTTTGCATACTTTGTGTTAATCCAGGCATCGTGGAGTTTACACAGTATCCTTACCTTCAAGGACCCACAGTCAACAGGGGGACAGACAAGGAAATAATTTCAATGTTGGGGGATATAATAGAATAGTAATACATAAAAATGCTTTCTTTACTGGAAAAGGAAAAGATAATACATGTGCCTTATTCCTTTTTTTAAGGGCTTTTTCATCTTATGTTTTGGAATGCTCTTGGATAGTAAGGTATGTGTATTCATTTCTCTCTTTCTCCTTTAACCCAGGCATCTAGTCCCTCCCCTTCAGTTCTAGGGCCCTTATTCATATATAAGAAGTTAGACCATGGGTACCTGCATAATAAAATTCTATAATTTCACAAAAGGCAGGTTCAGTCAGGAGACAAAGAAACTAAACACTCATTGCTGATAATAGAGCTGTAGAGAACTAACCACAACATATAATGTGAACATTGTAGAAAAAAAGGGGAAACTTGTTTTTACTTTTAAATTATGATTTGGCATAATTAACCAGCAGAAAAACTTTCCTTAGGGGTGAATTCCTTTTTGCTCCTTTACTTAATTTATTCATTCACTTAGAATATGCTGAAAGGCCTATCTATTTGTATGTTTCTAGAATTTTATATAGTAAATATTACATAGCCTCTAACATTAAATAGAATTCCTAATGAAGGATGACCAATGTAAGTAAATGATAATAGAAAAAACCTTAAACTTCTTTCATTATTTTTCTAAGCTTTGAGCAATTCTGCAGAGAGAGGTAAAGACAATAAGCTAAAAAATGTAGCCTCTGTTTTAATAAGAAGATAAGGATATTTTATAATTATCATAATTGTTGCACATGCCTCCAAACCCCTGTTTACAAAGAAGCAATTTGCCTCCTTCTTGATTGGACTAAATAATTCTGTTGTTGGCACCATTCACTTGATGAGAACACTCTCCACTTCAAAGACAAACTTCGATTTAGCCACTATTGCCAATTACTAATGTCTAGAATCTGAATTATTATGTTTTTTGGTACTGTTGCTCTTTGTTTCATTCTAGATTTGTTTACAGGTAAAGAAAAGAAATAAAAGAAAAGCAATCCTTTCATCAGATCCACATGCTTAAAGTCTAGTAAATGTTTCTGGGAAATACTACTACTAAATAACAATTACACTCTGCAGTTTTGTTCTTGATTTGCCTCTGTATGATTGCCTATGTGTAGTTCCTCACTATTTCTTTTTTGCCCTGTAGCTGCAAAAGCTGCTACTCAACAAGTTGTCTCCTTTAAGCTTTTGGAACCAAGCATCAAAGGTAATCATCTCCTGCAGTGGTGGAGGCAATTCGTGGAGTTCCAGTTTTGCACTTTTATACACAGTCCCACGGCAAGCCCACTTTTGTGTAAACCCCTTGAGTTTCTGTCACGTTATATTCCTGGTATCTGGCACGATGTCCAGCACATGGTCAATACTCATTAAAGAGCTGTTGAATGAATGAGTGAATGAGTGAATGGATGAATGGATGCGAAGGTGTGGAAAGCTTCAAGGATGCTCAGGCATGGGGTTCTGTGGTGCTCTTGTGAGCAAATACATTTCAACAGTGTTGTTTGTTATAGTCTGACTTGTCTCCCAATATCTAGAATCAATAGGGTCCTTTTCTCTGCCTGCCTGTCTAGATCTCCTGCAGACCCCTTTTCCTTCTCCAGAAAATCAGAGGGGGAAGTCTTCATTAACTTCTAATATATAAAAGGATCTTTATGAATTTTCTCTTATGCTGGTGTACCTGACTTTGTCCCTTGCAATTTTAGCTCTTCAGTCTACAAACTGACAAGTTTGTATGGAAACAAAGGATTCTTGTTTTCATTCTTTGCCACAAAAGTGCAATCCATGTAAGGAACAGTATAGTTAGGATCAAAAGTACTTGCCTCTCGGTTTTGTATTTTTGACGTTAACTCAGACTTTTGTCTTTTAGCAAGACACGGAGGGCCTTTCAGAAAGGGTTCTAAAGCAGAAATTTCTGTGTGTGATAAAAATCAGCCAATTTAAGTGCATGAAAAACTACATGGATATTTAGAGATTTTTAACAAGGGATAATATAACGTTTTGAAATAAAAAAAACAGTGAGGAAATTAGCCTCTGGCATTTTTATAAAATAATTTTCCTGGGTCTGCATTTCATAGGAGAGGGCTGTGGGTTAGGAAGCTGTGACCCCAGGAGCTGGCAGACCTGCCCTGTATTTCTGACTCAGTAACCAATTGGCTGTGTGACCTCAGGAAAGTCACTTAGTACCTTTTGGTTTCAATGTTCTCAAGATGTAAAAATTAAGTGTTAGACTAGTTACTCAAAGCAGAAGTTCTAATATTCTGTGATTTTGATTTTATGTCTTGAAGAACTAAAATCCCTTGAACCAGAAAATGTGAAACTAATGAATCATTCTCTACTCTTAAGAAAAGGAGGGAGTTAACAGCATGTGTGACTGCATTAAAGTCGAACCTTAGTTGGTAAAGCAAGACAGGACACTCCCCACCCTACAAAGCAGGAAGTCAGAGTTTTTCTCATTGGAAGGGCAAAGAGAGAAAAACACTGAAACATAAAATACACCAAAACCAAAAGTAAAGATGCCTGACAGTGGTTTATCTCCCTGTTTTTAATGTAAATTGTTGACCCTTTTCAGAAGGCAGCAGTGGTCAGTGAGGGCTTTGCATCTTCTGGATTTGTACCCCTTCTCCAGTTTCACTTTCAAATTAGGTGACAAAAATGAGATTTTGTTTTCTGGGTAGGTGGCTCATTTGCTTTAAAGTAAATGCACATTTGGCAGAAGAAAAAAATGAGTATTTGTAATTTCTGAGGGAGTTTGAATGAAAAAGCAGGCACCTAGAAGAATACTTTGAATGCCTAAATGACTTGGTTTTCTTTTGTGCAGCAAAACTCATCAGATTCATCTGTCAAACCCAGATTCAAAAAGACTTTCAACCCATTCCAACACAAAGGTGAGTTACAACAAACCAAAGGTTCTAAGGGGTAGGAAGAAAGAGCATGAATCCATCATGGGCAACTCACTTTAGAGTCCAATCAAAATTCTTTGAAGTTCGGATAAAGTTCAAGTGTCGGAACTTGAAAAGGCATATTTCCCTCCCCAAATGCTCCATGTGCTCATCCAGAAGCTTTGGGTCCTGTTATCACTGCCACCAACCAGCCTGAGGGCTTTTAATAAATCTCTTTATCTTTTTGGACCTTTGTTCCTCATCAGTAAAAAGAAAAGCTAAGAGATCACTAAGTTTCCTTCCAGCAGTAACATTCAGTGATCTCAAACCAATCTCATTCCCCAACGTCTGAAAATACGGTGCTTCTCTTCTCAAATGAGAGATGTCTGACGAATGTAAGCTTCTATGGCATTAATAAAATGCTGTACACCCTAACCTCTTCCGAACACTGTCCAGAATTGTAAGGAATTGCATAGGCTTATTTTTATTTTGGTCTTATGCTTGATTCCAACATAATAGCAATAATTCTTATCCTCTTTTTCCTCTTTTAGGCATTTATGTACTTTCTTATACCGGAGAGTCCTCAAATGACATCATGCTAACTCAGTTTTCATCAACTGAATAAGGCCGGGAACCCTAAAATCAAGGAAAATTTTTTGGAGCAAATTGACATTAGAGCTCAGTGTCAGTGAAGAAATCATGCTCAATATTCAATGAATTTTTCTGATTTTGGAGTCTGAGAATATAATAAGGAACTCTCAGCAGTTTCATGACAGCCATCTTTATTTTCAGTTAAATGGAGAGATTTACTTCCATGGGCTTTGGTTCAAAGGAATTGCTTCATAAATGTAGAAGATCAGGTTTTTGTCGGAAATTATGTCAGTTGTACTAGCCCCTCACTGCCACAAACTATGGTTTCCTTTTTCATAAAATAGCATTATTCATGTGACATTTCTAATCACCTGAATTGGAGTAAGGAAATGTCATGAAATCACTTTAGATACATTGATGGACCATGTTCACTTTCTTATAAAAAAGTCACTGGTGAAATTTCCTAGAGAAAAGGCGTTTTCCTCCAAAAACTTCCAGTTGGATTTTATGCTTGTTTTTGCTTTTTAGGTACAGTCACTGAACTTTGAAAGTTAATCAGAAACAAAATAGAAGTGTCCATTTCAGATAGCTTCATAGTCGTTACTTAGGAAGTATAATGCATTAGTTTTCAGTTTACAAGTCACTTTCATCTGGTCCCCCATCCAATGACGTGAGGTGTCCAGGCAGACCTAGTGCAGAGATGATGAAATAGAGGCTTGGACAGGTGAAGTGACTTCCCAAAGTGAAGCCAGTAAAGGGCGCTTTTAGGACTTTTGGTTCCTAGTCCATTTCTACAACCTCATAACAGTCTTGAAAATTACCTGCAATCCTAAGCAAGCCTTATGAGGTTAGATACGAGATTCATCACTCCCAGAATTCTCTCTATGTAAGAGGAAAATTGAGGGAGAATTTGGTTGTCAACATCCAGAAAGACCTTAAAGCACCTGGTTTTCTTTCATAATACACTATAGGCACTTTTGGAAGTTATTTACATGTATGGCCGATACATGTATCACCCATACATGTAAATATATGTATTATATATTACATGTAATATATATTACATGTAATAATACATGTATTATTACATGTATGGCTACTTTTGGATGAGATAGAGAGCAGCAGGTGAAGGCACTGTAGGAAGCAACATTTCCCTTCCATACTACCATCACTTGGGGCTCACCTGAGTTTCAGTCCTGACCACAGTGCCCAGAAGAACTAAGCCCTTTGATTCATCCTTGCTTCCAGAGTCTCCTAGAAATCTGCTGTGGCATTTTTAAAGCAAGTGTTGATTTTTTTCAATAACAATTGCAGTGTTGATGATGATGACGGTGGTGGTAAGAAGTCATAAAAGAAGAAGCAACATGTAGAGAGTGCTCACTATGTGTTAGGCATTATTCTAAGTGCTTTGCATCTATTAACCCATGTAATCTTCACAATAAGCTTGTGAAGGGGGAATAATATTATCCCTGTTTTACAGCTGCTGAAACTAAGGCACAGAGAGGTGAGATGTGAGCAGGGCAACATGGATGGCAAATGGCTATGCCAGGGTAGTAGTTATGGAAGTTGAATTACAATAAGAAGAGGGTTATATAAGTCAGCCTAGCAGGATTGGAACTGCTAATTTAATTGTAATTAGAATCCTAGACTCCTTGGCTGCAAGGGAGCTCAGGCATCATCTAGCTACTATTTTATGAGTAGCCCTGATGTCCTAAGTCTCAGCAGCCTGTGATTACAAAAGTAAGTCAAGTCCACATTTACTGCTATCTGTAGGAGTATATTAGTCAGCTCAGACTGCCATAACAGAACATCACAGACCAGTGGTTTAGACAACAGAAATTTATTTTCTCATGGTTCAGGAGTCCAGGAAGTCCAAGTTGAAGCTGCCGTTGGGCTTGTTTTCTAGTGAGACTGCTCTTCTGTCTTGTCTGTGTCCTCACATGGCCTCTTCTCCATGCACATGCAAATAGAGCTCTCTGGTGTCTCCTCCTCTTCTTATAAGGACACCGATCCTATCAAATTAGGGCCCCACCCTTATCAGCTCATTTCACCTTAATTACTTCCTTACTGACCCTGTCTCCAAATAATCACATTGGCGGTTAGAGCTTCGACATATGAATTTTGCAAGGACACTATTCAGTCCATAACAAGTAGCTAGAATTTTTATTTGCCTGTATAATTGAAATTAGGGTCTTTTAAAAGTGTGTTGGATCACATACCATATATCATGTTTGTCTAACCCACTGACTACACACACATTCAGCTCAGCTCCCTTCCAGAATGCTACTGAAACAACAATAAAAGAATTAAAAAAGGAGAAAGACATTAGAATATTTTCTATGGCTGTGTAAAAAACTGCCACAAACTTAGGGGTTTAAAACAACCTGCATTTATTTTCTCACAGTTTCCCTGGGTCAAGAGTCCAGACACAGCTTAATTGGGTCCTCTGCTCAGGGTCTCACAAGACTGAAGGAGCTAGCTGGTCTACATCTTTATCTGGAGGCTCGACTGGAGAAGAATCCACCTCCAACTCATTCAGTTTATGGGCAGAATTTACTTCCTTGCAGCTGTGGTAAAGAGAACCTTGGCTTTTCGCTGACTATTGGCCAGAGGCTACCTTGGGACACTAGAGGTCACCTACACATCCCTGCCACTGGGATTTTCCAAAATGGCCACTTATGTCATTAAGCCTGCAAGGAGTGTCTCTTAGTCCAGTCTGCTTTTAAGACAGAGTCTTGTACAATATAAGGTAATCAGGGGAGTGACATCCTATAACTTTTTCCATATTCTATCGGCTAGAAGTGAGTCACAAGTCCTGGCCACACTCAAGGGAAGGGGATTTCTAAAGGTGTGAACAGCAGGAGGAGGGGATTACCGGACCTGAACTACTAAGGATAAGGAGAGAGAGAGGAAGCAACAGCAATAGAACTTTGGAAAGCAGGTGGGGTGAGTGCAAACTGACTTAGCTTGCCTAAGAAAGCTAAATATGAAGCCAGAAGCGGGGGAAGCCAAGAAGCAAGCTGCTTTACCCTGCAGAATCCCCCAAGAGACTTGAGACTTGGCGGCACCAGTGCTTCCGTAAGAAGTGAAGTGAAGGTGGAACTAAACCGTACAGTTGTTCAAAGTCAGTTTAGGAAACAGACTCTCAGATGCCTCCCTCAGCCCAAGCAACCAAGTAACCATCCCTTCTTCCATCCTAGCAATAGAATATATGGATATGTGGGGAAAACATGGGATTTGGGGACTGAGAGACTCCAGAAGCATTTGAGGGAGAGTTTACCATCTCCAAAACAGAGAGATTCAGTGAAAGTTAACATATAACACCAGCAACGAGGTTTACCTCCTCCTGGCAAGAGACTGGAACGGTCCTCTCTGGAGAATCTGATCACCAGGAGAAAACACTGAAAGATACTGACTCTGGGTGTTTGCTAATGAAATGTTCACACAGCTCACCCTACAGTGAAGCCGAGAGCCATCAGACGCACTTTGTTCACAGACCTTCCAATCAGCTCTTCAATGTCCTACTCTGAAAAGTATAGCCAAACTGTCACAGCCCACTAGGCTCTCTAGGAAAGCACCCAGTATTAAATGCAGAAGCCAAAACAAACAGAAAGAGCCAGTATGGTGTCACCTAGAATCCAGTTCTATGAGCTCGACTAGAAGATGAAGGAGAAAACAGAGAAAGGAAGCTGGGGCAGGGGTAGGCGGGTGGGAGGACATGACTAGAAAGAGGGGGAAGGGCAGGGATCAATACTAACCTCCAACAGAACATTGCCTTTATGAACAGGGTGCTATAAAAAGGCACACTGGGGCCACAAAAAGAATCTTTGGAACTAAAAATAGAATAACATAACCACTAAAACACTTCAACTGAGGGGATGGAAGAGAAAGTTGAGGCAATGACCTGGAAAATAGAAATAAAAGAAAAAGATGTAAAATGAAAGAGAAAAAAATTAGAGGACTAGACCCAGAATTTCACCCTTTGAATCGTAGGATTTTCAGAAAGAAAGACTAGAGGAACAAAAGGAAGGGCATCATTAAAGTAATAAATAGAGAACAATTTTTGGTCACTTAGGGTCATGAGTTTCTCTACTGAAAAGGCCCACAGAATGCCCAGTATGATAAGTGAAAATAGACCCACAGTTAGACATGCTATCATCTGAATATGTCTTCCCCCAACTCATATGTTAGTACCTAGTCCCCAGGGTGATGGAGGTAGGAAGTGGGGCCTTTGGGAAGTGTTTGGGCCATGAGGGTGGATGTTGCATGAATGAGATTCGGGCTCTTATAAAAGAGGTCTCACAGAGCTCCCCAGCCCTTTCCACCACCCGAGGATGTAGCAAGAAGCCGGACGTCTGCAACCTGGAAGAACCTTCACCAGATCTTGTACTTCCCACCTCCAGAACTGTGATGAATAAGTATTTGTTGTTTATATGGCATCCAGTCTATAGTATTTTTCTATGGCAGCCCAAATGGACTGAGACAACATTATTGTGAAATTTCAGGTCACAGAAGAAAAAAAAAGACGATGCAAATATTTTCAGAGAGAAAAAGTGGGATTTACCTGAAGGATCCAAATCAGAAGATTATCAGGACTCTTCACAGCAGCAGTATAAGCTAGAAAACAATGGAAAATGTCTTCAAAGTGTTGAGAAGAAAAGATTGCAACCTAAAAGCAATTAAGTGTGAGGAAGAATAAAGATAGTTTCAGATGCAGAAATTCTTGACACGTTTTCCTGCAGTACTTCCTTTCCCAAAGGTTACTGGGGCATAGGCTGCACCAAAGGCAGCAATAAGCCCAGAAAGACTTGGGACACAAGATGCAGTAGAAGAGAGAGAGAGGGAACCTCTAGGGTGGGAATAAGGGAGTCGCTAGCCAGACAGCTGCCGTGGGGCAGGTCCAGGCTGGACCCACAGGGGAAATTGCTCAACAAGGTGAAAATGATAGGATACCTGATATACTTGAGTGTTATTTAGAAGAGACCTACATACTTTGAGGTAGGTTGGGTATGGATTTTTCATAAGAACACAGAAATCTAAGCAAGTAAAAAAAAGTTACACCTAACAGAAATAAAATCTTGTGCAGAAAAGGAAGAGCAATTAAGCATACTACTTGGCTCAGCTATGAATAGAGCATACAGAGTGCCAATAATGTGAAATGATTTTGATATAACCAAAATAATAACAATGTATTGGGAAGGTGGAGAATAGGAAGTATATTTGAGAGGATAGGAAAAGAGATCTAAATACTCATTCTTTGTTTTTGGAAATCAATAAAACTGAGAAACCAAGAAGTAGCATTATAGTCGTGTTATTTAGAAACATAGAAATAAATATCAAAAGAATCAACTAAATCAGTTAAAAGAGTTTGTCTCTGAGAAGCAGGGAATTATAGAGTTATTTGACTCTTGAAATCATATCCATGTGACTGGTTTAATGTGTGTGTGTGTGTATAATTGGGGACAGCATGGGACATCCTGAAATAGGAAGTCACCTTGATTGATTTGATTGGCCACAAGCTTATGTAGCCTTGGTCAGCTGCTTCAGTTCTTGAAGATGCCTATGAAACCTTCAATTTGTAATGTCCAGTAGGCCACTTGGCATACCAATCTATTGTTCAAGGGAAAATCTGGGCTAGAGATACACTCTTAGGGTCTTCACCCTGGAGATTATGGTTAAAGCCATGGGACCAGATGAAATCACCTAGCAGGTACAGGGAAAGAAGTGAGTAGGTCTAAGCATTGAGCTTTGAGGGTACCCCCATCATTTAGAAGTAGGAAGAGGAGGAGGATTCAGTAAAGAGGAAGGAGAAGGGAAGCTTGTGAAGTAGGAGGGAAACCAGGACAATGAGACCCAGAAGCAAAGGAAAGCATTTCAAGAAGGAGTTCAAGGACAGCAACTGGGTTAACTACGGCTGAGAGTCAAGAAAGATAAAGAGCCCGACTTGCCCATTCCAGTTTGAATGTGAAGATCTTTAATGTATGAATATAATAGGTACTCAGAGTAAGAAATTCCACTAGTGGAAAGTTTCACACTGAATACAGAGAACGGAATCGTGTTTAGATGTTGCCATCCCTCATATTGGATAAGCTCTTCCAGATCTGCAACTAGCTATTTTAGAAAGATTAATTTTCTCTCTGTTTTTTGGATGCTTCCAGAACAAATGGAGGGGCTGAGGGATGTTCATTTTGTCACACCTAGAATGTTTCCCAGCCTGATGCAGATTTTGCTAAAAGTCCCAAATCTATCTGTTTCTAAATGATTCTTATGAGGAAAGACAATGTGCCTTTTGTTAAAATAAGGCAGCAAAACTGTGCTGTACTTACCTTTATTAAACTTCAGGGGGCGGGCTCTGACCAAGAAATAAAGCCTGGACAAATTGCTCAAAGCTTAAATACACCTGAGATCCAGCCTGGAATGTAGCGAGGTGAAAGGCGTTTTAATCCAACTACTCTAATTAGGAACAACTTACAGTGTTGCTACTGTGTTTTGTCTAGTAAAAGAGATTAGGGAGCTAAGAACATAATAACTCCGTCTGGGGTTGGGAAACAATACCTCTGTTTCCTGGGTTTAAGCCCAAGGGTGCTGAGGAACACTTGAAGGCTGCTTTTAAGCAAAGCAGGAATTAACCATGGTTGGCAGGGGATTTTTGCCTGCTAGAAAACCAGTGTTTTATTTAAAATGTAGGTTGTCTTAACAGGATATACCTTGAGTAACTTGGGCAAATGTAAGTTAATTCAAGTATGTGGCACCAAATAGGTTGGGGATATTCCTAGATTTTTGGATTCATTGTTTACTTTGGGGGAAAATGGTTTGGCAGATTTTGTACAGTTTTGTCATACGTGAGCTTCCATGAACGAATTACCCTAACTCTTCAGGGTGGAGGGAACAAAACAAAAGAAACATAAAATAGTGACTTCATTCAGAGCAAAGATTTACTAGGCCCTCAAAGATTAATCAAGAAAGATCAGGGCTGCTTGCAATTTATTCCTCAGCCCTCTTCTTGCTGCCAGGTCTTGCATTAGTGTTATGCAGTCCAAGTTCATACTGCTCTCAAGAGATAAGGTGTTAGGACAAGGAATAGTGACCTTATTTGGAAAGCCAGCAGACCAAGAAGTTGGTGGACTAGTGTCCCAAAGAACCATCTTGCCCAGATTTGGGTGCTAGTTTCTTTTATAGAGCCAAGAGGGGAAGGTGAGGAGGTAAAGTAAAAAAAAGTGTTAAGTTTTGCAAATATTTCCTGGTTCCAGCCAGACTCCAGAGGGGATGTGTTGATTTCTTCTTTCTTGCAGCCATTCATAGGTTGGCCTGGTCAGGATGTTTCCTGTGAGCTAAAAAAAAAGGTATTTTAGCTTAATCCTCAGGCATGGGAGGCAGGGTTCCCCAGGATGGGCCATTATGTGTACTTTAAGCCTTAGGCAACATCCCTTTAGTGATTAACTTGTAGCAAAAGCAATAGAATACAAAGATTAAAATAAAAGAGACAGATCCAATATGGAGTCAGATTTGTTCTTCCCTATTACATTATTGAAAGAAAGGGTAGGAAAGGGAACAGAGGTGACCAAAGCCCTCAGGATTCCAGTTTCTGTGCTAGACTCAGCATAGATCATGCCCTTTAATCCTCAAGACAACACAGTAAGTTGCATATCATTTTCCCCCTTCTATAGATAAGGAAGCTGGGACTGGGAGAGTTTGGGTAAGCTGCACACAGCAGGAAGGGTCCAGAGCACTCCACCCTGCCTCACTTCCCTTGTTCAGAAAGTCTCCTTGCTTCACTCTATGCAAGCAGCAACCATTCCTAATATTTTGTGAATAGAGATTTATTGCTTTGGGATAAATATTGGACCCTCAGGCTGTACCATGAAGTAATTTATCCAGACACTTGACTCCAGATTCTCCTGATAACCTGGGCAAGGTCAGGGAAGGGTTAGAATTTGAGAAAAGGACAAGTGATGGGGGAAGAGTCCACTGATGACCACAAACTCTTCTGTAATTTGTCTCCATTTCACCTGGCTTGATCCTAAAAAAAAAAAAGTGCCCATGTACCTTTCCTTGATGGGCTCCATGGGGCTTATGTAGAGGGTTCTCTCTGGGATGGAGTCCTTGGGAGGCTCACCTCTAGTTTGCCTCAATCACTTCTCTGTGGGTCAACTTCCCATCAGTAAAACACAGATCTGCATTAATTAGATAAGCTCAGAGATCCCTTCCAGTCCTGACTTTCTCTGATTCTGTGTCTCTTCATAGGTAACACCCTGGGAGAAGAGAAATTTATCGCCAAAGAGTACCAAGTGGGTTTGGCAAGACCTTATCTTGCTGGGTAGGAACCACAGATAAAGCATTGCCAACAGCTACTTTTATGCCAGCCAGATGGGAGGCAACAACCCTCTGGAATTCTGACCTGACACTTGAAACCAGAGCAGAGGAGTGCCCCAGTGTGATGTGTTGCCAAGGGACACATTGCTTTTATGGATAAGGTTTCCTGGTTCTTAGATCTCAGCCATGTCCCCCAGTAGGGCACGGCAAGGCAGCTGTGGATTCCATGACAACACACAGCCAGGCACTGCCAAGGACAACTCTTTGTGGCATGAAAGCTTTGCCTGGTGCTGGTGATAATGTGACTTTGTTTTCCTGAAGTAGGCTGGGTGTGGGGAGCCAGCCCCACCTGTCCTCTATGTCACCTGATGTGGGGAATGTTATACAGCCCCCCTCCCCGTCAGCTTTCAAAGGAATATGTAAGAAGTCACATTCATGGAATCACTTTCAAAATTTATGTTGATAATTTTTTACATATTAAATTCTGCAAACATGCAGTGCACCTGCCCTGCTTTCTTTTACACTAGAGCAATGCTTCCCGAACTATATCTCCAACTGGCAGCATCAGCATGACTGGAACTTGTTAGAAATGCCAATTCCTGGACCCCACCCCAGACCTCCTAAATCAGAAACTCTGGAGTGGTGCCCAGGGAGTGCTGTTTTAACAAGCCCTCCTGGGGATTCTGATGCACACTTAGATTTGGGAACCACCGATTTAGAGAACTCAAAGGGGGAATGTTTCAAGCTGAGGGCAGGAGATTAGGATCTGAATAAACCTTGCCCTGTGCAGGAGGGTAGAGCAGGGAGTGAGGACTTTTTTGTTTCATTTTCTAATGACAGCACTTCTGTGAGCCTCAGGAATCAAGACAGTCTTGGTACAGGTGCAAGCAGAGAAGTGTTAATGATAGATGTGTAATGTAACAGAACTGATAAGAAAGAAAAAGGGTTGAGGCCTGGCTCCAACACTTACTAACAGTATTAACTTGGTTCCATTCCCAAAGCCCAGTGACTTCATCTGTAAGCTAAGGGTAATAACTCTTTGTAAAGTTAGTGTTGGGAATTCATGAGAGAAGCCTGAAAATTCTCAGCATACTGCCTGGCATTTGGTAAGCCTCCAACAAATACTGGCTATTACTAGTATTAATAATGCTGATGTTAATAAAGCAGCATGAATTCTGTATGATATTGTCACGGCCCCAAAGTAGTGCACTTAGAGGAAAGATACAGTCTTCAAGGTCCAGAGACAAGGGTTCAAATATCAGTCCTGCTATTGACCACCTTGGACAGGCTATCTTATTTCTAGTTATTTGTTAAAAATCAGAAAGATGACAATTATCTATTGTCATCATGTTCAGGCTTGTTTAATGCCTGAACACTATAGGAGTTCAATACATTTTCTTTTTTCTTCCTCTTCTTTCAGTGGGAAAAGAAACCCAATTTTCAAGGGTATGAAGGTCAGTGTGTCAGCGATTTAATCATGCAGAACATTCATATCGGAGCATTCTGTCGAGGTGGCTTACAAAATACTTGTTTAAAGCTGAGGAAAAAGGCTATGGGCAGCTGTGAAGGAGAGAAGGACCCTGGATGTATCTTTCTTTTTCTTGTTCATTATCCTAAAGAAAAGTTTAATGACCCTTGACAAGTAGAAAGAAAAATAGTCCAGACCAAAGAAGCCTTTACAGGGAAGAATCCTGAAGACCCACAACCAAAAGAAATGTCTAATTATTTTTCCCTTGTTAATATAAAATAGACTTTAAGAATATCAAAAGCATTGCCACAGCTTCCACTTAGGACATTTCCAAATGTACAGGACTCTCAGGTTCCTAAATTACAATGCCTTTCTAGCCCATCTCTCTTTGCTTTTTGTTTTTTACTTTAACGAAGACTGGTCACCAGCCTCAGATGTCTTTTTCCGGCCTCTCTTCCCTTCTGCCTCTCCCCAGCCCAATGTGTGTACATTTTCCTCATCCTGGCATTGCAGGTGCTGGGAGCGCTTATGTAGTACAGTCATAGACATTTGGTTGGGTGTCTAAATGAAACAAAGTGTACATTCCAAGTATAGAGCATAAGATGTATAACAGGTGTGACTATGAGTGAGTGACATTGATTCTTTGTTTCCCAAAAAGGAATTTTAAGTTTATTCATTTGAGGAAGTTGAGTACCGTGGCAGGAAGTATGGAATCTGGACTCCGAGTTTGCACTGTAGCATAGCTCTTGCACTTAGCCCTGTGTCCTCTGGCAAGTGATTTAGTCCCTCCAAGGCCTCAATTTGCTCAATGGTAAAATTGAGACAGTGATAGGAACTGCCTATAGGGTTGTTGTGAGAAGTATCGGTAAATGAAATAACACATGTAGCAAAATTCCTGGAACATAGTATGTGCTCAATGTATGTTAGCTATAATCACTTTTAGCTTTTATTTTATTATAAATAAAAAAATACATAAGATAGGATATAAAAACCCATTTCCTTATTTTACTTTTGCCTCCCAGTACCCCGCCACCCACAGTAAATAATCATTGTTTTTGGACTATATCTTTCAAGACTTTATCCTTCCACACAAATGGGATCCACTTTATATGTGCACGTATTCTCCCTTGTCAGCTCGAGTTTGATGTTTACTTCAAAAAAATCACAGAAGAGATTTGGAAAATTTCTATGAGACTGAACCAGGTATGAAATACAGAAGGAACAGATCTCATAACATTAGAGCTTTGGAGTTATACTTAATTTTCAAAATAAAAACTGCCTTGTTCTACATGGCTACTGAATTATTCACAAAAAAAATGGGTCTGGATACATGTGAGTTTCTCAAAAAGTTCATACCTTTCTCAAAGTTGTTGATATTGTCATCATAGCAGATATTTAGAAGATTGTGATGCTGGCCCTGATGGTGGGGAAATGTTAATTCTACACACACATGCCCTTCTTCTCCCATATCCCTGCCAGCCCAATCGTGTTGTAAAGCCCCAAATCAAAGTGTTAACTCAGATTCTCCCTCCAGCGCAGCCAATAACCCCATGGTCATGTGCAAAAATACACTGTAGACACAGAAATGGGCAATGGGTAATTTTGTTCAAGATCTGACATTATCTTGGCAGGGACCAGCAGCTTCTACTGCCAAGAGGTGAGACTTCACTATTGAAGTCCAGCTCTTCCCTTGCAAACGTTTCTTTCGGATAAACAACAGTACATGAGAGCGTATGGTTCCTACATGTGCTCATTTATCTTACAAGATTCCCAGGGCGAGGAGGGGGAGCAAGCAGACCAGGAGTTAGGGTCCGTATGTATCACTTTAAGACACGGCTCTGGCTCCTGGTTGAACAGTTGCCTAGATACAAGTACATTTTTCTTGTGCCATCACTTAGTGATATTCATAGTTATCACCTCCACCTTATCCAGTCCTCTCACAGCACATCTTATTAAAAATCAGTGCTTTTAATACTGGAGTATGTAGGAGTAACATGATATGGTAGCAGAGATTTGCTTTAAATTTGACAAGAAAACATAAAAGAAAAAAAGATAAAAGAAGTGTGTCAAAATGTTGACATTTGTTGATCCAAGTGAAGGGAATCATCCAATCCCCTCTACTTTTGTATATATATATTTAAACTTCTATAATAAAAAGCTTTTTAAATTAAAAAAAATCAGTGCTTTTAGAGTCAACAAGACTTCTATTGCACGTCTTCTGTGTTCCAGGTACTATTGTCAATACCAGTTTCTTTACCTAGAGAATGTCACTTGGTCCTCCTTATAGTTCCCCTTTCAGTACTGTAGACAAGGAAACAGAGACCAAGTCCACCTAGAAAGTGACCAAAGTGAGATTTAAACCCAGGGACTCTCTCACCTCAAAACCCATGTTCTTCCTACTCCCAAAACTATTCAAGACTCAAGACTCGCCACAAGGCTGGTGAGGGAGGCATTACCAAGATGCCTTCTGGTATCTATCCCATTAGTCTACTTTGGTTAATGTCTTCCTATCAACCTGTTCATTCAGCCTCAGCAAGAAATGTCATCACTTAGCCACTAACATACTGGCCATGGACTTCACGGTTGACGGTTCTACTGGTGGGTCTACCTACATCCTTCACAGTCTGTGCAGCCATTTCAGGGATCAAAACTCCTTCCTCACTTCCCCAACCTTAGTGTCCACAATCAATGGAGAGACAAGAAGGCCAAAAAGTTTGAATTACCTCCTAGGATCATGAGGACACACTCTGAGGAAGTCACACTTCCAGGCTGAATTTCTTGAATGAGAAGGTTAACTGTTGTTCTTTCTCCCCCAGTGGAAAAGTCAAAGACAGGCATTGAGAAGCCCCTAGGAAACCTTCCAGTTTCATTCTCACCTCATCTCCAAGAGAGATAGGGACAGGGGAGAGCTGTCCAACAAACAATCAAATATGTAAAACAAAGCAAAACAAAACAAAAAAAAAAACCTTTATTGGATGTTGGAGGCATGAGGGGGAGAAAAAAAAGTAAAAAGGAGGGAAAAAAGAAATCACTTCTATTTCTACTGCTACTGAGAGCACGTTGTGGAGAAATTGCAAAGGGTTCTATATTCCTAGAAGGAAAACAAAGTGCAGACACCGGGGATTACTGTACGGAGGACACTGACCTTCCTCTTTTCTTGAAGAGCTTATGAGACCACACAAGAAAAAAGAGATTTGTACTGGGAGAATCTCTTTACTTTCTTCCATTTGTCAGAAGTAAAATATCAAGGTGGAAGAGGTGGAAAGGAGAGGAAAGGGCCATTTTCAGAAAAACAACAACAACAACCCTGAAATATCACAGTTACCCTTAGTTTTAGGAGAAGGAATAAAACATGGTCTCCTTTTTATTTTTGTCTTATGAAGGGGCACCTGAACTCGCCATGTTTTCTTAGTTGGAGCATTTCCTCCTTCCAAATATATCCTGTAAATCTTGGGACAGATCTTTCCTTTATTCTTAGTTGAAGCTCAGTCAGGGGATTTGACTAGATTTGGAGCCATTATGCACAATAAACTCTACCATACATATTCAGTCCTCAGAGTGTGCAGATGATTCCAGCAAAATTAATAATTGAGTTGTTTGTAAAGGGCTGAACACTTGTGTGACCTTTATTAACATTAGTAGTCATGCAGACTTTGGAGTGAGCAGTCAAACTTCAAGCTTCCAGGCATGGGCAGGGAACAGGTCAGCTTAGAAAAGGACATTTACTCTCACATACTTCTGAAGGGAAGAGAACATTCCTTGAGTTCTCTCACCTTTACTCCAATGGGCAAATGGGCTTGTATTCTTAGCAAACACCACTGAAGACCAATCCATTCAGGAAAACAAATGTAACAGTAGCTCTGTAGGTCTGAAATGGTTCTGCTTGGCAGTGTATGAGCCCAGGTCTCACTTTGAGTCTTTCCAAGATTCATTCATCCATTTGACAAAAATCTATTGGGCACCTACTATCGGCCAGACACTGTTCTAGGTATTGGGGATACAGTGGTGAACAAGATGAAGAGATGAGGTTCCTATGTGCCTCTCACCATCCATGTGGGTACAAACCCATCACAAGTCTACAACTTTTCAGCTTGTCTGGTCAGTCTCTCCTAGGCTCTGCTACCTTTCGAGAGGTTATTTTGTATTGATTTGGAATACTTGGGCCCTGTCAATAAATAATCTGATATTCATCTACTTTTATGCTCTACTTCCAAAGGAAAAACTTACCACTCCCCATGTTGTTTCATTCAACCTAGAAAGCCCGCCCACTCTCCCTTCCACCTTTGCAAACCTCCTTGGTTCTTCAAGGTTCAGATGGCAGCCTACGTCCTGCTTGAAAACATTTCTGCCTGCTCCTGCCTAAATCGACTCCCTTGTCCTCTGAATCTTATCGTACTCAAGCAGCCACCAAGATGTTACAGGAGGTATTGATTGCATAGTTTTTCTATCATTTGCTGTTTTTTATCCCTATTAACTTTGTTTCACCTGCTGGATTATGCATTTCTCACCAATGAAGACTGTGCTTTACACTTTGATGATAGCTGACTCATTGATGTTAGATTTGAATATCAATTGCATATATTTGATACATACAATGGAATATTACTCAGCCATAAAAAAGAATGGAATAATGCCACTGGCAGCAACATGGACCTAGAGATTATCCTACTGAGTGAAGTAAATCAGACAGAGAAAGACAACTATTATATGATAATCATTTCTATGTGGAATCTAAAAAATAATACAAATGAACTTATTTACAAAACAGAAACAGATTCACAGACACAGAAAACGTACTTATGGTTACCAAAGAGGAAAGGGAGATAGAGATAAATTAGGAGTGTTGGATTAACAGATACACACTACTATATAGAAAATAAACAAGGGCCTACTGTATAGCACAGGGAACTATATTCAATATCATGTCAGTAATGGAAAAGAATCTGAAAAAAATACATATATGACTGAATCACTTTCCTGTACATGTAAAACTAGCACAATATTGTAAATCCACTCTACTTCAATAAAAATGAAATGAATTGCATACCTTTGAAGTATACATTTTCATTTGTGAATTAAAAAGCTTTTCACAACATTGTAAATCAACTATACTTGAATAAAATAAATTAAAAAAATTTTATTGGAGTATAGTTGCTTTACAATGTTGTGTTAGTTTCTGCTGTACAGCAAAGTGAATCATCTACACGTATACATATACATTACAATTTTCTACAGGAAAGCCAGGTGATTGGATAAAAGCTAAAAGAGATTTAATTGATTATCCAGATGTTGAAAACATAGAAAAGAAACCACTAGAAGATTGACCTGCATCTTCTCAATACTAAGCTACTAATTCATGAGCTAGTCCTAACTAAGTCAGCAGTTGTTCACAGGCATCTCCCTCTTCATGCAATTTGAAAAATGGGCATCACTCTGGTCAAAACAATTTTGCCTTCTATATAATTCATTTGTAAATTTGGAGTAAGAAGAAAGTGGCTCTGGGTATGGGAGAGAAAATATGGCTGGAGGAGATGCAGAAAGTAAAGCTCATTCATTTAATGACTGTATATTCACCTCAACACAGCACGATATAGAGACACTCACAGCTCCCTGTTTTTTTTAAACACACAAAGAAGCACTTCAAGCAGCTTTTTGGTATTTTCCCATCTCAGGTCTCCCCATTGTTTGCCAAGTCCTTCTGGACAAGGCAAAATGAAACATATTTCCTTCTCGGTGATTGTTTGGTCTGTAGACCTGCGTGTGCGTGTGTTTGTGTGTGCACTGCCCAGCTGGTAGGTAGACAGATTTCCCCCACGCCCTTGGCCTTTGAATAGAGCAGAAAGGTGGAGATTGTTTTTTAACTTAGTAACAACAATGCTGTTACAAAGCAATTGAGAAAATACCTAAGGCTGCATCAAAAACAGCTGACTTAGATGTGACACATAGCAGCAGTGAGTGTCCTTAGAGACAGGGTCAAAGACAATTTTTATGGGTCCTCAAACCCAATGACATTGGGGCAGATTCTGTGTTTGAGGGGGTGGGGAGTGACATCTTATTTCCTGAGTAGGATATGCCAATTTTTTTCTGTATTTTAATAGTCCTTTTTCAGATGTTATGGTATTTTCCACTTTGTGTGTGTATACCTGAATATATTGAAGAATATTTTTAGAACTTACTTTTTCATTCAATCAATCTTGTATTTTGATGGAAAATAAACTTGTGCTTTATATTTTATTTTGTTTCATTTTGTCTGTTTGTTTTGCTCTGCAACAAATGGCAAAACCAGAAATGGTGCCAGGTGAATGACCGTGAAATCAGTACAGATTAGGTGTGGAAACCTTGGAGTCACTGGAAGCACCTCCTTGAAGTGTCAGTCCTGCTATTCTAATGTCTTGAATAGCAATGAAATATGCCTTTTGAGTATGAGGGTTGGAAGGGGAGCAAGTGGTCAAACTCCAAAGTAAATAGAAGAAAAGAAAGATAATTGGGATTCTGGGTCCATAAGGTGGCAGATGCCTGGGTCATCATCCTAATACTGCACTCTGGGATCTGTTTGTGGCCTGGAAGGTATAGGACCTATGGAGAGAGGTGAGTTCTACTGTGGATGCCCTACTTCTATGGCTCCAGCTAGAGTAAGCTCTCATTGATTTTGTAAGTTTCTAGACTGGAACTTGCTGTGGCACTTTGGGTTTTAGGGGGTGAGAGGACACCACTGTCCTATAGCCCTTATATGTTTCCTTCTGTCACCAGATTCCCAGTGTTTTGAGTGTGAGCCCACATGGCTCATGCATCTCTATAGCCCCAGTCTTGAACACATTCCATGGGGTTTGTTCAATGAAAGAAGAAATGAGGAATAGATTCTATAGGTGGAGAAACAGAGAATACAACTTGCCTTTTTTTACTCTCATTTTCCCACACGTGGGTCTGTCTAAAGGCTGCACGAAGTGTGATACAGCACAGACTGAATACAGAAGCAAACATGAGGGTCCATGTCTCCTATTAAAGACATTAAAGAGGTTTGCAAAAATATAAAACAGTGACACTAGTCACTCAGTTTGTTTTGTTATTTGGAAAGCATGATTATTTTTCACACACAAAAATTTTTGTTAACATGTAATGGGTTTACTATTGCCATTTAAAATGAATTACTAACCCCAATGTTCAAGTAGCATTATTTACAATTGCCAAGATATGCAAGCAACCTGAATGTCCATCCTTTATGAAGGGATAAAAAAGATGTATTATACACACACACACACACACACACACACACACACAATGGAATACTACTCAACCATAAAAAAGAACAAAATTTTGCCATTTGCAGCAATGTGGATGGACTTGGAGGGCATCATACTTAGTGAAATAAGTCAGACAGAGAAAGACAAATACTGCGTGATATCACTTATATGCGGAATCTAAAAAACACAACAAACTAGTAAATATAACAAAAAAGAAGCAGACTCACAGATATAGAAAACAAACTAGTGGCTACAGTGGTTCAGGGGAGGGAAATATAGGGGTGGGGGAGTGGGAGGTACTAGCTATTGAGTGTAAAATATGCTACAAGGATGTACTGTACAACATGGGGCACATAGTCAATATTTTGAAATAACTGTAAAGAAATGAAATGAATTACTAAATATATATACTTTAAATTCTGATTTAATTCCCAATATGGTTAATATTGATAAACATCAACTGCACAATAACTACATAAACAAAACAAAAGCTCTAATTTTTAATGTAAAGAGTTCCTGAGACTAACTGGTGTGAGAAATGTTAGTTTCACCAAAAGAAATGTTTTGAGCAAAACTTACTAGGAGAAAATGTATTTTATCACATTGTTTCATTTGGATAGCTAAACTTTTGTTTTTGCGCTGTTAGCATTATGGGGGAGAAAAAGCTCATTCAAGTGAGTTTTCCATCTGGATGACGTATTAAATATTTCCTCACAAGAGAATGAAAATGTCATCAGCAGACTGTATTCTTCCTGGAAGTTGCAACCCTGAGTTCCAAGAAGAGACAGTTGGAACTACATTTGGAACCAAGGTCAAGCCTAAAGTGAGCCTACTTTGTGCCCTTAAGTAACCAGGGAGAAATATATTTTCTTTTCAAGCATGTATGTCTCTTAACAAAGGTCTCACTCTCAGCAAAAGGCTGTCTCCTCTCTAGTTTTCATGCTCAGCTCTCTCACTTTTTGACTATATTTCAAAGGATTTGAGAAGTGATAGCTGTATGAAACTGTGTTCAGACTATAAGGACATTGAATAAGAAAGTGGTATAGGGCTTCTCTGGTGGCGCAGTGGTTGAGAGTCCGCCTGCCGATGCAGGGGACACGGGTTCATGCCCCAGTCTGGGAAGGTCCCACATGCCACGGAGCGGCTGGGCCCGTGAGCCATGGTCACTGAGCCTGCACGGCCGGAACCTGTGCTCCGCAATGGGAGAGGCCACAACAGTGAGAGGTCCGCGTACTGCAAAAAAAAAAAAAAAAAAGGAAAGTGGTATAGCCTGGTGGTTCCCCCATTGCGTAGGAGTGACAGCATGGTTCATATACTAGCTTCGTCACTTACTAACTGTGTGACTGACTTTGGGCAAGTATTTAACTTCTCCAAGCCTCAATTAAAATGTACCTATTCACACCAACTATGCTGATGGTGCAGAGTTGAATCAGTTTAACTTTGATCGTTAAATGTGTTGTGACCACCCATGTGGCTAGGCTAAGGGCACAAGAAGTGATGCAGGTGGAGTCTGAGGTGTAGGGAGGCTTTACAATCTAACTGGGAGATTTCCAGATTCTTCTTATTTCCAGATTCTATGCTAATGCCTCCACCTATGTAGGAAGCCTTTTGTAGTGAGGGCAGGCATCCATGATTCTTTCTGATCTTAAACACCAAACAGGATCCTCCTCTTATATTCCCTGTCTCAGAAAATGTCCCCATCATTTATCTCCTCGGTCCCTCTAGCCACCTTGGGCGTTGTCTCAGCTCCTTCAACTTCTCACCATGCTCTCTATCAACCAGTCTACTAGCAAATCCTAAATATTTCTCCCATCTGCCCCCTCCTCTTTATCACCACTGCATCCACTAGTTCAGAGAAGGACTCTGGAGATGAATGTACAAAGCCCGGCTTGGCTTAAGCCCTGGGTTCTCAAGGCCAGGTCTGGAGATTACCAGTAGTGCCCAAAGTGTCAAGGACTGAAGAACAGTTCAAGGTTGTAATGCTCTCACTTTGTTCCATTGCCCTTTACAGGTGTGTTATACTGTTGTTTCTGCAAATATTTTGTATTATATCAGGACTTTGTGTGATAAAGTCATGTGTAAGTCACACAAGCTAATAATTGACTGCAGACTTTTAAGATTTTCACTTTATATTTAAAATTATACTGCTAAAATCATGTTGTTTGAAAGCCCCCTCCCCTCAAACTAAGAATAAGGAAAAATAGCTTGCCTTTTCAAATTTTTACTAAGTCCCCTGTGGACCCATGAATCTATTCTTTTATAACTTACCTTTCTGAGACTGACTTGTATATGAAAAATCAATTTTGTGTTGATGGCAGCCATATTTCCTGATGGCGTGGTTACATATTTGCCTTAAAGTTTCAGAGAGATAGGAGCAAAGGGTTGAAATAAATGTATCATTTGTCTTCAATGTGAATTGCCCTAGTAAATCTCTAAATGTTTGCTTTCTTGAGGGAGGGACTTAATTTCATCAGGCAATCCACGTCTTATCAGGAGTTGTCTGTACTTTTGGGTCAAATAAGAGCACTGGAGAAAATAGCCACATTGATGAAATAAGAATGACATTTATGAAGAATGAATTAATTATCTTCCATTAATAATGTGTCATATTTATGGTTTTGCAAAAAGAGTAGCTTTAGGGAAAGAGATTACTTCCATTTTTCCCAGGCTCAAGTTTTGTTCTTTCCTTTTTCCTTCCAGAGGACAGAATGTCCCTCAGCATGGAAACAAGCAGACCAGGTAGCCAAAATATCATAGCGTATTCTCATTGAAACAAACAGGAAAAAACATGCTTGGAGAGAGTTTCGCTTGTTTGATGTTATGGTTCCTGTTGAGATTTTTCAAACAGAAGTTTTGAAAACAAATGTGTTCCACAGTCTCCCACCTCTGAAAAGCAGTATTTATTTCTTTTTCTACAGGTGTTTTCATTCCCATGAAAACTCAGATATCTTTCTCTGAATCGGCAATTAAATTGTTACCCTTGTATCAAAAGTACAATGAGGTACCACCTCACATGGGTTAGAATGGCCATCATTAAAAAGTCTACAAATAACAAATGCTGGAGAGGATGTGGAGAAAGGGGAACACCCGTACACTATTTAATTCAGCAAATTTTTAGTGATACTGTCTGTATATATGGGATCATGTCAGGGATATGGGGGAGATAAAGAATAGAGAGAAAGACTTTGACTACAGGAAGCTCACAGTTTATAAGGGGAATAAGAGAAGGAATCAGACAACAATAAAGCAAGAAGAACGTTCTTCCCAGAGGAGACTAGGAGATTCCAAATGGGAGGTATCCTCTGGTTGGGAGGATCAGCTAAAGCTTCACGGAAGAGGAAGCAACTGAGATTAATTTTGAAGAATGCATAGGATATCCACAAACGAAAATCAGGCTGAGATTGTGGAGAATGAATGTGTACCAGTGGGTGGATTGACTTGAGCAGGAGAAGAGCATCCAACTTAGAAACCTATTTAAAAGTCTAGACATGTTGTAATGATGGCCCAAACTAGGGAAGTGTTAGTAGAAACCGAAAGGGGAGGACAGATAGGAGAGATGTTGTTAAGATAAGACTGTCGGTGCTTAACAACTGCCATTGATCATGGGGTGAAAGAGAGGAATGAGTGTCCAGCCCAAGGGACTGGAGAAATGGCCATGCTATCATCAGAAGGGCTAAATGTGGAAGAAGTGGCTTCATTAACACATTTGAAATAGGCTGAAATTCCAATATAGCAGGCAAAATAATTTGAAAGGAGAAAATTTGGTCTTTGCAAATAAATAGAACTACCACTGAAAAAGCTTATAACTTTCATCTTAGACCTTCTTGGTCATTTGAATGGTATGACAAAATGGCCTTATCTTCCAAACATATTTATTTACAGATATAAATATTAGACTGGATCCTAAAACACCTAATTAGAGATATTCTTTAAATTTTTTCTTTTTAAAATCCACAGGCATCTTTGTATGAAAGTTTCTGGGCATTTTAGCAAAAGAAATAAAACCTATGCCTTCTAACTATGTAACTGGTTTTTATTTTAAATTCAGAAACAGAGTGTTTTGATATTACTGGTGCAAGTTTTATAATCCATTTTTAAGATCAGCTTTGGCCAATGAAGATATTTGTGACTGCAAACTCTTACACTCTCAATAAGAGGAACAAAAATGATACACACAGGAAAAATAGCAATTATTAGAACTGAAAAAAAAAGCTGAATAACTGGAAAACAATTCATAGTATTTAATCACTAAAATAGACCACTGGGCATTGGGTGATATTATTAAAAGAATAATATTGTGTCTAATATTTATCCAAGCATAATGATGTTTTTGTGGCAATAACGGGACAATATTTACAGAAAACAATGGAAAATTTCTAGGTTAAGCGGAAATGATTTCAAATTTTGATGCTAAAATAGCGAAACACAGATTAAAAACACAGATTAAAAAATAATGAAACAAATGATCAGTATCTAGAATGGAAAATTGTAAAAGGGATTGTTAATCAACAGTAGTAAAATAAGAATACTTAATATATAAAATTTTTAAGAATACATATCTCAGGTCAACTGGATTATATTAGTAATAAAAGTCTTCTTGTATGTGTACATTTATCATACAAATTATTAAAAACTACTAGATGAAGAAATAAAGAAATGAACATTTATAAATGTTTCATTGGCTTTTACATTCTTTGTAAAGCTAAGTTTTGACTTTTATAAGAAGCTGAAAAAAAAACTTTTAATTTTAGGCATTGATTTAAAGTTTGCTGAGAATTGTGCTCAGATGAAGGAAAAACACGTTTAAGCCAGAAGAGAACTCAACATAGTTTGAATTTGTTACCAAGAGACAAGATTTCAACTTGTGGATAACAACGGCGTTCTATGAACCAATTTAAAGATAATATATGTTATTTTCTATATCTGCCAAAAGGGGGAAAATGGAAGAAACCAATGTCAAATTCAGCCATGCAACTATCCTTAAATATGTCATGGCAATGTTAACTGAATGCTGTTAAAGCAGTAAGATTTAATTTAGACAAGATGTCAGATGTATAGCAGAGTTAACTTAAATAACAGAAGAGTTTCAAATAAACAGCCAACTGTGGTCTTCAGCAGAAAATTAGATTCAGTTTGAACGTGAGCTTCCCATGTTATTTTGTTATTTGGAATGAACTTTGTTTATTTGGTATAAGCATTTAAGCAAAACCTTATAAAAAGAAAAGATCAGTTTGGCCATTTCACTTTAAAAGGGTTACAAGTTTTTTTTTAAGGGAAAAGTATTTTTATAAATCAAAAGAAACTGCATATAACCTGTACAAGTAAAGTGACATTCCAATAAAATATTAGAACAAGGAAACAAAAATGTGTACATGAATATAAAGAAGATTCATGTACAAATAATCCCAAAACGTATTTCTGTAAGGATGATTTCCTGGTCTTTATGGATCACGGCATGCTCCTATTAAAAAGCGGTTTGGGCAAATGCAGCAACATAGTGCTATTTTCAGTTTTCTTTATACTATCCCAACTTTGAAAAACTTGAAAGGAAAGGCAATTTTAAAACATCATATGGATCTAAATTTTGCCTTGAGATGGTTAAAATCACAATATATGATAGCAATTTATATGATAAAACATAGAACTTTCTATAATGCTAATTTATCATATGTGATTCTATTATAATATTTGAACAAAATATATAAAATTCCTGATTATTTCTCAATCTAAGCATTTCTTTTTTTTTTTTCTTTATAACAAATTTAATCAGTTATACATATACATATGTTCCCATATCCCCTCCCTTTTGCGTCTCCCTCCCACCCTCCCTATCCCACCCCTCCAGGCGGTCATAAAGCACCGAGCTGATCTCCCTGTGCTATGCGGCTGCTTCCCACTAGCTATCTACCTTACGTTTGGTAGTGTATATATGTCCATGCCGCTCTTTCACTTTGTCACAGCTTACCCTTCCCCCTCCCCATATCCTCAACTCCATTCTCTAGTAGGTCTGTGTCTTTATTCCTGTCTTACCCCTAGGTTCTTCATGACATTTTTTTTCTTAAATTCCATATATGTGTGTCAGCATACAGTATTTGTCTTTCTCTTTCTGACTTACTTCACTCTGTATGACAGACTCTAGGTCCATCCACCTCATTACAAATAGCTCAATTTCATTTCTTTTTATGGCTGAGTAATATTCCATTGTATATATGTGCCACATCTTCTTTACCCATTCATCTGATGATGGACACTTAGGTTGTTTCCATCTCTGGGCTATTGTAAATAGGGCTGCTATGAACATTTTGGTACATGTCTCTTTTTGAATTATGGTTTTCTCAGGGTATATGCCCAGTAGTGGGATTGCTGGGTCATATGGTAGTTCTATTTGTAGTTTTTTAAGGAACCTCCATACCATTCTCCATAGTGGCTGTACCAATTCACATTCCCACCAGCAGTGCAAGAGTGTTCCCTTTTTTCCACACCCTCTCCAGCATTTATTGTTTCTAGATTTTTTGATGATGGCCATTCTGACTGGTGTGAGATGATATCTCATTGTAGTTTTGATTTGCATTTCTCTAATGAGCAAAGATGTTGAGCATCCTTTCATGTGTTTGTTGGCAGTCTGTATATATTCTGTGGAGAAATGTCTATTTAGGTCGTCTGCCCATTTTTGGGTTGGGTTGCTTGTTTTTTCGTTATTGAGCTGCATGAGCTGCTTATAAATTTTGGAGATTAATCCTTTGTCACTTGCTTCATTTGCAAATATTTTCTCCCATTCTGAGGGTTGTCTTTTGGTCTTGT
This sequence comes from Mesoplodon mirus, assembly GCF_964341445.2. Lineage (NCBI taxonomy): Eukaryota > Metazoa > Chordata > Mammalia > Artiodactyla > Ziphiidae > Mesoplodon > Mesoplodon mirus. The sequence goes on along the minus strand of NC_138988.1, from coordinate 78,342,902 downwards.
TTATGGTTTCCTTTGCTGTGCAAAAGCTTTTGAGTTTCATTAGGTCCCATGTGTTTATTTTTGTCTTTATTTCCATTTCTCTAGGAGGTGGGTCAAAAAGGATCTTGCTGTGATTTATGTCATAGAGTGTTCTGCCTATGTTTTCCTCTAAGAGTTTGATAGTGTCTGGCCTTACATTTAGGTCTGTAATCCATTTTGAGCTTATTTTTGTGTATGGTGTTAGGGAGTGATCTAATCTCATACTTTTACATGTCCCTATCCAGTTTTCCCAGCACCACTTATTGAAGAGACTGTCCTTTCTCCACTGTACATTCCTGCCTCCTTTATCAAAGATAAGGTGACCATATGTGCGTGGGTTTATCTCTGGGCTTTCTATCCTGTTCCATTGATCTATCTTTCTGTTTTTGTGCCAGTACCATACTGTCTTGATTACTGTAGCTTTGTAGTATAGTCTGAAGTCAGGGAGCCTGATTCCTCCAGCTCCATTTTTCGTTCTCAAGATTGCTTTGGCTATTCGGGGTCTTTTGTGTTTCCATACAAATTGTGAAATTTTTTGCTCTAGTTCTGTGAAAAATGCCAGTGGTAGTTTGATAGGGATTGCATTGAATCTGTAGATTGCTTTGGGTAGTAGAGTCATTTTCACAATGTTGATTCTTCCAATCCAAGAACATGGTACATCTCTCCATCTATTTGTATCATCTTTAATTTCTTTCATCAGTGTCTTATAATTTTCTGCATACAGGTCTTTTGTCTCCTTAGGTAGGTTTATTCCTAGGTATTTTATTCTTTTTGTTGCAATGGTAAATGGGAGTGTTTTCTTGATTTCACTTTCAGATTTTTCATCATTAGTATATAGGAATGCCAGAGATTTCTGTGCATTAATTTTGTATCCTGCAACTTTACCAAATTCATTGATTAGCTCTAGTAGTTTTCTGGTAGCATCTTTAGGATTTTCTATGTATAGTATCATGTCATCTGCAAACAGTGACAGCTTTACTTCTTCTTTTCCGATTTGGATTCCTTTTATTTCCTTTTCTTCTCTGATTGCTGTGGCTAAAACTTCCAAAACTAGGTTGAATAAGAGTGGTGAGAGTGGGCAACCTTGTCTTGTTCCTGATCTTAGTGGAAATGGTTTCAGTTTTTCACCATTGAGGACGATGCTGGCTGTGGGTTTGTCATATATGGCCTTTATTATGTTGAGGAAAGTTCCCTCTATGCCTACTTTCTGCAGGGTTTTTATCATAAATGGGTGTTGAATTTTGTCGAAAGCTTTCTCTGCATCTATTGAGATGATCATATGGTTTTTCTCCTTCAATTTGTTGATATGGTGTATCACGTTGATTGATTTGCGTATATTGAAGAATCCTTGCATTCCTGGAATAAACCCCACTTGATCATGGTGTATGATCCTTTTAATGTGCTGTTGGATTCTGTTTGCTAGTATTTTGTTGAGGATTTTTGCATCTATGTTCATCAGTGATATTGGCCTGTAGTTTTCTTTCTTTGTGACATCCTTGTCTGGTTTTGGTATCAAGGTGATGGTGGCCTCGTAGAATGAGTCTGGGAGTGTTCCTCCCTCTGCGATATTTTGGAAGAGTTTGAGAAGGATAGGTGTTAGCTCTTCTCTAAATGCTTGATAGAATTCACCTGTGAAGCCATCTGGTCCTGGGCTTTTGTTTGTTGGAAGATTTTTTATCACAGTTTCAATTTCAGTGCTTGTGATTGGTCTGTTCATATTTTCTATTTCTTCCTGATTCAGTCTTGGCAGGTTGTGCATTTCTAAGAATTTGTCCATTTCTTCCAGGTTGTCCATTTTATTGGCACAGAGTTGCTTACAGTAATCTCTCATGATCTTTTGTATTTCTGCAGTGTCAGTTGTTACTTCTCCTTTTTCATTTCTAATTCTATTGATTTGAGTCTTCTCCCTTTTTTTCTTGATGAGTCTAGCTAATGGTTTATCAATTTTGTTTATCTTCTCAAAGAACCAGCTTTTAGTTTTATTGATCTTTGCTATTGTTTCCTTCATTTCTTTTTCATTTATTTCTGATCTGATTTTTATGATTTCTTTCCTTCTGCTAACTTTGGGATGTTTTTGTTCTTCTTTCTCTAATTGCTTTAGGTGCAAGGTTAGGTTGTTTATTCGAGATGTTTCCTGTTTCTTAAGGTGGGATTGTATTGCTATAAACTTCCCTCTTAGAACTGCTTTTGCTGCATCCCATAGGTTTTGGGTCGTCGTGTCTCCATTGTCATTTGTTTCTAGGTATTTTTTAATTTCCCCTTTGATTTCTTCAGTGATCACTTCGTTATTAAGTAGTGTATTGTTTAGCCTCCACGTGTTTGTATTTTTTACAGATCTTTTCCTGTAATTGATATCTAGTCTCATAGCATTGTGGTCGGAAAAGATACTTGATACAATTTCAATTTTCTTAAATTTACCAAGGATCGATTTGTGACCCAAGATATGATCTATCCTGGATAATGTTCCATGAGCACTTGAGAAAAATGTGTATTCTGTTGTTTTTGGATGGAATGTCCTATAAATATCTATTAAGTCCATCTTGTTTAATGTATCATTTAAAGCTTGTGTTTCCTTATTTATTTTCATTTTGGATGATCTGTCCATTGGTGAAAGTGGGGTGTTAAAGTCCCCTACTATGATTGTGTTACTGTCGATTTCTCCTTTTATGGCTGTTAGTATTTGCCTTATGTATTGAGGTGCGCCTATGTTTGGTGCATAAATATTTACAATTGTTATATCTTCTTCTTGGATCGATCCCTTGATCATTATGTAGTGTCCTTCTTTGTCTCTTCTAGTAGTCTTTATTTTAAAGTCTATTTTGTCTGATATGAGAATTGCTACTCCAACTTTCTTTTGGTTTCCATTTGCATGGAATATCTTTTTCCATCCCCTTACTTTCAGTCTGTATGTGTCTCTAGGTCTGAAGTGGGTCTCTTGTAGACAGCATATATATGGGTCTTGTTTTTGTATCCATTCAGCCAATCTGTGTCTTTTGGTGGGAGCATTTAATCCATTTACATTTAAGGTAATTATCGATATGTATGTTCCTATTCCCATTTTCTTAATTGTTTTGGGTTTGTTATTGTAGGTCTTTTCCTTCTGTTGTGTTTCTTGCCTAGAGAAGTTCCTTTAGCATTTGTTGTAAAGCTGGTTGGTGGTGCTGAACTCTCTCAGCTTTTGCTTGTCTGTAAACGTTTTAATTTCTCCATCAAATCTGAATGAGATCCTTGCTGGGTAGAGTAATCTTGGTTGCAGGTTTTTCTCCTTCATCACTTTGATTATGTCCTGCCACTCCCTTCTGGCTTGTAGAGTTTCTGCTGAGAGATCAGCTGTTATCCTGATGGGGATTCCCTTGTGTGTTATTTGTTGTTTTTGCCTTGCTGCTTTTAATATGATTTCTTTGTGTTTAATTTTTGACAGTTTGATTAGTATGTGTCTTGGCGTATTTCTCCTTGGATTTATTCTGTATGGGACTCTCTGTGCCTCCTGGACTTGATTAACTATTTCCTTTCCCATATTAGGGAAGTTTTCAACTATAATCTCTTCAAATATTTTCTCAGTCCCTTTCTTTTTCTCTTCTTCTTCTGGAACCCCTATAATTCGAATGTTGGTGCGTTTAATGTTGTCCCAGAGGTCTCTGAGACTGTCCTCTGTTCTTTTCATTCTTTTTTCTTTATTTTGCTCTGCAGCAGTTATTTCCACTATTTTATCTTCCACCTCACTTATCCGTTCTTCTGCCTCAGTTATTCTGCTATTGATCCCATCTAGAGTATTTTTTATTTCATTTATTGTGTTTTTAATCGATGCTTGATTCATCTTTAGTTCTTCTAGGTCCTTGTTAACTGTTTCTTGCATTTTGTCTATTCTATTTCCAAGATTTTGGATCTGGGAAATAGAATCTTGGATCATCTTTACCATCATTATTCTGAATTCTTTTTCAGGTAGACTGCCTATTACCTCTTCATTTGTTAGGTCTGGTGGGTTTTTTTCTTGCTCCTTCTCCTGCTGTGTGTTTTTCTGTCTTCTCATTTTGCTTATGTTACTGTGTTTGGGGTCTCCTTTTTGCAGGCTGCAGGTTCATAGTTCCCGTTTTTTTTGGTGTCTGTCCCAGTGGCTAAGGTTGGTTTAGTGGGTTGTGTAGGCTTCCTGGTGGAGGGGACTAGTGCCTGTGTTCTGGTGGGTGAGGCTGGATCTTGTCTTTCTGGTGGGCAGGTCCACGTCTGGTGGTGTGTTTTGGGGTGTCTGCGGACTTTTTATGATTTTAGGCAGCCTCTCTGCTAATGGGTGGCGTTGTGTTCCTGTCTTGCTAGTTGTTTGGTATAGGGTGTCCAGCACTGTAGCTTGTTGGTCGTTGAGTGAAGCTGGGTGCTGGTGTTGAGATGGAGATCTCTGGAAGATTTTCGCCGTTTGATATTATGTGGAGCTGGGAGGTCTCTTGTGGACCAGTGTCCTGAAGTTGGCTCTCCCACCTCAGAGGCACAGCACTGACTCCTGGCTCCTCAATTTGGGATGATTTGTTGTCCATTCATGTATTCCACAGATGCAGGGTACATTAAGTTGATTGTGGAGCTTTAATCCGCTGCTTCTGAGGCTGCTGGGAGAGGTTTCCCTTTTTCTTCTTTGCTCTCACAGCTCCTGGGTCTCAGCTTTGGATTTGGCCCCGCCTCTGCATGTAGGTCGCTGGAGGGCGTCTGTTCTTCGCTCAGACAGGACAGGGTTAAAGGAGCAGCCTCTTCGGGGACTCTGGCTCACTCAGGCCGGGCGGGAGGGAGGGGCACGGAGTGCGGGGCGAGCCTGCAGCGGCAGAAGTCGGCGTGACGTTGCACCAGCCCGAGGCGTGCTGTGCGTTCTCCCAGGGAAGCCGCCCCTGGATCCCGGGACCCCGGCAGTGGCGGGCTGCACAGGCTCCTGGAAGGGCGGTGTGGACAGTGACCTGCGCTCGCACACAGGCTTCTTGGCGGCGGCAGCAGCAGCCCCAGCGTCCCACGCCCGTCACTGGGCTCCGCGCTTTCAGTCGTGACTCGCGCCCGTTTGTGGAGCCCCTTTAAGCAGCGCTCTTAATCCCCTCTCCTCGCGCACCAGGAAACCAAGAGGGAAGAAAAAGTCTCTTGCCTCTTTGGCAGCTCCAGAGTTTTCCCGGACTCCCTGCCGGCTAGCTGTGGCTCATTAGCCCCCTTCCGGCTGAGTTCTCGCCGCCAGCCCCAGTCCTCTCCCTGCGCTCTGGCCGAAGCCCGAGCCTCAGCTTCCAGCGCCGCCAGGGCGAGCAGACAAGCCTCTCGGGCTGGTGAGTGCCGCTCGGCACCGATCCTCTGTGCGGGAATCTCTCCGCTTTGCCCTACCCAGGTATGTGGGGAGTTTCTTGCCTTTTGGGAGGTCTGGGGTCTTCTGCCAGCGTTCAGTAGGTGTTCTGTAGGGGTTGTTCGACGTGTAGCTGTATTTCTGGTGTATCCGTGGGGAGGACGGTGATCTCCGCGTCTTACTCTTCCGCCATCTTACCCGGAAGTTAAGCATTTCTTTAAGACATCTATTGGCAATTCTAGTTGCCTCTTCCCCTACAGAGCAAAATTTTCCAAATGTAAATCAATTTATAAAACTACCTAGAGCTGATGATGACTCAAGAAAAGTTGTGTGAGGTGACATTATTATTAACATACCAAAATCTTGATAACAACATATTTTGCGATTTTGTGGACAAGAAAAGGCAAGAAGACAAGAAAAATAGATTTTATGAAATAAATATATAATTGGAAAGTTACATATATCTTTATTTTATGAAGCATCCAAACATCCCTGACTGGTCAAGAGAATACCCAGAAATAGGTAATAATAATTTTCAACCATCTTTGACATTTTGCTGTTTTTTCACTCATTTAAAAACCATTACTCAATATATATTTTTAATATTATCATCGTGATGCGTATTTGTCAAGGTAGATAGTTGTTGCATTATTTCTGAACAGTTTGTCAGTGTGTTGATCAGTGTTATGTGTCAACTTGCCCAGGCTAGAGTCCACAGATATTCAATCAAATACTGATGGAGGTATTGCCCTGAAGGTATCTTGTAGATATGATTTACATCTATAATGAGTTGACTTTAAGGAAAAGAGATTATTCTAGATAATCTGGGTGGACTTGATTCTATCAGTAGAAAAGTCTTTAAGAGCAGAGCTGAGTTTTCCTGAGCAAGAAGAAATTTTGCCTGTGGGCAGGGGCTTCAGCTGGTGCCCAAGTGTTCAGCCTATGCTTCCTGATCGCCTGCCCTACAGCTTCTGGACTCACCTGCCTACCCAACTGCATAAACTAATTTTTCCAATAAATCTCCTAATATACATTTCCATCAGGATCTGTTTCAACAGTGGAATGCTGCATGATACAATTAGCTTAATTGATAATTTTTTAAATCTTGGCACACAGAGTGTGTGAGTCTCCACATGTCCACTACTCAGCTCTCTAGATGGAGGGACAGGCCTACATGCACGGTACTTCTCCCCAAAAATGTCTTCTCCAAATCTGACCTGAAATAGCTACCTTTTCTCTTTCCTTATCTTCTCTTTACTGTGTCTGTTCCGTTTTGCCCATTGGTAGGATTTTGACCATTCCATTGAGAATCAAGATATCTTCTCTGACCTCCTCTGTTCTCTAGATTTACCCAGTATTCCTGAGAGCCCAGATGCTGATGGTCCAGGACAAATGCTCCTCAGATGTGAGAGTTGGGCTGGGGAGGCAGCAAAGCCCCTCATAAGCTAATATCTTTGACACTTACTTGTGAATTAGGTACTCCTTAGGCTCTTATTTTTCACCCATGACCATTCAGCTTCTAATACTATTTTGCCTTCCTTGCTACCAATTCTTTTCCAGGGGCCCAAGAAGAATCCATCCTTCTCCTTTCTTTGCTGTCAGCAGCTTCCTTTTGACACCTCCAGGACACTTGCATATGGAACTGGGTGAGGCAAGTAAAGGTTTTTGAAACTCAAATGGCCACCCTTCCCCAGGAGTGTGGGACTCTGGTTGGTGTGGGTCCCTGTTCTCTCAGTGTCTTGCCCAGACCTTCCCTTAGTTCTGGTGACTCTCCAGACACTGAGTCTTTTTTTTTTTTTGTAAAGTAGTTGTTTTGTTTTCCTCCAGTTTTACTGAAATATAGTTGACATATAGCACTGTATACATTTAAAGTGTTCAGCCTAATGATTTGACCTACATACATCATGAAATGATGATCACAACAAGTTTAGTGAACATCCATCATCTCCTAAAGATACAAAATTAAAGAAATAGAAAAAAAATGTTTTCCTGTGAAAAGAACCCTTAGGATTTACTCTCTTAATTTTATATAATCTACACATCAGAGTTAATGATATTTACCATGTTATGCATTATATCCCTAGTACTTATTTATCATATAACTGGAAGTTTGTACCTTTTGACTGCCTGCATCCAATTCCTCCCTCCCCCTTCCCCCCTCCCCCCAGTAACCACAAAGCTGATTTATTTCTCTCTTTGGGTTGAGGGAAGAGAGATGCCTGGGATTTTTGTTGATATCAGGATTTGATCCAGAGTCTCTAATAATGACAAAGGATCATAAGATATAAAATATGGAAGAGTCACTGCCCGGATTTCTGCCACCTGTAACTAGATATGTTTCATTTTGTTCCATATGACAGTAAAAGGAAACCTCTCATGCTGATAAATATAAAAGTGTGAAGAGAAATACTAGCACAATAAGTCCCCTACATACGAACCTTCAAGTTGCAAATTTTCAAAGATGCAAGCGTGCATTTCACATGTCCAATCACATAAGTTAGTTCACGTGTGTGGTGTACATGGTCATGTGCTTGCATCCTCTACAAGTGGTTGTGTTTTGTGTACTTTACTGTACAGTACTGTATAGAGTACAATAGTACAGAGTCTTTATTTCAAGCCCAGGATGTCCAGAAACAAGCATAAAATCAGCGGTGATGTAGCTGGTACGCTAAGAAGCGCCAGCTGTTGTACTGTACTACTGTACTTTTCAAGGTAATGTACTGTAAGATTAAAAATGTTTATTTTTTGTGTTTGTTTTTGTTTGTGTTTGTTTGTTTTTTATGTATTATTTGTGCGAAAAGTATTATACACCTATTACAGTACAGTACTATATAGCCGATTGTGTTAGTTGGGTACCTAGGCTAACTTTGTTGGACTTAACGAACAAATTGGACTTACGAACGTGCTCTCAGAACTGAACTAGTTCACGTGTAGGGGACTTATGTATTAAAGAAAAGTGAAGCCAAAATTTTTTAGTACAATTCAAAGTGACTAGAATTATCTCCCCAAAATATTCATCTCCCTCCTCTATTTAGACCAGTTTCTCTCAAACATCAGACTTCCATGTTAAAATCTTTTTTATCCAAAATAATTGATTTTCTGCATAATCTTATTACTAAGATTGTACTTAATTTTTGTGCTTATTTTTCTTTGCATATGGACAATTACATAGGCTTCATGGATGGTTTCAAGAAGCCACTGGTTCATTTATTTCTTTTCTTAATTTATTTGTTCAGTATTTACTATGAGAGTCAAAAAGTAACTCTATATTTTTAAAGTACAGCTAAGGGTCCATGAGTAAGTTACACAACTTCTCTGAGCTTTCGTTTCCTAGCAAAGATGGAAGGCCTCATACCCCCTTTTCAGAGTTGTTATCAGAATTGAGTGAAATATCATTCAACCTAGTAGAGTATCTGGTATCAGAAAAGGATAGCATTGTTTCTTGTTGCTGTTGTTGTTATTTTAGAAATTTTGTTTCTGTTAAAAATACATTCTGCATTCCCAAATAAAGGACTATGTTTTGGGGTAGAGCTTTGTTTGTGACTTCTAAACTGCTTTATCCTCATTTCTATCCTATTTCCATCTGATATGGAAGTCTGAGGGGAACAATTGAAATAATAGTAGACAGTAAATTTTTCCAAATGACATTAAAGTTGTATGCCGACTCTGGATGACATTAACATCCTGAGGTTAAAATGTTTCTAAACTGAAATGGTTATGAAATTACTTAATCGCTTAGACTGTGAGTTCTTGGGTCTCTAGTCTTGGGAACAAAATCTGCTCAGAGGGAGACTGGGCTGGAATTGTCACATCTTTGGTGCTGTTGGCAGGTTTTCTCCCTAAGGTAGCTGGGAATGATTAGGAACAAACATTAAATGAAGAAGATTCTTTATGATTTTCGGAGAGGAATCAAGAACATGTTTTTATAAATTCCAGTTGATGTGAAGAATTAAGATCTGGGAACACTGCTGCTTCTGTGAGAAGAAATGACAGCTTATTGAGGCAGAGAGAATGAAAGTTATCCCCTGGGAATGAACTGAATCATTAACTTTGTGGCCATTTCAACAACGATAAACCAGAGGAAGTGATTTCAACCCAGGGCTGCCCACGCCTTGGTGTGAGGGTTTAGTCCAGGGAGACCTCGATGGCAGCTTAGTTTTCCCTACATTTCTCATTCCAGAAAGAAAAGGAGTTGGGGGAGAATACCTCATGTCATTTCCTGAGATGCTCAGTATTTACAGAATACATTTTTTGTCATCTTGGCCCTAGTAAGAGTCAGTATATTCTGGAAATAGTACAGAATTCTCAAGGCCTTGCTGAATTTTTCTGTGTACTTTCTACCTCCCAGCTTTGGGTTATCTGCAACCATGAAAAAGAGGCTTTCTAAGCTTTCTTAGCCATCGATAGAAACCAGTCGTCGCTTCTCTTTATCCATCTTAAAAGCCATCTGCCCTCATGCCTTTTCTTTCTCTTATTAATTTATTTATTCAATAAGTATGTGGCACAAAGAGGGGAACAAAGCTGATTAAAAGATGCAGGCAAGATGCTTACAATAGGGCTTCCCTGGTGGTGCAGTGGTTGAGAGTCCGCTTGCCGATGCAGGGGACATGGGTTCGTGCCCCGGTCCGGGAAGATCCCACGTGCCGCGGAGCGGCTGGGCCCGTGAGCCATGGCCGCTGAGCCTGCGCGTCCGGAGCCTGTGCTCCGCAACGGGAGAGGCCACAACAGTGAGAGGCCCACGTACCGCAAAAAAAAAAAAAAAAAAAAAAAAGATAAGCCATGCATATGCCAGGAAGATACGATATACACAGGTAAGGAAGAAAAATAAAATGTTGCTGTTTAAATTGATAAAAGTACAGCAGCCTTCTAAGGGAGTAGCATAAAGATGGAAGCTTATTTTAGAAGATACTTCACTTGGGTCATTTTGGAGGTGAAAGCTGAAACCCACTGGGCATTCGGATGAGTGAGTGCAAAACAAAAGGAGAGATGAGTTACTCTGTATCTTGAGGGTGAGAAGAACTAGGAATTTATTCATCCGTGAGAGGATGGGAAAAAGGAAATGTCAGAGGCTCTGGGAAGGAAGAAGAGCCCAGACATATGAGATAGATAAAGGCTTCAGGAGAACATTAACCAGGAAAATTCCACATGGGGTAGGGCAGAGGGACTATAGGACAATGATTCCAGTGATCAATGTAAGTTGTTTTCTGGGTTTTGATGTAATTACACTCTTTCTTTTCTCAGACTGTCAACAAGAATTCCACCCAGCAGCCTTATGCTAATGAGACTCTGGGGTAATGAAGGATTTAGGGTTCAAAGGCAGGAACCAAGAGCTATAAGCTGGCAGCAAGCCATTTAGTGCTGGTTCCAGCACAGCCTCCAGTGAGGATGGCTCACAAGAACTCAACTCTCTCCCCCACCTCCTTCTTTGAGGATCCCAGAGGAATGGAGGGTGGGAAGACTGGTGGTGGATTTCCCACAGTGCATGGGATGGAAACTCCAGCCATTCCTTTTGCTATCGTATAGGAAAGGCTGAAATCATACCAAAAGATTGTGTGTTGGGAGAATCAAGTAGGTTAATATGTCAAGGGCTTGGCATATAGTAAACTCTTAGTGGGTTTGGAGTATTATTAATTTTATTATTATTTGAACAGCTGGGTTATGAAATCATAAATAGATAATATACAAGACCGGGAAAAGTTACTAAATGGTACAAACAATATGTGTTCTAGAATTTTAGTGATGGGAGAGATTACCTCTGGCATCATTTATCAGGGAAAAGTTTATGGAAGAGCCAGGCTTCATGCTGTGCATGTGGACTTATGTGAGACTGAAGGATGAATCCACCTGAAAGCCCAGCTCTTTGTAGAAAGGAAAAGACAAAGCTTGTTGGAGGGAGGAAAGGAGATTCATTTGGGTCTGGAGCCAAGGCTAAGTACAGAAGAGCAGAAGTTACACTGGAAAGGCAGACTGGGCATAGACTGGGAGCATTTTTCTTTTTTCCTTTTTTTTTTTTTTGTGGTACATGGGCCTTTCACTGTTGTGGCCTCTCCCGTTGCGGAGCACAGGCTCCGGATGTGCAGGCTCAGCGGCCATGGCTCACGGGCCCAGGCGGTCCGTGGCATGTGGGATCCTCCCAGACTGGGGCATGAACCCGTGTCCCCTGCATTGGCAGGCAGACTCTCAACCACTGCGCCACCAGGGAAACCCCTGGGAGCATTTTGAATAGCAATACAAAGAGCAAAGTCTCTTGATAGGTAGTGTGTATATGCAACACAGATGTCATGGACAGATATTTGAGAAGGGAGTATCAAAATCACAGCACTGCTTTAAGGAAATTCACCTGACAGCAGAGTGTCAGTGTCCGGGAGGAGGGAATCCAGGAGAGGAACTGCTGAGGATGGTTTTTTTTTTTTGTCATTCAGGCTGGAAGAGATAAATGAAAACATGAAGTGATGGCAGGGAATATGCAAAGAAAGAGACATATGGGAGCTGTCTGTCTAAACCATAATCAGCAGGTTTTGGAAACTGATTTGGGGTTGGGGAAAGGATGGGGGGGCTGGAAAAATAAAGATAGAAGCAAAGTTAATTATCACACCCCAGCTCTGAACCTGAAGAACTAGAAGAATGGTGGTGCCAAAAGCAGGACAAGGGATGTGAGATATTTTGGGAAACGCCCTCATTTAAAGAGGAATGAAGAAAAGCCAGATTAGGAGGGAAGAAATGGGAAGTCCTAGGATAGAGGCCCCGAGCGGTACAGATGCAGGGAAGATGAGAGAGGAGTTTCAAGAAAGAATTGATTGACATGTTAAAAGCTTCAAGTTGAGAAACAGGAGACTTGAGAAAAGCTCTTGTTAGCCTGCAGTCATTGGTGACTTTAAGAGTCAGATTTAGAGAGAGGGATGGATTACTAGCACTTCAGAGAGAGGAGGAAGAGGCTGGGTGATTAATAATTGTTTTTTTTTCCATAAGTTTGGTTGAAAATGGAAGGGAAAAGATAGGATGGTAATTCAAGAGTAGGCGGAGTTAACAGACAGTTTGTTGTTGAAATGTTTTTGGAGTAAGAGGTATGAACACCTTTTTAGGCAAAAGGATAAAGGAGCAAGTACAAAGGAAGAGATTAATGTGCTAGAAGAGGATTGTTACAAAGGACGTGTGAGAGGTCAGCTCTCAAGAGCTCAAGTAGGCTACTGGGTCCTGCACATCCTTGTCAAGCAGCTATGAGGATCCAGTTGTATTTTGCAATGGGAATATCTCTTCACTAACGTTTTGTGGCCTTCCCCATCAGTCACAGAGAGAGCAGGGAGGATTGGTAGGTCCCCCAGGACCAGGAGTGGCCAGTGGCACAGTGGACTGTCAAGCGGGAAAGATATAGGGAAGGTTGACAAAGAGAGTATTTAAATAGCTCTGCATGGCATCTGGTTTAATAGGAAGGTAGTTGTAGCTTGAATAGTTGGAAGCTAAAGAAGGAGGTGTGGCACAGCTGGGCCTCTCAATGAAGGCAGATGTCCCATGAAAGTGAGGAAGAGGCGGTCAAAGGGTGTGTTCACCACCAAAAATATTCAAACTTAGAATCATGTATTTTCAGATTAGAGCAGTTTCTGATGGTCACATTGTGGCAGAACATGGCAATTCGCTAAAGTGGGATGCAGGTCATTGGCATGGAGGAGCTCCAGGAGGTGAGAGACCAGGGTCTTGAAGGTGAGGATGCAGAAATCCCAGAGAACAGTTGCAGAGGAAAGAGTCAAAGCATGAGCTAGATGTCAGCGATCAAGGAAAAGTGGAAGAGCAAGTGGTGATGTGTAAGTACGAGGGGGATGGAGGGGAACTGGGAGGGGGAAGGATTTGTGCCCAGGGGCACGGGGTGGGGCAGGTGTGATGACCAGGATTCGACACCCAGGGAGATTGAAAGGGAACTGGGGGCAGAAGCTCCTGAGAAGGGAGAAGGCTTTAAACCCAGACCCACATTGTGTGTGCTGATGGGGCACGGAAATGCCTCAGGGTGACAATCTAGGGTGCAGAGACCCAGGAAGCCCTGCATCACCAGGGGCTGTAACATCATCACAGTAATATCTCCTGGATGATGAGTGATTTCCCTCTCACATCTTTAAAGAGACATGGTCTCTGTTTATTCACTTTTACATCGGAGATGTTGACTAGCAAGGATGGAGGTGAGTCTGAGACTCACCTCTCATTGCTTACCAGGTAGGAGAGTCAGAGTTTAGAGAAATTTAGGACACATCTCACAAACCCACAGCTTCTTCCTCCACGCCCCCCCCCCAATTTTCTTCAACCCACACTAGTTTGTTGCTAAAACTCCATCGACCAAACCAACCAAACAAACGAAGCAGGATTTATGCTCAGAAGCAGAATGCCTAAGTTTAGTTTTTAAAAACAAGTTTCTCTTTACATCATCCAAATAAAATGGTTTCTCTTTCAAACTTCCTAGGATACATACATTTTTAAAGTACGTTGTCTTCGGGAAATTTTTACATGTATTCATGGAGGTTTTACAGGTTCTCTTGTGAACTACATCAAAGAGCAGGTGGTAGACAATGCTGAGCTGTCAGTAAACATGCAGGTGACTGTGTACCTGAAGGGGGCCCTGAGGACCCTCAAGGTTTTGTTTCACGTGGAAGAAGTGAGAGAATCTGAGATCTAGCCAAGAATAGTACTGCAATTCCATCAAGGATTAGAGATAATTCTCATTCTCCCAGAGTTCTTTTCCCTTAATTTTTTTCTACCCCAGTTGCAGGTGGAGGATGTGAAAAGAATGTGTCTAGTCTATGACTCAACATGTCTCTATTTTTTAAAATAATATTTTAGTGACTTTTCTTTTTTTTTTATAAAGACAAACTATAGAGAAAAACCAGCATCTGTATTACATGCCAAACAGAATTGAACTATTAATATTTTGTGATTTTTCTTTTTTTAATACCAAAGACATAGAATAAAATGCAAAATCTTATATCGTCTGCTTAGTCCTATTCCATACCTTCTTTTTCCTGGATTGTATAGTTCATTTTTTCCATTATATGTCATTGGATATATATTTTTTGAAGCTGGCTTTTTTCATTCTGGCCTTTTTTTTTTCACTTAAAAAATTATCTATCCATGTTGACACATATAGATCTAGTTCACTATTACTGCAATAATACTAAAATATTTTATCCATTTCCCTACTGATGCACATATAGGTTTCTTCAGATTCTAACTATTAATAATAATAATGAAATTGAACACTCTTGTATTTTCTCCTTGTATATATAGGCAAGCATTTCTCTCAGATATATAGTAGTATATATCCAGAATTTTGAACTCTCCTAGATATGCCAAATTGCCCTCGCAAGTGATTTAAGTAACACGCACTCAGCGGTGTGAGTTCCTAATTGCCCCCCTAAACAGCAGTGTATGAGAATTCCTAGTTTCCCAAAATACTTGGACTTAGTTCTCCCTCCCTCCCTCCCTCCCTCCCTCCCTCCTTTCTCTCTCTCTCTCCTTCTTTCTTTCTGCCTTAATTTTTCCTAACACCTTAATTTTCCAGGGAAGCATATGACAGTGGTTTTACCTAAGGTGAACATTTATTTTCCAAGAACAATCCTACTGATGTTTCTTGCGTATGTTGTCTCCTTGACAGGGTTGATACTATGGAACACACGTTTCCTCTTTATCTCTCAGTGACACAATGCAAGTCATAGAACTCCTTGGTAGTCGCCTCTCAGTGCTCTGTCTTCAATGACACATGTGATATTAGTATTTGGCAAAGAGAAAATAAGGCTAATGGAACGTGACTAATTTCACCTCCAATGTAGGTGGAGCCAAAGCTGGTGGTACTGACTCTCTTTTCAGGAGACACTTCGAGCTTGTGCAGAAAGAGCCCCATTTTGCAGGAAGTGATCTTTGGGCATCCAGCAGACACACTTGTTCTGTTACTTACCATGATTGTTCATACTTCTCACCATGCCTCCCAAATGAGGAACCATTCTTCTCAGGAAAACATCCAAACTTCCACACTGAGCTCTTAGGTATGTTTTTTTCCCCCCTCAAAATAATGGAATCAATGACAAATTAATTTCAAAAGTGAAAAACAAAACAAAACCTAAAAGCCTTTATGTTGACCTGCTTATCTGGATCCAAGAGCATTAAGGAGCAGATTGGATTGATTGACCAGAACATTCCTTAGAGATAAATGGCTTTACATCTTTGATATTAAAAAATGTATTTTGCAAGTCACATCAATTAAAAACACAACAAATACCAAAATTAAAGAAAAACCAAACCACACAAATATATTGATAGTAAGATATTTCTGGATGGCTGTCTATGTGGTTACAGATTCTGAAAATAACATTTTAAAGGATTATCAAACACCTGAAATGTGTGCCCTTTGTTTATCAAGGTCCTCTTTCCTCCAAGCTACTAGTTTCAATGAGTCCAGCTTTGATACTTTTTCCTTACCTGGTAAATCCACATCCAGTTACATTTTGTAACATCCCGCTTTGGGCTTTGCCTATACTTCTGCCCTTCCGGAAACTCTGTACACTCTTAACTGTTCAGCTGAGGCAGTTTCTCTACTTACTTTGGTAATCAACATACTTCATTCTTTCCCTGAGGGAAAAGAGTTCCGCTACAGCAAACTCCTACCATGACTTACTGTATTCACTGATTATCACCTGACTTCTGTTAAAAGATCATTATCAAAAGGTGAAATCGTCACTCTCATACAAATATAAAATGAGCATGTGACAAAGTTTTTATTTAACTCATCTATTAATGAAGGGATGGTAAGATGTTAAAGCTCATTCAAAGACAAATCTCAAGAGCAGACATATTGGTGCAGGCAAATCAGGAATGCTGAGCCGAATTGGCTCATAGATGCAAAACTGACTCATAGCCTATAGAGCATTAAAATGCCATGTTTGGGATAGTCATTTCTACCGTGTAAAAATCAACGGTTATCTCTACTGGAGAAAGGTAATTTGTGTTTCTATGGCAAGAATCATCTGCATTTCTGTCAGTTTCTACATCTTTCAGAATTATAAAATAGCCAAAGTAATCAAAGGTATAGACCTCTATAGATTCAGCGCCTCACAAACGGTCTGCAGACGATACTCAACGTCCTGTTGACAGGACACCCAGTCATCTTTTTCCACCTTAACGTCTTTCACTATGTTTCTCGATTATTCCATCTTCAGTGGAAGTAATGCCTATTAAGTAGGAACAAAATTGAGACTCCATGAAGAAAATTTAAACCATTGGTTTAGGGAATATCTTTGCTTTATTATAGATCTCTGCATATACTAAATTACAATTAACTGCACAAAACTAGATATTCAGAATAACACACTTTTACCTTATCTTTATAGATGTTAGATTTTGCATCTCCACTACTACAGCTTGTGCTCCAATCCGACAGCCTCAGCTGAGGTGTCTCAGCTAAACACAGCCCTTATACATACATGAAGTGACCTTTTGGTTCATAGGAACTATGACAAATGACCAGAACACACGAATACAGGCTCGGAAATTCTAGCAGAAACATTGTCACGAAGCATTTACAACCGTGAAAAGAAAACTAATTCGGCGACTTTCAAAATGTTTCCAAATCCAAGCAAAACACAGAAGCTAATTTCTGTGTCATCACAGCAGCTCTGTGGCACAATCCTTGACCCCCTTCTGCATTTTGGGTTTTGGAAAACACCAGCTTGATTTATCAGGGAGCACAGGAAAGGCACTGGGGAGTCATGGAGGGAACAAGGAGTTTCTAGATGCTTCTAGATGAAATGGTGACCTGGAGAGTCACCCCCCTCCATCCCTCTGTCCCTCTACCCCCCAGTTTCCCAGCCTTTGCTGGACCCGGTGTTTCTTCCCACCTCTCCATCTTCACCCGTCTTCCCTTCCCTCCTCCTTCCTTCTTTCCTTTCCTCTCTCCCATTTGGCATCCCCCCACCCCCTTCTCACCTCCAACCACTTCCCATTTTCCTTCACCCTTTCTTTTAACTTCAGTCCTCCATCTTCTTGGCATGTCCAGAGCTTCAGTTTCTGAATAGAGGTCATTTTCTACTCATAATACAGTCCCTGTAAGAACAGGGACGGACAGCACATGACCAACTGTGGTGTTTTAATAATAGCCCTGCCGTATTGCCTGTGAAATCGCTCCACTTTGTCTGCCAGGGTTTAAACTGTAAAACCATAACAACAATCTTATGTTTTCCTCTGAGTCATATGTTTTCCCTTTTCCAAAAAGTGGAGAGCTGTAATTCATAGTGCTTTTCCTGCTAATGCTCACCTTACACAAATAACACCCTCATGGGTCCTAGGTCTAGGGGTGTGATGCTGAAATAGACGCCATCCAGGACTATATGGAATTTATAGCCCAGCAGGAGGCGTGGACAAGTAACAGACCTTCACCACTTCAAGTTATGCGTGTTCCGGGAGAGATAAGCATGGTTGGCTACGGAAGAACACAGAAGGGGCCCAGGAATCAGAAAAGGACTTTCTAGAAGATGTGAGATTCAAAGGATTAGGGGTTGGTAGAGGGCATCCTTCAGAGAGCGATTTCCAGGAGAGGATAGAGGTGGAGATGGAGAGAAGGAAAAGGCGGGTGAGGAGAGAGGGGGGAGGTGGGCTTTGAGGTCAGGTGCAAGAGGATGGCCAGTGCTGGTTCTCAAGGGGCTGTGAGCCATGCTCAAGCATGTGGCCTTTATCCTTAGGCTACTGGAAGAGTTTAAGCATGTGATAATTTCATGAAGACAGCAATTGAGAGGTTGCTCTGACTTCGGGGAAGAGAATGGATGGGTGTGAGGGTTGGACCCAAAAGCACTGAGGAGACCACTGGTGGGAATTTAACCCAGGGATGTGTTTGTAGTCTGTGCCCGCTCACACCCACAACCCAGCTTTTCCCCCTCTTTGTACCAGCTTCTGAATACATTGCTCTTCAAAGGCTGACTGTCACCCCTCGGAACAAGGTGGCAATAGTCCAGGCCTCTTGATAACACAGCTTGTTAAAACCAACACGCCCACAGTTCCAGCCTTCTTCCTATTGGAACCGAGCAGGGCCCTATGGGGCCATCCCAGGGCAGACCCCTCCCCCATGTCCTCTGCTTTAGCTCCTCTCTGAAGTACTCAGATAATCGTATTTCATGCATATTTCCTGAGTTTTTTAGATGCTAAAAACAACCACCAGATGGAAGAAATTAACTACTTAATGATCATGAGCACGTAGCCCCCAGGACCTTCTGGCACCTAATGACTGACAATGTTCACCCCTGTGACACCGGCCCATCAGAGAATTGTGCACAAGCTGATCACATACCCTGCGACCCTCCCCCCTCCCTTTCCCCTCCCCCCCTCCTCTCCCCCTCCCCCCCCCTCATCTGGCCTTTAAAAATGCTTTGCTGAAACCCTTCGGGAAATGTGGGGTTTTGGGGACATAAGCCCCTCGTTCTTCTTGCACGGCCCTGCAAAAGAAACCCTTTCTCTTCTCCACACTCCGATGTTTCGGTTTGTTTGGCCTCACTGTGCGTCGGGCACACAACTTGCATTCGGTGACACGTTGGCAGGATGGGCTTCACAGATGTACCACCTACATAAGCCGCAAACAGCCGTGTGCTCAGAAGGGCCCGCACTGGGTTTAAGGTTCTGCTGTCATCTAGAAATCCTTAATTTCTGAAGGAGTGACCTCACATTTTCATTCTGCACGGAGCCCTACCAATTATGTAGCGGGGAGTCCTGCTTCTAGCAATCTACGGATGTTTGCCTTCAGAGAATTCTTTAAACTGTAGGGTAAAATGGCCCAAGGACTTGAGGAAGTGTTCCAGAATTAGACACAGACTGTCATCAGCGTTTCCAGAGACAGAGCTGAGAGAGTCTTTGCCTCCGCTGGCGAGCGGACCCTTCTCAGGCCTGTTCGGCCTGCCTCTTACCAACGGCGCTGCAGCACCGCATCTGGAGTGTGGCCAGAAAATTCTTCAGCTCGGTGGAAGAGGATGAGGACATGCTTGACTTTTGTAGAGTTCAACACTTTCAGAAACTTCAGGAAGAAAGCACTTGGTACAAGGTAAAGCTAGCAGGCCCATCAGCCCCCTGCCTGCTGCCCTGCTAATTCTCATTTCCACGATTCTTAGCATGTTTATTCTCTTCTTGCTAGTGGCCAAAGGACATGTTTAAATGTCTTATTTCCTCTGGGGAGCCTAGAGAGAGGCAACAGGCACCTACTACAGGAAATCATGCGGAGAGGATCTCTTATTTAACACGGTTCCCAGATTACTTCCCTTCCCCCAGCCTCCACCCCCCACCTCCAGCCACACCGAGTCACCCAGTTTCTTCCTGCAGCAGAGACTAGACGGCAGTTCACCTCTGCCCCCTGAGGTCTCCGTGAGACAAGGAGCTGAAGTCTGGTCTTGGCAACCCCACCCTCTCCGCGGCTGTGATTGAAGGCGTGGCCCTTCAGTTTCACCTCCCCAAAGAGGTTCTTGGGAAGCTCTCCAGTACAGGGTTAAACTTCAGGAGGCTGCAAAGCACAGACGAGAAAGGTAGGTTCCTGCACTCTTTTCTTTCGCCTTGTACTGTGAACCAAGCTGTTCTGAAGTGTGTGTCCATATGGCTTTTCCAGTTGGCTGCATGTTTTCAACCTCTGTGTCTGGTTGAGGTTTACTCATTTACAGAATGTGGGGAAAAAGAGTGAGAGGGGAGATGACTCTTGGGGGTTTTGCTTTTGTACATCTTTGGATACAGAATGCCACCCAGAATAGTACCTAGAACACGAAGCTGATTCTTCTTTTCTTTGGAGGGAAATCCCATTAGAAGTTGCAGTTGGGGGGCTTCAGTATATGAGAAAAAAGTTTACCACCTGCCTTTCCTTTTCAACAATGTAGACCCTTCCCTTGATTTTTTTTTTTTTTTTTTTACTCCTTTCTGAGTTTTTCCTTTCAGTTAAAGATGCCTTAGAGCTGATAGGGTATTTTCTGACAGCAGTATAAATATAGGTGTTTCTAATTTCGGGTACCTATGAGTTATGAGAAATGAACAAGCACGGTGTTCAGGATCAGGTGGACTGCCATGTTATTTTCCAGAATTTGCTATGAAACAATTGTTCTTCCTGAAGCTTCCTGAAACTAGATTCAAGTGTCTCTCAAGTGATGGCTGTGAAGGCTGATTTTATTTGCTCTGTTGTGATAATTGTCTGCAGGGATGCTGCTCCCCTTAGCTGGCTGCTTTTTCAGTCATTACTGGGGCTAGAGATGACGTGTCCACTGAGACCCAGAGGGGCGTCTAGACTTATTCAAATAACACTGCATGCTTCTTTGACTTTTTTTTTGCCTATTATGCTTTTCATTGTTTCATCTTCGTCCTCACAAGCAACCTTTCCTCTGGGAGAAATATTTTATAGCGACTTCATAGAATACCAGTCTACAGCTGTTTATTTGAACATTGACTGTTCTTTCCTAACTTTATTTAGTTCCGATGCTCAAAATTTCTTGCCACTTCTGTATTTTACCCGAGCAGAGTCTCCCTCCATTCCATCCTCCATACTCCGCTACAGGGTTCTTGGGAAAATGCAATTCTCTTAATGTCATTCTCTTCAGTGAAATATTTCCATTGCACCCCATTGCTTACAGCCTTGCTTCCTAAAGGGTAGTCCAGGGACCAGCTGCATCAGGCGTCATTGGGCAGCTTGTGAGAGATGCAGGTTCTCTATCTGCTCCCCAGATTTACTGAATCTGCATTTTAACCAGGTCCCTGGGTGATTCACATGCATTAAAGTTTGTGAAGCCCCAACTTAAGGAAGGTAGACAAGACCTTCAAGGTCTGGTCCTTATCATCCGGCCAGCCTTACCTCTCACCCTCTGGCTTTCCAGCTGTGCCCAATACCTTCCATTTCCCCAATATGAGAGAGCTCTAATGCCTACCTATGTCTGTGTGTGCTGTTCTCTCTGTCCCCGATAACTTCATTCATCTTCTCCACCCAACTACCCACTGCAGCCTGATTGTTCCTCCCCCCTCCCCCATCCAGTCCACCTTAAACTAAATGTCCATCAAGTCTGCTATTTTATGGCAACTTAGCGAAGTGCTTCTGCCATAGCCCTTAGTACATTAAATGATCGTTGCTAGGTTTATTATTTTCATCCTTGAGGAGTTACTGGAGATTGACTTCTGAATCCATAGCACTTGAGCCAATGCCAGGTACATAGCCTGTGCTCAGTGTTTTTGAATTCATGAATGAATGAATGGATGAACAAGTGAATGGATGCATTGTCTGAAGAGGCCCAAATCATCCCCAGATCGAGGTCTGTAGTTTGAAGTCTTCCAAGGAGATTGCCACTCTCTATCATATTTTTCCACACTCTCCTTTATGAGACTTGCTGGATTCATTTTTTTCACCAAATATTTTGAGTACCTACCCTGTGTCATTCCTTTTCGAATCTATTTCTTTATGTCGTTGTGAATAGTCTCTCCCAGAAGGTGTTTCTCTATCAGTGCCCCTCACTCGCCACCACTCCAAGTCAGAGACTTACTCATTTTTCAGCAAATAGGTACTGAACCCCTTTCCCATACCAGTTACTGTGCTACCTGCTACAAATATGATGACAAATGCGAGCCCTGCCTCCATGCAGCTCCCCAAAGAGAAGATGGGCCTTTTATCATCCTCTGTCTTGCTTTTCCTTATAAAGTCTGAAGGAAAACTGAAAGCCTTATCTTTAACCAAAGCTGGCACATCCAAGTAAAGACAGCAGGAGCTTGAAGGCAGAGTGATTTAGTAGAAAGGAAGCTGGGCTGTGTTTCAGCACCTTGATTTAGTCCAGCACCTGCAATTCCCTAGCCAGGTGACCCTGGGTGGGTCCAGATCCATTTGCTGGACCTGGATTTTCTCAAGTGGTGAACAAGATGGAGACTTAGAAGGAAAAGAGACCCCTGCCTTCGTGAGTGTACAGAGAAGATAATATCCAGGGAGCCTCTGCACTCACTTCTGTCATGTTACGTGATGATTTGAAGGGCAGGGCTCTGTCGTTCTCTGGGTCAAACTGGCAAAGAGGAGACCTTAAGGGAGACATTTCATGACTATGCCCATGAGCTCAGCTGCGACGTTCATGTTGTCCTTTGGCACCTTCCATCAAACACTATGTGGCAATGGCTTCCAGGGAGCAGCGCCCTGCAGCTCAGAGGAATCTACTTGGTATTCATTGTTGGGTGGAGAGCTGGTTTCAAGTAGGGAAGCTGAGGAGGAAGGCAGTGCCATCCTCAGGCAGTCTCTGCTTTTGGAAAGCAGTC
This sequence comes from Mesoplodon mirus, assembly GCF_964341445.2. Taxonomy (NCBI): domain Eukaryota; kingdom Metazoa; phylum Chordata; class Mammalia; order Artiodactyla; family Ziphiidae; genus Mesoplodon; species Mesoplodon mirus. The sequence goes on along the minus strand of NC_138988.1, from coordinate 78,320,317 downwards.
AGGAGAAGGGAAGGAAGTGGCTCCACCAAATCGTGCAGAAAAAATCTGGAAACGTATAGACATAGAGCAAAGAAGGGATCCCTGACCCCTACTGTGGCATGGTTGTAAGGACTCCCTTTCTGATTACACTTGGGTTCTTTCTAATTTGTGTTCATTTCACCTAGAATCAGAAGTTGGGGGCCGGGCATAGTATCTTTTGTCCCCGAGCTTTGCACCCCCATGGGGTGCATGCACAGCTGGGAGGAAACAAATCCTTCCTATTTGTTCTCCAGATACAACCACAGGCTGAGGCTGCAGCAGACTCTTCAGGCGCTCGCAAGGGTTCACCCTTTCCCTGTCTGAGCCTTCCCTTCCTGCTTCATCACTGTGTGCAGCTTCCAAACGAAATGCCTTCCAAACCTGAGTTCCTTCTTGCTTCCTGTTCCTCGTGTATCTCTTTGCCTCCAAATTTCCTGCACACCCACCTTGTGTATAGTTGCCTCCCAGCAGGCAGTGTTTTCTGATGGTCATTTCCTAACTCTTCAAGTTAACATTAATGTCTATCAGTAGGCACACCTTGTAGCAACAAAAAAAAAGGAGGCTCACCTGCATGGGAGGTTTCTAATGACCAACTGCAGATCTCGGGATGTATCTGAGATCAACCTTGCCTGTACTTGACCAACATTTGTGTTTTCATCAGCGGCATGGAGTGGGCTAGAAAGAGGTAGACCCACTTTTGAATCCTCCATCTGCCATCTCCTTCAATAAGTGGTTGTATCTCATCAAGTCTTAGATTTGTTTCTGAAAATGCAGATAATATTTACCAAGCAAGGTTGTAGAGAAGATTAATTAGCTTAAGTACCTAGTATGTTGCCTCAAAAAATACATCAGGGGCTTCCCTGGTGGCGCGGTGGTTGAGAGTCCGCCTGCTGGTGCAGGGGACGTGGGTTCGTGCCCCGGTCCGGGAAGATCCCACATGCCGTGGAGCGGCTGGGCCCATGAGCCATGGCTGCTGAACCTGCGCGTCCAGAGCCTGTGCTCCTCAACAGGAGAGGCCACAACAGTGAGAGATCCGCGTACCGCAAAAAAAAAAAAAAAAAAAAAAAATCAGATCTGATAAAAGGAGACTGACCAAGATGGTGAAAATGAGAAAATTGTCATGTGCAGAATAGTTGAAAGAACCAGAGGACATTTGAAGTAAGAAGTAAGTCTTGCAGCCCATGAAGGTTGCCTTCAAATATTTAAAGATTGCTCAAGGTGGGAAAAGGGGTCGACAGAGGATGGATCAGGGGCAATTATAGGGTAACAGGTCGTAGCTCAATGTACAGAAGGATTTACCCACCATCTGAATTGTCTAAAACTGGGTGAGCTGCCTTGGGGCAGGGTGAACACCCTGTCCTGGGCAGTGTTCCAGCACCTTGGAAGACCATGGCCAGGGTGTTCCCAAAGGGATGCCCGCACTGGGTGGAGCCTGGGTGATGACCTCGAGGTCCTTCCCACTCAAAGCTACCAAGAGTCTCATGATGTCAGGGTTCCAGCCCAAGCCACCAAATAAAAGTCTGCAAAAAAAAAAAAGCATCAGACTACAGAGTGATCGGGGCTGCCTTTTGACTAGCTAGCCCTACCCATCAGCTGAGATGCTTTTTAAATAGGGTCTTTGCAGCAACAGTCAAAAGGTTGGATTTCCAGGAAAAAGCAAAAAAGAAACGAGAACAATGAGATGGGAAAAGTTCACTCCAAACCGCTCTTCTTGGGTTACTCTTTAACTAGATCGTGGGTTACTTCTTGTGCTGCAATCACATTCCTATCTGATGGAAAACTGCCACATTTTGGTACATTTTCAGCCAAACTGGGATCAAGCAAGTTAACAGCAAGACTCCGAGCTTTGTCCCTGATTTTTGCTCTATGTATAAAATGAAAGCACGACGATATGTCTATGTGTTCTTTGCCATCCCGAAATCTAATTTTAAAAAGTGCATAATAAATGGTTCTACCATCCTCTAAATTACGGGGACTGTGAATGTGGTATTTGACTTTTGGGGGGAGAGGAGAGCTGGCTGCAGCTGGCTGCCTGCTGAGTCAAGTTCATCAGCCATTGTTTTCCACCCACCTTTCCTTTTCTGCTAAATGAGCCACATGATAACAGCCTCTCTGCCAGCTAAGGACCTGGAGGCTTTTACAAAAGGGATAATTTAGCTTAGGGGGAGAGAGGCCTGCACAGATCACCTACTGCTCCAGGTCCCCTCGGAGGCTTTGCTAATACTTCATCCTTCCAGGACTCAGAAGAACTTTCTGGTCTTGCAGGTTTGGACCCTCCCATCTTTTCTGCGGTTGCTTGGGCAGCATCTCCACGTGCTTTTCATTTCTTCCATCTTTGTTTTGAAATCTCAGGGAAAAAAGCTGTCGTTCTTTCAGTAGAAGTGGATGTCAGCAAATGCTGCATTTTGTCAAATTGAAACGAAACTACAATATATTTTATTCTCCAGGTTTACCCAGGCTCACTTTCTTGAAAACAAAATTTTAAAAAATCCCTTGAAATATAATCAACTATGCGGGACAAAATCACAGAAACCCGTGCAGACCCGCATGTTTATTTTTAGATGCCGGCCCAGCACGGCAAAGCGGCGGTCTAATGTCCAAACGAAGGCCCTGGGAATTTCCTCTAACAAGCCTGTGCTTCCGCTCATTGTCACAGTACAAAGGGCAGCAGGGGGCCTGAGTGCAAGGCTCCGGGTAACCCTGCCCCCATGAAATCTGGAACTTATCGTTCCCTCGGTCTACATGGTCCTCGGTGCTGGGGTCACCATGCAGGTCGTCCGGCAGCTCTGGGCGCATGCAAATGAGTAGACGTGTATGATTATCTCATCTAAAAATATCCCAGAGATCAGTAATGACATTTCGGAAATAAAGTTTCAGCTTTCTATTTGTAGTTGAGGATCTACTCAACCCTCACCCTTGTCGTGAAGTGGATTCAGGTCTAACCCAGAAACGGGGTTGTCATGCTAAGATTCTGGGTTAGATTGCAATTAATAAAGCATATTATAGTTTTTAAAAAGCATAGATGCATGTACACACAGCGCCAACACACACAGGAGAAAAGATACCTGAGTCACCTAGATCTTTCCTATTATCCTAGACTGTTTTCTGATCCTTGATTTATTTATCTACAAAATGGATGCAATAAACCTCACATCCTATTAGGTTTGGGAGAAATAAGGTGCAAAATTACAAATAAACTGACTCAAACTAGACTTTTGCTCAAAGTTTTGCATTTTGGTCTTAATATGCTTTGAGCTCCTTCCAAGAAATTTTTGTAAGAATATTTGCCATCAAGTCTCCAGGGGGTTTTGTTGTTGTTTGGGGGGTTTGCTATTTTGTTTTGGTTTTGGTTAGGTTTGTTTTTTCTTCCTCCTTGCAGAGGAGGAAGCCTAATTTGTTACTTAATGGACACACTTTACTAGGAGAGGTTTCATGCCTTTGTCAAACTGCTCCCCACTCCGGGGAAGGTCACTGCACTCTTGAGTCAAGGTTGCAATGCTCAGGCTTGCGTCTGGGGGTCACTACGGAAGAGGAAAGGTGGGTCTCAGGTCTGCACACAGTGGTCCATACCCACCCTGTGTGGGGTCTACCATCTGCATCCCAGCAGCCCGCTGGGAGGATGGGGCCCCTGCACAATCAGAGACCCCAGGGGCCAGGGGACCTGCACATAGAAACGCCAGCCCTGAGCCTGGACAAGATGGTTGGGCTTTGCCAGCAGGTGGATGACCAGGCCCCCTCTGGGGTCTGCAGATGCAGGAAAAGCTGTTCTAGCCCTTTGGTGAAAAATGCGCAAATGTTAGTGAAAAAACACCTTTATGGATTGTTTTCTTTGCAAGTGTTTATTATCAGACACCCCTCAGGGGTTCACAGGGCAGGTCACGTGGGGCTTGGGAATTTCCTTCCACAAAGCCTGTGCTTCCTCTCTTTGTTACTCCTCAAAGGACAAGTGGAAGCATTGCTCCAGATCCTTACTTAACCCTTTCTCCTGTCTGCCTGCCACACTGCAGACAAATCCTGCTGCCAGCCTTTGAAGGAGCAGAAAGATTTCAGACTTGGGTTGTGTGTGGGCACCCACAAATGCCTATGCAGAACAGGCTTTGTGTGTGTGTGTGTGGAGGAGATAGGCAATAAAGCATAAAACTTTTTTTTTTTTAAGCTCCCATTCAATATCACAGCATACACCCAGTCATTGTTCAGACCAGGTAAAATTTCTGCTTTATTTACCATAATAGACTTTTGTACTAAAAATGCTGACGCAATTTCAGTTCCCTGTCCCCAGGGCGGGATCCCTCTAGAATGATAGTTGCTCTTCGGAGTCAGGCTAAAGCAGGGGCACGATGAGTGGAAAGACCTTTCATGAACCAAGTTCTTTATGGAGCATATGCTACGTACCTGAGCTCCACCAGGAACCGAGGGAAAGTAGAAGTTCTGCCGGCAAGAAAGTGCAAGCACACCTGAATTTTTATACCTGCATCCAGACACACACACTCATGCGTTGTACGGGAGAGCACAAAGCAGCCAGGGAACAGTGTGATCTAAGTCCAGAAATATCAGAAGAGGCACCTGAGCCCTCGTGCTGCTGGAGACGCTCATGATTCCCAGATACATTTCCCCACCCACGCATGGGGGACACACACACGTACGCACATGCACACACACCTCACTCTCGGGAGACAGCTTTGCCATCTCAGAGGAAATCGCTTCTCACCACCAGCTCCACGAAAGTATCTCCTCCCACACCCATCTCTTCCTCCTCCTTTCCTGCCTCAAGGGAAGAGACGGCCCTTCCCTGCATTCAAAACTGGCTCTCACCCCCTCCCACCCTCCCAGAGACCTCACTACACTCCCCTCTGATTGGCTCTTTCCACTGTCATTTAAATCTGCTTAAGACCTCCTCATGGCAAAACAACCATTGCCGACCATGCAGCTACTCTTCCATCTTCCTTTCCTCCCCACCAGGAAATGTATGAAAGAACTGTTGATGACATCCTCGTGTCATCATCAGCCGTTCACCCAGGAAACCATTCTGTTCTGTCTCCTCATCTGCCCGACCCACTGGGGCACCTTAGCTGCACCTTGGCACCTTAGTCTTGCCAAGACTCTCACTTCATTGTCTACAGCCTGTGACCTCATGGACTACCACCTTGTCTGCTCTTGTCCTGCCTTCTGGAATTCCACAGTCTCCTGGCTTCCCAACTACTACTCAGTCTTCTTTGCAGGTTCCTTTCCCTCTGCTGTTCCCTTCACTTCCTTTCCCTCTGCTGTTCCCTCCACTTCCTGATGGCCATGATCTGGACCACCTTCCCTTCTCCATTTACATCACCACCCTGCTGCAATTCATCTCTCTGTCCAGAGTCATCTTTTCTCCCTTCTCTGTTAAGTAATCTATTGATCATCCAAAGCCTATTTTATTTTATTTTTTTATACAGCAGGTTCTTATTCAAAGCTTATTTTAAATGTCACCAGATTACTTCCTTTTTACAAGCCTCTCCATCCACGTGCAGATCTGACCTCTCTTCTGGGAGCCCTCACAGTCCTTCGTTATAGTGCTTTTTGTATTTGTATTCTCAGTAATTGTTCCCATGCACTTCTTTCCTAGGACATAGAGATGCCATCTTATTGATCTTTTTATTCCTAACCCCAGCACAGCACCTGGCGCATTGGGTTTTCGATAAATGTTTAATAAAGAGTTGGGAACATCAAAGTGTCATTTAACAAACAGACATTTTGGTGAACTTATCCCTGAGCTTAAATAACATCTTTACTGTTTGAGGATAAAAGTATTAGTAAATTTTTATTTAAATATATAATTAAATTAAAAATATAAAAATTATATTTAAATATAATCTTTAAAGTTAAATTACTCACATTTAGACTACTAACAATATTTCACTTTTCCTTAAAATCAAAATCACAGTTCCGAGCACTTCCTATCTGAGTGTTCAATCTTTGTTTAAAAGCCGAAAGGAATGACAACTTGATTTCATGTTAAATTTAAATTTCCCCTCAGGGAAAATGTCTGAATGTGTCATGAATGACACCGTATTTTCGTGCACCTGAAGTGGGGTTGTCAGGTGGAACAGAGCTAATATTTTGTCAAGGTTTTACCACTTCACTGTGCAGCTGGCATTATGTAAACTTTCCACAGCTGCACCTGCAGGTCCGTTGAAGCCACAGAGATTGATTTGCCGAGTTGTTTGAAGGAGAACCAGGGGGACCCCAGGAGAATCAGCCTGATCACTGAGTCAGGGCTGAATCCACCCAAGGTCCTGTCTCCTGGGAGCGTGTAGGGCAGGGATGGGTCTCAGAAGGCAGGGCAGAGGCTCACCCAACCCTGGGCGGTGACAGTATTCTGCATCCTCCCTGGGGCTATGAGGAGAAAAATACGAGAATCGCTATTTATGTTGAAAAAGGTCATCCCTTTAACTCTCTATGTTAGGTTTTTGTAATAATGCATGTAAAATATTAGTACAAAACAACAGAAAATGGCATGTAAAATATGAGAGATACAAAGCATCGTTTGACCAAGTGTGGTCTAGAGATCACCAAGAGGTGAATGGACTGGGGCACTGGTCATTATGCAAATTGCCAGGCTCTACCTGGATCTATTAAATCAAGCCTGTGGGGGGAAGTGAGGCTGGGGGTGGGAAGGACATTTTATTACCCATCAGTAACAATATTTAGGAAATGTCTGCCAGCTTCTGTTTAGAAAAGTGTCTACACTGGGCCTCCTTACCCTCGGTGCATCCCACTGGGTAGGTTAATGAGTTTGCCATCTGGGCTCATCTCTGCTGCGACATCCTTCCTGCTGAATTTATAGCCCTTCTCTGGGCCACAGGTTTGGAAGAGAATCCTATACCACTTTGTACCATCCTTCACACCATCGTGTGTTTAACTCTTTGTGTATTTAAATCTTGGCAGCTTGTCTCAGAGCACGAGATAGTATAGAGGCAAGAGCTGGGTTTGGAGTTTGGATTCTGCCTCAAATTCTTCCATGTGACCTCCAATCTACGTTGTTTTTTAAACGGGGCTTGGCAAGTTGATTAACCTTTCCAAGCCTCCCTCCCTTGAGTGGGAATAGCTAACCAGTTCCCAGATTGTTGTGAAAATTAAATGACATCATGCACACATAATTTTTTTTAAAGGCACTCAGCACAGACCCTGTGACAGAGTAGTTTCTCAGCAAGAGAGAGCAGTTAAAAATAACAACAAATAAACAACAGGCTCCCACTGTATAGCACAGAGGACTATATTCAATAACCTATAATAAACCATAATGGAACAGAATATAAAAAAAGAATGTATATATAAATGTATAACTGAATCACTTTGCTGTACAGCAGAAATTAACACATTATAAATCAACTATACTTCAATAAAAAAATAACAACAAAATTTCATCAACACCAACCACTGAGGAACAGAGATGAAGTAATTTGTCCAAACTTACATAGCTAGTAAATGGTAGAGCTAGGACATGAACCCAAGTAGTCTTGTGCTAAAGCCCATGCTCTTAACATTTTATAGCACCTCTAATAATGTGCCACCTGGGGAGTCATTCGTAACAAACAGTGATGGAGCGCCAGCCTACACTGTGTTAGATGTTAAGCACACAGCAGTAGACAAACAAGGCCTTGCCTTGGCCGTGAAGGTGGGGACTAGGAGAATCATAGGATAGAGGAGGAGCTCACAAATAAACCTTTCTAATGCAGTTCAGGAAATGCCTTGATGGAGGAAGTGAGGGGCAGAGATGTACACACAACTAGATGGAGTCAATGCAGATTCTTGCCTGGAATGACCTTGACTGGGGCCTTGAAAGACAATGGGTATTAGACCAATGAAAATGGGGCAAAGTGGCAGTTCTAGGCAGAGGCTGGAGGCCACAGTGCATGCAGGGCACTGAGGGGCTACAGAGAGGGGAGAGTAGGAAGAGAAGAAAGTGATGGAGAGAAGTGAAGATGGGTGTGTAGGCAGAAGCTATAATTATTCAGGGTTTTAGCTGAAGATAGTTGTATGTCATTTTAGAGAGAGGAGAGACTTTCCACAAACTAATCCAGCAGCTATCTATCTGCCAGTGTTTCTCTAAATGTAGGCAGAGCTTCTGATTCTACTGGCCTGGACTTGGAGACGAGGCATCAGTACTCTTGCAAAGTGAGAACCACCATGGTAAAAATAATCATGCTATATCTCACTGATTAGTAAGCTTTTGTGTGCATCAGAATCACCTCTGAGAATTTGTTTAAACACTGCTGACTGGATCCTACCCCCAGAGTTTTAGATTCTGGAGGTCTGGAGTGGGCTCAAGAATTTGCATTTCTAGGGAATTCCCTGGCGGTCCAGTGGTTAGAGGACTCCATGATTTCACTGCCAAGGGCCCGGGTTTAATCCCTGGTCAAGGAATTAAAATCTCACAAGCCGAGCAGTGCGGCCAAAGAAAAAAAAAAGAGTTTGCATTTCTAGCAAGTTCCCAGGTGGTGCTAAGGCTGCTGGTCTTTGGCATTTTACAGAGCAGAATCTCAGAGTGTGAAGCCAGGAAGCCAGGAACTTAGGCCATAGCATTTGGGTGATTCTTAAGCTGCACTAAAATATGAAAATTCCTGGGAGGTAGAGTGATTGAAATCTCTTATATTCTTTGCTGTAATGCTCCTTTAACTTTTAAATATTTCTGTAGCTTAAGAAAACCGAACACCAATATTCCTGATATTCTGGTTCATTTTGCTCTGTAAATGGTCAAAAAATGGTGACATGTAGGGTTCTTTGGAATTTTAAAAATTAGCCCTTTGAAACGTTTGTTTGCAAAGCAGGACGTCACCTGCTACCCAGGGCAAACACTCAGGTGGAGGGTTTGTCCCTTTGGAGGCTTTAGCTCTGCAGCTTTTGATCGAGTTTCTCTATGTTGTTTTTTTTGCTTTTATGTGTGTGTGTGTGTGTGTATATATATATATATATATATATATATATATATGTGTGTGTGTGTATATATATATATATATATACATGCATCTATTATCTATCTATCTATATCTATCTATCTATAGTGAAAGACCAAAAGTGTACTGTATAAATGAATACTAGTAATGCCTGCTGCTCTTAAAATATGAAATATTTAGTGATCTGAACTCGATATCTTGGAACAGCAAGCCACCGTGCACATGCTGTACCTGGCCACCAGTGACCCAGCCATTAGGTACATTCTTGAGGCAGAGACAGCACTTGCATTACAGTAAACAAAACAAATAAACAAACAATAAAATCACTACACTCAAAAATTTTTATTGATTCCCTGGATAGTTACTTCCTTAAGTTATCAATAACCTTAATTAATTTATTAGATTTTATTTATAAATAAGTGAGGAAAAGGTAATCCTTAAAGTTCTTGTGATATTTACTTCTTTTTAACTTTTGAATTTTATTTAACTTATTTTTTTATACAGCAGGTTCTCATTAGTCATCAGTTTTATGCACATCAGTGTATACATGTCAATCCCAATCTCCCAATTCATCACACCACCATCCCCACCCCTCATTGCTTTCCCCCCTTGGTGTCTATATGTTTGTTCTCTACATCTGTGTCTCAACTTCTGCCCTGCAAACTGGTTCATCTGTACCATTTTTCTAGGTTCCACATATATGCGTTAATATATGATATTTGTTTTCCTCTTTCTGATTTACTTCACTCTGTATGACAGTCTCAAGATCCTTCCACGTCTCAACAAATGACCCAATTTCGTTCCTTTTTATGGCTGAGTAATATTCCATTGTATATATGTACCACGTCTTCTTTATCCATTCGTCTGTCGATGGGCATGTAGGTGGCTTCCATGACCTGGCTATTGTAAATAGTGCTGCACTTAACATTGGGGTGCATGTGTCTTTTTGAATTATGGTTTTCTCTGGGTATATGCCCAGTAGTGGGATTGCTGGGTCATATGGTAATTCTATTTTTAGTTTTGTAAGGAACCTCCATGCTGATCTCCATAGTGGCTATATCAATTTACATTCCCACCAACATACAAGAGGGTTCCCTTTTCTTCACACCCTCTCCAGCATTTGTTTTTTCTAGATTTTCTGATGATGCCCATTTAACCGGTGTGAGGTGATACCTCATTGTAGTTTTGATTTGCATTTCTCTAATAATTAGTGATGTTGAGCAGCTTTTCATGTGCTTCTTGGCCATCTGTATGTCTTCTTTGGAGAAATGTCTATTTAGGTCTTCTGCCCATTTTTGGATTGGGTTGTTTGTTTTTTTAATATTGAGCTGCATGAGCTATTTATGTATTTTGGAGATTAATCCTTTGTCCGTTGATTCGTTTGCAAATATTTTCTCCCATTCTGAGGGTTGTCTTTTCATCTTGTTTATAGTTTCCTTTGCTGTGCAAAAGCTTTGAAGTTTCATTAGGTCCTATTTGTTTATTTTTGTTTTTATTTCCATTACTCTAGGAGGTGGATCAAAAAGGATCTTGCTGTGATTTATGTCAAAGAATGTTCTTCCTATGTGTTTTCCTCTAAGAGTTTTATAGTGTCCGGTCTTACATTTAGGTCTCTAATCCATTTTGAGTTTATTTTTGTGTATGGTGTTATGGATTGTTCTAATTTCATTCTTTTACATGTAGCTGTCCAGTTTTCCCAGCATCACTTATTGAAGAGGCTGTCTTTTTTCCATTGTATATCCTTGTCTCCTTTGTCATAGATTAGTTGACCACATGTGCGTGGGTTTATCTCTGGGCTTTCTATCTTGTTCCATTGATCTATGTTTCTGTTTTTGTGCCAGTACCATATTGTCTTGATTATTGTAGCTTTGTAGTATAGTCTGAAGTCAGGGAGTCTGATTCCTCCAGCTCCTTTTTTTCCCCTCAAGACTGCTTTGGCCATTCGGGGTCTTTTGTGTCTCCATACAAATTTTAAGATTTTTTGTTTTAGTTCCATAAAAAATGCCATTGGTAATTTGATAGGGATTGCATTGAATGTGTAGATTGCTTTGGGTAGTATAGTCATTTTCACAATATTGATTCTTCCAATCGAAGAACATGATATATCTCTCCATCTGTTGGTATCATCTTTAATTTCTTTCATCAGTGTCGTATAGTTGTCTGCATATGCATACAGGTCTTTTGTCTCCCTAGGTAGGTTTATTCCCAGGTATTTTATTCTTTTTGTTGCAATGGTAAATGGGAGTGTTTCCTTAATTCCTCTTTCAGATTTTTCATCATCAGTGTATAGGAATGCAAGAGATTTCTGTGCATTGATTTTGTATCCTGCAACTTTATCAAATTCATTGATTAGCTCTAGTAGTTTTCTGGTGGCATCTTTAGGATTCTCTACGTATAGTATCATGTCATCTGCAAACAGTGACAGATTTATTTCTTCTTTTCCAATTTGTATTCCTTTTTCTTCTCTGATTGCCTTGGCTATGACTTCCAAAACTATGTTGAATAATAGTGGTGAGAGTGGACATCCTTGTCTTGTATCTGATGTTAGAGGAAATGCTTTCAGTTTTTCACCATTGAGAATGAGGTTTGCTGTGGGGTTGTCATATATGGCCTTTATTATGTTGAGGTAGGTTCCCTCTATGCCTACTTTCTGGAGAGTTTTTATCATAAATGGGTGTTGAATTTTGTCAAAAGCTTTTTCTACATCTATTGAGATGATCATATGGTTTCTATTCTTCAGTTTGTTAATATGCTGTATCACATTGATTGTTTTGCCTATATTGAAGAATCCTTGCATCCCTGGGATAAATCCCACTTGATCATGGTGTATGATCCTTTTAATGTGTTGTTGGATTCTGTTTGCTAGTATTCTGTTGAGGATTTTTGCATCTATATTCATCAGTGATATTGGTCTGTGATTTTCTTTTTTTGTAGTGTCTTTCTCTGGTTTTGGTATCAGGGTGATGGTGGCCTCATATAATTAGTTTTGGAGTGTTCTTTCCTCCGCAAGTTTTTGGAAGAGTTTGAGAAGGATGGGTGTTAGCTCTCCTCTAAATGTTTGATGAAATTCACTTGTGAAGCCCTCTAGTCCTGGACTTTCGTTTGTTGGAAGATTTTTAATCACAGTTTCAATTTCATTACTCGTGATTGGTCTGTTTATATTTCTGTTTCTTCCTGGTTCAGTCTTGGAAGATTATACCTTTCTAAGAGTTTGTGCATTTCTTCCAGGTTGTCCATTTTATTGGCATAGAGTTGATTGTAGTAGTCTCTTAGGATGCTTTGTATTTCTGCGGTGTCCGTTGTAACTTCCCCTTTTTCATTTCTAATTTTATTGATTTGAGTCCTCTCCCTCTTTTTCTTGATGAGTCTGACTAATGGTTTATCAATTTTGTTTATCTTCTCAAAGAACCAGCTTTTAGCTTTATTGGTCTTTGCTATTGTTTTCTTTGTTTTTATTTCATTTATTTCTGCTCTGATCTTTATGATTTATTTCCTTCAGTTAACTTTGGGTTTTGTTTGTTCCTCTTTCTCTAGTTCCTTTAGGTGTAAGGTTAGATTGTTTATTTGAGATGTTTCTTGTTTCTTGAGGTAGGCTTGTATCGCTATAAACTTCCCTCTTAGAACTGCTTTTGCTGCATCCCATAGGTTTTGGATTGTTGTGTTTTTATTGTCATTTCTCTTAGGTATTTTTTGATTTACTCTTTGATTTCTTCCATGATCTCTTGGTTATTTAGCAACGTATTTTTTGGCCTCCATGTGTTTGTCTTTTTTACGGTTTTTACCCTGTAATTCATTTCTAATCTCATAGCAGTGTGGTCAGAAAAGATGCTTGATATGATTTCAATTTTCCTAAATTTACTGAGGCTTGATTTGTGACCGAAGATGTGATCTATCCTGGAGAATGTTCCATGCGCACTTGAGAAGAAAGTGTAATCTGCTGTTTTTGGATGGAATGTCCTATAAATATCAATTAAATCTATCTGGTCTATTGTGTCATTTAAAGCTTCTGCTTCCTTATTTGTTTTCATTTTAGATGATCTGTCCATTGGTTTAAGTGAGGTGTTCAAGTCCCCCACTATTATTGTGTTACTGTTGATTTCCTCTTTTATAGCTGCTAGCAGTTGCCTTATGTATTGAGGTGCTCCTATGTGGGTGCATATATATTTATAATTGTTATATCTTCTTCTTGGATTGATCCCTTGATCCTTATGTAGTGTCCTTCCTTGTCTCTTGTAACATTCTTTATTTTAAAGTCTTTATTTTATCTGATATGAGTATTGCTACTCCAGCTTTCTTTTGATTTCCATTTGCATGGAATATCTTTTTCCATCCCCTCACTCTGTCTGTATGTGTCCCTAGGTCTGAAGTGGGTCTCTTGTAGACAGCATATATATAGGTCTTGTTTTTGTATCCATTCAGCAAGCCTGTGTGTTTTGGTTGGAGCATTTAATCCATTCATGTTTAAGGTAATTATCGATATGTATGTTCTTATTACCATTTTCTTAATAGGTTTTGGGTTTGTTTTTGTAGGTCCTTTTCTTCTCTTGTGTTTCCCACTTTGAGAAGTTCCTTTAACATTTGTTGTAGAGCTGGTTTGGTGGTGCTGAATTCTCTTAGCTTTTGTTTGTCTGTAAAGCTTTTGATTTCTCCATCGAATCTGAATGAGATCCTTGCTGGCTAGAGTAATCTTGGTTGTAGTTTCTTCCCTTTCATCATTTTAAGTACATCATGCCACTCCCTTCTGGCTTGTAGAGTTTCTGCTGAGAAATAAGCTGTTAACCTTATGGGAGTTTCCTTGTATGTTATTTGTCATTTTTCCCTTGCTGCTTTTAATATTTGTTCTTTGTCTTTAATTTTTGCCAATTTGAGTATATGTGTCTCGGCATGTTTCTCCTTGGGTTTATCCTGTATGGGACTCTCTGCACTTCCTGGGCTCGGGTGGCTATTTCCTTTCCCATGTTAGGGAAGTTTTCGACTATAATCTCTTCAAATATTTTCTCAGGTCCTTTCTCTCTCTCTTCTACTTCTGGGACCCCTATAATGCGAATGTTGTTGAGCTTAATGTTGTCCCAGAGGTCTCTTAGGCTGTCTTCATTTGTTTTCATTCCTTTTCTTTATTCTGCTCCACAGCAGTGAATTCCACCATTCTGTCTTCCAGGTCACTTATCCGTTCTTCTGCCTCAGTTATTCTGCTAGTGATTCCTTCTAGTGTATTTTTCCTTTCAGTTATTGTATTGTTCATCTCTGTTTGTTTGTTCTTTAATTCTTCTAGGTCTTGTTAAACATTTCTTGCATCTTCTCGATCTTTGCCTCCATTCTTTTTCCAAGGTCCTGGTTCATCTTCACTATCATTATTCTGAATTCTTTTTTCTGGAAGTTTGCCTATCTCTACTTCATTTAGTTGTTTTTCTGGGGTTTTAATCTTGTTCCTTCATCTGGTACATAGCCCTCTGCCTTTTCATCTTGTCTATCTTTCTGTGAATGTGGTTTTTGTCCCACAGGCTGCAGTATGGTAGTTCTTCTTGCTTCTGCTGTCCATCCTCTGGTGGATGAGGCTATCTAAGAGGCTTATGCAAGTTCCCTGATGGGAGGGACTGGTCTCTCTATGTTTTTAGAACAACTTGTATCTGAGTCTTGATGGAATGGGTTGTGAATGTGGAGATGTGAGATGTGGAATGTAGAAATATGGGTGTCTTTGAGGGTAGCCATGGCTAAGGCCAACATGTGTCCCAAGGGTTGTTATTTCCTCCTTCATAGATAAGGCAGGAAGAGGCTGGGAAACCCAAAGTCACCTAGAACAAGAAAGGAGGGAAAGGATAGATGGGAAAAAAGAATCCTGGATGTTTAATGTCTCCCTTTGCCTATAAAAAACAGAACCCCCCCAAACTACCATTTTTTTAAATGTCATGGTCACAAACTAAATTTCTCACACCAAAGATTTAGAAGAAAATATTCATGTGACCAACTTAACAATCTTTAGTACAAGTGAGTGGTGAATCAAAGCAAGGCTCCCTGGAACAGAAATAACTACAAATCATAAAAATCCAAGTTCCTTTGAGGGTTTTATTACCGGTCTGGTATCTTAAACTCCTCTATGTGGAGTATTGAAATGCAAATGCCATTCTGAATATCTGGAAGCATCTCTTTCATCCAAAGTAGGATCAATTCTATTAACTATCTCTGTTTCAAAAAGAAGAAATGGGCTAAATATATGCTTTAAGATTTTTCAGTACTACACAGTTTTTCGCCTTCGTTTACCAGGCAAATTAATTAGTGGGGTTCCACATTCTCTATCCTTACAATAAAATTCAACCTTTACTGAAAGTCACTTTGGAGTTTTGAAACAATGAGGTCAAAGGGAAATTACTAAAAATAATTGGAATGAACTGTGATTGTATGAAAAGGAAATAAGCAGAAAACTACTTTCATTGAGTCCAAGAAACAATAAATTTTTATTAACTTGCTCTTTCCCCTCATTTGTTTAATTTTCACCTAGGGATTTTAGTGGAAGCCCCCTAAATACACCAGTTTGGTTGTCTAGTTACCCTGTGCCTCCCCAAGCTCACAGGTGCCCAGTTCTCTCACAATTCCTAATGTCTCCCCCACACCTTTGAACTCACCTGTGTTCCAGCCCCAGCTTAGCCCTGCCTGCTTGTGTTCAATCTAAATGCCTGGAGCTTGGCCACTCGGCTGACCATGTTATGGCAGGATTCCTACACATAGAAAAGAATCACTAGTTAAATGAGTGAAGAGTGAGTGTCTTTTGCTTTGCAGTCATCTGAAAAATGGGGGAAGAAAAGGAAAAATAAGGTGAATTGGGGGGAGAGGTAAAGGCCCCTGCAAAGCCCTTTGTGGTGGAACAGGGTGGGTGGTCTCTACGACAGTACTTCTCAGAGTTTAGTTTGCACAGGAGTCACCCAGAGAGCTTGTTCGTAATGATTCTGGACTCCACCCTGAGATTCTGGTGAGAAGGTTGCAGGCAGGACCAGGAAGTCCCGGTCAGTGGACCACATACACTTATTAAGCATCCTCCCCACTAGAATCACTGGGATCCAGTCCAGGTGCTGATCGGTACCCACCAAGAGGTTCCCTCATATGGTGGGAAGAGCAGTGGGCCCCAAGGTCTCACCCATGGATCTGAGGTGCAGGGGAGGAGAATAACAAAAAATAGAGAAATAGATGAGCGTGACTTGGCAGTCAACAGGTGGTAGAGTCTAAGGCCAGCAGAAAGGCAGGGCAGGAGAGGAAGATACTTTGAAGGCACCCTGAGCGCTGTCCTTTTTCTAGCAAATAGTTTCCAGAGCAAGTATTGGAATTTGTTCTGCAGGCTTTCCATGGTTGAAGAGTGTACAGGCTTCCCAAACACAGAAAATTAAATTATAAATCATGTTGACTCACAAACTACATGTCATAAGAAACATTTCTGGTTGTCGATAATTTGTACTATCACCTCGGAACTAGGATGGTAACTGGTGGAGGGCACTTTGCTTGGGAAATCGGGATACACGTTTGAAGGCTGGCGCTGTCATAGGCTGACCTGCTCTGGTTAATACAGATAAGAAAAACTGAGGACCCAGTGGAACACCCAGTAACGTGAGATTTGAGCTAGTGAGGCTGGGGAGGGAGGGGGCAAGGGTTCCAGTAACTTGGTAGAAAGAGGGGCGTGATGCCACCTCCACCAACACACGTGAACACGCACACATACTCCTTACTGCCTTTAGGTTTCTACGTAGCATTTTTGCTCATCTGGTACATAACTTATTTGTTTGTTTATTGTCAATATTACTTGACAATCAGTCAAGGCCACACCAGGAAGGAAATCACTCTCAAAGGTTAACTGAAAAGGTGGAGGCATTTTGTCAACAAGCCACTAACAGTACCAGGAAGCCCTTGATCACCTCCCGTAGGGCAGGAAGGGGCCAAAAGTTTTGGGTGGGGTGTCAGAGGAGCCTGGCAAGACCTGTGGATGTGGGAGAGGGGGTCCCCCGGAATCCATGGCTGAGGGTGGAGCAACACAATAAGGCCATTGGCAAACTGTAGCCCCAAAAGGAGGGGGGGAGTACATCCCTGGCTCCCCTTTCCTCCCATCCTACGGTCTCCTGTTGGCACCTCCCACTCTCCCAGATGACAAGGCACTGCAGGGTGTGGGGTGGGTCCCCCGGGGCACAGAGCATGGCAGAGAAGGGTGGAGATGAACGGAGAGGCCAGCCAGCACGTTCCTCCAGCTGGAATGAAAGTCCTCGGGGACAGTTGTGTTAGTTACTGCTTATCTCCAAGGTCTCCATGAGTGTCTGGTGCACAGGTTTTCAACAACATTTGGTGAAGGAATGAATGATGCATGACTTGGAAGAAGAGGCATATTGAAAGAATTCCACAGAATGTGTGATGCAACCCCCCCCCCACCGTCCCTATTATGATACTTAACTCAATTCATCCTTGCTCACAATGCTTTCATGCGAAGGGATATTTTGAGGGGCAGGTACAGCGGGAAGACCTGGATGTAAGAATGAGAAGATGCCCGGCATCTGATTATACACATATTATACTAATAAGTTATCAAGAAATTCACTTTGCCCATTTCTTTTTTTTATGTTTTTAAAAGATTTTATATTAGAGTATAGTTGGTTTACAATGTTGTGTTAGTTTCATGCCCACTTCTCAGTCTTACTCTGTGAGCAGCCAGACTTGATTCACAGTAATAGATGGGCCCCAGTGCTGTACATCCAACAGCACAACAGCAGGGGTCTGAAGGTTCATGCTCTGGTTTCTACAGATGCTAGAGGCATGGGAGGGTTCACCCCCAGCCAACCCTACCCCAGGCAGGACAGATAGGCCTAGGACATGGGCTGCTCTGGTTTTATCTTTGCCAACTCAGAGGCTCTCAGACTTTCTGTAAAATGGGGATGACAATCGTCCCCCCCCTTTCAGAGATGTGAGGCCCAGCTGGGTACTGACCCACTGCCTGGCAGTATATAAACACTTATTAGTAGCCTTAAGGATTGTTTCTTGTCTCTGCTCCTGGGAGAGGCGTGGGACATGTGGCAAAGGCTCTGTTTTCTGCACTGGATCCTTGATCAGGGAGAGGGTCAGGAGGGAACAGGATAGCCCGTCCTGGAGGAGGCTTTGCCCAATCCCCAAAGCAGGGCTTCCTGCTTCCTTCCTTCAGGATTAAGTGGAGCAAAAGCTGGTTTCCCTTCTGACGCCCAGTCAGCACCACACACACACTTTTTTTTTTTTTTTTTTCCAGGTGGCCTAGGGTGGCTTAGAAGTGCACTGAGAAAGAGACTGTGCAGTTCTTCCTTCCTCAGGGTCAGGGAGATGTTTCCAGAGGGAGCTGAAATGAAGAGCAGGTGGGGGACTCTGGAAGATGAGCTTCCCTTGGAGAAGACGGGCAATGCCTTTAGAGTCTGAGGGTTCACGTGGTCTTCCTTTGCCAAGGGCTCTCCACCACTTACATTTGCTGGTGGCAAGTCCTTCCTCCACGCTCTTCGGGTCTGTATCGCTAAAATGACTGCTCCAAGCTGTTACAGTGGAGGATTACTGGACTGAATGTCAATATTATGACATAGAAAAAAAATATATATATATGTGTCATCTTGGGCATGTTACTTAACTTCTTGTCTTATGTGTAAAATGGGATAGTAGTAGTATTGTTGGGAAATTATGTGAGATAGTATATGTAATCTAGAGCACTTAGAATGGTATATGGTTCAACCAAAGACTATATATGTGTTTGCGTTCTTCATGGTATTTTACTGTGTATATGCACTATAATTAATTTAGCTAGTTTCCCACTGAAAAACAAAAAGACTGCTCCAAGTTAAAACAGAGGAGGCTGATAAAGAGAGAACGAGCTACCCTTTGACACCAAGGTCTCCTGTGGTTGCATGACAAGCTTACAAGAAACACTCTGGAATCCGGGGCACGAGGGTGGGTGGTGGGGAAATGTCCCTCCGACTGCAGGCAATAAGGTGGTACATGTCTGGAGTGAACTTAAAATCAATAATAAAACCAAGTAAAAGTTTTTTTTTTTTTTTTAATGATCACCATGCAGTGGCAATTCCAAACAATGTCAGTGACAAAATACTCTTCCAAAAATTTTTTTTTGTTGGTCTAAGTTCTAAACAGTTGCTGTCATCACGGGTGAGTTTCAGTAATAGAATCTAAGCTGCTAGTTACCATATTTGTATTACTTATTTTTTATTCATTTTTATCAGAGTATAGTTGCTTTACAATGTTGTGTTAATTTCTGCTGTACAGCAAAGTGAATCAGCCATACGTATACATATATCCCCTCTTTTTTGGATTTCCTTCCCATTTAGATCACCACAGAGCATTGAGTAAAGTTCCCTGTGCTATACAGTAGGTTCTCACTAGTTATCTATACATAGTAGTGTATATATGTCAATCCCAATCTCCCACCCCCCCATATCCATATGTCTGTTCTCTACATCTGTGTCTCTATTTCTGCTTTGCAAATAAGTTCATCTGTATCATTTTTCTGGATTCCACATACATTTAATAAAGATTGTGTTCTACATAGAAGTTGATTCAGAAAACTCAGTCACATACTGACTCCTGGCACAGAGAGATTCCACTAGATGTTCTTGTTCCAAGAATAAGTTCCTAATGGTTTGGAACTGTCTGAGGTTGCTTGAAGTGACTCTGTGCCCTGGGGCATGACATATCCCTGCATTTGAACAGTAGGCTAAAAATAAGTAACGTTAGCACAGTAATTGTATAGACAAATAAACGGAACAAGAGTTGCTTCAATTCTGTCATTCTATGGGACTTCATAGAATTTTGATTTGTGTTTAAAATTGAAAACAGTGAAGGAGAGTGCTACCCGCATAGTGTACTCTTTTCATTTGACAACTACACATTTTAGCTCACACCTCAATGTTTTACCGAAAATTAATATTTAAGTGAAAAATTTTTCTCTTTTTTAGTTGTTTTAAATCTAAAGAATTAATCAAGAAAATAAGGACTATTACTGAAAATAATGTTCTTATATAAAAGAGGGTAGAGTTAAGAAAAAATCTGGTCCAGATGTCAAATATACTAGATGCTTCCATGGTCCAGAATTATGAGTGCAGGCTGTTGCCTTCTTCAATCGGATTTTACAATGCAGAGAAGTGTGTGTGTGTGTGTGTGTGTGTGTGTGTGTGTGAGAGAGAGAGAGAGAGAGAGAGAGAGAGAGAAAGACAGACAGAGAGAGACAGAGAGAGGGAGGTGTACACGTGCATGTGTGTGCCCGTGTGCATGTGTGTGTTCATGGGTTTAGGGAACCAATTTTCACTCTTTGTCATTATGTGATTCCTGGGAAATTTTATGATGTCAACCATAGAATTATACTTAAATATTGCTCCTGTTAGTATACATAAATATCCCTGATCAGGCATTTGATGTATAAGGTGATTCTGGCACTTAAGAAGGGACGATATGGGAACATTTCTCATGTAGACCAGTAAGTGATCCAAGGGCTGGAGCTCATTCATAAGCGTGCCCTTGTTTAGTGAGGGTCCAGCTGGTTCAAATAAAGAGTCCCAGGAAGAGGTATGTGTGTGAATATCCCACTGGGTAAAGCACAAAGTCCAGATCTCATTGACCCTAAGTAAAATGGAAAATGGAACATTTGAGGAATTCAGGAAAAGACTAAAAATATCAATATATGTTGTTTTCCCTCTCTTAATGTTCCAGGTCAGACAAAGTAAACTGAAGGGGTGTGGTCCTGGAATCACCATGTAATTGTTAATAGGTAGCTATGTTTTGTGTACTATGTATCAGGTCTAAAAATAGTTCAGTGGTCCTAAGAGGCCAGCTTTGAATTATAGGTGGTGATGTAGTTAGGAACGGTCTTGAACTTGGAAACCTGGACTCATTGCTCTGGGATATAGGTCGTGGAACTGTGGGGAGCTGGGCAACTTCCATGCAGCACAGTGACAGTTTGCACAGTGCTGGGCCATTGCCAAGGGCTGTAGCAGCCACTGTGAACACCTTTCCCTTCATCTCTTAATTCTGTCTGTCCCTGAAACACTCAAAAAGTACAGGCTAGCACGCAGGGTAACTAAATTTTGGGTTTACCAACTTGATCACCAAGCACACTGGAAGGTCAGACAGGGTCTCAAGAGTTTGCCATCATGGTATGAAATGGAGCAGACCAGTGAATAAAGGAGATTCCAAAGAGATGGCTTATGCCATCTTAGACTGCCACCTTAGATTTTGGGAGACAGAATTTCATAAACCTATGGGTAGGGCACTCGAAGTGAACAACTAATGCTTTTCCTAATATTAAAACAAGCAAGTTGTTTTGAACAGGAGCTAGTTTACTGAGTAATATGTGTAGTATCTGGAAAGTGTGTGCCTTTCCATTTTCTTTAAAAGAGATTCACTTCAGGTAAAATAAAAGGTGGTGCTCGTGGTCTAACAAGGTCTTGCTAATGATGGAATAGCTCGTTTCCCCAGGGCTCAATCACAAGCCATCTGGTTTTCAAGCATTCCACATCTCTAGGCTTTTAAAAGCACATTCTTCCTGCTCCCCAAGTAGATGAACTTCAGAAATGTTGATTAATTTCCATTTGTGCTTCATTTTCCATTCTCACCACTGTTCTCCCAACTTTATGCTTCTCCTCGGAGAGCTTATTTTAGGCCCCTTCTTGGGGCTGGAGTTCAGAACCATTGTTGCTCACAGACACAGGCATCAGCCCAACCTTTTCTGAGTTCCTTCTCAAACAAATGTTGTCATTGTGCCTGGCATAGTATGTATTCTTGAAAGAGCATTTTAAAAAGAATACATCATGGCTCTGAAGAACTGAGGGAAGTGGTGGTGGAGGGAGCCCACTGTTAAGATGTGAAGCAGGAGCCATGGAGCGGGGACTCAGGAGGGAGGTGGGATGTGTCCCTGGGGGATGGGGGGTGGCCATCTTTAGCACAGGGATGGTCTTTGCCGGTTGACCAGAAGGTGATATCGACCTAGTAGTGTTACCTTTGCATTGTAGGTCTTGGGAAATTTATTGAGCACCTCTTATGTGTTGGGGATTTCTAGCTCTACTTTAGAAGTTATTTTCACTCTTTGGCTAAGATGGTGGAATACCTCCCCATCTATGTAGGGGGACTCCTGCAACCCTACTGGGGGGCCTTGGTGGGCATGGTGTGTTAGCAGCCAAAACCACGCCGTGACTGTGCCCTTGAAAGCACTGGATTCTACTGACTGTATAGACATCCTAGCCCCTGAAAAAGGGATGAGCCGTAAAACAAAATCTCCCCTTGATTTAGTCATTAAAAATGTATTCGTTGAATACCTACTATTTTCCTTGTCACAGCTACTTAGTATTTTCATATTTTCTATTATAAACTCACCTCCAAATTAGTCATTTTTAACTAATAATTTTAAAAACTAATAGTTAAAAAATAGGTTTTAAGCGATCAGTTCTTGAGTGTCCATTTTTCTTTCTTAACTACATTATCTTAAGTTCATGGACGTCACATGAATAAAATTGGGCAGTGGGTCCACAAACTTGAATGGGAAAAATATATGTTTATTTTTACTAACCTCTAACTGCAATTTAGGATTTCCTTTAATTAGGAACCTAGGTAACAAGCCACAGCAGTATTAGCACTGCCTATGACTTTGTCACCAATAGAGATCGCAGATATTTTGGTATCACATTACTATGTTGCAGACCCTCAAAAATCTAGTTTATTCCCATCACCACATGAAATGTGTGATAATTATTAAAGCTGCCTCATTAAATTTTTTAATTGAATAAATTAAGAAAAAAGTAAATATATTACTAAATCACATTGTTTTAATATTTTGATAACTATATTTCAGTATAACTATTTTCTCTTGTAATCCTATATATTTTGTTCTATACATTTAAAAGCATTATTCTGGGAAGGAATCATAGTCTTCACCAGATGGCCAAAAGGGTCCATGCCCCCAAATCATTTTTTTAATTTATCCTACAGTCCTTTCATCCAGGGCCAGGGAGATACAAACTCTTTCAGTCTTGATATGTCTAGAAATATCTTTACTTTGTCCTCATCCATGAATGTTTTTTCAAGTGTGGAACAAGGTGAGGCCACCCTGGAAGAAAGTACAGGTGGAAAAGGATGGTGGGACCACGGACAAGGCTTGGGGCAGGCTAAATTTAGAGGGCAGGTAGAGAAAGAAAGGGCACCAAGGGGATTGAGAGGTGGGAGGAACCCGTGGGGTAGGAGGAACATCAGAAGACTGGATGCCACAGAAGCCTGAAAAAAATGGGATTTCAAGGAGGTAGGAGCAGCCAACTCTGTCACATGGTGCTGCAGGGTCAAGGAGGATGAGAACAGCAAATGGACCATTGACCATGGGGATGTGGAAACCATGGTGACTGTCATGAGAGTCGCTAGTGCAGAACTAGGGAAGGAAGGAAGGCTTTGACTGACTTGGGAGCCAAAGAAGAGGGGTGAAGAAGTGGAGACAAAGTCAATGTATTCAGCTCTTTGGTCAAGAGTTGCTGTAAAGGGGAGCAGAAAAATATTGCAGTCAATGAGGAAAGAGACAGATGTCAAAGGCTTTTCAAGAGAGATTCTAGAACATGTTTGTGTGCTACTGGGACTGATCTAGTGCTGAAGATGAAAGAGGAAATGGCACCCAGAGCCGAGTGGAGGAAGAGGCAGGTCGTCGGCAGGAGCAGGGCTGAGTCCTCCTCTCAAACCAGAGGGCAGAAAGGGCAGTTCAGGTGCAAGAGTGTGGGAAGTTTGCACATAGGAAGATGAGCATTTGATTGATTCTGTTTTCTCAATGAAGTAGGACGCAAGACTACAGCCAAGAGTGAGGAGAGAAGAGAAAATGTGAAATGGTGATTTTGAGGAGTGAGAAAACTAACATAAATAAGAGGATTGTCGGGCCATGTGATTGTAGCAATTCCACCAACAATTAGCAGGATAATTTTAATAAATAAGCTGTTTGTCTGCTCTCGGACACAGATAAGAACTGCTCTCTGAAATACTCCCCCCTTTCCACTATCCCCCACTTCTCTCTAACCCCATTGCCCTCTTTTAAAAAAAAATTTTATTGGAGTGTAGTTGATTTACAATGTTGTGTTAGTTTCAGGTGTACAGTGAAGTGAATCTGTTATACATATACATATATCCACTCTTTTTTAGATTCTTTTGCCATATAGGCCACTACAGAGTTTTGAGCAGAGTTCCCTGTGCTCTGCAGTTGATCCTTATTAGTTATTTATTTTATATATTGTAGTGTGTGTATTGTCAATTCCAGCCTCTCAATTTATCCCTTCCCCCCTTACCCAATTGCCTTCTTGTTATTAAAGCCTCTTTGATGACTTAAACTAATTCATACTTATATGCAACTCATTGGAAATGGATAATATGTCCACCTTTCAAAGGCATTTGAATCAGAGCAGAGGTTGTTCCTTCACTTAAAGCAATTTGTCTCTAAAAGTGTAAGTTTAGGAATTAGAGGTAGGTAGACATAGGTTTTTCTATTGCTTCTCAAATCCTCCCACAGAGGTGACAGTCTACACTGCTGATGTTACCTGGCGCCATATTTTTCAGACCACTATGGTGCCCTTCACTACACTTTCAGTTCAGCTGTATCCTAATACAATAGAAAGAATCAGTTAACAGTCTTTCTTGAAAGAATATAGGCATTGGCATAATTTATTTAGAGCATCATTTCTGGCACTAATTAAATTGTGGACCAAGCATCATAAAGAAAAGACTACAGGTTTAACACAAGTTTAATACTGTCTCTCTCTACTCAGAAATCATCACTGTATCTTAGGCATTAGGTATAGGGATCAACCCCTTACCTGTACCTGGGGAATTGTCTTAATTTAGAGGTAAGAAGAAAGGGTATCTGAGTATCCAGAGGGGGTTGGGGCAGGCGCCGAGGCACAATGTTAAGAGTCCTGCCTGGGAAGACAGGAGATATCAATTCTAATTCTGGTTCTGACACTAATGGGTGTTGTGACCTTGGTGAAGCCTCTCAACTCCCTCTAGCATGGTCGCTGGAATGAATGATCACCAGGTCCCCTTGACTCTCAAATCCTGTGATTCTGATTTTTCTCTTGGCATGTATGACTCTTCAGCTCATACTTGTCTGGTGTTTTTAGCATCATGGCTATTCACTCATTGACTTGATAAATTCTGAGGAAATCACCTCTCCAATCAAAGACAAAAATGGGGGAACCTTTGTTTTGGTGGCAGAGGAATTGTTGAGGCCCTGAAAACAGTAAAGAGCCAGGGAATCTGGATGGAAAGTGCCCTTATGGGGACTAGGGTCTGCTGGATGTTAGCAGATGCCCTCACTGCTGCCTGAGGCATATCATACCTGCCGATGCAGAGCACCTGCACCCAGGACACACAGTGAATGAGCAGAAGTTAGAAGAGGAGTGACCACCCATGTTCATGTACAAAGGAACTTGCACACCTGAGACCAGATTCAGCTTCCTTCAAAATAGCTTCCTTCCCAGACCAAGACAAGAAGGAATGCCCATGTCCTCAAACACCTAGCTCTTCTCCATGTTGCTGAAAGTGAGGGTAGTGGAGTTGGGGGTGGGAATAAAGGAGAAGGAGTCAATGATACATGTGGTCCATCAATAACTCTGACATCCATGCACATCAAGGCTGCAGCATGTGGCTGACATATGGGCAACAGTATGCACTTCCTGCTACAGGGATGGGATAGTGGGTCACCTATAAGAGCCAAAGGTGGAATCTAAAGGCTAGGGATGGTTACCAGGCCATTGATGGTCAACCCTGCATAAGAAAAGGTCAACAAAGGCCAAGAGAAGGCTGTTGATGACACCTCTACAGATCTGTGTCCTGAATCTGTCTCCATTTTCCCATATGCTGTCTCTCCCTCTTCCAAGAAAAGGCAGGGAAGGTAGTCTTGGCAGTGGTGCACAATAGGACTTCACTTGGAGGGTGCTTTGGATTTCTGACCAAAGCTAGGACCATCACTGGAGACATAAGAAGGTGGGTAGAATATGGCAGTCAGCTGTATCCAATTGGTCCAAAAGATGGAAAGCTTTGGGATCTACCACAGCAAAATAATATAAGTATCTGAAAGATACTTATGCCAAGAAGGCATAATAAATCTGTCTATCGTGGAATGGATCCAGTAACAGCAAGTGCAAATAAAACCTGAGAGGCCACAGCTGAGTACAAATATGACCAGCTCCAATTAGCAGAGTCTCTGCCAAGATATACACACAAAAGATAAGAATAAGACCTTTTGTATACCATAAAACCGCCCAATTTTCTGTCGGTTTCTTCCTTGCATAAGGACAGGTCTGTGCCAGAGGGGAATTTTCCTGGCCTCATTATAGAAATAACAAAGGAGAGCTGACCCTGAGTCACACTAGGTCAAAAGCGTTACCAACATCTGGTTGTGGATTAAAAACAAACAAACAGGGCCTACCCTGCCAAGACATGGAGGTGTGAGTGTTTTACAAGTAGAATAATTAAGGACTTTGGTGTGTACTTCTGCTGTGTATATACTAACATCGTGGCATTCTTACCTTTGCTTGCATGTTACACTTTCAAATATGCTTCTTTAATGAACCAAATAGGCATCTCTCCCCTCAGGGAGCTTACACCCTAGTCGAGGGTTAGAAGGTGGAGACAGCCAATGAAATAAATAAATACATTATAGTGTATTAGAGGTGATATGTGATATGGAAAAAATTCATCAGGGAAGGGGGTTGGGAGGACTGAAGTGTGACATATGGTGGTCAGGGAAGGCCTCACTAAGGAAGCAGTGTTTGGGCAAAGGTGGGAATGAGGTGAGGGAGTGAGACACAAGGATATCTGGGCTAAAAGCATCCAGGCAGAGAGAATGGCCAGTGCCAAGACTCTGGGATGGAACAAGTTGGCTCACAAGAAAGCCAGCATGGCTGGAGCAACGTGGAAAGAAGGAGACGAATTAAGGGAGGATATGGTGGGAGGAGCAAAGCTGCCAA
The DNA here is from genome assembly GCF_964341445.2 of Mesoplodon mirus. Classification (NCBI taxonomy): domain Eukaryota; kingdom Metazoa; phylum Chordata; class Mammalia; order Artiodactyla; family Ziphiidae; genus Mesoplodon; species Mesoplodon mirus. Next base: position 78,293,394 of record NC_138988.1, on the reverse strand, counting down.
TGGTGTAGACCTTACAGGCCACTGAAAAGACTTTCGCCTTGACTGTGTGAGATGAGAGCATGGCTGAGCACACGTGGACATTACATAGCTTATATCTTATGAAGACCATTTTAACTGCAGTCTTACACAGAGACCAATTAGAGGTAATGATGATCATCCAGGCAAGAGGTAATGATGGTATGATGAGAGTGATAGCAGTGGAAGGGGTAAGAAATACCCAACCACGCGTGTATTTTGAAGGTAGACAGGATTTGTTGACAAATTAAATATAAAGGGTGCATGGGAGGACTCAAGGATGAGTCTTAGAGTTTTGGTCTGGCTAACCTGGAAGCATGGAGACGCCCTTTACTGAGATGGGAGAGACTGTTGGAAAAGGTAGCTTGGGAGGGAGGATCAGAAGTTTTGTTTTGGACATGTTAAGTTTGAGAGCCTATTGAAGATCCAAGAGGATTTATCAAGTGAGAAGTTGGATGTACTGGTCAGAAGTGCAGGAGTGAGGTCCGTGATTGAGGTAGATGTTTGGAAGTCATCAGCACAAAGATTTAAACCACAAAACTGGTGGAGATCACCTGGGGAATAAGTGTCAACAGAAAAGAGTTCCAAAGACTGAGCCATGGGACATGCCAGTGTTAAGAGGAGAACGCAGCCATGGAATGAGATGAAGCAGTTTCCTTTTGTTTGCCTTTTTAAAAAAATTTTATTGGAGTATAGTTGAGTTAGCTTCAGGTGTACAGCAAAGTGATTCAGTTGTACATATACATATATTCATTCTTTTTCAGATTCTTTTCCCATATAGGTTATTACAGAATATTGAGTAGAGTTCCCTGTGCTATGCAGTAGGTCCTTGTTGGTTATCTATCTTATATATAGTAGTGTGCATATGTTAATCCCAAGCTTCTAATTTATCCCTCCCCACATTTCCCCTTTGGTAACCATAAGTTTGTTTTTGAAATCTGTGAGTCTGTTTCTGTTTTGTAAATAAGTTCATTTTGTATCATTTTTTAAATTAGATTCCACATATGAGTGATATCATATAATATTTGTCTTTCTTTGACTTACTTCACTTAGTATGATAACCTCTAGGTCCATCCATATTGCTGCAAATGGCATCATTTCATTCTTTTTTATGGCTGAGTAATATTCCATTGTATATATGTACCACATCTTCTTTATTCGTTCCTCTGTCACTGGACATTTAGGTTGCTTCCATGGCTTGGCTATTGCAAATAGTGCTGCAGTGAACATTGGGGTGCATGTATCTTTTCAAATTATGGTTGTCTTTGGATATACGCCCAGGAGTGGGATTGCTGGACCATATGGTAGTCCTTTTGTTTGCTTTTATGGATCAGCTAGGACATGCCAGCACTGAGTGAGGAGCTGGGCATGTGATAAATAAGACGGGGCCCGGCCCTCAAGGCACTTACAGTCAATGCATTAAGTATTAATGATCATTTGAGTGCAGTCTGGTACCTGCAGAATGACACATACCTGATAGTTTGGGATCAGGGAGAAGAAACACATGACCCAGCCGGGGAGAGCTAGGAGGGTCCTTGGAAGAAATAACATCTGCAACTTAACTGGACATTAAAAGTTAGCCAGATGAAGAAGGGGCAAGGGCAGAGGTGTGACACAGCCTGGAGCATGCTGGGAAAGACACACTTATTTGGTGCTGACATTTCTGCCTGAGCAAATAGCTCTGTCTCCAATGAGGTTACCCCCTCAAGCCCTAAGAGACGCCTCATACTAACGCAAACATAGATTAACACGACTAGTGAATTAGTTACTCAGGCTGCACCATCGCAGTCTGGTTGAAGTCTGGGTTCAATTTGCCACCAACTACAACATCTTAGAACTCAGGAGAAGGGCTCCGTCCCAGCCAATGGCAGGGCAGCTGTAGCTGCGACAGGGCAGTCTTCCCATCAGCAGTGAATTCTGGGTTGCAGCCAAGACCATATGGTGGTCCCGTTTTCTATTTGTCTTTGTTTTCGTTGTAAAGTGAGTGCCACGAGCATAGAGTGCTCCTAGCAACAAACAGGACTATGGATGAGAGAGGAATTGCTCTTCAGTGAGGCAAAGGGACAGCCACCTTGACAGCGCCCTGTCCCGTGTCAGAGTTGATGGCGTCCCACAAACCAGCGCAAACAGGGAAAAGACAGCGCTTTCAAAGAAGCGTTAACCCAGGAGCTGACTGACAGCAGGGTGTTTTTTAAGACAAGATGCATCTGAGTCAAGGTCCCCCACGTTGTCACTCTTTTTTGAAGTATCAAGTTCTGCCAGCTTTCCTCTCCTGGAGTGGGCGAACTCTGCCACCAGATATTCAGTTCTCTCTTACAATTACTTTCCAAAGCCGTCAGCCTGCAAAGTTCTTTTAGTGTCCTTTACCCCCATGATAATGTACAGGTTCCTCCTATGTTTTCTTCATTCCTTCCAACACAGCTGGTGTCATTCATCTACATCTATACTAATCCACTCAAGATACCCCCAAAGGAACCATATCTCATGACAAACGCAAGAAGGTATATTTTAGAGGCATCTTCAAAGTGTCAGTCTGTATGGGACCAGAGGCAAAGCCAGCAGAAAACAAAGACAAAGACAGTACCAAATCCCTACATGATGTTACAACAAAAACCTCTTTTCTGCAGAAATAACAATAGCTAACACGCATGCTCACTAATTGCCAGGCACTGTTATAAGCCTTTATAGATGTATGGAACTCGTTTAATCTTCCCAACAACCCTGAGGTAGGTCTTATTATTAATCTGATTTTACAGATGAGGAAACTGCAGCACAGAAAGATGAAATAACCGGTTGAGTTTCTGAGGAGCCACTAGTGGGCAGGTCTGGTGTCCACACGCTTAACCCCAGGCTACTTTGCGTTTTCAAGACTCAGGTGTTTTCTACTACTTAAATTTCATATTATAGGTTTTTAGTGTAAAAAAGAATCTGGAATGTCTTTGTCCATTTCGTATAGAAAAAGTCAATACCACAAATATTTAGTGTAAGAAATTTGGAATACATTTGACCCTTGAACAACGTAGGGGTTAAGGGGACCCACCCCCCGCACACTCGAAAATCTGTGTATAACTTTACAATCAGCGCTCTGTATCCTGGTTCCACATACAAGGAGTCAACCAGCTAACTGTGGATTGAGTCATACAGTCGTCTGTAGCAAGTGAAAAAAATCGGGACGTAAGTAGACCCATGCACTTCAAACACACATTGTTCAAGGATCAACTGTATTCTAAAATATGATTTAAGCTATTTGGCTCTGTGTGTATGTGTCTTAATATTCTTCTTATTTATTTATTTACTTATTGGCCAAGGGTAGTATGTATGTATGTATGTATGTATTTATTTATTTATTTATATTGATTTATTTATTTATTTATTTATTTATTTTGCGGTACGCGGGCCTCTCACTGTTGTGGCCTCTTCCGTTGCGGAGCACAGGCTCCAGACGCGCAGGCTCAGTGGCCATGGCTCACGGGCCCAGCCGCTCCGCGGCACGTGGGATCCTCCCAGACATGGGCATGAACTCGTGTCCCCTGCATCGGCAGGCAGACTCTCAACCACTGCACCACCAGGGAAGCCCTATTTATTTATTTTTTATAGAATTATTTTTTAAATTGAAGTATAGTTGATGACTATGTTTTTTAAAAATGTATTTAAATTTATTTTGAAATAGAAATTCACAGTTCTTGTTTGTGGGTAAGTTTAGGCCATGTTTTCTTATCTGTAAGGATGTTGTTTTGTTCCTTATTCTTTTTTAAAAAATTTTTATTGGAGTATAATTGCTTTACAATGTTGTGTTAGTTTCTGCTGTACAGCAAAGTGAATCAGCTATATGTATACATATATCCCCTCTTTTTTTGGATTTCCTTCCCATTTAGGTCACCACAGAGCACTGAGGAGAGTTCCCTGTGCAATACAGTAGGTTCTCATTAGTTATCTATTTTATATATAGTAGTGTGTATATGTCAATCCCTATTCCGAATTCATCCCACCCTTCCTTCCCCCCTTGGCAACCGTAAGTTTGTTTTCTACATCTGTGACTCTATTTCTGCTTTGCAAATAAGTTCATCTGTATCATTTTTCTAGTTTCCACATGTAAGAAAAATTATATATTTGTTTTTCTCTTTCTGACTTACTTCACTCTGTATGACAGTGAGTATTTTCTATAGAATCAAAAGATTTATTTTTTATAGTGATTCACACTTTACTATAGGTAATGCCATTAGAACTGGATTAAATAATAAGGCCCTTTACTGTGCCACTGACAGTAAATCTAGAGGTAAAGTACATCCACAACGTGCCACATGTCCAAGCACACCCAGGGCCCAGCAAGGAGAATGACATCACTGTGCTTTAAACCTATCACAGTGCACCCTCTGAGCACAGCCAGGCCCAGGCTGGCAGCAGGGCGGAAATGGAGGGTAAGCTGTCAGGGGGCAACCAACAACGTCTTCCACAATGGCATGGAGTGGGCTGGAGGATACAATTTAGAATCAGTACCGAGAAGTAGAATAATAATATTTTGAAGTTTCATCTTCTTTTTGCCAGAATACTTCACCATTGTCCCCAGCCTGAGTACGACTGGTGGTTGCTGACTTGCCTTCGGGGCGATAGCTATGGCTGGAAAGGAAGGCTGGCAAGGAGGGAGGGAGATGGTGTGGGACAGGGAAGGCCCGTGAGCTTGGAAGATTCGAGCCCAGGTCTCCAGTTCTGGAGCTCTTCCTCTATGCCAGGCTTTTACCAGAGCCTATAGAATATACTGCCTCAACAGTATTATTATTCCACTTTCACACATAATAAAACTGAGTCTCAGTGAGGTCTCATAACGTGTCCAAGGCCACAGAAATAGGAATCAGTGGCCCTATGGTTTGAACCCCTACAGTCTGACTCTGGGGTCCTGGCACTGACACACAGTCCTGACACTAGGAGGGTTTCTTTCAATGAGGTCTGGGGACGGCCTGCGTCAGACTTAATGGAGCACTTACAATGCAGATTCCTGGGCTCTAGGACAGGAGCCATTCATCAGACTTTCTGTGGGCAGAGTTTTAGAGTAGGAAATTGAAACTTCCCCATGCTGAAGTTTAAGAACAATTGGATGACCACCTATTGCTTCCCATCTGTGTTCTGACCTTGGGCAAGTCACTGTTTCTCTTTGAACCTCAGTTTCCTCCCTTGTAAAAAGAGGATGAGTAAGGTCACTTTCAGCTCAAAAACTCTGATTCTGATTCTAATTCATCAAAAAAAAAATTTATTGGAGTATAGTTGCTTTTCAATGTTGTGTTAATTTCTGCTGTACAGCAAAGTGAATCAGCTATACGTATACGTATATCTGATATACGTATATCTGATACGTATATCCCCTCTTTTTTGGATTTCCTTCCCGTTTAGGTCACCACAGAGCATTGAGTAGAGTTCCCTGTGCTACGCAGTAGGTTCTCACTGGCTATCTATTTTATACATAGTGATTCTAATTCATTTTAAACCCAACCACCCGACTGCAGCCTGCCAACCTGCCTTTTTCCAGGTATCTCCTTATCTTTAAACATTAGTGTTATTGAGATGATATTTTAAATGTTACAGAATTTGTAGTTAGATGCACAAATATTCATAGAGTTTCCCTGGAAATCTGGGAGAATTGGATGCCCCTGAATGTGACATATTTGAAGTGTAACCCTCCCTTAAGCCTAGGGCTAGGACTAAAGAACCTCACTAGGTCTCATATTCAAGATTTTTTAAATCTCTGATTTCTTGGTGCCACTAGAAATGAAACTCTTTGATAATTTTAATTTCCTTTCTGAAAACACAATCTCATTTAGTGAACATCTTTCAAAGGTTTAAACCAGGCATCCTACACCGGCCATGGGCTCGAACACATTTGGGGTTCTCTCTGGTTTCATTTTCTGAACTTTTTCTTGGAGAAAGGAAAACAAAAACTAGGGCATTGGCCAAACAAGTCTGGCCACTCAGTGAATAGGTTTCCAGATAAGAATGACCTGAAGGACTTCCCATGGGCGTGAGGGAAATCGCATACGCCATCCAGGGAAGAGGACCAGGAAATCACTTCTTGCTTCCAAACAGCGGCTAGCCATCGGGGATGGCCCTGTGAGGCTCGGAGGACCACGGCAGGAAGGCACTGGTCAGCAGCGAGACTAAGCTCGGCTTGGAGCTGCCGGACCTGCCTGAGTCCTCCCGATGAGTCCTGCTTGGCTCTCCCTTCACCGAGCATGAGGCTGTGGGGTGAATGGCCTCGTACTGGAGACCTGGAAGTTTGTTAGACGTCTGATCAGAGCAGGAGCCGGCCTGGGACAACGGTGCTGGGCAGGTAACAGGCATTTCTCCTAATGGGGGTCTGTCTCCCTTTGTAGCAAGACCTCAGGGGCAGCTAGGTCACTCTGACACTCCTTTAAGTCATCTTTCAGTTACGACCCTCTGCCTGATTTTCTTTTCTGTAGCTGTGACATGTATGTTGGGAGAACAAAGCATGTCTGGTCAAGGGCAGTTTGCATGCAGGCTGTTGGTTAAGTTGGTGAGACTGCATTTAGGGAGACTCAGTGTCTGGCAGTGAGCTGAGATGCTTTTAGGATTTCCTCTAAAATAAAAAAAGCTTTCCTTTTCTTTTCCTTTCTTTTTAATGAGTTTTCCCATCCCTGAGCCAGAAAATACCATAAAAACCAGAGCATTTTTGAATTGCTATGTGAGTGTTTCCATGCCAGGCAGCAGGGGAGGCTACCCTGAGCGTAGCAGGAGGGGCACGGGTATCCTCAGGTCCCAGGCAGTCCTGGGAATGTGAAATGTAAGATGCTGCTCCACCCAGACTGAGGGGAAAGGGGTTTGCAGGTCAGCGCTGGGAAGGATGTCAGGAAAAGTGCTGGGATCAAGAGCAGGCAGGCTTGTCTCGAGTGTTCTAGAAGGAAGGAAATGCCCTATGATGTGTGGTTTGCTTAAACCATTTTTATGGTTTAACGTAACATCTTTATTAGAGTGTAATTGCTTTACAGTGTTGTGTTAGTTTCTGCTGTACAACAAAGTGAATCAGCTATACGTGCACATATATCCCCATATCCCCTCGCTCTTGTGTCTCCCTCCCACCCTCCCTATCCCACCCCTCTAGGTGGACACAAAGCACCGAGCTGATCTCCCTGTGCTATGGGGCTGCTTCCCACTAGCTATCTATTTTACATTTGGTAGTGTATACACGTCCATGTCACTCTCTCACTTCGTCCCAGCTTACCCTTCCCCCTCCCCATGTCCTCAAGTCCATTCTCTATGTCTGCGTCATTATTCCTGCCCTGCCCCTAGGTTCTTCAGAACCTTTTTTTTTTTTTTTTAGTTTCCATATATATGTGTTAGCATATGGTATTTGTTTTTCTGTTTCTGACATTTCACTCTATATGACAGACTCTAGGTCCATCCACCTCACTCAAATAACTCAATTTTGTTTCTTTATGGCTGAGTAATATTCCATTGTATATATGTGCCACATCTTCTTTATCCATTCATCTGTCTTTGGACACTTAGGTTGCTTTCATGTCCTGGCTATTGTAAATAGTGCTGCAGTGAACATTGTGCTATATGACTCTTTTCGAATTATGGTTTTCTCAGGGTATATGCCCAGTAGTGGGATTGCTGGGTTATATGGTAGTTTTATTTTTAGTTTTTTAAGGAACCTCCATACTGTTCTCCATAGTGGCTGTATCAAGTTACATTCCTACCAACAGTGCAAGAGGGTTCCCTTTTCTCCACGCCCTCTCCAGTATTTGTTGTTTTTAGATTTTTTGATGATGGCCCTTCTGACCGGTGTGAGGTGATACCTCATTGTAGTTTTGATTTGCATTTCTCTAATGATTAGTAATGTTGAGCATCCTTTCATGTGTTTGTTGGCAATCTGTATATCTTCTTTGGAGAAATGTATATTTAGGTCTTCTGCCCATTTTTGGATTGGGTTTAAGCCATGTTTTCTTGTACTTTATAGAAATCCAGGCCACACCACTTCACTGCAGCTCAGTTTTTTCCTTCATAAAGGGCTAATGTTTGGGGCCTTTCATTTTTGAATTACACAAGTAATGCATGACTATATTCGTACTATAATAGACTATGTCTAACAATTTTTCAAGCCCCGCACACCCGATATGCATTAGTTTTTTTCCCTCCCCAAAGTTATCCCATCAGTTGTTTGCTGTGTATATTATCAGTTAAATGACGTATTTTTCTGTCTTCCCAGCTCTTAGGACAAGTCAGGGCATATAGGACTACAAGAAATTCTCTTTGTCAGATCCATGTATTGGTCTTTAACAATACCTTCCTCTCACTGGAAAGAAAAAATAATACATGGGGAATGTGAACAGCGCTTTTAATATTTAGAAAAGTTTGAAAGAGTTTTATTCATTTTCAGCATTATTATTTTTGTGTTGGTTTTGGCTTTGGCAACTAATAGTATTCATAACAATTTCCCAGGGATTAAATTCTAGATTTTTCAACTAGTAGTTTTGGCTTCTCTCCTGAAGGCCATCAAAGGCATTCTGTTCTGGAAAATAAAAGAAAAGAAAATTAACTGGATAGATGGATGGATGGATGGATAGATAGATAGATAGATAGATAGATAGATGATAGCTAGCCGGCTAGATTAAGTTGTTGGCTCTGGGAAAATGGGGAGCGTGTGGGAGAGATTCCCTTTTTATTTAATGGATAATAGTTGGGTTTAACAGATGGGTTCATTTTCTATTTCTTTTAGCTTTCTGTAAAAAGGTGGCCTTTTATTTTTTTTTCCTTCCATACAGTATTATGAGACAAGTGAATAAGAAAAAAACACTGTGAACAAGTTGGTATGGGTCATGGAGAGAGGATCCGGAATGAAGTTGCATGAGCAATGTCAAGTCCAAGAATAATCACAAAATACCGTCAGTTGCTATTTGGCATTTTCTTGCCCTTCCCAAGGTTTCTCTACCCCAAACTAGAGGGCCAGTTGGCCCTGCTGATTTTGGACATTCTCTGTGCTTTCTTGACCCTCCTGTTAAATTTGCCTGCCTTGACTCTTTCTCAGGGTAATTCAATGAATCCTTTCACCCTACTGCACAGGGCTAGCCCCTGATAGAGACCTCCTCATCCTTCACCATGTCATAGGTAAAGCAGGTAGCTTGTTCCCATTTTATGGAATACAAAAATGAGAGGCTCAGAGGTTTTGTTGTTTGCTCAGCATCTCACAATTCATCTTTTGGGGGCACTGAAATAAGAAGAAGCCCAGATCTCTGCCTTTCCAACATAAGGATAAAAGTCATGTGGAATAGAGAATGAATGTGATTGGCTAGATTCTATAAACTTGGTAGCAACATGGATTCCCAGTTGTGCTGGAAGTCTGTAGACAGATTAAGCTATTGCCTGGTCCAGATTTTAGCAGATTCTAATGCCTGCTGCCCATTGGTATCACCCCCAGAAACTTAACAAAAAGAAAGTGATGCCCAGACACTTCCCTGGAATAACTGAGTCAGAATCTCTGGGGAAAGGGCTCGGGCATAGTTTTTTTGTTTGGTTCGTTTGTTTTTAAACCTCCAAAGTGATTCTGTTATGCCGTGAGGGTTGAGAACCACTGAGTCCAAACTGTAAGAGATAAAGTCTAAATTGAGAAGCAGAAGTGATACCGCTTCATGGAGCCGAGAAGCTGGGGCCAGAAGTCCCAGCAGCTGTGAACATCACGTATTAGGATTCTGGCGGCTCCTATTTATGAGAGGAACAGCCCCCTCTCACATCTGCAGGTGAGAATGAAGAGGCATCTCTACTCCCCAGACAATGGCACTGCCTTTCAAGTTTAAATCAGAACAACCCCACTGGCTTCCCTGCAGATTCACTGGCTCCCTGTTACTTGCCGAGTTTACAGAATCAGATGAAATGTTCTAGGTAAACAGGACGTGCTCTTCTACCGCCAAATGACTACGGGGGTGGAGGTCATCTATTCTACTCAATGTCATTTTAACGTGTCTCAGTTCCCAGAAAAAGAAATACTCATTATCCTTTGCATGATCCGCCACTTTCTGGATTGATCTATAGGTGGATAGACAATAATTCAGAGCTATTTGTTTTTTTTAAAAATAGATTTTATTTATTTACTTATTTATTTTTGGCTGCGTTGGGTCTTCGTTGCTGCGCGTGGGCTTTTCTGTAGTTGTGGAGAGCGGGTGCTACTCTTCGTGGTGGTGCCTGGGCTTCTCATTGCAGTGGCTTCTCTTGTTACAGAGCATGGGCTCTAGGTGCGTGGGCTTCAGTAGTTGTGGCACGCGGGCTCAGCAGTTGTGGCTCACTGGGTTAGTTGCTCCGCGGCACGTGGGATCTTCCTGGACCAGGGATCAAACCTGTGTCCCCTGCATTGGCAGGAGGATTTTTAACCACTGCACCACCAGGGAATCCCCAGAGCTGTTTTTTAATCAGAAGATGTGTCCCTAGAAACTTCCTCGCCGACATTTCTCAGTATAATCCAAATTAGTATCACTCATCGCTGTAATCTTTGTCTCCTTTATAAGGAGAACTGGGTGGGTGGGGGGGCCCTCTCAGCCTCAGTTTCCCCAGGTCCTGGGAGTTTCAACACAGAGTAGGTGCTGCAGGAAGGCTTGTTGGGTTAAATATCTGTGTTGACTGTGGAGGCGCTATGAATTCACACGTTATTTACCAGCTCAGCATTTCAACTCACCTTGTCTGATTCTAGTGATGATAGTTAAAATAACTGGAGTCTTGCCTATTTCCTAAAAGATAATCACAAAGGTGAAACCTTTAAAGTCACAGCTTAGTGGAAGCGTTTACGGTGATAGGTGTGCAAAGAGCTGTAGAATTACAAAGACAGAGAATCCTTTCCTTTAATCAGCTTATACTCAGAATGGGAGGCAGGGCTCAGGCCTTGGGAATTTTAATAATAACAGGTAATATTTACTGAGTACTTATTATGTGCCAGGCACGGTGTTCAGTGCTTTACAAAGACTGTTAAGTCATATAGTTATTCCAATAATCCAATACCTCAGGTACTATTATAATACCTACTTTATAGACAAAAGGACACACAATTTTAAGTAAGTTGCCCGAGGCACACAAAGCTGGCAAGTAGTGAAGCCGGGATTCCAGCTCAGGCAGTCTGACTTACCAGTCCAGAGGCCTAATTACTGTGCTGTGCTCCAAAAACCACAATAGTGCTGCAAAAAAATCCAAATGCCAGGGCCAACAGAGTAGTGGAGGAGAGAAATGCAGTGTATTCCAAAGAATGATGTATTGCTCGAAAAGACAAGAAAAGAGGCATGTGCCATAAAGGGTAAGAGCTCAGATTCGGCAACAGAGTTGGCTACATACTGTGTGACTTGGGGTGTGTGATTTAATTTACCGAAGTCTCAGTTTCTCCATCAGTAAAATGGGGATATTGCTACTTCAAACAATATAGGATTTAAGGATTAAATGAGCCTAGTACATGCAGAGCGCTTAATCTAATGCCAGCATATAGCGAGGGCTTGATAAATGATAGCAATTGTTGTTACTAAGGGAATAAGCAAGACCTGAAATAATGAGTACATCTCAGAAGGGAGGCATGGGTCATTTCAACTGCCAAGAATAGTGTGAGAAGAAGCTAAGAGGTAGCAATCCATTCAACCAATATTTGTTGTTAATATTTAGGACACATTTTGCAAAAAATGGTACAATAAAAGCTTGTGAGTAGGTCAGCCTGTTCTGTATCCAAGTGTCATGGAAGAAAAATGTAGCAGGGCTGGGTTTTCCTTAGGTTGCGGTGACCATGCTTGCCAGGTGAATCACCCCAAATATTCTCTGGGCATTTGAGAATGTTCAGAGTACTTGAATGTGGTACAGTAGCAATCTATGAAAAATAGTGTTCTAGGCAAATGAATCAGCTGATGGTATTGGATATTGGACAGGGAGGAAAGGAGGGAGGGTTCAGGAGATTGCTGCAGTCATCCCGGTGAGGATAGTGACGAGATGGTAATGTCCACACCAATATGGAGGCCGAGGAAAAGAAAACATGGCAGTGGAGGTATTTACAGGACTTAGCGAATGGTTGAATTGCTTCCCCAACTCCTGCCCTCGATTCTTGTAACCAGGAATACCTGTGGGGTTGTGAGTCTGTGAAACTGAAGAATGAAGCCAGCAGCTGGCAAACCTGGGAAGAGGTGGGTTAGGAGAGAAGAGACACATTACTTCTGGATGAGCTGAATTTAGACCCAGCTGGAAATAGTCTAGTTGGAAAGATGTTCCTAATATTTATCAAAGAGATCAAGGTGGAAATAAAGTTTGGGGAATTTTCATGTAAACTGATAATTAAAACTATAGATGTGGGCTTCCCTGGTGGCGCAGTGGTTGGAAGTCCGCCTGCCGATGCAGGGGACACGGGTTCGTGCCCCGGTCTGGGAAGATCCCACATGCCACGGAGCGGCTGGGCCTGTGAGCCATGGCCGCTGAGCCTGCGCGTCCGGAGCCTGTGCTCCGCAACGGGAGAGGCCACAACAGTGAGAGGCCCACATACCACACACACACACAAAAAAAACTATAGATGTGGACAAGCTCCCTAAGAGAAAGTGTGTCAAGGGAGATCATCCAAGGACCCAAGGGAGGTCTGGAGGGCCTACAGTGAGACAGTCAGTGTAGGATGAGAAGGATGGAATCATAGGAGGAGAGAAAGGAGCAAAGACTGGAGCGAGGAGAGACCCCAGGGGAAAAGAGGGGGCTGTGAAGCAGGAGGTGTTAAATGTGGTCAGAAATCAACAAGAAACCAGGGAGGGCCAGCACTAGTGAAGAATATCACACTTTAGAAAATACTTTTTTTTTTACACATCTTTATTAGAGTATAGTTGCTTTACAATGGTGTGTTAGTTTCTGCTTTTAACAAAGTGAATCAGTTATACATATACATATGTTCCCATATCTCTTCCCTCTTGTGTCTCCCTCCCTCCCTCCCACCCTCCCTATCCCACCCCTCTAGGTGGTCACAAAGCACCGCGCTGATCTCCCTGGGCTATGCGGCTGCTTCCCACTAGCTATCTACCTTACGTTTGGTAGTGTATATATGTCCATGCCACTCTCTCACTTCGTCCCAGCTTCCCCTTTAGAAAATACTTTTCATAATAAGGTGAGGACTAAAGTCAGACTATCCAGATTAAGGAAATTTTGGAATGGCCATGACTTCTCAGGGTACTGTATTTGGGGGGAAAAATAATACTTTTTTCATTTTAAGTAGCACACATACATACATTATTCTTAAAGTCTAACAAAATGGAAATTTAAGAGAAGTGAAGTCACTGGCTAAGGACACCAAGGCCTGATGTCAGAGATATGGAGTGAATGGGGGCTGGGAAGGGAGGCAGCGCAGAGGGCTAAGATGGCCCTGCCGATTATTAAAATGTGGGAATAACTGAAACCACAAGGTAGATAAATAACTGCTGCCCCGGGGCCCCTGGAGTGTCCGGAGTGCCCCCTCCCACCTCTGCCTCGGTCACCCAGTTGCTTGCCTTGGGCCCTTGCACAGACCTCCCCACTCACTGGCAATGAGGGCCCTGAGGCCTCTGCTCTTGCAGCGACCAGGGACTGCTCTGATTGGGTCACTACTGTTGTTATTAGAACGCTCAGTATTATTTTGAATCTCACCTCGTAAAGAGTAGAACCACAGAACTGTAAAGGTTTGGACCAACACCCAAGCCCCCTGAGGCTCTATACAGCCTGGCAGCCAACCCCAGGGCCACCCTCCATGGCAGTGGAAATGCATTGTCTTGCCAGGGCTTAGGGAAACCCCTCCATGTGGTAAATGAAAGTAGCAAGATGGTTGAGATAAGAGCAGAGTTAGGAACTTAATGTTTTCGTGGAGATGGCAATCTCTTGCTCAAAGGTTGAAATCCTCCAGTGATTTACAACAAAGAAAGAAGGATAAAAGGTTATCAATGCCACACACATGTGCAGTGTGTTTTAGAAAACTTGACTCCATTGTGTACAAACAAATGTTCCTCTATAATCTGATAGGACTGAGCTACCCTGACACAATGCTACTGCAGGACTTTATTTTAAGGCAAAGGAAAATTAAATAGAAAAAAAAAATTTCAAGGCAGTTCTTTCATTGGTATTGTGTTTGTGTTAAATAAATATTTAGCTTATAGTTCTGCATGTGTGACGGATGAATCATCTCATTAGATAAGGTCAGCAAAGGTAAGTTTTATCACTTCTGTGTTTGAAAATACAGATCTGTGAAGGCGGGCTCTTAAAGTAGTCCTTGAGGACTTTTAATCTGCACTTCTGCAATTCAGGAGGGAGGTTATTGATGACATCCTGTCTTAATTGCAACCCTGAGCAGAGAATAATAATCTCAGTCAAATTTGCAATGGAAGTCCTGAAATTTCATACTACCATTCATCATCTGCCATCAAGAGGAACTCTGCTTTGAATTATTCTCTAGTAGTAGTATAACATAGATATATGTGCCCCAGAACATAGGGAACAGGGCATAGGAAGATATACCATTGGCTTTTTCAAAGGATACAATACCTGTCTAGTTAGTCACACACAGGCCAAGGATTAGTAAGATGCATGGCTTCCCCTGTTAGTGTCCTAGCATGCAATGCAATTCTTCCTTTCTTAAAAAGAAAACCATGCATATAACATCACCATCTGTGTATGACACAGAAACCAAGCAGTTTACCTATGGGAAGAATCGCTACTCTCTCTCCTCCACTTTTTAACCAAATATCTTGAGTTTTATGTGCCCACCACACTCACAAGTCCTGACCTCCCATTTATAGCTGAACAGAGCAGGGAATCTCCAACCAGGAGGCAGTCGTTTGCCTGAGCATTAAAGGGTGGATAGAATTTGAATATGTGGTGATTATGTTGAGTCAAAGGGACAGGAAAAAAAGGGAGACCAGGAAACCAAGTAAATGATGACAGGATTACAAACACTGAAAAATAGTTTGACCATAATAACTACCCTTCCCCACTCCAGGATTAAGTCTCAAAGATTAATGTTCATATTATTACTTTTGCATGAACACTGGGAAATCTCTTGCACTATTTTAAATTATGAAAAAGCAACCAGCTACAGTAGTGAAAATATGATAGGTGCTTATTAAATAAGCCAGCTCCAGGTCATGAGGGCCCTCAGCATCAGCAAAAGCCATTGCCTTTGTTCCGAAGGCAGCTGGGAGCTGAACAGAGGTAACACATGAGAAGAGCGCTTCCAGAAGGTCAATCTTGCATCTACATAGGTGATGGGCAGAGAGGAAAAGAATCCAGCCATCGCAGTGGTGCATGTGAGGGGCAGTGAAGGCCTGGACTGTGTAGTCAACCAGAGATGTGAGAGATAAGTGCAAGAGATAGTTACGATTAGGCTCAGAAGCCTAAGTGAGGTTACAATGGATTTGAAATAATTGTGAGAAATTTTGGCACCTTCACAGGCCAATTCCTCTGCCCCAAATTTGAAATCACCAGGGACCATCAGCTCCCTGGCTTTGCTGAAAAGAAAACTGAGACTCAGAGAGGTGAAGTGACTTGCCCCAGTTCACGAACCAATCAGTGCCAAAGTGAGGCTAGAATTCAGTTGCCTGGTCTAAGGTCCATATAGAGAAAGTTTTTCATTTATTCTTATTGATATCCCACTGAGAAGATCTCATAGGCCAAATGGTATCTTTTCCCAATGGAATAGGTTGCAAAATTTATAATTTTGTCACTACCACATATCAACTGTGCAATCTTGGTGAGCTACTCATCCTTCTAACCTTCCCTTTCCATTTTTGAATATGGAATAATTAGGGATAATTTAGTGGTATCATAGGATCATGGAGAGGGTTAAATGACATAATCCTTGGAGAGAGCTTAGCACCATGCCTGAAACAGATCCAGTAAATGACAGGGATCTATCACCATCAGCAGCATCATCACCATCACCATTGCTGATAATTATTCTCCAGCATCCTATCACAAACAACTTGTCTGACTGTAGGACAACATTATTATCTATTGATAGAATTTTAAGAATCCTTGGTTGAGCTCTTCAGTCCTGACTGACTCGACCCCTAGCTGCCTTTGAGACACAGAGCCCTTGCCAGGCCCTAGTTTTCTCATCTAAAAAACTAAGAGGAGTGTGTGTGTGCATGTGTGTGTGTGTGTTAGTGTGTGTGTGTTTGTAGAGGGCTGGCAAGAGTGCTTGAACTAGAGATGACTTCTCATTTGTCTTTCAGTTTTAAACTGTGTATGTTTTATGCTCTATTCAGACACACCAATAATCCATTTTTCAATTTTCATAAAAACATTCCCAGAATAAATAGTAAATACTGGGCAGCAGACCAGAGGGCCACACTCACACTTTTTGAGTGATAAAAAATAAAAAGAGGTATCATTTTTATTGAATTCTATATTAGTTTGCTAGGAGCACTGTAATAAAGTCCTGCAGATTGGGTAGCTTAAACAACAGAAATTTATTTTCTCACAATTCTGGAGCTTGGAGGTCTGAAATCAAGGTGTTGGCAGAATTGGTTTCTTCAGAAGCCTCTCTCCTTGGCTTGTAGATGCTGTCTTCCTCTGGTGTCTTCATGTGGCCATTCCTCTGCGTGGGTCTGTGTCCTAATCTCCTCTTATATGGTCACTGATCATATTGGATTAGGGTCCCACCCATATGACCTCATTTTGATGCAATGACCTCTTTAAAGACCCTGTCTCCAAATGAGGTCACATTCTGAGCTGCTGGGGGGTTGGAATTCAACACATTAATTCTGGAGGACACAACTCAGCCCTTAACAAATTCAGCTGTGACCAGGCTTTTTTGTGCTTCGTGGGCACAATCTCTAATCTTTACAACAATGCTGCAAAGCAGGTACTGTGATCCCCATTATTCACATCAGGAAACTGAGGCTCCATGGGGTTAAGTGTCTCACCAACAGTTACTAAGTGATGGAGCTGGAATCAGAACATAGACCTGTTTTGCATCAAAGCTAGTGCTCTTTCCACTACAGTCTATTACAGAAAGGAGAGAATCACTGGACACCTAATGTCATTACATTCATTTTCTTTCCAAGTCAAAGCAAAAAGTAGCTCTGCCTTCTCTGTTGATGGTGATTGCTCAGGAGAGCAATGCACTCCCAGGGACCGTGGCTGAGCCTTCATCACAGTGGTTGGACAAGCTGACCAAGGCAACGTCCACAAGGAATTCAAGGGACAGCTAAACATCACCCTTTGGGCTGCTTTGTTCCCTTTAAAAAGAGACAAGGGCCTCTGCTTATGCTCATCTCCTTTGCCTGGGATTCTCTTTTCTTGCCCCGTTTTACATTAAAACATTACCCACACTTCAGGGTCTGGCTGGAGACCTCGGTCACTCCCAAACTCACCCAACTTCCCCCTGTCCAACTTCCTCCAGTCATCTCATCCCTTCACGCTGCAGCTCACTTTGGAGACAGGCCAAGTTGGGGGCGATTCTCACTCTGTTACTTACTAGCTGGGTGGCCTGGGTCAGTTCGGTAACCTCTCTGAGAGCCTTCACGTTCTCATCTATAAATTAGGATTAAAACACCTACCTCACAGGCTTACTGTGAGAGGCAAATTAAGTGAATGAACATATTAATTGCACTGAGGGCTGTGCCTGGTACCTAGTAGGCATTTAGTAAATAGCATTTTTAAACTTACATTTTTTCTTCCAGTCTCTGTTTGCATGCCTTCCCGATGAGATTGAGAACTTCTTAGGGGCAAGGACCATGACTCATGTCAATTCATGAATGCGTAGCACGAATTTAGGCCTACCGAAAGTTTTCAATGTTTGTTGGTTCGTAATTGTGCACCATGATTGGTTCTATGTGAGATATATAATACAACCTCAAATAACAGACTTGGCTGCTTAATTGCATCAAAAACTATTGGGTAGATCACATTTGAGTCCATACTCCCATGAAACCATCATTCATCCACCATTGATTGACTGCCTCCTAAATGCATCCCCCTTAAAATTCTGTTTCTATGTAGTTTCTTTAGTAGGCAGAGGACCATAGGCTGGTGATGGAAAGTGACAGGAGTGTGGATAGAGCAATGGGATGCTGAAAACGTGGACCTGCAGACCTCAAACCTCCCTCTGCATCAGAAACAGCTGGGACAGATCCAGACGCTCAGCTCCCTACCCTGCCAGAAATGCTAATTCAGTTGGTCTGGCATGATATTAAAACAACCAATAAACAAATGAAAAGAGGAAAAAAAAAAAGAGAAATTCCCCAGGTGCTTGTTCTGATGTGCAGCCAGGGATAAGAACCATTTAAGCAGATGATGCTCACATGCTCCAGGGAACTTCCTTCCAGGGTGGTGGTACCCAGGCAATGTTAAGGGGAGGGGCTGTGCTCAGGGACCAAGCCAGGAGCAGAGCCCTGGACTGGAGGAAGGATGAGGCACCTGGGCAGAGGCTGATCAAATGTGGGCTTGCTTTCACCTCTTGCCTTCCTTCTCCCCAGGGGGAGCCAAGGAGAGTATCAAGGCTGGGGTCCCCAGGGGAGAGGGGCCGAGAACACCAGAGAGCACAGGAGGGCAGAGCTGTGTAGAGCTTAGGAAATCATTCCCAGAACGAGTCTCACGATTGCTCTATTTATACGGAGCTTGGAATCATAAATTGATGATGACATTGGGTCATCAGACCACACAGATGTGGCCATTTCAAGAACAGGCTTCTAAATTTGCAAAAGGAGTACAAGCCTCTTGACCCCTGCACCCACCCCCTCGATCAAACTGCGGCAGCTCAGGGCTGATGAAGGGTTTCCTGGAGGCCAGTTGATCTGAAGCACTGGTTGTTTAGAAGATTTGGGAGAACTGTTCCCTGATGTGTTTCAGGTCAGTTTCACAATGAATGTTTCTGGTGCACATCCTTCCAAAAGAGAATGTTGTTAAAGACTGCTCCAAGGAACCCAGACCCTCCTCCTCCAACTGCAGTGATGCTGAGAATCCGGGCGACTTCTTCTCGGCATATGAGGCTTATGATGTCAGGGTGCTTGATTTCCCTCCCCCTCTCTTCTAACTTCACAGACAGGAAAACAGAGTCTGAGGAACCAGGAAGTTGCTCATCACCCCAGGGTGACTACTAAGCATGAGGTCATATCTCCCAGCTTTTTCTAAGATAACAGCAGGCTCATATAGGTTGGTGAGTTTTATAGACAGTGTCCAGAATTTATAATTTAAAAGGAGAAAGAAATTGGAAATGACATCAGATATATTTCTTTCCATTTCTGCCTCTGCTTGTCTCTGAGTTTCTTAGCTGTGGTCTGCCATTTACTCCAGGAATTTGGAATAAATATAAACTTCTCAGGGATTTACAATGAAAGGGGCCCTACTGAAGATATATTGCCTTGACATGGGGTGCTACTCTGGGCTTTTCGTTGCATGGATTTGGATTCTCTTCCCCGTTAGCCAAGTTAAACAGCCTCCACTAGCTTCCTCACTGATGAGAACAGCTGGACGGTTACTGAGACGTTATTGATATAGGTGAGAATAGTGTGTCTTCAGAAGGCTCTCCCCAAACATGGCAGGAGCCCTAAAAACTGAACTGATCTTCAGCTGGTATCACTGTTCAGATTGGTCAGGCTCGCGCCATATTGGTTGTCAAATATTTTTAATACTACCTCTCCCTCAAACTGATGGCCTTCTTCCTTCAAGTGGAGGACCCACCCTTCACCCTTACCATGTAACTGATGACTGTGTGTAGCTGTTATCTTTCTTCTGTATCCAGAGAACATCCCCTCCCCACAGTGCAGTCCTTCCTACATCCGTATTTCTACTGAATTCTGATTTTGTGGCCACAAAATAGGTCAACAGAGAAAAGGATGTCAATTTCATCAAGAACTATGTCCAGGGAGGCTGGGGGAAGATGGGGACAGCGGACAGTATTGGCCAGTGGCTATTATACAAAGGGACCAGACATGACCATTTAGGTTGTGACCATTTATTTGGTCATTATCATGACCAAGATAATCCTTGCTAACTCTGACAAAGACCAACATTGGGAAACGAGAGAAAGATGTGGAGTCAGGGCTTCCCTGGTGGCTCAGTGGTTGAGAGTCCGCCTGCCGATGCAGGGGACACGGGTTCGTGCCCTGGTCCGGGAGGATCCCACATGCCGCGGAGCGGCTGGGCCCGTGAGCCATGGCCACTGAGCCTGTGCATCCGGAGCCTGTGCTCCGCAATGGGAGAGGCCTGCATACCGCAAAAAAAAAAAAGAAAAAAAGAAAAAAAAGATGTGGAGTCAGCTTGAATGTACTAAGGGAGGCTCATTAACTATTCAGTTACTAACTCTGGTCTCCTTGATTAACTGCCTCAAAATGGAACCAGCCAGTACAGTGCACTAAGTCAATGCCTAAAAAGATTAAATTCCCTCCAAAATACCCGATTCATCGCCAAAACAGTTGTTATCCCCAGGCTAAATCAGCCTGCTCCACACTCACAAAAGCCTACTCCCTTCAACAAGGAATGAGTGGTTATGCTTTCCCTGCAGTAGATGGATCTGGTCTTAAATATCTATTTCTGTAACCTAAATTGCAAAGCGTTTTCCAAAAGCTGTTGAGTTGTAGAATTTTAAAAATGTATTTGATTGCCAGATCTGCAAATTGGGTCAGTTTTCCAGGCCCTTATCCTTCCTTCTTTTCCACTGGGGAAGAGGAAAAGGAGGCAGCGACAGCTGGTGATTGAAACACAATCCTCCCTGGCATGTAAGTCTTGGCTATCTCTCCGTGTGTTATCCTGGCCAGGTCCCCTGGTGTCCCCGGCAATGCCTGGACCAAGGGCTGTCCTTGATGGCGGCCCTCTGGATTCCACTAAGGTCAGGGTGAAACCACTGCAGCCAGCAACCCTGGAGCTCTGCATAGCTTTTAGTCACATCTGAGCCTCAGAGAAGTCTGTGAGAGAATTAGAGGAGATCTAAGTATCCCCATTTCATAGATGAGCAAACTGGAGGCAGAGAAGTGTCAAGGATGCAATTAGTTTGTAGTCATCCTGGATCCTAACCCATATCTCCTTAGTCAAGTATTCTTTTCACAAAAACACATGGACATAAAAATGTCAGTAAGGAAAGGAATCTACACCAAGTAGTTTGTCGTGGTCCTCAGACCCATGAGAGGTGGGATTATTCCACGCGATACTCTAACTTTCAAATGCAACAAGGATTAATCTGGTCGCTGAAAAACTTTGTTTTCATTACTAGCATTGTAAAGAGGTAGCTATAAAAAATCAATATATTGAGATATATATCAACATTCCATATTATACACTCTAAAAATCTCTAAAATACAACTTGTATTTTTATGACTGAGTCCAGGATTTTTCATACTAGGGGGTCATAGCCCATTAATGTGGGTCATAAAGTCAATGTAATGGTTTACTACCAGAATTAAAAGAAAAAAATAGGGTAAGATAATAGAATAGGATTGAAAATATCAGACTGTGTTGCACATAGCAAAGGAAAGCACTGTTCTCTGAATCCTTTTGTTCATATGCTATGTACTGACCCCCACGGTTAAAAGTATTTTGTACTGAGTAGTCTTTCCCTTTTTCTTGCTTTCCCTCTCTTTCCTCTTTCTCCTTTCTCTTTCCTTCTCTCTCTCCTTCTCTATGTCTCTAGGAAAGGTACCCAAACATCTGCCATCTTTGTCCTGTTGGCAGGTACCATCCCCAGCCCTCCCAACCCCCATCCTTCCCAACATCCTCCTTCCCTCACCCGGGGTCTGGAGCAGACACTGTTCTCTACAGTTGATGTATTTATGCTCTTTCCTTTCTCCCCTTCACTGAAAAGGTCCTTTTGTAGTGCAAACGTTGAGACAGGGTTTGCTAGTGCTTTCTGTGTTTGATACATGAATTACTGTATCTCTAAACCATCCTATTTCCATTTCAGGCAAGGCAACTCGAACTTGAAGACATGAAGTCCCCAAGGAGAACCACTTTGTGCTTCATGGTTATTGTGATGTTTTCTTCCCAAGCTACACTGAACTTGAATTTAGAGTCTATTGTTTATCCTTCGGTGAGTAAATCCATGTCTGCTGTATTTTCCCTGTCACATTTTTCTGACTTCCTGGGAATGTCACAGACGGAAATTGCTTTAAACAAATGTTTAAGGTCTTTGAGAAAATGTCACAAATGGTGGGAGGGGGTGGTGAACATAAATGGATGTTAAGGTATCTACTGGGCTACAACTTGCCACACTCTGAAATCAGTGGTAGTGTCAAGGGAACATCCTCCTGGCTTCCCTCCTTAAACATTTGCCACTTCTAGGCCTGAAGCTCCACACTGTGAAATGGACAACAACACCTATAAAGCAGATTTTGAGGACTGAGCAGGACCTATGTTCTCAAAGTATTCACTTGAACATGAGCATCAAACTAGAACACATTTCAAAAGGTGTTAATTTGTGTCTGTGTTATAATCACAGACTGATATAGTTGAAAGGGCCATAGATATCATCCAAGCTTTTTGCTAACAAATTAGCCAGGTCGTTTGCCTTTGTGAAGTTAATGGGAGTTTAGCTTAACTCAAGAGGGTGATAAGTACCCCCTTGTTCCTTGTGGGAATCCTTGGGATCTTCTTTCCTTGGGCTACTCCATGCACCAGAGACAGGGCGTGTTACTGGTTATGAAATCTCATGAGACTGATGTGATTCTCTCTGTGTCTCAGTTTTCTCATCTGTAAAATGATGAAAATAAGAGTATTTATTTACTGATCTCTTTGAGAATTAAATTAGTTAATATTTATAAGATGCCTTAGAACTGTGCCTGATACATTTTTTCACATCTTTATTGGAGTATAATTGCTTTACAATATTGTGTTAGTTTCTGCCGTACAACAAAGTAAATCAGCTATACGTGCACATATACCCCATATCCCCTCCCTATACCACCCCTCTAGGTGGTCACAAAGCACCGAGCTGATCTCCCTGTGCTATGCGACTGCTTCCCGCTAGCTAGCTATTTTACATTCATGCCACTCTCTCACTTCATCCCAGCTTACCCTTCCCCCTCCCTGTGTCCTCAACTCTATTCTGTATGTCTGCATCTTTATTCCTGTCTTGCCCCAGTTTCTTCAGAACCATTTATTTTTAAATTCCATACATATGTGTTAGTATATGGTATTTGTTTTTCTCTTTCTGACTTACTTCACTCTGTATGACAGACTCTAGGTCCATCCACCTCACTATAAATAACTCAATTTCATTTCATTCTATGGCTGAGTAATATTCCATTGTGTATATGTGCCACATCTTCTTTATCCATTTACCTGTCGATGGACACTTAGGTTTCCTCCATGTCCTGGCTATTGTAAATAGAGCTGCAACAAACATTGTGGTACATGACTCTTTTTGAATTATGGTTTTCTCAGGGTATATGCCCAGTAGTGGGATTGCTGGGTCATATGGTAGTTCTATTTTTAGTTTTTTAAGGAACCTCAATAGTGGCTGTATCAATTTACATTCCCATCAGCAGTGCAAGAGAGTTCTTTTTTCTCCACACCCTCTACAGCATTTATTGTTTGTAGATTTTTTTTTCGTAGATTTTTTTGATGATGGCCATTCTGACCAGTGTGAGGTGATACCTCATTGTAATTTTGATTTGCATTTCTCTAATGATTAGTGACGTTGAGCATCCTTTCGTGTGTTTGTTGGCAATCTGTCTATCTTCTTTTGAGAAATGTCTATTTAGGTCTTCTGCCATTTTCGGATTGGGTTATTTGTTTTTTTGATATAGAGCTGCATGAGCTGCTTGTATATTTTGGAGACTAACCCTGTGTCAGCTGCTTCATTTGCAACTGTTTTCTCCCATTCTGAGGGTTGTCTTTTCGTCTGTCTGATTTATGGTTTCCTTTGCTGTGCAAAAGCTTTTAAGTTTCGTTAAGTCCCATTTGTTTATTTTTGTTTTTATTTCCATTTCTCTAGGAGGTGGATCAAAAAGGATCTTGCTGTGATTTATGTCATGGAGTGTTCTGCCTATGTTTTCCTCTAAGAGTCTTATAGTGTCTGACCTTACATTTAGGTCTTTAATCCATTTTGAGTTTATTTTTGTGTATGGTGTTAGGAAGTGTTCTAATTTCATTCTTTTACATGTAGCTGTCCAGTTTTCCCAGAACCACTTATTGAAGAGGCTGTCTTTTCTCCATTGTATATTCTTGCCTCCTTTATCAAAGATAAGGTGACCATATGTGTGTGGGTTTATCTCTGGGCTTTCTATCCTGTTCCATTGATCTGTATTTCTGTTTTTGTGCCAGTACCATACTGTCTTGATTACTGTAGCTTTGTAGTATAGTCTGAACTCAGGGAGCCTGATTCCTCCAGCTCCGTTTTTCTTTCTCAAAATTGTTTTGGCTATTCGGGGTCTTTTGGGTTTCCATACAAACTGTGAAATGTTTTGTTCTAGTTCTGTGAAAAATGACATTGGTAGTTTGACAGGGATTGCTTTGAATCTGTAGATTGCTTGGGTAGTAGAGTCATTTTCACAATGTTGATTCTTCCAATCCAAGAACATGGTATACCTCTCCATCTGTCTCTATCATCTTTATTTATTTATTCATTTATTTTTATAAATCTATCTATTTTTGGGTGTGTTGGGTCTTCGTTGCAGTGTGCGGGCTTCTCATTGCGGTGGCTTCTCTTGTTGCAGAGCACAGGCTCTAGGCACGTGGGCTTCAGTAGTTGTGGCCCATGGGCTCTAGAGTGCAGGCTCAGTAGTTGTGGCACACAGGCTTAGTTGCTCCACGGCATGTGGGATCTTCCCGGAAAAGGGCTCGAACCTGTGTCCCCTGCATTGGCAGGCAGATTCCTAATCACTGCCCCACCAGGGAAGCCCTCTCTCATCTGTAATTTCTTTCATCAGTGTCTTATAATTTTCTGCATACAGGTCTTTTGCCTCCTTAGGTAGGTTTATTCCTAGGTATTTTGTTGTTGTTGTTGCAATATTAAATGGACATGTTTCCTTAATTTCTCTTTCAGATTTTTCATCATTAGTGTATAGGAATGCAAGAGATTCCTGTGCATTACTTTTGTACCCTGCTACTTTACCAGATTCATTGATTAGCTCTAGTAGATTTCTGGTAGCATCTTTAGGATTCTCTATGTATAGTATCATGTCATCTGCAAACAGTGACAGCTTTACTTGTTCTTTTCTGATATGGATTCCTTTTATTTCCTTTTCTTCTCTGATTGCTGGAGCTAAAACTTCCAAAAGTATGTTGAATAATAGTGGTGAGAGTGGGCAACCTTGTCTTGTTCCTGATCTTAGTGGAAATGGTTTCAGTTTTTCACCATTGAGAATGATGTTGGCTGTGTGTTTGTCATATATGGCCTTTATTATATTAAGGTAAGTTCCCTCTATGCCTACTTTCTGGAGAGTTTTTTATCATAAATTGGTGTTGAATTTTGTCAAAAGCTTTTTCTGCATCTATTGAGATGATCATATGGTTTTTCTCCTTCAATTTGTTAATATGGTGTATCACATTGATTGATTTGCATATATTGAAGAATTCCTGCCTTCCTGGGATAAACCCGACTTGATCATGGTGTATTATCCTTTTTATGTGCTGTTGGATTCTGTTTGCCAGTATTTTGTTGAGGATTTTTGCATCTATTTTCATCAGTGATATTGGCCTGTGGTTTTCTTTTTTTGTGACATCTTTGTCTGGTTTTGGTATCAGGATGATAGTGACCTCATAGAATGAGTTTGGGAGTGTTCCTCCCTCTGCTATATTTTGGAAGAGTTTGAAAAGGATAGATGTTTGCTCTTCTCTAAATATTTGATAGAATTTGCCTGTGAAGCCATCTGGTCCTGGACTTTTGTTTGTTGGAAGATTTTTAATCACAGTCTCAAGTTCATTTCTTGTGATTGGTCTGTTTATATTTTCTGTTTCTTCCTGGTTGAGTCTCAGAAGGTTTTGCTTTTCTAAGAATTTGTCCATTTCTTCCAGGTTGTCCATTTTTTTGGCATATAGTTGCTTGTAGTAATCTCTCATGATCCTTTGTATTTCTGCAGTGTCAGTTGTTAGTTCTCCTTTTTCATTTCTAATTCTGTTGATTTGAGTCCTCCCTTTTTGTCTTGATGAGTTTGGCTAATGGTTTTTCAATTTTCTTTATCTTCTCAAAGAACCAGCTTTTAGTTTGATTGATCTTTGCTATTGTTTTCTTCATTTCTTTTTCATTTATTTCTGCTCTGATCTTTATGATTTCTTTCCTTCTGCTAACTTTGGGGTTTTTTTTTTGTTGTTGTTCTTTTTTCTCTGATTGCTTTAGTTGTAATGTTAGGTTGTTTATTTGAGATGTTTCCTGTTTCTTAAGGTAGGATTGTACTGCTATAAACTTCCCTCTTAGAACTGCTTTTGATGCATCCCATAGGTTTTGGGTTGTCGTGTTTTCATTGTCATTTGTTTCTAGGTACGTTTTGTTTTCCTCTTTGATTTCTTCATTGATCTCTTGGTTATTTCATAATGTATTGTTTAGCCTCCATGGGTTTGTATTTTTTACAGTTTTTTTTCCTGTAATTGGTATCTAGTCTCATAGCGTTGTGGTCAGAAAAGATACTTGATACAATTTCAATTTTCTTAAATTTAGCAAGGGTTGATTTGTGACCCAAGGTATGATCTATCCTGGAGAATGTTCCATGAACACTTGAGAAGAAAGTGTATTCTGTTGTTTTTGGATGGAATGTCCTATAAATATCAATTAAGTCCATCTTGTTTAATGTGTCATTTAAAGCTTGTGTTTCCTTATTTATTTTTATTTTGGATGATCTGTCCATTGGTAAAAGTGGGGTGTTAAAGTCCCCTACTATTTTTGTGTTTCTGTCAATTTCCCCTTTTATGGCTGTTAGTATGTGCCTTATGTATTGAGGTGCTCCTATGTTGGGTGCATAAATATTTACAATTGTTATATCTTCTTCTTGGATTGATCCCTTGATCCTTATGTAGTGTCCTTCTTGTCTCTTGTAATAGTCTTTATTTTAAAGTCTGTTCTGTCTGACATGAAAATTGCTACTCCAGCTTTCTTTTGATTTCCATTTGCATGGAATATCTTTTTCTGTCCCCTTGCTTTCAGTCTGTATGTGTCCCTAGGTCTGAAGTGGGTCTCTTGTAGACAGCATATATGCAGGTCTTATTTTTGTATCCATTCAGCCAGTCTACGTCTTTTGGTTGAAGCATTTAATCCATTTACATTTAAGGTAATTATTGATATGTATGTTCCTATTATCATTTTCTTAATCGTTTTGTTTTTGTTATTGTAGGTCTTTTCCTCCTCTTGTATTTCCTGCCTAGAGAAGTTCCTTTAGCATTTGTTGTAAAGGTGGTTTGGTGATGCTAAATTCTCTTAGCTTTTGCTTGCCTGTAAAGGTTTTAATTTATCCATCAAATCTGAATGAGATCCTTGCTGGGTAGAGTAACCTTGGTTGTAGTTTCTTCCCTTTCATCACTTTAAATATGTCCTGCCAGTCCCTTCTGGCTTGCAGAGTTTCTACTGAAAGATCCGCTGTTAACCTTATGGGGATTCTCTTGTACGTTATTTGTTGCTTTTCCCTTGCGGCTTTTAATAGTTTTCCTTGTATTTAATTTTTGATAGTTTGATTAATATGTGTCTTGGAGTGTTTCTCCTTGGATTTATCCTGTATGGGACTCTCTGAGCTTCCTGGACTTATTTCCTTTCCCATATTAGGGACGTTTTCAACTATAATCTCTTCAAATATTTTCTCAGTTCTTTTCTTTTTCTCTTCTTCTTCTGAGACTCCTATAATTTGAATGTCGGTGCATTTAATGTTGTCTCAATTCTTTTCATTCTTTTTTCTTTATTCTGCTCTGTGGTAGTTATTTCCACTATTTTATCTTCCAGGTCACTTATCCATCCTTCTGCCTCAGTTATTCTGCTATTGATTCCTTCTAGAGAATTTTTAATTTCATTTACTGTGTTTTTCATCATTGTTTGTTTGCTCTTTAGTTCTTCTAGGTCCTTGTTAAATGTTTCTTGTATTTTCTCCATTCTGTTTCCAAGATTTTGGATCATCTTTACTATAATTACTCTGAATTCTTTTTCAGGTACACTGCCTATTTCCTCTTCATTTGTTTGGTGTGGTGGGTTTTTACCTTGCTCCTTCATCTGCTGCGTATTTCTATGTCTTCTCATTTTGCTTAACTTACTGTGTTTGGGGTCTCCTTTTCACAGGCTGCAGGTTCGTATTTCCTATTGTTTTTGGTGTCTGCCCCCAGTGGCTAAGGTTGGTTTAGTGGCTTGTGTAGGCTTCCTGGTGGAGGGGACTGGTGCTTGTGTTCTAGTGGATGAGGCTGGATCTTGTCTTTCTGGTGGGCAGGACCACATCTGATGGTGTGTTTTGGGGTGTTTGTGAACTGAGTATTATTTTAGGCAGCTTCTCTGCTAATGGGTGGGGTTGTGTTCTTGTCTTGCCAGTTGTCTGGCATGGGAAGTCCAGCACTGGAGCTTGCTGGTCGCTGATTGGAGCTGGGTCTTAGCATTGAGATGGAGATCTCTGGGAGAGCTCTGGACAATTGATATTATGTGGGGCCAGGAGGTCCCTGGTGGACCAGTGTCCTGAACTTGGCTCTCCCACATCAGAGGCTCAGGCCTGACACCTGGCCAGAGCACCAAGACCCTGTCAGACACACAGTTTTTAATTCTTCTGATTTCCCACAGCTCTACTTCCCATCTGTGTTTCAGGCAGTCACACAGCTGCTAGTGTTGAAGGGTCTCCTGCAGAGGCAGGGGGTGGCTGTGGCTCCCTGCAGGGACACGTCACTGGCAGCAGAATTTCTGGGAAGTACTCTTTGGTGTGAGCCCTCCAATAGTCCCGATAATATAGTTTTTATTTTTGCAATAAGTCTTTTCAGCAGCAGTGAGCAGAGCCAGGAATATGCTTGGTCAAGAAAATAATGTTGAACACAGTCCTCTTAAAATCTGACTGCAGCATCAATAAAAGTAAAATTATAATGATGGAGCAGAAAAGGAAATTATAAAACAGAATTTTGGAGACAAGTAGACAAATAGTCAACTGTCAGTCAAATTGGAAAACTCAAGAAAGTTGAATCTTAAGCCAACAGTGGAGAAAGCTAGCTTAATATTCATCAAAATGTCCAAGAATTGATGAAACCCTCTGAAAGTGGAGTATGAAGAGAATGCTGATACAAGGAAACTGGTTGAAGGATGTGTGAAAAGTGGTTGGGTCCCTATATCCCCTCTCCCGTGCCATTAACTTGGGCAAGCTGCCCTTCCTCCACCCGGGCAGAAGTCTGGAAGTTTATTCTCTGGAGAGGGTAAAATGCAGGGTCTCTCTATCTGATACACTCGAATATAGTCACAGATGTATTCCTCCAGAAGCAGAAACACTCATGACTGACTCACACAGGTTACATGAGATTTTCTCCAACAGTCATTCGGAAAAAAAGAAAAGAAATATGAGTCCTGACCACCCTCCATCTACTGACCCAGTATCGGGGCTTCCCTGGTGGCGCAGTCATTGAGAGTCTGCCTGCCAATGCAGGGAACACGGGTTCGTGCCCCGGTCCGGGAAGATCCCACATGCCGTGGAGCGGCTAGGCCTGTGAACCATGACCGCTGAGCCTGTGCGTCCAGAGCCTGTGCGTCTGGAGCCTGTGCTCCGCAGTGGGAGAGGCCACATGGTGAGAGGCCTGCGTACTGCACAAAGAAAAAAAAAAAGGCTCTATCTGTGTTTGCTATTATGATTTCTCTTCTTGTAATAGTATTTTTTTCTACTGACTTTTTGAAAAGATACTTTAGTGCTACTTTATCCAGTCTGTCACTATTGTTAGAGCTTCACTGGTAGATTTTACCATGATAAATTGTCTCTTTTTGCCTTGCTTGATACTTTTCAATTTTAATTCTTTGTCTTATATTCCAGTGGTCAGTTCTGTTTTTTATTTGTGTTTGCCTGATCTTTGTTCTTTATTTTTTGTTTAGCTTTCAGTATATTCCTTTGTTTTACTAGTTCTCTTATAAACAAGGAATGTTTGAGGTTCTTTTTTTTTAATCTGTGATTTGAGGAGTATAATTTATTCACATTTGATGTCATATTTAAAATGCTTGCTCTTACTTTCAGGATTTTTTTTATGAGTTTATCCATTTCCTTCCTCTCTTCTGTTTTTGTGTCTTTCTTTGTTTGGACCTAGGTTTTGTCTTTTTTATTTCTCTCATGACTTGGGAGGTATACTTTGTATGTCTTCTTGCAAATTCCGATATGCGAGATACAGCCCATGCAATCATATGCAGCAGCTTGCTCTTAAAAATAGAGGAGGGAAACATTACTTTTCCTGTGAGTTTGCACGGTCAGTACAGAGCTCTACTTACCCCAAGCATGTGGGGAGAAAGCCGGAGCCTGAAGTGATCTCAGCAATGGGGTCAGCCTTACCTCTGTTCCAGAGTTTCCCAGTGCTCCTAGCTGCAGCAGTGCCCTCCCACTGTGCCAGCTCGGCCTTCATCACAGCATCCTTAACAAAGCCCCTCCATCTGCCTCGTGGCCCAGGCTGATCAGGGGATAGGCCTCCCAGGACTGCTGGTGGAACTTTAAATTTGTCTTCCTGAAAGCTCCCACCACCATGCCAAAAGGCCCCAACTGTCCCGCCTAGATCTGCCTTCAAGATATAATATCTTCATCCAACCTAGAGGCTGAAGACCTCCATTGGAGAGGTGCCCTTGAACCTGCCTTATCAGCTCATGCCGCCCTAAGCTGCCACTCAGCTCCCACTTCTACCATTTTAAAAGCAACATGGGGTGATGAGCTTTTAAAAAAAAACTGTGGTAAATACAAAATTTACCATCTTCACCATTTTTAAGTGTATAGTTTAGTAGTGTTAAATATATTCACATTTTCATGCAGCCAATCTGCAGAACCATCTTGCAAAACTGAAACTCTGTATC
Organism: Mesoplodon mirus; assembly: GCF_964341445.2. Taxonomy (NCBI): domain Eukaryota; kingdom Metazoa; phylum Chordata; class Mammalia; order Artiodactyla; family Ziphiidae; genus Mesoplodon; species Mesoplodon mirus. The sequence goes on along the minus strand of NC_138988.1, from coordinate 78,262,502 downwards.
CAGTAAACAATACCTCCCTAGCTCTGCACCCCCGAGTTCCTGGAACTCACTGTTCTACTTTCTGTCTCCATGATTTTGGCTACTCCAAGTACCTCATACAAGTGGAATCATATAGTATTTGTCTTTTCACGACTGCCTTATTCACTTAGAATAATGTCCTAAAAATATATCTGTGTTGTAGTATGCATCAGAATTTCCTTCCTTTCTTAAGTCTGAATATGGATCCATTGTATGTATATCCTACTTTGTTGATCCATTTATCCATCAAATGGATCGTATGGTAGTTTTTTAAAAATTAATTAATTTATGTAATTATTTTTGGCTGCGTTGGGTCTTCGTTGCTGCTCGCGGGCTTTCTCTAGTTGTGGCAAGCGGGGGCTACTCTTTGTTGCGGTGCGCGGACTTCTTATTGCGGAGTACGGGCTCTAGGCGAGCGAGCTTCAGTCGTTGTAGCACGCGGGCTCAGTAGTTGTGGTGCACGGGCTTCGTTGTTCCGTGGCATGTGGGATCTTCCCAGAGCAGGGCTCGAACCTGTGTCCCCTGCACTGACAGGTGGATTCTTAACCACTGCGCCACCAGGAAAGCCCCTAAAAAAAGCAGCTTTCTTCACCCGATTCTACACCTGCTAAATCGGATTAGGGGAGGGAGGGAGGTGACCCTTATGCTCACAAAGATTTGAAATGCTCTACATGAGAGGATTGAAATGTACCTTGATTTTAACCCACAACTGCCAGCAGCAAGTCCTTAGTTTTTTAGCACCCCTGGAAAATGGGAGAAATGAAATCTCAGCTTAGGAGAGCTTCCCAAAAGTGACCACCAGTAGTCACCTTCTCCTGGGCTGAGTCCCCCAGCAGCAAGCCATGAAGAGTGGACAGAGAAAGCTTCCTTGTGGCTTCCCTTCCCCACCCCCAAGCCCCAGGGAGGATGGAGGCAGCAAGGCAGAGGAAGAACTCTTCCTTCTGCCCAGGCACAGAGCCAGAGAAGGCTCCAGGGCAAGCCGCACAGGAACCAGCCCTATACATTGACTTTGTTATTTCTTGGTTTCTGCACATTTCGGTAGACCTGAAATAATCTCACTGCAAATGAAGCAGCACTCTGGGCTTTGGAAATTCTAATCATCAGCCGTCATTCCTCTATTCATTTCTTCAAGAATATTTGTGAACTCTTAGGTCCCTCCACAGTTCCTGTGGACGTGAATACTAGTCGTTGAAAAGAAGGAGGGGGTGGAGGAGACAATAGAGAAAGAAAGAGAAAGGCACTAGTTAAGAGATACTGGGTCACCGAGAGGAACCCAGTTCCCCCACAGTTTCCGGGGTATCTCCTGATAAGACGAAGCCATACCTATGTGGATAAGTGCAAACTTAGGATGCAGGCTAGCTGGGTTTGAGTCCTGATTCTGCCATTTCAAGGCCGTGTGACCTTAGGCAAGTTATTTGACCTCTCTGTGCCTGTGTTTTCTCATCCATGAAATGCAGATAATAACGGTATCTACGCCTTAGATTGTCATGAGGATTAAATAAATAAGCACACACCAAGTACTTAACAGTGCCTGGCACAGGGTGTTGAAGAAGTCTTAGGAATTATTATTTTTGTTATCATTATGATGTGAGATAACTAGGAAAAAATGGTAGAGACCACAGATGGCAGAGTTCTCTCTCTCTCGGGTGGTGTTCATTGGTGCATGGGATTCATGGTAAAGCACACACCCTGGAGGGCAGGGGTTATCTGGCTCTTCTACTGAGACTTAAGGAAGTTTGGATTGGGAAACACATCATAGGAAAATTCACTTGGAGGCAGGGATGAGCTAGGAGCCCCATATCAGGTCAAGGTAAGGTTATAAGCTACGGAGCTGGCAGTGAACTCAGCAGCAAAGCCAATCGATGTCAGTTCTTAGACAAAGAAGCCACATGATGACAGTAGATGAGCTTTATGGAGATGAAGCAAGTGGCAGTATGCAAATAGGGGGGGTCCATGTGAATGGTGCCCCCAGAGCAGCATGATGCCCTGTCCCAGAATAGCACTTACTCTGTCATCAAAACTATTCTAGTGTGTCACATTGATTAATCATTTGATCCTCACAACAACCTCATGAGGTAAGCTATTTTTATCGCTCTACTTTAGGTGAGTACTGAGGCACTGAGAGGTTAAGTAACTTGCCCAAGGTCACACAGCCATTTTATGGCAGAGTTAGGATTTGAATTCAATTTCTGCAGAGTCCTTATGCTTAGTTATTGTACTATATGATCTAACTAACATTTATTAAGAGCTTACTATGTTCCACGTTGCGGTTGGCTTATTTCTCGTAACAATTCTATGAGGTTGGCACTATTATTATTCCATTTTACAGAAAAGAAAACTGAGGCTCGGAGAGGACGAGTAACTTCCTCAAGGTCACGTAGCTAGTAAGGGCCTGTACCCAGGCATTCTGGCTCTAGACCTGGCTCTCAAAGTCCCTGCCTCAGAAGGCAACCATCGAACCATCTAGGAGAAAAAGGGCCAGAGGAGGAGAAAATAATTTCTAAGCATGCACAATCTAAACAGCCCTAATGCTGCAGAAATATTGGGGTGGGGACAGGCTGAGTGTGGAGGAGAGGTCGTGAGACTCGTCTAAAAGGTCATGCGAATGACTCAGGGTTCAAGTCTCAGTACAGTGGAGGACAGCTTCATTTATATTTCTTGACAGGCCTCAAGCTGCAGGAACTCTGAGAAACTCAGATAGGCTGATTTCTTCCGCTCCTGCATCTAGAGACTGGTCTATAAAAAGTCGATGCCCAGATCATACCACAGAGACGAATCCATTTCATTTCCCCGACCCTTCAATCGCCGGTTGCCCGCCATCCCCGGGGCACAAGGTGCTGACCCAGCATCTGCAGCCCTACCCTCAGCTTGAACATCCCGGGGCACGTGAACAGAGAACCACTGTGAAAAGACGTCTCTAACACTCACTGACTATTTTCTAAAATGTTCTTTCAGCTTCTCCGTGAACATGAACTAGCAGGGGAGGACCCAGTAAGGCAAAAACGAGCCGGTATGTAACCCTTTGCTTGGCCATTTTTCTAGTAAATTCCATCAAATCACATTTGTTGTTACTTCTTGAAACACTGGGATCCACATAATTCAGTCTCTGAGCGCCTCAGTGTTCAATTTCTAGAAGTAACTGCAAAGGAACTCCATTCTCTATCAAATGACATTAAAAGGGTCTTATCAGCACATTCAAGGCTCGTGTCCTCTCCCATCACCTCTCCTCAGAGCCTGAAGATTTCCCCGAGGCCCCTTCCTTCAGCTGCCCTCCGCCACCACCAAAAAGCCTACTTCTCTCTTCTCAACCCAGCAGCCTTGCCTTTTTTCTTCTTCTTGTTTTTTTTTTTTTTTTCTTTTAACCGCGTCTCCTCTCGCTCAGCACTTTATTTTGTGGATCAATTGAATCGCTAGACCCAAGTCCTTTTCTGCCTGCCACTCCAGTTTCCCACTGAATTCCCAAGAAGCTGTCTGGAAAACACAGGGCTCTGCCATTTGGAGGGCTGGGGGCAGGTGAGAGCTGTGAACACCTGCATGGTGATGGTCAGTGTCCCCTCCCTCGTGTGGGACCCTGAGCAGGTGGGTACATCTGGAGGCTGCATTTTCCAAGGACCAGCTCCTCCCACCACAGCAACCTTGCAAAAGCATCAACCTGATTTTCTCATTTCCCTGCAGAAAATCCTTCAAGGGCTGCCCATTGCTTTGGAGATAAAATCTGATTATCCGCTCACTGGACCCTATGTGCTTTGCCCACTCACTCTCCTTCTGCTTTTCACAGAGTCAGTATCCCACCCACCACCCCACTTTGCTTGTCTGGGGGACTCATTCACATAGGCTCCTGCCCTGGAAGGTCTTCCATCAATTCCCCAGATAGGGAGGGGCTGTTTTCCTGGGTTCCCATTACCCACAATACATTCTCATAGCCCAACATTTATCCCAATGCATTGTAATTCTTTTGCTTCCTGTTTGCCACTCCCAGGAGACATGAGCTCCCTTGAACCCTCTTCCTCTCTGCAACCTGGCATGTAGCCCAGTGTCCCAACAGTTGAGTGAACAAATAAAGAGAAGGCATGTCTCTGTCATAGCTGCCCCTGTGTGAGTTCAGAGGATATGTTCCTTTTTGCTAAGAGTCTGCTGGCTTCGTGGCTGGACCAACCATCTAGAAACTTCTTCACTTGTAACATTGGGACTGAATCCTTTTCCAGGCATGTTGGGACTTGGTCTGTTCAGTCTGGTGGTCTAAAAGACACTTTAGGCTGCCAGAGGGAGCAGGCTTGCCCCGAGGGCAGGATAAAGGCATCCCGTAGAGCCCCTTACAGGGCCATAACAAGATCCGCCTGCTGCCCTGTGTGTGAAATGAGAATTCAACCATATTGTATTAAGCTCTTGAAATGCTCGCCGGAAGTTCATACCATTGGTCCTCTCTCCCTCCCTTCCTTCCCTTTTTTTTCTATTTTAACCTTGTTTTATATCCCTATGGGATCCTCACTCGCCCTCCTCTCCTTCCTTAAAGTGATCTACAGCACAGACTGTACTTTGTACTTCCTGTGCTTTAAAACAAGCATTATCACTTCTACCCACCCCGCTCCCGACAACCCCCTGAACCCTCCCACCCCCATGACGGGAACAGGACCAGAGATGTCCCCACTCAATATTTTGAAAGACTTTTCTTCTTAAAATAAAACCACTTGAGTTAAGTTCCAGCTCCAGGTTCTGCCAGCTTCTTCTAGGGCCCAGGCTGCCACCTGCCTCGGAACCAGCCGGTGACCCTACACCTGGAAAAGTAACATCTCTCTGCACTTCCGGGCCTAGCTATTTGTGATACTTGGTGGCAGCATGAGAGGTTAGCCCTCAGAGAGGAAACCACTTCCACTCCTTTGGATTTGACATTCCAAAATTTTTCCAGACGTGCTTTCATTAAAAACAGTCACGATGATGATAAATCACCATGAAAACATGTTTTCCATTTTTTATACATGGTTTGGGCCTCTAGGGTCATTTTGGAAGTGTTAATGACTCAACCCATCATCTGAAGAAGATGGATTGGACTTGGTACTTGTACAAAATTACTGAAGTAAGAACTGGTCATGGAAAGGCCCAGGCACTGGGCCGCAGGTACTCAGAATATAAATTGCAGTTAAGAGCATCGCTCTCCAGGAAAACTAGGAAAGCAATAGGAAGGTTACATTCAGCAGATGCCACACAAAAGTGTCTGTGTTCTGGAGCTTTCATGCCAGAAAGGGGCAAACAAAGTTTCCAAGAGAAAGAATTCTCAAAAGGAATTTCCTTTTGAGGCACTGGACCAACTCTTTAGAGCTTTAAAGTTTGATCCTTTAAAGGTAGGATCAATACTCACATTTATTCTCAGAGCTATGGACTTCTTCCTCTATCATATATTATGTCTCACAAATATATCACACACATCCAAACACACACACGTATATATACATACATACAAATATACAAATATATTTTTACTGTACAGGGTTGTTGAGAGGATTAAATAATATTATGTACTTATTTTTTAAATGTTAATATAGTTATCTGGGGGGGTATTTGAGGTTTTTGTTTGTTTTAATGGTTTTTAAAATTAAAAACAAATTTAATTGACTGATTTATAAAAATATTGCATTTGACAGAACCTGAAATATACCTGGTACAGAGAAGGTTTTGTAGAACTACTGAAGGCAGGAGGTTGGATGCCACAATATTAGCATTTTAGGAAAACTATCTCAAAACTCTGTGGGAGCAGAGAAACCTTCACCAAAAACTCGGAGGCCAGAGGCAAGAAGAGTATGACCCTGCTTGTTAGTGGCTACTGGGGAGCAGAGGGAAATAAGCATCCGTCAAAGCCTCCAGAATTCTGTCCTGATTCCACCAGGAAGTGGATTCTAGACCAGCCGAGAGGCTGGCACAGAGAAGGCATTGGTGGAAGCCATCTGAAGTGAAAACTTGCCAGATGGTTACGGTTGAAGGAATTAGATGAAGAGGTTAGTGCTGGGAGACCAGCAAGGATGCTCAGCAGTGTGGACCGTCATGGGCCCTGGTACCTGGAATGACGTTAGGAAAGGAACATGGTGAACGCTTGGGAGAGACATTTGGAGAATTGGGTCAAAAGGACTTGGGGACAGACTTGACATGGGGGTGACAGGGAGGGATGATGTATATGATACTTGGGAGTGCACAGACCCGGGTGACTGGGGAGGTGGAGGCCACAAGTAGAAGCCAGAGCTGGAATGAAAATCTTATTTTGGAAGTACAACAGTCAGCAGGAAATTTAGTCTTAAGGGCAATCTTCACAGGGGACTGAAAGCAGAAGTTTCTTGGGAATTCCCTGGGGGTCCAGTGGTTAAGGCTCCGTGCTTCCACTGCAGGGGGCACGGGTTCGATCCCTGGTTGGGGAATTAAGATCCTGCATGCTGCATGGTGCGGCCAAAAATAAATAAAGTGCCGGGACGGACTGATTTTAAAGTTTTTTTTTCTAAAAAGAGGCTTCTTAGGTTGGAAGTAACGCAAATGTGTCCTCAGCATCAATTATGAAGTTCCGCATGTCAGATTTCTGAGCTTAACTGGGAATGTGTCTTGGGTCCTGGGCTGAAGAGTCCCCACTGGTTCTTCTTTGGTTTCAAAAGGAATGGCTGGAAGGAGAAAGGGAGACCCAGGATGTCCTAAGCCCGAGCTGGAGGCACTTACATCTTCACAGATTCAGTGAGAACAAGGTTCCTACCAGATTGGGTTGCCAGCTGCCAGCTCGGAAATCCTGACCTTTCCGCAGACCTGCAGCCCGGCCGGGTGTGCTCTCTCTTGATCTGTGTTCAGGAAATGCTGTGCATTCTCCAGGTTGAGAAACAGATTTGGGGATTTTCCTGGCTTTAATCTTTCTTATGATAACTTGTGGCATTTCGTGCTCTGAGCAGGCAGTAGTGGTGGCAAAGTAAGAAGAGAAGGCTGGTGCTCTCTGCCTGGTGGGTTTTTTGTTTTTTGTTTTTTTTGTTTTTTGCTTACCTATCTCAAAAGTGAGACCTGATTGGAAGAGAATTAGGTTTAGTTGACCTACCAGCAGATGGCTTCATAGATGATCATCTTTACACTTATTATGATCAGTATTATTATTTCTACACGCTGTTTCAGAATGGCTATTATATGCCAGGCAATTTGCTAGGGGTCTTCATACCCCAACTCCTTAACAACAAATTCTGCAGAGAAAATAGTGCTCCTAATGTACAGATGAGCAAAGCGTGGCTCACAGGGGTTCAGTAGCCTCCCAGGTGAGAGGGCATTTACCCCAGCTCCCTAGGCTCCAAGTCCTAGCTCATAGTTAAGAGTCAGAGTTTTCAACATGACTTTCTGGATCTTGCCTGTGAGATTCCGTGCCATGATTTTTTTTTTTTTTTAGCCAAGAAGTGTTTTTAATATTTAATTAATATACATTTATTAAGCACCTGTTGGGTACAAAGAACATAAAACATGCTGACTGCTGCTATCCACTTTTAATCTGGTTCTAAGGATAAGATATGCACACACCATAAGTTAAATTCAAAGTTTGTAATATCAAAAGCAGAGTCATCCCATATTGGGAGCCTGAAAAAGGCAAAGCTACTGCCTAGAAAATGGTAGGAGCTACAGAGAGATAGGTCTGGGCTAAATGTAAGTTTCCAACAGAACTAACTAAAGGTGGGTTGGACCGTCTTATATGGACGAGTGAGTTATATGGTGAGTTTCATGGCATGCAAGGTATTTAAGCCAATCAGAGTAAACACCTAGCAGGAGTGTTTATAGGGGGCATCACGGCATCTGATGAGTGGTTACCCAAGATGATCTTGAAAACACTCAAACAACTTCACGATGCCTTGATTCTGTGAGTCCTCAGGTCACTGAGCACACATAGGCTGAGAGAGCGACCAGGAAAGAATTGATTGAGGTTGAGGCACGAAAGAAGGAGCAGAAATGGGACAGACGAAGGGAGGGAGGAGGGAGCTCCAGGCAGAGGGAATACGAGGAGGTTATTGATGGTCCGGGGCTTTTTCTTATGCATATATTGCAGAAGGAAACTGCGTTCTCTCTAACCACATTTAGAGGAAGTTTACGCAGCTGTGATTCTCGGAGCAGGTTTGTTGAGTGACGGGTGCTAGCATCACTGTACATGGGGCTGACTTTGATGATTTGGGTGTATGATGAGCTAGTAGGATTGATTCTTTTCTCCAGGCCTCACAGCCCATTGTTTTGTGCCACAGTGCTGCCCTCCCTCTCCCCCATCCATGCCTGCCCCCCAGACCATAGCCTGGGGTTCTGGCAGTTGTCCTCTGTGTGAACCAACCTTTCAAAACCTAAAGGGAGAACAGGACCTTTGACTCTCTCCTGACAAAGGTACAGCAGATCCAGATGATGCTGCCAAATTGGTACCTACGAGAACATGTCAAGAAAAAGGCAGAGCAGGTAGCTTTTAATATTTACCTGCTACAGGACTAAGGGGGAGAAATGAGAGCCAAATCTTCACTGATAAAGATGCATGGGCCCCTTTGGTCAAGAGAAAACCACACAAACCTCATTTCTCCTGAGTGATGTCAGCAGCCTTCACTCTCTTGCAGGTGAGAGATTCATTTATACATTGACTTAGGCCCCGACTTCTGAGAAGCTGTAATTACCAGTAGAGTGGCCAGGCAAAAATAGTCTTGTTTGGGCTTCCCTGGTGGCGCAGTGGTTGAGAGTCCGCCTGCCGATGCAGGGGACACGGGTTCGTGCCCCAGTCTGGGAAGATCCCACATGCCGCGGAGCGGCTGGGCCTGTAAGCCATGGCCGCTGGGCCTGCACATCCGGAGCCTGTGCTCCGCAACAGGAGAGGCCACAACAGTGAGAGGCCCGCGTACTGCAAAAAAAAAAAAAGTCTTGTTTGCTTAAACAGCTGTGAGGAAGACCCAGAACTGCTTGTCACAGTTTGTGGCCAACTTTCCAGAAATGTCTCTTTAAGATAAGTGCTGTGTGGCGGGCAGTGATTAATGAGAAAGGAGAGGGGAAATCCTGGTTGGTTTGTGCCTCCCAGGCCAGGGTTGGCCTGTGTCTGTGACACTGATGACCCCTGGAATGTGCTACCTTCCACTGGGGGCATCGGTGAGTCAGAAGAACTCAGACAAACACCACCAGGGCGAAGGAGCCCGAGGCAAAGAGAACACACTGAACTGTCTGGAATCAGGTGGTCCAGAGGCAGCAGAGAAGCATGGAAGGGCCTCTAAAATACACACTTACACAGAGTGGGAGGAACCTTCCTGTTCCTCCTGGGTCCCTTGTAGCCTGGGGCAAGGCCACCAGCATCACTTTCCGAAGCTCTGAAGTCTTCAGGTTTGGAGGAGGTGAGGTGGACAGGGCTTGGCCTTTCGACCCCAAATCTTGGGCCCCTGACCCCACCCTACACAAGTCATACTAATCCTGAGCATCTGGGCTTCTTCCCTTAAACTCAGATGCTCTCCCTGGGCATTACAGGGACTGGAGGCCCAGTGGTGTTTCTGTGTTCTGCTTGCCCATAACACCATGATGCTTTGGGTTCAGGGCCAAGCCAATGGTCACTGGTAGGTCCAGCCAAGCTATCTCTATCTTTCAAGTTATTAATTACTGCACACTCACCCCACCTCCAAAACATCCTTTATTCTCTTTTCCTGAGGAACACATGGCACCATTCAGGGAGAAATGATTCTACCAGTCACACTGTCAGAGTGAGGTAATGAAAAGAACCCTATTCTAGAAGTCCAGAGATCCAAGTTCTGGGCCTGTGGACACCACCAACAAGCAGCAGAAACTGGGGCAAGTCATTTACTCTTTGGGGGAATCATTTTTCTCATGCCTAAAAGCAGAGATTTCTGGGACTAACTTATAAAGATTCTACTTTGACTCACCTGGGTTGAGGCTCCACAATATCTGTGTGTGTAGAATCCCTACGTGTGGATAATCATCAGTCAGGAGTGGGGACCACGGGAATAGATGATTTCCAAGGGCAAGCCTGTAGCCTCCTGAGTTACTATGGTGTTTTTGAGCCTGTTTGGAAGAATTGACCATTTTCAAGAAGACATTTCTTTCTCTGTTAAATGTTCCCCATCCTTATCAGTCTCTATGGAGAACTGATGCTCAGGCTGAGGGTTATTCTGAAACTCCCTTAGAAGTTGTCAAGAACATAAAAGGTGCTGAGGGGAAGGGGGTCTTAGAGGCTGGTGCTTCAATGAATATTTGCACAAGTGCCATAGACTGGAACTCGTTAAAGTCACAGGAACTGTCCTCTTAGTGGTATTTTAAGCTTTTGGCTCAGCTCCTTGTAGGATCTCAGCGGAAGAACTACCTTGGCTTCAGTGGGGAATGATGACATCCAGGACGCACCATGTGCTTTTCAGGCACATGCTCGTTCTCCAATTACTTCTGTAAAGAGCAGAGAGAGGTGGGCTCAGGCATGGGTGATACTAACGACCCTCAGACAGGCATTGAAATCATGCTGAGATCAGACCCTGGGAGGCAATAATGCAGGTGATGGAGTGGGTGATACAGGATTGTTACTGAACTCACTCATCTCAAAAGCAGCTACCGTCCAGGAAATCCTGTTTACATTCATTCCTGGGAGGAGAGTAGACTGACCACAGCAAACGGGATCCTGGAGCTTCTGAATCCTCTGGAAGGTATAAACATTGCTGCATTACTTTTCAGGAAAAAGAATGTGCTCTAAAACAGAGCTTATAAATATCATGCAGCCGCCCTCCTTGCAAATGTTCCCAGCAGGCCACATACTATGTCTAGGATTAGGATCACTCCGATTAAGATTAGCAGTCCTTCCAGGAAGCTTGTTTGCATCACAGAACCATTTGCAAATCAGAAAGAAAACAGGAAATTTCAAGCAATGCCATAATATCCTGACCAAATGAGATTCCGCACTGGGTTTTAAAAGTCACTGTGTTCTGCTTGTAAATACATTTTTATAAGGAGGAAACATACCGTAAAATGCATTCCTAATTTTAAGAAAATGTGCACAGACATTTGTTACAGTTTGAGTTAATTACAGCAAGTTGAAGGATGCCAAAATGAAATAATTCTCAACAAGGTTGATAAGTAAAACCAAACTCCTAGACAAACATAGTTGACAGCTGTAAGTGGACCATTTTCTACAATAAACATTTATCAGTTGGAGTTTCCCATAGTAAACTTACTCCATTTTAGTGTTTCTCATAAATAATCCTTGGAATATTTAAAACAAATCTTGTGATATTATGGGGGAAATTCTTTGTCTTTTTAGAAAACAGACATAGAATTTTAATGTTATGGTTTTATATATATACATACATATACATATGTATCGTACTTCCAGATTTTACTTATATTTTAAAGTAAAAGTCTTGCAAGTATTCACTAATCTCTTCCTTATTTGACTGACAAGATAAGATAAACCACAACTTGTCTTCTCAAGGCATCAGTATTAAAAATTCTCCTATTTTTTGAAGGTTCTTCATTAGCTACTAACCACACCCATGGCTTCTGCTCCAGTTATATATTTCAACCAAGAGTGAGCCAAAGATTCTGGCCATGACAGAAAGGTGAATCTGTGACTCAACTCAGAAATCGCAGGTTTATCAAGAATTGATTGGACATGAATTTATTATGTGCTGGGCTCCATGCCAGATGGAGTGGGTAAGGCCGTGAGAAGTGAAAGAAACAGTTCCTGCCCTTGAGAACTTACAACCAACAGCCCAGACATGATGTAATAGTGGTAATTATGCAGGAACATTCCAATAGATCTATTGTCTGGCTTGCCTGGATTGGGAAGCAGACTCATCTAGAATGCCAGCCAGGCAACCAGTCTTGAGACGATTTGGAAGAACAATGAATTGCTGAAGATCTCTTTTATTTTAATTTCCAATTTGCCAATTTTGCTTTTGTTGAGTACCTAGCATGTGCTGAACACCAGAGATACAGAGTAAGAACAAAGACCCCATGCTGAGCACACAGGCTAAGAACAAAGGGAATTAACTACATGACTTTTCCCAGAGGTCTTCAAGCCATGCGTGCATCCTTCAGCTCTCAAAACACATGCATGACCATTGAATGGTGTCAGAAACATACTGACTCATGCTGGTGAGTCAGGACCGTGGCTTTTATTGTCTAGACGGTTGCCGAGCCTCCCTGCTGGGTCTCCCTGCTTCTATTCGTGTCCCATTTGAGTCCATTTTCCACACAGTCACCCTTGGCCTTGGACACCAAGGAGGTTGTGGGAATGGAGAGGATGGACAAGTCCTCAGCTTGGCCTGTGAAGCTCTCAAATGGCCAGAGACCACAGCACTGATACAAGCTAGATCTCTTTCCTTTCTCCTCTAATATAGCAGAGTTGTAGAGAGGAAGAATCATGAAGGGAGGGCTTGGTGGTGATCAGTAAACAAACTTCTTTTTCTCTAAAAAAGTTCATTAGAAATTCTTAAAGGCTGATGTGTCCGGCATCCACATGTCCCCGTCATTAGCTTTTTTAAAAATTTTAATTAATTAATTAATTAATTAATTAATTTAACTGCACCACACGGCGTGCGGGATCTTAGTTCCCCGACCAGGCATCGAACCCATGCCCCCTGCAGTGGAAGCGTGGAGCCCTAACCACTGGACCCCAGGGGATTCCCAAGAAACTTCTGCTTTTTATTTTATATTGGAGTCGTTGATTTACAATGCTGTGTTAGTTTCAAGTGTACAGCAAAGTGATTCAGTTATACATGTACATATATCTATTCTTTTTCAGATTCTTTTCCCCTATAGGTTATCACAGAACACTGAGCAGAGTTCCCTGTGCTCCACAGTAGGTCCTTGTTGGTTATCTATCTTGTATATAGTAGTGTGCGTCTGTTCAACCCAACCACCTAATTAAAACGTCATTGGCTTTAAGCGCTGAAAGGTCCATCATGTTCTCTCTCTGCCCACCACAGTGAGTTCTCACAGCCTTCATATGCTTTAGTTCCAGTTGCCATGAGCAGTCCTGCAGCCCAAGAGTTCACTGTTGATGTTGAGGTCAGTTTTGAAGATGCCTCCTTCCTGGGGCCTAGCAAAGCTTACTTGAAAAGCCTCAGTTTTCCAGTTCAAGGGGATGACACTGACCCAGCTACCAACATTTTGAGCATGGAGGTGACAACAGGTGAGTAAAAGACCCATTGCTTGAAATAGGAGGATTAGGCCAATCAGGAGAAACGTTGCTCTGAGCCCCTTCCTGTTAGAGGGAGATGTGGGGTGTGGATGGGGGTAGCCCGGGGAGAGTTGACCTCAGAGAGGAGGTAATGGGATGGCTGGGTGAGGAAGATTAGACTTACCATGATACTCATATCTAAGCACCCCAAATTTTCTCCGTTCCCTTCTTCCTGTGCCTCCCCCACCCACTCTTCCAACAGCTTACCTTATGATCCTTTCAAGAAAGGCATGTTTTTTAATCAATTTTTTTGAATTGGAGTATAGTTGATTTGCAATGTTAGTTTCCGCTGTACAGCAAAGTGAGTCAGTTATACATACACATATATCCACTCTTTTTTTAGATTCTATTCCCATATCAGTCATTACAAAGCAGTGAATAGAGTTTCCTGTGCTATTCAGTACGTTCTTATTAGTTATCTGAAAGGCATTTTTAATCATAGTACACAAAACTGAAGATTTGTTTGTTTGTTTGTTTGTTTTTCGGTACGCGGGCCTCTCACTGCTGTGGCCTCTCCTGTTGCGGAGCACAGGCTCCGGATGTGCAGACTCAGCAGCCATGGCTCACGGGCCCAGCCGCTCCGCGGCACGTGGAATCTTCTCGGACCGGGGCACGAACCCGTGTTCCCTGCATCGGCAGGCGGACTCTCAACGACTGCGCCACCAGGGAAGCCCGAAAACTGAGGATTTTTTTGACCAATGTGTGTCAAGCCCTAAATGCGGTAGGTGGTCCAGGGGTGGTCGCTTCTGCCATCCGCTTAAGGCACATTTGTATTTTACATGGAGTCAAAAGTTCTGCGAATATCACCTCCACATCCATCTCAAAAATAAGTAAATGAAAAACAACAACAACAAAAATAATACAACCAAAAAAATGCTTTTCACTGCAGCTGGAGAGAGATTTTGACAAAGGGGATCTTGTTGGCTCCCTTCGAATTATCCCCGGCCAATGTTCACCACACTGACTAGCAGCCTTGACTTCCTCCTTTCCTTCTGATTCTGCTTCACCCCCTCCCGCTGCTGGAGCACAGGACAGGAGCGGAGTCCAAGGATTCCAGGGGACTTGGTTGTCCCTCCTATTTCAGGAACAATTATTTGACGGCTTTCCTTTGGGTGGTCACTCTGTGGGCCTTTGCCTAGATGCCCACCTGCAGAACAAACAGCTCACAGTGATGTGGCTTTAGTCCAGTTTTAGACATAAATTCCAACCCCTCTCTTTTCAGAGCATTTTTCAGTGTCAGTTTTTAATGGGATTGGAGTCTGTTTGGGCTGTTCACATTTGACTTGACATGTAAAAGGCACAAGTTTAGAATTTTTACTTATACTCTATATTTGCTATCTATTGCTGCGTAATAAATTACCCCCAAACTTAGCATCTTAAAACAACAAACTCAGAGCTTCCCTGGTGGCGCAGTGGTTGAGAGTCCGCCTGCCGATGCAGGGGACATGGGTTCGTGCCCCGGTCCGGGAAGATCCCACATGCCGCGGAGCGGCTGGGCCCATGAGCCATGGCCGCTGAGCCTGCGCGTCCGGAGCCTGTGCTCCGCAACAGGAGAGGCCACAGCAGTGAGAGGCCCGCGTACCGCCAAAAAAAGAAAAAACTCGGAATTCCCTGGCGATCCAGTGGTTAGGACTCTGCGCTTTCACCGCCGAGGGCCCGGATTTGATCCCAGGTTGGGAAACAATGATCCCACAAGCCGCACAGAATGGCCCCCCAAAAAACCCCAAAACAAACCAAACAAAAGCTACAAATGTTTATTACGTCACACAGTTTCTGAGGGCCAAAAATCCAGGAAGAGCTTAGCTGGATGGCACTGGCTCTGGGGTCTCTCATGAGGTGGTAGTCAAGCCGTCAGCCAGAGTTGCAATCATCTGAAGGCTCAACTGAGCCTGGAAAACCCACTTTCAGGCTCACGCCTGCGGTTGTTGGCAGCCCTCAGGTCCTCACTGGCTAGAGACCTCAGTTCCTAATCACGTGGGCCTCTCTATGACATGTCTTCATGCAATGCAGCTGGCTTCCCCCAGAGCAAGTGATCAGAGAGAGAGAGCATAACCAAGAGGGAAGCCACAGTGTCTTTTATAACCTAATCTCAGAAGTGATGCGCCACCACTTCTTTCTATATTCTCTTGGTCACACAGACCAACCCTAGTACAACGTGAGAGGGAGTTATAAAAGGGTGTGAGGCAGGGATGGGTGGTGCCATCTTGGAGGCTGGCTGCCATACCCTCTAGTCCGGGAATCTGTTTAGCACTTTATCATTGTAGGCAGCCCCTGGGATAGTCAGAGCTGTCATCTTTTAGATGGCTGTGCCTAACAGCAAGGTGACATGTACAGCAATCATGAGAATCTCATGCAGTACTACTGAACTTCCCAGAAGGGCAATATGAAGTGGAGTTAGCGTTTCCTACAAGTATAAATACTTGACATCTATAAACACAAAGGCGGTAACTACCTTTTCTCTCCTCATTGTTCTGGTTGATGACAGTCTGCAGACCTACTGGAAATGAAATCCGGTGCTCCTGTGAGAAAGGCTATAAGTGGCCTCAGGAAAGGTGCCTCCACAATCTCACTTGTCAAGGGCATGATGGCTCCCCTTCAGGGCATCACTGCAGTCTCCTTAAGGGACTGCCTCCCAAGGGACCTTTTTGCCGGCTCCAGGGAGGTAAGTCACTGCTCACTGAATGTTTGTTTGTTGAGTGGCTATTTGATATCAACTCAACCAAACACTTCTCTGTCCTGTGTGTACTCAAATGCTGACATGAGATTTTTAAAATATTGCCCTGTATTCTTCAGCAGATATTACCCTGCGAATGTCAGTCAGACTCAATGTGGGCTTTCAAGAAGAACTCAAGAACTCTTCCTCTGCCCTCTATAGGTCCTACAAGACTGACTTGGAAACAGCGGTGAGTTTTGGTCCCAGGAGGCTCTTGACCAACAGACTCTGAGCTGAACTGAATCTATTGCATTTACAGTGGGTCGTTTGCTTGAATCTGTCAGAACTTATGAATGTGAATGTTGAAATTATTTCTATACCTCTGGGATGACGACTTAAGAAGCGCTCAAATCAGACAGTGTTCAGGGGATGATTGGACACCATCTTGACCTATACGTGGAACTTCCTCCCAGGATAGAATTGATTCACATAAAATTTGGCAGCATCAACTCACAGAAACCTACTAAAAGGTCCAAGAACCTGGTCTAGAAGCACCAGATGGTGCATTTCTATTCGTCTTCACACATCACATGGGTGAAACCCCTAACATCTTTTGTGCAGACCACCCCAAGTCTGGCACAGAGGATTCCACACCACTCTACACTGGAGGTCCCAAGGCATTCACACGTAAGGCAGATTTAAATTTACTCGTGTAGATAGGTTCATTTGTGTCATATTGTAGATTCCACATAACAGAAACAGACTCACAGACCTAGAGAACAGACTTGTGGTTGCCAAGGGGGAGTGGGGGAAGGGGAGGGATGGATTGGGAGTTTGGGATGAGCAGATGCAAACTATTATATATAGAATGGATAAACAAGGTCCTACTGTACAGCACAGGGAACTATATTCAATATCCTGTGATAAACCGTAATGAAAAGAATATTAAAAAGGCTGTACACACATGTAAATTTACTCATGCAAAAAAAGAGGATATTCTCTCAGTGTAAACTGTGTGCCAGACATTATTCTAAGGGCTTTACATTGGATTAATTCATCTAAACCTAAATGCTTTGCTTGAGTCAATTCATTTGGAATAGAGCTTCTCAACTGGTGTGGTACAAATTGTTACAGGTGGGCTGAGGTAATGACTCCTCTTAACCCTCTGGGCAGCCAGCCCTCTGCCTCAAGCCAGGAGCAGCCTCCTGCTTACCCAGTCAAATATTACCATTGTTCATGGGCGCCATGATGAAACTCTGATACAGAAGAGCTGTAGGATATCTGATTTGCATATCCGACATGTACTAGTTCTGCACAGCATGAGAATCCTCATGCACACACATGACACACTAAATTATACACTTTTGAGGAAAAAAGGAGAGTTACATATTAATCTTTGGATCTCACCCATCCAGCTACTTATACTTAACACAGCACTTTGCACATGGCATCCGCCCTGTAAATATGACTTGATTCAAATTGAATTTCCTGTGGGGTTGGAATTCAGGGAAACAAAATGAAGTAAAAACATCAGTAAAAACCACATTGGCGGGGCTTCCCTGGTGGTGCAGTGGTTGAGAGTCCGCCTGCCGATGCAGGGGACACGGGTTCGTGCCCCGGTCCGGGAAGATCCCACATGCCACGGAGCGGCTGGGCCCGTGAGCCATGGCCACTGAGCCTGCGCGTCCGGAGCCTGTGCTCCACAACGGCAGAGGCCACAACAGTGAGGGGCTCGCGTACCGCAAAAAAACCAAAAACCAAAAAACAACCCACATTGGCTCAACCAAAGCTGTGATATGTTAAGTGAGGGATCCGATCTGGCAGTGTGGCAGCCGCAAGAAGGCACCTCGAAGATTTCCAACTACAGGAAATGCAATTGATTGAGGGCCCCGGCTGCTGCCGCATGGCAGTGCTGGCTGCCTGCTGCTAGTGAATGAGCAGGGCGGGTCTGTCTAGCAAACGTGGGACTCCTTTGAAGGCTGTACTGAACCTTCCCAGGCTCAGTCTAGGATGATTTCATCCAGCTTCTCCTCCTGTACAATTTCACTCGGGTCTGATGGCTCTCCCTGCCTTCCCCACTGCCTTCTCATTTTTTTCCCTGAGGCATTTCCCTAAGTAAATTTTTTGCACATTTACTCTGGTGTTTGCTTCCTGGAGAACCCAGAATGACCTAGGTAGGTAGGAATTACTTCTTCAAAGATCTGCCACTGCTAGTGTTAACAAAATATGCAGGAGAGCATTTTACCCAGGGTGATAAGAGGTAGACACTTTTCACTCTGTTGCAAATCGTTGACCCGTCTCTCAGTGGACCTTGATCCGTGACACTTGTCTTGCTTTATTTTCCAGTTCTGGAAGGGTTACAGTATTTTACCAGGCTTCAAATTGGTGACAGTGACAGAGTTCAGGTAAGAATGCTATAACTGGGTCATTTTTATCCAATGGCAGATACCAAAACGTTAGTGAAAAAGCAAAAGCCCGTTAGAAGGGCACCATCTGGGATGCCCAGTGGGGGCAGTTTGGTAAAGGTGAAGACAATGTCAGATTTCCAGGGCTTCAAGTGAGAGGAAACACTGAGAACAGTAGCTCACTCCTTAGAGATGTACCTACTTAGAAGGAAGGTGAGAAAAAGACTTGTGTTCATTCTATGCATGCAAGAATTTTGCAAACAAAGCTGTGAGATACGTTTGCCATCTAGGGAAGTCAGAAATACAAAAATGAAATAAAGTCATGCGTGCAATGATGCCTTTATTAAAAAAAGTTAGTCAGCTAGCCATGGCCACAGAGTTGCACACTGTCATGGGAATGCATTCCTGTGGAGTTAGGCACCGGGCAGCCCTAAGTGTGTTTGCACAGTGTTTCAAAAAGTTAGCTGCCAATTAAAAAACGAAGGATGTTTACAGAAACGTTGAGGATTTTGGCTTCACTGGATATTCAGCATAGCTGGTAACCTGGGCCAGCAGACTGTGTGACGACAGTCTCTACCTTGTGGCTTATATCCTTTGACCCACTTGTAGGATTCAATTCACTCCGCCCCATCTGGCTATTCCAGTCATTGATGTTACCCATCTGCAGACATTTGAGTGTTCGAGCCCTGCCTCAGGCTTTCAGCTAGAGCTTAGAAACAGGTTGGATTTCAGTGGACCCTTGAAGATAAAGTCCCCAGGCTCGTCCTGCCATTTTGTTTTCTTATGCAAATAAACCATAAGGATCTAGACTCTTCCAGATCACTTACTGCGTTACTGAACTGACGGGTCTCCATCCAGGCCTGGAAGTGTGGTTGTGGTGTACGAAGTCACGACAACAGCAGCATCGCCTAAATTAATGCGCAAAGCAAACGAGCAAGTAACACAGAACCTCAATCAGACCTACAAGATGGACAGCAGTTCCTTCCAAGTTACTTACAGCAGTAAGTAGACCATCGCTACATTTTTCCAATATGTAGATTCTACTTAGAGATGGTAACGGCATTTATCATCATGCATAAACCTGGGAAATCACATTACAGTGTCGTCGGTGGAGAGAGACTCTCCAGTCCCTGGCATAGAGTTTTGGTGCCTTCTCCCCATCTTAGGCCTGTTCAGAGCCTCCTTACACTGCTAATATCACTGCGACTGGGGAAGCGGTGGGGGCAGGGGTCCCAGGAGGGAGAGATTTTACAAGGGGGCCACAGAGCCATTTGGGTTTATGGATTTTTTTAAATTAACGGACCCAAAACATCCACAAAAGTAGAACTAACACTGTGGTGGTGGAAGTGGGGGATATTCATGAAATGCATTGATATTGACTAGGGGGACCGTTGTTACTTTAGAGCAGTAGTTCTCAAAGTGTGACCCCCAGACCAGCAGCATCAGCATCATCTTGGTACTTGTTAGAAAAGCAAATTCTTGGGGCCACCCCAGACCAACCTGGACCAATCTGTGTTTCGGCAAGCCCTCCAGGTGATTCTGATGCATGGAAAGTTTGAGAAACACTGCTTTGGATCAGATGTAGCAGTGGTAAGAGTCCTGGTATTGTAGATGTTCTCCCTCATTTTACAAATGGGGTATAGAGTTGAGCTCTGTTGTGGAATTAGGTGGGTGGAACGATTGTTACTTGGGGGGTAGAAAGGGGAGCCAACTGAGCAGAGATCTGGTGGACCAGCACTGGCCGGTAGGTGTTCTGTCTAACTCAGGTCCGTGGTTCCAGAGTGAAGGTGACTCCTCTTTGGAACAACACAGTTCACCATGGGGAGGGCACTGAAGGGATTGTCTGAGGCACAGCTGGAAGGAAAAGTGCCCCTTCTCAGGAGTCAGACCATCCTTACAACAGGTTCATACTCTTTCTCTTTACATTCGCTGCTAATATTTTTAGACATCGGATCATTTTTAAAAATAAAACATTGAAAGGGATATACACAATGGTAAGAAAGTGCTACAACATAAGAAAGAGAAAAACAGCAAGATAAAAATTCAGAATGAATAAGGCAGCAACCTCATAGATGAAAACTGAAAAATTCAAGTCAGGGAAATAAGTGGCCTCCAGGTGTGGACTCACATGGAAGTAATCCCAGCATCACCAACCCCTTCCTGACCCCTAATGCCATCCCACCAACCGGCAGATGCTTTGGCCTGAAAAAAATTTTTTCTTTATGGTTCTGAGGGCACAGGAGAATAGCAAGCTCTAGCATACATGAGCTTCAATTATGATGACTCTTTCCCCAAAATTTCAATTGTGCTGAATATAATCAGACATTTACAGGAATAAGTATCCAGCAGTTTTCCTGACCGGTGGCTGACAGTCCAAAACCACAAAAGTGCTCTAGTGTCTGTGGCTTCTTCTTCCAAAGAGCCGTGAAGTTGTTGTGAATGACACTCGGTGCCCCTTTTTGCAAGAGAATCTACATTCATCTCTGTCCTTGATACGCACAGCCTTAGACCAATGACCATGAACTATGTCACATGTAACTCCACCCCCCGGGAGCTTCAATACCAGCCTGCTCTCCATAGGGTTAGTGGGGTTTATCCAGAATACAAGTATCCAAAAAAGTCAAGTAGCTGAGTAGGTTTTTTTTTTTTTTTGGCTGCGCAGCATGTGGTATCCTAGTTCCCCGACCAGGTATCGAACCTACGCCCCCTGCATTGGAAACGCAGAATATTAACCACTGGACCGCCAGGGAAGTCCCTGGGTGGGTTTTTCTTAAATTATAATTTTATCTGGCAGTAAGAGTGAGGGGTGCAGGGGAGAGGAAGAGAAAAAGAAAGAAAAATGCTGAATGAATGAGGTGGTATCAGGAAATTATTTTTAAGTCCATCTTCATGAAACAGGAAAGGCACATGGCAATCTTCAGAATAGTCCCTTTTATTTTGCCATATATTAATCCTCTAGTGATGTTTGATCAATCAGCAGGGTCCCTTAACCAGAACACCCCTTTCTTTAATCACTCCCAATATATTTATGATCAATTCCATATAACCATGGAAAACCGGCAGTTTTCCTGATCATTGTAATTAGCAATGGTACTG
Organism: Mesoplodon mirus; assembly: GCF_964341445.2. Lineage (NCBI taxonomy): Eukaryota > Metazoa > Chordata > Mammalia > Artiodactyla > Ziphiidae > Mesoplodon > Mesoplodon mirus. Next base: position 78,241,141 of record NC_138988.1, on the reverse strand, counting down.
ATGAAAAGCGGGCACGGTTATTGTATCTTTTCTATGTTCAACCCAGTGTCTTACACATTTTTCATCTTCATACATCCTGTGTATGTATACATCCTGTGAGGTAGATACTATTATCACCATCTTACAGGTGAGGAAATGGAGGCTTATATTTAAATCATTTGCTCAAGGCCACATAGTAAGTAACGTAAGTTTGTGTGCCTTCCTGGTCAGTTCACCACATGAAATATTCACAGATGGCCTTGCTTCCTAATAGTTGAATGCAATTTTCTGAAATCTTATTTTATCCAGGAGCCTAAAAAACGGGATAAGAAATTTTTAGATACCTTGATATTTTGACCAGAACATCATAGCACCCTAAATTAATTGTATGGTATTTTAGTCCCATGTTTACAGTACGAACAGGGTGTGGCGTGAGCATAAAGAACCATCCAAAAGAGGAGTGGCCAAACCTCCTTCCCCAACTCCTCTGATTTTCTCAACACATGGAACTCATGAAGGACATAGCACAGCTTAGAGGGAAAAATCTGCATGTTGTGTAAACAAGGGACAGCCATAAAAACACACACAAAAATAGCAAATACTGTGTTTTCATTTCTGTCTGTGAAATGGCTTAATACCAGGGTTCCCCAGAATTTTACTGTGAAAACAATAAGAATAGTTACTATTCCTCCAAGTCACCTCCCGTGGTAGCGCTCACTGCCCCTATTTTCCAGACAAGGGAGCTGAGGCTCAGAGATGGTAAGCAAGTTCCCTAGGGCCACACAGCTATGCCTGGCACAGAACCAGGATTCAAATACAGACCTGTGTATCTAATAAGCTCCCACTCTTATGGGCCCATGGGTGTTAGGTCTTTAAAAACATGCTTATTTCCCAAGCATACTTTATTGTAAAAATTAATTTATTTTCCCACTCTTAATTCATCAAAGACACAGGACAGAGCTTTCAGTCAGCATGAGGTATCAGTTATCAGTAAGAAGCAGTTGATATCTTTCAAATCAGTAGCAAAGAAACTTGATGTTTAGGTTAGCTGTGGTGGCTTTTTCATAAGCAAATGTGCAATTTTCTACCAGACTATTTAAACATTTTTTGGCATTTTTATTTTATTTTATAAATTTTATTGAAGTATAGTTGATTTACAATGTTGTGTTAATTCCTGCTGTACAGCAAAGTGGTTCAGTTATACATATATATTACACATTCTTTTTCATATTCTTTTCCATTATGGTTTATCACAGGATATTGAATATAGCTCCCCATGCTATACAGTAAGACCTTGATGTTTATCCATCCTGTATATAATAGTTTGCATTTGCTAATCCCAAGCTCCCAGTCCATCCCTCCCCTCCCCCCCTCCCCCTTGGCAACCACAAGTCTGTTCTCTATGTCTGTGACAGATGATTTGAAATATTGAAAATAGCTTTGGGACTCCATTAGTACCACTGAGGACTGTTAAGTGTGCAAAGATCCCAAACTGGGAACCATGTCCCTAGTAGCTGGCAGACTGTCACTCAGGGGCCTCAGATCCCAGCTGCCCAGGGGTGGAGTGAGGAAGACGCGTTGCCTCATTCATCACCATGGAGACCTCTTGAAAACCCCAGTGGTGGTGGCATTCAGGGAGTAGCATTAATTCCATTTATTTGCTTTGGGACCCTAATATCTTCTGTTTGGGTTTCCAGATGAAACGAAGTTCTCCATCAGCCCAGAAATCATATTTGAAGGGGATACAGTAACTCTGACGTGTGAGAATGAAGTTTTGTCCTCCAACATATCCTGGCAGCACGTGGAAACAGGCTTCGACATCCAGAACAGCAGCAGGTTCTCCATCTACACCTACGTGCTCAACAACATGACCTCCGTGTCCCGCCTCACCATTTACAACATCACTCAGGATGACGCGGGTGGGTTGCCATCCAGTAACCAGGGCGAGGAGAGGAATGAAGAGCTAAGAGAGAATCAAACCACGGTGGTGTGTGTAGACAGCCTTTTCCTCTTCAAAAGGAAGTCACCAAGCTCAGCTTCTCAAAACTGAAAATTAATCCCATGATGCAAAGCAAATTTAACCTTGGGAGACAAATATAATTTTCCACATTTACTGAAGCTTATGAGTTGGAACCTAAGACAAAAAGTAAACTCCTTTTTTTAACATTAAAAAAAAATTTAGAAGAGCCTTGTTGAGGTAGAATTGACATATAGTAAGCTGTACATATGTGAAGTGTATAATTTAATAAGTTTTGACATGTGTGTACACCCGTACGACTATCACCACAATCAAGGTAGTGAACATATGGGTCCCTGCTCTCCCCCTCCCCATTTTCTTGTCCTCTGTTTCAATCCCTCCCACTTGTCCCTCCCCAGCAACCACAGAAGCATAAGTTTTACCTGACGTTCTAGAATTTAATAGCCCCATCGTAACCTAGATGTCACCAGGAGCATCTCTTTTTCTCTGAATGAGAAACTGGGCTGCAGACACATGGGTTCTATCATATGTCTGTTGACTCTGACCTGCCCCAGAGTTAAATAGGATGCCAAAATTATCCATGACCTCCTAATTCTCCAAGGTTTTCCCATTTTCCCTTTCTACCTCTGAAGCATCCCCACACTTTTTTTCTTACTAGCGAGGACTCAGATTTCTGCTCTTGCCTGAGAACAGCTCTCTTCTCTTTTACCTTATGGCCTCAGAAATACCTGCCTTGACCTTCTGCACTTCCTGAATGTTCCTTTAGGGTTGTTTAGACCAAGTCTCAGATGCTTTTGAAAGTGATGTTTTATGAAGTTCCATCATGACCCATGAGATGAGGCTATCATTCTTCTAAGGAAATACGTAATATCATTCTTCTAAGACATATGTAATAGTAATAATAAATGCCTTTGTGTATTCGATACAGGTGAATATATTTGCAAACTGACATTAGATATTTTTGAATATGGGTCCAGAAAAAAAATAGATGTTACATCCATCCGGATTTTGGCAAATGAAGACATGAAGGTGACGTGTGACAACAATCCTGTGTCTTTGAGCTGCTGCAGTGAGATGACGGTGAATTGGAGTCAAGTGGAATGGAAGCAAGAGGGGAATATAAGCATTCCAGGTGAGACTGTTAGAAGCCCTTTTGCAAACAGGTTTTTGCCTCTTGGCCAAGTAAAAATGGGAGATGCGGTCGGTGAAAGAGCAAATGTCAGGTGGCTGGGTTTTTTTCCAGACTGAAAAAGTATGAGGTTTGATGGCAACTCCAGCTTAGCCATTCTAAAACAAAATTCCCAAAATATACAAACACAATTTTCATGCTTGGGTTGTAGACAAGATTCTGACAGAGAAGACCCAAGAGGGAGTGATGGGATGGCGTAGGTCCATGGTGTCTTGCCTACAGACAAGACAAGCTTGTCCCCACTGCCCTCTCCTTTCCCTCTTCAGCAAAGAGCCAAGGATGAGGTCATTGGCTTTGCTTTGGGGTCTGACTCCGAGAGTCTCATTCCTGTGTATCTCCTCTTGGCGTCTGTCCTTCCCACTTCTCTGCCTTTGTAGCCATGTCTCTTTCTGTATTATCTGATTCCATGCCTCTGGTTTTATATCTTTCTCTGTCAACCTGTGTGTCTCTCAACCAATGTCAATTTCTGATCCTGTTTGCAGATCTGAGATATCACTGGGAATTCCCCGCCTTCCAGTTTATACTGGTGAATGATAAGAAGAAGAAGAAATTAAAATAACATTGGTGATTCTGTTTTGTATACTAGTTTATGATCAACCAATGTTTAAAAGATATGTTATCACTTTTAATCCCATTTAAACTTGACCACAAGTTTGAAGCTGGCATTTTTTTGCCTCCCATTTTCAAATAAGGAAATCGAGGTTCACATTAAATGACTTATCCAAGGTTGTCATAATTAGGAAAAGGAAAGAATTGGGACTCATCTTGTTTCACAGCCTTTGCCTTGGTCAAACTATATCACACATGCCTGGTGAGCCAACACTAGAGTGAGTTGATCCGGCAGAATTTGTATTGAAACAGAAGACTGTTTTCTGCCTAGAAACCTCACATAACAAGATCCAATCTTTCCCTTAAGAAATGACAGTATTATTTGCTCACATTTTTAGTAAAAAATCCTTAAAGGAAAATGTGGCTTTACCCATGAAATACATCAGTGTGGTGGAGCTTTTATTTTATAAAGCCGTTGCTATCAGACATTATTAAATCATAAATAAAATAAGGATCAATTTGGATGTAACGTTTTCTGAGCACATCTAGTTTGAAAAGCACATTTGTTCTCTACCTTAAAGTGCTCCAGAGAATGGGAAAAGCATCTGGTAACTGTTGAACATGTTGACATATGGTCCATTTAGTCACTTCCCTAATTTTTAAGGAAGAGGAGGTGCAGGCATCCTGGAGGAACTGCCAGATGGGAGAAGGACCTTGCACAGTTCTCGGAGTACTGACTTAGACGCTTTCAACTGTGAGGGGTGAAAAGCCTAGCCATCTGGCAAAAGAACCAGGAAGTCTGCGGTGCAGATGCTCAGGAACCTCGCTGTGGCCACCGCTGCTACAGACATTCGTAATGCCCAGGGTGGGCTGAACCGACCGGCAGAACAGTGGATTTCCTGCCACAGGGCTGGCCGCCGGGGGCCGGCAGGGTTTCTTCTCGGATGAACTTAGCCCCTGCTTTCAACACCCTGCCCTCCTTCCACCTCCCTTGCCATCCCCTCTCTGCGGCAGTCTTTCTCCAGATTCCACCAGTTCTTTTATCACCCGTTTTTCCAGCTCAGCAGAAAGCCGTCTAGCTAGATAATTCACCCCAAAGCATCTAGAAGTGAACGTATTACATCTTCTCAGAAACGGTTGCGCTGGATTTTCAAAGCACTTCTGGCAAAGGATAAGACAGAAAGGAAGTAATCTGCAGTGACAGAATTTCTAGCTTTTTTTTTTTTTTTTTTTTTTTTTTGCTGTACGCGGGCCTCTCACTGCTGTGGCCTCTCCCCCTGCGGAGCACAGGCTCCGGACGCACAGGCTCAGCGGCCATGGCTCACGGGCCCAGCCGCTCCGCGGCATATGGGATCCTCCCAGACCGGGGCACGAACCCGTGTCCCCTGCATCGGCAGGCGGACTCTCAACCACTGCGCCACCAGGGAGGCCCAGAATTCCTAGGTTTAAGAAGGCGGTCTTTTTCGAACAGGGAGGGCTTTCTGCGCCTCTTTCAAATCGTGGGGCATGGGTGGATGATATAACTGGTAATGGTAACAGAAGTAAGAGTATTAAGAGTACTAGTAGTAATAACAGAGGTACTAATAGTCATTAGCGCGGCTTCTAGTTCGCCTGTGCTTAGCGCTAGCTTTGCCTGTACGGGAAGGTACTGACCACTTGGGGAAATTTGAAGGCAACAGCGGTTGTATTCTCACCGTAGCTCTTGTTATGTGATGATGAAAAAATAACAGTCTAATTCCCTCTTTGACAAAACAGTTTCCAGACGAGTTCGTCAACTTCTTCTTTTCCCTGCCTGCCATGCTCCCTGGGCCCGTGGTTACGCGGAGTATTGAGAAGAGATTTGAGTCTTTACAAGAGGGTGTAAAGTCAGCTCTCTTAGCTGACTGTCAGGGTGTAGATGACAACACGGAACACTCAGCTCCCTGAGTGACTCATGGTGGGGAGACAGGCTCAAACGCCACGGTCTCCCTTCTTATGTCTTTTCTTCCCAATGACCCCACTGACATTTTTAATTGTGCGTTATTAGTTATGCTTCTGTGCCATCTGAAATGTTATGTTTGTAGCCCAGGAGGGCATAAGTAAGAGATAAGTGAGACTTTTTTTTTCTTTATTGAGTAGAAATCGGCCTTGTGGCCTTCAAGTCACATTATAAAGGACCGCTAGAAACAGGCCTGCCTCGGGGGCTGACGGGAGACCTAGAGAAGCAGCTAGAAGTGGCAAACAGCCCCGTCAGAGGCGGCCTGTCCCAGCCTGGCTGCCCCTCAGGGTGTCCACAGTTGTTTTTTGAAAAAGACCAGCTGTCAAGGTTCTACCTGAGAGTCACTTGTTCACAGTCTCCACGTTTGGGCTCCAGGCAATTTAATCTTCTTCAGTTTCACAGGAGATGTTATTGTGAGAACCACGGATTTCATCCCATCCCTCATTTTCCACATGAGGAGACTGAGGCTTTCCGTGAGCTGCCCACCATCTCCCTGAGAGCACCAAGAGTTCCCCTCCTCACCCACTGCTCTCTCTCCTCCCCCTCTGTGCCTCCCTCTGTGTTCCTAATGATGCCGTAGACAAATCTGATTTTATTTTATTTATTTTTGTTTTTGTTTTTTTGCAGTATGCGGGCCTCTCACTGCCGTGGCCCCCGCCGTTGCACAGCACAGGCTCTGGATGCGCAGGCTCAGCGGCCATGGCTCACGGGCCCAGCCGCTCCACGGCATGTGGGATCCTCCCGGACCGGGGCACGAACCCCTGTCCCCTGCATCAGCAGGCGGACTCTCAACCACTGCGCCACCAGGGAAGCCCGACAAATCTGATTTTAAATAGTGATTTCTCTACTTGTAGGAATGCACAGAAAATTGGGCTTAAAAAAGGAAAAAGAAAAAAAAGAACTTGAGCCCAGTCTTTTACTCTAGAAAAATTAGCCTTACCACCCGTGCTTTCCAGTAAGACAGAATCTGGTCCTGAAGAGCTGTCATTCCAGCTCTGCCCTGTTTCTGCTGCAGAGCAACTAGGGTCATCTTGACTCTGAGAACTGCATCTTTTTTTTTCTTTTTTTTTTGGCTGCGCCACACAGCTTGAGGGATCTTAGTTCCCTGACCAGGGACTGAACCTGGGCAGCGGCAGTGAGAGCACTGAAGCCTAACCACTAGATCGCCAGGGAAGTCCCAGACCTTCATCTTTTAAATAGTGACAATGGTACCCACTTTGCGAGACTTTTGAGAGGAGAAAAAAAAAGAAGATAAATGTCAACATTTAAAACAGAGTTGCATACTTTGCATCTGCCACAATAACTGCTTTCTGGTAAGGATGAAAGCTTTGCAGACCGTGCCTTTACGTATCCTCAGCATCATGGGCAATTTTCACTGGATATTCTTTAACCTTGAGCAGCGTCCTTATAACTGCCTACCAGCTCTACTTCAGAAAACAGAGCACGAACGTGTAGGCTGCATTCAGTAACTTCCGTTGTTGTGCAGTCAAGGGAGAGGAACGATAAAGGATGGAGTGAGGTCCTGGGGGAATTAGAGAGAGTAGGTTTTCCAAAAGTAAGTAGAGGGGTGAGCCTTGGAGATGAAAGGGACATTTGTACCTATGAACTAGCAGGTAATTTACTCAAGGTGGGAAATCAGTTTGGTATTCTGAACAACCATCTTGGGGACTGGGGAGAAAAACTGGTGACTTATCAATCAAAATATTTTAAATAGCATTGATCATCCAGCCAAGGCTGGATGGAGTTCATCAGAAGGGTTTTTTTTTCTTTAATGTTTGGAAGATTGCCAGTGTTTGAAGAATGCCTGGCAGAAGTACATGGCAGGGGCTTCCCTGGTGGCGCAGTGGTTGAGAGTCTGCCTGCTGGTGCAGGGGACACGGGTTCGAGCCCTGGTCTGGGGGGATCCCACATGCCACGGAGCGGCTGGGCCCGTGAGCCATGGCCGCTGAGCCTGCGCGTCCGGAGCCTGTGCTCCGCAACAAGAGGGGCTGCGATAGTGAGAGGCCCGCGCACCGCGATGGAGAGTGGCACCCGCTTGCCGCAACTAGAGAAAGCCCTCGCACAGAAACAAAGACCCAACACAGCAAAAATAAATAAATTAATTAATAAACTCCTACCCCCAACATCTTCACAAAAAATAAATAAATAAAGAACTACATGGCAGAAGGCAGCGTTGGAGGAGAGAGAGTAAAGGAACAGGACTAGAAAAAATGGCCAAGGGGCTGTTATAGAGCCACAGGCAGGATGGCTTGGAGGGCACAGCATCTTGGGAATGGAAAGGAAGATAGTGAACAGCTATTCTGAAGGGTAAATTGCTGTTACCCTGAGAAAGCATGACGTTGAAGCTTCCACTAAAACATATATACTAATAAGAAGGAACAAGTTATGAAAACAGGTCTCAAATGAGATGAATATCAGAGTCCGTGTCCCGTTTCTTCCTCCTTTCAACAATAATAATAGTCAAAATAATCTGACATTTGTTTCCTTCCAGTTGAAGTCATATCCAAACACATGGATTCTTTTTTTATTTTTCACACTCCAACTACCATCACGAAGGGTCTTTGTTAGGGGTCGGCCCCAGCCAGGCACTGTTCTAAGTGTTTACACAGTAACTCCTTTTACCTGACTACAATCCCAGGTCACAGCTGTTATTATTTATTCTCATGTTACATCTGGAGAAACTGAGGCACAGAGTGGTTTAGTGACTTTCCCAGTAACACCCTACTGGTACGTAGTAAAGTTGGAATCTGCAGCCGGGCCACGTGGATCCTGAGGCGTCAGGGCTAACCATTACACCACCCTGCCTCTCCCTTCAAAGAGAAGAAATTGAATGAAATAAGAATTCTTTTTCACTGATTTGGCTTCTTTGCTACCGACTCAGACAGTCAGCCAACTGTGACAGTAAAAGAACCTCTTTTATGTTGTTGCAGGAAGCCCTGAAACAGACACAGACACTGGCTGCAGCAGATACACCCTCATGGCCGATGGCACTCAGTGTCCGAGCAGATTGTCTGGAACGACAGTGATCTACACATGTGAGTTCATCAGCGCCCACGGAGCCAGAGGCAGTAAAGACATAAAAGTGACATTCGTCTCTGTGGGTAAGGACTCTTTCGCTTGAATTTTTTGCCTTGCTCTTCAAACTAAGGGCTGCCAATCAACTGGGAATATCCATGAGCAGTAAAGCAGGGCCTTCCATGGTAGTGAGAGTGCGATGGGGGTCAACCACATAATGGGATTTCCATCTCTGCCATTTAAATTCTTATGAAGTCTTTAAAAGCAGGAAGGGTAGGGGTAAGAAACAGCGGTTGCAGGGAAGGAACAGCCTGCATTGTACTAGAAAGACAGAAAGTGGATGGGAAGTAGGGTTTCACACTCAGATGAGTCCCTGAATGAGGATAACACCTCTGATTTCCCACTTTGTCCTCCCATAATCCCATTCTCCCTCCTTTGAATTCCAATAGCCTGGCTCACTCCCCACCATCCTTCACCCCCTCTTTCTCTCCCATTTCATCTTTTCCAGAGAGAATGCTGCAGGAAGATTTAAGAGTCTGGTATTTTGTGATTATTTTACAGTTGTAACAAGTGGGTTTTTAAAAATATTTTAAGTAATTCTAGGCCTCTTAAAAGTATCATTTCTTCTGCTCATATCACAAAGCATTATAACTTCATCCCTATCTGCCAAAGTGGAGCAGACAAACGTGTTTTTCTACCCACCCATCTTACAAAAACAAACTGTTATATTTAGATAAATGCTCAGTTCCCCTTTCTGAACAATTTGGAGAAAGGACTGAGATAAACATACTTGTTACTCTTGTTTCCATGTTCTACTATCGTGACTTAGCACTTTTACAAAGATCAAGATTAGATTTATCTGAAACATTATTACTATAGAAAAGTTCAGGGTCTTTTGAGGTATTTGCAGTTTTCTAGAATGAGAGCAGGTATACCCTGCAAGTTTTAACTCAGAGAGTTGTGTTGATTCTGTGGGCTTTTGGCTGTCTCAGGGATATGCTTAGTCTTCGCTGAAAACCACCGGTCTGGTAGTTTGATTCTCATCTGAGAATCAAGAGAACCAGATTGAGGCTTCCATGCGCCTTTTCCTTTCCACCCTCAGAAACAATTCAGCCTTAGAAAACCATCTCAAGATCCTTATAGCTAGGGAGGGCAACATGAGGGGCATATGAATCCCTTCTCTGTGACTTTGGGGCTGCATCTGAACATTTGAATCCCAGCTTCTGGAGGGTACTATGGAAAGCCCTGATTTCTTTTGTTTATGAGTAAGAATAAGATTCCACACTGATTGGAAAAGCTGGCCAGCATCTGTGGGCTCAAGGTATGACATGGTTCATGTAGAGAAGACAGAGTGAATGGCATTTTGAAATGACAGCTATGCTCAAAGAGGAGTAGAAAGAGAACCAGAGGCAAAACCAGTAGAATGTTCATAGAAGCTTTTATATTTATAAGGATCTTGTTAACAGTTTCAGTGACTAGTTCCTCATGAACTTACAAGGAAATTCTCAGAAATAGGAGTAAATAGGGACATAAATTAGGGTGCCTGTACTTCCCAGCCCAGGTATAATTATTTGGGCAGTAAACGCTGTGATCCCTGTACTTAACATGTAATTCCAAAAACCACTTGTCTGCTTGAAAAGCACTGGCTGGGTACTGGACCCAGTGCTAATGCTGGGGATGTGAAGACTCAGATGAGAGGGTCCTACTCTTAAGGGGCTCACATTTTTATAGAGAAGAGATACAGAAGAAAGAAATTAAAATACAGTATGGCATTTTTTGAAGTTATTTTCAAAGAGTAGAGAATGATGTGGTTATAAGAACTGAGCCGTTGAGTCCCCCTTGAGGTGCCTGGAAAAGGTTGGAGGGGAGTTTGGGTTAAGTCGACACTGTAGTTTACAACCTTTTGCCCTGCTGATCATCAGGAGATAATTCCAGCCACAAAGGGGAAGTGCGCGAGTTCCCAAGGCATGTGATGGAAATGGGTACAGTTCAGAGCACCACCGAGAACAGCCTAGAAACAAGTAAAGCTCCGGAGCAGCAAGGTACCAATCCCGCATGGACCCAAGTAGAGTCAGGACAGCCCATGCTTTCTGTCTCTATGTGAAATTTCACTCAGGTGTTGATGTCACCAGAAAGACTAAACATTTTACTTGTTATTGGTTTTCTTTTGTCTGTTTTGTTTGCATTCTTTTAGCCAACCTAAAAATAACCCCGGACCCAATTTCTGTTTCTGAGGGACAAAGCTTTTCTATAAAGTGCATCAGTGACATGAGTAATTATGATGAGGTGTACTGGAACACTTCTGCTGGAATTAAAATATACAAAAGGTTTTATACCACGAGGAGGTATCCTAATGGAGCGGAGTCGGTGCTGACAGTCAAGACCTCCACCAGGGAGTGGAACGGTGAGTGAAAGCCCAGATACTCTGGACCCAGATGCCTGGACCCCTGGAAACACACTGTAATCATTACCATCCATGGAGGGCCTGCCCTGGGCCATGCCTGTGCCAGCCACTCTATATGACATATGTACTCACACTAAATGCAACAGCCTTCTGGGGGAAGATGTCACTATTCCCATTTTACAGATGTGCAAAATGAGCCTAGGTTTCCACAGTTTAAGCTGTAGAGCCAGGATTAGAACTAGTCTCTTTGATTCTAGAGTTTGTGCTTTGCCATTAAGTTAAGAGGATTTTTTTTTATTGAAGCATAGTTAATTTACAATGTTGTGTTAGTTTCAAATGTACAGCAAAGTGATTCAGTTTTATACACACACACACACACATATACTTTTTTAGACTCTTTTCCATTATACGTTATTGCAAGATATTGAGTATAGTACCCATGCTATACAGTAGGTCCTTGCTGTTCATCTATTTTATATACAATAAGTCCCCTACACATGACCGAGTTCCATTCCAAGAGCGCGTTCGTAAGTCCAATTTGTTCATAAGTCCAACAAAGTTAGCCTAGGTACCCAACTGACACAATCAGTTATATAGTACTGTACTGTAATAGGTTTATAATACTTTTCACACAAAAACTACATAAAAAACACAAAAAATAAAACATTTTTAATCTTACAGTACAGTACCTTGAAAAGTACAGTAGTACAGCGCAACAGCTGGCATACAGGGGCAAGTTCGCATCTTTGAAAGTTCACAGCTTAAAGGTTCGTATGTAAGGGACTTACTGTATTAGTGATTTGTATATGTTAATTCCAAACTCTTAAGAGGATTGTTTTTTTAAAGTATTTTTACCAGACTCTTGTGTTTCACCCAACTGAGGTATAAAAATTCTGCCTAAAGATTTTATATGCCTGGTTCCAAAGGGGGAAAAAACACATTTTTGTTTTCTACTTATCCCTAGACCTTGTTTAGGTTGGGAGGAAATGCAAATTTTTGAAAGAAAAGGGAATTGGAAGGAATTGCTTCAATAATAGCTGACATTTCTTGAGCTGTTGCTATGTGATAGATATTGTTTTACGTATTTAAGTGTATGAATTAATTTAAAACCATAAACCTAGAGGAGAGTGCTATTATTTTATTGTTTTTTGTAAACAGTCATTTATTTGGATTCATAGTTTTACAAAGGGAATTCTCTCCCACCTTGTAGTAGAAGAAGGATACAGTCCCATTTAGATTGTTATATAGGTCAGCCTTTTTTAGGGAGATGTTTAAACATATAGTATATAACTTTAAAATGCTGTGAAGTTACCACAAAAATAAAATAACAAAACTACCTAATCATTCTACCTCTCTCTCCATCCTCCCTGCCCTTGTACACCTGGGTCTGGGAGATTTGCCTCATCACTCAAAAAAGTGTCAGGAATAATGGTCACAGCTTAGGTCGCGTGGGTAACATTACAGCCAGAGATGAAAAGACCACACATCCGTAAGAAGCAGTATCCCAGTCAGGCATCTGAAAGGGCAGAGAGGTGGCTCTGTGCAGGCTCTTCAGTGGGGAGATGAGCACCTGCCCCGCCTCCTCCGTGTTCACCATAGACTCATGCAGGGAATATACCAGCCACCTCCTCCTCAGGGAGGGACATGATGCCAATCATACTGTCTCAACAAGCGGCACCACCTGCTTTATTTACACAAAGTAAATGTTCAGTAGTAACAGCATCATCCCATGCCTCCCTCCCCCGCAAGACCATTCTCCTGAATGACCTTTCTAAAACAGAGATCTTACATTCCCCTACTCCAATATACTCACTCCCTGAAGATACTTTGTTATATGTCATTTCAAGACACTTATAGAACCAAACCCTCACAAAGACATTTAGACTTGGTGCCTGATAACTTGATTACCTTCAGAGTCCTGGGTAAAGAGCAAACCAGGCTGCAGATTTAACTGAGTGGTCCTATCCTGGCACTGAGCCCAAGGGCTGTTAGGAAGCTGCCCTAAGCCCTGATTCCGGTCATCGGTTACATCTTGGAAAGGAGCTCTAGAGTTGTGGGCAATGACCCACTGGCCCTGAGAATCCTTGGTGCAAAGCTGACTCCAGGAGTCCTTGTTATTCTTTTCGCTGTCCCAGGAAAACACAGGAATAGGACAAGGGCTTTGCTTCACTGCTTCTTTGTTTGCTCCACTCCAGGAATCAAGAGTGCTATTATTATCTCCATTTCACAGATGAGGAAACTGAGGCCCAGTGAGGTTAAGGAAACTACCTGAGGTTATACATCTAGTAGACAGCAAAGTCAAAGGGAAACAGAGACTGTGTTGCTACAGAGGCCAACTCTTAACAACTCTATTCTAAAGCTTTTCATTCATTATAAGCTTAATCAGTCCAGATCCTGTGAGTTCTTTACTTTTTCATATAAGGCCTAGGCAATACTGTAGAAATAACTACTTATTATCTGGCTGGACTTGGTAGATACAATCAGGAAATGGGAGTCTTTTTCTCCTGTGCTGAACTCACACAGGAGAGTTGCTCTGCCCAACTGCCCTTTCCTACTATCAGCCAATAACTTAGGAAGAGCTGTGGCTGTTCTGGTCACACTGAACTATTAAACAGTCCCAGAATCAGGTGCTAAAATTCATCTATTCTTATCTAAATCAACTACACTTTTATTTTATATTCAATGTAAATTTCCCCTCCCTCCCAATGGGAATCAGAAAGTGTTTCCTCTCTGTTCTCCTTCTACGTGTTTTCCCTCTGGCTAGCAGCTACTCTGGCTCCTCCAGAGTCGGGGCAAAGAGAAGGAATGTCAGGAACATTGAAAGGTCCTACTTAACTGTAGATGCTGTTATAATCTTCCACTGTCCCGACAACAGCTGATCCAATGATGGTTCATCCTCTGACGATTGTGAGTTCCTTTCATGAAGCTCAACTCAAGCCCTGTCCACAGTCCACTCTGCTTCACCAAGCACTGGGCATGCAGGCAACTCCTGCTGCAGCCTTCTCTTTTCACTCCTGCAAAGTCGGCCCACTCTCCTCTTTAGACTTTTCTAGATAAGAGTCAGACATCTAATCTCAGAGTCCACAGACCAAGCTCTCCCAAGAACTCACAGTCAACCTCTCTCCCTCCTTCCCCGCTCCCTCCCCACATTCTTTAGTGGTGCCATGAGGTCCCAGACCAGAGGCACCTACTCCCTTAAAGATGGGGAGAGGGGGCCTCGTGAGACCACAGTGCTCTATCTCCCTCTCACTAGCAACTTTCTTCAAAGAACTCCCCAGCCCAGCACACACCAAAATTCGCATTCTGCGCCCCCTGCAACCCGGATTAAAGAAAGAGCCTTGGAGTAGGTATTGTGAACCAGATTTGAAACTCAATTCCACCCCCAACAGGCTATATGACTCTGGATACGCCACTTGATTTTCTTCGAAAGTAAGTGAATATTTAGGTGGCGATGAGCTAGTCCTTCAAATGCATAGCAAACCCAGGAGGGGAAACTATGGAGCATTTTCTAGTCCAGGGCCCAGGAGCGGGTGCGGTGCCTGTGCCCCAGCTTGACAAGGAAAGCCAAGCCTCTTCTCAACTTTCTCAGCAAATGTCTATTTGGAGCGATGACTTTGTTCCATCTCATCTTGGCTTCCTTCCACTCAGGAACCTATCACTGCATATTTCGATACAAGAATTCATACAGTGTCATGGCCAAAGATGTCATCGTCCACCCGCTGCCCCTAGAGCGCAATATCATGGTTGATCCTTTGGAAGCTGCCATTCCATGCACAAGCTCCCGTCACATCAAGTGCTGCATTGAGGAGGACAGAGACTACAAGGTCATTTTCCAAGCTGGTTCCTCGTCCTTTCCAGCTGGTAAGATGCCCACTGCTGAATTGTAAGGACACATGATTCCATATATGGGGAGTCTAAAAATTTACTCTTAAAATAGGGGTAAAGAGACAGAGGGATTGCTTCAGAGACATAATGTAACAGGGGGAAGCCCATGAGGCTTTATTGCCTTCTATTTTGCTAGGTGACCAGTGGCTCATTGGTTTGTGACAAAATCTTGAGAGTCTGTGAGGGTGGAGCCCGCTGTTTTTAGTGAGAGCTGTTGAAGATAGTATTAAGTTACCGTCACAAGCCTTCTACGTGCTCAGTATAGTAGACTCGATATTCTGATCACCTCTCCCTCTATGCTATGAATCAGCATGCAATAAAAGTATGGCAAAAATCCTTTTAAATGCACAGTTGAGCAGGCACGAGAGTAAGAGAAATAACCAAGGGTCAAAAACATAGAAGAAAAGAAAAATAGAGGTAATGCTTTAGCTAATGCTGGAGTTCCCCTGAGGGCATCTGCCAATATCGGAAACCTCAGAATCTTGAATTTGAATTTGAAGGCTCTGAAGTGTATGAAAGAAAAGGCCTTGCTCCCAATGGAGTAACTAAGGCAACCTACCCCATCAGCACAATGTCAGGACCCTCAGACAGTGACATGCTCAGTAAAAGAAGAAGCAAGAAAAACAAAATTCATCTGCCAGAGTTAAGAGCTTCAGTGCTGGGTGGGCAACAATTTCCCCTGAGAAGTATAACTGTCCTGCCTTCATTCAGATTTGGGGCTTGAATTTATACTACCTATGTGGTCCAATAACTCCAAGCTGAGGAGTAATTAACTTAAAGTAGTCCATTGGTAGCACTCAGGGGTACCTGGCCAAAAACTTTAAATCCTCTCTGGTAGAATGTACCCTCCATCCAGATCCCTCAGGATTCCTGTAGATTAAGGTCAACCAAATATGAACTCACAACCACAAATCAGAATGCATGGACACCTTCACGAGGGATTTATAAGCTCATTCATACTTTCAAGAACTGTTCTTTGGGACCTATGCTTAATACAAAACATAACAGTAGGCAATGAAAAGGAGACGAAAGAAGTGGGGCATATATATCAATATCTAGAAGGGCATATGTCGTAAAAGACAATACATAGAGCATTAAATATACAAAATGAGCACTACAGATAGAAAAAACAATGGAAGTTCAGAAAAATGGGAATCCCATAAAGACCGGACAATTTAGAGAAGGCTGCATGGTAGGGGGGATATGAAATCAATCTGGGTACCGAACTATTTAAGGGTTTTAACATTCTGTGTTCAACACGCACGCATTCACTGCTTTCTTTGTGTCAAATACCGAGCTAGGCACGGGGAGATGCAAAGATAAATAAGACCAGATACCTTCTCTCCAAGACCTTAGGGTCTGGTGGAGGAGACAGATCTGTAAAAAGATGACCTCCAAACCTATGCTGCACAAGCAGGATAGGATAAAGACACAGAGCATGGTGGGGATTTCAAGAGGTAGAGGGAGGTTGAGAAAGCATTCTGATTGTCCAGAACTGGGTAGGCACAGATTTGGAGCCGTGAATGGTGGAGGTAAGGTTTTGGCTAGCACACGTGCCAATGTGAGCTTTCTTACTTCTAAGCTAGAGGCATTTTGAGAACCACATTAAAATGAATGTGGCACATTCTTGGGAAAAGTTTGGACAAGTTTATCCACATTGGATGATTTTAACAAAATTTGTGCTTTGAATACTAATGCTGTGACTTCATTCTTTCATTGTACCTTAGCAAAAGAAGTTAATGGAACGCAAGTGTGCTACAAACACCATTTCGTGGCAAACTCAATTTCCTGTCCAGAAAATATGGATGTGTTTTGTCACATTACCAATACCGCTAATAATTCAGTCCGGAGCCCATCTATGAAGCTTAATCTGGTTCCTGGTGAGAGCATTTTAAATTATTTTTAAATGTTATAGTCACGAGCAGGGATTCATGTATTCATTCACTCCCTCATTCATCCATCAATAAATATATGTTAATCACTTTCATGTAGGAAGCCTTGAGCTAAGCATGGGGCTTTGAAAAGAAGTAAGCTATGTTTCTTGGCCTCAAGCCTAGGGGAGAGAGAAATGTGATTTTAAAATGTTATCACATATAATGTGGTAGATTCTAAACTAGAGACAGTTGTAGGTGGATAGAAGAGGCTGCCTGGTTTAACTCTGCTAGTGATTAGGTGGGGAGAAATGGATCAAGAAAACCTTGCAGATGACGCCATATTTCTGTACGCAAGAAGAATCAGAAACTATGTAAAAAAGGGCTACGTAAAAGAATCAGAAACTGTCTTTCCCATCCTTTGTCATCACTGAGCCAATATCCCCCTAAATACTATTTTCAAGGTAAAAGGTCGTGATTTGTGGAGCCATCTCTGTAATAACCCATACCGAAGAGCTCTCCTCAGTAGCAACCGAGGGGCAAGTGGATAAAGGATGCTCCTGGGCTTGCACAATAAGCAATCCCCTCCCCGCAGAAATCTTCTCTCTAATAGAACCCGTGATGTCTGTAGGATCCATGTCTCCATTACCAAGCTTATTTGAGTTTACTGAGGGATTTGAGGTCTTTCTCAACATCTGTTGGTATCTGAGCCCTAGACAACAAAGTAGGAAGCAATTTAGAGCTCCCTATCTCTCTGGGTCACTGTCCTCTGGACCCCACCAAGCACACCTCTTCCAGGGGGAAGCCAAGGTCATTTCTCCACTGTCCCTCCATCTTAGCCTAGGCATCATCATGTTTTATTCACTTACCTTTGTTCTGCTCTTCTTTCTTCATACCAAGTCTGATTCCTCTTCTTTTTCCTAATGGAACATTACTTAAGTATTCTAAGATTTTACACAATGGCTAAGAACTCAATTCATGCTAAATTTAAAAGATGATGAGAGGGGGTCTGCTCATCAGAGAGTCAGGGTCCCTTGGAGACTAGAGATTCTGCAATAAATGCCATTTTCCCATTCAAGTTTGTCTTGAGTACAGGTAAAGCAAAGTCATCCTTAAGGGAAACCAGAAGGAATAAATGCTTAGGAATATTGCCCAGAATATTCAGGTCATGGGTGCCTGGAATTCCTCCTACTAATTATATCCTTGGATTAAAGTGGTGCTTCTCAAACTTGGCTGCACCCTAGAATCACCGGGGAAGCTTAAAAAACTGCTGATGCCTAAATTCCAGCCCAAGAGGTTTTGATCTACTTGGGCTGGAGTGAGCCTGGACATTGGTATTTTCCAAGCTCCTCTGAAGATTCTAATACACCAGAGTTGAGAATCCCTTGGATTAAGTCATTATGTCCCTAAGACCCTTGTTAACCTGCCTATCTTTTATCTGGATGAGTACACATCAAGCTCTCATTACTTTCCATGGCTTAGATTTTACAGGCATCAGAGAGAAGATTCCTGGAGGTCAGAGGTGGGAATGAGGCATTGAGGAAATAAATTCTGTTAGAAAAAGCCAGCGCAGATTAGAATTGGCTTTGCATGGAAAGCCCTAAGGGGCTTTAGAAAATCAGGGGCAAAATAAAGAAATTGGGCAACTCCGAAAAGGTCACTGAAAAGAAAAAAGATGAGTTCAAAGATCAAAACTCTACCCAAGCCTGACCCTATTTCCACTATCTTTTCTCCTCTTTTCAATTGTCCTTTTTATGTCCATTTTTCCAATGCAGGGGAGAACGTCACATGCCAAGATCCTATCATAGGTGTTGGGGAACCCGGAAAAGTCATCCAGAAGCTTTGCCAGTTCTCTAATGTTCCCAGAATCCCTGGGAGTCCTATTGGTGGGACCATAACTTACAGATGTGTGGGGTCCCAGTGGAAGGTCAAGAAAAACGACTGCATCTCTGCCCCAATAAATACTCTGCTCCGGCTGGCTGAGGTGATTCTTAAACACTTGACTCTGAACTCTTGGTGGGGAGATGTGTCTAGCTGATCCTATTTCTCAGCACTTAGGAAAATGGGCTTTCAGCTGTTTTGTGTTGCTCTCAAAGCTATACTTATTTAATTCCAAAGAAGATGCAACTCTAGAAATGCTGAATATTTCACTTGAATCCAAATATGGAGGCAGCAAAATACGTGTTCTGCCCTAGGACCAGCTGTACAGCTTCACCTTGACTTCTTAATACCTTGTGTCCATTACCTCCAAGATGGAAGTTGTGTTATCCCCTCTAACTGCTCTGCTTTGAAGAATTTTTATATCAAGCTAATAACGCTAATCTTTTCAGAAAGGGGAGCAACACAAAAAGTAAGTTTCATCAGTCAAAAAAAATAGTTGGGCTTTACGCTATTACAAGTCTGAGATTTCCTTAATCCTTAGAGGTAACCTATAGTTATAGAAGGGCCTAGCTGACCTCTCTCACCTAGAATAGAGGTTACTGCCATGTGGTAGGAAAAACATGTTTCACTTCATCAAAATAAATATAAATTACCTCTCATACTTAAGTTGCTGAAAGTTCAGGACTCCTAAAATTCCATGAGTTACAATAAATGAGGCAATTAGTGGGGTTATAGCTCATGGTAACACCTTCAGACCCTGAGCTATATTTGGAGCTAACATCTGGTTAGCTCCAAATCCTCACATCCTGGGAAGAAGGACTGAGAAAAAAGGGTGATATTGGTTTGCATTTTATCTAATTATCTCTTGTCTCACATCAAATTCATTAAAATACCGACTATGTATAAAGCATTATTATAGGTGCTATCAGGGTAAAGAGGCCAAATCAAAACTTGACCTCTGATTGGATATGGAATATAGATGTTATATATGTATTAATTGGGACTAGGATAATCAAGAAATTCTGCTTGAAAAACTCGGCATCTGAGTTAGACCTTGGTGGGTAAAGCATCAGGAATATAAACTATCCCAACTGAGGAAGATAGAAATTATAATTTGAACTCAACATTGGACCCTGGTCCCAATTCGAGATACTACATACCCTTTCAATGGAAAGGGGGCATGCTGACCTATCATGCTCTGTCTAATTTATCCATTCAACATATGTTATTGAATACCTACTACATATGAAGTTAAATGACTATGTTAGGGGTTATGGGATATGAGAAGGATATAAAGAAATGCAACACATGGTTCCTCTTGTTAAGGAGCTTATCATTTAATGGGAGAGACATTGAAATTAAAACACAGGATGACATTGGTAGTGATGTCACAAATGTAAATTCTGTTAAGTAAAACAAATACTTCTGCATTCAGAGGAGGAAACTCCCCTGGGTTAGAACACTCATCAAAGTTCTTTAAGGAGAAGACCAACTTTTAGTTCATTCTTTAATTATAGTGAGGAGTCAGATAGTTAGAAAACACAAATGTGATCATTATAGATAAGGTGACATATAATTTATCATCCAAACCAGGATACTTTTTGCTTTTTGTTTTTTTTGTTTGTGTGTGTGTGTGTGTTTGTTTTATTGAAGTATAGTTCATTTACAATGTTGTGTTAGGGAAAAGAATCTAAAAAAGAATATTTCAGATTCTTTTCCCTTATAGGTTATTACAAAATATTGAGTATAGCTCCCTGTGCTATACAGTAGGTCCTTGTTTGTCCTAATTTTCCCTCCCCCACTTTCCCCTTTGGTAACCTTAAGTTTGATTTCTATGTATATGGGTCTATTTCTGTTTTGTAAATAAGTTCATTTGTATCATTTTTGAAAATAAAAGAGGGCACTACTTATAATTACACTGGGACATCAGATATAAACCAGAACTGTCCCAGGAAATTTGGGATAGAAACCACTCTCATGGCCAGCGAGGTAAGTGATGAGAAAAAGCAGAGTAGCAAATGTGCTTTCATACAGACAATCAAGTGACAATTTTATGCAACTTTAATCTAGTTCTCTAGCGATCATATCTACTTCCCTTCCTTTTCCTTTTCAACTAGTCATCAGGTTGACGTATGCCTTACTGTTCCCCTTCTATGTGTGAGGTCTCATGTAATATTCCATTCTGAAGAGCAAGCACAGTTTAAGAGATAAGTACATTACCTTATGGGATATACTTATGAGAATGGAGGAATCAAAAAGGAAACTCAGATGTGAGAGATTTTTGTCATGGATGTATCAGCAGTATTTGATGACTGATGGGCACGTTTTTTGTTTTTTTTCTGTGTTGGCTTTTGTTTTACTAGGCTTTGATGAAGAGCCCCTCTCAGGATCAGAAGCTCCCTTCATACCTAAAGAATCTTTCCATTAGCACAAACCAGGTGAAGC
Organism: Mesoplodon mirus; assembly: GCF_964341445.2. Lineage (NCBI taxonomy): Eukaryota > Metazoa > Chordata > Mammalia > Artiodactyla > Ziphiidae > Mesoplodon > Mesoplodon mirus. The sequence continues at coordinate 78,219,967 of NC_138988.1, read as the reverse complement.
TTGAAGTCAACTCATTTCCTGGGAGCCTGGGAGCCATTATTAACATCCTTGATTTGCTCTCAACAGTTCCAACCCAAGTGAATTCAGAAATGATGATGGTGAGTTTGCTTAAGCCTTGCAGGAGTTTGGGGTCTTGTCTTTTCATCCCTCAGGACTTGGGGTCAAGAAACATAACTTCTCTCCATTGCAACTTCTTCTCTGTCTTTTCCTGAGCAACACTTTGCCAGCTCTGGCTTTTAGCATATCAGTGAATATTTTCAGTGTACATTTTGGGATCTTAAGATTTCTTCAGAGAAAGTCTGTTTTAGTTTCTTCATTAAAAGAGAATGAATTCTTACTTGCTTTCTAAGAAAACTAGGAATGAAAGGTTTTCAGAATATGTACAAGGTGGGATTCTCAATGGTCTCTCACAAAACATGATCTTTGAAGCAATCAGCATTCTGAGAGGAAAGAGAATTCACCCACCAGAGTTCACATGAAGAGACTTTAATGAAGGGATACTTACAGAGGTAAAACCAGGAATTAAAAAAAAAAAAAAGGTGTAAGGCACCCAGAGACCAGCTACATTTAGAAGCCCTTACTACCCTGAGGATTAATGTGGAAAGGAGAGGAAATAGTGCACCCATAGTGTTGGAGGAGGGATCACTGAGCAGGAACTACAGTATTGGAAGTATGTAACTATCACCAAAGGTGTGCTGAGAGTGAAATGAAGGTGCAGTGGGTAGCAGGAAAAATATATCTCAGCTTCTTTCTTCTCTCACCCTCTCATCTCCTGCAGATGCTTCTCATTGGCCAAACCCAACCAGAGGTAACTGGCAAGCAGCTTGGGTACCAGGAGTCTAAGGAGCTTATACAGATTTCCTAGGGCTGCTGTAACAAATTGCCTCATTCTAACCTCTGACTTTGTCTTCACATGACCTTCTTTTCTTCTCCATTTACCTTCTCCTCTTCTGTCTCTTATAAGGATACTTGGATTTAGGGCCCATTTAGGTAATCCAGGTTGATTTTTCTCTCAAGATCCTTAATTACATCTACAAAGATGCTTTCTCCAAATAAGGTTTTCTCCAAATAAGGGCCACCATTCAACTAACTGCAGGGTTCATCATTTCAGAGAACAGAACCAGGCAAAGAAGGGCGGAGAGAAAAAGCCACTTCTCTCCATGGAGAGAAGCCACAAATGACAATTCCAAGTTTATGGGAGAGAGAATCAAAATGTTGAGCTAAAAAGAAAGATGTCTTTAACAACACTCCCATGGCGTATTTGATGCTCAGCATTTGAGAGGGTCTTCTGAGACTACCTCACCCTTGCTGGTGAGATACCACCCACCCAAAAGCCTTTACAGGCTTGAGCTTTAAAATAAGATAAAACAATTAATAAATATCTCTGGCAGCCTGCTGAGTCGACCTTAGTGAGAGGTGGGGGCAGTTCTCACCGTCACGACTGCTAAATGTTTAGTAAGTCTCGCAGTTGTGAGGACCCATCCCCTGCTAATTCCCTCCATGAGAAGGTGGATCACAGTCCTCCACAGCCTGCGATGCTGCATTTTTCTCTTCTATTTTCTTCTTCCCTGTACCCACTGAACCAGTTTCCAGGGAGATGTTCTCTTTTTCTCTCTTATGATTGAAAACATCTGGTTGGCTTGATCCCATGCCTTGTCAATTACAGCACGTCCTCTCCACGGTCAACGTCATCCTCGGCAAACCCGTTTTGAATACCTGGATGATGTCACGACAGCAAAAGACCAATCAGAGCTCACAGTTACTGGATTCAGTGGAAAGATTTTCCCGAGCCTTGCGGTCAGAAGATAGCACCATCTCTCAACCTAATGTTCAGATGAAGAGCATGGTCATAAAATCTGGCCACCCCAAATCCTACACACAGAGCTTTGTTTTCTTAGACTCTGACCTCTGGGGCAATGTGACCATTAATGAATGCCAGCTGGAACACCTGCAACCAGATTCATTTATCGTCACCGTGGCTTTCCCAACTCTCAAAACCGTCCTCGCCCAGGATGTTCCAGGAAAGACTTTTGCAAACAGTTTAGTAATGACAACCACTGTCAGCCACAATATAACCACGCCATTCAGGATTTCGATGACTTTCAAAAACAACAACCCTTTGGGCGGGGTACCGAGGTGTGTCTTCTGGAACTTCAACCTCGCCAACCACACAGGGGGGTGGGACAGCAGTGGATGTTATGTTAAAGAAGTCACCGAGGACAGTGTGTCCTGCAGCTGTGACCACCTCACATCATTCTCCATCCTCATGTCCCCTGATTCCCCAGACCCTGATTCTCTCCTGAAAATACTACTGGATATCATTTCCTACATCGGGCTGTGCTTTTCCATCTTGAGCTTGACAGCCTGCCTCGCTGTGGAAGCCGTGGTGTGGAAATCGGTCACCAAGAACCGGACTTCCTCCATGCGCCACATCTGCATCGTGAACATTGCCGCCTCCCTTCTGGTCGCCGACGTCTGGTTCATCGTGGCCGCCGCCATCCACAACTACCGCTACCCACTCAACCAGGCGGCCTGTGTGGCTTCCACCTTCTTTGTCCACTTCTCCTACCTCAGCGTCTTCTTCTGGATGCTGACTCTGGGCCTCATGCTCTTCTACCGCTTGGTTTTCATCCTGCATGACACGAGCAAGTCCATTCAGAAGGCTATTGCGTTTTCTCTCGGCTACGGTTGCCCTCTGGTCATCTCCGTCATCACGGTGGGGGCCACCCAGCCCCGGGAGGTCTACACAAGGAAAAATGCCTGTTGGCTCAACTGGGAGGATACCAAGGCCCTGCTGGCCTTCGTTATCCCAGCACTGCTCATTGTGGTGGTCAACGTGACCATCACAGTCGTGGTCATCACCAAGATCCTGAGACCTTCCATCGGGGACAAGCCAAGCAAGCAGGAAAAAAGCAGCCTGTTCCAGATCACCAAGAGCATTGGGGTCCTCACACCGCTCTTGGGGCTCACCTGGGGTTTTGGTCTCGCCACCGTGTTCCAGGGGAGCAATGCTGTGTTCCATATCGTATTTACCCTCCTCAATGCCTTCCAGGTACGTTCTGCAGGGCAGCGCTCTCAGGAAGGATCTATAATGATAGAAACACAAACAGGGGTAGGAACGGGGAAGGACTTTTGTTCATAGGAGGCCCTAGCCCTAAAGAACGGTAATGACAAGAACTCAATGAAATAGAAAGGGCACATTCCTCTGTGCCCATGGAACCGTATGGCTCTTATCACCTGCATTATAATTTAGTTGCATATGCACCTCTCTTCTAAATGCCCTGATAATACAAATAGGAGGAAAGTCCCTTCCCTACACTGGATTTTGCTATTTATCTAACATTATCTTGATGCCGTTTATTATCTCCTAAATGAAAATACCACCATTAAACCAAACAATCTCTCCAGTTAATTTCCACAAGCATTAAATGAGTTCTGCCTTGGTGAGGTCAGGGGCCGCATCTGTCTTATTTATCAGTACATTCCTAGTGCCTGCAAAAACCTTGGCACAGACTAGGTGCTCACTAACCATTTGGCAAATGAAATGAAGGCTCTGTACCGCATAGTGGGTTCTCAGGAAACATTTTTCTGAAGGATGAAAGAACGAATGCTCTATATAAGGTAGACATTTTGCTCCATTATGTGAAAACAAAAAAGACATGCTCTTTGCTCTCCAGCAGCCCGTAACTATAATACAAGCCATGTTGTTAGGTGAGCTTTAGCAGAGGTACAGACAACAAGCCTTTGGAGCACAAGGAAGGGGATACTTAATTCTGCTTCAACCAGTAGATCAGTGGTAGGCCTAGGTCCCCATGAGCTGGTGAGGACCCAGGGCATCTGGAGGTGATGCCGAGACATTGCCCTAGATGCTAATGCCAAGACCATGCAAATCCTAACTTCTGCTACTGGGTCCATGGCTCCAAACTCTAAGGCTCATGTCTAATTATGTTTATAATATGCCTTGACTAGAAGGGACTGATTATTCCACCTCATGTCCTATGTTCTCATCACAATTACATGAGGGCTACTGTAGACATAAGAGGTATGTTTAATAACATAGCCAGCACGATCTCCAGCGCACAATTGGGTGGAAATAGGGAAATTGAAAATACCCTTATGACATTATAACATCAAAGTTCCCTTGGTGTGGACCTACTACATCATTGTCATCTACTGGACCATAAATGCAGATGTGGAAAGAGGTAGTACAAGTTCTATGGCAGGCGAACAATACTTCCTATTTTGCTAGACTAGAATATGATTAATATAATTAATACGATTAAAATGCACTTCTTCCCAATTCTTTTTTCAGGGATTATTCATTTTACTCTTTGGATGCCTCTGGGATCAGAAGGTAAGAACAGTGACAGTCATGATCCTAGAAAAGTCTAAATTGCAGTGACATGTTGAGTTGACAATGGCTTCTTTTAAATGATGCAGGTACAGGAAGCCTTGCTGAATAAGTTTTCACTGTCAAGATGGTCTTCACAGCACTCAAAGGTAAATACTTCCTTTGTAGAGACTTTCACAAACCCCTCTCTCTCCACTACCAATGATAACATAGATTATTCCACTGTGTTTTCTTCTTACCTGATTCTGCCTATTAAACATAGTCATGGAACAGAACTAGCATTAAGATGCTGTCCCCACATCTTTTAATAGAGGTTACAAACAGCACAGATAATATCAACTGGAGGCTAAAACCAAATTTCAATGAGAAGCACTCTTCTGGGGAAACTCAAGGCCGTAAAGAACAAAATTTGAAGAATAATGATGAATAGAATTTTCTGTGGTTCATCTTGGAAAATAACTATTGCACTTAGATATATTTGTTTTCATATGTCAGAAGATAATAAGCCCTATCAAACAGTAAAAAATGTATTTGGAAGCTATTTCCCTAATACCCGTGGTGATGTTATAGTGTTTCAAAAGGTGGCTCCCCTGCTTAATTTGTCTGAAATAGAAATTCATGCTCATCCAGGCTCTCTCCTTAAAGTGAGATGAAAGATGCAATCAGTGACCACTAGCAGGCAGCAAACAAATCATCCTACAGATCAAAACGGGGCCTTGGTCTAACACGTTTGCTTTGTAATTCTTTTTTTTTCTTTTCTAGTCAACATCCCTAGGTTCATCTACTCCTGTATTTTCTATGAGTTCTCCAATATCAAGAAGATTTAACAATTTGTTTGGTAAAACAGGTACGTGCTGACCTCTAGATGTTTCCTGGGTTGACCTATAGGTCAACCTATAATAAGGCCCATAATGGCCTTATTTGGGGCAGAGGTTAAATACTTGCTTATATTTTCCCAAACAACCAAGGGGTTGGTACAGAGGGCAGTTGCCTTCAACCTGTGGAGAGCTCTCCATAAAAACTGTATCCACCAAAAAACTGGGAACTGTAAATTGCTGGCCTGGTCAAACACGGAGTTCTCTTCTATTCCTGTTATATAAGAATAGGTAGGTCATGTTTATGGGTTACAGGGCAGCGAAGAATATATTTAGAGAATCCTACCATAGGATCCCATGCTGTGAGTTTCAGTTCCCTTTTTTTCCCCCTTTTTTTTTTTTAGAGTGTGCTTCTTTTGCACATCGACATTTATAAAACTGTGCATACATATGAGGGATCACCCAAGTTAGCTGTTCTGTTAGGGGCATGGCACAGTGAACATTTCCTCCTTGTAGACATAAGATAAAAAATGTTAATGACTTTGGGCAGTGGGTCTCAGCTATTCTGGCAAACTGAAACTCCTGTCCCACGTCACCACCACCTCCTCCCCTTAGGAAAATAGGCACCAGACTTCCTTTCAGCTCCTCAAAACTGAACAAATCTCACAAATGAAGAAATGTATCAAATGTATCAAAAGCCTTCCTGACTAAGGCTTTTCATATAAAGCAAATTTTGAGAATGCCTATTAATTATTGAAACTCCGGAGAACTTGGTGTTTTGAGCTTCATTTTGATTCATTACTCATGAAACTGGAGGACCTTCACTTTTGATTGGACCTGTTGTGAAATGATCAAATCTCCAGGGTATGTTAGAACTATTCCCTTTGGCCAGCACTGTCCCTGGATCATGTTTACTATTTGCATTAAAGCAAGAACAGTGAAAACTCTATGAAACGATTCCACAGAATCAGAATTATGCAATATGTAAGGTCAATAAAATGTGTTCATTGTTTCTGAACCAGTCAGATCAAGGGTTGGGGTCCTGTTCCCGAGGTCCCGGTGCCTGAGAGCCCCGGCCATTGCCACTCAGCTTTTCAGGGTCATTAATGCAGATCCAGGTTGGCCTATTTGAGGGTTCCATAATCACTGTAACTTTGGTTTGTGTTGTCAGCAGCGACAAAGGGCCCCCCAGGCAATGATGGAAACCCTGTTAGCCGTGGCAGTCCACCCATCTGATGGTAGGGTGGGCACTGTATCGCTTCCCCTGCCCAACACACAGCCCCTACTGTCCCTGTGTTCAGTCCCCACCCCCCTGCTGACACTAGCCTGTGCAGTAGCTCGCGGGCCACCTGCCCTGCTACACTCATCCTCAGCACTTTTGTTGGCATTCTCTGACTCCTGCTGCTTTTTCGGTCCTGCCTTTTCTTCTCCTGTAATTTCCTCTTTTCTTTCCTTTTCTCCCTTTCCCCAGCTCAGCCCCCAGGCCCCTCCCAAGAGCTTCCCAAAGTCACACCAACCCAAAGGGACCAGGGATATTCCCTCCCACGGATGCCCCCAGGCCAATGCATGTGGTGGCATGCAGAGGGCTGCCCCTGCCGCGACCTCCCTGTCTTTTGTAGAAATCTGGCTGCTGGTATGATGTGAAATAGTTAGTGCTTGTCTTGTCGGCTGCCACGCGTGCTTGAGAACAGCTTTGTTTGTTCTCCAGGACTTCTGGGTCTGGGGAGGAGGGCAGGCATGTGTTCCTATCCAGGCATGGCCTGAGCTTACCTGGCTCCTGGAGTAGAGCGCCCCCTGGTCCACTAGCAGAGGTTCACACCCCAGTGATCATGAAGACTTGGCCTTGAGCTGAGCTGCTGTTCTGTTTTTCAGGAACATACAATGTTTCCACCCCGGAAATAACCAGCTCATCCCTGGAAAACACATCCAGTGCTTATTCGTTGCTCAACTAAGAACAGGAAAATCCAGCCCATGGAACCTCTTGGGGAACAGTGGACGTTCTCTGAAAAAGAGATCCTTTCCAAGCCATGGATAAAATGTTTTCTCCACAGGCTTCAGGGAGCAGATGCTGAAGAGACTTTTTCATTAGGGAAGGGACTTTCTTTTGTAAATACAGACTAAAAGGAATTGTTACATTTATGTTGCAGCCCTACCCCCACCCCTTGTGTGATACTGAGTGTGTATAGTATTTAAGTGAAACTCAAGCCAACTTCTCTGTCTATATTGTACAATAGAATTTCAGAGACATTTTTACTTTTCACACCCTGGGCCCAAAGATAAGCTTTGATTAAAATAATAAGTAAAAGGCTAGGACCTAGGAAATACTTCAGTGAATTCTAGGAAGGAAGGAAGGAAGAAAGAAGGGAGGGATGGAGGAAACTAGAAGGAAAAGAAAAAAATAGAGAAGAACAACATAAGGACCACATTTTAAGATTTCCATGTTAATAGCCTAATACAATCGCTTCTCAGGTGCTGCAACACTGAAAATTCAAAAATGACTCCAAAATGGAAATTGAAATTTAGCCGTGGAGAAACTTCAATATCTTCCTGGTATTTCCTTAGTTAAGAGGGACCAAAAAAAACAAAAGCAATGAAAAAATTAAGGAGGAAATTATATCAAAGATGCTTTCAAGTGGATGATAATATTTACAAGAAATTCATGGAAGAAGACATGATCCTGATGCTAAACACATACATATATGCTACTGTATGTTAAGGTTGGAGCTAAGTGGAATGAATAGACAGAGAAAATGTGATGACCATGCCTTATTAGATCACAGTAGACCAACTGCTGATTACACTTTTATAGTTTAGCAGAAAAGCCTTATGTTTTGCTTTGTTCCACTTTTTGAAAGCAAAAAATATATATTTTTATATCCATTCATTTCCAGATGTGATATATTGCACTGAAATACAGAACCCCCCTCAACTGTCATATATTTAACAGCTTTAACCAGGTACTTTTGTGTGCATGATAGAATAGATTTTAATGACCTTACAGCGTTGTATATTATTATTGTTGTGCTTACTGTGGATTTAGGGGCCCTGGGTGTGTTGTATAGCTCTCTATGTATTAATTCTTTCAGTTCCTAAGTTCCTAGACCAATATACATTAAGAGTTTTCTACTGTCTAATTTGTGTTTATTCCAACCACCTGGAAATCTTCTAGAAAGAAATTTTACAACCGTCTAGTCTGTGCTCCTGATGACACTTTACCTTGATGAACAGATGGTGAAGATTGTTTGTGAATTATGTGCATGTGTGTATTTGGCTTGTGTGTGTGCATTTCATAAAAATACAAAGATTAAAATAGCATCCTTATCAAAGTTAACCATGTAATGCCTTGGAGCAACTAAGCCCGCATGCCACAACTACTGAGCCCGCGTGCCACAACTACTGAAGCCCATGTTCCTAGAGCCCATGCTCCACAACAAGAGGAGCCACCGCAGTGAGAAGCCCGTGCACCGCAACGAAGAGTAGCCCCCGCTCGCCACAACTAGAGAAAGCCCGTACACAGCGACAAAGACCCAATGCAGCCAAAATAAATTAATTAATTTAAAAAAATGTGAACCACGTACTGTAGCCACAACAACCATACATTCCAAATCAAAGTCGGATCCCAGGGAGACAGTGAAACAGAATAATAATGTGGGGCTTCTCTGAAAATGTGGGTTGTGTGGTCTTCATAAGGACAAATTTAAACGGGTCCAACCACCAGGAAGAAAGGCCAAAAGAGTCCGAGATTCAGCAACCATTTATTTATTGAGGTTCGAAAGAGTATTCTGCAAATGTTTTAACTCTTTAAAACCTCTCCCGTTTATTTTAAATTTTAAATTCTATTATCATCTCTCTTTTCTTTATGGAGAGGGGGAGGTGAGGCAGAGGTCCTAATGTTTCAAGGAAATGAACTCTTTTTTCATACCTATTCACAAACGACGCAGACATCTACGCCCACATTTGCCTGCAAATTGTCACGTCATTATCCCAGCTGAATAGTTCATTATTTAAAGTCCCTAAAGGAAATGATTGTCAGGCTTAACATTTTTCAGGGAATGATCAACTTTGGGCAGAGTTTGGTACTTGGAAGACAGACCCAGAGGTTAGGTTGGAGGATGAACTGAATTAGATTTAGCTGTTAGGGCAAGAACAGCGTTGCTGCTGTGGTCTCTGGGGTTCTATCAGCGGGGACTGAGGCAGGGTTAGACAGTATGTTAGCACGGCCACCTTGATGTGATCGGCCAAGGAAAGCACAGCACACTGGAGGCTGTGGGTCTCATGTTCAAAACCACAAAGTGACAAGAAACACTGACCTTCCACCCACTTCTGTAGGGATCCTTTGGGAATCATTGTGTTTGACTTTGTGGAGGGGACCTCTGTAATGACAGGAACCTTCAGCAGGGCTCCCCAGGATGTGGATCTGGCTCTCTTCCCAAGTTCATTAACATGGGGGGTGGGCACGTTCACTTACCCGCAACACACACACACACACGTGTGCATGTACCTCCCACCTTTCAAGTCACAGCGCCGGATCCAAATCCCAGGAAAGCTATACAAACAAAACATTGGAGAAATACAATAAATGCTGGTTTTCTGCTCAACTGCAAGACACATAGTTCAGCCACTGCTCTTTGCCAAGAAGATCCTAAAATAAGCAACAGAATTCAAAATTGTAAAAAAGAGTGGTCCGTGAATCTGTAAATTCCATGAAAGCAGGAGCTTTGCTTGGCCCCAAGGTCACCAGTTCTCAATCAGCAAGGATTCCAAGGCTTTTCACAGCAGATTTCCGAGGGAAGGGAGAACATGGGCTCTGGTTTTCATACAAAGTGAGATATGGGGTCAACTTCACTTGGAAAGAGGGCAATACTTCCCCACGTCCCTGAAATCTCTCAGTGTATAAAGTCGGTTCCATGGACCAAAACCTTCTTGCATTAAGGGATGTTCTATTAAGTCAGTTTCTTGCAAAGGGATCTGTGCTAATGCTTCAGAGGTTGTGAGGTTGGAGCATTCACCAATGAGCAATGAATATACACTACAGAAATATTCTAAGCCCAGTATAATATTCTAAGTCCAGTGTAACACATCATCTCTTGAATGAGTCATGTATCTGCCATCCTCCTCCCCGTTCCTTACTGTTTACTTGGAGAAAGAGGTAAATACAGGTCCATGGGGATTTCAGGATGTAGGTTGCTAAGGCCAGAAATTAAGAAACACTGTGGGAAGTCATAGCCCTTTGTGGTTTATCTAGGGACCTTCAGAGAGGTTGGAAGACTGAAAAAAAAAGTTGCATGGAGATGAGAAAGATTATAGCAACCAGCAAGAACAGAGGTGGGGGAAGGAGTTATTCTGAGACAAGTGGAACAGAAAGTCACAACCATGTGAGAAGACAAAAGGAAACAAGTGTGGTCATAGAAATGCCATGTAGGTGGAATGCATTTTATCTGTGGCAGATGAAGGTGATGTCAAATGGGCTCTGCATCCCTAAGAGAAAGTCAATAACCCAGGCCAACAGAACTCTGATTCCCTGAGTGTCCAAAATAAAGGAGGGGCTTTCAGTGGATCTGTCTCTCTCACGTATTTTTTGAACGTCAGTGAAAATAGTGTCTCATCATTTCAAAGATGTTAGCTTTGAAATGAGATGCTACAGGTTTCTAAATTATGACTTGGGATTTTCAGCCATGTCTTAATAGCATGCCAGCATACAGCTCTGTGTCTTTTCTGTGCTTATAACAATAAAAATCTAACAAGATCGAGTGAAGTTTTCTTTATATAAATTGTCTGTGCTCTTGGAATAGGCTACTGCTGTTGTTTCAGGCTTCCCCACGTCCACCAGAATTTAATTCCATCTTCTCCAGTGAGTGGTCACATCTATTCTCCAGGTATGGGGGCGAGGGTGAGGGGTGTCAGAAGTTCACAGCTGAGCTCAGTTGGCTACAGAACTGATGTCTTTCCTCACACCATCCACACTCCCACTCAGCATGTGGAGTCCAGAAGCTTAAGAGGCTTTAAACAGGGGACCTGGAAGTAATGCTTTCAGGACCTGACTGTCTGGGAAACAAATAAACAAATGTCTGTTCTGACATTTGGATGTGGCTTGGTTGGAATTTTCATGGACAGCCAAAAACAGAGCCCCATGGGTTCTGTTAGCAACAGATATTTCTGCAACACAGTCCTGTATTTCCTGTATTAGTTTTCTACTGCTTTGTAACATATTACTGCAAACGTAGAAGCTGAAAACCATACCTATTTGTTATCACGCAGTTTCTGGGCATGGCTTAACCGGGTCCTCTGCTCAGGGGCTCATCAGGCTGAACTCAAGTTGTTGGCCAGGACTGCGGTCTCATCTGAAAGCTGGGGTCCTCCTCCGAGCTCAGTGATTGCTTGGCAGAATTTTATTCTTTGTAGTTAATAGGACTGAGGTCCTTAGCTCCTGGAGGCAGCCTACCATCCCCTGCCATGTTGTCTTCTCCCAATAAGGCAGTTTGCTTCTTCAAAGTCAACAGAAGAGCTTCTATGCTGCTTTGAATCTCTGTGACTTCTTCAGTCTCTGATCTCCAGACCCTCTTTTAAAGGACTCACCTGATTAGGTCTGGCCCACCCATGATAATCTCCCTTGAGATGAACTCAAAGCCAGGTGATTAGGGACCTTAATTATATCCGCAGAATTCCTTCACCTTTGACCTGTGATGTACTCTACTCATTAGAGTGACATCTCATCAGAGTCACAGGTCCGGCTCACAGTGCATGGGAGAAGATGATACAAGCTATTTCTTCAGATTGTTTAAAAAAACAAAGTTAGGGATTTCCCTGGTGGCACAGCGGTTAAGAATCCGCCTGCCAATGCAGGCGACATGGGTTCGAGCCCTGGTCCGGGAAGGTCCCACATGCCATGGAGCAACTAAAGCTGTGCGCCACAACTATTGAGCCTGTGCTCTAGAGCCCGTGAGCCACAACTACTGAGCCCGTGTGCCACAACTACTGAAGCCCACGTGCCTAGAGTCCATGCTCCACACCAAGAGAAGCCACCGCAGTGAGAAGCCCGCGCACCGCAACAAAGAGTAACCCCCGCTAGCCACAACTAGGGAAAGCCCAAGCACAGCAACGAAGACCCAACACAGCCAAAAATAAATTAACTAATTTAAAAAAAGTTAAGGACCCAGCACTGCTCTGTGGAATCTGTATGAGGTCTAAGCTGCAGATACGTGACCTGCAAACTTTCCTTTGTCCATAAGGGTAATCACACTGAGAAGGGTCTCTCCGGCAGTGTCAGTGATAAGGCTTGTGTGCTGCAAATATGTCAATGTTATTCTGTCTGCTGAATATGCAAATGTGACAGAAGGCACCCTTCCCAAGGGGATGGCTTCCAGCTGTGTGGAAATTCAGGGAAAGTGCCCTGTGGGAAAGCTTGATTTGTCCAGATGAAAAGAGGCACACAACTCCGTAGCAGACAACCTTCCCCACGCGGTGTGCGTCTGGTGTGGCAGGTAGGGTGAGCCCAGGAGCTCTAATGTACTCAGTCTAATGTACGTTTGACATTTAGGCCAACAGGGCAGAGACCTGAACACACAGGTGCTGGCCTGTTCTCTAAGCTTTTGTTCATCTGACCTCCCACTCCTTAAAAACCAAGTCAAAATGCTCCTCCTATGCTGGGCACTTCTCATCCTTAAAGTTCCCCCCACCCCCAATGAAGTGCTGCCACCTGCAGCCCGTGCCTGGAACTGGAAAAGTTTTCATACCTCAGGAGACGCATCCCTCTCTCATGGGGTTAACCTCCCAGCACATGCTTGCATGGGTCACAGGACTTTGTCTGGAATTTTTTGCTCTTTTGCCCTGATGTTTTTCTTTTCTTTTTGTGTGTGTGTGTGGATATTTTTACATTTATTTTTCGGCTGCACCATACGGCACGCAGGATCTTAGTTCCCTGACAAGGGATGGAACCCGTGCCCCCTGCATTGGAAACATGTTATGGTCCAGCCATAACCACTGGACCGCCAGGGAATTCCCTGCCCTGATGTTTTTCTTTGTATGATAATGTATACATCATTCAGAAAGGAAGATGTTTAGTTTTGTATTTTGAAGACCTTTCCCCCTGGCTTTATGAAGTCTATTCATATAAACAGGAAGAAAAGCATGCTTCCTATGAATACGTTATGTGAAAAGGAATGCAGCCGTCTTTGAACTATTCAGGAACGCTGGGAGCGCTGCACAGTATGGTAGAACGATAAGTCATGTGTACTTTACATTTTTTAGGAGCCACTTTACAAAAAGTAAGTTGATAAAATGAATTGCAGTAATACATTTGACTTAACCCAACAGATCTAAAATCTTAGCATTTTAAGATGTAGTTTATGTAAACTTCTTAATGAGATATTTTACATTCCTTTTTTTTTTTTCTTTTAATTCTAAGTGTTCACAATCTAGTGTGTGTTTTACTCCACAAGTGCCCAGCACATTTCCAGGGCTAAGGAGCCACATGTATCTAGAAGCTACTACACCGGGAAACACATATTTAAAGCATAAATCAGAGATAAATGCGTTCTGCTATTCTGCTTCCTTTCTCTATATGAACAGCAGGGTAGGAAAATGAATTTAAAACAGGCCTGTACCACATCATCCGGGATGGTCTTTGCAGAGATGCTTACACATTTGGGAGGTGGAAGGGGCATAAATTCGTAAGGCCCCAAATACTTCTCTTCCATATAACTCCTGCCCCTCCAAGCTGGCCTGAAAGCCACACTGTTATAAACTGTCCTTGGAGATTACTGACAAGCACGGGGTATCAGCCCCAGAAAGTTGCAGCCTCGCATCTTTCCCAGAAAGGAGGAAGGGCCGGGAGATCCGCATCAGCCTTCTTTCTTGGAGGACGAGCTTACTGTCTCATTGGTGTGGCATAGCAGAAAGAACACGGCTCCTAGAACAGAAAGACACCTTTCCTCACTCCCCTGGGCCCTTTACTAAAGTTCTCTGGTCCTTGGTTTGCTCATCTGAAAAATAGGGATCATTCTAATTACCTCTCAAGGCTGTTGTCAGGCCCCAAAACCATAGTTTATAGGAACACGTTTTGGAAACTAAGTATCATGCAAATAATAGATTATTTCCATTATCTCTTTGAAAGGCAGAGAGAGGCCGACCACAGGGGAGCTTTGGGGAGGGGACAGTTAGCTCTGATGACCCTAGTGGGAGTCCAGGGGCATTCTAGACCTGGGTGTCGAGGGTCATCAGGAGAGCCCCGAATTAGGATGGGTAGGGCACGCTTCATCCCGTACCCATGAGGGAGTGAGATGGCACTCAACAAATGGTTGACTTTGAAGATTTCCTTCAAGCTAATCCTATATGTGACAAGATGATTTTTGTTAAGAGGCCCAAAGCACACATGCAGGTTGGCAGTCTCTGGACAATGTTGCCCCAAGACATGCCTTTACATTGACATTCTGTGCTTCCCAAAAGGGTCCAGTGCCTCTTCTGGAGTCCCGGACGTGACTCAGCCCCTGGCACACACAGCCCAGTGGGCATATATTGGGCCTCCGTTGCCCAACAGTGTAGGGAGGACCATCAGAGGCCCAGGCCTGCTCTACGACCCCAGGTGCCTTCAGAACCCTCCTGCAGGTGGGGACCCCCTGGAGCTCAACTTCCAGCTGTGACTACTTCAGGGCCCTTCGAGCTCAGGTCCCAGAGGATGAAAGTCTGGGGAAGTGGGAGAGCCTGTGATGAGTGGGTCCCCATGGGAGGCCTGCTCTGAGCACTGTCTCCCCAGCATCAAATGGGCCCACGTGGCAGACTTCAGGTGCCCCTCCTTCCAGGAGCAGAAGCATTGCTCACAGGCTACCTGCCCCTCTGGAGGCTTATTGCAAACGATCCCTTATCTCTGCCGGTGTTAAGCAGTGGCCAAGAGGCGAGAATGGAATTGCCCCCTGGGCCAGACCTGTGACATAGCCCCCCACCCCAGTACCCCCATCCGTGGTACTGAAGGAGGTGACGATGAAGCCCCTGATTACTTCCCATTTACCAACCTCACCACCCCATCTTTCCTTATGTCCTGGTAGACAGATGTCTAAGTCTATCCTCTGGCACATTCTAGAGAGGAAACAATTTTCATGACCCTATTCTTCCTGAATATGGAGCAGACAGAAAAAGAAAGAAGAAAAGATGGGCACGATTACTAAAGCCCGCCCTGTGCCAGACCCCTGTTACTTGTCTCCAAATACTATTTTCCCATGTGGGCTGTGTGTGGTCTACATACAGTCATCTTGTCTATTTTTAGAATAATGCTCTAGACATCTATTCTTTCTGTTTCACCTGTAAACTTTGAGATGAAGAGTTGAAAGGTCATGAGTGTTCCCCCTGCAAGAATGGGCCAAGGATGGGGGTTACTCAACTCCGTTCCCACCCCAGGGTCTTTATTTTTTAATGCAGAGCCAAGTCCCAAAGGAAGTATGCTTGTGACTATTAGAAACTAAATAGAACAAACCCAGGAGTCCAGGAAAAAAAAAAAAAAAGGCTTTTTCTCAGCATGAAAAGAAACAGGAATTGATTGGGCAAGTCCTGGGCAGACTGCTGCACAGCCCACTTCCCAGGATCCAGGGATGACTCTGGGCCCCGCCTTCTTGGAAACTAATTTTAATGGGTACCATCCTGGGTCCTCCATCCTGCCAAGTAGCCCCAACCTCTAGCAGCGGTGGTAAGAGGCGTCTGATTTTGATTCACTGAGGAATTTCGTACATCCCTTTACTGCTTTTCTGGAACTGTGAGCGCTTCCCATGCCCAGAGGCGCTCTGTTCACAGCTGTCCTGGTCAGGGCAGTCCTGACGGGATGGCCAGCTGGGCTGATGAGTGACAGTTGGCCTCCAAGCTCCTGCTCCTCCCCAGCAACCCGCCAGCTTCTCCTGAGGCTTGATCACCACCTGGTGGTCATTAGAGGAAGCGCCTCCCTGAGCCCCTTGACAGAACCTCAAAGGTGTGCAGCTACTGTGGGCCCGTGGATGAGAGCCTGGAGGGCAGCGTGCAGAGGACAAGTAACTCGGGACTATGAACAGAATGACAGAAACCAGGCACGAAAGAATCACTCTCTGTCCCCACCTCCTAAGACTTCTATATTAATATTATGGGGCTTCCCTGGTGGCGCAGTGGTTGAGAGTCCGCCTGCCGATGCAGGGGACACGGGTTCGTGCCCCGGTCCGGGAAGACCCCACATGCCGCGGAGCGGCTGGGCCCGTGAGCCATGGCCGCTGAGCCTGCGCGTCCGGAGCCTGTGCTCCGCAACGGGAGAGGCCACAACAGTGAGAGGCCCACGTACCGCAACAACAACAAAAATTATGATCCTTGCAGGAGGAAAACAAATGATGTAGAAAGAGATGTCAAGGTATGGGGAGAGCCAGCATTCCAGGCACATAGTTCCAGTAGGTGTGATGGGTTTTACTGGCAGGTGTACATTTCTGCGAGATACTAGCCCTGATAGCTCCCTCCTTCTGTTTTTTCTCCTTCCTCATGGACAGAATCTTACTTATAGACCTAAAGGCAAAGCTAGAAGCAGCCCCAGAAATCACCCAGTCCCCCCATTCCAGACAGGAGTGTGGAAGGTAGTTTGAGAAATAAACATGGGTGTCTTCCATGTTTCACAGGACCTTCACACATGCCCATCAATGCACCTTCAAGAGGATGAGTCAGAATGGTCTTATTCCCTGTTCTCATTCACCCACAGTAGGCAGAAACCTACTGGCGGGCTGGGCTTTCATTTTCAATCTGTGGTGAATCCACAGCTGTCCTAGGGCTAAGTGACACACCAGCCAGCAGCTGGTAAGTTTCTAGTCTAGTCTCCAGACACACGATGAAGAGGAGACTGCTGGCTCTGCCAGCTGAAGTGTGATCCAAGAAGATTCAGGAGAAGTAAACAGTACCACTGCCAAAAGGGCTGGCCCTTAGGGCAGAGGGACAAGCTGACCTGGCCTTGCATAAGAGGCATATGACTTCTGACTGCGGGAGAGTGTCATATGCCTGGGATATTACTCATACCCTCAGGATAGCTCTCAGCCCTTCTCCCTTACATGGGACACCCCTCTAACAGAAAACAAAATCACAAGGAGAGATGAGGCTTAACATGTGCCAGGCTCCAGGAGAGGGACACAGCAAATGACATGAAATTTACCCTCCACTGAAAATGGCTGTTAACTATCTATGTTAACTAACATTTATTGAGTTCTTACCATGTGTTCGGTGCTGTCCTAGAATCTCATTCAAGCTTGACAACAACCCCTTCTAGGGTTGAGTAAATATTCTTTTTCTCTTTATTTTGCAGATGAATAAACTAAGCACAGAGAGGTTAATCACTTGCCCAGGGCCACACAGTTCAAGAATGGTAGAGTCGGGCTTCCCTGGTGGCGCAGTGGTTGAGAGTCCGCCTGTCGATGCAGGGGGCGCGGGTTCGTGCCCCGGTCTGGGAGGATCCCACGTGCCGCGGAGCGGCTGGGCCCGTGAGCCATGGCCACTGAGCCTGCGTGTCCGGAGCCTGTGCTCCGCAACAGGAGAGGCCACAGCAGTGAGAGGCCCGCGTACCGGAAAAAAAAAAAAAAAAAAAAAAAGAATGGTAGAGTCAGGTGTTGAATGCAGAATATCTGACCTAGAATGTGTGCACGTCACCACCACACTGCTGCTTCCCTGTGATACACGCAGACTCCCATGGCAGGGAGAGCTCTGAGCACAGAAAATGAGAGAGGGACAACGTGGTGACAGAAAGGATGGAGACGTTAAGGCATCTCCAGCCTTAATCCTGCTTAATAATTTCATCTCACGGCAGCCCAGAGCATAATGACCAGTGTTCTGGGCAAACATGGAACTACTTCCTTTCCTGGTCTCTGATGGAGCATGAAAGGATGCCAGCTATGTTGCTTTATTGAAAGTAGAGTTGCTCCACCATGGGAAATAGCTACATTGACCCTGGATGAAGCCATGAAATGGAGCTTTTGACTTTGCCACATCTTGCCGTCAGTAACCCAACTCCTAAGTGTTCATGGCCCACCGTCTGCCCTTACCTGTCTGGGGAATCTATCAAAGCATCTCCATACCATCCAGACATTTTTAGCCTGTGTCCCAGTGTTCTCAGGACGACATTAGCTGGCAGATATTTTAGGGCAATAATTAATTTTAATTCATCCACAAATAACTTACCTAAATTTCATAAAGACCTCTCAGACACACAAACACAAAGTTATGTTAGCAATTTGGGGGCAGTTATGCCTTCTGGCTCTCTTCAAATTACATGCCATAGGACATGGCTAATAATTTGCAGTTCTACTTTGTTTCTTATATTTATCTCTTTCAGATTTCATAATAACTCTCAAATAAGAAGCCAATGCTTGGAAATGATAAAAGATTTATCTAAAGACACAGAGAACTAGAACCAATTTAAGAAAAAAGAAAGTAGATCCCCCATTAGCCAACTGGTCGACTCCCCAAAGGGAGCAGCTTGACCACACCTGCCATTTTAATCTTTACTCTTCATGCAAAAGAGTTTCCATGGGGTTCCACTGACCAGTGGTAGTATTTTTATTCTTGCCACAGACAGAGCAAGCATTCTCAGAATGCTGGATGCCATTTAGACACATAGGAGGAAAATACGATTTCCTAGGGATGAAGTGTATTCCCGAGGCTGTGTCTGAACACACGTGGACCAACTGACATTGGTCCTAATCAACTTGGCTACATCGTGATTTCCCACGTGATGGGCAGACTGAAGCAGCAACTGATTTGCTACTTGGATTATTTGAATGCTCGGCTTCAGTTTGCAGCATGAACACATTGTGTTGTTCGTCAGTGTTGACTGACAGCCGATTTGGTTGTGTAAGTGATGGGGAAGAGCTTGCGTTCTGGAGCCAGACCCTGTGCTTTCCAATGGTCAGCCCAGCATGTCTTAGCTTTGCGACCTTGGGTAAAGTCTCTTGTGACTCTATTTCCACAACACAAAAGGGGATAATAACTGGACAGGTCTAACAGATGGTTGTGAAGAGTTGCTTCTTATAAAGCCCCCAGCAGAATATCTGGCACACAGTGACTGTTGAATGAATTTAGCCATGATTATTTTGTATCAAACTGTATGTATATGTTTAGAAATTATACACACACAGGAGAGAGAACCCAGATTTAGGTACAGTCTCTATTCAAGATCAAAATACATACACCCTCTACATTTTTGCATTTAATTCATCATTAGGAGTTTTTGAAAGTAACCCTGAAGATACATGACATCCACAATCATCCTTTTGCCAAGGTTTGACTTTAAAATCATGCCCATTATGAAGCCATAAAGGAAGAATAAGTCACTGAGCAAAATAAGGGAGGCTGATTGACTCACCAGCATATGCATCTCAATTCAAGTTTATAATCTTATGTAATATAAGATTTTATTTAATCCTTAGACTCATCCCAGTTACTTCCTCTCTTTACAGATGAGCCAATTATGTGCTGCAGCAGTTGAGTCACTTAAAGATCTCTCTGTTACAAATAATGAAATCACAACTCAAACTAGTTGAAGCAGGCATGGACATTTATTAGCTCCTGTAACTGGAGAAGATACTGGATTGGTACACCTTCAGGCTCAGCTGGATTCAGGGGCTCAAACAATGCTCTCAGAGTTCTTTTTCTCCCTTTGTCTCCCTCTGTGTGTTTATTTCATTCCAAGACAGATCTTCAAGGAAAAAAATCTATGGGGTCTATGAACCAGAGTCTCAGATCTAAAAGGAAGAGAAACTCTTTTCTTCCCCAACAGTACACGTGTCTACAGCAGAACAAGGAAGTGTGATTGACTTAGCCTGAGTCATGTGCCTACCCCATAGAAGCCATCTTAACAGTGAGGACTACGTTTTCTGTGAGCAACACAGATTCAAAATAATGGCCACTTAAAATTCAAGTGTATTTCTCTAGCCAAAAAAGCATGTAGGTAAGCAGTCCAAGACTGGTATGGCAGGCTCGGATCCACGTAGTTCTCAGGGATTCAGTACTTCCTGTCTTTTTTTCTGCCCTTCCCAGGGTACCACATAGCCCCACATGGCAGGATAAAGAATAGGGTGGGGGAAGCATGAGACATTTTCAGACTTTCAAATTACTCTGATTCAGCCCCACTACATAAGACCAAGGAATCCAAGTAACCGCATACAGAGAGGGCTTCCCAGTTTTTCACATTGCTTAGCTAAATCCCAAATCCCACACTGCCTAAGGATGTTGAAATGCTTATTTCTCTATCCACCTCCCCATGACAGATGCCTACTCATCCATCAACTCCTCAAAAGAATAAAGTATCTGCTAATCCTCCTGGTATGATGGAGAACTTCAGGCTCAGAGAAAAGCTAAATACACTGCTTGATCTAAGATGAGCCAGATTCCTAATCAATCATGCAATCAACAGGTGACCATACATCATACATACATTGATGACCATACATCATCAATGGAGATGAATCAAGATGGTGGGTATGGTGCTGGTGCTGAGAAATATCAAAATGCTTTACCCTCAGCCTGATACCTCCTTGTCATTGTTTTAGCAGTTTTCATTTCTAATACTAGATCAAAATTCTAAGTTACCCTTGAAAGTTTGGCTTCTGCTTCCTTCAGAGAGAACTCAGGTGTACAGGAAATGTTGTCCTCTGTTTAGGATGGGGCTTCTCCTCTGAGCTGGACCAGATCTAAGCCAGGCATGGCCCAGAGCACATTTCCTTCTAATAAAAGAAAAACAATAGCAGCAACCACAGTGCCTGGAGCTCCCTTCTAAGGAGAGACACAGGGGTGGGGAGGGAACACTTTCTCCAAGTCCAGCCTTAAGGTCACTTGTGGATTTGCAGGGCTGTGAAGCATGTAGAGAAGCAAAGCTGGAGGTTATTTCCAATTTGGTTTTTGGAGATGAAGACTGGCTGGGTGGCCGGGTAGCTTCTCATCTACTCTGAAAATTAAACAGCACACTTTGCATATACTTTTAACTCCACCTTCTTATCCATAACCCATTTTATTACTCTGTAACCCTGTAGATGTTAAAGTGGGCTGGGAGGAGGTAGTCAACTATCACTTTCATTTGACAGATTAGGAAACAAAGACCAAGAGCATGTGTGATTTTATGATAATTGCAGAGCTGGTTAGATGGCCCATCCAAGCCTGCAGCCAGGGAGCCTGATGTCCAGACCTCTTTTCTATCCACTAAAGCAGCAGTTCTCAGCATCAGCATCACCTGGGAACCTGCTAGAAGTGCAAATTCTTAGACCCTACCCCAGATCTACTGAATCAGAAATTCTAGGGTGGTGCCTACGATCTGTGTTTTAACCAGCCTTCAAGGGGATACTGATGCACCTCAGGCTGGAGAGTCAGTGCTGGGACTGGAGGTTGCACGTGCTCCAAACTCTTCTCACACCTTTGCATTAAAGGGACTCTTCTTAACCCCTCGCGTTTGTTTCCAGAGTGGTCATGAAGTATGTACTTAGAAAGCTGGTAACCGAAAGCCTGGACCATTCAGGCTCCTTGAAATATTTTCTTTTAGTAAACTTCTAGAGCCAGCTCTCTGTGGGGCTTGTGCTGATTGGGGATGGAAACCTCAGCTTTCCTTCTTACTTGATCTCTCTTGGAACTTTCTTGCCTCGGGTAGTTTTGTCTCCTAGGAACCACGAAAGAAAGTGTATCTACAAATACTTCCTTTAAATTCTCTTCTACCTGATACTTCCAATTTGTTAATAATTTTATACACGAACAGTATATAAATATACTTTATTTTTTAATATTTTTTTAACTTATTAATTAATTAATTAATTTCTATTTTTGTCTCCATTGGGTCTTAGTTGAGGCACGCGGAATCTTCGTTGCAGTGTGCGGGTTTCTCTCTAGTTGTAGCGCGTGGGCTCCAGAGTGCGTGGGCTCTGTAGCTGTGGCGCGTGGGTTCAGCAGTTGCAGCCAGGCTTAGTTGCCCCGCAGCATGTGGGATCTTAGCTCCCTGACCAGGGATCGCACCTGCATCCCCCGCATTGGAAGGCGGATTCTTTACCACTGGACATGGACTTTAAAATTTAAAAAGATCTGATAAAGAGCTTTTGGATGATTCTCCGCCTCCATACACACACACACACACACACACACACGCACACAAATTCACATGCAATTCTGGACCCTTTGAAGGTACTGACGAAATAGTTATTGAATTTATTAAAGACTTTCCCTTAGAATCAGAGGAGGAAAGCAAATGCTGCTGCTAGGAGGAAGCTTTATTTGAAATTCTTTAACACACAAGACCCTAAAAGAATAATAAACCTATTGTGTCTGATGGAAAACAGGTATTTGAGTGTTTGATTCTAGTACAAAAAACATATGCGTTTCATTGTATACATCTTACTTGCAGTAGAAAGGAGAGAGTTTCTATATCTTAGTTATTCATTCAATTACTGGCTCACTTATTCATTTTTACCGAGTGACCATGCATGCCAGGCCAGGCAGACTCCCAGGCACTGGGCTAACACAATAAAGGTGGGTCTGCCCGCGTAGAGCTTACGGTCTATGGGAAAGACAGTCTATTAAACAAGGGATTTGCAACTAAGGGATAAAAGCGTCATCACAGGACACACTAGATACATTTGGAGCACAGAGCAGGGTAACAGAACCATGTGAGGGTGGGGACAGGAAAGCCAGAAGGGTCACACAAGAGGCTGGAGGCAAAGCAAGGTCGATAGAAGCTGTCCCAAACTGCAATGAGCACTGGAAGGAAAGGGAGGGCCCAAGGGCAGGAGGTACTTCTGCAGTCTAGTTGATGTCAGTGGGCATCACTACCTGGCCTTTGGCGAAGGATGGAGATGATGGTGAAGGTCAAGAAAACCATGCTGGCTGTGCCTCCGATCATCAGGCCCAGGAGGCTGCCGTGCACCTGCATGGCCTGACATCGCTCCCCAGTGTAGAAGAAGGCGTGACCAGAGACGCACCTGGGGAGACAGGACACAGGGGCGTGTGGGAACCACCTGAGCCCCAAGGGCTTCCTGACAACAAGACCAACACAGCAACAATGGCAGAGGACACTCAGCAGTTACACGCACCTGGCCTCATTCAAAGTGCTTTATGGAAGTCAATTAATTTAATCCTGGAACAACCTTTGAGGTGGTGGTTATTACCAGGCCATTCTCATCATCCTTATCTTTCAGAAAAGTTAGATAACTTGCTCAAGGCCACGCAGTTAGTAAGTGTCTCACTCTTGAAGTCTAATCTCTGAAGGTCTGTCTCCAGACCCTGTCCTCTTGGCTACCACATGCAAAGTTCAGGAGGAAGGTTTGAGACACTTAAAGAATGTGTTTCCTGACACACAGTAGTGATGGTTCAGCAAACTCCACCAACGGATGCTGAAATTAGTGGGTGAGGGTTTGAGGAAAGGCAAGATGTCTGCATGGTCTCTGAGTGTCTCTCCCAAGACATGTGTTAATTAAAGAGTGAGGAACGGTAACTTCTCAGGAGACAGGGCTGGCAGACACCCTCTTGTCCAGATGTCAAGGTTAACATCACCGGTAATAACACATATTGACATCTGGTACCCCTCACAGGACACACTGAGAAGGTCATATCACGTCTTGGTTCTTACCCAAAATGTACAACCTCAATATAATCATAAGAAGACATCAGATAAACTCAAATTGAGGAACAATTTGTAAAATAACTGATCAACGCTCTTCAAAAGTATCAAGGTGATGAAAGACAAGACCAAGGACCCGCTCAGGATTGAAGGAGCTAAGGAGACATGAAAACTAAATGGAACAAGGGGTCCTGAATTGGATCCTGGAACAGAAAAAGTGTATTGGTGGAAAAACTGGGGAAATCTGGATAAGGTGTGTCGTTTAGTTAATACTGTTTTTAATAGTATTTACCTTTGTTAATGCTCATTTCTTGCCTTTGCTAATGTACGATGGTTATGTAAGATGTTGACTTTAGGGTATGGGGAACTCTGCTGCATTTTTGAAATGTATCTGTAAATCTAAAATTATTTCAAAATAAAAGTTTAAAAAAGAAAGAACAGGGACTTCCCTGGTGGCACAGTGGTTGAGAGTCTGCCTGCCGATGCAGGGGACACGCGTTCGTGCCCCGGTCTGGGAGGATCCCACATGCCGTGGAGCAGCGGGGCCCGTGAGCCATGGCTGCTGAGCCTGCGCGTCCGGAGCCTGTGTTCCGCAACGGGAGAGGCCACAACAGTGAGAGGCCCGCGTAACGCAAATAAAAAAAAAAAAAAAAAAAAAAAGAAAGAAAGAGCAAAGCGGAGATCAAAAACAGCTGAGAAGAAATGTAGGTGTTTTGAGCCAAGCAGACCGGCTCCCACATCTGCTACTATTTTATCAAATGAAACTGATGCTTCTGTCATCACATACACCCTTTTATGAAATATTTTATGCAAATAACAAACATTATAAAAAGAACTATTAAATATAGCAAACTGTGCAGACAGACAGACCTGGATTGCAAGTCTAAGCTCCAGAATTTACCATCTGGGTAATTTCAGACAAATTACTTACTTCTGTAAGCTTCAAATTTCTTATGCCCTAAATGGGGATAAGAAGGGCCTTTATGTCACAGGGTGGCTGTGAGGAATAATTTAGATCATGAATGCAAACTGCTCGGGGGAGCACATGACACATAGCAAGCAGCCCCCAAATATCAGATATTCTTCTTATTATTATTGAAAACATAAATATGATAATAGTACAATTGAACTAATGGACAATAGAAATAATAATTAATAACAATAATAACACTTGGAGTCAGGAAAGGTTTAAGCTTTGTCCTGAGTCCCTGTGGTGGAGCCTTGATGCTAAAAGCTCTGGGTCGGGACTTCCCTGGTGGTGCAGTGGATAAGACTCCGCGCTCCCATTGCAGGGGGCCCAGGTTTGGGCCCACATGCATGCCACTAGGAGTTCTTATGCCATAACTAAGGAGCCTACAAGCTTCAACTAAGGAGCCCACCTTCCACAACTAAGACCCAAATAAATATATAAATGAATAAATATTAAAAAAAAAAAAGCTCTGGGTCATTTTTGAGCCCTGCAGTGGAGTTCAAAATTCCAACAACATTCAAGATGATGTTGACAATGTCCCAGAGGTAGCTAAGGGATACATGTGAAGAGACAGGGGCTTTGGGACTCTTCTGCTCTGGCAGGACCCCTGCTCTGCCCTCTGATTCCAGGCACGGCTTTTTGGAGTCAAGGACCGACACGGTTGACCATCTGATGGCGTGGATGCCCTGACCTGAAAACTGTGCCTTTTAGCAGAGTAAGCAGACATAGGGCTCCCCTCTGCCGACCCACACCTGCCGCCCCAGGCCACAGAGCCTACCTGCAGCTCGCCATCCCCTTCACGTTCACACAGATGCCTTCGTTTTGACAAGGGTTCGGGTCACATGGGTCTCTGAAGTATTGTGGCCAGTTGTGGTCCTCCATGGGGCCCGTGTTGTCCACCGACCTCTTCTGTCGGCTGTGCTGCTCCTGGTCCAGGCTGCCCAGTAGGGCTTTCTCTAAGGAGGCCTTTCCCGAACCTTCTTCTGAAGCCGGCTGCTCCTGGCCTTGGAAAACGAGGCTTTGGGGGATCAGCCTGCTGTCTTTAATGTGAACTTCAGTGTGGTTAAGGTGGGTGATATCTCGAGGAAAGAGACAAAGGGTGGTGAGGAAGATATATGATTAAATCTGACAACAATTCACTTCCACTCCTGGAGAAAGCTCCCTGGGCTGCCTGTACCCTTCTTGGTCTTCACCTTTAGTGACGTAGAAAAGTGGCTTTGAATCCAGCGGATTTTCATAATGCCAACTATTTTATAGATTGATTATTTTTTATTGAAGTATAGTTGACTTAAAATATTATATTAGTTTTAAGGTGTATAAATAGTAATTTGACATTTTTATAGATTACACTTCATACAAAGTTATTATAAAATATTGACTATATTCACTGTGCTCTACATTACATCTTTGTAACTTATTTCATACATAGTAGTTTGTACCTCTTAATCCCCTGCCCCTATTTTGTCCCTACCCCTACCCCTACCCCTTTCCCCTCTGGTTTGTTCTCTGTATCCGTGAGTCTGTTCTGTTATATTTGTTCATTTGCTTTGTTTTTCAGATTCCACATGTAAGCAAAAACATACAATATTTGCCTTTATCTATCTGACTTATTTCATGAAGCACAATGCCCCTCAGGTCCATCCATGTTGTTGCACATGGCAAGATTTCATTCTTTTTTTGCTATGTTTATGTTTAAAGTAGTCCAATCACGATTTTATTTATTTAACTTGAGAAGAGAAGCATAAAGTGAGTATGGATAGACTGATTGAAACTAAATTGAAGTCAGCCAACTGTCACATTTGATAAGTTATACAAAAAGGTGACACTAAAGTTTTAGTTTCTCCCCAGGACAATTAAAATCGAGATGGGAGTCCTTGAATAAAAGAGTACAATGTGGTTCTCTTAGAGCACATCTTTTTTTTTTTTTAACCTAGTCACCCCAAAAGATCCCCACCTTCCATGAGATGCTTTAAAATATCCATGTAAAGTCAATAGAACACCCAGAACATAGGATTATTTATTCAGGAAAACCAGCAAAATACCTTCAAAGTCCACAAACATTATAAGGTCGTCATTTTTAAGGAAACTCTTCCTTTTCAGCATTTGGTGGGAGATGATAGCACCCCAGCCCCAGTCGATGCTTCTAAAACAGGAACAGCTCTTGTCATAGGACCCCATGACAGACGGCCTGTCCCAGATGACGGAGCCTTTTATTGCTGCAAAGTTACAGATTACAGAAAATCACATTATCGCTTTATTTTTCACTTTCCATTTGTCTTTAAGGAGTACAGAGAGCTTTTTTTTTATTGAAGTATAGTTGATTTACAATGTGTTAATTTCTGCTGTACGGCAAAGTGATTCAGTTATATGAATAAATACATTTTTTTTACTATTCTTTTCCATTATGGTTTATCATAGGATATTGAGTATAGTTCTCTGTGCTGTACAGTAGGACCTTGTTGTTTACCCATAAGAGCTTTGTTAATCAGAAAAAATGTGTTGGAAAAAAATCAGGTTATTTACTCTTTCCAGGAGAATTATGCTGGAGAGGATGTGGAGAAAAGGGAACCCTCTTGCACTGTTGGTGGGAATGTAAATTGATACAGCCACTATGGAGAACAGTATGGAGGTTCCTTAAAAAACTAAAAATAGAATTACCATATGATCCAGCAATCCCACTGCTGGGCATATACCCTGAGAAAACCATAATTCAAAAAGACGCATGCACCCCAATGTTAAGTGCAGCACTATTTACACTATTTAGTCAGGTCATGGAAGCAATCTAAATGCCCATTGACAGATGAATGGATAAAGAAGATGTGGTACATATATACAGTGGAATATTACTCAGCCATAAAAAGGAACGAAATTGGGTCATTTGTTGAGACGTGGATGGATCTAGAGACTGTCATAAACAGTGAAGTAAGTCAGAAAGAGAAAAACAAGTATCGTATATTAACGCATGTATGTGGAACCTAGAAAAACGGTACAGATGAACCGGTTTGCAGGGCAGAAGTTGAGACACAGATGTAGAGAACAAACATACGGACACCAATGGGGGAAAACCACGGGGGTGGGGGTGGGGATGGTGGTGTGCTGAATTGGGCAATTGGGATTGACATGTATACACTGATGTGTATAAAATTGATGACTAATAAGAACCTGCAGTATAAAAAAACAAACAAACAAACCAAAAACACAACTAATACTAAACTCTCTTTGGGTTATTTGTATGGAAATATATTAATATAAATGTTTCAGACATTACATGAAATTTCTAAAAATCTTACATGTTCTGGTGTAATAAGTCATAATTCTAGTTATTACTTTAAAATGTATATCTCAGAAATAACTAAATTTCCTTGTCAATTGCATTATTATGAACTTTCATCAAATTTTAACCGTGGTCATTTTTAAGTCTTTTGTCATTTACAGACAGTTCTGGGTGTACTCTGATGCTTTTGCTAAAATGTTCCTATAAAAGGTTTTCATCTTCAAGGAATTCATGGAAAAGACTCTGACGAGTACAGGTTTCTGGTAACTGACTATACTGCTGAACTGAATGAATAAGCGTTTTCAGAACTCTAATGGAAAACTGATGAATTCATAAAAGTGTTAACAAAAGATCAAGATAAAAAAATTAATTACATGGGACTGAGTGAACTGATGAGGATGATTATAATTTTTGTGACTTTCTGTTTGAATAATAACCCCCCCAAAAAAACCCCCAAAAACCCTGAGAATTGGGAGGGGGGTGGAGCAGAGAACCACCCCTGTGAAGGGTCATTGTCCACTACTGAGTGACTTCTCAATGAAGGGGAAGAGAGAGTTATAGCTTCTTCCTTTTAAGGCTTAAGTCTCTTCTTTTGAAAAAAAAAATAGTTTGCCCATTCCTTTATTCATGCAAGTTTGTTTCATGGACCTACTGACAATGAGTAATATTTTAGGACTCAGTGCGTTAGTTTTGCACAGAGCCTCGCAAATTCTGAGTATTTGATAAATGATTACCTGGATCTGTCTTCTCGGACTGAGCTCAGTGAGGCAGGGACTGGCTGGTTTGCTTGTACCCTAAGGAACTGGCACAGAGCTTGGCACCTTGCAAGCTCTTACTTAGATGCTTGATGGATGAATTCAAGAAAGAGAAAGAGATAAGATGACACTGAAAATTTTCACTTACATAGAAAACAAACTTCTGGTTACCAAAGCGGAAAGGGGTTGGGAGGGATAAATTAAGAGTTTGGGATCAGCAGATACAAACTACTGTATATAAAATAGATAAACAACAAAGTCCTACTGAATGGCACAAGAAACTGTATTCAATCACTGTAATAAACCATAATGGAAAAGAATATGAAAAAGAATATATATGTATATCTGAATCACTTTGCTGTACAGCAGAAATTAACACAACATTGTAAATCAACTACACTTCAATGAAAGAAAAAAGAAACAAGGACATTTTAACTTAATGCTCCAACATTGCTGTAGATGTGCCCAAGGAGGAAATGTGAGGAGAAAGTTAATCTCTCCTATACAGATGAGAACTGTGTCTATTGGCCCTTCCAGGTGGAGGGGCAGGTCTTCTCACCACCTACCTGTATATGTCTGGGACTTGGAGGTAGTGAACACCATGCTGGAGGACATTCTCTTCCTGACATCGGGTTCCTGGTCAAGTATTGTCATTATCACCTGTCTGTTCTCCACTGGCCACTCCAGGACAGCATCATTCTCTCCACTACACAGATGAAAGGCAAGTCCCAAGTACTCAGAGCTCCTGGAGCTCGTTCTGCCATGAGGGTACAAGGTCAACCCCAAACCGTAGCCCTCTGAACTGTAGAATCGAGGGCTCTGAAGTTTGTCCCCTTTAACCGTGTTCTGCAGGACTTGAGAGAAATTCCGGACCGTCCAAACCCCTGCGGGGCATGGGGTTTCTGTCAAAGTGATGTCATCCAGGTAAATTCCCCCACTCGAGTTCTGGGGGTCACCCTTTGTGCCCTCGAAAAGGTAGCGAAACTTCTTTTCCTCTCTTAGTGTAACATGGGCAATTTTCCAATTTTGGTCAGAATCTCCTGAGGACAGAGAATAAAATTGGTGACAAATGTGACCAACATTTTTGGAGCACTTACTTGGAGCCTCGTACTGTGGCAGGTGCTTTGCATGAACGATCTCATGTAATCTTCACAACAAACACAGGAGAGAACTGCTATAAACTTGTTAAGGAACTTTTCCAAAGTCACATATCTAGTATGGGAAAATAGCTAAAAAAGAAAAATAAAAAAAGACACACTCTGATTTATCATAAAAGTCTTAATCACAAATTTGTTTTCCATTATTATTCCATTCTGCAGGTTCTGGGCTTTCCCCTGGGTTTGTTGGTATAAATGCACCCCACCCCCTTAATGTTAGCACTGAATGCACAAGTATTGGGCTGAACCATATAAAACAGACCTTTGATAAGTCAAAAGTCAAACGATGGCAATTTCATATGTCCATATTTACAGTCCTTGGTAACACAGCAAATTCTCAACTCTTAAAGGGCACCTAGTTGTCATCCCTCTATTTGAAAAAGATGCTCTGTAAATTTCAGCCAGAAAAGTGAACCCCTCAAAACCATTATTTGTAGCATTTTCTACCCACAGAGTGACCGGGGTAGAGACAATTTGGGCTCCCGTCCTTCTGAGTAGGCTTTACTAAGGAAGTCTTCACCCTTCAAGAGCAGCAGCTTCTTCTAGAAGTACACAAAGAATGCTTCCTTTATCTCATTTTAATTGAGAAATTCTTTGTTGAATGGAAAACTGGAAAAATATCTCTCCTTTTCTGTTTATGAATGAACTACCACCACAATAAAAGAATGTAAGCGCTTAGCTTTTATAACCCTGGATCTTGATTTTCAGTCAGATTACTCTCACAACCAACTAACTACCTTAGCATTTTAAGGTTTTCATGATCTTCTTATAGAAATACGTAAAGTATCACTAAGGAATATATAAGTGACTTTAGTGAAGTTAATGTATACAAGTCACTTGCTTGCCACCAACTTCACAAGTAGGTTTCAAGTTACCTCAGTGTATTAAATAATGGCATCATTCAGTTTGCTGAAACAGATGCAGAAACACTTGTGGTCCACTATTTAACCACTTCTCTCCAGCAGCATCAATCCCTGCTTCCCTTTTCCCTTCCAATCTCCACCTTTGAATCACCAATTTTCTCTATTCTGGCTTTCTCCAAAGCTCTGGTGAGAACTAGAGTTTTATATTCTGATTGGCCTTCTTTTTTCTTTCCCTGATTGGCCTCTTTCAATCGTATATTTCAGCCTCACCTGAGCCCGCAATTTCTGAATGGTTAAACATCCATTGAGTGGTTAAAACATGCCAGGCGTTATGCATTTCAAAGAGGCAGAAGGGAGGTGGAGGAAAGGAAGGAAGAGGAGACAGAGGAGGAGGAGGGGGAGGAATGATGAGGGGGAGGACGGCGAAAAGGGAGAGGGAGGGGAAGGAGGAGAAACAGCACAATCCCAAATATGAAGCCCAATCAGTCCTCGCAGGATGCCTTTAAGTACCTTGAAAGGTCTTCACCTTGACCAGCTTGCGAACGGTGCCCGTACTGTCATCCCTCCTGACCCAGACGACGAGTCTGTCTGAAGGGCTTCCTGTCATTTTATAGAAAAACTGCAGGCATTGCTGCTTCCTCTTTGGGTAAAGAATCCGAGACTCCAACAGGGCTGCCTCCTCTGCTATCCCCAAGCTGGTACTGAAGTACATGGAGTAGCCGGCACCTACGGAGAGAGGAACTTAAATTCCCACCTCTGGCCACAAATACCCCAGGGTGCCCTCAGCCCAGGCAAAGTGAAACAGTGAGCAACAGCCATCCTCCAGGCAACAAAGGCTAGAACTCTTCTGGGGAAAATAAAAAGGTTGTTTGTCAGTAAATATTCTGTCTGTCTCCACGGACAGAAATGCTGGTCAAAGTCACAGCTCTCCACTGCCTCTTTTGATTGCCTTTGTTCCCAAGGTTGTGAAATGTATACCTCTGACTTAAGGAAATACAGGCTTTAAGCAAAGTGGATGGAATCTAATGTCTGTGAGACGAATTCCATTTTCTACATTAACTTTGTTGTTTAGAGATTCATTCCAAGGAAAAGAGCTGGCCTCCTAGCTGTATAAGAAACTGTGGGATTCAAAGTTTTAGGAATTGGATTTTAAATATTCACAATGAGAAGGGTTCAGTTTCACCCTTTTGTAGCCTAATAACTGGGTGTACTATCAGTGGTAAAGAATCACCTTTACTGTGTTCTAAGAAGGGGCATTCAAGGCATATTAGGGACCAACTGAGGATTTCTCTTGGATGTAAAGAAAGCCTTGGAAGAACACTAAGAAAGAGGGGATAAAGGGTCTACATTTATGCCCGAAGCTGGGTTTGCCCAACTCATGTATCTCAAAATTCTCTCCCCCAAAACAAGAGCAGGTGGCTAAACAAATACATCACTTGGAAAGCCAGCACACTTTTTCAAAGGCAAGGGCAATGAACAATTCTTGCATATAAAGAAGTAATCTAAACTTACTCCAATACTCAACCTCTTACCAAATGCTCCACTCAAAACATTTCATCAAGTAAAAATGAAGTGAGCATCTACAGTTCCAGGTCCTTTGACAATATGAGTCCTTGCCTCATCCTGCCTCACATATGGGGCATGAGGAAGGATGTTTAAATAAGCTTTCCACAAAGCTGAAAAATACCATATGTCTTTAATATATCATCAGGATAAATTATATTTGCCGGTATGTTCTTCTCAATACTTTATCTTACTAGCCTTAGACTTTTGTGTCGTGAATTGCTGAGGGCTTCGGTTAAGGTAAACAAGAGCTCACAGGGCTAAGCAGCTCTCCTGGTTATTTTTGCTCAGGAATTCCACCAGTTGAGGTCAGAAGTATGAAGTGCAAGTCCAATAACTCAAGCTGAGGAGTCAGGAGACCTGAATTCTTGCCCTAGAGCTGCCACTAACTGGGTATTCATTCATCTCTCTGGGATTCAAGTGGGAAGTGGCTTCTAACCTTCGAGCTCTTTGAGTCTATGCACCTACCTGAATAAGGCAGTGCTCTCTAGCAGAGGAAACCCCGTCCCATTATGTGCCTCCTGTGGAAGAAGCATAATGGCTGGTCAAGTTAACCTGAGAAAGCATTTCTAGTTACCTCTCTGGGCTGTGGTCCTTTCCTTTCCTACTAAAATGCTAGAATATTCTTTCAGCAGATTCCTCTCACACAGAGATCACCTTTCTGTTTAGCTGGAACTTGCACATTAGCCTAGCAGCAAACCCACAGGAGAGATTAGATTAGAGGCTATGATGGAAATTTAAAGAGAGCTTCAGGCATAGATCACCCTTTGGACACTGGAGATTATATGTTTAATAATCTGATGTGTAACAGAGACTTTCGCTCTTTGCCAAGGCGTGAGAAAGAGTGGCAATTGTTGACAACCTCTGACATTCTCCCTGGTGGCCTGGCATCTGGGTGATAAGCTGGGTCTCTTCTGTGAAGGAACTCCTACCAACTCTCCCACAGGCAGAGACTAAGGGACTTGATGATAGTTCAATCTTTAAAAGGCTATTATAATCTATAACCCCACCTGCTTCCAAATAGGGTTGGTACAATTTCAATGACAAGCACATAATAAAAGGGTGTTAAGATAGGAATTGAAAAATAAATACAACCTCTGGAGAGAAAGGGATGATGGGGGAAATAAGTAGGGAGTAAGGCTGCTGGTCTGCCTTTGAAGATTCTATATGCATTATCTCTTTCCAAGCTCGCTGTGAAGGATCAATAGCTTGATGGTCAGAGAGGCTTACAAAAAGCCAAAAGACTTAAACAGCAGCAACAACAAAAACAATTTCCTGGAGTCACAATTAGCAAGTGATGGAGCCAGATTTTAAACCCGGGTCTCTCCTGACTTTATGGCTTTTTCACTGCACAAACCATGTACAGGAACTATCTGAAGCTGTTATCCAATATGGCAGCTACCAAACATATATGGTGATTGAGCACTTGAACTGTGGCCAGTCCAAAGTGAGATTTGCTGTAAGGATAAAATATACACCAGATTTCAAATACCGACTGTAAAAAAGTGCGAAGTATCTCATTAATAGTTTTTATATTGATTGCACATTGAAATGTTAAGATTTTGGATATATTGGGTTAAGTATATTACTAAAGAGAATTTCCCTTGTTTCTTTTTTTTTTTTTTTTTTGCGGTACGCGGGCCTCTCACCGTTGTGGCCTCTGCTTTGCGGAGCACAGGCTCCGGACGCGCAGGCTCAGTAGCCATGGCTCACGGGCCCAGCCGCTCCATGGCATGTGGGATCTTCCCGGACTGGGGCACGAACCCATGTCCCCTGCATCGGCAGGTGGACTCTCAACCACTGCGCCACCAGGGAAGCCCTCTCTTGTTTCTTTTTTATGTGACTGTTAGAAATTTTTACATTACGTATGTGGTGCACACTGTAGTTCCACCGGAGGACACTGCTGTTAGAGACATTGCCCTAATTTACAAAGTCATATATATATATATTTGGCTGCACTGGGTCTGCGTTGATGCCCGCAGACTTTCTCTAGTTGTGGCGAGTGGGGATTATTCTTTGTTACAGTGTGCAGGCTTCTCATTGCAGTGGCCCCTCTTGTTGAAGAGCAAGGGCTCTATGCATGCGGACTTCAGTAGTTGTGGCTCGTGGGCTCTAGAGCGCAGGCTCAGTAGTTGTGGCACACGGGCTTAGTTGCTCCATGGCATGTGAAATTTCCCCAGACCAGGGATCGAACCCGTGTCCCCTGCATTGGCAGACTGATTCCTAACCACTGCACCACCAGGGAAGTCCCACAAAGTCATATATTTTTTAAAATTAAAAAAAAATTTTATTGAAGTATAGTTGATTTACAGTGTCGTTGTTAGTTTTAGGTATACAGCACAGAGATTCAGACAGGTAGATAGATAGATAGATAGATAGATATAGATATTCCTTTTCAGACTCTTTTCCCTTATAGGTTATTAAAAAATATTGAGTACAGTTTCCTGTGTTACACACACTCTTTATAAACTAGATAACCAACAAGTACAAAGTCATATCAACCATTATGTCTGTATCAGATTTGTCATCGCTTAAATGAAACTTTCTTTTGCATGCCCAAATGTGGATGCTTTTTATTGCGTTAATAATAAAGATATGTTGGGCTTCCCTGGTGGCGCAGGGGTTGAGAGTCCACCTGTCGATGCAGGGGACACGGGTTCGTGCCCCGGTCCGGGAAGATCCTACATGCCGTGGAGCGGCTGGGCCCGTGAGCCATGGCCGCTAAGCCTGCGTGTCTGGAGTCTGTGCTCCGCAACAGGAGAGGCCACAACAGTGAGAGGCCCGCGTACCAAAAAAAAAATAATAATAATAAAATGAAATAAATATATGAGAAATGGTTTTTGTCCTCATTCAGAGTTCCAGGTTTTATAACTAGCATTCCAGCTGAGGCCAAACATGCCGGCTGCCATTTCCCTTTGAACCTGGAGAACCTCCTTAATGTACTTCCCTGCTGCCTTCACTGACCTGTGCATTTTCCCTCCAAGGTGTGATCCACTTGTCCAGGTGGAATGCTGTCCTCATGGACCCAGTCAGCATCATCTCTGGTACTCTGAATCATCCCACAGATGTTTGCCTTCTCAAAATCACAGTGGTCCAAAAAGGTGTGAGTTGTGGCTGCAAATGATATTTTTGTCACCTGGTTAAAAATTTAAGGCCTCTCATGTCAAATACCTAATGACTTAGTCTACTAAGATGTCATTGTTTTAGCAAGATTATGAGCCTTTCGTTGTCTTGATTTTTCTCAATTGTAAGTCCTACCGTCATGCATTAGAGAGCAGAACCTGCCAACACAGATGCAGCCCTACACACTTCACAGAGTCAGACTATAAAAAGGCTTACCATCATGCTTTTCTGTAAATGCCAACCGTCGACTCCTTTAGATCAAGAATGAGGTACCTATTATGCTAGGCTTTGTTCTTAGTAGATCTTCTCTACATACATATTGAACAGGATTAAAGAATGTGTCTTTGAAGACCAGTGGGGCCATTTTAGAAAACATCCCATCTCTGAGCATTAGAGGACTCCAGGAACCACTAACCTGGACAAAGAATTTAAGATACAAAATACTTTCAAGCCTATAACTATCTTGGGCTTTACATAAGGAGGCACTCTTCAAAGGGAAGCTGAAGAAGTTGGACAATTCCAGCTCCTTACATTGGCCCAATATTTTCACTTTACAGAACACAAACACATAATTGATTTTCATGACCATCTTGTGAGGTAGGTGTTACAATTTTTTCTAAGGATAGGGAAACTAATGTCCTTAATGAAATGGACAAATTAACAAAATTAACAAATTAACACAAAGGAAAATGTACAGGAAACCCGTAAGGTCAGGGTGTTTACCCAGTCCTCAGACCCAGAGGTACTCACTGCAGTTGTACATTCGGTTCAGCCTCTCCAAATCGATAGCACTGAAATCCAGGCGCTGCCCAATGATGGAGTTAAACTCAGGGATCTTGGCTGTGATGGTGGGGACACTAGCATTCTTGTTAAATGAGAAAGGCTCGTAGTGCATCAAAGACTCATAATCATAGGGTGTGTTGAGGTCTGTGATGAAGTTGTCATCATAGGTGTTAAAGTTGTGCTGATAACCTGTCAGGGAGGGAATCCACAGGTCCTGATCAGTCATGTCATTTCCCCATCCTACCCTCTTTGACTAGATACTCAAGCAGAGACCAAAATAAGGGAGGGGGGCAGAATAATTCATCTTTGATTTAAATATATATACATATTTAACATATTTTATAATTTGCACAATGCATATAAAATTAATATATATTAATTTTTACTAATAACATTGTAATGTACTAATATATTATATAATAGTACATACAATTATTTTAATGGATATTAAATAGAGAAAGCCTGTGTGCAGCAACAAAGACTCAACACGGCCAAAAATAAATAAATTTTTTAAAAAGTAACAGGAAGCTGGTTTGAGTGGGAAAGAGTCATGAGCTGGGACCACCTTTCCCCAGGTCAGGAGAACTGATTCTGAGAATCTTTCCCTAACTCCTTGTTCAGTAAAATTGTGTGGTAGCTTGAAACTGGCATAGTAATTAAATAAATGGGTAAATACTCCCAAAGAGAAAAAAAAATACATGTTATAATTAATAATAAATATATACATATTATTAAATATGTGCATAATATATACATATATTATAATGCAAATGTAATGCAAATATGCAATGCATGTTATTAAATGTATATTTAAATCAAAGATTCATTTTTATACATATAAATAAATAAATAAATGTGTGTGTGTATGTATGAGGATTTAAGAAAGAGAAGAGAAGATATCAAAGTGGAGACAGGTATTCCTCATGGTAGGAAAAGGAATTTTTGAACTCAGGAAAATATTCAGGGCTGATGCATCTTGCTAACAGCCAAGTACCTCATCCACCAAGAGCTGTACCTGGCCAGCTCTCCAACAATTTAGGAAAAAGAAATCTAAGGGCAGAAGGAAAGTTTAGCACCTGGAGAGAAAGTGGCATCCTGTCAATCAAGGCTCACACTCTCCTGTTCTAGAAATTGCCCCATGGTGAGAAAAACAAAATAGGAAGAAAACTGATTTTCCTTTCAAAATAGAAAATGAAAATATTTTAAATGAGATTAGCATAAGTAAGAGAATATGCCCTGCAATGTGAAATGCTGAAATGAGAAACCACCCAGATACTCTTTTAATCCAGCAGCCATCAGGAATTTACTGGTTCAGCTGCAATAATGGGAAGTTCACAGGTTTTTAATTCCCTTCTTAGGGAGTGATAGAAAAACTGAATGAGAATACTCATAACTCTCCCAGTCAAAACTTCCCACCTTCATCATCTCTTTCTCCCTTTCTAGCTTCCCATCCAACTGTTTTTAATAATTAGAAGAAAATGTGACCAACTTTCAAAGACATCAACTCAGGTACACTCAGGACTGGAGAAGTGTGGTACAGCCTGGCAGTGGTCCCCAGATGCTTTTGGAAAAGCCCATGAACCCCTTTGATCAAGCAGCTGCATAGCACAGGGAGATCAGCTCGGTGCTTTGTGACCACCTAGAGGGGTGGGATAGGGAGCGTGGGAGGGAGGGAGACGCAAGAGGGAAGAGATATGGGAACATAAGTGTATGTATAACTGATTCACTTTGTTATAAAGCAGAAATCAACACACCGTTGTAAAGCAATTATACTCCAATAAAGATGTAAAAAAAATCAGTCTCCTAAGATAAACATAATGAGCTAACAAAAATTTCCACTGTATTCTAATAAATGTGTAGTCTCAAGTTTATATTCCAATATCCATAGAACTATTAAATAAAATTTTGAACATCAAAAAAAAAAACTTGTTTTAACTATAAAACGACAATACTGATGTTACATCCTCCGAACTCACAGGGGTTTTATGGGGACTAAATCCAAGAGGGATCAAAGCATTTTCAAAGGTGGGATAGAACTGCAAGAAATAAATAACCCCAACAGGGAAGGAGGAAACTCATTCCTTCCAGAGCACGTGGTCCAGGGATGGCCGTTAAGGGGGCAAAATTATAAAAAGCATCAAGGTAGTGTGAGGACTTGGGCGTGGGTCTGGGATCTCCTGGTAACTCTCAGTGGTATCTTAAGCAAGGCACTTTCAATTCACTGGCTGTTTTCCTTAACTTGCAATAAAATCATCAGGTTAGAATAGATCGTTTTATTCTTTATTATCCAACGATACTTATCAGAATGCTTTACCAAATAAATGTTTTTAATACATTTTAAAATTTAACTCAACACATTTTTGTCATGCCTACTATTTACTGGGATGTGTGCTAGGTGAGTGGTAGCCCCTGGCAGTGACTAGGACAGGCATGGTCCTTCAGGGAACTCACAGCCGAGAGCTTGAAGAGGAAGTGATCTTGTAAACCAGAGCTCATGGGCAAACCTTTTGTGTAAACGGTCAGATAGAAAATACTTTTGGCTTTGCAAGATGTATGGTCTCTGTCACAACTACTCAACTCTGCTGTTATAGCACAAAACCAGCCATAGGCAGTATGTAAACAAATGGGCATGGCTATGTTCCAATAAAACTTTATTTACAAAAACAAACAGATATGGCCCACAGACTGTAATTTGTAGACCCCTGCTAGACCTCAGAAATGTTTTGCTTAATAAAAGGAAACAGATCCAGAAAACACAATTCTGACTTTAGAAACAGAGATGGATTTGGGGAGAGAACTATATTGCCAATAGAGTATCTTCCTAGATTAAATAATAAGATTGCCATCAACTGAAGATGAGATGCAATAAAGTCATAAATTACCCTGAACAATAATACTGCCCTTGCTTATGATCTAAATTGGATTTGATGTCTCATTTGAGAAGAGTTCTCCAGTGATTGCAAGCAGTTTAGATATATGAAATTACACCTAATGAAAACACAGACAGGAGATGAGCAAAGATGGTGAGTCATTCATGCTCAACCCAAAGCTGAGCATGTCTGCAAATTATCCTTGTAAGTGTACAGGAGACCTCATATGAAAGTGAAAGGAGACCTCATATGGCCTAAAACTATCTTAGAAGCACCTAGCATTGTGTTCTTCAAGACTTAAAAATGCGAATGTTTTCTGCTTCCTCATGTCATTTTCAGCAGAGTTAAGTATATAAGAGAAAGTAAGAAATTCAGGCCTCTAGCAAATTCAGACAAAGTCTAATAGTGCCCGGAGCCTCCCAAGCAGAGATTCGGTCCTTTGATCTTCATTCTCCTGTCGCATCTACACAGACCCAGATATAAGGCAATTACCCCTGGGAGACAAATGTACTGTCTTTGATCTATTATTTCATACTTGGGTGAATACTGTCTAGAACTTCTCTAGATTGTACCGGGGGACAAAGAAGAATATTACTTGGCCTCTAGCTCAGTGGTTGAATGGTAGGATGAGTGGGAGTATATGTGTGGGTCCAATCCTGGTAACAGATTAGGCTTTTACAAACCACATAGTTTCCCCTCCTCCCACCACTACTCCACATTCATGAAATATCAGAATAGGAGGTGCCGGGAGGGACACAGATTTAGAAACCCCAGAGGTGATTTTGATGGGATTAGCCATCTGTACCCCCGCCTCCTGTGAGATCCATGGTTACAGCTTACTCCAAAATGAGCTAGTTCTGGCAGAAGTCTTTTGGAGACAGATATTTAATGTTAAAGTATGGCCAGTTCCTCCAAGTCCCTAAAATTATTAGAGATGCACTGCAATCTGTGAACTCATATGTTAAATTGGGATCTAAATGAAACATAATTACAAGGCAATGATTTGCTTCATGAAAACCATGTGTGGTCATAGTTAAGGCACTTCCAATACATTAAAGTTTCATTAAGCTATCACTGCCCAAAATAATGCTTTTCCACTTCCTGAACTAATTCCTAATCAAAAATGAGGTGTTGGGACTTCCCTGGTGGTCCTGTGGTTAAGATTTCACCTTCCAATGCAGGGGGTGCAGGTTTGATCCCTGGTCAGGGAGCTAAGACCCCACATGCCTCACGGCCAAAAAAAACCAAAACATAAAAGAGAGGCAATATTGTAACAAATTCAATAAAGACTTTAAAATCAAAAGAATCTTTTTAAAAAAACTAGGTGTTTTCAGAAACACAGCATGGAATTTTCTCCCTCACCCATTGGGAAACTGAGTTATAACATTTTCATCAGAATTGTTAGAATAACTGCATAATAATATGTGAAATAAAACTGTGTTATCCTTTACTGTGTTATCCTTTATGAGCTGGGGGCAGAAGGAAAGAGGTGCTTAGAAAGGAGAAAGAAAAGACTTGTACATTTTGATTAATCAGAAAAACTATTAGCTAGAATTAACACAATTGGGAGTGCAAATTCAGATAAAAGTTGGTTTTGTTATGTTTTTTGCTGTAGTTGTTGTTTTGTTTTTAAGCACCTATTGTTGATTTGGTAAAGCACCAAAAAAAAATTCTGGAGCATGTCTTAGGATTATCATACAGTCAACTAGACCTCATGTAGTTTTCTAGAGCTACACAAGATTTCACATGCAGAAAAAGGACCCTGCCATCCTCAGAGACCTAATTCATTTTACTCACTCAGACAGGAGAATAGAATTTTAGATAGATTTTCAACAAAAACATTGAAACAAAGCAAGAGCTTTTGATTATCAGTTAACCCTACATTTAGTTAACCACCATTCACCTTTCCCTGAGACACTTACATGGGATCAGTTGTGACCAGATGAGCACAGCCTACAGGAGAGGTCATATTTTGTGTTCCTTCTGGAGAAATTGAAGCTCCCATTCATACATAGGTTTGGCTTGGTCATCCCAGGGTTGGGCTGAGCAAGTGATAAAGATAATAGTACCTTGGGTTCATACACACCTGGAAGAATTTCATCCCACCAGATGGTCACATAATCATCCCGGTCCGTCCTTGACTGCTCATGGTAGAACCCCAGAGCATGCAGGATCTCATGTTCAATGATGGCCTTATAGTCGCATCCCTGGCCAATGGAAAGGTTCTGTCCTACGTGTTGGTCGCCAACCTCAGACCAGCACCTTTAAAGAGAAGAAAGAAATTTTCTTCTAGAGAATTCTTAAACAGCTGTAATTCATAGGATTCCAAAACACAAATTAGGTTAGGTTTGCAGAAATTTAGGTTTGATTTCCAAAAGAAACTATTAATAGCATTCTCATCAACATAGGGCACTGGTGAAAAAAGCAACATTCCCTGGAGAGAATATTATGCAGGCTTTAAAAGTGATAGGCCATTATAAAAGTGGCCATTTTTTAAAGTGATAGGCCATTATAAAAGTATGCCTACATACTCAGAGGCAAATCAATCCTAATAATGCATCAGGTAAAAAGAAGTAAAAATTGGCATTTTTCTTCACCTTCACAAACCCATGGGGCATTCCAAAGGACAACACTATTGCTTTTATACCACAAAGCTGTCTCTGAGCAGTGGCTGTGGTTGATTTACATCTTCTTCTTTACATTTTCATGACTTTTCAAATTTCCTATAATCAGCAGGCATATATTTTATGATCATAAAAAAG
Organism: Mesoplodon mirus; assembly: GCF_964341445.2. Lineage (NCBI taxonomy): Eukaryota > Metazoa > Chordata > Mammalia > Artiodactyla > Ziphiidae > Mesoplodon > Mesoplodon mirus. The sequence goes on along the minus strand of NC_138988.1, from coordinate 78,178,110 downwards.
AACCTCATTAAAAATGCAAGTTAATCAAGTTCATTTCTTGGAGTATTACCCAATCTGCAGCATTATGACAACACACAGCAGGTGGCCTAACTTATGTCTGAAGAGCTCCAGGCAAGAAGGACCCATAAATTCCCTCAGAAAATGGTGGACTCAGGAACTGCTAGCAGATACTCTAAATTCCTCGTGTGCAGCCTCTTTCCCTCTTTTTCCCAATTATTTTTGTCTTTTCTCGTAAATCTGATTTTCCACCTCAACAAGGATCTATACCTTAACCAATGCTCAACAGAATAAGAGATCTGACAATAGTTTAAATGCTACCAGTGAATTGTGAGTTCTTTGGTGACAATCACATTAAATTACCTGCCACTGTTTTCCCAAGATTGCTAACATCATAAAAGTTCAAAGGCTAATAGGCTTGATTTCTACTCAGAGATAAACCTTAGTTATTTTCTAACAACTTTATTAAGGTATACTTTACATACCATAAAATTCACCAATCTTAAGTGTACAATTCAATGATCTTTAGTTAATGTACTGAGTTGCTCAAACATCACCATTATCACATTGCCTGACGGTAGCATTTTATTGCCAATTCAGAGCTTACTCTGCAAAATATCCACAATCCAGAGGAAGCATCTATTATTTATCTTTTTTTAACATCCCTCCCCAAAAGAAAGGTGTAAGTTGCAAAATACCATAACTCTACCACTCTGTAAATCTTTGACCTTGTCCTTCTGAAAGAGCCCAGTTAACCTCCAGCTTCAGAGGACCAGGATCCTGAAGGGTTTGGGGCACTTTGGGCCAGCCCCTTTCCTGGACCCTCTTCCTCCCCTTTCCTCTCCCCTAACTTAAATGTAATAGAGACATCTCCCGACCACAGTCAATGAGTCCCTCAAGTTCGGGTTTTCCCTCTCTTTCCACCTCCCATTTGTCCTTCCCTCTCCTCTGCCTCTACATCCTTCTCCTTTCTTCATCTCTCTGACACTCAGCTTGGCTCTGCCTGATGCTTCACTTCACACTATGTTAGAGGTCCTGCTTCTGCGGTCACCATAGCATACTAGAACTATTCACTTGTTATTACTCCACCACCCCTACTTGCCAAGCTTACACATTTTGAGGTCTAAGACTCTTCTCGAGAAGCTAAAACGTGCTAACTTCTTTCTTTACGTCTGTTATCCATCCATGATTAACAAAATCCCCACCTTCGGAACTAGATAACGAAATCCAGGCAACACCTAGAGGCCATGTTGAGAACTGCAGTGTGAAGAGATACCTCCAGCTGGGTCTTGAAGACACAGACCTACAGAGTCATGGCAGATGGTGGCTTTGCTTCCCAACTTCATCTAGCTCAGACTGGTTGACATAAACACCGCTGAAGACAAAGGTCTTCTTTCTTGATATACCATTTATTTCTTCTTAGAAATAAGTAACTCTGAAAAGCAAATCTACATCTAGAACTTTTCAAAGAGGTCCAGTCATCAGAGTACTATAATTTAAAACAGAGCCATCAAAAGGATGCATTTTATACTTTAATAAACCTGACTTAAAAAAAAAGGACTATAATTTAAAGCATAACCTCAACTCAGGAAAAGAACTGAGATGAGTCTCCCTGGTTCCCCATGGTATCCAAACAATTCATTCTCTACAGAGCTCATTAAAAATGTGATGCCACTTTAAAAAATTCACAGTGAAAGATTTGATTTTGCTTTTAGTTTCTTTCCAATTTATTCTTTTAGCCTTTGAAAAAGATGTGTCACTTTTTATAATCAAAGGATGTGTGATTTTCACACTCTGTAAAATTTCATACTAACCCATCAAACTTCTGAAAGATGATGTATGAGCTCTCTCCTTCATAGGGCTTGAAATCCACACAGGACTTGAGGCGGAACATTTCAAAGGCATAGAGAATAGCTCCTTTGGCATTCAGTGCTGCAGAAAGCAATAAAAATATCAATGAGCCTTAGCTAGCTCTTGGATAATATATATAACCTATAAATATAGAAAATCATGCCACCACATGAAATCCACCGGGGTCCATGACAGTTTTTTTATAGTAAATAAATTCCTTGAAAACTAAAACTGACAGATTATTTGTGGATATAAACACTAAGTGCATATGTTAAATATATAATGTATATATATATCTACAAAATAAGAATACAGTTACGTATGTGTGGCTGAACAAAATCATAGCTTCCCCACTTTCTCCCTTTCCTTATCCCCCATTTAAGCAGAAGTTCTGAGTACCTTCCCTCAGGACAGCTGCATGGCAGAGCACAAGACAGAAGTAATTCAAGCCATTTCTGTCTTCTGGATAAAGTGCTTTGGAGAGCATTGAGAAAGGGATTCCTTCCCCCAATCTAAAAAGTCACCCCCTCTTGCTAGAGGAAGAGAGCAGAGCTTACAGAGGTTTATGGCTTCTGAAAGCATAAGAAGTACATGTAATATTTATGCTGCTTCCCTGTAGGACCCCCAATAGATGGCAAGCCTAGACAGGCAGCTCCGCAGGCAGCCTTAGAAAAGATTTCTGTAACCCAAGTTTGGAACCAAAGCAGCAGAAGCCTTATGGACCTATAGATGTCTGTTAGTAACCTTTGTGGATCAATGACCAAAGATCAAATATCATTCCTTTTCCCTAATCTGCACGTGTACATACCTTGGTATTGCATAAGACAAGGATGGGTGGGGTAGAAAGATACTCCAAAGGAAAGGAGATTGTTTCTTACCATGTGTGTGTGTGTGTGTGTGTGTGTAGTTTTTAATCCCATCAACTTGTTGGAGGTAGGTCTCTAAGTTACAACTTAAGCTAAGTTCTATAAAATTAAATTATATTCTTGCACATTTGATTTTCAGCATTCTTTCAAAGAGTTTATAATTCTTGGCAGTTTACCATATACTTATCTCATATTTTTCTGGCCCTTATTTAATAAACTACTGAGTTGGAGACTCCACCACTCAGATGTCATAAAATCATATTCAGGTCATTAAAGAAAGTCATTGGAATAATTAGTAAATTAATTGTGGAAACAGCACACACAGCAATAGCAAGAGCATGCATTAAAACTATTGGACAATGTTCACGGACTTTTACCTATTCTTACTGAGAAACATCTATAATTTGAAGATATGTACCTAAGACAGCTTGGTTGTTACAAAAATATAAGGAAAAAAGTTTAATTATAATGAAAGTCACACTTTCTATAAGATTGTGTTGCTTTTGTTATCTTCAAGCCAAATAGTGGAAACACTGAGAGTGGTTGATTTAAAAATCACATCTCTTCTGCCTTCCCTACACCTGGGTAGGTTGTGAAAGGGGAATTAAGCAACTCTGTAATAATTTTGTAAAAACTGTCCTGACATCATTCAAAAGAAAAAAACGGAAATAACGCCCACTTGAAGTCTCCTTCTTCACCATAAAGCCAACCCTGAGTGCACGTCCTCTGAAAACCACACTTGATGTTTTGTGTGTTGTCTTTACATAGGTGGTTTCCTCTCCTTAGGACTCTGTTAACTCCTTGAGAGAAAGGACCTTATCTTTTTTTTTTTTTTTTTTTTTTTTGCGGTATGCGGGCCTCTCACTGTTGTGGCCTCTCCCGTTGCGGAGCACAGGCTCCGGACGCGCGGGCCCAGCGGCCATGGCTCACGGGCCCAGCCGCTCCGCGGCACATGGGATCCTCCCAGACCGGGGCACGAACCCGTATCCCCTGCATCGGCAGGCGGACTCTCAACCACTGCGCCACCAGGGAGGCCCGACCTTATCTTTTGCCTCATTGTTTCCTAGTTCCCAGTTCTTTACTCTGCCCTGACATGGTAGGTTTTACATGGATCTGTCTTGAACAATCATGTTAGTTTTGAAAACCACTAGTCTTTTTTTTTTTTTTTTTTTTTTTTTTTTTTTTTTTTTTTTTTTTTTTTTTTTTTTGCGGTATGCGGGCCTCTCACTGTTGTGGCCTCTCCCGTTGCGGAGCACAGGCTCCGGATGCGCAGGCCCAGCGGCCATGGCTCACGGGCCCAGCCGCTCCGCGGCATATGGGATCCTCCCAGACCGGGGCACGAACCCGTATCCCCTGCATCGGCAGGCGGACTCTCAACCACTGCGCCACCAGGGAGGCCCACCACTAGTCTTTTTTATACCTGGATCAAATAATATGAGAAGAGTTCATTTCAGATACCAATGACTACATATTGGAAGATTAGCATAGGAAAGCTAACTATATTTGGTTTAAGAATCCTTTGAGAGGGGAAAAGTGGGGCAAAGGAATAAATTAGGAATTTGGGAGTAACATATACACACTACTGTAAATAAAAATAAACAACAAGGACCTACTGTATAGCACAGGGAACTATACTCAATATTTTGTAATAACCTATAGGGGAAAAGAATCTGAAAAAGATTCTTTTTACATAAAATATAAAATGAAATCACTTTTCTGTACAACTGAAACTAACACAACATTGTAAATCAACTGTACTTCAATAAAAATAAATAAAAATTTTAAAAAAGAATGCTTTGAGAGAGTTTTTCATTCTGATAATAGGGGAGGAATTTGAATCTGACTAACCCTCCCACAGTTAACAATTATTAAATTTAGGAAAAATTAAGAAAGGAAACTCTTTGAAAGGATACACTTTAGGCACTGGAAAATGCCTAAAATGGGCAGAAACTGAAGGAGGGTTTATTTTTGAAAGAAGGAAATGTCATTGGTTAAGATTCCCATTGATACAACTTTGTACATGAGAGCACAGCTTAATATAAATATTTATAAATATACATACATAAGTATTTGAACAACACCAACAATCACCTTGACCTATTTGACACTGATAGGCTAATATGACCTAAAACTGTAGAATACAGGTTCTTTTCAAGTGCACATGCAATATCACCAAGCTAGATCATAAAGTAGATCACAAAACATATCTCAGTAAATTTCAAAAGACTGAAATCTTAGGGAACTGGTTCTCTGACCTCAAAAAAATAAACTTGAAATCAATAATAGAATATCTAGAAAAATTCCAAATATTTGGAAAATTTTAAACACACTTTTAATTGACCCATGGTTTTAAAAAATCACAACTGAAATTAGAAAATATCTAAACTAAATTTGAATAAAGATACAACATATCAAAATATGAAGAAAGTAGTCAAAACAATGCTTCAAATAAAATTTATGGCTTTAGATGTCATATTATAGCATTGTATTTTATGAGGAAAACAAAGACTTAAAAATATGATACAAATTTCCACCTTAAATGTAAAAAAAGAAGGGCAAATTAAACCTGAAAAAAGTAGAAGAAAGGAAATCATAAAGACAAGAGCAGAAAGCAAGAAAATAAAGAGTAGAGAAGCAAGAGAAAATTAATAAGTCAAAAGTTGGTTCTTTGAAAGGATTAAGAAAATCAATACACTGCTTTTTAAAAAGAAGGCAAGTCACAGACTGGGAGAAAATATTCATCATATATACCTGACATAATTTATCCATAAAATATATAAGCTCTACAAATAATGAAAAGACCCACAATATAATTTTAAAAATCATGAAAGAGTTGGACAGACACTTCATAAAAGAAGATAGGTAAAGAGTCAGTAGCACATGAAAATGTGCTAAATATTATTAGTCATTAGGGAAACTCAACTTAAAATCACAGTGAGATACCATTTCACAACCACTAGAATGGCAACAGTTAAAAAGATTAACTCCACCTATGTTAGTGATAAGGTGGACCAAATGGGACACAGACATTGCTGCTGAGAATGAAAAATGTCACAGCCAATTTGAAAGGTTGTTTGGCATTATCCTATAAAGTTAAACATATATTTACCATAGGATCAAGCAATGCTATTCCTAGACATTTATTTACCCAAGATAAATAAAAAACACATATCCACGCAGACTTGTACAAGAATGATCACAGCAGCTTTCTTCACAATAGACTCCAAACTTGAAACAGCCCCACATCCATCAACAGAAAAATGGATAAACAGTTGCAATATATTCAGACAAAGGAATACTAATGAGTAATGAAAAAGAATTAACTACTGGCCCACCACAATACAGAAATATTTAAACATGGTAAGCAAAATAAGCCAGATACAAAAGAGGACATACTATGAGATTCCAGTTATCTGCAAATCAGTTGTAAATCAGGTAAATCTAATCTATAGGGGAAAAAATTAGAATGGTAGTTGTCTCTTGGGGAGTGGAGGTGGGGATTGGCTGGAAAAGAGCACAGGGGAACTTTCTAGAGTATTGGAAGTGTGGGTTGCATAAGTCTATGCATTTCTCAAAAGCCTGGTTTGTGTATTTCACCCTATGTAAATTTAACTTTAATAAAGGAATTTATACAAATGTCAAACTCTAATTAGAATGTTTTGCTTTTCGCAATGGTATGAGCCCAGGCACCTGAACTCCTTTTTTAACTTGAAGGTGATTCTCATGTGATGCTACTTGAGAGTCACCACTCTATCCTCACAGCTGCTACCTTATTTCAGGCCACCTGTCTTCAGTTTTTGTGTCTATTCATCTGTCACCTACCTTGCAGCTAAGGAGACCTTGCTACTCAAGGTGTGACCAGGGGACACACCTTGAGTAGCTGAATCTGGCACGGAAGAGATTCAGTAAGTACGCTTATGTCTTAATGGGAAGGTGGTGGCACGGGTGAGACAAATAGGAAGAAAAATCATCATGGGGAAGAAAATCCATTTTAAAATTAATGTTTCTTAAATCATGTCCATGTAAATATGGATGCTCCTTGAATTTCCAAGTGCACTGTCAAACACTGGGGAAAAACAACTCAGCTCAATTTTCCATAAAATAACTGAGAACAACAGCACTTGTTACTATGTAGCTTTTCTCCAGAAAAGGCATGGGAGGCAGCACTGATAAAGAGTGATGGAAAATTCTTGAAACATAATCTATGTCTCCTGAGAAGGGGAGCAGTGCAGCAGCTCATTAAAACTGAGCAACATTGTCCTAGCTTCCCCTCTCCTCTTGAATCTTCCCCATCCACAGAGGACGGGCCTCCCAGACAGGCATTGCATCATGGTGGCTGCTGAGCTGTCAGTCAGCTGCTTGATGTCAGCCAGTGTCCACGCGTGGCTTCTAATATTTATTTATTTCCACCAATTACTATTTTCAACAATGAACAAAATGCAACTGATTTCAGTCCTTTATATTAAGAGAGAGAAAAGAATAGAAAATTTTAATACAGAGGAACAAGGACAATGAACATATGAAATATAGTCTTTTCTATTTCTCAAAAGTGTGACATGTTTGTCTTGCAACAGAAAGGGAAGAAATCAACATGTTGAAACTAGTATCCTGGTACCATATTTAGATTCACCTAAACAAACTGTTATTGCAAGTGCACATTTTTCATTGCTATGATGTCAAATTATATTTCATTTTTGTTCTTTGTGTTGCTCCTGGTCTGATTAACATGTTAGTGTGTTCTGCATTTTAAAAATCATTATTTGATACTCTGTATCTCAGACTGGTCAAGCAGCATGGGTTCAGATGTAATGTCATGCCTCTCATACCATGAGGTAAAGAACTGTCAGAGCTTAGAAACCCTCTTATACGTTGGCAGTTACCCCAAGTCTGAAGCTGACGATCAGGAGGAGAGGTGAGAGAGAAGAATTCAACTCAAAACTCCTAATGAAGAACAATTAATCTTACCCAGATTGTCGGCCAGGATGTAAGGGATAGGGAACTTCCACCTGGTGTTGGGGTCTCTCAGGCCATTTCTGGAATTCTGCAGAAACAAAGGCAAAGGTGACTGGACAGCTGGTCCCCTTGGCTTCCCCCTTCTCTAAACTCTCACACCACAAACAATCTGTCACACAATTCAAACGGTTTAGTCGATTTGTCTTCGGATCATATTGTAAAAACAATAGAAGTTCATTATAGACATTTTAGAAAATTCCAGAGAAATTTTTTAAGAACCAAATAAAGGTGACCTACAATTCCTCAAAACTGAAATAGCCACTTTCAATATGGTGGTGGATTTCCTTCTCTCTCATGTTTCACTTATTAGGAAAATTGGATGGACAAGCAATTTAATAATTATAGACTCTTTTGTACTGTTTGCTAATGTTTTCATCAGTTTTTGTTTACCAGCAACCACAGTGGAAGTCTTTGTGGGTACAGATTATAGATGAGATTCTTTCATCTCAGTGGCTGGACACAGAGCAGAAGCTCACCATCCTATGACACAGCCAGTCCTGGGGGGAATGTTATTGTGTTCCTAGCAGGTACTCACCTGTAGAAAAATGTCCCCCTGAAAGAGGTCCAAGCCTGCAGCTAGACATGGATTTTAAAAAAAGAAATATTTGAATGAGAATTACTAAAAGGGATCTCTCAAAATAAAATGAATCTTTTCTATTGTACGTCTTTAGTTGTTAATCTTTATGTGGTGAAACTCTTTTGAAACAATGCAAAAATTTCTTCTAATTGAACAAATGTAAATAGCCAATAAATATCAGATATAGTCACATTCTCTATCGTCATTTTTGGAACAAGAAACCTAGAGGGCATTATGCTTAGTGAAATAAGTCAGACAGAGAAAGACAAGTACTCTATGCTATCACTTATATGTGGAATCTAAAAAATAAAACAAACGAGTGAATATAACAAAACAGAAATAGATATAGAGAACAAACTAGTGGTTACCAGTGGCAATAGGGAAGGGGGTTGGGAAGGGCAAGATAGGGGTAGAAAGATTAAGAGGTACAAGCTACTATGTATAAAATAAATAAACTACTAGGATATATTATACAGCACAGAGAATATAGTCAATATTTTATAATAACTGTAAATGGAGTATATCTTTGAAAATATTGAATCACTCTGTTGTACAACTGAAACTAATATTATGGTGTAAATCAACTATACTTCAATAAAAAAAGAAAAGAAATCTTGTCCAAGAATCTTAAAAGTAAGAGACAAGTTAGAAGGAATGTTTTTGTTCATTGACTTCATTGACTTCAAAACTCTCACACGTTGGGGGTCAAAATGGGACTTCCTGAGACAGGAAATGAGGTACCAGGTGGTCAGCAGCTGAGTGAGCTATAGAATTTCTGACTTCCCGTCCAGGGTCCTTTCTGCTATTGTACTATCCTTCTTCCCCACCCTAGCTAAATGGGTTGATTTTGCTCTTCCCCATGAAAAAACAATGGTGCCCTCCAAAGCCAAGCTCAGGGTGCTGCCCTGATAATAAAGAAGACCTGGCAAATATGGGTAGATCCATTCAAAACCATGGCTCCAAACATCTGCTGTCAGGACCTTAGCAGAATACACTTTCTCCCTGATGGCATTGGCCTCAGAGTGTTTCTGAAAGTAAGATCCTTAAAAGGGAAGATCCTGGTGGGATAACTAAGGTCATTTAAAAGAATGTCACTTCTTATTACAGCCCTAAAATTTGACAAGCAGCCTTCCCTTGAAAACACAGACTACTTCAGACAGAATCGTCAGATCATACTTCATTCTGAGAACAGCCCCTGATTTACAGCTGGAAAATCAAACTAGAGGACAGTCACCACAACTTCACATGGAAACAGGGATCTCATTTGGCAAAGCTTACAGCTCATTCGGGAGCTGGGTTCAGGCTCTGTAATGACACTGTGGAGGTGTTATTATGATGAGGCTTCCTGGTTGTGCTTGTTAATGACAACTAAGGCTGTCCCTGAATCACTCCCTTCCTCACGCACATATTTCCTAGATTTGCTTAACCTCAGGACCCTAACCTAGTCATATAACAGCTTAATTAAACAGCAACAAACAGCAGTGATGCCACTGCCTCACAGGCAGCAGGACCCAGGTTTTGAATTGCCTTTTCAGTAGGGCTACTATGGGCTGGTCCATCCATACTCTTGCCTAGGCTGGTCCTGGGCAAAATTATGCATTTCTTGACCCCTGGCCTGGATGAGGGTAGGGCTCTCCCAGAGCAATGTGAAGAAGCCTACTGGGACCTTGGCTCCAAGGGCTGGTCAGCATGGATGGGGTCACAGAGGAGTGAGGGAGTGCAGTAGGAGAATTTCACCAAGAAGTACAGATCCATTGAAAGCAAGCCCCAGCCTGTTCACTACCCAACTTGTTCATGTAGCATATACTTATTAAGTGCCTAATGTGTCCTACACCTTGTTATAGATGCTGGGGATATAGTGGAGAACAAAACAAAGCACTCAGGGAGATGACATTCTTGATTGGAGAGGAAGGGGATACAAATAAATAAATAAATGTAAAGTATGGCTGATGATGAAAAGCATAATTGAAAAAAAAAAACCCGTAAAACAGAGTAAGAAGGAAAAGAGTGCTGAGGTGAAGGAGGGTTGATATTCATAAATGGTGGTCAGGGAAGGCCTGCCTGAGGAGGTGGCATTTAAGCAGAAATCTAGTGGAGTGGGGAGTGAAGGAAGGGAATTGAAGGCAGAGGTAACAGCAAATAGAAACATCCTGAGGCAGGAAAGCCTTGACGGTTAGAGCAGCCTTAATAAGTGCGAAATAAATCTAATCTCATTGGTATTGAATCCTCTGGGGGATTCTGATGCTAAAGTTTGAGAAGCACTGTTCTAAAACCTCAAGGCTTTCCTGCCTCAGGACCTTTAAGATACAGCAGATCCTCTGAATTACATACACCTTGACTGCCTGACTTTAAAGAGAGGTCGCTTGATGCCTGGCTCTGAAGTCTTGAGACCCATTCACCCATTTACTTTCCTAAGTGATTTCTACTTTGCCCCTGCAATCATTCTCAAGGTTTTCCAACTAAATATCACCTAGACTGGCTTCTCTGTAAATGGGACAAAGCCAGAGGAATTTACCCCTAAGGTATGGAATTTTTTAGTTTTACATTCTTCATATAGGACTGAGCTATTAAGCTGAGTCAAAAGACCTGGAGGTGAGCTCTATCACTGCCATCTGTGATCTTTGGTGAGTCAACTTGACCCAAAGGAGCCTCCTGTTCCTTCCTGCAAAATGAAAATAGCACTCACCCCATTACAGAATTTTTTTTTTTTTTTTTTTTTTTTTTTTTTTTGGTACGCGGGCCTCTCACTGCTGTGGCCTCTCCCGCTGCGGAGCACAGGCTCCGGACGCGCAGGCTCAGCAGCCATGGCTCACGGGCCCAGCAGCTCTGCGGCACGTGGGATCCTCCCAGACTAGGGCACAAACCCGTGTCCCCTGCATCGTCAGGTGGACTCTCAACCACTGCGCCACCAGGGAAGCCCCCCATTAGAGAATTTGACAAATAAATATGCAATTGGATATGAAAGCTTTTGTAAACTATAAGGTTTATGATCATGAATATGGAACCTCTGTTTCCCACCAATTCTAACCAAAAGTACCCAGAATATCACGGCTTCTCCCTCATTTTAGAGACAGGACGAGAAAGAAAAGAGAGACGATTACTTGGCATCTCTCTCCTCTCAGTAATGGATGAGACCAATGGATTTCTTCAAGGAATGTTTTTGTGGACAAGATGTTGAAACAGAGACACTTTACACTCTTCTCCAAGTCCAAAGCAAACAGTTGTTAGTGAATATGACGGGCCAGTAAAGGGACTGGGGTTTTTTTCCCACTAAATATAACCAAAGGCATATTCCTTACATTTTTCTTTAGCAAGCAAAATAATCATCCATTTTCCCTTCTTTTTTCAAAATGAAAACTGGAAGAATAAATTTTTTACCAACAAAAATCTTGTTATATATTTCTAGATCCACTGAGCACTCACTAGTTCTAGAAAATTTGGTCTAACCATTATTCTCTTCCCACATTTCTATTTTCAGAAACTCTGCAAATTCTAATGAGGCACGAATGAACAGTTCTCTCCTAAAGTTACCCAATACCATACTATGAAGGTTAAGAGATTTTCAGCAATTCTATCACAGGATTTTAAATTACTTAAAGGCATTAATGATGGCAGAAATTACACCCACCTAAATTGATTTCTGAAATATCCTTCTGTTCATCAAACTCTCCATCATGTACTGTTAAAAGTGGGGGAAAAAATTGTTACCAGTCTTGCTGAAAAATGAGAGAAAGTTCAGAAAACACTCTATACATTTCAATTAGTTCTTACCATTTCCCTTAGAAAGATGCTTAATCTGAAAAGAAATAAAGATACAGTAAATGGATAACATATACTACAATGAATATTTCTAAATACCATGAAGAGCAGAACCTACTTACCGATACAGCTGCTATGTGGGCAAAAAACAAGATGAAAGAGAGAATGCAAGCAGATCTCTTCCAAATCATTTTTGCAAGTGAACAGATTTTAGCAAAGACACCTTGTGATAAATACTTGGACCTTGCTCTGGCTGTTATATTAGAAACTTTGACCCTTACATATGTTCTGTAGCACTGAAGTCGTCAAAGAAAATGTCTTTGCCCCACTTGAGGACAGGTACTAAGTTTAACAGAAAAGCTCAGGTTCCAGAGACCAGGGAAAAGTTTGAAAAAGTTAATATTGAAATAAGCATTTAAAAATAAATGACATTCCTATACACTAGCAATAACTGTTCATACAATATATTAGGTAAAAGATCCATTTCACAATAGAAATTAAAATAATCTATAAAATGATCATAAATTACTTAAATCTAATAAAAATGAACTAGAGTTATAGGTAAATGTTATAAAGCAATCAACAAAAAATAAAAGAGCTATCTATACACACATATACATATATATTTATATATATGAGATATTTTGATGGGAAGACAGTATAATAAAGATGGTCATTATTTTGATATTAGTCTATATATTCAATGTTATTCTAATAAAAATCTTTTTAAAAATTTTTAATTGGCATATAGTTGATTTACAATGTCATGTTAGTTTCAAGTGTACAGCACAGTGATTCAGTTACACACATATATATTTTTTTAGATTCTTTTCCGATATAGGTTATTACAAAATATTGAGTATAGACCCTATGCTATACAGTAGATCCTTGTTGCTTATCTATTTTATATATAGTAATGTGTATATGTAAATCCCAACCTCCTAACTTTCCCTCCTTCCCCTTTCCCCTTTGGTAACCGTAAGTTTGTTTTCTATGTCTGTGAGTCTCTTTCTGTTTTGTAAATAAGTTCAATGTATCTTTTTTTGTTTTAGATTCCACATATAAGCAATATCATATGATATTTGTCTTTCTCTGTCTGGCTTATTTCACTTAGTATGATAATCTCTAGGTGCATCCATGTTGCTGCAAATAGCATTGTTTCATTCTTTTTTATGGCTGAGTAATATTCCATTATACACGCACACACACACACGTACATACCACATCTTCTTTATCCATTCATCTGTCGATGGATATTTAGGTTGCTTCCATCCAGATGAGCTTTTATCTTTCCCTTCCTTCTTAGTCTTATCTGCACAATATACTCTAATGGTGACTTTGGAATCTGATGGATAAGAAATAGTTCCACATCTACCACCAACCAGGTGTGGCATTTTGAGCATCCACTTTCCATGTGTAAAAAAAAAAAGAGTGGTACCTACTTCACAGGTCGAATGTAGGGATTCAATGAGACAACAAGTGTAAACCACAGGTACCAGAAACATAGGAAACACTTAGTAAACTATAGCTCTTTCTATCCACATACACAGCCTCCTGGCAAAACTCAGTCAGTAAGGACACAGCTCAACACCTGCTTTGTTCAGTGGAACCTCGGAGTGGGAGCATAGGTCTTCAGCAGATATATTTGTCCCTGGTAAGTTTCTTTTTATGATCTTGATTGGAGGTGTTAATTAGTTACCAGTTACCTGCAACCCCAGGCACTTCTTGCCCCAGGGTGTCAAGTGAGCAAGGCTGGAGCCTCAAGCCTTAGGTTTAAAGGGCTTATGGCTTTGCAGTTAAAAAATAGATTATGCATTCCACGGGGGCAAGGTCCATGTTTTATTTTCTGTATCTGCCCTGGTGCCTGGCATATAGTAGACAATTGGTGATTGCATTGGGTGAAATACAGTAAAATAGCACTTTTCGAAGGTATTGTATGTAGTGATGGGTTTTGAGCTCAGTGAGGGCATTTTACAAATTGACCAGTTGGGAAAGCAGAGTGAAGACTGGAAGAAGAAAGCCATCGGCAGGTGGAAAGAGGGAAAACCCTCCCCTAAGCGTTGTCAGACTCACTCCAGCCTCCTGAAGTCCAGGCCAGACTTGCTCGGGACTGAGGTAGGAGGCTGGCAGCGTCCTCTCACCCCAACCCCTTCTCAGGAGTGTCCTCTGCCCTCTGCTTCCTCCACTTTCTACCCTCTTTCTAGATGCCAGTTCCTTCTGCTTCACTTACAGAACTCTGCCCTCGGCTGCTAACCTCTAACACAACTGCCTTTGCTCTTCCTCCAGGCAATCAGCCTATTCACCGGGTCTCAAAGAAGAGGAAGAGTTTGCAAATTTTTTTCTGAAAAGGTCAAAGAATAAATATTTTAGCCTTTGCAGGCCAAGTGGTCTCTGTAGTGACTATTGAACTCTGCTGCTGCAGCAGACATTAGCATAAAGGAATGAGCCTGGCTGCAACCCAATAAAATTTATTGACAAAAACAGGTAAAGGGGCATAACTTACTGACCCCTGAGTTTTAGAGAATTGATTGCCCCCCCAAGATGGTGGAGATGCAGACGGTGATAACACTTATAAAAGAAGCATCAGTAGCAGCAGCTGACATGCACACAAGTTTTTACCGTGGGCCGGGTACCCTTCCAAGGATCTAAAGTGCAATTACTCACTTAATCTTGACAGTAATTCTATGAAGTAGGCAGTATGTATCCCATTTTATAGATTGAGAAACTATATATATACACAATAGAATATTACTCAGCCACAAAAAGAATGAAATATTGCCATTTTCAGCAACATGGATGGACCTAGAGATTATCATACTAAGGGAAGTAAGCCAGACAGAGAAAGACAAATACCATATGATATTGCTCATATGTGAAATCTAAGAAAAACAAAGATACAAATGAACTTATTTACAAAACAGAAGTAGACCCACAGACATAGAAAATAGACTTACGGTTACCAAAGGGAAAAGGGGTTGGGAGGCATAAATTAGGAGTTTGGGATTAACAGATATACACTACTATATATAAAATAAACTACAAGGACCTACTGTATAGCACAGGGAACTATACTCAATATTTTGTAATAACCTATAAGGGAAAAGAATCTGAAAAAGAATATATGTATATGTATAACTGAATCACTCTACTGTATACCTGAAACGAACACAACATTGTAAATCAACTATACTTCAATGAAAAAAAATTAAGAAATCTGCCCAACATCACACACCTCCTAGAGATGCTCCTGAAATTCCACCTGAATTTTTTAGAGAGCTTTCCCTACCTCGGCCTGGGCCCTGGCAGCTCAGGGTTGAGGCCTTCACCATCAAGTTGTAGCAGCCCCAGCCCCATATACCCCAGAGCTCCATCTCCAACAGTTTATTAAGAAGACTTTGCTTTTTAGGGAAGCAGTTCCCAAGCTATAGAGTTTTTCAGAAATCCCCTGGAAAGCTCGTTAAAGTACAGATTCCTGGGATAGGGAAATTCTGATGCAGGTCAGAGGGTGAGAAGCAGGAATCTGCATTGTTATTATGCACTTCCATGATTCTGATGCAGGTAGTCTGTGGAATACACTTTGATAAACAGGGGTCTAGGGAATTTCTGTTAACCGGATGCTTCCACTCAGAGTGTGGTTATTAGGTAGCTTCCCCTGGTTCCCTTCATATAAGAAAAATCAAAAGATCATAGCAGCCTCCAATTTTCTAGTGGGGACATATCAGATATTAAGATTTAGAGATTTTCAAAGCAGAAAGAAATCCACTTCAAGAACACCCACAGGGACAACCTCTCTGGGGTATAGCTCAAGAACCCACATTTTTTTTTTTTTTTTTGCGGTACGCGGGCCTCTCACTGTTGCGGCCTCTCCCGTTGCGGAGCACAGGCTCCGGACACGCAGGCTCAGCGGCCATGGCTCACAGGCCCAGCCGCTCCCCGGCATGTGGGATCTTCCCTGACCGGGGCACGAACCCCTGTCCCTTGCATCGGCAGGCGGACTCTCAACCACTGCGCCACCAGGGAAGCCCAAGAACCCACATTTTTAACAAGCATGAAGGTGAACCCTGTATGGAAAATGTGAGACCCACTGACGTTTACAGCAGCTCTGTTTGGGGCTGTATGGAGACCAATCCGAGCGGACCTCTTTGGAGAACCAAGCAGAGACTTCTTCCTCTCCTGGGCACTGAGATCCCTGATAAGTTACTCTCCACGTCTAGGTGGACATTCATTGGGCTTTGATTTCAGCTTTTTCTCCTCTATAGGATCTAAAGGATGGATCGTCACCCATCTTTTATGGGGTGGGGAAGAATCAGACAAGAGGCTTACTCCATTTTTTCCCCAATTCTCTTCTTATTTTTTTGAGCCCTCATAGAGTACTTGAAACTGAAGCAGACTCAGATGAGAGCTCCAAGAGTGCCCGCTGATTTCAGGAAAAGTCTCTAACCTCTGCCAATTACAAGGGTTATCACCATCCAAGATGCCAAGTTGGACCATGGCATCTGGGAGGAGAGACTAAACACTGAATTGTTTAATCAACAATTCCCTTGAATTGTTAATTCAAGGGAAGATACAAAGCAGGGAGGGATAAATCGGGAGATTGGAATGGACATATACACACTACTATATATAAAACAGATAACTAATCAGAACCTACTGTACCACACAGGGAACCCTATTCAATACTCTGTAATGACCTATATGGGAAAAGAATCTAAAAAGGAGTGGATATATGTATATGTATAACTGATTCACTTTGCTGTACAGCAGAAAGTAACAAAACACTGTAAATCAACTACACTCCAAAAAAAATTTATTTTAATAAAAATAAAGGGAAGGCGCAATTGGGATGGGCTTTTCTCTGAAAGGAGACATGATTCTAAAGAGGAAGAGGTCTAGCCGTTATCTACTGTCAAAAGACAAAACTAAAACAATATGTAATGAGTTTGATGCCCTTTATTGAAGGGGAAATAATCCCTGGGCTGTGGGAGTAGAAAGCCTCACAAGCAGTGAGGCACTTTTCCCAAGGGATTTGGGGCAGGAGCAAGTTTTATAAAGAGTTCGAAGAAGCAGTTAGGAAACAGCGCATGACTGGCTGGGGTTGCATATCTGACCTAATTTAGAAAGATCAAGGGACGAACAAATAAGTGTAGACCCCAGAGTTGGCTTGTCATTTGGGCTTTGGCTGAGTGGATTTTCTGCGTTTATGATCAAGCAGAGAACTTACAAGAACACAGAAGTTTGGTTTGCTGACATGTCACCCTGGGCAGCAACGGCTCCGTCCTGAGCCTAGAAATTTATTTCAACGCCACTGTCCCTGAAGTTAGGGTACAAGAAAACAGGCTAAAATTGCAAAAAAGGGCACAATTGTCGGATGCAAAGTCCTTCCTGATCATCTGAGGATTCCGAAGTGTTTCAAGGAGGCAGACAGTGTTAGTCACAGAGAATAATGCCAGAGCTACAAGCTAGGGGGGAGGCAAGTGTGGACAGATGAAATTAGTCAGAAAGAGATGATGTTGGAGAAGAAATAGGTGGCGCCTGCCTTGGGGATTTTTCTTTGTCCTGGGAAGTCATTCCGTTTTGAGGTCATCTAATGGAAGCAAGATGATGGTAAGTCTTATGTTTAACTTGATCCAGAGAACAAGGGGCTCAGCCCTGTGAGAAAGCAAATGGGAATTGTAATTCCATTTCCCTTTGAAAACCGCAAAATTGTTTTCGGTACAGCTGATTCCTTTATGCAAGTGGCCAGCAGGTCCATTCAGGCCCAACTGCATTATCTGCCACTTCAACTGGAATCTGATTTAGCACCAGGGGAAGGTAAGAGGAGGGCCTGTGTGGGAGGCGTCATTGGAAACTCCAAGGATGATTGGTCAAAGTCAATCAGGAGGCTTCCTGAATTAGGAACAGGTCTGTTTATATTCATGGGCTGAATCAAAATTTTAAACATAAGTTTATATTCTCATTACTAATGGGGAAGATTACAGTGGCAGCCATTTCCCAAAGCAATGCCAACTAATGAGAACAGCTTTGCATAGACACGCCAGCAAGAATGTCAGCCACTGATGCCCTGTAATTAAGTGGGCTAAAGGATCACACACCAGGAAAGGAAGATAACTAGCCACACCTCGGTTTTACAGTTGAATTTCTGGGAAGAGGAATTTGTAATACCCTACAAAGTTCCCCACCTTGAATGGCATTTCTTGTTATTCAAGTAATACCGATGATTATGATAACAACCAGATGACTTTTTACACACTTATTACCTGGCAGGCACTGTGTAAAATGCTTTACACAGGCTATTTCATTTAATTATCATAACTATCCCATAAGGAAAGAATTGTTGCCCTCATTTTATAAAAGGTTGAGTTCAGAGAGGTTATATATAGTACCCAGAACCTGAAAAACCTCAAAATAGAGAAATTAGTTTAATGATGTGTTTCTCTTTCTAGGGCAGTTTCTATTCTCAGTTGCTTAGTTAAACACCAACATATTGTGTTCATTCATTCATTTGTTCATCTATGCATTCATCCATGAAGTTATTACTGGGTGCATCCTCTGTGCCAGGCATTGTGTCAGGCATTGAGGAAACAGTTGTGAACCAGACAGACACTGTCCTTACCCTCAAGGAGCTTAGACACAGGTGAACACCCTGGGGAGGCAAGCATTTACCAGCATTTTACTAGATCCCCAAGTAAAGATGGATTAACGGGTAAGCAGATAAACAAATTGTGACATATTCACAGATCACAATAGGACACTGTCACCAAGGAATGTTGCTGCACAATTAAAAAGAATTGTAGGGACTTCCCTGGTGGCACAGTGGTTAAGAATCCACCTGCCAATGCAGGGGACACAGGTTTGAGCCCTGGTCTGGGAAGATCCCACATGCCATGGAGCAACTAAGCCCGTGCACCACAACTACTGAGCCTGTGCTCTAGAGCCCATGAGCCACAACTACTGAGCCAACACACTGCAACTACTGGAGCCTGTGCTCCATAACAAGAGAAGCCACCGCAGTGAGAAGCTCGCGCACCGCAACAAAGAGTAGCCCCCGCTCACCACAACTAGAGAAAGCCCTCGGGCAGCAACAAAGACCCAACACAGCCACAAATAAATAAATAAATAAATTTATTTAAAAAAAAAAAAAAAAGAATTGTACTACGGGTGCATACAGCAACATGAATAAATCTCCAAAGCATTATGCTAAGAGAAAGATGTCAGATATGAATCATATGCTGTGGGATTCCACTTATATAAAATACTAGAAAAGGCAAAACTATCATAAAAGAATCCAAATCAGCAGTTGCCAGGGGCCAAAGGTTGGGAATAGAAAGAGACTGACTACAAAGGGCAAAAGGGAACATTTGGGGGTAACAAAAATATTCTATATCTTGATTATGTTGGTGGTTATGCAGCTTTATAAATTTGTCAATACTCAAGAAATTGTGCTCTAAAATTGGTGAATTTTATTGCAGACAAGTTACATCTCAGTAAAGCTGACTTAAAACAATCAGGGACATGGGTCCTCTTCCCACCCCTTCCACTTACATACCAGAAGACATCAGGCAAAACACTGAAACTGTGTTCGGTTTATTCTTTTATAATATGGGGCTCATAAGAGCTGTTCTGCCTCTTTTATTACTAAGTCAAGAGAATTTCAAATGTGCAGGAGAAAGGCTTTACGGTGTATCAAATCCCATGTAAGTATGAAATTTAATTGTTCTTGTTCCCTCACTGAAAACTATTCTATCTGGATTCTCAGAGGCCTAGAGTAAGTTTAATTTGATAGGTTTCATGACATTTTGGGTTTTCATCTTCTTATAAGAAGGGAAGCCTCGGAGGCTGTGACAGGGCTTTAGAGTCCTGGGTCAGCATGTTTCAGTGGAGAACCAGCCATCTGTTTTGGATTTGGACCATCAAGTGGCTGAGCTGATGGAAATCTTCTGAAGCTTCTTGCCAATGACCACACATCCCTACATCATGAGAAAATCCATGTCCCCTGCCTAGCTAGATGAGAGACAAATGCTGAGGGTGGATCCATGGAGCCTGGTCACAGAACAAAACAAGCAGTTGATGGTTGGCTGTATGGTCAGAAAAGCTCCTTGATCGTCATCCAGGGATTTATATCTTTAGTGCTATTTTCCTAAGAAGCAGAAACATTCTCTTTCCAATTCTGAATGCAGCTCTCATGCCACCAATTTTTATTTTATTTTATTTTACTTTATTTTGGTTTACACTATTCACACTAAGAAGGAACATGAGTAGCACAGAACATCCAGCTTTGGCATAGGACCCATCCAGCTGGTATTCAATCCAGTTACCAAAATTCTCTTGGTCTCATGCTGGATGCTGAGGAGAAAACAAGAATAATATTGCATATTCCTTGTCCTCAAGGCCTTTAAATGTAACTTTTCCTGACAGTTAAGCCTCTTCATTTAGTGGGTAAGGAAAACAAAAACATTTGTAACATGAAAAGATGTCCATTATGAAACATTTAATAATTAAACTATTTTAAAATATGAAAAAGAAAAAAAATCACCACTGATCGCACTCTTGACATATAGTCTGTTTCCTTCCAGTTTCTTACTATTTATATATGCATATTTTATAATAACATAAAATTTTATCCACTGAAATATTGGCCACCAGGGATCTCAAGGAGTCACTGAGTTGGAATGACATTGATCTTTTCTAAATTATTCTTCTCTAGAATGTTCATTTGTGCTCAATCCTCCCCCAGCAGATATTCACCAATGCGGAGCTCCACCAAAAACATGGGGGTCCTTGGATGCCTCAGCTTTTTAAAGGATCATGACTATTAAGTTTTTCTATATTCATAATTAATACTTATTCAATGCAGAAAGTTGAAAGACACGGTAGGATAATGCTAACTTTAATCCCACTACCAAATATAACCACTGCCAGCATCTTGGTATATGTCTTAGATTTTCCCCCATGCTTATTTTTCTTTATAAGAATGTTAGTTACATTAGGTTTATAGACTGGCTTATAAATGTTTCCCCATGTCAATAGATATTCCACAACAACACACTTCTCAGTGGCTCCTTATAATTCCATTGAATGAATGGATAGGATGTAACCAGCCAAGCCTGTGCTTTGTGTGGAGGTTATTTTCAGTTGATTATTCTTATCACAGGCAATGTGGCAATAAATATCCTTGCATTTGCGATTGCATGTACTTTCAGCTATTGCCTTAGAACAAATTCCAATAAGTAGAATTGCTGAGTCAAAGTGTACTGAATAGTTTTACGTTTTTAAAGGAATGTAATTACTAAAGATCTCCAATTTTCCCACCCTCTAAAAGCATGTCACAGAAACGTGAAGGTAGTTTGAACTCCTTTAGACAAAGACTCTGAGAATGCAGGAGTTAACTCTTTAAGAGGGAAGCAAAGTAATTGTGCTATGGTTTGGAGGCTTAACAAAAGGCAACACGAAAGTGAGGGATATTAGGACTCATAACATGGGAAAAGCAATGTCCATTCTTATTCTTTGTTAAATGCTGTGATACAAGTAATAATACATTTACCAAGAGCAGAAAATGTGTTTCCTGTAGTAGACCATTCCAATGAGATAATGGCTATGAACACAATAGACACGGCAGGTATCTTAAGGGACAAAGAAATTCACTTTGTGTTACCTGTAGCTGCAACCAGAACAAAGCCAGTTTTTAGCATCATTAAATCACTTAATCTTCACTCAAGCTCTTTGATGTATGTTAGGGTTGACTGTGCCTGGCCCCCCCATCAAATTCATGTGGTGAAGCCCTAACCTCCAGTGTGGCTGTATTTGAGGATGGGGTCACTATAGAAGTCATTAAGGTTAAATAAGGTCCTAGGAGTGGGGCCCTGATCCTATAAGAAGAAACACCACGGAGCCCACCTTCTTGCTCTCTGTATGCATGCATTAAGGGAAGGCCAGGTGAGGAGAGAGCAGGAAGACAGCCATCTACAAGCCAGGAAGAGGCCTCTCACCAGAAATGAAATTTGTTAGAACAGTGATCTTAGACTTTCCAGCCTCCATTACTGTGAGAAAATAAATTTCTGTTCTTTAAGCCACCCGGTCTGTGGTATTTTACTATAGCAGCCCAAGTAGGCTAGTACCCCATGGAGACTATCATCAGCACCTATGTTATAGACGAGAAAACTTCGAGAAAAATTAATAAGTTGTACAAGGTCACACAGTAAGCAGTAACCAGCTTTTAAATTCACCTCTGTCTGATGCCCATGTTCTATCTGCTTTACCCCTTTGACTCTCCAGTAGGAAAAATTGGTGACTATCCTTCAAGTGTGATTTGAGACACTCTATTCAGCCCTTTTAGGATCCAAAACACATCTTTAATCATCTGTTTCCGTTCCTGAAAAGCCACCATTGTTCCAAAGTCTCCTCTCTTTTTTGCCCCCCTCCTATGAAATTCTGAAACGCCTAAATAGAATAATATTTTAGCCAAGGAATCTGACGTGTAGCCCCCTCTCCAAAGGTACAGCCCACCTGAAATTTAGAACATGCATCCAATTATCTAGACTCAATAAGGAGACCAACCAGGCCTGATCAGTTTGCCCACCAATGCAATTGTATTACAAACAAACATCAAACAAGGAGGCTTGAATCAATAAGTCGTCATCATTAAAACTAAATGTAATTATTATATAATTTAGAGCTACTTAATTCTGTTGTAATTACATCTTTTTTTTTTTTTTTTTTTTTGCGGTATGCGGGCCTCTCACTGTTGTGGCCTCCCCCGTTGCGGAGCACAGGCTCCGGATGCGCAGGCCCAGCGGCCATGGCTCACGGGCCCAGCCGCTCCGCGGCATATGGGATCCTCCCAGACCGGGGCACGAACCCGTATCCCCTGCATCGGCAGGCGGACTCTCAACCACTGCGCCACCAGGGAGGCCCTGTAATTACATCTTAAAATTCTGTTGTCATTACAGGCATGATGAAAGTTTACTAACAAAGATAAAACAAAGAACAAAGTCTCCATCATGTCCTTGACTTTTTCTTCTTTGAGTCTCATCAACACTAGCAAGTCAGGCACAGACCTTCTCAAATGCCCTTGTTGTCAATTAAATATCCATGCGGACATACACACTCACAAAAGATTTCAGACTATGCGTCCTGGTCCTAAAAACATGTAGACAACTCATCTATTAACTTTTTCAGCCATTCTTTACTCAAAGAAACCCCTACCTCAGTTACAATACACCCAACTGCCCCAAAGTAGAAACTTGGGAACCATCTTTGCCTCTTCTCCCTTATAGCAATCAATTTCAGTAAGTTCTGTGGATTCAGCCTCATAACCAACACTCGAAACCATCCACTTCACACTCTTCCCAATTATCCCCACCCCACCACAGGTCAGCATCACTAACCCCTTTAAAACTGGATCAGCCTCCTAAGTCCCCCCCACCAAACCCAATTCACTTAATCTAGGGTGAGAAACTTCAAGAATGTTTAAGGAGTGCAGAACAGTAAGACATTACTAAAAATTTTCTGTTTTTATATTTGCCATACTACAAGTTTCTCTATGTGGTCTTTTATGTTAATGCTGTCTTCATGGAGTGTCTTAAATTCTTAGTAGGACCTCAGATTTGTGATGCTTTATGATTTGAGGACAAGTCACTAACTTCTTGGAGCTTTGGTTTCCCTATCTGTAATATGATGTCACACCTTGAGGATTAACATCTCAAATTCTAAGGTTCTATGATGTCTTGAAGAAACTTACTATCCACTTCTAAGATGTTTTTTGCTTTCATAGGGATTCAGTGTGTACATTTGTGGGGCTAGTGCAGGGTCCCCAACCCCCAGGGACCGGTTCCTGTTAGGAACAGGGCCGCACAGCAGGAGGTGAGCGGTGGGCGAGTGAGTGAAGCTTCATCTGCCGCTCCCCATCGCTGGCATCACCGCCTGAACCATCCCCCCCCGGCCCCCCAGCCCCCATCCATGGAAACATTGTCTTCCACGAAACTGATCCCTGGTGCCAAAAATGTTGGGGACCGCTGGGCTAGTGTATTTAGACTGTTTTATACTTCCTGACTGAAATCTGTCTCTTTGGTATTACATGGTCCACAAGAGGGCGCCCACTTTCTAGCAAATTGGACATTATAGCCTTGGTTTCACAGAAATCTTTCTCTTAAATCTCACAGAAATTCCAGCAAGCACAAGATGATAAGCAATTTACAATGCACTGGTAACTTATTTAGATATTTCAAATGATAATTGTTAGTACAAATAGATTTCAATTTAAAAAAATGAATGTCCTCACAAATGGGATGAATTTGTGATTTTACCCATGATGTTGGAGTGATGAAACATGTAAAATTCGTATGAAGCCAGGCTTGAAGTTCTATTCAACGCTATAGAGAATCCCCAGTTCCTTAACTTACCAACTTCTTACTCAATCGTCGTGCCTCCCAGTTACTTTTGCTTGATCTACCTCAGAGGGTTGTTGTGGAGATTAACTCAAAGCAGAGTGAAGTAAGTCAGAAAGAGAAAGACAAATACCGTATGCTAACACATATATATGGAATTTAAAAAAAAATGTCATGAAGAACCTAGGAGTAAAACGGGAATAAAGACACAGACTTACTTGAGAATGGACTTGAGGATATGGGGAGGGGGAAGGGTAAGCTGTGACAAAGCGAAAGAGAGGCATGGACATATATACAGTACCAAACGTAAGGTAGATAGATAGTGGGAAGCAGCCGCAGAGCACAGGGAGATCAGCTCGGTGCTTTGTGACCGCCTGGAGGGGTGGGATAGGGAGGGTGGGAGGGAGGGAGATGCATGAGGGAAGGGATGTGGGAACAGATGTATATGTATAACTGATTCACTTTGTTATAAAGCAGAAACTAATAAAAAAAAAGAAAATCAGCAAAAAAAAAAGCACCAAGATGTATATAGCATCTTTAATCATAATAGCCCCAAACTAGAGAAAACTGTATGTCCAGCAATAGTAACAGTGATTAATAAACTTTGGCCTATTTTAACAATAAAAAAAAAAAGCATGTGAAAATAACTTGAACTAGTACCTAAATGTAGGCTACTGTTTTTAGACAGGAGTTTATTGCTGAAAAATCAGGACTTGGGATGTGTGTTAATTATCTTAATTATAATTCAATATTTGTAGGAGAAAAAAGGCCAAATGATATCATAAAAGATCCAGTTTTTCTTCTTGAAATGTATTTATTTGAAATTCTCATCAAATAGAAGAAAGATGCTCACGTAAATAACATGTTAGCTGTCAACAACATCATCCTTTTTATGCTTTTTATGGTGATTATCAATATAAGGCCATTGGGTCAAACATTCTCATTGTAAAAATGATTCAAGGCAAAATTCTTTATAAAAACAGCACAATCGTTTGGAGAGCAACTAAGTAGTTTTGAAGGAAGACTCTTTCAAACATTTAGAGAAGTTGATTCAAAGATGCTCACTTATGGAGTTTAGGTAAATTATAATGGGGTTTGGTGATGGAGAGTGGTGATGATGAAGGGGGAGGGGTAAAACTGACAGGGAAAAGGCAGGGGAAGAGAAAGAAGTTGGGGGATTTAGTGGAGGGGGTTGGGCAGAGGATGGACAAATTGATAGTCAAAGGGACCCTGCAGGCAGGCAGACATTAGGTCGGCACCCCAGACACCAAAAAGCAGCTGCCAGGCAAACCAGACATGAGAAGGACTTAAAATATCTCATCAAAGGCAAAGCAGCCACTCAGGAGGCTGGTCAGGGCATCAGGAGAAGATGTGAGAGAGGACATTCACAAGGACTTCTTATATGAGGTTGTAGAATTAGTAGAAAGAACATGGACTTCTTCCGTATGGGTTTGAGTGACTTTGAGAACATGAATTAATGTCTCTGAGGCTGTTTCTTCAACTGTAAAATGAGGATAATGATTCCTACCTCTCAGTGTTGCTGTAAGGATTTAATGAATTAATACAGAGAAAGCCACACATGGTAAGTACTACAAAAGCATCATCAGGATGCTCCTACCTTCTCTTCATCATCATTTTTATATTCATCATTATCACTATCATTACCATCAGTATCATTGTCATCACAGTTTTTCTTCTAAGGCTTGATGATGGAAGCCCTGAGGTAGATGTACCTAGTTAAGGCTTATATGCCGTCCCATGCATGAAAACAAAATTAAAACCAAAACTCTGGTAAAGTACAATAACATACACCAACCCTGTGGCCAAGCAATTCTACTCTTATTTACCAAAAAGAAATGAAAATATGAGTAAATAAAAAGTCATGTACCCAATATTTATTGCAGGTTTGTTTTTCTTTTTGCCTTTTTTTTTTTTGTAGTAGGAACATTTAACATTAGGTCTATCCTTTTCACAAAATTTTAAGTGCACAAAACAGTATTGTTAACCACAGGCATGATGTTATGCAGTAGATCTCTGGAACTTAATCATCTTGCATAAATAAAATTTAATTCCCATCAAATAGCAACTTCTGATTTCCCCCTTCCCCCGGTTCCTGACAACTACCAATCCACTTTCCACTTCTACGAGTTTGACTATTTTATATACCTCATATAAGTGTAATCATGCATTATTTGTCCTTCTGTGATGGGTTTATTTCATATAGCATTATGT
Organism: Mesoplodon mirus; assembly: GCF_964341445.2. Classification (NCBI taxonomy): domain Eukaryota; kingdom Metazoa; phylum Chordata; class Mammalia; order Artiodactyla; family Ziphiidae; genus Mesoplodon; species Mesoplodon mirus. Next base: position 78,151,432 of record NC_138988.1, on the reverse strand, counting down.
GCTCCAGTTTCATCCATTTTGGTGAATATTGCAGGATTTCCTTCCTGTTTAAGGCTGAGTAATATTCCACTGTGTGTATACACTACAGTTTCTTTATCCATTCATCTGTCGATGGACATTTAGGTTGTTTCCATATCTTTAGTTATTGTGAATAATGGTGCACTGCAGTTTTAATCATAATGGTCTCAAACTGGAAGCAACTCAAATGTCCATCAAGTGGTGAATTAATTTAAAAATTGTGCTATGTTCATCCAGGGAACAAACTACAGATGCAATCAATAACATAGATGAACCTCAAGCACATTGTACTGAATGAAAGAAGCCAGACACTAAGGAATGAATACTAATGATTTACTTAGATGAAGTTCAGGAATAGGCCAAACTAATTCATGGTAAACAGGAGTCAGAACAGAGGTCGGGGGGGGGTGGGGGGAAGGGGATGGTAGAGATTGACTGGAAAGGGGTCTGGGGGAACTATCTTAGGTTATAGGAATATTCTAGTCCTATTTGGGGTGGACATTTCACAGGTATACACGTTAAAGTGCTCTTGTCAGCTTTGTGCATTAGATGTATGTAAATTAAACCCCAATAACATTTTAGTTCTTTGGAAAAATAAGACAAAACAAATCAAAACAAACAAGACTATGATATTTAACGCGCCCAAATGAGCTCACAAAACAAAGCCAAGCTACCAAGATATAGTGGAGACCGCACACACAGAGATAGCTTCCCTGGCAAAGAGACAGAAGCAGAGAGCGATGAATAAAGCTAGAGCAACTTTCCAGAAGAGCAGTCACATGCAAAGCCATTCAGAAAAATAATCAGCGGATAGACGCCACCCGGCAAAGGCTTCCCTCTGTGACAGCTGAATTGTCATCAGGCATAATCAAGGTCTGTGAAAAGGGTTGGAGGGGCACATCCTGAGAATCTGTGTATTTTCTATTAAAGTGTCTATTAACTTGTCTATTCACCCTGCAACAAGGTCCTCTGCTCGCCCTGCAAAGTATGTCCACAATCTGCCCACTTTTCATGGCCTTTGCTGTGGCCACTGCAACCCAAGCCACCATCCTCTCTAGCTGGTTATGACAATAAGCTCAGTTAATGTGTCCCAGCTTCCACCCTCCCCCTCTGCAGCCTGTTCTCAGCACAGTAGCCAGAGAGACGTGGTTCACACTCCCCAGTGGTTTTCCATGATCCTTTAAGAGAAGTGCCCGATTCTCACCTTGGCCTCCAAGGTCTATGTGAACCTGCTGCTGCGCACCTCTCCAACCACAGCTCCTTGCCTGGGGGCCCCCCACCCCACTCCATGCTCCAGACACAGTGGCTTCTTACCATAGCTTCGACATTCTCATCTTGTCCCAGGCACAGGGTTTTCTAGTTGTGCCTGGAATGATCCTTCTCCATAGCTCTTTGCTTTGACTTCACTGAGGTCGCTGTTCTGATGGCCTCTACTTGGAGGTACCTTCCCTGACTCCCCTTTACAAAATGACACCTCCAGTTACCACCTTTCCTATTAACCCAGATGATGACTCATTTTATGTGTCAACTTGTTTAGGCCAAGGGGGTGCTGAGAGATTTGGTCAAGCATTGTTCTGGGTCTTTCTGTGAGGGTGTTTTGGGATGAGATTGACATTTAAATCCCTATATTGAGTAAAGCAGACTGCCCTCCCTAATATGGGTGGGCATCATCCAATCAGTTGAAGGCCTGAACAGATTAAAAGGCTGAGTCTCTGCCAGGTAAGAGAGGATTCTCATGCCTATTGACAGAGAGAGAGGGAGAGAGAGGGAGAGAAAGGGAGAGGGAAAGAGAAATCTTCTATCAGTTCTGTTTCTGCGGAAAACCCTGACTAATACAACTTGCTTAGTTTTTCCCACAGCACCTATCACCATCTGATACACTGTCTATTTCTGAGTTTATTTGTTTATTGCCTATCCCCCTCATGTAAGTTCATGAGGGCAGGAACTTTGTTTTATTCTCTGCTGTATTTCTACTGCCCAGCACATAGTAGGTGCTCAGTAAACGCTGAACAAATTGTTCTATTTGAAAGGCTGTCTAAGAATACGCAAAAGGCTTTTTCTCTCAACACCAGACAACTACAGTGGGGCTCCTCCACTTTTGTTACTCATGAGAATCCATAGGGACCTTTTAGAGATTTGATGTTGTGCTTTTAAAATATGATTTTGAGAAGAGGTCTGTAAGCATCACCAGGCAACCAAAGGAGTCCACGGTACGAAAAGGTTAAGAACTTACCCTGCTCAAGGAAAATGGCTTGAGCGCAGGAATGACATCTTCCTCATCAGTCACAGCACTTAACACAGTTCAGAGACTCAATACATATTTATTGAGCAGAGGGAGGGATGGGGCTCCTGGGTGAGCCCAGCAGTTCACAGTGGCTGAGCACGGCCTTTGCGCCAGACGCCCTGTGAAACGCTGCCCACGCCTCTGGCACTTAATTGTCACAGTAACACTCTTTTGAAGACAGAATATTATTCTTCTCAACTCACAGATGAGAAGTTTAGAGACGTTAAGTTTCCAAGGTTAAACACCTCACAGATCCATCTGACCGGGAATCCAAGTTCTTATCCCCTGGGCTCCTCTCCCCTGGGCTAGGCCAGCACTTTCCCAGCTGGCCTTCCTGTCTGTGTTCTTGCCCTGCTCCAATCCATTTGCAGTGCCACTAGGCCACCCCACCCTGGCCTGAAGTCCCTCTGAGGCTTCTTGACATCATCCAGGTGCCATCCCACGGCCAACTGTGAGCTGCCTTCATTTACCCTCCAGGGAACCCCCTTCCCCACCCCGTGGTCACCCCTTTCACAGCCCATCTTCACTTGTGATTGTTTTGGGTTAACTTCCTGCCTTCCCAGCTGGACAGGATCTAGACTGTTTTGCTCATTTAAGGCCAGCACCTCGCATAGTGCCTGGGCCATGTTGATCATTAAATGATGGATCCAATCTATGAGTAATAAAGATATGATTATCTACTGTGAAGAATCCATCTATCTATTTTCTATGAAATGTCTAGAAAAGGTAAATCTATAGAGAAAGAGGGTCATGTTTGCTGGGAGTGGGAATGTGGAGTGACAGCCTATTGAGTAGGAGGGATCTCTTGGGTGTGATGAAAATATTCTAAATGTTCTAAAATTCCTAAAAGCATTGAATTTTACATTTACAGTGAGAGCACGTTATGACATGTACTTTATACCTCAATAAAATTGTTAACGATAACAACAAAAACACCTAGTGTTGGCTAGCAAAGAATCAGCCAGTTCCAGAGATTTCTCTGATGGCAGGAAAGATACCCCCAAATTGTATGCAGCTTAACATTTTTGTAAAAGCAATATGCAGCATCAAAGTTCACTCTTTCATAGGAAACCTTAACTTCTCAGTGGAAGGTATCTCACTGCTTTGGATTCTTCAGGGTCTGTGATCAAGTTTCATGGTGACAGATAAAGAAGCCCACAGTCACATGATCATGAGAAGTGCGGGACTGAACATTGAAAAAGAAATCTTTGTGGCTTAGTTTGCTCGAAAAGCAGCACGACGTGCAGAAGTAGGAAGATGAGAGTAGAAGTTGTTTCTCCGATTTCTGAGCCCTTGGGACCAAGTTGCTAAACAGTCACATGGTTCTTAAGAGGGTAGAAGGTCTCTGATTTCTCTTCTGCAAATTTAGCAAGAGTTTGGAGTTTGGTAGGCTAACATGGAAGAACATAGGTGGAAATAGGCGGGCCTGGACCCCAGTCATATTCCAGGAAGGAGCCGCTTCTTTGCCCTGATCTGGTCAAATGAGATAGGGCAAAAGATAGCTTGCCCAGGGGCTGCGGCTGGACCTGGGGTTGCCACACGCCATGCTCTGGTCCCCAAACAGAAAAATCACAGTACTTCTCAGGCTCAAGGTCCTTGGAGAGCTCAAGGCTGGCTGCCTCAAAGCCCCTTGATCCTATGGAATCTAGGGCTGCCTGAGGGTGGGGGTCAGAGCAGCAAAGCCAGCGGGGGAGAAAGTTCCACTGCTCCAGCTCTGGGTGTCTCTTGCTGGGTGTTTGCTCTTTTGCCCTGGAATCATTGGTGATACCTGATGGCCATGTAGTTGGTCTGCATCATTTTATAAGATGGAAGAAACAAGCCTTCTCGGGAGGAATATTGATGCAATGACAGAGTACTAGACTGGAACACGGAAGACCTGAATTCAAAGGCTAGTGCTACAACTAATCAGCTGTGTGACCCTGGGAAAATGAGTTTTCCTCTCTGAGCACCTGATTGTCCATCTGTAAAATGAGGGGTTTGGGTTAGATGGATTTGAAGGTCCTTTTGCCTCTGATACTAAGAATATTAATGACTCGAATTTCTTAATCATGGTGCCAGGGATACTTGCATTTATTCCTAAGAGGCAGGCATAGTTTTCACTGTTTATGAATAAGGAAACTAGGGATAAGGCAGGCTAACGGAATTGCTCGAGTTCAAAGTGCTTGGAAGCTGAATTGCTTGGACTTGCCCAGCTCTGTCTACACTGGGTCCTAAACCCCAACTACACGGCAGAGTGTGAGGGAATGTTCCTCATTCCCTGGCTTGGGGGCACCACAGACACTTCCAGAGGCCACTCGCTGCTACAGAAAAGCTGTAGTTTTTCCCCCCAGTGTTATATCTAGAAAACTTTTAATATACAGAAAATTAAAAGAAATTTACAGAGAACACTGTTATACCTATTTCCTGCTAGTTCTTACTGCTCACTTTGTCACCTCTCCAGCCATCTAGTCATCCCTCTGTCCTTCCATCTTATTTTTTGTGGAATCCTTTGGTTTTGATTAATTTTGAGAAAGGTTGCTCCTGTCAAGTTTTCTCAGTTCTTTCTTCCTGGTCATATACCATTTAATCATTACAAGAGCTAATGCAAAAGAAATTGGAGAGAACAGCTTCTATTCTCTACATCATCTTCCTGTTTCTGCACATCATGCTAGTCTTCGAGCAAACTAAGCCACAAAGATTTCCTTTTTAATGTTTTGTACTGGGATTCCCATGATCATGTGGCTCTGGGTTCCTTTATCCTGCCTTACAGATGAAGAAACAGGCTCATAAAAGTTAGCAGCTGGCTGAGTGTCACTTAGTTGGGAAGCACTGGAGCCCAAGCCTCTCTGGGGCTAAAGCCTTGACTCTTACCCTTATGCTCTCATACCCTCTGACATGGCACTTTTCCAAAACATAGGCATTATGCTTTCACTTTAAGCAAACTTCATTTTTTTCCACTGGGGATTTTCTCCATAGGCAATTAACAGCTTTTATAGCCAAACGAGACAAAACAAAAACAACTCAGGGTTCATTCACTCAGTTATGACATGATATTCAAACATGGTATCTTAAAAGAGAATAATAAATTATGTGGCCCTTCTCTCATAAAGTTTACTATTTATAGTTTGGTTTTGTGTGTGTGTGTGTATGTGTGTGTGTACTTGTGTGTATTCCGTAATAGCTGTTGCTTTTACAAACCAATGCCTTTGGAACTCAGTTCACAAGCTTGGCTGTTTCTTTTTTATTTCTTTTTGTTTGCTCATCATGCTCTCGAAATGGAAAAAGAAGTTTCATCAGGGTGCATCAGGGTAAGTGTCAGCACTGGTGTGATATGGGATTGTTCAGATTACTCAGCGTGGCTCTCAAGACCCAAGCTTATTATCCTCAACCTATCAGCTCAGCTCAAACAAGTACACAAATTCTGTTGCCAACCTGATTGAGTAGTGGGGTGACATGATGCTATGTGAAATAAGCCAGTCACAGAAGGACAAATACTGCATGATTCCATTTATATTCCATTTATAAAACAGCCCAACTCACAGAAGTGGAGGGTGTCTAGCAGAGGCAGCAGGTACCAGGGCCCAGTGTGCAGAGGCAGGGTAGCACCATGGATGTGTGGCCAGGCTGTGGACCTGGATTAAGTCCAAGGCCCAGCTCTGGCCTCTGCTAGTTATATGACTTGGGCAAATTACCTAACCCCCCCCAACCCCTATGTTCTCACTTATAGCAACATCTGCCTCACAGAATTATTGACTGGGACATAGTAACATGCCTGGCACATGCGGTATATATTACCAGGCAGTGAGCAGCCCAGGTTGACAGGCACCAGGGGTCTCTAAGGATGAGAATTCAGAAGTGAGCTTAGATTACAGGCTTGGGATCAGATAACAAACATTCTATTCTTCTTCATAATTTTGATTTCTGTATTAACTTCATTTTAAAAGTCTGTCTTTTCTCTCAGTATGGTAGCCCCATATAAATAGTATTATTCTTGATCAAGTGACTTTAAGAGTCTCCTTATTGAGAGATTTTTTTAATCCACAGTTTAGTCACTTTACCTTCTGAATTTGCCATCTCTTTACTTAATTACAAAAACGTTTGTGGGGGGAGGGATTTAGGAGTCAAGATATTATTGTCTCCTAAGGCAATATTGCAATAATCAAAGAAGAGGAACTGAATGATCATTTTAAGTATTATGGGATGATTCAGTGTGAAATATGGGATCTGGTTAACTCATTTTTTTGTTGTTGGATGTTTTGGTCTTCACCCACGAAGTTCCTCTTTTCAGGGCTTTTAAGTGAACGTTGCCTGCCAACAGAGTATACAGGACAGAAACAGAAAACAAAGTGTTGGCCTGAATTCATAAGGTCAAGGATGAAAGTCAGAACACCGGTAAGAAAAAACTTTAGCAATGTTTTTGGCTGAACCCAAGCTGTTTGGGACCTTCTCTCTCAAGCAATGCCAAATAATTGATGTTATAAAGAAAAATAAATCCCACAAACCTCTTTGATATCATAACTACCAAACAATAGGATTGTTGACTGCATTTTTCCTGTTTTCTTTCATGAAGATACACCCTAAGTGCTCTGTTCTGTGGTACAGTTCTTGGAATCTGTTCAGTAAATACTGATTTTTAAAAATAAGATATAAAAATTTTCCACGGCCAAGAAAAGATTTCCACGTAATTTAAAGACCCTTAAACGTGGAAAGCATTGTACTAAGCGCTTGACGTGAGTTATCGCATTTAATTCTCCCCACGATGCTATGGTATAGACACTCTATCCTCCCCCAAGTTACGAACGGGGAATCCAGAGAAGTTAAGCAACCTGTCCAACATCTCTAACCCTGAAGGGTTAAAGCTCCATTCAATCCAGGCAGGCTTTAAAGGTTTTATGAGCATCAGCCATGTGGTTTAGGGCAACTCACTCAACCTCTCAGAATTTTAGTTTGTGATGTCAGCTGGGTACAATGATACCTGCCTTGCAGGTGTGTCGTACAGATTAGATATAATATGGTACGTGTAAAGTGCTTAGCACAGAATCTGCATCGCAACAAATTCTTCGTACAAGGAAGTTATTTTGGTGTCCTCTTTCTGTTGTTCATATAATCTATACAAAAACTAATGGGACAAGAAATATATTCCTTCTCCTAATGCCTCGATGAAGATAACAGTGAAAGGGGGACTCAGTGAGGACACTGGGAGGCCGTGGGTTATGGACCACGTGAAGGAGCCTAAGAACACTTACTGCAGTTTGGCCCAGGTCTGTCCAGCCAATGGAAGATGGGCTATTCTCTGTGCCATGACACTAGGCAGAGGGGGTATTTATGGACTGAACACTGGAGAGCCTCACTCAACCTATAAAAGGCATCCTTCCTGGATGCCTTTGGGATTCTCAGGGAAAAACTGAGCTCACGCCTATAGTAATACAACAGCCATTACATGGACCAGGTACACAGTGCTGATGCCAGCATGTTACACATTGTGTCATCCACACAGAAACCAGGAAGTAAGGATTATTTTGCTTATTTCATAGGTGAGGATACAAACCCAAGTCTATTTGACTCATAAGCCCATGATCTTAAAATACTGTGTTTATGAAGAATGACTGGTTGTAAGGGAAAAACAACCAGTTCAACGTGCTGCAAGCAAAAGGGGAAATCTCATTATGAAAGTGGTATCTCACAGATTTCCTGAGAAAGGAGCCAGAACTGGAAACTAGAAAGTTGTGGGCTTGCGAGCTCTCTCCCTCCCTCCCTCCCTCCGTCCCAATCTCTCTCTCTCTCTCCTCATCTTTTCCTTCTCTTTCTAGAACACCCCTCAACCCGTCCTCAGCCCTATTACAGAACTAGCTACTCCACACTTCTGAGGTTATACGCTATTTGTCCCTGCTCTCATGAAGACTTCAAGTTCCCAGGAGAAGAATATTTTTTTTAATTCTTTTTCTTCTTTTATTATCCATGTGGGGTGTGAAAGCTGATGAAGGGCCACAGAAATTCCTGAGTTCAGCCTACTCTTACGTCGGAGTCTTGTGTACCCCTGGAAGTTGCTTAGGCGACTGTTTAGACACCTCAGGGCAGCCGGCTTTACTGTGGGAGTCCTGGCTGTTAAAATACCCTCCCTTTTACTACTCCCACCTCTATTAATTCCCCTCCATGGGTCCCCCGCTGGCTGAGGGAGCAGAACAGGCCCCAGTGTCTCCCTGTCCCTCCCATCCCAGCCTCTGGCCCACGAGCTCTAGTCATCAATGCTACTCTGAAAATGGACACCCAGACCAGATCCAGACCAGATCTGGCCACCCTCCATGTCTGACCTCCAGGCCAGATTTCAGTGCCTTTTGGTCAGCCCAGCACCTGGGGGCCAGTGCCTGGAAGGACAGATTGCCCCAGAGGAAGAGCCACCGGGGGTCACTCAGGGGACAAAGACAATGATGAAGGGGGAAGTGCGAGTGAAGATGCATAAGGACCCCAGGAGCGTCCCAGCTGAGATGGCAGATGCAGAACCTACAGCTTCCTCTCCCTCTGGACCCAGCTCAGAGTCACAGGTCCTGAGATGGCCTTTCTGAGGGCATGTGGCCAGAGCCGAGGGTGGAAGGGAAATTGTGAAAAGGGGGCTCCTTGAGCAGGCGGAGGTCTCTGAATTGGCAGAGGGCTCAGTGAGGGGAATGGGGACCCAGTGAGGGAGGAGGCTTATCTGTGGGCGGGCCATCAGTGAGGGGGCCCCATGAGAAGACAAGACTCAATATGAGTGATGAAGGGGAAAACTATAGGACTTTTTTTTTTTTTTGCCAATGTGGGGGGCTCAGTGGTGCAGCCTGGGCCCTTTTCCACACACTCCCCCCCCTCCCTCCTTTCCCTCCTTCTCCCTCCCCCCCCCTTCTCCTTCCCCCTTTCCCCTTTCCCTTCTCCCTTGGCCCACAAGCCTCTGCATGGGCTATGGTCGGTGGTGGGGGAGAAGTGTGAACTTGCAGAGAGGATGGAAACTCTGCACAGAGGTCAAGGGCAATGTGTGTGTGAGGGTGAGTCAGGATGGAAGTCAGAGACCCCCATGTCCCCTGAGTTTAGCCTCATCCCCCAGAACCGGCGGGCCCAGGGTCTCCTCCTTCATACTCCCAGGAGAAGATGTTTATTGGTCCAGCTGGAGTTGTTGGCCACTGGTTGAGGACTGACTGAAGGATGGCAAGCAGGAACTATCCCTGTGGATTGCAGGGACTAGAGAAATGAAATTGATGCTCGGGATGGATAAACACTAGACAAGGCATCCTGCACACCTATACTGCTTTCCTATAAGATGCTCAAGCATTTATTTATTTCAGAAAATTCAACTAAACATGACCTGTATTAACATAAGCATTGAGGAGTGTGTAATTAAGATGATGTTTGGTGCCTAAACACGTTGATTTAGGCAGAAAAATTAGTAAACCTAGAAAGTGCCATTTCAAGTACACTAGGCCAGCTGCCTGGTAGAGGCTCTAACTATTGTCTGGTTTCTAGTGTAGTGCTGTCTGATGGGGGAAAAAAAGCAAGCCACCTATATAATTTTAAAAACTCTACTAGCCACATTTTTAAAAACACTGAAAGGAAAAAGGTAGAATTCATGTTAGTAATATATTTTATTTAACCCAATATCTAAAATATTATCATTTCAATATGTAATCAATATTATTAATGAGGTATTTTACATTTTTTGTTCTAAGTCTTCAAAATATGATATGCATTTTGTATTTATAGCGTATCTCAATTTAGATGCAATATTTTCATTGGAAATATCTGATCTGTATTTAGATTTCCTAAAATATACAGTTGACCAAGTAGAGTTGTAATTACATGTTCCAGTATTTTATGCTAGCTCCCATTATTAAGTGGAAAAAAATTAAGGTTTTTATTTCTCACTGAGCTAATCTATTGTCCAAATTGTTTCTCCTGTGTAGAAAGGATCATTGGTAAAAATGGCCCTGCTGAGACTGTGGGTTTCTACCCCAAGCAAAAAAAAAAAAAAAAAAAAAAAAATAGCTGGAAACTCAGAGCTATATCTCTTCACCACTTTGCTTGGTCTATGTGACAACAAATAATTTTTTTTTCATAGATTAACTGACCTGAGAATGTTGGACATTTTTGAGATATTGCTGTTACAATACTTTTTTTTTTTTCATTGAAACAACCAAGTTTCCTTAGGAGATTTTTCTTGGCCCCTGAAATGCTATAATTGCATCTAGGGGTTCAGGAGATGCTGACGGTGCAAATCACTGGTGAAAAAATGCAAGTAGCTGACATTTGTCCCCTCTTGGTAGTACTTAGGGACAGCAGGTATGGGCAAGGAGGAGACAGCCCATGTAGTGAGTCCCCAGGCCAGACTTCCAGATTGAACAACAGGTCAGGAGCTATCGGTAGAAGCCATGTGGGTAATTAATGGTCTAGGAGTAAAATCATGTCAGGACAACACACACCAAACAACACCTAGTCTGGTGCCAAGGAAAGTCTCCTGCCAGAAAACCCAGCTCCAGGTCCTGGGATGCCAGCCTTCTCACACTCTCCTCTCCTTGGTATTGCTGAGCCTGGTGGGGCCTCGAGTCTTATTCTTTTTCTTATTAGTGTTTTGCTTTGAGGAAGGAAGTGACAACTCCAACTCCCTCTTCTTGGAATCCCAGTCTTCATCCCGCTGATCAAGCTGCAACCCCTTCTGCTTGGTGGCCTCGCGGTGGTCCCGGCACTGGGGCTCAGCCCTAGGAGAGGGGAACCAGCTCTCAACTCCCCAACGCCCGTGGACTGGACAGCCTGCCCGGCCTGCAGAGGGGCGTCTCCTCTGCCCTCTACATGCGGCATGGGCACCTCCGCCGTCCAGTCGAGGAGAAAGGCGGCCAAGTTCAAGCATTTCCAAGTATACACTTAGGGAGGTCTCAGACACTAAAGAAACTACTCTGAGGTGGAGAAAAACAGGGTGCCCGGGTGGGATGTCCATAGCATCAAAGACAAGCACTTAGTTTGAAGCCACTTAGTGGCTGCACCACTAAGCCCCCTTACTCATTTTTAAAGTGCTCACATCAACAGAGCAACCTGCATAGTATGGGGAGGCTGTTTTCCTTCATTTATTTTTTAATTTCATTTTTTCCTAATTATAAAAGCTATGTCTGTTCATTGTAGAAAAATTTAAAGTACAGAAACAGGTAGGGAAGAAAATAAAAATTATAATCACGTATGTATTGTATGTATAGATGGATTTATGTAAAGAATAGTTAGATGATATATATAGGTAGATGATAGCTACAGAATCTTAGAACAGGTGATAGATGGAGAAGTAGATGAATCAATCGTCATACACACACGGACGATGGGAAGCATACAAAAACACTGTTTTGTATATGAGGCCAAAGGTGAGTATGTGACTTGCTTATGGACACTGGTGAAAGCCCATTCATGGAGATAAGATTTGAGCCAGTATGAGGACAAATGAAATTTGACAGGATAAATGATCATACAGGCAGGGCAAACAGTATTGTAAGTACAAAACATGATAAAAAGCACAATTCACTCAGAGGACAGCAAACCTGCTTGTTGCTCAGCCCTTGTGCCCCCAACAAGCTGCAAGTGACTTCTCCATATTCAGACCACAAAGCCTCCCTCCTCTGACCTGCTCTTTTGACCTTGTCACTTTCTATCTTGTATTAGTTTTATTTATGTAAACAAGTTCTCTCTTCTCCCAGACAGGGAGATTCTTAGTGTTCAGCACTGTACCTGAAGTATCTTTAAATCCTTTCCAGTATCTAGTTCAATGCCTCTCTAATTTTTATTTTCTGTAAGGTAATGAGGACTTTTTAAAAATTGAAGTATAGTTGATTTACAATGTTGTATCAGTTTCTGGTATACAGCAAGGTGATTCAGTTTTATATTACATATAAGAATATATATATTCTTTTTCAGGTTCTTTTCCCCTTATAGGTTATTATAGGATACTGAATATAGTACTGTGTTATACAGTAGGACCTTGTTGTTTATCTTTTTTTTTTTTTGCGGTATGCGGGCGTCTCACTGTTGTGGCCTCTACCGTTGCAGAGCACAGGCTCCGGACGCACAGGCTCAGCGGCCATGGCTCACGGGCCCAGCCACTCCGCGGCATGTGGGATCCTCCCGGACCAGACACGAACCTGTGTCCCCTGCATCGGCAGGCAGACTCTCAACCACTGTGCCACCAGGGAAGCCCTATCTATTTTATTTATAGTAGTGTGTCTCTGTTACTCTCAAACAATAGATTTTAATAATCTAAATAATCTAAAACAATATAGTTTCCACCCCAAACTAGCCATTTCAGTGAAGAATTGGTAAAAACAAGTCAAACAACAATTGGTTGGATTTCCTCGTTTCATTTTCATCAACCTGAGACCACTGAGTTGGCAAAGACCTTGGTCACTGGCTCCTATTTCTCTGCCCTTTATAGCTGGAAATAAAGGAAACTTACTGCTCCAGGAATGCTACACAGGCTTTCTGCCCATAGATCTGTGCAATCCTCTTTGGTGTGTCTCCAAAGAAGTCAGGGGCGTCGATGGCGGCGTGCAGGGCATGGAGAGTTTTGAGCACGTTCAGATGGCCCGATTCAGCTGCGAAATGAGCGGGGGTCCAGCCCACATCAGTTACCAGGCAGGGCCTGGCCCCGTGCTCTATCAGGAGCTTCAGCACCTCCATGTGTCCTTAGATGTCCCAAGAAGAAACAAAAGGTTAGGATGAAAGTGTCTCTGCTGGACCAAGGCCAGAGCTAGCCTAGGTGGCACAAAAGAGGGGGAGACGTTTGCCCTTGAGGTCCCTCCAGCTTCCAAGCATCAACCCCTCCTCTCTTCTCCCTCTTCTTACCAGGCACTCAGCACCCCACTCTTACCCTGTGGCTCCCACTCTTGGTCTGAGCCCTCCAAGGATTCCCTCTGTTCCTTCCAGGACACCCCCCTCTCCTGTCCATTCTTGCAGACCCTGCCCAGGAATCTTGCTTTTTCTTCCAAGTCACTCTACCTTGACCTGTGCTAACACCCCTAAGGCTCACTCTGCTTTCGGCAGTCTCAATGCCAACTGCAAAACCAAATATTTGGCAACGACATGGATGCACTTTGAGGGCTTTATCCTAAGTGAAATAAGTCAGACAGAGAAAGACAAATATCATATGATCTCACTATATATAGAATCTAAAAACAAAAAAACTGAGCTCACAGATACAGAGAACAGATTCGTGGTTGCTGTGGGTGGGTGCAAGATGGGTGAAGGTACAAAAGGTACAAACTTCTAGTTATAAAATAAACGTCATGAGGATGTAATGTACGGCATGGTGACTATTGCTAATAATACTGTATTGCATATTTGAAAGTTGCTAGGAGAGTAGATCTTAAAAGTTATCACAAGGAAAACAATTTGTAACTATGTATGGTGGCAGATGTTAACTAGACTTATTGTGGTATTTCACAATATATATAAAAATTGAATCATTATGCTATATACCTAAAACTGATATTATGTTGTATGTCAATTACATCTCAATAAAAAATACATCAAGTCCCACTTACATGAAAGCTAGCACAGATTAAGAGCACAGGTTTTCTCGTCAGAGAGATGTGGGTTTATACCTGACAATAAATACTGCTTGCTAATCATGGCAACCCAGATGAGAAACAAACATCCGAGGTTCAGTTTCCTCATTTGCCAGTTAAGGATATATTCACTTACCTTACTGAGTTCTTGTGAAGCACAAAAGAATCACAGGCGTAAAGTACACAGCCCAGCATATAGCAAATGTTCACTGACAGGTGCTTTAGCATAGCTCCCATCACTTTGTACTGGAAAATTCTCCCAACGGATTTCTCTGCAGCCAGGCTTGCTTCCCACCAACCCATTCGCCATACGGGAGTCAAAACAAATTTTTAAAAAGCAAAGTTGACTGTAATACTTTCCTAACATTCTTCAATGGTGTTCTATGGCTGAAGGTCTTGACAAGCCCCTTGGCTGAGTTTTTGCCACGATCCTCCTCCAGTTCTATAACTGAGCCTTGTTTGGCGTGCCCCAGCCATGAACAGGACAAAGTTCCTGTTCTGCCCTCAAGAGGGCAGAAGGCTAACTTTAATTGAGAGTCTCTACGTGCTCGGCAGTGCACATTCGCTATCTTACTGACTCCTCACCACAAGATTCCAAGGCAGCATTACTGCTCTCTTCATACAGATGAATAGACTAAGTCCTGGAGATGTTAAATAACTTGCCTAAGGTGCTACAACTAATAAGTGGAGGTGCCAGGATTGTAATGGGCCCCATTCATTCATCTGGCTCCCAAGAAATGTTCTTTCTACTACCCCACACCGACTACTAACTGGGAACCTCATGAACAGTGGTCTCAAAGGGATGGATCTACATAGGCATTGCCTACTCACCCTTGATTGCAGCCCAGTGAAGTGGGGTTCGGTCATTCCAGTCCACATCCTTGTAGTTTGGGTCACAGAAACCTTTCTTCAAAATCTTTTTCACTGAATTGTAATCCCCAGCAGCTACAGCTTGGTGGAGTTTTGTCATGTCGGCCAGTTTGGTCAATTCCATGACCAAAAAAAACAACTGTGGGAAAAGCATGCCACTTAGGAAATTCTCTGCAACACTTTCTTCCTAGGGAGTGATTCCATAGGGTTCCTGATTGTTTACTTTCTTTCTACCTTATACCTTTGCATCCAGGGCTGCTTCCTGTGCATGCCCTGCTGAGTGTGTATTTGGACCTTAGCTCCTATGGTTAGTGCTTGCCAACCCCTATCCAAAAATGACCAATGGTTCCTTTCTGCCTATAGGATTATAGGCTAAGTTCATGGGCTGACATTTGCTCATTGGCCTCAAACCTCTTCCCAGTACTACTTCCCACTCCTACTCAAAAGTGCTAGCAGTGTGACTCTCAGTTGTGTAATTCTGTGCCTTATCTTTCTCATCTAAAGAATGGGTATAATGGGCTTCCCTGGTGGCGCAGTGGTTGAGAGTCCGCCTGACCATGCAGGGGACATGGGTTCGTGCCCCGGTCCAGGAAGATCCCACATGCCATGGAGCGGCTGGGCCCGTGAGCCATGGCCACTGAGCCTGCGTGTCCGGAGCCTGTGCTCCGCAGTGGGAGAGGCCACAACAGTGAGAGGCCCGTGTACCGCAAAACAAAAAAAAAAAGAATGGGTATAATTAGCCAGGGTCTTTTGAGAATACAAGGACAATTCATGTGAGCAGTTTATACTGGATACAGAGCAGGTGCCCCATGGAAATTAAATATTATCGCTACACCAATTCAGGAGATGGACAAGATGAAAACTTAAAAATAAAATAGCTAAAAATTGTTTACAACATTAAGACACAAACCAACAGTTCTCAAACTACAGTCTATAGACATTTAGAACTCCCTGGGATGCTTTTGGGGGATCCATGAGGTCAAAGCTATTTTCATTATAATATTAAAATGTGATTGGTCCTGTTCCCTGTGCTGATAATTGGTCTGATGGTTCAAAAACAATGATGTAGAAAACCTCTGGTGCCTTAGCACAAAGCAAGGCAATGACACCAAACACCTAGCAGTCAAGGTATTCTTCACCACCCCACACACAGAGTTTTTGTTTTTGTTTTAAGGCTAATTTTAGTAAAGAAATTAAAGCAGTAAGAATTATTTATATTAAATTCTGACCCCTGATTACATGACTTTGTAAAAGTGCTTTTATCATATTATATAATGAAATGTGTCAACATTTGGAAAGTCTGCATAACTTCATGAATCAATATTTTTTATATGACAAGTGTATGATGTTACCAAATCATGCGTGGGTAAAGAGATCTATTCAAGACAGGCCAATGAGTTTTAGTGAAACAGAGTATGAAAAGTACATTGCGATCGTTTCAGATTCTAACTATAATTTAAAACCCTACCACATGTCCAATTCTGGTGTAGCATCAAAGAAGAACATCCACAATTATCTGAAAAGTCTATAAAATATTCTTCTTTTTTCCAACTTTATATATGGGTAAACCTAGATTCTCTTTATATACTTCAACCAAAACAACAAACTGAATGCAGAAGCAGATGTAAGAATCCAGCTGTCGTCTTTTAAGCAAAATATTAAAGGGATTTGACCAAAAAAAAAAAAAAAAAAACTAAAACAATGCCACTCTTCTCACATATTTTGTTTTAGAAAATATACTTATTTTCATAAAACTATTATTTATGTTATTGTGTATTAGGTTTATTACAACTTTTGTAAATGAATCAAGAAACATTTAAAATTTTTCTCAGTTTTAATATCAAATAGGGTAAATACTGATAGCTATAATCCACATCAAAAAATTCTCTCTGGGGTTCACAGTAAGTTTTAAGAGTAAAGAAGTCCCGAGACTCAAAAGTTTGAGACTTATTGATATAAACAAATAAGGGGCTGAGACAGAAAATAAAAGAACAAAGAGAGAGTCACTTCAGGTGAGGCCATGGGGAACGTCTCTCTGATCTCAACATGCGAGGTCTCAAGAAGAGGTTGGACAACTCCTACAGAACACCTACTGAACGCTGGCAGAAGACCTCAGACCTCCCAAAAGTCAAGAAACTCCCCACGTACCTGGGTAGGGCAAAGCGGAGAGATTCCCGCAGAGAGGATTGGTGCCGACCGGCACTCACCAGCCCGAGAGGCTTGTCTGCTCGCCCGCTGGGGCGGGCGGCGCTGGAAGCTGAGGCTTGGGCTTCGGTCAGAGCGCAGGGAGAGGACTGGGGCTGGCGGCGAGAACTCAGCCTGAAGGGGGCTAATGCGCCACAGCTAGCCGGGAGGGAGTCAGGGAAAACTCTGGAGCTGCCAAAGAGGCAAGAGACTTTTTCTTCCCTCTTGGTTTCCTGGTGCGCGAGGAGAGGGGATTAAGAGCGCTGCTTAAAGGAGCTCCACAGATGGGCGCAAGCTGTGGCTGAAAGCGCGGAGCCCAGAGATGGACGTGGGACGCTGAGGCTGCTGCTGCCACCGCCAAGAGGCCTGTGTGCCAGCGCAGGTCACTGTCCACGCCCCCTTTCCGGGGAGCCTGTGCAGCCCGTCACTGCCAGGGTCCCGGGATCCAGGGACGGCTTCCCTGGGAGAACACACGGCGCGCCTCGGGCTGGTGCAACGTCACGCCGACCTCTGCCGCTGCAGGCTCGCCCCGCACTCCGTGCCCCTCCCTCCCCCCCGGCCTGAGTGAGTCAGAGTCCCCGAAGTGGCTGCTCCTTTAACCCTGTCCTGTCTGAGCGAAGAACAGATGCCCTCTGGCGACCTACACGCAGAGGCAGGGCCAAATCTAAAGCTGAGACCCGGGAGCTGTGAGAACAAAGAAAAGAAAGGGAAATCTCTCCCAGCAGCCTCAGAAGCAGCGGATTAAAGCTCCACAATCAACTTGATGTACCCTGCATCTGTGGAATACATGAATGGACAACAAATCATCCCAAATTGAGGAGCCAGGAGTCAGTGCTGTGCCTCTGAGGTGGGAGAGCCAACTTCAGGACACTGGGCCACAAGAGACCTCCCAGCTCCACATAATATCAAACGGCGAAAATCTTCCAGAGATCTCCATCTCAACACCAGCACCCAGCTTCACTCAACGACCAGCAAGCTACAGTGCTGGACACCCTATGCCAAACAACTAGCAAGACAGGAACACAACGCCACCCATTAGCAGAGAGGCTGCCTAAAATCATAAAAAGTCCTCAGACACCCCAAAACACACCACCAGACGTGGACCTGCCCACCAGAAAGACAAGATCCAGCCTCATCCACCAGAACACAGGCACTAGTCCCCTCCACTAGGAAGCCTACACTACCAACTAAAGCAACCTTAGCCACTGGGGACAGACACCAAAAACAACGGGAACTACGAACCTGCAGCCTGCAAAAAGGAGACCCCAAACACAGTAACATAAGCAAAATGAGAAGACAGAAAAACACACAGCAGGAGAAGGAGCAAGAAAAAAACCCACCAGACCTAACAAATGAAGAGGTAATAGGCAGTCTACCTGAAAAAGAATTCAGAATAATGATAGTAAAGATGATCCAAGATTCTATTTCCAAGATACAAAATCTTGGAAATAGAATAGACAAAATGCAAGAAACAGTTAACAAGGACCTAGAAGAACTAAAGATGAATTAAGCATCGATTAAAAACACAACAAATGAAATGAAAAATACTCTAGATGGGATCAATAGCAGAATAACTGAGGCAGAAGAACGGATAGGTGAGGTGGAAGATAAAATAGTGGAAATAACTGCTGCAGAGCAAAATAAAGAAAAAAGAATGAAAAGAACAGAGGACAGTCTCAGAGACCTCTGGGACAACATTAAACGCACCAACATTCGAATTATAGGGGTTCCAGAAGAAGAAGGGAAAAAGAAAGGGACTGAGAAAATATTTGAAGAGATTATAGTTGAAAACTTCCCTAATACGGGAAAGGAAATAGTTAATCAAGTCCAGGAGGCACAGAGAGTCCCATACAGAATAAATCCAAGGAGAAATACGCCAAGACACATACTAATCAAACTGTCAAAAATTAAACACAAAGAAATCATATTAAAAGCAGCAAGGCAAAAACAACAAATAACACACAAGGGAATCCCCATCAGGATAACAGCTGATCTCTCAGCAGAAACTCTACAAGCCAGAAGGGAGTGGCAGGACATAATTAAAGTGATGAAGGAGAAAAACCTGCAACCAAGATTACTCTACCCAGCAAGGATCTCATTCAGATTTGATGGAGAAATTAAAACCTTTACAGACAAGCAAAAGCTGAGAGAGTTCAGCACCACCAAACCAGCTTTACAACAAATGCTAAAGGAACTTCTCTAGGCAAGAAACACAACAGAAGGAAAATACCTACAATAACAAACCCAAAACAATTAAGAAAATGGGAATAGGAACATACATATCACTAATTACCTTAAATGTAAATGGATTAAATGCTCCCACCAAAAGACACAGACTGGCTGAATGGATACAAAAACAAGGCCCGTATATATGCTGTCTACAAGAGACCCACTTCAGACCTAGAGACACATACAGACTGAAAGTGAGGGGATGGATTAAGATATTCCATGCAAATGGAAATCAGAAGAAAGCTGGAGTAGCAATTCTCATATCAGACAAAATAGACTTTAAAATAAAGACTACTAGAAGAGACAAAGAAGGACACTACATAATGATTAAGGGATTGATCCAAGAAGAAGATATAACAATTGTAAGTATTTATGCACCCAACATAGGAGCACCTCGATACATAAGGCAAATACTAACAGCCATAAAAGGAGAAATCGACAGTAACACAGTCATAGTAGGGGACTTTAACACCCCACTTTCACCAATGGACAGATCATCCAAAATGAAAATAAGTAAGGAAACACAAGCTTTAAATGATACATTAAACAAGATGGACTTAATTGATATTTATAGGACATTCCATCCAAAAACAACAGAATACACATTTTTCTCAAGTGCTCATGGAACATTCTCCAGGATAGATCATATCTTGGGTCACAAATCAAGCCTTGGTAAATTTAAGAAAATTGAAATTGTATCAAGTATCTTTTCTGACCACAATGCTATGAGACTAGATATCAATTACAGGAAAAGAGCTGTAAAAAATACAAACACATGGAGGCTAAACAATACACTACTTAATAATGAAGTGATCACTGAAGAAATCAAAAAGGAAATTAAAAAATACCTAGAAACAAATGACAATGGAGACACGACGACCCAAAACCTATGGGATGCAGCAAAAGCAATTCTAATAGGGAAGTTTATAGCAATACAATCCTACCTTAAGAAATCCTACCTTAGGAAACATCTCGAATAAACAACCTAACCTTGCACCTAAAGCAATTAGAAAAGAAGAACAAAAACATCCCAAAGTTAGCAGAAGGAAAGAAATCATAAAAATCAGATCAGGAATAAATGAAAAAGAAATGAAGGAAACAATAGCAAAGATCAATAAAACTAAAAGCTGGTTCTTTGAGAAGATAAACAAAATTGATAAACCATTAGCCAGACTCATCAAGAAAAAAAGGGAGAAGACTCAAATCAATAGAATTAGAAATGAAAAAGGAGAAGTAACAACTGACACTGCAGAAATACAAAAGATCATGAGAGATTACTACAAGCAACTCTATGCCAATAAAATGGACAACCTGGAAGAAATGGACAAATTCTTAGAAATGCACAACCTGCCAAAACTGAAGCAGGAAGAAATAGAAAATATGAACAGACCAATCACAAGCACTGAAATTGAAACTGTGATAAAAAATCTTCCAACAAACAAAAGCCCAGGACCAGATGGCTTCACAGGTGAATTCTATCAAGCATTTAGAGAAGAGCTAACACTTATCCTTCTCAAACTCTTCCAAAATATAGCAGAGGGAGGAACACTCCCAAACTCATTCTACGAGGCCACCATCACCTTGATACCAAAACCAGACAAGGATGTCACAAAGAAAGAAAACTACAGGCCAATATCACTGATGAACATAGATGCAAAAATCCTCAACAAAATACTAGCAAACAGAATCCAACAGCACATTAAAAGGATCATACACCATGATCAAGTGGGGTTCATTCCAGGAATGCAAGGATTCTTCAATATACGCAAATCAATCAACGTGATACACCAGATTAACAAATTGAAGGAGAAAAACCATATGATCATCTCAATAGATGCAGAGAAAGCTTTTGACAAAATTCAACACCCATTTATGATAAAAACCCTGCAGAAAGTAGGCATAGAGGGAACTTTCCTCAACATAATAAAGGCCATATATGACAAACCCACAGCCAGCATCGTCCTCAATGGTGAAAAACTGAAACCATTTCCACTAAGATCAGGAACAAGACAAGGTTGCCCACTCTCACCACTCTTATTCAACATAGATTTGGAAGTTTTAGCCACAGCAATCAGAGAAGAAAAGGAAATAAAAGGAATCCAAATCGGAAAAGAAGAAGTAAAGCTGTCACTGTTTGCAGATGACATGATACTATACAAAGAGAATCCTAAACATGCTACCAGAAAACTACTAGAGCTAATCAATGAATTTGGTAAAGTAGCAGGATACAAAATTAATGCACAGAAATCTCTGGCATTCCTATATACTAATGATGAAAAATCTGAAAGTGAAATCAAGGAAACACTCCCATTTACCATTGCAACAAAAAGAATAAAATATCTAGGAATAAACCTACCTAAGGAGACAAAAGACCTGTATGCAGAAAATTATAAGACACTGATGAAAGAAATTAAAGATGATACAAATAGATGGAGAGATGTACCATGTTCTTGGATTGGAAGAATCAACATTGTGAAAATGACTCTACTACCCAAAGCAATCTACAGATTCAATGCAATCCCCATCAAACTATCAATGGCATTTTTCACAGAACTAGAACAAAAAATTTCACAATTTGTATGGAAACACAAAAGACCCCGAATAGCCAAAGCAATCTTGAGAACGAAAAATGGAGCTGGAGGAATCAGGCTCCCTGACTTCAGACTATACTACAAAGCTACAGTAATCAAGACAGTATGGTACTGGCACAAAAACAGAAAGATAGATCAATGGAACAGGATAGAAAGCCCAGAGATAAACCCACGCACATATGGTCACCTTATCTTTGATAAAGGAGGCAGGAATGTACAGTGGAGAAAGGACAGTCTCTTCAATAAGTGGTGCTGGGAAAACTGGACAGGGACAAGTAAAAGTATGAGATTAGATCACTCCCTAACACCATACACAAAAATAAGCTCAAAATGGATTAAAGACCTACTTGTAAGGCCAGACACTATCAAACTCTTAGAGGAAAACATAGGCAGAACACTCTATGACATAAATCACAGCAAGATCCTTTTTGAGCCACCTCCTAGAGAAATGGAAATAAAGACAAAAATAAACACATGGGACCTAATGAAACTTCAAAGCTTTTGCACAGCATAGGAAACCATAAACAAGACCAAAAGACAACCCTCAGAATGAGAGAAAATATTTGCAAATGAAGCAACTGACAAAGGATTAATCTCCAAAATTTATAAGCAGCTCATGCAGCTCAATAACAAAAAAACAAACAACCCAATCCAAAAATGGGTAGAAGACCTAAATAGACATTTCTCCACAGAAGATATACGGACTGCCAACAAACACATGAAAGGATGCTCAACATCTTTACTCATTAGAGAAATGCAAATCAAAACTACAATGAGATATCATCTCACACCAGTCAGAATGGCCATCATCAAAAAGTCTAGAAACAATAAATGCTGGAGTGGGTGTGGAAAAAAGGGAACACTCTTGCACTGCTGGTGGGAATGTGAATTGGTACAGCCACTCTGGAGAACGGTATGGAGGTTCCTTAAAAAACTACAAATAGAACTACCATATGACCCAGCAATCCCACCACTGGGCATATACCCTGAGAAAACCATAATTCAAAAAGAGTCATGTACCAAAATGTTCATTGCAGCTCTATTTACAATAGCCAGGGCATGGAAGCAACCTAAGTGTCCATCATCCGATGAATGGATAAAGAAGATGTGGCACATATATACAATGGAATATTACTCAGCCATAAAAAGAAATGAAATTGAGCTATTTGTAATGAGGTGGATAGACCTAGAGTCTGTCATACAGAGTGAAGTAAGTGAGAAAGAGAAAGACAAATACTGTATGCTGACACATATATATGGAATTTAAGAAAAAAATGTCATGAAGAACATAGGGGTAAGACAGGAATAAAGACACAGACTACTTGAGAATGGACTTGAGGATATGGGGAGGGGGAAGGGTAAGCTGTGACAAAGCGAAAGAGTGGCATGGACACATATACACTACCGAACGTAAGGTAGATAGCTAGTGGGAAGCAGCCGCATACCGCAGGGAGATCAGCTCGGTGCTTTGTGACCGCCTGGAGGGGTAGGATAGTGAGGGTGGGAAGGAGACACAAAAGGGAGGGGATATGGGAACATATGTATATGTATAGCTGATTAAATTTGTTATAAAGCAGAAAAAAAAAGAAAAGACAAGAAGTAAGACAAGAAATTGGCTCACATATCATCTTAAAACTTCAGTCAGATCATGTCGTTCTATTTAAAACCCTCCACTGCTCTCTCATTACATTGAGAATAAAATACAAAATGTTCACAACGGCCTGTAAAGTCTGTAGGATTTTCCTCCACCCACACATCTCACTCTTTTCCAAGCTCACTGCTGGCCAGTCACGTGGAAGCATTTTCTGTTCCTGGAAAATGCCAGGTCTTTTACTGCTGCAGGATCTTGCACTTGCTTTCCCTTCTGCCGGGAATGCTTCCCTCTGCCCAGATCTTTGGTTGGATAAATCATTCTGATCCTTCAGAATGCAGTTTTGGGGTGCTAAGAATATTGTATATTATATCTTCAGATTTGTATGCTTTGCTCTATGGATGTCGTGCCTCAATAAAAGCTAAAATATAAAGTGGGCCACCTATAGTAGTTCACTACCACAAAAAAAAAAAAAAAGAAGAGGTTGGAGTCAACCATACAAACTGTGGCTGAGCAGCAGAAGCAACCAGAAATTTGTTAGAAATGCAAATTATTGGGCCCCAACTCGGACCTCCAGTATTAGAAACTGGGGTGGGGAGGGAGCAGTCAGTGTCATGGTAAGCCTTCAAGGTGAGTCTGATGTATGGGAAAAGCAAGGAGAGAGAGACCTTCAAGATGACAGAGGAGTAAGGCGTGGAGATCACCTTCCTCCCCACAAGTACATCAGAAATACATCTAGATGTGGAGCAACTCCTACAGAACACATACTGAACACTGGCAGAAAACCCCAGACCTCCCCAAAGGCAAGAAACTCCCCACATACCTGGGTAGGGCAAAAGAAAAAATAAAAGTCAGAGGCAAAAGAATAGGGACAGGACCTGCACCAGTGGGAGGGAGCCGTGAAGGAGGAAAGGTCTCCACACACTAGAAGCCCCTTCACGGGTGGAGACTGCGGGTGGCAGAGGGGGAAAGCTTCGGAGTAGCGGAGGAGAGCACAGCAACAGGGGTGCAGAGGGCAAAGCGGAGAGATTCCTGCACAGAGGATTGGTGCCGACCAGCACTCACCAGCCCTAGAGGCTTGTCTGCTCACCCGCCGGGGCGGGCGGGGGCTGGGAGCTGAGGCTCGTACTCCACCCAAAAACAACAGAAAACACTCTCTTCTCAAGTGCTCATGGAACATTCTCCAGGATAGATCATATCTTGGGTCACAAACAAGCCTTGGTAAATTTAAGAAAATTGAAATCATATCAAGTATCTTTTCTGACCACAACTCTATGAGACTAGATACCAATTACAGGAAAAAAATCTGTAAAAAATACAAACACATGGAGGCTAAACAATACATTACTAAAAACCAAGAGATGACTGAAGAAACCAAAGAGGAAATCAAAAAATACCTAGAAACGGCTTCCCTGGTGGCACAGTGGTTGGGAGTCCGCCTGCTGATCCAGGGGATGCAGATTCATGCCCCAGTCCGGGAGGATCCTGCATGCTGTGGAGCGGCTGGGCCCGTGAGCTGTGGCCGCTGGGCCTGCACGTCTGGAGCCTGTGCTCCACAGCAGGAGAGGCCACAGCAGTGAGAGGCCCGTGTACCGCAAAAAACAAAAACAAAAACAAAAACAAAAAACCTAGAAACAAATGACAATGAAAACAGGATGACCCAAAACCTATGGGATGCAGCAAAAGCAGGTTTAAGAGGGAAGGTTATAGAAATACAATCCTACCTCAAGAAATAAGAAACATCTCAAATAAACAACCTAACGTTACACCTAAAGCAATCAGAGAAAGAACAACAACAACAACAAAATGCCAAAGTTAGCAGAAGGAAAGAAATCATAAAGATCAGATCAGAAATAAATGAAAAAGAAATGGAGGAAACAGTAGCAAAGATCAATAGAACTAAAACCTGGTTCTTTGAAAAGATAAACCAAACTGATAAACCATTAGTCAGACTCATCAAGAAAAAAAGGAAGAAGACTCAAATCACTAGATTTCGAAATGAAAAAGGAGAAGTAACAACTGACAGTGCAGAAATACAGAGGATCATGAGAGATTCTACAAGAAATTATATGCCAATAAAATGGACAAACTGGAAGAAATGGACAGATTCTTAGAAAAGCACAACCTTTTGAGACTGAACCAGGAAGAAATAGAAAATATAAACAGACCAATCACAAGCAATGAAATTGAGACTGTGATTAAAAATCTTCCAACAAATAAGCCCAGGACCAGATGGCTTCACAAGGGAATTCTATTAAACATTTAGAGAAGAGCTAACACCTATTCTTCTCAAACTCTTCCAAAATATAACAGAGGGAGAAACACTCCCAAACTCATTCTACGAGGTCACTATCACCCTGATACCAAAACCAGACAAAGATGTCACAAAGAACCAAAACTACAGGCCAATATCGCTGATGTACATAGATGCAAAAATCCTCAACAAAATACTAGCAAACAGAATCCAACAGCATATTTAAAGGATCATACAACATGATCAACTGGGGTTTATCCCAGGAATGCAAAGATTCCTCAATATATGCAAATCAACCAATGTGATAAACCATGTAAACAAATTGAAGGAGAAAAACCATATGATCATCTCAATAGATGCAGAAAAAGCTTTTGACAAAATTCAACATGCATTTATGAAAAAAACCCTCCAGAAAGTAGGCATAGAGGGAACTTACGTCAACATAATCAAGGGCATATATGACAAACCCACAGCCAACATCGTTCTCATGGTGAAAAACTGAAACCATTTCCACTAAGATCAGGAACAAGACAAGGTTGTCCACTCTCACCACTATTATTCAACATACTATTGGAAGTTTTAGCCACAGCAATCAGAGAAAAAAAAGAAATAAAAGGAATCCAAATCGGAGAAGAAGAAGTAAAGCTGTCACTGTTTGCAGACGACATGCTACTATACATAGAGAATCCTAAAAATGCTACCAGAAAACTCCTAGAGCTAATCAATGAATTTGGTAAAGTAGCAGGATACAAAATTAATGCACAGAAATCTCTTGCATTCCTATACACTTATGATGAAAAATCTGAAAGAGTAATTAAGGAAACACTCCCATTTATCACTGCAACAAAAAGAATAAAGAATAAAATACCTAGGAATAAACCTACCTAAGGAGACAAAAGACCTGTATGCAGAAAACTATAAGACACTGAAGAAAGAAATGAAAGATGATACAAACAGATGGAGAGATATACCATGTTCTTGGATTGGAAGAATCAGCATTGTAAAAATGACTATACTCCCCAAAGCACTCTACAGTTTCAATGCAATCCTAATCAAACTACCAATGGCAGTTTTCACAGAACTAGAACAAAAAATTTCACAATTTGTATGGAAGCACAAAAGATCCTGAATAGCCAAAGCTATCTTGAGAAAGAAAAACAGAGCTGGAGGAATCAGGCTCCCTGACTTCAGACTATACTACAAAGCTACAGTAATCAAGACAGTATGGGACACAAGAGGGAAGAGATATGGGAACATATGTATATGTATAACTGATTCACTTTTTATAAAGTAGAAACTAACACACCATTGTAAAGCAATTATACTCCAATAAAGATGTAAAAGAAAAAGACAGTATGGTACTGGCACAAAAACAGAAATATAGATCAATGGAACAGGATAAAAAGCCCAGAGATAAACCCACACACATATGGTCACCTTATTTTTGATAAAGGAGGCAACACTATACCATGGAGAAGAGACAGCCTCTTCAACAAGTGGTGCTGGGAAAATTGGACAGCTACATGTAAAAGAATGAAATTAGAACACTCCCTAACACCATACGCAAAAATAAACTCAAAATGGATTAAAGACCTAAATGTAAGGCCAGGCACTATAAAACTCTTAGAGGAAAACATAGGCAGAACACTCCATGACATAAATCACAACAAGATCCTTTTTGACCCACCCCTTAGAGAAATGGGAATAAAAACAAAAATAAACAAATGGGACCTAATGGAACTTAAAAGCTTTTGCATAACAAAGGAAACAATAAACAAGACGAAAAGACAACCCTCAGAATGGGAGAAAATATTTACAAATGAAGCAAGACAAAGGATTAATCTCCAAAATTTACAAGCAGCTCATGCAGCTCAATATCAAAAAAACCAAACAACCCAATCCAAAAATGGGCAGAAGACCTAAATAGGCATTTCTCCAAAGAAGATATACAGACTGCCAACAAACACATGAAAGGATGCTCAGCATCACTAATCATTGGAGAAATACAAATCAAAACTACAATGAGGTATCACCTCACACTGGTCAGAATGGCCATCATCAAAAAATCTACAAACAAGAAATGCTGGAGAGGGTGTGCAGAAAAGGGAACCCTCCTGCACTGTTGGTGGGAATGTAAATTGATACAGCCACTATGGAGAACAGTAAGGAGGTTCCTTAAAAAACTAAAAATAGAATTACCATACGACCCAGAAATCCCACTACTGGGCATATACCCTGAGAAAACCATAATTCAAAAAGAGTCATGTACCACAATGTCCATTGCAGCTCTTTTTACAATAGCCAGGACATGGAAGCAACCTAAGTGTCCATCGACAGATGAATGGATAAAGAAGATGTGGTACATATATACAATGGAATATTATTCAGCCATAAAAAGAAACAAAATTGAGTTATTTGTAGTGAGGTGGATGAAACTAGAGTCTGTCACACAGAGTGAAGTAAGTCAGAAAGAGAAAAACAAATATCGTATGCTAACACATATATATGGAATCTTAAAAAAAAATAGCTAGCTAGTGAGAAGCAGCTGCATAACACAGGGAGATCAGCTCTGTGCTTTGTGATCACCTAGAGGGGTGGGATTGGGAGGGAGGGAGGGAGACGCAAGAGGGAGGAGATATGGTGATATATGTATATGTATAGCTGATTAAATTTGTTATAAAGCAGAAACCAACACACCATTGTAAGGCAATTATACTCCAATAAAGATGTTAAAAAAAAAAAAGAAAAAGAAAAGCAAGTAGAGTTCTAGATTGGAAGAGAAGTAAATAATGCAGTTAACCTGAAATGCCCTAGTTGTTATGATGGCGGTGATTTCCTGGTACAAAGGGAAAGGACCAGTCACCAAGACTAGGAAGTGAAAGGCACTTTTCTCCCAAAGTGTCCTAAGCTGGGTCCCAAAAGGATAAATAAGAGTCATCTTAGGGACCAATGTTGGCAGAGGATCCCAACTCAGGCACACAGCGGGGAGGCACATTCTGGAAAGTGCAAGGAACTCCAACTTTAGTGTGTAGACCAAGAGTCCACACACTTTTCCTGTAAAGGGCCAGATAGGAAATGTTTTATGTTCTGTAGGTCAAGAGGCAAAATCAAGACTCTTATGTAACAAGAGAAAAACTCCCGCCCTGTTTACCAGTTGTGGACCATCATGGGGGAGGAAGCGTTGGTGGTGGTGGGTGAGCATGATTTGTGTCGAGAAGCCCTCAGCTGGAGACATTCTCAGGGCAAAAAGCTTGAGGGCGAGGGGCCTGGTCCATGGGTTGGTCACTTTTGCTCTGCCCCACTGATGCCCAGATCCCAGCACGCCCTCTCTCCTCTCCAAAAGCCCTACCACCTCAGGTCGACAGCTGGCGGGAGACAAGGTGACTTGCCTTGTGTGAGATCCCACAGCTCAGTGGCCGGAAGTTCCAACAACAGAGTTCCCAAAGTGTAGATGGTGACCAGTAGGACCCTGGGCAGTGGCTAGGCCCAGCCTTGGGCTTGGGAGGGAAGTACTGGAGGCAGAGGAGGGAACAGGGGCAGAGAAAGTCACCTCAGCTGGCTCTCCGAGGCTCAAAGTCCTTGCCCCCTTGAGGCCCACCACCATTGGAGGTACCCATGGGCCTACAAAAACAGGGTGTGGGCCAGGAGTCAGATTGGACCCATAGACCATAGTTTACCAATCTCTGATGTACATAAAGTAGCTGGGATCTTGCTGAAATGCAGATTCTGATTCAGTAGGTCTGGGATGGGCCTGAGATCCTGCCTTTGTAACAAGTCCCCACGGCAACTACTAGTGCATCGGCCACACTCTGAGTAGCATTGTCTCTCTACAGGCAGGGGAGAGAGCAAGATTGGAAACCTGAAGTCAGATAGAGGCAGTGAGGATGTTGTTCTCCACAGAAGGACTACGTGAGAATCACTGGTAGGTTTAAAACAATAGATGCTTGGATCTCAGCCCAAAGAGGTTCTGAATCTCTGAGTGTGCAGGACATGTCTTTTGCATGAAGTGGGTACTCAGTACATATGTTGAGTAACCAAAGATGACATGGGTTGTGTTTTATCTTTTTGGCTTGTTTGTTTTAGTAGAAAATCTTGACACTGGAGCATTTGATCAGTGATAAAAGAAAATGGTAAACAGAAGTGCTAGAGGATTTCCAACCTGCAGGAGTCACAAAAAGTCACAATGTGTCTGGGAGTCTCTTTGCTTGCCTTTCACACAAACCTTTAGTCAGGTTTATGCAGAAATCAACCCCATTTGTTTTGCAACTGAGTTCATATCGAGGATATTCCACACGTTCTCATGGGGAAGTTGCAATTCAAGTAGAAGTTTTCAATGGAATACAAATAGAAGATTTTTCCAAAAAAAAATATGTACGGGACCAATAAGAATACAAAAAGATGCCCAGCATCATTAGTCATTAGGGAAATGCAAATCAAAACCACAGTGAGACACCATTTCACAATCATTAGGATAACTATAATTTAAAAGCCAAATAATAACAAGTGTGAGGATGTGGAGAAACTGGGACCCTCATACACTGTGGTGGGAATATAAAATGGTGCAGCCACTTTGGAAAGCAGTTTGATAATTCTTCAAAAGGTTAAACATGGAGTTATCATATGACCAGTAACCCCACTCCTAGGAGTAAACCTAAAAGAAGTGAAAACATATGTCCACACAAAAACTTATACACAAATGTTTATAGCAGCACATTACTCAATAGCAAAGAATTGGAAACAACTCAAATGTCCATTAACAGATGAATGCATAAATAAAATACAGGATATTCATACAATGGAATAGTATTTGACAGTAAAAAAATGAGGAACTGATACATGCTACAACATGCATGAACCTTGAAAACATGCTAGGTGAAAGAAACCAGTCACAAAAGACCACATATTGAAAGATTCCATTTATGTGAAATGTCCAGAATAGGCAAAGCTATAGAGATAGAATGTAACTTATTGGTGGTCTAGGACTGGGATGAGTTGGGGGTGGGAAGTGAGCTAAGGAGCATGGGATTTCTTTCTGGTGCAATGAAATGTTCTAAAATTAGGTAGTGGAGGGTGATGCTTTCACGACTTTGAATATATTAAAAACCACTGAACTGTGTACTTTAAAGAGATGAATTTTATGGTATGTGAATTATATCTCAATAAACCTGTTTAAAAATCAATGCTACTATTAATTAGAAGCTTTCTTACAGAAAGCCAAAAATTTGTTTGTAGAAAACAGATACAATTCACTAGCCTACCACTAACTACAAAAATTTAGCAAAATTTCCTACACTAGAATCCATGTAAATTTGATTAAGTGAACTTGAATTTCCATCTTTCTCATGACAGGTGTCTCAGTGTAAAAACTGGCCAGTAAATATAAGTTGTAATAAGTATGAATGATCTATAATAACTGCAGTAAAGATCTAAAGACAGAGGTAATGTAAAAATACTTACTGTCTGTTGAAATCTGCGGCGCTCAGTGTTCCAAGGGAGTCCTAGCTGCCTGTCTTGTTGTGTTCACACCATGGAAACTGATCCCGCCCGCCTCATTAAAGCCTGCCAATCAACGTCAGCCTCACAAGGTGGGGACCGTCTAGGGGCGGGGACTGCTCTTCTGCTTGCCTGGATGTGGTTCAGCAATTGCATTCTGCTTCTGTAGTCCAAGAGGGGTCTTTAACAGGTTCTTCTGGAACAGCATTTGATTAAAAAATACGAAAATGTTAAAAAACAATCGCCAGTCCCCAAGACACCACGAAGGAGGTAAGGAAACAGCGTCTGCCCCTCACATTCAGAACCCGCTATGAGATCTCAGGCAAAGCCTTTAACTTTGCTGAGCCTCTTTTTCTCATCAATAAAATGAAGTTTTAACACCTTTCTCATAAGGCTATGAGAGATGAGTAGCTGAAATAATTTATAAAGCACCCCACATAGGGTAGAGGAAGAAACAGGGGGAGGGAAGGAGGAAAACTTTAGGTGCTTCCGTCTTGCTTCCTCTTTTGCTCCCTTACTCTAAGCAGCTGGTATTTTAATGATGATGCTGGTCTAAGAGACCTTCTCCCTCCCTCTCTCCCTCCTTTCCCTCCCTCCCTCCTTCCTTCCTTCCTTCATTCCTGCCTTTTCCTTCTCCTCTTCTTCCTCTCCCTCCCTAACCCCCACTTTCATTCCTTCTCCCTCTTTTCTTTTTTTCCTTTTTCCCTGTATTTCTCTCCATTCTTTCTTCCCACATGTATTTATTGAGTGCCTTATATCTGCCAGACACTATGCTGGGCCTTCTGGAGAACAGGGCACTCTCTCTTCCTGTCTTCTTTGAGCTTAGAGTTCAAAGAAAAAGACAATAAGGAAGAAAACAAATAAATGTCTACATGTAAAATTACAACTTGTGTAAGTCCTGTGAACAAACAATGTACAATGGCAGAGAATAACAGGAGAGGAGGTGATGGTGGATGGCCTGAGAGGGTGACCTCTGCGCTGACACTTGGCATAAAAGAAGAGGCCAGGAGCTGGGGAAAGTGTTCCAGGCAGAAGAAAGGAAACAGCTCGGCCTAAGTAAGGAATAAAGAAGAGGAGGATGCAGCTGGTCTACGTGGTTGGGGCAAGGAGAAAAGATGGGTTTTATATAGGCAAGGGCTATATCATTCAGGGTCTTCTACAGTATGTCAAGGAGTTTGGGTTTTTTCCAAGTACAAGGAGAAATCATTGAAGTTCCTTGTTTTAAGCCAGGGACAAGATTGTGCAATTTATATGTTTTGAAAAGTAACTTTGGCTTCTACATGGAGAACAGGTTAAAGGGACACAAGATTGAAAGCAGGAAGACCACCAAGGGGGCTACTGCCCAAGTCCAGGCAAGAAAGGAAAGTGGCTTGTGTATTTGGCAGTGGAGATGATGGAGAGAAGAGAATGAATGAAATAAAAAATTATTTAGGAGGTAATATTAACAGGACTTGTCAATGAATTAGACATGAGCAGTGGGGGAAATGGAGGAATCAAGTATGATCCATGGGTTTCTGGTTTAATCGACTTGGTGGGAAGGTGGTGATGTTTGGTGGTGTGGTGGTGACCAGGGAGGGCCAAGTCTGGGTAGTAGAAAGGTAGTTTAAATTAAATGTTCCAGTTTGAATGTGTTATCTTTGAGATACTTGTAACACATCCAAATATCAAATAGGAGTCCAGAGTTCTGTAACTTTAGGGCTAAAGATACACATTTGGGTGTTGTCAGCATATAGGTGATGTTTAAAGGTATAGGTCTATGTAAGATAAGATTAAGGATAGCAGGTACAGAGAGACCATCATTCTGAGATCTGGTAGCCAAGGAAGAACTATCAAAGGAGATTAAGAAGCACTGTCAGGGAGGCAGGAGGTAAACCAGGAGAACATAGCTTCACAGAAGCTAAAGTAGAGTGTGGTTGGAAGGAGTAATGATAAACCATGTCAAAGAGGGCAGAAGTTTAATGAATGCCTGCACCTGGACCTGGGAAGGTGAGAGTCAGATTCCATTTGTGACTTCTGGATCATATGTTCCCATCCTCCTATAACCATCTTGTAGGAGCTTCCATGGGTCTTCTAGGCAGGGAGCAGGACCTCAGTTGACATCTGGGATCATCCCTAGGGTCAGAAGAAGAAGGTTGTGCCGGGTCTAGGATTCCAGCCCTGCTGCTGATCAGTACAAGCTGGAAATGTGTGCCAATGCAGCATGAGACTTATGAATGCTTGGGAAGTAGGATTTCCAAGTTGGCTGTGTTTTCTCTAAGGTGATATTTTGCCATCATGTGTCCTTCAGAGACCACCTTCAGAGACACAGCTGTGGTTCTGTTCTCAGTCTCTCCTGGTCCTGTACAACTTGAATGTGGGTCTTTGTAGCTCCATCATATGCTGACTTTTGGATGGGCTTCTATAAGGGATTCATATTACTGTCTTGGTACCAGGTACCCCTTCTACTGAGTAGCATTTGTCCAGATATTTCATCTTTTGTACCATCTCCTGTGGACCTGCCTCTGGCTCAACTCCCCTGAGGAAGTCTCTTCCATTTTCCCCATCAGATTCACTCTTCACTACTCATTACCCCAGGAGGCTTACCTGTATGGACAATACTCATGGGCTCCTGTGCCCTCTAGCTTCCAGTTGGCTCTGGCCAATTTCCAGCAGGAGATTGGAGGGTGGATGGAAAGTGGGGTTGGAATATTTGGTCCCTTGGTTTCCTGCCTGGAGTTTGCTGTAGCAGTCACAGCTTCTGTCAGGTCCACAGAGTTACCAGTCCCAGTAACTTCTTTTTTCTCTTGCTCCTTCAGGTCAATGGGTGGTAAGAGGTGCTGCACTATGCCCTGTGGGGTTCCTTCAATCCTGCTCCTACTTTTGGAAACAGTCACTTTATCAAACACTCACCAAATAATCCAGTTTGAGGATGCCACATACTTCCTGTCAGGGTCCAGACCAAAATAGTAGGAACTCTACAAGCAATGGATAAGCCCCAGCATGGAGGCCAGAATTGTTTAGTGTAAAGTGAGTTGAACACAAGAGACCTAAATGAAAAGGAGTTTGAGGCCAGATCCTGGAAGGCCACAAATGCCACGTCAGGGTATCTGGACTTTATTTCTCCCTGCGCACAATGGGAAATGTTGACAGTTTCTGAATGGGGAAGTAAGATCATTACAAGTCAATTATCTTTAGGGGAGTAATTTTTCCACAAGAAGGTATAATGTTTTCTGGGGTGAGGGACACCCATGGAAGAGGGAGAAAGAGTGAGAAGGCAATAAAAATCCATATATTTTGACAGAGAAAATCTGTTTCAAGGGATTTAGCACAAAGATATCATTAAAAACATGCACAAAATGTTAACTACAAGGATATTCACTGAAGTGCTATTTTCAAAATTACAAATTATAAACAACCCAGTTTTCTAAGGAAAAACCCAGATTTCCACTATACAGGAAAATAATATACAGCCTTTTAAAATGATACTATAGATGTATATTTATTGGCTTGGTAAAAAGTTACTATTATACAGCTAAGTTAAAAAGGAATATTACAGATGGTGACTGTACCCCTCATACCGTCTCACTGCATATTCTCCTTTGTCATTGGATGTTGGTGTCTTTTTTGTCCCTCCCATCAGGAAACGTGCACAATCCTCATAGATAGCCTCATCCACCAGAGGGCAGACAGCAGAAGCAAGAACAACTACAATCCTGCAGCCTGTGGAACAAACACCACATTCACAGAAAGATAGACAAGATGAAAAGGCAGAGAGCTATGTACGAGATGAAGCAACAAGATAAAACCACAGAAAAACAACTAAATGATGTGGAGATAGGCAACCTTCCAGAAAAAGAATTCAGAGTAATGATAGAGAAGA
Organism: Mesoplodon mirus; assembly: GCF_964341445.2. Taxonomy (NCBI): domain Eukaryota; kingdom Metazoa; phylum Chordata; class Mammalia; order Artiodactyla; family Ziphiidae; genus Mesoplodon; species Mesoplodon mirus. The sequence goes on along the minus strand of NC_138988.1, from coordinate 78,116,519 downwards.
TGATCTAGGACCTCAGAAAAAGAATGCAGGCAAAGATCGAGAAGATGCAAGAAATATTTAACAAAGATTTAGAAGAATTAAAGAACAAACAAACAGATATGAACAATAAAATAACTGAAATGAAAACTACACTAGACAGAATCAATAGCAGAATAACTGAGGCAGAAGAACGGATAGGTGACCTAGAAGACAGAATGATGGAATTCACTGCTGTGGAAGAGAATAAAGAAAAAAGAATGAAAAGAAATGGAGACAGCCTAAGAAACCTCTGGAACAACATTAAATGCAACAACATTTGCATTATAGGGGTCCCAGAAGGAGAAGAGACAGAGAAAGGACCCAAGAAAATATTTGAAGAAATTATAGTCAAAAACTTCCCTAATGTGGGAAAGGAAATAGCCACCCAAGTCCAGGAAGCACAGAGAGTCCCATACAGGATAAACCCAAGGAGAAACACGCTGAGGCACATATTAATCAAATAGGCAAAAATTAAAGACAAAGAAAAAATATTAAAAGCAGCAAGGGAAAAATGACAACATACAAGGGAACTCCCATAAGGTTAACAGCTGATTTCTCAGCAGAAACTCTACAAGCCAGAAGGGAGTGGCATGATATACTTAAAGTGATGAAAGGGAATAACCTACAACCAAGATTACTCTACCTGGCAAGGATCTCATTCAGATTCCATGGGGAAATCAAAAGCTTTACAGACAAGCAAAAGCTAGGAGAATTCAGCACCACCAAACCAGCTATACAAGAAATGCTAAAGGAACTTCTCTAAGAGGGGAAAAAAAAAAGAGAAGAAAAGGACCTAGAAAGACAAACCCCAAACAATTAAGAAAATGGTAATAGGAATATGCATATCAATAATTACCTTAAACATGAATGGATTAAATGCTCCAACCAAAAGACACAAGCTTGCTGAATGGATACAAAAACAAGACCCACATATATGTTGTCTACAAGAGACCCACTTCAGACCTAGGGACACATACAGACTGAAAGTGAGGGGATGGAAAAAGATATTCCATTCAAATGGAAATCTAAAGAAAGCTGGAGTAGCAATACTCATATCTGATAAAATAGACTTTAAAATAAAGAATATTATAAGAGACAAGGAAGGACACTACATAATGATGAAGGGATCAATCCAAGAAGAAGATATAACAATTATAAATATATATATATACCCAGCATAGGAGCATCTCACCCATAAGGCAAATTGTAACAGCTATAAAAGAGGAAATTGACAGTAACAAAATAAGAGTGGGGGACTCTAATACCTCACTTACACCAATGGACAGATCATCCAGACAGAAAATTAATAAGGAAACACGGCTTTAAATGACACAATAGACCGGATAGATTTAATTGATATTTATAGGACATTCCATCCAAAAACAGCAGATTACATTTTCTTCTCAAGTGCACCTGGAACAGTCTCCAGGATAGATCACATCTTGGGTCACAAATCAAGCCTCAGTAAATTTAAGAAAACTGAAATCATATCAAGCATGTTTTCTGACCACAACGCTATGAGATTAGAAATGAATTACAAGGAAAGAAAAGTAAAAAACTCAAACACATGGAGGCTAAACAATATATTTCTAAATAACCAAGAGATCACTGAAGAAATCAAAGAGAAAATCAAAAAATACCTAGAGACAAATGATAATGAAAACACGATGATTTAAAACCTATGGGATGCAGCAAAAGCATTCTAAGAGGGAAGTTTATAGCTATACAAGCCCACCTCAAGAAACAAGAAGCATCTCAAATAAACAATCTAACCTTACACCTAAAGGAACCAGAGAAAGAGGAACAAACAAAACCCAAAGTTAGCAGAAGGAAGGAAAGCATAAAGATTAGAGCAGAAATAAGTGAAATAGAAACAAAGAAAACAATAACAAAGATCAATAAAACTAAAAGCTGGTTCTTTGAGAAGATAAACAAAATTGATAAACCATTAGCCAGACTCATCAAGAAAAAGAGGGAGAGGATTCAAATCAATAAAATTAGAAATGAAAAAGGAGAAGTTACAACAGACACTGCAGGAATACAAAGCATCCTAAGAGACTACTACAGGCAACGCTATGCCAATAAAAGGGACAACCTGGAAGAAATAGACAAATTCTTAGAAATGCACAACCTGCTGAGACTGAACCAGGAAGAAATAGAAAATATGAACAGACCAATCACAAGTAATGAAATTGAAACTGTGATTAAAAATCTTCCAACAAACAAAAGTCCAGGACCGGATGGCTTCACAGGTGAATTCTATCAAACATTTAGAGAACAGCTAACACCCATCCTTCTCAAACTCTTCCAAAAAATTGCGGAGGAAGGAACACTCCTGAACTCATTCTATGAGGCCACCATCACCCTGATACCAAAACCGGACAAAGATACTGTAAAAAAATAAAATTACAGACCAATATCAGTGATGAATATAGATGCAAAAATCCTCAACAAAATACTAGCAAACAGAATCCAAGAACACATTAAAAGGATCATACACCATGATCAAGTAGGATTTAACCCAGGGATGCAAGGATTCCTCAATAAACGCAAATCAATCAATGTGATACACCAGATTAACAAACTGAAGAAGACAAACCATATGATTATCTCAATAGATGAAGAAAAATCTTTTGACAAAATTCCACACCAATTTATGATAAAATACTCTCCAGAAAGTGGGCATAGAGGGACCTCAGCATGATAAGGATGATATACGACAAACCCACAGCAAACATCATTCTTAATGGTGAAAAACTGAAAGCATTTCCTCTAAGATCAGGAACAAAACAAGGATGTCCACTCTCACCACTATTATTCAACATAGTTTTGGAAGTCCTAGCCATGGCAATCAGAGAAGTAAAAGAAATAAAAGGAATACAAATTGGAAAAGAACAAGTAAAACTGTCACTGTTTGCAGATGACATGATACTATACATAGAGAATCCTAAAGATGTCACCAGAAAACTACTAAAGCTAATCAATGAATTTGGTAAAGTAGCAGGATACAAAATTAATGCACAGAAATCTCTGGCATTCCTATACACTAATGATGAAAAATCTGAAAGAGTAATTAAAGAAACACTCCCATTTACCATTGCAACAAAAAAAAATAAAGTACCTAGGAATAAACCTACCTAAGAAGGTAAAAGACCTGTATGCAGAAAACTATAAGACACTGATGAAAGTAATTAAAGATGATACCAACAGATGGCGAGATATACCATGTTCTTGGATTGGAAGAATCAATATTGTGAAAATGACTATACTACCCAAAGCAATCTACAGATTCAATGCAATCCCTATCAAATTACCAATGGCATTTTTTACAGAACTAGAACAAAAAATATTAAAATTTGTATGGTGACACAAAAGACCTCGATTAGCCAAAGCAGTCTTGAGGGGAAAAAGAGGAACTGGAGGAATCAGACTCCCTGACTTCTGACTATACTACAAAGCTACAGTAATCAAGACAATATGGTATGGCACAAAAACAGAAATATAGATCAATGGAACAAGGTGGAAAGCCCAGAGAAAAACCCACACACCTATTGTCAACTAATTTATGACAAAGGAGGCAAGGATATACAATGGAGAAAAGACAGTCTCTTTAATAAGTGGTGCTGGGAAAACTGGACAGCTACATGCAAAAGAATGAAATTAGAACACTCCCTAACACCATACAAAAAATAAACTCATAATGGATTAGAGACCTAAATGTAAGACCGGACATGATAAAACTCTTAGAGGAAAACATAGGAAGAACACTTTTTGACATAAATCACAGCAAGATCTCTTTTGATCTACCTCCTAGAGTAATGGAAATAAAAACAAAAATAAAAAAATGGGACCTAATGAAACTTAAAAGATTTACACAGGAAAGGAAACCATAAACAAGACGAAAAGACAACCCTCAGAATGGGAGAAAATATTTGCAAACGAATCAACGGACAAAGGCTTAATCTCCAAAATATATAAACAGCTCATGCAGCTCAATATTAAAAAAACAAGCAATCCAATTAAAAAATGGGCAGAAGACCTAAATAGACATTTCTCCAAAGAAGACATACAGATGGCCAAGAAGCACATGAAAAGCTGCTCAACATCACTAATTATTAGAGAAATGCAAATCAAAACTACAATGAGGTATCACCTCACACCAGTTAGAATGGGCATCATCAGAAAATCTACAAAGAACAGTTGCTGGAGAGGGTGTAGAGAAAAGGGAACCCTCTTGCACTGTTGGTGGGAATGTAAATTGATACAGTCACTATGGAGAATAGCATGGAGGTTCCTTAAAAAACTAAAAATAGAATTACCATATGACCCAGCAATACCTCTACTGGGCATATACCCCGAGAAAACCATAATTCAAAAAGACACATGCACCCCAGTGTTCACTGCAGCACTATTTACAATAGCCAGGTCATGGAAGCAACCTAAATGCCCATAGACAGATGAATGGATAAAGAAGATGTGGTACATATATACAATGGAATATTACTCAGCCATAAAAAGGAACGAAATTGGGTCATTTGTAGAGATGTGGATGAATCTAGAGACTGTCATACAGAGTGAAGTATGTCCGAAAGAGAAAAACAAATATCGTATATTAACGCATATATGTGGAATCTAGAAAAATGGTACAGACGAACCGGTTTGCAGGGCAGAAATTGAGACACAGATGTAGAGAACAAATGTACAGACACCAAGGGGGGGAAGCGGTGTGTGTGGGGGGGGACTGTGACTAACTGGGAGATTGGTATTGACATGTATACACTGATACGTATAAGATGGATAACTAATAAAAAAAATTACAAGCCATTCACTGAGAGAAAATATACACAGAACACATATCTGATTACAAAACATGAGAGTGGCAGGGGGTGGGGGTGTGTGATGAATTGGGAGATTGGGATTGACATGACATGTATACACTGATGTGCATAAAATTGATGATTAATAAGAACCTGCTGTATAAAAAGAAATAAAATAAATTTCAAAAAATTCAAAAAAAGAATAGAATATTACAAAAGTGACCAATAATTTAGTTTATATGTATGTACTTGTTTATATGGGGAAAAGCTTAAAAGAATATACTTTGAATTTAGATTAGTTGAATGAGCACTTATAACTCACACAAACAAAAGAAACATTTTGTAATTGTCAAGGGTAGAGCTTTTAAGGACCTTGATTAGCTGTGGTAACAGTAGGAATGGGAAGGAGGATATGGATGACACTGTGAGTGTAGAATCAAATAACTTGGCAACGGAATGAAGGAGCCAGGAGTAACTGTGAATCACAGTGTCACTGGGTGCCTTGGACTTAGCACAAAGCCTCCTACATCTTGATTGGGGTTAGTAACAGTGTTATCAATGACTCAGGCAAGGAAAAATGTCCTGGAGACCGGTTTGGCAAGCCAGATCTTAGAGTCCAATTACTGAATGAATACAAACAAGCCGGTTGTGCCATCCACAGTTCCAAGAGTCCATAAGTAAATCAAGTCCACAGAAGGCATTAAGACCTGCCAAGGAGGAATGAAGCCTAAGCCTGGCATGGGATGATGACTTTTGGAATTGGCTAAAATACTGAATAAAAGATTCTTCATCCCTTCTCCACTTTTGAAACTTAGAGGCATGGCCATCTGGGACCTGCCGTCCTCTGGAAGTGCTTCACCTCTGAGGTCTTGTGTTTCAGATTCCATTCTCAAACGTGACCTTCTACCCCACTTCCATCACACTGCCTCAGGGTAGTTTCCTCCAACCCACTCAAATCACCAATATTTTTCAGTTCTTCCTGGTTATTCATGTTACGTATATGTAGAGTCATATAGATATGAAGTCTCTTTCCCATAGCTGTGTGAGTATATATATGTGTGTAGGTATAGTAATATGGACATGAAATCTCTTTCCCATAGGTGTATGTGTATATATACATATGTGTGTACTGAGGTATAGATATATAGGTACATATCTATATATCAGGTGCTCGTTCTGCTTGCCAAATACTGTTCTAAGCAATTTACATGCATTATCTCTTTTAATACTCACTGAGTCCTTATGATAGAGATGATATTATTATTTCTCTTTCACAGATTAGGAAACTGAGTGGTTTAAAGTCTGTGTAAATTGCCCAGGGCCTTAGAGCTAGTAAAGGTAGAACTGGATTTGAGCCCATGTCTGTCTGACTCAGCCCTCTTAATTACCACATTTACCTCTGGAAACGTATCTGGAAGACATGTACTAAGTTGTTTAATAATTACCTAATGAGGTTGGGGTTATGGCAGAACCCTCGTATTCTATATTTTTCTCCTTTGTTTTGTTTGGATTTCCATCTAAAAATTCTTTTTCCATTAACAACAATTCCCTCATTTTTCACTGCCTCTGGCCAGTCTGCTCTCCCCGTTTCCAAGCCCAGATAGCCCTCCTCTGTTGTTTAGTTCCTGGACTGGCAAACATCGCCAGGGAAAACACATCACCAGACAGACTGAATCCATGAATAAGGAGTGGATTCCAGTCACCATGGGGCTCAGAAAGCTTCAAACATCCTCAGGCAGTTCTCATTGCCATTCCCCAGATTTTCACTCTCCTCGTGATTTCTTTCACTCAAACTATAGCCATATGTCTTTTCTTTTCCGTAAAATGTCTTAAAAGTAGTCGACACATATTGTCTTTGTACCCTTTATTCCTTACTGACTCCCTGCCTTCACCCCTCTATTATACTCAAGCTGGTCTTAGGTGTCACCAGTGCCTTCCTGATTGGGAAATCCCACAGCCTTTGCTTTAGTCAATTCTACTTAATCAACAGTGTCGATCATATTTTTAAAACTCTTTTCTCTCTTGACTTCTGTAAAGCTTCTCTTTCCCACTTTCTACCCTCACTTTGACCAACCTCACAATTTCATTCACAACCTCCTCTTCCTTTTACCTTCCATGAATGCGAAGGTTCTTTAGAATTTTTTCTACCACTACCCTGTCTAAAAACTCTCCATACCAATTCCATGCACTCTCAGTATTTTTATCTCTAAATAAATGACTTCTGCCCAGGTCTCTATATTGAGCCTCAGACCTGTATAACTAACCACTCAGTGTGCTGGCTCACTAGATGGGAGAAAAATCACATTTTGTAGTATTTGCTGAATTCAAGCCACCCACATGAAGTCACTGCAGAGAGAGCTGGAAAATGTGCCCAGTGGCTCTCTCGAGCAGGGATAAGTGGACTTCACACACCACTTGGTACCCAAGGGCAAAGGGTCTCAAACTATTTTTTTGACATACTGCAGAAAATAGCTTTTATGTCAGTTACATATATATGCTATGGAAATCAAATTCTATGAAACAACATTAAACTTTGCCACGTGTGATGCACTTTAAAAGTTGTCATGTTCCATTTCATTAAAAAATATTTGTACCCACTCACCAAGTAGATGTCATAAGCCATCAGTGGTTCAAGACCCACAATTTATAAACATCATCCTCAGGTCTTTCAATCTCAATATACACAGAATTGTGTTTATGATCCCACTTCTACAACCTGTTTCTTTTCCCTAATTTCCTGTGTCAATCAGTGGCTCTACCGTCTACCTGGTTTCCCCAGCTAGAAATCTCATGGCCATTTTGGACTCATCCCTCTGCTTTATCCCTCATGGCCATTTCTGTCTTGTTCATATCTCTCAAGTAGATCTTCCAGTCTCAGTCCTCACTGTCACTATCCTGTTTTATATCACCTTTCACCTAATAGTCTCCTAATTCATCCCCTGCTTTTGGTTTCTCCAATGTCAAGTTATCTTTTTTCAGTTCAAAGCCATCTTCTAGGGGCTTCCCTGGTGGCACAGTGGTTGAGAGTCCGCCTGCCGATGCAGGGGACATGGGCTCGTGCCCCGGTCTGGGAAGATCCCACATGCTGCGGAGTGGCTACGCCCATGAGCCATGGTTGCTGAACCTGAGCGTCCGGAGCCTGTGCTCCGCAATGGGAGGGGCCACAGCAGTGAGAGGCCCGCGTACCGCAAAAAAAAAAAAAAAAAAAAAAAAAAAAAGCCATCTTCTAAAAATAAGTAATGCTACTGCTCTGCTTAAAAACTCTGATGGTTCCCCATTGCCCCCAAAATATTTCTTATTCATTCAGAAAACATCTACTGAGCAACTACTGTGGACCAGGCTCTGTACTGGACACAGGGAATAAAAATGCCATGGTTCCTATCCTCAAGGAGCTTACAGTCCAGACTCCACTGCATTACTGAGAAGACTCTTTTAGTAGTTCCGGCTCACCTTTTCACCTTACCTTCTGCTCCAGCCTGTCTGTATACCTGATGCCCTTGTCACAGTGGAGGACTGGACATCACCAAGGTGTATCCTTCACTTCTAGGCTCCGGTGCCTTGGCTCATGCAGTCCCACATTCTGTGGGATGCCTCCCTCTTCCTTCTAGATGAGCTCCTACTCATTCTGGAAAGCCTCTGTCTTGGTGAAGCCTTCCTTTTCACAAGTTCCTATTCAAAAATTTTAAATATTGAATCAATGTAATGATGCCCATATCCCAAATAGTTAAATAGTACTGAAGTGCTAAAAGAGAGAAGCCAGAGTCTCCCACCTCAACTCACCCCAACCGCAGCCCAATTCCCCAAAGGTAATCACTCTTAATGATTTTCCTTTTTTGATATCTGGTGATCTCCATGTTTCCAAAATAATACACTATATTAGTATTTCTTGGTGTATCATCCTAGGCACTGTCTATCTAATTTCTACCAGGAGAGTGAACATTTAGCTCATATCCATCCTGGTCCTATCTTTTCTCTTCTCTAACCCTCCTAATAGAGTTACATCTCTCTACTCAGGCCCTCCACTACACCTCTCCTCTGCAAAGTCACTGTGCATCCAGACCTTTACTTTTTGTTCTACTAACTATGGACACTATCTCTTTTGACTCTCGACTTTTTCCAAAATGAGACCCTTAGTAACTCAACCTTTTCTCCATCCTAGTAGGCCTCACTTCTACCTCCTTCTACCTACTTACCTATAGGTACTTCTACATTTAAAAAATCAATCATATTTACATTCTCCTGTATAATCATAGTTCATTCTTCTTTGGCTTGTTTAAAAGGTGTTAAGAGTTGAAAACCAATAAGCATGTTTGCACTGTTAGACTAGGTGAATGTTGTTTTCAATCGTCTAGTGGAATACTCTGATCATACTTTCTTCTCTGGGCCGTTCAGAGAAGTATATTTTTAGATTTCAGGTTTAATGGTGTCTCCACCCAATAGCTCAAAATCAATCCATTTTAAATTATATCACACTTACATCATGCCTTTCCTGGACATTTTCCCTCTTGGAGTTTCTAGTTTTAACTTTAATTGTCTTTAATTTTAAATTTAAGTAATTTAATCTTTTAATTTTTTCTTTTGCATTCTGTTACCTTCTAAGGGCCTCGAGGGTTTCCAAGTTCCCAGTCATACTTTTAGTTTTATTGAATCCCATTGTTTCTTCCAGCTTCATTACTTTAATCAGGATGGGTTAATTTCCAGACTGTCACCATGGGGCTTCCCTCCTCGGCTCATCTGGCTTGGAGCCTCTTTTCCTTGGATCCTGTGCAGTGAGAATGCCTTTCACTTCCACCCCTTCCAAGGAGAATTAATAACTCACTTCTCAGAAACCCTACAGTCCTGTATTTACCTACAAGGGCTCATTTGCTATGGTGTGATTTCCTTAGCCTCCAGGGATAGTCATCCTTGAAATGGTACCTAACATACAGTTTGCCCTCAATAAACACTATCTGAAAACACTATTGAGCAATTATTACTACTTATTCCAAAATCTTGATTGAGGACAGAGTCATCAGTTTTTCTCATGTTAAAGAGTAAAGAAGCACTTCTATATTGATGGGAAATGGGAGTAAGAATTAAGAGATAAGAAACAGCTCAACAAAGAATCAATTTATAAACACAAGTACCTTTTTTCACCACATCAAGGCAAAAACAAAACCCATATCAGATCCACCTTATAATCTGTATGTCTACGTTGACTTGCCGTCCTTTGGAATGTGAGGCCCATTCTTTATTCATTTCACTGGACAAGGGTTGCCAGAAAAATTACAGGAAGCCCAGTTAAATTTGAATTTCAAATAAACAACACATAATTTTGAGTATAAGTAGGTTCCAAATATTGTATGGAACCTACTTATACTAAAACCTTTTTGTCATTTGTCTGAAATTTAAATTTAACTGGGTGTCTTGTATTTCATTTGCTAAATCTGGCAACCCTACACTGGGGACCTTCTCAGGACATTAACCTGCTAAATGCCAACCAGTCTGACATCCTCAGAGAGACTGATCTGATTACAACAGGAGGAAGCACAGAGTTGTCATGCAAAGGAAGAAAGAAAATATTTCATATTTGCCTTCAAGACCTGCTTTCAAAGCCCACCACCTTTTTAAGTGTGATGATGAATTTTCTGATTGTGTCTTCTGAATCTTCATCCTGTCTTAAGGTTAAAGGGAGGAGGTCCTTAGAGACCTCTTACGTAGTGTATCATGTACCCTTTTAGATTAATATTCTGGGGCAATTTGTTTCATAGGCGGTTATCCCAGGAAGTACAGGAAATTGTCATTAGGCTGAGATAGTTTAAATGTTCACCTACTGTCAGGTTTAAATAAGTCACTGCTTCTTTAAAGATAATACTGTTAGATAGCACTGTGTATGCTCTGTCCTAAGCATTTCACGTACATTTGCATTTTGTTCTCACAAGGTGCCTCTGACTAATGTACTTTGATTATCTCCATTTTACCCTTGAGGAAGCTGAGAAGCAGAAGGGATAACTTGCCCAAAGTGACATCACTAATAAGTGTGAGAAAGGAGCTATAATCCATGCCTTCTTAATTTGGAGTCCTCCAAATAAAAATAAAATAAATTTCATCTACAGTCCTGTCAACCTCGCCAAAAAGCCAAAAATCACTAGTTAAAAGCATAAAGCAGGGGCTTCCCTGGTGGCGCAGTGGTTGAGAGTCTGCCTGCTGATGCGGGGGACACGGGTTCGTGCCCCGGTCCGGGAGGATCCCACATGCCGCGGAGCGGCTGGGCCCGTGAGCCATGGCCACTGAGCCTGCGCGTCCGGAGCCTGTGCTCTGCAACGGGAGAGGCCCCAACAGTGAGAGGCCCGCGTACCGCAAAAAAAAAAAAAAAAAAAAAAAACACATAAAACATTAACTCCACCTATGAATGTCAAACTACTTTCTCTGAGTCTCTAACTGAAGCTTTAAATGAATATTTAAAATTAGAAAGTTGGATTGAGGAGAAAGCATTGGAAAATGAAGGAAGGAATTTCAGCTAAACCTCAAAGAACTGGGTTAAGCTGAGCTACGAGATGGCCCCTTTTCACACCATTTCCCCCCAAGTCATAAAAGCTCTTCCTGATTGCCCTTCACTGTATTTCCACGGAGAAATGAAACTAACTCAGTGGCAGGCCTTCCAAGCCGGAGCATCGTCCACATAATTTCTAGTTCCAATGTACTATATAAAACGGAAAGTGGACTGCGCAGGGCATTGCGGATTGCAGATGGAAACAGAGTAACCGGGAAGTTAGTGAAACGAGCAACGTCGGCGCGATGCGGGGGTGAATGGAACTGGGAAAGATCTGATCGGAATCGAGTCTGAGAACAGGAACTGGGGGCGCAGCTCCCGCTCTCTGCACGAGTGGGTGGGTCCCTGGGTGGGGAAGGGGGTTAAGCTAAGGGAAGCGGGTCCAGATTGCAGACCCCCGGCCCTGGGAGGGTGCTGTGTGCGCCGAGATCGCCCGCGTCCCAGCGCCTCTGCTGGTGGGAGGACGGTGACCTCAGCTCCACCCCGTCCCTCCTCCTGCGGCGCCGGGGGAGGTCAGAGTCGGGGTTACCAGACCGCGCGGGGCAGAAGGAGCGCGAAGCCAGCGCGCAGTCCTTCGCCCGGCGCCCTGCGGCCTCGGTGACCCGGTGACAGCGGGCGACAGAGCCCGCGGTACTGGCAGCGAGCTAGCAGCAGACGGGGCCGGCGCGCCCGGTCCCGGTTCCCGCGAGCAGCTCATCGCGGCGCCCGGGTGAGGAGGGACCCCGGGGCGGGTGGGAGCCGGGGGTTGCCGCCGGCTGGGGGGCTGAAAGGTTGGGGGCTGAAAGGATGGGGATGGGAAGATGGGGGAGGATGGGGGTTGGAGGGCTGGGACCCTGCCCGCACCCACCTCCAAGCCGGAGCTGGTCTCGCCTTCCTTGCCGCCCTCCGAACAGCTCTGGGATCTTTGCGGGGAGGGTGATGGAATTCGAACCCAGTTCTCCCAAACCTTTTCCCGGGGGAGCAACCCCTAAGAATTGGGTGCTGAGAGGGAATCCTGACAGGGGAACCCGGAGCACAGGGAGTTTTCTTATCTGTGGGTCTACACACACACACACACACACACACACACACACACACACACACACTCACGAGTGTTGCTCCTTCCGGAGCCCAGTTCTGAGAAGCCGCTGTATGATCTGAATGACACAGCCGTCCCTCTCTGCTCCGATCACTTACTCCCCATGTCCCAGAGCTCCAGGCTGCCGCCCAGATAAGATCTCGGCTGCGCTACCCTGAGTCTGCGGGAGGCTTGTTTTTAACAAGCCAAACAGAACCAGAAAGCAGAGAACATTCTCTTCCCCGTCATCACCTGGAGCCTCTCATAGACCTTTCTAGCTCTAAAAACGGAAAGGTCAGGCTTTCATTCAGACCTCTGACTTCCGGGGTGGCTGCGGAAATGGGAGGAAGGAGGAGGGAGAGGTGTGTGGGCTTATAAGGGGGCTGGGAGCCCTTGAGGGACTTAACGTGTTCAGGTTCCAGAGGGATTTGTGTTAACAAATCAGTCTTGAACAAATTACCTTTGACCCCAATAAGAATGCTGAGCCAGGAGGTTGGTCTATGAGTAGGAGCCAGGAAATGCATCCCTTCAAAGTGTTGACAGTTACAAAGCCCTGGGACCTAATCTTGGGCTAACACTGAACTCAGGGATCCGAGCATTAAGTATTGGCCTGGTCCATAAGAAGGGGAAGGGGATGGCCTTCTTTTTTTTTTTTTAAATTAAATTAAATTAATTATTTTTTTAAATTTTTCCAAATTTTATTAAGACTATAAAACTTCAGATTGAAGGAGTTCAACAAACCCCAAATAGAATAAACACAAAATTCAAAACCACATAAACCCAATCATTATATGCTTAAGAATAGATACATATACGGTAAAAACAACAAAGAAAAGCAAAGACAAGATTAAAAATTCAAGATAGTGGTTACCTCTGCTGAGGACAAGGAATGTGATAACAGAGGGGAACTCAAAGTTCTTCTCAAGTGTCATAAAAGGCAAATAAGTGTTTTTATTATTAAGTTGTACATATACAAAAGATTTTTTGCACTAGTTAGATATCACAATAAAAATATATAAGTTAATGAATTTCATCTGGTTCTCCTTATTTATCACACAAGCCAGAAACCTGGGTGTCATCCTGACTATTACCTCACGGACCTAATCCAATGAATTAACTGGATTAATTCATTGGATTAGGGTTAATTGTCTCTCCTAAATCTACTACCCTCCACCTCTACTTCCACAACCTGGTCCAAGGCACCTTCCACTCCCACCTGGAGTACCAAAACACCTCCTTCTCCCTTAAACAAGTCAAAGAAACCATTTTTGAATGGGATCAATCCTATCTCTCTTGAGCTTGAATCTACTAATCTGGCCCCACTGCTATCTGAAGCAGAGATAACTAATTTGCCCAAGGCCACACAGTCACATATGGCAAAGGCAGAATTAAAATCTTCTAGTCTTACTTGAGAGCCCACAGTGTCTTACCCACCCATTATCCTGCCTTGTGTTGAAACAAAGATAACACCGGGAAATGCTTAGCCATGCCTGCCATAGGGTAATCACTGGATAAAGGATAGATTGACTTTCCTCACCTCCTTTATCTGCCTAACTCCTAGTTAATCCTTAACTCTGAGCTCAAATTACTCTTCCTAAGAAATGCCTTCCTAACTGCTTTGGCCTACTATAGTAAACTCCAGATAGATATATTTGTCCTCACAGGATGCTGTACATTTCCTATGTCCCTCCTCCACTAGTTTGTGACCTCCAAGGGGTGGGGGCCTGTTTTGCCTTGCCACTGCAGCATACATGGTGCACCCTTGTCCACTCTGGTTCCTACCCACTTCCATTCCTCAGTGAAAGTGATGGGTCACCAACAGACCCCTCTTGCATCCCAACAAGCAACCTGGCCTGCTGACCCTACCAGCAGGGCTGCATGTGAGCAAGATGGGTGGTGGACAGAGACCAGCCCTGGCCCATTGAGCCTAAGATGCCCTGCTCCGTAGAACGGACCTAGTGCTCAGATGGGAACGAAAGAGACTTTGGATACTTCAGACTGCTCTCCTTGGGGCCAGTAATTGGGTCACAAAAGAGAGCCCCCTGACCCCATTTTTTAATCATATCCACTCCCCTGGCTCACAATTTGGGTGGAAACCACCAGGATGCCAGGCCCAGGTATGCCGGGGCCACTAAGGAAATGGACCAAGGTGGCCCTGCAGGACAGGGTCAGGGTAGAGGTGGGAGGGGCAGGCACAACCAAGGCCATGAGACTGCCCCAGACACCCAAAATAAGTTTGAGTCCACAGAGGTATGGCTCTTCTCCTTGGCAGCATTGAGCACTTTCAGAATTTTTGTTGTGATCTTTCTGCCCTGCAGCAAGGCACTGTCATGCTCTCTGAGTGCTTAGTGTCCAGCACAAGGCATGACTAAAGGTAGATGTCCAGGAAATAGGAGGTCCAGCTAACCCCCATAAAGCTGTTAGGTCTGACTCAGGCACCTCCTTGAGAAGTCTTTCTTCCCTGGCATGACTAAAGGTAGATGTCCAGGAAATAGGAGGTCCAGCTAACCCCCATAAAGCTGTTAGGTCTGACTCAGGCACCTCCTTGAGAAGTCTTTCTTCCCTGACACACACTTTCGTTGTCTCCGTGCCCCTCACCATGAGTTGTCCCGACAGCCATGGTGCTCTCTGTATTGTGGGTTGAAGAACATTTGTCGAATGAATGGAAGTTTGCAGGCTGACTCTCCTGGGAGCAATTGCCAGATCCAGCTTCTCTCTGCCTGGAATTCTCTTTTCTCTTCATTCATCTGATCAGTTTATTTCAACATTAAGGGATTATTAAATGTTACATACCCTCACTTACTGAGCTCAAGGGTCACCTCCTCCAGAAATTCTGACCTTCCCCTTCAGGTGATCCTCCTCTCCATGGCCACTGCACCAAGGTGGACCTCTCAGCCCCTAGACCAAGATGGTCCCTGGGCCACAGGAACCAGATGTGATTCATTTCACTGTGGCCATCACCTGACAGTGCTGGGCACCAGACTGGGCCCAGGAGACACCTGTAGAAGACATCATCTCTAAGATAAGAGATCTACCTCTGAAGTGGACAGATCCTGGTTGGGATCCCAGCTCTGCCACTTGAGAACTTAGGCAAGTTCCTTTCTATGAGTTTGTTGGTCAGTAAAACAGCTGGCTGAGAAATCCAGGAATGAGGTTCTGAACTACCTGTGGCTGAGTTTCCAGAGGAGTCATTATGCTCTCAATGCTAGGAGAGGGGCAGGGCAGAACAGGCCTTTTAATAGCTGATATTTAGTAGTCCAGGTACCTTGGCTTGGTGGGGGGAAGAGGGAAGGTTACAGTGCGGTTCATCCTTCTCTAACCCAGTCTAATGTCTTCCAACCCCAAGTTACCTAGAAAACAGAGCCTAGAACAAGAACTAAGTACCGATGTTTTATTTGGGTGATGCAAATACAGGACATTGAGAGTGAGAAAAGGGACTCAACGCAAGAGAATGGGAGGTAATGCCAGGTGATAGCAGGTTGAGTCTGCTTCATGACAAGACTGGAAGAGGCACAGAAGGTGTGTCCACTGGCTACTTGGGAGGTCTCCCCATTGGGAGAAATGGTGTCTTGTACCAGACCAGTTCAGGGAAGGGAGGGAAGAAGAGGGAATTTATCAGCCTGGATTTCTCCCATCTCCCATTAGTCAAATGTTACCCCAGGAGCACTAACTCTTCTACATTCCTGGGTTGCTAGTGGCTACTTGAGGTGCCAGATCCCATGTCTTGTGGGGGCATTCCATCCAAGTCTGGAAATGATGGGAGGAGACAAACTCTGGGCATGAGGCTGGTGAGTGCTGGACAGAATCTGCTTTTGTACATAGGATGTGTTCACAACAGTCCAATACTGTTTTTCTTTTACCAGAAGAGGGAATCTGGCATAATGATCAAAGACCTTTCCCAAAGTCACATGGCTAGTAAGTGGTAAATTCAGGATTTGAACATAGTCTGTCTCTGGAAACTGTCAAAGACCAAGATAAGGAACATAGATTTTATGTAGCAGGCAAAGGAGAGTCTCTAAAGGGTTTCAAGCTGGGAGTGACATAAGATAAAGAGCTTTTTATAAAGCTCCCAATCACTACTTTGCTCCATCTTGCCATGTGGCTGAACTTGGCACAAAAGTAGGCGGCCCCAGAGATGTGAGGACACCCAAGACAGTTTTTGAGGAGCCCTGACTAGGTCCAGAGCTATATGGGCTTCCACACTGTCTCATAATCTTTCTGTCTTCATCAAAACCTACACCTACCAAAGAGACTAGCTGGTCAGAGGCAGGCAAGATCTGGGCAGAGAAGCCAAAATGAGGGGAAGAGCAGATTGACCTAAAGACCAGGAGCAGGAGGACCAGCCATATGTCCACTGTCAGCCGGGGGGTCTGGGGATATTGTCACCCACATATGAGTCCTTTGGTGTTGCCTGAGATGGTCGGATCTCATGAACTGTTGGCCGCACTGGTCACATTTATGTGGTCGGTATCTGGTGTGTATCCGAGTATGTCTTCTAAGTTCATCAGAATGGAAGAAGGACCAAGTACAGGCTTCCCACATGCATTTATAGGGCCTTTCACCTGTGTGTTTGTGTTGGTGACTCACGAGGTGGGAGCACTTAGTGTAAGCTTTTTCACAGTTCTCATAGTCGCAGCGGTAAGGCCTTGAAACTGGGGATCTCCTCCTAGGAGCCCTTTCCTGGGCCCCAGATTACAGCTCTGCTCTCCATGGAGCAGGTAAGGGTTGCTTAGGTAGGAAGGGGTCTTCCTGGGAGACTGGCTGGCTCACAAAAGAGCCCTGGGAGTCCAAAGCCAGCAATAATGGTGATCCAGCTGGGGGCATCCCATAGTGGTGGGGGTTTCTAGGGGGCAACATCTGATTCACAGAGCGGAGCATTGCCAGGGCCTCAGTGGGAGGCATGGTTGGATCCAATAATGTTTTAGGTGTTAAAGGGCCTCCATTAGAAGTTACTGTTGGGAGGTCAGAATAAGGCATTGTTCACATTCTGATGTGGGACATCACTGGGATTCCACTGGCAGGTGAGACTGGCGGCCCATTGGGGGACATCCTTAGATTCCCACCAAAGGTTGTGGCCACCCCTGGAATACTGGGCTCTCCTAAGGGCATCGCCTGGGGCCCCTTGAAAATCATCATTCCTGTCTGGGAAGGAGACATTCCCTCAGTGTAAATCATCTGGGAAGGTGTGAAAGTCACTTGGGGGCGGTAGCTCACACCGTGGTCAGGCAGCAACATACTGAAGTGTGACTCCATTTCACTGGTGTTCTGCCTGGGTGCCTCAGCAGAGACCAAGGAGGTCGTCTACATCTCTATGCACTGAGGGACGTGTTGAATGCCTGATGGGCCATGGTTCCAAGAGGTGTGCACTCCACTGCTTCTCTGTGAACTGGTGCTGAGCCCCATGCCACTGGCTTAGGTCCTCGGCTCCCTGCTCCATCTTAAGCTGGGATCGGTTACCAATTTATTTATTTTTTATACAGCAGATTCTTGTTAGTTATCTATGTTATACATATTAATGTATATATGTCAATCCCAATCTCCCAATTCATCCCACCACCACCCCCCACTTTCCCCCCTTGGGGTCCATACATTTGTTCTCTATATCTCTGTCTCTATTGCTGCCTTGCAAACCAGTTCATCTGTACCATTTTTCTAGATTCCACATATATGAGTTAATATACGATATTTGTTTTTCTCTTTCTGACTTACTTCACTCTGTATGACAGTCTCTAGGTCCATCCATGTCTCTACAAATGACCCAATTTCGTTCCTTTTTATGGCTGAGTAATATACCATTGTATATACATATACCACATCTTCTTTATCCATTCGTCTGTCGATGGGCATTTAGGTTGCTTCCATGACCTGGCTATTGTAAATATGCTGCAGTGAACACTGGGGTACATGTGTCTTTTTGAATTATGGTTTTCCCTGTGTATATGCCCAGTAGAGGTATTGCTGGGTCATATGGTAATTCTATTTTTAGTTTTTTAAGGAACCTCCATGCTGTTCTCCATAGTGACTGTATAAATTTACATTCCCACCAACAGTGCAAGAGGGTTCCCTTTTCTCTACACCCTCTCCAGCAACTGTTCTTTGTAGATTTTCTGATGATGCCCATTCTAACTGGTGTGAGGTGATACCTCATTGTAGTTTTGATTTGCATTTCTCTAATAATTAGTGATGTTGAGCAGTTTTTCATGTGCCTCTTGGCCATCTGTATGTCTTCTTTGGAGAAATGTCTATTTAGGTCTTCTGCCCATTTTTTGATTGAGTTGTTTGTTTTTTTAATATTGAGCTGCATGAGCTGTTTATGTATTTTGGAGATTAAGCCTTTGTAGGTTGATTCATGTGCAGATATTTTCTCCCATTCTAAGGGTTGTCTTTTTGTCTTGTTTATAGTTTCCTTTGCTGTGCAAAAGCTTTTAAGTTTCATTAGGTCCCATGTGTTTATTTTTGTTTTTTTTTTCCATTACTGTAGGAGGTGGATCAAAAGAGATCTTGCTGTGATTTATGTCAAAAACTGTTCTATCTATATTTTCCTCTAAGAGTTTTATCATGTCCAGTCTTACATTTAGGTCTTTAATCCATTCTGAGTTTATTTTTCTATATGGTGTTAGGGAGTTTTCTAATTTCATTCTTTTGCATGTAGCTGTCCCGTTTTCCCAGCATCACTTATTGAAGAGACTGTCTTTTCTCTATCGTATATGCTTGCTTCCTTTGTCATAGATTAGTTGACCATAGGTGCGTGGGTTAACCTCTGGCTTTCCATCTTGTTCCATTGATCTATATTTCTGTTTTTGTGCCACACCATATTGCCTTGATTACTGTAGCTTTGTAGTATAGTCTGAAGTCAGAGAGTCTGATTCCTCCAAATTCGCTTTTTGCCCTTAAGACTGCTTTGGCTATTCAGGGTCTTTTGTGTCTCCATACAAATTTTAATATTTTTTGTTCTAGTTCTGTAAAAAATGCCATTGGTAATTTGACAGGGATTGCATTGAATCTGTAGATTGCTTTGGGTAGTATAGTCATTTTCACAATATTGATTCTTCCAATCCAAGAACATGGTATATCTCTCCATCTGTTTGTATCATCTTTGATTTCTTTCATCAGTGTTTTATAGTTTTCTGAGTACAGGTGTTTTACCTCCTTAGGTAGGTTTATTCCTAGGTATTTTATTCTTTTTGTTGCAGTGGTGAATGGGATTGTTTCCTTAATTTCTTTTTCTGATCTTGCTTTGTTAGTGTATGGGAATGCAAGAGATTTCTGTGCATTAATTTTGTATCCTGTTACTTTACCAAATTCATTGATTAGCTCTAGCAGTGTTCTGGTGTCATCTTTAGGATTCTCTATGTTTAATATCATGTCATCTGCAAACAGTGACAGTTTTACTTGTTCTTTTCCAATTTGTATTCCTTTTATTTCTTTTTCTTCTCTGATTGCCATGGCTAGGACTTCCAAAACTATGTTGAATCATAGCGGTGAGAGTGGACATCCTTGTCTTGTTCCTGATCTTAGAGGAAATACTTTCAGTTTTTCACCATTGAGAATGATGTTTGCTGTGGATTTGTCATATATGGTCTTTATTATGTTGAGGTAGGTTCCTTCTGTGCCCACTTTCTGGAGAGTTTTTATCATAAATAGGTGTTGAATTTTGTCAAAAGCCTTCTCTGCATCTATTGAGATGATCATATGTTTTTCATTCTTCAGTTTGTTAATATGGTGTATCACATTGATTGATTTGCATATGTTGAAGAATCCTTGCATCCCTGGGATAAATCCCACTTGATCATGGTATATGATCCTTTTAATGTGTTCTTGGATTCTGTTTGCTAGTATTTTGTTGAGGATTTTTGCATCTATATTCATCACTGATGTTGGTCTGTAATTTTATTTTTTTGTGGTATCTTTTTCTGGTTTTGGTGTCAAGATGATGGTGGCCTTGTACAATGAGTTTGAGAGTGTTCCTGCCTCTGAAATTTTTTGGAAGAGTTTGAGAAGGATGGATGTTAGCTCTTCTCTAAATGTTTGATAGAATTCACCTGTGAAGCCCTGTGCTCCTGGACTTTTGTTTGTTGGAAGGTTTTTAATCACAGTTTCAATATCATTACTTGTGATTGGTCTTTTCATGTTTTCTATTTCTTCCTGGTTCAGTCTTGGAAGGTTATACCTTTCTAAGAATTTGTCCATTTCTTCCAGGTTGTTCATTTTATTGGCATAGGGTTGCTTGTAGTAGTCTCTAATGATGCTTTGTATTTCTTTGGTGTCCTTTTTCATTTCTAATTTTTTTGATTTGAGTCCTCTCCCTCTTTTTCTTGATGAGTCTGACTAATAGTTTATCAATTTTGTTTATCTTCTCCAAGAACATTTAGGTGTAAAGTTAGACTGTTTATCTGAAATTTTTCTTGTTTCTTGAGGTAGGCTTGTATTGCTATAAACTTCCCTCTTGGAACTGGTTTTGTTGCATCCCATAGGTTTTGGATCATCATGTTTTCATTGTCATTTGTCTCTAGGTATTTTTTGACTTCCTCTTTGATTTCTTCAGTGATCTCTTGGTTATTTAAGAACGTATTGTTTAGCCTCCATGTGTTTGTTTTTTCTACGTTTTTTTCCCCTGTAATTGATTTCTAATCTCATAACGTTGTGGTCAGAAAAGATGCTGGATATGATTTCAATTTTCTCAGATTTACCAAGGCTTGATTTGTGACCCAAGATGTGATCTATCCTGGAGAATGTTCAATGTGCACTTGAGAAGAAATTGCAATCTGCTGTTTTCGGATGGAGTGCCCTATAAATATGAACTAAATCTATCTGGTCTATTGTGTCATTTAAAGCTTCTGTTTCCTTATTAATTTTCTGTCTGGATGATCTGTCCAGTGGTGTAAGTGAAGTGTTAAAGTCTCCCACTATTGTTGTGTTACTGTTGATTTCCTCTTTTATAGCTGTTAGCATTTGCCTTATGTATTTAGGTGCTCCTATGTTGGGTGCATATATATTTATAATTGTTACATCTTCTTCTTGCATTGATCCCTTGATCATTATGTAGTGTCCTTCCTTGTCTCTTATAACATTCTTTATTTTAAAGTCTATTTTATCTGATATGAGTATTGCTACTCCAGCTTTCTTTTGATTTCCATTTGCATGGAATATCTTTTTCCATCCCCTCACTTTCAGTCTGTTTGTGTCCCTAAGTCTGAAATGGGTCTCTTGTAGACAGCATATATAAGGGTCTTGTTTTTGTATCCATTCAGCCAGTCTGTGTGTTTTGTTTGGAGCATTTAATCCGTTCACATTTAAGGTAATTATCAATATGTATGTTCCTATTACCATTTTCTTAATTGTTTGGGTTTGTTTTTGTAGGTCCTATTCTTCTCTTGTGTTTCCCACTTAGAGAAGTTCCTTTAGCATTTGTTACAGAGCTGGTGTGCTGGTGCTGAATTCTTGTAACTTTTGCTTGTCTGTAAAGCTTTTGATTTCTCTGTCAAATCTGAATGAGATCCTTGCCCAGTAGAGTAATCTTGGTTGTAGTTTCTTCCTTTTCACCACTTTAAATATATCATACCACCCCCTTCTGGCTTGTAGAGTTTCTGCTGAGAAATCAGCTGTTAACCTTATGGGAGTTCCCTTGTATGTTATTTGTCATTTTCCCCCTGTTGCTTTTAATATTTTTTCTTTGTCTTTAATTTTTGTCAATTTAATTACCATGTGTCTTGGTGTGTTTCTCCTTGGGTTTATCCTGTAATGGACTCTCTGTGCTTCCTGGACTTGGGTGGCTATTTCCTTTCCTATGTTAGGGAAGTTTTCGACTATAATCTCTTCAAATATTTTCTCAGGTCCTTTCTCTCTCTCTTCTCCTTCTGGGACCCCTATCATGCGAATGTTGTTGCGTTTAATGTTGTTCCAGAGGTCTCTTAGGCTAGCTTCATTCCTTTTCATTCTTTTTTCTTTATTCTGTTCCACAGCAGTGAATTCCACCATTCTGTCTTCCAGGTCACGTATCCGTTCTTCTGCCTCAGTTATTCTGCTATTGATTCCTTGTAGTGTATTTTTCATTTCAGTTACTGTATTGTTTGTTCTGTATTTCTTCTAGGTGTTTGTTCTTTAATTCTTCTAGGTCTTTGTTAAACATTTCTTGCATCTTCTTGATCTTTGCCTCCATTCTTTTTCCGAGGTCCTGGATCACCTTCACTATCATTATTCTGAATTCTTTTTCTGGAAGGTTGCCTGTCTCCACTTCATTTACTTGTTTTTCTGGGCTTTTATCTTGTTCCTTCATCTGGTACATAGCCCTCTGCCTTTTCATTTTGTCTATCTTTCTGTGAATGTGGTTTTTGTCCCACAGGCTGCAGGACTGTAGTTGTTCTTGCTTCTGCTGTCTGCCCTCTGGTGGATGAGGCTATCTAAGAGGCTTGTGCAAGCTTCCTGAATGGAGGGACTGGTGGTGGGTAGAGCTGTGTCTTGCTCTGGTGGGCAGAGCTCAGTAAAACTTTAATCCGCTTGTCTGCTCATGGGTGGGGCTGGGTTCTCTCCCTGTTGGTTGTTTGGCCTGAGGCCACCCAGCACTGGAGCCTGCCCAGGCTCTTTGGTGGGGCTAATGGCGGACTCTGGGAGGGCTTACACCAAGGAGTACTTCCCAGAACTTCTGCTGCAAGTGTCCTTGTCCCTGTGGTGAGCCACAGCCACCACCACCAACCTCTGCAGGAGACCCTCCAACACTAGCAGCTAAGTGTGGTTCAGTCTCCTACAGGATCACTGCTCTTTCCCCCTGGGTCCTGATGCACACACTACTTTGTGTGTGCCCTCCAAGAGTGGAGTCTCTGTTTACCCCAGTCCTGTCAAAGTCCTGCAATCAAATCCCACTAGCCTTCAAAGTCTGATTCTCTAAGAATTCCTCCTCTAGTTGCTGGACCCCCAGGTTGGGAAGTCTGACGTGGGGCTCAGCTCCTTCACTCCAGTGGGTGGAGTTCTGTGGTATAATTGTTCTCCAGTTTGTGAGTCACCCACCCAGTGGTTATGGGATTTGATTGTATTGTGATTGTGCCCCTCCTACCTTCTCATTGCAGCTTCTCCTTTGTCTTTGGATGTGGGGTATCTTTTTTGGTGAGTTCCAGTGTCTTCCTGTCGATGATCGTTCAGCAGTTAGTTGTGATTCCAGTGCTCTCACCAGAGGGAGTAAGCACATGTCCTTCTACTCCGCCATCTTGAACCAATCCCCAACTGCTTATTCTTTGTGATTAAATATGAGGTGAGGTTACCAGCTCCCCCAGGCAAATGTGGCATGTGATGGGCAGAGTGAGTGACAATGTAACATTCTGCACGGTCTGAGCCATGGCAGCATTCAGAATCCCGCCAACACGGAAGTCCTGCTGACTGCGGCTCGGGGATGGCCTTCTGGCCACCAGGAGGCACAGGTGAGCTGCCAGTACCCACTGATTTCCTCGGGGATGGTGTTCTGGTGGCCCTGCCGAAGTTGGTGAGAAAGCTTCAGACTTGGCTTCCTCCAGCTGCAGCTTCTGATCTCAGGTAAACTCGGCCTGCAGCGGCTTGAGGCAGGATTTCGGTTTCCACCAGAGATTGAAGTCAGGCGGGGACAGTGAGCTCTGAATCTTAGCCACTAGACCAGTGGCCAGTGACAAGCCCCTGGCCTGTGTGGCTTTGCAGAAAATGAATTTCCGCAGAGAAACGGAAAGTAGTGAAACAAGCAAAGTGTTTATTCGGAGGAAAAAAGAGTACGTGTGGGTACACACACAGGCGGACTCAGAGACAGAGTTGCGCCTTCATGGTAGTTTGAATCTACCCATATGGGGCATTCCTTCTGGGTTTCCCTTGGCCAATCATCTTGCTTTGCCTGGTTCTGAGTTCATATTTGGGTTATCTCAGGGCCCTCCCATGTGCGCATGGGCATCTTTTAGCCAAGATGGATTCTAGCAAAGAGGCCTATGGGTAGGTTGACACTGTTCCCTTTTTGACCTCCAAGGAGACTTTCTGTGCATGTATAGTCGGGAAGGTCTCCTTGACCTCTAGAATGAACAATATGTGGTCTCTTATCTGGGCAGAGCTTAGCCCCTCCTGCTCTTCCTCTTAGAGTATGTCTCCACAGGGGACAAACTCCAGCTGTTCAACCTGGGGCCCATCTATCTCCTGCCTCACTTCCACTTGTCACACGTGGGCACTGAACGTTGGCTCCCCTTCCCAGACATTTGTGCAGGAGCTGCTGCCGTGGCTGGGGAGGTGATTTACAGTTGAGAAATCCACACTGAGGTGTAAAAGGCCTTGCCCAGCACCCCGAGGAGTTTCCTGCAAGCAGAACCCTGGGCAGCTGGTTCCTCACTTCCCCTCCACTGTGTGTCTGTGCCCTTCCCACATCAACTGTGGGGAATACGTGTTCCATCACCCAGCTAGGTTTGTGGTCCCATACAATTTACCACCCTCTTTGAGGCTCTCAGAATAGAGCATCAAGGAAAGTGCCAGCTGGGTGCCTGGGCAACTGGAATGAGCCTGGGGATGTCAGCTGGAGTTAGGAATCTGGATATTTCCTGGAAAGGAAGATGATCCTGAGGTTATTTACACCTTGGCTCATCTTAAGCCTGAATTTTTTTCAAGACCCTTTGATAATCGGCTTGACGGACTTCTTGAGACATTGAGAAATTTCCATAAAAGTGAAGCATTGAAGAGAAAGTAATGACCGGGGCACGAACCCGTGTCCCCTGCATCAGCAGGCGGACTCTCAACTACTGCGCCACCAGGGAAGCCCTGAAGTAGGAAATTTTTGCCGATGCTTTTAAATGGAACCATATATCTTCACTAAAGGTGGAACCTCTGAGTCCAACCACAACTATGCACTCCTACCTTTTTCAGCATCCCTGGCATGGGACTAGTTAGCCTTGTTAGAATCCTTCTCATGACAGAGAAGTCCCTCTACATTGTGAGGTATACATCATAAATGGCCTCATTATTTTAAAAGTTCTTCCTTGTATTGACCAGGCATCTGCCTCCCTCTAGGCTGTTTCAGAATGGAATAAATATTTCTTTATTATTAAACAAGAATATGGTTTCACCTGCATCCCTTTATACCAGGGTTTCTCAATCTCAGCATTATTTATATTTTGTGCCATGTATGTCTATGTTGTGGGTCTGTCCTATGCATTGGAGGATATTTAGTGGCATCCCTGGCCTCTGCCCACCAGATGCCAGTAGCAGTGGCCTCCAAGTTGTGACAACCAAAAATGCCTGCAGACATTGCCAAATGTCATCTGGGGAACAAACTTGCTCTAGTTAAGAATTACTGCTGTAATATAATGTTCTAGTTGCCTTTAGCCTGTTTCAGAATGAAATAAATATTTTTTCTTTATCAAACAAGGATATAGTTGCTTAAAAACATTGCTTATAGAAAAATGTATGAGGTCACATCTAATTATGAACAGGAGTTTTTAATACTTCCTGAGCAGGGGAGGGAGTGGATATAAAGTAACAGACATTTGGACTGTCAAAATTACATTTTTCTCTAATTTTTGAATTTTTAAATGCAACATCAATGTAAAATAACAACAAAGGATACTGCAAGTAAAAAAAGTAGTAATAAATTGCTTAGAAATCATGGATGGAGGGTTGACAATCTCCTGCTTCATGCTACTGTAAAATATCTGAAGCAGAAGATTTTATCTTCTTCCTCAATTACTGTTTGGTATTGGGTCCATTTTGAGATATATAAGCCACCTTCTTTGACTTTAGTCAAAAGTAAATTGACCTATTTGCTCTCTGTCCCCTTTCTGTAACTTTATATGCTCTGCATTAGTTTTCCATTGCTGCTGCAACAATTTATCACAAATGTATTGGCTTAAAGCAACACACATTTATTGTCTGACAATTCTGTAGGTCAGAAGTCTAACATGGCCTCACTGGGCCAAGATTAATGTGTTTTTAGGGCTGTATTCCTTTCTGGAGGCTCCAGGGAGAATCTGTCTCCTTACCTTTTCCAGATTTTAGAGGTCTCCCATATTTCTTGGACCTTCCTGCATCTTCAAAGCCAGCGATGATGGGTTGAATTTTCACATTTCATCACCCTGACCTTCTTTTCTGCCAACCTCTCCCACTTTTAAGGACCCTTGTGATGACACTGGGCCCACCTGGATAATCCAGGATAATCTCCCTATTTTAAAGTCAACTATTTAGCAACCTTAATTCTACTTGCAACCTTAATTCCCCTTTGACATGTAACCTAACATATTCAGAGGTTCTGGGGATTAGGATGTGGGCATTTTTTGCAGGGAGGAGAGTATCATTATTTTGAATGCCATACCCTCTCATTCTAGAAGTTAAACAGGAAGAATTTGACAGAGTACTGATACTTATGAAAGAGCATTTTCTTTCCTCTTTACCAGTGACAGAAGAGTTAAGACGCATGCATGCCCTAATCTCTGGCCAGAACTTCTCGGAGTTATTCATCAGCTCTTGACAGATATTCTGGACTTGAGAGTGGACATTTCACCAGTTTTGGGGTTTTTTGATGTGGACCATTTTTAAAGTCTTTATTGAGTTTGTTACAATATTGCTTCTGTTTTATGTTTTGTTTTGGTTTTGACTTTTGGCCCCAAGGCATGTGGGACCTTAGCTCCCCTACCAGGGATTGAACCCTCACCCCCTGCATTGGAAAGCTAAGTCTTAACCACTGGACCACCAGGGAAGTCCCCCACCTGTTGTTTTGGTTTGCCTTTTGTTTCAAAAAAGGAAGTAATGCCTGATGAGAATTTAACAGTGACAGACGGGTAAATAGGATTAGCACAGGTCATGGTGGTATATGGAGATCTCAGCTGAGATGTAAAAGAACAAGTAGGAAATGGTGGTTTCAGCAGCAGACACGGAATCCACAGAAGAAAGGCAAAGATGATACCCACTTTCAAATGGATTTAAATAGAATGTGTTCTTTGAGCTCTCAATTAAAGATCTTGATCTACCAGGATGATATTTTATTTAGTGGTCCAGGAGCCAAAACTGAAGAAAATGATTTTCAGGCTTTACTATTTTATTTATTTATTTTTTTTTCTTTTTGCGGTATGCGGGCCTCTCACTGTTGTGGCCTCTCCCGTTGCGGAGCACAGGCTCCGGACGCGCAGGCCCAGCGGCCATGGCTCACGGGCCCAGCCGCTCCGCGGCACATGGGATCCTCCCAGACCGGGGCACGAACCCGCATCCCCTGCATCGGCAGGCGGACTCTCAACCACTGCGCCACCAGGGAGGCCCGACTTTACTATTTTAAAAATGGTTGATTTTTTTGCAATAAGCATTCTCATTTATTTAAAATATTGGAAAAGGGGCTTCCCTGGTGATGCAGTGGTTGAGAGTTTGCCTGCCGATGCATGGGACATGGGTTCGTGCCCCCGGTCTGGGAAGATCCCACATGCCGCGGAGCGGCTAGGCCCGTGAGCCATGGCCGCTGAGCCTGCGCATCTGGAACCTGTGCTCCGCAACGGGAGAGGCCACAACAGTGAGAGGTCCGCATACCACAAGAAAAAAAAAATAAAAATAAAAATAAAAAAATAATTAAAAAATATAAATAAAATATTGGAAAAGAAAAGTAGAAAGAAGGATAAAAAATTACCTTTAGTTTCTAACTATACAAAGCTCTCTAAAGGAGATAAACTTGGTAAACACTTGTATTTCTTTTTATTTTGTTTCTCCTTGTTCTTGTTGTTCTCTTCTCCTCCCCCAACCCCCTCGTTCTCCTCCTCCACCTCCCCTTCCTCGCCCTCCTCCCCCTCGTCCTGGTTCCTCTTTTCTTTTACGCAGCTGGGATCACAGATCATTATCTTAATTCTCTATATACCATTTTGCTTAATATTAAACCTAAACACTTTTCATGGTCATACAAACTCTTCTTAAATATCCTCTTTAAATGATTTCTTATCAGTAAAGCAATACATTTTATTGTAAACAATGTGAAGAATTATGGGGAAAAAAACACCCATAATTCCATCACCCTTATTACTTATTATTACTTAATAGGCTTTTCAGTATGAATTTTTACCTGGCAATTTTATATTCTTTTTCTTAAATTAAAATTACATTGTAAACAGTTTCCTAAATCATAAAGAACTATTCTGTAAATATCACGTTAATACCTCAATATAATCCCATCGATGATATGCTCTTATTGTTTGACCTCTGTAGGGTTTTCATCTGTGTTGTATATGTGTGTTGGCTACTCTGGAGTTGGAATAAATGCTGTAGGGCATTACATTTTTAGGGTTTTACTTCCCCGTGTATAAGATTTGTGTGTGTGTGTGTGCTGATCTCAGAAATGTAGTGAAAAGTTCAAAGGATATGGACCATTGAAGTCTTGCCAAATTGCCATCCAAAAACCAGGTACTTACTTATACCCCCATTAGAACTGCTAGCTTTGCTTTCGTAAATTTGTCAGTGTTAAAGAATAGGCAAGACCTGTGTTCCCAGCTTTTTGTTTACTAGTGATTGCTCTGTCTGTCCGGTTACATCTTTCTCCAAGAAAAGATTGTATTGGCTAGTGGTGGTGGTAATGGATTTTCATACGTTATGATTATGAAGACTGCTGTGTCAAGGGTTTTAGTGTTGTCACCTTGGATTCTCTGTTCTAAATGTTCAAAGTCAATATTAGACTTTTCAGGGTCCTAGTTCTTCAACATAAATACATTTCTAAGTTGTATCCCGTGGTTGAGAAAAAGGCACTTTTCTGCAGAAAGAGAACTTGGAGAAATAAAAGACTTCTTATGAATTACTCCTCTGTGTTCAAATTCGAGAGCCTCATGGTCATCCTCCCAGAGTTCTTAATGACCATCAGAAGGTAAAAGAAGCCAGTGTCCCAGCAAACCAGTGACTTGCAGCCAATTATAGTAGTTCTTTTTTCAGAAGAGCAAGAATCTCTGTTTTCCTTTTAGCAACATGGGAAATGTTTGGTCATATTTATCTAAAATGTGTAATTCTTCTGTAGAAGATGGGTGGCTGCTTATAATAAAATCACATTAAAAAAAACCTTACTTAAGAAATAAAGCTAGAGAAATTAATCAGAAACCAGAGGAATGTCTTGTTAAGGACAAGCAAACTATGAGAAATTTTAAAAGACAAAGAGTACTGGACCTTTAGCAGAAGAAGCTTCATTCTATTGGGGGGAAAATGGAAAAGAACCCCTACATGGGGTTTTGTATGCTTATGGTAGAAGCCAGCCATACCTTCAGCACTTAGTACTCGGCACATGGTGCTTATAGGTGTTTGAATGGGTGGAAGGGTGAATGGATGGTCTGGTGGATAGGCTGTTGTGGCGATATACACTGCGGGAAAAGTCAGCACCATCAGAGAGGAACACACAGTCCTGTGGGCATTGTGGGGAGGGGTGGGGCTTCAGGCTCCAGAAATCAGCAAGGGCATCATGGGAAGACCCCCAACTAGATGAACTGGAGAATAAGATGAAAGGCAAATGCAGTGATGCATACATATAACACATTGAATGCATTGATGAAGAATTCACATATCTTTGTAAACCTAACAAACAAAGACTATGTATACTGTTAGATACACCTGCCTGCTTAGCAAGAAGGCTCAGAGTTACAGTTATTTGCCTTAAAGTAGAGAATTTGCAACCCTGATTCTTTCTGGGGGCGTGGTTTTGTCCCATCTCCTAGGTAAGACAGACCCCTGCCTGTGCCTGCTTACCCTTATGTAGCCCAGTGGTTCTCAACTGGGGGCAGTTCCCCCCCACCCCAGAGGACACTTGGCAATGTCTGGAGATATTTTTGCTTGTCACAAGTTAGGGGAGAGGGCGCTGCTACTGGCATCTGGTGAGAAGAGGCCAAGGAAGCTGCTAAACATCCTATGATGCACAGAACAGCCGTCACAACCGGGAATTACCAGGTCCCAAGTGTCAATGGTGCCAAGGATGAGAAACCCCATGGAGTTTGAGCCTGCACCAATGGCACCGCCTTGGCAGTGCAGGAGGACACAGTCACCGGCTTTCAGATCTCTGGGCTCTTTCCTTTCTCAGGATGTAGTCTTGAGAATCTAATCTACTTTGCTTCAAATGGAGCTAATGTGGTTCCTGGGGAAGAAGGGAAAGGGGAACTCATTGAGGGTTGATGGCTGGGCTCTGTGCTGGCATTTTCTCACCTCATCAACCCTACAAGATAGGGACTGTACATTCCTTTTCATTGATTAGGAGATTTAGGTTCCAGACACGCAATGACCAGCTAGAGCAGATCCTTCTGACTGTAAACTCAGGCCCTTCCCATTGCCCTGGGAAGCCCCTAGATCTCCTGTCCAGGATCCACATTCTTCACAGGAGCACAGATATTCCTCACCTATAGGGCAGGCCTCACTGCAAACCTGATTGCCTGGTGATCAGGGCACAAGGTCTTCTGGTCCCATCGAGGTCACTAGTTTACTGTGTGGCTCCAGGCAAGTTGCTTCCCCTCTCTGGGCCTCAGTTTCTTTGTATGTAAAACACCGGGCTTGGACTAGCTAGTGTCTCCTAGTTTGACCTGAACTAGAGTAGGTTATGTCTATCTTCAGCTAGACCACAAAACTGGGCACTCTTTGAAGCATGTTTTTCTCTTTTGTTTGCCATCCTGCACCTCACCCCCACCCCATACACACACAACAGGCACACACACACACATACACACACACACACAGGGGCTCCCTTAACTGCCTAGCACAGTGCCTGGCTCATGGGTACTAATCTGAAATTTAATAACCACAAACCACTGATTCTTTCAGGAAGAAAACCTACCCCAAACTTTTAAACTGAAACTAAGCAGACCTTTCTCCTAAAATTATGCTCTAAAGCAAAGTCTCAAATCCAACATTGTCCCTGAATTGGACCTAAAATATCTAAGGGTGTGGCTTCTTTCTGACAGGAAGCCATCCTTTTAGATTTAGTCGACCCAGGAAAGAGCTAGGGTTTTGTTTCTTTTCTTTTCTTTTTTTCCTATTCAAGCGATGCATGTTTACTCTTGACAAATTAGAAAAAGAAAACTAAAATCACCTCTAATCCTACCCCTTAAATGTAACCACTGAGGATATTCTGGCTTTATATTCATCTAGATTTTTTTCTATTGTGTATAAATGTACATATTTAAGTAAAAAGCAGAGCCTACTGTACTGATGGTTTTTCCTCACGTGTCTCAGAGGGCGGGGCTTGGTAGTCAAACCATTGAAACACACCAGTCAATATGAGTCACCCAATCTGCAAGCCTCAGTGTGTTTTTGTTTGTTTGCTTTTTATTTTTTTAATTTGATTGAAATATAGTTGATTTAAAATGTTGTGTTAATTCCTGATGTACATCAAAGTGATTCAGTTATATGTTCTTTCTCGTATTCTTTTCCATTATGGTTTATCACAGGATATTGAATATAGTTTCCTGTACTATACAGTAGGACCCTGCTGTTTATCCATCTTGTATATAATAGTTTGCATCTACTAATCCCAAGCTTCCAATCCTTCCCTCTCCCACCCCCCTTGGCAACCACAAGTCTGTTCTCTATGTCTGTGAGTCTGTTTCTGTTTCATAGATAAGTTCATTTGTGTCATATTTTAGATTCCACATATAAGTGATATCATATGGTATTTGTCTTTCACTGTCTGATTTACTTTGCTTAGTATGACAATCTCTAGGTCCATCCATGTTGCTGCAAATGCAAGCCTCAGTGTTTTAACTGTAAAATGGAGGTAATAAGACCAGCCTAACTCTATTCTTTCTGTGAAGACGAGAGGTTACATAAAGTACCCAGCTAGACAGTGCTGGCACACAGTAGATGCTCAATAAAAGATAATTATTTATGCCTCATATCATCTTCTTTATTTTCTAAACCAAACCAGTGATCAAGATTTGGATTCAGAAGGTCTGAGTGGCAGTTGAAATATTTCTCTATCTTTAAGAGGTTCTGGCTAATATTAAAGCCAATCAAAACCAAAATCAACAAGTGCAGATGCAGGAAAACCAACCCCGAGTCTCTTCTCAGATGCCTGGGACATGTTAATCAGGAGTGTTTGTTGATTCTTCCAGAAGCGATGCTTCATCAAGTCCCCTTCCTGGTCCAAGGAGCTCTCATTCAGCTTTTTAGAAAACATAAATCTGATACAAAATGAATATCAAAATCTTCTTTTTTATTACTTAGCTAGACGTTTGCCGTAGCATCAGTGAATCAGTCTCAAAAGGACTTCTCATCCAGAACTGCCTGTTTCACTGTTACACCTCCTGAGAAAGGACTGGCTTCTGCTTCCCCACAGTTAGAGAAAAATTTGTTTCAGAAAAGAACAGTTATCCCATTTTTATTTTCAATTCTGAGAAGAGGTAGCATTCCAAGAAAAGGACTGTTTGCTCTGAGGTTTCACCCCACTCCACCCTTAAGTATTGTTTATTAACCATCTCCTGCCTCAAACACAGATCTTACGCTGAAAACCATACTCTGAATCATCCAAGCCCTAACTGATGATAGAATGCAGGCTCACTCACTCTTGTTTGAAGCTTGGCAGCCAGAAGGTGCTGGGGGTAGCCAGAGTGGGTTACTGCCCAGGGGATGTGATTTGGAGGACATTAAAACTCCTCTTTTCTCCAAAACATTTCTCCCCATTAGCATATGAGTCTTTCCTTTAGAGTAACTTTTGGGGGGTTTTGAGAAGATGCCTCCAGGAGAAAGGGCTGTTATTTAGAAGTTAATGAGGAAAGGCTCTGGAACACCCCAGTACTTATTAACAGCTTGTTATGTTAGGGAGCTGTCACCTTGAGAGAGGCCATGATGACCTAGACCACAGGGATGCCCTAGGTATTACCAGATCACTAATCATCCGAAGAGGGGAAGGAGGGCAACTAACACAAAGTTCCTTAAGAAATGTAGGAGAAATGCTAATTATAGTGCTCAGGGGAAAGGCGAGTCCTTATGAAGCCTGAAGATATATTCAGCAGAATTACCTAGGAACAGAGGAGATGATGCCCTCGGAGTCACTTCAGTCAACAAAGGAAAAGTCTTCCTGTTCCTATGTCAAGGACCTGATTGACACCTTAGCTTTTATTTAGTTAGCATTATTGAGCAACTACTTACCTATGACGGGCAATGCATGATGCCACGGATGCAAAATGAATATGCTGATGTTTGCATTTAGCCATGTGCAAATATGCTGTTTGACATATATTTCTCATTTAACCCTAAGTAATATTATTATCATCCTCAGACCCATTTTACAGGTAAGAAAATGAGGCACAGAAGGTTTCCATAGTTTGTAGGTCACACCGAGGCTGGGAATCAAACCCAGGCAGTTGGGATGTAGGCACTAAAGCCCAAGAGGTCAAGCCCCGCCCACTTTGTGTACTGAGAACCTGGTGGCGCAGGGTCCGCACATGGGTTTCTGGGCCACCTGGTGGCCCAAACCAAAAAGAAGGCAGGATCCTTCATCTTCCTTCAAGAAACATTTACGAGTGCTTGCTATATGCCGGGCTCTTTGTTAAGCAGCAATAATAAGAAGATTAATGCGACCAATCCCTGATCTGAAGGAGCTCACAGGCTATCGGGGGAAGCAATTCTGCACATTGTACAACAGCCTTGCAGTAGAGGGTTCATAGTACCCGGATGCAGGCATGCATGGAATGTACCAAGCAAAGAGGACACAGCCTTCTATGCTGCCAGTGCCACCGCCGCCTGACTGTGCCCTGACAGGTGAGCTTCTGCCAGCTGAGCTGGGAAGTGCCTGCTCCTTTTGTGCCCTGGAGGAGCCAGGCTCAGAGGACACCTCCCTTCCTGGCTGCAGGGAAACTTTGGTATTAGTTGGCCACTGCTTCGTGCAGTCAGCTGGGGACATCTCGGTATATCATTCCATCCCACGTCAGAGGAACAGGGAAAGACAAGGCCATCTGAGGCACTGGGAAGGCGGCGAGAGAAGAGGGATCATGTGTGGGTCCTTCTGTCATTCAATCCACAGGAGTAAAAGAAGAAGACCGCCATCTAGTACCGCCCATGCCAAATGCTCACTCTGTGACCCCAGGCAGGTTACCTAGCCTTACTGTGTGTCAGTGATCTTCATCCCCGGAAGGACGAATGGAGATGCTAAACTGTGCTTCTTTTCTTTTATGCCTGCTAGACATTTATTCCCACTACATCCTGTGAATAAGCTCTTATAGCACTCATTATGACCGTTCAACAATTGCTTGCCCTGCTAGGGATTTTAAAGACAAAAATCACATCCATTTTTGAAATCTTTTAATCCCAAACATAGTGACTGACCCATAGTCACTCTTAAAATTGAGTAAATGGATTCGTGAACAAATGAATGAGTGAGGCAAGCCAGTCATTAAATTATTTGGAGAATTATTACTCTGGGAATGAGGTCAGATAGCACATATATAGGGTGATGAAAAAAACTCAGCAAACAGTACTCTTACTGTTCCATTGCAGACATTTCTAAACACTGCCTCCTGGTGCTGGCTGTACCGGAGCCCATAGGGAGCTAACATATAGATGCCTGGACCCGCCTTCTGAAGATTCTGCATCAGAAAGTCTGCGATAGGGCTCAGGAGTCAGCGTGTTCAAAGGTTCCACAAAAGCCTTGCAACCTGCTTGAGGTCAGGCAGGGAACTGGCGCGGGCCATTTCATCTGGCCTTAACTCTGCCGGTTCCACTACAAGGACAAAAGGTGATGGCCCTGGCACTGGTCTGGTAGGAATCATGGGGAGGGCAGAACACCCCAGTCCTGCTTGGAGGACTCGGGGAAGCCCTGCTAGCCATTGGCTGTCTCTAATTCTTCCTGAGGTTATTGACAGGGGAGATGTGATGAATACCCAAGTTGCTACGGGCAAGTGAGCCTTCTTGGGGTTAGTGCAGGGTTCCTAAAAATCACTGTTGATTCCTTGTGTGTTTCACTTTGTCTTCTGTTTTTCACCTCTTTATCCCTCGTGATCTTCCAAATGGGCTGAACGACACTCCCCTTACTCAGCCTGGGCTGTAAGCACCAGGAGTGGTAAATACTTTCTGTGGATGATGTTATTTGATGAAAAACCAAGTTGTGACATTGTAACAGAGGGGTAGCAGTGGAGGCTTGTGAGGATCCAGCCTGGCTTCAGTGCAGCTTCTTCTATTGCTTATTTGGGAAACTTAGCTATGTCTCGGGATTCATACACAGTACTCTGAAGTTTCCAAGGGTCTTGGCATGTTGCTCCAATATAAATTAGGGCAAGAACAACGAGACGGAGTCTCATCTCTTTGGAGAACAATTGCTAATTCTTTGTTAAGTCATCTCTCAATCCAGCTCTGACCAGTTTAGCATCATTAAAATAACTGTTCTGTTCATTAACTTTAGAAGATTTTGGTTTTAGAGTGAACAGAATTTGACATTATATCAAGATGCCATGTGGTGGGTAAAAGCAGGCACTCAGGCAATCTGGGTTTAAGCCCTACCTCCAACACTTGCTAGCTGTGTGATTAGAACAATTCAGTTAAACTTTTCTGGCCTCAGTTTCCTCATCAATAGAATGGGGATAATTAAACTTCCCTGACAGATTGTTTTGGTGATGATTGAGTAAGGAGCCATGTGCCAGAAACTATGCAAAATACTTGGCACTTAGTAAGTGTTCAAATGTTAGCAATATTATCATCTATTTAGTGAGCAAACTTTTTTTAAGCAACTCTTAGGTGCCATTTTTAAATAAAAAGACAGATTATAGTGTTATGTACTCATATGAAAAGACATTTACAACATATTTTCAAATTAAAAATGGAAGTTGAATATATTGTATGAAGTTTTATGAACAAACTTTAAAACTATATATGTATGCATATTTATATGCATGGGTGTATATGTTTGTCTATATTGTGTATGTGTACATGTATTTACCTATGGAAGTGCATCTGGAAAAACATCTGTTGGCAAGGGATTATTCGTGCAGAGACAGCTCCATTTTTTAATTTACTTTATTGTCATGGTTGACTTTTGAAATCATGTATTAATGTTATAATAAAATTGAAAATAATAGTGAAATAAGATAAAGTGAAGTCAACCAATATTATAAATAATCTAAGGAGTTAAACTGTACATGCTTTTTCTGATTCCCCCCACCCCCCTAAAAAAAGATATGGAATAAGGAAATGCCAGACTCACTCTACAAATAACCAAGAAGCTTAGAGCTCCAGTGACAGTTTTCCCAGCTACCTATCTGGATTTTTAGCCTGTGTGGTAAAAGCTGACTTTTGTATAGCCCTGTCTCCTCTGAAATCTTTCTCTCCGAATTCCTGTTGCCCTGAGAATTTGTACCCTATCATCTGAGAATTTGGAAATGTCCCTGTCATTTGCTTTCTTCCTGTATTATAGATGTGAATCTTGTTTCTGAACCCTTATTGTAAACTCTTTTAGAGCAGGGATTATGTCAAATTCTCCGGTACTTACCACAGTTGTTGACATAGCAGAGGGTGTGTAGCATTTGCTTAGTAAGTACCCATTGACTGAATGACCGCAGATCTGATGTTACTCAGAATCAGCCCTGTTGCACTGTCATAATGGAAAACAACTTAACCTGGAGATTTCAATGGGTTAACACAACAAACGTTTATTTCTTGTTCATAAAAGGCCATATAAACTGGCAGAGGCTCTTTTCTGTTCAGCGATGAGGGATCCAGACTTCCTCCGTCTGGAGACACACATGTGGCTTCTAAGTTTGCTGAATGAGGGAAAGGAAGGAATGGAGAGACATACCGGCTCATAAATGTCCTAAGACACTTCCATTCAAGTTCCCATTTATCAGAAATCAGTCCCGTCCAGCTACCAGGGAGGCCAGGAAATTCAGGGGAGCACATAGCTACTCAGGAACACTAATTTCTGTGCCAAGGATCTACATCTTCCTGCAGAATAACCATGCCAGCTAGTTAGTACCCCATTTGTATCAATGGGACAAACACCCATATGGATCATTACACATGGCTCAGTTTATGTGAGTAATCGATGTATTAGAAACTACCAGGATTCAGAATTTATCCATGCAGCAGGCATTTATTGGTGCCTACTATGTGCCAGGCACCGTTTAGGTCCTGGGAATACAGCAGGGAAAAAAAAACAACAAAAAAAAACCCCAACCCCAATTCCCTACACTCACAGAACTGACTTTCTGGAAGAAGAAGATAAACAATTAACAAGTAATCCAGAGAATCTTCATTGGTGATAATATTATGGAGAAAAATAAAGCAGATGGGGGAAACAGGGCACGTATTGGTGTACGTGTTGGGGGGTAGATTATAATTTTAAACTGGTCAGGGAAAGCCTCACTGAGAAGGTAACATGGAAGCAAAAACCTAGGAGTGAGGGAGCTGGTTATTTGGGTATCAGGGCAAAGAGCCTTCCTGGAAGAGGAACACAGGTACAGATCCCAAGGTGGGACAAGGCGGGGGCCTGAAATGTTTGCTGGATGGCAAGGAAGATGTGTAGTTGCAGTGAGTATGTGGGTGAGTGTGCAGGAAAGGCTGGGATGTCGGACCAGGAGTCTGTTGAGTACAGGCTGTAGAGCCTTATATGTTACTTTAAGGTCTATGGCTTCTGCTCTGTGTCATATGAAGCCATTTGGGGGCTTTGAGCAAGAGGAATGGCATGATCACTCTGGCTGCTGTATTGAGAATTGACCATAGGGTTCGGGGGGACCAGTGAGAGGTTATTGCAAAATTCAAGAGAGAGATGGTGATGGCTTGGACCATTTCCATCACCCCAAAAAGTTGAGGGGAGAAATTTTCAAGGAGAAAAGTGATTCACAAATACAAGAGAGTTTTTGCTG
This sequence comes from Mesoplodon mirus, assembly GCF_964341445.2. NCBI lineage: Eukaryota > Metazoa > Chordata > Mammalia > Artiodactyla > Ziphiidae > Mesoplodon > Mesoplodon mirus. The sequence goes on along the minus strand of NC_138988.1, from coordinate 78,078,326 downwards.
ATAAGATGTTAGCAAAGAGCCTCCCTGTAATATAATTTATTATTATCACAAGTCCAGTTTTATTCATCAGTTCTACCGACACTTATCCCACACAAGCTGCATGCCAGGACCCCTGTTAGGCACTTGGGACAGCAAGTAAGATCTGCCCCCTGCCTTTGGGAGGCTCTCAGTCATAGCAGGGTTATAGAGATCCCCCAAAATTTAACATCATCAGCACCAAAAACAAATCCAGCTGCTGCAACATGATTATTTTACAAATATGATGGAAACATTAGCCAAAACATATTGAGGGTTTACTGTGTGCTAGACATGCCCTTGGATATTATTATGATTATGATATGTGATAAAATTATTATAGTTTGATGCTCTCCTTTCTAACCAAACTAGACTGCTACAAAGTTAGGGAACTTGTGGCCGAAAACCTAATATTATAACCTAAAAGTGTTATGTCTGGGCTCTGCAAGCCAGCATGACCAAGAACTCTGACACTGTAGTGCCTCCCAAAAACCCATTCTAGAAAATGCATGTGCTGTTTTTTCCAAATGTCTTCTCCCTTTATAACACACGGAATCATGTTACCAGTCCCTTAATCTCCCTGATAGGTTAGCCTAGTTAAGTCCTCTTTATTGCATGTCTTTTTTTTTCCTTTTAATCATCTGCCTTGAAGAAGGTTAAGCTGAAACGGCTTCTCAGCTTCCAAGATGTTGCCACCCAAACTGCGTGCGCTTTTCTGCCTCTGCACCTGCCTCACGCTGGTTCATCCTTTTTACTGGCAAGACCTAAATCCTGTTGCCTATACTGAATCATCAGGTAAGAGGTATATTTGTTCAAGGGCTTGAGCTACTGACCTGTTGCCAGACTCGAAGTGGTCCCAGGGAAGTTGCACGTGTAGACTTCTAAGAAGATTCTGATGAAGATGAGATCCTCAATTCTCCCGGGGGAGGGGGAGGGCCTCACTTTTTCCTCTTCTTAATGCAACTAGAGAAGTGCCTTCTTCTTCAACATCAGGACTGCAGGACAGCCTAGGATGAGGCCTTTTCAGACAAGCTGGAAACTCAGCGCGCACTCACCGTAGAGAAGGTCCACACCACCCCTTCTATACCTCATTGCCCTGACCCGTGCCCTCTTGGTGCAGTAACACACTTCCCCTGCAGTGCCTTCAGAGGCAACCCCAAACCTGCCCCCACGAAGGTGAAGAAGAGGCATGTGTCTTGATCAACAGGCATAGTCCTGGTTGATGGTGGAGTGTGTGAGAAGATGGCAATTTAGAGTTTGGGATCCAGAGGGGGACAATCTTTTCTAACTAATGACAGGCAGAAGCAGGGAGCAGTAGGCACTTGGAGCTCCAGATGAGAATGGATGTGCATCCCTTGCTCTTTCTTACTTTGCAGGGTAGAAGGAAGGAGAAGAGGGGGAGGCTTAGTCAAGTCCAGGAGTGGTGGCCAGAATGGGACAACCATCTCTAGACAGGGACATCTACTGTCATCTAGAATAACCTTGATTGAAAAGCGATTCCTTCTGGAGCTCTGTGAATTCCTGCTAATCCCAGAGGGTTGGGATGCATGAACTTCTCTATCTAGTCTCCTCAGGTGAGCAGCATCAGTGGCCTCTGCAAGGTGCCATACTGTCTGTACCCACAGACCCATGCACCTGGGGAGATATGGTAGCCCTGGATCTAGTTGTGCAGTCTTGATGCGTGACTCCTTACTGTGACATTTACCAAAGATCTTTCATAACTAGTGCCTTACAAACCTGGCCCTACTTCATAGTTGGGGAAATGATCACAACAACAGAAAAGGGACTAGATATTCTATCTATGTTTGCATAGGAAATCGCATCATATCTCACAGGTCCATTCATGCATCAATACTTATCAGAGAACTGAGGTGTGCGTAATACACTGGTGACTAAGACAGAGGGTTTGTAGTCAAGCTCAAGGGGGTTAAATTAATTCTCAAGGTTAAATTAATTCTCCCATTACCTTATCTGTACATTGAAAACAGGTAACATCTTACATGACGAGTAAATTCTTCCCTAAGAGACATTTACATCATGTGCTTTTTATTGGTACAGAGTGGGAATTTCAAAACATGTTCTCTATTCCCTTATGTCTGAAAATCACTGGAAAGCGGTTACTGGACAGTCAGAAACTTGAGGACACTGCTTGACTCATCTTTGTCATCCCAGCCTGGAGCCCAATGCCCCATTCATTTGAAATACTCAAAAATGAATGCATAAATATTTTTAAAATTATTAGAAATAATTTATTCAATAAAAGATGAAATTAATAGATGATTATTTGTATCATTCTTAATAAATGAATACATAGAAAATATGATCATGCAGCCAAAAAGTTTGTAAACATGGATAGAGATATCCCATTTGCTAATGGAGGACATAAAGCCATATAAAAGAATGTCATTTTCCTAGCACGTGTACATTCCATCTCCAACCCCAGGAATGAACATCAGGACTATTTGATAAATGAACATCACCAAAAATGTATAATAAGATTAACAGCATACCATAGGTTCTAATGCTTCTATTAAAATACAGTTGAAGAAAAATAGGAGGTGACATTTGTAAGTTCTGAACCACAAAACTGTATCATCTACAGAGTGGCTATTCAACCTGGCAAGTCTCTTCCCTGCCTCTTCCTTCGTGATGAGTGCTGATAGTTGGTTACAGAATGGGAAATCTAGGACCATAACCAGATTAGCTGCAGGCTGGTGAACCTTTTCTTTCTTTCTTTCTTTCTTTCTTTCTTTCTTTCTTTCTTTCCTTCCTTCTTTCTTTCTTTCCTTCTTTCTTTCTTTCTTTTTCTTTCTTTCTTTCTTTCTTGTTTATTTTATTGAAGTATAGTTTATTTACAATGTTGTGTTTAATTTCTGCTGTACAGTAAAGTGACTCAGTTATACATATACATATATATATATTCTTTTTCAAATTCTTTTCCATTATGGTTTATCACAGGATATTGAATATAGCTCCCTGTGCTGTACAGTAGGACCTTGTTGGTTGGTGAACCTAAAAAACGTTGTTTGGTGTTGTTTGGTGACAGTAGCCTACCCTACTGTCCTCTGGCCTTGACGTCTCCCTATGACATCATGAAGGACCGCTCAGCAGACAGGCTTAAATAGGAGAGATAAAGGCTTTTGTAATTCTAAATAGACCCTAAAATGTTAGCCTTACAGGCAAAGCTTTTTAAAGTAATGTTTCTGAGGAAACACCTTGGATTTCGAAGCTACCCAGAGAAAAATGGTATGATCTAGTGTAGATCTGCCAAAACTCCTCCTCAGGTTTGATTCTGGGTAACCAGAGTTAGCTAACTCTAGGGGAAGTGGCAAATAACATCAGTTGTCTGCCTCTTCTGGGCTGCGATCTGGGCAAGCTACTTGACTTAGATGATCACTTTATCCTTACAGCTGTCCTGAGAGTTGGCCAAGTGATTTTATATCCACTTTACAAATGAGGATCAGAGAGGGGAATAAATTGCCTAGGGCAGAGCATCATAGCTTGTAAGATATACAGCTGGAATCCAAAATAGGATCACCTGGCTCCAACACCAGTGTCCGTTCATCTCGACCACTGCCTTCCTCGGAACTACCTCCTGCCCTTTGACCATGAATTGCTGACCGTGTGTCAGGCCAGGTAGCCTGGTATCTTAGCCTAGTGCTTCCTTACACTTTAATAGGCACATCTTTTCAGATTCAGTAGAATTGGGGTGAGGCCTAAGAGCCTCATCTCCAAGCTTCCACATGATGCTAATGATGTTGGTCCATGGACCAACTTTGAGTAGCAAGGCCTCATGCGTTGGAAGACTCATCCCTGGCAGGTGCTTCACACACTAACATGGAGAATGTCAATGCGCTTCTTCTCATGACCCCAAGCCTTTCTGAGAGATACCCTATGGTATCAGGCACCATACCTAACATAGTTCCAAGTGTCTACATGGCAGAAGCAGACTATGATAGGAAGCACAAAGGAATCTGTCTAACAAAGCAATCACCTCTCACAGTCCAACAGAAAGAAAGGAGCAGGCAAGCTGAATTTAGAAAACTGAATCTAGATACACTGATATATGGACTCACCATCCTGAAATTACATGTGGACTTTATTGGGGGTTAGAAAGGGGAACAGGTGAAACTGCAGGTGTGTTAAAGGGTTTTGGCACCAGAGAGAGAAAATGTTTCAAGAGTGGGTGGGTGAAAGAATAGAGGCCATGGGCCTTCCCTTGTGGCACAGTGGTTAAGAGTCCACTTGCCAATGCAGGGGACACGGGTTCGAGCCCTGGTCTGGGAAGATCCCACATGCCGTGGAGCAACTAAGCCTGTGCGCCACAACTACTGAGCCTGCGTGCCACAACCGCTGAAGCCTGTGCACCTAAAGCCCGTGCTCTGCAACAAGAGAAGCCACTGCAATGAGAAGCCCGCGCACTGCAACAAAGAGTAACCCCCGCTCGCCGCAGCTAGAGAAAGCCCGCGGGCAGCAGCGAAGACCCAATGCAGCAAAAAAAATAATTAATTAATTAAATATATATATATATGTGCCATAAAGCATTTAGCAGAAACAAAAGAGACCCAGTGACAGTGAAAAGCTTAGTTTAAGTCACTTTCACAGATATTTTTTGAGCACTGCTTATGTGCTAGACATTGTGTTAAAGATGTGGGGATACAAAGACATGGATGCAGCTCTTACAAAATAGCCTTAGGAGAGCGAGTGTGCAGACACATAATTTTAACCTAATATGATAGGAAGAAAGATAAAAATATATACAGGGAATTGATTTGATACTGAGGATGAAATGATTAAGTCTGGGGTGGTGGTCAGGGAAGGCTTCAGAGAAGACCTGACATCTGATCAAGATGTTAAAGGTTGAATAGGAGTTTGCCATGGGGGTTTCAAGCGCAGGGAACAGCATTTACTAAGGTGTAGATGCATGGAACAGCCCAGTGTGTCACTCAGCAGTGCTGGAGCACAGGGAGGGAAATAACAAGGGAAAAAGCAGAAGAAGAGGAGGAGCCAGTGGACCTCCAGATCGTGGAGGGTCTTTCTTACAGTGCCCGGGAACTTGGGATTTAACTTGTGTACCTGTGAATCTCTACGAGTTTCAAACACTGGAAAGATAAGCCATGCCACACTGGAAGCCATGCGTAGATTTAAATATAACCTACAAACTGCCTTCCAGAAAGATTCCAGTACATTCCTCCTTCAAGAAAAAATACCTGGTGATGACAGGAAAGCATTGAAGGATTTGAAGAATTGCCTGGTGAGATTCATGCTTTAAATCACTCCAGGAGTTGTGTGAAAGATGCAGTTGAAGGAGTCAGGATCCAAGGTGAACAGGACACTTGGGAGAGACGGCGACTGTCCGGTCAAGAACAGTTAAGGTGTAACTGGGACAGTTGAGCTAGTGGGATAAGAATACATTGGAGAGAGAATCCTGCACTAAAAACAAATGCTAGAGATTGGAACTTGGTTGGATGTAGGGGATAGAGGAGAAAGAGTTAGGAGAGTAGCATGATTCCCAGGTTTATGGCTTGGGATCCCCAGACTAGGGAATTCTGGAGTTGCATGCTGTGTGGTTGGAAGATGAAGAGGGGGAGTTGGGAGATGGTCATTTAGTTTCATTCTGGACCATAGGCTTTGCTGTTCCAATAGGAAGGCTTCCAGTGGGAAGTCGTGAGCCCAAATCTGAAAGGTCGATAAAGTTCGTGTTTAGGAAAAGCAGATTTGGGAAGTGGTCTCTAATATGTTCTGGATAGGAGTAGAAGGTAAGGGCAAGGCTGGAAGGATTAGGAGCTGATCCTCAGCATCTTAGGAAAAGGGCTATGTTGACCGCCACCTTTTTCCCCACACAGTACTTCGCATACAGCAGGCGCTCAATAATTATTTGTGTATTTTACTAATTAGTAAAGAAATGGAGGCAGGAAACTTTGGGTAGTCACTTGATTCTCTTGGAGTTTCTTTGTGTAATAAAGTCTGGGGTGTAATGGCTGACAAGTGAAATAATATTGACCTGTTTTCCAGCGTGGGTCAATAAACTACAAGCTCTGATGGCTGCTGCAAGGTTTGGCCAAACTAAAATCCCCAGAGGAAATGGATCTTATTCCGTCGGTTGTACAGACTTGATGTTTGATTACACGAATAAGGTAGTGATTTGATTAATACCACTTATCCTTATATTCTAATATTGACTGTGGCTATGGCCCATGAGAAGGTTTTGAAACCTGACCTTGCCCTCACCTGAAAAAGATTCATTTTGCCATTTGTATGGTTTCCTGGGAAGCCTTTGGCTGTTTAATTCATTCCTCAATTCGTTGCTCTCATCAGATTAACTATAAACTTTTTTTTCCCTTCTTTGATGGCTGAAACCAGGCTGCTCATACTTTCTTTTCACTCAAAAAGCATACTGTTGTTCTATTTCTCTTCCCTTTGACTGCATTCAATCACCATGGCAACTTAAAAAGCTCTCTGGACCTCTTGTGCACAATAGAAGTATTTGGGTCCCCACTAATTAAATATGCAAAATAGCTGTTAGAACATGTTTAAGAAGCAACTTGACTAAAAGTACATTAACTTCTTTCCTCTACAGGGCACCTTCTTGCGTTTGTATTATCCATCCCAAGATGATGATCACTGTGACACCCTTTGGATCCCAAACAAAGAATATTTTTTTGGTCTTAGTAAATTTCTTGGAACACACTGGCTTATGGGCAAAATTTTGAGCTTATTCTTTGGTAAGATTTGTGTTGATTCTGCTTTTAGGCTCTAGAATATAAGAAAAGCTTGAAAATAGCAGGAGTTTCAGGCAGTTAAAGACCAAAGTAGATTGTCTCCAGTCCAGACATCTCCTAAGATGACAAAGTATTTCTTAAAAGGCCAGGTAACTATCAGAGAATCAAGGATTCTTGTTTTGTCTATTCTGAATATGATAGGGTGCATGGAGGGAGTGAACATATCAGACTTTCAGGCTGGCTCTAACATCTCACTATGGCTGGCCTGATTTTTGCTTCTTACATATTCTTGGAGGCAATCATGTGGTGAGAATAGCAGCTGGGCTGATGTGACTACTACCTTCTATGCTCTGTGCTAAAGTGCTTTCTACAGTTGGGCAAAGAGAGAAAGAAAATAGAAGCCTCCATAACTCTCCAGATCCTAAACAAAGGAGTGAAAGCTAATTTCTTAAGTGTCATAAATGAGGAAACTACTCTCATTCCCACCACCAACCCCCAAGTGGCCAGCCTCTCTCACTAAGACAATCTGATGTGCATTCATCACTTAATATGTCTATATTTCACTAATATTGAGTTGTCCTTCCTTATCTGTTTGACCAGACACTACTGCTGGGCTGATGTTAACCATGTCTTCAAATTTCCCCCTCAAAAATACCTACAACTTTTGGCATTCATTTTAAATATCTCGTTGGAGTTCTCTTAAGAATCAATTTATAAGAGAAATGATGAAAATATTATCACTACGCATCTTTATGATGCTGAATAACTTATAAGTCACTTCCATAGCAATCATCACATTCAGTCTTCATGATCACATCTCTATTGTATTGATGAGAAAGTGAAACACAAATAATTGATGATAATGATGACAATAACAAGTGAAGTGAAGGAAGAAGAGAAAACATCTTCCATTTTTTGAGCCCTTTACTATGTGACTGGATAGGTGTGCTTTACATTTTCCCCCTTAAATATGACTCTGACAAAACCCCCATGAGATAGATATCATTTCCCTCATTTTATAGGAGTCTGAGGCTCAGAGAGTTCTCTTGACTTGCCCAAGGTCAGTAGCTAGTAAGTGGCAGAGCTTCATCCAAAGCTACATCTAAGCGTGCAGTCAAAGGTCTCTCCAGCTTTCTCTTGATTTTGATCAAGTTAGAATGAGATGATTCTCTGATTTGAAGATTCTGGATCTCAGTGTAATATTCCTGAGGTTTACTGGTAGTTTAGTTTCAGAACATTCCCTCTGAAGTTTTGCCCAAAGCTGGAATTAATGATAAGGAACAGCCTTCCTGAATACACCTCTAAGTAGGAAAATGTCTCACCTCAAGTTCAGAGCTGACAGTGAGAACTGATAGTTAATGATCCTATGGTCCTAGGAAAAACACATAGTTCAGGCCCTTGGTTGGTGGTATATAGTAGGAGACTTTTTAAATGAATTTACTATTAATGCATAAAGACATAAATTCCATGGGTCAGAATTTTATACTAAGGAGATATGTTAAATAACTAGCAACACTCAAGTCAGAAAAAACACTAATTACAGTCTCCCACTGCTGTCTAGGTTCAATGACAACTCCTGCAGCCTGGAATTCCCCTCTGAGGACTGGGGAAAAATATCCACTAATTATTTTTTCTCATGGTCTTGGAGCATTCAGGTAAAGTTTCAGAGGTTGAACGACTTTAGCCTCTAGGGACAAATGACTGAATGCAGTTTTCCCCCAGAAGAGGGACAGCAGACTTTGGAGTGTCAGGCTGTCCCCTGTCCTGGAGGTCTTGGCGGTCCTCAGGAATTAGCTGGGATCTGTTGATCGGTCCTATAGCCCTGTTTTTTTCCTGCCTCCAGCCCATGGAGACCAGCTTCACAACAGAGGAGACAGGCTGTCGCATTTTGGGTTATTGTCCTTCTATATTATAGTATTTACACTCTCAAAATCATTCATTGTATTAGTTCAGGTCCTCTGAGAAACAGCCACTGTGACTAGATTAGCGGTGAAAGACATGTATTACAAAATGCCCATGAAGGATAGAAAGGAAGGAGCAGGAGCAGAAAAGATGGGGAGAACTTTCAGATCATGATGCAGGCTGGACACGTGGGAAGGAGATGGGAGACAGAAGAACGGGACATGGAGCATCTCGAGACTGCAGCACAATTCTAAGAAAGATTGGGGCAGGCCGATGGAGGGAGTGCTTGACCAAGAACTGCTCCGCAGAGGAGCTCTGCACCTCACAGGAAAGGACCTGCATTAAACCCACACCATGTCAAGTCGCTGGGACCAACCCACAGGAAGCCTTGCTTTCACTCGGATCCACAGGGGTAGGAGCTAGGAGGGGTCTTTAGTCAACTGGGGTCTCTGTGCCATGACGAGTGACACATTTTCATGGCCACCGCACGCCCTCCACTTTCTTCCTACATCTTCTCAACTGCCTCCCCATCTTCCCCCTCAGAGGATTATAAGACTTTTAGAAGGGTAGCTTTTAGCTGGTAAGAAATTGTGTAGCATCTGCAATAAGAAATTATCGTAGGGCTTCCCTGGTGGCGCAGTGGTTGAGAGTCCGCCTGCCGATTCAGGGGACACGGGTTCGTGCCCTGGTCTGGGAAGATCCCACATGCCGCGGAGCGGCTGGGCCCGTGAGCCATGGCCACTGAGCCTGCGCGTCCGGAGCCTGTGTTCCGCAACGGGAGAGGCCGCAACAGTGAGAGGCCCGCGTACTGCAAAAAAAAAAAAAAAAGAAAGCAAAAAAAAGAAATTATCGTCGTCCAGCTAGTTATTTGATTCCTTCTAGACCAGTGGTTGGCATCTCATAATCTGAGGGCCATCTCCAGCCTGCTGCCTGCTTCTGTAGATAAGGTTTTATTGCAACTCAGCCACACTCATTCATTTTCCCCATTGTCTCTGCCACTTTTGTGCTACAACAGCAGAGCTGAGTAGTTGTGACAAATAGTGTATGGCCCACAGAGCTGGAAACAATTACTCTCTGGCTTTTTACAGAAAAGGTTTTGCTGATCCCTGTACTAGATGATTTTCCCTTCCTGAGTTGGTCCTGCTTTGTCAGGAGTAGAAGACATGGTGCCGACCTCCTTTTTGTTCCTTATGGCCATTTCCTAATGAATACATGATAGGAGAAAAGATTGTGCAGAGCAAAGATGTGGAAGGGATTCTGAATGTGGTTGCTAATTAGCACATGATTCTTTAAGCATCTCACCCTGTCCAGTCATTTACATAACAGCTGACATGTGTTCGGTATTTCCCCTGTTGCAGTGAAGCACTGCAACTGTGTAACTTACTTAATCCTTACAGTAACCCGACCAGGTACCATAATCTTATAACATCACCCTTCTACAGATAAAGCACTAAGGCAGAGAGAAGATAAGTGACTTATCCAAGGTAGAGAGCTAATAAGTGAGGGAACCAGGATACAATCACCTGCAGTGGTCAGAGTGTAGGTCCTGTTCTCTTAAGCATCACATTGTATTGCCTTCCTGCACTATGTATTATCTTATCAAAACCTTATCACTATTCTAAAGCAAAGGCTTTATTATCTATCCCCATTTTACAGATGAGGACAGAAATGCAGTAATGTAATTACCTAAAGTCATATACCTGGTAAGTGGCAGACCCAAGATTAAAACCCAGAACTCTCAGTTTGGGATTGACATGTACACACTGCTCTATCTAAAATGGATAACCAACAAGGATCTACTGTATAGCACAGGGAACTCTGCTCAATATTATATAACAGCCTGAATAGGAAAAGTATTTGAAAAAGAATAGATACATGAATATGTATACCTGAACCACCTTGCTGTACACCTGAAACTCTCACAACATTGTTAATCAACTATACTCCAATATAAAATAAAAAGTTAAAAAAAAACCCAGAATTCTCAAAGGCAATATTTATAATCACTGCATCAGTGTTTCTCAGCCTTGGTACCACTGATGCTTTGGACTAGACAATTTCTTGTGGAATGTAGTCCTGTGCATCATAGGATGGTTTTAGTAGCATCCCTCTATCCACTAGATGCCAGTAACACCCTCCCCCTACTCATGATAATGAAAACCCCTCCAGACATTGTCAAATATCCCCTGAGCGGTAAAATCAGCCCCTTTTGAGAACCACAGCTCTCTGCTTTACCCCAGGGCACTACTACAGGGGCATAATTACCTCCATATTCCTAGGTTTATTTGTGAACCCCTTGTAATCATGACTGGTAGTTGAATGCTTCCCTCTTTTTGTTTTGAAGGACAATTTATTCTGCTATTGGTATTGACCTGGCATCTCACGGGTTTATAGTTGCTGCCATAGAACACAGGTACGTCACCTGGTATGTGGCTGAGCTCTACCTTTCATAAAGATTTATGAAAAGTGCTGATAGAATTGTCAACTATGGTTACATGATGAGCAAAAAAAGGAGACTGAGTTAGATTGTCAAGTATATAAAAAATAGCTAACATTTCTAGAATGTTTATTGAGTGCCGTGTTCACAGCCATCTCATTTAATCTTCATAACAATCCTTTAAGACGGTTATCATTACCACTGTTTCAAGGAGGCAGAGAATGAAGCTGAGGAAGGGTAAGTAAGTTGCCCCAAACCACACAGCTAGCAAGTGACAGCACTGGGATTTGATTCCAGGAGAGAGTTTTCAACACCGCAGCCTCCCAGAATTGTGAAGATGGAATAGGTTGTTTACAGGCAACCATGTCTTTTTCTCTTTTTCTTAGAACTCCCTTGGGGGCTTCTTTGATTTAAAAAAATGTAGAGTGCAAGAAAGGGAGTCAGAAAGAGTCACGGATGGGGATGAGGAACACAGGTGAGATGAAGGAGAGAAAGAGAAAGCGTAAGTAATTGATTCTGTTTGTATTGTAGAGATGGCTCTGCATCTGCGACTTACTATTTCAAGGACCAGTCTGCTGCAGAAATAGGAAACCAGACTTGGCTTTATCTTAGAACCCCAAAACGAGGGGAGGAGGAGTTTCCTCTACGAAATGAGCAGGTATGTTCCAAGAAGAAGAGAGGTGGCATGGTGACCAAAAAGCATAGGCAAAATGATGACATTTGTTCATTTAATTTTACATATGGCAGACCGTGCTCCTAGATCTCCTCACTTCCCATCCCCAAAAGATCTGTCAGAGGATTCTCTGAGTAATCAAATTCCCTTAATGAAATATCTGGATCATAGTAAAAACAAAGACCAGCATAAAAATCCTAGGAGATGACAGTGAATATTCAGAATCCTTTTGCATTAGAACTAAAGACTACTTTTCACAGAGGTGGTATAGAATAGCATTAAGAGTCCAGGCCTTAGAATGCAACTTTCTATGTTTGAATCCTGGCACCATCACTCCGCAGTGGAGTGATCTTGGACAAGTTACTTATTCTTTTTGCTTTGCTTCCATGTGTTATGTTACGAAATAATGAATATTAACAGTATCTTTCACATGGGGCTTTGAGGAAGATCAAGTGAAATAAAGCACATTGCCTTCCACCTCTGTGCCAGGCTTTATAGTGGGTGCTTTTTATATATGTTATTGCATTTAATCCCACCCACATTTCACTGAGGCATTATTATACAATAAATGGAAGTTCAGAGAGGTTAGGTAAATCATCTGAGGTCACACAGTGGGCAAGCAACAGAGTCAGGATTTGGACCAAGCAATAACTACCTGTAAAGCTGGTGCCTGGGTCATCATACTAGGTTGTGTTCTAATCACTAATCTCAAAGTCATTTCCCGTTTATAAGAAACCACGTATTTTTTCCACCTGCCCCCTCTACACAAGCTTTAAGTGTTACAACTTTTTACTTGGCCATTGCCTTCTTCCAATCATCACATTAGGTACTGCAACGAGCAAAGGAGTGTTCTCAAGCTCTCAATTTAATTCTGGATATTGATCGCGGGAGACCAGAGAAGAATGTATTAGATTTAGAGTTTGACGTGGAACAGATGAAGGTGAGCTAAAAAAAAAAAGCCATTTTCCCCTGGCCTAGACTTCTTTATTGCTCTCATTTTTGTCTGTCTTACTGCTGTAATACAAGATACCATATGGTAAAGGGCTGCAAAAAAAAAAGTACCTGCAAAATATTCCAACAGTGAGGAACACATTAGGTTGAACTACTTATGAAATTGCCACCAGCCAGCTTCGATCTACAAAAATGGCAATTTCATATGTTTCAACTTAATACAACCAGTGGAAGTGTTGTAATTTCTTGGGCAGTTCCTGCATGTTTTTGAGCTTGATCTTGAAACGCTGGTGAAAAGTTTTAGACAAAATATTGGGGTGGGTAGAAGGATATCAGAGTGGACCACGTGAATGAAGACTCAAACGTGTGTGTAGGGGGGTGGAGTATAGGGAAGGAGAGGGCACTAAGATGATGGTATGTCCTCCAGACACAGTGAAGCGTTTGTGTCCCTCGCTTAGCCACTCTCCTCTCTCCATACCTTTGGACGTGTTGTCCCCTTGGTCTGACACCCCGTCTTCCTGACTCAGTCCTGCTTAATCGTCAACTCAAGTCAGGTATTACCTCGGCCATGAAGCTTTCTTGGGCCTCACTGCCCACCCTGGACTGGGCTAGCTGTCTATCATATGTGCTCCTTGGTACGACCCTACTTCATCTGCATCGTGTGTCTGTAGCTCCTTCCCTAGTAGACTGGGAGCTCATGGAAAATGAACTATAATGCCTGGCACAGAGCAGGTGCTCAATCAATACTCAGGGAATGAACAAACTAATAAACATGGAGGGGGAAGGGGGAGAAATCAGCAATGATGTTGATGTTTCAAGTGTGGGTGAAGAGGAAGGCCATGAAGTTTACCTCTGAACTCTTAGAAATGTTCAACAACTATGTGTGTGTCTTTGTGTATATATAGGTAAGCATGTATGTATATGTACATATATGTGTATATGTTTAAATATATGTATGTGGGTGTGTGGGGGCATGTGAATGTATGTATGTGTATATATATTTCTTTTCTAAGAAACCAAGGTACTTAACCATGCCTGTGAAAAAATAAGTTTATAATTCACAAGATCACTGCCTATACTCTGAACAACCTGCAAGATACTGATGAATTTATATCATGCTTTTTCATATAGGACTCTATCGATAGGGATAAAATAGCAGTTATTGGACATTCTTTTGGTGGAGCCACAGCTATTCAGAGTCTTAGTGAAGACCAGAGATTCAGGTAAGAGAATGAGTCTCAGATTTTGGAAGCGGGGGGAGTGATAACACATGTGAGATAGAATTTATCAAATTCTTAGTGAGGAAGAGACCCTTTGGAATTCACGTTTGTTCTTTTGCCTCCATAAAGTCCTCCATCTGAATTTTCCTAAACAGAAACCATCTACTCTCCTGCTGTTGAAAACTCTTCCCATCTCTCAATATTTTTCCTCATTATTATTTATCTGCTCAAGGGCTTATTATTTTCATTTGGAAGTTTAGCTTTATATACACGTATTATCTGTGACATAATGATTGTAATAATAATATTGTCATCTTATACTATTTTCTAGACTTCCCCAGTAGGTAGGGCATTTTTTAATTAATTTTTTTCATCTTTAAGATGAAGTGTCGGCTAAAATTGCATAGTTATGTGGGTGGAAGTCAGGCCCCCAGTCTTCTAACTTGAAGAAATATTTTCTTTCTTGAACCATTTTATCCCAGATTGATAAGATCATGTAGAGCCAACCATGTAGAAAGAGGGTAGGATCATTTGTGAAACTTCATCTCACATTTCTTAAAATCTGTTTCAACATAAGGGGATTCTCTTCTTTCCTCCATTTAGCACATAAAATAGAGTGTCCAAAAGGCTAAGAAACATAGGACAACTTACTTTTAAAAAGAAAATTAATTACATTTCATTTTCAAATGATATACTCCATAGGCTTTTCTTCAACACCCAGACACTCTTCCAGGTGAAGCATCTCTAAATAAAAAGGAATGGGTCTAACTGTTACTCTGAAAGAGGTATAATGAGTACACGACAGTGCCCAGAAGGACTAGAAACACAGGGGCAATAGTGCATGTGCTGTATTTTTTCAGATAACCCCCAATTTTGAAGAATTATAGTACTTGTAATATTTTAAAATTTATCTTGAAAGATAACAAAAAATGAATAAAAATTTTTTTAATATTATGTCTTTCTAAAGGTTGCAATTCTTAAATGCCTCCTAAAGAAAATGATTGTATAATTACAAGTTTGCTACCTTATAAAGCTAATCATATCCCTTTCCCACAGTGAAGTATAATACCTCTTCAGCTGAGTGAGATAACCCAAAATGATCTGGTGTGCTGTGTGTCTCTGAATCCTTGCATTATTAGAAATTCCTGTATCTGGGCCAGTGTGTAACCAGACTTCTTTGATCAGGTGCGGTATCGCCCTGGATGCATGGATGTTTCCAGTGGGTGATGAAGTATATTCCAGAATTCCTCAGCCCCTCTTTTTTATCAACTCGGAACGATTCCAATATCCTTCTAATATTATAAAAATGAAAAAATGCTACTTACCTGATAGAGAAAGAAAAATGATTACAATCAGGTAAGTATCAGTAAGTGACTTATTACATCATCTGAAACAGAAACTTGAAACTTGGATAAACAAATAACAGATATCATTTGGTTGCTACTCTAGAATTATTCAATTTGTTGTTTAGACTTGGAATAAGGGAGAATATTAGATAATCTCAGTTTCCAAGTGCATTTAGACTTACTCTTTTTAAAATGCAAATTTTTGAGTAGTGTTAATATACTATTAATGTTAATATACTATTAACTATGTTAATATACTATACAGCACGTGCTGATAATTAAAATTTGCATCAGGATACATGCTACTTTTATCTAAATATACGAGCAAGCCTATACATTTTTAGGGCTGGGATGGGGGAAGTATTCCATCAGTAAGCTAGGTTAAGAACTCTTTAGAAAAAAAAGTAAGATCATCTGTTGAGAACTGCAGTGTGTTTATCTGTTTGCTAAGTAGATGAATTTATAAATTCTCAAAAGCTATAATAGAGTCCCTTTAAGGGTCAGCAACCTGCTTATATCGTGGATGTGAAAAAGAACTCCCAGTAGCGTTTTGAACTCACAATGAGATGTTACAAAGCAAAGACTGAGCTCCTTCCTCTTCTATCTGAAACCTGATTTACTTAGAAGGGAACAGAAGAGGTGGCAAGAAGGAAACACACACAGTAAAGGCAGTAAACCCTCCCAGGACAGAGAATGGAGGACTCTTCCAATTAAGGTGGTCAGAAAAGGCTGCTTAGAAGAAATGGGGATAGAATTGGGTCTTGAAGGATCAAGAGACGTTATTATTATTATTATTTTTATTTTTAAGATTTAATTTAATTTAATTTTTATTTTTTTGGTTGTGTTGGGTCTTTGTTGCTGCACGCGGGCTTTCTCTAGTCGTGGTGAGCGGGGGCTACTCTTCATTGCGGTGCGTGCACGGGCTTCTCATTGTGGTGGCTTCCCTTGTTGTGGAGCATGGGCTCTAGGCGCGTGGGCTAAGTAGTTGTGGCTCGCGGGCCCTAGAGCACAGGCTCAGTAGTTCTGGCACACGCGCTTAGTTGCTCCACAGCATGTGGGATCTTCCTGGACCAGGGATTGAACCCCTGTCCCCTGCATTGGCAGGTGGATTCTTATCCACTGCGCCACCAGGGAAGTCCCTCAAGAGACTTTAGATAGATGGTGAGGACGGATCTAGATATTTAAGGTAAGGATGTCAACTTAGCTTATTGGTATGTGCAAGTCTATTTAATTCTAAAGCAGAAATATTACAGAACACCCAACCTTCCTTATTGGCTATCACTCTCTCTGTTTCTTCCCTTCTCTGCTAGAAAGAAGAGCTTGTACTTAATATTCCCTGTCCTTACATCCATTTACTCTGACTTCTGCAGTCTGTCTTCCTGAACCAGTGAGCTGAAAATGGTCCCACTGAGGACACAGAAGTTTCAGTCGCCTATTGGCAGCCTTAGCCTTTCTCTCTGCATCCCTCCCACCTGTTGACTACGCCCATTTCTCCTCCCTTGGGTACACTAACCCCACTCTCTCCTGCTTCTCGCATCCTGTAGATGGCTTCCTCCCTTTCTCCCCCACCCTCTCCTCCTCTTCAGGCCATCTCTCCACTGTTGGTGGCATCCGGGGTTCTGCTCTCAGCTCTGCCATGACCCTGCCTCTATTTACCTTCTTTATACTTTTGACTCTCAAGTTTGGATTGGGATGTGGGGAAGAGTGAGCAGAGTCTGGGCCTCGGTTTTGCATAGAGATACCTAAAAGAATGGTGGTTTGCTTATAAGCAGCAAAGTGAAGAGGAAAAGTGGCATTGGGTGGGAGTGGAAAGGTGTGTTTTAGCCTTGGGTAAAGATGTCTGGCCACAAATTAGAAAAGTATAGAATTTGTATATTATTAATGAAATCTATGGAGGAGATGAGACCACAAAGTGAGAAAAGAATTGGTCTAATAGAATCTTGAGGATTTAGGGGAAGAGCCAGTGATGAACAGAGTAGTTCGGGAAAGGAGGGAAAATGCGATGTCATGGGAAAAAACAAATGCAAGAAAATCAAGTGTCACATGTCCCAGAAGTAGTAGAAAATGTGCACTAAAAAATGGCTGGGTCATGGAAGCAACCTAAGTGCCCATCAACAGATGAATGGATAAAGCAAATGTGGCATATATATATATATATATATATATATATATAATGGAATATTACTCAGCCATAAAAAGAAACGAAATTGTGTTATTTGTAGTGAGGTGGATGGACCTAGAGTCTGTCATACAGAGTGAAGTAAGTCAGAAAGAGAAAAACAAATACCGTATGCTAACACATATATATGGAATCTAAGAAAGAAAAAAAAAGGTCATGAAGAACCTAGGGGCAAGACGGGAATAAAGATGCAGACCTACTAGAGAATGGACTTGAGGATATGGGGAGGGGGAAGGGTAAGCTGGGAAAAAGTGAGAGAGTGGCATGGACATATATATACTACCAAATGTAAAATAGATAGCTAGTGGGAAGCAGCCGCATAGCACAGGGAGATCAGCTCGGTGCTTTGTGACCACCTAGAGGGGTGGGATAAGGAGGGTGGGAGGGAGGGAGTCACAAGAGGGAAGAGATATGGGGATATATGTATAACTGATTCACTTTGTTATAAAGCAGAAACTAACACACTATTGTAAAGCAATTATACTCCAATAAAGATGTTAAAAAAGATGGCCATTCTATTTGATGTTAGGCTGTTGGTGAATTTGAAGTCCATCAATAAAGGATATTTATGAGGTGCTTACAGTTTAAATAATACAAGGCAAAATTCTGTTGTCTATCTTTTAACCTACTTAATCCAACGCTTAAATGCAAAGTGTTTTTGCCCAACAGCAAATAGATATCCAGTTAAGTGTGGTGGTAAGGGGGCAGGATTCT
Source organism: Mesoplodon mirus (assembly GCF_964341445.2). Lineage (NCBI taxonomy): Eukaryota > Metazoa > Chordata > Mammalia > Artiodactyla > Ziphiidae > Mesoplodon > Mesoplodon mirus. The sequence continues at coordinate 78,060,167 of NC_138988.1, read as the reverse complement.
GGCTCTGAGTTCAGGGGCCCTCAACATATAAAACATTCCACCTACTCAAATTGAAAGTAATCATGTTCTCTACAAAGCTGGAATCATCTCTTCTAAAACCAAGATGCCAAGCAAGACAGGAATCTTTGCCTTATTGATCTAGAGGGGAGGAAGGATATATACTCTAGGACCCCTAAATGAACATCTTTGTGACCTTCAAGTACATCTAAAGAGATCAAATCTACAAATTTTGTTTCCTTGGTTTTCGTAAATAGGCCAACCAGGCCAGCATCTTTCCTGCACCTAACTACAGAAATAATTTTGTCCAACAAAGTGATTTGTAAATGTCTCCTTTCTCTTTCAGGGGTTCAGTCCATCAGAATTTTGTTGACTTCACTTTTGCAACTGGCAAAATAATTGGCTACATATTCACACTGAAAGGAGAAATAGATTCAAATGTAGCCATGAGTCTTAGCAACAAAGCTTCGTTAGCATTCTTGCAAAAGCATTTAGGTAAGAAAGGGATCTTCTTTCCTGACATAAACCAGATGATTCTCAGGAAAAAACTGTTTATCTTAACTGTGCATGAGTCCCATTTTGACTGTTCCCAGTTGGTTTACAATGGAACACTGCAGTCAGTCCATTTGAAAACAATTTAATTTTGCTGCTTTGCATACTATGCGTCATAGGCAGCAAGCCTACCTGTTAGAGCTAACAGTCTTTCTGTGAAGGCTGGGGCGAATTTCCACGCAGAGGATTCGGGCAACATAGTGCCTCAATCCCATCTCTCATTCAGATGTTGCAGACACACTGCTCACACAGAGCACCTTGCCTCCATAATGGTGACGCAGTGTGGGTCACTTGTGAGGCTAGGGTGCCACCTAGAGGCACTGAACTGTTTAACACTTTCCAAAGTTGAATGTGTTTAGTGACATTTGTATTTTACAGGACTTCAGAAAGATTTTGATCAGTGGGATTCTTTAATTGAAGGGGAAGATGACAATCTTATTCCAGGAACCAACATTGACACAACCAACCACCATGCCACCCTGCAGAACTCTACAGGAATAGAAAAGCCGAATTCAGATTAAAAGAGCTTTTAAAAAGTCTTGTTTAAAAACTGTCTAAAAGTGTGTGTGTGTGTATGTATGATTTTAATGTATTTTCTCAAATAACTCATATTTGAAAATGTAGGCTATACCACAATAGTGATCGAAGGCTGGATTAAGATTTTTTTTTCCTTTAAGGAAAGACTGCTACATATAAAAATCATACCAGCCTAAATTTTAGTTTTACTAAAGTGATCCTTTCTCAGTGTCACAATAAAAAACTGATTTTATATTACTTTAATGGACAAGTATATTAAAACAGGCATCATGCCATTGAAAATGTGTTACAATGACCTAACACTCCCTAAAAACATAATAAAAAGATTTTCTTGCCTCTTTTTTTTCTATTATAAGCAGTAGAATTGAGTTTTAGAAACATGGTCTTCTGCATGGGATTTGGTAGCGCTTCCCTTTGACCTTGGGTCATGGTAAGAGAAATCAGGCCAAGCGGATAATAAAGCCATTGCTTTACTGTGGGATGGGTGCGACTGCAAAATTTCAACGTAATGACTAAACGGGGAATGGATGGGGGTAAGAATATTGGTGACAAAGCAAAGGCGGCAGATTAAAGCAAGTTGGTAATTTGTTTGCATTTACTTTAATGATTTACCTCTGAGGCACTCTATTTACTAAAGAAAGGTGCATGAGACAGGCCCATGATTCCAGCCATCACACATTAAATCACTGATTCACCCGAAGGCTGCAACAGATAAGGACATAATTTTAACTGCTTCATTTTCCACTAGTTTTATTGATATTTAATGAATTTTTAAATTTTATATGTAGTAGTGGGAGGGGAAAAGCACAATAAATGGAGGTAAAAAGATAGCTGAGGGTTTCCCTGGTGGCACAGTGGTTGAGAGTCCGCCTGCCGATGCAAGGGACACGGGTTCGTGCCCCGGTCCGGGAAGATCCCACATGCCGCAGAGCGGGTGGTCCCGTGAGCCATGGCCGCTGAACCTGTGCGTCCGGAGCCTGTGCTCCGCAACGGGAGAGACCACAACAGTGAGAGGCCCGAGTACCGACAAAAAAAAAAAAAAAAAAAAAAAGATAGCTGAAAGATTTGTGCACTTATGTTTCTGGGAGTCATGGAAAACGTGTTTTGTTTCCCAAGGGGTATAAACATTTCTGCTACTTATCAGTTAAGTATATTTTGGTCTAAGAATGGTCTTGTTCCTATGAATTCTCCATAATCAAGTTTAATTAAAGCCTGTGTGAACAAGGATAATCAGTACTTAGTAAGCAAGCCTGATTAACTATTCTATCCCTATTCCTTTTGCCCAGTTAATAAGTAACTGTGTTTTCTGATTTGGCACTCAGGCCTATCTTAATGTTTTAATGTGCAAAAACACTCATTTTGAGAAATATGATTTCTCCTCTAACTGTTCAGATTAAACATATTTAAATAGAGAGTTAAACTGCTTAGCATGAAACTGATGGCTTTCCATAATCCGACCCTAATGCATCTTCTCTGATCTTTTCTCCCAGTAATTAATTCACAACTATATCTCCTACATGAATGAGCCAAATGTATCTAATCATTATCCCAGGAACAAGGAATATACTCATCTACCTCAATTACGTTTAATGCAGAACCCTCTCCTTTTTACTTATTGAAATGAAATGATACCCAACTCTTAAGGTTCTTAATTCTCACTATTCCCATCAGGCTTCAGGGTCTCATAATGTTTCATATACATACATCTTTTTCCCCATTCACATGTAGCAAACCTCCTTACTCATTTTAGAAATGGATAACCATTCCAATTGTATTGATGTCCCATTCAATAGCACCTCTTTAAAATCCTTTGTTGGTGGCACATGCTGATGCTGAAAGGAGAAAGTAACTGCTGAAAGGATCCAGTGAGTTAAAGTTTAAAAAATACAACCTACCATAGTGCATACTGAGTATCTTTTGGGGGAAAGAAGGAAATATTTATCAAATGCCTACTCCTTTTCTGGCACTTTACATAAATTAGTTCTAATCTTAAAACCACTGAAAGAAAGGTTTTATTAACCCCATTTTACAGATGAGGAAGGTCAAGACTCAACAATGTTATAATAACCTACGCAGGTCACATATCTAATAAGCAGCATATAGCTAAGATCTGTTTCCTAAAGCTAGGACCTATACTTTGCATACTACCACTTATGCAAAACCATGTTTTAAAAGCTTGGGCTTTGAAGTTAGATGGGTCTAGGTTTGATCAAGCCTCCGAGATTTGCTAGCTCTTTGACATTAGAAAAATTATTTATCTTCTCTAAAAATCTTCAATTGTCTCACCTATAAAATGTGGATAACATTAATATGCACCTCAGAATCAAGGATTAAATGAGAAAATGCATTTAAAGTACGAACTGAGTGATTAACACATAAAAGCTAACATTTAATATTACTGTGTTTCCCCCAATTGAAGAATGGTGGTTCGTTCCATGACTACAGATATTCCAGAACCACAGATATTTCCTTTTTAATGTAATGATACCACTATACTTTTAAGGACAAACTTTATTCAAATCTTGTGTCATATTAGTATACTTCTAAATTCAAACAGAATATTAGTCAAAGCTAGACAGAAAGGCAAAGCTTCAGAAAGAAAACAAAAATTTTGAAGGACTTACTGCTAACAAAGCCATCCTCCCAAGTAGCATCATATAATATGCTTGTCATAAACCTATAATTTTCTATTTTAAACACTATATTTAGAAGAAACCCAAATATTTTTTTTTGCAGTGTGAGTAATGTGTTAGCAAATTGTTTAGCAAAATAAATCCAACTGATTAGAAAGATAACACATTTAAAGGGAGAGGAAAGATCCCAGCTCCGTATATGCAGAAATAGCACTATAAATACACTACACAGGCAGCCTGAGATCTGTTTTGTTTTTGACACATATCAAGCTTTTCGGAAACGACAACTTCTTATGATTACGTGCCCTCAATTTTCTGAAATATTCTGTTGGTCTGGGCGAGGTAGCACTTGTGTAAGAGCAGCTCCTGACTCACTGGCCACGTTTATGGACGCAGTTAAATCTCTGTCATCTCCAGACCTCTTTTCTGAAACAAGAAGAGAAAAACCTCAAGTTGAGAAAGAAAGATAAAAATAAGAATTTTTTTTTTTGTGGCGGGGGGCCATGCTGCAGCATGCAGGACCTTAGTTCCCCGAGCAGGATAGAACCTGTGCCCCCTGCAGTGGAAGCGCCGCGTCCTAACCCCTGGACCGCCAGGGAAGTCCCAAGAAAATTCTTTACATGGGTGCTACCATGACAAAATTAATGTCCTCTAAAAATGGGGAGAGGGAAGAGATGAGCATTCTAATTACTACAGGGAATTATTCTGACTGACGTGATTTTTAAAAATATTTTGGTTCTCACATTGTACCTATTATCATATAAAACTTCTCGAAAAAGGTTATGAAATCGGCATATTTTATATTTTTCTAGGATGATATTTGGCAAGGCTGATAACCAATTAGTTCTTTGTTCTCTTTCATTAGTGCGTATTTTTCACATAATACTAAAGTCACCAAAAGCTGATTTCATTCTCCATGTGCCTCAATCTAAGAATCAGTGTGCTACTTACAAACAAGATCATGCAATAACCAGGAACATCCAAAAAATAGGATCATCATATACACTAAAAATCTCAAAAGAAATTCCAAGAGATTATTTAACAAAGATCATTTGAACATCTGAGCTAACACTGAAAAAATCCTTTAAAATATGAATTTATCATACACCTTCAAGATCAAGTCAATCAAATTCCCTGTATTTCAAGAAATCTCCTTCTTATTTACTTATCACCATTTTTAGCTGAAGTGGTTTTTATTTTCCTACTGCTAACATCCATGGAAATGGATGAACCATTTTTATTTGAGGGATTCAGGGTAATCATACCTTAAAGACTTGGCAATTCTGGTTGGTAAAAGTATTTTGTTTTAAAAACACAAGTTACCTTTGACCACAGTATCATCCAATGACAGGCAGTAAAGATCTTTTCCCACTGTCCGGAATACAGCCTAACAAAAGAAACCTTTGGATTACTACAACTTCTTTATTATAAATACAAAATAATTAAAATCAGAAAGGGGCCCATAGATACAACAGAAAAATGGTGAACAACAAAAAGTAATCCTATTAAGACTATGCCAATTTGATTTTATAATGAAGAATAACATCAAGTATATTTTCTATTCTTCAAATACCCATTTATCTGGAATATCTCCACTGTAGCATTCCATGCAGGGACTCAAGTGTCCTTTTCCAATTTTCAGCTTTCAAGAGGTGAAGAAGGTCAATGATTTTTTTATAGTGAACAAATTCAATGACCTAAATGTCCAACAAGAGGAGAAATGGTTTAATGAATCATTGTCCAGTAATGTCATGTAATATTATGCAGCTATGGCCTTCTGGTTGCAGCCAAGATGGAGTAAGCTGACTTACACTGATTACAATGGAAAATTCTGGAAAGAATACAAAAAGCAACTACCTGAGGCTTCTGAAAAGTAAATGGGATCAGAAATATAGAAGGACTGTAGTAAAAACTTGAATAACGACCCCAAACGGATGAGTTTCACAGGGTTGTTGGTTTTTTCTCTTTTTTTTCTTCTTTTTCTCTTGTTTTTTGACCAGATATTGGGCCAAATCAGAGCTGCCAGGCTGGGGTGGGCAGCAAAACTGAGCGAAATCCCCTCTTTCTAGCCAGTGGAGTGGGCAAAGAGGCCCCAAATACTAAAGGGTGGGGCGTGGTGGGGGGAACCCCTTCACTGTTTTTTTTTCTGCACAGCAGTCACAGTGCAGGCACCTACAAATCTGAGAGGAGACGCTGGCCAGTGGATTGAGGAAAACAGACCTTTGTTATCTGAAGAGTCCAGAGGCAGGGGGTGGGGTGTGTGGGTTTTCTCTCTTTTCTCTATCTGCTTCACGCCAGAGGCAGGCCTGTCAAACAGAGCTGCCTGGTCAGCACTGGTTTCACAGGGAAACACGGGGAGAAGCATGCTTTCTGGCCAGAGGACCAGGAAACGGGTCCCCTGGGGGCTGAATAAGAGAGGACCCTTGGAGCCTCAAAGTATGGAGGAAATCTCAGAGAGGAAAGGAATTGGAAAATTTGAACCCCTAATATTATATGTGAACCTAAGGTCATCCCGAACGATGCAAATGCAGAACAGAATCAAGAAAAGAAAAGCATAACTAAGTCTTTAACCCCTAAGTGACTGTATAAACCTCTGCCCAAGTTCTAGACTAACTCCTCTGTGGCTTATGCCCTGGGCAGACCCAAACATTATAGCAAAGACGTTGAAGACTAACCTGACACTGGAACCACCAAACACAGAGAGAGAGAGAGAGAACTTGTGGTATGAACCTAATCAGGTTGACCACCTGCTAATACAAAAACTTTAACATTTTCCAGAAGATTTTAACAGCCTCCAAAGTCTTACAACATCATACTCAAAACATTCAGAATATAATCCAAAATTACTCAACATACAACGAACGAGGAAAAGTTAATCATTTCTTAAGACAATCAGTAGATGAAAACCCTGCCATGACGAGATACTGGAACTACCAGATACAGATTTTGTAGCAAGAAGTTCAACAAACTGCAAACAGGATAAACTCAAATGTCTAGACATATCATAACAGCATGGGAGATTGCCTACCGTATAATCTTAAATGAAGAACACAGAATATAAAACTGAATGTACAATGAAATCAGCCATGTTCAAAATATGTAGATGATATATTTATATTCCATATAAACAGAAAGATTATTAAAGAAAACCAAACTGATCAGTCCATTTGCCTTTGGAAGGATGTATTACAGGTGATTGATACTTCCTCTTTTTAACTTTGCCATATTCCCAGATTTTCTGCATCAAACGTATTTCATAAAGGTCACAAATGCCTATTTTCCTTTTTTTAAATCCCCAAATGAAAATCAATCAGTAAAACATTAATAAGAGATACTGGGCATAAAATCCAGAAACATTGCATTATTGCTATTTTCTACTGTTATTATTACAACAGTAGTATTTTTTCCTCTATTATTCCTAAACACAAGGGCTTTGGAAATAGTTCCAGTCACCTTTCAAAATGAAAGAGAACACTTTCATTAATTACTATTTACATAAACCCATACCTCACATGGACTCTTATCCAATTTGGGTATACCATTCCAGACATTCTCAGGGTTCACTACCTCTTCCATACCATTTGAAAGGTTCAAAACCTACAGGAGAAAAAAAAATAGTAAAAACTGATCATTCCAAAAGCTGTAACTGATTTATGTACCACAGCAACCGTTTTTAAAAGGAAATACTTTAAAAGGTAATTAAATGATTTTATTAAACATCAATATTACATTTCAACTCAATGGCACTTCAGTTCAAAAAATGTACATTGAGTATCTATGCCTAGAGATCAAAGGCATAAAATTTAGATCTCAAGAAGTTCAAAATTTGGTGGAGAAACAGACCACTAAGCAGACAATTACAATACAGTGTAGGAAGTACAGGCTCCTGCAATAGGAGGTATAGGAATACAATACAGGTATAAAGCTTTTGTTGGCGGGGGACAGAGAGGAGTGAAGAGATGGAGAGATTTAGAAAATAATGCTAGTGAATGCTTCCTGGAAGAGGCAATGGCTAATCTTTTAAAGATAAGTGGAAATTATCCAGTTTGGGAAGGGGACAGAATACAGGCAAATAGAACTGCAGTATTAACTATATCAAAGAAGCCAAACACAAGAGTATATATAAGAGAAATCAAGCAGTATGGTGTTCATCTAATATAAGACACAAAACCCAAAGGAGTAAGACCTAAGGCTGGAGAGGTACATGGATGCTCAACCCCAGAGAACCTCCTGTGGCATGTTAATGACTTTTCTAGACTTGAGGATCTCAAATTTTCCTGGTGCAAGAGTATACGTTACTGGCCCTTCCCCTGGAAGTTCTCAATCAGCCAGCCAGGGCAAGGTCCAGGAATCTATCAATGCATTTAAGAAATGTGCCAGGTGATTCTGATTAAGGTGGTTTTCAGACCACAGGAAAAACACAATCTACTGGAGGTTTCCAAGAGGTTTTCCACAAGCGAATGATGGAGTCAGATTTGCATTTGACAAACTTCACACTGGCAGTGTGGAGAATCAACTGAATAAAGACTAGAAGTAAACCAATAGAAGGTTATTAGAGGCATCTAGCTGTGAAATGAGAGACTTAATCAAGACAGTGGCATTAGGTATAAAAAGTTTTAACTAAGAGATAAGAAGTGGAAAGTGCAGAGCTCAGTGACTGATAGATAGGATTTCGGGAGTAAGGGAGATGAAAGAGCATTGGATGCTTATAATATGAACTTTTTGAATGATTTTTGCACTGCATCAAATTATCAGGGGGAATGAGCAGGTAAATAATCTATTCAATTGGATTTTCTAGTCTGATAAAGTTTGGTAAAATTTCCTTAACCATCTGCAAGTACATTTTGAGACAAATTACTTCAGTTTTACATACCCTTGTGCCTTCTTCAGCTAATTCCAAAATCTCACATTTAGACCACGTGTTTCTTAGACTTGACCACACAACACATTTGGATCCGACAGTAAATCCTTTCAGAGTGTAGGTGTTCTCTGGTTGAGCTGCCAAATTGAATAGAGCAAGACTCAATGCATACCTCTTAATTCCTTAAAGATATGCAAGCAAAGCTTTTCCCTAACATGCATTTACTATTCTCGTATCATCAATATCACATATGGTACAACATGTTCTAAGTCTCCCTCCCTCGATTTTATTTTTAAATTTTTCCAGTGGCTCTTCCCCGTACAATTCCTTACCGCTCTCCTCAATAAACAAGACCATGATGTGCTGTTTTTTTTAAGGATGTGAATCTGACTTCTAACATTGAGAGTTACTACTTAAAGCTGGCTATTACTGCCACATGTAATGTGGTCTGTGGTTACAACAGCCATTTCTACAGCAAAGCAGCATGGTACATACAAGTGAGCAGACATTTTTATCACAAAGCTGTTACTTATTATTAAAATGTGACAATGAGGACTAAAAATCCAGGATGGTATTTAAATAAATTACCATACATCCACAGGATGGCATACTACAAAACTAAAAATTTTTTTTTTTTTTGCGGTACGCGGGCCTCTCTCTGTTGTGGCCTCTCCCGTTGCGGAGCACAGGCTCCGGACGCGCAGGCTCAGCGGCCATGGCTCACGGGCCCAGCCGCTCTGCGGCATGTGGGATCCTCTCAGACCGGGGCACGAACCCGTGTCCCCTACATCGGCAGGCGGACTCTCAACCACTGCGCCACCAGGGAAGCCCTAAAATATTTTTGAAAGCATATTTAAGGGATTAAAATGCAGAATTGAAGACTGTATGACAGTATGACCTCTAGTTAGTTTTTTAAACTGTATGTAAGTAGACACACACAGAAAGGGTGAGAAACGTCAGGAAGGAAGTATATACACCATCATAGCATTCACGGTGGCCATTTCTTGGTGGTGGGATTATGATGATTTCATTCTCCTTAGTCTATTGTTTTCTCTATTTTGTACAATGGCTCAAATCTAATAATATAAAAATTGACACTTAAAAAGTCTGATTATTTTAAAAAACCCTAAAAGATAGCTATTTTGTGTAACTTTCAAATCTCATTAAGTAGCCAAGAAAATAGCAGCAAAAATAATTTATAAAAAAGTTAATGACAATAAATGTTCTCCAATATTTACTCATGGCTGTAAACTTCCTTAATACAGGCTCCCTAACTCCGTTTTTTTAAGGGCTTCTAAACGAATGGCAAGGTATATGATGAAGCAAAACAGTTAATTCTTAAAACTGTGCTGAAATGATCCCTACTGTAAATTCATGCCTACGTTATGCTTGGTAAAGGAACACTATATTTTTCAAAACTTACCAAAAAACATAACCTCTTGATTTTAGAGATGATTTGTTTATATTTTAAATGTGATTACATTTTGGAGACATAGACTTGAAGCATTCTATTTTTAAAAGCAAAATTAATAATTCAGCATTTCACCCAGCATATAAAGAATTATTTTACGTTGATTTTACTACTTAATTACCCACGTTTAAAATACCCTTCGTAAAATCCAAATCTGATTCTCTTCTCAGGTTTTAATCTTCCCTCCCCCAAATTAATATTTTACAAATTCAAATAAGACTTATTCTGTTTTCTTTAAAACAAATAAGTACTTTTCACTTAGTTAAGTAAAAGCAAATGGGAAAAAACAACAACAAAAACTGCACATACCCGAGACATGATCTGGTAAAGCGTGATTGTGTTTCCTTCTGGGTTCTTCTTCAGAAAACACAGAGTTCAACGATGAAACAGCATCTCTAAACAGAGATGTATATTCTGTAAATTCTTCTTTATAGATATTCATTTCAATCTGTGTATTGGCATAGCAGGTCTTTCCGTGCTGGCACAGCCTATGGTCCTCATCAAAGCATTCCGCACAACTGGACCTTCTTGTATCTTCAGCACACAGGGATTCTTGGGCTTTCTGACTAACTCTTAAAGACAAAGGGTTTATTTTGCCCTCTAGACTCAGCTGGGCTGTAGGTAATTCTAGTTCAGGATGTTTCTTGGCTTCACAGTTGAAGGGTAGTAGCCCTGGCAATGGTGGCAGGTTGGCCGCTGGGTCACGGACTTGGGGAAGAGGTACAGACAGAGGCACCAGGCCCAGCTCTTCTTTCCCCTCATCTGCAACTAAGGAATGCTGCAATTCAATGAATTCCGGCTCCAGCAATTCTTTGGACTCATCATCAGGAGAAAGTTCCACCTCAAAGGAATTCAGTTCCAGTGCCTCCTTTGTTTCAGTGGCATGTGGTAACAATGTGCTAAATCCTGTAATTAGGTACTTATCATCAAACTTTGCTTTGTCACCCAGATGGCACCCGACTTTACCTTCCAGCGTCTCAGTGCCAATTTCATCTTTGCCTGGGTTTTCAAAAGTTTCAAAAATGTTATCAGTTTCAGGGTCAAAGAATTTACCTGGTTTGGTTTCAATGATGTTTAAGTCTGTGCCAATTCTTTCCAAGAGTTTACCTGTCTGTGATTCAACATAGAGTGCTTTCCCTTGTCCAGCTTTGCTACTTGGTTTCTGAAGTCCAACGTCGGGACTGGGGGACCCAAGAGCTCCCTTTATGTCTGGGTCATTTTCTTCATAGGGCAGGTCACTGTCACTCACACCAATCTTAGAATATTTCTTCATTTTCTCACTAATACTTTCACCTTTGCTTTTCAAGTCAACAATGGCTAAAAGGATATCACAAACATCCCTTTTGATTTCTAATATTGTTATCTCCAATATATCTTCTGTTACTATTTCATAAAAGTAGTCATTTCCCTCTTGAGGGCATGCACCTTCTGAAATATTAAATCCTGAGAGGCAACATGGAAAGGCTTGCATGGGAACTGCCAACAGTTCAGAAGGGATGGTCCAGAGGGCTTTGGGGTCCACACAATCTTCAACGTTTCCAAAGTCCACAAGCCTGACGGACACAAGAGAATCTTCACGAATATTGGTGACAAGTGCCCTGTAATAATGCCCGTCTTCTCTGTATCTCACTATGCAAGGATCTCCAATATGAGGGCAGGGGATGCAGCTTCTCCAAGCTGTCACCTGCTCTCCAGCAGTTTGTACTTCCACTTCTAAATACCGAAGTTTCTCTGTGTCCGCAAACTGACACCAAAAATATTCAGGTCCATCGATCACCGTGGCATAAGCTCGTATCATCTTCATCTTTGGATTATACCAGTTAAGAAATACAGAAGTGTCTACGTCTGTTTTGTTGACAGACTTTGAACAGGCACCTTTAATTATTTGGGTAGAAAGTCCGATTTGAGATTTTTCATTGAAAGCATATCTGCTCATCATATCTTCCGCTATGACCCCACGTTCATCAGCAAGAATAACTTCCCATTTGTCTTGAAATTGAACAAATTCGCATCTTAGTTGAGCCTCCTCTGTCCTTCGGGAAAAGTAACGAATCATTTCCTTATGGTTTAAAATCTTAGGATCCCCAAGTCCCCTTAAGGAACAGTGAATGCACAGTCTGGGTAATAGTGCATTAACAAGGTCAAGTTTGCCTACTGTGTTGGTGTGAACCACAGAAACATTGCCATAATCTATAAACTGCACAGAGAGAAGGTCATTGGGTTGTTGTTCCTTGACCACAGCACGATACCATAAATTGTCTTCTGGGAAAACAGCACATATTATATCTCCTCTTTGCAAAGGTGGACCTGCATAATATTCAGGACTTGTTCTAACAGTGTTTAACCTCTTTGAAAGACTATTAATTGTAGCCTCATCTTCTGTTAGTTGAACATAAAAGTCTGAAAAGTCATTTATATGAGAAACATACACAGTTGTTTTAAAGCCAGGCATTATAGTCTTCTGAGGGAACTCAGAAAATTTTAGAGGCGAACCTTTGTTACATGAATCTCCTATTTTTCTCTCTGGAAGAGTGGCTTCTAGTTTTGTGGCTTTCAAAGGGGGCTCAGCCGAACTTACTAATTTCTTTTCTACTGGTAATGGAGACACTTGGTTATTTTTATTTGCCACAGAGTCCTGATATTGAGTGACTAAGTTTGTCTTCATTGAACTGCATAAAAATTTGATTTCCTTACATGATGAGCTGATCTTAGGTTTGTATGATTCTCCTAAGATCACCAAACTGTCTGATTTGTTCTCTATTGATTTACTTAAATACTCTGTAGGTGACAACTTCACAGCTTCCTTTTTTGCTTCAAGAGTTTCAGTTGTAAAGAGGAGTGATTCACTTTCTTTTTTTCTTGTTCCACCTTTGGAACCCAGGAGTCCTAACTTCTCATTAATATTAGCATTAATTTGAATACTGTCATCATATAGTTCTATAATCAGTCTTCCATCTGGATCTCTTGCTACAACCAAAGCCTTCAATAACTTATCTGAAATAGTCTCCTGAAACCGCGTTGTAACTTCCTCTGGTATATGATCAGGAATATCAGATAATGAACACTTAATGGCTTGCATGGGCAAAAGTAAGACGTCATATGCATCGCTAGGTATTGGAAGCAGATCATCATTTGTTGCCACATAAATATTCCCAAAATCAACAAAAAAGACTTTATTTGGTTCTTTTTCTATGATTATCCCCCTATACCAGTTTCCGTCAGTATACCTGGCAAGGCACAATGTGCTGGGGACCAAGGGAGATGTTTTTAAATTCAGCAAAACTTTACTTAATTGTGTAATATGATATAACAACTGTTCTAAAATATTTGCATTTCTTCCCAGCTGGCAATAAAATGTCCAAGGGTCATTGACATGTGTTATATACACTGATTCTTCACTTCCAATTTTCATATCATGTGTAGAATAGTAGTAAGAATGGAGCTGAACAGAGGACTCCAGAGGCTCCTGAAGTTTTACTGGTCTTGCAAGTCTCTGTTCTACCAAAAAATGGCATGCACTCTGGAAAGGTGTTAGCAAATCCACGACATTAAACAGTTCTTCAACGTGAATGGAAGCCAAAGCAAATATTGTGCATTTTAATTCTACATTGTCTTCCCATGCCTTATGCACAAATTCACTAAAAGCTTGGATTGCCTTTTCATCCCAAACAAAAGGATTGTGACCCGTTGGTTGAATTAAATTATAAAGGCTGCACCTAAAAGCTTGAACCTTAACCTTGAGAAACTCTTCACTAATTGAATAAATATTCTTCACAGATACCGTTTCTTCCTCTCCATAATCTACAAATATGACGTTGACATGCTCTGAAGATTGTGCCCCAGTAATCAGAGCTCTGGACCATTTTCCATTTGCTATTCGTTTTGCCAAGCAAGCAGGGGTGGTTCCCTGGTAGGGAGTGGCTGTATTCTTGCAATGGTCCTGAATACTACACATTAGCGCTTTAAATCCTTCTATGTTCCTGGTCAGCTGGCACCAGAAATAGCCAGGGTTTTCAACATGAGACACTTTGACTTCTACTGTACTTCCAACTTCTAGCTCCTCTTTACAAAAAGAGCCTGGCTTAGTGTCCAAGAAATTCTGTACAAGAGCAGAATAAACAGACACTCTCTTCTCTTTGTCCTGTACTACTAGTCCAGTTGAAAAGTTGGTCACAACTGTTGTGTCATTCACAGTTTCTGGAACAGCTGTAGTTTCACCCTCTCTCTTGACTCTGTGTTCTACTTTCTTCTTGGCAGAAGATATTTTGTTATTGTCTGCAGTAAAATGGTTTGAAACATGCCCTGGAGAGTGGGCACTTATGCAAATATTTTCCTTTGTTTCAAATTCCTGATACTTGGCAAATCCAGCCTGAGCAATTACCTTACTAATGTTTTCTTCCCCTGTTCTTGATTCATCAAGAATCTCAACAACATACTGACTATCCTGCTTATCAAGGACATGGATAACTAATTCTTTGTGGAGCACAGTCTTTTTAAAAAAGGAAATTGCCTCCTGGCTCCAATTTTTTCCCAAAGGCCAAGTATCAGCCAGGGTGCACCTCAGGGCCAGTATTGGTAGCCGCCTAAACTGAGGGAGCAGCATTCTCACATCATACCGGTCCATATTTTCTGAATTGCCCCGGTCAATGAAGAATACATCCACACTCTTGTCATCTAATCGGGTGACCATAGCCCGATAATAGCCACTTTCTTTCCATTTCACACAGCAAAGGTCATTGGCTTCAGGTTTCAAAACAACACCATCCAGCTTACTGGCAGAGGCATAGAAATTGCACATTCTCCTCGTCAATTTGCTGAAGGTGCCGTTGTGTTTCCTCAACCTAATCCAAAACTCAGAAGGATTTTTCACAAACTCCACCTGGGCATCATAGAAGGCGTTCATCTTTAACCTGATAGATCTCAAGGCTGGGAGTGAAATCTCTTCATCCACTTCTTCAGCAGGAGACTGAGACTGAAAAGCTGTTTCCGGTTCCTCCTCCCCGCCCCCCTCCTCCTCCTCTATTCCCTGGCTCTGAAGGAATCGGTCAGCCAAGCAACAGGACTGTACTCCGAACACACAGTTAAGATTAATCCCATCTTCTCCATACAGGGTGACGTAATACACATGCTCAAAGGAAGAGTAAAATTCAATCTTTGCGTTCACTGCCTGGCCCAGAAACAGTGCCTTCAGGTCACTGACCTGTGACTGAGACCAGCCTCTGCCACCATCCCAGAGTCCGTACAAAGCGCAAGGGTATGTCACCACTGGTATTCGAAAATATTTGGGCAGCAAGTAGCGAAGGCTACTACAACTCACTAACTCCTTCCTTCCATAGTCCACATGAAGTACCTGGGCACAGCGCTGGGGCCGGAAAATCTCAAGCAAGAGCGCTCTGTACCAATGTCCATCCAACCCGCAGGATGCGCACGGAGAGCCCGGCTTGTCTGGGCTCTCCTCCCTCTCCTCCCAGGTGGCACTGGTATAGTTCTCATCCCCTGTCCCGGGGGAACCCCCATATATCTGAGCCATGCTCTCGGAGAGGCGGTGGATCTCCTGTGAGAGGCTGCGGAGCTGGCAGTGAATGCGGTGGGGATGGCATACCTGGGTGACCACCATGGGCTCCGTCACGCCCAGCTGCAGCTGGGGGTAGAAGTAATCCAGGCCAGGTTGCTCCTGCGTGGGCGGGATTCGGGGGACGACCGGGGCCCCGGGGCCCAGGACAGCCGCGGTGGCCGAGAGGTAGCGCTTGAGCAGGGAGCGGAAAAGGCCGTCGGGCACTTGCCGAGCCAGGCCAAGCTCCTGCATCTGCTGGTACAGCTCGGGCACCTCCAGGAGGACCAGGCGGTGGAGCAGCATCACGTCCAGGACCCGTCCGTGCATCTCCTTGCCCTGCAGGTTGCTAAGGAAGTCCACGGCGCTGGCAGCCCAGTGCTGGGGCTCGCCCCCGCCCACGCCGCCACGGCCCGCAGGCACCAGGCCAGCCAGCACGCAGCCCAGCACCTCCGACGGCAGGTGGAAGAACTCGCTGCGCCCAGGCGCCAGCGAGCCTGCGCCGACCGTGATGGTGCGACCCTCGTCCAGCAGGAAGACGCGGCTCTCCTGTGCCTGCCGGCTAACCACGCGGCCGCGGTGCCACAGCAGACCCGCCTGCACCAGGCACAGCTCGCCTGGCGAGGCTGAGGTGCCGCCCAGCGCCCACGGGCCGTGCGCGGCCGCCGCCGCTTCCTGGATCTCCCGGCTCAGCCTCACGTACTCGTCCCGCCGCTCGCCCACCAGCCCCCAGAACTGCACGGGGATCACCTCGGGCTGCACGTCCACGAAGGACACCCGCAGCACCAGCGAGGCCCCCGGCATCGGCAGCCCCGGCGTCGAGCACATCTCTGCCGCGCCGCCCGGCCCGCGAAGCCCCCGCGCCGCTGGAAGGAGAGCGCCGCAGACTCGGGCTCGCAGGACACACGGACTGGGAAGGACACCAAGCCAGGCGACCCCGCCGCAACGCCCCCTCCGGGCCTCCCGCACTCACGCTGACTGGTAAGACCCTGCGGCCCGACCAACTGCCCACAGTTGCGCAGCCACTCAGGCATTTGTAGCGCGAGGCGGCCCGGCTTCCGGCCGCGGGCGGCGGGCGGGCCTGCGTGGGCGGTGGGGCGGAGCCGGGCCCCGGGGCGGTGGCGAGGACTGGTGCTGGGGGGCGCAGGAGGGGCTTCGAGGTCCGAGACGTGGCGGGATCCGGACGCCACCTACCTCTTCTCAGAGCGTCTTCGACTCCGGAGCACGCAGGGAGTCGGCCGGGCCTGGGGCGGCGGCGAGGCCCAGACCACGCAGGTACCTCCTTTTCGGCCGTCCGGCTGAGACCGACGAAGCCTGGCGAGCCCGGCGCGGTGCCAGTCATTGCAGAACCGGGGAGGAGAAAGGGAGGCGCCCACCGCACGTTCTGGGTGTTGGGCCGGAATTCTCGGAGGCCCGGGGCTCTCCCGCTGCGGGCCGCGCCGTGGCGCTTGCGCCCCCGGGGCAGGGCGTTGGCTGTGTGCTCTCAGCGTTGTGGCCTCGAGCAGGTCGCTGCCCGTCTCTTCTATGAACCTGTTTGATCGCCTGGATGGATCCAGTTGTGATAAGAGTTAAATTAAAGTATGAGAGTATATGAAGACTGTTAAATGTTTCTTTCCCCACGATTACCCGGTGTGAGTTTCTTTGCTGTTTCGTTTGCTCACTTTGCAGGCGTTTAGTCTTCGTTTACGCACGGAGCTAGCACAGAACTGGGCTCAGAGAAGGAGGTCAAGAGTTTTGGAAGAAACATGACTTCCAACGCTTGCTGCATCTGCTATGGCAGAGGGCCTCTTGGCTGGACTGACGTTCTTTTTCCCACCTAAATCTTACCAAGGTAACCCTTAGGAGACTCTGTTTGTCAACGGGAAGGGGAATGGAAAAGTGCAGGCAAACTAGGCGTAACTCCCAGAGTTACTACATTTGTGCTGAAATGTTTGTTCATTGGCGAAGTTAGGCACAGTCCTAGGGGTTTCTCATACTTTTCCACTTCACTTTTTCACATTTTGAAATGTCATCAAATTTAATAAAACATGAAATCAAGACAGTGCCTAATATAACCCTGG
Organism: Mesoplodon mirus; assembly: GCF_964341445.2. NCBI lineage: Eukaryota > Metazoa > Chordata > Mammalia > Artiodactyla > Ziphiidae > Mesoplodon > Mesoplodon mirus. The sequence goes on along the minus strand of NC_138988.1, from coordinate 78,042,505 downwards.
CCTGACAGTGTAAATCTCAGTGTCTTCAGTCTATCCAGATTAGAGGTTGCCAGGTGCTTCCAAAGCCTCCCGTGCTTGCTATGCAGTTTCACATTGTGTGGCAGTTGTCTTTGATCACTGTCATCCCACCAGCTTGAAAGCGCCTTGTGGCAAGAACTGTTTGTTGCATTCCTGGAATCGAGCAGGGGGCTGAGGCAATAAATACTTGCTGAATGAATATATGAAAGAATGATTTTGATTTCTCTAAAATGTTAGACTTTTACCTGATAAACTCATCCTAGAAAACTCAGTTCAATTTTCTAAATTTTCTCTAATGTTTTACATTAATAATGGAAGAAAAATAAACATTTGGTTGTTTTTTTTTTTTTTTTTTTTTTTGCGGTACACGGGCCTCTCACTGCTGGGGCCTCTCCCGTTGCAGAGCACAGGCTCCGGACGCGCAGGCTCAGCGGCCATGGCTCATGGGCCCAGCCGCTCCGCGGCACGAACCCGTGTCCCCTGCATCCGCAGGCAGACTCTCAACCACTGCGCCACCAGGGAAGCCCTAAACATTTGGTTTAAACGCCTCTAGCAAGTTCTAGCTCAAATGTCTCTTCCTCATGACTTTACTATTCCCAGGCAGAATTGATGATTCCCCCCTTTTACATGCCTCTATTATATTATCTATCACATCTTGCAATTGTTTCCTTTTGCTCTGCTCTACCAGAGTGTGAACTTCTTGAAAGCAGGAACTTTTCTCATTTATTTTTGTATTCTCAATGCCCCGCACAGTGCTGGACTTTTGGTTAGCACACAATAAATGTTTAACAACAACAAAAAAGTAGATAATCTGGCACTATATCCCTGATGATGGAAGGAAGGAGTTCATTATACAATGGTCTTACTGTCATTTGGGATTGTTTGATCCAACATGGAATCATGATTTCAACTAATCTTCTCTTTCAGTTCAAGCTGTATAACCCAGCTCTTACAGAGACTGCAGCGTTGTAGACAACAATCTAAGCAAATGACTTCTGTTTCCTGTTTAACTTGCCCCCCACCCTTTTTTTGTAACTCAGAGCCTCTAATCCTCAATGTCAAGGTGTATCGTGTAGCTGATGGGCTGATCGGAGCCGTTCCTCATATCCTCCCAGATATTTCCAGTGTCCTGCCTTTGCTGCAACTGGGATAGGTAGCTTTACTTTGCTCTGTCTTGCTCTGCTGCTGGACAGGGATCTTTAAAAAATCAGACCATGGCACTGTGAAGATTAAACTCCTGCTCTATATTTCCCATACTTTATTAAGCAAAATATCTTGAGTTCCGTAAAAAATAAAAAAACTTCCGTCTTCTTTTTTTTTTTTTAATTAGGGAATTCCCTGGCGGTCCAGTGGTTAGGACTCCGCACTTTCACTGCCGAGGGCACAGGTTTGATCCCTGGCTGGGGAACTAACATCCCACAAGCCATGTGGTGCGGCGAAAAAATTTTTTTAATTAAAAAAAAAATTCCTTAATAAGACACCAGTAGTCTGAAGAAGTGGTATCAACTGTTGTATACAACCTCAGTGAAGCTTAATTAATTAATGATGATTTCCTAACATGAAAGCACAAAACTTCCCTCCTCTTAGGCTTAGAGGGCCTTGGCCTCAGAAAAAGTGAGAGGGAGTAATCTGATCCTTTTACAAATATTTAAGGGTTAAAAGAGAAAAGGATAAGGTGAGGGATAGGATGTTTCTGAGAGATATTTGGACACTATATTGTGAGTTATTTCAGCATTTTTTATGGAAAAAAATGCAGAGAAATTGGGCAAAACATATGAATCATTTATTCTGTGCTATCATATCTGTATATGGAGAACTCTAAGCAGAAACATGTACACTTTAGACTGTAGTTTCTAACCACTAATTAGCCCTGTTTAAAGATGCTTACTTAGAAAATTACTGTTTAATAAATATTTTAAAAAAATTATTCAAGTGAGAAATACCCTGTTAAGAGAATGAAAAGACAAGCTAAAAGGAAAGACAGGGAAAAAATACTTGCAAACCACATGTTTGACAAAGGACTTGTATGTGCAGTATATAAAGTACTCTCAAAACTTAACAGTAAAACAAAATTGAAAATGGGCAAAAGTTATGAAGAGACATTTCACTGAAGAGGATATATAGACGGCAAGAGCAATATGAACAGATGTTCAACATCATTAGCCATTAGGGAAAAACATTAAAACCACAAGCATATATCATGACAACCTAGGATAATGACTAAACTAAAGCAACAGTGATAAATACCAACACCGACCAGAATGTGGAGAAACTGGATCATTCTGATTGCTGGTGGGAATGTAAATTGGTAGGCCACTTTTTTTTTTTTTTGCGGTACGCGGGCCTCTCCCTGCTTTGGCCTCTCCCGTTGCGGAGCACAGGCACCGGACGCGCAGGCTCAACGGCCATGGCTTATGGGCCCAGCTGCTCCGTGGCATGTGGGATCTTCCCGGACCGGGGCACGAACCCATGTCCCCTGCATCGGCAGGCGGACTCTCAACCACGGCGCCACCAGGGAAGCCCGGTAGGCCACTTTTTAAAAACTAAATATGTACGTGCCATATGACCTAGCAATTGCACTCTTGGGCATTTATCCCAGAAAAATGAAAACTATGTCCATGCAAAAACCTCTACATAAATGTTTATAGCAGCTATATTCCTAATAGCACCAAACTGGAAACAACCCTATTGTGCACTGGGTAAATGGTTAAACAAGCTATAGTACATCCATGCCATGAGATATGACTCAACAATAACAAGGAAGAGTAATGAACTCTTGACACATGGATCAACTTGGAAGGTTCTCAAGGGAATTATGATGAGTGAGAAAAAAAAATCCCCAAAGATCACATATTGCATGAATCAATTTATATACTATTCTTGAATTAACAAAAGTACAGAGATAGAGGACAAATTAGTGGTTGCCAGGAGTTAGGGATGAGGGGAGAGGGGATGAGTGGCTATAAAGGGGTAGCAAGAGGGCACTGTTCTGTGTCTTGAATATGGTGGTGGTTTATATGAATTTAAGAAGGTAATAAAATTGCATAGAACCAGACACCCACACACTTGTAAAACTGGTAAAATCTGAATCTGTGGGTTATACCAATGTCATTTTGCTGGTTTTGATTGTATACTACAGTTACTCAAGATTTGAAGATTGGGGAGGACTGGGTGAAAGGTGCATGGGACTTCCCGGGACAGTTTTTGCAACTTTATGTGAATCTAAAATGATTTCAAAATGAAATTTTAAAAAAATTCTATGAAATTCAGATTCCAGTGTCCATAGCTAAAGTTTTATTAGAATACACAGACACACACAAATAATTCAAGACACACACAAATAATTCAAGACTGTGCCATTATACGGGGTCAATTAGAGTAGAAGGAGCAAACCAAGGAAAGTTATTTATCTGTCCTCTTGTTTCCACATCTGAAAATGGATTTAAGACACAGACCTTATACGAAAGTTCTGAAGCATGATTTAAGTACAGTTAACATGTGTGCATTGAATAAATACTTGAGATGCAAAAAAACCCCATAAAAAGTCCCTGGTTCTCATCGCAGGATGACATGGACAATGTAGTTTTCTCATCTATAAAAATGGAATTATACCTAACTTTATTATGAAGATTAAATGACACAATATAGATAAAGGTCCCACCACAGCAGGCATATAACAAACTAGAGTTATTAGTAATTAAATAAAATAAAAATTTAAATACTTTCTTAGTTCTACTAAGTTAAAGGTTAAAAAATCTTAAATTAGATTTTTTAAAAATTAGGTTTACTGAGGCATAATTTACATACAGTAAAATTCATTTTTTAAATTGTGTAGTTTGATGTTTTGACAAATGTACACAATTACATATTTGTATACAGTATACAGTGTGCATTTGTATACAATATAAATGCACATCACCACAAATGTACAAATATATACAGTTGTAAAGGTATACCACCACAGATAAAATATAAAACATTTGTATTATCCAAATAGTTTCCTAATGCTTCTTTGCAGATTATCCCCTCCCTCCATCATGGGCTCAGTTCCTAGCAACCACAGTCCCTGGCAACCTCTGTCCCTGGTAACAACTGTCCCTATCATTTTGCCTTTTCCCAAATTCATATAAATGGAACCATACAGTTTGTAGCCTCTTGTGTCTACCTCCATCATTTAGCATAATGCCTTTAAATTCATCCATGTTGTCTGTGTCAATAGTTTATTTTTATGATTGAATAGTTTTTCACTGTATAGACATACATTTATTCGCTAGATAATGGACTTTCAGGTTATTTCCAATTTGGGGTGATTATCCATATAACTGTGTGAACATTCATGTACATGTTTTTGTGTTGACGTAAGTTTTCATTTCTCTTGGGTAAATACTAGGAGTAGGATTGCTGGGTCATACAGTAAATGTATGTTAACCTTATAAGAAACTGTCAGGCTTCCCTGGTGGCGCAGTGGTTGAGAGTCCGCCTGCCGATGCAGGGAACACGGGTTCGTGCCCCGGTCCGGGAAGATCCCACATGTCGCGGAGCGGCTGGGCCCGTGAGCCATGGCCGCTGAGCCTGTGCGTCTGGAGCCTGTGCTCCACAACGGGAGAGGCAACAACAGTGAGAGGCCCGCGTACCGCAAAAAAAAAAAAAAAAAAAAGAAACTGTCAAATTATTTTCCAAAATACCATCATTCTGCATTCCCACCAACAACATATAAAGTGTTCTGCATCCTCATCAGCACTGGATCTTGTCAGGCTTTTTCATTTTAGCCATTCTTGTTGTCTGTAGTGGTATCTTATTGTGGTTTTAATTTGTAATTTTTAATGATGTTGAATATTCTTCATGTGTGTCTCTGCCATCATCTGTCTTCCTTGGTAAAGTATCTGATCAACTCCTTTGCCCATTTTTAAAGGTATTGTCACCTTATTTTTGAGTTGTAACAGTTCTTATATATTCCGGATACACGTTTTGTTATCAGATATGTGTTCTGTGTATATTTTCTCTCAGTGTATGGCTTGTAATTTTTTTTAAATTTTTATTAGTTATCCATCTTATACATATCAGTGTATACATGTCAATCCCAATCTCCCAGTTCATCACACTCCCCCCCCACCACTTTCCCTCCTTAGTGTCCATACATTTGCTCTCTACATCTGTGTCTCAATTTCTGCCCTGCAAACCGGTTCATCTGTACCATTTTTCTAGGTTCCACATATATGCGTTAATATACGATATTTGTTTTTCTCTTTCGGACATACTTCACTCTGTACGACAGTCTCTAGATTCATCCACGTCTCTACAAATGACCCAATTTCATTCCTTTTTATGGCTGAGTAATATTCCATTGTATATATGTACCACATCTTCTTTATCCATTCATCTGTCAATGGGCATTTAGGTTGCTTCCATGACCTGGCTATTGTAAACAGTGCTGCAATGAACAGTGGGGTGCGTGTGTCTTTTTTCTTTAGTTGTGATTGTGGTGCTCTCGCAAGAGGGAGTGAGAGCACATCCTTCTACTCCGCCACCTTGAACCAATTCCCTCTGGCTTGTAATTTTCTTAATAGTGTCTTTTGAAGATAAAAAGTTTGTAATTTTGATGAAGTCAAGTTATCTACATACTCTTTTCTAGGCGGTAGTTTTTGAGTCCCAAGAAATCTTTGCCCAAACAGAGGTTAAGAAAACAAAAACAAAAAAACACCTACAAGCGTTCTTCTCGGAGTTTTAAAATTTTAGCTTTTGTTTTTAGGTTTATGATCTATGTTGATTTAATTTTGACTATGCTGTGAGAGAAGGATTAAGGGTTTTGTTTTACTTTTGCATATGGATATCTAATTTTTCTAGCGCCATTTGTAGCAAAGTATACTTTCCTGATTAAATTACCTTGGCACTTTTGCCAAATATTGACCATATGTGAGTGGGTCTATTCCTTGACTCTCTATTCTGCATCTGTCTTTTATGTCAGTATCACACTGCCTTGATTATTATCCAAACTGCTTAAAAGTCAAATTGGAAATTAGGTAGTGCTAATCCTTCAACTTTATTCTTTTTCCTCAAAATTGTTTTGGCTATTCAAGGTCTTTGCTTTTCCATATTTATTTTAGAATACACTTGTCAGGGGACTTCTCTGGTGGCGCAGTGGTTAAGGATCCGCCTGTCAGTGCAGGGGAAACGGGTTCGATCCCTGGTCCGGGAAGGTCCCACATGCTGTGGAGCAACTAAGCCCATGCACCACAACTACTGAGCCTGTGCTCTAGAGCCTGCGAGCTACAACTTTGAGCCCACGTGCTGCAACTACTGAAGCCCGCATGCTCTAGAGCCCACGCACTGCAACTACTGAGCCCACATGCTGCAACTCCTGAAGCCTGCATGCCTAGAGCCCATGCTCCACAACAAGAGAAGCCACTGCAATGAGAAGCCCACACACCGCAACAGAGTAGCCACCACTTGCCAGAACTAGAGAAAGCCCGCGCAGCAACAAAGACCCATCACAGCCCCAAAAAAAGAATACACGTGTCAGTTTCTGAAAAAAAATCCTGTTGGGATTTTTATTAGGATTGCATTGTAGATAGAGATCAATTTGAGAATTGACTGCTGAGCAATATTGAGTTTTCCAATCCATTGACATGGTTTATCTCTCCGTTAATTGAAGTCTTCTTTAGTTTCTCTCAGCACTGCTTTATAGTTTTCAGTGAACAAGTCTTGCATATAGTTTGTTAGATTAATCCCTAAGTTTTGCATGTTTTTTGATGTTATTGTAAATGATACTGATTTTTAAAAATTTTAGTTTCCAATTTTCACTGCTAGTGTATAGCAGTATATTTATATTTTTGTATATCAACCTTGTATCTTGTGATTTTCTAAGACTCATTTAATTCTAGTAGGTTTTTTTTATAGGCTCCTTGGGAATCTGCACAATTGTACACAGTTATATCATCTATGAATAAGGGCAGTTTTATGTCTTCCTTTCCAATATAAATACCCGTTATTTCTCTTTCTTGCCTCATTATATTATATTCTTCTTCTTGCCTCATTATAACTCCAGTACAGTTTTGACTAGAAATGGTGAGAATTGATATTCTTCTTCCTGATTTAGGGAGAAAGCCTTCTGTTTTTCACTAGCATTATGTTAGCTGTAGGTTTCACTTAGATCCCTTTCATCAGGTTGAGGAAGTTCCATTCTGCTCCTAGTTTGTTGAGAGCTCTTATCATGAACGGACATTGAGTTTTATCATATACCATTTCCCATTCTATGAGATAAATTTTGTTTGTTAATAAGTTGAATTATATTGATTGATTTTTGAATGTTGAACCAACCTTGTATTCCTGGGAAAAACCCCACTTAGTTATGATGTATTCTCCTTTTTATAATGCTGAATTCAATTTGCTAATATTTTTTCACATCTGTATTCATGGGTTTTTTACTTTTTTCAGATTTTTTTCTATCATAGTAAAATACACATAACATAAAACTTACCATTTTAACCATTTTTAAGTGTACAGTTCAGTGACATTAATTACATTCACATTGTTGTGCAATGGTCACCACTATCCATCTCCAGAGCTTTTTGTCATCCCAGACTGAAACACTGTACTTCTCATTCTCCCTTATTCCAGCCCTGGTAGCCACTATTCTGCTCTCTGTTTCTATGAATTTGATTATTCTAGGTATCTCATATAAGTAGAATCATATAATACATGCTAATTTGTGTCTGGCTTATTTCACTCAGCATAACGTTTTCAAGATTTATCCATGTCATAGCGTGTCTCAGAATTTCCTTCCTATTTTAAGGATGAATAATATCCCATTGTATGTATATACCACCTTTTGTTTATCCATTCATACATTCATCTGTCAGTGGACATTTAGATTGTTTCCACCTTTTGTTTATGTGAAAATGCTGCTATGAACATTGGTGTACAAATATCTGTTCAAGTCCCTGCTCTCAATTTTTTTGGTTATATCTAGACATGGAACTGTTGGATCATATGATAATTCTATGTTTAATTTTTTGAGGAAACCACATACCATCTTGTATAGCAGTTGTGTCATTTTATTTTTTCACCAGCAATGCACAAGTGTTCCAGTTTCCCCACATCTTCACCAACACTTGGTGTTTTTTGTGTTTTTAATAATAGCCATCCTAATGGGTATAAAGTGGTGCTCATTGATTTTTTTTTGCATCTATATTCCTAAGAGGTATTGGTCTGTAGTTTTCTTTTTTATAAATGGGTTTAAGTATTTTGGACTGTAAGTAAACAAATGAGAAGTCAAGGATGTCCTGAGATTTCCTGGCTGCAGTACGAGGTGTGCAGCACAAGAGAGACTCCTGGAAGAAGAATACATTGTAAAGGGTGGTGAGAAAGGACTGGAACAAAAACTACTGATTTAATATTGTGAATTTTGAGCTCACAAGGACTGTGGGCCATCCTGGTGGAGAGATGAAGTTGGCAATTGAGAAAACATGAGTAAAGCTGGATAAGTGAGTAAGGACCAGAAACACAGATAATGGTAACATCTACCATCTACTGACTGCCTATTATGTGTTTGGGAATTACCAGCCCAAGTGTAGTAGCCAAAGTCACAGAAATGTGTGGCTCCTCCCAGAGAAAGAGTGAACTTTGAGAAGAGGGCCAAGAACAGAACCTTGAAGAACCAAAATTTAAGGACTTGGCACCAAAGAAACAGCCAATAGAGACTGATAAGGAGAAACAAAAATATAAGTGACAGGAGGGAGTGGTATCACGGTAATCAAAGTAGAATATGATGTCAGAAAAGAAGGGACTAATTTTCCAACGTTTAACTAATTTCAATTTTATTTTCATCTTTTACCTGTAGCCAGTGAGCATGTCCATCACTGTAACTATTAGTTACCCATCCCTTTTAGTCAGAGCAAAACTGGATTAATAAGAACTGGATTAATAGGGAGTACCCATAAAATAAAATTTATAGTGACAAGGTATAGGTGTTCTTTTTGCTAATGTAAGTATTTCAAGTCTGACATTCTAAATTAAGGTACTTTCTATTTCAATTCTGAAAAGTAAAGATTAAGATTTACAAATCATCTCTAAATTTGTTATTATCATTTTAACTCAAAAACACACCAGGACAAAACCACACTAGGACCAAACAAAACCCTTGACAACTCATTAGGCATTTTAAAACATTTATTTTAAAAATCAGAATGATGCACTATATTTACTCACATATATTCCTGTTTGTTACCAGTTATTTTCAGCAAACAGACATCTTTAAGCATCTTCATCTGCTTTTATCAAACCTTCAAAGTGGATCCTGCTGCTGTTGACAATCACAGCAGCCTGTTGGGGGTAAAGTATGGGGAGAGAAAAATAATCACGTATTCCTCAGGATTCATAAATAATAAAACACTCGAGTGGGTAAAATGTACATACAAATAGTGATATAATTTTCATACACACTCTAAAATGAGTAATATAAACTCATCACATATTTATTAACTGTTAATTGACTAACCAAATATTTTGTATTATTTACAACTATCAAATTCTAGATTTTTGTAGAATAGCTATTAAACTGATGAATACTTCTTTAAAATTATAATAATTACATATGTTTAAAGACACAGGTCTTTTGAAAATGCAGTTAGGCACTGCACATGGTAAAGAATCTCTTGAAATTGAGTGTTACTGACCCGACATAATTATTCTGAAGTTAAGAGGAAAACAACATATGGCTTAATCACGGGTACATAAATGTTTCTTTTTCTTTCCACCCCTAGAAATCTCTGAATTCAACAAATACCTTCTAATTGACTTCTGTGTGAAGTTTCAAAGAGAAGCAGAGATGTATTGCATGACTCTTGCTTGCGAGAGTTCATTTGTATAGGGAGGCAGACACACATCCATGCAGACAGACAGACATCCACAGGAGAAGAAGCAATGGGAGCATGGAGGTGTTGGAGATGTTCAAGTCTTCAGAGATCATTCTAGATGTTAAAGTAGGACTTCCCCAGTGAAGGTGAAGATGAATGGATGGTAGTGACGAGAGGAAAGCTCGGCGGAGAGCACAGAATGAACACTGCCTGGGAAGCATCCACGTAAAGAGCGTCTCCAGAGAAATAAGTGGGGCAATGAATTTGCAAGGTGGTGAGGTGTGGGTACTGAGTAATATGCAAAGCTTAGAAAAATGGGTTGAAGCCAGGTTGAAAGGGTCTTGTATACAGTGTCAAAGATTTTAATTTTTCTTGTGTGTGTGAAGGAGTAATTGAAGGTGAAAGGCAGGGTGACATGTCCAGGGTTGCCTGAAGGAAGAGAACTCTGCTACTAGGTGAAAGAAGGATTTCCAGCCACATAAAAAGTTTGTATTCTGCTGTAAGGCCTGAATAAAACTTTCCTCATCCTAAAACACGAGAAATTCATTAAATCCAGGAAAAAACCAATCCCAATAATTTTTTTCAATCCTATATTTTTTTTCACATGACATTCATATAATGGCTCTCTTCAAGTACATGCAAGTTATGATTCTAGAGTTCAGTCACTTCATCTTATAAAGAAATGGACATCAAGAGAAGAGAAGTGAAGGGACTTGATCATAGTTATACTACTTTGTCAGGAGGAGAACCCAAAATAGGATAAAGGTCTTGAGAATCCATGTTCAGCCTTTCCTCCACATTACCTGGCATTCAATAATATTTGTTTGGTAATCATTTTTAAAGAGGTCTGATTTAATTGGGGAGAAGAGAATCAAATATTTTCACCTTCAGTGTTTTTAACCACCAAGTATTAAAATTAAACATTTTTCCAATGGAGGTCCTGAGGGAATCTGTTTTCATTCACAGAAAAGGACATGTATAACTATTTCAATTGTACATAAATGGTTATACTTAAAAATTTGAAGACGACAGAAAAGTAATTTTTTTTTACACTTAAAACCTCCCTGAATTTGTTTCCTTCCTTTTTTTCTTGGCTAAGTGAAATTTCAGACTAGTCTTATGATAGGTACAGATCTTAAAATAATGAAGCCAAAATTAATTGATTCACATCATATGTAACTTTGGTTGAGTACCTAATAGCAAAGAAATGCTACTAATGAGAGTAGAGATTTATATAAAAACAAGACATAGTCCTACCACTAGTGGCTTATAATTAAATAGGATTTGGAGCACTTGATAAAGACACATTATTCCTCACTAAAAGTGAATTTAAGAAATGTTATCTATTTAGATAGATATGCTAATTCACTTTATACATATGAAAAACAAAGGACTGTATATAATTAAAAATAAGAACATGTATATTTTTCAGTGAGAAAAAAAATCATTTGCGAAGAGAAAAAATGGGGAAGCTAAGCAAAGGAATCTCAGAGGTTAAGTATTATCAATACTGAGCTGAAGATAAATACCACCAACAGTTGTATTATAAGAAAGTGAGACTGAAATGGCTGTCTTCCAGTATGGACACAAAATTACTGAAATTTTATTTCTTTTTATTTACTGTGGGTTATTTTGGAGAGGAACAAGATGATTTCACGTTGGTAAAATAAAGCAAAGTTCCAAGATACATTAATGAAAATGATTTCACTGGAAAAGTACAACTGTGATAGGATATATGTGTTAGATCTACAGGATTTGGTCCTGGAGGGTCTTTATGTTTTAGCTAAAGTATGGTGACTGCATTCTAAAATGTATGCTAAAGGCAATTCAAATTCATTTAAAATGTCCAAGACAAGAAATGCCATAAAGAAAAAATCTGTTTTTGGAAGATTCAATAGCACTGGACTGGGATGTTGTGAAGATAACATAAGGCATTTACTTGGTACCTAATCAGTGTACAATAACTGTCAGTTGTAATGATAATTAAGAGATCTGTATCTTTATCCTGGCTCTGCTACTAAGTAAGTTATGAGCATGAACAACTCTACTTCTCTAGGCCTCAGTTTCCTAACTTAGACAATGAAAGAATTAAACCAGACCATCCTAAGGAGTCATTTCCAGTTTAAAAAAATCCACTTATTCGTGTTGAATCCAGACACCAAGGAATAGTCTCACTATGTAAGCAATGTTTCTACCTCAAGCCCCTCAAAGAATAAAGCTAAATAAATTTTTTCATGGTCCAGTTTGCATATAATTATTTTGATCCAATATTTACTTGATTTAAAAATGATAAAATACACACAAAAAACAGTTTCCTAAAGTGGTTCTAATACAGAACACTTGAGAACCTAAGTACATAATATTATTTTAAATATACTTAACAACTCAATTCATACAGATTGACAAATGCAATGGAAAAGTAGACCACCGAAAGATTTTAAGAGATTAAACTTCACATTCTGTAAATTCTACAAAAACAATAAACCACTGCATATTAGTATATCACATTAAAATGTATTTTAAAGCATACTTCCCCTCTTAAATGGCAGTGATTATACATTAGTGCAACCACAGGGTACTTGTAAACTTTTTTCTGTTCCACATCATTCATGCCCATGATAAATCCTGTTTGGTCAGCTCCACGGTCTTTCTTGGGTCTGAGCTTTTGGGGTTTTCCTATTTTGACAGTTACAGCCTCTACCCATAACTGTAGCCATCCATCCAGAAATGCCCACTGTCTGAGGTTGGAGGGAACAGGTGGTATAGAGGTGAATCTGAAGAAATCTCTCACCTTTCTAAGAAAAGGGGTGTGATTTAGTGATTGGAGACATAACTGAATACCATAGACAGTTTATACTTATCACTTTTTAGGCAGGAGGCTTTGTCAAATTGAATAAGGTTCAGGCTAGAGACAGCTTTAGTGTGATTTCTGAGTTCTCTCTCTCTAGGACCCTAAGCGTTAGGGAAGGGGAGATTAAGAAAAGATTTATGTCGGCTGACTTCATCTTAGCTTTGCTTTTTACGTGCTACTGAGAGGCTGATGATAACAGATGCTTCTTTATTAAAAGGACCTGTCCACCCGAGCTTTAATCAAATAAACTGCGTTTTTCATATATTGAGATTCTTGAGAGCTAGTGACAAATTCAAGCTGCAATGGGATACGTCACAAAGCACTCTTTTCTGTTTTCATCAAGATGCGGTCAGTGGCTGTCAGGAAGTCCTTAGCCTGTGTGCTGGAGAGCTAACCAGTGAACACAGATCAACTAACGACAGGGCACTGACGGAAAACGGCTTCTTCCCTTGAGATCCAAACATCATCTCAACTTGATTTTTTTTCATCCTCCTGGCAAGAAAAGGTACATCAACTTCCTTCAACACTAGGGAAATCTCAAAATGTTTATTCATTCACCTCCCTTTAATGTAAAGTATGCACACTTTAACGGCAACAGAAAAGTGAATTATCAAATTTCAGTCGTAAATACTGACACGACAGGTTAAATATGTTCCGTGGTCATTATGTACGTATGTATTTTTCCACATTCCTATTGTCTGCTTCAGGTCTAAGATGCTGTCTCCCTCTGGCATTTCCTCCTCTAAGCAAGCTCTTCAGCATAGAATAGCAGCTCGAAGGTCGAATCTTCTTGCTCAAGGTAAGTGCTCAGGATTTGACTCTTCCTTAGAAAACACTGGGCTGGGTCTCACTGGAAGGCCTTGTGTGATCCAATCAGATTGCTTTTGAACAAAAAGAGGAGTCAAAGAGACCTTGGGTTTCCAGATAAAAATAAAGTGCTGCCCCCTATAAATCACAGTCTCTGTGGAGTAAGGTGTCTTCCTAAAGAGGTAGAAATAATAGGGGGTGTATGTTGCAGATGCCCGCATTTCAATGATAATGAACACTGTATCTTTAAGGGCTGCATCTTTAAGGGCTTAAAATGGACTGACTCCACTCATCTCTCTGATTTTTTCATAAGTAAGCCAGAACACCAGTGACCAAGGGGTCTGAAAGATTAACCAAAGAAGTTAGTGCATATTTCAAAGCAATTATAAATCTTCTACATATATGCATACACATCTTTGAATGATGAACTCATTTTGAATCCACTTAGGCTGAAAACAAGTATTTTGGTATTTCACCTTTGTAGAGCACCTTATAATTTACAAAGCATTTTCATGTCTTATTTCTCACAGATTTCTCTGAACAATTTACAATGGAAAGGAAAGGTACTGATATCCCTATTTTACAGAAGAGGACACTAAGACTTAGCAATGAGATGCCTGTTAGCATGTTGTAGAGCTAGACCATGGGCTTCTGGCTTTCCAGGGTTCCTTTTACTGACTGTTACTGGATAAAAGGCTAGGGCTCAGCATGCCTGAATTCTAGGCTGGGCTCCTTGCCTCTACATGTTGTTTACATATGGAGCATAACAAGGAGGCACTTAAGAACTTGAAAGTGAAGATGAAAGATTATCCTTTGAGAGTTAGGTCATAAAACCAACACCTGGTGTATCACCTAATGAATATAAAAATTCACATTAAATGGAGAAAAGGGCTTTTAACTCAGAAAGAACTGACTATGAAGGTGTAACTGTGCCAAAAGGAATTATAAGGGAATGAGGATTATCCAATAACAGAAGATAAAAACGCTAAAGACACAGAGGGAAATCACAGAGGGAAAACTGAAGTAGCCATCAGAGAAAGTGTGTCTGGGATCCAGTTCTTATCTGGTTTGGTTGATAGGTTATGGGTAATACTGATCAGAGAGGAACTCTGATCACATTAGAGTGGAGAAATAAGCTTAAGCAATTAGAATGTAAAATGTATTTGGTTAGAAAGTTTGTAAAGCAATATTTATGTCATTCGTGTTTGGAAATATATATATATATATATATATATATATATATATATTTTTTTTTTTTTTTTTTTTTTTGCGGTATGCAGGCCTCTCACTATTGTGGCCTCTCCTGTTATGGAGCACAGGCTCCGGACGCGCAGGCTCAGCAGCCATGGCTCACGGGCCCAGCCGCTCCGCGGCATGTGGGATCTTCCTGGACCGGGACACGAACCCGTGTCCCCTGCATTGGCAGGTGGACTCTCAACCACTGCGCCACCAGGGAAGCCCCGTGTTTGGAAATATTGCGCAAGTTATACTGGTAGACTGAGAATATAATAGTGGATTTAGGAGAAGACATCTTAGTGAAATGTACGAAGACATAGGCAAAATAAAAAAATTGTGACGAAACCACAGTCTTGTGACAATAAAAATGAAATGAGCCAAGGATATGACTGCAATTGGATCTAGAAGCGGAGGTCTTAGTTAAGAATGGACTAGGCAATCATTCCTAATTGCTCTGGTAATCAGACTTCTTCATAGCACCCAAACTATATGCAAATGAAATAAATATTAATCAGGGATTGAGCAAAGCAAGGTCATATTTTCTCTAACTAGTGGAAGGAACTAGGATTGGGTTTAGCTGGGTTTTGAAGAGGAGTTAAAGAGGAAGATCACATAGCCAAATAGCATGCATAGTATATAAACGGGATATACTGAGACTCTTCGTAGACGCGCACGTGGCCAGTACATGCTTTTGTTTTTTCCTCACTGGCATAGTTGTACCACTGAAAATAATCCAAGTGTATGTGAACCCATGTTGTCATAACTGCTGGAAGAAAAAAGTTTTTCTCCATTCCTATTACTGTAGGGCTCAACACATAAGTGCTCTTGGGTTTATCTTTTTCAATATTAAGTTCACAAATAAGCTCTTCCTATTACGGTTCTGTGTTCAGCAAGCTACCTTCTGATTATAACTTGGCTCCCATATAGCTTGAAGTTAGCTGTCCAGAGGACTTCAGCATCTGGATCACTGGCCAAGTGTATTTCTCAGTGTGGCTGAGCCAATGTTGTGGTCCAGTCATCGGTTTCAATGAGTTTGGCTGAAGGGTATTTGTATGTGTAAGGCCAGTTTACTCGGAAGTGCTCAGGAGTTAGGCATCTAAGCTCAGGGTTCTGCACTGTGATAGATCAACGAGGCAGTGCCACCCTGGTCATCTTTGGTGGTAATCCAGCCTGTCTCTGGTAACATTTTTCCATCACCACGACCTGTCTCTTTTCTTTTAAAACTTCTATAATGAGCTGTAGGATCTTGAGAAATTCAGTATACTGTCTTAGTTAGGAGCATGGGTTTAGTTAGAGTTGAACAAACTTGCAGTTAATTCCCAGCTCAGCCATATACTAGCTACATGAACTTGAGCGAGTTTCTTATATACTCTGAGCCATGTTTTTCTAATCTGAAAAAGGAGGATAACCCCACCTATTCTACTAGGTTCTTGTAAGACTTAAAAAAATAATTAATGTGTGTAAAGAGCTTAGCACAGAGCTTGTCATATATTAAGCACTCATTTTTGGGGTCATTTATACTTCCTGAGTCTCACGTATAAAGAGAATGGGTCAGATCAAGCGGTCTCAGCGCTCCTTTGTACGTGATATTCTCCCTGCCCCTCACTTCTCCTGACCGATTTTGTTTTTCATCAGTGGTCTCACCCGTCCTTGTAGTCTCTCACACTAGAAACATCAAAGTCCCATTTCCTTCTCTCCCTCCTTCCCTTTCTCCATCTGATCGTTTACTAAGTCTTGTGGAGTCAAGCACAAATGTTCCTGGAATCCATCTTCTCTCCATCTCTACAGTCATCTCCTGGCTAGACCACTGCCGAAACGCTCTTTCTTGTTCTAGCTTTCAGTGTAGCTTTGACATTGCTGCCACAGTAGTCTTGTCCCCAAGCAAATCTTAGCACATGGCTTCCATGTTCAAACACACGCTTGCTACCTGCAGAGTTTCACCTAAACTATTGAACTTGCCCCCCAAGATCTTTCTCAGCCTGGTCCCTAAGTGCTCCTCTAGTGTTCTCTCCCACCACCTGCCCGCTGAGGACCTACTGTCCAGCCGCACGGAATTTTCTGCAGTTCACCAGACATATCGGGGCCATACATGACTTGGTGCCCCTGCTCATGTTGCTCCCTCATGCTTTTCTTGACCTACTGATCAAGAAAACACTTACTGATCCTTCAAAGCTCAGATCAAATATCACCTCGGGGAAGGCTTCTGGGACTTCCCAAAGAGTTCAAGCCATTTTACTCCACTATCTGTGTACTCCTGTTTTGTTCACAGCACTGGTAGCCTCTTTAGTAAGACTACATCCTCTGGAGTCAGACTGCCTGGGTTTGAGTCCCTGGCTCCACAGTTACTAACCACCCAGACCAGTCAAGTTATTCAGACACTTTACGCTATTGTTTCCTCCTCTATAGAAGACAGAGATGATAGTAACCTACTAAATAGATAGTTGGGAGAATTCAATGAGTTAATCTGAGAGCATGATTAGCATAGCACTGGCCATATACCAAGTGATTTAGTAATATAAGCTTCATAATTTCTGTAATTTTAACTACTTACGTGTCTATCTTCTCCCATCACATTGTACGCTCCTCTAGCGCAAAAAAAAAAAAAAAATAAACAACTTATTTCTTGGTGTTACCAGCACTTATGATAGTGCCTGGTTCATGCAGGCCAAGTCAATATCTTCCTTTCCATTAAATATCCACAGATTTGAGATAACTTCAAGGTACAATCAAGACAATCAAAATTGTATTTTACAACTTAGGTATGCTTTTGTATCAGATACTGCCAAGGGCTTTGGCTATTAATTTCATGTTAATAGATAGATACCTACTACCCTTGGTGATGTCATTTATCCCCAAAGCTTCAGTTATTATCTGTGTGTGGACAGTGCTCAAATCTCAATCTCCATCCTCATGATTCTAAGATCCAGGCCAATATATTAAGCTAGTCATCTAGACATCTCTTCTTAGATGACCTATGAGTATCCAAAACTTACCATATCCAAACTAAACTTGTTATTCTACCACAAAATCTTCTTCCCTGAAAATGGTCCCCATTTTAGGAAATTATATCATTGTTTGCTCAGGGCAGGAATCTGGGAATGAAGCCCGACTTTTCCTTGCCTTCTCCAACCATATCCCCATCCAGTCATGTTCTTTTTTATCTCCTTTCTATCTCCTAAATATTTTAAAATTCTATCTTCTTCTCTCCCCACTGCTATATTCCAGTCCAAGTTATCATTATCTGTCATCTATCACTACTCCTGGTCTTTCCTCAACCCACACGGCAGCCAGAATGGTCTTGCTAAAAGTGCACACATCATCAAGCCAATGCCCCTCACTCTCATGGGTCCTGTGGTCCTTCCTGATCCGGTCCCTGCCTCTCTCTGGCCTCATCCTGTGCTGCTCTCCTCCACATCTCCGTGCCTTGGACAGCTGGGTTTTCTTCAGTTCTTTGAACGCATCATATTCTTTGTCTATTCCATCTAGTTCCTCCACCTAGAATGTTCTTTTCTGCCCTTTTGACCTAGCAAACTCCTACTCATTCTTCAAATCTCAATTCAGAAGTCCATTCTCCAAGGAGGTTTTCTTAATCTCCCAGGCTAGGCTGTCCTTACTTGCTATATAGATTCTGATAGCACCAGGGATCCCCACCCCATGCCCCTGACTCTTCCACTCATTGCTGCTGGTTTCTTACTCAGTGTTTGTCCTGACCTAGACTGGAAGCTCCTGACCTAGACTGGAAGCTCCAGCACTGGAGCAGGGGCTGAGACTCTTAGGTTCATCCCAAAGCCAGGCATTGAGTACAGGGCTTTGCATGGAGTAGGTGCTCAGTTAATATTATTATATCATATTGTGTAAAGTACTGATGGTTTGAATTTCTAAACCCATAACTCATTCATTCTTTCAAATATGTTCAAACTTACCAAATACTTGAGTACCTTGTTTTTATTATATTTGTTATGTTACTTCCATAAGTCTATCTAATTCTACATCTTAGTTCACTTCAGTAAAAAATAGCATCCAGAACAAATAAAAATTATATAATGTTTTCTTCCTAAGCAGAGCTTTGTGGTGATAAGTATTAATGGGTAATGCAACATTTATCATCAAAGTAACTAATTTTGTTTGAAACAGTAACATTTTGATAGGAATGGTCTCTAGTATGAAATCTGTATACCTGTCTCAAAGTATAATATTTTGGCTAAAAAGCAAAAGGCTTTACATTTCAGAACTATCTATCCACTGGCTTTCTAACAACATAATATCAACCTATTCATTTCTGATGTAACTGAATTATTTTACCTTAATCTACCAAGGGACTTGGAGGTAAAAGAAAATGAAAAGAGATGTAGAAAAGAAAGAAAGAACCATGTTTGGGGGCAGAACCATGCCAAAAGCCAGAAGAGAAAAGGAAAATATTTAGAGAGGAAAAGTGATTTAAGAATCAATATAAAGAAAACAAAAACAAAGGCAGGAAAAACCTAACTTTACCATTCGCAGCCAAGAGGGTAAAAAGCCTTTATAGAGACTCATGAATCCTTCTCCTTGAACAGCCTGAATCAAGCAGTCAGTTGATGATTTATACAGAAGTCCCCTAAAAAGGAAAGAAGACAATTTTGTTAAATTTCTTATGTGTAAATAGATGTATAAATAGAATGTTTAAATGGTCTAAGAAAACTTACTTAACTATTTTCTGCTAGCTTAGAAAAAATAATATTTGTGGTTCTTTATATAGAGAGCACCTCTTTTGAGTTTAAAGATATTTTCAAGGTTGAGTTTCCTAATTCACCCCATCCTTGGTCTGATAACTTAGAATTCACTCCACCTGATCTC
The DNA here is from genome assembly GCF_964341445.2 of Mesoplodon mirus. Classification (NCBI taxonomy): domain Eukaryota; kingdom Metazoa; phylum Chordata; class Mammalia; order Artiodactyla; family Ziphiidae; genus Mesoplodon; species Mesoplodon mirus. The sequence goes on along the minus strand of NC_138988.1, from coordinate 78,022,906 downwards.
TTCCAGAGAGAACATACTGTTTTATATCAGGTCAAATTACCCATGTTACCTCTAAGTCCATAAGCATCTGAAGGAAGTGCTCTGGAAATTCTCAACAGAGTGTGTATGTATATATATACATATATATATATATATATATATATATATATATATATATATATATACACACATATATATATATATATATATATAGATTGATTGATTGCAGTACATGGGCCTCTCACTGTTGTGGCCTCTCCCGTTGTGGAGCACAGGCTCCGGACGCGCAGGCCCAGCGGCCATGGCTTACGGGCCCAGCCGCTCTGTAGCATGTGGGATCTTCCCGGACTGGGGCACGAACCCATGTCCCCTGCATCGGCAGGCAGACTCTCAACCACTGCGCCACCAGGGAAGCCCAACAGAGTATATTTTCAAAAACTCTTTGAAAACAACAAAGTCATAATAAACACCTTGTGTCTAAATAATACGATGGGTAAATTAGCTTATTTCCCCAAAGGCACAGTACTTTTCCATCAGACACAAAGCAGGTAACTGCATAAAAACAATTTCCTGGTTGAACACATGTAAACACAAAAATACATTTCCATCAAGAATAAATACAGGGAAGGGTCTTTAAAGGACAATATTATTACAGACATTCAGATCCATTGATACTGAAGACTTTCTGTCTACCTTCCTTGTTTATCTCGCGGTTGATTCATTATTCGGCTTTTGATGACATCAGCGGGTGTTCCCAGAATAGAAGCTACCAGTCCAGAACATAAACTATAGATACAAATAAATGAAATAGAAAGATAATATGTAGCAGTTTCTAAATTTTAAGGAAAGGGGATTTGATATTTAGAAAGAATGGAATACTAAATCTAGTACTATAATATTCTTCATAATAATGCTGTTTTAGCTTAAAATCAATGATAAATTAATTCATTAAAGAGGTAGAAAAAAAAAGAATCTCCAGTCAACAAATATACATTGAACATCTGCTGTAGGCAGGCACTCTTGTGGGCAGTAAACAGGACAGATAAGATCCTGTCCTCAAGGCACTTACTTGGGAGAGGCAGAGGAGAAATGAATAATTTCAGATGTGGTTAGTGCTATGAAGAAAATAAAATGAGATCATGTGATAGGAAGTAACTGGGTGACAGGCAGTCATGGAAAGGCTCGTGGGTGATGGCAGGTCTCGACATAGATGCTTCCTTCTCACCAGCTAGATGAGAGACTAAAGAAGCAGGCAGAGAAGGCTAATTTAAGGAGTTTGATTTATTCTCGATGCGAAGGGAAGTCATTGAAAGGTTCGTAAGTGGGGGAATCACATAATTTGGTTCATAATTACCCCCTCTTGAGAAAGGCTTCTGGTCAGTTACTCAAGACAGACAAAATGGATGTGGCCAACCCACTACAGAGTAAATCAAGATTCTGTAAATGAGTGACTAAACAGTTCAGAGACCACCATCAGTTCATTATGAATGTGGGCATGAGCGAGGCAATACAGGAACATTATCGACATTCCATAACCCAAGAACCCATTCACTGCTGTAAACTTTTCCAGGAGAAACACAGATGATGAGAAGAGGGGTGGCTACCCTGAATCACAGGAAATGGAAGGCCCAGGACCCAGGAGGTAGCAGCTAAGTCCACAGACTGGGATCAGGGAGGTCAGACTGGGCTAATGGAAAGCGAGAAAGAAAAACTGTGGAAAACTTTTATGTCCTTCTGGAACATCAAGTACCTCCCAGAGATACGGATCCCTGAGCTCCATGCCAAGCAAGGCCTTTGACGTTTCTGAAGGCTCTGTGGTAGGGAGGCTGAAGTTGCCTTAGGAATCTTCACACTCTATTACTCTAAACTGCTGCAGCAGGAAGTCCCCGAGCTCTTTATGACTCTTTCAGGTCAGGATTGATTGTTCACAGTAGAAACTCACTTTAGGAATTCTTGAATTCAAGAGAAGGAGCCCGTATGACCTAGTTACATTTTCCAGCACATGACCCGACTGTGCATGTAACTTTTCTTGGGTCTTTGTCCACGTGACAGGCATTGCCTAGGTGGAAAGAACTTACTGTTTCACCATATATATCCCAGGAGGTGTAGACTGCTGCTCTTTTAACATTCTTTCCTATTTGTTCAGATACTTTGCAAGTCCAAGTTTAATATCATTTATCTTAATATACCTTCATGTTTTTACAAATGTCTCAACTAACACAAAATTCACCTAAGTTCTAAAACTTAGGTCTACTAGAAACAGCATACAAGACCAATCAAGAGGTAAGGAAGAACAAAAAAATAGGATAGAAAAAGGTACACAATTTCCCCCTCTTGGCTCAAAAGATTGGAGGGAAACACTACATTTTTACTCTTCCATTTGCTTCAGAGAGGCTGGGTGCCAGCTCTGCTTCATACATAAGTGCCAAGAGTAGAAATGACTTCTACCAGAGTGTTAATATTATTAATAAATTCTATTTTTACAATGTAGGTAGCCCTCATTAATTAGTAGTCATTAACTAATTAATTTACTATTAAAGGATTTATTTTTACCTGTATAATAACCACATCAAGAACGCCCTTTGGCAACTGTCGCCCCATTTGGCACACAGAGACCTTAGGGGCAGCTGCCAGTGGCCTGCCTCATCCTCTTCTTATCAGATTGTTTTGAGGAGGTAGTGTGATCTGGCTAGGCTCCTTTAAAAAATAAATATTAAAAGAGAGCAAACAGTATATTAAGGAGGCCTCAGGTAAGATGGTCAAAGTGAGAAGAGAGAGGAGTAGAAGGAACGTCAGTTTCATCAAGCTACTTGGCATGAACATTGCTGCTTTTTGCTATTGACCTTTATCACTCCTTGCTAGTAACACCCCAAAGTGAGGCCCAGGACATGGCTAAAGTGATAACGGACCGAGAGTGATTGGGTAAGTCTTCTGTTCTCTGTAGGAGACCAGATGGCCATCTGCAAGGCTAGTTTGTAACAGTCCATCAGCACTGTCAGAATCAGCAATCCTCTTCAGGATCAACTAAATAATCATGCTCATCTGTGATCTTCACACAGTATAAGCTAACCTTTTATACAGTTTTACCTCTCAATAGCCTCGTGATTTAAAAAGAGGGAAGAGGGAATTTTTCTGGTTTTTCTGTTCTGTATAATTTCCTGAATTAATTCAACACCCCCACCTTTCTGCTGCATCCCGTAGTAACGTACTTTGCCACCTGCCTCCCCACCTCCCTAAAATCCCAGCCACAGTCTTCTGCTGCTCCTCCCTTGCCCAAGAGCTTCATTTTACTTACACTATTGTTTTTAATTGTGGTAAAATATACATAACATACAATTTACCATTTTAGCCATTTCTAAGCACACGGTTCAGTGCTTGCGCCATTTTTACTCTTCTTCTTCATACCAGATTCCTCTCCCTCAGATACCAATGGCTTGTATAAATCTCTCGATTGCACAGCTGCAATCCCCTTCAAACCTCCATGATCGCTCATTTTACCCTGTGACACAGCCTGCAGAACTTCCAGATCGCACAGCACTGTCTACCTACTTAGCTGTGAGTTTGTGGTTAGCGACTTTCAAGCTGCCTCACGTACTCACAGACTCCTACCAACCCAGTCAAAAACCTGATCCAGTGCGTGGAGCTCAAGAATGAACCAAGTACCAGTCACCCCATTTTCTTAAAACCTGACTTAGAGAACAGTAAGATGAAGTTATTTCAGATTAGGGCAGGAACATAAGTGATGGGAAATCCTATGTCTTTCCAAAAAAGACAGATCCATTAGGTGGAGTCGGGTCTGTTAGGCAGATTTACACCTGCTGGGAAATTCTTGAATCTTAAGTTAGAAGTGTGGCATTTTGAAGACCATTTGGGTAGAAAGACAATGAAAAAGAAACAAGAGGTAACATCACTGTGGGACTATTAGAACTGAATATCCTGCTCCGAGAATAGATCATAACATTGAACAGACAAGCCTCTTGAAAGACAAGAATATCTCTCAAGATGATATGGATAGAATGATTGGGTAGAAACTGGGGAAGAGTCTCACAAGCAGAGCGAACAGCATGGACGAAGATAGTAAAGGGAAGAATGTAAGATATCATACAGATGTTTATAGGACAGAGGCCTAAAATCCTCAGTCTTCTCTGTGAAAGAGGTGGCTGGACCATTGGCTACAGAAAATATGGTGTTGCTTGTGAACACACCCGGAGGAAAGTTCGGAATGTGAAAGAAAGCTGAGCAAAGACAGAAAGACTGCCCTAGCAGCACTAAAGATAACACGTCTTTTAAAAGAGGAAGAATGAAGAAAAACTACTCTCGGAATATTAAGGTGAACCTGAAATTTGGAACCGTTTATATCTATGTCTATTTGTATATCTCCAAATATCATTAATTTGGAACTACTCACATACTTTTGGGGTTGTCAGCATAAAGGGGTCTAGAATTTGGAAACAAGATCAGAAGCTAAATAGAATCATAAGGACACTCGACATCTATAAAGTTAACTCACTCTAATGGATAATTTGAACTTGTGTTGCAAAGAATTTAAGCTGTTTCTCTTGCCTAGGACGCTCTTCTTTATCGTGTCTCTGTCTGTCACAAGCCACAGCCCTTCAAAACACTTATCTAATTCTGTCTCCTTTGTAGGCCCTTCTGAGCGGTTATTTTTTCTCTCTGCACCTCCCACCCCAACTCTACAGTAACTAGTTCCTTTCTTTTAGCACTTACTGTACAGTCTTTTTACACTAGCCTTGTTTTTCCCCTTGGTACACTCCCTGGGAAGGAGTGTGGTTTACCTTTTGTATCCACTGCAGGGCCTTGCACAGTGCCTTTAACCTAAAAGATGCTCAGATATACCCGTTGAATTGAGTTGGAGAATCAGTTATCAGAGTCTGACTCTGGGATGGCCCCATCAAGGTGCAAATATTTGGGGAGGTTTAACCTGAAACATCCTGCAACTCTGCCCCTCCCTTCCCCATTTTAACTGCAACAAACTTTTAAGAAAATTGCTCTTTATAAATGTACGGTTGCCTTTCTTTAAGGGTGCTATCAGTAGGTTCTCAATCGAAAGAGACAAAAGTTAGAATTTATGCCAAATATGGAAGAAAGGGTGAGAAAGGAAAAAATAGAAAGAGACAAACTAAAACAGTCTTACCTTGATAAGCCATGAGTCGTGATATTGTCTTCCAGTGGTGTATTCAAAACCAAGTAGTGTTTCACTGTATCGTAAGTGGTTAAATCTGGCAATACATAGAAAAAGAAAGCTTAAAAATCATTCATTCAACAATGAATGTCTTTTGTGTCAAGAATGTGCTAAGAATGGGGCAGGAATGTGTAGGAGGATGAAAGATCCCATTCTTGTTCTCAAGCAGAGGAAAGCAGATGGAGGGGGAGGAAAAGAGGAAGAGAGACAGACACCCACTTATATCATCTGAACATTTGAATCCAGCTCTGCTTAAAGTCAGTTCAACCCCTGCACTCTTCAGTGTTGGAGCTGATGAATTCCTTTTTTTAGCCTAAGTTAGGTTGAGTTGAGATTCTGTCACTTTAAACAAAAGGTCCTGGTCATTATTCTACATTAAGTTTTTTATACTTTTTTCCTAATGACAATGAAGAGCTGTTGAAGGGTTTTAAACAGGGGAGGAATAGATCACAATACTGGCGTTCTGTAAAGATTACATACACCAAAGTACAGAGAAGGGAATTGGAAAGAGGTAAGAATGGGTAGATGCATTTGATCATTCACCAGGTATCTGAGCACCTGCTATGTGGTAGGCGTTATTCTAGGCTCTGGGGAAAGAGCCGTGGATAAAATGAACAAAATCCCCATTCTTTGTTGGAGGCTGAGACAATAAACAAGTAAGTAAACACATGGCATTTCGGATGGTAGTGACTGCTCTGAAGACAAGGCAAGGAGAGGGGACAGCGAGCGTGTGAGGGTGGGGAAGGTTGGTGTATGTGAATTTAAATAGGGCGATCAGGGAAGACCTCACCATAATATTTGAGCAGATACCTTAAGGAAGCTTGAGAAAGTACACTTTGTAGATATCTATGACAAAGCGTCCCGGGCAGAGCCACAGTATGTGTTACAGCCCTGAGGCAAAGTCAGCTTTGTATGTTAGAAGAACAGCAAGAACACAAGTTTAACAGGAGCGGAGGCAGCAAGAGTTGGAGAAGGGGATGATTTGAGCAAAGGAGTGACTGACCGGGGCCACTATTTACAAGATCATTCTGGCTGTTCTGTTAAGAGTAGACTATCGGGAGACAAGGCAGATTAGATATGAGGCTGTTGCGGTTCTTCTGGTAAGAAATGATGGTGGCTTGGATAAGAAATGATGGCGCCTTGGATAAGAAATGATGGCGCCTTGGATAAGAAATGATGGCGCCTTGGATAAGAAATGACGGTGCCTTGGATAAGAAATGACGGCGGCTTGGATAAGAAATGACGGTGCCTTGGATAAGAAATGACGGCGGCTTGGATAAGAAATGACGGTGCCTTGGATAAGAAATGACGGCGCCTTGGATAAGAAATGACGGTGCCTTGGATAAGAAATGATGGCGCCTTGGATAAGAAATGATGGTGCCTTGGATAAGAAATGATGGCGCCTTGGATAAAAGCATTGTGGAGTGCTGGTCAGAGTTCGGGTGTTTTGAAGACAGAATCAACAGGATCAACAGGGATCGGCCAGAAGATTGAATATGGAGGGAAGGAAAGGAAGCAAAAATGACGGCAAGGTTTTGAGCTTGAACAATTTGAAGGACACAGCTGCCATTTATGCAGATGGAAAAATGAGAATGGACTAATTAAAATGTTTTAAAGTAAGATGATAGGCACCAGTGATCCTGATTAGAAAAATTTCAGATGCATAGTGGGACAAAATGGCTGTGGGGTGTATGTGGGGAGACTAGTTAGGAGACATTTGTAGTGGTCCAGTAGGAGGAGATCAATACTACTTGGACAAAGCAGTGGCTCCAGGGATGAAGGGAAATGGATGAACTCGAGATATGTATGCAAGACAGACTGGCTGGATTTGGTGACTGGTTGGCTGTAAGGAGCAAGTGAAAGCAAAGAGATCAGGCCCAGGTTTCTGGGTTGTTCAACTAAAAAGATGATGATATCATATTTTGAGATTGGGAAGAACAGAGAAGGAAGTGATTTAGTAAATGAGCTTGGTTTGGATACATTCAAAGTGATATATTTAAGATAAGCTGGAACTTGGAAGAGAAATCTGGGCTGCAGTAGATTTTGAAGCAATGAATTGAGAACGACAATCTGAAAGGTTTTCTGAAAACCAAAATATCCACCAATATGATGCAGCAGACATCAACGGACTGAAATAGCAGTATATAAAATATATTTACTCCCTTTGATGTTTGAGTGATATGTTACTATACCTCTCAAAAATGCTGTTTATCCGTTTCTTAGAATCATATAATTTTGGTCTTAGGAGTCTTTCATCTATTGATTTATTCATTAAATGTTTGTTGATTATGTACGAGGGACTGGGGAAATAAAGAAAAATGAAACATAGTCCTTGCCTTCAGGGGGCTCAAAATCTAGAGGAGGAGATAGACATATAGTAGAAAGCAATGAATGAGGTAAAACCAGTAACAGAGATAAGCACGGGGAACTATGGAAACACATAAAGGGGCATCTGACACACCATGACCTGGGAGGGGCGGCTGCAGGAGGTCTGGGTAAAGTACACGGGTGGAGAAGACACCTCAGCTACGTATGAAACGATCTGCAGAAGAAAACTAAACAGAAGAAGAGGGATGAGGACAGAGAGTACAGAGGTGAGGAAGAGTCTGGTGTGTGCGGGCAGTGGAACATTTTAGCTCTTGACTCTGCTTCCCTCTCTGCTCCAGAGTCAATGAATTGCTCAACCCCAGAAGACACAGGTTGGATTATCCAGGCCTGCTGTGTTATGAAATTTCCACTTTATTCTCTGAGTGATAAGAAGCCAGGGAAGGGTTTTAAGGATACCAATAACATGTTCAGATCTGTATTTTAGATAAAGCTCGATGGATACTGGGTACAAATTTGAGGGCAGAGGAAGAGACCAGTTAGATGGCTGTGGCAGTGGTCTAGTTGTGTTTTGATGGTTACTACTGTAAAAAAAGTCATTTTAAGGATACTAAGGTAGTAGACATTGAGGGGGGAAACTTTCTTTTAATTGAAATATAGTTAATGTATAATATTATGGTTATTCCAGGTGTACTACATAGTGATCTGACATGTGCATACATTATAAAAAGGTCACCACAATAAGTCTAGTAACCATTAGTCTCCATACAAAGTTATTACAATATTATTGTAATAGTTCCTTATACTGTATATTTCATCCCTGTGGCATATTTATTTTATAACTGGAGGTTTGTACCTCTTAATCCCGTTCACCTATTTTGGCCTCCTACCCTCCTCTCCTCTGGCAACCTCCTGTTCTCTGCATCTATGAGTCTGTTTTCATTTTGTTTTGTTTTTTAGATTCCACACTGAGATCACATGGTATTTGTCTTTCTCTGTCTGACTTATTTCACTTAGCATAATACTGGGGGGGGGCATTTAAGAAATATTTAGAAGGTAGGAGAAATTAATGACTGCATATGGGAAGTGAGAGATGGGGATGAGTTAAGGAAACATTCAGATTTCCAGCCTGAGGTGCCCAGCTGTACAGAATGGATTATACAGCAAGAGGAGCAGGATTACTGGGGGCAAAGATTTGTAGTCTGCATTTAAGGACCATCACATACGGTACATATACCAGTTTGAATCTGAGAGGAAGGTATGGTGTGGAGCGGAGCCCTTAGAAACGGTTTGGTATTATCTCCTTATCGTCACAATTTGCTAGTTTTAGGAAATCCTTTTCATACATCATCATAGAATAAAGTGAAAATGTTCTAGGGAAAATATTCAATTATGACATTATAACATAAGGGAAGACTGTTGCCAGTACATATTATTAAAAATAATAAAATACATATTCTCATTTTCCCCGATGGAGTGCTTATAATTAAAATGATGAAGGCGAATAGGACTTCGCAGAATTCAGTGAAGTTTCCATTACCTCCCATATTCACCAGCGCTGCTCTTTGTATATTGGGTACCCAGCCTGCCCAAAGCCCACGTATTCCTCCTTCAGCTAAGATTTTTGCAAATGCATGATGCACACCACGAAATCTAAAGGAAAATAATAATAAATGTGAAAACTCTATGCGTCCCTGTGTTTGGAATGCAATTGTATAAGCTTTGCCTATAGCTGTTATGATTTAGAGTAGAGTAACATCTTAACTATCTAGAATTGTTAGAAATTAAAGCAATCCACGTAAGTCTAATTTCCAGATAAACTTATTAGTTCTTTAGAAAAAAAACGGCCAACTTTTGATTTAAACACTTTTTTATGGAGATCTTTATAAACTGTGACATCCTCTTCTCAGATTATTAAACAGATTAAAACTCCGTCCTTGATATTTTACATCATCTGTGCCCATATTAACTATAGGCAGGAATAGTGGTTATCAGAGCTCTGAGTTCATTTTACTAGTATTGTGGGAGACCTTCAAATTTTGTAATTTTACCAAATAACATAAAAAAAATCAATTCTCATATCATCTCATAAAAGAAGTGATAGTTTTAGACCAAAAAGTAGGAAGGACAATTTCATAAGAGTTCTTAAAACTGAATACTTTGGGCTTTATGAAAATTTATTATCTTGCCTTTATTTTGCACATTTTTCTATACACAGATGAAAAATGGTGCTGAACCATGAACCGAATGTGGAAACCTATGATATAAAATAAAAGCCTGGGTTTTATATGGTCAGATATACCTGGTGTCAAATGCCATCTTACTACTTACTAGCTGTGTGGCTTTTACTCAGGCATTAAACTCTCCGAGTCTTACCAAAAAGAAGGACATGCATAATTGCTATTATGCTGTATAAGAAATATGCTCATGAATGAGGTCACATTAACAAGTGCACATTTATTGTGCACTTACTAAGCACCAGACTTTTTAATATACATAAGATACAATTTATTCCTGAAAACTCTATAAAGTATGTATTATTATGCAAATTTTCATCTGAAGAAACTGAGGCTTAGGGAGGTTAAGGAACCTGACTAGGGTAACAGTGCTAAAATGTGGCAAAGGCTGGATTTGAATCCCAGATTGTCTGATCCCAAGGTTCATGCTCTTTACAACATTAAATATTTTTTCCTACTATATCAAACCCAAAATGTCCAACATTAGAGACAGAGAAGGAAAAATATTGAGGTGATCAGTTAAAACTCAGACGTTGCTAGACCCCAACTATCAAACCAAGGCAACATTACTTCACCCTGCTACGCAGTAATCAGAAGTTGTTACAGGATGACAAAACGGGTCCTGGGATTCTGTAAACTACTTGGTTAAGTCAGTGTACCCTTTTCTCCTCTACTGTACATGTTACTTATCTCCCTGTTGGGAAGGGGGCCTGGACTGCCACAGCCCAACCCCACTTTCCACTGAGTCAGCTGGAGGAGCAGCAGAGCGGAGGTCAGTGATCATTGTGAACCTCCAAAGGAGGCCCCCAACCCCCCCTGACCTCTGGCTCAGTGGCACACCCGCAGTGTTCAGAGGATCAGACCCCTTCATACTCAGCTCAGGGCATCCTGCACTTTTCCTCTTTCCTGGGAGAGGTCTGTCTATCTATCTGCAAGATTTGCCCCTTTCCCAGGGGAAAACTGCCTAAGTGGTATTTTAATAAATTGTTGAACAAGAGGCCCTTTGAAGAAAGGCAGACTTGGACAATATAGGGTAGTGCAATAGGAGGATTTTATATCACAACAGCATAATAATAATAATAAAAACTTCCTTAAACTTGGGAAAAGAGGAGGAGCGAAATTAGGGAAGTAGGAACAATTTGCAAGGTTCACCTTGCTATTTCCCTTCCTTCAGAGAGAAAGGGAAAGAAAGCAAGCTTTCTGGCACCTGGTGAGCCACGCACTCTGTCATGGAAACCATCTGAGACAGTCCCTTTTAAAGATGAAGAAACAGACTAGAAATGTTAAGTGACTTCCACAATGCCAAGCCACAGTGGCAGAATCAGAATTCACACCAGGGCAACTGTTAATGATCAGACTCTTTATATCAAGCTGCAGTAGGGGACAAATCTAGCTGCCTTGTCTGGGAAAGCAGCAAAGAGCGATGCATATATACAATTTGTCTGGTAGAGAACATGTACACCTTATCAGGCAAAGAAAAGGTCCGTCTCACCTCTCCCCTTAGTGAATACCACTTCCAAATTAAGAGTCAGAATTCAGGTCTTTACTGAATGTTGGTTTACAAAAAGGCATAAGTCATTAGGGAATGTTCAAGGGGGAAAGGAAAGTTACCCATTGGTTGGAGAACTTACCGCAATGGTTTTCCTTCAAGTTTCCTTTTTCCTTCCATTTGCATCTGAACCTTCACTAGGTCAGTTGGGTTGGCTAAAAATTGGCCAACAACACCAGCCATCATCCCTCCAATCACTGATTTCCTAATTATAAAAGGGGATACATTTTTTTAAAGGCTGCTATCAATTTCACAGATTCTGTAGGGAACAATAACGTGCTGGTACAGCCCCTGCATGTAAGAGATTTAAGACACAGTGAAGCAAAGAATAGACCCAGACAAACCACAGAGGTTTATCTGTTTACTGATGGGAGGGTTCAAGGACCCCGAGGTGTCGAAATTCAAATCTGAAGGGCCAGGGCCTTTCATGGCCTGAAATTCAAAGGAAGGGCAGTTGCTTCGAAGACATAGTTTAATTCTGACCACAGGAGAATAAAAACAGCATTGATGTAATCAGTTTAACAGACAAAGGCCGGTAAGTCAAATTTTTGTTTGTTTGTTTGTTTGCAGTATGCGGGCCTCTCACTGTTGTGGCCTCTCCCGTTGCAGAGCACAGGCTCCGGACGCGCAGGCTCAGCGGCCATGGCTCACGGGCCCAGCCGCGCCGCGGCATGTGGTATCTTCCTGGACCGGGGCACGAACCCGTGTCCCCCTGCATCGGCAGGCGGACTGTCAACCACTGCACCACCAGGGAAGCCCGGGTAAGTCAAATTTCATGGATTACTATTTTAGTAGTTTTCCAAGGGGAAGGGGTTTTGACAATGTTCCTCTCTTTGAAGAAACTCTTTCCCTGGACTCTTCCTCGTCCTCACCTCCTGGAGCCAACAGGGAACAAGTCTAGGCTATTGTACTTGAACATGCCCTGAATTCTTCCTCTTCTCCCCACTCCAGCTGCTCCTGTCTCGGGACAAGCCCCAGTCATCTTTGACTGAGATTATGGTAGTGGCCTCTTCGGGGGAGAGGGGTAGTTTCTTTCTTTGTACTCTAAAACAATATTTGAAGAGGTACAAATGAGTACAGAGTAGAAAAGGGTCCCTATCCCCAGTTCCCCTCTTGTGAAGTGATCGCAATGACTAGTTTCTCTTATACTTTTCTAGAGATAATAACAATGCATTTACTGAATGCATTACATCCGGCTATGTTTTAAGCACTTTTTAAAATATCATTTAATTCTCATATAGACTCTATGACATTAGTACCACTGTTATTTCCTCTTTACGGATGAGGAGACTGAGGCACAACGCAGTTAAATGACAGCTCACACAGTGAGTAGTAGAGCCAAGATGTAACCCCAGGCAGTCTGAGTGCAGAGTCCACAGTCTTAACCACTAAGTTACAACTGACGGTTTGTGCACACGTGCGCGAATGTATAAAGTATCTTTTTAAAAAGTACAAATGGGGCTTCCCTGGTGGCGCAGTGGTTGAGAGTCCATCTGCCGATGCAGGGGACGCGGGTTCGTGCCCCGGTCCAGGAAGATTCCACATGCCGCGGAGCGGCTGGGCCCGTGAGCCATGGCCGCTGGGCCTGTGCGTCTGGACCCTGTGCTCCGCAACGGAAGAGGCCACAGCAGTGAGAGGCCCGCGTAACACACACACACACACACAAAAGTACAAATGCGGAATGCCAGGTTGTATACTGTTCTACTCTTAAAGGTTATCTGTCAATTCATATAGAGCTGCCTCATTTAAAAAAGTTTCATAGCATTCCATTTTATGACCACTCCATAATTTACATAAGCAGCTAACTCTTCACTAAGAAATTTGAACATTTATATGACATTTGATAGATCCTGCCAAGTTCCTTTTCACAGTACTTGTATCAATTCACACTCCCACCAATAACCTATGAGCATGACTGTTTCTCCTCACAGCGATGAGTGCAGTATGTTACCACTGGTTTTTCTCTTTTCGAATCCCATAACCACACCTCCTGTGTGATTGTTACATGATTCTACTTGTTTAGGCATCTGTGTCTATTACCGTGAGTCTAGTCAGGGACTATGTCGGGGGACCATGCCTTTTTCATCACTATATCCTCGGTACTAAGTATAGGACTGACACAGCATAATCACTCAGTAAAGACCCAGTGACTGAGTGAATTGTTCTGACTGGGTCAGAGGACACGGAGGCAATCCACCCTGACAGCTGGCTTCAGTGACATGTTTCCTTTGAACTCCTTACCTAACCCTTTCACATCTGGAAGAAATTACAGAATGCAAGAACTATTAATCTACTCCTTCTCCAACTCTGGGAAAGCAACTAGTATAGCTTAGAACATTACAATTCTTCAAAAACAGCACCAAGAGATTTTGCCTGGAAGATGAAATTCTACTTATTGCCCTTTTCTTATAGTTGTGACTTGGATTTTTTTTTTCAGCCCAAAAACGATGTTGTAGGCATCTTTATATATTCTTCATATAAAACCCATTCTTCAAATAGCTGTTATGTCTCCCTGTATAAATGTCTCATAACTTATTGGATTACTTCCAAATTGCTAGTTATTTAAATTAAAAAGTTTTGCTACTATCAACACTGCTACAGTCCATATCTTTTTTTTTTTTTGCGGTACGCGGGCCTCTCACTGTTGTGGCCTCTCCCGTTGCAGAGCACAGGCTCCGGACGCGCAGGCTCAGCGGCCATGGCTCACAGGCCCAGCCGCTCCGCGGCATGTGGTATCTTCCTGGACCGGGGCACGAACCCGTGTCCCCTGCATTGGCAGGTGGACTCTCAACCACTGCACCACCAGGGAAGCCCCACAGTCCATATCTTTGTGTGCATGTGTGTGTGTGAGAGACTCTATGCATAGGTACAAATATTTCTGAATGATTCTAATCATAAAGAAGGAGTTGCTAGGTCAAAGGATTACACATTTAAAAATTTTAACAGGTAAACTTTATGCTCCAAAAAGGTTATAGTAACTTACATTCCCATGAACAGTTTAATGGCTAAAAGTGCTTATAATTAATTTCCCTGATTACTGGTGAGGTTGAACATTTTTACATGTTTAATGAACACTTACATTCCTTCTTCTGTGAGTTGCCTGTTGATATCCTTTCTTGATTTTTCCTTTTATGTTCTTTATGTATTTTTTATTGATCTACTGGAGTTCTGTGTACTTTACTTGTATTAACCTATTTTTCTCTGTTTCTATTATAAATGTTATAAGTGATATGCACTTACATTCATCATCTCATCTAATCTTACAAAAACAAAATTCTGGTCGTAGGTATTAACTTCCACAGCAGAGAAAACTGAAGATAAAAAAGGTGAAGTAGTTTGCCCAGGCTACATGGAAATAGAGCAGGAATATAAGCCCATGTCTGTTTGACTCTAAAGCTCAGGGTTTCTCAGTAGAAAGAGGAATAAAGAAGGTGCTCCATAAGAATTCTTTTAATATTAAAATATTAAATAATATATACATAATTTTTTTTTTTTTTTTGCGGTACGCAGGCCTCTCACTGCTGTGGTCTCTCCCCTTGCGGAGCATAGGCTCCGGACGCGCAGACTCAGCGGCCATGGCTCACAGGCCCAGCCGCTCCGTGGCACGTGGGATCCCCCCAGACCGGGGCACGAACCCGTGTCCCCTGCATTGGCAGGCGGACTCTCAACCACTGCGCCACCCCAATATATACATAATTTTTATATAGGTATATACATGTATTTTGTATACAATATGCAGTAAATGTTCAGTTATTTGGATTTATATTGTAATTATTTATTATTTTAAGCCTGTAACTTGAGGCAATTTTGGAACAAATGCACAATTTTATACAAATCTAATGGATAAACAGTAAAACCTTCCGGGCACTAGTATATTTTCTTTTTCTTTTTTAATTGAAGTATAGTTGATGTACAACATTAAATAATTTACAGGTGTACAATATAGTGATTCATAATTTTTAAAGGTTAGGCTCCATTTATAGTTATTATAAAATATTGGCTATATTCCCTCTGTTGTACAATACAGTATATTATTTTCAAAACAAAACTTACCAAAGGGGATAATGCTTATCTTCACTTTTGCCAAACACAACTTCACGGAGATGTTCGTAAGTGACCATTCGACCTCCAGAGTACACTGTGCAAGACAGAGCATTGAAAGGGTGAATATGGCCCTGTGTTTAATAAAATAAGAGGGTGCTTTGACATGGCCTAGTCAACCTCTCTAGCTGTGTCTTTCTCTCACACACCCTAGGCTTCGGACACCTGGTCTTGATGGTTCTCCAAATGGGCATGCCTTTTAAAACCTCAGGCCTTCTCCTGTGTTATCTGATCTTTCTTGAATGGATTCTCCCTTTCCTGACTTGCTAACTCCTCCTATTCTTTCAATACTCAACTCAAAGAACATGTTTTCCAAAAAGTGCCCTCTGACCTGGCCTCCAGTGTTCTAGGCTGTCATTGCACCTGCCATGCTTCTCTGATCCCCCAGAACTATCCAGGCATGTGTCTAATACGGCATTTATCATCTTGATTAGAAATTAACTTGATTTTCTTGTTCATCTTTCCATCAGACCATGAGCCTTTCAAGGCGGGTTTTGTGTCTTTTCATTACACTATATGCCCTAGTACAGAGCTTGGTACACAGCAGGCATTTTCACTCAATAAACATGCACAACTTCATTGGATAATTTATTATGTTAAGGTAATTTTTCAGTCAAGTGTCAAACATATGAAATGAATCTTAACTGTAAAACCACAGATGGTGGTCAACAAAATACAAATGAAAAGAAGCAAAACTCAAGACGATAATGGGAAGCAGAGAAACTATTAAAAAAAAGAATAAAAAAGAAAAATTGTGAAAATCAGTACATGGTACTCATAGAGAGAGCTTTTCTTGATATTTGAAGAAGTTTAATGAAGTATTTTAAGATATTCAAAAACATACAAAGCACCAAAACAGTAACAGTCTAATCACACTTCTGGACAGTTCTTGGTGAATACACTCTAACCTGCTCATCTGGAGAACTGAAGCTTTAAGAACACAAAGCTGGTAAACATTAATACTGGGCACTTTTCTCATCAAGGGCCTACATATTTGAGGGATGATTATGATTAGAGAAGAAAAACGCCATACCCGTCCTATCTCCTTTTGAAGGCAAGTTTATTCTCCTGTCCATAAGCTGCAAACTCAGCAACTCCTATCCATGTGAGTGCCCCATTGGAAGCAGAGCAGAAAAGTGTTCTCATTGGCAGCAGTGTAATTTCAACTACTTTCCTTTCAGAGTGACTAAGGACCCACATAGGTAGCCTGGGAACTGAGGAAAAAATCACCTGTGTTGCATTTACTCTATTGCCAAGGTTGGATTAGACAGTCATCCCTGTTCTCTTTCAGATTAACCTGGCCTCTGACACATGGGACAGAGACTGGTGAGGCACTGCACTCAAATATAGTTTAATTTTCAAAGAATGTAAAAAAAATATTTTAAATTTTGTGTTTAAAGTTCCTCAAGTGGAAAAAAAATCAACTATTCATCTTTTTCTTTCTTAAACTTAAATAAAAAACCTTTTTATTAGGAAAATTTTCAAGCATACAGAAGAGTAGAGAAAAATAATACAATTCCCTATATATCTATCATGGAGATTTATCAATTGCTAACATTTTCACCATATTTGCTTCTTTTTTTTTTGCTTAATTATTTTAAATTATATTAGAGACATCATGATATCATGACAGTTCATCCCTAAATACTTCTGTATGCATTTCTAAAACCCTAAGGCTATCATTCCTTACTAACCTTATATTCATTTATCATGTTAGCAGAAGAAAACTAGCTGGCTTTTGAGCACAGCTCAACAGGAAAGCAGAGGAGACAAACACAGAACTCGTGACAAACTCACCAGCTAGAATCAAGATAAATACCTATGTGTCTGTAAATGGCAGGTGTCACTCCTTGCCACAGCTTTAGAAAGCCTTCCTCTTGGACAATCCCCAGGGCCGTGCGCACCATGCCCCTGTAGGGAGCAGACTCTCTTGCACCGTCTCCCAACCGAGCAAGGGCAGCTTCTCCTTGTATTTGGAGTCGAGTTTTTGTGAGATCGAGGGGAAAGGTTGCTAACAACAAAAACAAAAACAAAACGAGGGGGAAACCCATAACATTCAGAGAAACAAACAAAATTTTTAAAAAAATCACAGGACCCATACTTTAGTCAGCACAAGATGAGTGATTCTCAAATTTCAGAATACATCAGAATCAGCCAGGGAGGTTGTTAAAAATTACACATTTCCTAGCCCCATGCCTATGGAGTCTCAGTAGGTTGATGGGGTTTAGACATCAGTTGATTCTTATACACTCCCAAATTTGAGAATCACTGTCCCAGAGCAGCCCCAGAGCACCAGAAAGAAAACAAAAAGTGACAAGCCCTTGGGTTCTTTTTCAGTCAGAAATTTCAGCCCAAAACCTACTTTAATGTTTGCCTTCCAATGTGAATAATTTCCAGTATCCATTGCCTGTGATGTGTCCTGGACTGCAACCATGATTAAGAGCCAATGTGACTTTTAGAATACTGTACTACTTATGACAGGTTCTTAATAAATGCCAGATGAAGCTGAATTCTGTCATTTTGTGGGTGATGTTTGCACACAGATGAATCACTGACCTGATGTCTGAGAAAGAGAAGATGCAACATACGGTTTATCATGTCTTTTATATCAAAGGGTGGCAGGCTCAATATTCTTTCAATTAAGGAATATGTTGAGTTGGTTTTCCAGCACTGATGAGTTTTATGCATTCTTACAAATATGACATGTACTTGAAAATTTTTTTCCTAACGATTACATCTTGAATTAGAGATAGACCTCTCACCTGGAAACAGAGTGAAGCTAACTGGCTCACATAAGGAAGATCAAGCTCATAACTTTATACACACAATGATTCAGATAAGTTCATTAACATTAGTGACATTACATAAGTCTTTTCAGTGACCACCACCTGATGCAAAACCATAGCTATGCCTTTTCCAAGAGAACACAGAGACGGGGGAAGAGAATATTCGGTCTGAACCACTGGTCTTTGGAAAAGTTAATTATCTTGCTGTTAGTTTTTCTAAAACACAAGTTGTGTGCATATAGAGAAGTTAAGCAATCCTCTGTTGACATATGAAACCTGAAAAGTCTTAAGATATAGGCACCTCTATATTAGCATAGGTTATGCCTCTTAAAATAATTTTGGTTTTCTTGCTGGTTACTTAAATAATGCTTCAGGTTCTGATCCTAAATCATTTTGTACTCAAAACCATCTCATATTTTGATTCCCCTTCCCCCATACAATTCTCCATGAAATTTTAACAGGAGGAATGTTCCTTTACAAAAGCCATTGGTCACAGGGGGAACATCAGGTTAAAACAAAACAAAACAAAACTGGAAACACACCTAATCATTTAGCAATCTGCTTTAAAATTTTTTTTAAGTTAATGAATTGTATTTTAGTAAAAACAATGAATAATAAAAATTCGCCATCAGCTTTGGGAGAAGAGAAAGAAAACAAACAGAGGGTCCAAAGGGCAAGAGTGGAGGAGCGCTAAGGGCAACAACAGATCATGTTCTGGCTCTGCTGGAAACACAAAGTAAACTCATTTTAGAACAGGACAAACTAATATTTACACATCCAAGCTATTCCTTTTTTTTTTTTTAATGGGCAAGAAAATGAAAGGGTAATCTTAAAATGCACAGTGAAGGCAGGGAAAACACAGGCAATGTAGTCACAGAATTCTTGGAAGAAACACCACCTGTTCTTGCAAGGGCATCATAGTTCTGCTCTAGGTAGCCCCTTAAGTTTTCTCTGACTTGCTTATGCAGATGTAACTGTTCATCCTCTCTGCTCTTATGATACTTAATAACACCTTCATTATAATAAGTAGCAATAATGTAATTGTCTGTCTCTGCATGTCTCCCCACCAGCCTGTAAGAAGGTCAGGGCTGGGTCTTTTGAACTATATCTGTACAGTCTCCAGCATTGTCATAATAACGTTGCAATTAGCGGGTGCCTTGCCTTGGGTTTGTTTATATATTATTAACTTCTCAGAGTCCTGCAAGGTAAACACAGTATAGATGAGTTCCACTCAAAGAGGTCAACTGGAAGATGCGGAGTGAATGCTCAGTAAGTGATGGGTAACGAACTTAAGTCCCACAGGTTGGGTTCACAACTTGGACCCAAAACACAACGATATAGTGAGGCTGCGTAAGAATATAAATAACAGAGATGACCTCAATAAAGA
Source organism: Mesoplodon mirus (assembly GCF_964341445.2). Lineage (NCBI taxonomy): Eukaryota > Metazoa > Chordata > Mammalia > Artiodactyla > Ziphiidae > Mesoplodon > Mesoplodon mirus. The sequence goes on along the minus strand of NC_138988.1, from coordinate 78,003,339 downwards.
TGAAAAGTGGACTGGGTTTTAAAAAGGGCATCCTCACGAAAGAGAAAATGATCCCTATAGAGGAATGACAGCTCAGGAAGCTTCTAAAAGGACACATTCAGGCGCAATAGCACACCCGAGGGAGACGAAATTGGAAGGAAGCGAACTTCGTGACCTCCAATCCCTCCTCCTTACAAGGTTGGCCTTGCCCCCACCCTGCCACACCTGCAGGACAGGTGTGGACCAAGAGGGCTGCATCCACCCAGAAACGAAGCCACCCGCCCGGCCCCCCACCCCCGCGCGACCCCTCGACGACTCGCGGGGGAGGCCCAGGCTGGACGGCCGGGTACCTAGCTCGGCCACGGTGGCCGCGCAGCCCGACAGGAGGAACTTGCTCGCGCGGGGCCATCTCTGGGCAAGCGGCGAGAGCCTCTCCTCATCCTCCGGAGTCGACATTCAGCAGCAGCACGGGAGGACGATACGCCCCTTCTGGCCCGCGCCCCGCGCCGCGGCTGGCCTGACACCTGGCCAGGGCGGCTCCTCCTCAACCGGCGAGCGGCGGGGCGGGGACCATTTCCCTTGCTCGGCTCCGCCAGATGGGCCCACCGAACCTGCACCCTCTCCCTAGCAGCCTAGGGCTTGAGCAGCCCAGTGGGGTGAAATCGGAAAACAACGCGACGCCCGCGAGGCTTCTGGGAAATGTAGTCCGCCTGGCTCCGCCCCTCCTGGACCGAGCTCTCTGACTGGTCGCGGACGAGCCGCCCGCCGCGCCACCAGCCCCGGTCTCCATGGCAACAGCACCACTTCTCCTCCACCCGCCCCTGCACCCACACCAGCAGGATCCAGCCCCTTCCTTCCGTCCCGCGTGGCCAGAACTTGAAAGAAAAGTGGACGTAGGAGGGAGTGATGATGCAAAAGTTACCCAAAAATTGGGGCGGGGAAAGGAGGCTACAGTTAGGAAGGCGAACAAGCTGCAAAAGGAATAGCGGAAAGTTGGGAGGTCGGGAGGGTGCCCTGTTCCGGGGGAAGGAGCAAGTACCACAGCAGCAAGACTTTTCCCTTCTCTGATTCAGGAAGGTGCTAGACAAAAACATGGAATTCATTTCCCCAACAGTGGTTATAATCTTAGGTTGTGTTGCTCTTTTATTATTTCTTCAGTGGAAGAACTTGCGTGGACCCCCGTGCATAGGGGGCTGGATTCCTTGGATTGGAGCTGGATTTGAGTTTGGAAAAACCCCTCTAGAATTTATAGAGAAAGCAAGAATCAAGGTATGTGACCTTAGCAGGTGGGGTTTCCGGAAGAGGTAATGTTTTCTTTTTTATTTTCTTTCATTGTATTTCAAGTGCAATGTTAGAACATGGGGAACCTACCTGCTGACCACAATTAAACGATCTAGCCACTTATAAATTCCTCAGCAATCAACAACTGTGTCTTATGCAAGGTTTTTCGAAAGAAATAGATTTTCATCAGTTATGAAGTACAAGGCAGCTTGTAACTGCCTTTTTGGAAGTAGAGATTAAAAGTGCTAGTTACTTCATCGTAGCTAAAAAATCCTAAGTGTATACATATTAACTAAATGCTTGCAATAATTGGGAAGACAGAAGCGTAAAACAAGTAATTTCAATTTGCTTAATAAATTCGTATCCAAATCAAGAGTTAACACCAGGCTATTGTAAAAACTGCTTGCAAATTCGGTCTTTACAAATATAGTGGGCACTATATTTTCAGCTGGTGGTGTTATTTGGTGATAACATTTTCACTGCCCACTAAGGATATTAGTAATTGTTGTTGCAGTATGTATTTTTGTCTTTAAATAGCTTTTAAATATATCTTTCAAAAATAGTACATAGGTTACTGCTATTTTTTTTCTTTATTTCAATGGACATTCTTGTGTGTATGCTCCTGTGTGTGTTTGTACTTTTTGCACTTACCTGATTGTTTCATCACAATAACTTCCTAAAAGTGAAATTGCCCAAAGGACATTAAATTGTTTATATTATTGTGTTACTTTTGCAAAAGGATGTACGAATCCTTTTTCCTTTTATTTTCCTTTTTCTTTTCCTTTGAGTGTAGGGGATTGCCTTGCTCTTCATATCCTGGACCACACTAAGTACCATAGTTCTTGCTAGTCTGATAGATGAAAAATAATATCTTTTTTTTTAGAAGCTCTAACCATTCTTTATTTTTCAATACTCATACTCAAGATTGTATTTTTGAAGATCTTAGGGAAAAAATATTATCTTTTAAAGAAATACTTCTTTGTCTCCCATAGCCTTCCTTAGGTATATGATTTTGATAAGTCTTAAGGAATGTTTCTAAAAGCTTGTCTCAGAAGGTCAAGCAAGGTCACAAAGATTATTCTGTTTTCTTCTAAAACGTTTATAGTTTTGCATTTTACATTTAGGTCTATGATCCACTTAGAGTTAGTTTTTTTGTAAGGTCTACATAAGGGTTGAGTTTCAATTGGACCTCTGGATGTCCAATTGTTCTAGTATAATTTCTTGAAGGACTTTCCTTTCCTTATTGAGTTGCCTTTGCAGCTTTTCAAAGATTAACTGACCATATATGTGTAGATCTACATCTAGCCTTTCTATCCTATTCCATTGATTTGTATGTCCACTTCTTTGTTAATACTGCACAGTCTTAAATACTATAGCTTTGTAGTAAATCTTTAAATCAGGTAGTGAAAGTTCATGTTTTTTTGTCATTGATGTGGCATTCAAGATTATTTGCATTTTAATATAAATTTTAGAGTTGACTTGCCAATATCTGTAATAAAGACTGTTGGAAGAATGTTTGGAAGTTTCTTAAGTCTATGGAAAAATTGAGGGAGAGTTGACTTTTTAATGATATTATGCCTTCTAATCTACGAATGCTGTATACCTCTCCCATTTATTTAGCTATATAATTTCTTTTAGAAATATTCTGTAGTTTTCAGTGATGGGGTCTTGCCTGTGATTGTTAATTATTTTCTGAAATATTTTATATTCTTGAGGCTATTGTAGATACAATTGTTTTCACTTTTGTTTTCCAGTGGTATCCCTCTGGCACATAAAAGACACAATTGTTTTTGTATATTAACTTTGTATCCTGTGACCTTGCCAAGTTCACTTATTAGTTACAGTAGTTACTTTGTAGATTTCTTAGGATTTTTATACATACACAGTATGTCCTACAAACAGATAAATTTATCTCCTGTTTTCTGATCTTTATGCCTTTTATTTCTTTTTTCTTGCGTAAATAAAGAGGGACTTCTAATATATTGTTGAATAAAGTGGTGTGCATAGACAAGCTTGTCTTTTTCCTAATATTCGGGGAAAAGTGTTCAATGTTTCACCATTAAATTTCTTATTATCTGTAGATTTTTTCACAGGTTCCTATTTCAGTCCTGACCTTGATCGATACTCAGAATTCACAGATGCCACCAGGGAAATAAATCATGACCTATTGTCTGTTCACTTCTACACACTTCTCTGTGGAGTTTTAGTCCATTTAGTTCTTATCGTTTCCCCAACTCTCTGATGCCTTTAAAAATATGATCTTTGTAATCTATCCCTCTTTTCTCTCATCCTACACAGAAACAGAAGCATCTGCATGCTTTAAAAGCTGCAAAATATTCCTTGAATCATATTTCACTTAAACAGTCACTTAATGATTGACATGGTTTGTTTTCCATATTTTACTATTGTAAATAATGTAGCAACAAATGTCATTTCTATGTGTGCAAGTATATCTGTGGAGTAAATGATCAGATTCAAAGTGTAAATGTATTTTTTAATTTAATTTTTATTTTATATTAGAGTATAGTTAATTTACAATGTTGTATTAGTTTCAGGTGTACAGCAAAGTGATTCAGTTGTACATATGCATATATCCATTCTTTTTCAGATTCTTTTCCCATGTAGGTTATTATAGATTATTGAGAATACATTTGTAACTTAGAGGGAAATGGGAAACTTTGTGAGTGTTTTGAGCAGAGGAGTGATGTGATGTGATTTAAATTTTAAAGGGTCATTTTGGGCACTCTGTTAAAAACAGGAACATAAAACTAAAAGAAAAAAGATAATTCGAAGGTTTTGGCAAGAATTCAATCTTGAGACCTTGGTGGCTTGTACCATGGTGATAGCAGTGGAAGTTTGAGAAGTGGCTGGATCTCTTTTGAAGGTGGAAGCAGCAGGATTTACTGGTGGATGGAATGTGGTGTGTGAAAGAATGAAAAGGGGCAAAGGTGGCTCCAAGAAGTTAGACTTGAGAAACTAGAACATGGACTCACTATCAAGTGAGATGATCAAGATTGCCTACAATGTGGCCCGAGTGCCTATATGTATTACCAAAAGCCACTTTCCTAATGGAAAGTTAAGAATTCTCATTTGAACAAGCCTTCAACGATGAAAATGACTCATCTTCTTCTAAGTATTGATTAATAAACAATACTAGGTAGGGAATATTGGGAAGCAGTGTAGATGTCTGGATCACTAATGGAAGAAAATGAGACTTCACTATTTGGGGGATCAATGATTATTGGGCCCACAGTTGCCTGATGGCATCCAATACTGTGTCACAGGAACTATCACGTGCCATTTCATGCAGATCTGGAAATGACTGTAATATTGAAGTACTGATGAGCCTAAATGATATTTCGAGATATTTATAATAACTGTAATGGGATATAAAAGTACGGGTGGTTTTTCCAAAAATGTACATGTTGGATATGGTCTGGGAAAGTCAGTACAGCCATAGGAGGAAATGAGAATGAGACTTGGAAGGAGGAAGGTTATTATACTCACAGGTCCAAGGCGGGGGTCACTGCATGCCATGCAGGGCCACAGGGGAAAGCACCCTGTCAGGAGGCAGAAGATGGGAGCAAGAGAAAGCCCTACCCAGAGCCTTTATTGGGGTTTGCTCAGGAAAGGCAAGGCAAGGCAGGGTAAACAATTTAGGATTGACTAGTTTGAATAATTTCTGAGGACTTTGGGCTATAAGGTTGGTCTCCAGGTACCTAGTGCCTCTCCCTGGGATGATTTAGGGCAAGGATAATATTGGCTTGGCATGTGAGAGTTAGATCAGGAGGTGGTTGGGGACACAGACTCAAGATGGGTTGGTTTCCATATGAAAGGCATGGTCCTGGTTGGCTGAATCCTTTGCTGTCTCTAAAAACTGGCTAGCCCTGGGAGAGCTGTCTCTACCCAGTAGTGAGGCCACCAAAGCTGAGCATCAAGAATAAGAAAATATAGCTAATATAACTGGCCCTATGATAGATAGATGCCAAATAGATGCCAAATCTAAGAAAGTACAATTGGAACAGTAGGTTCTTTTGAGGATAGAGTCGTGGGGATGATTGTGGTATATTGCCTCCATTCACAATTGAAGAAAATGTTACATTATAATCAGAGGCCAGTGAAAATAATGATATATTTTTCCCAAATAAAGTCATGGACTCCCTAAAACCAAACCAATCTCTGCACTGGAGGATGACTGTAGGTTCCTAGGAGTGATCTGATAGAAAAGGCAAAGCTGATGGTGTACAAGAGAGAAGGCGTACACATAGAACAAAGAGAGAGTGTGGAACCCATAACACAAGTGAAGGAGGGTGGGCATTTCCCAGGGGCAGGACCCTCCATCTGTGTTAACTCAAGGGGAGGCATGGAGAATGGGTACAAATGGGTACAATTGTCTGCAAGCTCTGTTGGTGAGAAGCTGAGAGTGCTCATTTTCCCAGTGAGTTACAAAGCAGGAACACCCTCTCAGAGTGGAGAGGGTTGGGCTAGGTGAACAGGTGAGTCATTTTGGAAAGTGAGAAAGTGAGCACATTACAGAAATTTGGGGATTGCAGGACATTGTTGAGTGACTACAGACTGAGGGTGACATCAGTCAGCAGTTTATCTTTTTCTTGAACAAAGTTCAACCATAGGTTGTTTATAACCCTCCTGATATCTTGAAAACAGTGCTCAAATAGCACGGTGTTTGATATAATTTCCAATCATTATTTCTTTTTTTTTTTTTTTTTTTTGCGGTATGTGGGCCTCTCACTGTTGTGGCCTCTCCCCCTGCGGAGCACAGGCTCCGGACGCGCAGGCTCAGCGGCATGGCTCATGGGCCCAGCCGCTCCACGGCATGTGGGATCCTCCCGGACCAGGGCACGAACCCATGTCCCCCGCATCGGCAGGCGGACTCTCAACCACTGCGCCAGCAGGGAAGCCCTCCAATCATTATTTCTAATTATTACTTCTACTACCAGAAAGGAAGGTATAAGCAAATAATAGCACTATCAGAAGGAAGGTTAAATATTACAACAGAATAAATTAAGATTTTTATAATTTAGATTTTGCTCAGTCAAAATTTATAATTATTATATATAATCATAATAGTTTTTATCTTGACTGTGAATTCAGCATTGGGGTTCTTGAGGAACACTGTCTTAAGCCTAACCCATGGTCCAGTAACTTGTTTATCAGAAATGTTTACTAATATGATCTGTATTTATGTGTTTTCTTTCAGTATGGACCGATATTTACAATCGTTGCCGTGGGCACCCGAATGACCTTTGTTACTGAAGAAGAGGGAATTAATGTGTTTCTAAAATCCAAAGAAGTAAATTTTGAGCTAGCAGTGCAAAATCCCGTCTATCGTACAGGTAAACAGTATTTTCAGATAGTTCATCTGAAGTACAACATAGAATCCAAGAGCAGTTTTAGGTAACAATCACATCTTCACTCCTCTATCAAGAATGAGGCAGGGGCTTCCCTGGTGGCACAGTGGTTGGGAGTCCACCTGCCGATGCGGGGGACGCGGGTTCATGCCCCGGTCCGGGGGTATCCTGCGTGCCGCGGAGCGGCTAGGCCCGTGGGCCATGGCTACTGGGCCTGCGCATCCGGAGCCTGTGCTCCGCGATGGGACAGGCCACGGCAGTGAGAGGCCCGCGTACCGCAAAAAAAAAAAAAAAAAAAAAAAAAAAAAGAATGAGGCAGACCCATTATTTTGTTCTTTAGAGTAGGGATAGAAAAGAGTATGTGATGAATTTGGCCCTTGTAAAACAAATTATTGGCAACCTAAAACATTTGGATCTCCATTAGATATGTGTAAGAGATGAGGTCACCTCACTGATGTTTACTTGGGAAAATATTGGCATCTGCAGCCTGTTGCAGCTCCCAAACTGTCACTAACTCTGCTCTGCCGCTGTGTATACAATGTTCTACAGGCTATAGCTCTTGGCTTGATCTCATGTTGCTACTCTGCTCCTTGAAAGTAGAACTGCACTGCTTAGTAAGCCCTTTACTATGGCATTTCCTGACATAGTCCACAGGGTTATTGAGGTAAGTGGGGCTTAACCTCATATAATTGGTGCCGTTTCTTTCTCCATCCTCAGAGACTGCTGGACTGAATTTGTCAGCACGCTTCCAGTGTGACTGTCTGCCTTTCTTTCTTTCTTTTCTTTTTTTTTAAAAATAAATTTATTTATTTTATTTGTTTTATTTTTGGCTGCGTTGGGTCTTCGTTGCTGTGTGTGGGGTTTTCTCTAGCCGCGGCGAGCAGGGGCCACTCTTCGTTGCAGTGCGCGGGCTTCTCATTGTGGTGGCTTCTCTTGTTGCAGAGCACGGGCTCTAGGCACATGGGCTCAGTAGTTGTGGCTCACGGGCTCTAGAGCTCAGGCCCAGTAGTTGTGGCGCATGGGCTTAGCTGCTCTGTGGCATGTGGGATCTTCCTGGACCAGGGCTTGAACCTGTGTCCCCTGCATTGGCAAGCAAACTCAACCACTGTGCCACCAGGGAAGCCCATGTCTGCCTTTATTTCTTCCCAGGCTGCAGACATGCATGCTGAGGCCATTTGTCCTCCCAAGAATGCAGAGCTGGTTCATTTTGTGCCTGGTTCTTTTCTCTGCTTTCACAGTGTCTGTGCTTGCTTCTACCATCTTTTTTCTCCTTGCTTCCCTTTTTGCATCTTTCTTAGGTTCATTTTCATATAGCTTCTTCTTATGCATTTCTTGCCATTAAGACAAAAAAGTTTGTTTTCAAGGCTGTCAGTTGATCAATAGCATGATTATTGTTTCTTGTTGCTTGCATGAAAAATCACAACATGCTGGTTAAATTTTTTTGACTCTTTAATGCTTCTTGATATTTAGACTATGGAATTCCAGATCAAAGAAATACAAATATTTTGAAGTCTCTTGATCTGTAAATTCACATATTCCTTGAGAAACATATACCAACTTACTCACCTATCATAGGTGTATTGAAGTGATCACATTTTTTCACCTCTGCCTCCCCTGGGGACTTGCATGCTTAAATATTTCTATTTAACAGATGAAATATCTTAATATTTACTCTTGAGCCAGCTTCCCATTCCTTTCAATTATTCCCCTACCATGGAGACAATGCATGCTCAGGAAATCCACAAATTATTTTTCATTAACTTATGCAAAATGTATCCTACATGTAATAGGATGATGAAATATAAAATTAAAAATTATTTTTTGGAAAACGTACTTTGAAGACAATAAAAAAGGATTAAAGAAAAATATAAAGAAATAGTGTAATGAGTTTAAAAATTCATACTCTTAGCACCCAACCAGACCAGGTGTGAGTATCATGAAAGGAGCATTAACACTAAGATAAAGGAAACAGTGGGGCTAAAGCTATTGGAGTTAGGAAAGCCCTGCTGGTGGAGGTGATATTCAAGAAGACACTTGAAGGAGAGAAGAAGTTAGCAAAAGAAATGTATGCCTTGTAGGTGTGGGGGGGATAGGGGTGGGAGGGTGAGATCGGTCAAGTAGAGAACATTCTGAGCAGATAGAAGAACTCATGAAAATACTGAGATGTATAAAAGAGTGTGTGTTTTCAATATACCTGGGATATATGTTTGGAGGGAGAAAGGGCTAGCAATGTCATTTTAGAGCTGGAAAGAGGGTAGAACGCCTTGTAAACTTTGTTAAGGATAGGAAGCCAATGAAAAGTTTTAAACATGGAAATAAAATCACTAGATTTGCGTTTCCCAGAGGTTTCCTTAATCACCCCCCTACAAATCATCCCTTAAAGTGAATTACCCTGCGGACTTTCACTATCTCACAGTCTGCGTTGGGTCTTCACCTACTTTTATTTGCAGGAGGTGATTCTATGTACTAGGTGAACTTTGGCTCTAGTCTCTGCTGATCAAGGAATAGAGAGGGAGGTCTATTGACTGTTGCTTCAAGAAGTGGTTGCATAATTCACAGAGTCATGTACCACAATGTTCATTGCAGCTCTATTTAAAATAGCCAGGCCATGGAAGCAACCTAAGTGTCCATCGACAGATGAATGGATAAAGAAGATGTGGCACATATATACAATGGAATATTACTCAGCCATAAAAAGAAATGAAATTGAGTTATTTGTAGTGGGGTGGATGGACCTAGAGTCTGTTGTACAGAGCAAAGTAAGTCAGAAAGAGAAAAACAAATAGCGTATGCTAACACATACATATGGAATCTATATTTTTAAAAAATGGTTCTGAAGAACCTAGGGGCAGGATAGGCATAAAGACGCAGATGTAGGGAATGGACTTGAGGACATGGGGAGGGGGAAGGGTAAACTGGGACAAAGAGAGAGTGGCATAGACATATATACACTACCAAATGTAAAATAGATAGCTAGTGGGAAGCAGCTGCATAACACAGGGAGATCAGCTTGGTGCTTTGTTACCACCTAGAGGGGTGGGATAGGGAGGGTGGGAGGGAGACTCAAGAGGGATGGGGTATGGATATATATGTATACGTATAGCTGATTCACTTTATTATACAGCAGAAACTAACACAACACTGTAAAGCAATTATACTCCAATAAAGATGTTAAAAAAAAAAAGAAGTGGTTGCTTCTTTTGAAAAGCGTTTTCTCTGTTTATAGCATCAATCCCAAAGAATATCTTTTTAAAACTGCATGAGAAACTTTATGTCATGGTGAAAGGGAAAATGGGGACTTTCAACCTATATCGATTCACTGGACAACTGACTGAAGAATTACACGAACAGCTGGAGAATTTAGGCCCTCATGGGACCATGGACCTGAACAACTTAGTGAGGTAAATAGATGCCTTATTATTTAATTTTGTTTTTTATTTTTTTGGAATAAAAAAAATTTGAAGCCTGTATATTGGACTTCACAAATTTTCTGGTGGATTAATGAAGTCTATCTAGCTAGGTGATTAAAAGATGCTATTAATCTTTTAAATTCTGATTAATGGGCAGTTAGTACTTCAATTTGAAGGTAAGCAAATAGGCCAATAGAATCATTTTAACACGTTTATAATAATTTCTCCCTAGTCATTCCTTACAATTTTGTACGCGCTACATGGATTTTCCTCATATAATTGTCATGCATCCATCAGAATTTTGATAAAACATTCAGTGCAATTTGTGCTCATTAGAAGAAGAGGACATTGAGAGGAGAGGGAAGAGGATGGAATCAGAAAGTAGATGACAAGGGTCCAGGAGATATCTGTGAGACCTGACAAGGTGGCTGAGGGAAAGCCACCCTGAGCCTCGGGACTGAGCCCAGGTCCTCTGAGAGGGGAGGTACTGAGAGGCAAGCGAGACAGGAGAGGACAGTGGGGGGGAACCACGTAGCACTCAGCCATGTTCTGGAGCTTTCTGGCAAACGTAAGGCCTTAAGCAGGGAGCTGTGAGAAGAATTCCCCGCACGCGCAGGGTGATTTGGTAAATCGAAGTTACCCATGAGGCACTTTTCCATCTCAGTGGGATGCTGGAGGCATGACCAACCATCCAGACTCAAAAACACAGCAACATCGAATAGTTTGTTAGGGTTCCAGAAAGAGAGGGAGGAAAAGTAAAAACAAAAACAAGCAACCAATCACCCAAACTTTTAACATGCCCAATATCTACAACAAAACAAAACAAATTCTTGAATGACTTTGAAACTTTGAGGGAAAGGAGATCCTGAGAAATTTCTGTGAGGAAAGGATGGTGAATAAAAATGGAATAAACAGAACTTAGTGTTACTAACCTGGGGCATATTAACAATCTCTGATATTCCTTTATTTAAGGGCCCCGCAGAAATCATTTTATTCACCTGAGGGAAAACTTGCTGATGATAGATACTATATTTCAGTCTTTCGGTATAGTTCAAAGTTATAGGATCCTGGGAGATACTAGGAATTTGGTGACTAATACTGCCCTTGGTTCTTTGTTTGGTTATTTTTGGCTGCTGTCTAAAGGTACGAACTGTATCTCAGTTATTGTTATTATTTGCTAAATAAATGCTTGTTGAAATCATATTGAATCGATCTCTTTCTGTGTGTCATCTCACATTTGTCAGGATCTAACAATACTTGCTTAGAAAGCATTTGAAAATCTTCAGATAAATAAGACCACAATTTCAGTTACCCCAAGTTATCTTGAGCACAGGAAGCAAATATTAAAATCTCTTAAGAATGACTTCCCCCCCAAAAAAATATATCACATATGATTGTCTACCCCTAATATATAGCTATTCAGTAATGCCTTCTTTTGTAACCTATGCCTTTCTTCTGTGGTCATTGGCTCTGACGTTTTATGTGTTTCTATCTTTGTAGGCATCTCCTTTACCCGGTCACAGTGAACGTGCTCTTTAAAAAAGGTCTGTTTCCCACAAATGAGAGGAAAATCAGGGAGTTCCATCAGCACTTTCAAGCTTATGATGAAGGTTTCGAATATGGGTCCCAGTTGCCAGAATGTCTCCTCAGGTAGAGAGTTGTTTCCTATGTTAATTCCCCGATCGAGCTCTTCTCAGCTATTCATACATTTCTCTCCTTTCTTTGTTCTAAGTAGCTATAACAGCAGTTTAAGTGGAAGAGACAGAAGCTATTTCTTATGACCAGTTTGTCTGTGTGTGTGTGTGTGTGAATTGAGGGAGGAACTGAAGAAGAGAGATGGATTATTTCCTTTTATTCTCATTTTGAGGAACAAAAACAAGAAGGAGAGGGGAGAATATGAGAATGAAATGAAGAATCTATTTTGAGGCCTTTTATGCCATTTACAACTTGTTATTATCACAGTCATTGCTACATCATCAAGTGTGACCTGTGTCAGAATCCAACGTCCTTATTCTCCCTGAGGCAGAAGTAGGTGTGGTCAGATGTATTTCTCACAGTTGGCTCAGATAAAAGTTTATAAAATGGTTTGACTGCAAAGTAACACATGATTTTTTAGTTTCTTGGCAGTTGGTCTGAAATGATGACTGGTCAGAAAAGATTAAAAAGCTTTTAGTCAGTTTGCTTTACCTCACTTAACCCAGCAACGGGTCCCTGTGCTAGACTTTGATCCTGCTGTGACTGACAACAGCCAGAGCAAACTTAGACCAAGCAAATCATGAGCCCTGTTTTCTCTCTCTCTCTTTTTTTTTTCTTAATAAATTTATTTATTTATCTTTGGCTGTGTTGGGTTGTCGTTGCTGTGCATGGGCTTTCTCTGGTTGCGGTGAGCAGGGGCTACTCTTTGTTGGGGTGCATGGACTTCTCACTGCAGTGGATTCTCTTGTTGTGGAGCATGGGCTGTAGGCACGTGGGCTTCAGTAGTTGTGGCACGTGGGCTCAGTAGTTGTGGCACACGGGCTTAGTTGCTCCGAGGCATGTGGGATCTTCCCAGACCAGGGCTCAAACCCGTGTCCCCCGCATTGACAGGCGGATCCTTAACCGCTGCGCCACGAGGGAAGTCCCCGAGCCGTGTTTTCTTATTCAATGCTGGCCCTTTAGGAATGCAAATTTTTTTTGCAAAAGATACTAAGATGTGGCTGCCTTGCCCCCTCAATTTTCCTTGTGGACTAATAATCTGAAAGTAGACTTCTCATGAAGTTCCAGCTGAAACTGAAGAAGACATTTGGAGAAATAATTAAAATTCCATAGACATAGTCCCTTTTCTACTGTGACCTGTTACTCCTAGAGTGCTTTCAAATTAATTTATCCACATATTTTTTCTCACCTAGAAACTGGTCAAAATCCAAAAAGTGGCTTCTAGCACTTTTTGAGAAAAACATTCCAGATATAAAAACATGCAAATCTGCAAAAGATAATTCCCCGGTAAGTATTCCTTAGCTTTTTTTGCTAAAATACCTGAGATGAAAACAGTCATAAACTACGATTGTTAAAAAAATATTTTTGCTAAAAATCATGAGATGTGTTACATAGATACCATTTTTGTGCCCTATTTTACATAAGAAAAAACTGAGGCTACAGACAACAAAATAACACAACAGTCTGAGGTTTTTTTTTAATGATTTATCGATTATACAGTTGGTTGTGTCAACAGTCACAGGTGGGAGTTATGGCAAATTAGGCAAAGATAAGAAAGCTCGACAAAGTTGACTTTTTTCTTGAGGCCACCATGGCTAATTGTTTCTTTCTTCAAATGCAACCAGGTAGTGTGGTATAATTTAAAAAGCAACGCACTGGGAGTCACTGTCCTAAGTGTCCTAGATCTGTGGTTCTCTAGACGTGATTCCTAGACCAATGGTACCAATGTTGCTGGGGAAACCACTCAGGGTGAAACGCTGGGAGCCCAGCCATCTGGGGTTTTATATACCTTCCAGATGGTTCTGATGCTTGCTAGTGAATGGTTCTCAGCCGTGGCTGCTCATTAGAATCTCTGAAAGCTTTTGAAAACTACCTGATTCTCCAGACTCACCCTCTGGAGATTCCTTTTGGCCTGGACTGCCTGGGCTCAAATCCAGTCACCGTTGTGTAACCTTGGGCATGGTACCTAACCTCTTGGCCTCAGTTTTGTGACCTTGGGCATGGTACCTAACCTCTTGGCCTCAATTTTGTCATTCAGTGAGTTAATATTTGTAAAGCACTTGAAACATAGTAAAGACCATGTAAGAGTTTATCATTGTTATCATGGAAGAAATCATTTCATATCTTTTAGCATTGAAAGATGATATCAAACATTTTTGTTTGTTTGCATTTAGTTATGATAGCAAGTGTTATCACAAACAACTCTGCTTAACACTGGAGAGGAAGATCACCTTAGAAAAAAAAGAATGTGTGAATGTTTGGGGATGTCCCTCCGGAATAAAGGGAATAGAAAGCTAGACTGGAATGCCCTTCGCTGACAAACTATGTTTCAGCTAAAGAATCTATTTTATAAATGGATCCAGACAAACACATTTTTGTTTGCATTATTTTCCAAGATTTAGAGGTAAAGCCATGTGTGTATAAAAGCTGTACCCAAATAGATCTGTGATCTCTGAGCCTAGAAAACAGGGGTTTTAATGCCCCAGTTAAAACTCCCTGCTGACAATACTTCTAGAATAGCATTTATTTTTCTTACTCTGAAGAAATGAGGCACTTTAATCATAGGTACTCAAACTCCTGCTTTGAATAAAGACAAATTTTGACCTCTGCTGACGCTAATTCAATGTTTATGACTGGGATAGAATTCAGTTTGAACACTCATGAGCTGCGTAACTTCATTTTTTTAAAAAATCATATAATGTCTCTTCTCAGACCACAGTGGAATTAAACTAGAAATCAATAACAGAAAGATAACTGGAAAATCCCAAAATACATGGAGATTAAACAACACATTTCTAAATAACACATGGATCAAAGAAGAACTCTCATGAGAAATTAAAATATTTTGAAACAAACTAAAATGAAAAAACAACCTATCAAAATTGTGGGAGGTAGTGAAAGCAATGCTTAGAAGGAAATTTATAGCTGGAGGTTGATGCAATCACCAGTGGCCAATGATTTAATCAGTCATGCCTATGTATGAAGCTTTCATAAAAACCCAGAAGGACGGGGTTCAGAGAACTTCTATGTTGATGAACACTTGGAGATTTGGGGAGAGTGGCATGCTTCAAGCAAGCACAAAAGTTCCTTGGCCTTTACCCCTACCTTGCCCTACACATCCCTTCCAGCTGCATGTTCATCTGTAGGCTTTATCGCATCCTTTTATAATAAACCAGTAATCTAATAAGTAAAGTGTTTCTCTCAGTTCTGTGAGCAGTTCTAGCAAATTAATCAAATCTGAGGAGGGGGTTCACGGGAACCTCTGATTTATATAGCCAGTCAGTTAGAAGTACAGGTAACAACTTGGACTTGCAACTGGCATCTGAAATCCAAGGAGGGGGTCTGTGTAACTTCCAATCCTTAGCCAGTTAGTCAGAAGCACAGGCAATAACCTGGGCTTGCAACTGACATCTGAAGAGCAGGGCACAGTCTTGTGGGACTAAACCCTTAGCCTGTGGAACATGATGCTATCTTTGGGTTAACAGTGTTATAATTGAGCTGAATTATAAGACACCCAGATGATGAACCAAGCATTGTTTGTGGTGTGTAGAACCCCCCTCACACACATTGGAAATTGGTACCAGAACCCATTTAGCAAAGATGTCCCCTCCCACCACTCTTTTTCAACATAGTACTGGAAGTCCTTGCTAATGCAATAAGGCAAGAAAAGGAAATTAAAAAAGTGGAATGTGAAATTAAAAACACAATACCCTTTACATTAGCATTCCCCAAAATGAAATACTTACATATATATAAAACAAAACAAGATCTATATGAGGAAAACTGCACAACTACAAAACTCTGAGGAACAAAGTCAAAGAACTAAATAAATGGGGATATATTCCATGTTCATGGATAGGAAGACAATATTGTCAAGATGTCAGTTCTTCCCAACCTGATGTATAGATTCAGTGCAATCCCCAATAAAACCCCCCAGCAAGTTATAACATTTTATGGATTCTAAAATTTATATGGAGAGGCAGAAGACCCAGTATCACCAACACAATGTTGAAGGAAAAGAACAAAATTCTTCAAAGAAGTGATGCTATCCAACTTCAATATTTACTGTAAAGCTTCAGTAATCAAGATAATGTGGTTCTGGAAAAAGAATAGACAAATAAATTAATGGAACAGAATAGAGAGCCCAGAAAGACACCCCATTAAATATAGTCAACTGATCTTTGACAAAGGAACAAAGGCAATATAATGAAACAAAGATAGACTTTTCAACAAATAGTGCAGAAACAACTGGACATTCAAATGCAAAAAACTTAGTTGATCTTGGGTGTGGTGATGCCTACTTAGATACAACACTAAAGACACAATTCATAAAAGAAACTATTAAGCTGGATTTCATTAAAATTAAACTGCTCTGTGAAAAGACAATATCAAGAGAATTAGAAGACAAGTCACAAACTGAGAGTACTGGCAAAATAAAGGACTATTATCCAAAATATACAGAGAACACTTAAAACTCAACAATAGGAAAACAACCCAATGGAAAAACAGACCAAAAATAGACCTTAAGAGACACCTCACCCAAGAAGATATATAGATGGTAAATAAGCATATGAGAAGATGCTCCACATCACATGTCATCAGGGAAATGCAAATTAAAACAATGAGATACCACTACTCACCTATTAGAATGGCCAGAATCTGGAACACAGATAATACCAAATGCTGACAAGTTTGTAGAACAACAGGAACTCTCATTCATTGCTGGTGGGAATGCAAAATGGTATAGACTTTTTGGAGGTTTCTTACAAAATGAAACATACTCTTACCATACAGTCCAGCAATTGTGCTCCTTGTATTTGCCCAAATGGTTTGAAAATTTACACCCACACAAAAACCTACATATGGATGTTTATAACAGCTTTATTCATAATTGCCAAAACTTGGATGCAACCAAGATGCCCTTCAGTAGGTAAATGGGTAAATAAGCTATGGTACATCCAAAGAATAGAGTATTAGCGCTAAAAAGAAATGAGCTATCAAGCCATGAAAAGACATGGAGGAACCATAAATGCCTATTACTAAGTGAAAGAAGCCAATATGAGAAGGCTACATACTGTATGACTCCAACTATGTGAAATTTTGGAAAAGGCAAAACTATGAAGAAAGTAAAAAGATCAGTCGTTGTTAGGGGGTGAGGAGAGATGAATAGGCAGAGCATAGGGGATTTTTTAGGGCTACGAAAATACTCTGTATGATATTATAATGATAATAGATATCATTATGCATTTGTCCAAACCCATAAACCAAGAGTGAATCCTAAGGTAAACTATGCACTTTAGATGACTATGATGTATCAAAGTCATTTCTTCCTTGGTCAAAAATGTCCCATTCTGTAGAGTGATGTTGATAATGAGGAAGGCTATGCTTGGGTGGGGGTAAGGGTTATATGGGAAATCTCTGTACTTTCCTCTCAATTTTCTTGTAAACCTAAAACTGCTCTAAAAAATAAAGTCTTTAAAAAATTAAGCCAGGGCTTCCCTGGTGGTGCAGTGGTTGAGAGTCCGCCTGCCGATGAAGGGGACACGGGTTCATGCCCCGGTCCGGGAAGATCCCACGTGCCGCCGAGCGGCTGGGCCCGTGAGCCATGGCCACTGAGCCTGCGCGTCCAGAGCCTGTGCTCTGCAACAGGAGAGGCCACAACAGTGAGAGGCCCGCGTACCGCAAAAAAAAAAAAAAAAATTAAGCCAGGATTTGAACCAATGCAGTAAGAGCGTTGAACCCCAGAGTCCCTACTCCCAATTACTATACTACCAGTAAGTATGTAAATCCCTTAGCATGCCTGAAATCACAAACCTAAGAATGGCAAAAATAGTATCTTTCAGATTAAAGAAAAATGCATGATCTTTGTTTATTAACATCAGTCTTTGTCACATAGCTCTGGTTTGACAATATTTATTTCTTTTAAGCAGACAGTAATGCAGGCTCTGCTGGATCTCCTAGAGATGGAAACAAATGAAGAAAAGAGTCCCAATTATGGGCTCTTACTACTTTGGGCTTCTCTGTCCAATGCTGTCCCTGTAAGTATATTCGTAAAGGAAGGGTTGCATTTCTGTCTACTGTACTTTCAGTTTTTCCCTTCATTTTTCTTTCTTTTTTTTTTTTAATTCTTTTCACTTCTTATCATGGGGAAGAAAAAGACTGTAATGGATTTGGTCGTGAGATAGAAAAACAAAACTGAATGCCTAAGGAAATCTGACAAGATCACAAAGGAGGCAAAGCAGAGATCTGAAGTGAATTCTGCCCTTTGAAAGGCAGCATGTAACAGGTGAAGGGAAACATTTGCACTTTGGGGTCAGTTGTGACAACACCTGTGTATGCAGCACTTTCTGTACTTTCCATGTCAGGCAACATGCTTAGTATTGGTGCTTCAAAGATGAGTAAGTCTTGACCCCAGACGTTTACTGGGGAGAGAGTAGGTAAACGGATAGTGCAGTTAGAATTGGACTTGAATCCAGATATCCCAGCCATAGCCATAGAATCTCATGGAGGTGACGAACACTCTGAGCCTCCATTTCCTTATTGGTAAAAAAGGGATAATAAAACTCTTAGTTTGGTCCTAGACTTGGGTACTTAATAAACGGTAACGCTCATTTCTCTGCAAGATTGTTGTGAGGATTCAGCGAGATAAGCCCAGCTGCCACCCAGTGATCATGAGTTCTTTGTCGACCCCTGAACCCATTCTCCTTCTATGCACCATTCCTGTTTGCATTGCTTGGCATCGTGGTCCTGTAAGCTTCCCCATGAATGGAGCTGGTGACACTGGAACTCACGATACTTCTAAAGAGAGCAGAGATTTTTGAACTGTTTTTTTTTTTTTAAGCTGTTATGAACTAGAATACAGCCATGAGATTTGTCTGGCACTTCATGTTCGATGCACAGCAGTTTCCTGCATCAGGAGGATTTCATATCAGCTTAAGCTGCACTTAAATTATTTGAGAGATTAAAGGGTAAACTTTTTATGTATTTGTTTTCTACTAAATAAGAACTTTCAACCTATCTATAAAGATAAAGGTATTCATTTTTTCTTTTTTCTTCTAACAAATAGAAATAAGATGTGTTAAGTATTATTTGTTTCTCCTTCCTCTTATAAAGGTTGTGGAGGGCTTTCTAAGTACTGATATTCTAGTTGTCTTTAACGCATTATAAACGAACTGGGTACAGAGCAGAAATGGAAATTCTGGCTTCTCTGCTCAAATGTGTGTCAGCCACTAAAATATGTATTTCATCTGGCATGGGCAAATAAAAGTAGTCTAACCCTTTCCTCTTCTTTAGGTATCTCTAATATTATTCTCTGATTTTTCCTTATACAATTTTCTTGGAAACTGATTAAGCTAGAGCAAAATTAAAAGGCAAATATCAAAACAACTCCCAAAGCAGCAAAAAAACAGCCACTTCTGTCACAGGATTAATTTTCAACATGTCATTAGAAAGGCCCCCCCCCAAGAAGAAAGGGACACAAAGCCCCATTGATCTGACTCAGGGGGAGTCAGTTTTTTGGAATTTGTTCCTGGCACTGGTGTGAAAGAATTTAAATCAATTGCAGAAAGCAAGTGTCTGATGATCATCAGAAGTTCCATCTTGCTGGCTCTTGTTGGCACTTCTAAGAGGCAGCTGGTGTGTGGGAAAAGACCCTGGACTGGCTTTAGAGTCAGGTCCAAAGGCAGATCCCACGGCTGGGTGACAATGGGCCAAGTGTTTAACTGGGAGCCTCAGTGTCCTTATCTAGAAAATAGCATGAATGTTATCTACCTCATAGGATACTATGAGCATTATATTTTTAAGAAGTGGAAAGTGGCTAACAGTCCCTGGCTCAATAAATGTTAGCTTTCTTTTCTTATAAAAAGTAACACCATGGTTTCAATCAGTCATTTCTTTCAATGGCCCACTAATAATGAACTGCCTTGGCTTCCAAAACTTGACCTCTCAAATGCCCAAGGGTGGGAGTGGCCACTGCTGTCCTGGCTTCTGTGATCTCCCAAGGCAGCCAGGAGAGCTGCCACAAGCCCTGCCAGGGGCCTGTGCTTTCCTGGTGCCTAGAGCATTCTCTTCTCTTCTACTCTGTGCTCTGTCTCTAGGACCACGGAACTCAGACCTCAGGCTTCAGACAGGCTTGGTACAGGACACCAGGAGGCTCTGTTATGAGACCAAAGTCTGGGTGAACTTTGGTGGACTGGTCCCAGATATTAACCATTCTATGGGAAAACCATTTCCAAGTCCCAAGAAATTCCTGGCTGCCAAATGTCCTTTTTTTTTTTTTTTGTGGTATGCGGGCCTCTCACTGTTGTGGCCCCTCCCGTTGCAGAGCACAGGCTCCGGATGCGCAGGCCCAGCAGCCATGTCTCACGGGCCCAGCAGCTCCGCGGCATGTGGGATCTTCCCGGACCGGGGCACGAACCCGCGTCCCCTGCATCGGCAGGCGGACTCTCAACCACTGCGCCACCAGGGAAGCCCCTGACTTTTTACCTTTTTAATCTGCTTCTCTGAAGCTCTTTCTAAACACTTTCAGTAGTGACTTCCCCACCTCACTCTCAATTTCCACAGCATTTATTGGTTACTCTTTTATATGCCTTTCTTTTTAAAAGAGTAATTTTTTAATTAAAAAATTTTAACTAGAATATAATATACAATTTTAGAAGAGAAATCTGTTAAGAGGCATCAAACATAGTAACTAACACCGTTGCACAACCATTTATAGTTTAACTGAATTCCTTGAGTTTGCTTTAAAATAAGGTATTATCGAATTTTAGTGAATCTCTAAAACTCTAATTAACCACGTAAAACTCTAAACCCCTCTTTTGTGTAACTGAAAAATCTATGTACTATCACTAAGATATATTTTTCCCCAACGTGAACTCTTGAGTCTTTAAATAACAAGGTCCTACTGTATACCACAGGGAACTATATTCAATATCCTGTAATAAACCATAATGGAAAAGAATATGTTAAAGAATATATAGGGGCTTCCCTGGTGGCGCAGTGGTTGAGAGTCCGCCTGCCGATGCAGGGGACACTGGTTCGTGCCCCGGTCCGGGAAGATCCCACATGTCGCGGAGCGGTTGGGCCCGTGAGCCATGGCCGCTGAGCCTGCGCATCCGGAGCCTGTGCTCCGCAACGGGAGAGGCCACAACAGTGAGAGGCCCGCATACGGAGAAAAAAAAAAAAAAAAAAAAAAAAAGAATATATATATATATATATATATATATATATATATATATATATATAACTAAATCACTTTGCTGTAGAGCAGAAATTAACATGTTATAAATCAACTAAGCTTCAATAAAGTAAGTTAAAAAAATGATGGATTGAGTATGGAGTGGTTATTAATTAAATCCAATAATTCAGCACTTCCATCTATAGAGAGTATAGAAGGGACCCACGTGGGGAGACATGTTGAAGAGAGCTTTCTGAGCATGTTTCCTCTGTAAAAATGAACTAGTTGATCTCTAGGGTAAGACTTTCCTAATCTGGAAAATGCCACAGAAAGTGGATCTTGGGATAGAGGCCTCAGTTCTCCCATTCACTTTGTTTATGTAAACAGCACCATGTTTATGCCCACAGTGTCAGTTTACTGTCACAAAGGGGAAAACAATGAGTAGTATTGAATTTGGGTTAGTCCAAGCACTTCCTTTCAGACCGTTGCTCTTCCTCTTTTGACCACAGGGGGGAGTATTGGGATCATTTAAAGGTGTTTAACAGTCCCTCACAAGAGACAGAAAGACTTGAGTAACACAAAGTGTTGTCTGAGTCTTTTCAGGATTGGTTTTCCTAAGATGAAATTTCTTTCACAATATGTGTTTACAGAAAGCAGATGAAAGGGAACCCGATCTTCTTTTAATGATTTGATACAAGTTTCCTTTAATGTGTAACCTAAAAATAGAAGCAAAAATATCTACCTGAATTAATGGAAAATTAATTTTTTTAAATTGAAGTATAGTTTATTTACTCTATTGTGTTAGTTTCAGGTGTACAGCATAGTGATTCAGTGTTTTTTCAGCTTATACTTCATTATAGGTTATTACAAGATAATGAGTATAATTTCCTGTGCTGTACAGTACATCCTTGTTGCTTATCTATCTTATACATAGTAGTTTGTATCTGTTAATCCCATACTCCTAATTTATCCTTCCCCCCTTCTCTCTCCCTTTGTTAACCACAATTTTGTTTTCTATATCTGTGAGTCTGTTTTGCTTGTACATTCATTTGTATTATTTTTTAGATTCCACAGGTAAGTGGTATACAATATTTGCCTTTTTCTGTCTGACTTATTTCACTAAGCGTACTATTCTCTGGGTCCATCCACATTGCTGCAAATGGCAGTATTTCATTCTTTTTTAGGGCTGAGTAATATTCCATTGCATACATGTACCACATCTTCTTAAGCCAATCATCTGTTGATGGACACTTGGGTTGCTTCCATGTCTTGGCTACTATAAGTAGTTCTGCTGTGAACACTGGGGTACATGTATTTTTTTTGAATTAGTATTTTCATTTTTTCTGGATATATACCCAGGAATAAAATTGCTGGACCATATGGTAGTTCTATTTTTAGTTTTTTAAGGAACCTCCATAATGTTTTCCATAGTGGCTGCACCAATTTACATTCCCAGCAACAGTGTACAAGAGTTCCGTTTTCTCCACATCCTCACCAACATTTGTAACCTGTAGACTTTTTGATGATAGCCATTCTGACAGGTGTGAGGTGATACTTCATTGTGGTTTTGATTTGCATTTCTCAAGTAATTAGAGATATTGAGCATCTCTTCATGTGCCTGTTAGCCATCTGTATGTCTTTGATGTTTAGCAGTGTAATTTTATCTTATAATACCACAATGAGGAAAGATGTGAAATAATTTTGTTTGGTCTAGAGTGAGAACTTGCAAACATACTATGTTAAGTAATACCCTATGAACTTGGAAGCACCCTTGTTCAATAGGGTATGAAAGGACCCTAGTTGTGATATAAGTACTCTCATAATTTAGTTGATAAGATTTTAGGTACAGTTCCTGGGGCTTATTTAAAATTACCATGTTTCATTTGCAGAATATATGATTTGCTAATTTATTTGTATTTCAAGGAATTAAATCTTGAAAAATGCCTTTGTTTTGGACTAACATTCTTAAGTGTCATAATTTGTTGCTCCTAAATTTCTAATATGTGCCTATATAATATTTTATGTTGTATATTAGTACAATAAAACACCCTGCTTTTCCCATTTTTTTTAGTGAAAATAGTTTACTCTATATAAACAATATTGTGAAACTATAGTGGCAGAATAAAATCATAAATTTGACCCCTTAGAGATATGTAACATCTCTTTTGTTCATAAAATCTAGTTGTTTTCAAAGATACTCTTTACTAACATGCTTTTAAATTTAGTTTAAATATCTCCTTGTTTCTTTTAAATGTTTGTGGCTAATACTATGTATGCTTTTGTTCATGTTCAAAGAAGGTTGTATGTTTTGACATATGTTTTTCTTTTTAAGGTTGCATTTTGGACATTTGCATTTGTCCTCTCTCATCCCAATATCCACAGGACCATTATGGAAGGCATATCATCTGTGTTTGGCACAGCAGGTACTAAAACTGAATTAAATTGCATAATTGAAGAGATATCTAATAATGTGTGCTTGTCACACATTATGGGCAAAGTTAAATGCCCATAATTTAATAGAATTTCAAAGTAGTCCAAATTGAACATAATTTGTTATATGCTTCAGGATATAAATTGATCAGGTAGGATCCTAGAATGTAATTACTGTCAAGGATTTTAGAAGTCACCTGGACCAACTCCCTTATTTTCCAAATGATGAAACAGAGGTCGTGACTTGCTTAAATTCCCTATTTAAACATAAGTGTATAATGCACAGGGTTTTTCTTCTAATCTCTTAGCCCCTTGCCTCAATTGAACTACAAGTCATAGTTTTGGAATTCAGGGTTTTCCAGATTTTATGAAAGTAATATGGTGCATATTCCATGTATTGCTTAACAGTATTAATGGGATATGGATGTCAGGTAAGGCTACACCACCAAAGGAATATTTTCAAAGTCACAGTTTTTAGAGGTTTAGTGGGTTAGAACTGCAGGTAGAGATTGCTACCGTGCCCTTTTTGGTCCAGATTTGCACTCATCAATTATCGTCAGTTTTAAAAAGCAGAAATAAGCTTGAATGGAGAAGTTTCCACTAGTTTATTCAGCATAAATTGACCTGTTTGGGAGTAGATTTTTTTAAAAAAAAACGCTGTAATATGTCAAATTATACATTCTGATGTAAAAAAATAATAAATGACTTGGTTTTCTTGGAAGAACACAATATAATAGTAAGACAAAAGACTGTGATGCCAATTAACAATTATCCCTCCTCTCCTTCGTGATTGCTGAACATATTTTATTGGATTTTTAAATTTATTTTGACTGCTTCTTATTGAGTTAAACCAAAAATCAAATTGGCTTGGTCAACATGGATATTGAAGCCATACCGTCTCTGAGCCTTGAGTGTGAATCACCAGACACTAGGTCGTATTTCACAGACGTGGTGAGCATTAGAATCACTGAGTGCCAACAGTGCTAACAAGTTAGGTTCTGGAGACACACTGGTGGATGTAAGAGAAGATGACTTGCCTTTATGGAGCTTACATCTACAAAGCTAATGGAAATGTGCCTGCCTGCGTGTCTACAAATGACAAAAGGAATATGTTCTTGATCATCACATGCTCTATCGTACCAGAGTCTGCTCCTGACATAGGGTTCTCCAAATTCCTGGTCTTTAAGAAATAAAAAGGTAGTGATGGGGATGGTTGGGATAATATGGGGAGCCTATCTGACCCAAAGGCCACAACAGAAGCCTTACATTCATTGAAATTTCTACTGTGCTTGAATGTTGAACTCTTGCACACAGTTCTAGTGAAGAAAGACAAAACTTTCCCCCTTTTTCTATATTCCTGTTTATTTTTAGAACCTATTGTTCTCCTCTGACAGAAAAATTCTCCTTCAAGTAGTAGTACTGGTGTACTAGCTATACTATATCAGTGCTTTCAGTTTATAAAAGATCAAACGTTTTTGCCATGCTTATACAGAAGCAGTTCAGATCAATTCAAGCATAAGATGTAGCAGCTCAAGAATTTAGATATTGTGAGTGAATGCCACAGATCTTTGGAGGTTGCTATCAAGGGAGATATCCGTATGCCCATACAAAGGATCCTGTCAAAGGAAGGACATTAAAGTGCATGAAATAAGAATCAGACTGAGTATGGCATTTCTCCCATTCTTTTGCTCTTTTCTTTTCTTTTTTTTTTTAAAAAGTTAATTTATTTGGCTGCACCAGGTCTTAGTTCCAGCATGCAGGATCTAATTCCCTGACCAGGGATTGAACCTGGGCCCTCTGCATTGGGAGCGCGGAGTCTTAACAACTGGACCACCAGGGAAGTCCCTCTTATGCTCTTTTCTATTATAAGATTACCTTTTCCTTCTTTGAAGATGTTTTTAGTGAACTTCTAACTCAGCATCTCTCTAGCCTCAATACTCACCGCTAGAGCCCATCTCGGACACTTTGCCCAACTTCCTTATAAAACAAGTGTGAGGGTAAAAGCTGCTGTTGAATACTTGGTCTTTTGTATCTGGCTTCTTTCACTTAGTCTAATATTATATTTTGTATGTTGATGTTTTAAGTTAGTTGATTTTCAGATGTTGAACACCCTTGTGTTCCTGAGATAAATTATTAGTTATGGTGTATAATTCATATAAAACATATGACTTTATATATGTTGCTGGGTTCAGTTTGTTAGTACTTTGTTGAGGAATTTTGCATCTATATTAATAAGACATTGATTTATAGTTTTCTTTCTTGTGATATCTTTGTCTGGTTTTGGTATCAGAATAATTTCGACTTTATAGAATGACTTCAGAAGTATTTCCCTCCTCTTTTATTTTTTGGAAGAGTTTGTGAAGGACTGATGTTAATTCTTCTGTAACCATATGGTAGAATTCACCAGTGAAGTGATCTGGTCCAGAAATTTTCTTTTTTGAGAAGTTTTTGATTAATTCAATCTCTCCACTTGTTACAGGTCCGCCCAGATTATCTATTTCTTCTTTTTTAAAATTGAGATATAATTGACATACAATATCCTATTAGTTTTGGATGTACAACATAATGATTTGATATATGTATATATTGTGAAATGGTTACCACAATAAATTTAGTTAACATCCATCACCACACATAGTTACAATTTTTTTCTTGTGATGAGAACTTTTAAGATCTACTATCTCACCAACTTTCAAATATATCATTCAGTATTATTAACTATAGTCACAATGCTGTACATTACATCACCAGAAAAATATGGAATGCTTCACATATTTTAGTGTCATCCTTGCACAGGGGCCATGTTAATCTTCCCCGTATCTTTGCAATTTTAGCATGTGTGCTGCTGAAGTGAGAACTATATATTTCTTCTTGAGTCAGTTTTGGAGTTTGTGTCTTTTTAGGAGTTTATCCATTTCATGTAGGTTATTTAACTTGTTGGCATACAGCTGTTCCTAGTTTTCCCCATAATCTTCTTTATTTCTGTAAGCTCACTAGGAAAACCTCTCCCTCATTCTTAATTTTAGTAATTTATGTCCTCTTTCTTTTTCTCTTGGTCAGTGTAGCTAACGGGGTATCAATTTTGTTTTCAAAGAACTAACTTGATTTTATTGATTTGTTTGATCTTATTTTTTCTATTGATTTTCTGTTCTCTATTTCATTTATTTCTGTTCCAATCTTTATTATTTATAATTTCTATCTCCTTATCAATATTCTCTATTTCGTTCTTTAGACATGATTAATTATTTGAATATATTTAAAATATCTGATTTATAAGTGTTTCTTTAGTAAATCCAATACCTGAGTTTCTTCAGGGCTAGTTTCTATTGAGTGCTTTTTCCCTGTGTGGTCTATATGTTCTTGTTGCATGTCATATTTCATATTTTTTGTCATGTGTCTTACAATTTTTAAATTTTGTCCAATTTAAAGCTAGACATTTAAAATAATATAATGTGGTAATTCTGGAAATGAGATTCTCCTCTCTGCTCGGGGTTTCTTATTATTGCTGCTTGTTATTCTTGCTTGTTTGTTGGTTTACATACGTAAATTCCAAAAATATTTGATGTGGATAAATGCTATGTGAAAAAGAAAACAGAGCAGATTAGGGAGGATCAAGGGTGCCAGAAATAGGGGGAAAGTGGTAGCTTTAAATAGTTGGATCAGAGTTGGCCTTCCTGGAAAGGTGATATTGAGCAAGGACTTGAAGATGGTTAGGCATTAGAAAACACGTATCTAGAGGAAGAGCTGGTTTGAGTTAGAGACTGCAGGTGTGGCCTCACTGTGTTCTCACAGAATTCTCACAGGCATTAACATTTGGGTCCTATTTAGACTGTGTTTTCAAGCAATTTTCTTTTCTAATTTAGGATTCCCACTGTGAGTATCTGCCCACCAGCAGAAGGTCGTTCAAACTTAAAAACAAACAAAAACAAATAAAAATGCATTTAAAATTTTAAACTGGTTGCATTTGGCCCTTTTCACCTTCTTGTGTTAATTTATGGTAGCATATACAGCACTCTTGTTTGTTTTTGTGTTGTTTTTTTTGCATGTGTGTATTGTTTTTGTTTTTTAGTGGCCATTCAGTTTTGTTGTTTTTTTTTTTTTTTTTTTTTTTGCGGTACGCGGGCCTCTCACTGTTGTGGCCTCTCCCGTTGCAGAGCACAGGCTCCGGGCGCGCAGGCTCAGCGGCCATGGCTCACGGGCCCATCCGCTCCGCGGCATGTGGGATCCTCCCGGACCGGGGCACGAACCCGTGTCCCCTGCATCGGCAGGTGGACTCTCAACCACTGCGCCACCAGGGAAGCCTGGCCATTCAGTTTTATTGCACATTTATTTAAGGGAAAAATTAGTAAATTTTTTTCTGTTAATTTACAAGGAATCAGGTTAGTTAACAGAAATGCACCTGCATAGAAACAATTCCTGTCTTACATAAAATCACAATTTGTGGATCATAAAAACACACTACAAAATTTTCATTGGATAAAAGTCAGAAATTTGATTGATGGCTTTCAATCCTGTCACTCACTAATTGTGTGATTTTGGATAAAAGAGAAAATTTACTCAGAGCCAACCAATAACGTTTCTTGACACCACTGTGTTCTGATTTAGCAGCAATCCTGCCTGGGGACAGACCAACACTGTCAAGTGACCAGATGCTATTACCTGGTGACACTAACTTAATGGCTACACTCACCATGCACTGGTGAGAAAAGATTTCACCTCTGCTCATAATTATAAACAAGCATAAAAACCAGAAGAGTGATAAATGAGGCTCAGATCCTATGATGATGTTCTAGGCAAATTCCATGTTGTTTGCATTATTTTAATTAGTTCATCAGTTTTACTTCGTTGCATTTAAACATTTTCATTTATTCTTGAAATCGTCTCTGTAGTCACCTCTTACCCATGTTATAACGTATTCAACTTTTATCCACTTGGATGTGTCCCAGTACCATCTAGATAACCCATAGCAACATCCTTGGAGGATTCCATCATGGCATATTAAAGACCTGAGTCCCTCCAGCTAACTGAAGAAGCTCACTCTTGTTACCCTTCTGCAGCCTGCCAGGGCTCAATGGCTGATAGCCAAAGTTGTGTCTATGATAGAGTCTTGGCCCTTATACCACATATCGACCAAAATATTGAAGAAAGAGATCAGTAGCAGAGCCAAGGCCACTACAATGGAGTTATGAATGGAGAAAAGTTATTTTATTTAAAAAAATTCTCTCCATTCCCATTCCTAGCTGGACAATATGAACCTAATTTGGAGATTTTGGAGGCTCTGGCATATGAAACAGGAAATTCCTTACATAGCCTCATTTTCCTCTGCTAGACCAGATTTTAAAAATCCTGGAATAAACTCAGAAAACATTAAATTATGCCAGAGCTTTTCACAAACTACTTCTCATCCATTGACCTTGCAGAATATATGTAGATTACCTAAGAAAGTGTTTATAAATGCAGGAGATTTCATTGGAAACCCACTCCAAATATATAATTTTCTTGTCTTCTTTTCCCTTTGGCCTTAATGACCAAGATGGTGTCATTTTGGAGCTCACAACTGGTTACTTTCCAATCCACTAATCCAGGCACAAAGACAAGGGTGAAACTTGTGTGGTTGATATCTGGCCCCTGAGAGGTTTCCCAGGAGGCTACATTCCTTCCATTATTTTCTGCCTATATAATACCTGAAATGTGTCTTGTGACACTGTAACCCAGGAGATTTTGTGTGAAGTCATTCTGTCTTCATTTATTGCCTAGCTTCAGCAGGTGGAAAGAGATACCTCTGATAGCTGTAGATTATTTACAAGCTTAGAGATCAGTCCTACTCTGGCAGTTCTCATTTTATTAAGTCTTTCACTATCTCACCCCAGTGTAGCACAGTTAATCTGCTTTGTTTATTCTCTACATTTTTCATTCAGACACAGTTCTTTTCCCTGAGTGTTCTGTTGGAGAATTATTCAGGCATTTAGATAATCTTTTTCCCTCTTTAGAAAATAATGAGATAAAGGTATTCAAGCCAGGTTGACATCTCTCCAGAGAACACAATCCAAAAATTTAGAATTATTATGCAGAGTTTATAAAGAAAGGGTATTTCTAGATCTAAATTGATTTTACCTGTTACTGTTTACCCATTGTTGTCTTTTTTCATCAATATCTCTACCTTTTATATATTATAAATTGGACTATGTTCTTTATTCCTTGAAAAAACTATCATAATTATGAAGCAGGCTTCATTTTATATTCTAGTAGAAGAGGAACTGATAATCTCTTTTTAATATATGAAAGAAATATTTCTGCAAATAACATAGGGTACTATTTTTTTAGAGGAGAATCTTATTTGGTTGTGTTGGTATAGTGGCATTAATCTTTTCTCTAAATGATTGAATGAGATTTGGTATATTTTTATATGTGCGTTGACAGATGGAAGAAAGGGTGGGGAGGGTCAGTCTTTTGATTCTTGACTCTGTCTTCCATCCGTTTTAATAACCTGTTCTGAGCACTATTGTAGTCCTTGGTATCTTTCTCAATTCACTGTTATAGCTGCCTCTTTCATTCTTGGTCTGTAGTTATGAACATCACACTGAAGCTGCTGATCAGAGTCTACCCCCGAAAGGTTATTGCTTATAATTTTCAATAGGTGTCAAGCAGAGTGCCAGACACTGGTTATCGATCCCAGGGGAGGACTCTAAACACTTCTGCTCACTGCATCTTGGTATCAAAGTTGCCAAGGAAAACACAGTGCTGTCAGGCACTGGATGCAACAATGCTAAACTCGGGCTTCCCTGGTGGTGCAGTGGTTGAGAGTCTGCCTGCCAATGCAGGGGACACGGATTCGTGTCCCAGTCCGGGAAGATCCCACATGCCGCAGAGCGGCTGGGCCCGTGAGCCATGGCTGCTGAGCCTGTGTGTCCGGAGCCTGTGCTCCGCAGCGGGAGAGGCCACAACAGTGAGAGGCCCGTGTACCGCAAAAAAAAATAAAAAACAATGCTAAACTCACGTAGAGAAGAAAGAGAGCAAGATCAGCTTCAGGAATGGGTGTCAGTCCCCCATCACCAGGATGTCTCTCTCCCTGTGGGAGACGCAGGGAAATTGGCCACTGCACATCCCTCTCACACTGCAGTGGAAGGAACCCTGTCCCTTTTCCTCGGAGGGCAGATGTAACAGTGGGGTTGGACAGGTGCCGTATTCTGCACATACTTTAAGCAGAGACAGAAGAGTACTCTCTGACCCTGAAACAAGGAAAGATATTCCCACACAAGGTGATGCACCTGGCACAGGCTGTGTAGAGGGTGTGTGGGCCCTTTGTCTCCTGGTGAGGAAGTGTTCCAGGCCCAAGGCCCACCCTTCCACAGCTGAGTTGGGGCTGAAAGACTGAGCATGAGACCTGCTTTTCCCAACAATAGGAATATATGTCTGATAATCAAAATTCATCCTACATCCTTCAGATGCCAAAAAGTTTTATCCACCCCTGGAAAAGTCTGAAGAACCAGAGCTGGAAGTTCAGAAATGACTGAGGTGTTTGGAAGCAGCTAGTGACTAGAGAGGGAGAATTGAAGGAGCTGCGACCTGCCAGGCTCCAGCTACAGTCCCTAAACCCCTAATGCCCGTATTCACTGTCCATGGACAGTCTCTAGGCTTATTCTCTGCTTTTCCCAGCCTGTATCCACCACAAATACCTTAAGCTGTTTGTAAGTCTTCCTTTCCACTTTCCATCTGTCCTTCCTGTTTATCTAACTGGTATTTCTCTTACATAAAGACATTGAGGACAGGTTGAGGACAGGACCTAGAGGGAGGAAACTATAGCATTTAAAAATATACATGTTTAAAGGCTTCCCTGGTGGCACAGTGGTTGAGAGTCCACCTGCCGATGCAGGGGACACAGGTTTGTGCCCCGGTCTGGGAGGATCCCACATGCAGCGGAGCAGCTGGGCCTGTGAGCCATGGCCGCTGAGCCTATGTGTCCGGAGCCTGTGCTCCGCAACGGGAGAGGCCACAACAGTGAGAGGCCCACGTACCGCAGGAAAAAAAAAAACAAAAAACATATTTTAAAAAACCAATATTTAAAAAAACAATCTAAATAAAGAAAAACCCATATCATGTTCCTATACAGGAAGGCTTAATATCATGAAAATGCCAACCACTTTCAAATTAATATATATTTAATTAATTATAAGGAGAATTCCAATGGTTTTGGTGGGGAGGGAATTAACGAAATGACTTAAATATTTTTTGAAGAATAAGTGTGATTACAAATCAAGATTAATCGAAGTGTAAATTGGTAAGGCCATATTTGCCCTACCAGATAGTAAAACTTATTATATAAGTTGCTATAGCAAAAGAGTACACGACTGGCACAGGACATAATTGATCATCATGGCCCTTATTTGCTTCCCTTTTGCCAAAAAAAGCAAATTCAGAATCTTTTCTTTCAAAGGTAAAAAAAAAATTACAGGAAAAAGTCACTTTTCTATTTTGTTTCATATTCTTGAGGCAAAAGTTTCTAAACTGTCAACATTTGCAATGAGTTAATATCCTAGAATCCTGCAGTCACTTGGGAGACTACATTTATAGTCAGTTTATAGGGAACAGCAGTGAACTAAAAAGCATGTAACTCCATAGCCTAGCATATACTTCATAATCTTTCATCTACTCTCATCTTCTTTCTCTTGACTTTTTAAAAAATTTATTATTATTTTTTTTTGCGGTACGCGGGCCTCTCACTGTTGTGGCCTCTCCCGTTGCGGAGCACAGGCTCCGGACGCGCAGGCTCAGTGGCCATGGCTCACGGGCCCAGCCGCTCTGCGGCACGTGGGATCCTCCCGGACCGGGGCACGAACCCGTGTCCCCTGCATCGACAGGCAGACTCTCAACCACTGCGCCACCAGGGAAGCCCTCTCTTGACTTTTTAAAAATAAATTTAACTTAATATCTTTCTTACAGAATTTTGTCTCACAGAACATGTTCAGTAGTGGATGTGTACAGTAATGGACATGCATAGTAATAAAGGAAGTTAGTATTTTATAAGGAATAAAACGCAAAGTGTACACCTTTTTTCTCTATCAAAGAAACATTTAGGAGTGCCAGATTAACATGGCAGAGTAGGAAGATCCTGAGCTCCCCTCCTCCCATGGACACACCAAAACCACAACTACAAGCAGAATGATTATCTCTGAGAATGACCTGAAGACTAGCAGAACAGATTTTCTACAACTAAGAATGTAAACAGAATGCCATGTCAAGATGGGTAGGAGGGTCAAAGATGCAGTCTAGACAGAACCCATACCCCCAGTGTGGTGACCCACATGTGGGAGGGATAGCACAACTGTGGAGGTGCCCACTTCACAGTGAGGGGGTCCAAGGCCATATGGGGATCCTCAGCTCGGGGACCTGCACAGGGAAGATGAGCTCCCATAACATCTGGCTTTGAACACCAGTGGGGTTTACATTTGGGAGAGCTGGAGGGCTATGGGAAACCGAGACTCTGCTCTTAAAGGGTGCACACACAAACTCACTTACTCTGAGTACCAGCACAGAGGCAGGAGAATGTGAGGGGTACCTGGGTCATATGCTGCAGGAGGTTCCCTGAACAATTTGGGGGTGAGTGCTGGAGGGGTAGGGATATGGTGGAATTTTCTCCAGGGTTGAAGGCACTGGCCAATGCCATTTTCTTTTTTTTTTTTTTACCTCTCCTTCCACCATCTGGCCCAGTACTGGCAGGCAACATTTCGTCCCTCTCCATCAACTAGCTAACACCATGTGCCCCACGCCAACGTTCTCCTGAGGACCCACCCTTCCCATCCCACCCTCCCCAGCCAGCCCCTTCAAAGCAGCCCCTGCCCCACCTGGCAGGTGGCCTCAGCTGGCCCCAGCAACTGTACAAAGTGGCTCCACCTCTGAGGGGCGGGGGGGCACCCTGCATGCCATGAACCCACAGCAGTCACAGCAGAGCCACACAGCCAGCCAGGGCACAGTTGCAATCCAACCACACAGGAGGATGCACACAGCACACATGTGGGACATCCCAGGAGCATCTGGTTCTAGTGGTCAAGAGGGATTGCACCCCTGTGCCCCACAGGACACCTTATACATAAGCCTGCTGTTTCAAGAACAGGAGATATAGCTGATGTACTTAATGCATAGAAATAGGCACAGAGGGTTGGGCAAATGAAAAGATAAAGGAATATCTTCCAAACAAAAGAAAAAGATAAAACCTCAGAAAAAGAGCTAAATGAAACAAAGAGCAATTTACCAGATAAAGAGTTCAAAATTATAGTCATAAAAATGTTCACCGAAGTTGGGAGAAGAATGGATGAACTCAGTGAAAACTTGAAAAGGCAAATAGAAGATATGAAAAAAGACCCAATCAGAGGGCTTCCCTGGTGGCGCAGCGGTTGAGAGTCCGCCTGCCAATGCAGGCGACATGGGTTCGTGCCCCAGTCCGGGAAGATCCCACATGCCGTGGAGCGGCTAGGCCCCTGAGCCATGGCCGCTGAGCCTGCATGTCCGGAGCCTGTGCTCCACAACGGGAGAGGCCACAACAGTGAGAGGCCCACGTACCACAAAAAAAAAAAAAAAAAAAAAAAAAAAAAAGACCCAATCAGAACTGAAGAATACAATAACTGAAATAGAACATACACTAGAGGGAATCAGCAGCAGATTAGACAATGCAGAAGAATGGATCAACAATCTGGAAAACAGGGTAGTGGAAATCACCCAATCAGAACAGCAAAAAAAAAAAAAGAATAAAAACCAATGAGGAGGGCTTCCCTGGTGGCACAGTGGTTGAGAATCTGCCTGCTAATGCAGGGGACACAGGTTTGAGCCCTGCTTTGGGAGGATCCCACACACTGTGGAGCAACTAGGCCCGTGAGCCACATTTACTGAGCCTGCGCTTCTGGAGCCTATGCTCTGCAACAAGAGAGCCCGCGATAGTGAGAGGCCCGCTCACCGCGATGAAGAGTGGTCCCTGCTTGCCACAACTAGAGAAAGCCCTCACACAGAAACAAAGACCCAACACAGGGCCTCCCTGGTGGCGCAGTGGTTGAGAGTCCGCCTGCCGATGCAGGGGATACGGGTTCGTGCCCCGGTCCGGGAGGATCCCATATGCCGCGGAGCGGCTGGGCCCGTGAGCCATGGCCGCTGAGCCTGCGCGTCCGGAGCCTGTGCTCCGCAACGGGAGAGGCCACAACAGTGAGAGGCCCGCGTACCGCAAAAAAAAAAAAAAAAAAAAAAAAAAAAAAAAAAAAAAGACCCAACACAGCAACATCCTAAAAAAAACAAAAAACAAAAAACAATGAGGATAGTTTAAGAGATCTCTGGGACAACTACAAGCATACTAACATTTACATTATAGGGGTCACAGAGGAGAAAAGAGAGAGAAAGGGACAGATAACCTATTTGAAGAAATAATGGCTGAAAACTTCCCTAACCTGGTGAAGGGAACAGACAGACAAGTCCAAGAAGCAGAGAGAGTTCCAAACAAGATGAACCAAAGACACCCACACCAAGACACATTATAATTAAAATGTCAAAAGTTAAAGAGAGAATCTTAAAAGTTTCACAATATTTCCTTTCACATTTGAAAGAATATTGCAGAAAGGGGTTTATTGCTGTCTCCTTTTGGGAGACAAGTCACCAAACTAATTTTCATCTCACTAAAAATTTCCAGAAATTTGTAACCAGTACATTCTCATTGCCTGTAAATAACTGTTATAGGATCATTGGACATATAAAATGTATTGTAAATGATATCTACTTCAGGACATTTTATCCTTTCTTACTCTTTCTGAGATGTGAATGTAGCTTTCTTCTTAGAAGAAAACAGCAGTTTTGTAAATATCCCTGGAATAGAGATATAATATTTTAATTGAATATTTGAACATTACTTATCATATTCAAAAATTTTTTTAATTCCTGAAATGAAGGAAAGGATGTAAGATACTTATTTTATATTCCTCTGGAATACTGTAAATTTTATTTACTATTTCTCTTTAGCTTTGTCTCTGTTCTTTAAAAACTGACTTTTTTTTTCAGGAGCTTATCTTGAGGTCTCTGCTTGAGAAAATATGCCAGAAAACTTGTTTCCTATTATTCTCTGTCAGCAATTGATGTCTCTGCTTCCTTGCTTTTTAAGAGAAATCATAGAAATGCTGGATTTTTTCAAAGCTGTTACATCATTTCCCCAAATAACAGTATAAACACCAACTTCTGTTATTTGATATTGCTTTTTAGCAAAATTATAAAATTTGGGAAGCAAATTTCATGACCAAATTTTGGTAGGAATCATTGCTTAAGGTTATTACATCAGATTCTTTATTTTTCAGCCTTTATCTCATGCATTTTTTATCCCAATTCACTGTCCTTCATGTGTACTATGTCTTTTGCACACACCTTAATTTTAAACATTTTAAATAAGCTGTTCTGTGAATATGAAAGACAACGTCTGTGAAGGAAGACAACCTCACAGTATAGAACAGCAAACAGAACTGAGAATCCCTGCTTTCAAAAGTAAATAAAGAGGTGGTAGAATGTGTAGGGATGCACTCTTTAGATTTCAGTGGAGTATATTCTTTGCTTCACTTCTCTGTGTGTCCCTTGGTAGACA
This sequence comes from Mesoplodon mirus, assembly GCF_964341445.2. Lineage (NCBI taxonomy): Eukaryota > Metazoa > Chordata > Mammalia > Artiodactyla > Ziphiidae > Mesoplodon > Mesoplodon mirus. The sequence goes on along the minus strand of NC_138988.1, from coordinate 77,967,396 downwards.
TACACCTGTCTTTCATTTGTGGGGAAGCACAGGGCCTCCTCAGTATTCATCCCCACCTTCTGATTCAATCTCCTCAGAATTATGTCTCCAGAGGTATGAATGACTCGGCAAATGCCTGTCATTCTCCTTTTTTTCGCAAAACATGGATTATTTTCCCAAAATGATTAGTTAAATCTTGATATAATGTTACTTCAGGACTATAGGAACAGAATTTTTGTATTTTATGTATTTATTTATTGAATAAATGTGTGTGTGTGTGTGTGTGTGTGTGTGTGTGAAGGGGAGGGAGCTTGAAATATGAAGAAGACAGAGGAGTCATCTCTCAACAAAGGACCTGCTTTAGTGATCCTGTTTGATTCATGTTCCTTTTTTTTTAGGTCCAAGAAATCATATTTTTATAATTAATTTTGGAATTTAAGTTACTTTTCTTTCTGCCTGGGTGAATGCTACTCATCCTTCCAGGCTTAGCTGAAACACCAGCCCTAGGCAAGAGGGGATGAATGCCACTGAGACTCAAATCCTCTCTTATGAAACTTATATTATAGTTATTTGTATCCAGATATTATTTTGTGTCCTTATGGCCAAGCTCCTTTAAAATAGTGACTGTGTCTTTCTTATTCGTTTCTCCTCTCAGGGGAGGTGCTGGGACCCAGGCAGCAAGGGTAAGGGCTTTTAGTGTAGACAGACATAGGTTTGAAGGCTGCTCTGACACTTTCAAGCTTCTCCTTGGACACATGACAACTTGATAGTTGGCAGATTGTGATGAGGAATAAATGAAGTGGTCCAACATATTGGTGACATTAGATGGTCAATAAATTAGTGTTATTCTCTTCCTATCTCTTATAGCACCTATGCTTGGGCTAACATGTAACAGATATGAAGCAAATATATATTGAGTGAATAAATGGTTGAAGTAGTAGAATTTTAATCTATTATATATCCTTAACAAATATAAGTTACAGTTACTGTGTTCTAACATGCTTGTCATCATGCCTGCGGAAACCCAAAACTATACAGAACATTTTAGAAACATTCTTCGCTATTTCTGAACTCAAGACTCATCCTTTCTTTTGTTTGGTTTCAAATATCCTATGATTTGGTTTGACTTTTTTTTTTTTTTTTTTTTTTTTGATACGCGGGCCTCTCACTGTTGTGGCCTCTCCCATTGTGGAGCACAGGCTCCGGACGCTCAGGCTCAGCAGCCATGGCTCACGGGACTAGCCGCTCCACGGCATGTGGGATCTTCCCGGACCGGGGCACGAACCCATGTCCCCTGCATCGGCAGGCAGACTCTCAACCACTGTGCCACCAGGGAAGCCCCTGGTTTGACTTTTATTGCATTTGTGCCAAGAATTAAACAGATGGCTTCTGAATTTTACCCCATAGTTTCTTCCCTGGCTGCCTTTTGTACTGGTCCCCATCTCCATTAGGCCCTAGCCCTTTTGATGATTACCTTGGCATTCTTCCAAGTGGAGCCTTCTAATTTTAGAGTCAAAACACTGGAAGAACAAACCACAGATGTGCATTGAAATATGTACAGTATGGGTACAGAGCCATTTCTAAGAGTTATAATAAGAAAGGTCTTTAACCTAAAGATGTTCTTTGAAAACAGCATCTTTTTCTTTTTCTTTGTCTAGTCTGAGAATACTACCTTAATTTTCCTACATCACACTGGGACTTGAGAAACTAAAAATATTTTTTCAAAACATTTATTTTCCAAGTGTAGTCTACATCTCTTCTACATTTGTAGGTCATAATAGATTTTGTTTTCAACTCAGAACAAGCTTTTGTTTCTTTATTGTATAATACAAAACATTTTTTTGCACTTTATAATTCAATTAGTCTCCTAAGAATAATTCATAAAAAACCTTTTCTCCAAAATAAGGTCAGAAACTTCACTATTACCAGAGTACAAACTTTTTCAAGGCCAGAATTATGCCTGTCTCGTAATAGGTTGGTCACTATGGAGTCACACAGATCTGATTTCAAACACTTAATCTGACCCGTGGTAGTCATTTATCCTTGATCAATTAGAGAAATATTTATTTTCTGTATCTTGTAGCTTCAGTAAAGTAAAATACAAAAAATAAGTAGAGGGATTGTTTGGTGAATTTGTCTAATGTAGATGCTCTAAATAGATTTTTAAAGAGAAAAACCTTTTTTAAAGTAAGATTTAGAATCTGAAGTGTAGGTTACTGCTAATTTCTTTGTAGTGTCCATTCGGCAAGGGCCCTCATTTGCTGGGGTCACCTTGGTTTCCAAGATAAAGGTGAAATTGGTCTGAACTCCCTCCCAGAGTTCTAGGGATCTTTGGAGGGAGAAGTGATGGAGGGGGCCAGAAGTGGAGGCCTGTGCCTCTCGGAGTTTCTCTTGACTTCCAGTCTTGCATTTCCTGATTTCTCCACTTCCGCTCTTTTCCCTTCTGCAGTTCTGCCTCTTTTCCATATTGCATTGCTTCCTGGACATACCCAGATCTTTATTTCCCCAAGTGTTAACTTAAGGTATGTGTTAGCTGAATTTATTAAAATATTAAAAATATAGGACAAGGAAAGGGAAAATTACACAGTAGCCAGAAACAACTTAAAAATTGAGTATATGACATAAAGTTGAATTTTCTCTTCTTAAAAGTCCCATCTGCCATTTCTCCCTTGGAGAGTTTTCCTTAGTTTTCTAATAGGTTGTCGGTCACCTGCCATGTAGACAATGGTCTTCTTTTTCTTTTTTTTTTTCACTCAAGTACACTCTAAAAGAAACTCAGATCCCCTCATACATTTTTAAGTTGTCTTCTAAAATTTATTATCCTGCATTTCAATACCTTCCCTGCTTTTAACTATCTTCAAATATTTTATATCTCATAGAACGGTTTCCTTGCCTGCATGGTGTACCTGTTAACTGTGTGTTCATTTCTTACCTCCTAGACTGAGTGTATTGCAAGAATGCCTTCATTGTTGTAACCCTGGTGGAGGCTGACTCAACTCCTGGCTCTTGCCCAGTGCTCAAAAATCTGTCAAGTTTAATGGAGTGTATAGACGCCCCTATGGGAATTAATAGAACCAGAGCTCAAAAACCCTAGTTCCCAGACTCCACTAACCAGAAACATTTGCTTCTGACTCCTCAGGAATTCCACCTGTACTGACTGAGAAGGTTTCCCAGGCAGCACCCACCCAACCCTCTTCTGCAGGATGGGCTGGCTTTAGGACAAGCCTCATCCAGAGTGAAAGAGAAATGTGGCTGGAGACCCACATTCCACTCTCATCCACTCATGCCCAGTACAGTTGGGAGGAAAATGTGAAAGTTGACTTAAACTGACCATGTTGTTCACTTTTATTAAGCAAGTACTGTCAAAATTGAAAGCTGAGTTGTTTAATTTTCAAAATGTAAACATTTTACTTGAAATATCGTTAATTAAACTGTCTCATTTGACTGAAGTCCCTGACCATATGTTGGTCCATAGAAAGAGCAACCGCAATCCTTTTCCACGTGACTACAATCTAAATATTAGCTAAGGTATGCAACTTACAGTAGGAATGTTTGATGTACCTGTGTTTAGAGAGCTCATCATTCCAGATGAAATACATGTGTCCCATCACCCCTTTCCTAATATTCTTTTGGGGCTTTCTGAAATGTATGATTAAAAAGCAAAAGCAAAAACAAAAACAAATCAGCAGGGAAGAGATAGAAGTAGTAAGTCAGGTGGCTTCTCAGACCTCTTACTTCGTACTTTTGATGCCGATCTTTTATTGCTCTTTCCTTAAGTGGAATGAGAATTTGGACAAGAAACAATGAAATGAGTAAAAATTGAACATCTTTCTGACAGGGACTATCTTAGTCATCTGATAGCCATAGGACTGTGAGAACCAAGGTTGAATACCAATCCATTACATTACAGTAATCAACATTGGTTTAGTTTTATATGCCATACATTTTAACTTGGTAAGAAGAAAATGATAAAAAGAGTCAATAACTTACTAAACTTGGTATGCAAAAGTAATAATAATATTAACACCTGATATCAGAGACAGTATTTAACTTATATAGCTTACATAAAATCATTTTCTGGCCTCTTTAAGTCCATCTTTTTTTTTTTAATTCTCTTTCCAGGTAAAGATAAGATTAAAGTGTCTGAGGATGACTTGAAGAAACTCCCTCTAATTAAATGGTGTATTTTGGAAACCATTCGTTTAAGAGCCCCTGGAGTCATTACTAGAAAAGTACTGAAGCCAGTTAAAATTTTGGTGAGCATTGGTTTTGTTTTAAAATAATGAACCTTCTGTGGAAAAAAAGTCGATATTTTGCCCATTTATTATTAGATAATTTCTTAAGTTCCATGAAGTACTATGTGACCCTAAATAGGTTACTAATAAGAGTTGTGCAGCACCAGTTTGTTAATATAGGTATCTATCTATTGGCAACTATTTTAGCTAAAACATAAGCCTTTCATAATCATTTTGGCTATGTGATTCTATATCAGAATTAGTATAATCCTATTTCAATCAGGCAGGAGGGTCGGATAGTGTTTCCTCTGCTGAACCAACCAATGAGTATTACTGAGATGGAATAGGTTGAGGAATTGAGTGTGTGAGGGAAGTCCTTTAGGATAACTGGAAGACAGTTCAGACCACAGATCACAGATACAGGAACAGATAGCAGGAATGCCATGGATAATAGAAACTGATATTAGGAATTAGTGACTGAGTGAGGTCCTCTCTATGGGCAAAGTAGGAGAATATTCTCAAGTGCACCATGAAAGGTATGTGCATGTGGCAAACGTTCAGTTCAATATCTGGTGAATCATTCAGGCAGAACAAAAAAAATTATTTTTTAAAGGAATGATTTGGGACCTAAATTATCCAGATAGATTATAATTAGTCAGCCCTCCGCTCTTGTTAGCTTTTTTTCCCACGGCTTAAGAGGGCTTGGATTAAAATCAAGAAAATTTTGTAGTAATAGGATTCAAAAGAGACAAAAAAATCCAAATTTGATACAAGTTGCAACTTGCTAAATTCAAAAACAAACATAGTTTATTTAACTGATCTTATGTAGATTGTAGCATTCAGTTTCAGAGGGATTTTAACAGTTTTTGCTTTTAAATAATCAAATTATCAATTACGTTAAAACTATGACTATAAGAGAATATATATATTTAAATATTTATAAATTTAAATATATATAAATTTATATATGTAGTAAAAGAATATATATATTCTGTATTGAGAGGAAATAGTCAAACAACTTGGTGCAATTAAGTAGAGCAATGTGTTTATTACTTTGAATATTACTATAATTGTTATTGAACTTTTAGTAAGCCTTATTTATATTCTGGGTAGTAGTAAATTAGCTGAAATGCAGAATAGTTATTTGACAAATAAGTGGGTATTTTGATTGTTATTTTAAGCATATAGATCCTATACAAGTTTTGTTAGATTAATACCTAAGTATTTCCGTTATTCTGGAGCTTTTGGAAATGGTATTTTTATTCTTTTATTTATTTATTTTAATAAAGTGGGCTTTTCTTTTCTTTTTATTTATTTATTTTCTATTTGGCTGCATTTGGGTCTTTGTTGCTGTGTGGGGGCTTTCTCTAGCTGTGGCGAGCGGGGGCTACTCTCCGTTGCAGTGCGCAGGCTTCTCATTGCAGTGGCTTCCCTTTTTGCAGAGCACAGGCTCTAGGCGCACGGGCTTCAGTAGTTGCAGCACGCGGGCTCAGTAGTTGTGGCTCATGGGCTCTAGAGTGCAGGCTCAGTAGTTGTGGCACACAGGCTTGGTTGCTCTGCGGCATGTGGGATCCTCCCGGACCAGGGTTTGAACCCGTGTCCCCTGCATTGGCAGGCGGATTCCCAACCACTGCCCCACCAGGAAAGCCCTGTAAGTGGCATTTTTTAAAACTTTGATTCTTCATTGTACAATACTTGTCTGTAGGAATATAGTTGATTTTTGTGTGTTGACCTTGTATCTGCAATGTTGTGACATCAATATAGAAACCTAAGTTTCATTACAGTATAAATCTGTCATTAAAATTTTTTTATACATTATTCTTCACATTTCATGCATCTACGGAGTTTTCATATTTATTTCAAGGCCACATTAATAGTACATTGAGTTGATAGCTTAAATATTTAATTATTTCCTGACTCTTGAGAGTTCAGGTAGTTTTCTTTGTTTTTAAAATAGTAATTATTTGTACCTTTGTGCCTAGTACATTTTCTTTAAGGATTATCATTGAATTATGTTTTTGTAGTGGATTACTGGTCCAAGGGTATGAACACATTTATGATTCACTGCCTAAAATCCTTTCACAAAACTGGAGTATTTTATAGGTCCAACACCTATGGATTCCCCCCAAAAAATTTTAATTAAAAATGATAGATATCCAAAACAATTTGATAAATTATTTTAAAAATTCATAGTCTCTTACTTCTATTTCCTCACACCCACATGTTCTTCCTAGAGGACATGAGGCTCAGAAGCATCCAAGGTGCCTTCCAAGCCCTCGTAGCTGCAGTTATGCCTCTCTTAGTGGTAGAGCAACACCACAAACACGTACTCAGGCTGCTATCATCCCAGAATGTTCCAGCATTTCCTTTCATTATTTTTCACATCTCTTTTTAATATATGTAAAAGATGCAGTGTTTCCTGTACCTGCTATTTCTTCTGTACACAAAATAAACACTTCCTTTCCTCTTAGGAGGCCCAAACTAATCACTGTGATGTTCACCCTACAGAGTTGAGACTTTAAAAATAATAAATGGAACAGTTTTTTTCTTGTTACACAAGCAAAGTATGGTAATTAAGGGGAAAAAAGACCATAAAAAGAAGCTAAAGGAAGAAATTAAAAATTGCTTAGAATCTTGCAAGTTAGAGATAACCACTATGAACATTTGGTATTATTATAATTTCAGAATTTTTTCCTGTAGTATGTGCATTAAAAAAATAAATTGGGGTCACACAAAGCTAATTTTCTCACAACCTGCTTTTATTTTATTTAATAATAAATCCCAAATAGTTTTCTGTATCAATAAAAGACATCCACATCATTTTGAATTATAGTGTAATCTAATATATGGACATCAAATAAATTTTAAAATCAGTTCAATGTTCTTGAATATGTATGTGACTTCCATTCTTTCACTATTATAAATAGTGCAAAGATTAACATTCCTATAGCTAAATATTTGTGCACATTACTGATTATTTCCTTAGTATAAATTCATATGACTTGGTTCTTTTAAGCTTCAAGTATTTTCTAAAACAGGTGGAATGTCTTTGCTGAACATATTAATATGTTCCCAGGAATTTGGATCATAAAAATCATTTCAGATGGGATCATCTATGTTTTGACCAGTTGGACAACAGGTCAAGATTCCTTGCTATGAATGCTAGAAGTATTCTCCACTGCTATTTCCTAAGGGAATCTGAACAGGATATTTATTACAGTCTGAACAGAATATTTATTTTTGCTCCTGTAGTCATTCCTTTCTATATTTTTTTGGAATGATTGAGAATGGACAAACTCTGGTTTCTTTGGTTTACTGTATTCCTTCCTTCTCTTTATTATCAGTATTATCAGTATTTACTATCAGTATTTACTGTATTAGAAACTAAAGCTGAGAAATTGTTAAAATATTTATTTAATAATTCATTTTAAAAATAATAAGAAAACTAATACATATTAAAATAATTGTGTGTGGGGTTTTTTAAGATTTTTTTTTTTGATGTGCACCATTTTTAAAGTCTTTATTGAATTTGTTACAATATTGCTTCTGTTTTATGTTTTGGTTTTTTGGAGCGAAGCATGTGGGATCTTAGCTCCCTGAGCAGGGATTGAACCCACATGCCCTGCATTTGAAGGCAAAGTCTTAACCACTGGACCACCAGGGAAGTCCCCAGATAGTGTGGTTTTATGTAGCATAACTATATTTTTCAAAACACAAAAAATATAGAAGAACAGCATCATTTTAAGTGTTTGCAAATCTCTCTGATGCCTTCTGCTAATAGAAGAAATCTGAATTCCCATATATGTGTCTGCAGTCAGTTGTTGTGATATATTGTTTCCTATTAATGGAAATGAAGAAGATTCAGCCTCATACAGACATGTAACCAAAAAAGGAAGGAGTATTTTATTAGCCTTTTCAGGTATTTCTGTGGCTATTCTTTGATACTACACTAAAACTCAACAGAGGTACTTTCTTAAAAGTTTGTTGCAATCTGAAAATATATTAATGAATTTTTTGTACTCAGTTACATTAAAATCCATTGGTCTATCCTATACTTTGAATGAGTCTTTTACCCAGGAATGGTTTTTGATCTGGCAGATTCTCTGAAAATGTCTTGGGATGCCCAGAAGACCCTAAGCCACCTTTGAAAGCCACTGTTGTGGAGAGAAGAGGGCTTCTTATGTTTAGGATTAATCAATGGAACCACAAAGCAGATGAACAGACTGTACCATATCAAAATTTAACATGTCCTGTTTTTTAAAGTATAACCTAAATTAAATGTCAGCCAAAAATTAAGAATAAATGTCAGTATAAGTACAATTCAAGGGTTAATAATTTTAATATTTAATGAATTCACAGATCAATAAGTAAAGGACTAATACATATATAGATAAATGAGGATAGGACATGAGCACAGAAGTTTTATAGAAGAAAATAACAACATGGAAAATACTCAGCAAAGACATAAACTTTTAAACAGCAATCAAAAAAAACCTATTTTAAATGTCAGATTAGCAGATGAGAGGACAATGAAATTGATACTCTCATATATTTAGTTAGAAACATGTCTTGCTACAAAATTTGAGGAAACAGTTGAGCAACATGTATTAATAACCTTAGATGTTCCGAAGACATAGGACATGTATATCCCTATGTTTTCTGAACATATATATTAAAAGATTTTATATGAACAATGCTTTGTGGAAGAAGATGTTTGTGATGGCATTACTTATTATAGCAAAAACAGTAGAGAACGATTGATTAAGAAGCCACTGGAGAGAAAATTATTTTAAATGAGTATACAATATAAAATAATACTTATGCTATAATATCAAGTGAACAATATAAGAGTCAAAAATTATTTATTCAGTAGGGTAAAAACAATATTTATATACTAGGTATTTATGTATGTAAACAATATTTATCAGTATATATAAACAACAAACTATATTTAAAAACAACAATAAAAAAACCACAAAGCTAAACTACTGTTATTAGGTAAAAGTACTGGAGGGAAGTCTAGCCAATTGATAACTGTCTTTTGTTGCCAACTCTCTCGTTGTTTTCTTTTCTAGTTTTTTCTATTTTTCTGAATTTTCCAAAATGTCTAGAAAGCAGTTTTTATTACACAAAAGAATATACTTTTAATTTTTAAAGTAATATATATATATATATATATATATATTTTTTTTTTTTTTTTTTTTTTTAAACAACTAACACCAACCAAGCTCCTGACCAAGAGCTAGAGAGAAAGAATGTGCTTTGGGACTCCTCTGATGGATGCTTTGCCTTTACAGGACTCCTCTTTTCTTGAAGTAAGAGTCTGCATTCCTTGCACCCACTTTGGTCTTAGCATCCTTCTTGAGTTACAACAGAGAATCCTTCTGCTCTTCCCTCTTCAAGAAAAGCCAGTCTCCGGACTAGCAGATGAAGTTCATCTGGCCTCACAGCATCCCTGTGGGGTGGGCTAGCCAAGTTCACTTCTGTCTACCTGACAGGTGTCATTATTGCCAACACAGAGAAGCTGTGACTTCCACTTCCTAGTGATCTATGCCCTGGTCCTCTGACTGTTTTGCCTCCCTCTTGATCTTTCTCTTCATGTGCCATGTTAACAAGGACAGGACTGTTTGGCCCAGGCATAATGATGTCCGTTTGCTCAGAGGATTCCTTTGATACAACCAGCTCTCACACCCTTTGCTGCCACTCATCCGCCTGGCATTTGCTGCTGCAACAGGAACTTCTGTCTGGTCTCCTCCCTGTTGCTAGCGTGAATGCTGTTCCTGAGGCCGCCTTTGAAGTCTTCCTCTACTACCCTGCTCTGTAGGCTGCAGCAGTCAGCATCTCCACATCACGATCCTAGGTCAGCAGCCACTGAAGAGGGCTGGGGGGAGGGTGGGGGGAGGGGAAGGGCAGCGGCTCCCCCGACTGGATGCCTGGCCCAGGGCTGCCCCCAACCATATCAGGGCCCTCCCCAGCTGATTTCAGAGCCAATCATGACCCCTCTAGCCTCAGTTCCAGCAGAGGTAGAACAAACACACAAGACTGGGATCTCACAGGTCTTTTCCACGTTAAAAACGGTAAGAGGGCATGAGCAAAAGTCTCCCTCTCCTCCTAGCTTGACCTGACGCTCTCCAGCAATCCTGGCACTGAAATGACCAAACTCAAGTAATACTCAGCAACCATCGGAGTCAACAGTGATTCTCTTGGGTTAAAAAATGATGGCCCCTCCCCATACTCCACTCCCTGCTCACATGAAAAGACATGTTTTCAATTGTGCCATGCTACTGTTCTGGATACGTAAACTTAAAGTAAGTGTTTTGCAGATATCTTGAGGACACTTCAAAATTACACAGGATTAAACAGATGTGGCTTCTGATGCTTGGCAAAGGGAGTTACTAATAAAACGTCTTCAGCTCAGTAGAGACGGTAGCTCTCTAGCGATCTCACACCTTGGGGGTGCTCTTTGTCTTCTGGTACCTGAACAAGGTGATGTAAAGATGATTTTGTGAAATAGTTTTTAGTTCCTGTTATAGTTTATATATCATGAAAATCTATTATAATGTGAATGGAGAAGGATCATGCAGACTCTGCTGCTTGAGGAAACATACTGTTTATCATCAGTTTCACAACCACTGAGACCTCAAATGTGAAACCAACCCAATAAGCCCACAACACTTGCTTTGTCCGATGTCTTCCTAAGCAGTTGTCTTCAACTTCTTTCTGCCCTAACAGCTGCTGCTAGAGTGAAACAAACAAACAGAATCCACTGCTCCTGCCCTGACACTGTCATCAGCATCCCCAAGGACAGAACATCCACTACCCCTGTTCTCAGTGCCAGTATGGCCAGTGTCCTGTCTCAGAGTTAGTTTTTTCTGTTCTAGAACCTGGGAATCCACTGTGGTTTCCATCATCAAGACCACTTGCTGCAAACTCCAATATCAAATATCAGAAGCTTAGATAGCTAGTGGGAAGCAGCCTCATAGCACAGGGAGATCAGCTCGGTGCTTTGTGACCACCTAGAGGGGTGGGTTAGGGAGGGAGATGCAAGAGGGAAGAGATATGGGAACATATGTATACGTATAACTGATTCACTTTGTTATAAAGCAGAAACTAACACACCATTGTAAAGCAATTATACTCCAATAAAGATGTAAAAAAAAATCAAAAGCTGCATTACAGTGGACTTAGACCAGTTTCTAAAATTTTCACATGTATCTCTATCTTCCTCCATGTAACCAAAGATATATGTATGTATAACTGATCATCAGAATTAGAAATCAGTAATTGCTTACATTGGAAAATAGAAATGATCCATCTAGGAAAGAGATTTTCTCACCATTGATTATACAATGTATATGTCTTCTCTCTAATATGGTAATATGGTTGTAGGATTATTTTTAATGACCCAAGCTCTCATTAAGGCAGATCTCAAAACATGACTTGGAACCATTTTTCTGTTATAGAATTATACCGTTCCTTCTGGTGACTTGTTGATGTTGTCTCCATTTTGGCTACATAGAAATCCAAAGTATTTTCCTGAACCTGACCTGTTCAAGCCTGTAAGTTGTCTCTTTCAGTATACATTGTCCTTGGATTTCTGCCAGGAGTATGAATTCATAAATTAGCTAGGGCTATACCATTAAGCAGCCATATTTCTCTGGTAACTAAGGCTACAAATCACAGACTAGATTTGTAATATAGATGTCATAACATTTACAAATCAGCTAGAAAAGTTTTTGGAATAAGCTTCACCAACTTTAAAATAACTTTTTGTCTGAAACCAGCAGGACATGTTAAAAGTAAATATGCTTGGTTCTGATAGAAGCCATATTTCATGTTCTTCAGGCAATTGCTTCTGTTATTGGTTTCCAAGGAGTACAAAAATAAAAATGAAGCAAATTAAAACTGTGTTCTGCTATTTCTTAGAACTGGGGAGTTACAGGGCTAAACAAAATCTTAAGAGGTCATTTAGTCCTTTCTCTGCCTTTAGGTAAAACTGTCAAAAATGGCATCCAGATGAATTAATTCTGCAGACCAAGCTTTCTCCAACAGGGAGGGCTGTCAGTGTCTCATTACTAAATTTATTACCAAGGGCAATTTTATGATGGAGCCTGAGGTCTTATTATAAATATTCTTTCTCTTCTGAGGTCAATTCTGTGGTTGATTTACATTATCATTTACATTTACCACTTAACAAAGTTCTTTTTAAACCTTTTTATTTATTAGTTCCCATTCCAAAAACATAATTGTGGCTGATATTAATAACAGGTTGGAAAAAATTACCAACAACCCTGCAACTTTATATGCAAGGATTAGCTGTACAAGATCATTTTTAGCCTAGAGAAATAAAGTTAAGCTTATTTATATAAGACTGATTTAGAAAAAAAAATGCTTTCTTCCCACAGGAACGTTGGAAAAAGGCAAATTTAGAGAAGCATGCTTTCTTGGACTGCTTCATGGCATTTGGGAGTGGGAAGTACCAGTGTCCTGGAAGGTCAGTGCGACAGCTGGGGCACATTTATCCAGAAAGTCAGCAGAAAGACGAGGGCTTGGAGGGGGAGAGCTTCAGTTTAATCCCTCTTTTCTCTATTATCAAAACTACAGGGAAATCTAGGAGACCACATTCTGTTTGATTGGCCCTCATATTGTGCGATGTCTTTGTGGGAATGTCTGCAGTGGCTTCTGATAGGAGACCTTGTGAGAATAAAATATTATCGTTGCAGCTGCCAGATGAAAGCTGGGTTTGTGTTTCAAATGCTCAGCTTTCCTATAAGGATAATTTGAAGTGGTTTGAGTTCTACCTTTTTTAAAGATATAGATAGAAGAAGAATATTTCTTGAACAACAACATCAGCACAGACATTTGCTGAGGTTACAGAACATCTTTAACTTTGAGCATGACAGCAGCTTACTGGGTGGTTTTTCTTTATTGAATTAGTTTGGTTCTATAAAAAGTTGCCTTTGATATCTTTTTGAGTTAAATTAATGTGGCACCCAGGCCTCCTCTTCAATGGGATGCCCTGTTCTAGTGCAGATTATTTACTGTTTATTTATTCAAAAAGAAACCTTTCTGAACACCTCACCTGTGCCAGGCCCTCTGCTAGGCCTTAGGGATAGAGCACTGAGGAAGAAGGACATGGTCCCTGACCTCATAAAACTTACAGCCTACATTAAATAAATCCCATTTCCTTGTTGTGATGGTTCTGTTGGAGAAATGTTGGTACCTATTTGTGACAAAATCTCACTCAGTGAACATACAAATCCTTTAAAAATTCTATATTCGCAATATTGTAGTTTCTTAAGGCAATTGTCTTTGTTGTTTGAACATAATTACCAATCCATATTTGCAATTGTGACTTACTCAATAGCATCCGTTCAACTCCTCCTTTGTTTTACGCTTTATAATACCAACTTGCTTTTCATAATTGACACCTCCCCCAAAATGGTTTCAATTAGCCTTAGCCAACCATGGAAATTCTATCTTCCTTCTTAGAAGTTATTCTAGAAGCTGAGGGGTAAGCAGATTTGTGCCTGGTGTTTCCCTGGAGACAACTATTTGTCCTGGGGTAGGTCCTTGACTTAAACTGGCCAATCAGACTGAAAGGAGAGACTTTCTTCTTTCACATTTAGGAAAGTATATACTGTCCTCTCCCACTGGAAGTGAACAAGCAAGCAGGTAGCTAGCTCCAGTTGTTGCTAAGAGCAAGTTCAAGAGGAATAAGCTTTAGGATGGTTTGGAGTCTGTGGACACAGAGTAGAGATATGTGAAGAGCTTGGTCCATGAGATGTCATGAATCATCAGTTTTGAGGAGCTACTCTACTTCCTGTTATGTTAGATAATAAATGCTTTTTATTAATAATATATATTACATATATATGTAATAAATGTTCACTTATTTTTAAGGCAGCTTGAGTTGGAGGTTTCTTTTTTTTTATTGAAGTATAGTTGATTTAGAATACATATCAGTTATTTTTTAAATGCCAAAATGAGCATATTTGAGGGAAAAATAAAATGATTAATAGAGTCTAGGAGTTCACATAAGCTTTCATACTTTAATGCTCTTGAATCTCAAGGGTTTTAAACGCCAAGATGCATATTTTAGTAGCAGAAGTTCTAGTCTTTTTTTAAAAATTTTTATTGGACTATAGTTGATTTACAATGTTGTGTTAGTTTCAGGTGTACAGCAAAGTGAATCAGTTATACATATATGTATATCCACTCTTTCAGATTCTTTTCCATACAGGCCATCACAGAGTACTGAGTAGAATTCCTTGTGCTATACAGTAGGTCCTTATTAGTTATCTGTTTTACATATAATAGTGTGTATATGTTAATCCCAATCTCCCAATTTACTCCTGAGTTGGAGGTTTCATTGGTGAGATCTGAAAGCATGCTGACATAGCCACCAAAAAACTCCAAAGTTAACATTATAATTGAGTGTCAGATACTTTAAGGGAATAGTATAACCAACAAAACCAAACAATAACTACAAAAACCCATCATGCTCACCCTTTCTCATATTATTTTTACTTTAGAAAAGCAGTTCTTTTTTTTTAAATTAATTAATTTATTTGTTTTTGTTTTTGGCTGCATTGGGTCTTCGTTGCTGCCCGCAGGTTTTCTTTAGCTGCGGCGAGCGGAGGCCACTCCTCCTTGCGGTGTGTGGGCCTCTCATTGCGGTGGCTTCTCTTGTTGCGGAACACAGGCTCTAGGCTCACGGGCTTCAGTAGTTGTGGCTCCCAGGCTCCAGAGTGCAGGCTCAGTAGTTGTGGCACATGGGCTTAGTTGCTCCGCAACATGTGGCATCTTCCCGGGCAGGGATGGAACACGTGTCCCTCATTGGCAGGCAGATTCCTAACCACTGCGCCACCAGGGAAGCCCAGAAAAGCAGTTCTTAAACCAATAATACATTTATTATTTTTGTCACCAATATCAATGTTGTAAGAGTAGGTCTTCTAAAAATGTTAGATATTACTTTTTTTCAGGTCCATTTATATATATTCCCAGTTGTAACTAAAGAGTTTACTATAAGCATCTTTGAAACTGAGCTAGAAGTATTTTAGACCAAGAACTGAAATGCTTTGCAATGAAGCATGTAGTATGGGCCAATGGTCAAGGATTAACTGATGACTATGGTTTCTAAGAGGGGCTATTATGACATTACTGTGATATCTTTTGAGGCTGACAGACATTTGCTTGAGTTTGACAGTAATGGGTACAAAAGAGGGGACCATGATATTTCACCTCAATCAATAGTATATTATTTATACAGAAACTATACATTTTTCAATGTACCAAGCTTATACTATATGTAAGGCAGTGTCCTGGGTACTGCAGAAGCTTTGGGCAAGAGTAAGACATGTTCTCAGCCCTCAGGAGATGATGTCTGGGAGAAGGCGAGGAAGATACCATATCGAGTTCATAAATAACTGCAAGGAACGCAGGGTGAGAGCTGGCCAAGCATCACACTGTGGGGATTCAAGAGAGAGGGTGTATCTGGTCAGGGTGATCTTAGATGATTTTCTTGGGAGAGTGGCTTTTGAAGGGTTGGATGAACTTCCAGACTGAGGGAACAGTGATCGAGGGGTCATTTAGTACAGGGATATGTATGTTAGGGGTTATGGTTTTACTGTTATTGAGACCAGGCTACAAGTAGTAGCAAGAAGACAGACTGAAAAGGGACATTGGCCCAACCGGGAAGGCCCTTTAATACCTAGGTACACAGCTCACAAAGCACTAATGAAGTATAAAAAAGTTTTGGGTAGAGCAGACTAGAGTGGGGCATGCTGACATTCCATGTGAGAGACATGAAGTGGTGCAATCTACCAGATTTGGAAGATGATTAGAAACAGTGACCAGGCGAGAGGGAGGATTTGAGGAATGCTGTAGCTTTGAATCTAGGTGGCTGGAAGAGATGGTAGAAATAGAGAAATTAGGAACAGGAGCAATTTTGGGGACAAGATATTAAGTTTTCCTTTGAAAACTTTTGAGTGTGAAGTGATTAAGTTTTCCTTTGAAAACTTTTGAGTGTGAAGTACAGCAAAACATATATCATATAACCAAAATCTACAGGTTAAATATGAATGTTGAATAAATATGACTTAATTTTTAAAAACCTACTTAATCTAGTTTTCTATTAAGCTTCTATTTTTAATAGTCCATAATTTTCCTGTTACTTATTTTGAACAGCCAACTCATGAAACATTTTTTTTTAAAAAAACAGACAAAACAGAAAATTGTTCAAGAAGGTAAATGACTTCATTTGGACAACATATGCCAAGATAGATCTTTGCACTAGAAAGTTAATCCCACAAACCCTTAGTATAATCCCTAGAAAATTGCACCCATTCTTAGTTTGTGTACCTCGAGCCAATTTATTTTCTCATGTACCAAATACTCAGTGAGTCAGAGAAAGTTGCCCGGGAAGTAGCTGACAATCAAAGTTTGTCAAGAAAACAGTCTTGTGGCCTTGCAGCTGTCGCCCCTTGGTGTTCAGGCCACTGAGGCAGTCTGAGAGCCCCTCTCCCAAGTGAACACTAAATAAGAACTCAGTGCTGCCATCAGCTCCCAACCAAAAAGCAGAATGGAAGAACTAGTGTTCCTCCTCAGAATGATAGGAGTTCAGAAAATATATATGGAGGGTGAATCCCTTGCTAGGCACTTCCCTGTAGTGGAAGGGACCCCTTCCCAGTAAATCTACTGCTGGAGAAGTCTAGTGATTTTGCAGAAAAACAAACAGGAGAAAGCACATGAACTACTAGACTTTACCAGCCATGGTAGTATGCGAAATGAAGAGTGGACATTTTCCTCTTAACTGTGAATGTCGATGGAGGAATAGGACAGGGGATTTCCAGTGGGTGTCTCTGAGAGTTGATGATCTTAGCAGAAAGGGATGTGCTTGCCATCCCCACCCCCTGGAATGCACACCAAAGCCAATAGCCCTGATTTTCCTTGGTTCCCATCCCTGCAAGAGGATCCCAGTTGGCTGTATCATTGTGCTAACTGATATGGGTTAAATTCCAGTGTAAAACAATAGCCCTAATCTTCGGCAAGATAACGCCCTTACAAAGGCATGCTTGGATAAGAAAAGGGTGTGATAAGAGGAAGGCTGCAGTACTTGAGACATGGAAATGAAGCATGGATTCCTCCGGGATGAAAACTGTGATTTCTACTTTTTTGTGTGTTTGGGTTCTTCATGTATCCTAGGGCAGTACAAGGTCATAAAGTCATGGACTTATCTTGAATTACTAATGAAAATCACATTGCTGTTGGAAAATTAATTCAAACATAGGTCCAGCTGATAGTAGGTTAGTAGGACTATTATTCAACCCACCAAATATCTCTTGAGCACCTAGTATTAATATGATTTCCTTCATTCAATAAATATTTATCAATTGTATGCTATATGTCAGGGTAGAGCTCTAGGAGTTACCTTGGAAAACAAAATAATGGATGAAGCCCCTTCCCTCAAGGAGCTTATAATTTAACTCAAAACACCTTATTAAACACTAGGGAGATTCAAAGACACATAACATTCCTGGATTGCTTATAATGCAGTTGGAGAGATGAGACATAGCAACATGAAAGACAAGCTCTACTTAATAGCATGAGATGGCACTTGAGAAATGCCAGAGGACTCATCTATATCATAATTGCCATAGGAACTCAGAGGAAAGGGCACTGGAAAAGGCTTTATGGACTAGATGAAAATAATTAGTAAACAGCACAAAAGAAAGCATACCTTCCTGAAAGGCAGTGGTATCAAACGTTGAGGGTAGAAAAAAATTAAGTGCTCACAGGAATGTAATGTACCTACTATATGTTAGTGGTAGCAAGGCAACTCTATATTTAGGGTTTGTGAAGCTCTGAGTACAGTAGTTTCTATATGTTTATTATATTAATGATAATGTAATTTTAATAATTGTGCCTTATTCAGTACAATATCTTTGCACAATCTTGTATTTGAGAAGCACTATACTTAGAGGTAGCTGATTGCTCTTGAGCAGTGAGCAACACCAATCCCTCTGGATTTCATGAGAAGTTGCAAATTTAGTTCATTCTGAGGAATTTGTTACATAAACAAATGCATCCCCTCAACTCCAGTTGGTAAATGGAACGGAATGAACTGGATTTACTAATATAATATTGCCCTAACATTTTCACTATGGCCATGCACATGTCCTGGAGGGGATGTGAAAAGGGTCGAGAGTGGGAAGAACGGATGTAGTTCACTCCAAGACTGGGCGAGGCTGCCAGATCCTTTTATTAACTTCTAGCCATGCTTCTCTCTCCTTTCTGCTTTACTGAGGGGCAGTGACTCACTCAAAGGAGCCCAGAAACCATTGGTGAAACCGCAGTCATTACTTTCCCAGCCATCTCATTCTGACACTTCATGATGAGGCTAAGATTTAAGTCTGTCAAGAACAGAAGCAGCAAATTCCAGAGTGATTTTTTTAAATTTATTTTTTATACAGCAGGTTCTTGTTAGTTATCTGTTTTATACATATTCGTGTATATATGTCAATCCCAGTCTCCCAATTCATCCGACCACCATCACCCCCCCACCCCTACTTTCCCCCTTTGGTGTCCATAACGTTTGTTCTCTACATCTGCCTTGCAAACCAGAGTGATTTTTGATACTTAGGCCAAAGTGCTTGTAAAATAAAACATGTTCATTTCTGCTCCAAAAATGCCAGAAAGGACCCTCTTTTCCTTTATTTACCAAATAGATCACTAGCCTCTCAGTCGTGCACAGGACACCTGCACAGGATTTGTAGCCGTTGGAGAGAAAAAAAGGGCACTTTGGGCTAGGTATCTCCCCACCACTTTTTTTTGGTTTGTTTTTCATGGGCTTTCTCCCCTCATCAGACTGAGTTACTGCTCTTTGATAAGTTTGGTCTCTTTGTTTTTCAGAAAGAAGTTTCAGCTCCTAGAAAAAGAGGACTGGCATTAAAACTGTGCTATATCACAATTGCCCATGGGTTATTATCTCTCCATCGTTACTGTCTTCTTCTTCCTTGCTAATTGCCCTAATTTTCATTTGGAGATTCGTGGGATGCTGAGGTCCTATTCCGCCCCCAGGAATAGGAATGAGGCACTGTTCCCTAAGTCAATTCTCACATCCCATCCCTGTGCCCTCCCTCCCTTCCCATAGTGATTGATTTTAGTCTTGCCTTGTGTTTTAAGCAGTACAATTAACTACCAAGTGAAAGTTTCTGTTGAGACTTCTGGGTCAGAAATAATCATTCCCTGTAGGATGTGAATAATGAAGCACTTGGCCCCAGAAACTGTCGGCAGCTATTTTGAGACTATAAAAGCAGGATGAAGTTGGTACCATAGAGCAGAGCAGCAGAGGCGAACTGGCTTCATGGTAACATCGTTGAGCCGTTGGAGTGATCTCTGCCTGAGGCCAGCACCAGCTCTAGGTTTTTCAGGTACATAAATCGATACAGTCCCTTCAATACCGAAACCAGTCTAATGGGGTTTTCTGTCACTTGCAACCAAAAGCGTCCTAAGTAATATATAATTTCCTTAAATGCAAAAGCTTTCTTTCAAGATCTGTTGAACTCCATGAAATATTGTATTAACATATACTAACCACATCAGTTAATAGCTTTCTAAATAGCTTGGGCTTTGTAAGGGTGGGGGGGGGGAGTTTCATTTACCCTGGGTATATCACCAAAGTAAACAAAAACAAATGTCACTTCTTAAATTTTTCCTCCTGGAGGGTCTGGAATTTAAGATATAGCACAAGATCAATTCTATTTAGTGGGTAATTCATCTTAATGAAGGCAGTAATGTTCCTTTGCCCTTTTCTTGAATAAGAAGCTTTAGAAAGAGGTATCCAGTGTCTAGCTCATAGTTCATACATAGGGGAGTTTTTCTTCTAGTAGGATCACCGTTAAAATAATCCTGCCTGCCACCCTGAAAAGCAGTGACCTCAGAGACAGTACTCCCACTAGGACATGATTCTCATCTTCCCAGTGAAACAGAAAACTGCATCTCAAGTCAAGAAGCCCCGAGGTCCTCCAGACCTTTCCTCTTTGCTTCCTCAACTGCTTTCTCTCCAACTTTTCCTCCTTCTAAATATGTCCCATTCCCTTCTCTTCTCTTTCTCACATCTTTTCTTCTTTTCCTGCTCTTCCAGTTTACCCTAATCCTGTTCTCATTTTATTTTGGATTTGCTTCCCCATATTTAGGACCATCATCTCTCTGCTCACTCTTCCAGATTTTGCCCACACCATCATTCCCAATCAAACGTTTGGTGCCCCAGCCATAATGTTTCCTGTGTAGCTGAGGTATTCTCGCTAATTTTAATTTTGTGTGCTAAAACTAAAAGTTTGATAAACTACATCTTTTAACATATTTTTTCCCTTTCTGCTTGTCAAGTGCCTCTAGATCAGTGATTCTCAAGTATGATCCCCAGACCACCAGTGATAACATTACATGGAAACTTGTAAAAAATGCAAATGGGGCTGACCTTCCCCAGAACTACTAAGTCAGAAACTCTGGGGGTCGGCCAAGCAACTTGCGTTTGAACAAGCTTTTCCATGTGATTCTGATGCATGCTAAAGCGTGAGAAACACTGGTCGAGATTATTTTGCCTCCTGTCTTATAGGTTTTTATTTTCCTATAAGATTTCTTAAAGGGGGTGAGGTTGTGGGAAAAGTACTTCCCCTTTAACTTGAATAGCCATGCTTCAATGAAGGATGCCTGTGAAAGTATGTCTGTATGCTGCCTTCTCTGAATTCCAGGGCAAGACCATTCTATTTTCATAAGCTGCAGCTGGTAGCAACTAGGAATATACTTCAGAGCCCCTGCTCCTGGTAACAGTGGCAGTTTTCCAGCCCATGCTGGCACTGCCCTCGATGACGTCTAGTAGGAAAGAAAGAGAGAGATTTTCTTTTAAAAAGGGGAAGAGGGATTCAGTCTCAAAATCCAGACATCTAAAATGAAAATCCTTCCTTACCGCTAACCCTAGCATTCCTCCTGTACTCTCGGTTTCTCTTCCATGTCTCACTGATCTCCTAGGCCTGGGCTTCTGGAGCCCCCTTTGCTCCTCCCTCTTCTCAGCCTGCCATGTCTACTCCCACCTCCTAAACCAGGTCGTCCTGCCCCAGGTGATGTCATCATTTTCTTACCCTTCCCCCAGCTGTATTATCTCTTCTTTCAATCCATCTTACTCACTACATACCCATGAATTTTCCTTAAATAATTAGCTCGAATTGTCACTTTCTTGTGAAGACTCTGGCACCACTGCCTGCCAGCCAAACTCCTCAGCCTAGAACTCCAGACTCTCCAAAAATCTGACACAAATATATCTTTCTGAACATCTGGGAACGCCCACCCCAGAGGGTCTACCAGTTGTCCCCTGACTACCATGCCCATTCCTCCCCTCACACTCACTCTATACTGGGTCTGGAATGCCCCCATTCAACATGTCTACTTATTGAAGCCTGTCCTTCCATCCAGGTCTAGCTCAGGTGTCACCTCCACATAGAGTTGGTCAACTCTGGATTACAGTGCTTGCTCCAGACCCCAAATCTCCATAGCCCTTCTGTTTCTACATTTATCTTACATTGTTACCTTTCCCATCTCTCCATGTGCATTACTAGCAATGTGAGGGTAGAGTCCAGGTTTTGTAGGACTTTGTGTTCTGTGTAGCTTGAACATTTATTTACAAAGGGGGAAAACACACAAGTACTCAGTATTTAAGGAATTTTCAACATGTTTATATTTTAATGAGCTTTATTTGTAGATGTGTAATGTTCTTGTAAGTGTAAAAAATACATATTATAAATAATATGCCTCATTATTTTCACTGTTTTGACATTAGAAGTACTAAGAAAACATTCCTAGCATGAACATAGCTCAGCTTGCTTCTGAGGAGCTTTTGTAAAAATACGGATTTATGAGGCTCATTTTCTTTGGAGTAACGGAGCTTTTAATGTCACAGGTATGTATGTGTTAGTCCCTGATGTTTTAGACATTGAACAAAATTCAGTAACATGGTGAAGACTTGAAAGCACAATTTATTTTTTGCCATTGCAAAAAAGTTAACTTTATTTAGTGGATAATTTAGGTAATTCTGCTAGAATATCCAAATATTTGGATTTGGAGAAAATAAGAGTTTTAGCACATATTACTTTATGATCTGTATTATTAACTCATCTTACTTTTATTTTAACCAGAATATCAAAATGTTTAGAAATGATAGTAAATGTAATATTAATTTTTATACAATTTCAATAACCAATACTAATTTACTAACTGAACTAACTTAACCCTCAAAAAAAAAAAGAAGAAAAATACTAAAGCCTCACAATGCACACAGTATTAGTTGGTCAAAAGCCTGAACTATAGTTTTACCTTAAAGGAAATTCAGTTTTATGATTTTTAAGAACATCACAGGGACTAAAGTTAGTTAAGGAAATGCTTACAGGTTCTAGTGGAAAACTATTTTAGTGAACTGATAAACATTAGCTCTATTTCTAATCAAAACATGCATAATGTTTCTAAAATAGTTCAACTTGTGCTCTTAAATAGCTTATGAACTATTTCTTGTTTACATGACTTATTTGCGTGATAGAGGAAATATTCATTGAGGGCCTCTTATGTATAATAATGTTTAAAGAACCTTCATTTTCACATATAAGTATAATTTTTCAGTACAATTTATTCACAAGGTCTGTTGTATTTTTAGGGTCAAAGTCTCAACACTGTCACATGACACATTCAAGCCCCTGGGTGAGCCAGTTCCTCGTTTCTTCCTGCTCGGTCCACTCCATTTCTCATCGCCTCACCTTCTACAGGGAGTAGACCACTTGCAGGCCCCTAGGCATTCCAGGGCCCCTTCCAAGCCTGTGCCTTGGTTACCCTCTGACTGGAGGGACTTCTTCCCTGGAATAGCCCCACCTACCCTGCCAAATGGACCCTTGTACTTATTGCCGCAGTGCCTCTCCTCCAGGGACTGAAGAGGAAGGATGCCAGGCACCCTTTCCCCAGGGGGCTGAGTTCAGAGAAGCGCTCCCGTCATGGCAAGCTAAAGTTAGAGAAGGGCTGAAAACAGAGTTCTAAGAAAACAGGATTTGTTTAGATAAAGGAGAACCTTTATCCAAAAACTGTTTTATAATTTCCACATGCAAAATTAGCAAGCATTTTTCTAGTGCTGCCAGGTAACCGCTGAATGTCGGGAAGTCACTGCTTATTCTACCAAACACAAAATATCAGTTTAGTGAGCTCATCTAATTTACTTCTAGGAAGGGTGCTAAGGCCTGAGAAGGGTTGGCTGTTTTATGCAAGAGGGAATGTTAATGTTTCATTCTACACGTGGGTACTCGTTGCCACCTTTCCCGTTAGATACGGAATTCACGGCCTCCATGAAACGTTTTCTTCACAGGGCTTTGGAGATAATCACTCTCTTTTCATTATCCTACCCCTTTGGCTACTTCTTCTCAGGCTCCCTTGCTCATCTTCCTCACATTTCTTTTTTTTTTTGAATTTGAGGAAATTCCTATCAGACATTCTTTTTTTTTTTTTTAATCTTTATTTTATTTATTTTTGGCTGTGTTGAGTCTTCGTTTCTGTGCGAGGGCTTTCTCTAGTTGCGGCAAGCGGGGGCCACTCTTCATCGCGGTGCATGGGCCTCTCACTGTTGCGGCCTCTCGTTGCGGAGCACAGGCTCCAGACGCGCAGGCTCAGTAGTTGTGACTCACGGGCCTAGTTGCTCTGTGGCATGTGGGATCTTCCCAGACCAGGGCTCGAACCCGAGTCCCCTGCATTGACAGGCAGATTCTCAACCACTGCACCACCAGGGAAGCCCCTTCCTCACATTTCTAACCTCCAAATTTTGGACTGCCCCAGGGCTCTCTCCTCAGATTTCTTATTTTTTTCTATTAAACTTGTTCCCTACGTGACTTCATCCTATCCCTTGGCTTTAAATAATTGTCTGAATAGTGATGACTCTGTATTTATATCTCTTGTACCTCCAGCCCTGACTGAATCCCCACCCAAACACCAGGCTCATCCCCAACCTCCACTCAACATCTCCACTGGATGTCTCCAAGGCACTGGTCTATAGCAGGCTGCACTGAACAGGTCCAAAAGTGAGCTCCGCAAGTGCTCTTCCTTCGGCCTTCCCCACTGCTATATCCTTGTGTTTCCTCAGGCCAAAAACTTGGAGTCGTCCTTGACTCTTTATGTTCTCCACATTTGTCATGCAAACCATCAGCCATCCTACAAACTATATACAGATGCTAACCATGACTCTTCCATCATCCTGGTCCAAGTCACCACTTTCCATTGCCTGGAAGATTATAATGGCTTCCTAATCAGTCTTCTAGCAGCACATTATAGTTTATTCTCAATGTAGCAGCCAAATGATCCTTTTAAAACTTAAGTCAGATTTGTTTAAAATTGTCTAATGGCTTGTCTCCCAGAACAAAATGAAGTCTTTAATGTGCCCATAAGGTTAAGGTGATAGTCAGTCATTCTGTAGAGAATCTGAAGAACAAACATTTGGATATATCTTAAGGAAATTGGACATGGTGTGCCCATCACGGGCTGCTTTGAAAAGATCAAGTCCCAAGGACAACCATCATGGCCAGAAGTGGACATCCTAATTTGTTAGAAGTTTGACAGAAACTTAGTTGTGAGGGATTCTGAACCTGCAAATTAGCAAAATTGCTTTTTATTAGAATCGCTGCTAACTTTGATCTGAATCAATAAAGATTGGGATGTTGTATTTCATAGACATTGACACTCAGCTGGAATGAATTATCTTTAGCATTTCTAAGTAGGTAGGATTAAATTTACATCACAAATCTTCGTGAAGAATTGATCTGGTATCCAAGTAGGTCCTAACAACACCTGGAGTGGTCCAGATTTCATTTGAAATAAAATATAGGCAAGATGTTTCAAGAATACCAGCGGGAAACAAATCTAATTATCTGATATGAATAGCAGATCATTCATATTCATTCATTCATTCATGCAATCAACAAACACTGAGGATTCAATGATAAATAAGACATGGTTCCTGCTTTTGTGAAGATGGTAGTCTATAAGGGGAGAAAGGCATGAAAACAATTAACTGTAATAGAGTGGGCTTGTAGGATAAGTGTGTTAGTTGAGGGATGTTAAAAGTGCCACAGAAACATAGAAAAGGATGGAAAGGTTAAGGAAATTGAATCTGCTTTATGGAGGCATCACCTTCCATCATCTATTCATCTATTCAGCCAACATTAGTAGGCACCAGCAGAGCCCTCTGCACTGTGTTAAGGCCCAACAATATAACCCCAGGAGAGGGATGGCCAATAAGCCATCACAGTTCAGTGCAATAGATACAAAGGCTGAAATGTGCACTGGGAACCGTGGAATGGAGAGGAAGGACACCTCAGCCCAGAAGCAAGAGACCAGGGAATGCCTCCAGTGGAAACTGAGCCTCAGGCAGGGGAAGGGCTTGCAACAGAGAACATCGGCATTCAGGGAACTCAAGTATGCAGTGTGGCAAGAGCACGGGTTTCAAGGAGGAGCTATGGGGGAGAGGAGTCTGGAGAAATAGGGAGAGAGCAGATCTTCAAGGGCTGGCGGTGTTCCCTGTGGCATTTGGAAGGAAATGAGAAGCATTGACAGGTGGTATGTGTGTGTATGTATGCATGTGTGTAAAATGAGGAAACAGTGATAGATTTCTGTTTTAGAGAGTTTACTCTAGTGGGAGAGTGAAGGATAGAGTGGAGAGAAGTGACACCGGAAATAAAGCAACCAATCTGGAAGCCCAGGTGATTCAGGAATCCAGGACATAAATAGATGATGAAGACCTACACTGGGGAGCAGTGGAGGGACTGGAGATAGGGGATAAGGAGAGGGACTGGGGAAACATTTGGAAGATAAAACACCTCAGTGCCTAAGTGGACAGGAAGGGGAATGGAGAGGATTGGGTCTGTGATGATGAACAGTTTTCTGATGTTGGACTAATCATACTTATTAGGGGCCACTCCCCCTAAAATGGTTTGCCTTCCCTAAGGAGAGCTCAAAACAACCCACTGGGATGCCAGGAGATGTAGCAGAATTCCATTTACACTTTTCTCGGTTTTTAAATGTCTATGTATATGTGTCTACAAAGTCGACAATAAACTAATATGGTTGTATGCTATACAATCTGTAAATAAATGATTATCAATATATTGTAGAGTATGCTCAAACATTTTATTATGAGAGGTATATGATCAAAAAACTTGGAGACTGAGTGCAGGATTACAAAAGGAAAAAATTTGGTAGCTATGGGGAATTATAGGTGCCTACAGATATTTAGGCAGTAACTTCCAGTGGGCAATAAGGGTCTAGATCAGACAGGACTGTCCAATGGAGATTTCTGTGATCATAGAAAAGTTCTAAATATGTACTGTTCAGTATGGTGGCCGGTAACCACTTATGGCCATTGAGTGCTTAAAATGTGGTTAGTGAAACTGAGGAACTGAAATTTTTTATTTTGATAAATTTAAATTTATTTAAGTAACAGCCACGTGTAGCTACCGGTTACCATATTAGGACAGATATAAAACTTAGGAGAGAGACCTGGGATCTCATTCATTAAGTGCTTCCACTGGCTAAGCATTTTACATACATTTTAAAGCAATGTGATCATCCCAACTACCCTTCTTTACTCTATCCTTTTAATAATACAAGTTTATATTGCAAAGAAGAGCACATTTGCTGTGAAATATGTGTAATTTATAGATATTCTTTATTGGTAGATATTTATGCATCTTTTACAACCAAGCACCAATTTTACTTTCTTTTTCTTTCAGGTGGCTGGCTCTGTTGGAGATTCAAATATTTATTATTTTAATATTGTATTATTATGACTGTAGTCTTCTAGACCCATTGCCAAGACAGGTAAGTGTTTTCAGAATTTTGAGTAGCATGACTTTCAAATTTGATATAAACTCTAACTCTTTGGTTTTCATTACTGGGGATGAGCTGACTGATTTCCTCACTTAGACTCATCTTAACAGATGATCTCTGCAGACTGAGAAGATACTCCCTTAATTCCAGGTCAATTCTATGTGCCCCATTATCACAAGACCAGGACCTAATAGTAGCATTTCCACCACTTAGTGTTAGGAGCTCCTCAATGAATTTACCAATTTTAACCCTTTTCCCAGGGAAAAATAGACATGGCCTTCATGTTGGGCTTGTTTCCCTAGAAAGGCATGTCTCTGGGTCCAAAAGTGAACCATGAGTTTTGGAGGCAAGTCAGAACCCTTAGTCCATTTGGAAAGCAATGGCACAAAGGAAATGAACCCACAGTAGAAACAGTGAACATAAATGAAAAGGCCATGACCTTTTCTGACCTCTGACCATTGGATATCTCAATCATTTAACTCCTCTGTGTTGCTATAGTTCTGTTCTCTTAGACCAATGGCCCTCAAACTGGTGTGAGCATCAGAATTACCTGGGACGGGGGGCTTGTTAGAACATGGAATCCTGGGCCCTAGCCCTAGAGTTCTTGATGAGTATATCTGGGGAGGGGCTTGAGAATTTCTATTTCTGACAAGTTCTGGGTGCTGTTGATGCCTCACTTTGAGGACCACTGTGCTAGGAAACAAGGGAAAGTTCCGTTTAATTCCAAATGTTTGGAAGTCCCTTTGAAAACTCTGGATAAAAAGGTGTTATTTAAACTGAGGGTGAAGCTGAGAAATGAAGCATTGAAATCTCAGGGCTATTCACATAGCACTTTGTGCTATGATTTACTCTTGATTATTAAGGGCTAATATATGGAGGGATACATAAAACTCTTGGGTGACATTTCAGTAGAAATTCTGTAAGTGTATAAATGACACAGAAAATATTATATTACTCACAAATATGCACATTTCAGCACTTTGCCTTGATTTCTTTTGCACTTCTATTTTGAGTACAAGCAACAGTGATAAAGAGCTCTCAAAATCTGACGATGAAGGGGAAATCAAAACACCCTTCACAAAGGTTTTCCGCTGAGTACAGTTTTGTTGGCAAAATGAAGACTGAAGCCAGGATTTACAGGCACCAAATACTAGTTTCTGATCCTCTGAGATAGATGTCACAATTTTGTCCACGACTGACTCAGCATCTAACCATTTTCCCACCAGCAAGAAGACACAGGAATGCCTTTTCACATTAGAAGGATGTCACTTGTCAAAACCATGTGACACCTAACTCTGGAGATCAGTCATTTTGACCAAATCCTTAGGCAGGATTTTTCCCAGCACTTTCTTCCTAGCTAGGAATTCTATTAGTTGTATTTATTATACTTTTTTTAATTTTAATTTTAATTTTTTTAATTTTTAAAAAAATTTTTGAAGATATTCACCATGTATTTCTTCTTTAGGGCTTTATTTATTTATTTATTTATTTTTATATTTATTTTTGGCTGTGTTGGGTCTTCGTTTCTGTGCGAGGGCTTTCTCTAGTTGTGGCAAGTGGGGGCCACTCTTCATCGCGGTGCGCGGGCCTCTCACTATCGCTGCCTCTCTTGTTGCGGAGCACAGGCTCCAGATGCGCAGGCTCAGTAGTTGTGGCTCACGGGCCTAGTTCCTCCACGGCATGTGGGATCTTCCCGGACCAGGGCTCGAACCCGTGTCCCCTGCATTGGCAGGCAGATTCTGAACCACTGCACCACCAGGGAAGCCCCTATGCTTTTTTTAAAAACATACATCCTATTACTGTTTTGACCCCACTAAGAACATTTTTCAAAGAAATGTTACCTCAGTTTGTAAAAAATACAAGTCTGAGAGAATTCTCATCTCAAAGGGCATTTCATTTCACAGTTTCTATTTTAGAAAGGTCAATTAAAATTATTTAATTATTGGACTTATGTTACCAAGTTGTGAAAGCAGGTGATCAAAAAATACAGGAAATGACCTTCCAATTACCAAGCTCTTGTAGGAGGGGGATGGGTTGCCAGGGCATGTTCCAGACACTCTGTTGTCAAGTGCAGGGAAATCACAGGACTGGAAACCAGCTCCCCCAAAGGAATATACTTGCCACAAGAGCAAAACTCAAAGGCTAGCATCCCCGTGATTTTACTTTTGTAAAATTTTTTACTTTTGTAACAGTGTTTTATTTTACCTCAAACGGTGTGAAGAAAGCAATTTAATCTTAGCTCTCTCCCAATAAGAACCAAACAATAAGGAAACATTACAAAACTTTCCAGGATCCGTGATTGGTCAGCCATGTCCAGTTGCTGGCAATGGGGACTACTATTCCATTCTGAGCATTCATAAGAAGACCCACTTCACTTCTCTCCCAAAAGCAAGCACATTTTTTGCCAACACAGTGGGGTTTTATTTGGTTGATTGGTTTTGCTCTGCTTTACCTTTGGGGGTAAGGACATGGATTCTTAGAAAATCTCACAAAACCTATGGATCCCCTTTCTAGAAAAGTACACACCTCTTCATACACACAAAATTGTGACTGCAATTTCAGAGAGTCCATGGAAGTTCTGCAACTCATTCTGTCAACTGTCCTAAGAATCCCCTTGGGGAGGTGCCCTTTCTTTCAAACTGATGACAAATAAACAGATGATCTAAATTGGATTGCCCTCCTCCTTCGTCACTCTTCCCCCAACCCTCAGGGCTGACAGAACAGGTTCCTTTTCTTATTCAAGCTCCTAAGCTTCAACAACCTCTTTGTATTGGATTGGCCAAATAGATTTTTCGGGTTTTTCCGTAGGAAAAAACCGAGTAAACTTTTTGGTCAACCCTATATTCTTTGCAAGCAACCGACCTCCCCTCACCCCCCAACACGTTCACCCCTTGTTCATAACTAAGACATAACATAACGTATCAGAACATCTGGAACCACAAAAGATCCTTATGGAAAATTGTGATCTTAGGTCCCCTGTAATAGTGGTTCGCACCGCCAACACCATGTTTGTTTTGTTTTGTTTTGTTTTCGGTACGCGGGCCTCTCACTGCCGTGGCCTCTCCCGTTGCGGAGCACAGGCTCTGGACGCGCAGGCTCAGCGGCCATCGCTCACGGGCCCAGCTGCTCCACGGCATGTGGGATCTTCCCGGACCGGGGCATGAACCCATGTCCCCTCCATCGGCAGGCGGACTCTCAACCACTGCGCCACCAGGGAAGCCCACCATGTTGTCTTATGAACATCTATAACATGTGGCATAGAGGTCTCACCCAGCGATTATACATGAAGTGTCACAGATTGGGGGCCAGGAATGTAGAAAGAGCTTTTATTAAAGGGTACTCTCTTTATCCAGATATAAAGTGAAAGGTGGGTGGCAGGCCCATAGCACTGGGGTATGTGAAACTGTGAAGAGGCTGCTGTTAGAATAAGGGAATTGCCTCCTTTGCTGTCCCTTGAACGGAGGGCTAAAATTGATGCTTACCATGGAGAACTCATCAAGCAAAACCTTCCAGTCTTTCAAACCTAAGCTCTGTACGTTTCAGGAACAATCACATTGAATAAACCTTAGGTCCAAACTGTTGGCTTATGTCCCTTAACTTCTATATATTCTGCATTTCTGCTTTTAGAGTTCTCTCCATTTGGTGGGTGTCCAGCAGCCGGAAGGACAATGCCGAATTCAATTTAAACAAAGAAAATGACGTCTGCTGGGCCTAAGGAGGGCCAGGGCCTTCTGGAGGAGTGACTGCCCCCCATCCTCTAGCCTGGCAGCACCTAGACCTGAGTTTGACTAAAACGTATCACTTAATTTTGTTTAAGGATTCAGTTCAAGACAATGTCCAGATGGGATGTGTGTTTGGTGTCTCAAGAGTAGACCAAGAATCTGACATCACTCTATATCTACTGATATAGAGACCCCAATACAGGGTTTATAGAAAATGTTTCCATGATCCAAAAAGAGGCATTTCTTAAGAAGTTGGAATTTGGTTTCATGCATTACTGTATCAAAACTTTAAATAGAAATAATGTCACTTGAATGAAAATTTTACTATATTAAATTTACTGTGAAGACAACATACTTAAACTTCTATTTTGCAAAAGGCTAAAAGTCTTAGACTCTAAAAAGTATTAAATAATGATTTCTGGAAAATTGCTATTTTTCTTAATATGATTCTTAGCTCTAGCAATTGAAATTCTTAAACCGCTATTAATATAATTCTTTATTAAACATGTCTAACACTAAAAGTATGAATAATATGATAGCTTTCTAACACCTATGAAGTCAGGGATCATGTCTGACACTCATTTCTACACTCAACTATGCCTAGGACAGCACCTTCTCTATAGGACATATTCAATACATGTATGTCGATTGGTGTACTGATTTGTATTTTAGTTAAGATAAAAGCACTCCTTTGACTCAAGGTGTTTGTAATTGTAGTTTGAGATAATATTTTTCCTAATTTATAGAAACTCAAATGAAGTGATGTGTCAAGGCAAATAACAACATTTCAATCTATTAAGACTTTTGCCTGAAATGCTTACTATGAAATCCGGAAAAGAAATCCTATCATGTTCAGGGAAAATATATGATACTAATAAAAGCATGATCGGTGATGTCATGATTTGTCCTCTAACAGTCAATGAAATGCCGCCTACCTCCTTGATTTCACAATAAGTAAGTTTTGGAGTGCATGTTGTCCTCTGGATTATTTGCTCCCCTGTGTGAGAATTATCTGGTGGGGTTGATAACGATTGCTTAGTCATCTGTTTCCTACCAATGAGCAGATGACTCCCTAGGAGAAAATTAAGTACTTTGAAATGCATTAACTCTCCGGGACTAATACAGTGATTTTGAAGCTTAGCTAGCAGTTTACAGCGTAGCTTAGCAGGCTCGGAGGTCTGGAGACTGAAGGGGCTAAAGAAAGCAGTTTAGAATCCACAGGAGATCTGAGAACGGCAGACAACTACCTGGCGGGTTCTTCTAAATATGGCAGGTATGTTCCCAGGGAAGGCTTGTCCTCCCCCAAGCAGCTGAGGCCCACAGCCATACACTGTATTTGCAAGTAATAGACACTTGAGCTGAATTTGCAGACCCTCAGGGCAGTGTTTATTTCCTTATTATTGCTTGGTAAGGATGAACCTTAGCTGACAAGTTCATGCACTTTAAAAACACAGTGCAGATGCAGGAGGTCTACTGACCTTTGAAATGATACATGGTGAGATGAATATACTTGGAGGTCCCTATTTTTATTTCCTTAGCCTGGGATTCTATATTATGTATATGAATATAATGTATATTCATATATATATGTAAAAATACATACATTGGTATACATTTATATGTTTTAACTTGAGTTTTCCAGAAAGCAGAGTCTGAGACAGACTTGTGTGCAGTGCAGATAGTTTACCTGAGACGTGCTCCCAGGCAGCAGAAATAAGGGATCGGAAAGAATACACCATAATTGAGTTACGTTATCAAGGTAGATGTCCTAGCCCCTATTTCAGAGGACAAGCAATGAGGGGTGGGGGGACCACGTTCAAGTGTGGGCACGTGAGGGGTGGCTGGAGTGCTGGTTAGGTGACGAGCGTGGAATTCTCAGTGTAGTTTTGATCATGTTTTCATACAAATGTGAGATCACCTATATGCAGAACATCCTTGTGCAGGCAGCCATCACGGCATGTGTAATTATTAATAGTAACCCTCTTTTTTCTCTTGTCCCCCAACAGGCAGGGGCACAAATTATAACTTCATTTTTACTTGGCAGCCTGAAACAAGGAAGAGCTCACGTATTTACTGACAGAATTGCAGAACTAAATGGTGGCGCCCTTGGAAACTTGTAATTAAAGCAGGAAATGGGGAAGGAGGGGCCATTAAAACTTAAATTAGGAAGTCACTGCTGAAACTTAAGTGTAAGCATTTAGTTAGAGTTTCGTACTCATTAAAAGGCACGTCCTTTCAAGATTTTAATTTGGAAAAAAAAGGAAGTGTCAATCTATTCAGGCTACTGTAACAAAATACCATAGACTGGGTGGCTTATAAACCACAGAAATTTATATCTCACAGTTCTGAAGGTGGGGAAGCTCAAGACCAAGGTGCCAGTATGGTTGAGTTCTACTAAGACCCTCTTCCTGGTATAGTCAGTAATTTCTCTATGTCCTCACGCGGTGGAAGGGGTGAGGGGTCTCATAAGAATAACCATCCCATTCATGAGGGCTCCACCCTCATGACCTAATCGACTCCAAAAGGCCCCGCCTCCTAAACCATCAACTTTGGGAGGATTCAACACGTGAACTTGGGGAAGGCACAAACAATCAGACCATAGCAGGAAGTAATCCTCCACCGTTGCTTAACTTTCTAAGTAGACTAGTAGAGATCTAGCTATATATTTTGCTCTAAAGGAGGACCCTGAACAGCACTTGGAAATGCAGATGAATCCGGCTCTTGGGGCCCCCCATCTCTTGATGAAGCAGCCAGGAGCCTGGAATTGTCTCTGTGAGCATCCACACAGGAGTGGACCATGACACGTGACTTTCATCAGCACTTTTGTTTTCAAAAAGTTTTTAGAATAAATGTCTCCATATTTCTCCATTCATGTTGGGTTTGGGTAATTAAAATGAACTTATTAGAGTTTTGTTGTTAGTTTTTAAATCTTATTTTTTGGTATTTTAATTAATGGCTATGGGTGGTTACTGACAAGGGTACAACTTCTATAAGCTATTTATTTTCCTGATAAGATGCCTATTACATTCCAGAAACCAATAATGTGAGCTTTTATCACTTGAGCAATTACTGTGAGTCAGGCACTTTGCTAAGCCCATTTCACTCACCCACTTTTATTCTCACAATAATCCAGTGTCACAGTGGTTTCTATTATCATCCCTGTTTTACAAATGACAGAGATCGAGCTTGGAGAGACTGGGTGACATACTTCAGGTCACCCAGCTAGGAAGTGGCAGGGGCAGGATTTGAACCCAGGGAGCCTGGCCCCAAAGCACGTCCTCATAACACTAAATAGTGCTACATCCTTCTTAAAGAGAAAATTGTTACCCACAAGAGACAGCACCATTGACTTTGTTGTCATCATAATCTACACTCTGGGTTCTCTCTTAAGTCTTAGGGAAAAAGTGGCTAATTTGTTGTATAACCTACATTACAAATGGAAGAGGAAAAGGACTCCTGTTGTATGCCAGTTTCCTTCCTCCTCAGCTTCCTTCTCTGGAAGCCCCCAAATACCACCCCTCCTTGTGAGAATTATGCAATAGACCAGCCTAGGGTGAGACCTAGCAGATGTGACAGGGGGCCATTCACTCTTTGAAGAAAAATATCTGATAAAAATGTATCTTTTTAGTGAGGGCATATAAATGTAAATGTTGAACAAATGTTATAAATTCTAATGCTATATTCTAGCATGCACTGTCTATTCACAGCAATTAGCTTTTTTTTTTTTTTTTTTTTTTTTTTGAGCAGTGTTTTACCTTGTTCCTTCACAAAAATAGCCCTGGTCATTAGAGACCCAGTAGGCCATAGAGTAAGGAATATATATGGATTTTTCTCTTCTGGCAGAGACAGGAACTAGATGAAATCTGAACAGTCTTAGCTCAAGCTTTGTCTTCAGGTGACTTGGAATTTGCAGAAGAAATAACCTTTGGGGAAGGTTATTAACTCATGTAAGAGATGTTAAACAATTATTTTGAAAGGCACTTAAAGGAAGGGGAGTGATGTTTACTTCAGATGCCTGTAAACTCCCCTTAGATTTTTATTGCTGTCGTTGCTGGAGGGGAACATGTTAGAATCATAATACAGAAGGAGGGAGATCAGCCTAACATCCTGGCTTTGCTGCTTAAGAAGCTGAAATCCAAGTGGGAGAAACGTCATGGTATGTGCACTTGTTCGATGTTCCATGACTAGCGAAGACAACCCTCTGGGTGAGATGGTTTAAATGAATGATTCTTTGAAGACAGAAAAAATGGAACAAATGAGTAAATTTCCAACTTCTTTTGGCAGCAAAACTTTTCTTCCTACAACACATTAGTTTATAGATCTCCGGGACAAAAGCAGATTAAAGCTGATAAATCCAACTCAGCATTTAGTTGAGTATACTTCATTGTTTGCAGGATGCATTACACACCTCCTCAGAGCCCTAGGGGTCAAAGAAGCACATTTTGAAAAACACTGAACTAGATAAACCTTGAGTGTTAAGTGCTTCCCCAAATTTCGCAGTGCTTTGACAGTTTCACAGGATCATGTGACCAATTTGGGCCAATGGGATATAAGTAGAATGATGAGTGGCGATTCCAAGCTGAAGAAGGACATCAGGATATATATTGTCTTTACTTCCCTCTTCCCTGATGTTGTGATGGAGGAGACATGCAGCAACAAGAAGGCAGAGCCTCCATCAGCCTAGGACCCTGAGTGTCAGAGAGGAGGAAAGAGCCCTTCCCATTGTCTGCACGGCTGTACAGCGTGAGCAAGAGCCGCTACCACAGCATAAATTAGCCTATCCGAACAATCTCAGAAATGGAATTCTCTAGTTCCTGTTCTTTTTTTTTTTTTGCCTTTAGTCTTCTTCAATCTCATATCTTTCAGAGGAATACACAGTTCCAGCGTGCTGCATTCCAGCTCAAGAGTGGCAGTGGATTATACTAAACTGACTTCACGGATATGCTATGCAGTAACATTTTTTTTTTTGATTTCTAAAATCATTTATTACTTTTTATCCCTTTAGGATTTCTCTCCCCAAACAGTCCTCTACTGATGAATAGTCAAGATGCCTTCATGTTTCAGCAGGGCTTGGAATGGCTGTGGGTTTCTTTGAGCTCACTAATCACTTATTGTTGTTGATTAGTTAATCAATAATCAATACCTGAAGAAAAAAAACAGGATAAGGAAATGAGAGTGATGGGGTGGTGTTGAGAGTAATACCTTGGGAGAAGACGTGAATGATGAGAAGGAGCCTGCCATGCAGACCTCTGCTGAAATCAGAGCATTCCAAAAGGGGGAACAGCAAGTGCTAAGTCTGTGGAAGAATTAAGATCAGCGTGGAATGGGCTGCCCTTCCAAAGGAGTAACCAGGATTGTTTTGGTCCACACTGGAAGCTAAGATAAAGATATGTGGCTTGCATGACAGTGAGAGCTCTGATTTAGGATACAATAATTCCTTATTTCAGGAATGCTGCTTTTTACTTTCTATTTCATTTATTTTTTTTTGCTTTATAACAAATTTAATCAGTTATACATATACATATGTTCCCATATCCCCTCCCTTTTGCGTCTCCCTCCCACCCTCCCTATCCCACCCCTCCAGGCAGTCACAAAGCACCGAGCTGATCTCCCTGTGCTATGCGGCTGCTTCCCACTAGCTATCTACCTTACGTTTGGTAGTGTATATATGTCCATGCCGCTCTTTCACTTTGTCACAGCTTACCCTTCCCCCTCCCCATATCCTCAAGTCCATCCTCTAGAAGGTCTGTGTCTTTATTCCTGTCTTACCCCTATGTTCTTCATGATAATTTTTTTCCTTAAATTCCATATATATGTGTCAGCATACAGTATTTGTCTTTCTCTTTCTGACTTACTTCACTCTGTATGACAGACTCTAGGTCCATCCACCTCATTACAAATAGCTCAATTTCATTTCTTTTTATGGCTGAGTAATATTGCATTGTATATATGTGCCACATCTTCTTTACCCATTCATCCGATGATGGACACTTAGGTTGTTTCCATCTCCGGGCTATTGTAAATAGGGCTGCTATGAACATTTTGGTACATGTCTCTTTTTGAATTATGGTTTTCTCAGGGTATATGCCCAGGAGTGGGATTGCTGGGTCATATGGTAGTTCTATTTGTAGTTTTTTTTTTTTTTTTTTTTTTTTTTTTTTTTTTTTTTTTTTTTTTTTGCGATATGCGGGCCTCTCACTGTTGTGGCCTCCCCCGTTGCGGAGCACAGGCTCCGGATGCGCAGGCTCAGCGGCCATGGCTCACGGGCCCAGCCGCTCCGCGGCACATGGGATCCTCCCAGACCGGGGCACGAACCCGTATCCCCTGCATCGGCAGGCGGACTCTCAACCACTGCGCCACCAGGGAGGCCCCTATTTGTAGTTTTTTAAGGAACCTCCATACCGTTCTCCATAGTGGCTGTACCAATTCACATTCCCACCAGCAGCGCAAGAGTGTTCCCTTTTTTCCACACCCTCTCCAGCATTTATTGTTTCTAGATTTTTTGATGATGGCCATTCTGACTGGTGTGAGATGATATCTCATTGTAGTTTTGATTTGCATTTCTCTAATGAGTAAAGATGTTGAGCATCCTTTCATGTGTTTGTTGGCAGTCTGTATATCTTCTGTGGAGAAATGTCTATTTAGGTCTTCTACCCATTTTTGGATTGGGTTGTTTGTTTTTTTGTTATTGAGCTGCATGAGCTGCTTATAAATTTTGGAGATTAATCCTTTGTCAGTTGCTTCATTTGCAAATATTTTCTCCCATTCTGAGGGTTGTCTTTTGGTCTTGTTTATGGTTTCCTATGCTGTGCAAAAGCTTTTGAGTTTCATTAGGTCCCATGTGTTTATTTTTGTCTTTATTTCCATTTCTCTAGGAGGTGGCTCAAAAAGGATCTTGCTGTGATTTATGTCATAGAGTGTTCTGCCTATGTTTTCCTCTAAGAGTTTGATAGTGTCTGGCCTTACATGTAGGTCTTTAATCCATTTTGAGCTTATTTTTGTGTATGGTGTTAGGGAGTGATCTAATCTCATACTTTTACATGTCCCTATCCAGTTTTCCGAGCACCACTTATTGAAGAGACTGTCCTTTCTCCACTGTACATTCCTGCCTCCTTTATCAAAGATAAGGTGACCATATGTGCGTGGGTTTATCTCTGGGCTTTCTATCCTGTTCCATTGATCTATCTTTCTGTTTTTGTGCCAGTACCATACTGTCTTGATTACTGTAGCTTTGTAGTATAGTCTGAAGTCAGGGAGCCTGATTCCTCCAGCTCCATTTTTTGTTCTCAAGATTGCTTTGGCTATTCGGGGTCTTTTCTGTTTCCATACAAATTGTGAAGTTTTTTGTACTAGTTCTGTGAAAAATGCCAGTGGTAGTTTGATAAGGATTGCATTGAATCTGTAGATTGCTTTGGGTAGTAGAGTCATTTTCACAATGTTGATTCTTCCAATCCAAGAACATGGTACATCTCTCCATCTATTTGTATCATCTTTAATTTCTTTCATCAGTGTCTTATAATTTTCTGCATACAGGTCTTTTGTCTCCTTAGGTAGGTTTATTCCTAGATATTTTATTCTTTTTGTTGCAATGGTAAATGGGAGTGTTTCCTTGATTACACTTTCAGATTTTTCATCATTAGTATATAGGAATGCCAGAGATTTCTGTGCATTAATTTTGTATCCTGCAACTTTACCAAATTCATTGATTAGCTCTAGTAGTTTTCTGGTAGCATCTTTAGGATTCTCTATGTATAGTATCATGTCATCTGCAAACAGTGACAGCTTTACTTCTTCTTTTCCGATTTGGATTCCTTTTATTTCCTTTTCTTCTCTGATTGCTGTGGCTAAAACTTCCAAACTATGTTGAATAAGAGTGGTGAGAGTGGGCAACCTTGTCTTGTTCCTGATCTTAGTGGAAATGGTTTCAGTTTTTCACCATTGAGGACGATGCTGGCTGTGGGTTTGTCATATATGGCTTTTATTATGTTGAGGAAAGTTCCCTCTATGCCTACTTTCTGCAGGGTTTTTATCATAAATGGGTGTTGAATTTTGTCAAAAGCTTTCTCTGCATCTATTGAGATGATCATATGGTTTTTCTCCTTCAATTTGTTGATATGGTGTATCACGTTGATTGATTTGCGTATATTGAAGAATCCTTGCATTCCTGGAATAAACCCCACTTGATCATGGTGTATGATCCTTTTAATGTGCTGTTGGATTCTGTTTGCTAGTATTTTGTTGAGGATTTTTGCATCAATGTTCATCAGTGATATTGGCCTGTAGTTTTCTTTCTTTGTGACATCCTTGTCTGGTTTTGGTATCAAGGTGATGGTGGCCTCGTAGAATGAGTTTGGGAGTGTTCCTCCCTCTGCTATATTTTGGAAGAGTTTGAGAAGGATAGGTGTTAGCTCTTCTCTAAATGCTTGATAGAATTCACCTGTGAAGCCATCTGGTCCTGGGCTTTTGTTTGTTGGAAGATTTTTTATCACAGTTTCAATTTCAGTGCTTATTTTTGGTCTGTTCATATTTTCTATTTCTTCCTGATTCAGTCTTGGCAGGTTGTGCATTTCTAAGAATTTGTCCATTTCTTCCAGGTTGTCCATTTTATTGGCATAGAGTTGCTTATAGTAATCTCTCATGATCTTTTGTATTTCTGCAGTGTCAGTTGTTACTTCTCCTTTTTCATTTCTAATTCTATTGATTTGAGTCTTCTCCCTTTTTTTCTTGATGAGTCTGGCTAATGGTTTATCAATTTTGTTTATCTTCTCAAAGAACCAGCTTTTAGTTTTATTGATCTTTGCTATCATTTCCTTCATTTCTTTTTCATTTATTTCTGATCTGATTTTTATGATTTCTTTCCTTCTGCTAACTTTGGGATGTTTTTGTTCTTCTTTCTCTAATTGCTTTAGGTGCAAGGTTAGGTTGTTTATTCGAGATGTTTCCTGTTTCTTAAGGTGGGATTGTATTGCTATAAACTTCCCTCTTAGAACTGCTCTTGCTGCATCCCATAGGTTTTGGGTGGTCGTGTCTCCATTGTCATTTGTTTCTAGGTATTTTTTAATTTCCTCTTTGATTTCTTCAGTGATCACTTCGTTATTAAGTAGTGTATTGTTTAGCCTCCATGTGTTTGTATTTTTTACAGCTCTTTTCCTGTAATTGATATCTAGTCTCATAGCACTGTGGTCGGAAAAGATACTTGATACAATTTCAATTTTCTTAAATTTACCAAGGCTTGATTTGTGACCCAAGATATGATCTGTCCTGGAGAATGTTCCATGAGCACTTGAGAAAAATGTGTATTCTGTTGTTTTTGGATGGAATGTCCTATAAATATCAATTAAGTCCATCTTGTTTAATGTATCATTTAAAGCTTGTGTTTCCTTATTTATTTTCATTTTGGATGATCTGTCCATTGGTGAAAGTGGGGTGTTAAAGTCCCCTACTATGATTGTGTTACTGTCGATTTCTCCTTTTATGGCTGTTAGTATTTGCCTTATGTATCGAGGTGCTCCTATGTTGGGTGCATAAATATTTACAATTGTTATATCTTCTTCTTGGATCGATCCTTTGATCATTATGTAGTGTCCTTCTTTGTCTCTTCTAGTAGTCTTTATTTTAAAGTCTATTTTGTCTGATATGAGAATTCTACTCCAGCTTTCTTTTGGTCTCCATTTGCATGGAATATCTTTTTCCATCCCCTTACTTTCAGTCTGTATGTGTCCCTAGGTCTGAAGTGGGTCTTTTGTAGACAGCATATATATGGGTCTTGTTTTTGTATCCATTCAGCCAATCTGTGTCTTTTGGTGGGAGCATTTAGTCCATTTACATTTAAGCTAATTATCGATATGTATGTTCCTATTCCCAATTTCTTAATTGTTTTGGGTTCGTTATTGTAGGTCTTTTCCTTCTGTTGTGTTTCTTGCCTAGAGAAGTTCCTTTAGCATTTGTTGTAAAGCTGGTTTGGTGGTGCTGAACTCTCTCAGCTTCTGCTTGTCTGTAAACGTTTTAATTTCTCCATCAAATCTGAATGAGATCCTTGCTGCGTAGAGTAATCTTGGTTGCAGGTTTTTCTCCTTCATCACTTTAATTATGTCCTGCCACTCCCTTCTGGCTTGTAGAGTTTCTGCTGAGAGATCAGCTGTTATCCTGTTGGGGAGTCCCTTGTGTGTTATTTGTTGTTTTTTGCCTTGCTGCTTTTAATATGATTTCTTTGTGTTTAATTTTTGACAGTTTGATTAATATGTGTCTTGGCATATTTCTCCTTGGATTTATTCTGTTTGGGACTCTCTGTGCCTCCTGGACTTGATTAACTATTTCCTTTCCCATATTAGGGAAGTTTTCAACTATAATCTCTTCAAATATTTTCTCAGTCCCTTTCTTTTTCTCTTCTTCTTCTGGAACCCCTATAATTCGAATGTTGGTGCGTTTAATGTTGTCCCAGAGGTCTCTGAGACTGTCCTCTGTTCTTTTCATTCTTTTTTCTTTATTTTGCTCTGCAGCAGTTATTTCCACTATTTTATCTTCCACCTCACTTATCCGTTCTTCTGCCTCAGTTATTCTGCTATTGATCCCATCTAGAGTATTTTTTATTTCATTTATTGTGTTTTTAATCGATGCTTGATTCATCTTTAGTTCTTCTAGGTCCTTGTTAACTGTTTCTTGCATTTTGTCTATTCTATTTCCAAGATTTTGGATCTGGGAAATAGAATCTTGGATCATCTTTACCATCATTATTCTGAATTCTTTTTCAGGTAGACTGCCTATTACCTCTTCATTTGTTAGGTCTGGTGGGTTTTTATCTTGCTCCTTCTCCTGCTGTGTGTTTTTCTGTCTTCTCATTTTGCTTATGTTACTGTGTTTGGGGTCTCCTTTTTGCAGGCTGCAGGTTCGT
This sequence comes from Mesoplodon mirus, assembly GCF_964341445.2. NCBI lineage: Eukaryota > Metazoa > Chordata > Mammalia > Artiodactyla > Ziphiidae > Mesoplodon > Mesoplodon mirus. The sequence continues at coordinate 77,925,664 of NC_138988.1, read as the reverse complement.
AGTTCCCGTTGTTTTTGGTGTCTGTCCCCAGTGGCTAAGGTTGGTTTAGTGGGTTGTGTAGGCTTCCTGGTGGAGGGGACTAGTGACTGTGTTCTAGTGGATGAGGCTGGATCTTGTCTTTCTGGTGGGCAGGTCCACGTCTGGTGGTGTGTTTTGGGGTGTCTGTGGACTTTTATGATTTTAGGCCACCTCTCTGCTAATGGGTGGCATTGTGTTCCTGTCTTGCTAGTTGTTTGGCATAGGGTGTCCAGCACTGTAGCTTGCTGGTCGTTGAGTGAAGCTGGGTGCTGGTGTTGAGATGGAGATCTGGAAGATTTTCGCCATTCGTTTGATAATATGTGGAGCTGGGAGGTCTCTTGTGGACCAGTGTCCTGAAGTTGGCTCTCCCACCTCAGAGGCACAGCACTGACTCCTGGCTCCTCAATTTGGGATGATTTGTTGTCCATTCATGTATTCCACAGATGCAGGGTACATCAAGTTGATTGTGGAGCTTTAATCCGCTGCTTCTGAGGCTGCTGGGAGAGGTTTCCCTTTCTCTTCTTTGTTCTCACAGCTCCTGGGTCTCAGCTTTGGATTTGGCCCCGCCTCTGCATGTAGGTCGCCGGAGGGCGTCTGTTCTTCGCTCAGACAGGACAGGGTTAAAGGAGCAGCCTCTTCGGGGACTCTGGCTCACTCAGGCCGGGCGGGAGGGAGGGGCACGGGGTGCGGGGCGAGCCTGCAGCGGCAGAGGTCGGCGTGACGCTGCACCAGCCTGAGGCGCGCCGTGCGTTCTCCCAGGGAAGCCGCCCCTGGATCCCGGGACCCCGGCAGTGGCGGGCTGCACAGGCTCCCGGAAGGGCGGTGTGGACAGTGACCTGCGCTCGCACACAGGCTTCTTGGCGGCGGCAGCAGCAGCCCCAGCATCCCACGCCCGTCACTGGGCTCCGCGCTTTCAGTCACGACTCGCGCCCGTCTGTGGAGCCCCTTTAAGCAGCGCTCTTAATCCCCTCTCCTCGTGCACCAGGAAACCAAGAGGGAAGAAAAAGTCTCTTGCCTCTTCGGCAGCTCCAGAGTTTTCCCGGACTCCCTCCCGGCTAGCTGTGGCACATTAGCCCCCTTCAGGCTGAGTTCTCGCCGCCAGCCCCAGTCCTCTCCCTGCGCTCTGACCAAAGCCCGAGCCTCAGCTTCCAGCGCCGCCCGCCCTGGCGGGTGAGCAGATAAGCCTCTCAGGCTGGTGAGTGCCGCTCGGCACCGATCCTCTGTGCGGGAATCTCTCCACTTTGCCCTACCCAGGTATGTGGGGAGTTTCTTGCCTTTTGGGAGGTCTGGGGTCTTCTGCCAGTGTTCAGTAGGTGTTCTGTAGGAGTTGTTCCACGTGTAGCTGTATTTCTGGTGTATCCGTGGGGAGGAAGGTGATCTCCGCGTCTTACTCTTCCGCCATCTTACCCGGAAGTCCAGTAACATTTTTTTATGGTCGTAACATTGCAGTCAAAATTATATTTTGGCTGCTGTCCTTTATTTTCTGAGCAATCAATTGGCTTATTAAATAGAAAAGGGTTCCCACACAAAATAATTTCTAAGTGAGTCACATAGGTTATTAACTCATGTAAGAGACGTTAATAACAACCAGTTTATGTTGAGCACCTACTGTGTTTGAGGTAATTATAGGGAATAGAGCATAGAGAAAATTTGATATCCAATAACTTGCATTCAAAATCCAACTCCAGGGCTTCCCTGGTGGCGCAGTGGTTGAGAGTCTGCCTGCCGATGCAGGGGACATGGGTTCGTGCCCCGGTCCGGGAAGATCCCACATGCCGCAGAGCGGCTGGGCCCGTGAGCCACGGCCGCTGAGCCTGCGCATCCGGAGCCTGTGCTCCGCAACGGGAGAGGCCACAACAGTGAGAGGCCCGCATACCGCAAAAAAAAAAAAGAGCCCCAAATTCAAAATCCAACTCCACTATTTTCTGATTGTGAGGCTTTTTGCAAGTTCCTCCTCTCCTTAAGCCTCCGGACTACAGTGGAGCAAATAAGGCCCACTCTTTAAGGTTGCTATGGCTTGAATGAGTACTCCAATACAAAGTCGAGCCATGGTAAGTACAAACCAAGTCACATAATATTATTGATTGGGTGACTTTAACCAACTCTATCATCAAGACAGAAATTTTCTTTCTGTTTTATAAAAAAAGTCTTATTAGATCACTAATAATTTCTTATGCAAAAGTATAAGCACAGGAAAAATATTTAGTTCTATTAGAATATGTTGCTCGATTGAATGGTAATCAGGAATATTATTTTAAATTGCTCTCTCCCTTCATTTAATCACCTCAATATGAAATGTTTGTCTAAAAGCAACCAGGGATTTATTCTTTCCCCTTCAATCTGTTAACCAGCCATTGTGTATTTAATTAATTTGATTCATGGGTTGCATTAAATATTTTCCATCACATCTAATGTAATATTCCTTATCTGTTCATTAACACATGAGTCTAACCATAGCAGAACTAACTAGTTTAACAGAGATTATTTTCTTCCACTTTTAAAAGTTAAGAAAATAGCAATTCAAAACTGGAAAAAATCCAGTTGATGTCCGAAGCTCTCTGAAGTAAGAGATAGGTAGGAAACTATTGTATAATAGAAAGAATAATGGTTGTACTGTGGGAAGATACAAGTTCAAATTCTAGCTTTGTCCTTCAGTTTCATTTAATAATGAGCAAATCAGTTCAGATCTTTGAGCTTCAGTTTCTTTACAAGTTAAACATCATACTATACTCTTAATTCAGAAGACTATGTGTGGGAAAGCTGGATTTTCACATGCAATGGAAGGCTATTACGGGGAATTCCTTGGTGGTCCAGTGGTTAGGACTCCACGCTTTCACTGCTGAGTGCCTGGGTTCAATCCCTGGTCAGGGAACTAAGAGTCCGCAAGATGTGTGGTGCAGCCAAAAAAAAGGAAAAAGGCTGTTGTGAAAAATAATCAGTATGATAAGTTAAACTCTTAGAACTCAAGGCCAAACATGCAACTTTTTAAATACTCTGTAAAGCATCACAATTCTTGATTCTGAGGCCCTGTTCTTTTGGGCCAGCTGTAAATTCTCTACGAATAATTAATTCTGAGGCCCTCTATCCTCCCAAGCTTCAGAGTAGAATTAGGGATGATATCTGGTGTTTAGAAAAATGGGCAAGTGCCCCTCGTCAGCAACGTTGTTGTTCACTGAAATTCCGTAACTTCCTGTGTTTTCTGTGCCTCGCTCAGCATGGCTAGGACTTTGGAGCCTGTGTTTCCTTCTGCCTGGGCTCCCTGGGTCTCAGATCTCCATCAGACTCCAGTCTCCAGGGCTCAGCCATCTCACCCCTCGCCAGCCTAGAGACCAAGCTTCACTGTGGTGTCCCCGAAACTCAATTCTACTTGTTCTTAAAGAATTGGCCTTGATGGCTCATAAAACTCACAACCTAGCTAAATTTTAAGGACAGAAATGGCTTAAACTTAAAAAATTTCCAGGAAGTGATGAGAAAGAGTTACATTCCATTTTTCTGGTACAGCAAAGAAAAGAACAAACAGAATAGTTAAACTGCTATATTAGAGCATTCTGGAGGTTTATATATACCTTGATATAATGATACCATGAGTTACAGATAATAATAAGTTAATGCTAATAATAATAAAAAATAAACATACATTAATTGAGTCTTTGCATTTGGCATGGTGTAAGCACTTTCCATGCTTTACCTTTCTTCTGTCAAGGAGAACAAATAAGAACGACACTCAGTAAGGAAATATTGATTTTAGTCCTCAGTTCCAAGAAATGTGGCAAACTAATTCATAAAATAAGCATCCTGAAATTGTTTACAATACTTTATTGAGGATGTTGGCTAAGGCACCAGGGATGCTTGCTGTATAGTTGCTTACACTGGTGAAAATAGGCAAGAGCATTTTCTTTTTCAGTTCACTTACCCGTCAAAAGAAATGGAAGCAGAGTTTTCACTTAAGAAAAAGAGCTTGCAAGGCAATGTTTTTCTTTGCAACACTCGACAGAGATCATCCACTGTCTCATTGAGAGACCCCAGGATAAAGAAGGGAGGGCCTTCCTGGACTGGATAGTGGGGCTTAGAAGAAAAAGCTCTAAACGGAGTCCAAGTTGTACAGCTGAGTCATGCCTTCCAGGCTTTTTGTTCTCCTCTGCAGCACGAGAAGGCTGGCCTAGACTAGAGAAGCCACAAGACCCTCCACATACCTCACGTCCTCTGATTGCTCTGCACACACGGTTGTGCAATAAACATTGCATTAGTAGGTGCCTATTAAGGGCAGACTCTGTGGAGTAAATAAGCCCCAGCTATAGGCCTTTCTGAATCTTTTGTCATAAAATGGATGAAGCGCAAAGTAGCTTGGAGCAGTGGGAAGAATCCTGACTCTAGGCTCAAACCTCTCCATCCCACTTCTGGCTCATGCGTTTATGAGCTCTCTTACTACTTGACCTCTCTTGGCCACAGTTTCCTAGCCTATAAAACAGGGATAATGATAATAGCTGCCTTACCCTAGTGTTTAGGACGATTCACTTTGTGAACTCTGTTGCCTATCAAGTATCATACAGTTACGAGATTCAACCATGATAAAGACATGTCTGGATCAACTTCCCTGCCCCTATGCTTCAATTTTCACTGTAGCTCTCAGCACTGTTAGACCTAGGAAATGTCTAGCTGTCATCCTGGGGAAACTCAATTGTGCTTTTCTCCAGTAGCTGTAAGCACCACCCTCTGCTTTTCCTATCACGGTTGTCCTGACCCTTCCTTACAGTTTCAGGCAAACAAGGCTCATATCTGAGCCCCACATACTTCATACTCTCCTCAGCCAGCTTGCTGTGAACAACTTCAGTTCTTTTCTAACTTAAGTTTTCAAGGTTTCTATCTCCCCTTCTTTCTCTTGTGGAAGAGGCCACAGCAGATCCTGGAACCTTCTTTTCCACGAAAATGCTCTTTGTGGGGAGGTAAAGACCAAAACCCAACATAAAAGACAAAAAAAGCTGGTCTAGCCTCTGAGTTGCATTTCCAGCATTCTTTTCCCATGTAGTGGTCATTTGTCATCTGTCCAAAAGGAGAAACAAGTCCAAAAGAAAAAAGTAAGACATTATCCTCCATAGGTCAGGGTCTGAAACATAAATGGACTAAACTTCATAAAAATGTTTCTAGATGAGCCCCCAAACCACAACCCAATTTGAAAGACTCTACATGTTGAGATTTTGCTGAGCTTTTCCTATATCCTAATATGTCATTCAAGATGACTTCATGGAAAGCCAGAAACTACTTTTGAGGATATGCCTCCATTCATTCATTCATCAGTTCACTCATTTATTCATCACCAAAAATGAACCAAGAGAGTGCCAGGCACTGGGCAAAAAAAAAAGAGGGAGAGTCACACCCTGCCCTCAAGAATGTCCTTATTAGGAGTTAGACTGTCTCCCTCCCAAGAGCCCTTCTAATATGATGTATCTATTATAATCCTACGACGTACGTACTAACAGTATCTTCATTTTTCAAAAGAGGAAACTGAGGCATAGAAGGGTAGAGTAATTTCCTAAGTCACACAGGGAGGAGGTGGGGAGCCAGGATTCAGCCCAGGATTTTTGGCTCCAGGACCTGTGCTATTAACTGTCTCAGCTTCCTCTTCCATAGTCAACTGTCAGTGCTTTTCCTCAAAGGAGTGAGTCACGCAGAGTTTTCGGATATTATGTTGAAGGCTTTCAAATCCCCCCACCTCTATCTAAATATCAAGTAGACAGTCATCTCTTCCAGTTCTTTATAAGCCCAAACATATCTGAGACCTTTTAAATCTCATGAAGCCATGTTGTGTACCAAGAGGATGATTTCATGCCTTTTTAGTTCTTACTTGAAAACTCTGTTTTCCCTAAATCTTTTCACACTTCCTATCACTGCCATCATTGGGAGGAATAACATAATCAGAGGAAGGAGAATTAAACAGTAATAAAAAGCATTCACATTGTCTAGCTTGTTAGCCCTGTTATCAAGATGCTTCTGTGATTTCATGCTGAAAATATCTACCGAACTCCATCAACATTCCATGGACCCACAGGATCAATCTCCCGACTCAATGTGTGATAGATGGCAAGTGCCATAAATGCTGCAAAATCTGGATACATTTCCAACAAAACAGCTACCAGTCAGCAATGACTAGCATGTATAAGGCTTGAGAGTGTAGCTGGGGGGTGGGGGGGAAGCACATTCAACCTTATTCTCCCAGGCAACTAGTTTCTATTAAATATTTTTCCTACCAGTATATTTCAGCTCACTGTCTGCTTCCCTTTTCAACAGTCATCCATTGCCATAATTGAGAAGATTTTTATCTAGGAAGAAAAGAATGGATTAATATTAGGCAAGCTAATGAAATAAAACATCACTTTGATAAATCAAATATGAGGAAAAATGAACCATCTCAATGGATATTGAAAAGGCATTCAATACTATTGTTACCATTATTGATTTAAATAAATTATTTTAAATTAAGAAAAGAATGTAAAATATCTCATTGATAATTTTTATACTGATTACATGCTGAAATGATAATATTTTGGGTACATTGGGTTAAATAAAATATATTTTTAAAATTAAAAAAACAGTCATCCATTACCTCCACCAACACATACACACACATACACACACAGATACAACACATCTTACTGGGACTTTCTGAAATATAGGGCATGCATCCTTATTATGAGATTAAATGAATACATTTAAAAGCAGAAAATGATAGAAAATAATAGACCATCACTGACCTCAGTGGATGCTGAAATAACTGCTGCTATCAAAATCCAAGAGTGGCCAAAGAGTCGTGTCACCCCTCAGTGATGGGCATCAGATCCACGTCTTCTAGAACGCAAAGGAAGTTCTATCATCTGAAGCTGCCCTCAGCCTTTTTAAATGTTGTGATCCACATCTTCTTTCATGCTGGAAAGGCAAAAGTACAAACTGCAGAGCCCTTGCTTTGTGTCTTTTCCCTTCATACAAGTGCCTCTTTCTGTTATCTCTGGTTTTCCTTTGCTGAGCCATTTCCAATCTCCACTGACACCTTCAGAAACTTTTCCCCAAACTGTGTTCCTTTCCTCCTGGGAACAGAGCAGCATTGCATTTCCCAGCCTTCCTTGCATCTGGGTGTGGCCATGTGACTAAGTCCTGGCCAATGAAATGTGGACAAAATTGATACATCACTTCTAGGCCTATCAAAAACCATCTATGCACCACTTTGTTCTCTTCCTCCATCTGGGTGTCAGTGAATGGCTCTGAGTCCCTCAGGGATGGGGGAGCCATGGATGGAAGATGTCTGGGTCGCTGAATGACTGTGCGGAGAAGGGTGACCTCCTCCCAGCCCAATGTGCATTGAAATGTAAAGACAGTACATAATATTACTCAATCATAAAAAGAAATGAAATTGAGTTATTTGTAGTGAGGTGGATGGACCTAGAGTCTGTCATACAGAGTGAAGTAAGTCAGAAAGAGAAAAGCAAATACCGTATGCTAACACATATATATGGAATCTAAGAAAAGAGAAAAAAAAGAAAAAGGTCATGAAGAACCTAGGGGTAAGATGGGAATAAAGACACAGACCTACTAGAGCATGGACTTGAGGATGTGGGGAGGGGGAAGGGTAAGCTGTGACAGAGTGAGAGAGTGGCATGGACATATATACACTACCAAATGTAAAATAAATAGCTAGTGGGAAACAGCCGCATAGCACAGGGAGATCAGCTCAGTGCTTTGTGACCACCTAGAGGGGTGGGATAGGGAGAGTGGGAGGGAGGGAAATGCAAGAGGGAAGAGATATGGGGACATATGTATATCTATAACTGATTCACTTTGTTATAAAGCAGAAACTAACACACCATTGTAAGGCAATTATACTCCAATAAAAATGTTTAAAAAAAGACTGTACATAATAAAGTTTTACAACATTAAACCACTAAAATGTTGGAATTGTTAGTTCTGCCAGATAACCAACACTTTATGTTTACATAAGAATTGTGTAATATAATTTAAATGCTGTGATGTCCTTTGAATCAGATCTAAATAAGCTTCAACATCACTTGAAAATTATTTCTGTTACCATGCGATGAAGAAAACTAAACAAAGTTTTCTTAGTTTGGAGTGCAAATACCATAAAATGAAATGAAACAAAATTAATTTAAAGCAGATTAAAATTTAATTTGATTCGATTTTCTGTATTTCATCCATCAACAAATGGGATGGCAAGATATCTCTATATACTTTTCAAATGTTTAGGTTCTTTTTATATGGGTCTTCCAGAACTTGTTTATATGGGTCCCAATGAGCTTATTTTTGTAATTCCGAGCTCCTACTTCAGAAAGTAGTTTTATATTTAATTCAGTATTTTTGATTGTTGCTAAGCATCCACTTAGTCCAAATTAATAATAACACAAGCACTAGCTTCAAAAGCTGAAAACAGGATGGGTTGGAGTGGGGGCACTAGAATTATTTCCCTCTGATTTGGAAAAACCAAAGGCTTTGCCTGTGAACCCCCAGAACAATTTTTTTTCTATTTTTTTTCTTCTTTACTAGGAGATTCTGGTCTAGTAAAGAAGAGAGTACAAGTGCAAAGTTGAGATTGTTAAGTGGTCAGAGGTTCATTAACTCCTCTCCAATTCTTATTCTAGAAAAAAAAAAGAGCTCATTTGCAGAAGGGAAACACCTGGCAGGCGAAGACGGCTGATAGAGTCAGGACTGGGCTGACCACGGGCATGGAAGGAAAAGAAATGACTGCATATACTCATTCCAGTCAGTGGAACCTGCAAACTAAGCCAAGGATCAGTTACTGCAGGAGAGACACTTGTAGGCACACGAGCCCAAAGACAGCTGCCAAACCAAAAGACTGAGCAATGAAGTAAGTTCAAGGTTAACAAAGGTATGTATGATCATGGCACCAGTTTAGGGAAAATCTCAGGCTGGGTGTGTTGAGCCCACCCAAGTCCCAAGTCTGAAACTTTCCCTTACCAGTTAGCTCCATCCTGCGAGCTTGATGAGCCCCCTGGGGCTCAAGAGTGCTGTGAGCATAGACATGCTGGTGGTAGAGAACAGGGCAGGGGATTCTCCACACAAGGCAAGTCAAACTTGGCTGAAAAAAAGACTCAGAGCTCAAATGAGATCTCACCTGCTAACTGATAAACAGTGATCGTGCTGAGTGCTGCTAAGGGACGTCTTCATCCTATGCCAGCCATAAGGACAGCTAGTGCGGCCCCTGAGTATAGGAAATGTACAGCCAGGGCACCAGGCTGGCTCCTCTTTGGTCCCTGGCTGAGGCTAATGCAAGGTGTTGATGGAGTAGAGGCTGGGCTTCTTCAAATGCTGATTTCTCTCCTCTTTCAGCCCCCTTGAGATCATCCTGCCACCATTTCCCCTTTCCCCTCCGACCTCTCTTTTATTTCTCCTTCCTCTTTTCTTCCCACTGCCAGAGAATCTTTTTCTAACTGGGGGTTGGTGTGAACAGAGCCTTTCTATTTCTCAAGTTTTATTTTTCTCCCATTTTATTGATCAGAGCAAATCACAGACCCCAGCTGAGTATAAGTGTGGTGAGCACTGCAGTCCCCTCTTAGGGAACGGCCATTATCCTGCCACGAGCTCCTTCTAACTAATCTGCTGTAGCCAGGATTGGACCTGTAGACTATTGAGAGGACCAACTCCACACTGGAGTGTCAAAGAGCCAGAGGGAGGGGATTTTGGTTTGAAGCTTGAGAGAAATATTGAAGCCAGACACAAATCTCAGGAAGATTTTGGCTTCAGTGAGGAAAGTATAAACCTTGGCAGAATACTAAGATTAGTAAGGCGTAATTGATAAAATGTAGTTAATGAATGAGTTTTGTGTTTGATCAAGTTAACTTAAAAGATAAAGCGTCACTGGTCTGTAATACACAATAGGAACTTTGAACCTTGGTTTTATGGGGTTTGGTGGGAATGACAGGAGAATCTAATAACAAAATTGTTGGGGAAAGTTGTAGTTAGTGAATAAGGGGACCCCCAAAGTTACTCAGAGTTTGGCAAATATTATCTGAATGTCAGTGGAAGAGTTTCCATCTGTATTTGAATCTTCTTCCTTTTGTTTTGTTTTTTGTGGTTTTGCTGTTGCTGCTCCTGTTGTTGTTTCTTCCTTCCTTCCTCCATCCCTTCTTTCTTTCTTTCTTTCTTCCTTTCTACCCCTCCTCCTCCTCCTTCTTCTAACCCCCTCCTCCCCCCTCCTTCTCCTTCTTCTTCTCCTCCTTCTTCTTTCTTCTTCTTCTCCTGTCCTTCTCCTCCTTCTCCTCCTCCTCCTCCTCCTCCTTCTCCTCCTCCTTCTTCTTCTTCCTTCTTCTTCTTTTCTACTTCTCCTTTTCTTTCCTCATCCTCACTCTTCTCTTTGCCTCCTCTTCTTTCTTCCTCTTCCTCTTTCTTCTTCTTTCTTATTATTCTTGTCCTCATCACTGTTTACATCACACCTTTTCCAATTCTTTGAGTGTTCAATCAATTCTCAAGAGGTTCTTTCAAAATGTACTTTTTTAATACTAAAACTGTACACCAATTGTCTCAATTAGGTTTCAGTTTGGCTGCATATAATGGAAAAATTCCAGAACAGCGATGTAAACACACAAAGGCTCTTGATCTCCCATTAAGGATGCCTGAGGCCAGCAGTCCAGGACTGGCTTGACACTCCATAGCATCATCAACCTGACACGTAGAAGGGCAAAGAGACCCGATAAGGTCACACATCAAATTACTGGCAGAACTTGGACAGCTGGAAAACAAGACAAATTTTTAACTTGAGCAGTGCAACTCCAAATCATTTCTAAATTTGGTTCACTGTGAACTTGCCTTTTTTTTTTTTTCTCCTTATCTTCTTCTTTTCTCTGATTTCCTTTAGCTGGTTTTATCTTCCCTTTGCAGTATCCATGTGATGAAATACACAACTTGGTCTTATTCATCAGGAAGACAGTAAGTGTCAGAAATACAGAAGACACTGACTCTGAGGTGGTGAGGCACCTAATGATGGCCCAGACAGGATCTTTGGGAGGAAAAAAGATGCAACACCCAGAGGTCAGAAAGGGAACACAGGCACAAAGGAATCAGAGAGAATTTATGTGATTATGAAATGGGACACAAGGGTCCCATCGACTTAGTCAATTTTGGCGCTTTTGGCTTTTTTCTCTATTAATAACAGTTGGGCTATATTGATATAACAAGAAGGCAGTGGGTGTGGTAGAAAAGGATGTGGGCTTTGATTTCAGATTTCTGAGCTTATATTCAGATACTACTTATTTATCAATTAAGTGTCTTGGGTAAACTATTTCTATAACCTCAGTTTCCTCATGTGTTAAATAAAGGTAACAGTCTCCATTCCAGAAGGTGGTTGTCAGAATTAAATGAGGCAACAAACATAAATGTTTTGGCCCTTCTACCTTAAACGAGGAACAACAAACTGGAACAAAAACAGTCATGGAAATTCATGTTTACTGAAGTAGGTAAGTTAATTACTGATAATTTGCATTTTTAATAATATTGAGGTGGCCAAAAAGTTCATTCGGCCCTTTGTAAGATGTTATGGAAAAAACCCAAATGTTTTGGCCAACCCAATAATTACAATGGTTTAAAATATTCTATTCCCAAAGGAAATACAATGTCTTATTCAATTTTCAGAAAAATTTAATGTCCAAATAATTCAAGGAGTGAACTGATGACTGTTTTACATACTTTTACATCCAGAACCAGAATAGTTTGGGGCACGTGATATGTATGCAGTAAATATTTGTTGAATGAATAAATACATGAAAGAATGAAACAACTTTCATTTATTCTATATATATTTGGCACTGAAGTGGTTGCTGGATGTATAAACAAGACCCAACTTTCACGAATCTCAGATTATAAGTTTGGACCAACCAACAAGATGATTTCAGATAATGATTAAGTACTATGAGAAAAATTAAACAGAATTATGTGATAGAAATTGACTCAGTAAATGTGAAGGAGGCAAAAAGAACTTTCAATCAGATGATCGGAAAAGTCCTGAGTGATAAGGAAGAACCAGTGATGGGACAATCTAGATTTGTTGTTGAAGATTTCTTCAACAAGCACTGTTTTACATTTATTTGACTTAAATTCATAGAGCTCTATTTATTTCATTCTGGAAGCATTTTCTTCAGTTATTAGTCAACAAGGTTTATAGTCACAGATGCAGCTTTCTTCCTAGATCTTGCAAAACCTGGAGATCCTCAGGCTTTGGGCTCTCCAGGGAACTAACTTTGAAACTGTTGTATTGAGCAATGTTTTCTAAAGTAGGTCCTAGCAGACATAAGACAGTCATTGATGCACCTTCCAAGAAAGAGGTCCTGTGGTCAAATATGTTTGTGAACCAGCTCATGAATGGTGGTATATTAAAGTCTCAGAGACATCGGAAAGCAGAGTAACTAACATGTGTTAAATGTATCCTGATGTTTTTTTTTCTCAACATGTATTTAAATTTTAGTTTAAATTTATTTTTTCCCTCTTTCTGTACACTTATTAACATTAAAGTACAGTTTGGGAAATACTGTTATAAAGGTGAAGCTTTGGCACAAAGGGAAAAAGAGGAAGATAATCCTTTGCCCATAAGTCTTGTAATTCTAAAATGAGATATTTACACAGACTTAACAGAAACTTAATAAACTCTAGATATCATACTTACATACATTACCCACTTTGATGAAACCTATTGAACTGATTAGGGAGTTACTTATGTTTAGTTTTTCGGCTACTGGAGGTTTTTTTTTTTTAAGTTCTGATGTGAAAGGGGGATCTGTTGGGGTTCCCTCTTTTTTTGTTTCACTAGAGTTAACCACATTCCAGCAGATCTGCCTTTGGTTTGGTCTGGTTCAGTTATAAGGTAAGCAGTAGAATATGCCAGAAACTTCATGAAGTTTTACATGTGGACACCGCACCCATTTTCATCACTCCATCACTTACTAGAGATGATTTTAGGCAACTTACTCAAACTCTCAACGCTTCACTTTTCTCATCTGAAAATAGGGATAGTAATCACTATATCCTGCTGTTTGGAGGAGGAGCCAAACTGATGTAAAGGGCCTGGAGGACCGTGTCATGCTAGCTCCTTTCTGAAATATTTGCTTGAGAATGATGTATTCTCCCCCTAAAAGTCTTTTCAATTCCCCCTGGAGATTCAATGGGGAAAACAGAATGTTTGTGCTGGTTTCCACAATGATGACTCACAGAGTGCTGATTTATTGACTCAGTTAGTGAAGAAGTAAAATTAGTGTTCTATTTTATGGGTGTGAAATGAGCTATTCAGCAAGTATCGTGTATGACAGGCCACATTCTGAGCCAGAGCTTACCTAGACACTTTCCATCGTATTACCCTTATCAATGAAAAAATGTTGCCTCCCATATCAGTAAACAAAGGATGTTGCAGCCATCGAGCCATCACATTACAGCCTCCCTGATGATGAGCCCTGAGGGAGCGCAGGATAGAAACGGGATACCTGCCATCAAGCAGTCAGCAGCTGCAGCCTCCCCCGTGGTACATCCAGAGACTCAGGGTGAGAAAACACAGGATACTGGCCCCAGATAGCTGAGGTGCATACCAAAGGAATGATTTCAGTGAGCCCAGACTCTTGCATCTTCCCATATATAGAAAAGTCAATTCCTTGACTTGAGATGTCTGGTTTTCTTTAGTCAACAGCAATCTTTTGATGTTCTGACTACTTGGTCTTTGTTGCAAAAACTCCTATATATCCTGGTTCCTCTCTTGCCTCTTCGGAGCAGTCCCCCAGAGCTATCTGAGAGGCTGTATCCCAGGCTTAAGTCCTCAGTTTGTCCATTGAATAAAACATAATTCTCAACTTTTAGTTTGTGCATCTTTTTGGTCAACACACCCAAACCAAGCTAACAGGAGTCCCTGGCTAATGAAATACTCTCTCCTTAGCTCCCTAAAATGTTCTAAAGATGGAGAAAATCTCAACAAGCCATTGTTGAATTCACTATGTCAGCTGTATAATAATAACCATGGACTATAGTCTCCAACTGGTTTTCCCCCCACAGCATCCTGGAGAAGAGTCAGCTACCCTCAGTCTTACATGACTGTACTATTTCCAGTGGGCCACACACAACCAAATGCAACAACAATTTAACTTTGATAATAACTGATTACGAACACCATTTTAGAAGACGGCTTAACGAAACATATTTTTCGGGCTTAAGGAACATCCATGAAGGACTTTTTTAAAGCCCACTAATACAGAGCACACCTTATATCAATGTTTTCAGTTCTCAGGAATTTCTTCTTGTGTCATACCTAATATTAACCCAAAGTTGGACTAGTGGTATGCTCTTTTGGTTTGATTGTTTAGTTTTAATCTTAATGTTGATTTCAGAGCTGTGTAATATAAAAAGTGGAATCATACTACTGGCATGAAGAAAGGGAGCAGCGTATCATGGGAAGTAGGGGAGTAGAAACATTCCATTGTATACCCTTCCTTCTTCTAGGATGCATTGCCTCCTGATAGAAAATGGGTACAATTATTGAGTGCATCCTGTTACATCAGAGTACTATAGGAAAAATAAATCATGATCAGAGTAGAAAGAATCCTGAATATAAGAGGCCAGAGACTTGGGGTCCAGTATTGATTCTACTACTTTATTACCTTAGGCAATTTACTCTCTGAGTTTTACTTTCCTCTTCTGTAAAATGATAATTTCATAGATTATTTCTAATATGTCTTCCAGTTTTCTGATTCCATCATGGCCCCAAATTCATAACCTTTTCTCTCTTTCCTGATTTTTCAAGGCATTCAGGTATCTTACTGTTATGCTACTTCTTTACCAGTTTGCTTTCTATTAAATCTTTACCTAGAAGCCCAAGTTGTCCCAGTCTCGACAGGGCTCCTACTGGATTATCAGGAGAGAAGTTAGGTACTGATTGTGATGGTGGAATAGAACCCCCTTTCCTGAATCACAAAAATCATGAGGTTGAACCTGTAGTTCTAAGTGTTGGTCTTTTTCTATACCTGTTGAAGGTACCATATTAGATTCCAAATAATCTTCAAAAATAAATCGTTTATTGGTGACTTTTTCATCAATCAAAAAGTATGTCTTGGGCTTCCCTGGTGGCGCAGTGGTTGAGAGTCTGCCTGCCGACGCAGAGGACACGGGTTCATGCCCCGGTCCGGCAAGATCCCACATGCCGCGGAGCAGCTGGGCCCGTGAGCCATGGCCGCTGAGCCTGCACGTCCGGAGCCTGTGCTCCGCAATGGGAGAGGCCACGGCAGTGAGAGGCCCACGTAACGCGGAGGAAAAAAAAAAAAAAAAAGTATGTCTTACCACCTTCTGTAACCTGAAGAATATGTCAGGAATTACTGGAGTAGTAAGAACCCTTAAGAACTTTGTCTCTATTACTGAGGTCTTTCTAATCAAGGTAGAGTGAAAAGGCTTGTGTAAAGAAGTGGATGAAAACTCAGACAAAAATATAGCATGTGTTACTTTGTGTGGTATTGGAAATAGGCACATAGAAGCTCCTACATGGGAGTGGGTTTTGTGGGCAAAATAACTTGGTCAATGCTTCATGGGAAAAATGAATGCAGAACCTTGGGAAATGGGAAGAATTAGGATGGAAATGGCTGATACAACAACAATTGAGGAAAGTCATGAAGAAAAAATATATGGGAAGGTGATGGGTAGGGGCACTGTTTTCCCATTATCTTCTCATCTTATGAACTTAACCTTGCCAAACTGTGGCTCCAAGGACAAAGCACAGCCCACTGGCAAACATCCAAGGATGAGGAACTTTTCTGAAACAAAAGGGAAAGGGAATTCACACAAGAATGTACAATGCTCTCTGAAATTAGAAAATCCAGTAATTAACTTGATCTTTCACTAGCAATTTCAATAGTAGAGTTTATCCTAGGGCCTAAGGAATATCCAGATTACAAGAGATTCTATTGGCTGCCCTTCCTTCACTAAGGTTAACTCTCTTAGATAATGTGGCTTTTTTTCTGGGCATGTAGGTCAGGATCAGAACATTCTTTTAGCATTAGAATGGAAAGATGGCAGGAGTGAGTTCATCATGTCCCAAGGTTGTTGAAGAAGGTGCCAGTCATGGTAATTTTTTTCAAGGACACTTAAGATGATCCAGCTCTTCATTTCACATACAGGAGAATAAGGCTCAGAAGTTTAGGTGACTTATCCAAGGTCATCACAACCATTTATATATAAGAGCAGTTAGGCTATAATTTTACTATAATGTTCTTTTTTAAATGAAAAATGTTGATATTAGTTTTCCCATCCCTCTCCCAAAACTATAAAGTCCCTTTATGTTCCTGTCCCAAATATAACCATTTGTTAACATCTCATGTGTACCCAAGTTTTTATGTCCTTGGACAGTAACTTGAAGAAAAATTTACAAGGAATACTTATTGTGGAAAATGAAAAACTACAGATAATAAAAAGGAAAATTAAAACCATCTGCAATTCTGTCCCTAGACAAAACCATAGCTATATATTCTATGTATACTTCCTATGCATTATGTACATAGTTTTAATCTAAAAGTGGGAATTTGCTCTTTTAATGGTATGCTATTTTTTCATTAATGTTTGTAGGCAAGTTTTCATGCAACTACATGTACTCTTAAGCCTCATTCTTGATGCTACACAAAAAAAGACATTGAAGCTATTCCTGGTGAATTGCTTAAACCCATTCCATAAAATGCAAAGTTTCTTCAAAACTACTGACCTTGCTTGAAAAAAAATGTATTTGGCCGTAGATATGCAGAAATGTGAAGCTCTTCCCCTTTTAAAATCAGATGGTATTAGCAACTTCTATTTTAAGCTTGTTTATGGAACTAGAGTAATACTGAACATAGATATATAAAGGTGATTACAGCAGTGGAAGTCTGACCTTTGAAAAATCCTTCCCCGTATAAACAAGTTCTGGAATGTTTAAAAACCTCTAAGCCAGTCAATTTCTTTTTTTATTTATCATCAACCTGAGTCAACATGGAATGTCCATTTTATTTAGAGTATGAAGTGATAATGCCTTGGTTGCCTGACCATACATGAAGGAGACATCTTTGGATACCTTATGCTCTTTGCCTCAAACCCATGTGGCTCTGCTGGATTCTCAGAGCCCTGCAAACCTGACCTTACCCTGCAGCCCTACCTGACTTCCTTGTATTGGTGGACCTGCTCGTTTGATTCTGTCGTGTGTTTCTTCACTGTCCCACACCCATACTGATCTTGTTCCCACCTCCATATCTTTATACCAATAAGGTTTCCCCTGGAATATCCATCCCCTCTTGTTCCAACCCTATTCTTCCTCCCAGGACCACCTTCCTCAGGGAAGCCCTCCTGGTGATTCATCCTGCACCTCTCGCCTCCACCGGGAACTCACTGGCTCTGAGAGTAAGCCTGGTGGGTATAGCATGGCCACCTTTTCTTTTCTTTACTTTGTATCTCCATTAAGCCTACTGCCTCCTTGTTGATAGAGGCTGTGTTTTAGCTTTCATTTGTATTTTTCACAACAACATGCACATATTACAGATTAAGTACAGACTGACTTACGATGGTTTGGCTTATGACTTTCCAAATTTATTATGGTGCCAAAGCAATACGCATTCAATAGAAATTGTACTTCAAATTGTTTTTATTTTTTAATTAATTTATTTTAATTTATTTATTTTTGGCTGTGTTGGGTCTTCGTTGCTGCACGTGGGCTTTCTATACCTGCAGTGAGCAGGGGCTACTCTTCGTTGCGGTGCACAGGCTTCTCACTGTGGTGGTTTCTCTTCTTGTGGAGCACGGGCTCTAGGCCTGTGGGCTTCAGTAGTTGTGGCATGTGGGCTCAGTAGTTGTGGCTCACGGGCTCTAGAGCTCAGGCTCCGTAGTTGTGGTGCACGGGCCTAGTTGCTCCGCGGCATGTGGGATCCTCCCAGACCAGGGATTAAACCCATGTCCCCTGCATTGGCAGGTGGACTCTCAACCACTGCACCACCAGGGAAGCCCTGTACTTCAGATTTTGAATTGTGATCTTTCCCCAGGCTAGCGATATGTGGTACAATCCTCTCTTGCGATGCTGGGTAGTGGCAGCTGCCCGTCAGCCAAGCGATCACGAGGGTAAACAACTGATACACTTACAACCATTCTGTGCCCAGACAACCATTCTGTTTTTCATTTTCAGTACAGTATTCCATAAATTACCTGAGATATTCAACTTTATTATAAAATACGTTTTGTGTTAGATGATTTTGCCCAACTGTACTGTTCTGGGCATGTTTAATGTGGTCTAGTCTAAGCTATGATGTTGTGTAGGTTAGGTATATTAAATGCATTTTCTACTTATGATGTTTTCAACTAAGGATGGGTTTCTCAGGATGTAACCCCATCGTAAGTCAAAGAAGATGTGAACTCAGGAAATGTTTGTTGATTAATGAGTGCTTAGGGAAGAGAGTGAAATCCTATTCTTGTCTGTTCTTCTTAGTTGTTAGACCTTAGAAAAGTTCTTTAACCTCTCTGAGCTCCAGTTTCCACTCCTGAGAATGTAGTGAAAACACCAACCCTGTAAGGTTGTTTTAAAGAGAAAGAGATTTAATGTGAAGAACATGGGTACAAATTGCCCCAACAAATGACAACCACCATCAGAATGGACTAGTGGACCTGCTCCGTTGACCTTCATTAAAGGCCAAAACTAAACTGTGACCCAGATTCTAAAATGATTATAAATTCTAACCCTTACAAAATCTTTCCAGCATTCTCAAAAGTATATACTTTGTTATACATATCTTTGGTTATAATACCCCATAGCCTGCTCCCAAGACTGGAAATAAATATCTTCCTTTGAATATTCTTACTTCTTTCCCCAAGTCAAATTTTACATGCACACACACACATATTTGCATATATGTGTAAATGCTCTTATATTCTGAACAGTGTGAATGAATGGATACATGTTACATGTGCACATACAGATAAGTGTGCATAATTATATACTACATTATGCAGCATATATCTAACTCAGTGAGGACTTTTTTGTTGCAAGTGACATTAACACACTCAGACTAATTTTAAGAGAGAAGGGAATTTGGAGGGGTGTGGTCAGGTAGATGTCTATATTAGTTACAATGAGATTTGGCCACGCATCATTTTTAACTTTACAAAACAATTCTTAAGTAGTATACAAATACATTTGTCTCTCCCATAAGAGTAGTCCAGGAATATGCAGTCACAGTGACTCTGGGGTGCCAGGGTGAGGATTCCCCCCACCGATGCTCCACCATTATCAGCTCATGGTTTCTACTTCATGATCCAAGATCCTAGAATTTCATTTCCGGGAATTATTTTAACAAAATCATGGAAGTATAAAAAGAAATATCCTCAAAAGAGTTCTTTATAATATTGTTTGTAGTAGCAAAAAAAAGAAAAAAATCAGAAGCAACTAAATATCCAAGAGAAAGGGGTTGGAAAAATAAATTAGCCTAAGAACCAAATAATAAAAAGCCGTCATGCCATTACATTCAGATTAAGTCATAAAAAAAGCAAGAATCATGAATATGAAAAAAGGTCTGTAGATTATTAAATGAAATAAGTAGATTACAAAACCTAACATATAGGATTTCATTATGAGAGTGTCATGTTCTTATGACTTTTCTGTAAGTTTGAAATTATTTCCGAACAAAATTAAAAAGAAATGTGTTTGGTAGGTAGATAGATATGAAACAGATAATGCACAGATGGAAAGAAAGAAAGATAGATAGATAGATAGAAGAGAGAGAGTGTTAGAGAGAGATTAATGAATTCTGCCTTTTCAAGGAAATTGTAAGCTAAATATTTGAAATATATGAGTGGACTACCTGATCAACATTAAGTTAAGGCTGGTTAAGAGAGAGAATTGAAAATAAACATACTAAAACTATCGGCAGTGGATATCTTTGAAAGGTAAGGCTGTGGTGACCTTTATTTTCTTTGAACTCTCTCCCCCTCCTCTGACCCCTGAAGCACTCACATTTGAAACTTGACATCTGCTGCTCTGTGATATTAGTTGTCTTTTTGAATCTGGGTGTTCAGCTTCTCAGAGGTATCACAAGCTAAGTATTCAAGAGATCGGAGTGGACTGCCTGACCAACATTGGGTCAAGGCTGGCTCCAGGTCAAAGGACTTTAAATGAAAAACTGAAACAGAGAGCACAGGGGTTGCCATATTCCTAAGGTAGGGCCAAGAAAGTAGTCCCTGTTCAGTAGAAGACTTAGTGCTTCAGTAAGTCCAGACACTGAAGTGGTTCAGAGCACAGGTCCGAAAACCAGCTGCTTGGCCCTATGGAGCCACTCTCTGCCTCAGTTTCCTCACAAGTAAGGTTCACTTCAAAAAGTTGATGTGAGACTTAAAAATTAATACATGTAAAGCACCTAGAATAGTTAATACGTGTAAAGCACCTAGAATAGTGCCTGGAACTCAAATGTTAGTTCTTATTAAAAGGAATAGTATGGGTATTTTTTCTCATTGTAAAAGTTAATACAGAAACTTTACAAAGTAGCTATAAGGAAACATAAGGAATTAAAAACCTTCCACATTCTCAATGCTCAGATATAAAGCTCTCAGATGTAATCACTGTTAATATTCTGAATACATTTTTAAAAGATTTGCTTCTCTCTGTATCTTTGTATGTACATATTTATACATATTTTAACTCTTTTTACAAAAAAAGGGTATCATACTAAAGAGAACTTTATAAACTTGCTTTTTGTACTTACAGTATGGTGAACATTGTTTTATGCAATTAAGTATGTAGATGAACATTTTAAGATGTTCTAGTCTTATTTGAAAAACAAGTAAACCAATCAGGGCAGATTTGGCAGTTTCAAGTATCAAATGTCTTTTATATGAGTCAATAAGGAGAATGAAAACCAGAGAATGTAATTTTCTACTGTAAATATTCAGACAGTAAAATTAGGAGATGACAAGAGATTGTGCACAGAGCTTTTAAAGTGCTAAAAATAACATTGAGGACATTTAGAAATCTAGCCATGGTCTCCTCTTAGGAGGAATTTGATTACTTAACTTTATAAAATAAAGTATTAAATTATTTTCCCTCATTTTTGGTTTCATGGCTATTTATAGAAAAAGAAATAGTTAGACTTTATTCCAAGAACAAGGAGATTTTGAACTAGGGCTTCGAACACTTTTACAAATTTAGCCATGATCTGACAAAAGCAAGTGCATTCTTCCAGCTCTTTGGGAGTCTAAGGCCAGCCCCAGTGTAAGCATGTCCTTTCTGGGTGGGAGAGAGGATGGCCACCCACCCATGGAGGCAGTGCTCTGAAGGGGTGTTTGCTGGGGGAGGAGACCAAGGTGCAGATGATGTACGACAGGTGGGGAGGAGGGGGCGGCAGCTGGGGAGCTAACAGAGTGGATGGGGTCTGATCCTGCCACCTCACCAATTCTCCAGACAAGTCATGGACCTCTGGGTGCCTCAGTTTCCCCCTGATTGTACCCCCCCTCATAGAGCTCTAGAGAAGACCACACGGAAAGTGCTCAGAACAAGGTCTGGCATAACACAGACTACATGTTCAATAAGGGTTAGTGCCATGATGATCTTCCAAGGCTCAGACCTCCATGCTTGCTGCGGACATCCCCGTATGGAAAGAGAAGTCAGCAGGTAGGGAGGTCCTGGACTAGCTCTGCATGTCAGAGAGAGACGTGAGGAAAAGAGCTTGCACAGGCCCGTTGCATGCTTCCCCCCCCATGCCCCCTGCTCAAAAACTTAGTGAAATCACATGGAAAATAGAATAAAGAACACTCTAAATGGCCAAAGAAGAGGACAGATGTCAGCGATTGTCAGTGCATAAACTTACTGGGCCTGACACACTTTGCTGGAACACATGAAGGACTGTGGGTAGACTGCTCAGCTATGCAGGGGAAGCCCAGGTTAATATTCGTGCCAAATGCTTGAGACTTTTCTCAGCAGTGTCCCCACGAGCCACTGCCCAGAAATCTGAAGCTGTGGAAATTCCCCTCATTTTCTGTACCCCGGGGTACAGACGAAGGGGAATTTTCAGCTGAGGTGGGAGGCTGGGAGCAGGTAAAGGGCAAGAGATCCAACACTCTCATTTCCAACTGAAAAATAAATCAAAAATATGATAGAAATGTCAGAAGTTGATGAAATCAGCTACTTAAATTCTGATCTGTAAATTGAATGAATTTATATTTTGGCCATGTAAAAACTGCATATTTATTTATTTATTTTTGGCTGCCTTGGGTCTTCGTTGCTGCACTGCCGGCTTTCTCTAGTTGCCGCGAGCGGGGTCTACTCTTCGTTGCGGTGTGCGGGCTTCTCGTTGAGGTGGCGTCTCTTGCGGGGCACAGGCTCTAGGCGAGCGGGCTTCAGTAGTTGTGGCGTGCGGGCTTAGTTGCTCTGCAGCATGTAGGATCTTCCCGGACCAGGGCTCGAACCCGTGCCCCCTGCATTGCCAGGTGGATTCTTAACCACTGCACCACCAGGGATGCCCAGAAAACTGCATATTTTGGGTGAAGCCAATTTCCAAGACATAAGTCCCCCCTCCCATATTTTAATGATGCCACAATCCGTGCCCTTGACCCTGGATGATTATTTTCCTTCCTTTCTCTTCTGAACACTTGACCTCAGAGATCAATCCCCTTCTGACTCTTGGCTTCCAAATGTCCTGCCTCCACATGTGGCTCCAGAATCCGCTTTGATAATGAGAGTCTTTCCTCTGGTCTCAAGTGTCTGGCTGCCTTGGGAACACCACCACAGGAGTATCTGGATAAAACCAGAAGTTTAGTCTTTTAGAAACAGAACCTGAGCTCCAATTCAAATTGATCCCATTCTCAAAATGGTTTCTGGAGGCAAAGCCCCTGTCATGCAACCGAAACTCTTAGTTTACTCCCTTACCTTGGCTGTACCCACTGGGTAATGGATTCAGGACCTCTGATTCTTTTTCCCTTTGTAGCTCCATTGTCTATTGTAGTGCTTGGGAGGTGATGGGTTCTAAATAAATGTGTTTTGAATGAATGGTTGAATGAAGGAGTGAATGAACAAAAAAAATGATATGAAGAAGAACACTGTGTTGCCCTGCCCTCCTCAGGCTCCCATTCCTATTGGGAACATAAGACAGGCCTATTAGAGAATGGACTTGAGGACACGGGGAGGGGGAAGGGTAAGCTGGGACGAAGTGAGAGAATGGCATGGACATATATACACTACCAAATGTAAAATAGATAGCTAGTGGGAAGCAGCCGCATAGCACAGGGAGATCAGCTCGGTGGTTTGTGACCGCCTAGAGGAGCGGGGTAGGGAGGGTGGGAGGGAGGGAGTCGCAAGAGGGAAGAGATATGGGGATATATGTATATGTATAACTGATTCACTTTGTTATAAAGCAGAAACTAACACACCATTGTAAAGCAATTATACTCCAATAAAGATGTTAAAAAAAAAAAAACAGGCTGCAACAATACTGTAATCGAAGCTCCTCGGAAGTGAACTAGGAGAGCAGGAGAGAGAAGAAGTTGGATGGAATGATGATCTGGTGAATTGGAAAAGAGGAGAGATTTAAACAAGTTTTGAAGCATTGGTGGCACCTTTCTCAAGTTGTCCACGACTGTCAATGACACCACTGAGGTGCTGCTGCAGATACTGTGCTCTCCTCAGCACTCTTGCCCAGACAGTTTAGAAACTGAAGAGTCCTTGGGCCTATTCCTCCAATGAGTATATTAATCTTGGTCTGGTGACAGGTCACAATTTCAGATCTGAGCCTCCAAATCGAGCCCACCCAGGAGATAATGATTTTTCTTGCTACCTTAGGGAACACTATTCAACCCTTGCCGTACAAATCCAGATAATTTCTAAGATCTATTTTTTACTCAAAATGTCTAACATACAGTTGTTTCTTATAGAAGATAAGGTCTCTGTGCATTCAAAAGAATGATAATGAACTCTGTAAGTATTGAAGTGGATATTTTATATATCCTCTTTCTAATCCTCACTACAAATCTACAAAATATGTATGGTTATATCAGTTAGGACCCTTTGTGGCAATTGCCACAATATTCAATTCCAACTGCTTTAAGAATAAAGAGGTAATTCATTGGTTTACTCAGTGAAAAGCCCAGAGTTTGTGGAGTGAAGGCATGGCTGTATCCAGGGGTCCAAACAAGCTCTTTGGCATCCTGTGTCTCTTAATTTCTTGGTCCTGCTTTCTTTCTTCGTTAGCTACTCTCAGGAAGGCTCTCTCTACATTGTGACCTCCAGCAGCTCCATTCTTACATCTTTACAGCTCCCAGTCTAGCGGGGGAAAGAAACCCTCTGCCTAAATCTTAGACAGTATCTCATTGGCCCTGAATGGGTCATGTGGTCATCCCAGATCCAATCATTGCTGCCAGGGGGATTTGATGCTCTTGTTGGCCAGATCATGGATACACACTCAGTTACATGCTCGAAGTTTATTCTGGAAAGAGCGATTCTCCCCCACAAATTGAGGGTACTTTTATAATAAGAGACAGGACAGAGACTTAGACATCAAACAATCCTAACAAGTTTGATCTCAGTTTCACTAATAAGATAGCTAAGACTTGGGCTTCCCTGGTGACGTAGTGGTTGAGAGTCCGCCTGCCGACGCAGAGGACACGGGTTCATGCCCCGGTCCGGCAAGATCCCACATGCCGCGGAGCAGCTGGGCCCGTGAGCCATGGCCGCTGAGCCTGCGCGTCCGGAGCCTGTGCTCCGCAGTGGGAGAGGCCATAACAGTGAGAGGCCCGCGTACCACAAAAAAAAAAAAAAAAAAAAAAGATAGCTGAGACTCAAAATAATTAAGATCACACAGCCAGGAAGCAGTTGTATCAGCCAGAATGTGGCAGGAAACAGAATTCAGCTCAGGTAGTTAGAGACTAATGATGAGACTATTTGTAGATGTGCAGACAGTATTAAGGGAACTAGCAAAAGCTGTTGAGGTGCTGGGAACCCAGGCACAGCAGGACCACTTTGAGGTCTGAGGGGGAAGAGCTGGATCCCAAGCAGAGAGGCCAACTGACCATAGCAGTGGTGATGGAGGGACACCACCTCTGCCAAAAGTGCAAAGTGCAGAGGGAGCTTGGAATGGAAATGAGATCCCTTGACTTATCTCTGCTCCACTCTGATCTTCTTCCAGTACCTCCCACTGGGAACCAGCCACCAGCCAGGACGGGATGCAGCCAGGGCACAGAGCCAGAAAGAGAAGGGCAGGAATGGATGGAGAAGGAAAAAGGGAGAATGATTAAGCTCCACAGCTCTGTCAGGTTCTGAACCCAGCTGTACATGATCCGAAAGGTTATATCAACTCCTCTACCCGCCTTTCATATTTACGAGGAGTCTGTGAGGTCAGAGATCTCCAGGTAAGAAATTCTAGATAAGTCGATGCTACCCTACAAACTTGACGGACAACTCTCCCTTTGCAGCTGGCTCCCAGATACCTTGAATCTGTAGCTTCCACTGTTTGTCCCTGTGGCAAAACCTCCCCACAGTACCCACCGGTCTCATCACTTAGCACTGATTTTATTCATTCAGTGCGTCACCAAAAAAATTGCTTAGACTGGAAGAAGTGTTAGCAGGGACCTCTCAGATATGGTCCACTTCCTTCCATCTGAAGGAGATGCATTGATTATCCTTTGGGGAATCTTTGAGATATGTGCTCCAGCAAGGACAGACTACTTGGCTGTATCTTAAAAATACAAGGCTCTAGGGTTTAAGGAAATGAAATCAGAATTCTGACCATTGAAGCAAATGCCCAGTGCTGTCTAAACCTGGCAGTATGGACACTATAACCTCTAATTTAACAAAGTGTGAGCTCTCTGAGCTTTCCCCGCATAGATATATTGAGGGTATTTTCATGTTTTGACACAGATATGGTGGGTGAGCCTTGTGCTTATTTTGATGCTTTGTGTTCCGCTTCACAAAGGAAGATTGTTTTGGAGAAACTCAGGCAGATTAGCCATTAGCAGTCTTGCTTCCTGTCTTCCTGAATGTTGACTGATATCAGCTTTTCTTGTCGTCATCCCAGTGGTCTGCACTTGGATGTTTGTAAACAGTCCTGAACTGAGAGGAAGCAAAGACCCCTGGATCTGGAGGGCACATTGAGGTCGCCTGGTCCAAACTTCGACCTAAAACCGGCTGCCATATGATCTCTGCCTGAAGATTTCTCATGAGGCAGAGATTTCCAATTCACAAGGTGGTGCATTGTTGCATAAATGCATATTTTAAAATCCCTCTTTTTTGGTCAAAGTGGAATCCCTTTTCCATCTCTCACTAGTGCCTTCCCTGTCTATCGCATCAATGTTGGATAAATATAGGCACTGTCTTGACCACATGTCATTTTTCCAAATCCTGACCATAGCTATCATATGTCTCTTTGGTTTTTCTAAAGAAGCCCAATCTAAGAATGTCCATTTTCTCATAACGGTTTCTCACGTGACTTGACTTCTAGACTCCTTCTAACTTGATTTCCCAGCAGCAAACGCTCTCTGGTTTATTATTTTCTCCAACAAAATGTGGCTTATGCTCCATGAGGCCTGACCCATGCCAAGCACCATGAGGCCATGGTGTCCAATGATGGGTTAGGATTTTGTCTTGTTTTGTTTTCTAGCTGCTGTGTCATGATCTTGGCTCACATGGGGCCTGACTTCAATAAAATCCCTGGATCTTTTCACAGGGACGCCTGCCAAGCCACAGCTCCTCCTCCTCAATATTTGTGGAATTGATAGCTATAAAAATAACATTCACATTTTCTTTTATTATAAAAGCCATACACAATAATTGGGGGAAAATTTAAAGACGCAGTCAGGTAATTTGCTGATTAAAAAAAAATATCCGCAACGACCTCACTATCCAGAGATACCTGCAACTAATACTTTTATGATTTTTAAGGGTAGCAAACTACAATGCCAACAGGACCCATGCAGGGGTTGTAAATTTGCAAAACAGCCTGAGAGTGAAACAGTAGGGTGTGGGTGGGCCTCTTGCCATTGAAAGATGGCAGATATTACTCAGCTAGGGCGACCTATTTTTCTCTGAAAGTGAGAGCTCCAGAAAACCAGAACCAGATATTCTGATTTTTTTTCAAGAGATACTGTATATGCAGAATTTATGAGAAATTTTCTTATTGTGACTTCCCTGGTGGTCCAGTGGTAAAGAATCCGACTTCCAATGTGGGGGACGTGGGTCCGATTCCTGGTCAGGGAGCTAAGATCCTGCATGCCGCGGGGCAACTAAGCCCGCGAGCCACAACTTTGAGCCCGAGTGCCTCAACTAGAGAGCCCGCATGCTGCAAACTACAGAGCCCACATGCTCTGAAACCCACAGGCCACAACTACAGAGCCCACGTACCCTGGAGCCTGTGCGTCACAACTAGAGAGAAGCCCAAGCACCGCAACTAGAGAGAAACCCTAGAGCCACAACGAAGTGACCATGCACCGAAATGAAACATCCCGCGTGCCGCAACTAAGACCCGCCGCAGTCGGGGGGGCGGTGGAGAGGGAAAATAAACAAACAAACTAACTAACTAATAAATAAATAAATAAACATTTTTTAAAAAAAGAAATCTTATTAAGTACTGGTAATTAATTTATATTGGGCAATTGGGAGATTGGTATTGATATATATATAGTAATATGTATAAAATAGATAACTAATAAGAACCTGCTGTGTAAAAAAATAAATAAAATAAAATTCAAAAAAAATTTATATTGGGCAAAGACTTCACGTCTTTGGACCCTCTTGGGTCTTGGAGCTGCTAGTAGGTTGGCCTCTCTGGTGTATATCCTGCCACTCTGCCTTCTTTATTCTCTTGATGTCTTAGAAAAAGAAAAGGGGGGCTTATCCTCTCTATATAACAACCAACTATGACAGGGGATGGCCCAAGTTAACTCTAGATATCTTTGCCTTAGCAAAGCTCTCCTGGTGAATTGCCTGTCACATACCCTTTCTCCTCTCATACTCATTTTTCTCCTGTCCTCCATGCATCTTTCCCATTTTATAGCTCTCACTCTGGTCCCAGCATTGCCAACAAGATTTGGTCCCCCAAACCCTTCTCTTTGCCGTATTCATGCCACTTTCATGCTGTGGACAAGTTCTGCCTTTGGAGTGTAAGTGACCCAGATTCAAACCCCAGTCCGCACTTGTCTAGCTGTATGACTCTGTGGAAAATGGCTTTGACCTCTCTAAAACTTGGTTTCCTCATAATTGGGGAAAAAATGATGTGTCCCCTGAAAAAATAGTTTGGAGGGTTAATCATAACGTCTGTAAGGCACCTAAGGAAAGCATAGCTGTTGTGATATGATTATTCTTGGTTTGCTTATATTAACTGTTTTCCCCAACTTGATGAGGAAAGAGTGGCTGCTTTAGAATATTCCTTGAATAAATGAATAAGTAAAAGAATGAGTAAATGAATAAGACGAAAAGCTATAAGCCTGCTGGTGGATCCAAATTATTATTATTATTGTTATTATTTTTAATTTATTTTATTTTTGGGTTGGGTCTTTGTTGCTGCGTGCAGGCTTTTCTCCGGTTGTGGCAAGCAGGGGCTACCCTTCATTGCAGTGTGCTGGATTCTCATTGCCGTGGCTTCTCTTGTTGCGGAGCTCGGGCTCTAAGACGTGCAGGCTTCAGTAGTTGTGGCACACAGGCTCCGTAGTTGTGGTGCACGGACTTAGCTGCTCCACGGCATGTGGGATCTTCCTGAACCAGGGCTTGAACCCGTATCTCCTGCACTGGCAGGCGGATTCTTAACCACTGCGCCACCAGGGAAGCCCCAATCCAAATTATTTTTAAAGATAGAGATACCGGAAAGGGGAAGGAAGATAAGGGCTTACACTGGGTAACTCTCGTTCCTTTCTCTCTGATCCTGCCTTTTTATGTGCCAAAGAAATACTGGCATCAAATCAAGTATCTTGTCAGACTACTATTAGCTTTAATAATTAACTGCTAAATAGCTTGTGGACTCTGATTTTTCAAATATGTGGGAAACAAAATTCTCAACTCAGACCTCTTGGAAATATTTTATCCTACTAGAGACTGTTCCCTCAGTTATGCAGTGGCATACCTTTCCCTGAACAAGTCATCAAGGACTAGAAATACATACGTTACAGTTCAGGACTCGTGCTCACTCTTCTCTGTCCACTGGAAGCTCCGCCCAAGCCCTCAAGATAGAAAATTCCACAGGGTCTATAAAGGTGTCTTCTGGACTCCATGAATATTTTTGAAATAAATTAATAGACCAAGAACAAGCTCAATGGCCAAGATGAAAATATATTTTATTTACTCCCTTCTCATTCTCTGCTCTTCACTAGCTGTATAACCCTGTGGAAAGTGATTTTAATCTCTCTGAAACTTAGTTCCTTACCCATAACACTGGAAATAATGACACTGCTCCAACTCTGTGACCTCCACTATTTGCCAAGTTGCTTTTGGCTGCGAGTAAAAGAAACACTGACTGAAAGTGACTTAAGGAGTCAGGACATGTATTATCTCACATAACAAGACGTCCAAAGGTAGATGGTTCAAAACTAGTGGTTACCAGTGGGGAGAAGGAAGGGGGAGGGGCAATATGGGGGTAGGGGATTAGCAGGTACAAACTATTAGGTATAAAATAAGCTACAAGGATATATTGTACAACACGGGGAACATAGCCAATATTTTATAATAACTATAAATGGAGTATAACCTTTAAAAATTGTGAATTGTCTGTAATATTATTGTACATCAACTATACTTCCATAAAAAATATTTAATGAAAAGAAAAAAATGCTAAAAAAAACAACAAAAAAGGTAGATGGTCCTGCAGCTCAGTGATATATGGGCTCTGAGGTAGCCTCTCTGTGGTTCTCCTGGCTCCTTTCACGGCCATACGATGGCTGCACATCTTCTCGTGCAGCATTCTATACAGGAGGCAAACAGAATTCCCTAGAAGCTACCAGCAGATTTCCCTTTAGGTGCCAATGGCCAGACTTCAGCCACTTACCCATACCTAAACTGGAATAAGAGAAGAGATCACTTGTACCAATCATAGTTCCTCCCCTGGGGCTGGAGGGAAGAACCGCCCCTTCCCTGAGCACCTTGCACCCCCACATCTGAACAAAATGGGGTGTTGGACATCTAGGGAAAAGTGGAGCTTGTTGTTGGAAAGTAAGAGCTAACAGGTATAGCTCACTATTTACTGAGGGCTAGCTGTGTGCCAAGCACTGTTCTGGAGACTTTACGTGCATGAATCCCTCATAACATACGTCTATGGGGTAGGTACTATTACTCACAGTTCACACATAGGGAAACAGAAGCCCTGAGAGGTTAAGTTGCTTTTCCAATGGCCCGCAGGTAGCAGGCTGATAAGTAGACAAGCCAGGATTTAAATCCAGGCCGACTGGCTCTAAAGCCTATGCAATTAACCCCTCATCTATGCCAGCTTCACTCACCGGGGTCTGCTACCCTCTCCATTTGGCAAAGAGTCCTGGACTCTCCAAAGTAAGGACTTTGAGCAAGTGAACTGGGTGCCTGACAAAAGGATAATTACTTGAGTGTGGTTGCTGGGGCACAACCCTAGAGCATAATTACTGATGGTAACAGTGATAATAAACCCAGCCTATTGTATGCCAGAGATCCTTGTGATATCATCTCACTTGATCATTTGATTGAGGGAACTGTCAGCAAGTTCAGTATTCTTTCCCCCAGTTTAGATGAACATGAGGCTCAATTAACTAGTTGGGGAGAAACTAGGTTTGATCTCAGTTTTGCTCAATGACATGATCCATGCTCTTTCTCCTGCATTCCACAGCCTACTTAAAAATTTAATAAATCAGAAGTTTACATTTGCATTAGTCAGGCATCAGATAGCACCTCCAACCTGGAGGGAGTTCCCGCACTGAAATACCAGCCAGGCAGAGTGCCCACGGGAGGGGGCAGGAAGGATGGAGCTGTGTTAATTAACTAACCAGCGCGTTGGACCACAGAGAACAAGGTCTTTGTGAGGCTGACCCTTCATATTAGGCTGATAAGAGTTTGTTTCCACTTCTATTAAGACATGTATTACCTTCTGGCCAGTTTATAGTAAGTTCCTTGCTGTCCTGTTCTCAGAACGAAACTGTAAGCTCTTTGAAGCCGAAGTCTTCCTTTCCTGATCTCCCGATTTTCCATGGTGCTTAGCTCAACTTTGTAGTTACTGCGTACTTGAGAACTATGTGTGGCCTTTTTAAAAAAAAAACCTTTTCATTTTGAAATAATTTTAGAGTCACTGAAAAGTTGCAAAGATGGTGCAGAGCGTTCTTCACACTTTTCACTGAGTTTTCTTCGCGTTAACATTTTGCATAATCTTTGTACATTTGTCAAAAGTAAGACATTAACTTTAGTACTAAATTAACTAAACTTCAGACTTTATTCAGAGGTCACTAGTGTTTCCACTAATGCCCCTTTCCGTTCCAGGATCCAGTTCAGGATATCACATGGCACTTAGTACAGGTAGCATTTTATTTTGAAGAACTTTCCTTACTTTAAATGGCTAAATGTGGGAAAGGAATCATATCTGTATATACAGTTTCTATGTGTGCTAATAATCTTAAAAATAGCTGGAATTTAAGTTCTTACTCTGTGACAGGCACAATTCTAAGTGGTTTATAGGGAGTGTCATTTTTTTTCCTCACCAAGACTCTATGAGGTAGGTCTTTATCTCCATTTTATGGGTGGGAAACCAAGGCAGGGGTCATGCATGTCAGTTAGCTACTAAGAGCCATGATTAAAACCCAGACAGTCAGGGCTTCCCTGGTGGCGCAGTGGTTGAGAGTCCGCCTGCCGATGCAGGGGACACGGGTTCATGCCCCGGTCTGGGAAGATCCCACATGCCGCGGAGTGGCTGGGCCCGTGAGCCATGGCCGCTGAGCCTGCGCATCCGGAGCCTGTGCTCCGCAACGGGAGAGGCCACAACAGTGAGAGGCCCGCGTACTGCAAAAAAAAAAAAAAAAAAAAAAAAAACCAGACAGTCGGACTCTCAAACGCCACACACAAATGTAATATTTGAGAATAAGCTGTAAAGAGGTGAAACGATTATTAGGTAGCTTGTTTTATTATTGTGTTGTAGTGAAAGGTAAGACTGAAAAAGTGGCCATTCCTTCCAGACTTAGTTTCTGGGTCTTCAATTTTTCCATCCTCCTCTTATGAATGAAAGAAGGGCGTCCTGCCAGGCAGGGCCGTATGACTCAGGAAAACAGAACTGAAGGTTCTGACACCTCACCTCAAATTCCCTTCCTGTCGAATGAACTAGAGTGTCAGGTCCAAGCCGGGGATACAAATGATAAATAAATGTGGTTCATCATCATCTTTTCCCATCATAAACCTCTGTCCAAGGGCTCTCACCCTGGAAGAACTGAGGTGTTGAAAGAGAGAATGGAGGTGAACTGGCAGAGTTCATGGAGAAGCTCAAATGGCAGGCTGGCACCTCCTGACACGGGATGTTCTAAATATGTCTTAGCTACAGCAACACGAGCTCCATGTAATTTACAATAGAGAGACTAATAAAATATCAGCCATGAACAGCCCCCCAAATCCAAAAGTATGCAAAACAAAACTACTCTTCTTTAAACTCAAAAAATTTTTTCTTTCCTCTTATTATTCAACACAATAATCTGTAGTACTGCTTTTCATTTGAAAATTCCTGTTGGGAGCATAGAGCATAATTCATTGCATAGAATTACAGTGATGGTTAGTGGTTGATGAGTTACTGCATAAGTAGGTCCTCGTATTCTTTTAATGATGGCAGTGGAACCAAGGAGGTAAGGGATGGAGTAGTGACAGGCTGTGAAAACAGGTCATAACAAGATCCACCCACCCATTCATTATTCATTCAACAAAGAATACTGAATCCTTATATATGTCAGATATGGGGCCACATCCTCTCTGTCTAGAAGAGGTGATAGACATGAAACTAAGTCATCAATCTAGTGTTGTAGTTTCTCTGAAAGAAATAGTTATATACGGGGTTTTACAGATTGTCAGTTATGACCCATATAGCATGAAATAGAATAATGCTGAAAACATCTGAGTCCACTGCATAGAGTAAGTAAAATATTCTTTCGTGAGACTTTCATTTCAGCAACATACAGTTGTGTGTGTGTATGTTCCAGTGTGTCTATAAAATGTTTCTTACCATGTATTACAGTCAAAGAAGATGGAAGAGATGGAAGATGGTCTGGTTTTCAATGGGGAAACCAAGGTGGAAGTGACGAATTCCCTTTTGGAATAGGAGGAGGGCGGATAGGAAGAGTCTCCATGATGCCTGAGTTAAGTCTTAAATAATGGTTCACCAGGTGGATTGTAAGATGAAAGATACTCTGAACTAACCAGAGCAGAATGGAAAAGGCAGAGAAAGGCCCGGCAGCCTGGCATATTGCATACACTACGAGGTTCTGCCTTTCTACTGAAATTTGAGGGCTAGGAACCTCCAGGCATGTACTGTCAGAGGACCAGTGAGAACTGCTACTGCATGTGGCTTAGAGCAAAGCTTCTCAAATTCAGTGTGCACACAAATCACCTGGGGATCGTGTTAAAATACACAATCTGACTCAGGAGGTCTGGGGTGGGTCTTGACACTTTGCATTTTTAGCCAGTTTCCAGGTGATGCTGATGCAGCTGGTCCAGGGACAGCACTTGGAGAATCAAGATCTACTCTTAGAGAGTAAGAATGAGTTGTTGTCAGTGTTCTGCTTTTGTCTTCGGACTGTATAGGAGCCTGCCCAGACATAGGCCGGCTTCCAGGGGGTAAGGGCACAGGGAGTTGCTGGACCAGATAAAAATACTAAGTCATTGAATATTACCTACCATCTGGCAGGAGCTGTTCTAAGTCTGTTACGTGTAGGCTCTAGTTGGAAACCTATAACAAGTCTGAAAGGTAAACAATGTTATTAGTTCCATGTTGTATGTAAGAAAACTGAGTAACTTCCTTAAAGTCACAGGATGTGGTAAAGCAAGGATTCAAATCTCAGGCTGTTACCTGTCCGCTGTGCTGTCTGAACAACTGGGATGGAATATACTTGCAGTCCTGTCTCTTTACTGAGTTATTTTCCCATATTCTCTTGATTTTTTTCTTCTATGAATGGGAATATAAGGGTTTACTAAACAAAGTGGAAATAACATATATACTTCACTATGTGTTTTTTTTTTTTGAGGGTTGAATTAAATAACACATGTAAAACATTCAGCATACTGTCTGACACAGCAGGAGGTTTAGAAAACTATTATTTTTTAAATGGTTGTTTCCGAGACCCCAAAAACCAGAGGTTCTAGAACGAGACTTCCTTTTTCTCCCTACCCAAAACAATTCCCCAGTATTCTTATACAGATGTCTAGGAAGATGCTGGGGCTGGGGAATTTTTGTTGTGTATTATCTGGAATAATTTTTGCTTTTGTTTTCTTTTTTTCAGTTTGACTTTCTTTTTTCTGAGGCAGTGGAAGCAAAAGTTTCTATTCGTATCATGGTCAGAGAACTGAATCCCATTAAAGTTATATGGCAGTGGTTAGATCTTCTCGAGGTTCTTAAAGCCAAGTCCAGATGCACCCCCAGCACATCACAGGGACACACTATCCTAACAGATAGAATGGAGGACCTGTATCAAATTCTATCAGGTATCACCAATCCCAAACCAAAGCTAGCTGTTAGTAACCACATTTCCTTACTTCTTTTCTTCTACATAGTATTACCTTGGGGAGAAAGGGGTTCTATCAAATAAACAATAGATTTTGCTCTGAGTTAAATTCAAGCCTATGATTGTGCTTGTTAAGATTAAGTGTACTGACAAATGAATCTACATACAAAACCAAAACAGACACACAGACACAGAAAACAAACTTATGGCTACCAAAGGGAAGTGGCGGGGGGAGAGACAAATTAGGAGTATGGGATTAACAGATACACACTACGATACGTAAAATAGATAAGCAACAAGGATTTACTGTATAGCACAGGGAGTTATAGTCAATATCTTGTAATAACCTATAATGGAATATAATCTGAAAAAAATAACTGAATCATTATACTGTACACCTGAAACTAACACAATATTGTAAATCAACTATACTTCAGTTTAAAAAAAGATTGTGGGGGCTTCCCTGGTGGCGCAGTGGTTGAGAGTCCGCCTGCCGGTGCAGGGGACACGGGTTCGTGCCCTGGTCTGGGAAGATCCCACATGCCGTGAAGCGGCTGGGCCCGTGAGCCATGGTCACTGAGACTGCACGTCCAGAGCCTGTGCTCCACAACGGGAGAGGCCACAACAGTGAGAGGCCCGCGTACCGCAAAAAAATAAAAAATAAAAAAATAAAAAAAGATTGTGTATTGATTCCTTTTAAAGGTTTTTTCTTGAAATAACTTCAAATCCTATTAAATTATCTTATTCTTTCCTCTCTTTGCTTTCCATGTCAAAATTCTGATTAATAATAAAGTTATTAATAATGTTACTATTATTATTATTTTACCACTTTGATCCTTAATATGCTATGTGCTGATAAATATCTCGTTGACATTTATCAACTTAACTCAATGAGCTATTTCCCAAATGAAGTTTGATGGTGAGCAAGTAAAAATTAAATGAAATACATTTAATTTAATAAGAATGAAATGAAACTGTAATTTATCAGCCTTGGTTCTTCTTGGTGCATCTTTGGGCCAGGGATGAGATGAGTTTTCAGTATTTTACTTCCAAGTATGGAAAAGGTAGAACAGTTGGCAACCTGGAAAATCTTTTCACGGGGAAGTAGAGGGAACTATTTTTATTGAAATCTAGAATATTAGATCTAGAAAAAAGTGAAAGATTTTATGAGCAACTCCCCTTCCCCAACATTTTACACATGAGGAAACTGAGGCTCAGAGAACCTAGCCTTATGTCACATGGCTAATTAATTAATAGCCAAGGAGAAACAAAAAAATTTCTCTTTTCTACCTTTTAGCGGCAATTTTTTATGGCCCTCATTTCATATTCATCCTCAAACTATTATTGTAGGTATATTAGGGAAGGTAGTTGCAGTTGCCTTAAAGTTCAAAGGAGAGGTTGTGTAATAGTATTCCCAAAATCCAGGTAAAATGATATCAGAGGGAAGGGTACAAGCACTGCTGATTGTCTGTACCTGATCCAGGAAACTCTGAGCTAAGGTCTGGGGCAGCTCTTGACTGCCCTGGTGAAGGGAGTAAAGATTTCATTGGATTGCGAGTAGTTTTCCTTCAGTGATAACTGTGTCTTTCTACCATGTGACCAGTAGCCACCAGATTGTATGTGTGTGTGTTTGTGTGTGTGTGTGCATTTATGTGTGTCCCATGTGTCTGTGTGTGTGTGTGTGTGTGTGTGTGTGTGTGTGTGTGTGTGTGTAGGGATGGAGGAGAACCAAGGCTTGTCTCTGATGCCCCCCCAGCAGTCACTATGCTCCCATAGTCTCCAGTTCCAGGCTGGGTGGGTCCTAGTTCCATTTCCCACGGACGTCCGTGCAGAGCATCTGAACTGCTATTTCAGAGACAGAATGTTCCAAATCAGGTCTTGTGTTTTGGCAGAGGAATGGAACCCTCTTTTCTAATATTACTTCTGTGGGAAAGTGTTTTCTGAGTTCCAAACAACTCAACTTACAAATACATTTTTGGAAGATAACCCGTGTATATATATATATATATATATATATATATATATATATATGTGTGTGTGTGTGTGTGTGTGTGTGTGTGTGTGTGTGTGTGTGTATGCAGTAAGGACTGCCTGTTCTGGGGGTAAAAATACTTATCATGTACATCTCAGTGGTGATAAGAAAGTGATATGGGAGCTGCTGATGTTGTCTGGTGGTATTTGGGAGATTGCAATTACAAAAGGCTTTGCAGAAGCAGTGATTGAAAAGGTAACAAAGCTGAGTGGTAGGTCATCCACATTCTAGAGCCAGACTGCCTGGACTCAAAGACCAGCTCTACCATTCACCAACTTAGATCTCTGTCAAGTTACTTAAACTTTCTGTGCCTCAATTTTCTCATCTTCCAAATGGAGAGAATCTTAGGACTTACCTCAGAGAGTGGTGAAAATTCAATGAGCTGATGTAGGTAAAGTGCTTAGCACAGTGGTCTCAAGCTTTAGCAAGCATAAGAACCCCCTGGAAGTTTTGCTAAAACACGAGTTTCTGGGTCCCACTCCAAGTTTCCAAGTCGATAGACTGGGGGCAGGCCCAAGAATGTGCATTTCTAACAATTTCCCCAGGGTGATGCCAACGTTGGTCCCGGGACAACTCTCTGAGAATACTTCGAATTATAGTAAGCAGCACTTGTTACTATTATTTTCAGTTGATCTTTAGTGGAAGAATTTGAGAGTGTCACGTAAAGGCACGCAGGCAGAGGGAACTGCCAGTGCATAGCCCGGAAGGTTAAAAGCAGAGGGCATGCGCCAGGAGCAGAGAGAAACAGGCTGGCGGAGAGATGCACGGCACTGTGGCCTCCAGACTCTGAAGAACCTGACCCCATGTAAGTATAGATATTATCCGAGAGTGACCAGAGAGTCTATTATCAGCCATTAGCACCTTAGCACAAATTAATTTATCGGAGTAGTCTGTCATTTTGTCAAGCCCTGGAGGAATCTGACTCATGCCTGGCAAATTAGGATGACCCTGAAAGATTCGTCCTCCTTTGGAAAATCAACACACACCAGTGAGTCTCAGGCATCTTTGAGGGCACTCACTTGTCCAGGTCCCTGTGGGGGAACCTGCCTCACCAGGGGACTTGTGGATCTGTGATCATACCTAGTATCAACCTACTGGCATCTGTACACTCATACTTCTGATATCCCAAACCATCTTGCTTTTACTTGCAGACTTAAAAAAAATACAATAACCTTGGAAGGCTTATAATGTCATATTTATCTGTCTATCTATCTGTGAATATTTTCCACACAATGAACAACAAAAAAAACTCATTTATAGACACATTTTCCACTCCATGGACTGTCCAGAGAGCTAAAAACAAAGCACAACCCATCCATCTTTTTGTGTCTGTGATTTTTTTTTTCCCTCTTGGGCAAACCAAGTTCTTCATGAGTTCTAGTTTCACAGCCCATTCCCATACTGCAGTCCCTTGCACATTCTTGTTTCTATGAAGGAAACACAGATCAGCTTAGCTGCCCTGTGGCTCTTCCCGTGCATGTCATTCTACCTAACACTTTTATCTGTACAACGTTACACACTCCAGACACTCCAAAGCCCAGTAAGAGCCAACAAGGGCAATGGTGGCTTTCATCCTGGCGTGGTGAACATGGGGCCACGGTGAAAGCAGACTCGACTATTTTGGGCATGGCACGCTGTAACGAATGGAAAAAGAGAAATCAGAGACCAGCAGTTTTCCTCTGCCATCTGAACAATAACATGGATGTGTCATGCTAAAACGAAGAGAGAGAGTTAGATGGAGGGAAACTGCTTTAACTGCTGCAAGAAAATGAAAAGAGGAGGAGGTTTTGCGTGTAGAAGAATCATTTATAGGAGAAAATGCTCTGGTAGGGAAAGAGACAGAAAACCCAAGGCTCAGTTTGCAACTGACGGCCTTTCGATTGCTCTTCAACTGTAGAATACTCTTGTAGGTGTAGAGTGTGTGTGTGTGTGTGTGTGTGTGTGTATGAGACAGAAAAAGAGACAGGGCCATACAACCTGTGCAGAAGGGCCCTGTACTTGATTTAATGCTCTGCCGTCATTTTCCTGAAATTCTTAATATTTTTTGATCCACGGACCCTGGGTCCCCCAAATTATGTAGCGGGTTCCAGAGAGAAAGTTAGCGCTACTGAGTTAAGATGGTTGAAAAAGGGCATAATTGTTTTTTCATATTCTTAATTGCAAAAGACTATTCTTCTGCAAAAGTGTGCCTCAACTTACCTGGAGAAACTTTTCTTCCTACTTCCTGTGTTACCCCTGTGCTTTGTTCACATGAAGTCCTCATAGTTTCCAACATAGGCATGGTCATTGGACTTCTCTTGCCTTAGAGCAGAACTCAGCAAACTTCTTCTGGAAGGAGCCAGATAGCAAGTATTTTCAGCTTTAGGGGTCTTGAGGTCTCTATTGCAACTACAACTGCAAAAGCAGTCATAGAAAATACATAAATAAAGGAGTGTGACTGTGTTCCAGTAAAACTTGATTGGCAAAACCAGGTGGGGGCTGGATTTGGCCTGGGGGCCATAATCTCATGACCTCTACCTTAGAGCATTCTTTTCTTTTGATGATGACGATGATGAAACAGATGATGATGATGATAACGATGATGATGGCTAAAATGGATTGAGGCCAGACACTGGGTCAAATGCTTTATAAGCCTTACGGTATTTAATTTTCACAACAATGTAGGGTATGATTACCATTATCTCGACTTGACAGATGAGAAAACTGACATTGAGAGGAGTAAAGTGATTGATTTATTCAAGGATATCCAGCTAGTAAAAAGAGGAGGTGAGATCAAACTTGAGACCTGTGATAAGCCCCAGGGTTCCCAGACCTTCACTTCTCATATCTGGGGCACTTGTCTCTTGCCTGAAATTCAGCCCCATCCTGGTCTCTAGAACTGATCAACACTTTAAGTGAGAAGGATGTTGTAAAGAACTTCAGCCTCGTTGATACAACCCACTATCAAGCTGTCCTTACAATCTCCCGAGCCTCTTGGTTTCCAAGGACCAGTCCCCACCTTAGGATTCTGATGATGGGGTCTCTGTCTTGTCCTGGGTTCCATTTCTTCAAGCTTTTTTTGTTTAAGATAAGCCACGTTCTTTATGTGAGATTTCTTGATGACAACAACGTGCTTGGACAGTTATTTTTCTGCTGTGGTGTTATTTTGAGACCACAAGGGACTTTTGGACTGGACTTGCCCAGTGTTAGAGCCGATCTCTTTCCTCCTCTGCCCTCATTTATTCTCCCATCTCCATGCTTGGTCAACCTTTGCCCCTCTGTCTGCCTTGTGTTAACAGGGCCAAAGCTGACCTCGCCAGAGGTAGTGTGGTTCTCCCCACTTAAAAGGTCCACCACCTTCTTATTTTCCTCTCCAAATTCAATTCATTTTTGAAGCCCAGCCCAAGTCTCCCCATCTCTATATCTTCCCACACCACTCCAGTACTTTGTACTCCAGTACAAAATTCCTTTCTTTCAATGCCCATCATCTAGCCCCATCTTTTAGTTTTCTCTAGTTGTCTTGGGAGCTTAACACTTATTTCATTTTTCTTTCAAAAGCCCTTTGAAAGAACTCATATTACTTTTGCTGATTTTCCACTTGTGGAAAATGTGGTAGACATTCTTAGGTACTGGGTATTATTGATGATTATTGGGGATTGTTGATGGGCTGGTTATTGTGTGAGGTTGCCAAGATGAGGGAGGAATCATCTATCACAGGTACCTTATCTCACTAGAGAGGAAGGAAGAAGCAGCCCTGACAGCTAGGATCTGCCAGGTGTGATCAGTTTGGCCTTGATGTTCTCCTGTTGAATATACACAGTTTCACAAAATATCCTAGGACCACGAGGGATCAAGATAAAAGCAAGATTTTCTGCACTAACAGCTAAACAGAGACAAAAATGTGAACATTGTCCAAACTCCAAAAATGATCACATTCCCCTATTCTGACTAATATGAGTGATGGCTGCTTCTTGACCAATGACACCAGTGATAGCCTTACTTCATTCTTCCCACCTTATAGATAAGGTTTATTAATATACCCAAGGAAAACAGTACCCCTGCTTTTTTTTTTTTTTTTTTTTGAGGTACGCGGGCCTCTCACGGTTGTGGCCTCTCCCGTTGTGGAGCACAGGCTCTGGACCCGCAGGCTCAGCGGCCATGGCTCACGGGCCCAGCCGCTCCGCAGCATGTGGGATCTTCCCAGACCGGGGCACGAACCCGTGTCCCCTGCATCGGCGGGCGGACTCTCAACCACTGCGCCACCAGGGAAGCCCTACCCCTGCTTTTTAATAGCATCCAATCTAGAGCAAAGTACGGCTTCCTTAAACCCTCCCCCAGATCACTTAAGACAAGTCCAAACCCTGTAAGTCCTTCCTAATGTCTTATTGCCATGTCCCACCATCTCCATGGTGTGTACCCTTCCTCATTGCAAAGAGCAATAAACCCAACTTGTTTAATTACAGGTGTGTTCTTAATGGTCTTTGGCTGGAGGATGCTGACACCAGAGATTCCTTGAGCTATAAGAGACACACTCAGTCATCTTGACTTTATTTTTTCCAGGGAGTGTGTGTGTTCTCCCCCACCCAAGAATATCTCTCAAGTCATTGAGAGCAACCAAATACTTTGCTATAGGATCACTGTCTCTGTTCCCTGCTTTGATGAGCCCTTTCCACCTCTCCACTCTACTCTAAAGGCTGCCAAGAAAAGACTAAAACAGATTAACTTAGAATGCTTGGAAAAGTGTTTCTTCCCTTCTTTTTCCACTTCCATTTCCATGACATGAGAAACTGTAAACCCAGAATGATATATATGATAGCTTCCACTTTCAGACCAGATCTGTCCTGCTCCAGTTTAATTTAAAATCCAGCCCATCTTTATTTTTGCTACTGTAAAGCATGGACTACTATATAGAGGAGCATGCATCTTGCTTACATGGCATTACAACTAATCTAAATCTATAAGGAATAGCCTGACATTGAGATGGGCTACAAAGTACTTTTCTAGTAATAAATGTGGCACCAGATGAGCGAGCTTGATGCAGGAGAAAGAACAGTTAGTTGATTGAGACTGAGAAGACTGGAATTTTAGTTGGAGTGTTACACAAACCATCACTTTGACCTCAGGAAAGCCATATTCTGTTAGCCTAAATTCCTTATCAACGGTTAAACATTGATTGAAAGCATACTCCATGCCAGGTGGTAGGATAAGTTGCTTGGGACATCCATTAGGTCATTTGCAAACAGTGTAATGTGACAGGCATAATAAAGGGACATGTGAAAAAGAACTCCAGAAGCCCTGAGGAGGAAGGCCTGACTCACCCTCCATGGTCACTGAAAGTGGCAGCATTTTCCTAGACACAAAAGACCCCAAGGTCTTGAACCAGGCTACTTGAGTTTCACTCTAGCTCAATTTACCAGGGTTAGGCAAACTATCTGTGCTTTGGTCTCCTCACCTATAAAATGGAAATAATAGTTGTACTTAACTCATAGGGTATTATCAAGATTACATTAATGTATAAATACGAACTGCAGAGTGATTGGTACTCAGTAACCACTTAAAAACATATTTAATGTTATTGTTTTTGTTATTAGTAGTGATATGTAATCTTCAAATTTTCTCATAAATCCAAACCCCTATAATCTCTCCTAGTGCAGAAGCAAAGAGTCTGAAGTCCTGTCTTTGAAAAAGATATAAGCATGTATCTTTGGAAAACCTGAAATCCTTCCTGGGTCACAAGTGATAAAGAATAAGTTGAGTCTGGACTATCTTGTACCAGAGAGTTAGAAAACACTCAGTTATGGTGATGTGCCAATGGACACAGAAGTCAGCTTGAAGGGGCTCCCACTGGCCAAATCTGGGGGGATGAGCATCAAAATAAGTAATGATAGTAACAGATTATGACCCATTAAATAAACTAGGAGTCTGTGAGTGCACATTTATATTACTAAATAGTTAAATGAGGAGAAGAAAAACTTTTCCTTTCAGTAGAATGCTAACTAATGCAAAAGAAATGATAGAAGTAGAAAAACATGAATGTGACAAGTCAATATCACGTGCCATACATAGGCTGCAATAAGAACACAGCACCACTTTGGTGATGTTCCGGAGTACATCTTATAACCTCAGTGTAAGGAAACATCAAACCCAAATAGAGGTACATTCTATACAATGACTAGCAAATAAACTCAAAGCTGTCAAGGTCATTGTTTCAGATTGAAGGAGATTAAAGAAACATGACAACTGGGTGAAAAGCAGTATCCTCTCTTGGATCCTTTTATAAAATGGGTCTGACAAAGGGTGTATAAGAGTTCTTTGTATTATCCTTGCAAATTTTCTGTAAGTTTGAAATTGTTTCAAAACAAAAGAAAAAAAGTACAGCTATCAGGAATACTATGTAGCTATAAAAAATAATGTTGTTGACACTAAAAGCATAAGCAACAACCATAACAAAAATAGATAAATTGGACTTCGTCAAAATTCAAAACTTTTATACTTCATAGTGAGGACACTATCAAGAAAAAGACAACTCACAGAATGGGAGAAGATATTCGCAAATCATGTGTCTGACAACGGATTCATATCCAGAATATATAAAGGACTCTTACACTCCACACACACAGACACACAGACACACAGACACACACACAAAGAAAAACCACCCAATTAAAACATGGGCAAAGGTAAAAAAAAAAGAGAAATACTCTGGCATAAATTTAATAAAATATGTACATAATCTATGTGAGGAAAACTATAAAGCTCTGGTGAAAGAAATCAGAAAAACTAGATAAATGGAGAGATATGCCATGTCTGTTGATAATAAGACTAAGTATGGAAAGATGTCAGTTCTTCCCAACTTGATCTTTAGATTCAATGCAATCCCAATCAAAATCCCAGCAAGTTATTTTGTGGATATTGACAAACTGATTCTAAAGTTTATATGAAGCGGCACAAAGACCAGAATAGCCAACACAATTTTAAAGGAGAAGAACAAAATCAGAGCATTGACACTACCTGATTTCAAGACTTACTGTAAAGCTACAGTAATCAAGGCAGTGTGATATTGGTGAACGAATAGATAAATAGATCAATGGAATAGAATAGGTAGTCCAGAAATAGACCCAGATAAATATGTATAGTCAACTGATCTTTGACAAAGGAGCAAAGGCTAAACAATGGGGAAAAGATTGTCTTTTCAATGAATGGTGCTGGAACAACTGGATATCCACACGCAAAAAATAAAAAATAAATAGAATAATCTAGATACTGAACTTATACATGTTACGAAAATTAACTCAAAATAGATCATAGACCTAAACATAAAATGCAAAACTATAAAATTCCTAGGAGATAATATAGAAGAAAACCTAGATGACTTCTGGTATGATGAAGGCTCTTTAGATAAAACACCAAAGGCACGATCCATGAAATAAATCCATAAGCTGGACTTCATTAAAATTAAAAACTTTTGCTGAGCAAAAGACACCGTCAAGGGGATGAGAAGACAAGGCACAGATTTGGAGAAATTATTAACAAAATACATATCTGATATAGGACTGTTGTTCAAATTATAAAAGAACTCTTAAAACAGAAAGGAACAATAAGAACAATAAGAAAACAAACAGCTCAGTTAGGAAACGGGTGGAAAATCTGAACAGACACCTCACCAAAGAAGATCTATGGATGGCAAATAAGCATATGAAAAAATGTTCCACATCTTATGTCATTAGGAAACTGTAAATAAAAGCAAAAATGAGATACCACTACATGCCTATTAGAATGGCAAAATTCCAAAATACTTACAATACCAAATGCTGGTGAGGATGTGAAGCAACAAGAAATCTCATTCATTACTGGCAGGGATGCAAACTGGTATAGCCACTTTGGAAGACAGTA
This sequence comes from Mesoplodon mirus, assembly GCF_964341445.2. NCBI lineage: Eukaryota > Metazoa > Chordata > Mammalia > Artiodactyla > Ziphiidae > Mesoplodon > Mesoplodon mirus. The sequence goes on along the minus strand of NC_138988.1, from coordinate 77,881,086 downwards.
TTTGGTGGTTTCTTACAAAACATATTCTTATAATATGATCCAGAAATCACGCTCCTCAGTATTTACCCAAGTGAGTTGAAACTTATGTTCACGCAGAACACATGGAGGAAACTTAGCTGCATATTGCTAAAGGAAAGAAGCCAATCTGAAAATTCTATACAGTATGCTGTATGATTCGTACTATATGACATTCTGAAAAAGGCAAAACTATGGAGACGGTTAAAAATGTCAGTGGTTGCCAAGGGTTAGCGGGGAGGTAAGGATGAATAGGAGGGGCAGGGAGGATATTTAAGGCAGTGAAACTGTCATGTAAGAGACTATAATGGTGGATATGTCATTATATGTTTGTCAAAACTCAAAGAATGTACAACACCTAAAAGTGACCCCTCGTGTAAACTCTGGACTTTGGTTGATAATTATGTGTCATTGTCAGTTCATCTTTTGTAACAAATGCACCACTCTGGTGGGGGATGTTGATGATGGGGGAGGCTGTGCATGTGTGGGGCAGGGGGGATATGAGAAATCTCTGTACCTTCCACTCAATGTTACTGAACCTTAAACTTAAAAAAAAAAAGTCTATTAAGAAAATAAGAACACCTGTATCTGAGTGGTAAGAAAATGACCACGTTCATTTTTGTGACAGCTAACATATATTGAGTGCTACTGTGTGCCAGGCATTGGGCTAAGTGCTTTACATGTATTACTTCATTGAATTCTCACATTAAATCTTGTGTTTTTCCAACTTTGCAAAATTTCTACAGTAAATATATTATTTCTGTACCCAGAAAAATTTATTTGTAAACATATATGTACATAATAGATCCTATTAAGGTGAAGGTCTTCAGGTTGGTGAAGATTCTAGGACCTACTTACTGTGAAATTTTGTTCAAAGGATTGAGGATGTTTTACTTGGAAATGGGGGCTTAGAGTGGGTGATGATGGCTATCTTCACATATTTGAAAGACAGTCAGTTGGAAAAGGAATTGGACACTGTCTTTATTGCTTCAAAAAGTGAACTAGAGTGAAAATCCTAGGAGAGTAATTTTGGGCTTAACATAGGATGCTCTTCCAAACAATTCTATCCAAAAAAGTAATTCATCTAATCAGTGAATATATATGGATTTGTGCATCTAGAAGTTTGGAAGAGTAGGAGTCCGAGGTCATTTTCAACTCTGAAATTCTGTCTTTATTTATATTTAATGCAGATTAATCAGAGAGAAGAGCCAAGGTCTACCTTTTCTGTTTTGTTTTGTTTTTCAAAGAGGATGCAATTTGTCAGCCTTGGAAAAAACAATGTGGTGCCTGGGTGAGCAAAGAATAATTGTGAAACTTACAAGTTGCTTCGATGCAATTTTAACATTGTTATCAGGAAACAAAAGGGCATAAAAAGCACAGGGAAAAAGGCCTATTTATGTAGCATTTAGAAAGATGACAGAACGCAAAGCTGATTTATATCTTATTCATTCCCTCCCTCAGGTTGGTGCACACCCCCCCGCCCCTCCCCCACCCTCACCCGCCGCCCTTCTTCCTTCAGTTTTTCCCACTTCCCTTATTATAATTTTTTTTACATTATTGGCATTCTCTTGCCATGAGACTCAACTCTATCCGTACGGGTGACACCCATAAGCCAAGGCTCTGAACTGCTTTATTTTGTAAAGCAGAGACCTCTACCGGGGTTAAGTTTGTTGAGCAACAGATCTACCCAAGATTCTGTTTCACATTCAGCCTTTTACTGTACGATACCGTAGGATGCCACCCACTCCTGTGTCACAGGCTCTCACACAGTAGGAGTCCTTGAAGCCCTCAGTCCAAAGGTCTGGTGGCTGGGAAACCTGGCAAAGCCACGGCCCGCGCAGGGCACCTTCCCCCGCGAGGGAGGGGCGGGGCCGGGGAGCCAGCCACCCAGTGCCTGCGCCCACCCGGCGCAGGGTCCCAGAACCCTCCCTCGAGGGGCTTCTCGACCTTTCCTCTGTTAGCCGGAGTAGGGGGGCTCCATCAGCTCAGTATTCCCCACCCACAGTTTGCTTCTCTATCAGCTTCTTCCCGGCTGTCGCTGCCCAGCCACCCTTAGCTTCAGCATCAGCCCCCTGCCCACTCCGACTCCCAAGGAAGCCACCACCCCGGCCGTGACCCCGAGGAGCCCCTCCCCCCGGGACTTCTACGGACCGTCTCCTGAACTCGGTCCCCAGAGGGTCTTCACCCCCTCCTGGGCATCGGGGCGGAGGGCAGGGGGAGTGCCCGGGAAGGGGAGTGCGTGAGGGACCGGGAAGGGCGCGGGGTCAGGTGGGAGGGGAGGAGAGGAGGCCAGACAGGGGCTCTCGGTTTCCCGGGGTCTGATTGGAGGTTGGCGCGATGAGTCGGAGCTGGGGGCGCGCCCATCTCCGCTGGCTCCTGACAGAGCCGCCGGCTCGGCCCCTCCCCGGAGCCGCTTTGTCCCGGGTGACGGCCGCTGAGGTTGCGGCGAGGAGCTGACGGGAGGCAGAGACCCGCGGACCCACGGAGCCGGAGCCGGAGCCCGGGAGGCGGGGCGCGCCGCGCACGGCCCCACGCCCAGGCCCGCGGGCACCGCGCCCGTCCCCGCGCGCTCTCGGCCCGGCCGCCAGGTGAGCAGCCGCGCCACGCCAGCAGTCGCCGGCTCCGCCGACCGGCCGACCGCCCAGCAGTCGCCTCCGCCTCCACAGACGCATCGCGGACGACCAGCAGGTCGGTTATATAACGGCGCCGGCCCTCTCGCCCCGGCACCCTGTCCTGTCCTGTCCTGTCCTGCCGGGGCTGCGCGCGGCGCCCGGGCCGGGCCGGGGGACCGCGGCGGGGGGCGGCCGAGAGCCGGCGGGGTAAGGGGCTGGGCCGGGGGCGGTGGCCGTGGCGGCGGGTGGTCTCCAGATCCAGTTCTCAGTTCCCGCGGCGGCCGTGGGGGCCGAGGTCCCTTGACCCCCTCTAGAGGGCGCGGGTCTCAAGGAGCCCCTTCTCCAGTCCTAGTGGCCCACGGGTTCGTCTTTCTAGTAGCAGCAGCAGGTGCATAAGTGGAGGAGCGGGAATGACGCCTGTGGTCCCGGGACTGAGATTTGGAGAGGGGATTAGGGGAGGTGGTCCGAACGCAGAGAGCAAACGGGAAATCGGAGCCTCTTTTCCCAGTGCTTTAAGGAAAGTGCTGGGGAGGGGAAGGTGCTTTGAGACGCAGCGGGCTGGGAATTGTCCTGCCTGGGATTAGCGGGCTTGGGTCATCTAAAAATAACTTCAAGTTTGAAAAGTGAAATAGAAGGGAGAGCAGTGTGCCGAGTTCCTCCTGCCTGTGGGATGCTTCTCTCTAGAAGTCACTAGAGGGAACAGGCAAATCCCAGCTGCCTGATCCCTCGGCTGCCTCCTGGTTTCACTGGTTTCCAGGGTGTCTCCGTTTGACTTTAGTTAATGATTTATTCTCCTAGGCACTGCTGTCTTTGTCTTATCCCAAAATGAATTTTAGCAGAGTGCATGCTTTGAATCTTTCCTATTTAGTACATTAGGATAGAAGTGTTCAGTGGACATCTAATGAGTCTGCTGCCTACGCTTTTTTTTTTTTTTTTGAAGTATCCTTTCAGTAAAAACAAAATTTTCTGAGCTCCCTTTAACATATATCCCACAACTGGAGATGAAAGATGCTAGAGCATTCCAGTCCACCCTTCTCTCTTCCCTAAGCCAGAATCCCACTTGTCATACGGAGGGGAGGCTTTAGGAAAAGTAGGACATTTTAAATAACGCAGCTCAACTTTCACACATATTACATCAACACAAAACACAGGCAAATGTATCACAGGCACAGGGCAACACCTGCTAACTGACCCCCTCCATTCCAGGAACACAATGAAGTAAAAAATAGAACTACCATATGACCCAGCAATCCCACTACTGGGCATATACCCTGAGAAAACCATAACTCAAAAAGAGTCATGTACCAAAATGTTCATTCCAGCTCTATTTACAATAGCCAGGATGTGGAAGCAACCTAAGTGTCCATCAACAGATGAATGGATAAAGAAGATGTGGCACATATATACAATGGAATATTACTCAGCCATAAAAAGAAACAAAATTGAGTTATTTGTAGTGAGGTGGATGGACCTAGAGTCTGTCATACAGAGTGAAGTAAGTCAGAAGGAGAAAAACAAATACCGTATGCTAACACATATGTATGGAATCTAAGAAAAAAAAATGGTCATGAAGAACCTAGGGGTAAGATGGGAATAAAGACACAGACCTACTAGAGAATGGACTTGAGGTTATGGGGAGGGGGAAGGGTAAGCTGTGACAAAGTGAGAGAATGGCATGGACATATATACACTACCAAACGCAAAATAGATAGCTAGTGGGAAACAGCCGCATAGCACAGGGAGATCAGCTCAGTGCTTTGTGACCACCTAGAGGGGTGGGATAGGGAGGGTGGGAGGGAGGGAGACGCAAGAGGGAAGAGATATGGGAACATATGTATATGTATAACTGATTCACTTTGTTATAAAGCAGAAACTAACACACCATTGTAAAGCAATTATACTCCAATAAAGATGTTAAAAAAAAAGAAAAGAAAAGCCTAAAAGCTAGAAAGGATCAAGAAGCAGATAAGCATCGACTGTGGAACAAGGCAGGGGAGTGAACATTTGGCTGCTTTTCAGTCTCCCATTGATTTTCTTTAGCCTTAGAGCTATTTTCTTAAGTACAATCAGTCACTGCCTTGAGTTAGTCTAAAATGTGAGTTGCTCTTTGCTTTCAAATCCACTGCAAATCGAATCAGCATTTACTGAGCACCTACTACTTGAGTCCAGTCCGTAGAATTTTATGAGGGAATGTGTCCTCAACTAAAGCTACAGGATTCCAGGAGCTTTCCAAATGCCTTGTTTGCAGCTCCTGCAGAACCCAACGAAATTAGGGAGGATGTGGCTCTCTCTCTCCAGTGATGAACAGTTAACAGGCATAAGTGGGAACTTGAGAGCTTTGTCATTTGCAAGTACGCATCACACTCTTTTAAAACCTACTCGCATAATCGTTTGCAGTTAGTCATGTATGTTATAGGAATTAGCTTTATTGAGATCAACTTTGTCGCTGAGGTCTCATTTTCCCATTCCTTTTATTTTCTGTACCATCCACTCAGTTTACTCAGCAGTTAATTTGTTAAGTACCTACTGTGTGCTAGGTAGTCCCTGTGTCAGAGGCTACAAGAATGAGGCCCATGTTGTTCAGAAATCAATCTAGCAGAAAAGGATCAGAAAATTAAGTCATAAAGATCAGCATGGTGAGTGTTTAGTGGAGATAGGAACAAGCTCAGTGAGAGCCCGGGGAAGGAAGGGTTCAGTGAATCTGGAAGAGCTTGCAGAGAAGTTCACGTTCAGACCGCATCTCTATAGAGAAGGAGCTAGGTGTTCCACGTTGAAGGAAAGGTCACGTTCAAAGAACTTGTAGGTGTTCTGCAGTGAGGAGGTGGCAGGAGAGTTTGGGAGGAGGTGTTTCAGTGAGCCTGGGCTATGAATATACCTTGCAGAGGAGGAGAAGCCATGCAGCCTGTATGGGAGAAATGATTTGATCTAATTCATCTTGCAAAAGTTACTTTGGAGGCGGTGAGTAGGTGGGCTTGCAAAGAGGAACGAGCTCAGATTTTAGACCACTAAAGCGGTCCAGACCAAAAAAAAAAAAAAGTAAAATTAATTGTGCCTGAACCAGGTAGAATTGGGAAAGAGAAGAGAGATCTACAGAAAACCATTTCAGAGAGAGAATCAGTGGCTCTAGGTCACCAAGTTGCTGGTAGTGTGGAAGGAGAAGCTTAAGATGTTTAGATGGATGGTCAGGCTTTGTACTGAGATAGGAAGTCACAGAGAATGATTAGGTTGAAGAAAGATGGGGACTTTTAACTGAAACTTTTCCTCTAAGATCAGGAACAAGACAAGGACGCCCACTCTTGCCCCTTTTCTTTAGTACAGTACTGGAAGTCCTAGCCATAGCATTTAGGCAAGAAAAAAAAAGGCATTCAAGTCAGAAAGGAAGAAGTAAAACTATCTCTATTTGCAAATGATATGATATTATACATAGAAATCCCTAAAGACTCTACTAAAAGACCGTTAGGACCAGTAAACAAATTCAGTAAAATTGAAGGATATAAAATCAATTCACAAACATCAGTTGCATTTCTATACACTAAAATAGCAAACTATCAGAAAGAGAAATTAAGAAAGCAATCCCATTTGTAACTGCATCCTAAAGAATAAAATACCTAGGAATAAATTTAATCAAGGGGGTGAAAGACTTGTTCCCTGAAAACTATGACAATAATGAAAGAAACTGAAGAAGACACAAATACGTGCTGGTGAGAATGTGGAGAAAAGGGAACCCTCCTACACTGTTGGTGGGAATGTAAACTGGTGCAGCCACTATGGAAAACGGTATGGAGGTTCCTCAAAAAACTAAAAATAGAACTACCACATGATCCAGCAATCCCACTTTTGGGTATTCATCCAAAGAAAATGAAAATACTAACTTGAAAAGATATCTGCACCTCCATGTTCATTACAGCATTTTTTATACAAGCCACGATATGGAAACAGCTTAAATGGCCATTGGTGGATGAGCGGATAAGGAAAATCTGGTATATATGTATATACAATGGAATATTATTCAGCCATAAAAAGGAGACCCTGCCATTTGCAACAACATGGGTGGACCTTGATGACATTGTGCTAAGTGAATAAGTCAGAGAAAGATAAGTACTGTGTGATCTCACTTATATGTAGAGTCTAAAAAAATCAAACTCATAAATACAGAGGATAGATTGTTGTTGCCAGAGGCAAGGGGCGGAGGATGGGCAAAATGGGTGAAGGTGGTCAAAAGGTACAAACTTCAGTTATAAGATACAGATGTTCTGGGGGTATAATGTACAGCATGGTGACTATAGTTAACAATACTGTATTGTATATTTGAAAGTTGCTAAGAGAGTAGATCTTAAAAGTTCTCATTATAAGGAAAAAAATTTGTAACTATGTAAGATGGTAGATGTCAACTAAACTTATTATGATGATCATTTCACAATATATACATACACCTAAAACTAATACAGTGTTGGGCTTCCCTGGTGACACAGTGGTTGAGAGTCCGCCTGCCGATGCAGGGGACACGGGTTCGTACCCCAGTCTGGGAAGATCCCACATGCTGCAGAGCGGCTGGGCCCGTGAGCCATGGCCGCTGAGCCTGCGCGTCCGGAGCCTGTGCTCCACAACAGGAGAGGCCACAACAGTGAGAGGCCCGTGTACGGAAAAAAGAAAAAGAAAAAAAAAACAAACCTAATACAGTGTTTTATGTTAATTATATCTCAGTAAAACGGTGGAGGGCGGGGAAGGAAGTATGGTTGATCCTTGAACAACACGGGTTTGAACTGTGATTAGAGATCACAATGTATGGAATCAAAAGACCTGGGGTTTGAGTCTTGATTCTCTCCAAACTGTTTCAGCTTCCTGCCCTTGGGTGAGTCATTTACCAATTCCTTTGTTTTCGAGGCAGAGATAGCAAGACTCAAATTTTCCTCTTGGAAGGGGGTATGTGTAGCGCCCTTAACCCCCGAGTTGTACAAGTGTCAACTATAAAATGAAAAAGAGTTGTTTTGAGAAAGGTGGGGAATTTTGACTTTGAACATCCAAATAAAAATACTCTGTAGGCACTTTTATTCTCAAAGGTAATTTCTTCATTCCTGGTGCTAACTTCCATTCATCTGACTCACCTTCATTCCTGAGACTGTCTAGTGCTGCCTTTGGAGAAGAAGGAAATGATTTGATAGCAGGAAGTTGTTGCTGCCTTCTTCTCCCAGATTGAAAGTATTAACTGTCAATTATCTGAACTAGTAGTAGTAATAATGGTAATAATTCAAACGATAACAAAAATATGTAACATTTATTCAGTGCTTACTTTATGCCAAGCATAAAGAAGGTGGAGCTCTACACAGATGATCATGTTTGATCCTCATGATAACCTTATGAGGCGGATACTATTATTCTCATATGATGGATAAGGAACCCAAGGCAAAGAGAGGGTACCTTATCTAGGTCACACAGTTAGTAAGAAGGGCACCCAGGGGGCTCCCCTGGTGGCGCAGTGGTTGAGAGTCCGCCTGCCGATGCAGGGGACGCGGGTTCGTGCCCCCGTCCGGGAGGATCCCACATGCTGCGGAGCGGCTGGGCCCGTGAGCCATGGCTGCTGAGCCTGCGCGTCCGGAGCCTGCGCGTCCGGAGCCTGTGCTCCGCAACGGGAGAGGCCACAACAGTGAGAGGCCCGCGTACCGCAAAAAAAAAAAAAAAAAAGAAGGGCACCCAGGGTTCAAGCTCAGGCAGTCTGGCCAGCACTCTGAATAGCCAGTGTGAATTAATAACCTTGAAATCATTCCTATTTAGCCTAGAATGTGTATTTTTACCCTGTGTTTGAATGTTTGTAGCTGATGCCATAAAAGAGGATGGGAGTGAGTGAGAAGTTCTGGCTCTCATCCCGGCCCTGCACTTCATTTGTTGGGTGACCTCTGCAAAGTCCCATCCCCTCTCAGGCTTTAGTTATATTAAATCTGCATATTCATGGGGGAAGAGGTTGACTAGATGGTCTCTAAAGAGTCTGGGCATTCTGAAGTCCTGCCATCCTGTCTCAAATTTTACTACTCGAGCCATAGATTTGGGTTAAAATCATGCCTGCCTGGTCCCTTTCAGAATAGGAATGGGACCTGTTCCTATTCTAAGAGGATGAACTCAAGTGGTGGCCTGTCCTTAACAGCTTGATGGTAACTGGTCCATAGTGCCAGAGCTGATGGGGGTGCCTAAGGTTGGGGGAGCCCAGTTCAGGCAGGGGACACCCAGATGAGCACCGCAGTGGAGGAATCTCCGTAGTCACTGTCCAGTTTCTGTATTTTAGATGTGTCACTTAACTTCTATGAGACTTAGTTTCCTTATCTCTGAATAATGGGGGTGATGAATACATGTGTTGTAAGGTTGTTTGTTGTACGGATCAAAACAGATTACATAGAGCAGGCACTGCACACGAGTCTGCCCCATTGAAGATGCTCAGTGAGTTGTGGGGGGGGGGTCCTCACCCCTCACCACCCAGGATAACAGACATGCAGAAAAGGGAGGTAGAGTATTTCCAAAGATAAACTGCTCCTACTTCACAGTTATGCTAAGGACCACCCTTTAGTGATCATCATTTCTCTCTCTCTCTCTCTTAGAAAGTAGTATATATTGGGAATATGAAAACACACAGCCCATTAAATACCTTTCAAAATATGCATCTCAAGTATTCATTGATAAATTACCCTCTTAGATATGAAAAATTGTCAACATGCCACAACACAAAGTTTTACACTCTTCTTTTGTCAGATAAATAGCCCAAGAAGGCTTCCCTGGTGGCGCAGTGGCTGAGAGTCCGCCTGCCGATGCAGGGGACATGGGTTCGTGCCCCGGTTTGGGAAGATCCCACATGCCGCGGAGCGGCTGGGCCCGTGAGCCATGGTCGCTGGGCCTGCGCATCCGCAGCCTGTGCTCCACAACGGGAGAGGCCACAGCAGTGAGAGGCCCATGTACCGCAAGAAAAAAAAAAAAAGGCCAAGATTGCTGTAAAGAAATAGTATTGCTTAGGGTTGGTGGTCCTGGATTCCCCGATTATGGCACCAAGTGTAAAGGAGACCGAGTTACTTCCCAATCTGAGTGTGTCTGCACATGCCGTGCTTCTAACTTGGAGAACTTTCTGCCTTTGCCTATAAAATGTTCACTGTCCTGTATCTTTTCTTTTATATTACCAACTGCCAGGTGTCATGCTGTAGGTAAAATTAATTAATCGAGTTGAGGATTTTTTCAAAAGGTGGAAGCAGACTTAAACTCAGTTGAAGCTGTTTTGAAGTCCCTTAAAACATATGTGTGATTGTGAATGGTACTTTCTAGAAGTTAAAGACAAACTTCCAAAAATAGCTCAAACTTCCTGCAGTTCAGAATGCCTGCAGAAAATGTTTTCTATAGTCAGGATGGGAAGGGACTTATTTTCATATCTGTTTTCCCCATATCCACTCACTTTGAAACAGGGATGAAACATGGGGTTCCAGAGCTTTGGAATGTATGCATAAGAAGATGCTGGAATGGTAGCTGTTGGACAAAAGAACTGTGTAGTTTGAGAGCTGTATCCTAGTCTTTATTACCGTTGCTTTAGTTCTTTGTGGGAATCACTGCTTTATTGTCTCATGCAATTGAGATATGCCTGCTACAAAGTATTATACGTTCTGTAAGGGCTTGAGCCATGCCTTAATGTTCCTCTTACAGTGTTGGGAATAAAGTATAAAAAGTGTGGACTTGGTGTGAAACAACCTGGCTTCACAGCCTGGCTTCACAGCCTGGCTTCACAGCCTGGCACTGTCACTTCCCAGCTATGTAACCTTGAGCTTCCCATTGACCTAACAGTCACAGGAGCTGGCATTTGTTGAATGCTGCCCCTGTTCCAAACACGATGCTGAGCAGGCTGCATACGGTATCTCATTTAATCCTTACAACAACTCCCCCACATGGGTATTATCATCACTATTTACAGAGGAGCACGCCTCGAGGATGGGGGTCTGAACCACTCAGAGCCCAGACTCTTGAGTTGCCATTTTCTTATGGGTACAATCAGGAAAATAATCCTTGACCTCCCCGCCTTACAGAGTCGTGAGGGTGAAATGCTATGGGTCTTTGAAGATGCGCTGAAACACGGAATGTGTTAAGGATGATTGTCATAGAAGGGACCTCCCAAGAGATCAGATACATTTGGGTCTGGTATAGCACCAGGTCTGTGAGGGGAAAGAAGTCCACAATATATAAAATGCTTTTATAGAATGCATTTTTTCTTATTTTTTAATTATATTTATTTCTGAATTGAAGTATAGTTGATTTACAATGTGGTGTTAGTTTCAGGTGTACTAAAGTGATTCGGTTATACATATATATGTGTCTATCCATATATATTCTTTATCAGATTATTTTCCCACATAGATTATTACAAAATATTGAGTATAGTTCCCTGTGCTATGCAGTAGGTCCTTCTTGTGTATCTATTTTATATATAGGAGTGTGTATATGTTACTCCCAAACTTCTTATTTATCTCTCACCCCTTTCCCCTTTGGAAACCTTTAAGTTTGTTTTCAATGTCTGTAAGTGTATTTCTGTTTTGTACATAAGTTCATTTGTATCTTTTTTTTAGATTCCACATATAAGTGATATCATATGATATTTGTCTTAGAATGCATTAAGAAAACTGTATTTCCTTGCCCTGTTCTTTGGTAGTTTGTGTTATGATGCCTGTTTCTTTCAAGGGTAACTTGCTTGTTGTCAGTGCCAAGACTAAACCAGGCTGTTCCAGGAGGAAGCTGACCAGGCCGTGGAACTGGGTCCTGCTGGTGAAGGGGGGTTAGAGAGCATGGTTTACAGAGAAGAGGTAGCTGCCAGAGGAGTATTTCAGTATAAACAAGGAAGTCAGAAAGTCAAAGACAAGGTCAAGGGAGGCATAGGCATGATGTGGAGGGCAGGAAATCATCACCAGGTTTTTTTTTTGTTTGTTTGTTTTGTTTTGTTTTGTTTTATACAACTTTATTGGAGTATAATTGCTTCACAATGGTGTGTTAGTTTTTGCTTTATAACAAAGTGAATCAGTTATATATATACATATGTTCCCATATCCCTTCCCTCTTGCGTCTCCCTCCCTCCCACCCTCCCTATCCCACCCCTCCAGTCGGTCACAAAGCACCGAGCTGATCTCCCTGTGCTATGTGGCTGCTTCCCACTAGCTATCTACCTTACGTTTGGCAGTATATATATGTCCATGCCTCTCTCTCGATTTGTCACAGCTTACCCTTCGCCCTCCCCATATCCTCAAGTCCATTTTCAAGTAGGTCTGTGTATTTATTCCTGTTTTACCCCTAGGTTCTTCGTGACATTTTTTTTTCTTAAATTCCATATATATGTGTTAGCATACGGTATTTGTTTTTCTCTTTCTGACTTACTTCACTCTGTATGACAGACTCTAGGTCTATCCACCTCATTACAAATAATTCAATTTCGTTTCTTTTTATGGCTGAGTAATATTCCATTGTATATATGTGCCACATCTTCTTTATCCATTCATCCGTTGATGGACACTTAGGTTGTTTCCATCTCTGGGCTATTGTAAATAGAGCTGGAATGAACATTTTGGTACATGACTCTTTTTGAATTATGGTTTTCTCAGGGTACATGCCCAGTAGTGGGATTGCTGGGTCATATGGTAGTTCTATTTGTAGTTTTTTAAGGAACCTCCATACTGTTCTCCATAGTGGCTGTACCAATTCACATTCCCACCAGCAGTGCAAGAGGGTTCCCTTTTCTCCACACCCTCTCCAGCATTTATTGTTTCTAGATTTTTTTTTTTTTTTTTTTTTTTTTTTTTTTTTTTTGCGGTATGCGGGCCTCTCACTGTTGTGGCCTCCCCCGTTGCGGAGCACAGGCTCCGGACACGCAGGCTCAGCGGCCATGGCTCACGGGCCCAGCCGCTCCGCGGCATATGGGATCCTCCCAGACCGGGGCACGAACCCGTATCCCCTGCATCGGCAGGCGGACTCTCAACCACTGCGCCACCAGGGAGGCCCTGTTTCTAGATTTTTTGATGATGGCCATTCTGAGTGGTGTGAGATGATATCTCATTGTAGTTTTGATTTGCATTTCTCTAATGATTAATGATGTTGAGCATTCTTTCATGTGTTTGTTGGCAGTCTGTATATCTTCTTTGGAGAAATGTCTATTTAGGTCTTCTGCCCATTTTTGGATTGGTTTGTTTGTTTTTTTGCTGTTGAGCTGCATGAGCTGCTTGTAAATTTTGGAGATTCATCCTTTGTCAGTTGCTTCATTTGCAAATATTTTCTCCCATTCTGAGGGTTGTCTTTTGGTCTTGTTTATGGTTTCCTTTGCTGTGCAAAAGCTTTGAAGTTTCATTAGGTCCCATTTGTTAATTTTTGTTTTTATTTCCATTTCTCTAGGAGGTGGGTCAAAAAGGATCTTGCTGTGATTTAGGTCATAGAGTGTTTTGCCTATGTTTTCCTCTAAGAGTTTGATAGTGTCTGGCCTTACATTTAGGTCTTTAATCCATTTTGAGCTTATTTTTGTGTATGGTGTTAGGGAGTGATCTAATCTCATACTTTTACATGTACCTGTCCAGTTTTCCCAGCACCACTTATTGAAGAGGCTGTCCTTTCTCCACTGTACATTCCTGCCTCCTTTATCAAAGATAAGGTGACCATATGTGCGTGGGTTTATCTCTGGGCTTTCTATCCCATCACCAGGTTTTACATCAAGCGTGAGTGACAGGTGAGACATGGCATCTGCTCAAGAAGGCTAGAGGTATTTCCTAGTGTCTGCTGCGGTCTGTCCACTCAGCAGGGAAACCAGGGACCCTCTGCCCTGATTTTAAAAAATATTTTCTTTTTCTTAGACGTATGTGCTTTCTATAAAATTTTTGGAAGACATAAAATAGTATAACAAGAGAAAATTAAAATCACACATATTACTATGAGCAAATGATAATTACTACACATATTTTGGTGTATTTCCTTTCAGTCTTTTTGATATGCATATTTTTGTGAAATCAGGATCATACTGAGCATAGAGTTTTGCATCCTGTGCACTTCATCAAACATTTTAAATAACTTTTCACGTCAACAGTCTTTATGAGCATCATTTTCAGTAGCCACACAGAATTCCCACGGATGATATTGCCAAATTCATTTACCTTCTCCCCTGTAACATTTAGATGGTTACCAATTATCCAGAATATTAAAAATAATACTTTGATGAACATCTTTGATTGTCATTTTCTCTATATTTTGGATCATTTGCTCAGGCTAGGTGGCTAGAAGTGGAATTATTGGCTCAAATAGATGGACCTTCTTAAGGCTTTCTCTGTATTTTGACATTGCTTTTAATTGTCTTTCCAGGAGGTTGTACTAATTAACGGTCCCACAAGCAATGTATGAGAATTTAGTTCTCACCTCTGCCCCGCTTGTAAGCACTCTTTATGTAAGGGGTGGCTGGTATTCATGCTTTTCGAAGATGACCCCCACTGCTTACCCAGCACTTCAAGGAAGTTGGGCTTTCTTTGTGGCAGTTAAGGATGGGTGGGTCAGCGTCTGGTAGATCTCACATGCTTGAGTGTTTGTAGGAGAGCTGACTTGGGTGGATTAGCTTCTTTCCTGGTGGCTCTGTTATCAGAGACCTGGCATATGGATGTGTGTAACTCGAGCTAGTAAAGCTGACTTAAACTAAATAGAATGAAACAACCTCTGCTTAAGTGAGAAATAGTTCAGCGTGCCTTTCAAATCCTGAAAAATTAACAGCAAATATGCATGCTTATTTGCATTAGTTCTGTTGTTGCTTTCCTTGGTTTTGACTGGTTCCCCTTCCACTGATGGCAGAGCCTCTGGGGCAAGCTCCAGACAGGTATGTCTCTTTTTTCACCTTCCATGAAATGAGATATGAAGCAGAGTAAATCATTTTGAAGAAATAACTAGAATAATCAATTGGAATCTTCTTAAAAGTCACTTAAATGGTCATTATTCTAGGATTTTAATTTAATGACTAATCAAATTCCTCTTTCCCCAGAAAGCCTCTGCATTCATTCTTAGGCTACCATCAACTATGTTGATTATATTGACCAATTTATTGAGGTAAACAGCCAATGTGAATTATTTTCCCCCATAAAATTATCTGAAATACAGGCTCAATTAATATAATTTATTTTTATTTTGACTTCTGTAGCTAATTAAAGATAAAAGCCAAGTGATGAGGTCTGGCCAAGTGTTTTGTATAAACAAAGTACAATTTATACTTCTCTTTTGAGGTTTAATCCTTTGTACAGAAATAAATTATTTATTTGGTTACAGGTATCATCATATGAATTTTGAAATGGAGGATGGTAAATACAGATAAATTAATGGTAGTTCAAACAAAATTTTATTTGTTTAAAAGCAAAGTCTCAGCCTTGACAAGGCAAGTGAAAGCAAAGAACTAATTCATGAATATGTTAACTTTTTCCTGCTGTGGGCATTAATGATATTCATTTGATCTTTTCTGATATACAAACAACCATTTATAAAAAGGTTAAATTTTGGTCAGGGAGGATATTCAGCAACTGACATATCATAAATGTGTTTATTCGGTATCTTTTATTTTCTTATTTTTCTGTCTCTTGGTGATTTCTGTTCCACACACAGCTGTTGTTTAGTATTAAACTTCAGAATTTGACAAGGTGACATTTAGGTGAAGCTCTAACTTGAAATATTTGCTTGGTCAGATTTTCAACGCATACCTTCTGACCTTGTGTCCAAGTGCCACAGCTCACGCGGGGATTCTTTTTTTTGATTGAAGTATAGTTGATTTACAATGCTGTGTTAGTTTCAGGTGTACAGCAAAGTGATTCAGTTATATGTACACATATATATGTATTCTTTTTCAGATTCTTTTTCATTATAGGTTATTACAAGGTATTGAATATAGTTCCCTGTACTATGCAGTAGGTCCTTGTTATTTATCTATTTTATATATAATAGTGTGTATCCGTGGATATTCTTGGCTTACAAGCTGGACCTTGGTTTGGTTCTGCCTCTTGTGATATCACGGATGGGGAGAGGGGATCTCCTTCTCGTTCTGGTTCCCAATCACACTGAGAGATCCGGTATCATTCTGGAAGGTCCGGAAGGTTTTTGCAAGCCCCAAAGATGTGCAAACTGATTTGGAAAGGTTGTGCTGGGTGGAGGTGAGATAAATGTTAAACCCAAACAGCCCCTAGATCCAAATTACTTTGATTCCAGCCCACAACCACTTTTTGAGGCTTGCCATGAAGCTGGAAACTGAGGACATTAAGACATTTAGGATGGCTCTAGGTGGGCTCAGTTACGTGCTAGCAACGTCATTAACAGCTTACAAGGGGGAGAGGCCACAGTGGCCCTGTGGGAGAACCCAGCTGTATGGTTTTGCCTGCAAACTCATTTTTATTAACCTAAACAGCCCCCTGGAGGCCACAGGGACAAGCCCTGGAGGAAATGACCCTGTATTATTCATGAAATGGCCTTCACACTCTCCACCTGTGGGAGTCTCCATGTGGAGTGGTTCCTCGTGAGTCTTCTAGTTTTATTCTTTAAAAATTGCTTTTAAAATCTCATATTTAACGATACTTATCACAAGGACTTTGTCTGGAGTGAGAAGGACCAAACCATGTTTTCAGAACTTCTTCTCACCTTTAATTTAACCTCTTCCTCCCAGATCAACCATCACGAGGTCCTCACGACCATACCTGGCTATTGTCTTACAATTCAAGCCAACGTGAGATACCCTGTGAAGGTTATTTTATCCGAACGAAATCAGAAGTACCTTAGTGGAAATCCAGTCCTAGGGCTTTTTGTGGCAGTATAAATTTCGAGGGCATATCTTTATAGGAAAGAAAATCCAAGAATGACAAAGGTTAGAGATGTTTACCTAACTGGTGTTTGGGGCTGTTTTCAGTGTATCTGGAGGCCTGACGTGGTGGATTTCCCAAGTGATCATGACAGCAGCCTTCCTGCTTTGCCCCCCATCCACCAGGAGCTCTCTTTGAATTACTCCATTTCCAGAGGACTGACTCTAGATTGTGGCAGAATCCTCGCTCTGACTCAGTTTGGGAACTTTCCCTTTAGAATCTGTCCCTAAATTCCTCTCAGACACCCTCATTTCATTGACCTGAAGGCTTTGAAAAACTAAAATAATACTTCTTCCTTCCAAAAGAATGGAAAACAGATAAAGATAGAGATATTCTTCCTCCTGCGAAAAAAGAGGAGCGATGTTCAGACAGGAGAACATAAACACTTAGCTAAAGGATAATATTTTTAATATGAATAAAAAAGAACCTAGTAGTTATTTGAGGTCATCCAGATGGATGTAAGAACATCTAGTAGAAATGGTTCATTATCTGGTTTGGTGAGAGATCATCTCTGAGATAATGGTTTTCTTTGCCAGATGATTTTTATTCAGTTTTAATTATTCCTTTTTTGATCAGGCCAGCCCTTTTAGTGATTTTCCAAACTATCAGTGAAATGATGTCTCTTGTTGCTTTTGGGCTTCTACTCTTGAGATATTTGTACGCAGCCTTTATGGTATCCTAGTCATTGCTGAAACAGACCATTCTTATACTCTTTTCTCATCCTAGGATTGACAGTGGTTTATTTTTAGGACAATATGCTAATAGCATGAAGAACTTCTTCTTCTTTCATTGTAGAGTTTCTGTCAGTCCTGTTGTCAATCATGTCAATGTAAAGGCTGCCAAATATATACATTTCTCTTCCGAATTGCAAATTGACTTTTTTATAGCTACTTATTAGAGAACCCCAGGAGACCAATAGTAATAATTAAGCCATGACTGCTAGAGACCAAATATTATTTCTTCAGCTTCCTTTTCAAATAAATAATGAACTGTCAGGTTGTTTGTAAATAAATCAAACGTCCCTGTAATAAATAACAAACTAAAAAGCAGTTGCATACACTTTACAGATATAGGATGCTCTAGAAATTCTAGACATAATAATCATCAGAATGAGGACATTTTTACTAATGAGAACCAATTTACAGCACACGGCAGCTGTACAAAATTATAATTGGGCCATCTCCTATCTCTGCTCCTTGAAGTTCTAGTCCTTTTTCTGCCAGGGAGGAAGACCTTTTCCTCTACCTTTCTAGTTTCTTCTGGCAGGTCTAAGAATTAGGTGGACATGAGACAGACTAACAGGAGAAAATGAAACAAAAGTTTAATAACATGTGTACCTGTGAGAGACCCAGGAAAACTGAATAACTTGCCCAAATGGCCGAAACCCTCACCTTCAGCTAAAGACAAAAGAGGATGTTGGGGGTGATGGTTTGGGACCTCAACAGGGAGGACGGCCATTCACATGAAGATGGAAAAGCAAATGTTTGCTGGGTCATGCGGACTCAGTGGGACACAGAATGGACTCTGATCTTTAAGAGTTTCCGCCCCTACACTTAGCCTGTATTCTTTGCAGATATTTCTGGTGACAGTCTATTCCTGTAATAGGCCCTCTATCTAAATTCTTCAGGCAGTTAGGGAGAAGGTCAAAGTTTCTTCCTGAGTCTTTCGGGCCTTGATTGTTTCCAGCTGGAATAATCTCCATGCCAAAGAGTCACAGAGTGGCACGTTTTGTTGCCCTGCGCTTCAGGTTCTATCTTTTCCAGGTTTCCTCAATCCCTGAGCCCTCAGCAGAGCCATCAGTCTTTTTTCGTGTGTGTCTGTATTTACGGCACATACACAGTCTAACCTTTATAGCTCATTCACTCATGTATTCATTCATTCATGCGTTCATGTGTTCACCTCTACTATGTACCAGGTGTGGTGCTAGCCTCTGGGGTATAGAAACCAGTAGAACATAGTCCCTGTCTGTAGTGAAGCTTAGAGTCTAAGCTTTCAGCTTTCCTCTTATTTACCTACCTCTCCTCTGGATGGTGAGTGCCCTGAGGGTGAAGACCATTTTGTGATCCCCTCCGTACTCATCACAAGGGCTTGCATATGGCGGGCACCCGGTCCGTGGTAAGATGAACTGATCACTGGATCCATTCTAAAGAATTCAGAAGCACAAGATTGACGGTTGAACACTTTCACATGTTTTTTTAAAGGCTTTCTTCTCCTCCCCCAGTTGTTTAACTGTAAAAATAAGTAATTCCACAAGAATTGGGGCTGGCCAAAAAGTTTGTTCGGGTTTTTGTACGAGTAAACAACCCGAATGAACTTTTTGACCAACCCAGTAAGTTTGACGCCTTTCACTTTGTCCAAGGGCCCCTTGTTCTCAGAATCTGCTCTAGTGCCACATCCGTCTTACATATCAAAGCACACGTGTGATTGGTAGCCTTGTCTGAACTCCCCCCGGGCAGTCATAGGAAAGGCTTCCACCTCCGACTCAAATTCTTTAGAAATGCTTCTGTTTTGGTACGCTAGTGCATCCTTCCCTCTGTTTGTGGAGCTTGGATGTCAAGTAACTGAGCAGGAATGACTGTGGCTGTTGATTGAGCACCTATGAAGCACCAGACATTGGGCCAAGCACCTTCCATATGTTATCACACAGTCTTCTCAACATCCCAGTGAGGTAGGTTCCATTTTTATCCCATTTTATCTAGGCAAGGTGACTGAGGCTCAGGGAAGTTGGGTAACTTGTCTAAGGTCTTACAGGCAAGAAGTGACGGAGCTGGGACTCACCAATGGTCTCTTTGCTTCTCTTGCCCACCACTGCTCATCAGGGTGGGATTCGTAGGGACATTCATGGGCGAGGGGCATAGGACTTCTGAATGGTAACATTTAATCTTTATGGGTTTTTTCCAGTGGTAATCTGAAATAGTATTAGCACATTCTGGATCATCCAGATGACCAGCTTATAATGAATAATACTGCCACGTGATTTGGGTGCCTGAATTTGTGCTTTTTATTTAAAATCCAGTTGGTGCCAATACTACTTCAGTTGCCCTGGGCTTATGGAAATGAACTGGTGGACTTACGACGTAACCTGCCTTCAGCGAAGGCCACGTGGCGGTCCAGTAATGTTTAATTTTGCTGTGAATGAAGAAACGGGGGAGGAGGGTCCTACTGCAAAGTGGGCGGTGGGTGCATTCTGAACTCTGAACACCTGCCTTACAGTTTTTGGTACCAGAATCATAATGAGGATGGAGGATTACATTTAGCAAAACATCATCCTCTGAATAGTAAGTCAGTGTTGTTAGTTTGAATTGGATTGGTTTTAAAATTTCATTTGTATTTTGTTAGAGCATTTAGTTGCAGTTTGATGGTTTTAGAGGAGTTGAAACTGTAAGACTCAGCTTTATGTCTGTACATATTTAAGTGTCATTATAGAGAAAACCATTGAAGTCAAAATTGGGAGGGAAGTCAGGGTGATTTTTTTTCCTAAAAAAAGTGGTCGTACATTTTTCAAATCTGAGCAAACTAAATGCCTCTGCACCGCATGATGAAAACTTTCCCCACAAAAATATGCTCTTCCACTCACTGGGGGTCTAGCCTGCCTGAGTCTTTCTTTTGTGATAAGGCATTGACATTTCCTTTCAACCTGAAAATAGAGTCTGGGAAGGTTAAGGGCTGACCTTGGGAGAAACTCTCCATTGCTGTGGTTCTCCTGGGACTGGCCCTGTCAATCAAGGTGCCTTTGGACTCTTTGTCATTCTTGGTCCTGACTCTGATGACTGACAGTTGTGTGCGCACATCACCCATGGTTTGTAAGCATTTTCTCATCACCACCATAAAGATTTGTGAATCGGGCTAGGGAGTGGTACCAGCCCCACATAGGTAGAGAAGATAATGACAATGTAATGGGATTTAAAAGGCTTCTGGTTTGAAAGATATCTCAGTCTGTCCAAAATGACTACATCAGTTACTGTTTTGGGTGAAGAAAAGGAAAGCCCTGTTAAATGCAGACACTCAGAGAGAAGGTAATATATGCCAGTATATTTATCCTTAGTGCTTTAGTATTGTTTCTGACGAATTCCTAGTAAGATTTTGGAGCACTGGAACAGAGGACAGTGAGTTTTGATGCAAAGAGAGGAGAGGATAATTTTTTAGCATGTGGGCATGCAGTGCAGCTTATGGACTAAGGTCTAGGAAGCCTGGAGATCAAGGCTGCATATGAGCAGTGCCAACTTTGTGTAGCCTTGGGTAGCCTTTAAAAGAAGGAGTGTTTTTTCTGTGTACAAGTCACCATTCTCCTCTTATTTAAAATGTTAATAAAGTTTCCCTATTTTAATAAAATGTGTAGAAAAGTGTGTAACACATCAAAGTGCCCAATTAGTGTTTGTTATTTTTTTTGAATTTTATTTTATTTATTTTTTATACAGCAGGTTCTTATTAGTTATCTATTTTATACATACTAGTGTATATATGTCAATCCCAATCTAACACTATCATTATTGGCGTTCTCTGACATCCCTAATGGTGCAGAGAGAACAGTGCTGTGTGAAGATTGGAATCAGAGGAGCTGAGCTTGCATCCTGGGTTGGCTGTCATTTCCCCATGAGAGACAAGACCTTCCCTGAGCCCCTTTGACCTCAGCTTCCTAGTTTAAATCATTAAGGGGTTGGACAGAATGGTCCCCAAGGTTCCTGCCAGCTCTTTCATCCTTTGTCTATTCTAGTCTTTGCTACAGATCATGATAGCATCCATCATAGCATCCATAGCATCCCTAGAGCCTCATTAATGTGTTTCATTAATGAGAATGACCACTGGTTATTTTTATTATTTTGTAATGTTCATCTTTAAATGCAGAGCTGTTCTTAGGCAGGGTCTATGGACATTCTTTCTTTTGGCATCTCTAATGATAGAGGTATTCAGTAGCTTTGGGACATCACTAGGAAGAGCTTGAACCAAAAGCTCGTCAAACATTTCCATATGTCTAGGGTTTTATGGTAGGAGCTGTGGCCATTCCTTTCTCCAAGGTTATTTTTAACTGTACTACTTTCTGCAAGGGTCCTTCCATCTTCAGGATGGCCAGACAGGTGGATCCTGAATCCCAGCCAAGTCTCCACCTGACTGTGGGGAGAAAAGGAGAGCACTGGTTTTGTAGGAATCATTAACTTTACCTTATTTTTATATTTTGTCATGGCTCTGGGTGCGTTATCTGGCAAATCTCTTTTCAATAGATAATATTGTATTCATAAGCTCTTATTATTTGCAAGGTGTCCTTTTAAGACTTTTACCTGTAGCATACCATTTGATGGTCACGGTACCTTCATTCACAGTTGACAGATGGGAAAACGGAGGCACAAAGTGGTTAAATGACTTTTCCAAGGTCACACAACTGATAAAAGGCACAGCTGGGATTCGAAGCCAGGCAGTAATGCTCTAGTGGTTTTAACACTATTTGATACTAGCTTTTGTATGTATTACACACAAATGTTATGGACTCCGTCGTATCATTTTTATGAGTTGAGCCTTAAAGCGCTCACCAATAATTTTATCCTAAAGAGGATCAACTAATGCTCAGAGTTTTTGCCCCTGCTTTCCCATTTTTGACTTTTTATGTCTAGTAAATAGACTATTAAGAGCCCATAGAGTCCTCGTATCATTAAGTTCCAGGGTTGGGGAGGGGAAGGGGAGGATTCTATGAGCATGGGGATGCTTCTGGGCACTTCCTGCAGCCAACGCCTTCTTTTGCCTTCTTGCTTTCTTGCCTTCAGTGGCACACAAAGGCCGGCAGTGACCACTTAATCAATAAATAATTGCTGAGTGTGTAATTTGGGCACAGTAAGGAGCATGAACCAGAGAACCTTCTACCCTAGGAGTCATATAGTCTGTGGGGGCGGCACCATGCTTTGTGATCCACTGTTGTGTCCACCATGCCTGAGCACCTCACGTGTGACAAGCCCTCAAGAAGTATTATTGGAATTTGGGGATTGATTAGGTGACTGTTGATAGCATTCTGATTATGTTATTACTCATATTCATTGGGTTGTTTTCTATTTATCAAAACAATGTTTCATTAGCTTTATGGATCATTTGTTTTACTTTATGCATGCCAATGTACAAATAAATATTGTTTGGTTGGTTTTCTTCTCATTATTTTGCCCTGGTGAGATGGAGGGAATAATAGATCCAGTTTCAGGGGATCTTCATCTTGGTTCTGATTATGCTAGTCTAACTATGAGACCTTGGGCAAGTTATTGAACCTCTCTGAGCCTCAGTTTTCTACTCTGCAAAATGGGAATTTGAATAACTGCCCTGTGATCTCATAAGGTTGTGTGGAGGGTCAAATGGCATAATAGCTTTGGTGACAATAGATGAAAAGCATTCTTCTTCTCAGCTTCACCCACCAGCGTTTTCCCATTATATACTCTCTGTTCACTTAACCCATCCTCATGTTGCTTCTTTTTCAAACTTTGAAATGGAGTTCATGAGAACATCTGTTAGACAAACACTGAAAAGAGAAAAGAGAAAGAAGACTCTTTTTGGTGACTCATGACATCCCCATTTGACTCTGAAAGCCATGACAGCAGACACTGTGGTTGTTCATTTTGCTTTGTTTTGTTCAGCACATGGTAGACCCTCTATCTTTCTTTGCTGAATGAATAAGCATAACTCCTGATGTCCAGTATTAGCTCATGGAATCAAGTAGCTATTCTGCTGTGCGCAGGAGCAGAAGCAACAGTCAGATGCTGGAAGGTCTAGCATTTCAACTACTCTCTTTTCATGTCATTACTGAAGCCAGCCAGAATGGAGGCAGGGAAGTGATTAAGGCAAAATAAATTTGAAGTTGCAATAACTAAAGCGTGTCTGAATTACAGTTGTTCTGCGTGTTTGAAGAAATGTCATCTGGTGGATGACACCAGGGAAGTGAGGGGAGGACCAGCTAATCAGCAACCTGCTCTCATCTCCTTTCAAAAAAAAGCACTCACACCCCACCTGACCCCACCCCAGTGGACTCAACCATTCACTGCCTGCCTCAAGTTAAAAATAAGCCACTCATCTTTATTGTTAAGAGATTAATCAGCCTGGGCAGAACACGGCTTTTCAAGGACAGAAGCATGCTCAAATGAGTATTTTTGGAAACGAGCACAGAGACGCCCGTGTTCTGTCCACGCTTACCCTTGACTTCTGCCATACAAGCTGTGGGAGGTAACATGCAGTGGTTACAGGGTTTCTCCCCTACTTAACGAATAGAGTCCTGAGAAAGCATCCTCGGTCATGTGCAGAATGCCCTCTCCTCTGGCCTGGTTTCTGGGTGACCAGGTATGAACAGGTGGTTCCTGAGTCCCCTCTAAGATGTGTGCCAGGCGCTAGGGATGAAATGTGGACCCGAACCGCGTTCCCTCTGTGGTCAGATGGGGCCACTCACTGTTGAAAGAGGGACTGAAGCAGAGGTAAATGAAATATTTAGAATGAACCTGCTTGGAACCTGCTTGGAAGTTAATGATGCTCAGTGTGAGGGGCCAGGGGCTAAGGTCAAGAGCAGCACTGTGTCCCCAGGCAGCTTTTGAGGTTACTCATCTCCGAATGAGACGGATACTTGGCAGGACTTTCTGAGGATTTTCTGAAAATTGCTGTAACATCAACCTCAATAAAGTAAAAGGTTTTCAGATATTTACCTGGACTAAGGGGAAACACTTCCAAAGCTTCTGGGAGATTCTTAGGTGGAAAAACCGTAATGTCATTTTAATCTAGTATTTGTCAGAAATGGAACAATGTTGCAAAACACCTCAACACAACCTTGGAAATCCCTAACAGTGCCTAAAAGGATTTCCTGATTTACAAAGAAATGTATTAAAATGATAAGACAGATATGGTCACCTAGAGAAATATAAGCCTTGCCTTTCTCCTAAGGATGAGGCTAGGCTTTGCATATCCCTTCTTAAAAGAAGACCTACACCTTCTGCTGTATGTGTTCTTTCCCAGCGACTCACTCCTTAATCCTGTTCAACTTCTCTTTGCTCCTTCTTTTTGTAACTGCTCTTTTGAAGGTCACAGAACCCCCAATCTGGAAACCAAAATGATTGCTTCATCTTCAGCTTCCCCAAACTTTTACGTGGCACGGATGCCAGCGACCACTCTTCCTTGCCTGAACCCCCCACCACCACTTGCCTCTGTGAGGAGGTTTTTCTCCTGATTCTTCTCCTTATCTATCCCCACCCCTTTCTCACTTTTCAAGCCTGCCATCGCTTACTGTATGAGTCAACTCAGTCAGCTCAGGTAACCAAGTACCAGAGCCAGTGGCTTAAACAACAAAAGTTTATTTCGCAAAGTGCTGGAGGCTGAGAAGTCCAAGGTCAAGGTGCCAGTTGATTCATCTCCTGGTGAGGACTCTCCTCCTACCTGTAGACAACTGTCTTCTTGCTGTGTTGTTGCATGACCTCTTTGTCCCTGTGTGGGGAGAGAGAGGGAGGGAGACAGACAGACAGAGATATTGAGATCTTTTCCTTTTCTCCTAAGACCAACAATCCTACAGGACTAGGGCCCACCCTTATAACCTCAGTTACCCTTAATTACTCCCTAAAGCAGTGGTTCCCAACCTTTTTGGTACCACAGACCGGTTTTGCGGAAGACAGTTTTTCCACGGATGGGGTTGGGGAGAAAGGTTCAGGCAGTACTGGGAGCGGCAGATGAATCTTTATTGGCTCGCCACCTCTCACCTCCTGCTGTGAGGCCCGATTCCTAACAGGCCGCGGACCGGTACTGGTCCGCGGCCCGGAGGTTGGGGACCCCTGCCCTAAAGGCTCCATGTCCAAGTACAAAGTAGGTCTTGAGGCTTCAATATATGAATTGGTGGAGGTGGTGGTGGTGGGGAGACACAGTTCAGTCCATAGCACTCACTTCTTGCAGAACTCTGTTGGTGGCTACTTATGTGGTCTTCCAGCTGTATAACCCTCTCACTCTTAGCTGAGCTGCTTGGAAATTTTGTTAAAGTGCATATCTGTTGATCACACTCTGCTGCTTCAGCAGCATGCCTCACCCCTGGCTTTTCCTCCTCACTGGCAGCAGATTGACATCTTGGAAAGGTACATGACAATATGGCCTCTCCCCCACCCCACGTGTCACTCTCGGCTCCTGTAGTTTTCTAAACACTATTCCCCGAGCTCTCCTTCCTCCATGCCTTTGCTCAAGATTTTCCCTCAGCCTGGAATGCACCACCCTGCCCCCCACTGCCCCTCCTCTAAACGCAGGCTGCTTCCTCACCATCTATCCTCCAGTACTGCCTACTCTGGAATCCCTGCCTGACTCCTCGCTCCAGCTGGAGTCCTTTCTCCTCTGAGTCCCCAACACTGCCTGTTCACCTTTTCTGCCACCCACTTCCCTCTCCCTCCATCCGGGACCTGTGTGTCCCTGTGTCATCATAATCCTGGTGCCCCTCTCTGCCACCTGCTCAGAAGCGGGTCTTTCTGTCCAACTCAGAATCAGTCATCTAAGCAGCATCAGGGTAGTTTGCACAGAGCAGATTCTCAATACACAAATTTAAAGGAGAGATCTACAAACTTCTATGTAATGCTCAAAAATTAAAATATTATTTCTGTCTTATAAATTCATCCTCAATCTCTTCATGGTGAGTTATGTCAAGAGTGCCCTTAAAGGATGAAATTACAGAAGAAAATGGTTTAATCCTCATAGATTTTTTTTTTTTTTTTTTTTTTTTGGAGTACGCGGGCCTCTCTCTGTTGTGGCCTCTCCCGTTGCGGAGCACAGGCTCCGGATGCGCAGGCTCAGCGGCCATGGCTCACGGGCCCAGCCGCTCCGTGGCATGTGGGATCCTCCTGGACCGGGGCACGAACCCGTGTCCCCTGCATCAGCAGGCGGACTCTCAACCACTGCGCCACCAGGGAAGCCCCCTCATAGATCTTTTAAATAAATTATTCACACCTGAAATGATAACCAGCAGTGTTTCATTATCCACTATAAAAATATTTCAGTGACTGATCTGACAATGATCAGGTTAAAAAAAAATTCCAAGTTAGTTTTGGATAACAGCATGTGGTTTCCTCTGTAAAGGTACTTCTGAGGCCATAGATTGGCTGGGCTTCCACTGTGCCCCACTGCCGTCGCCGGGCTTTATATTCTGTTGTTATTAACGTTTGGCTCTTCGTGGGGATGTGGCAGAGTTCAGCCCATTAGAATCCTGAGGTTTGATTGATGATTTATAAATTACCGTTTATTATTAAAAAGAATAAAGAGAAGGACGAAAATAGCCCAGGCAGCCAAACAATTCAGTTCCCTAGACATTTATTGGGTACCAGTTCTGGGCTGGGTATTGAGATAGAGGTGTGTGTGGGGGGTGGGGGGGGTATGTGTGATATAATCTTTGTTACTGTCACAGAAATAGAAACCAAACTTATGGTTACCAAAGGGGAAAGGAGGGGAGATGAATTAGGAGTTTGGGATTAACAGATACACACTACTTTATATAAAATAGATAAACAACAAGGACCTACTGTATAACACAAGGAACTATATTCAATATCTTATAATACCCTATAATAGAAAAGGATCTGAAAAAGAATAGGTATATATAACTGAATCATGTCGCTCTATACCTGAAACTAACACAATGTTATAAATCAACTATGCTTCAATTTAAAAAAATCTAAACAAAATCCTTGCTATTGGGAAGCTATAGAGGAGGGTCATAATCGATCATCATGGACAAACAGTGTACCGTAAGACATTGTATAGAGCAAACAAAAAGAGAGGAAAGCATGAGTATGCTTCAAGAGTTTGCAAATTGGGCTTCCCTGGTGGAGCAGTGGTTGAGAATCTGCCTGCCGATGCAGGGGACACGGGTTCGTGCCCCGGTCCTGGAAGATCCCACATGCCGCGGAGTGGCTGGGCCTGTGAGCCATGGCCGCTGAGCCTGAGAATCCGGAGCCTGCACGTCCAGAGCCTGTGCTCCGCAACGGGAGACACCACAACAGAGAGAGGCCAAGTACAGCAAAAAAAAAAAAAAGAGTTTGCAAATTAACAGAACACAAATATATATGTACATTCTAAAGATGATTTATAGAAACAGATAAGTGTTCATGCAAATAACGAATCAGACTGTCCTCAAACATGACTCCTAAGAATTCAGGGCTGTGGAGCCTGGGAAACTACATTATCATTTAAGCAAAAAAACATGACCATTCAGAAAATGGGAGACTTGAATGTTCAGCTGGGCTCTCTTAGGCAGCCCTAAGGCTAGTCCTATGGAGACTTTCCCTCTCTATGGGTTTCCACAAGTCATGCTGAGTAGCTCTATTCTGGGGGGTAAATCCTCCTATCTTATTACTTCAGAAGAAGCCCAGTGCTCCTGAACTCTCTTCTCAGATTGATTGGTTTATCTCATTTGGAACAACGCTCTGTATTCCTTCTTCTTTCAAGGA
This sequence comes from Mesoplodon mirus, assembly GCF_964341445.2. Classification (NCBI taxonomy): domain Eukaryota; kingdom Metazoa; phylum Chordata; class Mammalia; order Artiodactyla; family Ziphiidae; genus Mesoplodon; species Mesoplodon mirus. Next base: position 77,853,177 of record NC_138988.1, on the reverse strand, counting down.
GACTTATGTGTCATGGAGTAGGCTAGGACCAAGGCTGATTTTTGATTTCCTCTTTCCTTCAGGAAGTTCTAGTGAGTCTCCGCTAGGTATCAGATAGTATGCTGGGCTCTAGAGGTACAGTGTGAACAAGATAGATACAGCCCAGCATTTGCAGAGTTAATTGGGAAGAAGGCAATTAAACAAGTACAGTATAGTAAGTTAAGGACTATGATGGAGAAATACAGCTTGATGGGGAATTTATCTTAGAGTTAAAAATTTTCAATAACCGATTTGTTGCCTGGCTGAGCACTAGAAAGTGATGTGGGGAAGGGTCGCAGAGAGGTATGACAAGGATTAAACTGACACAGGAGCTACAAAGGGACTATCGCTGGACTTGCTTGGTCTTGGTTGGGCACCTAAAATATAGCTAGCTGTATGTTACAGAACCCTGCTTTTAAAGGAAGTCCTGATATATCCATCTTTAGCATTTATATGTGTGTTTTTATGTAAGGGGGCAATCTGCCACCTTTTAAATCTAGGTTTCTGTTGAGTCGTTTGGAATTTGGAAGGTATTTTCTCAGAGAAACTTCATAAATTATGACCAGGTCCCCAGGCTAACCCAAAAGGTTATTATACGCATGATGTACTTGAGATAAAGTACTGGGTTTCTGCTTTGGGAGATCTTAGAAACTGTTTATGTTACTGTGGGAAAATGTTCAGTATTCCAAGTTGGAAACTAGCAGGAAAGCTTTCCCTCTGTAGCCTTGATGGGGAGAACAAGATTTTCTTTTCCCTATCTGCCTCCTTCCTGAACAATGAAGAATTCCCCCAGGTCCAGGTCCCTGGGATGTGGGATGGGGGCTCCAGTGGAGGTAGGGGCTAGCAGGGGGTCAGAGGGGTGTGTGTAAGGTTGTTGATGGTTGATGAAGATTCACAGTACATTTTAAGAGCTTTACATGTATCGTTTCATTGAATCCTTACAACACACCCATGAGATGCTACCTTTGCTCTGAAATGCTGGTGTGGGCCAGGGCTCAGACCTTGGACCTCTTCTCTCACTAAGCTCCCCCATCCAGTTCCATGATTTCAAGCATCACTTAAGATATAGCCCTCCTCCCTGAACTGTGGACTCAGCACCAACTGCTCATCGCTTAGATGAATAGTAGGAATCTTCAACTTGACCTGTCCTAAACTGCACTTTTTTAAAAAAATTATTTATTTTATTAGTTTTGGCTGCGTTGGGTCTTTGTTGCTGCGCACAGGTCTTCTCTAGTTGGGGCGAGGGGGGCCACTCCCCGTTGCGGTGCATGGGCTTCTCATTGCTGTGGCTTCTCTTGTTGTGGAGCACGGGCTCTAGCCGTGTGTGCTCAGTAGTTGTGGCGCATGGGCTGAGCTGCTCTGCGGCATGTGGGATCTTCCCGGATCAGGGCTCGAACCCGTGTCCCCTGCATTGGCAGGTGGACTCCCAACCACTGCACCACCAGGGAAGCCCTAAACTGCACTTTTGATTTTCTCTCTTCAAACCTGCCCTTCCCATAGCCTTCTCCATCTTTGTCAATGGCAACTTCCCGCTTCTAGGTACTCAGACCGAAACCTCAGTGTTATCCTTGAATCCTCCCCTACTCCATATCCAGTCCTTCAACAAGATGCTGCTAGTACATTAAAAATATCCAGAATCCTATTGCTTTTCACTATTCCACCTGCCACCCCTCTGGTCTCCATCACTATCACCTCCTGCCTGAATTGCTGCCAATAGTTTCCTAATTGGTCCCCTCCTTCTCTCCTTGCACTTTGGGTGTATTCCCCAAATAGCAGCCAGAGAAAAGTCAGTTTATGAAACTCCTCTATTCAAAATCCTCCAGCGGGGCTTCCCTGGTGGTGCAGTGGTTGAGAATCCGCCTGCTGATGCAGGGGACACGGGTTCGTGCCCCGGACCGGGAAGATCCCACATGCGGCGGAGCGGCTGGGCCCGTGAGCCATGGCCGCTGAGCCTGCGCGTCCGGAGCCTGTGCTCCACAACGGGAGAGGCCACAACAGTGAGAGGCCTGCGTACCACACACACACACAAAAAATCCTCCAGCGACTTACCATCTCAGAGTAAAAAGTGGAGTCTCCTCCGTACCCTGTAAGGCGCTCTACGTCCTGGCCACCTGCTTTCCCTCAGAGCTCATTTCTTCCCACCCTCCCTTCCCATCATACTTAAGCCGCTGTCAGGCTTTTTTTCCTGCCAGTCTCTTTACCTGGTAAGTCCTTCCCCCGATAGCTACATGACTCACCCCCTCCTTTTTTTTGTTTTTTTTTCATCACAGACATATTTCTGACATTCCTATCTGAAATATACAGAATAACAAATGCCCTGTCCTGCAGTCCCACTACACAGATTTTAATAGACTGGCAGATACTTTGCAGGATGGCTGTGCCGACAGGGGCACAGGGATGACAACTCCAACAGGCAGGGCACAAAGACTGAGCCGTGTGTGTTGCACCAGACTTCACCCTCCTCACATCCAAGCCAAGGGCAGACCATGTCGATGTGGTCAATTAGACTTGCTTTCTTTGCCCCTCATATTATGTACTTCCCAGGTCCTTTTTTCATACCCATACACCTATTACAGTTTTTAATGTTTCATATTTGGTATTTGAAGTAATTTTACATTCTAAGTGAAAAGGCCATTGAGATTCTGTTTGGAAGAAGGAAAAAACTTTTAAGAAATGTAGAAAATAGAAAAGATGAAAAAGGAAGTGGACTGGTGGAGAGAAGGAAAGAAGAGAATTGTCTAGATTTATGTAACAAATATTTTTGAGCATCTGCTATGTGACACACACTGTCATCTGAAAGGTAGAACGAGGTAGCTATTTAAAGAGACAAATAGCAACAGTCTCTCAAAAAGACAGGCTAACCTACAATACTGTTTTTCATCTTTCACACTGCCCCATTCCTGGTACTGAATCAAGGTTTAGGAATCCAGTCGTAAACACTGGTCTTTGACATCTTAATTAGAAGCTTCTATTTTGTTGGCTGTTTTTTCCAGTTAAACATATGGAGTGGTGCTGGGATTGGTTAGACAAGCAGGAAGGGGAAGGGGCCCTAGTTTTCTCCTCTGACTTAAAGAGCTTCCAGTGTCATGTTGGATGGACACTGGGCAGTCCTCTCACACTATTCCGGTTGTGCTTGTCAGGAGCCTGCCGCCTGCAGTAGTGAAGCTGCCATCTTGATTATCATGGTATCCGCCATGATGGTTCAGTTCATTAAAGTTACAAGCGTTTCCATCTGCTCTTTTGGTCAAGGAGAGGAATGATATACATACATCTTCCTCCCACTTCATTTCAAGCACGGTCTTTGGAGTAAGACAGTATCGAGACCAGGAAAGGTTGTCACCAGTTCTTAAAAGGTCAGTTAGTGATTAAGCTCACTTGGCTGCTACTACTTGACTCCTCCACTGGCTTGGTTTCTCTCCTTCAGTCCTCTGGAGGTGTTCCCCAATTCTTTCTTCCTCAGCCCTCTGGAGGTGTTCCCCAAGTCTCTCTCCCTCAGCCCTCTGGAGGTGTTCCCCAAGTCTCTCTCCCTCAGCCCTCTGGAGGTGTTCCCCAAGTCTGTCTCCCTCAGCCCTCTGGAGGTGTTCCCCAATTCTTTCTCCCTCAGCCCTCTGGAGGTCTTCCCCAATTCTTTCTCCCTCAACCCTCTGGAGGTCTTCCCCAAGTCTTTCTCCCTCAACCCTCTGGAGGTCTTCCCCAGAAATCTTCCTACCAACCAGGTTCTATCCTCGTGGGCCTGGCCCCTGATCAGTTGTTGGAAAACGGAGAGATGAGGTGAGTTGGCCCTTCCAAGCAACTGATCCCAATTGCAGCCAGCCAGGAAGGACTTTAATAAAGGTTTCAGCTTGTTTTTTTTGAAGCTAGAATCTGGGTCAGCTCTTTCTGGTAAACAACACATGGCACCAGAAGTGAGGAACTAATTATGGATCATCCGGAATTGTGGCTTTCTGACAGTGTGGAGCAAAACCGCTCAGCCTGGGTCAGCTTCTCAGTCAGGCGCCTTGGTTGAGCAGGCTGCGGGCAGGCAGCTCCATCGAGAGAGGAGGAGGTGTGCTCCAGTTTCCAAGGCACACGTCCAATCCGCATTTGCTCCTTTAGGGACCTAACAGATATTGTGATTGTAAGCTTGAAGGAAGGAGGGAAGGAGAGAGAGGGATGCAGGGAGAAAGGAAGGAAGGGAGGGAGAGAAAGAAAACATCTTCAACCAAAGCATATAAAAAGAAGGGAAGGATTTAAAAAGTGACTTGAAGCCATCAGGGCAGTGACTTACTTTCAGATCAAGAGTGAACTGGTGAATTGCACCAGCACTGAAAAGGGAGGGTGAGAACCCTCATCCTTCTGGATTTAACACAGCAGGAGACCAATGAAAGTCTGAGACTCAGGAAGTTACTCAGTTGAGAAAGTGGTCATGAAGGATGAACAGGGCTCTGCAACATCTATTAGGAGAGAAAGAGAGAGACAGAGAGACGGGAAGAGAGAGAGACGGGAAGAGAGAGAGAGAGGGAGAGAGAGACAGAGAGAGAGAGAGGGAGAGAGAGACAGAGAGAGAGAGGGACAGAGAGAGAGAGGGACAGAGAGACAGGAAGAGAGAGGGACAGAGAGAGAGGGACAGAGAGACGGGAAGAGAGAGAGAGAGAGACAGAGACAGAGAGAGAGAGACAGAGAGACGGGAAGAGAGAGAGAGAGAGAGAGACGGGAAGAGAGAGAGAGAGACGGGAAGAGAGAGAGAGAGAGAGAGACAGAGGTGGGGAGAGAGAGAGAGAGAATGAGAATGAGGCAGAATAGCCGTGGCTCTGGGTAGAGGTAGTGATGTTACATTGCTTTCGTCTTGCCAGTGCCATGGACCAGGAGCCGTGCTGGGTGCAGGCTATTACAGGCAGAAGCAAGGATGCTCACCATATGGGAGGAAATGTAAAAACATCGGTAAATGGGTTCGCTTTGCCAAATGTTGTCAGTAACAGCACATGTGTAGACCAGAAGCGGAAAGGAGACGCTAAGTGACCCTCCCTGGGTGGAGGGTGCTTTACTGGTGGTGGGGGGGGGGTCAGTGGGGGGAGGGGCCTTCCTGGGAAGGACCCCGGAGCCTCTGGTTAAGCACTTGATGGCATTTTTATCCAAGTTGGAAGATGGCACTCAAAGGAAAGAGAATAGCAAGTAAACTTAAGTCTCAAGCAGGGAACATGGGTTAGGAAGCCAAGTTCATGGGCTGAGAGACTGAAGGAAAGTTCTTAGTCTTGGTCCCGAAGTTATGTCAAACCCTGTGCCTACCACAAAATATGCCTTTCTTGGAATGTAAACAGTTATCTGAGAATAGACGAAGAGATAAAGGTGGGATGACCGTGAGATTAACAAGTGCCAGTCAGCGTCAGCGTCAGCAAATGCTAAAATCTCCTGAGCTGCAGGACTCTGGACCAATCGGGGCCCATGATAATCTCATTTGAGCCTCTCCATCATCCTGATTTGTAGCTTTGGAAACTGAAGCTCTGTGAGTGAAACTAATTTGCCTAAAATCACCAAGGAAAATGGAAAATGGTGGTGGAAGGAGGATTCAGCCCTAGGCTCCAGGCCTCAGCTGCCAGCCCAGTCTTCCCCCACCATGGTCACCCAGCACTGGGACTGGATTGCTGGCATTAGAATCTGGGTTTGTCTGTCTTTAGAGTTCCTTCAATCCATATAACAACCCTATGAAGTCAGTACCAGGATGGCCCCCGTGTTGCGTACACTGCCCAGAGATGTTCAGTAGCATGTCCAAGGTCACACAGCTAGGAATTGCTGGTGCCAGACCCAACAGACCAACTCCAAAGTCTACACTTTGCTCGCTGCCTCTCTAGGTGTGAAAAGACTGATGACTCGAGGAAAGAGGGGACGAGATCCTATGTCATGTGAAAGAACTAAGATGGCCAATACTAATAATAGTTACATTTATTGAGCAGTGCCTGTGTGTCCCATTGTCCTAAATGCCCTATTGTGTTAGCTCTTGTATTGCCATGAGATATGAATTCTATTTCACAAGAGACACAGCAAAGTAAGTGTTGTGAGAGGTCAGACACAGGATGATTGGGGTTAGTGAGGGGTGATCTCTTCTTGTGCAGGTGGGGCTCAGAGTGGGGTGTGAAGGCGGTGGCCCCAGGTGTGGCTTTCAGGATGAGCCAGATGTCGATAGGAGGGGCTGGGGACCAACACAAAAGCTTAGAAGCGAGGAAAGCTTGAGTCAGTGGACCACACAGGACCACACAGCTGTCCATACGTTTGATATAGATAAAGCCCTCAGAACAAAGGAAGCCCTTCATAATTGCTGTTTTGTTGTTATTATTATTATTGTCCTTTTTGACAGATGTGGAGGCTGATGCTGAGACTTAGGACTCTTTTCTCACACCGACAAGAGAGTGAGATACATCTGGACAGGAAGACTGTCATCTTCCTGTGGGTGTCCAGGTTCGCTGGGTGGAGGAACTCTTTTTATTGAACTTACTAGATCTGAGGGAGTTATGGAAGATTTTTAATGTGGAAGTAACCTGAACATTTAGCTGTATTTGAGAAAAAAAGTCGCATAGGCTATGCTGGGGACTGAGATAGGGATATTTATCTTTCTCTTCCTAGTTCCTTTATATTTGCATTAAAAAGACCTTACAGTCGAGCTGATCATTATCTGCTCATCTTATTAGAGAGAGTGTCACCAGCCTTCTTGGCCTCCTAATGAGTTCTGAGCAGCCCTCCGCAACCCACCTGTACTCTGGCAGCTTTCCAGTCTGGCTTTCCTTTCTTAATAGAATAGCTGAATAACCCAGACCCTTCTTGGCTGGATTCCCCTCAAAGGTGCAGCTTCTCGTACTCTCTGCCCCTTCGCCCCAGCCCCCTAAGTCCCCTCTGACAGCAGAAGGGGAAAGATGACATCTTACTTTGGCTACCATAGCAACCCTCACCTGCCTTGCTGCTCCCTTTAGAAGTGTCATCCTCTCCGGTGAAGTTATTTTGCATATAATTACTTGGCTTCTCTGGAGACTTGGGGCTTTCTTTTAAGCTTCTTCTTACAGCCGTGATGAGAGGGTGTTGCCTACTTCCTGGGCTCAGAAATACCCCTTCCACAGTGGTGCAGGCATCGGTCCTGAAACAGAGTTGCTCATTCCCCTTTCCGTCTTTTTGTTCCTAAGAAAAAGTAAAAGGCAGTCAGAAATGGTGAATCTGTGACGTTATACATTTTTAGATTGAGTTCCACTGAAATTAACCTATCACATTTCTAGGCTACCACCCAGTTATGAAGACCGTGCTTGATTTCTTCACTTGGTCCCAGAGAGCCTCTGTCCATCCCTCTTCATTCTGTGCCCCAGGGGCTGACCCATATATTCCACATCCCAGCTCCCTTGCCCTCTGGTTCCTAGTTGGGTTTGGCCAATGCTAGGTGCCAGTAGATCAGAGAAAGAGAGCAAGGTGGGGATATTAACTCCCCTGGCACCCTCTCTGTGGTGACACTGAGGATGGGCTGTATCCTTCAACCTGAGTGGGGGCCTTTTCCACTCAGCCCTCTGTGTCCCGGTTCTGGAAACCTCTCCCCTCTTCTCAACTCTTCTGTTCTAGGGATGGTGCTAGCCCAGGCTTTTGCATTCTCTTTTGTGGTTTCCCTAGAGCCTGCCCACACCTTTGTCAACAGTTCCATTATTAAACTCTTTTCAAATTCTCCGACTTGAGCATGCCATCTGTTTCCTGCTGGGACCTTGACTAATACAATGACTGAAGCTCTTCTCTTTTGGGTGAGGGCTCCAATACTTCTTGTTTGTTTTGTTGAATAAAGCTCTGGTTTATGGTAGGTTATTCTTTGTAGAAACAGATTTTCCGATCTTTAAGAGCAACCTTCTCACCTTCATACCCTTCATAAAAGGTGATGTTTCCTCTCTCTGACTCTCTACCCTTGCAGGAAGCCTGTTTGGAACCCATTTTCTGGATGTTGTCAGTTAGGGCTGTGGAAATGGACTACAAAGGCCCTATCTACCTGTCCCATCTGACCCTGCGTAGATGTGAGGGTCTTCCTTCCCTTTTTATTTTGTCAGTTGGAAGAATATACAAGATTTGCAAATCTTCCAGGGAGACCATGGGCATTAAAACCCTACAGGTGTAAAGATGTTATGATGGGTGAGTTTATAGTCCTGGATTCTGCTGTAGAATCCAGTACAAAAGGAGATGGTGGCAACAGCTTGGTCTTGGGTTTTTTTTTTTAACTTCATAAAAATGTATAAGAAGCTGCTTCCTTGGGGAATTGAATTAATTGAATTATTGTTCTGTGGGAGCTTCCAGTGGAACAGTGGTCCCAGAAAGTGTCCTGAAGGGAGCCATGAGCGAGGAATGTGGATAATTTCTTTTGAAAAATCACAAGTTGAACACTGCGTCCTCTTGGTCCTTTCAAGACTGATCCCAAATGGTATCAAGAATAGCAGGAGGTTTGCACAGCTCGGCGGGTGTGAAAATTCTGTGGCTGAATTAAATAGGCTCCATTATATTTCAAAAAGAGCTCTAATGGGTTTCTCTGGAGCACAGCCTAAGAATATCATGTCTCTCCTTTGTATCCCAGGATGGCTGGGATAGTTTGATGTTGCTAATATTATACTTCAGTCTCCCTATAAGTTGGACAAAATGAGGAAAAGGCCTGGCTTATCCCGAAGAGGGTCTAGCTAGGCGACAAAAGGACCTCATCCATAAGGCCAGACCAAAACTGGAAGCTGATACGATTTAATTGTAAAATGATTATCATTATTCACATAAATTTTTTTCTAATCAGCTTATTTTGCCCCAGGTGTCGTTGAAGAATCATTTAATTTTAGAGCTAAATGGGTTTTAAACACTGTAAAACTTATAAGTTGAGGTTTCTATTCTTTAAAAAAAAATTGCATTGGATTTATTTACCCTTATATTCAATTTAAAAATAGCTATAGGTATTTCTTTCTACTACTTATTTTTTTTTTTTTTTTTTTTTCTTTTTGCGGTATGCGGGCCTCTCACTGTTGTGGCCTCTCCCGTTGCGGAGCACAGGCTCCGGATGCGCAGGCCCAGCGGCCATGGCTCACGGGCCCAGCCGCTCCACGGCATATGGGATCCTCCCAGACCGGGGCACGAACCCGTATCCCCTGCATCGGCAGGCGGACTCTCAACCACTGCGCCACCAGGGAGGCCCCTCTACTACTTATTAATGCAACATTGCATTCTTAGTTTTGATCATTAATATTCAAGCTGACATGGTCACCTTTAACTTCTTCCAAACTAACACATCTCCCCTAATCCATTTACTTGTTTTTCAATGAAAACTGAATTTAAAGTCAGAAGGAATTATTCCTTAATCACTTCCATTTATCCTATTTCCTTATTTATCCTCCTCAGCTGGCTATAACATGGAATCAAGGCACACTTTTTCCTATTTGTTGCCCTTGTTGCAAAAAGTTTTACATTCTTGTTCTTAATTTAAAAAGCAGATGAGTCGAATCTTTAATATTCTTTTGTCTAAGGAAAAATAAACTCAAACTTAAGTTGCTTTTGGAGTATGTTCTACTCAGTTTTCTTCCTTTGTAGATCATTATTTCCCATGTTTAAACATTCTTGCTTTCTAGTTTGAATAACCTGGAAGACAAAAAATATAGGCAGGTTTGTTATGAGCAACAGATAAAAGTTACAACCCTGGAGAAAGCTTTTGTTAAAGGTTATATATAAGTTCCTCTTTCTTGAGCACCTTTAAGCCCAGAGATAAACAGATGTCTCTTTTCTTGTGTATTTTCTTCCAGTCATGGAAAGATAAAAATATCAAGGTGAGAAGGGACCTTAAAAATAAATGTCAGCCAGCCATCTCCCTGGTCCTTGGATTCCCTAGGTGACATCCCACAAGATCGATATCACCTGCTCTGTGGAGCTTATTCATTGGCTGTCACTGGGACAAGTTGCTTACTTAGACATGAGGCAAGACATTTCTGTTTTAACCTGCATTGTTAAGAGATCCATGGCTCCTTTTCTTAAACTGAATTCTTTTTCCCTGGTTGACTTCTGCTTTCTTAGTGCCACACACGAAAAATATTTCCTCTTTCAGAGTTTGAAGGCAACTGTGATTTCACTCAAGAATTCTTGCCTGTGCTTCCCTATGCTTTGTCTACCCATACCCCTGTTTCTTAGATGACATGACGTTTGACCCCTCAATAAGACGGGATAGTTTCCTTAGGAAAAAATTCCAGTTCTTCTGTCCTAGGTGGTACTCAGAATCAGCCGTGTTAGTTTCTGCATGTTCAGGGGACTCAAGATTATCATCACGCCACCACTTCCAAGGTGCCATTTGCCTTTTTTCATAGATCACACATCACACTATTAATGGGGTGATTTTACTTGACAGTGAAGCTAGTATGAACATCTCCATGGATACTTACAATTTTATTTTTCCTGCCATGGCTCTCTGCTGCTCTCATGGACTTATTTGTGATCTCCCTCTCCTTCTATATCTAGTTTAAGATTGTCTAGATCAGAACTCCCGTGGGCAAAAGGCATGGCTCCCCATTCTTACGAGCTACACCCCATTCCTAGAAAGGTCATATTTTTTAGGATTCTGCAATTCAGAAATCTAAATCTCATGCATATTGTTAACACTGTGACAGTAATGGTATCCGACAGAATCAGATGTCTCTTTGAGTTCCCTTTCCCTGGATTTGTACCATATCAAAAAAAATGTTTGTTAGGAGTGAAAAGTGGGAGTTTTGGAAAGATTAATTCCTTGTGTAGAAACCCAGTAATGTCTAGATCATCTTATTTTATTGAGGGGGAGAGAATATATTCACTTATGCCACAAATATTTATTCAGTTGCTACTTCTTTGATGCTGATCAGGCATCTTTAAGTGTCAAGTGGCTAGTCTTCGTGGTAGGAACCATACTGTCTTCATTTTAGGTCTTTTAATGTTTATTTAATAAGTTCTGTCGGGTTTTCTGAGGATCTTGGATGAAATCATTTTCACATTATAGCAAAGTAATGAAACAGTTGAGAAGCTTCCTCTCTCCAGGCTTCCTCTTCCATTAAAAGGAGTCCAATTCAATCATTTATATTCTCATTGCCACCTACTTTGTAATATTTAAATAAACAGTTATTTTTGCTCTTGGTGGTGTTGGGGCAGGGTCAATGTTTTTTTGTTTTTTTTATTTTTAATGACTCTCTTTTGCCTTATAAATAGCTTTCCTTTCTATTGGCTCTCCAACCAGACCCATACCAAATATTCAGGGGCATCCCTACTTGTGTCTCATTTTAGAGACATGGGCTTAGATCATGGACATTCACTGAAGTCTGAAACTTGTTTACAGCCTTATTAGTGGTAGATGGCAACCACCTCTGTAGTGCCAGGTTCCTCTGATCTTGACAAGCCTGTAGATAGTAATAAGTTGCTTTAATTCACGTATTATTTTGGAGCCTTCAAAAGACATTCACTTGCTTCCTTTTGCTTGATATTCTCAGTAGACAAGACTGCAGTCTTTCTCCATTTTGCTAACATGGAAACCACAGCTCAGAAAACATGCAACTTACAGAAGGACCAGAACCCAAGTAAGCCCCTGGGACTCTTTCCAATATTTCATATAGATGTCTCTTCTCTGCATCTCAAGAAATGTTGAGGTTCTCCCAGGGGAGACTTTATATTTTAAAAGTGGATGGTGGTTTTTCTTTTCCAGATGAGTGTAACGATGGAAATATATACTTTCTAAATGTCAAACAACAGAAGAATAGTTAAATAAATTATGACAGATCTATACACTGGGATTCTATGTGGCTATTAAAATTAATGTTTCAAAGAATATGTAATGATACAGGGAACTGCTCTTGGCTGTATCAGTGTGGGATACTAAACAGCAAGCTCCCAATTTTGTTTCAGAATTATGCATGAAAAAAAAAACACTGGAACTAAATATACCAAAATATTAATGGAGTTTTCTGGATAGCAGGATTATGGTTTTCTTTTTTTTTTTTTTTCTTCTTTTTGCGGTATGCGGGCCTCTCACTGTTGTGGCCTCTCCCGTTGCGGAGCACAGGCTCCGGACGCGCAGGCCCAGTGGCCACGGCTCACGGGCCCAGCCGCTCCGCGGCATATGGGATCCCCCCAGACCGGGGCACGAACCCGTATCCCCTGCATCGGCAGGCGGACTCTCAACCACTGCGCCACCAGGGAGGCCCCGAAGGATTATGGTTTTCTTTTCTTTTTTTATACCTTTCTGATTTTTCCAGTTTTTTCTTCAGTGAACTCATATAATCAAAAAAACATACATGTTATCTTAGTTATACTCCACAAATTTTTACTTTTAGCTAAAGGAATCCTTTGAGTGGTTCTTGTTATCTTTCATTTTAAAAATTACATCTGGGGGCTTCCCTGGCGGCGCAGAGGTTGAGAGTCTGCCTGCCAATGCAGGGGACACGGGTTCATGCCCCGGTCTGGGAAGATCCCACATGCCGCAGAGCGGCTAGGCCCGTGAGCCATGGCCGCTGAGCCTGAGCATCCGGAGCCTGTGCTCCGCAGCAGGAGAGGCCACAACAGTGAGAGGCCTGCATACCGCAAAAAAAAAAAATAAATAAAAATAAAAATTAAATCTGAAATGAGTAGGTTAATTTATATTATTAGTGTATACATTTGAAATAAATAACATATTTTTAGAGTATATATTTTAAGTCGATCATTGTAACTCACTTGCTGGTCTGTTTTTTCCTGACAGTGACCCCTTTTTACATAATTCATTAACTCAGTCAAATATTTTGAGGGCTTTCTAGATGTACCACACTGAAGATATCTTGGATGAAGGCAGCTCAGTCTCTGCTCTCAAGAAATACCATTCTGGTTGGAGATACAGTAGTCGCAGTGTAGAATGAACTGTGTGAGGGCTAGGCTGGTACTCAGGGACTGCAAAGAAAGGATGCTAAATTCATGGGTCCTGGGGGAGGTCGGGGAACCCTCGTGGAAGAGTTGCCTTTTGAGCTGAAAGCAGCTGTTCTCTTTTGGATGAGCAACCTCAGATGTAGAAATAATGACAACATAAGTAAATCTTCTTAAGCTATGTAGGCAGTTGTTGCTGGAATTCTTTTAATCTTCAGCATTTCCTTTCTGTCTGTTTATGTGGGTTTACTAGAGGTTAGTGGTTATACCAAAGCATAATAGTCTTGCTCTGAGATGATCCTAATGATGTGCTTTTATAGTGTTTCCGAGTACATATCCTTTTACGAGTGATTAACACTGATTTTGATCACTTTTTTTTCCATCCCTATTTCATTCCTCCTCCTCTTCCTACTTAGCAGAGGGAGGCAGATAGGGTTTTTTGTTCCTGTTTTACAAACATAAATGGAGTCATAGAATGATCAATAGATTTCTCCAAATTATGAGGTGAGTCAGCAGTGGAACCGGGAAGAGAAACCAGGGTTTCTTTGTTCAACGCTCTGACTTCTAAAGTATTTCTCCATGTAAGTAGAATAAGTTGTTTGCCAAAAATGCATTCACCTTTTAAATCTTTACTGAAAGTAATGAGCTTAAAATAAAGTCTTACAAAGGTAATCGTATTGTTACAGCTTAGAACAGAAGTTAAGGCTATTTGGGTAGATTAAAATGAGTCCTGAGTGAGGCTTAATATTTGGTCTATTTAATTAATTTGTTCAGCAATGGATTTTAATTCTCTTTGAAAAAAAGAATAATTGAAACAGTCTCAGACCCGTTTAAGAACATTATGGGATCCATTCTGATTAATTTAAAAAATGTTAACTAAGAAGGACAGGATTAAAAATGAAATCAAAATTGACAATATCTATATTTCATGATACTGGATGATTGTAACTTTATTATCAAAAGGTTTTCCTATAATCCATTGATGAAAATACACCGGACCCTGGAACAAGATGGGTTTGAACTGTGCAGGTCCACGTATACACAGAATTTTTTCACTGAGTACGTTCTACAGGATCGGAGGTTGGTTGAATCCGCAGATGTGGAACCCTATATAAGGAGGGCCGACTCTAAAGTTATACTTGAATTTTCAACTGTGTGGTCTCTTGGTGCCCCTGACCCCCACGTTGTTCAAGGGTCACCTGTAAAAGTGTCTTAATGTTCTTTGTAATTATTTTTACTATTAAAATAATTAGTACTCTAATAATAATGTGATAGGCATTATGCATATTATGCTAAAATATCTGAAGCAACAGTGTAAATGAATATGAAGGGAAGTAAATACTTTTAAGTACTTCATTGAAATTTTTTCTTCTAATTAAAAATAGTCATAGGGAATTCATCCAGTGGTTAGGACTCCACTTTCACTGCCAAGGGCCTGGGTTCAGTCCCTGGTCAGGAAACTAAGATCTCACAAGCTGTGGAAGTGTGGCCAAAAAATAATAATAAAAAAAATTAAAAAAAATAAAAACTAAAAATGTGCATGTATTTTGAATTTATTATGGAAAAAAATAAAGCTTAAACCATGTACCATATTTTTATTTAAAATATGTATTTTATTGATTTAAATACAGAAAATGTTGCATTAATTGGAGTTTTGAGAACTTTAGAATACAGGAATGGTTCTATTATATTTTATATAGAATTACATTTTTATTTTCCACAATTGTAGTGATCTAATTTTTGAGTTATTATTTCAAATTCTTTAATTTTTGGCTCCTGTTCCCAACCAGGCCTAAGATTTTACATGTAATGCATCATTTATATTGCCATCAAATTCTGTTTATCAGGATGCCATTTAGGTTTTGTTTCTAGGAAAAATGAAAAAACAACCTCATCACAATACTGCATTCAGAGTTCAAGAGAGATATAGGTAGAAACCCATACTTGTGTGGGGATCTAGAATTTATGTCTTACCTAAACTTGACGAGGCCAGAGTGACACTTTGTGGTACTGCCTTTCTGTCTTTTACCCTGAGGTTCTGTATTGCTGGGATTAGGGGAAACAGAGGATGATCTAGCAGCCACATTGTAATTGCCAGGCAGTCTTATCTGGGTACCCGTGGGCAAGTTATTTCACCTTCTGGGACTTTAATCACTGATCTTTGAACAGAATAGTATGATTGATAGACATGAAAATAGATACAAAGGAAAAATATAGACATTGACTGTTGTTGAAGTATGCAGGAAAGCTGATGAAATCTATTGAATTATGTACCAGTATCAAAAATTGGAAAAAGTCTCCAACTGGCTGCAGTTGGGTAGAATTTTGAATGTAAGGGGTAATGAAATAATAGAATCATGGAACACAGGTAGATGAGATTAATACTGGAAAGCTTCACATTGGGGACTCTGAGGGTGGGGAATCTGTATACCTTGGATCAGCAAAGATAGTACTGATTTTTTAAGATCCAGAGTTCACAAATTAGAGTAATTACCCCAGGCAGAAGAGGGTGTGTGTGTGTCTGTGTGTGTCTGTGTGTGTGTCTGTGTGTCCTCATTTGGATAGATGATTAACTATTAGAGTTACCCTAATCAGGATTCAGGGGGTGATGAAATAGGTTATACTTCCTTAAATATAGACTTGCAGTAATTTTGATCTGCTTCATTTCCGTGGTATAGAAGAGCAGACTTTCGTGCCAAACTCCCTGAGTTTGAATCCTAGTCATGCCATTTTGTCATGGACCCTGTCAAAGTTACTTAATTGCTTTGTTCCTTAGTTTTTCCCCTCCGTAAAATGGGGATAATATTGATACCAACCACATAGATGGAGATTTGATAGGTCAGTTAAGGCACGCAAATCATTTAGAATCATTCCTGGAACTCAAGAAGTGATAAGCATTAGCAGTAATGGTCGTGGTATTATATAATTCATCATGTAACTTATCAAAGCACTTTCCTATGTGCATTTTTGTCTGAATCCATTTGATTCTCTTAAGGAAGCAAGGCTCAGAGAACTTAGGTAACTTTCCAAGGTTCCCAATCTAGTAAACACTGAATAGCTAGGCTGGAGCCCCTGGCCTCCAACTCCAGTCCTGCTCAAGTGGGTTTTTTCTTTGCCCATAGCTGGGACTGGATTCTTGCCCAGAAGCAGAGCTGTGTGGGAAGTTGTAACTCAGAGATCAAGGGGAAGATGTGAACTTGCTGGGTCTTCCCCCTTCTAATAGCCCCTGCTTCTCTTCCTAACTACACTCCCCTCTCTGCCCCAGACACTCCAGAACTGCGACCTTCAAACCAAGCTTTAAGGAATCGAATCCTACTCTAACATGCATCCGTCTCTGTATCCTCAGGAATGAGGGGAGACTCTTATTTCATTGGGATGAGGAGCCTGGGGCAGCAGGGGCACATCCCAGAAGATGGAGGACTCTTCCTGCTCTGCTGCATAGACAGAGACTGGGCTGTGACTCAGTGTTTCACGGAGGAGGCCTTTCAAGCAATCACGGACTTCACGGACCTCCCGAACTCACTGTTTGCATGCAACGTCCACCAGTCGGTATTTGAAGGGGATGAGAGCAAGGTAAGAGCCTTTCTGCTCCTGAAACAGGGGGAGATGTGGCATTATCCCCCCAATATTTCCATTGCTTCTTTGTGGTTAATGTTTGGAAGTTTTTGAAAATGTTTACTTGGCACTCTTCTTGGAATGCATAGCAAGAGCAGAAAAGCCTGTTCTATTATCAGTTGACATTGGAGGTACACACAACAAGGTTGTATGGGAGACTGTGTTGAATCAGATCTTGATGTGTGCCACTCAGAGGTCTGTCTAACAATGGTGTTGGGAATAGTGATTGCAGGGGATACCCCTTGGGCTAGGAAGCAGATGTTGTTAAAAAAAAAAAAAGTTTTATTTCCCCCTATTCTGCCCAAAACTTAATTTGCCTTTCCCTATGCAGCACAAGCTCTCTTTCCACCTTACTCTTCCTGCAGTTTGATGACTGTTCTAACAATAGTTTCTTAAATTGGGCCCCAAGTCCTGCAGCACTTATTAGAAAGGTAAATTGGTTGGCCATATGAGACTTGCTTTGCTCAAGTGGATAGAATTGTTTTGGGTGTGTTGTACGAATTTGCGTGAAAATGCTTAACTCCTTGATTTGAAATAATTAGGGAATGAGGTTGTCTATGTACAAGCATTTTCCAGAATATGAAGCTTCCATTTTAAGAGTCAGCTTGATTTAGTGGAAGCATTCTTGGCCACCAGAGTAAATATTCCTTTTGGAGGTCTTGCAAAAGTTTACTTCGGATTTCTCTGACGTTTTAACAGCAGAGTCTAAATGGATCAAACCTCCCCTTATGGATTTCTAATTGTAAAATCCATTACTAGGCTACGTTGTAAAACATAGCCAACATTTTTTTGGGGAAAGAGCCTTTCTTTTTCTACATTAAAGTATGGCTCTGTGTGAGATTAAGAGAAGGATTTATGATCGCTGTTTCACAAACTTGGACTGTTTTTGCCAACTGCTGAAGTCCAAACTCTGTTGCCTGAGCACAATTACTGGAAGTCTTTGTTCTGAATTTTATTGGTTTTGTAAGCAATCTTGATAGCCCAGAGGATTAGGAATTATTTCAAGCCATATAAAGGTAGTTTTATAATAATATTATTTTGGAGTTGAACAGTTGAAATGATGGGCTAAAAATAACTTGAAGTCCAAGGAATTATATGTGATTAGAACATCTAGAGTTATCATCAGCAGACTATTTGAAGTAAAAAAATGACACATAGCCTTTTTGAAAGAAACTGGGAATTTTGCTCTTGGATTATAACCAGGTTATAACACAGATTATAATTTATTCAGAGCAAGTCATTTCCCCTGAAATCTACCTGATGTTAACTATGAAACAAAGTTCTGTGTTTTCTTGTTCTCTCATCTATTTAAATATCAACAATTGGAAGGATTTTCCTTAGAGTTTTTTTTTATGTTAACATCTTTATTGGAGTCTAATTGTTTTACAATTGTGTGTTAGTTTCTGCTTTATAACAAAGTGAGTCAGCTATACATATCCATATATCTCCATATCTCCTCCATCTTGCATCTCCCTCCCACCCTCCCTATCCCACCCCTCTAGGGGGTCACAAAGCACCAAGCTGATCTCCCTGTGCTATGCGGCGGCTTCCCACTAGCTATCTATTTTACATTAAGTAGTATATAAAAGTCCATGCCACTCTCTTACTTTGTCCCAGCTTACCCTTGTCCCCACCATGCCCTCAAGTCCATTCTCTACGTCTGTGTCTTTAATCCTGTCCTGCCCCTAGGTTCTTCAGTACCTTTTTTTTTTAGATTCCATATCTATGTGTTAGCATACAGTATTTGTTTTTCTCTTTCTGACTTACTTCACTCTGTATGACAGACTCTAGGTCCATCCACCTCATTACAAATAACTCAATTTCGTTTCTTTTTATGGCTGAGTAATACTCCATTGTATATATGTGCTACATCTTCTTTATCCATTCATCCTTTGATAGACGCTTAGGTTGCTTCCATGTCCTGGCTATTGTAAATAGAGCTGCAATGAACATTGTGGTACATGACTCTTTTTGAATTATGGTTTTCTCGGGGTATATGCCCAGTAGTGGGATTGTTGGGTCATATGGTAGTTCTATTTTTAGTTTTTTAAGGAACCTCCGTACTGTTCTCCATAGTGGCTGGATCAGTTTACATTCCCACCAACAGTGCAAGAGTGTTCCCTTTTCTCCACACCCTCTCCAGCATTTGTTGTTTGCAGATTTTCTGATGATGCCCATTCTAACTGGTGTGAGGTAATACCTCATTATAGTTTTGATTTGCATTTCTCTACTGATTAGTGATGTTGAGCATCCTTTCATGTGTTTGTTAGCTATCTGTAGTCTTTTTTGGAGAAATGTCTATTTAGGTGTTCTGCCCATTTTTGGATTGGGTTGTTTGCTTTTTGATATTGAGCTGCATGAGCTGCTTGTAAATTTTGGAGATTAATCCTTTGTCAGTTGCTTCATTGGCAAATATTTTCTCCCATTCTGAGGGTTGTCTTTTCATCTTGTTTATGGTTTCCTTTGCAGTGCTAAAGCTTTGAAGTTTCATTAGGTCCCATTTGTTTATTTTTGTTTTTATTTCCATTTCTCTAGGAGGTGGGTCAAAAAGGATCTTGCTGTGATTTATGTCATAGAGTGTTCTGCCTATGTTTTCCTCTAAGGTTTTTATAGTGTCCGGCCTTACATTTAGGTCTTTAATCCATTTTGAGTTTATTTTTGTGTATGGTGTTAGGGAGTGTTCTAATTTCATTCTTTTACATGTAGCTGTCCACTTTTCCCAGCACCACTTATTGAAGAGACTGTCTTTTCTCCACTGTATATTCTTGCCTCCTTTATCAAAGATAAGGTGATCATACGTGCATGGGTTTATCTCTGTGCTTTCTATCCTGTTCCATTGATCTATATTTCTGTTTTTGTGCCAGTTACTTACTGTCTTGATTATTGTAGCTTTGTAGTATAGTCTGAAATCCGGGAGCCTGATTCCTCCAGCTCCATGTTTCTTTCTCAAGATTGCTTTGGCCATTTGGGGTCTTTTGTGTTTCCATACAAATTGTGAAATTTTTTGTTCTAGTTCTGTGAAAAATGCCATTGGTAGTTTGATAGGGATTGCATTGAATCTGTACATTGCTTTGGGTAGTATAGTCATTTTCACAATGTTGATTCTTCCAATCCAAGAACATGGTATCTCTCTCCATCTGTTTGTATCATCTTTAATTTCTTTCGTCAGTGTCTTATAGTATTTTGCATGCAGGTC
Source organism: Mesoplodon mirus (assembly GCF_964341445.2). Lineage (NCBI taxonomy): Eukaryota > Metazoa > Chordata > Mammalia > Artiodactyla > Ziphiidae > Mesoplodon > Mesoplodon mirus. The sequence goes on along the minus strand of NC_138988.1, from coordinate 77,833,484 downwards.
TTTTGTCTCCATAGGTAGGCTTATTCCTAGGCATTTTATTCTTTTTGTTGCAGTGGTAACTGGGAGTGTTTCCTTAATTTCTCTTTCAGATTTTTCATCATTAGTGTATAGGAATGCAAGAGATTTCTGTACATTAATTTTGTATCTGCTACTATACCAAATTCATTGATTAGCTCTAGTAGTTTTCTGGTAGCATCTTTATGAGTCTCTATGTATAGTAGCATGTCATCTGCAAACAGTGACGGCTTTACTTCTTCTTTTCCAATTTGGATTCCTTTTATTTCTTTTTCTTCTCTGATTGCTGTGGCTAAAACTTCCAAAACTATGTTGAATAATAGTGGTGAGAGTGGAGAACCTTGTCTTGTTCCTGATCTTAGAGGAAATGGTTTCAGTTTTTCACCATTGAGAATGATGTTGGCTGTGGGTTTGTCATATGTGGCCTTTATTATGTTGAGGTAGGTTCTCTCTATGCCTACTTTTCTGGAGGGTTTTTATCATAAATGGGTGTTGAATTTTGTCAAACGCTTTTTCTGCATCTATTGAGATGATCATATGGTTTTTCTCCTTCAATTTGTTAATATGGTGTATCACATTGATTGACTTGCATATATTGAAAAATCCTTGCATTCCTGGGATAAACCCCACTTGATCATGGTGTATGATCCTTTTAATGTGCTGTTGGATTCTGTTTGCCAGTATTTTGTTGAGGATTTTTGCATCTATGTTCATCAGTGATACTGGCCTCCGCTTTTCTTTCTTTGTGACATCTTTGTCTGGTTTTGGTACCTGGGTGATGGTCGCCTCTTAGAATGATTTTGGGAGTGTTCCTCCCTCTGCTGTATTCTGTAAGAGTTTCGGAAGGATAGGTGTTAGCTCTTCTCTAAACGTTTGATAGAACTCTCCTGTGAAGCCATCTGGTTCTGGGTTTTTATTTGTTGGAAGATTTTTAATCACAGTTTTAATTTCAGTGCTTGTGATTGGTCTGTTTATATTTTCTGTTTCTTCCTGGTTCAGTCTTGGAAGGTTGTGCTTTTCGAAGAATTTGTCCATTTCTTCCAGGTTGTCCATATTATTGGCATATAGTTTCTTGTAGTAATCTCTCATGATCCTTTGTATTTCTGCATTGTCAGTTGTTAGTTCTCCTTTTTCATTTCTAATTCTATTGATTTGAGTCTTCTCCCTTTTTTTCTTGATGAGTCTGGCTAATGCTTTATCAATTTTGTTTATCTTCCCAGATAACCACGTTTTAGTTTTAGTGAACTTTGCTATCATTTCCTTCATTTCTTTTTCATTTATTTCTGATCTGATCTTTATGATTTCTTTCCTTCTGCTAACTTTGCCATTTTTTGTTGTTGTTCTTCTTCTTTCTCTGATTCCTTTAGGTGTAAGGTTAGGTTGTTTATTTGAGATGTTTCTTGTTTCCTGCGGTAGGATTGTATTGCTATAAACTTCCCTCTTAGAACAGCTTTTGCTGCATCCCATAGGTTTGGGTTGTCGTACTTTCATTGTCATTTGTTTCTGGGTATTTTCTGATATCCTCTTTGATTTCTTCAGTGATCTCTTGGTTATTAAGTAGTGTATTGTTTAGCCTCCATGTGTTTGTATTTTTTACTGATTTTTTCCTGTAATTGGTATCTAGTCTCATAGCATTGTGGTTGGAAAAGATACTTGATATGATTTCAATTTTCTTAAATTTACCAAGGCTTGATTTGTGACCCAAGATATGATCTATCCTGGAGAATGTTCCATGAGCACTTGAGAAGAAAGTGTATTCTGTTGTTTTTGCATAGAATGTCCTCTAAATATCAATTAAGTCCATCTTGTTTAATGTATCATTTAAAGCTTGTGTTTCTTTACTTATTTTCATTTTGGATGATCTGTCCATTGGTGAAAGTGGGTTGTTAAAGTCCCCTACTATGATTGTGTTACTGTCAATTTCCCCTTTCTTGGCTGTTAGCATTTGCCTTATATATTGAGGTGCTCCTATGTTGGGTGCATAAATATTTACAATTGTTATATCTTCTTCTTGGATTGATGCCTTGATCATTATGTAGTGTCCTTTTTTGTCTCTTGTAATAGTCTGTATTTTAAAGTCTATTTTGTCTGATAGGAGAATTGCTACTCCATGTTTCTTTTGATTTCCATTTGCATGGAATATCTTTTTCCATCCCCTCACTTTCAGTCTGTATGTGTCCCTAGGTCTGAAGTGGGTCTCTTGTAGACAGCATATATACAGATCTTATTTTGTATCCATTCAGCCAGTCTGTGTCTCTTGGTTGGAGCAATTAATCCATTTACATGTAAGGTAATTATCGAAATGTATGTTCTTATTACCATTTTCTTAATTGTTTTGGGTTTGTTATTTTAGGTCTTTTCCTTCTCTTGTGTTTCCTGCCTAGAGTAGTTCCTTTAGCATTTGTTGTAAAGCTGGTTTGCTAGTGCTGAATTCTCTTAGCATTTGCTTGTCTGTAAAGGTTTTAATTTTTCCATGAATCTGAATGAGATCCTTGCTGGGTAGAGTAATCTTGGTTGTAAGCTCTTCCCTTTCATCACTTTAAATATGTCCTGTCACTCTCTTCTAGCTTACAGAGTTTCTGCTGAAAGATCAGCTGTTAACCATATGGGGATTCCCTTGTATGTTATTTGTTGTTTTTTTCCTTGCTGCTTTTATTATTTTTTCTTTGTAGTTAATATTTATAGTTTGATTAATATGTGTCTTGGCTTGTTTCTCCTTGGATTTATCCTGTATGGGACTCTCTGTGCTTCCTGGACTTGATTGACTATTTCCTTTCCCATATTAGGGAAGTTTTCAACTATAATCTCTTCAAATATTTTCTCAATACTTTTCTTTTTCTCTTCTTCTTCTGGGACCCCTATAATTTGAATGTTGGTGCATTTAATGTTGCCCTAGAGGTCTCTGAGACTGTCCTCAATTCTTTTCATTCTTTTTTTCTTTATTCTGCTCTGCAGTAGTTATTTCCACTATTTTATCTTCCAGGTCCCTTATCTGTTCTTCTGCCTCAGTTATTCTGCTATTGATTCCTTCTAGAGAATTTTTAATTTCATTTATTGTGTTGTTCATCATTGTTTGTTTGCTGTTTAGTTCTTCTAGGTCCTTGTTAAACATTTCTTTTATTTTCTCCATTTTATTTCCAAGATTTTGTATCATCCTTACTATCATTACTCTGAATTCTTTTTCAGGTAGACTGCCTATTTCCTCTTCATTTGTTAGGTCTGGTGGGTTTTTACCTTGCTCCTTCATCTGCTGTGTGTTTCTCTGTCTTCTCATTTTGCTTAACTTACTGTGTTTGTGGTCTCCTTTTCACAGGCTGCAGGTTTGTAGTTCCTGTTGTTTTTGGTGTCTGCCCCCAGTGGCTAAGGTTGGTTCAGTGGGTTGTGTAGGCTTCCTGGTGGAGGGGACTGGTGCCTCTGTTTTGGTGGGTGAGGCTGGATCTTGTCTTTCTGGTGGGCAGGGCCACATCCGGTGTGTGTTATGGGGTGCCTGTGACCTTATTATGATTTTAGGCAGCCTCTCTACTAATGGGTGGGGTTGTGTTTCTGTCTTGCTAGTTGTTTGGCATAGCGTGTCCAGCACTGTAGCTTGCTGGTCATTGAGTGGAGCTGGATCTTAGCATTGAGATGGAGATCTCTGGGAGAGCTTTTGCCATTTGATATTATGTGGAGCCAGGAGGTCTCTGGTGGACCAATGTCCTGAACTTGGCTCTCCCACCTCAGAGGCACAGGCCTGACACCCGTCCAGAGCACCAAGACCCTTTCAGCCATATGGCTCCAAAGAAAAGGGAGAAAAAAAGAAAGAATAAATAATAAAATAAAATAAAGTAAAATAAAATAAAAGTTATTAAAATAAAAAATGTTATTAAAAATAAAAAAATTAAAAAGTAATAAAAAAAAGAAAGAAGAGAGCAACCAAACCAAAAAACAAATCCACCAATTTTAACAAGTCCTAAAAACTATACTAAAAAATAAAAAACAAAAACGGATGGACAGAACTCTAGGAGAAATGTAAAAGCAAAGCTATAGAGACAAAATCACACAAAGAAGCATACACATACACACTCAGAAAAAGAGAAAAAGGAAAAAAATATATATATGTATAAAAAAAAGGAAGAGAGCAACTGAATCAATGAACAAATCTACCAATGATAATAAACTTTAAATACTAAACTAAGATAAACAGAAAACCAGAAAGAAATTAGATGCAGAAAGCAAACCCCAAGTCTACAGTTGCTCCAAAGTCTACCGCCTCAATTTGGGATGATTTGTTGTCTATTCAGGTATTCCACTGTTGTGGGGTACATCAAGTTGGTTGTGGAGATTTAATCCACTGCTCCTGAGGCTGCTGGGAGAGATTTCCCTTTCTCTTCTTTGTTTGCACAGCTCCCGGGGCTCAGCTTTGGATTTGGCTCCGCCTCTGCGTGTAGGTCACCAGAGGGCATCTGTTCCTGCCCAGACAGGACGGGGTTAAAGGAGCAGCTGATTTGGGGGGCTCTGGCTAACTTAGACCGTGGGGAGGAAGGGGTACGGATGCGGGGTGAGCCTGCGGCAGCAGAGGCCGACATGATGTTGCACCAGCCTGGGGTGCACCGTGCGTTCTCCTGGGGACGTTGTCCCTGGATCACGGGACCCTGGCAGTGGCGGGCTGCACAGGCTCCCAGGAGGGGAGTTGTGGACAGTGACCTGTGCTCATACACAGGCCTCTTGGTGGCGGCAGCAGCAGCCTTAGCGTCTCATGCCCGTCCCTGCTGTCTGCGCTGATAGCCGCGGCTCGCGCCCATCTCTGGAGCTCGTTTAGGTGGCACTCTGAATCCCCTCTCCTCCTGCACCCGGAAACAATGGTCTCTTGCCTCTTAGGCAGGTCCAGACTTTTTCCTGGACTCCCTCCGGGCTAGCTGTGGTGCACTAGCCCCTTCAGGCTGTGTTCACGCAGCCAACCCCAGTCCTCTCCCTGGGATCCAACCGAAGCCCGAGCCTCAGCTCCCAGCCCCGCCCGTCCCGGCGGGTGAGCACACAAGCCTCTTGGGCTGGTGAGTGCTGGTCGGCACCGATCCTCTGTGTGGGAATCTCTCTGCTTTGCCCTCTGCACCCCTGTTGCTGTGCTCTCCTCTGTGCCTCCGAAGCTTCCCCCCTGCCACCTGCAGTCTCCGCCAGTGAAGGGGCTTCTAGTGTGTGGAAACCTTTCCTCCTTCACAGCTCCCTCCCACTGGTGCAGGTCCCATCCCTATTCTTTTGTCTCTGTTTATTCTTTTTTCTTTTGCCCTACCCAGGTACGTGGGGAGTTTCTTGCCTTTTGGGAGGTCTGAGGTCTTCTGCCAGCGTTCAGTGGGTGTTCTGTAGGAGTTGTTCCACATGGAGATGTATTTCTGATGTATTTGTGGGGAGGAAGGTGATCTCCACATCTTACTCCTCCGCCATCTTGAAGGTCTCCCCCTTAGAGGTTTAATGGGTGTTTTGATTCTTTCCTGATTAAATCATTCTCAGTCGATTGAAACAAGGAGATTTAGGAAGGAGCTAATCTCAGTCAGGAAGGCTGCTCAAGAATGGTTTATCAGCTGAACCAGAATTGGTTACGTAGAAGGACAGGGGCCTGGGGGGAGTTCACGGGAATCTGCCCACATCTATTTTGCTATTCTGATCTGTGACTGAATAATGGATTACCAAATATTCTCATTTAATTTGTATACGAAGTTGGTAAATCGCAGCTTAACAAATAGTGTTGGGTTTTAAAGTGACCTTGATAAAATATTGAGATGAAATCAATAAGATGTATTTCAGTGGAACCAGTTTCAAATGATTTAGATTACATCTTTATAGCCAAGGATGTGAATTTTATAATTGGCCCATGCCTACCTAATGAAAGTTATTAAATGAGACAGAATGTCTTCCGGCTTGGTGTGATTTTATAGCCCCCATTCTGTGGACAGTCTCTGGGATACCAAATAATCTGATCCAGATTCAGTTTTGATTTAGTTATATATACAGGGTTTAGGGTGATAAAGCAAGATGATCAGATACCAAAAGAATTGATAATAGAGGCACGATCACTGGGGCTCTAGGAAAAAAAGTGTTTGGGGAGGCTCATGCCTCCCATTTTTACTGCCACATGTTTCTCTTTATATTCCAGACCTTTCTATTCCTCTCTTTACCTCCATTCCCGCCACCCCCCCCCCACTATCTTAATAAAGCTCACTTGCCTTGTACGTCATTCTCTCAGGATATCCTTCCCACAGTGTTCAAAGTTCATGAATCTGAGCCAGGAATTCTGATGATGTTTATCTTTCCCAACGGATGGACGTTGGGGGCACTGTGCAAAGTTGGTGGCAGATATTTTTAGGTAGAGGGAAAAGAATCAAGAATGCTTTCCAGCACTTGTATTTGCCTGTGGGGCAAGGCTGGCCATGGGGATTGTCTAAAGTATTTGGCTTTGGGAAGATGCCTTCAGCAGCCTGGAATTATCTGAGAGATAAGACATCAGAAATGATGCTTGGTTTTCATTTCAGAGGTCCAGGTGGTTAGGTGGTAAGATATGTAACTTTCTTGGGTGAAGTTTTCTTTTCTGGCAAACAGACTTTTGATTCATTGTTTCTTGATATTGATGGCCTAGAGTTTAGCTTGTTTGTTCAGTTATTATAAAGCATACATTTTAACTTCCTTAGCTGAGTGGGAATTTATAAAGCTCTTGTTTTCTGACTATCATGATTAAGTCTTGCAGTAATCTCTTCTCAATTTTCCCATCTGTCTGAGACACTTTTCCTAAGCCCTTTTCCTTTTTGAAGTAATTTGGAAAGTACTGACTTGGACTGCTCTTAATATAGGTAACACCATAGGAGATGATCTTCTGGTTATGTCTGTTTCTGCTTATCAGTATGATAAATATTCTGAGATGCTCATTTCTGCTATCCTATTTAAATTCTAAGTTCTGACACCTACAGAACAATTTTTTCAAACAGCTTCATGAGACCGTGATGTTCACTCCAATTTTTTGTTAGGCAGAATTCTGTGAGATTGTATTTTGATTTGACGCTTTTGCAAGGAGCGAGTATATACTTCAGTGTGGCTTGTTGTGGTCCAGATGGTTGGGATTTGTTTATATAACACAAAGGAGAACCAGAGCTGGAGAAAATTGGCATCTGAAACCAATAATGCAGATTGCTGTTTGCATGCTACAGCTTGCAGCATAAATATTTTTGTATGAAACACATTTAGAACCGGGAGCTTCACAGCAGGCAACACCTAAAAGTTATTAGGGGGTCAGTTAACCTTTGGCATTTTCCCCGGATTGCCTTTCTACATCCAGCTGGGCTGCAAAATTCATCTTAAGACAGGTGAGGCTGGAGGGGCACCCTGAGGGCTGCCCTGTGTCTGTGCTGAAGATAAGTAAGGCTTTGCTCGATGGGACACTGGCAGTCACTGGTAGCTAAAGGGGAACAGTGTATCAAACCACCGTGAAACCTTTAGCCAAATTCAGTTCAAAAAAGAGAAGCTTGAAAGGTGAGTTGTTATGGGCCTCCAAAAAAATTGTATTCATTTAGTTCAGTGGTAATAATAATAATATAACAGCAGTAGCAAACCTTACATAGCCTGTAGCAAGTTGCCTCATACTCTTCCGAATGCCTTCTAGACATTAAGCCCTTTAATCACCATGACAACCCTATGGGGGCGGTGTCTTTCTGCCTCTCTACCTCCTGGGCACGTGGAAGGGTTGTATTCCCTGGACCCTTCTGTCTAGTTCCGCCCAATGTATTGATATAAGCAGAAGTGACCTGTGTCACTTCCAGGCCAAGCATTTAATTGCCAATATTTGACACTGAAGAATGTTCTTTTTACTCTGCTCGGGCAACTGGCAATGTGCCAGGTGTGCCGTTCAGACAGTTTGGCTCACGGACTGAGGGCAAGGATGACACAGAGCAGGGTCCTGGGTGACCTGTGATAAACATGCAATGTGACTACAGCAACAAGAAAAGCCTTTGCTGCTTTAAGGCCCTGGAATTTGGGAGTTTGTTGTTGGAATATAACTTAGTCCACCTAGGTTGATACAGTAAGTATGATTACACAGAGGAGTTGCCCATGGTTTCACAGCTGGAGTGGCAGAGCAGGGATTCAAACCTACGGAGTCTGTGCTCTTAAACATTATGCGAGGGCTTCCCTGGTGGCGCCGTGGTTGAGAGTCCGCCTGCCGATGCAGGGGACACGGGTTCGTGCCCCGGTCTGGGAGGATCCCACATGCTGCGGAGCGGCTGGGCCTGTGAGCCATGGCCACTGAGCCTGCGCGTCCGGAGCCTGTGCTCCGCAACGGGAGAGGCTACAACAGTGAGAGACCTGTGTACCGCAAAAAAAAAAAAAAAAAAAAAAACAAAAAAAACATTATGTGATACTGCCTCTTGATATACAAATATTTATTGAAAACAGGTATGATGCTTGGCTCTGGGGATGCAGTGGTGAACAAGACAGCATAAACGCATTGAATTTAAAGTCTACCAAAGAAAACAATTCAAATAAAACAAACATAATAAATCCAGTGATGCTAAAATCAAAAGGGCATTTAATATATATTTTCAACTATACTCGATGCCTTATATACACACACGTACACATGCACAAAAGATTTTCTTGTTTTTGTTATGTTTTGTTTTGCTTTTTAAATAAGCGGGCATTTCTGCCAACCATTAATGGCTGTATTCTTCCAGAAAGGGCATAAGATCAGAGGCCTAGCGCTTTGGGTTTCTTAGGCTTTGTGCTTCTCATAAATAGATCATCTCAATGCCTTGTGAGTGGCTGGAGTGATTCTAGGTTCAAAGATGTATATCTTTCATTCAACATCACCACTAATAAAATAAACCAGCTCCTTCTAGAGCTCAGCTGAGGACGCAGTGACCTAGTCTAACACTGGCAGCATTATGTAGTCACTCTCAAGGATTTTAGAAGGTTAATCTGGTTATTTGCAATTTTTACTTGATTCCCCACATAAGATTTGCCTTTACTCCAGTCTGTAGAGGGATGTGAATGTTCCCTTTGTACTTTACAACTGCAGGTCCACAATCTCTTATCTGCAGTACCGAAATCTGAAAAGCTCTGGAAACTTTCTTTATAACCCATTTTAAGACAAAACTTCACTTGACCCAATTCATTCAGAATCTAACCAGGACTGGTGAGAAGCTTCTTGTTGTGTGAATATTCATCCATCTCTTTGCAAAAATATTCCTGTCTTTAACCACCGGGGACTGCCCCAGACCTTGATGGAGCATTACACAGCATGAGGTATGCGTACCGTATTACATGCTAAATCCGCAAATTCTGAATTGCAATCATATCAGGCCCTAAGAACTTCAGACGGTGGGTTGTGGACCTGTAGAATATATAAAAATGCACTCACACCACATGTTCAAAAAGAAGGATGAATGCATCACTGAAATCTGGAATGCCATCAAGAAGAGTGATTAAATATATGTTTCCCATAATGAGATCTTGTGTTTATTAGAAATAAAGGACACATTGAACACAAGATGGGCCCATTCAGTTAGTTTAATAATAGTAATAACAATAATATTAATTATGGCAGCAGCAAACCTTACATAGCATGTAGCAAGGTGCCACATACTCTTCGGAATGCTTTCTAGACGTTAAGCCCTTTAATCGCCATGAAAACCCTTTGGTGTGGATACTGCCTGAGTGACCTTCCCGAGTCAAACTCTGACAGTCTCTGAGTCTCCTTCTTTGAGTGGCTACAGTTGAAAGCCTCTGACCTTGACCTGCGGTCACTGCTCATCCTGCCCTCATCCCTTCACCTGGTTCCTGACTAATGGTCTGGTCTGGGTCCAGAGGAAAGACTCCTAGCCCATCAGGGAGAGAGTTACTGTTCCATGCAAGTGGTTGTCTTAACTCAGAGGAGTTTCCATTGTAAAACATTTATGTCACCCCCACGTGTTTTGCCTCTCTATACCCTGAAATTCTGGAAGGCAGTCAAAATTTGTATTCTCCTTCATTGTATTTCCAGCACCTTGCTGGATCTCACAGATTGTAGGTAATCAATGTTGAATCGGACCTCCACTTCAGTGGTGACTACATGAAGATACAGAGGGATGAATTTGCCAGGATCGGCTGATTAATTAGAGAAACAGTCTAGAGCCGAGTGAGGCTTCTGGACATTTAAGTCTAGTTCATTACCCACCGTACATCTCCATCTCTAAATTCTACCATGGAAAACGGGTTCTAGAAATAAAGGTGGCTGTCCATCAGCATAACATTCAAGTCCAAACATATTGAATATAAGACAGAGAGAACTCAGGTGATTCAACAGCAAGATTCAAATTAAACGTCAATGCATTGAGTCCATATCACTCTTGCAGCTAAGTAACACTCATATGAATAAACCTGTTTTACATGTCAATTTATATTTACATGGTATTTTAAGTTTTTAGAGGTGACTGACTTATTTACTAAGCCAAGAGAGTAAAAATTAAGTGTCTTAAACACATTTGTTTCCATAATCACTCCTAGAGAAGAAAAGGGAGAGATAAGAAAAGAAAAAAGAAAAGGCAGCAAGGAAAGATGAAATCCAGTGCTTTAGAAGACCTTGGGAATCTTGTTATGGGGATAGTTTAAAGATGGTTGAAAAATTCATGCTGAGGTTACGTACCAAAGGACGAACAAGCAGGTTAAATTTTTATCTGTAGTTTGTGTCGCTGAATATAGGTTGCAAAAAATAAAAATGAAGTGAACTATTGTGACCTAAGGGTGGGGAAAGGACAACCAAGCATTAATTTTATTTATTTATTTATTTTTTAATTATTATTTTTTAACATCTTTATTGGAGTTTAATTGCTTTACAATGGTGTGTTAGTTTCTGCTTTATAACAAAGTGAATCAGTTATACATATACATATGTTCCCATATCTCCTCCCTCTTGCATCTCCCTCCCTCCCACCCTCCCTATCCCACCCCTCTAGGTGGTCATGAAGCACTGAGCTGATCTCCCTGTGCTATGTGGCTGCTTCCCATAGCTATCTATTTTACATTTGGTAGTGTATATATGTCCACAAGCATTAATTTTAAATATTAAAGCAGGAAATTGTTAAATTAGATACCACATATTCAAAGAATATACTAAAGAGTGTCACCGTTTCTCTTGTGCCATCCATTACAGGTGGAGGTGACATTCACAGCTTTCTTTGTTGTTTTCAAGAATGTTTAAATTGTAAAAAGACAGTGCCTATCATTGTACTCAGTAAGTTGGTCCTGTTTTCTCTTTTCTCTGGACAATGACTGGGAACCATAATTAGTCACCGCTAATCACTTGGAGACACCTGCCAGATGACAGCCCAGCGTGGGGCAGATTTGAAAGCTGCTGTAGGACATTCCCTGGAACCTTAACCTTTCTTGAAGTGACTAAAATATTCCAGAGGCATATTTAGTGGCTTGCTTCTCCACAGCACTGAGTAACCCCCTGGGGCTCAGGCGCCTGACAAGCCACTCAAAATGCCCCACTTAACAACCTGGAAATAATTGAGGCAGTGGGAAGAATTAAGCCCGAAGCACAGAGAGCTTTCTGTGCCAAACTAGTGGGTGAGCGTGCATTCCTGTTGGAACCTGGGGAAAAACAGCTGCCATGTTCTGAGGAGTCTGGGATGCTATTAAAGAGGGACTTGGAGCTTTCTTCCCTTTTTGGAAAAATGAAGGTGCTTGAAACCCAGTTCATATGGTTTCCATCAGAGCTACTCGTAGCCTGTTCAGTGACTCTGTGACTTGTTAGAAGGGACTTCCACGGGCAGAAGTTGTCTTAGGGCACACTGCCTGAGACAAGGCAGGTGAATTTGTAAAAATGGCACCCTTTCCTCTCAGCTGATGGGGTAGCTGAAGGCCTGAGCAGTTGTGGTTGGCTTGACAGGTGGAGGGCAGGCTGGATTTCACCCTCCACTCTCTTCCCGGACCAGGAGCTCTTGAGAAATGCACAAAAGTCACACCCATCACAGCTTTCCAGGTCTATTATGATCATTGTCAATTATTTCCAATTTAAAAGGATTTATAAATTCAAGGATAATTATTGCATTCTCTTGCCTAAGAACATTACTTTTTTTAAGATGTGGTTTTGGAGATGGAGCCCAGGGGAAGGGCGGGGGAAGATTAAGACTTATTATTATCTTTCCTTGCGCTCACCAGCTAAAGTTGGCCTGGGCTTCACCTGGCCTTTTTCAGCTTTTTTGACTCTGGTCCCAGTTTCGTGGTCACGAAATTCTTTGCCAACTTAGAGATAACCAGAGAAAGTCAGAGAGTTTGGACATGAACTTTAAAACTCTGCCAAGCATTGCAGGCCTGACATTTAGCTCAATGGATGAGATCAGTGTGATATAGATGAGCCAATTGCCGATTCCATTAGTGTCACGTGACATTTACTCTGTGAGAGTGGGGTTATTAGTGTGCTGCTTATACATGTATTTCATTATTGTCTACTCAACCATACTCCCCTATATAGAATATATAGAAATATAACATGTAGTTTGTCTTTTTAAGTTTGATCAGTTTCTGGGAATATTTTGGTAATGTTCTATTTTACTGGGAATGTTCTATTTTACAGCATAACCGTCGTTTTAAACAAAAAAGCCAGCATCTCTATCAATGTTTTGAGGGGGAGACCCATTGATCAGATGACATAGTTAAGATTTTTCATCAAACGTATTGAAATATCACTTCTTATGCTTTGTTCAGAACCTACAGTTTCCCACCAGATTTGTAGCTATTATGAACTCCATACTATTTAGTATATTATTTATACATAGAGTACACCACCTTATGGATTGCCTAGTCCAACTGGATGATTGTAAGTATCTTGAGGGCAGCAGAGCAAGCTCCTCGTCCTTCTGTGTCCTGCACTGTCCAGCTCTGGACCTAACAGGGGCACTGACAGAGAGGCAGGAGAGCAGAGAGAGGGTTTGGGTTCAGATGCACTTGGGTCCAATTCCTGCCTCATCTACATCCTAATTACATGATCTTGACCAGCTTAACAGCTTTGAATCTCAGTTCCCTCTTTGATGAGATGAGTTCACCATACCTTCTTTATAGGTTTGTTGTGGGATTAAACGAGGTGACGTGGATCAAGGAGGTGGCATAAGACTAGATATTCTTGGTAAACGTTGGTCTCTTCCTCCTTCGTTCTTCTCCCCACCAGATAAACCTGTGACTGTCTCTGGTTCTAGGAAGGAAGAGCTTTTCTAAAACCATGTAAACCTAAGTGAAAGAAAGGCTTCATTTAGCCAACTCTTTGTAGAGTCCTAATGAAGTTGCCCTTTTATACCATAGCCTTCAGTTTCAGGAAAGTTAATCTCAGTTTTTGCCACATGAAAGCTGTTTCTGCATTTGTTGTAGGACACATGTGGTTCACTGTTCCCCATATAAAGTTCAGGTGATACGTTTCTTTTAGAAGATAGTGCCAAGAAAACTCTGTTGACCCTGGGGAATTGATATTTTTCTCATTAGGAGAATTATGTAACTTACATCTTCCCAGGGAGCTCAAAATAAAAATTAATACTCAGCCATAGCCACTCTTTTTATTCTTATTGGTCTTGATATTCTGTTTCTCTTGCATTAACCTAATTGTGTGTATGTGCAGTGCAAAAATTTCCTCTGAATTATCTGATCAAATGTTGTTCATATTTTTATTTGTTCTTATTGTTTTATGAAAGAGTCATCTTTCAACATGTAAGGAGGTTGGCCAGGAGTTACTAAGGTGTATTTTGCAGATGTTTGAAATTCCACTGGGAATCAAAAAAAAACACCTAAATTAGTAAATTATATATTTTTAGAATAACACACACACATGCACAATTCTTTTGCTATAACTCGTTATTTGGAAGAATAGTTTTCAAACATCTTCAAGGGAAAAATGAAGCTTGGCCATCACAGTTAACAACAGCATCTTCCACAGCACGTGGGGTCTGCGTGTTTTTAGAAAAGCACCTGGTCACATAACTGATTCTTAAGTTTGATTCTTAAAGCTGATCCTTATGCTACTATTAATTTGTGAGAAAATGAACATGTATAAGCCATTTGAGAATATGTGTATTTAAGTTTGTTCTTATACTAAATCACTGCTTTTGAACCCTAAAGGCCTAGAGCCAAATTATTTCTTGGGAAGGTACTGCAGTTTCAAGGCCAGACACCTGAGATTTTTCTTCTTCCCTTCAAACAGACTGGTTGGTCTTGTGTTCTCTCCAGTGAAAAAACTTGGAACAGAAGTCCACTTGCAATGAATCACTGTGTCAGTGAAGTTCAAGACTCTGCAAGGAGCATAGAAGAGGAAGGAGTTTAGCTCTTCAAATAGCCTCTCCTGAAAATTTCAGAGAAAGGAGAGTCTTCATTGTCAGAAATTTGGCACTGATAACGGGCTTTCATTACATCTGCTTCCTACAGATAGTCCTGCTCTACACGTGGGAGTCAGGAGGATGGGGACATGGTGATTTAGAAAGAGGAGGTGAAAGGGAGTCTACACTGGGTTTCCTCACCTGGCCTTTGCCTTGCTTCCTGTCGACAGCTGGACTCCTGGCTCCAGTGGGGTTATCTTTCCCCTAAACAAGCACCTCTGAGTTCACATGTCTGAGCAAGTAGGGTCCCTTTCAAAGGGCTCCTTTTTTTCTCGAGCTTGGGACTCTTGGGAATTCCAGAAATGCACGATGAAGGCATGGCTGCAACAAGGTCACCTTTTTGAAAAAGAAACACTCACTGCACATGTAAGACCTAAGTGTATTAAATAAGATGCAGAGCTGTTTTCATTATGCCTATTTATAATGCCCCCAGCCCTGACTCTCAAACCCGTCTCCTGCTTTGTTGAACAGAGGCTCGATGGCATGAGGATCATCCTGTCCCCAAATATCTCCTACAGTGACCTAGAGTCTTTTGGAACTTGAAGACTATTTTCTGATCAAGAATTCCCTTTTTAATGAACATACCCTCAGGAGATATGATATCCTTAAGATATATGCTAAGATATCCTAAGATACCTAATCGACATACCCAGGGCAGGGCAGTGACTCATGAATATGCTAGCTAGGGGAAAGAGTACCACGTTAAGCAATCCACTCAATCCATCCATTGATTATTTAACAAATATTGAAAATCTGTTGTGTCCCAAGTATTGGTCTTGGCCTTGGGAGTACAAAGATCGAATGAGATGCAAGACCTCTGGAAGCTTAATGTTGACTGGGATCTGATAATTAGAGTACAAGTTGGCTGAAGTAAGAGATTAAGGTAGATACAGCATATTATAGGAGCCAGAGAAAGGGCCACCTCAGAGGGGAAGAGAAGGCTCTGGAATCTCAGGGATGTATTTTTCTGTTTTGTTTTGAGCTCTGCCTTGCACCTAGACAAGCATCTCTAAATGGACTCATCCTTTGCCATAGAATGTGCTGGCTGTGGTGACTTGTAGACAGGATTCTTCAGACCTGCCTATTGTGTAATCAGCATTGTTGTCCTGTCTCACGAGGGCCTGTTTGGACAGGACGGCTGATGAGTGAGGGTAGCAGAGGGGAAGAACTGACTTTGACTTTGGCAGTAGCTTGCTCTTCGCCAAGTAAATCCAGCCATGGAGACAGGCATGGCTGGATGGCTGCATGGATGGAACATTCTGTGACCCACCTGTCCTCATTTTCTCCTTCAGAGTGTGAAATGTTTGCCTTCCTCCGAAGAGGAGCTGTGAGCTTGCTTATTTTAAAAACCGCAACCTGTGAGGAGAGAGGGTGTTCTTTGACAACGTTACGTCATTGACGCCTCTAGGTGTTGAGTCATCATTATTTTTAGGCAGCTCCATGCTTTTTTTGGTTGTTCTAAGAATAGCCCTGGTGTCTGGACGCTACAGAAAGTCACTTCAATAAAGATCCTGTCACTGCTCCACAGTGGGAATGGACTGCTTTCTTAATTTCCAGATCCAGGGCACACGTCTTAGAATTTTACCTCCCAAACATTCTGCCCTTTTAGGTTTTCCATAGTCAATGTGATAACTTTGTGAGGAGCTCTCACTTGAATTTGTTCAAACCTGTGTCAAACATACTTATTGTTGTAAACAATAGCAGGAAAACAACAGAATGAAAAGGCTTCCTTCCTAAAGGCTCTTCCTCATCTTCACTCAATGCCCCACTTGGTTTGTGAATACCTTCATCAGTGACTTCACCCAATTTCTCAACATTTGAAGACCTATGTCTAGGCCTTGTGTTTTATGAATTAAGTGACTTGAGATCCCTCACATGAGGACCTGAGCTAAGGGTGCTACTGTTGGCATTTCTGCGGGATCAACTAAAAGAGGCCAAAATAAATGTTACTGTAGGTTGTTAAACTAAATAAGCATATAAATTGTAAACCATATTGGAACTTGATGACAGGGCAATAAAGCAGACCGAGCAAGCCCAGAAATGGAATTTTGTGGGTCAGTATAGAGACTGGTTTTCCCATTGCCTATTCAGAGCATATGCCCAGATATGATCAATTTATTTTATGTGGCACTTCGAAGCCTGTAAGAGCACTAATGGCTTGTGAGCCAAGCCAAATGCTGTTCTAACTGTAGCATCAAGGGAAGCAGCTGCTTGGAATAAAATGAGGCAGTTGTTTAATATTATAGTGCACCTTTGGTGTCTGGAGGGGACAGAAGGGCAGTCACATGACCTGGGTCTAAGTGTGGCTGAAAGGACCAGTGCATGTGATGGGCTGGCTGCTGGGTGCAAGCTGGGAAGGCGGACCTATGTTTGGAGCTATAGGTGGTCTGACAGGGTTGGGTCTGCTTCTATTGTCTCAGAGCTCAAACCTCCTCCCCACCTGGGTCATCCTGTCTCTAATCAGGGAAATGGTATATAGCATCATCGTGATTTCAGTCCAGATCCCCAAATCCGCTGCTTATTCCTGTGTGACCATGGGCAGTTTATTTCATCTTTCCAAACAGCAGTGACTTCACCTACAAAATACCATCAAGTCATAGCATCTACCTCAAGGGTGGCTGTGAGGATATAAGTGGTGTAATCCAGGATGCCTTGATCACAGTAACTGTGCATGTTGGCTAGGAATAATAATTTCTGCTCACCAGTCTGATCTTCTGCATCTTGCATCATTAAAACCTCATAGGACTCTTTGGATTTCCTTGCCTGTGGTTGTTGCCTAACTCACCAAAGAGCAGTGTACTGGTCAGCCCCATTGTCTATTCTTGCCACCCTCAGAAGAACTTCTAAATCAAGATGGGAAGGGGGGACCAGCCTCTTGAAATCTGAACAAATAGTTTATTCACAAGAACCACTCCCATTTACCATTGCAACAAAAAGAATAAAATACCTAGGAATAAATCTACCTAAGGAGACAAAAGACCTGTATGCAGAAAACCATAAGACACTGATGAAAGAAATTAAAGACGATACAAACAGATGGAGAGAGATACCATGTTCTTGGATTGGAAGAATCAACATTGTGAAAATGACTGTACTACCCAAAGCAATGTACAGATTCAATGCAATCCCTATCAAACTACCAATGGCATTTTTCACAGAACTAGAACAAAAAATTTCACAATTTGTATGGAAACACAAAAGAACCCAAATAGCCAAAGCAGTCTTGAGAAAGAAAAATGGAGCTGGAGGAATCAGGCTCCCTGACTTCAGACTATCCTACAAAGCTACAGTAATTAAGACAATATGGTACTGGCACAAAAACAGAAATATAGATCAATGGAACAAGATAGAAAACCCAGAGATAAACCCATGCACATATGGTCACCTTATCTTTGATAAAGGAGGCAAGAATATACAATGTAGAAAAGACAGTCTCTTCAATAAGTGGTGCTGGGAAAACTGGACAGCTACATGTAAAAGAGTGAAGTTAGAACACTCCCTAACACCATACACAAAAATAAACTCAAAATGGATTAAAGACCTAAATGTAAGGCCAGACACTATAAAACTCCTAGAGGAAAACATAGGCAGAACACTCTATGACATAAATCACAGCAAGATCCTTTTTGACCCACCTCCTAGAGAAATGGAAATAAAAACAAAATAAACAAATGGGACCTAATGAAACGTAAAAGTTTTGCACAGCAAAGGAAACCATAAACAAGACGAAAAGACAACCTTCAGAATGGGAGAAAATGTTTGCAAACGAAGCAACTAACCAAGGATTAATCTCCAATATACAAGCAGCTCATGCAGCTCACTATCAAAAAAATAAACAACCCAATCAAAAATTGGCAGAAGACCTAAATAGACATTTCTCCAAAGGAGACATACAGATGGCCAAGAAGCACATGAAAAGCTGCTCAACATTACTAATTATCAGAGAAATGCAAATCAAAACTACAATGAGGTATTACCTCACACCAGTTAGAATGGGCATCATCAGAAAATCTGCAAACAACAAATGCTGGAGAGGGTGTGGAGAAAAGGGAACCCTCTTGCACTGTTGGTGGGAATGTAAATTGATACAGCCACTATGGAGGTTCCTTAAAAAACTAAAAATAGAACTACCATATGACCCAGCAATCCCACTACTGTGCATATACCCTGAGAAAACCATAATTAAAGAAGAGTCATGTACCACAATGTTCATTGCAGCACTATTTATAATAGCCAGGACATGGAAGCAACCTAAGTGTCCATCAACAGATGAATGGATAAAGAAGATGTGGCACATATTTACAATGGAATATCACTCAGCCATAGAGAGAAACGAAATGAGTTATTTGTAGTGAGGTGGATGGACCTAGAGTCTGTCATACAGAGTGAAGTAAGTCAGAAAGAGAAAAACAAATACCATATACTAACACATATATATGGAATAAAAAAAAAAATGGTTCTGAAGAACCTAGGGGCAGGACAGGAATAAAGACGCAGACATAGAGAATGGACTTGAGGATATGTATATCCCTCCCTCCCACCCCTCTATGTGGTCGCGTCTCCCTCCCACCCTCCCTATCCCACCCCTCTAGGTGGTTGCAAAGCACAGAGCTGATCTCTCTGTGCTATGTGGCTGCTTCCCACTAGCTATCTATTTTACATTTGGTAGTGTATATGTGTCCATGCCACTCTCTCACTTCGTCCCAGCTTACCCATCCCCCTCCCTATGTCCTCAAGTCCATCAGAATGATAGTTAATGCCATTTACGGTAACCTTTTAAAATTTCCTTCGACACAAGTTATCATTCATGTAATACTAATTATTGCTTGTCACAGACAAAGTATGAGGATTTATATTCTGATCTATATAGAAATGTCATCATTAATAAATAATGCATTGCAACAACATACTTAATTGTCAGAGATTTTGTTGCCAGGAAGAGAAATAATATGGGGGGCGGAGAACCTCTCAAGACCTGATGTAGTTCAAGATTTCTCCACTTTGGCACTATTGATATTTTAGACTGATCATTCTTTGTTATGGGGGCTGCCCTGTACCTTATAGGATGTTTAGTAGCGTCCTTGGACTCTACTCAGTAGATGCCAGTAGCACCCCCGCTAGTTGTGACAACCAAAAATGTCCCTAGACATTGCCAAATGTCCCCCAGAGGACACAATCACCTTGGTTGGTTGTTCCTAACCACAGATTAGAGGAACTGCCTCGGCATTTCTTTTTTTTTTTTTTAGCGGTATGCAGGCCTATCACTGCTGTGGCCTCTCCCGTTGCGGAGCACAGGCTCCGGACGCGCAAGCTCAGCGGCCATGGCTCACGGGCCCAGCTGCTCCGCGGCATGTGGGATCTTCCCGGACCGGGGCACGAACCCGTGTCCCCTGCATCGGCAGGCAGACTCTCAACCACTGCGCCATCAGGGAAGCCCCTCGGCATTTCTTAATATCAATTCTAGAACCTCATCTTACCGGATAGGAATCTCTTGTATGAGTCCCTGGGAGCAGCGGTTAAAACACAAGTCGTAATCTACTTCCTTACATCTTATTCTGATTCCTTTCTTTCCTTCCGTTCAACGAGGAGACTGAAATTCTTCAAGTCTTCTCCTTATAAACCTCCTTTGGACAATTTCTGGCGTGATCACATGGAGGCTCCCATAAGGCAGCCCCCTGAGTAGTCCTTCCTCATTCCCCAAAAACTGTTTCGTAAGATTTGCCGTTTCTCCCTGGACCACAGGAGGCCTGTGCTTGCGATGGCTTCACGGACCCACCCGCCGTCCCAGCGGCCACTGTTACCGCCCCCACTCAGAATGCCAGACATCGTGGCGTTCAGACCAGTGAAGACTTCTGTCTGAGAACATTTGTTCACTGAGTTATCATTGGACCAAGGATCCATGAGATTAGGCTCAACACTTTCATAATTTTAGTGTATACTTCGTATCCCAGGAAGAACAACTGTCTTTGCAGGTGTGTAGTGTGAACGGGGCTTGGAGAAAGGTGACACTAGGATAGTGGCTAAAGCAGCGCATCGGTCAATGAGAGGAGATTCGAAAGCACTGAAGATAAATTAATGACCTTACGGGAGTCACGTGAAGGTCTTGGGTCCGGTGTTCACAGGTAGCCTGTGTTATTAGTGCTGTTTTCTAGTTATGCCCGGTGGTAGGTTGAAGTGGGCTCTTACGGGCTCAGCTGACTGTGAGCCCCATTTAATAATACGGCTTCAAACTGGCCGTGGGAGTATTTGCATGACGGACACAAGCAAGCTTTTTGAATCAGGTTTGTTTGTTTTCCTATAGTATTAGTTTCCTATTGCTGCTGTAACAAATTACAACTAACTGACTCTCTCTCCCTCTCCCCCTCCCTCTCTCCCTCATCCATCATCAAACCTCCTTCTCTGATTCTGACCCCCCTGCCTTCCTCTTATAAGTACTCTTGTGATTATACTGGACCCGCCTGGATAATCCAGGACACTCTCCCCATAGTTAGGCCCTTAATTTAATCACATCTGTAAAGTCCCTTTTGCCATGTACAGTAACATATCCACAGGTTTCAGGAATGAGGACATGAACATCTCTGGTTGCTGAGGGGTGGGGGTGGTCGGCGGGGGCGTGTGTGTGTGTGCATTATTCTGTCTACCACACCCTGAAAATCCCTTACCAACGACTATCAGAGAGTTTCTTTGGATTTGGGAGTTTTTCTATATTGTGTACTGGAGTTTCTTAGGACTTGAGAGTAGAGACCAATCTGAGTATCATACATAGACTAACATTCCTCATCCACATTTTCCTCCCATCCCACAATTTCAGCACTGTAAAAAGGAACACTCAGATTTGATATTGTATTCCTGATTATTATTATAATTGTTAACCTAATTTTTGAGACACATAGAGTTAAAGAAGTTAGTTATTTACTCCAGTCCATCTAGCGAATGCTTATAATTTAGGACTTTTGTAATTGGTGAGCCAAGATGAGTTTTCCCCCCAAAAGTAAAATAACAAGTATACTTAGATTCAAGGATAATTTTGTCCAAAATGTCACACAAATCATTCCTGGGTTTTCACATTTATACTAAATGAACATTTTGACTAGGTGATAGAGCAGAATGACATATATATATTCCACTTCCTCTTGATTAAGTGCTAAAATGACAAAATCAGATGAGCCCTCAACTAAATTGTTCATTATTACAAATAAGGATTTTTGTGTTGCTAATACCTCATTATATATCAGTTGCCTAATTACGGTGCTAGTTGAATCAATGAACACATTGGCCAGGTTTGCCAGTAATTGGTCATTTTCATGTTTCATGTACAGATATTGTTTCTAAAGAAATTCATGGCTTTTGAGGAAGCACACAAAATAAATAGCATCAGGTGATACAACTAACATACAAATTAGTTATTATGGTGAATTAGCTTCCATAAGCTGATACAAAGTCTAGTTGGAAAGCGAGGTATCAGGGTAACTGAGAGCATTTACTGTAAACCTTCTGTCTCAGTCACATCTTTGTCTCTGTGTTTGATCTTCTCTATATCTAATTTTGAATAAAATTGCCATAATTTTGATCTATAAATGTACAGGTGTATCTTAATACATAGTCAATAAATATCAGGGATTTTCTTTCCTATTTTAATTGGAAAGAAAATTAAAATGATTTATAAACTTATTACAAAATTATTATAAAATTATTTACAAAATTAAAATTATTTACAAAATTATTCCTACAAAATTATTCTGATACCATAAAAGTAGAAATTCCTTTTAATACTAATCACGCTTTTCATTGTCAGATTGAACGCCGGGCTGGGGGAACCAATGGAAATTCTAGGGTGTGGGCTTTTTTCCTTTCTAACACTAACTTTTGAAAATAGTGAAAATAAAAGGACCAGTTAATAAATAGTTTGTTGTTTTTACTTACATGAGGACTTCAGTATGTGTACTTCTTATGGATTTAGGGAACAGTTTTAATAATGTCACAAGAGTAACTTTGATCATCCCTAGAAACCAATATTTCTGAGTTGTCCTAACACCTGAGAGCACCACGAAGGCACATGAATCACTGCTGGCGTTCGTGGCTGAGTGCTAACCAGGAAGAGGAGTTCACTTTCTTAGACTGTTTTTCCCTGAGTGAATTTACTGAGGACAGTTATGTACTAAATAATACTTTTGGCATAAAGCTATCATTTTCCTCTAGAGATTTTCATTAGCATTAAAAGCAAACAGTTTTTTTAAAAATAAGGATCTTCCGTGATATCTAAAATTCAACCAGGAAAATAAAAACATTATATATATATGCTTTATATATATATTTTATATACATAGATGTTTTAATTATATTTTATATATATTATATAAAATATATTTTAAGCACACATATAAATAAATATATATTTTTTATTTATATATGTGTGTGTGTGTGTATATATATATATATATATATATATATATATATATATATATATACACACACACACACACACACATACAAGCTGGGAAGACAATCAAAGAGAAGAAAATCGTTTAGCTGTTGCTTTGAACTTTCCAGCAGAAAATTCCTCCTGGAGTCCCTCCCACTTCCATATTCTGTTTCTGCCTTCATTCATTAATTATTTACACCAGCCATATTCTTCTGTGCCAGAGATCATTTTCCTGATGGATGGCCTCTGGGGCCCTCCACACACACATGCACACACACACACACACGAAGAAAAGAAAAAGGCTGTGTCAGGGAAGATGATTTTTTCTTTTTCCTCCTCCCTCAATTTTTAATAACCCTTAGACTCTACAGCTAATAGCCTCCCTTAATTCCCCTGTTTGTTGTTTCCTATTTCATATTCTTGGAACAAATGTGCTGGGAATTTGCTATTGCCTATCTCTTTGAAGACAGCAACCTTTTATTTCTCAGTCAGTAGAAATAAAAGTGAAACCACCCCTAGTAGGTGATGGGGGTTGCAAATAAATACTCCCCACGAGAAGGCAAATTTTAAACTAAATTAAGGGGACTGGGGAGATTGAATTAAACTAAAAATGTGAGTGCATTTTCACTCTTATAGTCCTCTTATCTCCTTCTTTCTTCTCCCCCCAAGCAATTTTATCCAAGTCTTTAATTGCCATCTACACCCTAATTCATCACTGCCAAAATGGTATCCCTGATCTAAATCACCTCTCTGAGCTAGGGATCTGCCCTCTCCTCTTGATGACTCAGGATGTGAAAACTCAGCGTGTTCAAAACTCAACTCTTCCTCTTTCCTGCTAACCAGGTTCCCTTCCACTGCTCCCTGTGTTCCTGAACCAAACCATCCTGCACCCCGTTCTTCAAATCAGAAATTCTCCTCTCCTTCACCCTCACCATCATTAAGTAATCCTGATGCTCTTACCTCATAGGCTTCTCTCCTATTTGATTGTTTTCTTTTATCCCTGGTCCAGGCTTCAGCCACCTCTCATCTGGACCTATTACAGGTGCTTCTGTCTCCCACTGGTTCCCTCTGGCTGCTCCTCAATCCATTTCACTTTATAGGTGGAATCCTTGTGCTTTTGGTTTCAAAGCTCAAATCTGGTATGTGTAAAGGCTCCCCATTCCTTTGAGGGTAAAGAGATTATCCTTTCATTCCTAGTCTTCTTAACTAGGCCCTCAAGGCCCACCCATCTCAAAGCTTTTCCCTTACACTGTAGCCCCCTGGGCTCTTTGCTTCCAGCCGTATTAACCGGGCTCTTCTTTCAATCTGTGAATATTGTCAGGTCCCCAGGGCCTTTACATGTGCTGTGGCTTCTGCTAGCATCTCTCATAGACACCCCCATCCTTACTCCTCCTGTGCCAGTCCCAGACCTCATGAATTCCTCTGTTATACACCTTCTTAGTATGTTGTTTCTTTTTTTCAGAGTGCTTATCTCACCATAAATGATATATTATTTCCATGATTATTAACTAAAATCTAGGGTCCATGACAGCAGAAACCTGTCTGCCTTGCTTGCCATTCTCCAGCACTTAGCAAAGTGCTCAGGCACTGTTGAAGAAATGAATGTGTGATACCCTTTGTATAAAGTTTATATATATATATATATATATATATATATATATATATATATATATATATATATATATATATATATATGGTTACAGTCCCTCTAGAGTCCCTCTAGATCCTGCTATACTAATAGAGAGACATTTCATGTGGAACTGATCTATTTCCTTCAGAAATTAAAACTTTGATTACTCTCAAGACATTTTCCTTTTCCAGTGGAATAACTAAGGAAACTCTTGAAGAGTTTGTTGTCATCTACAAAGGACTTTCCCTGAGTTATTTCATTTGACCCCAACAGCAAAGGTGTGAATTACACCATGTGGAGTGCTGCAGTGATTTGCCAATATGCACACAGATCTAGCATAATCAGAGCTTGAACCATGTCTTTTAGCTCCAAGTCCAAATGCCTCTGTGGTGATAAGTTTCTTCTTAAGAGGCAAGTTCAGGATGTACCCCCATAGAAATGTTTTTGCAATTCTATTCATTTGTAGTTTGCATATCGTGTTTCCCTATATTGAATGGGATGCTGTAGGTACAGTCCCATAATGGACCCTGGTTTCCATAATCTTAGATCATCATATTTTTTCCCTACTACTCACACTGTGGTTTGCTTTTTAAAATAATTATAAATCGAATTTATATTGTAGTATAAGATTTTCATTAATTGATTGCCTGATATCATCTCTGAGGCTGGGGTCATCTGCCTTTACCATCGAAATATTTGTTATTTCCATTTAAAGGTGACCCGTTGACCACATGGATTTATCTCCTCTTACTCTTGAGAGTAAAGATATAATAGGGTAGGCTTTACATGATGGAAAAGAATGGAAAGAAAATATCACCTGTCAAGAGATTTCAACACATTTTGAGAAGAAAGCAGATGGAAGAATTGTACCTGATTTAGTAGAATGGAGAAAGCAGTCAGCTAAGGTGCTGGCAGTGGGGAGAAGCTATTAAAAACACAAGCCCACAGAACTTCTGAGTGTTCTGGGCTCTGGAACACCAGACACAGGAAAGGGAATGTGTGGGCTGCATGGCTGAAAAGGGAAGCAGAGTGAAGGTTTAACCATTCTCCCCTGTCCTGGGTCCTGAACATCCACAGCTTGGTGATTATTTTCTAGGCCAGAGACTGAAAATTCTCTAGAAATTCTAAGCCATTGCCCCAGAGAAAATTGCAAGCAGATCATTTATTTAATTATTCAGTCAAGAAATAATTACTGAGCTCCAACTATGTTCTAGTCATTGTTCAAGACACTGTGAACAAGACTGATAAACTATACCATCGCTTTATCTCCTAGTGGAAAGAGAGAGACAAGTAACACATAAAGAAATAAATAACAACCAAGACAGCAAAATAAAACAGTAATAAAATCAATAAAAGGTAAAAAAAAAAAAAAGAATCTGATTTTCAAGTGGGAATAAATGCCATGAGGTGACATAGATCACCTTGCACCATTTTCATTTTGATGAGAGAGTAAAATCTTTCCTAGAACTATTTCCCCTTCCCTCCAGTGGACTTTGACTTTTGTCTCATTGGCCGGCACTCTTAGATTCAAAGGAGGCTGGGAAAGCATCTCTCAAAGAGGAATGGGATGACTGAGCCTGGCTTAGCCCTAGCAGGATTCATCTGCAGCTGAATTGGGACCTGAGTAAATTGGGGTTCTTTTGTCAAGGGAGAAGAAAGGAATGTCTTCTGTGGAATCAACTGATAATGTCTGCGACAAACTTGTGTCTGGATTGCCTGCAATTTTCAGTTGTCCTTTTGTTGGTTTCTCCTATTTCCCTTGAAAATCCAGAGCCTACTGTTGATCATATTATCAGTACAGATATATTGCTTTCAAGACTATGTGACTCTGGAAGCTGTGTTAAGGAAATAGGATGTTAGTAAGCATTCAGAATGCTCTTTGTTATATTCATCTGATGGGTATGTCATCATTTATTTATTCGATAGATATATTTATCGAGTCCTGATATGCGCCAAGCCCTTGGGAAACAACTTAATGAAAAATAATTGTTAATATTTATTGAGCTCTTATTATGTGCCTGTCACTATTTAAATTATTTTACATACGTGAACTCACAACTTTAATAACAATGCAATGCAGAAGGTACTTCTATCAATGCTCACTTACCAATAAGAAATTGAGGCATGGGTTCAGTAACTAGTCCAAGGTCAAGTATGGATGTGGACCTAGAGAATCTGGCTCTAATGCCCATGCACACAACCATTAAGCTGGCCTACTGAGAGGATAAGTAGCGATTCCATGGAATGCAAATGGACATAGCAATAGATGATAATGTGATTTTTAAAAAAGAATTAACTGTATAATTTTTTGTGGTTTTCCATTTAATTTCCCTCAGATTTTGGTTTACATGGTTCATTTAGTCAGTCTTTAAATAATGTTTAAATGTTAATCAAGTCTTCTTATTTTTGGATTTCTAAATTCAAGTTATTCAGAGCAGTTCTAATTATTTCAAGGGCTCAGGAAACCATCCTGGTGATAGAGTCCCCCTTTGTCCCCCTTCATCCCCCTCAGTAGGGTGATTTTATTCTTCTGTAATACTCCCTATGATCCTACATGGAAGGGGCATTGTTATCTCCATTCTATTTAGAGCAGTGAAGTAACTTTTGCAAGGTCACATAGCTGATAAATGGTATCAAAAAGTTTGCTGACTCAGACCCTATGCTGTGCTTGTCAGAAGTCTGCTGTAGTTCAAACCCCGTCCCTATCACCTATTAACTGAGTGACCTTGAGCAAGTTATCTAATATGTCTGTGCCTCAGGTTTGTCATTTATAAAATGAGAATAAGATTAACTAAGGATGAGGATTAAATGAGATAATTTGCATAAAGTACAGAGAACACGACATGTTACATAGTAGGTGCTCAATAAAAAATGCCCACTGGTATATCTGTTTTTCTTTTCCCTCCCAGTATGCTAATTGGGACGATTTGTTTTGAGAAGGGATTTTAGTTTTTCATTCTAGAGCCCTAAAGCTCTAGAGCCCCAAATACCTTTACATATTTGCATAGCCAGCTGCTCTTTTGATTCAAGACAGTCTATGAACCACAGAGGGTCAGCTGACTGCTGTTTACCCATACAGATTGATTAAAGTGGTTAGTACTAAAAATAGTGAAATAAGATGGCTTTTTAAAAACTGCTTGATGATGAAAAGATAACAGTTGCCAAAAAGCCCTGTTGTCTTTAGAAACCATTATTTTATAGGAATATTGCAGATGAAACTTAGAGAAGATCCTTTAAGAATAGTGAAATGCAATTATGAAATCATTTTAACTATGTTTAGAAACACTTTGAAGAATCTTATTCATTTAAAAATAACAGCAGAAACTAATACAACATTTTAAGCAACTCGACCCCAATTAAAAAAATAACTATAAAATAACAATAAAATTTCCTTGGGAAGGAATATGTCACACCTTTATTCTCTCTGAACCAACTTGGAGAGTTAACGGTATTGCTAGGTGAACTGCTGAGAAATGTTTAATATATAATCCTTATTAAAGAAGTAAATTTTATGTCGTAAGGATGGCTGTGTTTCTGAAGATCAAGAATTAAGGTTTTGAAAGTTACTTGTTTTTGTTTTTGTTTTTAAGGTAAGTAGGCCCTTAAAAATACAACTCAAGAAACTAATCACAGGTATTCATACTTGATGTTATTCAAATTGTAATCTAGTTTTCTTCAGCTTCTGATTGGAGAAGTATAAGCAAGAAGATATCAGCAGAGAGGGAAAAGTATATATATATAATATTTTAAGCTGGTACCAGTCTAGATATATTTTCATTAGAACAGCAGCTCTCAAAGTATAGTCTGAAAACCCTGGGTGGTTGTCAAGATTCTTTCATGGTTATATATATATATATATCTGAAACACTTTGCTATACACCCGAATCACTGTAAATCAACTATATTTTGATAAAAAAGAAAAAAATATGATAAGCAGAAAAAATAAAACCAATACATTGAAATATTTATAAACTCTTTACTATGTGCTACTCCTATTATTATTCAGATATAACATCTTTTTGTTTTGTTTTGTTTTAATTTAATTGTATTATTATTATTATTTTTATACAGCAGGTTCTTATTAGTTATCTATTTTATACATATTCGTGTATACATGTCAATCCCAATCTCCCAATTCATCACACTACCACTTTCCCCCCCTTGGTGTCCATACGTTTGTTCTCTACATCTGTGTCTCTATTTCTGCTTTGCAAACAGGTTCATCTGTACCGTTTTTCTAGATTCCACATATATGAGTTAATATAAGATATTTGTTCTTCTCTTTCTGCCTTACATCACTCTGTATGACAACCTCTAGGTCCATCCACGTCTCTACAAATAACCCAATTTCATTCCTTTTTATGGCTGAGTAATATTCCATTGTAAATATGTGCCACATCTTCTTTATCCATTTGTCTGTCGATGAGCATTTAGGTTGCTTCCATGACCTGGCTATTGTAAATAGTGCTGCAATGAACACTGGGGTGCATGTGTCTTTTTGAATTATGGTTTTCTCTGGGCATATGCTCAGTAGTGGGATTGATGTGTCATATAGTAATTCTATTTTTAGTTTTTTAAGGAATCTTCATACTGTTCTCTATAGTGGCTGTATCAATGTACATTCCCACCAACAGTGCAAGAGGGTTCCCTTTTCTCCACACCCTCTCCAGCATTTGTTGTTTGTATATTTTCTGATGATGCCCATTCTAAGCAGTGTGAGGTGATACCTCATTGTAGTTTTGATTTGCATTTCTCTAATAATTAGTGATGCTGAACAGCTTTTCATGTGCCTCTTGCCCATCTGTACGTCTTCTTTGGAGAAATGTCTGTTTAGGTCTTCTGCCCATTTTTCTATTGGGTTGTTTATTTTTTTAATATTGAGCTGCATGAGCTGTTTATATATTTTGGAGATTAATCCTTTGTCCGTTGATTCATTTGCAAATATTTTCTCCCATTCTGAAGGTTGTCTTTTCGTCTTGTTTATGTTTTCCTTTGCTGTGCAAAAGATTTTAAGTTTCATTAGGTGCCATTTGTTTATTTTTGTTTTTATTTCCATTACTGTAGGAGGTGGGTCAAAAAATATCTTGCTGTGATTTGTGTCATAGAGTGTTCTGCCTATGTATTCCTCTAAGAGTTTTATAGTTTTATAGTGTCTGGCCTTACATTTAGGTCTTTAATCCATTTTGAATTTATTTTTGTGTATGGTGTTAGGGAGTGTTCTAATTTCATTCTTCTGCATGTAGCTGTCCAGTTTTCCCAGCATCACTTATTGAAGAGACTGTCTTTTCTCCTGTATATGCTTGCCTCCTTTGTCATAGATTAGTTGACCATAGGTGTGTGAGTTTATCTCTGTGCTTTCTATCCTGTTCCATTGATCTATATTTCTGTTTTTTGTTCCAGTAACATATTGTCTTGATTACTGTAGCTTTGTACTATAGTCTGAAGATGGGGAGCCTGATTCCTCCAGCTCTGTTCTTTTCCCTCAAGATTGCTTTGGCTATTTGGGGTCTTTTGTGTCTCCATACAAATTTTAAGATTTTTCATTCTAGTTCTGTAAAAAATACCATTGGTAATTTGGTAGAGATTGCATTGAATGTATAGACTGCTTTGGGTAGTATAGTCATTTTCACAGTATTGATTCTTCCAATCCAAGAACATGGTATATCTCTCCATCTGTCTGTGTCATCTTTGATTTCTTTCATCAGTGTCTTATAGTTTTCTGAGTACAGGTCTTTCACCTCCTTAGGTAGGTTTATTCCTAGGTATTTTATTCTTTTTGTTGCAGTGGTGAATGGGATTGTTTCCTTAATTTCTCTCTCTGATCTTTCGTTGTTAGTGTGTAAGAATGCAAGAGATTTCTGTGCATTAATTTTGTATCCTGCAACTTTACCAGATTCATTGATTAGCTATAGTAGTTTTCTGGTGGCATCTTTAGGATTCTCTATGTATAGTATCATGTCATCTGCAAACAGTGACAGTTTTACTTCTTTTCCAATGTGTATTCTGTTTAGTTCTTTTTCTTCTTTGATTGCTGTGGCTAGGACTTCCAAAACTATGTTGAATAATAGTGGCGAGAGTGGACATCCTTGTCTTGTTCCTGATATTAGAGGAAATGCTTTCAGTTTTTCACCATTGAGAATGATGTTTGCTGTGGGTTTGTCATTTATGACCTTTATTATGTTGAGGTAGATTCCCTCTATGCTCAGTTTCTGGAGAGTTTTTATCATAAATGGGTGTTGAACTTTGTCAAAAGCTTTTTCTGCATCTATTGAGATGATTATGTGTTTTTTATTCTTCAGTTTTTTAATATAGTGTATCCCATTGATTGATTTGCGTATACTGAGAAATCCTTGCATCCCTGGGATAAATCCCATTTTATCATGGTGTATGATCCTTTTAATGTGTTGTTGGATTCTCTTTGCTAGTATTTTATTGAGAATTTTTGCGTCTATCTTCATCAGTGATATTGGTCTGTAATTTTCTTTTTTTATATTATCTTTGTCTGATTTTGGTATCAGGGTGATGGTGGCCTCATAGAATGAGTTTGGGAGTGTTCCTTCCTCTGCAATTTTTTGGAAGAGTTTGAGAAGCTCTTCTCTAAATGTTTGATAGAATTTACCTGTGAAGCCCTCTGGTCCTGGACTTTTGTTTGTTGGAAGATTTTTAATCACAGTTTCAATTTCATTACTTGTGATTGGTCTGTTCATATTTTCTATTTCTTCCTGGTTCAGTCTTGGAAGGTTATACCTTTCTAAGAATTTGTCCATTTCTTCCAGGTTGTCCATTTTATTGGCATAGAGTTCCTTGTAATAGTCTCTTAGGATGCTTTGTATTTCTGCAGTGTCTGTTGTCACTTCTCCTCTTTCATTTCTAATTTTATTGATTTGAGTCTTCTCCCTCTTTTTCTTGATGAGTCTGGCTAAAGTTTTATCAATTTTGTTTATCTTCTCAAAGAACCAGCTTTTAGTTTCATTGATCTTTGCTATTGTTTTCTTTGTTTCTATTTCATTTGTTTCTGCTCTGATCTTCATGATTTCTTTCCTTCTACTAACTTTGGGTTTTGTTTTCTCTTCTTTCTCTAGTTCCTTTAGGTGAAAGGTTAAATTGTTTATTTGAGATTTTTCTTGTTTCTTGAGGTAGGATTGTATTGTTATAAACTTCCCTATTAGAACTGCTTTTGCTGTACCCCATAGGTTTTGGATCATCATGTTTTCGTTGTCATTTGTCTCTAGGTAATTTTTGATTTCCTCTTTGATTTCTTCAGTGATCTCTTGGTTATTTAGTAATGTATTGTTTAGCCTCCACGTGTTTGGTTTTTCACATTTTTTTCCCTGTAATTGATTGCTAATCTCAAAGCATTGTGGTGCGAAAAGATGCTTGATACGATTTCAATTTTCTTAAATTTACTGAGGCTTGTCTTGTGACCCAAAATGTGATCCATCTTGGAGAATGTCCCATGTGCATTTGAGAAGAAAGTGTAATCTGCTGGTTTGGGATCGAATGTTCTATAAATATCAATTAAATCTATCTGACCTATTGTGTCATTTAAAGCTTGTGTTTCCTTATTAATTTTCTGTCTGGATTATCTGTCCATTGGTGTAAGTTAGGTGTTAAAGTCCCCCACTATTGTGTTACTGTCGATTTCCTCTTTTATAGCTGCTAGCAGTTGCCTTATGTATTGAGTTGCCCCTATGTTGGGTGCATATATACTTGTAATTGTTATATCTTCTTCTTGGATTGATCCCTTGATCTTTATGTAGTGTCCTTCCTTGTCTCTTGTAACATTCTTTATTTTAACGTCTGTTTTATCTGATATGAGTATTGCTACCCCAGCTTTCTTCTGATTTCCATTTGCATGGAATATCTTTTTCCATCCCCTCACTGTCAGTCTGTATGTGTCCCTAGGTCTGAAGTGGGTCTCTTGTAGACAGCATATATGTGGGTCTTGTTTTTGTATCCATTCAGTGAGCCTGTGTCTTTTGGTTGGAGCATTTAATCCATTCACATTTAAGGTAATTATTGATATGTATGTTCCTATTACCATTTTCTTAATCGTTTTGGGTTTGTTTTTGTAAGCCCTTTTCTTCTCTTGTGTTTCCTGCCTAGGGAAGTTCCTTTAGCATTTGTTGTATAGCTGGTTTGGTGGTGCTGAATTCTCTTAGCTTTTGCTTTTCTGTAAAGCTTTTGATTTCTCCATGAAATCTGAATGAGATCCTTGCTGGGTAGAGTAATCTTGGTTGTAAGTTCTTCCCTTTCATCACTTTAAGTATATCGTGCCACTCTCTTCTGGCTTGTAGAGTTTCTGCTGAGAAATCAGCTGTTTATCTTATGGGAGTTCCTTTGTATGTTTTTTGTCATTTTTCCCTTGCTGCTTTTAATAATTTTTCTTTGTCCTTAATTTTTGTCAATTTGATTACTATGTGTCTCGGCGTGTGCCTCCTTGGGTTTATCCTGCTTGGGACTCTGCACTTCCTGGACTCGGGTGGCTTTTTCCTTTCCCATGTTAGGGAAGTTTTTGACTATAATATCTTCAAATATTTTCTCGGGTCTTTTCTCTCTCTCTTCTCCTTCTGTGACCTCTATCATGCCAATATTGGTGCATTTAATGTTGTCCCAGAGGTCTCTTAGGCTGTCTTCACTTCTTTTCATTCTTTTCACTTTATTCTGTTCCACTGCAGTGAATTCCACTATTCTGTGTTCCAGGTCACTTATCCATTCTTCTGCCTCAGTTATTCTGCTTTTGATTCCTTCCAGTGTAGTTTTGAGTTCAGCTATTGCATTGTTCATCTCTGTTTGTTTGTTTTTAATTCTTCTAGCTGTTTGTTCTTTAATTCTTCTGGGTCTTTGTGAAACATTTCTTGCATCTTCTCGATCTTTGCCTCCATTCTTTTTCTGAGGTCCTGGATCATTTTCACTATCATTATTCTGAATTCTATTTCTGTAAGGTTGCCTATCTCCACTTCATTTAGTTGTTTTTCTGGGGTTTTATCTTGTTCCTTCATCTGGTACATAGTCCTCTGTCTTTTCACTTTGTCTGTCTTTCTATGAATGTGTTTTTTGTTCCACAGGCTGAAGACTCTAGCTCTTCTTGCTTCTGCTGTCTGCCCCCAAATAATATCTTGTTATATTATCTATAATATTCTCAGCAGCGCTGTGCAGGAGGTGCTGTTGTTATCTCCATTCTGCCTTCATGCTTTGGAAGTAAAGTTCCTTGGCCCAAGTCACATAGCTAGTCGGTGGCAGTGAAAGGACTGACCACAGGTGTGCTAACCTCATTTCTTGCTCTCTGCCTGAACAACTCTGCTATGTTGCTCCTTGCTCTGGCCAGCTGAGTATGTAGAGGGTGTGGCACATGTCACTCATCTAAAGAATTCAGTGTAGACAGGCCAACTCATCAGGAAGACGACAACAAGGAGTTCTAGGTGTAGGTGGCAGGCAGGATCTAGTTTCAATGTCAGGTCAGAAAAAGGCACTAGACAGAGGTGGATTGATAAACTGAGTCCATGAGAAAGGCAGCAGGCTTCCTGACTTCTTTTATGCTCTTTGCTTGTGAGGCAGGACACCAGAGTAGTTAAGAAGGGAGGACTCGAGCTGGGCTGCTCAGAGTTGAGTCCTGGTTCTTCCCCTGGGGCTGCATAATCTTTGGCAAGTTGCTTAAGCTTCTTGTACCTTAGTTTTCTATATAGAGTGAATATGAAAATAATATTCCCACCTACCTCATAGGATTGTTTGAAATTAAATGAATTTATAAAATAAGTCCTTCAGACAGTCCTTAGTACATTCTATATACATCTATGTAAGGGTGAGCAATTTTTTTTTTATTTGTGATTATCTGGGACTCATAAATGTTGATTAAGAACAAAAGTGATGAATCCAGGTTCCAAAAGAATGAGAGGCAGAGCTGTTGGGGTGATGGTGCTGAATGGTTAGCACGCAAGCTCTGGAACCAAACTTTTGCTACTTATTGGCTGTATAAGCCTGGATTATTAGTTAACCTTTTTGTGCTTTAGCTTCTTCCTCTGTAAAATGGAGAAGATAATAATGCTCACCTAAATCAATTATGGATAATAGTGGGCTAATGAATATTCACTGCTTATATGAGGACTTGGACCATCATAAGTATTTGACTGAGGTCATACTGTAAAAGCAAACTACGCCTTCAGTGACTGGAGAACAGAAATTCTGTCTAGTTTCAAAAATCATTTGAAGAAGTGGCAAAAATCATAGCTCTTTGACAATAGGAGTTTGTCAAACAAAAGACAATAGGGTCTTTCAGCATAGTAAAAACAATGAGAAAGTAGGGCTCCCATAATTTGCACACAAATGGATAGAAAATGTATACAGAAAGCAAAACTGTGTGTGCAGATTCCTGAGATAAAGGGCCAGTCTTCTCTGTTAGCTGATGGTCCCAGTATGTCCCAGGAAGAGGACAGGGCTGGGCCCGAGTATGGTGAGGAGGTCAGGCCTTCAGTTGGTAGGAAGGTCCCATTGTGTCTCTTTTCCTTTCTTCGTTGCTGTTTTTCTTCCTCCATCCCCCACCCTACTGAAAAGCATAAAACATAAAATCCATAGGACTGGTAGTCTGAAGACCTGGGTTTTGTGCCTTGATCTACCATCATCCAACAGTGGGACCCCAGAGAAGACACTCGATCTCTTGGGACCTCAGTACCCTCCTTTGGAAACAAGAAGGCCAAATTAAATTATTTTAAAAGACCTTTCCTAGGCTGATCCTTGGAATTCAATTAAGCTACCCAGAAATCTAGGGACTTTCTGGAATGAAATTAGGAATCCAGATGGTCTAGCACAAATGTTAAGGGCCACCCCTTCAGCCAGGCACTAGATATCCCAAATGAAACATCTGGAGAGCCCCAGGAGCAAAGGTCCCCCTGACCCTCTGTCTTGGCAGCCATGGGAGGACCGCCTGAGGTGAGTGTGCGTGAGCAACGCACGCTTAACCAGAAGTTGTTTATCTGGACACCGTCATCATTCCCTGTGAAAAATGCCCTGGAGAGCTTCGTGCATCCTCTTCGCCTCCTCGTCAGGGCCTCTGCAGTCGTACTGTGCTAGTGTTCCTGTTGTTCGTCATGTTTTAAAATTAGCTTCTTAATCCCTTTAATGTTTTCAGCGTCTCTGTCTTGAGGTATGCACCCAGCCGGCACTTAGTGTCAAGCAACCTTTTTACAGCATATAAATAACAAAAATAGATGACTCCCATATCCCTGGCTTCTTCACTAAATGAAGTGCATTTACTCATTGCTCTTATTTTTGTTCTTGGTGAAATAAACCTGAATTTTTGGCAATAAGTTTGACTTTGCAATTCCGTGGTTCATTCTTTAGTTCCATTCACTGAGAAGGCAATAGCATTTTACTCCTTTGCCTGCGATATGTCCTCTCTTGTTAGTGACAGCATCCTTTTACCAGGAGGCTTTGACTCATTTTCTTTTCCTTTCATTCACTTTTCTTTCTTCTTGACTCCCTATACATGTCCTATCCTGAGTGCTCACCTCTTCTTTCTGAATAGTCTTCCTCGGAAATTGTATCCACTAACAACTTCATATCCCCTTTAAGCAGATGACTTCCAAATCTTATGTTTTGATATTTAGACAGCTTTTTCATCAGATACTTACTGCTATCATTCACGACATTTACTGAACACCTTGAATGGTATCCTGTGCTGGTGCTACAGATGTAAAGATGGGTGACTTTCTCTACTTCCAGCATTCTCATGGAGTCTACCTGAAGTGACAGACACACAGTCTGATAAAACCGACCCAATATGACAAGTGCTAAGATAGAATATAAAAAAAAATGCTTTTAGAACATAGAGAAGTGAGTTAACTAAACCTCTGAGGGCTATCAAAGAAAGGCTTCATGGACAAGAGGACATGGGAGGTGGGTCTTGAAGTCTGAGTAGGAGTTTGTGAGTGGTGACCTCTCTAAACTTCCCTCTGTTGGTTTGCTCTGATGTTCTGCCGTCACCTCAAACTTCACATGTCAAAAGTCAAATTCTCTGCCTTACTCCCTAAATTATGTCACACACTTGACTTTCCTATTTCATTATTCCCACAATCATCCAGGGAATATATTTTAGGGACTTTTGTCTCTTTTCTCTCGATTGCCCTACTGTCAGGTCAATCTGCCTGAGGTTATTCTCCCCATTGCATCTGTCTTTTAAATCATTGCCATATCAATTTTTTACGACCATCATTTTGATTTTGTCACTCACCTATTCAAAAATAATGGCAAACTGACGTTTGTTCAGGGCTTACTTTATGAAGCATTTACTTTAAGTCATCTTATTCTCAAAACAATCTGGTGAAATAAATGCTATAATTTTCTGAATCTCTCTGAAATGTATAATCCAGTACTCAGTGAGCTCCTGGAAAGCAGAGATGACGTTCTTTTCACCTCAGCACCCTTAGTACCTCTTACACTGCTGGTTCATAAATGAGGTCCCCTCAAGATTGTATTATGTATCTGTTCCTCCCTTGTGTCTGCACATCTTTATGTGACCAGTAAAAATTATTCGATAAAAAAAATATTCGATCAGAAGACATTGAAATTGGGGCATAAGAAAGACAGTTTCCCCCTTACTACAGGGCTGGTGCTGTGTCTCCATACACTGCTCAGCCATCAAAGAACGACCTCCTGGTGCTGTGATGGCCACTGTTGCAGAATTCTTGAACTTCGAGCTCCCTAATGGGTTTTTAACATTCAGTGCTATGTAGATGCAGAACCACTCCATGTAAACCGCTTTCCTTAATTATGCCACCAAAAACACCATGTACACAATAGTTTGTTTAAATCATTGTTAATACCAGGCTCAATTTAATTGCCTTGCATGGCTTTCAGTGATGCTCTATGATATTACAGACCTAGAGAGTCTATTTAAACACTCTGGTCTCTCATGTTTCTTTAAAAATGGGGGGGTAGGTGTCTGTGGCTTATAATCTGTACTCTTTATTTGCATATCTTGTCTTCTGAATTTACAAGAAAACTGGTTGTAGAAGCCATAATATAAAAAACATTTAAAAATATTAATGAAGGAAAATAATTTAAATCTGGATCTGTAAGAATTTGAAATGTTTCAACCTGGCAACATAGAGTAGCCAAATACTCTCCCTCTGGTCTGACATGGACTAATTAGCGTAAAAAGAGTCAAAGACTTTTTTGGGGTCGTTAATGTTCTCATGAAACCATAGAACATAGTCGATCTTGCCTTTTAAAAGGCAGTTTGCTGACATGAAGGATATGATGAGTCAAAAAACTGTTTAGAAATGTGCTTGACTTTGCAATAACAGTTTATGTTCTTTCTCAGCCAAAATGCTTTGAACACATTAGGCGCCCTTTCCAAGAGCCCCTGCTGCCATCTGCTGGTTTTTATGATTCAGCAGCAAACTGCTAAATGGAGAATGGATGACAGGGTTCAGTTATAACCTATAAGGGAAGAGAATTTGAAGAATATGTTTATTTTTATTCAATATATATGTATATTCATGTATATATGTATATTCATATTCAATATATATGTATAGGTATAACTGAATGCTATGCTGTACACCTGAAACTAACATGATATTGTAAATCAACTATACTTCAATAAAAAAGAAGCTATGCACAAAAACAAACAGCGAAAAAAAGATGTTATTTTCAGGTGTTATTTTCAGGTGTTATTTCAGATGTTATTTTCAATTACAAAAAATCATTTTGTAATTTCATCATGTTTTAAAGAATAGAAGTGAATACTAAAATGAGATTAGGTTACAACTACTTAGAAAAAATGCCTTTGTATAGAATCTTGGACATAAATATAAAATAAAATGGGGATTTACCCTGGGTCCCAGGAAAAGCCCTTATCTTCCCTGTGGAAAACAGACTTCCATCAGTGAAATCAGGTTGTATGAAGCTGGGATAGATGTGAAGTGAAGCAGACTCCAAAATCAGGCACTCTGTGTGTGGGTGAGGGGGAGGTTAGACTGGTTACTGGTGGGGGAGGGAAGCAGGTGTTGGAAGCCTTCCAGAATCCCCTGGAAGGCTTGTTCAAATGAAGATTACTGGGGCCTCCTCCAGAGATGTACTGGGAAATGCTTAAGAACTGGTTCATGAGAAAAAAGACCCTGCTTTGTAGCAGTTGCTGATTTCCATGGTGAATGCTCCCACCATGGCTGATTTCAAGCCACCAACATGGTATCACTAAATGCGGGGCAGGAAGGATGCCCTGTAGCATTTCTTATGTAGCATTTCCACTGCCCACCTACACTCGTTCACCTGCACCTACAAATAACCTCAAGAGCATAGATGACAGTAAAATGTAGTTATTTTATTAAGAAGCATTGAATTTCAAACGTATTATTTCCATTTTAAATATAATTTATTTACTTGAAAGTTTATGTAATTTAAGGTTTAGTCATGGTTGTGTTGAACAAACAGCTTATGAAATTCTTGGAAATTTAACAATCTATTCTCCAGTGTGGGTAGGAACTGGCTCCAGCACACAGCTGACCCCACCCCCAGAGTGGCTGTGAGGATTTCATTGGTATGGAGTGGGGTCTGAGAATTTGCATCTCTGACATCCCCAGGTGATGCTGATACAGCTATTCCATGGCCCACACTAAGAACCGCTGGGTTAGAATACAGCACTGCAAAGTGACTGGGTGCTTCGTTTAATCTAGATGAGTGAGGGAGGTTCTGTGAAAGGCTAAAATTGGAGCTGAACCCTGAACCGTTAGAAAACTCCAGACTTGGAAAAACTGGGATCAAGAGCACCAGGTAGGACTTGCCTTGGTAGGAGCAGGGTTACCTCCTCCAGTGTGGCAGCTGGAAAGGTCACGGTGGGATCCAGATGCAGGCGGTGATTACGGGAGTGTGAAGGTGGGGCTGTCCCCGCATGACTGAAGCTAGATTCTCCATGTGGAATGAGGCCGGTTCATCAGCCTGTGAGATGGGGAAGGGCACTGTATATTTGAGACACCTATTTGTGAAATAGTCATCTTGCAGTGGGAGAAAAATAAATATTCTAAGGAAACATATTGCGAATTGCTGGCGATGTTAGCTGGCTGTTTGAGATTCTTTTGGTTATGGATGCAAAGTGAGAGCGGTTGGCATGGTTACGTCATTTCCTCTAGTAACACTGAGTTGCCAGGTTGCTGGTGCAGAGGAGTGGTTGGTTGGGAAGCCTAAGGCTGGTCAGATTAAAACGATGGAGAAAGATCTCTGCCATTATTGTGGGTATTGGCAAGGCACTGATGACAGGCGTGGGATATAGAATCCAGGGTTTGCAAGGAATTGAGGACGTGGGGTTGCTTTGATTCTGGATAGTGGAAAAGTCAGAGCCTTAGTGACTGGAGGGTTGAACGAAATGGAAGAATTGTTGGAAAGGCCAGAGAGAGGGATGCTTGAAGTGTTTGCTTTAAAAACTCAGGCTATTTTTTTTTTCTGATCTAGCCATAATAATAGACTTGTGTCAGCTACAGTATTTAAGATATGTTGTTGACACTGTTAAATTGCATATTGTCATAACTTTCTTGAAGTCGAAACAAGGATAATAAAGATAATGATAAATTGTCTCGCAGATTATTAATGTCGAATGACATCCAAAAGAATGGGGTTTGGGGAGAGAGCACTGGCCTTAGCCTCAGACTAAGCTTAGCATCCAGACAGCTGGATGTGAGTTTCAGATCATTCACTTAACAGCTGCATGACTTGGGGTATAGCAAAACCTCTCTGAACCTCAGTCATCAATGAAAAGGGCCTGATAGTTTCCTCCATGTAGTGTTGTAAGGGTTAATCATGTATGTAAATCACCAGGCCTGGTGCCTGGTTCTTAGGACATGGCAGCTTTATTTTTATTCCTTCAATACAAATACTTAAGAAGGTGTTATAGCTTGTTTCTCTGAAATACGCCATCCCAAGTAAAATAGAATATGTTGGATTATGACAATGAGATATATATAAGCAATCAGAGAAAATGGATGCACCCGTAATTTACATCAGCTCCCATGATTGTCTGGGGAACAAATGAGACTCCAGAAAAATGGCCAGAAAGATTAATGGCCACTGGATGGAAATACTTCCCTGCAGTACTTATAAATGAACAGCTTCTTTCTCTCTGTCCAAATTGATATGTCCCTTCGATGGTTTTATAGAACTGAATTGTAATCTGAGTTCATTTTCATAATCTTTCTTCATCAATTTGTTTCTTTTTAATCAGGAGGCTTCGAAACAAATCACAGATCTTAAAGGAGAAATCTCATTTGAGGGCTCCTTGAGCGAAGATATGCAAATTAAACCAACACTGAGATATGGCTTTTATCTCTCAAGTGAGTGAAAAGAAAATGATGATACTCAATAGGGGGGAATGTACAGTGAATCCTTGCTTGAAGACTGTAAATTGGTACAATCTTTCTGAAAACCCATTTGATAATACATCGGGAGTCATAAAAGAAGCCCATGTTTTTTGACATAGCCTTTCCCCCCAGGCATGTATTCTAAAGAAATAGTAAAACAGTGTTGCACAAAGATTTAGGAATAAATATATTCATTATGGTGAAAATAAAAATAAATAAAGGTGAGATAAACTAAAGTTCAGCAGTAGGAGAATGGTTTTAAAATGATGGCATGTCCATACAGTGGTAAATGCTATAAGATTGAATTTTTAAAAATACAAGATATAAAACGGAAGGTTTTACCTGATGCCAGTTCTATAAATAATAAGCACAGAAAATTTTATGGAAATAAATCTATCACAACATTAACCATTGTTATTTCAGTACAGTAGAAAGTCAGTTGATTTTCATTTTGTCCTTTTTCTTTTTAAAGCCTCTCTACATTTTCCAGGTACTTTACAATAACAATATATTATTTTATATGAAAAGCAAAACATTAAAAGGTGTTGAACTTATTGAGAAAAGGGTACAATGCTAGATCCTTCCACTTTTCCACACTTTCTGTGCTTTCAACAGTCAGATTTCTGCCATCCCTTCTCTACTGGAATTGTTCATTTAGAGGTTTTGGTGCCTGAAATTGTCAGCTCCACAGGCATCTTCTCAGCCCTGAGTTTACTTAATATCTCAGCATAGCTTACACAATTGATTTACCCTTTATTCATTTTTTAATACTAGCTTTATTTAGATGTAATCTACACATAGTAAAATTCACCATTTAAAAATGCACAATCACTTCTTTGTTCTTGAAACACCCTTCTTAAATTGCTGTGTCTGGACACTACCCTGATTTATTCATTCATATTGGGGGTCATTGGGCGCCATCTATGTGCTAGGTGCTAGTTCCCCTAACTTTACTCTGCCATTCCTTTTTAGTCCCCTTTGCTAGGTCCTCTTCCTCTGCCCAGCTCTCAAAAATCAACATCCGTAAAGCTCTGTTCTCTCTCTCAGCATTGTCCCCACTAGCCGGTCAGTTCACCTCAGCCCAGTGTATCTCCTGAATCTCTTCACCCACGTGTACCATTAATGCCCGAAAGCTCATGGGTCCACAGCTGAATTCATCTCTCTGTGTCCCTTGCCACACAGCTCCCTTCCTGCACCTGCTTCTGTATTTCTATCCTGATTAATGGTGTCCCGGTCCTGCAAGTCAATCATGATAGAAGACCTAGAGACACATTTGATTCTGACTATTTTCTTTTATGACCGCCTTGTCTATTTTAAGGATCTTGATTCTGTACCATTCAAGCCATTTCTGTAACCAGTGCCCTGGTTTCACCCTTATTGGCTCGGCACCTCTCAAGTGGACAGTGCAGTCGCCTTTGGGGATCCCGTCTCTATCTTCCACGCTGTCACCAGGGTCACCTTCCTAATGATAGTCCTGGTTAAGTCCCTCTTGTGTTCCAAAACCTTTCTACAGGATAAAGCTCAAGCTGCTTGGCTCAGTAATCAAAGACATCCATGACCTGGCCCCGAATTACTCTTCCAGGCCTACATACTACTGTTGAGCCCTATGACTCTCCTACAGTCCAGCCAGATTTGAGAATTCATGACCCCTGGACACACCCCCTTCACTGAACCCTTCATGGTGCACTTACTTCCATCATTCCCTTTTTCCTCCATTTCTGCTAATTAATACATGGGCCACTTCCGAAGACCAGTTCCAATGATCCAGCTTCTAGGAAGTCCTCTGTCATTTCTTTAACCTTTCCCACCTTTCCACTCCCATCGCCATTTGTCTGGAAACTTGGAGCACTTACCATGCTCTACAAGGCTGTTGCAATTTGCCCATTTATATTTATCTCCCACTTATACTAATAGCAGCCACTGGGCCTCCTTTATCTTTGTGTAATTCATGATTCTAGCATAGGACTCTATGCAAAATGGGCACTTAATAAATATATTTAGATTGAAAGGGGATTCAACATCCTGGTATTTTAATCTCTAATCTGGTTTCTAATACACAATGTTCAAGGCCTCCACCAATAGGCAGATTACCCCCACCTTCCTGCCAGCCTTTAATATCTCTGAATGTTTTTAAATCTAAGCAAGTACATAATTACTTAATTACTGAGGGCTGAGTGGCCAGCCTCATGGTCTTATGATCAGAATCAAACTGATGGAGAAGAAAAACTCTAGGACTTGTCACCATGCTTTGCCTCAGTCCATTCCTGATTCCAATCTACCAGTGAATCTGGTAGCACTTCTGTCATTAAACAAAGCATCACTTTCACTCTGCCAGGGGTTGATCTGCCCAGTTCGGTGAGCAGATGTAGTTCAGAGCTGTGGGCTTTGCTCTGTAACCATAAAGAGACTTCATCTCCTAGGATCTTCATGTGGTAGCATCCTCAGCAGGTGGCAAAGAAAAAGAGAGGAGGCATTTGGTGCTCACCACTGGAGTCAACTCTGACCCAAAAGATCCATCAACCCATAGTAAATCTTATATTTTTAAGATCATATGCTTTAAAAAAAATTTTATAACCCCCAAGTTAAAAAAAAACCCTCATATATTTGAAATTGCACTTATACTGTTGATGCATTCCAACAATTTCCTTCAATGATATCTTCCAATTTAGCTAATCCACAAGTCACAAGAGGACTTTTAACTGCCCTACAAAACTGGAGGGAATTTCCCATCTAAAAATCTTAGCAGGAAAT
Source organism: Mesoplodon mirus (assembly GCF_964341445.2). Lineage (NCBI taxonomy): Eukaryota > Metazoa > Chordata > Mammalia > Artiodactyla > Ziphiidae > Mesoplodon > Mesoplodon mirus. Next base: position 77,789,963 of record NC_138988.1, on the reverse strand, counting down.
CTATCTTTCAAGAGAACTGCCCACATTTCCTGGTTTAATTAGCCTAATTAATATATTTAAGTACTGATTAATTATTATCATGTTTTCAGGATGTAATCTATTCTTAAAAAGACACACACACTTCTGCTCTTCTTTTCATTCAGTTTGTCTCTGAGAATCTTTGATTCAATGCTCCCTCTCTCCTCTTGGGGAGAATTTTTTTTAATATAATCAAGTTTTTGTTTCTCTTTTTTCTACTTCTCTATTCTGCCAGTATCAGTGAAAGTGCTTTTCTTTAGTAGAAGTTAAATCTTTAATGCCACTCAATTTATTCATTGCATCTCAGTAGAGCCACCATTTTGGTTAAAGAGAAAGAATCGTTTCTCTTATGAAAAAAAGGATTAAGAGTAAGCATAAGAACATAAAATTAAGAGAGAGCTTAATAACTTATTCTTGGCTTAGTTGGCTAAGTTAATTCTAAATTTGAAAAGAAATGTGCAGAATTAAGATTGTATAATTTTATCGATCCTTTGGATAACTCTGTAGGCTAAATTTAAATCAAGGGGATGAATTATATTATCAGCTAGGAATGGAGAAGGGTCGATAGTGGACTGGAAGAAGACTAGTTTCTTTCCCGTTCTATGAGCTCTTAAAATGTCATTGATAATATAAGAATAACCATGGGGACACTCAACAGAGAGCCTAAATGAGAGACTTTCTTGGCCAGCATGGAATACGTCCGTTTCATTCATCCTTGCATTACAGTGTTCCTTTCTGTTTATTTTAATATACATGAAATCAAATAGACTCAACAAGGTATAGGCACTTGCTACTTTTTTTTTTGCCACAAAGCTGTATAAGATCCTGCTTCAGGTGGCAGGATAGTGAGAAACAACAAAAGTAACTCTTCCCAAGTCCAAAACTCAAGTATCTGGCACAACACAGGAGGACCAGGAAGTCATTAAAATAGACTTCTGAAGAGGGGAAGAAGCATCCCAAAGTCAGTGTGAAAAAGCATGGCTCCCCTAAGGGTCCCATCTCCTACTGCTTGCACTTGTGGGTGCTGAAGTTCTGGTTTCCAGGTCCTTGGTGTTATTCTATATGCAGTAACCATAGAAGCGGCAGCTACGAGTCTGACAAGAAAAGATGAAAAGGCTGAAAATAATCAGGAACATGAGTTACAGGAGAATAGTAATCTGTGGTCCCGTAATGTAAGGACAGCCACCAGTCTGTGTATTACAGTGGACACGATTATAAGTAGCAACCACGAATGAGCACCCCCCATGTATGAAAGTGACTTCCATATGTTATCCCTGACCTTCAAAAGAATAGGAAGTGATGACTATTTTATAGATAAGAACTCAAGAGATGTCCTATGACTTCCTCAAAGGCATATAGAAAATAAGCAGAGAAGCCAAGTTCAATCTCATAGGGTTTAGAACTGGGGCTACACTAGGAAGTGGTGATAAACAAGTCATTCCTTGTTGACAGCATGTCCTGAGTTTAAAAGTTTGATTCCAAGCATCCTGCTTTTTATTTTCCTTTATGTACTCCCATAGTTCCACTCTAGCAACTTTTGAGTGACTCCATTAAACCCTTTAGGATAGACCTCCAACCCATCCCTTTCACGACCCTACTACCCTCCTTACCAGCTTAAGTGTTATGGCCCACCATTAGAACAGCGTCCTTCAGAATGCCCTTAGTAGTGTTGCTCTCTTTATTATATTCCCTTGCAAGAGGCTTCACCCTAGCTTAACACAATTCATGAGTCCGCCCCTGAGCAGTTGCTGGAGAAAAGTACACAACTGGCTGACTGTTCTCACTTTACACACAATCCAGCAGACTACAACTGGACATTCAGTACGACTGGCATTTCTCCTGTAGGTGTTCCCTTTTCCACTCACTGAAAGGGTTGTTTCGCACTTTTTCATCTTTTTTCCAATGCCCATCTCAAATGATAATATTGCCTCACACATCATTGAGATTCCAGAAACAAGCAGAGTCTCCCCACCTCATCTTTCCACGGCCAAGTCTACCCACCTGATTTCCTGTTAGCCTGTGCTCTCTGCCTTCCCTCCTTTTGCAAAGGCTGAAGCATCTCTGATCCTAGCAATGACCCAACCCTCCACTGTGCCCAGGGTCCCAACCCTTCTTGCCTCCAAAACCTTTGGTACCTACAATGAGCCTTCTTTCCTAAAGGATGAATCTCTTTCTCTCTACTAGGTTATCCTTATCAGCATGTGAAGATATCTCCTGTCCTTCAAACAGAAAAGTCCCATCTCTGCCCTACGTCTTCTTCCAATGATTTCTCTTACCCACGTCACAGAAAACCTTTCTGGAATAGTTTTCTATAATCATTGTCTCCCCACCTCAGGTTGATTCCTCAGCATGCTCCCAGTTAGGCATCTCTCCCTGTCACTCCACTAAATGAGACAGCTCTCATTAAAGTGATGGTGACCTTCATGTTGCCAAACCCAAGAGTCATCTTTTTCCATAGTGTTCTTGACCTCTCAAGGGCATAGGTCAAAGTTGACCATTCCTTCCTTCTTGAAACTCTTTTGACGCTCATGACACGGTAATCTCTATTTCTCTTTCCTTGTTGCCTACTTCTTTTCCACGTCCTGTTCTCCTCTTTTTCCTCTGCTAAACTTGATGAACCCCATAGGTACGTTATTGGCCACTTTCTATTTTCTATTTATACATTCTCCATAGGTGATCTCATCCAGCCCCATAGCTTTTAACGCCATCTCAATGCCAACAACTCCTTCAAACTCTACTTCTAGCCTTGACCATACCCCGAACTCCAGACTCAGAGATTTAATTGTCTACTGGACATTCCCATGGAAGTTGGAACTTCTCCTTTGCAGACTTAACATTGGCAAAGCAGAGCTTTTGGTCACCCCACCAGAAAGCTTTGGGCTACCCCACCACATGTCAGTAAACACCGTCACCACCCACTCAGTTACTCAAGTCAAACATCTAGGAGGCATCCTTCTTCCTAGCACTCTCCTTAACATATAATCCCTATCAAGTCCTATAAGATCTATATCTGAAAAATACTAGATCAGACTTCTTCACTCTGTCTCTGCAACTATCAGTTTAGATCAAGCCGCCATTTTCTTTTGCCTACGATGATCTCCCAGTGGATATTCCTGCCTCTACTGACGGGCTGTCTACAACCCACGCTCCTCACAGCAGCCAGAGAGATCGTTACAAAGCACAAATATGATGATCATGTCACTTCTTTATTTAAAGCCCTCCAATCACTTCCCATCATACTTAGAATACAATTCAAACTCCTGACCCTGATTATGCCCTGCCAACATTTCAAATCTTACCTTATAACCATTCACCTTTTCACCCATCAAGTTTCTGCCAAACTGTCTCTCTCTTTTTTTGTTTTGATCCTGAACCAGCTGTTCTTTCTTCCTGGGATGCTCTTCTTTTAAATTATTATAGGACTGGGTACCACTTTTCATTCAGATCTCAACTTCAATGTCTTATCCTTAGAGGTAGGACTTACTCTCACATCCCTCTTTTTTTCATTCTCTACTTGAAAATAATCTGACTTTAAAAATAGCTTATTTTGTTGATTTGCTGGTTGATTGGTTAGTTCATTTCTATCTCTCCCAACAAGCTCCATGAGAGAAGAGCCTTGTCTGAGCTGTTTTCTGGCTCTATTCCCGATCCCTGTATCCCTTTTGTGGATGAATGAATGAATAGGCTAGTGAACCAGATGAGATTGTACTCACAAGTCTTGTTTCAGGGATAGCAAAGTACAGCAAAAAGAATGGTTTGGTACCAGAAACAACGAAACTAAGCCAGTGCCTTACATGTTAGTTTGAAGAGCTTGAAATGCATAAAATAACAAAACAATCAGCCATTCTGAATTACTGAGTAAGGTTGGGGAGGGGCTTGATATGATGAGAACCACCTTGAAATAGCTGCTGTATTCTGGCAATTTAGATGTAATTTAAGTTGGTTTCCCTATCGTGGTGGGAGGGCGAAAGAGAAAAATGAAATGGCCCAAGCAGAAAAAAGCAACACTGACTCAAGTAGACCACAAATGAAATGATCAGTCCTTACGTAATTGAGGATTTATGATAATTTCTAAAACCTTCACCTCTAACTTTGCTGTCTGTTGCACCTGGAGCATCCGCTGAGTGGATTGGGCAGATGCAGGTACCTGAGCTGGGCTTCTTACCTAAACTGTGCCATTTCCCAGTATGTCAAGGAGGATGCTCCTGTCGTATAGGAGGAATGGGGACCCTTATGATGCTCTTCTGCCTCCTGTGCCCTTATTATCTCTCTAAGGGCAGACCTGCCATTGTTCCCAGGTTGATCGACTCATTGACATGTTCGTTGAACCCTCAGCATGTGCCAGGCACTGTACCAGGCCTGGGGCTACTGCACTGCCTCCCTTCCTACCCGGTTGCTTCATCTCCTTCGGGTCCCCCCAACCAGTGCCACTTTTCAGACCACTTTGTCCCTGAGCAAGGGCTTCAGTGCATAACATCTTTCCAACATAACAATATGTCGAAGCGGAGACCATAAATCTAGCCATTGATTGGTTTATGGAGGTGGCAGTTCATGGCCCATATTGATCAATATTTTCTTGCAGCAACCTTTTCATTTAGCTGTGTGGAGCCCATTGACAGATCGATTGATGCCAACATTTCCTTCACGGCAGGCACTGAGCTGGATGCACACATGCAGAGGGAAGAGGACTCTGCCTTTGCTTTCTGAAATTAACTCCAGTGAGGACCGCCATGATTCCTCGTGGCTTCTAACTGCAGATCTTTTGAGCACCTAAGCATGCTTTGACTCTTACACTAAAAATCAAGGGCAGACCCAGTAGATAATAGTAGATAAGCACAGGCTTTGGGGGCAGACTTGGCTTGAAAACCCAGCTCTGCCACTTTGTAATTGTCTAGCCTTACAAAATTCCTTAATATCTCTGACCCTGGGTCCTTTGCATGTCAAATGTCAAGAGCATTAGAATGTAGGAAGAGTACACAGGATACGTGTTCAGTAAATAGTAGCTAAAATTAAAAGAAGGAATAACGGTTCTTTGATACTCTTATTTAAGTATTGAAAGGTCACTAAGAATTCTTTAAACAGACCTTATGAACAGAATTATAGCAAACTCTACTCTGTGTTTCTTGTTGTTCATTGGGTTGGCTTGGGGGAGGGCGGCAGAAATGATGCCTCTAGTTTAGGCCTTCTGAGGTTTTCATTTATTCTATATAGAATCTTAGAATCCTACGGTGAAATGTTTGGGCATCTTCATGTGAGTGAGGACTTTACTGAATATCCTATTCAACCCCTATTGATGCTTTACTGAAAGGATATTTTGGCCACCTTGAGTAAATGCTGCAGATCCACTCCACTCCATTTTCTACCACCTTCCAGCCCCTCCAACCCCAGCCTTTGCAGAGAGCAACACAGATCCGTGACTTTCCTGACAACCCACCAGGCTACTCAAGATTTACTCAGGGACTTGGGTTCTTCATAAAACCTTGTCCAGTTTATTACTATTTTGAAATCTTTTAATCCTAATTCTATGATTAAGTGAAAATTGTAGGACTCTAGTATAATATGGGGTGAGCCATATCTTACACTCAGCCGATGACTTTTCCGGAAAACTTGAGTTTACATATGGCGGAGAGAGATGTCAGCCGTAGGTAATAGAACTATATCGTGTTTCATTATATGGGTCAGGGCCTTGGTCCTGGAGGTGGTCTATTACATTAAAGTCTATCTTACCTAAAGCAAAGCTATAACAAGCAATGGAAGCCATACTCCTTTCAAATTGACTGGGAAGTTTAAAACTTGCCTTTAGTTGGCATGACCTGTGTTTCCTTGGACATCACATCTGATACCAGGGTGCAAGCTATTAGATTGTTCCTAAATGTTAAAATCTCTCATAGAAATACACACCTCAGTTAGCCCAGTGGAAAGGTCCTGGAGGCAGCTTTGCCATAGGGGGTAGCCTTAGGCTCATCATTTGAAATCCCACCCTTAGTCTCATCATTTGTTGAATGATCAATGGCGGGGACATAGCAGAGAATGAGAGCTGTGACAGCTTCTAGGAGCTCCCGATCACCTGACACTTACCGTGGACGAGGTGTCTATGAACTTTTTGTTATTGTGGTAAAATATGCATAACATAAAATTTACCATTTCAACCATTTTAAAATGTATTAAGTACATTCATATTGTTCAACCATCGCCACTCTCTATCTCCAGAAAATTTTCATCTTCCAAACTGAAAGTTAATATACCCAATGAAAGTAACTCCCCCTTCCCCCTTCCCCCCACCCCCCAGCCTCTAGCAATCTCTATTGTACTTTCGGTCTCTATGAATTTGACTCCTTTAGGTACCTCATATATATATGGAATCCTACAGTATTTGTCCCTTTCTGTCTTGCTTATTTCACTTTGCATAACATTCTCAAGGTCCATCCATGTTGTAGTGTATGTCAGAATTTCCTTCTTTTTAAAATTTTTTAAATATTTATTTATTTATTTATTTTGGCGGTACGCGGGCCTCTCACCGTTGTGGCCTCTCCCGTTGCGGAGCACAGGCTCCGGACGCGCAGGCTCAGCGGCCATAGCTCACGGGCCCAGCCGCTCCGCGGCACGTGGGATCTTCCCGGACCGGGACACGAACCCGAGTCCCCTGCATCGGCAGGAGGACTCTCAACCATTGCGCCACCAGGGAAGCCCCAGAATTTCCTTCTTTTTAAGGCTGAATAACATTCCACTGTATGTATGTACCACATTTTGTTTATCGCTTCATCCATCCTTGATGGAAAATATTCTGTGTGTTCTTCCGAAGAACCATAGACTGTTCTCACTGCTTGATACTTGAAGTATGTGTCTTCAGAAGGTTGAGGTATTTTTTCAAGGTTACACGCTAAGAAATGGAGTTGCTGATGAGCAAACTTAGCCCTGTGAGTTCCCTCCTGCTGTCGGCTTCCTGCATGCACCAGCCACCTTTCAATTATTGTAAGGATGCCCAACATCTTGGTTATAAGAGAACTTTGAAACCCCAAATTGACAAATATCTTAAGATCATATCACCCTTGTTAACATTTCGTATTTTCCAAATAATATTAATTACTGTGCTTTTGAATTGTTCAAAGATTTGCTCTATAAGTAGGATTTTTCACAAAACAAGAAAATCATAATTCCTACAGGCTGCTCTTATGAATCTGCTTCTTATCTGGAACCTCACCTCTGCTGGGCATTCAGGAAATATTTGGATACTGTAGTGACAGGCAAGAGATGCCCATTGTAAGAGCTGGTCTGTTCTATTGATATTTCTTGGGCGTGCCTTTTTGCTTGGTGGCCAGCAGGTGGCGACATACCATGTGCTGTTTCCTACTCTGGAAAAATCTCACCAAATCCTCTTCAGCTTTTTCAGCGTGTCCTCATCCACTTCAAATATGCCATTGAGAATGGGGTCTAGTATTGATATATTTCACATCAGCTGGTAGCTCTAAACTTTGGTCAAAAAATATGAACTTGTACATGGAGAAAAAAATTTTAAAGAAGGTACAAGAGAGTAAAATGTTGGCATGGTTAATTAATAAACCTTTAAAAGGTGTAAGAACAAACTCAGTTTAAATTTCTTATTTCCTCCTATAACCCTTCGGTACCTACAAAATGTGATTTTTTTAAGTTATTGCATTCATATTTGCTCGTAGAATTGTATACAAAGGAGAGTTAATCTGTAGGACTCTGGGGTTGATGAGAACCTTGAGAAATCATTTTAGACTATTCCTTTTCTTTACACAGAATTCCTAATATTTATGCCCAATGCTCCTAAAAACCCCAAGACAACTTTTTCGTTCAAATAAATTGGCATATAAGGAATCTATTTGGTAGCATAATTAAAAAGACATCTGAGTGGCAAATGATCTTTGTTTGCATTTCACGGTTTGGTATATCCCGATGAAATTCATGGAACCTGGAATGTCTCCCAGAACCCAGGATTTTATGTGATGGTTGGCCCTTTCTTGTCCTCTTGACTTCCTGCATATAAGTAGGAGCAAACATGATACAGGCATTCTTAAGAGGATGGCATTTCTCTTGGTCACACTATCTCCAGTTGGAAAAAAAAAAAACAATAATAAGGCAAGTTAGAAATGTCATTTCCTTGCCAAGCCCCTAACCAATCTTTTTCATATTCCTTATTGTCTGGTTATTCAAAGTGGCTGAATCACTCAGATGGGTAGAGTACCAAGATAGAGGAACCAAGGAGCTGAGTTCCTTCTCTGCATGGGCTGGCAGCTCTGCTCTGTTGGGCTGGCAGGACCTGTATCCTAATCTTGGTCGCTGCCCTAGGAGACCTAGTAGTAGCATTCAGCATCAATCTGTCACCATTACTGGAAATAGGAAATCTTCAAATTATACCCGCTTCCCTCCCAGCGGAATCTTCTATACGTGAAGGACAGCACATCCAGCTCCTTTTCTTTTTTTTTAACAGTAGAGGGAGGCCAGCTAAACTGCTTAGCTAATTAGTCACCATCTTCCGGGCAGGACAAAGAGAACCCGGGTTGCAGGCTGAGCCAGCTGGTCCCATCTGCAGCAGGTTGCCAGAAGAGCCTGCATGCATCACAGCTGTTTAGCCCCATATTGGGTGGCTCTAAACGTGAGAACAGGTACCTGGGCAAAATAATAACGTAGAGCAGAGAGGTGAGAGCTGCCCACAGGGTAGTAATAGGAACATTGCCAAACAACTTTGGAAAGCTACCTCTTCGAGGGAGCTGACAGAGGCCACGGAGGAAACAGAAAATATTCGTGGTTCCAGAAGGACTCTGACCAGAAAATCCTCAGACGTTGCTCCCCTCCTGAGAGAATAATCATGGATTTTTGAAAATATCAATCTCAACATATTGATGACTTTCAAAAATCAGAGCTGCTTCTTTCCAGATGGGCAATTTCAGGGTTGGCTTGTATGAGTCCATTTCAACCTCCTATTTCTTATTCTGTTTATACTCTTTTGGGCAAGGTTTCAGTTTTTATGTAGTCCTCCATCAATCTTTTTCTCTTTTTCCCTCTCTCTTAGGAGGCATGCTTCTAAAGGTCTGCCCCTCTGTAAAATTTTGTAATCTCACCTTTATTTGTATCTAGTACTGGTAAGTTACCCATTCATCAAAAATTCTCAGGAATCAGCTAAAGAGGAGTCTGGGGAACCTTGGTATCTCTACAGGCCAGTGACTTTAAGCCTCGGCTGCATCCCACTCACCTGGCAGCTTATTAAAACACAGATTGCTGGGCCCCTCCCCCAGGGATTCTGCTTTAATAGGTTTGCCAAGGGGCCTGATCATTTGCCTAACAGGTTCCCAAGTGATGCTGATTCTGATGCTGCAGGTCCATGGACCACACTTTGAGAACCAGAGCTGTAGGTCAAGGTATGGGCTTCCAAACTTCGTTGAACATAAAATCACCTAAATAACTCGCAACAAATACAAGTTTCTTGATATTGTCACAAAATAGGATATTGACATATACAAAATAAAAACAAGAAATTATCAGTCTTGAAATGGATTCCCTTCCCCTAACCCCACATATATATATATATATTTGTTTGTTTGTTTTTTACGGTACGCGGGCCTCTCACTGCTGTGGCCTCTCCCATTGCGGAGCACAGGCTCCAGATGCGGAGGCTCAGCGGCCATGGCTCACGGGCCCAGCCGCTTCGCGGCATGTGGGATCTTCCCGGACCGGGGCCCGAACCCGTGTCCCCTGCATCGGCAGGCGGACTCTCAACCACTGAGCCACCAGGGAAGCCCTCTGTTTTTTTGTTGTTTTTTGTTTTTCCACCTCTATTTTTTAAAATCCTCATCCTTCTAGCCCTCCCTCCATGAAGCAGTTGCCCACAGCCAAAGGAGCTCTTTCATGTTTCTGAACATTCAGAGTATTGTAGTTTCCCTGTCTTACTATTATTTGAATGTGAACTTTTTCAAGATGGGGGCTTTGCCTGAGTCTTCTTCAGATTCTTTTTGGGGACTTAGAGAAAACATTTTAAAATGTTTAAATCTTTACTTTCTTGCTTTCTCATGAGAAATTAAGATTTTATTTCCACTAAGATCTTTATATTTGATAAGAAGCAAGACTTCCGGGTAAGATGGCGGAAGAGTAAGACGCGGAGATCACCTTCCTCCCCACGGATACACCAGAAATACAGCTACACGTGGAACAACTCCTACAGAACACCTACTGAACGCTGGCAGAAGACCCCAGACCTCCCAAAAGGCAAGAAACTCCCCACATACCTGGGTAGGGCAAAGCGGAGAGATCCGCACACAGAGGATCGGTGCCGAGCGGCACTCACCAGACCGAAAGGCTTGTCTGCTCGCCCGCCGGGGCGCGCAGCGCTGGAAGCTGAGGCTCGGGCTTCGGTCAGAGCGCAGGGAGAGGACTGGGGCTGGCGGCGAGAACTCAGCCTGAAGGGGGCTAATGTGCCACAGCTAGCCGGGAGGGAGTCCGGGAAAACTCTGGAGCTGCCGAAGAGGCAAGAGACTTTTTCTCCCCTCTTGGTTTCCTGGTGCGCTAGGAGAGGGGATTAAGAGCGCTGCTTAAAGGGGCTCCACGGACGGGCGCGAGTCGCGACTGAAAGCGCGGAGCCCAGTGACAGGCGTGGGACGCTGGGGCTGCTGCTGCCGCCGCCAAGAAGCCTGTGTGCGAGCGCAGGTCACTGCCCACACCGCCCTTCCGGGAGCCTGTGCAGCCCGCCACTGCCGGGGTCCCGGGATCCAGGGGCGGCATCCCTGGGAGAACGCACGGCGCGCCTCGGGCTGGTGCAACGTCACGCCGACCTCTGCCGCTGCAGGCTTGCCCCGCACTCCGTGCCCCTCCCTCCCGCCCGGCCTGAGTGAGCCAGAGTCCCCGAAGAGGCTGCTCCTTTAACCCTGTCCTATCTGAGCGAAGAACAGACGCCCTCCGGCGACCTACACGCAGAGGCGGGGCCAAATCCAAAGCTGAGACCCAGGAGCTGTGAGAACAAAGAAGAGAAAGGGAAACCTCTCCCAGCAGCCTCAGAAGCAGCGGATTAAAGCTCCACAATCAACTTGATGTACCCTGCATCTGCGGAATACATGAATAGACAACACATCATCCCAAATTGAGGAGCCCGGAGTCAGTGCTGTGCCTCTGAGGTGGGAGAGCCAACTTCAGGACACTGGTCCACAAGAGACCTCCCAGCTCCACATAATATCAAACGGCGAAAATCTTCCAGAGATCTCCATCTCAACACCAGCACCCAGCTTCACTCAACGACCAGCAGGCTACAGTGCTGGACACCCTGAGCCAAACAACTAGCAAGACAGGAACACAACGCCACCCATTAGCAGAGAGGTGGCCTAAAATCATAAAAAGTCCACAGACACCCCAAAACACACCACCAGACGTGGACCTGCCCACCAGAAAGACAAGATCCAGCCTCATCCACCAGAACACAGGCACTAGTCCCCTCCACCAGGAAGCCTACACAACCCACTAAACCAACCTTAGCCACTGGGGACAGACACCAAAAACAACAGGAACTACGAACCTGCAGCCTGCAAAAAGGAGACCCCAAACACAGTAACATAAGCAAAATGAGAAGACAGAAAAACACACAGCAGGAGAAGGAGCAAGATAAAAACCCACCCGACCTAACAAATGAAGAGGTAATAGGCAGTCTACCTGAAAAAGAATTCAGAATAATGATGGTAAAGATGATCCAAGATTCTATTTCCCAGATCCAAAATCTTGGAAATAGAATAGACAAAATGCAAGAAACAGTTAACAAGGACCTAGAAGAACTAAAGATGAATCAAACATCGATTAAAAACACAATACATGAAATAAAAAATACTCTAGATGGGATCAATAGCAGAATAACTGAGGCAGAAGAACGGATAAGTGAGGTGGAAGATAAAATAGTGGAAATAACTGCTGCAGAGCAAAATAAAGAAAAAAGAATGAAAAGAACAGAGGACAGTCTCAGAGACCTCTGGGACAACATTAAACACACCAACATTCGAATTATAGGGGTTCCAGAAGAAGAAGAGAAAAAGAAAGGGACTGAGAAAATATTTGAAGAGATTATAGTTGAAAACTTCCCTAATATGGGAAAAGAAATAGTTAATCAAGTCCAGGAGGCACAGAGAGTCCCATACAGAATAAATCCAAGGAGAAATACGCCAAGACACATATTAATCAAACTGTCAAAAATTAAACACAAAGAAATCATATTAAAAGCAGCAAGGCAAAAACAACAAACAACACACAAGGGAATCCCCATCAGGATAACAGCTGATCTCTCAGCAGAAACTCTACAAGCCAGAAGGGAGTGGCAGGACATACTTAAAGTGATGAAGGAGAAAAACCTGCAACCAAGATTACTCTACCCAGCAAGGATCTCATTCAGATTTGATGGAGAAATTAAAATGTTTACAGACAAGCAAAAGCTGAGAGAGTTCAGCACCACCAAACCAGCTTTACAACAAATGCTAAAGGAACTTCTCTAGGCAAGAAACACAACAGAAGTAAAAGACCTACAATAATGAACCCAAAACAATTAAGAAAATGGGAATAGGAACATACATATCGATAATTACCTTAAATGTAAATGGACTAAATGCTCCCACCAAAAGACACAGAGTGGCTGAATGGATACAAAAACAAGACCCATCTATATGCTGTCTACAAGAGACCCACTTCAGACCTAGAGACACATACAGACTGAAAGTAAGGGGATGGAAAAAGATATTCCATGCAAATGGAAACCAAAAGAAAGCTGGAGTAGCAATTCTCATATCAGACAAAATAGACTTTAAAATAAGGACTACTAGAAGAGACAAAGAAGGACACTACATAATGATCAAGGGATCGATCCAAGAAGAAGATATAACAATTGTAAATATTTATGCACCCAAAATAGGAGCACCTCAATACATAAGGCAAATACTAACAGCCATAAAAGGAGAAATCGACAGTAACACAATCATAGTAGGGGACTTTAACACCCCACTTTCACCAATGGACAGATCATCCAAAATGAAAATAAATAAGGAAACACAAGCTTTAAATGATACATTAAACAAGATGGACTTAATTGATATTTATAGGACATTCCATCCAAAAACAACAGAATACACATTTTTCTCAAGTGCTCATGGAACATTCTCCAGGATAGATCATATCTTGGGTCACAAATCAAGCCTTGGTAAATTTAAGAAAATTGAAATTGTATCAAGTATCTTTTCCGACCACAATGCTATGAGACTAGATATCAATTACAGGAAAAGAGCTGTAAAAAATACAAACACATGGAGGCTAAACAATACACTACTTAATAACGAAGTGATCACTGAAGAAATCAAAGAGGAAATTAAAAAATACCTAGAAACAAATGACAATGGAGACACGACGACCCAAAACCTATGGGATGCAGCAAAAGCAGTTTTAAGAGGGAAGTTTATAGCAATACAATCCCACCTTAAGAAACAGGAAACATCTCGAATAAACAACCTAACCTTGCACCTAAAGCAATTAGAGAAAGAAGAACAAAAACATCCCAAAGTTAGCAGAAGGAAAGAAATCATAAAAATCAGATCAGAAATAAATGAAAAAGAAATGAAGGAAACGATAGCAAAGATCAATAAAACTAAAAGCTGGTTCTTTGAGAAGATAAACAAAATTGATAAACCATTAGCCAGACTCATCAAGAAAAAAAGGGAGAAGACTCAAATCAATAGAATTAGAAATGAAAAAGGAGAAGTAACAACTGACACTACAGAAATACAAAAGATCATGAGAGATTACTATAAGCAACTCTATGCCAATAAAATGGACAACCTGGAAGAAATGGACAAATTCTTAGAAATGCACAACCTGCCGAGACTGAATCAGGAAGAAATAGAAAATATGAACAGACCAATCACAAGCACTGAAATTGAAACTGTGATAAAAAATCTTCCAACAAACAAAAGCCCAGGACCAGATGGCTTCACAGGCGAATTCTATCAAGCATTTAGAGAAGAGCTAACACCTATCCTTCTGAAACTCTTCCAAAATATAGCAGAGGGAGGAACACTCCCAAACTCATTCTACGAGGCCACCATCACCTTGATACCAAAACCAGGCAAGGATGTCACAAAGAAAGAAAACTACAGGCCAATATCACTGATGAACATAGATGCAAAAATCCTCAACAAAATACTAGCAAACAGAATCCAACAGCACATTAAAAGGATCATACACCATGATCAAGTGGGGTTTATTCCAGGAATGCAAGGATTCTTCAATATACGCAAATCAATCAACGTGATACACCATATTAACAAATTGAAGGAGAAAAACCATATGATCATCTCAATAGATGCAGAGAAAGCTTTCGACAAAATTCAACACCCATTTATGATAAAAACCCTGCAGAAAGTAGGCATAGAGGGAACTTTCCTCAACATAATAAAGGCCATATATGACAAACCCACAGTCAGCATCGTCCTCAATGGTGAAAAACTGAAACCATTTCCACTAAGATCAGGAACAAGACAAGGTTGCCCACTCTCACCACTCTTATTCAACCTAGTTTTGGAAGTTTTAGCCACAGCAATCAGAGAAGAAAAGGAAATAAAAGGAATCCAAATCGCAAAAGAAGAAGTAAAGCTGTCACTGTTTGCAGATGACATGATACTATACATAGAGAATCCTAAAGATGCTACCAGAAAACTACTAGAGTTAATCAATGAATTTGGTAAAGTTGCAGGATACAAAATTAATGCACAGAAATCTCTGGCATTCCTATATACTGATGATGAAAAATCTGAAAGTGAAATCAAGGAAACACTCCCATTTACCACTGCAACAAAAAGAATAAAATATCTAGGAATAAACCTACCTAAGGAGACAAAAGACCTGTATGCAGAAAATTATAAGACACTGATGAAAGAAATTAAAGATGATACAAATAGATGGAGAGATGTACCATGTTCTTGGATTGGAAGAATCAACATTGTGAAAATGACTCTACTACCCAAAGCAATCTACAGGTTCAATGCAATCCCTATCAAACTACCACTGGCATTTTTCACAGAACTAGAACAAAAAATTTCACAATTTGTATGGAAACACAAAAGACCCCGAATAGCCAAAGCAATCTTGAGAACGAAAAATGGAGCTGGAGGAATCAGGCTCCCTGACTTCAGACTATACTACAAAGCTACAGTAATCAAGACAGTATGGTACTGGCACAAAAACAGAAAGATAGATCAATGGAACAGGATAGAAAGCCCAGAGTTAAACCCACGGACATATGGTCACCTTATCTTTGATAAAGGAGGCAGGAATGTACAGTGGAGAAAGGACAGTCTCTTCAATAAGTGGTGCTGGGAAAACTGGATAGGGACATGTAAAAGTATGAGATTAGATCACTCCCTAACACCATACACAAAAATAAGCTCAAAATGGATTAAAGACCTAAATGTAAGGCCAGACACTATCAAACTCTTAGAGGAAAACATAGGCAGAACACTCTATGACATAAATCACAGCAAGATCCTTTTTGACCCACCTCCTAGAGAAATGGAAATAAAGACAAAAATAAACACATGGGACCTAATGAAACTTAAAAGCTTTTGCACAGCAAAGGAAACCATAAACAAGACCAAAAGACAACCCTCAGAATGGGAGAAAATATTTGCAAATGAAGCAACTGACAAAGGATTAATCTCCAAAATTTATAAGCAGCTCATGCAGCTCAATAACAAAAAAACAAACAACCCAATCCAAAAATGGGCAGAAGACCTAAATAGACATTTCTCCACAGAAGATATACAGACTGCCAACAAACACATGAAAGGATGCTCAACATCTTTACTCATTAGAGAAATGCAAATCAAAACTACAATGAGATATCATCTCACACCAGTCAGAATGGCCATCATCAAAAAATCTAGAAACAATAAATGCTGGAGAGGGTGTGGAAAAAAGGGAACACTCTTGCACTGCTGGTGGGAATGTGAATTGGTATAGCCACTCTGGAGAACGGTATGGAGGTTCCTTAAAAAACTACAAATAGAACTACCATATGACCCAGCAATCCCACTACTGGGCATATACCCTGAGAAAACCATAATTCCAAAAGAGACATGTACCAAAATGTTCATAGCAGCCCTATTTACAATAGCCCGGAGATGGAAACAGCCTAAGTGTCCATCATCGGATGAATGGATAAAGAAGATGTGGCACATATATACAATGGAATATTACTCAGCCATAAAAAGAAATGAAATTGAGCTATTTGTAATGAGGTGGATAGACCTAGAGTCTGTCATACAGAGTGAAGTAAGTCAGAAAGAGAAAGACAAATACTGTATGCTAACACATATATATGGAATTTAAGAAAAAAAAAATGTCATGAAGAACATAGGGGTAAGACAGGAATAAAGACACAGACCTACTAGAGAATGGACTTGAGGATATGGGGAGGGGGAAGGGTAAGCTGTGACAAAGTGAAAGAGCGGCATGGACATATATACACTACCAAACGTGAGGTAGATAGCTAGTGGGAAGCAGCCGCATAGCACAGGGAGATCAGCTCGGTACTTTGTGACCGCCTGGAGGGGTGGGATAGGGAGGGTGGGAGGGAGACGCAAAAGGGAGGGGATATGGAAACATATGTATATGTATAACTGATTAAATTTGTTATAAAGCAAAAAAATAAAATAAGTTAAAAAAATATATAAGAAGCATACATTTACAGCATCCCTACTATAAATTAAAAAAAAAAAAAAAAAGATCTTTATATTTGGGTGATTGCTGCCTGTATGGGAAAGAAGTAGTTTTTTTTTTAATTAAAACATTTTTTTATCTTTTTATTTCTTGGCCACGCCATGTGGGATCTTAATTCCCCGAACAGGGATAGAACCCGCGCCCTCTGCAGTGGAAGTGCGGTGTCTTAACCACTGGACCACCGGGGAAGTCCCACAGATACGTTCGTTTTTTTTATTTTTAATCGGAATATAGTTGCTTTACAATGTTTTGTTAGTTTCTATTGTACGATGAAGTGAATCAGCCAAATGTATACATATATCCCCTCCCTCTTGGACCTCCCTCCCCGCCTCCCCCCCATCTAGGTCGTCACATAGCACAGAGCTGAGCTCCCTGTGCTATACAGCAGGTCCCCA
The DNA here is from genome assembly GCF_964341445.2 of Mesoplodon mirus. NCBI lineage: Eukaryota > Metazoa > Chordata > Mammalia > Artiodactyla > Ziphiidae > Mesoplodon > Mesoplodon mirus. The sequence continues at coordinate 77,772,798 of NC_138988.1, read as the reverse complement.
CTAGCTATCTGTTTTACACATGGTAGTGTGTATATGTCATTCCTAATCTCCCAGTTCGTCCCACCCTCCCCTTCCCCCCACCCTCCGTGTCCACATGTCCATTCTCTATGTAGTTTTTAAAAATAGCAGTGTACACTTCTATTGACTCTTGACGGCATTAGCCTTAGACTTAGTTTTGTGTCAATTTCGTTATCCTGAGGGTGTTGAAAGGGAGCTCTGGCTGTGTTGCATTTCTGGGCGTGTCTATATCTCCTTCGGTGCCTCCCCCCGCACAGACCCCCAGGCCCGTCTATGGCTACCTTACCAGACAGCATCAGCTGTCGAGGTAAAGAGCTGCTGAGTGCCTTCTGACACTGGGATAAAATTGAGTTCTAGTTCCAGGCTCTAGGAGCTCAGACTTTGGGATTTTAGAGTCACTTTTGGAGGACTCTCTCACCTTTACTGGCAGTGAAGGTTTGGGGACACAGTTTAGGGGTATTCGTTGCTGAATCCCCCGGGCACCTAATTGTATACCTAGTTTGCAACCACAATACTGTAATTGTTATTTTAGAGAAACTGTCAGCTAATTGTGTAGTTTTTTGAAATACAGAGTTATGGGAATGAAGCCTAAAGCATCAGGGATTAAAGTGCTGTTATTGACACTGAAAGTTCCCCAATCATTTGTAGCCAAACCATTCAGGGCCTTTATAAGTAGAAAATGTGGCTTTCAAAGTGCTCTCCGTCCACGTTATGTTAAAGCAAACGGTTTACCTAAAGCTGGGAGCTGAAACCTGTTTCTCTCTGTGAATCATTCATTTATAAGAGTTAAAAGAAAGAGCTGACAGGAACATTTGCTTTAAATTGCCCTAAAACTCAAACGGCTGTCCTTGGTCTCCCGTCTAAATCATGAATGCTGAGAAGGCTGAGTGGTAAGTCAGGACTGAACGAAAGGTATATTGCTTTGATAAATACATCTGAAACCTAAAAAAGAAATGAAAACAGACCAAGAAATATCTGCAGAATATAATGAGATTTGGAGGAATGGCTTTATTTGAGAAAATTAGATAGTATATCTATTTTTCACACTGAGTCTGCATGGAGACCCTTTCATCCAAATTCCCCAAGCCAGTTAGAAGATGGTAGCATGAATCTTTGCAAATGATGATTTATTGATATGCCATCTTTTATTGCAAAAAGGTGTGCATTCAGCTATTGTTTAATCTTTGCAATATACTCGTAAGAACATAATTCTTCAGAAGAAAGAATTGCTCAAAATCTGGGAAAGTGTTGGGCTTCCCTGGTGGCGCAGTGGTTGAGAATCCGCCTGCCGATGCAGGGGACACGGGTTCGTGCCCCGGTCTGGGAAGATTCCACATGCTGCGGAGTGGCTGGGCCCATGAGCCATGGCCGCTGAACCTGCTCATCCGGAGCCTGTGCTCCACAACAGGAGAGGCCACAACAGTGAGAGGCCCGCATACCGCAAAAAAAAAAAAAAAAAAAAAAAAAATTTGGGAAAGTGCTTTAATCTTGGTATGCAGAAAAGGAAGTAAGAACTGTGGTACAGTATTATATGGGTGGGTTATTAGCTTTTTTCGACAGATTTCCATGGGGAAGCTGATAGAGCAGTGTGGTGAGCAATCTGCTTAGTGTCATATAATTCAGATTTCTTGGACCCCGCCCCCCATTTATCTACCAGGTTAGGCTTTGTCTACTTTAGCAACATTTAGCATCCAACACTGTGTGTGTGTGACATTTAGAAAGGAATTGGCAGATACAAAATCAGTATATCTGCTCATACCAAAGAACTCCATGTCTAAAGTGTATTGAAGGTTCATTTATTTTGTGGGTTCTATTATATTTCTAGAATAATTTTTGGTTTAACCCATATTTAAGAATTGTGTATAAAGCTAGTAAGGTACTCTTGACCTGGCTGGAGGGTAAATGACTAAACTTTAGCAAAGAGTGTCAACACTCACACTAAATTAATCAGTGTTTTTTTTTAAAGTGCGTATTTTCATTTTATGGTATTTAATTTGTAGATCTGTTCTGGTCTTAGATGAAAGCAGTAAGTGCAGGGAGTTTGTGCCTATTTCATTTTTGTGTTGTACTCATGTAAGTAGCTTATTGTTGAAAATACTAAGTCTTTGCTAGAGTTTAGTCACTGGTCACAGGGTAGATGGGGTGCTGACTGCTGAGGGCAAGTTCTTCTGAGTTTGAAATGCCTGGTGTTCTCCAGAACTTTCTCTGTTAGAAATGCTGCAAACTGCAATTTGTGAAGTGGGCTGTGGTTTTTACTAGCTATAGATATATCATCTGTTACATTGGACTCTGTTTCTTTTCTCATTAGTCTGGAAGATTTAGAGTAGTAGGGCTTGTCAACCTTGCAGACATAAAAAGTAATGCAGGTATGGGCATTGCCATCTCTGATACACCGTGATCATCCAGTTAACCCAGGATATGTCCATAGCATTATGTTAAGGTTCTCATCTTGATGAAGATACCACATTAAACATTCTCATAGCAGTAGTCATGGACCACTATGAATAAATCTTTGAAACTTCATTCATTCACCACAGTTTGGAAACACTGGTCTCTAAAGAACTGGGTTTAATATATGCATTGTTTTTCATTTTACATTTATTGCAAATGTAATAAGTATTTCCTGTAGATATTTTAGAAAACTGAGAATTTAAAAGAAGAATATAAACATTATTTGTTATGCCATCATACAGAGAAAACCACATTTAATTATCTGTTCTTTCCCTATGCAAATACATACGTATATATATTGTTGTATGCCCCATTAAAATGTTTTTTCCACTTAGCAAAACATTGAGGGCAGCTTTCCAAATTACTAAGAACTCTTCAACAATAACATTTTGATTGTCTTCAATTTGTCAATTCTGGGTGTCTGCCGAAATGTACTTAAAAAGTTACCTGTTCTTAATATTTAGATTCTTTCCAGTTTTCTGCCGTCATAAACTATGCTGTGATAAACGTACTTATTCCTGAATTTTGGTGCACATAAATGAACCTATATACTCGTAGGATATTTTCCTAGTATTAGAACTTCTGTCTCAAAGAGGATGCAAAATTTAAAAGATTTTTGCATATGCTAATTTTCTGAATCAAACATGTTAAAATAGATAAAGATAACTCATAGCTGGATGAGGATGCACAGCTTAAGTAATCATCAAACCCTGCTTGTTCATTATTGGCTACTCTGGGATAGGGAGAGTCATTTATTTTGACTTAAAAGGAAAAGTTTATAACATTACTGGACATTAGTTTATTTACATGTAAAGGGTCTATTATTATGTTAAATGAATTAATACATGATTTTTTCTTTAAAATTTTTTTGAAATAATTATAGATCATTCCTACTTTGTCAAAACATTTTCTTCACCTAATTCTTGGGATTCTACCTCACTTATGGCCTCTTCTTGCTCCTTTGCTGATTCCTCTTTCTTTCCCCAAGCTCAAGTTGAAGTGCCCAGGACTCAGCCTTGGACCTATCTTGCCTGTCTCCCTGACCCCATGGTTTTAAACACCATCAATGCACTGATGGCTCCAGAATGCACGTATCTGGCCTGGATCTCTGCCCTGAACTCTCAACTCGAATCTTCATCCTCACCTGGACATCCCTACCTGACATGAAAGCCTCTCAAACTTTAGCTATCTAAAGCCAAACTCATGATTTATCACCACCACCACCCCATCACCACCCTGGCGACTTATTTCTCTGAAGGCTTCCCCATCTCAGGAACTAGCAACTCTTCCTTCTAGTGGCTCAGGCCAGAAGTCTTGTCTTTATCCAGGATTCTTCCCTTTTTCTTGCACGGCACATCCAATCTCTCAATAAATTCATTTAGTGCTGCTTCCAAGTAAATAATTCCTACCACTCTCACCATCTCCACTGTCCTCCACCCTGGTCAGACCAAGCCACCATCACCTCTCACCTGGATCACTGCAACTGCCCAGTAACTGGTCTTCCTTCTTTGTCCCGATCCCCACACGGCCATGAGAACCCTCCAATGGCTCCCAACTCACTAAGGATAAAAGCAAAAGCCTTACAGTAGCCTGCAAGGCCTCAGGTGACCTTTTGATCGAGAAAATTTAAAAAAAAAAAGAAAAATGGAGGGCATGAATAAAAGTATAACAATATCTCAATCAGGGAAGAACTTCCATTTATCTATTCAGACCCTGAAGAATCGCTTAGACGGAACCCATGTCTATAATTAGAAATCTCCAACATGAGTCCGAATGTCCTGACTTCTGGACCAGAATTTTATCCTCTGGATTCTGTTCCATAATTATACCACTCTGTGCTTTTATTCCTCTAGCGTGCCTGGCCACATTTTAAATAAATAAGTCACAGACATGGAACTGGCATAGGCGGTAATGAAAAGTAACTCAGGACTTACTCAGCACATTTGAATTTATGCAAATGCAAAATCATAGGAGCTCCACTGACATCCCTCTGTTAAGACCTGTTTATAAAGACCTTATTTCAGCATCTTTTTGTCTAGATTTACTGCTGCTGAAGAATAGAGTTCTTGAATTCTAGGGTGCTCAGCATCTGCCAAGGACTTAAATCTGATCGCTGTTCATGACATCCCAATATTGCTTCCTTACCAAGCAAGAGAAGCATTAGCTATTGTTAGAACAACACGTTCTTTTGAACAGACACTGCTGGGCATTGTCACAAAGCATGATCCCTGGAAGATTGATGGGCAGTTCAGCTTTCAAACATCAGTCATCTTTCATGTCACTTGAGCCTTCAGACTTGAAGTCACAGGCCTAAGGACATACGTTTCCATAGCATCTGGACACATCCTATTGCCTGCTAAAGAAATGGAGCAAGATTTCTTGGTATTGATGTCAAAGGTTCTCATTTACTCTAAAAGTTTGATGGGAGTGTCGACCCCACTGGAGGTGACAGGCAGGGTCGAGAGGAGGTACCATCGGTAGACACAGAAAGCAAGCAGATGGGAGAAAAAATGGAAGAGGCTCCAAGAGGCAGGAGAAGAAGTAGTAAGTGGTCTGGCATCCCGTGGAGAAGCCCGTAAGTGCCAGAGAAGGTGGGCAGTGGAAGTCAGAAGTCGGAGCTTAGGAAAAGTAAAACTACAGGAGGGGAAGAGAAAAAACATCCTTTGCATAATGAGCTGTGACACTTGTTTATTCCCCTGGTAGTAGGGGCCAGGGTTCAAGGATTTATGCTAAATAAGGAAATTGATTCCTTTGTGGGAAATTAGAGTGTTTAGAAAATAGTGTGTGCTGACACCATCATCCTTAAGAAAGGCCCCTCACCTCACCATTTCTTTGGGGGCAGGAGAGCTGTCAAAAAGTGGGACCAAGCTAACATTTTTATTGAACACATACCACATGCCACTGTCTGCACTGAGCACTTCATTTGCATTACCTCAGTGAATTCTTTCAGCGCCAGGAGTGGGGAATATTATCCCCAAATCACAGGAGTGAAAACTGAGGTTCAGGGAAGTTACCTTTCCTGTTGCTAGTTTGAGTCTTGACTTTATATTCATAAACGTCAACCCCCAAACCCCACACTCAAACAATATACTAAATTTTGACAACATGTGAACAGATTGGGAAGAACGTAAAGGTCATCTAGTTCTGTTTTCAGATTCCGGTCTCTGGATTATTTCAGGCTGACAAGGAAATTTTTGATGGTCTGTTGCAAAATTGGAAAAGAAAGGCCAATGTTATGAAATTTTAATAGAACCAAATTTGCTTAACTTAGAGAACCTTTTTATTCTGATGTTCTATCATTCTTTCCTTGTAGGTCCCTAAACATTGACCTGTCTTTAATGAAAAAATTTTAATAATAGTAGGGTTTTTGTTAATGTACTTAGAAACATAAAAACTGGGCAACCCTATGTTGCCACCTACTATGTTTGTTCAATTGTATTGGTCTGAGAAATCCAAAGTTCATGGGACCGGTGATCCAGCTTTTCCCCCTACTCAGCAGTTCTCCATAACAGCCCTAAAAGATAGCCAAATAGGTTTTGTTTTTAAGATTTCCAATGATGGACTCCCTGGTGGTGCAGTGGTTAAGAATCCAACTGCCAATGCAGGGGACACAGGTTAGATCCCTGGTCCGGGAAGACTCCGCATGCCGTGGAGCAACTAAGCCCGTGCGCCACAACTACTGAGCCTGTGCTCTAGAGCCCACGAGCCACAGCTACTGAGTCCACGTGCCACAACTACTGAAGCCCGTGCACCTAGAGCCCGTGCTCTGCAACAAGACGAGCCACCACAATGAGAAGCCCGTGCACTGCCACGAAGAGTAGTCCCTGCTCACCACAACTAGAGAAAGCCTGCATGCAGCAACGAAGACCCAACGCAGCCAAAAAGTAAACTAAAAAATAAATTTATTTTTAAAAAATGATTCCTTTAAAAAAAAAAAAGATTTCCAGTGATGGTTCACTACTTTTTTACGGAGTCCTTGCTCTGTTGGAAGAAAGTTTTTCCTTTTATTGAACTACAATCTATCTTTATCTAATTAATGCAACAATAAAGAATAAGAATATTCCACTAGATCTGAAGGCCATGTGTGAGGGCAGACACCACATACAGTTCCATCCTTCCTCTGTCAGAAAATTATTCTGGGAACTTCCCTGGGGGTCCAGTGGTTAGGACACCGTGCTTCCACTGCAGGAGGCGAGTGTTCCATCCCTGCTCAAGGAACTAAGATGCACACAGTGTGGCCAAAAAAAAAAAAATTATTCTGTTTGCTTGTCTTCCTCACCCTTTATTAAGTGTCAGCTTTGTGAGGGCAGAGACCTTTCCCCAGCATCTAGGACAGTGCCTGGCACAGAATAAGTGGCCAATGAATATTTGTAAAGTGAGTACTTTGTCAATACAGACATTCAATAAATATATGCTCAGCTTAGAAAGGCCAATTCATCTTTTACTTGATATTACTTCAAATATTTGAATGTTTGAAGTCAGCTCTCATGTTCCCAATAAATCTTCTTCCTTTTCCCACATTAAGAATTATCAGTCCCTTGAGTTGCTTTCCCTGTGATAGGGTTTTCAGACTCTTGCTGGTGATCTGTCTGTGTACCCACTCCAGAGCATAAATGAAGTTCCTAAAGCATTGCCCTAAAACTGAAGACAAGACACCATGGGACTTGGCTGAGGCTGGCTCCAGGGCGTCTGTTTCCTCTCTGAATCTCATAATGTGGCTTAAGTCTACATTTTTAAAGTCACATCGTATGGTTATCTATTAAGCTTGTAATTGATGGCACCCGCTACATCTTGGGAAAGTGACTTTCTCTCTCCGTTTCCCTAAGTCTTTGTCGCATCTATTCTTGTTAGGCAAAATCTTCACCATTTGGTAAAAGGTAACATTTATGCCCTATACAATTCATCTTGAGTTTTGACCTACCATTTAGCCTATTGAGAGCTTTACATCTTGATTTTTCTTTCATTTATTCATTCAACCAATAATTACTAAGAATCTATTACATGTCAGGCCCCATCTTCAAAGCCTGACTCCTCTCTGCCTTTGTGTGGCCAGTGATCGCAATAAACACACTTTCTGATTTGTCATCACCCTGACCTGCCACAATCCTCTGAGCTGACGTCTTCTAATAATCCATACTCTTGTGATTGGTAGTTCAATCAGCTATAAATCCCCCAACTTCCACTGTCATATGGCCCTCCCTGGACCTTAGGATAGAATAAGAGATGGTTTTGTTAGCTTTTGCTCTGAAGATTTGATCTGTGGCCTTGGGAACAGAACAAATTGTCCACAAAAAGAGGAGGCAGATGACAACATACTCTACTTCCCATGTCAGCCTCCTAAGCAAAGAAGCTCGCCTTATATATACATGCTTAAAGCAGAGTCAGGGACAGAAAACAAACTTATGTTTCCCAAAGGGGGAGGGAGGGGAGGGATAAATTAGGAGTTCGGGATTGACATATACACATTACTATATATAAAATAGGTAGACAACGACCTACTGTATAGCACAGGGAACTCTGCTCAATATTTGTATTAACTTATATGGGAAAAGAATCTGAAAAAGAATATATCTATATCTATATCTATATCTATATAAATATAAATATAATGGAATGTTAGCCATAAAAAAGGAATGAAATCATGCCATTTGCAGCAACATGGATGGACCTAGAGATTATCATACTAAATGAAGTAAGTCAGACAGAGAAAGACAAATATCATGATAATCACTTTTATGTGGAATCTAAAAAATGATACAAATGAACTTATTTACGAAACAGAAACAGACTCACAGACTTAGAAAATAAACTAATGGTTATCAAAGGGGAAAGGTGGGGGGGAGGGAGGGATAAATTAGCAGGTTGGGATTCACATATACATGTTACCATATAAATAATAGATAATGAAGAAGGACCTACTGTATAGCACAGGGAACTCTACTGGGTACTCTGTAATAAGCTATATGGGAATAGAATCTGAAAAAGGATGGATATATGTACATGTATAACTGAATCACTTTGCTGTACACCTGAAGCTAACACAACACTGTAAATCAACTAGACTTCAATTTAAAAAACTGAAAAAAAAAAAAAAAGCAGAGTCAGGCACTGTCACCCTTCCCAGACACTCTGTGCTGAGGGCATCACTGGTCTTGCCTTAGGCCTAGCCCTGTCTTTCCTGCCTCTCGGCTGCAGTGAAGCTGCCGTACTTTTTGAGAACTTGTTCTGTGCCAGGCACGTTCAGGACCTCAATCCATCCTCACAACAGCTCCATGAAGTATAGGTACTGTTATTACCACCATTTCACAAATGAAGAAGCAGAGGCTTGGAGTAGCTGTGTCACTCGCCCAAAGACGATTGTGGGAGAGATGGAGCTGGATATACACCAGGCTGCTGGACTCCACAGAACATACCTTCCCGTCTGACACGGGAGCTGTGGGGTCAAGTCCTGGCTGGCCTTTGCCTCAACTTCCTTCACCCAGGGCTGCCCTGAAACACTCTTATCCCTCCCGCCATGCTTTTGGCTGCCAGGACATCCAAATGCTCTACTGGCTCCTTTACATACATTTCCCCGCTCAACCTCCTACAAGGGAGCTCTTGTTATCACTGTTTTACGTATCAGGAAATGGAGAGGTTAAGTCATTTTCCCAAGATCAGTATGCCTTCACTCTCATGGCTCCAGGAACCGATTTTACTCTTTTCATCTTTCTATGCCTTAGTTCTCTATTACAAATAACTCCCAACACTCTGTTTATGGCATTCCCTGTTCTAGTAATCCTAATAGAAATGAAGTGAACGTGACTCAGCTGGACTTTTGTAAAGCAGTGGAAGTTTGTGGTATCATACTGGTGGGTTGGTTTGACTTTTTTTTTTTAATGATATTTTATTTATTTATTTTTGGCTGCGTTGGGTCTTCGTTGCTGTGTACGGGCTTTCTCTAGTTGCGGTGAGCGGGGGCTACTCTTCATTGCGGTGTGTGGGCTTCTCATTGTGGTGGCTTCTCTTGCGGAGCACAGGCTCTAGGTGTACAGGCTTCAGTAGTTGTGGCACATGGGCTCAGTAGTTGTGGCTCACAGGCTCTAGAGCGCAGGTTCGGTAGTTGTGGCACACGGGCTTAGTTGCTCCATGGCATGTGAGATCTTCCCAGACCAGGGCTCGAACCCGTGTCCCCTGCATTGGCAGGCGGATTCTTAACCACTGAGCCACCAGGGAAGCCGTGTTTGACTTTTAATTATAGCAGGTCAGTAACTGACAGAAATGGATTATGAAAAAAAATTACAAAGAAGATAAGAAAGTTCCAAATGTCACATCCCACAGAGAGCCGACCTATAGTTGTGTTTTAGACAAAACAAAGTAAAAAGACTTGGTTTTCTACTTGGGGAGGCTCAGCCCTGGGTTTTACTTTATTTTATTGAAGTGTAGTTGATTTACAATGTTGTGTTAACTTCTGCTGTACAGCAAAGTCATTCAGTTAAACATATATATATTCTTTTTCATATTCTTTTCCATTATGGCTTATCACAGTATATTGACTATAGTTCCCTGTGCTGTACAGTAGGACCTTGTTGTTTATCCATCCTATATATAATAGTTTGTATCTGCTAATCCCAAACTCCCAATCCATCCCTCCCCCACACCCACCCCCCTTGGCAACCACAGGTCTGTTCCCTATGTCTGTGAGTCTGTTTCTGTTTCATAGATATGTTCATTTGCGTCCTATTTTGGATTCCACATATGAGTGATATCACATGGTATTTGTGTATCTCTTTCTGACTTACTTCACTTAGTATGATAATCTCTAGATCCATCCATGTTGCCACAAATGGCATTATTTCATTCTTTTTACGGCTGAGTAATATTCTATTGTGTATCTGTACCACATCTTCTTTATCCATTCATCTGTCAATGGACATTTAGGTTGTTTCCATGTCTTGGCTACTGTAAATAGTTCAGCCCTGGGTTTTGAACCCGTATCCTGAAAGGACCACGAGTGCAGTGGGAATGTTATCCTTATTCACTGTGTCTCATGCTCCATTTGTCAATGATTTACTGACTGTTGACAATTTTGAATAAAGTTGTCAAGTGGGACTTAGAACAATTTCACAACGTTACAGAATCTGTGGCACAGAGTTTAGCTTTACTGTCCACCCTGGGTTCGCATCTAGATTTTTCCACTTCGAGAAGATCATTCTCTCAAAGGCACGAGAAGGCATGAGCCTTGGTCTCAGTGGAGACACTGGGTAGGGGAGTCCTGAGCAGGCTCAGGAAGACTGTAAAACCACCACCACTTCATCTTCCTTGTATTCAAAAGCCACATAGAATCCCTAGCTCCGGAGCAGCTTTATAGCAGGGCAACCAACACTGACTGTGCACCTGCAGAGTCCTGGGCTAGGTACTGAAATACAGAGATGAAGAGCATGTGATCCAGCCCTGGAGGAGCTGATGGCAGACCAGCAGGGAGGCTGGTACCTAAGCAGATAATTTCAGCATCATCAGTGTACCATGGGAGGCAAATGGGCCAGGTGCTGTGAGAGTGTCAAGGAGGGGCCCGAGGTTCTGGGGTTCCTTCCTGAAGGAGGTAATTACTGAGTTGAGTCTGAAAGAATAAGTAGGAGGAGAAGGACAGTCTAGTGCAAGGGAACAGCATGAAGAAAACTGCAGAGGCCTGAAACATCCTGTTGAGCGCAGGTAGCTACAAAACTTCCCTATCATCTGAGTGCAGAGGGGGAGCCAGGTGAGAGGGAGGTGAAGCTGGGGCAGTTCAGAGAGAACATTGCTTGCCTTCCTCCCGTGGAATCCAGACTCTACCTTGTAGTCACAGGGAGCTTTTCAGACTCTTTTTTCTTTTAAATAATTAGGACAGTATTTGCCTGACCGTCTTCTGGCTCTTCTTTTCCCCCCACTTCCTCCAAAGTTGATCAAAGAATTTCCTGCCTCTAGAATTTTGATTCATTTGCATGTCTTCATAGGCTTTGCAGTCCTACTTCCCTGTCCCAATTGAGCTCTGCTTTTTCCTGCCTGGATATTTTTTACAGTGACAGAAAAGATGCAAATCAGGAGGAGGGTGATGGTGCCTCTTTTATCAGATGCAGTTCCTTGGCATCTTGTAGGATGCTGCTTTTTCTCAGATTGACTGCCCAGTTCTCCTTTTGGGGATTTGGGCCTCTCTTTTGTATTTTCCTTGGGTTGGAACTGTCCTCCTGTGTTTGAATATACATTAAAAAATTTCGAAGCCAAGTGGTAGAAAACACTAGAGGGATTTTGTTTATGTTTTTTTTTTTTTTTTTTTTTTTTTTTTTGCGGTACACGGGCCTCTCACTTCTGTGGCCTCTCCCGTTGCAGAGCACAGGCTCCGGACGCGCAGGCTCAGCGGCCATGGCTCACGGGCCCAGCCGCTCCGCGGCACGTGGGATCTTCCCAGACCGGGGCACGAACCCGCGTCCCCTGCATCGGCAGGCAGGCTCTCAACCACTGCGCCAGCAGGGAAGCCCTTGTTTATGGTTTTTAAAAATGTTTTACCATGGAAAATTTCATACATGTACAAAGTAAACAGAATAGGTATGATGAACCTCTTGTATCCTTCACCCAGCTTCAGCAGTCATCAGTATCCTGCCATCCTTAGTCCATCCATGACTCCGCCCCCTCCTCATGCTCTACGAGAAGATTTTTTCAGTGCTCTACTTGCAAAGTAAAATTACATACATTGTGGTGTGTATTTATTGAAAAAATCCACTTACAAATGGATCCTCACAGTTCAAACCCATGTTGTTCAAGGGTCAACTGTAATAGATTCTTTGTACTGTTTGAACACTGTGCTGTTCAGGGACTGGTCAGTTTCTGCCCCTGTAGTGAGGGATGGGTGAGCAAATTACCCTATAAACCCAAGTCCGCCATCTAGTGGCCATAGCAAGTAACTTCATGCTGGGCCTCAAGGAGAAAGGGGTTTTTTTTTGTCGTGCTGTTTTTTGTGACATTTTTCCAGGAGGCAATTGTAATGAAATATCTGCTTTCCATTTCCATTTCCATTTCCACATACAGAGTATTCTGTTCATGTACAACTACAATTTATTTCGGTATAATATTCTAGACTACTTTCTATGTGGTCTCACTTTACTTAAAAAACCCAGGAATCTTATAAAAACACAGGGTGACTATAGCAGTATTTTAAACTAAATCATGCCCCAAAGCACTTTTATTAATAGAACCACTGTAGATAGGCAATGCGATTTTTCTAAACTCACCTGGAGTTTGTTTTGCTGGGTTGGTACTGTTTGCACACGTGCTGTTGCATTTGGTTGAGCTCAGTGGAGCACAAATTGAATTGTCTTTGTTCTTTTGGGAATTGTGTTCTTCTGCTGAAGGGAGAATATTTCTGTCCCACCACGGCTTCCTGAGTGTTCCAGGGCTTAGGAGACTGTGGTTTCCATTACTTACACTAGAGAGGAGTTGGAGAATGGGGATGCTATTTTGATTGGAATCTCTTGCTACTTGGGAGGTACTATTCTAGGTAGTGGTCTAGGTGTTTAACAAATATCATTTGGGGATTAACAGATGCACACTACTAAATATAAAACAGATAACCAACAAGGGCCTACTGTATAGCACAGGAAACTATACTCAATAGTTTGTAATAACATATAGTGGAAGAGAATCTGAAAAAGAATATATATATATAGGAATATATATTCTTATAAACAAAGAATATATACAAGAATATATATATATATGTATAAGAATCTATGTATATTCCATATATATATTCCATATACATATATGCATATATATATAATTGGATCACTTTGCTGTACACCTGAAACTAACACAACATTGTAAATCAACTCTACTTCTAATAAAAAAAGAATAACATTTAATACACCCAGTCACCTTTTGAGAAAGGAGTGATTAGTATTCCCAGTTTACAGGCGTGTCAATCAGAGCATGGAGAAGTTAAATGAATTATCCAAGATGTGGATAGCTATTGGAAGGTGATCTGATGCCCAGCAGTCCCTGTCCTTAATCACCTCACTCCACTGCCTCTTACATGAGTGCATGCAAATCGGAAACCATGTGTTGGAAAATATAAACCAATGCCTCTGGAGGACTGTTTACCTCTCTGGGTAGTTGCTCCAGCCAAGTAGCCCTCGAAGAACGGCCTTGACAGATAAGATAAAAGGTGCCAAAAAGAGCTTGGATAGGACAGCAGTATGCTCTCACCTCTGATCCAAGGTGAGCAGGAAGGAACAGGGTGCCGTGACCTTGGTTGAGTTTAATCACTGGAATGTGGCCACAGCAAAGAAGGGAATTTCTGTATGGACTTCAGTGAGACTTTTTGTTTAATGGTCATAATAGCCAATATAGGAAACCCACTGCAAATAAAACTCTTTGCCTGTAAGGCAGAACTGGAATATCCCATAGGGTTACTACATAAAGCCTTGATATGCTGCAACCCAATTCGGCTTGTATTTTTATTCCCCACCTGTGTTCGTAGATGGAGAGACAAGTTCATTTCATATTCATTCTCACTGGATTCATGTGTAATAAACCTTACCCTCAGTTTATAGAATCTAATTCCAGGGACTGGAAAAAAAAAAAGCAGCAGAAAAGAGAACTGAACTAAAAGAGCAGTCCTAAGAGCTGGAAATGGATGCCCAGAGAGGCTAAGGGACTTGCTCAAGGTCATGCAGTCCATTAATGGCAGAGCTGGGGTGAGAATTCAGGTTTCCTGATTCTCTATTCAAGAGAACTGTATTATCTTGTATTATTTACCTTTCTGGATTGTTCTCTTTGCTGTTCATAGCACAGAAATCCCAACGGCAGAACATGTCATCTGTCTTTCAACATTTTCTGAAATCCATTCTGGAATGGGATGGAGCAGGACATAAGAAAATGCATTCATTCATATATATATATATATATATATATATATATATACACTTCATTGAATATTTCAATCTTTTAAATATTGCCATGTTTCTTTTTACTTATTTACTTTATTTATGGCTGTGTAGGGTCTTCGTTTCTGTGCGAGGGCTTTCTCTAGTTGTGGCAAGCGGGGGCCACTCCTCATCGCAGTGTGTGGGCCACTCCTCATTGCAGTGCGTGGGCCTCTCACTATCGCAGCCTCTCTTGTTGTGGAGCACAGGCTCCAGATGCGCAGGCTCAGTAGTTGTGGCTCAAGCGGCATGTGGGATCTTCCCAGACCAGTGCTCGAACCCATGTCCCCTGCATTGGCTGGCAGATTCTCAACCACTGTGCCACCAGGGAAGCCCCAAATATTGGCATGTTTTAATGTGAACTAGTTGAGATCATGACTCCAGGTCTCCCAGAGACAGGAAATCTGAGGGTAGATATCATTGTGAGTATATTTTTCTTATGTCACTTTTCCAGGCATGGAAGTACCTTTTACATGTTTAATTTATTTACTTTCTCTTATTATATATCATTGATCTGCTAATTAACTTGTGTTCCACTTAATAATAATGCTATTTTATTCTTATTTAAAGCAACTGATTTTTTTTTTTTTTTTTTTTTTTTTTTTTTTGCGTTATGCGGGCCTCTCACTGTTGTGGCCTCTCCCATTGCGGAGCACAGGCTCCGGACGCGCAGGCTCAGCGGCCATGGCTCACGGGCCCAGCCGCTCCGCAGCATGTGGGATCTTCCCAGACCGGGGAATGAACCCGTGTCCCCTGCATCGGCAGGCGGACTCTCAACCACTGCGCCACCAGGGAAGCCCAAAAGCAACTGATATTTTAGTACCTGATAGTTTACAAAGCCTTTCTCCATGCATTATCTCTTTATATCTTCATAACAATCCTACTAAACACAAAGGACAGGAAGGGCTTCCCCGGTGGCGCAGTGATTGAGTGCGCCTGCCGATGCAGGGGACGCGGGTTCGTGCCCGGGTCCAGGAAGATCCCACGTGCCACGGAGTGGCTGGGCCCGTGAGCCATGGCCGCTGAGCCTGCGCGTCCGGAGCCTGTGCTCCGCAACGGGAGAGGCCACAACAGTGAGAGGCCCGCGTACCGCCAAAAAAAAAAAAAAAAAAAAAAAGGACAGGAAGACTCAATCTCCATTTTGCAAATTGAAAATCAAATTACAAAAGGATTATGTGTCACAGCTGATTAACAGACTGGTTCACTTTACTCCTAGACCAGTGTTTAGGCTCAGCCTCTCCAGCTCTGGTTCTCTCCTGCAGTGAGTTTCAGAATCCTCTGGAAGGCTTGTTAAGCACCAATGGCTGGGTTCCACCTTCAGAGATGGTGATTCAGTAAGTCTGGGGTGGGGTCCGAGAATCCTCATTGCTGACAGGTCCCCGGGCATGCTGATGCTGCTGGTCTGGGGACCACACGTTGAGAACCGCAGCTCCAGAGCTTTGTCAGAACATCTTTGAGCATTTGGCAGATAATCAGTCCCTCCTCTGCAACACTGAAAGCCAAAAGGCTCCAAACACTAAACGTTTTTCCCTGAAGGTTGGTGCAGTCTCACTGGGCAGCAAAGCTCTACCTGAACTGAAGTGAGGCTATTTATAGTCTCTCTTTATCCCCTGGCGGGACAGTTCATACAGTTTGCTGCAGAAACATTAATATGTTGGATTACAGGGGGTGCCCCAGACCTTTCTCGGGGGTGTTCCATGGCAGACACATGGTAATTCCTTTTAGAATCTGAAATACCCTGAAATCCAAAACACATGTAGAGCCTAAGACTTCAGATAAGCGACTGTACATTTGTATTCACCTGACAAAACGGATTGTACTCTTTGCTTTTGATGTTGCAAAAGTGCCATTTTTAGATAGCCCCGAAAGCCCTCACACTTGAACTCAATATGTACCCTTTGAGACATCTTTTTGGAAAGATGTTTCAAAAGCTTCTGTCCTTCAGCTGCAGAAAACAGCAGCCTGCTGATCTGTAAGAAAAAGGGTTGGGTAGTCCTTCCCCCAGTTACCTGGGCAAATCCCAAGGTCACGGTGATCTGAAATGGATATTTCCTAAAGCTTAATTACATTTAAATACGCCATCAATAAGAACATTCATGCTTTGGATCAGACTCCCTCTGAAGCTTTTATTTTCTGCCTGGGAATGAGATGCCGTTAAGGCTGCAGATTTGGGTGAGGAGGAAGAAGAAGAGAGCTCAGTCATTTTATTTAATAATGAGTCAGGCTGAGGTCATGAGACAATTATTCAAATCCCCCAAACCTCATTTCATTTAAATGAGAATGCTTCTTAGAGCTCTTATAAGATCATAAAAAGCATATTCATCAGGAAACGCTAACACGGATTGTAACTGGATTACATGAAATTGCCCGAGCTAAAATGAGTTACAGAGCAAAAAATATTTTAAACCCTCACAATTCGTTTACCTGGAGCTTGGAATTTTGTGTTCTGTTCCCAGAATTGTTGAGGTTTGCTGCCACTGAACTGAGGTAGGTGTGGTCCCCTAGCTGTGCTTTCCAGAAGTGTCCCTCTCTCCTGGACGGTGCTGGACAGACTCAGAAGAGTTCATCATTTTCAGCGATTGATATTGTCAATCAGAAATCTTCCAGAGAGCTCTGTGCTTGGAAGCAGTCAGCCTCTGCCTCCCAGGGGCAAAGAGGCTCTTTGCTGCCTATGTTTCTGGCCCAGCAGGGTTCAGGTCCCCATATGATCAGCAAACTTCCTCTGCCATCTTGGACACTTATTTCTCCCAGGGTTATAATTCTCATTCACCTGCCTTCTATTTTCTAGATCCATGTACACTCCTCTACTAGGGCCAGAACTAATTTGATTGATTAAACCTATCAAACTTATAACGCTTATTTGTCCCCATTTGGCAACTGTACTCTGAGAGGTCTATTTTGTACGTTAGGCCACCTATTCAAACGATTTGATTCTATGAGCACTTTAGTTGCAGAACCTTCTAGATAGACCCAAAGTGTAATCTCTCCAATTTTCCAAAAAGAATAACTCTCCACTCTATCAACACTACAAAGCAATTAGTTGGCTGAATTTTTCCCAAAATATATATGCCAGTTTTGTTCTTAAGAAACTTGTATTCTGGGTTCAGTGTCTTCAGTAAGGAACAAGGTTTCAGATACCTGAGTTGAGCACTGTTTAGCAGGGCTGCTGCAGCCTTGATTTGTACACTCCAGAACCCCAGGGTATCCTGGACCATTGAGTGACTGGTGCCCTGAGGCTTGTGCAGTGTACGACCTGCACAACCAAACGTGGCAGCTCTTTTTAGTGTTTCACACTTTACGAATAAAGATTCCAAGGAGACAGGACTCACTGGAGCATCATTGGGTCCATACGTCCCAAGATGTATGGGATTTACCTAAATCCCAGGTTATGAATACTCCTGTAAAGCCTGCATTTCTGTCTGGACAGGATCACTAGCAGAAGACCAGATTTCAGGCTCTGGCGGTAGACGATGATAATCAGAACACCTGCCGTTGTTGTTTTGCACGGCTTAGGCCCTGGGCCAGATATTCATCAGCTTTGCTGCAGCTGTCAAAGCTGAGTGATGTTTGTTAAGTTGTCTTTCATCCCATTCCATTCCCTCTCTGTGTTTACTCACTCCAAAGAAGCCATTTATAAATGACCAGTCTTGACTGCTTATAAACAAGTCAGGAAACCCAGGGCATCTGGGGGGCACACCTCAGCCTCTCTGAACTGGCACTGTGGATATTAACAAATGAATGGCAGTCAGCTTAATTGCAAGAAATCAATCAGCATGTGTTTAGTTAGTGCCTACTGTGTGACGGATGCTGTGATGGATGCTGTGGGGATGCAGATAATCAGAGGGGCAGCTGACGTTTTCTGAGTTCTCATGCATTACCCGTGCGGGGGTCCTTTTAATCTTATAAGTTTATGAGGTCACTCTTTTTTTTTTTTTTTGCGGTACGCGGGCCTCTTACTGTTGTGGCCTCTCCCGTTGCGGAGCACAGGCTCTGGACATGCAGGCTCAGTGGCCATGGCTCAGGCCTAGCCGCTCCGCAGCATGTGGGATCTTCCCGGACTGGGGCACTAACCTGTGTCCCCTGCATCGGCAGGCGGACTCTCAACCACTCAGCCAACAGGGAAGCCCTATGAGGTCACTCTTAATATCTCTATTTTGTAGACGAGGAAAGTGAGGCATAGAGCAGATAGTGTAACCCAAGGTCATATAATTAATAAGTGGCCCCATGGGGGTTTGAACCCAAGGCTTTCTGACTCCAAATTTTGTGGTCTGAACCAGTATCCTCTACTGTTTTCCCCTCCCTGACCTCCCAGGCTGGTCAGGATATAGCCCCATCTTTATAACTCATACCATAACAGACTAATATGATTTCAGATAAAGTGACTGCAAATGCTTTATAACAAGAAGGAAGTAAGATCCTTATTTAGGCCAGCTACATAGTATTGATGGCGCAAATTGGGGATGACCTCAAGAGGCTCTCTGCCCCATTAGCTAACTTCTGCCAGAAAAAGACAGCTGGGCCCTGGGCTTTAATGGTCTTCTTCAGTTAGTTAACAATAAATAACTCTGTACACTGAGCCCCTCGTTCTTTGACTTGGGGCTACACTTCACAGCTGACTCACCCTGCTGGTTCCACTGGGAATTATGCTCCTCTGTTTGGTCATGTAAGAAAGCATTATGAGAGTTTTCCTACTGCCAGGATAGGGCACCGCTCACATCTGAATGTTTTCCAAGCTAAAGTCATTTCCACTAGGTTCTTTGGAAGAGATCTCCAGGGTCTTAATTAAGCCCTTGAACCAGTGCTTGGGGAGTAGCCAGTCTTGCATTTGAGCAGGCTGGTGACTTCGTGGGCACATTCCCCTGAGCATCCATGAGAGAATGTGGTTCTACCTTCTTCTCATTTAGATGCCAGCCCTTGCCAGACACTTAGTCTGGGGCCTCCAGCCTATGAAACATGGCGCTATGACCTTGAAGAAAAAGCATTAGGGAAGATAGGCTGGAGGGTGTGGGGCCCCCCCCACCCCCCGCCTTGGTTATATTCTAAGTTCGGTCTTTGTTTCAAGTTAGAGCTCCAGAAAGCAATATTCTGGGACCATTTCTCCTCATGGAATTGCCTTTGCATTTCCCAAGTTGTTCTGAGATGCAGCCATATGAAAATCACGTCTTTGTTTCACAGTATTAATTGCCGTGGAAGACAGTATCCAGCCTGCCACCAAATGCCCTGCACAAATTTCCACACAAGCAGCTACTTTCGTAACTTAATGCCAAGGAGAAGAAACAAAGAAACGAAACTTTGCTTCTGTTGAAGATGTGGTCTGCTTCCTCCTTTCTGATAGGACCTTGTAACTATCATCTTTGCCTTTTAGCACAGAGGCACAGAGCCCATTCTCAGGGATGGCATCGATCCTCATGATCTGCTCCCTTCAACTTTTATGGTCTCAGTGCTCTAGTTTGATTTCATTATCAATACTCTACGTAGGTTTTGGAAAGAGGAGAGGAATAGATTTTTATAATTAAATATTTGCTGAGTGTCAGCTCTGCATGAAGCATTGTGTATTAGGGGGATGAGGGTGTGATCTTCAAGGGGGGTTGAATTTGACAGAGGATCACAGAGAATCATTATCTCATGAGCTCAAAAATAATGGCAGCCAACGCCAACTGCATCAAGTTCTTCTTTGGGGATGTAACCAGAAGGTTCCAGGGAGCAGGAAGGAAGAAGCATGAAATCACCTCTAAGTGGAATTGACACATATTCCGGGGAGCATGGTATTTGAGCTGGACACACTGAGAATGAAAAGGAATTTATAGATGAGAAGAAAGAAAGACATGGCAGACGGAACATGTAGGAGGTCCTAGAACAGAGGTTGGCAAACCGCAGCCCATCAGACAAATCTGCCCTACGACCTGTTTATGTAGGGTCCTGGTGCTAATTTACATTTTTAAGTGATTGAAAAAATAAAAAGAAGAAGTGTATTTTCATAACGTGAAAATTGTATGAAACTTAAATTTCCATTTCCATCAATGAGGTTTTAGCAGCACAGGCACACCCATTATTTTACATATTGTCTGCGGACTTTTGCACTAGTGCGGCCGCAGGGGTGAGTGGTTTTGACAGTGACTGAATGGCCTGCAAAGCCTAAAATATTTACTCTGGTCTTTGATGGAAAAAGTTTGTGATCCCTGATGAAGGAGCGTAAATAGGGGGCGTTGTTTTCTTAGAATGGCAAATTGGCTGATGAAGTTGGTGCCTGGGGCAGAGACTATGCCAGAAAGGTAAACAGAGGCCAAGGTGAAGGTTTTGAAAGGCGTGTCTTCAGAACTTTAGTTCATAAGTCATGGGTCTCTATTGAAGGATTCCAAATTGGGGAAAGATACGAACCTGGGGAACGATATAATATCTGAGTTTGGGAAGAAAACCCTACAGGCCGAGAGCAGGCAGGATTGAAGGAGGTGGTCAAGTTTAAGTGATACGTGTGGGAAGAGTATTAGGGCCATTTGTATTTTCCAAATAACCACGTGGTGATATTCATGGAATCTCATGAGTTGAACTTTAAACTGTGCGTAACAGAAGTAGAATTATTTTTTCCTTGCTAGCAAAGGGGTTTTCTTTCATCTTTCTGTGACTGAGCCACTTGAAAAACATGCATTGCGTTTCTATGGCTTCCAAATTGCACTCTTACAAATATGGTTTGGTAAGGAAAAGTGCTGGACTGTGTCAGGCAAACGGAGACATGATGAATTGATGCATTTAGGTTTAAGATAGGAAGAGTGACATTTTCTCACTGTTTTATTTAGTTTCATTGTCAAAATGTAGGCTTTCTTAAAAGCATTAAACTTGTGGAATCTAGGAATCACTTAAAAGTATCTAATTCTAGATTCATAGGACTGAAAATGGTGGTGAGTGTTATAGTCTATCAGCCTCGTATTTTACCCATTCATTTGTACAAGTATCAAGCATCACTATATATATTTGTTTGTTTATTTATAGTAGGCTCTTTGGAATACTAAAAAATATTTTTTAAAAAATTCTATTTAAGAGTTGAGTGATACCTACAAAATGTTAAAATAATTGTATAAGATAAAATATGATCAGGCACCATAGGAATTAAAAGGATGGGGAGGGCTGAGATAGATTCCAGGACAATGTTTAGCATGAAAAGCCAGGGGAAAATGCTGTGGTAGAGGGCAGAGCAGATGAAAAATAAAAGGGGTTTTGATGTAACAGGCACTGGAGGAGGTGTGGCAGGTTTTAGGGTGGTCACATAGCCAGTAATTTAGTAAATGTGTTCTATGTGCTAAGCACTTTGTTACACCATGGAGAAATCAGGATGCATAAGACATCATCCCTGCCTTCAAGGAGCTCACAGTCTCCTGGGGGGACGAACAATGAAATGACTACAACATATCTTGAGTTCTGTGATGCAGGCAGAGTCAATGGGCTGGGTTGGCGTGGTGGAAATAGAGTTTTAGGGATGTTGCCGTGACAGCATCTGTTGGCTGGAACATCAGGGGATAGACTTCACCTGAAGTATCCAAGACAGGTGTGGGGTTGGTTCTAAGGGGAGGAAAGAGAGGAGACAGGGGAAGAGGAGGGGTTGGGTTGGGGTGGGGTGGGGAGGGAGGGAAACAGACGGAGACTGACTCATCTTCTATCTTCTCATACATCAAGTCTAGGTCAACAGCTTCTACCTTGAGACTCTGTTATGTTTGCTGCTGTTTTTAGGTACCCCTGTCTCCATTGTTTGTGTTTTACTAGAAATGTGAAGTACAGTATTACCATCTTTGATTAGTCATTAAGATAAGGAAAAATATGGGGACAAATGCAGTGATACATTTTCCCTTGCTTAAGGACTAGTTCTCACTGTATGAAAAACAAAATACCAACCTAACAAAATCAGGAGATTTTCAGGTGTTATGTCCCTTGACCCTATAGCTTCAGTTTAGTTACCTGCCAACAACCCAACTGCCTGTCACACGACAGAACTAAATTCGCAGTGATTTCTTAGGAACTCAAAGAAAGCAGTTTTCATGAAATAACACTGAATTGTCTGCTGACCTCCTGCAGCTCACCGCTAGGGTTGTGTCCGTGACTGATGACGTCCAGAGTGAACAATGGCCTAACAGTGGGAGACCTGGATGCTGACGCCAGCTCCTCGATTCTCCAGGCACGTGATGGGAGACAATGAGCCCTCTCTCTGGGACTCATTTTTTTTAATGACCTCAGTAACTCTAACGTGTCTTCCAGATCTGAAATACCACTTTGTTTTTATTTTTCTTGTAAGCTCAGGACACTTATCTTGCAGTACCCTTGGGGCAAATGTTATTTTCCTTATTTTACAAATGGAACACCTAGACTTCTGATAGTTACAGGACCCAGTAGGATATTAAAGCTACAAGTAGCTCTTCTTCTGACAGCTGGTGGTTGGCCTGGCTTTTGAGGAGTTGTTTTCATGGTTGGCCAACGACCAAGGAAAGTCTTGGGTAGGCTTTGCTCCCAAACTGGAAGGGCTCCACCTGTAAGTATGACCAGACCAAATCCTTTTCCTCATTTTCCAAATGCCAATATCCAAGAACAATTGACAAGGGCACTTTCTGAATTGATCGTATCTCAAATGATTCCTAGCACTTTGCAACGTATAGAATGATGACGCCTAGAAAGCCTGCCTAGGAAAAGGAATCCTTTAGGATTTCTGACTTTACAGGACAATTGGCAGGAAAATAAGAAGAGTCTGATGTGGTCTTGGTTTATATCCACTTTAGTGTGAGAGCTGCAGAGTGACATGCTTGTTTAACATTGGGCAATGTGCTTCATCTCCAGGCTTCAATGTCCTAGTCTGCAAATTGGTGAAATACTACCTCGCTCAGAATTGTTGTAATGTTGAAATTATATAATGAAATGTATTTGAATGTACAGCACAGAGCCTGGTACAAATGATGTGCTCAATAAATACTAGTTGCTGCTGTTGTGGTGATGACCCCTTGGTTCCATCCCATCTGTTTTGCATCTTTGGTCCCAGTTGACTGCTAAGAAATATGATTACTGTAATCATGCACTACTCTTCAGCACTATCTTTTGCATGAATAATAAGAAACACCCTTGGGCATGCTGTCTGGGAGAGAATTCTGCCTTTGGTTATATTCCATATAGTTCCTGTAAGTTAATTTTCAACTAGAGTTGGAAGAGGTCTCTGTGGTTACCTAGTCCACCTGCTTCCGGGCCACGCATATGATGGTTCAGTACATTTGGTTTCTATTCAACACATGTTCATTGAACCTCTATGCTCTGTTCTCTATTTATGAAATTCAACCGATCAAAACTAGATCTCGATGATAGATGAAAATGTTACTTACACAGGGACATGCAGTCCTAAAATGCGGAGCTTTGCACGTGACAACTCTGTTGGGTGTTAGTTATCCACCACCCACTCTCCTTTTCCTCCTAAGAGAACCGCATTTTCTCAGGCATAGCCACTGTTCCCAC
Source organism: Mesoplodon mirus (assembly GCF_964341445.2). NCBI lineage: Eukaryota > Metazoa > Chordata > Mammalia > Artiodactyla > Ziphiidae > Mesoplodon > Mesoplodon mirus. Next base: position 77,748,916 of record NC_138988.1, on the reverse strand, counting down.
AGTCAGCCTAGGTGGCTAAGGAGAAGCTGACCCCATCTTGACCTCCATCCAAAGTCTGATGAGTTTAAGAGCAAGCCCATCCCGATTGGCAGTGATTGGTTCACTAACAGACATCCAGGGCTCAAGATATGTCAACAAAACAATCTACATGTTGTTTAAACCAATTTGAGTTGGGTTTTCTGTGGTTTGGAGTCAAAAGTATTCTGACCCATCCACTTAGTATGAATCAATTCTGTTTGGAGATATTAGGGTCTCTGACTTAGCTTTTTTATTGTTATTTTATTTATTTTTTTGGCTGTGCTGCGTGGCATGCAGGATCTTAGCTCCCCGACCAGGGATCGAACCCGTGCCCCCTGCAGTGAAAGCATGGAGTCCTAACCACTGGATTGCCAGGAAATTCCTTGACTTAGCTTTTTTATTCCTTTTGCAAGTTGCCCTCAATGCTGAGTGGTGATTTGCTGACCTGTAGAACTGGCCTAGAGATGGCATGGGATGGACTGACTAAAGCCCATTACAAAGTCACAGGCAAGGCCAAGAGACTGGTGCTTATATTTCAGAAGTGTCACATGATAGTTATTAACTGATATAACATACAATCTTATATAATTTAAGATAAGGAGTAGAAAAAAATTGTGTAATTTGTTGATAGGGAATTCTTCTGCTCCTCCATACCTTTCTCCTTAATTACCCCTGAGGAGGTAGGATGACATACCTGATTGGTAGATCTGGGGGGGAAAATGGGAAATGCTTAGCTTAGCTCGTCTTTTCTTCTCTCTCTTGGGATTGGGCGTGCCCAGAGGAAGCAGGAATTCTCTTCTATCCTCCGTGTTGTGAGCCTTACCTGGACACACACACTCATTGTGGAAAAGTCTGCCCTGGCACAGCTTTGCTTGTGATTGATGAGGAAGTCTGGCCATCCCCATGTTACTCTTACTAAGTTACTTAGCTTACACTCAGCCAGCCTCGGTGATTAATAAGAGTGGTATTTTGGCCACCATCTTTACTTGCTTATTTTGTTCCCCAAATTGTTTAGAACCAAGGTTATTTTTTTTGGACACGCAACAGAGTTGATTCTCATGATGAATAGAGACTGATCAGAAATCACTGCCTAGGGTAAAAACACTGGAAGAATCATGCCTCATTAATTAAAATGGTAGAGCTGGATCCAGCTTGCTTATTTCCTTTTTCACCTTTAGTTAAAATGAGTTCTTAGCCATTTGAGAAGCTGATGCTTAAAGTTACAGACCCTCTCCCCAGAAAAAGGCACAAATACAATTTTTATACAATGTCGGGGTATGCATGTATCCCCCCCAAATCTACCCTGGGACCCTTGTGTGTCCATGCATCTCAGGTTAAGACTCCTGAGTTAAGTCCTCAGAAGATAGCTCACTGAGCAGTGGGTTTAAATTGAAAAAGAAAGAAGCCTGGGGGAAAAAAATGAGTGTGACACTGCAGGTGACTTGTAGTGGTACCTGGGAAAGCACATACAATGTAGAGAGTGAACTATGTGTTGGAGCTGGATACTGACTGAGTGACAGAAACACCTAGAAGGTTTAAACAAAGAGACTTTAATGAAAAGTTTCCCCATTGAAGAGTATTAGGATAACTAACTGGGGGGTTGAGGTACTCAGAGGCTGGCAATGGTGGGGAGGTGTTGCCACCTTCAGGGTCATAGGAACAAGGAGAAGAAATATTATTACTAGGCCTAGCAAGAGCTCAAATAGTTTGCCAGGGGGAAGTGGTGTCACACAAGAATGCAAACATGGCCCCCAACTCTTTCTCTCGCTGACCCCTGATCTCCTGCTGGGGCCTCTCCCATTGGCCAACCTCAACTGGAAGCCAGGAGATAAGGGAGCTGGGGGGATGCATTCCATGGGGGCAGCTTCCTGGGCACAAAGCAAGGCCAAGAAGAGTAGAGAAGGAATACAGGAGGCAAAGAGAGAATAACCAAGGTAGAGCAACAGCCAAAACTAAAGAGACCGGCAAGGTTAGGAGTCTAAGTAATGCACATGGGTGCTGGGGAGGCACTGACTGGGCCTTGGTCACTGTATGTAGACTAGGATTGTGCTGAGGACCATGTCCAGGAGGAAGGTCATCTGAGTGTAGAAGAACAAACCCCCAAGAGGCCCTTTACAGAAAAAAATCTACCCACCTCTGTTCTAGACTGAAGATAAACAACTCAAATTATCAATCTGGATACTATATGCAGTTCAGAGCAGAGAATAGAGAAAAGTTTCCTTGAGCTAGTTGAGTCTGAAGAGAAATTGAGGAGAATACAAAAGCCAAGATACATTTATTTTTAATTATCATTTGCCTCATACGTTCATTTCAAAATGCTAGGATTAATTGACAGCTACGTAAGCAAACATTAGAAATTAGAACATACACAGAAAATAGTAGAAGAAAAACATTATCAGCCTACATGTAGTTTATTTTTATCATCTTATAATCTGAGATTATGTGTATTTCAAGAGTAAGAAAAATTAAATCAGCAAGAGAAATCCCCATACTTAGTTTAAAAGATATGTCGACTAGATCATCTGTTACTGTTGTTAAGAGATTCATCAGTATGAAAAAAAATGAAAGAATGACTCTCCATCTTGACTGAAAATAATGGGTCAGAATAATGAAATGATTTAACCTGATCTTGAACTGACATTTCAAATTCATCATAACCCGCCAAGCCTTTGAAGTTCCACAGTGACAGCATTTTAACACTGGGGCTTTCAAGAGCTTTCTAAATAGGTCAGCATCTCATGTAATCTTCAGGCTGTCACTAGATATTTAGGATATTTGTTGGGAAGAGCAGGTGTTCTTTTGAACTTTCTCCTTTAAAAAAATAACCACAATAATTCCATCCAATGGTGTGCTTTGACAAGTCTAGAATATCAATGCCTTGTGAAGAAAAATAACCAAATAAAATGCACACAGGATAGTATATCAGTAAGACTTTTCCATTCTTAAGCCATTCCTTAAACTGTATCAGTAATAATTTACATGTTGAGATGGTGACTTCTTTCCAGCTGAGCCTCCCTTGTGTTATAAACACAAGTCCCCTTGCATGTTGCATTTAAATTTGCAAGTAATTCTATAAAGGTTGGACAATCAGCCAGGATAGATATGTCCAAGGTAATTAAAAATAAAAGAGAAACTCTTGTAGGAGGTGAGGAGGTGGGCTACAAAGAAGGAACTGAATAGAAAAGGGGGAGGTAGAGGCTGGCCAATGGTCTTTGGGATTTTGGCCTGGAGGGACCTGAAATAAATGACCTCTTCCCAGCCTGTCAGGAAGAGATCTGGATACTTTAGGATCCTGGGTTTTAGGATTTTTGCCTGGGCAACCATTTGGAAAGGTTTTGACCTTCTCAGAGTTCAGAAGATGTGAAAGTGAGACTTATTTCAAGCAGAATGAAAGTCAAGGTAGCAGGAAAGGAAACCAGGCTTCTTGAGGCAGCAACCAAAGCAGCTGAGCAGGAACCACACTGTTGATTCTGTGGCCCTGGGAAATAGTCATTACAGTTGTAGGCTGTAGAGTCTAAGGACCCATGTCCAAATCCTAGTCTGATCATTCCAGCTGTATAATCTTGAGTAAATTCCCTAAGCTTTTCTGTACCTCATTTCCTCATCCTTAAACTGGGGACAATAAAGTACCCACCTAAGAGAGCTGTTCTGAAAGTTAAGTAAGAATGCAAGAAGAACACCTAACGTAATGCCTGACTCTGAGAAAGTCATCAATGGTGGGAGCTGGTATTATTTAAAACATGCCTATAATAACCTACACTCTCGAATTCCTTTAACTGTTGTCAACTGGTTATTTTCTCATCCAGCAACTGGCTAAGTGAGCTTTATCTGATGATTCATGATTACAGAAGGGAAAGGAAGAACAAAGAAATATATGGAGCTGAAAGTAGAGAATTTAAACCTGTAAAATATCTTAAATTCTTAGAGAAGGAAGTAGAAGGGAGACCATTAGATGAAATTGACAGTTTCCTATTGAGGGTCCCAGTATTTTTTCATATGCCTTATAGTAAAAATGAAAGAAATGCCCAAGATTCTTATTCATATTGAGATAAACCATTAAGACTGGTCTGGTGGATTGGCTGGTAGGGCAGGCAACCTGTAAGCAAACATTTGCATGAGTCCATCTGGATGGGAGGAAGGTGCCTTCTGGGAAAAGATAGGAAGGGTGGCCTCCCTGCTATGGTGACTGTCACCAGCTCAGCACTGGCCACTCAGCTACAGACACTGAAGAAGCTGTTTTTATGAAGAGTGTTCCACTAAACACACACAGACACACAGAGGCAGTGCTTAGGGAGAGGGATCTTCTCATTTTATTCAACATTCAACCAGTACTAACTGGGCATCTATTATGTGCTTAGCTGGGCATGTAGTAGCCCAGAACAAAACAAAAACTCCTGCCTTCAAGTAGATTATTTGCTCATGGAGGAAGTCAGTGTAGGGGAGGAAAAAAATATTCCTCTACTTTTCTGAGTTCTTGGCTGAGACCCCTGTAAAAAAAGACAGATTAACAAGAGAAAATCACTTTTAAATTGAGAAAGACAAACAGAAGTTCCTTAACATGTATACCTCATGTATACAGGAGAAATGATAAACTCTCTGAGACCACCCAAGCCACCACCTTAAACAGCATCTTAGGCTAAAGACAGAGGTAGGACTGGGCTGACTGATTATGGAGGTTACTAGGAAAAGCACAGTAAAAAAGGCTGAGGTTGTGATGCAGATTTAAGTCAGTGCCTTTTCCATTGATTAGATTTTCTTGTCATTTAGAGTCATCCTGGTCCAGAGAGGGAGACACTTATAAATGGAGATTTCCTTTATTAATGTAAATTTCCCTTACAAAAGGATAACCTCTACTCTGTTTGCAGAGATTCTCCCATGTCTGCTATTTCTCAAAACACAGTCAGCTCAAAAGTAATCCTTATGCCAGAGAGAAATATTTTGGGGTGGTATATTCTGCTCATCAGACAAGAAATAAGATAATTAAAATATGTACTGTGTTAGACTGATAAATGGAAAAAAAAAAAAAAAGCAGGACGGAGTGATAGGAAGTGACAATTTGGGATAAGGGTTGCAATTTTAGGAAGGATGGCCAGGGAAAGCTTCACTGAGAAGGTGACACTTGAGTAAAACCTGAAGGAGGTGGGGGAACAGTGCATGTGAGTACCTGGAGAAAGAGTGGTCCATGCAGAGGGAACAAGCTCGCATGTGCCTGCCAGGTTCAAAGAACAGAAAGAGGCTGGTGTGCCTGTAGCAGAGTAAGCAAGATGAAGAATGATATGAGATGAGGCCATTTCTTCCTAGAACCTAGGACCACCAAGGACTCCAGAGGACATCGGGCCTCCCTGCCCCTGAAGATTAATCATTTGGGGGGCTGTTGGTGATAGCACCCGTGGCAGGAGGATCAGAACCCCAAGCTGTGTATCAGCCACAGGGGCTGCAGTGAGAAAGTCTCAAAGCACATATCAGACAGCAGGTGCCCTCCAGCTGAGCCCGAGGAAAAGAGAAAGCATGCAGCATGGTACAGAGCCAAAGGGGCAGTTTGGGGAGACAACCCTTAAGGTCTCAAGCCAAATTGGGTGTGTTATGGAACCAAACTTGGGGTCTGCTTGCCTGCCCCCTGTGCAGCAAAGCCAATCTACTGACGCCAGGTTGTGGTGAAGGAAAGTACAGCGTTTATTTGCAGGGCCCCAAGCAAGGAGAATAGGCAGCTTGTGCTCAAAAGACCTGAATTCTCTTCTCCGATGGCTTTCAGGGAAGAGTTTTTAAAGGCAACATTTGGGGTGAGGGCTTCAGAGTATATGACTTTCTTCTGATTGGTTGGTGGTGAACTAACAAGGTGATTTTCTAGAAACCTTAATCATCAACCTTCTGGTTCCAACCAGTTTGGGGTCTATGTGCTTGTGCTCATCATGTAGTCGCCATTATCCACCTGGCTGGGTAGGAGTGGTGGTGGGGGTCTTAGTTTCTGCAGAACAACTCAAAGATATGTGTCAGATTGTTATGTGTATCCCTTGAGGAGGAGGTAGGCCTCTGTTTTATCTCTGAACTATTGTCATTACTGTACTTATCTTGCTTAACTGCTTTTCCTTTGTTTCTGCATTCTGTCACTTCCCTAATTAGTAACTACTTGTATCTGCTCTTTGGAACTCAGGGAAGGCCTAGGAGACTAAAGCCTTTTTCCTGCAAACAAGGAAACAGGGAAATGCAGGGGCTTTTGTACTCGGGAGGGCCCCACGGGGTCCTGCTCAGTTTCAGGTGAGGCCAAGCAGGCAGCTCAAGTCCCAGGTAAGCCATGGAAACAAGAGTTGGTGGCATTTCTGTTACTCGGTTACCTGGTTACTTACCCGTTACCGAAAGGCTAGTGAGTGTTGGAGAACCTGGAGTTATATCGGATTCTGCAATTCACTGCTAACCCTCCATATTCACTTAAAGATCAGTGCACATTTCCAGGCTTTTCCTCTTTCTTTACCTGTGCACTCTTGGAAGTGACGTTGAAGGGCCAGGCCAGTGGTGGGTTTGTATCTAACTGCACAATAAAATCCAGGAGGAAATTTACATTGTGGAAATGTGATCTGCTTTTTCAGGTCACACCCTTGTTCTCCCCTCCTCCTTTCTTTTTTTTGGTCTATGAATTTCAGCTTAGTTTCTTCTTTCCTGTTTATGTCTTTAGAATTTTCTTTTTACTTCTCACTGTTTTTTACTTACTATCTTAGTTCCTTATTGAGTATAATTTAGCTTTCTTTGGTTTTAAAGAAAAATGTGTTTCTAAACTGAAATTCATTTAATTGGAAAATTGTAAGGTTAGAAATGATGTGTTTCTCTTCAAAGTCCTAAAGTACCATACGTGATACTGCAGCCTGTGCTCAGCTAAGTTATATGATGCACACGTGGCAGAACCTTGAAATACACTTATGATACACACAGGAAAAGAAAACCAAATGAAACAGTACATTCAGACACTGGTAGTATTCTTCATCATAAAAGTAAATGATGAATTCTCCACTTCTGCTTAAGAAGAGGTGATGGTCTTCATAGTAATTTGAGTTTCCTACTAATTCCCATTTTATGCTACTGGATTTCTTTTTCTTAGAGAATCAATTATTATGTTCTTTCAAAAGGCATAATTATCATTGCATCCCATTGAATAGGAGGCCAACTCCTTAAAGTGTCTATTTTTAAAATTAGCTTAATAATTTCTGCAACACACAATACAAGAACCAGATATAATAAATGATTGTTCAAAATCTGCATCTCATCAGGGCCTCCTGCCCTGATGGAGGAACAATAGGCTAAAGCAGGCCCCACTGGTTTATCCATGGGTCTGCATGAGAGCAGGATGCTGTGGGTACATTTTGGCATAAAGAACTGTATTTTTTTCATTAACAATGAAAACGCGTACAAAGGAAAGAATTCCTGCAAAGTAACTCGTCTTCTCTCTGTGATCAGTAAGAAAATATCAACTGGGTCTATGTGTCTCATCATCATGCCTTTCCTTAGGTTATTTGGACTTTCCCTCTGGAATCCAAGTTACAGTTAGATAGGGAACAAATACAAAATGAAAATACAGAATTGTGACATAATCAAATTGCTAGTGTAGTGCAGGCTCTAATAAAGGAAACAGCCTCCTGCAGATGAGTTTGTGGTGATGTAAGGTTACCACATCTTTAAGGATTTATGTGGTTCATCATCCCATTGATTAACATTTCCTTATGGTGAATGTTCAATTTACCTTATAAGGAAGGGGAGCTCCTACAGCCTTTATGATCTGCACAAACTGTTAGTTGATACATTTTCTCTAAAATAAATCTGCGCTGCTGGGAGTCACTCCTTTTGAACAGGAAAAAAAAATATTAATAACTTTTTCCCATTTAAGTATAAAACCTTTCATCACTTAGGTTCCTAAAATGGTGTGATGCATTCATGGCCTCTGTATTGTCATTACCCTAAGTTAGATTTATGGTAAACATCACTTCTCAATCATGGTGCTGTTTGATATCAGACCTCAGAATCTTTCTCAACACACCAGTCCATATGAATTCATCAGAGTCGGTTTGTGAGATCAAACATTTTTCAAATTCTAAGACTTGAATAAATATGTAAATTTCACATCCCTTTTTTAATTGATACTTTTCTCTGTCTCTTAAAACTTTATCTCTGCTGAAATCCCCAAACCATAATGATAGGTGTTGGAAAAGTTCAGATAAAAATATGTAAGTTCTCACTATCTAATCCAGCTGAAGAAAAATGACCAGGGGATTACCATAAACCCCTCTTTGGGCACCAACAATATCACCAGTCTTTCTAATCTCTGAAATAAAACCTTTAGCAGCAGGGAGTCCATAATGACAAACAATCTCCTGACATCATGCCTGCCAAGAAAATTCAAACTAATCCAAATGTCAACAAATCTAGGTGTCAGTTCACCTCAGGGAAAATCAGCACCTTGTTCTTGAAGAAAGCATGCTATAAAAAGTCTTAATTTACCAAACTTAAAAAAAGATCCTCCTCTTTCTTTAGGCAGACAGGTCATTTTGTTTAACTATAATCTAGACTTATGTTCAGGCTCCTTGGTAAATTCAAAAGCCCAAGGCAACATCAATGTAACTTCTAAATGGCTTGTCCAATCGTTATTTCAGATCATAACAATACTCAAACTCAAACAGTACTTAAACTAGTTTTTCCTTAAAAAAAAAGTTTGATTCGATTTTTTTTACCTTTCATCTGGACTTGTGACATAATAGAAACTCAAATGTGAATTTCAAGTCAGGGTAGCCCAGATGAAAGCTGGATAGCCCTCTATTTCTTAATTAAAAATCCAGCTTGTCAAATAGCTCCCTATTCTTTTATATTCCTACAGACTCTACCCATGTCTGGCTATACACCCTTGGCTTCTTGCCCACAGAGATTTCAGCTTATTTCGCTTTGATTTCCAGTCTCATTACAAGCAGCTCTATTTTCTCTTGCCCTTCCCCCAGGATAGCTCTCTGTGTCATTTCTTATATGCTGGACCTGCTGTGCACCAAATAGATTTCCACTTTACCCTGTCAGGGCTGCAGTCCATATGGAAATTCTGGAAAATACCAGCATTGGTTTGGAGCAAGATCGAGCCTAAAACCACTTTGTGATTTAAGGAACATCCAGAGGCTTTGACATCAAACCCTACTGCTGTATATAGATCGATCATTTTTCTGAAAATCCAAGTCAAGTTTTACACATACATGGGGGCAGGGGCAAGGCCTGTTATTATGTCTTCACTCTTCAAACACCATTGTACAAAATTAATGACAAATTTAAAACATACATTAGAACCATATATAAGAATGCGCTTCTCCCTCTATTATCAATGGGTAAACCACTTTTCTGGATCCTTCCCCAGTGTAGCAAAGTGAGAGTTCTTTAGGTTGAACCAATACAGATTTTCATGCATCTGCCTATTTGGTACCAAACAGACAGTTGATTGATGATTTAAAAGCAAAATATTAACCAATCGGTTTTGTATCTTGGAAGCCCAGCCTCTGCTTTTGTTTATCCTCCATTTCTTAGACCAATGATGTCTTCCTCAAAGAAGTTCTTTGGGAAGATTTTTGTCCCCCTCTTTTGTTTATGTAAAGCTCTCTTTAAACCCACGTCTCCTAAGACCTTGATATGAAAAGCGTGGTTCATGGACCAGCAGCACTGCATCACCTGGAGGCTGGTTTGAAAATACAGAATCATAGACCCCACCCTAGAATCTGCATTTTTACCAAGATTCCACACCCCACCCCCGGGATTCTTATCACATTGAGGTTTGAGAAGCACTAGATGAGGACTGGCCAGCAATTTTCCAGAGCCTCTGGTGGGTGAAACAAAGAGATAGGATATATGTGGAGTGGAGGCCAAGAGATACAGCGGAAAGGGCTTGGGCTTTTGAGTCAGACATGCCCAGATTCAAATCTTGACTCTTGTTCATTTGTACCCTCCTTTTTTAGATTCTGCATATAAGTGATATCATATGAGATTTGTCTTTTTGTGTCTGACTTAGTTCACTCAGTATGACAACCTCTAGGTCCATCCATGTTGGACCATCCCTGTTCCAAGTGGCACAGGGAACTCCACTCAATACTCTGTAATGACCTATATGGGAAAAGAATCTTAAAAAAAAAAAAAGAGTGGATATAGGTATACATATAACTGATTCACTTTGCTGTACATCTGAATCTAACACAACACTATAAATCAATGAGACTCCAATAAAAATTTTAAAAAAAATCTTGGCTCTTGTTCCTGGGAGATCTGGGAACTCAGACAAATGATTTGTGATCTCTGAGCCTTGGCTCTAGCATCTGTATTTTGTAACTTCTATTATCAAACTATTTTTTGATAAGAATGAAATAAGATGCATTCACGCAAACAGGATACACTCACCCTCAGCTGATGCTGAATATATGTTGGTCTCATCCTCCATCCCCTGTCATGTGCCTTTTCCCCATTCTTGATAGTTTTATCTTTTGAGCATCTCCAATTATTCAGAGCAGTGATTATGCACTTTTTATGTGTTGGGCCCAGCTTGAATATATCTCAATATATGTATCCAGAAAATAAGATCATAAATAACCCAATTCATCAAATATGAATAGTTGGAAGATTGTAAGCAAATACACTGAAGAATTCTGACAGAATGAAATTATTGATTAAATCAGCACATGCTCCTACATTCTACCTTCCTGTGATTAGACTGACAAACATCTCTAGGCTCTGGGACAAATGTTGGTGAAGATGAAGTATGTCTTCGCTGTCTTCTCACTTCTCAGCCCATCATCTTCTTTGCATTTTAGTGCCCAATTAGTGTCTCTGTATCACATCAACCTTAACCATTCAGAAGCTGCCTGTACGGCTGATCCTCGCAGCCCTGTGCAATTTTTTCTCCAACAAAAGTTACTTGTCCTGGGTTCTGTTCTCTGTGCTGTTGAAGCTGGGTATCCATTCTGTTTTAGAGGAGTGGTTTCCAAAATGTGACCCCTGGACCAGCAGTAGCATCACTTGAGAACTTGTTAGAAATGCAAATTCTTGCGTCCTACCCTAGAACTAATGAATCAGAACCTCTGGGGGTGGAACCCAGAAATCTGTGTTTTTCCCGGTTCTCCATGTGATTCTAACACGATCAGTTTGGGGAACCAGCTGCATTAGAAAGAGCTATAGAATTCTAGAAGGGGAAGGAACTGTAGAACTGTAAACAGAGCAGGATTTCCCAGCTATAATGGTCCCCTAGTCAGCACCTAGCTGAGTGATTCTCCACTCTGGCTGCGTGTTGGAATCATCTAGCAGCTTTAAACAATACTAACTGCTTGGATTCACCCCGATGATCCTGATTTAATTGGCCTGGAGTGTAGCCGGGACGCTGGGATTCTGTTTAATCTCCTAGGTGATTCTCCTGTACAGCCTGGGCTGGGAACCATTGGTGGAGACCGCTGCTGACAGTGGGTTCAAATCACCTGGGGTGGGGAGTGTGTGTGTCTAACACACCTATTATACCTGGGCCCTACCCTAGAGCAATTGAAACCAAATGTCGTGGGGCCTGGACATTTGCTGGTTGTAAAACAGCCTCTTCCCTGATACACAGAGGAGGTTGAGAATCACTCATCAAGTTTAATGCATTGATTTATAGATGAGGAAATGTGAAAAACTCCTCCCCCAAATTCCATGCTCAGGGGTCAGTGTCTTCTAATGTGCTGCTGCTCTGGGTACTCCCATTCTAGCCGAGGGGCTCTCGGTTGAGGCTAGAGAGGAAGGCCAGTGATGGGACAATCCCAGGTCTTTTGATCTGCCCTTAGAGACCCTGGGGGCCTGGGGCTTCCCCCCATCTAATGGGGGGTGTCTTCCTTTCCTCCCCCCATCAGCCTTGCTTCAAACAAGCTGCCACAGAGAGCCCTTCTGAAGTGTGCTCATGGCAGTGAGTAGGCTGCAACCCAAAACACACAGTATGATCATTATGGAAGCCTATTTTTCTTTGACTTGATAAATTCTGTTTTACCCCATAGGATTTACAAAAGTAGGGGAAGGGATTTCTGCAGCAGGGTCTAATATGGCTTTCAAATGCCACAACCATCATTCCTAGGACCACAAGAGTGCTTTTGCCTAGATAAATGTCATCCTAGACCTAGGGCATCACCAGGATTACAACGTTATTGAATTTTCCGTCTGTACCTCTGATTTGCATGTTGTAAAAATAAACTAAAGATTTTATCCAAAAATTAGTTCTGGGGTGACAGGATAGATTTTTCCAGTTCACATTAAGCTGATGCCTTCTCTGGTGAGGGAAAGGAAAGATAATATCTTGGCCGGGAGTCGGAAGTGACTCCAAGACCTCCCCTGAGTCTCTTCCTGCCCTCAACAAGGTGAAGACTAAACTACTTTAAACACTTGTCCTGTCCTAGCCTCTTCTTTAGATTGCCTGTGTTTCCCGAGCGATCTGCAATTCCTGTTGCTAACACATGCCTGAAGTTTGGTACCCTAGTTAAGAAGTCCTTGTGAACAATTAAAAACATCTTAGCCTCAACACGTACTTAGCTGTGTGACCTTGAACGTGTCAAACTCTCTGGGCTTCTGCAACCATATCTCTACACCAGGGAGAACATGAGCACTGCCATCATAGGGTTCCTGAGAGGATTAAATAGTTAATATGGGTTTTAAAGCCTGGCACGCAATAAGCAATATTCATGAGTGTTTTATGTTTTAGTCCCATTATATATTTACAATCACTAACAGAAATATCACTCACCAGTAAGTAACTCCTTAACTAAGGCCTAGTTTCTTCCATTCTGTAAATTGTATCTTGGTGACTCTTTTATGAACCATCTCCAAATTTCCACATGAATTTTAAAGGCATAACCAGAGAGAGTCTGATTAATGTGTCTTCTGCTGGGAAGCCTCAGATGTAGCCTTCTGAACTCTGTTTAGTTGCCAGCAGTTTGTCTTTAGCTAGGATGACCAATCATCTAGGTTTTCCCCAAGACGGAGGGGGTTCCAGAATGAGGGGCTTTCAGTGTTAATACTAAGACAGACCCAAGTGCACCAGGATGAGTTTTCACTCTCTTCAGGCTATGGCCAACTGGGCATGCATGGCCTGGCAGTATCGGCTGGGTGTGATAGCCCCCTCTGCTCATTCCGTACTGTGAGGTACCCAAACCTCTGGCAAAACCAGCCTGTATAGTGAGAAAAGATCAAGTTCATCACAGCAGAATTACAAGAAGAACTGAATGGGTAAAGACTGGCCTCGGAAAGTAGATCCTGAGGAGACTAGGATGTTCTATTTATCTAGCTGTTGAGCTTGGATAGGTCTATTAACCCCTCTGAGTTTCAGTTTTCTTATTTGGTAAAATGGCTGTAATATAATGTGTGTCTTGCAGGGCACTTGAAAAGACTGGTCTGCACAGTGTGTGGGGAAGTGGGGGATCTATTCCTGGGTAAGTGTTCACTGCAGGGGGGCAGGTGGTAGGTATTAAAACCAAGCCCTGGGTTAGAATCCCATTTCTCCCATTTGCTCTTTCGTTGACCCTTGGCAAGGTCCCTTCCCTCTCGGAGCCTCGCTTTTCTCATGAATGATGTTGGGAATCCCAGCATCTCCCTTGCAAAGCCTTGCCAGCCAGTGGAGGCCCAGACCTGCACAGGGGCTCACATCCACTGTGCGTCTTCCCTGACCATGTGGAGTGCATCTGTATCCGAGAGGAGATTTCTGGGGGGCTGGAAAAGAGGGTCCTAACATGGACGCACATCAGAATCATTTGAGGAAACAAACAAAAACACCACCATCCAGGCTTTGTACGCCAGCCTAGTGAAATCAAAATCTCGGGGGATGGGGGCGCGTAGCCCTGGGATCACTTTAAGTTTCTCCCGGGCTAGAGGGAGGACCCAAAGAGCAGGAACAAGAGAGGACAGCTATTTCATGGGTCCCACAAGGAGATCAGAGAAGAAATATGAACCAAACCTGGCCTTTTCTATCTGTCAATTCAGTTTACTGAGCTGGGCAGGTATGTGAATAGGAGGATAATTCTGATCCTTCTTGCCATGCATCCCACTTCTTCACTTAGTCTCTGACTCACTGCGTCAGCTTCCCAGGATGCGTCGTGAAGTAGGGTCACCACCTGAGGCTTTCCTGGCCCTCAGGATAGCTCATTTCTGTGTCATTATGACAGATGTTCTAAAACTACTCTGCACCCTCCCCTTTCGAAGGAAGCTCTTTGGAGGTGGCAGGATGTGGTGATTGGGCCAGCTGAGTCAGTAAGGAAGGGCTCTACCAGCCCAAATGGAGCAGCACCCTGGCCTCTTGGTGACTCAGGCCAAGCCTGGAAATATGAGTGTTACTTCCTCACTTTGATTTTGGAGCAATTTAACAGAGGGCTTTCTTAGATTCCTTGGATCTGCCTCTGGAGATCACGCCAAGCTTTACTGAGCTGTGAGTCTCTGCTCAGCATCTTTTTATTTCTCTGCCTCCTTGGCCCTCTTGAAAGTACCTGATTACTCTCTCAGGTTACCCAGTGAACAATGGAAATGGTAATATCAAGTGTTTCCCAAAGCTGAGTTAATGCCTGGCCGCTCTGTGACACTGAGCTTTGCATGATGTATTAACTAGTTGGGGAGCATCATTGTTTTTTTAAAGCATTTTAAGCTGAAGCATCTGAACTGAATGAGCTTGGATTTAGTCGTGACTTCCTAGAGGGAAAAGGGCCATGGACATTGTTACATCTTAACTTATAGAAGAGGAAGTCAAGGGCTGGCGTAGGGAAGCCATCAGCTTGGGTTTCAGGCTTGGTTGACTCGGGAGCCAGAGCCTCATTCCCAGAGTCCAGAATCCTGCAGCCTCTACTCCAAGACTTGTGGAACTTACTGAGGATCAGTGAACCACTTGTTTCTGCATCTTCCTATGGGAGGAGAGACTCTCTAGCTTTCATCATATTCTCAAAGCGGTCTTTGTTCCAAAACATAAATAACCAGTGGTCTAGCCCTTTGCAATATAAGAAGTTTAAAATTTCATTCATAGCAGTTAGTAGACATATTTGTGGCATATTAAAGAGATAAGAATTACATTATAGGCCAATTCTACAAGTCATAAAACATCCCTTATTTTTGTTTGGGGGCCAGGAGTGGGCTATCTCATCCCAAAGTACTAGAACACCTAAGAAAGCAAAGCACAGAATTCAATGAAAATGTCAAGAAGATTTTTAAAACCCATTATTTCAGATTTTTTACTTTTTAAAAGGAGACCATTCATTTGTTCATAAGAGGAAACAAAACATATTTAAAGTTATTTAAAGACAAAAAGACACTGGGGTATAGCTTTATCGTTTTCCCTTCCACCATGCTGCCTGTTTCTGGTGATAGAACTCTACTGATGCCAGTGTTACAAGACACACTCCGTGTGAGGGTGCTTGTGATGAGATCTTTAGAGCAACTGCAGCTTTCGCCTGGTCACTCTAGTAGCGTAATGGCACCACTCAGCCAAGTGGTTGGCCAGATTTGTGGGGCAGGGGTGCCACAGTGTGTGGACCTGGAGCAGCAGCAGTGGCGTCTCCTGGGAGTTTATTAGAAATGTGGAATTTCAGGTCTACTCCAGAGCTCCTGAATCAGAATCTCAGGTGAATCTTGGCACAATGAAACCTGAGAAGCACATCTGTATATATGGTGGAGGACCCGAGTTAAAAAATAGGGACCAATCATTAAGAAGCCTACAGGGGCTTCCCTGGTGGCACAGTGGTTGAGAGTCCACCTGCCGATTCAGGGGACGCAGGTTCGTGGCCCGGTCCGGGAAGATTCCACATGCCACGGAGCGGCTAGGCCCGTGAGCCATGGCCACTGAGCATGCGCATCTGGAGCCTGTGCCCTGCAACGGAGGAGGCCACAACAGTAAGAAGCCCGCGTACCGCAAAAACCAAAAAACAAAAAACAAAGCCAGAAGTCTACAAATAACAACTGCCAGAAAGAGTGTGGAGAAGAGGGAACCCTCCTACACTGTTGGTGAGAATGGAAATTGGTGAAGCCACTATGGAGAACAGTATGGAGGTTCCTCAAAAAATGAAAAATAGAGTTTCCACGTGATTCAGCCATCCCACTCCTGGGCATATATCTGGACAGAGCTATAATTCGAAAAGATACATGTACCCCTATATTCATAGCAGCACTATTCACAATAGCCAAGACATGGAAGCAACCTAAAAGTCCATCGACAGATGAATGGATAAAGAAGATGGGGTACATATATACAATGGAATACTACTTGGCCAAAAAATAAAAAAGAGAAATAATGCCGTTTGCAGCAACATGATGGACCTAGAGATATCTTACTAAGTGATGTAAGTGAGACAGAGAAAGACAAATACTATATGATATCACTTATATGTGGAATCTAAAATAGGCCATAAGTGAACTTATCCACAAGACAGAAATAGATTCACAAACATAGAGAATAGACCTGTGGTTGCCAAGGGGGAGGGCATGGGGGAGGGATGGATTGTGAGTTGGGGATTAGAGATTCAAACTATTATATACAGGATGGATAAACAACAAGGTCTTACTGTATAGCACAGGGAACTATATTCAATATCTTGTGATAAACCATAATGGAAAAGAATATGAAAAAGAATATATATATATATATATATATATATATATATATATATATATATGTCTGAATCACTTTGCTGTACAGCAGAAACTAACATAACATTGCAAATCAACTATACTTCAATAAAATAAATTAGAAAAAAATAGCAGGGCTGCTCCCATGGTGGTCTAATGGCCAGTCACTGTCCTCAGGCTTGTTTGATGACCAATGTCAATGTAGGCTGTAGGTTATGGTAAAGTATAAGTTAGTAGATACCAAGTTTTCTTTCTTTTACATTGTGTACCTATCAAATCATATATGTGGACACACAGGTGGCAGTTATTATTGTGGAAAAAGAATTTCTGTTTCTTTTTCCTTTTTCCATTTTCACTTTATTCCTCTGGAGCAGTCTTACTTCCTATAAAGTTGTATATTCTCATGTGTACATTTTAAGATTTTTCTCTTTCTGTCAATATTTCTTTTCAGTCTGCACACATATGGATGTATGGAGGGGATTTTCTATTTTTAATATTTTAATAACTAACATCACATAGGGCTGATACACAGCATTCAAGACCAGAGCCATTGAATTTTATATTAAGAAATAAATTTATTACAATTTGTCTTCATTTCAGGCTGATATCTAAGTAAGGTCTTTTGCCTTTATTATGAGGGTGTCTGGGAAGACAACTCTGGTTATGCATTGCAAAAATTTTGAAGTTCAAGCATAAGCGTTAAACAACAAAAGGATACTCTTTTATTTATTTAATTGTGGAAGAAGTTTTTGTATTTTCACTTACAAAGGTAATTAAGTCTTTATGCCATAGTAACATGTTGTATTCCTGTCACTATGAACAATTGCTAGGAAATTCATAGGGTTAGCCAATGTTCATTCAAAACACTTTAGGAATTATTTACAAAGCTAACATTCTACCTGCAGCATATATTTAATCTTTCCCCTGAGAAATCTCTGTGGGTTTCCTAGAATATTAGAAAGCTCATAATAAATATTTTGTTCAGTAATTGAAATGTGCTTTATTACTGTTAAAATAATAAGCAATGTGTTAGGAGAGCCTAAAACATTTAAACATCGAGTAAACTGTTGGAAAAGATCAGTGACTATCTACATGGACCTTACTTTGCCATCACCTGGGGAGCTTTAAAAAAGACTGATTCCAGGATCCCACCCCCAGAGCTTCTGGATTAATTGTGCTAGCTTATGGCCTGTGCATCAGCATTTTTTAACTTATTATTTTGAAATAATTATAGGCTCATAGGAAGTTGCAAAGGTAATGTAGAGAGGTCCCTTGCACCTTTCACCCAGATTTCCCCAGTGGCAACATCTCACATAACAGTGGTCCAACATCAATGCCGAGAAATTGACATTGGAGTCATAACGTTAATAGAAGACCAGGAGGCTTATTTAGATTTCACCAGTTTGAAGATCAGGATTTTTAAAAGCTTCCCAGGTGATTCTCCTAAATAGCTAGTGCTGCACACCTCTGCCCTGAGTGCCTTTTAAGATCAATTCCAACCATAAGTCTGTGATTCACACACACACACATAATATACGTATTTGCATGTGTGTAAGTGTAGACCACACTCACCATACATATTCTAAATATTTAAAACTTTTAATAACAAATTGCAGGGTAAAAGGGACTGACATTTAGAAGCAAACTTAACTGCAGGAAAACTGCACTTCACAATCGTACAAAATATATCCTGGTTTAGATCCTATGTCAAACAGAAGATGTCTACCATACCTGAGAAAGTAAACTAGGGTTTATGACTCTCAGAATTAAAGTCCACATGAGGAATGAGAAGAAAATCCCATGGGTTTGGAAAATGTTATTTATAGACACAATTTAAGTTTTAAAGTCTGGTAACATGGTAAGAGACTTCTGATGTACATAATTATGTATAAAAATTCCCATTTATCATGTTGTCAATGCATGGAAAAAACTGTTATTCTCTGTAAATAAATGAGCATTTCTTCCTCTGCCGCCTGGGAACTTAAATACTGTCCTGGGCAAGTTTCCATCCTTTTTCTCTTTAACAAGAGTTGAAATAGGTCTTCATCAGTTAAGCAGTGGGAGGAATGAATAAACCTCACATCACATCCTAGTGTCTTCTCTCAGGTATGAACTGTAAGGTTAAATAGGGACGTTTATAACCATAACAAGCTCTAAGCCAAACCTGGGTCAGAGGATAAAACTCACGCTCACCTTATACAAAAAGGAGGTTTCCCTTTATTTGGGATGCAACTTCATCAGGGTAAGGAAGAACCTTGCCATGGGGTCTGGGATATATTTGCTGAGGCTTGTCTGTGCATGACCGGTCAGATTCTACCTGCTCCCACCTCCAGCTGCACTGTCTGTATTTTCTGGTGTCTTGGGGTCTTTCAGAATGTCCCCCTCCGAGAAGCAGAATATGGCCAAATGTTCCAGATGTGGAATGGCTGACTCTTGTCTTCAGAAGCCTCCTTAGACGAACTTTCTGCATGTCTTCCTCTTTCAGGGCCCCTCTCTCCCCCTGATCCCTCTGTGTCCCCAGGTTACCCTAACGACTTCCTGTTCCTGGCCCTGAGCCTGGCTCTCCTAGAGGAATTTTACTTGGATGAGTTCCATGAAGTTAGAGCACCACGAATATTTGAGTCAGAGTTCTGAGAATATTCTCTCTACCTAATATTTCGGGAGAGAGGTTTAGTTTGGAGTGGCATTTACAGGAGCTCGGGGAAGCCTGCAGAAGACCTTGGAAAAACCGTGATGAAGCCTTGTATGCTTCAGCCAAGGGGAGAGCCTGATGGGGGCTTTAGATCTGGATTCTGTAACTCTCCTGCCCTGGGCCCAGGTCCCCGAGCTCAGTCCTGGGAGGAAAAGCAGGATGGGACGGATGGAGGGAAAGGGGCCACTGTCAAAGCTTTTGATACACGTAATCCTTCCCTCCTCTTTATTCTATCTATTGATCCATCAGTTTTTACTTAAAGCTGTGAACTTGTAGCAACCGGGTAAATTGTTTGGAACATACTGATTATCGTAGGTCAGCTGAATCAAGACATCAGGATTTTAGATGTGCACCACTTCAAGCCCTTCCTATGAGCAGAGAGAGTGATTGGCCAGTTACTGTGGTTTCAGAGATCCCAGTAGGGGTGTACTCCAGAATTCCCTTCCCCCACTGTGGAATGCCTTAATGGTACACCCTAATGTTCACCTTGACATCCATGGCTTATGCTTGGAGGGACCCTGTCATCTGAGATGGGTTGCACTATTTTAAAGCTAAGAACCATGAATTCACAGTGTAACAGGAAGCATCTGACCCTTTCTAGAAGGCAGCATTAGATGGGGGTGGGGGGGGGAGATAAAGAACAAAAAACACTCCAAGTACACTGAGTTCCTGAGGACACAGGAAGGGGAGTCTGGAGGGCTGGTTGCCACAGAAACGTGTCACCTGTCTCAACTTCCTGGCTTCCCACCTGCCCCGCTCTAATTATCAAAATAAACAAAACCAATCTGCACCATCAGTTCCCCGGACCATCTAAGACTGCATGCAGACGCGTTTTGTGTTGTTCATCCATCATCGCCAAGGTAGTTATTACCTGGGTCCCACTGAATCACTGATTGTCCTGCCCCTGAGCTGGCCTATTTCACCAGCTTGGCAGTGTGTGCTGTTTACTTACAGGAGCTATTAAATTTCTCACCTGTGTGTCTTGTGAGAGCTGCAGCTAGGAGATAAAGCCTCTTGGCGTGTGGAGCATTGGTACACGAGAGATTTTCAGGAGCATGGCTTCCTTCAAATCCCTGCTCAGGAATCTCAGATTAGAATCAAAATCAAAGGCCACCCTAGCCTCCCTGATGGGTTTCAGCCCTCCGCCATAACAAGACATGCTCCAGGCTTGAGACGTTTTGACTAGAAAGCTAGATCATCAGCAGATTCTACACGCAGAATTAAAGCTCAGATATCATCAAGAGAATGCCTGAAAGGGAAAGCTTTGACTGAGAATTGTCATGTTCCAGAAGGATTCTAGCACTGGAAACAGCTGATGATAGCTAGCAAGGGTGTGCCAACAAGAACTTTGGGGCCAAACATAGCTGGGTTAAAATCCTGACCCCACTGACCAGCTAGGTGACTTTGGGAAAGTTCTTGAACATCTGTATCTGATCCAGTAATTTCACCACTAAGAACCGATGGTACAGATACAATGATACTAGGTAAGATGTTTGTATGTTAACTCATTGGAGCCCCAAGACAACTCTAAGAGACAATACTGTTGCTGTCCACAGGGCACCAAGGCACAGGGAGGACAACCTGCCCAAGGGTGAGTTAGCACTCTCATGAGAGGCAGCCTGGCCCGTGGTTACGTGGATGGACTCCAGGGCCAAACTTCTTAGGTTTGACTCCCAGCTCTGCTGTTAACCAGCTACGCAAAGGGCCAGAATATTGCCTGCTACATGAAAACTCCTGTGTAGTATTTTACCCCGAGGGAAGCGAAATCTTCCCTGTTGTCATTGACACCTACAGTGTCTGCTGATTTCAGTAATTTCTAATTCCAGAAACGAGAGCTGTTCAACTGAATTCCTAAAGCAGTAGTGACTCTGGTATATCCTTTTTCGGTGGTTTTGTTCAGCCTTTAGCTAGCCTCAGCAAGTGAAGAATTAGATGAGTTTTACCATTCCTATTCTTGGAAGATAGACCCAAATGCCCAGAAATAATGTTATTTATACCAAATGGCTGTCCTCAAACACTGTATCTCTGGGATCACTTGTTCTCCTCCTACTCTGGAGCTGTTGGGTTTGTGTGCCCCAGACCCAGGAGGACCTGCCCTTATCATGAAACAAACTCCTGCATCTCAACTACTCTCCAAACACCTCTGTCCAGCCTGCTTACTTGCTCACAAACCAAGAAAAATCTTTTAACATCAATCATTGCTCTAGAAGTGGGGACACACATTATAGTCAGTATTCCTTAGTGTTGTTCAATAGCAGGTTTTTCTCCAGTTGCTAACTTTATCCTGCTTTCATCATTCACTCAACAAATATTTATTGAGGAGCTGCTATGTGCCTGCCACACACCATTGTGATGCTGGGGATACAGCAGTGAATGTGACCATTGGTGTTCCTGCCCTCACAGATCTTGCATTCTAATGGAGAAACCAATAAAAAAGTAAAAAAATAAGTATATGATGTAGTCGGTGGTAATAAGGGCTATTGAGAAAAATAAAGCAGGGGCATGTATTAGGGAATGGGAGGTACTATTTTAGATAAGATGGTAAGGAAAGGCCACCCTGACATTTGAAGAGAGGCCTGAGTAAAGTGGGAGGAAGTCGTGTGAGGTTCTAGGAGAAGAGCATCCCAAGCAAAGGCCCTGGGGCAGTATTATGTTTGGTGGGTTAAAGTGACAACAAGAACAGCTTAAGGGCTCAAACGCAATAAAGATGGAGGAGAGCAAAAAAAAAAAAAAAAGATGAAGGAGAGCAATGGAAAACCAGGTCACGTGGAGCCAGGACCAGATGCGATAGGTTCTTATAACCTATGATGAAGATTTTGGATCTCATTCTCAAGTGTGATAGAGCGTCATTGGGAGTTGAGAGCAGGGAATGGCAGGAACTAATTGGCTTTCCAAAAGGTGGATCATTCTGGCTTCTGGGCGGGAATAGATCGTCTCAGGACCAGCGGGGAAGCCAGGAGAAGAGTCAGGAGGCTCTGGACTTCATCCAGATGAGAGAAGATAGCGGTTAGAATCAGGGTGATACAAGCGGAAGAGGCAAGAAGGGACAGACTTGAGAGAGACTCCAAAGTCTCAGTTAGCAGGACCTGCACGTGGGTTGGATGTGGATGAGAGAGAAGGAGTGGAGTCGAGGAGGACTCACTCCGGAGTGGACAGTGCTATCCTCTGAGATGGACATTTGTTTATTTACTTGTGTTATCCGTGAATATCATTCTTGCCTACTAGATTTAAAATTCCTTGGGACCAGGAATCCTTATTCTGTCTTTATCTCCTCTTGGGAGTGACTCTCCTAGTACTTTGCACATAGTACATGCACAATAAAAGCTATGAAATGGGTAACTGTAATGCCTAAGATGTTTACTGTTGAGTCCATGGCCCTCATTTTTACTGTTTGTTCTGGATTTGCTGTATTGTTTGGGGGAAAGAGCTCACTTTCTAACTGAATTTTCCTATTGTGAAGTAGCATTCATCATATTTGCCTTTGTCATGCAAATGCAGTGTCAATATACCTAATAGTGGGTAAACAGTATGGGATAGAGAGTCCTCGGGTCTCTGTAGTAAGGGAGAAAGAACAGTGAAAATAATTTGGGGAGAATGTCTCACTGAGGTATCATTTCATATTTGCATTTCAGACTTGGAGGGTTGATTGTCACCACACCCCACTATGTTACTGGCAAACAGTGTTAATTAATTAAGTGTTCTTTCCTGGAATATCTGGCAAAAGCCTCAGAATGTTTCTTAATGCAGCCCTTCAAGTTGCCGTTTCTGCCTGATCTAATCCAGTCTGCTCATCTAAAGGTTGAGGAAATTAAAGCCCAGCAATAGTAAATGACTTGCCTTAGTCCACCCTCGCAGGTGGGGACAAAACCAGAGCCTGAACCTGAACTCTGATTCCCAGTCCAATGAGCTTTCCAGCAGATAGTGAGAGAATGATAGGAGGGTTTATGTGGGGAAGGTCAGGTAGGACAGGAGGAAGCTTATGGGCGTGTGCAGGGCAGTGTGTGGGGCTCCAAAGTGGACGGGGAGGCAGGGAAGCCCCTCAAAACAGGCTTGGAGTAGAAGGGGGTCCCAGAGCCCATTGTCCTGACAGAGGAAAAGCTTGCTGTCATCCAGGGTTCTTGTTTCAACATCTGTCTACTTAAAGACGAAGGACGGATCCATTAGCCTCTTTTATCCAATCAAATCATGGAGGATGTGATCCGGCATACTAATCCTGGCATTGAACATGGATTTTCTCTTGCTCCTTTTATTAAATATTTGCAGAATTAAAAAGCACTCTCTCATTGCCTGCTGAATCTGGGTTCAGTCACCTTAGATCGACCACAAAATGGCTGTTTAATTTCCTCAACGCATAAAGTGACACAAACATGATTTCAGTTGTGTTTCTAGATGTGCTGTCACTGGAAATCTAGCCATTATGGTTGAAAGTGATGGATGCTTTGATTTAAATCACAGTGTAGTATTCTGCTCAGGTCTTCCTTGTAGCCAAGCTGTCTTCTCCAGATTTGGAACAATAAAGTGTCTTGCTTATTTATTCTCACACAGGCTTATTAACATGCCAAGAAAGAAATAGGCCTGTTGTTCTTTGGAAACGTTTCTATTAAACAGATATTTCTTAATGAGACAACCCAAATTTTGGACGTGAGAATGATCTTTAAGCTGAACCTTCCACTGACTGAAACCTGACTGGTTTTCATTTTGGGGGGCCAGAATTTTTAATAGACTATTAAGCCTTTTTATGCAGTTGATAATTCTAATGTTAATGATTGTCTTAATTTGAGATTTTAGTGAATTTGTATATTTTTGACAATACGGAAAATATTATTAAAATTTAGATAGCCAGAAAAACCCATCTCCTTATAAAATACGCAGAAGTTACTTAGCCCTTACATTTTTGTTGAGATTGTTAATAGTGTGCTTTTAAGCATAAGTTTAGATACTTTACATTTGAACTTAAGGTGTAAATCAGATTCATTTCTTGGGGTTACAGTCTGGAGAACAGTGATTAAATCTGAAGAATTTTCGTACAGCTAATAACAATGTCATTTTGCTCACATTGTGACCCAAAGTGAAAGGTGTGGTATTGGGAGGAGGGAGATGAAGATTCTAGATTTGATTCTATCACTAACTTGATGCATGACCTGATGTACAGTATATGCATCCACCCAGGAAGGGAACTCAATTTCCCCATCTGTAAAATGCAGGCATAGGACTGATTCATTTCAAAGGTTCTTCAGAGAATTATCATTCTGTGAATTATAGTGTTGTGTTATCCAAATTTTTCTTTGTACAACTGATTAGATTTTTTCTATTATTAAATTATTATTCTATTAAGTATTATTTTATCATATTATCATTCTATTCTATTATTAAAGTGACATGTTTACATTGTAGATGATTTGGAAAATACAGCAAATGAAAAAAGGAAAACAAAAATTATTGGCGGTCCCTCCAATCCAGAGTTAGGCGCTGCTAATATTTCGGTGCATTTCTTTTCAGGCTTTTTACATGTATGCATGTTACATGTAATAATGAGATCAGACTACAATTTTTTTACTAATGTCTTTCCCATGGCATTAATTCCTTTGAGAACATACTTTTAATAGTTACATAATATCTCATCCTATAGATTTATCATAATTCATTTAACTAGTCCCTAATGGTTGGACATATGTTTTTCACTATTATAACTCTTGCACATAAATATTTATCCATACCTCTGATGATTTCTTTGAAGAGATTTCTAGACATATTACCAGTAAAAATTATGCATATTTATTAATATCTTTAACAAATTTTGGCGTTAGGACCATGTTGCCCTTATAAAGCGACTTGGCAATTATTTCTTCCTTCTCTATTTTCTGAAAGATTTTGTTTAAAATTGGTGCTTATTTTATTAATCTTACTCATCTTTTTGACATTGGCATTTAACCCTTTATATTTCCCTCTCTTCACTGCTCTATCTATATCCCACAAATGTTGATATATTGTTTCATTATCACTTGGCTTAAATATTTTTAAAATTTTCCTTTGCGTTACTGTTCGACCGAAGGATTATTCAGATTATTCGGAAGAGTGTTGTTTTATTTCTGAATAGTTGGGAGTTTCTAGGTGTCTTATTTTTATTGATCTCTAATTTAATTTCATTGCAGTCAAAGAACATTCTTTATCAGTGGTTATCAAAATTTTTGATCTCACCACCTTTACACTGTTAGTTTATTGAAGACCCAAAGAGCTTTTGTTTATGTGGGTTACATCCACTTATATTTACCATATTAGAAATTAAAACTGAGAAGTTTCTTTTAATTTCTTAAATCATTTAAAAATAATATTTTAAAAAATTTATTTTATTGAAGTATAATTGATTTACATTGTTGTATTAATTTCTGCTGTACGGCAAGGAGATTCAGTTATAAATATATATACATTCTTAAAAATAGTATTTTAATGTAAACAACATTTTTTAATGAAAAACAACTGTATTTTCCAAAGCAAACAAAAGTAGTGAACAGACCAAGATTGGTTTATACTTTTGCAAACCTATTTAATGTCTGAAAACAACTGGATTTTCACATTTGCTTCCTCATTCAATCTGTTGTGATATCAGAAATCATTCAGCCTATGGAAAATTCCACTGTACACTCATGAGAGAATGAGAATGAAAAAGGCAAATAAAGTCCCAATATTTGGAAAATAACTTTGACTTTATGGACCTCCTAAAAGGGTCTCAGGGACCCCATGGGCCTGGAGGTTTTGAGAACCTCTGATCTACATGAATTTGATCCTTTTGAATTTACTGAGATTTGTTTTACAGTCTAGTACATGGTCTTGTCATGGTGAATGTTCTATGTTCATCTGAAAAGAATGTATTCTGCAGCTGCTGGGTACAGTGTTCTATAAATGTCAGTTAGGTCAAACTGGTTTGTATAGTTGTTCCAATGTTCTTTATTGTTACTGATTTTTTTATTTTCCTTATCAGTTTCTGAGTGGGAGATGTTAAAAGTATCCAGCTGTGATTGTAGATCTGCATTTTTCCCTTTTGTTCTGTCAAATTCTGCTTCATGCATTTTGAATTTTGGTATTAAATGCATTCACATCTAAGACTGTTGTATTGATTTTAAAATTATATATGTATAATCTTATCTCTGGTAATTCTCTATGTCTTAAAGCCTACTCTGTGTGATATTAATATAGATGCACCGAGTTTCTTATGCTTACTCTTTGCATGGTTTATATTTTTCTAATCTTTTACTTTTAAGAAGTCTGCCTCTTCGGATTTAAAATGTGATATATAAAAAAGAGAAAGAGTATTGCTTTCTTGCTTTTTATCTAGTCTGATAATTTCTGCCTTTTAATTAAAGAGTTTACAATCCATTTACATTTGAAGTAATTATCAATATGGTTGGGTTTAAGGCTACCATCTTGGCATTTGTTTTCTATTTGTTCCATCTGGATTATGTTCCTCAGTTACTCTTTTTCTGCTCTCTCTTGGATAAATCCATTATTTTCTTAGTATTCCATTTGATTCCCTTCTGTGGACTTTTTAGCTAGTCCTCTTTGTGTTATTTTTAATGGTTGCTTTAGCCTAGAGACTACAATATGCATCTTTAACATGTGACAGTCTACCTTCAACCAATACTCTATTACTTCACAAAGTAAGAACATCACGACAATCTGATTCCTTTCTCATCTACCCTATCTTTGTGCTCTTATTGTCACCTACTTAACTTCTACCTATGCTGTAAACCCTACAATCCATTATTGTTATTTTACTTTAAATAATTAATACTCTTTCAAATAATTTTTAAATAAATATAATAAGAATGTCTTGTATATTTACCTATGAATTTATCCTTTCTGGTGTTCTTGGTTCATTTCTGCCATTCTGAGTTTCCACTGGGGGTTATTTCCCTTCAGTAGAAAGAATATTTTTTAGCATTTCTAGTGTTTCAGATATGCAGTAAATGGATTCTCATGTACTTTTTCTGTTGAATATGGTTTTTATTTTGTCTTCATGTTGTTTAACAACCTTACTGAGGCATAAATTATGTACCATAAAGTTTATCCATTTTCAGCATACAATTCAATGATTATTAGTAAACCAACAGAGTTGTACAACCATTCCCACAATCAAGTTTAACATATTTCCATCCCCCAGAAAAGTCCTTCATGTCCATTTGCAGGCAACCCTCTTTTTCACCTACACCTGCAGGCAAACGTCAATCTACTTCTTTGGATGTTTCATATAAATGGAATCATACATTATATGATCTTTTGCTTCTTTTCATTTAGCGTAATGCTCATGAGGTTTATCCATTTTACAATATGTCAGTAGTTCATTCCTTTTTATTGATGAATAGTGTTTTAATGTATGAATATACATTTCAATTATCCACTCACCAGTTAATGGACATTTGTATTGTTTTCAGTTGGGGGCTATTATAATAAAGCTACTATGAACATTTTTATACAAGTCTTTGTGTCAACATAGGTCTTCATTTTTCCTGGGTAGATACCAAGTAGTGGAATTTCTGGGTCATATTTTAATTGTATGTTTAACTTCTTAAGAAACTATCAAATTGTTTTCCAAAGGGCCTGCACTATTTTACTTTCTCACGAGCAACTGATAAGGATTTGCCTTCATATTTGAAAGCCATTTTTGCTGGATATAGAAATCTCGGTTGACAATTTATTGTTTTTCCTTCTTCACTTTAAATATGTTGTTCCATTGTATCATGCACTACTGTTTCACAGAAGAGTCTTAATTCCTATTGTTGTAATATGTCTTTTTCCTCTTCCTGCTTTCAATACCTTCTCTTTAATTTTGAGTTTTAGGAGTTTACCTATGATATGTCTAGCTCTGGTCATCTTGGGGTTTAATGAACTTGTTGAATTTATGTATTGATATTTTAATCAATTTGGAGAAAAATTTGGCCATTATCTATTTACATGTTTATTCTGCATCATCCTCTCTTCTACTCTTGGGACTCCAATTATGCATCTGTTAAAATATATTATCCCACAGATCTCTTTTTCTTTATTTTAGTTTTGGTCTGGATAAAGCAGTGCCTTTACAGACTGGCTCTTTGTCTGGGGCTCTTCAGAATTCTAATGCATTATTCCAGCCCACATAAAAGCATAAAAGTTTGTTAGGAATTCATCTGGTTCCTCTTTACACCTGTCCCTAGTGAATTCTTCTTTCTCTCACTATTACACAAAAGAGGAAAGCAGACATGTATCTCTTCTCTCATGAGAAGAGCTTATCGCTGTATGGAATTTAGTTCCCTTAGGATTCTTTTTCATCAGCTCTCTTAGGGGGTTTTAAAAATCTATGATTGTGTAGTTCATGTGGCTTATCCTTTTTGAGAGAGTAGCACGATGGTTTCCTGCAACTTTTACATTTAACTGGAATTGGAAATTTCTGTGTGCTCCATTTATTTCTTTAAAGGCGCCTTCATTCCAGAAAGATTGTTTCAAGTTATGCGTTCACCAACAGAGGCTCTTGCCTTGAGCCTAGAGACAGTCCTCCATAGCCAGCTTCTTACTTTCTCTACTCCTGACTCTCCAGCTCTATGAAAACACTCAAACGAACATATCTCCATCAAAGAAAGAGTTTGATTTCTCAACGCTTTGGAAATTTCCAAAGGTATGGCCTTGCCCAACAGACACACACAACCCAAACCCCAATCTAGGTGGTATGAATGCGTATAATCAGCCTGCCATGTTATACCAGAAACTGCCGTTTTGTGCATTTCCACCTGGCTTCTTTTTTTTTTTTTTTTTTGTGGTACGCAGGCCTCTCACTGTTGTGGCCTCTCCCGTTGCGGAGCACAGGCTCCAGACACGCAGGCTCGGCCGCCATGGCTCACGGGCCCAGCCACTCCATGGCACGTGGGATCTTCCCAGACCGGGGCACGAACCCGTGTCCCCTGCATCGGCAGGCGGACTCTCAACCACTGCACCACCAGGGAAGCCCTCCACCTGGCTTCTTACCTCTCTCTATACCTTCCTCCATCCTAGATTTTTGATTTACCAAAACCCCTCCTTGAAAAGGGAGAGGAAATAAAAGAAGATAGGGGTTATGAAGGAAGATTTACTTTTTTAGATGTTTTCCTTCTCAGGCTGGCCTTAGAAATGTTAGGAATACAGAGCAAGTCATTTGGTGTCCTTACCTGCCGTTTTTAGGCAGATGGAATCTTCTTCAAGTACAGCACATTAGTAGTCTGCAGCTTGACAAGATCCATTGACATAATCATAATGTACTTCTAATTATTTCTAATTTATGTTTCTCTTTTTATTTAAACATGTTTCTTTTTTTTTAATTTATTTATTTATTCATTTTAGTTTTGGCTGTGTTGGGTCTTCGTGGCTGCTCACGGGCTTCTCATTGCGGTGAGCAGGGGCTACTCTTTATTGCAGTGCTTGGGCTTCTCATTGCGGTGGCTCCTCTTGTTGCGGAGCACAGGCTCTAGGGTAAGCGGGCTTCAGTAGTTGTGGCACGTGGGCTCAGTAGTTGTGGTTCGCAGGCTGTGGAGCGCAGGCTTAGTAGTTGTGGCAAACGGGCTTAGTTGCTCTGTGGCATGTGGGATTTTCCTGGACCAGGGCTTGAACCCGTGTCCCCTGCATTGGCAGGTGGATTCTTAACCACTGCACCACCAGGGAAGCCCTCTAATTTATATTTCTTACATATAATCCTGATGATTTATTTATTTATTTGAAATCTCACCAATCATAACCAGCATGTATTACTAATTCAGCTATTTTTAAAACTTATGAATTTTACCAGAAAATCTTTTCTGATCTTATTCATTTGATCTTTTTTGCTATTCAGCTCTTTTCTCAAGCTCCATTTACTCCCTGGTCTCTGTCTTGACACAGACTAACCATGATATGTCAAATAACAATATGATTACCTGCTCATTTGCTAATTTAAGACATTCAAATTCAGTTTAAAATGAAAGATTTTCCACATTTAAGGATTAAATCCTCTTACTTCTGGTCCTGTCCCCATTTGGTTTTTGATTCTGTATAAAATTGGATTTTGCATTCACAGCATACGTACTTCAACACAGACATGTACACTCATGCTGTATTAATTAAGGTAATGCTGCCTTCTGTACCTGATATGCCCTAAAATCTCAGGGGCTTACCAGAAGAGAGGTTTGTTTCCCACTCATGTAAAACCCCATTGGCAGTGTGATGGGGAAGAGGAGGAAGGAAATAAGAGTGTGGTTCATGCAGTCATTCAGAGACCTAGGCTGATAAAGACTCTGTCATCGTCAATACTTCGCTCCAAAGATCAGGTTGAAGAAAAGAAATGAGGGCTGCTGGAGGTTCTTATGGGCCAGGGAACGTGGCATTTGTTCTGTCCCCACTCCAATGGACAGAACTCAGACTGGGTACTGTAGCCCTGATTGGGGAACCACTTTCCAGAAACAGCTCTGCACCATCTAAGGAGCACAAGCTTCAGTAAACTTTCAGCCATCTCTCCTTATACACATTAGTATATCTGAGGCTGCATGGCTACGCTTCTTATTAATTCTTCAGTATACATCTCTAAGACTCTCAAAGCTTGAGGAATAGGGCAGTGGGGTAGGAGAATTCATGCTAAGCACCAAAAACTAAAGCAGATGGAACTGCTACTGGAATAGAAGGCTCAGAAATAGCCCATTCATGAAAAGAAGTGAGGATGACCTCAGCTTGTCTTGTCTTTTACTCATGCATTCTTCCAGTCACTGATCAGACATTATCTTGATTACTTGATTTATGCCTGGCAACATGCTAAGTGCTGAGGACACAATAAAACATTTACCCCTACAGTGGGATAAGAGCTATAAAGGATTCATGTGCATTATGTATGTGGAAGTAATATGCATTATTTTAGTGGAGGAGACTTGCCTTCTCAGGCAAGCCACATACTTTAGCTTTTTAACACCATTCCTTGCTAGAGGAGTAGGTTCAAGTTGACCTAAGCCAATCAGCACATTCCTTACCCCAACCGCAGCATGTTCAGAAGTGAACAGGTGACCTAAATGGTCTAGTTGTAGAATGAAATACAAGCTGTGATTGCTACTGGCAGCCACTTTGGAAATCAGCTTTAGAATGACACTGAGCTTCAGAAGACAGAGTCAGAGAAACAAGGCCCTTTGACAACCTTGGGGTTGAGCCTTGGGGTCAACCAGCCCTGAACCTTAGTCAAGCTGTGCACTAGTCAAGCCAATGGAAGGGATCAAAGATGACTGAGCTTATCATGTAAGTTATTGGATGGAGGGTGGTGTCACAGTTGAAACAGGGAGCACAGGAAGAGTATCAGGCTTAGTGGGAAGATTAGAAGAAGTTCAGGTCCAAATATGCTACATTTGCTTTTTTAGACGGTTTTATGGTGTTTTTTTCTTCATAATTCTTTAATTTCAAATAAAGAGTAAGATTCATCAAATACTTTCATGTATTTACACCTCAACTAAAGTCTAGGCCTTTTTAAAAGAGAGTAGATATAGTTGCATGGAAAGACCACTACTCATAGATTTGGTTCCATGCTATGGTCTTAGCATGAGAGGGAGAGTGGGGCTAGGCTGAAAGGGAATCTGTTTCTAGAGTTTTGATTAGTCAGAACCATAACAGTTTTGCAATAATATCCATTCTTAATCCACACCAATAAAGACTAGTATCTATTACTGTAAGTTGTAATCTCAGTTTTTACCCTTACCCTTTTCTGCTAATGTAAAGATTAATGTTACTAGCTGACTATTGAAATGAACAAATGTGGATGTGTTTCTCACTGTTGTGGGTGTATAAATCTGATCACAATTTACTCTTGTCACCTGCATAGTGAAGTTATTTCAGGTAAAGTTACCACTGTCTACACAGGCTTGGAATTTTAGAATCTCCTTCCCTCCCTGCCTCCTCTTCTCCTTTTTCTCGTACCTCCAACCTCGGTGCCTCCTCACTTGACTCTCCAGCCCCAGACCATTACCTTGACAGCCAATTAGTTGTTAAATCTTGAACATTTTATCTCCATGGTGTTCCTCATATCCATTTCTTTCCTTATATTACTATTACATCTCCAAGATCCAGCCCCTCATCAACTTCTGGCTAAAGTTTGGAAACAAAAATTTCCAATCCCTCTTCACTCTGATTCAACCTAGGTCTTTTCATAAACTTTTGATAGATCCCATATCTTTCTGAAAGAAATATACTCACTCTTCACCCTGGCACTCAAATTCCTCACCTTTGTGGCTACAAACGTCTCTTCCCATCTTACAACTCACCATGGCCCTGCTCGGACTTGCCATTCAAACTAAATGAGTCATTTGCTGGTCTTTAAACAAACCCCAACCTTGCTCACAAGACCTTGATCTATATTAGTTCTACTCAGTGTCCACATCATATGCCCTCCTCTTTCATTGAAGGCTTTCTTGATTTTGCTGGTAGATGGGATCTTTCATCTTTTTAAGAGACCCACCCTTGTCACTGGCACCATCTTCTTACAGATAAGACTTTGAAACCTTAACTGTGCAACACCTCCATTGCTTTTCCTGACCCCCCCCCCAACTAACTCTCCCACCGCCTACCCCCCTTCTAGTCACCGAGTTCTTTCATATATTTCTACAATGTCTCATTGATGAATTTGGTCCCTCATTGCCACTGGCTTAGATAATCCAGTCAAATACAGCCAAGTATCTACTCTCTTAAATTTCCTTTGAGATGTCAATTTTCTTCCCTTCTGCCTTTGTTACATTCCAATCCAGTCTTCACATCAGCACTAGACTCCTTGCAAAAGTGCAGATGTGTTCATGTTCTCACTTCTAGAACGTTGAAGTGAGATGTTCACACTTTGGAGATAAGCCCTTCAAGATTCAACCTGGCTCTACCACTTTCTAGCTATTTGACCTTGGGCAAATGACTTCCTCATTTCGAAATGGGGCCTATTGTGAAGTTTAAATAACACAATGCTTGTGAATTTTTGCAGAGTGACTTCACAAGTTTTGCCCTAAGTCAATGATAGTGTGATGGGATGATAAATTCCAAGTTTCAACTGAGACAGTGATAACATAGTAAATACGACATTTCGAACAGACCCATAGGTCTGTTCTGCATATAGGTGTCAGAGCAATATGCAGATTTTCAAAGCAGGTGGCCCAAAACTAGTTAGATTGCTCTGAAACCTGAAGGAGGGAGAAGCAGGTGGAAATGGAAAGATGATTCTGTGAGCAGGTTTTCTTTGCAGAAATCCATCCTGGGACTCCTGCTGTTACCTCAGGTGGGAGGGTTGGATGGTGGCAACTCCATCACCTCAAGTCTAACTGGGGGCAGGAGGCATTTCCATGGGATAGTTTGGAGACCTGAATCTGTGGTCCCTGATGAATGACTCCCACTTTAGTGTCCCCTGTTACTCTAGGGTTGTGTGTGTGGACTTTTTTGGTTGTTAGTGACAGAAACAATATCTGAATTAGCTTGGGGGAAAAAGGGAGGCCTTGGTTGGGATAATACTAGAATATGTAACATCACCAAGGGGAGAGTTGACTGAGGAGACCCATGGAAGGACAAGGTGCCCCCAGGCCTCAGGAGCAACCGGAAACGAGGACTCCAATGCTTCTAGGACTTCCTTCCTCCACTTTTTATTTCAGTTTCTGTCTGAAGGTGGCTTTATGGTGAAAAAAAACATGGCCAGCCACAGTCCCAGGCTTCTGGCACCACAGGGGACTGGCACTCCTGACCCACTTTGGGTCTGGGAAATCCTCGCGGGAACTCTGACTGGCTTGGACTGGTCAGGGCCTCCTTCAGATGAACCCAGGGCGGGGAGGAAGAACAGTTCCCAGAGAGACAGGGGTGCTAAGCAAACACCCTATTAATTTTCATCCCTGTAACTTTTCAAGTGTGTCGGCTTCTTATACATAGCATGGCCCAGTGTAATCCCCCCCGCAAGCCGATTCAGATGGGGAGGATGGGAAGGGGGATAGGTCTTGCTAAAGGTGGATCGAGGCTGGGATGAAACCCTGAGAACT
This sequence comes from Mesoplodon mirus, assembly GCF_964341445.2. Lineage (NCBI taxonomy): Eukaryota > Metazoa > Chordata > Mammalia > Artiodactyla > Ziphiidae > Mesoplodon > Mesoplodon mirus. The sequence continues at coordinate 77,714,590 of NC_138988.1, read as the reverse complement.
GGGGAAGAGGGTAAGGCAAAAAAGAAGTGAGGGCTTCCCTGGTGGCGCAGTGGTTGAGAGTCCGCCTGCCGATGCAGGGGACACGGGTTTGTGCCCCGGTCTGGGAAGATCCCACATGCCGCAGAGTGGCTGGGCCCGTGAGCCATGGCCGCTGGGCCTGCGCGTCCGGAGCCTGTGCTTCGCAACGGGAGAGGCCACAGTGGTGAGAGGCCCGCGTACAGCAAAAAAAAAAAAAAAAAAGGGAGACAGCTTCTTCAGAGTGCTATACTCGGGGATGAGCTGTAGGATATTCGTGGGGCCTCTGGAGGTGCCCACCAGGCAGTGGAGGAATGAGGACGGTCCCCGAGTGTGACCGAGGGCATTACAGTTGCCACTTAGCTGGGACTTGTGCAGGATGGGGAGCTGGCCTTTTGTGTCCCTCCTTCTCCCCTGTCAGTGTCCCTCTCACTTCTTATGGACCCTCCGGCTCCCACTGCACCATTCCCATCGCCCTGTGACCCAAGGCCCCTTCATTTGCCTCACTCTCCCTTGCCAGGTTCACGTTCCTTTAAAGGGACCCCCAGCAGCCCCTCTTCTCAGCTGGCTCCCACAGCTAAAGGATGCCACTCATTCCATTATCCAGTCACCCACACATTTCCCTGAGCTGTCACTGTGTGGCAGCCCCCATTGTAGGCACTGGGGGAAAACACAGTGAGCAAGGTAGAGGGGCCCTGCCCTCATGGAGCTTGCATTCCAATGGAGAGTTCAACAGAAATGACACAAATAAATATGTGATATCAGTTAGTGGTAAGTGCTTTGAAGAAAAATAAAACAAGGCAGGGAGGTAGTGAGAAGGGTCCTACTTAGATAGGCTAATCAGGGTGGGCTTCTCTGAGGTGGGGGCCTTTGAGCTGAGGCCTGAATGCTGTGGAGGAGTGAGCCCTGCTGAGATGGGGGAAATGGACTTCCAGGTGAGGGAAGCCAGGGGGGCTAGAGGTGAGAATTTGTTTGGCTTGTGATGACCAGACCTAAGTGAGGTATCAGAGAAGAAGAAATGCAAATAGCTCTTGACCAGATGAACAAATGCCCCACCAGGCTCATAATAAGAAGAATGCAAACCAAAACCCAAACTGTGGTTATTTAGACTTTTTGCTTGCTCAGGTCAGAAACAGTATCTGAATTAGTTGGAGGAAAGCCAGGGAGGTATTGACTGGGACAATGCTATACTAGTTCACATATAGAAAGGTCCTTAGATGTCCCCATAGTAGGAGAAATGCACCGAGATAACCACATCTCACTCACCAGATAGGCAAACGTCCAAGGCATTCTACAACACATGCTGTGGGGAAACCCCCTTTCTCATAAATTGCTGGTGGGGAAGCAAAATGGTCCAACCCCAATGGAGGAGAATTTGTCTAAATCTAGCAATATTAGCCATACATTTGCCTTTTAACCCAGCAATTTCACTTCTAGAATTTGTCCCAAAGTTACAGTAGAAAAATGTGAGTAGCTATAAGCCAAGCCTATCCATTGCTGCACTATTTAATAGCAAAAGACTGGAAACAACCCAGATACTCATCAGTAGGGGCTTAGTTGCACCAACGTGGTAAATCCACATAGTGCACATCGTGGAATACCACACAGCTGTAAAAAGGAATGAGAATACTTTTACATATGACTATGTAATGATCTCTAGGATCATGTTTTCTAGTAATAAAAGCAAGACAGAGAAAAATGTGCAAAGTATGCTATCATTTGTCAAAGAAAGGGAGCGAAAATAATACACATATATATTTATATTTTTTTAAATGAGAGAACAGATAAACAATAAAGATGAGATAACAGTAACCTGTATGGGAGGGAGGGAGGGAATTTGCTGGAGGAGACAGGGAGAGAAGCTAGATTTCTTTGTAGATTTGTAGTTTGAGTTTTGAACCATGTAATATGCTTTATACTTATAAAACAAAATTAAATTTACTGAGAAAGCAATCCTTAGGAATCAAATTTGAAGGAAACAAATGAGCCTAACTTGATTTCCAGTTGGTGGAGGAGAGGAACTATTCCAAATGGCTAAAGCACAGGAATCTCTACCATCCTTATGGGATATACCCTTAGGACAAAAAGAACTGGGGGATAAAATCTTAAATTGTTCCTACTGAATATTGTGATTCTGAAGCTGCTGTGTATTGTAGTATTAAATAAGGCAAATGAGGGCCTCCCTGGTGGCGCAGTGGTTGAGAGTCCGCCTGCCGATGCAGGGGATACGGGTTCGTGCCCCGGTCTGGGAGGATCCCATATGCCGCGGAGCGGCTGGGCCCGTGAGCCATGGCCGCTGGGCCTGCGCATCCGGAGCCTGTGCTCCGCAACGGGGGAGGCCGCAACAGTGAGAGGCCCGCATACCGCAAAAAGAAAAAAAAAAAAAAAAAAAAAAAGGCAAATGAGTAATTATGTTACTGGTAAGAACCAAGATATTTGGTGTGGAAGAAGGAGGATACAGATGTATGACTGAAAAATTCTGGATTTGATTTGGAATTATCAGTCTGAACTCATGATGCATGTTATCTTTATTTATTTATTTATTTATTTATTTATTTTTGTGGTACGTGGGCCTCCCACTGTTGTGGCCTCTCCCGTTGCGGAGCACAGGCTCCAGACGCGCAGGCCTCAGCGGCCATGGCTCACGGGCCTAGCCGCTCCGTGGCATGTGGGATCTTCCCGGACCGGGGCACGAACCCGTGTCCCCTGCATCCGCAGGCGGACTCTCAACCACTGCGCCACCAGGGAAGCCCTGCATGTTATCTTTAAAACACATTTATTCAACTATACTTCAGTTACAAAATAAGGTAAAAAAATAAAAATGTAAAAGTAAGGCCTTATTATTTAAAAAAAGTTTAAAAAATACATTTATATATTTTCTAGTTCAGTCCACTAAAAAGTCTTGTAAACAATAGCTGTGCAAAGTTTACAAGTGCAAAGAACACCTCTAAGTCTATAGATTATTATCTTGAAATATGTTGAAATACTAAATGAAACTGAGATAGAAATGACTGATTCCTTATCTGGGGCAGGAAATGGACAGGATGAGTCTGGAACATTTTGTCCTGCCAGAAGGTGAGGCAGCCCTCAAAGACTACTGAGATTGTGTCAAAAGGACACAGGAGCCAACCTGATGAGATTCTCACCAGCAATTTAAGCATCAATAAGATAAAATGACAGTGATGAATTGGGAGATCGGGATCGACATATATACACTAATATGTATAAATGGATAACTAATAAGAACCTGCTGTATAAAAAAATAAACAAAATTCCAAAATTCCAAAAAAAAAAAAGATAAAACAACAGTGGATTTAAACCCATCAAATATGTTTAGTCCGCGAGTTCATAAAGATGCTTAATAAAGTAAAAAACCTCAGTGATCTTCTTTGAAGGATAATGTGAAGCAAGTCATTAAAAAAAAAAAAAAAGCGGGCTTCCCTGGTGGCGCAGTGGTTGAGAGTCTGCCTGCTGAGGCAGGGGACACGGGTTCGTGCCCCGGTCCGGGAGGATCCCACATGCCGCACAGCGGCTGGGCCCGTGAGCCATGGCCACTGAGCCTGCGCATCCAGAGCCTGTGCTCTGCAATGAGAGAGACCACAACAGTGAGAGGCCCACGTACTGCAAAAAAAAAAAAAAAAAAAAAAAAGCTAATTAATAAAGGAAAAGAATCAAGTGTATATTTTGCCTGTCTTACAAAAATGTAGCTCAGGGTAACTCCATAGTAGATGAGAGGTAGTTCCTTGTAATGGAAGTACTCTATGAATAAATAAAGAGGGAATACCATCATTTTGCAATTTATAAAGAAAGAGTAAATCTACGCATTGAGCATGAAGGGCTGCTAATACCACAAAAAGAGATGGCCAGGCATTACATACCCCCGATGGAAGTATATAACACCATTCATGAAGGAGTCTTGCCAAACCCAAAATCTATCAAGCCTCTGGATCTAATGAACAGGACCTACAGGTAAGAGAGAAACCAATTAAATGACACTATGTGGAATTCATCAAGAAAATCCAGACTGAGGAGAATTCTAAAGGACAAATAACATGGTTTTATCATCACCAACAACAAACTGCAAGGAAGAAAAGAGAAGACATGGAGGAGGACTCTATAGACTAAAAGAGACATGAGAGACATAGTAGTTTAGATCCCAGTGTAAGTAAACAAAATGTTAAATAAAGGAAGGATGGAAGGATGGGACCAGGAGGGGGATGGAGAGGGGGCGGGGAGGGAAGAGAACATTGGTAGCGCGGCTGGAGGAATGTGAACACTGGCAGGACATTTGATGATACTGAGGAACTATTCTTGCTTTTGAGTGTGTGTGATGATAGGTATTATGATTTCAAAAGACAAGCTGTTGTCTTTTCAAGATAGACACCGAAATATTTACGGATGAAATGATATGATGTCAGACATCGGCTTCAAAATAACCGGGAGTGAGTGTGAGTGGTTGGGGACATGGAACACTGGTGCTCAGACTTGAACTTGCATCAGAATCACTTGTTGGGGGGGCTTGTTAAAATACAAATACTGGTCCTACCTACCCAGTCTTGGGTGTGGCCCAAGAATTTGCCTTTCCGGTGGTGTTGATACTGTTGGTCTGGGGACCACACTCTGAGACCCACTGGCAGAGAGGAAGGAAGGTTGATCCCAAGCTATTGTTGTACTTGGGTGGTGGGTACATGAAAGCTCATTACAGTATTCTTTTGACTTCTGAATATGTCTGAGATTTTCAACAGTAAACATTAAAAAAATAAAAATGATCCAGAAGGACACATAGAGGGAGGAAAGCCTTTGATGACCCATAGTTGTAATGGGAACATCTATACTCATTAGCAAACCAGACTTGGCTGCTGCCTCTGGGATTGGAAGGTCTCCATCTCTTCCTGCCCACTGAGGGTTAGTGCCTCAGCTCAGCTGTCAATCCTCTTGGAGAACTACCTGGCCTGAGGGGTAGGGAAGTGGTCTTTGTCTCAGGATCTGCATCGTGCTACATCCATTTCCTTAATGTGGTCAATCATTGGAAGAACCATGGTTTGAATGAATCCTAAGATTTTTCTGGCCACTTCACCTGGAAAGGGTGCTTCTGAGCAGAGCTGTGCCAGGGTTCAGCTGTCAGTGGTGGGGGTGATTACTGAACTCAGATGCCCATGTATCCTGCAAGGACCTTTCTCAAACTCCAGATCAGGAGGCATCTCTGTGGGTTTGAGTCCTTCTACTTGCCTTTTTAGATTCATTTATTTATTTATCCATTCACACTTCAGATATTCCTTAGAGTACCTCCTAAGTGACAGGTACTTTTCTAGCCCCTGAGAATACAGCAGGGAACAGAATAGGCAAAAACCTCTGTTTCGTGGAGATTACATTCTAGTTGGGGATACAACAAAGAACAAGTCAAGAAATAAGTGAACAGTTTCAGATAGTGCTATGAATAAAATTAGAGAGAAGATGCTGGATAGTGATTGAGTCCATGTGTGTGTGCATGTGCACACATGGGTACACGTATTTTATTTAGGTGATCAGGGAAGACTTCTCCAAGGATACGACATGTGAGCTGAGAGCTGGATGGTAAGAAGGAGTCGGCCATGTGGAAATCTGGATATTTTTTGACAAAGGCAGTAGCAAGTGGGAAGGCCCTGAGATGAGAAGGAGCTTGGCATTTTTTTTTTTTTTTTTTTGGAATCCCAAGAAGACCAGTGAATCTGGGATGTGGAGAGGAAAGGGAGAAATGGTGAGCTCAGGTGGGAGGGAGAACAGACAAGAGCTAGGGTTCATAGGACCTTGTAAGCATATCCTGGGTGCTTATATACAGACCCCAGGTACCTCCCAGGCTGCCAGTCATCCCCCAGCTATCAAAAGTACATTCTATCTAGAGAAATAGGGCACAATTTTAACAGGGAGGGCCCCTAGGGACTCTAATCTATAGGAAAGTGTTTTGTATAAGCAACTGAATAGTATAATAGAGCCAGTTTGTTGAACCAACATATTAAAAATCCAATAATTTTATTTCAAAATCACTACATGCTCTCGATGCCTATAATTTTACCCTAAGTACACTATTTACTCAATTTAAGATTTGCCCCTATAGTATTACCCATCGTACAGATTCCTCTATGCCAGGTAGTACTATAAGTTATCAGTCATTTCATGCTAATAGAAATGAATTCAAAGCTGTGTCCTTGAAAAGATATTTTTAAAAAGGAAAGCATAAAATTAGTGGACTCAAGAGTACGAGAAGGGATCTCCAGGGAAGAAACAAATCAACAAGGAGAAACTGAAGATGCACCAGGAAAAAACTACCTATTTTACAGTTTGGAGTGAGGCTCTACTTCCTGGATAGACTAATGTCCTCCTGCCAAGATGTGTCAGAGCAAAGCTCTTTCTCTTGAAATAACTCATGTATACCCTCTAATAGCTATTTCCTAAACAGAAAGTGTGCAATAATTCACAGAGCGCTTTAAGTGAACAGAGCAATGGTTAACCTTAAACTCTGTGAACCGTAGGATCTGTCATTAATACAGGGTAGCCTTTTCACGAGGATGAGACCGTTCTATCCCCGAGGCGGCTCACATGGCTGGGGTGAGCAGGTCAGTCACTCCCAACTTTGCATTCGGGGACTTTATATTGGTTGCTTAAAGTCAGCCATGATGAAGATATTTACACCAAAGCCATCATCAAATGCTACACATCAGGCTTTTCTTTTCAGAGCTGATTGTTAAATATTTACCAGCACACTGCTGCTGTGACCCTTAAAAAAATAAGTTTGGGGATATACCATGGCATATGAAAAAACAGCCTTGTTTTGGTTTTGCCTCTTGAACCGACATTAGTGATATTTAAATTTGTATTCATCTTCTTGTACACTTTACATTTCAGCTATATTTATATATAGATAGACCCATTCACTTTCCCAAAAACCTTTGCTGGGCATTCCATGGTTGACCAGATAGACACAAAGGGCCCCTCGAGGCTTTGTGTCACCTGGCTCTTTCTGCCTTGTTTATCCCTGGTTCTGGACAAATTTAACCTTAAATGTGCCTCACCGCCCCCCAAAAAACCCTATTCTTTCTTTGCTCTGGATATTTCTAGTCTGCGGCCCCTGCCTTGGGGGCTCTCTTCACCCCTTCTCTGTCTGACAAAGTCTTACCCATGTTTCAAGGTCAGAGCAGAAGTCATGTCCTGCTCCTTGAGGCTCATCTGCCCCAGCTCCCTTCAGCATCCATTGCTCTTTCTCCAGTGCTCCCACCAAGGGCCATCTGTTCCTCCTTTGCCACCATCACCATTGCCTTGTTTTATAGGTGTTTGTCTCCATGTCTTATCTCCTCCCCTGGATTTTAAGCTCCTTGAGGGTAGTGAATTTTACTTATTCATCATTTTATCCTTTAGAGCAGCTGGTGTAGAGCTTTGTACATAGCAGTAAGTGTTAGTTGAATTATCTGCAGACATGATTTCATATTCCCCACAGTGCCCTGGACAGCACAGTAAGTGTTGTACACACACACACACACACACACACACACACACAGTTTCATCAGTCTAAATATTTCTATTTGTGGACTGATTTCATTTAACCTGGAAATGCCTTGTTGAAGGGGAACATTAGACTCACATGTAGCCCCAAATGAGGATCAACCACAAAACTTCTACCTTCAGTCGAAAATGTCACCTTTCTCATCTGCACGCAAAATTGGACCACCTTGTCTAGTCATGGGTTAGAAAGGTGCCAATCTGTTACAAATCATGACCTCTGATAGCCACTGAAGATGCACCTGCATTCCTACTGGGCATAGATCCTGCCAGAATGTAAGTTCTACTGGTATTTTTGTAACCAATGATAAAATGAAAACGATTCGGATTTTTTTCCTTTGCTCACTTCTACTGTAAAAGAAGGCTGCCCCTGTTTGGTTTGTTCATTCATTAAACAATTATTGCCTTCTCATGCCAGACACTCGGCTAAAGTCTCAAGATATAAAGATGAATTATCCACAGCCCTGCCCTTCTGGGGTTCACATTTAGGAAAAGAGACTGAAAAAGCCATCAGACATGTTCAAAGTCTCAGGCGAAATCAAGCCCCGAGGCTCTGATAATGACCCACATCAGTGCGTTTGCCCGCTAGATTCTGCCATCTGTCCCCGCATGAGATGTTTGCTGCAACTCCTTTCCACTGCCTGCTTTTGGCTTGAATGACCTTGGAACAGCCTGAAATCCCGAGCTTTTAGAGTTCCTGGTCTGCACATATGTGCTTCAAACAGAAATTCACAAACCTCTAATTATCTCCTCTTAGCCGGCTGCCTACATGACTGACGACCAGCTCTTGAGTCACTCCAAGAATGGATTTCTATGTAGCCCGTGCCCGCCCGGGATGCATTAGGATGCCCAGAACATGTGTGGCCGCTCTGAGCGGCACAGGGCAGTTAACAGAAGCCAGGCAATTTGCAAAATGCCTCAACTTCCTGCTCATTTCTGAGGCAGAAAAGGGTCACACCTTAACCTCAGGAGGCTCATCAGCAGAATAATTCCCACCCCCACCCCAAAGAGAGCCTCTGGTGTCAGCTTCTCCCCCCTCCCCACCCTGGCTTTTTGCAAACATAAGCACTCGGCTGAAACAACAGCTATGACTCAGTTCCTAGCGAACGCTGCCTGAATTGATTTAGTCTGAGTTCAGATTTAGCACATAATCATGTTCAATTTGCTCCACTGCACTGCCTAGAGATAAAAGGCTGGGGGGAAAAAAATAGCTCCAGCTTGTGTCAGTCTTTGCGGTGATGTCATTGCCATCAGAGAGCCAGCCGCTCTTACTCTGCCCTGCTGCCTGAGCCGCGGCGGGCTGTGTGCGTGCAGCGGAGCGGGCTCAGGTGCCCAGCTCGGCCATCCCCGGGGCAGGGCAGCGCCCGGCCGGCCTGGAAACATCCACCTGGAAGGCTCTTGCCAGCCCGCACGACTCAGAGGCTGCCTAGCTCTTTATTGTCAATTCCGGAGGGGGAATGCCAGCCCCTAGCATGGACTGTGATGTTTCCACTCTGGTTGCCTGCGTGGTGGATGTGGAGGTCTTTACCAATCAGGAGGTTAAGGTACGCACCTGCAATCTTCTGTTTCATTGTTGCTGTTGCTGAAGCTGCTTGGAGCCTTGTTAGCTTAAGGGAACAAGACTTTGGTTCATAGTTTTCAGCTCACGATCTGCGCTAGAAATGCATGTGGTGAGTGCCTGACTCTATTAATTAGAATAAGTTAGACGAGGGACGGGCACGTTCATTTTCAATGCGATAAGGTTTGAAAAACCACTGTCTGTTTGTTCTTGTCTTTTCTATTAGGGGATCCCCAGTCATCCTTTTCACAGTAGACATGTTTTCATAGTCTCTGTGTCAATAAGAATTTGCCAGTCCTTAATGCTGAGAGGGGTTTTAGATCAATGATTAAATGAAGAAAGCACATATGATAAACATCGTACCCAGGACACCCTGATCGTGGGACATTAACCCCTTGATGGGACGTCACTTACATAGACCGTGATGTGGTCTGCAAATTGAACAAAAGCTATTCTACAGATGGCAGTTTCAATCCCCAGCTCTCTGGAAGTCAGAGTTGGAGAACAGCTGTCTAAATTTCCTTTGTCAGGCAAAAGAAGCAAGTCATTTCCCCTGAACAGTTGTCCATAAAGAAAGTTCAGGCATAAATAAATTTTGCGTAGTATTCTAGGGCGCTGGTCCTCACTGACTGCAGCAATTGTTTGGTTGTCATGGGTAATTGTCTCCTGATGACATACATTCTCTTTGCTTTTCCCCTTTGGTTTTATGTTCTGAAAAAGATGCCATGCTTGTGAAATGGGCATTTTGATTTCTTCTCTCATATTGAAAATAAGAACTAGCAGAAGCTTCTTATTTAAACAGTTCACACACACGACAGAGAGGATAGTTGCTCCTTGTGTGATGGGAGGAAGGAAAGGGGAATTGCACTGCATAATCATTTGTCACCGTCCCCTTAATCTTTACTTAAAGGAAGACCCAGAATTCTTTATTTTGGGGTGTGAGGATGACACCCTGGGGCTTCCCAGGTGGGAATTTATGTGTCCACTAGCATAACACACGGCTCTGTCATTCAAGATTGCAGTTTTGAACACCCTTTTGAAATGAATTCAAGAATCTGTTTTGTTGTTTCTGCATATTTTAAATGTGTGGCCTGCGTTTACCAGTTCTTAGGCCAGTGCTGTGAAGTGTCGAACACCTGTCATGCTGAGGTTCCGAAAATTAGAAGGTAGCGGTTTGGTGCTGCTTGTGGTCGTGTCCACGAATGGAAACATGCGTGTAGCAACTCACAGCCCCGCTGGCCGTACACGCTGTGTACACTCCAGAAGGGAGCAGCCCTCAAAGCCCCTCCAGTTCAAAACCAATTTAAATTCCGATGTGGGTAACTGAGTAGAGAGCCATCTCCCAGCACCTGCTGGAACAGAATGATTCGTACATAAAGTAACACTTTACGATTCCCTTCTCTTCTGAACCGTTCCCTTTTAATTACGTGCTGGGCCTGTGAACATCATAAAATAAATAATCTAGACTTTTTTGGTCCAAGAAATGATGGTGAGAAAATATTGATTAGGGATCTGCAGTCTGCCAGGCATTGTGCTCTTACAGGAAGGAGTTTAAAATATGCTTAGATGACGTATGTATTTGTCATATAGACATACAAAGAACCACTTACCCAATATTTCTCTTCTTTTAATCATTGCTCTTTTTTTACTTATTTTTTATTGAAGTATAGTTGATTTACAATGTTTCAGGTGTACGGCAAAGTGATTCAGTTATATGTGTATATATATTCTTTTTTCAGGTTCTTTTTCATTATAGTTTATTACAAGATACTGTATATAATTCACTCTGCTATACAGTAGTTCCTTGCTATTTATATTTTATATATAGGAGTGCATATCTGTTCATCCCAAATCCCTAACTTATCCCTCCCTCCCCCTTTCCCCTTTGGTAACCAAAAGTTTGTTTTCTATGTCTGTGAATCTATTTCTGCTTTGTAAATAAGTTCATTTGGATCATTTTTTAAGATTCTACATATATGTGATATCATATGGTATTTGTCTTTCTCTGTCTGACTTACCTCACTTAGTATGGTAATCTTTAGGCCCATCCATGTTGTTGCAAACATGCCCAACATTTCTTAAAGACAGACTATTTTGTGGAATTCAGGGGACACAAAATTCTTACAGCTGGTTGTACTTGAGTGGTTGGGATGGTGTCATGGAGCAGGTGGTACTTGAACTTGAAGATGGGTAGATTTTGATACAGGAAGAGGGAGGGCACGGGGACAGGAAGGCATTCCATCTTGCAGTCAGGTGAGTCAGTGCATTTGACTGCAGTAGGATCTCTGTGAGAGACTGGAGTGGGGGACAGAGGGGAGTCAGGGCCAGATTATAAAGCCTCTCACCCTGTTCATCAGAAATGTATGGGGTTTTCTGGGAAGACTCCCACCAGAAAGATGCATTACATGTCCTTCCTGCTAAATAGCTTCGAATTACAGTTGATTTGTTTCTTTGAAACAAGTTACTTAATCATTCTGTGCCTTAGTTTTCTCATCTGTAACATGGGGATAATAGTAGTTCCTACCTTGTTGGCTTGGTAGGAGGATTAAAGAAAATTATACATGTAAAAAAAGTAATACAGTGCCTGACATATTTCGTGTTCAATAAATGTTAGCTGTCACCATTATCGTCATGGTCATCTTTTTAGATGTTCTCTAAAGGTGGTAGGTTACTTTCCCCAGTTTACTGGAATGTCCTATCTCCAGCTGACTTTACAATGACGGTCCAGGACATAGAAAGTGTTTCCACTCCCATCCCCCCCACTCCCCCACACACACAGAGCCCAGCAACTTAGAAAACACTGCCCTTCCGTTCAGACATTTAATCATTTAACATAAATCAGTGACATTATTAACAAGCAAAATTAAGGCAGGCCGAAGAGGTCTGTTGAGAAAACCTATATGTTCCTCGTTCAAAAGTGAGCATGGCTTAGTGTCATGAAGGGACGTTCAGATGTCAGATTCTGGCACCAAAGTTTCTCCAAAGGTAAACATCATTAATTACCTATTTCAGATCCATAGTGGAGCCAGGAGTTCCTTTCTTCCAAGTCCAATATTTCCTGTCAGAGAAAAGGAAGGCACCGGTTGGGGGTCTGTTTCACCTGCCTGCATCCAGCTTGCTTGATCTCAGGCTCTTTTTTGCTTTTTACAGACTCTCCCTTTCTACCTGGAGCCCCACTGGGAAGCAACCACACCAGGGTTATGCAACCAGCAGACTTTCTTAGCAAATACAGTGGTTAATTTGAAGGGGGTGGAGAAAATGCAAATCTAGTGACTTATAGCAATTTAGAAAACCTTATTCTCCATGGGGGATCTCAGCTGGTTGCCTTGGGGGCCCTTCAGGCTCCAAGTTCCTAAATTTTGCCAAAGCTGCTAGAGCAGTATTACCAAATAGAAGAGGAAATCAGGCAAATACATCCCCATATTTGTCTTTCTCCGGAAACTCCATTGATAGTGTTGTGAGCTTAGCTGTCTGTTTGATGGCAAAGGATGCTTAGAAAGATAAAGAAATTCGAAGCCCTTAATAGAAGGAAAATGACATGGTGAACTGTAGAGTTTGTGTACGTGCGCACGTGTGTGTGTGTGTATGTGAACAGGGGCAGAGTTGATTTTCTCCAGTGTTCTTCTCATGTTCTGAAAATAGTCTCCCCCGCCCCTCAACAAGAGCCAGATGCTTGAGGAAATGAAAGGGATCCAAAGATGGGTAATAAAATTTTACTTTACTTTAGTCCAGTTGTTCTTAAACCTGATAACACATTGGTATCCCCTGGAGAGCTTTTAAAATATTGACGATGCTCAGGCCGCACGTCCAGAACTTCTAACTTGGCTGGTCTGAGTGCAGCTGGGCAAGATGATTATATAAAGTCAGCGTCTTGTCTCTTCTAGACACAGGTAGGTACAGGTGAAGTCAGTCCAGAATTATCTAGAATACCCTCTTTTGAAACACTTTGATCCATTCCCCCGAATGAAGCCTTGATGGATGCAGTTTCAGAAGCAATGTCTCTAAGCTATCAGAAATGTCAAGGCTCACCCAACACTCTTGGCCCAGTTCACCACCCCTGCCATCCCTCCACCTAGTTCTGAGCTGGTGGTAAACACCCTCTTCCACTGCTGGCTGCAGCCTATAGCAGAATGTCGCCCCTTCTCCCGAGCACATCTGAGCCTGGGGCTGCCGCTTCTCTGCAGTGGGAGCTCCCCACACAGAAAAAGGGTGGATGCCTCCTCTCTGGGCTGGAGAGCTCCAGATTCACATCCCAAGTATCCAGTCCTGTCTCCATGGTCATCCAGACAGGAGACAGGAAGCTCATAAAGCTTCTTTCTACTCCTCAGGACAGGCAGGAAACATGGCAAGTCTTATAAGAAGACCAGAAATGTCAAAGACCCTGGGAGCTGGAGATTTAGATGCAAACTATTACATTCATATATATATATAACTGAGTCACTTTGCTGTACAGCAGAGATTGACACAACACTGTAAATAAGCTATACTTCATTAAAAAAACAAAAATAAGAACATTTGTGTGGTGCTCTTAACTCCTAACCAGATGATGCTCTAAGCACTGGGAGAGAGAGAAGACAGACATCCCTGCCCTCACGGAGTGTATGTTTTAACACAGGAGGCGGACAATGAACTAGTAAACAAATAAACGTATACTGTAATTTCAGGCAGCGATAAGGGTTTTGAAGAAAGATGAAGCAGAGGGAGGGGGTGAATTGCTGGAGGAGAGGTTGCATTGGGGGCCCTTTAGGCTCCTATTTCCTAAATGTTGCCAAGACTGCCAGATCAATAGTCCCTGAAAGAGGAGGAAATCAGGCAAATGGCGTTCCTCTGTATTTGTCTCTCTCCAGAAATTCCGTTGGCCACTTTTGAATGGATGGCCAGTAGAAGCATTTCTGGCGAGGCGACAGTTTTTGAAACGTCACTGTTCCAGTGTCATTCAGGGATCTGAAGTGAGTGAAAGGACCGCATATGGATCTGAGGGAAAAGCATTCCAGTAGAGGGAACAGTAGAGGCAAAGAGAGGCCATCTTATCTGATGTGTTCTTTCTCAACCCCACCATTTAACCCAGTGGTCCCCAACCTTTTTGGCACCAGGGGCAGGTTTCATGGAAGACAGTTTTTCCACAGATGGGGGCTGGGGGATGGTTTCAGATGATTCAAGTGCATTACATTTATTGTGCACTTTATTTCTATTATTATTACATTGTCATATATAATGAAATAATTATACAGCTCACCATAATGCAGAATCAGTGGGAGCCCTGAGCTTGTTTTCACGTGCCACTCACTGATAGGGTTTTGATATGAGTCTGCAAGCAATTGATTTATTGTGGTCTCTGTGCAGTCAAACCTCTCTGCTAATGATAATCTGTATTTGCAGCCACTCCCCAGCACTGGCATCATGGCCTCAGCTCCACGTCAGATCATCAGGCATTAGATTCTCATAAGGAGCGCGCAACCTAGATCCCTCACATGTGCATTTCACAGTAGGGTTTGTGCCCCTATGAGACTCTAATGCCACTGCTGATCTGAGAGGAGGCGGAGCTCAGGCGGTAACACGAGAGATGGGGAGGGGCTGTAAATACAGATGAGGTTTCGCTTGCTCACCCACCGCTCACCCCCTGCTGTACAGCCTGGTTCCTAACAAGCCACGGACCGGTACTGGTCCATGGCCTGGGGGTTGGGGACCCCTGATTTAACCTATTTCCATCATTCATTCATTCAGAGACCTACTGAGGCTGTCAAGATCTTATGCCATAATTTTTATTTTTTTAACGCTGCTCCTTTTTAGAAATTGTGCTTAATCTAATTCCCTCATGTTATGTTTTAAGCCTGGTGGTTCTCTTGGAGGAAAGGGAAATATAAGCAGAAATTTGTTCTCAGCATGATAATTTTTCATACACTTGAAATCTTAGGATCACTGTAGAACTTTTCTTTCCCTTCTAAAAGTCTAGGGCCTTTTCAAGGTGACTCATAAGTCCTACTTTCTCTCCTCTGCTTTTAGAATTTCCCAGTATCCTCCTAATCCATGCAATCTTGGGCAAGTCTCTTAACCTTTCTGGACGCGTGGTGATTATGCTGAGAAAAATGCCAATGCTTTGTGTATTTTGTTTTCTTTTTTCACACAAAAGTGTGATGTGACTGACTCATAGTCTGTGTCATGCTGTTGCGTGAGTTCTGAAAAAAAAAAAAAAACCTAGCACATCTTGGCCATTTAGTACAAAGAAATCTCTTTGGCATTTGAACCACTGGAAATTTCACGACTTGTTTTGTTTGGCTGGATTCGAAGGAGGAGAAGGATGGAGGAGAGTTGGTGTGACACGCTTTGCCTTCTGCTTTGGGGAGAGACAGATGACACAAATGAAGATGTGGGTATTGCGTATCGGGATTGATTTGGAAGAGAAACTTGTGGGTATTTGTTAGGAGAGCTTGTCAAGCTTCATGCCTATTTCTTATGCTTTTTGCAAATGCAGTGCTGGGCAGAGGATCTGGCTGCAATCGTGACTTTTTGGTTCCGTAGAACTCGAAAGGTCTTTCAGAATCTTCAGAAACCCTTGTGTTCACTCAGTAACTTATAAGAATTTGAGTTGTGTATGATTTCATTCTCAAACACTGAAACCCTCTGGAACTATTCGCGGCAACTTTTAGGAACCAAAATGTTAAGTTAACAGAAACTCTTATTCTCTGTTCAATGACTGGAATTTTAAATAATATTTGTTACATGTCTCCAGACCACTTTTAGTTTCTGAAAACCAAAAGGGAGTGTGTGGGGAGGATGGGAGAGGGGGAGTGTGTGGGGAGGGTGGGGGAGGGGGAGTGTGTGGGGAGGATGGGGGAGGGGGAGTGTGTGGGGAGGATGGGGGAGGGGGAGTGTGTGGGGAGGATGGGGGAGGGGAATGGGGTGGCCTGCCCATACCAGATTCTAATCCTCCAGCACAACAAAAGCATGTTCTTCCTCTGCTAATGAAATGGACTAGAATTGAGGCCATTTTGGAAACAAATGAATTAATACAAAACTGAATGTTAGACATTAACCCTAAAAAATACTTTAAGAAACTTAACATTCTTAAAGTGCACTGTTGAATATTATCTTGCCTCTGAAGAAAGTAGCAAACACCTTTCACAGATTGGGAAGAAGGGATTTTATGCAAGTGACAGATGCTCCCTGAGAAGGTTAACAGGCAGATTTCTCAGCCACCTGTCACATTAGGGAAAGACAAGGTACAGTATTCAACTAATGACATTGTAAAGCAGGAAAGCCCACTGAAAAGTTGCTTCTCTGTTTAGTGTCTTTTAACTGTTGGAAAGTAATTCAAACATTGAAAGTTGCTACCTCTTACCTGAATGTCAGATTTATTCAAAACAGTAACAACAAAACAGTATCTTCGTTAACATCGTTCTTCTAAAGAAACCGATTTTAATGTAAAACTCAGAGAGTACCATTTGCATCCTTAGTGATTCTGAGTACAACTATCAGTAATTTATAATAGCCTGTTTTAGTACTTTCTGATGAAGCTTAAAATTGACAAATAGAAAAGAAAATCATACCTGAAACATTTATTATCACTGGGTATATTTAGGTTGTAAGCTTAAATGGCATCACAGCTTTGTGGTGAAGAACCCGGCTTTCCAGGGAGGTCATCAACCTTCCAGCCCATTCCTGGCCTAGAATTTCTTAAAGTAAGGCGACAGTATCTTTACATAAGGGGAATGTATCTCTTCCAAGCTCTAAATCTAAGCTGATTCCAAAAGATTAGTCAAAAGAACATTGAGAGATTATTTAATGAGGTCTTCAAGCAGGTAAAAAGGAGTTGTGAACTCTTCACTCTATCTACAATGGATCATTTATCTTAAAACTGTTTGAGAATAAAATATCCACCAACTTAGACCTTCCGTAGAAAATACTCACTGGATGTGCCTTTGTATTCCTCTTTGGGATAAAGGTATCCAGGGGGAAAAATATACACAGCGACACACACACACGTGAAAATGTATTGTATGTATATACTATATATAAATATATTTTTTCTTCCATAACCCTGGAAGGTTTCTTTCTGTTCTGCTCCGGCCCTATCTAACCAGCTATTGGAAACTGTGGGCTCTTAACCATGTCAAGAGATGAAGAGCCCAGAGAAGGCTCCTGGCAAAAAGTTGAACAGACGTCTAAACAATTGCTAAACAGTTTCTCCGGGTTGGGGTGGAGGTGGCAGGGGGACACGAAGAAATTCATGGTCTTTTCTTTTTATTGTTATATGCCAAGGAAATGTTTACATCCTTACAGTCCAGTAGCACAATTACTCTCCAGAATTTAATATACCAGTTCTGAACTATGAAATTTTTTTAAAAGGTTTTCAAAATGATCTTGACCCTTCAGCTTCCAGAAAGATAACTTTAACAAATGTATCCTTCTTTGTTATACTGGACTTCACACCAGCTTTCATTCCCCGCCCCACCTTCACCCAAATAACATCTTCACTAATATTCTACTTGTCCCAACAATCAGATTGTTTGCTACTTAGTTGTAAGATTTATTTCCTGCATCTCTGATGGGTCTAAAGGAATATGCAAGCAGTGTTTATGCTGTGCCCCAAAGATTTGATTGGGGGGGCGCATTTACTAAGTTGAGCATTAAACCATCTCACATGATGGCAAATGTAACCCCCCAGAGATAGTCATTTTCATGGATCAATATTTTATGTTATCAAGATGGACAATTTTAAAAATTGTAACAACCCTTCTTCTTCACTAAATACTTCTGAGTACATGACACACACCAGGGTACTCCTTGTCATCCCCATAATAGCCCGGGGCGTCTATTTTTCTGCCCTGTTTTAAACAGGTTCCTGATCAGAGACATTACATTTTTGCACAAGATCACACAGCTATTAATTGGCAGAACTGGGACTCGAACTGTGGTCTGCTTCACTCTTCCCCCTACCGAAATATTCCTAAGGATTAACAAGCCATTAATCGATTATTGGGGGGGAAAGAAAAGATATATATCTCAAAGGATAAGACATTGAACTCATATGTAGTATTTCCTCTAGTGTTCAAAACACTGTTTTTGTCTTATATTACTTCTCAGATTAGGGAGTACTACTTTTACATAAATCAGTAGTGGAGATCATTTTACTTTTCTCAGTAAATCTAACATGATGGCAGTTCTAGGCATAGCATCTGTTTTGGATTTCATCTGAAAATTTGTTTCAACACCTAATAATGCCATCTAGTTGGGGAGAAAAAAAAGTGCTGGAAAACCCAGGAGCTCACCAAGAGGTGGATAATAACTGGTATGGCAGTTCCGCCACCTCTTTCTGCATGTCGGAGAACATTTTCCAGGACTGGGTGAAGGGTGATCTCTGAAGAATTGTAGAACAGCAGTGTTGAAAGTTTTAATTGCAATAATAATATTTTACTTTTGGACAGGGCTTTCCAAATTATACAAAACTCAGCTTTCTCTCTGGAGATCTCCAAGGTTGAACAAGACCACACAGTTCCTCAGGGGAAGCTTGGACTGGGATTTGTTCACAACACTGCACAAGATGTCTTGGTTTATTACTATAGCCTGTATCAATAGTACCTCTGAGAGAATTGATTTCATCTTCTGTGACTTCACTGTACCTTTAGGTATTGACTAAGAAAACCTCTCAGGCCACCTTTCCTGGAACAGGATATGTAAGCAATGAGCAAACTTAATAATAGCAACAGTGTATTGAGCACTTACTATTTGTCAGGCACTGGACAAAGTGCTTTTATTCATTCATTCATTCATCAAATATATATTGAGTGCCTTCCATACTCAAGGCCTCACACTAGGTTCCAGAGATACAGAGGGTAACAGTCCTGTTGGACGCAAAACTCTGTGCTCTGTCATTATGCAGTGGTGGCCTTTATTCCACTCAGTTCCAGGTTTCCCAAAAAAGGCAATGCCGTTTCGACCTCCAAAGAGGCCTCCTTTGCTGACTTAGGGCACGTGAGAAGGAAGCAAGTCCAGCCTCCAAGTCAGACATCCTGGTTAGAATTCTCTATTTGGCCACTTGGCCACTTACTGTGTGACCTTGAGCAAGGAGCCTTCCCTCTCTGTGCCTCAGTTTCCTCAATTACAAAAGGAAGAAAATAATAGTGCTTACCTGATCGCTTGGCAGGCAGAACACACACCGGTAATGTTAACCTTTATCATCATCCATCATCATCATCATTATCATCAGTATTAGTAAACTTTTCATATAGAGTTTTGAGTTTTCTTCTCAAGGCACTTCACCTATAATAGGGGCACTGCCCCTATTTTATCAGACACTTGCCTATGGTTTTCAACTCATCTTTACACAGAGGAAGCAGTGCCCTACCTCAGCGACACTCTGAGGTCACAGAACCAGAGAGGGAAGCAACTGGTTCAGCAGGTGAGTGAGGAACCACAGACCCAGACAGTTGGCCTTGACGTCCAGACCCAAGGCCAGTTTTTTTTTTTTTTTTTTTTTTTTGCGGTACGTGGGCCTCTCACTGTTGTGGCCTCTCCCACTGCAGAGCACAGGCTCCGGACGCGTAGGCTCAGTGGCCATGGCTCACGGGCCCAGCCGCTCCGCGGCATGTGGGATCTTCCCAGACCGGGGCACGAACCTGTGTCCCCTGCATCGGCAGGCAGACTCCCAACCACTGCGCCACCAGGGAAGCCCCCAAGGCCAGTTTTAATAAGCATTCAGAGAACAGGTTATATGGCAGAATACAGGGGCTTTAAGGCACGATGCCCATTAAGGAAAAGAGAAGTTGAACTCAGAACCCATTTCCTCAAGACATATTTAAACACCTCTCTCTGAGCAGGAATTTTAAATGGAGTTGTTGACTAGTTTCACCACAGTTATGCTAAACCATAATTGCAATACTTTCAATATTGATCTTCACTTCCCATATCTACTTTAAAACTGTGGTGATAGGTGGAAATTAGATTAATTATCCAGGCTAAGCTCAGTTTCTCTTTTGCTTAATAGGCCTTTTGCCCTAGAAACTCTGTTTTCTGCCATGCACACCTACCTATGACTGCTTATTAACTCGTATCATAACTAGCAAATCATTCTGTGATACTTAAAACAAAACAAAATAAAAACTAAGCTAAAGCCCTACTATTCATTGCCTGGATGAATAAGCAGTAGACCTGAATTATTAATGAGAGGGATAGTAGATGACCTATTTTATATTCTTTCTCTGTAGGGAATTGTTCCATACATCATAGTGCTCAGCAAAATAATATTCTATATTTAAATAACACTTAGCATATGATTAGCCACAATTGATGTTTATGAAGGTCTCAGAAGACTTGAACCCTCTTTCAGTGAGTGCGTCCTCATGCCACCCCTCTGTTATAGGTGGGAAGTATTATTTTCTCAATGAGAAATTCAGGTTAGAAGTGTTCTCCAAACCCAACCAGTAGAGAGATTCAAGTTTGCTCCTTGTTACTTCACATTCTTTTTTAAAAATTTATTTTATTGCAGTGTAGCTGATTTATAATGTTGTGTTAATTTCTGCTGTACAGGAAAGTGATTCAGTTATACATATATATACATTCTTTTTCATATTCTTTTCCATTATGGCTTATCACAGGACACTGAATATAGTTGCTATACAGTAGGACCTTGTTATCCATTCTATATTTAATATATATAATAGTTTGTATCTACTAATCCCAAACTCCCAATCATAACCTCCTCCAAACCCCCTCCTCCTTGGCAAACAAAGGTCTATTCTGTATGTCTATGAGTCTGTTTCTGTTTCGTAGATATGTTCATTCATGTCCTATTTTAGATTCCACATATAGTTACTTCACATTCTTATTCCATAATTCTTGGAGGCAAAACCAAGAAACAACTTGGTACAACTTGGGACAATGGTATAGTGTCTTGTTCTTTGGAGGCAGAAAGACCTGAATTCATGCTATGTCTTATTTATGACTTTCCTCATATGTTAAAAAAAGATACAGATTTAGGTTAAGGGCTATTGAGATGTCAATGATCCATAAAGCATTGCTGATGCCTGCATTTAGCATGAGTGGGGCATCTCATCCGTTCATTCTGCATTTAACAAACATGGCAGAACACTTGGTAGGTCGTAGGCGCTGCTTCAGTACTTGGGATGGAAGCATGCCTCCTGCCCTCGAGGAGCTCATAGCTGATGGAGGAGTGAAGGTAATAAATAGATACATAGAGTTTAGAAAAGGCCATGGTTTGAATAAGCCCAGTACACTGTGGAAACCTCTGGGAGGGAGGTCTGGAATGAAGAGGAAAGGTTTCCCCAAGGAAGTAACTCTTGAGTTACTGCTTTAAAGGTTAAGTGGGTGTTCGACAGGTGAACGAAAGATGGAAATCAGAGAGGGGCACCCTGGGAGAGAGAGGAACCTGCACCACAGCAGAAATGCCAGGAGAGTGGTGACTCCTAGGAAGTAGAGCCCTGGGTGGGTGCTGGATTGTACGGAGGCTGGGCCCACTTTGTGAAGGAATTTGGATGTTATGCTCAAGTCCAATCAGATGGGCCATGGGAAACATCTTAAACAGGGGAGTGACTGTCCACCTGGTGTGACACAGGGTCCTCTCTGGTGGTAGTAGGACTGTGGCTGCACCAAGGCTGATGCTGCAAAGAGGCTGGCATGGGGGAAGAGCTGCCACCAGGCAGAATGGGAATCTGCAGAGTCCGAGCATCCGTGAATTACGCTCATACTCTTTTGTTATTCCTTGTCTTGCGTTTTTAAAGAGGAAAGAGGTCAAAACAGGAAAACAACTGCTTGCGGAAGTCATTAGGTTGCCCTTTGACGAGTTTGAAGGGGAAGGGCATATACGTTAGTGCTACACCCAGGATATTCAGGGATGCATTCAATCCAGCAGACGTATACTGATTGTTTTCTAGGGCCAGGAGTCGAAAGTCCAGGAATCCAAACCCTGGTCCCTGCCCTGGGGAATCACTTGGTCTGTGGGCAAGGGAGGCTGACTTAGAATAACAGGCAAATGTCTTTTATCCAATAAGTCTGCCCTATTGCTTCTTCAAATTTCTAATAACTGGGAAATAGAAATTCAGTGATGTTGAATGCTGGACCTAGAATATTCTGGGTTCCTCCTGAGAGCAAATACACTTACAGGGGAAAAAAAGAAACAAACGTGCAATATTTTGCTAAAATATGTTCCTAGGGGCTAAGATTCCCCCAGTGTAGCACACACAAATCAAACAGCAAGAAAAGTTTAGGAATTCCCTGGCGGTCCAGTGGTCAGGACTCAGCGCTTTCACTGCCGAGGGCCCGGGTTCCATCCCTGGTCAGGGAACTAAGGTCTCACAAGCCTCGTGGCCCAGCCAAAAAAAAAAGAGAGAGAGAGGGAAAGAAAAGTTTGATGCCATCTCTTGTTAGTTAACTGTTGCCATCATTCCAGTGGTCTTGTCCCAGTACAGTAGTCTATATATAATAGATGCTGAATAAAAGTTAGATGAAGGGATGCATTACTGGGGTCTGCGTTTGTTGCCAGCCTTGTTTTAGGCGACAGGATGGAGGAAGGAAGAGGAACGGGGAGCCTTCTCTGCCTGTCAGGACAGACTCCAAAAGCTGCACCTATCCCTTCCTCTCAGATTCAGCCGGACCAAACCTGGGTGCACGGATACATCTGGATACAAGAGAGGCTGAGGATAGCACCTTGTTCCTGGTGGCCCCGTGCCCAGGTAAAATCAGGATTCTATTATAAAAAGAAGGGGAGAAAGGTGGCTATGGAGGGACCCACAATGTCTAGTGCTAGTGACACATGGACCCTTTAAAGAAATGACTTGAGAACTCAAGTTGCAGAATTCACCTATGTTAAATGACAACCCAGAAGGAGTTCATGAATCCTCAAAACACACAGTCTAGAGGAAGTTTGTCGAATTTCATGAGACAGGTAATCTTTGATCTGGGGTTTGAAAGACATGGCAGGTACTAGTAGGCTCTCTCTCTCCAACCTGGCTACTCCCTTCCAGGTCAGCTGGTAAGATTAGAGCCCCAGCAGGCTGCCTCTCCCATCCCGTCTCCATGACTTGGCACTTGCCGTTCTTCCATGCTGACTGAGCATCCCACACACTTCCCTGCTATAGGTACGGCTGCTGTCCTCTTGGGTAGTTCTGTCTGTTTAAAGATAGGTCTGTATTGACAGATGGCAAGGCCATCTCTAATCAGATCCAGAGTATCATTCAGATCCTTTGCAGTCAGTGGCTAGGGCTGGTATTATGCTGAATAGGCTAGCAAGTTTCTACCCCGCTGGGTACTAAGACGTCTTCAGCCTTCCTCTGCCCTTCATAGATGCAACAGAGCCCATGATGCAGCCATGGCTTCGGGGAGACTGAAGGAGGGCTGAACCAAGAGTCAGAAGCCCAAGGTGCAGGTCTTTAGGCCACTCAAGAAATTTAACTTCTCTCATAGACCATTGGAATGAAAAATGCCTAGATGAGCAGTGGGTGCCATGCAGAGGGAATGGGTTTTGGATTCAAACCAGTCTGGGCTGGAGCCCTAACCCTGACAGTTACTTGTTTTGCAGCTGTGGGAAGTTTTCTTTATCTCTGAGTCATGGTCTTCTGATCTGTAAAATGGATATAAAAATGCTGCTCTACAGAGTAGAGTAAGAATGTAAAGAATGAAGGCACTCAATAAGCGGCTATTATTTTTCTTGTCTCTTTCATCCCTATACATCGATGATGAAATTACCTTAAATTCAACCGAGTCCAATAGTGAGATTTAGCTCTGTTAAAAGCGCAGTGGTTCTGCGATATTGAAGATAACGTTATTAGCTCCATCCATAGAATTATATGTCATTTTTCTGAAATCCACACAATTTTCTGAGTAACATTCCTGCATAAGGCATCATCCATCGTAGTGAAAAAATAAAATTAAAATCCATCAAGTCTTTCAAGGCTGCAAAAAATATATATAATAACTCGGGTCAAATTCTCCCATGTCACTAATATTAATGATATCAATTGCTTCCTTTGGTTCAACACTGTGGCAAAAATCAAAAAAATGTTCAGAACAGCTATTTATTTGCCAGTACTGAGGAGAGAGAAGCAGGCAGAGATCATGTGTTAGGTCAACTAAGAGATTTCTTTGGCGGAACCGTGAATCAGTCTTTATTCTTTTTTACAAACATTGGAAAACAAAGTGTGTTGGACCAGGACAGTATGTGCCCCCATTCAATCCTCCTTCTCATTTGTGTTATAGAATAGAAGCTCTAAGCACAAAAATTTTATAATGACTTCCTGATGACGTTCCGGCTTCAGATTCTTTCTTGTGCATGAATGAGAAATAAACTCAAAGAGTACTTTAAGCTCTTGCATTCTCAATGAGCACAATATAATCAACCCTGAATGCCTCAACTTTCCCTTGAACCTTCTGCTTGATCCACCTACAGTTATTCCAGGCAATTATCATCATTACCGGGGCTTGGAATCTGGAACAATCTTTACTCATCAGCCCCTTTTATTGACTTCCCACATAAGCAGAAGCAAATCTTTTCAAGTCTTTCTATTCAATCCAAGTTCAAGGCTATTTCAAGTACCTAATCTGAATGGAGCACCGTGTAATCTCCAAAGAGTAGAAAACTCAAAGTCCTACAGTCTAGCAGGACTGACTAGTATAAGTGCCAGGAGAAAGGTGCAAATTTAGTAGCATGGGGCTTCCAGGAAGAATGATTCCCTTCACACTGGGCACCTCAGGACTAGCTTCATCTAAAAGTAACTTTTGTAGATCAGAAGTTGCAAAATGACCACCTGTGAGCCAGATCCACAGATGGATTTTATTTGGCCTGTACAGCATTGTTTTGTTAAATTGAATTCTTTGCTAGCCTTTAAAATTTGGGGAGGTTTTATATTTAAAATCTATATCCCTGCTTCTCTTAAAAGATTGGCAGAGCTGGCATCACTGAGTCACCCTTCCCACCAGCTACAAATGGCTCAAGAGGTTGCCCTTTTCAACAGAACAAGCATTCTCCAATCCCCACCACTCTCTATTGCCCTACACTTGCCTACTCCACGTCTAGGCAGGGAGTAGTGGAGGACAATGCTGTAAAGTGAGGAGTGAGAATAGTCCTGCTGTGGATGCCCTTGAGCACCAACCAAAGCATTGCAATTAATTCCATGAACCATAGGGATCATCAGAGTGTTAAGAGCCATCATTTAGGAAGATCACAGTGCCTCAGGCATCCAGCCTAGAGAGGAGAAAGGAGAAAACAAGGGAAGGGAGAGGACAGGGAAATCAGTAAGGAGGTTGTTATCATTCTTTAAAACCCATGCCTCCATTTTTTTGTCCCTCTTTCTTAATCCTACATGGAAATTCTGTAGACTGAACTAGAAAGAATGCTGGACTGTAAGTCAGAAAACTGGGCTCCAGTTACAGGTCTGCCCTTGCTAGCTAGCACAGTGCGTGGGCAAGATTTGGGCTTTCTTGTCCTCCCTTTGCTCGTGATGAAGGGAGCCATGAGGGTAACGTTGACCTCCCAGGATTATGGTGGGGATTAAGCAACACAGCAT
The DNA here is from genome assembly GCF_964341445.2 of Mesoplodon mirus. Lineage (NCBI taxonomy): Eukaryota > Metazoa > Chordata > Mammalia > Artiodactyla > Ziphiidae > Mesoplodon > Mesoplodon mirus. Next base: position 77,688,967 of record NC_138988.1, on the reverse strand, counting down.
TTTGGACCGTCTTCATGGACTCTATTACCACCCCCTCCTGACTTCATTTCTGCAAACTGCTCCATATCAGCAGGTTTACCCCCATCTCTTTCCTATTGATCAGCTTTGACTTTATTCCAATTATTTCCCAGCTTGGATTCCTCCTGAGCTGCTTCTTATTTTTGCCTTCTTAGTTGAGGCTTAAAGTCAGGGTTTCAGGGTGGAAAGGACTCGAGGGACAACCAAGGGCCCCCTACTTGCTGTAGCCCTCTCCCCTCCAGTATCCCAGCCTCTCCTTGAACCCCTCCAGGAACGGAGCCCTTACTCCTTACTGTGACTGTTTTCATGATTATTCTTTTATTTTTACTGAAACCCTGTAATTTCAACCCATTTGTCCTAGTAGTCCTGTGCTCTGTGAGCAAACAGAGCAAGTCTGCTGTTTCTTTGCCAGAAAAATGCTCTTGTTCTTTGAAGACAGTTATCAGCTCGCGCTCCCCACTGCTGGATATTCCTCTTCAGATTAAATTTGCAGTTTCTCCGGCTTATCCCTTTTTTTTTTGAGGTACGCAGGCCTCTCACTGTTGTGGCCTCTCCCGTTGCGGAGCACAGGCTCCGGACGCACAGGCTCAGCGGCCATGGCTCACGGGCCCAGCCGCTCTGCGGCATGTGGGATCTTCCCAGACCGGGGCACGAACCCGTGTTCCCTGCATCGGCAGGCAGACTCTCAACCACCGCACCAGCAGGGAAGCCCCGGCTTATCCTTTATATGACATGGTCGCAAGTCCCCCCTCCCATCCTGAAGTTCTGCCCAACTTACACCGTCTTTCCATCACCAGCTGCTCTTCACTTTCCTCCCCTCCTTATCCAGCCATTCTGCACTTAGACCCTTGGTCTCATCCCACCCTGGACTATGCCAAGAAAGCACCCTTAGCCCACCCCCGCCCCCCACATTTGCCTTACCTCTCCCTTCATTCAAACTTCTCACATTCCGCACTTTAACTTGGGCCATTTGTCTGAGATAAGAGTTCATCATCTCCAGAGTCATTAATGGAGCCGTATTTGGCATACTCATAATGTTGAACATTATTGAATGTTTACCCCTGTACTTAAGCGTGCGTCCCATATCATCTCATTGAATCTTCACACTCCCACGTAAGTCAGTACTGTTATAACCGTCCCTCTTTCACAGTTGCAGAGAGGGAGGCTTTGCAGATGAAGGAACCGCTCAAGTGGCAGTGCTGGGATCAAACCCAGGCTGCCTGGCTCGGAGCCTGTGCTTCTCATCACTGCCCTGGGCCTCCTCTCAGCATCTTTGTCTGAGGGCTATTCCTGAGTATCCTTTCATTTGTTTATTTGTTGCATAATTACTTTAGGGCTTTCACAAGATTTAATAGAAAGTGTAATCACTCTAATCATTACTGTCATGCATGAAGGCTTCTTTCCTTCCTTCTGCTTGTTTCAATAAAAGCCTCTAAAGCCATAGCCTGGCCACCACCATCTTCAGGAAGATTTCTAAGAGGATGTTACGGGATGGTCCAAAGGCAGGTGGATATATTCAAACCCTAAGCATTGCAATGCATTTCCCCACCTCTCCTCATTCCCCTTTTGTGCTCTGTTTTTGTCCATAGCACTTATTTTATAGCTTTTTTTTTTTTTTTGGCTGTATGTGGGCCTCTCACTGTTGTGGCCTCTCCCCTTGCGGAGCACAGGCTCCGGACGCGCAGGCTCAGCGGCCATGGCTCACGGGCCCAGCCGCTCCACAGCATGTGGGATCTTCCCGAACCGGGGCACGAACCCGTGTGCCCTGCATCGGCAGGCGGACTCTCAACCACTGCGCCACCAGGGAAGCCCCATAGCACTTATTTTATAATGTATGATATAATTCACGTATTTATTTTTGTTTAGTATCTGTCTCCTCTCACTAGAATGTAAGCTCCATGAGGGCAAAAATATTGTATTTTTTTTACTGCTGCATCCGCAGCTTGGCACAGGATAAGAGCACAATAAATATATGCTGAAGGAACGATACAGCAAGAAAGCATTCCACCTCCTTTTGAACATGGACCTTTGACCTTCGAGGTTTGTTGTTCTCGACAATCACCTTGACCCCCTTGCCTCCATCACCCTTATCCTCACACACACTCTCTAGCTAATGTCCACTCAGCCTTGAAGCCTCAGCTCACCTGGGCTTGGATTTCTACCAGAGCCTTAGCTGTTCCCTGAGACCCACATGCCCCTCCTCTGTGCTTCCTTGTCACCCTGTGTTTGTCTGTCACTGTCCTTCCTGCTTTGTATTCCTGTAGCCTACACTTGCAGACAGACATCTCCTAAGCTCTTTGAAAGCAGGGGTCTTCTTTTTCATGTTTGTCTCCCAGCACCCAGCCCAGTGCCTGGCATACAGTTGGTGCTCAATAAATAGTTAATTTGTGAATTAAAAATACTATTTTTCATAATGGAGCTTTGGAGCCACAAGGAGAGGCACAAACTAGCTTTCAGTGTGGTTAAGAACCAGAACTTGCCACTGGGGGATAGAAGTTCTTTATTCAATTCGTATTTACTGAGTGTCCGTTATATGCCAGGTCCTGGTCTAGAGAGGAGACGTCAGGGAACAAAACAGTCAGAAATGCCCACCATGGAACATTCTAGTGGGAGGCGAGAGAAGATAAGGAATATGATAAGTAAATGAGTTGCAGAGTATGTTAGGAGTGATATGTGCTAGAGAGGAAAAGAAACAGCAGGCCAGGACAAGGGGGATTATGAGTGGGGGAAGGAGGTGGAATCTTCAATAGGGCGGCCAGGAAAATGTCAATGTTCAATAGTCTTCTTACCGAAAAGAAGACCACAGAAGCCTTCCAGAAACACTTAACTGCATTCCTGCAATGAGCAAGGCACTGTGTGGAAGCCTGAGAATTCCAAAATGGAGCTCAGACCCTGCTGAGAAGACCATCCTATCAATCAGAGTGTGATAAACGTGAGCATCCAGAAATAAAATGGGATGCCAGCAGGCTCTGTGAATAAACCAAACTGGCTTTCAGAATGCTGTGTAAATATCACCCTGGCCATCATCATCCTCATCTCTCCTTAACTCTCCCCTGCCCTTTTCTACACTGCTTCACAGCCTTTAAAATTGCTTATGGTGCTAGGACGGTAACTCTGAAACATGTCCATTCATTTGGAAGAGTTATAAAGTGTAGTTCTCTGGGGTGATAGGATCCTTGAGGGTGTCGGGGATAACCGTTGGTCTAGAAGCATCGGTGTGGCTGCTATGCTAACAGTAACACACACTGCCGCTGTTGAGCTGGCATTCCTGGAAGAGAGAGACCCCGAGCGGGCCAGGGAGAAGGTGATTTCTGTTGAACCGTCTGTTGACACCTCTCATCGTTTGGCTGTTTGCACATGGAAACAAGCGAATCTTGGAGCCACACAGCCCCCTCAGACATCACGCTGCTATTGACACACTTCTCACCACATTCCCTTCCATCTCCACGGCATGTGGGATCCTCCTGGACCGGGGCACGAACCCGCGTCCCCTGCATCGGCAGGCGGACTCTCAACCACTGCGCCGCCAGGGAAGCCCTCAAATACACAACTTTTAATGTCTCTGAGCTTCCTGAGTTTAAAGAGGCAAGATTTGAAGTAGGAATAGATTGCTTAAACAAGGCACAAAAAGCACTAACCGTAATGAAAAGATGGATACATTGAACTTTACTAAAAATTAAGAACTCGTATTCATCAAAAGACACCACTCAGAGAATAAAAAGGCAAGACACAGATTGGGAGAAGATATTCGCCATACATACATCTGACAAAGGGCCCAATTCCAACATATATCAAGAAATCCTAAACACCAGTAAGAGAAAGACAAACAAACCCAATTAAAAATATGCAAAATAGGGCTTCCCTGATGGCGCAGTGGTTAAGAATCTGCCTGCCAACGCAGGGGACATGGGTTTAAGCCCTGGTCTGGGAAGATCCCACATGTCGCGGAGCAACTAAGCCCGTGTGCACCACAACTACTGAGCCTGCTCTCTAGAGCCCAGGAGCCACGACTACTGAGCCCACATGCCACAACTACTGAAGCCCGTGCACCTAGAGCCTGTGCTCCACAACAAGAGAAGCCACCGCAATGAGAATCCCATGCACTGCAACAAAGAGTAGCCCCCGCTTGCTGCAACTAGAGAAAGCCCACATGCAGCAGTGAAGACCCAACACAGCCAAAAATTAAATAAATAAATAAATAAAAGTAAAAATCTGCAAAATATTTGAATAGACATTACGAAAAAGAAGATATCCAAAACCATGATTCATTAGGGAAGTGCAAATTAAAACCACAAGATACCATTAAACAGCCAACAGGGTGGCTAAAAGCAAAATCACAGTCAATGCCAAGGGTTGGCAAGAATGTGGATCAGCTGGGACTCTCATACATTGCTGATGGGAAGACAGATTATTACAGTGCTCTGGGAAACTTCAGTGTCTTCTAGAACTAAATATATGTCTGCCTGATGATCTAGTAATTCTAAAGAGAAATGAGTGCCTATGTTCACCAGGAAATGCACACAAGAATGTTTCTATCAGCCTTATTCATAAAGGTCCCAAAGGGGAAAATTCCCAAATGTCCATCCAGGAGAATGACCGAATAAGTTTAGATATAGTCACACAATGGAATGCTACAAAACGACATAACAGAGTAAGTCACTATATGCAACATGGATGATTATCACAATTATAATACAGAGTAAAAAGACAGATTTTAAAGCACATATTTATAATTGTGAGATTCACCCATGTTGCGTATAGTAACTTACTTTTTTATTGTTATGTAGCAATGGAACGCTACACAGCATATTATTACGTATGGATGAATTTCACAATTGTAGAGTAAAAGAAGGCAGATCTTTAAAGTACACATTTATTATGACATTTGCATAAACTTTAGGAAGAGGCAAAACTAATCTATAGTGATAGATGTTAGAGTAGTAGTTATCCCCAGGGAGTCGGGAAGGTTGTTATTGTCAGGAAAGATGCAGAATGGAGCCTTCTAAGCTGTTGGAAACATTTTATATCTGGAGCTGGATGGTAGTTATATTGATGGTGATTAAGTTGTAAAAATTCACTGAACTGGACACGTAAGGTTGTGCATTTTATATATGTATATTACACCTCAATAAAATAAATTAAGAAGGGGCAAAGTTGAGAATGGAAAGTTGATGATTCAACCCACCAGGAAGTGCTCCAAGATCTCATTGTCCACTGGGAGAGGAGATAGCACCATAACGAATTAGAAATTATTCTATCAGGTATAGACTCAAGAAACCTGATCTTCAAATTTTAACTCTTTACTAATTAGCCATGTAATCCTCAAAAGTAACCTCTTTAGGCCTCAATTTCCCAATCTGTAAAATGGCTGACTTACGAGGGTATCTTGTGCCCTCCCAAGTTACAAGATCCCAGTGACTGCCTTCTCACCCAAGGCCAGTATGAAGATATATGTCTTGTGTTGGTTCTGCTCTGCTGAATGACACTGAGGACCACAGGTCCTCCAGCTGAAGAGGCAGACAGATTGTGTAGTGACCAGCCTTGCAGGGAACCCAGCAAGTAGGTTGCTCCAGTTCCGGTATCACTATCATAAGATCATGAATTTTCTCTCCGGCCCTCACTGAATCATCTCCAGTCATGGCAGTAAAAATCTCCTTCCGGGCTTCCCTGGTGGCACAGTGGTTGAGAGTCCACCTGCCGATGCAGGGGACACAGGTTTGTGCCCCGGTCCGGGAAGATCCCACATGCCGCGGAGCGGCTGGGCCCGTGAGCCATGGCCGCTGAGCCTGCGCGTCCGGAGCCTGTGCTCCGCAACGGGAGAGGCCACAACAGTGAGAGGCCCACGTACCACAAAAAAAAAAAAAAAAAAAAAAAAATCTCCTTCCAACAGTGCAGAGCAGTGGTCACTGAGACACTTTGGTGGTCAACCTCCCCTGGGTTTGAACCCAGCTCTAACACTTACTGTCTCTGTGACCTTAGACAGGTCACATAAGCCCCCAAGACTCAATTTTCTCATCTGTAAAACAGGGTAGTCGCTACCAGTTCAGAGTTGTTGTTGTCATTATAAGGATTCAATGTGATAAAGTATGTCAAAACTCCTACAATGCCTCTCTCACAGCCAGTGTTCAGTAAAGTGCAGCCACTGTTCTCAGCGTAGCCAGTGCCTGCCGGGCCCACAATCAATGCCTGAGTTTCAGTTGACACCACATTTCATTATAAACTAGCTTCTTAATTTCATAAAGTAGTGAAACATAAAAGAACCTTAGAAATGATCTTGTACACCAAGGATTGGCTAAGGTCCTTTAGGGTAGCAAACAATAGATGCTGAAAAGATAGCTTAAGCAAAAGGGCAACTGATTGAAAGGATGCTGGAGCATCTTATGCAATCACAGGAAAAGCTGAACAACAAGACTGCAGGATGGCAGGGATCTGGACCACCCTGTGGACGGCAGGGTCTGCAGAGCCTCTCCTGGACCCCATCCACCGTTAGTGTTCCTCAGTTCTGACGTCGCCCAATGCCAGGACCCAACACATCATACACTGTCTGATATAGCATTCATACTTCACTGGGCCAGAACAGGACTCTAGGCTTTTGCCCACACCCCCCCAAACCTGCCCCTCTCACAATCTTCCCATTTCAGGAAATTGTACTAGCAGCCATCCAGTCACTTTGGCCACAAGCATAGCAGTCTTCCTTGACTCTTTCCTTTCCCATACTCTCCATCTCAGCAAATCCTAGTGGTTGTACTTCCAACTCCACTTCCTACCCCCACTGCTATAACCTTAGTCCCATCACCTTCCTCTGGACAATGGAGTCATTTCCTAACAGGTCTCTTGCTTCCACACTTGCTCTCCTATAATCCAGTCTCTACGCCCATCTCTAGATCCCTCAGCCTGAGTGGTCTTTCCAAATCACAAACTGGGTCATGTGACTCTACGCACAGTCCCTTCCAGTGGCTCCCTGTTGCACTTGGAATAAAATCTAAATGCATTACCAGTGGCTGCAGGGCCCTGCATGATTTGATCTGTTTGCTACACTTATCTCTACTTGCTCACCCCCTTACTCATGCTTCAGGTCACACTGGCCTCCTTTCTGTTTCTGCCAAGAATGATCTTCCCTAGATTTTCTATGTAATTGACTCCTTTTTATCACCTCCCCAGAGAGGCTTTTCTCACCACCCAACGTGCAGTAGCTGCTTCTTTACTCCGTCACTCCTTGTCACTGCACCATTGTTATATTTTTGCCATTGCATAGGATCTGATATTTCCTTATTTGTCTGTTTGTTTTCTGTGCCTCCCAATAGAATCTAAGCTCTAAGACAATAATATCTTTGTAAGTCTTGCTCAACAAAGACTAAAACAGTGCCCTTAGTAGGCACTCAGTAGATACTTGTTGAATGAGTGAATGAATGAATGAATGCATTAAATGGGTTGTGAAGTGTCAAATGCTAGAGAGAATCTAATTGTCCCAGCTTGGGGGATACAGTGTTTATTGCTGGACCACTCATGTCTGGCCAAGGTCCCAGATCACAGGTATGGCCACCTGGAAGCCCATCCCTGTGTATCCTTGCAGTCCTACAGCCATTCTAACAGGGCTTAGGCCTCATTTTACAGATGCAGACAGTGAGGCCCATAGTGAATAAGAGACTTTCTCAGTTATCGAATCCTGTCATTTTCTATGTTAGCAGAATGTGCTTAATCTGTTCTAGTTGAGACATCTCTATATCTCTGTCTTTTAAAACCAGTGGTGTTAACTACATGTTGATAAATATTTTCCTTCATCTACACCTACTCTATTTTAACACCAGTGTTGGAATTCTCGTTTCCTCCTACAAGAAAGAAACATGGCCCAGATTTTCTTTGTGGGACTAGATGTTTCAGCTTTCCCATGCCAGGTTTTTTGTTTTGTTTTTTCTTTAATTGGCACTTCTAATTTCTTTTTAATGACAATAGAGTCTTGCTGTCCATTTAGTTGCTAAAATCTTAGTTTACATAGCTATCTATTTTGTCTTGTCTTGTTTTAATTAAGGCCTAGCACTAGCTGAGATTCTGAAAATAGGATCCCATTTTAGTTTCTTCTTCTAGCTAAATGAAATCTTTAGAATGTGGTCATTTAATAGTGAAATATGTGCCTAATCAGTGACAAGAATCCAAATGTTTTCCAGCTAGTTAGGATTCATCTACAACTTTCAGTCTAACATTCCTATTCACTAATTATTCTATTTGAGCTCCATCCAAAGAAATAAGTGCCATAACATATGCTTTCAAAGAGTAAAATTAAAAGGCATTAATAAATTTGATATAGCATCTATAGAGCATATCAAGCAAAGTATTAAGTAAGATTAATTCTGCTTTATTTCTTAGTCTTTTTTCACAGAACTTATCTGTGATTTCTTTAATAGGGTGATAAAGAACTAGAGAGAGATAGGAAATCTAGGTATGATTACAGTTATTATATATTTAAAATTTTTATGTATTCATTCTATGATAATAAAACTTTAATATAGCCACTCCAGTTTTTTTTGTTGTTTTTTTGTTTTTTGGATTAGTGTTTATATGTTATATCTATTTCCATTCTTTGACCTTAAGCCGATATATGACTTTGTATGTAAAGTGGACTTCTTGTCAATGGCATGTACTTGGGTGTTGCTTTTTTAATCAATCTAGTAATCTTTGTCTTTTAATTTATTTGTTTAGATCATTTACATTTAATGCAATTATAGGTATGGTTGGATTAAAGTCTACTATATTTCTAATTATTTTCTGTTTGTTCCTTCTCTTTTTATTCCCATTTTCCTCTTTTCCTGCCTGCTTTTGAATTAGTTTAGCATTTTTAATTATTTCACTTTATCTCAACTATTGGTTGCTTTTAATACCTCTTTTTAAAATTTTTACTGGTTGCCCTAGAGCTTATACTATACGTACAATATAAATTTTTAATTAGTTTATCTTCCCATATATGATAAAAATTTCATTAGATTCTTGATCATTAGTATGATCACTTTATACCCAATTCAATATCGAAGCTGTCAGTTCCCATTTACATTTTTCTTAATTATATTTATAATAATAAAACTAACAATTATTGAGCATTTACTGTGTACCAGACACTACTGTGAGCACTTTTGTATTTATGACTTATTTGATCCTCATAATTACCCAATGTGGATAGGTCCTCTTAATCACCATTTTACAGATGTGAAAAATGAGGCAGAGAGAAGACAAATAACTGGCCCCAGATTACAAGGCAGTAAGTGGCAATACTACTTTTATTTTAGGAGAAAAGAGTAACATAGTATTTAATCCATAAGAGGGGGGAGGGAAAGGAAGGCTTCTTAGTTGCTCAAGTTTTCGTGCAAGAAAGGAGGAAAAGCTGTATTCTCAGGACAGAATGGCAGTGATGTGCCACACTGGCACAGTCCTGTAGAGAGACTGTTATTGCAGTCTCTCTCTTATTGCAGCCCCCCATTAGGGCTGTGAGCCGCTGCTAATTTGAACTATACAGCTTTTGTAATTTGTGTCCAATTTGAACATTTGTGGGTTTTTTTAGTTTTAGAAGAGCTTTAAGAATAAGGTGTTTATACTCCGTTCTACATTCATGAATATTTAAATAACATTAAAATAAAAATGATTGAAGTCAATATTAGAGAGCCTTGAGAATTCTTCCTTGTATACACGTCTATGGACCCTTTGGTTCAAAGATGCACTGGCCTCATGAATGTGAGAGCATTGTATGTGCTCTATGCCTCTGTCAGCAGGAAATCCTAGCACTTCTTAGCATCTGTCCTCTACATGATTTTGGTTTTGGTTGATTCTTCCTGTCTGGACTGTTCAGTAAGAATTCAGACTTTGGGTTGGTTAGTGCGCCTAGGTTCTATGGGAGGTAAAGGAGAGGAGCTGGTTCTCTACCCCCCTTCACCATTCCAAGGCGAGGGAGGTGTACTCTGATTATTCCCTTTCTGAGAGTAGCCTCATTCTTCTTCATTCTCTCTCAAGTGACAGGAGGCTGCATCTTCTCATCTCCAAGGCCTGGCAGAGCCCGTGCTGAGCCAATCAGTGTCTGCAGAAACTTTGCACTGAAATCCGTTTTTGCAAAATTGGATGCCCCACTGGGGTGCCTGCTGCAGTAAGAGGGTGCCAGCTCTGCAGGGTCATGCAAGTTCAGAATCAGGCCCTTAAAACATAATAAAGGTACAGTACAAGTAGTATCCAGGCTTTATCACAAAGTTCTCTTGAAGAGTCAAAAATGAGAAAGGGAAAAAAAAAAAAAAACTTAGGAGAGTTTTCACTGTAGGGAAAGAAGATGAAGAAGAAATTTACAATATTTTTTGGTGAATACATCAGAGTATAAAGGAAATAGACAGGATTTGACCTCTTCAGGTCCTGGCTTTGCATCTTCTCTGTGGCTGGTTACCTATGTGGCCACTCCAATAAAAGCAGAAACTGGTAGTGGGGAAGATTTACAGGAGATGCATTTTTTTAACTTATTGCATAAGAAGATGGTTCAGTGTTGGAATGAATCTTGTCATAGGTGGTTGGTAATTTTTCTTATGCCATAATATTATAATTTATATAATTAGATATATAATAATTATATACTATTATATATAAATTATATCTTATTTTTATACTACAATATGTATCATATAATTTATATAACATTATAATTTATATAATTACAATTATAATAAAATATGAATTTCAATTAGATACAAAGAATTATGTATTGAGTAAATGCAATCTTAAGGAAGGAAAAAGAAACATAAGCATCTATTTGTTTATTAGATATCTTCAAAGTCAGATGGGATCCACTAAGGATTAATTAAATCCTCTACCTAGTGTATTTATTTTTCGATGAGAAGGGAATGTGTGATCCCAAAATGTGCTATCAGAGAAAGCAACAAGAGGTGTCCCCAGGTTACATTTTGTTGGTGAAGTCTTTGTTACATTCCAACAAATGGCCCTCCAATTTTTTTGACTCAGAAAGTTGGTATTGGCAATATACCAAGAGTGGCTCAATCTGTTTGGACCACATATGTATTAAGCAAACTCATAGGAGATGGATGTGTAAATCAGAAGGCCATTTCACTAACATGCAGTAAGAAATAGAACCACCAAAGCAACTGGTATCCCGATACTCTGACAGCCCTCCTTGCTGGGAGGTCAATATGGCAGGCTAAAGATAATCCCAAGATTCCCCGGTGATCATACACCACAGCAATGGCTCTCTGTTTAATGGCTTAGCATTATACCTACTGTATCAGTTTGCTAGGGCTGCCATAACAAGATACCATAAACTGGGTGGCTTATAAAACAGAAATGTATTGGCTCACAGTTCTAGAGGCTAGAAGTCTGAGATCAAGGTGTTGGCAGGGTTGCTTTCTTTCCAGGCCTCTGAGAATCTGTCCCATACCTCTCATCTAGCATCTGGTAGTTTGCTGGCAATCTCTGGCATTCCTGTGCTTGAAGAAACAGCATCTGAATCTCTGCCCTCATCTTCAAATGGTGTGAAGTGTGTCTGTGTGTGTCCGTCTTCAAATTTCCCCTTTTTTATAAGGACACCAGTCATACTGAATTAGGGTCTACCCTAAGGGCCTCATTTTGACTTGATTACCTCTTTAAAAATCCTATCTTCCAAATAAGGTCACACCCTGAGGTACTGGGGAGTAGGACTCCAACATATATTTTGGGAGGAGACAGAATTCAACCCATAACTGCTGTGTATCCACTTCCGTATTTGAGATGAACCTGCAGGAGACCCAGCTCTAACCAGTGCTGAGAGGGCTAGCAAAACCTTGCCTCTCACTAACATACAGTTCCTGTAGCATATGGTGTCCAACCTCATTTTGAAAGCAGCAGCTTCAGATATGTTCAAGGTTATGCTTAGGGCTCCAGCTTGGGGGCAGTTTTCAGTTACCTGCTTAATTGCTTGGCTAATAGTGACTTTCCACAATTTCACCCTCGAAAGCTCTCCTCATTTTTAACTTTTGAGCAGGTTTTTGCTATTATCCTTGCATAATTTATTTAAATAGTCCTATTCTAGTAAATGTCTTTTTATGATTCTATTCAGTGTCTCACTATTATAAGCCATATTTCAATAATAATGGCCAACATTTATGGGGTATTTACTCTGTTCCAGGTACTGTTCTTAAGTATTCTACAAGTATTAACTCCTTTGTAGTCCTCATGACAAGATAAGACGCCAGTTCAATCTCATACTCATTTTTTTTTTTTTTTTTTTTTTTTTTTCTTTTTGCGGTACGCGGGCCTCTCACTGTTGTGGCCTCTCCCGTTGCGGAGCACAGGCTCCGGATGCGCAGGCCCAGCGGCCATGGCTCACGGGCCCAGCCGCTCCGCGGCATATGGGATCCTCCCAGACCGGGGCACGAACCCGTATCCCCTGCATCGGCAGGCGGACTCTCAACCACTGCGCCACCAGGGAGGCCCTCATACTCATTTTTGACAGAGGAAGAAACAGATCCAGAGAGGCTCAGTGAGATAGAATCATGATTTGCACCCAAGTTGTTTAGCTTGAGCACTTAGTAATATCTCCCTGCTTCTTAGCTGTGCCATCTTGGCAAGTCCTTCACTTACGCCAGTATGTAAAAGTGGAAATAAATAACAGGACCTACCTTGTGAGATTGTTCTCATCTTAGAACGCTACCATATAGTAAGTGCTCAATAAGTGTTAGCAAAACAATTTTTAAAAACTGACAATACCAAGTGTTGACAAGGATGTGGAGGAAGCAGAACTCTCATACAGTGCTGGTGGGAATGTAAAATGGTACAACCATTGTGCAAAATAACTTGGGATTTCTTACAAAATCAAATGTACATGTACCATGTGACCCAGCAATTCCACTTCTAGGTATTTACTCAAGAGAAATGAAAACATATATCCGAAAAAGAAAAAGTGTTAGCAAAAACAACCCCCTCCTCTTCTGATACCTCACCCCACCCCAAATGGAGAAACTGGAATACAACCGAGGCAGATCTTTCTTAACCCTTGTGCAAGAGGTTGCCTTATCGTCAATGACTATTGCTGTTGATAAAAGTTTGCCCCATTTCTTTTCCTTATCCTACTTCCTTCCTTCCTTCCCTCCTGTTCCATTGGAAGAAGTATTTCTTCTTTGACCTAAGCTAACACTTAAGACAGGATCCTATCCCCTGCTGCCTTCCTGGATCCATCACCATCCTCTTACCTCTGAATCTTCAAACCCTCCCTCACTCCTGACTTCTTCCTCTCAACCTGCAAACAGGTTTTTCCTGTCCTGACAATGGATGCAGTCTTGATGCCAGTCTCACCACAGCAGCTTCCCATTCCTTTTTTTTCTCTGCATTATTAAGGGTCTTTACAAAGTAGATTGTTTTCCTCTGCTATCTCTCCTCTCTTCAATTCACTGCAGTCCCACCTTTATCCTCTCACTATGGAAACTGCCTTTGCTTCCTGACAACTCCAATGGACACTTCTCAGCCTTGACCTTGACCCCTTCCTCAGCCTTTCACACAGGCAACCCCTCTCCACTCCTTGAAATGCATTTCTTCATGGGCTCCTGTCAGGCTCTTGTTTTCTGGTTTTCTTCTTTCCTCCAGCTCCTCTTCATCTTCATTCTAATCTTCTCTCCTTTCCTTCTTCCCTTCAATGTCAGTCTTCCCAGGTTCTGCCTTGAGCCATCAGCTCATCTCTGTCTTCCTCATCCCAATTCTGACTCCAGGTGTTACATAGATCCTGATAACTTCTGTATCTGTTTCTCAGGCCCAGCTCTCCAAGAGGAACTGTCTATTGCACATCTCCACGAGGATATTCCAAAAGCACCAAAGACAAAACATGTCCCAAGTGGAGGGCTTCATATCATTATTCCTGCAAATCAGCTGCTGCTCCCCCTGATTTACTGAGAACCTGGGAGCCTCCCAACTCCTCTGTCCTCCTGTGCCTCTATTCCAAGCAATATGTGTTTGGCTGAGACTCTCTCCTCCTTAACATCCTTTGAAGCCTTCTTTTCTTCTCTATGCTCTGCCTGCTGCTAACTTGGTCCAGGCCCACACCTTTATCTCTGCATCACTACAGCCACCCCTGAATGTGCTCTTCCTCTTGTCTTTTCCTCTCACCTTCCAGTTCAGCCTCCATGTTGCAGATAAATTAATATTTCCCTTAAAAAAATAACTTTAGAACCTAAAAGTGATACATGCTCATACCTTTTTTTGTTAAATCTTGGAAATTGCCTTGGAGACACAGTGAAGAAAGTAAAAGTTTTTCATTATCTTAAAACTCAGATAAAACCATTTTAAACATATAGATGCATTTCCTTGCAGTCTAAAAAAAAATGCATGTACAGTTTTTTTTTTTCTAATCATCATTGGGATCGTGCTCCCTGTATCACTTTATTGCTTGATTTCTTCACACAATGCACAATATGTTACCCCATATCATTAAAAATTATTTTAAAATATTATTTTGATGACCAACTTGTACATTACAAAATAAAACAAATGAACCATAATTTAACTATTCCTCTATGGTGGAGCATTTGGATTGTGTCCTTTTTATAAAAAAAAGTTTTTAAATTAAGACTAAGTAAACTGCTTTGGGTTTTAATCTGTAACTCTTATTTCTCATTATTTCCTTTGGATCAATTGCTAGAAGTGCAATTATTGGGTTAAAGAATATGAATATTCTTGAAGTTTTTGACGTAGTTTACCCAATTGCTTCCCAGAAAAGAGGTAACAAATGATTCCTTCTGTAATGCTGCAGACTGCATGCCTCACTCCCACTTGCCAGAATTGAATGTTCGCATTTAAGTAGTATATTTTCTAATTCAGTAATTGAAAAATGAAAACTTGGTATTTTCCAGATGATGTTGAACATGTTTTCATATGTTTATTAGCTATAGCTAGTTGTTATTCTGTGAAGTGCCTCTTCATGTTTTCAGTTTTTATATTAAGGTTTTAGTTATTCGATTATCATCATTAATATCATTCTTTGTATGAGTGAGCAGTCATTCTCAAATTCACGCCCTGTGTAAAAATCCTTTGTTGTTCCCTCTAACTCTCAGGGTGAAGTTGAAATCCCCGAGCTTGGCACACAATGCCCCTATTATCCTAACCTTGACTGTCTGCCCTTCTGCACCAAGATGTGCACAGATACACCATAGGCTATTCTGAACTATTTCCAGTTCTCAAAATAATGTGTTTGTTCTTTATGCCTCATGTCCGTGCAACATACTCTTTTTTCTGTCCCAATCACTAGTCTCTACCTGCCCCCTGTTTTGCCGAGTGAACTACCACTCATCCTCAAACTCACTCAGGAGTTCTTTCTCTTGGGTGGGAACCGCTCTTGACCACTTGGTCTGAATTATGTGTCTCTCTTCTGTGCTCTTATAGCATCTGGGAAGGCCTTTTTCTTAGCCCTCACCACACTGTATTACCTTTCCTATTCTCAAAGAGAACAAGTCTTTTGTTTCTGCTTCTCTAGGACCTAACAATATCTAGAAGATTGTAGATACACAAGAAAGATGGAAGAAATAGAGGGGAGAATGAATGAAGCTATTATTCTCCATCTTAAAAAGGGCTGTATTTGCCATGGGAAGTTTATCTCATTTTAAATTTCTTTTTTTTTTTTTAATTTTTATTTTATATTGGAGTATAGTTGATTAACAATGTATGTTCGTTTCAGGTATACAGATTCCATTACATGTATATGTGTATCTTTTCTTTTTCAAATTCTTTTCCCATTTAGGTTATTACAGAGTATTGAGCAGAGTTCCTTGTGCTATACAGTAGGTCCTTGTTGTTTATCTATTTTAAATATAGCAGTAGGTGTATGTCAATCCCAAACTCAACTTGAATTTCTTATTTGAATAATATAATAATATATTCTGGCCCTTCATTTGTTCAAGCAGATAGAGTTCTAGTATTTTGCTAATTTATTAAAGTTCCTGTATATAGTATGTATGGTTACCACACATCTAGTGTCTATACTTTCTCATGAAGTTGTATGAAAAGAATTCTTTGACACAGATTTGATTATCTCCAAAATTCATTTACTATTAAACACAAAGAATTAGAAATTATAACTTCATGAGGTCAGTTATCATAGCATTTGATGTCACAGCTCAGTTCTAAGGAGAACATAGTGAGATGCTAAAAACATAGAGAATGGCAGGAGGATGGATGGATGGATAGATGGATGAATGGACGGATGGAAAATAGATCTAATATTTTACGTGTTGAGTAGAAAACATGTTCATTTATAAAGATACAGTATCTATTTCCTTAGTCCATTCAGGCTGATATAACAAAATAACATAAAATGCGTGGCTTATAAATGACAAATATTTATTTCTTACAGTTTTAGAGGCTGGAAAGTCCAAAATGGTGGTGTTGGCAGATTGGGTATCTGGAGAGAGCCTCCTTCTTCATAGACTAGAGAGCTCTGTCTCCTTTATGAGGACACTAATCTCATTCACAAGGGCTCCACCCTCATGACCTAATCACCTCCCAAAGCCTCCACCTCCTAATACCATCACATTGGGCATTAGGTTTAAACATATGAATTTGGGAGTTGCCGAGGCAGGGGTGGGTGGGGGGAGGCACAAATATTCAGACCACAGCTTTCTGTTATCTATGAATCCTTTTGTATCATTTCAGACTATTTGAGGTTCAATTAATTATATGCTAAAATAAAAAATAATAACTAAAGGTCTAAAAGGGAAACTGACAAAATTTTGCTGTGCAATTAGGACAAAATCAAAAAAAAAAAACCAGTCTTTCCCAAGAAACTGTCAAAAAGATAGCATAATGAGAACATTCCTAAATCAATTAATTATATTGGGAAGCCAAGATTCACTTTTTAAATGCATTTGTCTTGGAGAAAATTGAAATAATAATTGCATGCCTATAATTTACTTGATCAGTTTGCTTAATGATTTGGAGACCGACCAATCTTTCAAGTATAGAGTTGGCCAAGTTTGTCAATGTCTATAGCCTCACTTCTTCATAGCTTTCAAGCACTACCCTTTTATCTTCTTCTCCCAACAGAACAGGAAAGAACTGAGGTCGGCATTATACCAGTTACCTGACAGACTAATCACAATTTAGTGTAATAAGGTTGCTGACGGGGGCAGTTCCAGGAGGTATCTCCATTTTAAGCCTTTTAATTCCAATTTTGGAGTGTAAGAAATTTTAGGCATCAGTAAGCATCGGAAATATCTGAGCTATTTGTGTTGAATACTTTTCTGCTCATTCATGCCTCTGAGCTTTTGGAAGTACTGGCCTGTCTGCCTAAAACAACCCTTCATCACTTGAAATTCACTCCCTATTCACTAGTGATTCCTAGTGGATAAAACAAGTGTATATGCCACCCTATAAGACGGCTTCCTTCTTAGGCATGCATAGAGCACAGCAAAGCCCAGGGACAGGAGTGTCCTTGGAAGACATTGAGGACAGGAGTTCTAGCAAAGTAAGGCTGCAGAATCTCAGAACATTTGTGGTTGTGGAATGGAATGTTTCATTCTAAGTAGAGGTGACCTTGCCTATGGGGGAAACAGAATTTAAGGTGCATATTTGTGTGAATTTTTTCTAGTGATCAAGAAAAAGACACAAGCTATTATTTAGTTTACCTCCTGAAGCACCCACAACTCTGAGCTTTTAAATCAAAGCTCTGTGGTACCTGGAGGGGAAGATCCCTGAAGCTAGTGGCACCAGGTTCCACTGGCTCTGTCCTTCCATCCTTGGCCCTGTGTCACTCCATACCTCACATCAGTTTGTAACTCAGCATGATGAAGACACACTCATTTCTTCTCCTCATTTTCTCTCACCCCCTTCCCTTCCTCCCACCCTTCTTACTTTCCTTTAAAAAGCAAAAATTATAACAGTGAAAAACTGGTTAATTATATTCAGTGTCTTTGAGTTCAGCTGGATTCAGCACTCTTTATTCTATTTGTTGAGTTTCTAAGATACAAATAAAAGCCGCCTTAGAGACACACTGATTAAACTCTTCACCTTATTACATCATCAAAGCCCCATTTTGTTCTCTTCTCCCCTTTTCTGGACCCCAGCAAGATGCATTTCATACCCCTGAACCTTTGACTCCTCCAAGTCATGAAATTTCATCTTGTCCATTGAGTACAGGGTGTCATTGGGCCACAGTTACTGGACATTGCTTTGTGGGCCAGCCCTGGTCATGCTGAAACTTTTGTTTTTGGGGCGGAGATTATGAGGAAGTAGTAGAATATGCTTTTACTATCCCGTATGAGTTTTAATCAGGATTCCAAATTCCACCAAGAAATTTCATCATTCCCTCAAAGTAATTTTACTTAAATCCTATTGTCATGATCTTGCTACCATACTTCCTCATACTTATGTGGACTGGATGAGATATTCTTTCTTTCAGGTTTCCATCTTCATGTTTTAAGTCCTATCTCTTTGACTAGTGCCTATTAACAGCACCATATTAATACTGCTCTAATGATTTATGTCCTTCTATGCTTTTCTTGGATTTGCAAGATAGACATTATTTTCCTTCAAAAAATATTTTAGGCACAACGATTTACTGATATTTAAAATTGTTCTGGAACCATCAGCCATAGAAAATGTAAGGGTGACATGACTATTATGAGATGGGGAGAAAGAGTTCAAATATAGTTCAAATGCTGCAGAGTTGCGTTTGTCACTGAATGGAACAATCAACCAAGAATAGACAAAGTGGCCTTCTGGAAGCTTCGTCCAAATTAGGCTTTCAGTATTTTTCTCTTTCTCATCATTTACCATCTCAGCACTGACTTATCATGTTTCCTGCGCAAGATGTCATGATGGTTAATTCTGTTTACAATGTTGGAATTTCTTTCCTAATTTGCATTACTTCACAATTTTTTATGTTGTTCCTGCATATCCCAAGAGTACTGAATGAATAAAATCTTGTATTAGGGTACAGGCTAAGGCACTGTAGAAAGGGAACTAAAGATACATGCCTTACATAAGATGGAAGGGTATTTTTTTAGCCTTTTAGCTAAACAGCTAAAAGGCTAATTTTTTAGCATAACAGCTTGGAGGTAGCTGATCGTCCATGGTGGGTCAGTAGCTTTGCTCCACAGGGTCATGCAGGGATCCTGGCAACAAGCCCTGCTATATCCCATACTTGGACCCTCCTTGAAGTCCAAGGTGGCTGTTAGCTCCAGTTTTCTCCATTTTCCAGGCTAGTGGAGGGAAAAATGTTAAGCAGAGGACAAGGAGGTTTCTTTCTTTCTCCTTCTAAAAATGAGACTGAGACCTTGTATGCATCACTTCCTCTTGCATTCTGTTGGCCTAAACGTAGTCTCATGACCATATTTAGCTGCAAAGGAGGCTGGGATATGTCGTCTCTAGATGAGTAACCACATTCCCAGATCCTCAGCATTAGACTCCAGATCTTCCAGTGTTAGAATCCTCCAATCAACTTCTAATTATCTAAGGTTACAGAGGCATAGAAGGTGGGTGAACACAATTGCACACACACGGAACAAGGGGTTCAGTAGGGTCTAGGTTGTGTGTGTGTGTGTATGTATGTGCAGGTGAAGGTAAAGAAATTAAGACCTGGTCTCCATTAGAGAACAGATAAATATTTGAGAAAGGAAGGCAAATGCATATTGATCAACAAATACACACTATAAGACAGTGTATACCAAATACTGTGTGGTATAGAATCTGATTCTAATAGAAGCAGATAACTGAAAAATTAATAAGGGTTGGAAGAATATATATTGTTTTTATGGAGGCTGGGTGTCTCAAGATGCATCTTAAAGGGTAGGTATTTAATACTTTCACAGATCCCCTAATTCATAAAGATTGCAACAGCATACTGTTTTTCCCAAATAAACTGCAGTAAAGAATCTTTCTGTCAGCTCTTCCAAGTCAGAGTTCCAAGAATACAGTAAACCAGGAGTGGCCAACACTGAAATGATGTGGGTTGTGGATGCCATGTGACCACCATCTCCCTACCTGGATGACTCATTCAGCCTCATCCGTGCACCAGCCTTGCATCACTCATGACTCAAGGCTCCTCCCTCAGCAAAATTTCAGTTGCTCCATGTCCTAGAGCCTCAGGTCATTCAGCAATAGTCAAAACTCAAATGTCAGCTTCTCCTTTACCAAGTGTCTGATGCAGCCTTACCTATGGACTCTGGTCTATTGAATGTTATTAAAATTAGTTCTTTTCCTTCCCTTTACCAATTTTGAAGTCCCTGTTTACAAATTACTCCCTTCTAGACAGTTGTGACATTCTCTGTCCCTTCTGGGCTGGGAGGAACAACTGGAGTGTCCTCACTGGGCTGGATTGTTCACCACTATGGCCCTTGTTCTCCTCTCCCCCTAGTCCTTGGCATCTTGGTAGTGATGCCCACATTGCCAGGACTCAATAGCCTTACCCTGGCCTAATGCCCACTTTTGGGTTCTTAAGCCTTTCAACTAAATATTCTGACATTTGTTATAAATAAATAACACACATTTCTTTCATACTTGACAGTTTATAAAGTGGCAACTCTGGTTAATCCAACCCTCCTTCTTCCTACCCGTAAGCTTTGATCAAACACCTGTTTTAACTCTCACTAGAGAATTCCAGCTTGGAGTCAAAAATCCTCTGGGGTGTGGGGGTAACTTTTGCATGAGGCTACTTATGATCAAAAGGCTTATAGGGCTTCCCTGGTGGCACAGTGGTTGAGAGTCCGCCTGCCGATGCAGGGGACATGGGTTCGTGCCCCAGTCTGGGAAGATGCCACATGCCGTGGAGCGGCTGGGCCCGTGAGCCGTGGCCATTGAGCCTGCGCGTCGGGAGCCTGTGCTCCGCAACGGGAGAGGCCACAACAGTGAGAGGCCCACATACCGCAAAAAAAAAAAAAAAAAAAAAAAAAGGCTTATAATCAGCTCCTTCCAAATGCAGCTGTGGTTTCTTCAGATTCCAGATCTTTCCTGCATAGACCTCAGCTAAACTCTCCTCACTCCCACCCCCATCCCCTCCCCCATCCCCACACTAATATCTTAATGGTAGTCTCCTGGATTCTCCTTTTTGTTTCCAATTATTTGGCAGAAACTCAGGAGGAGATTAAGAGGTGCTCCCTTCTTTTTGGTATTTAGAGTTCTTAACCCTTCACCACCATGTTTGCAGTGAGAAGGGACAAATTCACAGCTCCTGTTCATATTAATTCTATCCCTTTATCCTTTAAAGTTACATATAGTTCAAGCTATTCCTCAATTATTTTTAAAAAAAAAGTATACTCTGAAGGAGTTTGATATTATAACTAAGCTTACCAGAACTTTAAATTTAATTATTAAATTCAAAGGTTATTATTTGATTATTAAATAATTAATAATTAAATATTGTTATTTAATTAAATAATTTTAAAAATACATACAAGTCTCATTTCCCCTTTTTTCTAAATCACCTGGCACCTGCAATGTGACCAGCCATCCTCTGGATTCAGTGTCTAGGTCTCTAGAAAGGTTTGTAGAGAGTGAAAGAAACCAGGCACACAATAGGTTTGGGGTCCGTACTTATCATTATGTTACTTATGCAATTAGGAAGGTCTGCTTTTTTCCTATTCACTAGAAATTCCGTGATGGTTTTGTAATAGTCATAATTATATTGAATTACAATAGTAAAGAATTCTTTTAAAACATCATAATCAACTGGAAAAAGGATTAAAATCTCTCAGGAACCAAAGTGTTCAGCCTATAGCCCAAGTGTCATGTTGATGGCAACCCACCATCGAGGTAGGGAAATACTGAGGACAAAGACACAAAGCGGTCTTAATTAAGACCACACATGCATCTCCATATGGGAGTCAGAAAACCAGAGTTCATGACCCTGCCTCTGACTTCCTGTGGTTAAGTCACATTTCCTGTGAGCTGCAGCTGGTATTAGTCAGTACACACTTATATATCTGTACCTCTTTTTTTTTTAATTGAAGTATAGTTGATTTACAGTGTTGTGTTAGTTTCAGGTGTACAGCAAAGTGATTCAGTTATACATGTACATATATCCATTCTTTTTCAGATTCTTTTCCCATATAGGTTATTGGTTTTTTCCCATATTGAGTAGAGTTCCCTGTGCTATACAGTAGGCCCTTGTTGTTCACCTATTTTATATATAGTGGTGTGTATCTGTTAAGCCCAGATTCCTAATTCGTCCCTCCCCTGCTTTCCCCTTTGGTAACCATAAATTTGTTTTCTATGTCTGTGAGTCTCTTTCTGTTTTATAATTAAGTTCATTTGTATCACTTTTTTAGATTCCACATATAAGTGGTATCATATGATATTTGTCTTTCTCTGTCTGACTTAGCTCACTTGGTATGATAATCTCTAGGTTCAGCCATGTTGCTGCAAATGGCATTATTTCATTCTTTTGTATGGCTGAGTAATATTCCACTATTTATCCATTCATCTCTCGATGGACATTTAGGTCACTTCCATGTCTTGGCTACTATAAAGAGTGCTGCTATGAACGTGGGGGTGCATGTATGCTTTCAAATTAGAGTTTTTGTCTTTTCTGGGTGTATGCCCAGGAGTGGAATTGCAGGATCATATGGTAACTCTATTTTTAGTTTTTAAAGAAACCTCCATACTGTTCTCCTTAGTGGCTGCACCAATTTATATTCCCACCAACAGTGTAAGAGAGTTCCCTTTTCTCCACACCCTCTCCCTGTATCTCTTGTTTAAATTAGTTAAATACTTTTACATCAGTTGGTGGGCGGCCTTTGCCCAAGCCCACTGCAAGGCCTCCTTGACTACTTTCCTGGAACCCCCTGGATTTCCCTGTGATCCAGTCACTAAAAGCTTATTTCCGGCCCTCCTGTGTGAGCAGTGCCTATACAGAAAAGTTTCTGAGTATTTTGAGCATCACCCCTGCTCCAGGCTTAATATTTCTTGTCTTTGATATGAAGATTTAGATTAAACAACCCGTAAGTTTCCGTCTAAAATCCTGATGTTTTATTTTACATGATTAATATTGAGAGGAAAAGATATGCTTCACTTGGAGCCAGAACTCTGCCTTTGCCTCTGAAATTGGCTTTTGGGAAAGGGTGTGATGCTCTATTTGCACTGAAGGCTATGAAGAACCTCAAAGCAGTTTGCAGCCAAATGGAACTGTAGGCTTTGACCCATCAATAGCTCCCAGTGTAAGATTACTTATGGTGCCATCAATGCATCTGAATATAGATGGCTCCTCCTGGGCTCTAGCTCAGTGGCCCACAAAGCAGACGTTGGTTTCGTGGTGTAATTTAGAAAGTGAACACAAACATTTTCAATAGATGAAGACAGAGAACTTCTCTGCAGAGGAACCTAAGGATTAAGACTGAGTCATTTTCTCTTAATACATCATGTGATCTGAGTTATCCGTAACCACAAGAATAGAGCAGAAAACTAAGTTTCATGTTGGCTATTTGAGTGGTTTCTTTTTGATAAGCATTTTCAAATCATTAGGGAAATGTGATTATTTTTCCAAAATACATGCATCTTGAAATTTTCTCCTTTATGCAATTAAAAATTTTTGATTGGGCAGCTCAGGATTCTGCCAGACCCTGGAAAAATGGAAGTAAACAAGACTGAAATGGCCCCTGGCCTCAGGGTGCTTCCAGTATATTTGTAACTCAGTGAAAGGAAGATGTTATTAAAGATGATAATGGGAGGCAGATTAGTATAGTGGTTAATATTGCAGGCTCAGGGGAAAGACTGCTGCTTATTAACTCTGTAACCTTGGTCAGGTTAGTTACTTAACCTCTCTAAGCCTTAGTCTCCTCATCTGTAAAGTGGGGGCAAGAATATTTACCTTACAAGTCTGTTAATCAAAGAAAAAAATACAATGCCTTATAATGTCTTTGGAATAATGCCTGACATAGAGTAAGTACTAATACATGATATCTCTGCTATTTTTTATTGAAGTATAGTTGATTTACAATGATTCACGTGTACAGCAAAGTGATTCTGTTATACATATGTATCTATTCTTTTTCAGATTCTTTTCCATTATAGGTTACTACGAGATATTGAATGTGGTTCCCTGTCTATACAGTAGGTCCTAGTTGTTTATCTATTTTATACAGAGTAGCGCATATCTATTAATTCCAAATTCCCAATTTATCCCTCCTCCCCTTTCCCCTTTGGTAACCATAAGTTTGTTCTCTATCCCATGAGTCTATTTCTGTTTTGTAAATAAGTTCATTTGTATCATTTTTTTAGATTCTACCTATAAGTGATATATGATATTTATCTTTCTCTGCCTGACTTAACTTCACTTAGTATGATAATCTCTAGGTCCATCCATGTTGCTGCAAATGGTATTATTTCATTCTTTTTTCTGGTTGTTAATAAAGTAGAAGCACTGATAAGAATAAACAGGAAAATAATAAACCAAGAGAAAAAAAAAAAACGATTTACCTTAGTTCTCTCCCTCAAGCTCCTTTTCGAACACGTGCCAGTTGAAACTGAAAGCTGTTACATCACACCCGGGCCTTGCCTCTGTCTGATTAAGTAACTGAGATCTCCCTTTTCACTTGTTCTAGGATCATGACATTTTTCTGAACCACCAGCATCTTCTTATCCTTTGAATACATTTTCTGAGGAATAGATCAAAACTGATAGCTGCTCAAGCATCACTTGGGAAGCTTGTTTATGAAAACACACACTCCCGGACAGCAATTCCAGGAATCTTTGTTCATGGCAAACAAACCAAGGGATTCTTATGCATAAACCAACTATGGATACACGCCTTGCAAACCTCTGCCTATTAAGTAATGGCAGATGCTGTAAGCTGGACGTGCATCCAGGGCTGGTATTAGCCAGCACACACCCGTTAAAATATCAAGCTAATTCCCTACTGCCATTCCTAACTAGCTTCTGCCTGGAGTCCTTGAGTGCCCTTCAGCTCCCCCGCACCCCCTCCCAGCCCGAGCCCCAGCTGTCTGACCTTCCCCCAGGAGCCTTCCAACCCACCAGCAACTCAAGAGCCTAGCACAGCATGGGCCTCTGCTCTAGGGAGCTAGCTGATGTCTGCTCTAGAACGGGACTGATTAATGAATGGTTTGAACATTGCCCTTGAAAATGACCGATTGTAGGGAAAAGATGGCAGCTCTATTTCTGAATGAAACACACACATACACTCATACACACATATACCCACCACACATATGTACACTCATGTGCCCACATACCTCCCAGAGGCATTTATCACTTGCTCACCACTTTACTAAGAGTCCTTCAGTGTAATAAATACCCAGCTTCTTTACTGAAGGTGTGAAAGAACAGGGTGACAAAGGCTGCCAACCCACTGGTTATGATGAATTAACTTTTCTGGCTATTATTTCATAAGGCGCTACAGCCTCTTGGCAGTAGAAGTAATTCTCCAAGGCTCCATTGGAACCAACAGAATTAGAATCCCTGTTAAAATACAGCTCTGGAGGGAGAGGAAACCCCTTTGTTCTCTACTTTATAACATGTTTAGTAGGTGCCTGGGGATGCCTGCTCTTTTTTGTAGTCTTCTACCCTGGAGTAATCAGTCATCTTCACTATGTTCATCTGTCTCTGTCCTCATAGACAAGGGTCCTTTTAATAATTAAGGGCTGCAAACCAGTGAATATAACGAAAAGGAAGCAGACTCACAGATATAGAGAACAAATTAGTAGTTACCAGTGGGGAGAGGGAGGGGGGAAAGGGCAATGTAAGGGTAGGGGATTAGAAGATGCAAACTATTATGTATAAAGTAAGCTACAAGGCTATATCGTAACAGCACAGGGAATATAGCCAGTATTTTATAATAACTATAAATGGAGTCTAACCTTTAAAAATTGTGAATCACTATATTGTACACATGTAACTTATATTGTACATCAACTATACTTCAATTAAAAAAAATTTTTTTTTTTTGGCGGTATGTGGGCCTCTCACTGTTGTGGCCTCTCCCATTGTGGAGCACAGGCTCCATACGTGCAGGCTCAGCGGCCATGGCTCACGGGCCCAGCTGCTCTGCGGCATGTGGGATCTTCCCTGACCAGGGCACAAACCTGTGTCCCCTGCTTCGGCAGGCAGACTCTCAACCACTGCGCCACCAGGGAAGCCCACAATTAAAAAATTTTTTAAAAACAATTGAGGGTTGATATCTTATACAGGTTCCATGTTCTGGTATGGCAGTTCTTTGCTTGAAGAGATTAAAAGTATTTCTAATATTTTCTGTTCCCTTTAAAAAAAATTATTTTCAGGGGATGGTACTTAAGGGACTATATGCCTTTAAATGCTCTATTGAACAGCCTTAGTTCTAGCTTACCCAATTTAGAATAATTAATCACCTCACCTATACTGCCAAGTCCTGCTTATCACAGCACTGCCCAGAGTGGTCCAGCCAAGAGTTTCATCTTCCCTGGAATTGTCCTTGATCTTTCAAAGCTCTGTGTGGGGTAAAGAGCATTTCACTGGAAAACCTAAAGCATGGGCTCTGCTTCTAGTTCTACCACTGACCAGCTTTGTGACCTTGACTAAGATTTAATCACTCGGTGCCGGAATTTCTTCATCAGTGAGGATGACGAAAGCAACCATGAGTATCTACTGAGTTCTTATCATGTGCCAGGCACTATGCTCACCACTTTACATGAACTATTTCACTCAACAGTCTTTTTTTTTTAGCAGTTACTATTCATCAGATGCAGTTTATACACTATCTCATTGAATTCTCACAACAGCTCTGTGAAGAAGCTATTCTTATGATTCGCATTTTGCAGAAGAGAAGACAGAGTTACAAAGGCCATGTTCCTTGAGCAAGGCTCTCCTACAGTAAGTGGCAGAGCACAAATTTGAACCCAGTCCAGTCTGATGACCAAGCCAATGTTTATAACCACATATATACCATACTGCCCCGATCTGGCTGGTCTTAGAGGACACGTAGGGTTTAGATAAGAGGAGATGGGTGTGAATATTAGTTTGACCAAAGATCTGGGGGCGGGCTTCCCTGGTGGTGCAGTGGTTGAGAGAACTCCTGCCGATACAGGGGACACAGTTTCGTGCCCCGGTGCGGGAAGATCCCACATGCCGCGGAGCGGCTGGGCCCGTGAGCCATGGCCGCTGATCCTGCACGTCTGGAGCCTGTGCTCCGCGATGGGAGAGACCACAACAGTGAGAGGCCCGCGTAACGCAAAAAAAAAAAAATAATAATCTAGGGGCAGGAAGATCTGGAGCAGTGGTCCTCTACCAGGGGCAATTCCCCCCTCCCCAGGGGACAGTCAGCAATGTCTGGAGACATGTTTTATTGTCATGATTAGGGAAGGCTACTTGCATTTAGTAGAAGAGGCCAGCGGTGGCACTGAACATCCTACAATGCACAGGACAGCCCGACACAACAAAGAATTATCTGGATGCAAATGTCCATAGGTTGGGAAACTGCTAACTCTAAAGCAGGACTGTTCTGCTTTGTCATCTCCAAAGAAGACAACTGGGCACGCTGTGGGTGTTGCCTGGTTGCTAAAGTACCCACATTTTTCCATTAGGTCATGTAGAATTCAAACTACCAGGACGTGGCATACAGTGAGAATCAACGGATCTTGCCAGCAAGCAAGACTCTGGCTTTTATTAATCAAGAGTAATGCAAGATGGGTTGAATGGAAAAGTCTTCCAACCATGTGAGTCCTAAGGTGCTAAGAAAATTTAGCACCTATGCAAAGGGAAAACAAACAAAAAATCCCTGGCTGTATGTTAGAATAATCTAGGAACCTTTTTAAAATACCAGTACTCAGGTCTCAACCCAAGAAATTCTGATTAATATGGTCTGGTGTGGCCTAGATGGTCCCATGCACAGCCTGGGTTTGAGTCACTGGCTATATTGTTATCAAGGTGGGCAGTTGATGAGTAGAACTTGGATAAAACAGCAACTATAGAGATGAATTGACCATTAAAAAATAAGCATCCAGTACAAGGGAACTTTAGAATACTCAGCATTCCAGAGATGTATAACCTGAATCAAATCAGGAGGACACAACAGACAAACCCATATAGACTGACATGCTACAAAACATCAGGCATGTACACTTCAAAAATGTCAATGTCAAAAACTGAGGCTTGTTCTAGACTAAAGGAGACTAAAGAGAAATGATAACTGATTCCAAAACATGATGTGAGGTTTTCTTTTGCTATGGAGGACACTAATAGAACAATGGGTGAAAACTGAAAATGGTTTGTAGACCAGAGTATTGTATCAATGTTAATTTCCTGAGTTTGATAACCATATGGTGGTTATGTAAAAGAATGACCTTGTTTTCAGTAATATACCTAAAACTTTTAACAGTAAATAAAATAATTCAGAAAAGAAGTGTGTGTGTGTGTGTGCACGTGTGCATGTGTGCGTGTGTGTGTGTGTGTGTGTGTAGGATGGGAGGGATAAGAATAAAGCAAATGTGAAAAAATGTTAACATCTGGGGAATCTGGATGAAGGCTTTATGGGTATTCTTTGCACTATTCTATTCTTGCAGCTGTTTTGTAAATCTAGAAATTATGCCAAAATACAAAGTTAAAATACTCCAAAAGGTGTTGGAAGGATTCCTGTCTCTGAAATCTTTTGCGATTAAGATACATGCCTGTATTTCATGATGTCTTAGGTGACATCTTTTGTGCAAAGAAGAGGGAATAAGTGGAAATGGACATGAGGTGGTCTGAAAGTTGTGAGGTGATTTTTTTACAACCAGGGAAATTCCCCTGTGACTTCTAAGCTAGGAGATCCCCCTAAGTGGGTCTCCTGATAACGCCATCTTCTCAGAGAGCCTCTTTCTTGGAACATCTAATGTTGAGTCAACTTCATCTAAGTCAGTGCTGTGGTGACCTAGCCACCCAAGTGCTGCACTGCTTTTTGCACTTTGTCTTAGAGAATGCAATCTTCCTCTTTTTAAACCCCTCTTCATGAGGTGGGGTGGGGAGATGGGAGGAGGGGCTGCTCAGGAAGAAAGAAATAGATTAAATAGTCGATTAAGTATAATCCTCCACGGCACTTCCCTCCCTCACACCCATCACACCCCACCCGTCTTAGTTCCTTTGGGCTGCTGAAACAAAAATATCACAGGCTGAGTGACTTAAAAAACATTTATTTCTCACAGTTTGGAGGCTGGGAAGTCCAAGGTCAAGACACAAACAGATTTAGTGTCTGGTGAGACCTTCCAGGTTCATAGATAGCCATCTTTTTGCTGTGTCCTCACACGGTAGAAGGGGCGGGAGAGCTCGCTGGGGTCTCCTTTATAAGGGCAGTAATCTCATTCAAGAGCGGTCTACTCTCATGATCTAAGCACCTTCCAACAAAGGCCCCACCTCCTAACACCATCACACTGGCGAATAGGATTTCAACCTGTCAGTTTTGGAGGGACACATCCAGTCCATCACACTGCCCTGCCTATGCCTCCCTCTGGCATAAATTAAAAGTTAGGTGGAGAAAAAGGATGGGGGGGGGGCTGTTCTTTCTTTATAGACAATAAAATATGAAATACAATTAAAAGCTACTTTCTAGAAAGAAAGAGAAAAAAGTGAAGTGGGTGAGCATTTCTGGGCACAAGGTCATTGTCTATTTTGGAGAAAGTGATTTTTTTAAACTGTTCTTTGTGATCCCTAGATAGGTGACCACACATCTCAATTTGCCCAGTCCTTTTAGCATAATTATCAGCACTTCCTATCCTACTGAACAATGTCCCAGTTTAGATATTAAATTCTATAGTCATCTACTTGTAGAAAAAATCATTTCCCCTCCTATGGAAGAATAATTTACACTGAGAGTGGTATTTGACTCGGATCACTGGACTTCATCATAGAAAATGTCACCAGATCTGGGTAAATTACCATGTGGAAATCTGAGCCCATATGAGACAGAACAGAGATGGACATGCAAATAGAAAATACTTTCTACAAAGGAAACAGTAAAAAACCTGAGAACAGAAAAGTCAGCTGAACCAGAGTTTTGCTGACCTTTCTTTTTTCTCCAACCACCATTCTAAATTTCTTTTTTTATTTTTTGATAGAACAAAGCTGTGTTACCTCCTTGCCCCTCCCCCAGGCAGAGCCTTTCAATCTCAGCACATTTCATTTATGTTCCGTTTTCACAAAAGGGCCTGATAGTACTGATGGTATCGGCTGAAGAACTTCATGAAACTCACATCTGGTCTCAGGGAAAGTCAGCCCAGGTACCTGTGGGAGGCTGCCATTCGCCACGTCTTTAGCTTTCGACCCACTTCTGTTCCTGTCCAGCTCACACAATGACGTTCCCACTGGCTGCTCTAGTCAATTCATCTGGGAAGCAAAGGCTTCATCAAGGTGAAATAAATTGTAGCTGATGCACGTGCAAAGGGATGATTTAATGCAGTCCAGAGAGTTTTCAGTGCAATTTCAGCTCCCATGCTTCATCTTTGAAAAAGTGTGACTGCTGTTTAAATTATTTATGAGTGTGTGGGCTGGCTTCTTTCAAACACAAATGGGCTTTCATGTTTCAAGTGTTCCCCAAAGCAGCATTTGGTAGAAAGACTGTGTATAGCTCATGAGATCCAAGAGAGGAACAGTTTGATTGTGACTTGAGTTTAACTCCATTCTACCTTTGGCTGAAGTCGAAGGACAGGTCTCATGGATGCCTCTCTTGATGGAGGAACATTTAAATTCTGGGTCCACAGAGCCCATAGCTGTGGCCACCCCTCATATGCTCATGGACACAGTGGCCACTCCAGCTGGCTTGTCTCTCCTCAAAGATTGTATTGTGGCAAAATATGTCCTACAATGGACACTGCTGGACATCCATAACTGAGGGCAGATATTACCAGCTCTGGTCTGACCTTTTAGGGAATATTTTATGGTATATTAAGATATCCAGTAGAATTCTACACATCAAACCTTGACCCCATATTTTTTTCACTTGAAAACTTTTTATCTGGGAAGAGAAACCAGCTCATAGAAATGGTGATGAACTCATAGTGAATGTTCCCCCACTGTTGTTACATTTGTGGAACATCTTTTATATTTTAGGAAACTCTAATCTGATTTTACCATTTTATATGTGTCACTTGCATGGATAGAGCATGAGAAAGGAACCAGGCTATCAGAGCAAATGGGGGGAACATCCTGTGTCTCCATAGCTGTGTAGCAAAGTGAAGGTCTTCATCCTGAGGTCATTCCATAAGGCTGTGTCATCCCTGGTCTCTGACAACCAGATAACTTTTCTTAAGAATTACGAAGTAGGTGATGCTTACACTAAGCTAAAACACTCATGACTTTTAGTGACCAGCTGTTAAAAAAACAACAGCGATTCTCTGTGCCATCTGATGGCTTGGAGGAGGTCTGTGTTTGGGGGAAGATGGCGGAGCCAAGTTCAGTTTTGGCAAACTCACCAACTGTTTTTCATTGTGATTACATTCTCATTGTGAGCTCCAGAGGGGCAGAGAAGGTCTAGACTTCATGGACCATAGACTCAAAGATACAAGCAACAATGTCCTTTATTTTTGGTAGCCAAAATGATATCTACTGTAAAACCTTAGCGTGCTGATTGTCAAAATATAATCTGGGAATTCCCGATGGTCCAGTCATTAGGACTCTGTGCTTTTACTGTTGAGGGTCCGGGTTCGATCCCTGGTCGGGGAACCAAGATCCCACAAGCCGTGCATTGTGGCCTTTAACAAAAAAGCTATCTGAGGAAGGTAGAGATTAAAAATAATAATAATAATCATCTTAGCCATTTCTGGCTTTTCTTGTAGTCAACTGCAAGGTTTTCTCAGTCAATTTAGATCACCTGTAAACGGGTGTTGAATTAAAAAGCCTACACATTGTCAGAGTGTTGAAACATGGTTGTTGGGAGTGAGGGTGGCCTCGTTTAAATTTAGCCAAGTGACTGCTGTACCCTCAGGCTGCTGACCCCCAGTCATCTGCATCCATCTGTCCTGGAATGAAGTACCCAGATTTCCATCTGCTGCCCTGGTAACGTCTATGAGGTTACCCTCTATTCTTCTTGTCCCAGCCACAGAGTGGGGCCTTGGGTCTCCTGCCCTCCCTGCCTATATCTGCACTCTTCTTGGAGAAACCCAGAAAGTATTGGAAGCTCTTCCACGACTCTAGAGGAATGGGAAATCCACTGGGGCTGTCTTGGGCCCTCTCTGCCTGGACAGCCACTCTATTGCTTCTGTACAAAATAGGGTGAGTGGGGGGATTCTAGGGCCTTGCTGCTCTCCTAGACACCCCTCCCCCCAGGAAATGAGGGCCAGATGCTGTCTATTCCAGATCTCTAAACACACTTGGGGATCCCAGAATTCTACCCACCTGTTGGAGCTTTGGACCCAGATTAGAGTAGGATATCGGACCCCTACTTGGAGACCCACACCAGCCTGTAGCTCATGGTTCTCCTCTCCTTTGGAGAGGAGAATTTTTATCTCCTTTGACAGAAACAACTGACTCTGCAAATATTCTTCTAAATATTTCACATTAGCATCTGGACCTTAGCTTTTGAACTCAAAAGCTGACAATCTGACCTCGTTGGTTTCTGCTTCCACAGCTGAGGGAGTAGACGGCCCACATCTGGCTTCCTGAGTAGAGTAACGAGATTCAAAGGAAGAAGCCATCAGTTAATCCATCCCTCAGTAAATACAACTAACGTTCCAAACAGCTTTGTTTGTGTAATCAAAGGTCTGCAGGTAGACCAGCTTCTTGTCTGAACTAAACTCTGTGTTAATCTTGGAATCACGAACAGGAAGGCAGCTACAATGCTGCTGGGAAATAAGTGACAAAATCATCACGGCCCACATTCTGCTTGCTGCAGGATCCACAGGAAGCCTCCATGCTGTGTCCCATTCAGCCAAAACTGTCGTCATCATCTTTATCATCATTTTATGCATCCAGCCTTTCACAGAGCTGACGACAGGCCAACTTTGCCCAAAGAACCAAATGCAGTGGTTAGGCTTGGTCACAAAAGAAACACACAACTCATGATTTTTTTCTTTTGCCACTTTCTTTCTGCTCTCTAAAGAGGAGATGATCATGATTAGCACAATAGCCACAGTACCATTTAGAACTAATGCTCATGTCCTTGATGGACCCAGCCATTCAGCTGTCTGTGTTGATTAATGTCATCTCTGCACTGTATAAGGAGAAAACACCTTAATTTTTACAAGACATTTATGATCCCATTTACATCTGTTGATATATATAATCTGTGCATATATACATATACACACGCACACATACACACACATCCAGTTGGTTCTGTTTCTCTGAAGAATCCTGACAAATATAGTAACAAATTACCCCAAAACTTATCTCATCATGTGTCAGAGTCAGGAATTCAGGCAAGGCTTAGCTGAGTCCTCCACTTCAGGGACTCTCTCGGGGCTGCAGTCACAGTGTTGGCTGGGGCTAGTCTCCTCTGAAGGTTTGACCGGGGAAGGAAGCTCTTCTAAGCCCACTTAGTTGTTGTTGCCAGGACCCAGTTCTTCACAAGCTATTGGACTGAGAGCCTCAGTCCTCTCTGGAGGCTGGAGGGCACCCTCAGCTCCTTGCTATGTGGGGCTCTCCAGAGAGCAGCTCCTAACATGGTAGCTTGCTTCATCAGAGCAAGCCAGTGAAGAGAGCCAGAGAGAGAGAGAGAGAGAGAGAGAGAAAGAATATGACGGAAAACACAGCTTTTCATAAAGTAATCTCAGAAGTCATGTCCCGTCACTTTTGCCATTTCTATTCCTAAAGCAAATGCCTGCATCCAGCCTGGACTCGGGGGAGGGGATCACACAGGGCATGAACACCAGGATGTGAGGATCATAGGAGCCACCATAGAAGGCAGCCCTCCAGACATAGCTGGTCAATACACATCACAGATGAGACAAAGCTCAGTTTGAGTCCAGAGCCCGCCCTTGGAGAGCCAGGGGGAATTCCTCAGCAGGAATGGGCAACCCGAGGATCGCTTGATGACCAGAGCAAAAGGAATCCTCCAGATCATGGTGAGGCCCATTGCCCCTCAGCAAAGTCCCAGCCAGCATCCTCACAGCTCTCAGAGTCGGTGTCCCTGTCCTCCGAAACACCCTGGTAAACACGGCAGAAACCTGCCCTGTCAACCTTAACTCTATCTTGTATTTTCTGGAAACACGTTCCTTCTTGATATAGAGGGATGTAGTCAGTGTATTTGGATTCATCCGCTTGGCACAAAATGTAACCACATTCCTTCAAATTCAAGACTCTGGACCTTTGTGCTTCCTACCATGAGAATAGCTTACTTTCTTCTCGGAGTCCTCCTCCTCCTCCAGTGCATCCAAGACTCAATTGTCCATGGGATCCATTCTAGTGAGTCTCACCTCAAGGGAAGGGAAGGGTGGAAAAGGCGGCTGGCGCTGGAATTCTATTCCTGGCAGCACTATTGTTGAAAGTAAGAGGGCATTGTTTTGCATGGAGAGAACACATGCTACACTCGCTGGCGGGCAGTGGCCCTTCCGGAGGCAGGAGGGAATGAGGCTGGTGTTTGCTCACTGTAATCGGGCGCCACCACACACCTGGGAGCACAGCGAGACAGCTTTCCCAGCTACCTGTATCTCTCTCTTGGACCCCACACTCACACACAGCCATTTCCCCCGGGGTGTGCCCGGAGCCCCTGTGAGCCTGAGCCATTCCCAGTGCTGAGATACCCTCACGGACACCAGCATTGCCCCCGTTAACCAGTCAGAATGCCTTCATTCCAGCAGTGTTGTAGAATGAAATGACCAAGGAGAAAATGTCTAGCACAGCATCTGACATTGCGTTGGAACTACATTATGAATTCCTTGGCATTGAAGAAGGAATGAATAAAACAAAAAAAGATACCTTTTTAAAAAGTTGATGGTTCGTGTTATTTCGTTTCAGGGAGTGATGGAGATATTCCTTGGTTTATCTGCTTTAGTCAATGCCTTGTGGACTATTGGATTGAATCACAAGAAAGTACCAATATTCGATGGTTTTTAACCTCCAAAAACACAATTCCATGTGCTTCAACCTAATATAATCTCAACAAGAAGTCCCAGGTGCATTTTTGGCTCAAAATAGCAGACTGAGAAAACGTTTAAGTCCTCTGTCTGCCAAAATGTCTCGGAAATGGCAGGAGAGAAATATAATGAGAAGCAGCAGTCCGTGGCACTGGAAATAGTGGAAAGTGTCAGGAGCAGATCAGAAATCCCTCTGGGAGACAGCAGGCAGATGGGATCTTATGGGCAGGAAAGGTGGGTGCAGGGTTGGCTGTGCGGTCTTGGACCCCCAGGGAGCACCCAGGTCTCTGAGCATCATACTAGCTGACCAGGTGAAGCAGTGCAGGCTCCACAGGGCAGCCACCTGGGTTGGGATGGGCCTCTCCTTACACGCTCAGCCTCAGCATTTGCTCCCAGGCGAAACCTGTGAGAAAATAATCCTTCAGTAAAGTGTAGAATCAGCCGTATGTGGCTTCTTGAGGGTCATTGGGACTGCAGGGAACAGCAGAGCTGAGCCTGAGGGAACTTGAGTGAGGTCACCCCAGTGGCTCATCCCAGGGTCCCACACTCACTAGACTCCTCCTAGCTTCTGTGTCCTGAAGCCGGTTAAGACATCCCACCCAGGAGCCCTCAGAGTCCTCTGGGTCCTCCCAGCATGCCTGAGACATGCTTTCCCAGTCGCTGGGGTCATGGCAGCTGAAGGAGCTCAGCAGAGTCCCCTTGTAAGAATAGCCTTCAGCCAAGGGGAACGGGGGTCACCTCGCCAGGGCCACGCCCCTTCACTAGGGATGGCTCTCATGCAATGACTGCTCCAAAAGATGCAAAGTCCTGAACTGGGGACACCTCTGAAGGGCCACCTCTCCCCCATTGCTGCTGTGGGATCTGCTGAAGCCTTTTTTGTGACTATCAGCCTAGTATGATGGCAAAATGTACACATATTTGACAATGCAATGGCTCAGAATGTTTACCATCTGCCATCTTTGTGGAGGAAGGGGGTCTACTCAAAGATGTTTTCCCATATAACAGAAAATAGTACTCCAAGAAAGAGGGAGATCCATAAACAGCAGAAATAGCCCAAGATTGAAATGAGAAGAAATTCTATTATGATCATTGTACAACAGGCCTAAAACTTAGTCAGTTGAAAGTGGGCCAGCAATTCAGAGGGTTCTATGATGAATGACTTAAAGAAGACATTTTATATGATAACACAACTTATATAATTAGGAACCTGGAAGTACAATTTTGTGGTGTTGCTAATGAAATAAAGGCTTCTGTCTTTTCAATAAAAATAGAAAGGCATTTATAAATTCTAGGAAGGAAAAAACTGAGACAGACATGATTCTATAATGAAACAAGCAAAAAATCTGTGCCATTGATGAAGTGAAAGAAATAGTGCTTTCTAAAACAACAAATCCAAACCCACACCAGTCAAGAAATTGAACAGTAAGGAGAATTAAGAGTGTCATGAATAGTTCTAGTCAATTTATTTTATGCCTATTGTACATACTGGTTGCAGTTACTTCCCTATGCTGCTGTATTTTTCCCCACCCAGGCTTGCTTTTGTTACTTTTACATGATATTTTACAAATTTGCTGTTTTCTCATTTTTTTTCCCTTAAGTAGGCTTGGGTTCTTTTTTAAATTAAACACTAGAGGTTTAAAATTTTTGATTAGATATCAGCATTATCTTCTGATTTTCATAAGACATCACTTAGATTTTATACCTGGAAACATAAACTTACTTTTCTTAAGACTTTTTCTTTAAAACTTTAGAAGACTCCTTTAGGAGATTAATAATTCTTGTTTTGGAGAAAACCTTTTTCTGAAAGTCAACCATTTTTAAGTTTTCTTTAAATCTTTTATTCTGATAGATTTAAGTAAAATTGATAAATGTAACGCTTTTATTTAATAAAAAAGTTAACAGTGACTATCTTTGATGCAGGGGGTCATTTTGTCCCTTAAATTTGTGTATCTTTTTCCAACTGGTCTACCATGACCATGGTATTTTCTAAAGAGAATAACAGTAATCCTTTCCAGTTACAACACGGATCAGAGATAGAACTTGGCAAACAGATGTGAATTAGAGGCCTCTTATCAACATCACTTGCTCATAACCTTTAACAAGTCACTTAACTTCTTTTGGCCTTGGTTTATATTTGAGGCTTTCTAAAAATTAATTTTCATTGCAGACCTCTTTTTCCTAGGGAATATCTCATTTCCAGCACTACACCTCTGAATATCTTTGGGTTATTCAAAGCTGGCATCATTCACAAGGTCAAAATATATCAGAGGAGATTCTTGATTCTAAATGTTGCTGTAATTCCCTTGTTCATGGGACCCTCCAACACAGTGCCCCATCTACCCGATGGGTCTCCTCTTTGTAGAGAGAAAAGAACCCTGTGAAAACAAAGAACAAGATAATAACCAGAGCAAACACAATGTGGTGATTATAAGAACAAAACCATCAATAGGAGTAATTGCTAAGTGTAATTCTATAAATGTATTCATTAATGCAAAGAATCGAAAACCGCTAATACCCGAGGGCAGCGCTGATAATTCGCAGTAGTGCAATTACATACATCAGTTTATGCACTAAGTCAGGAAGCTCTTAAATCTCAAATGGTCCAACCCATATCTTCTAACCTGGTACTTATCAAACTTAAAAGGGATCCTGATCATCTGGGGATCTGGTTGAAATGCAGATTATGAATCAGTAGGTCACCTGACAATCAGCCCCCAAGGCTGCTGCTGCTCCTGGCCTGTGGTCCACGGGTTAGACTATCAGAATGACATACAGCGCTTAGAATAGTGTCTGCACTTAGGGAGTCCTACTAAGTGATAGTGATTATTATTACTGTTGGGAAGTTTGAGAATTCCAACTCTTCCTGTGTTCAAGTGCAGTAGTATTAAGAGTTGTGCAGCAACCACGTTCTTTGATGAATACAATACAGTCATCCCTCGGTATCCATGGGGATTTGGTTCCATGACCCCCATGGATATCAAATTCCATGGATGCTCAAGTCCTTTGTGTAAAATGGCATAGTGTTTGCATATAACCTGCACACATCTCCCTGCATACTTTAAATCATCTCTAGATTACTTATAATATCTAATACAATGTAAATGCTATGTAACTAGTTGTAAATATGATGTAAATGCCTATATAAATATTTACCAGAGCACAGCAAATTCAAGTTTTGCTTTTGAGAACTTCCTGGAATTTGGTTTTTTTTAACGATTATTTCTAATCTGTAGTTGGTTGAATCTGTACATGCAGAACCATGGATACTGAGGGCCAACTGTACGAACTAGAATCCTTTTATAAACTCATTTATGGATTTTAGTAACCCTTAAAAATTTATTCTGGAACTCTCTCTGAGATTACAAATAAGTAGCCCGTAGTGAAAAGAAAGTCTATGGAATATGCATGAGTTATTGCTAAAAACTGCAGAGGAGGCTTACACATTTGGACAGGATCCGTCCATCAGAAGGACTGTCATTTCCTTCTAGTGGGCTGAGGACCACAGTTTTGGAATCAGTGATTCGGGGGACCATCCAGTTGGTGAGCAAATATCCAGGGTGCCCAAGACAGTCCTCAGGTCACAGCATAACCTGTAACACTGCCCCCTTCAAATTGTACCGGCTTCAGAAACACGTGGTATAGCGATCCTAATTATAGTGGACAATGATGACACGTTACTGGCTTCATCCAGCTTGCCTATTTCTCCCCAAACTTTCTACCACATGGAGAGAAGGGAATTCTCAGTCGAATCATCCTTCTTGGCTAGCAACAGCTTTGGCCGTAAATCAGGCTTATGTTCAACAATCCTGCACTTCTGTATGTAGCACATATACACAAATGTGTCTGTTGTGGAAGAGACATGGTAGTTCCATCATTTATCACTATGATACAGTTTACAGATGCTTCTAGTCTGAACTGCCCATGTGAAGCTCTCATCTTTTTGATGGGAGGAGCTTCTTCTCAGGTTCCATTTTACCTAGGATTACACAGTAAATCTTCACACTGCTGCTGGCCTGTGAGATACACAGGAGCAAAACTGACTGAAGACAAAAGATGGGTCCATCTCCTTGGGTGAAATGCGAGAAAGGGATGAAGCCATATCAACCCAGCTTCTCTCTGCCGTAGGTGGGGCAGCCTGGAGGTTAAGCCTGTGGCTCCAGGTACCAGGATGAAATCTGCATTCTGTCACTGACCGACCAGCTGGCCACATTAGGCAAATTGTTGAATCTCTTTCAGCCCATTTCTTCATCTGTCTCCTAAGTTTATTGTGAGATTGAAATGTGTTATCATACGGAAGGGGCGTAGGGAGGGCTTGGCCCACCAAAAGAATTCAGACTTTACCCATCCTTAGCCATACCTGCAGTACCTATCTGCTGTCTCCTAAATGTCCAAGGGAAGATTTAGCCACCGTGCAAAACTGCCATTCAAAGCTAAGCTCAGTGTTAGCTGCAGTGTTGACTGCCATGTTTTAGTTCCAAAAGGCTTTCTTTTAGGTGTCTTGTGTCCCAAATTTGTGACAGGTTGAAACAGTCATTTTAGTTTGAAATCTCAAGGAATCTGAACATGAGAGATTTCATTTTATATAAGGTTTTTATTATAACATGTATCCTTCTTACGTCTTTATCTAAAGCACAGAGAGAATTGAACCCAAATAAGATAGAAAAGGTGTAACTGAGAGGAGGAAAAGGAACAGAGAGGAAGACGATTGGGAACATAACAAACTGTGTTTTCTTTCTAGATTTAAAGATTGAGTCATTAGAATTTGCTCGTATCTGCATCTCAAAAGAATGCAAATGCCATCTCAATTTCAGGGAAAGAATTAGTTAAGGATACCACGCTGGCTTTGAAAAGTTTGCTTTGATCGTATGCCAAATGGCAAAATGACTGGATTTAATTTGAAATTGCCTGTCTTCAGAAGGATGTGATATGGAACATGTTTAGGATTTAGCCCTGTCATTTAAGATTAAACATACTAAAAATGTCCTCATCAATTATTGACAGCCGAATATTAAAACAGAGGCTTCATTTCAATCTTGAGAGGAGAGAACACTGCTTGTTTCTAAAAATACATTTCCTCCCTCTTTCGACTACAACACTCCATGATGTTCTCAAGGGGGGTCATTTCCTAAATTGGTGTGGGAGCTGGTGAGCAGTTTGCCCTGTCTGCCTCAGTAGGCCCACGACCTGTAGTTTAGGGTTCAAATGAAATGTATTCAGTGGAGCAGACTGCTAGGAAAATGTCATAAGAAACATGTAAGAGCTGACCCTTAAAATAATGAAATCTCAAAGCTTATTTGTTGGGCTTCCCTGGTGGCACAGTGGTTGAGAGTCCGCCTGCCAATACAGGGGACACGGGTTCGTGCCAAGAAAAAAAAAAAAAGCTTATTTGTTTTACGTTTTCTACGAGTAATTAATAACAGTTGTGAATGGGCAGCAAGGCCACGCCCATGGAAATGTGGCTTAGGACTATTACATTTGTCCTCAGTCCCCGGAAGTCCCTTTTCTTAGAGGTGGCCTCAGATTAATAGGAATATATAAATCCTTTGATAATATTGTCCTTGTCTGGAACAAAAAGCTTTGTCTAAAGTCTCCCGCCACCTCATTTCCACACATCAAAATTCTATCCATCTTTCATTTACCATTTTTTACCTGAAGTGTTACTTGACCTCTTCCCTTTCTCCGTGCACACACACACTCTTTGATGATCCATTATTCTGAAAAGAGATTCAGAGTGTCTTAAATAACCAAAGGAAGTGGAGATTAAACCTAGATGGAGGAAGGGTATGTCAGGGGAAGGGGTCAAAAAAGGTTTCAGGGGCTTCCCTGGTGGTGCAATGGTTGAGAGTCCGCCTGCCGATGCAGGGGACACGGGTTCGTGCCCCTGTCCGGGAAGATCCCACATGCTGCGGAGCGGCTGGGCTCGTAAGCCATGGCCACTGAGCCTGTGCGTCTGGAGCCTGTGCTCCGCAACGGGAGAGGCCACACTGAGAGGCCCGCGTACCGCAAAAAAAAAAAAAAAGAAAGGTTTCAGGAAAGAAATGTGTAGAATTTGATTTAGGCTTCCCTGTTACATTATAACATGGAGGATCTTGATCCATGTGTTCGGTACATATTTGCTGATTTTATTGAATGTCACTTTGAAGAGAAGAAAAAATTCACCAAAAGGTAGCAGGGGGAGGTGAGGAGGACAGTTCTATCCACGTTGTTTTATTCATTTCATTACCAAGTGAGCCCATCCCATAGAGCAGCTATCATGCACGGTACACAGTTGGCACTCAATAATGAATCCATGAGCAAAGGACACAGGACAAAAACGTGAGCTGTTCCTACCCTTGAAGTTCTTACAGTCTAGTTAATAAGGGAGCAGTTACCCCCACTAACTAGATACCTCTGTTAAGGGAGCACCGTGGGAGGCTGTGTAAACCTCAGTAGGATTCAGGAAGGATTTCTCAGATGAGACCCAAGCTAGGACTTGAGAGACAATTAGAAGTTATCTGATGGGGATGGAATATACAACGTGATAACTGTAGTCATCAACACTGTACTGTGTATTTGAAAGTTGCTAAGAGAATAGATTTTAAAAGTTCTCTTCGCAAGAAAAAAATGTGTAACTATGTGAGGTAATGGATGATAACTAAACATATTGTGGCAATCACTTCCAATATATATGTTTATCAAATCATTATGTTGTATACCTTAAACGTATGCAATATGTCAATTATATCTCAATAAAACTGGAAAAAAAAATAAAGGGAAAGAAAAGAAGTTATCTGAAGGAAAAGGGTGTCACAGGCAGAAGAGAGAACACGTGAGAGACGGCTTGGAGATACAGAATACGCTGCCTTTCGGAACCTATAAGTGGAAATTTGCTGGAGTACAGATTAGGCAAAGGGTAGAATGTGAGATTTGTGGGTGAGTGATGGCCATTATATAATGGGCCTTTCATGCTAAGCCACGTCATGTTCTTAGAAGCTATGTGAAGCCCCCAAAGGATTTTATGGAAGAACTATATCATCAGAATTTTCTTTTTTAGAAAGACCTGTCTTGCAGTAGACTTTCAAGGTTGATTCGAGGGTGGCCAGACTGAAGCTAGGGGGACTTAGTGCGGCCATCGGGAGAGCTGTGGCGAGCCAGGGAGTTGGTGAGGATGAAGAGTAGATGCTGGAAGATTGAGAGAACACAGGCTGACTCCTGGGATGTGGGGTGACATTCCAGGATGTCATTCAGCTTCCTGGCTTGAGCAACTGAGTAGATGGAGTCCATCTGTTGAGAAAGAGGAGAAGCAGATTTAGAGGCTTCCCCCCACAAAGAATGTGGCTTTAGAGGCATGAAGTTTAAGGTGTCTCTTGAATATCCCAAAGGAAATGTCCAGGCAACAGTGGAATACGGGGACTAGAGTTCTGGAGATGGGTTTGTCTAAAAGATATTTGAGGTGCATTCGGACAGGTGAAAGGAGACAGGTGGGAAAGGCTTAACAAATCTCCTATTCGTCTGAGCTTCAGATATTTCCAGTAGGGGCTGTTGTCTTTGTGATTTACTCACTGTCTCTCTGAGCCTCAGCCCCTGCTGATGGTGCTGGATTTCCAAAGGCAAAGATTGAAGGCAATTACCCAGTTGATTTCCTCCTTAGAATTATTTAATTTACCACATTGTTTTTTTAAAGGAAACTTTTAAAGCTTAGCAGCCAAGAAAGAAATCTTGATGGTTAATGGGGCTTTACATTTTAAGTAGATAACATCAATAAAACCACCTTAGTTTAATTAGACTTAATTTTATATGAGATATCATTCTGAGCATTCCTATAATTTCTCTTAATATTTTAAGGATTAGATACAGGTACAAGTATAGATATAAATATAGATGGATGTAGGCATAGATATATTTATATACTTGGATTTAGATATAGGGAGATTTGTACAGCTAGAGCCAGCGGACCAAATACAAACATATAAACAAAACATTGTTTATCTTCAAATGTGGGAATCATAATAATAACAGCTCGAATAAACTTATTGTGCTCGGCGATTTAAATATATTAATTTACTTAATGCTTAGAACAGCGCTGTGAGGTAGATTCTGTTATTATTCCATTTTGCAGATAAGAAAACTGAGGTGTTGGGTAAAGTAAATTGCTTAAGGTTGCACAAATCCTGGGTCTGGGATTTGAACTAGGCAGTGTGGGTCTAGAGTCTGTGCTAGTAACATGGCTTTATATTGCCTCTCTTTATCAATCTCTAATGGGTAAATCAATATTTAAATACATTTAGAATGCAGTTCCTGTCCTCTTACATGATTGGGTAAGCTGTAAAGGGAGCTGTGCAGTTCATCAAAGACGCATGCGCAATTAGAGCCTGTGTCTAATCAGGGCTGATGTTAGCCACAGGCATTCTTGCAGATTAACCATCAGAGAAGAGGAGTTGCTGGCCCAGAGAAGGATGTAGCAGTCATTAGCTCTCAGCAAATGCCTTGAACCCAGGCAGCCATTGATACTGTAAACTGAAATGTAGCAGCTATAAAAGGACTGTCGGATGCTCCCTTTTTATTTATAACCATGCAGAGACGTCCAACTTTATGGCACGTAACAGACAACTGGGCT
Source organism: Mesoplodon mirus (assembly GCF_964341445.2). Classification (NCBI taxonomy): domain Eukaryota; kingdom Metazoa; phylum Chordata; class Mammalia; order Artiodactyla; family Ziphiidae; genus Mesoplodon; species Mesoplodon mirus. The sequence continues at coordinate 77,645,398 of NC_138988.1, read as the reverse complement.
CATAACCACTTTCTCAGAGGCCTAGTTTTCCCGGCCCATCCCCCTTACAGGTAGGGGTGCTCCTCCACGCTACTCCCTAGGTGTTCAGAGACCCCTTGGGAGGCTTACAAGTGTCCTGGTGCAGGAAGGAAGCATGTAGGCATCCACAGATGGTATCTTGCTTGGCATAGCCAGGCTCCACAGTCCCCTGGTCTCACTGGTGGGGGCAGTGAGACCCACCAGAACCAGTCCTGCATTCAGGTGCTGGGAGGGTCTTCCTCACCCAAAGCGTGGGCAGTTGCTGTACCAGGGTCATAGGCCCGCAGACAGTGCCACCTGTAAGCTCCTCTCTTGGTCCCCCCATCTGGCACTTACCACCCCTTACTGAGCAGCTGCAGGACAGGGTCCAAGCAACCCCCTTACTTGTTCCTCCTCCTCAGGCCTCCATCTTGGGTATTTACAAAATGGGTTCATGTGTGGCAGGGACTCAGTCATCTATAATATGAGACCTGGGCTGAAACTTTGCAGATTTTAGTTTCTTGGTTCTCATCCTGGTGATTCAAACATTTAGGGAAATGAACGTCATCAGCTGAGAGTTACATAAGCCTTGTACTTGTTTTAGCTATTCTGAAAACCCAGACTGCTGACTACTTGGTGATGGCCCAGGTGACTCATGATTCTCTTGGTCATACTTCCTGGGAAGTGAATGAATTTGCAGCTTAAGGGCCCCTCATTTGCGTGGGTCTCTACCAAGGCCCTGGTAGGGCCCTGCCACTTGTTCCCATGGTCATATATAGTCTGTAAATTTTGCAAAAGTTATTCCTTATGAATTTTTTGGTTCTCATTCAAAAAAAAATTCCAACTTCGTGCCTAATTTTATATTATTTTACTTCAGGAGGGCTTCCCAAGTTGTAAAAGCTTCAGGCTCCACAATACTTAGATTCACCCCTATTCCAAAGTCATTCCAGTTTCTAGCCCTTGTACAGTTTCTTAGTTTTGGAGGAGTTTGGGAAGTTTTGTTTTTCCAGTTCTAAATGCATAGATGGCGGCTTAGTGGAAGTCGAGAACCAGAGATTTCCTTAACTAAAGAGAAGTAAAAATGGATGCTCGCATGGCAATGTTATCCAGCCTCTGTGAACTTTCGGGTCACTGCTGGGAATGAAAGAACAGAACCAAACACAGACCACGGCAAGCATTCTGCTGAGAAAGGCGTGTGATGAATTCATGAGGTTTTAGGACAAAGCAGCTCCTTTTGGAGTTTGGATCTGTGTTTTAGATCTTTGTCTCTCACAAGGACTCCACTGAGAAGGGATAAAGTCTTTTGTGCCTTTACCAGTGAATTATCTTTATTTTGAGCCGTTATACGACATGAGGTCTGTCCTCTTCTTTTATCAGCAAGGAAGAGTTGAGAGCCTCCTTTCACAATGATTTTTTTTATTTAAGTAATATCAGGACCACAAAGGGAACAAAGCATGATTTAACACAAGTCTGCTTGGCCTAAGAAATCCTGACAGGTTAAAATCCAGATGAAAAAAAATCCCTACATGCAGGGCTGGTTATGCCTCTTACGTAAGAAGCCTGCATTATGGAAGATTTACAATAACAGTCCTTTTGACAGGAGGCCCTCCTGAGCAGCCTATAAAATCCAGTATGATCCTTAAACATGGGATTTGCACAGGGCTCATCCACTGAGAAGTGATAAACCTAAGTGAATTGTTTCATTCATCGGCAGTTTCTGGGAGGTGTTATCTGACAGATGAGAGCCTTGTGATTTTGAGGGAAGCTAAATGTCTTATTAAGATAATTTATACCCAAAGGGATCATAAGTGAGAAAACTGAAAAATATATGAAGGCGTAAAGCATCGTTTGGAACGCAGTAAAGGCACATTTGGATTTCTCTGGCAGCCACGTTTTCCAGGACAGGACTCTTCTTCTGGATGCACAAGGAAAGCTGGTTTTTCTCATTTTGGTTTTTCAGACTTCTCACTTGTTTGCATGTCATCCATGGTATATCGGTAGTATAAACAACTTGACCTTACTAGTTCTGGTTTTGCTAACTAGTTAGTCGGGTGACTTTGTGGAGGTCATTCACTTCTTTGGCTTTCATGTGTTACTCAAGGATAATAGTAATTCCAACTCTCCTTCAAAGGGCTTTAGTGAAGATTTAATGAGATAATATGTTAGACAATATTTTTTATCTGCAACCTGTCTGGTTTAGAATTAAACTGAAGGTAATATTTCAACGTTCTAATAGTCTATAATATACCTTGGGGCTTTTGTATCAACCAGTCAAGTAGAATCCATTGAGTACTTCCTAAGTCCTGAGGATGCTGTTAAAGGCTATTGACTTAAAAAGTAATTGTTGCTTCCATTTTGATTGGAAAGTATAATGAATCACCTGCTACTTGGTGTGTGTTCTGTAGCCACTGAGGCCAGCATTCTCCACATCACCGGAGCTTCTTTTTTTTTTTTTTTTTCTATTATTTTCTTTCTCAAATGCAAGTTTTTTTGTTTTTGTTTTTTACATCTTTATTGGAGTATAATTGCTTTACAATGGTGTGTTAGTTTCTGCTTTATAACAAAGTGAATCAGTTATACATCTACATACATTCCCATATCTCTTCCCTCTTGCGTCTCCCTCCCTCCCACCCTCCCTATCCCACCCCTCTAGGTGGTCACAAACCACCGAGGTGATCTCCCTGTGCTATGCGGCTGCTTCCCACTAGCTATCTGTTTTACGTTTGATAGTGTATATATGTCCATGCCACTCTCTCACTTTGTCCCAGCTTACCCTTCCCCTTCCCCATATCCTCAAGTCCATTCTCTAGTAGGTCTGTGTCTTTATTCCTGTCTTACCCCTAGGTTCTTCATGACTTTTTTTTCCCCTTAAATTCCATATATATGTGTTAGCATACAGTATTTGTCTTTCTCTTTCTGACTTACTTCACTCTGTATGACAGACTCTAGGTCCATCCACCTCATTACAAATAGCTCAATTTCGTTTCTTTTTATGGCTGAAAAATATTCCATTGTATATATGTGCCACACCTTCTTTATCCATTCATCCAGTGATGAACACTTAGGTGGTTTCCATCTCCGGGCTATTGTAAATAGAGCTTCAATGAACATTTTAGTACCTGATGACCCTGGGCAGATCCTTCTTCCTGGTTTTAAGACAAGGCTCATCTTTACCCTATTGGCCCTGAGAATTACATAACTGATGAGGATTATCATATCATGTCAGCTTTGAGAAAAATTAGAGGCAAAATGTTGGCCCACCCATGGCAAATGGTCAAGACTCTATGAGAAGGTTTTCACCTTTTCTGAAGAGTCCTCCTTCTTGGCTTTATCTTTCTACCCTTGTTTTCCTCTACCCAATTTCTGTTTTTATTTTATTTTGTTCTTATATGTCTTTATAAGGCATGTTAGAACCTTTTTTTTTTTAATGTGGGGCACAAATAATAAATAAAGGACTAATTATAACAGAGATAAAGTAAGAAGGTTTAAGGAAAACTGCAGTGAACTTCTCCAGGGAAAGCAATAAATGCTTCCATTGGTAGCAATTCGTCTATACCTGCCTCCACACTGTCCAGACTACTCAAGAAAAGCAAATACATTTAAAGGTAGAAAATGTTAAATTCCAAAGTGTTCCTATTTGAAACCATAGAATTATTTGATTTCAAATGTGGCCTGAGTTAGGCCTGAATCTGCATTCTCTGGTAAGCAGCCACTTTCATAATTTTCAGGCATATTACCTGAAATGTCTTTATGTGTACCTTGTAATCCTTGCTATATAAAGGGTGAAGCTGATAAAAATTGATGAGGGTAAAAATATCAAATTCTGCTTTGGACCCCAAGCCCCCCAGACCTGCATGGTCTTACCACCTACCTCACTCTCCTTTTCTGGTTATCTTGTCTACCCTGCTAAGGGTGTCAGTTTCTCAGGATACCCTCCATTGACACAGCATCCTCCCCTGTGTTTACATCCTCATCCAGCCCCACTCTTCACCCCTGGTCCTTCTTCTCCTACCAACATCCTCCTAAGCCTCTCTCACTTTCTTCTCTAGAGCCCCCTGTTAATTTTTCTAAGAGTACAATTTGTGTTCTAAAATAATTCCTCCACATCCTCCCCATACCAATCCTAGATTACTCTTGATGACATTTATCCCCTGGGCATCACTCAAGTGGAGGCAGACCATTCCTTGACCTCCATCATGCTGTACCCTTAAGATTCTCACTAGACCCCTTGTCTTCACCCCATGCCAATGAAATCCTTACTTTTTCTGAAGTCCTATCATGCAGCAGTTCTCAAAGAGTAGTCTACAGACTCCTGGAAGTTCCCATGAGGTCAAAACTATTTCCATAATAATACTAAGACATTATTTGCTTTTTCAACCATGTTGACATTTACACCCATGGTGCAAAAGCAATAGTAGTTAAAACTCCTGGTACTTTGGTATGAATCAGTGCAGTGGCACCTAGCTGCACTTACTAGTATTTGTATTCTTCACAGCCACACACTCACAGTTAAAAAAAAAAAAAAAAAAGTGCAATAAAGAAAAATACCTATTTAACTTCAGAATGTCCTTGATGAAGCAGTTAAAGTTATTAGCTTTATTAACTCTTTATTCTTGAGCACATGCCTTTTTAATCATCTGAATAACAAAATGAGAAGTACACATAAAGCAATTCTGTGGCATACCAAAATACAATGTGTGACTTGAGGAAATGTTCTAAGATGTTCTAAGCTGCACTAGATACTTATTTTTCTCCTGGAACACAGAAAGAACAACTAACAAACAAACCATAGTTATGCAGACATAGATATTTGGCGGACATTATATCAAAAATGAATGAATGAGTGTGTCACTTGAAGGAAAATAACTGACAGTGTCTGTTGCCAATGATAAAGAACATACTTTCAAGCAAAAATTAGAATTTTGGAAAACTTGTATCCACCAACAAGGATATGACAGCTTTCCAATATGGAAAGACTTTTTGATAAGATAGGTGGTAATATTAATGAATGTGATTTTTGATATTGTGTAATGAAATGTGTCAACATTTGGAAAAGCTGTATAACTCAAGGAACCAATATTTTCCAAATGACCGATGTACACTATGACAGAATCCTGCATGAGTAAAAAATCCACTAAAGGTGCAAAGTAGATAAACAGATTTTAATATAATCAAATAAAAATGTTATTTGATTATGGCTTCAGATTCAACATTGCAATAGACTTTTAGAAACTGCCACTAGTTGAGTTTTGATGAAGTATCAAGGAAGAATATTCACAATTATTTGAAAGGCTATTGCAATACTCTTCCCTTTTCCAGCCACACATTTGGGTGAGGCCAGCTTTTCTTCAAACCCTTCAGACAAAACAGCATAATGTAACAGCAGCAGATATGAGATTCCAGGTCTCTTCTATGAAGTCAGAAATGAAAGAGATTTGCAAAAATCTAAAACCAGGCCAGTCTTCTCATTAAATGTTTTCTTTTTGGGGAAAACAATTATTTTTCATAAAAAGATTATTTTGTCATATGATGGATTTATGATTGTTACTAGGAGATGAATTTATAAATAAATATTTTTCAATTTCTCAGTTTTAATTTCTAGTACAATAAACATGAATAGATAAAATTCACATTAACAAAGTTCTTTAGGATGGACTTAGAGATTCTCATACTAAGCGAAGTAAGTCAGGCAGAGAAAGACAAATATATGATATCACTTATATGTGGAATCTAAAATATGACACAAATGAACTTACCTCCAAAACAGAAACAGACTCACAGACTTAGAGAACAGACTTGTAGTTGCCAAGGGGAGGGTTGGGGGAGGGGAGGGATGGATTGGGAAGTTGGGGTTAGCAGATGCAAACTCTTATATCTAGAATGGATAAACAACAAGGTCCTACTATATAGCACAAGGAGCTATATTCAATATCCTGTGATAAACCATAACAGAAAAGAATATGAAAAAGAATGTATATATATTTATAACTGAATCATTTTGCTACACAGCAGAAGTTAACACAACATTGTAAATCAAGTATATTTCAATAAAATAAATTAAAAAAAAAAAAAGTTCTTTAGGATCTTCCATCATTTTTGTGTGTAGCAAGGTCCAGAGACCAGAGTTTGAGATCACCGTTGTACAGCTTTATCCAAACCAGTGGCTAAAAAGAGATTAACTATTGAGGAAATTAAATTATTGTGTTTGTGGGGTACCAGACTGGAGGAAGCTGGCAACCAAAGGTCAGGAAAATATTACTGTGTGCCTGGTGGGAGCCTGGGCATCAAAACCATAGAAAATTTGCTGTAAAGGCAGGTGGAAGACCCCTGGGGCTGGCTCTGATCAAGTCACTGCTTTGCCTAAGGGTACACCCGGCACGTTCACTGCGCTGGATCTGCCTCTCACCAGTTTGCTCTGGTATCCCTCTGCCTCAGCAAATGAAACGTTTGTCATGTCACTAGTGGAAAAGAAAATAGAGATAGCCAGCAAATTCCCAGTGCTTGGCCAGCTGTCACCCCCACCACTACAAGTTCTCAAAAGACCTGTGCAGAGAGGACAAGCCAAGTAAAAATTAGTTGTTTATTATTAATATCATTATAGAGATGAGTCCCAGATGGGCCAGTGAAAACCCTGGTCTCTGAGCCCTGGGCTGCACCCCCGGTCTGGTGGAAGACCTCATTTTGCTTTTGGTCTAAGCCCAAAACAAGTGATATCAAAGAGGCTTCTGTCACAGGCCACCTCCAGCTTGCTGCCTGTATTAGCTGCTTGGGACCCTCTTTTTTTTTTTTTTTCGGTACGCAGGCCTCTCACTGCCGTGGCCTCTCCCGTTGCAGAGCACAGGCTCCGGACGCGCAGGCTGAGCGGCCATGGCTCACGGGCCCAGCCGCTCCGCGGCATGTGGGATCTTCCCGGACCGGGGCACGAACCTGTGTCCCCTGCATCGGCAGGCAGACTCTCAACCACTGTGCCACCAGGGAAGCCCTGGGACCCTCTTCTGAAGAGTACAGTACTGGAGAAAATAATTGCAGTCATCACTGACATCTGAAATTCATATAACCCCTGCCCTAAGCCTAAAGCCTGGCCTCCTGGATTCCTTTCTCCTAATCCAGGCTCTTGAGGCCAAACAGCTGAGATGGGAAGCATAAAGAGACATAAAAAAAAAGCAAGGAATTAGACTTCAAGGAAAAGAACACCTCCTCCCCCAAGGCTATGCTGAGGTCCTGGGGAGGGGGCAGGAAGGAAACTCCCGCACTAGAAATGGAAAAACCTAGAGCCACAAAGAAACCCACGGATTTTGTCCTAAAAGATATGATATTCCACATAGAAATAAGATCTTTTAATTTCTTAATTCCTCCCATTCCTGAAAATTCTCAGATTAATCAAACCACCAGCTTTGATTTTACCAGCCGAGACTATTCCCATTGTGAGGAACCAGAAAGCATTTTATTCACCAGGATTCTTGTTCAGGAAAACACAGTAGTGTTGGGAAAGAATTCCTAAGAAATTCTTAGGAAGCCCCAGGCTGAAGCCCCAGGCCTGGGAGTTGGCTGATCCCAAGGTTTGAGAGGTGAGAATGAAAACTACCCAAGGAACAAACAAGGAAAGACCCCTGTTTTGTTCTTGCTAGGGAAAGAGGAATAAGAACAGAGCCTGAAAAGGAGAAAGAACCCCTCAAATCTCTCCATAAATGTCATGAAACTGAAACAAAAATCTGTTTTGAAAAGGGTTATTATGGGATTATTATGAAATCGTGTGTCTGAATCTTTTGAAAATTATAAAAGTTCTATAGAATGTAAAGAATCTTTCACTCAATTAAAAAAATGTGGAAAAAAATACATAAAGAAAAAAAAAAGAGGTTCCCTATTAATGACATTCAAATTCTTTAAAAAAAATTGCCATGGCCACCAAGGTTTCAATAAACATCCTTATATGTAAACAAAAATAAAAACAAAACAAACAAAAAACATACAGAAAAAAAAGACAACAAGTGTGTGTAGACATGAGTCAAAAATGGGAAAAACTAGGGTGGGCCACATACTGGAGAATCTCAGAAATGGGCAGCAGCCTTTGGAAAGATCACAAGCCTTGGACCTGAGGGTCTGAGACAAGTTCACTTGGTTGTCCAAGAGGCAGGAAGACCTTCCCGGACATCTGAGTTCCTCTTCCCATGCAGCCTCAGAGGTCAGTGATTCTCTAACCTGACATCACTGTGTTGATTCTATTAGATGTGGTCACACAGGAGCCTTGGGGAAGCTTACTGCTCTCCATCTCTTGCTCTTATCAATGCAACGATCTCTCCCTCTCAGTCTAGCAGGGTAATTATGGATGTGATCGAAAACATCTCTGTATTCTGGTCCTGGCTCTGCCAATAACTGCCCATGTGACTGTGGGCAGGTCCTCATCTCTTCAGACCTCAGAGCCCTGATTTGTAAAATGATGGAGGTGAGGAGGGAAAGGCTGAGTTAATTATCCCTTATGTCTCTTACAAATCCAAATGCAGTGAATCTTGCAGTATTAATCTTTCATGCATCTTCATTCCCACTTGAACTCACTCTTATGACAAAATACCTTTTATTGCAGAAATAAAAGAATCAGTGTTTTTTTGTTTTATTTTTTTAATAGATGTTATTTCCTTAGTGGCAATTTCTCCTTTAAGAACACAGAGTAACTTAACATGCACTGGTTTTGTTACTCATAATAGGATCTTTTTTTACTTGTTAAGCTAAGAGGAACTAGATAGGTGGTGTTAATATAATATGTATTTTTTTTAATTCTCTAGTTTTCCTTTATGTCTTTCCCCATTCTTGCAATTGTTCTCTTATTTGTGCCTGTGTCTGCCTCTCACCTTAGATTCTTAGATCATTGAGTGATCAGAACAAAACGATCCTCATCTCTGTAGCCTTCTAAAACCTAAAGACCATCCTTTGTACAAAGTGAGCATTGAATAGATATTTCTTCAGTTGAATTGAAATTTGTATCAAATCAAAATTTTTTAATTATTGCTTTGTATTGTGATAGGCTTGGTTGTGCTGCAGAAATAAAATAATCCACAAATCTCAGTGGTTTAATGCAATAGAGAGTTCTTTTCCTTTGCCAAGGCAAAGTCAGCTATAGGATGGGGTGGGAGTTGGGACAAAGATGTTTCTGTTCCACAGAGTCACTCAGAGACCCAGGCTGAGGAGAATCCTACTTCTGACTATGCTACCATCTGGAGCACATGGCATCTTCAGGGAAAGAGACTGAAAATTTTCTCGAGGGCTTTTTTCCTGCTTTCTGTACCCATTTCATTGACCAGAACTAATCACATGGCACTGCCCGACTAGAAGGATTTTGGGTCGTGTGGGCTCCCATATATGTAGGCAAGAACAGTGCCCCCAAGCTTGATAATCACTAGCAATGTCCACCACATGCTTTACTCAATAGCTGTAATATTTTGGAGATAATGGACTCCTTTGAGAATCTTATGACCATTACGATCCCTCTCCCAGAAACAAACACATATATGTTGAAACACTCAACACTTTGCATAATTGTCAGGTTTTTCATGCATTTCTAACCCCATTCAGTGGTCCCCCTACACATCCCTAGACACAGGTTATGAGTCCTTTGACAGAATCCACAGGCATGTTTAGTAACTGGTAACAGACCAACAGGTGAAAAAAATACATTACAGTGTTCTGTTTTAATTTTATGTTAGGAAGAGCCTATTTATTTACCTAGTTATTTGTTTTTGTCAGATCTGGCATAGTACAAGATATATGGCCAATGGACTTTCCTCTGTGTTTGTTTTTATCAGGAAAAATTTGAGGGTCTGTTCCGGACTTATGATGACTGTGTGACGTTCCAGCTATTTAAGAGTTTCAGACGTGTCCGAATAAACTTCAGCAATCCCAAATCTGCAGCCCGAGCCAGGATAGAGCTTCATGAAACCCAGTTCAGAGGGAAAAAATTAAAACTCTACTTTGCACAGGTAAGATCATTCTTTACTAAAGTTAGTCCTTTTGCCCTGCATTATTTTTTTTTTTACCTTTTCAAAATGTAAATGGAGCCCTTTCTACTTTCACATTGGCTTGTAGTCTATAATTCGTTCACTGAGAAACAAACATATCATGATTCCCAGGCAGGGACAGCATAGTGGTTTAGAAAGCAGGTTCTGAGGGCCAACAGTCTTGGTTCTAATCTAGGCAGGTTACATAACCTCACTAGGTCTCAGTTTCCCCATCTGTAAATGGGGATGATAACATACTCCCTACACTGTCATTATGAGGATTAAATGAATTACTGTGTGTTAAAGTACTTAGCATTCAGTAAATGCACAATGAATGCCAGCTAGTACTTGTAATAAGAATGCTCTGATCACAACTTAGCTAGCAGGGTTATAATTAAATTATATGACAGTTTTAATGGACTGTATACCTTTTCAGTGATTCATATCCATGAGAAAAAGTTACAAACATATGGAAATCAATTTTGTGTTTTATTTTATCCAAAAATAAATTTTGCCTATTATAAAAAGGCACGGGTAATTCTTGGCAATATTTGTGAAGTCCACAGCAGTAGAAAATCAACGTCCATAATGTTTCATTAGTGTCTTCATTTCATTATTAGTTACCTCAATCCATCTGTTATTGGTCTGTAAGGATCATTTCCACCTTTGGACTCTGAGGAGATGACACAATGAAATGAACATAGACTTTACTTCTTTTAAAGCAGAATAGTATTCCATTGTGTGTATATATCATATTTTCTTTATCCATTCGTCTGTCCATGAACATTTAGGTTGTTTCCACGTCTTGACGATTTCAAATAGTGCTACAATGAATACAGGAGTGCTAATGTTCAATGTCCTGATTTCAGTTCTTTTGGATAAATACCCAGGAGTAGAATTGCTAGATCATATGGTAGTTCTATTTTAATTTTTTTTGAGGAATCTCCCCATATTGTTTTCCAAGGCAGCTGCTCGATTTGCATTCCCACCAACAGTGTGCAAGCATTCCAATTTCTCCACATTCACACAAACGCTTGTTGTCTTTTGTTCTTTTGATCATAGCCATTCTGACAGGTGTGAGGTGATATCTCATTATGGTTTTGATTTGCAGTTCCCTGATGATTAGTGATGTTGATCCTTTTTTCTTTTACCTATTGGCCATTTGTATGTCTTCTTTATAGACATGTCTGTTCAAGTCCTTAGCCCACTTTTTTAATCAGGTTATTAGGTTTGGTTGAGCCAAAAGGTAGAAACAACCCAAATGTTCAGAAATGGGTGAACAGATATACACATTGTAGTCTATCCATTCCGTAGAATATTATCCAACCATAAAAGGGAATGAAGTACTAATACATGCTACATCATGGATGCATCTTGAAAACATGCTAAGTGAAAGAAGCTAGATGCAAAATATCACGTGTTCTATGAGTTGATTATAACAAATGTCCAGGATAGGCAAATCCATAGAAACAGAAAGCAAATGGATGGTTGCCACAGTCTGACCAGAGGCAGAAATGGTAGTAACTGTTTAATGGGTACAGGGTTTCCTCTGGGGTAATAAAAATACTTTGAATCTCGATAGTAGTGGTGATTGCACAATATTGGACATAAACTAAATGCCACTGAAATTGTTCCGTTTAAAATGGTTTAATCTCAAATTATGTGACTATCACCTCAATTAAAAGAGAGAGAGAGAGAGAGGAAGGGAGAAAGATAGGAAGGCAGGAAGGAGGGAAGGAAGGAAGGAAGAAAGGATGGGGAGGGGAGGGGAAGGAGAGGGGCACGGAAGGGAGAGAAAGAAAGGAAGGAGAGGAGGAGTCCTAGGACCAACACCATCATCATCACCTGGGAACTTGTCAGCAATGCAGATTCTCAGGCCCTGCTCCCGATCTCAGAAACTCCAGGAGCGGGGCTCAGCAGTCTGACTCAGTAAGCTTCCCAGGTCATTCTTAGGCAGCTAAATGTTGAGATCCACTTATTTGCAGATCAAATAAGCTAACTGAGCACATGGTGTGTGGTCAGTAGTCACTATTATTATAGCCTGGCTCATTGGTTCACTTGTCACAGGCTGAAAGCCAGGCTCTGCATCTTAGTGAAACAACATGGCACATCCGAGGCCACAGTGAATCATGTGTCTTCATTTCTACTGTGTTTGAAAGGTCCAGACTCCAGAGACAGACGGAGACAAACTGCATTTGGCTCCACCACAACCCGCCAAACAGTTTCTCATCTCACCCCCTGCCTCTCCTCCTGTCGGCTGGCAGCCCATCAGTGATGCCACACCAGTCCTTAACTATGACCTCCTCTATGCCGTGGCCAAACTAGGACCAGGTAAGCTCTGTGGGCCTTCCTGAAAATAAATATTTGTCAGCAACTTAGAAAAGCCAAACAAGGTAACAATCCTGAGATCCTGGGTTCCCGGTAACATCTGCATTTCTAATGGGTTTATCACTGTATGTGGCCAATGAGAGGAATGATGAATGAAAATGCAGCGTCAGACTTTGTACCTGTTCAAAAACAATTCAGAAACTGGCACGAAAATGTCAGTCTGTGCAACTTCTGGATTGCAATGAAGATATTTTAAGTTTGCCCAACAGGCAAAATGAGCTCCACCAGCTGGCACGACAAGGCTTCTATGCTGTGCAGCCTTGTTTTCCTGCTGCCACGGGTGTGCCCAGGAATCTTCTGCTACAAGACAAGCCACCTGCCAAAGTGAACCCTCTAAGTCCCCAAGAAACCAGTCACAACAGCCTCTAACTTTAGAAAAATCTATGGTCCTTTTGTTCCAATGTTGGTTCCTGTAGCTTGGATGCTCTCATTTTCACTGCAGTGTAGTATTCCACTGGGCAATTCCACCACCATTCTGTATTCATCCACTCTCCCATTGACAGACATTTAGATGGTTTCCAGTTTCTTGCCATTAAGATCAGAGCTGCAGTTAACATTCTTGTACATATCTCCTACACACGTATCCAAAAGCTTATGTTTTATACCTAGACATGATACTGTCCTCGATTTCAGCAGATGGTGCCACCTTGTACGCCAAAGTAGTTTTCCTATATTATAGCACAAGAGGAAGTGGTGGGGGGTGGGTGGTCTGAAACCAGGTGGCAGCTGAGGTTTTAGGCACCAAAGATCCAAAGGTAAATAATGGCCATTGTGTCTTCTCTCTCTTGCAGTGGTTCTCCCGCTGTGAGAGGGGGCTGACCGCACCCCGAGAGATTCTAATTTAATTGACTTGGGTCAACTCAGGCATTGGTATTTTTAAAAATCTCCCCAGGTCATTCTGATGTGCAGATGAGTTCAAGAACCATTGGTAGCCAAATGCCGGGGCTGTTAAATTTATAATAAGTTCATATCAGTATTTCTTAGTGTGGTCAGGAAAATATTTGGCATCAGAATCTCCCACCCCAGAAATCTGCAGTTTTAATGAGCATACATGTTGATTCTTGCATACACTGAAATTTAAGAATCCTGGGTATGAGGGTGACCCGCTATCCTGGTTCACGCAGACTCAGGGGTCCTGGGAACTTGTGATGCTAAAACCGAGAAATTCCCAGGCAATTCAGGGAAAGCTGATCATCCTACTGGGTCTTCAGATTGGGATGAGTCTGATTTGATTAATAATTACTCCCTGCAAGAGAATTACTGGCTGTCCCATGTATAGCATTAAAGTCAGATTACAGCACTTTCAAGGGGAGGCTCTTTGGGGGTTTCTTTGTAATCACCAACCAGTCACTCAGCTTCCCGGAGCCTTTAAAATAGCCATTGTTTTCAACTACTGAGAAGCAGTAGGTGTCTAACTACTAAGATGGGCTGAGGAAAAAAAGCAGTATAATAATAAGGGAGATGTTTATGGAATGTGATTTCCTTGAAAGTCTAGTCCACATACAGGAATCCTGGACATATGCACTCCCATGTGCATCGTATGTGCAAATGTTATAGAGTGTATAAGATAAATCAAGTCTGCTCAAGTCAAGGCTATGACCCATTTCTCCTAGCAATTCAGGACACTTCAGAAGCAGGACCAATGAAAGCTGCCATCCTTGGAGCTGCTCATTTGACTCCCAAGCAGATATTAACAAGATATTAACAAGAACACAGTTGAACATCTGGTACAGCTGGTTTGAATGTCAGCAAACAGAGCTCTACACAGAATCACTAAGGTCTTGGCTAGAGGGCCCAGGAGTCACTGGCCAACTTGCATTTTACAGGAGGGGAAACTGAGGCCCAGAGAGGGGGGCAGAATGACTTGCCAGTGACAGGGCCAGGGCCCTGAGGCAGTACTCTTCCTGCTTCACTCTTTATAAAGGAAGTCCAGGCTAAATCAGACTTTCGGATCCCAGCTGGCCTCTGGTCTACTCACTGTAATCCAGTAAATTAAAATCATTTTTTATCCAGAGCCTAAAAGAAAATTCATTTACAGTCAATGTTCTCAAAGCTTGATGCAAAGGCAAGATAAGGACAAGTCTCAGACACCTGCACTGGCTCATTGAACTGAGTCCCAGGTCTGGAGGGCACTGCCAGGCACCAGTGTGACCTGGGACTGACAGAGGCAGGAGTAGAGGCAATGGGAACCAGGTCTCAGAAGGGAAGCTCACAGAACCTGGTTCAGAGGAGTGAGAAAGTAGGAAGGAAATGGTCTTAAGGAGGCAGAAAAAAGGGGGTTCTTTTTAGAGTTGTGAATAATTTATCGACAGTGTTAAAAATTCATGCCTTTTGCCTTAATTGTGCCGCTAACCTATGAGCCTCACCTTCCCTTACCAAGTAAATCTACCAGTTTTTTGTTTTTGTTTTTGTTTTTGTTTTGCGATACGCAGGCCTCTCACCGCTGTGGCCTCTCCTGTTGTGGAGCACAGGCGCCGGACGCGCAGGCTCAGCGGCCATGACTCACGGGCCCAGCCGCTCCGCGGCATGTGGGATCTTCCCAGACCGGGGCACGAACCCATGTCCCCTGCATTGGCAGGCGGTCTCCCAACCACTGCGCCACCAGGGAAGCCCCAATCTACCAGTTTTGAAGTGCCCTGTGGTGCAGTCAACGCAGAAGTAGGCATTATTAATATTCCCATTTTCCAGATCTGACCACCGAGCTGTAGAGAGGTGAACACACTTGCTTGGGGTGACACAGCTAGTTGGAGGCAGAGACAAATGTCAACCCTGGCTCTTCTGACCATCCCTGGGCCAGATCCAGTGGTCTCTATTAAGGATCCTAGCTGCCTGGGTGGAGTTCAGGCCACCTCTGCTCTGACAGCACAGAACATTTATCTCAACCCTCCCTTGACAGTCACCTCTAACGCCATCATAACTTCCAGAAAGTCTAATCCAGGGTCTCATAAGTGTGCAGATGAAGATCTGTGTGCTATGTGGGCAACAGCGAATGTGGAGACACTCCTGCTCTTTATAGATGACTGATAGCAGTGTCCCATAGAACAGCTGCAGTTTGGGTGTCTTCTCTCCATTTATCTTTCTCTCCATTCCTTGCCAGCAGTTTGAGGCTGTTTCTTTTTATTTAGTTATCCACGTGTCCTGTTCCAGTGTCCTTGAAGCTTCTACACCCCGCACCAATGAATGATTTATACCCAACAATTGAGTCGAAAATATCACAGAGGTTCTAGTAGAGGCCTGGGCCTCTGGCAGCTGTTTCAGCTGCACGGATGAGAGGGCAGGGCCACAGCCTGCATCCCCCCACCCACACCTCTGACCCCTCCCCAACCAGGTGCCAAGGCAAGGAATTACTCCTTCAGTCTCCTCCTGGAACTTTCCACAAATGCTCACTTCCCCTTGTGGTAATTTTCTATTGTTCATCTTTCTGCCTTCTCTGCTGTTTGAGGGGAGAATGCAGGTTTCATTCATTTTGGTATTCCCAGGGCCTGATAGCAGTTTGCACGTAGTAGATGCTCAATAAATATCGAATGAATGAATGAGCCCCCCTAGAGATAATTCTTCATTGGCAAATTGCTGCTGTTTTATGGCTTTAGCCAGACTGAGTCAGGGAGCACTGAATTAATGTTTTCTCCACCAAGAGGACTTCTAGCATTTCCATTTGAAAAAATTACAATAAGAATTTAGTAAAATTTTTTTTTTTTTTTTTTTTTTTTTGCTGTACGCGGGGCTCTCACTGTTGTGGCCTCTCCTGCTGCGGAACACAGGCTCCGGACGCGCAGGCCCAGCGGCCATGGCTCACGGGCCCAGCCACTCCACGGCATGTGGGATCTTCCCGGACCGGGGCACGAAGCCGTGTCCCCTGCATCGGCAGGTGGACTCTCAACCACTGCGCCACCAGGGAAGCCCTAAAATTCATTTTTTATTCCCTAGGCAGAATCATTTCAGTAACAAATTATAAGTCATTCCATGTTAAGTATGACTACCTCAATTCCAGGAGTAGAGAAATAAATTAGAATGAGAGCAAAGCAACTCAAATGATCAAAGGAATGGTGTTCTTCTTCCTTCGGAGGAGTGACTATTAGTGCTCACCTGGTTGAACTGAGTGACTGAGAAGTGATGCAGAAATTTAAGGATGCTGAAGAAAAGTAATTCTAACGAAAGAGCATCTCTGAGCAGGGATCCGGGCTGAGATGGTCCTCGGGCCCGGGATCACGTTGGCAAACCAGCTGACTTTTGGGAGCTTTGGCACATCTAGCTGCCCATGGAAGGCAATCATGTGCTCTATTTAGACCCTTTCATGGGGGATAAATGGGAGAGTGAGGACACAGACCTTAGCCCAGACAGGAAGGGGCAAAACAGCACCTCGTTCTTTAAGCAAGGAACACTGGTGACCCTCTTCCAGAGAGGGGCAACTTGTGCTCCCCGGAACTTCTGAAGAAGCTCTTGAAACAAGCATGGAGGGAACAGTGCAATTACAAAGGGACCATGATCAAACCCAAGCTTGCAGGTTTCCTTTGAGATCCTTTGAAATCCTTAATGGGATGTTACGACATGAGACCAGGGCCACCCAACACTGGAGAAGCATCTCTCTGTACTATTTATTATAGTGAGAACAAATTCATAGTCTGGAAAATATATGAGAGGCACAATTTCAAACATTTTTAACCACTGTCTCCATGACTATATGTTCTGTTTTTCATCCAGAAAGTAAGTAAAATAGGTAAATAAGGGGAAAGCTGTAAATAGAAACAATGGTTAAAACTTACATATGGGGCTTACTGTGTGTCAGGCATTGTTCTAAACACCTTACTATATAGATTATCTCATTTAATGTTCACTGTGACTCTACGAGAAGGTGGTGTTATTCTCCTCATTTATACAGCTGGGGAATGTGGGGCACAGAGTGGTTAAGTAATTTGCCCAAGGCTACACAGCTGGTAACTTAAAATACGTCCCTCTGCCCCTGGTGAGAAACAGAAAGGATTAATGAAGCCAGCACCCTTACCTTGAAGAGTGCAAAGTTTGCAAAACCAGGGAGATCTCTTGAAGAGTAAAATTAATTTCTCCAAAAGAAATTCCAGACTGTTGCAAAAGCACATTTTAAAAATACAGAAGAACTTATACATTTGTTCCTCCAAACTTCATTTCTCTGTTTATTGGCACCTCCTAAAATGTATCCACAGCATCGGTTCTTTAAGGCAAGTTTGATGCTTTCCTCTAATGTCAAGCAGGACATGTGGATCAGAATTCACCATCCTCTGCTCTTTTTAAAGGACAGGTCTATATAAAACAGAAGCTTTCTATGCAAATCAAAACTACAATGAGGTATCACCTCACACCGGTCAGAATGGCCATCATCAAAAAGTCTACAGATAATAAATGCTGAAGAGGGTGTGGAGAAAAAGGAACCCTCCTACACTGTTGGTAGGAATGTAAATTGATGTAGCCACTATGGAGAACAGTATGGAGGTTCCCTCAAAAACTAAAAACAGAGTTACCATGTGATGGAGCAATCCCACTCCTGGGCATATATCTGGAAAAGACGAAAACTAATTCAAAAAGATAAATGCACCCCAGTGTTCATAGCAGCACTATTTACAACAGCCAAGATATGGACACAACCTAAGTGTCCATCGACAGATGAATGGATAAAGAAGATGAGGTATAGATATGAAATGGAATATTACTCAGCCATAAAAAAGAATGAAATAATGCCATTTGCAGCAACATGGATGGACCTAGAGATTATCATGCTAACTGTAGTAAGTCAGACAGAGAAAGACAAATATCATATGATGTCACTTACATGCGGGATCTAAAAAAAATGATGCAAATGAACTTATTTATAGGAGAGAAACAGACTCACAGACACAGAAAACAAACTTATGGTTAGCAAAAGGGCAAGGTGGGGGGAGGGTTAAATTAGGAGTTTGGGATTAACAGGTACACACTACTATATATAAAATAAACAACAAGGACCTACTTATACACAGGGAACTATATTCAATATCTTGTAATAAACTATAATGGGAAAGAACCTGAAAAACATTATATATATATATATATATATATATATATATATAATGCTAGAAACTAACACAACTTTGTAAATAAACTATACTTCAGTTAAAAAAACAAAAACAAAAACAAACAGAAGCTTTCTACATTTATATTAATTCCCCTAGTGAATTTACAGACACCCATCATTTAACAATGACCTGGACAAAATAAGATGAGCTTTGTCCTGGTGGAGAATGAATCGGATATTTTCTTTTGTTTATTTTATAATGCCTATTATTCCTGACTCCAGAAAGAGTATAATCCTATGTTCTTTTTGGATGTAAGACAAAATAGGAAACACAAAACCCAGCCCAGCAAAACAGCTTATCTGTACTCATTAGCAAAATGGCAAAATAGAGATGTCCGTGGCACTAGATGGGTGGTCAGTCAGAGGTGGGATGTGAAATGTCAGCTTATTCTGCTCTCTAGGATGGCTCTGGAAGGTCAAGTTCATTGTCACTGGAAATGCCTGCAAGGAGAAATATGGAAAGTCACTGTCTGGTCCTTTTTTTCCTCCTGCTATTTTTAGCTCTTGTTAGAGAGATCAATTTTAGTTAACTGCAGAGGAGGGCTTAAAATGGTGCTCGAGTTTCAAGTTGCGTACATCAGCTATATTTAGATTTTTTTCCAAATTCTTCTCCATCAAAACATGTCATAGTAAAGGAATTTTGCTGGTTTGCTTCTCAGTATACATCGTTTCTCCCCAAACGGAAAATAGATTTCATTAATACGTGTCACTTATAAGGAGGAAACATTTTCTATTCCAGGCTCATTGATTCCAAGGTAGGGAAAATTCCATTTTTTAAATATAGATGAACACCTATATTTGGGGTACCTGTAGCATGACCGCTATCTAAGCCCCAGTTCTTGTTCGACAACTGCTATACTCTGATCACAGACACAAAAAGCAAATAAAACAGCCAGTCCCAGGGTTCCATGTAGCGCAGTCTCTGCACGTCACCCCCGACCCGAGGGACGCAGATTTGTGAGCCCAGGACACAAGCTCCTTATTTTACACCTACTTTCAAAGAATTTTCCCAGGGTGGGGGTGATGTTAAAGGGGCTTTTCTTCTTAGCATATATTCCACAATTATCCTCAATCACTATTGAGTAGCAAGATGAACTATTTCCTCTTCTTATTTCACAGGTAAAATATGCACGTTGTAGGAAAACGGAAAAGACACAGGACCAAAACGTGGGCGTGTGGGCGTGTGTGCGCATGCGCCCTGTGCATACCCATAGTCCCATAGCCAGGTCGCTATTTTGGGGAAAGGAGGAACAGGGTGATCATTCCCAGACTGGAGAACCTCCTGATTCTATGGCCAAATACAAAGAGAGAGTGCGTCCACACGCTCTTCCCTTCCTCACGTCTGCATTTTCCTCTCATCCCGGCAACACAAGCCCCACCTCACAGGCTCCGGGGACCCTGTCTCCCTGGTTTCTCTTTATCTTTTCACCTTCTCCCTCTCTGGTTCCCTTGGTCCTTTACCTCCACCTAGGGTTCCACTCCTTTGTCTCAACCACTAATGCAGGGGCCTCAATCCTTTGTCCTCATGAAGTCCCTTCAGGTCCTAAATGACTCAGGAGGGAATGAAGATAAATGGCCACCTAATCCAGTCTTAGAGGAAACGCCCCAGAAGATAAGCAAATTTTTTTTTTTTTTTTACTGAAGGATAGTTGATTTACAATATTATGTTAGTTTCAGGAGTACAGCATAATGATTCAATGTTTTTATAGATTATACTCCATTAAAAGTTATTACAAAATAATGGCTATAACTCCCTGTGCTCTTCAACATATGCTTGTTACTTATCTATTTTATACATGGTAGTTTGTATCTCTTAATCCTCTGACCCCTCTTGCCCCTCTGCCTTCCCTCTCCTCACTGAAAACCACTAGTTTGTTCTCTGTATCTGAGTTGGTTTCTGTTTTGCTATATGAATTTATTTTATCTTTTAGATTCCACATATAAATGATATCAAATAGTATTTGTCTTTCTCTGCCTGACTTATTTCACTAAGCATAATATTCCCTAGGTCCATCCACACTGCTGCAAGTGGCAGAATCATTCTTTTTTATGGCGGAGTAATATTCCATTGCACTTGTGTGTGTGTGTGTGTGTGTGTGTGTGTGTGTGTGTGTGACATCTTCTTTATCCATTCATCTGTTGATGGGCACTTGGGTTGCTTCCATATCTTGGCTACTGTAAATAACACTGCTATGAACATTGGGGTGCATGTATCTTTTCAAATTAGTGTTCTTATTTTTTCCAGATAAATACCCAAGAGTGGAATTGCTGGAGCATATGGTAGTCCTATTTTTAATTTTTTGAGGAACCACTCACTATAGTGTTTTCCATAGTGGCTGCACCAATTTACATTCCCACCAATAGTCTACAAAGGTTCCCTTTTCTCCACATCCTCACCAATATTTGTTATTTGTAAGACTTTTTGATGATAGCCATTCTGACAGGTGTGAGGCAAACTTTCTTTTATTGAAATAGAGCACCTCTTAAAACAAAACTATGGAAGTATTCTGCCTCTCCCCACCTCCCTCTTCCTCTCCCTCCCCTTATCCCTCCTCCTTCTTACCAAAGACTACTTCTGTTTTCCTACTTTGATGAAGATCGGGACTGAGGATAGGGGTGGATGAGGAAGAAGACCCCCGATCACTCACATGGATAATCTTTTCCTAACATGCACATATTCCAGACCTACTGAGGCAGGGAGGTCCATGTGTAGCCCTGATGTCTTTTCTGTGCCCTCCCAACCTCACTCCTGAACACCACAGGCAATATGGCGGTCATGCTTTCGTACTCGGTGGACCTCCACTGGAGTCCTGTCTCCACCACTTGTTTGTGGTGACCTGGAGCAAGTTACTTCCCCCTCTGCACCTCTTTTTATTTAATGGTGATTATTTGACAACTTGCAAGCTCATTATGAAGATACAATGAGTAATATACATAAAGCACTTAGCCCAGTGCCTGGCACATAAGAACTATCAAATCCATAGTGGGTTCTATGATCATTCTGCTCTGAGCAGTATTGTTTAGCAAGGCATCCTCAGAGAGATTTCTTGTTTCCTCTGCCAGTACATGAATTACAGAGTCTACCAGGCAGTAAGAACAAGGTGCGTGTCCTTTGAGGTGTTGGTTATTATTTACATGGGCGTGTTCTCGGAACTGCCGGTGAAATATTTGGGTTGGTCTAGACTTTGCTTTATACCTTCTGCCACCCAAGCTTAGAGGGCGTTTTTTGACAGAAACAGCTGCAGTGCAAAGGAAAGGGACAGAGTTGCTCTTCAGTGACTCATCCTGCCCTCACGTCTACCTACTGCATTTTTCTCCGAGGTTTCCCAAAATTAAATATGAGCTTGTGGAATCACTACGGAATCAGAGAGAAAAAATTTGCAGAAGACTTCCCTCTCTGCAAATACTTCTTCCTCCCTGGATTTAAAATAAAAAAATCCTAAATCCCTCTTTCTACTTCTGCTTAGAAAATCAGTTCTTTCTCCACTCTCAGACTGATCTGATGAATAGGTGGCTAACAAATAGCTGTGATTTTATTTATTTATCTACTTATTTATTTATTTATATATTTGGCCACACTGCATGGTCGCGGGATCTCAGTTCCCCGACCCAGGATTGAACCCAGACCACGGCAGTGAAAGCGCCACATCCTCACCACTAGACCACCAGGAAACTCCCAGCTGTGATTTTTAAAGTTTCAGTAAGTCCCTCTGCCCTGGGTCATCTCCTCTTTTATTTTGTAGCTGTCAATCAAGCTCCAACTTGAAAAGAGGTATTTCTCTTGCTTTAGGATGATGATTAAAACTCAGGGTGTGAGTTTGAGTCCAGCCTCCACCTTTTATCAGCAACTTTCTTTGAGCAACTTTCTTAACCTCTCTGTGTCTCAGCATCCTCAACCGTAAAATCGGATTGTTGCAAACATCAAATGAGATAATAGAAAATGCTTAGTGTGTGTTACCTACTTATTGTCACCTGATTTTCAAACCATACCTTAGTCTCCTGCTGAAATGTAAGTGCCCATGTTAAGCTCTTAACTCAGTGTTTCTCAACATGACATTTTGGAACTGACAATGCAGTACATTTAGCATCTTTGGGCCTCACCTACTAAATGCCAGTATCCACACCCTACCCAGTCCCTATGACAACCAAAAAAAAAAAAAAAATCCACATCACATTTCCAGACACCATTGGGAATGTAGCACCTCTGATTGAGAAGCACACTAATTACACTATGGTGGTATTTATCAGGTGTTTCTCAAATATGGCAAAGAGTCATCAGAGACACAGAGGCCAGGAGTGCCTAGTAAGGTGTCAGGTACCAGTGTGGGAGCAGAAACAAGAGGGGCGAGAGGGGGGACAGTACAGAGCCACGCTCCCCGCCCCCTTCCCAGACACAGACACACATTTTCTTTCCTTCCCTTTGGAAAAATAGGGGAAGACAAGATTGCCAGTAAATAACTTAAAAATATCGTTAAATGACATATCTGTGGGAGGGAGGGGTGCAGCTTTGAGCAACTTTATGGTGTTTTTCACTATAACTCAGTCCTTCGACTGAGGAACGCGTCGGGCCTCAAACCAAACCAGCATATGCCCTGACAGGATTGAGAGACGGTTAAAAGACAGGAAGCTCAAATACTGGCTGGTGCCTGGGGTGGAGGAAAGGTGGTACAAGTCACCCCTCACCCCTTCCTGGCTCCCCAATTCTCCCCTATCTAAGAGCCAGACCAGGGCCAGGTGCCTCTGTCTACACAGTTGACCAGAGAATGGTAAATCCAGGGCTTGTGGGCCCTCCCCTCCATGACAAATGCTACCAAGTCCTAACCCTAACACTTGAAAGAAAAAGGCAATCCAAATGTGAACCCTTTCAAACACATTTCAAATCATTCTGAACCCTTCCCTCAGGCTCTGTGTTCAATCTCCCAACAGGCAGCATGTTCAGTAAAAATAACCCACATGGAAATTCCGTTTTACTTATTCCGTAACTCAGGACTGATGCCCGCTACTTCCTCTTGAAAAAAAAAAAAATCACATTTACAATTTAAAACATTGGGGGTAGGGGTTTGCAGTGTCCACTCAACATGACCAAGCCTGAAATGATTTTACTACTGGCATTTTCAGTTTTCTTCTTAATTAAATGTAAAGGGCTGTTAATCCAAATGAAGTGTAGCACTCAACACAAAACACAGCATGGCCCTGCGTTCAAGGGTCGAGTTAGAGAGGCTCTTGGTACTTGCCTCGATAAGCCATCATCCATTCTTAAAATTCAGTGTAGATTAATAACTGACACCTGCTTTTTTCCTGTTTGGTTCAGAACTTGCTGAAGGTTAGATAAGAAGTAAGGTAGATAAGATTAATAATGCCAGCTTTGTTTCAGATGAAAGGCTAACGCTGAGAAGGTGGCCAGGATGAGTGACAGCCAGGGCTCCCTAATAGCCAAATCCAGGGAACTCCCTGGCTGTCCAGTGGTTAGGACTCTGCGCTTTCATTGCTATGGGCCCAGGTTCAGTCCCTGGTCAGGGAACTAAGATCCCACAAGCCTCGCGGTGTATACAAAAAACAAAACAAAACCAAAAAAACTAGCCAAAGGAATCCTATTTAAAAAAAAAAATAGTGAAACCCAGAGCCATGCGGTTTTACCCAGCCTGTCCCAGAGACGGAAACAGTCAGACTGCCCCACAGTGCAGGGCTTTTTCTGCTGGGCTTAGCACGTGGCCGAGAGCACGGCAGAGCACAAGCCCTTTGCAGGCAGGGCTGGATCAAGAGAGAGGTGGCACAGGGTGAGCTGGCATTGCCAGTTCCTTTCCCCAAAGGTACCCGTTAGATGTCACTCCTCTTCCACTGGTGAGGAATAAAAGAGGCGCCAGAGAGAGGGGTCCCAGTGATGGGCTAATGGAACTCCCTCCCCTTGAAGGAATCACTGGAACTGGTGAAGTATCCATTCTAACATAGCACATGAGCAGGGAAGAAAAGAGGAAAAATCACCAGAGACAATGAATTTCAACTCAATTGTAGGGGGTTAGCTTGCTTTTGAGCAAAGAACTTACATGACCTGTGCCCCACTTATCAATTGCTACCTAACAAACTACACCAAAATGTAGGGCTTGAGCAAAAACAATCATTTATTTTGCCCACAAATTTGCTCTTGGAGCAGGGCCCAGGGGGGTCGCTCATCTCTGCTTCGTGCAGCGTTGCTGGGGCCACTCACCTGGGGACGGGCGAATCAGCTTTCAAGATGGTTCACTCACTTGGCTGGCAAGTTGGCATGGCTGTTGGCTGGCAGCCCAGATAGGCTGTGGTTTCTCTCCGTGGGAGCCTCTTTGTGCCCTGCTTGGGCTTCCTTATAATATGGAGGCGGGGTTCCAAGCATGAGCACCCTGGCAGAGCCAGGGGGTAGTGCCTGGCATTTTTGTGACCTAACTCAGAAGTCGCACTGGTTGCTTCTGCCGTACTGTATTAGTCAAGGCGTCCTAGAGGCCTGCCCAGATTTTAGGGGAAGGAGCAAAGAGGGAGCAGTCCTCAGCGCAGGAGTGGCAAGGTTCTAGAAGAGTAATGTCGGGGAGGAAATATTATGACCATCTTTGCAAAACACAGTCGATCTACTACAACACGTAACTTTCCTGTTGAGAATTCACCTTGAATATGAGAGGTAGTAAAGGTAAAGCAACAAGAAATCATGGAGGACCTATTTCCAGAGTCCAAAGTTACCATAAGAGATGCAGATTATCTCAGTCCATAATTTATAGTCCCTTTATTTTGTATAATTGACTAAGTGTTGTCTTCTAAGAAGGTTCATTGTCAAGGAGATCTTACGTAGAATAACGTGCAATGGGCCAAAACCAAAAGGGGCAAGATGCAGAAGGAATAAATGCCCAACTGTAGCTACAGACTGTTCACAAAAACATGAGTTGCCATGAGAGAATATTCAAAGTTAAAACCAGGCCTTTCAGCAGACTTTCAACAGACTCTCTTGTAGAATCTGAAAGCAGTAGAATCGTGAGAGGCAGGGCTGGAGAGGGATTATGAGCGCATTCTTTGAGGTCAGGTGGACCTGACTTTGGATCGTGGCTCTGCCATTCACTACCTGTGTGATCTCAATGTCCTCCTGTATCATCGAGACATTATGAAACCCACATTACAGAGCTGTCGCCGTAATTTGAATATCCAATTTATGTGAAGTACTTAGAGCTGTGTCTGGCATTTACTAAGGGCTCAGTAATTAGCTGCTGTTGTGTTTCAGATAGATGGCAAGTGTCTGTGACACCTCCTATGTCCTGGCACTGAGAGTTCACAGAAAATAGGACAAACACGTGCCCTTCAATGGTTTGTAGCTTAGTGGGAAAGCTAAAACGTACACACGTCTTTTGAACTGTGCCCAAGCCCATGACAGTTCCAAAGGCCTGGATGAGAAGTTAACGTGTGACCATGTGCCAGAGGAGTTTACACTTTCTTGGCTGGGCATTTGTTTCATGGAAGGAGGTAGAAAACCCTAACCAATGCCTCTTCTGAGGGCTTCTGGTCCTGGCCTCTTTTCTGAGGCCTGGGGAGAGGACAGTTTGAATACGAACTCAAAGAGTTGCGAGTGTGAAGGGTGAGCCTTGGCTTGGCCTTGAAAAGACACACTGGTCTGCTTGGCCGTCCCTCCTTGTCGCCTCCTGAGCCCAGTGGGTCCCCAGGGGGTGACGGCACTGACGTCAGCCTTCATGGTAGAGGAATTAGCTGAAGCCCAAAGGGAAAGTGAGGCCAGAAACAGAAAAGTTCAATCAAGTGAGACCAAAGCTATGTCTTTTGATTCTGTGGGCTCTCAGCAGCTGTTGGGCTTTGCCGGAATTTTTTTTTTTTTTTTTTTTTTTTTTTGGTACGCGGACATCTCACTGCTGTGGTCTCTCCCGTTGCGGAGCACAGGCTCCGGACGCGCAGGCCCAGCGGCCATGGCTCATGGGCCCAGCCGCTCCGCGGCATGTGGGATCCTCCCGGACCGGGGCACGAACCCACGTTCCCTGCATCGGCAGGCGGACTCCCAACCATTGCGCCACCAGGGAAGCCCTGCCGGATTTTGATAGTAAGAAAGTTTCCAAAATCAGAACAGTGGAATGTCAGCATTAATGGGCTCACAGCAGTAAAACAGCTCTACTACCAAGTAGTCTGACTTTGTTAACTCAGTGTGAAAGTTGCCCTGCACAGGGTGGCCCGCATCCCAAGCGTGCCCTCAGCACACCTAGTCCAAGAGGAAAGTGTCTCCTTTCAAATAGATAAACACACTGCAACTAGAGGTGTCTTTAAAAGAATGTTCTTTATCCAAGCCAGGGCAGAGAAAGGGTTTCATCAAACAGCTAGCTTCATTATGCATATTTTACTACTGTTTTTTTTTTTAAAGCTAGCTTCTTTCCAACAGATGAAGAAAGGGCAACATCTGGTCAGTCCCCTGGCTGGCGTCCCTGCTGTCACCACCGCACCCCCAGGTCCCTTGGTCTCCATCTTCCATGGCAGATTCTTTTCTGTCATCCCCCCATCATTAGATGAGAGGCTGTTGCTCGCCTCATCCCTGCATCACACCCAACAGGGCAACGGAGGGGACCACGGCAGCCACTAGTGTCTCTGCAAAAGGCACTGCTTCTCCAAACGGGAGGACGTCGAAGGAATCCTGAAACACAAGAACTACCTCATCTGATTACTCAGAAATTATTTCTTTCTCTGTTTCTTGTCTGAAGGTGTCTCTCATTCAGACTTGCAAAGCGTTCTGGGAGGAAAGAGAAAATTCTAGAAACCCTGGGTACGATGAACTCCATCATTGTCCACAGGATTTGCTGTTCTCCCAGAAACAAAGATGAGAAGGCCAAAGACGAAGAGTGCTGGTGGCCGGGAGGGGCTGCAGAGCTGATCTGGGATGTCTTGCTTCTTCTCCCATATGCATCTTCAGCATCCCTCCCTCTGCTACCCTCTCCCCGCACTATTATCATTTTCCAATGAAAAATTATGATGTGGACTGGAGGAAGGGAGGGGGCAAGTTATTTGCACACCAGCATCCTCACAGGACCACTGCCCCCGGCCTGTCACACCAAATCATGTAACAGTGTCCACCCAGACACTGAAACACGGAGAAGCACCTAGGGGTGCTGGGTACCAAACTAGAGGCCAATACATCTGAAGTTGCAGACTTGCATCCTCATGCTGGTAAACTCTCTTTGCAGCAAGCACCCCCAGGAAGCTGTCAGGTGTTTGAAAACCGCTGCTCAAAGAAGCCACCACCCCAGGTCTGCCCACCTGTTGCCCAGAGCCTCTCATGGAACTCACAGGTGAAGCCGGCTGCACACAGCTTCCTCTCCTTAGCAGCGTCTGCAGTGGTTCTTCTCCCTTGGGCTTTTGATAAAAATGACGAATTGCTTTAAGGAGAACGAAACAAACACAATTCAGTGAGCTGTGGGTAGCGTCAATGTGTACATCCCAACTACAAGGGCATGTGGGATAATAAGTTCAGTGTTGATTACAGGGAAGTTAGTTTCGGACAGACTATCCATCCCTGCTAGCCGGCAGGGAAGCAAAGTCTAGCATGAGTTCTGCTCCGTGTCCCCTGTTTTTGTCACTCTCCTCTCCTGAATCCACACCGGCCCCATCAGCTCTCTGTATCAAAAAAGTCAACCTTATTCACATAACTCTCTCTACCTACAATTGCACCCAATCTCGACTCTAAGTTGTAGAGTCTTTATGGCCGTTACTTCTGTGGCTCTAGCTAGTTCTCACCCTCTTTGTTGCTGCCAAGATCCAGGGAAGTGCTGGGGGTGTAAAGCTCCATTTTTGTGAAATATCTGGTGCCCTCATCCAGGATGTTGGTTCGGGGCGGGGTGGAGGTCCAATAAAGACTTCTCTGACTCTTAACAGAGAGAGAACTCTCTTAGCAAGATACGGCTGTATCCGTTTGCTAGGGCTGCCATAACAGAGGACCACAAACTGAGTGGCTTACACAACAGCAGTGTATTGCTTCACTTTCTGGAGCTTAGAAGTCCGAGATCAAGATGTTGGATCAACACAGGGCCATGCTCCTTCTGAAGGTGCTGGGGGAGGATCTGACCCAGGCTTCCCTTGTAGCTTCTGGTCGTTCCTTGGATTGTGGCAACATAAGTTCAGTCTTCACATGCAGTTCTCCCTGGATGAGTGCCCATGTCCTAATTTCCCCCTTTTTATAAGGAAACCAGTCACTTTGAAATAGGGCCCACCCTGATGGCCTCATTTTAACTTAGTCATCTGTGAAGAGCCTATTTCCAGATAAGGTCATGGTCATAGGTACTGGGGGTTAGGACTTCACCATCTTTGGTGGGGACAGGGGCGGGGGTGGGGAACACAATTCAACCCATAGCAACAAATGACTCTGTACATTTACATCCTCCTCAGCATCACTTAGAAAAGATTAGATGCTTATTGCATTGTCAGTGCTTCTCAGCCCCTAATGTCAGCACTAAATTTAAAACTGTGCCTTGCAAGCGTTTGCTGTTTTCACCACGGACACTTACCAAGGTGCATACAGGAGCACATAAATGCTACCCCAGCTCTGGCACTGACAGTCCTGGCCCCGGCCCTCCGGAAGGGCACTGTCCACTGCAGACTGAGGATGACAGGCAAGATGCCAGGACTGAGTGGTGTCTGGCTTTGATCCTGGAGGGAGGGCAAGACTTCGGGGACTAGGTGAGACTATAGCAAATAAAAGTAGCTGGTTTGGTGAGTATACCAATGTGGCTGTCACGATTGGTGAGAGACTGTGCAGAGTCTTTTGTCCTAGTCTAAGAAATGAGGACTTGATCTAGTGAGACCTGGAGAGCCACTGACCAGGAGGGTGTCTGGGAGATGTTGCTTTTAGGTGTTTCCCATTCATGAAGGATGGGAAAGGAAAGATAGGATGTCGGAAGAAGATCAAGCATGTCAGCAGTTAACCTGAGAAGTTACAAGCATGCAGACTGAGAATGCCCTTTGCACCCTCCCACCTCCTGGACGCCTTCTACTTGTCTTTTAGACCCAGGTCAGCTGTCGCCTTTGCTGGGAAGCCTTTCAGAGTTACTTGCTCCTTGCAATTTGGTACCACTGTCCTTGACATATATCGCCACCCCAGCGCTTACCATAGTATTTTGTGGTACTTTCTGTTTCCATGTGCCATCACTGGGCTGTGCTCCTGTGGAAGACACAAGTATTTCTGAATGTGCCTTGAATCCTTTATGATTAGCAATGGGCCAGAGCATGGGAGATGCTCAGTAGCTACACCCTGAAGTGAAACAGAGACAGACAGGAAGCCTGCTGGCTAATAGTGAATTGACTACAAGAAGAGCAGGTCAAGAATAGACTACCAGGGCTTCCCTGGTGGTGCAGTGGTTGAGAGTCCGCCTGCCGATGCAGGGGACGCGGGTTTGTGCCCTGGTCTGGGAAGATCCCACATGCTGCGGAGTG
Organism: Mesoplodon mirus; assembly: GCF_964341445.2. Classification (NCBI taxonomy): domain Eukaryota; kingdom Metazoa; phylum Chordata; class Mammalia; order Artiodactyla; family Ziphiidae; genus Mesoplodon; species Mesoplodon mirus. Next base: position 77,615,509 of record NC_138988.1, on the reverse strand, counting down.
GCTGGGCCCGTGAGCCATGGCCGCTGAGCCTGCGCGTCCGGAGCCTGTGCTCCGCAACGGGAGAGGCCACAGCAGTGAGAGGCCCGTGTACCACACACACACAAAAAAGAATAGACTACTAGACTCTTGGAACTGGAGGGAACTTGACCGTCATCAAATCCTGTGACCATGTAACCACTGCAAATCCCAGACGAGCGGCGATTCGACCTTATTCCATCCTGGGGCAGCTCTTGCCATAAGAAATGTACAGCAAGAGGAGAACTTGGAGAACTTCTCCAATAGATGAAGGAGTGAGGTGATGGGCTCAGGATTACTCAGCCGTTAACAGCAATGCTGGGAATTGGAAAAGAAACTGGTAACTTACTGCCAGGCCCACTGAGTCATCACCCCCATCCTTTGGACTGTAGTTATTACCATTTTGAAGTTTACAGCTGCGGATGCTGAGGCGAAGAGAGGTGAAGCGGCCTGTTCAGGGCTGTACAGGTGACAGGCAGTAGAGCTGAGATGCAGAGACGGATCAATCTCATTTCACTTTCCAACACCACCCCTGGAGAAGACTCAGCATCTCCTGAGACACGTAAAATGCGCCCTCACTTCCTAAACAAACTGCACCAAATCATTTGTGTAGAAATCCCTCCTGCTTTCTTACCCCCATTTCTCTTGCTTTTCAGGAGAGAAGTATGAGCTCCACGCAGGGACTGAGTCCACCCCAAGTGTCGTCGTGCACGTGTGTGACAGTGACATCGAGGAAGAAGAGGATCCAAAGACGTCCCCAAAGCCAAAAATCATCCAGACCCGGCGTCCCGGCCCGCCGCCCTCCGTGTCCAACTGAGCTCACTGCTGCACCTCGAAGAGAATACCCGTCTCCTCTTTATCATGCTTTTTGCCCCCCTGTTGTTTGTTTGTCAAAAAAAAAAATAATTGCCTTTAAATCCCTGGGTGTTTGGTTGTTTGAGATTCCTTCCTTGTAATCAAGCCTCTCGGACAAAAGGGCTAGGAAAAGGTGATATGTTTCCTGATCATATCATACCCATCAAGTATAATACATTATTTAGAAGATTCTAGAAAAAAAAGTAGTATTTTCTTATTAAACAATCAGCACAGCCTAACCTTCATGCTCTCATGTTGATCCAAGCCGGAGACATCAGTGACAAATAGCACCTGTGTTGCTTGTGAGCCGTTCCAGTCCCAGTCCTGACGTGTGTGCGTTGTTTTTTCCTGGCCACTTAAGTAGGACCATAAGTAAACTTGACTTTGACTGCATGAGATATCCCTATCTGGTCTCCTCAGTCCTCTGCATCCCGACATTCCCAGGACATGCATGATCACCAGCATTTATTTTCATGATTTGACGATATACTATAAGTCACAGATTGTCAGCATCCAGTCATGTCCTATCTAGATTAGCAAAATTATCAGCATCCTCCAGCTTAACAAGTCTGGGTGTAGTCACTCTTTCGAGTCAAAGACTTCATAGCTCTGTTAAAATTCCTGGAGGAAAAACTGAGCTTGGCCCCAAAGACATCCCTCAGTAGATTTTGAACACGATTCCATTGTAGAAGTTTCCCTGCCTCACTGGGGAGGCTTGTCCAGGATGATAGAGACCGATTTCAGACAAATCTATTTATCACAAAAGTTTCATGGTGTCTGAATGATTGTTTTTTTCTCTTTGTATATTTGTACAAATGTTTCAGCTGTGCTTTTAAAAATCTGGATGTTTTTTATTTAGGGATTGTTCAGCCATTAGCTGCTTTAAAACATATGTGCATTGCTTATGAATGCATTCATATGCTAATACAGGTAATCTGATAATATTACACTCTATTATGGATAATGCTGAATTTTGAAAGGGCACAAAAACGTCTCATGCCAATATATAAATGATTAGCCAACACCTTTGCTATCAAGACCAGTTGTTTTTAAATAAAGCGAAGAAGCAAGTGTCGGTTGCAGACAATTGGAATGCAGCTAAATCAATGTAGCAGCCACTGAGCATATTCAAAGGGAAAGACTGAGAATCAATGTATGCAATTCCTACTCGTGCAACGCCATATTGCTCAGAAACGTATTTGTTTTTGTTACATGTGATTTTTCTATTTCTCTAGCCCAAAGTGCATTATAGAAGATACACCTATAGAACCATTACCTTCTGCTCTATGTGCCAGGCCTCGTCTACTCCTGTACATTCATGAATTACTTTAGATGCAAATGCCAATTACGATGGAGTGGGGAAATACTTTCATTACCCAAGCCTCAGAAAAACACACAAGAACAATAACACAACCACCTGATGGAAGGATTGTTGTGGTTTTTGATTAAGGTGTAAGTTTCATCAGAAACTTAAAACATTAGACTGATTACTCAGAAACAAAAGTCCGTTCTACTGTGAATATAGCAATATAGTACTGGATACAGTACAGGTGAAACTAAGGACAGACAGCGTTGCTTGTAAAATCCTGAGTTTCCATAGAAAAATGCAGGCTCCTTTGAAAAATAAAATCTGAGGAGTATATAACAAGCAAATGCTTTGACTTTCCTTGGCTGTGAAGGTTTTTGGTTTTTCATGGACAAATGAAAAGATTAGATTTAATAGTGGAGAATTATGCCCTCTAGTGGAAGAACTTGAGAACTACAGTCCATTTTGTGCTGATTCTCTTCTTAAGCGTCAGAATTTTTAGAAGGCAGGCTCCAGAGAAATCTGGGTGAGAGAAACTATTTGGAAATGACTTTTCAATGTTTTAAAACAGATCCATCAGACATTTCCAACAAAATTTAGTAAAAGTTGAAATGACCATTGTATGTCATCAAAAAAACCCCTCAGTGGAATATATGACCCAAGTGGTTAGTCTTGGTGACATTTATTGCAAAGTGTCAATGTTAATCTGTCTCAGATCAAGTAGTTCTCTCATGAGGTTGGGTTTGGGGAGGTGGGGAGAAACACGTGTCCCAGGAGAGGGAGAAGAAACGGGGGACTCCTTGAAGGGTTTCGGTGGCCCCTCCGAGCACCATGAAAGTCACAGTTGCCTCAGCATCTCCGTGAGCCACAGGATGCAAACCTCTTCAGCACTATTTTAAGTTTGAAAAGTTTAAATATGGAGGAGGAGGGGGAGATTGCCACCAACTGAATCATTTGTGCACGTGTATAGCTCAAAGAGCTTAGATTTCAAATATACCTGGTGAATGACTCTGTCCACGTAGTGTAATTTCTGTGTTTTCTGCCTGAGTTGGATATTTCTGAGTGATGATTGTGGAGGAGGGCGATTCCGCCTATAGTCTTTCTAAGATGTTACCAAGAGATGAAATTAACTCATCTGAGCTCTTCCTGAAATGGGGTGGGGGGGGAGCTCGTTCGCAGCATCTCATGAAGCAAGAGGAATTCACGGCTTGGAGGGGTGGGAGGGGCTCTGATAAGGGGTCTGGGGGAGCCCCCTGTTTATTGTCACACTTCAGCCAGCTTGGTCCTAAAAGCCATTCCAAGTGTACACAGACACTTTTAAGATAACCCCCACTTTATTCTTTTTTTTTTTTTTTTTTTTTTTTTTTGCGGTAGGCGGGCCTCTCACTGTTGTGGCCTCTCCCGTTGCGGAGCACAGGCTCCAGACGCGCAGGCTCAGCGGCCATGGCTCACGGGCCCAGCCACTCTGCGGCACGTGGGATCTTCCCGGACCGGGGCATGAACCTGCGTCCTCTGCATCGGCAGGCGGACTCCCAACCACTGCGCCGCCAGGGAAGCCCCCCACTTTATTCTTTAGTTTAAAACACTGTAATAGACCTGAAGTAGGCAAAATTTTACTACATGGAACACAGAAAGCACTATCATAAGAGATGGGTACATTGTCCTTCATTAAAATTAAGAGTATCTGTTCATCAAATTACACCATTAGGAGAGTGAAAAGGAAAGCCTCAGAGTGGGAGAAGATAAATATCTTAATTACATAGAGTTGTTAAATAACTCACATCCAAAATGTAAAAAGAACTTCTGCAAATTAATAGGAAAAGGACAGACAATTCATTTTGTAAGAACGGTCAAAATACTTAAGCAGGTACTTCAAATATACAGGCAATTAACACTTACACATGCACACTTGAAATATCCCTATGGCCCATAAATGTTAAAATGTGTTCAACATCAATTCTCATCAGAGAAAGGCAAATCAAAGCCTCAAATAAGCACACTATACACAATTCAAAATGGCCAAAATTAAGTATGGGGAAATACAAAGTGTTAATGGTATCGGTCAAGGCAGAGTATAAACTGGTACTACCACGTTGGAATACTGTTTGGTAATATCTACCAAGGCTAAATGTAGACTGATCTGGGAGGGATTCCATTCCAGGACAGACACCCAGCAGATGTGAGTTCTCACATCCACCAAAGTACTTGTACAATAGTGTTCCCAGTAGCAGGGTTTATAATAGCCATTAACTGGGTACAACCCAAATGACCTTCAATTGTTGAGTGGATAAATAAACTGTGGTATATTACAAAGTGATTTAAAAACACAAATTACAGACATATACCACAACATGGTTGGGTCTCAAAATCATACTTTTGAGCAAAAAATTACATGAAAGTGTCCATGATGTAAGACTCCATTTATGATGTTAAGAAACAGAACTGACTTATATGGATAGAAATTATAATAGTGTCTACCTTTTGGAGGATATCGACTGAGAAGGGGCACACAGGAGTCTTCTGGGGGCTATAAACATTCTACATCTCTATCTAGACCTCTGTGCACATGTGCATATGCAAAATTCACTCAAAATGCCTGCAGTATATATGTAAATTACACCTCAGCTGAAACAAAACCACCATGAATATGGGAAGGAACCATTAGTTGTAAAAAAGGATTGGAATGTTCTCACCCTAACAGCACATCTCATGGATCTTAGGTTGGTGAGATACTTCCATATGCACAAAGCCTTCCTTTACAATCTATAAATAAGTATTTTATAAACTAGAAAGCATAGGACTTAAGCCCTGGGTGAGGCACTGTTCATTCAGGTGGCAAATATGTACCAAGGACCTACTATGTGCCTGACCCTGGGTTCCAGTGGTGGAAAAGGTGGATATTATCCCTGCCGGTTCAGAGAGTAGAGTCTAGTGTGGAAAAGAGACAATAAACAAAGAAGTAAGCAAACCAATAATTAGAAATTCTGGTAGGTGGGCACAGTGAGGAAACGCCAGAACACAGTAGGAGTGTTAGCGGAAGTCGGTGTGCCCGACGCACAGGGAGGCCAAACAAACTGAGCGCTGGAGTTAGGAGCGGGGAAATGTTTCTTGTGGGGCCCTGCAAGGAGACGGGTGGCTCGTGCCCTAAAAAGCCCGAGTTCCTCAAAGGATTTCGGCAAAGCAGTTTTAAAAGCCAGGTGAGGGCTTCCCTGGTGGCGCAGTGGTTGAGAGTCCGCCTGCCGATGCAGGGGACACGGGTTCGTGCCCCGGTCCGGGAAGATCCCACGTGCCGCGGAGCGGCTGGGCCCGTGAGCCATGGCTGCTGAGTCTGCGCGTCCGGAGCCTGTGCTCTGCAACGAGAGATGCCACAACAGTGAGAGGCCTGCGTACCGCAAAACAAAAAAATAAAAAAGCCAGGTGAGGGAGGGGGGGTCCCAGGGTATGTGATCAGCTCGTGCACAGTTCTCTGATTGGCTGATGGTGAGGTCACAGTGTGGTGTCACAGGGGTCAACATTATCAGTCCTTAGGCTCCAGGAGGCCTCGGGGCTGTGTGCTCATGTCATCAAGCAGTTAACATCTTCCATGTGGTGGGGCTTTTCACATCTGTAGAACAACTCAGGAAATGTGCATCAGTACTGTTATCTAGGTACTTCAGAGTGGAGCTAAAGCACAGGATACAGGGGGAAGGCCTGTCCCGGGAAGGCCCCACAGGGTCCTGCTCGGTTACATGAGGGCAGAGAATAAAAGTAGAGGCTCAGGGTCAGGGAAGGCCGCTCTGCAAAGGAAACAATGACGCTGAACAGAGAAGAAACTAGCCATCGATCGAGGCGCTGGAAGAGAGTCCAGGCAGCAGGGGGAAGGCGGGGGACGCGGAGATGCCTCTTCACTTTGGAGGGAACTGGAGAGTGTCATCAGTGTGGCAGAGGTACAGGAGATGAGGGCAAGTGTGGTCCCAGATGAGTCTGGGAAAGGGGGCAGGGCTTAGGCTCCATAGAGCTTGGGAGGCCCACCTAGGGGGCTTGGAATTCATTTTAAGCACAATGAGAAGGGTTTTCAGCAGAGGAAATGTATGACCCACTTCATCTTCTGACGGATGCTGCTTTAATAGACACTTCCTAACACAAAGCCACCGCCCTACGTGTCCAGATACTCCAGTGTGAGGGACCTGAGCCTCTATTGCCCACTTTATCCTTGAAAAAGATAGCTTTGAAGAGCTGTATTCATCACTGTGGTCTTATCTACCGAACTCAGCACCAATGTCAGTACGCAGTGTCTTTTCATGGTTCTAGAAAAGCTTCTTTTGGTTCTTATTCCTTCGCAAGTCGTTGACAAGGCCCTGGTGCAGGAAAGGGGAGACAAAGCAGGTGATGAAGAATAAGTCGGTGATGCAGGGAAACCTTCCTTTATCGGCTGGTACAGAGTGTCCCTGCCCGAAGCCACCATGCAGAGTGTCACGGAACACTTGACACGCTCGCCCCTTAAATCTGCAATCTGAGAAACCGAAAATCTCAAGCAGAAAGTTTTCTGTCAAACTCATTCATCTGCTCCTTTCCAAGAGAGTCTGGGGAAGCGTTATTGGAGTTGATTCAGGAGCTTTTTATGCCTCTAAAAGGAAACTGTATCCAAGGTTCATTGTGTGTGTGTGTGTGTGTGTGTGTGTGTGTGTGTGAACCCAAGTGCGTTTGGTATAAGTTGGAAATAGGAAGCCCAGAATAAGCTGAAATGATTGAAATACTTTGCACAAAAAAGTATCCCTCCTTGACTCTCTTGCCTTATTTTCTATTCTCACCCAATAATTGGGTTTGAAAACTTTAGGGCTGGGCAGGATTGTGGGGCATCTTTGACTAGCTGTAATCATTAGTGAAATTATTGTTCCCCAAACGAACTTTGGATTTGCCTATGGGGTCATGTTATCCTTAAAGCAAGATTTATAGCTGTTTCTCTAATGTGGCCAACCTCAGCCCCTGATAGCCTGTTTCCCAAGCCCCAACCCCTTTTTGGGTGGAGACACTCCCGTCCCCAGATGCCGTGGTGTTGGTGGCCCTCCACTGAGTGGCCAGGCACTGCACTCAGCTGGAAAGATTCCCCCGCCCAAGGTCACGCCCGCACCCCAGGGACAGCCTGCATGCAGTGACTAGCTATGTGGCAGCGGGAAAACCTCATCCTGCAGCTCTGAAAGGCCACCGCAGTTCCAGAGCTCCCTGTGGGGTCGGCTAAGGCCTCTGCATCTCAGTTCAACTACTTTACTTTGCCTGATTGTATTGCCTTCACTCCCCCATCGTGTGGACCTTAAAGGCTCCCTGGTAAACTTCCTCTAGGCTCATCTCCCCCTGAGTCTGTGTCCCAGAGAAACGAACCCTCACACATCCTGGACCGCCTGTTCTCCATCCTTGGAGTTCTGGGAACTGTACAAGTCGTCTCCATATGTCCCGCTGCCTTTGCATTCCTGGTGTGGATCAGTTATACCAGGGGTTAGTAGCTTCTCTAAAAGCAGCCCAGCGAAGCTCCATTCCGTGCTTTCTCTGTGCCGTCCGGCTGAGTTCAGGGTTGGGGGAGTAGACGTGCTGGAAACTCAGCCCAAACTCCCACGGTGGAGAAAGGAGAGCTTCTCCCCATCACCCCTGCGGGGGCAGAAGGACAATGAACATCTGTTTTTGTCTGTTGTGTCGACTTAAAAAAAATGCACAATGTGAGAGCTGCGAGTTAAGTTTTATATGGAGCAAAATGAGGAGTGCATCTCGGGAGACAGCATTTCCGATAGCTCTGAGAAACTGCTCCAAAGATGGGGCGGGGGGGGGGAGGTCAATATATATGTGATCTTGGTGAAGGGGGAGTACATATAATCAAGCACATATTTTTGCAGAGGTTCCCACAAGGGTTTCTGCTAGTCACGAGGAGCAGGCAGCACCATGAAGGAATTTAGTGCTTTTCTAGATATGAGGAGATGCAAGAACTGGGCTTATAAAATCGGCTCCTGGGGCTTCCCTGGTGGCGCAGTGGTTGAGAGTCCGCCCGCTGATGCAGGGGACACGGGTTCGTGCCCCGGTCCGGGAAGATCCCACGTGCCGCGGAGCAGCTGGGCCCGTGAGCCATGGCCGCTGAGCCTACGTGTCCCGCAACGGGAGAGGCCACAACAGTGAGAGGCCCGTATAGAGCAAAAAAAAAAAAAAAAAAAAAAAAAATCAGCTCCTGAAAGCATCTAACTAGCTAGCTGAAGACCTGTTCTGCCAGTTTTTCTCAGAGCACCTGAGTGCCTCATTCCTGATCTCCACCCTGAATTCCTTTCAGGGGGTGTTGAAGGTCAGCAGCTGCAGCGGCACCTGATTTAATCCTTGTAGAGTAGATGGCAAGTGCCAGTTTGTAGTTGACAGTTGCCAGGGGTCCTTATGAAAAACACAGACGGGCCTGTGGTAAAGAGGGCAGGACCCACCCTAATTCTGGCCTGTGTGCCACCCTTGTATTTGAGAAAGGGATAGAGATCGTGTCTATGACTTTAGACAAGTTACTTGAGTTGTTGAAACTCAGTTTTCTCTCCTGTAAAATGGGTATAAAAACCCACTTTGTCATGAGGACTTAATAAGATAATACTAATAACGGTAGCAATTATTACTGGTGACTGAATTCACACATTTTGGTACCAAGTGACCCGGGTTTAAACAAGCCCTACCCCCTGCTCTGCTGCTTAGCACACTTGTACTCTTTGAACAGTTTCTTAACCTAAGTCCTGGCTTGCACATCTGCCAAGAGGACAGGACCTTAGCCCCCATCTCCTGGAGTTAGGAGGGACTCAAAGAGAAAGTAACTCAAGAGCTGGGCACATAGGACGTCCACAGCCAGTGCTTTCTATGCATCGGGCCCCACGGGGAGCACTTGACTGACATTTATACTCTCATTTCATCTTTACGGCGGAGCTTTCATTCCTCTCCTTTCTCATAAATAATAGGCGTCTTGTGTTGAGTGCTCACTGTATGGCAGCTGGTCTCCTAAGTTCTTGACATTTTCATTGAATTCTCTCAATGATCCTATGAGGAAGGTACTGATGTCCCCATTTTACATGTGAGACAACCAAAGCCCAGAAGTGTTACATCCATGATACGCAAAGGGTGTTCCACACGCTGCCCACATCAGCATCAGCATCCTTCCAGGAGCTGGGCAGAGATGCAGAGTCTCAGTCCCTCCCCTGAACAACTGAGTCAGATCTGCCTTTCAACAAGATCCTCATGCCCAGGATTCCTATGCCATTTACAGTGTAAAAAACACTCGAGGTCAAGGGCCAAATCATAGCCTTAGCAGAGCTGTAACTGCAGAGCAGATACTTTTAACTGCCTCTAGGGATCTAGTGCCCACCAGAGAACATGCTCACAGGACATAATTTCCCTTCCCCCAGTAATGATCAGTTAGACCAAGTGCCTTCTCTGTTCCCACCCACAGTTCATCCTTTCCGTTCTGTTGCCTTTGCTGTTCTGATTGAAATCCCAGCTCTGGCTGCCAGGCTCCCCTCAAATCAAGCTCTGCCAGTGGCCATTCCAAGGATGTCCAGTAAAAGTGCTTCTGCATAAGCTACAGTGTGATTTCCAGAAAGACACTCGCCCCAGGAACACAGCAGAGTTCTGAGAACCAGCCAAGCCCGTACTCCTGGGAATAAGGTCTCAAGCAGGCCTGCCGGAGTACACTGGGCTAAGCACACAAATAAGGACATCTCCACTTGGGGCAGAAGCAAACCACCAGGAAAACCACTGCCTTCATTGTTTTTTTGGGTTTTTTTAAATATTTATTTATTTATTTGGTTGTGCCGGGTCTTAGTTGTGGCAGACAGTCTCCTTAGTTGCAGCATGTGGGCTCCTTCGTTGCGGCATGCAAACTCTTAGTTGCGGCATGCGTGTGGGATCTAGTTTCCTGACCAGGGATGGAACCCGGGCCCCCTGCATTGGGAGTGCACAGTCTTATCCACTGAGACACCAGGGAAGTCCCCCACTGCCTTCATTCTTATTCTCAGACATCATGCTAGAAATGTGGGAAGCCATGTTAGGATACTGTTCCTGTGCCGATGAGCCTGGCTGTAGGGTGTTGGTTTGCAACCTTCAAGTTCCCGGGACGAAATCTGAAATTGGTCCCTGTACACAGAGGACAAGAAGAGACAGAGGAAAGAAGCGGAGCATCCCGAGTGGCAGGTGGCAGGTTTAATAAGCCAGAGAGCTCATGTAGGAGGCTAGTTCCTGGGCAGCTGCAAGATGATTTATCTCCACATCCACCTGCCAGAATGATAAAAGTCTATGTAGAGGCCTTACCTCTACAGTCCAGACGGTCTCAACACTTTGCTCTCTCAAGGCTGCATCCTTGAAAATGGCTCCCACTGTGGGAAAGGTGGGCAGAACGTACATTCCATCCAAGCACGGGGAGGGGGTGAGGCGCCTCCGATTGCCTGGGTCCCTGTCCCGCCCTCTCCATGACCTTTTCCAACACAGGAAAACATAATGCTTCCAAAACCCAGAACCTAATTGAACCCTTGATGACTGTCCTTTGGGTGGTGGCAGCAGAAGCCCACTTCCAGAAGGTTCAGAAGGCTTGAAACAAAGGGCAGATGATGCACTACAAATAATAACCAATTCTTCCCTTTACCTTCAACAAATGGATCTTATTTAAATACGCTTCACCCCATTTCAATGACTTGTTGCCATAACTCAGCAGATGGGTGGTCCCTATTATTAGGATTAACTAAATCTCACATTCGCTTTACAAAATTGAAGAGGAGAACCTTCCAATGAGGATAACACACAAATAAATGTTAATCTTACCACTGTTTAGAAGTTAGAAGAGTGTCTTGGCTTCAACATACAATTGTGCTGGTTCAAACACGGGACCTGGCCACCCCCAGCTCACCCCACCTGGAGGACAATCCACCTGTCAGAGCCAACAACCGCATCACCTACACTGCCAGTGTATGAGAAAGCATAGATGTTGGACATTTTCTGAAATTAGAACTTGATGCTGAACTTTCTCGGTGATGAATAATCTCCTTTGCTTCTGGATAAAGCATTTCTACTTCTGGGCAAACCAAACCCTCTCCCATCCTGGTTTCTCCCATGCTAGGAAGGCCGAGCTTTCTTTTCAAGATCATCCTGAACCCCTACGCTCTTTTGGGCAAATCTCCTGTATCTATATTTTATATAGGTCTTAAATCTGGCTTTGTCAAACTATGTTACAAGAGCCTGGCAAGTTATTCGAACTTTCTGAACTTCAGCTTCCTTATCTGTAAGGTTGTGTTTATGTAAAGTGTTAACACGTATCATGCCTGGTATACCATTTGCACCCACATTGTGTCTTCCCTACTTAGGTTTTTTTTTTTTTTTTTGCGGTATGCGGGCCTCTCACTGTTGTGGCCTCTCCCGTTGTGGAGCACAGGCTCCAGACGCGCAGGCTCAGTGGCCATGGCTCACGGGCCCAGCCGCTCTGCAGCATGTGGGATCTTCCCGGACCGGGGCACGAACCCATGTTCCCTGAATCAGCAGGCGGACTCTCAACCACTGCGCTACCAGGGAAGCCCCTTAGGTTGTTTTTGAACCCATTTCCTCCTCTGGTTAGTGGCATCTGGACTTCCTGTGGGGAGCCACACCCCTCCTACTCTAAGTCCTGGCAGTTCAGTTGACATCATATAGCACCAGGTTTCAGTACATTCCCAGGTCTGGCTAGTACTCCAGCCATAATGAATAGTTCTGGAATGGTCACATGATCCAAGCTAGGTAAATCAGAACCAATACCAGGATTTTTGCTGGTACTGATGCAAAGGTGAATATTTTCTACTTAGGTTACTAAACTGGGCAATGTAAACTTGAAGGGCCAAAATCTACCACGTGGATAGTCCTTCCCTGAGAATGAAGACAATCCAAAGGAAAGGAGAGCCGAAAGACTGCAAGAAAAGTGTGGAGGGGGATTGGGAAGAGATTTTAGTGTCATTATTTGAGCAGCTGGATCGAACTATACCTGATGCTAAAATCCTCCACCCTTTTCAGATACAAACAACTTCCCTTTTATTTAATCCAGTATAAGCGACATTTCTTCACTTTCAACTGACCAGCTAAATACCAAAGAAAATGTAATAGGTATAAATGTAAAGTCCTATATTTAATTGTGTAAAAAAATACACAAGTATAGGGAGAAAAAGATCAACACTAAGAAGGAAAATGTAATAAACATTTGAGGGCCTTAGTTGAGCAGGGACTCAATATGTGTCAATGTGGGAGGAGGAGCAAAATCTTCTATTTATGAGTCTTTTTGTTTAAAATGGTAGATGGGACACGTATGCTTACTGCCCAACTGATCCTCTGAAATTTCTTGGAAATTACAGCAAAAGTTACCAAAAGAAAATATACATAATAGCTCTGAAACCCAATTAAAGGGTATCATCAGTTGTCCAGAAAATGATTCACTTGTGGAATGCAGAAAGTGGATCCACAGAGAAAACAGACCTGATGAAGCCACAATAGAAAACCGACAGGTGAAGGCGACCGTGGAGGTGGGAACCATTCTTTCCAGTTGAGCCTAAGAGAAATCCAGAGTTCAGAGCCAGCAAATAGAGAGGAGTGGGTGGGGAGAGGAAGGAGGGCATTGGGAACAGCTGAGGCCAGTGGAGCCTCTCTGCACCACCAGCCCTGGCCACAGCTGCAGATTGGCCTCAAGGCCAAGTCCCCAAGACTTGTTTCCTGACCAAGTGAAAGAGATTCCTGGTGGGTCCATCAGAGGCTCAAAACCACGTTTGACCTCCAGTGAACTCATAGATGAGGAGAAACGTGTCTAGTTTTGACACAGGATATTTTTCTGTAGCTTCCCTAACAAAGGAAGCATGAAAAGTACATTGTACAAGATCTCACAGGTCTGAAAATGGCATTATTATACCTTCACACTTGACAGTTTGGTTTGTTGGAATTTCTTCTGAATGGTGAAGACATCACTGCATTGCTTTTCTAGCTTCTAGAAGCCTCATGTCATTCTAATTTCTGAATCTTTTATGTAACTTGTATTTCCTCCCTGGATGCTTTTAGGACTGCTTTGTCCCAACTGTTCAGAAAGTTCAGGTACTGGATTCCTCATGGGTCCTTTCAATATAGAAACTCATATTCTTCAATTATGGACATTTTTCTTGAACTAATTACTTGAAACTTCCCTCCTCTGTATCTTTTATGCACTCTCTTTTGGAAGAGCCATTACTTGGATCTTATATCATCTGAAATTATCCTCTAATTTTTTTCTTTTCTCTCTACAATCTTCTGTCTCTTTGTCTTTTTAATTCTATTTTCTAGGGAATTTCTTCAACTTTCTCTTTAACCTTCTATTTAATTTTTTCTTTCTGTTAACATGTATTCTATTTATTTTTCACTCTCAGAATTTTTCTTTCTTATTGCCTCCTGTTCTTGTTTTATGAATACATTATCTTCTCACTCCAGAGATACTTTTTTTTTGCTTATTTTTACTATTTCCTGCACATTCTCTTTTCTTCCTATTTCCTTTTTTCCTGTTTGTTTATTTATTTATTTGGATAATTCTCTCTCTCTCTCTCTCTGTCTCTGTCTCTGTCTCTCTCTATCTTACACTTGAGCAGAAGTTCTCTACAGAGAAATATTTTGCTCACAGAGGACACTTTTGTTGTCACAGCTGGGGACTTGTGCTACTAATAGCTGATAGGTAGAGACCAGGGATGCTGCTGAGGATTTTACAATGCACAGTAAGCCCCCACAAGAAGAAATTATCTGGCCCCAAATATCAAGAGTGCTGGGGTTGAGAAACTCTGTGTTAGAAGTTCTCTCCAAGGTCTTATGATCCTTGGTGTTTTGCTCATATTTTGGGTGAAACAATGAACATGTGATTGGATTCCTTGTGTGGTTATAAGTGGATCTCATTAACTATGAACTTCACTGCAGGTTAATCTGGATGTCAGTTTCACTGTAGGGCTTTGAACTCTCTGTATCCCTCCCTTCTTTTTATAGACAATATAACTTTTTTTAAATTTTTACTTTACATGGGACTATAGTTGGTTTATGATGTTGTGTTAGTTTCAGGTGTATAGCAAAGTGATTCAGTTATACATATACATGTATCTATCCTTTTTCAAATTCTTTTCCCATTTAGGTTATTACAGAATATTGAGCAGAATTCCCTGTGCTATACAGTAGGTCCTTGTCGGTTACCTATTTTAAATACAGTAGTGTGTATATGTGTATTGCCCCTTTTTTGGAGTTTAGGAATAATTTAATTACACAATTACGGAGTTTGATACAACACTTAATAGCCATTTTTCCTATTAGACTTTATTTTTTTATTTATTTTTTTTTTTTTGCGGTACGTGGGCCTCTCACTGTTGTGGCCTCTCCCGTTGTGGAGCACAGGCTCCGGACGCGCAGGCTCAGCTGCCATGGCTCACGGGCCCAGCCACTCTGCGGCATGTGGGATCTTCCCGGTCCGGGGCACGAACCCGTGTCCCCTGCATCGGCAGACGGACTCTCAACCACTGCGCCACCAGGGAAGCCCATAGACTTTATTTTTAAGAACAGTTTAGATTTACAGAAAAGTTGTGAAATGAGTACAGATGGTTTCTATAAACACTGTTCCCAGCTTCCTCTACTACGAATCATTTACATTAGTTAAGGTGCATTTGTTGCAGTTAATGAACCCATACTAATGCATTATCATTAACTAAAATTCACAACGAAGAGCCGATCTCCTGCCTAGAGGGTTGAAGTCTGGCTGCCTGCATTCTAGGAGCCCACAGAAAAGGCAGCCATTCAGTCTGCAAGCTGCCTTCGTGCAGAGGCTCACTCCCACCTCCACGTGCCCCAGTGGTACCCGGTACCCCTGATGCCCGAGGTTTTCTAGTTCCGACTCTCCAGGGAGGAGGCCTAGATGAACAAAAGTTAAATGAATAGCCCAAAGTGCTGAGCTTCGAGCTCGGGCAGTCTGTGTCTAGAGACTACAGGACACTGCACCCCACCCCTGTTGGGGTGGTGGTAGTAATGATGGCACGGTGGCGGCAGCTAGAGCTCACTCATACCTCACCGCTGGACCTGAGGGCTGATAAAGTGCTGGCACACATGCTACATTAGTTGACCTCATTTAATGCCCACAGGACACTAACTGATGCCACAGGTGAAATACCCAACACCGAACAGACGGCAGGGACAATAACACAAAGTGTGAACTTCTCCAGGGAGGCAGGACTCCTTCTGCATTACTATTCATTCCTGTCCTAGGACTTTCTCAGCCCCACTCTGGGTCTGTCACCAGCTCAGTGATTTCCTGCAAAGTGCACAGTCTTGGTTTGTGTCTAACGTTGTTTCTGGTCCCAGAAGGGTAGGCAGACCTTTCCAGGAGTGATGCGCTCAGGTAGTGACAGTTCCGATCTTTGGTCTCTTGTCGTTCTTTCTTTCTGGAATTGGACAGTGGAAGTTGGCCCTGAGTCCCTGGATTCATAGATCCCTGAGGAGAGAGAAGCATGAGCAAGACAGGTTCAGTCTCCTACACTCAGACAGGTCCGTAGCTGATCTACGCAAGGCCCCGCAGGGAACTAACAAATTCATAAATACTGGAAAATACTGGGGAAAATCATAACAAAATAAGTGGGATCCAAACATGCAAATGTGTAAAACATGGGTGGAGTTATTTGGGGATTAAGGAGTGACTGGGCAAAGCCCAGGCTGCTGGCCAGCTTCCGACTCAGCAGGTCTGGCTGTAATTTGATGCCACCTCGTGGTGGTTATCTTTTTCAGCTTAAATACCGCTGGGGACAACTCTGGGTCCTGTGGCTGCCTGGGATTCCCAGGAAAGGCAGCAAAGATTTGAAGAATTTCCTTATAGATGTTGGCACATTCTGGGAAGATCAGTCAGGAGGGTCTTAAAAAGATAGGGACCCGTCTGCCCCTTGCCTGCTTCCAGAGCCGTTTTTTTGTGGGCCTCTCACTGTTGTGGCCTCTCCCATTGCAGAGCACAGGCTCCAGATGCGCAGGCTCAGCGGCCATGGCTCACAGGCCCAGCCACTCCGCGTTATGTGGGATCTTCCCGGACCGGGGCACGAACCCGTGTCCCCTGCATCGGCAGGCGGACTCTCAACCACTGCACCACCAGGGAAGCCCCCTCCCTGCACCTTTGAAGATAAATACTGGAGCATGCTCCTATTTGTGTATGGAAGCGTGGCAGAAGGTGAGAGGCAATCACAAAACACTCATTTCTTATTCTCTCAGGTGCCTTGTAATGGAGTTTTATGCAAATAAGTTTTAAAGTGCTTCCAAATCTTACCTGAACTACTTCTACCAGTTCTTACGCAGTCCTGCCATCAAGAAAGCTCCACCTTCTAGCAGGTATCCGTTCTGTTTTACTCAGGACTAGATTCTCTTACTAATCTTCAAGGAAGCAAAGTGGGCTCTTTCAATGGTTCTTTTGTGTATATTATAGTTCTGTGGTTACATAACTGCTCCCTGAGCTCTCCACATCCCTCAATAAGCACGTGGCAAATGTTTTAAGAGTAAGGAAGGTGTCTTACCCTCCTTAGCTTGACCCACAGCACTCTGATCCTGTGCTGAGCATCTATTAGGTGCTCAATAAATCTTAGATGAATGAAATGGATGAATAAACCTGATGATTCGATATCCTAATGATATACACAAATCATATAATAAAACTGAAAAGGACTTTATACAAGACAATGTGAAAACTGTCCACCTTTAATGAAAAAATAAATACCTGGCTACTTGGCTTATTCTCACAGACTCCTCGATTGCGATCTTAATCAGATGGGAAAAAAAGACTCCATCATTCATTCACTCAACAAACATTTTTTGAGAACCTACTATGCTCCAGGCACTGTAATAGGCCTTGGAAAAATGAGACATCTTGGTGAAAAAGACAATCCAAGTTCCTTCCCTAACTGAGCTTACTTTTTATAGGTATTTAGGGGTTGGAAAATGTTACAGACTGAACTGTGTCCCCCCACTCAAAATCCATATGTTGAAGCCCTAGCACCCAATGTGGTTGTACTTAGCAGCAGGGGCTTTACAGAGATGATTAGTATATGATAAGTTCAAGAGAATGGGTCCCTAATCTGACAGGACTAGTGTCCTTATAAGAAGAGGAAGAGGGACTTCCCTGGTGGTGCAGTGGATAAGACTCCACACTCCTAATGCAGGGAGCCTGAGGTTCAATCCCCAGTCAGGGAACTAGATCCCACATGGATGACCGCAACTAAGGAGCCGGCAAGCAGCAACTAGGGAGCCCACCTTCCGCAACTAAGACCTGGCACAACCAAATAAATAAATAAATATTTTTTTTAAAAAAGAAGAAGAGGAAGACACACCAGAGATCTCTGTCTCTCCCCACACACAGGGGAAAAGCCATGTGAGGACACGGCAAGAAGGTGGCCATTTATAAGGCAGAAGGAGAAGCCCCACCAGAACTGAACACTGTTGGTACCTTGACCTTGGACTTCCAGCCTCCATAACTATGACAAAATAAATTTCTGTTGTTTAAGCCACCCAGTTTACGGAGATTCATTATGGCAGCCCAGGGTGACTAATGCACAAAGCATCAGTGGTTACTGTGAAAGATAGGAGAGGAGAAAGGAAAGAAAGAAAATTGCTCACAGACAGGAATACTGAGATATTTTGATCATCAATTCGAATTCTTATTATTTATCTAACAAGTTAAGATCACTCCTATTCTTTTAGGGATTCCAGTAAAGGAATATCTACTTCTCTTGAGACTCCTCTTGATGATTACCTGGCTTCCTCAGCCCTGTCGAAAGCCTTTCGCCGCAAGGTTCTGTTCATTGTTTATCTACCTCCTGAGACTCAGAGCCTCCTCCCATATGGCAAGTCTCAGCCTAGTCCATATGCCAGCTGCTGTTGCTCAGAGTCTGGCCTAAATATAGCTGCATCCCTCTCAGGGTTTTCTCATTTCTCCTGTGAACAAAATGCTTTGATTCCCAGTTCTGGTTTTAATTGGACACCTGGCTAATTTGTTTCCATAGATGAGCAATCTCTCTGCAGTCTTTTTGAATCACCAAGACAGTCTGCCCTCCCTTGCGTCTTGGAATTAGGTACGCATATACCCTAGTCAGCTGCTACATGGGCCTGGTCCCTGTTCACATGGCTAAGCTTGGGGTGTTTGCATTTATTATCTATTGCCGTTTAATAAATTACCACAGAGTTAGTTGTTGAAGCAACACAGATATATTATCTTCATTTCTGTGGACCAGGAATCCAAGCTTAGCTGGCTCTTCTACTTCAGGGCCTCTCACATGGTTGCATCAGCTTGTCTCATCTGAAAGCTTGACTGGGGAAGGATAAACGTTCAGGCTCACTCGGGTTCCTGTCAGAATGCTGTTCCTTAAGGCCTGCTGGACTGAGGGCCTCTGTGCCCTGCTGGTGGTTGACCAGAAGTCACCCTTGGTTCCTTGCCACATGGGCCTCTCCAACATGTGCATTTACTTCAGCCAACCATGAAAGCCAAGTGGGCAAATAGAGTCTGCTCGCAAGACAGAGATGACAATCTCTTGTAACCTAATCATTGGAATGACATCCCATCATCTTTGCCATTGTTCTATTGATCAGGAACAAGTCACCAGGTCCAGACTACTCAAGGGTGGTGTGAGCTGATTACAAGAGGATGTGGCTATGTGGAGGTGGCCTTCTTAGAAGTTACCTACCGCAGTGCTGGTGAGCAGAAAAGGAGCCACTCTGAGCCAAAGGTCAGCTCTATGTTTCTTCCGCACCCCTGGAAGAACTACTTACTTTCTTATTTCTTAAGGAAAGGAAATCTAGGAAGATGATACTGATTTGATTGTGATCCACTTTATAGAAGCCATGTCAATTCTGTCTATGAAGTATCTCCATATTCCTTATACCTATTACCCTCAGCCACTTGAACGACTGACAGTTACCACCTGTTAAATGCATCCAAGATGGAACTTATATTATGTCTGCCAAACACCACTCTTCCTGTCTCGGGAAATGGACCATCCCATCCCAAGTTCTCAAGCCAGAAACTAAGAAGTGACCCCTGACTCCTTCCCCTCCTTACTCTGCCTTCACTGAATAAAATATTAGTAAGTAGTTCAATAAGTTATGGTAAGTTATGTAGAAGGGGACCTATATGTCTATAGAGGTAGTTATTTGGAGATGATGAAGGTAGGGCAACAAAAAAATTCCCATGTGATTAGGGTAAATTAATTTACCTCCCTAAGATCTGGTTTTATTTACTAAAAGAAATGAGTATAAACAGATTAATGATAGGATGTGGACATTTCCACGTGGAGGACAGAAAGCTTGAAAAGGATGGGTCTAAGCAGAAAGTGGGCATGATTCTGACAAATGAAGAGCATGCTTATGGAGGTTCATGAGAGGCTGGGGGGATGGAAGAAAAGGGAAAATCCTTAAGGAAGACAGTGGCTCCAAAATCGTGTTTAGGCCATGGTGCAGTCTCACCTGGGGCCCATTCCATCTGCCTCTGCTTCTTGTACTGTTTGTCCACCGCAGTCACCTTCTCAGGGACACTTGGTCTCCACAAGCTATTTTTCTTGGAGTCCCTTCCAGGTCTCCCAGGGTGATGAAGGATTTTAATGCCCTGGGGCCACTACTATAGAATTCTAGTTGCAAGGTGGGTTAGTGGAACCAAAATGACAAATGTTTTTCTGCACCGCAGAGACCTAATCAGTTAGCTCAAACATGGAACTCCTGAGCTAGCCTTGAAATGAGCTGCTAAGAGACTCTCATCCATCTTCTGTTTGAAGCCTTCCAGGTCTCCATCCCCTGTGATATATTGTCAGTTTCCACTAAAAGCCTGGAGTCCCATAGCACTTACTCTCTGAAGGACCTTGGCTGTTCTGGAGAAACCTATTAAATGAACAAGTCAGCAGAGCTTCAATAAACAATCAGATTAACAGCCCAGTGGGAGAGTGAAAATCCCACAAGTAATAGATTTAAAACCCCACTAAGTCCCAAGTTGTGGGTCAGCAGAAGAATTTGCCTCCAAATGTTTTTTGGGTAAAGAGCCATTACACTACCTGGTGGTCTCTGTGTGGGTTCCTTTTACATTTAGTCCTATTTGAGAGTATCAAAAAAGGCATTTTCTGGATGACAGGACTTTGTGTTTTATAATGCTCTGTGAGCCAAACCCAAAACCTTCCACATTTTTTAAATTAATGTAGCAAAAAGAAAAATATATGTACTTGGGGTTGGAGCTACTAGTCAGATTTGAAGGATGTTTAACTCCAGTGGATGCCTTAAGTATAGAGGTCTCCTGGCAAGGGCTTCTCCCTTTCTTTGGAGGAGAAGCCAAGCTATTCCAAGGCCTTCAAGTCTTCAGCCAGCTCAGCTAGCGTGAAGGAGAGGCAAATAGTCACACAAACACGAAACCCTGAATGCAAGAAGAAAGATTCCTTCCACCTCAATGAAAAGTCAGTTGGGGAACAGCCACCAGGAAGGTCATGTAGATGACTCCTGTATGTGAATTAGAAATCTGGAATTGCCGGGAAGCCATCCATAGAGGTGCGGAAAGCTAAGAGCACAACTCCTTTGTCTGTGGACAGCCTCCAGGAAGATAGAACCAAGAGTCAGAACACGGAATGCTGTGGCTGAGTGTTGCTAAGGAAACTCACCTACCTCAAGAAGGATTTCCCTGGCTGGGAGCTACTTGGGAAGGTCGGCCAAGCCTTGGCGGGGTAAGAACTCACCCTGGGGAAAGGGGCCGGACACTGCCAAGGAAGAACGTGGGGATCCATTGACTCCCTTGGTAAGAAAGACAGTCGTACCCCGATGCTGGTGAAGCCACTCATTTGAAGAGTGCAGTCAACTCTTGAATTCAGACACCAGTGCTGGGCTCTGGGATTTGGCCAGTACAGTTGCATCTCCCTCCTGCTGCGTATGACGTGGTCACTGCATCATGTGGCAGGTGCTATTGCCTGCTCTTCCCCAAACTGTTACATGGTAGTTTTTCCTTGCTGACAGAGGTTTATAAAGGCCAACAATGCCAGAAGCTTCTTTTCCAGCATCCTTGAAGCCAGAATTTATTTCACAGGACTTAGGGGGAGTGTAGAGTGGGTTTTCAGAGGAAGGTTTCTTCTCCCTGTGAAAGAAGAAATGCCCCTTTCATTTCCTGTATTAGTTTCCAATGGCTGCGATAACAAATGACCACAAACTTGGGGGCTTAAAACAAGAGAAATTTATTCTCTCATAACTTTGGGGGCTAGAAGTTCAAACTCACATCACTGGGTCAAAAGCAAGGTGTTGACATAGCCACCTCCCTCCAGAGTTGCTAGGGGACCATCTGTTTCTTGCCTCTTTCAGCTATGGAGGCTGTTGGCATTCCTTGGTTTGTGGCCACATTACTCCAATTTCTGCCTCTGTGTTCACTTTCCTTATTCTCCCTTGGAAATTTTCAAAACTTACAAATTCCAAAAAAAATTCAACAACCTAATCCCAATTCCAAGCATTTTTTTTCCTTTCACATGTTCCCCCACCCGGTTTTTAAACACAGTAGCGGTACCTGATAGTATATCATTGGCTCTAATTCCTTCCCAAAACACTAGACAGGATGGAAATTAACTGTTAAAAATTCACAAATTATTTATGTCTAGAAATCCTGTTTCAGCAGCTTCTCAATAACCAAGATAAGTAAACCCTTTCATTCATGAGTCAGTGTGACTTAACTATTTATTCCAGAAAATTATTTCCCAGGAAAATGAGACTCTTTAATAATAATTGGAAAATTAAGGAAATTCCTGCAAATACATCTGTCCAGTTTGCTGAAATGGAGAAGCAGTTCCCGTATCGAGACCACAGAGGGCGCACCTGGGCAACCCCCTCACTGATCGCACAGCAGTTCGCTTTCTAAATTCACTTCAAGACGCATGCTTGTTGCACCTACCAACCCAAAATATAAGATGTCATACATTTTGTCCAGTTCACCATCAGTCCTCTGCCTTGAAAGACCTGCCTTAAACCCCTTGGTACCCGCCCCCCCAGAAACAAAATCCTGCAAATGACCTCTGGGGGCCTCCCCTCTGGGACATAAGACTCTGCCAAAGTGGAGTTCCCCTTCGCTGCAGTGGGTCCAATAAACTTGGCTTTGCTTGTGAGTAGATTTTTCCAGTGGTCGTTTGGGGAGTTGATGGCAAACCTCTACCAGTTTGCAAGTTAAATTTGTTTCCTTAAATAGTATTAAGTTCCAAATTCTGGTCTGGACCATGAGGCGACAACTGTAGGTGAGGGTTTGTGAATGGCTTCTCTTAATGACATTTTCCCTTTCGGTTTCCCTTGAGGCCACTCTGGGGGTTCCCGCTCCCACTATGCAGAAAGCAGTTATTCGGAAGGTAGAGAATTGGGAGCCTTGTGCATTTTGTACTCCCGGTGCCTGGCATAGTGTTTATTTTCCATTTGTCTCCCCAAATGCATCTAAAGCCCCAATTCTGAGAATAACTCTTGAGAATGTAGCAGCCCTACATTCTAAAGCAGGGTACTAGGCACATTACTTACAGAGTTACAAAATAGCAAAACTAGGCTTGTAACCTCTACCCTGGCACCCACCCCCAGCCTATAAAAGAGAAGACTGCATGTCTGAGAGTAGGCTTGGGAAGCCCCGCTGGGTAGAGGGTTGCTGACCTTGTAATGACAGCTATTACATTTTCTGCCCTGTTCCACCTGATTTTTTTTTTTTTTTTGCGGTATGCGGACCTCTCACTGCTGTGGCCTCTCCCGTTGAGCAGCACAGGCTCCAGACACGCACGCTCAGCGGCCATGGCTCACGGGCCCAGCTGCTCTGCAGCATGTGGGATCTTCCTGGACCGGGGCACGAACCCGTGTCCCCTGCATCGGCAGGCAGACTCTCAACCACTGTGCCACTAGGGAAGCCCTCCACCTGATTTTTAAAATCTGTTTATATTGGGACCCACAATTGAAAATACTTTTTACATTGAGTCTCAGTACACGAATACGTGTGTGTGTGTATAAACTGAAAATTTTCATAAACTAATGGCTACCCTTGTTACATGTAGTGTACTCTGATACTCTGATATTTCTATTCCAATTCATTGTATTCTTTTTTTTTTTTTTTTTTTTTTTTTGGCTGCCTGGCATGCGGGATCTTAGTTCCCTGACCAGGGATCTAACCCGTGCCCCCTGCAGTGGAAGTGCAGAGTCTTAACCACTGGACCACCAGGGAGGTCCCCTTCATTATTTTTAAAATGTAGTTACCAACCCCTAAGTGAATTTGACAACCAATGGACCACAAACCCCAGGTTAGGAAACTCTCACAGAGATACACCTTTAGAAATCAGAGAATCTAATGAAACAGCAGCCAGCTTCTTAGTCCAGGCTAGGTGATGGGGATCTCAGCTTTAACTCCGAAAATTCAGTCCAGAGGAGTCATGGGGCCAAAGTGAGTCAGGCTGAATTGATTTCAGGGCTCGCTAATGAGTCACAATCCACAGAATGAAAAGCAATAACAAACCCAGCTTCATTCCTAGACTTCATCGGGGTTGCCGATTGCCAGATAGGGTTGGGAGAAATAAGAGCCAGTAAACCTCTCCCTGACGTGGCCACTTAATCCTTGTGACACAGTTTTGCACAATGTTCCCCTCTTTCCTTTCTCCCGTAGATGGTGATTCTAAAATCCAGGGTGTACAAATAAAAAGAAAATGTGTTCCAATGCTCCTGGTAATTGGAGGAGAAATGGTTCTCTGGATTCCCAGTTGAGAACAGTAATAGTGAATGTTCTACTGGAAAGAAAGAGTCTTTTTTTTTTTTTAATTGAAGTATAGTTGATTTACAACGTTGTGTTCGTTTCTGGTGTACAGCAAAGTGATTCAGTTATATAACTTATATATATATATATATATATATATATATATATATATATATATATATATAACATATATACACATATATGTATATATATTTTTCAGATTCTTTTCCCATATAGGTTATTACAAGATATTGAATGTAGTTCCCTGTGCTAACTAGTAGGTCCTTGCTGTTTATTTTATATATAGTAGTGTGTATCTGTTAATCCCAAACTCCTAATTTATCCCTCCCCCCTTACCCTTTGGTAACCATAAATTTGCTTTCTATGTCTGTGGGTCTATTTCTGTTTTGTAAATAAATTATTTGTAGCATTTTTTACTCCCCATATAAGTGATATCATATTTGTCTTTGTCTGACTTACTTCACTTAGTATGATAATCTCTAGGTTCATCCATGTTGCTGCAAATGGCATTATTTCATGCTTTTCTATGACTGAGTACTATTCCATTATATCTATGTACCACAACTTCTTTATCCATTGAAAGGGTCTCTGCTTGGGGAGAAGTGTCTCCATCCCACAGCATGGCTGGATACTGTGTGACAGGCTTTGCCTGGGATAGGCCTGTGTGTCGACGCAAACACTTTTTACCATTATCTTCCAGAGAAGAAAGACCTTTCCCCTTATTTCCCATATTTCCTGAGAAACCACAATGTAGGAAGTTTTTTCACAATTCAAAAAGTCCTAACCATGAGAGAGGAGCGATATTGTAAATATGTCCTTCACCTTCCACTGAGAAAAACAGCAATATATGTAAAATCAGGAAAAATAATTTTCATAATTCCAGCTGTATACAAAGCTCTTTTCCTATCTCTTCAGAAACAAAGACCCCACTGGCCCATTTCCTAACCTGCTCTAACTTCTCCCATTCAAATAGAATGTCACATTTAGAGTCAGACATTCACAGGGGTTGTTGAACTCATTATTTATTTATTTATTTATTTATTTATTATTTATTTTTTTTTTTGCGGTACGCGGGCCTCTCACTGTCGTGGCCTCTCCTGCCGCAGAGCACAGGCTCTGGACGCGCAGGCTCAGTGGCCATGGCTCACGGGCCCAGCCGCTCCGAGGCATGTGGGATCCTCGCGGACCGGGGCACGAACCCGTGTCCCCCGCATCGGCAGGCGGACCCTCAACCACTGCGCCACCAGGGAAGCCTGAATCTCATTTTTAAAAAGTCAAATAGATTCTGAGTCCATGATGAATGACGTAAGCCAGAAAGTAGGGACAGGATAAGAGAAATGTTCCTACGTATAGCAAAAATGACTTTGCCCAAGCAAGGACGTTTAGTTCTGAAATCAAGTTAATGATGAAGTTACCCAGACATCATGGGCTGAAAAGAAAAAAAAAAAAAAAAAACCAACCCTGAAGGCACATGTGCACACAGTTGGTTCAGAAACCACCTTGTGGTCCAAACCTTCCAGGCAAGGCCACTGGACCACCCCTCCCCGCTTCCCCACTGACCCTTTGTCACACACTTCAGGGTTGTTTCCTTTATTCCCTCAAGGCCACCAACCACATTTCCCTTAGCTTGGGGACTGCTGAGTGCTGGGGACAGGAGAGGACCCAGTGTGACTTTGCCTGGATGAATACCCCCAAGAGTGGTTCTGTGCCTCCCCCAGCAGTGCTGATAGTGTCTGGGAGGGGGAGTGATGAATGCAAAGGTAGAACGGCCCACAAAAGGGACATAGAACCTCACAAAGGCCCTCAGACAGCTGCCTGAAAAACACTACTCAGTAGTCGCTTCAAGAACCCCAACAGAGTGAAACTCTCCTGGGGCAGGGAAATTTTTTTTTTTTTTTTTTTTGGCAGTACACGGGCCTCTCACTGTTGTGGCCTCTCCCGTTGCGGAGCACAGGCTCCGGACGCACAGGCTCAGCGGCCATGGTTCACGGGCCCAACCGCTCCAAGGCATGTGGAATCTTCCCGGACCGGGGCACGAACCTGTGTCCCCTGCATCGGCAGGCGGACTCTCAACCACTGCGCCACCAGGGAAGTCCGGGAAATCATTTTTGAAAACATAACTAATAGGTTCCTTTATTACTTAATCTTAGGACAGCACTAAGAGAAAAAGATCATGGAACGTTTCTCATCATACAGATAAAGAAACTAATCAGAGAAGTGGAGATTTACTTAATGTTCTTCATCTAGTAAGTGGCAGAACCAAGACTCAAGCCAGTTCTAACGCCAAGGTTAATGTTCTTTCCTTGGGCTTGTCAGGGGCAGAAGGGGCAGGTAGAGCCTTGGAGAAGAGCAATGACATAAAGTGTGTAACAAAGCACTGGGTGATAGGCCTGCCTTCGAGTCCTAGTTACAATCTCAGCATTCCATCCAGGGCTGAGATGCTGATATGAGAGAAAATCTTTCACTTCTGGGAGAGGGGAAATTATATTAACCCTCTGTTGCATTTTATGAAACAACATTTACCTATAAAACTTCATTTGGAATGAAGTCATGTATTCAACAGTTGGGGGACGAAGTGATTTAATCCTAAAGGCCTGTCATGTTTATTCTGAGAAAGAATGTGCCATCTATTTGGGTCCTCTCTCTCAGGTCATTTGACTTAATTTTAAAGAGATGCCTTAAAACAGAGAAACATTCAGATGTACAACCTGTATCATTTCTGAAGTTTTTCTAATGAAGAATGTTCTGAGTTCTGAGTCCAGTGAGGTCCTGGATACCCTGTTTTGTGCAGTTGGCCTGGCAGCCTCTCTTGGGTAGGGAACTTGTGTGTGGTTTACACAATGTCCCTCTTTGGAGCTGGGAAGATTTTAATCTACTGTTTCTTCTTTACTCACTTTAGAAACATTGAGCTGAGCGCTGTGTGGTGCCTGGGTGTTGGGGACACACTGGTCTCTGCTCTCAAACAATCAGACAAGTGGAGGAGGACCAAGCTATAAACAGGGCCTGACGATGTAGGCAGTGGGTGATTCAAATCACATGTGCT
Source organism: Mesoplodon mirus (assembly GCF_964341445.2). Classification (NCBI taxonomy): domain Eukaryota; kingdom Metazoa; phylum Chordata; class Mammalia; order Artiodactyla; family Ziphiidae; genus Mesoplodon; species Mesoplodon mirus. The sequence goes on along the minus strand of NC_138988.1, from coordinate 77,588,548 downwards.
GGAAAGTGACAGACCCTGGGTGGATCCCAGCTTCAGGGCTCCTATGACTTTGGGCAGGGTCTTAACTTGGCTGAGTTCATTTTCTCATTTATAGAAGCAAGTAATAATAAGACCTACCACACAGTTTCCTTGCGAGGAAGAAACAAGCAAGTACATGTGAAAAGCTAGGCATCACCTAGCACATAGTAATATCTCAATAAATATCAGCCTTGACAGAGGAGAATCAGGAAAGGCTTCCCAGTTCCCTGATGGTCTAATGTTAGGATTCCGGGCTTTCACTGTCATGGCCCGGGTTCAATCCGTGGTCCGGTTATTGATGAATTGAGATCCTGCAAGCCATGCAGCGTGGCAAAAAAAAAAGGAAAGGCTTCCCAGAAACTGCGACACCAGAGCAAGGAGAGGCAGAATAATTAGCAGAGCTTCTCAACCGGGGGCACATTTAGCAATGTCTGGAGACATCTTTGGTTGTCACAACTGGGGCAGTGGCGGGGTGGGGGGAGCAGTGAATGCTACTGGCCTCCAGTGGGTAGAGGCCAGGGATGCTGTTAACCTACAATGCACAGGATGGCCCCCAGCAAAGAACTGTCCAGCCCAAATGTCAATTGTGCTGGGGTTGAGAAACCCTGATTTAGAGCGTGGATTCTATAGCCAAAATGCCTGGGTTTTGTAGGGGAGGGAAGTCTTGTTTCTCTTCTCTCTTAGTTAGTTTTAATAACAGGAGGCTGCCAATTAAGCTGACAAAAGGTCAACAGGAGGAAAAGGGTGATTCATATTTCACACAGGGGTCTAGAGAAGAAGTAGCTGCTGCGTTACATGGTTACAGTTAAAGGCTTATATGTACACCTAACTTAGCAGAGGAAAGGGAGGGGGAGAAAGGCTTCTAGGGAAGGAACAAATAGGCATCTTTAGGAAGACAACTGGGTTTCTAGAAAAAGAGGAGATAAAGTTTGTGATAATGTTTGTCTGCACAGGTATCAGTGGTCTTTTGTCTTCTTCAGGACCACAGATCTACCCCAAAGAGGGATCTATGGTAGGTTTACTTTTGGGAGTAGAAGTTGCCCCTTAGAGGGGATTCATGGCAGCTCTAATTTCTCAGAAGTCTCTGCTTTTGGTCAGATAAGGGAAGCTCTGAGAAGACTTGTTTCTGCATCTATTGAATTTCAAATATCTTCAGCTTAAAGTAATCTTTATCCCAACTCTGAGGTTCCAGGTGGGACATGACACTTTAAATTCTGGCTCTGTCACTTACTAGCTGTGTGACTTAGGGCAAGTTACTGAACCTTTCTGTGCTTCACTTAACTCATTTGTAAATGGAGAAATTGAGAGAAATTATTGGTTTTTTTAAAAATTAATTAATTAATTAATTGGGTTTTTTTGGCTGTGCTGGGTCTTCGTTGCTGAGTGCTGGCTTTCTCTAGTTGAGGTGAGCAGGGGCTACTCTTCGTTGTGGTGCGCAGGCTTCTCATTGCAGTGGCTTCTCTTATTGCGGAGCACGGGCTCTAGGTGCACAGTAGTTGCGGCACGTGGGCTCAGTAGTTGTGGCTCGCGGGCTCTAGAGCGCAGGCTCAGTAGTTGTGGCGCACGGGCTTAGTTGCTCCACAGCATGTGGGACCTTCCTGGACCAGGGCTCGAACCCATGTCCCCTGCATTGGCAGGCAGATTCTTAACCACTGCGCCACCAGGGAAGTCCACTTATTGAGTTATGGGTAAATATCTGGAACATACTAAGCACGACATTTATACTTACATAAATTCCAATGTCCAAATCCTAACAGATATTTTCCCCAAAATCAGGAGTAACGACCTCTTTCTATGCCTTATATAGCTTCCAGACAGATCACCCTCAGTCCCGTGGAGTTCTAGTGAGTCTTTCCTTTGGCCTCTATATCTTTAGCCAAGTCTCAGCCTGGTTTACTTGGCTCTGTTAGTTGAGCATGATTTAAAACTCACATGTAAGATGTGAAATATACAAACATGGAGTATCCTGGGATGCCGCTGGAGAAAGGGCAAAGGGGGCAGGAAGGATGCAGAGCTGGGGGACAATTACTAGCATCTCTTTTGCAACTTCTGCTTTTATTATTTTATGTTTACTCTCCATTTTCCCTTTCTGTTCAGGACTCATATCCCCAACACCTCTAAAACATTCCTCTGTGATTTTTCTTAAGAACAATCATGATAAGGCTTTATAGCTTCTTATTGTTCAAGGGCATTTTAGAATAATAGTCTGTGCTTGGATAGTTGAAGGATAGATGAGCAGTCAGATTCTTGGATTTCTTTATGATTTCTCTCTTAGCAAAGCAAAAGGCCAGCTGGACCAATGGTGTATTTATACAAGCACCTGCACCTGAGCCATTCATAAAAGAAAAGGATTAGAATCACCAGCATCTATGGCAAGCGAGTTCAGAATGGAGCATATTGGAAACAGGATGATTCTTTTTTTTCTCTGAATATTTCTCCCCCACTTTTTTCTTCCATATTCCTTGTGACTATCAAAGTCTGTCCTTCAGGCTGTATGCTTTCAGAGATTTCATCTGAGTCTTCTAAAAACTTTCTGAACCTAGGTAAGAATCCACTGGTGGCCGTGAAATTTGAATTCACTCAGGGGCACTGTCACCCCTCTTCCTCAAAGATGGTTTTCAGCCTCCTTCCGGATCATTTCACGGTATCATTTCTTTCTTTCTTCTTTTTTTTTTTTTGCGGTACGCGGGCCTCTCACTGTCATGGCCTCTCCCGTTGTGGAGCACAGGCTCCGGACACACAGGCTCAGCAGCCATGGCTCACGGGCCCAGCCACTCCGCGGCATGTGGGATCTTCCAGGACCGGGGTACGAACCCGTGTCCCCTGCATCGGCAGGCGGACTCTCAACCACTGCGCCACCAGGGAAGCCCTGTATCATTTCTTGTTTGTTTCAGTCCTTAGACCAGAAAAACATTTTTCAAAGCATCAACACCACCTGAAAGGTCAACCAAATCCAGAAATTGTATTTAGGGTACTCAAAATAGGATGAGGAGAAGAGACCAGCTCCACAGTACATTTGAAATGCAGCACATCAAGTTGCTTGTTTACTTTCCTTAGACAGCCAATCCAAGATGGGCCGTCAAGGTCATTAGCAAAAATACTTGCTCTCTCGCCTATAGCATCTTCCAAAAATTTGACATCAGTGAACCCAGTTCCTTATAAAAAAGGCTCTCACAGGGAATAGGTTGCCTTTTCTATCTACTATTCTTATGAAACAAGTTGTGGAATTGGATTTGGTTATTGGGGCAGATTTATAGACTTCTGTGATTCACCTTCAATCAGAGCTGATTTTACAAAATAGAGTTTAAAATGTCTCATCATAAAACAGCTTCCTGTGCAAATATGTTCCATGATTCTAAAAATGGGACTGCTCTGGCAGGATCAGAAGAACAAGGATATATGGTTCCAGGGAAAAATTCAACCTGAGAGGATAATTCCCTGTTTTCTTTTATAAATAAACACTCAGGGGCTCTTAGTAAGTAGTCCTGGGCTCATTTGTTTTTTGTTTCTGCTGCTGCTTTTGCTTTTTCCTGCCTTCTCTGTCTCCTTCTCCCCTTCTTTACAAAGACCTTAAAAAGACTGACATTTCTCTTGCTTCCTTGTTTCCTATTTGAGATTCTGTCCCCGAGAGGTTATTGGGTTTTCATAAGGTTACTAGTGTTAGGTTTCAGTAAAACCACGTGGTTAATATCAAAATTTGAATTTTCTGTGACCCGTTAAAATAAAAGAACACGGATAATTATGTTTAAAAAAGGGGAGGGGGTTTCCCTGGTGGCACAGTGGTTGAGAGTCCGCCTGCCGATGCAGGGGACACGGGTTCGTGCCCCGGTCAGTGAGAGGCCCGCGTACCGCAAAAAAAAAAAAAAAGGAGGTCAGGAATAATTTTATTAGTGGCCCAAATCCCTAGAACCGAGGTTGCAATCAAATCCAGCACGCAGCCTGTTTTTCTAGTCTTAGAATATCTTTACATTTTGAAAACATTGCAAAAAACGCCCCCAAAGACACAAACAGTGAAAAAACGCAGCAGACATCTTACATGGCTTGCAAAGCTTTACTATTTGCTCTTTGGTTTTTTACAGAAAATGCTTGCTGAGCCCTGCTCCACTGCGTCCTTTTTCTCCTGGCCTGATAGATCACTAATCTAGTCATCTTCAGATTGTTCAGCTGAGCTTGCATTTTCTACTTGGTCTATCTTTTTCATCTAAAAACACTTGTAACATTATTCCTTGGATTTATTTTTTGTGGTGACTCATTTTCTGATGTCAGTCATGCATTTATATTTACTGAGTTACTAAAACATTCCAGCCACTGAGATACTACTTGGGGTAAACTAATCTGTGATTACCAATAAAGCCCCAAGTCCAGTGGCTTAAAGATATATTTCAAACAAATATTAGACTCATTTAAGCTTCCTTTTAAAAATCGCTCTGATAGTAAATATGCATCTTTGTTATTTCATATCTTAAAAGTCTTCTATGGTTTCTCTTTCCCTACAGGACAGAGTGCAAACTACTTAGCCTGGCTGGCTTTAGGGCTTCCCACAATTGTCTTTCTTTTTTTTTTTTCCCCCGGTACGCGGGCCTCTCACTGTTGTGGCCCCTCCCGTTGCGGAGCACAGGCTCCGGATGCGCAGGCTCAGTGGCCATGGCTCACGGGCCCAGCCGCTCCGCGGCATGTGGGATCTTCCCGGACCGGGGCACGAACCCGTGTCGCCTAGCATCGGCAGGCGGACTCTCTACCAAAGCCCCCACCACTGTCTTTCTAATCTCCCCTCCCACTAGTTCCCCACAGGGACCCTACACAGGATCAGCTGGGCTATTCATTATCAGCTAAACATAAGTAGTTGTTTGCTCTATTCATTCTGTTGAACACGCTAATCTCGTATCTTAGAAAAACACTCCAGATATTTCCACTAAAAATAAAATGAGTTGATAGAACAGCTGTTATGAATACATGGTGGCTAAAAGTGGCAAACTATTCTTATACAAGTTTTGTTTAACATGATTTCATCCTCAAATATTAAAGGACAGTGAATTCAGAGCATTGAACGAGACTAATGTGTCCGGCCTGGTGCTGTGGCTGAAGCACAGTCCTTGTTCTCAGAAGACATCAAAGTTTAGAACCCAAACTTACCTCTGGATCTCTCAACACTCCTTTCCTCCTCATTCACTCATCCATTCATTCAGTAAACTCTTATTGCAGTGATCAGGCACACACAAGTCATCAGGCCCCGTCTCAGCCACTTGGAACATTAACCAACAATTACAGGTGCAATGGCTGAGGAACGCAGGGCCCTCTGGGGTACATGGGGGCACATAAACAGGCAGGGCTGAGAAAGGGTGGGTGTCCTGGAGGAAGGTACTTATGACTTTGGTCTTTAAAAATTTAGGGGAGGTAGCCAGGCAAAGAGTAGACAGAGAAGTGTCCAGACTAGATTTCTCACCTCAGCTGTTTCATCTATAGCTGTGAATATTCTTGCTTTTCGGAAGTACTATGCTTGTCCAAGAATGGAGGGGAAATGTTGTAGAAGGGGTTGGTTCTTTTTTCTCGATTTTCCTTTTACTAGATTGCATGGCTTGACAACAGAAAATGTATCTTGATCTTTGGTATATTTAATCTTTTGCCATAAGTGATAAGTCCAAGTTAAATATGTACCAGTGGGACTATGAGATTCCTACATTCATCCCTGTGGTGTTGCTAAGTTGAGAACTGATCATTTCAAGAAAGAAAGAAAAAAAAATTATCTATAAATAGACGTAAAGGAAATGCCAAAGTAGTGACTTAAAAAGGCAAGCCAGTGAACTACTTTGCAAATTATCTTTGTGCAAAAAATTAATTATCCTTGTGCTATTAGGATCTTAGGATCTATTGGAGACAGTATAGAATTAAGAGTGTATACTTTAGAGCCAAACTTCTTAGGGTCAACTCTCAGCTGTGACAACACCTAGCTGTGTGAACTAGGTAAATTGTTTAATCTCTCTGGGCCAGGGTCCTCATATATAAAATGAGGAATAATAATAGTACCCACCTCACTGGGCCATTGTGAGAACTAAAGAAATAAATAGAGGGAAACGACTTAAATAAGTGTTTGAGGGCCTCCCTGGTGGCACAGTGGTTGAGAGTACGCCTGCCGATGCAGGGGACACGGGTTTGTGCCCCGGTCCGGGAAGATCCCACATGCCGCTGAGCAGCTGGGCCCGTGAGCCATGGCCGCTGAGCCTGTGCATCCAGAGCCTGTGCTCCGCAAGGGGAGAGTCCACAACAGTGAGAGGCCTGCGTACCGCCAAAAAAAATAAAATAAAAATAAGTGTTTGATACTGACTTTCTATCATGACTAAATCAATGAACAGGTTTCTGCAGCAGGATTTTATCACATTCCATGGCAAATTACGTTCCCAGATCCTAAAATATTCCCCATGTGGAGGAATAGGGATGGAATGCAGTGAGTGGAGCACAATCAGGTCACTCTGGGGGGTTATCCAGGGCACCTTGGTGAGTTTATGCTGCAGTTGTACTTTTTTTTTAGACCATGCGTGCTCACAGCTGTCCAAGATATAGTAGGGGAGATATAGTAGCAGCCCACTTTCCCCACGTCATGTTCAATTCAAATACCCACAGTCATCCTTGCCAGTCTCTTGATTCACTTCTGCCAGATGATACCCATGGGGTTTCCTATACTTTACTGAGCCAGCGAGTGCACTGGCTAACTCAGCCCTTTTTATGGGTGAGCATTACTTACCTCCTGACTTCATCCCTATCTTTCTCCGGGGACAGATCCCTTCCCATTCTAACTCTGATGCAATGAACATCAGATAATAAGTCTAACGTATGGCCCCTCGAATTCCTCAGTTAAATTACAAACAGATGGATAGAAGATGTGAGACTCCTGACATAAAGTTGGTCCTGCTTATTTTTTCTGCCCATTCTTATATCGAGGAAGATAATTCATGATCTGAGTATAAACGGTGCTCCCAATATAGTCACGCAGCCATGATCTGGAAGGCCAGAGGGCTCATGTAACATCATTTATGAAAAAAATAGGAATTTCTCTGGCCAGCTGTGGGATGCGAAACACATCCCTGGCTATTCTACCCAATAATGCTAAGATCCCACAGAGGAAATTAAATGTCATGAGATGCCCTTAATCATGAGAGTTGGCAAAATTGTTCTTCAAAGAGTACAGGGCAACATAAAGAGCATCGCAGGAGAGTCACGTGACAGAGAGAGAAGGGTCCACAAAAGGCGTGGTGCCATGTGGAGGGGAGCTTATCCCCTCTACGCTTCTTGAGTCGTGCGGCCAGACTAATAATAAAATTGACATAAGACAAATTAACAGGAGAAAAGGATACTAATTTTAATTCATGCACACAAGGGTGACCAGTCTATTTACTCGCCTTTCCAAAGAAAATGCCCATCCTACTGACCCATTCCTCTAAGGGCCTTTCCCTCCTACAAACTGTGCTCCTCTGAGAGAGTCAGACTTAGTCACACATATGTGTAAGCCAAAGGCTAACAGAGGTGGGTTGGCATCACGCCTGCAAGAAAAGCCTTAACACAAAGAGATGACTTTCCAATTATAAAATTGTAGCCATTGGGGAATGGGGCAGGGAAAACCCTCCCATGGTTTTCCCTACTCTTCCACACCAAGAAGGCATGAAGCCATAAAAGCAATTGCTACCTGCTTTGTCTATTCATAAACTGTAATACTGACAAAAGAACTCAGGGCACACTCATGTTGAAATGTTTTTATGTACATTTTAAATATAAATACCTAGAGTGTCTTTTTGGTCTGGAAGGAGGACAATATGTTTAGGTCCTCCCACACTGGGTACATTTGCAGAATTACAATTCCCATGATAAGCCAATGCTTTTCAAAATAAATGGTGAGGTTAAACCAAGTACTACTTAGAGGCTTCTGAGGGTTGTATCCTCCACAAAGAGCTGAGAATGTGGTTTTGACTAAATGTTTTCACCCCGTACACCACAAACACACGTGCAGTTTTGTATTTGGCTCCTTCTGAGAACTTCTTTCAAAATAGACCTCAAACCAGATACCAGAAGACAACTGTCCCTCCTGCCTGCATTAGCACATCCTAAACTGATTTGATTATTCAACAAATGACATTCAGTTCTAGCCTAGAAAATAATCCTTTCTTTGCTGTACGGTTTCCAGACTTCGTTTCATAAAGTGAAAGAACGTGAAAAGCAGCAGAGCAGAGGTCCCAAGGAGTCCCTAGACTTGCAAGTTCAAGTTCTTATATGCTGCAGACTGAGCTGATCGGTTCACTGCTACACGCAGAAACGTGACCACTAAAAGTCAATCTCCACTAGGCCTAATTCATGAACTTTGTGGGGGAAGATCACAAAGCAGGATTTATTTTTTGTTGCTGTTGTTTATGGAGGTATAATTTACATATAGTAAAATTCAATATTTTCAGGTATATAGTTCTCTGGATTTTGACAACCTTAGACAGTCATGTAACCACCATCACAGTCAAGAGTCCCTCACATCAGAAAGTTCCCTTGTGGCCCTTTGTAGCCAATCCCCTCCCTTCATGACCGGCCCTTGGAAAACACCAATCTAATTTCTGTCCCTATTGTTTTGCCTCATCTAGAAGGTCATATAAATGGAATCATACAGTACATAGCCAATTGTATCTGCATTCTTTCATTTAGCAAAATGCTTTTGAGACTCATCCAGGTTGTTGCATGTATCAGTACTTCACTCCTTCTTATTGATGAATAGTCTTCCATTTATGGATATACCAGAATTTTGTGTATCTATGTACTGTTGAGGACCTTTGGGTTGTTTCTAGCTTTTAATAATGAATAAAGCTAATAAACTTTGCTTATAACTTTTTGAGTGGATATCTTCTTTTCTCTTGGAGTGGGATTCCTCGGTTATATAAGTGCACATTTAACTTTATATGAAACTTTTCCAGAATGGCTGTACCGTTCCCACCATCAATGTATCATAGTTGCAGTTGCTCTGCATCAGCAATAGATGTTGTCAGTTTCCTTGATTTGAGCCATTTTAATCATAATTCATGGACTTTGGATCTAGGATGAGCCGTAAAATTAAACATCCTGCTAGCTACATATACTGGGTTGAATAGCGTTCAACCCTCCAAATTCACATTCTCCTGGAACCTCAGAATATGACCTTATTTGCAAATAGGATCTTTGCAGCTGTAAGTAGTTAAATTTAGATGAAGTCTTACTAGATTAAAGAGGGCCTTATTCCAATGGCTGGTGTCCTCATACAAGGCCATGTGGAAACACAGAGACATACAGAGGAGAACACCATGTGAAAATGGGGGCAGTGATTGGAGCTGCAATGGGCCCAGGAATGCCAGAACCACCGGAAACTGGAAGAGACAAGGCAGGATTCTTCCTTAGAGCCTCTGGAGGGAGGGTGGCCCTGCCGACATCTTGATTTCAGACTTCAAGCCTCCAAAGCTGTAAGAGAATAAACTTCTGTTGAGCTAAGCCACCCAGTTTGTGGTGCTTTGTTCCAGTAGCCCTAGGAAAATAATATACTATGAATACAATTTGAAAAATCCAGTAATGCAAAGAAGTTTACACAGTTATATTTGACTGACATAAAGCTTTCTGAGAATAAAACATACTAATTGTTTGTGTGAAAATATAGTTCTAATTAGTACAAATATATCATTAGCAGCCTAAATTACTAATAGGCATAAAATTACTTGGACTAAATCTTTGAATAATCTGTAATTTAACTTTTTTTTTTTTTTTTTTCTTTTTTTTTTGCGGTATGCGGGCCTCTCACTGTTGGGGCCTCTCCCGTTGTGGAGCACAGGCTCCGGATGCGCAGGCCCAGCGGCCATGGCTCACGGGCCCAGCCGCTCCGCGGCATATGGGATCCTCCCAGACCGGGGCACGAACCCGTATCCCCTGCATCGGCAGGCGGACTCTCAACCACTGCGCCACCAGGGAGGCCCTGTAATTTAACTTTTCACTCATTGGGTTGAACTTCTGCTAATGAGTCCAAATTAGTGGTGACCTACTATTGATCAAGAATTAAGGTCAGTCCTCGGGGGGAGGGGAAGGGATAAATTAGGAATTTGGGATTAACAGATACACACTACTTTATATAAAATAGATAAACAACAAGGACCTACTGTATAGCACAAGGAACTACATTAAATATCTTGTAATAACCTATAATGGACAAGAATCTGAAAAGGGATATTTATATATACATATATATATATGACTGAATCACTTTGCTGTACACCTGAAACATTGTTAATCAACTATACGTCAATCAAAAAAAAAAAAAAAAAGAATTAAGGTCTGTCCAGAACGAGAATCCTGATGGTTCCTAATCTATGGATGTTCAATACATGAGACCCATATTTTGCAGAATGTTCTATAAAGGATTAAGAGATAGACTTTGTTTATTTTAGTTGTTGTGGTGGAATATATTACAATCTTAAAGATTTTTAAAACTGTGAAATAATTTGCTCATTTTCCCTACCACATGGTATAGACTAGTTTTGAAAACAAAACATCTGTGGCAGAGCCAGTGTTGGCTATTTCATTTAAAAAAAACGATCCTATTCCAGTTTTACTACAAACCTCTTCCAGCTCCTGAGGAAGAAAATAATTCAGCTCTCCAACCCCTATTAGACAGGCAGAGGGACCCCCATCTCCAGCCCAAAACCCATGAAAGAAGTTGATTCTTCTGTTACACCGTTATTCAGAAAAATATTACTAGCTCAATGATTACACATATTAATTCAATAATATAAAACAAAGGAATAGCTACAGTCAACAGGTTGTGGCATAGGCGACCATAACTGGCTGAGTAGTGATTTCATTTGGACAGAAATCAAGGTAACAGGGAGGACAGAAGGGCTGGTACAGATGTGGAGGCAGGAATTCCATGTTTTTACAATCATTCCTGTAGCTGTACTATGTAAGCCAGATTGTTTTTACCGTTAGAGACATAAGTTATATAACAAGCCTGCCAGCTGACACTAGATGTCATTATATGGGGATCTGGGCAGTATCTCTGGCACTCGCTGGCCCCCTCATGCATCGTTTTCCGTGCTGTGCACTGTGGTTAACAGCTGCACCATGCCTGTTTCACAGGGGTGGGTCGTGAATACAATCGTGTCTTCCATAAAAAGTTTGCAGAGCCAGGCAGTGTCATCTGAACAGAGTCCAACAATGCTCAGCGATCCATGTAAGAGACAGGCCTGTTTTCACTACTCTGCTCTCTAATCAGCATATGCTGTTCTCTGACTGTTTGGGGAGAACAGAGGCGGGCCTATTCTAGGGGGACAAAGACATAATCCTGGCCACCCCATTCCAAGTTGAGGCAATTTCAAAGGACAGGGCTCTGGGGACTTGGAACAACCTGTACAACTTCATTGTCACTGGGTCTGGGTAAACACAGACACCAGCTTCCCTCTTAACCCCCATCCCACACGTGGAAAACCATAAACTCAAGTCACTACAAATAAAAGGCCATGGAAGAGTGCCCAGACACCCTGGGGATGGTATGATGCATTTGGAAGGAAGCCATTGGGGTAGGGACTGTCCCTCTGTGAGAAGTTGAGAGAAAGAGAAAAAACAAGGACCAAAATGTTTGCCTCATTTAATTAAATATCAGCAGGACTGTCTATTCATTTTACAGTCCCGATATACCAGACAGGGAATGTGAGTCCTGGAGGGGACCCAGACCTACTGGCTTTGCTCTCCATTTTAACGGATTAAGTTGTTGAAGCTTAAGTTGTGACAGCCAAGCAGATACTATTGCCCATTGCATGGTGGTCAGAATTAGGCCTGGGAATTCTGTAGATGGACAAATTCAGAGGAGCTCAAAGTCACTGCTACAATTTATGATAAATATAGCTGGGATCAAACTGGCAAACTGTGCACATGCCTGCACTCCCTCTGACCTAAAAATACCACTGATTACAAAAAAACCTGAAAAATTAATCCACTATGGTAAGGGAGCAGAAGAAACAAGGCCAAAGAAGACTTCCTGAAAGAGGCATCAGACCCGAAGTTCATAGCTTTATTGCATATTTGGAAACAAAGCTAGGAGCAGAGTCTGGCCCTGGATGCACCCATGCTGTTCAGTCTCTCACCCTGTGTAAATTAACCCGATTCAGAACCCGGCTTGGTGTAATATGTGCATTCTTAGGTGCCACACTATTGCAGATCCCTCAGAGACCTGCCATTGCCAAAACCTGGACAATAAACATCGGGGCTGCAGAGCTCACTAAATTAAATCCTTTAAAATTAGATTTTGCATCGTTCTATCGACATCCTGGGGTGCTCAGGTGTTCCTCGGAGTAAAGTCCAGGGTATGGTGCCACCCATTTGTGGTAAGAAAACAAACAAACAAAAAAATGGGATAGCGCACTATGATCTCTCTGCATCACTGACTACAGGCACAACTGCCCGTCTAGAAAAGGCACAGCGCATAAAGGTTTCGTGACCCGGCAGAGAAGACCTTAGCGAGCGCCCGGCGCCTTCGCCTCCCCGCCCTCGAGCCTCCCGGCCGGGTCCACGCCTCCCGGTACTCCCCGGGCTCCCGCCCCATCCATCCTCCGAACCCGCCAGCGCCCGCCCCGCTCCCGCTGATTGACAGGCGGGGCAGCGATACCAGGAGCCCGGCTTTTGCTCCGCAACCCCAGCAGGAACCATCCTACTGTAGCCAATGGGAGCCAAGAGGCGGGGCCTGCGGTGCTGGTCAGGTGCTTTTCGCTGAGGTGGCTTAAAGGTGAGGGACTGCAGGTTCGGGGGGGGTCGCGCCCCTTGCTGCCGCCGCCTCCCCGCTATTGCCCCCGGTCTGCGGGAGGGAGCCTCCTCCAGGCCCTCCCTGCCATTGCCCCAAGCAGATGCGGACTGAGCGGATCGCCGCGAGGGTAAGAGTCCGGGAGTGTGGGAGGCTGGCCTGCCTGGGACCCACCCGCCTCCTGCGGGCTTCCAAAACTACCCTCCCACCTGTTTCCACTGCACACATACCCAGAGCCCACGTTAGGGCATCTGCCAGCCTTGGTGGGCGGGAGGTTTGCGAATTGGGAACGTACCCTACCCCGAGATCCTTCCAGGAGCTAGGATGGAATCCCGGTGAAGAAGATGGGGCGAGGCATCACCCTCCTCTTGATGTATATTCGCTCTACACACACCTACTACTCCTTCAGTGTCCTTCCTCTCGTTTCTTGGCGCCCCGTCCCTCCAGATTTCCAAGGCTGTCTGTGGGGGAAGGGTTGGAGGGGAGGAGGAACTGGAAAGCAGCTCAGTGAAATCTGGACCCAGAACTAGGGATTCCACTGCGCAGTGCAGCATTTTGTGCGTGGAGAAGAAATCAGATCTCCTTCCATCCCTACCCCCACTTCCCAGTTTGTTGCTTTATGTCATCGATGTGATGATGTTGGTTCCTCTTACCAAACATTCCTAAGCTTGAGGCAACACTTAGCCTTTGTTTATTTTCATTTGTCCCAGGAAAGCAGTTCTTTCCTGCTTACCACAGTTGCTGAATTAATTTATTAAAATAGAGGAAAATCAGATGTTTCATGTAGTTGATTCTTTTTTAGCCTTAAATTGTATTTGGTTCATAGTATCCTTCCTTGTGTTAGGAAGGTGAAGGAGAGAAAGAGGAAGGGATCACCACTCTTAGCCAGAAATGTTAATAAGTATATTTGCAGTTCCTTACGGGAACTGATTATTCACATTCCTTCCAGGTTTGGAAAGTTTATTGCTGTTTGAGAAATAGTTTTTAAATTTAATTTTGGAACCATTGTCTGGAAACCAATACCTAAAACAATTTCAGTTTAAGCAACAATTTCAGTTCTAGGTATGCTGAAATCAATTAAAAAACAAAACAGAATTCTTGCCCCTGATAGCAAAGCAAGCACGCCAAGCAGTTTTTATTTACCTGCACTTACAGCAAGGCAAGACAGGGTCTAATTTTGAGGTTTAAATATGTCTTCAGCATATTCAAATTAGGAAGATGTCCAAAGCTGAATTCGATTGCTTTTTTAAATATCAATTTATTTATTTACCTATCTATTTATTTATTTATTTTGGGGGCCGCATTGAATCTTTGTTGCTGTGCGTGGGCTTTCTGTAGTTGCGGCGAGCGGGGGCTACTCTGTTGCTGTGCGCGGGCTTCTCATTGCAGTGGCTTCTCTTGTTGCGGAGCACGGGCTGTAGGCGTGCGGGCTTCAGTAGTTGTGGCGCACGGGCTTAGCTGCTCTGTGGCATGTGGGATCTTCCCAGACCAGGGATCGAACCCATGTCCCCTGCATTGGCAGGCGGATTCTTAACCACTGCGCCACCAGGGAGTTTCCTCAAGAGATTTCTTGACACGAAATACGGTTAGATCCAGGTTTCTGTGGACTTATAAATACCTTCATGAAAGAATGGACAGCAGAGGGAGAGAACAAAAGATCCTTACTGGATCTGCAAACCCAATGAGAACTGACCAAATTTACATATGTATTGTTTTTTCATATTATCTCTTATTAGCTTTCTTGAATAGAATAAAAGCTTTTTAGAAATATAGGCAGATTACCGACAATAATAACAACCTTGATCCCAAGAGATTATTTAATCCTGGGAAGTGCCTTTTCTACACACATCACTGATAAGATTAAATGTTGATGAATTTTAAAATTAGGAAGGTCAACATCAAATTTTAGAATTATGTTTCAGTTTATACTTCGTTCAGAATCTAATTGTTTTGTTTAAAGAAGGCTATGCTTTGATTATTAATACATGAATGCAAATTACATTTCACAAATATATTTGAATGTCACAAATTTTGTCACTTCAGGATACCAAGTTAATCTATTTTCTCCTCTCTCTCATGACATCTCTCACATTCTTACCATTATGGACCAGACATAAGGCCTTGCCTTTGAAAAACAGAGGTGTATACATGTACTTTTAAAAAGTATTATTTTGGAGTTTGCTAGTGCAAATTTGCTTGTTGCTAGGTTCCTACAGCCCATCTAACCATAATGATAAATATGTCCACAGGTATTTGACTATATAAATGTTTCTGCCCAGGAGTAAGAAGTCTGAGTCAACCTGAAAATGTTTCTGAAAAGTTGTATGTAAATTATATCATCTTTTAAAATGATATTTGAGGAGCTTATTTAAGTAATTTCTTTGAGGAATGTTTCAATAAATTCTTGGAAACTAAAACAGTTTCTAAAATGCAAATATAATTTTTAGCTTTATTTATACAGGGAGCCCCAGGTCTCTTGTTTAAGATGAAGCTCTGCAGCATAATCCTTCCAGGCTGTGATTTATGATGTAACTGGGATTACTAAGCACCATCCCTCTCCATTTTGGGTGAAGTATACAAAACAAAATTATTGCCATTAACTTCTATATGTTTCTTAAACAGATTATCTTACACTGAACTGATCAAGTACTTTGAAAATGACTTCAAAACTTCTCTGGGTGTCCTTCATACTTGCTGCATTGACACTTTCAATTACGTTTTCTCTCCAACCAGACCAGCCAAAGGTTCTACTAGTTTCATTTGATGGATTCCGTTGGGATTACTTATACAGAGTTCCAACACCCCATTTTCATCATGTTAAAGAATATGGTGTCCACGTGAAGCAAGTTACTAATATTTTTATTACAAAGACCTACCCTAACCATTATAGTTTGGTAACTGGCCTCTTTGCCGAGAATCATGGCATTGTGGCAAATGACATGTTTGATCCTGTTCTGAACAAATCTTTCTCCTCGGATAATATGAACATTTATGATTCTGAGTTTTGGGAAGAAGCAACGCCAATATGGATCACAAATCAGAGGGCAGGACATACGAGTGGTGCAGCCATGTGGCCTGGAACAGATGTCAAAATACATAAAAGCTTTCCTACTTACTATATGCCTTACAATGAGTCTGTTTCATTTGAAGAGAGAGTTGCCAAAATTATTGAATGGTTTACATCGAAAGAGCCCATCAATCTTGGTCTTCTCTATTGGGAAGAACCTGATGACATGGGCCACCATTTGGGACCAGACAGCCCACTCATGGGGCCTGTCATTTCAGATATTGACCAGAGGTTAGGGTATCTCATACGAATGCTGAAAAAGGCAAAGTTGTGGAACATTCTCAACCTAATTATCACAAGTGATCACGGAATGGCGCAGTGTTCTGAGGAAAGGATCATAGAGCTTGACCAGTATCTGGATAAAGACCACTATACCCTGATTGACCAGTCGCCGGTGGCAGCCGTCTTGCCCAAAGAAGGTAAGTCTGAACTGACTGCTGGTCTGGGGCCTGGTCTGCGTGTGCCCAGTGCGATTGAGTGGGGGATTTTTGTTTCTGTGTCTTTCAAGTGTGCTTGCCTTTGTCATGGTAATATTCTGGGATTTAATCCTTAGTCTCTGAAAAGACAAACTCTCTTTTCTCAGAGTCTGATTTTCCACTTTTTCCTAGAATACTAAAACTGATATTTTATGTATTTATGGTAGTCGCATTTAACCATTTTGGAGTCATTGGATATGGTGAAAGCTACAGCCTCCATTCTCAGAGAAATTGAGATGGGAAGATAGATACAAAATGTGCCTGCAGTTAACAGTGATTTTATGGAAGCCCTAAGGCCTTCAATGGATCCTTAGTTAGGACCTGCTTATAGGGAAGCAGTGGGGTATAGGAAGGAGAGAGTTTTGGTCGTCCTGAGATTTAGTTTTCTTATCTGTAAACAGGGGAAGTAGTAACAGTACCTCAAATTTTTACAAACCTCTCCTGGAAGCCTCATACCAACTCTGTCTCTCATTATTTCTGTTTTTTTTTTTTTTTTTTTTTTTGATACGCGGGCCTCTCACTGTTGTGGCCTCTTCCGGACCAGGGCACGAACCCGTGTCCCCTGCATTGGCAGGTGGACTCTCAACCACTGCGCCACCAGGGAAGCCCTATTTCTGTTTTAAAGATAGGTGAACAAGCTCAAAAGGTTTAACATCCCCAGGTCAAAAAGTAAGTGCAGAGCAAGACTCAGACTTGCACTCCTGATGTTTGTTTTATCACCTCCTGGGGTTAGTCTAGGTATCAAATGAGAAAACAGATCTTGAAAAGCTGAAGAGTTCACAAATGAGAGTTAGATCCCTGGTAGGGGAATTAAGAGGATCATAGGAAACAGTGAATGTTAAAACAGGCACGTGCAGCTGCACACAAACATTTCTACCAATTCAATACAAAATAGCAACCTTTTGTGGTTAAGAAAATTGCATTAACCCTTCTGTTCCCCTGATCAAGTTGGTATGGTGTTCCCTTGTTGGCAGGGAGGAAGCCCCAACAAATGGATTTGAAAAACAAGAAAAGGATTAAAGATATTGCCCAGGTTTACTGTGTTTGAAGTTACAGGGAGTACTTCTGCAACGCCTCCAGGGTTTCAAAGAACGTTTGACCACCCCTCACCCTCCATTTACCGAATTTTCTTGTCTTGAGATTCTCTATTTCTGTACTCAGAACTACCAGAACTTAGCTCTTTGGTTTTGTTTGGATGTTGCAGTGCCCTTGACATTTTACTTTGTGCCACCACTTAGTACCTGTGTGTGTGTGTGTGTGTGTGTATTTAGGGATTCGAGATTTCTGGTTCTATAAAATGTCTTCTCTTAAGGTGAATTTACTTTAAGAGAAGATTATTTCTCAGCTTCCCCGACAAGATTATTTCCTCAAAGGAGATGGGAGTTCTAAAGTGTCTGGTGAGGCTTCATTACCTTGAACTTGCTGGCTGTCTATGTCAGTAGGATGTCTGCGTTGATTGACCTCTGTTGCCATGGTTGTTTCTTTGGCTGTAGCAGTGAGTATCTTGTTCTGACTGCCTCTCCTCATCCTTCTCTTTTAGGCAGATTTGATGAAGTCTATGAAGCACTAGCTCATGCTCATCCTAATCTGACTGTTTACAAAAAAGAAGAGATTCCAGAAAGATGGCATTACAAATACAACAGTCGAATTCAGCCAATTCTCGCAGTGGCTGACGAAGGGTGGTATATTTTACGGAATAAGTCAGATGACTTTCAGTGTGAGTATGTTATAGCATTTCTCCCCATTCTGCATTGTTGTCTGCTAAAGTGGAGGCTAAGTGGGAGTTGTTTCTGCCGTATTCAACAGTCTGTTTATCGATCGAATAACTAACTAGTGTCACACATTAATAGCTAAATAAAGATCCAATAAAGATCCCAATAAAGATTTATTGGGGCTTTAAAATGAGGTAACCTCCTAAAAGTGGAACATTTACTTCTCTTGAAGCCTTCAGACCAAAGATAAGCACAGTGCTTATTATAAGTACTGCTTATTACAACCATTATGTTCTGGAGGAAAACCTAACTGAATTTTATAAATTGAATCATTTTCTGCATCTGTTTTATACTCTGATTTCAAAAGAGTTTAATCTCTATTTTTCTTTTCAGTTGCTAGCTTTCTAGTTTCTTTTGCGCTTCTGGCTCTACCAAATATAGGCCAGCTTTGCTTTACACCTTAGAAACATTTCTAAAAAAGAAGTGCATATTGGCATGGATAAAAATATATCAAGATATATTTTCCTAATGAATACCTAGTGGTATAATTTTGGAGATATCGCCATTGAATAAATTTAGAATATAATGTAAATCCTATTTAAAATTAAAGCATGCAAAATAAAGAGCTTCCTGCTATCCTTTTTTTTTAAAATTTATTTTTGGCCACACCATGCAGCTTGTGGGATCTTAGCTCCCCGCCCAGGGATTGAACCCACGCCCCCTGCACTGGAAGCGCAGAGTCTTAACCACTGGACTACCAGGGAGGTCCCCCTGCTATCCTTAAGTGTAGTTTTCCCTTCTCATATAGCTTTTAACAAGTTAGTCAAATGGAAAAGTCATCCACAGAATTTCACTCGTTTTTATTTTGCCTGTTATTTGCATATTTGCTCTCAATCTCCCCGCCCTTACCCTGCTCTGCTTTGTATCAGCAGTGACAGATCCCTACAGAGTAAATTTCCCAGCCTCCTTAGAGAACTGGTTTCTGGTTCAGTTTGGTCAATAGAGGACCTTTGCAGAGTGTGGAAGGCTGGAGTTTGGGAGAAAGCCAGGGTATTTTTCCCCCACTCTCTCTGCTCCAGGCTGTGTCTCTAACAGTGACTTCATGTCCTCTGTGATCCCAGCTCTGGACAACTTCCTGCTCTGTGGCCTCAGTGCCTACTGGGTAGTCCTGGCTTTGGGGTTCTGGGGACACTACTTCTTCCTGCTCTCCCTCCAGCCCTGGGGGCCATGGGAGGTTCCCACTGTTCTACTCAATGGGTAACCTTGCCATCCCATGTTTGCTTCTGAGCTTCAGCACCTTTGTAACTAGCCCCCCATCTGAAATTCTCTCTCTTGGATGGGTTCCACTTTCCCAGCTGATGGAGATATTAACACGCACTACCAATCAATTCACTGGGAGTTGTTTCCATTCTGTTACTTGAATGTTGAAGCAAGCACATGGTGTCAGCATTACCTTGATACATATAAGAGATGAACAAAGTGTCCCTTTAGCTAGAATTGGGTTCCCATCATGTTTATTGATAAAGAGAAAAGCAGTTGCCTGGCCATGGCATTTGTAGAGCATATGTAAGGCATATTGGAAGATGCATACAGGTACATGGGTTCTGGTACTGAAAACAGGTTTTACATATAGATAATAATCTGTAAAACAATATTTAATCAGGCCAGATGAGCTGTTTTCAGAGGGCTTTGAAAAGTAATTTCCTTGGCCAGGAGAATAGTTGCCACCTTTATACGTTCAGGTTCTCATGTATTGTGCAGGTAGGTAGCTCTTATGTTAGAGGGGTTGCTCAGAAAAGAACTGCTCTCTCTGAGGAGATTGAATTACAGTTTACAATGAACATAAATGTAAGTGGTTCTCTTGGAAGTTTGGTTTGGTGAACTACACATACTAGATGAGTCACACCTATTTTGAGTAGAAAACCTTAATAGTGCTCCTATTTCTGTGACATGATGTTCAACCATAATTATTTATTCAACAAATAATTAAGTACTGGCTACTACAATCCTTCTCAGCCTGAGTTCTATAAGAGAATTCAGCCCTAATGTCCAAAAGCAGTGGTTCTCAAAGTGTGTTCCCTGGACCAGCAGCATCCAAATCACCTGGGAACTTCTTAGAAATGCAGATTCTTGGGCCCAACCCAGATCTACAGAACTAGAAACTGTGAGGGTAGAGCCCAGCAATCTGTGTTTTTACCTGTACCCATCCCCCTACCCCGGGGTCTCAAGTTTAAGATTCAAGTTTGAGAACCTCCGCCCTTAGGCATGCATTATTAAATACTGTCTACTGGATCAAGCATTTATTGTAGGGGCTACCACTATGAAACAAAGTCCCTCTTCATGGGAAAAGTTTTCTAAGTCATAATGAGTTCACTTCAAATCTGATTTTCTAGTAAGAAGTGTGATATGATTTATCTTTGCCTTCACGATTAGAGTCTAGATCCAACTTTTCATAGACATGAGCACAGCAGTCATCCAATCAATTACAAATTATATAATGGCACATTTCCCAAGGTTACTATCGATTAATTAACTAGAGTAGCACAGTCCCGTCAGGTGATTCCTAGTGATTCATAAATCCAGCGTTATTTTCACTTGAATAATAAACTCAAAAGAATCATGACACTAAGAATGACTTCTTTAGATGGGTTTTGCTGGGCAGGTTGGGAATTACTTTGAGGAGTGACTCTCGGAGGAATGAATTTAGGATTTTCTTTTTTGCAATGCTGTGCTCTCATTGCATATTTCCCGGTAGCAAACACAAGCAGTAGAGGCTAATTTGCAAGTCCTTCTCACCACCTTTATTTTATTTTATTTTATTTTATTTTTTACATCTTTATTGGAGTATAATTGCTTTACCATGGTGTGTTAGTTTCTGCTTGATAACAAAGTGAATCAGTTATACTTATGTCCCCATATCTCTTCCCTCTTGCATCTCCCTCCCTCCCACCCTCCCTATTCCACCCCTCTAGGTGGTCACAAAGCACCGAGCTGATCTCCCTGTGCTATGCGGCTGCTTCCCACTAGCTATCTATTTTACGTTTGGTAGTGTATACATGTCCATCAGTTTTCTTTGGTTGCTGTCTCATCAGCAGTAGCACCCTGATATTATGCTAGACGCACATGCCTTTAAAAGGCAGCTTTGGGCAGAAATAGAGACACAGATGTAGAGAACAAACGTATGGACACCAAGGGGGGAAAAGGGGTGGGCGGGGGGGGTTGCGGTGGTGGGATGAATTGGGAGATTGGGATTGACATATATACACTAATATATATAAAATGGATACCTAATAGGAAGCTGCTGTATAAAAAAATAAAATAAAATTCAAAAAAATAATAAAACTAAAAGGCAGCTTTTATTATGCAGGAGTTTTCATCCTTCAATTTTGTATCATCTTCTGACTTGATAAGTCACGAGACTCCTAAAGTTTTTACTTCTTTGTAGCCACACGAAAGCACACAATGCTAAGTTGGATCCTGATCTGAACCACCAAAGTCAAGATTTTACCCACAAGTCCTGACTTTTTTGATAGCAGATTGTAACTGTAACTAGAAGTTTGATTTTTGTGGTGTCTTTTGTTTTCCTTTATTATTTTCCTCCTTTTATTGGTAATTATGAATTTATTGGCTTCATGACTAAGAGCACCTTTATCACTTTATCTTTAGAACAAGCTGGAACATAGTAGGTACCTCACAAGTATGTGTTGAATATTAGTTTACCTGCCACGAAAAGAATATCACTTTCCTGTTCCCCTGACTTGCCTCAGCTTTGCTCTTTCCCCTTCTTCCTGTGCTGCTGAAGGTAGGGTTGCCTGGAGAGGAAGATTTGTGATCACTTGACTTTTTGTTTCCTGAAGTGAATTGTGGTGTTGACAACAGCAGAGATTATTTGTAAAAGATACTTTTATTTAAAAGTCAAATTAGATAAAATGTGCATTTAAGTTCACAATTTGATGATACAATTATTTCCATTTTAATACCATCTGGCTGGCTAACTTGTTCGTGCATTCTCTCTTCACAGTAGGCAACCACGGTTATGACAATGCATTAGCAGAAATGCATCCCATGTTTTTAGCCCACGGTCCTGCCTTCCGAAAGAATTTCACAAAAGAGGCCATGAACTCAACAGATCTGTACCCCCTGCTCTGCCACCTCCTCAGTATCACTGCAGTGCCACACAACGGGTCACTCAGGAACGTCCAGGATCTGCTCCGTTCACCAACTCCAAGTGCAAGTCCTTATACACAGAGCCCCCCTCTCCTCCATGGTACTGTCAAACCAAGAGAAAATGAACAAGAGGAGCCATATGCTTACTCCATAGGGGTCTCTCTCGGTAGCATTATAGTTATTGTGTTTTTTATCATTTTCATTAAACATTTAATTCGCAGTCAAATACCTGCCTTACCAGGTTTTCAGGCTGAAATATCTCAACCATTATTACAAGCCTGATGCTCCTTTGATGTGGAGATTGCATAGTTATGTCAGTGTTTAAAGGTTTCAAATTCTAGGAAACCAGCTTCAGACATTTGCACAGACCATTAAGCAGTTACGTACATATGCAGAGGCAGTCATACACACACACACACACACACACACTCATGCACATGGACCAAAATACACATACCTGCAAAGGATGAAAGATGGGGAGGTATGTTTCCATTGTCCTCTCTGGCTTCTGGTAGGTAAGATCCTGCTTTATTTGGACTTGGCACATACAATGTATATATTTAACAACTTTGCACTATGTGAAGTACCTTACATATTGCACTTTAAATTACTCTCCTAATGGGTACATTTATGTGAAATGCACTTTATTGACAATTACGTCTGATAACTCGGTTGAAAAAGACAACTTTGCACCCATGTCCCAGAATACCTGTTATTCCTTGTTCAAACAGAATGAAATTTCTAATAATTCCTGAATACTGTAGAAATCTATCTATCTTCTTAAATTGGGAGAACATGAAGAAAGTGAAAACTGTTGAAAATGCAATGTGATGACCTTTGAACATTCAATTTTGGAGAGCTGCATTCCCAACAGCAGGGTGCATCTGTGGGCACTCCTTGTCAGATTTCTTTGCAATGGGCATGGGTTTTCATTTTATTTTTCCCCCAAAAAAG
This sequence comes from Mesoplodon mirus, assembly GCF_964341445.2. Classification (NCBI taxonomy): domain Eukaryota; kingdom Metazoa; phylum Chordata; class Mammalia; order Artiodactyla; family Ziphiidae; genus Mesoplodon; species Mesoplodon mirus. The sequence goes on along the minus strand of NC_138988.1, from coordinate 77,565,376 downwards.
AGATCCAAATACTGACGGAGTCATTCCAGGTATGTTGTTTCCATCGTGAAATTCATTATTGCTGTTTCCTGATTAGTCATTTTACTCTGATTTTAATAGTAAGACACCATGAGACCTCTACTCTGTAGGCTTGAAAAAAAAATAATAAGACACCATGAATATACATGTCTTTCCTCTCGAGTCTAGCACTGGTCTGACTAGAAGGCATCAGGCACCATCTCAGCAATATTTTCTCTTGCTCTGTAATTATTTGCTTCCTTGAAAACTAAATCACTATTAATCGCATTAAAAAATCAGATTAGATAAAACAATGTTTTCTTTCCAGTAATCTGTAGTGACAGAGCACAAGCGTCTTTTAGATTTCAGCACGTGAAGGTCCAGAATGGCAAGAGAGCACAAACTACATTAGGGAAAATGTAGGCCACGCAATCCTTGAAAAGAAATGTGTGGAGCTTGGGGGGAAAAGAATTAGAAACTTGGGGAAAAAAATTAGGCAGGACCATTGTTGTTTGCAGTGTACGCAGGACATTGCTAAAGGGTGCCTGGTGGCAAAAAATAGTGAAACTCCTAGAGGTAACAGGTAATTGAAACAAGAGGAGCTGAGATTATAGCCTTGTTTCCTGAAATATCTGAATATCCACTCACCAAATGCTCAGTGGAATCAAAGATGAATCCAGGTTCACAAATAGACTTTACCTCCTGGGTAGGTTTTTTCACCTGCCTGTTCATCTCAGCTTCCCATTCCCACCATGGAAAGATGTGCCTTAGATCTCTTAAGTAGGCTGGTTAGGGAGAGGGTAGTGTTACCTATGGTTTCTTAGAGGAAAGAGAAAGCCCTGGAAAGAATAGCTTTCCTTGAAGAAAATAGAAACCAGTTTATAGACACGTGGCCCATAGAAAATACTGTGATTTTGTGTATATTTGTGCACCAACTTGCTAAAAGTAGGTAAAGTGGTCAATGTATTCCAGAAAGGATAAACCAGATGTGAAGGACAAAAGTGGCATAGTGAAAAATACAATTGAAGTGCTTCCTAAAATCAGGTGAATGAATTATTTTTAAATGATACCAGTAAACAGTGTTAGCACTTAATTCTCATGTCATTAATATAACCTCTAAATGGGATAGGATGGAATCGCTGGAAATGTACTATAGATTAAAAAGCTGAGAAGTGAGATGGTAGATAGCAAACTCCTCAAGAGGTCTGAACTCTGGATTAGACATTTTACAACACGTGACCACTCGTGTTGGCTTGCTTTGTAGCGATGAACTTATCTGCGTTATTGAGATGCCAATCTAATGACTGAAAGATGAAATTGGTCTATTTAAAAGCATTATTATTCAAGTGCTATCTGTGTATTTAAACTAATTGTTGCATTAAATTCATTTTAGAGGGTGCTATTACCTTAATAGTAACAAGAGAGTAGATTCTGTAACACTGATGAAATCATTAAAATTCTGATATGAAGATTTGATTATTGAATGGTTTCCTTTATCTACAGATACGTATTTTCCTGTAAAATATCAGCAGGAGAGTTTACCTGAAGGAAAATAAAATTTTAAACTTTGCTGGGGAAATATCTAGTCACTCATCATTTTTCGATAGTTTCGTTGTTGTTTTGGTTTTATCTGCATGTCTCTGTGGTCAAACTTTGTATGCAGTCAACACAAATTAGCACATAGAAATAACATGTAGACCAGCTAATCTTCCTAACTGTAAGTAAGAACTTTTAAAAGGTCCAAGGAATGGAATCCCCCCCCTCACAACACTGACATGTTTGCTCTACATCCTCTATCGGCTATTTTGAAGTTCATTAGTTGATACGATTTTTCTTGTTCAGCATGTACTTTGCAATTTCTTCTCCCTTTGCCACCTGCCATTTAAGTTGAAAATTGCCTTTCAAAATGCTTTCTGTCCTCTTAAGTAAAATTAGGATCGATTCTATTATTAATTTCAGTTTCTTACAAGAACCTATTTCTAGAAAATCTATAGTTTTCTTTTTTTGATGCTATTTTTATCAGGTTTGATATCAATGTTATATTCCCCTCAAAAACTCATGCATTTTTTTCTACAACACTAGTTTTATGAAGCAACTATAACAGGGATAATCAAACACAACCAAGGGGCACTAAAAAAGATCATTGTTTTGGGGGCCTGAAACTTTTTTGTAGAATAGTTTATAAATTTCTCAATCTTTAATTAAGAAATTGGTTTTAATTTTCTTTCTCTATTGGAATCAATTTTATTCAGTAAATCTGGCATCCAAACTTCAGGAAGCACGGGGCCTGGGAAATGGTTCTGGATCCAAGGATCTTAGCCCAGGAGTTAAACCATGAGTAGACAAAAGTAATTTGTTAGCATAAAGTTTTACCACTTTTGAAATGCTACAGAACTCTCTTCCAAAGTAAAGTGCCTTTTTTTGTTTTCCCACAGTTCCTAGAAGTATTCAGTGAATGTCAAAATAGGAAATTAATCACTGCTCTATTAGAGGAAACTTTGTTGAATCTATATTAGAAAAGACATTAAATACTCTGGCTATGTACAAAAAAAGTTTAAATACTGTAATCCCGCCCTCACCCTGAGTGTTCTGTGATCACCTTTTTTCAAACTTCTTCCTGTCCACTGTAAGTCAATAAATTATAGTTCTAGAAACTCTGCAAAATTTATCTTGGCTTTCTTTCCAGTGATGTCCTTATGTTGGATTGCATATTTATACACTGCTTTAAAAATTTGGTTAAATGTTACCAACTTAATCCTGGTTTTAAAAAAATTGTAATGAATGCCTAGGTGGATTTTGCAGTATTACTAAGTCATGTCAACATCTATCACGGTATGTATATTGTGCGAGAAGGTGACAAATTAAAAAATCATCAATGACATCACATTGTATATTGAATAATTATGGTTAAAATGTTTTGGTAGATTTTATTCACATAAAATTTTTAAAATCATAACAAAGTCACAACTATGAATTCAAACAATATGGTCAAAATATATTTAACTTAAGGCACTACACACAAATTTCTTTAAAGCGCACTCATGTCATTTATTTACATAGTATTTTAGGAATTTACAATAAAAACACATTTCCCATCTCATCTTTGTCCTTCATTTGTAGCTTTATATACTCACAATGAAGTAAAAACCTCCAAATAAAAGGTATTAAATGCAATTATCCTTAAAGCTTACCAGATACGGGCAAGAGAAGGAAATACCCAAGAACAAGGCAAAGCTTTTTTTAATCCTTTAATGTTCCAAGTATCTTTCAATTCATATACCAAGCTTAATGGAACAATAACACAAAACCAGTGGTACAGAGGACTGAAATAATTTTTATTCTATTGCTGTTTACCAGAAGAACTTGCACATTAATAATAGCAGCAGAACTGTCCCTACATTTACATAAGTAAATGTACTTATTCTGAATTCACTCACTGAATTAACAAACTTACTAAAAAGTTTTCCTATTACCTTTGAGTATTGTCATAAACAGTTAAATCCTTCCTGGAGCCAAATACTTTCTACCACCCAGAAAACACAGAAGCATATTAGTCAATTATTTAACAAAATACACACCAAGTGAAAAAGGCTGGCTTTACTGAAATATTTTCTCAGTGTACTAGAGGAGTCATTGGCTTTAAGTGATCATTTTTAAAGATACAACTGAATTAACATAAAGTTCAATATAATAATATATAAACATCTCTTTGATTAAATACTCTTCTTGTCCCATCAACATATACATAAAACATTTACAATTTTTTTTTTTTTTTTTTTTTGCGGTACGCGGGCCTCTCACTGTTGGGGCCTCTCCCGTTGCGGAGCACAGGCTCCAGACGCGCAGGCTCAGTGGCCATGGCTCACGGGCCCAGCCGCTCCGCGGCATGTGGGATCTTCCTGGACCGGGGCACGAACCCATGTCCCCTGCATCGGCAGGCGGACTCTCAACCACTGCGCCACCAGGGAAGCCCAAACATTTACAATTTTTTTTTAATTCAAGTTAGTATTTTCAGAATGAAATAAAGAACAAGACAAATAGGTCTTTTGTTCAAACGGCTGAGACACTGATGGGGCATCCCTTCCTATTCCATCCTCCATAAAATCCACTCACAGGATGGATGCTATGGACCGATTTCTGAAACTCATAACTGCCAATCAGGCCAGTACAACCACTAAAGCTCACACCACTGCAAAGACCAAGCTCTCCTCAATTAGTATTTTAGACATTTCAAAAAAATGCTCACTGCTTTAAATGTGACTGTTCTCCTGTCTTTTTTTTTTAATGGAAATGGAAGTAGAAAGAAATTATTCTATTATTTTGTTCAGATCAACTATTAACCTTTAGGATAACTTTTATGTGAGGCAAAAACATCAGAAATAAAATCTGTCAAAAAGCAAAATGAGTCCTGGTGGTTTTATTTGTTTATTATGCTGTTCTTAATACAGCCACCTACGACTGCATGCATGGACTATTCATGCAGGGTGTAGAAATGCTTCTCAAGAACCCCAAGTACAATAGGCACCAAATGCCAGGATCAGGAGATCAGCAATGACCACAGGATGAATTATATGTTTGATGACTGGCACCACTGTTCTCGACCACCACAGATAATCAACATTTAAGTGGGCTGCATATTTACTGCAGGTTATCTTTGTATCTGTAAAACAGTTCCCTAGTTTATTTTATATTGTCAAAACTTTAAAGATCGCACTAGTAAAATTAAGTGCTTGCCTCAGCTGTTGATGAATGGTTCTTGAACCCAATTTTTCCTCTAACAGATGGAATCTCGTCTGCCACAATTCAGTTTCTTCCTACTAATTATGATTGTTAGAAGGTACCACTTAGCAAAGCTAGGATAACAGTTATTCACAACAAATCCTTCGCTCTGAACAAGTATGTTTTAAAAAATATGAGCAGAGTGATTATTTCTATGAACCAAATATGGGAGAAAAACGCAGAGGCAGCGTTCAGGCTACTGAAGGTTAACAGAGTCCTGAGAGTTTCTTCAGCCACTTAACATATGATTCATGTAAAAGATCAAAAGATACTAAATTCCATTTTAAATTTAGCTACCCTATAGCCTAAAAAGTAAGGCATAAAATTCCCAAAGGTAAATAGAAAAATCTCTTTTCCTCATTCTGACCCAATCAAAACCAGATTTGTAGTCAGGTCATACATTTCTCGGCAGCGCCTGGAGACCTCTGGTTACAAAAAACAACATGAGAAAGTTAAAAATGGTAACAAAAATTAACGAATTTTTAAAAATTATGATTTTACCCTGTGAGTTAGAAGAAAGTACACGAAAGTGAAGTGCAATTATAACCTTTCCTGAGAGCTGGGTTCTATGGGGATATGGGAGGCTGCTCCCAGGCCATTCACCTCCCACCACCTGCTATAAGTCACACAAAGTCTGTACACACATACATGCAACACACTGGCACATACATACACACAATTAAATAACTTACACAAAGGCATTGACTACAAAGTGAGAAAAGCACTTTTCCCTATTTTCTTAATTTCTTCTTAGCAATACTCTTCAAAAGGTTTAACTTTTGAGGCTTCAATAGCTTAAGGGTCTTAACAGAGACACACTGGTGAAGAAGACTTAGGCTTTGTATCACAGGGTCTTTGCTTGTTTTCTATAATAGTTTTTCTTAAAATAATTTCTTCATAATGCTAGATCTTTTCTGCCTGCTTGATCCATTTTAACTAACCATCACAGAGAATTTCCTACCTCAAGGGTTTACTTGGGATACAAACTCTATTAAAGGCACATATAAAAATATAAGAAAGTTTTCCTTCCTGATACACAAAATCCACACATTTTATAAAGATTTCTGTTGTATAATTTACAAATGTAGAAATTTATTCAAAAAGCATACCCACTAAATTTTTGCATATTTTCATCTAAAGATGTGTCTAATCTTCATTGCAAAAAAAAAAAAAAAGGCAAAGGCAGTATTTTTCTTAAAAAAAAACCTTTCTAGTTAGGGAAACAGTTGGTGTTAACTAATGATTTACTAGCAATTTTTTCTATGGTCAGAGTTTTTTATATTAGCTAATGCTGCAAAACAAAACACAAGGAAAAACAAAATAATTGTAGCATGCTTGGCCTAAGATCTTTGTCTTTCAAAGTATACTTTTTCATAGTTGTAACACCATTCCTTGGGTGTGTCCTAATCACAGCCACTTTGTATAAACCCCAGCACATGTCACCCAATTAAAGGATCATCATCATCATCTTGTAGCTGAAGTCGGGAAAATGGCCGGGGTCCAGAGAGTCTATTCTGCATGATTATGATGAGGCAGGTCAGAGTGGTTAAGACCAAGAGCGCACCGATAACAATCCCTATGGCTTCTGGGAGATTAATGCACCACTGGTCCACTAACAAACACTTAGTATGACCAAAGGTTCCATTATTGGGACGTGGCTTTAATCCCAGGATGTGGCACATCATTGGATAAATATCCACAATGTTAATGGTGCTGTGCTGGTAGCCTTTGTGAAATGCAGGACCGTGGGCAGCTAGAAGCGGATTCATACTAGGCAAAGAATTATCATAACCATGGTCACCTACTGGAAAAGAACAAGATAATGTTAGTAAATAGAGCAGCTTTTCTGCTACAAAATAACTTGCTTCTAGTGTAAATACACTGGATTCTTGCCAGTGTAATTCCCATTAAAATTCTGCTTAGTTGGGCCAAACAGGCGCCAGAAGTAAAATGTTCTGTCTTCTTCAAGTCAGCCATGTCATCTATTTCACACACACACGACCCCCACCTTTTCTCGATCGGTCATGACCTCAGGCTTTAAAACTCTCTCTCAGCCTGATGTGCTTCTCTCTCAGTCCCAGCCCCACGTATTTCACCTGCCAGTGTCCAGCGCTGTTTGCACAAGCCCACTGCAAACAGCACCAGTGGTGAAAAGAGTGGTCGGCCTGAGGGTCCTGAGTAACTGGGGAAAGCAGAAGTGAGTAAAACCAGTGAGTGGCCAGGAAGTGAGCCTGCAGCCTGACCTACGTCAGCTGCTCCTGGACAAGGCACAGGATGTGGAATACACCACTGGTCTACTGACAGCTAATGGACACCTCAACATCTGGAGGGCCAGGGGATTCTTGCCTTGAACGTGAAGTCTAACCTGGTGACTCCAACTTGTAACTCTAGTCAAAGTCTAACTCAGAGAAAAACCTGACGGCCCCTGATATCATTCCAATACCAGATTCTCAAGTTTTCACTTTATTTTTTTAAATATTGCCTTTTAATGCAGACCAGTTACATTTAATAAGCTCCTACTTCCATACGAAGGGCAGGTGACTAAGTGATGAGTGTATCAGTGTTACATATTCTTTAATCGTATGTTTGAAATATTTCATAATAAAAACAACCCACGTGACCAATAAAAAGCATAATATAACATCATACATAGGTATTCTGATTTCAGTAATATAAATGAATATGATTATAATGTGAATAATATAAACCATACGATTTAATAATAAAAATATGCATTTGTATGTAACAGAGAAAAAGATTAGAAGGAGGAAAACACCCACAATTAACAACTGACTGTACTTCTGTATTGAAGGATTATGGATAGTTTTTGTTCTCCTTTCTGAACTTTTCTGTATTTTCCAAGTTTTCAATAATTAGTATACAATGTAAGTATCAATAATACATAAACTCTAATGGCCCTCAGTCTTATCCTTGCCTGATGCGTCTGAACTGCTATAGATCAGGGATCTGCAGACGACAGCACCTGGCCAAATTTAGCCCTCCGCCTGTTTCTGTAAAGGAAGCTTCATTGGAACACCCCATGACAGTTTGTTTATGTATTGCCTGTGGCTGCTTTCCCACTATAAAGGTAGGATTGAGTAGTTGAGACAGACCAGCTGTCCCACAAAGCCTAAAATATTTACTATTTGGCTTTTTACAGAAAACTTTTCTGACCCCTGCTATGGTTTACAAAATCAGATTTTTGAAAAATGTACTTGAATTGAATTTACCGTATGGGTAAAAAGCTGTAATTCTCCCCTATACATTTCTTCAGTTTGAGGAGAGATTTTGATCCATCTGTTTTGTTTACTTGGTCGATTTTTGTTTGCATACTTTCTGGTTCTTGCCCAGTGTTCTAACTAGCTGTAGCACTCAGGTAAACAATTTCATCACTGGGGAAAGACTTAAGGTTACTTGGACAAAGTTTTTTTTTAACACACAAAAAGAATTTGAACTAGCTAATCTCTCCCCTTTTACTTTGTTTCTTGACTTCTCTCTCTTTTATTTTCTTTGTTTCTTTACTACTCTCTTATTTTTTACAAATCAAGAGAACCAGCCTTGAAAGTTACTGACAGTAACTGAAGTTTTTGTAAAAAAGTAAAACTACTCCTTCACCCTTAAGATCACCCAACCTTCTAATCTAAGGATGAAACTGTGGTTTCTAAAAATTGCTCTCAGATGAAAACCTGAGAATCACCTAGTTGAAAATCAAACTAATTATATACTGTGTGAACATCTCTAAATCAAAGTATCCTGTTAATGGAACAATGTCACAACGTGTGATTTATCCCTAGGATACAAAAGAAAAATTCTAAATAAATACTTACATTTTGGTGATGATGTATTTAGCACAATTGTCCAGCCTTCATCAGCAACCAAAATAATAGGTTGAATTCGATCGTTATGTTGGTAATGAAACCTGGCAGGAATGTCTTCTTTGAGATAAACATTCATGTGAGGGTCACAGATTTTCAGTTTGTTATAAACCTTTGTTCTGTCTGGAAGAAAAGGAAACAGCAAAGGGAAAAAGTCATGCTGACTGATAAGGAAAAAATATTTCTAACTAGAATAACTGGAAATAAGTCCTGAACAATGTTATCTATTAAAGCCCTTTAGTCATTAAAAACAACGGAGCAATAATAATGATGTAACAGTGTTGGGGACACACATACATACACACACACCCCTTTCCAAGCATTCACATATCTCTCTTTTCATTTTGTGATTATCCCTGGTGGACTTTTATACAAAGAGGACAAATTTCACATCTAGCTTCCTAAGTAAATATAAACTAATTACATATTACTGCTAATTACTAATTCTAAGATCAGTAGATGAAGGGTATATCTCACACAAAAGTCCAAGATGTTTTTTAAGGATAAAAATTTCCTTTTTCCATTAGTGTAAATAAGTAAGAAATATATCAACAAGGACCTACTGTATAGTACATGGAACTATATTCAGTATCTTATAATAACCTATAATGGAAAAGAATCTGAAAAAGAATATATATATATATATATATATGTAAAACTGCATTTCCTTGCTGTACACCAGAAACCTTATAAATCAACTATACTTCAATAAAAAAATAAAAATTTTAAAAAAGAAATATATCAAAAAGCAAGGAGGGACTTCCCTGGTGGCGCAGTGGTTGGGAATCTGCCTGCCAATGCAGGGGACACGGGTTTGGAGCCCTGGTCTGGGAAGATCTCATGTGCCACAGGGCAACTAAGCCTGTGCGCCACAACTACTGAGCCTGCGCTCTAGAGCCCGTGAGCCACTACTACTGAGCCTGCATGCCATAACTACTGAGCCCATGTGCCAAGAGCCCATGCTCCGCAACAAGAGAAGCCACCACAATGAGAAGCCTGCACGCTGCAACGAAGAGTAGCCCCCACTCGCCGCAACTAGAGAAAGCCTGCGCGCAACAACGAAGACCCAATGCAGCCAAAAATAAATTAATTAATTAAGAAAAAAAAAGCGAAGAAATAATCCCTTTGAACCTAAACCTTAAGCTAATTACCTAAAAACTTATACATCAGGGGAAAAACATAATCCCACTCTGAGTGAGTATAGGAGTGTATGGCTGTGAACTACAAAAAGTCTGAGCTTCATTCTTTTACAAAACCCTTCCTCCTCAATCAACTGCCCCATTCAAATATTCCTTGGCTAAAAGTTTACTTACTTATTTTGGGAAGTATTGCAGCAACTGGGGTCAAGTCTATAAGAGTGTAGTCTGAGGGGTCGATGCAGAGATCCAAGTTTATCAGCTTGTCCTTAGAACACTGGGTCATCCCATGATCACTTGTAATGATCACATTAAGATCTTCCCACAGTCCTAACACCTTGAGTTTGTGAACTAGCTCACCGATATGGTCATCTATTTCTTTCAACACTCGGCGCATGTTTTCTTTATCTTCAGGGCCATATTTGTGGCCACTTGCGTCTGGCTCTTCCCAATAGAGTGCTGCAAAGGTGACAGGTGGGTTCGAATTGCTCAGCCACGTGGAGACATTACTGAGTCTCTCCTCAAATGACACTGAGGGGCTGTAATTCATGAAATAGGAAGGTGTGGTATTGTGAATGGGCACGTCGGTACCAGGCCACATAGCAGCAGCACTTGATCTGTTTTCCTGAAGCTGATTGGTCACCCAAATAGGGACTGCCTCATTCCACCAAAAAGGATCCTTGTCATTAATGTCAGAAAAATGTTTCTTTGTGATGACATCATACATGGAATTAGCCACAATGCCATGGCTTTCTTCATACAGGCCTGTCACAATGCTGTAGTGGTTTGGAAATGTTTTTGTGATAAAGACATTTTTAACCTGCTCTACCAAGACACCTTCTTTGATAAAATTCTGGAGATGAGGAAATTCATAGTTGTGTAGATAGTCAGCTCTGAAGCCATCAAAGGATACCAGTAGTAACTTGGGTGGCAAAGTACAGGAAGAGTTCACTCTACAGCCAGTTATAAGTCCAGAAAACAAAAATATCAGCAATAACTTCATAGTGAACATGCTGAAGGAGGGCAGTCAGGGTTCCTAAAATATAAAAACACAATTCATAAGTAGTAATGCTATTTGAGTTGGATTAGGTTTCAAAAGTTTAGTCATCAGGAGAAGAAAACCAACATTTATAAACTTTTTATACACCAGCTTTACCTACATCAACTTGAAAATTAAATAACGTCACTTACTGAAAGATAACTGAATAAAGTGGGAAAAAATAAAAATTGCCTTTACTTGTCCAGTTATATGTCCTGCCCCATTTTTCATGCTCTGAAGGGGATATGGGCCATTCTTGTGCTCCATACAAATGGGTTGCCTTGTTTGTTTGCAGCAGCAAAAGTTATTCTAAAGGTTTAATAAGAACAAACGAAGAAACAAAAACAATCCTTTTGCACAAAACAGAAATAACGCCAAGCTTTCAGAGGCTCCAGAGAGGGCGATTATTTTTCTAGTTTAATGACTGGTACCCTATAGTTCCTTTTAATCCACAGAAATAGGGGGTGGAAACTCTACCACACTGGCTCATCATCAGTTCCTGTTGAAAAATACTGGCATGAAAAAGGGGAGTAAGTAATAAATATTACTTGAGAAAAAGGTCCCGCCTCAATCTGAACCTGCCCAATATTCACAGGAGGCTGACAAACAGACAAAGCCTACAGGAACTTGGATGCCACGGTAATTTCTGAAGAAATGCAACAGCTGTTGAAATGCATTTCATCACCAATTCCCTTTTAAACTTCCTTTTTACTGTCAAAGACATACAGTTGGCCCTCCATATCCACGGGTTTTACATCCATGGATTCAACCAACCGTGCATGGAAAATCCAGAGGGCTGACTGTATTCATGTACTATGCCATTTTATATAAGAGACTTTAGCATCTGCAGATTTTGGTATCTGCTGGGGCTCCTGGAACCAATCTCCCTGCAGATAATGAGGGACCACTGTAACTCTCCTGCCTAACACCCTAGGCTCAGAGCGCTCCCTGATTTTTTGGTTCTTTTTTAACAATCTACTGATTACAAAAAAACAGATTTCCCCAAACAAATCTCACTGCCTTCAGGTTCTATCTTCTTTGGTTCCTAAGAAAACAGGATATGTAATTTAGGTAGAGTGAGTCTCCACTGCTGCCATACTCCTTTTTTAAAATTATTTTTTAATTTTTTTGCCACGCCAAGAGGCCTGTGGGATCTTAGTTCCCTGACCAGGGATTGAACCTGTGCCCTCTGCATTGGAAGTGCAGAGTCTTAACCACTGGGCCGCCAGGTAAGTCCCCTGCCACACTTCTTCAAGTCCCCAGTGCCTCCTGTCCAGAGCCCTTCCATCTCTTAACTGACCTTCCTACCTCGATCACCTTCCCCTTACTCACCCAACATCCGCTCCCAACTTAACCTTCCCAGGAATAGCCCTGTCCATGACACTTCCTTAATAAAATCAGTATCCAAAGTCCCCCAGCCTATACAGAAACACCTCTGCCTGGCATTCAAGTCCCTCCATTATCCAGGCACAACTCACGTGCAAATTACTATGAAACAGTTACAGAAATCATGGTCAACCTTAATTCCCTTTTACCACACAGTGCTGTCACAGTCTGTCTGAGATGTATTACAGAGACAATAATCGTGTATCTAGGTGACCTATAGGTGACCTATAACAGCTCTTCAGTAATAATTTGTGTTTCCAAACCTCTTAAAGTTGCTTTCTACACATGAGTTCTTTGCCCAAATACTCTCTTAGGTCAATAAAAAAAATCATTCAATAAATAATATAACTAAAGTCTAAAACACCAAAATTTATGTATGTGCCATTTTTCAGAGGACAAGGGCTTTATACTTTTCAAACATAAAATACTCAAAATAGGGGCATAAATAATCCAAACAACGAATCTGGATGTCATCTTGGAAGAACAAAGACGAGCTTGAGTGAACTCTGTTCTACAACACCACAATTTCTTGTAATGCTGTGCTTGAGACCCATACATCATAAAGTATTGTTTTTAAAACTAAGCCCTTTGAGGAATCATGTCACAGTATGTCTAAAACTTTTCCAACGGAGTTCCTCTAAGAGCAGAGGGGTGCCGAGACAACTGTATATCCACATGCAAAAGAATTAATTTGGACCCCTCAGCTCATACCATGTACAAAAATAAACTCAAAATGACCAAGATTAAGAGCTAAAACTATGAAACTCTTAGCAGAAAATATAGGAATAAGTCTTCATGACCTTGAGTTAGGCAAAGCCTTCTAAGATACAGCAACAAAAGCACAAGTGATGAAAATCATAAATAAATAAATTGGACTTCACCCAAATTGAAAGCTTTTACATTTCAAAGGATATAATGGAGAGAAAAGAAAACCCACAGAACGGGAGACAATATTTGCAAATCATATATCTGATAAAGGATTTATATCTAGAATATATAAAGAAGTGTAACAACTCAATACTAAAAGTTAAATAATCCAATTAAAAATGAGCAAAGGATCTGAAAAGATATTTCTCCAGCTATAGAGATGGCAAATAAGCACATGAAAATATGTTCAACATCATTAGTCATCAGGGAAATGCAAATCAAAACCACAATGAGATACCCCTTCACACCCACTAGGATGGATATAATAAAAAAGATAATAACAAGTGTTGGCAAGGATGTAGAGAAACTAGAACTTTTATACACTGCTGGTGAGAATGAAAATGGTACAGGCACTTGGAAAACATTCTGGTAGTTCTTCAAAAGTTTAAACAGAGCTACCGTACGACCCAGAAAATCTACTAGTAGGCATATGCCTCAGAGAAATTAAAACACAAGTCAATAATAAAACTTGTACACAAATGATCACAGCAGCATTATCTCTAAGGGCCATGAAGTGGAAACATCTCAAATGTCCGTAAGTGATAAATGGATAAGATGTGGTATATCCACACAATGGAATATTATTTGGCAATAAAAAGGAATGAAGTGCAAATATATGTTATAACTTGGATAAACCTCTGAAACATTGTGCTAAGTAAAAAAAGGCAGTCACAAAAGATCACTTATTGTATGATTCTATTTAGATGAAATGCCTAGATAGGCAAATCTATAGAGATGGAAAGTATATTAGATTTGTCTGGAGCAAGGGGTTGAGGAGAAATGAGGAGTAAATGCTAATGGGTATGAGGTTTCTTTTTGGGGTGATGAAAATGTTCTCAAATTGACAATTGCACAATTGCACAATTCGTAAAACTGTACACTTTAAATGAGTAAACTAGACAGTATGTGAATTTTACCTTAATAAAACCATTATATTAAAAAAAAGAGTAGAGAGAAATGAAATTGTAATCTTAAAAGCATCTGGATTGTCCTGCCACAAAACAGGAAACATCTGATGTTTCATCTTACCTCAAAAATTATGTGAAATGTGTACTCTATACCACAGACCTGAGTTTTTTAACATGAATGTGTTTTACCCCATTTCCCAAGTGCAAAACAATAAAACAAAAACCCGTGTCTGCCCCTCTCTCACACAAAATACATACAAATCAAAATCTTTCTTCCCCAAATCTTGAGTGAATAGGAGGGTCAAGGCACATGTGCTGTTTACCCTGGGGTTCACTAACCCCTTAGCACACTGCTGGATTCTTGTCCCCAGACTTAGAAGCACAGACAAAGTGGAAAGATTAGAGGCTCTGAAATCAGAAGGATCCCAGAACTTGAGCTCACATTTAGTAGATGGGCAACTGTGGGCAGAACTACCAGCTTCAGTTTCTGTGTTTGTAAAATGCGGATACATAAAGTGTCAAACAATAGGCTCTCAAATTTAGTCTCTTTTTTATCCACAGTTACAAAGCTGTTATGTTAGGGGAAAAGTCTGTACTGTGACAGGCGGAATGATACTATTGTGAAACTATAAAGTAGACAGAAATAATTTAGGCTAACCTCTTCTTTTTACACAGGATGAAGATGAAGTCCCTGGATTGGCCAAACTCAGGAAGCAATTCGTAGCCTTACTGTCTGTACTCTTACTAATTTCAGGTCCTTAACAAGTTTATAAATCTAGTAACAGCGAGTTTACAAGTCTAGTTTTAATCTCCAAACTATGAACGGAACTTTTCCTGCTTTCATTAATGGTGCCTGTATCTATGTCTACTGCATTCTGTTTCATCCCAACAGGAGTGTTAAGCTATAAACAAAACACCAGTGAGAAGTTCTCAAGTATTTCCAAGGAATAAAAAAATCACTAACTGCTACATTACAAAGCACTGGGAGAAATTCTGTAATTTTTCAAACCAAAAAGATATCAAAGGGAAGGAAAAAAAGCAGAGTCACCGGAACTACACCCAGATAATCCCAACAGAAGTTGTGTGTAGTTTTCTTCAATTCAGGGGCCAAAACACACTCTACCTCATCTGGGATGACTTTCTTACTTGGATGAAATGTATCTCGGGCAATTCTCACTGGCATTCTTAGCTGAAATTGGGGGAGTGTGACAGTTAAAAGATATGGTGAAAGCTATTTGCCACCATTAGCATGCCATCTGCTCTGTAATACAAAAGTCTTATTCTAAACACTTCACAAATACTATTTATAATGAAACTCTTATACAGATTTAAAATAAAATAAAAATAAAATAGCATTGTCTATGCACATAGATAACATTGGTGGTTTTCCCTAGATTATTATTATTAATTTTCTTGATATTCTAAAGAAAAACTAAAACTACTCTCTGAAAGACTCTGTTTCTTAACAACTCTAGGATTCTAAAGTATTCTTCAATTTTCCAGCACATACAAACTTTTCCAGCATCTTCAAAACAGCTACACTTAATCTTACTTTCTACATATATTATTTCTTTCTACAAAATAACTCCTTGTGTACTTCTTCTGTGTTCATCAAATTTCTCCCAAATTATATTTTGTAGCTGATTTAAAAGCAAGGAGGAGATATTTATATTTTATATATTTTAGTTATAAAATATCTCCTCCCTGCTTTTAAATTCGTTTAATTTCCTTAAAATAGCTTGGTACAACCTCTGGAAAAAAAGGAAAACAGAAAAGAAAACCGGAATATTAAAAGGAGCAGTTGACTTTCTATAGTACTGGCAAGGTTTCCGGCTTGGGTCCACCAGATGGCCTGGTGGTTAAAGAAGAAACCCTAGTGGAGTCAAGGCTGGTATAAACCTGAATCTGCTCGTGGTCACTAGCTGTGCTTCACGTCTCTAAGCAGGACTTTCCCCATCTGTATAATGGGACGACGCTGTGATCTCACAGGGTTGCAGTGCCCAGAAAAGGAAGCGTTATTTGTAAAATGCTTAACACAGTGTCCGGCCGATAAAAAGCAATTCAGTGTTATCTTTCTTGTTAGGTTTTCTAGGAAATTCGTTTTTAAATTTGGTGTGTCACTCCCATCAACTCTAACCGAATACTCAGGCGGAGGCAGGTCGATCGATACCTTGTATAATCAAACGCCCGCCCCCTCGGCCTCCACCTCTGTCCCGCCACCGCCCCCCGCCTCCACCCCATACCCCACCGTCCACCCAGTCCGCGCCTACCTGCTCAGTTTCCTATCCTCTTCCCACCCCGCCCTCCGCCGCCCCCAGCCAGGTACCTCCCGGCCGCTCCGGGGTCCCTAGCGGCTGTCCGCTAGGGGGATGTGTGTGTGTGTGTGTATCAAGGGTAGGGGATCTCACCACCTCTATTTTCAAAGCCCCTAGTGGACGGGGGAGGGGGTGGCATTTCCCTCCGGAACGCCGGGCGCGCTAGGCTCACACTCACCCGCTACCGCCGCTTCTCTGCAGCACGCGGAACCCGGCGCGCGCGGAACCCGGCGCTCCTGGGTCTTGGGAGCGACGGAGACCTGAAGTCGCAGGAGCCAGACCAAGCTCTTCCTGAGGCGCCTGCGCACTAGCGGGCGCCCCCCGCTGTTAACAGCCCCTTCCTCCCTGAGATTCGCGCTACCCGAGCCGCTCCGAGGGTGCTCGGCTGCCCCGCGCGCGACTGCGGAACAGTTTTACAGCTCTCGGGGACTCAGCGGGCAACGGAGTGTGAGACATGTCCTCGGATTGGACACCTCAGCCGCCGTCGATGTAACTCCCTTTCCGATTGGTTGGATTCAGGTACAACCTGGAGACAGAGGCCTTGTGGGGGTCGAATTGGATCTAGTAGGAGAGGTTAGTTCCACTCTCCTGCCACGCCCCATTTTCTAGCGTCCCAGGGCTGGGTGCCCTTCAGGGGACCTGAAACACAGCGAGTCCCTGAAAGGGCACCTGGCTATTGCCAACCTCAGGCTTACTGCCATTCTCCGTTCGCCCCTAGTTAACATGCACCTGGCGGTAAGGTGTCTGCAGGAAAAACGACTTTGGCAGCCCCAAGGCCCAGCACGAGTCTAGAGCAGCTTTAGCCAGTTCCGGTTAGTTGGGAAAAATACAGTGTGGCTCTACCAAAGCAGTATGTGTCCGTGTTGCTGGAGAAGTGATCACCGTATTACACGCGAAGTGAGTACTAGGCAGTTTATGAGTAAGGTTGCAAGAAATACAGAAACACGGTCCTTGCAGTAGGGAACTAGGAATGGCTACCAGCTGAGAAATGGGCGTTTCTTTTTAACACATATGCGTGGGTCTGGACCTTTAGTGTATAGCCATTACCAAGACCCCAGAGTCTGGAAGCAGCTGCAGAGACAATTTGGGGCTGGATATTTTCTGTTGCTTATTAGTTTGTACCTTCAGAAGTTAATTCCAGTTTCAAAGCTCAAGGCTGGCCTGTGCACTGGTGAATTGGGGCATCTTAGATCCGTCCGTGGGCTGCCAGAGCTGAAAGGAGTGGCAGAGGCCACGTTGTCCAGTCCCTACGATCTGCCAGACCTGAGTTTGAATCCTCACTCAGCAGCTGAGCAATCTTGGGCCAGTATCTCCACCTGTTTGAGCCTCCATGTCCTCATCTGCAAAACAGGCCCTCTTAACAGTACTAGCCTCTTCGGGTTATTATAAAAAAAAATGAGGTAAAACAGTAAAGTACTCAGCACACGTGCTGTCAGTGATTGTTATTGCTATGACCAGGAAAATGTTCCTCAGCGTGAACAATGGTCAGGGGAAAGCTGAGCTCTGGGGGAAATTACATGACATACAACTGAGCTAAATTTAAACGTCCTGACATTTGGGGCGTAAGATTATGCATGTCCTGTTTGTTCATTCACTGGGTGCATGACTGCATAAAGAGTAGACAGAAACTGGCTGCCGTATACGTCAGGTGGTGATGGAGACAGCTGCTGAGTGGGCATCAGGAGAGAAGGGCTCCCTTCATTCACTGTCCCTGCCCCTGCGCATGTGACTGGCTCAGATCAGGGAGTCCTGTGCAGCCTGGTCTCCTCTGTAAGATAACGTGGTCAAGAACAGAGGGACAGAATGATTCATAAGGATCTCTTTGTCCCAAGCATCTGTTATCCTACAAATATTTACTACGTCAACCACAAATGAAAAGCTATTTCAGATGCTTGAAAAATAAGGATATTTCTCATCTCACAAAACAGGAAGTCCAGAGGTAGGGCAGACTTCAGAGCTGGTTGAATTAGCAGCTCAACAATGTCACCGTGTCCTGAGTTCTTTCTAACTCCTCACGGAGCTATTAACAGAATTGGCTTCTGGTTCCTCTAGTGGTAAAGGTAACAACAGCGGGTATCATATGATTCATTTTTCACTTCCTCTGGGCAATGGACATGACTTCTCGGTTTTTTTATTTTTTGTGTTTGGCTCCAGCAACTATCTCCTTCAATCACTCTACAATTGTGTCATAGGCCCAAACCTAAGCCAGCATATGAAATTCAGCAGACCAATTCAGTCTGCACTTCGAGCTGAGTTCTCTTTCCCAAACTGCACTTCTTCTGTCAATGGAAGTGAGGTGTAGTGGGTGCTGGAAAGGCCACCAGAGAGTCCACTATAGGGTCATTGGAGGCATTTATTGATAATAAAAGAAAACATAACAGTAACAAATTCTCCATTTCCAATGTGATTTCCTTGATATATTGCTTTATATAGATAGACAAAATAATAACATTCATTTACAATTTTCTTTCAGCTCAGCTTTTGAAAAAGGAATTTCATATAAATCTTAGAAATAGGGATGAAATTTAAACCCATTTTTGTGTTGGAGATTGAAATGAACTAGGAGCTATAGTCTAAATCCATCATGTACAAATGAATGTGGTGCCCCAGAGAGAACCGACTTGGCTAAATTCACACAAACTAATTACAACTAGATTCTTTGCCTCCATGGCCAATGTCAAGTTTGGAAGCAGCATGTTAGAGGGAGTATCTTTTTCCCCCCATTAAGTAGACTCAAGACTTAGCATTTATTCATTAGTGTAAAATATTTAAAATGTTTTATCCTGTTTTCAAAAGCAACGACATAGCTCTTCATGCAGTTATTTTTCTTTTAAACTCCTTATTGGGATGCATCACTCATTGCTGGCAGGAATGGGTCAGAAGCTAGAAATTATAGGAAAAAAGTTTCACAAGAAAAGTCACACCCTGCCCCAAGAAAAACAGTTCCTGTCCACTGCTCAGTCTGGTTTAACGACAAAACTGAAACTAGTGAATCAAATTTCAAGTCACAAGGAATGTATTTTAAGTTTCACTTTTTAATATATATTAGATGTTAATGTAAAGAAAATATAATAGAGGTTTTCTCTTAAATATGATGGGGAAAGGACCTTAGGAATCATAGTACTTTAATAATTTTGAAAGTTTAACACAAACTCTGCACCCACCCCATTGTCAGCAAGATTGCATTTGAATAATCTCAATCAAATAAGACTATAAACTGTTTTAAATGCTCATGTTAAAAGTGATCCTGTATTATCCATCATGAACTACTTAGTGTTAGACATTCTTCCCTCTACAGGAATTTTTTCAAGTATTTAATAAAGTTGTGCAAGAAATAGGAGAAATTCTTTTGAGGCCCTCCTATGTGGAAGGCAGTGTGCTAAATTTTAGGAAAGATGCAAAAATAAGTAAGAGTCAATCCCTGTCCTCAAGGTACCTCTAATCCAGAAAGGCACATGGAGAAGATATTACTTGGTTACTTGGCCTTCCCAGAATCCATTTCCCCTTCTGGGGGTTCCTCCAGAAAACCATCCCACCTTCACTCCTAGTCGTGAGAGTCTTATGGGGCTCTTCTCCGGCATGGACTTCTTTAGGGCAAATTTTGACCTAGATTGAGGGGTTCCCTGGGGCATGGGACTTCTAGTGCCAAAACCAGAAAAGTCCCAAGCAAACTGCGATGAGCTGGTTACACTTACTCTGACCCAAGCCTGGCCTATCAGAGCGAATTCTGCTTCCTTGACCAGAGGAATTAGTTCCGTGGTGGGTGGTGGGGACACGCCCCAGGCCAGACTAAAAAGATTCAATCCTGAAACGTTTGTTGAAACCATTGAGAGTCAGTCTTTCAGCAGGAGCAGCTAAATAAGTAGAATACAGGCATCCCTCGTTTTACTGCTCTTCACAGATACTGCGTTTTTTAACACGTTGAAGGTCTGTGGCAACCCTGCATCGAGCAACTCTTATCAGCACCATTTTCCCAACAGCATTTGCTCACTTCGTGTCTCCGTGTCACATTTCGGTAACTTTTACAGTATTTCAAACTTTTAAATCATGATTATACTGGTTATGGTGATCTGTGATCAGTGAGTGACCTTTGATGCTACTCTTGTCATCGTTTGGGGGCACAAACTGCTGCCCTGTCCGACAGCACATTCAATCAACAAAAGCTGTGTGTGTTCTGACCGCTCTACCACCCAGCTGTTCCCCCATCTCTCTTCCTCTCCTCGCGCCCCCATATTCCCTGAGACACAACAATATTGAAATTAGGCTGATTGATAACCCCACAGAGGCCTCTGAGTGTTCAAATGAAAGGAGGATTCCCATGTCCCTCACTTTAAATCAGAAGCTAGAAATGATTAGTCTCAGTGAGGAAGGCACGCTGAAAACCAAGGTGGGCTGAAAGGTAGGCCTCTCGTGCCAAACCGCCAAGGTGTGAAAGCAAAGGGAAAGTTCTTAAAGGAAATTAAAAGTGCTGCTCCAGTGAACACATGAACGATAAGAAAGTGAAGTAGCCTTAACGCTGATACGAAAAAAGTGTTAGCGGTCTGGATAGAAGATTAAACCAGCCACAGCATTCCCTTAAACCAAAGCCTGATCCAGAGCAAGGCCCTAACTCTGTTCAATTCTATGAAAGCTAAGAGAGATAAGGAAGCTGCAGAAGAAATGTTTGAAGCTAGCAGGGCTGGTTCATGAGGTTTAAAGAAAGAATCTTTTTCCATAACATAAAAGTGCAAGGTGAAGCAGCAAGTAGTGATGTAGAAGCTGCCGCAAGTTATCCAAAAGATCCAGCTAAGATAATTAACGAAGGCGGTTACACTAAACAACAGATTTTCAATGTAAATGCAACAGCCTTCTATTGAAAGAAGATGCCATTTAGGACTTTCATAGCTAGAAAGAAGTCAATTCCTGACTTCAAAACTTCAAAGGACAGGCTGACTTTCTTACTAGGGGCTAATGCCGCTGGTGACTTTAAGTTGAAGCCAGAGCTCATTTACCATTCCAGAAATACTAGGGCCCTTCAGAATTATGCAAAATCTACTCTGCCTGTGCTCTATAAATTGAACAGCAAAACCTGGATGATAGCACATCTGTTAAAAATATGGTTTACTGAATATCTTAAGCCTACTGTTGAGAGCAACTGCTCAGGAAAAAATATTTCTTTCAAAATATTCCTACTTATTGATAATGAAGTGAATGAAGGGGGCCCTTCTCTCCCGATGCCCATACAGCAGCTGTCTCCATCACCACCTGACGTATACGGCAGCCAGTTCTGTCTACTCTTTAAGCAGTCTTGCACCCAGTGAATAAACAAACAGGACATGCATAATCTTGTGCCCCAAATGCCAGGACGTTTAAATTTAACTCAGTTGTATGTCATGTAATTTTCCCCAGAGCTCAGCTTTCCCCTGACCATTGTTCACGCTGAGGAACATTTTTCTGGTCATAGCAATAACAATCACTGACACTTAGCACGTGTGCTGAGTACTTTACTTGTTTTATCTCTCTTTTTTTTTTTTTTTTTTTTTTTTGCGGTACATGTGCCTCTCACTGTTGTGGCCTCTCCCATTGCGGAGCACAGGCTCCGGATGCACAGGCTCAGCGGCCATGGCTCACGGGCCCAGCCACTCCGCGGCATGTGGGATCTTCCCGGACTGGGGCACGAACCCGCGTCCCCTGCATCGGCAGGCGGACTCTCAACCACTGCGCCACCAGGGAAGCCCTATTTTCTCATGATTCTAAGTTCCGTGAGAAACTTCGAGTTAAGTCGAAGTTTCTTGGACTTCTAGCCTTCAGAAGGTGTCAGCAGGGTTGGTTTCTTCCGAGGGCCTCTCTCTTTGACTCGTAGATGGCCATCTTCTCTCTCTGTGTCTTCACATGGTCTTCCCCTGTGCATGTCTGCATCCTAATCTCCTCTTCTTGTAAGGACACCAGTCGTATTTGGATTTGGCTCACCCTTAGGACCTCATTTGACCTTAATCACCTCTTTAAAGGCCCTGTCTGAAGTGCTGGGGGTCAGGACTTCAACCTCTGAGTTTGCAAGGGACACGATTCATAACCTACTCAAAGAGGTGGCGGGTCCACTTGCCAGAGGAATTTACCTGATTGCAAGTGTGCCCCACCTGCTGGTCAGTGTCCCATACTTGCTGGCCAGGGTCATGTGGCTGCTTGCTGACATCACCCACCCGCCTGTGACAGCACCCGCCCCCGTGCCAGGGTGACCAACCTTTGCCCTAAAGAAAACCCCGGCTTCCTGACACAACAGCCTGACCCCTGACCTCACCTCCTTGCAAGGATACCCCCAGTTTGCTTCTTACCTCCTCCTGCAGTACCTCAGCCACCTTCTCTTCTTCCCTGGACTCTGCCACGCCCCCTCCTGGGCTGCTTGCTTCCCTTCCTAACCCTTGCTGTCTAGTCCTCACTCAGCAGCCAGCTGGAGCTTTTGTTAGAAAATCTCTTCCTAGGTTCAGACCCCACCCGTGGGCTCCCATCACATCCAGAGCTCATCCAGCCTCCTACATCTGCTGCTCTGTATCACCTGAGTATTTCTTGGACCTCGGTTCCGTCCAACTCACTGCCTCACGCACAGCATTCCTGACACACTGGCCTCTCTTCTCCCCAAAGACCCAAATCTCATTCCCACCCTGAAACTTTTGCCCCATTCCCACTGCCCTTATCACCCTCCACATGAGCTTTACACGCCTCTCTCCCCATACTCATTAAATCTCTGCTTATACAGAAATTCACTTGGTTAATAGAGCTTATACAGTTGTTCATAATTTCAGATGTTTTGAAGACTGCAGTGTTGTAAAAACTTAAAATTACAGAGATAAAATTTATACTAATTAATGGTCTTTTCAAGAAGAATGACATTTAAGGAGCCCTAGGAAGATGGTTATTTATCTCCTTTCTCAAAGTCCTACACAAAGGGAGATTGTATACAATTTTTCAGGAGCCCCTTCTTTTCTTTAATGATCCTAATTATGTGTTCCACCAAAACTAGTTATGTGACTACAGGCAAATTAGTTAATCTCTCCAAGTCCTTTGTAAGTGGAAACATTTCTGTTTGCCATCCTCAAGGAGCTGTGTGATATACACATGGGGCAAACTCAAATGAGAGAATACTTTGAGTGGGTATTGAGCAAGTTAAAGAAGAGATAAAAATTTTAACTCATCTGGATATTTCATGCTGTATTTGAATGTGTGCCCATCCATAAGGGAGAGATGGAGACTACTATCACTGGCCCTTTGTATGGCATTCTCTGCTGGAGTTTGTCCTGACCTTGTTTTTCTTTTCTCTGATTTTTACTTTTAGTTTATATTATGCCACCTTAAGTCCTTTCTGGAATAAGCTGAAGTTACATATAAATGCATTGTTAAAACAGCACTCATCCTTTGTATACTGGAATCATGCTTTTAAAAAATTAATTTAAAAATTCAACTATACTTTGAGCTCCGTGACATATTAGCCCTTTCTTTTCAACCTATGATTTGAAGATGGCTGGAGTCATTTTGCAAATAAGGAAGCAGAAAACATTAAAATAACCTAGGATGTGAGTTTATCCTTCTGTTATCTCATTTTTCACACCCACTCACACACATTTTTTTTTCTTTTTGATTTCTCAATGTATCTAGAACACATCTGGAATGAACCTAAAAATATTTCTTCCCTGAGCATGGTATGTAATGTATGAAATGATTATTTCCAAGGTGTTTAAGTTTATGAATGACTACAGAAAGTGAAAGCCAAAAAGGACCTCAGAGATTATTGAATTCAAGTCTGCGTTTTACATGTAAGAAGCTTTAATTACCTACTTAGTTCTGAATAGCAAATTTGAAACACTCATGTCTTCCCTCGGGGCATTATAAAGCTGTCAGATTATATCGTAGGACTTTGAACAGCCTTCTGAGGCATGTTTGTACCTGCTTCTTGGGTACTTTAGGCACTTCCTAAGCACTGAAACAGTCTTGTAACCCGACTATCTTCCATCTGGGCAGATTCGTGTGTCTGGATCTGTTCACTGAACAGATTGGCAGGGGGTGCACATCGACCCTGGGTCAGTTTTTTGAGCACAGAGAATTTTCTCCTCTACAAGATGCATTTCAAGCCCCCAAAGCCTCCACGGGACACTCTTTGTTTTATGGTGGATTAGGTGAGAAGGGTAGGATGTCTCAATCCAACTCTTTTCATTCAATGCATTATTGAGGACCTACTGTGTGCATAATTCTGTGTTAACCCAGGTAACTATAGTCAAGAGTTTGCTTCTTCCAGGACCTTGTCGTCTAGTTACCCATCAATCCAGCTAGGAGACTGTCACCAAGCAAATACCTGGATGGTGGTCAGGTGCACCATCTTGGTTAAACATGTCAATAAGCCATTTCCTGGTCTTAATAATGTGGCGCAGTGGCTTGGGTGAGAAGGAAACTTAAGTGGCTTCTCCTGTTTCAGTAATGGAGGCAAACGTAGACTCATCAAATGTGAAAGTTGGAAAGGACCTTAGAAGGTATGTGAGTCCATCCTTTTTGCTGTCCAGGTAGGGAGGCTGAGGCCCGGGGGGCAGGTTCGAGAACACAACCCATTACTGTTAGACCTGGAACCTCCAGCTGGGTTCCCACTGCAAGTCCTGAGCCCTCTTGCCCTCTCTCCATGTCCTCAGGACTAACTGTGCCTTTAAGCAATAGCTCAGTGCCCTGGGGCAATTGTATTGACGCAGCTAATGTTGTGGTCCAGAGGGCAGAGATGTAGGGGATTCTCACCAACATTCAGGCATCCTGAGAAAGCATATGGCAGATCTCCTTGTCTGATTTACGATCTGGGTTGTATTCTTCATCTTAAAAGGTAGAGTTTAGGATGGAAGCACTATGAAGTTGCTCCCGAGCTGATAGCTCACACCGGTCTTAGCACACCACGCCCCGCTTGTCCCACAGTACTGTGCGTGGACCACAGGATTCAGGTGGACAGAGAAGAAGAATACCACCAGCGACATCAGTGGTCAGCTGGCCCCACCTCTGTGCCGGTGCCAACGGCTGCAGGGTGTGTGCACAGAAATAGCTGAGAGTGGCCAGTGACCTAAGCTCCATCCCCAGCTTTAGAACAAGTGTTCTGGACAGTTCTTCCCTGCCACCCCTGCCTGTGATGTCAATTAATGTAGCCAAGGTACCTGGAAGCATGTATCTTTGCTACCCATCATTTTCCTGCTTTTGTGACCTGCCATATCTTAGGATATACCTCATTAACTGGACCCATTCACGATGGGGGTGGGGGGTTGCTAAAGACATGAGCCAGGTTGTGGATGCCAGGAGGAAGTTCATTCTGGCACACAGAGCCCTGTGTTGGGGCCACCGCAGGCTCTCAGGCTCTGCTCTTGGGCTGGGATTCAAGGGCGGGGGACATTTGAGGGCAAGGACAGCCCACCAAATTAAGAGGATCTGGCTTGCTGAGCATGTTACCAGTACAGCGATGTATCATGGACCTACTGATCAGGTCTAGGGTACACCATCAGGGTTGGGCCCTGGTTAGACCCAGACAAAAAGCAGAGTTGATGCTGAGGTTTAGAGGGCTGGGAGAGAGCTCTTTAAAAACCTCCTTCTTGGGCTTCCCTGGTGGCGCAGCGGTTGAGAGTCCGCCTGCCGATGCAGGGGACACGGGTTCGTGCCCCGGTCAGGGAGGATCCCACATGCCGTGGAGTGGCTGGGCCCGTGAGCCATGGCCGCTGGGCCTGCGCATCCAGAGCCTGTGCTCTGCAACGGGAGAGGCCACAACAGTGAGAGGCCCGCGTACTGCAAAAAAAAAAAAAAAAAAAAAACCCTCCTTCTTAAGCCAGCTTTGGTTCTAGAGAATGAGAAAGGAGGTGTTCCAGGGCTGGTCTGTGGTAAAAGAAGAGACGAGAGGAAGGAGATGAGGCAGGCCACGAGGTGATCCCAGACATACGGCGCCAGAATAAACTCTGTCTGCACACCTGTGCCCTCTGCACTGTTTCTATGGCCCCCGCTCTTGCTCAGACCTGCATTGCTACTCCCCTACCTTGACTTGTCCTCCTTACGAGCTATCCCAGCCCAGGCCTCATGCTTCGGGAACATGAAACTGGAAAGAACTAGAACAGGAGGCATATAGCGATCACCATAGCAAGCGTTTTGACAGTTGTTTTGCTGGACAGTGTGTACCAATGACCTTGTGGTTGCCTCCGGAGACAGAGTGAGTCTTCGAGTATGTCTCTTGAGGCAGGAGGTAGATGAACACAGGGAGATGATTAAGAAGGCTTTTCACTTTTTATTTTGTATTCTTTGATAGCCTTTGAATTTCTTACATTGTGCCTGCTTTCATGTATTTCTTATATAATTTAAAATTAAAATATATAAAATGACTTGTAAAACTTAGAATAAGATGGAGTTCATGAACAGCATCAGTCTGCTTGGGCCCCGATAAATCGCTGCCACTGTGGTCTTAATGGTGTGGAACTGGCACACGAGGAGGGGCAGGGCAGGGCAGGGCAGAGGGTGGGTACAAATTTGTAGCCGGTGCCAAGGCAGACGGCATCACGGGCCAGCCTCTGGCACCACCATGGGGCAGGCAGCACGAGAGCAGAGTTGGGGAGCTCTTAACTCAGGGCACCCCCAGAACCTTTCCCTGCCTCAGTTTCCTCATCTTTAAAATGGGAGTAAGGGCGATGACATTAGTCCCAGCCAACTCACAGGATTTGGCTTTTGTTTTTTTCTTTGGTTTTGTTCTTTCCTGTTGACTTAATGTTCCCATGCATTGTGGGTGTGACATAGTGATTGGATATTGAAGCAAGGTGAAGGGTCAAAGGCAGACAAAATGACTGGAGCCAAGGTGGGACGAGTTAATGACCTGATACATGTTGTAATGACCTACTTCTGCTTGGCATCTCCGGAGAGCTAAAAACAGGACCTAAACACCATCGTTTCCAAGAAAAGAAAGCTAGTGGCATTTTGTCAGAGTGGCAGAAGAGAGGGCTCAGCCCTGTTTTTGATGGTCTTATGAATTTTAAATGACCACAGGAAAGCAGTGGAGACTTTTCTTGAGATATAAGTCTCTCTCTCTATCCTTTAAGAAAGCTCCATAAAAAAATACTATCAAAATGATCACTATTCTGCCAGTCATGCTAATGAGGAAATGTACACTTAAAAAATTTTCCCTTCCCTCTCCTCATGAGGGAAGCCCAGAGAATGCCAACTCCAAGGCCAAATTATCCATACATGCATCCATAATTAAATGCATGGGCAAGAGCATACATCTGCAGTTTTTTTAATTGAAATATAGTTGATTTACAGTGTTGTGTTAGTTCCAGGTGTACAGCATGTGATTTATATATATATATATTTTTTTCAGATTCTTTTCCCTTATAGGTTATTACAAGATATTGAATATAGTTCCCTGTGCTGTACATTAGGTCCTTGTTGTTTATCTATTTTATATATAGGAGTGTGTATCTGTTAATCCCCAGCTCCTAATTTGTCCCTCCCCTCCCCTTTCCCCTTTGGTAACCTTAAGTTTGTTTTCTATGTCTGTGAGTCTGTTTCTGTTTTGTAAATAAGTTCATTTGTATCAATTTTTTAGATTGCACATATAAATGATATCATATAATTGTCTTTGCCTGACTTACTTCACTTAGTATGATAATCTCTAGGTCCATCCGTGTTGCTGCAGATGACATTATTTCATTTTTTATGACTGAGTAATATTCCATTGTGTATATATTCCACATCTTTTTTATCCATTCACCTGTTGACATACACTTAAGTTGTTTCTGGGTCTTGGCTGCTGTAAATATATCTGCAGTTTTTAAACTGATTTTACCATAGAACTAACTCCATGGTTTTCCTGAGTTTTAGATGTTTACGGTCTTTGTATAAATAAATAACTAATTAATTAATTAAACACACACATATGTACACACATAAAGTAAGGTGTTCTAGAAATGTAGAAAAAAAAGAGTACAATTCTTCCAATATCCCACCGCCCAAAGATAACTGCTTGTGACAGTTTTGTGTGTGTGTGTTTTTGAAAAGTATGTTTTCTTTTGCATACATTTAAATTTTTTTCCTGCATTGTTACATCAGAAAGACCAATAGCAAGATGATAGCTGTACAGTTTTTACCCTTTCAGTGCATAGTGATAATGGAGCAAAGCCTCTGTTCTGCTTTCCAGAAAGTCCTGCTTCTGAGGGAGGTTGCCTCATTCACTCTCTCTCTTTTTTTTTTGGCCACGCGGCATGTGGGATCTTAGTTCCCTGACCAGGGATCGAACCCGCATCCCCTGCATTGGAAGCACGGAGTCTTAACCACTGGACCACCAGGGAAGTCCTATTCACTCTCTCTTATTCACAATGGGGGGCTGCCCTGCAGTTGAAGGGATTATTCCATGTTGTCCGAGAGGGAGAGCTTGGAGAACTAGGTCTGGTCGTTTTTCTGACCCTCCTACTTGCTACACGTCAGACATCCTGAAGGCCAAGAAGAGTTTTGACATTTGGACAAAACCCTAACTCTCCTGGAGGAGTTTAGTCCAGTGGAGTTTAGTACGTTCTTCCTGGAGTTTAGTGTTCTGATTTGATTCTTACTGGCCTGACTTTTTAGCCATTTTCTGTCCCTTTCTCTAATAAGAGAAACTCTGAAACCTGTAAATTCCGGGAACTTTCTAACCGTCTGTGGAACACCTGCTGTGCGCCCTCCCCACTCCTACCCCCAGGCGGCCAGTGCCAGTTTCCCACACCTGATCCCCAGGCTCTGGAAGCTTCTCAGGGCCAGCTCTGCACTGGCTCCAGGCCCTGCTCAGCAAACAAAGGACAATTAGCACGTTGTTCTCAATTGAGTTCACAGTACAAAGCCTGCTGGGCCAGGCAGACGCTCTCTCCGCCGCCCTCCTCCTCAGGTACTTTTACTTTCTAATTGACTGGCGCTGACTCCTGTCTGGGGACCAAAGGAGAACAGAGGGTGGGAAGCAAGGTGAACCCTCGGTGCAGAAGCCCCTTCCACTCCCTCAGCCAGGCTGGGAGCAGCTTTCATGTCGACAGTCCTGGCAACGGCCATGGTTCCTCCCAACCTCCCATAGATAGAATAACTGTAATCAATGCTAATATAATTATATTTTTTTCTTTTTTACCATAATGACTCCTCCCACACAATTTTTGAAATAGCAAATATAAATTTTTTCCCGAGTATATATTTTGGCGTCTGCCCTAAACACGTGCTGAGCCCACCTTTAAGGTAATCCAGCTATGCTGATCAGATATACACATCAGAATTTGGGACACTGGTAGCGTTCTCCTAGATGTCAGTTTCCGTAGGATTAAACTAATTTCTGCCAATGAGATCTTATTAATTCTGGGAATCTAAAGCTGAAGTTTGTCCTGTTTTAATGAGAACTCATCAACCTATATCACACTTTGATATTATCTCTAAGAGTTGGAAGAAAAAGATGCCCACAAAACTTAAAAACCTTTACCCAAAACAGCATTTTTTAAGTAAAATTTTATCTTCTTTGCAGTCCCCTTGAAAACTTTTTAACTTTGAAAATGTAAGGTCTAGTTATGTGACGCATATTAAACTCACCAGGAGGGCATTTAAAAAGTACAGGGGAGGGAACTCCCTGGCGGTCCAGTGGTTAAGACTCCAAACTTCCACTGCAGGGGGCGCAGATTTGATCCCTGGCCAGGGAACTAAGATCCTGCAAGCTGCATGATGTGGCCAAAAAATAAATAAACAAATAAAAATCAAAAGTACAGATGCCCAGGCCTCTCTCCTACCCGCCCTCCCATGTAGATTCAGCTGTCCCAGGGGAGCCAGCATCACCCTGGCTTTAAAAGCTCCCCAGGTGATTCTAGTAGTAAGCCAGCTTTGGGGATCAGTGTTCCACTCAGTAAGAAGCGGCGCCTACACCCCATTGGATGGTCCAGCAATGAATGACATTGCTGATATCCACCTGAAATCAATTAACAAAGAAGGTTACCATTTCAAATTAACCCAGCAGAAAGACTATGGATTAAATGGACAAAAAGTACTAAAGAGTTAGATTTATACATAGAATTGCAGACATTTCTAAGTTAACTATGTCAACATATGTTAAATTTTAACCACCAAGACATTTCATTAGGGTATTTGTGAATCATGTATGGTCTGGAATGATGAACAGGTCTCAGATTTTCTCTCTCCTGTTTTCCCAGCCACTCTGGTTGCCACTGGCAGCTTCAGTCCATGTTGGTCTGTGTTCTTCAGGAGGCTTAGATCCTCTAAGTAAATGAAGGTCCCATGTCGACCAGTATTTCTAGACCTTTGCCATGGTGCTCTCCATGTGTCCGAGTGCACACCTGATTTTTTTCTCTCTGCACAGGTGGTGAGCTGCACAGTGCTGTCAGGGCCTCTCCAAATGGATGTTAGAGGCATCAACCCTGAGCTGGGATCAGGGGTACAGATATAAGCAGAAGTGTCTCCTCACTGTTGTGGGTTGTTTTCTTTTCAACGTTTTATTATGAGAATTTTCAAGCATTCAGAAAACTTAAAAAACACCCGTATGCCCACCATCTAGATTCTGCAGTATAGTTGTCCCTTCAACAATGTGGCTTTGAACTACGTGGGTCCACTTATATACAGGCTTTTTTCAAGAAATAGTACTACAGTACTACACAATCTGCAGTTGATGGAACGCGTGAATATGGAACCATGGATACATTTATAAAGGAAGTTATAATCGGATTTTTGACTGCACGGAAGGTTGGCACCCCTAACCCTGACATTGTTCAAGAATCAGCTGTAAACATATTCTGTACTTGCTTTACCCACGTATCTAGCCAGCTGTTCATCCATCAATTCATCTTATTGTTTGATGCATTTCAATGTCAGTTGTCATGGTTATCAGTACACTTCACTTAGAAACATTTCAGCAGCAGCATATCAATAATGGTAGTACAGAATTTTTTTAGAGTTATTCTTTTTAAATAAAATTTACAAAGACTAAAATGTACAAATCTAAAGCATACTGTTCTGAGTTTTGACAAATACATACACCTGTGTAATTCAAAGTCCTGTCAAAACACACGACGTTTCATTCCCCTGGGCAAGTACCTTTATAACCCTTCCTGTCTACCCCCTTCCCCAGGTAACCACTGTTTGACTTTTTAAAAAGTTATAGATTTGTTTTACCCTCTGTAACATCATATAAAAGGAATAAAATCATATAATAAGTACTCTTTTGTGTCTGGTTGTTTCACTAACATGATGCATTTGAAATTTACCCATGTTGTGTGTATCAGTACTTCATAGTTTTTTATTAGGAATCATTGGCCCAACATTGACCAAGAAAGCCTCAAGACAGGCCTGGCAGCAGGTTGGAGCCAGGCAAGGCCACAGCAGTCCTCTCTCATGGATCACTCAAGTGACAGAAGTCAGTGGCCATGTCATTAGGACACTCATGCAGCTCCATGGAGAGCAGCGTGTGGGAAGGAACTGAGGCCCCCTGCCAACAGCCAGACGAGTGAGCCATCTTGGAAGCAAGTTCTGCAGCCCCAGGCAAGCCTTCGGATGACTGCAGCTCTACCTTACATAATTGCAGCCTCATGGGAGAACTCAAACCAGTATTCCATGGTGTTGAAATAGTAGCCAGTATTCCATGGTGTTGAAATAGTAGCCAGCATTGCACAGTACAGATATACCACAATTTATTTATCATTTATTTATTTATTTATTTATTTATTTATTTATTTATTTACCAGTTAATGGACACAGGAGTATTTTCAGTTTTTGGCTGTTGTGAATAAAGCTGTTTTGAACATTCTTGTACAGGTCTTTTTGTGGATGTGTGTTTTCATTTCTCTTTGGTAAATATCTAAGAGAGGAACTACTAGATATAGGGTAAGTATATGATAATTTTGTAAAAAAAAAAAAGAAAAAGGACAGCCAGATCTTTGCTTAAAGTAGGTACACTTTTAAATCCCCATTTTATGAGAATCCAGGCATTCAGACGTCCGTACCAACAATTGATGTTGCCATAGTGGTGGTTGTGTAGTGCTATCTCATTGTCTTTGAATTTGCTTTCTAACTTTTAATTTTCTAGTACATGTGAGTTAACACCTGCCATGTGCAAAACATTATGCAAGGGCCTTGCTGCTCAAAGCGTGGCCCATGAACCTGTAGTATTAATATTCTCTGGGAAATGCAGAGTCTCAGGCCCCACCCTAGGCCTACTGAATCAGAATCAGTATTTCAACAAGATCCCCATAGAGTTATTATGCACGTTCAAGCTTAAGAAGCATGGCATTAGGGGATGTAAACATAAATAAGGTACGGTTATTGTCCTCAAGAAGTGGTGCAGGATAAAAAAGGTGTTGGGGAGGGAAAAAAGGCGAGGCTATTTTAATAGG
Source organism: Mesoplodon mirus (assembly GCF_964341445.2). NCBI lineage: Eukaryota > Metazoa > Chordata > Mammalia > Artiodactyla > Ziphiidae > Mesoplodon > Mesoplodon mirus. The sequence goes on along the minus strand of NC_138988.1, from coordinate 77,532,647 downwards.
TAGAATATGATGCTTGTACCATCCGACATGAAAACAAAGTCTGGAGAGATGGGAGAGGGCTTCATGGGAAGGCATCACCTATCTGGGTCATGAGCAATAGATAGGAAAGAGGGAGGAAGACACGTAACCTTAGCTGCATTGTAGGTTACTTACCCTGGTAAAAAGCAGGAGTTAGACTGAGAGGTGGTGGTAGGAGAGAGAGAAAGCAACCTTTGGACTAGAGTGACAGTCCAAATAAGAGAGAAAGATGGAAAATACAGTGACCTCATGTTCCCCAATCCTGTACTCTGTACACATAAAAGATTGTGTAGATAGGTAGATAGATAGATAATGTTCATTCATTCAAGGAGACTCCTTAGCTTTTAGTTTGAGACTTCAGGTTGTAGAACTAATAAGACAGACACTATGTGCCATAATTATTAGTACTGAAGAAAATCACACAGGTTTTCTTCAGTGACAGTAAAGAAACTGCAAACCTCAAGACCCAGGACACCAAAAGTGCCACAAAATATTGGTATGGAAATTGGGTACAAATGTAATTTTATATGTATATAGACAAATGTGTATACACATACACAAAATGAAACCTTTCGAATTTTGGTGTGGACAATCCAGAATTTAGACAGTTATCACTACTTTTTTTCTATTCGATTTGGACATTGTCAGTGCTAGGAGCTAAGACTTGGGGTAAAATGTTATGAATACTTAGTTACTTAGATACTAAAATGAACCAGAGCAGGCGTAAAACACATTCAAAGGGAGTTTGTAGATTGACTCTAGGAAAATTTCTCTGAAATCGTTTCCTCGGGTATAAGATAGAAAAACGAATTGCCCTATAGGGTCATTGTGAAGATCAAATGGTCCTCATGAGCTCCTTTCTTCTTTTTTTTTAAATTTAATACATGTTAAATGAACTGTAAGGAATTTTTTTAAGGGAGGGAATTGAGCTCTAATAGGACATATGTAGATAAAATATTTTAAACATATGTTTTGAATTTGAGGCACCTTATCCTCAAACCAAAATAATTGGGAAATGGGAAAAAAGCCCTTAGACCAGGGAATCTGTAAACTTGCAATAGTTACCTAACTTTTTAGACTGGAAGAAGGAAACAGCTCATGAGGTGGTGCCAGGTCTGCCCTGAGAGCGGGTAACAGTGCTCCCTAGTGGACTAGGAATGAAAGAAAACACTCAGTTTTCCAAATCCTGAGCGTTTCTCAGCTTGATCTTTCTTGCATATTGTGTTTGCCTTTGGTAAAAGCATGTTCATTTTTATTGCATAATCTATCATTCTGGTTCATTTATAGACATCTGATATTTTCCTTTACTCTACAGAGATACTTTACAGAGCATACATTTTAAACTTTTAATGATCACAGCAATCTTGAGCTATGGACGAAGTTCAGTAGCAGCTGTTAGGGGACCTGGGCCCTAATCTTAGTGTTATAAACATGCACCAGAAAAGCAGCCTGAGCCATGGCTTTCATATCTATAAAACGGATTTGGTAATACTTGCCTTACTGCGTTCTTGGCCAAATCATGCAAAATACTGTCTGTAAATGTCTTTTAAGTTTGCAATTACTACAAAATGCAAAATATAATTATGATTTAGAGGAGGTATCAGGGTTATGGAAAGAAAATAACTCCAAAAATACATAATAATAAATATAATTCAGAGTAGAACTAAGTTCTATTAACATACTAACATGTCATGATGTTACTTATACATATATTTTTCCCCTCCAGAATCTCTTCATTCTGAGCTCTGAAACCAATGCAGCTTAGCTGTGGGAGAAGGATGGGGAACTAACACTGAACACGCCTGTCTAATCTATCAGGCTCTGAGGCTTCACACGTATCTTTTTATTTAAACTTTCCAACAACACTTTGAGGATGGTGTTAGTTACATTTTTACAAATAAGGAAACCAAGCCTCAGAAAAGGTAAGTGGCAGAGTCTACATTTGCACCCAGGTCTGTTTGGCACCAAAGTTTCCCTTACCCCATGTTTCATGTTGCTAAAACATTTCCCCTTCATCTTCATAATTTTTATAAACAAGAAACACTTCAATTAACCTCAAGTTGTTTTTTTCACCCCAAAATTCCATAATTTCCCATCTCTGCTCCCCAGGTCTGCCCACTGTGCACCCAAATGTAAACTAAAACCAAAAGAGAATTTAAACATGTGTAGATAAATTGAGTATGTTATCTGCAGATAGGGATATTTAAAGGAAAATCATAAGCAGTCTTGAAATCCCTTGCAAAGCATTCAGTGAGCCCTGCCCTGCTGTGAGTATCACCCAATGTTACTGTAGAGTCACCATGTCACAGCCTGGGAAGCGCACAGAGGCAAGAAGAATGAGAGTTTCCCATGTTATTGTCCCGTTAGTTGGGCCAACCCCCTACTTAAACAAAATCCCATGCCTTTTAAAAAGTCTTTTGGCTAGACAGTAAAGAAAAATATCTTTGAATCTTCTACACTGACAAATTACATCAGCTAATATTTGAGTTGACTGTCTGAAAAATACTGGTCTTATATAAATATGCTTAAATTCCATGTATATACACTGTATAATGTCAATTTTTTTAAAGCAGAATACAAAGATAACTATGATTCCAATTGAAAATATAAACATACAGGTAGAAAAGGAGTAAGAGAAAATTAACATAAGTACCTTCGGGTAGTAGAATTACAGATGATTCTTATCTTTTTTTTATAATAAGCATGAATGACATTTATAATGGAAAGAAGTCTCCTTAATGTAAAGAACACAGACATCTTGGATGCCACAGCAAGAACCTAAGAAGCTGAAAATGACAGCTGTGGACTTATTTCTCAGTAAGTGTGTTTCTTGTGGAGTAACTTAAGGGCAGTGTCCTTGGGCAATACTGTTTAGAAGATGTAAAACCAAGGTATGAAAGGACAGCTTACTCGGGCATTTGTACCCAAGCCAGTGGAATTATTCCTCAAGTTTCATTTTCAAAGTCCACAGCACTTTCTCCATCTTTTCTGGATGGCTCAGAGTAACAATTTACATTATATTTGTTATACAGTCTGCTCTGTATCTGTTATACAGATACAGAATCCAAGGATGCAGAGGGCAACTATACTCCATTTTACATAAGGGACTTGAGTATCCGTGGATTTTGGTAACCCCAGGGGGTCCTGGAACCAATCCCCTCAGATACCGAGGGATGACTATCTAGAGAATTACACAATATACAGAGTGATGACTCAGAACACTACTGAGATAGATTGCCTTTAGTTTTATAATACAGAATCAAACTTCCCGGATGTCTTTGGAGAAAAAAAAATCCCCAAACAGTAAAACCTTAAAACCCCTCAAACCACAAAGTAAAATCTCCAAAGATGGAGAAATGTACTGGAAGAAGGTGGAGTGAGAGAGCTCAGTGGAGTCAAGTTCTCTATGGCAGAAAGAAGACACATTCCCTTTAGGCAGAATGATGGAGATAAAAAAAAAAAATAGCCCAGTGATACTCCATTAAGTTACTAAGTAAACTTGATATTTCCTCAAGTTCCTTCAACACTGATGCAACACGCCTTTATCCTTGTCTGCAAAAGCCCAGCTAAAGTGATGCCCATCTCTCCTTTCCTCTCTTCTCAATGGACTATCTGGACATTTCGATCTTTGGACATCTGCAAATTCATCTGCTTCAAGTTGCTTTTTTCCTGTACTAAAGGTTCTAGAGAAGTGACAGAAGGTTCTAGAGAAGTGATAGACAGCTACTAAGGGGTCAGACTTTGGTCATGTTGGAGACAGCAGAGGGAGGAAGTGGAGTGAGAAAACTAGACCCAGTCTGAATAAAGATGAAGGGCAAGGGGACAGCTGGGAGACATCCCTGAGGGTGGGGCCCTGTGGTTGAGTGTGTAGTCCCAGCCTGGGTAAGTCGACAATGCCAGGGGCAGGGAGAGGCTGAAGCAAGGGTTTCCCTGCCTGAGGGCTTAAGGGTATATAGTTCATCCAATTTTAAAAATGATGTCATGTTCAATTTTTTTTATCAAATTTATTTAAATAACCTTGTTGTCCCTTCCATTTATGTTAAATTGTTTGAGTGAAGAGCATCCCATCTGTCTCATCCTCCCAATGTTTAATATTACCCTTTTCCTATTTTCTGTATTCATTTCCTCTAAGTAATAAAACATCATAACTGACTGCTACTCAGGCTTCTAGGACCTTTAGGACTTTTCCCAGATTGTATAAAGTAGACAGCACCGAGGTGGACCAACTATTGTAATGACGAGTCAAGATACGAATGACTGTTCACAATTTGAAAAGTAAGAAAGTGCAGTAAAATTTTAAGAGATACCTATGGTGGGTATAATGGCAGAGTCAGAATTGTGAGGAATGGAATTCAAAACGTTGGAACAACTAGATGAAGGTTACGAAAATAAAGCTATGCAGTGACCAGCTGGGAATGGTGTTTGAGGGACCTCCAAGGAGGAGAGAGAGTGCCAGGAGAGGTAAATGGGAGCAGGGCACATTCACAGTGACTGAAATAAACCAGCAGAACCATCTGAAGTTCTCAGGTGCCTTCCACACAGTCCCCTCCCTGTGCTCATTTTGAAATGTGGTTGCCACGTTGTGATGTGACAGTAGACCAAGGTGCTCCAGTAAGCAACACCAGCTACTGGAAATGGTTTTCTCCGAGCACCTGCCTCTGCCTTGAAGCCAGCTGGAGTGTAAATGATTGTGGAATTGAACGACTTTCTGTGTTATGTGTCTGCCCATCCTTGATATCATCCTATGAACATAAAACTCAGAGTTCTGATCTTGACATTCAACGCTACCCACAGTCTAGCCCAGTACTGCCATCTTCTCTATTTTTTCTGGAATCCACATACTCCATCCAATCTGGTTTATCTCCATCATTGTGAATTCTCGATTCTGCATCATATTTCATACCTTAATCCCCCTTCTCCACTTCATTGTCCCTGGGTCTCTTCTACCACCTAAGGTACTCACTTTCCCTGTTCCTCACTCCCAACTGAGATGACCTCACCCTCTTCTGAAATCCTACAGCTCCTAAGATCAGTCCCACTTATTTGTCACTGAACATAGTACTTCATGTTGTTAATTAACTTTTCTTGCTGGAATATTATATCTTACATTCAGTCATATTTTAAACTCTTAAATTCATGGACCATATCTTAGCAGCCCTTCCATAACCTCAGATTAGGTATAAGACCCTTAGGTATAAGGCCCTTTTATAATCTCAGATTTTATATCTTTAGATGAATCCAGAATGTTTGCTTATTCCTCAAAAAGGATAACAGAATAATTCATATTGTTATCTAAGGAATAAAACTTAGAATAGTACCAATAATAATGCCAATTAAGAGCCAGCCAGGCACTGCAATAAGCTTCTAACCTACATTATTTACGTAAATCCTTCAATAACACATACTATTATTCTCACTTTATATATGAGACAACTGTGAATAAGTAGAGAAGACAGGAAGTGAGAAATAGATCTTCTCTGAAGAGTGGAAAATGAGTTTTCACCACTAACCACTCATTCCTTTGGGTTAGACTTTGCATTGAAATTATTACTGAGAGAGTAAGTAATTAGCTTGTTGATGGTATGTGGCTCCTGAGAGGAAAAGCAGAGATGAGGGGAGGGGTGAGGTGGAGAGAAGAGGGCAGAAGAGCAAACTGAGTTCCTGGCATTGGAGATAAACCTGCCTTTCTTAAAATAACTCACCAGTCTTTCCCCCTCTGTAATGGTTTTCTTGCTCTTCTGAGGCCAGCCATTTCATTTGTGTTAATTTTCCTGAAGCTTGTTTGGCTAATTTCTGTATCTCAGGCTAGAGGGTCATTTTTCTTTTTTGTTTTTGGGATGTGCACATGCGTGGCTTGTAGAATCTTAACCCCCCAACCAGGGCTCGAACCCACACCCCCTGCAGTAGAAGCATGGAGTCTTAACCACTGGACCTCCAGGGAAGTCCCTAGAGGGTCATGTTTTAAGTCACTGGTTTACTAGGTATATCAGGGCCCAGTCACTCATTCCAGGACCTGTTATAAGCTCTGGCCTCACTATCTCTTCCTGTCCTAGAGGTCTATGGTTTGATGAATTTCAAATTGGCTGGAATGAACTGATATTAAACTCAAGTGAGTACTCCTAGTGAAAATCAAAGGCAAAGATTGTTAGACTAGATAAAAATATAACTATCTAATGCTTATATATGAGAACACACAAAAATTGAAAGTAAAAACTTGGGAAAATATATACATAAACACTAACCAAAAGAAAATTGATATCAGAAGAAAGCAAAAAATAATGCTAGAGATAAAGAGTGACATTTTCTACTGAAAAAACAGTCCATCTACCAAGATTATATAACAGTTCTGAATCTGTGTGCATCCAATAATATAGCCTCAAAAATATATAAAGCAAGGGCTTCCCTGGTGGCGCAGTGGCTAAGAATCCGCCTGCCAATGCAGGGGACACAGGTTCGAGCCCTGGCCCGGGCAGATCCCACATGCTGCAGAGCAACTAAGCCCGTGCGCCACAACTACTGAAGCCCACGTGCCGTGCTCTGCAATAAGAGAAGCCACTGCAATGAGAAGCCCGCGCACCATAACGAAGACCCAATGCAGCCAAAAATAAAAAAAAAATAAAATAAATTTATTAAAAATATATATATTTAAAGCAAAAAATGAGATAACTGAAGTAAGAATTAGACAAATCCATGATCATAGGGAAGATTTTAACTTTCCTTTTTCAATACCTAATAGAGGAAGCAGATGAAAGTCAATAGGAAAATGAAATAATTGAGTAACAAAAATAAACAGACACTAATTTATTATCATCTACAGAATACTATACTTAACAATGGAGGAACACGTGTTATTTTCAAATGCACATGGAATATTTCCAATGGCTATATGCTTGGCCATAAAGCAAATCTCAAAACAAATTTCAGTAGATTAAAATCATAAAAACTGTATTGTCTGACCACAGTGAAATTAAGCTAAAAATCAACAAAAAATATAACTAGAAAATCTTCAACTGTTCTAAAACTGATCAATACATTTATAAATAACTCATGGATAAAGGAAAAAAATCTAAACAGAAATGGGAAGTATTTTGAACTGGATGATAAGGAAAATAAATCATATCAAAACTTGTGAGATGCAGGTAAAGCTGTACTAGAGGAAAATTAATAATCTTAAATGCATATATTAGAAAACAAGAAAAGTTGAACACCAGTGATTTAAGTGTCCATCACAATTATCTTGGGATAAAAAGCAAACAGCAACAAACAAGTAAAAACAAAAAGAGTAGAAAGGAAATAATAAAGATAAGAGTAGAAATTAATGAAATTGCAAAGAAATGCACACTAGAGACTATTAATAAAGTCAAATATTCTCAAAAGAAAAAGAAAGAAAATTTAAAAATCCCTAATAAGACTGATCAAGATACGAAGAAAAGGCACAAATCACTGATATTGGGTTTTAAAAATACCCCTATTTTTAATAGGGGTATTGCCTCAGATCCTACAAACATCACATAAAAGTAATATGAGGATATTACCTTAACTGATTCCCTATGTAGAATTTGCTACCATGAAGAGACCATGCTTATTATCTCAAGCAAATATTCAAGTCAATGTGGCAGTTATGTTTTGGGGGGTAAATATAAAAATTGGCCTTTATGTTGCTAAACTGAATTTTTTTTTTTTTAGTTTAGTTAGAGTGACTCAGTTCTACAATGTTTGAAAAACCCTGTGTAAACTGACCAAACTGAGTCTTTGTACATGCAAAACAGAAGACTAGACATTGGCCCCACAGTTATGCAAGACAATGGGCAGGGCTGCTGTAGTCCCAGTTGGATCCTTTCTGTGGGATAGCTAATTTGTAAATTTCCTCAGTTGTACATGCAGGTAAGAACATGTTTTATGTATATTTATAGCCTGTATCTAGTAGAATGAGTAGCATTTCACCCAGTGGAGGCAACATATGTGCAAAAGCATAGGAGCAGGAAATGGCATAGTATATTCAGGGAAGAGCAATGTTTCTGCTGCAGAGTAGGATATTTGAAGGAGTGCTGAGGGAGAAGCTGGCTGGACAGACAGGCTTGGTTTCATTTGTGAAAGGTCTTGGAACACACATCTTCCTGTACCTGCTTTATCAAAAAATTCCAAACATGGGTGTGATATAGGCAAACTTGTATTTCAGAAAGCACACAAGTTCATTCTTAGAACTTCTCAATCAAGTGAATATATGTCTTGTTTCCTTTCTTAGGTTATATGTAACAGCCATATGGAGCTCTCAAAATACTTTCAATTGATTAACTGGTTGATAGACTCTTTCTTTTATCAATAAAAAAACAAACTTGTTTTATACAAAGTGCTGTGGAAGACCCAAGTATTAGTTTTCTTCCTGCAGGGGTTTACAATATAGTAATGAAATAACAGTTATGCACATAACACAGGAAGAAAATGGACCGGGAGTAAAAGGACTTGAATTCTAGATACATCTCCTTCATTTTAGTTGTTTATAAAAACAAATATTTAATAAGCACCTATTATGTGTCAGATATCTGTTAGACTTTAGGTATGCACTGATGAGCAAAATAGTCATGGGCTTTGTGTGTCCAATGGAGGATAAAGACATCAAACAATCACAAAAATTTATTCAACAAATTATTTGTTATTCAACAAATAATGTATTGAGAACCTAATATGTGTTAGATATTATATATTTTATATATATCTAATATATATATTAGATTCTATATATAGAATCTAATACTGTTCTAGGTACCTGAAACAATAATGCAAAGGCAGACAGATCTGTGCCCATACAGGATTTACATTCTAGTGGGAGAAGACAGAAAACAAACTCTAGATGTACAATAAATAAGTAATGTATATATCTTATTAGAAGGTGATATGTATTATGGAAAAAGAAATAAAGTCAGGTAAGGGTTTTTAGTAATGAGGAGGGGCTACAGATAGGAGTTGGGATGGGTTGTCATTTTACACAGGACAGTTAGAGTGGTCTCATTGAGAAGGGATGCATGAGCAAAAACAGAATTTTGGAGAGTTGACTATGCAGATAGCCAAGGGAAATGTATTCCTGGCAGAGGGAACAGCCAATGTAAAGATCCTAATATGGGAGCATTTTGGAGGGTTCCAGGCACAGCAACGAGGCCATATCCTCTGAAGCAGGGTAAGCAAGGGGGAGAAAAAGCAGATGTAGGAGAGTTTGTGTAGATATTATAGGACCTTGAGGGTCACTGTAAGGACTTTGGCCTTTCCTGAAAGAAATGGAGAGCCATTATAGGAGTCTGAATAGGGAGAGAGATGATCTGATTTATGCTTTAATGGGATGACCGGTTCCATGTTACAACCTGTAACTAAATCATGATAGGTGTGTCCTGAAATGGGATAACAGGGGGACCAAATTTATAAAATACCTGTGTATTGGGCCCTAAGCTTAGCTAACCCCCTCAGACTCACTGGGTCATCTTGGTGCGGATCTGGTAGCATGCGGTATATATAAGCTCACGTTGTAGAATACTGTTCCTTGGAAGTGATGCAGAATGACACATAATCTTGTTGCAGAATGGCACGTAATCTAGAAGTGTTCTAGCAGTGAAGGCACATATTCTCAAAAGGAGCAATATCACCCCCAAAGGGGTGAAAATTGGTTCTTAAGGGACAAAAACTTACTCTTTTTTTGATGTATAAAGCACAGATGTACATACAGTATGTAACAGATATGTAATATATTGGCAGTATTTTAATTTCATGGGAAAGATACCTAAAAAGGATCCTTTAGGGATGGGGTGGGAGTGGAAGTTTGTATGATCATAAAAAAGGTTGGAAAACACCGACTTAAGAAGGGAGTGAGTGGCAGGAAGATCACTGAGCTGGAGGTTAGGAAATCACAGCCAAAATCAGCTCCATCATTAACTCTCTTTGCGAACTTGGACCACTTGCTTCCCCTTTCTAGGTTCCAGCCTGCCTTCAAATGTAAAATCAGGTAGACCTTTTAGCTTTTCTCCAGTGCTAAAATTATGAGAAGGACTTGAGCTGGCTCTCCACTGAGTTATAAACACCGGATTATGGGAACTATGGTAATCTATCAGGTATTTGGACCCATCAAACCTCACCTTTCAATAAAAGAAAGGGATAGCATCAATAGACTTTAAAGTCTGTCTCTGGTCTCTTTCCCTTTATCTATTCTTTAAGCTATCCCAAAAGCTTGAATTCTAGAAATACTGCTTTAGTTCGCTCCAGAAGATTCCTGGATGCAACATTGGAGGCAAGGGTACCATGATACCATGAAGTTTTGTCAATAAGATGCTCATCAGGGCTTCCCTGGTGGCGCAGTGGTTGAGAGTCCGCCTGCCGATGCAGGGGACACGGGTTCATGCCGCGGTCCAGAAAGATCCCACATGCCGCGGAGCAGCTGGGTCCATGAGCCATGGCCGCTGAGCCTGAACATCCAGAGCCTGTGCTCCGCAACGGGAGAGGCCACAACAGTGAGAGGCCCGTGTACCGCAAAAAATAATAATAATAATAATAATAATAAGATGCTTTGGAACCTGTCAACCAGAGTTGCACTGCTTCTCAATTTTCACATGATTTCTAGACACTAAAGTCCCTTTACAATACATCTGGGTTGTCACTTCAAAGAGAACGATGTACGTGATAGGTGAAGGGATGCAGGAATTAGCAGGATAGAGTACCAGGTTAAAAAACAAAGAGCCCGTGTATTCGTGGCATCTGTAGATGACATCAACTAGACAACTTTGTGCATACAGTTCTTTGCTTTAGAAGTCCTTTGAGGACAGAGAATGTATCTGCTAACTCAAATGTTTAGTGCTCAACTCAGTATCCTGTGCATAAGAGGATCTTTGTGATGGTGTCTTGACTGTGATGATCACACAGGTCGAAGAGAAAAAAATAAAACTCAAAGCCATAAATCTTTGAGTCCCTTAGTTTGGGTGATTTGTACTGATGTGACCATAGACAAGAGCATTTATCTTCTTTTCCTTCTGTTATTTAATTTATTTAATCACCTAGTGGTGTTTCCAGATAAGCAACATAGACGGCATTCATTACATAACTGGAGCATGTGTAGCACATTTATCATAGGGTATCAATACTCAAACAACTGTTTTGTGTAATGAATTCAGCTATTCATAGATGAGTTACTATTGTGAAGAATTGTGCTCCACTGAACTGCAGGGACTTCATGAATGTTGTCAATATTTGGAGGCAATTGGAAGAGGGAACACTATTTAGTGACAAATGGCTAAATATTCAGAATTTCAATGTATACTGGGAAGATAATTCAAGTCAACCTCTAGTTGATCCGAAGAATTTTGGAGTTACTGGCAATGAAGAAAACTATAGAGTCTGCTTGAAAATATCCTTAGGAGTGAAGGAATTAACTGAGTGTGTAAGCTTTATCTCATGTCCAATGGACTTGTGGTTTGCTGATTAAAGTCTCCGGTAAATAATTGTTAGAGACCTGTCATTGATAGCTGTTGCTAGTTGCTGTGTTTAAAAGCCCGTTGATTCTTCTGCAAGTTGATACAGCATCCTCTATCCCTTTCCTTATTTCAGACTTACTCAGGTCTGCCTGCAAAAGGATCCACCAAATCAATAAACATGAATGATGAAGACTGCAGCACCATCTATGACAGAATCCCAAAAGAGAGGGCATATGAGGATTCGGACCAGCCAGCAGAAAACGGAGGTCCCCTTTACAATGGTGTCCATGAATACTTGAAGGCAGAAGACAATTTATGTGCCACTGAGTTGGAAACCCATGGGTATGACTCTGTGGCCATTTATGCTGTTGTTGGTCAGAAGAGCACCTCAGCCTCTTTTCAGCGAGAAACAGGAGAATACCTCCTGCCCAAAAAAGTATATCCTGAGGCTCAGCATCCTCAACCTGGGGAGCCCCAGGAGAATGGAAGTGAGATGGAAGCAGATCTGCCTTCTCCTTCCAGCTTCACCATCCAGCATAGCAGAGCCTTCTCCACCAGCCAGAACTCCCCTACAAGCTATTCTGCAGATGATGTTTCAGAAGAAAACGAATCAGCTTCCACTAACCCTGAGGTTAACCTCTTTGTGAAGGTAAGGGCTGCCTCTGACACACCCACCTGCACACACAGATGGTGTTTTATTTTGCTCTGAGTGACCAGGGAAAGATGCATGGTGTCATGGTCCTTGGGGGTCAATATATATTAAAGAGTAGGGCTGATGGAATGAGTTGTTCCATAGTTCACCCAGGACCGCTCAAAATTACAAGAATTGGTAAGTGCATTTAAAGTGTGTGTCTAATCATTGACTTCTCTATACCACAGGCAAAGCATTTTTTAAGAGTTCACTTATGAGGGAGCAGAAATTGTGGCTCATATTCTTTCCTTTGTGACAGACGTTAAGTGCATTTTCCTGTCTGGTTAAATTTCCTTCATCATCATGATTTTGAAAAACGAAACATGCTTGTTGAAGTCAAATCGATGGTCCTTCTTAACGTTTCTAAGGTCACAGATAGTACTTCGTATATATGGTCAATAAATGTTACCTCTGTCACCGAGCTTGCCCTTTTAGCACCAATATAGCTAAAATATCTGATTAGATAAAATGATTTCTCTAGTAGTAAGACACTTAATGTCAGTGTTAATGTTTAACCCTTAGGATATTTAAACAAAGAACTTTGGTGATCTTTGTATTAGACTGATATTCTAATGAAGATTATGGTTATGAATATTATCAAAACATAAAAATCATTTCAGGGCTAAACAAATCATCTTTATAGATCAAAATGGTGTTTTCCCCAACATTCCCCACCCAAATTCATATTTACACAAATTTTTATGTGAAGGCAACAAAAATGATTACTCTATGAACCTATACAAACCCCAGTCCACACTCATTTCTCCCCTTTTTGGTTTCCAATTAACTCCTTTAATGAAATGCACTTTATTTTCTAATTTAATACATAATCCTTTTCTATTTTCCTCTAGCTGTTTGGTGTATAAATCGTCCCCTTTATGCTACCACAAGGTCCTTTTCAAAAGCACCAAGAGCGTTTGGTTCACATTTAGGTACCTGGCAAAACTTGCCTGGGATTTTGTTGAGCATTTGGGAGAAAGAAGGGTGTGTGGACAGAGCCCTTGCTCTCAAGAAATAACAATCCGGTACAGGAGACAGACTTGCAAGTTGTGAATTTTGGTGAAATGGAGGAGTGAGAGAGCGTTGTGCTGTGGGTATTCTGGGAATGCCCGAGGGTGGACGAAGGAGTAAGGAAAGGCTCCACAGAGGAGGTGACGTTCAAACAGGTGCATTCAAGCAGCATTCCAGCCATTATACTCACATGACCGTGGTGTTCGTTTCAAAAAAAAACCCACCTTTTTAAAAGTGGGGACTAGGTGTATTTTCCTCAAGACAGAGGCATCCCTGCAACTTCCTGCAAGAGACAAGATGAATCAATCATCATCGTCATGACCATCATCATCATTATGGGCACATCAAACCATTATTTACATGTTTGGCAAAGTGTCGATTTCATCAGAAATTAGGCTGCCACTGTTGAACCATACAGAAGTAGGAGGAAATAGAAGTGTTGGCATCTCTAGCTGGTACCAGCAACAGGAAAAACTACTTGATAGTACCATGTGGTTCCTAAGTTATTTAAGATCTGTAGTTCCCTAAAGTAAATATTGGATCTAATTAGCTCTTTACATTTTAGTATAATTATAGTATAATTTTGTTAACTAAGGGGTCGTAGAATGTACCATCAACCTCAGCTCCTCTGTGTGAGCTCCTTTTTAGAGATTCTCAGCATCACTCAGTGAGAAGAGGGGCAGTCATAATCCTGGCTTCTCCACCCCCAGCCCACCTCCACTGCGGTCCTTTATTCAATGAGGAGGGAAATGCGTAATACGAAAACAGGTGATACAGGGCTGCAGGGCTTGCGTGGGAGTGGAGGGCATGTGTGTGACCAGCCCAGGCTCCTCCCTCCTCCCAGCTCTGCAGAGGGGCTTCTGGAACCCCTGCATTGGACGGGGATCACCATCTTCCTAGCGGGCTTGTTGCTGGTGTTCTGGGGTTGTTCTCCTCCTGGGCTGTTTTGGTGTAGACCACTTGGGCTGCAGCTACACCTGTATTCATTTGTGCATGTTTCCCCTGTCTGGACAAGTCAGAGAAAATGTCATGCAGGTTAATAACTGTGTTCAACCAACTTTTTATTGAGGCTGGGCCATTTCAGGGTGTTGACCTGTTACTTACTTAGTTAAAGTATGTCATTTATTTATTCATTCAACAGAGAGTTATTGCGTCAGGTTCTGGGTGTACAACAATGAAGAAAACAAAGGCCTGGCTCCCCAGCACTTTGCATCATGGTGGGAGAAACAACAGACGGACAAATAGAGAAGTAAATATAAAATATGCCGAGTGGTGATAGTGCCATAAAGAAACTTAAAACAAAACAACGGGTGTGTTAATTTCCTACTGCTGCCCTAACAAATTACTACAAACATAGTGGCTCCAAACCACACACATTTATTCTCCTACCTTCTGGAGATCAATCGGAAATGAGTCTTAAGGGGCTAAAACAAGGAGTCAGCAGAGCTGAGCTCCTTCCGGAGGCTCGAGGCGAGAATTCGTTCCCTCCCCTCTTCTAGAGATGGTCCTCATTCTTGGCTCATGGCCCATGTCACACGTCCCTTTCTCCCTGGCTTCCAGCTTCACCTTTTTTTTTTTTTGGCCACACCGTGCAGCATGCAGGCTCTTAGTTCCCCAACCAGAGATTGAATTCGTGCCCCCTGCAGTGGAAGTGCAGAGTCTTAACCACTGGGCCTCCAGGGAAGCCCCCAGCTTCGCCTTGCCTTCCAATCTGACTCCTTCTGCATCCCTCTTATAAGGAAACTTGTGAATAGTTTGGGCCCGCAAGATAATCCAGGTTAATCTCCTCATTTCCAGATCCTTAATTTAATCACTTCTACAAAGTCCCTTTTGCTTCAGAGTTTCTGGAAAGTAGAGCATGGGCCTATTTGGGAGCCATTGTTCAGCTTCCCACAGTGGGACGAGAATGATGCTGAGTAGGGGTGGGAGGAGTAGGGGTAGCCGGGGCGTGGGGGGCGGGGATGGTGGCGAGGGAGATAAGAGAGGTGAAGGTGGGCACAGGTCACGCCTAGGCCTGATGAGCCATTGACAGAGCTCCCACTTTTTTTTTTTTTCGGTATGCATGCCTCTCACTGTTGTGGCCTCTCCCGTTGCGGAGCACAGGCTCTGGACGCGCACGCTCAGCGGCCATGGCTCACGGGCCCAGCCGCTCCGCAGCATGTGGGATCTTCCCGGACCGGGGTACGAACCCGCGTTCCCTGCATCGGCAGGCGGACTCTCAACCACTGCGCCACTAGGGAAGCCCAGAGCTTCCACTTGTACTCTGAGTGATAAGGGGAGTCATCAGAGGGTTTTGGAAGGAAAATTCTGTCTGCCTTTTTGATGATAGACTACCGCCGAGAAAGGGCAGAGGCAGGGAGGACAGGTTGGAGGCCCTTGAAAACTAGGCAGGGGAGGCCGGTGGATTGGACGATGGTGAGAGCAGTGGAGCTGGTGCCAAGTAGATTGGGATTGTTGGCAAGAGAGAGCCCAGAGGTTTTGCTGGTGGGTCCGATGTGTAGGATCAGGAAGGGAAGGAGCTAAGTTTGACTCTAAGGGTTTAGACAAGAGCTACTGAGTGAATGGAGATGTTATTCTCACTTCACCTGTGGACCTCTTCTCCAGGAGCATATGATCCAGAAAATGTGTTCACAGTCATTCATATATCCATCCCTTCGTTCCTTCCTTCCTTCTTTCCAACATTTACAAGATACTTACTACGTGCCAGGTACTGGATGTAAGAGATGAACGCAGCACAACCCAAGTGCAACTGTCCTGTGGGCAAAGACAGAGAAACACACTTCTTGAAAATAATAAGAGGAAAGAAATAACTGCTTCTTGGTCATTGGCTGAGATCCAGTGAAGGAAAAGTCTCTAGTGAGAGCTGCAATTCATGTCGTAAGGCAACCAAGAGGAGATGTCAGTTCAGAATTTGCTGTTAGGATTATAAGAATTTCTTGCTGCTTTCTGCTAAAATTGAAGGACCTGTAGACATTTTCCTAATTGTGTGTGTGTGTGTATGGAAGAGAAAGAAAGAGAGGGACGAGAGGGACAGAGACTGAGGGAGGAAAGGAGATAGAGATATAGATGGAGATAAGAGAGATAAGAGATGGAGAGGGAGAGGGAGAGGGAGAGGGAGAGAGAAAAAATATTCTGGTATTTAACACAAAGGAAAAAAAGTATTCTGACGATGACAGTTGCAAAGAAAAATGGTACAAATGAACACCATTTGTCCTGCACATAATTGATGTCATTGATTATGGAAGGCAGTATATATATATGTATGCTGTAGAGCATGTTTTCAAGTCAGGTTGCATAGTTTGAATCCTGGCTTAGCAAATTAATTTCTGTTAAATTGTTTACCAATTTTCTCATGGGTAAAATGGATGTCATAGTGATATGTTCCTCATAGGGTGGTTATGAAGATTGAATAAGAGAATCCATGTAAATTGCTTAGTATAGTATCTGACGTATAGTCAATTCTCAATATTTAGGAGGCTAAATTATTATTGTTTATTGTGATGAATTTGAACCATCCGTAAAATAATAATTTTTATTTTAGGCACCATGCTTTATAGTTAGTAGACATTATAAATGTTCTGTCAGCTGATATTAATGTGACAGTGTAATATTGTGGAAAGAGCACTGGTCAGGAAATTCTAACACGACTTTGTCAATGATTCACTATGAAACACTCTTGGACCTAAGTTTCCTCATCTCTGAAATGTAGTCCATTCCAGCTCTTACAGTCTTTGACCAGAGTGTGTGGCTCCAGCTCTGTATCAGTGTCACGTGTCTGGCACCATCTATTATCCACTTGAGCAGACCACTTGATAGTGATTAGGGTCTCTAGATTAGGGTGTGGTAGGGAGGGCCGGCAGGAAATCAACACGCCTTTCCACCCTCAGCTCACGTGAAGCCTGTCCCTTGGAAAGCATCCTCAGGGTCTGTCTCTGATTAGGCACTCACAGAGTCCCCATGTAGCGTTGCACAGGTTGTGCACTGAGCAAAGTTAGGGGTCCCCATTCACAGAAGATATAAATGGCGTCCTTCTAGAGTCAGGTAACATATGAGCCCTGATAAATGTTTTTCAGACTCATAGCCTGGAGTATTTTTGTCTAAAAGAGTGACTCCCTATAATTCGGTTCAGCATAATGGAAAGAGTCACAGAATTGTTTGTAGAAATGGTTATTATTGCTGTAGCACAGGAGCCTGATGCTGTTCCAGGGGCCATGGTATCCAAATAGAGTATTCAACCTAATCCATGGGTTGTTAGAATACTGTAATTAGGATAAAAAATA
Source organism: Mesoplodon mirus (assembly GCF_964341445.2). Classification (NCBI taxonomy): domain Eukaryota; kingdom Metazoa; phylum Chordata; class Mammalia; order Artiodactyla; family Ziphiidae; genus Mesoplodon; species Mesoplodon mirus. Next base: position 77,515,197 of record NC_138988.1, on the reverse strand, counting down.
TGAAGCAATATTTCTATTTAACCTAGTCCTTTTCAATGTTATTATATATTTCATCATATGTACAGTGTATTCTTGCAGTAATACATTAATATAATTTGTAAATGAATAAATATACATATATTGTGGGTAAATGTTTAAGTTCTGTATTGAGAGGGATGCTCAGTTTTTACACTCTTATTGACTCATAGACTTTCCTTCCTTTTCTGCCACCACCTGGGGTCTGAGACTCTTTCCTCAGCCAAGAACAAGTGAGAATAGGTCCCCTCACCTCCCGGGTCCTTCCCGGGAGTTTTCATAAGCAGCACACTAAGTCCATTTGCTTTGGAGGCAAACAAAAATTCACCATCTCAGTTGAGGAAGTAAGAAATCGCATTGAGGAAATGAGGGACATGAAGCTAGATTTGCATGTTGAGATCTGATTCAGGTGAGGAGAAGTGGGGATGTGCCAGGTGGTGGTCTCAGCAAAGGCACAGCAAATATGCATGTATATGTGAGGAGATATATTTGGCTGGAATGGAGGGAAGGTCCACACTGGTACAGAGCAGAGGCTGAGGTTGAAGAACCAGGAATACAGTATTTTTTTTAATCATATCTTTTATTCTCCTATTATCTTTGGGTTTTTGCTGTTGGTTTGTTTCTTGAAGTAGGGTTGATTTACAATGTTGTGTTAGTTTCAGGTATACAGCAAAGTGATTCAGTTATACATACATATATAATTTTTTTCAGACTCTTTTCCCTTATGGATTATTACAAAATATTGGGTATAGTCTTTCATGGCAAACTGAGCAGCTTGGATTTTATCCTGAAGGCAACCGAGTGTAACAGCATGTTTTGGAAGAGAATATCATCAGCGAAGCAATGTTTAGAGTGATGGATAAGCAAATTAAAAAGCATTTCCACCTGTTGGTGTAGAACAGGACAAAACAGACATCTACCAACTTTCATTTATAAGATTAGTTCAAGCATCTGAATGTAAATACATTGTGTATAATGACTATCTCCTTTTTTAGTTATTTATTCATTCAGCTCTCTGACTGAATATGTCCAAGTATTTAGATCCTTGATTTCATACAGACAAATCTCTGGAAAAAGTTACCAAATGTGATGCTGATTTATATACTATCTATATGGGTATCTAAGTACTTTATATTTGGTTTGGGGAGAGGGATAATGAGGATTTGGCACAAAGTTTTTTTTGTTTTTTTTTTGCCATACGCGGGCCTCCCACTGTTGTGGCCTCTCCCGTTGCGGAGCACAGGTTCCGGACGTGCAGGCTCAGCAGCCATGGCTCACGGGCCCAGCTGCTCCACGGCATGTGGGATCTTCCCGGACCGGGGCATGAACCTGCGTCCCCTACATCGGCAGGCGGACTCTCAACCACTGCGCCACCAGGGAAGCCCTGGCACAAAGTTTTGATTGATGTTGTTTTAGTACAGTTCCCAATAAAAAAAATGTGTTTGTGAGGTCTGTCTTAGCCTGGCTGGACTACTCAAAAGTTTTACATTTAGATGCCTGGAGATAGCTGGAGCCCTGCAAGGGCTTCCTGTTCACAACCCCTAGGAAGAGCCTGCTCTCATGTCAGTAATAAGCACACATCAAATATGTCCTTGGAAACATTTGTGAGAAAGTGGAAGTCTGAGCCTGTTGCGTGTGCCCAACTATGCTTTCATGGAACCCTTGAAACATAGGAATATGGAACAAGGGGCAGGTTTGAACAAAGATTTCTACTTCTTGTCATAATGTCCTCTTAATTAGGGTACTGGGAACAATCAAGTCCAAATTTTATTCGAAATCACTTTCTAGGTGCCCGTATGAACTATTCTGCTCAGTGAATCAATGCCATCAATCAAAGAGAGAACAGAATCCTAGTGCTCTAACAAGAATATTGAAAACCAGATGAGTCAAGTAACTTGCCCAAGGCTGATGGCAAATTCCTAGCAAAGCCAGGGTTTTGACCAGCCTGCCGCTTCCAGGGCACTTTCCTTCCTATTGGCATTCCTAGCCTGGGGTGCTGGATGCTCATGAATGTGCTACAGGAGGTTCAGGAACATTCTAAAACTCCATGCAAATTTTTTGTGGAAGATGCTTCCAGGAGGGTCCATGAACTCTTGCTGTTGTCTATCTCTGTGATGCATTCCGCTTCCCTACCTGGGTCCTCATGCCTTGTGTCTCCATGTGGGAGGGGGAGAATGACTGAGCAGCCCAACTAACTCCTGTCCTTTCTGTGGAGTCAGCTGCTTGCTGTAAGCCTTTTAGCAACTTGAGAAACCATGGGAAGGAACACTGACAAAAGAGTAATAAAGATGCATTACCTGAATCATCATGGGGGGATTATGTCCACTCTGAAAAGGAAGGTGATGTGATATTCTGAAATAAATACCACCAAATTAGAATCCACCTATTTTCCAAGGGAAATTTTGGACATTTTTTTCCCCAGAGGGACTGAAAACTTAATGTCAACTCAACCACACCTCATCCCACCACCTTGGTGGGCAGTGTCACCAATTGTACAAGCTAAAACTTTTTAGTAACTTAGATTTCTGCTTCTTTACTGCCCAACATTCCAGTCAATTTCACCTCCTAAAGTGTTCTCATCTCTCCATCTTGGCCACCATTGGCCAAGGTCATCTTGACCACAGTTATTCAACTTGTCACTCTGCCTCTAGACTTATCTTCCTCCTAAGAAGCCCCACATAGTCACCAGAATGGCATCTGAACACACCATTCCCTGTTTCAAGCTATACAGTGGCTCCCCACTGCCCCCAGGAAAAAGGCTGGCATGAGAGAATGTACAGAAAGGTCTTCATGCCTCATCAGGCTTTTAGCCAAGACCTCATCACCTGCTATTCTTCACTCACCCTTTGCCTTGAAAAATGTTGACTTGTATTTCCCTGCATACTTCATGCCATTTCATGACACTGGGTCTTTGCTCAAGCTGTTCTCTTTCAGTGCTCTCCCTTCCTGGGATAGCCTACCATCCTTTCAGACCCAGCTGAGAAGTCACCTTTTCCAGAAGCTTTTCTTTGCCCCTCCAGGCAGGGCTGGGTTGGGTCTTACCTCAATGTACCAGTCTGCTAGGGCTGCCATAACAAAGTACCACAGACTGGGTGGTACAAAGTACACAGAAATTTATTTTCTCTCAATTTGGAGGTTAGAAGTCTCCAGAATTCTCCAGGAGGCTAGAAGGCTAGAATCAAGGTGTGGCACGGTTGGTTTCTTCAGAGGCTTCTCTCCTTGGCTTGTAGATGCTGTCTTCCTCCTGTGTCTGCCAGTGGTCCTTCCTCTGTGTGGGTCTGTGTCCTAATTTCCTCTTCTTATAAGGACACAAGTCATATTGGATTAGGGGGTCCACTCTAATGATACCATTAGGATCACCCTAATGATCTCATTTTACCTTCATTACCTCATTAAAGACCCTGTCTCCAAATACAGTCACATTCTGAGGCACTAGGGATTAGGATTCAACATATGAATTTTGGGGAGACATAACTCAGCCCATAACACTTAATGTTATAATTCTCTCACTGAAGGAGCATCTGTCTTTTATCCATTTTCATATACACTGTCCATAGCTACTTAAATGATGATTGAATTAGGAAGGAAGGAGGGAATCAGTTACTCCTAGGGAGCCTCAGGGCAATGGGGGGAGGAGGAAGGCTTGTCCCAGTGGCCTGCAGCTGTAATGAGAACGGTGTTCCAAGCCCCTGTGTTAGTCTCATAGAGCTGCTGTAACAAATTACCATAAACTTGGTGGCTTAAAACAAAAGGAACTTATTCTCTCATGGTTCTAGAGGTCAGAACTCTGAAGTCAAGGTATAGGCAGAGTCACACTCCCTCTAACAGCTTTAAGGGAGAATCCTTCCTGCCTTTTCCAGTTTCTCGTGGCTCCTGGCATTCCTTGGCTTATGGCTGCATCACTCCCATCCCTGCTTCCATCATCACATGGCCTTTTCTCCTGCATCTCTGTATCTGTTTTCTCTTCTCTTCTTTTATAAAGACTTGTTAATGGATTTAGGGCCCATCCTAATCCAGCATGATCTTATCTCAAGATTCTTCATTTAATTACTCTACAAAGACACTTTTTCCAAATAAGGTCACATTTACAAGTCTGTTTGGGCATAGCTTCGGGGAGGGAGGAACACTTCAACCCACTACATACAGCCCCTGAAGGTAGGACTGAGTTGAGTTGAAGCATGGGAACTCTGGACATGGACAGCTACTCCTGGGATTCACATATCCCACCCAATGCAAGGGGTTCTATGAGAATTCAGTGGACTGTTTGCACCTTCATCTCATTAGCTCTGCAGCATTCATGAGACTGCCTGGCACGTGCCTAGCATCACCCTGAAGTTGGGCAGGAAGCCAGCCACTGAGTGCTTAGTGTCATTTGCTGGGCTTAGAAGGGACATTTGAGTCCAAGAACTTGAGGATTCCCACAGCGGTTGGTGTGAAACAGTGTAAGGAATGGCCTGCAGAAATAGTGTTGCCATAGCTAATTCAACATGTCCTGGTTCCTGGGTCTAGCTTTGTGTTTCTGCATCTATATAATTGACCAAACACTGTTCTGACAATAGACATGAAAGCCAGATCAAACACAGTGACCAAGAAAATGTGAGTAGTGTCAACACTGGGAGAAAGAATGTCAACTGACTGGGATGGGGCTGACAATCAGAATATTTGGGGAGAGGGACAGTGACATGGATGATGGATCCTTTTCTGGACTCCCATTGTTTAAAGGGTAACTCACCAGACTGTCAGCTCCTTGACGGAATGGATGATGTCTTTCTTATTTCCACAATGCATTGTCCTGTGGGGTGCTGGGCTTGTTGTAAGGGGCTCCATAAATGTTGGACAAACTGAACTGACCCTTCAGGTAGGCTTCACCCAATGCTCTCTAGCCACATCTTACTCACCTGTGTTTGTACTTCCACCATTAGTGTGGAGGCTGGCCCATAACCATAAATATTTTTCAAATTGAATTGAACTGAACGTGTTATGGGAAAAGTAGTTAAGTTCTTTTTTGAAGGGAAAGCTTATTAGTGTATTCTGGGAAATGTGATCAGCATTTTCAAGCAAAGGCCCTATGTCCCTGCATCCATTGATGGGGGATGGTGTATGGGGGAATGGTGAGTCATGGTAAGAAGCCAGCTGATATGGGGGAGAAAAGAGAAGGAGAAATTCATATTACCTGAAAGTTTTCTTTGAACTATGTGCTGTAAATCACCTGCTTAATCGAAATTATCTCTGTAATAGGACTTAGGATCAAGGTCTGCATCTGGATTCTGACACTGGGTAACCATGCAATGTTGGGGAAGTCGTTTGCACTCTCTGGGCCTTAGATTTCTCAACTGTAAAATAAACAGTTGGAATAAGTTGAGCCCAAGAGCCCCCACTGGTTGTAACCTGCAGAGCGTGGAAGCTTCATTCTCCCCTACAGTAAAATAGTCTCCCTCCCACGCCCCCACCACACACACAGCTTAAATTTATATTATCATCAGGTTCTCTGAACTATATACTGAACATACTCTTAGACAGCCCTGCGACTTGTTAAATGGGGGAATAGGGAGATAGTGAGTAACAAAGAAAAAGATGTTCTCACACAGAAACAGGATTTTGACTCAACTCATAATGAATAGTAACAGATTTTGGAGCCCAACTGACTCTTCTCCCCTTTTGAATAGGTTTACCATTTGCATGGTTCAAAATTTGAAAGGTACAAAAGATAGTCTCTCCCCCACCATACTCCTTCAGACATCACATTTCCATTTTCTGAGGCGATTTATTCTAAACTTTCATGTATGTGCTTCCTGAGACATTTTACACATATCCTGGCAAATATATGTATGTTTGTATATTCGAAATTATCTTTTTTCCCTTTTATTTAATACAGATGGTATTATACTATATATCCTATTATGTACCTTCCTTTTTTTTTTTTTTTTTTTTGCGGTACGTGGGCCTCTCATTGTTGTGGCCTCTCCCCTTGCGGAACACAGGCTCCGGACGCGCAGGCTCAGCGGCCATGGCTCACGGGCCCAGCCGCTCCGTGGTATGTGGGATATTCCTGGACCAGGGCACGAACCCATGTCCCCTGCATCGGCAGACAGACTCTCAACCACTGAGCCACCAGGGAAGCCCAGCATAATGCTTTTGAATTCATCCATGTCAGTACATATATCAGCAGGTGGTTCCTTTTTATTACTGAGTAGTATTCCACTGTGTGAATATACCACAATTCGTTCATTCATTCAGAAGTTGATGAACATGGGTTCTTTCCCAGTTTTTGGCTATTATTAATAAAATGGCTATAAACATTCACATATAAGCTTTTGTGTTGATTGTGTTTTCATTTCTCTTGGTCAAATACCTAAGGGTGGAATTATTGGGTCATATGGTCAGTGAATGCTTAACCTCATTAAAAAAATCTTTCAAATTATTTTCAAAGTGGCTGTAAGAATTTATAAGAGATTTCTTGTTGCTCCTTTTCCAGTACTTGGTATTTTCAATCTTTTAAGTTTTAGGTATACTGATAAATATATAATGATCTTTCATGGCAGCTTTAATATACATTTTTTCTTATGACTAATAATGCTAAGCATCTTTTCATGTACTTACTAGCCATCATTAGATCTTCTTTGATGAAGTATCTGTTCAAATATTTTGCTTATTATTGTTATTTTAGCATTATCATATTATTGAATTTTAAGAGTTCCTTATATGGTCAAGGTACAATTTCTTTATCAGGTAAGTATTTTGGAAATAGTTTACAAAGTTACTTGACTTTTCATTTTCATAAGTGTCTTTTGAAGACTAAAGATTTTGATTTTGATAAAGTCCATTTATCAATTTTTTTTCTTCTATGGTTTGTGCTTTTTGTGTTCTAAGAAATATTTGTCTAGTTCATGGTCACAAAGATGTTCTCCTATATTTTCTTCCAGAAGTTTCTCAGCTTTAGGTTTTATATTTAGTTCCATGATCCATTTTGAGCTAATTTTCCATAGGGTGCAAATATGGCTTGCATCTATCTATCTATCTATCTATCTATCTATCTATCTATCTATCTCTAACTTTATCACAATCTCTCTCTCTTTCTGCAGCTCCATCCCTTCTGGTATTTAGATCTGTGAATTCTAGCTGCCTTGACCTTCTGAGACACCAAACTCTGTTGTCTCCTCAACTCAGAAAGACCACCAGCCTCTATTTGGGTTCTATGCTATCTGTCTCCAATGTCTGAAAACCATCACTTTGTGAAGTTTGTCTGCTTTACTCATTGTTTAAAGAAATCTTCCAATTGTTAAGTGTAAATCTGGTTCCTTTTAATCCATGCTGGCCAGAAATGGAGGTTGTCAAAATTGACTTTAAGATCCTCATTTCACTTGGGTTGCTTCTCCTTTCTTTCCAAATATTGGCCCCTTAAAGTCAAGTTTGAATGGGAGTTTGGAATATAGCCATGAAGTTCAACTAGACTAAAGTCTAATGATTATGACATTAAAGTGATATAGTAGGAGTCAGCTATCGCAAGTATTTTGGCCTTCAGGCAAAGACTGCTTGCTGACCTTCCATCTTTCCATTTTCTTTTAAGACTATGTTGTCTTTTGCAAAGTCTTTATTTTGTACCTTAAGTTCTGAGTAATGACAAGACAGGAAAACAAATGTTCCAGCTAATCATTCACCAACATAAGTCATAAGACAATTCCATCTTCTCATCTTTTAACCTTTTACCATTCAAGCCTCTGATGATTCCCTGAGTTCCTTAGATGACCCTTGAAAAAGAGGTTGTCACTACTATCAAAAGGGAATCCTATATTAAAAAAATTTTTTTTAAAATTTATTTTTGGCTGCGTTGGGTCTTCGTTGCTGTGCGCGGGCTTTCTCTAGTTGCAGTGAGCAGGGGCTACACTTCGCTGTGGTGCACAGGCCTCTCGCTGTGGTGGCTTCTCTTGTTGCGGAGCACGGGCTCTAGGCCTGCGGGCTTCAGTAGTTGCAGCATGCAGGCTCAGTAGTTGCAGCACATGGGACCTAGAGTGCGCAGGCTTCAATAGTTGTTCTGCGCGGGCTCAGTAGTTGTGGCTCACGGGCCCTAGAGAGCAGGCTCAGTAGTTGTGGTGCATGGACTTAGTTGCTCCGCAGCATGTGGGATCTTCCCAGACCAGGGATTGAACCCATGTCCCCTGCACTGGCAGGCGGATTCTTCACCACCGTGCCACAAAGGAAGTCCCAGGAATCCTGTTTCTAAGCTACCTTCCAGTACGCAGGCCCAGAGTGTCCAGAATGGATTAGTGTATAAACTGTATTGTGTACGTGGGAAAATGCACTGACTGGCAGCTCTGCTCCCGAGTGACACTCCCTTAAAAATATGAGATGACTCTCCCTGTGAGTGGAGCATGAAGTTTAGCCCTGAAACCAAATATTTTGTGTAATCTTGTGAGGTCAAAGATTAAGAACCTGGGTTTTAAGCCATGCCCCATTTTTATGCTTTATAAGCAGAACCTTCCTTTCATGAGCCTGTGGGTTTGCAAAAGTGCTAGCCTCTGATTATTGCCTGGACTTGGTGCACAGCATTAACATGGCAACAGCGGAAATAAACAAGAGAATGCATTGTTTAGGAAACCACTAAGGTTCTGAGGTTTCAACGATAACAATTGCAGGGTAAATATGTAAGGTGGTAATGAATAACTGACCTGAGTGCCTTTTGTTAACTGGAGTACAACTGCATATTTTCTTCCCCCTACAGAAGTATTTTTGTCCTGTTCTCCTACGGTGCCAAGAAAGGAAAGAATTTGGTGGATAGTCTTTTTATATTTACAATAGCAACCCTCTATAAACTGGCTTGGTTCTTCTACAACCGTGCTATTCAAAACACTAGCCATTAGCCCTGTGTGGCTATTTAAATTTAAACTAATTTAACTGAAAAAATCTTAAAAATGCTTTTCCTTAGTCATGCTATCCGTATGTGGCTACTGGCTACTATATTGGAAAATACAGCTAAGGAACATTTCTAGCATCATAGAATGTTCTATAGGACAGTGCTACTGTAGAGTGGCCTGGGTTCAGCTGTGGCATGAAGACCAATCATTTATGTGGTCACAGGCCCTTCCTTGGATCTTTATTCCCTTGTCTAAAAACAAGAGGCAGGTTGATTGCGTTTAGTGAGACAGAAGAGTGGTCATGCCCACAAAATAAAGAAATCACCAGTGAAATTTATTCTCATTGATAAATAGTATCTGTGCTACAAGTTCATATGAATCAGTTGGTTTAAAATGGCAACTGTTTAGGAAAAGCTCTACAACTCATTAACCAGCGCGTGTGAATCTCAGTAAATCTGTCAATAACCGTTGGCCATGCCCAAACCCACTGAAGGTGTCTCTGTGGCAATGTTATCCATCAAAGCTGCAGTAACGTGGAGGACTGAAGATGCTGCCTCACCAGCCACTTGAGCCAAACATAGCATTAAGCCTAGAACCCAGATACAGAGATCAAGGTCCTTCTCCTCAATCAAAACAACTTGCCACAGTAAAGCAGGGAGTGTTATCTGGGGTGGGGGTAGGCGGCTGCTTACTGAGAAGATATGAGGGTGAAGGTTGAGCAATTCTCTTGTAAGTGTGATGAGTTCTTATTCCATAATAAACATTGTATTGCTGCAAGAATGAGCTCAGGTCTATTGCCTGTTCCTTCCTGTGTATCCCTTTAATTCATCTCCAATAAACAGGTTGATGAGTCTTTATGGAGCCTGCACTGCACTTGGGGTGCAGATGCTGTGAGAGGTAGAAAAGCAGTCTAAGATGGGGGCCTTTTCTGTGAGGCTCTGACCTGCTGGCTAGAAGGAAGGATTAACACACACCATGAAGCATTTAGAAATTAATATGAGGGTTGAGAGAGAATCAGTTGCCAGAATACATGATGTATGGTATCAAATAAGCACTGAAGGTGTTCAGAGATGGAAGAGTGCTGGACTTATCGGGGAGGGCTTCATGGAAGGGGCAGACCTTAAACTTTGAAGGAAATGTAGGCACACAGGTTGCAGACAGATGAAGGACAAGATGCCAGGCCTCAGCAATCACATCATCCTTCGCAATCCTATGTCACTGGGAGGCAGTTTAGCATAGTGGCTTACAGCAGAAAGCCTTGGAGCTAGACTGTGTGATTCACATCCTGATCCTGTCTCTTATTAGCTATGTAGACTTAGGCAATTTATTTAACCTTTCACTGGATTATTATGAGGGTGAAATAAGTTCATATATGTAAAAGTCTTAGGTACAAAATAAGCATCATATAACTATTAGTGGCCCCCTCCCCCTCCAATCTCTTTTTCTCAGGCCTTATTTGTTTTTACCTGTATTTACATTGAATATCTCTTCTTTTAATAGAAGCCTCAGTAATTCATATTGACTTGATATTTCCCTGACTTTATTCAGTTTGGTTTTCCTGATTTCTAATTTTTGCAATAAGTAAATATGCCTTATTTAGGTCAAACCAACCCACAGAATTGTCCTGGTGAATGCCTCAGTTTTTTTTTTTTAATTCATTTTTTTGAAGTATAGTTGAATTACAATGTGTTAATTATTGTTGTACAGCAAAGTGACTCAGTTATACATATATATACATTCTTTTTCATATTCTTTTCCATTATGGTTTATCACAGGATATTGAATAGAGTTCCCTGTGCTATACAATAGAACCTTGTTGTTTATTCTGTATATACTGGTTTGCATCTGCTAATCCCAAACTCCCAGTCCTACCCTCTCCCACTTCCCTCCCCCTTGGCAACCACCAGTCTATTCTCTATGTCCCTGACTTTCTCTCTGTTTCATAGCTAGGTTCATTTGTGTCATATTTTAGGTTCCACATATAAATTATATCATATGGTATTTGTCTTTGTCTTTCAGACTCACTTCACTTTGTATGATAATCTCTAGTTTCTTCCATGTTGCTGCAAATGGCATTATTTCACTCTTTTTTATGGCTGAGTAGTATTCCATTGTATTGTATATATGTACCACATCTTCTTTATCCATTCATTCGTTGATGGACATTTAAGTTGTTTCCATGTCTTGGCTATTGTGAATAGTGCTGCTATGGACATAAGAGTGCGTGTATCTTTTTGAGTTATAGTTTTGTCTGGATATATGCCCAGGAGTGGGATTGCTGGATCATGTGGTAATTCTATTTTTCTGAGGAACCTCCATACTGTTTTCCACAGTGACTGCACCAACTTATATTCCCACCAACAGTGTAGGAGGGTTCCTTTTTCTCCACACCCTCTCCAGCATTTGTTATTTGTAGACTTTTTAATGATGGCCATTCTGACCTGCATGAGGTGGTACCTCATTGTTGTTTTGATTTGCATTTCTCTAATAATTAGCAGTGTTGAGCATCTTTTCATGTGCCTACTGGCCATCTCAGTTTTGGGGTGTTTTTAATCAAAATATTCTTTTCATCAGAGCCCTGGGTAGAATTGAGTTAATCACCAAATTTGAAGCTGGGTCTTAATGTGTTTCCCAGGGTTATACCTAAATTATACAAGAGGGATTATTTGGTTTAGGAAGACATCTGTGCTGCATCAGTGTTCTTTCCAAACTCTTTGATGGCAAAGACTGGGCCTTTTCATCCTTGGATGCCCAGCCAGCATCTTGAATAGCACTTGCCATCTCCTAGTTGGTCCATGATGCCTGAATTAAATGGACTTCTTTTTGCAAAATGAGCTAGTGATGCTTAACTCCCCCTGGCTCCTATAGGATAGCATAATTCAATTCCATTCAATTCAATACATTTAATGAGCATCCCCTCTGTGCCTGGCTTAGTGTCAGATGCTGGGATCCAGTGGTGAGCAAGTCAGGCACAGTCTCCCCTGTCATGGGGTTAATGAGACCAGTCTATTATCTCTTTGCTTCTCCTAAGGGAAAGATATGCAGCGGAACCTTGTAAAGCATTGCACTGCCCTTACAATCTCAGGGCACAACACCTTTAGCCAAAAAAAAAAAAAAAAAAAAAAAAGCAACCATTGAACTCAATCTGGATTATGATTGGCCAGAAGAGTTCCCATTCCCAGATGTGGCTGAGCTGTGCCCTGTAATGATGCTGAAGAGCATGTTGACCAGGATGTGACAATGAGGTGACTCTGGTTTGCCCAAGGTCTCAGTGGTTTCACAACTTGAGATAAGGGAAGAATAGAATTTCTAAGCCTCACCTTCTAATTGGGATCCTGTTCACTTCTTATTGTGACCTCATCATAGCATTTATGAGATTTCCTATGAATTTAAACCCTCTGTATGTGTTAAATACCTCGTATAGTAGAATTATACAGTAAGTTTCACCATTTTTTAAATGAGAATAACAATATCTTCCTAGTAAGGTGATTGTGAAGATTCCAACTAGACATGGAAAACATTCTACACATGCATAGAGCAGGCACTCTGTAATGGACAGCTATCATTTTTAATATATTAAAGATGTTGTTAGATTATTATAGGAGACACAAAGGTAAACAAGACACAGTCCCTTTCTTCAAGGACCTTCAGCTCAGTAGGAAAGATTTCATATTTACAAGTAACTTTTACTAAGTCAAAAAGTGAAATTTTTCAAAAGAGAAGTGCTAACAATATTCTTTTGAAATTTAGAAGAGAAAGGCATTATTATTGGCTAAGAAGATCAGTGATAACTTCACAGAAAAGGAAGCATTTATTTGAAAGATTTGGTCCAATGGAAATAGTGAAAGGGACACTCTGTAAATAGGGACTGCAAGTACACAGACATTGTATCAGTCAGCTTGGGCTGTGTAACAAAACACCACAAACTAGGAGGCTTAACAACAGACACTTATGTCCTCACACTTCTGGAGGCTATAAATCTAAGGTCAAGGTACAGGCATGGTAGGTCTGACAATAACCCTCTTCTTGGCTTGCAGATGGCGGTCTTCTCACTGTGTCCTCATAGGAAGGAGAGAAGGCTCTCTGGTGTCTCTTCTTATAAGGACACTAATCCTATCAGATGAGAGCCCCACTCTTCTGATCTCATTTAACCTTAATTACTTCCTTAGAGGCCCCAACTCTAAATACAGCCACATTGGAACTTAGGGTTTCAACATATGAATTTGGGGAGGACACAGAAATTAAGTCCATCACAGGCTTGGAGGTGGAAAATACCTTTATAAGGAACATTTGATGATATAGTTTGATTGGAGCATAAGAGGGGCTGAAAGTGGAGGTATGGGAGAAGCAAAATTAAACCTTGGGATTGTCCTGGATTACAGAAGGCCTGGAAAGACAGCTAAGACTTTTAGAGGGTACTTTGTCTGCATCAGGGAGTATCTAGTGTTTTAAACTAGGAAGTTGCAAGTTCAGAACTGTGCTTTGGGAAGATGATTTCGGCAGCTATGGGTTTTAAAGCCAGTCTCGCTCTTGTTATCTTGGAGCAGAGAAGGAGGTGGAAACACTGGCAGATTAAGTACCTAGTTCAGAATCTCCCAACCAGACCTTCCAAGTTGCTTTTCTGAATGCCAGTCAGTGTGTTGTTTGACTGGTAAGGAAAGAACATGCAGTTTGGGACACTGACTCTGGGGTGCCCTTGTGAAAATTCAATATGGGAGGCATCTTCTCTGGACCTACCCTCCACCAAGACTTTCTAAGCATCAATCCCAAAACAAAACAGTCCTTTTTATCTCAGCGAAAGATTTTGAATGGGAACTATTGCCCCATTGACCAAAGTAATTTTGGACGGTTTCTTGCTGACTACTGGGTACACAGCAGAGCTACCTGATCTTGCATTTCATGAAGGAGGCAACCAGTTCTCAGAGGTTATAAATCCTCAAAAGTCATTAGAGAGCTCTTCAGGCCAAGATTACAGAATGCAATGCCTCTCCCCTGGGTAAAGTTCTCATCAGCCCCTCCTAAGGCAGTAGCTCCCAGCAGTCACTGCAGATGACTAAAAACAGCCCCAGTATAAAACCCCAGCTCCCAGGACTGCTGGGGAAGTGACATGCTGAGAGGAGCAGCCCAGACTGTGATAAAGCATTGCCTCCGGTCTCCTAACACATCGTCAGATGGGGTATTCCCTGAAGTCACTAATGCCCAGCCTCAACAATTAGAGTGGGTCTTCTGGGTGAGATTGAAGGCTACTTTCTAATTACCATGGATGGGCCTTGGTGATTATCTAGTGGAACTGCTCAGTTATACCTGAGAACAGTGAGGTCTGCCTTCCTCAGCGCCCTAACAGTCTTCCATCCACATTCTTTCATTCCTACCTTCTTTCAGCAAATATTGATTGAATGAGGCTCAGTTCCTTTATTCAGTGTCTCTGCTCGAATATAACCGTCTCACCATCCACAACAGAGCTCTACCAATCTTTTTCCTTATTCCCTGTTTGCTTTATGCCCCTGCCATTGCACTTTGTTATTGTCGGTCTGCCCTACTAGAAGGTTGATTGGCTCCCAGGACAGGGACTTTGCCTGTTTGGGGTCTGGCTCTTGAATGGCTGTGCTGAGTATAGGGTGTGTCAGGCGTGGCCCTACCCTCTATTTTTCCTGTAACTTGTATTAGTTGGGTGCTGTCCTTCTGGGTTTGGCCTCTACTTCTTGTTACTTCTCTCATGTTATCTGTCTCTCTTTTTTTATTCTATGTTTTGTCAACTGAAATAAAATGTGCAACCTGAAAGTTGAGAATTATGTTTTATTCCATGGACTTAAGCTGGGAAGACAGCCTCTCAGATGGCTCTGGGGGACTGCTCCCAAGAGGTAGGGGAGGAACCAAGATGTATAGGAGTTTTTGCAACAAAGCCCAGGTAGTCAGAACCTCAAAAGATTGCTGTTAACTAAAAAAACAAAAACAAAACAAAAACCCCCCAGACATCTCAAGTTAATGATTTTAGCGTTTTTCTCTATATGGGAAGATGCAAGAGTCTGGGCTCATTGAAATGATTCCTTTGATGTGCACCTTAACTATCTAGGGCCAGTATCCTCCTTTTCTCCATCCTGAATCTCCTCAGGGCTGCAGTGGCTGATGGCTTGATGGCTACAACATCCTTCATTTACTGATATGGCAGGCAGCATTTGAAAGATTTTCTTTGTTTTCCAACTCTTCTATTACATTTTTCATTTTCGATTGTGACGTTCTTAATTCCTCATAACTCTGGTTTTATTCTCTACTTGTTCCTTTTTCAAAGCTTCCCATGCTACCCTACAAGGGAAGAGAGACAGAGGAGGCCACCACTGGGTGAGCAGGAAGGAAGTGGATTTCCAAATGCCAAGAAAAGGAAGGATTGGGGGCGCTGCCACACCCACACTGGAAGCATCTTTCCCCAGCTCCTCAGATGGCTTCCTGTGGAGAAGAACCTTCCATTTACAGCCTGGAGTTAAACTCCACCTCCAGCTGGGACAGCTGTTCTAAGATAGACTTTTAATGAGTCACTCCACCTAAGCACCACATCATACCTCCCACCTGCTGTGGATTTGGCCAAGTTCAAGCCCACAGCTTCTCAGGGGTCCTGGCAGAGAACATGGCCCCCACCTCCTCTGCAGCCCCCTTGGGATTTATTCTGGGCTATAGTTTTCTCTTTCCTCTATCATCAGTCAATGTGTTGCCTTCTCTCCTCCAGAAGTTTGTCTAAATCCCTTATCCATTGGTGATCCTGTCTCACTTCCTTTATTCTTGTGAGATTATTCCTTTTCATAGGTCTATACTGTTATTTCAGCAGGATCTCAGGAGGGTCTGTGGGCAGAAACCTGGCAATATTTCATGTTCAAGCGTTCTAAATATAGTTTGGAACTATTGAATTTACAAGTGTTTAAATAGGGCTCTTTATTGCAGAACTTCTCAGCCCTTTCATTTGCAAATACTTACTGCAAAGCTCTAAGAAAGGGTGTAGATGGAGTATTTCCCAATTATTTGACTGTAAGATTTTCTTTTTTTCAGAGAAATCTCACCATGCTTCATGAAATACACTGTGGAAAACACTGGATTAATTTACTGGCATTATACTAGCTCTGGGACTGAAATACATGAGATATTAACAATGTTTGCTGAATGCTTGTGCAAAAAGAGGTTGAGGGGATGGATCCTAAGTACCACCCTCACTCCACCCAAGTTACAGATTTACTTCCTGGCCATGATCCCTAACTTCAGAGACTGAGTATAGTGGAAAGAACACCCAGGCTGAATTCAGACTAACGTAACTACTGGGTGCCTTCAGGCAGATTAACTTCTCTGAGTCCCGATTTCCATACCTGGGAATAATATCTACTCTTCCTACTTTGTGAGGCAGTTGTGAGTATCAAAACATAAATTATATGAGCCAGTATTTATAAAATATAAAACAGTAAACAAATACAAGGAATTACAGTTCTTGTGGTGAAATTTAGTCACTGTGTCACGGGAGTTAGAATGTGAAAGGGAACATTTGAACATTCTCTAAACATAGCCTAGGGCTGGTGACCTTCTCATCCTACATCTAGAGTCACGGCTCACAGGGAGAAGCACTTAGGAAAAGAGGAGAGAAACCCTACTCATTTCTAGGTCTGTACCCAGAGCTAAATCAGGACTTCATCCTCACTTCGCTAGTGAAGACTTTGAGGTAAAGAAACAGACTCCGGCATCTTCAGATCTAGAGAAGATCTCAGATGTCATTTGATCCAACTTGCTTGTTTTAGATGCATAGAAACTGTGACCCAGAGAGTATAAAGAGTTTGCCTCCAATCATACTGAAATAATGGCAGTGAGTGCTAGCAAGCAGGTGTCCAAGTTCAATATAACTTAACCTGGCAAACATTTACCCAGTCTCTGGTACCGGCTTGCCGCTGCCCCAAGGGCTGGAGGACACACAAGTGGGAGCAAGGTTTCCACCCTGAAAGAGCTCACAAGTGCTCAGAGGAGAGAGTAACAGCAAACACTAGAGCAGAAGTGGGCTGTTCAGTTAAGTGTTCTAGGAGTTCGGAGAAAGGATCATTGCTGATAGCTGAGACAGACAGAAAATTTTTTGTAGTTGGTATTTTCCATTTTCAGAAATTCTTCCCCTTACCTCAAAGATTCCTTAATAAGGAGACTATATATTACATACATACACACATACGTATATACACTTTTATTTTATATACATATATAAATATATACACACTTTTAAATTTCACATACATATGTGACATATGTGATTTGGAGAGACTATTATTCTTCCTGTTTCTCCTTCTTGGTTATCTTTAGAATAGTGTGAGATGTATACAGATGCAAGCTGAAGAATCTGTTGTAAATGTCAAGGGAAATTTCTTGACCTTAAAAAATTCCAAGAGAAATGGGGACCTGCTGGTGGAGTCTATTCTGCCTAAAATATATTTTTTTCCACCTGAGGCAAAGTGCCTCAGAGTCCATGTTCCTTTTGTGGCAAAGAAGTAGAAGAGAAAACATCCCTTTCCCTGGCAACAACGTTTATTTAGTATTGAAATACTATCCCTGTGTTTGGAAAGCCCATGCATCTATTAGTGTTTTAATTTCTAAATAGAGCAGCAAATTGGTTTGGCATCTGTTAGTAACTCTGCCCTAAGATGGGGATGATTCTATCTCGGCAATTAGTGGGCACTCTCTCCCATTAGGAGATGTGATGAAGTGATGTGGTTGAACATCTCAGGATGCCAAGTTTATTCTGTTTGGACAAATGGCATATTGTCTTGGTTTCCATTTCTTAAAAAATCTTTTTAGAAAGACTTCTCTTTTTAGTTTATGTTGGAAAATTCAGTTTAACCAAAGAACCAGAACCAGAGCAGGATATTCAACAGTGTGAAGGGTGGGTGTACCACCCTGCGGTATTCTGCCCACAAAGCAAGGACAGTTGAGAAGATTCGTTTTGGTGGCTCTGCATAGGGGTGTGGTACAGGGATCCACAGGGACCCAAAGAAACACAGAAGTAGATTAATGGGCAACTAAATAAATAGGCTGATGAGATCCATGTGGCTCAAAAATGGTTTACTGTTGAGGATACGTGTGGGCAGTAGTCACAGTGTGATCTCCTAAGACTGGTGATTATGTCTGAAGGTATATCCCACGGAACACACATCCTTGACATACTCCACCCAAAAATGGATCCTCTGGCTAAAAAAATTTGAGAAACAAGACCTACTACTTCCTCCTCTTGCAAATCCACAGTGCACATTAGCCTATAAAGGAGCAGAAAAATTAGTTAAGAAAACTTGAACCTTGTTTAACCCAGAATTTCCCAATACTTTGAAAACAGTAACTATAACATCCCATATAGTGGAATCAATGCATCTTAATCTTTCTGACTGAAGCTATTTATACAGCACATCAAAAACTAATTAGTGGGCTTCGCTGGTGGCGCATTGGTTGGGAGTCCGCCTCCCAATGCAGGGGACACGGGTTCGAGCCTTGGTCCGGGAAGATCCCACATGCCGAGGAGCAACTAAACCTGTGCACCACAACTACTGAGCCTGCGCTCTAGAGCCCACAAGCCACAACTACTGAGCCCACGTGCCACAGCTACTGAAGCCTGTGCACCTAGAGCCCGTGCTCTGCAACAAGAGAAGCCACCGCAATGAGAAGCCAGCCCACCGCAATGAAGAGTATCTCCCGCTTGCTGCAACGAGAGAAAGCCCACACACAGCAACAAAGACCCAACACGGCCAAAAATAAATAAATAAATTTATATATATATTAAAAAAAAAGGATCCACCTGCCAATGCAGGGGACACGGCTTCGAGCCCTGGTCTGGGAAGATCCCACATGCCGCAGAGCAACTAAGCCGGTGTGCCACAACTACTGAGCCTGAGCTCTAGAGCCCATGAGCCACAACTACTGAGCCCACGTGCCACAACTACTGAAGCCCAGGCGCTTAGATCCTGTGCTCTGCAACAAAGAGAAGCCACCGCAATGAGAAGCCCACGCATCGCAACGGAGAGTAGCCCCTGCTCGCCACAACTAGAGAAAGCCTGCACGCAGCAACGAGGACCCAACGTAGCCAAAAATAAATAAATTTATATTTTAAAAAATCTAATTAGTGACAAAGAAAAGAAAATTTAGTTTACATGAAATCTATTTGAGATGATGTAGCCAACCCAGTGTTTTGTCACTTGATGAAATTAGTCCTGCCTATTCTTACAGCCAGCTTGATGGCTCTTGCCTGGATCTGAAGGCTCTATTGAAAGTGGGTCTCATACCTGGATCTGTTGGTTTCCAAAGCCCATGTTTTTAATTATATGTTATTCTACTTGATATGTGAGTGAATATAAACCCCTTCTCTCTGAAGACCATGTAATAGTTGAGCACTTTCATTTCTCCTACATTATCCAACTTCCCTGCTAGAAATGAAAAAAAAAAGAGAGGAGGAGAGGGAGGAATGAAGGAAGGAAGAAGGAAGGGAGGGAAGAAAGAAGGAAGGAAGGAAGAAAGAAAGGAAAGAAGGAAGGAAGGAAGGAAGGAAGGAAGGGGGGAGGGAGGGAGGGAGGAATGGAAGATTAAGTTCTTGTAGAAGCATGGGTAGGACTTTGCCACAGGAATACTTCTGAGCACTTGTAACATTTGTTTCTTTATTACACTTTCTAACAACTGTCACAACTCCCTGGGAGATTTTATGCTTGGACATAGGTTAAAAACATCAGTATTTACAGGATGAAAAACATCTGTCGTCCTAGGAAGGGGAGAGGATGGCAAAGATGATTGTGAATGAAATGGTCTAGGGTGACTCTTGAAAAATTGTCCCATGGAGCAGCCCCCAAGCCATTTTTCTCAGCCTTCATTTGCAAAGCAAAGTAGTAGTAATGTAATCAGCCTCTTATCTTTATCAAATCTACCTACCCTAGGACTTGCTGGGGTTATTAATACAGGAGACATTTAGGAAAGTGCCTTTGAACAACAGCCTCATTTGTTTTCCTCCCTTGCCTCTGACCACTCTGGTTTTCAAATTTTCAAATTTGAATTCTCAAGTTAAGTTTTGTATGACTTTTAGCATCATTTGCAACCAAGAAGCGTCCATTGTCCTTGCTGTTGCCATTGTCTGGACCACGAATTCTGACGGCTAAGCCACCATGGCATGACCAACTGAGATGATGTTTCAGGCTCTCTGCCCTTTCTTCTCCCTGGAGACAAGTGGCCCCTGACCAAGCTGTCAACTTCTCATTGGCTAACTCTCCTGAACTGTCCCCTCTGCCAGCCTGAACTCCTCTCCCACGCAAGGAGGGAGTCCAAGATCCTGACCGGGGCTTGGGCTCCAGGACCTGGACTGGAACCACAGAGCTGAGGAAGAGCGTGGGGCAGGGGTCCCTGCTGGGTGGTGCAATGCAGGCAGAAAAAGTGAGATTTGCAATAAGGAGGCTGGGAGGAGAGGGATGTAAGCTGGATAGGAGGCCAGGGAGCAGATAGAAAGAGCATTTGAAATGAGGAGGATGGAGAAGAGGCTGAGGTTGAAAATATTCCCACACCAAGGGTTAGGTTAAGAACGAGGACAGATCCTGGATTCGTGAGGCCAGAAGGCTTGTCTAATCAGGGAACCGTCCTCCACAAACGGATCCAAATTTACAAATATAAAACTAGACACAGAAGTGAATATTTATTTATAATGAGAAAAGAAATCAAACAAATGAGAAACTTAAAAAAAAGCTGTCAAATACCACAGATATCAAAAAATTCAGAAAAGTAACCATGTTTTATTAAGTCCCTAACACACACCTACGATACTTTTTTCCCTGGGTTTTTTTTGACTGCACACATTTTGACTGCTTCCTTGTTGGACAAGGACTTTGTAAATATACTTTTTTTATGGGAGAAATGAAAGAAAATCTAATTCCTCCACTAGAACAATCGATCAATATATGATTTTTAGTATTGATGGTTGGGATGCAAAGATGCAACTAGTTATAGAACTACTACAGGTTTACATGCTATAAATACATAAAGTCTATTTTGGCTACTTCCCCTTAAAAATGTATAGTGAATTTATTATTGTATATGCTGCATTATTGAGTATATTCCTGATGGGAGAAAACCTCTGTTTGACCAGGCATTGGTGAGAACAAAGTCCTCTGGTTGCAATTTTATGCATCTGATGAATGGGGGAACTTACCAGAGACTACCTTATGACTTTGTGTATTTCAAACCTTGATTCTCCTCTATCACCCACGTACCTCTGATGCCTGGTGCCTTAGCACAAATTTATATCGCAATATGACCTCTGACCTTGCACCTTTGTGTCATGACCTGGGTAAGTCAGCACACGGGACTGCAAGAGTCTTACTAGAAGCTAGTCCTTCATGAAGAGAGCTAACAATAATATTACCAGAAATGACTTAGGACCACACAATTATCTCCCACTAAACCCAAACTAAATATATCCCCAAAATTAAGTGAAGTCCCCAAAATGACCATGGCCACTTCAGTATCACCTGATACTAGACAATGTAACAGAGGTGAAGCTGTAATGGAAAAACACTGGTCTCACCCAATTGCAGCTCAAATATCTTATGTTTGCAAATTTTAAAAAAACAAGATCACGTGAACACTATGGTAGGTCCTTTCTGAGCCTTGGAAGAGATGAATGCAAGGGGTGGGGGGAGTGTGTCAAGGATTTTGAGTTTTATTAGTGTCACAATAAAAACTGCTTGGGTTAGGTCACAGGTTGCTAAGCACCTTCCTATACCGACCCAGTATATAGACCCAGATTGTCTCTGTCCTGATCTTTCAACAGTCACATACACGAAGACTGGGCCATCATGGACTCCACACTTGCTCTAGGCACGCTGTACAGACACGTGCCTCCCGCCCGAATCCATGCTGCCTGTTAGGAATAAATGCCTCCTGTGTGAGAGATCTCACTGCCAGATGCTTCCATTTAAGAAACTCACTGTTATTAAAAGAAGGACATTAAAACTACTTTAAATGGATTCTGCTTCAAAGGGCTTTGCCTGGGGAATACACCAACTAAACGTAAAAAACACAGTTTTCAGGTGAGCAGTGGGGTCTCTGGTGACCACACTGATGACCATATGGGCTTATGTAAAATGTCTAATCCCAGGACAGGCATTCAGTCCCAGGTGGTCAGACAGTAAAGAGGCTTTTGACTTTCCACCCTCTTGGCACTGTTAGACAAGGGTCACAGGTTGTTTTGGGGACACTGTATTAATCCTTCATCATGTTTCTTTTGTTTCCATTAAGGTAGAATGCATGAGCCTGTCTTGCTGATAACTTTACTTTGACTAGGAAGGTCTTTAAGTGAGGCAGACCAGATGGCAGCAGAGACTGTCAGAGGAGAAAGGAGCCTTGGAGATAATCTTCATGGCACAGTGGAGGGAACCAAAGTCCCACAGGCAAAATTACAAGTCAGAGTTAAGGAAACTGGCACACTTATTGGGAAATGAGGCAAGAGTCCTCTCTGGAAATCAAGTCCACTTTGTTTACCTTCTATGCAAACTGACATTCACTCAGAGTCTTTGTAGAGAAGATAATTCAGGAAGCTAAGGGGGTAATTCAGGCATCGTTCTTCTCAGCTCTATCCCCCCAGCCCTGCTCCCACCTACCTATCCCAAAGTGTCTGCACCTGTCTGTACACAGTTAAGGTGACTGTGAAATTTGTATTTGAAGGTAATAATGAAATAATAATAATGAAATAATAATGAAATATTTATATTCATCACACAATTATTCAGGACTTCCAATGTCTAGGGCGTGGTAGAAATTTTTTGGATACTATTTAATAGGAAAGAAGAAGATGTGGAAGATCGTGGGATCTTGATACATACCAACTGGTAATACGGTATGATTTCAATTTTGCAGCATGTAAACAAATAAAAAATCTTGTGTAGAACACAGAGAGAGAGAATTGTTAACAGGGGTTATATTTGCATAGTTAGCCCTTGCCATTTTTTTCTTCTTTGTATCTCTCTATAATTTTTAGATTATTCACAATTTATAGATTACTTACTACATTTTTAAAATTAGATATAGTTTTTTAAAAATAGAATAAAATAACCTTGAATTTGAATAATAATGAAATTCATTTTATCTGGCTTAGTGCTTCTGATTTTGGTTATCTTGTTTGATATGCAAGGAACCATGGACCCAATGGCATTAAGTAAATTTACACATAAGATCCCCAAATTTACACATAACACTATCTTGTTGCCCAGAAGGCCAATGGTTTCTTGGTACCCAGCATCATGGAGAATGGAGCCCCTGAGACCCCGCCTCTGTGAGTGCTTTATGAGGTCACACTCTCTCTGAGTCAGTCTAGGGTAAGTCATGCTTCCCATATCTGTGAGCGGAAGGAAGAGAAGGAAGTAAGAAAAATAATAATAACTTTGTTGTTATGGTATTAAATAAGGTAAATTTCAGTGTGTCAGGCCAGGTGGTAAAATTATAGAAGCCAATCTTTCCGAAAGTGTAAAATCAACTGTGTTGAGTCATGATTTTTTTTTAATTAAAAAAAGATTGTTGTCAAATTTGTTTATTTTCTGAACACTTGGAACTGCCTATTAAAAAGAGGCAGCTAATTACTCTGGCAAACTTTGTGGAAACTTGACACAGAGTCTTGGGAGTGGCATTAAAAATGTAAGAGGGCGTTTTACTCTCAGAGGAGAGCAGGGTGGAGAAGGGGCAGCTGCCTCCTCACTGCTCCAGGTCAGCAAACTCAGAATTATTTATTTATGGAAAGTGTGCTAGGTGCCAGCGGGGTTCTGGGGAAGCTGAGTGCCCAAGAATGAAGTCTGCAAACACAGCAAATGAATTCCCACAGCCTTGATGATTTAGGAGAGAGTTTTGCATTTGATTTTCATTGTTCGATGATTTTTCCAGATCCATTTCGAATTCAAGCTGAGAATTTCTCACTTTCTTTGGCTTCAACAGGATAAAACTTAGAATGTAGCTTTTATTCATGGTGTTCTAACCCTAGGAATTACTGGAGATGCATTTTTACACCTTCAGTACCTCTATGGTCCCGCAAAGACAAACCCTATGAAATCTATCACTGTTTAATGAGAGAATCCAGTTCCCCAAAACATCCTCATTCAGGTCACCCGAAGGAATCTAGATTCCCAGTTCTCCAGGTGGGCGGCAAGTCTCCATTTACATTTTACCTGTGCCCTGAAAGTTCATAACAGTAACGAAAGCAAAAGGATTCAGAATCACTGCGTGAAATTTCCAAATTTATGTATATTTCTAGAGAGGTATGTAAAGCACCTAGCCCAGTACCTGGCCTACGGAAGGTGCTCAGTAAATGTTAGCTATCAGCATCATCAGCATCAGCATCATCATCAATGGTCTCATCATCACCATCCCATCCAGTAGCAGCAACGAACTCTGTTGGTGCTAATGAGGCAAAATCATTAGGTGTGATTTATGAGCAGGCTGGGTAGAGTCACAAGGTAGAAAATCCCGGTGAATTATACACTTTTAAATATATCCCTGCTTGTCAGTCATCGACAGTGCTCCTTGGAAACAAAAACTATAAAGCAAGGGAGAAAGTGTGTGTTCAAGGTTCCCGCCTGATGGATATTGTGTTTTACCCATTGAAATGGGCAAGTGGTGGAGCGGAGAAGGTCTGGGTCTGAGGTCTGGATTCTAGCTTTCTGTCTACTTCTAATGAATAGCAGAGTGACCTTGGCCAAGCACCGCACTTCTCTGGGCTTCTGCATCCTCACCGGGGAAACAGAAACTTAGTCTCCATACTCTCGTTCCCCTTGGGCGTGGACAGTCTCTGTGTTTCCTTTACTTCACTCTTTCTTCCCTTTCCCAATTGAGAAAACAAGGGGGAGGTGAAAACAAGTCGGAAAACAGCGCCCTCTAGGGATTTTCAGAGGCATGTCTCTATTGAGGACGTAAGAGTATGAAAAACGCCTGGGTGAACACCTGGGGGCGCCGTACTTCCTAGGGCCTACATTACCTGCCTGCTTCTTAAGTGGTCCTTGCATCCTTTTTTCTATCTTAATGGGAATTGAAATTGAATTTGTTTTGAAAAATTTTAAAACTCCAGAAAAAACAAAAACCCTGGTGAAAAATTGAAGATACAGAAACTCAAGTCAAGCAGGAAGTTATTGAAAAAAAATTATTAAGTCCAACTTAGAGAAAGCAGCTATTATTTATTTCAATGATAATTAACATTTGAAGAAGAAATACAGTCTTTTTGGTGCTTCCATTAAGAGAGTAAAGAAAATGTTCAGAATATTTAAGCAAGGTAAACTTTAGTATTTTGTTAATTCAATATTTAATTTTTTAAAAATAAGAGTTTTGGAGGAAGTCCATTTTAGTTTCTATTTCTTGAGTTTATTATTCTTCTTGACATGAAGCAAAAATAAAGAAAACATTATTCTTTCCTAGACACAGAATGTCACAAATCACCTGAACTAACCCTCTCATTGTATAAATTAGTTGGAAACTCAATGCTTTTGTTTCTGGTCTAGAGCTCTTGGTACTTTATGGAAGAGTACATATAATAATAGCAATGATTGTATTCAATACAAATAATAATGGACATTAACTTACTCTGTGCCAGGCACTCTGCCATGTTTTACATGGAGCCCCTTACTTAACCCTCACAACACTCAATGAATTTGCTACTATTGTCATTACCATTTTACAGCTGGAGAAATGGAGACACAGAGAAGTCAAGTAAGTACTCCCAATTTCACAACTTAGCAATACCTGTGGGATTTTTATATTCAACCACAAACCTAACTCACATTCAAATTAATTGATACATACTTAATTGATACATACATACATACCTCTAGGTTCTTTTTTGACCTCTTTTTTTGGGGTGGAGCTTTGAAACAAAAAAGTTGTTAGGTTTTGAAAGCTCTTTCTAACCATTATGAGGATAAAATGAGAGTTGGGACGGGGACTAAGACAGGTGATAAATGGACTCCAGAACCAGTCAGTTAGCGACCAGTTATTTGGAGTGAGGTATAGCCTGAGTTTAATCATGACCTTTCCTAAATAGAGTCTATTGAGCAAGAATATAAAAAGGGAAAAACTTAATTCGTAAACCTTTATTGAGCTCTAAGCACATGTATTTATATTTTCTTCTGTTCTTCGGTAGAAACACACTGACTAAACACATGGTTTTGTGTTGGTCTAATGTCATTTTTATATGCATATTTCCTCATGTTTCACTTTAAATAATTGCATGATATTATTCCATCATCTTGATGTATCATGATTTGCTTAGTCATTTCCCTGTTGTTGAGGCTTTGGATTGTTCCCAGTTATAAAGAGCACGGCTATCCCATTTCCAGGCCATTTTTAATTTGGGAGATATTTTTCTGATGTGTATTCCCAAGAGTTTAATTACTATATCAAAGTGTACAATATATTATATCCTTTGTTATATATTTCTAAATTGCTTTCCAGAAAGACTACAGAATAAATTATGAGGCCAATAGCACTGAATTTTTAACACTTCGTTTTTCTGATTTATCCACCAAGAATGGTAGTTATTTTAACATTTTTTTGGCCACACCACCATCACGACCACTGCCCCCAACATCACAACCACTACCGTCATCATCACCTTCATCAACACAAGCAAAAACAGAACCATTAATATCATCAGCTACCGTCACCATCAATACCACAACCAGCATCCTTATCCACCACCACCATCACCATCACCTTATCAACGACCACCATGGCACCAATGTCACCATCATCACAATCACCTTCATCAGTAAAACCACCACCACCCTCACCACCATTCATTACCATCACCATCATCAAATCCACCACCACCACCATCACCATGATCTGCTACCATCACCACCACCTTTTAACATCACGAGTCCTCATCCCCCACTACCACCGTCACCTTCACCGTCACCATGATCAGCTGTCATCAACATCGTCAACACCACCACCACCAAAACCAGCACTACCAACCATTACCTTCACCAGGAGCGTCGACACCAAGATTGTCACCAACACCACCATTACTATCATCTTCACTACCAACACCATCAACACCTTCCCCAGCACCAGCGGCAATACCCCCATCACTATACTCCATCACTGCTGTTACTATTAATGGAAATATTCAATATGTGCCAAATGCTGTAGTCATTGACGTTAATGACTTTGTCCCCACAGTAACCCTTGTAAGTATATAATAGCCTCCTGTTACTGATTAGAAAACTGACGTTGAGAGTGTAGGACCCTTGATCAAAGACACAGCTGCAAAGTGTCAAGGCCAGGATCCTTGTCTATATCCGACTACTCCACAGCCCATTCTCTGAACAGCCGATGCCTCTGCTTCCTTTAATCGATGTACCGTGGTGTTGCAAAGTTCTTTTGTTTGCATTTCTTTAGTTTCTATGGAGACTGAACATTTTTCCATGTGGTGATTTATTGTCTGCATTTCCTTGGTGTAAACTCTCCATTTATTTCCTGTGACCTCATTTTGAATGAAAGCTGAATATTGATCTTAAATAATTAGATCAATTCTCCATTTTCTATGGTAAAGCTTTTCTTTTAACATTTATAACATAATTTTCTCACTTATATTTAATCTTTTAAGCCCTTTTGCTTTTTTATATTCTAACTATTTTACGTTTAATTAGGTATTAGGAATCAAAAGTATTTCTTTCTTAATTGGAAAGAATATGCTTATTTTCTTCTAGCTTTCTTTATATGTTCTTCATTTTACTTTGACCAAAATGTATTATAGTATACTATATGAGGTGTGAATCTAATATATTCTCCTTACTGTGACTTGATTGCCTCATGTATTAAATAATAATTATTTCTTGCATTTGTATATTCTTTTGTTCATGTATTAATAAGTTCTTATAATAATTTTATTTACCGTTGAAATATCTATTCTACACAATAATTTTTCTTGCTTTTAACCCAATATCATATAGTTTTGGTAATTGTCACTTGTTTTAAAACCTAAACACTAAATCCTTTATCAATCCTTTTGGAAAAAACAATTTTGATATTTTTCCTGCTTGTTCTTCTGGAGGAATCTTAAAACCAGTGTTTCAAATTTTATAAAATCTAAAACATAAAATCAAAAAATTCTGTGAAGACTTAAATTGTTATCATATGAATAGAATTTTGTTATCTTAAGGATACTTGGCTTTCCATCCATGAATAAGCTTTCATTTCTCATTTATTCATAGTATTCTTTTTCTCTTATAAGATTTTTTTCCTTTCAAAATAATTTTATCATTTGGAGCTAAATTATTATCTGAGCATTTAATAGTATTTTATCACCACAGTACATAGATTTTATAGCATTATTAAGTTATTCATCACCTAAGTATCCAGAAACAACTAATTTTAGTGAATTTATCTGTTCCCAACTCATCAACTTTTGCTGTAACTGCAAAATCTAGGAAGATAAATGGTTCAGATGCTGTAACAATTTTCTGTGTTTCTTGAAAAACAACACTCAAATTAGTAAAAACAATGACATCTTCTTTAAAGCCAAAATAGTTCAGAAAGGCAAGGTGCCCAGATGAGCCATTCTGGGAGAGAGAGGGCAGTGGGGGTGGGGGGTGGGGATGGGGAGAGATTCCTGGCACATGGATACTCACTAATGTAAATAGCTGAGCCCACTAAGGCTGAGTTTTTACAACACTGTGATGTGAAGTGGGATATTGATGCCACTAAACTTCCCTTTCTCCCAGTTCCCTCATTTTCCATCATCTGGGGCTCCTATGTTCTGACTTTGGCAGAGAGTAACAGTCAAGACTGGGGTGTAAGCTGGAAAAATGGTTCCAGAGAAGGGCTTCTGAGAAGTCAACCCACTCCACCCTTGTCTGCCCCCTTTCTCCCAAAGATGGAGCCCTGCCCCTGGGTCCTAATGAGATCCTGGGGGTATGGGGTCCCACCCGGGTGGACAATACTTCTCTGACAGTCAAGGTCTTTAAGTTTGGAGACTAGATTTGCAGTCACAGCAAAAATAGATGAGTCCAACTTTCATTCATTTATTCAACAAATATTATTGAGTCTTGCAAGCCACTAACTATGGACCTGGGCTTAGATTTTTTTTTTCATCGATAAAAGTGAAAGGGGGGAAATGCAGGCATTGGACCGGGTGAGCTCCTGAGTCCCCTTCACTTTAGAGTTAGTATGTCTGGTGTCACAGAATGGCTGCCCAAGGGGCTGGCCAGTGTGTTCTGCCAAATAAAAAGCTAGTCTTGGTAAGTGGGCCCTCTGAGTGCAGTAAGTCCCGGGCTCAGGCTGAGGCCCAGGTGTCAGCCTCTAATCCTGAGGTTCATTGTCACTGGCTTAATCTTCTCAATACAATTTCAGTATCTTCTACCGACTCAGCAGTCTGCCTTTTGGTGAATCCCTGTCTGTAACCCAATACCAATCCTTGCTGTGATTCTACAGTTATATGCTCCCCTGTGCTTTCAGCCACCCAGCAATGACCACATCCCTAGTACACACCCAAGATGGGCAAGCACTGTTCAGCAAACCGGGGGAGCCCTCTGACAATTCTGCAGATGGTCCATCCACTTACTTATTTAGTCCTTGTGCTTTCATTAATTTCTTAGTGAGCACAATCCATGTGCCCACACCCTCAGGCCTTTCTGCCCAATATCACAACTGAAGTAATTTGTTCTTTCAAACTGGCCAAGGCATGTCATTCAGTTGATAAACTGTGATCAAAAGCTTGTGCTTTTGGGCTTCCCTGGTGGCGCAGTGGTTGAGAGTCTGCCTGCCGATGCAGGGGACACGGGTTCGTGCCCCGGTCTGGGAGGATCCCACATGCCGCGGAGCAGCTGGGCCTGTGAGCCATGGCCGCTGAGCCTGGTGCGTACAGAGCCTGTGCTCCACAACGGGAGAGGCCACAACAGTGAGAGGCCCGCATACCGCAAAAAAAAAAAAAAAAAAAAAAAAAAAAAGCTTGTGCTTTTGAATTTTGAACCAAACCAAGGTTTGGGTATTCATTTGCAAAAGAGCTTCTTAGCACTGTTCTGAGTAAAGGGTGGGAGGAATAATTAATAGTCAGTCGCCAACCAGAATCACAGGGATGTTCTTCTTATGGGAGGGAGGGTCCCTTGAATACTCATAAGGGAAGCAAAGGAGATAAAATACAGTACATGCAAAAATATTAAGATCTTCCTAATATAGACAAATATTGAAACATTATGTTGTACACCTGAAATTAAGATGACATAATGTTGTGTCAATTATATCTCAATAATTTTTTAGATGTTAACACCTGAGGTTAAATAAGAATTGTTAAACTAAGAATGGAAAAAAAATTTGGGGGGGTATTTTTTTCCAAGCTTCTTTTTCTGCAGGAATCTTAAAATCAGTTTTTCAGCTTTTATAGAACATACTATGGAGACTTTATGTTATTTTTTAAATTTTGGAGTAAGATGGTAGACAGAATTTGGAGGGCAGTGATTTCCAAGAAGAAACTTCCCATATTCTTTTCAAACAAAGCTATCATAACTCTTATACTACAAAACACACAAGGTTTATAAACCTTGAACCCTTGGGAATCCTCTAATAAAATACTTGCTATTCTGCAATGCCACCAAATTCAGTCACCATCCGTTCATTTATTCAACAAGTGCTTCCTGAGCGTGATTCTAGTACTGTGGGTGCTCTGTGGGGAAATAAAAAGAACTGTAAGACATTATTCTAAGCTCAAAAACACTGCAGTCTCGTTGGGGAGACAAGATTTACAGAGCGAAAGGGAAACTAATAATAGAACACAGTTTAGGATTAAACAATAAGAGTAAAAATAAATAAATCGCCAAATGCTAAATAAATGCCAAATGAAACAATACAAGTGACTCTGAGTTTCAAAAGGCAAAAATCACTGCAGGCTGATGGGATAGGAGACCCTTTCTGGAGAGGTGAGACTTGAGCATTTGAACACAAGGAGGACATAGACCAGGCTGTTTGAGTGGAGAGAGCTTATTAAGAGCCAAGTCTTGGGCTTCCCTGGTGGCGCAGTGGTTGAGAGTCTGCCTGCGGATGCAGGGGACGCGGGTTCATGCCCCGGTCCAGGAAGATCCCACATGCCGTGGAGCGGCTGGGCCCGTGTGCCATGGCCGCTGGGCCTGCGCGTCCGGAGCCTGTGCTCCGCAACGGGAGAGGCCACAACAGTGAGAGGCCCGCGTACCGGAAAAAAAAAAAAAAAGCCAAGTCTGGTTGCGATGCAGCCACCGGGTCGGCTGGTGCCCCCATCAGACAAGTGGCCCTTAGAATGACTTGACTAATTGTGCAAACTGACCAGTTACATCAGCCCAAAGGCCCCAAGTGAGAGCCTGGGGTAGATGCAGAGAGTGCACAGGCTTGATGTAAGTCAATGCTAGTTTTTCAAACACAATTCTGAGAGATTCAATGTCGTCCAGAAGCAAACAGACCCAGAGAACTGTAGAGATGGAGGCATTGTGAGGGGAGACACAATTCTGAGAGATTCAATGTCGTCCAGAAACAAACAGACCCAGAGAACTGTAGAGATGGAGGCATTGTGAGGGGAGTTGAGGCCGGGTTATATCATTTAAAAGGAATTGAGCACTGGGCAATTGCCAGGTAGTCATTAAGCAGCATGTTTGTTTAAATAACATATCCTAAACCAAATGACTGTACTTGTCACTTAGTCAAAGTGCCTTTTACTTGAAGGAAAATATTTTCTGTTCCATTAGCTTTTTTTGTTTTTTCTTCTTCTAATATTAGTCAATAAGTTGAAAATTCCTACTGTCTTTTGAGGAAAAGATCCCAGCACAATACAAAATAGGGAAAAGGAAGTGACTGGTAGTAGCCAAGAGATCTGAGTTCCTGACCTGGTTTTGCCATTGATACCCTTTGAAATTTGAGATCTGTCACTTAAACTTTCTAGATTTGCTTTAGCCCCACAAGATGATGACAACATGGACTGCCTTAATTATCTTACAGGGTTATTTGGGTTGGAAGTAAGGTAAAAATTTTTAATGTTTTGAGCACCTCCTTTTAAGCAAGTACTTTCACATTCTTTATGTTGTTTAATGCTGAAGACAAAAGTCCGTATTAAATATGATTAGCCCTACTCACAGATAAGGAGACTACGAATGGGAGAGGTTAAATGATTTGTGAAAAGCCACACAGCCATTGCAACGCCAGTTCTCCAAACCTTAGGAGTCACTCTTCCCTTTATTGTCCAAAGGACACAGTTTGAGCCGGCGCACTGCATGCCTGCTCTCTCCTCCATCAGCTGGGTGCTCCTTTTGCTCCGAGAAGGTCTGAGACAGAACGTTGAAAGAGTAGTCCTTGAGGTGGGAGTGTCAAGTTCACACTGAACTACCTGATGAAGCTACAGCAGAAAAAGGGGGTGGGTTCCTGGGATGTGACATGGAGGGCCCCCAGCATGGGCTGCGATGTGTTCACCAGCTCAGCCTGAAGCAACTGTGTTAGAATTATCCCCTGGCTCAGGGCTACCTGGAGGGGACATCTTGCCTTCCTTCTGTGGACCTAAAAAGACTCTCTTAAAAGCAGTTGGCTCAACTTTGGCTGCACTACATCAGCTGGGGAGCTTTAAAAAGAATCCCAGTGCCCAAACCACACCCCAGACCAAGGACATTAGAGTCTCTGGTGATGGAAGACGGGGAATAAATATTTTGATAGGCCCCGAATGCAGCCAATTTTCAGAACCACTGACCTAGAGAACAAAGGAAGGCTCTCCCCAAGGGCAAATCTGAGCTTCTAGTATTTTACGATCCAGACCCTCTAGAAACAGGGAGAAGCTACTCTGGCACCATCTCCATTAGTAGCTTTGTTTGTTTCTTGTTTGTTTGTTTCTGATATATTAGCAAGTGGAGAGTAGCAGTCCCAGGGCTCTACCCTTAGTCTTCTTACTCTAAGATGCCATTGTTGCCTTTAAAAACTAAGAGCCTCTTGTATTAACATAGCATTTGATGGCCATCCACTGGGGTTATTGTCAAAGCTGTCTCTTCAGATGCCATTTAAGGATCAAATGTTGATTGTTTTTAAATTTTATTCCTATTAAATAGATAATTGGTGGTGATCAGCCATTCTGGCTGATGGAAGTCAGGGCAGGGAGGACCATGCCGGAAAGATGCTCCCCAGATATAGATAAGTCTACAGAAAAATGCATCTATGGATAGAAATTTATTGTTACAAAGTGATGCTAGTTTCCCACCCTTTGGCATTTCTTCTCTCTTCTCTATACAGGGTCTTTGTGGGACTCTCAAGGTCAAGACTTAAAGCTTCCTGGGCTGATATTATCAGGAAACAGGGTGGGTCCTCCTGTGTGTGCAGAATAAAGGTAGAAGCTGTGGAGGGGCAGGGAAAGTGTCCGGCCGCCACACTCTCCCCTCCCTTCCCCTCCCATCCCCTCTCCTCCCCTCCCCTCCCCTCCCCTCATCTCCCCTCCCCTCCCCTCTCCTCCCCTCCCCTCCCCTCTCCTCCCCTCCCCTCCCCTCTCCTCCCCTCCCCTCCCCTCTCCTCCCCTCCCCTCCCCTCCCCTCCCCTCTCCTCCTCTCCCCTCCCCTCCCCTCTCCTCCCCTCCCCTCCTCTCCTCTCCCATCCCTTCCCCTCTCCTCCCCTCCTCTCCCCTCCCTTCCCCTCCCCTCCCCTCCTCTCCCCTCCCTTCCCCTCCCCTCCCCTCCCCTCCCTTCCCCTCCCCTCCCCTCCCCTCCCCTCCCATCCCTTCCCCTCTCCTCCCCTCCTCTCCCATCCCTTCCCCTCCCCTCCCCTCCCCTCCCTTCCCCTCCCCTCCCCTCCCCTCCCCTCTCCTCCCCTCCCCTCCCATGCCCTCTCCTCCCCTCCCCTCCCCTCCTCTCCCCTCCCCTCCCCTCCCATGCCCTCTCCTCCCCTCCCCTCCCCTCCTCTCCCCTCCCCTCCCATCCCCTCTCCTCCCCTCCCCTCCCCTCCTCTCCTCTCCTCTCCCCCTCTTCCGCAGGGCTATGGAGCTTCAGTGGGCAAGAGAATCACAAAGGGAGGTGGGGGGAGCTTATAAAATGCAGATTTCTAGACCCCACCCTCTGATTCAGTGTTTGTGGGAGGGGCTCAGAGGAGCCCATTTTTAAGATGCTCCCTGAGTGATTCAGGAACAGACTGTCCTAGGAAACTCTGCTGGCCCCACGCCCTTCTTGAAAGGCTGGCTTTTGTGCTATTTATGGCCATCAACCTGCATTGTCCTTTGTAAATGCAGATGTGACGGGACTGAGCCATTGGCTAATTTCCTCTGTGCTGCCTGCAGATGTACGAACAAGGGCCGTGGGAGGGTCTCCAGAGGAAAGTAGGATCTTCCGAGTGTGAGGATGTCTGTGGGGGACAAGGGTCCTGAATCCAGGGCAAGTCCGTAGAAGAGGGAATTGGCTTCCCAAAGACAAACGTGATTGACTTTGCAGCAGTGGGGGACCCACATCGCCTGAGGGAGCTCTGACAGTCTCCTGACATGCCTGAAAAAAATTTTTCCAGCAACATACAAAGCAAAAATTGTAAAAAGTAAAAATAAAAAATTTCTCCCTCCCTCATCCCAGTGTTCTGAAATAATCACTAGAGTTTTGTGTATAGCCTTCCAAACAATATGTGTAATTGTGTAGAATGACATGTATTTTACAAAAACAAAATAAACAAACAAAATAAAGGCATGCACTTTTCCACAATTTGTTATCCTTTTTTATTTAACAGTATATCCTGGATATCTTTCTATGTCTTTCCTGTGATAGCCTTCATTATGTGGATGCACCAAAATGTACTCAGTCTCCTTCTGGTGGACATTTAGTTCACTTCCAATTTTTCCTTATTTCAAACAATGATGCAGTGAACATCTTTGAATCTACACTCTTTGCTCACGTAAGAATTTCCTATCAGCGGACCTGTTGGGTCTTCATATGACCCAAATTTGTCTTCAAATTTGATGGATAACAGGCCCTCCAAAAAGATGTACCAATTTACACTCCCTACCCATATTGCATATTTACCCACAATTTTTATCATGAATCTTTAAAAATTTTTACTAACTAAATAAGTGAGAAAAATTGTTCATTGGTGCAATTTCAGTTTCTTAGCTAAGTGGTATGCCTTTTCATTAACATGACTAATATTAATTAGTCCCCGGCTTCCTGTTTTTGTGAACTAGCTGTTCATATCTTTTACCCAGAGTCAAGGCTCACCTTTGTGTTTTCACACATCGTGTTTTCTTATTTTCACTATGGCATCTGTTGGCAAAGAGTGAATAGTCTTGTGTTGGAAAGAGTAAATGTCATGGAGAGGCTGAGGGGCAAGGCAGCCATTTCCCAATTAATCAAGATATCAGAACCACCAACTCAGTATTAAAAAGCGCTGCTTATATTATTTAGTGTGTAAGACCTTTAAGAACTGGAGTAACATCTTATATTCTGCAAAGAACAGGAAGAAAATAGGACCTTAATAAGGATTTGTTGAACAAATGAGTAGATGTGGACAGATAGAGCCAAACATATACCATGTGTTGGGCATGAGGGGGGACAAAGATAAGAAACATCACCCTGCTTTCTCAAAGCTTGAAAATTTGTTGGGGCTGTCGATGTGTAAAGTGATGAGTACAATACAAAAGGTGGTTAAAGTAAAGGGATGAGTAGATGCCTCCTGTACTCGAAGATCTTAGCTCTAGAGGGCAACAGATACATAAACAAATAATTTCAATGTAGTGGAACAAGAAGAGACATTTGCGTAATGGGTTATGGAAGCATGAGTTTAAGGATGAGAAAGAGTTTGCTGGGTGAGGAAACGTGCAAAAGTATCTCAAGGAAAGGGAGCAAAAACACAGAGATAGGAAACAGCAGGGTGTGTATATAGGAAATCAACTGTCATAGGCTTCCCGGAATCTTTAGGGCCTGAAGCCAGATGAGTCCAGTTGGGCAGGCAGGTCACAACCTGTCACATCATGGTCCACACTGAGCCACTGGAGTTTTGAGCAAGGGTTGGTGTGACCCAATGTGCTTTTTTTAAAAATTGTTATTTATATTGGAGTATATTTGATTTACAGTGTTATGTTAGTTTCACGTGTATAGCAAGGTGGTTTAGTTATACATATATCTATTCTTTCTCAGTTTCTTTTCTCATAGGTTATTACAGAGTACTGAGTAGAGTTCTCTATGCTTTACAGTAAGTCCTTGTTGATTATCTATTGTATATGTAGTTATAAGAGGTTAATGCCAACCTCCTAATTTAACCCTCCCCCACCTTTCCCCTTTGGTAACCTTAAGTTTGTTTTCTGAGTCTGTTTCTATTTTGTAAATAAGTTCATTTGTATCATTTTTTTAGATTCCACATATAAGTGACATCATATGATATTTGTCTTTGTCTGACTTACTTCACTCAGTATGATCATCTCTAGGTCCATCGACATTGCTGCAAATGGTGTTATTTCATTCTTTTTTATGGCTGAGTAGTATTCCGTTGTATCTGTGTACCACATCTTCTTCATCCATTCCTCTGTCAACGGACATTTAGGTTTGTAGATGGCTTACTCTGGCCACCGGGTGGAGGATGGACTTAAGGGCAAGGTGAGTGGCTGAGGTGGAGGGCAGTTAGGAATGTTCTATGACTGTTTAGGCACGAGGCAATGCAGCCGTGTCAATGCAAATGGAAAGTGGAGAGACTTGAGAGTAGGGACTTGGTGACTAATTGGATTTGGGATGATGGAGGAATCAAATAAAAATATGGGCTTGGTTTCTGGTTTGGGTGACTGGATAGATGATGATGTCACTGGCAGGGAAAGAAAATACAGGATAAGG
Source organism: Mesoplodon mirus (assembly GCF_964341445.2). Classification (NCBI taxonomy): domain Eukaryota; kingdom Metazoa; phylum Chordata; class Mammalia; order Artiodactyla; family Ziphiidae; genus Mesoplodon; species Mesoplodon mirus. Next base: position 77,478,533 of record NC_138988.1, on the reverse strand, counting down.
AGAGGATTATTTGTGTGGTATTTTGGAAATGTTGACTTTGAGGAAACTGGGATACCCATGGGATTTACACAACACAGTTATATATTAGCATGAGGCTCTCAGGGACGAGATAAAGGCTAACAGCTAAGATCTGGGAATGACTGAAGGAACTCCAGATGGCCTTGGATTTCACAGCATAAGCCTCATTCATAACTCACTCATAACCAGACATCACTCCCAGAAGTTCATTGTCCCCTGATGGCCCATCACACTGCAGATCTGAAATGAATTTGGGCCTAGATCCTTGAAGCTTTTTGATCTCTAACACGAGCAGAGGAAGCTCAGCAGTGCATTCTTTGCTGTTGAATGAGTATGAGCTGCTCATAGATCCTTGTTCAAGTTTCCTTCCCCAGAGCTCAATTCCACAGCCCGACAATAGTTTGCTTGTAGTGAAAGGAAAATTGGGGTTCCCTTTTTTTGTGAGAAGATGTGCTCCCCTGAATAACAAGATTGGGATTGGGTGGCCCTCACCTGTCACGATCTCAGCATGAATTAGTTTCTTGTTTACTATTCGCTAGTTTGAATGACCAAGAGCCTGGCTTCAGGGGAGACTCTGTGTAGGATAAAGACATCAGAGTACATCAGAGAGTTCCAGAGGCCAGTGCTGGCTTTGCTGCTCTCCAGCACAGGGAATTTGGATGAGTTATTTTACCTCTCTGAATCTGAGTTTTCTGATCTTGTTAAAATGGGGATAATAAGAACAATACCTGTTCTCCTACTTTTCATGACTGCTGGTATGATACAATGAGAAATATTTTTGGAGGACCCATGCAAACATTCTTATTGTCTGAAGATGCCCGGCAGAGAGCCTGCACTGACCAGGCCTCCGTCAGCAGTCATCAGAGGAACTCCAAGAACTACACTCATTCGTTTGCTCCTTTATCAACCCATTTACTCAACAAATGCCAGTCGAGTACCTCCTCTGTGTGAGGCTCTGTGCTCACTGCTAGTGAAAAAGAGAATGAATGCCATGAAAAGACATGGAGGAGCCTTAAATGCATAAGGCTCAGTGAAAGAAGCCCGTCTGCAAAGGCTACATATTGCATGATTCCAACTATATGACATTCTGGAAAATGCAAAATGATGGAGACAGTGAAAACATCAGTGGTTCCCAGAGGCTAGGGGGAGAGAGGGATGAATCGGTGGAGTACGGAGGATGTTTAGGGCAGTGAGACGACTCTGTAAGATACTGCAATGGTGGATGCATGTCATCATACACTGGTAAAACCAATGGAATATATAACCCCAGGAGTGCACCCTAGTGTCAGCGTGGGCTTTGAGTGATAACGACGGTCAGCGTAGCATCTCTGATTGTAACAAATGCACCGATCTGGTGCAGGAGGCTGATCGTGGGGAAGCTGTGCAAGGGTGGGGACAGGGGGTTCACGGAAACTCTGTACTTACTGCTCAATTTTTTAGTAAACCTAGAGACAGACAGAGAGAGAGAGAATGGATGCTGTATGCCTTTCAGGCCCCTACAGCTTACTAGAGGAGAGAGGAACATAAACAGATCTTCAGACATCGATAAACGGGAGTAAGTCCTGCACGCATACAGTGCAAGCAAGCGCCTTCCTTTTTTGTTGTTCTGATATTTTGTCTTCATTTGTGACAGGTGCATGCAGAGGGTCAGTACTATTTATCATTCAGAGAGGACCCCCTTCAGCCTTATTTACTGCAGGACGAGCAGCTTCAAAATGCCTGTGGCCTTCCAAGACAGGGGTGAGGGGTGCTGAGTGGAGAACGTCCACTAGGCTGGGTGCACAGCAGCCCTACAGCCAGAGGGAAGGAACAGAAGAGTTGGCCTTGACTGATGAACTCAGCCAGACCACTTTGGCGTGGCTGTTTTGCATCCCTCTGCCCTTTAATTTGATGACTTCCCGTGGGGAGCCGGGTGTGGAGAGGAAGGCAGAGCTTAGGTCAGCGTTTGTCTCTTTGGGCCTTAAACATTGGGAGGCTCCATTAAGGGCATTAAGTCTGGTGTCTAGTGATGCAATTACCCTGTGCTATGTGGACGGAAGATCAGTGACTGAGTCCATATTCAGCTCTATTCATTTGGGGGCTTAACTTTATGACTGAGGAAAAGTGACAACGGTTGGGTTTACAAGATTCCAAAAGAGCAAGGTAAAAAAGAATTAGTTCCACTGTAATTGAATGAGTTTCAATCCATTTTTAAAACATAAAGTCACTTAGATAAAATATCAGCCTTTGGAAGTGGGTTTACCATCCCACCAACCCCCTCCCCCGTCGATATCCTAGCCTGGTCTAGATGCAGCCAGTGAACCAAACCAAGTGAGAGAGATCTTGAGGTGAAAAACAGATATTGCAAAGGAGTCTTAGACTAATGTCTACCTTTTGTATGGGGGTGCATTGCAAACTTTTCCAAAGTGTATTTAACTGAGGAAATTACGCATCATTACAGAGCAATACAGAAAGTGTATTGGCTGCAAACTCAATATACATTCAGTGGAGCTGTCATTATTTCTTCAGGCTGGAACTTTTTCATTGAATGAAAACCTCCAGGCAGATTTTCTCCAACAATTCCAATAATGTATTGAAATTACAAAGGTGGTATAACGTAACGAAATAAGAAAAGGTGAAAATGTGACCCTGCAAAGTCACATAGGGATATCATGGAAGATTTCAAGCTAGACTTTCAGTTCTTCAACGTAAAATGCTTTGTTCTATCTACCTCAGGGGCCCTCACTCATGCTGTTCCTTTCTCTCTTCCCTTCAGTCTTCAAGTGACCGGCCCCTTTTTATCATTCAGATCTGGGCTTCAATGTCACCTCCCCTGAGAGGTCTTCCTCAGGAACACCCTATGAAGGAGGTTCCCTCATTCCTCACTGTGACTCTTTAGCATTGTAACCCAGATTCCCAGATAATATTGAGCAATTTTATAACTATACATCTATTTATTTGTTTACATGTTTGTTCTATCTCCTACAATGAATTGCAAGACCCACCAGGCAAGGGCCATGCACAATGGGTTTTTTTCCCCAAGGTACATCCAGTGTTTCCAAGAGTATTTGGTATATAATAGGTACTCAGTAGATAAAGGAATGTGAAAGTAACACTGGCCATGGAAGTCTCAGTGGAAGAGGACTCATTCATGAGGCAGCTGGTATAGTTTCAAGTGCTATCTGGTTACAAAAATGTAGGTAATGAGCATCTTTTCTCAATACTATCAGATCTATTTTGATTCTGTGTTCCTAAAAACACATTGTATCTACTCAACTAGAAGGGCTGAGGAATGGGAGCACCCCCCCTACCACACACACACACACACACACACACATACACACACTTGTTTCAGGCACTGTGAGTTCCTTGGGACAGTGGCTGGATCTTATTCATAAATTTATCCCTAGCATTGAGCATAGTGCCTGGCACAGAACAGCTGACCATGTTTGCTGAATTTAACCAAAGTGAGATATTTGAAGTGCTTTCTGCCTTCTCCCTGGAAGAAGAAAACTGAAGCAATTCAAGGTAATATTCTCTGATTTTTCTGTCCAAGCTTTGTGGGAGTAGGGTTAATCTTCCTGGCAGCTTGTAAAAGATTGCACAGTTGGTGAAAATATATGACAAAAATAGAATCAAATCTTCCTCCCTGAATATAGATTAAAGAGAACCACTTATTACTGTGCTGAAGAAATAAATTTCTTCTGTATCTGCCTGGCTATGACCAGGTAATAATGCACAGAAATGTAATGTTCTATTTCTCTGGGTTCCTAAAGTAGAGAGAGAGAGAGATACAAGGAAATATATGGAAAGGAAGAAAGACTCAAATACAGATATGTTCCTAGAATTCTAAGAGAGGAACAGACTTATACTGCTGCTCCCACTTTTAGGATAGATTATTTAAAAAATAATAATAACAATTCAGTTAGATCAATTCTGCCCATTTCCAAGAAGGAACTTGTAATTTTCTAAATAATATACTATGCCTGTCAGGAAATAATTCCTTATGTAGCTTAAAGAGCTGATACGATGGCAGGCAGACAGTCAGATAAAGATAAAGGATGAAGGCCATCAAGCATGGTCAGGGTAATTACAGGGTACAAATTCCACTCTTCACCTGGGAGCATTGCTTTTTGAATGTTCCAGTAGCTGATCTTCAGCTTTCACTTCCAAACTGGGTGTTTACTTCCTTTATCTCTCTCTGTCTCTCTCTTTCTCTCACTTTTCTACGAATTTAAATATAATAATAAAATAATATTAAATAGTGCTTATTTATTGAGGTCATTAAAAGTAGACACTAGGGAGTCAAACAGACCCGATTCAAACCCCAGCTCTAGAGCTCTGTGGTTAGCTATGCTTACTGACTAATTTGTGTGTGTCAGTTTCCTCATCTGCGAAATAGAGTATTGTTAGTAGCTACCTTGTGTGTAGGGTTGAAGTGAGGGATTAAGTGAGAAACTGCCTGTGAAATGCAATGCTGCCTTATATACATTTTGGGGAAAAGAGCTCTTTTGTCTTTTGTTTACGGGTCAGTGAGTATGTTGGCTGCTTTATGTATATTCATAAATAGAATTATTTAAACTTTACATAAACTTGAGGCAAGGTACAGTTATCCCCATTTTACAGATAAAGAAACTGAGACTTAGAGGGGTTGGATGACCAGGTTACAGGGCTAGAAAACGGCAGGAGCCAAGTCTTCAATTTGGAGCTTCAGGATCTAAGCCCGGTGTTCTTTTCACTGTATTGTAAGACATTCAAAAAAAATCAATTCCTGGAGACATTGTTTTATGAATTTGTTATTTTATTCTGTAGCTATCTATGATCACCTTCAATCTACACATAGGACTTTTCTCTGTAACTTTGTCAATTTCTGAACATATTTTTATTTTCATTTTATATCTTAGCTTATGAGCCTGAGAAGACTACATAGTGTTTTTATGAGGACTAGACCTTTAAAAATAATACTTTTTATTCATCTCAGGATGTGGCCTCTTTTTTAAAGTGCATCATTCTGTTGCTGAGATCTTATTTCTGTCATATGGACCATCTCTTGCCCATGACCCTCTTTAGTCTATGCAGGTTCTAACTGCTATGGATATAAATCTCTAGTTGTAAACATCAGAAAACCCAACTGAAGATGGTCTGAGCCAAAAAGAGATTTTACTGACCATCAGGACAGGAAATTCTAGGCACAAAGAGGTCCAGTCCCTCACAGAACATGGTCTTCCTCTCTCCAACTCTTGGCCCTTGTTTTCTCTCTGTTGGCTTTACTCTCAGTGAGACTCCATCTTAGCTGTGACAAGATAGTGCAAGCAGCCAGGATCATATCCTAGTTTCTCCGTAAGTCCAGCAGAAGGAAAAATTGTCTCAAAAAATTATCTCTTTTCTGACAAAATTCCCAGAATTGGATCTCATTGGATCCAAGTTGATCATGTGCCCATTTTGAACCAATCACTGTGCTCAGAGGGATTCAGAGGCTCCCACTGGCCAACACGAGTCACCTACCCTCCCCTGAAACTCCACTTGAAGCTAACAGGCTGTGAATGGAGGAGGTGTAGAATCTTAAGGAAAATTAGGGGCCCCTTTAATGAAAAGAATGGATTCTAGTTGTCAATCATTATAACAACACTTAACTTTTCCTTTCAGAACTGTAATCTGTTTGGTAATGGACATTTGCCCACTTCCCTCAAAACATTCTATATTCTGCTCCCACTTGTATAGATGCTGACTTTCCATCCCCAATGTCCCCCACCTTGCTTCTTCTCCAACCCTCACTCTCTTTATCAGCACACCCTTTTTTGAGTTATTAAAGGCTGTCTCTGGTCAATTGGCAAAATGAACCTGTTGGCCAAAATAAAATCAGATGTGTGGGTAAGAGTAATATGGGTCAACAGTTGTTTTGGAATTTTGTTACATGTATTTACCTTGGACCAAGGTTTTTAAAGTGCATTTGTGTAATAGTTGTGTTTTTATGTGATCTTGCTGTGACTGAGGTATGAGCTTTGCCATTAAGTGAGGACAATCACCAGAGTAGTAAACCCTGTCAAAAATGCATGGTGATGCATTAGAACATGACCTGAGATCACTTTTCTCTTGCCTTTTGACTCCTGGGGTTTTCCTTTCTCTAGGGGCTGGGTATTTTTTATTTTTTATTTTTTTAAATTTTATTTATTTATTTATTTATTTATTGCGGTACGTGGGCCTCTCACTGTTGTGGCCTCTCCCGTTGCGGAGCACAGGCTCCGGACGCGCAGGCTCAGCGGCCGTGGCTCACGGGCCCAGCCCCTCTGCGGCATGTGGGATCTTCCCGGACCGGGGCACGAACCCGTGTCCCCTGCATAGGCAGGTGGACTCTCAACCACTGCGCCACCAGGGAAGCCCATTTTTTATTTTTGATGTGCTACTTCTTGGTCCCGATTTCTTTTTTCAGCTTATCTCTGGGTGTCTCTTAGGGTTCCAGAGTCCCCAAATCCTGTCACTCCTTATCTAAGACCAGCCATTCACTGATCCTACCAATTCAATAAGCAATTTCTAAATCTCTATCAGCATCTCAACCTCGTCCAGCCACATCCTACTTCACATACACAGTAAATCTTGGTGGTTATGAAAATAGGCTTTAATGATGGAGAGACTTGGGTCAGAATACCAGCTGTGTTATTTATACTTATCTATGTGACCTTGGGCAAGTTACTTAACCTCTTTAAGTCTTAGCTTCCTCATTTGCAAAATGAGACTAATGGCACCTGCCTTGGGTTATTATGAAGATGAAGCAAGCTAATAAGAGATTCAGAGTTCCCACACATGGTGGCCTCTTAGTAAATATTAACTATTATTTTTGTTACAGAATGCTTTCCTATGTTTCAGTTCAAAGCTAGAATACTTATAAAGACTTCACACTGTAATGTCCATTTCACTAATATCAGCCTTTGAGAGATATGAGTACAGAAGTCCAAGAGGAAGAAGAGGCTGTGAATAAAATAGGTGCCAGTTATCTATTTATTAACTGATTCCATCAACCATTATTTAATGAGCATGTACACTGTACTGGGAATATTATCAGTTTGTTTGCAAGTTTATAGCCAGGGGCCATTACATTCTGTGGGTTGTGCCAAAGAGACATAAAACTAGATTCCTCTCCTCAAGGAGCTTTCACTCTTGTGAGAAAGACATGACTCAATCCATGAAGGAATTCCATGAAGAAATAATGCAGGAGCTAAATCTGCTCATTGTCAGGAAGTGATATGCACACTGCATATTCTCAGAGGGTTCTAGAAAGAGCATGGCATGCCCAAAACTCTAGTGGAGTAATGAGTGAATCAGTGGGATGAGTGACATTTGTTGACAAGGACTCTTGGCTTCAGTCCAGGCTACTCCCTGGCCTCTCCCTTTGCTGAGCACAAGTAGGCAGATTGCTGCGAGGACAAAGATCACTGGCGATGTTGAGGACGTCCAAGAGCACATTAGTTTATGAAGGAATAGAATTAGCAACCCACCCCATGCTCCTCAGGGCCCGACCTGTGACCTCGTGCAGGTGGAAGCACTCATCTCTCTGTGTCTACCCTCACTTGATCCTCCTACAGAGACACAATATGACTGCTGCTTCTGCAGCTGTCATCAAAATCTGCCAGTCTCCTCAGCTTGAACCTGAAACCCTTGAGCTTCTCCAAGAGATCCTCTGCAGAGAATGTAAGGGTTGAACAACCTGATTCCTATATAAATAGCTCCCTTGGGCAGAATGAGCGGATTCAACTAAATGCCATTAGGTACATAAAAGTTAGAGCCTATAACTAAATGATATACTCTGGTACTGTGTAAGGGGAACATTTTTGGAAAATTTCCTTATAAGGATCATCATTGTTTCATGATAATATATTCTTTTTCTCTTGTAAATATAGCTAGAAGTTTATTAACTTTATTGATGCTTTACAAGAACCAGTTTCTGCTTTCATTGATTTTCTCCATTGTTTTATCTTTCTTTCAATTTCATTAATTTCTGTGCTTATATTTATTATTTTACTCCTTCTTCTTGCTTTGTGTTTAGCTGGCTATTCTTTCTCTAATTTTTTTAAGGTGGAAGCTCAGATTATTGATTTGAGACGTTTATTCTTTTCTAAAAAGAACACTTTACGTATAAACTTCTTCCTAGGTGCTGCATTAGCTGCATCTCACAAATTTCGGTATGTTCTATGTTCATTTGTATTTAGTTCAAAATACTTTCTAATTATCGTTGAGGCCTCTTTGTTAGCAAGTGAATTTCTTAAACTGTATTGCTTAATTGCCAAACATTTAGGGGTTTTCCATATATCTTTATTATTGGTCTAATTGATTCTGTTATGGTCAGAGAATATATGTTATATGATTTCATTCTTTTAAAATAATAAGGTTTATTGTGTAACCCAGAATATGGTCTATTTTGGTCTATTTTGGTGAATGTTCCGTGTGTCTATTTTGGTGAATGTTCTGTGTGTACTTGCAAATAGTGTGTATTCTGTTGTTTGGGTGGGATAGTGTATAAATGTTTATTAGATCACATTGTTTGATAGTATTACTTATGTCTTCTATACTCTTGCTGATTTGTCTACTTGTGCTATTAATTTCTAACAAAGGAGTACTGTAGTCTCCAAATGTAATTGCATATTTGTCTTTTTCTTCTTTCAGTTCTATCACTTTTGCTTCATGTATGTTGTAGCTCTGTTATTAGGTACATACACATTTAGGGTTGTTATAGCTTCTTGATGAGTTGACTCTTTTATCATTATGTAATACCCGTCCCTTTATTCATGATGATTTCCTTTTTCTGGAGTCTATTTTGTTTGGTGTTAATATGGTGACTAGCTTTCTTTTGATTAGCATTTGCATGGCATTTCCCCCCATCTTTTTACTTTATCTATATCATTATGTTTGAAGTGAGATTCTGTAATGTGCCATTTTATTATTAGTTTTCTGTTTGCTCTCTTTTTCCCCCTTTTAGATTATTTGAATATTTCTTGTCATTACATTTTAATTTACATATTGGGTTTTTTAAACTATATCTCTTTGTGTAACTTTTATAGCTGTTGTTTAGGAGTGGTTACCATATACATACCTAACTTTTCTCAATCTGCTTAGAGTTCATAGGTCACCACTTCAAGTAAAGTATAGAAACATTACAGCTATATAAATTCCCTTGCCTTCACCCTTTAAGTCATATCATTAAATCTGAATATATTGAAAATCCAATCACATATGTTATAATTTCTTATTTCAACGATCATACAAAAATATGGGTGTTGCACAGATGTACATGTCATCCTTTCATTGGGGCAATTCTAATCTTTGCCGTATTGTTCTAATTTTAGTATATGTGCTGCTAAAGTGAGCATTGAATATGTTTTTGAAGTGCTTTCCTAATAAGGATTTATCCAAAACTTGCAACAAGTTTGTGAAACTATGATTATTAGAAGTACAGTCTATATGATCAGGGAAGTGTTTTTCTCTGAAGAAAGCTAGAATTGCTTAACGAATTATGCTTTGACATGAAAGGGTACAAAATGAGGTCTTTTTAATCATGAACTAAAATAGAATGTGGAATTAAAAACTAGAAATATACACAGAAATATTTTATAACCAAAGAAGAAATTTTTTTTTTGCAAAATGAAAGTTTATAAGATCAAAACTATCAGTTATCTGCAGAGATGTCCAAACGGGAGGTATTATCTAGAAATTAAAAGGGAACTGTTCTTTTTTTCAGTAAGTGGTAGATCTTTGGAGAAGATGAAATAAAAGCTAACTCTGCTAGGTTTGGGATTAGGGAAAGTAGAGGTCATACCACACATTGTTTAGCTCATAGCCAAGAAAATAATCACATGTGTAAAGCATCTTTCATTCAAAAAAAAAAAAAAACCCCTCAAAGGCACTTTAGCATATAATTTTATTTACCTCTTTCACATTGCTATTGTGAATATTGTCCACTGTCCCGAGCAGGAAAGTGATGAGTCTGTGTGGCATGCAGGGAACGTAGCAGTCTCTCTCTGTAACCTTGTCCTTCCCAGAGCATGCGGTCATTGGCTTGGAATGTACAGCTATGAAGGTGACTGCTTCTCTAAAGGCTTTGGTGATGTAAGCCCGAAACCAAGGAGGAGGCGAGCAATTAAGCCTCACCTTGATGAAGCTATAGTGTACCATGAGGGCTGCACGTTAGGCTTGGTGACTGTTTTCTTCAGTGAATAGGAGACATTTGCACTTGGAGTTTATGGGGAAACAGCCTGCCATAAAGGGCGGTCAGGATACCTTGCCATTTTCTCTGCCTATCAGATGCCTGACTATTCAGGAAGGTTCAGCTGTAGTGCCTTCTGCTCTATGAGGTCTTTCTTTCTGGCCACTCCAACTGTGATGAATAACCTCTCTACATGCTGACTTACGTAGCCCCTCCATCTGCCATGTGTGGCAGCCTTAGTCTTCTTCTCATGGGACAATTCTCCTGAAATAGATTTTAATCTACATTAAGACCAGGGCAGTGCCTTTGTTTCCCCAAAGTGCCTTACCCAGTGTGCCTGAAGTTTGAGAGAGGCAGTTAGTAGAGTGGTTAAAAGCATGGGCTTAGGGCTTCCCTGATGGCGCAGTGGTTGAGAGTCTGCCTGCTGATGCAGGGGACACGGGTTCGTGCCCCGGTCCGGGAAGATCCCACATGTGGCGGAGCGGCTGGGCCTGTGAGCCATGGCTGCTGAGCCTGCGCGTCTGGAGCCTGTGCTCTGCAACGGGAGAGGCCACAACAGTGAGAGGCCCGCGTACCGCAAAAAAAAAAAAAAAAAAAAAAGCATGGGCTTAGTCTGTCTGAGTTCAAATCCTGATTCCACCATTTCCTAGCTGAATGACTAGGGGCAAGTTACTTAAATAACTCTATGCCTCACTTTCCCCACTTGTAAAATTGGGATACTAACACTATCTGTAAAGATTAAATAAGTTAAGACATGTAGAGTGCTTAGCATTTTTTTGCCTGGTACCTAATAAGTACTGTTACTTATTCTTATTAAGTGATTAATTCTTTTTCTTAGAAAGCTGTGGAACAAATATATATTTGTAAGGCAAGAAAGACCACAGACAAGAGCAGCTAAAGAGAAGGCAAAGAACACAAATTGAAGTTGACCAGATTCCAGATGCAAAAGACTTAGCACCTGTTTTTAAAAGAAATGGAGGGTGGGAATGTAAATTGGTACAGCCACTTTGGAAAACTATCTGGCAATGTTTTTTTTTCTTTGTGATACGCGGGCCTCTCACTGTTTTGACCCCTCCCATTGCGGAGCACAAGCTCCGGACGCGGACGCGCAGGCCCAGCGGCCATGGCTCACGGGCCTAGCTGCTCCGTGGCATGTGGGATCTTCCCGGACTGGGGCACGAACCCGTGTCCCCTGCATCGGCAGGCGGACTCTCAACCACTGAGCCACCAGGGAAGCCCCATGGCAATGTTTATTCAAGAACATTCTAATACTCTAGAACCAAGCAATTCCATTCCTGAGTATATAGCCAACAGAGAAGTGTCCACGTATCGTGAAAGGATTTTTATAGAATATTCATAGCAGCCCCATGGTAGTCGTTAACTGGAAACTATGCAAATGTCCATCAACAAAAGAATGGATAAATAAATTACGGCAATAAAAATGGGTGGTTTGCAACTACACACAGCAGAATGGATGAATCTCACCAACGTACTGGTGAGCAAAGGAAGCCAGACACGGAGGAGTATATACTACGTTTATTATAAGATTCCAGGCAAAACTACCCTGTGCTGTTACAAGTCTCACCCCAGGTGGGTGAGAGCCATGGAGAGGGAGGAGAGCTAGAGAGATCAGAATGAGCTTCTGGGCAGCTAGCTAACATTTTACATCGTCATCTGGTGCTGGTTTCATGGATGGGTTCAGCTTGTGAAAACTTATCTAACTGTCCACTTACAATATATGCATTTTTCCCCATGCGTGTATTATCCTTTACTAAACAAACAAACAAACAAACAAAAAACAAACCAAAAAAAAAAGAGGGAGAGAGAAAAGAAGTAAAATAAGAATAGAAAAGAAAGAAAAAAGAAGGGAATGCAAAAGACAAAATGAAAGAAAGAGGAAGAAAACAAGCCCAGAAGGTTAAAGGACAGGATCTTGGATCTGGCTGCACCTGACTGGTCTAGCACACCTCTCTCTCTACCTTACACATCACCCCCTGCCCATCCCTGCCTCCCCCTGCCCCCAACCCTACTCTATTGATCCAGCACGAGGATGGTGAATGCATGGTTTTCAGGGTCCTTCCGTTCTCTTCCGCGCTACCCGCAGCCCCTCCCCACTCTGAGCATCCCTAAGGCAAGAAGGGGCTTTCCTCGTGGGTATCGCTGCTAGGAGAGTAACTTGGAGGAGCTGATGCTTCGTTAATGAACGTAAAGCTTAAAGCCATCTTCCCTTTCTCTCTCTTCTCTTCTCTTCTCTCATCCTCTCCACCCCCCCCCCACTCCCATCCCCTTTTACCTTTCCCAGGGCATCCTCCTACCTGGGTGGCGGTGCCGCCCGGCCGGTCTGCGCGCGCCCCGCAAGGCCTGGGGTGCGGGCGGGGGCCGCGCTCGCGGGGAGCCCCTCCCGCCCGCCCGGGCTGACCCCGCCCCGCGGCGCCGGCTATTTTGGGCGCGGGCGGCGACCGCGGGATCGCTGCCGGGCGCGGATCCGGTGACACCTCTCAGCGCGCGGCACTTGTTGCTCTCAGGACCTGCCGGCCATCCCTGAGTCCACCTTTCTCCCTCGCCGCCCCCTGTCCCCTCCTGGCTTCTCTCCTTTCCGTGCGATCGCCCGGGACACCGATCTCTCAGGCACCGCTGTCACCGGCTGGAGAAATAGATTAAAGGAAATAAACTCTCTCCGCAGGGGGCCCAGCCGGGCAGCAGCAGCGGCAGGGGCTGGAGCGCTGGCCCGGGCGCCGCAGAGGTGGCGCCTCCCCGGCCCGGGACGCTGGCCCCGGGCGCCGACGGCATGACGGACGCGGCGACAGCTAACGGGGACGACAGGGACCCCGAGATCGAACTCTTCGTGAAGGTAGGTCGGCGTCCCGCCGCCGCAGCACCTGCCGCGCCTCCAGCCAGGCTCGCGGCTCACGTGCCCGGGCGCCGAGCGCTCTGGGACGCGGACCTTCCCCAGGGAGCACAGCCCAGCCCTGACGGTCCCTTGGGTGGCCTTTCTGTTGCTTCGGGGCTCCCGGGAGGGATGGAGTCAGGTGCAGTCTGGCAGGTGGCTGTCTTCTCGGAGAGTCTGCCAGGCAGTTTGTCAAACCCGCCGCAGGACCAGCCGTCACCCTACCCAGGCGCGATTTTGGCCTGTCCTGAAGGGCATCTCCAGGTGCAGGGAGATGGCAGGAACCTGGCTGGACCCCTGAAGCTTTCTTCTAAAATTGGGGGGTGAGGGGAAGGAAGAGGGAGAAAAGAAAGCATTACTAGTAATATGACCTTTGGCAAAGCAAAAATAACATTTCTTAAAATCCCCCTTTTCTCTTTTACTCAGAGCTATTAAAAGAACAGCAAAAGGAAACAAAGACGTTTTCTTGCTCTGTGACCCGCAAAGCAGAAACCAAACACTCCACTCGCCCACATTATTGTAATTGTCATAATTATGCTTCTGCGGGGTTGTAGCAGAAAAGGCTAAGGGTAACCTGGGGCGGACTGGGAGGAAGGGGCATAGGGGAAAAAATTAAATTAAGTTGCCTTGCTCCCTGGGCAGAAACGGGCTAACATCCAAACCTGCTGCACTTCCTTTGCAACCTGGAGGGGGGAAGGATGGAGGCCGAGGCAGCGTCTCCTGGTCCTCGAGCGTAATAAGAAAGAAACATTTGATAGGTCTTCGTGCAGCAGAAGCCGGGAAACCTGAGGCGCAGGGAAGTTGCCTCCGGGGCGGTGCAGAGTCGCCAGAACTTGGGGGAGGGGGCGTCGGCTGGCTGCCTGAGCGCTGAGACCTTTCACAAAAGGGAAAAAACCCTCAGAATGCAGTTTCCCTAGGCATATACATGTAACTGAGAAGGGAAGAGAACTTGGTGCCTGTCAGGGGCCTCCTGGCTGAATTTAAAAGGCATATATATTCCCCAAGGATGGGGCATATACACGTCTTTTAAATTTGTTTTGGCCAAAGGATCTTTATCTAATACAAACTAATTAAACAAATAGAGTTTCACAGAAAGTATAAGATCTATATGACCTTTTGGTTTTTGGTACCTTTTGACACCTAAAAAATAATAAACCAGTTGTGGAATTTACACTTGGAAATTGCTCAGCCTCAGTTGGCCCAGCCTACCACGAAGCTTTGTTGGATTTTTTCATTTTGGAGAGTTATTTTTCAAAATTATCCATAGATATTACATTTGTTTTTTAGTGAGACTTACTTTCCTCAACCTGTTTCTCTCCCCCAAAATGAGGCTTCTGTCTCCCTCATTTGGTTTCTGGGACCCCTCTGGGAGGATTTCCAGGCTCTCTGGCAGACCAGGTAATGAAAGAGGTCATGTCCTCCCAGGCTGGGCAGTGTTGGACCCAGGGCCCGGCAGGTCTGCCCTGACCCCCAGCGTCCAAGGCTGCGGTCTAGGGAGTGAATACGGAGAGCTTTTACAGAGCAAGGAGTCTTGCTGTTCTTCTTGAGGAAAGCTATTCTAGGACTTTCTCAGATTCCTTGGGAGCAGGTAGTTTCACGGTGTCAAGTTCCTGAAAGATATTTGAAACACAAATTGACTCTTTTAGAGCCAAAGGAGCCCTTTGCCCCCTCCTAGGTGAGAAGACCATTCTACCTGCGCCTTCTGAATTTCATGTTGGCAGCTTGGAGGGTTTCTCCATTTGTATAGAAAGCTCACTTCGCTGCCCCCAGTGCCTGCAAGAATTCTAAAGTACCTGTGTTGTCATTTGCTTTTTTTTCCCTAAAGGAAAGGAACCCATGAGAGCCAGGCAGACCTTCTTGGTCAGCGCAGAAACCAGATTGATGAGGGAACAAAAAAATCAGATAGGAAAGCTCTTTTGATTCCCCCACCCCCCTTTTGAGCTTCTGGTTAGTAGTTATCATTTACAGGGACAAGTAAAGGCTGAAAAAAATTGTGAAAATAAAGACACTGCCCAGGCTTTGAACGGTTTTGTGTTAGAGAAGCAATGTCCTGATTTATAGAATCAGGCATTTCCACAGTTTGCCGTGTCTCTTAGCTGTATGATTCCCATCAGAAGAAAGTCCTTCTCGTTGACGGGGTCAGGTATCTGAGGTAATTTCTGCAGGCCCAGCGGGTTGGTTTCTAGGAAGCCTCCCAGGCAGGCTTGCCTCACCCAGTAAGACTTGTGATGTCATCTTCAACCCTTCCATGAAGGGACCCTTGCCCCCAAACCTGGCCTGTCTCCTGGGTGTGTCATTCACAACCTCCATAATCCAGAGTTTCAAGGACATACGATTCTGTGCCACATCAATTGATAATCATCTGTTACTACTGCTGCTGCTAATAATAATACTAAATGGTAGCGTTTTAGGACTTAGGGAGCGCATTCAAATACCTTATCTCATCAGATCCCCAGCTTCCTTGTTCGGGAGCCTTGGTTCACTCAGGAAAAGTGATGTAAACAAATAAATGTGGCTCCCAGGGACCTCTTGAGACACGATGCTGTCAGAGCACTTGGCAAGTGGCCGTTTGCTCTCCCTGTAACAACCTCAGGAACTGAGGAGGATGATTTGTCCCGTTTTATGGTTGAATAACTCAGGTGCTCAGGGAGCGTATGAGAAATGCCCAGAAGTAGATGGCAGTAAATAGCATTCAGACCCAGTCCTCAGCTAGCAGTTGAGACTCTACACATTTCTTACTCTTTTCCAAACACCCATATGTCAGGTCTTGCACCTTCTTTTGCCAAGTCAGGCTTTCAAGTGTTTCCAAGATGATCCTTCCTGGCAACTTACTAGTCCATTCTAACGTGGGCATAAAACGCTGTCAAAGCTCCTGCCCAGCCCTGCTCTGTACTCCAAGTCTCTCCCGTCCAGGGAACATTCTAACGGGGATGTTTAAGAGATCACAGAGGTTTGAGGAGGTCAGCTCTGATTCTCATTTCCCAACTGATGTGGATCGAGAAGAGGAGCCAGAGACCTGGATTCAGATCTTGTCTCTGCCTCTCGTTTGTCGAGTGACTCTGAGCAAGTTCAGAGTGTATGAACAAGTGTATGAGTCTCAATACACCTCTCTTAAAACAAGAGGGTGGTTACAAATAAGGTGCCCGTATCTTGAATTGTCCAAACCAAGACACTTCTGAGAGAGAAAGGAGGTGCTACCAATGGTTAGGCTGGGACAACAGGTGTCACCGATGTTGTGCAGGACGTGTGGCCACCCTGGTTATGAAAATACCTCCCCCACAGACGGGCTGTGAGGATGCCACAGGCACAAATAGAGGAAAGCATTTTGTAAATTGGAAATTGCCATGAACACATTGACTTCGATAAGGATATGAGTTCCGTGGCAGATAGAACCTTTCTTGATCTGCAGGTCCCTGATTTGCCTTAGAGAACAATGGCCTGGCTGATTCCTCACTCGCAGGGCTATTTTGAGAATAAATGAGATCATACACAGCTGGGACTTTGATCACAAAGGGAGGACAACAGGTTAGAGTTGATAGTGGCAGTGAGTGTGGTTTATTGAAAGAAAAAGGAGCTCGGAAATAAAAGCAAAACAGAAAGTGATTTGGGAAGACAAACGCAGGATGTGCTGCATAGTTAGATCTCCATCTGTATCGACTCCCTCACCCCCAGTCCCTAGACCCCCGAGGTAGAAAGCCACCCAAGTGAAGTGATGATGGTGCACCAGTTGGCAACAAGTGTCTCTTGGGGCCAAGGCTGTGAGTTTCAACAGAAACCAGTGGTTCTCAACTTTGGCTACATATTCAAATCATTTGGGGGAGATTTTAAAACTCCTGATGCCAGGCTGCTCCCCAGGTCAATTACAGAAGAGTTTCTGTGGGTGGGACCCAGAAGTGGTATTTTTACCACACCCCCAGGTGACTTCGGCGTGCAGCTCTGGTGGAGAGCCACTGAGTCCTCATCAGAGGCGGGTCCCGAGGCAGTCAGCTTTGCCACAGTTGAACTAGGCGGCCTTGCTAGTGCAGATGAATGTCTAGAACTTCTAACAGCCTCTGGGCATCGTGATCATCCCGATCAGGAGCATTGTTGATAGAGAGCTTGCAGCCAACCGGTGCTCCGGGAACAGATGCTGACGGACTATAAAGCCCTATCTGCAGGACTCCAGAACAATCCGTGCATGGGGTCGGTCTAGTAAATAATCATCAATTCAGCCTGGGGGAAACAGAACGGAGTCCTGCTGTTTGTCTGATGGAAATGACTAGTCTTTTCATTTACTGAGTGATCCGAACGTCTCTGACAGTGGTGCAGGGCACAAGTCAAGACGTGGTGACCCATGGTGTGGTCATCTGACTTCCAGAACAGACAAGATCAAATCTTTTTGTGTTGCCTCTCAGACCCCAGCTGCCCACTGGCTGCCTGGTCACCTGCCCAAGCATGGGTTTATCAGGTTTTGAAGTTCCTTTGATCACATTATGCCACTGTGTTTCTTTCCCACTACCTCCTGGTTTTGATCTTTGGTCAATAATCCAATACACCAATTCATCTGCCCTGCTGTGTCAGCGAGTGCATCCTTACCTGGTAACACATTCATGGCAGTGCTAATGTCAAAGGGTGACTCATATACGTCCCAGGTTCCCTGGCAGGTGGTGGGAGTGAGGACTGAGGGTCTCAAGATGCTAAAGCCCACAGCCAGTGGTGTCAGGTCCTGCCTCCCTGCCGACTTGCGCTGTTTCTCTGGGTGTTTGGTGGCTCTGTCCACCCAGGGCAAAGAGCCCATCAATTTAGACGGTCAGGTCAAAAGCTTTCCATTCTTGGTTCCTTTTGAGATTCCAGATGCTGGGCCCATGTGAGTGGTGACAGGAGGTGTAGTAGAAAAGTGCAGTTTTTGGTATCAGACTGAGGGTCATCTGCTGTGTGAGCTAGGACAGGCTGCTTGACCTCTCTGGGCCACAGTTTTCTTACCAGTGCAGTACTGATAATGGCAATACCTATTTCCTGGGGTGGGTGTGAGCACTGAGTGAGCTGTGCAGAATCTGGGGTCTAAGTAAAGCCTCCTCTGCAGGCCCAGTATAGCCCAAAAAGTGAGAAGCCAAGCCTTTGCCTGTCCCTTCCTTGATGTGTCCCAGAAGTCAGACATTCAGTCCTATGTTCTGCTGCCTTGTTGCTGGAGCCGGGACAAAGGCCGCTGGGAGTCCGAGCACAGGGCAGCTGTCTCTGGATCTGATCGCCTCCCACAGGGCTGCTGCTTCAGAAGCTGGAATCCCCCACAGGCCACTGTTTGAAGTAATGTAACCACAGGGACAGTGTAGATCTCTGACCAATGGGTGGATTCTTCCAACTCAAGGGATGTTGATTCCTCCTGTAGTTGCTCCCACATAGCTCGAGGGGCTGGACCAGGATGCATCAAACCACTGGGGGTGCCCCTCCCCTTTCAGCTCCATGGGGATGATACTTCCGGGGTTTTATCCCCTTCTTGTCACTGGATTCCAGGTGGGGCCTCCCAGGCTCATCTGTAGGTGCTACAACTTTGACCCTTCAATAAGGAGAAGGCTCTGGAGTCCACGTCCTTTAGTTCCAAGAGGACCCCTGGGATCTCTATGCAGATTTTCTCACTTGCTTGCAAACTTCAAGCTCTGCCTAGCCATGGTTACTCTCCTAGAAAACACACACACACACATTTACATGTATTATCTATCTGGACTATAGGAAAAACATAATAGACTCTCAATCTCTGGTACCTTTAAAAACTGTTACCCGGGAGACATTCTCAGTTGTCTTTTTCATCGAAGCTGGAAGATCAGAAATAGTGAAGATGCGAAGTGTTTAAAGCATGGGCTTCCTGAAAGTGTGTCTCCACCCCGGGGCATCTTAGATCTGATGCTGCTTGTGAGGGGTGAGCTCCAACTACCAAGGAAGTGTCTCTGCCAGCTCCCTGAGTGAGAATCTACTTTGCACACTCATATATTTATTCAAGGAGTATCTTAGTTCTGAGATGTGAAGGGCTTTAAGGATAAATAAGATAGATAATCTGCTGTCAGAACTAAAATGAATTCTTTCTGGTAAAGAGAAATGGAGTTTTTAACCTCTAAAACAAAGTCCCCTCTAGCTCTGTTAGCACGGGAAGTTTCTTTGAGTTATGTTTATTGCAGCACTCATGGTGAACAATGGCTAGGCCACTGGCGCACAACCTTTGGGGCATGAAAAAGTCACTGCAAAGCTTTTTCATATGGACTTGCCCAGCCCTGTCCCCAGAGATTCGCATTCAGGAGGTGAGGGTGAGTTCCAGGTATCTACCCCTGGGTGATCCTGGGATTCATCAAACATTGAGAACCACTGGCCTAGATCATGGGTAAATAGGGTTGAACCTACCCAGTGGAGGATCCAAAGGGCAAGAGAAAGTCGACTCCCCACTGGAAGCGTGCATTTCTTGGGATGGAGGAGGCTGAGGCAAATATGCTTATTAGCATGAATCACCCCAGATTGACCCTAAATAAACCAGAAAAGGGAGGAAAGGAATGCTTTTGACCTTTCTTTTACACTTGCTTTTCTTCCTTTGTAATTTTTTTATGATATAGGAATGACAAGTAATTTAAAAAGCTGGGCATGAAGGAAATAGTAGTCAGATAAGAAATGTAGGGCGTTAAGAGATTAAAAACAATCCATCAATCAGTTAACCAATTAACAAACATGTTTATGGAGCCACCTACTCTTGTGCCAGGCTCAGTGAAAGCTGAAATCAGGGAGGGGAGATCAAAGAAGATGGGGTCTCAGCAGCCCATGAACTTGCAGCTGAGGAGTAAAAATGCCAACATCATGCCCCGTGAGTGGTAGGAAGTGAAATGAGGGGAGCCGATGAAGGGACCCATGTGGCTCAGATGAGGTCTCCAGGTCTAGTCTGCGGGGAGGTGGGGCCTGATTTGTGCTCTGAAGAGTGATGAGAGTCACTAGGAGTGGGCAACCATGTCAGGTCCAGAAACAGTATGGAGACGAGGATGTGTGGGGCCCAGTGGGTCTACAAGGTTGGCTGAAGGGAGTGGTATATGGAGGGCCACAGTTGGAAATAAGATAGAAACACAGCAGTGGGAAGGGGTTTTGAATGGCAGGTAAGTGGGTTTTGCCCCCTGGTAAGTAATAGGGAGTTACCAGAGGGTTCTACCCAGGGTGGGAGCTTGATCTGGTCCCTGCTTCATTAGAATGGTTCCTATGCTATTTTGCACGATGTGGTGGGAAGATTAATGAATGACAAGTAAGAAAACCTGGATTCCAGGTCTGGCTCTGCTACATATTGGTGGTGGGGCTTTCTTTAAGGCCAAGCTTCCTCTTCTGTAAGATGGGCTCCACAATCATAAAATCATAGAATTTCTGATTGGGAAAAGCCTCTTAGAAGTCATCTGGTCTGACCCCCTCTTGTCAGATAAATTCACAGTCTAACATTTCCGGTTACCTGCTCTATGGGTTTGAGGAAGAGAAGCGAGATGACATGTGAGCTGCTGCTGTTTTTGTCTTTCCTCTTATGGCTGTGTTCACGGGGATTATGAAGAAGGAGAGCCTTGCAGCAGAGGCCGGGGAGGAGGCTCCTCCAGTGTTTGCTGCGGGGAGGCCACCGTGAGCCCAAGCTGGGGCTGAAAGGAGGGGCCTGCTGGGGAGGAGTGATGTGGGTACAGAACGAGCACAGGCCTTGGAAGAAGCCTCTGCAAACACAGGAAGGAGGCCCAAGTCTAGATTCATGGTCAGTTCACCTCTGGAGAGACTGGTTTCCAGGTCTGGAATGGTGATGCTATTGATGGGCTTGACCACTATTGTCCAAGCTGTTGTAAACGGATTGAGTCTAGATGAATGAATTGAGCTTCAGCTTTATGCTTCCTTTTTAACCTGGAAACCCTACGGATCTAGGATAGAAATAGAGCCGCGAGGAAGGGAGTTGTTGGTCATGAGACTAATCTTCTGGTTTTAGAACTGTTCTGTTTGAGGTGATGGCAGACCAGTTGAGGGCAGATGGCCATTGGAGTGCTGGAAAACCAGAGCTAACAATGAGATAAAAGTCAGGCTAGGGGTGTGGATTTGAACTCGTGTTTCCTTCCTACCACCGTTGAAGACATGGGTTCGGACGAGGGAGCTTGGAGAAGGGGTAAAGAGGTAAGGACTGTGCTTTAGGAAATGTCCATTTCCTAAATGAGGAATGAGGCCCAGGAGGATTTAGCAAAGGTGATGAAGAAGCAGAGCGGTAGGAAACAAACATGATGTCCCAGACAGAGGAAACCATTGTATGGACGATGGCTTGTAGAGGCAAGAAGTGTCCGGAAGCGTCTAGAAGAACTAAGCATTCTACTGTTCTTTGGCAAAGCGTGTGAAGGGATGTGGGGAAGGCAGACAGATATATAAGTTTGGGTCAGATCGTGAGGCAAACTGAGCAATTTGGGCTTTTATTTAAAATGCAGAAGATCCCATGTGTTACCTCCTGCTTGTGGGGCAATTATATTTTAAAAGCGAGGAAGGTACTTAATAATCTGAACGTGGTGTGCCTGGCCCCTTTGTATCTAAGGAGAGGTATTCTGAAGTGGAGTTCATCACACTGTGTCTTGGGTGACCCCCAGGCTGTGGTGTGTAGAAGTTTGGTGCTGGTTACCCTATACCCTATACCAACCTCTACGGAGCTCAGGGTGATGTTTTCCACTTCAGTTTATCATTATTCTAGGGTAAGCAGGGAAGACTCAAGTATCAGACTGGAGATAACACAAAAGGTGAAGGAGGGGAGGGTTTGTAGTGAATGGACGCCAACTGCAAACCCATTACCTAGAACGCAGAGGAAGTGAAAACTACGTCCCAGTTACTGTTGCTTATAAACTCAGTTTGGGAGGTTGGCATGACAGCAGATAAAGACTTCTTGACTCAGCCCAAGGCTCTTCTCCCCTCACTGCCCACCTGTGTTTGACAGGGAGCAGAGACCCAGGAAACACAGCAGGTAGGTGGTTGCAGGGAGGGGCAATCTCACCTGCCTTTTATTCATTTTCACATTTGGCTTCTGTAGCGTTTTGTAGTTATATCGTAAAATCTAGCATCCACTCTGTCTTTGTTTTCATGCCTTGGAAACCAAAGGAGCCATATGTCTGTGGTCCTTTATCACAAATGCCTCAGATTTTTCCTGTGGAGATAAAGGGTTCTGAGCAGGGCTGGACCACAGGGCTTTCGGGAGAGAAGGATGCCACGTGGGGAAGGTTACATGACCTGTTCTCCTTGGAGTACTTTAGGAGCACGTCAGAGGTGTTATCTGTCTGGTGGGATTATTATAAGGGTCAAATAAAATCAGAAACATAAACTCCTTTCATAAATTAGAGTTTTCATTGTTTAAGTGTAGGGCATTGTATTGGTCAGTATGCACCCATCACCTTGTTCCCACAATAGCTCAGCGGAGGGTTTGGTGAACGATCTTCCTTCTTCTGGCTTCTTCTGCTCTGTGGTCCTGCCACTCCCTAAGGCTGCCAACTCCTCTGCTGGACTGTGCATTCGACCAGCACAGGGGGAAGGATGGAGCATCATGGGGAAGAGGTGAAGGACCACATGGAAAGTGTGCATGGTCCCTGCCTGGAGGCGGCCAAGTCACTTCCAGCCTCTTTCCATAGTCCAGAACTCAAGTGTCATTGAGCTGTGTTTTCAGGAATAGCGGAAGCAGGTTTGACAAACAACAAACCAGTCTCTACCGTAGAAATGATTTATTTCCTTGTTTCCTACCGCTGTGTCATCTCATCACTCCCTAGGACGGCATCCTGCCGACAGCCTCTCTCTTCTTCTGTCTGCCATGTTTGATACCATGAGCTTAATCTTCCTGGAATACTCGCTTTGTCGTAGCCACTCCTCTACCTGCTAGATCAAGTTCCCCTGCTTCTACCTGACATTGAGGACACTCTAACCAGGCCTGCATTCCCTTTCCCAGCCGGATTTCCTATACTCCCTTAAAACGGTTCCTTATGTGTCCGTACAGTTTCGGAAGCATTTTCGAGTCTCATCTGATTTTATCCTCACACAGTCCCTTGGAGGAAGGAAGAGGTTTAATCCTCAGGACAGACAAGATGACTTTCTGGGGCCTGTTCTCTGGTTTCTTCTGCACAAGCTGAGGGAGAAACCTGGAGATCCTGACCCCAGACCTGAGTGATCTCAACCAGCACAGGGTGTCCCAGCCTCGCATGATCACACGATCTACCTGGGATGCTTTACAAATGCCGGCACACACTTATGAGTCAGAGTCTTGTGGTGAGGAGGTCCCAGGCATCTGTAATTAACTAGTGCCCCAGGGATTCTGATGCACAGTCCATTATGGGAACACTGCCCATGACTTAACAAGGGCCCATGTGGATACCCTGAACCCAGAGAAGTGAGTCTAACAGTGGGAATGTGAAGGACCGTGACATGCACTGGAGAGAAATCTGAGGGGCAGCGGGTCTTCCAGCTGCTCCCAGGTCACCTCAATGTACATTATATTCCAATCCTCTTAAATATTGACCCTTGACTTTAGAACCTGCTCCATGGCCTTTGGAGTTAAAAAACAGTCATGGGCTTGTGTTTTCTGCACAGCTATTCACCCCTATCCCCAGAATATAATGTGCTTGAAGTGGAAAATGTCGGGAATTGATGGGTGGGGGGGATGTCAGGGGAAATAAGGTGAGATAAACAGAGGGCAGCTGACTTGACTTATGAAGTAGAAAAATCAACCCTCATTCCCCAGTCCTCTTTGGTCCCATGAGTGTCTCTGCACTTTCAGAAGTCAGAGAATACGTTTGGAAACTGAATAATAATAACCATGGCTCTGTGCTGTTCTGAATGCCTTGCTTATTTAGCTCCTTGAATTCTATGGGTGGGTCCTATTATTACTCCCAAGTTACAGATGAGGAAAGTGAAGCTCAGAGAGACCAAGTCTACTGTCCAAGGCCACAGAGCTAGGACACGGTAGAGCTAGGCTTTGGCCCCCATCCCCAGGCAATGGGATCTGTGCTCTCTGCTTTCTCATTGCACCCAGACCCTCCCAGCTGCGTGAAGAGAAAGTTGTCGTGCTGAGTCAAGAGACATTTTTTTTAATGGCCAGCTAGAGGGGGGTGCCCAAGGCTTCGCCTTTCCTTAGTTCTCCATAGGTGACAACAAATAGTCCAAGGCCAAGTCAGATCGCTACACTTAGGCAGACCAGGCGATGACCAGACATGGAAGGTAGAGCCACCTAGAGACCCACCTGTTCTCAAGTCTTCTTCCTATTTCTCTACGACTGTCAATCAATTCCCACACTTTGATGTCAATCAGTTCCCACCCTTTGCTCAACCTCTTTGCTTTAAGGCCTGTCCCCCAGAGGTCCTTTTTAAAACGTGAGTGTTACCCAGGATGGGCTATACCTGGACACTGCAGCCCCTGCTGCCACGTTCGTTGGCTGGGATTGCTTTATCAGGTCAGGATGCAGGAGGAAGAGGATCCGAAGGAGGGGCAGAGAGAGACGAGGAGAACAGCTTGTGTACTGAGCTTGCCATCTTTCAGGCCAGGAGTAGAGGTCATGTTTGCTGTGCGATCTGGGGGTAGTAGCTACCCAGAGCAGACCCCATCCCCTTGCCAAGAGATGGCCATTGGCCAAGGTGCCTCAGGATTCTAGGGTAAGCTTTGAAACTCATCTTTGCAAGGATGGAACCCTTGGCTTGAAGGAAACCTGTGTGTATTCCAGTTACACTGCCCCTCTCCATTACTAAGAACTAGACTCATTTAAAGAGGTACGGTAGAGTCCTACAATAAAAATAATTACAGACAATTTGCCAGGGCCCTCTAAAGGTGAAAAATAATACATCAAAATAAATTTAAGTGTTACTTCTGGAATTCAGTGGATTCCATTGAGTCCTCACGGGATTCCAGCAGCTTCTGAGGAGCCTGATGGTGCTTTTGTTAAGAGGACGTTGAGGCCCAGAGAAGGTAGGCTATTATATTGCCACACAGCAGACTGAAGTCAGCAGGGAGAATAGAGCTATTGGCTGTGGTTCACTCTATGGGGGCCCAGCCTCACAGATGCTAGGCCCTTTCTGAATCATTCTGAGACACATGACATAGTCAAAGGTAGCAAAGCGGTGGGAGGCTTTTATAATAAATTCAATTTTTTGAGCATCTCCTATGCCCTAGGCGTTGTGCTCGCCACTCCATTTCATTCAGTACCCCTGAGGCAGACATGCCATGGGGTGGGTACCTTGTGACTGATTTACAGATGGGAAATCTAGGGCTTGGAAAAGTTAGAGCTTAACTTGGGGTCCCATGGAAAGTAGTAGAGTTAGGATTCAAACCTAGGTCTGACTGACTACAAAACCACATCTTGTAACATATGTTAGTGATGAAAAATAACAAAATTAAAGTCAAACGTGCTTGCAATGCACTCTTCCACGTGGCAGCTGTTGCCTGAGGTCGACCAGGTGTCCAGCCCCTGGTCTGGAAGGGAATAAGGTACACAAGGCAGACACAGTCGGGCCCAGGCAGAATTTGCAGTCTGAGGTGGAGGGGTGGGCAGGGCAGCCACTGGATATGCAGGAGGGTTGGGACCCAAGGGCACATACAAGGCTGTGGGAGCTGGAAGCAAGGGGACCTGGTATTAGGAAGGCACTGAGCTGAGTTTTGTGGCATGGGCAGATAAGGGTTTGGGGTTCAGTTCAGGGGCAGGGAGTGAGGGGATACTCCCAGCTAAGCTGGGGCAAAGAAGGGGGATGAGGCCATCCACCTCTCCCTGCAACAGACCTGATGCCAGGGCAGGACATGGAGGAGCAGGTGGTGAAGGGCCTCCTGTTCTCCACCCCATCAGGACCCCGGGCGCTGCTCTTGACCAGGAGATCAAGGGCACCCCTGGAGGAAGCCCAAGGCCTATCCCTCTGGCCCCGCTCCCAGTTTAGGTCATCGTAAAGGGCAATTGGAGCCTATCTCGGCCTGATGCTCTTCAGAAAACATTTTTTGACTTGTGTGCCAAGAACTACATTATCAAGGGTGTTTCATTCCAGAGTGGAGATAAAGGGTCCTTGGAGGGAAGGTCTGGTGGGTTAACACTTTGGGGTGAAGGCGTACCTCCTGATGTGTGATCAGACATCAGCCAAGGAGGGCAAAGGAGCGGTTATCAGATGCCCCTCGATGATGAAGGACTTGTAATGTGGGGGGAGGATGGTCTACAAGGATCTGGGAAAAGAGGCCAGGGATGGAAGACAGCTGTCACTCGGGCCATGGTTGTGCCCCCTGGGCTCGTGCTGATTTCCTTTTGTTGGGTTCAAACAAGGAGGACAGTATCCAACTGACATGGTTACTTTGAAGTCACAGATCAGATGGAGCCTTTCCTCATGGCTGGCTGTTTCCTACAAGGGAACATGTGCACCATCATTTTATTATTGCTTTATACACACACACACATGCATACATATATGATCATATTTATATTATACATCATATATAATACACATATAAACTTTTTATGTGTACACTCTTCTCCCAAGGTTTGAGGTGCAAGACTAAAATGCCTATATTCATATGGTGTTTGGTATATACCATATGCTCAACTAATGATATTGCTATATACATCCATATGTATCTTTGCATTTATTCCTGATTTAATGAATATTTACTGGGGAACATAGCAATACAATGGAATTCAGGAAAGTTGCTGTTTGCTATTGCTTCCTGCCACTCTAGGATTTTGGACTGGTCGTTTGAGTTTCTTCATCTCTAAAATAAGAGGGTTGGATGAAATGATATCTGAGGTCCCTTTCAGCTCACAAGTTGATTCTTGGATGGGTTCGACTGTGTACTGAGCATTGTGGGAGGCCTGGTGGGAGAGTCCAAAAGGACCTTCTCAAGCAGTTTACCATCTACTTGGTGAGGAGTCTTCGTGCTCCCATAACCTAGATTGAGGTCAGCAAACTTTTTCTATAAAGGGTCACATAATAAATATTTTCGGCCTTGAAGTCCACACAGTCTCTGTCACAGCTACCAAACTCTGTTGCTGTAGCAAGAAAGCAGCCATAGACAATACATAGATGATGGGCATGCTTGTGTTCTAATAAAACTTTATTTACAAAAACAGGTGTTGGGCTGACCCCTGACCAAGGGGCCCAGCTGACACGGAAATGAACTGACCGTGGTGTGTTACCCAGAGCAAAGGTCTTAGCCTTTGCTGTCATGTGCTGAGGTTGGAGGGGCTGCCTTCTGTGGAGGTGCCTGTACTCACCTGTCACTGTCCTTGCCACTAAGCACTGAGGTCTGGCCACCCCAGAGTGGAGCTGTAAGATGAAGCATTCTGAATTTCTTAGAGAATGTTCCTGGGTGAATCCAAATTAGTAATATTCCTATTCTGCATGGGATGAAATATTCACGGAAACTGAGGCTCTAGACTTTGTTACCAGACCCAGGAAAAGGTTTCTGTGGCTGTGGACTCAGGTCCTTGTGTGGGAGAGCAGTGTGTGAACAGAACTCATTCCCCGCTCCTGCCAGCATGATTTTTCTCTCATGCCCTGCACTTGGGGTGTTGTTCTGTCAAATGATCCCCTTGACGTTTTCTGCTTGGCCTGCCTTCCACGAAGCCCAGTGCTGCTGACACATGCTGCTTCTCTGGGCAGTGCCCTGACACCTGTGTGCTGGGACACAGCCACCTGGCGATGGAGAGTCGCCTCGGGGTCTGTCCAAGAACATCACTGGGTAAAAATACAATAATGACTGCATTTCTCAACCAGTTTTGCACCCACATGAGATAGGTAAGCGATTCAAACAGGCAAGCCAATCTGTGAGGCCTCATACATCTGCTGCAAGAGGTAGATTTTCTGAGAAAGGAGAATGTTGTCTTACAAGGCAAACATTCCTAACAGTAAGCACTTGGAGTGGTTTATGTCCTTGACTCCCCTGGGCCCTTGACCAAGACACTTGGCCTCTCTGGGGAATTCTTCAACTATGAAATAGATGGAACTACATTCCTGGGTCTGTTAGATCCTGGCCTCAATTCAAATTATATAAATTCATGGAATCCACTTATGGTCTCTGGCTACTGTTGACTTATTTTGATTAACTTTTGCATTGGCCAGTTTCATTATGTGTGTTTGTGTGTGTGTGTCTGTGTATGTCTCTGTGTGTATCTGTATGTGTCTGAATGTGTGTCTGCATGTGTCTGTGTGTGTGTGTCTGTGCATCTGTGTGTGTCTGTGTGTATGTCTGTGTATGCCTTTTTTTCCTCAAATTCAAGGTCTTTTCTTTTCAGCAGTCTCAGATACAATGATCTGGCAGGAAATTGGTTCTTTTGAATGCCAACAAAGTAATAATAAAGGGTACTTTTGCTCACTATTCATATGTTTATATTTTGGAGAGTATTTTCAACTGATTTCAATAGTGACACGTATAGGGGACATTTGTCCAACTTTGTTGTGACCCAGCACCATTTGAACATTCTTCTTTTAGGCCCTGCTTCTTCAAGGCAGAAGCCAGAAATTGACTTTCTAGCCCATTTCCTTTTCTGCTTAAATGAGCTAGAGTGAATCCTGTGGTTTGCTACCTTATCAGTATTTCCTTAGAAAAAATTGTACAACAGAATCTTCTTTTAAGTCTTACTGATCCTACGATATTAATTATACCTAGTTTGAGTGCTTAGACTGTCCTATTAGGATATTTAACACCAAATATTTCTTTTATAACTTCAGTAAATTCTTTGGGGTGATTTTATTGGAGACTGACAGAAATGTAGACCCAGGATCCCATGTAGTTCTTGCTATGAATGTGGAGCGTCTGACTCACTGGGGGAAAGACTGCGGTCCAGCAAATCACACTGTGAGTTTTTTCTCCTCCCTCCTCACCCCCTTTAGTACCACCAAAGTAAAGCCTTTTCACTGGGTGGGAACAGGTTACAATAATTCCCGAGAGCCTCCTTACCCCTCAGATATTATACCTGGCTTAAGTTACAACAAAATTGGGCTGTAAGACATTTGAAGACATTGACCTTTACTTCCACACCGCCTGCAAGTCTTTGCACAGAACTAAACATTTGACAGATAATGAGTTTTTCAGAGATTGACTGGTTGACTGTGCAATAAAATCTTGCCTACCCTGATGACCAGATCTATAAAATGATAAATATGCTGATGGTTCTTTTTGTCCAAAATGTGTTTTGTTTGCTTACTTTAAAATAGGCATTTGAACGTAGCGGTTTGCAAGGGCAATGCAAAAATTAGAACTTTGGTATTTTCTTTTTATAAACAATTAAATGTCTTCTGCTTGTGTGGCCTATAAAATCTCTCCCAACTCTGAAGATCCGGAAACCAGGTCATGCCCAGTGAGCTTCAGAACTGGCTAGAGTTCCCCGGTTTTCTAATTGCTGGTGTCTGTTTCCTACAAGAACCACTGGACCAGGGCTGCTCTCTGGTTTGGCTGTGATAAGTGGGGAGCCTCCCCTCTAAGAGCTCAACATGCTTTGCAGGTCTCTCTCCCAGGAGCCCGCTAGCTAGCTGGCTAGTGGTGTGCATGTGTGTGTGTGTGTTTGCACGTGTGCACAGATGAACGTATAGGCCACACATTCTCAACGGGGGCAGTATCTCCCCAAGGGGGATAAAATTGGTTCTTGAGGGGTGAACCATCTTACTCTGCTTTTATATAAGGCACAAATACACACACAGCACATAAACAGATAGACAGTATATCTGTGGTATTAAATTTTCATGGGGAGTTAATGAGGGAAAAAATGTCTAAAAAGTCTCCTTAGAAGAGGTGATAATGAAAAAAAGAGTTGAGAAACACTGATATAGAGCAGATGGACTGACACATAAATACGCATGGATGTGGGCATCCATATGTATACCATGCATACATGTGTGCCTATCAGGGATAACACATGCTATAACAGATTCACCTAGAAATTTGAATTGGTGGCAGGGGCAGGACTGAATTCTGTGTTCTTTCTGACACTTTCTGCAACTAAGGATTTGCATTCACTTTCATGATTTTTCATGAACTGCCATTCTCCTTTTAAATTGCAAACACTTCAGTTAACACGGCATACAGTCTCCAAACGCAGATAATCCATATTCCTGTCATTCTCTGGGAAGGTTGCCTGTTAAAAATGAGCTGGGTCAACAATTCATTTCACCAGTCACCTGCCAAGCACCTCCTCAGTGGGTGGAGTTGCAGTGTCTCCCATGGGACGTGAAAAGATGGAGGACAAGGGCCCTGGGTCCGGGACCCAAGGCAGGGTGAGGGTGAGGGATGGAACTTACAGGTGTGAGCACCCCAGATGCTGCTGAAGGATGGCTGATGACTTGAATAGCCCGAGACAGGGGAAGGGGCTTACCTCACATCCTCTGGAGCTCTGGATGCAATTTTCTCTTCCATCACTACCCTTTATCCACCTTATTCTGAGGCCTCTTGTTAAGTATTTTTTGCTATGATCATACCTTTTTGGAAATAGGTGGTATATGCAAAATCCATAAAAGTCAAAAT
This sequence comes from Mesoplodon mirus, assembly GCF_964341445.2. Taxonomy (NCBI): domain Eukaryota; kingdom Metazoa; phylum Chordata; class Mammalia; order Artiodactyla; family Ziphiidae; genus Mesoplodon; species Mesoplodon mirus. Next base: position 77,447,994 of record NC_138988.1, on the reverse strand, counting down.
TTTAAAGATCTTATTAAAAACAGCTTCAATTAATACTCGTATTTGACCAGGCTGTCAAGTGTCCATGCTGAATTCCTCACACTCTATCTCATTAAGCTCCTTTGCCATTATCCTGACCCTCTGTTCATACTCATCCCTGCCTGTTACCTTGATGCTGTATTCCCAACCCTCCTTAGAAAGCACCTGGGAGGCCTCAACAAATGCCAGTGCCTGGCCCCACTCTGGACCAATTAAATCAGAATCTCTGCGGCTGGGGCTCAAGCTTCAGCATTTCTTACAAGCTCTCCGGAGGGTTCCAAATGCAACCAGAGTTGGGCATCCCTGGTTTATTCCGTTAACTCCTCAAATGACTGCACATCGGAACCTTTTCAGGGAGCTTCTGAAAAATACAAGCCCCTGTGCTCCACCCAGGAACTCCGGTATGGGAACAAATCTGTATTTACTGTTGCCTTAATGCCAGACTTTCGCATGACAGCCTCGGCCCCCGATGCACCCTGTTCTTTGCTTAAAATGCTCTTCTCCTTCTTCTCTCCCCTTTACCTTCTTAGAAACCGGCTCAGGATTGGGTTGCTTTAAAGAAACCCCCTTCTGATTCACACAGACTCTCCTGCATCCCTCTGGCTCCTGCACCCTCTTTCTTGGTTCATAGAATATGGATTTGCGGTACTAGCTTTACGTATGATTAAAATAAGTGTGATTTCAGGGACACAAAGAAAAACTCCTGCATTTTCCCAAATGGTGCCACCTCCCCCTGGAGACTTCAAAGGCTATCGTACTTTAGTGTGAGTGAAGCATCCGAAGTCAGATGTGGGGTACGGGTGGGGGAGGTGCATCACGACACAGGACCCTGAAGCGGGGGTGGGAAGGGAGGCACCCAGGATGGTGGAAGGGAACATGCCTGCCTTTGGCTGGTGAGCCGCCGCTCTGTGTCGAGACAGGGCAGGAGATGAAGGGCACGGTCCCTGCCCACAGTGAGCTCGCTGCCTGTGAGGTGTGCAGCAGATGGTCCACAATTTCAGGACCTCCTTCACAGGGCTGTTGGGAGGATTACGTGAGTTCAAGTATGCCAAGTGCTTCGGACAGTGCCTGGCCCTTAGTAAGTGCTCAGTAGAGCTGAACTGTCCTTAGTCTTTGGCTTTGTCCACGACCCTGTGCTGCTCTCCTGTCTACAAAGCTCCATGGCATTTCTTATTGAAAGCTTTCTGGCCTTTACTCCTTCAATAGACACTTATCTCGGCATTTCATCTTATGTCAACAAAGTTTCACTGAGTGCTTTCAGCATCCCAGGGGGTCACCACGCTGGGCTTAGCAATGACAAAATGAATCAGGGTGTCTGTTCTTGATCAGACTGGAGGGGGAGACCACTTCCACACCTGCCTGACGCTGGGAGATGGAAGGAGCCAGAGCCAGGTGGAAGGCCAATGGAGACGGTTGTAGAGTTCAGAGCAGGGAGCTGCCACTTCAGGCTGAGGGGCTGGAGGAAGGCTGCATGGATGCCTGCATTAGAGGAGAAGCCTTGGGAAGAGTAGGGCTGGTGATACGAACAGGCCAGGCTCTACCTCTTTGCACCTAGAACTGTGCTCAGGCATCACCTGCACTGTAGGTCCTCTTAGAAGTCCCACTTTATGGATGGGGACACTGAGGCTTAGAGAGGTGGCTGCCAGCACTCGGTATCTCAGAGCCATACTCCTATATATATTCCTATATATATGCAGAGAGCAGTGGCGTGTGGAGAAGACTTGATTCCAGGCAGAGAGCAGTGGGGAGTAGAGAAGACATTCCACGCAGAGGTAGCAGCTGAAATATGACAGAGCATGAGAGTGTAGGGCACGGGGTGGGTGTGGGAGCCTCCAGTGAGAAACCCATTTGGTTATGCCCAGGGGATGAGTAAGAGCTACACTTAGACAGCTTGGTTGTCTAGATAATAGATGCTCTAACGTTTAACATCAGTTACAGCGCTAGGGCAAGGTCTGGGTTGCCCCATGCCATGTCTGCCATTAATCCATTTGTGCTGGATGCTGGGGAATCAGGGGGTTCCTGAATGGGGTGGGGGGGGGGTGGGGAGGTGCTGTACAACAGTGGCTGACCAACCAGTGCAGATACTTCACTTCTTGAACAACTGGCCTGAATATCTGCTCTGTTTGTGACCAAGTCATGATGGTTCCTGAATATAAGGAAGAGGAGTTTGGAATTATTATTTTTGTTAATTATTTTTGTTATGATCATAGCTTGTTTTGATTTTGAGTGCCCTCAAAACTTTTGGGGGGAGTTGGTGGAATATATAAAATCAATAACATGAAATTAAAGACTAATTTTTAAAAATTTCCTGAACAATTTACAGCTACTATCTATCTCTACTTAGCTTTGAGTTACTGAGACCTCAGAGCTATTGACCCTGACTCTCCCCTGTGGGTGAGAGCAGTGACTGTTTCCAGGTTCCATTAGAAGCCCGCCCTTTAAGGGGCCAGAGATTGCCCGCCCCCCCTCTTCAGAAGAATGATTGCTGCCACTCTTTTTTATTTTAATTTTACAAAATCTATTTCCACAGTGATTACTTTATGTTATCCTTACAACATCCTTCTGAACTGAGCAAAATTCATATAATTATACCCATTTTGCAGATGTGGAAACTAAGACACCCCCCCACACACACAGCTGAGAATAAGAGACTAACCCAACTTTATAGGGCAGGTCAGCAAACCAGAGCCAGGTGGCCACTGGGCAGCCTCATGGAGACCTGGGCATGACTGGGGTGGCAAGGCCCTGGTGAGGTTCCAGAGTGCTGAAGTCTTCCCAGTGGTCACACCAGGCACAGTCCTTGAAAAAGGGACCGATGTGTCTGGGGAAGCTTCCTTTCCTTTCCTTCATCCCTATACCCAACAATTCTGTAGATGGATAAAAGTAAAACCCTGTGCTCCTTCCATCCAAGCCTGTCTCTACAAGTGATTTCCAGAAGCAATGGTGTATTCGTTTTCTATTGCCGGGTAACAAGTTACCACAAACGTAGTGATTTAAACCAATACATTTCTTTTTTTTTTGAATTTTATTTTATTTTTTTATACAGCAGGTTCTTATTAGTTACCTATTTTATACATATTATGTATATATGTCAATCCCAATCTCCCAATTCATCCCACCCTCCTTCCCTGCTTTTCCCCCTTGGCATCCATACGTTTGTTCTCTACATCTGTGTCTCTATTTCTGCCATGCAGACTGGTTCATCTGTACCATTTTTCTAGATTCCACGTATATGCGATATTTGTTTTTCTCTTTCTGACTTACTTCACTCTGTATGACAGTCTCTAGGTCCATCCACGTCTCTACAGATTACTATCCTTTTTATGGCTGAATAATATTCCATTGAATATATGTACCACATCTTCTTTAAACCAATGCATTTCTTATATCAGAGTTCCTGTGGACCAGGAGTCTGACTGCTTTGCTGGGTCCTCTTCTCTGCATCTCACGTGGAGCTCAGAGTCCTTCCCAAGCCTTTATGGGGGTTGACAGAAATAGGACTGAAACCCCCAACCCCTTGAGGCTCCTCAGATTTCCCTACCACATGGCCTCCATGTGGGCGGTTCACATCACAGCAGCCTGCTTCTCCAAGGCCAGCAGGAGAGCCTCTCTTTCATGAGCTTTCTCCTGATTAAGTGAGGTCTGCTTAGGAGTCTCTTTTGATTAACTTATGTTTGACGAATTTGGAGCCTTGATTACACCTGCAAAATCCCTTCACCTTTAGTGTATTCTGTTGGCTAGAAACACGTCCTAGATCCCATCCACACTCAAGGGAGGGGATTATACAAGAGCATAGATGCCAGGAGGCAGGGGTCATGGGGCTGTCACCTTAGGGTCTGTCACAAGTAGGTTGAGCTTACTTTCCTCTACAAATAATAATATAGCCCAGCACTTCATATACACCATCTTCTCATATCGTCACAGCTGCATGAGGAAGGAATTGATATGGGCCCATTTCATAGGAAAGGAAACTGAGGTTTAGAGATCCAGTCCCTTTCCCAAAGTCATACAGCTCTAAGGGGCAGAACCTGTCTTGAATTTAGGTGTGTCATACATCAAGCCAACCACCCAAAAACTTATGGGCCTCTTAAGGGAGTTGACAGTCTCACATACTCAGAGGACACTATTGCATTGGAAACTCGGGTTTTACTTTGACCTTGCTAGATGCTCACCAACTTTATTTATATTTCTTCCCAAGCTTAGATGAGCTCACATCTAAGACCTTGGAGTTGGCATGAATCTGTTTTCTGAGAGAGGAAGGAAACCTTTACTATGTGACAGGATTTTTTTTTTTTGCATATATTCTCTTATAAACATTCTGCAGTGTAAATGTTGTTATCCAAATTTTCTCTACCAGGAAACCCCTCCGCAGGCTCAGGGAGGTTCTGTGACCTTCCACGTACAGTTGTTGGGAGTGAGATGTTAAACCCACCATCTGTCTATCACAGTTCATTCCATCGGACACTTATGGGTCAGCTCAAATGGAAACAAAAGTCAAGATGGAGGTTTCTTTTTGTCTGCTTTAGACAGTTATATTTTTAGCCAACTCTGTAACTCACTGACCCATTTGCTGGAATGGAAACTGGTAACTTAAGCATGAATGGAAACCACTTTAAAAAATAATGGTCCAACACTGGTCAACACTGGTCTCTATCACTGCCACCTGCAATGGCAGAAAAGGTGAGGTTTTTACAGGAGTGCAAAGAATCTACCTGGTCTCGCTTATCTTCATCATCCCTTTTGTTTGTAAAACAGACTGCAGCCTATAAAGAATACTTGCATAATTATATCATGGAATTGTCCTAACAGCTCTGTTTCCATGTTCCTAATTTCCAGATGGGGGAAGGTTTCAGGGAGAGGCTCTGTGTCTTGGCCAAGGTCACACAGTGCGTACGAGGAAGAGCTGGGTCTCCTGCCTAGGCATTTACTGCCAAGTTCCCCATCCACTCCCCTCTCATGAGCACAGATGGATATATGGGGGGAGATGTCATTGAAGAAAGCTTACGGATGTGAAATAAATCCCATCCTGGACCCACAGAAACACCCAAGAGTTGACCCCAGAATTCAGCCATCATCCTATTGGTGAAAATCCTCAAAACACTAGACCAGGTCTGGTACTTTGCTAATGGTTCCCATCCTGGAGGCCAGTGTGACTTGCCCTGGGGGATCCTTGGGGGATTTGGGTACCTTTAATGGGATGCCTAGCTTGCTCAAGCTATTTTTTTGTGTATTTTAATATCCCTCATTTACAAAACAGAGCCAAAGCTGAGAATCCTTGTAGAGAGAAAGATGGGCCTTTCTCATTTTCCCATTCAGGTTATACTATGTACCTGATTTACATGTTTATTGACTTTGTGAATGTGATGTTGTGAAGGCAGCACCCGAGATACTGGTCCAGCAGTGATGTTAGGCACAGAAAAGGGGTGACTCTAGAAAACTACTTCCATTGATCTACATCTTAATTGGGGTATTTTCCGTAATACTTTTTTCCAAAATTTCAAAGTAGCCCTGACTTTTGTCAGCCAAAATTATTCCTTCTTTACAGAGGTAGTATTGGGAATTAGGATATTTACAGAACAATACAGCTTTAGCAGGATGATGGGGGCTACGTGTAAGAGAACCTGGAAGGGGGTCTCTGAGGTCTTATGATGACAGGAGTGGGGACACAGTTCATGTAAAATGCCACCTGGAAAACATCCGTGGGGGCAGGGAGAGTATTCAGAGTTAAAGCCAATCATAATTATATACCCTCTTCCTCCCGACATTTTGACGGAATGAAACAAATTCAAATGGATGTCAAGTGCAGCCTAGGAAGGCAGACCAAGTCCCCCATGCGCATCAGCACCTCCAGACTGCAAAGCAGTTCTCCCCAGGTGGGTAGGAGGTTCATGCTGCTACCTCTGAACTCACAGCCAGGGCCCTATGGACTGAGACTGGCCTTTAAGGTTTCTCCCCAAGTCATCGCAGGTCAGACAGCCTCCAACCAGAGCTGCTGTGGTAAAATCGCCCTGCAGAGCCTTGGGAGGGAGGCTTCCCAGAGCCGTGGGGGCAAGACTGCGGCCCCAGTGGGTTTGAAAAGCAGGACATCAAGCTAAAGAGGTTTATTCTTGACATGAGATCTAGCTGAATTTGCTTTGCTAGATTTGAGACTTGCTTGGGACCCATCATCCTTTCTTCTTTTGTATTTCTCCCTTTTTGGAATGGGAATGTCTATCCTATGCCTGTCCCACGATTGTGTTTTGAAAGCACATAACTTGTTTGGTTTCACAGATTCACAGCTGAAGAGAAATTTTGCCTTAGGATGAATCATACCTGGAGTCTCGCCAATATCTGATTTAGATAATATTTAGATGAGACTTTGGACTTTAGACTTCAGAGTTGATGTTGCAAAGAGTTAAGACTTTTGGAGCCATTGGGGTGGAATGAATATATTTCGCATGTGAGAAGAACATGTATTTCGGGGGGCTAGGAGTGGAATGCTGTGAACTGAATTGTGCCCCCCCTCAATTCATATGTTGAAGCCCTAACCCCACAACATGACTGTATTTGGAGATAGGGCTGTTAGGAGGTAATTATGGTGAATGAGGTCATAAGGGTGGGTCCCAGGTCCCATAGGACTAGTGGCCTTACAAAATGAGAAAGAGAAAGGTCTCTCCACTGTGTAAGGACACAGTCAGAAGACGGCCATCTACAAGCCAGGAAAAGAGCCCTCACCAGGAACCATATGAGCTGGCATCTTAATCTTGGGCTTCTCAACCTCCAGAACTATGAGAAACAAGTTTCTATTGTTTAAGCCACTCAGTCTATGGTCTTTTGTATAGCAGCCCAAGAAGAATAAGAAACCCCTTTAAAACCTTAGTGTTGTGATTATCAAAAAACAAAAAAAATGCATTCCGTAAGTCCCTCTCTGACCAACTTTTACCATCAGCTAAAATCAATAAACAATAAACACTGCAGAGAATATAGAGATGTATACATCATGTTCCTTTCTCCAATGGAGACTGCAGTTCAGCAGAAGAGGTAAATGTGGATACGGACACCCACAGGTATCTAACTTCAAAGGGCAGCAGAAGATCGTGCTAAATGTTGAATTGAGAAGGATATGTGTGGCAGGGGCATTATCATGACAGGTTTTGTAGAGTGAGAAACGATGTTAGTAAATGTCTTTAGGAAGCAAACTTTTTGCAGAGCTTCCCACATACCAGCTAGGTTAATGGGGTCAAATGCTTGGGTGAAGTCCACAGTACCACTCATGTTGCTATTCTCAGCATCTTCCACTGGCTGCCAGTGGAAGAGTATCAGGTCTCCAGTTTCATGGCATCACTGGAGCTACACTGACTTTCAAGTAAGACACAACTGCCACTGATACGTATGAGTAGTTCATGGAAAATGACTCACGTTAATGCTGTTCTGAAATTGTGCACAAACAATATGGCTCCAGGTCGTCTGTCCCTGCACAAGCCTCCTTATGTTGGGCAAGGTCACAGTTACTGTCTCTTTGTAATCTAAGCAGTCAAGTGATGCCATCCATGCTTGAGCTACTGGCCACAATACCTGTGGATTGTAGAGGAGGCTGCATCCTTATGAGGTTCTCTACCCAATGAATGAGCAGAGGGGAAATCTCAGCTCTAAAAATCAGAAAGGACCTCACAGCTTCAAGTATTTTTCAAGTATTTCCTGGTGGCAAGGAATTCTTTTTTGGATTCCACTTTTTTGGAGTTCACTAAATCATAGATGGAACCTCATATATAAAAAAGATAAAAGGAGGGGAGCTCTGACTCCCCTCCCCCCCAACCCCAAGGGGCCCTGAGGCACCTCCACAGAACACTGGAACTCCAGAGACGACATGGTCCAAAACCTTCAATTCATGCCTACCCTTTCCAATTGCAGATACCACTGCCCTATAAGGCAACAAAGTCCTTTCATCAAAATTGATGCTGAGCAGGATTTGTACTTGCCTGAGGTCACACAGCTACTCATGGGCCAAGATGAGACTGGAAGCTGGGTTTCCTGACTCCCAGCCAGTGCTCTTCATCCTTTGGGTGGCTTTGTCCAATGGTACCAAAGACTGAATGTTCTGTCTGCCCTTGAGGCAGTCGTGGGGTCAAGGATGGTGATTATTAACCTTATTGCCCTTGTATTAGGACAGTGCCTGACCCAGAGCTGCTCAGTGAGTGTTTGCAGACGGAAAGGATTTCCTGCATCCTGGTCTTCTCACCCTTGAAAACAAAGTATCATGGGAAACTCAATGAATTCGTCATGAGTGGTTTTGAGCGATGGCTGTAAACAAAGGCACTCAGCTCCTCATGATTTTTTTCCCTTAAAAGTCCACGAGAACCCCATTTTGTGAGTAACCAGCGCTAGCAAAGGCCTCTGCCTGCAGTGAGTCCCAGGGGAAGGCATCTTGGTGACAGTCAAATTGTGATTGTCTACATGTGATGTCACAGTTTATGGAGCACAGGCACTACATTATCTAATGTGTCCTTCAAAACAAAACTGTTGGGGGCTTCCCTGGTGGTGCAGTGGTTGAGAGTCCACCTGCCGATGCAGGGGACGTGGGTCCGTGCCCCGGTCCGGGAAGATCCCACATGCCACGGAGAGGCTGGGCCCGTGAGCCATGGCCGCTGAGCCTGCGCATCCGGAGCCTGTGCTCTGCAACGGGAGAGGCCACAACAGTGAGAGGCCTGTGTACCGCAAAAAAACAAAAAACAAAAAAAAAACTGTTGGGGGGGGCACTTAGTCCAAATGTCATCATCCCCATTTTATTGATAGAGGCCTTCTGATTTCTGCCAGTGTCCTTTCCGCTCGAGCACAGTGGGTCTAAGGATGGCCTGGGCCACGTGAAGGAGTGCTGGCATCATCTAGATGAAGACAGTAGAATCACAGACCAGGAGGCCTAGAAAGTACTGCAGACTTAATTCTGCTCAACCCTTTCATCTCAAACACAAGGAACCTATGCATTGATGATTCCTCTGATGTTTTGTTTTTTGATGCCAAGTACCTTTTTAAATTTGGAGAGAGTGGTGGAATTCAGTTTCTGTGCTGGTTTTCCCTTTCGTTTTCTGCCTCACTACATGCTTTTCCACACTCTCTTAGAATCTCTTCTCGAAGGGCCAAGGTCTGTTCATCTCTGTGAGTCATTCCTTCAAAAAGCAGTTTTTTGAGGGCCTGCTATGTGCCTGGCACTGTTCTAGGTGCCAGAGTACAGCAGTGAGCAAAGTAGACAGGGTCCTGGCCTTCATGAGGCTTATATTCTAGTGGATGAGACAGGACATAAAGAAATAAAAAGTTATTTTCCATTTATAGTTATTGTAAAATATTTGCTATATTGCCCTTGTTGTACAAAATATCCTTGTAGCTTATTTTATACCTAATAGTTTGTACCTCTTAATCCCCCACCCTCATATTTCCCTCTCCCCTCGTCCTCCTGTAAATAGAGTACAACCTTTAAAATTGTGCATCACTATATTGTACACCTGTAATTTACATGATGTTATATACATCAGCTGTACTTCAATAAAAAATTTTTTTAAATATATATATAAGGCGCTATGAAGGGAATAAGTAGGGGCTAATTTAGAAGGGGGAGGAAGGTACAGAGCTATCTGGGAAAGACTATATTTTAGCCCCGAACTCAGGGCTTAGCCCTTATCAGGGGCTGAGGAAATGTTTGGTGAATGAATGCATGTATGCATAAATTAAAATGAATGAATGAGTGAATGAATGGTTATTTGTATTCTCTTTCAAATCAGACGTGCCCTCAACCCACCTTGACCTACTTGTTGCCTTTTTGTCCCAGCTGGTCCATACCTAACTCTTCCATGTGGCTCTTCACCCTCCCTCCGCCCTGTAATCCCATAATTCCCTGTGGAGAGCTGAGTAGGGGAGCAGTGTGACCCCAGCTGGGCTCTGGGGGATGCCACTGTCACCTGCCCAGCAGGCTGTGATGAAAGCAACAGGACCACGTGCTGTGCAAGAACGTTTCCTGTCTTGACTTCATGCACCAGCCCAACCCCCGCTCAGGAGGGTAGGAGGGACATTACTCTTTCAGTGACACTTTGGTGGCTCGGTGCATGACTGCACACACCCCTTCCCGAAGGTCTGGCTTTTTACAGCTTCCCAGTAAGAATGCCGGTAAAGCCTTACCCAGTGATTCCCTTTGATCCTCCCTTTCTGCGCTGCTGCAGGAACTTTCCATCAGGTGAGGTCAGGCTGTGAGAGAGACCCTGGGTAGAGGTCTGAGGATTTAGCAGATTTATTGAGAATTATGGGCTGTCACCGAATATATGCCATAAGGATGCTCAGCTCCTCTCTTTTATTGCTTTTCCATGCTCCTCCCTGTCCTAGGACGTGCAGGCTTTTCCCTGGACAGCCCATAAAATTAGGCAACCAGCCTCAGTTATTCACCTTATCCTCGAATTATTTCTCATCTTTTACCAAGGCTACTCCGTTTCTGGATATATCATTATTCTTTTCAGTTCTTCCCAACTCCAATGGCTTGTCATTTAGACTGAGATAAATGAGAGAGAAAAATGCCAGTCAGCACTGAAAGCTAATCATTACCTTCTTAAATGTCTCTTATTAAAACCACTCATCTACGCAGCCAGGCAATCTGAGACAAACAGAGTGGATCCAAGTCTGCATCTCCACGTGCGCAGTCTCTTGTGAGCTTATATGGATATAATGTCATAGACTCATCCACCAAAAGAACCGGAAAAGCCTTAGAGATGAACTAGTTCAACTCATAAGGAAGCTGAATCCCAGGCAGGGGCAGGAGGGACTTCTCCCAAGCCACCCAAATGGATAGGGTGGGGCTGGCACAAGAACAAGAGCCCCTACTGGGTTTGTGGTCTGGTGTTTGTTCATTGTTCCAAACTGCTTGTTGTGCAGCCACCTCATCTCCCATCTGAACTTTCCCCCAAAGCCAGGGTCCCTCATGTTGGCTTTGCCATCCCCCAGGTTCCTAGAGCAAAGTCTCAGGGTCACCCTTGACTGCCCTCTCTGTTCCATCAGACAGCAGGTCTTCCTTCAGAGTGGTCCTCTTGGCTGACGCCATCAAAACTGAACAGCCATAGCGAGGTGCAGCCCCGCAGAGACCATGGTCAGAGGAGCCCTCATTGTACCCCATCCGAGTATCACCCGCATACAGAAGATGGATGTTATACACTTTGTGGCCTCTGACAATCAAAAACATTGACTCAGATTTGCCCACTGCTTCAAATTCTCCCTGGTTGTAAACATAAGCCTTTAAGGAACAGGTGTTGAGAAGCTGCATTATTTAACTTGTTGAATTAAATGTTTCGCTTGATGTGGCTCCCTATGGCATTTTTTTCTACTCCAGAGTGTTTCGAAATTTCAGAAATTATATAGGACAAGAAGGTTCTACTTGTCTAATAAGTAAAAGCTTATAGTAGGAAATTGCAAGAAAATAGAAAATGAAAATAAGGACGCTAAGAACCTACGATCAAAGCGAGCATAGCTATTGAGAGTGTGTTTCAAATATGATTTTGAGCTTCTTGGAAGGCAAGGGGGGAAAGAAAGCAAAATCAGTTATAGAATTCTCTTTTTGAGAGTGGAAGAAGCCATCTAAATAAAATTCCCTACCACTGCATTACCTCGAAAAATAGTTTAATTTTTTTCTATTTATAAAAGTAATTCATGCTCTTTGAAGAAAATTGGGAACAGATAAATATATAGACCATCTCTCACAATCTACCACCCAAAGATAATTTCTAATAGCATTTTCGTTTCTTTCTTTCAATCTTTTTTTTTTAATATTGGGATCGTATAGCTTATACATTTAGCAGGATGCTTTATTCACAGCATTATATCACTTGCATTTCCCCTGAACATTAAGTGTCTTTTTATATGTGGCACTGGGTCTTAAGGTCATTTCTCAAATGGTGTTTTATGTGTTGTGTGTGGGGAAACACTGAAGAGTTTAATAATGTCATCAACTTTTTAAAAACAATAAATGCAGTAGAAAGCTTTGTATGATGATTTCTTCTAGTGACCGCTGGCGAAGGCTGAGGCCATGACATTAAAATGTAATTTAGTGAGAGTGATTTTCACAGGTGCTAATCTTGGTATAAGTGTTTAACTATTGGCAGTGCAAGGTGATTCCAGACGAGGCAGAAGGCGGGAGGGGTAGACGGATCGCTTGTAGCCCTGGGCGCACCTTCCCTAAATGTCCCTTTCCAGAGGGGCTCTTGATTCAAAGCTGCTTCAGGGTTTTGAGTCCCTGGGGAATCTATTCAGGGAGTTGGGTCTTTAAGATACTAAATAATACTTCAGTGAACTGGGAAAGAATGCAACCTGCTTAGAGGGTATCTCTTCCACTCAAGGGGTCATTTTGGACTGGGAAAGGGGGAAGATATGGCCCCTCAAAATATTGGCTATATTTCCCATGTTGTACAGTAAGTACATCCTTGTAGCCTATCTTATACCCAGTAGTTTGTACCTCCCACTGCCCCACCCCTACGTTGCCCCTCCCCCTTTCCCTCTCCACACTGGTAACCATTAGTTTGTCTTGTATATCTTTGAGTCTGCTTCTTTTTTGTTATGTTCACTAGTTTGTTGTATTTTTTAGATTCCACATATAAGGGATGTCATACAGTATTTGTCTTTCTCTCTCTGACCTATTTCACTTAGCATAATGCCCTCCAAGTCCATCCATGTTTTTGCAAATGGCAAAATTTCATTCTTTTTTATACCTGAGTAGTATTCCATTGTATATATATACCACATCTTCTTTAGCCATTCATCTTTTTTTTTTTAAATTTATTTATTTATTTAATTTTGGCTGTGTTGGGTCTTCGTTTTTGTGCGAGGGCTTTCTCCAGTTGTGGCAAGCGGGGGCCACTCTTCATCGCGGTGCGCGGACCTCTCACTGTCACGGCCTCTCGTTGTGGAGCACAAGCTCCAGACGCGCAGGCTCAGTAGTTGTGGCCATTCATCTTTTGACGGACACTTAGGTTGCTTCCTTATCTTGGTGATTGTAAGTAATGCTGCTATGAACATTGAGGTGCATATATCTTTTCGAATTAGTGTTTTTATTTTTTCCCAGGAATGGGGTTGCTGGATCACATGGTAATTCTATTTTTAGTTTTTTTTTTTTTTTTTTGTGGTACGCGGGCCTCTCACTGTTGCGGCCTCTCCTGTTGCGGAGCACAGGCTCCGGACGCGCAGGCCCAGCGGCCATGGCACACGGGCCCAGCCACTCTGCAGCATGTGGGATCTTCCCAGACCAGGGCACAAACCCATGTCCCCTGCATCGGCAGGCGGACTCTCAACCACTGCGCCACCAGGGAAGCCCAATTTTTAGTTTTTTGAGGAAACTCCATACTGTTTTCCACAATGGCTGCACCAATTTACATTCCCACCAACAGTGTACAAGGCTTCCCTTTTCTCCACATCCTCACCAACATGTGTTATTTGTGTTTCCTATGACTCTTAAGTTGATCTCCAGTCCGTATATATAATACTTTACATTTGTCCCGGGTCCTAATAGCACTGTGAGGTATAAAGGGAATATTCTTATCCTAACTCTACGAATAAGGAAACCAAGGCTCAAAGGAGGTAAATGACTCGTCCAAGGTCATATTCCAATGAAGGATGGAACCAGAGCTAGACTTTGGGTTGTCTGAGTCCAGGGTTCGTCCCAGTCTGCTGTGCGTTTTCCTCAGACCTTGGCTGGTGACTTTTTCAGAAGGCTGAATTGTTTTCTCTCTCTGGCACCAGCACAGAGGTTCTCAAAGTGTGAATCTTATACCAGGAAGCGTGCCCTGGGCATTTGTTAGAAATGCAAATTCTTGGGCTCCACCCCAAACCTATTGTGTTTTAACAAGCCTTCCAGATAACTCTGAGGTATGCTAAAGTTTGAGGACCACTGTTCTAAAAGTTTTCAATAAATACTGTTGAATAAATACTTTCTAGAATTCCTTTCATTAACATGTTTAAGTAATAGTCTTTCATTAACATGTTTAAAATATTTAAGAAATCCCATTTATATTTTTATTTGAAAACTTCCAATGACCCCTTATTAACCAATCCCCAGTGAGAGAGAGGAGTATTTTATCATACAGTAAAGACAAGGCCCAGCCCTGTTTCTCTGTGTGAAAGGTACAGAGAGAAAAGAAGGCATCACAGACACAGACGATATGGATGGGCGAATCAGACCAGCTAGAAGAACGTAATGTAAATAACGTTTATTGAGCTCTTAGTTTGTACCACAAACTATCCCTAAATGCTTACATGAACTATCTCATTGAATCCTCACCACAACTTTATGAGGTGTGTACCACATTGCATTCCCACTTTACAGATGAACAAACCAAGGCCAGGAAACTTGCCCAAGATTACAAAATTAGTAAGTGGCAAAGCCCAGTAAGATTCCAAAGCTCAGGAGCTTACATACTGTTGTATTTTGCCTTCTCATGTTCTGCATCTTCCAGAGAACATCAGTGCTGTAGCAAGTCATAGGGAGAGATGCTGAGTGGAGACTTACTGGGTATCCCTTGTCCCTAGAACAGTACACAGTACATTGTTGATGCCTAATATGTGTCTAGTGAATGAATGAAATGAACTGTTCACAAAATAATTCTATTAAGAGTGGGCATAAAAAGCTTTCCAGGGATGGTCGGATCGGGGTTGGTATTTGAAAATGGAAACGTAGGGAAAATGCAATCCAGAAGAGAGAAAGGGTACAGATAACAGTATAACTATAGCAAATCAAGTTCCAACAGAGGTGGTGGGCAAGCGGTTTGCCTGGAGGAGTGAGGAGGTAAGGGAAGGGGTCCTGAAAGGGGACTATTGCTAAAACTGGGAAGAGAGAGTGGGACCCCCTGAGAGGCAGCCTACAGAGCTGGACTTTATCCTGTTATCAGTGAAAGATCATCGGAGGGTTCTGAATATGGGCTCCAAAGGGCCAAGGAAACAACTTAGAACATTCTAGTATATATGTCTGTTATTTTTAATTTTACAGATGACAGGAAATTCAGCTGGACTACAGATCTGGGAGAGTTTGCTGGCATGACAGCAAAAAGATAATCTCTCCAAAAGAGTCACATAGTCATTTTGATTCATTATAGTTTGCATGGAGTGATAACAATTACAATATGCCTGTCTGTAAAGCTTGCAGTGGCATTTGATAAAAATGAGGTTTTTCTGAAGTCTGAAGGGCTGTCATAGAAAAGAGGGATGCAAAATCCAAAAGGCCACAGTGTGAAAAATGAAGAATGGAGACGTTGCTATAATCCCTGTTATTCAAGGGTAGAATAAAAGCAATTACCCAATCTATTTATTTAAAATAAATATTTATTACAAATATGTATTATCAATCATCACATAGCTTAAACACAGCCTCCTTGCAAAGCAGAAAGCTCTGAAAGGAAGTAACTTCCTCTTTTGATATGTGGGCAGATCTGTTTGAACTACACTGCCCATTCAGTCAAAAGTCAAGCGAATACGGCTATACAATATGCACCTCACATACACATGGCGCACTCAAAAAATCCACCTCTCGAGAGAATCAACAATACCCATCTGTTATTGCTGTTTTCCTGACTAGCTGTCTTTTATCTCTTCTAGTTATTTTAGGAAAACTCATAGGTCTGAGCCACTACAATGTCCATCACCCACTTAAACAAAGTTTGGAATGATTTTTTTTTAATCTTTTACTTTTTTATTTTTATTTTATATTGGAGTATAGTTGATTAACAATGTTGTGTTAGTTTCAGGTGTTCAGCAAAGTGATTCACTTATACATATACATGTATCTATTCTTTTTCAAGTTCTTTTTCCATTTAGCTTGCTAGAATATTGAGCAGAGTTCCCTATGCTATACAGTAGGTCCTTGTTGTTTATCTATTTTAAATATAGCAGTGTGTACGTGTCAATCCCAAACTCCCAATCTTAATACTGAGAATCACTAGATTCGATCCTATGAAGGATAAAATTGCAGGATGATGGGCCAAAAGTGCTAAGAAAGGATTATTTGAAATTTCTAAGCTGCTTTGAAGTGAATGAACTCTGTCTACACGTAGGCTTTGTATGAATGAGTTTCTTAAATTGAGCATCTATGTTTAAATGTCCCTTTAAATCCTATTTTGAAAGTAGAAATGTGCCTATATAGTGTTAGCAACTCATTCCAGTTTGCCAGGGACTTTCCCAGTTTTAAACCCTGAAGGCTCTGAAATCCCCTGTGTCTCAGGCAAGCTGGGATGGCTGGACATCCTACGCATTTAACAAGCAAGCAGACAAAAAAATAAATCCGTAGGAGATGGTGAAAATGAAAGGACACTTTCCTAATCTCCCACCCAGAAGTAAACACTGCTCCCCTGGATACGTAGAACACATTGGTGGGACTGTATTTACCATTTATTCCATTCTGCCTTATATATAACTTTATTATTATTACTATTATATTCATCTTTTTATAGGTATCTGGAAGCTGGAACCACTTCCAGTGATCAGAGCCCTTCCCATTTGCATGGTCTCATTTGACCTTTGTTGTCACTCTGAAAGATGGACAGGGCAGGTGTCAGAGATCCAGGTATGAAAGCAGCTCCCGGTTTTAGGGGAGCATCTCGGCCACACCTAGGATCTCTGATTCCTGGTCCAGTGATTTCACCACCACTGATCATTTATATTCCCTTTGGGACATTCTGGCCCTGATCCTTCACCTCCATAATGTAGAGAAATAGGTCATTTATAACTTACAACATGTATTAATCCAAAGGCTTTTAAACACCTTTCAATTTTACTGATTACCTTCCAGGTGAGCGTGGTGAATGGTACTAACCCCCATTTCACAGTAAGAGAAACAAAGGCTCCAACTGCCCTGGCTTAGGTTATCCAGGACTTACAGCTTGGAGACTGACAGTTAAAATACTGTCTTGGGGCTTCCCTGGTGGCGCAGTGGTTGAGAGTCCGCCTGCCGATGCAGGGGACACGGGTTTGTGCCCTGGTCCGGGAAGATCCCACATGCCGCGGAGCGGCTGGGCCCACGAGCCATGGCCGCTGAGCCTGCGTGTCCGGAGCCTGTGCTCTGCAACGGGAGAGGCCACAACAGTGAGAGGCCCGCGTACCGCAAAAAAAAAAAATACTGTCTTGTTCTTTGTGATTTGGCATAATTAGACACTTGGCACCTTTAAAGATATTTTAAAGATCAACAGCATAACTATTTATATTTTTAAAAGAAATGTCTAGATTGATGGAGACCCACAAAAAGCAAAAGCCTACCTGCCCCAGTGAGAATCTGAGACCATCACTGAACAAGTTGATGGTGCACCGGGGCTGCCATGGATACGTATGCTGGCTTCCCCCTGTTGACCTCACACAATGTGCATTTTAACTTTGACACAGATGCTTTGGTTTCAGTTGCACATTGAATAACAGGAACCACATCTTAGTAGCTGGTTACTCCCTAGCACCTAAGTTACTTTTTCTGTTTTGTTAAAACTATTTCTTTCATCTTCTTTTGTGTTCTCCTGTATCTGCTACACAGCAGTCCAGAGGGCTTGAATTTGCTAATGTCTCAAATGCACAAACCCACTCTCTGCATGTGTTTCACCAAACCTGCGTCCACGGGATCACTCTCAAGTTCTAAGTCAGAGCCCTTTGGAGGCACAAGTGCAAGTACCCAAGGGTACATCAAAGGGGGTTCCCCTTTATTTTTCCTTTCTCTTTTGTCCCTTACCTTTTATTTTATTCTATTGGTTTAAATTACAAATACACGATCAGTGTGGCAAATCAGACCCTAAAGAGATAGATGGATCCAGAATCCTGAAATTCAAAAAGCCCTGACACCTGAAAGTTCTTTTGTAAATTTGTGGCTAATTCATTTGAAGGCAAAACTGACCTAAATTTTTGGAGGCTATTTGTTGCCTCTATGTGTCCCACTTTGTGCTGCAGAAATGTGAATGGACTTGATTACAGGGTGGTGCCCAGAGCCTGCTGAGGATGGGATGAGGTTACATGCATCTTGTTACCTTTCTACATACCAAAATATTTAAAATTTTGAAACATATCCGGCTCAAGGGTTTCAGATATTTCCTTATCTGAAACCACATAAACCACATAAAGAAAATATGAAGACTTTCCCTTCCCCACCCCTCAAATGCCTCCTACTGGAGAAAAGCTGATGTTATTGGTGTTAAGTACTGCCCTCCACTCCCCTCCATCTATTGTCTCTCTCTCTCTCTCTCTCTCTCACACACACACACATACACACACACACACACACCACATACATACACACACGTTTTTAACTTAAAAATGAAGCCCTGTGTGTGTGTTCACGTGTAACACAGCATTTTGTTTTTAAATAAAAAGGGATCATACTACTCACATCACTTTGTGACTTGTGTTTTTCCCCCCACCATGATATCCCAGGATAAGACTTAAGACTCCAACTCATTCCTTTTACTAGCCATATGCTATTGCATTAAACACGGCTGGATCGTCCTGTAATCAACCATTCTGCTATCAACGGACATGTTGTTAACAGTATTTTGTTTTTGGGGATCGAATATTCGTGATTATAAAAGGACAAGTTATCGACAGAGGTTAATTTGTTTTATAAACATTGGCACGTTGGTTAGCCAAGAAACCTTTTCTCTCCATTGTATAAGTAGAAACCCTGAGGCAGAGAATGTTTCTCTGGTTTTGTTTTATTTTTTATTTTATTTTATTTTTTTAAGAGTATGTTGCAACGTACTGGCTTTCTTGTTTTTCTGCCTCTCTCTGTGTAAGCTTTCTATGCCCCAGGGGTTGCAGGCAGGCAGGAAGCCTGCACTGCACAAGCAATGGGCACTGATGTGACACCTTCAGAAAGCCCAGGTCACAAACCACGACTTGTCAGGTTTCCATAACTTAACCTCTCAGGAGAGGGTCCAACATCTGACTGGTCCCCACAGGCAAAGAGGCAGGGGGCTTCACAGGGATCAGGCCTGCACGGGATGGATAGGCTCAGTGACTCTAGGCTCTGTTGGCTTGTGATGGACAAGCCACATCATGGAATTTCAATAAATAATTTAGCCCTGGCTCCAGTTTCAGCTGCAGTGTTCGCTTTCAGCGCCAGGCTGCCATTGCTATTTGCATTCAGGCTCCCCTGCTCTGCACAAGGTATGGAAATTTGGCTGAGATTCACTCACATTTCTAGAACCCAGTAGGGCCAGATTCCTAGGTACAAGAGTAGAGATTTTTTTTGTTTTCCCCCTAAACAGGAGTGATGTCAAATCCAGATGTGCAAAAATGTACCTTTTAAGATCAAACAGAAAAGCTGGACATCACTGACCTAGTGCACAGATTGTGAACGTCTTTGCATTGTTGCTCTATGAGGCCTTTGTCATCCAAAGGTTCTGAAGACCAGGCTTCCCCAATGCTAACAGGCATAAATCACCTAGAGATCTTGTTGAAAATGCAGACTCGTGTTCAGTTGGTCTGGGGTAGGGCCTGAGAATCTACATACCTACCCAGCTCCTAGAGGAGGCTGTTGCTGCTGGTCCGTGGACCTAACTTTGAGTAGCACGGCTGTAGACAGCCTAGAATTCCCTCCTTTGAAGACAGTTGTTCCCTTCAGGGCCATTGCTGGGAATTCTGTGGGAGAGACCGGACATTCTTACTGGGACTCGGTGGAGGGCTGGGTGCATGTTCATTCCCCTACTGTTGAGCTGTTGGGCATCATAGTCTAGCTGTAATTGCTGATGAAGGACCAGATGTGGGGTCGTAGCGTTATTCTTGTGCCCCTGCCTTGCAGGGCACTTGCATGTACATCATCTCATTTGAACTTCACAGAGAACTTGAAGCAGGCGGGCAGCTGTTTTTTTCCCCAGTGACAGATGAGGGAGAGAGCTCTGAGGCCAGTTCAAGCCATCTTTTATGCCCCTTTGGGAGAAACAATTGAGAGAAGAAATGCCATGCTCAAAGCTAGTTCCAGAACTGCAAATATGACAGAGCAAAAGTCCTATACTCTACTCACGTTCTATTGTTCCTAAGGTCTCTTCAGCCCTACCGTATGTCTCCAAGACTGTGGTCTTTGCATGTAAGCTCTATGTTGAACAGCTAGAGTGTTATATCTGGCCCTTAACTCTATCACGGGACTGAAAAGAGAAAAATAAAACAGGGTCTGTTTTATGACTTAGCAGAAAGAAATTCCGTTCAAGCAAGATGTGATAAGAGCCAAATGGGAGAACACAGAGGAAAATGCTGCTGCTTCTTTTGGCTTTGCCCTGTTTCTTCTCCCTCTTCAAATGTACATGTGGAAGTGTCTGCAGAATTCCATCTAACGTTAGCATGATCAATAAAGCACGTGATCACCAAATGATACTGACATTCTTGCCCACTGATCCTAGCTGAGACCTCAGAATTTTCTTCATCATGCTTCCAGCAACCTCTTCCAATAGTTGGGAGATGAAGCAAAGTTGAAAAGTCTTTGTCGTTTCTGAGCTTCCATCAAAAGATCATTGGGAGGGGTTGATCCTAAACATTAGGTAAAAGATCTAGAAGACTATTTGCTATTAATCCCTGCAGGCCATTGCTTAGCATCTTCTAGACTAAACATAGCCCAACAATAGCAGGCTTCCTTCCTTAGATAGGTTTTGCGAGTAAAGGGAAGCTGTTGTGACTTTGGTTTGTCCTGGCTTATAAGGGTGGATTCTGTTTGATGGGGGTTGGGGTGTGGAGGACATGGCATTAGTACAATTGTTAACACACAGGTGCAACAATTCTTCTCAGTACCTTCATACTAAATGGAAATACAAATGATATGCTTTGATGACTATCTACAGTGACATACACTTCCATGGGTGATCTCTGTTAGAGGTGGAAACGTGTCTTCACATCTACCAAATGGCTGATCGGAGGGATTCTCTCTGTGAATCCCAGTATTAGGGTACAGAAGCCAAAACAAGGGGTTTTGTGGTACTTGTGAACTTGAGGTACCCAGAAGCAGCACACCAAATTCTGAGATGTACAGAAAAGATCCAGTAGAGGAGAAGAAAACTTCTGCAAAAAAGGAAAGGAAAGGAAAGGAAAGGAATGGAATGGAAAAGAAAGGAAAGAAGAGAAAACTTCTGTACCTCACTTACTCTGGAGTTATTTGGGGCAGTTTTCTATCTTTATGATGGCCACTTTCAGTGTTTTCTCCTAGGCATGAAGTGGGGAATTTGCATTATAGTTCTTCACAAGCAAGGGTTATTTCTAACTTCTTGGTGCCCAATTAATAATGCTGAACAAGTGAGCATGGAGAGAAGCAGAGAATTCAGAGCTAGACATTGTCCAGTCATCCTTTCATCTTATAGGCGAGGATGCACAAGCCCACACTGAGGCAGTGACTTTCTCAAAGGTATATTTACCTTGCAGAACATGTGGGACCAGCCCGAAAATTCTTCTGACTCCCACTGGCCAGGCAGAAAGCAGAGTGGGCAATCTGTCTCTTGTAACTGTAGAACTTGTGAAACATAAATAAATATGGTAGGTCTTGGAATGATTCCCTTTTTGGAGAGAAACGCAGACTCCATCTCAGGTTGTGGCTTCCTGGGTGATGACCTGGACTATTGTGTGTGTGGCATAATTACTAGGGTCGGTTTTTTTTTTTTTTTTTAATGGGAGTACAATAAATAGAACATTTCCTGCCTTAGACTGCCATTTGGGAAAGCTTTTCATTTTCCCTTTGGGCCTAGGGAATTACAAAAGACAGACTTCTTTTCAATTATAGCTTGGCTTGAGCTTGAATATATAACTCAGCCAGGAGCGAGCTCAGACTGAAGTTTTTAAAGGCAGAGAAAATGAAAGGAGGTCTCCTTGATGCAAAACCTGGCTCAGTTTCTGCGTCTGTAGCTGGGATGCTGTTTGTAAAAAGCCCCCCTCTGAAGCAGGAAATAGAATCATCCAGAATGACACTTTACAGTAAGCTCTGCAGGAGCTTGAAAGAAATGAGTAGGGTGGGCTCATGGGACAGAAGGCACTTGGTTAGTAGAATATTTCTGTCTTGCATGGTGGCAGAGAAGACCCTCCAGGCCCATGACCTTTAGTGACCTGGGGGTGTGAGAAGGAGGAAGGAGAGGTGGTCCAGAAAGCAGAGTGACGATGATGACAGCTGATGTATTGAGTGCTTGCTCTCTTGCAGCCCCTGCCCTCGCGTTTTACTTGTGTTATCTCCTTAACCTCCCCCATCACCTCTGGGGAGGAAGGACTCTGGAGAGGAGGGATTTAGCTACCCAGCTGTTCTCCTATCTGCCCCCTGGGGGATCAGGAACTTCAGTGTGAGACTGGCTTCTGGTCTTTACCCTGAGGGAATCCTCCACATTAAAGCAGAATAAACCTTGATGAGAATCTGTGGCCTACAGTAATCAGAACTTCTCTTTTCATGTCTTCAACATTTTGCTCTTAAGAGAATCAAAGGGCAGGTAAGCGAGGACTGGCAGGAACGTCTGTAAGATGACGTTTGAAAGGATTCAGTTCTCACGGCTTTGGTGGTTAAGGCTGAATTACTTACATTAATGACTTCGACTGAGATTTCAACCATCTCCATTCTACTGCAAACTCCACCCCCACTGATTGTCGGTGTCTTGGACGGTCATCTAAAGTCTTTGGACCTCCAGCTGGCTGGGTCCGAAACATAAGAGGGCTGGATGAAGCTTGAGGGATCAGGGTGGGTGTGGGGAGCCTTCCCAGAGGGATGCTTCTTTAATTGCTGTTGAAGGTGATGTACTGAGGATACGATGGAGAGATGTTAGAGGCAAGCTGTGAGAAGGCAGAGCCTTGAAGGAGCCTCTGAAGGTGGTCACAGAGGCTTCTTGCTTTATGTCTTCATTTGCCCTCCAACCTACAGTGCTGGGCGCTACCCCGCAGGTCCATTGTAGTTGATTTACAATGTTGTGTTAATTTCACATGTATACCACCAGAATTCTTAAATGCAAATAAACGATTCAGTGATATTCACCTTCTCCCAGTCACACTTTAGAAATATTTCAGAGTATCTTTCAACATCATCTCTTCTAATTCATCCACTTTGTAAATAACAAAACTAAGGCCCAAGGAGGGGGAAATTACTTGCCCAAGATCACACAGTTCTTTGTGCCAAAACTAGGTCTAGAACACAGGACTCTGGATCCTCTGCTTTTCATTATACGCTCTTTTGCTTAAAGGGCTACCTAAGGCATTCAGTTCACCCAACCATCCTGCTTCTCCAAAAATTCTGACTAAGGCCTTATTGCACAGCCTATAGGAAAACAAACTATCCCAAATTCACAGTGCTCATATTAAAGGCAACACTTAATATGCCTATAGTTTCCCACTTCCAAATTAATTAGAAAGGAATGTGTTATTTTTAAGTCTTACCCTTCCAACCAGCCCTGAAGTGATTTTAAATAGAGAATTCTGAATGGAAATGAAAGCAGCTTTGCAATAAGAAGTGCTGCCCTTTGGCCTGGGCACCCATTATAGACGCTTGTCCTTGTACGTTGCAGAGGTAAGAACTGACTGGATCTCACATAAGATGTGATAAGGGGCTTCCCTGGTGGCGCAGTGGTTGAGAGTCCACCTGCCAATGCAGGGGACACGGGTTCATGCCCCGGTCCGGGAAGATCCCACATGCCACGGAGTGGCTGGGCCCATGAGCCATGGCCACTGAGCCTGCGCGTCCGGAGCCTGTGCTGCGCAATAGGAGAGGCCACAGCAGTGAGAGGCCCGCGTACCGCAAAAAAAAAAAAGAAAAAAAAAAAAGATGTGATAGGTGAGAGCCCATGTGTCTTGTTTCAAGACTCCAGGAAGCTCCTGCAGTCCTTCTTCGTCCTTTCCCGGTTCCTCACTCCCCTGCCAGAGGCCTGAAAACCTACCACTGGAGCTTTATCCCCTCTGCTTACATCTGGTCCATGATCAACGTTGAGATGTTGTCCAGAATTCACACTTCAGTGGGAATACTTTCAGAGTTGACTTTGAGAAAGGAAAGCGGGAAAGATGCCATGTCGGCCAAGGGTGGCTGGCGGGGTTAGAGATTAGTGAGGGTAGGAATAGCAGACCCACGGTACAGGTGGTTCCCAGAAGATAGGCTTTTGACTGCTTTGTGGCTTGGCATGTGGTTGAGCTGGCATCCTCAAGCTGGAGGAAGAAAGGGACCTGGAGAATTCCTGTGTGGGCTTTCCTGATACAGCACGAAGAACAGGAGCACCTGCTCATGGTTCCCAACACACCTCACATCATGTAATCAAGCCTCCAGACCCATTCTTACTTGGTCGCTTTTGCTCTGATGTCCTTCCCCACCACTTTGCTTGAACAAATCCTCTTACCCTTCAAGTCTCCTATCAAGGCAAGCTGTGAGAAGGTAGAGCCTTGAAGGAGCCTCTGCTGCCCCAAAACCTTCCCTGAGGTCTCAGGGGGTCTCCTTCCTGCTCCCACCCCACCCAGGCTCTATCACTCCACTTATGACCAGGTCTCATTCAGCACCACCCTCCTGGGCTCTGCACCAAGGAGGCCGTTAGTGAAGATGTTTGTCCCCCTCACTGCGAGGACCCACCTTGCCCACACGGCTGGGTGATTACACATCATTGAGGGTGGAGCTAAAGACTCCTAAGTGCCCCCCACAGCCAGGAAAGCCGAACATAGGACTTGATGGAATCCTGCGTTGCAGAAGCAGCGAAGTTTCCTGCCACCGTTGGCTAGAGGATAGTAGAGGATAGTGCCTGGAGAGAGGAAAGTGGTTGAGCACATCTGACCATGTGAGAAGTTTGCCCAAGTGGGTAGGATTTCTGGACCTGGTCACAGTGCTGTCACCTTTAGGGATGACCCACCTGCAGAGCTCTGTGTGGATGGGCAACTAGGAAGTCATCAGTTTGTGAGTAAAGCTCCTGACATGGTGGCTGTGTTGACTTGAGATTCTACCAATGTTCTCATCCAAAATGTGTCCTGAATGACTCAAAATGGTGCACTTCGTCCAGGGCAAGGACTGATGGTGGGGAGGAACAGCAGTAGAAGTGGGGTCAGGGGGAGAAGGGGGCTGTGATCCAAAGGAGTTTCCAGGTTAGATAGGGAAATAGGGAACAGAGTGGAGGGCACCTCACGTGTCTCCTGAGACTCTGACCTCCCTGTGTCTGGAGTGGGCTCTGGGAGCTCTGTTGTCACTTTTCTTTTTTATCATGCTCCTTAGGGGATTCTATTGTCCATCCCCAATTTTGAGCACCACTGGGTCAGAGATGGCCAGGCGTTGTTGAACATTAGAATCACTTTGAGAGTTAAAAAAAAACAACTCACTTGAGTCCTACCCCAGATTAAATAAATCAGAATATCTGACCATGGGACCCGGACATGGCATTATTAAATGAATATTAGAATAGACTTTTCAAGCTCTATAAGCCCTACTGCACTGACATATTATAAAGTACTAATTTTGCAAAGAATGTTCCATAGGGTCCTGGATTTACATCACCCTATTTAGTAAATCTCATGATTCAGATTTGATTTTAGTGCCACAAGGCATTTAATCTCTCATATTTGAGAGGTTTGGATAGATGAGAGCTTAGTGAACCCAACTGAGAGGCCCAGTGACAGATTTTGTGATTTCTCTAAAGTCTTTTCAGACCAGTTTGTGATATTAAGATGCCCGAGTAAAAAACGCAGACAAGGGCTTCCCTGGTGGCGCAGTGGTTGAGAGTCTGCCTGCCGATGCAGGGGACACGGGTTTGTGCCCCGGTCTGGGAAGATCCCACATGCCGCAGAGCAGCTGGGCCCGTGAGCCATGGCCGCTGAGCCTGCGTGTCCGGAGGCTGTTCTCCGCAACGGGAGAGGCAACAACAGTGAGAGGCCCACGTACCGCAAAAAAACAAAAAACAAAAAACAAAAAACAACGCAGACAACCAGAGCAGAGGGCAGGATGAAGAACAATTGCAGAATCTCCATTATCATAGGATCCCAAACACCATTCTCTTTGTCAGAGAATCAGTATCAAGATACCCTCATTTGGTATGAAGATTATAGGAATTGCAGGCTCATTCCATGAATGTAGGGGGAATGGATTCATGATCAAAAGCTGGAACTAATTTCTGTAGCATCTTGAATAATAAAAAGTATGTCAAGGGAGGAAAGCAAAACTTTTGACAGCGGTTTAATTAAGTGGAAGGCATGTTTCCTCCATTAGGGACTGGTATTCTCCAGGAGAGGCTTAAGTAAGAAGATGTCTTCTTCAAATTAAACCCATGTGGGAAGGAGTTCTGTTTATATGAGGCTGTAGATTAGTGTCGTTCTTTGGTTTCCTGTGCTTTGGTGCATTTCTGAGGTGGAAGAATTCCAGCTTTCAGTTCTCCTGATCTGAGCATAGAGAGCCATTATCAGGCCTAAAGAATAGCATGACGGTCCCATAAATATTTGTGGCAAAGGTTCCTGGATATTCAGAGGACACAAAAGCTTCCACTAGGCTTCAATATAAAACTGCCAGGAATCTGTCACAGACCTGATCCCTTAGCTTTACCCATCCATCTTCCTTGAATTCCAGACCTTTGAGTCTGGTTCCTGAACTACTTGAAAACCTTGTTTGGTTGCAGAACATTGCTCTGCATAGAAACTCAATGGCCTTGTGGAGAGCAGATGTGCATGTGCCCATCATTGTAACAACAGCTCACCAAATATGAATCACTTTCCCTTTTCCCCTTCATGGTCAATGGGATTCTGCCCTAGCTTAGGATCACCCATCTCCGGCCAATGGACAGTGGCCATAGTTCTTCCTGTGTTTACTTTCTCCATTGAATGTATTGCTCCACACACAAAACCCTGAACATGGAGGTATTGCTCAATTTTTGTGCCATCAAAGTGAATCAGTTATACATTTATGGGATATTATATGTATATGTATAACTGATTCACTTTGTTATAAAGCAGAAACTAACACACCATTGTAAAGCAATTATACTCCAATAAAGATGTTAAAAAAAAAAAAGAGAGAGAGAGAGATCTACTGACTCTTTACTAAGGCATAACATTTCACAATCAGGGATGTTTAATTAGCTCTTCCTAAATGTTTGTCTTCTGTGCTCATGATGACAATAGCTCTAAATTTATAAAGCGAAAACTATGTGTTTTGTACATATTATCATCTAGTTGTGCAACAACCCTGCAAGGTAGATGTTTCTTGCCCCCAATTTGTAGATAAGGAACCTGAGTCTAAGTGTGTATGTGAGTTATATGCTGGATAATAAACCACTCCAAACTTAGTGGCTTTAAGCAATAACAACATTTATTTTGCTCGTGAACCTGCAGTTTGGCCAGGGCTTAGTGGGGATGACTCATTTTACTTCACTAGGTATCATTTGGGACAGCTCAAAGGCTGGGGGCTAGAATCATCTGAAATCTCACTCATTCATGTGTGGTGGTTGAGGGCACCTGTCAACTGAGAACTTAGCTGGGGATCAGCCAGAACACTACACAGTGCCTCTTCATGGGCTCTGGGCTTCCTCACAACATGGTGGCTGGGTTCCAAGGGTAAGCATCCCAAATGAGAGAAAAGGCCAGGCAGAATCTGCATCACCTTTAATGATCTGGTCTCAGATCTCACACTGTGACATTCTTCTATTCATCTATGCTGCCACAAAGGTCCACCCAATTTCAAGAAAGAAAATATAGGCTTTTCCAGTGGAGAGTATATGGGACTGAAAATAGTACTGTAGCCACTTTGGGAAAATAAAATCCAGCCACATCCAGCTGGTTGATATCAGGGCTGGAGTTTGAACCCAGGTCTGCATGGCTCTACACCAGGCCCTTTACACTGTACTACTGAACTCTGTGAAGTCAAGGACACAAGCCTGCCTCTAGTGCAATGGAATTTAGTTTTTAAATGTTACACGTGGGGCCAGTGCAGCAAAAGAGTCAAACTTAAGGGCAGAGGATTTGGACCTTGGGACCGTCTAAGCCTTGGTGCAGGTTTTTGGTATGAATGAGAGCCATTCTGCCTTGCTAAGCATGATGGAGTCATTTGGAAGACATATCAGGGCAATCAAATTTACATTTCTTGAGCCCTTACTGGGTTCCTAGGGTTTCATAAAATAAAGAACCAAAATAAAACAAGTCACCAAGTCACATCCATGCTAATGGAAGGCTTACCAACTAGATGGTTGGAAGGACAGATCATTTGGTATCAAAAAAAATAATACGGAGTAGTGTCTGACTTACTAATAAGAAAACCTCACGTATCTAGTAACTGCAAAACTATCTAATAGAAATGAAGCAAATTCTAGAACAATACATAACACTAGAGTGAAAACACTAGGAAAGGAGAAGGAACTAACAAGGAAGACTTAAAGCAAGCAAGCCCTGCAGCATTTCAACATTTTTCTTTTTCTTTGTTCCCTTTCTTTCCTTTTCCTTTTTTTAAAGCTCCGGGTAAATAGCATGTTTATAGGTCTAAAAGCCAGAGTTCTTGCTGTCTTGGGGAGGATAATCCTGTTCTTAGGAGTAGGTGAGTTCTCAAAAGGGCACGAAGTATGGCGGGGGAAGGGCAATTAGCTGAGAGGGCAAAGGTCAGGAAGAGGAGGATGTCAGTACATGGACAGGAGAGTCACATGCAGGACCGGCTGCAACTGGTGGGGCGCACTGCAAAATGAAAACGAGGGATCCTTTGTTCAAAAATGATTAAGAATTTCGAGACAGCAACAACAGAGCCTTAAGCCAAGTGTGAGGCCCTTCTGTGCTCAGGGTCTCGTGCATCCGCACAGATGGCACGTGTGTGAAGCCAGTCTGGGACACAGGAGAGGCACCAGGTGACAAGGCAGGCAGCAGAGGGCTGAGTTTTAAGAGGAAGAGATAATCAGAAGTTCTAGCTACCAGAGTCAAATAAGGGTAAGTCAGTGAAGAAGGAAGGGAAGGAGGGAGGGAAGAAGGAAGGAAGGAAGGAAGGAAGGAAGGAGGGAAGGAAGGGAAATTGCTTAGTCCCAGAAAGTGACTGAAAGAGAATCGCTTTAGAAGAGAGTATTAAGGTAGAAGCAAGACTGGCAAGAATTTTAAGAGAGACACAGTAACCTATTAAATTGTTTGGACATGAAAGAATAGGGAGGAGAACATGTAGGAGTGGAAGGAAGGGGCATGGCGCTAGGGTGTGGTGTTGGGCTGGAGAGGGCAGTTCTTTCTCGGAGGGTCTGTGAACAAACAGGAGGGTGAGTACCAACTCAGTGCAGAAAGCCATAAAGCTCAGCGTAGGTTGAAGGTCACTCCCAAGAGGCCTCAAGCACAGTACTATTACGCAACACATTGAGTTGTAGGCAGCCTTGGCCCAAAAGCCACTATCGGACCAGGCTGGTAACTCAGGGTCCAAGGTACCACTGGACCCTGCTCTCTTAGACACTTGAGCTGAGTAGCCTGCTGGGCATGGAGCCTACGAGGTCCTTTGGGAGGGGATATTTACATAACTATGTTCAGTTGTTTATAAAACCATCTGACAAGCTGAGGTGTTGATGACGCATACTAAATTGATGGGTTACCTGTCTCAGGTAATATTTTTAAATTCATCTGGTGTGATGTTTAATTTTTATGTGTCAACCTGGCTAGGCTGTGGTGCCCAGATATTTGGTCAAATACTATGCTGACTGTTTCTAGGCAGGTGTTTATTTGGCTGAGATTCACATTTAAATTAGTAGCCTTTGAGGAAAGCAAAGTGACCTTCTGTTCTGTGTGTGAGCCTCATCCAGTCAGTTGAAGGCCTTAATAGAGAAACAACTGACAACGTCGGAGGAAGAGGGAATTCTGCCAGCAGGTTGCCTTTGGACTTCAACTGTGACTCTTCCCTGAGTCTCCAACTTGATGATATAGCCCACGAGATTTTAGATTCACCAAACCTCCACAATTGGGTGGAGACAATTCTCTCTCTCTCTCTCTCTCTCTCTCTCTCTCTCTCTATATATATATATATATATATATATATATATACATATATATATCTTTCTTTCTCTCTCTTTCTCTCTATCTATCTCTATCTCTATCTATCTCTGTCTCTATCCACACACAAATCCTATTGGTTCTATTTCTCTGGAGAACCCTGACGAATACACCTGAAATTCCTCATATGACATTATACAGGCAGCCTTCTGCATAGAGCTGATTCAGCCTTTATAATCAGCTTCACATAAAATGCTAAGAATCTCTGAAGCCTCAAATGTATACTTATTACCTGACTGCTTATTGAATGAAAAATAAGAAAATAAGGCCTGAGTGACCCCAGTGAATTAAGCCGTATGTGACTACTGAGAAAAAGAATGTTGTTTCTTCAAGGGTAGAACTCGCCATCTTCAAGCGGACCACAACTGGCCCCAAATCCCATCTCTGTTCATGGGAGGCTGACCAACCAAATTATTGGAACAGCAGATAATTTGGTATTAAAAAACAGTCATAGTAAGGAATATTATCTGACTTACATGAATAAGAGAAAGTGGGCAAATCCAAATATCGCTACTATGAGGAAAAATTTTCTCTTCCACGTGATATGAATCAGTTTAGTGCTATAAAGATGAGTCACTTTATATCCAAAGAAAGTCCTTTTCCTGTGGTCTCTGTCACTTCAACACTCTTTCTGTTAGAGAAAAATCAGCCTGGCATAGAGAAAAGCTAGGAATTAGGAATCAAGAATTGTATCCCTGGGAGTTCCCTGGTGGCCTAGTGGTTAGGATTCCGGGCTTTCACTGCCATGGCCCAGGTTCAATCCCTGGTCGGGGAACTGAGATCCTATAAGCCACGGCACAGCATTAAAAACAAAAATTATATCCCAGATTCTGCCATGGGACCAGGCTGTGCCACCATGGGCAAAACGTCTAAACTTTCTGGGCCTGTTTCCTTCCCAGTAAAAAGAAAGAGCTGGACCATATCATCCTTGAGGTCAGTTCTAGTCCAACTGTTGTAGAATTTTTATCTGTAACTTGAAAAAAATTTTTAATCACTTGAGTCTTCAGGGATAGTTTTCACAGACTAAAGTAACAAAAAGTTGAAATGTGACATAAATGGTGACTTAATTAATTTTCTGGAGAAAATTCAGGTTTCTTTCTTCTAGTACCTCATTTAGGACTTAACCGTGTGAGATTTTTAAAGGAATCAGACAAATAGCCTAAAAATCTTGCATTTTGAAATATCTGACATCCAAGCATCTGTCGTAGTCTGGGTCCAATCAGGAGAGAGAAACCACACAGTGATTTTAGCAGAAGTTTAACATAAAGCAATAGTTAACTAGGATAAAAGAGTAACCATTACATATAAGGCCACTACATGGTACCCTAGAGTTGAAGGAGAATAGCCAAGGGATGACAAACTTAGAAGGGTTTCAACTCTCACAGGGGAAGTGTGGTCAGCCCAGCAGAAAGCGTAGACGTTCACCAGACTGGCAAGGCCAGAGCTGGTTTGGAGTCGCTGGGCAAGCAATAGCCACCCTCCAGCGCTCAGGACGGGAGCAGACGGTCAGCAATGGGGGCATAGGTGTGCACTGGGGTCCAGGTGCCGGTGGGAACGGGGGGCTTCAGGCCACACGGGGCTTGCAGAGTAAGTGGCAGATCTGTGTGGACACCCTGGCCACAGGCAGACTTACTCAGGCTACATGGAGGCGTTGCCTCCTGTGTCCAGAGGGCTAGCAGCAGGCTGAGGCTACAGGGAACCGGAGAGGTCACAGTCTGGGCTGGGGCGGGGCCAGGCTCACTGCTGACCCCCAGCCCATGCCAGAGGCAGCAGAAGAGCCCCTTCTTCCTGCAGGGTCCCTCCAGTCCTCTCTTCTGGGAAATCCTACCTTCGCGCTCACTTTAGAAATGCCGAGAGGAATTGCCACTGTTTCTCACCCAGCATTTATCAAAGGGTGCCTTCAGAGCTGGGAAACAATAAATTGATAAGGGACCCGACACCTGTCAAGCTTCAGTGTCATCTCTCCCCATTCTGCTATTCCTTTTTGGATCCTTTCTGAATAATGCTTCCCTCTTCTGGACCTTGGTGCCCTCAAATGACTTGGGGGCAATTATCAACTTCACTCTATTGTCTGGAGAGGAAGCTCTATGTACCTGGTCTGTTCATGGGGTATCTTATCCCAACAGATCTCCAATGTTGTTCATGGACTCCTGGGTCCATGAGATCCTTTGGGGGGTTGCTGAGAGGTCACAACTATTTTCAAAGTCATCATTTTTCCCTGGGGTTGCTATTTTGTGGGTAAAATTTGCTGGCATTTTAGGGCAAATAGAGGCAGTGGTATAACGGAGGAGTCATGCATGGACAGGAAAAAAAAAAGCCAGTCTCGTTTGTGAATGATCTTGATGAAGCAGTAAAAATGATCTAATGTAATTAAATCTCAACTCACAAGTACATGTCTTTTAAACATTCTGGCAGATGAAATGGGAAATGCACATCCAGCTCTTTGGCCTCATTACCAAGCACAATAGTTGTCTCAGGAGAAGCACTTGCGCCATTGAGCTGTGACCAGAAGTTTCTCTCGCAGACCAGTTTTTACCTGAAAGACAACCAGCAGAAAAACTATGGTTTTTACTACTTGGTATTTATTTGCCAGACATTTCCTGGGAAGTCAAGGAAATGAGCTTGTCATTTCAAGACTAACAGCTGACAGTATTCATTGTCAATGATAAAAGACAAGCTTTCAAGAGAAAATGAGAATACTGGAAAACAGGTATTTGCCACCAGGATCTTGACAGCCTCCTTTTGCTTAGACTTTTCTGATGAGCTTGGTGGTGATATTACAGAAGGAGATATTTTGCTACTGTATAAAGAGAAGTATCACCATTTGGAAGATCTGTTTAACTCTGTGAAATGCTATTTTCCAAAAGATGAATTTGTGAAGTGACAAAATCATTCATGGGTACAAGACCCATTCAAAGTGTGAGACAGATGAATGGGTTTTAGTGGAACAGAAGAATTTCATTGATAGGGTTTCAAATTCCACCTATCAACTAACCTTTAAGAAACTACCACTTGTTGAGTTTAAGTGTGGTATAAAAGAAAAATACCCACAATTATCTGAATAGGCTATTAAATTACTCCTCCCTTTTCCAACTACATATCTGGGTAAGGCCAGATTTTCTTCATATACTTCAACCAAGTAGCAAAAGACTGAATGCAGAAGCCAACTTCTGTTAAGTCATACTTTAAAGATTTTGTAAAAATATAATGATTCCACTCTTCTTACTAAATTTCTTTTTTTAAATATATGGTTTCTTTAATTAAAACATTATTTATGTTAACATGTAATGTGTTTATTATTAGTATTATATTTTAATGAATGAGTAAACAAATATTTGAAATATTTTTTAGCTTTAATTATAATACAGTAAATATCGATAGCTATAACCCACATGAACAAAAGCTCTTTGGGATTCTCACCAATCATGAAAGGCATAAAAGGATTCTGAGACCAAAGAGTTTGAGAACTGCTGTCTTAAACTGCTTAATTTCATTAGGCACTTGAATTCACAACACTGAGGGAAGTTATAAGTGCAAAGACTGAGACTCAGGGTCACATGGTGAATTACAGGCAGAGGTGGGTCTAGAACCGTGATCTCCTGCTATAATGTCTTCTACAACCCAAGCTTTTTTCTCAGGATGCTCTTCAGAGGGCCAATATCAAAATTTTGGGATACTCAAGCCACAAAAGTGGAGCAATATCACCCTCCCCTCAACATGTATCCATTCTAACAGGCACTGAATATCAACTCAGTTTCAGGTACCTGTGCTTGTTGCTGCTGAAGGTAACATGAATAAAACATAGTCGTGTTTTGGGGGTAGCCAAACTCACCATATGGGGGAGAGACTATGTGGAAGGCAATATTTCAGAACATATAATATGACTTAGCTGGCATACAATGTATAAAGTATAATCATACAACCTATATAATTACATCATGCTATCACTATTATAGTATGTAATATTATACAGTGTATAATATTTTATGTTTTATTACAACTTAAATAATATAGTATATAATACCGTATAGTATAACAAGGTATAGTATAATATATACGCTTAATAGTAAATAAATTTACTATGTCTAGGGAACAGACAGTACCTTGGAGTCATAGCTGGCTGGCGGTTGTGTGCACACGAGGCCCATGGCAAAGCAGAACCGTGAACTTGGGAAGTTTGCCAGTAGCTGTACACCATTCTCCTTTGACCCCACTGTTTGCTTTCATTTCCCAGTGCTGCCAAAATAAATGACCATAAACTGGGTGGCTTATAACAACAAAAATGTATTCTCACAGTGCTGGAGGCTGGAAGTTGGAAATCAAGTTATCATGAGGGCCATGCTCTCTCTGAAATCTCTAGAGAAGACCCTTTCTTTGTCTCCTCTAGCCTCTGGGGTCTGCCAGCCATCCTTAGTGTTCCCTGGTCTGCAGACAGATCACTCCAATCTCTCTTCCTATGACCTTCTCCTTTATATCTGTGTCCAAATTTCCTTCTTCTTATAAGGACACCAGTTGTGTTTAGGGCCCACCCAAATCCAGCGTGACCTCATGTTTACTTGTTTTCATCTGTGAAGATTCTGTTTCCAGATAAGGTCACGCACACAGGTTCTGTGTGGACATGAATTTGGGGGGAACATTATTCAACCCAGTACACCATGTTTTTGCCTGTCCCCAGCCCACATTGCTCAGAGCCTCTTTGGACCACAGCCCATCTGGATTTTCCCTCATACTTTTCAGGACCTGGGGTCCCATTGAGCCCCACCAAGTTCTTGGTTAATGTTTTAAGTGGTTGCCACAAGCTCACCACATTTAACCCATGAGTTTAGCAAATGGTTTCCATGGGCAACTGGTGAGTTGTGAAGGAAGAAAAGAGGAGACTAAACAACTCAGTGGTTAAAAAAAAAGAAACCCTAATAACCCAATTGAAAAACGGCTAAGGACTTGAATAGATGTTTCTCCAAAGAAGACATACAAATGGCCCACAGGGATATGAAAAAATTCTCAATGTCACTAATCATGAGAGAAATGCAAGTCAAAACCATGATGAGATCTCACCTCCCCCCCGTCAAGGTAGCCATTCTGGAAAGAACAAATGACAACAAGTCTTGGTGAGGATGCGGAGAAATTAGAACCCTTGCACACTGTTGGTGAAAATACAAAGTGGTGCATCCACTATGGAAAACAGTATGGAGGGTCCTCAAAAAATAAAAAATAGAACTACCATATGATCCAGCAATCCAACTTCTGGGTAGTTAGCTAAAATAATTGAAATTGGAATCTGGAAGAGATCTTAGCACCCCTGTGTTCATTGTAGCACCATTTAAATAGCCAAGATATGAAAAGAGCCTGAATGTCCATTGACAGATGAATGGATAAAGAAACTGTGGTATACACACACAGTGGAATATTATGCAGCCTTAAAAAAAGAAGGAAATTCTAAAATATGCAACAACATGGGTAAATCTCGAGGACATTATGGTGAATGAATTAAGTCAATCACAGAAAGGCAAATACTGCATGATTCCAGTTATATGAAGTAACTAACATAGCCAAAGTCATAGAATCAAAGAGTGGAAAGGTGGTTGCCAGGGGCAAGGGGAGGGGGGAGGGGGGAGTTACTAATAACGGGAATACAGTTTCATTTGAGCAAAGTGAGTAAACTCTAGAGAGCTGCTTACAGCGCTGGACCTACGGCCAACAATACTGCATTGTGCACCAAAACATTTTTTAAGAGGGTAGATCTCATGTTAAATGTTCCTAGCACAAGAAAAGGGAAGGAGAGGGAAGGGAATGGGGAGCTTCAGGAGAGATGCAAAGAAGTAAGGGTAAATCATAAAATCCTCGCATATTATTTCTCTTGGTCTTGCAGCAATTTTTGTCTACTAGGTCTAGAATCATAATATAAGACAATAGTGGAAATGTGGGGAGCTGTGACAACCACCAGCCTGTACCCCCCCGCAGAGCTGTGGCACATGGACTGAAGGCTGGGATGCATCACGCACATCCAGCACCCGCGCCTCCTGCTCTGTGACCTTGGGTGAACATGCCATCTGGGCTGGGCCCTCAGGGTGGAGTCTGTACATGGCAGTTAAGAGCTCAGGATCTGGAGCCAGGTGGCCTGGGTTCATTCCAGGGATCCTCAGACCAGTGATTTCCCCTCTCTGTAATTTCCCCTCAGCTTCCACATCTGTAAAATGGTGACACTATCTCACTACACAGGTTTCGCATGAGGAATAAATGCGTTAATAATATACGTAAAGCACTTCGAACAGTGCCTGGCTATATAGACATTCGTTGACATTATTAACATTATTATATGAATTTTTGGTCCAGCTAATAAGAATTCCAATAATTCAGTAGTATCTCCTTCAATCCCCTTATAACCACCTCCACCCCCGGAGGTAAAACAGATGAGAGTGTGTGGACCGTGGCTTTTTATTTTATTTTTTTTACATCTTTATTGGAGTATAATTGCTTTACAATGGTGTGTTAGTTTCTGCTTTATAACAAAGTGAATCAGTTATACATATACATATGTTCCCATATCTCTTCCCTCTTTCATCTCCCTCCCTCCCACCCTCCCTATCCCACCCCTCCAGGCGGTCACAAAGCACCGAGCTGATCCCCCTGTGCTATGCGGCTGGCTTTTGTTTTTTGTTTTTGTTTTTTAATTCTCCACTTGTCTCTTACACCATAACCGGCCCTGGGGAAAAGTTCCTTTGTCAGGATATCTTAAAGGACCAGGAAGCTGTCAGATGAGTGCTTCTTGGGAAAGAAAGTCTTAGGCAACTGATGTCATCAACTCAAGTTTTGCAATGAGCTATTATTAAATTCATAGTCACCTGTCTGAGTGTGGCTTTATCAGTAACTTTAGCCCTGTGGGCAGGGGTGGCGCCCGCCCTGTTGCCCTCCACCTTTCTGATTTTCTATAACCTAGCCGTGGTGTCTGAAACACTCAGGGTGGGTCTGTCTCCAGCACTAAGGAAAGTGAGAACTGAATCAGGATGGGGCTCTGGGTGGAGTTAAGAGAGAGGTAAAATAACTGTAATTTCATAGCAATTACCTACAAGCAATACCGTCGAAGGCGCCAGTTTTCCATTATAAACCTGAGCCTCTGCTGGGAGCGATGGGCCAGGTAGAAATAAGGACACAAACCTGCCTTCCCACCCGAACCCCACAGCAAACAAACCTCGAGGGGAAAAATAATGTGCTGAGCTTGGAGGGTAGTTTTTTTCTCCTTCTCTTTCAGAAAAAGAAAATCTTAGTAAGCCCCCATTCCAGGATGTTGGTTGGATTGCTGGCAGCTTTGCAAGCAAGGCTGGGGGGCCTTCCCTCTTTGAACCCTCCCTGTTAGTGGAGCCTGGTCCTGATGCCACCATGGTTTCCAGGGGAGCCAACAGCAAACTAGAATGAATGGGTGATTTCTCCCTCCAAGTACCATTTTGGGGCCAATAAACCACTCACTGGAAAAAAAATTACACAGAGATCAGTTTTCCAAACTTTTTGTATGTTTCTGAAAGTGTATTCTTTATCAAATTCACATCTCTGCAGCCTACTCAGAGGTAAAGATAGACCTGCCTTTCAGACAAAAAAAAAAAAAAAAAAAATCTGCTGTTTTGAGGAGGGTACTGAGAAGGGGGAAATGTGGAGAGCAGAAGTGTACAGGTCTTCAATAATGCTATCTGTCATGGTTTCCTATGTGTTCCCATCTCATCCCCCAGCCCAGCCCACAGGAGGCCATAAGCTCCTGAGTAAATGCAGTTTTGAATCCCCTGTGTAATTTCTTCCAGTGCCTTGCACATGGTCAATATGTATTCGTTGAGCAAAAGGATAATTTAATAAATGAATGGTTTATTGACACTAGGTCAAGCAGTAGTCAGAACTAAGTGGGACATTGATTAAAGTCTTGAGCCTGCTGACAAGATAGAAAGAGATAGGGTCAAAATCTGAGGGTCTATACTCATGATGTCTTCAGGGAGTAAGGACCAAAGGGTAGAAGATAAACTACAGAGGAACATACTTTGGCGAGGTATAACCAAAGAAAAGCATTTCTTTGGTTAGAACTGGTTAGAAATAGAACTGTCCTCAGAATGGACTGATTTGAGAGATATATATTGCCGGTGAGTGGAGATATTCAAGCATAGACAGGATGATTACCCAGGAGTATAAAGTTGGTCCGACATCATTTGTGTTAGACTATGTGATGCTGAAGGTCTCTCTTTTTTTTTTTTTTGCGGTACACGGGCATCTCACTGTTGTGGCCTCTCCTGTTGCGGAGCACAGGCTCCGGATACACAGGCTCAGTGGCCATGGCTCATGGGCCCAGCCACTCTGCGGCATGTGGGATCTTCCCGGACCGAGGCACGAACCCGCGTCCCCTGCATCGGCAGGCGGACTCTCAACCACTGCGCCACCAGGGAAGCCCTGAAGGTCTCTTTTTTACCCTGAGATGCAAAAGGGTTCGATGGTTTCAGAAAGTTATGACTCTCCCTAATCACCATGCTGGAAACTCACATTCAGTTCTGCACGTGTTTCTCGAGCCCTTACCCTGTGCCAGGTGTCACCTTGCATAAACATTAGGAAGACAAGGATAAATCTTAGAGGGCAACTTTAAAGTAAGGCTGGGGCATGGACTTTCGGTTCTGCTCAGACTGGTGTCTGGCTGTTATAATCCTACATTTCTTCTTGCTAATGTGCACAAGCTAACTCAGGACTCTGGCGCTCTTCTTTCTAGGCTGGAATCGATGGGGAAAGCATCGGCAACTGTCCCTTCTCTCAGCGCCTCTTTATGATCCTCTGGCTGAAAGGAGTTGTGTTCAATGTCACCACTGTGGATCTGAAAAGGTAAAGGATGCTGCATTCATGAGCAATATGTTTCTCTGCAGGGAGAGAGAATCTCCCATGGTGGGGGGGGGGGCGAAAACCTCGAGGCTCCCAGCAGCCTCCTGCTCACACCTTGTTGGCCAGAGCCCTAGTCACAAGGGAGGCTGCAAAAGCAAGCAACACCCTTGGAACAGAGCAAGTCCTGATTAGCAAGGAAGAAGGAGGGAATGGACAATGGGTATCTCGACTGAGAGTGTCTAGCACAGAGGTGGACGCAGCATCTAAAAATCTGGGAGTGAGCCATTCTGGTCCTACTAGTGCCCCCAACCTAGGGGACCCCAGCCAGACTTCAGAGGGAGAGGTTGAGTTTCCAAGGAGCTGGGATCCAGACCATTTCTCCCACTATGTTCCCATCTTTAGAACTCCTTAGTGTGAGAACTCTGGATTAGAGACTGGGATGGAGAGTTACTAGTGTTCTGCTTTTAAAGTGCAGTTTTAATGGCTGTTAAAAATACGGGCATTGTTCACCATCACAAGCCACACTGTTTCCATCTTTCTTCTCTTTCCTCTCCTCCACCTGTCCTTTAAATGTGGACTGGCTCAGGCTTACTCCCTGGGTCTTTATCACCTGCCACAGCTTTCCCCCAGTGAGCTTAGCATACTCTCCCTGTCACCTTTATGTCAATTATTCCATACCCAGAGCCCTGCTCTCGTCTAGAGAGCTTGCATTTTCTGTTATCGCTTTAAAATCTGTGCGTCAAAAATTGTACCTTCATTTTCCCTTTGAATTGGGGTCCCCTCCTGAATTCCTTTGTTCTTCCATTTTTCTAGGCACTGAAACGTTTCCAGCTGCCTTCTCTTGCCACTCCCATTGCCCGTCAGTTGCCAAGCCCAGGGCATTCTCTCACCGTGCTGTCTCTTACTTCCAGGCTCTCTTGTCCATTCCCAAAGCCCACACATGGTGTGGGTCCCACCACTGGCAGCTGGACTGTTTCTCTGTTCTTCAAACTGGTCTTCATCCTTCTGGTTTCTCTCTGTCTCTCTCTGATCCATCCTTTATATTATCATAAGGATATTCTTCCTAAAATAATCCTATAATCATGTGGCTCTCCCTACTCAGAAAACCTCCTGACAGTTCCCATTGCCCGCAGCATAAATGCATCTGCAGCCCTCCTTTGTCTTTGCCAACATTGTCTCCCAGGACCTACCTGCCTCTGGCAGGCTGGACCACCTTCTGCTGTCCTTGTCCCTCTGGCCTCCAGCCGTTGCCTGTGATGCTTCCTCTGTCTCACAGAGGCTCTCTGTTTTTCCTGAATGGAGAGATGGTGCCTAGCCCCCAGAAGCAAACCCCTCCCCTGGGAAACTTCCCCCTCCCCCCCACCACCACTCTCAGGCAAATCTATCCCTCAGCCTCCCTCCAGACTCACCCAGCATCTATGGTCCATTTTGCATCTCACCAGTTTACGATATCTACAATCCCGATGCTTTACAACTAGTGCATGCTTCCCCATAAAAAATCACATCAAGTGTAACCCTGTGAAGGAGATCTTATTTCTTCATTCTATATGAGGAAACGAAGACAGACACATTTAAATGACTTGTCCAAGGTGCCCACCTGGAATTGGAGGGGCTGCCACTAAAACCCCAATCTTTTTGGTTCAAATGCCGCGTTCTTCAGGACACATCAGTTATGAAGTTTATTTGGTCATTCGCGTCAGACCTTCAACTCCTCAAGGGCAAGTCGAGATCATGTTTTAAGTTTCTTTGTATCTGCCCTAGAAGCCAATTCATTCATTCGGGGCCCTGACTAATTTCTGTCAAATGAATGAAAACACACACGAAATGCAGATATTGTCTGTGACAACTACAGAGGGCAGACTTTTTTTCCTACAGTTGGAAAGATTGGCTTCCTTCAGCGGAGAATAGGAGGTCTTTGGAGTATCATCTGTGAAAGTAGACTTGTATTTGGCTGGGGATCAGCATGGGAGAGGGAACCATCCCAGCATTCCTTAGATCCTTACAAGGCTCTTTCCCAGCTGTTATCATATCCGATCCTGCCAACACCCTTTGAAGTGGGCCAGACAAGTATCACGACTCCAGTTTTATAGATAAGGAGAATTTCTTACTGAAAAAAAATTAATATATATATATATATATGTATATGAATTAAGGAATTTTTAAAATGTATGATACAGTGAAGTTTAGCAATTCCTAATAAAACTAATTTCTTATCCTGGCACCACCATGTATTGGTGGAGTGACCTGGAATCTTCTCTTTTCTGAGCCCATTGCCTTACCTGTACAATGGGGATAAAAGTTATGCCTGGTTTCTAGAGTTATTGTGAGGATCTGATGGGGCAGGCCATGGACCACTTGCATTGTGTTGTACTGGCTTCTAACAAGAACAACCGCACATGTCGGCTCCTTTTAGCATCGTCCTGCCCTCATGGAGCTGGCAATCCAGGCAGGGAAGGAGAACTGATATACATTAAATAATCTGTAAGTTAGACTTGGCAATATGTAATTAAGTTCTAATTACATAATTTCATAACTGCTGAAGAGGGTCAACAAAGGGAGGGGGCCACCCCTGACCAGCGTCCGTTGGCAACGTCAGCTGAGCGACAGCGGTCAGGGCAGTACTTCCCAAGGATGCCAGACTCCAGAGCCCATTGTTCTCTTGAGTCCTAGAAAAAAAAAAAAATCATCCTTAATCATTTCTGGATCTTTAAGCCCCAGAGAAATCATTGCTGAAAAATAAAATCAGTATAGATTTTCCCTCGCTGCTGAGAGCCCAAGCATTGCTGCCTTGGGTGAGCTTTCAAAAACAGGAGGAGAAGGTAAAGAATGTCTGAAGGGAAGAACACTGACAAAGTAAACACAGGGACGAAGGAAATGAGATTTTAGAAATGCTTTCAGTGTCAATTGTCTGAGGAGCTCCAAGGGCCACAGAAGGCAGCTGGAGAGTCTGCATGTTGTGCAAGGATGTGGGAGGAGCCCCTTAATTGAAATTCTTCTCTTCCCCTCCCAAGCTGATCACGCCAGGAATGTGTTTCATTACAGACTCCTCTTCGCCGTTGTTTACTCCTTTTCGGGTCCTCCATCTAATGTTTTCCATGCTTGCCTCCCACAGGGAGTGTGGCATTCTCAGAGAGAGCACTTGGGGTGACTGAAGGTCCAGCCCTGCCCGGGGAAGCTTCCATCATTATTTCTCCTCTTCCTCCCTCTGTCTTCTGTGCAGCCTTCTCCCTGCCCACTTCCCTCCATCCGTCCGCCAGCCCGTCTTCCCCTCGCTTTGCTCCATCTCTGCAACTCCATTCTGACCGGCTGTGGGGAGCCCAGAAGCTCAGCCTTGGACGTGAATAGGGACCCACGTGAAACACAAGGTCACTTCCTTCCCATTGCTCAAACCGTAAAGAACAGGGAAGCTCGTTCTTAGTGTAAAAGCCTGACTGAATTCATGAATATTTAAAGTTTGGGATTCTGCCTCGTGCATTTTTGTAAAGCTAATGGGTGAAGGACCTTTGGAAAGCAAAGCCCGACTTCCTCCCTGGGTATCAGAAGCTTGGTTGTAGCTTAGATAGTCACCTGTGATCACACTGCTTTTTCGAAGTCCATCCCGACTTGCTCCTCTCTCACTGAACTCCACCGGTTGGATATCTTGTGTCACACCACATCCTTCCAGAATCTCTCCAACCTCCTCTGCCCTACGCCTCACACTGGGTCTGTTTTTGCCCACGGGCGTCTAATGGACGGTGCACCCTGGGCTTCCCTGTCCGTGAAGCACCCTGGTGTAAGCCACCCCTGCACCTTGCTCTCTCCACAGAAAGCCAGCCGACCTGCACAACCTCGCCCCTGGCACCCATCCGCCCTTCCTGACCTTCAACGGGGACGTGAAGACGGACGTCAATAAGATCGAGGAATTCCTGGAGGAGACTTTGACCCCCGAAAAGTAATGAGCTGCTTGTTTCTGGAGCTAATGACAGGGAGGGGCGTCCTTGTGCTTTTCTAGATCCTGGGGGAGATTTCCAAAGGAGCCTCATCAATCCAGAGCCCAGGACCCTCTTTGCAAAGAGAGAGTCCCGCGTGGCCCTCCCCACCCCCAAAGGGATGCCAGTCTCAAACCTGCTCCATGAAGTCCAACCCCAAGAGTTGATGCCCCTTAACACCAGGTCCCTCGGCCTGAGTGAAGGCCAAGGCTCCCTCATTGCAAAGCAAGAACTGAAAGGCCGACGAAGTGAAAAATCAGCCAGGAGAGAGGTAATCCCATGACTTAAAACCACACCAAGGTATGAATAAGAGTCATAAATCTGACCCTGTCAGGTCGGAGCCCATAAGTAAACATGAAAAACACTGACTGAAAGCAGTTCCTCTTCTGAAAACAAGCTCAGGGAGAGGAGAGACCAGAGGGCTGTGGGTTCTTGTCCGGTAGATAGGCTGCTCCTGATGGGAAAGAGGAGTGGAGAGAACAGAGGTGAATTCTAAAAGCTTCTGGAAGCTAGACTAGTTCATTGTACTCTACTGAAATCAGGGATTCAAACAATCACCTTTTTAAAAAAAACTGGAACAATAATACTACATATAGAGTTAAGGTGTGCACAGACTTTATCCTGTAGGATAGTCACTGAAAAGCTTTAAGCAAAAGTGTTGGAGAATCCGTTTTCAGGCTTACTTTGGGGGATGGGGGAAGATGGGGAGGGCAGAGGAGGAAAAGCTCCTAGAAATCAGCTAGGAGGGAGCCAACTGGTGACATTCCGGGTAAGGTAGACTGGAGGGCTGGGCTAAGGCAGTGACACTGAAATGGGGGGAGAGGGGTAGGAAGGATTTTAGGACATACTTAGTAGGCAAAATAAGTGGGATTGACTATAAAAATGACCATCTTGCATTTATTTTAAAGTTTTATTATTTTTTTAATCAAATTGTATACTTTATTTTTTATTTATTTATTTTTTACAACTTTATTGGAGTATAATTGCTTCACAATGGTGTGTTAGTTTCTGCTTTATAACAAGGTGAATCAGTTATACATATACATCTGTTCCCATATCCCTTCCTAAAGTTTTATTTTTTAATTGATATTTATATAGCCCTCACTTAGTGGGCCCTTAAAGGTAGGTGCTATCGTTATCCTAATTTGATAGCTGGGGAAACTGAGGATTGGAGAGGTTAAGTAACTTGCCCAAGGTCACACATCTAGCAAATCACTGTTAAATCAGAACTCCCAGTCGTGATCTAATTAAGCCTCAACCTTTTATACATTCTTCCTAATAATGTATTCCCAGTCATCCACATTAGGACAGTTTACCTCCATACTGAGTGTGGAAAATTGCCTCAAGTCCAATAGACTTTAAAATAAATGCATTGATTAAATCAGCTGGGCAGCCCCTCCCGTAACACCAGGCCAGCCACTTGCTGAAAAGACCCCCAAGGGGCTCAGGCTCCTTCTTCCTCCCTTGGGACTCAACCTCATTGCGGGCTCTGGTTTGGAATCCAACAGCTGAAAATGAATGCTGTTTTCAATAACTAAATAGGGTTTGGACTTTGCCTGGGAGATCCAGAGGGGAAAGTGAACGATGAACATTTTCTCTTCTAGAAGTAATACCTGCACGCAGGAGTCCTTGCTTCCATCAAGGCCAGTAGGGAATGGGAAACTGAAACAATGCGGAGGCTGGATAGCCAGCCTGGTGGGTGGAGGCGTGCAGGGTTGGGCTGGGCTGGACCTGGAGGCCTGGGGTCCACTCCTGGATCTGCCAGTGATGCAATGTGACCCCTCGAACCGGTCCCTTTCTTGCTCTCGGCCTGCATTCCCTCCCCTGTGAAAGAATGACCCTTCACGCCCATCTTAATCAGGCTCCC
The DNA here is from genome assembly GCF_964341445.2 of Mesoplodon mirus. Taxonomy (NCBI): domain Eukaryota; kingdom Metazoa; phylum Chordata; class Mammalia; order Artiodactyla; family Ziphiidae; genus Mesoplodon; species Mesoplodon mirus. Next base: position 77,403,384 of record NC_138988.1, on the reverse strand, counting down.
TCAATCCCCGTCCAGCGGTGCCTTTGGGGGGCTGTTTCTCTAACTCAGGGCTCTCTAATCTACATCCCCAACAGGACCAAGGGGGCCCATGAGACCCCCCCCCCGAGAATCGTATGCCCATGTGTTCAGGTAGATTCTGCCAGAGGAGGGCCATGATCAGATCCATCACCATATCATCAGACTCTGGAAAATTTCCATGATCCGAATCAGGCTAAGCTGTGCAGGACATAGACGCTGCCTCTTCACTTCTCTCTCCACCTGTCCTGAGCTCTGCTTCATCTGGTCCAGGTCCCTCTGGATTGCAGTGTGTGTAGGAGGTTTTACTAAGTCCATTCCTGATGTGTCAGTGACCCTACGGTCCGCCACGCCACGGTAGCAGAACCTCAACACTCTTAAAATGCACAACTCCATAAGGGCACCAAGGTGGGACCCTAGTAATGAGACCATCAACCATTTCAGAGCCCCCAGGAGTGTCCTTTAGATGCCTTTGTATGGATCAGACTGGGGCAGGTGCCATAATTACCTCCCAGGAAATGTCAGCAGACCTGTGCTTCAGCCCTGCAAAGGGAGACCGGCTGTTCTGCCCACAGCAAAGCCACCCACCTCGGCTGGCTTCCCACCAACTCTAGCTGGGAGGTCGGTCAGGTGGCCCATGTCCAGAGGCCCCAGGAGGAGGGCAGCCTGGCCTTCTGGTTCTCTAGGGGGCAGCAAAACCCCCGTTTCTATTCCACAAACGCTGGTCGGCATGTGTTTCTCATCACACTGCTGTTTGTAAAAGCTGCCAGAGAGCCAAGAAATTGTGGGAGCCTGTTTCCCCTTAGCTTTATTTTTTAAAGGAAAAAACCCACATACAAACACTCCAGCAATCTTTTTAAAAGATCACATTTGGTTCCACAAAGCATTTGGTGTCAAAGTGAGGAATCTAGGAAGTCTCAAGAAGTTTCCAAGTGAGACGAACTTCCATCCTTCTCCTTAGACTGACCCAGTTAATGCTCCACAGGGAAGCGTCGGGATTATTGTTGACATGCTGCCTTTACCTTTCATCCTCATCCTCGTGGAATGGCCCGAGTTAATGGGATCCAGAAGTGAGAGTCAGGAGACCAAAGTCCGGCCACCTTTCTACACAGCGCTTGTTGTATGAACTTGGCCAAGCCTCGTGCCCTCTCAGACCCTCCCCATTCCATCATCTCTGAAACTACATAGTCTCTAAGATGCCTTTCAGCAGAAGTTCTATGATTCCACGAATTTTTCAAAGTGCTTTCCCAGAGCTGGCTGCGGTTTGAAATAAACAGTGGTAAAAATTCAGGGGAGTGAACGGATAAGGTCTAGTTACATGTCTTGTCATTTAGTCAGTCAACTATCACGCGAGTATTAACAGTGCTCAGAGCCATACCAGAATTGGAAGACACTTTGAATTCATTATTTTAAGAAATGTTTATGGATATTTCATGATAGTAAAAATCACGAAGTTTCTTCTGATGGTCTGGGAGGTGGAGAAGCAGCCTCAGTACCAAGGACAGGATGGCATAGTGGCTGAAAGTACAGTAAGTCCCCTACATACGGATGAGTTCTGTTCTGAGAGCGTGTTCCTAAGCCCAATTTGTTCATAAGTCCAACAAAGTTAGCCTAGGTACCCAGCTAACACAATCGGCTATATAGTACTGTTCTGTAATAGGTTTATAACACTTTTCACACAAATAATACATAAAAAACAAACACAAAAAATAAAGAAAACATTTTTAATCTTACAGTACAGTACCTTGGAAAGTACAGCAGTACAGTACAACAGCTGGTGCTTCTTAACAGTACCAGCTAGATCACTGCTGCTTTTACGCCTGCTTCCGGACATCTGGGGCTTGCAATAAAAATACTGTACTACTGTACTCTATACAATACTATACAGTAAAGTACACAAAAGCACAACGACTTGTGGAGGATGCATGCACATGACAGTGTATGCCAGACATGTGAACTAACTTACATGATTGGACATGCGAACGCATGTTTGCATCTTTGAAAGTTTGCAGCTTGAAGGTTCGTATGTAGGGAACTTACTGTATGGGCTTTGGAGTCAGAATACCTTGGGTTCTAACCTGAACCACCAGGTTGTGCTACACCGAAGTAACAAATTGTCCACAAAATCTCAGTAGCTTAACAGAATACAGGTTTATTTCTCACTCATGCAGAGTCTGAGTGGGTAGTGTGACCCTCTTCCATTCTGTAGCCTTTGAAATACATTTCTTCCAAGACTCCTTCAGCAGGGAAAGAGGGAGGAGAAGGGTGATGCAAAATATTTTTAAAGCCCAGGGTTATGAGTGGTTACATCACTTCTCCTCCCATACTATTAGTCAGAATCCAGTCACATGACCCCAACGTATCTGAGAGGGAGGGGCAGGGAAATGCAGAGAGGCACATGGGTATTTAATGAGCATGTGTGGTCTCTGCTGCAGATAAATTACTCATTCCCTCTCTGATCTTTAATTCTCACATCTATAAGCTGATGACGTCATGTTGATCTTGAACGACTATTATTGAAGATGATACTGCTTAACCTAGCACCTGACGTAGAGTCAGAGCTCATTATATGGCAGCTTGAAGAGCTAGAGAGGTCAGTGCCTCTTTTGTGACCGTCTCCCAGGTGTAATCATAAAAACAACTGGTGAGCTTAGGTCTTAAATCCACAGATCCCAGTGGTTGTCTTTTTATGAATAAGCCAGACCTCATCCACCTCCAAGGATCATTTGTTTAAGTAGCAGGGACAAGACAAGGCAAGCTCACAGTTCAGGAGCAGAAAAGTCAGAAGTATTAATCTGCTTCTCCAGTGAGGGTTTGGTGAGGTGAGGAAGCAGGAATAACAGAGAAGGGAGAGAGGGGACATCCTTCCACTTTTCAGCTTATTTGAAAATGGAGGGTCAACACTCAGGCTGCCAGAAGAGCCCCTGGAATCAGCAGAGGTCACCCCATGAGGACAAGATGACTGTTTCTCTTTTTCTCCAGTGTATCCCCAATGCCAGGGACAGGGCTTGGCCCCTGGTAGGTGCTTACTGCATGTTGGTTTAGTTGCATGGAGTCCTTCTGTTCAGGGGCATGGTGGCCTATGGTTAGTCAGTGAGACGTCTTTTGGGACTCTAAGCCAATCAGAGCATTTCCATCTGCAATCATATCTTTTTTTTTTTTTTGCTACTATTTACCAAAAAAAATTGTTTTGATGAGTGGCCAACTGTTTTACTTCCCAGAATGAAGCTTAAGTGCATATCTAAAATGAATGCATTTGAAATAAGATATCTTAAAAACAGAGTGGGGAGAAATTTTCATTATTGAGAGCAGGGGTTGGCCAACTTTCCTGGAAAGAGCCAGGGAGCATTTTTGACTTTGTGGCCATAGAGTCTTAGTAGAGTAAAAGCAGCCATAGACAATATGTAAGTAAATGGATGTGGCTGTGTTCTATTTGTGAATGCTGAAACTTGAATTTCATATTATTTTCACATGTCACAAAATAATATACTTCTTTTGATTTTTTTTTCAATTATTTAAAAGTACACAAAGTATTCTTAGGTCATGGGAGGTACATAAACAAATGTTGAGCTGGATGTGGCCCATAGGCCATCATTTACTCACCCTTGAGTTAGAGAAATTGCCCATCTCTTTGATTGTCACCAGATGACATCACAATCTTATTTCAAAGATGTTTCTATAAATGAAGTACTATTTGTTAGCCTTTTAGAGAAACAAAATGTACCTTGGAACCCACTTATTTGCATATTTAAAATGCAGTGTAAATATGGAGCTAAAATAAAAGCACTTAACATCCTGCACAGTAGCTGCCCCAAATCTAGTTACCAAACTCCGTAAGATTAATATTTGAAGACACACTTCCCACAAGGACAGTCTTCAAGTGGGACATTATGCTATAAAGTCACATCTCAATGAGTCATAGTGCTTAGAAAACAGGACGGCACTCACATGGTCTCCCTGAGCACGTGGCCCTTTTTTCGCCTGTCTTGGATTTGCTACCACCCAATCATGTTTGGCCCACACTGGCCATGAAGAAATGGTCAGATTAGTGGAAGTCTGATCAAATGATGGCATAAATTAAACAAACCCCAACAAACCCAAAGGAAAAAATGCATTATCTAGGCCCTTCTCTCTTTACATGATTACCTTATCAAGCAAAAACAAGGAGCACTTAGTATATATTAAAATAATTTAAGACATTCCATTTTAAGAGCATGCCTAATTCTATGTGAGAAAGCCAAAATAGGGATGGATGATCCTAAATTCCCTTGTCTTGGAAGATTAACCTAGCATCCTGCAGGAACAATTGCTTTGTACCCCAAGTCAGAGCAGATGAATGGATGATTCCCAGGGTATTCAGGAAAATATGTGTGCAGAACCTGTGCAGAGCGCCCCCTCCTGGTGGTTGAGGGGAGTTCCTCCATGGTGCTCAGCCCAGCTCCAGAGGGTGTTTGGGAGCTTGGAGGGTAAACAGCAGAGTCGGTGGGAGGCCACAAGACACGGAACTTAAGATCTGGGCTTCCAGAGTGAAACTGCCTGGGTTGGGCTCCTGGGTCTGCCACCTGGCCACGTGAACTTAGTTGAATTGCTTAGCTTCTCTGTGTCTCATTTGTCTTCTGTGGGAAATGAGGCTAATGACAATACCAATGAAATTGTGAGGAGTAAATGATGAAACTGCGAAGGGGTTAGAACAGTGTCTGGCACGTAGTGGACACAGTACAAGTTAGCTTTTGCTGATATTGGAGAAGGGTCACTGCTTCAGCGCCCAAAAACTGGGTTCTCAGGGTCCCTCTACTATTTATTTCCCATGAGCCCTCAAATAGCCATTTAACCTCTCTGGTCTCCAGTTGCTTCTCCATAAAATGAGGACGATAATGCCTCTGTATCTGACTCTTGGCAGAGGACTGGACCCAGTGACATTCCGTGGACTCGTCCAATGGCAGTATCTGAAATTTAACAGCCACCTAATATGGCCCAAGAGTGGGTGGTCCTAGCTAATGGTCAGTGGAGAAGCCAAAAAATGAAAGAACACAAATACTTGTTACAGGCATTTTGGTTCAAGTTATTTAAAACATTAAACCAAAAAAAAAAAAAAAAAAAAAACCCAACGATTTTGCATTTTAAACATATAAAGTAGCCAAATAGTTCGCAGTTCACACTATTCACCCAGAGATCACAAAGGTCCACATACTTGGTGATAATGATGACCAAGCAATTGTCCCCCATCTCCTTCCACCCTTGCCTGGCCATCCATGTAAAATGTTTGTGAAATAATATTTTTTGAAAATTAGAATGGCTTGTTTTGATGGTGCCAGTGGGGTCAAAGCAAGTTTGCCTCATTTGGCCTCAAGGCCAGTAGGAAAGAGCCCTAACCCCAGTTTGCCACTTATACCCTTCTGGCTTCAAAATGGAAGAATGCGTGAGGGAGAGACACTGGGTCATTGCAAATATATCTCCACGCCTGGAAATAAAACGATTGTAAATGCTTGTCCCACTGACGTAGCCTGGTAGTTTCTGCATCTTATTCCTGCACACAAATAAGAAGAATATTTCAGAAGGGGACCATGGGTAGCATTCCTTTCAAGAGATGATTTCGAGGCCTCAGTGCCAAGGTGCCTAGCACCTCCTTGCCCCCAGAATTAGCTCCATGCAGCTAGGATTGTAGTCGCAGGCCTGGCAGTGGATAGTTATTTTAACATAGGTTGGGAAAAGTCTGGGACCCCACCTGATGCAGAGAAGAACTCATTGAGAATTTTGACTAAGGCCTGGGCATTGCTGCATTATTGTTGGTGGTCCCAGGAAGAGAACACACCCTGGACCCTCTGAGTGGCGCTCTGCTTCTCTGCCCACAGACTGCGTTCCTGGGCAGTTCTCCACACCTCACTGGACTCTAGTTTCCTCTATCATTGAACCAGAGATGCAAGTGCCCACGCTCCCTAGAGGATGGGATGGAACAACCCCAAAAGATTTGTAGATCCTGCTAGAAACAAGAGTGTTTCCTGCTAGAAACTCATCGTGAGGTGATGGGAAGGGGCTCTCCCTTAAAGGACCTCCGAGTTCTCACTGACCCTAGAACACTGGTCTTGCACTCCAGGTACCCCAAACTGGCTGCGAAGCACCGGGAATCCAATACAGCGGGCATCGACATCTTCTCCAAGTTCTCCGCCTACATCAAAAACACAAAGCAGCAGAACAACGCTGGTAAGTGGTTGCCTTCTACCCAGAGCCCCTGGTGGCACTGTCCCCTGCCCAGGGCATCTTCAGACACTCAGACCAGAGAAGCACCTGGAATCAGTGCTTTTATTCACTCACCCTGAGGCCCCCTTGATGCAGGAGAGTGGGTGGTAGATCTTGCTTTCTGGCCAGTGCAGGAGAAACGGCCAGTGAGCCTTATTGTGGAATTGGAGGAGAGATGCAGTTTGTGTTCTGAGCCTGCCTTAGTCCACATCATGATACACTGCACACAGGGTCCTGCCTCGGCCATACTACTGTCTGTTTGTCCCCAGTTCATGACCCTGCTGTGCTCACAGGAAGTCCTGTTTGGAACGACACATTGCAGCTTCCTTCTGGTCCCTGAAAGACTTCTCAGGGGGTTGACCAGAGCCCATGGTAGGACAGGGCAGTCACCATGGTGGTAAATGCTCAAGGCAGAGCCCGGCCCTCTGCATTCCCCCCAACGGCAAGCGCAGAAGGTGCTGGGAAGCCTCTTCTCCAAGCCCGGCTCATCCTCCACCCGGCCCTTAATTTCTAGCATTGGCCATAGAACTCGGACTTGGTTCTCTTGTGGTGCCTTCTCAGAGGGGTTTGAGCTCCTCATTTAAGTGGATAGCACTTTTAGTCCCTCACTTGACTTGGTCCTTTAAGCATGAGCTGAAGCAATTTGAATAGAACTGTCACAATGAGCATGTGTAACTTTAGAACCGTGTTAGTTCCTGTGAGGAGAAGGAAGAAGGAAGAGGAAGTTTGCTTGCCCTCCGAATAGGAGGATGGAGCCCAGTGCAGAGCAAGGGCAACACGAAAACTTCATGAATGAGTGAGTGAATGAATGGTGATTGGCTGAACAGCCAATCTTGAGTCTTCATGAATGAACCAGGAACTGAATGTATATCAGATGAACACACAATGGATCCTGAAACAAGGTGGTCCATTTGTTTGGACCCCCTTGGAGGAAACTGCTGCAGGAGCTCAGAAGAGAAAGGCATCCCTTTGGACCAAAGTGACCAGGCAAGGCAGCCAGGATGAACTTTTGGCAAGAACAGTGGTGTGGTGGGAAGTAAATGATTCAGGAACAGCTGCTGTGGACCTGGATCCTATTATTTGGAAATAGAGTCTTTGCAGATGGAATTAGGTAACGGTCTCGAGATGAGGTGATACTGATTTCGTGTGGTCCCTAAATCCAATGACTGGTGTCCTTAGAAGAAGAAAAGAGGACACACAGAGATGGGGGTGGGGGCACGTGAAGACAGAGCAGGGATTACAGTGCTGCAGCCACAAGCCAAGGACTGCTTGGGGCCACCAGAAGCTGAAAGAGGCAAGGAAGCATTCCCCCAGAGCCTTGGGAGGGTACATAGCCCTGTGACACCTTGACTTGGATTTCTGGTCTCCAGAACTGGGAGAGGAGAGATTTCTGTTGTTTTAAGCCACCCAGTTTGTGGTCCTTCGTGGTGGCAGCCCTAGGTGGCTATGCAGCCCTCACAGCCATCGATCGGGTGAAAGGCAACCCCTGCCCTTGCCCTGCTGCAGACACAGAAGCAATGGGATGACAGTGGCTTGTCCTCGCCCCCAGGGGCTAAGCTGGCTCTCAACTCCAGTTTTCAGGTTCCACATCCAGCGTCCTTTCAGCCGCAAATATCTTCCTTCATAGTCGTTGAAGCGCCAGCAGACAGATTGTCTTAGCCGAGTCTTCCAGACTTCTCAGGTTCTGAGTGGTATTTACATATGAGCCATATTTACAGTTCTCCTGCCCCAAAGCCAAAGCAACCACTGAACATCATGTATCAATCTCATAAACTGAGCACTCTCCAATTTTCATTGTTTCCGCTTCTTCTGTTTCACCCTGTTTTTCTCTGTGATGGGTCTTGCGCTTGTGACTCCTTCTCCCCTAAAACTCATTTGCACATTTCAAGACGCCAGTGTTTCTCTTGTCCCCAGTTGCCTGTCCCCCAGATCACAGTCCTCTGTGCTGTTCTCTCCTGCCTTTTAACAAGACACCAAGTTCTTCCTTCAGTGTGACTATAGCTTCCCCTGCCGCCCCCTTCACTTTTCTTCCCCAAGCCCACACCCTTAGTCCTGGTCAGCTGGTCAGCTGGCTCCGCAAGTTCTTAGGCTCAGCCAGCCAGCACCCGGAGCTCCGGTGGGCCCGTCCTTGAGCAGAGAGCAGCATCCCTCTCGCGCTGGGCTTCGAGAGCTGGCACCATGGCCCCACCCCACCCAGCCGCTGGCCTGTGAGACCATCCACACCCTGTCTCTGCTTTGTCCGAGCTCTGTACTCACAGGTCTCTGCAAGGGCATCAACCTCAGCCCCCAGGCTTCCCCTGACAGCCTTCTGCATCTTCAGCTCTGCGTTTGTTTTTCCAACGTCCTTTTTTCAGACTGTCCCTTTTGTGTTTTCAATTTTTTTTTTTATCTTGAGCAGAGCCCTCTCTCCACCTAATACCCCAGCACCCTCCACCCAGCCCCCCAACACACTGACTGTCTTCTTGGACCTCTTCTGCCCTTTCAACAACAAAGCGTGAAAACACCCCACACTGTGACCTGGTTCTACATGATGGATCAGTTCTCCACTCCCGTGGTGGATACAGAAACCACCATTCAACATTTCCCTGTTGTTCACAAATCCTCAAAAAAGACCCCAACTACTGGAACTCAAGACCCCATCCTGGAGGAGCCATCCACAGCTAGCCCCCAAGGGAGTTGTCCGTTAGTTAGGACGTTCAGTCATTCATTTATTCATTCAACAAATACAGATTACACGAAGTGGATCCAAGTCTGAGCTAATGTATAAAGGGTGGTTCTTGTGTGCCAGGCACCGGGCTGTGTTCTGGACTTGCCAAGACAAATGAGACAACATCATTGTCCTCTATAAACTAACCATCCACAGGGGCCTGTGAAACATACAAACATGCAGTTACTGACCTGGGTTTGAGTCCCAGATCTGCCACTTACAGCTGTACCACTTTGCCTGAGAGGCTTCTCTCTGAGCCTCCGTTTCTGCATCTGTAAAACATACTTCATAATGCTTTCAATTTCATCAATCTGACAAATAAGGCCATTAATAGCATAGCCAAGGTCTGTCATGCAGAGTCATTTATTTATAAGTTAATGCATGTAAATCCTTTAGCACACTGCCTGACACATCATAAATGCTTTTCAAATGTTAACTTTGATTATTACTAGAGCAAACATGAGACAAACACGAATACTGGCATCAGAAACTGCTGCTGCAGCTCTTACTTTTTGACCCCTAATCAGCACTTCCAAATCTCCCACTCATTTATTCTCTTTTCTACTTGTTTAATTTTGTTTCCCATTTTCTTGGTGCATTTTCCTCCTCTCCAAAGTATACAGTTGCTCCCTTGGTCCATGGATGCAGAATCTGCAGATTCAGAGGGCTGACTGTCCTGTGCCACTTTATAAAACGGACTTGAGTATCTGTGGATTTTTGATACCCGAGGGCATTCGTGAGTTAGAAGAGCTCTAGGGATGACACCCAAGGATCACCCACAGCTGTGGGGTCAGAAGGGTCTGAGGAAGCGGAGCCAGGGAGGAAGATTAAGAAGCAGTAGCAAGTGAGGAAGGGGGCGGGGGGTCAGGGGATCGTGAAGATGAGGAAGAAAAACTTTATGGAAAAGACTGATCTATGATATAAAACACTGCCCAGGTCATGGGACGCTTTGTCTTTTTTTTTTTTTTTTTGAGGGTGCGGGGTACACAGGCCTCTCACTGCTGTGGCCTCTCCCGTTGCGGAGCACAGGCTCCGGACGCGCAGGCTCAGCGGCCATGGCTCACGGGCCCAGCTGCTCCGCGGCATGTGGGATCTTCCCGGACCAGGGCACGAACCCGCGTCCCCTGCATCAGCAGGCGGACTCTCAACCACTGCGCCACCAGGGAAGCCCGGCTTTGCCTTCTGTGTTCAGCTTTCTGGACCTGTCCTCAGGCATCCTTCTCCGACTGCTTCTCTCATCTGCATCAGCCCATAACTCAGACCCTACTCAACGGGAGAGCCAGGCTGACCCAGGAGCACAGGCCCTTCTCCCTTGGAACTCGGAGGTGCAGTGAGAGACCAAGAAACCACATGGCCCGAGGAAGGGCGTCTTGGAGACGGGAGAGAGCAACCCTGCATTTAGATTTGGCTGCAGGAATCCCTGCCCTGGGCCCCGCACATTTGTGTTTCAATCTTGCAAGGAAAGGTTTTGTCATTTGTTGAGTCTCGAAGGTTTATAGAATTCTGAAGCAGAAGGATGGTGGGGAGGGCGCGAGCATCATCCATCCCACCTTTGGCATGTCCGGTGACAAGCTTGGAGTTAGCCGTGCTCAGCTCTGCCCTGCATCCTGCATCCTGCCTCTGCCTGGCAGAGGCCACTTTCAGCCATGCTGGTGGCCCCATCTCTAATGTCCTCCCTCTCTCTCTGCGAGTACCCATCCTGGCACTTCTCCGTTCACCTTCCTCAGAGATGCCACCATGGCACACAGACCCCAGGCAACCCAAGGCCGGGCAGCAGCCCCCAGACTCAGCAGTTCTGGCTCCCCTCGCTTCCCAGCCCCACAACTTGCTCAGCGCTCTGCCCGCTGGGATGTCAGTTTGGTGTATCCCTTCCCTCGAGGGGTTTCTTTGACACGCTACTTTACCTTGTCACTCCCACTCTTCTCTGTCGTCTTGTAAGAGGACCTGGGCTTTTCTCTCTGAATATCCATCTTGTATTTTGCATTCTTTACCCTCAAGCTGCTGTTTGAACAGACTCTTAAAAACCTCTGCCAAACCCCTCGGCTTTCAAGAAACTCATTTTAGCTATTTATTCTAATCTGGGCATAAATGACTATATTTTACTTTCTTTTCCCCCACCTCTCTTTTTCCTTCTGCTTCAATCCTATCCATTCTACTGGTTTATTTCACTTTTTGTACATACTGCAGGGTCCAGGCAGTTAACAAATGGATCTCATGTGTGTTTTTAGTTCTCTATTTTTTTTTTTTTTTTGTGGTATGCGGGCCTCTCACTGTTGTGGCCTCTCCCGTTGCGAAGCACAAGCTCCGGACGCACAGGCTCAGTGGCCATGGCTCACGGGCCCAGCCGCTCCGTGGCATGTGGGATCTTCCCAGACCGGGGCACGAACCCATGTCCCTTGCATCGGCAGGCGGACTCTCAACCACTGTGCCACCAGGGAAGCCCCTAGTTCTCTATTCTTATTCGCTATTTTAAAAGTCCTTTTTTAATTCCTCCAGCCCTATCACGTGTCCCTAGATATAGTTAATATCCCTGCCCACGTGACCATCTCATTTTTGGCTTGTGTCTCATTCTCATGTACTTTCCCCCATTTTCCATCACCGTTCCTTTATCCTTTGCACAAGCCCATGTCCACGGGGCTCTCTTCCCCTGCTAAGAGGTCTAAAAAGTCCCAAACCCCTCTGTTTGTATCTAATCCATAGATCATATGCAGCCTCGCGGCTTTTCCTTCCTACATTTGCATATTCCTTTTTCACACAGCTGATACAGGCTGCCTGTACCACCTATTTCTGTGCTAAGTGGTGTTTTTCCCAATTCGGATGATTTTGGTCTTTCAACGCTCCCTCGAAATTCCCTCATCTCATCCCCCCTCAAGTCTGGCTTTCTCTCTTATTTCCGCCTCTGTATGCGTCCGTCTTGGGGGCTTTCTTTCTAATTTTAAAATGTATACTCCACTTGTCCCAGAATGGCTTTATAGCCACCCACAGGGACACGTAAAGCTCTGCAAAGCAACATACCTTAGAAGGAGGTGAGAAAGAAAAACAAGGCGGGTCATAAAATGAGCTCAGGGCGAGCAAGACAGGAAAGGCAGCTCCCAGAGCCCCTGTGCTGAATGCAGACGGCAGACCACGAGACCCTGGCCAAGATGAAAGCAAACCAGCCTCCCAGGAGAATGACGAGTATTCCTGAACTGGGGCTTGAGTCGTAGTCATAGAGGAGCTGTTATTGTCATCTTCTTTGTCCATTTCCTCCTGTGACTCCCCTTCCTGTTCTCTTGGAGCCCAGGCCCGCTGACTTCATGCCAGTATGACTTCTCCGTCTTCACCCCGCCCTGTGGCTGCACCCCTCCCCATCTGTCTCCTCTTCAGTCCTCACTACACCTGACATCCATGTTCTTCTTTTTCCTGCCTAGGCCTGTTTCTCTCTCTTTTTTAATCTCCTTCATAGACAGAGTCTTTTTTTTTTAAGTTTCTTTTTAAGTTTTTTTTTTTTTTTTTTGATGTGGACGAATTTTAAAGTGTTTATTGAATTTGTCACAATATTCCTTCTGTTTTCTGTTTTGGTTTTTTGGCCACGAGGCATGTGGATCTTAGCTCTCCGAACAGGGATCAAACCCTCACCCCCTGCACTGGATGGTGAAGTCTTAACCATTGGACCACCAGGGAAGTTCCCCATAGACAGATTCTTAAATCCACGCTCCGTATCTCCATTTATTCAGTTTCCATGCGACCCAATCAGGGGTGACCCAGACCCACCTTCATAAGCGTCATCAGTGCACGTGGGGCTAAATCCAACGGGCATTTAATTAATTAATTAACTAATCGATGAGTGTATTTATTAATTTATTTTTAGTAGAGTTGATTTACAATATTGTGTTAGTGTCTGGTGTACAGCAAAGTGATTCATATATATATATATGTATATATATATATATCTATTCTTTTTCAGATTCTTTTCCATTGTAGGTTATTACAAGATGTTGAATATAGTTCCCTGTAGGTCCTGGTTATCTATTTTATATATAGTAGTGTGTACTTGTTAATCCTGAACTCCCAATTTAGCCCTCCCCCTCCCCCCCACCTTTTTTTTTGCAGTACGCGAGCCTCTCACTGTTGTGGCCTCTCCCGTTGCGGAGCACAGGCTCTGGACGCGCAGGCTCAGCGGCCATGGCTCACGGGCCCTGCCGCTCCGCGGCATGTGGAATCTTCCCGGACCGGGGCACGAACCCGTGTCCCCTGCATCGGCAGGCGGACTCCCAACCACTGCCCCACCAGGGAAGCCCCCCTCCCTTTTTTTTAATTGACACATAACCTTGTATTAGTTTCAGGTAGACAACATAATCATTCAATATTTGTATTCATTGCAAAATGGTCACCACAATTTAAGTCTAGTTAACATCCATCACTACACACAGTTACAAAATTTTTTTCTTGTGATGAGAACTTTTAAGATCTACTCTTTTAGCAACTTTCAAATATGCAATATGGTGTATTATTAACTATAGTCGCCATGTTGTACATTACATTCCCAGGGCTTATTTATTTTATAACTGGAAGTTTATAGCTTTTGACCCCCTTCACCCATTTTGCTTGCTCCCCAACCCCTGCCTTAGGCAACCACCAATCTGTTCTCTGTTATCTATGAGCTCTGTTTTTTGTTTGTTTTGTTTTTAGATTCCACATATAAGTGAGATCATACAGTATTTGTCTTTCTCTGACTCATTTCACTTAGCATAATGCCCTCTAGGTCCATCCATGTTGTTGCACATGACAGGATTTCCTCCTTTTATGGCTGAATAATATTCCAGAGTGTGTGTGTGTGTGTGTGTGTGTGTGTGTGTGTGTATACACATATATATCACATTTTCTTTATCCATTCACCCACTGATGGACACCTAGGTTGTGTCCGTGTCTTGGCTATTGTAAATCACGCTGCAGTATACGTGGGAGTGCAGATATCTTTTTAAGTTAGTGTTTTTGTTTCTTTGGATAAATACCCAGAAGTGGAATTTTTAGTGTTTTTGTTTCTTTGGATAAATACCCAGAAGTGGAATTGCTGGATCATGCCTGTCTCTTTTTATTATGACTGATGGCCCCCTGTGCTGTGTTTGCAAAGATATCCCCCTTTCTAGCTATGGAAGACACTGGGATATCCTAACATACTCCTGCTAAAATATTTGCCCTAGTAAGATGCTTCTAACTTCCTAAATAAAGTCCTAAAGCCCCTTCCTTGGACACCCATGATGTGCTGGCCCCAGTGCTATGTATTTAGTGTCCCATGCTTGCACTGAATTGTCTCTCTAGCTGTTGACCTTTATTAGTTGTAAGTGCAGTGGCCATATTTTCCAAACTGAAAAATCTCATGTCTAACAAATTGCCTTCATTGAAAATAATCAAATTATAAGAAATCAGGACTGTCCCAGAAAATCCAGGACATATGTCTCCAAATGAAAAGCACCTGGCTTTTTGGTCCCCAGTCCAAATCCACACCTGGCTGCCACTGTGGGGGGGAAGGCAAGTGCATCGCATTTCCTGCCACCTCCTGGCCCCACATCCTGGACCAGACAAATGAGTGTCCATTAGCCATGAGCTTCTCTGAGCAGTCTTGGTTCTGTTTCCAAATAAGGATCAAGGTTTCCTCCCTTCCTGAGGCTTGTGTCAGCAGCTTCACTTCCTGGGACCTGGAAGCAGGTAGCAGGCGCCCTGGGTTTATTCTGAGAAAATTGATAGTCACAGCCACGTATCCTGAAGAAGACCCTCAGGGTATCTAGAAACCTCGGTGAGCTCATCTCATCATTGGGCTGGTCATTCTCTCCAGATGGACATGTGATTGAAGGCCTACATCATGGTGATCAACACAATATCAATTACTCTCATCCTGCCTCTCTCGCCCCCAGCATCTCCCGGAGTCCTCAGGAAAGGCAGCTTGAGCAAACCAGCCACAGCTGAATTCCTTACTCCTTCCTTGTCTCCCTCCTCCATTCAGGCCCGAATCTTCAAATCACTCCTGTCTTCTCTTCTAAGAGGTGCCCCCCGAAGTGGGCCATGCTCCAGGAGGATGCTAGTAGAAAAAGAATCTGCCTGTAGCACTGGCAATCTTTCTTTCCCTGCCATGTTCTCCAAGGCTCATGTCTGCATGAGCTCACCCCTGACCGCAGCCTGCCTGGCTCCATCAGACCAACACACAGATTCCTCCTGCATCCAGCTCTGCACATGCTTGCCCCTGCGTCAAAGTGCCTCTTCCCTAGCACAGCCCCTCACTCCCTTTTAATAAGATCTGTAAGACCCCTTAAGTACATATATTAAACAAGACAATCCCCATTGGATGTATAGAAAATTGAGGATCACAAGACTTCAGCTCAATATTAAGAAGTTTACAATTAAATCTGCAGAATGGGCCACTAACTAAAGAAGAGAGGGTCCCGTCAATGGAAGGATACAAAAAGAGACTGGACCTTCAGAGGTTGGACCTTTGCCTAACCTAAGTGGTCGACTATTATAAGACACGTATTTTAAGTACCACTAAGAAACAAAAAGTGCCTTCAAGTAAACAAAAATGCTTTCACTTAAACTCTAAGATTTTCATGGTAAGACGCAGTCTGATTTCGAAGATGTCAAATGTGAAAAAATGTGCATCTTAGTCTCAATGAAATATGGAAGGCAATTCCCATAGCCCTTTTTAAGTCTAACATTCCGTTACTTCCTAGAGGCTAAGCATGAAATGTCAAACCCTCCCTTCTGCTTGACCTTGAGCTACCCTGTTGGAAGGAAAGCGAATTGAGGTCAATACTGCTTCCAGATCCCTCTGGGATGGCTGTCCTAACCCCATATCCCTTTGTCTCTCCTGCCTGGAAACAAGTAGTGCTTATCTCTTAGCTCAGGGTTTGGCAAACTTTTAGACTTTTCAGGCTCTGCAGGATGTCGCCACTGCTCAGCTCTGCTGCTGGAAGAATAAAGTGGCCACGGACAATATGTAAACCAATGGGTGTGGCTGTGCTCCGATACAACTTCATTTATGGCACTGAAATTTGAATTTCACAACATTTTCAGGGATCACAAAGTATTATTCTCTTTTGACTTTTTTTCAACCATCCAAGAATGTAAAAACCATTCGTAGCTTCAGGGCAGTGCAAAAATAGGCAGTAGGCTGGATTTGGCCCTTGGACTATAATTTGCTGAGCTCTGCCTTAGGCAGTCCAGGGCTACAATAGCAGATTCTCTTAATTTCTATGCCTCTCATCCTCCTCATCTCTAGTATAGAGACTATAATAGTGTCCTTTTTTGCATTGTCATGTTAATTAAACGAATGAATACATTAAAGCACTTCAGCCAGTAGGCACCAATAGGTGATGGCTATTACTGCTTCTGCTATTCATTTCATGAATCCTGCCCCAGATTCCATGGTACCCACCCTTTGGACTGGGCAGTCCAGCTTTCCCGGTAATGTAGAAGTATGTGCTGCCCTCTTCTGGCAGGTGGAGGAATCAGCGTGAGGGACAGCTCATCATGTTTTAGTGTAAGGAAACCTATGGACTTTTAAGCATCTTCTGCGTTCAGGGACTCGGTTATCCTGAGCTTTTGTTGGGAGTTCCAGAAGAGGCCAGGTCTCCTTCGGGGGGCTCGAAGCCATCTTGCTTTCTCTGTCCCCTGCACCCAGGGTGAGGCATGTGTCCCAGGCCTGATGGATCCTCCAGAGGTCGCTGGCTGCCTGGTGATAAGCTGTCCTCCATCAACTACTTCTTTCTCCCTTGCCTCTCCCCACTCCATCACCTCCAGTCTTTGCTTTTATGAACTTCCTTGACCTAAACTAGGACAGTATTTGAAAGGAGTCGGAGCGGCCTGGGAGGGCCGTTAGCCCAGAACTAACGAGCCCTTTACTATCAAAGCCCCCTGTGCTTCTTCCTGCGGCCTCCTGAAAGCCAGCTTCTGTGGGGGGCAGTGGTGGAGCGTTTCTCCAGATTCCCCAGGATGTGGCAAGCCGCGTTCAGAAGCCAGTGTGTGCATTTATTATTCCAAGCCAACCATTTCCATCCCAGGAACTTCCTTCCTTCACCTCTTCCTCGCTCCTGCCCTCAGCCCCAGGTCACGGTGGGCCCAGGCTGGAGGCCAGGCCTTCCCAAGGGGATGGGCACGACCCTCCCTTATTCAGCCTGATGCTCAGAGATGAAAGCTAAGGCAAGATGTCAAAAGGAGAAGGAACGTGCGTTGTAATCGCGCTGCTCAGAGACAGAGGTCCTGAGGTGGCGTGGGCTTCCAGATCTATTCTATAAGAAACCCCAACGTCTTCTTTTGGAGGAAGATAGCTGTGTCCAACTCGGGACAATGGGTTCCCTGGAAGGAGGCCCGAGCCCAGGCTGTTATCACGAGGGCATCTCCGGGGTGGTCCCTGGACTACCACAGTGCGGAGGGTAACGAGGGGGACTGCCTTCCCACTTCCTCACAAAGCAGCCATTGCTGTCTCATTTCAAAAACGCCTCTAGTCATAAAGGAGCCCTTCAGGCTGCCTTCCTTGGCCACCCTTGCGTGCCCAGGGCCAACTTGGGGTATTTTGTTTGTTTGTTTGTTGGGTTACCGTTTTGCTTTGATTAACAGTCTTACGAGGAAAAATAACCTAGGCTCGGGGGGACCCACCTCCGAGGTGTGGAGCGCCCTGCAGAGATGCTCGGCTGTCTTCACACCCACGGAGGGTCCTTGAGGCTAAGAGCCGGAAGGAGGGGAAGGGTCGAACAATTCCTTTTGGCACCTACCAGCGGTTGCCCAGAGCATCCCTCCAGAGGGTCTTTGATTTGGCTTATGATCAAGGCCGTTGCTGGCCATGTCTAATTTCACAGATGTTGCTCCTGAAATGAAGTCTTCAGGAAGGCGGTTGGTGGCATGGGGCTGTTGAAGGCGGCGGGCCTGGGGAGGGAGGAGGGGGGAAGGGGGATGGCAAGCAGGGTCCTGTGTGGGTGGGCGCATTCATTAGTGGAGAGAGCCGCCGTTAGCTGTGTGGGCTCCCGGCAGCAGAGCTGAGACCACCAACACCATTCCATGTGCTGGAATTTCCCGCCGTCTGACCAGAACGAGCTCGCCTCGCCTGGCCTGGCCTCGGATCAAGGCCTGGGGAATAAAGAACATTAAATGACTAATTCGAACACGAGTTCAGTGCTCTTGCACCTCGGGCTACCGTTACTTTGTCCTGTGCAACAGATACAGACTCTTATACAGTCTGTACGTGGGAACTCAATCTCTACCTTTCTCTCTCTCTCCCCCTCCATGCAGACATACACACACAGAAACAGCTAGTGTGTGTTCTGATGTTTCTATGTGCCAGCTGAGGCCATTACATAGCTCTTTAAATAAACAGGGTCATCGATCAATTAATTTGAAAAAAAAAAAAAAGTGCTTGCGTGTAAAGTTGTATTAGTGCCAGGACATGATGGAGTAGCTTTGCCGTTAAGCCCCATGGTGTTCAGACCACAGAAGCATGGGATGCGTGTGGGTGCAGGTGTCTACATGTCGTTGTGCGCGTACCGGTCTGGAGGGCTGTAGTTGGTTTATACGGTGACTGCACTCATAGTCCCTCATCTGTGATTAGAACGTAGCTTTGAGGGAAAAGTCCCCCTCTTCTCTGTTGACTCTCGGTGGAGAATGGCTCTGGGGAAATGAGCACGTAGAATGGGTTCCCCATTTGTGGTGGAGCTGGGGCTGAAAATGACAAGATGTGAAATCCAGGTAGTGGGTTGAACCTTCTAACCAAAACTTCAGATTCACCCCAATTATGAATCCTCCTTGTCAAATCTGTCACGATCTTATCCAGGCAGGATGGGCAACATTCTCGCCATTTCACACGAGGAAAGCTGAAGCATGGATAAACTGTTCAGAAGACATGATGGAGCCAGAGATGGACACAGGGCAAACCAGGCATTTCTCAGCTTTTAAACTCTTTTGCTAACTAGTAATACTAAAACATAAGAATTGAAACCAGGGGTTAAATCCAGTCTGGTATTTATCAGCAACTTAGAGAGGATTATTTATTTATTCACTTAATTAAAATATTTTATTTTCTTCCTTCTTTTTTTATTATTTATTTTCTTTATCTTTTTGGCTGCATCGGGTCTTAGTTGCGGCACGCAGGATCTTTGTTGAGGCATGAGGGATCTTTCGTTGTGGCGTGCAGGCTTGTCTCTAGTTGTAGTACGCAAGCTCCAGAGCGTCTGGGCTCTGTAGTTGTGTTGTGTGGGTTCCAGAGAGCGTGGGCTCTGTAGTTTTGCAGCATGCGGGCTCTCTCATTGAGGCGCCCGAGCTCAGTAGTTGTGGCATGCAAGCTTAGTTGCCCTGCGGCATGTGGGATCTTAGTTCCCTACCAGGGATGGAACCCGCTTCCCCTGCATTGGAAGGCAGATTCTTTACCACTGGCTGGACCACCAGGAAAGTCCTGAAGATAATTTATTGAAAAACAAAGTTGCTACACAGAATATTGACTTTAAAACCTCTAGCTTTCTTTAAAACCCTGCTCTAGAACTGTCTTTCTGGAAGGCATCCCAACCCACCTCCGGCCTATTGGTGAGTTCAGCCTGAGAAGCCTCATGAACTAAAGAGACACATAAGTTCAGGACTTAAGGCTCAAGTGGCACTTCACTCTGCCTTGTGATCCAGACCATTATCCAACTTGAACGTACATTTGAATCCCCGAGGGGTCTTGTGACAATGCAGATATTGATGGGTCTAGGGTGGGGCCTGAGGGCCCCCAGGTGGTCCTGATGCTGCTGGTCCAGGACAGAGCTTTGGGAAGTAGGGTCTCATTCATCATCCTCATCCCCAGAGCGCAGCTCATCATCTAGCCCAGAACAGGTGCTCAATAAACATTTGCTAAATGAATGAACGAACCATATCCCAAACACCTCGAGATGCCCCAACCCTCTCTGCTCATTTACTGAGAGAGGATGGAAGGGCTGACCCTGCTTCACCCATGTCAGGAGCATTTCCTCCAGGATGCTTCCTGTTCCAGCCTGTCCTGCACTCACCTTTAAGCCTGTCCCACTGTACAGCCCCTTCCATTCTCTTGGTTACCCCTGACACTTCCCAGTCTCCTTTTAAATTTTATGATACTCTATTGCTAGAACTGTCTCTCAGCTGAGAACATGTCATGCTTATATAACCTCTGTTATATTAAATCCAGTATCATGGTAGGAAAAAAAAAAGAAAAACCTCATTTAAAACCAATCAGTAGGGCTTCCCTGGTGGCGCAGTGGTTGAGAATCCACCTGACGATGCAGGGGACACGGGTTCGTGCCCCAGTCCGGGAGGATCCCACATGCCGCGGAGCGGCTGGGCCCATGAGCCATGGCCGCTGAGCCTGTGCTCCACAATGGGAGAGGCCACAGCAGTGAGAGGCCCGCGTACCACAAAAAAAAAAAAAAAAAAAAAAAAAAAAAAAAATCAATAAAAGTGTAAAAATCTGAACAGTTCCCCCCATGAAGACTGTCAGTGTGGGTGGTGGTGTTGGCTTAAATGGTATTTTTCTTGTCACCCTCATTTTTATAACTACATTCGAGGAACGTTATATTCGGTGTTAAAGGTGAAACATCACCAAGAGCGGGGAAAGTAAGCACCCAAGACTAAATTCTAGTGTTCTTCCAGCCAGAAGCCAGCGGTCAAATTATTTTTCTAGGAACTCCTAGTTGAAGAAGCATTTAATGACCTGGATCATAGTAAGAAATGCGTTTCTCTGTGCGCATGTCCAGAACGCCTTCCATTCCTGAATATTCCAGGGAAGAGGGTCCCACCCAGTGATTTCTCAGCACCCCCCCCGCCCCCCCGCCCAGCTCTAACTCTGATGGTCACATGCCTGCTGGCGTTTGCACTGACAGTTACCCATGTTTTGTTTCCATGGTGGAGACCTCAAAGCAAGCTTCCTCAACGCTCTGCCCAGGTCTGGCCCTGGCCTCCATACTGCTTGCATCACTTGGCAGGGGGCTGCAGATTGGTGATGGCCTTTGCATCTCATTTGACTCTGATGACCCTGCAAGAGGGCATGCCAGGCCAAACAAATGGAATCCCTGCATCCATCCCCCAGAAACCAAGGGCTCTCAGCACACAAAGAAAGGAGCCATCCTAGGTCCTCTAAGGACAGGAAGCCTGATGCATAAACATAGGGAGACATGGAGTTACATTTTAGGGCCTCTCATCTTTCCTCAAACCCCACTGAATAGCTCAGTCTTTCAACAAATACGTAGTCAGTACCAGACACTGCCCAAGGTACTAGAATTATAATGTAATAATGAAATATTGGCAATATCTATGGGTACTGGCAAAGGCTGTGTTTGGCTGCATATGATACAAACCTGATCACAGAACCTAAAGCACATATTTATTTTATTTTACTTAGCAAACCTATGTAGCATTTTATCAGTACTATGTTCCATGCCCTGCTCTAAGCACTCTTTATAAATGTTTACTTCTTTTTTAAAATTTATTATTATTATTTTTTATACAGCAGGTTCTTATTAGTCATCAATTTTCTACACATCAGTGTATACATGTCAATCCCAATCGCCCAATTCAGCACACCACCATCCCCAGGCCCCCGCCGTTTTCCCCCCTTGGTGTCTATACGTTTGTTCTCTACATCTGTGTCTCAACTTCTGCCCTGCAAACCGGTTCATCTGTACCATTTTTCTAGGTTCCACATACATGCATTAATATACGATATTTGTTTTTCTCTTTCTAACTTACTTCACTCTGTATGACAGTCTCTAGATCCATCCACGTCTCAACAAATGACTCAATTTCATTCCTTTTTATGGCTGAGTAATATTCCATTGTATATATGTACCACATCTTCTTTATCCATTCATCTGTTGATGGGCATTTAGGTTGCTTCCATGACCTGGCTATTGTAAATAGTGCTGCAATGAACATTGGGGTGCATGTGTCTTTTTGAATTATGGTTTTCTCTGGGTATATGCCCAATAGTGGGATTGCTGGATCATATGGTAATTCT
Source organism: Mesoplodon mirus (assembly GCF_964341445.2). Taxonomy (NCBI): domain Eukaryota; kingdom Metazoa; phylum Chordata; class Mammalia; order Artiodactyla; family Ziphiidae; genus Mesoplodon; species Mesoplodon mirus. The sequence continues at coordinate 77,381,443 of NC_138988.1, read as the reverse complement.
ATTTTTAGTTTTTCATAGAACCGCCATACTTTTCTCCATAGTGGCTGTATCAGTTTACATTCCCACCAATAGTGCAAGAGGGTTCCCTTTTCTCCACACCCTCTCCAGCATTTGTTGTTTGTAGATTTTCTGATGATGCCCATTCTAACTGTTTTGAGGTGATACCTCATTGTAGTTTTGATTTGCATTTCTCTAATAATTAGTGATGTTGAGCAGCTTTTCATGTGCTTCTTGGCCATCTGTATGTCTTCTTTGGAGAAATATCTATTTAGGTCTTCTGCCCATTTTTTGATTGGGTTGTTTGTTTCTTTAATATTGAGCTGCATGAGCTGTTTATATATTTTGGAGATTAATCCTTTGTCTGTTGATTCATTTGCAAATATTTTCTCCCATTCTGAGGGCTGTCGTTTTGTCTTGTTTATGGTTTCCTTTGCTGTGCAAAAGCTTTGAAATTAGGTCCCATTTGTTTATTTTTGTTTTGATTTCCAGTACTCTAGGAGGTGGATCAAAAAAGATCTTGCTGTGATTTATGTCAAAGAGTGTTCTTCCTATGTTTTCCTCTAAGAGTTTTATAATGTCCAGTCCTACATTTAGGTCTTGAATCCATTTTGAGTTTATTTTTGTGTATGGTGTTAGGGAGTGTTCTAATATCATTCTTTTACATGTAGCTGTCCAGTTTTCCCAGCACCACTTACTGAAGAGACTGTCTTTTCTCCATTTTATATCTTTGCCTCCTTTGTCATAGATTAGTTGACCATAGGTGCGTGGGTTTATCTCTGGGCTTTCTATCTTGTTCCATTGATCTATGTTTCTATTTTTGTGCCAGTACCATATTGTCTTGATTACTGTAGCTTTGTAGTATAGTCTGAAGTCAGGGAGTCTGATTCCTCCAGCTCCGTTTTTTTCCCTCAAGACTGCTTTGGCTATTCGGGGTCTTTTGTGTCTGCATACAAATTTTAAGACTATTTGTTCCAGTTCCGTAAAAAATGCCATTGGTAATTTGACAGGGATTGCATTGAATGTGTAGATTGCTTTGGGTAGTATAGTCATTTTCACAATATTGATTCTTCCAATCCAAGAACATGGTATATCTCTCCATCTGTTGGTATCATCTTTAATTTCTTTAGTGTCTTATAGTTTTCTGCATACAGGTCTTTTGTCTCCCTAGGTAGGTTTATTCCTAGGTATTTTATTCTTTATCTTTATAAACGTTTACTTCTTAATAGGAGTTTGCTTTTCTCACATCACAAGAAGTCCAGAGAAGAGAGAATTCCATGCAGTTGTAGTTCTTCAAGAAGTCATGGATCCAGCTCCTTAGAGCACCTGATTCTCCATCTTGAGTGTGTGACTCCCATTCTCATGTCACAAGATAGTTGCTCCACTTCCAGACATTACATCTGAGTTCAGGCACTGCCAGCTATATCTTGTCTTTTCTTTCCCAGAAGCGTATCCATCAATTTCCACTTAACATTTCATTGGCAAGAACTTGATCATTTGGCCTCCTCTAGTCTGGGAGTCTGGGAAAATAAGTATTTGTGACCCAGCATGTTGCTACTCTGAAAAAATCTGGGTTCTCTTGGTAACAAAGAAGGTAAGAGTGAATTCTTGCATATAATTCACTTTCAATTTAGTATGATTTTTTTAAAAAACTGCAGTGAAAGTATCTCAGCTAGCCATGCCAAAAAAAGGCATACTATTTCAAATTCTCCCTTGGGGTTGACCAATTCTGAATCATTACCCCACCTAGATTTTAGGCAACAGAAATATAAAATTGCACACTTAATCTGCAGTACTCTTACTTCAAACTTTAGAAGATACAAGACTCACGTAGCAAAAGCTGTTTAGTAAAAGTTATAATACACAGTGGAGAGTTACCCCCCCCAGACTGTAATCCATGGGGGGGCAAGAGCGGGCACCCAGAGATCTGCTCTGAGCAAGGGAGGGGGCGGGTGTAATTGTGGCCTATCTGGGAAATTCTGCAAAAGTGTCGGTCACCCCCAACCCCCGCTCATCTTAGCCTCTAAGTTTGCCTCATTGCATGACTGTTAGGACAAAGGCCCACTCTGGTGGGACTGTGGTCACGGCAGCAGAGTCAGAGTGAAAGGACCAGCTGAACACACGAAAAAAAGACTCTGCCTAATTCATCCGGGGTGACTTCCTCGAGGCAGACGACCAGTCAAGCACAATATTTATCAAGCAGTCCTTTTCCCCGCAACTCTAAGAATTTATTAGCTGTTTTGTAGCTTTGGTCCTTATACACCAGCATCATCCCACACTACACATAGCGACCAGGTGCTGTCCCAAGCCCTCTGCAGGCGTTATTCACGGCCCTCCTATAAGGTGTGCTGTGCCATGATGTCTATTTTGCACATGAGGAAACTGAGACACCAGAGGTTAAGGTAGTATGTGGCAGAGCTGGGATCTCAACCCAAGCAGCTGGTCCCATGGTCTGTGCACTCGATCTGGGCACAGTCTACATTTAATACAGTTCATTATTGAAAATGCATGTGGTACGGAGTTGTTGAACAAGAGTAGGTAGGTCATTTCGGAAACTGGGATCAAATCAACTCATAAAACAACAAATACTGATTGAACAACTACCACATATGTTTCGCTATATGTACCCAACCCTCCCAGTTTCACCTCTAGAGTCCTAACTCAGCAATCCGTGGGGAACTAGGAGTCCCAAACCTGGCCCATAGAGGGCGCTCCATAGATACCCGTTTAACAAATGAAAGAACGGGCCAACTGGAAAGGAATTTATAATCACAAAACGACTAGATCCAGTAATCATTTCAATACAGAGCTGTGACAGCAGGGTGGCCGTTTCTAAAGCTGTTAATAGCTCTTACATAAAAGATGTGGCCATTTGAGGATGAAGCAAGGCAGAATGTGGTTAAATCATTTCAGCCTGTTTGGAAGGGTTGAGAGTTGAGAATGAAAGTCTCTAGGTCTAAACGCTGGAACAGATGACTGAGGAAGTCAGAATCTCCCTTGACCAGCTCCTTCCAAATGTTTGAACATCAGCACTCCAGCTAATCTATGGCCTGATACTTAAAAATAACCTGTTGGAAAATCACTGTAAAAAAACTCCCAGTTTTCAGCCTGATTCAGTCCGCTGCATAAACTACAACCAGCATTAATAGCTTTAGTCAGCATTTATGTCGCTCTTCCTATTAGCACAATGGGTTTTACAACCATTTATGAGTTTCTGGAAAGCCTAATAGAAAACACACATACGCGTTTGCTGCGGAAGCTGCAGAAGAGGTTTTTTTTTTTTGAATCTCATTCAGCCAGTAGGGGGCGCCACCTCCCCGTCACAAAAAGTCGGGGCCAGGCTCCCTAATGGGGACCACATTCCCTCCTGGCGGCTCCAGCTAGTTTTTACCCTCCCTGGTGAGTTTCTGCATTTTCCTCTTCAGCTGGCTGCATTCAGTGTCTCTCTGTCTCTTTCTCCTCCTGTTCATAAATAAACATTTGGGGCGTTTACATGGTACAGACTGTGTCCACAAAAGGAAACCTACATGTGAAGAGCTACGTGATAATCTTTCTCTTCAAATTTACTGTGGCTTTTAGGAGATTTAGCAAATTATCTGAATCTGGAATTGTCTATGTGATCCATACCTCCCCTCATACTTTAAAATCATAGCTTATGAAAGGCATGTTGGATTGTCCTAAATTCTTTACCACGCTGGTGTTTTAAACACAGCCAGATAATTGCCAAAGACTCATCTTTCTTAAAGAAAAATCTTTGTTCTCGTTGTTTGTTGTTTTGGGGAATAATACTTCTGAACAAAGGGCAAATATGAAGTTGATTTGTGGAGCTGTATAAGTAAGATGATTATTCACAATGATGCCCTACAGGGCTTGAGGAGGAAGCTATGCAGAGGATCTGTCTCTTCCTCAAGGAAAATCCTTTGGAATTCTTTGGAAATCTGTCAGAGAGTGCCCCATTCACTCGATGATTCTCTCCACGAAAGGGGGATGAGGAGGCATCCAACGATGTACTAGATCCCAATCCACCATAGTTGCCAGAGTTGAATCCTGCCTTGGGAGTAGAGAATTATCTACTGGCCTCTTATTGGAAGAACCACAAGAATTTGCCATTTAACATCCTTCTCATTCAAGGCCAAAATCCCTTCTAGAATGGAGGGAATAATACTCATGGCAGCATGAGCTGCAGACTCTTCTCAAGGCCAGGTGACGCCACACAAGGGAACCCTAGGGGGTCTGCTGAAATTGTCATTGCTTTTTGCTTTCTCATAAACCACTGTTTTTCTGCCTTTCCTGTTTTCACCAGTGCCTAGAAATGGGGACCCGGGAACTGCTTCCCACATATGAGCCCGTCACAGACAGAGTCCATTTGACAGCATCCTCCATTCCTGGTCTGATGCCAAAGTGGACGTGAATTCTCCAAACCATCAAACCAAGAATATTTGACACACCCAAATAGCCCAGAGAGAAAAACGTTCAACCCAAAGAGATGATTCCAGGAGACTTGGGGTCCCGAGTGTGTCGGGGAATGCAGGAGTGGGCTTCACCCTCTGAGCTCCCTCGATTCTCCTTGGACCTGCGAAGTTCTGGGGTGATGGGATAAGCCTCACTTCAGACAGCCAGCTTCTGCCTTGAGTTTATCTCCTGCTCTCATCTTTTACCCACTCTGTCCTTGCTCCATCCTCAAACTTACATTCTACAGCCATAATAATGATAATAATTAGTATAATAACAATGATGTTTCATTAAGTCCCACCGGACTCTGTAGGGCCAGTGGCAGGATTCAAACCCAGGTCTCCTGAACACCGGAGCTCTGGACCACCTTGCCTGGTATCATGGCTGTTATCACAGGCCCTCTCTGGCAGCCTGGTCCAGGGCTGTGTGACACCCCCGACCCAGGCTCTCTCCGTCCCTTCCCTGATGATACCAGTGATATGCCAACATAGCCAGAGGACCCAGGCACAGCAGAGAAGGGCCCACCAAACCAGAAGGAAAGCCATTCCCATCTCCTACAACCCTGCTACCATTTCTGCCTCACTGGGGTCTAAGGACCCGGCAGAGACACTGCTTTAAGAGTGAAGGGACCGTGGGGATCAGCTACCCCTTACCTGCTTTGTGTTCTAGAAGGGTCACTGTGAATCAGAGTGGGTGTGGCCCCCAGTTTCTACCTGCTTTATAAGTTTCCCTCTATGTGGTCATTCATACTCATGTAACCCACATATAACTGGGCCACCTTCCTCTCTTTAAGGACTCTTGCAACAGAGAAAAGCTACATGACTCTAATTCCAAAACCTGGAAGAGGAATTCAGATCTTTACAGAGGATGTTTAGTGAGAGGAAATTACACTGCCCGTCACAAAGCTGAAAGTCCTAGATATGCCCTTAGAACATCTTTTTCTCTCCTCAAAACTGTATTCTTTATGATAGCATCTACGTTTCTGCTCACCTGGCCCACCGCTTCTCTTCCCCCGCCTCCCATAACTCTCCTGGGCCTTTCTGCTGCCCCCGCCCCCCTCCTGTCTCCTGGATCTTTGGCCCTGGGCATCTCACAGAAGAACAATTTGACCTCTCTTGGTTTCTAAAGAAAGCCTTCTTTCTCCAAAAGGTGAGGAAGAAGTGATAGTAAATTCTGACTCTTTGATTTTTTTTTGTTTTTCCCATCACATTTTCATTCATGCTTAAAGCTATCGAATATCAACAAGGTGAGGCCATCTTTGTATTTTCCCTCCAAGGATATGTGATGGCCAGAAACATCTCTGTTGTGGTCTCCCTCAGACCACAGCAGCATTTTTTTTTTTGCATCCTTTATATTGACATGGTCTCAAATGAGAAGATGAAAATAAAAACTTTATTCAGTCAGCCAGGTATTTCTCAATATGTAGATATTTCTTCCTTCATAGGCAAAACCCAAATGGATTTCTTTCTTCACCCAGATGTTTTGCTATCACCTGAGGCAATGGGACAGCACTGGCCCCGAGTACACGCAGAGTTGCTATTTGTTACTGAGGAATGATGTAAAGGGCCCTGGTAAGCTCTCTCTTCAGAGATTATTCCTTCTAGAGCCAATCATGGTTACTGAGAGCACCACGGATTATAGCTAAAATCAACCCATTAATAGCAGAGTACAAATATGTTATCAAATAGCTGGAAGCTAGGACATGAGGAATGGTATCCTGACAGCCACACTCTTGTCAGAGGAAAGGGGTACGTGAGAAAGGTCTGCAGTATGGAAGGAAGATGGCAGGCTGGGTGGACCCCCAAGGAACAGTGGGCCAGTCCTCAGCATCCAGACATGGCCTTGCAGAGTAGAAGAAGTTTAAGTTTTAGAATCCAGCAGCCCTGGTTTTAACTCCTCGTTTGGCTTTTAACTCGTAGGATAGGATTACTATCTTGAAAATATTTTCCTGAGTACCTAACTCTAATCTGTCCTACGCCTCCATCAACTCAATGAGAGATGAGGGTTTCTATAGAAGGAATTCTAAGAAAGAGCAAAGACTTTAATATTTAGCCTCTGATATTCAAAATAGCATTTTCAACAAGACAGTAGCCTTGCAAGCCAAGCTATTGTCTTAAAATGTCCTAGATGCCTTTTTCTCTCAATTTTAGCACATCAGGAACCAGGCCTGGAGGACTCAGATCACAGGGAGGATAGCTGCTCTGTGGTTGAAGGAATCTTTGACATAGGAAACTGAAACAGGGGTTTTGGGGATGAAGGAGGAGAGAGAGGCAGGGAGAAAGGGAACTAGAGACGTGTCTGGGGAGCCCCATGGGATGCTTTGCTCAGGTATTCTTCCCAATCAAAGTTTTGGACAAAGGCAAGCAGCATTCCACCTCTGACCACCACCCAAGGGTCAACATCCCCACGGTTACTCTGGAAGGATGTGGAGGGTCAGCATCGCTGAGAAGAGACAGAACCCCTGTGGTAGCCTCCCCAAGCCGCCCACCCGACAGACATCAGGATTCCCGTCTCCCCAGTGCCAGGAGGTCCCAGGGTCCTCCTCACCTACCCACTCCCCATTTATTCAGGAGGAAACGCAGGGAGAGCAGGTTCTCTGAGTAACTGAGCATTTTTATGAAAGAGACTGAGAATTCCCTAGAGGGACTATGTAGATTATTACATCAACTAGATTCTAATCCAGAATGGACTAAATTAAAGTTGTTGTTTTCCCATGACCCACGCGTTGGGAGCTTGTCAGGAAGAGCAAAGCGGTTAAAAACAAAACAAGGGGGGGGCTTCCCTGGTGGCGCAGTGGTTGAGAGTCCGCCTGCCGACGCGGGGGACACGGGTTCGTGCCCCGGTCCGGGAAGATCCCACATGCCGCGGAGCGGCTGGGCCCGTGAGCCATGGCCGCTGAGCCTGCGCGTCCGGAGCCTGTGCCCCGCAACGGGAGAGGCCACAACAGTGAGAGGCCCGCGTACTGCAAAAAAAAAAAACCAAAAAAAACACAAAAAACAAGGTACGTTTTTCATGGTACGTCCCAGGAGTCGTTTGAACAGCCTGCTGGCACAGGCCTGTGTGCCTTGGATGGGACTAAGACTCAATGTCTTTATCTGTTCAATGGGGATGAATAATAACTCTCATCTCAATAGCTTCGTTGTGTATTTAAATGATCAGTGGCGTAAACACCCCTGGTCCACTTCAGAACATCAGTAAGTGTATTTCGTGCCGGTGCCGAGGAACAGGATTCAAGCAGGGAAAGGAACACAGCAGGGGACAGGGTGCCCGCTCTGGGGTAGGCTCCCTTCCCCACCATCTCCTTCTCCACGGGAGAGGTGAACAGACCCCCATCCAGGCCACGGACCCTGATCAGAGGTGGACCCCTGGTTCTTATCTGTCTGCAAGTTCACGTGCCAGAGAAAAATAACATACGAGAAACTGAGAACATAGCAACCTGGGCCCCCAGGGCTGCTCCTGTCCTTTCAAAGGCCACCTGTGACATCGCTCAGCTCCAAGTGAATTTTGAGCCCCCCAGGGGTCTGCATGGCTCTTTGCTGCTTGATATCCCCGCTGCACAAAGCATGCCAGCAAACCAGGGCTGAGCCCTGCTTGCAAGAGCTTGTTGGAGGCTGGGTCTTGGCTCCCTGGTCCCCATTCAGCCTCCATGCCCGGGTAAGAGTATATTATTTTCTTAGCTCAAATTGCCGTTTCCAAGTCATTATTTCTCTACGAAGAGAAAACAATATTGGGTCTTATGTAATATCAACCTCAGTGAATCTGGAAGTGATCATGGAATGGGTGGATTTTTTTTTCCCTCCTTAAAAAAGAGAAAAATAAATTTGAGATTGTTTGCATATGGCTGAGAATATTTATGAACTATTCCCCTTGTTTCCTCATCACATATTTTACCCAGTGTGTTTGTGTGTGGTACGGAATAAATCTTTACGGGAAGGGTGGGGTGGAGAGGGGAAGAAAGCAGTTCAAGGACTGGGGATCCATCAAGTGCCTGGGACGTTAGTGGTCCCGGGTCTCGGGGTCCCCTGGCCTCAGGCTTGCTTGCTGCTCTCTGAGGTTTCCCCCACCCCACCCCCCACCCAACGCCGTCCTGCTACTCAGAGGAAGTCTTTAGGAGGGAGGGTTTCAAATGCCAACACAGAAGGAATTAACATCTTCTTGTCGTTCTGGTTTCTTTCACATCCCCTTCACTCTCAGCAGAGCAGAAAGTTTAACAGCAACGGTTTCATGACCTGGGTACCATTAGCCAAAAGAGATCATTAAATTCTATGGATGCCAGATTGAGCCGGGGGGTCAGAAGAATGAATGAGTTGGCAGGTAGGGGGGAAAGAACCAGCAGAGAATGTATTGGTGCTGGTCTTTGTCATTCAACAACACAGCAGTGTGTTAGCACACAGGTACGTCTATCTCCCTCTGGCCCTGCCTCTCAACACAGCTTGTCACCGAGAAGGATCCCGAGGGAGGGTAAGGGACAGGGCTGTGGCTGGACATTCAGTCAGTAAGAGAAGCCAAGCTGCAGGCCATTGAATTTCCTCCTCTAGGGACTGGGCTTCAGAATCGGAGCTTAGAATCTCTCGTGCTCTGCCGTACCTTGGATTTTTTGAGGAATATACTGACCAAGAGTGTGGGGTGAGGGACAGAGAGCAGGATGACTGCCACGTTTGGTAACACAATGGCAGTAAGTGTCATTAACTGATGTCCTAATAGGAGCCAGGCACTGCGTGACGCGCTTTCCCTGCATTGGCTGAGTTAATCCTCCCAGTGGCCTTATGAGAGTTAGGGATTTTTTTTTTTTTTTTTTTTTTTTTTTGGTACGCGGGCCTCTCACTGCTGTGGTCTCTCCCATTGCTGAGCACAGGCTCCAGACGCGCAGGCTCAGCAGCCATGGCTCACGGGCCCAGCCGCTCCGTGGCATGTGGGATCTTCGCGGACCAGGGCACGAACCCGTGTCCCCTGCATCGGCAGGCGGACTCTCAACCACTGCGCCACCAGGGAAGCCCGAGAGTTAGGGATGTTTAATCCTGCAGTTGAAATGAGAAAAGCGATGCTCAGAGAGATTGAGGAACGTGCCCACGGTCACACTTCATAAGTGCCAGGATCAGGGTCATTTCCAGGATTTGTGGAATCGGAAGCCAATACAATAAATAGGGAATTTGAAAAGTCAAGTTCAAGGCCTTGGAGTGTGAGCCTCAGCAGCATCACGGTACATTCACCCTGGGAGGAGTCAAAAGTTAAACACGGGGTCAGCTCTGTCACACGGGCCCTCCCCTGCTGCCCCGTCTCCTCTTGTCTCTACCGTGATTATCGCCAGCTCCGGCCTTCACGTTCCTGATCAAAAATGCACAAACACGAGTGATGCCACTGACACTCGGAAGATGTCCTCAGAACATCCTGACTTGGCATATTACATGGCATGTCGTAGTTGTGACCTAAGGCAATGACCCTGCCGATTGCCAAACTTTACCCTTCCACCTTAAGAGACGGCTGGAGCGATAGTTGAAATTTCTCCAGAGCTATCCTCCCCAAGAGCTTCAGTTGCTGTTCTAGGCCTCTCTTACCAAATTTCACGTTTCCAAGACTGGGCACTCGGGCAGGGACCTGCTCAGGTGTCTGGGGGGCACTTGGAGTTAGAACCTGCAATGTCTCGTATCCCATCAATGTCTCTTTCCCTAGGATGATATCAGCTCATCAAATTTCAGCAGGCATTCTATCTGAGTTTTCCTTTCTCCATTAGAATCAAGATTTTGTCATCATCTCCATCACTGAAAGGGTAGCGGGATTTGTGGAAGCAAACAGACCCAATATAAATCACAGCTGCTTCAGTGGGGCTGAGCTGGGGTGCTAAGAAGTATTGTTGGCGCCCTCTGCTGGTGCTCTTGAATAGGCTTGCAGTCCCATCCCAGTCTAGACAATTACTAAGGGGAATACAAGCATTTTTCCCAGCCCCGCTCACTCTATTCTCCCAAACTGGAAACACAAAGCAGATGATGAAGTCCAAGTTCAAATGCCAGGGAGGAGGAAGTGTTGAGAAACCACATCCAACCTCCAGCCTGTTTTCACATGTTCCAGTAAGCATTCAGTTGATGTATCGTGGGCTGGTGTCGTTTCATTGTCTCAGACAAAGTCTTTCTATGAAAAGACAAACACGGGTTATGTGAGGAGGCGGAGCTAACAGAAGGCACATTTGGGGAAAATCTGAGCAAGAGCACAGTCCTCTGGGCTCTTCCTCCAGAGGCAGCTCCCTCCTTTTAGCTGCTGAAATTAACATCCAGACTGATTCCCATCATCTCGGTGTCAATCTCTAAACCACAGTCTGGAAAAAACAGTCATTGTGGGGTGGGCTGATGACAGGTGCATTGGCCAATGACCTGGCCAGCCATCTCCTCCAGCGGTCAGGTGGACAGTTTCTAGATTAGGGTTCTCTGACTGGAATGGTCGGTGAGATTTCGGGTGGAATGACTCTGAGTGATAGTGATTTTCTATAGCTGCTCTTTTGAGTATTTTGTTCTGTTCTTATACGTACATGAATTCTTTGATAGATAATCACTGGGGCAAGACTGGAAAAATCTTCTGCCACCTTGTCTTCCCTCGGATTTTCACTCTTTGAGCTGTATCCATGACAGGTTTCCACGAAGGCAGGTTGCACGTTTCTGGTGGAGCCTGCTGCCCGGTGCGTTGGGCGTTCCATTTTGGACCGCTCTGATTTTTAGAACAACCCCTCTAGATTAAAGTCAGGGATGCCTCCTTGATACCCACTGGTTCCCTGGGGGCAGCCCCGGACACGGGTGCTCACTGTCCTATGTCACGTCTTCCTGGAAGCCTTCACACCTCTCCTTCTGAGGTTGGGTTAGCCATAGCTAAGGCTGCCCTCAAATCTAGTGACTATCTCTTTCCTAGGACCTCTATGCAGTTGTTATTTACTTATTTAATAATTCTTTCTTTCTACAAAATTAGTATGCGGGTTAATTGCAGATTATCAGCAAAATTTAGATGAGCAAAAGAAGAAAATGAAAACTGACAATTATTATTGCATCTGTTGGAGAGGAGTACTGTACAAGCTTTGATAGATATCCTGATGGTTGTACTTCTGTATTTATATGATCTTTTCCAAAAAAAAAGGATTAGCAAATGTTTATTGTTTGGTTAAGATTTGCTTTTTCAGGCTGTTTAATACTCTTCTATGGCAGCGTGTACCTGGCTGTCAGGTACTCTGTAGTGTGGGGGAAGCCACTATGATGAGGGGGACAGGATTCTGGATAAGCTCCTTTGCTCTGAAGACCCCGTGGCTGTATCCAGTGGCAGGAAGGTTGACTAAAGACACTTCTTTTGCTGTTCCATGCCAGCCCTTGAGCGAGGCCTGACCAAGGCACTGAAGAAACTGGATGACTACCTGAACACCCCTCTGCCGGAGGAGATCGACTCCAACACTCGCGGGGACGAAGACAAGGGCTCCCGGCGCAAGTTCCTGGATGGCGACGAGCTGACCCTGGCCGACTGCAACCTGCTGCCCAAGCTCCATGTGGTCAAGGTAAAAACGCTCTATCTATCCGCAGGTGCTCCCCAGATCCAGCTCCGTCAAAGGGCCCGGGTCACCTGTGGAGGTGAGGCGAGGACAGTGCCGCCTGCTGATGGAGAGTCAGAGCTCGGAAGTCACGCGAACCGGGACCCCAAGTCAGCCTCCGCTGCGTGCTGGCTGTATAGCCTCTCTGAGCTCCAGGTTACACCTGTCACATAGGCATATATTATTTAGGGCTGTTGGGAGACTAAGTGTGGCCTGAAAGTGCCTGCCATATTGTAAGGGCTCAATAGATAATAGTTGCTATTATGGTCCTGTTATATATAGTTATATATAGTCCTCTCACTCCACAGGCCTCTTCCTTACCTATTCCTCATGGGTTTTCACGGGCCACACCTCCACCCCGACATCTCTATTAAGCGTGGCCTCATATGCATATTTTTCTTTGTGGGCAGATGCACCTTCTGATTCCCTGTAGCCACTCTCTGGGGCAGGCAGGCATCTTCCTCATCTACCAGTTGAAGAACTGGAGGCTGCAAGACGTGACAGCATTTTCTTGCTACTGCTGCACTTACTGATCACGGTTAACCTGCAGGGTAATCCCTTCCTATCCAGCCTTAGGACCTGAGAATTGGAAAGAAAGGGGAGATTCTGAGGTCACCCTAATCTCCCACCCCAAAGCGGACCCCTTCCTGTGTGTCTGTGACAGGCTTCTGAGCAGCTGTGACTGCACGTTTCTGATGACCAAGAGCCCTCTGCCTACCGAGCCAGCACTACCATTTTGGACGGTTCCAGTTATTAAACCATCCTTCTTTATATGGAGCCCAGACATGCCTCCCTGCTCCCTTTGGTTCTCTGGAGCAGCACGAAACAGGGCTACTTTCTTCATCTCATTTGAAGACAGCAGTTGTGTCTCCCACATTTCTCTACACTAATACTTCTTCTCACATCCTTTTTTTCATTTTTATTTTTTTAACCATTTTATTTGTTTGTTTTAACATCATCTTTCTTGGAGTCTAGTTGATTTACAATGTTGTATTAGTTTCAGGTGTTCAGCAAAGTGATTCAGTTATATATAGATTCTTTTCTGGATTCTTTTCCTTTATAGGTTATGACGAGATATTGAGTATAGTTCCCTGTGCTATACCGTTGTGGTCTATCTATGTTATATATAGTAGTGTGTACATGTTGATCCCAAACTCCTAATTTATCTCCACCCCTCGCCCCTCAACTATACCCATTGGTAACCATAAGTTTGTTTTCTATCCCATCCTTTTCTGACGCTCACCAGACCAGAGAAAATTACAGTGTGATCGTAGAGCTAGACTGCTCTCTACTTTTACATGTGTTAATATCTTATTGTCTCAGACAAAAAGCTCTGTGAGGACAGGTCTTCTCCAAGCACGATGGTGGGTACATGGTGGCCCTTTAATAAATACTCATTGATGGACCATTTGATCACCTAGCGTGTGATCCCCAGTTTCTTTCCACCTGTCACTAAGGAGAACCAGATTCAATCATTTATCAGCTGGATATCTGCCTACTGGTTTTCAGCTGATGTCCTGAGCTGGAAATCAGAGCCCTCCAATCAGAGCACATGCCAGCTTGAGTTGAAATGTTAGCTGTGCACCCACCGGTGCTCCTGTGGGACACGTCAGGGCTGGAGGCTGGGAGAGCATCCTGCTTGCTGGGGCTGATGGGCAGAGCAAATTCAGTCTATTAGTAGGAAGACACTTTGGGTTTGGGCCAAGCCAGTGGTCACTGGTAGGTCCAGCCAAGCTATGCCTTTGAAGTTATTAATTACTGCACGCCCACCCCACCTCCAAAACATCTTTTATTCTCATTTCCTGAGGAACAAGTGGCACCATTAGGGGTGATCTGATTCTATCAGTCACACTGTCAGAGTGAGGTAATGGAAAGAAACCCGTTCTAGAAGTCCGGAGACCCAAGTTCTGGTCCCGTGGGGGCCACCAACTGGCAGCAGGAGTTGGGCCAGGCCTTTTACTCTTCTGGGGAATCCTTTCTCTCATGCCCAAAAGAAGAGATGTGGATTACATTCCTTCTCGCCTCTCCCCCTCACTTCCGTCCCTCCTCCTCTCACTCACACGTGGGTTGACCACCCACTCAAGAAGCATGTGTCTGATCAGGTGAACAAATGGATCTTCCAGGCCCCATGCTTCATCCTCTAGTTTCTCCAGTTCCTTCCAGCCCTGGATGACTAAGTTACACTCCTGTCCTGGGATGAAGTGCAGTGTGTCATTTACTTGGAGGAGCTGGGGATCAGAGGGAGGATGGCCTGCGAGGGGGCAAAGGCTGGGCCTCACCTCCCGTCTTCTTGGATTTCTGCTGATCCAGCTTATCAGATCCCAGAGCCCTGGCAAACCTCTGAAGTGTGGAAAGCGCGAAGGGGAAGGCAAGTCAGACCTCCATTTTGGCTTCAGACGCTGAGACTTAATCCGGGCTGGGGGAGCTAACTGTTCTCATATGAAAGCAAATTCAGAACATGAGCATGGACGTTCCTGCGGACGTCAGAGCTTCTGCCGTGCGCATCCTCTCCCTCTCTGTTTCATTGGCTCTCCTTCAGTGTGTCTGCATCCTTGGGGGCTGAGTTGCTCTGGCCCCGCTGCTCACGGACAGCCTGGTTTGAACTTTCGTTGCCTGGCTGCCTTCTATTCTCATCTCCCCACACAAGTCAACGTGTGAGGAAAGAACCAGCTCTGGCCAAGGTCATGGTGCATGGATCTGGGCAGGGAGGGACACACGGGACTCCTGTGGCTGCCCCTGGGACCCTTAGCCCCTGGACCCTCATGTGGCACAGGGACCTGTTCAGCTGCTGAAGCAAACAGGAAGGGAGCTATATATATAAATACAAATATATATTCATAAGTTGCATCTCTGCCGTTTTCAAGCTCATATTATATATATCCTTTAAAAACTTGAAAATGCATTCCAGCATGTAGAGACTTGAGGCTGCCCCATGGATCAGTTTATAATTTTGAAAAATATTTTTTGGTCGATGCCTTGACCTTATTGTGGGACTTTTTCTTTCTGTTTTTTTTTTTCCATTCTTTAAATTGAAGTATAGTTCATGTACAATATAAGTTACCGGTGCACAACATAGTGATTCATGATTTTTAAAGGTTATACTCCACTTATAGTTAACTATAAAATACTGGCTATATTCCCCGTATTGTACATCTTTGTAGCTTATTTTATACATAGTAGTTTGTGCCTCTTGATCTCCTACCCCTTATTTTGCTCCTTCCCTCTGGTAACCACTAGTCTGTTCTCTGTATCTATGAATCAGTTTCTGTTAGATTCACTAGTTTGTTTTCTTTTTTAGATTCCACATATAAATGATAACATGCATTATTTGTCTCTCTCTGTGTGACTTCTTCCATTTAGCATAATGCCCTCCAAGGCCATCCATGTTGCTGCAAATAGAATTATTTCATTCTTTTTTAAAGCTGAGTAGTATTCCATTGTATATAGACCACATCTTCTTTTTTTTTTTTTTTTTTTTTCCAATACATGGGCCTCTCACTGCTGTGACCTCTCCTGTCGCGGAGCACAGGCTCCGGACACGCAGGCTCAGCAGCCATGGCTCATGGGCCCAGCCGCTCCGCGGCATGTGGGATCTTCCCAGACCGGGGCACGAACCCGTGTCCCCTGCGTCGGCCCGCGGACTCTCAACCACTGCACCACCAGGGAAGCCCGACCCCATCTTCTTTATCCATTCATCTGTTGATGGGCACTTGGGTTGCTTCCATATCTTGGCTATTGTAAATAGTGCTGCTATGAACACTGGGGTGCATGTATCTTTTTGAAATACAGTTCTCATTATTTTAGGGTATAAACAGGAGTGGAATTACTGGATCATATGGTAGTTCTATTTCTAGTTTTTTTGCGAAAACTTCATACTGTTTTCCACAGGGGCTGCATCACTTTACATTGTGTGGTCCTTTTTCGTTCACTCTGGCAATTTCCAGCTGCTTCCCTTGGTGGAGCCTCCACCCCTGCATGGATTTTCTTGTTACCCAAGGCAACCTTTTCTAAAGGTTCGGGAGCAAACCCAAGGAGCCGCCGTCTTGCAGTGAGCAGAGGGCTCTGTCGAAGGACCCTGATTCCATCACCTGTGTTATCAGCCACACCTACGCTAGACACACAGTGCCAGGTGGCTTCTGTAGTGACCACCCCAAACCAGTTATTTTAACCGAGATAATTTCATATGAAGAAGTACTAAGTACTGAGAACTAGGAAGCCAAAATGTTCCTTGAGGTCCCTCCTTCAGGGCAGCAGGGCAGAGGGAAGAGGGTGGAATGATCCAAACTTGAACTATACAATAGCCAACACATGGAAACAACCTAAATGTCCATTGACAGATGAATGGATAAGAAGATGTAATATATATATATATATGCATGTATACATATATGTACATCTATATATGCAGTGGAATACTACTCAGCCATAAAAAAGAATGAAACAATGCCATTTGCAGCAATATGGATGGATCTAGAGATGATCATACTAAGTGAAGCAAGTCAGAAAGAGAAAGACAAATACCATATGATATCCCTTATATGTGGAATCTAAAATATGACCCAAATGAACTTATCTACGAAACAGAGTCACAGACAGAGAGAACTGACGTGTGGTTGCCAAGGGCAGGGGTGGGGGAGGGACGGACTGGGAGTTTGGGATGAGCAAATGCAAACTAGTGTACATAGACTGCATAAGCAACAAGGTCCTACTGTACAGCACAGGGAACTCTATTCAATATCCTGGGATAAACCATAATGGAAAAGAATATGAAAAAGAATGTGTAATATATATGTATAACTGAGTCACTTTGCTGTAATATATATGTATAACTGAGTCACAGCAGAAATCAACACAACATTGTAAATCAACTACACTTAAACAAAATAAATTTAAAAAAAAAACAAAAAACCTTGAACTCCATGAGGGATCCCACAGAGCTACACCTTGGACCTCCGGGGTGGGGTGCTGCTTAGCTGGGGCTGAGGGCTGAGTTCAGAGAGGCCCGTGGGGCTGGGACGCAAGCTCAGTGGGGGGCTCACTGCTGTGTGCCGGCCTCTCTGAGCTGGTGTGAGGACACGGGTCCTGTGAGCGTTTGCAGAATGGCAAACTGGATTCAGCTGCTGCTACTGGAGAAAAGGAGACTCTCATAGGAACAGGAAACCCACAGGAAGGGGCCAGTCCCTGCTCCCTCCTCCAGTCTCGAAGCCTCTGTCTAGCACCCCCTGTTAGAGCCTCAGGGGAGTTGCCGGCAAAGCAGAGGTAAGGTTTGCAGTCCCAGTCCCAGCATCACCAAGAAGCCGGTACAGCTACACCGGTAGGTCTGGAGATAAAGCAACAGTAGCTGAATCATTGGCACAGGAGAGATTCTGAGTAGAGCTCTTCCTTTATCATTTACATAAGGCTGAGTGGCAAAGTGGAAAGAATTGGATTAGACAGCAGAGACTGTAATAAATATTAGTGATTAATAGAAAATTATAGATAACAGATCCTGGTTGAATTATTTTCCTGTGTAACATTGTATCAACCACTAAATCTCTTGTGACTCCAGTTTGCTCATGGCAAAGGATCTGCGAGCTTTAAAGTTAAGTGATCATATACGTTTGACACTAGAGGCACTCTGTCTGATGTTCGGATAACAAGATGGTAAAGATTAAATACAACTTTTTATTGAATCCCTCCCTGCTTGTTTAACCTCCCTCTGCCTTATTTTTCTCATCTGTAAAATGGGAATATAACACACTCTTCCTTGTAGAGTTATTTAGAGATTTCAGTAGCTCGCCAAGTGCTTAAGGCAGTGCCCGGTGCAGAATGCGGAGGGAATAGATGTTTGCTATTGCTGTTACTCTTATCAGCAGCATTATTGAGGTTGTCAAGCGGGACAGAAATGAAGAAGCTGCGGTTCCTGTCCTCATACTGCTCACGAGCTAGGGAAGAGAGGGAGGTTATGAACTGACTGTGATTCGGAGTAGAATAGAGCTTAGGGCCATAATGGAAGTTCAAAACACATGTAGGAGATCGGAGCGGCGAAATGCATCCTCCCTGGAACGTGGTCGTGTCTATGCGACTGAGCTGTTCATACAATAGGTCATCGGTGTTCCTCACTCAGAACTGCTTTCTGGGGAATCCTGCACAGCACTGGCGCCCAGATGAAGATGAAAGCCCGGAGTGGCTGGTCTGGGGGGTCCCCTGAGTGGGAGGATCCCTGGGCCAGTGATCTGGTGACCTGTTTAAAAAGAAAGCAAGGAAAGGAGTCAGAAGTCAGTGCTGCAGGAGAGAGGCTACTCTTTGCTCTCTCCTCTCCAGTTCCCGAGGGGGTAGAGGCAAGACTAGCCAATGTGCAGGTCCCAGTGCCCAGCAAAACTAAAAGGGTGCCTGTTAAAAAAGTCTTCAGTTTCCAGATGTTGACAGCAGAGTGTTAAACCAAGAGCAGGGCCCTTCTGAGTGTGAGACCCCCTGTGACTCACGGGTCTCACGTCTTTGAAGCCCCCCCTGGCTAGAGAGACCTTATTAAAGAGACCGCGCAGCCCCTACCTAGGGAGGAATGCATGCAATGGGCAAAATGTGGGTCTCAGTGAATTCTGACAACAGGTAATCTTTCTTGAGCACTTAGTATGAGCCAGCCCCCCCACACCCCCAATCATTTTATGTGTATTAACTGATTTATTACTCCAAGGTAGCTCGTCTTATTACCTCCATTTTAGAGGAAAAGAATTTGGGGCTCAGAGAAGTTAAGTAACTAGTCCAAGGTCACACAGCTGTCAAGTAGTGGGGTCAGGATTGCAGATCCAGTCAGCTGGGATCCAGAGCCCACGCTTTAACCACTATGCTACTGTGTCTCTCAACACAAACACCACTTCCCCAGAAGGCCCAAGTCCACAGCCCCGAGTGTGGTAAACTAAGGAGAGAACGGAAATCACTGTCTGTTCACTCCCACATACCCTGAACCTACAGATACATTCCTATACCTAACTTACGTTTTATGCTTTGCATTCTCTTCTGTAAATAAGGATGCTTAGTAAAACAAAGTGGATAGGGAAAAAAGAAAAAAAAAGATTGTCTATAATTCTGTCAAGCAGACATAACCACGGGTAATAGATTGGTGTATATACTTCTAGTCATACTACATATTTCTCCAAATGCCTTATACTACACTTGAAACTTCACGGCCTCTCTTGAAGCGTTTTCCAAGTCACTGGGATTTCCTCTGCAGCATCATTTTTCATGGCTCTCCAGATATGTATGATAACGTATTTATCCATTCACGTGTTGTTGGACATTTGTGTTGGATACCATTTTTTGCTCTTCCAAATAGTCCTACGGCCCTATGTGTGTAGCTAAATCTTCTTGTACACCCATGGTATTTCCTAAGGAAAAAAATCCCTGGAAGCAGAATTACTAAGTCAAAGGGCAAATTATATTTGCTTGAGAAAATACAATAAAATAAAAATAAATAAAATATAAAATAAAATAAACAAAATTGCATTAAAAAGGCAGCACTGCCACCTTGCATGACAAGCATCTTGCTGCTGGCCCCTTAGGATGCATGGAGGGTCTTCCCGCTGTGCACACACTCGGTCACACCACTAACACCTTCCCAGTGGTTTGTTTCATGCTTTAACACCATCTCCATCCTGCCATCTCTGTTGTAGACTGTGGCCAAGAAATACCGCAACTACGATTTCCCGGCTGAGATGACGGGCTTGTGGCGGTACCTTAAGAATGCCTACGCCCGGGACGAGTTCACCAACACCTGCGCGGCCGACAGTGAGATTGAGTTGGCCTATGCGGATGTGGCCAAGCGCCTCAGCCGATCCTGAACTTGGCCGTCTTGCCCCATCACTGCTGCAGAAAGACTCACCATCTCCCCAAGGACTCCAGCTTCACGGACTCCTTTTCCATGTCACCTCCAGAAACTTCTGTTTTTATCAGGCCACATCTTGCTGGCATCATTGGAACCCCAGCCTACTGTCTTTGATGAAGGTCGGCACCATCCCCATCTGATCAGGCAGGAATCTGCAAGCAGAAATGAGAGAAACGGTCAAGCTCTCAGCCTTTCAGGCCTGGGCTGGGTTCAGTGTATTTGGGGTCGGTGCAGGAGAACGAACCCGTCTGTGGGATTGTCACTGGCCCCTTTTGCCAATATCAAAATATCTCCTAGGCTGCGTTAGACACGTGCAACACCCGGTCCTCATCCACTCACCTCTTTGTCAGTAACTCCAAGGCCAAGGCCAAACGCCATCTTAGTTCTCATTAGAAAGAGATGCAGTGCTTTGTTAGGGGGAGACAGAGAGTGAATGGAAAGAATGGAGCAGGTGTGGATTTGGGCATCCGGCAGACACACCTCCAGTCACTCAGCACTTTCTGGCACTCCTGTCACTTCGGGCACTGAAGGCCAGATTGGAAAACTATTTCAGACACAATCTCAGTTCGCTGCAGTGCCAGGCACAGTCTGATGCTATCAAGTACCTGGCTTGATGCTGATCTCCATTTTTATCTGTTCAGGCCTTGCCAGGAAGGGAAATTGGCATGTAATTCCAAGCTGGGGTGACTGGGAAGGGGAGGGGAGGGGAACAGTGTTAATGCCAAAAGGCCCAAGGGGTCTACCAGCCATGGGGTTTGCTTGCTTACGGGAGTGGTTTCATTGGAGATTACGTGCCTGGGTTTGACTGTGTTTATCCACGAGTGAATTTCGGTCTCTGAGAAAGCAGATGGGAGTCGGGGGTGGAGGGATGGGTGAAGATCAGAAAAGTTCTTTAGGAGGCTCAATGTTTCCCGGGAATCTTTTAGATAGGTCTTCTCTCTTATGATCTAACTAAGTCTTGAACTGGTGATGTCATGTAACTACATACCTTATAACAAAAATCCAAGAATTGGCCAAAAATGACTGTCCGGTCTCTTCAAATTGTTCCTGGATGTGAGTCTGCTAAGCCGGGTGCTCTCTGAATCAACTGTAGCCTCCGATGGGTGAGAATACATTTAGGAGGTGGCTTGATCACGGAGCCTTAGGAATAAAGTTCATGGGCCTTTCTGATTGGGAAACCATGTGGTTTAAACTCGAACAGAAAGTACATACACATCTGGGTAAATTTTCCTACCATCTGACTCAACTGCCAGATGAAAAAGAAGAAATTTTTTAGCTAATATTTCGCTCTGTAGTCATTCTCCTTGAATTTCACCTCCTTAAAATCTCACCCTGCTTGAGCACGGGGACCTGTGCAGAGGAACCAAAGAAAAATGAGCTAGTCATCAGCTCCCTCTTCCCGTGAACACCCTGGGAGAAAGTCCACCCGCCACCGACCCTCACCTCCAACAGTCCTTCCTTCTGTGCTGCCTGTTGGTGGAGAGAGAGGCTCCCAAGTGCCCGAAAGCCCCAGGACTTGGCTCACTGCTCAGTGAGGGCAGGACGGCACAGGGCCTTCCTGTAGAAACATCACCAGATTCTAACCCAAGCAATCCCCGGACCTACCTGCCTCCAGGGATCTCTGGAGATAAAAGGGGCCCCCTGATCAGAGCCAAGGAGAAGCAGCAGGAGGGTCTCCTTTAGCCCAGGGAGGAAGACGACGTTTCTCAGCAAGACATCCTATAAGCCTGAGACCTTTCAAAAAGCAGAAGGAATTGATGCATTTTCACCTCTAAGGGAACCTTTCCACAGACTCCCTGGTAATTTTGTCCCTGGAGATGTTTGAAAAGAACTGGTAAGGAAACAGTCCTTTTGACTGTAGGGAAAAACCCCAAACTGGCCTCCTGGGAGGTGAAAGCTTGAATGATCCCAAAGGCCTTTTAAGTAGTGTGAAATCCTGTTGTCCCAGAAATCCTTCCCTCAACGTCACAGCACAGGCTTGATGATCTAAGAGGCAATTTACTTTCCTGAGACCCAGGGAGGCGCTCTTCTTAAAGCACATCTGAGAAGCATAGCCAGCCGGCCGACAGAGAAAACAGGAGGAGCTCAAGTGGAGTAGCTCCCCCCAGGGGAGTTTTTGCACACCAAGACTCTGCTTTGATATTCAGAATTCAGCAACTGGTGAGTCTTTAAACACAGCCTTTAAAAACAAACAAGCCAAACCAAATCAGCATTGTTGGTTCTAGATGTTCTTTCTGTGGTTGACTTAGTTTTACATAAATAACAATATTAAGGCACAGGGGTGAGGTTGGGACAGTTATATGATCCATCGTAACCACTTAGAAGAGGGAGAGGAGTTACAGATGGACGGCACTTCCTGGTACTCAATCCAGGACTATCTTTTTATTGCAACAGGAGATTATCATGTGATGCAACTGACTATTGGTTTAAAGCTTTAATGTCTATGACCAGATTTATCAGAATATTTTTAAAGCATAATAATACTGCCTTATGATTATTTTTTTCCAAAGAGATTTTTCTCCAGATCTTTCAGCCTCCCCGGGTTTTGGCCATGACCTTGTCACGTACACAGCTTATCATCTCCCAGCAACAGTGTGGAGAGGTCCTTAGGTGTCCCCAGAACCAACTCAGGGAGTATTGATGGTCTGCACTTTGACCCTGAACTCCAGAGTGTTAAGATGGGAGGTGGCCTTTGTCACTGTTCTGGAATGCATATTGATGCCTCGGAAAGCATTTCAGTGACGCTGAAAGGGGATTTATTTGGGTTAAGATCCTGTTTTACTCTGGATTTAATTCTCTCCTTCGACTTTCACATCACTGTGGCTTTTTTGGTGCAGTAGCATAGTGGGGGAGAAATAAGAATCATACTCAGAATGACTGTGTTGAATTTACCCATCTTCTCAGTCCTGCCTGCCTCTCAGGTGGCCCCAAGAGGGTATGTGATAAGATTTTAATAGCTATAAAAGATGAGCTGGGTCAGTAAAATCTGGATTGGTCCAGAGCAGAGTTCCTTCTATTGCACGCCCTCATCACCTGACAATTCAGAATCACAGGCGTGAGTATGGCTGTCTTGTTTTGAACAAGGATACAACTACCTGGCACCAAGCTCATGAGTTGAAAAGTGAAACCCACACTCCACTGGGTTATTGGACCACAGGATCTCAAACCAGTTTCAGCTTCCTAGGAAATGGCACTATCTTCAGCGTTCACTTCTCGTTCTGGTGGGGCCATTGAGGAGTTTGATCTTTTCATTAGAAAGGGGCCATGGCAAGAGTGAGGTTTCCTGGGCTGAATTTTCTAGTACTGAATGAAATAAGTGAAGCTCACAACACCTGTGCCCAGTGGCCACTCTGCAGAAAGACAAGACCAAGCATCTTAGAATTGTTGCAAAATGCATCACGCCCAGAAGGGACCCTGAGGATCTAAGAGTCTTAGAAATCAGCAAGGTCTGGACAAATAGAATGAAAACGGAGGCAGAGTCAGGAAAGTGCAGGTCTACCGAGCAAGTTTTCCATCCGGAGGAAACAGGGAGAGTCTGTCTGAAATTAAGTTGGTCTAGGGACAGCCGACATCCAGTAGGTACGTCTGTGGCTCCAATTTCCACTGACCCAGGAGCCAGTTCAACAGCAGAGGGAATCAAGATGCTGGTGTCTTCCTCCTTGGAAAGATGAAGCATTAACTCATGGTTAAAACTAAGCTCGATGATTCACATGGGATCACTTTCTTGTTTTTTATGTAACATTAAAAAGAACCTAAAGCATTAGAGAAAGGAGTGTGCCTGTGAAGCATCCTGGTTCTGATGTTAGGACAGAAGTGATCACATCATTGGCTTTGGGGCCCTTCTAGCACACAAGGCCCATTATCTTCTATCTGCTGCTCTTGGCATTTAATCCAAACGACACGTGCCCTCCTATGAATGCATCTTCCTCTCCCTTTGTCAATATTCTCCTCCCAGTTTAGTTTCAGGATACTTTCATTTCATAATTAGATATGATCCAAAGTGTGCGTAATCTTACTTAATGTTACTCAAGGAAATGGATCCAATGCTACCCTCTGCAACCAAAAATAAAATTAAAAATTGCCTCATTGTAGGGTTTGGGCTAATCTGTGTTTCTATAAAAGCAATCTGTTTTTTGGCAAAATACAATTTAAAGGATACAGTTGTCTAAGGTATTTATGTATAATTAGAGATTTTGCAATATTGACTATGCATATATTTAAAATATAAAATATCCAGCTGATGTTTGAATTTGTCTATCTTTCCTGACCACCTGCCTATCCCATTTTATAAGCTGGAGAGCTAACTAATTTAGCAAAAGAAGCCTAGCTTTTATAAAAGATCAAACATATCATTTTATAAAGACACTCCCAATGATGGTAACTTGATTTTCTCAAGACCTTTAACTGTGGTGATAAAATAATAGGTCTTGCTTTCAAGCCTTAATAATGTAAAATGCCTTTTAATGAAGATATTACTGAGTGTCTTCCTCATGAATCTGAACCAGTTATAAATTTGTTTTCCAGTCTTGATTGATATTGACTGATTCAAATAAAGTTGGTTTATTTTCAAATAATACAAAGGCGATCATCAGACTTCTTACTGGAGGTGGGGATTTCCTATGCTGTTTGAAATGTGTACGAAATACCTCTTTTTTCCCAAACGTTATTTTATTTTCCCATTATAAAAGAAAATATGTTCATTCTTCTTAAAAATCAAAAGCGAATAAAAATTACACAGCAATAAAAAAGAATGAAATAGGGAATTCCCTGGTGGTACAGTGGTTAGGATTTGGCGCTTTCACTGCCGAGGCCCTGGGTTCAGTCCCCGGTTGGAGAACTAAGATCCCGCAAGCCCCACGGTGCAGCCAAAAAAAAAAAAAAAAAGTAATAAAAGGAATGAAATAATGCCATTTGCAGCAACATGGATGGACCGAAAGATTATCATACTGAGTGAAGTAAGCTAGACAAAGACAAATATTATACGATATCGCTTCTATGTGGAATCTGAAAAATAAAAGATACAAATGAACTTATTTACAAAACAGAAATAGACCCAGAGACATAGAAAACAAATTTATGATTACCAAAGGGGTAGGGGGGGAGGGATAAATTAGGAGGATGGGATTAACAGATACACACTACTGTTTATAAAATAGATAACCAACAAGGACCTACTCTATAGCACAGAGAACTATACTCAGTATTTTGTAATAACCTATAAGGGAAAAGAATCTGGAAAAGAATGAATATATATATATATATATATATATATATATATATATATATATAACTGAAGCACTGTGCTGTACACCTGAAACTAACATGACATTGTAAATCAACTATACTTCAATTTAAAAAAGAAAAGAAAAAAAACAGGAGGAAGAAGAACAGAAAGAAAAGCAAAAAGCTTGTGACTCAGCCATCCAAAAACAGATTTTTATTTTAGCAAGGCTAAAAATCTATCATGGTACATGGCCCAGGTGAAAAAAATATACTGATGTTCCTTCATGGGTCTTATTTCAATTTCCTATGTGTATTGTACCTGGGGGTGGGCCAGCAGTGACAGTGTAGGTGCGATTTAAGGAACACCTTAAAAGACTGGTCTATCTGCACCCAAAGCTCTCTCTTGGCCCGCGGTGGCCTCGCCCTATCAGCTTTCCTGGCCTGAAATTCCCGCCCTTAGCATCATGTCACTGAGTCTGGATTAAGGTCCCCAGAATCCTCAGTAAGAATTTACCTGTAGGGGCTTCCCTGGTGGCTCAGTGGTTAAGAATCTGCCTGCCAATGCAGGGGACATGGGTTCAAGCCCTGGTCTGGGAAGATCCCACATGCCACGGAGCAACTAAGCCCGTGTGCCACAACTACTGAGCCTGCACTCTAGAGCCCACTAGCCACACCTACTGAAGCCTGCGTGCCTAGAGCCTGTGCTCCGCAACAAGAGAAACCACCGCAATGAGAAGCCCTTGCACCACAATGAAGAGTAGCCCCTGCTTGTCGCAACTAGAGAAAGCCCACGCAAAGCAACGAAGACCCAACGCAGCCAAAAAATAAATTAATTAATTTATTAAAATAAAAAAAAAAAGTATTTACCTGTAGTCAATGTAGCACCTGAGGAGGACCTCTGTGAGCAGTCACACTGCTGAAAGGTGAAAAGGTCCTGGCAGTCCTCTGTGCTCCCCGTGCTCTGTCAGAACAGCTTCTCATCCCTTGGAAGAGATCAGACCCTTGACTCAGGGAATAAGTCCTGGTGGGAGAGGCAGCCGGCAGCTCAGAGCAGATACTGTTGGTGGTCATCTCTCCATCCCGACCACCCCTATCTTCCTCTGGCGATCTCTGATGGGGTCGGAGTCCACTTCCCCATTCCTCCCTTCTCCCCACCTGCCCACTCTCTCCCCACCCTCCTGTGACTCAGGTGAGAATGGTTCCAGCCCCAGGTTCAGGGGTGAATCATGAATGGTCTGAGCCTGTCCTCCTGGCTGTGGTTGGTTTCAGAGTGGACTCTTGACCAAGTTTCACCCAGTGTTCTGAGGGGAGGTTTGTTCAGGAACCGCTGAGAAAGATTTCCTTGTTTTTCAGAAAGTGACTCCCTAAGTCACTGCCTCTGGTGCTCCCTTGGAATGTGGATGTGAGGTCTGGAAGTGCTGCCACCCTCTGGAGACCATGAGGGGCAAGCCTCAGGCAAAGGCACTAATACACTGCAAAATGCAACAAGAGTGGAGAGAGCCTGGGTCCTTGATGGGACCCTGAGCCGCTGAAATGTCAAATCTTGAGACTGGTTCTACCTCTGCACTTCCTGTCCTGTAATACATCCTAGACTGTTTGAGGATGTTCATTGCTTATTTGTTTATTATTATGAGTGGCCAAAACATCCTAAGTGGTATATTAGCCAAGTTTGTTGTTGCTGTTAATAGCCAGTTAGATCATCAGTTTGTTCACCCAGGAGGTGTTCTGTGTTTCTATTGTTTGCATGCAGAGGGTCTGTTCTACAGGCTGACCAAGGTCTGGGAACATGGGTCTTCATCTCTCTGCATCTCGTTTCCTTCCCTATGCTATGACAAAACCAAGGGGCATGCAAGTGGCAATCACTGTGCTTGGCATTGAGGAGAACTGTGCCGTGTTCCAGAGAAGCTTCCAAAAGGTGGACTTGGAGATGGGAGCATCTCATATACTCAAAGGTGTTGTGAGCCGTGTCGTTTTTACTCATGTCTAGTAGCTTAAGATCGCCAGAGTCCCCAGTAAGTTTTGCCTTGTGGGGAAAGGCATGGCGTATCAGACTAGAGAGGTAGGAGGCTAAGGATTAAAAACAAGGAGATCAGGATATTAATCATAGGTCCATCACTTAGTTACTATGTGACTTGGAATAAAGTCCCTTTCTGAGTTTCAGTTTCCCCCAGGGGTTATTAAGGCCTCTTGCCTATGAGATGATGAAATCCCTGATGAAGAGTATTTGTGAATAATAAAGGGTTATTTCAAGTGGAATGACATTTTGGCCAATTGGAATCTTCAATCTGTTGGAAGGTCTCACTGTAGTCTTTAATGGAAAGAGATGATCACCAGAAAACACATGGATACTAGGAATGTGTGTGTGTGTGTGTGTGTGTGTTGGGGGGTGTCTTTTAAAGTAAATTTCAGGCTATTTTGGAGTTAGTTCACATCCACATCAGCCTCCTATCTTTCTCATCTACACTGAATGAAATCTACATCTAGATGCAATGAGAATGACTGTGGGCCCTGCAATTAGGTTCACTGAGCTACAGTTATTTATGCAGAAAGTAAAGCAGACTCAAGTTTTGGAAAGGTTTTCAATATAAAGAAAGGATATTTTTTAAAATTTGAGTTTAACCCGTCTTTAACTAGAATATCTCAATGTCCCAAACCTTCAAACCAGTGAATTTGTATAGGACTTGGAGTCTAGACCACACAAGAAGCATAATACAAATGTCATAATAGAGACCAGCATAGAATCAAGTCCTGATCCACCTGTGGTTATATGCCATTTTGCAGCTACTTGGAATTGTTCCCTGTGTGTCAATCACTCCTCATAGCCCCTTCCCCAATGAAAAACTAAGCTCCTTTAAGGACTGGAACATAGGTTATCCAATTTTTGTGCCATGCCTCACCTGTCCAACACTCAGCAAATATCAGATGCTCAAAAATATTTATCAGTGGTTGATTGGAGAGTCGTGAGACAGTATTCAAGACTTCTGGTTCACCTTGGATCTTACCCCTCTCTTCCCTGGAGTCTCTGATCCCCACTGTATCGTAATTCTGAAAGTAGAATGATAACAGAGTCCAGGACAGAAATGCATGTCTGTGTTTGTTAAGTATGCTTTCATTATACATGTGAAGAATGGATCCTTCTAATACAGTCTGTACAGTGCTTATCTGTCTGAAAAGATGAAAAGCCGTCTAATGCACATTGAATCGCATGGTTGTGATTAGGTAATGATCTAGCCAGTTTCCCAAGTTGGCCACAAAATTCTGCTCGATTTGGTGTACTTAGAAATGGATTCGAAGTTTTGAAATGAGAGTGACTATGGATGCTATAGTCCTGCAATTATCTGGCTCAATATGAGTTAAACGAATGCATCTTTTTTTTCTGAATATATGTTCATTAGAGAAAACTTAGAAAATACAACCTAGCAAAAAAGAAGAAACTAAAAGAATACTTGTAACCCCTCCACCAGGAGGTAACCACATTTAATTTACACATAATTATCTTTCTAGGCATTTTCTAGTGAGATTGAAATATAAATATAAACAATTCTTTTAACAAAAGAGCTATTATTGACAACTGAAATCAAAGTACTTTCTTGTCTCTATGGTAAACAATTATGAACAAAACATATATTCTTGTTTCTGCGCCAAACTATACCAGGACTAGGCACAAATAACCTGCTATTTGCTCCAGAAAATACTTGTTTACTTATCAAGATCAACAGTTTGCTCAACAATGTTTGTTTCAAGACAGTACCTTACTGTGTCCATCAGTCCAAAGCTGTTATGTCTTAAATCATTCAATCCCCACCAGTTCCCCACCTGGTAAGACCCACCTTATAATCAATAACTCAGCTCTGGTGTAAAGCCCTGTAAATATCCTCCTCCTGCAGCTTCCCTTTCTGCTCTACTGCTAAGACTCTGTATTCTTCTTTATTGAAATAAATCTAATAAACTTAGCTTTTCTTAATCAAGTTTTTCTAGTGTGTTTTTTGTTTTGTTTTGGTTTGGTTTAGTTTGGTTTGGGGTTTTTTGGGGGGTGGAGTGTAATTGTCAGCTAACACTCTTTATACTGTTTTCCTAATGTTTTTTTTCTTGCTTATATATCAAGAACATCTTTCCAAGCCCCTTTTCATCTATGACATCATTCTTATGTATCATAATCCATTTAACCAATTCCCTATTACTTGGTCCTTAGGGTATTACTAATTTATTACTCTTATAATCAATGCTATAATGAAGTTCCAGTTGGCGAGATTCTCTGTTACCTCTATTTTTTCCTTGGAATAGATTTCTGGAGGTGGAATTGCCAAATCAAAAGGCATGCAGATTTTAAGGCTCCTGAAATATACTATTGCTAACTTTGCCTCCAGATTGTTCCAACTTATTCCCTCACCAGAAGAATATGAGTGCTTATATTTTCACATCATTGCCAGTATTGGGTTGTATTATTTTTCAATTCTTCTCAATTTGAGAAGTGAAATATATCTGACTGCTATCTATTTGTCTACTTGTTGAAGATCTCTCTCAAGTGCACAATTCCATTTTCTTTACTGACTTTAGGTTTTCTCTCTCTTGGAGAGCACAAGAAACTGTGCTCATTTCTTCCTCTGTAATTCAGTTGCTACATATACCCATGAGGCTGCCATATCATGGAATGAGTTGAGTATAAACTGTTTCTTGAGGAAGTTGCTGATACCCTTGTGACTTCTTGGTATAGTTTTAAAGTAGAAGGGGAAAAAATGTAGAATTCCTCCTTTAAACAAAAGAAAATTAAAAAATAAAAAAACACATCCTTACTTGAGGCCACATAAGATTAAGCCAAGTGTATGTACACCCTGCCAGTATCGTCTTCAGGGTATTGGGAACATAATATGGGAAGGTGTATTTGTGTGTTGGTGGTGGGGAAAGACAGGGGGTCCTCGCTGGCTTAAGCCTTGGAAACATTAGTATTGGGCTTGTGAAGTGTTATTTTCTCTAGAAATTTCCACAAGAAATTCTCACCATCCATTGAGCTTTTGACCTTCAGAATAAGGTTGGGCCCACCCTTAGGGAAGATGAGTGTGGATAAAGTAAAGAGAAGGGAAAATGGCAAGTTGGCAAGTCCCCCACTGGGATTTGTAAAAGTGTGGTAGGAAAGTGACGAGAGAGAACCTGAAATCCAGGTCTGTATTTCTAGGGTAATGGTGTCCAAAGTACTGTGACATCTAAAATAAAACCCAAGAGACAGACAGATCTTCGACCTTAAATCCTAGATTAATTAATGGGGAAAAGACACTTGACATTCACCCGGAACCAAAGGACTTTTGGAAAACGGTGGTCTTCAGTCTTTCCTTTCACACCCACCACATTCTAGGAGAAAGATGAGGAATGGGAACAAGCATGAGACTCTAACTGAACCACTATATAAATAAAGACCATAACAGGGCCAAGTTCAACATCTAAAAGAGACATGGAGCCCAAAAGCTATGATGTGGTTATTTAATTCTAGAAAAGGGAACTACGTGAGGGTGTTGTGAGGGGTAGTGAAAGGAGCAGTTAAAATGTAAATTGCCCACTAGACACTATTTTAAAATGCTTTTTTGGAGTACCTTACAAGGAGCTCCAAAGTCAATAATAAAAGACCCTGGTCAGTGCATCAAGGCAGAAAGCCTACTAGAAAATCAGTGAGACCAATTGACCCAGAGCTGCCCTGGGAGATGAAACGGAGAGACAGAAGAGAGGCAGTTCTTTTTCTTTTTAACTCTGTAAAAGTGAAGAAAGACAACATCGGCATCCTCACTTCCTCTTCTGAAAGACATTGTTATAAACAGAGACTCAAACACAAATAGGACTAATGGACCTAGGGCAACAGAAGCCAACAAGAGGCATCTTGCGGGGGTGGGGAGGAGCCACTAGATACAGTTCATGCTTAAAAGATGAGAATAAGCTCCCCTAAGAGGGCCTCTGAATGCACCGTATAAGCAAAAAAAAAAAAAAAAGCCCCAGTTGCACCCAGAGAATATTGAATTCTGAACTATTATTAGTAGCTGCTTCTCTGAGATACAGGCCCAAGGCTACTGTGGCCAAAAAGACCAGCCAAATGCTAGGCTTCCTCTGGAACAGCCTTGGCCATGACACACAAAGCCTTGCCTACCCTGGTGCAAAACCAGGGTGTGGTCCCTCCTGTCTACACTTCCGATGGCCACATCCCAAGGAATATTAATGATGGTAACAGCCACCATCTTGAAAAATGCTTACCCTTGGGTCCTTATGTGCTAAATAGTTATTGCAATTTCTTACAGCATTCCTGTAATGTATTCTATTTTTTTTTTTTTTTTGACGGATGGGGAATCTGAGGCCCACAGCAGTTAAGTTGCTTGTGTTCACAAGCCAGTAGGAGCTAGGATTTCAACCCAAAAGACTGGTATCAAGTCTTAGAGGTGAGGAAGACATACCAGAACAAAAAATAGTCATCTTTGATCTGAAAGGCAGGGATGTGACATGTTCATACCCCAAGCAAAGAAAATTGGTGTGGGTTGAACACCAGGTAGAAGTGTCAACCAAGTAACACATAGTATGGGAAACCCTGAAGCAGCTAAAATTTAAAAATATATTGTTTAACAACATATCTTGGAAACTGTTCTGTATAAGTACATAAAAATCTTCCTCAGTTGTTTGTTTTACAGCTGCAGTTTTCATTGTATGGATATACTTTTATTTGTTGATTTATTTGTAAATATTTTTAATTGAAAAAAATGCACACAGTAAAAGGCATGTAGTTCAAAAGTCATTACAATGAAAAATAGGTGACTTTCCTACCCTACATACTCTCACCCCCTTCCCAGAGGCCACCACCATTAGCAATTTTTTGTATTTGCTTCCAGAAATTTTCCATGGGGGCACAATTTTTTTTTTTTTTTTTTTTTTGCAGTACATGGGCCTCTCACTGTTGTGGCCTCTCCCGTTGTGGAGCACAGGCTCCGGACGCGCAGGCTCCAGACGCGCAGGCTCAGCGGCCATGGCTCACGGGCCCAGCCGCTCCGCAGCATGTGGGATCTTCCCGGACTGGGGCACGAACCTGTGTCCCCTGCATCGGCAGGCGGACTCTCAACCACTGTGCCACCAGAGAAGCCCCTTGTGTTGTTTTTTAGATTCCACAAAGCTAACTAATAAATGTTTCTTGATTGATCAATTGGTAAATGTGTTCCTCTCCGCGATGACACTCTACGCCTGAGCCAGGAGCCCAGCACTCAGCTCACATCATTTCTCTGAGGCTTTCCTCTCCCATGTGCTCTAGCTCCACATCGGCTCGTGAATTCCTGGAATGCTGAAAGAGACCTTAGAGTTTTCCTAAGGTTTATGACGGCAGTAGCAGCTATTGACTGAAATAAAGGATTCGAGGAACAAATATATTTGGAAAACACTGAGTGGAAGAAAATCTGAGTAAGTCCTTCACTGTAGAACTTCCCTAAAGTGAACTTCTCATATTATATTAGCCCATGATATGCTAGGCTGTGTTGGGAATCTCTGAGAAAGGAATATAGTGCCATTTCTCAATGCCCTCTCACTGCACCCTCACAGTGGAACCCTTTTCTCTCAAAGCTTCCCCTTGGACTTGGTTCTGTGGAAATCACCGTGGGACACTGACCCACGACAGGCCCCTCGTTCTGCAGGTGGGAATTCACATCCTTGGATCACAGCGCCAACCCAGCAGTGAGGCTGCCTGCCTCCGGCTCAGTCTCTCCATCTCACTCTGGGGCTCCATCTTGATCTTCTCCACCACTTCTGGCCACACCACTAATTTAGCGCTTTTCATGGTTGGTTGTGTATGCACTTCTGTCTAGAACGAAATTATAACTTTCCTAAAGGGAGGGGCCATTTCAACACTCTCCTCATCTCCTCCTGAGTGCAGAGAGTCAGGCATGGGGCCAATATACTCTGACCGAAGAAAGAATGGCGAAGAAATGAGTGAGAGAGGTACAAGTTTATCACAGTGTTTTGAAAAGGGATCTTATATATCTCTTTGGGGACTGGAATAGATGCACCATCATTATTCTATGTTCCACTAAACAGGAAAATGCTTTCCATGACCTCACCATACTTCCCCATCATCAACTGTAAGGAGTGCCCTAATTTCAGGACTGTTAAAAACAAATCTGTATCTTAAAAAGTTGATGAAATACAGCAAAGACGTTTACTCAAAGCAAAACTCAGTTCTACAGATAACCTCGTTCCACTGGAAACTCATTTAGAAATTTCCCAAAGCCTCCGAGTAGGAGAGGAGTGGGCAGGGAGTGGGAAGAAAGAAAGGTCGGTAGTCACAGGGCTAAAGAAGGACAGTGAAGGGAATTCTGCCAAAGGCCAAAGCTGTAAGTGCCTTGAGGTTTTCAAGGGTGGTGGCCATTGCCGTTGGGCAGACTCCAGCTGAAACTGAAGAGGCAGGGCACACAAATGGCATCAATTAATCTGAGATCGGTAATGACATGTTTGTTTTGGATGGAAGGGATGTCATTGTGGCTTCAGTGCAGTGGTTGGGCTGTTGTGGACAGAGGGTGGGGAAATGTGTGTCCTGGGTACAGTTGTGCCATGGCCCTTGGAAGCTAGCCAAGAGGGTTCATGGGTGTTTTTTTGGTAGTTGGGAGTCTCTGGGTTAAAAACATTTTCTCGAAGAACCTCAAACAAAAGCAGCAATTGCTCATTCTGAACCTGAGAACCAGAGGCTAAGACTGACATGCCAATGGCCACGGGGTAATGCTCTAGAGTTGATCTGAACATCTTCACTTTTTTTTTTTTTTTAAACGGAAGGCTTTTTTCTCTGATTGTGTAAACACTGGGACCAGAAGTCATTTCCCCATTGCCAGAACACTGTCCAAATTCACGAGTTCGACATTTCAAACCAGACCCATGCCCTCAGCGGTCAGGTTGGTTTTCCTTTGGCCAAACACAACCTTCTGCACTTGGACGGGGCAGCCTGGGGTAGGAGGGCACTTACAGAGCTTCTTAAAAAGGACTTCAAAATCTTCTAGGAGAGAAAAGAACTCTTTCCAGAGGGATATTTGTGATTAAGTGCAAATGAATCTGAAACACATGGATCAAATTTCCCTGAAATTACACACAGTTTTAAAAATTAAGAGGGGAAAGGGAATGGGTTTTCTGGTAACCCCAAAACATCTGAAGAAGAAACACACACACTCGGGCACACAAAAATAAACCAAACGATGGTGTCTGAGGGCTCCTATAAATGCAGGCTCCAACTGAACTTGTCCTTGAGTTAGGCTAAGGCCTCCCCTTGGAGCAGCTAACATCAGCGAACAGGAGAATCTGGGGCTGGGAGCCCATCTGCCACTGAAATGTCCTGCAATTTTGAAGCAGGAGTCAGGGCAGCCGGGGAAAAAAGCCCATTTTCTGTCCGTTAAGCCTCTCCATTAGTTACCTTTACCTTTATGAATGTTGTTAAGATTTGGGCTTTAACATACATAACTTTAAATCAGTAATATCCTTCATGGTTCCATGATTTGTTGGCTCCATATGTAACCCCTTGGCCCATTAAATTGGCTCCAACTCAAATCCTATGGTTCCTGTACTTTCAGCTCTCTTTTTGCTGGGAAGGGGCATGGCGTGGAGGAGTGGGCAGGCAAGAGAAATGAGAAGAAGCTAGAGAAAGAAGAAAAAACGGAATTCCTTCTACTGAAATTTCTCAATGTGGAACTCATTGTCTGTACTGGCTTTGAGGCAGAAAAAAAAAAAAAAAAAAAACCTAAGAGTTTAAATATTTGTTGAAGTCTGGATTTCTCCCTGCACCCGTCCCCACCAACCCCCACCCCCACCCCGCCCCGCCCATTCCCTCTTGTAAAATTAAAGCTGAAGCTAGCAGTTCACATCTCGCTCTTGAAATGTCACCAGCAACACTGCTATTATTCTGATTTTCTGGGCAACGCCCATCGGTTCCCGGCTGCAGCTCAATTAAGCTAACTCTGCTTCTCTCGGATCTGGCCTGACAGCTGCATTGAATTTGGGTTCATGGGGTGATTTATCGGGCCTGCTGATGTGCAGCCACGTGATTTTGGAGTGCAAAAAACCCTGGAATGCACCAAAAAGCAATATATGCATTATTATTAATAATAATAATAAAGATAAATGTCAGCCCCAAGTGACTCTGGTGACCCTTGTCACTCCATTTAACATTTTAACGGTGGCATGTGGCCCCTGCGTGGCACTCGGTTCTGTCTGGTGCCTTCAAGGAGGCTAAGAAAAGGTTATTTGTCAAATGCTGGGTCAGAGTTGGAGGGGGAGGGTGGGTATTTTTAAAGCTCTAGGTCAGCCCAGCCCAGCTGCATTCCTGTCCCTGTCACTGAAGGAGCTGAACTTTGTCACATTATTAAGCTGTCAGCAACACCAGGGCGTTGTTTAGATTTCTGGTGGGAACTCCTCACACATGCTCCAGGGCTCCATGGGGATTTTATCAACACTATTGTAAAACATGCACAAATGAGCTGTGCTGGAATTGCCCTGGGAAGACCCGGCTGCCAGGCCTCATCTGGCGGCAATACCAGAGCCGGGCTCTTGTGCTACCCACAGCACCCTCCCCAGAGCCCTCTGCAAACACCCATGCATGACGGGTCCCTCCTTTCTGCTGGGTCCCTTCTCCCTGAGTGCTGATGGTCGAGAGCCCTGCTGTGGCCTCCGCCAGACCGGATGCGGAGAAGCTCTGAGTTCAGGTTCATGTGGAGCTGAGGTGGCCAATGGGGCTGTGGTCCAAGTCCAAGTTCAGCCCCCCCCCCCCGCTTATCTCTCTTTCCCCCCACAGGTCAGTTCCTCCCTCACCCCTGAGAGCCGAACGTTCCCTCATTGTTCATCTTCCAGTCTGGGAGCCGGGAAACCTCCGGATACACATTAGGGAGGTTGGATGGTCAAGAATTATGGGGTGCACTCTCTCTGTAAGGAAGGGCTGTATTCACAGGGGGCTGGAATCCAGAGTTGGGCTTCAAATTTTAGCTCTCAGCAACAAGACTCCAGGGAAGGGGCTCAGGGCTGGGGGTTTCCAGCAGCCCTCAAATCACACCACGGCGCACAGCCCACACTTCACGTCCCTATGGAGCTGCCTCCAAATAGGGCAGAAAGGGGCGGGGAGGGGAGCAAGGGCAGAAAGGGGCGGTATGATACTAACACACCATTGTAAAGCGATTATACTCCAATAAAGATGTTAAAAAAGAATAAGCAGTAATGAGAACACCTGCAAGGACACTCCAGAATCCCTGAGGTCTTTATAAAGCTGGGAAAGCATTGTTCCCACCACAGCCAACCCCACTACTGGAAGAGAAGAGGGGAGGACAGCCCGGGACTCTTGGGATCCGTTTAAATAGCAGGCTAGACTTGAGCAGGGTGAAAAAACCCTGTCCCCTGTTGGCTCTGTGACCTCAGACCACGACCGTCTGTACAGTAGATATAGAAGCAGCATGTGCCTTGTGGGCTGTTATGAGGACCAGACCAGATAAAGGAAATATCAATGTTGATTATACTCTGAACGTAATAGCTCTGCCACACTGATATTTTAGAGAAAGCAGATCCGGGCCCCGGTGCCCCTTGGTGTGTCTGGCTTATTCTGCTCTGACTTGTGGCTGTGTTGCTAACTGGCTCTGTGAACTTGGGAAATGACCCTCTGACCAGCAAGGAAGGTGCCCTCATGACTCAGTCCTCCTGTATCTTCTGTGATTCTTTTTCAACTTGCGTGATCAGAAACAGCACGAAGGAGTCAGAGCCACTGTTCAGAACCCCGGGTCCACGTGGGACCAAAACCACGTAGGCAGTGACACTCGCACAATTGAGCACCCCATGCCTAAGTGACAACACATGGCCACTTCACCGCCCCTTTCCAGGGCACACAACACGGGGGTGGTCCCCGCAGGGAAGTGGAAAAGATCATGTACCTGCTCAGAGGATTCTTTTCCACATAAGAAGAGCCCCAGATCTTTCTCCAGACTTCCCACTGCTGACAACTTTGTCCATCACCTGGCAAAGAACTCCTCGGGGATGGGACACTTCTCCTAACCAGGTCCCTTGTGACCACTGTGGGGCGCCTGCTAACAACCTCATTAGATTGGGTTTGTCCAGGCCTTCTGACAGATGCTCTGGGCACATCAGGTAGAAGCCACAGGCCTCTCCTAAGACATGGAAGGCATTACGATTTCCCCTCCTTTCGAGTTTGTGGAGGTGGATATTGTTAATGACAAGCAAAGATGCTACCACGTTTATTGACAAGCAAGGCAAATCATCACTCGTGGGCACGAGACACCGAGATACTGGGACAGGTCACTGATGCATCGTGCTTCAGACTTAGGGTCTAGATGGAGGGACAGACACAGAGCTACGTCCAGGTCTGCCATCATGTGACCTTCAGCAAGCCACTTCCGCTCACCAGACCACCTCCTCAATTCAGAACAGAAAGTATGAGGATGCACTTGTCCTCCTTAAAAGGCTCTGGGGACTAGGAATAATAAGCGGAAGCGGGCTTTTAACAACACCCGTCTCCAAGAGGATTTCATAAAGCAATACACCTAAAGTTCTTGATACAGAGGGAGGCATGCAGTAAGAGCTCAATAATTATTGGCTATTGTTATCATTGTCAATCTGTCTCCTTTCTAGATGTAGTTAGTGCTGGATGCTGAGCTGGATGCCATGAAAATATTATTTCACTTAATCCTCACAACTTGATGGGGACTGTATTATTTTGCACATTTTACAGGTGAGGAAACTGAGGCTCAAGAAGATAGTTTTTTTCTCAGGTCCTCTAGATGGGGCAGAGATTCATACCCATGCCCTCTAACTCCAAAGCTGGTGCTCTTTCATTTCTAACTAAATGAAATAATGTGCACAGACGTACAATATTGTTGATAACTCTTACCAGCATTATTTCACCAAAGACCCTGGCTTCCTAGTATAATGTCTATCAGTTAGGATTCCATTCATTTGGCCACATGCAACAGGACACTCAGTTATCAGCGGCCCAGGTGATAAAGGCATTATATTATCTTACACAAACACAAGGATGGAGGAAGGTGGTGCTAGGTTCAACAGCTCTGTGAAGTCAGAACACCAAGGAGCTCGGTTGGCATTTCTCTGATTCTCTGGTCTTCCACCTCATTGCTGCAAGATGGCTGCCAAAGGGCCAAACATCACATCTTCACACCACAGCATCCCAACAAGGAAGGAGGGGAGGGGTCAGAAGAGCTTTTTCTCGTGCAACTTCCTTTTTTGTTATTATGAGAAAAATCTTTTCCAGAGGCTCCCAACAGAGTTCTAGTTATGTCTTATTGGCTGAATTGAGTCGGTGGCAAGGGGAAGAGAGTGGCTATAATTGAACTAGAACAATCAAATCCATATCCTGGGACTTCAGGAAGAAAATTGGAGTTCTGATTAGCAAGGGGAAGGGGGAAAGGTCAGCAGTATTGGGTGGTCAGCGATTCCTTTACATAGTATTCAAGCCCCAACTCCCTTCCCTGCCTCATAGCCCACTCCCCTTCTCATCCCCACCTTTCATTGCTCTCCCACTGGACCCTGCTCTGGCCAGCCAGTCTCCTCATTACTTGGCCCATATGCCATGCTGAGGCCCACTTGCACATTTCTTCTCTTGGAGTTCCCTCTGTTTACAATATCTTTCTCCTATACCTTTGTCAATGAAAATTCTATTCTACAATAAAGGACAGTCATAATTCATATTCATCCCCAATAAATGCAGTCCACACCAGTGGTGCTTTCTTATATACTTGGGAACACTTAGAATCTGAAAGAAAGGGTGTCTAGCACGGTGGTTAAAAACATGGACTTTACACAGCTACCCTGAAGGTATTTGATTCCTGCCTATAGTATCTACTAGCTGTGTGACCTTGGGCGAGTCACGTGGTCTCTCTGGGCCTCAGTTTCCTCATCTGTCAAATGAGATTAATAATGGCTTCTACCACACAGGATTGTTGTAAGGCCTAAAAGAATTAACGTAAATGACTTTAGAGCAGTGTCTGACACATGGTGAATGCCATTTGTATACGCTCATTTTACTATTAAACTATCCCTTTCATTACTTAAATCCTAGATTACAAGACTGAAGGAGAATATCCAGATCCGTCAATTCACATGGTAGTTATGTGAATTGAGGTCTAGAGTGTTTAAAACTGATATTTTCAAGGTCACAGGAGCAATTACATACTGCTGGCAGGTCCTTGAAATACAGACATTTTGGTGCCAAGGGTACTCTTTCAGAAACTTTGTAAAATGTTTCTGAACCTCTGGATCTGGGTTTCTCGAAGCCTGGGACTTCACCGCCATCAGAATCCTCATCAGAATCCTCTGGGTGCTTATTAAAAGTTATGATTCCTCGACCCCATTTCAGATTCTCTGAATAAGAGTCTCTATGAGTGAGGCTCACATCTGCTATTTGAACAAACTGTCCAGATGTTTTTTGAACCAAAGATTGGTACCTGCTGCCAGAGGGGTTGGCATTTCCTCCAGGAAGGCTCACATGGACAAGACCTAGGATAGGGAGAAGGATATCACTAAGGACCCAGGCAGACCTCCATGGAGATGGGAAATTACACTCAGCCAGGAAGGCACAAGGTAAGGATCTCTTGGGTCTATTTAATCACTGTCAGTCAGAGCCCTGTGGGATTTTAGAGACTGAGAAATTTGTCCAATGCTGTGAATTTTCTCAAAGGAATCATGTTGGGGAAGGAGACAAGATGGGAAGGGACAACTCTCCTGAGACCTGGTTTATGACCCAGCTCTCAATCTTGGGCATTTTTTTCCAGGGCTAATTCCATGGAAAATGTCACTGGAGAAGTCTGACACTTGGAGGACAAATGGGCTAAAAGACCCTTGTATTTGTTTTCTTTGGTACATAACAGATTACCACAAACTTCGCAGCTTAAGAAAACACACATTTATTATCTCAGG
The DNA here is from genome assembly GCF_964341445.2 of Mesoplodon mirus. Lineage (NCBI taxonomy): Eukaryota > Metazoa > Chordata > Mammalia > Artiodactyla > Ziphiidae > Mesoplodon > Mesoplodon mirus. The sequence continues at coordinate 77,341,433 of NC_138988.1, read as the reverse complement.
GCTCCTGTGGGTCAGGAGTCTGGGCACAGCTCCGCTGGCTCTTATGCTTCAGAATCTCTCACAAGGCTGCAAGTGAGATGTCATCTGGGGCTGAGGTTTAACCTGAAGGTTTGACTGGGAAGAATCTGCTTCCAAGCTTACGTGGTTGTTGGCAGCATCTAGCTCTTTACAAGTTGTTGGATTAGGACCTTGGTTCCTTGTCAGCTATTAGTGTAAGACTTCTGAGAGTTTCTGATCATATGGGCAATGTCATCAAAGCCCACAAAGTTGTCTGCTACCAAGAAGGAAGTGACAACCTTTGTAACCTAATTATAGAAGTATAACCTGATCATATAACTTAATTAACATTGCTGTATTCTATTGGCTAGAAGCAGTTTACTCAAGGGAAGGGGAATATACAAAGCTCTGAATACCAGTACATGGGGATCATTGGGAACCTCCATATTGAAAATTTTCTCTCTCAACCTAAGTGGGTGAAACCATTGGAGAGAAGTGTGGATAATGCAAATACATGATGTGGGCAGGATTCTATTAATCCATATATACCACCTCTCAAATTACTTTACTACGTTAGCTAATCTCATATTTATTCATGAAATATTATTGATGAGGGTATAGAAGTAAGTATTTCCAGGCAAACTAGATGTACGAAACAGGGGACTTCCGCCAAGAGGATTTTAATCCAGAAGGAGAGATAAATTATTATAATAGTTGCTTTTAAATTCTCCCTGCCAAATCCTCACTCTAAAGCCACTTCTGGGAGTAAGAGCACAGAATCTCCTAAAGGTTCCTATTAAATGCAAATATATTATCCCTGGACAGAGAACAGAAGTGATGCATTATATTTCAGCAAGATTTGGCTAACAGTCACAGAACAGGTGTAAGCAGAGACACCAACTCAGACATGGTGACAGACTGATGGGGACAATGTGGTCCAGGCCTTGGGGGGGCTATAGAAGGGCCTCTTTCTGACTGGGGAGGGGGCTGTGACAGCAAGTGCTGGAAGGGAATAGGCAAGCACACTACCAAAGGGACATTCTTCACCAACAATTCCGTCCGGGGCGGACTCAAGTTTCAGCCAACAAAAAGTTAGCCAAGAAAGGTGCTTGGTAAAGTATAAAATCCTTTAACCAATACCCTCCACTTCCAAGCATTATTAATGCAAAAGGAAGTATAAAAGGAGGGTCATTCATTACTTTCATGTACCCAACAAGCTTTTATTGAATGTTCTCTCTGTGCAAAGCATGGGGGCCCTGTCTCTGCTCCTGTGCAACTTTTTGTGGGACCACAAGCAAGGTAACTCCACGCTTCCTTGTAATACTCAGGGAGAGTTATTCTATAGCTCCCATGGGAATCTGCAAAATATGGCCCCAGTCCTCCTTTCACGGAGCTCTCCTGGAGAGAACAATGAGAGAAGCCAGCCTGACATTTCTAAAGTGGGAGCCTCAAGTGAAAACCTCTTCTTGGAAAGACAGCAGGAAGAGAGGAGCCCGGAGGTTTGGAAACGGCATTTGATAACAATAGCAAGGGGACTGCTTTTCTGAGGGATTTAAACATGTGCACTGAACTCTAATTGGTGTGGAAGAAACTGGGATGTAGAGATGAATGAACCATCTATTGGAAGAAGGCCTGATGCATGCCTCCCAGTACCAGGCCAGGGACAGTGTGCCAGGCTCACTCCGGGCCAGGGAGGTGGGAGGGACAGATCTCTAGCTGAGGTTCCTCAGCAGAGTCAACTGCTTTGTGATCTCCAAAAATCACGTTGGTAGAAGAGAGGAAAGAATGTTTGCCCTGTGCTACCCGATTCTTGTTCTAAGCAGCTGAAGTTCTTTATTAACACGACAAGATCTCTAGCCCACATCCAACCATGTTTTAACCTTGCCTATATTGGTCCTTCAAGTTCATGACAGCTCATGGAAACCCCTTATGCAAATGAAGAGTGTCCAAACCAATGGCTCTGACCTAGACTAGCCTTATGAGCACCAGGCCATTGTCTTGGTGTTCAAGGGCTCTTGACATTCAGCTCATTCTGTGCAGTAGGCATGGCGGCGATCCTCAAAGTTGGACATTCAGAAGCTCTGGCATCTAGAATGGACATCTAACCCCAAGGGCTCTAGAGGAAAGAATTGGAAATTTCAACAGAGATTTGAAAACTTGAGACTCTAGTCACAATGCAAAACTCGGGGCCAAATGAGGTAAGAAGGTGTTTCTCTATTAGCACCAGAATAACTTGTCTCTCTCAAATCTTACCTTCTTCCATAGAAGCTGAGTGACAAAAATTCGTGGCAGCTGGGGAGGAGAGACACAATCTAAATAGGTGGAGGGTCTCTTCCTGAGACTATGCTCATGGTCTTCCTTTGTATTTTAGTTTCTCTCCGGATTTTAATATTTGTGATCTTTATACTATCAGAGAACAAAGACATACGTAACAGATGTCAATTTACTATGATGAGTTTATGTAATATTATGATTTGTTTTCTTTCACATATCTAATATTTACCCCTTTCTTTCCCCCCAATCATTTTTCTTCTGATGCATGAGGACACTACATTAAGAATCACCAGGGTGACATATATCCAGACAAAACTATAATTCAGAAAGATACATGCACCCCTATGTTCATAGCAGCACTATTCACAATAGCCAAGACATGGAAACAAACTAAATGTCCATCAACAGATGAATGGGTAAGGAAGATGTGGCATACATATATATATATATATATATATATATATATATATATATATATATATATATATATATATATATATGTAATAGAATACTACTCAGTCATAAAAAGAATGAAATAATGCCATTTTCAGCAACATGGATGGATCTAGAGATTATCATACCAAGTGAAGTAAGTCAGAAAGAGAAAGACAAATACGATATGATATCACTTATATGTGGAACCTAAAATATGACACAAATGAACCTATCTATGAAACAGAAACAGAGCCACAGACATAGAGAACAGACTTGTGGTTGCCAAGGGGGAGGGGGATTAGGGGAGGGAAGGATTGGGAGTTTGGGCTTAGCAGATGCAAACTGTTATATATAGGATGGATAAGCAACAAGGTCCTACTGTATAGTATAGGGAATATCCTGGGATAAACCATAATGGAAAAGAATATGAAAAAGAATGTATATATATGTATAACTGAATCACTTTGCTGTACAGCAGAAATTAACACAACATTGTAAATCAACTATACTTCAATAAAATAAATTTAAAAAAAAAAAGAATCGCCAGGGTGGGTGATTGATACATGAGTACTGGGAGGGAGAAGGGTGGGCTAGGATGTAGAGGGGCTACTCACTCACTTCAAATCCCTCCTGCCCCCTTGAAACTATACTTATGAGCAGGAGCAAATCTATCAGATTGGCAGAAAAGTTATTGAAAAATGAGGAATCTCTGAATTTTAGAATAAAGGAGCCACTTAGAGATCCTCTGCTACAATCCGTTCTCAGAAGCCAAGAAATGATAGGGAATGTACCCAGATCACAACAAAGAGCAAAACTAGGGTACAATGCCAGGTGTGTCTGGTTCCCAAGCTTAGATTCTTTCTCCATACTGAGCCGCCCCTGAGATGCTCAGACACTGATACCACAGCGGGATTCAAGCATCAGACCCATTTCTCCTCAGGCCATTTGCAAAGGCCACTTTCTACTGGAGAACATAAATCTCTGTCCTGTCCTACAGTGGGCAGCATGTCCTAATTCCTGTTGTGTCTCTTCCCTGGTTCCCCCCGCCACTTACGTCCAGCCATTCCCTGGGCTCCAGTGGACAAGAAGAGGCTTGTCCAGTTGAGTTGAACCCCATGGTGGCCAAGTCCCCACCTGCCTCCTTTTTGTAAATTTCCCTATGCTAATCTTATAACAACTTACACACACGTATGCACAGAAACGAGCAATAGTTAACAAGAAGAATCTCAGTCGAGGGAAACGTGAATGTTTAAAAAGCAAAGAATATATTTTAGCTCATAGAGCAGGGCTGATCTGGAAATAATCTGGTTTCGATATGCCTCTCGTGTAACCCTTCGAAAATATAAGACCCTTGCAGAACTCCCTATCTCTAATTTCTTTTGTTGCAATTTTCCAATAAAATCTGGCCCTGGCCCAAGTTCTCAGAGGACTAATAAGGATAAGAATGTCCCTGATTTTCCTTCAAAATGAGAAATCATTTCAACGTGAGGAGTTCGGCCGCAACTGGCACAATCCCCCTGGGTCTCTGGATTTCAGGAAAAGGGACCCGGGCCTCTTTCTCTGGCCATCCCAACAGCCTTCCCGACTTATAATTATTCAGTCAGCAGCCCAGAATTGTGGCCTACTTAGTTTTCTCTAAAAGCACTTAAGGACAGTTTAATGAAAGGAAAGAGCAGCAAAGAAAGGGGGAAAATGCTTTTTTTAGGAACAGAACAAAATATCATGTTTTCTTCTCTTTCTCTCTTTTTTCCCTTTTTGCAATATTTCTCCTCAGAGAAAATTATAGTCTTGAAAGCCAGCAATGTGCTCTGTATGTTTTGCTTATTACAGTGGTTAAAACGAGCACCACGGATGATGGAGTATCATTATAACATTCTTGATACCCCTGATATATTTGCGCAAACATAGTTGTGGGCGATGCATGCACAGCGATGAGCCTGTGTTGTCTGGAGAAGTCTCTCCCCATCTTTGTTTATTCGCACAGCCTCCTGCCTTTCTCTGGAATCCGTCCTTTGTATCCCTTTGTACAGCTTCTGTCTCTTCGAGCTCCCCTTTTCCTGAACTTACCTTCTTTCCCACCTCCCTGGAGCAGCATCACGATGTCTGGGTGCCAAACAATTTGCAAAGGAAATGGTTCAAGTTAGAAATGGAGTAAGATGGAGGCTGTAACCACAATGTAGGATTTCGGGTCGTTACCACTTCATTTCCTTTGGTTTGCATCTGTGCCTTTCTCGATTTTCTGTTCCTGTTTACACAGGATCCCAGCAAGAGGCCCCTGTTTCCTAGCCGGTGGAGCAGGAGGGCGTCTAAGAGCCAAAAAATAGAAAAATAAAAGCATAATACCATTCAAAGGCAATATTGAAGAGCACTGAGTCAAATGCTTTTGGGACAATGAGGAATAATACCCTCCCCCATTCCACTCCTTGCTCTAAAAATGTTTACAATGTGCAAAAAAGGAAAACATGAACGTTTAATAAGGCCAGACAGGTCAAGAGCCATAGGAGTTCAGGAAATAAGGGCCCTCTGAGGCTGGAAGATTCTAGGAAGGCTCCATGGAAGAGCTGGCCCTGAAGGATGGATGGGGCCCAGGAAGAGTAGAGAGAAGTTAGGAGAACTTTCCAAACAGAAGAAGCCGTAAACTTTAAAAGCATGTCACTCACGGTTGTCCTGTGGGTCAATTCAACACTGGAAGGCTGGTGGGACATTCCATAAGAACACTTTCTAAATAAGCATTACTGATATTCTAGATGGACTAATTTGCCCACTTCGCTGGCTTCTGGTGCTAATAATGCAAATCTTTTGAGTTCGAGCCTTCTTCTTAAAATCTAGTATCTACTTAGTTATTGGATTCTATCTGTCTGTGGACACAAACACTTTGGGATTCTGACAAAAGTTATGGACTGTTTCCCTAGAAGAAGTCACATGAACACAAAATGATGCTTGTAATTTCAAGGGCTTCCAGAAGCCTCTTTATGAAACCCAGGTGAAAATGCCTGGACTAAACCATCCCCGAGACAGAGATATTGACTTTGATTTATCACGGTAGCCTGATGCAGAACACACTAGTTGGTCACTGAAGGTTGAATGAATAGGAATGAATTCTGTGTTCCCCCACACTTTTTGGTCCCTGGGACTTCCATCCATCTGCCCTCCTGGGGCCACAGACTCAAGTTCCCTGCTGATCCAGATGCCAGTGTGGAAGACTCTCACAGAACCTGCCCATTGTGATTCCAGCTCCTATCCTGGTATCCAAGAACCTGTCCTTTTCTTGAATCCACCTTCTTATTGTTCTGGGCCCATCTTGCATCTTATCTCCTGAGGGTTTGGCTCTCTCTGCCATCTAAGGTAATAATTAAAGGGATCCGTGTCAACATGATAAAGGAAGAGAAATAGACAAGCCTCTCCTTTCTCTTGTTTCTGTCCCGGGAGAACCCCTTGCATCTTCATGGCTGCCTTCTGGAACCGGACCTCAATCTTACTTTCTAGCCCTGAAGTGCCTCCAGTGAGAGGAACTGAAACCTAGTGGAATGGGATGTATCTCCTGGGAAGGTCAGAGAAGAAGATGCTTTGTGGCAGGAAGAAGCTGGTCACACTCTCTCTAGTCATACTCCATGTTAAGAAAGATGATCCAAAATTTGGAAATAACACAAAAGATGACTGAGTTCCCTTCTGGAGTCATACTAGAGCACTGCCTCACAAGCCTTGATTTTGTCCTGGGGATATAGCTTTTTTAACTTCTTATTTAATACCGATTAAGAGCCCGGACTTTGTAAAGTTAATTGTTAATTTATAGAATATTAATAGATGACACATAATTTTTATCTGGTAGAGATGTAAGCAAAGTCTGTCTAATAAAAAACATAATTTAAAGGGATAGAGTTGTATGGTCCTGTAGGACATTACCTAATTTTGTATTTAAAGTTTCTATCTTACTTCATTAATCTGTCTTGCATTGACTATATATACTGCAGTCTCTTTCATTCTCTTGTAAAGTAGTTTTAGCATCCTGTAGTTTTCTTTTTTTTTTTGCGGTATGCGGGCCTCTCACCGTTGTGGCCTCTCCCGCCGTGGTCTCTCCCGCCATGGAGCACAGGCTCCGGACGCGCAGGCCCAGAGGCCACGGATCACGGGCCCAGCCGCTCCGCGGCATGTGGGATCTTCCCAGACCAGGGCACGAACCCGTGTCCCCTGCATCGGCAGGCGGACTCCCAACCACTGCGCCACCGGGGAAGCCCCCTGCAGTTTTCTTGATTAAAGAGTTCAATGAATCTATGAACTCACTCTAAAGTTGTATGGGAATTACGAGGTTTTTTTTGGGTTTTTTTTGAAAACTCTCAGCTACGTCTCAGCTGTGGGCAGAGGCCAATGTCAGAGGTATTTTAAGACCCAGAGTGCTGTAGGGCAGCACTTCTCAGACTCTAGTGGACACACGAATTACCTGGGGACCCTTTAAAATGCAGATTCTGATTTGGTGGTTCTGGAGTGGGGCACTTCTCACAAGCCTCCCAGGGATGCCCGCTATGCTGGTCCATGGAGAACACTTCACTGAGGCTGTAGAACGTACATAGTCTTCACCAAAGACTGGATGGATCTGTAAATCTGTGTCTCCACCTCCACCCACCACCCCCTGCCCTTCGAAAGGCACAGCAGAACCAACCGAAGAGACAGCCCTGACTACCAAAGACCTGGGCTTGGTGGAGGGTTTCTGGAAACTTTCGGGGGAGGTTCAAGTGTGTGTAGAAGGGAGTGGGTAGGAGGGTGGGGCAACCAAAAGGAAATGAAGTGATTCATGCTCAAGTGCGATTGCATGAGCATTAAATACAATCAGAGGGAAACCCAATCTCCCTATTGCAAAGGGCGATATCCAACTTGGAGCGCTGCTCTCCAAGCAATACGGCCCCCTCCCTCTCCTGACGGACCCAGCCAGACTCTTCCCCAAGGAGCCCTCAGGGCTGTCAAGTGCACAGGCAACGCTCAGACTTCATGTTTTCCATGGCAGCTGAGCTCTTTCCACCTCCTTTGGGAAGAGGAGAGGTGGGCCCCTTTGGTTTTCAGCGGGCACATTTCAGTACACTGGTGTCCTGTCTCCGCTCTGCTACATGCTCTCTTACATCATGGTGCACTCATATTTTTAATCCTGCACATTTCTTGGAAACACATAGATCTCAGAGACTCCAAGAAACACACAATTGGTTTAGTTCACTCCTACCCCTGGGCCTCTACAAAATCGAAGAGGTATCTGTTCCCAGAGAGAATGGAAAGCTTCGATTCTGGAGCTCAAAGACCTGCTCGTGGACTGCACTGCACTGTGATGAGGAGAGAGAGAGAGAGAGAGAGAGAGAGAGAGAGAGAGAGGAAGAAAAGGGGAGAGAGGAAGGAAGGGAGGGAGGGAGGGCATCGTTCATAAAGCTAGATTTATTCTGTGAAAGAGATGTCCTTTATTCTGAGAGTATCTTCTCTCTGTCTTTTTTGGAGGCCATGTTAGGTATCTTCATTGAGATGATATTGGTAGTAAGATGACAGATTTTGTGTTGCTTTGCTTTTGCTTTTGTTTTTTATGTCCTTGTTCAGTAAACTAAAAAAGTTGGCAATCCCGTGTTAGTCCTCCAATTTGGGGGGAAACTGTTCTACTCTGGAAAGCCACACATCCAAGAATCACTTACCCTGGGCTCTCAGGCTATAGCTGGGATACCCCTGAGTAACTGAGTCCCTTCTTGCATCTTTCTGGAAAAACAGCCTTTGATTCCCGGGGCTGGCCAGTGTGGGAGCAGGTAACTTTCTTCCTGACATGGGAAGCCCCTCTGTTCCTCCCTTCACCGGTCTGCTTAGAGGGAAGAAACACTTGGCAAAACAGATAACGGAGCATCTTCTACACTGATTTAACATAAAGTTTGGAGACTGGGAAGAGTTAGAGTTTGAATACCTGGGAGTGAGTCTTGGTTCTTCCACTTAAAAACTGTGTGAACTTTTGCAAGTGGTGTAATATTTTTGAAGCTGAAAAAACTTTCAGTTGCCAAGAGAATAAAATCAGTAACATATATGAAGAGCTCTGTAAAACATAACATAAAAGAGCTGTGAAAATATAATCTATTGTTACAAGACCTCTCCCTCCCTCCTACCAAATTTCCACACACAAATGAAACATTGTTGGGTTTATAGCTAAGATTTCTGGCTCCCTTGTGCCCACTTTTGGTGTGGGGACAATTAAATGATCTCAGAGACAAGCAGTCTAATTTTCAGTTATTTATTAGATTTTAATATCTGGAGTTTGTCAGGGCATCAAGAGCTATCTGGGTAATTCAAATGTGCATCCAAGGTCAATAACCACTGTTTACAGAAACTGGGTAGAGAAAAGATATCTAACCTAACTAGCTAAGTTGCAGCTTATCAAATGTTCTGACATAATAATCTCATTTCAGTCTTAAAAAATTGAGTTTTACTGTTCCCAGTCACACATGAAAAACAGAGGATCTAGAGATTAAATTACTGCCCAAATTCACACCATCAGAGCAGCAAGGACAAGATGCTACTATATTTTGGGGTGATTCAGAAGCCCTGTCCTTTACCCATCACTACCTCATGCTATCAGAGAGCCAACAGTGAATCTTAATTCACTCACCATAGGGGAATTTTTTTGACAGGGTACCAACTTGGATAAATGGTCCCAACTTGACCATTTATCAAAAGTGTAACTTTGGACCCATCTCTTTTGATAGATCCTGTACCATTCATAGAAGAAATATAAAATCTTCTCAAATAATTTCCAGGAAAGTGATTACAAAAAAACAAAACCAAAATCAAAATACTTTGCAATTGTAAAAATTATAATTATTAACTTTCTCTAATGAACTAACTTACCATTAGCCAAGACTTGCTGTTTTTGCCATAACTGAAATGTAATTGAAATGTCATTCATTTTCTTAGTAGGGCTGGTAAATGGAACTGCTCATGTCTGAAGGGTTAAATAAAATATTTTTATACTATTTACACTGAGCACTAGCTAACTCCCTGGGCTAATATTAGACATTATCCCATCAGTGCACATTAGATGTAACATAGGCATCTGTTACTGATGCTAAACATCTAATTGGGGGAGTGGAAATATAATATAATAAAGAGAATGTATATATGAGGAAAACTGAACTCCAAAATGCTTTAAATTACAACATGATGCCTCCCACTTTATTTAATCAAGTCCTTTCTTATAACTCAGTTAAAATGAGAGGGAAGAGAGAAAGGGAAAGTAATACTAAAATTTATTCCTAATTTTAACTCTGAAGTATACAAATCATAGTGATTTGGTGAAATAGTTTGAAGTTTCCCCCCAAAAAAAGAAAAAGAAAAAGAAAAAGAAGAGTTCTGTGTTTTTCCTGTAAGCTCTCTCTTCAAGAAGATAATTACAGAAACTATACCTTAATCATTCTACTATTCTGACCCAAGAAAATTTAGATGTTGTTAACACAGATGCTGCAGAAATAGACATGGACAAAGAGTGGCGGGTCTGGGTGATAAGGGTCAGTGCCAGAAGGTTCCTGGGGTCCTCAAAACCTCAAAAAATAGACAAAAACAAATTCGACTCACCAAGTATTTCAGTTACATCTGGTGAGGTGACCCAGGTTAGCCGGGAGAACCACAAGTCTGCTTCTACATGTTAGAGTATGTTTGACTTAAAAATGGCAGGAGGAAGCAGAAAATAGTCTGTGTCCCTAAAAAGTGCTTGATCTTGTCCACCTCATAAGACATCTCTCTTCCTTCCTCCTGTCCTGAAGTCACCAAAAGACGGCAGACACCAGTAAAGACTCCCGCACATAGCAGCAGTGGAAGGTACACTCCCTCCTTGAGGGCTTCCCTGCCCTCAGTAAAGGAACTCAAGGGAGATCTGCTAAAACAGAGGTCAGCAAACTATTCCTGTTTTTTTTTTTAATAAAGGTATATTGGAACACAGTCATGCAATTTGTTTATGTATTGTCTAGAGCTGCTTTTATACTGGGAAGGCAGAGTTGATTAGTTACCACTGAGATCACATGGCCCACAAAGGGTAAAATATTTACTACCTTTACAGAAAAAGTTAGCCTACTCTTGTACCAAAAGGGGCACCAGCTACAGAGCACCAAGATTGGTATTTTATCCACTCCCACACTCTGGTTTGCAATCTTTCTGTAACCCTAGCACACCTTAGGGAAAAAACATATATCCATCGGTAATACCATCTACCTCCTCTAAGGAGGAAGGATTTTCCATGAAGCTAGTGCAATTTAAGCTTCGTGTCACTCACTTGCAGAAGGTCTTGGGAAGGACCCTAGGGATGTGTTCATATGGTTAGATGTTTTTATAACATTTGAAAACATAAGAGATAGAGACTATTGTGTCTTTCCATTCCAGCTTCCCTTCCGCTAATCTTCTCCATGTCTTGGGTAGTGCTGGAAGGAAAGCGGGAATTTTGTGGATCCAATTAAATAGAAGTTGAGAAGGGGAGTTGGGGGTACATCTAATTGGGTTTCATGAGACATGGATAGAGAGAGACAGAGAGATGGTGTCTCATAGGCACTTCTCTTTAGGTTAAGTTTCTGCCAGTCCTCCCAAGATATGAATAACTCTCAGGACTCTTCTGAGCGCCCACTGCGCCAAACCACTGTCATTGTGACATAAAAGTACTGGCTTAGCTGTCCTAGCACAGCGGATACGTCCTGTGACGTCCATCGTTGAAAGTGTGTGGTTGCAGGGGAGAAAATTTGTGAAATGTGTGAAGCCAGAAGCTAGTCTATGGGAAATTCTACCCAGGCTCACAGTACATAACGGAAAAAACCATGATAGATTTTTCCCCCAAGATCTGCAAACAGTCTAAAACTGTCAGATGGCATTGTTAATTACAAGTTGTGATGCTAAAAAACACTTTTCTATCAATAATAAAAATTTTTTTCAATCAACCACACTGAAAAAGGTCAAAATATCTATTTCTCTTATAATAACGTATAATGGAAAATAATCTGAAAAAAATATATATATTTCTTTTGCTGTACACTTGAAACTAACACAACATTGTAAATTAACTATACTTCAAAGCTTCGAAAGAAAGAAAGAAAGAGAAAGAAAGAAAGAGAATATCTCTTTCTGTAGAAAATGATATAATATTGCAATTATATAAAGAAATGTTCAAAGAGGATGCAGCCCACACATATAGGAAAACTAGTATTATAGAGTGCATCAAATAATTAATTAATAAAAACATCATGCTATTTTCTGGATTTTGTGATGTTTGTGGTCACCTTTTTAAAATTAGTAATGTCTTGTGATGTTATCTTCATTCTAAAAAAATTGTATGTACTTTTTCATAAATCGGGGCCCCCAGATCAAGTCAGCTTTAGGCCCACAAAACCTGGCCTATGCATGTACATACTTACTCACACTTGTGTGTTATTAAAACACAGATTTTCTTTCTTTCCTTTTTTTTTTAATGCTGGTCATTATAACCCACTACATTGATGCAGTGATCTAGTAATGCATTAGGATTCCCAGTAGAAAAAAAGCTTCCTTAAAAATCTATACAAACAAATTATCATTTTAAGTGAATCTATTATAAGTGGATGTCTCATGTCTTATCCCAAGTTACCTTGCTGCAATGGTCTGGATGGGATAGAAAGACATAAATTGCAGAGCTTGGTTGACCTGGATCTGAATCCTGACTTCACCTTTTTTGCCCTCTGAACTTCCCTGAGACTTAGTTTCTTTATCTGTCAAACAGGGAAATTGGTGCCGACTTCATAAGGTCCTCGTGAAGGGGAAATGAAGGAACCAGTATTAAAAGCGTAGCTCAAAACCTGGTGGACGGCAGGCCCTCCACCCTGGAGGTTCCTTCCCTTCGCCATCAGCATCTCTCTGGGAGCCCCCAGCGGCTCCCGCACAGAAAACACAGCTGGCAAAGAGACACTCCGAGGAAAGCCTCTGTAATTAATGTCATATTCACTCAATTTCAGGTCTAGACAATATTTTTCTAAAACAATTGCTTCCAAGGGCCAGTAATAAAAACAGAACAATGTCAGTCATCAGAACTCAGAAAGGGGAGGATAAATACTGCCTGACGGGTCCATTCTAACTTTGATCCGAAATTCTGCATTCCTCTGGGAGACTTATAGTAAATGATTTCCACACTTCTCCATGGCTGTTGGTCCTTGCTGTGCGTGGCCCTGTGTCTCAGGAACAAAAGACAAGAATGCAGAGAGAAGACGGCTTTAAGACTCTCCTTTAAGGGATCCAGAAGCCTCAGCGACTGGGGTAGCAGATGTTAATTGCCCTCTGGAGATCACTGTCCTAGATACAGTGTGAGATGGGTCCTCTGAAAGCTATGGACAGCCCCAAATCTCTGACCTAGAGTATTTCCCCAACCAGCATGCCAGGGGTCTGAAATCCTGTCTGCTACTTAGGACAGCTGCCTGTTGTCCTGGAAAAGCAGAGGAGGAGATGAAAGGGAACTGGAATTTTCCCTGGTATTGGGCCTGTTGAAGGGGGTCTCTGTTCTTCCTCAACCCACCTCTACGCTCACCCTATCCTCATTCTTCCTGACTAGTTAGGAACAGGGAATACGGAAAGCGCTGGCCACAGTCGCCAAAGTATCTCGACTCTGAGAGGGTGACATTTTGATGGAATTCTTCGCAAATGGCATCTCCTAGAAATGGACAAAGTTGTTGTTCAGGTGCTGGCAATTTAGATCTTCCATCCAGAGAAGTTTCTTCACATCTCCCTTCATGGGGAGAGAGAACAAGAGACTAGAAACAGAGAGAAATGGAGAGGCTGACAAGAGGAAAAAGAGAGAAAGAGGAGGCCCAGAGGGAGACACAGAGAGAGGAAACTGGAGGCAGAGGCTGAGTGGCCTTTGTTACAGTCCTTGGGAATAAACCCAAGGCTCTTCAGTAAATAGAATTCAGCAAAGAAGCCAACAGATGTTCCCACGAACGCAGGGCACAGACCACCCAGCACTCAGACTCCTTCGCCAGATCCTGGAGTGTTGTCACCAGAAGGTGTATCTCGGTCTGCAGAGGCCCTGGGAGTCATTCGTGTTTGCCCACCCCCTGACCTTTAATTCCCATATTTGAATGAGGACAAGCCTTTGTGATCCGAAGCGAAAATCTACATCCTTCTCTCTCCCTCACCCCACCCGGATTCAGTAGCTCCTCCCAGCAAGAAGGAACAGTTCAGCTCAAAATGGCACGTGGCCTCCTTGGGCATGCTCACCCACCGGGCACCCAGCAACCCTCCATCCTTTAAAAATAGGTCTTCCTCCTGCAATTTCTCCAAACAAATCAAAAATCCCCTTCTCCGGTTAAGGTATTCTCCACCAAGTCAAAGGGGAGCCTGATTTAATTAAATCTTACGTATGAGTGACTGATGATCTTCCTCAGTGCTTCCAGGAGCATCTACACTATAAAAAAGCAATTTATGACAAAAAGAAACAAAGAAACAGGAAGATGAATCTCTCCTTGGTAGGGCTCCAGGGAGGGGGGCAAAGAGAAGGGATAAATTTCAGGAAGGGTGGAGACTTCATGGAAGGCCCAGCTGGTCTGCTAGTGCCCCTAAGTCACACCACAAGGGCAAGTGTTTGCTCTATCTAGGTAGAAAGTTGCTTCAGCATCCGGGAAGTCACAGCTCTCCTCGGATCAGAAACCTGATACACCTGTTTGCTGCCATAGCACCTAACAGGAGAGCCAAGGGGGTGTAAGACAGCGGTTCTCCAATGGCGAGCCCTGCAGCAGCAGCATGGGCATCGCCTGGGATCTCATTAGAAATGCAGAATCAGAAACTCAGGGGGTGGGACCCAGGAATCTCTGTTTCTACAAGCCCTCCAGGGAAGGCTGATGTACTTCAAGGCTGAGAACCATCTATAGCGCATGATGAACGGGGAGCCTTCGTCTTCCTCCAGCTACTTTCAAACCTTGAGTAACTCAGTTAACTTCTGTGAACTTCAGTTTCCCCAAATATCCAATAGTAGGATGGGATTTAATCAGTGTCCTAGGGAAAACCTGGTTTCCTCAAATGCTGCATGAAAAAAAAAAAGAATAGCCAGATCATTCTGGGAAACCGCTCCTTAGACATCCGTAATACATATTAGCCTATTAAAGACTTCAAAAAAGCCAACCATGAATAAAGAAGCCTGTTTAACTGTGTTTAACTCCGTGTTTGGGAAACATGTTTGAGTATAGATCTTCTTTCTTAGTCACATCCATTAACATTGGGAACAGGAGGGTTTAGGTGATCACCAGGGTCTTTTCCAAATATAGTACCTTGTAGGTCTACATCGTACTGCTCCAAGGAGGTTGACTCTCTCTGTTCTGGCTCACGTCTGCTGCAGCACATGTAAAGTCAGCTCTAATAAGCAAATGCTCAGCTTATACAGGACCCAGGCCATCTACAGGAGTTTATCTACCTTATGATTTATGTGCATTCAGTAAATTTGTTAGTGCAGTGTACAATCTTACCCGTCTCTGCCACCTAGAGAAAAATCTAGAGAGGGGCATTATACAGCTTTGAGGGCAAGAGGTGAGGCAGGTGGGGAACAGCAGGAGAGGTGAGGAAGACATCCTAGGAGGAGGGGAGGTGTGGTGGACGGTGAATTGCTACAGAGAATAGAGGGCCCTTGGGAGGGATGAAGCTGACTGTCCTCAGCCATCTGCAAGACTGCCAGTAGCACTTCACAGTTTCTCATTTCTTAACCCTCTGCCCGTCTCAGAGGGCAGAGAAGATGAGTGACACGCATGAAACACCCTGATCTCTGAAAGCAAGGGATGCCAAGAGTAATAATCATTACTAACTAATAATCATTAGAATGTTCTGCAATTTACAGAACATCTCTGTGTAGATTCTTCCTTAATCTTGGCAATAACAAAGCTGTGAAGTAGGAATTACCTTTTATTCCCATTTTGCAGATAAGAAAACTGAGGATCAGTTGGGATTGTTTTTTCCTGGACAAAGTTCAGAAAGGGTGGAGACTTCATGGAAGGCTCTGTAACTGGGAGAAAGTGGATTCACTTCAAGGGCTCTTCCACCATTCCAGGTGACAGCGGTCTCCAAGGGCATGTGATCTATCCTTCTAAAGCCACTTCCATTCAGAAGTTCTCTCTGGTTTGTGCAATGTTGAATTCACTTCACATTAGCTCAATGCAGCCCTGACAATCCCCTCCCTAATAGTGTAATGGCTCAGAACATGATTCTAGAACTGATAGCTCAGGATCAAGCCCCAGGTCCTCACACTAGTTGTATGACTTGGGGTTTTGTGGGACTAACTGTGTAAAGTTTTTAGCACAGTGCCTGGCATAGTAAGTGCTCTCTGAATGTTGGCTGCTCATCCATCATTGTGAGAAGACAAATCTTAGCTGAGTTCAAGCACCAGGAAAGGGAGTAGTAAGCACTAGAGGAATGAAAAGTCATGGACTACCCCAGGGCCAAGGAGACCAGTCATGCAAAGAACAATAGACTCAGGACTGAAGGCTTTGGTTGGAATCTTTACTTTGCCATTTAATTCCAAGTGGACTTGAGCAAATAACAGAACTGTTCAGTTTTCTCTTCTGCTTGTTGGCAGTTGTCATGCCTTACTTTCTACGTGAGGCTGTTAGAAGGTTAGACAGACCAAGCATGACCCTTCTAGCAGACACTCTTGGTTGCCTACCTAAGAGCCACTTACCCCAAATTCTTGAGAACTGAACCCTGACTTTGTTCAGGTTCTGCTCTTCTCCATAGTCATTTCCTTTAGGGGATGTGCTCTGGCTGGTCTAAGCTCATAAAGGCAGCTCCATTCCTCTTACCAGTGACTGGTGGAAGTCAGGCATGTAACTCACTTCTGACCACTGGGATGTGAAGCCAGGTCCTCTTTGAACTTGGGGAAGAGATTTTCCGGATTTTAAAAAGATGCATAAGAAGAAATGGTATCTCCTTCCCCTGGACATGGTGCATCTAAATGTGATACTGGTCCTACTGCAGCAGGTGTCTTGCTACCATAGGGTGACATGCATGAGCATGATGCTAACCCTGGGAAGATGGCAGAGAAGAGGGATGGAAAGCACCCGGGTCTCGGACAGTGTTGCTGAGCCACTTAATTAACCAATCCTAAGATGTCCTATCTCTGAAATTCTTTGTTTAAGGGCAGTAGAGTCAGGGTGTTGTGCTGTTTACATCTGAGAGTGCCGTAGTGTCCCCCAGGTGATAGGTCACTGTAAAGTACTATTTTATGAATCTGTGGAACTATTTTTTGCAGTGAATCCTCCAAACTCTCTGCATATGTGAGAGAATAACAACAAATTACCCAGCAAAACCCCAGTGGGTCATAGCACTCAGGTGACAAGGCGTAGATCAGTGATGCAGAATAGAATCTTGATACAAAACCAGCCTAACTGAGCTTCAGAGTTTATTTCCCTGTAATGATGTTCAGAGCTATGCTCCCCCATATTTTTATGTTCAACAAAAGAGTGCCCTAAAGAAATAATATATGATAAGGGAACACATTCTGCCACTTTACGAAATCCATATGCCCTCTCCCTTGCCATCCAGATTTCCAAAGCTGACATTTACTGTGCATCAGAACATAGGCAAACCAACTGCATGAAATCACCTGGAAGTCACAAGTCCATTGCTTCAGCTTTTTAAGAAGTGAAATAGAGAGATGCTGGCTGTGGCAAGTGTTCCATTTTCTAAATAGAATGCTTGATTTGGCCAGGCCAGATATGACCTAATGACAGAGATTCAATTGCATCTGAAAGGAACATAAATTAGGATATAAGTAGTAAAATTGCATGTTCTTACTAAACTGAACCTATGACAGGATTTTTTTTTCTTCTAATAGCTGTTCACTCTTACTATTTTCCCTGAGTTGACAGCAAATGGTCAATATCTTCAAACTTATTTAAGATCCTGTGGGATTATGTTTGTTTTAAATTTTGTATTGGGAAGGCAGGAAACTGTTCCTGGTAAAGAATCGGGAAAATGTCACAAGGATAATGTCTTGGTCGGAGTTGTGACTTTCAGTAATGACAAAGCCTACATTCACTCCTGGCACATAGTAAGTGCTCAACAGATATGTTTGAAAGAACTAAATCACAGTATCCTGTTTATTCTAAGCAGAAGACCCTGAGTGTCCTCTCAAGGTGGCAGTTTAATGTTCTGTGAACAGGTCTGAGATGTAAATTGTAAGGAAGTACTAGGATAAATGTCTTTATTGGAAAATCTATGATTTTTCAAAAATATATGACAGTGATAATTGATGTACATGATGAGCCACAGGGATTCACAACCTCTAAGTACCTTAAAAGGAAGCATTATTGTGAAGAGCATGGAATTCGGAGTCCACAGAACTGGGATTCTGTCCCTGGCTTCTCCACGTAGTAGTTGCATGACCACTGGCAAGAACTTCAACATCTGCACCCATAGCTTCTTTTTTTCCCCCAAACAAACAACTTTTTATTGAAGTGCAGTTGATTTACAATGTTGTATTAGTTTCAGGTATATAGCGAAGTAAATATATATATATATATATTCTTTTGCAGATTCTTTTCCATTATAGGTTACTATAAGATATTGACTATAATTTCCTGTGCTATACAGTAGGACCTTGTTGTTTATCTATTTTATGTATAGTAGTGTACATCTGTTAATTCCAAACTCCTAATTTATCCCTCCCCCCATTTCCCCTTTGGTAACCATAAATTTGTTTTCTATGTCTGTGAGTCTGTTTCTATTTTGTAAATAAGTTCATTTGTATCATTTTTTGAGATTCCACATGTAAGTGATATCATATAATATTTGCTTTTTCTCTGTCTGACTTACTTCACTTGGTATGATAATCTCTAGGTCCATCCATGTGGCTGCAAATGGCATTATTTCATTCTTTTTTATGGCTGAGTAATATTCCATTATATATATATGTGTATATATATATAATATATATATATATTCCATTATATATATCTATATATCACATCTTCTTTATCCATTTATCTGTCAATGGACATTTAGATTGCTTCCATGTCTTGGCTATAGTAAATAGTGCTGCTATGAACATTGGGGTGGATGTATTCTTTTCAAATTAGAGTTTTCATCTCTTCCAAATATATGCCCAGGAGTGGGATTGCAGGACCATATGGTAACTCTATTTTAGTTTTTTAAGAAACCTCTATACTGTTCTCCATAGAGACCACACCATAACTTCTTTTTTTTTTTTTTTTTGCGGTACGCGGGCCTCTCACTGTTGCGGCCTCTCCCGTTGCGGAGCACAGGCTCCGGACGCGCAGGCTCAGTGGCCATGGCTCACGGGCCCAGCCGCTCCGCGGCATGTGGGATCTTCCCAGACCGGGACACGCACCCGCGTCCCCTGCATCGGCAGGCGGACTCTCAACCACTGCGCCACCAGGGAAGCCCACCATAGCTTCTTTATTGGCCAAATGGATGGTGACAATAGTGCCTACCTTATAATGTGGTTTTGAGGATTAACTGAGATAATGCATGAAAAGCACTCTCCAAGGTGTCTGGCATATTAGTCTTTGTCAGAATCACCCAAAATATGACAAATGAATGAAGGAAGGAAGGAAGGAAAAAATGAGCTATGTGGTGATAGCTTTCAAATCCAATCTATGATACTAAAGCCTAGTTCTGTTTGACCAATCATGGATGACACATAACAGGAACTCAACTAACCAGACCCTGACTAACCAGAGTATGCTTCTATTACTGTGCTTACTTTATTGTGTCACCATTATTTGTTCGGAAATTTCTCTATAGCTATATTCATCTTCTTATCTCCAACACCCCAGCGTTTGGCATATAGTAAGCACTTAATAAACATTTATCAAATAAGTGAGTGAGTGAATAAAAAAATTTCCCTGGGGTCAGAACGGTTTTCTGTAAAATATTAAGTGACTGACAGGGGACCCATTGGTAGCTGCTAAGACAAGTCAAGATGAAGCCACTACAGAAAGCCTTCGCTGAAGGCAAAAAACTACACGCTCCCACTGCTGGCCCTGCTGCAAGATGAAAACCACATCACGTGGCAATTTACATTGTGCTCTCCTAACATGGACAGATTCAAGACAGCCTGGCTTTTCCATCTTACGAACCATTCTGCCCCAACACACTGGCTACTGTTCTTTCTATTGAATTGCAACTTCTTTTTTTCCTGGGTATCGATAAACAGCTGCAGAGTCAAATTAGTACTGTTTACTGTCAAATTAAGATGGAAACCGATCCTTTCTGTTCTTTGTTTACAGTGCCTGTACGGCTTGTCCCAAACCTCCAGAGTAACTAAATGCAAACGGATGGCTTCTGACGGTGGATGCTGTCCCAGATCAAACAGAAGGCAGATTTTGTTTGTCTTCTAAAATAAACTATCTTTTCAGGTTCATGGGCTCAGAATAACAGCTATCATATTTCTCCAGCTGGTTTTTATTCCTTTACTAATTTTACAGCTTGGTCTTTTAGAAGGAGAGTTCTGTCTTTGTTCCATTCCTATGGGGCTAGTTCTGTGTCAGGGGAACAGAATATTCATAGAAGTTCAGGAAGCCGAGAGAGACAGACAGACAGACAGACAGAGAAGAGTGTGTCTGTGATTTGGATGCATGGATAATACTGTTCTGAAAACTCATCATGAAATAAAAGTGTTTATTGTCAAAACCTAAATACTGTGGCAATCTCTAAATAATAGAATTTTTAAAATCCTGGTCTTATTACTTAACTTTTATTTTCCTTCCAGAGTCTTTGCCGTTTGTATATTCGATTAGCAGACCTGTATTTTCCTCTAAGTTCTTTTCTTAAAATGTTGAACTAAATGGGTAGCATGCCACTTAGAAACCATCTGCAGCTTGACATCACTTTGACTGATTCCACCACTTTGGGGGACAAGTTTTCAAACCAGCCAATGCACTGTCCGGCGGTGCCCTCTTCTCTGTTGTTCATCAGCCTGTTATGAAGAAGAATCTTGCAAGTTGTCTCGCTGAAATCCAGACATGCTACTTCTGCTGCCTTTTCTGGGTGAGACAGGCAACACTCACAACAAAGGGAATGATACTGTGCTCACATGAAGAGTTCTCATGAAACCCAAGCTGCCTCCTGACAATGACAGCTTCTTTATTTCATGCTTGCAAACCACAAACCAAATTCCCAATTGTCTGATCTAGAATCTCACCCAAGAACCCCACCATGTTGATTGTTCTGCAATTAGTAGAATCTATCCTCTTACCCTTTATGAAAATGGGACCAATAATTTGGTAAATTCATTTACCATTCATTTCACAAAGAGTCATTTTAGGTATGCTATATAATTTAATCTACATGACAATTTTATAGGAAAAGTACCATATTCCCACTTGATAAATAAAGCATCACACAGGAGGTTAAATTCTAGGACAAGAGTTGACCTTCTTGTTTGCCATCCTAGTTCAGATGCTCCTGCCACCAGGCCCTGCCTTCTGTTCCCTGGAATTTGAAGCCTCAGACCTGGCTTTCAAGCCATCTCTAACGTGACCTCACTCTTTCACTTCAAATTTCCACTCTTCTAACACTTGAAGCTCCAATCAAACTGGGTTACTCCCTGAACCTAAACATGTCTGTACAATCCTTCTTCCATGTTCATGCCATTCCCCAGTCCTCGTCACATAGCCAGGTTCCAGTTAAAATATCTCACATGGACACATACAGACAATCACTCAGAGCTGTTGCAGTGACTGCTCAGTCATTTGACAGTGAATAGAAGAGCACCTTGCTGGGAGGACCGTGGGCATTGCAGACATTAAAGCCAGTGAGCTGAAGACTCCAGCTCAAGAAAATACTTAGAGGACCCCCAGGGGCTGGGGCAGATCATCCAGGAAAACCAGGCTGAGCAGACATGGGGCTTGCATTGGATTCGTTCTCTCACTGGTGTTACACCTGGGGACACGGATCTTTCCACCATCTTTAGTGCATCTGATACAGTAGAAAATATCAAATTCATATAGTCTTTGGCAGAAAGACAGTCTTCCCCTGCCAGAATCAAGTGGGAAGACTGCAGCTGGAACACTTACTATTAATACAGTATCACAGGTAGTCAACTACCTGAAGGCAGAAGTTGCAAGGTGAGATCAGGTGAGGACAAGTGGATCAAGGCTATAGTACACATTCCTTGAAGATCATGGGGACCAGTCAAGGTGAGACTGAAGCCTCCTGGAGCACCAGGCTAATGAATGGGTACTCTTTGTATGCTTCTGGGTGGGTGATGGCGAGCCCTTGAAGGTTTTTGAGCAAGGGAGTGACGTGCTGAACACAACGTTTAGGAAGGTTAATCTGGTCATTCTATGGAAAAGGGAAATTGTACACGCCATATGCTCTGACTTCTTCACAGTTGGAAATCCTGAATATTCTCTGAATCTTCTCACTTCTTATTCACCTACACTCATCACAAATTATAAGGAAGCCTGGGATGCAGTTCCAACGTCGTTTTTTCTTGTTTTCTTAATTTTTTTTATGAACAATATATCTACACTAGTTCTAGTTATGAAAAACAATGGCTATGGTCGAGTCACACAAGTTCCTAAAATGGAAGAAACCTCAAGTTAGGGACCTGAATCTGGTGTAGTACAAACTTCATCGTTGTCATCTTAATCACCATCATCACCATCATCACCATCATCATCATCACTATCATCCTCCTTATCATCATCCATCATCATCACCATCATCATCATTCATCATCATCACCACCATCACCATCATCATCATCACCACCATCATCATCATCATCATCATTATCACAATCATCATCCATCATCACCATCATCATCATCATTATCACAATCATCATCCATCATTACCATCACCATCATCACCACCACCACCATCATCATCATCCATCATCATCATCATTATCATCATCTATCATCATCACCATCATCACCACCACCACCATCATCATCATCCATCATCATCACCATCATCACCACCACCACCATCATCATCATCCATCATCATCACCATCATCACCACCACCACCATCATCATCATCCATCATCATCATCATTATCATCATCCATCATCATCACCATCATCACCATCAACATCATCATCACCATCATCATCATCATAATCATCATCCATCATCACCATCACCATCATCATCATCATAATCACCATCATCACCATCATCATCATTATTATCGCCACTGACTAACTACTGAGCATTCACTCTCCCCACTAGGTACTTGTTATGGACTCATTTATTCCTTATCATACTATAAGCTAGAGGAAAGTGGCTGACCTTTACACTTGATCATCACAACATTTTGATTCCAGGTTCTCTTTGGTGTGTGTCTAGTCCAGGACCAGAACAGAATTTTCAACCTACATCCTGGGAACCAGTTCAGGGCTCAAGCTGGTTATAATCTGGAATTTTTGTTTGCTTCACTCTTTGGTCCCAATCAATATTCAGATCTGGATTGCTTTCTTTCATTCTTCAAATATTTTGTGAGCACCTGCTATGTGCCCAGGACTTTGGTGAACAAGACAGATGTGTTTCCTGCAAGCATGGGTGAGTTTTGCTTGGAATGCTTGAAGGTAGAAGTTTCAACCCCCGCTATGATAACAAAGAAACCTGGGTATAAGACTTGGCTCCGATGCTAATTATTTTGGGACCTTGGCCAAGCATCTAAATCTCCCTAAGCCTCAGTTTCCCTGTGGTTAGAAAGACAGAATTCACCTGGAGACTCTCAGCTCTTCATCAGAGTCTGGTTTTCAGAGTTTAAAAACTGAAGTTATGCTGCAATCAGATGCCTTTCTGTCTCCCCATCTCGGCCTTTCTACTCTCCAGGGCTGAACAGTTTAGCTATCAGTGGAGTGAACATGCCACATTGCAAGCTCTTCCCCACTGAGGTTAATTGGAGTCATTCTTGTCTTGGCCTCCCCACATCCCATGGGGGCCTGAGAGGTCCAGCCTGGCTATTTGCTCAGTGTCACTCTGAATCTAAACCTGTTCCTTTTTAACTTGATATTGTGTCTCTGTTTACTTTACCTAATAAGCAAATCATTTCCTTCATAAAAAGCTCATTTTGCAGATGAGGTGGGATTCAGAAAAGGGCGATGCCGGTCATTTTTCCTGACCTCTTCCATTAGCTGAAGTACTTGCTGAGAGGTGATGTCATTCCCTGAAACAGAGGCTAGACGTACAGGGATAAACAAAGTTGCTCTTCTCCTCCCATTAGAAGAGACCATGCCAATGGAGTTATGCTGGGTTCTTCAGAAAAGGGAACCCAGGAACTCAATACCAGGCTCATTATATAGACCCCACAAAGCCTCTTTCAACGTAGGACTCTTGACCTAGAGCATGCTATTAAACTGGAAACAGGATTAAGTAAGGCAGCTGCAAATCACAAAGCACTTGAGCTGTCATTTACTTTCACCCTTCTCTCCTTCCAAATGAGCATGCAATTTCCTTTGTGCAATGGCATTTGGCATATGCCAACCCAAAGCCATTTTGATTTTTCCTATTCTGTGGTTTCAGCCATGCATCAGAGGCCTATATTTTTCCTTTTTGCCCACATAAAAAAAAATTCATAGTAGAACAAGAAGTTGATGGGAAGACTGGAACTCTTTCACTAAGAGGCAAGAGGAAAAGTATGAAGTATTCAAAGAAGATATTTAACACCTTGGGCCTGCCATTATGTTCTCTGAGCCTCAGTTTCCTCCTTCAGAAAATGGGGATGAAAGCTGCTTCCAGAAAGCTGGAGACACTTCAAGGAGATACTGTATATAAAACACATATCCATTCATTCAACAATTAGTAAGTGCCTACTCTGTTCTACACCGGGATGACTTTTAACTCCCTCAAAAACATGAGAATGCAGACCTAACTACCTATCCTATTAAAATAGATTCAAGAATTTGTTTCGGAAAATCACTGGATTTTCATAGCCTTTTTCTCTTTATCTTTTTCCCTTCCCTCCCATCCCAAACTTCAGTGTGAAGAAAAACCTCCTCCTTCAATGGCCCCAACTCAACTCCCTTCTCCATAAATCATTCCTTGAATCCAGTAAATCAGACTCAGAAAAGGTGTCTTGGAGAAAAGACACATATGAGAAAAAAGATGGGTGACTTTTGACTGATTCGGTTCCCAGTAAAAACTCGAAGGGTATGTTCATTCAATCCCACAAACATCTAGTAAGTGCCTATTAGACATGCCATGTGGTAGCTCGGAAAGAGCTGAGTTCTAGTTGGCATTCCATCACTAATTGATTCCCGACACTGGCCAATTCCAATTCCATTGCCTCTCTGGATCTCCTTCTCTATAAGGGCGGCTGGAGTAGATGGTCATTAATGACCCTTCCAACACTAACGTTTATGGTGCTGGTGAGTGCAGGGAAAGGAACTGAAAAGTAGCTCCTGCAAAAATGGAACAGTTGGGCTTCCCTGGTGGCGCAGTGGTCGGGAGTCCGCCTGCCGATGCAGGGGACGCGGGTTCGTGCCCCGGTCCGGGAGGATCCCACATGCCGCGGAGCGGCTGGGCCCGTGAGCCATGGCCGCTGAGCCTGCGCGTCCCGAGCCTGTGCTCCGCGACGGGAGAGGCCACAACAGTGAGAGGCCCGCGTACGGCAAAAAAAAAAAAAAAAAAAAAAAAAAAAAAGGAACAGCTTTGCCATTTCTGTTCTTTATTTGACCACAATCACTTGAATTATTTAGAACATATTTCCCTGTTGAGGTCTAATTACAGAATTTTCTAATTTTTTTTTTTAACTGCTGTTGTTGCTGTTTGAATCAAACCTGTTTTGCTCTTTGCCTCGGGTGGAGACTTTTAATGCTGAGTGTGTTTGTATGAGTGTCTTTAAAAGCGAGATTTAGATTCAGCCCCTCTGCCTCGC
Source organism: Mesoplodon mirus (assembly GCF_964341445.2). Classification (NCBI taxonomy): domain Eukaryota; kingdom Metazoa; phylum Chordata; class Mammalia; order Artiodactyla; family Ziphiidae; genus Mesoplodon; species Mesoplodon mirus. Next base: position 77,315,874 of record NC_138988.1, on the reverse strand, counting down.
TATGGAGGTCCCTGAAAGTTACAGGGGAAGAAAAAATATCTAGTCACTTCGAATCTAGGTCAAACCAAATTTTAATATCCAAAGAATTTAATCAGAAAGCTGGAGTCTACATTACTGTTTTAAGATACCAGATTTGGCAAGTGTTCTATTTTGTTATGAAGGACCCTACCCATCTCAAGGCTAATGCAGTACATATTAGCATTCAGGACCTCAGCAAGTCTCATTTTGTTTTGAATTTAACTCTGTATATCCCAGCATTTGTTAGATAAAGGCCTCTCTGCTTCAGATGTAGTCTCTTAGGTCATATCATATTTATTTCTCTAGTTTTGAGTATTTCAAGAGTTAGTTATCAATTGATTCAACACATTCCAAAAGTAAATGTGATAATATCTCATTAACTCAGACCTCACTAATTTAGAATTTGTGCACCTTGGGGGCACAGAGGCAAACCTAAGCCAGATAGTAGTGTAAATGACATTTAAGAAATTTTTAACGTTCTTAAGAGGACATAGTTTTAAGTACATTTAAAAAAAAAAACACTCTCGCATTTAAAAAACAGAAAAGGGTGCTACGTACAAATGATCCTAAGTTATTTTCCAAAGCTGACACAGTAGCCCCTCTTTGCACAATATATTTCTGGCCATTATCTGTGACACAGTTTATAGCAGAAATCATTTTTTATACATTCTGCAATTCTAGCTTTTCCCTTTCTGGCTGTACTGGTGCCGCAACTTAGTAAAAATTAATAATATCACTGCTACAGAATATACCACGGTGGAAAATGTGACGTGTTTGATCACAGTGTGAAATTTGCTTCCTATGACTCACCCCAGGGTAATGATGAAAGCGTTTGTGGTGGGAAGAATATTTGAGTTGAGTTTGGGTAAACGCAGAAGGAACGCATGTTGTCAAAGAATTGACCTAGTCATCTCATTACGAACAACAAAGTAAGGCCCAGAGAAGAAAACCGACGCAGCTCCCTCCTCAGTTTAGCAGGAAGTGGAGCAATATGTAGAAAGTATGGCTCTTGACTATGGGTTCAGGCTTTTTCACTACCCAGTCTTTATGTGATGAGAGGGGGAAACCTCACCAGCACCATCTTGCTCTGCCATAAAGGCTCTTATGCTGACCCGGTGCCTTCACGCCAAGCAGCCACAGAATCCCTCGTTGAAGTTACACTGAGAGCCTGCCTACAGAATTGTTCAATTTCCCCCGAAAACCATGTACTTAGCCTCTAGATTTGTTTTTGTTCCAAGGCATCTGACTCAGTGGCAGCCCCATAGAGACACAGTGTTTAGGTAGGGGTGGGGAGGGTAGAGGAGATCTATCTATCTATCTATCTATATTTATATATAGATAGATATATAAAAATATATCCTGCCACATTATTGAGCCTGACCCTTCCACCCATTTCCACCCCCTGCTTACTGGTAAACCAAGGGTAAGTGTGTATTTTAAGGAGAATGTACTGAGTGATCACCAAAGCAACCTGAACTTAAGTTGAGCTGAGAACCACAGGCCACAGTAACCTGATTCTTGGAATGTTTACCCCTGATCTTGGCAGCCGTTTTCTTTCTGGTTTGCGATTTTCAATAAGATCCCAAACAACCAAAGAGGGGAGGAAAAAGAAAAAAGAACAGGCAAAGGGAGAAAAATCCCTAACCTTCCCAAACCAGCCATTTATCACAGTCGTTCACACAACGACCTCAGGGGAGGTCACCACTACTTAGGAACTGGCGACGGGGCTGTGATGAGCACTGGAAAGGGCATTTTTGGCCTAACAGACCAATTAGCCAATGATCATATCCACTTCCTTGCTCCTTCCTGAATTTCTTAAACATGTGTTTCTTGGAATCCACCTCTATTGCCACATCGACCCAAGTGACAAATCATCAACCCCCAAGAGCCACTGCTGTGCAGCAAACCAGCAGCAAATGCTGCAACTTGCCAGAGGGCAGGAGGGAACGATAAGCCAGACTACCAAATTTGGTTTAAAAAAAACCCCAAACCTGTTTGTATTGGCTGAGTAGTATATTCCAAAGCACAGTGGTGGCACTTACTCCTTTGCAAAATGTTCTGAGGTCCTATTACACTTAAGAGGAAGCTTGGTGAGAGAGAAGGTGTCATCCGGGGCAGGCTGGCTGGCTCCCAGAGAAGCAGTAGCCTGATGAAGCAAGCTCCAGCCGTCCACACGCTGGTCCTCAGCCCGGTGGGTGCAGCAGTTAGATTGAGCCCACACGTACCCAGATATGAAAGATGAGTTTCTTACAGGCAGGTGTTTGATAATCAAACACCTAGGAGGCTGATGTATAAACCAGAAGCTAGTCTGGATCTGACATGCTCTCTCCCTTCTCATCCCTGTCTGGAATGGTCCTCTGGTGATGAGATGCCAAAGTCTTCTACTTACAAATTTAGATATGTGATGTTGGGAAGACTTTTCCACAGATTGGCTTCTGGCTCCACACTTTTATACTTGGCTTCTCCTCCAGTCTCATCCTACCAGTGCCAGGCACCTTAGGACACAGTCAAAAGGAGATGATTTTGACCCTGCGCCTTTAGGCCATGATGGGAGCAAGTCCACCCAGCGGGTAGTAGGATTTTCCCTGACGTTCCTACACGAGGAGGGTTTGCAATAACATAATCGTACATGGGTATGATGACAAACTATACTAATATACACCCAAGAAAACTGAACTTATGTATCCCCAAAGCAATTGCCCTTTACCCAGATCCCCCAAGTGCCCACGGCCACTCCAATATCACCTGATAGGAAGGGAGGTATTGGAGGGAAGGTTGGGGAGAAAAGACAGAAACCTTGACTACCTTAAAATAGCTTACTTCTGCCAATTTTACAAAGACGTATGAGCACTAGGGCGTCTCGCATGCAAGCGGGGGAGGGAGGTCCTAAAACTTAAGCCTCGTCAGCTTCATAGTAAATCCAGCCCTTAAATCTGGACATGCCAGACCTGTTGATAAAGCTCAGTGCAATCCCCTCCTCCCAGAAGGCTGGCTCATCTGATGTCTGGGCTGAGGAACTGATCTTCTAGGTCTGTAGCTAGCGGACGGAGGCGGGGGGCGTCCTGGATAATCCTTAAAATGAATCCATATGTTGCTGGATTTGTCGGATGAGTGGGGAGGAGGGTGAGGAACCAAGACCAGCAAACATCTATATTCAGGGTTGATTAGCATCGTGGGGGAAGGAGACCAGCGAGCAGCCTGGCGTGGAGTGTGGGAAGCAGGGGATGGGGGAGGGGGAGGAGGATGGCACAGAGACACACACATACACACACACCCACCAGGCCCAAATGTGCGGAGCCAGTGGCTGCCGCACGAAGCTGGAGGGGAGGGTTGCTGAAGGACTTGGTAAGCCATGGGCACTCCGATCATCACCTGGTCAAGCCCCAGGTGACTGGGTGTGTGACAAAGAGTAGGGTAGCAGCCCTTTCCCATCTAAACAGAACACTCACGGCTCTGGCACCTTTAGGAGCCGCCACTCTCCAAGGAGATGACCCTGAACGTGCAGGGTGGTGCTCCGGAGGTGGAGAGGCAGCTCAGGAGGCCGGGCACAGAGGGCACATCATTGGGAGGGCCTTGATGGGGAGAGGAGGGAGGTGGAGGACACCATGTGCTGACCACCGCTGGCACATGTGACACATCTTCCCAGGATCCCCAAAGTGACTGAGTGGGGCTGTGCAGAGCGCGGAGACCCTTGTGATCTCCTTGTGATCAGATCGCGTTGTTGTCATTGAGACCTGGGGAGACGGGAGTTCCATTTCACGGACATTAGCATCTTAGCCTGCTTTTTAGAAGGAACCCATCTAGGCAATATTATTGCTCTGATTTTGAAGGTTGAGGAAGGATAGGGCCACCTCAGGCCCATCCGTTAGGGGTGAGAGGGTCAGATGAGAATGAGGTTCTACTTATGTATTTATTCGTTCATCCATTTAATACTTGTTGAGCTTCTACTATATGCAGGCACTGTTTGGGGGTAAAATAGAGAGTTCCAGCTGATAGACTGCCAAGAGAACTGGCCATCTCTGAGTTAAGGCATCTCTCCATCTCATGGGAGCTGGTGTACAAACCAAGTGGGAGGGCACACCACCCAAAGGTCAAGGTTGTGGACTCTGGAGCCAAATGACCTGGGTTTAAACTCATAGTCAACCTTTACCAGCTGTGAGAACTCAAGCAAGGTACCTCGTCTCTCCCAGCCTCTACTGTTGTAGTCTTTACCTGTAAAATGGGAATAATAATATTTGCTTCCAGGGTAATTTTGAGGATTAAAATGTAGAACCCACAGAAGTGTTTAGCATCATGCCTGGTGCACAGGAAAGGCAAGGGGAGTGTGAGCTCTTCACAGTATATTTGTATGAGGATGATTCTCTCCTTGTCCCCGTTTGGGAGTGGTTCAGCAGCGCAGAGTTGTGAGCCAGACGGGCACACATAGGATACAGGAAAGAAAGCACAGGCTTCCACAGGCAGCAGAAGACAGCACTGGGGCCACAGTTTCCCCAGAGCATGCTGACAGCAGCTGCGGGGGCCTGGGAACTCGCTCCACCTCCTCAGAGAAGGAAACTGGCAAATGCCTTGAGAGAGATAACAGCTGCACACACGAGCACTCAGACGACATCTTCTGGAGACTAGAAGGAAAACTAGAGGAGGGAGCTTTTGAAAGACTGAAGGACGGCTGAGGTTCCCATAGTGACAGATGGCGAAGTGAACTCTGCTGATCGCGTTTCTCCCTCCAGGCTGGAGGCTGAGACACTGCGGGCGACAGAAGAAGTATCCTCCCCTTAGTAGGCCTGGGAAGGGAGGAGGCATTGGCTGGGGATGAATTCACCGGAAGGGTGAATAGGAGTTTTCTAGGTAAGACACCAGCGAAAGGAGACATCAAAGTCTAGGAAAAGGAAAGAAGCAAATGAGAATGAAGTTGGAAAGTTAAATCGGAGGCAGATCGCGAAAACCCTTCTATGCCAAACCTACCCAGTCTCGCAGTTTGGGAGGCACACGGGAGGTTTATAAGCCAGAAGTAAAAAAGCAGATAGGACAATTGGGCATGCATTTATTAAAGGTTCCCTGTGGCAGTGTGGAGGGTAGATGATGGAGGCGCTGGCGGGGGAGGATTGGGTGTGGGCAGTCATCCGACAAGGTCAAAGTTACTGGTATTCCTGTACCGAGGGCTGCCCAGCTGGCCCGTGAAGATGCACTTCTTCTCTCTCTGCAGCTTTTCTAACCGCCTTTCTTTCTCCACGTGCTAATAACTCCTGATGGTATCCCCCTGCAGGGAGCATCTTGCCCCTCTGATTCTTCACCTTGAGGGTACATAAGAGACCAGATCAGTGTCTCGACTTTGCAGAAGTCTAGAAGAATAAAGGAGCATTCAAACGAAAGAAGATGAAAGAGCAACTTATTTTGAGGCTACCTTTCTAATATCTTAAATATCAGGGCGAGCTAGATGGGGGCCCCTGGGGCTCAAGTTGTGTTTATGGGCTGACCTGAGACACGAAGAGCTGATTTGAAAACGTTAAGAAATGCCCCTCCAGGCCAGGTTGATCCCCTTGACCGGAATGATTTACTAGAATGGAAACCAGAAGAAACGTTGACCTCGGCTCTTTGCCTCCTTTCTCGGCGTGTAACCACATGGACCTGAGAAGGGGGTAGGGGACGAGAAATGCCTTTTGTTGGAAGCATAGTCCCTGGTCTCCCCTCCCCCAACCCCTCCTCGGCCGTCTTGGTCCTCAGCCCTCCTGTCCCCTTGCTTCCCCAGACACACCTTGCTCCTTCTTGCTTCCCCATCATGGCTTCCACACTCGGCGACATGGGAAATGCCTTCATCCTCCTCATCCCTTCCAGCCCTCCGCATCCAGAGCACTCTCCTCACCTTCCACTGGCCTCCCCGAATCAAGCCAGTCATCACCCAAAATGAAAAGAGCAGTAAGGACAGTCACCCATGCGGAGCCCCACCAGCCAGACACTGGGAGCACCGGACTCAGCCGTGCACTCACTCATTCTATAAAAAGTAAGGAGCGCCTATGACAGGCCAGGGGACCAGCCAGGAGCAGGGATTCGGCAATGCACGGGACAGGCTGGGGCCCTGTCCTCGCTGGGCTCTGCAGTGCTTCATAGCCTCCCAGGGACCCTGGGAATAAATAGGCTGTCCTGTTCTTTACAGATGGGATAATGTAAGCTCAGCCAGCCAGAGCATCTTCTCCAAGGCTGTACAACTGGTAATCGGGGGATAAAGCTTTAGACACTGGTCAGTGGGATGCATGGCCCTCCAGCTTTGGACACACGGGTCACCTCCTACAGCGTCTGTAGTGGCACCGTGTCTGACCTCCAGTGCCTACGATGTTTTCTCATTGTTTGGTGTGTGTTGGATGCAGCTCCTTAACTGAGATCATTTAAGGTAGGGGCCCGATCATTTGTGTCATTTTCCCCTATAGCACCTGGTGCCAGGCTGAGCCGTAAATACTTGGAGAGTGAGGCCAGGCAGGCCTTATCTGGCTCTCCAGCTCCTGTCTCAGGTTTTACCCATAATTTCAGCAGCAGAGGGAGGGCCAGTGGGACTCCTGGGTACTGAGACATATCAGGCTTCTCTCCGTGTCCCACCATCTTCAAATCCTCCTACGGACCTTCTCTTGCAGTAGGAGGACTTGCTAATCCACTTGGTATCCAAAATCTTCTAAATGTGACATTTAATCATGTCATGTATTCCAAAGATACTGTGTGTTCTTTTTTTCATTTCTCGTGTAAATAATGAATAACAAATAAATCACACAACACTGGTCCCATGCCAGGCATTGTTCTAAAACATGGTGCTTGATATTTCGGGGGCTCTCGCCTTCTGAGATGGCCCACACTCTGTCTGTGGAGTGTGTTTCTCTCTAAATAAATCCACTTATTACCTATCAAAAATAAATAAAGTAAAATAAAACAGCATGCTTTGTTGGACAGAATCAGCATCACCTGGGAACCTGTTAGAAATGCAAACTAAAGGGACACTCTGGGGTGAGGGTAGGGATCCAGCAATCTGTGTTTTAACAAGATTCCAAGTGTACTGAAGCTGAGAACCACTGCCCTAAGGGCTTTTCGTATATAAACTAATTCCCTGAATTCCCATTCCAACCCTCTGAGGTAGGTTCTATTGTTAGCTCCATTTTGGAGCTGGGGGAACAAAGGTACAGAGAGGTTAGGTAACTTGCTCAAAGTCACACAGCCAGGGAGGGTGGAGTTTCCAATCCCTCAGTGGGGGAGAGGGCTTGACCTCAGGGAATTTGCGGAGTTCATGGTGACATCTGTCTCACCCCTGGAAAACATATCTGGAGACAAGAGGCTGGTGGGCACTAGACAGGGCCACCATAGGACTTTGGAGGCCTAGGGATGTGCCAGTTTTCCTGGGGTTCATGTGGACCTGTGAACGGTCACTGGCCCCAAGACCTTGAAGAACAATTTGACTGAATGTGTCTGAAAATGGTGCTGTAGAAAAAACAAAGTGCTTAAAAATCATCCTCTGCCATTTGTAGTTATTACAAAATATTGGCTTTATTTCCTGTGTTGTACCATATATCCTTGTAGCTTATTTTTTAATTGAAATATAGTTGATTTACAATATTTTGTTAGTTTCAGGTGTACAGAAAAATAGTTCAGTTATATACAAAGAACTAAAAAAGAATATATATATTTTTTCAGATTCTTTTCCATTATACGTTATTACAAGATATTGAATATAACTCCTTAATTATATTTCTTTTTAACCCGTCCAACATTTGGAACATTAATACCACCTATCAATCATGTTTTCTTCTTATCATGTTATGTGATGTATCAATTCATTCTAATGTGCAGGCCTGGCTGTATCGAAGGGCTTGTCATGACCTTAGGGAGGTGGAGGATGTCAAGTTGAACACATTTGGCAGGAAGCTGTGATTCCACTGACACATCCAACCAACACTCCAAGTAGGTGAGTTTATGGGCGTGTGATGTGAAGGGGTATTGGGAAGACATTTAGTTATCCCCAGATATCCCTTTCTCACTCATGATACTGAGATGTCACCCTTGAAGAATTTTGGATTTCTCCAATCCCCTGTGACAGTGCAAGGGTTTCTGGCTACGACTGGAAGGGGCAGGTATCCAGCTGAGAGTACAGTCTCTGGGGACTAGACCACTGGGGAGGGACCAAGGAATGAATGTAGAAAAAAGAGAGAGAGAAACAGGGAAGCATTGAAGGGGAGGCACCAAGGACTATTCCACCAGCCCCCCAGGTTTCTTCTTCCTTATGACCAGGTAGAAACAGCATCCTCCCGAAGGATGCCAGATGGACAGCATATAAGAGTGCACAGGTAAGTGCACAGGTAAGTGCACTATGTGCTACGTAAGCACTGTGCTGATACTTCACAGGCACTAGCTAATTTAATCCTCACAACAACCCCGTGAGAGTGTCACTATTATTATTTCCATTTTACAGATGGAGAAACTGAGGCACAGAGAGGCTGAGTGTTACACCCAAGTTACACAGCTGTGTGACAGAGTCAGGAGCACAGACAGCTTGACTCCAATGCCATGCTCTGTGCCATCACACCAGAAATATGGTCCTTACGCCATAACACACACACACACACACACACACACACACGCCCTTGGAGGATTGTCAGGGAACTCCTGCTTTCAAGAACTGCTAGTTGCCATGTTCTGCCTTTTAGAGCCAATGAGACAATAAGAACTTGTTGGTCGTGTGTTAAGAACGCGTACTTGATACTAACATAGTAGATTTATTCTCTGTCACTCCAGAGCACAGAACTAAAACTGAAAGGGGGGAGGTACAGGAGGCAGACAGTGGCTCAACAGAGGCTGTGTCATAAGACAAAAGGGCTGTGGTAAGTAACAAGCTCCCCGTCAGTGGAAGTGTTACAGCTTGGGCAGTCACAGGCCAGGCAAGGTCTATACCCCAGGGACAAGGTTGGAAAAGACCAGAATCAAAGCCCCCCACTCCTCGCCCCCAATCCCTGGCAGTCAGTCTCAACACACTTCTCCAGATCTGCCATCTCCAAGCAGTGTGCTCACCCAGCAGGAGATGTCTGATGAATATTTAATATCATCTTCATAGACTTTCTGGGAGGAATTTAATAAAAACAGCAAGCATTCATTCTTTTCGTCTCCTAAGGGTAAGCCCATTCTGACCTGCCCAGTCACCCTTTCTGTTCTCTATCTGCTTCCGGAGAGCCCTATGGGGATTCAGACTTGTTTTAAAAAAAAAAAAAAGCCCATGTATAATAGGGTCTATGTCTTTGCCTCCGCAGAGGAAATGCTCTGTGTTACTGTAAATAATAATTTGCAGGTCAGTGAGGGTTGTTAAATGTCCCTGATGCTTTTTCTCACTTCCCTCCAGACTTTTGTAATTACTACTGCTCTGAACCCAGCTGGCAGAGATGCATATTTCTCTGTCCAGGAAATGACAGCAGTGTGGTACCCTCTTCTCGCTGTGGCGAAAGCCTGTATGACTGTGGATCGTGCCTGTCCTGAACCATTCACATCTCTGCATGAAAACAGCCACATGGGAACTGAGCATGTTGTTGCCCCAAAGACCCAAGGCATGGCAGCTGGGTTCTAAAGTTGGCTGTGCCACTATGTGCGTGACTTCAGACCAGGCACCGAAACTCCTGGGCTTCTGTTTCTTGACCTGCAAAGCTGAGAACACAACAGTTACACTGACCAATAAGTATCATTGCTGTGAGAATTCATGCTTTTATCCAATATTTCTTCCTAAGTCTTTATGGATCATCGCTAAGGGCCAGGGGGCCAGGCACATTGTAGTCCCTGGGGAGGGGAGGGTGCAGTCATAAACAAAATAGGCAAAAGTCTCTCTGCCCCTGAAGCTCCACTGGGGGAAGCAGAGAAATAAGGGAACAAGCCAAACCTACAGAATTTCTAGTGGTGCTAAATGCTTTGGCGAAAAGTAAAGCAGAAAAGGGAGGTGGGAAGTGCTGTGCAGTAATTGGGGAGGACATCTCTAAGAGGCTGCAATTGGAACTTGGACCCAAAGGAGGTAAGGGGGTGGGTCCAGGGAATATTTGGGAGAAGAGCATTCCAGGTGGTGGGAATGGCAGGGGCAAAGGCCCTGGAGCAAGTGTGAATCTGAGTTCAACGATGCTGAGGCCAGAGTGGCTGGAGCAGAGGGCGTGAGAGGAGCGGTCACTCTGAGGTCCCAGGGAAGCAGGACCAGACAGGGTAGGGCCTTGTAAGGCCTTTGACTTGGACTCTGATCGAGACAGGAGTCGCTGGATGGTTTGGAGCAAAGGAGTGACATAGTCTGACTTGAGTTTGAAAAGAATCTCTCCAGCTGCTGTGTTTAGAAAACAGAATCCAGTGAAAGAATATTTGCCGAGGGTTTTTGAAAAGCACAACAGAGAGATGAAGCACAGGGAAACCTTCAGTTTTCCAGACCCCTCAGGGATTTGTAGTTCCGGAGACCTAGTGTGGATTAGATACGACCACCCAATCATTGCACTTTCCCTGTTGAGAAGGGAAGTCATTTTCCCTCCCCTTCAATCTTGCTGGTCCTGCAACGACTTACCAAATAAAATACAGTGGGATTGACGCCGGGTATTTTTTTAAAGGACTGGCAACGCAGGAGCAGGACCCAGGGCTCCACCACTCGGGCCAGAGCTCCATCATCAGGCTCTCTGAGCACAGTTCTCCACTGTGATCTGTAAGTCCCCAGTGAGTCCAGGGAGCCACTGAAACACCTTCCTATAAGGGATGGTGAAGCCTGGGGGAAATGCTTTGTTTGGTCCCACTACTTACCAGCCTTATGATATCGCACAAGTCGCTTAGGCTGCCCGAGACTAATTTATTCAGGGTAATAAGTTCCACTATCCAAGATCACTATGAAAAATCAATAAGAGAATACATGAGTCCCCAGCTCGGTATCAGGCACTCATTCAATTACCATCGCTCCTCAAGATGTAGGAGAAAAACTTACGGTTACGAAGAGGGAAGAAGGGGGAGGGGTAAATTGGGAGATTGGGATTGCCATGTATACACTACTGTATGTAAAATAGATAACTCATAAGGATCGACTGTAGAGCACAGGGAACTCTACTCAATACTCTGTAATGACCTGCATGGGAAAAGAATCTTAAAAAAGTGGATATGTGGATATGTATAACTGATTCACTTTGCTGTGCACCTGAAAATAACACAACGTTGCAAATCAACTAGACTCCAATAAAAATTAATTTTAAAAAATTACCATCATTCTTTTGTTGTGCCCTGTATCAGGCTTAACCCTAACATGGAGTGTGAGGCTCCCTATAGGGCTGGATTTAAACCTTTCTTTCTCCTTGTGACTTTACCTACTTGATTGGAATATTCCACCTCTAGACCCTCCCCTCTGGAAAGTGATCGCAAAGGCAGGAGACTGTCCAGGGAAGGTGTCTGCTAACATGTGTATACATGGTGGAAGGGGTTATAGAGAGAGCCCGACCAGAACAGAATCCAAGTTTGCTGAGTCCTGTTTATAGGACTCTCTGCTGGGCAAGGGCTTCCCTAGGGATGTGGAAGAAGCCTGGTTTGCCAGAGAGTGAAAGTTTGAAGAGGGGATACCCCTAGGAGCCAGCAATGAGATGTAAATGCTTCCCATCCCACGCCTCCCCCGTCAGTTCCCAAGGACTGTGAGGCCCCCATACTTGTTTTGGAGAGAATTTTAGTCCGTGCTCAGAGGAAAAAAAGAGAGAGAGAGAGAGAGAGAGAGAGAGAGAGAGAGAGTCAGTAAATCAATAACAGATTTTCCTTCCCATCAGTTGGTTTCAAGGTTTGAGCCAATGTCAACCGATCTAGAATTTCGAAGTTGTAAATAAAAAATTGAATGGTAAGATTTTTATCTGAACCACCTCATGAAAGGCACTATTCAGAGTACTGGTTTATCACACTCCTCACGTAGTCTGAGCTAAGGTATGGGTGCAGAAGTGCACACCAGTCCAGGAAATGCAATGGGAAAGTTTTCACTTCTGCCCGGCTTGGGCTATGGTGCTAAGATGTGGCACTCTTACTGGGTCTTCTTGTTTCTCCTCCAAATTATTTCCCTCCGTTGATTTCTTGCCCTTGATCTAATCAACACCCCCCCCCCCCACTGTACCAGGGACTGTGGAAAGTAACAACAACAATAATAGCTAGGGCAGTTACTATTTTCTGAGCACCTACTATGTGCCAGGTGCTGAGCTTGCCACTTCTGAAAAATGGATAAAGTGGTCATCATTACCTGTTTTATACACTGACAAACTGAAACTTCCAGAAGTTAAGTAAGTTGCTTAAGCTTGCCCAACTAGTGAGAATAATAAAATCATATGATCATTTCCTTGCTCCCAAGGAGTTTTAAGAAAACCACCTCTCATCAGTCACCCAGGATTGGGACTTCCCTGGTGGCGCAGTGGTTAAGAATCTGCCTGCCAATGCAGGGGACACGAGTTCAATCCCTAGTCCAGGAAGATCCCACATGCTGTGGAGCAACTAAGCCTGCGAGCCACAACTACTGAACCCGTGTGCCACAACTACTGAAGCCGCAAGCCTAGAGCCGGTGCTCCACAACAAGAGAAGCCAGGGCAATGAGAAGCCTGCGCACCACAACAAAGAGTAGCCCCCGCTCGCCACAACTAGAGAAAGCCAGTGGGCAACAATGAAGACCCAACACAGCCAAAAATAAATTAATTAATTAATTTTAAAAAAATCACCCAGGATTCTCTTACTTCTGGCCGTTCACTAACATTCCTTTGGCCAATAAATGTGCCTAAACCACTTACTATGTGTATCTGCAAATACAACATTGGCAACAGAGAAAAAAATACATAGAATGATTATTTTTTTCAACTTTGTGGAATATAATGGAAGGTCAGAGAAACAGGACAGCATGGGCCAGAGAACCCAGGGAGAGTTTTACAGAGAAAGTAAGACTTAGGTTGTGTATTGAAAAGTGAAAAAAAAAATTATTCAAGGGCATTCCTAGTCAGGGGAACGGGATAGGCAAAGGTACTGAGGCACGAATAAGCATGACAGGACGAAGCATAGTGGATGGACGTCTGAAGTGGAAGAATGAAACTATTCCCACCCCCTACAGGGACTGGGCAAGGGGAGGGCATTTTTCTAGGAATTGAACTAGACGATTGCAAATGGTAATGCCAGTGCTTCACATTTCTCAGAAGGTTTTAGAGTACTTTTAAAAGTCAAAGAAGAGTGGAAAAAATCAACCAACCAACACTTCTCTGTGTTAATACTTGAATCACTAATTCTACTATGAGAGAAGCAGTCCACCAAACGTGGGGTGATTAAGAAGGTGTTTCTGCCCTTCTTCATCGGTTGAAATCAGAATTTCTCTGAAAATTCATCTTCACCCTCAGAAGATGTGCGTGTGTGTGCCTCTTCCAATAATATGTACTTTAGAAACCTGGAAAAATAAGAAAGTGTAACTGCTCCTTATCTTGAACCTGGAAAGCTCTGTGGGGACCAGATCGATTGTGCCCATACCCGCCCCACCCCGATAGATACATCTGAAGGTCTCGGGATGTCAAAGATCACCATGGAATGTTTTACTGTCCTAGTCTCCCCTCAGGAACCACCAAAGATGGCAGATTATTCCAGACTGAAGAACTCCAATTTAGGGGAAATCTCCTGGAGGGTAAGGGCTGGATTCTTTGGTGAGAGAAACTCCTACCAGGTGGAGTGGCACTTTCTCAAACCTAGGAATTTACATGGTGAAAGTGGAAAAGAAGGAGGTGCTCTTGCAAAGAGGAAGAGAGACCCAAGGACAGAGATGGGGAGGGTCAGGGGGTGGCAAGATTCAGAACTGGGAACGCTTTCAAGGGGACCATCCTACAATGTTTTAACTTCCTGGATGCCCTTGCACTAGGGAAGATTAATATTTAGGTACATTGTTGTCTCTTGTGGCGGAGCCTGTTATCCACCCTCCTTGTGTCCCCATCATTTCTGGGTGGTCACTGCTCTATCAGAGGTCTCATTTCCCAGCCCCTCTTGCATTCAAGTAGGGCCACGTGGGGTCTTCCAGGGCCCACTAACTGCCCTGGGCATGGAAAATTTTATTCCTTCAAATATTCCCTTGCTTCCTCATACAGAATTTATTCCTAATAATATTTCAATTTTCAGGATAATAATAGCATGCTAAAATTAATAATTTGCAGTTTAGAATGTTTGTCCATACCTATGGTCTCATTTGATACCAACAAGAACCCTATGATGTGGCTATGGTACCCATCTTATCCCCATTTTAGAGATGAGGAAACTGAGATTCATGTCTTAATAGAATCTGGTAAGTGGTGGAGCCATAGTGGAGGTACCACACAGCTGAACAGATGCTCTCTAAGTGAAAGTTGGTGGATCCATCCCTATTAAATTGCTTTGCTTTGTTCCTTGCCACTGCTACTCTCATGCTACCCAGCTTTATGATCTTCAGGTGATTCCCATGGATCCAACTCTCCTATTTTTGCACTCAAACAAGCAAAAGGCCAAGGAGTCATCCCTGGTGCCCATGGTTTAACTTCGAATCTCAAATCAAAATGACGATGACAAATGTAGAGAACAGGTCCAGTGGAAGTCAAAATGTCATGGCCTTTGGCAAAATCTCTGCACACAGGAGTCTTTGCCCAGGTTAGTTGTCCAGCTCTAGAAAACAGAGCCGCGAAACACTGTCTCTTAGCAATTTTCCAGGAATATTCGTTGTCTCCAGCACGACATCACATTCATTCATTCAGTCAGTAAATATGTTTAGAGCAGGGTTTCCCAACCTCTTTCTCATTATGACTCCCCTTAAGGAGACTTTTTAGAAAAATTTCGCCCAATCTCCTCATGAAACTTTAATGCCACCGATATACTGTATACTTCTTTATGTACTGTGGACCATTGAAGGGCCATAAACCATTTCTAAGACATTTTCATTGCCCTCCCCCAAGAATCACTTTCACCCCTTGGGGGCATTATCACCTCTGTGGAGAATGCATGGTTTAGAGGATGTACCATGTGTGAAGGATATGAAAGTAGAAAACAGACCTGATCCTTGCCTTCAAAAGCTTCCAGTCCAATACGAAGAAGGCTATGTCTCGCATTATCAACAATCCTAGTGAAGAAGAGAAACCAGTGATCCTGGGTTGATTTTAGAGATTTCTCTCTAAACCACCAAAGGTGATTTTAAGACCTTTCTCAATCCAAGACTTTAGTAGCATTAGATAGGGTTTCAGTTCTGGGCCATCATCCGTGGGGCTCTACATACAAAAAAAAATTGGCAAAGACCTGTGTTCTGTGTGGAAATATGGCTGGGAGGCACTCACCACACATTTATGGCACGGAGAATAATTTTTGCTAAAAAAAATTGTTTAGAGTGAAACACAAGACAGAATGGAACAAATTCCTCCAAAAATTATTTTAAAAAATGGTTTTTTGTTCAATCACTTCTATTGAAAAACCATTCAGCAGGATTTAAATACTCAAGATAATGTTTCACTTTCTCTAACAAGGGAAAGAATTTGAAGCTGAAAACCCAACAGCTCCTTCATTACTTGAATGGAAATCCCCTTGAATTCCATCATCCACTCAATCACAGGCTTGTAGGTTGATTCACAAAAAGGTAACCAGTGGTCAGGAAGAAAGGGACTGAATGTGAAAGTCATTTCCATTTCGCTTTAGCACCTTTGAACATGTTATTGTAATGCTTCTGGTGGAAGTGGGGAGGAAAATCTCATGGGTCATGCTCCTTCATTCAGCAAATATTTATTAAGTGCTGCTATGTGACAGGCCCCATGTCAGGTGTTTTTTAAAAAAAGAAGTCTATTAGGGAAAGAAGTACTTCTCTGACATCTGTAGCATGCCTGGCCTTGTCCTTGGTGTGCTAGGGATTCAACTTGCATTATTAGAACATTTTTCCACAGGGATCAGGAGACCTGAGTGGTAGATCCACCTCTGGGTCTAGCGGTGTGGACCTCTATCAGTTGCCTAACATCTCTGGGACTTGATTTCTCCATTCATAATAATTAGGGAGGTTACGCTAGTGGTTATCAACTATGGCTTTCACCTGGGGAGCGTCAAAGATATACCTATGCTTGAATCCTATTGGGACCAATGGTCTCAGAATCTCTGGAGGTGGGACTTGGGAGCAGGTATTTTTTAAAAGCTCCCCCCACTGATTCTTCCAGCTCTATCTTCTTTGCTAAAGACTAAAGACAAAATGCTAGAGGGGAGTCACCTTAAAACAAGGTGGCAGCTCTGGCTGTCTGACCATGGGCAATTCTCAACACAAAGAAGAGAGCAAGGCTTGCCTCCCCTCCTTCCACTTCCTGTTTTAGCATGTTTATGCTTTCCTTCCTCCTTTCCCCCATTACCATCTGTTTCCTGACTCCATTTCTCTCCTGACCCACTTGCTATGGCCTACTGCCCGCTGTACTTTCCTTCTGCTTTTGGTAAAGCCTACAGTAGCATTCATTTGAAGCTAAAAAGAGTTCCTGCTCTCAGGAAGGATGACCCGTAACAGGAAGATGAAAGGCCCTCTGACCCTGAGAATGCAATTACAGTCCTCAAGCAAATGGGACAGGACACTTCTAAGAGTCGAGAGCAAGGCTAAAATCAAACCCTGTGGAATAGTACATTCCTTGGTTATGCGGAAGAGTTGTATGCCTTCCACCTCCAGTGGAAAATTAGACACAATTTCTTCAGGATTTAACCCAAAAAGCTAAGACATTTGGAGTGGATTGGGAAGTCTTCTGGTCAAACATTTCTGCCCCATGCTCAGGCTCCCAAGCCCATCAGGGAGACTTTTTAGTTGATGTGTTTCAAGTTGTGGATGTCCCCCTTTAAAAAATGGAAGTTCCATTAAATTAAAACATGTTTTTAAAGATGTCTATAAACTGAAAACCCCAGGGCCTCTGTAAAGTGCCGTTGTTTTGTCTGCTTGAAGACACAGATGCTGAGCTGTCTAACTTACAACCGCAATGACTTAAACACAGAAGGTATTCAACTAATGTTCCATTCTTCTTATGAAAAAAGTAAAATTTACACTGTTAAAGTCAACCTGGGCCCTTTTTGCTCAAGGCCTTTCTTTTGGCCCCCAGACCAAAACCCCTTGCATGGATGAGAAGAGCTCCCAATTCAACTTTTATCACTTAGCAGAGGGTTTGGTACCAGAATGAATGAATGAACGAACAATTATCTCAGTGGAAGCTTTTGTGATTTTTCTCTCCTATAAGTCATTGTCCCTTGCTTATTCCCCAAACGATACTGTTTGCATCACAGGGAGATCTGGACTACTTTAAGATATAAAGCAACAATGCCTATATGCCGACCACACCATCTGTACTGTGACCAAAGGTCACCCTCACGGCTCTTTCCACGTACCCCATGAAGTCATTGCCCACAGTGGTGGTGTGGTACCTAGGACACTCAGAAGGAACTTTCAACCCTGGGTGTTCCATCTGGCCCCATGAAATCGCCCTGGAGTTTCAGCTGAGGGGTTAGTTATTCATTCATATCACATTTAATAATCTATTTGTAAATTTGCATTTTGAAATACTTGTATAGTCACAGGAAGTTGCAAAAATGGACAAAGAGGTCCCAGGTACCCTTCACCAAATTTCTCCAATTCACCAAACTAATATGCAATGTGGCAGAGTCACTTTTATCAGGTCTTTTCATGTGAGGGAATGGGAAATAGAGTGACTGACCTTCCTGGTTTGCCCAGAGTGGAGGGGGTTCCCAGAACATGGGATTTTTTAGATTTTAAACCAGGACAGTCCTAAGCAAACAGGCACAAGTTAGTCACCCTAAAAATATCCATACAAAAGCAAGCAATATTTGGGGGGATCTATCCCCACTGCTCTTTTCGTGCCTTTTCTAGAACTGGTTTCCATCACCCCCTCTGTGCTCTGTGGCTATTCCATTTCTGCTGTTTGCAGGCTCTCACCTCCCGCTAACTGGATCTGTCTCTCCTCCCAGACCTCTGTTTTGGAATGATCCCCTCATATCGTCCTGAGTTCCCCATTAGCTCTCAAGATTTCTACTTTCTCAACTCACATTGCTGGTCTCAACAAGATATTGGGAGAAAAGTGTTTCATTCCAGTGCAGTGAAAAGAGCCCTGGACTCAGAATCAGGAGGTAAGGGTTCTCATCCCTCTCCTGCTATTGGCTGAGTGACTTTGCGTAAATGATCTTCCAACTCTGGACTCCTGACTCTGAAAATAAGGGAACGGGTCAAAAACAGGCTTTTTCACCTACTGACACTGTTGACATCTGGGGCTACTTCTTCTTTGTTGTTGAGGTGTGTCCTGTGCATTATAGGATGGTTAGAAACATTCTTGGCCTCTGCTCTCTAGATGCCAGGAGCAGCCCTAAGCTGTGACAGCCAAACATGTTTTCAGACACACCAAACGTCCTCTGGGGGCTAAAATCACCCCTGGTGGAGGATTGGTCTGAAATATTTTTCAAGACACTTTCAGTTCTGGAAACGCTTGCTATCATTAATCTGCAGTAAATTATAAGCGATTAATAGTTTCCCCTCCACCTCTCTAGAATATTTGCATTTTCAAAGCATAACTCGTTTGGAAAAAAGTCTAGAAGCAGCTTCACTGAAACATGAAAATCAGCTCTCTCTAGGCTGTGTTCATAGAGGTTTAATGTTTTTTCTTTTCCTCTTCGTTTCCTTCTCCCCGTATGCCTGCTCCTCCTCTTCGTTTTTTCTTCCGTTTAATAACTACATGATCATGTATTACCTGAGTTATTTTTTATGCATTTTTTTGACAAAGTAATTTTTTTGTTTTTACTGAGGTATAATTGACATATAACATTATATTAGTTTCAGGTATACAACATAATGATTCAATATTTGTATATGCTGTAAAATGATCCTCACAATATGGCTCGTTAACATCCATCACCATACATAGTAACGAAAAATTTTCTCTGGTGAGAAGAGATTTTAAGATCTACTCTCTAAGCAACTTTCAAATACGCAATACAATATTATTAACTATCGTCATCATCTCAGCTTCTTCATCTTTAAAGCAAGAATGCTAATACCTGAGTTCTTTTTTTAATTGGATGTTTTCAGATCCAAATGAAGTCAGTAGGTTTTCAAGCCAGCACTATGAGTGAAACAGGAAGGATTACAGGAAAAACAGGGACTCACTAAGTCACATCGTTCTGAGCTCTCAGACCTTTTCATATAGTTGTACTTACTTTTAAATTTGTATGATGTAATTTTCCACATCAGATTATGTTGGCAAACAAACAAGAGTTTTCAAAATACTCTTCACACCAAAGGCATCCCTCCAGCTCAGGGTACCTCAGCTGGAATGAACAAAACCTCATCAACTCTCCCCTCCTAGAAGCACAGTGCACCCCGAACCCTTCGCCTCTGACACTGGGCCTGTCTGGCTGAGGGAGGGTCCTAGAAAACAGACTTCGTGGAAAAAGCTAAAACACCTCCAAAGCTCATGGATTATCCATTTCATACCAATGTGCTAAATATTTGATTTAATCATATGAACTTATTGATAACTGACTGTTTCTGACCTACAAAAACTGCAATTTTATATGGGTTTCCCCTAATAATATTCAGTAACTGTCAAATACATGAAGAATCCCACCCATCAGCACTGGTCCTCCAGCCAAGTGCCTTGACATCAGAAGTAGGTAGGAAGGGAGGGGGGGGGTAGAGGAAAACCTGCAGGGAGAAGAGACACGAAGCCAGACCTCTTATGAGTGATGGGGGACCCCTGGGGATGATGGTGACCCCCACAGCTGACCTGATCCACGATGTCACCAAGAAGGACAGGTTGAGAATTGGGGCTCTGCCCTGTGCAGTGTGTAAGCTCCCTGAGGGCAGAAACCATCTGCTATTATATGCATCTGTTTGTCTCACTCTGTGCCTCTCACAGAGCGTTACACACAGCAAGGACCCAGTAATCACTGCTGTATGGTTATGTGCATAGGAATATCTAAATCACATTGTGCTATGAAATGCTTCATCCTGGCCTTCATTCATTTACGGGTTCCTTCATCCACTGTATTTGCAAAGAAAAATGCTAGATAATGTGGTCCGTTCAAAAATCTTGCCCCAGCTCTCAAGATATTTGTAGCCTATGCAAATTAGGCCTAAAGAAGTGGTTTCAACGCTAGAATCCAAGTTCAGTGTGGTTCCGTGTATATGGCTTTATCACTGAAACAAGTGAACCAGGGGAACTCCCTTGAAGTTACATTCATGACCCCAGTCTCTCTGACAAAAGACAGTACTCAGTTAAAGCAAAGGAAAAAGTCTACTTGGAAGAAAAAAAAAGTTATTTCATTACTGGCTAAATCTTCACATGCTCAGCAACTCATTTTTGGATTCTCAAAAGCCATGAGTTTGCATCCATTGTCAAAAATACACATGAGTAGGAAATTCTCCAAAAATATTCAAATATGCAAAAGTCAGATCGAAGAAATGATGAGGGAGCTCATTCTAAATCTTTTGGATTATTTTGGGGGTGCCTTTTCCTTTGTATGGCATTTATGGTTTATGAACAGAATTGACTAGGATCAGGCCTTCCTAGTGGTAGAAAGCCAATTAGATTTACTCCAAGTGATTAGAGCTACTAAGCTCTGACTTGAGGTCAATAGAATAAACAAATCATTACTCAGGGAATGGATGTTCTTCCATCTTTTAATAAGAAGTTCAACAAAATCTGACAAACTCATATGTCTGGATCATTTTCCTGTTTTTCCCTGACATTTGCATAACTAACAGCTTCTTCCAACGTGGCTTTGGCTGGTGTTAAGTGACTGCCAGAATTTGGACAGGACCATTCATAGGAGGCCCTGTCCCGTATCGGCAGCATGCAGCTGATCCCTGGAACCCACTGACTCTCTTGGTTACCATAATGAAAAGACTGCCAACTTCAGCTTAGTTCCATTATTTCTTCCCAAGAGCACCTGGCCAACCATATCTTGTTTTTCTAACCTCTTATTTAGGCATTCAGGATCTCCGGTGGAAAAGAAAACTACCGGAGGAGAGAAGAAATTTCAGTGCAGGGCAAAGGTCAATAGGAGTTGGCCGACCTGTGTTCACAGCCCACCTTTCTGTCTCCTATGGTACCCAAAGCCAGTCATGCTCCTATGTATCTCATCTACAAATCACAGAGGTGAAATTAGATAAGCCTGAAATCCTTCAAGTTCTAATTCTCTGTTATTCTATGGCCTCAGGAAAAAACTATACCTCTTTTCTGCTCTCCCACCTTCCTTCTCCCCTTCCTCAATCAATCTCTCTCTCTCTCTCCCTCTCCCTCCCTCCCTCCTTCCTTCCTCCCTTCTTCCTGCCTTCCCTCTCTCCCTCTCTCTCTCTCTCTCTTTTTTTCCATAGGGCTTGCTGAAGGCTGGCAAATGCTTCCCAGCAGCCAAATAGAAGTCATTACCAGAAGCACCGCAGCTAAACAGAGGGAAATGTTTAGGTAAGCATTATAATGGGCATGGAAATAAAGAGACCACAATTCAAAGCATAAGTCATCATAGATGAGAATGCACATGTCTGGGGCTAGGTTTATGAGAAATGAACGGGATGAGGCTCGGCTGGCGAATCCCTGGGCTTGTGTTTTCTTAATGCCAGGAGTGATTTATTTTCTGGTAAACAGTTTTGCTCAAGTAGGGCATCCAGTTACTACAAACCTTGTTTGGTATAAAAACTAACTGCATAGAAAAATATTGCCTTAGCAAGGTTTAACTGGTTGTTAATCCAAACATGTGGCAGAGACTGAATTCCAGGGCTCAAAATATCCTCCCGATTCTCAGCAGCATCAGAACGTCCAGAGGAGATCATAATCATCACTCTTAATGAGGCGTGACTCAGAGGTAGCGTATGGAAAGAGGACATTTCCAGAAAAACCATGGTATGGAAACCAAGCCCGCCGGGGGAGGTAAGCTGTCCCTTAGGTAGAAGTTCTACTCAGCTCTTTTGAAGTACGAGGCTGGGCTGCCTCGGGAAGATGAAAAAAAAAAAAAGTTTTTAAAATCCTTTCCACACAAATCTCTTCACATACAGCTCTGTTCCCTGGGATGTTTCATCACCTTAAGAAATATATTTAAAACAGACACAAGGAAAAGTATCCTTTTATAAGGAAAGCAAAGCTCTGGGCTTTTATTTTTTTTAACAAAAAAATTGAATTGCCTCCTTCAAATTCTCTGCGTTTGCCTCTCAGCATCCATGAGACCTAATTGTCATATTTTAAATATTTTGTTTTTATATTTAAACAAAAGCTTGAAAGAACTAAAGAAAGAAAAATGAAGGAGAGAGAGAGAAATCTGGTCATCAAGAACATTTAGCTTCTATGTCAAAAGATGTTTTAGGAAGAGAAAGAGAGGAGATAAGTTTAATGTTCAGATCTTCCAGCTCCCACATCTCTTTTCCGCGGGGGTTCCTGCTGCGCTAATAACTTTCAGTTGCCTCTCCGAGGTGTCCGGTGACCGTGTATTCTGAGCACTGCAAATACACCCTCAGCCTGCATGTCCTGGAGGGTTTGTTTAAAATACTTTTCCTATTTCAAGGTGGCAGTTGGCAGTCAGAACGATCCTAAATGCCCCTGGAGCCGTTGGAGTCTACAGGATCGTGAAGTGTCAGCTTACCCAGCACACAGACCAGCAGCTTCGCCACAAGGCAGCAGGCTTCTGGCTCCACGCACTGGGTTCCCTGCCACGTGCAATACACTCAGTGCAGCAGAGTCAGGGCGCCCCAGGGGGACTTGGCCCACGGAAACGGTCAGCTCAGCCATCCCAGGCAGATATCTAAACCAATCCACCGCGTTGATTCACGCAGATCACATTCATTTAAGAATTCCAGAGATGGGGATTTCATAATCTTCCTTGGTTGTTCGTTCCAATGTCTCACAACCCTTCAACCAGGACCTGCTCCTTCATCTCCAACCTAATCTCCCCTGATGCAATTCCAGCTCCTCCAGTTTTTTGCTTTTTTTTCTGTCTTCACTAGAAATGAAAAACAGCTGGACACCATCTTCCGCATAAAAACCCTGCATAAGCTGGGAGACCATTATTAAATCAACCAGGTCCTTGTCTTCTCTAGGTTACACAATGGATGCCAACGCCTTATCGTGCTGATTCCTCTCATTATTTTCCTGACTGTCTGTGTCACTCAAATCTAGAAATTTTATGAGGATTTGACTCATACTAACTAAATGTGTGCATGTGTACATGCATGTATGGGAGGGAGGTTAAGCTCACAGTTCCAACAAGTTAATTTTGTAAACTCTTTTACTGTGAAAAACAGCAAAAATAATTTATATAACATACATGCATGGTTTAAAAAACAAATTACAGTGAGAACTCACATACCCAGCACAAGTTCTTTTTTCTATTAACAGTGACCTTGTGTTTGATTTGCTTTATTTGAGAGGAGATGGAGAGTCATTTCGCCATTGTTTGTAGTTTAAATTACATTTACATTTAAATCACACTATGTTTTAAACCAATGATGCTGCTTAACTTCGCACATGTTTGTTATAGCCTCTTTCCAATCTGACAATATTTAGCTAAGGCATCAGAAATTTTATAAGGTGGCCCATTCTAAAAAAAGCTGAACCCAAATCAAAAAAATCTTTAAATGGGGAATGTTTTCACTGAGCCAAGTTTACTAACAGTCTAGTTCTGTATTATTGAAATATTCATGTCTGAGCTAAAATACAATGTTTTCATCAGGAAATGTCAGGAAACAGGCCATTTAATCATGTTTCTAGCAGATGATATTTGATGGTATTGTTTCCATCATCCAAACAAACTGCCAAGTATCAGATGTGCCCAGCATTCAAGTGAGTCAGAGATTCAAGCCCCTGTAGATGTAGCATCATGACTTTTCTACTTGCTATTGGTCAAAAAGATGCTGCTTCATGAAAACATTTGAGATGAAGCAAAGTGAACAAACCACTATCATTTTGTATATTTTAGGGGAAAATACACAGATCTGATCTGTGTTAATTAGATCTTCCTTTATGGTCATCCTGAATCTCTGCTTGAGTCAGAAGCCCAAAGGCTTCCTGGACATTAAACCACAACTCTCAGTTCAGCCGACGTGAAGGATGGTGCACGTGCTGTTCTCCAGAGGCAGCTGTGATTCCCTCTCTCACCCATAGGTGGCCCATCCTTTCTTTTTTCTTTTTTTTTTTCTTTCTTTAAATTGAAGTCTAGTTTTGATTTAAAATGTTGTGTTAATTACTGCTGTACAGCAAAGTGATTCAGTTATACATACACATACATTCTTTTTTATATTCTTTTCCATTATGGTTTATCACAGGATATTGAATATAGTTCCCTGTGCTATACAGTAGGACCTTGTTGTTTATTCATCCTATATATAATAGTTTGCATCTGCTAACCCCAAACTCCCAATCCATCCTTCCCCCAACTCCCTCCCTCTTGGTAACCACCAGTCTATTCTCTATATCCGTGATTCTGTTTCTGTTTCATAGATAGGTTCATTTGTGTCATACTTTAGATTCCACATATAAATGATATCATATAGTATTTGTCTTTTTCTGTCTGACTTACTTAACTTAGTATGATAATCTCTAGGTCCATCCATGTAGCTGCAAAAGGCATTATTTCATTCTTTCTTATGGCTGAGTAGTATTCCATTGCATATATGTACCACATCTTTATCCATTCATCTGTCGATGGACATTTTGGTTGTTTCCATGTCTTCACTATTGTGAAGAGTGCTGCTCTGAACATAGGGCTGCATGTATCTTTTTGAATTATAGTTTTGTCCACATGGAAAAGGGAACCCTCCTACACTGTTGGTGGGAAAGTAAGTTAGTGCAGCCACTGTGGAAAACAGTATGGAGGTTCCTCAGAAAACTAAAAATAGGATTACCATATGATCCAGCAATTCCACTCCTGGACATATATCCATCTCTTCTTAATCTCAGAAGAAGCCTCAGTTTTCCATCTTGGCTCTGCTTTTCCCAGAGTTCTCCATTGCTAACTTTTCCTGTCCTAGAAAAGGATCAGAAGTCAAAGCTCTGTTCTCACCACCTTCATATCGATTTTTCCTCAAGCAGCCTAAGGCATTTCTTGCTTTTTGTTATTTTTGTTGTTGTTGGGTTTGGTTTTTTTATTTACCTCTCCTGCCAGCTGCTTCGCTACCATGGCTGGGACTCTATCTCACTTGTTTTATGTTTACAGTTTTTCCTTTCATGACTAGATCAAGGTTTGTGACTTGGCAACACACTTATTTTCATTTCTTTCAAGAATCCAGATCTTTTTTGAACACAGACCACAGTTGGCTTCATCGCATCGTCCCAAAAAGCTATGCAGAGGCTGGCTTCCTACATCCAGTCCCTTTATCCAATACCAACCCTTTCCCTTGGCTTCAGGTAAAATATTTTTAAACCATTGCCACGCTTCCTGAGAATTTATAAAGACTGTTCACTTCCATTTTTTTCCCTAGCTAATACCCATGTTTTATTCTGATTCCCTTTGCTGAAATTGAGAAACATGCAGGATATTTGATTTCTCTTTGGTAGCAGCTTCACTGTGGACACTTCTTGCAAGGATTTTTTCTCCACCTGTCAGAACCAAGGCGAGACTATTTCCCATCCTTATGGCTGCTCCAGGTTCCAGAACAAGGCTAGACCCACCTGACAGGCTCTGTGCCAGATCCAAGGTCAGGATGAGCCTGGCTACCTGTCTTGAAAGAAAGAAACTTCACCATTAGGACCACCCACCTGATACCATCCTGCAGCTTTGGACTGGCCTTTTAAGAGGGAAAGGGGGAAAAAGAGAAAAAATAACATAGCAAAATTGATCTCAGCACTACCCGTGGAGTCATTAATGTGGTTTTTTGCAAACTGCTCATAAAATTCATGGCAGCAGCTAATTGCTACCATGTTCTTCCTCATATACTCTCATATTAAATTTGAAAGAAAGAAATAAAAGCCCTTTCAAAGCCATATTAATCCATGCACGGCAGTGGAATGCGTGATCTAAAGCGAGCCTCTCACATCGCCACAGCTATGTGGGCTGGTTGGCAAACGTGGATTTCATGTCACTCACAATACAATGAACAATGCCTTTGCCAGCCGCTGGCTCTGCCTGGGCCCAGCTCCCCTGAACCACAGCAGCCCAAGCCAGCAAGGAGTGCCGTGTGAGCTCCCACACGTGAGCAGCGGCACATGTGCCTGAGTGTGCATATCGGTCTCGATGGAATTCAAGCTAAACTTGGCGTGTATCTTTCTGCCTCCGCCCCCCACGCACATTTGCTTGAAAGTTCTCAGCAGAAGAGTGGTGGCCCGTGGCCAAGATCTGGTTGCCACTTTACCCTCAGGAAGTTTCACTGCATTTGCCCTGCAATGTGCTAAGAAGACCAGCCTTGCCTCAAGCACCTCTTCCAAGAATTTAAAGAACTAAAAACTCGACAAGCCTCTCATACTTTCTTGAAATTCTCACTCGTAGAAGGCTCCCGTTGGAATGAATTATTCCAAGCTCTCCTGGGAACCGGGCTGCCCCTCGGCCGGTCTACACAGGTGTGGTGCTATCAGTTTTGATGGGTCATGGCATCCCTTCTGATTGGGTGTGGCATCTATCCAATTGGTCCTGGCGTCCCTTCTTATTGTTTGAATCAGTGCTGCACTGATTAGTACATATTGTAAGTGTATTAAATGCAATAAATCTAGCCAAGAAACCAATATGTTCAAACAATATATCAGAATAGCTAGGTGACAACTAACCAAAGACATGGCTGAGTCTTCAATGAGCAGTTCATCTGACAATTTCCTGCTGCTGTATGAAAATATGACCCTCTCCCAGGTATATCAGAGATGTCATTGTAGAATTGCTGCAGATGAATTTCTTGTCCCAATCCTGCCTGAACAGGAAAGCTTAAAGAGGACTAATGTGGGTCTCCATGGTCAAGAAAGACAGAGCATAGTATCTTATGGATGATTCTTTTATCCCTCCCTCCTGTCCCAGCCTCATGACCTGCAAGACTTGATCTCTTTTCTTTACCATCCCAGACCCATTCTGGCCCCAATTCAGCCCTAACCAAGCCACGCAGCAAATCAGAAGCTCCATCCCAACCAATGGGCATGTTTGGTACTAGTTTAGAATTAGTCTTGGGAGCTGATGGGAACGAGGTGAGCATTCTGTGTCCACCAAACCTCTAGCCTTAGCCTCATCCTCACAGTCATTGTCCCCCCCACCCCTTATCCCATTATTTCCATGGGGACGGGTGCCCTGCTCTGAAGCACAGCCCACTGATGTGAGTCTCCACCCTAACATAATATTTGTGACTGCCTCTCACCTCTATAAGTAGCTCAAAGCCTCCTACTCCTCTCTAGGTGGCTTCCCCAACACTCTCATCATCTCTCTGCCATTTCCAAGAGGAAGAGTTCTGAAATCACAAAGTCTTAGGACAGTTGGATCTCTGCTCTGGGCAGTGCACTTTGGACAGGAGGAGATGATGTGGGCATGAAATTGGCCAATATTCTCTTTCTCTTGGGTTCATCATTTTGGGTGCACCCTCACTAAAAGAGAGGTGAGAGTAGAAACCAGTGGGAAGAGGGCAAAGGGCCATGACTTTAGGTCTTGGATTATAGGAGAAAAATGTCTTTATGGTTCATATATGACCCATCCCAGTGCCTTGGGCATGACACCAGATGAGGACATGGGGTCAAAGTCTGGGTTAGAAATAAAGTACGTTTCCTCTGTCCCTCTCCCTCAGGAGTCTGTGGCAATGGTAAGCAGCTGATCAAGTACTAGAGGTTCATTATCTTAGATTCATTTCAATGAACACATGGTTCTAGCCAGGCAGCTTTCCCTGGGTTCAGGGCTTGTTTACCATACTCTTCCCCATTGCCTGGGGTCCTGATTCTCACAAACAGAAGTTCCTGGATGCACAAGGCACCTTACCCTCCAGACAAAACATTTCACCCCTGCTTAAACACTCTTGCTGCTAAGCCCCAGTCGCCACATTGGCATCCTAAGATGTATTCATCAACACACATACAACCCAAGTTCAGGCACTGATTCTGTGACACATACTCAGCCATCCTCCTTCAGGACCTTGAGTCGGTTTCATACATTCTGACAGCTCCCCTCAACTGTTGCCCTATCTCGGACGTTTCAGATCACCCTGCAGCTATAATAATAGAAGTACTCGGTGCATGTCCAAAAGTGGAGCTGCTATCTCTGAACACCGCTATGTATCTGTGTTGTGTCAGAGGAAAGTAGCAAAACATGAGAAAATTACTAAGCAAGTTACATTTTCATTGGACGGGGGTTCAAGCAACAGTGTTCATGAAAGTCTGTTGAGAGAACTGATATCTTCCCTGAAGGTTTTAGCTTGTGTGCTATTCAAAAAGAAGGATTCTCATAAATAATATAACTCAAGTGGCCCCCGGTCTACAAGCTTTGGGTATTAGCTTCTGTCTAATAGTCAGATAAAATAATTCAAGTCTTTACCTTCCATAACTATGGGGAATCCAGTGCCTCTCCAGTATTTCTCAGGATTTCGACAAGGTATTTACAATCTTTTGGAGCTTGCCTCTACCTGCCAGCCCTAAACCCTTGTTCCTCGTTTACCCCCAGTCATCCCTGATTTCAGCCCATGCTCCTCTCACCCATAACACTGCCCCCAAGGGCAGATCAGCCTCCTTTTATTCCCCAAGGCAAACCCAACAATCTTGTGTGGAACAAACTTTGAAGGATTACAACAGAGGACAGGAAACAACTTAAAATTGGATATCTGATATGAATGTTAATAAAGTTGGTTGTCTTAGCCCTTCATGAGGGTTTGGATGTCCACTATCCAAGATGGTGACTCCAGATCCGTCACAAATCAGGGGTCCTTTCTCATCACCTTTCTTCCCCAAGCCTCTGACTGCTATTACCTCCATTCCCCCAATGGTGAGCCCTTAGGCTAACCCAAAGGACACCGAAATTTTCACAAAAATCATGCAAAAACATTTTAGGCCTCTCTTTGATTCAAAGGCATCCATATAAATAGAACAGGATGTAAAATCAAAGGCTCATTAAAGTGTCTTCTTAAAAAAAGAGCAGCTCCCCACTTAGTAGAAGGTCTGCCTTCCTTCTAGGAGGTGGCAAGACTATAACTTTGAAAGGCAGCACCTTTCTTTCTTTGGTTCCACCATGATAAGTTAATCCAAGGATTTATTCCAATCATGGTGGAGGGATTTTAGGGTGCTTAAGGTTTTCTTAAGCATTTCCAGGTGGAGTTTAAAGGTATGCTTGTATCTGGACGAGAGAGAGGAGACCTTACCTGCAAACCAAGATAGCCTTTGATTTGATGCATAAACGAAGAGAAGTTCAGATGATCCCATGGACTATGTTCTCCCAGGCATCCCCACGTCTTAATGAGATGGGTCTACAACCTAGTGGGATGGATCTTAAAACTAGAATTCCAAAGAAGAGGACATTTTTGGGAAAAGGAGGCAGAGTAATACAAGTCAAGGAGATAGACAGCTATGTTAAAATTCACAGATCTGTTATGGAAAGGTTTCTGGAAAACAAGTGAGTGAGGGGACCAGGACAGGAGGGAGGATGTGTTGTGGTCAGAGAAGACTGTGTTCTACTGGAGGGCATGAACGGTGCCACCCAGATGCAGATAATGGGAGGTGCCAAGAGAAAATGTTGGGAAGATCTTAAAAAGGAGTGGGGAAGCAGTTATCGCTGTGATGGAAAATCATCTTTTGATCTCAAGTGAAAGGAAAGAGGGAAATGCCTCAAGTAGATTGAATGGTTAAGTTGGGGGTTTTATTTAATTTTAGCCCCTGGTACTGATTCCTATATCCCTTTTAAATAGTAGGGGACCTGATGTAACTTTAAAGAAAATTAAAAGTTGGCCTAGCTTGAAGTCATTTTTAAGAAATTTAGTATCCATTTAAAGCCAAAGAATCACAGAGGAGAGAGTATAAAGTCTGTTGCAAATGTGTGCATTCTGACTAAGACTAATATAGATCTCAAGAAATCCCCTCTCTTAACTCAATACAACACAGCCTTCTTGTGGTTTCGACTCCTTCCCCAAATGATATTAGAACCACCCACGTCAGAGGGTGGAAGCAAGAGGTGCAAGAAGCGGGATATTAGCGGAAGGCATGGGATCAGCTTGGAGATATTTGGGCATCCTTGTGAGCATTTGGTGGCTTGTTAAGCTCCAGGAATTGGCTGTGCTTTAGCCTCCTGCCTTTCTGTACTGAGCGACAGATCAGCTGGCTTGCTTTCCTTATCGATTAAGTAGGGTCATCCTCTTGGTGTCTCAGATCACTCTCTTAGTCAAACGAAGGATCTGTATGGTTTAGAATTCATCTGCAAATAGGAAAAGAACCCAAGTAGCAAGCCAATTCCTTGAGCAGCTCTGGCGCCTCACACAGGATGCTCACGTGGGAAGTCCCAAGTATCCCTTTATTCAATAGAAGTCGAGTGATGTCTCCACCTGATTAAAAAAAAAATAGGTAATGCAATTGAAATAAATCAGTATTCTTACACAACTCAGAATTGTATTTTAGAAGTAGACACAAAAGGTAAATGGTAAATCAAACATGAATATCATGTGAATGTACATACAGAAGAAGAGTATCAAGGAGGTCATAGTCCTGACAGAGTGACCAGCTGTTCTGGTTTGCGTAGGACTGAAGGGATTCCCAGGACATGGAGTGATCAGTGCTAAAACTGGAAGAGTTCTAAATAAACCAGAATGGTTGGTCACCCTGGTCTACGATGAGTGAGGTTAGTGACAATGCAAGAGTCAAAAGAGATTTTTTTGTGTGGCCAGCACAGACTAACTACACAGTCAGAGAGAAGGCTAGGAGCTGATCTCCATGCTGTATATTTGAAGGATGATATACTGAAAGTAGAGCGCTCAGACTCCTGCTTTGCTTTTGTTCTGTCTGGAAAGAAGAATGATCTTCAGGCCAAGAAGAATAAAAACAAAACTGGTTAAGGGTCTACCAAAGCTCAAGATGGATATAGAGTTAATAAGAATTGACACAGCTGTTTGAAATGAAATCAAGAGTGCTAACCCAGGAACTTTGAACCTGAAAGAAACAACAATAGAAACCACCAAATCCTGTGGACAGTATTTAGAGTTCTCAAACTTGAGTGTGCTTGATGTCCTCCTGGAAAGCTTGTTAAAGATGCAGCTTCCAGGGCTCCACCTTCAGATAATCTTATTTGATGGGTCTCAAAGTTGGGGGTCTGCAGTCTCAATAAACACACCAAATCATTCCCCTAAAGGTGGACCTTTAATGTCCACTCTTTGAGAAACACCCTTTTAAAGAACACTGGTGAGCAACCAATTGGTAAGCAGTTGGTCAACACCAACAACTGGTGGACAAACAAACAAAAAGAAAAGATTAGAGATAAAAAAAAGAAAAATACATATATGGATGTCTATATGTGCGTGTAGGCACACATACATGTTTAAATTTCAAATAAGAAATTCCTAAGATGGATTTCACAAATCCATCTTAATGAGCAGCTTAATGAACCACTTGCAGGTCCTGTCAGATTCAGGCGATGCCTCTCTGGAGGACAAAACAGCTGGTACTGGCAGAGGCCACACTTGGTCCTCTGATGTCCAGACTCTCTAGAGACCTGTGGGCTGAGCACTCTTCAGAACCATCTGTTTGGAGTCAATGCCTCCACCCAAAGGAATGAACTTCAAGGTAAGAACTGAAGACACCCTGGACAACCAAAGCTTAATATATTATCACTTGGGTGTATTTTTGTCATCAGCAGGCCAGACAGTTGCAGGTATGCAAATCAGAGTTCTGGAAACCACACCACAGAAAATGCCTGGGCTGGAACCTCATCTCCACCCAGACAGTTTATATTCTAATAATGGCATTTCCTTCCTATCTGGTTGCTAATTCTCTGAGATGCAAACAAAAAAGAAATGAGAAAAAAAGAAATGATTTGCCGATTAGCTCTATGGAAAAATTCCTCCAGTTAAGTGAAATAAGTCAGACAGAGGAAGACAGATACTGTATGACATCACTTATATGCAGAACCTAGAAAATACAACAAGCTAGTGAATATAACAAAAAAGAAACAGACTCACAGATATAGAGAACAAATTAGTGCTTACCAGTGGGGAGAGGGAAGGGGGGAGGGGCAAGATGGGGTGGGGAATTAAGAGCTACAAACTATCATATAAAATAAGCTACAGAGATATATTGTCCAACACAGGGAATGTAGCCAATATTTTACAATAACTATAAATGGAGTATAATCTTTAAAAATTGTGAATCACTATACTGTACATTTGTAACATATAATATTGTACATCAACTATACTTCAATTTAAAAAAAAGAAAATTCCTCCCAAATTAAAATTTGTATCTCTTTTTGACTTTGGTTTCTGAAATAATCGCTAATATGTACATCGTGCTTTATTTCTTAAATAAGTCCTTTATGCATGTTATTATGTCTTTATCCTCCACCAGCCCCATGAGTAGGTAGGACAGAGAGTTTAATGACACCTGGATCCTCTAGGCTGAGAAGCGGCAGAGCACAAATAATCAGAGCTGAGACTCAACTCAGTCTCCTGATTGCAAATCTGAAACCACAGCCCTCTGAACTGGACAATCATCCCCTTAAATCCTTCGGGGAAAAGGGGAGCAGTGCAGATTACTTAACGAGCTAATTCCTCCATTGAAGAAATGGCTCAGACAGTTGTGGCTGTTCTCCTGATCACCGTTATATTTGTGTTTGCTTTTTCTTAAAATTAACTTCATTATGTTCCTGAGTGGCGGATGCCAATGTGTATCTGCAGGGAATTACAATTCTGGGCTGGAAGGAAGCTCCCTCTTGGACGCCTTGCAAGACCCATCAAAGAACCTGATGGAAATTGAGCCTGTCATTAATGAGACAGGGCAATTTGGCACAGAGAAAACAATTTTCTAAAATGACTGTGTCAGCAACCTCATTGGACTCCCCACTGAAGCAGAGCAGGGACCTGTTCCCAGAGGGCAGGGGCCATGTGGTTACACATTTATATGCTCCCTGGTACCAAGCACAGTGCCACAGGCAGAGTGGGCGCCCAGGAATGTCTATGAGGTGAACAATTCAGGATGGGTACATGATTTGTGAGCTAGAAAGAGGTGCAGAGAACAGAGCCAAAGAATAATAAATTAAGGTCTGAGGGTTTTCTTCCCAGCTCCAGCCTTGTAAGAGCATTTTACTCTTCTTTCTCACGGGTAAAGTGCTTTAGTGAAGAATAGGACAAGCTAAGCATTTATTTTTCAATAATCTATACAAAATCTGCCAGAGGTGGGTAAGCAAGCAAAGCAATTAAACCACTTTAACAACAGAGGGGAAGCAGTCCAAATTCAAAACCGAGAAACCTAGCTAGGAGAAAAAAGCAGTTTAGGTCACTTCCCTTTGTAAATCGATCCCACTGGCTAACACAAGGTTGACTATGCTTAAGGGTTAAATGCATTACCAGCTGGCAAACAACCTTCTGGAGAGAGAAGGAGGAAGCAAGAGAGGCCAATGCTTCAGAAGTAACTTATTTAATAAAAATCATCTCCCCCTCGCATTTCTGACACCACCGGGCAGTCACACCATCCTGCCTTGGGTCACCAGACTTGGCTCTGTGAAGTCAGAGGAAATTATAGAAATCCATCATGGCTGAGTTTTCTGAGCTGGTTATTAGTCGCTGCTTTTTATCTTCCAAACGGTCCCTAAATTTAATTGCTTCATTGTAATGGATTAACCTCTGAGGTCCACAGTAGCACTCATATTGTGTTCAAAGGGAAAGTTGCAGTTTCTGAGCTCGGTGGAGGAAGTTTCATGAGACCAAAACGTCCCTGCTCAGTTCTGGGTAACTCTGACAGTCACTTGTCTGCAGAGGTCACACAGAAGTCCAGGCAAGGAGTAACCCCAAGAAGACTCTTATTTGACCTAAAGGAACCAATGTATGTCCCCCAAGCTGATTTCAAGATGAAAGAGGAGTGGACAGTGACCATGGGGTTGTCACTCTGCAAATAGATATTAAAAACACTTGGGCTTCCCTGGTGGTGCAGTGGTTAAGAATCTGCCTGTCAATGCAGGGGACACGGCTTCGAGCCCTGGTCCGGGAAGATCCCACATGCCGAGGAACAACTAAGCCCGAGTGCCACAACTACTGAGCCTGCGCTCTAGAGCCCATGAGCTACAACTACTGAGCCCACATGCCACAACTACTGAAGCTCAAGTGCCTAAAGCCTGTGCTCCGCAACAAGAGAAGCCACCGCAACGAGAAGCCCGCGCACCGCAACAAAGAGTGGCCCCTGCTCACCACAACTAGAGAAAAGCCCTCACACAGCAATGAAGACCCAATGCAGCCAAAAATAAATAAATAAATATAATTTAAATTTAAAAAAACATTGGTTTTTGGGGAAGGTTAGACACAGGTCTTACTCTCCTGCTTCATTTATGCCTCTACCGCTTCTAGACCTTTCCCATCATCAAGCAAACAGGCTCTACTATCTCCCATCTATAAAAAGGTGCCTCTTTTGGCCCCAGAATCTTTGCTATTCTTTATAAACAAAATTCTTACAAGTATAATTTACACTCCCCTCCCACTCAAACGTCTCTTACCAGTGACCAACAGCCCTCATTGAGTCAGGTTCCATAGACACTTTTTTTGGTTCATCTTCCTCACCTTGGCAGTGGCATTTGATACAGGGGACTGGTCCCTACGTCTTGAAACATTGCTCCCTCCTAGATCCCATGAAACACACCCTCCCCTGGTTTTCCTCCTACCTCTCTGGCCGTTCATTCTCATGTCCCTTCCCTGGTTCTACTCCTCCTACTTACCTCTCAATGTCAGGTTTTTTCCCTGGTCCCTCTTCTCATTTCTCTCTATCCTTCTTTCCTAGCTTTTCTCATCTGTCCCTATGGCTCTAAATGCCATCTAGACACTGATGACTCTACAATGTACATCTCTAGCATCTGACTTCTTTTCTGAACTTCAGACCAGCATATTCATAGTTTATCCGGCCCAAATTTAAATTCTTGAGGATTCACCATCTCAGGAAATGAATCCTACCCCTCTTTACCTCTAATCCACTGGCCTGTCCCGTTGCATCTGACTCCAAATTATATCTCATTGGGTTCTGACCCAGGGATTAGAGCAAAGGAGAAGTCTTCTTAGAGTATCTGGAAATCATGTTCAATTTTCATATATGTGTTAGAATTGGAATGGCAAAATCAAGAGGGGTCGGGCGTGGAGCAGATATATCTGGTTTGAGTTCAGGGCCTGTGAGCACAAAGTCTGGGAGACAAGCTTGGAGAAAACAGCATACTGCAGTGGTCACTTTTGCAGTGTCCATAGCCAACCCTCCCTCCTTCTTTCATTCAACCCATTTCTTCCACAAATATTCACACAATACCTTCTGTGTGTGTCAGACACAGTCCTGGCAGCTGGGGGCATAAGATGGAGAACCAAGGGAACACAACCCCTGCCCAGATGGAGCTACAGCCAAGTGAAGGAAATAGATATTAACAAACACAGACAAATGCTGTATTTCTTTGATTCTAGAACATTATCAGTTGTAAGAAACACTACTTCACCAAAGGTATACATAAGCTGTAAGACGCAGTCCAGTTTAGAAGCTTAAAATATTGGGGAGGAGATATGGCACATAATTGTATAATTGTGAGACATGTTATGAAGAAAAAGTACAAAGCACTATGGGAGATGATCACAGGGTGTAGGTGAGACTAATTTAGACTGTGGGAGTCATAGAATCCTTCTTGAAGGAGTAATATTCAAGCTGAGATATCCTTCCTGGAAATTCCCTTTGACTTCCATGTTACTTTGAGGAGTCACTGGAGCCTTAGGTGGTAGATAGTTTTGACATGGGAACACCTCCATCGTATTTAAAACAAATCTCTTTTTAAATAATGTAAGGACATTTTAACACATTCTCTTCTCATATGTTTGAAGAGAAGAGCATCATTTGATGATAAAGCAAGAGTAAGTTCTGTGTCCCAAGCCCAGTCTTGCCACTAATCTTCATCATGCCAGGCAGTTCACTTCATAGGGATGGTCTGAGCAACAAGGATGAGAAAGAACAAAAAACTACAAAATATAAATGCTCACATTCACAATCAATAATAATATAACAACAACAAAGACAACAGGCCATGTAGGACCAACCAACCACATCTTCCTAGTGTTGGTGGTTGATGACCCCTCAAACCTATTTCTCACTCATATAATGATCAGCAAAACCCCAAGTGTGACTCTGCCTAAGACTTTTTCTCAGTTCCCTTCAAACCCACATGGACTTTGAGGTAAATCTAATCCACATGTTTCTGATTCATTTACACTTAACTCATCAAAATGTTGTTTTCTAACAGCTATTTGATGGCCAAGAAGTCATTCTTAAAGCTCTTTTCTTAGAAATAGGATGTTGCGGTTTGCCAAGAGAAAAAAAGGCTGAGACCCCAAAGGTTTAAATTCGACTTGAAACTAAGAAATGGTGAAGTTTGGGCCAAATCTGGTCCAATGCTTTCTCATTATTCTTAAGAACCTTTCTGCCCCAGTTGGTTTTTCAACTCTCAGTTCAGTGTGAAAATGCTTGGACTAGGCAGGGTTGCTGGTCCAGGATGACCTTTGAGATGAATTTGAACTAAAAAATAGGATGTGTTCAAAAAGGATGTTTTTCTGTTGGCTCATTTTCCCTCCCTTGAAATTCCCTTTACCGCCATAATTTACAGGAAGCCTCTTGTCAGATAAATGGCAGCTCCTTGACTCACCCTGGGGTGCTCCCCCTAGGGTCGGGCTACTCATGGTACTTGGAACCACTGCTTCTTTCTTCGTTTCCCCTTCTCAATGAAAGCTCTGTGTCAAAGCTTTCAAGAAAACAAAAGTCCTGGAGCATGAAGAATTTCATGGCCCTGCAAAGAAACAGAAGATACGTTAGATCAAATTTAGGCTGATAAACTCACCAACTCCCTTTAACTTGACTTTAATTGCAATGACCCTTGTAAGGAGGACTAAAAATAAACACTCATTCATGGTTTTGCTCTGGAATCCCATAAAATCTACATGAATACACTACTTCTGGTTTACTGTAGCATCTCAAGACACCCTGCCCAGATGGATTCGATTCCTGCCATTTGGAATTAAGACAAACCTTTAGCAGCCCTCACAAGCATAGAAACTCTGATCTTCCTCCATGTTTGTTTCTCTTTGGGCAGCTTCCAGACATGGGCCATTGGACACATGATACACTAGTAAGATGAGTTTATGAATTCTCTCTGGTGAAGGAGCAAACTGTGTAGTCTGGCAGCAGTAACTAGGACACAACAAATGTCCAAAAAAATATGTGTTGAATTAATCTCTATCAACAAAACTCAGTGGGTCTAGAGACCTAGTGGAATAGAGAAGAGGAAGCATATTTGTACTTTGCAAAGCAAAAGAAGAAATTGACCATGTAGGGAGGGAATGAAATGAGGAGAAATGCAGAGAGAAGGTACCTAGTTAAGTCATTCTGCAACCCCAGCCATTGGTTTTTCTCCCGATATCATATATGTATATAAAATGTGTACGCACACACACACACACACACACACACACAAATGGAATACTACTCAACCATAAAAAAGAAAATCCTGAGATTTATGACAACATGGATGGACCTTGAGGGCATTATGCTAAGTAAAATAAATCAGACAGAGAAAGACAAATAGTGTGTGATCTTATTTATATGTGGAATCTAAGAAACAAAAAAACAAACCCCACCAAACTCATAGAAAAAGGGATCAGATATGTGGTTATCAGAGGTGGGAGGTAGCAGGCGGAAGAACTGGATGAAGGTGGTCAAACGGTACAAACTAGCAGTTACCAGGTAAATAAGTCCTGGGGATGTAATGTACAACATGATGACTATAATTAACACTGCCGTACAGTATATTGGAAAGTTACTAAGAGAGTAGATCCCAAAAGTTCTCATCACAAGGAAAAAAACTTTTCTTCTTTTTTATGTGTGTGTGTATCTTTATGAGGTGACAGATGTTAACTTATGGTGGTAATCATTTTGCAATATATGTAAGTCAAGACATTATGCTGTACACTGTAAACTCATACAGTGTCATAAGTTAATTATATCTCAATAAAACTGAAAGATAGATAAATAAATAAGTAAATAAATGCCAGCAGTTACAAAATTTTAAACACATATATTTTCTTTTATTGAAGTAGAGTTGATTTACAATGTTGTGTTAGTTTCAGGTGTATAGCACACAGTGATTCTGTTATATATATAAATATATATATATATATATTTTTTTGAGGATAGTTCCCTGTGCTATACAGTAGGTCCTTGCTGGTTATCTATTTTATACATAGCAGTATGTATATAAACATATGTATATTTTATATGAGGTAAAAGTTTTTGTCTTTTACTGATATCAATAAATATAGATGGGGCAAATTAAACAAAGCTAAAGTTAGTGATAAAAGTGTGGGAGAAATATCAGTTCTTGAAATGGGACAAAACTTGAATCAAAGTCTATCAATAAACTCTCATGAATTTTTATAAGTTTGTGAATTCTTTATGGAATGTGACTAATATAATCTCTGTCAAAAATATATGTATATATACATACATGTATATACAAAAAGTATATACATATATAACACATACATACATGCACACACACACACACAAACCATCCCCAGTGAAGAAATACAGTGATTTATGCTATATATCTGTTTATATAACAAGTTTTACTTAGGCTAATGATGTTTAAGGAGGAACAAGTAATTGGAGATTTAATTAATTAGAGACATGCACTCATGTCTACTGATAGTTTGAATCATATATTTTGGATAGTTTAAACCAAACTATACATTTATTTCTCAAAAGATACACTTAAAATGGCATTAAGACAAAAAAATCATACTCAAGCTGAGAAATTCATAATAGAACTATAAACAGACTTCTGAATAATGAATGCAATCTGATTATAAATTTAGTGTATGGCCCAGAGCCTCTGTTCACCTGTCCTATTCCTTAGGAATTAGTTGCTCACAGAACATAGCTCAGAGCTAAGCACCTTAACAGGTAATTGAAAAAAGGCCTGACTCTTGACCAAGTTAAGTTAAGCCAAGTTAAGCCTTTATCTGTATTTCTTTCATGTACACACACACACACACACACCAGAGACACTCACATCTGTAGTTAGATTAATGCCTCATTTATCTGACATTATTGTTAGTACATTTCCCAAATAAATAAAGCTCACCCACTGAAAGTTATATATTTTAATTGGAATCACAAAACTTTCTAAAAGAAAATACACACTACTCAAACTTCTTAAACATAAAATTCTCAATATAGTATAAACTGTAAACAATGAGTCATGATGGTTCTAATTATGAACATCAGTCATTTTACTGGGCCCTCAGACTCTGTTGAGGATTTTTTAGCCATCCTCAGGCTATTTATTATTTTTTAACTGCATTCTGAACAGCTGAGGCAGTGAGATGTCTCCTCCTCCTTCAGTGCCGTGCATTTTATGGCAAATTTTGCCTTCAGAATAAAACCTGAGGGTTGGTCTCTGAAGACAATAGGTGTTCTGCTTGGGAAGGATACAGGTGAGGTTGAGTCTGAGATAGTATTAAAATAAATAGTTTGGTAACTCTAGCCATCACTCCCATTCGATTCTTAGGGAAACATAAAAATCAGCTCCACCCAGGAGTAAAACACAGTGAAGGTTAATATCCCCAAACGGAAGTCCTCTTTATTTTGCTCCTTTTGGGTTGCCCAGCCTGCCCATGCAGGGTACCTCATATGGAAACATGTGCCCTGCCCACGTAAGCAGAGTAGGGAGGCTGTCCTCCTATTTATGGGAGGGGACCGTTAGGCAAACAGTCCTGTACAAAAGCAGGGGAACCCTAAAACCAAGGATCATCCAATGTGGAAGGAAAGCTGATTCCATAAAAGGGAAGGATCAGGTGAATAAAGAGATCAACTGTTATTCAGAGAACAGAAGTGACATTAAAATATATATATATAATTAGTATTTGCAGAGAGTTTTAAGAAGATAATGCATTCAGAAATGGAGAGCAGGGTGCTACAAAAAAGAAGCATTCAAAGAACAAGAAGGAGTTCCTGGAAATTAAAACATAATACTTTTCAAAATATAACAGTCACACCAATAACAGAACCAAGGTAGTTGTCTGGAATCTATAACTGGGCAAGCATTCCATAATATAGAGCAATACAACAAAGAGATGGAAAATGTGATAGGAAAATTAAGAGACCATGGAAGAAAAATCTACTAAATCCAGTCTATGTCCAATAAGAGTTTTAGAAGTAGAGAACAGAGACAAGGGAGAGGAGAAAACAATCAAAGACAGGAGGGAAGGATAAACGTTCCCTGAGCTGAGGAATGATAAGAATCTCCAGATTGGAAGGGGCCCATAAAATCTCAGAAGAATGCCTAAAAAGATCCCACCTAAAGGTACAAGAGATTTCAGGATTTTGAAAAATAAAGAGAAAGGCTTAAAAGCTTCTGAGAGCAAAAGCAGTTTTTATAAGGGAATTTAAATCAGAGTGACATCAGACTATGGTTACAGTAGATGCTAGAAATCAATAAAGCAGTGCAAACAGTTTGGAGACAAGAAGGGACCCAGAAAATGCACCTGTGTATCATAAAGTAATCTGGGGGCTGACACTGCTAGTTTCTTGCCTTCTTTACCATTTTCTTAGGAAGGGGGATATCAATGTACCCAGCTAAAATTATTCACATCACCAGACTCCCGTGACGCTAAGAGTGAGCATATGACCCAGTTCCGGCCAATAAGTGTAAGCAGAAGCTGATAACTGGAACTTCCTGGATAGTGTTTTCAAAGGAACAGAGTCAATAGCCTGATTTTTTTTTTTTTTTTGTCTATTTGTCCCTTTGCTCTTCCCCCTGCCTGCTTCTCAGAATGTGGACTTGATGCTTGGAGGTTCACAACCATCTTGTGACCAAAAGGGCCACAGTTTACACAATAAAGATGCTAATAGAGAAGGGTGGAAAAAGCCTGGATCCTTCAGGAAAAATAAAATCATAAAAGTATTAAAAGAAATGTGGGGAAATTTTTAAAAATCGTTTTGGAGGAGAAAGGACCATTCTAAGTGTGACACAAGATGCAGAAGCCGTAAAAAGAAAGATTAATAGATTTGATAAATTAAAACTTTAAAATTACAGTACGGGAAAAAGAACCTCATAAAAAGTCAAATAATTAAAGACAAACTGTGAAAAAACAATAGCTGCAACTCTTATCATAAAAAGACAATGTCTTCAATATATAATGAAATCCATACAAATTGGTACAGAAAAAAAGACTTGACTCAGAGAAAAATAGGCGAAACATAAGAACAGTTCACAGGCAAAAGAATACTATCACCCTTGTATGAAAAGATGTTCAACTCATAAAAAGATTAATGTAAACTAAAACTATGGTGAAATACCATGTAGATATAGACATACAGATATATAGATATAGTCTTGTTCAAGCTTGTATATTCATAAAATATTCTGGACAGATAAGTAGGAAAATTGTTCCTGGAAAGAGGGGGTGGATGACTAAGAGATAATGATGGTAGAACATTTACTTTTCACCATATACCTCCTTTTATAAATTAAACGTTGTATTTTGAGGTAATTGTAGGTTCACAGGCAGCTTTAAGAAATAATACATGGGCTTCCCTGGTGGCGCGGTGGTTGAGAGTCTGCCTGCCGATGCAGGGGACACGGGTTCTTGCCCCAGTCCAGGAAGATCCCACATGCCACAGAGTGGCTGGGCCTGTGAGCCATGGCCGCTGAGCCTGAGCGTCCGGAGCCTGTGGTCCACAACGGCAGAGGCCACAACAGTGAGAGGCCCGCGTACCGCAAAAATAATAATAATAATAATACAGAGGATCCTTGTATCCTTTACCTAGGGTCCCCCAGTGGTAACAATTTGCAAATCTCTAGTACATTATCACAACTGGGATATCGATGGCGATACTGTCAAGACACAAAATATTTTCATCACCACGGGATCCCTCTTGTTGTCCCTTTACAGCCACATCAACTTCCCTCTCACCCACAATCCCTCCTTAGCCCCTAGCAGCCACTAGTGGACATTTCAAGAATGTTACACAAATGGAATCATATATTATGTAA
Source organism: Mesoplodon mirus (assembly GCF_964341445.2). NCBI lineage: Eukaryota > Metazoa > Chordata > Mammalia > Artiodactyla > Ziphiidae > Mesoplodon > Mesoplodon mirus. Next base: position 77,273,685 of record NC_138988.1, on the reverse strand, counting down.
TCTCTTCGAATTGGCTTTTTTCACTGGCATAATTCTCTGGAGATTCATCCAGGTTGCTGCATGTATCAATAGTTTGCTGTTTTTATGGCTGAATAAGTTTCATGGTACAGCTTTCACTCACTGAAGGATATAGGGTTGGCTTCCAGTTTGGGGCTATTTTGAATAAAGCTGCCATAAATTTTCATGTACAGGTTTTTGTGTGAACATCAGTGGTTTTTTGCACTCTGGACTAAACGCCCAAAAGGGTAACTGATGGGTGGTATACTAGTTGCAGTTTTTCTAAAGAAATTGCCAAATTTGTGGTTGCACCATTTTACATTCCTACCAGCCGTGGAAGAATGATCTAGTTTCTCCACATCCTCTCCAGCATTTGGTGTTGGTATTTTTAATTTTAATTTAACTGATATATGTTTAGTAATATCACATTGTGGTTGTAACTTGCATTTTCCTAATGGCTAATGATTGTTGAACAACTTTTCAGGTTCTTATTTGCCATTTGTATATCCTCATTGGTAAAATGTCTCTTCTTGTCTTTTGCACATGTTTTAATTGGATTTTATTTTATTTTTAACTGTTGCGTTTTGAGAGTTCTTTATATATTTCAGATACTAGGCTTTTGCCAGATATGTACTTTATAAGTATTTTCTCCTTGTCTGTACCTTCTCTTTTTATTCTCTTAACATGGTCTTTTGCTGAGCAAAAGTTTTGAATTTTAATGACATCCAATGTATCATTTTTCCTTTTGTAAATCATACTTTTGGTATCAAATCTAAGACTCTTCTCCTAGCCCGAAATCCTGAAGGTTTACTTCTATGTTTTTTTCTAAAAGTTTTATAATTTTATGTTATATACTTATTCATTTGAGATATTTTTTGTGTAAGATGTGAGGTTTAAGTCAGGTTTCTTTTTTTTGAAGGGGCCATGGATGGCCAATTGTTCCAGTAGCATTTGTTTAAAAAGATACCCTTCCTCCTTCAAATTGCTTTTGCACCTTTGTCAAAAATCAGTTGGGCATATTTGTGCCCATTTCCCTAATGGCTTTCATTGATGTACATGTCTGTCACTCCACCAGTACTACACAGTCTGGATTACTATAGCCATAGGGTAAGTCTTTAAATCAAGTAGACTGATCCCTCCCTGTTTATTTTTCAAAATTGTTTTAGCTATTCTAGTTCCCTTGCCTTTCTATATAAATTTTACACTTGATCTGAGCCAAAAGGCCAAGAAGTGATTCCATATGAATTTTAGAATAATCTTCTCTATATCTACAAAAAGCCTTCCTAGGATTTTGATAGGGATTGAATTAAACCTGTACCTTAATCAATTTGAGAAGAATCAACATGTTTACTATGTTGTCTTCTTACACATGAACATGATATTTTTCTCCATTTATTTAGATAATCTTTGATTTCTTTCATTAGCATTTTGTAGTTTTCAGCATACAATTTCTGAACACGTTTTGTTAGGTTTACATCTAAGTGTTTCATTTAGTTTGAGTGATTTAAATGGTATTGTATTTTTCATTTTGTTGTCCATGTATTCCTTGTTAGTGTATAGGAATACAATTGATGTTTGTATGTTTATCTTGTATCCCACAGGCTTGCTGAAATCATTTATTAGTTCTAGGAGATTTGGGTGTTTTTGTAGATTCCTTAGGGTTTTCTACATGGACAATCATGTCGTCTCCAAATAAGAACAGTTTTATTACTTCCCTTCCAATCTGCATGCCTTTAGTTTCATTTTCTTGCCTTATTTCACTGGCTAGCACTTCCAGAACCATGTTAAATAAGAGTGGTAAGAATGGACATTCTTGTCTTGTTGTCACTCTTGGGGGGAAAGCGTTCAGTCTTTCACCATTAAATATAATGTCAACTGTAGATGAGGTCTTTATTAAGTTGAGGAAGTTCCCTCTATTCCTATTTTTCTGAGAGTTTTTATCATGCATGAGTGTTCAATTTTGTCAAATGCTCTTTCTGGATCAATTGATATGATCATGTGATTTTCTTCTTTAACCTGTTAATGTGATGAATTACATCAATTACATTCTGAGTATTGAAGCAGCTTTGTATCCCTGGGAGGTACAAATGACAAGGATAATTAATGCAAATAGGTTGTGGTATCTTTGAGCCTCACCTAAATTGTTCTTTCTCTGAGCTCCACCACACTTTCTCTCCTGCTGAAGAGGTTATCAAGGTTGGCTGCAGTGGACACCGATCCAGGCAAAGATCACCAGGCCATGGTGCCAGCAAGTATCACAGGGAAGCAAGCATGCCAAAGAAGAGAGTGCTGTGGATGCACCAGGCTGCGGGGAGGAGGAGTAAGGAGGTATGCCCACCATGACAAGTTTGCTGCCTGCAGAGCCCAATGGGATACCAGCCTTCAGCTGGCCAACAATTCCTACTTGAGAACAATATGGCTGATTAATTCTGACTAATTTTGCCCATAAACATGCAAAGCATGAAGGGAGTATGCATCCAGCTATCAATGGAATGAAGTACTTGGGCAGAGACACTCACATCAGCTTACTTTGCCTTGCTACATTCTAAGAACATATTCTGCATTTTTATTTGTGTGGAACAAATTGTCCTCAACAAATCCCAGACTTTGTCACATTAACCTAGTGCTCAGTCATAAAAAATACCCATAGACCTTGAACACTACTCATAGGCTACAGTAATGCATCTGTGAAAGATGAAATTTAGAAACTATTCCTTTTAGCCCAATGTCTGTATAACAGTTAAGCTGCCTGGAGAAAATAGGCAAGATTTTGTGTGTGGAGGATCTCTCTCTGCACCTAAGACCCCAAGGGAAGCCAGAAAATAAAGTCAAATCTCCATTTAGAAGCAGAGGCCATCTGTAAATCTACTTCTTTCACAAGAGTCATCTAGAGAGCAATTTATATATGTCTAGTGAAAGTGGGAAAACATTGTCCAGCATTTTAGATGGAAAGGGTTCCATTTTTTGTCTATTTTTTCTTCCTTAGATCAGTATTTCTCAAACATGTTTCATTATATCTCCCTCTAAAGCATCTTTTAGGAGATTTCTTTCCTAATTGTCTCCCTGCTTCCATGAAATTTGGATACCACAGATATATTGTTTAGTTTGATGGGTAAGGTTGAGTTTTGGGGGGCCAAAGTTATTGTAATATCTAATTCTCTCCCAATCAATTTTTCCCCCTGGGGAGCAATACTGCCTTGTTAAGAATGCATATCTTAGATAAATGAGTATTTAAATTCTTCACAAAAGCAGAAGAAAGGAATATTCTAAAACCACTTTTAAGGTTGCTCCCATATCCTGTCCTCAGAATTGCAATGACAATTATTCTCCTTTATCTGGATTCAAGTATACATACTTTAGTCCAGAATCAAGTAAAAAGAGATTTATTATAATCAAAGAAATGTCAGGGAAGTCAGTTTTGGGAAGTCAGTTTCAGAAAGTCCTAAAAGACTGGGAAAGTCACGATCAGGCAGCTACCTTCTCCTTAATCTTATAAGTTAGGTGAAGGCTCTCACCTGGCTTTTGCCCAGTGCTGTGTGTCTCCTGCAAAATCCAAATGCCTAAATCCTTCGTCCACACAAACTTCCAATGTTCCTTCACTGTTATGTTAAGGATGAGGGGTAATAGAGGGTGAGTTATATAGCACCATTTATTGCAATATTTGATGGCTGGACTCAGATGAGATGTTTAAGTGGACAAGCTTTACTTACGACATTATATAAAACCTGGCGTTATGTCTTGGACTCAGAGTCCAACAGATTTTTGGTACATGAACCATGACATATTTATCAAGGGTGGTAACTGCAATGTGGTAATGAAGTTGGGTATCTGATTCACCCACATTAAAGATTTCTTTCATTCATTTCTATTGGATTTGAGCAGCCATAACAATGATGTCAGGTAGCAGGAAATCTAAAGCTGTGTGGTGGCAGCTCAGCATGCCAGGGTACCAAGGTTTGCCAGGGAAGACAGTTGCTGGGTTTGAGGGCACCTCTAACAATCTCTCCACAAACTGGTTTAATGAGGAGTCTCAACTCATTGGGAGATAAACCTGAAACAGTCTGCTTTATGGAGTATCTGTTACCAACCAGGCTCTGTGGACTTGCCCTTCCCCCTGGACTCCGTACTGCTAACCATAGCTGAGATGGCAGCATACGTGTCCCATCACCTTCAATTATCAAAGCAGTCTCATTTCAGCTCTGTGAGAGTCAGTGCTGTGAATGTAAAATCTCCAATTCCATATTCAAGGGGAACATTTCTCTTTCCATCTTCCAGACCTCAGGGTATGCTACACTGGGAGCTCAACTGGCTTAGCCAGGGGAGGGAAAGTGAGACATGGTCTGCTCTCACACACCTCCTCCTTCCCCTTCTCCACTCTCATTTTGGGGTGGAGAGCAGAGGGTTAGAAGGTATATATACCTTCTTACGTGACTGCTCACAGTGAGCTTTCAGACTTTTCCCAACTTCATCTTGGTTAGTCCTACCTGCAGACTTGGCTCATTATCTATGAACTCAGAATGGTCAGGTGGTGGTTCCAACAGCCTTGCTGATAAGGGACTCAATTTAGAGATGCTCTGCTAGGCATAGGTGGTCTCTTGAGAGATGAAGCCACCTCTTTCACTTGTCCTCCAGCCAATGGATTCACCTACTTGCTCTGATATTCCAAAACTATCAATACTTTGGTCTCTAGAAAGACTATGGCCCCAACTCCCAATTACCCTTCCCAACCCCAAATGTGGGGTCCATGACACATATAGGATCTATTTCCCATACTCTCAGGAACTATAGAGAGGCAGTCCTTGTCTCTGCCCCCAGGGTTCTTTCTGCCTTTCTGGTCTCCCTGGTATGGCTTCTCAAGTCTGGTGACTTGATGTCACAACCAGGGAATTAAACGTCTAACTTCTTCTACTTGCTGGACTGACTTACCTTCAATGGACTACATGAAAATTTATGAGGGATTCTCTTGAGGTCTCCATCTTTTGGCTTCAGAAAGTAAAACTTCCTTGCGAAGGGAAAGGGAGGATGGTTTGAGAGGCTCATGGCACTCCCTCAAGTAGGAAGTCTCATTCCACCCTCCGTTACCCTCTGATATCTACTGGGAAGAGGGATGGAGAGTAGCAGAAGCCATGCCTCTTGGCAAGCCCGATGGGAGTGTCTGATCCATTAATGATGTGAAAACAGGATCTCACTCCCCCTCTACATGGCTTCTTTCCAAGTCTCTTGGTTCTTTTTCTTCCACAAAGATAGCTTGCAAATATGGCTTTGGGTTGCTATGCTAACAGTTCCAACCACCAGTCCACCTGATCTCAACTCTATTGCTCAATTCCAACTACCTCAATCTCTGGGTCTCAGTGCAAATTTTCAAGAGAGGGAATCTGATTGGCTCCGTCCTGAACAGACGTTCACTACAGTTTCAACCTAATGTGAACAAAAGAGCAGGTCCCCACGTGAAAACACATCTTCATAGTCCAACTCATTCACCAGGGTCTAGGTTAGAATTACGGTATCATCACATCAACCAAGTTGAGGCATTCTGGAGAGCAAGAGGTAGAGTTACCAATAATTCTCCAGGGACTATAGCATACATTGGGAATGTCCTGAACAAACTAATATATATATTCATCCAACCCAGAGGAATTGCCAAAGAAGGAAGAGTGGGTAGACAGGTGTACCAGGTACATTTATGATGTAGTGAACCACAGATTAGTCAACAAGCTCCCTGAGGGAAGGAAGTGTGTCTTGTACACCTTTATATGTTGGAGTCTTTCACAGTGTCTGTCAGATAGGAGACACCTAATGAATATCTGTTGCATAAATGAAAATATAACAAGCTCCAATATCTCAGTGAAAAAAAATGTAGTTAATTTTAACATGGAATCTTTTTTCCTGTAAAAGGGAAAAGGTTCATATTATTCTGAGAGATAATTTTATAGTCTTGCTGATCAAGTTGCCCACACAATGCAATGAGAATTTTGAAGCTTGGGAAAGTAGCCTGTTTAGAATTTAGCCTAAAACATAACCTGCACCAAAGCAGCATCTTTTATTTCTAATGAGACTCTTTCATTTACAGCATTTATCATTCTCAACTTTCTATGGAATTTCAGCCCTTATCTACAGGGTTATATTGGCAATCCTATGTCAGGAATTTAGGCAGAAATGTGGTCTCCCTCCCTTGTGGTTGGACACCCTCTGCTGCAGGATAATAAAACAGAGCAGAAAAAATGGATTATGGCCAGGGTTGGTGGATGAAGGGATACAGAAGAGAGAAGTAAGAGAGTAAAAGTCAAGAAGATACCCAAAGACAGGAGTAAGTCCACAGCCAGGAAAGAATTGAGAACAAGCTCTGAACAGCATCTCTGATGGGACTTCTCAGGGACTTCCAGCTCCTCTCCCATGTAGGCTTTCTTCAGGTATCTGCAGCCCTTTCCATACACCCATCTAAAGTCATCTCCAAGAACAACATCTTTGGAGCCAGCAGAGGCACCCACATGTGGCTGGGCAAACCACCCTGCCCCTCCTCCACCCAAGAATCAGAGTGGCACTCTCCTTATAGCTGTTAATATGGCCTTGGTCTTCTAGCTCTGTTCGAGAAGGCATCTCTGACTCCATAACAAAAATAATAACTACCAACTCTGTGAAAGGAAACTTTCTTTATTTTGGAGCATGAGACCATTATCTTATTATATATTATTTTGTTTTAACTGGGTTTATATTTAATGACTTTCTACAAAAATTAGAAGTGATTTGTGTAACAAGAGAAAGAGAGGAGATAAAGGGGAAGAACAAATACATCACTTCCTCCCCCAACTCTCCTTTCATGTTTTGAAGCTATATTTTTACATTTATTTAAATTGTCATAGATAATTTTGTGGTTGATTCTTGTACTTATGAATGTTCAAGTTGCTTTATCTTTTTTCCTCTTAAGACTATATAATTTTAATTAAAATGTGGGCTGAGTAATGTGGATTTCTCTGGGAGGAAAACCCCCCTCCACCCCGTGATCTTGTTCTGTGGGAGAGGCTCTAATGCCAAGCATTTCCCCTCTCTGGGTGGCTGAATCACAGACATAAAGCCTCAGAGTATTTAACTTGGCTTTTGAGAGTCTCCTTGCAAACTTGAACTTAATGAGGACAGGAAAATTATTACAGAGGTGTTCTTGATGGCATCCAGAATGAAGGCACATTTGCCATTGGCCAGTGACAACAAGGTTTACCCCACTCTGTGTCACTGCCAACCTCAGGCTCCCGGAATTTCCCTGAGGCCTAGTTGCCTCAAAAACCCAATAAACAGTCCAGATTGTTTATTGGAGAGAGGCTCTGCCTCTCTCCCACTACTCACCATTGCCCTGGGTGGCATGACCACCCTCGCTTTTAGGTTGGGAAAATGGCAAACTCAGGACCATGTGTATGGGACACACTGAATTATCACCTGTGAGAAGAAAACAGAGAAAGAGCGAGAAAGAGCCTCAAGAAATCAGTTAATCTGGGAAGCTGAACATGAATGCGTTCATAGCGTAAGGAAAATAGAAGGGTTACAGGTTTTGGTGGGTTTTTAAGATTTCAAAATGTTTTGTGATGGTTTACACCCACACGATACCATGTTTTAGACCACAGGTTGGCAAACGCTGGCCTGTGGGCCAGATCTGGCCAGCCATCTGTTTTTATAAGTAAAGTTTTATTGGAACACAGCCACACCCACTTGTTTACACAGTGTCTATGGCTGCTCTTATGCTCCAAGGCTGAGTTGAGTAGTTGTGACGGAGACCATGTGCACCACAAAGCCTAAGATATTTACTCTCTGGCCCTTTGCAGAAAAAGTTTGCCAACTCTCGTTTTAGACCAACATGAAGGCACAGTCTCATCTTCCTAATTTAACAGGAGGACATTTATACATCAATGCAAAAGTAGAACCTAGGACCCTCCCTTGTAGGTTATGATCATGTCATTGTTCTTCTGCACCCACGGGCATGTCCTAGAGTGGAGGTAAAGAGCAGCATCCGCCTCCATGTTCACCAGGTGTGTAACTTTGGGCCAGCCCCTTAACCTCCCAAGTCCCAGTTTTCTCATCCGTGTATGACGGAGGAGATGGCAGATGGGATGGTGATTGCACCTTGCTCATAAGGTTGTAATGAGATTACGTGAATGAACACACCCTTTGTATTAATGTCAAGAGTCAAGGACAGTGCCTGGCCATAGTGCAGCCTCCATGCACATTGGTTGTTGAGTGGTCCTTTTTCATTGCTGAGCCATTTCTCAACACCCACCATCCACGAGACATGCATTTCTCAGAAAAGTGGTAACAGGAGAGCACGAAAAAGAGGTAGTCACCCATTGGCAATTTAGCAAGATCTAAGTTCCTACCTCTTATTTATTTTTTCTAAAAATCATTCGTAACAATCCATGAACTGGATGTTCTAGGATACGGCCTGCAGAATAGCTCCTATAAAATCCAAACTAACAGTGAACAAGAATGATCATACTTATTTGCACTGGAATCTGCTCAATTCAGTATCTCCCTGGATGCAGCTACTACAACTCACTCTCATGCCCCAGTGAGCTCATTGTTCCTTAAATAGACTCACCCCTGGGCTCAGCACCCAACTCTCTTCAAAGAGCTCAATAAATCAGTGGCTCTCCACGCGTATCACTCGTGTGTCACAAAGTCAGAGGCACAGGGTCTGGGCTAACCTCAGCTTAAAAACAGGAAAGCTACTCAAGTCATTGCTCCATGGGAATCCAAGGAACACGGGAGTAACTTGCCCCAAACACCCAGTGCTACATTGTCCCTCAACAGAACAGCTGAATCAATTAGCCTAATTAAAAGAGGTGGAAAATTACTCATGGCAAATAAGTTGCCATGAAAGGCAAGTCTTAATTTGGCCTAAGGGAAAGCAAAGAACTCACGCCTATGTCTTGCCAGAGTCTATGAATGGGGAATAATTGGCAATTTATGTGTGTGTGTGTTTAAGGCCATGGTACAAATATGTTTTCGTTGACAAGCAGCTGAGGCTTCCCCTGGTATAAAGAGAGGGTTCTAATTAAGGGATAGTATAATTGTGTGTGTTGGCTGAAACTCCGCGTGAGTACTGTGGGTGTACACTTGGGGGCCTGAGACAAACCCCACTGTGGGGATCCAGGGCTGGAGCCAAAATCGACCCCTGGGAGCAAGACCTCACATCAGCCGAGTCAGCCTCTGCTTCCTTCTCAGGGGACATTTCCCAGCTCAGCAGACTTTGCAGGATCTGAGGACTCTACCACAAGCATCCTAGAAAGACAAGCTATGAAGTTAAAAAGTAAGATTAAAAAGGGTGCCTTCATCCCATGGAATCCCATTAAGAATAGTGCTGGAGAAGTACATCTCTGAGTGTAGGAAGGTAATCGAAATTACTTGATAAGAAAAAAACAGCTACATGATGGTCTATGTCAGCATGGGCGCAGCCACCTTGTTCTTCCATCCACAACCCAGCATCCAACCTCTGGGACTGTCCCAGTCCTCTGCCTGCCCCCAGCCCAGCCCCATCTGCAGGGAGCACTCCGAGACCCCTGCGTGGCTGAGAGAGCTGTAGGTCCTTGGGATCCTCAGAAAGGGACGTCTACAAACCCAGCATAGCTCTCTCTTGCCCATGTTGGCCCCCCTCGGGCAATGTAACTTTGATATGCTTTTTTTTTTTTTTTGAAAAAAGGAGAAAGAAGAAGAAAGAAAAATGTCTCCTTTCAATGTCTTTCTCAAAGGTCTCTTCCCCAACAGGGATGAGGACTTGAATGAAAGAAGGCTATGGGGAAGAAGAAAACCCTTGCTATACTTGGGTAATTGAAAAATTAAAATATTGAAATAATCACAGGATGCAAACATCTCCCAACACCCTCTTTCTAGGTTCAGGGAAGGACCCAGAGCAGTGTGGTTCTGAGCCAAGGGCAGGACATGGGATTCTCAGTCACCTTGGCTTCCTCCTCCCTCAACGCCCCATCCCCACCCTGTTTTCTTGGTCCCTGCCATACAGGGCGGCTCTTAAGCCCCTACTGTTTGCCAAATTTTCCTTGTGAACCCAGCTCATCTCCACTGTGGGTTTCTGGACCCTGGACTGTGTCTTACACTCTCCTTTCATCTAGCTGGGGACGATAAATGATTAGCTAATGACCCAGAATGGGGGATAGTCGACAGACCTAAAGGATCCTTGAGAAGAGGGGGCTTGAGGTGATGGAGGGACCCAACAAACACAATCTTTTAATTGACCCAGGACTAAGGCTGCATGCCCTGCGGATACGAAGAAAATCAGTCCCAGTCCCTCTGTGCTGTGACAGGGCTCAGTTTTTGAGATATTAAGCTTAAGAGGCAGTAGAGCTTGGGGTTAAGAGCATCAGCTCTGAAACAAGCCAGAGGGAGGGAGGAAGAAAGATGGAAAGGTGGAAGGAGGGAAGGAAGGAATCAGGGAGAAAGTGCTAATACCAGTTCCATACGAGCCATGTGCCAAGCCATGTGCCGTGCCCTTTACAGACATTATCTCACTGAAGCCTCCCCTCAAACCTGTGGAATTTACCATCCGAAGAAGAAGGGAATTTTAAAGAGAGCCCTCTTGCTAAAGCTCAGAAACCATATCATTAAACGTCTTATTTGATCTGTAACCCTCAGCTCATCTGGGACCCTCACCCCCATCCCCGAGCATATTCCATCCTCAAACCCCATCTCACACCTAAGATGAGGCTCAGAGATGGGTGGGAGGGAGGGAAGTGTCTTCCTTCTAAGTCAGTCGATCATTTTTAAAAGCTAACATTTGGAGGATTTTCTTTTTCTTTCTTTTTTTTTTTGTGGTACACGGGCCTCTCACTGTTGTGGCCTCTCCCGTTGCGGAGCACAGGCTCTGGACGTGCAGGCTCAGCGGCCATGGCTCAGGGGCCCAGCCGCTCCACGGCATGTGGGATCTTCCCAGACCAGGGCACGAACCCGTGTCCCCTGCATCCGCAGGCGGACTCCCAACCACTGCACCACCAGGGAAGCCCTGAAGGATTTTCTTTGAGTGTCATAAACTGTAGTGTGAATGCCAAAATCTCTACCATGGCTACCAAAGCGCCAAGTCAACTTACCATATTACCCACCATTATCCCCATTATACAGATGAGGGTCCAGAGAGATTCAATAACTGGCCCACATTTCCAGAGCTAGACTGTAGTGGAGCCAGGGCTCCAAAGCCACGCGATTGTTTGTTGGAGTGCGTGGCTTTCCACTCCACCACACTGCCTTGCATCCTCGCAGCCCAGAAGCCCCAACACCATCCATCTCCCCACCCCCGGCCTGGGCCGGGATGCAGATCTTCTTTCGTGTCCAGAATCATGAACCAGCCTGAATCAGTCCCTTAGCAGCCTTAACTGTGAATGTCCCAGTAGCTTATTGTGTGGAATTGTCTGGGAAAAAAATTGTTCTTGTGAAATGGAAAAAAAAAAATGAAGTCAGATAAGATGCTACAAGAAAAAGCTTTCTTTTCTGACAGGTGCCATTTTTCTCAAACTCACATGGATTTAAAGTGGATCAGATACTGCTTCTTTTAGTATAACACAAGGATCAGGTAAATGGATCCATGGTACCAGTTTCTATTTTCCACTTGCTTTGAAATTGTTTACATAATGTGGGCATGGTCAGGTGTTCGTGCGGGGGAGAAACTCTGGAATTTGGGACAGCGAGAAGATCTCTCTAGGAGAGTCTGCCAAGGCCTGAACGGGACTTTGAGGACATCCTTGGGCTGTAGTTTTCATGAGGGCTTGTTGAACTCAGATTCTTGCTAAAGCCCTGTTTCTTTTCCTTGCTCTTTATTGATGAAGTTTTCCTTTGAAACCTAAATGCACGAAACAATAGATCCTTCTGACCAATCTCAAGAGGAGGGCCATAATGAACCAGAACTGACTCTCTTTTCAACTTTTTAGAAATGGGGGAGAGGTGGCAAGAATTTTTATCTTACTTTGTCAAGGGACAACAAGCTTCCATGGTTAGTCATTTTCCCATTTGATGAGCACGCAAGAGACTGAACAGAGCAGGTAGATATCTCCTTGTTCTAGCCCTGAGGTTACTCATGGACAAAATGATTCTAGTGTTTTCTCTGCACCTTCAAGTCTGACAACCATTGATTGTCCCTCATTTCTCAGTGTCTGTCAAGATTTTTTTTTTTGAAACATGTATCCTAATTTGAAAGCGAATGAGTTTTTTGGAAAGAAATAATATTTGCCACCATTTAAAAAGGTCTGTTGTGTCCCAGACTAAGAGACAAGTAGCTAGAGGTTTGGATGGAGATGGGGGAAAATGGGCTGGCTGGAGGCCGCTCTCCAGACTCAGAGCATCTTGGGTCCACTGTGGCCTGATTGTGACACAAGCTTGTGGGTTTTGGCCTCCTGGATCCAGAGACACATCTGCCAAAGAGTCAGGAAGAAGACAAAATTCTCATCCATCCTGGTGATCAGCAAGATAGAGATAGACAAAAACAAAAAATAATCAAAAACAGGTAAGACACACAAAAAATAGTTTTAAGCCAGAAAACTGCCCTATTCCTTAGTAAAGACATCAAGGATGCCACACCCATGTCTACACCTTCCCCGCACTGCAGAGTAAGTCAAGCCCCCCAATAGTATGTCCATGCCCCATCCCCAATAACATCCCTGGGTAGCAGACAGCCTCAGCAGCCTCTCCATAAGGCTCCAGGACATGGATTCTCACTCCGGAAACCCAGTGGGGGCCCCAAGAAGTAAGGGCTTTTTCCAAGTAACATTCTGAGGTCCTTTTTAAACCTCTGTATCTCTGCTAAATCTGCAAGGCTCCATGGAGTTGGGTTGGAGCCAAGGTGGGATTAAGTGGGATTGTAGAGGTTTTCCGAATAAACAGTTTCCTAGTATTAGCAACTTTGCACCTACAGCGAAGGCTCAACTTTTCCCCCTCCCTTTCTTAGCCAAGAAGTGTATATAATAATTCTGTTGTGTGAGATACATTGTGTGTGTGTGGATGTGTGTGCATGTGTGTGTGGTGGGCCACATATGTGTATGCACCTCTATACACAAGAACTGCAAGACCATATCCATACCTTCCCTGCACTGCAGAATTGGCCAAGCCCCAAAGAAAACATGCATTTTGGATGCCTGCATAAGTGCTTTCAGTGTGTATGCATGTGTACATATTTCTGTGTATGCGTATGTGTGTGTAAACACATATAAATATATATTCTTTCTCTCCTTATTGATTCTCTTCCAAAGATTTCATCAAATCTGATAACCATTCTTTTCCATTCCTATCCAAACCAGGTTTTCTGTTATGTCTGCTTCAAACATCACAAAACAAAGGTTAATTTTTTTTAACAGCCTCAGTCATAGGACCTAGAACTGCTCTTTCCCCTTCCTTGCTGGCCTTGACCTCGCTGGGATATCTCCCAGCAGAATTCCCCAGAAACACGCCATCAACCGGGTTGCATGGCCAGGCATCTCAAGTCCTCCTTCTGGGTTGTGTTATAAATTTTGGCTGAGACATTGACACATGTCAACATGTTACTTTCAGTGACATGTTTGTCTTTTCTTTGTTAGCTTTGGTTCAAGGCCGTGAATCCATTTGGAGAATCGACTTTTCCAAGCCTAAGTAAAAGTCTTCTAATCTGCTTCATGGATTTTGGGGTTTCTCAATGCCTGCCCCCTCCTTCCATTGCTCTCCCTCCCCTCTTATTTTTCTTAGAAATTCAAGTGAAAAGGATATTTGGTGATCAAAGGGAATTCAACTGGCAGGGCATGAATGAAACAAACCAATGAGCTCCTGGTGACCTCTGTCTTTGGTTGGATCTTGATGAGATCCATCCCTGGTACCCACGTTTGCTGCCTCTGGGGAGACCGCAGCCATCTCTCCGCTTTTTCATCTGAGCTCTGTGATTCGTTTTATCTTTTCAATGGCAACAGCGATCTGTGCTGAGGTTTTAACCCTGCTTTGTCAAATCTCTTCTCTCCTTGGTCATTATTCAAAAGATCTTTGATCTACTTGAAGTCAGACTCCAGGGTACCTGCTGCATTCCTTCCAGGAGTTTTGAGAGCTCCAAAGCCATCTCCCTTTGCCCAGATGGGCTGCTTCTCTGCTCATTTCCTTTTGCCCTCGAGACAGTAATTTCCCTTGGTGGTGCTTTCATTAGCTGTCATGGAAAAAGACGAGCCACAGCAGCTCGGCTCAAACGTGGCTTGGGAAAAGTGGCCTAAAAGTGAAGATGTGTTATGCATTCCTTGGGGCCAGCTGAAGGTGGCCAGCAGGAAGCCAGTTTATAGCAAAAGAAACACAGTTTTGTTGTCTCTTTCTTTAAAAAATTCTTCTTGGGCTTTGAACAAATAATATTAATATAAAGCTTGAACACACATCTTAATCATCAACCTTAAATCTAAATCAGTTTTGGCTGCCCCAGAAGTCCATTTACAAAAGGTAAAGATTTACCCCCATTAGGATGGCCTAAAGAATTAGTCACACTCTAAAAAAAAATCTATAGCAGGAGACAGCATGTGAGAATGAAGGGGGCAATTAAACCAGAAGTCAGACAACTGGATTCTAACCCCAGAACGGCTTCTGTGTGGCCATGGGCAACCTATTTAATTACCCTGGGGTTCAGTTTCCTCATCTGTAAAAGGGGAGGAGGTGGGCTGAAACCTCTAAATTTCTATGTTCTGAGCAAGCAAGCAATATCATAATAATCAAGTATTCTCCTAAGGCAACTACTTTGAAGGGAAAATATATTTATTTGGATATACAAGTTCTGGTGTTTGTTTTTTAAAAAAAGATTTTCATTGCTTTATAATCACACCTCGTATATTCCAGCTCCTGTTAGAAGCCTTTTATGACTCTGTCATTCATAAATTTGTCCAAACTCTTTTTTAATCCATTTACATTTCCTGTCTGTACCGCCTCTCAGGGTAATGAGTTCCATAACTTTATTATGTGCTAGGAGAGTATTATTTCCTTGTTTGCCCTAACTTACCTCAAGCTTCCAAACTGCCTGCTTGCCCTGGTATTTCAGAATTGGGTGAACAAGTTCATCCATAGTCTTTGCTTTATAAACTGGAGTTAAAATCATTTTAGGCTGCTTCATAAACAGCAGCCCACCCCACGCCTTTCCCCTAATCGTAATAGTTACTTGTGCAATAAATGTGGAAGCTGATGCTGTTAAGAAAGTCCTGGCTTCAAATGACTGAGAGTCAGGAGAGCCTGAAGGCGTAAAGCTTGGGCTCTAGAGTCAGACAAACCCAGGCTCAGATTCCAGTTCTGCTATTTTCTTGTGGTCTCTCTGAGCCCCATTTCCTCATCTGGAAAAGAGAAAACAGTCCTTACGTCAGAAGTTGTTATAAGAGTTGACTGATGTAAATTTTGGAATGTGCCCAACACAAGCCAGGGACGTTGTAAATATCTCCCCAGATCTAGTGGTTGGTTTGGTGATAGTTAATGGATGCCATGACACTAGATAGAGTTTAATGGGCAAGGTGTTCTAGAATCATGGCTCATATCGTGAGCATGGGTCTAAATAGTGGTTGACAAAGAATAATCTAAGCTTCAATGCATGAAAAAAGCATGCATGGGGAGTGACGTTCCATACATGACCAAGTGGGTAGGATTTGAGGGGAGATCTTCGGCAACAGATAGGTAGGAAATGTGATCTCAGCTTGAACTAAAATGGTATCAGATCATGGACAATAAATATCTACAAGGTAGTAGAGGATGTTTTAAACCAAAGAAGGCAGAGGAAGCCAATATACTCTTTCCAAAGCAATGGCCTGAGTGTCTCAGAGAATAGAAATTCAACATCTAGATCTTACTAACAAGTTGTGTGACCTTGAGTAATTCAAAGCTGTCTCTAAGTCTAGGTTTCCTTGTACATAGAATGGAATCAGTCTAGTTCACTGACTTACAATTCCTGTTCCTTAAAACCTGTATTAAGGAAGAGAGGAAAGAGAGAGGGATGAGGATAGGATAAAGTCCTTGTTCCTAATTCAATCCAAGTAGCTATCTTTCTAAGGTCCTAAATGGGTTCATAAAGGAAAATTACATAGAACCAAAATCACTCTTTAAAAAACCCTTAAATCACCCCAATGTATACTGTGATAAGTTCAAAGGAACCAAAACCAAGTGAAGAAAAGCAAAGTCACCTCTCCTGTCTCACCCTGACTCTGGGGTATGCCATCATTGAGCCAAGGGCCAGGCTGACTTCTCTCTCTCTCTTTCTGTCTCTCTGTCTCTGTCTCTCTCTCTCTCTCACACACACACACACACATATAAACATACATACGGTTCCATAAATGCATGAACTAAAGCTATTACAATGAGCTTCCCTTTAAGATTTAAAATTTGGTTTGTAAAAAGTCTTCCTAAGCTGGAAAGAAACAACTGATACCACTTGATTAGATGCTGAGGTGCCTTCCACTCTAACAGAATGAGATTCCATCCAGAAGAATGCAAGCCCTGGCTCCAGGATTCTTATTAGAGAGATTTGGAGAGACTCCTTAAGAGGAAATTGGGACAATTTATTTGCACACCTAATCAGACAACCAACCGGTGAAGGAAGTGTATGGAAAATAAGCCAAAATACATAAGCATTTCTGCATGAATGTGGAAGCCTAAGAAAAACAAAAAGAAACACTTGGCATCCAGTAGATCCATAACCCAACGGGCGTCCCCACAAGAAACTGGTTACAAGAAAGGAATGCAGAAGACTCCATAGTTACTCTCTGAAGACAAGATCCCAATGTGTATTCAGCATCAAAATGACCAATAAAATTTCAGGCACATCATCAGCATGACTGCTTTTTAAAAAATACATAGATGCTTTATCCAACTCCTGAATAAAAACATGGCACAACCCAACTAAGGTAATTTGCATCGTTCTCATTCTTATGCCTCAGAAAGATGTAATGAGCTGGTCAAGGCAACTCAGAAAACAGAGAGAGAAAACAGGGCAAGAGAAGCAAGAGGAAGAGAGGGAGGGAGGGAGAAATGAAGGACAGACTGAAGTATTTCAAAGAGGGGTACTGAAATAATTAGAGTCATAGAAGATTCTTCAACAGAGAACACTTGGAAGCGATGTTACCAATATCCACAAACTATCAACAGAATTACAAAGGAGAAAACAAGGTGGCCAAGGTCTTCAACCCCATTCATAAGTCCTTAGAGAAAAGAGTGTGGGGACTCACCAAAAGCGTACTCTATCCAATAAAGCAACATATATTTAAAGGATATCTCACAGGTATAGTGTTCACATTTATCCACAGGAAATGCTTGGAACTGGTTATTCCACCAGGAGAATTCAACAGATGTTATAAATAATTCAAGAAAAGTTAGGAAAAAAATGTAGATAAATTTGAGAATTTGATTTAAGGAGAATGCAGCTCTTCATATATCTTTGGCCAAAGAACAGTCCATTTCTTATAGGGAACGTTGTCATCTTCAACCTGGAGCATGATTCTGGAGAATACTACTCAAAAGTCTTCATATTTCCCCATTAGTTTGCTAATGTCCAGAGGCAAGGACCAGCTCTTACTCTCTTTTATGTCCTTTGAAAGCTCCTGTCCAGCACAGTACCTCATACATATTCAGCAGTCATTTATATTTGCTGAAAGAAAGTTAATTGCATTGATTCATTGAAAGAGCTGGTAAGTATGGTCTCTCTACAAGCTTTCTTTTTTGGGGGGGCCACACTGCGTGGCTTGCAGGAACTTTGTTCCCTTACCAGGGATGGAACCCATGCCCCCTGCAGTGGAAGCGTGGAGTCCTAACTACTGGGCAGTCAGGAAATTCCCTATACAAGCTTTCTTGGTACTTCCAATGTTCCCTTTGGATCCATAAGATCAGTCCCTAATAATCATTACATTTCTTGTCATCTGGAAAACATTCTTTCTGTGTTTTTTAACTTCTTTAAAAGATCCAACCTATTTGGTTCCCCAAGCATTGCATCTAATAAGCCTTTTATAAAAGTATGTGATTTGAATAACAACAGAATAAATGTAGCCTTGGCCTATTGTGATACTAGGAAACAGCCAGTGCCAATCAATTTCAAAACAAATCCCAGAGTTAGTGCAACCAAACACAATGGCAGTCAACCAGCAATTTTCTCCAGAGCATGACCATTGGTGCTGAGCCTGCTAAGGAAAAGCAGTATTTGTGAGCTCCCAGGATTTGTCATCATGTTCTTTGAGGAGCTACCAACCCGGATGTGAGAGATGGAAAGTCTAAGCCCAGTTCTATCATGAAGGCACCTGTGGCCTCAGGTGAATGATTTAGCCTCCCTGGGCCTCATTTTCCTCATCTGTAAAGTGTAGAGGTTACTGACTCAGGTCATAACACTCAAGTCCCAGAACTGGAGCTTCTTAAATCTATTGATTAAGAAAACTAGACTTTTTTCTGTTTCCAGAAAGTGAGGTTTTGATTTCTATATTTGGGAATATAGATTCTCTAACTTACTCTAATTTCATTACAGCTCCATGAGATATTTGGAAGCCCAGAAAAGGTTGTGTGGGGGGATGTGGGGGAAGGCGGGGAGGATTGCATAAGGCAAGAGTTTAATACTACCCTCCCCTTCAACTCCCCTGATTTGAGAAGAAAACCAATCTTCTCTGTGATGTGACCACACTTCATATATTTCCATGTTCATATTTATCAATGAAACAGCCCTTAAAGAAGAAATACCCCTTCTCAGAATCTTCTTAAGATCTATCCTCTACTGCACTACTGAATGAAAAACTCCTGGAGAATAGACACTTTAGGGCACAGTCCTGAAATTGTTCAAGAAGTGGAAAAGCAGAGTCCTATGTGAAAAGAATGGGGCTAAGAGAGCTGTAAAAAGAAGTCGGCCATGGAGAAAAAATAGAAGTCTTGCTGGAGAAGTCAGAGAGGTGAGGCTTATTCTAGATAACCGCAAACCCACAAGAAGACAGAAGCCTGCCTCAGAAGATGTTACAGTCCTTCCAGAATTCCAGTTCTTTACCAGCAAATAGAATGGACATCAATGAATGACGTGCCATGCAGCACTATAGCAATGGGCCAAGACAAAGAAGATGAGGACAAGAAAGGGCATGTTCTTCAAAGGCTCACGGACCAGCATGGCTAGTGATTGGCTCCTAAAAAATGCTATGAGAGTGTTTGTAAATAAATAACATAGAAATAAAAACCCTTGTAGTCCAAAACACACATGAAATAAGAGCCTGCCACAGACATCTTGGAAGGCTTTCAGCATTGCTATCTACAAGACTTTTCCATTCATATAAGCAATAGGCCTGAGCTGTGACTGTGTCCTAACAAGAATGGATGATGAAAGGTCTTGTGCCCTTGCAGCCAATTTCATAGGACCTGGAGACATGCTTTGCCCTGTGGCGAAAGAGGATATAACAAAATAGAATATGAGGACTCTACCTACAAGAACATCACAATCCAATGGGTGAAGTAAATTATGCACGTGCCCAAAGTTAAACACCTACCCAAGAGATGGCATCAGACAACGTAAGAAATAGCAAAAGACTAGTAGAGACAGTATGTGTGATAAGTAAGAAGAATGTGGATGTAAGCAGGTCGGGGACGTTTTCATGGAGAAGGGCTTTGAATTGTGGGCATGAGAGGCATAGTGGAGATGAAAGGAGAGACTTCCTAAAAGCTAGAAGAGTGAATATAGATAGGCACCAGTTCGAGCAGACTAGCACCATTTGGTGGCAGTAAGATATGACCTTACAGTGACTGGGTAGATCAGTTGGCCAGACTAAGCAACTCAGACTTTATCCTGTGAGTTGTAGGGAACCTTTGATGATAAACAATGTAAGCTAGGCTCTTGGTCATCCAAAATTCCCTAAGTGAGCCTAAAATATTGATCATTGTTCCTTGCTCCATTGAGTCCTTGCTCCTCGTAACCATAGAAACACTCTTCGGAGCTGCCCGCATCACATGTGGTTTTAACAGATTTTCTTCCTAAATTACAGGCATCTTTGAAAACGTGAGGAGGATCCTAGAATTGGAAGAAGTCTAAGAAGTTGCCAAATCTATTTCTTATCAATGCAGAAAATTTTTCTACAAGACCCTCAAGAGCAACGTATTCCCTAGGCTGGTAGAATACACTGAAAGTAGGAGACACTCAGGAAAGGCTGGCGGTGAGTAAGCAAATGAATTCAACCACTTCTTAACCTTGGTCATTCGGATCTCACTTGCAGGATTGAGCAGCACTGATTTCTTAGAAAGTTCTTTCTTCCTTTGAGTGGAATTCTGTCCTCCTATTTCTACCACCCATTGGCTCTAGTTCTGTCATCCAAAGAAACAAAAGAAATTGACTCATTTTTCCATGTCCCTGCTCTTTTACTATTTGGAGACATTTGTTGGGTCTTAGCCTTTTCCTCTCCAACTAAACACCTCCAGTTCCTTCCTAGAGCTCAAAGGAACCAGCCTGCTATTTTGAATAATGCTGGGTTCCCTTTTCTCCTTCTTAATTCACTGAGAAAGATGGGTTGCAGAAGGGATTGGGTTATAGATTCTAGGGGGAGGTGTCACCCAGAGGCTAGATCAATGAGTCCCTGAACTTTTACATACGTGCCATGCTTCCCTGGGTTGTGTGTTCCGACCCTGCCTCAGCTGAGGCCACTTGGCCATTTTCCAGTGAGCCTGATCCTTTCTCCCCGCAAGCTCCCAAACTCCCATGCTGTAGGAGGATCTATGTGACCTGTCATCCTCCCGCTGCTTCCATTTCCATCAAATGGCGTTTTCCCAGGAAGGAGCTTTCTCAGCGCCCTGCTGGCAGTCTTTACACTAGCCTGTCTACTCTAAATCACAGACATTACCATTTAAGCCCACTTCCTCCAACTTGGTCCCCAGCACTTCAAGCGAACAAAAGCAGCTGGTTCCTCATCTTCCACACCATAATCCTTCAAATCCTTGAAAGCCATCATTAAATCACAATTCCACCAATGTCACCACACCCCTAAGCTTCAGGGAAGGCTCGGCTACAAACCAACCTTCCACCTTCTAAGCAGAGGATCGTAGTCAACATTTCTAAAAAGCGAAACAGAAAGCACTTGAGCTCATCATACTTAATAAGCATAAATATGGTTTCTGGAATTTTGGGTTTTTGTATACAGTAATATTTTTTAGTTATGTACAAATATGTCCTATAAGTACATAAATATTCTTCAGGCACTGAAATATTAAATGTCTTTGTGTTGTGGGTTTTGGGCAAAAGAGTTTGATAAACACAGTCTTCTGCCAGCCCAAAGCTGTGGCTGTCCCTAGTTAAGGGCTGTGTAATAAAAAGAGGGATTCTGAAGGTAGACACCACGTCCGTCTTATTCACCTAGGCATCCTCACTCAGTATCTCCATGAAGTAGGTGTCTAATAAATATTTGCTAAATGAATGAGAAACACTCACTGGCTCGGTGACCTCTGAGACTCAGTCCCCTCATTTATAAAATGAATTTTCAGCACTTCTTGGTAAACTTTGAGTCCCCTCCCTCAAACCCTACCCTAAGAATCCATGACTATCTCTGGGTCCTAGAGAATGCTTTTGCCATGGCAAAATTTGGTTCCAGTAACATCTTTCTTCCCCCAAATTCACACTGTACAAATAACCACCACTGGGTAGGAAGTGTAAGGATAAGCTGGTGCTGAAAAAAGGCTAAGAAAAAAAAAATAAAGTAAATCCTGCCCAGTGTATGTCAGGCTGTGGTTTGTGCTAGATTAATGAAAGCCCCACATGGCATAATTGTGTTTACAGTGAGCTTATAGGAGTTTTCCCTCAAGGTAGGGAAAGGGGATCGGGTTAAACAAATTATTTAGCTTTTCCTGACCTGAACTGGCAACAGTGATGGAGAGCAGTAGTTGAGGAATGGCCTTCCCAATTCCAGCCCAAATTATGCTCACCTTGAGTGCTTTTACAACCAGAGGCTGGTCTTCCATCAGGGAGGTAGAAAGCAATTCCTAGGCACTACCCTAGAAGGTCTAAAGCCCCAACTTGTTTCCTGTGGGCGAACTGTACCTTGTCCAGTTGTGTAGAAGACTCTCAGCTACAAGGCAGCAAGTAACTGGTATTACAGGAATGAAAGGTCCTGCTTTTTGGATGGAAAAAGTGAAGCAAATAAGCAAATTTGATTGCCCAGAACTAGAATCCTGTTATCTTTATTGCTATGACTCAGCTCTTCTTCTTGAAACAGAAACACCTCATGGAGTTACACGCAGCCCACATCCACAGGAGGCTGACACCCTGAAGTTCTGGTAAGAAGAAAACACAAATCTTATCTGCTGAGTCTACACAACACCAAAAATCTAATTTGAATGAACACTTTACTCAATGTATTCGATGAAGGACCTATAGCTCCGGCATAGTTGACTTTGGTCTAAAAGCAAATTAATTTTAACTACAGCTTAGGGTATATGGATATAATGTTGCTTAGTTTTTATGTGTGTGTGTGTGTGTGCATGTGTGTGTGTGTGTGTGTGTGTGTTTTCAGTCGATCCATAGCCACTGCCAGTTTCTCTTTAGTCTCTGAAGATATTTTTAGGTATGAGACTGTACTAACAGGATGTATGTAATTTATTGGCAGAACTTTCCTGTCAACCCGTCAGTCATTTCTGATTCCAAATTACACGGGCCCAACCCAGGTCTGGGATGCATTCACATTAAATGATTGCGGATCGTTTATTTCAGAAATGATAGGTTGGAGAAAATGTGCTTTGCACATGAGAAATGAAATCCCACAGCACATCAGGTTTCCTGTTTCCTTGAGATCCTCCTTTTTTCCATTTAGTCTCTATTTTCACTTTTCCTCCCTCTCACTGAAAGGTCTTGAGAGGATCCAAATACAGATCAGGAAAGGCCTAACTACCCACTCCCTGGCCCAGGGTTGCATAAGACCACGCACGCTCCCGGAGGAGAAGAAGGAAGGAATCCCAGTCACGACTGACACTTGGTACGGCACTTGGGAGTTCAGCAAGTCAGGAGAGGCGGTGTGATGACCCACCTTTGCAGGCTCAGCTGGATTAGGTGACTTGGCCAAGGTCACACAGAAAGGATGAGGATGCAGGAACATGAATGCGTGCTTTCTCGACTGTGTGCTCTTCTCTCCCCACTGTTTGTGAGCTCCCTTGTGGTTCCTTTTACCCAGCACCACATCTGTACCAATAAGCCAAATCTCGTGTCAGTGTGGGTTCAGTCAGAGAAGCACAGCCTCTGTGGATGTCATGGAGGACGGGATACCTTCTGCGGGTATGTCTTACTGTCATGGAACTGGCTTACCGAGCTTCTCTAAATACTTTGCCTGCTGTCAGTGTGGGCAACCAGGAAGGGAGGAAGAAGGTGAAGTGGGAAACGTCAAATCCAACAGGAACGGTGTGCAGCCCTTACCACCTCCAGTCTTTTTTTTTTTTTAATTGAATGAAAGATTCTTTAAATTCCATAGTGCTTTACAATCTTCAAAAGTTTCACATGCATGATTTCATATAATCCTATAATAACCCTTTTCTCCCCCTATGCCTATATTATCCACCCCCCCCCAGTGCTAACAGCTAGTTTGTTCTCTCTGTGAGTCTGCTTCTTTTTTTGTTTTATTCACTAATTTGTTGTATTTTTTAGATGTCACCTTCCAAGTCCATCCATGTTGCTGCAAATGGCAAAATTTCATTCTTTTTTATGTCTGAGTAGTATTCCATTGTGTATATATATATATATATATATATATATATATATATATATATATATATATATATATATATCACATCTTTTTTACCCATTCATCTGTTGATGGACACTTAGGTTGCTTCCATATCTTGACAATTGTAAATAATGCTGCATTGGGGTGCATGTCTCTTTTCGAATTAGTGTTTTTGTTTTTTTCAGATGTATACTCAGGAGTGGACTTACTGGGTCATATGGTACTTCTTTTTTAGTTTTTTGAGAAAGCCCCATACTCTTTTCCACCATGGCTTCACCAATTTACATTCTCACCAACAGTGAGCAGAGGTTCTCTTTTCTCCACGTCCTTGCCAGCATTTATCATTTGTGTTCTTTTGATGACAACCATTCTGACCAATCACCACCTCTGGTCTTGATGGTGTGAGGCCTTTCCCTGGGGAGATGCACTCAGGCCTGGCCCGGGAGTTGAAGAAGCTGGATGAGGAGTTCTGGAGGCCTGGAAGCCACCCTGAGCCAGCGAGGCCTGCCAGAATAACAGCCCCAAGAGCACCTGCTCATACTTCTGTAAACAAAGCTGGCCCATAAACAATTACACGGTTTGGACTTTGTGATTGTTCTTAGGTAATTTTTATTATTATTGAGATTTTATTTATTTAAGCTTTTAATAGAGGTATAAGTCACATATTATGAATCTTAGGTGATTGATACTAATAAATGTACACATCCATGCATCCATTTAACAGGAACCCCTATCAAGGTACACTCCATGGCTCCAGAAAGTTCCCTCCCAGTCAACACCCCTCCCCTGCTACCACCAGAAATAGCCACTGCTCTGATTCTCTTGGCAGTAGATTCACTTTGCCTACATTAGAACTTTATATAAATGGAATCATACAGTACTTACCCTTTGGCGTCATGGATTCTTTATGTAACATAACATTTGTTAGAGTATCCATGTTGTTACGTGTATCAGTAGATCATTGCAAAGTAGTATTCCATTACATGAATGTATATGAATTGACCCACTCGCCCGCTAATGGACATTTGGGTTGCTTTTACTCTGAGGCTATTATCACACAATTACTATGAACATTTTTGCACAAGGCATTTGGTGGGAGGGCATGTGACTTCACTTGGATAAATACTTATGGGTGGAATTACTGAGTCATAGGTAGAGGAATATTTAATTTCATTAGAAACTGCCAAACTATTTTTTTAAAATGAGACGTTATGGGTTGAACTGTGTCCCTTCACAATTCATCTGTTGAAATCTTAACCCCTACTACCTCAGAATGTGACTGTGTTTGGAGACAGAGTCTTTAAAGAGGTAATTCAGTTAAAATGAGGGCATTAGAATGGGCTCTAATCCAATACGATGGATGCCCTCGTAAGAGGATATTAGGATACAGATACACCCAGAAGGAAGACCTGAGAAGACACAAGGGGACAATGACCGTCTATCCACCAAGGAGAGGGGCCTCAGAAGAAACCAATCCTGCCCACACCTTGATCTTAAACTTCTAGCCTCCAGAATTGTGAGAAAATAAACATCTGCTGTTTAAGCTAATCAAACAAAGTTGTGGTACTTTGATATAGCAGCCCTAGGAGCCTAGCCTAGATGCTTGGCTACCATTTCCAACTCATCCCCTGCCACTGTCACCTTCAATTGTCCCACTTCAGCCACCCTGGACATTTTGCCATTTCCTCCACACGCCATACCCACTCCCGACTCTGGGACTTGGCGGTTGATATACTCTGCCTGGAATCTACTTCCCCCGCATTGCTGCCTCCCTTCTTTCATCCTCAGCTCAAATGTCACCTCCTCAGAGAGGCCGTCTCTGACCATCCTACCAAAACAGTCCCCATCGCGCCCCCATCCCTCTCCATCACCAGCTAACTTTTTAACTTCATAAGAGCTTTGACTTTCTAACGTATTACATGTGTCTTGTCTTATCTCCCAAGGTAGACTGTAAGCCCTACAAAGCAGACACAGAATTGTTCAACACTGTACATTGGAACCCACAGAACCCACAGAAGAAGCACACAGAAGGTACTTATTAATTATTAAGGTAATTAGTAATTATTTATTAACTGAATAGTTTTTTAAAAAAGAAAGAACAAGTTCTATGCACTGCTTGGCACAGAACCGTTGCTAAACAAATAATGCTATTATAATTCTAAAGATATGTAATCATTGAAGCCATAAGAAAATATCATCACGTGGTTACAGTTTTCAATTTAAGACACACAAAAATGGACTTTAAAAAACAAATATAAATTATAAGCATGTTAAAAACATCCCCATATTCAGGCATTAATTAGTTTTCTTGCATTAAGCATAGTTTTCTTTTCCATTCTTTATTTAAATTTTTTAACTCTTTTTTTAATTGTAATCTATACCCTGAAATTTTTCTGCAAAACAAAAACTCCATGGTTGAAAGTCTTGCAATGAAATAATTTAAAATAACACTTAGAGTTTTGTATTTCCCATGTCTTCAGGGTCTGATAGCTTCTGTATGCCTGTTCCCAGGATGTTTGGCTGTGCTGCAATTCCTACCCCTAGATTTCATGAGTATTCCTTTGTAGCTAAAATAATCACCTTATCTTACTGAACTACAATGATTCTCTTATTTAATAGAACTTCTTCATTGGGTGTCTGTATCTTGCAATCAATCATAAAAAACTAAAAAGAACAAGTCTTCTGTCTTGTAATCTTTTTTCACTTAACTGCATAATGTGAAAATCTTTTCATGTCAACAGGTATACACATGAATGACTTTAAATGGCTACATACTATTCCATTGAGTGGCTAAAATATGAAATCTTACCAGTCTTCTATAATTTGACTTTTAAGTTTCAAGGCTTTGCTTTTCTCCTTACAATTTTTTCTTGCATTTTTTTCACATCTTAAATAGCAGTTTATTTCCATAAACTGAATCGCCAAGTAATTCTTAGCTTATTTTAATCAAGTAAATGCAGAGAGCACGTATACCCTCCCACTGAAAAGATCCAAGAAGTGGGTAACACTGAGCATTACTAAATGTAGCAAAACCACTACCCAACTTTAAAATACATAAAATGATCTTATCTAGAACTTGTTCTAAAAGAGCTGGATACATATTTTCCCCTTAAAAAACAGTAAGTGATATTCCCAGTAAAAACATCTTAGGAAAATTAAACTTTAATACTTGCTCATTAAATAGTATAAACTCTAAAATCTTTGTTTTTTTTTAATTTTTATTTCATATTGAAGTATAATCGATTAACAAAGTTGTGTTAGTTTCAGGTGTACAGCAGCCTGATTGAAATCGTAAACTGGCTTTTGATTAAAAGACAGAACTTGTATATTTTCTTGTGAAACTTGAAAAGGTAAAAGACTTAAAATGAAAGGATTCAAAATAGTGGGGCATTTTATAGGTTCATGGTGTCTATAATATATCTGAACAGTGAATGGGCTTCAGAATGGGATGTAAAAGAGTTGATGTCACACAGCCTCTGTCCCGACCAGTGCAAGGACAGAGCTGGATGGTGCTGGTCCATTCTGCTGGCTTTGGCAGAAGACAGCACTTCTAAGAGCCAGATCTGAAATCTCGGATGCTAGTTATGCCCAATGAGGATAACTGGATCTCTCTTTCTCAAATCATAGGCTTGAGAAATTCCTTACTAAAGTGTTCCCTAAAATTAATTTTATTTTAAACTTCATTTTATAGCTGGTGCTCATGCAGCTCTGACTACTGAACCCAGGTAGGTGTGCTTTGCAGGGGCGGGGGGCTGGTGGAGGTGCAGGGGAGCCCATGTTTCTCTCTTAGCTTGTTTTAGCCCAACTGTTACTCAACCTTTGGACGGAATGGATTCTAAAGGCTCAGAGTGCTCCGTTAGCCACTCTAATTATTCCAGAAAAATTGAATTTCCAGGAGTTTAAGTTATTTGAGGAGAGAGAATGACAGGCAAAGGCCTGTGGTCTACAAGACAGAACCAAGAGGTTTCTGGGGTGTCAGCACAAATCACTGCATTGCTCTGAGCCTGATGAGAGGGTTGGGCTAGATGTTCTCTTGTATCTCCTTAAATTCTGAGATTTTTGTGACCCAGTTGTCTCTGGGAGAATTCAAACTTCTTTCCTAAAAGACTTAATCACTTCTTAAGTTAATTTGGAAATTCTCACTTTAGCTGGACACAATATTTTGAAAAAAAAAGTCATTCCCTTATGACTTCTGTTAACTTCTGTAGAGCAAGCAGTTAATTCTACTTATACGTGGGCTTGGGAGCTCCTAAAGAGCCCATTCTCACCTGGGGGCTCTGTGAAACATCACAGCCTCGCCGTCATTTTAAATAATTCAATGGAGTTTAATAGCAAGTGTTTAATTCAACACACTGACTGGAATTCACCAGTCCAAGGCACCCTAGACTGAAGATATTGTGGGAGATAACAGAAATTAATGAGTTTCTTTCTTACTTCATTCAGATGACCAGCTGAAGTTATCTCCCTTGCCTGAGTTAGAGAACTCCCTAGCTCTCCTCTCTTCTGCTTCCTGTTCACCTTGGGCGCCCATGTGCATTTGTGAAATGTGCATATAGGTGTATGGAAAAGCTCAGCTGATTGGAAACCCTGCGGGACTTTGGACAAGGGAGTGAAGATCAGACCACAGAGAGTTAACCTAAAGCGCACTACTAACTTATAGCCCACTATTTCTATAGCAAAGGAGCAATTTTAAGGCAGAAAAAATAATATGGAGCCTCTGCTATATCACTTGGATTATAAAAATTGGGGGAGAGGAATCTTCAGAGATGGGAGAGACCTGAGTGACTGAAGCAGTCATGTTCACATTGTATGGAAGGGAAGCATATTAGAAGACAAATCCCAGAGCCGACTGCAAGGCGGATCGCTGGAATCTTCCCTAGATACCTGCTCAACCGTGGGGCCCCCAGGGACCAGCTGGTTGGGCAGTGAAGGGGGTATAAAGTGATAATAGTTTGAGTTTGCAATTTACTTTTCTTGACTTGTTTCAACCTGATTTCACAGACGTAACAATGCTCATTTCACACTAAAATAAAGTATTGACTAGGAACTAGGGAAAGGGGCAGAGAGATCTAATTCAGGGCTGAAGTGCCATAGCAAGACTGGTCCCAAACTTGAACTTTTAGAGGACATCCCCTGAGGAATTGTAAGAAATGGACATGAGGGGAAAAAAAACCTCCTCTAATGCTTTGTCTATGTCTTAAGACTTATGAAAAAAGATATTGAAAGCTGTGGCATCAGAACTCAATCCATGCAACTGAACTTGGGAAAATGTCATCCTAGGAGAACCTGCTCTGTTTCTTAAATCTCCATTTGTCATGTGGCCCTAGAGAATAATCATTTGTCATCCAGGTAGAAGTTCATTCCTACAGTCTCCTGCTGCAATCCAGCTTTGTGAAGAATGTAGCTTCTATGCGAAGCTTAATTGCCTCCATCAGTGTTTTTGTGAAAAAAATACAAAAGAATATAAACTGGGGATACTGCCCACTAATATCTCATAACCTACATTTTGTTTTACTAGTAGGATTTTTTTAGCACTTAATTATATAGTGTTTAATTTATATTATTTATACACATTTCAATAAATTTTCAATACGGATAATACCCTGTATGCTTCCTTTTTCTTAGCGGTAGATATCCTTTACATACTTACTTTACGTTTTTACATATATAATTACATATCAATACTTTAGAACTTTAGGCACTGAGCTTGCAACATTATAATGCGATAAAATGACTCAGAATAGAAAATGAAAAAGAGAGGTTCTAAAAAAATTTAATTAGAGAGGGGATATTGTTTTGTTAAATGCCTGCAATGTAAGTGTAAAAACATTTGAAAACTAAGTTAAGCTTGAAGCTCCCTTGCAGCCTTGGCAAAAAGGGAAACATATGTCCTAATGAGACAAAGCCTTTCCCCTGTGCTAAAATATACTTGGAATATTACACAGAGTCCTCTATTTGAGACCTTGAAAATATAATGGATGTCCTCATCTTGAGTTTTATAGAAGACACAAAAATTGTCTTCAGGGCTTCCCTGGTGGCGCAGTGGTTGAGAGTCCGCCTGCCGATGCAGGGGACGCGGGTTCGTGCCCCGGTCCGGGAGGATCCCACATGCCACGGAGCGGCTGGGCCCGTGAGCCATGGCCGCTGAGCCTGCACGTCCGGAGCCTGTGCTCCACAACGGGAGAGGCCACAACAGTGAGAGGCCCGTGTACCGCAAAAAAAAGAAAAAAAAGAAAAAAGAAAAAAAAATTGTCTTCAATATGGCCATAAAATAAAATCTGAGGGTACATTATCCATCAAGATGGACAGGAAACTTGAACATGGGGGCAAAACCCAGCTCTTTTCATGGCAGTTGCCAGGATGATAACAATAACACTATCGGTGAAGGTAAGATTTCCCCAGGGAAAAATGAAAGTCCCACGAGCAGACCATAAATAAGTATAGGAAGAAGCTCTCCACCCTGACACAGAGGATCTTATATTTGAAAGGATAAGTACGAAAATCCAGACATAACCTAATCCTCATAATTTGTGTTCAAGAGTCGCTCAATTCTCTATGTTTTTAAGGTCTTGCGAGAAACATTAAAATTCTAATTCTTTTAAAATGAATTGGAGCCAAAGCTGTGTTTTGTTAAACCAACACACCATATTATTTTGGTCAATTTCATCTACTAGTGAAAAAGCAAAGCAGTCAAACCACTGATTTCGAATGGTGCAGATACCTCCAAAAAGGAAAGCAATCAGCAAAAAAAAAAAAAAAAGCCTTCCATCTCTTTCCTTCATCGTACCAGAGCACCAGTTACTAAGAATCTCAGATGAGTAGAGAAATAACTATTAAAAAATTGAATTCTTGTCTACACAATGCCAAAACATCTAGTAAGTCTGGTTAAAAAAAAAAAAAAAGTCAACCCAGATGTTTGGCGCTATATAGACAAAACATCCAGATGACTGGCTGAACTTGCAAATAAACTGCTGAAACGGGCCAGATGTTCTGGCTTCTTTGGGCTTCGGAGCCTAGGGGGTCCTTGGGGACATCAGGAGAAAGCAAATGTTCCCTCTGGACCTTCACCACCTGCATGCCTTCCTTGGAAACTGAAGTGGGTGTGCAACAGCGGGGTTTCAATTAAAAACGTCAACGACTGCCTTAGAAAAATCAAGGGAAAAGTACAAAAAGGCCGTAATGTGATATTTATCTGAAATCCGTGTTTTGGGAAGTCACTGAGTCACATCTATCTTGAGGCACTGTGGTTGCATATCTAAATATGCTTCCCCTTGAGACTTTCTCTTTCAACCCAAGTTCTGGGCTACCCTTACCCAACCCAGGGGGCAGTGGTTTTTTTACAGGCAACCGTTAAAGCTGACATCTACAGCTCTCTGTTTCCCCACATCAACTTTGCCCCTTCCTTGCTCCCTTCTTCATGGTTCCTGTTATATCTTTTCTTTCCTACAGAGGTGTGCTAAGTAGGAAAGGGAGAATCCGAATCAAACCAGGGATTCTTCTGGTACAGCCCAGCCATGGGCAGCCCTGGCAGAAAGGGAACAGAGGGACTGGGATGCTGAGGGCTGCTGCGCTCCACAAGGAAGAGACCCACGTGGCTGCCAGCCAGCCAGCAGAGGCTCCAGCAGCACTCAGGCGGGTATTAACTGGCGGGGTGAGACAGATCCACAAAACCCAGAGTCCCCTCCAGCAGATTTGTCTAAAATGGTGCCTCGCAGGAAACTGAGGGCAGCAGGAAAGGAAGAGTCTCATCAACCACCATGTGATTACTGAGCTCCCGACTGTATTTAGAAAACAGCTTCGGCTTCCATCAGAAAGTTCAGATATGCCTTCAATCCATGATCTAATTTTTGTTTTCAGAAAGGGGTCTGTTTTGTTTCTTTTAAAAAAACATCATTAAAAAGATTTCCTTTGAGTCAGTCTCTTCTGTAGTCACCTTCCTTGGGAGACTTTCTGCTTCTCTGTGAACGAAAAGCTGTGATTGCTTTCTTGTCCCCCTCCAGAAACACTTATTCAGACGTTATTCAGACAATTTCCCGACTGCCACTGCAGAAGGAGTTTCTGCGTCTCTCATCAGGATACAATTAACAGAACAAATGAAGTGATGTGGGAAGGAAAATAGAAAAAGGAATCATTCCCACTGTCCTACATGAAGTCGTCCCTGAACTCTGCTGGGCTGAAGGAAATCAGAACAGCAGATTTGAGAGCTGAAACAACATCAGCTACACACCCAGCCCAAGACCCATAGGACACATCCCGATTTCACTCATGTCAAAAGATGGCACAGACAGACGGGAAAATTTAAACACAAAAATAAAGTGTTATTTTCCTCTCTTTGGATTAACAAAAAACTCCTTCTCCCATATCTAACCACCCCCTCCCCTCGCCCCCTCCTCTCTCAGGGGTTGGCTTTATTTAAAAAACTATATTTCTGCCCAGGCATTCAAAAATGCTGAGTGCCTCAAGCAAAGTAGTAGAATAAGCATGTTTCTTACTGCTTCTTGGCAACTCTGCGGCCCAAGACCTGCTTCCAATTAGGGATCATGTGGCTTCAGTTTAGTATTATCATGAAAATGAAATTACCACTTTAGAAAAGTCAAGTTATTTTGGAAGTGAAAACTGCAGGTCAGAGCCCACCAAAATTCCAAAAAATTTGCTCAAGAAACATCTTACTGAAGGGTCAAACTGGTCTGGCTGATAAACATCCTAGGGTTTTGTGATATGTGCCTCTCCTCCGGCAGCTCCACTGCCCCCAACCCGGCCCTAGGTCAAGTTCATTGTCCTTGGGAAATAGGTATCCCTCTGATGGCAGATCCAAGTTTGCTCTGCTTGCAAAGCAATAGCATCGGCTTCTCTGATCCTCTGATGTACTTGAACCAGCAGACCTCATGCACTCACCTGGCTGGGACATAGTCTACCTTAGCTGGCTCTTTCTCTCCTGAGGTTTCTATTCCCTGCCCAGCCCCGCCGCCCACCCCCACCCCCAACAAGATCGTAAATTCCTGAGAGCAAGGGCCATGTCTTTACTTTTTTGTAGCTTCATAAATTCTTAGAACAGGAAGGGACCAGATCCAATTGCTTCATTTTAAAGATAAGGCCTATTAACTAGTTCTGGCACACACGCTCTGAGGACTGAGGCCTCTGTCCGCAGCCAGGTCAGCCCCGAGCCCACAGGATGTCTGACAACAAGGATGCCCTTCAAAAGTGTTGCAGACCAGACCCGAGAGACCTTGCCTGTGAGCACAGTGGTTAAGACCCTTGAGAGTCAACCCAGCCAAAATAATAAATAAGTAAATAACTTAATTAATTAGTTTTTTTAAGTTTATTTAAGTTTACCCTTGAGATTCAGAAAGACTGGGTTCAAATCCTGGGTCCATCACCAACTAATTCTGTGACTTAAGACAAATTGCTTTACCTATTCTAGGCTTCATTTATTCATGTGTAAAGCTGGGAAAATAGGGTTTGCTGGGGATTAAAGAAGGTAATGTATGTATTTAGTCCCTGTGCCTATCATTAGGAAGCACTAAATAAGTGGATATAGTTTTATTGTCATTACTATTTGGCATGTTTAATGTAACCCAAACAGAGGGGTTTCTTTTATAGAAAGCTCCAGCGTTTGTCATATGAAAACATGGGTTTATTTGGAGGAAATGGTCTGTATCGACTTTTTGGAACCATCTCTGTTATTATGAAATTCCAGGAACTGGAATAAAATAACAAGGGGGTGGGAGAGAGGGTGAGTGGATGGCTCACAAAGCAACTGGAACCAACCAGCCCGGGGGTCACGAACTGAATGAGCACCCACTGTGTGTCAGGCGCTGTGTCTGGTGCTGCAGGAAATCCAGGCCACGTTAGACGTGGCTCGGTCTTCAAATGCTCACAGTCTACTTAGAGACATAGAATTCACGGGAAGAAAACTAAAATTCCAGCTGTGGGTAGTCGTCTCAAGGGGTCTGTTGATCACCAAAACTACAGAAGTACAGAAGAAACAGGATGCCTTCCAGGTGGTGTGGGCAGGGAAAATGTCACAGAGAAGGTGAAACTTAAAGGAGGCTTTGAAATTTTGCCATTTGCAGCAACATGGATGGACTTGGAAGGTATTACGCTAAGTGAAACAAGTCAGACAGACTTGATGACATTGCTTATATGTGGAATCTAAAAAATACAACAAACTAGTGAATATAACAAAAAAGAAGCCGACTCACAGATACAGAGAACAAACTTGTGGTTACCAGTGGGAGAGTGAAGCGGGGTGGGGGGGCAACATAGGGGTGGGGAATGGGAGGCACAAACTACTGGGTGTAAGAGAGGCTCAAGGATGTATTGTACAACACGGGGAATACAGCCAATATTTTGTAGTGACTGTAAATAGAAAGTAACCTTTAAAACTTGTATAAAAATTAAAAATAAGATAAAGTAGGTTTTGAAGCACTGGGAAGACTCAGCTAGGTGGAGATGAGGAAGCAGCACTCCTTACGCTAAAGAAAGAGTCTCTGTGAAGTCCCAGATGTAGGGATTTCACGATGTGTTTAGAGGCAGTGAAACCAGCCTGACTAAAGGTAAAGGTACACCTACAGGCTTAGGGAACAGAAGATTAGAAGAGTTGCTTGAACATGCACTGTGAAGAGCTTTGAATGCTTTGCTTATCACAGGGCCTTAGCATGACTGTGCTGAGTATGAGTCATTAGTCATTAGCATTGTGCAGTGTACAACCTAAACAACTGTCCTTAGCAGCTTGGCTAAATCTTTGGACTTCATCTTGCAGGTGGTCATGAGGCACTGAAGATTTTCGAGCAAGATATCAGGGCCTGATTTTTATATATGTTACTGAGGACATTGCACTCAACTTGGAAGAGTTTTAGAAGTGGGTATCACCAATTCCATGGAATAACTGACCACCAATTACCAATTTGGGTGTGGAGAAGGAGGGAAGTCATGGTGCTTTAAAGCCCTGGCCCTTTACGATTCAGTCTCTGCACCTTTGGAGTTTAAGGAATCTTGGTCCAAGTTAACAATTTTTCAAAGCTGACTGGGGAGAAAAATCTCAGAATAGAACATATTCCAGCTGTCCAATCTTTATTGTGGGCTGTTCTAAAATTCTCCTTCTCTAAAAGCAGAATGTCTGAAAGAGTTTAGAGGAGGAGGGGTAGGCTGTGGGGCTGAGGCAAGGGAGAAGCAGCCATGGTACCAACTAAACCTCCTTAGAGGCAGGAAATGAAGGAACAGGTGGATGCGGGGAATCAGTCACGATTCTTCCATTTTCCCTTTCACTGTCTTTGAGAACAATCGTTCTGTGACTTAACGTCAAAAATAGAGACAAATCCAGGATTGTGCCAAGAAAAACTCCGCTGGATATAGCACAATACTGAGTCTACCGTGAGGTGGAGGGCAAGGAGGGAGACTATTACAAAAGGAAACAGCCGTGTGTGGTCCTCTTCACACACATTGGCAATTGATGGGTGAGTTTCTGTATCACGGGCTACTTCAAATGCCATCCAGCTCGAGTCTTTAACCCACTGCACCGGGCAGACAACCCCACGGCAACTGGAGGCTCCCAGGCACCCCCAGCCCTGGGTTCCCCATGTCATAGCTCCTACTGGCCACCAGGGAAGACTGAAACTCAGAGGAGAGCAGAAATTTTCTGCAAGGCAGGAAAGGTGTGGAGCAGATGCTGGGGATGGGGGTGCCAAAGGGATGGAAACAGATGCCTGGGAGTTTCTGCCATCAACACCTACTTGTAGATTCAAGTTTGAGCCGTCATTTGCAGATGCCTGTGTAAAATAATCCGTCTCCCATGACCTCAGTGGAACATGACTTGGCTGGCGGGGACAAAGCCTCCTGAGGAGAAAAGCAGCTTGCCCAGATCTTCACAGAAAGCTGAAAAGATCCCAAGATGAGCCCCACTGCTTTAAGGCAGGAGGACTGGAGGGAGGTCAGGGACCCCAGAGCTACACCAAAGGAGCCTTTCCAAACCCTGTGGTTGACCACAGGAGAGAGAAAACGTGGACGGAGAACACAGGGGTGGAGGATGGCTCTCCCACACACTCTCCCAGGCCCCTAGGGAGCATCAGGGACCATGTCCCCATCTCCTCCTTCATCTACCACACTCGGACACACCCAGAAGAGTCATCTGTTTCCTCAGGAGAGAGCAGCACAGGCAAAGCCCGGCTGACTCCACAGAATTCCATCCCAGAGCTGCCCCCAGCCCAGGGCAGACCCCTAACGGATGTGCCTGGAGGGACCCCGGGAAGCCCAGGCATGAAACCAGAACGGAAAAGAAAATGACTCCAGATTGCTGACAGGCAGCCCCGCGTCCGTGGACTGCAGAGGTGGGGGTAATGTACAAACACAAACCGAGCAGCTACCAGAGTGGGGTTCTGGGTGGCTGGCATTCCACCAGCACGGCCACCGGGATGGCAGCAGGGATCAGCAGCATTTAGCCTTTTTTCTGTCATTTCTTGCAAATGCTGCTCGGACCATCTCGAGATCAGGGTCTCGTGTAGGATTCCAGAGCACCGCTGGGGCACTCGGTGGGCTGAAAATTCGGGAGGAGAGGATGCCACGAGGCCCCTTGCCTGTGGTCAACACCACTCATTGTGATGAATGGGACATCCCCTCATTTCTCTCTCCTGCTTCTTTCTCTCTGCTGCCTTTTTCTTACACACAGAAGATGTGTGTGTGTGCATACATGTATACATATAGAATATTATACATAGATAAAATATAACATAGTATAATACAATACAATAGATTCTTGTGTGTCAGCATAGAAGTCAAGATCCTTGAGACTGACGTTCGGGCAACGGCCGGTTTCATCAGCCCAGCACTTTGAAAATCAGCTCAGAGCAGGGTCACTTCGAGATCTCTGTGCTACCAGTTTTCAGGAGGAAACCAGGTGTATTTCCCTTAAGTGTTCCAAAGGTACTCAGCTCACAAAACCAGAAGCTTCCATTAGCTTCCATTAGCTTCCATGACTGTCACATCAACAAGCTTCCAAGGTTGGGCAAACAGTTGGTAGCATCTAGCAGAGGCTGGCTCACGCTTGAAGATGGGGAAGGGTCTCCTCGAAGGGCCACAAGCTTCTGCCTCCTTTCCTGACCTTCTCCTCACCTCACCTCTCCTGCAGTAGTGTTTTAAGAATGAGCTGTTCCTCCCCACCATCCCAGCTCCATCCGTGTCTCTAGATGGATGGCCGTAGGACCACACCTCACTCTGCTGGGTTGCTGATGCCTCACCCTCCTGGTCTTTTATATCCCTGGAGATGTAGAGATAAAATTCTGAAAAAAAGTGCTCCAGTATCTCTGGGCATTCAAAATATCCACAGAGACCATGAAATCTGAATTTGTGCATAACCCAAGCTCTCACCACCACCTGGAATCACCCCCTTGTCCTCCTGTACCTACTTCATCTCCAGCTACAGATGCCTGCGTCAAATTCCTTCAAGAGGTCCCGAGCTCATTCACGTGTCAGTAAATGTTTATTGAACATGCACTACGTGCCAGCACTGCCTGTTCTAGGCCCTGGGAATAAGGCAGTAGGCAACACTGCCAAAGTCCCTGCCCTCTTGGGTCTTACAGTTAAATAGCGGAAAAAGAAAATAACTACTTCCTAACATGGCAGGGGGTGATAGGGGCTACAGATAAAAATAGACTTGGTTAAGAGGATTGAGAGTGAACTAAAGGAATTGGGTAGCACAGCAGATGGCAAGGGGCTTGTCAGAGGAGCCCCTCTGAAGGGGAGACACTTGGCAGGGATTGAAGTGCAATCAGAGAGCCTGCACGAGGACATTGTTCACCTATTTAAAAATCCTGAATTCCCTATGGCAATGAAAGGTGGTAATAAAAATTAAAGTTCCTGCGTTATTGCAGCACCTAATCACTTATCACAGGCTTTACACTCACCACTTCATTAGCTTCTCGCTACTCTCTGAGGTGTTATTTGCACTTTAAAGATGCTGATATGGAGTCTCAGAGAGGGGAAGGGACTTTCCCAAGTCCATTCAGAGAAAACCCAGTGGCAGGGTGGGATTAGAATCCGGTTCTCCTAATTCCCAGCCAAATGCTTCCTAGGAGAATAGATAATGTTGGACGACCTCACTATCAGGCATATTTTTGCTTAAGACTTCAATCAGAGATACATGCCCCAGATATATAACTCTGTCTGTGTGCAGCGCCAATTCCCTTCCAGCTGGACCTAAAATATAACTACATGGCTACAAATAGGCAAATAACTCACTGACGCACCATAGGTATCCCACTCTTAGATAAATAAGAGCTAAATATATTCAATCAGAAAGGAGGTAAAGAGCAGAGAGTGCCCACTATGTCTACTATATTTTCTATAACTACTACATACATGTTTGTGGACTTGCTTACCTCTGCATGTTAATAAATGGATGCCCCTGGACTTTTGACACTTGGGTCCCAGCTTTCCCCACAGACAATGGACTATATAGGGTGGAAAGTTGCCAGTCCTATGTGACTTTGGACAAATCTTTTCCCCTCTCTGACCTCAGTTTCCTCTTTTGTAAAATGAACACTTTGAATTAGATAATCTCTAAGTTTCTGTCACTTCCTGACATCTTACAATTCTATACAAACTCGTAATTTTTAGTCATAAATACCGATATGGTCCTAAGTAAGCCCTTGCATGCTGTGCCACATCATACCTGGCTAGAGACTTTCAACAATATCTTATCACCTTCTTGATTCATTTTTCCAGCAAAGAGACTCTTCCAAACCTAAAAAATTCCTGAGCTTTGCTGAGACGAGGTGCAGAGAATGTTCATTTGTTTTTCTAAATCAGTGTCAATTGCTGACTAAAAAACTGAGGCAGGGTTAAGCCTTTGGGGATGAGTATGAAGACAAAAGGGAACAACAGGAAACGGGAAGAAAACAAGCAAAGGAGAAGAAAGAGTAAGAGAAGGTGAAGAAAGGAAGGAAAAGTAGTGGTGGGTTGTGGGTGATGGAGGGGTGTGGGCAGGGACAGGAAATGTCCTGGAAAGTATTTCCAGAGCTTTGTGATCTGTTTCTTGTATAAGGCATACGGGCTTCATTAATAAGAGAGTGTGTGTGTGTGTGTGTGTGTGTCCTGAAACATGTATTAATCATGCTGGTGATGAGCAGATGAAATCAATGATTCCTGAAACTTCCTCTGAAATCAACTCAAGAGACCACGTACGTGATGTTTCCTCAAACTGGCACCAATGTAGTCATCCTTCATGGGCTGGTGTCCAGGACCCTTTTCTCTTAGGCTTACCCCTCACTCCAGGATCCACCCCCAAACTCTCCCTCCTTCTCCAACCCCATCACTGATTTCTCCTTCTCTCCTGGAAGGGGAAGACTTGTGTCATCTCCCTAGCCAGTTTCAGCCAAGGAAAGTTTTTATTTCTCAACTTTCACACATTTTCTACATGATTTGAGCCTTTTACTCCACTTTTTTCATTCTGGTTCTTTTTTTCATTGAGGTCTTTCCATTCATTTTACCTTCACCTATGTCTATAGCATCTTATATTTTATGGAAATAATCCTCACACTGGGTGTGTGTACCCCTACGAGGTCCAAAGGCTTTCTTTCAGGCAAGAAAAATGTAAGAGGGGGCTTCCCTGGTGGCGCAGTTGTTGAGAATCTGCCTGCTGATGCAGGGGACACGGGTTCGAGCCCTGGTCTGGGAAGATCCCACATGCCGCGGAGCAATTAAGCTCGTGCGTCACAACTACTGAGCCTGCGTGCTGCAACTACTGAAGCCTGCGCACCTAGAGTCCGTGCTCCACAACGAGAGAAGCCACTGCAGTGAGAAGCCTGCACACTGCAACGAAGAGTAGCCCCCTCTCACTGCAACTAGAGAAAGCCCATGCGCCACAACGAAGACCCAACACAGCCAAAAATAAATAAATAAAATAAATATTTTTTTAAAAAAAGAATAATGGAAGAGAATACTTTTCCAGACCCTAAACTTCCATAAATTCTCTTAGATCAGCACCACCAGTCTGTGGCATCTGCTTTCACTTCCCCTTTCAAGGTCACCATTTTCTTACTTGACAAAATATGGTATATTTCTTGCCCATCCAAGTCTTGCTTTGGGGTATGACTTTGGTGAGTAAAAATCTCTGGGACACCAAACAAGGAGCAATTTGATAATGCATTGTTCCGAAAGGAACTCCTTGGCAGCAAAGCAATGAGGACTTTAGTAAGAATTATTAAAAGGGCAGAACCTTTTTTCTTCCAGGAAACCAATTAATGACAGGACTCTGTGACTTTAACTGTGGGACTATCTACCTATCTACAAATTAGAAATAAATAATTGCCATAGGAACATATCAACAAGTATATGTGAATTAAAATTTTAAGTTAGATTTTTTTTCCTGACAAAAGACAAGGCTGATCCGACTGATTTATTTGAACATGCGAACCACCTTTGCCAAGGGGGTTTTATGTGAGTGGAAATGTTCTCAAACTGAATGAGTTTCTAAGGTTATGACAAAATATATGTAAAGCACATATGCAATATGCCAGAAATTATAACATTTGCAACTATTAAACTTACTAAAAAATTTTAGACGGTGTGATAGATTGTATTTTTATTTCCAATTGTTTGCTGCCCCATTCTTATAAAAGGAATATACTTGGGTCAGGCTCTGCCCTATGACCTGCTTTGACCCATGGAATGTGAGCAGAAATGATGTATGCCATAGCTGCACAGCAGCTTTAAATGTCACCACATGGTTCTGCCAGAGCTCTTTTTTTTCCCTCTGCCACAAGCATGTCGTGTTCCAAACAGCAGGTGCTGCTTTAGCCTGGATCCTGGAAGGAGAAGACATATGGAACAGATCCATAAACAGCCTGCAGCCAACATATCAGGTAAGCCAGAAATAAGACCTTGTTACAATAAGCCAATAAGATTTGTGTGCATTTGTTATAGCATCATAACCTAATAAAAGCTGACTAAATAGAGCTACAATATGACCCAGCCATCCCACTCTTGGGCATATAGCCAGAGAAAAACATAATTCTAAAAGACACATGCACCCCTATGTTCGTCGCAGCACTACTTACAATAGCCAAGACATGGAAGCAACTTAAATGTCCATCGACATGAATGAATAAAGAAGATGTGGTCCATAGATACAATGGAGTATTACTCAGCCATAAAAAAGAATGAAATGACGTCATTTACAGGGACATGGATGGACCTAGAGATTATCATACTACATGAAGTAAGTCAGACAGAGAAAGACAAATATCATATAATATCACTTATATGTGGAATCTAAAAAATTATACAAAAGAACTTATTTACAAAACAGAAACAGACTCACAGCCTTAGAGAACAGACTTGTGGTTACCAAAGGGGAAAGATGGGGGGGGGGATAAATTAGGAGGATGGGATTAACATATGCACACTACCATATATAAAATATATATATATATATAATTGTATATATATAAAAATAGATAATCAACAAGGACCTACTGTATAGCACAGAGAAGCCTACTCAGTATTCTGTGATAACCTATATCAGAAAAGAGTCTGAAAAAGAATAGATATATGTATATGTATAACTGAATCACTCTGCTGTACACCTGAAACTAACACATTGTGAATCAACTATACTTCAATTATAAAATAAAAATTTAAAAACATAAAATAAAAAAGGAAGCTGACTAATTATAGATAACTCAAAAACATCTGACGGGAAGGGCAAATAACTTTTCAAAATTTATTTATGGAGTATGAGAGTGAAAAGGTTGCCACCCTCCATTTTAGATCAATGCTCTTTTCCCATTAAGTAAACCACTTTTACACATTTTGTGCAGCTGTGGCATACATCACTTCTGCTCCAGGTTTATGTTAGATGTGAGCACTGGAAATAAAGAAATGAAGAACACATATTCCCCAATCTTCAAGAAATTAGAGTCTAATACAGCAGAGATATACAAGTAAGGTACCACTGCCTGATGAGCATGACCACAGATATGGGTCCAGAGAACAGAAATATCACTTCTAAGATAGAAGACACTGCAGTCAGATACAAATGCATATATAATTTCCTAGAAATGTAAAAGGAGGTGGTATGTTTTTCAGAAGTAGAAACATCTGGCATTGCTGGAGTGCACTTTTCAGAAGCAGTAGAGGGAGCTACAGTCTGTGGCAGACAGACCCTAGATCCCCACCTCCTATTGTTCACACTCTTGTATAATCCTCTCCCTTTGGAAATGGAAAGGTCCTATGACTTACTTCTAACTAATAAAATATGGCAAAAGTGACGGTGTTGATTCTAGTCCATTACATAAGACTCCTGGAAAACTCGCCCTGGAGTTTTTCCTTCCCTTGTCAGCTGTGAGAAAGCAAGTGCTCTTTAAGTAAGTGGAAGCTCACATGTCAAGAGACTGTAGGAGGTTCCTAATAGCCAAAGGAGACTTCACTCCTGCCACCATAAGGAAATAAATTCTGCTAACAATCAGAGTGAATTTAGAAGTGAGTTCTTCCCCATTTGAGCCTCTGATGAGACCACAGCTATAGCTGATAGCTTGACTGCAACTTGGTTGAGGCTCTGAAGCAGAGAACTGAACTAAGTCAGGCCCAGGCTCCCATATAATAAATATGAGTTGTTTCAAGTTGCTAACTTCATGGTAACTTGTTACACATCAGTAGAAAGTTAAAACACAGTAAAAGTGTGGGGAGGCACTCTTCAAGGAGTCTAGATTTTATTACATGGTTAATGAGGAGCCAAGATGATGGCTCAAGGGAGGGAAATGGTACAAAAGTAAGTTTTAGGATTGTCACTCTGACAACAGCGATGGAGAAGGACTTTAAGGGGCAAGGTTAGAAGCCTCTCATCTTCCACAAAGCCAGACATACAAATGAGTATGTGACCACAGACCAAGAAATATCAAGAAACATGTATTTATTGAGCATCTACAGGATGCTGTGTCAGTGAAGAGAATTGTAGGAAGAGTCACAGAGCATGGTTCCCACACTTCAAGATTCTTATGTCAAGCAAGGGAACAAGATAGATGTGCAAACAAGGATTTGTTTGCTTTGTTTCATTTTGTCTTCTTAACTGACGTTAATCAGTAAGTAGATAGTACTCGAGAGGAGGGATGGATCAAAGTCTCTTCCCACAGGAGTGGTGAAGGAGTGATTCTGTGAGGAGTGATTCTGAGGTCCATCTTGAAGGCTGAGTAGGATTTGGATGAGCCAGGTAGTGTTTCATGGCCAGCAGACAATTTCCCGGTGAGAGAAAATACAAGTTGGTTTGGAGAGAAAGCCGGAAACTGGGACTTTTGGAAAGGACTTTAGAGGGAAAGACTGAAGTGAGAGATTAGTCTTTCTCCTTCTTATTTGTTTACAGTACTGACTATAGTTTGGAATTTGTTGAAGGGCCACCCAAGAAGGCTTCATGGAGGAGGTGAGACGTGAACTGGTTCTGAAGGATGGCAGGGCTTAGGTGAGCACCTAGAAGTAGAGAGAACCTTCCAGTGAGGAGCAGGGTGTGGCAGTGTAGTGGGGATTCAAGGAACATAAAGAAGACCCATCTGTTTGAGAGAAGAGAAGGAGAATAGAAAGAAATACAGGGAAAGAAGGTTGAGAAAGTTGGTTGGTGTCACATTTTTACCTCAAAAGCTTTAAGATCAATCAATACCCTTTTGAGCTTATACGTTCTTAGCCCTTCCACGGTCATGTTACTCCCTATTCATCATCTTTTAAAACTATTAATAGTTTTCTATTATCTCTGGGATAAAGTCAATACTCCCTCCCATGACCTACAAGGCACTGCCCGCTCTGGCCTCTGCCTACCTCTCTGGCCTCAACTCCTACCCCGAAGGCCCCTAGCACCTGGCCTCATTTCCTCAAAACACCGAGCTTCTTCTGTCCTCAGGTCCTTTACACAGCAGGGTCAGCAGCCAGGAGGAGGAGGAAGCCATGTCCTAGGCAGTATTTCCCTGGACTCTCCTCACCTCAGTTTGGAGTCCTTCTTTGTCCTAAGTGCTCATGGCACCAGCTTGCTTCACAGCACTTATCATGCATATCATTACAACCCTGGTTAAGGAGTGGTTGAGTGTCTGTGGGTCTAGCTAGACTCTAGGAATCTAGTCTGTGTTGTCTACCACCATATCCCCAGGCTGTGTTGTGTCTGGCACAGAGCTGGCACACAATAAATATTGACCCAGTGAGTGGGTGGATCCATGGGTCCACCCGTGGCTGGAGTGTAACCCAACATAGATGACAGGAACCAAAGCTTGAAAGTGATGCTCCTACCACTCATGTTCAGCCGCCTGGGACAGAAGCACCACTGGACACAAGCACAGACCACTAACTGGCAGTGAGTGAAATACTTCTACAGCCATCCCTCAGAACACGGAAATAAGGAAGGAAAAAGAAATAAGGTCTGGCTTGGCATCACTGCATGCCATATCTCCATGGCTGCATAATGCTTCTATTGGCAAGTGTTCACCACAAACTTACGGGTTGTTTTTTTTTTAAATCACCCCTCAATAGATAAGAAACCAAGAGATTATGATACACCTGGGGTCACATGGCAAATTGACAGTGGAACTACAGGTTCAAACTCAAAACCACGAGATAGTCAACATATTCAATGAACAGGCATTGTTCAAATGTGAGCTCTTTGGTTTCATCTGGTGATTTCATTCCAA
The DNA here is from genome assembly GCF_964341445.2 of Mesoplodon mirus. Taxonomy (NCBI): domain Eukaryota; kingdom Metazoa; phylum Chordata; class Mammalia; order Artiodactyla; family Ziphiidae; genus Mesoplodon; species Mesoplodon mirus. The sequence continues at coordinate 77,229,371 of NC_138988.1, read as the reverse complement.
TTGTATGTAGACTGAGAGAAACCCCAGTCTGGCAGAGGACTTAATATTCAGAATGTAAGAGGATTTAGGACTTTCTGGGGTTGATGCCAAACTCTGTGCTGAGGACAGACAGTGAGTTAAGAGGAAATGAATGCCTGAGAAGGGTGACCTTTTTGAGAGAGGTTAAGGGGGATAGGAGAGAGTTGATAGGACTCAGGCTGGGATGCTGAGGGCCCCAGGAGGCACCTGTGCAGGGCGTGGGTCCATGTTTGGTGCTTTTAGAAACTCAGAAGGGTGGTTTAAACATGGGGCCACTAGTCTGGGTCTGCATCCTGGATCTTCCTGTCTTAGTGACCTCAGAAAAGTGACTTAATCTATCTAGTTAACTAGTACCTATCTTATGGGCTTGTTACAAAAATTAAATGGGAAAATTCTTATCAAGCCAGGGTAGCAAAGTTGAGCCACGCTGAGCCTCCTGGCTGTTTTTGTAAATAAAGTTTTATTGGAATATAATGACACTCATTTGCTTACACATTGTTTGTGGCTGTTTTCACACTGCAGTGGCAGAGTTAAGTAATCACAGAAGAGAACGTATGGCCTGCAAACCTGGAAATATTTGCTGTATGGTCCTTTATAGGAAGAGTTGCTGATCCTCAATATGAAGCATCTATTACATGTTTAGTGTAATAATTTAGTACTAACTATGTACACATTTAAATATCTATTACACAGTCTGGCACAAAGTAAGTGCTCAATAATTATTAGCTTTTATTATGTAACCCCCTCCTGTCAGATGAAGGCCCAGAGAGAGGATAAGTGGTTTTCCCAGGGCTGCTGAGCTAGCTTGTATTAAAGAAACAGGGTTCAAGAAAGAGAATTAGGTGCCAAACAGGGCAATCAGGAAACTTGCCCCCAGAGGAATGTGTACCCAGGACACAGGAAGTTCAATTCAAGGAATCTGTAGGTCAAATCCAGTGTCTTATGAGTTGAGCTGGCTATAGAACCAAAATTGATTAATCTAGAATGAAAAGCTAAGGAGAGTAAGTTTCCTCATGTGTTTTTCCTTATTAAAAAAATCCAGGAAGACCGGTCTGGAGAGAAAAGCTATTGTAAAGGATGCCTTTGACTCCTGAGTGATGGTTGTGACAATTTACCGAAAAGTGATGAGAACCTGCTAGCAAATCTTCATCTTAACTAAGGTTGGGGGCTGGCTGGTCATGGCAGTCCATGATTTCCCTTTCAGGAAAGTAGACAGAAAAACTTTCCATTTAATTGTGTGCTGTAACCCAGCAAATACAATCCAGAAGGTAAATAATGAAAATAGGCACTTTCAGGTCAATGATGTCTTTGTACAATCAAATAAAAATTTGGGTGCGTCTGAGGAGAGGTAGTTATTGTATATCAGAAGCCTTTGAGCAAGCACGCAGTTTTAACATGAGGCAGCAAAACGGGAGGCAAAAATAAGCTTGTTACTAGGGTTTATGTTGCTTTTTTTGTGTGTGCTTACTCATTAACACACAGATGGCAAATACTGGTCTTCTAAATATTGATCGTATGTGCTTCCATTCCTCTATCCATGGCAGACATTACTAATTGATCTTGGCACATTTTCCCACTGATTTCAGACTGCTTCAGAATTTACTTCAATGCCATGCTCTATGAATCTACCAGGTGGCATGCAAGATGAAATAAAATCGCCATCCCCAGATGCATGGCACATGCTGGGGGCTTATTAAATTTTTCTTGAATGATGAATTAATTAATTAATTAATTAATGGATGAATAGGTAGGTGATTCAATAATGGATCTTTCTAAATGCTGCAAACTGCTGTTTGTTCATATCATTGATCACAAGAGAAACCAGTAAGGGGTTGGAGCAGATTGTGGGTTTTTACTGGAGAAAAACAACTCCGGCGCATCCTTGGAGTCTTGAACTAATGGTGACAACTACATTTCTAAAGAATTGAACCTGGGAGGAAATGGCTCTGGAACCAATGTGTTGCAATTATCCAGAAGTATGGCTCACTACAGTGAAGCCTCATTCATTTGTTCATTCAATAAATCTTAATTTCCTTAGTCAGGACCCCAGCAGAATACAGATAATGGTAGAAACAGATAAACTCAAAAGGAGTCATCTTCTGAGTTTAATGAAGAGACTATTACAAGGGATAGTACAGGATCCTGGGAGTAGAAGGAGGGAGGTTTTACCATCCCTGTGGTTGACAGGGGCTTGTGGCTGCAGCCCAGAGACTCAGCCAGCTCGATGCTGATATCCCCTGTGCTTTCACTGGTTTCCAAAAGGAAGCTGGAGGGCCAGGGAGCCTGTGTCAACCAGGGTTCTCCAGAGAAACAGAATCAATAGGATATATACAGACATGTATGAGATTGATGATAGGCATTGGCTCATGTGGTTATGGAGGCTGAGAAGTTCCACAATCTGCTGTCTGCCAGCTATAGAACAAGGAAATTCCGTGGTATAAGAGAACTGGGGGCCACGGTGTAAATCCTTCAGTCCAAAGGCCCAAGAACCAGGATCTCTGATATCTGAAGGCAGGAAGAGGTGGACATACCAGCTCAACAAGAGAGAAAGAGAATTCACTCTTCCTTGGCCTTTTTGTTACAGTTGGGCCCCCAATGAATTGGATTATGCCCACCCACGTTACTCGGTCTATCAAATCAAATGCTAATCTCTTCTAGAAACACAGTCTGAAACACCCCAGAGAAACAATATTTTACTGGCTATCTGGGGATCCCTTGACCGAGTCAAGTTGGAGCATAAACTTAACCATCACAGAGCCCATGGACATGGTTCATAGGCGTCAGCCCCGGGGCACAGAATGAGGTGAGAAAAGGTACAGAGTGCATCTGGAGGGGCAAACAGAGACACCCAGCTCGAAACCAGGCAGCAGTGTTGGTGAGACCTTGTTTTGAACATTGAGGACTCAATAGAGAACAAGGCAGACAAGGTCCTGGCTGAAGCTGACAGTACAATGGTGGGAAGAGAAGTACTGAACTAATGAATAGGTGAAAATAACATGATTTCACATATTTTAGAAAACCCAAAGCTGGTGGTATTTTACCAATATTGCTTTGGCTACTTTTTCCTAAATTAAAAGATGAATTATCACCAGCAGATAAGGCAAATGCCAATAGAGACCATTCTGCCTGATTGGCTGTCCATTCTTAAAAAAGAAATGAGGCACGATTTTCCTTTTTTGTCTTTTAATCACATGCTCGCTTCTCAAAGTCATTCACTCTTCGATAGTTTGAGAAAACAGATTTTTTGGTTTTGGAATGGGTGCCTTGTTTAATCATGGTTTCTGCAATCTTGGTAAATCAGGGAGAAAGATATGTCCAGTGGGCAACACAAGAATGTTTTATTTGCGTAAGAAAAAGAAAACAGAGATTTTTTTCCCAAGTTGCAGGAATCAAGTCTTGACCATACTTTGGTGTTTCTCATCCATTCATCTCTTTATTTCCAATCTGTTCTGGATTCTATCCAAAGAGAACTATGACATTTCTCTTCACCGATACTATTTTAGAGCTTAATACCCTACAGGATCTTTCTTAAATATTGTCAAAGGAGACAGGATTTGGCCAAGGGTTTTGATGGTTTTCTTGGGGACATCTGAGGGAGGGCTTGGCAAGTGGGAAAGGGGAGAGTTTCTTTTTTTATTCGAATGTGTTGTTTTGTTTTGTTTTGTTTTTTACCAAGATACCAAGTCCCGATCCCCAAATCAACAAGCCATGCCCAAAGTTACAACAGTAGAGAAGGGCTGGCTGAACTTTCAAAAAACTTGCAAACAAATTCACAGTCTGATGGGTTCACAGTCTTCCTCAATCACAAATCCTACAGTGGATTCCAGAACAATGAAAAAAGAGAGAGAGAGACATAAAGACCCCCAAACCAGCTGAGCCAGTATTTAAAGCCTTTTTAATTGAACGGAACTATTTTTTATGGTATCCAGGATATGTTTCTGGCTTTTCAAGCTGTCACATGATCTCTTGTCCAGATGTGCGGGTGTATCTCTGGGACGGGACCGGCCACAAGCTGCAGTGCTTCCCTTCGGCTTGTAGCTCGTTCCTGTAACTCAGCCTAGTCCCCTCGGCTCCAGAAGCCCCGCATTAATCTGTGGTAGAACAACAGTCACACAGGAGGGGATAAAGTTAAACAAAACACTCGCATGAATCTGGAAAAGCAGAGAGGCAGTGGGTGGGGCTGGAGGGGAAGGAGCGCCAACTCAGAAGAGGTTTATTTGTCAGCTCCACACAACGCTGAAAGTGAAACCTCCAAGTGTGTGGTGGTCTGAAAACTTCCCTTTTTTTCACCTACTGGGAATAGCTTTTACCCGAGGACAAGCCTTCCTGGAGCCTTCCCCAGGAAATTAGCAAATGCCTCTGTTTGGAAAGTCAGGTGGCAGGAACCCACAGCAAGGCCAGCAGTGCCTCAAGAACCGCAGAGAACAGGGCTTCTCCTTCAAAGAAATTTCTGGAAGCCCAGGCCTTCACCGCAGAGCAGGCGGGAATGGGCAGCCAGGGGGCAGCCGCCTGCCTGGAGCGTCTTTGCCGGTGACCTCTGTGGGGACTAACCCGTCAGGCAGCTTGGAGAGCTTCTGGCAATCAGTTGAATTGGTTAAGCCTTGGTTTCTTCGCGTATGAAGTGGGGTTATTAATAGAACCTGTCTTGAAGGGTATTTTCAGGATTTGATGGAATCGCTGTGAAAGCACTTAGCACAGCGCCTGTCACAGATGAAGGTTTTGATTCATTCTTGAGTTCAAAAATATTGGCATGCCATCTGTGCTAGAGGCTTGGGGACATCTGTGAACAAAACAAAGATCCTGGCCCCGAGGAGCTTACTGTTGGAGGGAAAGAGGGTAAACATCATAAGTAAGCAAACAAATGTGTGTGCAAAGGTGGTAACACGTGCTACAGCAAAGGGAAAAGAAAGCCCGGTAAAGGGGATTGGGTGATAAGGGCAGGCCCTATGAAGAAAACGATTTTAAAATTCACTCAGGGGACTTCCCTGGTGGTGCAGTGGTTAAGAATCCGCCTGCCATTTCAGGGCACAGGGGTTCAATCCCTGGTCCGGGAAGATCCCACATGCCATGGAGCAACTAAGCCCGTGAGCCACAACTACTGAGCCCACGTGCTGCAACTACTGAAGCCCACTTGCCTAGAGCCCGTGCTCTGCAACAAGAGAAGCCACCACAATGAGAAGCCCGTGCACCGCAAGGAAGAGTAGCCCCCTCTTGACGCAACTAAAGAAAGCCCGCGTGCAGCAACGAAGACCCAACGCAGCCAAAAATAAATAAATAAATAAATGGTCCTTTTAAAAATAAATAAATAAAATTCGTTCAATAAAAGAAATGTGATTTACAATCTTATCTTAATTCATAAAGGATGTCTATCAGCCCCTTAATTCACAAGGGACATCTATCAATGCCACTGGATTCCTAGCCCTAACAGTTGAGAACAAGGGACTTCCTTCAAATGAATGTGAGCAACTGGAGAGTGTTCAGGTGTCTCAGAGACACCCCCCCCCTGCATTTAAGATCCGGCTCCCCAGCCGCTGGGCCTGTTACCCCGGACCCAGCCTGGGATTACCCCAGGAGTTGGAGCCATAAGATGTGTCTGGGCCAGTTTGCCTGTGGGTTTTCTCCCCCGTGTAAGGCAAGTAGAGCCCAAGGTCCCAAGGTCCCCTTTATGATTATCCACTAAAGGGGCATGAAAGGTAAGAGCCTGATATTTATTAAGGGGATCTTTATAGTCTTTTCTGCCTTAACTCACACTCTTACAGTGCCACAGCACAGATGCCAGAAGGGAATTCTCTGCCGGGCCTTCCCCCAGCCTATTCCATTTTCAGAACACTTTTCCCTCTTCCTTGGAGTGTCAATCCCTCCAAAGCCTCTGTGCTCTACTCGGTTTGACTTCAGCTCCAGTGGTGAGAGGGAAGATTTATTTCCACAACTTTCTGTGCAGAGTGTTTCACAGAAGATGTATTGTTCCGAGTGAGATTTTCACCGGGGCAGTGGAAGAGGTGAGAAATCTGCCCCCAGAAATACTGTCACATTTCTTCAAAATCATTGACTCTGAAAAAGAAAGAAAAACCTATAATCATTTCAGTTAGGTAGTATGCAGATATCTGTATTGTATGTTTAAAAATATGTGGGAGTCTGACATAACCCACATATACACACGTTAAATCATATCATCTCGGGGTCAGAAGGGTACGACAAGCAGAAGCCCTTCTCTCGCCGTAATGCGTTCTGAATTATGCCTGCATGAGGTATAACATGGGTTACAGCCAAGGAGAAACATCTACCCCTCTGCAATCTAGCCAGTCTGCTGAAATTCTGCAGATGGCACCCAACAAAGGTAGGATCTTAATTCACAGGCTGAGTTATGATAATTAATTTCAAAACACTTTCATTTAAGGTGAGTTTAAAGGCAAAGAAGTTAATACAATTACTCTTAATGAGTTTTCACAGTGGTTTTCACCTCTGGGTACACATTAGAATCACCGGGACCTTGGTATTTTTAATCCATACCTGTAGAGAATCTGTTGACAGCAAATTCCAGTGTTCAGTATGCTAGGTTCATTTTTGCAACAGAAAGAAATATTCTGCTTATAATAATGAAAACTTGCAGCAAGAAGGCTCATATATAATTTCCCTCCAACAATGTTTAAAATATAAATCACTTCCCTCTCCACCCCATAGTCATAACCTGATTATTTTTTCATTGGCCTTTGCAAAAGGCCTTTTGACTCTTCTTATTTCAGTCGTGGGGAATAGTTGAAAGAAATCATGGTTTAGGAACCCAGAAAGATGGTCTTCCCCTCCTTTGACATCAGCTAGCTGTATGATTTTAGGTGAGGCCTTTGTGGCCTCAGCTTGCTCCTCAATAAAATGGGCAGATTGTACTAGGCAATCTTGAAAATCCCTTCATTTAGAAAGAAAGCATGGAAATTATGGAAGGAGTCAGAGAGATGGGAGTTTGAATCCAGCTCGGTCCCTTCCTAGATCTTGGACTCGTCTCTGTTTCAGAACAGCCATTGGTAAACATGCACTGGGAAAATGAATTGAGATGGCATGCATGAAGCCTCTTTGCAAAAGACACAATTAAATATTCATTTCCATTCCATTTGGTTCTCTTCCTCCCCTCAGGCTCCTTCCTGAGTTGACAGAAGACTCAAGTAAAATACAAGAAGTGGTTAAGAAACCCACCCAAATGATGAAGGAATTTCTACTTTGGCACATTTTTTTTTTTTTTTTTTGTCCAGTAAATTACTCTTTTCTCTCCAGGTAGCCCAAAGGAGACAGGGAGTTGCTCATGCTGTCAGCAGGCCTTCAACATTCAACGTGCTTCCTAGAGTTGATGACCCCCTTGGGGACCCTGATGGTGGTGGGCATTGGGGGCTACGGGAGAGATGTTTTGGAGGCAAGCCCTGGATGGAAACCTCCAAATCACATTCTGCAGTCACCCACTGGTTATTCCAGCGTTAGGTGAGCCCGACTGGTCTCAGCTACTGCCTTTCATTGCATCAGGGTCAGGCCCTCTGAGTAGCATCTTTGGGTAGATCTGATGCTTCCATCTTTTCATGGGAGGGAAGAGACCATTCAAAAAGGGCAGAAAGGAAAGCAGACGTTTTCTTGACATCTCTGAAAGCGGCATTCCTTCCAATAGCCCGGGTATCCCGGGAACTTGCCCAGCCCTCTATGCAAAAGGGCTTTCTACCCTAAAAGGAACGATCCTTCCGATGAGTCGAGCATGGCAAAGCCAATGGTAGATAAAGCAAGCATAATTCCTTGCCATCTTGAGCCATCGTAACTATAGAATATAAGCTTGGTGTGTCGATGGTGCTTTGAGCCTGGCAGTTGGAAAAACATCTACATCGGACTCGTTCCCTGAATGAATATGATCGGGGGTGTTGGGGTGGATGGGAGAAGAGAAAAATGAACCGGAGCTGTGTGAATTTCATCAGTTTCCGTTCACAAGGCTTTGAGGTAACTTCTTTCAGTTTCCATTCATGCAGGTTTCCCTCCTTTGGAGAGCAACTTTGACTTTCAGGTTGAAAGAAGCTAAACGGAGCTGAAACCACATTATTTGACGTACTTTCAGATTGAGTCGAGGAGAAGAAAGAGGTGGAAAGGTTGCCCCAGACGCCTTCCAATTTCTCCTACAAAAATCTGCTACCGGTTCACCTCCACAGTTCTGTGATTCCTGGTCAGCTGTCCTCTCAGCTAGATTCGAGTTGAATTGGGAACCCCAATTCCCATTTATTTAGCTTCTCCTGGAGGTCCACTCCCCGAGCCCAAGCCCACCCCAGAGGGAGGAGAGCTGGCCTGTGAGGGAGGGGCAAGACCTGCCCTGAAAGACCCACCTGCCCCCAAATGCCACTCTGTTGACCTTTCTGAAATCCCCCTTGGGGCCTGGGATGGTAATCAGCAGAGAATTGGGGTTGGAACCTCACCTCCACAATTTACTATCTGTATGACCTTGGCGGGGTAGGGGAGGGGCGGTTGTTAATGGCCAAACTCTTTTTTTTTAATTTTTTTTACTTATTATTTATTTATTTATTTATTTATTTATTTGGGGCTGTGTTGGGTCTTCGTTTCTGTGCGAGGGCTTTCTCTAGTTGTGGCAAGCGGGAGCCACTCTTCATCATGGTGTGCGGGCCTCTCACCATCACGGCCTCTCTTGTTGTGGAGCGCAGGCTCCAGACGCACAGGCTCAGTAGTTGTGGCTCACGGGCCTAGTTGCTCCGCGGCATGTGGGATCTTCCCAGACAAGGGCTCGAACCCGTGTCCCCTGCATTAGCAGGCAGATTCTCAACCACTGCACCACCAGGGAAGCCCAATCACCAAACTCTTGATGCAAATGTTGATGATTTCTTTAAATTCCTAACATTTGTCTGACTACCTCAAAATCACATCGTTGCTCCAAGTTTGGTTCAGTTATTCAACATGTTTAGTGAGGACTCCTTCGTCTATCTCTAGTCCAGTACCCTTAAAATGCTAAGTGCTTTGGGGAGAAGTCAGGAATGGAGTAGTTAAGAAACATTTAGGAGAATGGGAAACTCTTAGACAACAGAGAGGAAGGAAGATGGGCAGAGTACTCTGAGCGCGGGGAACCCAGGAGGAAGCAGGAGGTTTACGAAGTGGGGCTAGAGGGCGCTGAAGCCAACTCCACTTATTCCACAATTTGGCCCCAGAGAGGAGTTCCACTCATACAAATGCACTCAGTTCCTCCGAAAACCAAGCAGCCCCTCAGTGGAGATTGTGACCGCAGGAGACCCTCTCGTGGGTCTGACTGAGGCCATCATTCTTTCCAAATTACATCCTGTCCCCTCTGAGAGTCCCACTGAGGAAATGGGTCACAGGGCAGCCAACACCCCTGACCCACGTTCCATGGCATTTCCAAATAGAAAGAAGGAGGGAAGGAGGGAGACAGAGAGAGAAAAAGAGAGAGATTATCCTCCACGTAGGGGAAATCACTGCTCCCAAGGTTGCTTTGATTTCTAGAAATTAATAATGTGCATCCTGACAAAATTCCTGCTGCATGTGGAGCCACTGTGGACAGGGATCACTTACTGGAACGAGAAAGCAAGATCGGGTACAGAATAAGAGAAGGAGCTCCAATGAAAACAGACAGGTCCCACTCAGTGAGAATGGGGTTTGCTCAATGTTTCCAGTAACCAGAAGGTCTACATTACATGGTTACATGGTTAGAATCTCCTCAAGGAGATTCTATCGGGGATGGTTTTCTCTCTAGAAGAAAAGCAGCTCAAATGTTCATAGGTCTGACCTGGGCTTAGTACTGAGTCAAGCTCATCTTTGACGATGTAAGTTACAGGAACTGACTCCACAAGCCACCCAGGATACTCAGCTCCTAATGGGTACGTCTGAGACCCTTGCAAAGTCAACCCAAGGGCCAACGACTAAAGCATACACACCCACTTTGGGAAGTGGGGAGCCTCCACCCTGTGCAATGGCCTGTTGGACAGTGACTCAGAGAGGCAATGGTTTGGGGGTATGGAGGTGCTTTTAATGAAAATCCTTGAGGCATGAATCCAAAACTCTTAGCTTGAACCCAAAGACTCCCTGTTACCAAAGCAAAGCTTGCAGAACAGCATTTCCCCAGAGTCCACAAACTCCCTGTGGCAATGATCACTGACTGTCCCCCAATACCTATTCTGTCTTTCTTCTGCAGTCCTTAGATGCGTGATTTTTTTTGTGGGGCACCTGGCTGCCAGATTAAAGACTGCATTTCCCAGCCTTCCTTGCAGTTGTGTGATTGGGTACCTCAGTCCTGGCCAATGAAGTTAAAGTGGTGTGTGCAACTTGCTGGGAATGGTTTTAAAAGCAAAGTCACACCCTTTGTCCCCACCTCTCTCCCCAGCCTTTTTCTGTCCCACTGGCTGGAATGTGGCTATTGTGGTTAGAGCCCCAGCAGCAAACTGGGACCATGACATATTCTAGAGAAGCCACGCATCACGGAGTATTCAGATTAAAGATGCCTGAATCCCTGTTGCCACGGAGTCCAGGGGTGCTCTGGACTGCCTGCCTCTAAACTTATTGAATGTAAGGTGTAAAGAAACTTCTACCCGGTTTACACTGTTGCTCACATCTAAACCTCATGCCTGATGCATTCCCTTAACATGCTGCGTGTTTTCTCGCTTCATTTCCTCTTCCAGTTATTCCAAAATTTCCCCTTCTAATAATTTCAATTATTCAGTTAACAAAGTTAAAATAATCAGAGCTAGCCTTTGTAGAGTGTTTATTATATGCCAGCCACTGTTCTAAGTGCTTTATAGGAATTAATTTATTTGTCACCACAACCTGTGAAGCAGGTCCTGCTTTTTTTTTTTTCTTCTGTTCAAGGATATTTATCATGAGAATGTTTGCAATGGCAAAAAAATAGGAAATAAACTATACCGACGGGGGACTGATTGAATTATTGTGTGTGTGTGTGTGTGTGTGTGTGTGAAAGGGTTATGCAGCTCTCTCTATACTGATATGGGACAATCTCCCAGGTGTGTAGCTAGTGAAAAAGGCAAGCTATCAAAGTGTGATTTGACCAATCAGGAAACTGAGGCATAACTTGATGTTACATTTCTTACAGATGGTTTGATATTTGAATCCAAATTATCTAACTTCAACTCTGAAAAGTAAGAGAAAGGGATGGATTGGCCCGGGTCTTCAGCTGCCAGCTGAGGTTCACAGTGGTGAGGGGAATCTATCCACTGAGCAGAAAGTTGGATCAGATGATTTCCAAGATGCATTCTGGTTCTAAAAGTTCCATAATTGCATGACTAGGAGACATTGTATGATCCTTAGGCCACCAGTGAAGATTCACTGATGTGTATCACACCTCTCTTCCTGAGAGAAAGAGAGTGAACTGGAACCTTTTTTTTTTTCGGTACGCGGGCCTCTCACTGTTGTGGCCTCTCCCGTCGTGGAGCACAGGCTCCGGACGTGCAGGCTCAGCGGCCATGGCTCAGGGGCCCAGCTGCTCCGCGGCACGTGGGATCCTCCCGGACCGGGGCACAAACCCGCGTCCCCTGCATCGGCAGGCGGACTCTCAACCACTGCGCCACCAGGGAAGCCCAAACTGGAACCTTTTAGATATATTTTCAATGCCTTTGTTACAGCATGATTCTAGATTCATCAGAAACTCAGTCAGAACTTGCATTTTCCCAAGTTTCTGATGAATCAAGCCTCATCTCCATCCAGTCATGTTTCATTCAGTCAAGAACAAACCAACAAAATCCTTTCCACGTTCAAGTCTCTATGCTACCTGATCAGAGAGATATAAAATAAAATAAAATAACAAGAATATGACACTGTCCATGCCTCCAAACCCTGTGAACTCTTAGGATAAAAGAATCATGTAAAAGAGTCTTAGGCTTGAATTCAGAAGAACTTGGCTTATGTCCTGGACCTTAAGAAAGTCACTTTTCCTCTTTGAGTATCAATTTCCTCATATTTGAGTTGGGATCGATAAGACTTGGATGAAAGAGTTGGCGTGAAGATTAAGTAGCATGATTATAACACGCTGTACATCAAAAAGCACTAAAACCATGTATAATTCTTAACTGCCCTTTATAATCTTCATAAACCTCTTTGACACACATTTTCTATATCATTTATTCCTTATCACAATCCAGCAGGATGTGTCACGTGAATAGTGTCACCCCATTTTACAGAGGAGGAAACTGAGACCCAGGAACATGAATTAACTTGGCCAAGTTCACAGTCATTCCGTAAAAGAGTCAGCCCTTAGAGCAGACACCTTCAAGCTGAAATCCTGACTGTGCCGTCTCCAGATGGTGAAGCCGCAGACAGGACACTTAGCAATTTTAACATGAGCTCTGGAGCCAGGCTCCCTAGGTGTGAATCCCAGATCTGCCACTGCGTCCTGTGCAACTCTAGAAAAGTGGCTTAACCTCTCTGTGCCTTGGCTCCCTCATCTGTAAAATGGAGACGGAATAAGGTTAGAAGCATGATGAATGTTTAAAGATTCTCTACAATATTTTGTTCACGTACTGAAAGTTTCACTTTCAAATCTCTCCACTGTCTTTCTAAAGGACAGTCCTGTGCTTGGCTTGAAGGAGCTTTCAAGTCTGCTCTTCCTTCAGTTCATGAGGGTCTGGTGTCCACACCTGTTGCAATGGCCCAAAACCTCAAAGGAAAAGGACATCATAAGAGGTACATTGATTCCTCAGCTGGGGGCCAGAACCCCAGGCTGCGAGCTCACCCCGTGCAGAGAATTTACACCTCTGAACAGGGAAGAGTAGACTCTGCTGAGCAACAGAGGAAAAGCAGGAAGGAGGGATCAAATCCTAACTGTCCAGGCTTGACTCTCACCATGTAAACACTCCCTGGCTGCACACGGACACCCACGGCCGCACTGGCGTATACATTTACACTGGGACCAAGCAGATGAATTGGCTCAATTCACTAAGACTCTTGTTTAATTTGGAGGCTTGAACATCCAACTGCCAAGTGAAATGCCTGTCTTAGAAAGCGCCTGTGTATTTTAAAGGAACATTGCATGCATTTTAACCAGAGATTTCCGCTGTGTGTTTATTTCCAATAGTAGAAGCGCCAAAGGGTGGTAAGTTTGTTGCCTCTCGTCTGTGGTTTTTGGGACAAGATGACTGGCCCGCCTGAGGACATTGAATGATGGGCTACAAGGAGTGAACTGGAAATCAGTGGGGTTCCTCTGTGCCCCATTGTTCAGCAACCAGGGAGAGGAAGGGGCTAGTGTTAGTCTGAAGTCTAGGGTGCTTGCTGATGCTATATTTTATCCAAGCCGTCAATGTAATGTTTGAATATTGCTTTGCAGTTAGAATTTTTTCACATGCATTCTGTATGTCACTGGGCATTAGAAAGACTACTGGTCTGGTTACATCCTGGGGCATCTCAGGTTATGCACATAGCCTGATGCTAGCAAGAGCCGTCACCCTACTTAAACTGATGCCACGTCCTCGGTATGTGGTCTTAGATCACTTAACCTCTCTGTGTGTCTCTTTCCTCATGTCCCTACATGTGAGGTCGTGAGGATTAAATGAGTTAATGCATGTAAAGCATTTAGCATCCAAACCATAGTGAACGCTCAATAGGTATTTGTGACAATGATGCTGAGGATGGTCATGATGATAAGGGTGGAGGTGATGATGGTGATGACAGCAAGGATGCTTCTCTCTCCTCCTTTTTGGTAAAATAACAGTATTAATAGATTCCAGTCACTTGAGGTCTATTGTGAGCCAGGAAACCACCCTGATGGGCACTTTATATACATTGTGTCTAATCTGTAACAACCCCTATGTTCTAGCTGGGAAAATGGAGGATCAGGCTGGTTAAGTAACTGGCCTAAAGTCACAGCCCTAATAAAAGGCAGAGGGTTTGGATCTGTGGATACCTCCCTACCACAGTGCACACCTTTTTGCTGCATCTCCTGGACAGTTTAGTCCTCTTAAATGCTTTCCAGAAAAGGAGGTGTGTAATATAAATAAATGAACATACAAACAGATCTTTTGAAAGCTGAGTTCTTGCCGGTTTCCCCTTCCTCTCTACATTTTGTTTTACTTCTGTCTTGACTTTTCTACCTCCTACAAGCTTCTGTTCCCAAGTTTCCTGTTCACAACACCCCTCGTTAGAAAGTGTTTTGTGTAACAAGAGTTTTTCCCGAGGCCCCAAGTTATGGCAATGCCAGTTTGGAAATCCTGGGTTAAGTAGACAATGTATTGATTGGAAATGACAAAGTTGCCTGACTCATTTCAGTGGGCCTGTGGGGACTGAGCACCCGGCATGTACCGGCAACAGTCCTATGTGTAGGAACAAAGCCCCTGCTTCCACCAACCTGCATTCTGGAGGATGATACCTACAGCTCCTATACACAGAAAAAATCACTAAAGCTGTATTCTTTGCAGGGAAAGCCATGCATTTCAAAGCATTCATGTCTTCAGCCCATTCTGGAGTCAAGAATTTCAGAATCCAACCCCAGCTGGGAGAGACAAGGAGTTGGGGACACTGAGATTTAAGTCTTGGTGCTACTTTCTTCATCTGTGACCTCAAGCAAGGATTAGCCCCTCTGATCTTCAGGTTAGTCCTTTGCAAGGGAGGTGACACCCAATCCCTCGGTAACAATGCTGTGCTTTTGCCCCATATATTTAACCATCACATTTTACATCAGCATTTCCTTTCGTTGTGCCAAGCCCGGCCCTCCAGGTCACGGGAGACATCAGCTCCCTGGATCTCTGTGGAGCGCAATGAACTAGTAGCCACCACTGCACGCTGACCATTCAGGGGCTCCACCCCCTTGTGCGGCTCGAGACCGAGGATTCCGAGTGGGGAGCACAGGCAGCAGCAGATGTGCCGGCTGAGCTGAGAATGAGGGGTGGCCAAGGCCTTGAGAGGAGACTGGTCCATCCTAGACAAGACAGCATGTGCCCCCCAGACCCTCTTGCCAGCCCACAGTTGCTGCCTAGCTTGTTGATGGAAATAAATTAAGTGAAAGCCATTTAAGCGAAGTGGTGTTTGTGTGTGGTTTCTCTTAGTCAATATCCTGTACCTAGGTCCTTGTTTTGACGTTTGGGTGTAGTTCCTCAGAAAGAAACCTTGACCCTCCAAAACCACTGAAGTTCTGCCTGTGGTCAGGCTGCTTCCTCACTCAGTCCTGCACCCAGATGCAGCAGATTAACCTAGTCTTTGAGATTAACCTAACCGACACCGAAGGGCCCTGAATTCAAGTCCCACCTTTTCACTCACGAGCTGTGTGACTTTGGGAAAGTTACTTGACTTGTCTGTGCCTTGGTTTCCAAATCTCTAAAATAGGGATAATACTATTGGGGGTTGTTTTAAAGATCCAATTAAATAATGGATGTCAAGAACTTAGGACAGCAAGCACTTAGAAACTGGTAAAAGACAAAAAAAATGCATAATAGCTGATTCTTATCGGGTAGAGTCGGGAGGAAGAAGGGAGGGGGCTTAGGAGAAATAGCTGTGCCCAGCATACCTTAAGCATAGGCCCTGGGCAAAAACGCATGGTAATCTAACCTTGTTTCTGAAAAAGAATGGATATGTATATCCATTGCCCAGTGGGCGGCAACACTTTCTTCCTAGTGGAGAAGCAGGCAGGCCCGGACCTCAGAGCCCCACAAAACAGTGGCATCTAGCTTATCTTTTTATTTTTTTATTTTATTTATTTATATTTTTTTTGCGGTATGCGGGCCTCTCACTGTTGTGGCGTCTCCCATTGCGGAGCACAGGCTCCGGACACGCAGGCTCAGCGGCCATGGCTCACAGGCCCAGCCACTCCGCGGCATGTGGTATCTTCCCAGACCGGGGCACGAACCCGCGTCCCCTGCATCGGCAGGCGGACTCTCAACCACTGCGCCACCAGGGAAGCCCTAGCCTATCTTTTTAAAAGCCTGAGGGATTTCATGTCCCAGAGCAGGCCAGAGGGACACAGAAGTAGTTTTGTATATATATATATATATATATGTATATCTGATTCACTTTGCTGTACACCTGAAACTAACACAGCATTGTACATCAACTAGACTCCAATAAAAATTTCCAAAAAAAAATCTAACCTTGCTTCAAGTACCCACCAAGAGCTTGACATCTTCCAGACATCTTGGGATAGATATACATTTCCTGATTTTACAGAGAGATGAACAACCATGGCTCAGACACACTAAGAGGCTGCTGTCACACAGGTGGCTAGTGAGTGTCTTGAGGAAAGGGACCACTTGGGGTTATTCATCACTGTATCCACCATCCCATTACCCGGCACCTTGTTGCTCTGCCTGCCTCGCCTGGCAGCAGGTCCCTCCCAGATGACCCGCGTCTTACAGGCAAGAGATGAGATGATGCCCGAGACTTGGTCATGGCAACTGAGGAAGAGGGAAGTTATTAAAAACCCTACTTACCGGGCCTCCCTGGTGGCGCAGTCGTTGAGAGTCCGCCTGCCGATGCAGGGGATACGGGTTCGTGCCCCGGTCTGGGAGGATCCCATATGCCGCGGAGCGGCTGGGCCCGTGAGCCATGGCCGCTGGGCCTGCGCATCCGGAGCCTGTGCTCCGCAACGGGAGAGGCCACAACAGTGAGAGGCCCGCGTACCGCAAAAAAAAAAAAAAAAACCCTACTTACCAGACAACTTCTGTGTCCCTCTGGCCTGCTCTGGAATGTAAAACCCCTCAGGCTTTTAAACTGACAGACCAGATGCCAGTTTGTGAGGCTCTGAGGTCTGGGCCTGCCTGCTTCCCCACTAGGAAGAAAGCATTGCCACCCGCTGTGCAATTGTCCACACAGCTTCCGTCTTGGGCATATGGGCCCCCTCCATCACCCACCAGCAGGAAGGATGCTCCTGTCTCCTACCTCTGACTCACCTCCCACAGTCACTTCACCTCCCATCTGGTAACATTCATTTGTGCATGTGGGATTTCCTCCTTCCCCTTTCAATCTCAGGAATTAAGACAGCTGGCCCCAGACCGACACCCCTTCTTGGCCAAAGCTGGTTCCACCCCTGAGCATTGCTCTCCTCCCCACCACATGCCTCCCCTTTCCTCACCTCTCTGGCCAAGCCCCACCCTGGAGCACTTCCTGAGGGTGGGGCCTATGTTGGAAGTTGCCTAGCCCAAGCCAAGGCCACATGGTTCCAGGGCAACTGGGGCAACAACACAGTGGATGACAATAGAAGGCAACGAGGGAAAATGCACAGACGGGACGGAGCATCCGCAGAAAGGACAGGTGGGCTGGAGAAGGTGTCATGGTGGAGGGGCAGATAGACAGGTAGGATACGGACAGGCCCAACTGGGTGTGGAGGCGATGCCTTACTGAGAACCCTGGTGCACTGTGGGTGAGGAGGTAAACTGGGGTAGCCACCATGGAAAGCAGTGTGGAGGTTCCTCACAAAATTAAAAATAGAGCTACCATATCATCTAGCAATTTCACTTCCGGGTATTTATCTGAGGAAAATGAAAACTCTAACCCAAAAAGATATCTGCACCCCCATGTTCATTGCAGCTTTATTTGCAAGAGCCAAGACATGGAAGCAACCTAAGTGTTCATCAACGGATGAATAAAAAAATGTGAGATATATATATATATATATATATATATATATATATATATATATATATGAATATTACTCCACCATAAAAAAGAAGGAAATATTGCCACTTGTGACAACATGGATGGAACTTAAGGGCATTATGCTAAGTGAAATAACAGACAGAGAAAGACAAATTCCATATATTCTCACTTACATGTGGAATCTGAAAAAACAAAACAAAAACCAACCCCAAGCTCCTAGATACAGAGGACAGATAGATGGGTGGTTGCCTGAGGTAGCGGGTGGGGTGAGCAAAGTGGGTGAAGGGGACCAAAAGGTACAAATGGCCAGTTGTAAAATAAATGTCCTGGGGGTGTAATGTACAGCATGTGACTATAGTAAATAATACTGTAGTGCATATCTGAAAGTTACCAAGAGAGCAGATCTAAAAGTTCTCATGACAAGAAAAAAAAATTGTAACTATGTATAGTGCTAGATGTTAACTAGACTAATTGTGGAGATCACCTTGCAATATATACAAATATCGAATCATTATGTTATATACCTGAAACTAATATAATAGTACATGTTAATTACCTCTCAAGTTTTTAAAAAAGGAGATGGCCTGCTGAGAAATCCTGAACCAACTGTTACATCTGGAAAGGGACCCGAGGGATATTGCACCAGCCTGATAATGTTGAGACAGAGACCCCAAAGGTGTGACAGCTCCCCAGTCCACCTGGAATCTTGGAAAACACGTAGGTTTTGAGGTCAAATCGTCATGAGTTCTAATCCTGCCTTTGCCCTTCTGACCTATGGCACCTGGAGAAAGTCGCTCAACCTCCCAAGCCTCAGTTTCCTTATCTGCAAAATGGGACTGTCAGTATCTATCTCAAGAGAGTTGATGAGAGGATTACTGGCTAGATGTGCATAAATCACTGAGCCCTGAGCCTGGTCATATCCTGAGCTCCATAAATGATTCTCTACTGTCCTCAGGATCAAGGGCAAACCCCTCACTCCATGCTTATGAACTCTCATACAAACATATCCACTATCGTAATTTAATTTTATATTCAGAAATTGATGTTTTTTATTGTAGTCATAATACACACCACAAGATACAAAGTTCAACAAAACCTTAAGCCAGTAGGGATGCAAATTGAAAAAAGGCCCAGATCTGTCCACAGCAGGAGTCAGGCTTCAGTCAGCATAAAATTGTCATGCTCTCAGTAGAGGGCAAGGGTCTTTAAGATTGAAAATCTTGGACTTGGGGTCTCCTTAGGGTCCCTCTGGCTACAGGAGTCTAAGTCTGACTTGGGGAAGGCTGGGAGGAGCAGAAGAGAGAATCTTATCCTCTGAGCCTGCATGGGATCGGGGATTGAGGTATGAGCGCCGCATGCAGGGCTTGTCTTCCTTGTCTTCCCTGCAGTGGGGTGTAGGAGTGGGGGCCATAGTAGGTTTAGAAGCAGAATGCTTTCTGTGAGCCCCTTTACAACAGAGGACAAACGCCGGAGTCCAAATGACCATCAGTATTCCAGAACTCTCCAGTCTTCCTGGAAGTTCTCAAGCCATTAGCCAAGCACTCTCTCAACATTTAGAAGGGAAAAAAAAATTAGCATCTTTTGCTTCCTGAGTACATGCTATAAATCTCTGTACCCATCTTCTACATACCTTCCGTCTCCCCTCCCACTTTAGCCAAGCACTCAGAGGATTCTGGGTGGCTTCTACATCCCTCACACCAAGTTCTAGCTTTCTGGAGAACCAGGAACCAGCCACTACCACTTCCACTGGTTGGACTGCATAGGAGCATCCTAGGCTTGGCTAGGATATGATGTAAATTGTGGAGATTGAGAAGCAGCCAGACCCCAGCCTCCTCTTCCCCTGCCTGGAGGATCCATCTCCTCTCACATCTGCTTAATCAGATGGACTGCAGACCCATTTTTGCAAAAGTAGGTTAAGGTCAGAACCAAGACAGCTGCAGAAAGAAGCAAATTGCTTGTGGACCCCCACCTGGGCTATCAGCTCACTCTGGCCCTGGAAATGACTAGACCATGTTTGGGCATCCATGTTGACCAGCTGGCCTCCAGTGAAATTAGGTCCCAAGGAAATCTGAGCTTCCATCTCCTTGGAGCTGCATTGACTCTGGGTGCACCTGTCTTATTCACGTTTGTGCCTTGAGAGAACCATGTGGGAACGAAGAAGAGGTGCCCCAGGCCAGCCTGGGGAGGAGCCTGTGTCAAGTGCATACAAGAGCCATGCTTACAAGGCCAAGTGTGGGAATACTGGATAACCCAAGCAGGTCATACCCTTGAGCCATGGATGCATCCTCCCCTCACCTGCAACTCCAGCCAGCTGTCTTCATAATACCTGTGTGTAGACAACAAACAAGCCAGGTGAGAGTGTGGGTAGCTCAGGGAAACTCGTTGCCATGACCATAGAAGAACCCAAGCAGCCCTGAGGGTAGAGATAGGCTAGCATCATCTTTAAGTGTAGAAAGGACCACTCTTCTCAGAGTGGTCCTTTCTCTTCTCACAGCTCCATCACTCTGAGTAGCAAACACCTTCTCTACCCACTCAAGTGCTGGCCAGGATGGTAGATGATTGTTCAGGGCTGGAGAAACTATATCAGTGAGGGTCCTGATCCCAGACCTGAAAGCAACATAGAGATTTCCCTGAGTACAAGGCTCTCCTCCCCAGGGCCTCTCTCCTCTGGTCCTGAGCTCTGGAGGCGGCAGCCCTGCAGCAGCTTCTGTGACGGGACCAATTAGAAGAGCCTCCTCGGGCTGGTCGGGGCCCAGGTTTCCACCCATCATGTCATTGCACTGACCACCTGGCAGAAGTGGATGCTCTCAGAATCAGCTGGCTAAGCTTGGATGATCTAGGTGGAGAAAGGCTTTCCTTTTCAAATCTGGTTGAATTATGTTTTTGTACCATTTCTGCTATAACTATTATGATCACGCTTACAGTGCAACATGGACAAAGATCCGTCTTGACCACAAACAAGAACCTCATAGAAGACAATGTAGTGACACCCCCCACTACGCGATATCTACTTAAAGGACCCCCATAAGGGCTCCGCACCCCCCAAAAGCTCTCTCTAGCTGGCTTGTCACCATCCAAGGAATTGCCATCTTTACAGTTTCATTCCTTTGGGTTAAGGTAGTGTTCCCTGTCAAAGTATAAAAATTCCTGGGAGGATAACACATTGAGTGCTGGTCTCCAGCATCTTAGAATCCATTCATCATGCTTTCATCACCCTCACCCAGACCGTCGCAGCAGCCCCCTTGCCAGCTGCCCTGCTCTGCTTTTTCCTCCCTCCCACCCATCGTCTCCTCTTCTGCCAGCGATTACTTTTAAAAACCTCAGTCCTTGCCGCTTCCCTGCCTAACAACTTCCCCTTCTCCTATAGAATCCAACTCAAACTCCTTAGGGTTCAAGGTCTCTCATTTTTTAGTCCCTGCGTAGAGATGGAGACTCTTCGCTTCCGTCACCCACACCCTGACCATTTGTTTCCCGAACAAACAAGCTTCTTTCACATCTCTCTTCCCCAGGGTGTTCCATTTGCCTTTCCTCCTCCCGTCCTCCTGAATTGAGAGGCACCTGAAATTGTATCCCTGTTGGCTGGGTTTTCACATCCCACCCCATGCTTCTATGAACCCTCTGTCCTGCCTTTCTCTTCACCCAAAGATTCTTTTTGGACCCCTCTAGAAAGACACTCATCCCAGGGCCCCATGATTATGTTTGGGTCTATTGAATATAATATAAAGAATAGATTGTATTATATTTTTTCATATATATATATATATATATATATATATATATATATGCACAATAGGTATAATAATATTCCTTCCCCCTTTCTACTGTGAGTTCTTTGTAGACAAGGACTTTGTCTAATTCATCTGCTTGCCCCAGATCCCAGCACCGGCCACACAGCCAGCCTTCAACAAATATGTGTTCTCTGCCACCCCTGACAGTCAGCTAGGAGATTTTGATATGGAAAAAGGGAGTGATGGGGCAGAATGGGGTAAAAGCAGTAACATACTTTGGTCTGAATACAGCAAGCAGTCACTTGAAGCCTGGATCCAGGAGAAGAATCATAAAAGGTAAGAACTTAGGACTGGCATCACCTTCCAAGTCCTGGCCTCCAGGTCAGCCCAACCTTAGCAAAGACTGCTAGCCACTTACAGCTTCTAAACCTCTCTACCAGAGTTGATGTCATTTTATCTTTTTTTTGGGGGGGGGCTTCATTGGGTCTTCATTGCTGCGTGCGGGCCTTCTCTAGTTGCCGTGAGCTGAGGTTACTCTAAGTTGCGGTGCGCGGGCTTCTCATTGCGGTGGCTTCTCTTGTTGCAGAGCACAGGCTCTAGGCGCACTGGCTTCAGTAGTTGTGGTGCGTGGGCTTCAGTAGTTGTGGTGCGTTGGCTTCAGTAGTTGTGGCTCGCGGGCTTCAGTAGTTGCGGCACACGGGCTTAGTTGCTCCACGGCATGTGGGATATTCCGGGACCAGGGCTGGAAACCTGCAGGAGACCAGGGCCTGTCCCCTGCATTGGCAGGCGGATTCTTAACCACTGTGCCGCCAGGGAAACCCCGTCATTTTATCTTGACTCCCAAATTTAAATTTCCAAATATACGTGTGTTATTTTTCTGTCATCAGTTTCTAATTTAATGGCGTTATAGTCAGAAAACGTGGTCTGTGTGTTCCTGATTTTTTTGAAACTTAGTAACCTTTATTGCATAATATATGGCCAATTTCTATAAACATTTACACAGGAAAAACTATGTAAGCCCCAACTGTGGGGCACAGGGCTCCCTGTATGTCCACCAAATCGATCTGGTTCTGTGAGCTGTTCAAACCCTCGACAGCTGTACTAACTCATGGTCTGCTTAGTCTGAAGTCCATTGTGTTTAACATCTGCCCCTGTGATGGTGAGATTCACAGCCTCTCCTCCTAATTCACTCTTTCTCGACAAACATTATCTGCTTTCACTTGCCTCAAAGAGTTGTCAGCTCCAGGGAAGAGAGGGTTTGTGAACTACAAAGCAACCCATGCAGGTTAATTATTACTGCTGAAAATTTTCGCAACACCTCTCACCATCTTGAGAAGAATAAAAAGCCTTTTTTTAAATTTATTTATTTATTTTGGCTGCATTGGGTCTTCGTTGCTGCACATGGACTTTATCTAGTTGCAGTGAGCAGGGGTTATTCTTTGTTGTGGTGCGAGGGCCTCTCGTTGTGGTGGCTTCTCTTGTTGTGGAGCATGGGCTCTAGGAGAGCAGGCTTCAGTAGTTGTGGCTCACGGGCTCCAGAGCACAGGCTCAGCAGTTGTGGCACACAGGCTTAGTTGCTCCGTGGCATGTTGGATCTTCCCGGATCAGGGCACGAACCCGTGTCCCCTGCATTGGCAGGCAGACTCCCAACCACTGCACCACCAGGGAAGTCCCCTAAAAGGATTTTTAATAGTTCTTTTAGGCCTTCTTCCCATCTTCCTCATCATTGCTCCATGGCTGAACACCTACTGTGTGTGGGCTCTGCTCACTTCATTCTTGGGTTTCCCCTCCAATGCCCGTGAGGAGGTGTCATTAGTCTCAGAGGGAAGAGCCTTGCTCAGATCCCAAGTTCATAAAGCAGCAGAGTCTGGAGCAGAGCCCAGGTTGGCCTGCCTCCAAAACCTATGCTTTTATTATGTTTTGTTTCATTGCTTAAATTGTTTTTCTAATGATGAAATATTTCATATGTATACAGAATCATATACATAACACTATATAGAAAGTATAAAGAATAATCCCTACCACGCAGCCTTAGGCATAGTACATTCTAGATGCTTTTGAATCCACCTGTGTGCCCACCCCATTCTCATTCCCTCCACCCTTTTCTCTGGGGTATCCACTCTCCTTAATTTTATGGGTATTTTTTTCACCTTGCTTTTTTCTCAGTAGTTTTACTATGTGTGTATATATTATACATAGATATATGTAATAATATATTATTGAGTTGTACATAACTCTGAACTTCAGTTAAGTGAGTTCATACTACACATATTCTTCTGCAACTTGGGAGATTCATCTTTATTAATTTGACTAGAGGGATATATTCATTTTCACTTCTAAATAATTCCACTGTGTGAATGTATATCACCATTTATTTATTTCTCCTACTACTGGTGGATATATAGTTTGTTCCTACTTTTTGCTTAACAGTGGTGCTGTAAATATGCTTATCTCTTGGTGTACATAAGCAAAAGTTTCCCTAGAGTGTAAATACTAGGAGTGTGTCTTAGCTTGGGCTGCCATAAGAAAATACCAGAGACTGGATGGCTTAAACAGCAAAAATTTATTTCTCGAAGTTCTGGAGGCTAAAAATCCAAAATATAGGTGTCAGCATGGTCATTACCTGGTTAGAATTCTCTTCCTGCTTGTCGACAGCCACCTTCTCACTGTGTCTTGACATGGCAGAGAGAGACAGTAAGCTCTCTTATAAGGGCACTAACCCCATCATGAGGACCCCACCCTCATGGCCTCATCTAGACCTAACTATGTCTCAAAGGCCCCATCTCCAAATACCATTCCACTGGGGGGTTAAGGCTTCAACATGTGAATTGAGGAAGGGAGCACAATTCGGTCCAAAGCAGAGTGGAATTGCTGGGTCATAGGTTACACCTATCTTCAAACTTACTAGATATTGCCAAACTGTTGTCTAAAGAAGTCAATTCAAACTCCACGCTCCTGAACGGCTTCCTAACTCAGCCACCTGCCTCCTTCAGTATGCCTCCCATTAACATTCTTCACCCAGATTCAAAATGTTCTCTCTCCAAGAGCTTAAGAACCTTTTATGTGTCATGATCTGTTTCTCTTCCCTGCCCCCTTGCCCGGCCACCCTACCTTGTTTGTCTCCTCCCACCATCACTTCTCCCCACCTTCCTGGTGATGACACTGGCTGACACACACCCACACCCTACCTGTGCTCCAGGAATCCAGTGTGCTTTCAGGGGCAGAGTAGAAACTAACATTCCTCTCTCAAAGGCATGTGGAGAGATGGTGCCCCAGCTTCCCTATGGTTAACCACCGTGAATAAGCCAAGCAGTGACAGAATCAGTGGGCGCTGAAAATCTTAGAGGTGGAAGAGGTCCAAGCAATCGTCGTCTACTCCCCCTTTAACACAGGAGGAAGTGAACACCCAGAGGGGAAAGTGTTTTGCCCAAGGTCACCAAGCCAGTGAGGGGCCACTGGGCTGGAACAATAAGTCCTGTGTTGTGAGCAGAAGTTACCATCCCGGCAGTTTGTAGGGACAGGGGTAACGTTATTCTAATTCTGGTTTTTGGATACAAACAGCGAGTCTCATCATAGTCTAAAGCAGAAAATTTAGGTTGTCCCAAATGAATCACCTGTTTGGGGAGCTGATTTTTGAGGGCTAATTTTACGTCCAACCAAAGCAGACAATAATGAGTACATTACAGCAAGGGGTTTGTTTCTAGCATAGGACAATGAATACCTTGTTCATACCATCATTCATTCAAAAAGTATTCCTTGAACAGCTGCTATGTGCCATATTCTAGGCACTATATCAGGAAAGCGGGGGAGGGAGGGGAAACAGGCGAAAATCCCTGCCTTCTTGGAGCCTACTTTCTAGTGGGTGATAACAGACAATAACAAACAAAAAAAGATAAAAAACGAACAAGCACATAAATATCAGTGTGTAGGTGTCTGTGTGCGTCAAGTGGTAGCGACCACTCTGAAGAACAGCAAAGCCAGGTAAGAGAGAGACAGAAAACAAGGGCCAGCAGGGGGCGCTGTTTGTAATAAGGTCTGTGGGAGGGTAGAAGGAAATGATGTCGGAAAGATGGCAGGACCAGATAGATCATTTGGGTTTATCTCTATTCATTGCTCTATAATAAATTGCTGTAGGCAAACTTTATGGCTTCAAATATTTCAAATGTATCATCTTGCAGCTCTGGAGGTCAGAGTAGGACATGGGTCTCACTGGGCTGAAATCAAGGTGTCAGTGGGGCTGGGTTCCTTCCTGGAGGCTCCAGGGTAGGATCCCTTGCCTCCTCTTTTCTAGCTTCCAGAGGCTGACGTCGCTCCCTGCCTCCTGGCCCCCTTGTCTCTACCTTCAAAGGCAGCAACAGGGTGTCAGGTCCTTCTCACCTGGAATTCCTCTGACCATCTTTCCATACCCACAAGTCCACCTCTCTGTTCTCAGCCGGGCAGGGTTCTTCACTCTTAGGGACTTGTGGGATTAGGGTTGAACCCACTCGGATCGCCCAGGGTACCTTCCCCATGTCAAGGCCCATCCTCTTAATCACATCTGCAGCATCCCTTTTACCACGTGAGGTAACACACAGGCTCCAGGCATCAGGCCATGGACATTTGGGGACCATTAGTCTGCCAACCACGAAAACCACTGGAGGATTTTGGTAGAAGAGTGACCTGATTTCTAAACGGCTGCTTGGCAAGGAACAGACCACGGGAGGCAAAGTTGGGGGGCGGGGTGGGCAAGGGGACCAGCTAGGAAGCTGCTGCAAGTACCCAGGGCAGGGGAGGTGGCGGGGAAGGAGGACGTGGATAGGAGCCGTGGAAGTTTCAAGAGGCCTTCTTTCTGCGGGTGTATTTTAAAGGTAGAGGCAGTAGGATTACCTGACCAACTGGACGTGGAGGGTGGTAGGAAGAGAAGAGTTGTGTGATTCCAAGGATTTTGGTCAGAGAATGGAGTTGCCTGTCATCGGAGGGAAAGATGCTGAAAGAAACAAGGGGTGGGGAGGGATGAAATGAGGCAGTACTTCCACCCACCAGAGTTAAGCTAATGCCTCTGCTCTGGCCCCCAGCTTTCAGGATTTTATGTTTCAGTTGGGAAATCAAGACACACAAGATAACACAACTGATTACTTCTGAAACATCAGAACTTACACTTACAAGTGAACGCTGTCCCCAAAGCTGTCATCTCGGGAAGCCATATACATTTATTCCAAGGCTGCTGCCCAAACAGCCAAACAGCCAAAACATCCTTGGAACTTCTTTCTAGGAACTGGATTGATTTACGGGCTGTAAAGAACATCAGCCTTGTCACTTCTCCATCAGAAGTTCAGTTTGAACATTGACTTTATTCACCGGACCTGACTCAACCTTCAGAGAATTAAAACCATTTTCCCAGAATGATAATTGGCCACCACGGGGGACAGGCACATCTCTAGCTGTGGCCATGCCACTGGAAAAGTCGGCTGCCATCTCCAGGGAGGACGAATTTCCTTCTACAGACCAGTACCCCATCCAGTGGAGGTGAGAGCCACCTCCCTCCAGAAGCTCCAGTAATGATGTCATTAATATTGGTCAGAGGTGGTCTTCTTAACAGCCCAGCCCTCATCTGGGTGTATAGATTTGGGTATAATATGGTTTAAAATTGTGCAACTTGGTGATAGTGGATCATCCATACATTTCACAGAGACATTTTTTCCTCTGGTTTCAATACCAGGCATATTCATGTTTCTCATAAGCTACTGGATTGTTCAGATTGTATGGTCCTAGTGAAGATGCAACTGGTCATATTTCTTCCTTCATTCTACAGACCAGAAAATTTTCTGTTTGCTCATTTGTAAAATATGGAAGCTTACTTTCTAGTGGGTGCTAACAGACAATAACAAACAAACAAAAAAACACAAAAAACCAACAAACACAGTGTGTAGGTGTCTGTGAGTGTCAAGTGTATCTTCTTAGGGTAGTTTTGAGGAGGAAATCAGACATTCCATATAAAGCACTTCACACGATGCCTGAGACACTCTTGAGAAATTGTATTAACCTCGGTCCATGTGCAGGATCACGTTTACCAGCTCACTGCTCACCTTTTACTTTTCCCTGGAAGAACTTACTCCTTTCAGGCTCCAACTGATGGTGTTGCTTGCTTCTGATTCTTGCCTGGTTTTCCCAACATTCCCTTCGAGTACCTTAGCCGTCCAGTTGGCCGTGAGGATCAAGCGGGTGAGCAGGGGTCTTCTTTTCCTACCTTCACTACCCTTCCCCTTTCTCCTCCGACTGCCAGGCCATCCCAAAGACAGGCAACGGCCCTGCCAAACCAATGTCCTATAAATTATCAGCCCTGCCTGCTGCCTTCATGATGGACCTAATACAGAGGTAAACTACTACCTGGACTTCCCCTGCAGAAAACAACAAAGACTTCATAGGCTACAGGTAGGAAACTTGGTCTTTGCTGGTATCTGGATGCCCAGAGAGAGAGGTGAGCTCTATCTAAGAAAAACTTTGGGTCTCCATCCCTTTCATTTAAACCAACACCCATGATTTCCATTAACCTGAGAAATAATTACGTGACGTTGCCAGGAGCACCTTTCTTCTCTCACAGGGAATTTTGGGGGCATTTTAACAGAGGCTTCTGGAATCCGTGCGTGGTTCATGCTTCAAATCTGAGTCACTAGTGACCCAGTTGTTTGGAATTTTAGTCCAGTGGGGGAGATAGTTTTGTCCAGAATATCCTTTAGAAGCACCCCAAAATGGCAGTGAATCATGGCTCATTTTCTCTGTTTGTCCATGAGTTAGAGTGGCCCTAAGGGCAGTGTGAGGCCCGCTCTACCCCTCCTGCCCTATTTCTCCTCCTCCCCTGTCCCTACCAGGCCCTTTAAGAGGAGTCATGACCCGTGGTTGATGAGATCATTGTCCACATTAGATGAGAAAATGGATTTTTAAAACTCCCTGCTCTGTTCCTGGCACATAATAGGCCCTTTATTAATGTCAGGGTAATTGTCTCTCCCATCCCCCATGTTTGCCCACCAAAACCATGAAGTTCAGACCCCAAAAGACAATCTTCAGAGGCTCTGATCTGGCTGTGAAGATCCCCAGCCTCCAGAACCTTCCCCAGCCCATTTATAACATCACAGTCTCACTATAGCTGCTGATGGACCAGCCATGTCCATCTTTCTTTCTGAGTCTCCAGGACTTTATAGAAACTTCCAACCACTTGATTTGACAAATGACTTTCTGAGTGGAAGGGGGTTTTACATTTAATACATATCATAAGAGACATCAGAGCTATGCTCAGGAGATCAAATAGTTTCTTCAGCTAAGAATGTAAGCATGATCCTCATTAATATCTTTCCAACAAAGGCCCTGAGCTCCCCACCCCCGTTCCTCTATGATCTCAGTTTATTAATGTTGCTGTCCCCTCCCCCTGGTTAAGCTGCGCTCACCGCAGAATCTCATTCCAGTCTGATGTACACCCTCTATAGAACACACCTCCTTGGCAAGCATTTAATGCTAAAAAAAAAAAAAGTCCTTCATCATCAAACAACTGAACGCCATCTCCTGGGAAATAAAATCTGAAAAGTTAAGAAGGGAAAAAGAGAGGGCTATGATTATTTTAATCTTATTCCAGATGCTCAAGTACGCTCCCAAACAAAACCCAAATTAAATGTGAGCCTTATTCAAAGGGATGATGACCGTGCAAGTGTTTGAGACAAAGTTTGGCAAATAGTAGGTGCTCAGTTAATATTTATCTAAAAATAAATAAGAACATCCATACAAGCTGTCCCATGGACCACACTCTGTCAAGCCCCAGCCTGAACAGACAAGATAGGTTACTTTTACTGCAGTCCCCACCTGGACCCTGTGATTTTTCAAAAGCACCTTCATGCTTACTAGCTGCTTTGATTAATGCAGCGTATCGAAGCTTGCACCTGGCCGTGAGAGAAGGGGGCCTCTCCCAGGTCTCTCAAAGACAGGATTAACGCAGACACCCCACACTGACACACACAAACACTGGGAAAATCTGGTTCTCGCAAGAATTTGGAAGCCTCTAAAGATTTTGGAATCTCTGTCAGCACTACAGACATTGCTGAGATCGGAGCTCTGGTTCCTTATCAAAACTAGAGTGAACAAAAACCTCTTTACCACCAACATCAACACCAAAAGTATGTCAGAAGAGTACCGATATTGTAGGATGGACGCTTTGGTCCCTTTGGTCAAAAGAGCCAATGTACCAGCCAGAAAATTTCCCTTTCACTTAGCCACTCCAACCCTGAAACCAATGCCCAAGTCATGTTGTTCCCTGGGCCTCAGTTTATTGCATCCATAAAATGGGAACAAAGAGGTTGGCTTCGTCTCCCTGCTGGCATTCTTGGGAGAATAAAATTAGACAGCCTGAGAAAGATTTCTCAAGAATGGAAACTTACACATACAAATTGGCAGCCACCAGTGAAGGACAGATGATGTGGGTACCAAAGAGAGCCAGCGGGAGCTCCTTGCCAATCTGGTACTAGGTAACAGGGGTAAGGATGCTCAGATCATCACGGGTTGTGTTCTTCCTTTGAGGGCTCTGTCCTATCACCCAGGTTCAGGTCATTGGCAGTCCTGGATGTGAATCCCAGAGCTGTCATCTACCAGCTAAATAACTTCATAACCTGAGCTGGCCCCCTGGCCTCCCGGGCCCTTCACCTCCTTGCATACAAGGTGGGCTACTATCTCCTCCCTCATAGAGAACAGCCAGAGGTAAGGATCCAATGAGGGAACAGAGGCCAGCGCACAGAGGTGCTGCACAGATGTTAGCTCATCCTGCGAGTTTGTCCTTCAAAGAAACCATTCTGCTCTCAGAGACCCTCAGAGGGGAGGAGGAGCTTCCCTACAGCTGCCTGTGGAAATCTGTCTCAAGTTCCGCCCCATTGCTCTGGGTCTCCTCTCCCCACCCTGTCTGTGGCACTTCCACAAGCCTTGGAGGGTCGCCTGCTGGGAAGCAAATGGCCCTTCGCCTCATGCTCTGTCCCCTGCTGGTAGAGGTGGTGGCTGCAGGGGAGGGAAGATGGCCTGAGGTGGTCGCTGGTGGCAGCTCTGGACCAATGGCTCTAGCATCTCCCGCGGCCCCCAAGCGGTGCCCTAAACAGAAGGGGGAATTGGATGAAATCCTCCTGCACGGCGTTCCCATCTGCGTTTCACCACCCTCCCCCCAGCAAGGCCTGGGGCTCCACAAGAAGTGCCGCACCAGATCACCCACCCGACCTCCAGATCCTCCTGTCAAAGCCTCCTTAGACTCAGAACTCTGGGACCCGGATGGGATTCAGAGAGCATCCTATCTGGATTCTAACCTGGGTCACTGAGCCCCTTAAACAGCCTGGCAGGCAGTAACGGGGGTACTAGAGACACTCTTTTATTTTATTTTATTTTATTTTATTTATTTATTTTTTCAGTACACGGGCCTCTCAGTGTCGTGGCCTCTCCCGTTGCGGAGCACAGGCTCCGGACACGCAGGCTCAGCAGCCATGACTCACGGGCCCAGCCGCTCCGCGGCATGTGGGATCTTCCCGGACCTGGGCACGAACCCGTGTCCCCTGCATTGGCAGGCGGACTCTCAACCACTGCGCCACCAGGGAAGCCCAGTATATAATTTTTAAATGCAGCAATTACTACTTAATGAATGCTGTTTGTAGCACTGATGAACTTTTCTTTTCTAAACAAGGAGTCTAAGGGGAAAAAATGATGAAAAGTCTCCTTAGTGGCAAAAGGGGCAAAACCCACCAACCTGTCCCATTTTACAGGTGAGGAAATAGAGTCGCAGGAGTTAGGCCTCTCCCAAACCCGAGCAGCTTCTCTGGAGTAGAAGCAAGATGCCATGTTACAACCCCAGAGTTTTGCTTCCTGTGCTGTTTGTTCGAGCTGCTTTGTCCCATCCTGGGCCCCATCCTCTCCACACACACCTGACAATTACCAGGTTACACCAAACAAGGAAACTATGCCTTGTTAGCCAAAGGACGGACGCATGTCAACAGGCCCTTCTAAAACTACGTTGTCCATTAGGTAAATACATGTGGATGTTTAATTAATTAAAATTAAACTTTACAATTCAGTTTCTCATTCGTACTAGCCACATTTCAAGTGCTAGGTAGCCACTTGTGGCTGGTGGCTACCATACTGGACCATGCAGATATAGACCATTTCTATCATTGCAGGAATTTCTACTGGGCAACACTGGTCTAGAAGCAGTGACTTTGACAGGAAAGAGTCCAGACCCTGTGAGTGGGCAGGGCTTGGAGGTACTTCACACGTCACCCAGGCTCTGCATGGACTCCGAGTCTGTGGGACCCCAAGGACCTGGAGACTTTGAGAGAGAAACAGCCTAAAGGACCACCTCCCTCCTAGACTGGTGCTGTGGTTTCTATGACCAGAGCCTCTCTCGAGATTCAGCCACCCTGAATATTTACAAGTCACTTTGTCACAGGTGAAGAAGCACTCACATGGGCATCAGAGAGGGGGTTTCAGTGCCAGGGCTGCCTTTTACTAGCTGTGTGTCTTCAGCAAATAACTCCTCTTCTCTGGCCCTCAATCCCCCACTAGGGAAACCATTCTGTCTTCTGAAGCCCAAAAATTCGCTGCTGCCCCATCCTCAATTCATTCATCTCTCGTGGGTCTGTGTCTTATCTTTCTTGGGTGTGTGTGCCTTTAGAGAAATGTTCATCTTGATCAAGGGCATGGTGGAGAGGGCAGGGGAGATTGCCTTGGCCAACATCAGAATATGGTTTTTTTGTTTGTTGTTTTTTTTACATCTTTATTGGAGTATAATTGCTTTACAATGGTGTGTTAGTTTCTGCTTTATAACAAAGTGAATCAGTTATACATATACATATGTTCCCATATCTCTTCCCTCTTGCGTCTCCCTCCCTCCCACCCTCCCTATCCCACCCCTCTAGGTGGTCACAAAGCACCGAGCTGATCTCCCTGTGCTAAGAGAAAAACCTCTGAAGAGACTAAGGCAGCAGAGGGCCTTTGGGCTACTGTTTTCCATGCAAGAATCCAGTAGATGGGGCTGCTGCATAGAGGCGATGTCCTGACAGGCTTTGCCTTAAGCTTGTCAGAGCGAGTGCCCAAGCTCAGAGGGCAGGAAATGCGTCTTTTTTGTCCTTGCAGGACCCCAAATCTCTCCATACACCCAGACTTAATGAGTCACCGCTAGAAGCCTCAGTACAGGCCCAGGAAAGCCCCTCGTGCCCTTTGTGTGCCTTTAGCCCTGATGAATTTTCCCTTTCCCCTTCCAAATTATAAAACTGAAGCTATTTTCTCTGGTGCCTTATTTAGTAGCTGTCAAAAGTTGGAACCTGACAAAGATCAACAACTTATTACCAGCTCAAACTTCACTCCTGTCCCAGGTGGGTTTTCCCCTGCTCTGCCCTCCCTCTCCTTCCCCAGTGAAAACTTTCAAAGTCCACCGAGGTTGCCTGAGACCCTGGCCGCGTGCCTCTTTGGATACAGAATGCTTTTAAGGAAATAAAAGTGCATCCCCACCATTCACTTTTTCCTAACTGCCTCTTTTTCCTTCCCAAGCTGACGATGGAACTAAATCCTCCTCCCCAG
Organism: Mesoplodon mirus; assembly: GCF_964341445.2. NCBI lineage: Eukaryota > Metazoa > Chordata > Mammalia > Artiodactyla > Ziphiidae > Mesoplodon > Mesoplodon mirus. The sequence continues at coordinate 77,196,489 of NC_138988.1, read as the reverse complement.
ATGAAGGTTGATTGGCAGCCTCGGTCCACAGTCTCTCACCATCTTCTGAGAACAAGACTCACTCAGCCTCAGCACCACAACTGACAGCCGATGGTTCGTCAGAATTTCCAACTCCTATGATTTCTCCCTTCAGTTCTTCAGAGGTAAAGATGAGAGTAAAATATGTCAAGAAGGTCCCTGGCTGTGCGTGCCCACCGTGGGAGTTTTGGGGGACAGAAAGGTGCACATCCTTTGCAACTTCACCGTGAGACTTCCACAGAAGGGCTCTTTTGCTTGTAAATGGCCCATTTAAGGCTTCAGGTTCAAGAACGTACCTGGGTCCAGCCTCACTGGGAGGAGAGGGGGGAGGGCAGCAGAGGAGGGCGACAGTCTGGCAGGCACCCCTTCTGTTGAAACCAGAGGGACCTGTCCTGGTAAGTGAAGCTGCGCATGGCAGCTCGGCTGCTGTCTTAAAGCAATGGATGAGAACAGGAGCTGTAGGTGGAGGGAGATTTCATTCCCTGAGGTTGGTCTCCAAGCTGAATAGACAAAGGAGCAAGAAATGGGGAAAATTCTCAAACAAAATAAGGAGTATTTGCTGGTCCATCTGAGTGAGAATTCTCAGAATATTTTCCAAAGCTCCAAGCTGCTTGGGGACTGCGGCCACAGTATAGAGATAATTGCCCCATGTTCATTAGGAGAGCCTGTGTGTGTAAAGGGAATAAATATTCAAGCTTTGGGGCCAAATGTTGGTTCAAATCTCAGCCCCGTGAGCTTCTGCTTGCATAACTTTAGATAAGTCACCTGGACTCTCTGAATCTTCATTTTCTCATCTTTTATAGATTGATTATTGCCAAGAGTCAATGAAATAATCTGTGTGAAGGCACTCAGCACCGTGCCTGGCATGTAGTAAGTACTCAGATGTTAGCTACTATCTTACTTTGCAAATAAAATAATACCACAATGCCCTTCTAAGTAGAAATAGAGATGTATGAGAAAATTCTCTCTTTCCACAGGCTACGGGAATTTCTTTAGGATTAACATACTAACACTTGTGGAATTTAAGACTGACACCCAAAGAAAAGTCACGGGGGCGTTTGATACGTGCTCCCTAAAATTTGCTTCCCGTTCTACCTAACAACCCTTACGAGTTTGGAGTTCTACCGATGAAGCCACGTGGTCAGTATAAATGGCAGCATATTCACCAAAAAACAAATATTTCTCAGATCCAGTAAAACCCTGTGAAAACACCACGCCCTTTCTCTCTAAATCAAAACCAGACACGGAGAGATTGGGTCCGTCCTTGTTCTAGCCCTGACTATAATAAAATGACCCTACGTTCATGCTATGGAATATTTTGGACCCCGCTAGAAGATCGTAGTGGAGTATGGGATCTGTGTGGGGTGTGTGCCAACAGCCCCGAGGTGGGCAGACACCGCCCTGATGGTGCTAAACAGTATGTGCCTCGTTCCCATTCTTGTTTCTCAGTCAAGGTCAAGTAGATGTTCTTGGAGCAGTTCAGGGGCAGCACAATTCCCGAGGGTTCTAACCCCAGCCCAACTCTAACTCCCGCAAATGAGAGTCACACTATCGTGGGATTAGAACCTTGAGTTTGCACAAATAGTGAAAAGGGAGGGAAGGAAGAGCGTGGTTTCCGAGTTTGAAGACCTCAAGATTTTCTAACAAGAAATTTGCTACGACACGTGTCCCAAGCGATCAATAGCATGTGGCCACTCACAACTGAAAAGTGCGCTGGTTTATTCATTCATCTCACAAACTTTTATTAAGCACCTACTATGTGCCATGCCCTGTGCCAGACCCTGGAGAATCAAGAAGGAACTAGGCACAGGCTCAGCCTTCAAAGACCTCACAAGGGTACAGGGGAGGCCGACCATGCAGGGTGACGAATGCTGTGCAGGGTGACAAGCACCGTGCAGGGTAAGCACAGGGCACTGTGGAGCCCACAGGAGGGAGAGGCTGTTAGTTGCAAGCAACTCTGCCTTGAGCCAGGAGGCCAAGGTCCTGAGATGGGAGAGCCAGCGTGCATGGGAGGCCCCCTGGGGACATGGAGGAGGAGTCAGGCTCAGGTAAGAGCACCTGAGGCCAGCAAAGGCAAGAAGGCTCAAGTGCAAAGGCTCTGAGTTGGGAGCCTGATGGGCATCGCAGTCTGTATGGAGGGGGCGGGGGGACGCTAATTCCAAAGCCCACATTCCTCTCCCATACTCACCATGTCTCTGATAGTTACACTTATATTCCAAATGCACAGTCAAAGCACAATTAGCACTGAATCTGAAAAAACGCAATGTAGATGCTTATTCTGGAACCAGAAAAGACTTTCAGGTTTCCTAGGAAGTTTATGACCCTACCCCTCAAACACTGAAATGAAGGCCACGTGTGAGGTTTCAAAGCTCTCTAACGAAGCACATGCCTCAGCGTTCTTTGATAATAATATCTGACCTCTCCTTGAAAATCAGGAAACATTTCTTCACGTGGCCTCTTGTCACATTGTAAGCCAACTGGCTATTAGTCAGCATGCATCAGGAATAGAGCGTAATATCATTCATTTAATATAATTTTTTAGAAACCTCATAGAATGATAGAATGAATAAAATGCCCCAGGCACTGCACTTAACCCCCTCCCTAAGTCAGCAACTCTGAGTGTGAACACTGGATCTAAGCTGGTTGAGCCAGGCTACGTGCAGATCCAAAGCCAGCTGAGCCCCGCACGTAGGTAGGATTTGAGAGGCACCAAGAAACCTACCCTCAGTGGCAGAATTCCAATAAGTTATTCATATTTTGAGTGAAGGTAGTGGGAATTGGGGGTTTTGTTTGTTTGTTTTTCCTTTTTTTTTTAATAAAGCAGTGGAAACCTTCCTTCATGTGAAATCTTGCAGAGTGCCCCATATAAAATCATAATAGCAGATTCTTAAACAGTATTTACTATGTGCCAGATGTTTTAACTTATTTAGTCCAACAACAGCACTGTAAGACAGATATAGTGTACTGTCACTGTCAAGATTTCCCAGATGACAAAACTGAGGCACAGAGAGGTTAAATAACATGCCCAACATCACGCAGCTGGTAGGTGGTGAAGCTGGGGTTCGAATCAGGGTGGTCTGGCTCCATAGCCCATCCAATACTGACCCCACTGGGTGGTCCCAAAGCAGAAGGCAGCATGGCCCTGGTCAGAGCCCAGGTGGAGGGCAGGGCTTCCAGGCTCCGTGGGGATGAGGTCACCCTCAGGCACATCCATGGAATAATTCCATGAAACACAACTTGAAAGCCATTGGATTGAGGTGTTATCTACCAAGGGTCACTTTACGATAATACCTCCTTCTTGGAAGGAGTGACATGTTAGTGCATTAGTATGAAACCGTTTTCAAAAACCTGGTTCTAAGTCCAGGGAAGTAGTGATGGGGACATCCCAGCCTCAGGGCAGGGATGCTGGCAAGGGCAAAGCTGGGTCCGGGGAGGGCTGGACTCCAGAGTCTGAATAGTAGGAGGAGAGGGTGATGCGAGAAATGGCACCTCCAAGACCACAAGCTCCCTGCCTGGCAGGCGAGCGGGAGGTCAGGCTAAGAGCAAGGTGCCTGTGAGGCTCCTAAGGAAGGGCCTTAGGGCAGGCAGGCTTCTGGTTGCTGAGCACAAAAGAAGGAGGGTAACTCCTGGCAGAAGCATAGCGTGACTAGAGTTGTAGGGGGCGGGTGAGAAGAACAGTCTGACGTGGGAGTGTCAGGGCTCCCCGTGTGGTGACACTCAGAGTTTTTCAGTTTCTATATTGATAAAAAATTTTGCAACTTTCAAAATTGCAGAACAAATAGAACCATGACTCATACTTCACAATTTGCCTGGCAAATTTACTGTAGTATCATGATTCTGACCATTGCATGTTTTTCAGGGGTGATGAGACATCAGGATAGAATACTTGGCACAAGTATGTGACTGTGGGGATGGTGGGACACACATAACCCCCACCTTATGTCTTACGTTCAAGATTAGAAACCAGTGATTTATGTGGATTATGAGTCTCAGTGGACCTGGGGGTACACGTTTTGATGTATCCACGTGTGTCTTTTTGGTCTGCTTTTTAATCAGCTCTGAGCCACATTTTCGTCCTCTGTAACTTCATGAGATTAATTACTTTGGACCCACCATTAAAAGTATTAAAATTTTGAATGGATTTGAAATTTGAATGTTTAAATGGTAGGAGTTTGAGTAGAAACTTTCAGGATAACATAATTTAAGAGCTGATGATATGCACAATTAAATCTTGACACTTGAAAGGAACAATTAAAAAACCAGATTTCTGCCCTTTGGTTTCTAACTGAGGAATCAAGTCAGAAAGTCTATAGTCTCTTGTGGAAGAAATAGACATGGGGGGCCAAGTCTTGTCACTGTTAGATGGCACCTAGCATTGTGTCAGCAACAGAAGACATAATCGCTAATTCGCTGAATGAATGAATGAATGATAAATACATATATGCAAACACTCAAATATACAGTCTCTACGAGTTGAAATACAGGCCCCAATCTTACTATACTTAGGGACTGTTTTTCTATTTACGATTTTTCTGGTATTTGTTCCTTTTTAAATGTGTTCATTAATCTTAGAAGTCAGTTTATACAGAAAGAGAAAGTATTTTATATCTTGAATTTGTTCAACACCTTTCACTCAGATCTCGTTGACATTGTCCATATTTTCAATTTTCAGAGCACCAGTGGGCTGTCCAGGCCCAGGGTAAAGGTCATGGTCTCCAATATCTCACACCATCACGTTTTTCACTCTCTCTCTCAGGGGCTTTTGTGGAATAGAAACTATTCTATTAACTAAGAGACTAGTTCTCCTTAGAAGATGATTCATTTGAATAGTCTGAAACTAGTATTTGGTGAATTGCCTACCTCTACAGGCGTTGGGACAGACCCTTAATCTTTATTTCATTTAATCCTCCCACGTGTAATTTTGCCCATGTTTAGGAGATGAGAAATTGGGGTCAGAGAGATTTATCCAAGCCACAAAGATAGGAAGGGGCAGAATTGGGATTCCAAGCCAGGCTGAGTCCAATGACCATTATCTTTATATCAAGGACAAACAGCATTAGTTCAAATGGTGGTGGTTGGAAATGAACACCTTAACAAGGCTAGGAGCCAAACCAGGGATTAACCAGGAGGGCTTTTAGGCCAGTGGGTAGAGCTGATATTTGGGGAGACCCTCCTGTTACACCTCAGTTCTCACTGTGTAGCCATTTGGCCAGTTGGATGCTGCAGGGGCCTCCTAACCAGCCAGGAGCCCACTCTGGTCCCCCTCCGGCCACCTTCCACACTCAGCCAAGGTGATTGAATGTCAATCAGAGGAGGTCACTGCCTTGTTGAAAGCCCTTTAGCACCGCCCATTGCACTCAGAATAAAGACTCCAATCCCCACATGCCAGAGGTCCCACCTGAGCAGCCCCACCCACCTCTTTGGGCTCATCCACCCCCCCTTCTGCCCATGCTCTCTGCTCTCCAGGCATTGGGCATTCACTTCCTCCTTCCTGCCGCAGGGCCTTTGTACGTGCATCCCCCTCCCTGAGAGCCCCATCCCACCTTGCTCTCCACCAGGCCACCTTCCTCCCCCTTTTCCTATCTCAGCGTAAATATCCCTTCCTCAGAGAAGCCACTGTTGATGATGATCAGCTTAGGCCCCCTGCAGTGCATCCCAAGGCACCTTGCCCTGATCTTTAATTTATCACTGTTAGAGTGAGACAATTACCTGCATGATCATGTGTTGAATGGGCACACCCCGCCCAGAGGGAGATTTGGCTTAAGTGACACCCGTGAGGCAGGAACCCATCAATATTGTTCATCACTCTATCCCCAGCCTCTGCTTCAGCACCTGACATATAGGAGATGCTCAAAACATGCTTTTTCCACCCAGGAGGCAGTTCAGTACAAAATCAGGCACTTGCCCGTCTAGCTTCAGGCCCAGGAACCCCCAGTCGTACTTACTATCTGATTTCCTTGAGTTTTTTCGGAAGCAGTGTGTGAGAAGTCAGGGGAACCAGCGTGTAGCACCCATGTCACAGGAAACCCTTTACCACTTGGTGATCCTCTCTCCCTGCCACGTTTTAATAAGCGTAATAGCAACAGCAGCCAACATTCATTAAGCGCTACACTCTCAGCAGTGCGTTCCGAGATTTTCATTCAGCCTAAGTCCACAAGGCATGATCCCATTTCACTTACATCAGATCCTGGCCTGGCTCCATTCACCTTCCAGAGGCTCCGTCTCACAGGAAAAGCCCCCATTCGAGGCCTGGCCTGTGAGGCCCAGAGGCTGGGTTCCTCTCTGACCTCATCCCTGTGACTCTCCGCCCCCTCATTCAGCTCCAGCCACACCGGCCTCCTTGCAGCTTCTAGAGCACTCCTGGCAGGGAAACCCCCAGGGCCTGTGCACCTGCTCTTCCCACCCCCACCACCGCAGGGAGCCCTCTTCCCCCCTGCAGAGAGCCACAGCTCTGGCATCTGCTTTAAATGTCTCCTTCTCTCCCAGCCTCCCCTGACCACCGTCCTGCACTCCCTCGGCCTCTTGGTCGCTACATTTCCTCCATCAGGTACCACCATCTAACATACTGTTATGTCAGATGTTATATTAGCTATTATGTATCTGTTTATGTATTGTCTCTCCCCCGACCCTTGCAAGGGAAGCACCATGTGGGGAGGGCGGTGCCTGCTTGGTTCACAGCTGTGCCCTCCTGCCTGGCACAGACCAGGAGCTCAGCAAACGGTGACTCCACCGGTGTCAAAAGAAAGGAGAAAGCATCTCCTTTCCTCCCAATGCTCATCCTGAGGGATGCACATGCCACCCCAACACCTTCCTGGCCACCTGTCTCTGCCGAGGCTAATGCTGCCCCTGCACCCTCTAGAGGAAGAGACCAGGAAACTCAGCCTCCAGAGATTTGGGGTGCACCACGGCCCCCAGAGTCTGATCTGAGACAAGCACCCTGTTTCAACTTCCCATTTCTTCAGTGCATCCAGAAGATGAGTTTCCTTCCCCATCAGTCGTGCATTTGTCCATTGTTTTAACCGAAGCCATCACTTACTCAGATGGAGGAGGCCCCACCCTTGGGGGACTCAAAGTTAAGACGCCACCTCCCAACAGCCATGTGAGCTACATTCTGTTGAATGTGTTCTCCTTCTCATTTATTTTTCTAATCTCAGCTATAGAATTTTGTTACCTTTCAAAATATGGGGCATTTAAGAAAAGCAGTCTTTTCAGAAAGTGCTCATGGCCAGAACTGACTGCACTTCTTTCATACCTCCTGGTCCCAGTCTCCAGGGGTGAAAGGGCTGCAGCTTGGTCCCAAATAGGAAAGCACAACATTTTTTTAAACCAGGGAAGGGTTGTGTTTCCGCACATAGGACAGGTTCTGAGCCCCGGGACAGCAGAGAACTTGATCATTTTTCATCTCAGACACCACATCTCTGAATTCTTTCCCCGACCCATGACTGCTCAGCATTGCTATCAGTAGCTCCAAATATTTTGCTCGTGTTTAAGGCCTTGTAGTTATCACACAATAAATACCCCAAACATGCTCCCCACTTCCTGCCTCCATTCCTTCCACTGGTTTCACAGCTCTGTCCTTTTCAAAGTTGTCCCCTGTACTTAGGATGACCCGTTTCTTCTGCTCTATCAAACCACCCTGCTTTCAAATCCCTCCCTCTCTTTAAATCCCTCTTCACTCTTTTTTTTTTTTTTTTTTTTTTTTGGCGATATGCAGGCCTCTCACTGTTGTGGCCTCTCCCATTGCGGAGCACAGGCTCCGGACACGCAGACTCAGCGCCCATGGTTCACGGGCCCAGCCGCTCCGCGGCATGTGGGATCTTCCCGGACTGGGACACGAACCCACATCCCCTGCATCAGCAGGCGGACTCTCAACCACTGCGCCACCAGGGAAGCCCCCTCTTCACTCTTGAGTGAAACCTTCTACTGTGGTCTCACAAGGAGGGCCTCTCCCTCCTGCCACCCGTCCCCAACAACCTGGAGAGGAAGGAGTAATAGTAGAACTGAAATAATATGTCAGTTTCAGCTAACCTGAGCCAGGTACATTTTCACCAGGTGTTTCAGATCTTGGCTCCTGGGGAAGATAAGGATCCAAAAGAGCAAAAGCTGAGGACTTCATGTCCCCAACACCACAGCCTAGAGTGCCAGTCAGTACCTGCTTTGGAATGAACAGGGTATGGACTTGCCTACACCCTCCGATTAGAGGAATTAGCAGGGCATCGTGCACCCATTAATTCATCAATGTCATCCTTCAGTTATGTAACAAATAGTGATTGAGAGGTTTAGTTATTTGATTGCTGAAGGTTTTACAATCTAACTTTCAAGCATGCCCTATTACACTGCAAATCTTCTCACAAGAAATTATGTCTTACTGAACGCAATTGAATTTGATAAAATTCAGTTCCTTCATTTGACCCTCCATGGTATTTTTCGATGTAGTAAAAGAGCACTGGGCTAGGACTAAGGAGAACTGGAGAGGAATCCCGTCTATCCTACTTAACCATGGGAAAGGCACATGACCTCTCCCAGCCTCAATCTCCCTTATCCATAAAATGGGTGCGATACCAACTGCCCTGCCTACATTACAGGAGTTGCTGTATCTTATTCAGCTCAGTGTCCTTGGCCATCAATACGAAGCCTGATCTATAACAGCCTTTCCAAAAACATAGATGACACTGAAAAGATGGTAGTTACATTGAGAAAATAATAACAAAGGACCTTTTTGTTGAGTCAAGCATGACGGACACAAAAGCCTCACCTCTACTTAACAAAATTCGGTGCATCCTTCCAGACCTAATTCAAATGCAATTTTATCCACAAAGTGGCCCATCCCCACAACCCCAAAACAGAAAAGAGTCAAGGAGGTTGTGTGGCATCTGGGACACCGGGCCATACCTAGGAGGTACCACCCCCTGGAATGGAGCTCTTGAGAGCTGCCATGAGGAGAGACCCAGTGCAGGTTGTGGAGTCTGGAAACCCAGGTCCTGACCAGGAGGAGGGATGAGCCAAGGACCCAGAGCAGAAAAGGACTCTGAGCTATGAGAGCAGGGATGGATCAGATGGGACAACTGAGAACAAAGTTGGGGGTTTTGTGGCGTCAGTAGAGATGGTCTCAAGGGGAAAATGGATAAGGACAGACTCACACTCTGTGTGTCTGGAATGTTCTCTGAATCAGGCTGGATGGAGACCAACTCTCCCTTTCTCAAATCCCATAGCACTTTGCACTTCTTGGGACACTGCCCATACTGCCTGTCTTCGTGGTTCTTTGAATATGTGCATCCCTCCCCTAACATCAACTCTTTGAAGGCAAGTCCAAGCTTTACTCATCTTTGTACCCCTTTCTCAGTCCACACCCAAAGCCTAGCCCAGTGTCTTGCCTATAACCACTCTAATAAATATTTGTTTGATGGATTATGAAAACATTACCCTCTTTGGTTTCCAATAGGATCAAATAAAACATGGTCCAAGATACTATAGAACCTTATAAACTAGTTCACTCATCTAGTTTTATCACCTGTGTTTTGCATTTTCTCCCTTATCCTTTAGCATTTTACAGCACACAGTTTTCTCCAAGAAAATCACTCACTGCTCACCAGGCTGTGTGTTTCATACCAAATAACATAAGCATGGCTACCACTTATTGAGCCTTGTGGCAAAATGGCCAGCTGTTGGCCAGAAACATTTGGCACCCCTTAGAGAGTGTGGAGTTATTGCTCAGAGGGGCTGCTAAGCTGGGACTACATTTCTCAGCTCTCCTTGTACCCAGGTAAGGCCATGGGACCGGTTCTCATCAATGTAACATGATGAAAGTGGATGCATCTCACCTGTAAGGATTTTAAGGAACAGCAGGGCTTCTCCACTCCCTCTTTCTCCTTTGCCACCTGAAGTCAGAGGACTTGGAGTTTCTAGGAGGTGCGGGAGTCACAGGATGGAAGCCTGGACCCCTGAGTCACCACGTGGAGGAAGGCCTCCTGCTTCCCTGTTGAGTCTATTACATGGGCAAGAAATAAACTTTAATTATAAAGTTTTAACCACTGGAATTTTGCACTTAACTGTTACAACAGCTAGCATTACCTTAATTGTTTCACTAAACCCTTGTAATGGCCCTGCATGGTAGGTACTCTCACCAACCCTCTTCGTATTTTTCAAATCAGTGAACTAAGACACAGAGGGGCTAAGTTACTTAGACAGGGTATCAGAGCTAATAAGTGCTAGAGCTGGAACTCGACCAAGATTTGCCTGTTTCCAAATGCCATGTATTTCCCCACTACCTTGTCCTGTCTCCCATCCATCAATGACCTTGGACTCTGTCTTTGACATCATGTTTAAAGTAGGGGTTTCTGGGCTTCCCTGGCGGTGCAGTGGTTAAGAATCTGCCTGCCAATGCAGGGGGCACAGGTTTGACCCCTGGTCCGGGAAGATCCCACATGCCGCGGAGCAACTAAGTCCATGCGCCACAACTACTGAGCCTGTGCCCTAGAGCCCGCAAGCCACAACTACTGAAGCCCGCATGCCTACAGCCCATGCTCTGCAACAAAAGAAGCCACCACAATGAGAAGCCCGCGCACCACAAAGAAAAGTAGTCCCTGCTCACCGCAACTAGAGAAAGCCCGCACGCAGCAACGAAGACCCAGCGCAGCCATAAATAAATAAATAAATAAATAAATAAATAAATAAATAGGGGGTTTCTGACCTACCCTCTTAAAAAGAAGTTTAGATATATGTCTCCCTTTTCCTTCACAGAACTCCTTCCATCACCTAGAAGAATTATGAATGCCAAGCCCTGGAGTGTTCTACAAAGAACTTAATTTCTTCCTCACCTGTTCTGACATAATTTTTTTTTTTACTACCAGAATTGAATTATTTCTCTAAGGAAATATTTAAACTTAATACTGCTTGGCTTCTGTGTTTTTCACCAGGTATGAAGGTAAGAAGAGAATTCATTATGGGTTTTGAGTGGGAGACAGGAAAGAGAATGGGGAAAAAAGAGAAATCATATGGCTTTATCAAATCCCCCCTGGTCCTTTCTTGCTTCAATAAGCTCTCAAAACCTTTGTACTGGTTCTCAGGCAAATTGTTGATACAATTTATGCCACCCACGTTTTTGTCTGTATTAGTTCTGTATCTTCACCTTCTGACTGAGGCATTTAAAAAGTTCAGATGACTTATCCAGAATCATATAGTATCAAGGGACAGAATTGAAAAGCAAATTATATCAGCATGAAAAGGAATAGAAAGAAAGGTCAGTATAAACTCATCTGCAAAAAGGAGCTTTTAAAATGACAGGAGTTTCTTTCTTTCTTTTCTTTCTTCCTTCCTTCCTTCTTTTCTTCCTTTCTGTTTTCTTTCTTTCATCACCCTTTACATATAAAATTACAGTTACACAACTTAGAAAGAAAAAACAAGGAGTAGGCAATCCAGATTTTTTTCAGTGGATGAGTGTTTTGCTTTCTAATTATTTCATCTCCTCGTTTTATATCAAGTCGTGTGTTGTCATCATTTCCTTGGCCCTTAATTTGCTATTCCTAATCTTCTGTGGGTTGGGAAACTAAAAGATAGATACATACATACATGGATAGTTAAAAGAAATTGTGATATAACTCAATAGAATTTTTGAACTTTTGAACTTTCTACAATGATGGAAATTTCTCTGTGCACTATCAACTTACCACTCTTGAGTCCTTGAAGTATAGGTAGTTCAGCTAAGGAATTGAATTTTACATTTTATCTAACTGTAATTAATTTCAATTAAATTTAAATAGCCATGTGTGCCTAGGGCCTACTGTCCTGGACAACACAGGTCTTGAACAAGGTGCTAAATAAGAGTCCATAAAGACTCGTCTGAAGCTCAAGGGACACATATTTTGAAAACTCAGCAGGATTATTTTTTTTTAATTTACTTCTGCCCTGATATGAGTGAATAATGAAGCCAGTGGAAAGACCCTCCAGCAAACCTGGGCATGGGAGGGGAGCTGGGCAATGATTTGGCTCAAGAAGGACAGGTCAGCCTTTGTGATCATGGAAGGAGGACAAGGGTGCTGCAGGTGAGAAGCAGGGAAGCTCAGTCAGGGGTACGCCTGAGGCCAGGGGAGCCTGGAGAGAAAAGCTGCTCTTTTCAGGGAGCCCTTCCATCCTGGTCACTCAGGGCAGGGAACAGGGCAGACAGAACCTCCCGAGACACCCAGGACCAGCTCAGAGAGTCCCCTCGAGCACAGCACACATGTGGCACCAGCCTGGATAATGACAGGATGTTGACGTGGGGGTTGGGGCTTTTTTTTCATCCCCAGACTTGCTCACAGTTTTTTTCCAACACAAGGCTTCAAGCGACCAGAATTGGCATCAACGCTCTTCTCTATCCCTACCCTAAGAGTCAAGGATCATTCTAATGCAGTTGGGAAGGTTCAGGGTCTATGATCTGAGTAGATACCGGGTCTTCCAGGGCGTCTGTGTCCTGTAGGGGATACTTGGTGGCTTTCTGAGTAGGATGGAGCAGCCCTGCTTTCTGAAGGGAGTCCATCCATCCTTTGCAGCTTTGTCCCAGGTATTCCCTGGAGCTACAGCAACCTCAGCAAGTTAGACCTCAAGGATCCCAGACCAAATTCAGGGTCCATTGTGTTCAGAAATGGCATCTGTCCATCTCTGTGCAGGAAGAGAGAGCCTCAGTTCTGAACACCGACACACACATACGTCTTTCCTGGCCTAGGATAACAGTGCTTGTCTGCGACCTGCAGGTATGTACCACTGACTAGCTCGCCCACTTACTCCCTCATGAAAGGGACAGCTTTGGCCTCAACCTCCCATACTTAGGCACCAGGTCCTATTTCAGCATCAAATCTGTGCAGTTCTTTTCTTTTTGAAATAAAGATATGCATTAATATAGAGTCATGTGTCTATTTAATAGAATATAAAAGCAATAACTGGTCATTGAAGAAAATGTAAAAAAAATATAAGCAAAAACATCCAAAGACCCCCATCCAAAGGCAACCTCAGTTACCATTTGTTTGTTTCTTGCTCGCCATTTCTCTTTGCGCAGAGTGTTTCCCCTCTTGACCTAGTTGTAAGCATTTTATAATCAGTATCTTGGTTTTTGTTCCATCATGAGCTTTTCTTGTAATCATACAGACTTAGCAACCATCACTTGTAGTGTCTGCAGAGCATCCCGTTAAGAAGAGCTACCATATCCGCTTACTCATTCCCCTCTTGAAATACATTTTTTTTCTAGCATTGCCCATTTCTAAATTATGATAGGAAATGACTCTGTGTGCAAAGGTTTGCCCCCAACACACACCAGTTTGGGGAAACTCTCCTTAGGATGGAATCATAGAAGAGGAATTTCTGAGTCCAGGGTCCGGAAGACAGGGAGCCAAGGTCCAGGGTGGACCAGAGCCAAGTTTATGAACCAATAATCTTGACCTTCTTGGCATTCCAGCTCCCAAACACAAGACCTACTGCCACAGGATTATCTGGGCAGGTTCCTGACAGTTGCTAGGTGATTGCTTGATAATCACTGCTTCTGATCGACCGGACCTCCAGGCAGGAACACATTTTGGAGAAGGTCTTCCTGAGCTTTCTCTTTACCTGTTGCTATTAAAACTGCAGACAACAGGGACTTCTCTGGTGATCCAGTGGTTAAGACTCCTCACTTCCACTGCAGGGGGCACGGGTTCGGTCCCTGGTCGGAGAACTAAGATCCCACATGCCGCATGACAAGGCCAAAAAAAAAAAAGAAAAAGAAAAAAGAAAACTGCAGACAATAGGACTATTCTTAACCCTTGCCTCTTGGCAGGGGGAAAAACTCATAACAGCAATCACTTCATTTCCTAGTTCCCTTTTTGAAGTATTCACTTAAATTTTTTTTTAAATCATCCCATGTAAAGATATGGAAATTGAGATCCCACTGATTAAAAGTCCTGCCTTTACCTTACATGATCTTTGAAAGTTAGCTGTTCCCCATGTGGACTTTTATTCCTTTTATTCAGTATTTCCCTTGCTGAGCCCGTCCACAAGTCCAGCACTCTGGAGTCTTTTTACTGGAAGACATGGAGAGGGTCTCATCAGTTTTAATCACGAACCTCAAGGAGGTAACTGGAATTTTAGTCACAGAACATTACACATCCACCAAAGGCAAAGTGTTTGGGAGTTGCTGATGGGACCCTCCAAGGAGGAAAAGTGAACCTGGCTCAAACCCAAGATGTGCAAAGAACGCTTAAAACTCTTCCATCTCCCTGAACCCAAGCCTGCTCCTTCGGTGTTCTTTTATTAGGAACGATGAATTTACATAAAACAAAACTGAGAAATAAAGACAGAGACAGAAACCAAGTCAAAAGCAGAGACCAATTTTTGGAGCACGCAGGACTTCAGGATGAGCTGGGTGTGATCCCAGAGGCTGCCACCCAGTGGAGTTCGAGGGAAGCATCTTGCCTGCCGCATCCTGGCCCCGCGTCAAAAAGGGCTTTCTCAGAGGAGGCGCTGAAAAGGTGTCCGGGTATTAATTTGTCTGTTGTGAGAGGTTTTAGTGCAGCTGTAAATCACTGCAAATCACAAACAGGGCCTCCACGGAGGTATCCCTGAGCGGCTTGAGCTTGGTGAGGCCTGAAAAGAAGAAACTTCCGTCCATCGCAGGAGGGATCGGGCGACAGACTACAGGCCAGTGTTAATCACCTGATGTGGTTAAAAGGCAATGGCTCTGGTCCCACAAAATCACCCCACAAAAGTGAACCTGGCAGGTGTTGTGTTTTGGTAGTTGAGAGATTTTTAAGGAAGCATTTCTCAAAAGTTAAGACGTGTTGAGACTCAGAGGCTGTGGTTCAAGGTTAAAAGGCCCGGGTCAGGGAAGGGCCATATACAGTTGTCTGGGAGAGGCTTCCTTTTAATATTAGACAAGCAATCAGCCAAATCCAGAGAGAGAAGTTGAGAGGCTGGCCATTGAGATGGGGACCTGGCCGGGTCATGGGTGTCACTTTAAAGTAAAACAGTTCCCTAGAATTTGAAGTTGCTTCACGCAAGTCTTCAATGATAGTCAGGCCGGTGCATGGCCTGGTACGATGAACCCACCCCAGGGTCCATTCTCTAGTATTCGCAGATGAAGAGAACAGAGGTCGAGGCAGAACAGCAGGAAGCAAGCGCTTGTGATAAAGCTTATTTTCTAACTTTCTATTATTAAGATGCCCCTTCTCTTTAGAGTGGGTAAGAAAGGCTGGAAATCCCAGGTCCAATCACCAACGATCCCAAGGGTGGTCCAGGAGTCTGTGATGTTAACCAGCCCCCTTCCCCATCACATGATTCTGATATCCGTGGTTGAGGACCCGTTGTGACCAGGAGTCTCCAGAGCACCAAGCGTGGCTCCACCCATGGCCCCAACGTAACACTTTCAGAGGTGAGCAACCCTCAGATAAGCTCTGTGCTCCTAGGGTGAAAAGGCCATGGTTTCTCAGCCCTTCTTTTGGAATGAATCACAGAAGGAGGACTCTGCATTTATTCTTCGCGGGTACAAGCCAGTGACTCAATTCTGGCAGCAGCATTCTTGTCAGATGGCCTTTGGGGGCCCCATAAGCAAAAGAGATAGTCAAATGCACTAATTCAGCTAGCTGACTGGGGCCACACCTCCCCCTCAGGGTGAAGCTTATCAATCATATTATCATTCCCAAATACTTATCCTCCCCTCCTCATTCCATCAGAGCTGCAACCAAGTAATATGACATAAAAAGAAAGAAGTGTTTATTGTTTTAAACCATTGAGCTGTTGGGGGTGTTTTTCACTGCAGCAAAAGCTGCTTGACACACACAGCTTTGCTCCTTGTTAGACACAGGAATGTAGGATTTTCTTTCACCCAACATACTTCTTTTAGACACCTACTCTGTGCAAGGCATTATTCAAGGATAAATGTACAAACCTGACAAATATAGCATCAGACCACTCCCGCCATTCAGCGTTAGCCCCTTCTGCTACAGAAACAAATTATGTCATTCCTACTCAGAGCTCTTCAGTGGTTCTCTGGTCAATTTAAAATTAAAGCCCAAGTCCCTTATGATGGCCTGGAGGGCCCCACAGGGTCTGGCTCTTGTCTCCTCTGTGACCTCATTTTCTACCACCCCTCCATCAACCACTTCCGCTGCCACCCTGGCTTCCTTGCTGTTCCTGAAATATGCCAAATGTGCCCCTGCCTCAGGGCCTTTGCACTTGCTGTTCTTTCTCCCTTGACTCTTGTTCCCCAAGATACCACAGGGGTCACTCCCTCCCCTCCTTTAAGTCTTTGTGCAAGTGTCACCTCTTCACTGAAGCCTGCTTTGACCACCCATTTGAATTGAACCTTCCTCCTTTCTCTCTGGTACCCCTTCCCTGCCATAACTCACTCCTTCGCATCTATCACTGTCTAAGTAGTTCTCAGAGCACGGTGCAACAATCCTGAAGGTCTCCAAGACACATTCAAACTATTTTCATGATAATATGAAGATGCTACTTGCCCTTTTCCCAGTGTTGACGTTTGCACCGATGGTACAAAGGCAGTGGGGGTAAAACTGCTGGCAGCTTGGCGTGAATTGGGTTAGGCACACCAAACTGTACCTTTGGTCACTGTGACCTTCACTGCCACACTCACAATAGAAAAGATGCTAGTTTCACCTAAGAATGTCCCTGAGGAAAGGGTGTAGATGATTAATTCTATTAAATCTTGACCCCTGAGCATATGTTTTTCTAATATTCTGTGGAATATGCACAAAGCCCTTCTGTTACCTATCAAGGTATGATTTTTTTGTCTCAAGGAAAAATATTCATGTGATTGTTTGAGTTACAGGCTGAATCAGCTGCTTCTTTCATGGACTACATTTCACTCAAAAGAATGACAGAAAAATTATGATCATTCCAACTTGGGCATTTGACAGATATTTTCTGGAAAACAACTGGTATTTGCTGCCAAAGATAAAATACTGGCTTTCAAGCAAAAATTAAAATTTTTAGAAGACTTGTATCTGTCACTTCCCAAAACTTAAAGACTTTTCTGATGAGTTTGAAGATGACATGCATAAATGTGATTTTGGTACTGGATCATGAAAGGTATGAACATTGGGAAGAAACTGTATAACTTGGTGAACCCATTCTTTGCAAATGATCAATTCGTAAGGCGTGGGTAAAAGACCCATTCAAAGTCCAAGGTAGACCAACAAATTTTAATGAAATAGAGTATTGATATGGTTTCAGATTCGACATTACAACCAACCTTTAAGAGACTACTACTTGTTGAGTTCTGGTGTAGTATCAGAGAAGAATATCCACAATTAAAAGGCTATTCAAATACTCCTCCTTTTTCTAACTACCTATCTGTGTGAGGTCAGATTTTTCTCCATCTACTTCAGCCAAAGCAACATATCAGCACAGACTGAATGCAAAAGAAGATATGAGAATCCAGCCGTCTCCCACTTCAATCAGAAAATAAAGAGATCTGGGACTTCCCTGTTGGTCCAGTGGTTAAGACTTCGCCTTCCAGTGCAGGGGGTACGAGTTCAATCCCTGGTCGAGGAGCTAAGATCCCACATGCCCTGGGGCCAAAATACCAAAGCATAAAACAGAAGAAATATTGTCACAAATTCAATAAAGAGTTAAAGAAAAAGAATGGTCCTCATCAAAAAAATCTTAAAAAAAAAAGAAAGAGATCTGCCAAAATGTCAAGCATGCCACTCTTCCTCTAAATTTCCCTTTTCTAAAAAATAGCAATTTTTCACTAGATATATGTCATTTATCCTAAAATGTCATGAGCATATTGTTACCTTTAAATTTTCATATGTGAATATTTTTGGTTGCTCAGTTTTGATTTCTAGTGTTGTAAATTTCAGTAGCGATAACCTACATAGAAAAAAAGTTCTTTGAGATCCTCAATAATTTTTAAGGATAGATGGGGGTTTTGAGATCAAAAAGTTTGAGAACTGTTTCTATATATAACTTCTTAGTTATTTTTTGTCTTCCTCTTTTATAATGGAAACTACACTAAGGCAGGGGCTATTTTCTGTCTTGTTCACTATCCCCAGAGGTTAGAAAAGTGCCTGGTATTAGTAGGCAGTTGGTAAAGATCTGTTGAATGAATGAATGAATGAATGAATGCCACCCAGCCATACCCTCCACTCCTATGAACACGTCTGTGGCACAGTCCACAAGGCCTAGCTAAAGCTCTGTACCCATCCATCTGCTCTAAGATATTTTCCAACTTCCTGCCCTCTCCAAACAAAACCATCCTCACCCCACTGAACCATTCTGAACTCCCACTCCACTGACCTGTCTCACTCATCCTGACCCCAAGGCCACCCCTTGCCTTGTCTGTGTGCATCCACTTATCTTCCCACCAGCCTGCAAGATCCCAGAGTATCGTGTCATGAGCCTCTATCTCTTCCTCAGCTTGAAGCCCAGAGCCTAGCACCGAAGAAATACTGTTGAAGTGAAGAGATACTTTTTAAATGAGTGAATGATATACCACATGAGCATCCTTTCACATGAATAAGCACATGTGTACAAACATGCAGAAGATCCAGCAGCCAATCAAAACCTTTCTCCAGTACTGCCTGGATCCCCCACATTTCTGTACCTATAGCTCAACCCTTGACTCTCTCTTGAAGGTTCTCTGGCTGACCCTCACTGGCCCATGTGCCAGAGCTAGTATCCAGACTTCTGCCTCGTGGACACAGATCCAGGCATTGTTCCCTTGCAGGAGTCCTTGCCTTGGTGATAACAGTAGCATTTCTTGAGCATCTACTATGTATCACTCATAGATATATATAATCCCCCCAGACCTTCCAACAACCTAATTAGGAAGAACCAAAAGGAACTAAGGGCCGTGTCTAATTAATTTGCTGTATCTCCAGCCCCCGGCACAGTGCCTGGTACACAGTAGGTGCTCAAGCAGTATTTAGCGAATAAATGGATTAATGAATGAGTCCCACCCCATTTTACAGATGAGCAAACTGAGCCTCCTCAAGGGTAGGCATCCCATCCATCATGTGATCCTCTCTCCAAATATTCAGGGCTGCCAATGGTATACACCTGGCTTTGCCCCCACAAGCCTCTCTACCCAGTTGGACAAACCCAGTCTTCAGGTCCCAGACCCTCCTGGTCCTAGCTCATCCCAATGTTCATTCAGGAACAATCTCTCACTGGCAGCCACCTGAGACAAGGCACCTCAGGCCTCCCAACCCTGCCATCCTTGGCCGAACAAGCAGGTGTGTTTCAAGGTGCATTAAACCTCTTGCATGAAACCTCTTGATCTCAGCTTGGTCCAGACCAGAGACTAATACCACCAGGACCAGATTGCAATGCAGAGAGCAGCAAGCCGACCACAGGAAGCCATCCTGCTCTCAACGAGAATGAAGCTGAGAGCCCTTCTTTCAGCAACTCCTCAGCTTCCGCTGCTGGGGGAAGAAAAGTGAAGAAGGAGGTCGGGGAAAGGCAGGCTGACCTACACACTCAAAACGCACCCAGCCTCCCCACCTGTGGCTACCGTTTTTTGCTGGAAGGTAATAGACACGTGACCTGGCCAAGCCTAGGGTGGCTTGCTTTCTGAGGGCTTCTAAGAGCTGCACTTGACCAGACGAAACAGAGCTGGGAAGGAGCTAGGAAGTCCAAGGTTGGCCTCCCTCCCCCGTGCCCAGGTCCCCTGGGGAGCTGGCCATAACCATCCTCTGCTCAGTTATTGCCACTTACAGCACAGGGAGCACGTGTGCCATTGTGAGAGCTGACTGTGCATCAGAGAAGGAGCGCCAGGACCCCAGGTGGGATTGGAGGGCCCGGGCCTGTGTGTCGCCAAGTTCAAGGGACAGTACCTACTTAGCGATGGGGGAAGAGACACAAGAGGGTCAGTCCCTTCCCAGTAACCTCCCTAGACAACCGAAGGGCTGTGGTGCCTTCACCAAAAAAACAATTTCTTGCTTTATCACTTTAAAAGTGATTCATTTGAGCTTCCCTGGTGGTGCAGTGGTTAAGAATCCACCTGCCAATACAGGGGACATGGATTCAATCCCTGGTCCGGGAAGACCCCACATGCCGTGGGACAACTAAGCCTGTGCACCACAACTACTGAGCCTGCGCTCTAGAGCTCACAAGCCACAACTACTGAGCCCGCACGCCACAACTACTGAAGCCCATGCACCTAGAGCCCGTGCTCCGCAACAAGAGAAGCCACCGCAATGAGAAGCCCGCACACCACAACGAAGAGTAGCCCCCGCTCGCCACAACTAGAGAAAGCCGGCGCACAGCAACGAAGTCCCGACACAGCCAAAAATGAATGAATGAATTAATTAATTAAATTTTTTAAAAAGTGATACATTTTAAAAGTAGAAAATTTGACTAATACATAAAAGCACTAAGAAGAAAACTAAAATCACCTGTAACCCCACCCACGACCTAACTTGTGAACATTTTGTACAAATCCTCCAGTTTCTTCTTCTACACGTATCTCTATTTTGTAACATATTGATCTCATAACGTTCAGACTTTTTAAAACAGGTTTTCCACCAAGCACTGCATGGTAAACATTTTCTTCATCACAGTAAATAAGATTTTGCTATCTTAAAAATATACAGAGGGGCTTCCCTGGTGGCGCAGTGGTTGAGAGTCCGCCTGCCGAAGCAGGGGACACGGCTTCGTGCCCCGGTCTGGGAAGATCCCACGTGCCGCGGAGCGGCTGCGCCCGTGAGTCATGGCTGCTGAGCCTGTGCGTCTGGAGCCTGTGCTGCGCAACAGGAGAGGCCACAACAGTGAGAAGCCCGTGTACCGCAAAAAAAACCCCACAAAAATAACAGACATATTGAGGTATAACTGACATACAGAAAGTTGCACGTATTTAAAGTTTTGTAATTTTTTTAATATAAATTTATTTATTTATTTTTGGCTGTGTTGGGTCTTCGTTTCTGTGTGAGGGCTTTCTCTAGTTGCGGCGAGCAGGGGCCACTCTTCATCGCGGTGCGCGGGCCTCTTACTGTAGCGGCCTCTCTTGTTGCGGAGCACAGGCTCCAGATGCACAGGCTCAGTAGTTGTGGCTCACGGGCCTAGTTGCTCCGCGGCATGTGGGATCTTCCCAGACCAGGGCTCGAACCCGTGTCCCCTGCATTAGCAGGCAGATTCTCAACCACTGCGCCACCAGGGAAGCCCCTAAAATTTTGTAATTTTTGACATAGGTCCACACACATGAAACCATTGCCATAATCAAGGTAAGGTCCATCACCCTTGTAAGTTTCTCTGTGCCCCTTTGTCATCTCTTCCTCTCTCTGCTCTCCCCCTCCCCAGCACCACTGTTCTGTTTTCGGTCACTGCAGAATAGTTAGCATTTTCTAGCGATTTATGCAAATGGATCAGACAGTATGGACATTTTTCCCCTCTCCCTTCTTTAATTAGCATAATTATTTTGTGATTCATTCACATTGTTGCACATACCAACAGCTCCTTCCTTTTTATTGCTGAGTAGTATTCCACACACACTTTTAACATTCCTGATACGTACCACCAAATGGTCTGTGGGGATCTTTTTGAGGCCCTCCATCATAACAGTACAGTGATTTGGAGTTGATCACCCCTGAAAAGCTAACGTTGAAATGCCACTTGTCCTAAGAACACCATTCTGCCTCCTGAACTGTCTGGCCTCCAACACGAATTACCAGAAACAAATAAAAAAGGCCAAGAAAACACGCAGGAGCAGAAGGGCTAGGGAGGGCAGCCATGGGTTCTTGGGGTCCTGATGGTTCACATCTCAGCCCTCCAAGCCCAGAAGGGACTGGTTTCCTGGATACTGCACTGCTGGCAGGAACCTGCACTAAATCAGCCTCTGATTGCTGGCAGTAATGGACATTCATGAGCAGGGCTCTGGGACAACACAGACCCCACAACAAGTGTTGGGGGCTGCATCTGCTCTCTCTGTGACCATACATGAACATTCTATTGATACAGACAAATCTAACTATAAAATAGCAAAAAAAAAAAAAAAAAAAACAGCAAACAAACAAACAAATTTGCTTTGCTACTAGACTGTAAAACCGCTGGAGGGTAGAATCTACGGCTGACTCATCTTTCTCCACAGCCTCTCACTCTGGTAAGTTCTCAATACACTTTCTCAAACGCTGTGGCTTACATGTTCTTTGAAATAGCTCAGCTCCTGCCCGGCACCACAGAGACAGAAATCAGATGACCGCAGGGCAGACCAGCTGGGGGGCTGCTACATTCGGGAAGGCTGTGTCGTTGAGTAGCTGTGATGGTTAATTTCATGGGTCACACACCAATGTGTTCATAATAAAAGCAAGAGGAATGCTCATGACAATTTCAGTTTTCATTTCTGTAACTGATCACGTGGTCATAGCTACGGTTTATAATTACCTTCTCCCACTACCCGCTCTGTACTCCCTTTGCCATCCGCAAGCACCTCAGCTGGTTGTGATTCTGTACCTGGTGGGATGACCCAAACCTTCATTCCTGAAGGGTCTGAGTCATTAGTAGTCCTGCCTGGATTGGGTTGTTGTAGTTTTTCATTGACCTTAATCACAGGACATGGAGATACTAAGAGACTAACTTCATGGGCATGGAATAATCCAGGGCATGGAATACTAAGCCCTAAGGGATCTCCTATATTTCAGACACACTCTTCCTTACCTTCACTATGGAGGAGCAGTCCTATTTCCCCTTGGGAGTCAGGTTCAATCACCCCAACCAACACTATAACTCACTATAACTCTGTACCTGTTGATTCAGAGGAAGGAGGAAACCAAAGTGGTTGGGTGGCTGTCTTAACTTCCAGTTCAGTGGAATCATTATTGTGTCTCCCACTGGAAGCCTTCCTCCTTCTGGAACTAAGACCTCTAAGCCAGCAGAGCATAAAGTCACAGGAACGGAGAGCAAAAACTTTGATGGCGGGTCACTAGGAGTGTAACCTTCTCCCCACTCCCCTCCCACAAGCTTCTCTGCTTCCTTCAACATACAGCCCCATGTATTCTCTTTAAAGCCACTTTTGACCTCTCCAGCTGGAGTCAGTCACTACCTCTGTCCCCCTTGTTTTCCATTTTATTGAAATTATTTGTTTATTCATTCGAGAAGTTTATTGGGAGTCTCCCATGTGCCAAGCACCCTGGCCCTTCCCCACATAGAGTCCAGAGTCTAGGGAAGCCAAAGACACTGAAGACAACTTATCTGACCATATGTTAGGAGCAATGATGGAAATGTACAAAGGGCACCACGGGCCCACTGAGGAAAGGTGCCTGTCATGGGGTGGGCAGGGAAGTAACAAAGGCTTTCTGGAGGAGCTGGGCCCTAAAATAAGCCTTAAAGAATGACGAGGAGTTATCCTCTTCAGTAGCTCATAATAGCAGTTATCCTGCGTGACAAAGGAGGCAGGGGGCAGGGAGCAAAGGCAGAGAGGCGGTGGGGTGGGGGATGGGTGCAGAAGGAAGGGTCAAAACACTTACCCACCAGGAGGACCAGAGGCCAATGCAAAGGGCTGAATGGTCAGTCTGGTGGTCAGGAGCATCTACTAAGGGACAAAGCTGGAGAGGCGGGTACCAGCCAGGGCACCAAGGACTTTGTACTCCATGGTAAGTGGGCCAAAGGGAGCCATTTGAAAGCTTGGCTAGGTGACTTAGATGTATATTTTAGGCAAGTCACTCATACATCAGGGTGGGAAAGCGATGAAGGAGGATGAGACCAACTCAGATAGACTGGTTATGAGGAAATTGCAATAATCAACAAAAGAGGTATAAAGGACCTAAACTAGGGGAGTCTTGGATGGGATGCAGAAGTAGAGATGAGTATGATGAATGTTTCGAAGGTAAAATGGATAAGACTCCGTGTTTGATTGCAGTGTGGAGGCAAAGGAGAGGGAGACTCTCAGGTTTCTAAAGTGGCTCGAGTGTGGATGGTCTGTCACCTTCAACCAGGACAGATCTGTACCTTATTCACCTCTCCAACCTCAGAGGCCAATAGAATGTCTGAGACATAGCCAGTGCTTAAAATTATTTCCGAATGAATGAATGCATCAGTCAAGAATAGGGCCATAGTCTTACCTCAGTGTCCAACTCCAAGAGGACATCTACACAGAGTGCAAAGTGAATAGTGCCCTGGAATTGGACAGCTGGAGGCCCTGCCCAGAGACCCTTGGCTTGAGGATGGTCCCTGTCACAATAGCCTGAGCTTCACAGGGGAAAGTGCTAAATGAGGACTCGCTACAGCAAGGAATGGAGGGAGCCAAATAACCATAAGTAGAGGTGACTTAGATCCTTGTCACTTTCAAGCTACTGACAGCTTATCAGGTCTATGTGAGCAGAATCCCAGGAGCTTGACCTAGAGAGAGAGGAAAGGATTTGGAGAATTTAGTCAGCGAAAGGGACTGAACGTGGACAAGATCCATGTTTACAAAGCCAAGAGGTGGTCCCCCCGCTCTTCGTAGTATAAAGAGGTTATTGGAGGTCAACTAAATGGAAACTCTAGTTCCTGTAAAAGGGACCACATAAAATTGTTGAGAGGAGGAAAGATCAAAGACTACAATAGATTTTTTTAAAGTGTTCAGTTGATGATGCCTGATAGAGTTACCAGAAGTTATTGGGTATTTGTACAGGATGGGAGAGTTGAGTGTTTTTACCCTCCATCTCTTCTCTTTTTGTCTCAGTTGAGGACTCCTCCATGGGCTTTATGGATTCCCACTGGGAACCTTCTTAGCCAAGTGTCCTTGAGCAAGCTTTCCATCTCTCATTCTTCAGATTCCTCCTGGTAGAACAGTCACAGAAATACCAACCTTGGAGGACTTCTATAGGGTCGAGTGAGATCCTACACATTGTATGTGCTCAATAAATGTCAGAGTTTATTCTCAGAGGCAGAACCCCATCATTAACTTAGAACAGATCAACCTTTCTGAGTTTCCCCACAAAAAAGCATGACCATGTTTTGTGAGAATTCAATGAGATAATGGAGTGTTTTGTATCCTGGGAAGAATTTTCTAAAGAATAAAATGGTGATTGTTGAGTGGGAATGAGGAAGGAAATTCAGGCCCCCAATCCTCCTGGAGACAGTGAGGGTTTTCACTCAGAGAGTGCAAAGTTTTGTCTTTCATTCAAGACCTGTGATTCAGATCAGGGATCTGCACACGGGGTTCCTTGAGGGCTGGGCTTGGAATCTCCCTCCAGGACCACCCAGGAGTCCGAGCAGCCACGGGACGCCTGCAGCTTGTTGACTTAAGAATATGAACCATTGGAATGTACTACACCTGTCTGGACTGGCTACCTAGGCTTTTAGTCCTTCAAGGTGTTTAATTTAATCTGCAGAACTCTATACAGGGGACCCTCATTGCCTCTGAGGTTACTGCTTGCTTTTGTAACATCAGGCTTGGAAGTTATAAAATTGCAGACTGCGGGAAAAATACAAAGCCCCTAACATTGTTTTGACCACCTACCAACTCTGTGGTCCTGAGCAGATCATTTCACTTCTCTAAGCCTCAGTTTCCTAGCCTATAATATGGGGCTTCGAATAACCTGTTTATCTTGCAAGGTTAGGAGGATCAAGAAAATATTTTTTGCAGTATAAACAATTATATAAAAGAAATATATGAAAAATTTCTGTTCATTTCTGCTATATTAGTTAGGTTAAGTGACACTATGCTCCAAGAATACAACAAAGAGTCATTTCTTGTTTAGTTAAATTTAAATGCGGATTGGGTGGATCCTGAGGGCAACGTTCCTCCACGCAGTGATTCAGGGATCTAGGCTGCCTCCATCTTGAGATGCTAACACCTCAACATCTGGCTTCCTGTATTGTGGAAGAGGAAGAGATGGATGGTGACCCATCCAGGATGTTATCAAAGGTCATGCTCTGGGTGGTTGTACATCACTTCTGCCCACATCCTATTGTCAGAAACCAATCACGTGGCCCCCATGTAACTGGAAGCGAGAGTGAGAAATTTAGGGCAACCCATGAACTAATTGGTGAATACCACTATCTCTGCTACTTCTGCACTAATGACAATGAATTCACTGTTAAGAAAAATGCAGGACAAAGTACAAAGACCTTAGAATCAGGCAAGGCTGGATCCAAATCTAAGCTTTGCTGCTCACTAGCTGTATGAGCTAGTTTGCTCAACTTTTCAGAACCTCAGTTTCCTTACCCTCAAAGTGATTCAGATGTATACATATATATTCTTTTTCAGATTCTTTTACACTATATGTTATTACAAGATATTGAATATAGTTCCCTGTGCTATACAGTATGTCCTTGTTGTGATATGTCTTTGGAATGTACTTTCACTCATTTGTTCTAAGCACTTTCTTCAAATGAGGACAAAGTGGGTGCTAGAGTGTGCTACTGAGAATTACAGATTCAATATCTTGTAATAACCTACAATGGAAAATAATCTGATATATATATATATATATATATATATATATATATACATATATATATACCTATATACAAAACGGAATCATTTTGCTGTACACCTGAAAGTAGCCCCATATTGTAAATCAACTATACTTCAATTCTTAAAAAACTTATAGTAAGTTACAAGTAAGAGAAGCCTGAGAAACAGGGACATTAATAACTTAGAAGTCTCATTTTTCCTCATGTAACTAGAAGTCCACAAAGAAGGCTTTCTCAGCATTAGTCCTGGGGCCATACTCTCAGAGACCCAGGCCCTTTCTGTTTTCTCCCGCAGCCATTCCTGTATTGTGCTCTCACCTCAGCATCACATTCTCACTCCAGGCAGGAAGAAGGAGTAGGACAAAGGGGGTCCCCACCACCCCTTCAAGGAGTGCCACTCAATGTTTCATTTGTTTCTCATTGGCCAAAGGAGTGTCACATGACAACTGCTTTCTGCAGGGAAGCTGAGGAATGTAGGTTTTTAGCTAGGCACATAGTTCTGATAGTAAGGAAGAAAGGAGGAACGGATATTGGGTAGACACCTAGCAGTGTAGACTAGATGGTGTCTGTGACCAGCTGATTGACACAAGGGATAAAGGAGTGATAAAAAGTCTACGGGGTAGGGGGCTTCCCTGGTGGTGCAGTGGTTGAGAGTCCGCCTGCCAATGCAGGGGACACGGGTTTGTGCCCCAGTGTGGGAAGATCCCACGTGCCACGGAGCGTCTGGGCCCGTGAGCCATGGCCGCTGAGCCTGCGCATCCGGAGCCTGTGCTCCGCAACGGGAGAGGCCACAACAGTGAGAGGCCCGCGTACTGCAAAAAAAAAAAAAAAAAAAAAAAAAAGTCTAAGGGGTAAATCCCCACCTCAATCATCTACATCCACAGTAATGCTACTGCTACTGACCAGGGTCCTTGGACTCCTTAATCAATAGTAATGGATAAGAGGCCAGATGAGGAATTCAGGGAAGGTTTTTATTTTGTTTTGTTTTGTTTATAAATTTGTACATTTGTTTGTTTGTTTGTTTGTTTTCGGCTGCGTTGTGCCTCCATTGCTGCGCACGGGCTTTCTCTAGTTGCAGCGAGCGGGGGCTACTCTTCATTGAGGTGCATGGGCTTCTCATTGCGGTGGCTTCTCTTGTTGCGGAGCATGGGCCCTAGGCACACAGGCTTCAGTAACTGTGGCACGTGGGCTCAGTAGTTGTGGCTTGCGGGCTGTAGAGCGCAGGCTCAGTAGTCGTGGCGCCATGTGGGATCTTCCTGGACCAGGGCTGGAACCCGTATCCCCTGCGTTGGCAGGCGGATTCTTAACCACTGCGCCACCAGGGAAGCCCTAGGCAAGGTTTTATTGGGGCTTGTGCTGCAGCACAAGGGAGGAAAAACAAGTAGAAAGTACCCTTGCTCGCTACTTGTCGGGGGGCGAGCTGGTCCCTTAAATGGGGTGAGGGTAGGGGTGGATCAGTGGGTCGGGCCAGAGGGGTAGCTTAGGTGGTCGGCCCACCCCTTTGGTGGTGCTGTGTGCAGGGACGATGCTCAGTACCCTACTTTTGCTCCTGGCACCTCAGAAGTGGCAGCTGGGTTTGGGACTTTTTGTATCTTATTGTTCATAATTTGCCCCACCTGTGCATACCTGCATTAATTTTTAGTCCTTTATTTGTATTCTGTTGCTCAAGGAGATGTTTATCTAGGTTCAAGCACTGCAGTAAAGAGTCCCAGGTCCCAGCCTGTCTCACTGCCTTGCCATCACTAAGTCTCAGTGACATGCAAGAATAAACATCTAGGGTCAGCTGGGGGTCAGCTAAGAGGCCCTGCTAATCTAGGCTGGGCTAACTCATGTGTCTGGGAGTTGGCTGACTGTTGGCTGATCTAGACTGGCCTCAGCTGACACAAGTGGGATGATCTGGCTCTGCTCCTCAGTGTCTCCTCCTCCAACAGGTTAGCTTGAGCATGTTTCCATGGCAATGAGAGGCACAAGAGAGCAAGAGGAAACATGCAAGGCCTCTTGGGATCTAGGTTTGGAGCCAATGCACATCACTTCCACTTTATCCTGTTGGCCAAAACAAGTTCATGACTAAGCCCAGATGTAGCCTTGGAGGTCAATGCAAAGTTATATGGCAAAGGCATGGATACAGGAAGGATGAAGAATTAGGATCATTTTTACAGTCTTCCCCATCCCCCTCCATGGGCCATGGGCCCTCACACCTAGGGGTTAAAAGTGGAATTAAGTGGCTAAAAAGTATTCTCTAGGCAGTAGTGTTCATCACATTCGCACTCATTCACAGGTCTGCTGATAGAAGAGTACATCCAAGCAGCACAATCACTTTATTTCCTAGAGCTCACTTGGGGAGTTAAATGTCTTCCCAGGAAGTAGAGAGAGAATGTCAGAATGTATGAGGGGTGGAAGAGCCAGGATGACAAAGGCGGCATCAGGGTAAGAAGGGGAAATACAAATCCTTTAGCTGCAGAAATGGCCCTTCACCTGAACTTGGCTCTTCACCTAAACTTGGAACTGATGGAAAACTAAACCTGCTTCAGAGCTGCCTTTCTGCACAGAGCTGCTATTGTGCAATGGGTGGTACAGATTTAGCTAACCCTACAAAATCCATTTCCCTGGACACATCCTGCAAGGTTTCTGTGGCCCCTGGTGGTAAAACACCAAAATGGAGCTCGTTCGTCAAAGAGCGCTGTTGTCTGGCTCCATTGCTCCTAGGGGCACACACTGGAGGAGAGAATTTCTCCTCTGAGGCCTTGGGGTTGTCTGCTCATGATCTTGTAAGTCACAGCAAGGACAGAGGAAAACATGGGAGAAATGAAACTGGCCAAAGGAAACGGCCAATTGTACAGACACGGTGCTTTCAGGAGAACGTGACAAGGACTTTCTTTCCCCTCAGGGAGAAGGACAAGAACGTAGTCAGCATAAGGCTTGCACTAGGATGAAGCGGACTGGGTTGCAAGAGGCCTGAGTTCTACTTTAGATAAGTGAGTACCCCTCTCTGGGTCTCAGTTTCCCCAAACAAGCAGATGAAGCAAGGTGGGACTGAGGTCCCTTCCAGCCCTTGGAGTCTGTGTTTGGGGAAAACCTGGAGGCCATCACTTCAAGGGATGTGTATGGTACCACGTACGTGTCCTCCCCAGAGGGGAGAAGATGGCAGGCAAGCTAGACATTGGCATGACTGGAGAAGAGTAAGAGGCCCCAGCCCAGTAGAGCAGACCCCTTACAGTAAGCCCTTAGGAGGGCAGAAGGGGCTGTGTGGTGTGTCCCCCAGGTGGAGACATCAAAGAGAGGGGGAGGTTCGGAAAACAAACTTTGCTTTAGAACTCCAGAGGAACCGAGACAGAATTCTCTCTGCATATGTGTGGGCAGCATTCACAGCAGACAGCCTCAGCTCCCAGATCCAAAAGGGTGACCACTTCCTACAGGGAGAGCCAGATGGCATTTCTGAACCAGATGTACAGTTCTAAAAGGAGCGCAGATGATTATATTTAGTAATTCAATGTCGGGGCTCAGAGCCCTTGAATGAATTAGATCTAAACATCCAGTCATTGACCAAACATGACCTGATCACCCACTATGTGCCAGTGACCCATGGGGCATCTTGTTCCCTTCCTGCCTCCATGCCACAGATGATAAACACCGTCACCTCTCAGCCACAGGTGGAGACCCCGGCCAGGGAGACACCATGGAACTGCAGATCAGTCTTGACCAGGAACACAACAGGACGGCCTCTGTTTCCCCAGCCTCCCTTCTAGACCGAAATTTCCTGCCCTGAAATGCTGCCGACAGCCAGGCCAAGCAGCCAAAAAAAAAAAAAAAAAAAAAAACAACCCTTTTAAAATTAACGTACTAGGATATGGAGCTGGTGGGAGGAGGGGATGAAAAGAAGGATCTTGGAAGAACTCCAGCTATTTTATTCCAACTTTTTCATTCCAGTTTGGAGATCTGGGACACATTGATTCACAACTTTATAGTTCTTATTCAGCATTGATTTATGGGTTGACCAATCTGGGCCTAATCTGTTGGAGAAGGATTGGTTTTTCGGTCCAATAATGTTATATTTATGAGCCCATGAAGTGCACCGGGGCTGCAGCCCAGCCTGGAGTCAATAGAACAGAACTTCTAAGATCTCAGAGAGGGGTGTTCACAGACCATCTTCTGCTCCCAGATCATGCTTAAAGCTCCCCTGTACATTAAAGGCTTCTGGTGTCATCTCATATTTGAACTCCAAAGTGCCTGCCCGTAAATCTGTAATGACCGTGAACGGCTCCGACAGTTGGGAACGTTCCTGGTTCCGTTTGCCTGTCACTCTCCTCCCCCGCGCCAACCCCGCCCCCCAGGTCTCTCTCTGATTGTGGAAGTTACTAGCCCGAGCCTGGAGCTGCAGACACCGCTGGGTACTGGCTGGAGACCTCGCAGCTGCGCAGGCCAGGGCAGGATTTGAATGTGTGCCCAGCCAAGGCCATGCAGAGTTCAACAGGTTATCGTCTGCTTCCGGTTCGACTTGTGGTTATTCTGCTTCAGCAACTATAAAGAAATGAGTGGCCTGGAGAGACAGGAACTCGTGGAGAAGCCTGCCTGCCATGGTGAAGAGGAAATACAGCTATTCAGAGAGCATGCATTTCTGTGTTTCTCTTTGATGGGAAAGACATTTTCCTTGTCACCCTCTGGGCAGTTTTCTGTTCTCAGCCACCACCCGTGGGTCATTCCCAGCCTGGTCATTCTGAGGATGCCTCCGGCAGCAACCCCACAGTGGGTCCCAGTAGTCAATTGCCAGCCTTGACCCCCTAATACACCATTGGAAGTCTCCAGACAAGGGGGTCACTGCATGGTTTGCCCTTAGAAGAGAAAAATCTAGCAACAGCAAGACACCACTCAGAGAAGGCACCAGCCTCTGAGGGATGAAGAGAGAAGCTGAAAATTCTAAATTTCAGAGTCCAAGCCCTATAAAGATGACCAGATCGACCTATAAAGGGAGTTTTTAGCATCCTGGGAAGATCATTTACCATCCTTGGATGAGCAGTTAAATGGATTGTCCAGACCAGGAATCAGCAAACTTTTATTTTCTGCAAACAGTCAGATAGTAAATATTCTTGGCTTTGCCGGTCACATACGGTCTCTGTCACATATTCTTCTTCTTTGTGCAGGATTCGAAAATGTAAAAATCATTCTCAGTTCCCAAGCTAAACAAGAACAGGTTATGGGCCAGGGTTGCCTGACCCCTGGTTTAGAAAACTAAAAAACGTTGTTTTCATTTAAAAATGTTAATGCAGGGCTTCCCTGGTGGCGCAGTGGTTGAGAGTCTGCCTGCCGATGCAGGGGACACGGGTTCGTGCCCCGGTCCGGGAAGATCCCACATGCCGCAGAGCGGCTGGGCCCGTGAGCCATGGCCGCTGAGCCTGCGCGTCCGGAGCCTGTGCTCCACACGGGAGAGGCCACAACAGTGAGAGGCCCGCGTACCACAAAAATAAAATGCTCATGCATCCTCCGTGTGTGTACACGTGTGTGCTGAGTGTAGGTGCACCCACTCTGTGCTGGAGGAGGCGGACTGACAGCTCCCAGCAATGGAAAGCTTCACTCTGGGGAGCCCGGAAGAGTGGCCGTTGAAAGAATGCAGGACTCAGGAGACATCTGCTCTGCCTGCCACCCCTGAGCAAGTCACTCGACCTTTGTGACGCTTCCTGTACCATCTGCACAGTGACAGGCCAGATGCCGTCTGACCTCCCTCCCAAGTGCGATATTCCATTTGGTCATCTCAAACGCTTCTGGGAACCAAGTGGGATGCAAGAGAAAGGAATGGGTAAAATCTGTTAGATCCGTTCACTCCAGCACAAAGCCCAGCTAACTTTGAGGTGGCTTAAGGAGACCATCCCCCATCGGAACACCCCACTTTGGGAGCGGAGCCCCCTGGCACAAGCCCGGCCTGGGGAGACCCTGAAGGAATGCTCTCCCCGGGAGTGCCAGCCTTCCCTGCCATGCTCACCACGGAAAAGAGCCATGCGGCCCACGCACCATGCCAAGAATCCAGGCAGTTGAATGAGCCATGCCATTGTGGGCAGACACCGAGGCTCCCAGAAAACAAGCAAAGGCGAGGCCTGGAAGCTGCAGCGGAGGCAGGTCGTCATGACCTTCCCTCCCGGGCCAGCACCAGACTGGCCAGCCAACAGGTCTTCATCTCCATCCAGGCGGTCCAGGCAGCCCTCAGGATGCAGGAGGTGGCACCCACCGCTGCCAGACTGGATGCCCGGGGACTGCTCCCTCGGTCAACATTTCTGAGCACCAGCTCCGTGCCTCAACGCTGCCAGGCCCCATGGGGATGGGGCAAATGGGAGGAAATGCCTGCTCCAGAAGAGATGGCTGGGCCAGAGTCAGTGCCCTCCAGAGAGCACAAGGGCAAGAGACCCAGCCCTTGGTGCATTTTGGAGGAAGCAGCTGGAGCACAGAGCCTTGGGTGATGCCCCTGGTGGCCCCTCATCAGAGGCTTTGCACGTTCGTTTTATGGAAATGGTTTGAGCTGCCGGTACCCACCCCCAGCCAACCTCATCCATGAAAGTCAAGGTTAGAGTCAGCTTGCTTGCTGCTTGCTGGGGCCCTTGCTTTATAGGAGGCTTAGCAAATGCCCCCTGGGACTTGGGATCCTGGTGCAGGTGCCACAGTGACCTGCAGAAATCCTTGCATTTTCTGGCTCCCTACACAGAGTTGGTTGTTGGAAGCCAGGTGGCCCGAGGGGGTAAGGAGTGAAGGAAACACAATACAGTTATGGCCAAGTCCCCTTGTACGTGTCATGTGGCTAAGGACATCGACCTTAAAGGGCCCGAAGGTTATCAGTATTTCAGAGCCGCCGAGGCGGCACAACCCTCCTGGCCTGTCCTCATCCGCTCTTTCCTGTGCCTTGTCTCATCCTCCAGTATCTCCTCTGCCTCTCCATGCCCAGTACACATGATGTCATTGGTACTGTGGCCCGGGGGGTGGGCGGTGCCCTGTTTATTGTTCCAGTTTGCTGACCTTTTCTGGTTCTTCAGGGACCTGCTACTTCCAGAGAGCAATTCTGCTGCCACCCTGGGGAAGAATCATCAGCCAAAGGCAGTTCAACAGTCCTGGGTCCTTGACCTACTTCTGAAAAGAGAAAGTCCAGTTTAAGAGGCAGCCCCAGGTGTGGCACAGCCAGGGCCTTGGAGACAGACAGATCCAGGCTCTGTCGGTTACCAGCTATGCAACCATGAGCAAGTCACATGACCCCCTTTCGCCTCAGTTTCCTGATCAATGAAATGGGCTTTATAGGAGCTAGCTCCCAACTTTGCTTACAGGGATGCTGTGAGAAGTAAACCCAGTCCTGTACATAGCACACAGCACAGGGCCCAACACCTGATAGGAGCCCGGTCAGTGTTAGTGCGGACGTCCTTTAGATAAAGGAAGATGGCCAAGGGCAAGTCCAGGGTTGGCTTCCTGCTCCCAGAGTGCAGCACACACCAGTTAACCTACAATTGTCCAGAGCCTAACAGCCCACCAAGAAGGCTCAGAAACCCAGCCCGTCTGCACCTGGCAGCGAGGCCATCTCCTGGGGACAGTATCTCATTGCCACACTCTAGCCAGTTGAGTGGCCTCAGATAAGAGACCCAGGGTGCCTTCTGTGAGGTCTTGGCAGGGTCCAGAGGGTCAAGTAAGCACTCATCTGCTGGCACAGGCACTGCCCACGTGGTCTCCCTGGTGCCTGCTCTTGGGTGTGCCCATGGCCGATCCTTTCCACTCTCGGATAGAGAGCTGCTTTCTTCAGATACACCACTACTTTGCCGCGAGTTCCTGCTGGGACTGTCACTTGCTTATTTGTTGTCAGCTGCATTCCTGCTCTTCTTTGCTCTGCCCTGTGTCACAAGGGCTGAAGCCCCACAAACTGCACCTCCCAGACTCCCTCCAGTGGGCCCCCAGCTAGGTTCCGGGAAGAGGAGGCGCTGACAGGGAAGGCGGGAGGTGGGGGGAAGCAACTCTCTCCCTTCCTCCCCCATGGCCCCCGGTGGCGGGTGTCAGGCAGTAGCGACAGCACTAGTGACAGCCGAGGATGATGGTGGCAGGGTCGCTCCTGGGTTCCTGCTGAAGCAGCTCAGCTCTACCGCCGAGACCTTGGCATCACACTGGTCCTGAGTCCCCCTTGGCATCTCCAGCCCAGGGCTGGTAGCGCTTTCCCGCAGTCACTCCTCTTGGGGTACCCACCTTCCCCTCCACACTCCTCCAGCCTTCCAACACCCTTGCTCCCGATTCCTGAATGAGTCCCCTCTGTGTGCAGAACCCAGATGGCCTCTGTTTCCTGACCAGACCCAGACTAACTCACTGGTCGAGTGACCATCCAAGATTCACATCTTCAGGGTGGTGGCACACCTCTGTCTGGCCCCCCACATGCTGACTTTAAAGTTCAGCCTTCAGAAGGCAGACTTGTTTCTATTTCCCCCTTTTTCCAGTTTCCTGGATGGAACCACCCCAAGGTCCCCGTGTTCCTCCTGCCATCCACTCACTTCCCCTTTTGGAACTTTGATGAAGCCACAGCAACAGCCTAAAGCAAGAAGTAGGAACGTATGCCTTTGACTCCACAATTACACCTCCGGGAATTTACATGAACAACATAGTCACAGAAGAGACAAAACATGTATCCCCAGACACGGTCATTACAGGACTGCTTACGATTGTGAAAAATCTGGAAGCACAAATAGAAAACGGGCTAAGTAAATCTTGCTTCATATATAACGTCTATTTTTTAAATAGAAAGACTTTCATCATCTATTATCAAGTTAACAAACAAAACAGGCTACAGAGCAGCAGACATACTGTCCATCTGTAGAATTGGACACACATGTATGTGTTTCTATTGAAACACAGATGTTTCATATAGTAGTTGCCAGAATACTGACAGCAGTTATCTCTTGGGGGTGGAATTTGGGGTGAGTTTTATATTCTTCTTTGTTCTCCTCTGTGTTGTCTGAATTGTTACAACAATTGACAGGTCCCTTTTACAAAACACTTTGTTTTTTTAAAGGCAGTGTGCTGGGAAGACAGCAGTGAACAAAACAGACAAAAATTTCTTCCCTC
Source organism: Mesoplodon mirus (assembly GCF_964341445.2). Taxonomy (NCBI): domain Eukaryota; kingdom Metazoa; phylum Chordata; class Mammalia; order Artiodactyla; family Ziphiidae; genus Mesoplodon; species Mesoplodon mirus. Next base: position 77,161,044 of record NC_138988.1, on the reverse strand, counting down.
ACGGGAAGCTGACATTCTAAGAACAAAAAATAAAGTAAGACATATACTGGGTAAGGTGGATATTAGTGCGAGGCAAAAAAGCAAGAAAGGAGAAAAAGAAATGCGTCTAGGGAGTGGAGGCTGATGGTTAGGGAGCGGATTACAACTTTTAAAAGGATAGTGATGCTTGAGCCACGACCTGAAGGAGGTGAGGGAGCAAGCCATGTGATATATCTGGGAAAGAGTGGTCCAGGCTGAAGAAATAGGCAGTGCAAAGGCCCTGAGATAGGAATGTGCCTGGTACACGGGAGAGGCAGCAAGGAGGCGTGGGTGACCAGAGAGCAGGAGAGCCATAAGAGATGAGGTCAGGCAGGTAACAGGAGACCAGATTATGTAAAACTTTGGCTCTTACTCTGAGTGAGATGAAAGCCACTGAGAGTCTTGTGCAGAAGAATAACCTAGTCAGAAATATTTTTAAAAGACCACCCTGGCTGCTCTGTGAGAATGGAGAGGGAGCAGGGAGCCCATTTAGGAGCCAATTGGAATAACTCAGGTGAGAAAGGATAGAGTGGTTTGGACCAGGTAGTAACAATGGAGGTGGTGAGAAGTGGCTGGATCATGGAACTCTCTAGAAGGTAGAACCAATGTGATGTGCTTTTGGATTGGATATAGGCATGAGAGATAGGGAAGAGCCAAGAATTACTTCAAAGTTAGAGTGAAAGAGTCCTTAAATCACTGCCCCACCAAGTAGAGAAACCCTTCTGCTGAAGCACCAGCTGCTCCCCATCCAGTCTCTGCTTGGTGCCCTCCTACAACAGGGCCCTCACTACCTCACACAGTTGAGTCCGGTAACTGCTGGTAAATCCTTCCTTGGCTGAAGCCTGCTCTCCTCCGCCATAGGTCTTATGCTTGCCTTCAGCTTGCCACCTTGAACCATCGTGTGCTTGTCTCATGATATGCCCATCTGAACGACACCCTAAGCCTTGGGAAAAACAGGTATCAGGACAGATATCGGAGGGAAGTTTCAATCTAGAATCTACAAGACTAGGGAATTCCCTGGTGGTCCAGTGGTTAGGACTCCACACTTTCACTGCCAAGGGCCTGGTTTCAGTCCCTGGTTGGGGAACTAAGATCCTGCAAGCCGTGTGGCAAAAAAAAAAAAAAAAAAAAAAAATCTACAAAACTAGATTTCCTTTTTTCTGTCCAGCATCTTCAAACTGATATTTTGTTTGAACCCAGTTCCATCCCACCCCCCATCCCCCACCCCAGAAACTGTCAAATTTCCCCTGGCTGTACCTTCTGCAAGATGAAGGCCATCCTAACCTCTAACCTCCTTCATTCAGCCCCATCTTCAAAAACCCTAAACCAGGCCCAGTCTCTGAGGCCCCACTCACCCAGGACGGGAGCTCAGACTTTTCTCTGGTCTGCCCAGATGGAATCAGTGTTATGTCGGTTCCTTCCTCTGATATCCTCAATCTCAATCTCATACATAGAAATATAAATATATAAATATATATGGGGATTCTGATCAAATGATTCAGTCCCTGTATCTAAATTTAGGATTTATATACCAGCCCCTCTTTGTTCTTGAAAGATTTCGGTTTTTGTTGCTGTTTTTAATCTCACACAAAAGAAGTCAGTTAAAATGAAAACAAAAGACTGTTCAAATGAGTAAAAACCAGAAGCTGATGCCCTCAGGTGTGGCACTGGCATTCCAGTTTAGCTGCTTCTTCCTCTAAAGAGCAGAACAAAGGCTGGTCCCTTTGGGCCATAGATTCTCTTCCTGAAAAAGTGAAGGGGTTAGTCCCTCAGAGCCGGAAGGCAACTCAGACCTGAGTGTGTGATTCTCACTCCACCCGGGGCCTCCTGACTTAGGACCCAGGAGAGAGGAGGTAAAAATGCCCGCTGACCATAAAAAGGCATTTGGGGGCTTCCCTAGTGGCGCAGTGGTGGAGAGTCCGCCTGCCGATGCAGGAGACACGGGTTCGTGCCCCGGTCTGGGAAGATCCCACATGCCGCGGAGCAGCTGGGCCCGTGAGCCATGGCCACTGAGCCTGCGCGTCTGGAGCCTGTGCTCCACAATGGGAGAGGCCACAACAGTGAGAGGCCCGCGTACCACAAAAAAAAAAAAAGGCATTTGGACTGCACTTTCAGGAGTGCAAAGCTGCCATCGTGTCCATGTCTGATTCTGATAGGCAGATGCCATCAGCCCCATTTGACACAGATCAGAAGACTGAGGCTCAGAGGGATTAAATAACTGTCCCAAGGTCAAACCTCAAGAAGTCTGGCCTCCTGTGACTGCCTTTCTCACCACTTCCTGCTGCTTCAAATTGTTTACATGCTGGGATTGATAATCCCTCTCTTTGTGGGACACTGGGCTGGGAACCCCTGGAAGGCAGGGCCTTTATTCTATTCATCTTTGTGTCCCCCAGGGCATCAGCATTGTAGATATCCAATAAATGCTTGCTGGAACTAGTTTGAACTCCACTGAAGCTTTTTTAGAAGTGGGTGGTTAGACTTAATAGACCCTGGCTTTAAAAAGAAAAGTCCCCCAACGAGCTGCTTTGAAAGTTTAAAGGTTGAGGAATCCAGGCCTCTGCAGGGGCAAAGACAAACAGCAGTTTCTGGGGAACAGTGGCAATGCAACTAGCAGGAATCCCAGAGCAGACAAACCCCTACTCACTACTACACAAAATGCGTCTTGGGCAAGTGGCATCAGCATCCCCTGATGCTGATTTGAAATGCAGAGCCCCAGGCCCACCCCGGAGCCGCCGAAGCAGAACCTGCATCATAAGCTCTCCATGCCAAAGTCTGAGAAGCTCTGGGGGTGCCAGAAACTGCAGAAACCAGGCAGCTTACCAGCTGTGCGCCCTGCAAATGCTCGAGGTGGGGTTTTACTCTGTGCAATGTGGTTTCCAAGGCTTGGTTTGTTTCTGGAAAGAGAGCAGTAAATTTGCTTCTGGCAAATGAGCACACTTAATTAAAATTCTAATTCAATCAGGAAGGCGAGAAGGGCCCTCTTCCTCATGGGAAGTCAGATCCTGAAGGGCATAGGTTCCTCCAGATTTCTGAAATTCCATCTAGGTCTCCACCAGGGGACACTGGCAAAGTCTGGAGACATGTTTGTTTGTCACAGCTGGGAAGGATGGTGTTACCAGCATCTAGGAGGAAAGGCCAGGGGTGCTGGCTTCCTCCTTGTTGGCCAGTGAATCGGTTTCTGCTCCAATCCAGAGAAAAAGGGTGGATTTACCGAATTTAGGGAGGTCTGGGAGCTTTAGGAAAGAACCATGACAATCTTTAAAAGCTTATTTTTCACAAGCATGAGAAAAGTTGAAATAAGACTCAAGGAGTAAAGTAAGGCTGGGATAGGTAACTGAGAACAGAAGGAGCAGGGGAAGGAAGAAATGTGGCACCGAAAGGCCAACACCCAGAAAGTACATATAAAAATCTTGTTTATTACACAAAATACTTTCTTATTCATAAGAAAGACTTAAATAACCCCCTTCTCCAAATACATCAGGTTTTTCTCACTTCTCTATTTTCCAAACCTCTTGAAATGTGGTTATAATGAGAAAAAATAAACTTCTTTTCCCAAAAATATTTTTTTAAAGAAATGTGTAAAAGTCACCAGAGATCAGATACCACATCAACGACTCAAGAAAGGAACACTGGAGCTGCCCTTGAACTAATGCTTTTGTAACATGCTTCTCACTTGCCTTCCCTCCACGGGACTCAGAAGTCACCCATGTGGGCCGGGAAAGGATGGTTCTCTGAGCATCTTGCCCAGGGTCCCACCACAATCTTCGGGCACTTGTCCTGCCAGGAGCTCAAGGCCTTCTCCAAAACAAGAGAAGGACATCTGAAGGGCCGGGAGAGCTCCCAGGAGTGGGGCAGGTGGGAGAGAGCTGAGAAAGAGCCTGGCACGGCAGGGAGTGTGAAGACACCATCATATCAGATTGAAATGCGAGGGGAGGTCCATTCGTTCCCATAAGTAGGTTGAGCAGAGCAATTCCGTCCTCTGCTGGGTTTGCCAGGCTCAGGGGTGACACAGGCAGGGATGCCTGGTGCATTCTGGATCCCTTTACTGCGCGGCTCGGATACACAGTCCGGGGGCAGCTCCATCAGTTGCCATCCGGGGCATCCGGCGGCGGCTGCGGCTGTGGCCCCAGGGACGAGGCCAGTTTGGTGAGGGCCCTCGCTATGACGTCCAGGTGGCCATTCATCGTCCGCAACTCCACCAGGATGTCCCCGACGTTGGCTTCTAAGGTCGCGGTGGCGGCGGCGGCGGCGGCGGGCCGGGCGCAGGGCGGCGGGGAAGCGCCCGGGTCCTCCGCGCCCTCCTCCCTGCCCGCTGCACCCGGGCGCGGGGCGCAGGTAGCCGGCCGATCACGCTCATCCCCGCGGACGCCGGGAGGGGTGGTCGAGGGGCAGCCGGGCAGCCAGTCGACGAGGCGCGGGGCTCCCTCCGGGGAGGAGGCGACCACCGAGTAGAGGCCGGCGCGCCGGGGGGCGCCCGAGCCCGAGGCGGGAGGCGCAGGGGCGGCGGGAAGCGGCGGCAGCAGCGGGGGTAGCACGGAGGGCCCCGGGGAGAACGCCTGGGGCTCGCAGGACGACGAGGGAGAAGGAAGGGCGGTGGTGGAGGGCCCTGGCTCCTCGGAGGAGAGGAACAAGGTGGTCGAGGACTGGGAGTCCAAGGTGCTGGGCTCTGAATCTGTCAAGGAGGAAACGAGAAAGGGTCACTCGGGCATTTATTGAGTGCCAGCTGTATGCCCGGCTCCATGCTAGGTATAAAGGAACTGAGTTAGAAGGTGGAAACTTATTTCCTACCCCTAGATCCGATACGGAAGAGTGGGTCTCAGGAGCACGGGAATCCATAGGCAGGGGAGACCATGGAGTCCAGCAAGGCAGCCTGGTGGGTAAGGCTCTCTACTGAGGTCTAGAGAGGGGCACTGCTGGGAAGACAGCGAGGGAGTTCCAGGCGGGGGCGGAAGTCGCAGCCTGTTCGCAGGCAGTCTTGCCAAGGACAGTAGGTCAAGGCTGTGAAAGGAGGACCCCTCCACCCTCCTCAGAAGCAGAAGTGTGTTAAGCAGAGGGCTCTCTCCGCTGTCCCAGCAAAGCCAGGCTCTCAGGAGGAAGTTGAAAGAGTTTGGGGCCAGGAGCCAGATCTCAGCGCTGTTTCCCACTCTGCCAGAAAATGCCATGGAACCTTGGGCCAGACCCTTCTCCCCTTGAGGACTTGGTTTCCTATCCCAGTGACCCCTGGGTCCCAACCAGGACTGATCAACCTGCCTTCAAAAGTCTTCAGCTTGGGGCTTCCCTGGTGGGGCAGTGGTTGAGAGTCCGCCTGCCGATGTGGGGGACACGGGTTCGTGCCCCGGTCCGGGAAGATCCCACTTGCTGCGGAGCGGCAATGGGCCATGGCCTCTGAGCCATGGCCTCTGAGCCTGCGCGTCCGGAGCCTGTGCTCCGCAACGGGAGAGGCCACGACAGTGAGAGGCCCGCATACCGCAAAAAAAAAAAAAAAAAAAAAAGTCTTCAACTTGAAGCACGGGTCTAAGTTCACAGGGGGCCGCACTCAAAGACTCTATAAGCCTCCTGCTGTGAGTTCTCCCCTAATCCCCTGGGTCCCCACGTAGAAAGTGGGCAGCAGCTCTTTGCAACTGGGTACGGCAGCAAGGTGTACCAATCTCAGATCAAAGGATCCACCTCAATGCCAATGACCTCAGCTGTTTCGGCCTCCCTGTTCCCGCCTTTGGGTAGACGGCTCGTGCTCACCCTGGAAGCGGTTCTGAGTTTTACTGGAGCCCGGTCTCCGCAGGCTTGCTCCCAGTTCCAGCTGGAGTGTCTGCTCTTGGCTCCCCTCATTGGCAGTTCGGGTGACCACCTTTATGCCCTGCCCTTGAGGGGTTCCAAGCCTTTCAAAGGCAGAACTTGCTCTATGACCTCGGCCTGTTATCTTGGGGGGGGGAATGTGGGTGGGAGAATGACATGATGACAGAGCCAGTGAGTAAACACGTTCCCCGTTGCTTGTGAACATGTGTGTTCTCGCTGCCCCTCCTGGGTGAGCTGTTCCTTCATTTGGGAGTTGAGTCTTGCGGAGACTCAGAGCAATCATCTGGCGAGAACTTGTTCCCTCATCCTGACTTCAACCCAACCGCATTCTCGCAGTACTCACTGGTCCCAGATGTTCCAATGTCCAGTCGGTGTGGTTGTGAATTTGGTCTGATGGGAGCAGAGAAGCAGTGGCTCCTCGGGGACCGCAGTTGAGGACAGCCACCCGTGTGCCTGAAAACTCCTCTGATGGAGATTGCATGGGCACTTTCTGCTACTGGCTTTCACAGAACTGCCTCTCTTCCACCAGAACTTAAGTTCCTCCGGTTTCTGTGAGGCTCTTCTTTTGTTAACCACGAATCTCAGACACTTCTGGGCACATAACCCTCATGAGTTGAAAAGAATCAAAGAGAAACCCTACAAACTGTTGGCTCTGCTTTTGCTTGAGAACGATGTTAATAAGCTTCACACATAGCAGACAAGAGGCTGTTTATATATATATATATATATATATATATATATATTTTTTTTTTTTTTTTTTTTTTTTTTTTTTGCGGTACGCAGGCCTCTCACTCTTGTGGCCTCTCCCGTTGCAGAGCACAGGCTCCGGACGCGCAGGCTCCGCGGTCACGGCTCATGGGCCCAGCCGCTCCGCGGCATGTGGGATCTTTCTGGACCGGTGCACGAACCGGAGTCCCCTGCATCGGCAGGTAGACTCTCAACCACTGCGCCACCAGGGAAGCCCAAGGCTGTTATATTTAATCGAATAGAAGTCTAACCAGGAAAATGAGATAGAGGCAAGTACACAAAATGTTCTAGCGCAGTGTTTCCTGAATTTTCATGTGCAGGCCATTCCCCTGGGACATTGTTAAAGGGCAGGTTGTGGTTTGGCAGGTCAGGACTGGGGCCAGAGACTCTACATTTCTAGCCGGCTCCCAGGTCATGTGAATGCTGCTGGTCTGGGGACCACACCTTGCGGAGCAAAGGTGTAGACCAAATATACAAGGTTGGCAATAAAGCTTAGGGTTCACAATCATAGAAACTCGAGTAACCAGGGGTAGAGGAACAACCTAGAAGCCTCATATGATCATGAAGATAGTAATAGTAATGATGCTGATGACCTCGCCTAGCTATCAGAGGAATAAGAGAGGTGGCCTATCCTGCTGTTAGTTTGATGGGTTTCCAGCAAAGCCTTGAACCAGTGAGCACTGGCTTAGGGAGGACTGAAGGTTTCTTTTCTTTTTTTTTTTTTTTTTTAAGAAGATGTTGGGGGTAGGAGTTTATTAATTTATTTATTTTTGCTGTGTTGCATCTTCGTTTCTGTGCGAGGGCTTTCTCTAGTTGTGGCAAGCGGGGGCCACTCTTCATCACGGTGCGCGGGCCTCTCACTATCGCGGCCTCTCTTGTTGCGGAGCACAGGCTCCAGACGCGCAGGCTCAGTAGTTGTGGCTCATGGGCCTAGTTGCTCCGCGGCATGTGGGATCCTCCCAGACCAGGGCTCGAACCCGTGTCCCCTGCATTAGCAGGCAGACTCTCAACCACTGTGCCACCAGGGAAGCCCTGAAGGTTTCTTAAAGAGGAAAGCCCTTCATTGCTGTTTAAACTAAAACTTCAAAGATTTCTGCAGTGACCATGCATGAACATGCCTTCCCTTGTCACTGACCTTTAGCAGAAAGTGACTGCTTCCTCCCAGGCCTGTAAGTCAAGGTCTTCTGAGTACTTTCTGTTAAATCCTATTGCTGAGTCAGGCTGAATCATTGCTTGGCTGGTAACTATGTACCTTGAACGGCTGACCTTTTCTATCTTTTTTTACACCCACTTGGCATTCCCTGTCACCACCACTTAAACCCACCTGCCTGGGCCTAGGCTTTCCCTGGGGGACGCCTGTGGAAGAGGTGAAGTGTGCAGCTGGCTACAGGAACCTGCGATTCGTTTGCAAATAAACCCTTCAGATCATCCCCTAAAACCTGCCCCTCTTGCTACCTTCCCCTTCTCAGTAAGTGACCTTCCCTTTGTTTAGCCAAACACCCAGGACAAACCCTTGACCCATCTCTTCCCCTTACTCCCCACGTCCAATCCGCCAGCAGTGCTTATAGCCTATGCCTTCAAAGTATATCCAGCATCTGATCAATTCTCACTGGCTCCAGGCAGTGGTCCAGCTACTGGTGGCTGAGCTGAGACCAGAAGACAGGGCTCCTGAGTTCCAGGTCAGTGCTTCCTCTGCCACACCCAAAAGCTTACTGGATTTGAATGAATCATTTAGAACTCTCCCCTGGCTCTACTGTGTCTCCCCAGCCCTCCTGGCCACCCTCCACCATTTGCCCAGGAAAATTGTTTGCTGAGTCTTAGCCTCTTTTTTATATAAGATAATAGCTACATTTATTCATTAAGTCATTCAACAAATATTTATTGAGCACCTATAATATGCCCAGCAGAATGCTCCACAGTGTACAAAGCCAGACCTAAATCCTGACCTCACTGTGGAGGCAGAAAATAATCAAATAATTGCATAAACAAATGTGTAATTGCAACAGTGATACAATCTACATGCTATAAGCATCTAAAAGAAAACGGAGGGTTTGACCTAATCAAGGAAGATTCCCTGAGGAAATGCTGTTGGAGTGGAGTAAGGATGAGTAGTTAAGTAGGAAGAGGGGAGAATGTTGATGCATGAGCAAGGGCCTGAGGCAGAAGGGAGTGCTGCAAATATGTGGGACTTCCAGAGAAAGCCAGTTTGCTGGGAGTGGAGAGAACCAGGGGAAGGAAGTGTGAGGTGAGATGAAGCTCAAAAAGGAGAGCAGGGGTCAGGAGATGGAGTGTATGATAAACACTGCCAGTATTGCTCAATACCCATTTTCTTCCTCCTTTTCAGCTGGTCCATGACCACTTAGAATAAAGATTACATTTTCTAGCCTCTCTTCCAACTAGCTCTAGTCATGTCACTAAATTCTGGGCAGAAAAATGTCAGTAGAAGTGCTATGTACAATTCTTTGTTCCTGTGTCTGGGTTTTGGTTGCAATGGCTGGTGCTCAAGCAGCCCCTTTGGACCATGAGGTAGAAACCACATGCTAAGGATTATAGAGCAGAGAACTGAGTCCCTGAGAATTTTAAGGAACTGCTATACAAATTCTAGCTGGCTCAACTGTAGCCTTTTTGTATGAGAAAATAAAATCTTATCTATTCAAACTCCTGTTAAATTGGGTTTTCTGTCACTCACAGCCAATCCAAATCCTGATAAACATGGCTTTGCGGAATTTATTAAGGGGGTTTGTCATTATTCTATGAGCGATGGAAAGCTTTGAAAATGCCTTAAATATGTGTGTGTGTTTGTATGTGTGTGTATGTGTGATATGATCAGTTTTGTATTTTGAAAAGTTCACCTGGCTGCATTGAGCAAGAAGTAGACAGAATAGAAGCCGGGGACACAAGTTAGGAGGTTGCCGTTGCAGGTGAGAAATTACAAAATGACAGTGGCTTTTGCTAGGGTGGTAGCTAGAGATGCAGAGAAGTAGACAGCTTCTAGAGACAGCTGGGACCCAGAAACATTAGGATTTACTGTCAGCAGGGATGCAGGAGGTGGGGGAAAAGGCATCAGAGAAATGGGTGCACTCCTGGCTGCTGCTTCAGTGCAAGGTTCCAGAAATTCTGGCTGCAGAAGGGGAACTTTCCCTTTCTTGTGCTCTGGAGCCTGGGTGGCCCCTTCCCAGTCCACACCCAGCCATGCAGCATAGCTCAGCTCTGACACACCTCAGCAGAGGCAGCCCGTGGGAACATTTTCCCAGGAGCCTGGAGGGAGGAGAAACAGGGTAGCTTTGGGCAGGGAACCAGAGAAGCAGAAGTCTGTGGGAAAAGGATGAAACCTGTCTGGGGGAGAAGCAACATCTCTCAGCAGTGCAGCCAGGCCCTGGCCTTTGATGGTTCAGACTTGGCTGGGCCACTGCCTGCTTCTTTCAGAACCCCCGGCACACAAAAGGGAGGGTGAGTGTCGGATGAACTAAACCCAATAATATTCACTCCTTTTATTTTCCAGAAACGTCATGAGACCCACAGGGCAATCTTCTGGTTTTAAGACCTGGTGAGTCACGCCTACAAATACCTCTGACTCAATGTGATCCCAAGTTCTCCCCAGGCATCTCCCAGGAACGTGGCTCAGCAGGAGAGCCAGAGCAGGACAGCCTGGCAGGGGAGAGAAGGGCTGGTGTCTCTGGAGGGGGTGAAAAGGGCCAGCTGCAGTACAGACCATGAGATTCCTGACTTGACACTGACTGCTCCTAAAAACAGCCAACATTGACCGAGTGCTATCTCCAAGCCACATGCTAAATTCTCTCTTCTAATCTTCATGGAAGACCATGATGTGGATTCTGTTTTTAATCCCATTTTCTTGTGTAGGAAACTGAGGCTCTGTTATGTGAAGTACCCAGCTCACTGTCACAGAGCCAGGATAGGAATCCAGGCAGCTAATGCCAAAGGCTATTGTGTGTGAAGGAGGGCACATGCTTTCTGGAGTTTGCAGGGATGAGACAAGGGATGAGAAGGAGAGCTAACATTTGTGGAGGGTCTGCTACACTCTAGGCTGATGATTTGTCACCTTGACTGCACATTAAAATCCCTTGGGGAACTTTATAAACACTACAGTTGCCCCAGCCAATTAAATCACGATCTCTGGGGATGGTGCCCAGGCATCTTATATTTCAAAAGCACCCATTTTATAAGATAACACTAATATGCAGCTAGGGTTATTCGACCAAAGCAACTTTCATACGTTTTCTTATTTAGTCCCAACAGTGGCCTTCTTCCCATTTTCAAACGGAGAAACTGAGGCTCCCGGAATTTGCATAGCTTAGACAAAGCCCACAGCCACCGAGACCTGATCTGTATCTGGCTGACCCCCATGCCATTCATGTTGATTCCATTCTCTCTCATATCTGGGCCTCCTCCATTTTGAAAGCGTGTGAACTTGCGTCATGTAAATTTCTTTTGCAATTTGCATCTTTTTTGTTCAAGTGCAAGTACTGTTTAGGCCAGCTGTTGGAGAGTAGCAGTGCAGTCTATAGCTACTGAGTAGAATGGGCTGGCCCAGGGGCCTCTGAAACCATGGCTATGGCTTCATCCAGGCTCTGCTACAGCCAATGGACCAGGACGTCTGAAGAGATGCCCAGTAGCCCTGGCCAGGATGTGCCTGCGGTCTCTCCCAGAACATTGCCCATTCACTGGAGTCCCTGCCTCTGAGGAGCCACCCTCTGAAGATCAGAAGGCCCAGCCCTGAGGAAATCCTTAGTCTCTGCTTCCAGCAGCATTAGTGACTTCCCAAGGATGACATGGGAAAAGTCATCACCCTTTTACTTCCGTGTGGATTATCCAAGCCTCTAATTTCCTAGTGGCTGAGGGCTGCGCTAATGAGAAGGGGTGTTCATCATCAATCAACTTAGTAAAAAAGCAGCTGGGAAGGCAGAAGGGCATCCAGAGACTGATTTGAGCAGCCAAAAGGTTCTCCTGCACGAAGAGTCCTTTTTAAAGACGGGAGAAAAGGAAGTGACAGAAGGGGTCTATCCGCCCATGCTCATGGCAGGATTATTCACATTGGCCAAAAGGTGGATGCAGCACACGTGGCCATGGATGGTTGGATACACAAAATGTGATATTGATATAATGGAACATCACTCAACCTTAAAAAGGAAGGAAATTTTGATACTTGCTACACGGATAATGCTTCACATTATGCTAAGTGAAACAAGCCAGTCACAAAAGCGGATACACAAAATATTATATGATTTCTCTTGGATGAGGTTCCTGGGGCAGTCAGATTCATAGAGGCAGAAAGGAGGATGGGGGTTGCCAGGGTTGAGGGGAGGAGGAGTAGAAAGTTAGTGTTTAATGAGTGCAGACTTCCAGTTGGGGAGGATGAGGACATTCCAGGAGATGGATGATGGGGAGGGTTACCCAATAATGGGAAGGTACTTAAGGCCACAGAACTGTACACTTAAAAATGGGTAAAATAGTGAATGTACACTGTATATATTTTACCACAATAAAAAAAAAACAGGTGGGGGAGGTGTGACAGTAATTCACAATTTTATCCATACACTTGAAGGAAGGTCTATGTACGAACTTTCTGGGACGGTTTGTAAAACAGGAATAAGAAAAACTGGTAAATAAATGACTGTTGAGAACATTATAGATCAGATGTAAACACCCCGAAGTCTCCCCTAAGCATGAGGACCCTTTAACCAGATCTGGACCTAAACATTACTGCATCATTAAAGACTGTTCCATTTTCAATCAGCAGGGTGAAAAGTTCTAAAACAGTTTTGTTGAGACTGTGGACATAGGTTAGAAGAAAGGAAAGTCTGGAGTCTGACGCTTTTAGATCCACTTTTAGACTCATTCTACTTTCGGAAGCAAAGTGATGTCAACCCTCCAAGCATTTCGCAGCCAAGCTGCTGGCTCCTCAGGGTCCCCCTTTCTCACTAGCACCACTGGCCACCGAGAAAAAGTGGGGATTGTTTCAGTTCAAGAGCCTCAGGTCCTCAGCCCGGCCCCTAGCTGCCCCACCCCTTCCTCGTTCACTCTGCCCCAACCATTTCTTGAAGGTATCAGACACCTTTCGACCTCACGGCCTTTGCACTTGCTGCTCTGCCCGGCATGCTTCCCCCCACGAACATCCCCATGGCTCAGTCTGTCACCACCTTCAGCCTTTGCTCAAGGTCACCTTCTCCAGCGGCCTCTTCTGGACACCCTAGTTGAAAGGACTACCCTCATTCCCCCACATCAGTTTTCTGTCCCCCTCGCCCTGCCCAAAAGACGCTGTCACTGTCCCACTCATACCCTGCGGCTCATTCCAGGTGGAGGGAGTTATAGGAGGCTTGGGGATTGTGGCCTGAAAGACAATTTGAAAGAGCTGAAGTGTAGGGTGCCCAGGGCTGGGAGACTTGCATGAAATGACTTACTAGGTAACAAAGATGGAGAGCTGAGCGGCTGGTCTGCTAAGGTAAGGAATCTGAGCTTGAGCAGGCAGAGGGGAGCCACTGAAGGATTTTAGGCAGGAGAGTGATAGATTTGATTTGCATTTTTAGGCGATTACTCTGGCAGCCGGCCTTGTGGAGGCTGAACTCAGGGGGTGAGGCTGGAGGCAGGAAGACCAAACGTAAAAGGAACCTCTTGGCTGTTCAAGGAGCTAAAATGATACTACGGCAGAAAGAGACACAAGCGTGAAGTCCAGCCAACCAGTATTAGAAGCAAATTTTTTTTTCTAGGAATGGATTGAATTTCAGCAAAAAGAGACTTTCCTGCCACCCTTTATGGACAATACAGTGAAGGCTGCCTTCTACCCTGGTTCAAGTTGTCCACCCTGGGCCGTTCATGCGTCAATATTCAATAAAAGCGAGCGTGGGTTTTATGGGATTGTTTGTTAAGCGCGGAGCCAAGCTTTTCTACTAAGACAGAACTGCTCTGCCAACGTCTAAATTGGCCGTTTTTTGCGTATAGGGTGTGAGGGATATCTCTATGTGTCTTTATGAGCACACCCATTTGGAAGGAGACCTATGTGACTATATATAATATCTTTATGTGATTTTTTGAAGAGATGTTTATACAACCTGTATATTCCTTGGCATGAATATGTTTGTAGCATGGAGAAAGGGAGAGACAGAATGCAAAAGCAATTCCCACACCATAACCGACTTTGGCTCACGAAGAAAAATGCAAAATAGATTATGTTCCCTAGCAATGCCTGCAGGGTTGAAAGATTTCCAAATCCACCCATTTAATCCTTCCTCTTGGAAGGGCACTCACCTTTGAACTTTATTTTTTAAAACTATCATTTAAAAAAATAACAATCGCACAGCCCAGACCAGGCCCTACTGCAGCCCAGGCTCCCCACCCCTATCCCACACCCCAACAACAGAGCTAACCAAAGGGGCCATCTTGCTTGCAAAACAAACAAACAAAAAAAAAACCCCGCGGGCTGCTTGATGAACTTCATGGAAAGAGCCAGGCTGTAAAAGACGGCATTCTGGCTTTAACAAGGCCAGGAGCCCGGAGCGCCGCCAGCTGGGTAGTCTGAACCAACCCAAGAATATTAGAACCTGGGGTCACCCGGAGCTGGGACGCCACCAGGAATGCGGGGAGGAGAGACGGTCTGGCGGGGTGGGTTGTGGGGGGCGGCGCTGGGGATCACTGGGGCCCCGCGCTGCCAGCTCCTTGACGCAAGTCAACAGGCGGACGGAGAGGCCAGGACAGCTGAGTGGGAGCAGTGCTGTGCCCGCAGCACGGGGCTCGCCTGGGCCCTCTTCACACAACCAGGCTCCAGGACCCCTGGGGTAGGGCAGGTGAACACACACGCGTGTCCACTCACCAGCTCAGCAGGTACAGCACCTCAAGAAGGAAGCCTCCTTGGCTTGTTCCGATGCCTCCTTGCCACACTGTTGACCCACAGGAAGTAAAGAAGCAGTGGAGCATCCCACCTGCAGAGGAGGGAGGGGTGATGGTCCCATTTCCCAAAGCCATAAGCAGCCAGGTTCTCAACAAGGGTGTTCCCTGAGTCAATGGCAGAGCAGAGGAAAGGGACCCTTCGCAGTCCTCTGGACCTAAGTGGCAATGCCAGCTCTGGACACGCTTGGTAAACGTCTATTAAGTGGATTACCCTGTTTTTCTCAGCATTCCATGCAGCCCTGGGAGCACAGCCTCGCTCTTAACGTCTGACGCCTCTGGTGTCTGTCACCTATTTCCACAGTTCCCCCACCCCACCCCCTGCACATAGAAGCAAATGACCCCAAGAAATGGCCCTGTGAGTTCTCTCACTGCCCCATCCGGACACTTTTAATACTTGATCCTTTCTCTTGAGAATTCCCTGGAGATTAGATCACCCAGCCGTGCCACTGTGTCTCTCCTTAGGAAGCTCTTCTAATTTAGGTCCGAGCTCTCCCTTTCCTTCATTCCATGCCAGCCCTCCTAATGATAACCAGGCTTGTGCCTGGTTCAATTGTGCCAGGCTCAATTACACACAAAGCTCAAATGAGCAGCCCCAACTCTAAACTTGGCCCTGTGCATTGGAAGGGGAGGTCTTGAGCATCTTACTCTACCCAGAAAGAAAGATGCTGTTCCCCCAGGGGAAACAAAGCCAAGGATGGGTGGGGTGGAATCTCCTGCAAAAATAAAAGTCAAGAATGAAGAAACAGGGACTTCCCTGGTGGCGCAGTGGTTAAGAATCCGCCTGCCAAGGCAGGGGACATGGGTTCGAGCCCTGGTCCGGGAAGATCCCACATAATGCGAAGCACCTAAGCCTGTGCGCCACAACTATGGAGCCTGCGTCCTAGAGCCCGGGAGCCACAACTACTGGGCCCACGTGCCGCAACTACTGAAGCCCACGTGCCTAGAGCCCGTGCTCTGCAACAAGAGAAGCCACCACAATGAGAAACCTGCACACCGCAACGAAGAGTAGCCCCCACTCACCGCAACTAGAGAAAGCCCATGCGCAGCAACGAAAACCCAACGCAGCCATTAATAAATAAATAAATAAATAAATAAATAAATAAATAAATAAATTTATTTATTTTTTAAAAAAAGAAGAAACAGACCAGCTCTGGCTCCCCCAGGGCACTGGGGCTGAAGGCTGATGTTGCATCTTCAGCCAGGCCTGTTAGGACCCTGCCCTGCCCCAGGCATGCAAGAGCAACAGAAGTGCTTTGATTTTTCCCTTTCTAAAAACGTCCTCCAGCCTGACCCTACCTACGCTTTCACTACAGGGTCAGCAGAGGGTGAAATGAGAGCATTCTCTCGGAATTTCCTGACTTCTGTGAATTTTTCTCAAGATCTGGCCATGAGTCAATGTGAGGCACTGTGACACATGGTGTGCCTTGCAGTGGCTCCCCTGCCTTCTGGAACACCGTGAAAAGCATCTGCCAGCTGAGTAACTGAGGACGAAAATCCATAAGACCCCCCCACCTTCCCCCCAACTCTCCTTCCATATTGTCTCCAAATTAGAGGAGATATGGAACTATATTTTATCAGGATATTAATATTCTCTAGAAGTACGGAAAGATCTGTATTGATGCAGTTGACTTCCTTTGCAGAGTTAAGCTCTTTTGTATGATGTTTGTTGGTCTTTACGTTTCAGGTATTTAGAAAATGGGGCAGGGGGCGGATGAGAACAGCCGTGGAGGAGAGAGGAGGAGATTGCTCAGATTTACAAAGTCCTGGCAAGATCCTAGAACATCCCCTGAAAGGTGCAGGTGAACCGGACTAGGTAGGCAGGTAGATTTATCCGCTCAAATTTATTGATGTTGACAACCAATCTGAAATAGCCAAACAAAACAGATTAATTATAATTTTGCATGCGAATTATCTGACTGCCAGGACTGGATATCACTTCCCAGTGGAGACCAGCTACAACCAGTATCTGCTAGTGATGGTTTATAATCCCCCCCCAGAGTTTGGGGGGGAAGTGCTCAGATCAATGACAAAAGATCCTGGAATTAAAATGAAGGGAATACTACACAGCCATTAAAAAGAATGAAATTTTGCCATCTGTAGCAACATGGATGGAGGTGGAGCGTATTATGCTGAGTGAAATAAGTCTGACAGAGAAAGACAAATACTCTGTGATATCACTTCTATGTGGAATCTAAACAATAATACAAATGAGTGTATATGCAAAATAGGAACAGATTCACAGATATAGTGAACAAACTAGTGGTTATCAAAAGGGAAAGAAAAGGGGGAAGGACAAATTAGGAGTAGGGGAATAAGGGATAACAAACTACTATGGATAAGGCAGATAAACAATAAGGATGTATTGTATATCACAGGAAATTACAGCTGTTATCTTGTAATGACTTTTTTTTTTTTTTTTTTTTTGCAGTACGCGGGCGTCTCACTGTTGTGGCCTCTCCCACTGCGGAGCACAGGCTCAGTGGCCATGGCTCACGGGCCCAGCCGCTCCGCGGCATGTGGGATCTTCCCGGACCGGGGCACGAACCCGTGTCCCCTGCATCGGCAGGCGGACTCTCAACCACTGCGCCACCAGGGAAGCCCCTGTAATAACTTTTAATGGAGTATAATCTATGAAAATATTGAATGACTATGCTGTACACCTGAAACTAAAGTAACGCTGTAAATCAACTACACTTCAATTAATTAATACGAATGGAGTGTTAAAACGAGACTGCTAAATGTTTGTGGAGCCTGGCCTCACTCGGGCTTCTTGGGAACGTGTGTGGAAGCATTTTGCAAACTGTCATATGTTATGCAAACAGCAAGGAATCACCATCCTTAGGGTGTATTAAGACCCCACCTTGGGACCAAAGAAGATTAAGCCTTTTATAAATAGAGCAGAGAATTTCTAACCGTCCTAGTAGGGCCGAGTGCCTCTCTTTCAAATGCAGAAAATGAAGCGCAGACCCTAGGGGAGTTACCCAGACATTGAGGAAAATGAGGCACCTCGTACCCCCTCTGCCTACGTAGCCCCTTTCCCTCTTAGACCCCCAGGAAGAGCATCCTCGGTTGTAGAAAGTCGAATTTGGGGAGGAAAATCCCAGTTTGAAGCAAAAGCTCTCAGAGCTCCTACACCTTCTGATCTTCTGAGGTAAATGGAAGATAAATATTGTCTGGGGCTCTTTCAACCAAGGTGAAGAAGGTAACTTTCCTCTCCACACCCCCATTTCTTCTCCTTCCCCCAACCCCC
This sequence comes from Mesoplodon mirus, assembly GCF_964341445.2. NCBI lineage: Eukaryota > Metazoa > Chordata > Mammalia > Artiodactyla > Ziphiidae > Mesoplodon > Mesoplodon mirus. The sequence continues at coordinate 77,143,334 of NC_138988.1, read as the reverse complement.
CTCCCTTCTCTTCCTGTCTTCTCACCACCATCCAAAGAGACAACTCTTTGGTTTTCTTCTCGTTCTGGAAAAAACTGTTTTTCTGAATTGCTGTCTTTTCACTGACTTGTGAAGGCAAAACAAGAGAATTAAATGAAGCCATTGGGTAAGAAGGAATCAAATCTTACTGAACTATGATTTCTAAATTTAAATTTTTTTATTATATGTTGTAGATATAGAGATTTATTTTAAATTATTTTTATTATAACTATATATATATATATTTATAATTTATTTTTTTACACTAATAGAACCTTTCCTTTTCCTAGCCGACCATCTGCCATCTTTTTTGTAGTTTGCTTGCTGAGATGCGGCCCCGGGGTGGGCACTGGGGGAGCCGGGATTTCTCTGAGCCCGGGCCCAGCCTCTCTTACTGGCAGGCCCTGGAAACACGTTTCTTCCAACTCCGCCCCATCGTGCTGTGGTTCCCCTCTATACAAAATGAGCAAAACAACACTCTTCCCTCCCACAGGCAGGAGATGAGGTGGAATCCTTGCAAATTTGTCAAGTGTTTTAAGGTCCTTGGATTAAAGAAGTTACTTGAGAGAAGAAAATAGGTTCCAGGGTGGAATTCCACTCGGCGGTCATGTGCTCTGGCCCTCCCGCCACCCAACCTGCCCCCACCCCCGTGTCTTACATGACTTGGAACAAGGACCATGAGCTCTGAGGGGTTCAGAGAGCCTTTAAGTCATCTCTTGGCCTGCTCTTCTTTACCTTTTAATAAATTCTAGTTCTACTCCTGCTTTTTTTCTTCTTCACGCAGCCAAAACCTTCTCTCTCCTAATGTGGCTTATCAGACGAGGAGCCAGCTGGTTGGAGACGGGCCCCCTCCCATCTTGCTCTTTTCTCTTTGTCTCTCATCCCTGCCTCTCCTTTGCCTGTGCTTCCCTTTGCACCCCGTTTTCAACATGTCGTACGTTTCGATAAATTGAAACGAATTTGACTCTGAATTCTTGGCTGTAAAATTTGCTTCGTCCTCCTGAACTGGCACTCTCTGAAATGGAGCCTGGTGCCTCCTGGGGAGTGTGGGCCACTGGGCGGTGATGGAGGAGGGCCCTGCTGTCCCCGAGGAGGCTCTTTCCTACTCAGGGCTTCCCGACCTCAGCATCCCATGTGGAATGTGGGAAAACACCCAGGCAGCTGCTAGGGCAGCCGTGAGACAGCGGCCAAGAATGCCCCCGGCCCTGGCCGCAGCTGTGTCCTCAACAGGTGCTGGCTGGCCGCCGGGCATGCCTGCATGTGTCACCCTCTCTTCTGGACACACAGAAACATCCCAGATCAGGGCCACCGACATGGCCTCTCTCCATTCACCCCCGCCAGTCCTGAGGCCACAGAGATTCGGGCACAAGACAGTCCCAGGTGACAAAAAGCAGCCAGAGTCACGTTTCCTCTGCCCTCCACCCTCCGCCCTCAGCGTGAGGCTCACTGGACAAATGAGAGCCACTCCTCCGATGAGAGGCGCCTTCCCGGCCTCACTGCAGGAAAGGCGGTGTTTCCAGAGAAGGGCAAGGCTGACCCTTCACTGGCTGGCTCTGATCACGGCTCCAGAGAGGCTGCCACACCACACTTCCTAAGCCTGGGGACAGGACAGAACCAGGCACCTTCCTCCTGCCCCTGGGTCCTCTCTGTCACCCCTCCTGCCTTTCTCTCCTTCACCTGCCCCAGCTTCTCACCTCCCAGAGCCCACCCTCCTCACAGGGAGAGTTAGTTACCCTGGTGGGGCGCGTGTGTGTGTGCGTGTTTGTGCGCATGTGTGTGTGTGTTGCCTCCTCAACAAGAGTAGGGACTGTGCCATGTACAGCCATACAGCAGCCCCTCAACAGTGGCTTTTTTGGGTTTTTTATTTTTATTTTTTTGTTGGAGTATAGCTGATTTACAATGTTATGTTAGTTTCAGGTGTACAGCAAAGTGAATGAGTTATACATATACATGTATCTACTCCTTTTTAGATTCTTTCCCCATATAGGCCATTACACCAACAGCGTTTCACTCATCCCTATGGAAATAAAAACCAAATCAGAAAAACATCACAAGTTAAATCCCGTGTTGTATCTGTATATAAAATCTCCTCTCCCAATCCCGTGTGCTTTGGGAGAAATAGTATTTACTTGTGTCTTCCTTATCTATGTTTTACTCTTTTTTTTTTTTTTGCGGTACGCAGGCCTCTCACTGTTGTGGCCTCTCCTGTTGCGGAGCACAGGCTCCAGACGCTCAGGCCCAGACACCATGGCTCACGGGCCCAGCCGCTCCGTGGCATGTGGGATCTTCCCGGACCAGGGCACAAACCCGTGTCCCCTGCATCGGCAGGCGGACTCTCAACCACTGTGCCACCAGGGAAGCCCTGCTCTCTTTTATTGTGTTTTACTTTACATTTCCCAAGGCCTGTTAAATGGAGTGCCATGAAAATTCAGTTCCATGACGTAGAAATGCTGGAACATTCGGAGCTGAACAAAGTTAAACAGGACTTTTTGGCATCTTAACACAGTAAAGGGCATGGCGATCATCCACAAGAAATGTAGAATTCAGGGTTTTCCAAATCTGCTTAACCTCAAAACCCCGTCTTTGGAGGAATATTTCAAGGAACTGGCATCCCTTTGGTCAATGCTTCAGTAGACATCAGCTCCTCTCGTGAATGATGTACAGCAGCCAGCAAGGATCATGCACAGGCCAATATGCTCATTAAAGACCAACGCCTCTGCCTTCCTTCAAGCCAGAAGAACAGAAATGCCTCATCTTCCAGAACTTTTGACAATTACAGGAGGAAGAAGCCCTTTGGCAAATGATGGATTTGCTCCGGCCTTTGTGTTTCAGCCTGGGATAGTGAGGGACTATCCAAAGCTATTCTTTCCACCAGAGGCCCTCATAAAAGGCCAGAGCCCTCAGCTATTCATCCCCAGCAGTACCAGCATCAGGGCGACAAAAGCATTGCAGAGCCTAGAAAAGTCCAGATCTGGCAGTGAGCCGTGATGACTCTTTTAAATACAACTCTTACCCCGCTGCTGGCCGCCTTCTTGGACTTGGTCTGACTTCTGTTGAGGCCCCTCGTTAATCCACTCTCACCTCCTGACGCTCCAGAGGCTCTCTTTGGTGGTCCATGTGACAAGGTTCTGGGACTTGTGTCCTTCTTCTGGATGCTTCTAACTGCCCGACAGCCTGGACGTAGATCCATGAACCAATTTTGTTTTCTTCAAATCCGGGGGAAGAGAGGAGTGGTCTGCTAGCTTCCTGGGAATGTTGGTGATGTCGGAGAGTTGGGGTAGGGAGGGGGGAACTGTCGGGGCCAATCCAAGGGACGGGATCAGGGCATTTGGAGAAGCCAGGCCAGTTCCCACAGGGCACCGACTTGGAAGCTTTGTAAACAGAGCTCACTTGGCAAAAGATCTGTGTGGCCCCTGCCATCCACGGCAGCATCGCTGCTGGCAGAGTGTTTACTCCTATCACTTCCTCCTCATTTCCCCCTGATACTGTCCCTACAAAGAAGGATGGGAATTGGGTGAGAATCAGGCAGACGATATCCTCTGGACAACCATCACGGTTTCTAAGGATCACACCAAGCCGCTGCCGGCCAACTCATGTTTCTTCCTCTTCCCCTCCATGGGTGTGAGTACCCAGTGAGGCAGCGAAGAAGCCCAGTTCAGGAGTTTCCCATGCTCTGGGAGACAGTGTGGTCGCTTTGCTGCTTGGAGCCTCAGCGTGTCCATCTGGGACTTGAGCACAGTGGTTCCCTCCTGGCTTGTCTCACAGGGGCCTCTGAGATGCACGATGGGGAGAGGGGGCTGAGAGAACTAAAGACCAGCCTCCGCTCCATTTCCCCGAAGCTTTCCATTCCTGCACCTCCGCCTCTGTCCCCCAGGAAGATCAAATAGAGACTCCCTCTCAGCCAACACGAGGCCGCAGGAGACCCAAGGTCCCACCTCGTTAGATTCCAATCACAGAATTACATGGTGAGAGTCCCCTGAGCTGCCTTACCTGGGACTACAAATCATATCATAGAAAAGACAGCCCCCCGCCCCCTTACCACTTACCCGCTCTCACTATGCCTGTCTCGTCTTCTCTGCCAAGCTCTTTCCTGGGAAGCTCTCAGGACTGTGGCTGAGCACGCGTGACTTTGACCCTGACAAGACTGAACCCAAGGCGACCCTACCTCCATCTTCCTAACTGGTCCGTATGGAGTGAGAGGGCAGGACCACAGGGAAGAGACAACAGAATGGGTTCATTTCTGCTCCTTCCCCACTCCCCCGAGCCAGCCTCCAGATCAGTGCTTCCAGTTACAGACGCTCTGAAGCTGGTTCCCAGAATATAAGTCAAATGGAAGACGCCCAAGTAGAGAAGGTGCCTTTCCCCAGACAGAGGAGCCCTCCAGGGCACCCACAAAGAGCTCAGGATAAGCCCTTCCCGTTTCTGGGCTGCATCTCCTTTATCCTCCTGATGGTAACTCGCAAAGCCTTCATCAGCCCCGTCTCAGACCGCAGGATCTGTAGGAGTCCCAGCCCTTCACACACCCTCTCCGTCTGCAGGGACCTGACAGTGGTCATTGTTCTCGGCCTCGTATTTCCCTTCCCTGAAGTCCCAGCAAAACCGCCCGAGCTCAGAGCCTTGCGGTGACACAGGGAAGACACCAGGAGAACCCCAAGCTGTAATGTGGGAGGGTGAGGACCCACTAACCAAGACATGAGAGGAGTGGGGGGGGGGGGACACAGGAAAGGGAAGGAAAGGAGAAAAGACAGGAAGGGGTATGAGAGAAGGGAAGGGAGAAGATAGGAAAGGAAAGGGGAAAAAAAGAAAAAGAGAAAGGGAGGAACACTTCACCACAAAGCCTTTAAAAATGAACTCTCTTCCCCAACAGAGGGATGTAATGGGGAGGAAGGCCACGAAAGGGAGCACAGACAAGTAAATATAAATACAGTTATTTTCGGGCTTGGTGGGGAATGGATGCTGGTGGTCTCCAGCTTCTTCCTGGTGGGTCGGCGCTCATCCCAGGGAGGAAACCTGGGCCATGCCAGCCCTGGCCTTGCGGCCCGACCGGGTGGCCGGCGTGGAACCGCAGGGCGGCCCCAGGGGCGGAGGCTCAGCCGCACCTCAGAAAAGCCAGGGTGTAGGTGTGAGCAGCACTGTGATATCTGGCCGAGGAAGGGCTAGTTCTCAAAGCCCCCATTCATGGACGCTACGCGCAGGAGCGGCAAACAGGAAAAAAAATTGTTTCCCGGTCGGCCTCGCAAGGTGGGTTCCTGTTTATTAATCAAAGACCACATCAAGAATGCAGGGTTACAAATGTTCCTTCTCAGGAGCACAGAAGCTGGTGGCTGGATGTAAAAAAACTAAAAATCCCAACCGGTGGACAAAAAGCTGCCGCTAGGGGGGCGGGGCCCCCGTGTTCGTTTCCGAAGGAAAATTCTACAAAAGGATGGGGGGGCCAGCAGCAGGCATCCGTTGCCGAGGGCAATGTGCTCTCCATGGGGCTGGAAACAGGCCTCCTGTTGCCGGAAGCTCTTGGGTGGTGGGGTTAGCGGCTGCCCCGCACCCCCTTTCTTCCTGCTAGCCCCCTCTTCTTCCTTCTGAGCTGGTAGCAGTGAGAAATGCCCAAGGGGATTTTTTTTAAAGATAATTAGCAATTAGTTCCCTGTGGAAATCGGGGAAAATCGAAAGGAGGCCCTTGGAGGAGGTTCAGAGAAATTCATTCACCAGGCAAGGCTGGGCCAGACCAAGAGGGTTCCCCCGCCCCACCGCCCCCGAGGGTCCCCATCCCACCCCTCGGAGACCAGGCTGCGCTTCCCACCTACAGCAGGGACCGTGGAAAAGGAATTAAAGAAGCAAACTGCAGATAAGATGGAGGCTCCCGCTCTCCTTTGAAGCTTAATTAAAGCAAACTGATCAGCCTTACACTGGGCATACTGCAGACTTCCCAAATGGCAGCGATAATCGCTAACAGGGAGCAATGTTATTCCAGAATCGGGGATGCACAGGAAGCTGGTTCAGGCTTCCAGTGCGGGTAGAGAAAAATCTGAACTGTGATAATTAAATACAAATCGCGCCTGGGGGCAAACAAACAAACAAAAATCCTTGCTCTCTCCAGATAAGGGGGAAAGGGAGCAAGCAGCAGAAGAAATGGATTCAGGGCCATCTACATTTAATTTCATTCTCGGGCAGATCTAAACTGATTTCTGGGTGAGGGGGGATCAAACAGACCTGTCAGCAGATCACAAAGCCGTCTCGAATACGTGCAGGGTGTACCCCATCCAGCACCCAGACCACCGGTACATTTTATGATTTCTTGACAATACAAATATTTGGCAGTGCTGAAATCACCCCAGTCAAATCAACGTGGGGCTTCATCTGCAGTTCTGAGGTGCTCTCCAAGAGGTTGCTGGAGCCCAGGCCCAAATAACCACGGCTCATCTTATTCTAATATTGCAGGAAACGATGTCCTCCTTCCCATGTCTGCTCACCACCCTCTGCAGGGGGAGGGAAGGTCTCCACTTGGTGTGTGTGGTTGTTGCTTTTGCTGTTGACTTGGCACACGGCAGCCTAGTGGCCTGAGTCAGAAGACCAAGACTCAGACCTTCCCCTCTAGCCCTTCAGCTGCAGGCCCTCCACCCTCCTGCCTGCAGAAGGAGGCCAAGGCCAAGTTCAGGCTGGGAAGCCATAGGGGAGAGCAGGCATTTCTGAGACAGGGCCAAAGTCAAGGCTCAGAAGGGTCCACCTGAAGAGGGGCCGTGTAGGATGAGCAGGGAAGGGAAACGAAGCAGGAGCTGCTGCAGCTGTGATGCCTCAAGGTGCCCAGGGAACACCAGGCAGGTAGGTGCCATCATCCATGAGGCTGCTGTTTGCTTCTTCCACAGAATAAGATTTCACCTGCGTTAAGACACTGAAACATCTGCCTCATCTTTCTCTTTGAAATTAGAAGTTCTTGGAGCATACAATGTGGGTTTCACTCAATACCATTTTGGCCTTACTTAGAGAAGGTGGTATAATTTTCCCTCTTCACAGGTGAGAAAACAGGTACAGACTCAGGAGGAATCCCGGCAGTCTTCCTGGCCTATAAGGAGGGGCCCTGAAGATCTTTCAGGAAGCCTGGAGAACTCTGTACTTGCTTGCTAAGCACCTGTCTCCAAAAGCCTCAGCGTCAAGGGTTACCCGTGAACCTAACCCATGAACTTGATGTATAACTTCCTCCATACGCCCATAAACTTCAATGCCTCACCAACGTGTGGAGGATGAGGTCCTGGACAGCAGCTAAAGGACCATGCATTCCATCCTTACCCCGCTGAGCCAGACCTATGAACAGAGCAATTTCTATCAGACCCCAGCCCTAAGTGCCCCTGGATCCCAGAGAGTGGAAACATGAAATTCAGCCCTGTTCCCCATCACACAGAGACACCCCCCCCACCCCCACCCCCCACCCACCCCCTGGCCAAAAAGTCTCAGACAAGCCCCATGGCAAAGCCAACAAAATTCAGTGTTTCTCCCCATGCCACACCACCATGCTACAAAGTGACTACCAACCCCCTTCTTTTAGTGATTGCCTTGCTTCTTCCCTCCTGCCTGGGAGATTGGTGAGATACTAAGTTACTAAACGGGCAGTACTTTGTGTTTGTGTGCCTGCAGTCCGGAGTTGACCTCGATTGCCTGGTCTCTCCCTGCCATCATTCAGCCTGAGCCCAGAGCTTATAATCAGCCCCTTCCAGGCCTTCCTCCTGAGAAGCCCGTGGCTCTTTGGGGCATGTTCCCCTCGCTGCAGCAAGTTGGTGAACCTGGCCTTATGTGGTGACTTGCATTCTTGGTGGTTCTTATCTGTTGCAAAGAGCAATGCTGGGGGAAGTAACTGAGGCTAAGCCTTGGGTCTGACCACAGCCTCTGCGAACCCAGCTTCCACAGGGATGATACTGATACTCTGCTGAGATATCACCTCGTTATCAACACCTAGTTTTCCAGAGGGAGGTCACAGGCCCCAACCGTGGGGTCAATGGCTCTGTATCTTCTTCCTATTTCTCCTGGAGGCCACTTCTTCAGTTTGGGTCCAGGGTTCTGAGAGGGGAAAAGAGCAGAGGTATACCCTCTGAGCTCTGAAATGTACAGGTTGACTTTGTCTTATTGTTGCTATTTTTTTTTAATTGAAGTATAGTTGATTTACAATGTTGTGTTAATTTCTGCTGTACAGCAGAGTGACTCGTTATACATATATATTCTTTTTCATATTCTTTTCCATTATGGTTTATCACAGGATATTGAATATAGTTCCCTGTGCTGTACAGTAGGACCTTGTTATTTATCCTATTGTTGGTATTTTTAATTTTTACATTGAAAATAGTCTTTTTTTTCTGATTCAAAAATAATAAACAGTGCAAAAAATTCAAACTCTAGAAAAACATAAGAAACTAAAACTAACCTGAAATCCACTAGTCTGTTAATCACCACTAACATTTTGGTAATCCATCTCTTTATATCTCTGTCCGTGAACATACGTACGCTTTCTATATAAGTGGGAGGTAATACGTACTGGTGTTCTTACACGGTGCACACCTTTTTCTCTTTTATGGTCTTTTTTCTTATCTCCCACCTCCCCATCTTCAACACTTCCCCTGCAGGGCACCAATGCTGCCTAATATGCCGTCCTCCCACCCTGATCTTCGTGCTGCTTTCTCCACACAGCAGTGGAGCATGATAAAAGCCCTGCTCCCGGGAAAGGTCTAGATTTTGACAATGGACCCTGGACAAAGAGACAAAGACAGAGATCCACACTTGCAATTAAGGAATCTCTGATAAGAAGTCAGAAGACCTCTAACCCATGTGATGCTATCATTTTAAAGACTGTTGCTAGGCCATAACTGAGTTCTGCTCAAAATATACCGACTGGTAGGACAAACAGAGCAGCCCCAGATGTCCTCCTCTTCCTCCCAAAACAAAGTTGGATAGGGTGGGGCGGGAGAGGGCATCCTATGTGGATTTCAGCACACCCTGTAGCCCTTTAGATGGTACTTCCAGTCCGTTCTGTGTGTGTGGCAGGGATCTGGTCAGGATGGTACCAAACCAGGGTGTTACTAGCCTCCTTGGTGGCTCCACTGCCCACACACGTCTCCCGACAATTGAAAAGAACTCCTCAACCCTACCAAACATAATTCCCTTCTGCTCCCACAGAGCAGCTTCTTGCTTTCTCTCATTTCTAATTATTTAAGATCGTTCACCGTCTTGTGTAACATCCTCAAGACATCAGCCATGCTCAATGGCCACTTCCTAATGCACTGCTTTCCACAGCATGTGGTAAAGATGGATGTCATTTTAATCAACTCTATTTTTTGCAAATGCAGATGTACACTAAAGATGAATTTGATGGTGGTTATTTGTTTAAGAATCAATTTATTGCATGAGACAGGGATATCCTAATTGGGGCTACAAAAATACATGATTTGCACCCAACATTTCAGGAGCATATTTGTTGCATTAAAGAGAGATGGGGGCGGGGGCGGGAGTGCATCTGGGTCCCTGTCTGTATGTGTGTGTTTCTGCATCTATAAGCTTGGGCCTCTGGTCTCTGGCCTTTTAAATCAGGACCAGGTTGCCTGCCACATACCTCTCTTCTGCCTGTCACTCACCAGAAGCGGCCCCTTACAGGCTGGAACTCTGCTGTGCAAACAGGTGCGGCAGAGTTCATCCAAAAGAGTTGAACAAAAAACCCCCCTCCCCCCCAAAAAAACCCCAAAACAAAAGCTTTCCACTCAGAGCAGGCAAGCTTTACTTTTTTCAAGTAAGTGTTACTTAACAGAAGGCCTTGTAAAGCTCATAAAACCCTGGAACATCTGGTAAATGGTGTCAATTTTACACATTCTCCAACACAGGGTACATGACTCTTGTTTCCACTGGCGTAACTCAAGGATACTGGTGCGTCTCCGGGCATCCTGCCCATCCTGATTTTCATGGGATGGTCCCAAGCCAACAGGTCATCTCTCCTTCCACCAGCCAAGCAACAGACAACAGAAAACCTCAGAACCCAGATCCAAGAGGCAAGGGACATGGTGGGGGAGTGGAATCAGCCAAGGACATCACTCCTGCTGTGACAGGCGCACACGGCACACTGGGGGATGGGGGAGGGGGCACAGACTAGGGTGCTGCATGTGAGGGGCAGGATGACTTTTCTGGGTGGCTTTAAAATACCATGAGAATCTGCGGTTTTAATATTTAGTCATTTATCCCAGTTGTTAAACATACCACCTTTGGCCTGAGTTGGATGCCAGGGATTGAGGGTTACTCAAAAACATTTAAAATCAATATTTCCAAAGTTGTCTGGAAATGAGGTCACAGTCCCATCAGCAGATGCTATTTGCTATACATATTTTTATATTCTGGCAAGTGAGAACCCCAAAGGCTCCACTGTAAGATTCTGACTTTGCTATCAGAAGAAGGCTTCTTGCTTCCCTGCCGGACTGTCTTCCCACTGTGTGACTTTCAGCCCTAGGGATGGCCGTAAGAAAATGTCAGAGAGACCATCTAAATTTTGAGTCCCCAAGCAAACATCTCAGAAAGCAAAACCTCACCCTTTTGCAAACCCTCACACTCTTGCATGTCCCTTTGGGATGTATTTAGATCTCAGGATTGTCCCAAAACCCAGGGATCAGGCAGTGCGTGCACCCAGGAATGAGCCGCGGACACCTGGCTGTAGGAGGACTGGCTGTGTGTTCTTCGGCAAGTCCCCCACTTAAGCCTCAATGTCCTCATCTGAGAAATTGCTCTGTGTTTCTCACAGGCTTGATGGGAGACTCAAACAACTTAATACACATGAATGTGGTCTGTAAGACATTCCACAAGGGTTACTTACAGTTATACCTGCGTAATTGCTGACCATTTTGTCTTTTCTATAGTCTTCCCTAAAAAACCCAGTTCTGGCTAATGAATTAACAGAAAGTCTGCTGAAAGATTTCTGGGAAAGAATTTTTGCTGCTGATGAAATACTGAGGTTAGAGAAGAGAGCTCACTGGTATACCCTCTTCCCTGTGCTTCCTGACTTTGAAAGCAGAGCTGCAGCAGCCATTCTGTCATCATGAGACCACAAGCCCAAGAGTAAAAAGTCCATATGTTGAAGAGGGGAGGGAGGAGGCATAGAAAGGGCTTGGATCCTTGAAGACATCACCAAACCAATGCCAACAAATGCCTGCTTTTGGACTTCTTGTTATGTGAAAAGAAATAAACTCTACTTATATAAGTCACTGTCAGTTTTCTGTTCCTTGCAGCTGAACACATCAGTCCCTCTGTTAGCCACTTTCATATGACCTTGTATTTTCCTCTGTAGAACTTATCACAGTTATAATCACTTAATATATTAGTCAATCCTTAGTATAATTATCTGCTCAATGTCTCTATTCCCATCTACACTTTAAGTTCTGCGAAGGCAGGAACCACCTCTGTCTGGTTCACTGCTGAATCCTCAGATCCTCGCTCACTGTCCAACATATAGTAGTTGCTCAGTAAATATTGGTTGGTTAAGTGAATAGCTCTGGTTCTAAATGGATACTTGTCACTTTGCTTCTTACTCCCAGTAGTGTTTAGGTTCTGGGGACGTGGAGAGGCCACTCCACCATTTTACTTCCAACGCTAACTTGACTCAGATTTTTATGCCAGTCAAGCCACCCCCCTTGTGGAAGATAACACCCAACATCAAGCCCTTAGAGGACCCTCAGTAAATACTTGTTGAACAGAATTTGCAGCCTCCCAGAGTGGTTTTCAATAAACAAATGCATTCTGCCTTCTAAAGTCTATTTGAATCCTTTCTTCAGACGTCTGAGCCTCAACCCCAGCTTTGAGAGCAGGAAAACACAGGAAAATAAGTAATACCCGCCCATACGGTTTCTGGATTTTGCTTCAAGAAGAAGGAAGAACATTTTCTCAGTGAAAAATCTTCCTTTTCTTGCAGCTCCCTGGGCTGTGTTACCACTTCTAGCCTCAGCTGGAACTAGCAACCCAAAAGCAGCCCCAGAAAAGAGAAGGAAAAAGAATTAAATCACACCACCCACAAGGGATCAGGAGTTTACAATATAGTTTCCCCGTGGTTGGCTGCGAACACCGTCTGGAGGGTGGTCTCTCCCTCCATCTCTGGTCCCCGCGTTCTCCCTGTGCGCCAGGGGTATATATTACCTTTCCCTCTGTTAAATGCCAACACACAAACTCCTGGAAATGGTCCATCAGCAATTCCAAGACAGGATCCCCCACATAAGGCAGGAGGATCCTGAGTTCCAGCTTCCTGTCTCCATTCATAATGTACCTTCCAAACGGAGAGAGAGACTGGGTCCTGAGGGGCCATAAAGCATAACAGTCAAGAACCAGGATTCCAGACCTGGGAATTCTGCCACTTCCTGGTTATATAATCCTGGCGTTTTATCCAATCGCCATAAAACTCACTCTCTGCATTGCTCAAATCGGGAAATAAGTGAGATAACCCATGTAAAAGTGCAAGCCTGCCACAGAGTAAGCCTCGGAAAAAACTTCAGATATTTTTATCTAGGCTCAACCAGACCCACACTTACCTATTAAACCATGCTTCGGGCTTTGTTAAATGGCCTTCAAGATTTTTCTCCCTGATTGGCCGGTTCCCCCAGCCCTCTCTGGTCCTGCCTATGTTGCCTCTGTGTGCACCCGCCTCTCCTAGCCTCACTCTCTAAACGGGCTACTCCAGCTTGAGAGATGCCTTTTACAGCCTTTGTGGAGCCTGGAAAGGGCTATCTCGGTGAATACCTTAGTCACCCTGAACTTTGCTCTCCGGTTCTCTGCCAGGCAAATTATCTCCCCTCAGCTCGTTTGCATCCTCGGAACATCAGGGGTAATAATCGCTCACTTGCAGGATTGGTATAAGGTAGAAAAATTAAATAATATTTGCAAAGTGCCAGGCACATAAATTGTACTTAATATTGCTAGTATTAATAAGAATATCATCATCAATATTATTATTCAAGCTAATCATTCAATAATATTATTCAATAATAATATTGCTATTCAATGATAGTATTAATATTCAATAATATTATATGTTCATTATTATTATTCATATCATTAACATTATTAATATTTTTATTCAGAATTCAAGTTAGCCTACGCCTGAGTTCACCGAAACAAACAAACAGACACACAAACAAACCAGAAGTAAGGGCAAAAAATGTTTTTCTTTTCTTAAAGCCGAGATGCAACTTGGCGGTCGGCTGGGGTCTGGAAAGGGAGCCGGCCAGCCACCCAGCACGCTGCTGCTTCCTGGGAAGATACTGCTTTAAAGCTGAAGCCCCACTGGGCAGGGTCCAGAGATGCCTGGCCCATAATGGCACCACCACACAAACAAAGAAGAATGTGTGCTTGCAGATACCTGTACAGATTTGGATGAAATAAAGTCCCCAGATGGACCCCACCAAGCTTATATTTTAGAAGGATTTCTTTCTCTCTCTATCCCTCCATGTGTGTGTCTGTCTCTCTCTGGCAATATTCTGGACTCCTGAAAATAGAGGTTTATTATGGAAATGCTGACAGACCCTTAAATAGAGCACTGTATTTGCAACACTGTAATTATGCCTCCATTGAAAAGCTCCAAAGAAAACATGATTTCCTTGAGCAAATAAATCACGCATGGCTCTAAAGGCCCAGATTTAAATCATTTGAACCATAAAGAACAGTCGTGTTCCATATATAAAGGGAATATAAATAATAATGACTGAAAAAAAAACCAAAAACCTAGGCCTATACCAGGGAAACGTAGACAAACTTTTACGGTCTTCATAAAATTGGACCCACGTCTCACTACCATCCGACTGCATAAGTAGGCACCAGATTAGCCTTAGGACAGTGTTGATTTGATCGGCCTAGAAATTGCCCCTGAATAAATAAGAGATCCATATCTTCTCCCGTGCACACCCGGCACTGGACTCTCGCTTCTCTCCCTTTGTCTCCCTCCCTCTCTCCCCCTCTCTTATCCTGACCGCACCCTACCTCTCCACGCCCCCCCCCCAACCCGTCGCCCAGTCCCACCACTAACATTTGCTCTGAGACATTCCTCAGCGATATGATCTAAGGTTAGACCCTGCAATTAACCGCCTCAAGGCGATGCAGTAGCTCAGATGTGTCCGGTGACTACAGACAGGCTCTCACTCCCCGTGGAAAATGACTTGTGCATTTCTCTGTGCTCTCAACACACATCTCATTGAAGACATGAGGCCACCGATCCTTGAGACCAGCACCTTGACAAGCAGCGTGTGTTTGACATGCAACCTGTGTCTGCAGCCTGGGCAAAATTCGCTCCAGATTTCACAGTCACCATACCAAGCACTGAAAAAGGGGCCCTTCTGTGACTCTGCAGCAGCTCTCAGCAGTAATCAGAGAAGCCCAACACGGTACTGGAGGACAGGCTTTTTTTTTCTTTTCCAGCCAGATTGTGGTTTGCTTATTTTCAAACAGTTATTGATACTTCCAAATGGCAGTCACTAAATGACAGGTTTCATTTAGATGATTATCAAAAATGAAACTCGTAAAGTTTGAGGCTATAATTCCTTTTCTTAATAGCAAAAGAAAACCTGCGTTATAACTATATAGACCTCATGTGCTTATCCATACTTATTTATACCTACAAAAACCAAAAGTGTTCTATGGCTTAGTTTTTTTCAACAACATAACTATATCCAGATATTTTTCAGATGTAATTTTCATATTTGGGGGTGAATTCACTCCTATGAGGCCTTTCAAATTACAAATGAGAGATTCAATTATGTTCCTTCTGATTTTCTTATCAAGTTTGTTTTATTATATTCTGATCGTTTGAAAACTGGGTAACAGAGAGTAGCCTAAAGCTACATACCACCCCTATAAACTCAGGGCGCCTGTGACCCCGGCTTGGTACAGGGCTATATTAAAAGCAATTCAATAGAAAACAAATATACTTGAAAGCAATTTAAATCACTTTTGCTTCTTTTTAGTAAAACTAAATTGGGGATGGTGGGGGGAGACACATGTTTAATATAATAAAACAACTTTAAAACCCTTGTATGGACTAAATTGTGTTCCCCCTAAAAATCATATGTTGAAGCCCTAACCCCCAATGTGACTGTATTTGGGGATGGGGCCTTTAAAGAGGTAATTAAGGTTAAATGAGGTAATAAGGGTGGGCTCTAATCCGATATGACTGGTGTCCTCATAAGAAGAGGAAGAGACGCCAGGGATGCATGCACACAAAGAAAAGGCCATGTGAGGACACAGCAAGGAGACAGCCACGTGCAAGCCAAGGAGAGAGGCCTCAAGAGAAACCAACCCTGCCAACACCTTGATCTTGGATGTCCAGCCTCCAGAATTATGAGAAAGTAAATTTTGGTTGCTTAAACCACCCAGTCCGTGGCATTTTGTTATGGCAACCGTGGCAAACAAATACAAGGCTCTTTAGATGTCTTTCATGCTTATTCTCTCTCATACCTGTCATTGCTTCCCCCCCCACACACACACACACAAAAAGCCACTTACTCCCTCTCTCTCTATGGCCCTCAAACTCTCCCAAATGCCTATTTCACACCTGCTTTCACTTCTCCCTTCCTGCTCCCCTCTGGGGCTCAGCTCTCTATGATCAACTAGGTCACCCTGGCCGTCTTAGCCTTAACCCATCTTATCCTGTCCAATATCAAAGATCCCAGAAAATTAAAAGCCTTCCTCCGAGAGATGGATGGGAAGAGAGGCTATGAATATTACCACAATCTGCTGTCCTTGTTACAGACTTTAAGATGATAATGTAGGAGCAACTAGGACAAGAAAGAAAGGGATGAAGGTCGAAAGGACAGAAGTGCAAACAGCGCAGCCGCACTGCCTACACGATGTCAAACGTTCAGTAGAAAAGACCAATGATTTCTCACCATTAAAAAAAAAAGAATCCAAACGTTTGACTAATACGTTTGCCATCCTGACAAAGTTGACTGAAAGTTTTGACATCCTAGCCACCGGGTATGAAGATAGCCTGCTTGAAAAGGGTGTGTTCAAGTCTTATCACCAGGCTGGCTCTCTCCAGGTGGAGGCAGAAATGCAGCCAGGCTCATCTGGCCACCCCTAACAGAAGAAAAATGAGGGAGAAAGAAGGGAGCCGTAAATGCTCAATGGAATAAGGACCATTTAAAAAGCACCAACAGAAAGTCTGATTTTTGTTTTGGGATGGACTTGTTTACAATTGACAACCAAAATATTCAGAAATGTCGTGGGGAGAAAGGGTCACCACCAACTCTGACAAATTCTACCGTTAGCAGAGTGCCTGTAAATCTGGATTCAGGCATCTGGGTGCAATCATGACAGCATTTCCAACACACCCTTCACCTTTAAAGCCCTTTCGCCAGCATTAACTAATGAATCCTCCCAACACCCTGGGAGGGGAGGTGTGATTATTTCTGTCTTGGAGAGAGAGGTAAGGTGGCCCAAAGAGGGCTCCACCTTCCCCAGGCCTGAGAGAGCAGTGACACCTCTGTGGTAGGAGCCACCCAGGGAGGAGGCCACCAGCTTACAGCTGCTGGTCCCCAAAGACAGACACAGTTCCTCTCTCTCGGAGTGAGGAAAGCTCATTTCTGCACCCAAATGGGGACCTCTCCGCCAACCATTAGTTTTCAGAGTCTTCTTGCAACACGTGCTGGCTTTGTCTAGTGTCAACTCAGCTAAACTGTAACTGGGATTCCCAGAATTCCCTTCCCTCTATGGCTCCAGATTAGGGTTGGCCACCAAAGAACTTGGAGTGGGATTTGGGGGGTGGAAGGCAAGCAGCCTCCATCACACGGGGAAGGTGGTGTGGAGCACCAAGCACCCTGGTGGCCTGCACCTGTTGCCACTGGTCCACTAGCCCACTCTGTGGGAGGAGATCCTACAAGATCGCCTCCTTCAGCTTCTCTGAGTCCTGGGCCAGGCATGCATGCAGTTCCATGGAGAGACGGGCACCTGCTTCTGCAGGGCATCCATATGGTTGAGGTTAGAGGTGACGAGTGATGCACACAGGTTCCAGGATGTCTTCATGGGCTTCTTGAAGGTGCATTCCACTTTGTCCTTGGCTCTCCCCCACTTCAAATCCAAGCTTTTCTTCCCAACTGTCAACACTGACCTGCAGTGACTTCAGGCCACCATCAGACAGAGGCAACAGCCTTCCGTAGATTTCTTCACCAGTTGCAGATGGGTGAGCTATAATCCTTACAGAAAATCTCTTATTGACCATATCGCTCATAGTGGTTTGGCTTCCTTGATCAAACCCTAACTGACACAGAGCATTTGACTAATTATGCGATCATAGAACCTCCAGACAAAGTGGGGCCCCCACCAGGAATCTCATCCCCAGGAAGCCTATAAGGCATGTACGATGTGGTACACAGGCTGGATGGACTTCCCAGTTTCCTCCATTTCTCTCTTGCAGGTAGGCTGCTTGGCCTCCTCCCCTGTGAACCAGAGTCAGAAGACCTGTGAATCGGCATTCTAACCCCAAAGCACATTCCCACTCCTCTCTTCTCCCTCATACTCTCTCCCATCACAGTGACCCCAGCCTGTACTCTTACAGGTCAAGTGTTTATTTAATAAGGTGCTGCCTAAAAGATACTCCACCCATGTACATTTCCAGTGTCAAGAGTGAAGCTAATTTGGGGTGCAGTGGACTCACTAAGCAGTTTACATATTTTCCAAGAAAGGCCAAATCGGGAAGAAAGAGAAAAGGTTCAGTACAATCCTCCCAAGGGGCCACCATTTCTCTAAGATGAGTGCAGCCACATTGCCTCAAATCCACACCATAAGGAGCACCGGGGCATCTATGGATGAATGCTGGTCACTTGCCTATTTGCCCTCAGATCCAGTCCCCACCATTTCCTTGTTCTCTGTATTCAAAGGGGGAGAACCCAGGAAACTACCAAGGCTACCTCGCCCACTGCTACCTGCTTGGTTTGGCCAAAGGGAAGCACAGGCAAGGGATTGGAGGGTGGACTGGAAAGAGAAGCCAGGTGTTCACGTTCACCCCATCCTGTACTTCGGGCTGAGTCTTCCCCATTCAGCACAACTGTTGAACTTCCCATGGAACCAGATTCCAAGAGATGGCCCAGGCTCTTGAGCTCAGGCAATGCCTCTACTCCTCCAGCCCTAGGAAGGAAGAGTAAGCTGTGCTTGCTAATATTGGGGTTGCCTTACCTTCCAAGCTTGCTCTTGCAATTCTTCTAAAAATCTTTGTAACTAATTTCCCATATTAAATTTCTTCTATGATATTACTCTGCATGAGTTTTGTTTTTTCTTGAGAGACCCAGGTTGATACATTTGCTTTCAACCCTGAGGAATAGAATTTGCCAAAGCTGACTTCCTTCCAAGATTTCTAAGCTCCCTGGACTAGTATCATTTTGTAAAATGACTGTAGATAACAACACACAGAGTGCTGCAGAAGAGGAAAACTGAATGATAACCCTGCACCCAGCCTTTTTGGGTGGGGGTGTGCAGAGTTGACTCAAGTCTCCCATCTAACCCAATGAGAGCAGACATGTACTAGAGGAGTTTCTCAAGGGATGGCAATGGGTTTCTACTCATGGTAAGTAATGGGCTTCCACACTGTCTTACCTGAAGTTCACAGCTTTCGTATAATCACCAGCATATGACCTGCTAGGCCCTGGAGAGTTGTGATGGACAACAATGCAACTGACCTCAAGAAATGTCCAGTCAAGTAGTCAAGCGTGATCACGTGTGTGCTCATTCTAAGGGCTGCTCATAAACAGAAAGCTGGACTCTTCAAGTTCAACCTCACAGCAATGCCCATCGCTAAGGTCATTCAGATAGAAAGGGCAGCGACATGCACCCCCAGGGAGGAAACCATATTCTTCTCAAAGTTCAGAGCCCAGTCTCTTCTGGGATTGAACATTCCAGCCCCTCCTTTCACTGCCCTGTGTGCTCTGATCATGCATCAGGCTAATCAACTAAACCTTCAAGGCTTGCCTTTTCTTACATGTTCAGAAGAGCTTATCTTCCCTCTTTCTCCTTCCCTAAGCCAGATACTGACCCCCCCCAACTCTTCAAGTCCCTTAGGATCATGCCTCCATCTCTTCCTTCTCAATCAGCTCTGTGTCTTTCCTCAGCACCTGGTAGGCTCTGACACACTGAAGTCCTTTAATGAGTCTTTGCTTTTTGAATGAATGATTGCATGGGTGCACGGATGATTGGTTTGGAGTGGGAAGCAACCACTGATGGATTCCCTAGGAGTTGTCTGCAAAGCACTGGTCTAGAAATCCTGCTTTAAATATGGTAACACCTCCACCCTTGATCACCATTAGAGCTGAACGGCAGAAATAAGACTTACAAGGAGGAATGCAGACTAACGCTGAAACTCCATCCCTGGGCATAGACCAGGACCAGGGTGTGCAGAGGTGACCAGACCTGCAAAACTGTGACCAGACCTGCAAAACTAGTTTCATCCTAAAATTCAGCCAATTCTAGAAAATCAAGATGTCTAAGGAAAGGTCTGAAGCATTCATTTTGCAGAGTCCCCCCATGAAGCTTGTTCCGTGTGGATTCAATATTTTAAAATCTTCCACTGGCACTTCCAGTTGTAGAAAATATGGATCACAATGGACTACAGGCAGATGGCTCCTGCGTTTTCCTTTGCCAAAGTGGCCTGCAAACCCAACACCCACAGACAATGCCCTCTCTCTGCAGAGGATAAGTTAGACCCCAGGGAGATGTCTGTTAGTAGCTGTAAGACTCTCCCTTTTCCCAGACTTTAAACTTTGGTCTCTAGCTTGTTAAAGATAGAAGGTAGACTCCCGTGGGGCCCAGACTTGTGCCCAGCCTACTAGAAATAATCAGGAAGCCAGAGATGACTCAGCGCCTACTTTAGACCCAGGATGACTTTTCTACCAGCCAGCGCTATTGTTCTGAGGTACCCACCCTTCGGGGTTCCTGACCTTGCTTGCCTTGACCTCCAAGACTGGTTTGCCCTGTCCTGCCATGACAAATCTACTAGTTGGGCCTCAGGCCTGACCTCTGAAGACATCAAGTTCATCATTCTTGGCCTGCAGACCCCTAGTCTCGATTCCTGATCCATCTCTGCATGTCCGGTCCTGACAGGAGCCACCCACACCTCAAACTGTGAGTACCTCTTCCTCAGGAGACAAACAAAACAAGACATAAACCAGCAAAAGCCCTAGATAAAGATGAGATGGCAGATTTGCAGTGGCTTGGGCACCATGCAGAATTAACACGGAATGCCTCGTGCCGTAGATGAGACCACAGCCCCCAAACAAGCCACCTCCAACCGTCCCCCACTTCACTGAGACAGGGTGGCAAAGGCCTGCCCTCTCTCTGCCTTCTAGGCAGGAAGTCTTATATGGCTCTTGCATTCCATCCAAAAGACAAAAGAGGGGGTGGATTTCTCTGAACCCTCGCCAGGTCGCATTGAGGTGGGTGTTGGGTCTTTTGAAACTGTCAGAATGAGTATGCTTCTGATTATGGGGTTCCCAAGACTCTGAGCCAGTTTTTTTTAAAAGCACATACATTTTCTTTCTGGACCACAGCCACATTGCTCTGGCTATGTTAATCCCCGCAGTAGTCACAGTGCTTCCCAGGACATCCAGGGAGTTGCTTGTTTTAGGGAAATCCTGTTAGATTGAACTCTGTTCAAGAATGTGCCCAGTGTGCTTCAGCCCAGAAGCAAAGTGAATTTTGCCTGGAGAGTTCAAAGCACTTGGGTAATTGGGGGCCGGGCAGGGATGTGCATCTGAGGGGTCAGTTAGCTCAGCCCTGCAGCATTCTGACCTGCGATCTTGGGGATGAACTAGCTACTGGAAGATTCTCAAGATGACCCAATTAATGAAAAAGCCAGTTAGTACTGATGTGGTGTGGGCAGCTGTCAAGTGGGCCTTACTCCACCTTGTGTTCTAAGACCTTCCTCTCCCACCGGGTTCTCTGGGCCCTCTCTGTGCCCGGGAATTCTCAGCGCAATCCCTTTGCTGATAGGGGAGTATGTTGCCCTTTCCAAATGTTTACCAAAACTTTCCTGACCTGGGTCCCTACAGTGATAATAGGGTATGATCATTAATCCCTGTTAATGTATTTTTAAGGGTAACCTTATAAATAACTGGAAAAGGACATTTCCTCTATGATGGGAATTTAAACACACCAGTTGTTTGCCTCTTTCATCCCATGAACTCTCCACTTCTGATTCAAGACCACGTAGAGGTTCACCATGATGAATATGAAAAAGCAAATCGGAGAGGCCGTATGCTATAGTGGAGAGAACACCACCACTAGGAATCAGGGACTTCTGTCTCCCGGCTCTGCCATTAGCAAGTTATGAGATCCTGGGCACTCACTTCATCTCTCTCGTCCCTTATGTACATGAAGTCCAGGAAGGTCCCAGGAATAATGGCAATTTGGTGGTTCAATAAAGTCACACAGCCCCGAGGACTGCCTGTAAGGGGGTGCTCTCTAAATATTTGATGAACGGATGTGCACCGACCATAGACTAGCCTGCAGGAGAGTTAAGACCTTATGACCACTTACGTATACTTGTATGTTGATCAGATTCTTTCCCGATATTGGGTTTTCTTTTGTTGAGGGAGGGAGAGGGAGAAAATAAAAGAAAGGAGGAGAGACATAGAAAAAAATGAGCTGGAACATAAAACAGGCCATCAAGGAAAGAGAAAGAAAGCAGAAAGGGAGAGCAAAGGTAGCAGCACTGAGCAAGAAATGAGGTTCCTTCATAACTTCATTCAACCCTGCTTCCCTTTCTCATCACCAGTTCAAATATACCACACGGCATGTGGCCCTGGAGTTAAGCTGCGAGACAATGTTCTGAATTTGAATTAGACTCTACCTCTCCTTTTAGCAAAGGTATTTAACCATGATTACTTTCAAGGAAGAGATTCTGGGAATATTATGTTGTGCTCTTTAGAAAATAAGATTTTATAAAATGTGAACATTGGGAAATTTTAGACATGATCAGGTTTTACCGAATAAATTGCTGCATTTATAAAAGTTAATAAATTTAATAAAAACACACTACTGATATACATGAGGCTCAAATTTGCCAATAGCCTTTTTTTGTTGTTATTAAAAATCTATCCTCGGGCTTCCCTGGTGGAGCAGTGGTTGAGAGTCCTCCTGCCGATGCAGGGGACACGGGTTCGTGCCCCAGTCCGGGAGGATCCCATGTGCCACGGAGCGGCTGGGCCCATGAGCCATGGCTGCTGAGCCTGTGCATCTGGAGCCTGTGCTCCGCAATGGGAGAGGCCACAACAGTGAGAAGCCTGCGTACCGCAAAAAAAAAAATAATAATAATACTGGAACATACTAAAAAAGACAAAAAAACAAAGGTATTTAACTTTTCTTTTCTATGCCCTGACTTCCTCTTTTATAAAAGGAGGTCAACATTAGTACCTAACTCCATGGGTCTGGAGGACTGAGAGCATATGCATGTTAATCTCTGCCCTGCTAACGGATGTTTAGCCTTCCTCACTGAAGACTCGCTATTTGTAAGGTCTTGTTAGTATTTGGGAGGAACACGATGCCCTGAACTCCAGACAGGCGTCTAGAGGAAGACGTATTCCTTAAACAGGAGAACAAGGGCGGTGAGCATTGCAAGGCCTCTTGGGTTGAACCCTGTGAAGTGGGAAAATGAGCTGTCCATGATGAGGTCCTTGAAGGACATGCATGAGGTCGATTGATAAACCCCAAGTAATCCACAGGCGCCATGTTACCCGGTGCGCTAAGTGCATCCCCCTCTAAAGGTCAGGTCACACTGCTCAGACCTTGAGATTCACCCCTGCATTGAGGTGAGATCCCCAGGCTGCATTCTGAAATGTGATGGTTCTTGACCAGTGAGTTATGTTTAGCTGAGAATGAACAGATAGACTAAAGCTCTTCACAACTTAAAAGGTTATCTAGAGATCAGGTCAGCTGAGGCCTGGGGCCACCACCCTGCTCCAAGGGAGTGAGGATGGGATCCTGGGGGTGTTTTCTTCTCAAAGTAGGACTTGGGATTTTTATCACCGATGATAATGATGTGGACTCACAACTAGGACAACACAGTGAGCTACCAGGGCCTAAAGAAGTTTGAGTGTAAAAGAAAACTTATCTAACAATGTGGTTTAAAAAAAAATCCATAGAGTTCTTTTCTGAAGAACTAATTAAATAAAATCCATAGTCCTCACAATGACTTCAATCTTCTACGTGACCCAGCCCCTTTTTGTAATAGATTGAAACAATTTTTTTTTTTTTTTTTTTGCGGTACACTGGCCTCTCACTGTTGTGGCCTCTCCCGTTGCAGAGCACAGGCTCCGGACGCGCAGGCTCAGCGACCATGGCTCACGGGCCCAGCTGCTCTGCGGCATGTGGGATCTTCCTGGACCAGGGCACGAACCCGTGTCCCCTGCATTGGCAGGCGGACTCTCAACCACTGCGCCACCAGGGAAACCCCAGAAACAAAATTTTTATGCGATAAATGAGAAAAGGATAGAAAATATCAGTATTTCATAAAACTTGTACTTCCATTTTGTGGAGGTGTTTGTAATGTCACGATCTAAAATCAATTTTTCACCCTGGGTCATCGTTAAAAAGGTTGAAAAGTACTGATTTAGAAGAACTTATTATAGTCCTGATTTGGGGTGATTAAGACCTGAATTGAAGTGGAAGCTATGTGAGAAAGAATAACAAAAACAATAATAACTATTATTATTATTTTATATAATCCTCACAATAACCTGCTGGGTAGGGTTTATTGTGTTATTCTGATTTTTCAGAGACAGAATGGTAGAGAGTAAGTCACACAGCAAATAAGTGGAAGAGCCTGATTGGAACACAATTTGTGCTCTTGGTTTCTCTGTTTACTACAGATCCTACGGCCCTACGACTAGGCTATGTGCTTCTTCTCAAAGGGGACTGAGGGAGGCAGAAAGCTAAGAAAATTTAGAGTCAATATTGACACTAAGACTTCAGTCCTGAGTGGCTAAGAGAATGCTTGTACAAATGCCCAAAATGGACATGTCAGCAGAGACGACTGGTTTGGGAGGAGAGTGGGATAAGCGTGAATTTAAAGTGATGGAGGGACATCCAAGTGTCTAAGTTTCAAATCAGAAGAGAACTTCAAGCCCTTGGGAGAGATCACTGGGATTTGGGTTTGCACATCTCTGGGTCAGAGCCAGCACTTGTCCCCTCTGTGCAAAGGAGCACCTCCTATACACTCGAAGGGCTGGCTGGCCCTTGTGAACTGTGCACTGGCCTCATCATGGGGCCAGTGTCCTACTGACACCTTCAAATTCTGAGGAACCATCAGCCTTTCCCTGTGAGCACACCTCCTCACCCCCTCTAAACTGTGGTTCTCCACTCAGAGGTCATAGAACATGCTAGAGTCACTTTCTGTTCTGCAGCTTCAGTCTCTGAGGGCGTCTCAGACCTCCTCTAACTCCATCCCCCATCGCACGGAGAAGCATTCATCAAACCTGTCCCTTGCCTCCGTGATCAGCCGCCCTGCACAGCTCGCCCAGTCTCTCTTGCTGCCATGTGAACTGGTTGCTCTCAGAAGATGTGGGCACCAGACAGGCTGTAGCCTTCTGCAAAAAGCAATGACCCAGGGCAACCATATGTTAAGTTAACTGAAAGTTAACCTCACGCCAAAGGCAAAAATTAAGGCTCACATATGGACCAGGGGTCAACAACATGTAACAAACAGAGTTTTAAAAATTCTTGCACCAACATCAGTGTGAAGCAAACTCAGCTAGTGGATGACTCCTCTCCCTCCTCAGCCCAAGGGGACCTCAGAGGTAAGGCATAGAATGAATGATTAAGGGGCTCTGCAGTTAGAAAAATAAACTACGACAACAAAATATATAAATGGCTAAGCTGTTCGCCTAGGCCATTCCTAACATTTATGGCTAGGCTGTGCGGTCAGCCGGATAACGGTCCTCCTAGAGATATCTATGTCCTAGCTCCCAGGACCTGGGAATGTTACCTTATGTGGCAAAATTGCCTTTGCAAATGTTAAAGATTCTTGAGATGAAGAAATCATCCTGAGTTACCCAAGAAGGTCCTAAATCTAATCACAAGTGTCCTTATAAAGAGAGAGGTTGAGAGAGATTTGACACATGAAGAGGAGAAGGCAATGTGACCACAGAGCAGAGTTTGGAGGGATGTGGTTAAAGCCAAGGAATGTTGGCAGCTGCCAGCAGCTGAAGAGGCAAGAAACAGGTTCTCTCCTCAAGCCTCCAGAGAGAGTATGGCCCTGCTCACACCTTAATTTCAGCCCGGCAATATTGATTACAGACTCCTGGTCTCCAGAACTGTGACAGAATACATTTCTGTTGTTTAAGCCACTATGTTTGTGATAATTCTTTACAGCAGCCATAGGAAACTAACACAGTCTGGAATACAAAGAGATGTGAAAATGCCTGGTACAAGAAATGGTACATAAAAGACACTCTGTAAAGGTTTGTTTCTTATTTGCAAGTCTTTCTCCATCCCTTCCTTCCTTCGTGTGCTTTCTATGTTCTTATCCTCCTTTTAAAAGATACATCCAGTCTCTAGGGCATAGAAAAAGGAACACAGGCTTTGGAACCTTAGCTCAAATTCCACCACTACTCATTAGCTGAGCTTAGGCTAGTCATGTAAACTTCCTCAGTTCTCACATCTGCAAAATGGGGATAACCCCACTTGCTATGCAGGGTTCTTGTGAAAAGCAAGGGAGATAATACACATCAATCTTTATGCAGTTTGTTTGCATCACGTACCCATTTATTATATCTTGCCGTTTCAGCTTTCCGTATTTGGGGCAAAAAGAAAATGAGAGAAAGATCATAATAGCAGAAAATAACTATTTAAATTGTGTTAGTAATTAAGCCTGGTGTTTTTCTCTATAGTCATTTTCTGCAAAGAGTATATAAGATGAAGGATATGAATGTACTCTTCCTTCTGGGACATCCAACCTCAGGTGATTCTGCTGAGTGCGTGCTCTGAGTACAAACCCAACATGTAAAGACATATTTAGTTATAGAACATGGTCCCTGAACACAGGTGCACTTCTTCATCTGGTGCCCAGCCCCAAAACAGCAGCATAATCCAACATAGAGGAAAAATCACCGGGATGCCTGACACTCTCCACTGTGTGCCTTTCTATGGGATTTAAACCAACATTATTAAGCATGCATGGTATACACCTTATGGCTGACTTCAGAACATGGACCCAGGAAAGATGTGATTCCGTTGTACTGACTACTCAGTAAACTTCCACACATATATGCACTTGGCTGGCCAGCCCTCTCCTTCCATCCCCCAACTAAACCACCCCTCACTGAACTCCTATAGGCACCAAAGGCTATTAGCTTTCTGGTCTTCTGGCCACACTGTAATTCTGGAACAATTATCCTGCTTGTCTCTTATCTCCATCACATAATCTCAATGCAAAGTTTCAAAGAGGCATAAAGATTCCCCAAAGTTGGGGAAATGTAGAAAGCACTAAAAAGTCATGAAACTCATCAAACACCAAGTTACTGCTCCTTGCCCTCAGCAATTCCCTCAAAGAAGACAAACGTATTTATAGAACATCAGTCTTCCTACAGCATCTCCCACTTCAAACATGATTTCTTTTAATTACAGCAGAACTTATTGCTGAACAACCATGTCTGCATCCGATAGCTTTTTGGGAGGTTATAACACAGATAAGGAGCTCTACTGGAGTCATAACATAGCAAAAACCTAGTCACACCACTGAAAAAAGAAAACCTGAAATGTGCCCTACCCGCCTTAAAATGGGAGTCTCTCGGGAAAAAAAAAAAAGTCTCTGGCTTCTTTAAATATCTCTCTGTATTTAATTTCACTGAAAACCATGCTTCTGGTCCCACGGTGCCGGCAGCCTTCTCATTACCTCCAGCAATTTACATTGCAGCTTTTTTTTTGAACTCTGAGTTCCCGGACAGAGTGTGGTGCAGCAAATTAGTGAATCATAAAAATTAGAGTCGGAAAAGGCCTCTGGGGTCATAGGGTTATCTTCTGCCAATTCTAGATGGTTCTCTGTGGTTTATTCCTGAGTGCTTTGTTCAAACTGGTTTGAAGTCAACAGTACATCCCACAGGGAGGGGGAAAAAGAACAACAATATATCTCTTGCCTCTCCATTCCCCTAGCCAGCCCAACCCAGGAGAGGGAAGCCTGGGGCCACCGGGAAAGGAGGGATGAATCATGGGATGTGAGGGCTGGAAAAGACTTTGGAGGGCATCTCATCCAACATCAAATTTCACAAATAAGGTTCAGGGAGTTTAATGCACAAGCCACAAGGATTACATGAGACCCATGACAAGGATAGCACATCAAAGGTACTCAACAAATATCGGTTCCATTTCCTTCATCAGTTCATCTTGTGCCTTGTATTTGAGTTGGTTGTATGCACACATTAGACTGCGGCTTGTGAACTCCTTGTGGGTGGAGCCCCTAATTTATTTACTTCTATATCTCCCAGAGTGCCTAAATCACTGCCTTGCACATAAAGGATGGCTTAGTGAGTGCTGGTCAGGTTGCATTAAGTTACTACAGAAATAGTTTTTCTTATACAGATCTCACTAGCTTGCATCCATGTATGTCCCTGCCCCCATCTTGTAGACCTAGGAACAATGGTGTACATTATAGAATCAATGTGAGCCGAGCTTTCTATGGATGACACCCAAAATGGACTGCACTGTCGTGGGAGGTGTGTCAGGCAAAGAAGGAAACTGGACAGAGACATAAAGAGGGGACTCAGAACCCAATCTAGGTTTAGAGTATTGACGTCCAGGGTGCCATCCCACCTTCAAGCTTTTATGATATAAAAGAGCTTTATTTCCAACTGCACATAAGGTTTCAACTAGTTGAATCCCTTAAAAGTCAAAGCCCTCTCCAGACAGATCCCTCTAGCCTCTCACCCTTATAAATCAAAGACATCGGCATATGGCTCCAACCATGGGTATAGGGGGAAAGAGTTGTCCCCAAAGTTTTCTCCCAAATGCACCTCTTGATCTAGCTGAGAGACTTCAAAAGTTATCCTCTGATACACTTTTTAAAACCTCATTTAACATAGTCGAAAGTGGAATTAGTTCTGTGAGTTGGTTTGGCAGAGAGATGAAGTCACATCAAATCCATATTCATTATCGACATCCCATATGTCATCTGTGCAGATGAATGGGGACTCTCGTGTGGGAGAAAGGGTACTTCAACGGAAACACTCCAGAGCTCACAGACACCTGTCTACAGTCTTCCTGTTTTGCCTCCTTTTTTATTTTTTTAAGAATTTCTTTTTATATATATATATTTTTTTTTAGTTAGTTAGTTAGTTGTGTGGGGTCTTAGTTGTGGCAGGCAGGGTCCTTACTTGCAGCTTGCAGGCTCCTTAGTTGTGGCATGAGAACTCTTAGTTGTGGCACACATATGGGATCCAGTTCCCCGACCAGGGATTGAACCTGGGCCCCCTGCATTGGGAGCATGGAGTCAACCACTGAGCCATCAGGGGAGTCCCTGGACTCCTTTTAATGGATTTATCTCAAATACTGGCCAGCCAGGGAGACTCATCCAGTTCAGCTGAAACTCTCTCATGTTTAATACTTCTCTTCCCACTCTTAACACCTAAATAGGCCTTTGAAGATGTTTAAACCTTCTTATGTGTTGTTTTTAAAATTAACTTAGTTAAAACTGAGAATATTATTGTCGAAAAATTAGAAAATGCAGGTAAACAAAAGAAAAACTCTCACCTCTTGGAGAAAATTGCTATGAATATCTAGTAGGTAGGCTTTCAAGCCTTCTTTCTCTGTCTTAGTCCTTTAGAGTGATGGGAATGAGGGTACTTAGAGAATAACTTTATTACCAAGGCTCCACTGAGAGTCAGCTGTAACTTCTAGGTCAACCTCACTCTTAGACACTTGGAAAAGCCAACAGTAGGCGTGTGTGGAAAAAACTTACAGAAATGATACAGGCTGTTTCAAACCAAACATCCTCTCCCTCTTGGAAGTTATTCAGATTTCCAATCATTATCAATAGAGTTACTCCACATGTAGCTTACTGAACATGTATAATGTGCCAAGCATCCTTCATCTCGTTGAGTTGACATCTTCTAGAGCCTTCCCAGGGGCGTGATGGTAAAGTTCTAACAACTGGCAAATTTGGGGGTAGAGCCCTGACTTGTAACATTTGCCATTTTCTGTGGTGTAAATACTCCTATGGATTTCAAGTTATGACTCAGAGTTGGAAAGAGGAGCACAGCATCATATAGTGTTTCTGCCACTCAGATGTCATAGTCATAAGAGATGATAGCAAAATAGAGTCATGTAATTAGGAAGTGGTGAGTGTTGTATATTTATTACTTGTGTTTTTTTGGGGGGGGGTTGTTTTTTTTTGTTTTTGGCGGTACACAGGCCTCTCACTGCTGTGGCCTCTCCCGTTGCGGAGCACAGGCTCCAGACACGCAGGCTCAGCAGCCATGTCTCACGGGCCTAACCGCTCCACGGCATGTGGGATCTTCCCGGACCAGGGCACGAACCCATGTCCCCTGCATCGGCAGGTGGACTCTCAACCACTGTGCCACCAGGGAAGCCCCTCCTTATGTTTTTAATATATTCAATGGAAAGTTTATATAGCTTAATTTTCATTAATGGCTGTGTTTAACAACTGGCTTGCAAAATTCCTGAAAAGTAATAGATTGGTTCTCGTGAGCCTGCACACCATGGAGACTTCCTCACCAACTCTTCTTCACCAAGTCATCAGGTGTAAATAAAACCTGATTCATGAGCTTTTGTTTGACCTGGATTTAGGTTTTCTTTCTCTATTTTCCATCCTCAAGATATTCTTCTCCCCCCCCCCTCTTCTGATCTTGTCTTTCGGCAATAGGAGATATTGGGATGGGAAATGGAAGCTAGACTCCAGAGGGAAGAGCTTTTTCTACGGACCAAAGATTTGAAGAAAGGGAGAGCATTAAAGCCAGAAAGGTAAGGCACGTTCACAAGG
The DNA here is from genome assembly GCF_964341445.2 of Mesoplodon mirus. Lineage (NCBI taxonomy): Eukaryota > Metazoa > Chordata > Mammalia > Artiodactyla > Ziphiidae > Mesoplodon > Mesoplodon mirus. The sequence goes on along the minus strand of NC_138988.1, from coordinate 77,113,351 downwards.
CATGCTGTCCAACATGGTAGCCCCTGGATGCATGTGGCCACTGAGCTTTGAAATGTGCATAGTTTGAATTGAATTGTGCTATAATTGTAAAGTTCGCAGCGGATTCTGAAGACTTAGTTCAAAGCGATATAAAACATCTCGTTGATGATTTCCTATTGATTGTATGTTGGATGATGCTTCATCTCTGTTGAGTTAAATTATGTTATAAAATTGGTTTTCCGTGATCCTTTTTAAAAGACATCCACTAGAAAATGTTCAGTTACATCTGTGGCTTGCTTTACCTTTCTATTGGACACCACTGCTCTAGACAGTTACCAGGAATCAAGGATCACCTTTGCTGAAGGTTATTTTGGGCTATTTGGCCCTCAGTTTCACAAGCTGCGGGCATGGTCTCTGAAATCTGCTGGCTTGGTGAGAAGGCAAACCCCAACCCTAATCCTTAGCATCTTTCAGGAATTCAGGCTGACCCTGACTTATTTAGTACCATCTCTTAGGGACAGTGTGAGCAAGAACCAGCACCAATAATACACGGTTGTCATACCACCTGAATTCCTTACTGCACTACTCTCCCCAGGCCCAGCAACGTTCACCTGGATCTAATGAGAAAGCCCTGAAAACACCTGCAATCAAGTTATAGCCCCCCCCCAGCAGTTATTAAACACCTATCTGTGCTAGCCCTGAGCAGGGACTATGACAGAGTTGGGGTCAAGAGTATTAAAAGAAGTAGACCCACAGGTATATGGCCAACTGACTTCTGACATAGGCACAAAGGCATTTCAGAGAGAAAGGAAATTCTCTTCAATAAATGTTGCTGGAATACATAGATATTCATATGCCCAAAAAATGAATCTTGAGCCATACTTCACACTCCATACAAAAACTAACTCAAAATGGATCCTAGCCCTAAAGCCTACAACTATAAAACTTTTGAAGAAAATATGGGGGACAATATTTGTAACCTTGAGTTAGGCAAGGTTAACTGTTGCTGCAGTTAATTCTTTGCTAAGAATCCTAGCAAGTAGACCAGATCGATTCCTTTTCAGATCTGGACCCATATGGCCCCAGTCCGGGGCCAGCCGTCAGCAGCCCTCCCACCTCTCTAGAACCTTCTCCCCTCTCCCACCTGTACTCCCTCCTGCTAGCTGTTCTGAGCGCCCTGTGGCGAGCAATGTTCTCAGCTACTCCCACCCACGGAGGAATTAGTGCCTGAAAAATGTTTGTGTTGTTTCTCTCAGTGGGACCTGCCTTTTTACAGATCTGTGGAGCAAAAAGACTCAAAAGGATTCATTTCTAGAGGGGACATTTCAGACTCTATTGGGACTTGTGGGACCTTTCCATCACCTGGGCAATGGGCCACATTCCCCTGTCATCTTCTGCAATCACAAGTCAAGAGACCCTTACTCTCCAGTTGTGGGAGTTGCTGGCAGAGGGAAGTTGAGCTTATCTCTTGCTTCCTTTCAAACTGACCGCTCAGGAAAGAGCAGGTGGAAGGAAAGCCCTGGAGCTTTTGCTACCTGTTGGGACCCCAGTCATGCTGGCCACCAGCTAAGTTCCACCTGAGATGGTGAGTTGCAGGCTGAGAAGTGGGGAACAAACCCAAAGTCCTATTGAGACAGGCTGGGAGCTGGGACCCTTTGCTGTGGCGCCTGCACCTGGACAAACGTCTCCTCAAGCAACAAAATACAAAGAAACTATAAGGGACTAAAAATAACTGCATGCATGCACAGTTGGGGCAAAGTATGGACAACAAGACACAAAAACGAACAAACAAAAACCAACTACCACTTCTGAAGAGCTGAGAGCAAAAGCAGGGTGTCAGGAGCAAAAGCAGGGTACTGTGCATGCCCCCCGCATACAACAACAGCAAAGAGGCTGGCAAACCACCTATGTCACCCTTCCAGCCTTACCCCTGAACACGCCACTACCCTCACCCCATGTAAGAAGCTAGCTCACCACCCCTGCTGGGGAGCGAGCAGGGAAAACTGTTACTTGTTTTTGCTCCCCCACTGCTGCAGCAGGGGCCCCAATAAAGCCTTGACTGAATTTCTTGCCTGGCCTCTTATCAGTTTCTATTGACTGGGGAAGGCCAAGGACCCTGATAGGTATCACCCTGGAGGACACTTCTTGGCGAGACTATGCTTGCCAAAGAGTGGCTTGGAATCTACTGGAATGTAATCCTTCTTCCCTCTAGGTAATAATGACGGGCCAGGTTAGCTCCCAGTGGGGCTAGATGATGAGCCAGGACCTTGACTCAGAAGCCCCTGCATTTTGACATGGCCCAGGTCAGCCCTGCAAGCCAGCCCTCTGGAGTCTGAACCACCCAGGGCTGGCTGAGCCCCAAGTCAGAGCCCAGTCAGAGACAGAAAACAACAATGTTGTTTCTGGAGTTTTTTAAACTGCTCTTTAATCTTTGGACAACTTAACACAGGATCAGGAAATCTCAGTTGGAGGAACAGTAGAAGTATTCTAGCCTGACTACCTTGCTGACACATAATCTCAGCTCCATCATCCCTGTCTGTTCTTTGCCTGAGTGCTCCCAGTGACAGCGTTCTATTTTCAAACAAGCCCTAATTGTTAGAAAGTTCTTCCTTATATGCAGCTGTGAAAAAGAATGAGGAAGTTCTCTTTGTACTGATGTGGAAAAATCTCCAAGATATACTATCAAGTGAAAGGAAAGAAAAAAAAAATCAACCCCAAAAAACTGGTGTTGAACAATGTGTACCACATACTAACTTTGGAATTTTTAAAAATGAGAAAAATGAGAAATGACATTCATATCTGCTTATATTATGTGCATTAAGAAATTCTGAAACAATATACAAGAAACTTGAAAAATAAAGTTTCCTTAAGGGGGAATGGGGAGGATGAAGCCAAGGATAATGAGAGGAATGAGAGCTAACATGTATTGTGCAATTTACTGCGAGCCAGAAGCTACTCTAAATGCTTCACATGTATGAACCCATTTAATCTTCTCTACAATCCCGCATCATTATTCCTATTTTTCAGATGAGAACGCTGAGGCTCAGAGAGGTTAAGTAACTTGCCTAAGGTCACACAGCTAGTAAGCAGCATGGATGGGATGCAAATCCATGCAGCATAGCTTCAGAGATCCAGCTCTAAGGACCCTGCCAAACTGTTCCTTCCAGAATACAAGGGTGAGAAGGAGGCTTTTCCCTGTATCTGTATTTGTTTTTATACTTTTTGTTAGTTTGGTTGTTTGGTTAGTTGGTTAGTTGGTTGGCTGTTAGCTTTTTTAACCACGTGACTATATTAACCACGTACTAAATAAAATTTTCTCTGGTTGCTACGAGGAAGCAATGTTACAAGCTGGGTGGTGGTGGAGTGGGGTGGGGGGAGTTGGAAAAGAAAGGAAAAAAGAGAAAAAAGAAATGAAAGTTCTTCCTTGAGCTGAGAAAAACAAAAATAAAAACCTGAAGCTTTTTGCTTTTTTTGTCCTGGGTTGGTTCTCTGGGCAACTACCAGCTCCTGCTAAATGGACCCTTTCCCAGAAATGGAAAAGGACATTCTCAGTTCTTTCTGCTGATTCCTAGATGCCTTAGGCTTTCATACCCTTCACCATGCTGGTCCGTCTTCCCCAAATACACTCCAGGATATCACTGTCCTCTTAAGGGTGAGGCCCCAGACTGAACCCAGTTCTCCAGCACTGGTCTGGCCAATATGATACTCCCTTGTTTTGAGAACTATATTTCTACTAATGCAGCTTATGTTTACACTTGCTTTTTTGGACTCCTCATGTTTCCATTGCAATTAACTGAAATGTCCAACAACTATTCCCACGTGCTTCTGCTTATTCAGCTCTTCTCTGTTCCTGCCTGGCTGAGTTGTTTTCTGAGCCCGTGTCTAGGATGCTTAATCTCTTCCCATTAAACATTCTCTTGTTAGTCTGTTTGACCCATTGGTCCAGGCTGCCTCAGTTGGCTCCTGAAATAGTCAAGATCCTTCCCAGCCAGACAGGTTTCCATTTGGCAGGTAAGGAGACTTAGTCCCAGAGAGGGGACTTGCCTAAGATCTCACAAATTGTTGGTGCCGATGGGGAGGAATGAATCAAGGGCCTTGACCTCCATTCAGTGCCCTTTCCAGGAAGCCCTGCTGTCACAGGCCAGTGTCTTCAGAAGACTCCGTCCTACAGGCATGACATAGGCCGCCTCTGACAGGAACCAGGAAAGAGCGCACCGAGGTAGTCCGGCCGGTTGAGTGTTGCAGTTAAGAAGGGAAGGCCGGCATGTGCGTGGCACATGTTCATAGTTGGCTGGTGATTATAGCAGCTTAAAACATCATGTTCTAGATTAGCTGCTTGGGGTTTTCTGAAGCTTGTGCCGAAATCAGAGATGCCGTGGGGATGAGATCTTCCTTATCTGTGAAGTGATGCGATGTGGAGTTATTCAACAAGCAGTCCCCAGAGACCACAGACCAAGGAACCGGTCCAGGAATTCCACTCTCATCTGCCCTCCCGCCTGCCAGATGTGCAGGTTGAAGTGTGTTTCGATGTTCCGCCTGTCTTCTCTCCAAGAGATGGGATCAGACAGCTATTTTGAGGATGAGTCCAGAAAAGGAGGGGGTGCCTACCTAATCCTTATGCTGGTACAATATCCGATTTGGCAAAGTGGGTGGAAAAAGTGAAAACCAGAAAATTCCCTAAGATAAATGAATCCGTGGTCATGAAGACCCCAGGAAACAGGGTAAGGGAGACAGAGAAACCTCAGTTGGGCAGATCCAAGTGCTCCAGGACAATCACCCATGGGAAAAAGTCAGGAAAGTACAAGTAGCAATCAGTGAAAATGCCTTGGAGATGAGGTGACTCCAATCAGATACGGAGGCCAGCTCTCTGCAAAGGTCATGGAGGGTTTGTCTGAGACGTGAGACACACCTCAATATCTCGAATTAAGTCTCAGATGCCATCAGGAAATTTAGCTTTACTGGATCAGGTGGAACTTACAATGAAATCTTACTAACCTGGACCCCAAGATTGTGGTCTCCAGTTCTGACCCTGCCTTACTGGAGGGGCTTTTGAACATTACGTAACCTATGAGCACCTCCATTTCCCGCCTTTGGTGGTGACTCTTGGGAAGGTAAGAGGCCGAATAAGAGAGATGATTAATAATCCCCACTCTACCTGCCTAACTGATGTCCTGTAAATACAGAGACAGTAACGTCAGGAAATTCTTCTGAACTACTTCAAGAATGACAGAGAATAAATAGGAGACTCTGTTACTGCCATTAACCATGAAATTCATAAAACTGCCTATGGGGGTATGTTTTCTGAAATCCCCAAACACAATTTTTTCCCAAGTATGTAACCGACTTCACAATGTCAAAACACTTAACAAAAAGTCCCCGGGACTCCATCATGGGAAATTAAATCTCTGGAAAAGTAGAAAGGCCTCGAAAATATGCCCTTCTGACCCCAAACCAGGAGCAGGTTAGTGCGAGAAGCTGTCTCAAGTATGTTCAGTTGTGAACTGGGTGCAGCTGGCATCTCTTAACGGATAAAACTGGTTCCAAGAATGAGTCATTCTGATTATACCCTTGGGACACCATTCATAAATATCATCTGTCCCCAAAGACTTCCAAAACACAGGAGTGACAGCAAAACACACACACATATATACATGTAAGCAAGGTTTCTAACAAGCGGGCCATTGTTCAGTACAGAGAAACCAGGCGCACCCTTTATCTAAGATAAAAAGAAAATGCGAAAGCAATCAAATGAAATCTGTCTTGTCCAACCTGAAAAACGGCAGTTGGATTAGAACATTGTCTATGATCCATTTTCAGCGAGCCACCTTTCCGGGAGCGTTTCAGAGAGCAGAACAGCTTTTGGGGGGCCAGCCCTCCCCGCCTAATGAAGAAACATTCCCTGCCACCTGTACCCAGGTTCCCTTCCATGACTGTCCTCCCCAAATCGGTCCCATCCTCACTCAAGGAGCCCAACACCTGGTTAACTAAACTTTCTTCTTTCCTATAAAATGTGGTCTCAGAAAAATAGCTCTCTTTTTTTCATAGGGAATAAAACTTCAGAAATGTTCATTTCAGCCTTTCGGGCTCCTGTAAGCTTTTGGAGATGGGGCGAGGGAAGGCGAAGGGGATGTGTACATTATCCTCTCCAGCTCCTCAAGGACGAGCCTGCGGTTGGTTCATCACCGTGAGGGAGTCTCTCCCACCTCCCCCTTCAATCCTGCACAAACAGAAAGTCGGCAGAGGACTAGCCCTATGCAATGGCCACTTGACCCCGCTGCAGCATCTTACCCAGAACAAAGCTCCCCAAGGATGCCTTTCTGCAGAAAGACCTGAGAAGAGTCAGCAGGCCACACAGCATAAGGCCAGGTGTAGAATGTATTCATCCTTGCAGAGCCTGCAGCCCTGGGGTAGAGGCTGGGAGGCTTCAGACTGTCTCTACCCCCTTGGTGTCCCCGGCAGGGTTCAGGAGCCTTCTGTGTGGTCCCCATAGAGAGATGCACATCGAATTCTGTCCCCACAGCCTTTCCCTCTACTCCTCTCCCCACTGCATCTCAGGATTTGGGAACTAACTGGAGTCCTACCCTCTCGTGTGCAAACCCAAGTGTGGCCATGACCCCTACACCCACACGCTGCTAGAGCACCAATTTTGACATAGGAATGACGCCCCCCCCCCCATGCCTACCCTTTTGAGGGCATTAGACAACCAGCTTCCCACTGGACACACACATTTTTTTTTTTTTTTTTTTTACGGTACACAGGCCTCTCACTGCTGTGGCCTCCCCCGTTGCAGAGCACAGGCTCCGGACGCGCAGGCTCAGCGGCCATGGCTCACGGGCCCAGCCGCTCCGTGGCATGTGGGATCTTCCCGGACCGGGGCACGAACCTGTGTCCCCAGCATCGGCAGGCAGACTCTCAACCACTGCGCCACCAGGGAAGCCCTGGACACACATTTTCTAATTTGCCCCCCCAGGAGTTTTCGCCCCAAGCAGAAAGAATTCTAGCATTATGCTGCGTATTCAAAACACTCAGGCAAAGAGAGAGGCAGAGAGAGGGAGGGAGAGTCTCGCAGGCCACCAGGGCTGGGAGACACCTCCTTAGAATAAGCCAGACGCAGCCACTAATTTTTTTAAAATTTCTTCAATGGTTATAGATCTATTCATTTTTTAAAATTTATTCTGAGTCAGTTTTGGTAATTTAATAGGAAGTTATCTATTTAAATGTTCAAATTTATGGCATAAAATTATTCAAGATAGCCTTGTATGTATAGTTATGTCCCTTTTTTTCATGGTTTGCTCATGTTTTCTGTTCCTTCTTGCTTAATTTTGCCACAGATTTGTCTTTTCGAAGGACCAGCTTTTGACTTTGTCAATCCCCTCTCGAATCTTTGTTTCTGTTCCTTGAATCCCTGCTCACGCTAGTATTTTTCCCTTCCTTCCACCTCACCTTTACGCTTGCATTTCTCCTAACTTCCTAAGTTGGACACTTAGCTCATTAATGTAAGGATTCTTCTGTTTTCTAGTTGTAATGCCCACTCTCACTCAGGTGGTAATTTGTGTCTTCTCTCCCTTCATTTCTTGGTCCGTCTAGCTACATGTTTGTCAAGTTTACTGATCTTTTCAGAGAACCAACTTTTTGTTTCATTGAATTTCTTTATTGCTTTTCTGCTTTCTCTTTCATTCATTTCCACTCTCTTCTTTATTATTTTCTTCCCTCTGTTTGTTGTTTGCTTAGTTTACTCTTAAGTTTCTAGTTTCTTAAGGTATAAGCTAAGGTTATTAATTTGAGGTCTTTCCTGTTTTCAAATATAGACACTTAAAGGTATAAATTCCCTCTAGAAACATTTATGGAATGATGGAGTAAGAACCTCTGAAAATCAACTCCTCCATAAAAGCAACAAGAACATTGGCAAAAATGTTACAAGCAATTTTTTTTTTTTTGGAATTCATAACAATCCAAGGAGCATTATGACTTTTAAAATCAACTTTTCCATTTCTGCAAGAAAGGCAATTGGGATTTTGAAAGGGATTGCACTGAATCTGTAGATCAATTTGGGAAATACTACAGACATAACAATATTAAGTTTTCCAGTGCACAAAAACAGGATAGCTTTCCATTTATTTGAGTCTTCTTTAATTTCCTTCAACAATGTTTTGTAGTTTTCAAAAGATAATTCTTGCATTTCCTTGGTTAAATTTATTCCTAAGTACTTTCTTCTTTTTGATTCTATTATAAATGGAATTATCTTCTTGGACTGTTCGTGGCTAGTGTTTAGAAATATAATTAATTTTTGCATATTGATATTTTTCCTGCAACTTTGTTGGACTAGTTTATTAGCTCTAGAAGGTTTTCTGTGGATTCCTTAGGATTTTTTATATATAAGAGCATGTCATCTGCAAATAGAGTTTTATTTCTTCCTTTCCAACTTGGTTGCCTTCTATTTCTTTTTCTTGCCTAATTGTCCTGGCTAGAACTTCCAGTACAACAATGATTAGAAGTGGTGAGAGCAGACATCCGTGTCTTTTTCCTGACTTTAGGGGTAAAGCTTTCAGTCTTTCACCAATATGATTTATTTTAGCTCTGGGTTCTCCATAAATGCCCTTTATCACTGGTGGGAATATAAAATGGTAAAGCTGCTTTGGAATACTGTTTGATGGCTCCTAAAAAATTTAAACATAGATCTACTATATAACCCAACTTCCCATTTTGGTATATACCCAAAATAATGGAAAACACATGTCCACACTAAAAAACCTGTACATGAATTTTCATAGCAGGGTTATTCATCATAGCCAAAAGGTGGAAACATCCCAGTGTCCATTAAGCCATGAATGGATAAACTAAATGTGGTATATCCATACAATGCATTACTCATTCGTAAAAAGGAATAAAATACTGATACAAGCTACAACATGGGTGAACCTTAAAAACATGCAAAGTGAAAAAAGGCAAACACAAAAGACCACATAGCATATAATTCTATTTATAAGAAACGTCCAAAATAGGCAGTCCATAGAGAGAGAAATTGCATTAGTGTTTGCCAGGGAATGGGGGAAGGGAATAAAACCGACTGACTGGTAATGGGTATGGGGTTTCTCTCTGGGATGATGAAATGTTCTGAAATTAGTGGTGAGGGCTGAAAATCTCTCAGAGTTACACTGAAAACCACTGAACTGTATACCTTAAAGGGGCAAATTTTATGGTATATGAAGTTTATCTCAGTAAAGCTGCTATTTAAACAAATTTCCTTCTAAGCACATTAGCTGCTTCATATAAATTTGGATGATGTATTTTGGTTTTCATTCAGTTAAAAATATTTTCTAATTTCCCTTGTGATTTCTCATTTGACCCATGGGTTATTGAGACATGTGTCATTTAATTTTCAAATATTTGGAGGTTACTCATATTTATTTCTGTTGTTAACTTCTAATGTAACTCCATTGTGTCCAGAAAAATACTTTGTATCATTTAAGTGCTTTTAAATTTATCGACAGTTTGCTTTATGACCTGGCATATAACCTGTCCTGGAGACTGTTCCATGTATGCTTGAAAAGAATGCATTCTGCTGATGTTGAGTGGAATGTTCTATAGATCAGGTCAAGTTGGTTGGTAGTGTTGTTCAAGTCTTCTTATACCATTGCCAGTTTTCTGTCTGGTTCCCTATCAATTATTGAGAGTGGGATATTAAAGCCTCCAAATATTTCTGTTGAATTATCTATTTCCCCCTTCAGTTTTGTCAGTTTTTAGTCATATATTTGGCGCTTTGTTCTTAGGTGTGCATAAGTTTATAACTTTTACATCTTCTTGATAAATTGACCAGTTATCACTATGAAATGTCCCTCCATGTCCCTTAATACATTTTTTGTCTTACAGTCTATTTTGTTCGACATTATAGCTCTCTTATGTTTACTTTTTATATGGTATATCTTTCCCCATCCTTTTATTTTCAACCTATCTGTGTCTTTGAATCTAAACTGCATCTCTTTGTAGATAGCACATGGTTGGATCTTGTTTTTTATCAAATCTGACAAATGACCTTTTGATTGGAGTGTTTAATTCATTTACCTTTAATGCACTTATTGAAATCTTAGATTTATGTCTGCCATGTTCTTTTTCTTTTCTGTATGTCTCATGCTCTTTTTAATTTATTTGTTCCTCCTTTACTACCGTATTTTGTGTCAATTAGATATTTTCTACTGTGCCATTTTAATTCCTTCATTGGATTTTTAAATTACTTTCTTAGTTAGTCTAGGGATTATAGTTTATATCTTAATTTATCACAGTCCACTTTGGATTAATACTAACTTAACTCCAGTACAATATTGAGTTTACTTCAATATAACTCTGTTACGTAACTCCTTTTTGCTATCTTTGACGTATATATTACATCTTTCTGTAAGTCCCAAAATACAGTTTTAGAAATTTTGTTTTATGCAGTGATCTTTTAAACTTGACATGAGAAGAAAAGAGAAAAATATATAATACAGTCTTTTATATTTACCTATGTAATTACCTTTTGCAATGGTCTTTATTTCTTCATGTGGATTCAAGTTACTCTTCAATGTCATTTCTTGTAAGGTAGTTCTGCTAGCAATGAACATTCTCATTATTTGTTTGTCTGGTAAAATGTTTCATCACTGTCACTTCTGAAGGACAGTTTTTTGGATATAGTATTCTTGGTTGATTTTTTTTCTTTCAGTATTTTGAATACGTCATCCATTGCTTTCTGACTTTCAATGTTTCTAATAGAAATTCAACTTTAATCATGTTGTTTCTGAGTATGTATTGCATTATTTTCTCTTACTACTTTTAAGGTTTCTCTTTGTCTCTGTCTTTCAATAGTTGTACTATGATGTGTCTAGATGTCACTACAGTCTTGGTAGTTCAGGTAACTTCACCTATTTTGGTCTTGATCATACAAGATGCAGATACAAATTGTTTTTATTATGTTCAACCCATGGTTCAGGAGCCAAGCAATGTGCTATCATACTTCAAATTTAATCTTCATAGCAATGCTGGCAGGGAGGGAAGCCTAGTCATGCCCATTCTGAAGATGTGGAAGCTGAGGCTTAGAAACATCTCAGTTTTTAAGTGGTAGAGATAGGATTTAAACACTGACTTTAGACTCTATGGCTTAGTGTTGAACATAGTTCAATGTTCTCCTTAAATTGGGATGTCATCCAGCTGAAATAAAGTGGGGAACATGGGATGAGCCTTGAGAAAATTGATAAGAATAATGCAAGATTTAGGAATAGAAAACTTAAATATTGGGTATTAATTGGTCTAGAAAGGAGCTGAAATAACAATATTTAATATCTGAAGTGATAACAAGGTTTGCTGGTAAGCACTAGATAATTATTTTCACTGAAGGGGAAAAAGCAAAACAAAACAATAGAAAGTGCATTTCTACTGAATATTTCATTGGGAAAATTTTACTCCTTTCAAGGATTCATGAGATGTTAAAGTTTGTTGCCTGAAAATTTATGTGATCTCATTCTGCAGTAACTCATTGCTTTTCATGTCTCCTTCATATATAGCTTAGGTGAAGGCAAAAGTGGCTTCCCAAGACTCTTTCAGCCCTGCCTGCACTTCTCAAGTTAGAATGACAGGCTCCCCATTCAAGCCCACCAGCGTCTGAGCTCCATATGCGGCTCACCTCTGGTCCTCCACATCGTTCTCTGGTTCACGTAACTAATTAAAGCAAGATTCCAGGATGAAACACCCCTCCAGGCAGGGCCAAACCTCTCTTGAAGAAATAGGCCACCATATGAGCTCTAATACAGAGACGTATAAAAGCCCCACTTGCTCCAGCTAATCTCTCTGACCGAAAATCCCCTATTTGATTTAGTACTTTGGGGTAAGGAATGTGCATCACCTTGGGCACATCTATTTAAGTAGATGTGCACCTCCAACTGGCTAACCATATCTTGGAAAGAAGGAGTGATTCTGAGATGATACCAGCTTAGATCAGGAGAAATTCAATTTGTGGACAAAAAAGAAGATCGAGATTTTGCCTTGATGGAGAAATGAGTCAATGGGGGCTGAGAAAGGAAAAACTGATGAGAGAGGAGGGCTAGCTGACTTTCAGAAAACACCACTGTAGACCAGGGATGTGATACTTGTCCTTCACAATTGTCCTTCAGCCCAACATGGACTCAGATCATGCAACATCTATGCCTTGGGGCCAAGAGTCTGAAGCGAAGACCTGAATGCTGTGCAACTTTGATTGCACCTCAACCAGCCAGCTGGAATCATAAGCATATGCTTTTACATTCACTTTTCTATGAACTTCATTTTGCTAGAGATTTCATTAAAACCCACTTCCAGTCTTGATATGTGCAACATGAAATCCTCCAGATGAATTGGGTCTGTAGATGGTGACAACACTCTCGCCACACTCCATGGATCAAATTGCTCTGTATCCACTTAACTTGGCCGGAATGTAAAGGCAAACGCTGAGCAAATGCTATGAAATCAATAGCTACAGAGTGTTGGTTTCTTGGTTTTTTTTCCCCCCTAGGCAGACCCCAGAGGAGACTGACATGCAGATTAGACAAATCACTTTTCATAATCCTAAGGACTGCTGCATGACACATCCAGAGTATTAATCAAAGGCTAGGGCCGAGTAAAATGTGAATTAAATTTCTTAATGGAGAGAGACGTGAACTTTCTATTCTCTGGCTGTGGACGTCTCTAAGGCAATGAAAAATTCAGCTACCCAGTTTATAATATTCTGAGAGATATATCACCAAAGTGACACAACTTATCATGGTTACATTTTCTGTTTAGAGAACTTGGTTTCCGATGTGCTCGAAAGGAGCTCTGGGGATGCTGGCAGAGAGCTTGAGGGTAGCCTGTGAAACACAAGGTCTTATATATTTGGGGTCATTTAAAGATTCCTTTCACCAAGGTCTGGGGGCCCGTCCTGGGGTCTCAACCAGACTCCAGGGTCTCAACACTTTTTATTTAGCCCGTGGAATTGCAAAGAAGTGAAATCTTTTGCTTTCTAAGCCAGCAGAGCAAAGATGAGCCTCAAAGAAATTAGACTGAAAGCAAATGAGATTTAATACTAAAATTGAAAATAAGCCTGTGCCATGGCCTTTTTTAAAGGTCAAACTCACACCAACTAAAGTCCCTGCTAGGACCCTGGTTAAGTTAGGGATAAACAGCAAGAAAAAAGAAGTCAGTCATTGTGTTTGTGAAACAAAGGTTTTTTTTTCTCAGCCCTCACAAAGATATATTTTAGGGTATATGGCAGTGCAAAGTCCATCCAGGACAACTGGCCATCTGAGAAGGCGTGGGCACAGCAGCGGACGCACAGGATTCCTCCTTGCCCGGGACTGTCTCCTGCTCCCTGTGGATGGACGGGGCTACAGACACACATGGAAGTTTTATAGGGTGCCGTGTTTGTCGTGGACAACTTTCTCCTGGGGGGTTAAAAGCCTTTTATGGGCGTTATCTGATGTATCCCCTGCAACCTCCTGGTAGATGGAGTGAGGAGAGAAGAAGCTAGCCGTATAGATTGGAACACCAATCAGAAATCCACAAAACCTGTTTTAAGAAGTATCAGTGATGGGCTTCCCTGGTGGCACAGTGGTTGAGAGTCCGCCTGCCGATGCAGGGGACACGGGTTCGTGCCCCGGTCCGGGAAGATCCCACATGCCGCAGAGCGGCTGGGCGCATGAGCCATGGCCGCTGAGCCTGTGCGTCCGGAGCCTGTGCTCCTCAACAGTGAGAGGCCCGCGTACCGCAAAAAAAAAAAAAAAAAAGAAGTATCAGTGACTTGCCCAGGAAAAAGCAAGCTGGTGGAAAAAGAAATCAGAGGCATTCAGCTTTCCCAAGGAGACAGGGGCTGCAGGATTGCACACCTCACACACACACACACACACACACACACAATCTGGGCCTCCCTGGGACTCAAGATTACAGTGTACACCTTGCAGGATTTTTTTTTTTTTTTTTTTTTTTCCTTTTTGCGGTATGCGGGCCTCTCACTGTTGTGGCCTCTCCCGTTGCGGAGCACAGGCTCCGGATGCGCAGGCCCAGCGGCCATGGCTCACGGGCCCAGCCGCTCCGCGGCATATGGGATCCTCCCAGACCGGGGCACGAACCCGTATCCCCTGCATCGGCAGGCGGACTCTCAACCACTGCGCCACCAGGGAGGCCCCCACCTTGCAGGATTTTGATGAAGATTCAGGGAGATGACCTAAGTAAAAAAATAAATAAATAAAATAAAAATAACTGATCCATAATAAAAGGCAATTCCCTCCTAAAGCCTTCCCTTTCCCTCCTCACTGCCATATCCCTCTAGAAATGGGCCACAGAAGGGGGCAGAACATATGAGGCAGCCAGACTGGCAGCAGGAGGCGTGAAGCTTCTAACAGCCCCTCAAACAAACTGATTATAGATTCTGTATATTCTGGGCTGTACATTGCCCATATCCATTAAAGCTCATCTCAAATGTATTTTGCATTTTGTCAGACTAAGAGTGCACTGAATCACTGGCTGAACCTTTGGCTTCTTCTGCCATGCCCGTCTGCTCCTCTTTGCCTGTGGTGGGTGGAGGTAGATTTCACCCCCTCCTCACCCTCCCCAGCTTGGAGACCCAGGGATTTTATCAGCATATGTGCAGTAAATCTTGAAGATCTATCCCCACTTGAACGCAGTGTGCTGTAGCACACCGGGTTACAAGATGCATAATTAGAACTCGTTCGGCTGACAGATTGATGGGGGTGTAGCAGAGGCCAGATGGCAGTAAATTAGGCAGCTAAACACAGCAAACTCTGGCATAACATCGGCACCAAGTTGCATGTCTTTTGCAAAGCTTCTTCAAAGGGTATCTGTTTTAGGAGGTGTTTTCTTTTCAAGGTACCTCAGCATAAATACTTTTATGGGGAGTTTGTCCTCCTGGCTTTCACCATTCCACTGCCCCAACTACTTCAGAATCACCTACTTAATACATCTAATATATCACTATGGCCTATTATTGGATGAACGGTCACATGTATACGTGACAACAGTGACTTCTTAGTAGGACTCAGAAATACTCTCCCTAATGAACTGAAAAAAACACCCTAACAAACTCATGATTTTTGTACAAATGTTCTGATGACCTCATTCTCTGAAAGTCAAATTGGTTAAGAAGAAAGTTAAATTCCAGAATGTTCTGAGGGATAAATAAATAAACCTGAGTGCTACGGGTGTTCTCATTCTAGATAGGACAGCTCGCCAAGATCTCATATAAGACAGACAAATTCATGCCTAAGTACAGGCAGCAGGATCTTCTCTCCCAGGGTCTCCTAATCTTTTTCACCTTTTTTTCCATCTCTGCTTAGATTCCTGCAATTTTGAGAGCATTTTTTGAGTCCCGGGCTCCTTTCTGTCTATTAATGAGTTTTCCTCCTTGCCTGTGTCTCTCAGCTTTCTCTAAACCAGGGGTCTTCAGGAGATTTTGTGTGTGTGTACCCACAAAAGAAATTTTTTAAACTACACTTTTCAGATAACATCTACATCTCCTCATCGTACATGTAGTTATAAAGGATGTACCATCTGGCAACTGGTGCACTCTACTTACTTGTACTTTAGCTCTATCCCGTCAAACCCTTATTGCAACAGATTCAGGTGATTCCATTTATGGGAAATGTCTGCCATAGGACCTAAATGACTAAGCAGTTCTCACTGTCAATCCAATTAGTCAAATCAGACTCACTTTCTCACAGAGAAACTCGAACTTCATTTTTCATTTCAAATAAGTGTGTTAATATGTGTCCCCATGGCTACTAACTCATTTCTGAATTGTCATTCTAATAGACAGACGAGTGGGTAGATACTGATGGCAGATACAGACATACATACATGGAGACTTGCCATGAGTTTGTTATGGGGTAGAATAAAGCTCTGTCCCCTTTCAGTATTTCTCCCCAAAGCTCTCTTTGCTTTGTTCTCCTGGGACTTTTCCTGGGGTGAAATGTCTTCACAAATTATCCCTTCATTTAGAGACCCAAAGGATATTTAGACCCTGGGGCAATGCTCTACAGTGACACTAGGGTGGGTGAGAGGGTGCCTTTTTTTGTAACATCATTGTAAAGGAATGATGTTCTCAGGCTGTTGAGCTATAGAAAAGATGGGAGTGAAGGATCTCAAAACCCATGCCTTGGGCTTCCCTGGTGGCGCAGTGGTTAAGAATCCACCTGCCAATGCAGGGGACACGGGTTTGAGCCCTGGTCCGGGAAGATCCCACATGCCGTGGAGCAACTAAGCCTGCACGCCACAACTACTGAGCCTGCGCTCTAGAGCCTGCGAGCCACAGCTACTGAGCCCGAGTGCCACAACTACTGAAGCCTGCACGCCTAGAGCCCATGCTCTGCAACAAGAGAAGCCACCCAATGAGAAGCCTGTGCACCACAACAAAGACCCAACGTGGCCAAAAATAAAAATAAATAAATAAATTTATTAAAAAAAAAAATCAAAACCCATGCCTTTAAAGCCATGTGCATCTGCATAACCCCTGGAGAATCCAGGTACCCCCAGAAGGATGCATACTACACTGAAGATGCTGTTCTTGATCAAGCACACAAGATGGGGGCCATTCGGGGGCCAGCAGCGAGAAGCACCTGCTGTACCACCATCTGCCTCTGTTATTCCATCGGTCATGAGCAAGAGGTGTCCCCTCTTCACTCACTTATTAATTCATTCAACAAACACCTGCTTTGTATGAACCACAGTGCTCTGTAGGCTCCCTTGACATTGTGTCCCAGGGATCCTCTTGAATGATCATTGTCAACAAAATCTGGAGACTCCCATCAGCCCTCATTTGTGATAACTTCAGATCGTAACAAAACCAGGGTGTGTGTAGAGACAGCCACTGGTTACTTGGGTAGAAAAACCTGCTTTCGGTATTTCCAGACACTTGAGCCATCTAGAATTCCAGATCCCAAATAAAATAAAATAAAAGGGGGTGGGAGGGATGCCTGAGGGAAAAAGTCATATCCTAAACTCATTGTTAAATTGCTAGGAAGTGTGAGTGATGAAAATGGCCAGAAAATATGATCCTTTGGTGAATTGGGATCTCACTCATGTTTAATTGAGTCTCCTGTGAGACATTTAAATCTATGGGCAGCTATCAAGGGTGAGAAGTCTGCTCCAGTGGCCCCCAAATGATTTCACTTTTACTTTCATTTTAGTGGTGGAGGAAAGCCAGGACATTTGCTAAAATATCTGAACTGTGGGTGTGTGTTTTAAGGCCTGTATGCGTGTGGCAGTCGCCATGGAGGAAATTCAGAGTCCCATGATCACTTTCAGCGTGTTGCTTACCAAAAGCCAGGGCAGCCACGCTGGAGGTACAGTCACCTTGTACATGCCCTGGATTTCTCAGTTTCCCAAAACAAGGTTTTTGTAAGAAGTATGGCTTAGAAATGCCTATACTCAAAATTTCTTCAAGTACTTCCAAACCTTCAGGCTGAAATCTAGATGCTTCCAAATAAACAAAAATAGTTTGCAAAGCACTCCCTAGCTTCTTCACCCCAAACCCATTCAAAATAAACAATAAACTTTTTTTTTTTTTTTCTTTTAAATTCCACCTCATCATCACAGGTTTGGGGACTAGAGACAGGGAGGAAAAGCAGTGGACCAGAAGGCAGGAGACTGAAGGTTTAGTCTCAGCTCTGTGCAGGGACAAAGGAGGCTCTGGACAGAGGTTGTGAATCTGCACCCCACACTCCCTTGCCAAGTGATCTTGGATAAGTTACTTAACTACTCTCTGCCTATCTTTAGAGTGAGAAGCTTCTGAGTGGGTTGTCAAGAATTAAAGGAGAAACGGCACGGGAGTGCTTAGCCTGGTGCCAGCACGTACCACAAGCGCTGCCATGCTTGCCTTACTGTTGGTGGCAGCGGGCAAGCCACTTAGTTTCTCTTCTTCTGCCAATGTGGGGAGGAAGAGAAGCACATTTTATGGTTTTACCACAATAAAGTTTTACTGCAAGGTAAATGGATCAAAAAGCAGTTTCTCCCTCCATTAAACTGCAAACGTCTTGAGGTCTAAGACCAGAATC
The DNA here is from genome assembly GCF_964341445.2 of Mesoplodon mirus. Classification (NCBI taxonomy): domain Eukaryota; kingdom Metazoa; phylum Chordata; class Mammalia; order Artiodactyla; family Ziphiidae; genus Mesoplodon; species Mesoplodon mirus. Next base: position 77,095,325 of record NC_138988.1, on the reverse strand, counting down.
TGGCTTTTATATTCTACCCCAAGCTCCCCTGCCCCCTCCACTGCCCATCAGTACCTTATACATGGTGGGCATCCATCAATACACGTTCGTGGACTTGAAGTCTCTCTAAGCGTAACTTTGCCATAAGGGAGTGAATGAGTGAGGCCGATTTTGGGGGGGGGGGGCGGTGTTAAAGTGCATCTGGGAGAGTCTGTCTGAGTGAGAGTAGGTGTGTTTATCTGTGATTGAGAGAGGGGTGGGGGAGGGGTGGCCACACATGCATATAAACATTTCTGTAATTGCTGAGCCTGCTCTAACTGACCCAAAGACTGAATCCACAGTAACATAAATCTCCAGCCGGCAGATAGAGATGCTGTTATTAAAATTCTAAAAATAATAATAATAATAAAGAGGCACATTTTAGATCTCAGATGAATCAGATTTTGACACTGATCTTCCAAAGATAAGTCCGTGTGGGGAGAAAATGAGTTGCATGTTTTCCATCTTTGCCCTTCCTTGCCTTGTTTTATTGAAAAAATACCACCTAGGAGAGAGCTTTTTCACTTCAAAACACACAAAAAAATCAACCCCTACTTCTCCACAGGCCTCCCCCCACCTTCCCTGTGAATACCAAGTGCAGATGAAGCCCTTTGGGACAAGCCTGGGTATCTAAGACTGCCTCAGAAATCTGAGGTTAAAAAACACCTCTAAACAGTGGATGTCCATTTCTATGTCTTTTTATTTTGAAATAAAGGAAAGATAAAACAAAACCAAAACACCCAGTGTTTTACCTGGCATGTGTGTTTGTGATGACTCACTTCAAGAACATCCGGTGAGGGGAGAAAAACCCACTTCACTTTTACCTCTAGAAAATTCCCTTTTCATGGGAATGAAAATCCCGGCTCCCACGTGCTCAGATCTGGGGACATGGGGATGTGGGTCGGTCTTCCTGCCCTGAAGCTACGAGCCCTAGGGCAAGGCAGTGCTTTCTCTCTAACCAGATCATATTTTTCCATCTGAACGGTTTTATGATGGGGGCTTAAGCAACTTCCTAAGTCCCGTTGTTGCTCTTAATTTCTTCGACTTGGAGTGAAACCTCTACAGGGAAGCTGTAAAGAAAATAAAAGAAAGAAAGGAGGAAGAGAATGTTCCTCTTCTCTTTCCTCCCTAACCGCCCCCCCCCCAATAAACATCCCACCCCATGTCGCAAAATGTATGGCGAGCGTTAAGCCTTGGCAGTATTTTGACACGATGCGCGGTCCCTCACTCCCCCTCTATTCCTTTGAGGTTCGTCTTGCAGCCCAGGGCTCTGTTCCACTGCCAACTTGGTGGGAGTGTTTAGTGACTGGAAGGCTGTGGCTTGCTCTCCCCAGAACTTCACACTTCATTTTTCCATATCCCTGGGAGCAGCAGCAAATATTTCACCAGCCTGGTTTGCTGGCTACCAACATAAATCAGACTTAGGCCTCAAAAAAATATCCAGGCCTGTCAAGGCATTAAGCTTTTATTTTCTGACTCCATCCAGTGGTAAATGAGAGCTTGTATTTTCCTTGAAAACTGTAAAGGGATTTTTAAGGATTGTCGCTGGATGGCTGCCAGCTCTGAAAGATACAATACGGAGTGTAACTGGTTAGGAAAGATTTGAAAAAGTCTTAAGTATGAAAAATGGCTTTTCTGAAAGGTTTTTCAATGAAATGAGAAACGGGGCTTAAATTTCATATAGATTTTTTTTTCCTTTTTTTTTTTTTTTTTTTCTGGAAAGACCTGAACTATTCATGAGAAAAGCATTAGGAAGAGACGTGTTCTCAGAGAAACGTGAGTTATATTAGTGAGGCGTGCTTCTCTCCCATGCCCCTGTTCTTCCTCTCTTTCTCTGTGTACACAGACACTTGGGCTGCTTTATTAGGTCAGTTCCTGCCATCATTACTGATGATATGACAGCAAGAACAAACAGACTGGACAGTTTTATGTGCTGTGTATTAATTGTTTCATAATTGAGGCCAGCAAACCAAGTCCGCTTTGAAAACGCTAGCTTAAAATTCTAAGCAAGTTTGCAAGGTGCAGACCATGCCTCTGAGATCGCTTCTTCATACCTCCCCTGGGTGAGGAATCCAATCTCACACTCCAAATGTCGAGAGCTTTCTTGCGCTGGGAAGAGCACTGGAGTTAAATAGGCAGGCATTTGCACCAAAACACCATGCAGGTCCAGAAAATCTGGGAAAAGGTGCAAGGAACCGGGCTGAGATCAGGAACTTGGGGTAGAAAAACAACCCCACTTAGATTTTGTGATGTGTCATGTTTCTTCGAGGTACATGTTGAATTTCAGTGGAATAGGATGAAATGAGAATAAACGTGATCTGACCCCGGTTTCGCCCAGGTCATTGTATAGACTTGCCACCTGGGGTAGCGAGGAGGTGAGGGAAGGCAAGGAGGAAATAACTAAGGAAATAGTGAGCCTCTAGGTTGAAGGTTTCCATGTAGCATTTAAGGCAGGATGAGACTGATCAGGAAGGTAACAGGCCACGTGGACGATGCAATTTGATTTTTGAACCAGGGACCTGGGGATAAGGTGAGTGAGACTGATGGGAACACAGTAGCCATGGACCCAAGAGGAGGAAATGGCAGGTGTGTAGCAGAGTGTCATAAGGAGAAGAGCGGGGAAGACATACGCCAGGCTGACTTCGCAGGGACCCACAGCCCATCCGTCCTTCTTGTGCAGTTGATTGACGTACACGGCTCCCATCCAACCCCAAGCCATTGGTTGTATTAAATCTTGGGTGTTCCCAAGGTGGGACATTGTTTCCCTGGGTGCTTTGTCTTCTGTTTTTAAAATTTTATTTTATTATTATTATTATTATTTTTGCGGTACACGGGCCTCTCACTGTTGTGGCCTCTCCCGTCGCGGAGCACAGGCTCCGGACGCGCAGGCTCAGCGGCCATGGCTCACGGGCCCAGCTGCTCCGCGGCATGTGGGATCTTCCCAGACCGGGGCACGAACCCGTGTCCCCTGCATTGGCAGGTGGACTCTCAACCACTGCGCCACCAGGGAAGCCCTGCGTTGTCTTCTTGAGAGAGTACAGAAGAATCTGAAAGCAGACTTTCTGGACCAGAGCATTTTGAGCCATGGTTCAAACCTCAGTGCCATCCCAGAATGAACCCACTGCTACGTTCCTTCCAGCTGATCTGGCTCCACACCTTCAGCCCCTTTGGGGGCACCTGGAGCCAAGCTTCCAGCGGCTGAAGCCTCTGCAGCCACAGCCCTCACCTCCGGCTCCCACTCAGTGGTCTGTGACCACCTTCTGTTCGTTCTTTCGATTTGCTGAGCTCTCACCTGCCTCTAGTATTTTCCCTCTGAAAACTGTGAAAAGTGTGTGAAATTCAGAATGGATTCAGATTTATGGACATGGGTGTCCATAAATCAAGTTTTATTGGGACAGAGCCGTGTCCATCTGTTCATCTCACACACTGTCTATGGCTGCTTTCACGGTAGAACAGCACAGTTGGGTCGTTGTGACAGAGATCGTGTGATCCACTGATGTTTACACCTGGCTTTTTACAGATCAAGCTTGCTGCCCTCTGCACCACTTCCCTTCGTCAACCACGCACACCCACGCTGAGTCTGGCCAGCCCCTTCCTCTTCCTTCAGAGCTGCCTGCAGACTAGCCCTCTGGCTGGTGGTTCCCATGGCGTATACTCTGAACTTAGCCTTGCAGAGCGAATATGTTGTAAACTGAATTCATTTCTAAATGCTCTGTCATTCAAACTACAAAATGGCAAAACTACTAGACGAAAAAATTTTAAAGTCATCCAGCGACCATAAAAAAATACCCTACTTGAAAACTGGAATCACATATCCAAAATTTTCATATTGGTTTTCCATAAATAGTGATATTCTGGATGAGTTTAATACACTTTTGACTTATTGGCACTTTCTAAATTTTCATAATAAGCATCTTCTAAATTTTCTCTATAATGCACATGTTCTAAGTTTTTGAGAACATATATTCTATAATGTTTAAATATGACTTTTCTTTTTTTTTTTGCAGTACGTGGGCCTCTCACTGTTGTGGCCTCTCCTGTTGCGGAGCACAGGCTCCGGATGTGCAGGCTCAGCGGCCATGGCTCACGGGCCCAGCCGCTCCGCGGCATGTGGGATCTTCCCGGACCAGGGCACGAACCCGTGTCCCCTGCATTGGCAGGTGGACTCTCAACCACTGCGCCACCAGGGAAGCCCTAAATATGACTTTTAATGGGACTTTTACAAAAATTTGTATTGAGCACCTTTTATATGCAAGGCTCTGTGTTAAGTGCCATGGAAATAATCCATGCCCTCAAGGAAGTCTAAAATCTGGTAGTTTACAAAAAATGGACATGCATAATGATGCTGACAATATGCCAACTTTGCCTATTTTGTTTGAGTATTCAAGAGAGCAACTATCATTTGCTGAGGAAATAGGTTTAAGTGTTATGAAACAATGTATATGTGTCTATGTCTGCACCCCGCCCCCCGCCTAGGGGCATCCACTTATTTACCAGAAGTCCTTGAGTATGTCTCTATCCTTTTTTAAAATGGAGTGTATGTGTTTTCATTTACATTAAAGATATTCTGCTATAATATCATCCTTTAATTTTTACATTCTTTAAAAGAGTTATTAAAATTTCCCAAAAAGATTTTGAGCAGTCTTCTGTTGGGTTGATTCCCAAATCTGTGGTGGGTTTAGCTGCTACTGTGAAGGGGATCTCATTTTCTATCATCTTTTCTAGTTGGTGATTGCCGGTGGGCCATGAATCTTGAATGTGGGCCACCTTGCTGGGGAAAGGGAAAAGTCAGTAAAACACAGAGGAGCCTCTTACAGATCACCGTGCCACAAACTACGGAACTGAGTCTGCACCTGAGGTCTAAGAGCCTGGGATAGGGTGGGGCTCGTCTCTATCTGTGTCACCCATCAACAAGTCCCATGCTCTTCACAGCTGAGACCCCTGTAGGCCCGCTGCATGCACCTGGCATTTCTTGACACCACACCACCACCACTCTGACTATCCAACCTCACCACATACACACGCCCACCAAGAAACCCATCCTTCCCTTAAAAAATCCCCTGCACTCTCACTGAGGCTCTAAGCCTGTCCTTTCTGCTATAAATCTGTGGGCAAGAAGCAGCACTGACAGAGCCCTTTTTCTCTTTATACCCTCCCAGCTATCCTGGTAGATCGAATGGCCTCTAGTATCCAGCAGACCCCAGTGGGTGGAGCTCATTATTCTTAGGGCGCTCCTACTGGTTTAATAAGATCTGGAAAACTCTAGAATGATCTGAGCACCTGAGGTTTCCGGTCTTGGCCAGTCCCTGTTACCACCACCACTACCTGGGCTGAATCTTTTCATGGGTGTCATAATGTCCTAGTTCTCTCAGGGGTTTGCTGAGAACAAGCACCATTTTTGCAGGAGTCACACGAGCTGGACAAAGAGATACTCTTTGTCCACATCCATGAAATGCTGGGAAGAAGCTTTTGAAAGGCTTTTCGAAGGGCTCTAGATGATCAGACCATCCTTAGCTAATATTTATGCAGGAATAAGCAATGCTACTTCTTACTAGGGCCGGGCCCAACTTTTCCCAGTGATTTTCCCTCTAAGTACATTTAGTCATCCCAGTTCTTTCCATAACTGGACCAGCGGCTCTCAATCACCTGGGAGCTTTTAACAAATACCAATACTTAGGCCCTACCCCAGAGAAACTGAATCAGAACTTCCCCATCTGCTGGGCCAGCGGTACCATGTCGGGTCTCTGAGCCCAAGCAGGACACGTCTGTCTGTCTGGAGAGGTGGAGAATTGGATTGGAGAGCCTGTCCTCTGACCCCGCCTCTCTCTAACCACATCTAAGCTAAATACCACAAAACCAAGTAAACAGGCAAATGAGGGTGAGGCCATGATTCGAAGGAAGTGGGGGGGTGGCGGGGTGGGGAGGATGGATATGGGAGAGAGGCCGTGTTGGATGAACAGAGTCCTCTTCGAGGTCAGAATGGACACTTCACGGCGGAAGTGATCTTTGAGGGTCAGGGGAAGGATGGTGCCACCAGTGCCCAGGCTGGAGAGGGCTGAATCTCAGCGAAGTCCAGGCCAACCCCAGGAGTTCCTGCCCCGTCCTCCCTGCAGACCCAGGCCACCCTCCGGCTCCTCCTCTGTGCCCCCTGCCTAGCTCACACTCACTTCATCACCGCCTATGCTTCTTGGGTGTTCCACCCGCCTCTGGCTGCCGTGTGAGGGAATTCACTTCCTGAAATGCCACAGCAGCCTCGTGGGCGGGTTAGGGAACAGCCAGCAGGGTTGGCCACGTGCCTCAGGAGGCCATGTCTCCACCAACTAGAGGTGCCAGAGACTCATTCGGGGGGCCCTCGGGGTGGGACGGTTTGCTCACCAGAGGTATTTACTAGAAAGGAGGAAATAGTTCTCCCAGGCCTCCTCTGATACTTTCACCAAAGTTACCAAGAAACAGAAAGAACTCTACTTCCATCTCCACTGTCCTGCTCCAACGACCTCTCTTTCCCAGCCAGGTCCTCTTTGCTTCCTCTCCGTAATAATAAACACCTTCGATTGCATGCTGGCTAGCACTGGCGGCAACGCGTTGAGGGATTCCTGCGTGCACTCTTCTGTAACATTCCATGCCTAGATGAAGACATTGGGGCCCAGGGAAATTAGGCACACTGCCTCGCATCACATGGCCAGTAGCTGGCAGAGGACGATTTGGACTCAGGCCCATCTGAGACCAAAGCCAAAGCAAACACCATGCCACGCCGAGAGCTCTGTAGGCCAGAAACCGGGGTCATCAGTAAAGTCAGAGCTGGTGCTCAAACAGCCCGACTATCTTCCACCAAACTCACCAGAACTCAGAGCCACTTGGCGGCTCTGGAGGGTAACAGTATAAGCTAGAGTTGAAAGCACCCACAGGCTTTGGAGTCAAACACTTACTTGACTAGCCAAGCTTCAATTTCCTCATCTGTAAACTAGGGCAATAGTACTTACTTCATAGAGTTGCTGCAGAAATGAAATAAGATAAGCCAGGGGAAAGGTTTACTACAGTATCAGGCACAGCGTGAGAGCTCCATGATGTAGCCGTTTTATTATCAATGGTATTATCGTTAGAAATATAATAACCACCAAACGTTTTCTCACTCGTTCGGTGAATATTTACAGAGGGTCCTGCACCGGTCACTGAGGTACACAGTGAAGCAAAGACAGAACACTGCTGTCGTGCTCTCCCCAGTTGGAAAGTCCACCCTGCAAAGCAAGTTGCCATCAGAAGGCTGCCTGCAAGTTGTGGACCATCAGAGAAAGACAGCAAGTGTCTTTAAGTTGTGACAACTTGAAGTGGCCCCTTCCTTTCAAACATCTTTGGAGCTAGGGTTCAAGATGGCCTATTGCATGGAGAAGAATTGGAGAAAGAGGGAACTAAGCCTTATGGAGCACTTCCTGGGTGTCAGGTGCAACGCTCCTTGCCTGCATGCAGGGCAATGTCTCCCTATAATTCATGATGCAGGAAATGCTTTTAGGCAGCACCTGAGATGCTCTGGGCATCATGAAGTCAGAGCATTAAATAACATTGACCCTGCTGTGCACGAGAAGAAATAGACCCGTGGCGACAACAGCTCTGGAGCCAAATCACTTTGATCCTCTCTGTGTCTGTACCCCTAACTAGCTGTGTGCTCTGAGCAAGTGATTTATTCTCTCTCAGCCTTGGTGCCTTTAGCTGGAAAAGGGATAGAAATAATAGGAGTAGCTGTCTCATATGATGGTGGAGTACATGCAAAGAGGGGCTCAGCAAATTTGATCCATTACTATTGTCTTCTGTCAATCTTCTTTACTACACCAAGGAGAGAATCTCGGTTGGCTCTGCTGGTAAGTCTAACACTTGCTAACCTGACCTCTAACAGAAAGAGAGCAAGCCTCAGGCCCACAGAGTTCCACAGATAATAGTACCTAGCTAGGACTTAACAACCTGATTTTTTTCTTCATTGTGGGGTGTGTGTGTGAGAGAGAGAGAAGGAGAGAGAGAGAGAGGGAGGGAGAGAGAAGGATTAACTTCTAATTGTGGTGAGTAACACTGGTTTTTCATTTCTGCTAGTAACAGAACGCTTCCTTTTAAAATAAACATCTTTTAATTAAAAGAAGAAATCAACTTAAAGGCAAATATTGAGGAAATAAAAGGACAGGTAGCAGGTGGATATGACAGACATCTTAACTGTGACATTTGAATGATGGAAGTTTGGGAAACAAGGATAGGGCAGCCCCCATGTCACGCCTTCCAATCTCGTTAGAGACGAGACCCCCAAAGCTTAAGAGCGGTGGAGCACAATGAAGCTCGGAGGGAGGGGTTGTGCCTCTCTCTAGCACCTCTGCCCTTTCCCAGTATGTGCTAGCAACAGACCTGTCTTTGCTTTCCAGCCACCCATTTTTCAGAGCCCAAAGAGACCACTGCCCGTCAGCCATCCCCTTCTTCTAAGAGGTCATGCACCATGTCTGTGGTTTCATTCCTTGGAGTTGCCTCCCAGGCTGAGGGATACGGCCCCATCCCCTTGGCAGGATCAAGCAGGTTTTCAAGTCTTCTTAGAAACACAACTACAAACCGTCTCTAGGTGTGGCCTACTTTTGCACGTGGCTCACCTCACTCACAGGCTATCGGGTCCAACTGCTTCCTTCCTTAAATGGCAATGGGGGCCCCTGGCTGGAGTTCCTCACGTTCCAGCCACACATCTGAGATAAACGAGCATCTCATAAAGTGGGAGAGACCAAAGCCCCATGAAGGACTCTGTGTCTATTGTGGCTCTGATTTCTGTCTCTCACGTTAGAGAAAGGGGAACTCTGGGTAGATATTGCTGGATAAAGAGTGTTCTTTGGCAAAGCTGTGATGGTGGGTCTTAGAAGTCAGTGAACTAGGGGCCCCAGGGGGTGTGGGTTGGGAGAGATAAGAATCATAGTATTTGAGATGTCAACGTTCCCTAAAACTACAGCCCCACGATTCTGCTTCACACACAAGGGGAATGAGGCTGAGAGGTTACTTGACCTGCCCAAGGTCATAGGCATCCCAGTCAGAACACTGCCACGTTTCCCTTTGGGCCTCTGAACCCAGATTGACCCTGGGCCTCATTAAAAATTCTTGCCATGTCTTCTTTCTTCAGTGGATAATTTAAAATAGAAATAATAAATATAACACCTCGTTGTATATGTGTAGCACCTTTCTTCCAATAAATGGTGTTCTTTCAGCTTGCCCACCCATGCTGCATGGAGCGGAAGTGTTTCCACTGTGGACTCTGACACTGGTTATTGACTGAACCTCGCCTCAAGCCCACACACATACCTCTATCAAAGGTATAGCTCACGGGACAGGGCCCAAGTCCTACAGGGAGCTCTGTGATTCGCTACTTCAGGGTGGTGTTAAAAAAAAAAAAAAAAAAAAAAAAACAGCTCTCACACATCATATACATGGGAGACATATTCAGAAAGCTAAAGTTTTAACTGTTTTTCTTCTATCTAATTCTTTGATTCTCCATGCAATAACAGGCCCTTTTGTGTTTTTAGTAGTTTTTGCTGTAGCGCTTGTAGTAGAATAGTAGTGATTACCATCATTTATTAAACTTCGACATTGTAGACATTTATATCCAGTATCTTATTTAATCTTCACAAAAATCTTAATGATATATGTATTATGCTGCCTTACGAATGAAACAAACTAAAGCTCACAGAAGTAATTGCCTGATACAAAAAAGTAAAGTCTTCTATTTTTGACAATAGGGTCAACTAGATTTTCAGGGAAGTCCTAAGAGCACTACATAAAATATAACATCTTTTTTTTTTTTAATGCATGACAGATTTGGCTAGAAAGTGAAGTAATTCTTTGTGTTGCGGAAATGACCAGAAAGCCCAATCCAAAGGAGTCATTAGGTGCTGGAGTTAGCATTTCCCACACGTGAGGGACAAATCCTGAAGCCCAAGCTGAGTGAAAGGTCAGAGCAGAGACCAAGAACACTGAAGGGAACCCTCTCAGTAAGTGAACCGGTGAAACCCTGATCCCACAGAATAGGAAGGTGGAGATCTGTGACCACTTGTCCTCAGCTCTGTGTGGAGCAGACCAAGAAAAAGAACCCCCCCCCCTTATTTCTAATTACAGACCTGGACTTTCATGAGTTTGGGGCCTGAATATACACAACCACTGCAGCTGGAAGAAAACGTTGAAATGTTAGTTTAAACTGGTTTCAACTTGGTGATACCCTCAGGCACCTGACAGAAGCAAATTCCAATTTTCTGTGGAAGAAAATACTCTTAAACGGGGCCTCAATGAATTCCTACACGTTAAGTTACGAGGAAAAGGACCTTTTTTTTTTTTTTTTTGTCACTAAACACACAAGGAAAAAAGCCACACTGAGAGTCAGCTGGAAAAAGAAACTCTAGAATCAGACCTTCAGTGACCACAGATACTGGAACTAATCAAGCACAGAATATAAAATTAGTATGATTAACATGTTCAAAAATATGAAAGGAGATTGAAAGTATAGCAAAGGAAAAAAGAGACTATCATATCTGGCCAGATTTGATAAAAGATGAGATAGAAATTCTAGAAATGAAAAATGTGATCAATAAAATGAGAACTTTAATGACTGGGCTAAAACAGAAACTAGGTGAACTAAAATACTGAAGAGATCACACATACTCTAGTAGTAGAGGGGAAAAAAGCGATGGGAAATATGAAAATGTTTAAGAACCTTAGAGAACAGTGCGAGGCTATTCCATAGGAAACACTAAAGAGAATGGGAAAAAGCAATATTAAAAGAGATAACGACTGAGAGTTCTCCAGAATTAATGGGAAGGTGCCGGTGCATGGATTAAGAAAGCCCAGAGAATCCCAAGCAGGATAAATACAAAGAAATCCATTCCTACACATATCACAATGAACACAACAACAAAAAACAAACAGAAGATCTTAAAGCAATCAGAGAAGAAGCAGATAATCTGGAAAAGAATGACAAGCTGACAGCTGAATTCTTAAGAACAGCAGGGAAAATTAGATGCATTAATATCAACCCATTCGTATCAAATAACCAACAATTTAGAATTCTAAACAAGGAAAGCTATTTCCCAAAGGTGGGGCGAGGAGCAAAAATTTTCAAAGCATCACAAACTGAAAGAATATACTACCAGAACATTCTCACTGTAGGAACTTCTAAAGGAAATGCATTTTAGAAAGAAGGAAATTGATCCTAGAGTATAGGTCTAAAATGCACGCAACTCAAGTTAGCAAAGTAAAAGGTTGAAATGTGGCTGAATCTTAATAAACATTGATGGTATAAAACAACAATAATGTCTAATTTATGGGTTTCTTAAAATTAAGAGAGAATTAAAATCCTGGACAACTGGGTGTAAAATTGGAGGAGAGCAATTAGAATTCAAGGGTTCTTTGCTTCTTTTATCTTCTGGAAAGAGCTTAAATATATTAATTTTCAACTTTATTATGTTAAATATCCATATTGAAATGTCTAGGGTAACCTCTGAAAGAACTGGAATATGGAGAAAAATGAAACTGGGTGGGGGGGCGAATGAAACCAATCAATTCAAAACAAGGAAGCAAAGGAGGAAAAAGAAAAAGCAGGAAAAATATTACTAGAAAGTGCAACATAAGATGAGAGAAATGAATACAGAGAGTTCAATTATTACAAATGATTTCAATGGACTAAACTCTCTAGTTGAAAGACAAAGACTATCAGACTAGAGACTGACCTGGAAGGAGTAGTTGGTCCAAGTTGAGGAAGGGCAGAAATAAGTTTGAGAAGGTGATGCAAGCAGCACCATGTCACACAGGGATATAAAAGCTTAGCATTTGACTTTGATTTAACAGGGCCTGCTAGTGTGAAGCATGGGACAGGAGACTGTTGTTTTCCATTATAAGATTTTTTCTATTATTATTTGAATAAATTTTTAACATTTGCATGAATTATATGGATAAATATTTTAAAATTTAAAAAGACTAAAAGAAAGAATCTCAAAAGACCAATCCTTGGGTTTGATGATAGAAAGATACATGATGATGATAGATAGATGATAGATAGATAGATAGGAGATATTTTCTTTTATACACTACTGTTTGTATTATTTGAATTTGGGACAGTAAGTGTTATTTTTGTGATTTAAAAAAAACTCAAAAATAGGCAATGGGGTACTGTAGAATTTTGAGTCAGGGGGACTTGAGAATGGGTTATTATTCGGGGAGTAGACTAGAAGATGGATTGAGAGATCAGGAGACAAAACCTAGAATCAGAGAAATAAGTTGGAACAACTAAAACGATTGTCTGGACCAGTGTGATCAATGTGGCATGGAAAGAAAGGAAAAACCTAAAAGGAAAGAAGTGATGGTCTTTGTTGACTGTTCTTGTTCCTGCAGGCCAGGGGTAGTGAGAGCCACTGAGTTCTTGAAGATGAAGGAAGAGGCAAAAATTATTTAATGAATGATGATGACAATGCCTGTTCTAGTCTGCCCCTGCAGGAGTCACTTCTACCCTAAGCCAGCTTCAGACTCTCTATCTGGAGAGCAAAATATTTACTTATTGGACATTCTGGGGTGTTTGCAGTGACCCCCAGTTGTACTGTAAACCCCTCCTTGGTATCTTTCCTGGAAATAATTTGGCATCACAGAGGACCAAGCACTATTGTAGCCTTCAGAGCCTCCAAAACACAAGCCAATTGGATGAGAATGGGAAAAAAAAAAATGCTCATTTGCTATTCTCCTGGAAGCTCCCCTAATCCCAGCCCACAACACTGGAGGATCTGGAAGGATCTTGGAATTCCAGATAAATTGTCGAAAAGGAGAGGACAGTACCTCAACCATGTCACAGGTCCTGGCATAGGACGGGCAGGTCCGCTCTCCATGCCCTAGACCAGGTTCTTCCTAGAGCCACGTTATCCCGTGGTTGGATAGGACACTCAGCCCCAAAAGGCAAGGAACCAATTACCTGAAAATGGAAGCACCTTTATCATCATTTCTGGTGCCTCCAGAATGGTATCCAAACTGGCCATTCCCCACGCCTTCTAGAACTTCACTTGTGTGACCTGAGAAAGTCACTGAGTGTCTCTGAGCCCGAGTTTCCTCATCTGTAAATGAGGATGGCAGTAACAGACGTCTAAAGGTTTGTTATAAGGGTTAAATGGGACAATGATTTAGAAATCAGGTGGCAGAGGTTTGGCCAAGGTATTAATTTAACACATATTTTTTTAATTAGTGGTTTAAAAAGAGATGATACAGAGAGCCCTTCTATTTCTGGAGAAGTGCCAGGAGAAACGTAAAGGGAAGAGGAGACAGGAAAAATAAAGTGTAGAATCAATAGGACTGAAAGAGTGGGAATGAAAGAAACAGAATCTTCATGAATTCAGAAAATATATACCTGGGCTATTATGTAAAGTGTGCTATCAGTGATCAAAATAAAGATGTCAAGAGGGGAAGTCTTGTCTCTGCAATGGGATCGTAAGGTGTTTGAGGCAAGAAACTGTGATTCTTCACCATGGCATTGAGCACAGGTCAAACATTATTTTAGTTCTAAAACACTCAAAGTATCTGTTGAGTAAATAATGAATAAGGGAGGGCTTCCCTGGTGGTGCAGTGGTTGAGAGTCCGCCTGCTGATGCAGGGGACACGGGTTCGTGCCCCGGTCTGGGAAGATCCCACATGCCGCGGAGCGGCTAGGCCCGTGAGCCATGGCCGCTGAGCCTGCGTGTCCGGAGCCTGTGCTCCGCAACGGGAGAGGCCACAACAGTGAGAGGCCCATGTACAGCAAAAAAAATAAAATAAAATAAGAATAAGAATAAGAATGAATAAGGGAAAAAGTGAATGAATGAGAGGGGAAAGGGGGTCGAGGGAGGGAAGGATAGAGCACAAACTATAACACAGGCAGGTGTCCTCTCCTAGGGTTGGGATAGCAGCTCTCGCATGCCAAGGAGGGTGCCACCATGTTATCTATTCCAAAACAAGAAGGGATTCTGAACCTTGAGGCAATTTGGACATTATTAACCAGAATCCTTTCTGAGAAGCTAACACTGTCCCTGAGCTTCGTCCCCTGCTCCCTCATAGCACGTCCAGAGGTCTGAGCCCTAAGAAACCACCCAAGGGCTAGCGATGCACTCAAAGAAGCTTGGCCATCACGGGCCTCGCTGGTCACAGGTACAGAGGCATGAGCTAGGCTGAAGCTTTGGTGCCCGCACTGCTCCAGATCTGGCTACCACCCCAGAGCCCGTGTCCCCCAGAGGCTGAAGCCCGCCCTGGCTCTCATCACTGGTAAGTAAAGTGGTTTCAGACAACCTTGCGCACGGAGTCAGGACATGGAAGGAGTTATTTCTTTTCCCTGCAGAGAGCTGGTTCTTCTGATAAACTACGGTTTGATTTTATTTTATTAATGCCAATAGTGGAGTGTGTTTTCTCATGATTAAGCTTCTTTTCCTCCCGCCTCTTTAGACTTTGGCTATAAATAGGAGCTTCTTTGTTCTGTCTCCTCTGGGCAATAATTGGAAACATAAAGTAGGGGAGACACCCTCGTGTCCTTCCGCATCTCTTGGTTGTTTCTCCACAAGTAGGCAGTCGTGCAAACAAACAGGCTGCTATGTTTGTATTTTCTCTGAAGTCACAATTTCTTCCACTAAATGTTTACACATTCCAGCATTTCGGGGCCTTGAGGACCAAGACTGACAGTATTTTAATATTCGTTTGAACACGCGCACTTAATGTGCTTGGTTAATTGGAGTAATCAGTGGTCTTTTCATGCCAAAGCCGTTGCTGAAATTAAATCAGGGTTGTTATTTCTTTTAACGGACTACCTGAAGAATTTTTATTTTGAAAATGAGTCAGGACTGACAGACATGAAGGTCAGCTCTGCAACAGAGGAGGAAGGGACAAGGATTCTAGGGACCTGGGGGTCTTTGGGGAGAGTTCCCAGCCTCATTGAGTCCCTCCAGATTTCCATCTGTCAGTAATTACAATGCCCAGGGTGATAATGACTTATCACCCAAACCAGGACACTTCTGAGAATGAAATGGGGTCCCATTACTGATTTCAACAGGACCACAGTCCTAAACGGTCCCAGGCAAACCAGGACTGTGGTCTCCCTACCCCACAAACGCATAGCTCTTTACACAGGACATTCACGATTTGATCTCATCTGCTCCTCCCCACGAGGGAGGGATGAGTCCCATTTAACAGATGAAGCAACTGAGGCTGCAAAGTTAATAAGACACTTGCCCCAGGCCCACCAGGCAGTGGATACAACCACGCTCAACCACAGCTCTTCTTCAGGGTCATATTCTTCGCCCACTACCCTGACCCACATTCCTCCTGGTCAGCCAGGAACGGCCACAGGGTTGAGTGGTAGCATGTAAACATCTGTGGCAGAATCGGAAGATGGATGGGAAGGTGGTAGAAGGAAGAGCCACAGTAAGGAGCCGGCAGGAGGTCCCAGCCAGGAAGGCGGGTGGACAGCCAGGCTGGGTTTCTGAAAGAGGTTGACCTTCCTCAGGGGCCAAGGAGGTGGCTGGCTAGTCTGGTGTTCTGGCCCCAGATGCCACCCCCCAGGCATGGATGCGGCTCAGACGAGCTCCAGGGCTCCTGTGCGGCCAAGGGAGCTCTAATTATAAAGGCAATGGCTGTCGTGACAGAATTTTCCAGGAGATAATTTTGGGCAAACTCCTGGACTGAGAGGGCTGGCCATGCACAGCTGGGGGCTGTTGCGGTGACTCTCTGTGTGTCACCCTCCTCTGTGACTCATCGGCCAGGCAGCACTGCTTCTCTCATGTCTACCTGTTTCTCTCCACCTCCCATCTCTCCTGCTCGCCTCATCCTTCCCACTTGGTGAAGGCAAACGTCCTCTGCTCAGTTTAACTAATTCCCTCTGATATCAGCGTTTCTATCTTTACAGTTTGGCGTCCCTGTGAAGTTTCCCTTTGTACATTTCCCCGTTCCTGTATTCCCATCATTCAGGTATCATCACTCAATAACCATTCGACAGCAGTAATGCTTTTCATATGGAAAGAATTGGTTTTTTATTGATGGCAAATGTTGTGATGAACGTTCACGCCCACTTGGAGCCAAAGGAGCTTTTTATTGGATGAACCGCACTAAGATGTGGTTCCAAGAAATGTCTTTGGAGTGTGGACTGAGATGTACTTTTGGGAACAGGTCTTGTGGCTGGGGGCGGGGGAAGGAGGGCAGCCTTTCCGTTTATCAAAATCTCATCAATCAAAATGTATAATAGCAACAGTATTAATAACCCCATAGTTGCATAGCACTTGGTATTTTTCCAAGCACTTCCCTGGAATATTATCATTTCCATGTTACAAGCTAAGCAACATTGTAACAGGATGGACCGGCCTCATGAGCAAGGAGTTAGCTGATAAGTGGGTCAGTGTCCCATGAGAAGGATAATTTTTAGCATGTGTGAAAACCCATCTTTGGGTGTCTCTGAAGATCAGAAGTCCTTCCCAAGCTAAACTCTTCTCAAGGTCCCCTTTGCCCGGTCAAAATATAAAATGATGGCCACCATGACCAGGCATAGTACTCATCTCAATGCCACCTCTGTTGCAGTTAAGCATCCTGACACGTAACCCAGATGCAGAGGGAAACCAAGGTTTATTTAGCAACATATGCCATTGGCCTATGGTGTGGCCATCAGAATGTGAACGCCGTGTACCGACCGTCCCAGACTAGAGCCCTTCTCCATTGGAACTAACAAGAGAATGGCAAGCATTGGATGATGGAGGTGGTGATGCAGGCGTTTCCCACCCACATGAGTCAATTGTCCAGTTTGGACTCCAACCCACCTCTGCATTCCTCAGAAGCTAGCCTTAGCACTGGCCTTGGTAAAACAAGGGAATTAGGGGACTAGATAGGAACTTGGAAGTCATATGGGGCTACCACCATCAGCATTTTATTAATATGGAAGCTAAAGCCTCAAGACTGTGGAGGGACTGACTTGCCCTAGTTAGCAAGGCGAGCCAGGGTGGAGCAGTCCCAAGAACCCAGGACTCTGATGGAGAATGTGGCTGTCTTCACTCAGCCTCCCACATCGAACCAGAGAATTTCCTAACTCACCCTGCCTGCCTTTTCTTCTTCCTTCTTAACCCGTTGGCTTTCCTTTATGCAGCTGGGACTCAGGGACTCGCCAGTCTATCTGAGGTGAGAAGAGGGAATCGTTCTACACATTCGGGTTCCCCATGCTCCACCGCCCAGCCCACGCCATGTCCACACCCTTCATCATAAGGGAGCAAAGCTCCCGGATCAGCAGGGTGTAGTAGTGGCACTTGGAGGCGATATGAACCAGCAGCATGCTGAACTCAACAGGGTGCGTGGTTAGCATCCGGCTGCCATGCCTGGAGGGGTGAGCTCGGGGATGTGTCCTGAGATCTGGTCCCAGACACACTAGATCACGCAGGAATGCACTGGGAGGAAAGGTGCTTTTGTTTCTGCACCTGCTTCCATTACTCATGGGTGTCCCTCACCAGGTCGGCTGCCTCTTTGCTTGTGTTACTAATTGGCTCATAACAGAACATCCAGACTCTCTGGGGCTCAGATTTTCTGTCCTTTCAGACCTAACCCTCCCTGGCTCGTGTTTCAAGGGATGTTTTCCTGCCTACCCTTTTGGCTTTCTCTAGTTCTTCGTCTGCTCTTTCTGTTTTGCTTGGCTTATGAAATGTCATATTTCATTCTAAGCCAGCAAGCTGCTCCAATAGCAATTCCATTTCAGTCCCAGAGCATCGAAGAGGGGGCCTAGACCACGATTAGCTTCTCTAGACTCTAAGATCGTAGGAAATTCCATCCGGTGCATCCGCAGCTAATTACCCATGCCATAGGCAGGGCTCTTCATTTATATTTTGCTCGGCAAACAAAGCAACTTATGGGGATTTTCCTCCTCAATGTCCCCTCAGAAATCAACCATCTAATGCTACTACCACCACCACTGAGTTAAGGAGGAAGGCAAGGCCACCAGCTGGAGCAGTGGTGACTAATAAGGCTCTGGCTTCATGGCTGTCATGGTCTCTCTGCTCGGTTCCATCTAGTCCTCTGTTCTCCCAGCATCTGTCAGGCCGGGCCTTCCTCAATCCACCTTTTCCAGTCTGGTTCCTCTCAGGTTCCTGGTTGAGGATAACTTAGGGGTTGCTTCCTTGCACATACATGGTCTTTGCTCTTTACATTGGGGGTATCAAGAATGAAGTACCGGGCCTCCCTGGTGGCGCAAGTGGTTGAGAGTCCGCCTGCCGATGCAGGGGATACGGGTTCGTGCCCCGGTCTGGGGGGATCCCATGTGCCGCGGAGCGGCTGGGCCCGTGAGCCATGGCCGCTGGGCCTGCGCGTCCGGAGCCTGTGCTCCGCAACGGGGGAGGCCACAACAGTGAGAGGCCCGCATACCGCAAAAAGAAAAAAAAAAAAAAAAAAAAAAAAGAATGAAGTACCTATTCTGGGCCAGACACTGTGCTAGGCACCTTGTATACATCATGTACATTATCTCACATGATCTGCACCACGATCTTACACGGGAGCTGTGAGAACTGAGCTCAAAGAGAGTAACGATTACCCAAGGTCCAAGAAAGATTTAAATCATAACTGCCTAATTTCAAAGCCTGTGCACGCTCCAATATTCCCCCAGGTTTTTCCAGGGAGATGATTGTACAAGTGGCCCTTCACCAAGAAGGAGAACTTTGACCATCAGCCAGCTATTCTCCTTCACCTTTGTATTTAGCTAATTCTCATCATATTGCTGAAGCTGACAACCAGGGCTCTCCCTTCAGGAACGCAGACCCAGTAACCATTTATGATGGCAATCAGCACACACATTCCAATGAACAGATACAGCTTGAGGTGGGATCTCCAAATCGAAAACAGGAAGCCCTCCAGCTTCAGCAACGTAGCCCCAAAGCACAAGCCATTCCCAGGTGTAGCCTAGAAGATTCATCTGTGGTTTCTATGTGTGCTCAAACATGATAAGAGGCTCCGGGATCTCCAGAGATGCCCTAAAGAAAAGGTTCCCAGGTACTTTGCAGAGGCAGAAAGAAAAGGTGTGCTGGGCCGGTTCACACCACCTGGTGAGAGTCAGCTGTGCCCATCACTTCTCAGTTCTGGTTGTAGTGACATCGCATTGATAGTTTGAACTTGGCCAAGGAGGGAATATTTACACCACAGAAATCGGCAAGCTACACATAGGGGTTTTTGTTTTTGTTTTTGTTCTGGCGAGCGAGTGGTGAAACATTTACCAACTTTTGGAAGGACGGGTAGCATAATGAGAAGCATCTGAGTAGCCAGTTTACATGGTGGGCTTTGAGGGGCTCCCACAAAGCCCCACCTGCCCAAGACTCATTAGCCGTGTTGTGGCTCCACCAATGAGGGCTATACTCCCAGCCTGGATCACTTCTCAGGACCGGGGACCGGACCACAGAGGCAAGGGCTCTCCTGGAAGTCCTGGTCACCGTGCCTACCTAGGACCCCACTTGTAGGCCAGGCTTTCTCTCCTGCCCTGCCCTCAAATGCAGTGGCTGCCCTCAGATGCAGTGGCCAGCACCCCTTGACCCCATAAGGAAACTGCTACTTGGAAGCACAGGCATGGCTGGCAAGGACCCAGGAGGACCACGGGTCCATGCTGAGGAGGACAGCATCTATGTCTGAAGCTTTCTTACTCTCTAGATTCTAGGTTGTAGGAAGGAGCTACAGGAACAGTTGGGGAAAGGAAGGAAGGATTTTGCAGAGGCAGGAAGCTGGGTTAAAACTGCAGACTCCTGTGTTTGGGATTTCCCTTTTCACCCTCCAAGTTCTGGGAAAGAACTGTTCTAATTTGAGAAAATCCAGGCCAGGTGTGCCCCTCCCCCATTGTACCGTGGAGCCTCCTCTTCCTGACAAGGACCCCAAGTGCCCCTGCACTCAGCTCCACAATTTAGGTGAAGCATCTGAACGCAAGAGTGGCAGAGGGGAGTCAGAAAGGAGAATGGAAGAGGAAGAGAAACAGAGGATAGAGGTAAAGCCAGAGGCGGAGGAGGAGAGTCAGAGACAGCACCTTTGCTCTGGAAACCAGAGTAAGGAAGGAGGGGAGGGTGGCGCTAAGAGAGGATGAGAACGAGAGCAAATGCCACCATCTTACTCGTTTCTACCATGAGGGCTTTCTCAGTGTAAATCCATTCTGCAGCCAGCAGCTGGATGAACCATCCTAAACTACTGCTTTCAATAGGTCACTGCCACGAACTTTCAATGGCTCCCTTTGGCCCCAAATCACTAGCTTTGCGCCTAAAGTCTCCCTTATCTGGCCCCAATCTCCCTTCTCAAACACACCTCCCACTGAGCTATTTACAGAGGACGATTCTAAATTAGAAGAGAAGCAGAGGCATGGCTGCTAATGCAAGATGAAACCCTTGATTGAATCCGAGAATTTTTTTTAAGTAGCTGTAAAGAATATCATTGGGACAGTTTGAGAAATTTAATATATTACTATTTGTGACATAGTCATATATTTAAATAATATATTTTAATATTTAAATACTCATACATAATATGATATAATATATCAACATTTCCTGGGTGGGATCATAGTATTTTGGAATATATGATGAAATATTTAGGTGTAAAGCGTCATGATGTCCGCAACTGACTTTAAAATGCTTGAGAAAAAAAAGAAAAAGGGAGTAAATGTGGTGAAATATTAATTAGTGAACACACTAGGTGAAGAGTATTTATTTTAAAAAGTCTTTCAACTTTTCTAAAGATCTGAAAATGTTCAAAATTAAAAGTTGGATTAAAAATAAAATAACAGGGCTTCCCTGGTGGCGCAGTGGTTGAGAGTCCGCCTGCCGATGCAGGGGACATGGGTTCGTGCCGCGGTCCGGGAAGATCCCACGTGCCGCGGAGCGGCTAGGCCCGTGGGCCATGGCCGCTGAGCCTGCGCGTCCAGAGCCTGTGCTCCGCAACGGGAGAGGCCACAGCAGTGAGAGGCCCATGTACTGCAAAAAAACAAAACAAAACAAAAAAAAAAACAAAGCCTAAAGTAGCTCATGCCCTCCATCCACCATCACCACCAGCTTCCCCAGTCATGTCAGAATAAAATCCAAAGTCCATCACAGCCCACGACTGGTAGTCCATGAACTGGTCCTGGCTCCATCTCCTACCATTTCCCAGCTCTCTGACTACCCCCCAAGCTCATGAGCCTCCCCACTGTTTCTAGAACCAAGCATGGGCATTATAACTATAGAAACAGACAATAATATATAATCTGACAAAGATCGATTATGTGTGAGTGAAAGAAGAAAAACAAAGCATATGCCTGCCTCAGGGCCTTTGCACTTATAGCTCCTGTTGCTTGCAACAGTTTCCCCAGGGGTCATAGCTTACTCACTCACTTTATTCAGGTTTCTATTCAAGTATGGCCACTTCAGAGAGATCATTTCTGGCAACCCTACGTGAAACAAAATCCCTGCCTACTCCATTATTCTCTATCCCCTTTCTTTGTTTTTTTTTTTTTATGCAAAGCACTTAGCACAACTTGACATTATGTTATTTGTTTTATTATAGGTTTACTGTTTATCTGCCCTTGTTATAATCTGCAGTATCCAGAAAAGCAGATGGCATGTATTTTATATAAATAAATGAGTGAAAAACTGAACTGTTCTTTATATATTAATTTGATACATATCATGCCTGGCTATGTATTGTTGGTTACCTTGTCCATGTATCTTCCCTCACACCTAGTTCTGGAAAGCTACTTTTTTTGTTAATTGATTCTTTTTTATTTACCACTTGTCTAAGTGACAGTAAGCATAATCATTCTCACTATAAACTAATTTGAAAAGATAATTTTCTAATTAATAAATATATACCAGTGTAAACCTGCTGTATAGCACAGGGAGCTCAGCTCGGTGCTCTGTGGTGATCTAGATGTGTAGGATGCGGGGGTGGGAGGGAGGTCCATATAGCTGATTCACTTTGTTATACAACAGAAACTAACAAAACATTGTAAAGGAACTACACTCCAATTTAAATTATATTTAAATTATATTTATATTTAATTATAAAATAATTATAAATGCTGCTGACAACTTTGGAAAGAAAACAAAGGTATTTGTTAGTGGCGAGACCTCATGAAAAATCTGATAGTCTAAATAAGAAAAATGGACGAGCACAATTCCCCCTACAAGGACACTGGTAAATTACTTTTGATTTAATAATGTTGCCTAAGGATCATTTCAGGCATCATATACACAGATTCTCTCTGTGGAAAGTGCACAGTAAGAGAACATCTGTTGACGGCCTAGCTCAACCCTTTACTGTTTATAGAAACTTGGCCAAGTTGCTTAACCTCTCTGAACCTTTGTTACATTGCCTGTACAATCATTACCTACCATACTTTGCAGATCTATTGCATTAAATAAGATCAAGTATACGCATGCTATCCGTAAACTTTAAAGCACTGTAAAAACATAGTCTATTATTTTATCTCTGAGAAAGATCTGGAGAAAATAAACACGTCGAGTACCATTAAAAATATTAATAAAACTAACAATAGTGCTAGTTATAAAAATGTGAATCTTTCTATACTTATTCTCCAAAGCAGCACTGTCCAGTAGAACTTTCTACAATAATGCAAATATTCTATACCTGCACTATCTAATACAGTAGCTATTAGCCACATGTGGCTACTGAGCACTTGAAATGTGGCTGGCGTGACTGGGGAACTGCATGTAAAATTTTAAACTAACTGTATTAATTTTATTTAGACTTAAACAGTCATGTGGCTGGAGGCTCCTGTATCAGACAGCACGGCTCTAAAGCATCATTGCTTCAAATATGTTTTGCAGAAAACTCCTACTTGGCCCTAACCATAAAGGGATTAGGTTTTGCAAGCATCAAGACGCCTGGTGATGGAAATCTTGTGGTTTGGAGTAAAGGAAAAAGTGTGGAATGAAGTGAAGATGGGAAGAGAAGGAAAGGAGAGGATGGCTTCTTTGCCCTGTGGCCTTGCTGATTTTGAAAAAGCAAATAGAATCTACCCCTTTGGAATTCCAGCATCCCTTCTTATGTGCTGTGTGACCTTAGAAAAGATAGTTAACCTCTCTGAGCTTCAGTCTTTTAACTATAAAATAGGAATCATAATGCCTACTTCAGAGGCATAAAGAAGCTTCATAGGAGTAAATGAAACAGATAAATGATACAAAGTGCCTAACACAGTGCCCTGTACAAAGCAAACTGTGAGCTCTCTAATTCTCCCTTCACACCGGGAACACAGGAGATGGGGGGCAGCACATCAAGTCTCTTGCCCTGGACCACACGGCTGCTGGGCAGCCTGGCCATGAGTGGGCATCCCTCTAGCTGCATCCAGCCTCAAAGCAGCCCGGCTGGCACGCACCCAGCCTCCCACCCTCCCTCCATTCATGCCTCCTGAATGCCCTGACCTCACCCAGCACTTTGCTCTGAAGATCTCTGAGGGCTTCAAAGACTCCTCTTTGGATTCAATACAAACGATGTTCCTTCTGGGTATGTGTACACAGGTTGGGGGAAGGCTAGAGGGTGGGGTCCAGTCACCCCTCAAAATGAAGCCACAACTCCCTCTGTTCCCTGAGCTGCCGTTTCCTCCGCTGTCGGTGGAAAAAATGCAAAGTCCGTTTCATCCCCGTGAGGGCCTGGGAGTCCACTGGGACAGTCTCACTCCCCAAAAAGCAGGTGGTGGTGGTGACCCCACTTTTCACAGGTGTGGCAAATGGATGTTTCCAGCAAACTGCTTAAAAACCATACTTTACTCCAGATTGCCCAAGGTAGTCCCATTTTTAATTATTGTCTCCATAACCCTTCAAAATATCCCAGAGTTCAAATGTCCAAGTCTCATCTCTTAGATTGCCTTTCTCCCCTGGAAGCAGCACCAAAATCCTTTGTTAGATGGTGGGCTTTCAGTGTTCAGTGTTCATAATCACCGTATGTCCGTGACGGTTTAACCCCACGAGTGCCAGCCCTCTGACACTCCTCCCTTGAGAGACAGGGTCCCTTCTCCTTGAATGTGGGTGGGCTTGTGACCGCTTGGACCAATAGATATGGTGAAAGTGACACTGTGTGATTCTGAGGCTCCGGCATTAAAGGCCACACAGCTCCCCCCAGGACGGCTGGGACACCTGTTCTCAGAGCTCAAGCAAGTACAGGAGAAACCCAGTGACCCGGAGGCACCATACAGGGCAGGCCATGCAGAGGGCCCCCAGGAGGCAGTCCCGGCTCAGACTACCCTTTGTCCAGCCCAATCCAGGCAACCAACACATGAGTGAGGACGCCCCCAGCCTTTCAAGTCTTCCCAGCTGAGGCCAATTGTTTACAGTGGAGACAAGCCTGTTCCAATTCCTGACCCACAGAATCTGTGAGAGTAATTAAATGTCATCCTCCTGCACCACTATATTTGGGGGTGATTTATTGTTCAGTAACAGATGACGGGGCCCAAGTACCATGTCTCATAGAACCCAGGAGTCTGGAAAACTGAATTCCACAGACTGAATGCCCTGACTGTCAGGGATAGGGTGGGATGGGGGACCTATGCAGTTCCCACTGGGACTTGTTGATTGAAGAAGAGGCAAAGCTGGACCTACATAAGAGTCGTCTGGAGTAGAATTGGTGGCAGAGGGGAAGCAGGCAGAAGAAGACATTTTCTTTTTTGCTTTAGTATAATTCTGGACTCTGATCTGTCAAATAATTTTTTTAAATAAAGAAATCAATAGCAGAACAAAGACTTACTAATGTGATTTCAGTGGATGGCTTTACTCAAAGATTTTCATGTTGAAATTTTCTGGTGGTGGAGACGGTTTTTTATCTTCTGTTTCGCTAGCATTTTCTCTTCTGGTCACCCCCGTATTTTTCGGGGTCCTATGGAGCACGCTACTCGAGAATGAAGGCCAAAAGTGGCCATTCTGAGTTGCGATGTGTCCTTTCAACTCAAATACTTTGTGTCCTTAGAGGGACTCAAACATCTATGGAACAGAAGGAAGAGCCCTGGGCTGAGAAGAGGAATCACCAATATGATGCTTAACCTTGGGCAGCTCATGTTAACAAGCCCAGGCCTCAGTTTGGTTATTCACAAATTGGACTCAGTGATTTCCAAGGTCCATTTTCTAACATGTTGGAGAGAAAGCAGTTAATACTTATTAAGCGCTTGCCCTGTGGCAAGCACCATGCTAGGCCCTCTAGGCCCTCTATCTAGATTATTTTATTTACTCCTCAAAAAAAAAAAAACCCAAAAGCCTAAGAACCAGTGTCCCCATTTTGCCTGTGAGGAAACCAAGGCCCAGTGGGATGGAGGTTTCAGCCGCTGAGAGGTGGAGGGATGGAATTCTAGAATCAACAGGGCCACCCTCAGGGGACGCTCCCTCCCCTCTCTGTCCCACAGTGGTTCCCACACCTTGTGCTCAGAGGCTCTGAGAGTCTGGCTCTTCAGTCAGTTCTAATCCTCCATAGTTAAGAGGGAAGGTTCTAACTACATTCCTTTATACTATCATCAGCTACTTAAAGTGGCAAGAAACAATAGACTCTTTCTCTGCTTTCCTGGAAGGGTGGCTCTTGGACCCTTGCTGAGTCTCTGAGTGACAACCAGGGCAGCCGTTCCAGCCTGACTGCCCCCCAGGTGGCCCGGGCAAGTCTAGAAGAATCCTGCCACCCAGATCTTCCCCGAAGAACTGTTAAGGGGCGTGAGCTTCTCTCTTCCCCTTAACAAGAGTCCCCCAACCCTAGGTTATTTGGCATATACTCGGTCCATCACAAGACTCAACAAAGCATATAATGACCGTTTTTACAAAATACTAGGGACTCCTCTTTCTCTGACAAACACACACCTTCTCCATTGCCAGGATGTTACTTATCCTCATGTTTTGCTGAAGAGGGTTCTAACTGTGCAGGATGCTTCATGCCCGAGATCTCTTCTCACACACCTGTTACTGATGTCTGAATCCTGAAATAATCACCAAATGCTGACCAAGTCCCACTGCAATGGGCACTGAGAGGGATCATTGAGAACTGTGATATCTGAGGGTGTGGCTGCAGAGTGGCTTTGCCTCTCCTCTCATGAAGATCTGTGGGTCTACTTCCCCTCCCCTTGACTCTGGGCTGGCCTCTGTGACTGCCTTTGACCGACAGAACACAGTGGAAATGGCCTTGCCCATCTCCTCTTCCAAGGTGGACCTTAAAAGATGTGCAGCTTCCACTTCTGTGCCTCTTAGAAGCCTGGGCTGTGGAAGAATTCTGACTACCCTGGGACTGCCATGACGTGAGGAAGCCCAAGGTAGCCCTACAGAACTGCCCGGCTGAGCCCTGCCTGCATTCCTGACCCATGGAATCATGAGCAATAAAACAGCTGTTGTTCTAAAGCACTAAATTATGGTGTAGTTGGTTAAGCAGAAACATAGCTAGCCGAAACAGAGTATAAGAGGATGAGAGCACCAAACTCACAGTACAGATGACATAATGGTGTCATTGAGCAATTAGGTCAGAATGGTAAGGAAGTCTTCATAGAGGAGGGGGACCTGAAGGTTTGTAGGAGGGGATGGAGTTGGACGAGTGCAAGGACAGGATGTGGGGAGAGGAAATTCTACAAGATCCAACTACTCCACAGGCCTCTGGGAAAATGCCCTGAACACCCACCGGACTCCTCATTTATTTCTACTGCAGCCACCCGACTGCGGAGAGCAAACCCTTAACTCTGGGACATCAGCCTGAGTTTGGCCCAAAGTAACCCATTACAAGTAGACGATTTCTCCAGAGTCCTGTTTTATCTCTCCAACTCCCATGAATTCTATATTGCCTTCCATAGTTTATTCAACCATATCTTAATATAAAAAATGTTTGAAATGACTTACCAGTTAGATTACTTAACTTCACCCTACCCTAACCAGTTCAAGGAAAATAGATACTCCAGGAAGAGGGGTCAAAATGAGACATGAGACTGTGTAGCTCCAGAACACACGTGCACCCCGAGGCAGGCGTCATAATCACACATCTTCAGCAGACAAATCTAGCCTCCGGCCTCCCCCTTCCTGTCTCATTCCCAGCTTTAAACTAGCCCTAGGTTCACAAGGGGCCCAAATCAGGAGACACCCGGAGGACTCCGTCCAGATGTGGATTAAAAATTAAAGTCACCTGATGCTTTAGTTCTTCTATCTCTGATCCACCCTCCAGGTCAGCCACCCGTAGAGTGTTTGGAAAGCAACCTAGGGTGATTCGCAGCCTTTCCAACACACTGGAATGCTCCCCAAACTTCTTTTTCTTAGTTCACACACAGACACACACACACACACTCTCTCTCTCACATCTATAGCCTGTGTAGATACGTTGACACTTGGAAGCAAAAGAGAGGAAAGCTTTTATTATTGTTTGCCATTTGAAAATGATTATCTAGCAGGATGATGTGTATTGAAGGAGACGGCCTGCAGTTAGCATCCCGGGGAGAGCTCCCTTCCTAGACCTGGGTGAGCCTGCACTACCTCCCGGCTTCTCGACTGGGGACTACCTGGTGCCAGACTTGGATGCCGACCAACACAAATTAAAGGAATATACTGCCTCCTAGACAGGACAGGACGCGGGAGAGTGAGAATGCTGAGAATTTTAAAGGGATCATCACCTCAGCAGGAGACCAAAAATCAGCCTCAGAAAGAGCAGCTATCCCAACAGATGGTCACCTCTAGTTCAGAAAGTCTTTGGTTCTGGGTTACCGCGTGATTCCAGATGCTGTCTCTCTTGCACCCCACCACCCCCCATCCCAGCCTAGGGCCTCCACCCCTCCCCACAACAACTACTCTCTCCTCTCAGTCCTTTCTGGAAATACAGCCGTGCCTTATTTAAAATCGTGAAGCCCTCACACTGTTGGTGGGAATGTAAATTGTTACAGCCACTATGGAGAACAGTATGGAGGTTCTCTAAAAAAACTAAAAATAGAACTACCATATGACCCAGCAATCCCACTGCTGGACATATATCCTGAGAAAACCATAATTCAAAAAGACACATACCCCATTGTTCACTGCAGCACTATTTACAATAGCCAGGACATGGAAGCAACCTAAACATCCATCAACAGATGAATGGCTAAAGAAGATGTGGTACAAATATACAATGGAATATTACTCAGCCATAAAAAGGAACAAAACTGGGTCATTTGTAGAGTTGTGGATGGACCTAGAGTCTGTCATACAGAGTGAAATAAGTCAGAAAGAGAAAAACAAATATCGTATATTAACGCATATATGCAGAACCTAGAAAAATGGTACAGATGAACCTATTTGCAGGGCAGGAACAGAGACTCAGATGTGGAGAACAGACATGTAGACGCAGCGGGGGAAGGGGAGGGTGGGAGGAATTGGGAGATTAGGATTGACATATATACACTACCATAGATAGCTAGTGGGAACCTGCTGTATAGCACAGGGAGCTCAGCTCAGTGCTCTGTGGTGATCTAGATGTGTAGGATGCGGGGGTGGGAGGGAGGTCCATATAGCTGATTCACTTTGTTATACAACAGAAACTAACAAAACATTGTAAAGGAACTACACTCCAATTAAAAAAAAAATTCTTTTAAGGAAAATGAGAAAGGAAAGAAGAAAAGGAAATAAGTAAGGCACGCAGGCAGGAAGGAAGAAAGGATTCCTGTCAAGAATTGGACCTCATTTCCCTGGGTTCTACGTTGTCCTTTATCTTCATATTTTCTCTCATTTTGCTAAAGCTCATTCTGCAGTAACTAATGTGTATGTATATTAAATCATCACATTGTACATCTTAAAAAAATCACATTGGGCTTCCCTGGTGGCGCAGTGGTTGAGAGTCCGCCTGCCGATGCAGGGGACACGGGTTCATGCCCCGGTCCGGGAGGATCCCAAGTGCCGCAGAGCGGCTGGGCCCGTGAGCCATGGCCGCTGAGCCTGTGCGTCCGGAGCCTGTGCTCCACAACGGGAGAGGCCACAACAGTGAGAGGCCCGCGTACCGCCAAAAAAAAAAAAAAATCACATTGTACAACCTAAATATGTATAACTTTAATTTGTCAATCATACCTCTATAAAGTTGGAGAAAAAATAAAATAAAATAAAATCGTGACGCCCTAAAACGACACTCTGTGGGAAGGCAGTTAACCAACTTGTATTCAAAAATGAATCTAGAGGGACTTCCCTGGTGGCGCAGTGGTTAAGAATCCGCCTGCCAGTGCAGGGGATACGGGTTCGAGCCCTGGTCCGCGAAGATCCCACACGCCGCGGACCACCTAAGCCCGTGTGCCACAACTACTGAGCCTGTGCTCTAGAGCCCATGAGCCACAACTGCTGAGTCCGCACGCCTAGAGCCTGTGCTCCGCAACAAGAGATGCCACCGCAAAGAGAAGCCCGCGCACCGCAACGAAGAGTAGCCCCCGCTCGCGGAAACTAGAGAAAGCCCGCGTGCAGCAGCGAAGACCCAACGCAGCCGAAAATAAATAAATAAATAAATAAAATTCAAAAAGAATCTAGAGGTGGGAACAGGGAGTCAGGGCTTAATGGGTGCAAGGTGTCTGTTTGGGAGTGACAGGAATGCAGTGGTCGTACGACGTGGAGAGTGTACTAAAAGCTACTGAATTGTTCACTTTAATAAATGGTTAATTTCATGCCATGTGAATTTCACCTCAATTTTTCTTTAAAAAAAAAAGGATCTTCCAAGAAAGAGTAAATCCTTCTAGAATCCTATTAACCAGCCCACATTTGACTGGGCCTCAGTCCCCTGAGGTGCTCATGGAAGGCTGTGGGGAAGAAGCGGGACCCACATTATCCAATGGTTTCACGTCCTAGCAGGACAAGAGCTTTGGAGGCTCCCAGGACAGAGAGAAAATGAAATCAGCAAGCTACCCCGTAGGCTAAAATTAGCTGACCCTGTCTATGACCTGGACTTGGCAAGGGACTGAACTTCTCTCTTCTTCTTCCTCTGTGAGCCCAAACGTGTCTTATGAGACTACCACGAGGGGCCCATAAAAGTGATGATAAACTCGGGCCAGATCTGGGGGGTGCTATATATTTGGCTCCTATAACTTCATTTCTTTCTCTGCCACCAGCAAGCAGTCTCCAGGAAGTCCCCATGTCAGGTAATGCAGAATTTTTCTTAATATCATCTTCAACAGCCCTGGCCACGTTCAAAATAAAGAGAAGACAGGATGCTGGGAGCATGTCCCCTACAAATTTTAAAAAGAAAATGGAAAAGGTCCTTGTACTCCAACAAGTCGATGTGATACTTAGAAAAGAATCCTTTTGGCTGAAGAATATTTTTACTTCGTGTGTCTATATAAGTAGGCTTTTTTTTTTTTAATAGAAAGCACATCACTAGTGTCTAAAACCAAACGTGGTTTTGATTGAACCAGACTTACATTTATAACTGAAGCTCATTGGCTAACAATAGAACTGGCTTTCCCATTTGCCAACATCAATGTTGACCTGTTTTCACCTAAATTTTATAGTTGTCAGAAAAGAAACTGTGCGCTAGTCAGTGGCATACCCTGGCCTTTCTCAGCCACACTTGCTTGCATTTTTTGCAGCTCCTTTAAATTCCCCTTGTCACAAATACTAACAATAAGGTCAAGTATTTCAGTAAGAAATATTGAATTATTATCCAACTTTGTCAAACAGCCAAGAGCCTACGAAAGCTAACCACGAACTGTAGAAGGGCAGATTAACCTCAGGCCTCCCCACCCTGCCTCCATGGCTCGAGGAAAGATTTTTGGAACCAGGGGGGCACCGGGAGGGTTGGGGGGAATGGGAACTGGATGGCTCACAATCACGTCCCAGCCCCCATCCCTCGGGAGTGTCTTGTTGCTCTCGTTTGCTGCTGCAAAGAGCCAGCTTTGATTTTTCTTGGAGAGGGTTCCAGGCACCCTAACATCTCAGTCATGCCAACACCACGAGGCTGCCCAGCTCTCCTGATCCCCTGGCCGTATCCCTGTCCATCAAGGTTAATTTCTATGACAACATAAACTTCATTGCGTAGCCAATAAACTCAAACCTGATGGAACTTGATGTGGCCAGGACGGAGAATGACGAACGGGCAAGATGTCAGGGCTGGAAATAGAACTTGCTTCACCAGCCAGTGGTTTGGGAGGCATAGAGATGGATTTATGTGTGTGTGCATGTGTTTTATTTGCTCTAATAACTGTAATAGATTTCCATTAATCAATAAACTGCCTCTTGCAGAGACAAGAATAAAATGCAAGGCTCCTGATGTAAGCTTCAGGTAGAACCAGGACCCTCTCCCTCATTTTCACTCTAGCCCACAGCAGCTAAGAGCACGGATCGCCTATCACCTCAAGGGATCTGGGCAGGGCAGGGTTCTTGGGCAAGAGAGAGAGAGAGAAGAATGAGGATTGGCTTTCAACTGGACAGGGAAGAGATTAGCCTGCAGGAAGGCAGCAGCCCCAGGACAAGATGTCAAAAAAAATCATCCCAAGGAAATTTCCTGCTCTTTGAGCAGGGTGTGTGGCTTTGGAAGGAAGGTTTTAGTGGTTCCAGAAAACCTGCCTTGAAATGCAAATACACTGACTCCTCAAAGGTGAGGGTCAGGACACTTTTGTTCTATAAAAGAGGACGTCCACAGCGCAGGGGTAACTGGTGTGGGTTCGGAGAGAGATGCGGGGTCCATGGGAGGTCCTTCAGGGGCATGGTGGGCCTCCAAAAGAGGGGTCTGGAGGACTGGGTAGAGAAGACCCCAAAGTACTGTTTTAAAGTATTACGCAGGGTCGGTCATGAGCCTAACTCTCGTGAAGTTCTTTGACTGTGTCTCATCCAGAGCATAAACATATCCCAACCATTTATACTTGTCACGCTACTGAATGCTGAAGGGTCCGACGTGCCAAATCATCCCTCCCTTTCCATCAAGACTCCGGTTCACTTGGTAGTAGAGTTTGAACAAGCAATCGGATAAAATATATCTATACTTTGTCCTGAAAATTTGATATTTTGTGCTGTCATTCCTCGACATTTTTATAGTGGTACTTTCTTTTGTTAAACATTAAGAATCGCACATTTTTTTCCTTCATGTTGTATATTTTGATAAGATAGGTATTTCCTCTGGTTTTTGATTATCTGATATTGAATCTGGTTTCTGAAGTAGGACTCGTCTCCCACAGAGATTCTGATACCACCCCCCTCAGTCTAACGCCTCTGAGAATCCCTCTTGCCCATCCTATTAGTGGAAGTGTGATTTGGAATGCTACCGAATGCCACGAGCTCAGGGCAGCCGTCTCACCCTCTTTTTCTTTCTGGAGAGCTGTCCGTGGGATCTCCATGGTGGGGATCCAGCTGCTGCCAGGTACCACACTGCAGGGTGGATGTGGGGCTGACACGAGCTCAGCTGCAGACCCAGAATGGCAAGGAATTACTCAGCCTGCCAGATCCAGCTCAAGTGTCAACTTCCTGCTGTGCCCAGGAGCTGCTGCCTGAATGGGGCTCCTCTCCCCTTGGTTCACATCACTGCTGTGGCACTGCCATGCCGTGTTGTCACTTACAGCTTTATTTTTCTGTCTCTCTGAGCAGATGGTGAGTTTCTTGAGGGCCTGGGGTATGTCTCATTCACTGCCATTTCCGTCATTTCTAAGAAGTGTTTTGACATCAGTGTTTACTGAATGAATAAAAATACAGCCCCTCCCTCAAGGTCAGATGAGAATTGGGGATTGTGAAGCAAACAATGACAGCTATTCTCTCAAGCAAGGGATAGGGTAAAGCTACAAAGTCTTCCTCTTCTTAGCCCTCCACCTCCTTCCACCCTGTAAATGGCTTTGCACTTGTGTCTGATAATCAAGGGGCACAATACGGCTATGTCTATCATTAAACAGGCATCAGATGATTACTTACGTTCTCAGTTTTGTGTGATAGCACTACACCTATTACCTGTGTCTTCCATTCTTGCCCCACTAGCACAATTTTCTTCTTGCATCTTTAAAATTGAAGAGATCTTTGTTATAGGTAACTCAGATAGTAAGTAGATAAAAGGTAACATTGAGATGGAAAATCGTTTTTCAAGATTAGCTGTCATGTACCATTTGTTTAGATGGCTAGGATATCGTGTTAATGAAGTCCAGAGTGTGGCCTCGGCTCTAGAGCCAGAGCATGAAAGACAGAATAGAAAGACCTTGGACCACGACAAGGTCATGACATCTACCCTTAGCACTGAGGACAAGGGGGTCTAGGGACATCAGCTTGAACCATGTTGCCAACAGATAGATCATCTTTATCCAGGAAGGAATGACACTGATGCTCTTAGACTGAAGTTCTCACTAAGTCAGACCTGGGAGCTTTATCTATGATTTTAATGAAGTCATATATAGCAGGTCTTTCTCAATAAGGTGAGCTGGAGTATGGTATGCTGGAAATTTGTATGTTGGAAATTAATTCACATGAGTATAGGAAATTTTTAACAGAATCAGTATGAGTTTATAAAATATGGAAATAGGTTCATAAAAAGTACAAAAGTAAATAAGTGCTTAATGAAAAGACAACACAGAAGAAGCTACTCTTATAAAGGAAGGAAATGTCTCTTCCAGTGAATGAGTATGAGAACGGCTTGGAAATAGAGTCCAACCCTTCACGTCCCCTCATCTGTCTACAGGGTGATCCTGCGTAAGTGATTTGACCTCTCTGGGGTTTCATTTACTAATCCTCTACAGATTGGCCATTTTTGCCAATTCTGTGAGAAACAATGGACCTTGTTCTCTCTCTTAATGCTAGGCAGACTCTACCTGCCTCTTAAAACTCCCCATAATTTCTCCATTCTAAAAGCCACTCCAAATCTATAGGTAAGAGTTGTTGCATGGAACCTTAGCATACCATCTAGTAATATATCACTGCCCACATTTAAGGAGAAGGTCAAGAGAGGTTAAGTGGCTTGCTCAAGGTCACAGGTTTAGTTGGTAGGGATGTGGAACCCAGATCTTTTTGCCACTAACTGCTTCCCCCCCCCCTTTTTTTTGAATTAATTAATTTATTTTTTGGCCACGATGCATGACATATGGGATCTTAGTTCCCCGACCAGGGACTGAACCCGTGCCCCCTGCAGTAGAAGCATGGAGTCCTAACCACTGGACAGCCAGGGAATTCCCTCTGCTTCCCTCTTTCAATATACCACTCAACCCCTTAATGCAGAGTTGGCTGCATGACTGTGACAACAAGAAAGAGAAAATGGAAGACCAGCTTTCCCTCTTTGATTATATGAAAGTCATCCACTTTTTCAACACCAAGCCTCCCATGTACTGTGGTAGAAATGAAAGGCTTGTATGGCTAAATATAGATGCCAAGTATCTCACAAATACTTGAGTGTTTCAGGAAATGAGAAATGGGAAATGAAATTGGCTATAAGCAGAAATCAAAACTATCCAAATTCTCTCTAGAAACTAATCACTAACTTTTTAATCTCTGTTTTGGGCAACCTGAAACATTCATGAATTCACTTAAATAAAGAATGGCATGGGGGCTTCCCTGGTGGCACAGTGGTTGAGAGTCCGCCTGCCGATGCGGGGGACACGGGTTCGTGCCCTGATCCGGGAGGATCCCACATGCAGTGGAGCGGCTGGGCCCGTGAGCCATGGCCGATGGACCAGTGCGTCCGGAGCCTGTGCTCCGCAGCGGGAGAGGCCACAGCAGTGGGAGGCCCGCGTACCGCCAAAAAAAAAAAAAAGAATGGCATGACAAACACCTCTTACTGGGATGGATTAAGTTGAATAGAGACACTTTCCAAGGTGCTTTGTAATGGTGCTTTTTTAAGCCTTCCACCATACTGCCCTGCCTAGAGTAGGTGTTCAATAAATATTTTCAGAAAGAAGAAAGAAAAGAAGGCAGAGAGAGTGAGAGGGAGAGAGGTCATTTCTGTTCTCTTGGGATTTTGGGAAAATGGGATATTAATTCCATATAAAGTAAGGAAATAGTCTATAAAATGTTTTAAAACAGTTGGAGAGAAGCCTACTTGTTCAGTTAAAGAGATTTAAATGATTTAGGGCAGAGAACACTGACGCCCCATTCCCAGGCTCCTCCAGGCCCCTGCACAAGTACGCAAAGCCGTGCACACACCAGGTATCCCATCTCAGGCCTGGGGCCTCCAGGATCAGCTCTCTCCAGTACACAGCACTGCCTCTTAGTGATGCATTTCAGAAATGGGGGATCTGGGTGCTGCCCAGGTGGTAAGAAGGATCCCAGAGCCACTCCTGGAAACGAAAGAGCTGAAGTTGACAGGAATTTCTTGGCTTGGGCCTTTCTCTTCTAAGATGAAGCCAATGCTGCCAAATCAGGTTCATTAATACCTTCTGCAGTAACAAAATTAACATGAAACTCAATACACCTAAATGGAAAACCTTGGAAGAGATTACAGACTGGGGACTGAGGTTGGGGTAGGGTCAACATTTCTGTTCTGAATGTGCCCGTGTATTTTAAATTTATAGTTTATGTGATGTGATGTCTCTGAGTTCCTACAGGGAAGAACCCATGTTAAACCAATTACCAAACTTAGCCATGATGTTCAGTAGAAAATTAGTTTATAAAATATGTAGAAAAATATTACTTTCAAAGAGCAACATTTTTTTTAAGTGTTAAAAGAATATTTTTTAAAAAGCATTCCACTTCGGGCTCCAGCTCTATTGTGATTCAAACTATTTGGAAACCTTATTGACTCATTTTAAGAGAATCATCTTAGTTATTATGAGTAACGATAATAGGTCCCATCAATTTTATATTTACTATGCTGTGGATACTTTGCTAGGCTTCCTCATATCTCATTAACTCATTTCCTTTCTCCACTATACAGATGATAAAGGAGATTGTGTCTAAAGTTTTAGCTTATGAATATAGTCTCTGGAATCAGGCAGATCTAGGCTTGAGTCTTAATGGCTGTGTAACTTGGGCAAGTCTGAGCCTCAGTTTCTTCATCAGTAAAATGGGGATAAAAACAATACTACCTTCTTCATAGGTTGCTGAGAAGATTGAGATAAGTCATGTGAAACATTCAGCCAAGTGCCAAGGGCATAGTCCAGTGTGCCATGAAAATTAAACGTTGTTAAGTATTATTATTATTTGATCACATTACCAGTACCAAGTACAACTTTTCCCCAAGAGGAAATTAAAACAATGGCCATCAGTGCCATCCCAAGAGGGGAAGGAGGTAAATCATCTTCTGTCTCCATTCCTTTCTCCCCGGGATATTCATATTAGTGGGATGAGGGCCAAGCAAACTTCAAGGACAGCTACAGAGGACGAAAATAGTGAGAAAATAGTTGCTGGGGTGTCCTTTGTGCATTGCAGGGGAGGGAGCAGCAAGCAGGAAAAGGAAGGACCAGGGTTTAGGAGGATGATGGGAAGAAGAAAGGCCATAAGGAGGACTTTGGGGACCTGATTACCGGTACGAGCCTCTCTACCTGCTCCTAACGTCCCTTCCTTCTCTCACTCCTGCAAGCCCCAAGGAGAGACTGTCAGGGAGCGCCAGGCACCCCTGCTCTCTGGGAAGCAACTTCTGGGTGGCATGAGCCGGCAGCAGCGTGCAGCCTTGCCCCACAGAGCCCCACAGCGGCTCTGGCATCTCCCCGGGAAAGAAGAAAGCAGCGTCTTACATGTGTGGCGTATTCTAAAACAAAATAAGAACTGCGAGATTTGATGGACTCTGACAGGGGGAAGAAGGGAGTGAAAAAGATGGAACAAAGATGCCATTTTAAAATTATTGGCTTGGGTTCAGGATTTCACTATTTTCTATGGCAAGGAGCAAGTAAAAAAATTCCTCCTATTGATGAGTATTTTTTTTATAGTCGGTGAAAGCCAAAGGGCTCGGGGCTTCCGACTATTCCCTCCTGGGGCACCTGGGAGCCGGTCCTCTGGATAACTCAGAAAAGAGCTGGATAGACAGCAGGCAGGAGACTCAAAGGCCCCCAGCAAGCAGCATGAAGGAGGCACGGGTGCAGGAGGACAGGCTGTGTTTTCAGCTAGGATTCTGTGATCTCCCTGCCAAACGGGGGTTTACAAAGCAAAAACCTCCAGAGAATTCTCATACTTTCTGGCTTATTCTCCTGGTGTTCATCTTAACAGGAATCAGCTGTTTGCCTTCTCACTTCTCCAGCATGTTGCCGAGGAGAATTTAGCATCTGGTCTGGCTATTATTAAAAACAAGAACATCCTGCTCCGTTGGGAGAACAGCACCACTGGCAAGAGAAGGACAGAGATCTTTGCATTCAGGATTCCAAAGATGGGTTTCGGTTCAATATCTGCTCTCGCTCCTACCCACCCCCCCTCCCCACCCGGGCTTTCGTTTTAAAATTTCCCAGTGCATCTGTCATTTGCATCGTGGTCTCCTCTTTCTGAAACAGAGAGATGGAGAGTACTTTTTCCTTTCACTGGGAGGCAGGAATCACTGGAGTTGTTCAAACACTGACCCGGTCCCGCTGTGTGATAAAGTTGAACTACCAGAGGAAATTTTTTTTTTTTTACAACTGCGGAAATGAAAAAGTAAACAAGACTGGAGCTGCATCGGTATTCAGGCTCCAGCTTTTTTGTTGTTGTTTTTGTCTTTTGCTTTTTTTAAGCATTGGGCTAGGAGCCTGAAGGAACCGTATAATATGAAAAACCCTGAGAGGTTTTATTAGCCAATAAAAAAAAAAAACTGAGTTCCCATTAACCACTTAACTCCTTGCTAAGGTTCCGCCCTTTCTTCCCTCCTGGATCCTTCTCTCCCTCTGATGCCTGTGAAGAATGAAATTTGGTCCATCGGTCTCTCCCCGCACAATCTGAGTTCCCAGTGTGTCCCAGAAGTTGTGGTGGAGAATTACATTTAGTAATTGTCTCTGCATTTCTCAACTGTA
The DNA here is from genome assembly GCF_964341445.2 of Mesoplodon mirus. NCBI lineage: Eukaryota > Metazoa > Chordata > Mammalia > Artiodactyla > Ziphiidae > Mesoplodon > Mesoplodon mirus. Next base: position 77,057,506 of record NC_138988.1, on the reverse strand, counting down.
AAACCACTAATAAGATCTTGATAAGGAGTCAGATTTTCTATGCCCCCAAATCCACACCCAGAAAGACTCCCTGAGCACGCCTCTAAAAGGACAAAGGTCATCGTGATTTTCAAGATTTCAATACTAAATGACTGTTAGAGAAAAACAGAATCGGGCTAAGACATTGCTGGAATATGTCATGATTCCCACAAAAGGCTCCTCTCGTTTCAGGGCAGAAGAATAGAGAGAGAATAGAGAGAAACTCACAGAGAAACAGAAAGTGAAACTGGCCAGAGTTGTTGCACTGTCAGAGATGGATGCAGTTATAAAAAAAAAAAAATGACCTAATTTAGGAAGGAAAGGATGTCCAAGGAGATTTAAATCATAAAACCGTTGTATTAAGGCTCCCGCGATTACACATGTCATGCGGTTCTGTGTGTTTGCTTTTGCTGTTTTTAAATGAGACATTTGCACATTTACATCAATCCATCATCCGATTGCATTTTGGGAGTTCCTGGTACCCTCAGCTCTCAAAGACCCCCTTCAGCTCTGCCACTGTATCCTGTATCTCCTAACTCCACTGATTCCACTCTATCTTCCTTCCATCCCCGCATCCGGGCTACCTCTGGCACTTTGGGTTCTCCAGTAGAAACGTCCCAAGGCAGAAGGAGTACAGGGCCACATGAGACCTCGCTGCAATTTTGTGTTCTGGTCTCATTTAGTGTTGTGAAGACAAAACTAGTTCTTGAAGGGCTTGTGTGGAAGAACTTTTGCTTGTCCCCATCCCTCCCCCCTCCCATTTTTTTAGCAGTTTGCTAGATGGTCTTGATTTCTCTATAAGGATGACAGGTTGCGGGGTGGGGGGCAGGGGTGGGATTCTTTCCATCATATTGGCTGTGGAGAGGCACAGAAAGACCTGGGACAAAAAGACAGCAATCATGACGTGAGCTACCTTTGCAATGCTAAAACATAAAGCAGGTTTTCCAGAAAACCCCACTGAGTGGTCAGACATCATTGCAACAAGATAATAAGCAAATGAAATTAAAATAAATTTTAGTAAAAGTTCAGTGGGTTTCCAGAAACTTGATCCTTCTGCTTTCCAACTGGTTGAGCATGTCTGTCCAGGACAGCAGGGCCGGTTGAATCACAAAACGCTTGTGAATAAATGCGTTACAAAAATGAATAATAACCCTTCTTAGATGTCCATGTCACCGTGCTCCTGACATCTCAGGGAGGCGTCCAGTGTCCCCTGTCCCTTCTAAATAACCTATGTGAAGAAGAGTAAGTGCTTGTGGGATGGTGTGCTTTTTTTGCAGAATTTGAGGCAAATAAATGCTGTGTCAAGGGGTATCTGTGTGTGTGCTGAGCTCCGTCTTTCCCTGAAGGCTGCTCTGGCATCCCTTCCCATCCCTCCACCCTCCTCCCTCCCCGCCTCCCTCCCTTCAGGTGTGCGTGCACCCATCACACACACACACACACACAAACACCCCTTAGTATACTGCCTTTTACATCTTCAGTGGATCCTTTGTCAAATTTTGATGTATAACTTTTTTTAAAATTTCATTTCCAAGACCTCCCGACTGAATGCTGTGAAGCCCCCGGGGAGCCACAAAGAAGCTGGAGGAGGAGGGAGGTGCCCTCGCCTTTGCTCAGAGCTCATAATTTAAATGAGAGCCATCCATGTATTGGTTACTACCTGGCCTTACTTAAGCATCTTCTGCAGACCCAAGGCGAGAGCCCAGGAGGGAAGAGCAGAGGTGGTAGAGCAGGCATTGGAGTAGCCTGGTACCCCCAGTGCCAGTGAGCAACCAGCTGTCACCCACATGTTCTCTGCACCAACACCCGGACAGCTCAGGCATCCTTCGAAGGATCCTTCCTGAGCCCTTCAGACCCGATTCGAGGAGCCAATGCATGTGTTTGCCTGGGGTCTCACAAGAGAGCTGGCCCGTGCTCACCGAAACGGAGGAAGTCAGTTGTCCCCAGAAAAACTTAAAGCCTGTAAGATCTTATCGTACCACTCGCCCCTCCCCTCCCCCACCAGAAAAACCCTGTTTCCTAGGACAGGTCTCTAAAATGGCGTTAAGTGATTGGGTCAGAGATTGAAACTGGATTGCCCACTGTTAACCTGATATCTAGGTAGGGTTGTTTGCTTACATCAGACCAGCCGGTACCTGCATTTGTACCCTGGCTCTTGGCTGGGTCAGTGCAATGAACCACCCGCCTCCAGAGGGGATGAAACATCAACACGTGCAGATCTGTGGGCCCTGCCCTCCCTGTGAACAAGGGCTTCCTCTACCTCCTCCCTGGCCTTTTCAGACTGTTCTCAAATCCCATAAATATAAACATGTGGCTCTTCAACCGCATCTGTAGATAATAACTTCAGGGGGCTTCCTGTTTACACGGCAATACCCATTTCCCAGCCAAATAAACTCTGCGACGGAGAGCTGAGGTGTTTATGGGGCCAGTCTCGGCCGGGATCGAGTTAACAGGAAACACCCACTCTCCAAGAAATGTCTGATGATTAAATATTTGTGGGGCAGGGGGCACAAAGGGTCAAAAACACTGGAGAAATTGCTTTCTTCTTCCGCCTGTCGTTTCCAGTGAGAAACAGAAGCAGCCATGGTAAATACAGCCCAGCCGGTCAGGCCTAGCAAAGCCCCACAGCCGTGCTGTTCGCTGGCTGCAGGGCCCGTGAAGCGGGGAAGATGGAGGAAGTGCAGACTGGAGAGTCAGGAGCCTCTGTCCCAACACGTACAGCCCTCAGGGTGCCATCAGGTGGAGGGACGGGGCAGGCGGATGGGCATCCACCCCTGGGAAGTCCCTCAGTCTCCTATTTGCCTGTCCTGTTTCAAGGAGCAACGTATTCTCGCACCAGCTCTGTCCAGAAAGCCTGAGACGTTAGAGCCTTTAGCCCAGTCGTTCTTAATCGGGGCGATTTGGCCCCCCAGGGAGCACCTGGCAACGTCTGGAGACATTTTTCATTGTCACGACTGGGCGGATGCTACAGGCCCGTAGCAGGTAGAAACCAGGGATGCTGCTAAACGCCCTACAATGCACAGGACAGTCCTCCCTACACACACGCCGAAGAATTATCCAGCCTGAAATGCCAGTAGCGCCAAGGTCTAGCCCAGTGCCTTTCCATAAACCAAGAAACTGAGACCCCGAGGAGGAGAGTGATTTGCTGCTGCAGGATAAAGCTGGAGAGGCCGAGAAGGCCACCATGCCCACCTCCCATGCAGTGCCTTTTAAAGCCACACAGATGTTTAATTTAAAAGGATAAATAAATATACATCCTCAAAGAGTTGCAAACAAGTTCCCTGGCCTAAGTTCACCCAAGTGCTTTTAGGATGTCTCCCAGGCTTAGAAATGAGCTGTTTCCAAGATCTCTCAGAAAACAGTGCCAAAGGGGTAAGAATGAGCAGATCTAAAAGGCAGCCTCTAACTCCTAGCGTGACGTGGGCCCCCCGCCAGTGACTGCGCTTGTCGGCACCGAGGTTTCCCCGTCCCTCTCTAGAACTGCGATAAGCCAAGGCACACGGACAGCACGGGACAGAAAGCAAGCAACCGCTCTACCCCAGGCCCTCGACCTTCTCGCAGGGGAGGGACTTACCAAAAATAAACTGTGGCCCAGAAAAAAAGTCTCCAAACTAGAGTTAACCTGACTAGTAGTGGAATTTTTCTGAGGCTAGAGCTCTCCAGGCCAAGGTCCGTTTTTACTCATCCTTGTCTTTGGTTGACTTTCTTTTTAAGAACCCAAAAGAGATGTCAGAAGGAAAACAGACTACCCGCTACGGCTGGGCTGCTTGAGCTCTTGGGACTACAGTCAAGGGTTCACCTGTCGGCCCCGTTCATGTGTCCAGAGATTAGCATCATGGAACCATCGAGGCTTCTGTCTTTCTACCCTGACTCGTCCCCTGGTTGGAATAAGGGGCTTTACCCAAGGATGGGGTGAGCACTCCTTCCTTCAGACAACAGGCTGATAAGGAAGTGAGCACACTGCTGGATTCTTCACCCACCCCTCTCTAGGGGTAGCACAAAACAAGAACCCAGCGCTTACCAAGACGGTTTTCCTCTCACCAGTAATATAGGATCTCTGCTCTCATCCAGCCCTGGCAAGTCCTACGACCAATAAGTGCCCAGGTGTAGGCAGGAGTAGGTGTCAGACTAGAGAAGAAACCGCGGATGAGAAAAGACCCAGTGTACACACATAACAAAACCAAAAAAGCCATTTTATTGAAAATTAAATTCAAACTTCAAATTAATATTACAATCATGAGAAAAATGCCAAATAATTCAATTTACAGTTGCAACATACAATACAAATAGTCCCTTTGAAGTTAAGAGTAAACTCATCCACAATCATGGCCTGTGGCACAAAGCAGAATTTGTACAATATTTGCACAGAAAGCAAATCTTGGGCAACAGCGACTGGAAAAAAATAAAAATGAAAAGCTTGTATTTACACAAAATGCTACAAATATTTTTGTTCCACAGAAATCTAAGAATGGTAAAGCATATCCAAAAAAATGGAATTTTATTCAAAATACCTAAGAAATTACTGTAAGTTATGGTTTTGGCTGATATATTTCAAAGTACTGCATGAAGAAGCAAACAGTTATTTGTAAACATGAAGTAAACAAACATCTAAAAAATTCTCACATAGAAAATATGTTTCAAATGTGTTATCTTTTGAAGAACAACAAATTCAAGGTTTGGAAGAGTCGTCTTTTATTTATTTTATTTATTATGGTTCTTTCGAATGTCATAGGTATAATTATTGTTTTTGCTAATGCTTTGTGTTTCCATGCATTCACCTAGACTCTGAGTCAGTCCCTTTCCTGGGAATGGAGGGAACTCTTTCAGCCAGCACACACATCTCTTCCCCTCTGAATCTGCAATGGATGCGCCCCAATGGTATACAGTTCTCTGCTCACTTTTAAAAGGCCCTGGTGGGGGTTAGACGGCCTGAAGAGCGAACCACAGCTGATCTGTTGAGTCTTTCAGTTCCAACCTGGATGTCATTTCACAAAAAAAAAAACCCTAAAGCTTCGGTACCTGTTCTGGAACTCTGACATAGGTTAGAACAGGTTAAAAAAGTGGCTGTATTGGTCACGCTGTAAACCATGCCTTTTTAATCTGAAGGAAGTAGAGTGCTGGCTAGTTCATGGTTCCACAGTAGCAGTAAGGCTTTGCTTTGGCCTTGAAATCAAAAATCATACACGTGACCCAGTGCAAATTAAGGATTTGGTTAAAAAAAAAAAAAAAAAAAAGATAGAAAAATTTAACCCCCGGGCTAAAAAAGGGCTGAATTTTGATCTAAGAAATGTAAATTACCCCATTGGAATGGTTTGAGTGAGGGGAGAAGGAAGAAGTGCTTGAATTTTTCCCAAGAAAAAAAAAAGAAAACTTTTAAAGTGTTTCTGGGTTGCTGCCTGCAGCCACTATACTAACATTTCAACACAAAAGCATCCCTCAAGTCACTTAGTATGTGTACTGTAAACTTAAAAAAGCCCTTTCAACATTAAAAAAGAATGTACAGATATAGTACCTTTTTTATTAAATAGGGTACAGCTGGCACTGGCAGTAACATTTTTCTGTCAATTAATTAAGATTGAAATGTGTAACCAGACACTGGCTTTTTTAAGTGCTACTGAAACAAACACACATATTTTACACTTACAAATAAATGGACAGTGGCTTGCTTCAAGCTACCACACACAAATAATAAATAGTATCAATTACTACTTCCATCTTCAGTAATAGGAAAGTGGCTTATTTATCTAAGCATACTTGGTATACAACCTTTAGAAGGCAAAGTGTTTTGTTTTGGTTGGGCTTGGTTTTCCCCTCGATCTTTACTAGGAGGAGTCAGGGTGAATTCCCAGGCGAGGAGCACAGGTCCAATGCCCCACGAGCCGTCCCAAGATGCTTGGTGCTCTATGAGGTGGGCTGGACGATGATGACCGGGGAGCAAGGGGCCTCTGGGGCTGGAGGCAAATCTCTAAAGGTTCTGCCTGGGGGCGGGCACAAGCTTTAAATGAAAGGGCCCTGACCTGTGGGGGAGGTGGGTGGGGATCTGCCTGGTGGTGTCGTGAAGTGGTCCTGGCTTGGATCAAGGATCCACACTTGAGAATCTGCCACGTGGCCGCCAGGAGTGGTCAAAGTGCATCCGACAGGAGGGCTTCGGCTCAAATTCATACGCAGTAGTAGACACCAAATTCCACCTAGCTTTGCCTTCCCTTCGCCCCCCATGGTGAGAAATATGACTATCAGAGGCTGTATTATGGGTCCCCACTGCCTGTATGTTCTCAGATCCGCTGCCTGCTGGAACTTGCCTGCTCCTTCAGACGACCCTGCTCCCAGAAGACAAGGACTTAACTCTGCTCCGTTAAATGCAAATTCTGTGGGAAGCTGCCAGTGGGGCCCTGGGCTAAGGCAGATTTGGGTTCCCCTGACTTACTGTTCGGTAAGGCGTTTTGGGTAACACTCCCCGTAGCAGTTTTGCTTTCCTGTACCGTGTGTATCACGACTGATCCTTCAGCCACATGTGTGGCTTTAAGCTGACTACGTCTTCACTGGTGATGTCGAGTTTTGCTTTAACTATGAAACCACAGAACATTGTTCTGCAGTTCAAGGATTCACTTGTGCTTGTCTTTTTAATATGACAAGAGTCATCATTATTTCAAAGAAATTAGGAAACCACATCACTCCAGCATTTCATGCTGACAAAGAGCAACATAAGTGATAAAGGACTAAGGGTTGCTTTTTAAATCTCTGATTATTGCTTTTTAAAAGGCAAAGCTGTGTTAGAGGCAATCAAAGATCTGAAAAGAACTAAACATAACATTTCCTTCATACATCACAAAAACAAGCTACATCTAAAATGTTTGGAGATGGAAGTATTTTTAAAAATCACATTGTGTCTGGATGAACTGAAATTGCTTAGCAATATTTCAGATATGGCTCTAGCCCACTGAAGAAATTTGTTATTTAATAAAGAGCACTTTTAGAGACCGAAGTCAACATATCAATACACTAAGAAATGTTTCAAGGGTCCAAATGTCATTAAATAATTATAAATATATCTTTAAAGTTATATGACCATTCACGTTAGCAAGTTACCTCAGATTTTACACATATTCATAATTTAAAAAAAAAAGAAGACAAATAACACACAGCCAAACGCAAACACTATCTCTACCATTATGGCTATAATAAGGTATTGCCATTTTCAGTTTTGCGTAAAAGAAGAAGGGGTTAGGTGGGAAGGGGGCAGTTCGGGATCGGATTTCTTTTTGGTTAAATGGGAAAAGGAAAAAAAAAAGTATAAAAAGGTAAAATAAAATAAACTATCCTGATCGGTACTTTTTGAAGTCACTTTCTTAAAGTAGGAAAAAAATTAAAATAAAAACAACTGAACCAAACAGTTCAAATGAGTACTTGCAGAAAGTGTGAAAGCCAAAGTTTGGAACAGTTACTCTGAATGGATGGCAAGGGAACGGAAGCATTCTTTCTGCCCCTTTTCCCTTCGTGGGCACCTGCACCGGCTGTGTAAGCGGGTCTGCCGAGGGCACTGGTCCACACCCAGCGGCACCGTGAGGGTGTGTGGTTTCAAAGCACAGGGGACAAGCGTCTTTGCTTTTCCTCCTGAACTTGGAGTCCACCTCTCTGAACTGGCATCTGAACAGGTTACTGAGGATAACAGACCAAATGACAACAGCAACAAAAGTACCTTTTTTCCTTTGTTTGCTCGCAAAGGTACATGTTTAAATAGAGAACGATCTGGAATCTGATTAGGATTGTCTCTCTTGGGCCTCTTGCTTCTCAAGAGCTACCCTCTGAGGGTTGCAAGATCATGACAGAATGAGTGAATGCCAAGACAAAAAAAAAAAAAAAAAAAAAAAAAACCTTCTAAAAAATAGGCACTTTGTAGATAGGCTAGTTGATATACATATATATGCACTCTCTATATATGTATATGTTGATACATTTGGGATGTGGCTCCCAGAGGCCGCTGGGCCACTGCTGAGGAAGTTTCAATAGGGTCGCCAAACAGATTCATCCATTCTGCCACTAGAATTCAAAACGGTGGGGGAACTGCTGTGGCTTCCGTCGGCGTCAACGCCATCGTTCTGGTTCGGCAGGTTTGGGTTTAAGAGCGTGCTGCCGTTCGAGGTGGTGGTGCACGGCGGTAGCATTCTGGAAGGAGACCGGTCTCCCCCGGGCACCATGGGGAACTGATAGGATCCTGACGAGGTGCCATAGTAGAGATATGGAGTGCTGCTGGTCTGGAAGGGTCCGCTCTGGCTTTGGGAGGAGCCGGGGTAGGGTGGTGGCAGGTAGGTGTGGTAGTGGGTGGTGGCGGACATACCGAGGGACATGCCTGAGGTGACTGGCGGGGTATAAGTAAAGGTGGCTGGATAGTGCATTCGTGGGTTGGAGAAGCGGCTCTCAGTGAGGGATGAAATGCTTGAGAACTGCCTGGGGTCTGAAAAAGGGCCCAGTTCTGAAGCACCTAAAAATTACAACAGAAGATGGGGGGGGGAAACATCTGTAAATAGCAGTTAAAATCATGAAAGAATTTATTTTTTTTACAAGAAAAGAAAGAAAACTTTAGCTTTCCCCCAAAGGAACAGCAAGCCACAAACAGACTTTCAAATGCACCGGTCACTACACAGACTTCTGGGGTTTCTCTGTTTGTTTTTCACTTTGCAGTCTTAGCAGCATTGAGCCTCAAGTTCTTCACCCCCAGAGACTCCCAAAGGGCTTTAAAAGCCCAAATGCGTGCTAGGTCGTGTGTGTAAACCAACCCAACACTCTGATCAGACAGATTCACTCACCAGGCTTTAAGACTGAATCCTCATTGATTTTTTTCCCCTCTCTTTTTGTTCCTTGTTGTACCTCAGATATTTGAAAGTGACCTTTTTACTAAGTCGGACACGTTTCTTTGTCTCAACCCAATATAAAGAAATTCCAGAGTGATCCGTTTTGTTATTGGTACTCTTAGCAGGGCCCCTTGTCAATGAAGGAACGTCAAAAAGATACCCTAGCGTGGGCCTATCACTTCAGCTCTTAAAATAATGTGAAATCCTGTTTTATTCCTCATCTTGGTAACAGATTTCAAAAAAAATTAAACTAGATTTCAATGTTTTCTGGAACTATCTTACCTATCTGGGGGTGTATGGGGAGTGTCTGACCCTTAGGAATTCTCCCAAGGGGCATAAACTAGCAGGTTTTGAAAGTGGGTGGGGGGAAGGCTTGGTACCTAGGAATCACTGCATTTCAAGTCTTGATGGGAGAAGTAGGACCTGATTAAGGCCACGTGCCAACAGCAGCTTTGGGGAAAGGCTCGCTGGTAGGGGAGATAAAGCAGGAGGGTACCTCACCATCCACCTTCCGGACCCCTGTACCACATCTTACAGAATTAGCTTCAGGCCAGTTGGAACTGGGAACCTGAAGCAAAGACAGTTTTCCTCTAAAATGTAAAGTCCTTGAACTTCTAAAGCTAACAGGGTGCCTCCTTAATAGGTATTTCTGGCACTTAACTTATGAAACCACAGTTAGAAACGACTTCATGTGGAAATTAGTTTTCGGAAATGCCAAAAACTTATAGTTGTGATCTTTAAAGACAGGGTTATGAATTTCTAACACTGACAGAATTGTGACAAGCCGCTTTATAATACCAGTGTTCTTAAGATTTTGTTCACACCTAACATCTTCCAATCCTTTGGATCTCATACCCTTGCTTTTCCTACCGCTTTTATCTGTAAGGGAAAGCACTCAGTAATCCTTGAAGGTCTTAGTGAGCAGGTACTTCTTCAGCTTCCATTTTTTATAGCCACGTTCTTGGATACTACAATATTTATTAAACGAATCATCCCAATATTTTTCTTTCAAGGTGCTGATCGAGAGTTGTTCATTTTTGTTAAAATGCACACTGCCTGTGTTCTTTATAAAATGCTCGGGACAAGTGCCGTGATGTGCACTGATAGCAAGAAGTGACTACTTCAAAGCAATATATCGTTAACAAGGTGTTTCTCACTCATGGACAGTCCCAATCAGACAGCCCCACCCAGCCCAGCCCAGCAATTGTGAAAAGTCTCACCTGCCTGGCTCTTCTTACTGAGAGTGGAAGGCCAGAGGCAGAAGTCAGAGGTGGCAGTGTCATCATCTGTAAAATGAGGGGATGAGCTCTAAGTTCCCTTCCGGCTCTAACGTTCTATCACCGTGAATCCCAAGACAGGAGGAGAAGCAACTGCCTTGGGGGTGGGGAAGGGGAGGCAGAGAAGGTCCCACCCCTCACAGTACGTTCCCAGAATCCACAGGCCCATAAGCAGAGAGTAAAAAGCTGGTGAGCAGCTTCTAATACCAGAAGCAAACACTTTCAAGATGACAAACCAAAACTAGCACAGTCTGGGCAGTTACTCTCTGCTTTTTATAAATTCTTCCATCCTCCACTGGCCTCTCCCTAACCCCACCCAAACATGAAATTCTGACAAGCTCACGTGTGAAAAGGTACAAGAAGTGATTAGGACAGAATCGCCAACGGGGCCAGATGAGATCTGCCATCTCCCTGCCCTGTGCTTCTGTAGTGCCTGACACGATACAGGCCCTGCCTAGAGACCAGAGATGTTCTCGGCCAGCCTGATTTTCACTGCAGGGCATCTAGGTGAACTTGAGTTGGCAGAGTTAATGGGTATAGGCAGGCCACTTCTGTACGCTTTAAGTTCAACGCTCAGCTCGTGAGAGAAACCAGAATAATGTGAGCAATTTCAAATGGAAAGATGTCACCCTTAAAACATCAGTGTTTGCCCCCCACAGGAGCACAGAGCTCACACAGGTAGGTTCATCAATGGAAAAAATGCTTCTCGTGGGTATTTATATTTAAAATATACTGTCGTCATGATTAAAATTCCAGGTGGTTTCCCTGCTTTTGATGCAGAAGCCTCATTAAAACCCTTTATGTGGGACCCTGCCAGTAAACTCCAGTGTGGTTTTGAATTTCTCTCTCCACCTCCCACCCCCAACTTCTCGATTTTACCTGATGCATTTGCCTGATGTTTTTATTATCCATCACATGCCAGGATCACTCTACCTTTTTGGCTTCTAAATGCCAGCTAATGTAAATTGACATTCATTTCTCAATTAATGAGCTCTGGCTGTGGTTTATAGAAAACAATGCCACAAACTTCCGCTGGCTTTACAGAACTTTGACCAATGACTTCTAGTCATTTGAGACTGTCATGTCTTGAGGATTAACTCCTTCTGGGCAAAGAGAGCTCATGAGGACTTTAAAGGGATTATATGGTAATTTTTATAAGTTACAAAAAATAAAATTTTCTGGAACTTAGTTATTTCGTGTTACACTGCAATGTGTTCTGTAGGAAGAAATTTCAACAACTTGCTGCAGTATCATGTGAGATCTCTTATATAATAATCAATGATGGGGAGATGGAAGGAATTCTAAACTTAAAAAGAAAGAACTTAAACCCCTTCCTAACCTTCGATTATTCATAATAATTATTACAGAAGCAAAGGATATAACTAAATTTTCTTTCCTTGAATGGGGTTGTACCTGTACTTCTAATCTCCGTTCTGTACAAGATCTCAAGTTTTTCTTTTAGACCATCTTCTCAGGTTATTTCGACCTTGTGTCCTAAACTATTCATACCCATGTCACCAGCCACATTACGTACAGCTACAAACTATCTATAGACCTAGATATTATGTCAACTAAAGTAAAGAAAATATAATATCTACTTATTAAAAGGATCAGGATGAAAGCCTGGAGAGTTCTAAAAGTACTCTTACCCCAATCTAATTTTAGAAATGTAAAGCCAAAGCTCAGTAACGGCCCCAGTGATCTGCCTTGTAGCTTTAGAGCCAGTTTAAAACTCCAGATTACAACCTACCGATTAAATAAAGCCAGCACTGCCAGGAGTTACTTGAAGCCCAAGATAAACATGGTGCATCTTCCTGATAGGCTTGTTTTACCCAGCATGGAGACAAGGGTATGCTGTACAGTAAACATGGACATGATATGGAGTAGAATGCAACATTTGGGTGAATTTTCAGACAAACAAAAAATGACTTCAACAAAATTTTGCACTTGTGAAGCTTTAAACTATGCGCCCAGATTCCCTAAGGTACCCATTTATCCTCCTCTGCTAGTTTGGGGTACTCTGGTGAAAAAAAAATCCAAACCCCTCGTTTACTGTTTAGATGATCCTAATCTAACCTGCTGACAAATGGGGAAGCTAAGCGGAGAAGGGAGCCATGTGCTCTACAAAAATCACAAAGCTCCAGAGAGGCAGAACCACAGCTAGACAAGACCTCTTTGACCTCTAACCACTCTGCAGTCTTAGTCACCCTTAAGGAATTCGGTGGACACAACCACAGATATATATTTGCTGTCTTACGAGCCTATCTGCCGAAATAAATTTGCCTAGAAATATTTAAGTAGGTTCTTCTGGTGCCCATGTGTTGCCCAATGAGAGCTACTGTTCTTGGGACACTGTTTAAAAACTCTTTCGGGACCTGTTGATCTAATCTGCTCAACAGTGAGCAACTAATTCAGTTGTTCATGGCATAATGTGAATGAGACCAAGGTCAAGGGCTTGATTCCCTTAGGACCTGCTGGTTCCCTACAGATGCATTTCATTCCACAACTGCTCGCTGCACCCTTAGCCAGTCAGACAGCTGCAGATTTATGTAGCTATCATAAATAGAGCGGCAAGAGCCTTGCTCATTGAAACGGCAGCAGCGGCAGTTTTTCACAACCTAGTGTATCTGGGGAAGAATATATTAATAAAATGCCCATGAAGCTCAAATAAAAATAAAATCGATGTTAAAAGTAAAAATTTCTCGCTCCTCTCCGCCAAAGGCTATGGGGAAAAAGGAAATGGCCTCCCTTTACCCAACCAGGTCTCTTGGGTCTCCCAAGCAAGTGGAAAGTGTAGGGGAAAGGAGTGAAACCAAGATAAGGGAGAATAAAAGAGAAGCTCTGATCTGATTCCTGCAAGCCTCCACTCAGCGCCTTCCACACCCCGATGGCTAAGGCGAGTTATCTTGGGTCATGCTTGAGTCCTAACTAGAGTGAGCTGCGGAGGGCAGTGACAGTCTAATCCCTGTTCGTCTTCCCCTTTGGGGCTTCCTAACAATGATACTTGATGTTTCTAGGCCTTTACCCAGTACTTTCACATGCATTTTCTTATTCAGTAGACCGTCAAGACATTGTGGTTGGTTGAAAATGGGCCAGGAGAGCTCTCAAAAGGATGGGAATAGGAGTTCGAAAAGAATAGCAGACTGGGGTACTTGCCATTCGGGGCTGTCAGCTAGGAAACATCGTACCCACGTATCACCCCCTCTCAGCAGTGGAATTTACACACCCCAGCCAAGGAGGGCAGGTCGGGGCGGAGAAAAGGACAAGGGGCCTTGAATCCAGGTGGAGAACAGATGGGCAAATGCAGAGCCCTCTGCCCTTTTTTAATGCAAGGGCAAAAATATACAGAATGAAAAGCCCTCAGACTTCTCAGCAATGAAGCGTTAACTTCAAAGCTTCATCGGGGCCTTTCAAATGGTAGGAGTTGTCGCCACACCAAATCTCAAATAACGTCCGGGTACTTCTTATTAACCCCCTCGCAGCATCCCTTCTATTGGAACATATAATACACGAGATCTCCGCAGAGCTGCTCTCCTCTAAGAATCTTCTTCCCCTTCTACATTTTGGCTGCCACCTTCCCAACTGCTCTATTATATAATTTCCTATTTCACTCCTGTTCGAAATAGCATTTATTTTCCATGTCACTCTCTCGGGCCCTCAGCCACTACTTTACTGAATTATTAGCTGTTTCGTAGCCTGTGTTCTCCAACTACAAAGTAAGCTTTGGATGGTAAAGATGATTTATTTTCCTTTCCTATCCCTCAGAACCGTCTATATTTTAAGAGCTTAAATTTTTTTCAATATAAGTGTACGAATGGATGGATAAATCAGCAAATAAGTAAATTAGTTGGGGGATCAGGAACTCTGCACAACAGCTGGTACATTTTTGACACATCAAGAAAATAGATATTATAATAAACATTAAGTAATGCTGACATCAAACCTAAAATGTAACTCAAATATGATTCCATACCTATAAAGCCTCGTCAAACTCTCTTTAAAGGGTGTTCAAAGCTCTCCCCAAGCATTGTTACATCGGTTGACTTCACGTTTCAGACAGGGGCCCGCAAATGGCAGTTGCCACTAGTGAACGGATTTCTCTGTTTGGCCACCGTGCTGTTCCCAATATCCTGAGAGCCCATATCTGTGTGTAAGTCTACACTGGGGAGCCACGGGGAGGAGAGAGGAAGGAGAAAGAGGGCCAGGCCAGAAAGGTACAGCCTGCGGGAAGGCGAGTCAGCACGCTCCTCTCCCTCTGAACCCCAAGGTAACTGCTACCACTAAGGTCACGTGGTTTATCTGGAGTGGGTTGGAAAGCTTGCTTCCTGTCTGAATTTCTAGATAGTCTATAGAGCCAGTATGTCAGCATCATCCAGAGTTGTGGATGACCTTTATAGATGAAGAGATGGCACCCTGGAGACACGTGGATCTGCGTGACATCCCGAGACGAAAACGTGGTCCTCCCGTCTCAGGCCCGAGTGTGCTACTGCCTGTCTGCATCCCTGACAGTGCGTGCCAGCGGGGAAACGTAGAGCTTCGGCCTTGAGCTTCCTTAGATCTGCATTCTATGGAAACACACACAGAAGGGGAAAATCTTCCACCTTTTCAGGCCACACAGGGGCAGAGCCTTGAAACCAGAGGGTGTCATCCCGACCCAGCACAGGTCACAGCCACCCGTCACCAGGCGTGACTGAGCAGCTCTGCAAAGGGGGTGCGGAAAATAAGGGTGAGGCTACTGGCATAGTCAGAGACCTCTGTCCTACTCTTCCACGGTCACGTCCCACTACTGCTCGGTATCAACCTTCCTCTTTGTGGCAGGACATGTACTCAGGACCCTCACGACAGCTTTGCTCATCCCCAGACTCACGGCCACCTCTCTTTTCTCTGCCAGACCCGGGTACGTAAGCACTGCCTTCAAAGCTCACCACTACACAAGGACTTCCCAGGTATACAAATGCCTATCACCTTTTCTTTACCCTATACAGCTGGAACGTTTACAGATGTAAATTTTACCACTCCATGCATTTTAAAGTATCATCACTGGTTTTAGAGAAGCATTTTCATTTTCCAGCTAAAGGGAAAGCAAATGAAGAAGAAGAACCATGAATCCTTTGAAATCCTACCTAGTAGGGGCTTCCCTGGCGGTCCAGTGGTTAAGACTCCTCGCTTTTACTGTAGGGGGCGCGGGTTCCATCCCTGGTCGGGGAACTAAGACCCCGCACACTGTGCAGCCAAAAAAAAAAAAAAAAAAAAAAGCAGCACCCCTACTTACCTAGCTCACGGTATGGTACTGAAAAAAGACGAGTACTTCCAAAACATCTACTAAACGAATCAGTTACTAGCATAGACCCAAGCAAGCAACATGACAGAAGCAGAAATGCTATGTAAACATTACCTAAAATCAACTTTCGACTTTACGCAGAACATTATTTTGCATTTTCCACACTGAGGTTTTAAGAGATTTTTACATCAGTTTTCTTACTTTCCCTGAATTTGTCCCCTCACACTTAAAATGATCAAGTATCAATCACTAAATTACTTTTACTTTTAATTTCATTAGATAATAGGTGGAAAAATATACCTCACGGGGGAGAAATGTGATGGATCACACTGATGGAGGAGAAAGCAGCAAAATGAGAATCTGAAATCGATTTTTTGAAGATAATGAGAGGTCAGACTAGCAAGCTCCGTAGTTTTGCAAAAGAGAGAAAAAGTGCCTCGACTATCCAGTATAAATATTTATTTTCCGTGTTGTAATGAATTGTACTTTTCCACTGCACGCTCACAAATTCTGAAAGACCAGCTGATCCCAAGGCTCAGAAAGTATGCTATGCTGAAGGAAAGAGAGAGAAAAAGGAAAAATAAAAATAAAGCAAAAAACGCACAACCTGGCAATTTTCAGAAACTTCAACCATCCCTTTAACCCACCCAAATTTTGAGGATATGGTTGGAATAATACATTTCCTCTTGGTGAGAAGGAGGGAGGCCATAGATGTGCAGTGCGTGTGTGTGTGTGTGTTCGTGTGTGCATGGGGAGGGAGGGTAAGAGAGAAGGAAGAAACCAAAGGGTGAAGGGGGGAGAGAAACGGAGGAAAAACGAGAGAGAGATCTTCTTGCTAGGCCTTGATTAAGAACTTTTTAAAGGCTAGGAAGGGTGGATAGTCTTTGAAACCAGATCCGCCACAGGAAGGAGGCCAGCACCCAGGACACCGTGTCTTTCAGAAGGGGCCACCCACAGTGCCGCGGTGGTCATATGACTGCTCTGTCACATCCTGAAGCCATTTCCAGCCCATGCACACGTCTGTGCTCCCATTTAGAGAGGATGGGATATATGGGGAACACACATATGGAAACACTTTCAGAGAATCAGTTTCCATGAAATTCATAATAAGCCAAGTGGCTTCAGATGTGGTTGCGTTCCTCCGATTAGCCAGGAAAAAAAAAGAAGGAAGAAAAGGAGGAAAAAGGGACAAATCCACCCTTTCAGACCTTATTTCAGTTTCAGAGAAATTAAAAACCACTAATGACTTATGGCTACCAAAACATAGAGCCACAATTAAGACAGGAGGAACTAGGAAAAAGAGGGACAGAGGTTTAGAAGCAATAGCCTTTCCCTCCTAAACATAACAGCTTCAATATCAGTAATCTTGTCTTAAATCAGGGGGAGGCTTTCCTGTGACGGTATCTGCCTAGGGTGGCATAATTTTCTGACATCCTGGCAACAGGCAGTGCGCATGCGCACGTGTGGGGTGGGACCACGCGGACAGAGGCAGAGGCTAGAAGACCGGCTTTTATTCGATAACATATGTGGCCAATTAAGATTATTTTAAAAATTGCAACTAAATGATAAATTGTTCCTAAGTAAATCTTTCCAAAAAGCCTGAATGCAGAGGGGACAGCCTGGTATTTTCCTGTGGCCTGTGCTAATGGTAACTCAGACTATATTAAAAGCAGAAATTTATGAACTGGTTGAGATGTTATATATTAGACAATCAAGCTTAGCTGATAGGAAGGCATGAAATACAAGAAGGGAACAAATGGGGGAGGGACTTTAAAAAGGGACATTGAACTGATATTAGTAAGTTAAGACGTTATTTTTATATTAAAACCAAAGCAGATATACTATGGAGGAAAATTCACATTAATTTTAAGGTATAACAGGAGACAAGAAAATGCTCTCCAGGCAAGAGTTGGGGTTGTTTTGGGCTACGTCAGCAGATTGGGGGGCGCAGAGTGGGGAAGGAGCCGAGTTCCCTCTGCCCTTTGGGGTGCTTCAGTGGGGAAGTCTTTCAAGCTTGGTACGTTGTTTAGGAATGCCCTGAGGATGGGCTGGGAACCAGCACTGCCTGGTGCTTAACAGACCAGTCTTTGCTCCAAGCATAGGAATCCTCCAAGTGAGTTTGTAGTCACAGCATCCCATGGTGTCACAGGTTTTACTACGGGGAAAGAGATTCGAAGGTTCCCACCTGCAGAGGATCTGTACTCCATGGGAGATGTCTACTTACATTACAGTGAGTCTACTCACATTAAATCCTCACTCCAGCCCTGGGAGGGAGACGGTATCACTGACCCCACATTATGGATGACAAACTGAAGCCCAAAGAAGCAAAGTGATTTCCTCAAGGTTACAGACCAGTAAAATGGTGGCCTGGGACCTGGCCCCAGACCTAGGGGGCTCAGCTGCCACAGTCCCCTCCACGGTTCAGGGATTCTGTGTCACTTTCATGCGAGTTCTAACATACTGGTGGCCATTCCTACCTGGAGGGCAATGATGGAAAGGGTTCTGATCAATTGTCAGTGACAGGCCTGGGGATGGAGGTGGGGATGGGATGTGGAATGGGGTGGGGGTGGGGGGCTGATTCCTGTCCCCTATTTTCTGTGCTCGACTCAGCCCCAGAATTCTCATATGGTCCTTACCGTTGATGTTCTGGGTGATCGTAAGCAAGTCACATTTTATTTATTCCCCAGGTTCTCTCATTGGGTAAGACTCTTGTAAGTGAGAACAGGCAAAAGTACACAGCAAATAGTAAACATCTCCATCTCAAAGGGGTATTCCTTCATACGGTATTATTTGAATTAGTAGAGCCAGAGATGAAGGAAAATTTAAAAATTGGGTCCAAGCTAGGAAAGACGTGAGCTGAGAATTAGAATCCTGAAACTCCTGATTCACTCCACACACCCAGCTCCAGGCCCAACCAAACTCTTCTGTTAAAAAAAAAAAAAAAAAAAAAAAAAAAAAAAAGCCTCTTGCAGTGGGAAAAGGAGGCTAGGAGAGCAAATAATCACCATAGCAACCACATTCCACCATCCCCTAAATGCGCAGACTGTTTTCAGATCCAGCTCGATTCTCCCCTTCTTAAAGTAGGAACAGATAGACTAAATCCAGCACCAATGCAGTTTCAGACTCTCCCTGTGACTGACTCTAGCGCTGACCCAGGAAGGCTCCAGGCAGCAGCTGCCTTGGAGGTAGCATCGCTCAAAATGTGACAAGCTCGGGGCACCGTTTTTTTTCAAATAAAATTCCCTTCAAAGGGCTTAGCGCCCTGGTGTGGTCCCACAGCCCTAAAGCCATTCTGAACCTTAACGCCTGTGTCTCAAACCACCCGATGTCCCAAGACCCAGAATGGGAACCAGATGACCAAAGTGCTCTGGTTCAGGCTCGAAGTCAGCTCCCCAAGCTACAGCTCTCCCAGGCCTGATAGGACCCACGTTAATCTGGGATCAAAGCCACAGGCTTCAGCCTCACGCTGTGTCCTGCCGGGACCTGTCCTTACCCGTGCCCTCTCTCCCTCTCCAGTCAGATGCATCCACATACCGGCTCCCTCTGCCCGTGCCCTGGAAGGGGTTCCTGTCCCAGGGAGACCACGTAAGAGGCTTCCTGGTTGTGACAGAAGGTAGCCTTAGATCCAAGGGCCACTTGTGTGTGTGTTGTATCTGCTGCCCAGACGGCTTATCCATCCTTGTCTCATCTAACTTGCTGGTTCCTCAAGCTTTCCTACCCGTTCTGTGACTTCATGTCACGCTTTTTACGCGGGTTTGCGTGTATGCTTCTAGATTTCTCTATTAGGCACACAGCAAACATTTGCTGGAGTAACAACCCTGTCCCAACTTACCTTTCCAGCCTCGTTTCTCACTCTCCTTCGTCGGGAGCTCTACAATCCATTCCGACTGGACCCCTGTCCGTGTTCTGTCCTGTCCACCTTCCATGTTCCCTCCTTCAGGCGCTGGTTTTACGTTATTCCCCTCAGCCCTCAGCGTCCCCACCTCCACTCTATCTCAATCCCTTGAAATTCTAAGCAGCCTGTAAAATCTACCTCACAATCCCCCTCCACTTCCGAGTCTTCTCGTGTTCTTGCTTTAGCCCAGAGTGACCCCTCCTTCCCCTGCACCTCGTTCTTCGCTTATATTTCTCTTCTAGGCAGGCATGCACATGCAGAGGACCTACAATCACCTCACCACTTCTACCAGCCTGTAAATTCCTTGAGAACAATAACTCCGTCCTACATATCTTCAAACGCGCTGTAGCTCCTCTCAGTGACATTCGGGAAGTTTTTAAATGTGTGTGAGAGGAGAAAGAGATGGTGATGCCAGGTTTGACCTAAAGCCTTGTCTCTAACTGCATTTTGCCTGTGCCTTCTGATTTCTGCCTGTCCATCTGCAGCCAACGGCTTTTCCTGACCTACTACACCTGTGGTTTACTTGCACCAAAAGGGCTCAGGTTAGTTCCAGACCCACAGCACTGCTCTGCCCACCGGTTTTGGGGTGCATCTCTCGTTCTCACCTGTCCCCTGCATTTGCTCCCTTATACTAAGAGCAAAAATTTGTTCTGGCTTTTTCAGTCCCAAGCAAACTCTCGTGTCCCACGTCAACACTGACTCTCAAAAATAATAGTTCAATTAAAAAATCATGTTGCAAATGTGTACATTGCTTCTTAGGTTGTCACTGTTTTCACATACATCTGGTTTTACCTTCACAAAAAGCCCAACTGATGTGGAAGCTGAGTCAAGGAAAGAAGGCACCAACTCAAGGACGCAGCCAATTAGTGGCAGAGCCAGGATGGAATTGTTGGGTTTCCTAATTTGTCCCTTTTCCCCGCTCAATTTGTCCCTTTAGCATCTACTACTTTTCATCCTAAGAGAAGTCCTGACAGGGAGAAAGATGGTGTTTCTTTAACAACAGGGATCATCTCAATTGAATTTTTTTTTTTAAAGTGATGACCGGCATGCCTTGTCATATTGAAGGTTTATATCCAATAATATCAGAAACCAAACTACAACCTTTTAGTTAACTGAAAAACTGACTCACTTTGAAAAGAATTTCTTTTTCTTTGTTGCTAGGATTCAGCCTAAAACCATGTACAAGTCTTCCTACTGTCCTGAGACAATGCTCCTTATGTAACTTCCGAATCCAAACACAGTGTTGCAGTAACTCGTTCCTCTGACATTCTGAGATTTTCCACTCAGGCCCTGCACACGGAATTAACTCAAAACTTCTGCAAGAAAAATGTCCCTTTTAGAGTTTGATTTGGCATCCATTTCAAAGAGCTGTTTGTATATTTTAGAATATGGAGAATTTTCCTTTGATTGAAACCTCTCTTTTCACAATGGACAAGAGATGATTTCTCTTCTGAGTGATTTAAACAAAAACAAACACATCTTACTTACATAGAACCTTGTTCTCAAAGTGGGTTTTTTGACACAAATCAAACCCTACAGATTGTAAAGCATTTGGCAAAAGCCTTCCAACAGCCAAAGCCAAATAGTGAAATTTTCCTTGTTGTAGGAGATAAACAAATACTAAGGCAAATCGAAAAAAAAAAAAAGAAAAAGAGGACCTCCTTTCACTTTCTCCTCTGCTCGATAACATTGCCCTCTCAACACACACACACACCCCTGCAGAGGGGTTGCATCCTCAGTGTTTATTCCTGGTGCTATAGTAATAACCCTGCCGCAAATGGACAATTTCAACATCTGTTTGTGGCTGCTCCCAGACTCCTTGTACTTCTTTAGGACATGAAGACCGCTGTCTCCCAAGTGTAAACAGACACACCTAATTATGTATTAAGGTGTCTGAGAGGAGCTACTTGTTTCGATGACAAAAAAAAAAAAAAAAAAAAAAAAAAAGAGGGCCTGGTCAGCTCCATATCCTTGAGAGAAACACACAAAAACACAACAAATAGTCCAAGAGTAGCTCCTCCAACAGTGGAAGTTCTCTGCCTGCCCAAAACCTGAGCCCTCTTTTTCCCCAGCCTAGGAATACTGTCCACTGAGTGCACTCTAGATGTGGCCCCAAACAGCTGATGACCGGCCCGGAGAGATGGTACTGTCACAGATGTGAAGCAGAGTCTACTCGGTCTATTCATAAGGAGCTAATTCGAGGGTGAAAAGAGGAAAGGGGCAAAGGAGATAATTCAGGGATAGCTTTTTGTTTTCCTTCAGATCACAGTGGCCATGTGCAGCAATAGCAAAATAATGTCAGTGGTCTATTAGATATGTAGCAGGAGAATAGGATTCTAGAGCCTTGGGCTAGCAGTTGGGGTTGGGGAGGGTTCTGGTCACAGCAGTGTCCCTAATGGGAAGGGTGATCATGGTGGAGCCCCCTCCCACCCCATTCTTCATCAGTAAAATGATGGAACTTGACTCAATCATCTTTTTGGGTTTCCAGCTCTAAAATTCTAATTCAGCTACATATTACAAAACCTTGAGAATTCCAAAAGTACCTTTAAAATTCTATTAGAAGTGCCGTTCCTCTAAAGAAAGGTGCCCATTCATTAAAAAACAGTATTACAGTCTTTTTTTAAATGAAGTATATAAATCCACCGTGCGAAAAATACCAGGTTTCCCTCGATATACAAAATGCCGATTAGAAAATTAAGTTCTTCCACAAAATAAAAAAAGTATAATTGTTAACAACAGTTTGCAAGGAGACCAGAAGAAAATGGGAACACTGTTAGCTTTTCAAGAAAGTGTTTCGTCATTAAATTTAGCAGTAAACGGGGTTAAAATTTGCTTTAGGCTCACACATTCAATGAGAGATATGATGTGAGCTACTTCTCTTTCTTCTTTGTTCTAGACTTTTCCAGCAAATTGTTTTGATCTAACCTATCTGAAATTAATACATTTATATCCACCTTTCCAACTCTTGCAGGATAGGATATATTGTTATGCATAACTTAAGTAGCTTAAGTTTCCTTGCCCCACACATAAAAATATATACCTTCAGGTTTTAAGATTCCATTAATATGTACATGTTTCATCTCAGAATAAAATTCAGGTTTACAAAAATCAGAAGGTGGATTATTTCCACTGTTGTTTCTGGTAGGAATCTGGTGAATTTTACTTTATTTTGGGTTCTCTGACCTGTAAGCACGAACATAGGAAGGATTACTGGTGTTATGTCCCCCAAAGATAGCCTGGAAAGACCAATGTGATAAAAATCCCTCTTAGGATGACACCCAATAGGTTCTGTAGCAAAATCTGGCTCTGATGTGGAGACCCCTATGACAACGCATGGTGGGGAAAGCACACTTGGAGCCCAGAGATGTGGGGTTGAGTCTTTCCCTCCCCCGTCTCCCCATGTGACCTAGAGGTCAAGTCTCTGAATGTCCCTGAGCCTAAACTCCTACTGGCAAAGCAGGGACTATAATAACATCTATACTCCGATGAGCTGCTGTGAGATCAAATGAGAATGTCTGTGAAAGTCTTTTCTATATATTTAAAACACTATCTAAATATTATTATCATTATTAATTCTGAGTTTTGCTATGCACTTAATTTTACTATCACCTTTCGATAGAGTTGCTACTGTATAATCCTTCCTGTTTTCCTCTGCACCTAATCTGTTGTAACGCGGTGTTCTTCTTCTGTAGGCTTTAAGTAACTTCTGCCACCAGAAAAACCACTGTTATCGATGACATGAGCATCCTGGGTCTTTTCAGTTTCCTCTTGGGAGTTGCTGAATTAGAGCAGCAGAAGAGTTCCAGCCTCCCCACCACGAGGACGATTCCTCCTCCCTGGTGGTGTCTTCAGTTTTTCTTCACACGTTCAGGGGCGCCTGCCCGCATTTCTGCGTCTCCTGGCCAACCCAGCCTTCAGACCAGCATCCTCTGAGCCTGACGTGCTGCTGCAGGCCCATCATTCTCAAACTGCACTGGGCCATGGTCCTTGTCACACCCAGTGTGATGCCACCGGAATCCACAGTCCCAACCCGCAGGTTGTATTTGTACAAATCTCTTTATTCGTCCCCTGTTTCCCTCAAGGCTAACTTGCCTATTTGTTCTATTTGTTAGAGCTCACTTGCCATATTTTTCAGTAACTGCAGAGTTTTACCTCAGTGTGAATGGCTCCAATTTGCCTTCTACATAATCTCAAGTGGTACTTGCTTATTCGATTTTTACAAACTTTCAGAAAGATTTTTTCTCCAACTTCCAAGCGGAAGTTCTGTTATTTACCATTTGAAATGTTACCTTTGTATTAAAATGTTAGCAGGAAGACCCTTGGGTGGGGTTCACTTTGGTTTTTCTCTTAATTTAGGCACCAGAGAACATGGCAAAGAGCTGGGCAATGCCACGAAGCCACCTGCAGGGACCCAGGGCGTAAGCTGTGGCTTCAAGCTGACACTTCAAATACTAGCTTGGAAGGTCTGCACAGGGGCTGAAACACAACCACATCACCAGTTTTCTACTTCCAAGGTCCCTAAATAGAGGCCTAGTTATCTATCTCCTTGCCCACTTTTGTAGTGATTTTCAATATAATACTGCAAAGTTATAGCAAAAAAGAACAGGA
Organism: Mesoplodon mirus; assembly: GCF_964341445.2. NCBI lineage: Eukaryota > Metazoa > Chordata > Mammalia > Artiodactyla > Ziphiidae > Mesoplodon > Mesoplodon mirus. Next base: position 77,033,581 of record NC_138988.1, on the reverse strand, counting down.
CCAAAGCCTTAAAACTGGAGGGGACCATGAGTCTGATCAAGACCACCCCTCGTTTGAGGAAGAAGCAAGTCCGACCATCAGGATTCAGACCTGGCTCCTGGGGAGAAAGCAGCCCTCCTCAAGCCTGTTGTCTTTAAGTTTTATTCCTTTTAAAAAGTGCCTATTTTTTTTTTTCCCAGTGGCCTGTTATTTGGTGTTTCTCAGTCTGGTTTTGCATCCTCCTTTCACTGAGCCTTTTGATTTCAATCTTCCTTGACTGCTCTATTCTAAATGATAAAGCCAGAGAGAAAGGCTAAGAAGGAGCTTCCACAGCTAAAGAAATGTTCCACCTGTTATCCGGAATTCCAATCCATCAAGTTTTCAGAGCCCCTGGAATTATTCTACATGTCCCATCCTAGGAGATGCTGATGCCCTTTGGATCGCACCTTATTTTGGGTCCTTTGGGCTTCCAAAACTCAATATAAATCCATCAAATAAATTTTAAGGGGATCAGGTCACCGAGAAATATGCTCCCCAGACTCTGATTTTACTGCTTTCCTTCTTTCCTTTAAAACAAGCTAACAGATGGTGGTAACGGTTTTCAGGACACACCTCCTCCCTCTGCACCTTGGCATTGCAGGAAGAAGAGGACGCTGGTGCCCATGGAGAGCAGGACTTTTGTTACTTTTCAAACAGGAAATGTCAGAAGGGCTCATATCTTCGTTAGATCTGGAAGCTAATTACTAAAACCACAAATGGAAGGTTTGGGGGTGGGGGTAGGGAAGACTCCCCCTTGAAGGTCGGGTTGAAGGATTTGAGAAGGGAGTGACCACTGACTACAGCAGTGACTCTGTACAAGAGTCTCAGCTGTTTGAAGATTCCTCCTTTAACCCTAGTTTGTGCTTATGAGATTCTGCTTAGAACAAGTCCCTCATCCCTTACCAACTCAAGTTCTTCCTAGTTTAAGCCATGTCCCCATTTCTCAGTCCTCTGGGAGGCAGCTGTCCGGGGGTGTTGACTCCATTCCCAGTGAGGACAAGGACTGGTGTCTCCCCCAGCTTTCCTTGTCTCACATGCAGGACATGAGCTAGCAAGCCTGACCTAAGGAACCCCCAGCCCCTCGCCCAGGGGTCTCTTCCCTTCAAGGCTGTTGCCACACACGCTTCCCTTGGGATCATCTAATAGCCCCTGCACAGCATTTCACTCCATCTTAAAAGCAGTGTATAGCATATAGTGTATAAAGGCCATGGAAGACATAAGAACACAAGACCTACATTTTAAGAGGAGGACACACAATGCGGGTCAGTCCCCCTAATTAATCTCATCAGTGCACTTCACTTCACTGCACTGTAGTCGGGGTTTGCACGGTGCCAAGGAAGCGGAGCTACTGGAAATAATCAGATTAATGTGTCAATGAAAACAACCAAACCAAACATTTCAGCTCTCAGAATGGATTGCTGGCCTGAATTTTCCAGGTGGGTGGTTCTGTATTCACCTAATAAATCAAGCAATTCCTGAATTACCACTTCACTCTGGGGTGTATGAACAGCGTCTAAACATTAACTACGGTTTTATAAGATGCAGTATTATTCCTTTAAAAGTAAACTAATGACTGGGGTGGAGGGAGCATTACTGAAACATTTTGATGATACAGGGGTATTTGCAAATACCCCCTCCAATCCCCAGTCTCATCCCTTCCAGGTAAGCACAAACCACCGTCCTGTCACCAGCATGACTGCCACAGCCTCCCAGCCACACCCTTGCTTCCTCCCTCATCCTCCTACACAATTCTCCCCCAAACAGCCAGAGTGACCTTTGAAAGATGGAAATCCATTTTTATCGTGACCTTGCTTAAAATCGGCCAGTGGCTCATCACTGCAGGTACCTGCAAATCCAAACCTCTAATCCTGACCAGCAAGGCCCTGCATGACCTGGAGCCCATCCCTCTGACGGCATCTCACCTTCTACACACTCCAGCCACTGGGCATTCTTCTTGCCCACTGCCTGGGATGATGGGGCAGGGCTACACCTCCTGCCTATTTGGACCTCGGCTTAAATGCTTCTTCCTCATCACATCACCCTGTTTTATTTTTTTCACAGCACATATCCCTAGATAATATTTTCTTATTTTCAATTGCCTACCCTTCCCCAGGAATAGCTAACATGTATTGAGTGCCAGGCATTATTCTAACGGCTTTACATATATTAACTACCTTTGAGTCCTCATAACAACCTTTCAACATTGGTGATATTATTATTATATTATTAGCCCATTTTACAGATAGAAAAATTGTGGTACAGACAAGCTAAGTAATAACCCCAAGATCACACAGCTAGTGAGTGAAGAGGCCTGTATTTAAACCCAGGGAGTCTGGCTCCAAAGACTGAATGTTTAATCACCACGTCATACACCATTAGAAAAAGCTCCCTGAGCTTTTATTAATCACCGTATTAATAAACATTTTTATCATGTGGACGTAAAACACTATGATAGCGATTCATCCCTAAAAGGAAATTTGTTATAATTCTAATCATCTTTTCTCTAAATATATCTAATTTCTTTAATATAGAAAGTCAAGTCTCTGATCCCATTTATTCTGTTATTTACAAAATTCACCTGCCCTTTTGTTTTAATAACCTTTAGCTTACAAGATTCTCATTTCTCCAGTGAGATAAAGTACACTTCATTAGAACCATCCTCTGGTAAAGAGTGTGTAACAAAGATAAGTTGCATAAAGCCACACAAGGGTGTGTAAAATGTCAATGAAATTAAGTTCCTTAATTTTAAATTAAAGTTGGGGTTTCAAAATCTGTCTGCAGACCCTGACACACATGCACATATATGAGGCTTCACCATGTACAGAAGCTCAGCTGTGGTCAAGTGTCAAGTTCTTGGCATTAATTAACCTGATCTTAGGTTGCTTCTCATCAGAATCAACTGAAGCACAAGACAAAGCTTTCCTTGACATCTGTAGTAGTTATTCCTATAAATTTAGTTCATAAATCAAATACTATACTAGCCTTTATTCATATTATGGGTGGCAGTATCCAGTATTCTGATGTGCTTTCAGGCCTTAACTTAGAATGACAGACATTCAAAGCTTTACGAATATCTAGCCCAACTAACTCATTTCACACCTGAGGAAACTAAGACCCATGGAAGTTAAGTGACTTGCTCAAGAGCTCAGAGGCACATCAAAAATTAGATGTCAGGTTCCTCAATTCCTAGCCAAGTGCTGTTTCCAACACACGTCCAGTGATGCTATGAGAGTTTAATCACTGTGCTATATGCCTGGGCCTTAGAAGAAATGTTTTTCTGATAAACCAAGTCAATTCAACAGAATTTTATTGAACAACTGCTATTGTATCACTGTTGGGTTCTAGTCTCTTTGGGGATGCGTATCCCAAATTTAAATGCTTCAATCATTTGCTGGATTAAAAAGATTATTTAAGACTTTACCAACCCTCCAAAGAGATACTAATCTAACTATATCAATAATCACATTGAATGCCCATGGTCTAAATGCACCATTAAGACAGAGACTGTTAGAGTGGATCAAAAAAAAAGACCCAATGGTATGTTATCTACAAGAAAGGCACTTTAAATATAAAGGCACACAGAGATTATGTAGAGCAATGGGAAATCCCATTCATTGCTGGTGGGAATGCAAAATGTACAGCCACTTTGGGAGACAGTGTGGCCGTTTCTTACAAAACTAAGCATACATTTACCATGCGATGCGGCAACTGAACTCCTCGGCATTTACCCAAAGGAGTTGAAAACTTATGTCCACACAAAACCTACACACAGATGTTTATATATTGTGAGGTACTCACAATACCCATGAAGTGGTATGGTGTTATTGAAAGACTTGGAGTAGTCATAAATGTACATTGCACTCTAGAGCAACCACTAAAAAAAGGTTAAAGAAGAAGTAGAACTGATATGCTAAGAAAGGAGAGAAAAGAGGATCATATAAAACACTCAATTAAAACCACAAAAGGCAGAAAAGAGTGGAAGGCAAAAATCAGATAAAGAACAAGGGCAATAGAAAGAAAAGAGTAACAAATATGGTAGATGTTAATCCAACTAGATCAATAATCACTTTAAATGTCAATGGTCTAAATGCGCCAATTAAAAGAGAGAGTGGATCAAAAACCAAGACCCAGCTGATGCTTCAAAGGTATGGTACTCTTGACAACCTATAAACTTCTAAGGTCAGAAAAAATAGAACTTGTTCTATTAACTGCCCAGGGAGTCAAACTCTTTTCTTTTTGGAATCTTTTAAGACCAATTCTCCACCACACCTTTAAGCAATACTGAGAATCACTGTTTTCCCAAGGTGTAGGTTGGGAGCTTACAGGTTTGTTTTGTTTTTTTTTTTAAATAAATTTATTTATTTATTTATTTTGGCTGCGTTGGGTCTTTGTTGCTGCGCGCGGGCTTTCTCTGGTTGTGGCAAGCGGGGGCTACTCTTCATTGCGGTGCGCGGGCTTCTCGTTGCGGTGGCTTCTCTTGTTGCAGAGCACGGGCTCTAGGCACACGGGCTTCAGTAGTTGCAGCACATGGGCTCAGTAGTTGTGGCTCGCGGGCTCTAGAGCGCAGGCTCAGTAGTTGTGGCACATGGGCTTAGTTGCTCCATGGCATGTGGGATCTTCCCGGACCAGGGCTCGAACCCGTGTCCCCTGAATTGGCAGGCGGATTCTTAACGACTGCACCACCAGGGAAGCCCCAGGTTTGTTATGTTTGATGATGAGTACCACAACAGTATTATCAGACTTTTTCCTCTTTTCCAAGCCTGTTTTTATTTCCTCTGTAGTTGTTATTTAGAAAGGGTTCTTCTTAATTACATGTGGATTTATTGTATCCACATCAACGGGTTTATTATTGATTTATTATGAATCACTGCTCTCCTTGGCATAGGGTGGAGTGTTTATAACCATCCTTATACTTGTTATTATTATTCCATTAATGCTAACATTATTATTAATTACAACAGGAAGCTGGAATGGTGACCATTTGGGTTGGAGACGGCTGTAGCCAATGTTTGGATACAGAAACATTGGTCTTATCCCAGTCCACCATGCTTGGCTGTTTCTAAGCTGGTCACTTAACGTGAAAGTCTCTCTGGAAGAGATATGACACCTTCCTGCGGAAGAAATCCTTTGAGATATTCAGGGACAATGTTGCCTGAGCAGTATTTTAATCTACATGATGTTCATGGACTTGACATTCATGAATTTCTTGAGAGTCACATCAAAAAAATAATAATTTAGACAGTTTAGTCAAATGGGATCCTAGATTTACCTCAGGCCAAGTGACTTATATTCCAACCCAATTTAATAATATACGCCTTCCTATTTGTTTTCTGAAAATGAACTGTTCGAAATAAAATACTACCCCAAAATGACTTTGAACAATTCAAATTTAAGTGCTGTAATCTACGTTTTATCATATAGAATTTAAATTATTAAAAAGCTTTTTACTTGTTTAGTTATATCTTTCTAAGTTCTCCCTTATAACTATTTCTACATATTAACAAACCTAAAAACTAACTTAATATAATCATGCAGTTTCTCTTTCCCTTTTTCTACCAGCACTAATCAAGTAATATTTCCTGAGAAAGCAGTGCTTAATAAAGTAACAAAATAATACTAATAATGTATTTTTCCTGAAAAAAAGTAAGTAGTAGCTTGGTTGATATTTAGGAATATCCCAAATAAGAGACCTGTCAAGAATATTCACATGTATATTCATTCTAAATGTAGTGAATAGGTAAATACATGCACATATGCATGTATATGTTAGAGCACATATCTAACAGCGTTCCTTCACTTTAAAAGAGACAGTGGAAAATTCTATAACATAATCATGTGCTAGGACCATATTTGTATATACGGAATATGAAATTAAGGTAAATGACAATTATCCTTAGTCTCCTATACAGCCCCACTTCTAGATCTATTAGCCAATTCCTAATGGTCAGAGCATAGTTAACCCTGAGGCATGCAGCCTGGACTATTAGGTAGATTTTTCTTCTTCAGGCACGGACTTCCCATGAGCATCTACATGCAGAGCAGAGAGAAAGTAACAGAGGTAGCAAAGGATTAGAAGGCCAGGTCCTTGGCCTAAGGGGAGCTTTCAATCTAGCTGGGAAAAGACAAGATCTTATATATTCTTGTCATATGTTAAGAAATATTATGAAACCAAACATGTCAACAAGTGTAATTTTTTTCAGCTGAAAATGTAATTGTGGAAGCAATTCAGAATAAAAATATAATCTGAGCAGAATGGAATTGAATTTTAATTTCCTAAAGGAGAAGACTTTAAGTTTATGCAGGGGCAAAAGAGATTTCCTTTCACTAAAATCCTGAGCATTTTTTTTTTTTGCATATTCTGGCATCCATACGGGCTGGTATCATAATGTAACCATGTCATATTCCCATCATGTCTTCTGAATGAGACTGAAACCTTCCTGAAGGCAGAGAGGATGTCTTCTATTTTGCTTTTATTCACTGCCTGCCTAAGCACATTTTAAGTCACATACCAAGTACTTGTTGACCCGACTTGAAATGGCTGAAATGAATTGAGGAAAGACATTTGAGGTTGGAAAGAAAGCAAGAGACTACTAATATATTGGGTGACATTAATAAAAATCCAAAGTTCTTGACAGGTAGAAACTATTACCTGAATTCAATAAAATAAAACCTAACAGGAATAACTATAAATTTCTATACTTGGATCAAAAAAAAAAAAAACCTGCAGAAGTTAGAACTGGGAGAATCGCAGCTTAACAGGAAGTGGCAAATATGAGAAAACAGTGTAACATGGCCACCAAAGAACCAAGACCACGTTAGCTGGCACCAGCAGGGGCCAAGAATAAAGAAGTTTGGTTCTGGATGCCAGGCATTAAGAGAGCCACTGAGAAACTGTAGTTTGCCCAGAGACCACTGACCAGGACAGTGAGGTGATGTGTCACAAAACCCCATCATACGGCAAGAGTTTAAAAGGGGTGGGGGGAAAGAATAGGTGAAAACAGGAAAAATTCAGAAGACTTTGTGAGAAGTGATAGTTGTCCAAACCAGATCTCTTGCTTTGTTTTAGAGGAATAATTTTGCTTCACTTTATGGCTTAGTTAATATAATTTCTATCGTTTTCTCAGAAAAGATTTTGACACTTTATTACATGACGGCTATAATTAATGTCAGACTCTAAATTAGAAATCAAAAACTCTATTTGATCATTTGGTTTCAAGCTGGATCTAAAGTATGTTTTGGCATGATTACTAACTGTTAGCAGCAAGTACTGGAAACAGATGCAGTCTTGATATGTGTTCTAAATGTGAAACACATTGCAAAGAGACTTGGAAATAAAAATATACACTGCTCATGCACACTCTTACTGTGCTATTTCCTGTCCTTATCAGTCATAAAAGTTTCTCTTGTTTTGTCCTTTATTTGTTTTCCCAGGTGAATAAAATCTTCATTCTCCTTTTTCCCTTTCTTCTTCCATTTTTTCCTACATGCCAATCTTCCTTTTTTTTTTCTACTGTCTTTTCCACTAATAGTTTTTCCATTAAACATTCACTGAGCACCTACTGTGCACCAATATCCTGTGCAAGGATATGTAAGACACAGTCCTGACCTTGGAGAAGCCTACCTCCTACAAAAGGGGAAAGGCATATAATGAAATTATTACTAAAGGAAAATACATACACATTAGAGGTGTGCCCAAAGTACAGAGACGAGAAATGGAGGAGAGAGTGATTCACTTGGAGGAAAGTGCTGGTTGGGAAAAGGATGCCTGAGAAGGATCAGTCGGGCCCTGTCCAGCCAATGCAGAGAAATGGGCTGGCCCATAAGTATGAAGCAGCACAGCATACTTGAGGAATGCCAGGCATTCTTAGGAGAAAAGGAGCATCCTTTACCCAGGCAGGAGAGTTGAGTATTTGCAGAGGCAGCTATCAATCAATAACATAAATGGATTGGTATTTTTTAGCTTGGGTCTGTGCTGTACTTGAATTGATGGGAACCACCACCTAAAGGTAAATGTTTCTATGGGCAAAACCAAAGAAAAAAATTTTAATTAAAATATGGGCCAGGGACTTTCCTGGTGGTCCAGTGGTAAAGAATCCACCTTACAAAGCAGGGCACGTGGGTTTGATCCCTGGTCAGGGAACTAAAATCCCACATGCCGCGGGGCAACTAAGCCCGCGCGCCTTAACTAGAGAGCTCATGCGCCCTGGAGCCCTTGTGCCACAACTAGGGAGAGAAAATACGCATGCCACAACTAGAGAGAAGCCCGCGTGCCACAACAAAGAGCCTGAGCAGCATGCCACAACTAAGACCCAATGCAGCCAAAAAAATAATAAATAAAATGAATAAATTTTTTTTAATGGGCCAAAGATAAGGAAAACCATAATCTGGACCATTTGGGGACAGTTGCTGAGACAGAGGACTTGTTCCCCCAGGTAGGAATGCATGAAATGCTTTCTAAAAAGAAATATCACTAAGTCAGTAACAAAAGGAAATGGGGTAGTCCTATTCAGAGGTGCAGGGAGAACAGTCTGGATGTTTTTTTTTTAATTTAATAACATCCTTACAATGGAATATCATTCAGTGGTAAAAATGAGCTATCTAGCCATGAAAAGATACAGAGGAATCTTAAATGCACATTGCCAAGTGAAAGAATCCAGTCTGAAAAGGCTACATACTGAAAAGGCCAATTATATGATATTCTGGAAAAAGCAAAAATATAGAGACAGGAAAAAGATCAGTGGTTGCCCGGGGATGGGGGGCAGTTGGGGAAGGAGAAATAGGTGGAGCACAGGAGATTTTTTAGGGCAATGAAACTATTCTCTGTAATTCTGTAATGGTGGCTACATGGCACTATGCATTTGGCAAAATCCACAGGAGTACACAACACTGAGAGTGAACCCTAATGTAAACTATGGACTTTAGTTAATAATAATATATCAATATTGGTTCATCAACTGTACCACACAAATACAAGATGTTAATAATAAGAAAAAGTGGCCAGTGGGGATGGTGCAGGAGAGAGATACAGGAACTCTGCACCTTATGCTCAATTCTTCTGTAAATCTAAAACTGCTCTAAAAAATAGAGCATTAATTTAAAAACAAATATATACGATAGTATGTTTCTACTCTTTTGAAGCTAATGACATAACTTAGTTCTTCCACTAGCATTTATCAGGTCAGGCAAGTTTTCTTTACCAAAAGTCCTAAGAACAACAAATCCCTGGACAGACACGATCGTACTCCCTGCAGAACCTCTGAGACACATAGGTGGGCAATTTTGAGTAATTCACTTACACAGGACCGTTGAGGCACAATAAATTAACTGACATACCTGAGAACAGTGCAAAGAGTCTTTAGTGACAATGAAACTAAAACTCAGGTTTCCTTAGTTCAACTGTCTCCACCCTCTTCTTAGATCACAGTGAACCACAGAAGCCACTGTGTCATTCAAAAATTAACTTTAATACTTTTGGTGAAGTTAGGTTCAAGCTCCCAAGCTTTCTTCTATGAAAAGAAAGGGATTAGAGCAAATCTTTCAAAAAAATGTGTAACCATGTCTTTGCCATCCCTGCATAAGCATGATTGCTTTCATTACTGAGTCTTTTCTCCATATGTGGGTGGTTGTACATGTATCGAAAATAAATCGTCACAGAAACAACTGACAAGAACCAAGTATAAAGTCAGAGTCAAACCGTGTACACAGGTTTCATTCTGTGCTTTGGGAGCTCAGTCTAGCTACAAGCAGCAGTAACTAGTCATACAACCAAGTTTAGTCAACTTTGTGAGCTGGGCCAACTATCCCCAACTGATCTCGTAGGAACGGAAACCACTTCTTGCATCCTCAGCACCAGTAACTCAAAAGTTATGCTCCACTGAGGTCCAGGGATGCCCTGGAAAACTGGGCCTACAGCAGTAAGATAAAAAATGTCCTCTGCTCATGTCAGAAAACAGCCCATTTCTAAAGAAAGCAAGATGAATTTCAACTTACGGAATGCAAAAATAACCCAACCAATCACAGTCAATATTATAGGGAAGAATATTGAATGTTCAATTGGTAACACAGGGCCTGCCTTTGTTTAGGGTCCATTAAATTTAATAACTTCCCCCTCTGTGGCTTTAAACAGAGAACTTCTTCAAAATAAGAGTGGCTCCTATTAAACTTAACTACTTGCCCGTGGCTGCGATGGCAGAGGTGTGTCTACCAAATAGGTGGGTCTTAAGAAAGGAATGGTTCTATAGTAAAAATAAGTAGATGGTCTAGTGTTTTATTAAAGTTGCTTTAACTTTCTGGCTTATTAGTATTAATTGCTGGAGTTTTCCTTTTTACCTCTCTTAAGGCATCACTCCCTCCTGTGAGCTGAGTGGCCCTGCTAAAATTAATGTCCACATATACTTGAACCATTACTGAAGCTGCTGGTTCCAAACCCTCAACCAGGGGAACTGACAGAAACTCGTCTATAAGCGACATTTAAAAAATGAACTACATCAAACATCTCCGGCTTTGAAATGACATGAAACAATCCTCCCGATAGACCTTGAGGGATCAAATGGAGTTTTTCCACTGCAGTTTCTAGATTTTGTGGTAGTAATAAAATAATTTTTAGAAACTTTGTTTATTAGACTAATCCCTATCCTGCTGCCCTTTGGAAATATTATAGTTGAGCGACTAAGAGTCATAAAAGTGGAGACATCTTTAATAGTCCTGTACAGTTGATTAAGTGGAATTCGTCGATATTTAAATATCTTGAAAGAAGGAATTCAAGACTATTTGCTTAAACAGGAAAAAAAAAAAAAGACTTCAAAAAGATTACAGTTCTTAACTCTGTCTCATGTAAAATAATCCTACAATTGCAGAGAAAAATCATCCACACAACCTGTCTTGGCCTCTCCCAGGGTACCTGAGGCAGACAATGTGTATGACCTTGCATCTCTAATTCATGTATCCTAAGAGACCTCCAGAAAGGATCAGAGAGGTCCATGGGCACAATGACCAGGACTGCAGAAAAATGCCTGCATAAACCCCTTCCACCTCGTGTATGCCAAAGAGTGGTACAGACTTAGGTTAATCTAAGATACTTCACTCAGATGGGTGGGGCGAGGAGGAGTTATTTGCAGTGAATAACCCAAGGTACAGTCTCTGCTAGGAGGCTAACAATAGCGCACGCTCTTACCCACCAGTCAAAGAATAAGACTTAATAAACAGTTGTGCTTCTTTTCCTAAGAGTATAATTACATAAACTACATTTTGAAAGTCAGTAATTATTTATCAACGTACTATTTTTTAATGAGCTCCAGAAAAGTAATTATCATCTTTGTGTTAAGCCTCACAAGTGCTTGAACATCAAAAATGCCATGGGTGATAACATTACAGTGATGAAGCCATGCAATGGTTTGGTTTGCTGTCAAGGTTCCTTGCTTGTCTTGCCACACACCTTGCTCTTTAATAGAATCAGTGAGAAATAACTTTGGCTACCTCTGTGTAGTGAATATTCTTTTAGGATCATATAAGATGAAATGAGATAATGTATAAAATCTCTGGGGATTGGGGGTGCCACTTAAATACAGATTATTATGTGATAAGGCCATACTTACCATAGTAAGTATGGTGGGGAGGGGAACCAACCCCTACAGGGCTTCTGCTGCACTAGGTATCTCTAGACTGGTTTCTGCTTGACTTTTATAATTCAGCTGGACATGAACTAAACTCAATACAATAAGGTAGACCCTATTAGTCAACTACATGACGATAATTTACTGTTCAGCCGTAACTTATAACTGCTGCTATTGCTCTTGTTATAATATTGAAGGCTACTCAAGGTTAAGGAAATATTTTCTGAATCTTTGTACTGCCCCTGTGAACTTCAAGATATCTGGGTTTGTATCTTTCTTTGCAATAAAGTAGAGAATGTTAGTGATATATCTTTATCATCTTATTTTATTTACTCCTTGCTTCCATAAAGAATTTGAGGGAGACTACAGGAGCTATGTGGTATAATATCACTGTCATTATCATAATTCATTAAGTTTGAGCATTTGTAGCCACACTTGAAAAATTACTCAGAAGAAAGGATAACAAAAAAAGAAGTTGTAAAATTGGATCCTCTGAAGGTCTTTAAACAGATTAAATCATGGCCTTTCTTTGCAATGGTCTTTTAGGATGAAATGGAATTTCTTTAGGAATATTTCTTTCTGAAAGATCTTTCTGGTCCCCTTTATTCCTATGACCCCTTGGAAAAGAACCTTAGCATGCCTAGTTACATGTAAGTGTAATTTAACATCTATTTTCTGACACTATAACTGAATAGTTATTTTCCCTTAGTGCTTTATTGAGTTTTTGTGAATGGCTCCCAACTGCTTTTAGCTCCATAAAAATTTATAAGTCTATGGAATAATAATAATAATGACAAACATTTATTGAGTACTTCTATGTGTTAGGCACTGTATTAAGTGCTTTATGAATGCCATATGAGTATTAACTTGTTTAAATATTTAAATATTTCATGGTGTTTTTTGTTTTAAATATACTCTGTAGCCATCCATTTTAGAAAGCAAATAATCCCTTTAAAAGTTTAGATTTTTACCTACTGATTCATTTAAACCAGGGCTTGCCTGCAAATTATATACAGACATACAATTTTTACAAAACAATGTTAGCTTCATAATCTCAGCTACAATCTGTTTAGCACATACTGTGCGTCAGGCCTGCCCTAAGCACTTTACACTAAGCATCTCATTTAATCCTCATAGTAACCCCAAGAGATAAATATTATATCCCGGTTTGACAAATAATAAAACTAATTTTCTGAGAAGTAAGAAACTTGCCTGATATATGTGTGAGTTAGAATTCATACCTGGGTCTGAACCTCCAACCCTACTGTATAAGTGAGGAATTTTATTCTTTCTCACCCAAGATCATATGAGAATGTTTTGTGTATCCCTTCATACAGCGAGATGAGAACTGATGTCTCTACACAGAAAAACAGGAACTGTTCTGGAAAGCATCTCAAAAAGTGAACACAGAGCTACTTGGAGATGGAGACAGAGGTTAATATTTTAGCTGTCTGTGTTGCAGAGACATAGCATCCTGGAACTTAGGGATACCTTTAGACATTGAGGGGAATAAGAAGAAGGAAGTATGCAGCTTGGTACCTGAGAACTTATGAGACAGGCTCCTCTCCAAGAAGTGTCCTAGGACCGGTCCCCAGGGAACTGAAAATGGGGCTCACTCCAGATGATTTGGTCCCCTAGTCCACCGGGCAGCACCCTGGGGTGCAGACGCAGGCCCACACCCAAGAGCAAGGTCAGAGAAAGCAAGGCTCCTCTAGTTCCCTTACAGTCCACTTCTAGTTCTTTCTTCCTGATTCCCTACTGCTGACAAGAAAGATTTTCTGTTCTCTTCGCTTTAATGTTTATACAGAACCTCCCACCCTGGCACCATGTTACTTTGCCAGGAACAACTCATAGAGATGTTTGGGGTGGGAGGAAAAAACTGAACTAAACTCAATCTCAAACTAGTTTAAAGCAGAGGCCCGTTCCCACCATTGGCCTCAGATCAATATACAGCTGGGTAATGAACCAGTTTCTGTCTCCTCTGTGAAATGAGAAAAGCTGTGCTGTGTTCATTTATGGAAATGTTTTAATTAATTATCAGTAAATTGCCTCCAAGTAATCTGGCTGTTCCGTGTTACACATGTAAATGATAAAATGCCATGTTCAGTGTTATTTTCAACGGTTTCCCCATTGAATTCACATACGAATACACCTCAGCGAGAAAATGCTGGAGGTAAGTGTCTCTAAGGTAAGTGTCTCAAGTGTCCCTGAGGTTTTTTTTTTTTCCTCCAGGTACTGCCAGAGGACAAACAGCAAAAACTGCTTCAGCCACAGAGGGTTGGACAGATGGAAGCCCCAGAGGACCCTAAACAGAAACAAGTTTGCACAAATCTGTCCCGGCAAAGTGTCACCTTGGCCTCACGTAAGACAAAACGAACTCAGTCTAAAATACAGAAGGAATGACCAGAACTAACTCAACACCCACCACCCACCACTATACCTACGATCCCGTGTCAGCCCTGGTTATCCCCACCCCCATGCCTTCCTCATCCCTTCCTGTGTCGTTAACTGATGTTTGCCAATAGCAGAGAGTCATTCCAGTCAAGGGAAATGATCACTCAAATGCCATACTCGGCACACTTCCCCAGCACATACCATGTGATTCATGACAATAAGAACAGCGGTCGGAATGAAAAGTGGTCACGTGGTTTTCCAAAGACTCTTGAGGTTTCCCTCCCCCACCCCTTCTTTCCCTACTCACCCCTATGGGAGTCCGTCTGTGGCAGAAAATGTGAAGGCATTAGGACCAGAGAGCCCTTTCCTGCTATTTGCTTGAGAAACAAAGCCTTCCCTCCTCCCAAGTTGAAAGAGATAAAGGAGTCTGAGCTAGTCACAACCTGCAAGCCTGCTGGCGGCCCGTCAGCTTTGCCAGTGGTGCAACTCAGCGGAGTGAGTACCGGCTTCGAGCTTTGCAGAAAATGAGAGAGGGAGAGAAGACAGAGACAGAAACACAAAGAGAAAGAAAGAAAGGCATTAACCTGGCCAGGAGTCAAACAGGTGCATGGAGCCCGAACGCTGAGAAGAGTGTCTGACAAATAGAGGATCCAACTGTGCATGCCTCTGGGGGGCTGCTTCTGTACTGATGGGGGCAGGGCTGCAGTCTGGATGTCAAGGGGTGGATGACAGATTTTTTTTCTTATTCACAGGACTCATATGGTTGGCCAAGAGCCTTTAACTTTCCTCCACTTGTCAGTCTGACATCTTCGTGGATACTCTCTGGCTCCCCGGGATGAATTCTCCATGAGAGAGGGGCAGCCAGGATGTTGATCACGCACGCTGCCACCATGAGTCACAGAATTTTGTGGTGCCTTTGGAAGAGGGGGTGTGTGAGCCCCGGGGCTGCCACGTTGACAGCAACAGCAGTGAGCTGTGTGATTCGTGGAGAGGCTGCCTCGGTACTGAGCTGGCCACTCAGAGGCCATACGTGGCCTTTGAAGACTCTTACAGCCCCACTGCACTTGGAGTGACACATGTCTGGCAAGGATCTGAAGTTTGCAGGCGCTCTCTCTCAGAACTGGCTACCTGGGACTCCTGGGATTTAAGAGTCTCTAGAAACGGAGGGCTGTGCCCTCAGGCTGTAATTTGGCTTTCAGGCAGATGTTAGGAACAGAAAAGGAACACAAGCAGAGGAAGGCCTGGTACAAGACCCTCAGGAGAAGGCCCCAGTTAGGAGACAGAGCCAACCAAAGGGCATGCAATTCAGTGGGACTAAACTGGGAGGGCACTGAGTGTCATCTTAGACAAGGATGCCATCTCTGGTGGACTTTCAGTCTCTTGACTTCAATTGAAGTTCAAGCACTCAATAGCCCCACAATTCAGAAGACCTGGTTTGCAGCTGTCAGACCCTTGTCCACATGCCTCTGATGGAGAGTTTACTGTGAGTGTAGCTGAGACAGCTGGGCTCATCCCGCAGTCCCGACCCCACCCCTGCACCGGAGTGGGTTTTGAGTTCAAGTGTGGTCTTTACCTGAAATGCGCCTGGGCACGTCGGTGATGGCAGGCAGCCCGGTGCCCCGGGTGGAGGACAGCGGGGTGGTGGAGTGAATGGACGGGGGCGTCATCTGGCTCAGGTATGAGGGGTAGGACTGGTCGTAGGACCACGGCGGGGAAGACTGCGTCTGCCTGGGATCTGGGCAAAGAAGAAACGTCTTTAGCACACCAGCCGCTGTGGCCTTCGAACACACAACCCCAAACTCAGAAAGGATAAAGCAGGGGAAAATCAGAATATACAAGGACGGTTTATTTCCCACAACTCCACCCTTGCAGGCCCCCTAGGGCACAGAGCTTTCTAGACTTCGAGTCTCTATGAAAGTAACAAAATGGATCTCGTGTGTAAGGACTATTTGTCTCTCTCACACGTAAATATTTCTATTTGGAAAGCCTGTCATTTAAGAAAACAATCTGCTTTGGTTATGGTCACAGAGTTGAATTCCATTTTGTTTATTTTCTGCATTTCCTGTATGTTTTTTAATATTACTCCAATGAATATGTATTACTTATTTCTTTTTTAAAAAGTTAGAAAATTTGGGAACAATTTATTTGATTAAAGAGCAGGTAGCCTGTGCCTTTTACTGCTACACATCCAGCCACTATCTTTCAGCCTTGCTTTTTGGTTTGTAAATGATTCCATGATTTTAGCATGGTTCGTTTTCTTTCCAGGCAGGTCAATGGGGTGCCCTTTCCAGCCTGGGGTTTAGGAGGCTGGGGTAGAGACGAGCACAGAAGGGGCAGCATGTAAGGAGAAGAGGAAAGAGGGGAGCCAGTTATGTTATTCTCATGCTAAAGCTACGCCAGAAAATAGCCTTTAAGAAAAAAACAAAACTTAATTTCAAAGCCAACTACGAACTGAAAAGCTTCATCACCATCCAGTTTCAATGTTAAGCACATGAGTTTCTGACAGTAAGAAAACGATCCAAAACACAACAGGGAAATGTCTTCAATCCAACTGGAATCTGTTTAAAAGATGTCACGTGTTTGGAATGTGGCCTAGTGTTACCTCCAGTCACTATAACGATAAAAATAATGGGCTACCAACTGGTTAGAGTGAACTGCTGAGAATGAGCAATATCTTTTGATTTATCTCTATGGAGTTTCTTGGAGGTACAAACAGAATCATAAGCAAATTTCTCTTATCATTTTTTTTTCTAACTTCACATTTAAAAAATTTTAAACACTCTAACATACCAGGCTGTTCTCAAGACAGCTTTGTATATTAGAATAGTCATGGACTTTGGAATGTGCAGAATTAGGTTCAGGTTCTGAGACTTCTATTTTCTAGCTGTGCGATCTTGGGTTAATTACTCAGTGACTCTGAACCTCAGTTTCCTAATCTGTAAAAGGGGGTGGGGGAGTAATAATATCTGAATCACAGGGATGTGGGAATTGCATGAGAAAACTATGTGGAGAGGGCTAGCATAGGAAGCACTCAGTAAGTATTAATTCTTGTCTTTTAGAAAAACTCTTGGTGACACGAGGATAGTTCCATGGTTAAAACACATCTGAACTGGAGTAAATACTTTTGGAATAGGTTTAATTTTAAATTATTCCTATATCACCTATCAGCCTCTGAAAACAAAAAGCTCAATTTTTAAAAACTATAAATAGGTTGAAGTCAATTCAGGTTTATTGCTACAAATAAAAGTGAGTGTGACAAAACATGGGTTTTCCTGAGATGATGCCTCTTTTAAAGCCTCTCAGTTTTTCTGTCCAAAGCCATTTAGTTTCAGCTATTTCTTGTTTATTTGTTCCATTCAGAAATATTTTATTTAAAGACTATCTAAATAGGACATACTTTTCTTGAGTCAAAATAATTAAATACATCTGGATATTTATCTAATGTTACTGTATCAACAGATGTATAGGAAAATTTCATCCAACTCAATTTTAAGGAATATTTACCTGAGTTTGCAATTTGAATAAAAGTATAGCACTGTAAATGGTTAACAGAAAATTTTCCTTCAGAAATCTAAAGGATGCTTGATCGTTAAAGTAATGAACTTTTGTGCTTTAAAATGTTCAAGGCTGACATTGTATAGATCGGCAACATTTCAAATCTGAGTGAGTGGTCCTCGTTATATATCTGATACAGCCATACTTCCTTGCTTTAACCATTAATGTAATTCACTATTCAGATAAACGGTAAATGATCTTCAGATGGAAAAAGATGCATTCCTTACAGCACCAGAAAGCAATCTCACAAAAGTAAGGCCTTCTCTCAAGCACTATTTTCAATAGACAAAAAGGACAAGAACCACATAGCAAAATGAGCAGGGCACACGGGACTCAAATTTGGATTTGAGTTCTAATCTAACATCACCAGATGACTCCCTGAGCAAGCAGTCTAACCTCTATCTCCATCCCTCTACTATAACATGTTACCAGCAGTATTGGGCTCTCTGCCTGCAAGTGGGGGGAAAATACAAAGAAATCTAAAGAATGACTAAAATCATTGACATTTAGACATATCACGAAGGAATTTGGGAACTTAGCTTGGAAGTAAGATACAGCCTTTCATATCTCCTTAAGCTGAGAGGCAGGCCAGTACAGGGGGAAAGAAGGGGGCTTTCTGATGAGAGGATCTGAGTTGGAGTCCCAGCTCTGCTATCTGTGAGCTGGATGACCTCAGCTGTACTAGCTAACTCTCTGAACCTCAGTTTCCTCATCTGGAAAATGAAGCAGCATAACATGATAAAGTGAACATAGCAAAGTGCTCACGTGTGCTGGCTGGACAGACAAGCCTAGGCTTGAATCACAGCTCCCCACTTTGCTGAGCAAGCCACTTAAACGTTGGGGGCCTCAATGACTCATCTGTAAAATGGGAATCATGACACTTATTAGGGCTCTTGTGAGCATTACATGAACTAGGCCTTCTTTAAGGCCGAGTTCTTCTAAGGCCTAACTTCTAAGTTATCTGACACTCTTGGCACATACTAAGTATATAATAAATAAATATGATTATTGCTATCTGTAAAGTGAGTATAATTATAACTACTATCATTTTTGTTTACAGAATTAGGTGAAATAATACAAGTAAAAGCATTTTGTAAAGTACTATATGAAAATGATTATTATTCTCTCTAGGAGCTCATATCACGTGGCCAAGGCCCTACTGTGTTTCATGGGGTGTTTCTTAATGTTGCTGAGCTTTAATTTCCTCATCTGTAAAATGGGATACTATCTCAGAGCGTGTCATAACGATTAAATAACATACAGCAAGTGGCTAATTATCATTATTCAAAATAATTAAAAATCTGACTCTAAACTATCCAGGGTGGTTGGGTTGTCTAGTGTTAAGTCTTGAAGATTTCCAAGATCAGACTCAGCACAATTCAGTATAATGCCTGGCACATAGTAGGTGCTCAATAAATAACCATTGCATGAACCTCCCAGGGTGGCTGGAGTAAATAATAGAATTTTATAATGAAGTAGTAATTAGTCCTTCTCTAACTTCCCCTTAGGCTACAAAAGAACTTGTTATTGGTGACGTTTTAGCTTTGACATAAACTTCCTGACTGCTGGAATATATACTAGAATAGTCTATCAAAGGATAGCTTTCCTTTGAGTGGAGGTCCTTCCTGAAGATATCCAAGATTAGCAAAAAGGACTTCTCACTAGCCCTAAACAAGTGAGAAGATCTCAATCTCTCTCTCTTTTTTTTTTTTTTTTTTTGCCTTTCTCAGAGGACAGGCTGCAGGCCAGCCAATCTCTCTTCCAAGTTCACTGTCCTAAGATTCTATGACAATGACCTACTTAAGGAAGGAGAGTTACTAAAGAAAAATAAAACACAAGAACTGCCATATAGGGCTCACTAGATCTAGTCTAAGGAATTTTAAAAGGGAACAGTAATCTTTAAAAAAATAATAATAATAATGGTCTCCAAGCACCCCAGGGCTTCTCTAATACCCTGTGAATGAGGCCTCAACAATCCCAGCTCCCCAACGTCTGGCCTGTGTGATACTGGACAAATTACATAACCTGTCTAACTTTAAGGTGCTTAATGTGTATAAATGTGGGAATAAATAAGAAGAGCTCCCTCTTAAAGTTGTTTTAAAGATTAAATGAGGTAATGTAGGAAAGAGCTTAGCACATGGAAAGAACCCAATAAATGTTCACCACTGTTAAAGCATCTACTTTACTGAGCCTTCATTCTGTATTTATGTTTCCAGCCCATAACCTCTTATTCTAGCAAAGGGCCATTTTTAGAAAGCTTCCTGTAGTTTTGAAGTCTGCCATTTGGAGACCATATCTGCACTGGTCGCTTTGATACCCTTTACAATCATTTAACCTGAATCGTGTTCCTTCTTAGTCTTAAGCTTCTCCCAGACCAACAAATCCTAATCTGTTTAGTGTGTTTTCTAATACTGTATGCTTCAACTTTTTTCAAACTTTTAGTGGGGGAAAAAAAAAGGCTATAAAATAGCCATAAAATGTCCAATCACTAAGAAAATGTAATCCTATCATAAATATATGATTACATCATATTTGCTTTGTTGTGGACAATTATTAATGCTTACAATAGAGAAAAGTCACCTTAACCTGATCTCATAAACGATTTCTGAACTCAACTTCCTGAAGAAACCTGAGACTTCTGAGATTCACTCTGAACTTGGATGAGTCAGAGCAGGTGACAGATGTTTTTAGGCACCGCCGGTCAATCCTAAGGTTACTAATAGGGAAAAGTGAGTACAGGGCCTAGCTCTGAGACAAACCTACTAATTAACCATTAACAAACAAGAAACTGTCTTCATCAACCTCAGGCCCCACAGGGCTAGTAGAACATATTCCTTTCCTATACCCCATGCAGAGCTGTACTGAATGTTTCGTCCTATTGAGTCTGCAGAAACATGGAGGGAAGTACCCTGTCCTTCCACTCCAACATAAATAAGAATATCCTTGAGTTTTGGGGTCTCAGAGGCTAGAGGTGCCAATCATCGCGTTGATATTACATCCTGGGTGACCAGAGATTACCTATGAGCACCCACAAGTTTTCAGAAAATAACTGAACTCTATTTCGCAGACATTCCCAAAAGACAAGAAAACTGCTGTTGAACTTTAAATCGTTTTAGGGTGCTTTAAAAACGATAATTCATTATTTTCCTATGGCAATCTTCGGAAACAGCATCAACATTATTTTTATTACTATATTCTAGAAATTCAAAGCATTGACAGAAGTTTTTATATAGATATGACAATTTAAAAACAAAACCCTGGGTGTTGGTTTTTTTATGGGCACATACTCTTTTGTGCTTGGGAAACCTGAAATACTAAATAGCACAGGAGCATTTTAATAGGACTCCACCCCTATTTCTCCCCAAACTTCTCTCCTATCACCTAACAAAGGGGAGGGGGGAGTTTAAAGGGAAGTGGTAATCAAGTATGACCTGTAACATAAACTTGAGAGAGAAGATCAGGTCTTCCCTATACAATGGGCTGCTGTGCTCACAGCAGGATGTGACTAATCACAATGACTAAATGGGAGAGAAGAGAAAGAAGCAGAAGACTTAGGGCAGGGCACTGGAGGCGCTGGGGACGACATCAAGGAGAAAACAGTCCCCAGTCTAACTGGGAACCCATGATAGGAACCGCCACCAGGCTTCCGAGGTCAGGCTAGTGACTGGACACCTCAGACCTACAGCTGTACAATTCCACAAGAAACTGTAGACCAAATCTAGCTACTAAGAGCTCAGGTTAAATAAAGAGGAGCCAGTCACTTGACAAAAAGAATCCCTTCAGCATTTGTTCCAACTGAAGCAATGTCTGTTGGACAAATTTTAAAGACACCAGAGAGGCACAAACTACTGGGTGTAAGACAGGCTCAAGGATGTTTTGTACCACAAGGGGAATATAGCCAATATTCTGTAATAACTGGAAATGGAAAGTAACCTTTAAATATTGTATAAAAGCTTAAAAAAATTTTTTTTAATTAAAAAAAAAAAAAAGACACCAGAAGCCCAGGGGCCCACATACACTTTGCACTTTCTCTCCCAACCCACTAAAGTTGAGGGCAAGGTTCTTATTTAGCTATCCCTTTTCCACCTACAAAGTACCAATCGTCATTACTGCCACCTTAACAGGGCTTTTGGGGTGGGGCGGCAGTTTTTACATGCTATTCTGGTGAGTCAGCAAACTATCCATTTTTATTGTGACGAACAGCTTCTGTACGCCGACGTGGCAGTGCAATGGTCTAAGGGATAGATAAGTAACAAAAGATATTTCTTGCCATGCAAAGGCTTATACGTGCAGGTGGGGAAAGTAAGACTAACAGGTATAAAACAAGTAACTTAATGTTCAAAGCATGTACCTGTGTTTTTCAAAAAGCTCTAAAGATAGACATGAACCACAGGGCACCAATATCAGTGTGAATTTTGTAAGATCTCCTTCTAGGGTGGAGTTCCTTCAGCTTAGGCGACTTGGAGGTTGAGCCATCTGCTTTCCATTCTATAGACCCCAAAACATAAAAGTACAGGAGGCAACATTCCCAGGAGATGCTCAAAAATGGATGCTACTTGGGGGAGAAGTGGTTCACATGTCTTAAGTGGTCTTTGCATCAGGCAAAAAATGGAGACAACCATTTATTTAAACCGTGGATATGAGGAGAGCAAGCTCTCTCCTTTGAGTTGGACCACAGCTTCTGAAGTTCAATAACAGATATGGGGAAAAGGAAGTAAGGCCATGCATTTCCTAAAATGATTTGTAAAGAGCCATGGGCCCTAAGAGTATCCAGGCTTTCAAATGACTGAGAAGCTAAATTTCATGTCTGCCTACTTGAACTCTGAACACTTGGGGTCATAATAAGAGAGGAATAAAAAAGAGACAGATGGTTAGAAAAAAAGGCACCGTAGGAAAAAGAACTGACTCCAAGAGAACAGGTAGAAGTCTCTTAATGAAGAAGTTTGAGCCGGGAGAGCAGAGTGGGCAGAGAGCTTTAGAAAAGCCCAGGGGAAGGTACACGTGGAAACTCAGTGGTGGCTCTTAACGAGCCCCCTTTGGTAAACACTCTGGTTAGACACCTGTGGGTGTGAACGAAGGGCTGCTTTCCTAAGAACCACTCGCAACAGGGCAAACCTTGGACACAGTGCTGAACTCCACGCAGAGACGGGAGGAAACAAGTCAACAGGGGCCAAGGCTGAACCAGCACACAAGCGACTGCTTCCTGTCTGTGCGGCCAGTGGGCTGCTGTGTGACGTGGCAGGACAGTGGCCGGTGATTTCTGCCATGTGCGCCCCAGTGAGCACCTGCTGTATCTGGGGAGCCCAGTCCATTCAGAGAGCATCACATTCCCACCCCTTCTCCTCCACCCATTTCCCCCTCCTCAGCACTCAACTCGGGCTGCGCAAACCTCTGATATTTCGTGAGAAAACTGGGGTACTTCAAATGAGCTGCATAGATAGTTCTCCTAGTTGAAGATTATGCCTCTCCCTGGAAACCAGGGTCAAAGTCAATCATCTCAGTGGAGAGAGGCAGCTTTACAATTTCCTATCCTAGGCTATTTCTGTCATATTACTGTCATTCATAAGACAAATATACTCACATTCTTACCTCCGTGAGTTCCCATGTCCAAACATTTACACTAAATGCTAAACCTTAAATTCCATGTCTTCTCTAATAACTCTGCTAACTAGACTGGAGCTTTAGAATGAGCTTTGCCACTCACTTCCCGTTCTCCTGACCAAGAGGGAACACCGTCTGAAAACAAACAGGCACTTCCAAGGGCAGGGGGAGCACTGGCTGGGGGGCTCTGGTACTAACTGTGCAGCCGTGCACCAATGGCTCACCTTCTCTGAGTATCGCTG
Organism: Mesoplodon mirus; assembly: GCF_964341445.2. Taxonomy (NCBI): domain Eukaryota; kingdom Metazoa; phylum Chordata; class Mammalia; order Artiodactyla; family Ziphiidae; genus Mesoplodon; species Mesoplodon mirus. The sequence continues at coordinate 77,010,159 of NC_138988.1, read as the reverse complement.
TCGTCAGGTAGAAGATGAGAAGGGATGGGTTATCTCTAAGATGTTTTCCAGCAATGAAATGCTATGATTCTAACTACTCGGAAAATTGGGCTCCCAACCCTCAGTCCTTTCTGGAGTCGGTAGTTGCAACAGCAAGGACCGAAGCCGCCCTGAGCTGATCTGGGGCGGCTGGGAGAGGAAGTGATGGGGGCTGACACTCGCGGTGTGTCCCATCACAGAGCGTTGTGGCCCACGTGGGCAGAGAAGGCACCGTGAGCGGGATTTTGACTCCCCTCCTGTCCCCAGCCAGGCGGTCTCCAGCTGACTAAGGTGGCCACCAGAAACGCTCGGCAGACCACCAGCCCAGCCGATTCCAGAGCGTAAGGCTGAAATCTGAGAAAAAAGCAGCAACCTGTTCGGATAGAACTGGATGCTACGCGGGGTGCACCAGGCATGACGAGTTATGTGTCAGTACAAACAATGGGAGGAGGGGGACTTAGGAAATCCCAGGGGACCATGGTGGGGAAGAGAATGAGAAATGACAGGTACAGCCTGAGACGTCACAGCCCCTAACAAAATGTCAAAAGAAAAACCAGAAGGAAGTTAAGACAAGGTAATGAGAAGTGCCTTTTTTCAGTACCACCAATTTGGGGCTGGATGGAACTCATCACTGTCTTACAGATAATGAGGGAATTTTCTTATTTTCTTTTTAGTTAGGGCTTCTCGTTGACAGAGCAGAGTCTGCAGAGTTCTTCCTTATATTAAGGAAAACATGTCTCCCTGGAACTCCACTCACCCCTCATCATTGCTGCCTGGGATTCCTCGTCCACATGACAGTTATTACGTTATTTGAAGATAATGCCTTTAAAGCTTGCTACATGATAGACAGTACTTTTACATTCTCTTACCCCATTTACCTAGAAAAACCTAATAGAAGAAACAAAAGGCTATACCATATGTCACACCTAACCTGGCCTCAGCCTCGGCACATCCGGGACCTCAGTGTAAAGGTAGCAGAGGGAAGGGAACTAGCTACAAACAGGTAGGACCAGGATTTGAGAAATAACTGGGATGTGGTGCTGGCCAGGGGAAGTGACCTTAGTTCAAATCACAGTATTGAAGTGGATGCAGGAGATTCAAGTTCAAATCAGGCTATTAACATCTAGCAGGTGAGATTATAGCAGTCGGGGTGTTACAGAAGGTCCCCAGACATGGTGAATCCTGTTGTCGGATGGATGACGGTATTGTCCACGGTTCCAAGAACTGGCTCCCACTCCTTCATTCAAAAAATATCTATTGAGTACCTCCTCTGGTACTCTGCTAGGTTCTAGAGATATTAATGATGAATAAAGAGTCTGCCTGCCCTCATAGAGTTTACAGTTTGGTGGGAGAGGCTGACATTAATCAACTAATCATATAACTGTGATAAGTGCTAAAAAGGAGATGTCCTTGGCATCATAAGAAAGTACAGTGGGGGACTCCAGCCAAGGCTGGGAAAGGCTTCTCTAATGATGCGATGATTAGAGAAGGGCAAGCAGAAGTCCAGTGGATACGTAGGTGGGGTTAAGAGGGCTTTAGGTAAAGCGAACAGCATGTATCAAGTTCCTGGCATGGGGGCAGTAGAGCTTTCCTGAAGAGTTGAGGAAGCCAGGGTGGTTGGACAACTGACAAAAGGTTCAAGACAGTGTGAGAAGAGACTGGAAAACAGGCAGGGAGGACCCAGGCTATGCAGAACCTGCTGGGCCACGCGAGAGGTTTTGGTCTTTAGCCTAAGTGCAATGGAAGGTCACGGGGGTGTTTTTAAGTATGGGGTGGCATCATCAGATGCACATTTTTAAAATCTCCCTCTGACAGCATCGTAATAGAAACAGGGCAGAAGTCCAGCCCAGGACACACACAGGGAAGGGTGTGTAGGGAAAACGGCAGCTGAAACAGATGCAAGGGTGGAGTCCAGGAGCCGCACTCAGGGAACCAGGAAGCAGCCTGAGGCACTCAGCTGCCTCTGCACATGGTCCAACCAGGGGGATGAGGTCCTGAGATGCCTCAGCTGCATCAGATTGGCTCTGCGTGGGCAAGGTGAGCCTGCGATCAAGGGCCTTGGGCCTGCAGCTGTGATCTGGGCAGGCTCCACCTCATACTTTCTGGTTCACGGGTAAAGCCTGGGCATCTGTACAGCTAACAAGCTCCCCAGGTGATGCGAATACACGCCAAAGTCTGAGAACAACAGGCATCATTTTTACTGATGATTGTTAGAAAGGAAAATTACCCAACACTACTCTGAATTAATCTTCCCTATCAGGAAGAATGATCTTCAAATAGAATGAGCAAAACAAACATGCTTAAGAGGAAATTAAGGCCCAAGAGACGTGAGGAGATAAGAGAGAGCAACCCACTGCTTTAAATGAATTCAAGTTCCTGCTCCAAGATGAACTACGCCCCACAATATTGCAAGAATGTATGGAGACTGGCAGATAAAGGGCTTCTCGTTGACAGAGCAGGGTCTGCAAAGTTCTTCCTTGTATTAAGGAAAACGTGTCTCCCTTGAACTCCACTCACTCCTCGTCGTAGCTTCGCTGCCTGGGATTCCTCGTCCACATGACAGTTATTATTTGAAGATAGTGACTTTAAAGTTTACTACATGATAGACAGTACTTTTATCTCTTTCCCCATCTACCTTTCCTGAGAATGGCATTGCCATGGGTAAAAATCTAAATTGCAACTAGTTTTTTGGAGCCACGGCTTGCAGACCACTAAAAACACCTGAGTCCCTTTCAAAAGCCTGTGTATAATCAACACTTCACACTTGATGCCCAAAGTGACTATCAGAAAGCAGAACGGGTTCACTAACAACTTGTTTCCTAGGATTACGAGAACAATAGGTTAAAAGAAAGCTCCTCTGTCTGCTGTGCATCTTGACCTCAGCAAGATACACACCTTACCTCTAAAGGGATGTACACGTAGTTAAAAGGCCCACCAGGAAGTGGTTGTTGATACGGGTCACGGTCAGCTTCGAGAGAGGAACACAGTGGCATATTCAAGGACATGATAATCCTAGTTAATGTCCTGCATCTTCAGCAAAGTCTTTAAGAATGAAAAGCAACCTTCCTAAGCTTCAAGATGAGACAAAATTGGGAAAAACAGTCAACATACTGGATGAGGAGCCAGAGCCATAAAATAACCCTACAAGATGGAAGGAGGTGAAAGTGACACAATGAAATCGACAAAGAACAAGGGTACCGTGTTGCATTTGGTCAACTCCAAGACGGGGACGGGGAAGTCTGCCCTCAGAGCAGAGTTTTTCATGGACTGCAAGCCACAGTGTGATGGGATGACAAAAAGTCAGCACAATCTTGAGATGGATTAACAGAGCACGAGTGGACCCCTACCCCACTGGTCAGTGCTGGAGGGTTGTGTTTTCTCAAGGTAGGGTCAGCCCAGAGCCCTGGAGAAGACAGAACAAGACAAGGCATGGGACCTCCATCTGTCACATGAGGAAGGGTTAAGGAATGGCCAAGAGCTCCCATCTACCCTCAGCCTTTCCATGAGGCACCTACTTTCCTTCCTCCTAACCTTTCCACTTAGCTGTTGCTCATTCTCCAAGGTCACTAGATGAGCCAACTCCTCTTCAGAAGTTCTTCTGTCTTTACCCGAACCTACCAACCTCCAGAACATTCTTCCACATTGGTAAGTGGCTCAACATCTTCCTCGTTTCCCTGACTTGCACCGAGTCCTACTGAGTCCTAGAGAGACTGTCATTCCCACTGACCATCAACCACTGCAGAGCCCACTTCTGTTCACAAGCTGCAACCACTTCAGGAGACAATCACTGCTGACTGGCTCTTCCCAGCATCTCTGTCCTTACCTCGGTCCTGCTCAAAGTCATTTTCCTTTCCCCCCACTCACCTTGCTGACAGCCCCAAAGGTGTACTGTTCTTCTAACCCTTTCCCCTACACCCTCCCCACCTAAAACCACCTTGTCAGACTTCACCTTCCCGGGACACTGATTTCTAATTTCAGCCCTGAGAGTTCCAGAATCTCCTGGTGCCTAAGTTTTCTTATTCGTTAAACAGGGTTCACAATACTGACTCTTCTGTGAAATCTGTCCTCTTACTGACTCTTCTGTGAAATCTGTGACAACCAGCTGTTTTTAAACAGTTAAAAAGCAAGTCCTTATCAAAATAAACAAAGCCCTGGAAAGAATCTGATGGTCTTAACTGGGAAAAGTGCCATACAATTTTATTCCTGGAATACTTCTGCATATATTAAAATGAAAAAAATGGAATGAAAATACTTTTCAAACTGATAACATCTGTAATATAATGTTGCTGCTATTAATACCACATAGTACAATAAACTCCAGCTCTCTGTTTGAAGGCCTGGGTGCCCATCCACAATTCAACATCAAAATACACCATTAGAGCATCCATTATATCAAACCACATGCCTGACTCGCCCCTCTCCTGGGGTAGCCCCGGAGGTTGAATATTTCATTCAAAGTTAGACTCCTATTCTGATCATTCTTCCCAGAATCCACAGCAAAAGGTAAAAAGGGGCAAGAAGGGTCCCTAGGCAACTAGTAAAGACACGCATACATGTGTGTACACTATACACATATACAGATATGTAAAGCTCAAACTAAATATAAAACTAAAAAGAGAAAGATGATGCTTTGGAAAAGAATGAGAGAACGAAACCCAGACTTCCTCTGGGCAGAGTCCTGAAGTCAGGCTAGAAATGGAACAGCCTTGGGGAGGGACAAGGAGAGGCATCGTGAAGGAGATCGATTCTCCTTATCATGATTCGATATTAACTGAGCATCTTGTATTCCAGACAGGAGACCATTACAATGACAAGATTTTGGAATTTAAGAAATTGATTTTTCTTGGAACATTACCCGTCTTGTGTTTTTCTAAAAGCGTAATAAAGTCAGAACATCTTCAGTTAATAGGGAATTCCAACCGACGGAAGTCCAGAGACCTTTAAGGAGCTCATCTACGAATGATGCCAACAGTTGCAGTGACCACACAGCACACTGACAGCCAGCCCTTCACAGGGTCATACTGAGCTTTAGCCTTCCAAGCAGCCCAGGTCGGACCTGAACTCCACTCTTCCTTGGTAGATGGCTGCCAGAGTTGAAGAGGTGTGAAATTGTGTTCACACACAGGATTTGTGCTATTTCTTCATAAGAACTGTAACCAGCAACCTCCTCTGAAAAGCTTTCCCGCTCACACGTGTGTACGGCAGCAGCAACTTTTCCTGGCTATTCTGCCCAAAAGATCTCAAAGGAAGAAGACAGGACAAGACTCTGCAGTAACTTCAGAAATGAAAACACAGCACCACCCAATTGAAAGAACAGAACTTCCAACCACCTGCCCTGAGTGTGGTGATTTCGGTGCCTTAAGACACAAGATGCCCATAGGTGAGGAGGACCACAGTGATCGTAAAGCAGGGGACCTCATTTGACTCCCACTCCCCACATCCTACAATTCTTCTCACACTGAAGGCACCCCCTGCTCAGTAACAGTCACGGTGCCCCTCGTGGGTTCATCCTCTTCACACTCACAGCCACCACCACCCACCCTCGCCCGCTTCACCTCCCAACTTGTTTCACCCGAAAGAACTGCGGGGTCACTCGGCACTTGAATAGGACGGTAGTTTGGGACACGGCTGCTCAGCTGTGCTTTCCTATTTCTAAAAGGCTTTGCTAGTAAATGTTTCAGTGCAAGCACAGCGGCCTGAGGGCTATAACAGCCAAACACATACACAGCTGAAGCCCAGCTGGCCAGGATCCTCTTAATGCTTAAAGGAGCATGTTTGCCAAGGGGACACAGCAGCAGACTGAAGTTGGGCAGAAACAACTTCGCTTCGGGCAAGGTAACTGCTGATAAGATCATCATCATCCTACGTGATACCTGGCAAGTTGATTTTCAGGATATCCCTAAAAAGGTTACCTTGAATATAGGCTCATATATACTGTCCTTTAATTAGCAAAAGCAATTATATTGCATTTTAAAGCTTAATTCAGATACTCCTAATGCATCCCTTTTATGAACATTTCGTCTCTGAGGATCCTAAATAATATCTGATGGAGAAAGAAAAAGACATTGGTCCATTAGGACACGTGCCACTTAGACAGTCAGCAACATGGCCGACTCAATGGCCATGAGGCTGGTTGCCCACTAAGAGTCTGGAACTCACAGTCAACTATAGTAGCTCAAGAGGCCTTTAGCAGCTCAGTTCTCGAAGAGTCCATTTCCTCCACCTATAAAATATGTACTTTACAGAATTGTTTTAAGGCTTTAACAAGAACTTTATGTAAAACTAGTTTGTAAATGGTAAAGAGCTGCACAAAGTCTGAAATGGGAGGAAACTGGGCCAAGAGAGACGTACGCTTCAGCCTCCTGAGGGTGCCTGGTGGTTGAGTGCACAGGATCCTCCAGCTACATAAATCTGGCCTTAATTCCTATATTTATGACTCACTGGTGTGTAAGTGGGACCTTGAGCAAGTTACTAGCCTCTCGGACCCTCAGTTTTTACAACAACGCTACCCATCTCATAGAACCGTTGTGAGAAATGCCTGCTACACGATACACAGTCAATAAATGGCAGCTATGAGTAATCCAATCAAAGAGGTACTAGAAAAATATTCAGGGTAGGATAATAATGGGTCACACTTCCTGAAGAAGTCAAACACCTGTTCATTCATTCATCACCAAACCGAAAGTCACCAAGCAGTGGGCACCACAGAAGACAACAGGGACACAGAGGTCAGTAAAACATGGTCCTAGACTTTGAAAGTTCAAACTCTGACGGAGGAGACAGACGTGTACACAAATAATTGTCACCATGTGCAACGGTGGTGTGGGAGCCTTAGACTCAGCTTGGGTGGGTTGGAAGAAGCCTGACAGAGGTGCCAGAATTTGACCTGAGTTCTGACTGCGACCATCCTTAATTCCCTCTGGGGCTACTGCAGTCACTTCCTAAGGATGACCCTGCTCCTACCACTGCCCCCTTACGATCCATGCTTCACACAGCAGCCAACGGAGTTCTTAAAAGCCTGTGAATTAGATAATGTCATTCTCTTGCTTCACATCCTTCAATAGCGCCCCACTGTGGTCTGGACAAAACCCACACTCCTTACCAGGGCCTTGAAGACTCTCCTTAATCGAGCCCCTGCCCGCTCCCCTTTTTCACTCCGCTCTACCTATCCTGACCTTCCTGTCCCCTGCACACACCGCATCACTGCTCCCTGAGAGCCTTTGCCTGAGCTTCCCCTCGACCAGAAATGCTGCTCCTCAGAGATCTTCAAAGCTCTTCAAACTTTCCCATCAAACTTAGCTTCTTCCCTCCCTACACTGCTCTCTCTCCCATTACTCTATTTCATTTCCCCAAAGCTTCCATTATTATCTGAAATTATCTTGCATGTATGCTTATTGACCCAATCGCTGACTATATGTCACCAAAATGTGAGCCCCTGGTGAAGAGTAACTATACTATCTTGTTCTCTTACACTAATGCCTGGCAAAAAATAAGCACTCAATAAATATTTTTTTAGGAATGAATAACAGAATCGCAGAATGCCCACCCCCAAGGTTACATGAATTTCCCAATCCGTCAAGGGCCTGAGTCAGCTTTCTTTTCCTCTAGATGCGGCTCACCCATCCAGAGAGTACTGAGTTCAAAACAGTGCTTATCTTGACAACACCTCCTAACATAGTCTCCCTACTCCACTGCTACCACCATGTTCTGAATCCAAAGAGGTGGACATTTGTGACAAGCTAGGTGTTTCCTAGCACCCAGAGACAGGCAACCGATGTCTGAAAGATTAAAAAAAAAAAAAAAAAGAGGTGCCGAGGAAGCAACTTCCTCAGGAAGCCATGGGGAGGCCCTGGGCCCTCAGGCAGAACGTCCCCATTAAAGACCTCAACAGAGTGACGGGTCAGACCTGCACTGCATAGAAGCCAGCCCACCATATGGCCAGGACCTTGAGCCCTAGGAACTGTAAGACACACTAATATGAAACAGTAAAGGCTTAGGACTTCTTCACTTTACAATTCCTAATTTCATTTCACTCTTCTGGGAGTTCAACTTGCCTTTTATGCTGGTATATAGGAGAACTCATAGTGACTATACAACCATGATCACTGTCTACAGTTTGGGGGTAAGAGCTTGAGACATCAAGAGAGCCAAGCCAATCGATGAGAGATAACTGGGCCCTTTCTGTTACAAATACCTTTATCCAAAGGATTACGTGAACTAAAATGCAGGTGTGGCATATTGGAAAGAAGTTACAAAATCCAGTCTCTTAAGGAGAATTTAATCATGTGAAAATGTAGACCCTAAACTGGAATGATACCAAATGGTTTAACCATGGACGTGTTCTACTGAAATGTGATTTCTGCTGTTATTGTTCATCAGAAGGGAACGAAGGCACCCTGGGGTGGGAAATCAGAAAGAACGGTCAACACGAACCAGGCATGATAGTCCAACCCTTCTTGCAATGATTTCTTCTTACCTAAACTTTCATTCATTCAACATTTAATGAGACGCTAGCTACCACTGTGCTAGGCACAAAAGAAAATAAATGTCTGGAATAAATCCCTCAGAGAATTTCTAATCTAGAGGGGAGATACACAGAAGCCATAAAATGAGGCTATCTCAACTGAAGCTTAGAGGATGGAGAGGCAGCCTCTAGATGAAGGTTCCAAGACTTTCATGAAGAAGATAACAGTGACCTTGAAGGATGGGTGGATCTTGTCAACAGAAAGAGACCGCCATAGATAGAACAGTGTAAGCCAGGGGGTACAGAGGGAAGACGTGTACATTATAGCCTTGGGATAGAATGTGGCTGTGCAAGGGCTGGGAAAGATAACTCTTCACTTAGACTTTAACTCAAGGACAGAACTTTTCTGCTCTCCCCCGTGTTCCCTAAGACCCAATTCTCTACATGTGGTTCACTCTAACTTACACTTATTAAATAAATAAGAAAATTAATCCAGGGAGAAAAAAAATGATCTATTCAATTCACTTTGAAGCTGCTGCTGCTACGGATGTTTCTGGGTTGTCCTAATAATCCAGGTCATTGTAGAACTCCGCATATCCTTGGTTATGGGTAGACACTTGTATTGTCTCACTAACGATATGCGGGGGTTTAAAGAAAGGGCATGTGGCCAACAGTGGGTAGGGGCAGCATGAAGGTGTGTGTAAGTCTGCAAATTTGGAAAGTTCAAGGAAGTTGTAGGGCCCAATACCTTGTGGATGCTTAAAAAAATGAGGAGACTCATCTATGAATCAATTCTACTGATGCCATCATCCCAAAATGCAGAGCTAATACTCTTGTACTATAATTCCAGAAAGTGATATTTTCATTTTTAAGAATACATCCAGTGAATATTGAAATACTGTTTTTAAATGATCATGATGGAATTGCACCATGATATTGTATAAGACCAAACATACTGCCTTAGGAGTCAAGAGACCGAATTCTGCTCCGTCACTAACGTGCTGTAAAACTGCAGACAAGGAGCTTAACCTCTGTGAGCCTCCTGATGGGGAGGAGGCTGATGCCTAGAGGTGAGCAGGGTCGGTGGAGATGGCCAGGCTTTTGCTCAGCTCACATGCTCATCCGGCAGCAACGTGCCCCGGGTCTCCTCGGAGCCTCCCTCTCTGCACTCATATGTGGGGTCAGGGGTGCTGCTAAAATGTAGATCCTCTTCACAACATTTACCTAGCTTTCGGTTAATGATATCTAAGGGGGCTTTGGATTCTAAAATGTCCTCTGGGTCCTATTTTCTGGTGTCATCTTTAGGTTTGAGGACAAAGCCTTCAGAAAAGCATCTTCTTAAATGCATCTAGCAGCACACAGGTTCCAAAGGCCATTTTAAAGGCTTTAGCCATTAGCAAAATATAATTAGTAAACAGTTAAGGATTAAAATATAGAAATCACACATTTAAAGAACCCAGGGGTTGCCAAATCATAGAACATATATTTTTCTCATATATATCTTATTAGCCATCATAAGACCCTTACAAATCATATATAAACACTTCTATATATGTATACACATACTTCTATACACATACACACACACACACACACACAGAATCTAAGGATTACTATAAAGACAAAAGGACAGCTATTATGAACCTTAATCAATGACCTAAAATCCATCACTTTAACAAACTACTGTATATAAAATAAATAACCCATAAGGATGTATTGTATAGCATGGCGAATACAGCCAATATTTTATAATAACTATAAACAGTATAATCAATAAAAATTTTGAATCACTACGTTGTACATCTGAAACTAATATTGTAAAAACTATATGTCAATAAAAAATAAAAAATAAAATAATTCAGTCCATTACTTTAAATGTAGTAGCATGCATAGCGACGAGCTTCAAATTCACAAGTTGGTGTGAATTTCACCCTGGCATTTTCATCAAGGACCCATTTCTAGTGAACACACTAACCTGACTCCTACATTTCAATAACTGGAGATTTATTTAAACCTAACACATGGCTATTCTTCACAGAGTTCTACGTTTCTTCTCTCATGCAGATATCTGGTTCTCTTCAGTGTTTAGATATTTCATTTTTATAGTTCTATATTATTTTAAAAATACATACTCAGGCATATCCATATATTCAGACTAATACACATAGACCCACAGAAACCTAAGTAAATATCCAAAAAGACATACCTAATAAGGGCAGGACAGAAGGAGAGGTAGGTCATTTCGTTTATAAACAATTATGCTTATAAACCGTTTAAGACACTCAAAACCTAACGGCTACAGACAAAAACCTAACCATTAGAAAAGATCCAAGTTGAGAGTTTATTGCACATTTTGAGTTATTTTCCTTCCCATCTAGTTGCTCTGCCAACAATAGTAACTAGATGACATGTTGAGTTCCTTGCTGCTCTCAGTACTGTGATCTGCAAATTAAAGACCTATGATGATTAGCGCACTCTCTTGTCACCATGGCATAAAAGCAAGCAGACTAGTCCTACAGGAAGATCTGCTTTTGCCCAAGTGGGGCAGGAAAAAAAAAAGGGTTGGGAGTCTTAATGCACCAACTGTGAATGATTAGTCTGTAATGCGATGCTGATATTCATTTTTAAGAAGAAAGGTAAAGCAAGCAGCAAACTGGAATGCATAAAGAGAAATGTCACATGAAGAACGGGAGCTCAATGTGAATCAGAGGGGACTTCGGTCTGCCTGATGGGCCGCTCCTTGGTCTTGCCTTATAACCACCAATTAAGGCTGCCTGTTAGCCCAGAGCAATTTTCCAGCCAACTTAATGAAACAGTTATACATGTAAGAAACATTAGCCCAGATCTGAGATGGTAATGCTAATTTTCTAATAGTGAGGGTGTGATGTTGTCCCCTGCACCACCCGGACACAATATAGAAACTGACAACAAACATTCTCCCAGACAGCATGGTATTACCGTCCCACCAGTGTGCAGACTGACATCGCTACAGAGGACAGCATCAGTAGAAACTTCCCCAAATTTTATCCCAAAGTTAGTGAATACTGGTATTTGGTTTTTATTAAAGAGAAAAAAAAAAAGAAGGCCAGTGTCTTCAAGTGTTGATTTCTTTCATCATAAGCCATTTCCCAGCTCCAGAAGCTTTGAAGTGAACGCGTCTCATCTGTCAGGCAGCCCCTCACCCCCAGCCTGCCGGAGTCTGCGAAAGTGAGACCTATGAGTCTGTCTTACCTGTAATCTGACTCTGTCCTTGTGGATTAAAAGGACTTGGTGCAGAGTTCAGGGAGGGCCGTGGGTTCTGAGGCGGGACACCTACTCTCATACTGGGATGAGGAATGCGCCCTAAATCACTGAGGCGGTCAGAGAACAAACTAGGTTTAGAGTCATCAAGCTTCTGTCTGTGCCCTGGAAACAGCAAATCATAAAATAAAAGCATATTAATTAGCTGAACAATTGACCATGCTAAATAGATACGTGAACATACATACTAGGGGTTTAAGCCAAGGAATTGTCAATACTGATCTTTATAATGATGCGTCTATATAATGCCTTCCATTTCAAAGGGCTTTGTAATAAGCATCGTCCGGTGGCAAGCATCCCTGGTTCTGTTCTAGGAATGGAGAGCGGAGGGGCCCAGAGGGTGACTCGGGGCCAAGCATCAGCGGTGAGGCCCAGACACCAGAGCCCAAGAGGGACTCTCTGGGCGCCGCCTCTGGCCTCTCGGGGAGGCTGGGAAAGGTGACTGTGTCCTGGGCTGTGTTTGTTCATTTCATGAAGGAGGAAACCTCCCCTGAAGGTTCAGAATCTGTGCATGGGACACACAGTGGGCCATACTTGGGGCAGAAACAGAGACAAACACATCTGTTAAAGGGACACTTCCATGATGATCATAAGTGACTTTTTCTTTTTTATGTTACCACTGTACCTTATGGAGACTCCTTTCTGAAAAATTAAAACTCGAACCGAGAACCCCTTTAAGAGGAAAACAGAAATACAGGCAAGGAAACTCAAATCCTCGAGAGGAATGTGGATATTTTGTGATACGCCAAAGCCTGAAAGCGTATAATAAACTATGTTAAATCAGAGAGAATGCTATTTTTATTTTAAATTTAGTACTGTGGTTCTGTAAGAGAAACTGAAAAATACCCTTTGGGTTACCATGTGAATGTGAGAATCCACTATTTAAAAAAACAAAAACCAAAACCTCACTTTGTCTCTCTTCTAGTTTATTCAAGTGTAAAATCCACAGAAATTCTAGATATTAAAGAACTATGTAAGTTGAAATATAACCAAGGTACTAAGACTTTTTAAAAATCATCCAATCATTCTTAGCAAAGAACATGGTATTGCCTTGGTGCAGGTATAACTGGAAAACACCTGAATCTTGATGCGACATTAGTTAAGTGTAAATCTGTAGAGTGGGACTATGGTGAACAAGTACAATAATGCCTACTGCCTAAACAGAAATATATTCCATATTCTGTACCAGTGAAGCCCTGGTATGTTGCCCCAACAGTTTAGTAAAATGTTAAGCAACGGAAGCTGATTCAAGGAAGAGCCATTTAAGATGATGACTAGAATAAGAATTTGCAGGAAAAATTAAGGGTATTAGGAGTAGTATCTATAACAGAAGAAAACCCTGAAGGAGGATTATGAAGAGCCTTCAAGAATGGGAAGGTAGATTCTACAAGTAGCAAGAACACCTTATCTCCCACTTAGTACAGGACAAGAGGAATATATCAGGACAGGGTTAAGCTGAACATTAGAATTCCCCAACTATAAGCTGTCTTCCTAAGACAAATTCCTTATTTTACTTGCCCCCAAATGTATTTTCCTGTCTCCTTTTTCATTGCCTACCCAGCCCAAAGAAAACAGACAGGAAGCCAAGGTTTGGTAATAGGAGTGTAGCTGTCTCCCCAGCCAAACATGTTCCAACTAAGGCCCATTAACTGAAATGCACCCACCACCCTATTTCCTGCCAGTGTAAGTCTGGGGCATGTGCTACAAGTGAGGGGCTAAGATTGGGAGAAAAATGATCAGGAAAAACTAGGGAAACTCATTGCTTACTGATAGTCGTTTTCCCCACCATTTATGACTTTTTATCCAGATTACACATAGATTTTAGAAATCTAAAGGACCTTTAGGGATTACCCAAAACAGCTCGAAGACCCCAGGAAGTGAGGTGTTCATAGATGAAGTGACCAAGGCCTGCAGAGATAAAACAACTAGCCCATGGGTCTTAGCTATTGACTAGCTCAGCCTGGACCAGGATGCAGCCCGGATCCTAGGGGACTCAGCCTTCCATACATCATGTGGCACCAACCATGCTGGATCCCAGCTTCTCCCTTCCTCTCCCAGCTGCTACGAAGGACTGAAAATATCCAGATCGCCAGAGTGAGGCACCTGAGGACTAAGCCCTGGGAGGTGTCAGGCTGGTTTTCAAGGCAGGCAGAAGCAGCAGCAAGGATTCAGTTACAAAGTTAATAGCTCACCCATTACCCTAAACAAACTTCCATCAGTATACCTCGCTGTGTCTTACAAGGTTCACGATTAGAGAATCATACAGTACTTGTCACACTTAGATCCATGGATTCTGTTCCTCATACACATACCAAAAAAAAATAAAGGATTGCTGTAGTGTTGATACAGCTGTAAACATTAACAAGAAAGCTTATGGAATTGTCCCTGGAAGTTATTTAATAGGCCATATTTTTGGAATGGCAGATTCCCTGAGGGCTGGCGGTGGGGGAGGGCTACACGATCTTGCATGGTTCCTTTATATACTGGGGCTTTATGTGGGCCATGGGTCACAAGAAAATTTAATAAGCTTTGCCTCTGCTTTCTACAGCCCTTTCGTTAGGTTTTCACAGAGACCGTATGAGATGTGAACTCAGTACACAAATGTGTGAGGACACGTTTATTTTCTCTGAGTCCGGTGCTTCGGGGCAGTAATAGGAGGTCGTAGGCAGGAATAAAGGACCTGGAGGAGTACGGATGTGTGCGAGAAATTTCAGAGCAGGTGAAATTTGAAGAGCCTCAATCACCTTTTGGAAATGATCTTCGAAGGCAAGCCACCGAGTATCTACACACACCCTAGAGTAGTTCGGGGAACATCCATCTGCAGCTGCATCTACACAGAAAACATACCCATTTTTCTTCCTAGAACGTCTGCCCCTTCACAGCCACCACCACGACCACAACAAAATTCTTACAGGAGAATGAAGAGCAAAAGCCGAACGGGTTCTTCATCCTTCAACCATGACAAAGAACTGCTACCGCTAAACCACATCAGGGTGACACAGGAATGACGGGCTGAAAGAAGACGTACTTAAATCCTCAGCACCCAAGCCGTCCCTTCGGAAACTGGGGACTCGGAAGACAAAGGGCACACGGACTTCAATCAAGGACAGGCTACTCTGCCACGGTACAGGGAGAACCAAACCTCATCCAAAGGGCCAAAGAGTGGATCTTCCAAGCAGGAGGAAGCTATAAAGAATGGAGAACTGCTGTCCCCATGTTGCACAGTCTTGCATATCTAAGACTATGCAAAAGCTCGGTCCTGGATCTCCTTTTTCTAGTTGCACTGCCTGCCTTGATCAGTGGCTCTGCCATCCAAGCTGAATAAAAATATCCTCTACGGAGCTTTGAAAAATATAGATGTCCATCAGCTCAATTAAATTGGGAGCTCTGGAAGAGGGTCCTGGGGAAAGTTATTCTTTAAAAGCTCACGACATAGTCCAACGTGCAGCTGAGGTAGAGAGCCACAGCCCAGGACGATCCCACAACCCCACTAGCTCAAGGCCACCGACTCACGTCCATGCCTCCCCCCATCGCTAGGGTGAGCCCTGACCTCTGCCCTGAGTTTCAGGTTTGTGTGTCCCTCTGCCTACTTGACTTTGACTCTCCCCTGGGACATCTCAAAGGTATCTTAAATTCAGCATATTTAAGACAATTCTTGCTTCTTCTCTCCAAGAAACCCCGTTCCTCCCTAAGAGTCCCCCATCTCGGATGGCACCAGCCACTCAGTCCCTTAAGCCAAAAACCTTAACACTTCCCTTGATTTCCCCTTATCCCTCACTCCCCACATTCAATCCATTAACAGGTTTTGTCATTTCCATCTTGAAAGTCTATCTTGAATCTGTTCAGTTCCACCAGCACAACCCTCACCCAGGACCCCATCATGTCTCTCTGGGCCTCTGCCATTGTCTCCCTTAGTGTCCCATTCCAGGACTTTTCCATTTTCCTGAAATGCTCTCCCCAGGATTCTTTGTACAGCCCACTCCTTCTCATCCCTTAGACCTCAGGGTGAACACCACCTCCTATGAGAGGTGCCTGCCTACTAGACCCAGAATAGGTGCCCTCCCCTCGAGCACACCCTGTTTATTTCTTTGATGGCTGTAACCACAATCTGTAATTATCTCATGCATTGATTTGTCTCCCCTGAAAGACTATGAGTCCAACAAGAATGACTGCTCTGGCATGTTTACAGCTGTAATTCTCACAACCCAGTTCAGTCCCTGCCGTGCAGTAGGTGCTCAATAAATGTTTATACAATAAATGAATGGGGCTTCCCTGGTGGCACAGTGGTTGAGAGTCCGCCTGCCGATGCAGGGGACACGGGTTTGTGCCCCGGTCCGGGAAGATCCCACATGCCACGGAGCAGCTGGGCCTGTGGGCCATGGCTGCTGAGCCTGCACGTCTGGAGCCTGTGCTCCACAACAGGAGAGGCCACAACAGTGAGAGGCCCGTGTACAGCCAAAAAAAATAAAAAATAAAAAATAAATGAATGAATGTTCTCCTCTTTTAGATAAAAGTCTTGGTTGAGAGAAATTTTTCTGGCCCAGGATATCATATTATAGCACTATCTTTACCAGAAAAACTCTTCCCTTCTTATTTGGCAGTACTGTGAATCCAGAAGGGAAACCCCTTTTTTAGAGACCAGCCTTTATTGATGTTTCCTAAGAAATTTCCCTGAAGAACGTTCATTTAAGTGAAAGCTTGCTTGCTTGCTTTCTGAGAAAGCTGCATTTGCTCTTACTATAATTGTTAAGCATTGCTGCAAGTCATTTAGAATCATAGAGCTGAAAAGAACAAGAGAAATCATTTTGACTCTCAGTTTTAGAGCAGTGTACTTCTTTAATGGAGAGGACTCTGAGTCGCTGAGAGGGGAAATGACTTGCCCAAAGTCACATAGTTAGTGGCAGGACGAGAACTCAGGTCTTCTGACTGCTGGTCTGGGACTCTTTTCCCTCCCATTTGCCAACCAGCTTGTTTTAGATTAAAACAGCACATCATCAGTCATTCAGAAAAAAATCACAGTCAAAAGTGAATTTCAAGTGGAAAAAAAAGTAGTTTTCAGAACAAATTTCATTCAAAAAGTTAAGTGTGTTTGGCTAAATATGACTTTTGTTGCAACAAATTCAGGGGCACAAGAAGAAAGTGTGATGGAAGGGTCACAGCATTCACACATCCCTAGAGCAAAGACACATGAGCAACGGTTAAGTCACCAACCAATAGTCTAATGGTCCCATTCTTCCCCACCCGGCTCTTTCAGTCCAAGGGCAACTCACCCATGGTGAAAGTTGGTAATGTTGCCTTTAGAACTTCTGCTTAAAAAATCACGCTTCTGAAACTGGTCCATGAAGACTCTGAAACCGTGGTATGTGAACTACGAAAACAAACGTGCCACTCTGATGTAACCCATTTTGCCCATTTTTATAAAAGTTGATTGAGCACTGCTTCACAACTCTGGAGAGGCGGGTGGGCGCCCAGCCAGAACCTCATGCTCTGTGCCCTGTATTCACAGCGGGATGCACTACGCCAATTAGTGAGCCCCCTTGAAGGATGCCCAAGTGCACTTACAGAAGAGTACGCCTTTCACAACAGGCAGGGCGTGTCACAGCCCCTTCGCTCTCACGTGGCACAGAAGGGTCATTTTGCTGGTCACTAGGGCATGATGTTTGACAGCTCCTCTCTTTACAGTGGTATTTTATATTTTATTTTATTTTATTTTATTTTATTATTATTATTTTTTTAAGCCAGAAATGGTGGGTCAAGTCCTTCTCTCTGACTTTTCTATTTCATCTCTTGTTTCATGCCTGAGAAAGTTCTTTACTTTTTTTTTTTTTTTTTAAGAAGATGTTGGGGGTAGGAGTTTATTAATTAATTTATTTATTTTTGCTGTGTTGGGTCTTCGTTTCTGTGCGAGGGCTTTCTCTAGTTGTGGCAAGTGGGGGCCACTCTTCATCGCAGTGCGCAGGCCTCTCACTATAGCGGCCTCTCTTGTTGCGGAGCACAGGCTCCAGACGCGCAGGCTCAGTAGTTGTGGCTCACGGGCCTAGCTGCCCCATGGCATGTGGGATCCTCCCAGACCAGGGCTCGAACCCGTGTCCCCTGCATTAGCAGGCAGACTCTCAACCACTGCACCACCAGCGAAGCCCTACAGTAGTATTTTAAATCAGTTTTAAACACTCACTTCTTTTATTAGGTATCTATCTACTTGTATCCTGGGTATCAGGAAGATACAATGTTTAAATAAAATAAAGTTAAAAGGCAGATCTGCAATAAAGCATCAATCAGGAATCAGTATGGCGTCCAAATTCAGGTCAGTTAGTCTAGCTAGTGTGTGCTGGGCGTCTACCATGTGAGTCTCACTAGGCATTTTAAGGAGAATGGGGGAGAAAATATATAAGATAACATCCTTGCCCTCAAGCAGTGCACAGTCTAGTAGGGAAGAGAGGCAAGCAGTTAGGTCTAACTGCAAAGGACTGTGTGTGAGACAATCACTGAAACGCTACAGTTTGGGGATCAAGTGAAAAAATATAAATATGGACTATTTCAAAATATTAAGAAAGAGGTGCTTTTGGTGATTATGTAAGAGTATGCCCTTAGGTTTTAGAACGAGTAACTAGAGGTTAAATGTCCTGATGTCTGGTATTTGCTCTAAAATATTTCAGCAAAATAACAAATGAAGCAAATACAGCAAAATGCTATTAATTATAAAACAAGGCGATGGGTACCTGGGGTTTTATGAAATATAATCTCTTTTAATGTATGTTTGAAATTGTTCACAATAAAAAAAAACTTTAAAAACTAATAAAATGCCATTGGAAGAACAGGGGAACAACTGATGCTGACTAAAAGGGAAGAGGAAACCCTCACCGATGAGATCATTACGTCCTTGAAGGTGGAGGAGGATCCTGATAAGCAGAGAAGGAAGCAGAAAAGCTAGTTGGAGGACAAATGACAGAACCATGATAACAAACGTCCTGTGAGACAAGATGGTGCTGAACATATATGTGATATTAACCTAACCAGAGGCAAACCATCTTCAAATCACTTGACACTTCTCATTTGACAACATTAATTCTTTTCAACGATGCAACATATATGGAAATCTGTCTTTTAAGACAGATCTTTTCATCCCCTGACCAATAAAACAACACTTTGGCAGCCCCTGAGACTCCTGTGCCA
This sequence comes from Mesoplodon mirus, assembly GCF_964341445.2. Classification (NCBI taxonomy): domain Eukaryota; kingdom Metazoa; phylum Chordata; class Mammalia; order Artiodactyla; family Ziphiidae; genus Mesoplodon; species Mesoplodon mirus. Next base: position 76,991,204 of record NC_138988.1, on the reverse strand, counting down.
TGCCGTCAGGCCTACCTGGAGGAGAGGGGGGTCTGGGAAGACATGAGCTAATTTTGCTGCCAGCAAGTCAAGTGACAGAATGAAATCTGGTCCAATACCCCAGGGCTCAAGCCACAGGGTAGAAGCATCTAAGAATATTGTGACAATGACTTAGAGAGTAAAAAGGAAAAGGGGAGAGGACTTGAACCAGAATTACCATTTTTCAGAGTAAATTGGTTATATGCAACAGAGATGCTATTCCACAGCAGTTCTGGGGGGACAAAAATGATGCCTTCAATTCTAATCTCTCTACCCTGAAAGTGGCACATGAAAGAGTGTTTGCAGGGAGGGATTAGGGAACAGGTTGACTAATTTTTTTTTTTTTTTTTGCGGTACGCGGGCCTCTCACTGTTGTGGCCTCTCCCATTGCGGAGCACAGGCTCCGGACACGCAGGCTCAGCGGCCATGGCTCACGGGCCCAGCCACTCCGCGGCATGTGGGATCTTCCCGGACCGGGGCACAAACCCGTGTCCCCTGCATCGGCAGGCGGACTCTCAACCACTGCGCCACCAGGGAAGCCCAGGTTGACTAATTTTAAAGTCATAACTCAATTCCAAATGAAATTACTTGGAATTTTACCTCTGAGGATGAGCGTTACTACATTCCCGCAAAAATGGAAGATGACACAGACTCAAGTGAGATCTTAGGGAAGCCATGCAAAGTTTGGGTCCAAATACTTTATTGAGGCTCTAGGTTAAATACCTTGATTTTCTGCGTTCCTACATACATGTGAAAATGAAAATACTATTGAGAAAAGTGAAACTCTTATCTGTTTACATTCAGATGACTACATTTCACTGGTGGTTTGCGAAAGTCTAAAAATCGAAGACCTGTACCCTTGTCATGCACCCAATGTTTAGATAAGTTCTTCACCTCTCCCTGACACAACTCCCCGTGCCACTACAAACAGTCCCAACCAGCTTCTCCTCTAATTTCCCTGTTTCCATTAATATAACTGTTTTCTAGTCTCCCAGGCTCAAAATCCAGCCTAGGTCTTTTCCACCTCCCTTTCCTAGACCCCAGCATCCGGTCAAGCCCATGCCTGTAGTTTCTGCAGGTCTAGCCCATATACAGGGATGAGCCCCTAGCTTCCATTCCCACTAGGAGCACTCCTAACCTCTCACTTGTGGTTAAGATGCCAGAGCAGCAGGCTGGCATATATGAAAGGGCACCAACCAGCTGTATGACCACAGCAAGGGTTTAATGGAACTCTCTGAGACCCAGCAAAAACGAAGAGTTAGTTTCCATAATTTCTAAAGTCCTTTCAGTCCCTAAATCCTAACATTAACGTTATGTACCTGTTCAAACTCTTTCAGTCGTCTTACAGTGTCTATCAAATTAAACAGAGCCCCCTGACCCCAGTAAACAAGAACCTGGAAAAGACGGTCTCAGTGTACCTTATCACACTTTCTTCCAATGGCTCCAACCACACTGCTCCTGGCCTATGCCCCACTCACACTGGACTCCCCACAGTTCTTCAGAGTCCCCGTGCCTTTGCCCAAGCTGCCTCCTCCACTCAGAACTGCCTCTCCCCAGCACCTCCATTTGGCCAAATCCCTTCCCAGTCTCAACCTGGTCACCACATTTGTTCTGGTCTTTTCTGTCTCTAGGGCCTCGGTGAGCCCTCTGGTTTCTATCACAGCAAACTGAGAGCAGCTACAACTGCTTTTTGTCCACTACATGTGGTTATACTTAAGTGTAGTAGGCATTCAGTAAGCATTAACTTTCTGTGAATTGATATAAAATATTTATATAAAATGTCAAACCCTAATATCTTAGATTCTCCTGGACGTGACTGTGAACCCCCTGAGGATGGGTGTCACGTCCTACATCTAACACGTAACTTTGAGCCTAGGTACAGAGAAGGCACACAACAAATACTTGTTAAATTAGTAAATAAGAACATTGTTACATTTAGAATTATCTCTCCTTTTGTCCAGTAAAGGTCAGAGAGGAGGGGGGAATAAAAAGGCTGGTTATTGGGCAACATTTCCCACAGTTAAATTGATGAGTCTCTAATCTTTGCTGGGAAAGGCTGCTGAGTCATCCTTTTTCCTGAGACTATGCTGTCTGGTTCAGGTCAAAAACTATTTCGGGACTAGAATAATGAAATGGACTAAGAAACTGTCTTCATGTTTAAGGAAGGCCTGGAGCCCCTCCGAGCCACTGGAAATTAGCAGCCGTGGAATATGATGTGTGCATGGGGCCCCAGAGCTCACACAGGACGGCCCGTGAGACAAGACAGCCCTAGACCACTGTTAGTGTGTGGCTTCAGACAGAGGACCACAGATCATAAACAAATCCCCTTCCAGGAGATTCTTCTCTGATGGCATTTCAAAAATGAACTAACAGATCTTCCCTCTAAGGGCCTTCTTAATATATAAACCAATTTCTAAGGAAAAAAAAAATGATAATCACTACCACATATCTTCAAGAGCTCTCTTTCGAGCCCTTGAACAGTCAGGCATGTAGAATTCAGAGTTTATCAGGAAAGAAGAGAAGAAGAACAATTTCACCCAAGAGAGGTCTGAAGGCTTCCAAGTCTCTTGGGTAAAAACATAATTATGGGAAGAAAAACATAATCTACTCAAGAGACATAATTACATAGTTAAGCCATAGACTCCATAGAAATATTCTAGGAACTCCAGTTCATAGAAAAAAATGTTAAAAGCTTGAATTTGCTTTCTTTTAATAATAAGAGGCGCCAGTTTAGATCAGTGAGTAAAAAGTTCACTCTCCCAAACTCGTATGGAGTCATTTTTTAAATATAATTAGATGCATGAGAGAGATCATTGAAGGACAGCCTCTTTCAAAATGTAGGCTTCTAAAGGTTAAAGAATTCAAGATCTTTTGATAAATACACAAATGAAAGAATTGTGAGACATTAATTCGCATGTATATAAATGCAAGTTACTCTACAACTTTTAGATTTTAGGCTGTGGCAGATCCCGACAATCAAAGAATAAGTATCTGGAAGAAAGGACCGTCGCTCACCAGGGAATAACCCCTGAAAAACATATGCTTAGAGTACAATCCTTTTTCTTGAAATAATGGAGTCAAGCAACCTGAAATATCTAAAGAAAGAGAAATTCATGGGAGGTAAGGAGAAAAAAAGATTTTTAAAATGTAAAGAAAGACCAGATGAAAGCGTAATGGAAATACACAGGAGGAGATGTAATATTTTTGCAGGCGGTGGAAAAAGAACTAAACCGGGAACCTGGCTGACTTCAGCTCAGCCCCTCTCCTCTGTCCTAATACGTCTCTAATCTACTCTGCCTCTTTACCTCTAAATTCTCTGGCACTTTCTTTCTAGTTCTGATCCTGCTACCCTTGACTTTGCCTGCCTGATGTTTCCAAGGGATGCTTCTTTCCAGCTTTACTCGCATTCAAAATAAGATTATATGAATTCGAATTTTTCAGAGCTGGAAGAGAATGTGGATTTCACCAGACCATGTTTTATTTTAGAAAAGGAATTGATGCCCACAAAACCCCTGTGACTTGTTTGAAGTCACGGAAGTAGGCAGTGACACTGGACACCAGCCCCTGACCAGCTTCTTCTGTCCTCTTTTTCATATGCCAGGCTGCCATACAAGGAAAGAAAGAAAAAAAGGCTAAGAAAAAGAGACCTAAAAAGAACAAACTAAGAAAAGGCCGAGAAGCTTAATTCAGAGATTTTGTTACATTATACCCAGTCTTACTGACTCCGTTTTATCACAACACATCTTGTTCTACTAATTACAACCCAACATCCACAACTGTCCTGGGCCATCAGAATCCGCATCTCTCCCTTCAGTTTCTGGGAAATGAACAAAAGATCTCTTTCTCTATGTCTACACTTCACTCACGAAACTTAGTAAAACTCGAGTGTGTTAGTTCTGAAAACATTTCCTTTGCCTTCTTTGACTATAATATATTCATACACACCACAGTTTTGTGTTACTGGCCTTTACAGAGACCCCACTGAGAGACGTAAAGATTTTTTTTCTTAACGGTAACGTTTTAGGCAATGGAAATGGTAGTTTCCATAGTTGAACAAAAAGCATCACTGTTTATTTGCCAATAATCCAGCTAAACATGGATGGCATTATTCTTCAAAGAGTCTAGTGACAACTAGCCTACAGACTGTCACGCAATTCCTGGATCCTGGCTGAGTTTCCTTAGCATGCGATCTTCTCTGTTTCTCTTTCATTATTACGGTTTGGGGCATGTGCTGTGTGACTCTGTGTGTGTTTCGAGCAAAGAAAAAAAAAAGCACTACATCGAAGCAATTAAAAAGTGCAAAGAGCTCCTCTCTTGACATTTGCTGCTACAGCCGAGGAACATCATTTTCAATTTTCCCCTTTCTGTAACAGGAAGAAAATGTTAAAAAGTAATAACCGAGGAAAAAGTCAGCCAGCTCCCGCAGCCTGGTCTTGCTGTGCTGAATGGCAGTGAAGATCATAGAAGAAGAAAAAAGAAAAAGACAGGGGAGAAAAAAGAGGGGGAGGGGGAGAATTTCTTGCTTAAACTGGACCTAGTCCAGCTGGCAAGAAGAGGTGGTTTTCTTAACGCTTGCAAAACCTGATTACTTTTTTAAAGGAATGAAGAAGGAGAGGTAAACACAGCCATTAAGACAGATTTAAGGTACTTAGCTTTAATCTGGTCTAAGGCCTCTCCAATTGTCTGCCGCTCTGCAATTCTCTGCTCGCTAGACAGGAATAGGGGGTATGTCAGTGTCTTCCGAGCGGCCAGTGCTGTCAGCTGAGCTCTGTGGTTACCCTCTCAGGTCAGGCATGGAAGGAACAGCGGCTTAAGCAATAATGGATGGATGTCTGTTATGTGCTGTGTCTGTCAGAAGTCTGTTCTACTACATTAAAGGACTATTGTGTTTATATCTCCACAACAGGTCTCAAACAGACTGTTTAAACATGCTTAAACAGGAGATGTCTTTGAAATAACCCCCCTAATAAAAGTCAGATGGGTAAGGAACTGAAAAATGCCATCAACAACATTAAAAAAATAACAACCTCATTTCTCTCTAAACTGCAAGGGAAACATGATATAAACTCCAAAATAAAACAGTTTACAAGTTAAACTCAGAAAAATTCCCTCGTGGATCAGCAGCCTTTTCCAATGGAAGAGAGCTTATCCACCCATCCATACACCCTTCCTAAACGCTGTTGCACAATGTACTAGAGTCTTGATAGACAGATAATTGCTTTGTTCAGCCATGTGTAATGAAGGGAGTCTATTGTGTTAATCCCGGTACTCTTATCTTCTGCGAACTCTGAATAAAGAACTGAAAACTCTACCCTCTTCATTCCAAAACAACCAGAGTTTACTCACTTTCAGATCTGCTAAAGTGTTCTTACATTCCACTCTTGTCACTAAAGGTGCCAAGTATTTTGAGTAGGATCAAGTTATTGTTATATAAAAGGGAATCTAAAGTGGTGTTAAATGGAGTTAGAAGATAGCAAGTTTTACCTTTTTTTTTTTCAAGGCACAACAGACTAGAAAAGTGCATTCTTGTCAAACCCAAGGAAGTGGGTTGGCGGCCATTTTTTCAGAGCTCATCATCAGCACCCCCTCAATGAAAGAACATGATAGAGACACCAGCTCAATATTTTTTTTTTTTTTTTTTTTTTGCCGTACGCGGGCCTCTCACTGTTGTGGCCTCTCCCATTGCGGAGCGCGGGCTCCGGACGTGCAGGCTCAACGGCCACGGCTCACGGGCCTAGCCGCTCTGCGGCATGTGGGAACTTCCCAGACCGGGGCACAAACCCATGTCCCCTGCATCGGCAGGCGGACTCTCAAACACTGTGCCACCAGGGAAGCCCAATATTTTTTTAAATATTAAAAAAAAGAACCTTCAGGTGATTAAAATTAAACCTTTTTTTCCAAAAGCAGATGTAAAGTTTTAAAGATTTTTGTCTGCTGGCTTCGTGCTGAATTATCTAATCAGTAATGACAGTTGAAGATTTTTCTTTTGTCTGCATAAAATGTATAAAGTATTGGCTTTTCCACATACACGTGTATATGGTTATAAATTTACATTATCTCTATTACATGCATACATATATATGCACAGAGAGCGAGAGCCCAGTGGAAGGGACAGAGATACCACCAATGTCAGTTCCATGTCTCTTTCCAGGTAACTGGGATGTTGTCCTCTTGAGGCCCAACATGCTATATACTCTACTTACACCAGGACACCACAACCCTTCTGACTACTGAACACACCATCAGCCTAATTAGATGCCTTGGTTTTGTTTCAAAATGGCACATGCTTAAGAATCCAGGAGGTCCACTGGAAAAGAAGGAATATGGTCTGGAAAGTGGGGTAACCAATGAAACAACATCCTCATTTTATTCCTACCCTTCTAGGTTCTATCACTTTCATGGACCTTAATGGTCACAGAAATGATATCCTTTCTGCTCCAAAGGTAGGCTCTTCCCAAGAATTCACTGGCCTAATGGCTCAAGAAGTCCTACTAAAAACCCATGAGATTCAACCATAAAACTCTGTCCAATAGAAATGAGGATTGCCCAACATGTAGTAAGAAAGATAACACATGACTAATCGTCAGGAGATTTGGGTTCTGCCACTAATAGTAGCTTGTGAACTTGTCAGGTACAGAATTTTCTCATCTGTAAGATAACAAACTACCTAACTTACAATTCTAAGAATCAGTGATGCCATGGATGCCTCACCTGTCACCATGGGTTACACACACACACACACACACACACACACACAATTAGTGAACTTAATGGAATAGTTAAAATACCAAACCACCGTCTGACTAAAAGCAGAATCCCATATCTAAATCTGGGCCTGACTTTACAAGGATCAGAAAATCTGGAGTCTGTTCCTGGCTTTGCCACCAACTTGGTTGTGGAGCTACAGGCAAATAATCTATCATCTCTATGACTCAATTTCCTCCTATGACTCAACTTCCTCATCTATCAAATGAGGATCAAAGTATTTGCATCACAGGGACATCATCAGGATGAAATGTAACAGGGGTGAAAATGTCCTACACGGAGGAAACCACGATGCAAATACAATATTCGTTTCTCAATTAAAATTTCCTAAGCACTTATTATGTACCATGAACTATGCTACACCAGTGGGCCCAGCATATACTTGGGGAGGCATCGTATAAACAAATAATGACAGCAATGCAACAGATAGCATAACTGAGGTCTGAATAGGCAAAGGGGAACCAAAGAATAAATGCTTAACTTCCAAGAGCGGACAGGAAGGGCTCACAGAGGAGATGGCATTTAAGTAAACTTAAAGGATGAGTAGAATTCAGTCAAGCAAATGCAGAAGAAAAAGACATTCCAAGCAGAAGGAACAGCAGGTGCAAAGACAGAGAGGTTAAAAAAGCATAGAGGGAACAATTTGGCGCGGCTGGGGGTGTGGGAGGGAGGGGATCGGGCAGGTCAGATACTGAAAGGCCTTGTCCACAATGTCACAGCATCAGAACTTCACCTTGTGAATAACAGGGGATCACTGAGATATTGTAGGCAAGGGTGTGCCATGGGCTGATTTATAGTTTCAGAGGACCACTTTGCTTAAAGGGGAAAACAGATCTAAAAAGCAGTGCATTTGAGGCATGAAACCAGTTAGGGGATTATTTTTATATTATAGACCAAGAGACAAACACTGAGAGTGTGAACTCAGCTACAGCCAGGCTAATGGGTATGCAGGAAAGCATTTCAGACACAGAACAGAGACAGACAGGGCAGTAGAACAAGAAGATGTAAGAGGTAAGGTGGAGGGCTTCCCTGGTGGCGCAGTGGTTGAGAGTCCGCCTGCCGATGCAGGGGACGCGGGTTCGTGCCCCGGTCCGGGAAGATCACATGCCGCGGAGCGGCTGGGCCCGTGAGCCATGGCCGCTGAGCCTGCGCGTCCGGAGCCTGTGCTCCGCAACGGGAGAGGCCACAACAGTGAGAGGCCCGCGTACCGCAAAAAAAAAGAAAAAAGAAGATGTAAGGTGGAGAGGATGAGTCTCCGGTTTCTGGTTTGGTCCAATAGGTGACTGTGGGGCGTTCAAAACTGGTGAAACTAGAGGGGGGGTTCCTATTTGGGTGGAGAACTTTGGTTAAAGTGAAGGTGGGAGGATCCCGAATCTTGTAGGGGACATCAGTTGGAAGTACCTATGGGACATACTCAGGTGGAGATGCCCTGGAAGCAAAGCAAACCAGAATTAAGAGTCTGAGATTCCGAAGAGGACGGAGATGCATTTTCAGTGGTCACAGGAACGTGAAGCCATCGGTGTAAATGACTCGGTCCCTCGGGGAATGGATATAGAGAATGAGTGGAGGAGAGTATCTTAGAAGGAGTCTAAAAAGCACAAACACTTAAGGGGTCGGCAAGCAAGAGGAGCCAGAAGAGATGGAGGAAGGGGAGGAGGAGGGGCCAGTGGTGCCATGGAAACCAAGGAGCAGGTAACCCTCCTCCTGAAAGGACACAGACCAGGAACCACCGCCCCACTGCTACCTCAGGGGCCCGAGGAAGCCTGAGAGAAAGCATCCTCTCCTTCTACTCCGGGACCAAGGGCACAAAGTTAATTCAGCCACAATGTAAAAAAGATAACTCTCCTCCACTCCCTCTGTACCCATTTCCCAAGTGACCTCATCCACATCTATGGCTTCAAATGCATCTCCAGCCTCTCCTGAACCTGAGACTCACACTTCTAGTTGCCTCTGGGCATCTTTTTAATAAGAATACCTTCACCAGTGACTGCAAGTGTGCCTAGGGTCTTCTGAGTTCAATCTTGGTCATGTGATTTTAAAGGAATATTTTAAAGCCTCCCAACTGCAAAGCGATCAGCCCTCTTTGGGCCAAGTCACAAGTCAGACTGTGACTCTGTACCTGTCACTGGCGCAGGTCAGAGGGTAACTAAAGTGTATTCTGGTCTAAATATTACACTGGGAACACCTAAACCAGTGTCCAAGAGGAGGGGAAGCAAAAGAAAACATGAGGCGACAGCAAAAATCTCTAAAACTAACCATCTTTCGCAGTATAACTTTGGAAAAAAATCCTCCAGAATCCTGTGCAGCAGTATATGTGACCACTTCTTAGCCTGCCATTTGCACTCCAATAAGCTTAAGAGAAATACAGAAACAAAATCAAATAAACCCAATCCCTCTTCTGCACCCTCCCCCTTTCTACAGTCTCACTCCCAGTGTCAATCAGAAAGTAACCAACCCTGAAGAATGTATATGGGGATGGAAGGAAAGAATCCATCTGCTATGGATGGAGACGTGGCAGGGGTCCAATGCAAATAGTAGGAGTGATAGCATTTAGAGAACTGCAAACTTAACTAATAAACACATATCAAAGGACTTTGAAAAGAAAGTCTGAGCCACCAAGTTGGCCTGAAGATCTTTAGACCTTTTCCTTTCCCCTCCATGAATGCTGAAGTCCAGAGGTTGCTAAAGTCCAGACCAATTTACAATTTCCCTTGAAAGAACGTGATTATCACCTCTACTGATTCTGCAATGGGTTTTTTTTTTTTTTCTTCCTGTTAATTCAAAATGAGGTCCTAGGCTGGTCAATCATTTTAGGTACCAGGTCACAGCATAAATTTGTATTCCTTAATACTAATCTGAAAAAACAAATTTCAGTGTGTGTTTTAAAAGTTAATTCAGGGCCTCCCTGGTGGCGCAGTGGTTGAGAGTCCGCCTGCCGATGCAGGGGATACGGGTTCGTGCCCCGGTCTGGGAGGATCCCATATGCCGCGGAGCGGCTGGGCCCGTGAGCCATGGCCGCTGAGCCTGTGCGTCCGGAGCCTGTGCTCCGCAACGGGAGAGGCCACAACAGTGAGAGGCCCGCGTACAGCAAAAAAAAAAAAAAAAAAAAAAAAAAAAGTTAATTCAATTACCTGATCTACTTTGTTCCACTGAATTACCCTCAACTGAGTATCTACAAGGGGCAAAATGCTATTTGAACTTAGCCCTGAATGTCTAGGAGGCCCCAGATTAATAGAGAGGAATGCAGAAGAGAGTTAAAACCGAAAAATACCACCCCAGCCAAAGCACCAGATCATAACTTCCATCAATGGTCTGCAAAGAGTCAAGATGGAGATATTTTTGCTTTTTGGGTTTTTAGGGGGTCTTTTTGGCAGGGGGTGGCAGGCGTTAATCGTAAAAATAAAAGAGATTTAGTGTTAGTCTTCTGAAAGTCACCATCTATCTACCTAGAATTTCATATTCAAGAATTTCTGGGCTTCCCTGGTGGCGCAGTGGTTGAGAGTCTGCCTGCCGTTGCAGGGGACACGGGTTCGTGCCCCGGTCCTGGAGGATCCCACATGCTGTGGAGTGGCTGGGCCCGTGAGCCATGGCCGCTGAGCCTGCGCGTCCGGAGCCTGTGCTCCGCAACGGGAGAGGCCACAGCAGTGAGAGGCCCGCGTACCGAAAAAAAAAAAAAAAAAAAAAAGAATTTCTGCCAGTAAGTTTAACTGCTGACATTCGAGATCCAGCTCACGGGCCTTCACATCCATAAAACCTTCCCTTCACCCCCCAAATTGAAGTAAAGCTGCTCCTGAACTTCCCTGTCGCTTCCACTGCCACTACCTTATGCCCCTTCTCTTTTCCTGTCACTTTATGTTACACAGGCACAGGCATGAATACCCATGCTTTCTCCCCTTATCTGAGCTGCCTTCCGGGCAATCTCTACGACTAAGTCATCTCTGCATCCCCACAGCCCTCTTTAAAGTACATATAGGTACCCAACAAGTGTCTGTTGAATAAATAAATGGGCCAGTGACTGACAGAATCTATATGCTAACAACCATTCTCTCTAGTAAAAAATAGTTCTCATTACACAAACACCGAAGGCAACAGGAAAGCCTCGTAACCATACCTATCTTGCCTTCTTTTTCTAGGATGAGAAATGAAAAGTTGGACTTAATATCTATGAAGCGCTCCCTGGGAGTCTGACACTTAAGGAGACACTCTAACTTCCTAGTATTTCCAACAGCCAGATGAAGCTCTACAGATTCTGATCATATTTCAGGCTTATTAACAGAAATGAACAAATATCAACTTATATTCCTTCTACAGCAAACACTAGACAGGAAGACTATCCCCCCCAAAAATATGAAATGCACAATGATTCATCACAAGGTACACATTGTATTGTGTCCTTAAATACTTAAATACATATACATGCAGAATATGAAAATATTGTATCCTTTAATATATTTACCAAACCTAATTCTCCCTCAAATATTCCCTTAGCCATTATACAAACTGTACTCTTATTCACTTTACCCTTCCCTCTAAGATAGCTATATCTAGGGCACGCCAGTACTGTGACAAGTAGTTCAGAGGAAAATTTTACAGCCACTGATGCTGGACAAGGGGAAAAAATAGCAAAGCAACTGAATCTGCATTAAGGGTTTGGGCAGACAGAATATAATTATCCTGACCTTAAGATGTGCTTTCAGTGTTGACAAATCACATGTTTCACTGGATTAAGGGCAATTTTTCTTTGCTTTTAAGAAGAAAATCGCTTGGCCCAGATAATAATTCAAAGTGTGTATACCTGAGATGGCTGGACCACTGCAACTCCGCCAGCTCCATCCCAAGACCTTATACCTGTTGCCCGAGGTGGCATTTGTGAAAAAGGCAAGAGAACGAACATCTGACTTTCACAACTAAGCAGGAGGCAGAAAACGTTCTCAGACATATGTGACTCCTTTCAAGAACTCCTGACTCAAAATTTTAGAGGGAAGTGGCCCTGTAATAACATCTCTTCTGAGAATAGTGCCATATGGTTTTAACAGAGGTTTATTTCCTGAACCCAAAGAGGGCTGCTGATTCTCAATCCAAGGAAAATAATTATGCAGACAATTTCACTCTATTACTCTCAGTGAAACCCATTCTGTGTGGTCCACACATGCCTGCTGACACCTTCAAAGAGACATTAAGCCATTTTTATGTACCGTACCCTTAATGGGTAGAATGCAAGGGAAATTTCCCTTTAGATTAGCACCTGTCGCCATGCATAAGGGTCCCACACTTTGACACTCACATGTTAATGCTCTGAGCAGGTCAGGAAAGAGGAGGGAGATGAACAGAGCTTGCAAGTAACAACTAATTATCAGTCAGCTAGTAGGGCAAACACACACACACACACACACACACACACACGCTGAGAACCTGAAATACTGCATCTCCCAAAGTCAACAGCACTGCTGCGAAATTACTTCAGACACAATTGGCAGGTAGGAGGGCTGGGGGAGGGCAGCGGGACGGGGTGGGGGGGACGGGGGAGGGTAATGGAGAACCACTCCCTTATGTAAATTTTAGCAACATGCAACTGCTAACCTTAAAAAAAAAAAATCAAGAGAATAGGAAAATAAAACCCCTCCAGTGCCAAAGTCGAACAACACAAATGCTGTAAAAATAAAGATTTCAACCAAAGAACACAACCATTAAATAGGCTTTCAAAGAAGACCACCCTTTAAGCCTAAGAATATTCCCTTAAGAGCAGAATACGCTGAGCCACGCCAGGTTGCCCCTGACTCTGAATTTTATTATAGTAGTTGGCTAGGAAATGAACTAGTTTCTCCCTTTCAGACGATTAAACATCACCGAGTTTGAACATGAACCCAGGAAAACTATTTTTCATTTTGCTAGCGTACTTGGCACCTTGCAGAAAGTCTCTTTTCCCCGCATTAGATCTTTGCCTTCCAATACCTACCCACCTCTCTTTGAATCAGCAGAGAAACAACCAAAAAAAAAAAAAAAGTAAAATTTCTGGAGATGTCCACAGGAATTTCACAAAATCGAACCAAAATCACAAATATTCCCTGAGAGAGAGAGACAGAGAGACAGACAGCCTTGTAGGGCAAGCAGTGTCCAGGCCCAGGGAGGAGGAACCAGATACAAGCGGTACAGTATTCACGACGAGGCAGGCCAGGACTGTTTTCTTTAGACTGCCTCAAAGTCTTGCCAAGAAACAGACGGATGCTGCTGAAAGAATATCTTCCACAGCTGGGCATCTGGGTTCTGTGACAGACAGCCCTGCTCCTGTGTGTGTGGCCTGTAGAACGTCTCAAAAGCTTGGGAGGGAGTTCTTAGCACAACAGGAGAAAACCCAAGGATGTTCTTTTTGGGGGGAGAGGGAATGAAATTCCAACATCATACACATCGGAGTGAAACTTTGCCTCTCTTGCCGACACCCCAGACTTAAATTTTGTTTCTCACTTGCGACCCTGTGTCTGCTGTCTGCTGACTGATCGGGCGGAGAAATCTCTCTGCGCATTTTCATTTCCAGTAAGACTTTTACATCTCGTTATTGTGCCAGCCAACACTAAGGCATTTTTGTTTGGAACAATCCAGCAGAATGTTTAAATAAAAAACAAACTGGAAATCTTGAAATTTCTTAAAAACAGAAACAACTGGAAACAGCCTAGCCATACCTGAGTACTATGCTGCCAAACAGGTTTTGGTTGAATTTTCTTAAATTAAAAAAAAACGCGACTTACCTTCCTTGATCAGATTTCTCAAAACACTTAGCAGTACCAAAGTTTTACTTTGACAGTATACTGGCTAAAACAGTAAAACAAAAACAGAGCCCTGATAAATAAAAAAAAGTCAGCCTCTACTGTGTGTCCTTCAGAGTAAAAAGTCAGAGCTCAATAGAGAAAAGGAAGGCAAGCCTGGAAAATTAACAATAGAAGGTAGCAGCCAGCTTCCAATCTCAGTGGAATAATAGGACACCACCTTCTTGCTTATTCCATTCAATTTAAATAGCTTGGAAGATGCCTGGGGTGAGGCATACAGGTATCGCTTGAGTTCCTCAGAGAAAAAAAACACATGCACAGAACACAGACCCTGCTTTTTAGAAATTTAAAAATAGAACCATTCTCTGATTTATATCCATAAACATCACCCAAACATCACCCAAACAGTAGCATTTTGTATGAAAGCCATACATACTCATAGTCAGGAATTCCTCTGGTCTGGACATATAACAAATCTGGTGACGCCAATGACGGGGAACCACTCTACCCAATTTAAAAGTTGAGGCACTTTTGCTAAAAAGAACGGGAAGACATGCAGTAATCTGCCACCTCCACTCCTGACACCCCAGCGTCACCCCTTCTTAAGACGGCTCCAGGGTTGGTTTTCTATTTTCCTTGGTTCTAACTGGCAAGACTGAACAGCTATACCGTTTTTTTTTTTTCATGTGAGACTTTTTTTTTTTTTTTTTTTTTTTGCAGCACGCGGGCCTCTCACTGTTGTGGCCTCTCCCGTTGCGGAGCACAGGCTCCGGACGCGCAGGCCCAGCAGCCATGGCTCACGGGCCCAGCAGCTCCGCGGCATGTGGGATCTTCCCAGACTGGGGCACGAAACCGTGTCCCCTGCATCGGCAGGCGGACTCTCAACCACTGCGCCACCAGCGAAGCCCAGCTATACCGTTTTAATTACCGCAATATCATTATTATGTAAGTTTTTGTTAAATCTCAAATTTGGGGACTTGAATCCACAAAACCTGCAAAAATTTCCCTGGGTGGTGGAGGGAGGAAAGTTAAAATGAATCCGTTTCATTCCTTTGGAAACTTTTTGCCTTCCCAGAAGCCACAGTACCTGCCAGAGTCCTGAGCTAACAAACGTAAGAAATACAGACAGTTTTGGGCATGTCTTCAAAGAGGTGTTTTATGAAAAGGAACAGGCCTGGGGGTGACCCATTTTTAATGCCTTACCTCGGTGTTACAGAAGACACAGTGTCTGAGCCCCAACGGAAGCTCATAGTCACCAAGACAAGTATTCCAGGTATCAAAGAAGGACAATCTGATCAAAGAACTACTGTCGACTCAGAAAGAGGCCACGATGCTTTTTCTGAGTATCGGGGTCCACAGTGATCTTGTCCTAGTAATCTGCAGAACTCTGGTCTCTATCACTCCTCTGACATGTATCATATACTTCTTTTCTTTGTAATCTCCCCTGGAGAGTATTTCTCAACTTCCCAGCTCTACATGAGGTCCCTGAAGACGGAGCCCATCTTGATTCTCCATGGTATCTCCCAAACTACAAGAAGAGCTGGTTTTTAATTGACTCATTTGGCCAATGTCTGAGCTTTTTCTAACAAGATGGGGTCTGAACAAGGCTCAAATGCATATGAGTCAAGAGATGGAAAGAAAATAATGAAAATTGATGATGTCACTTGGCCATATCACTTTCTTAGATCACTTTACATGGCCTTTACATTCAAAGACAAATACTTCCTACTTCAAAAAAATTATGTAAACAAAGAGCTGTTAATTTTCTCGTCATCCTCAACAGTAAAAATTCCTTTGTTGATGAGCACCTATGGCCTGACTCATTATTTAATACATGAAAACACAACCATCAAAACTACAATTTGCCAGAGTGCTGCAGCTGGATTGACAGAAAAAATAATATCTACTTTTCCAGTGGCAGTGGTGGTGTGCAGTAGCTTAAATGTGGTTTTCATTGTCGAAGGGGTCTGATTTCTTTCATACGGATATTGTTAGGAAGCTGAGGATTGGTGATGGAGTTAAGATGACAGAAAATGAAGCCGTGGCAGGAGAGACTGCACAAATGCTTCATGCGCCTCTAGTTAGAGATGAAAGGTGTGTGTGGAGTGAGCCCTGGGCTCATGTCCTTGGAGAGAGATGCTCAAAAATGGAGTATAAAGTGGAAAAGTTGAAAGCATTGAGTTCTTGGAAATCTTGCTTATGCTTTAGACCCTATGTGTTAGAAGTAGATCTTGAGGGAATTACCCATAGTGGTTTTGAGGTTTCGGAGTAAAGAGGGAAAACAAGGGAATTGCACAGGCATCCTGACTGACTTCAAACGTTGATTTTTATCTGTACATTTCAGAACTGAATGAAAAAGAAGCACTTTATCCACATTTTCCCTACAATGTGTGAATGCTGGTTTAATTCTGCTCCAAACTCTTGCTCTGGATAAAGAATTGTCTTATCTTGAATAATAATTCCAACAAACACATATCATAAAATACCATAATATATTTAGACAGACCAAACCTATAGACCCATTGACTTGTTATATGCTTTTCCGATATTAATTTGTACCATAAGAAATTTGTGACGTGAAAATAAAATGTAAATATCACTTAAAAAAGTAAGTTTTAAATGCTAAAATCAGAACCAATCTTTCCTTTTCTTTTTCTCTACAATATTCTTTACAAACCATCCATTCATTTACCTAATAAACATTAATTGGGTATGTACTATGTATAAGGCCCTTTCCACCAAAACTGAAGAAATAACCTCCCATAATAGATGGTATATATCCTCAAGGATCTTATAAACTGGTAAGTGAGATAATACCTATACATAAGTAACTAACACAAAGCAATATGTTTTAAGAATGGTAAGCTGTTGCAGTCAAGAATGCTGCAAGATTTTAGATGCCAGGCATTCCTCCTAAAGGAAAGCTTAATGGATTACGTACCATTTGAGCTAGAGAGGTGGGTGAGGTTTCAAAAGACGGAAATGGAAGAAGCATATTCAAAGCAAAAGGCACAGCATGAAAAGACTGGGGAAGGGCAAGGCACATTCAGGGAGCAGTGAGAACAGTTTGTCTGCAGCCGTGGCTCTCAACACGGAGAGTGCCAGCCCCTGGGGGAGCTTCAGAAATTCGTGGAGGTGGTTTTGATTGTCACATGATTGTCACATGATGCACTACTGGATTTTGGTGGGCAGAGGCCAAAGATGCTAGTTGTCCTGCAACACATGGGACAGTCCTACACAAAGTAGTTTTTCCACATCCCTCAGGACTTTTGGAAAACCCATCAGGCATTCATGTAGGTGGAAAAAAATCTGGTTATAATTACCTGACCCTACAACCTAACTCTACTTAAATATAAACATAAAGGGTTCTTTTCCCCCTAAAGTTTTAACACACTGGATTTTCTAGGAATAAAACTACCTAAAAGTCAAAGGAAGGGGCTTCCCTGGTGGCGCAGTGGTTGAGAGTCTGCCTGCCGATGCAGGGGACACGGGTTCATGCCCCCGGTCCGGGAAGATTCCACATGCCACGGAGCGGCTAGGCCCGTGAGCCATGGCCGCTGAGCCTGCGCGTCCGGAGCCTGTGCTCTGCAACGGGAGAGGCCACAACAGTGAGAGGCCCGCGTACCGCAAAAAAAATAAATAAAGTCAAAGGAAGAGCATACTTTTTGGTTAGGAATTTTGCCTAGAGTTGTACAACATTTCAGAAAATCTTCACCAACAGTCATGTCATTCTGGGTGTCTGAGCCCCTAACACACACCTGGATCAATCTCAATTTGTAGCTGTCACACGTGAGACGGTTCTACACACGATCAAGCAGCTGGTTAGTTCATTATGTTTTCTAGCCTATTCTTCTCCAAGTATTTAGATACTAAAATATATAATTTTGTTTTAAATTAAGTTCTTTGATTTTTCCTTTATACTGCAATCCTGGCATTACGTTGCTCTTTTGGAAATTACTATCTAGATAGATATAGAAAACCTATGATTTCTTTTCAGGATAAGTAAAGGGAGACTACTGAGTTTTTGTTATAAAAAGAGGGTGCTGGCTCTAATACATTTGAGAACTATTGGACTAGAAAGTGTGTAGGAAAGTGATGGGAGATGTAAAGGTAAGACAGGGCCAGGTGACTGTGGCTTTGAGAAGCCTGTAGGTGACTGGGTAACAACTAGAGCCCCACGAGGGTGACACAACAGAAAGCCCTCACGTTGATATGATGAAAGCTGAGCCTTAGGAGGACTGAGCTGCAACTCTGGGTGAAGAGAACTTTAAGAGGAAAGAGTCTGGTGGCGACAACAACAGTTAGTAACCCTCGCTTGTCACTACAGTTCTCTATGTTAAGGTAAGGAAGGGATAGTTTTTACAGGGACATATTATTTAAAGATCATAGGTCGAAAGGATTTAAAGGTCAAAGATCAAAAGGATTTTGTGGCATTCATTTTAGGGATAAGGGAAACGGGGCAATTGAAGATGGTTAGGATGAAAGATAAAGATTTGGAGGGGTGTTCATAAAATCAAGGTGATTGCTCATGTGACAGTGCCTTAAATGAGCAGGCAAGGAAACAGAGAGAGGAGAGCCGAGTTCAGAACTCTGGGTGACGTCCACTTGTAGGAGGAGGTGGGCGTTTATAGCAAAAATAGAAAGAGGAGCAGTCAGACAGGCAGGAGGAAAGCGGAGTACGATCCAGCAGAAGCCAAGGACAGAGGCGGAGGACGCTATCGGCAGGGTTAGTGCACAGAGAGGTCGAGGCTGGAGACCAGGAGGATGGCTGCCAGAGGCTCAGGCCTTCCTAGCAGCCGTCAGAACAGTCTCAGTCCAGCCCAGGGAGTGGAAGCCAGCCTGCAGGAGGCCAGGGGTGAGTGGGCGTGAGGAAGCGGAGGCGACAAGTCTAAGTGACTCTTTCAAGAAGTCTGGTGGTTAGAAAGAAGAGAAATAAGATAGTAGCTCAAAGGAGGCGGAAAGACAAGGGCCGTCTTAGGATGGTAAATCTGACCAGATAAACAACAAAATGTTGCAGGGACTGCTTTTCAGTTTCTTTATCTGTCAAGTAAATGAACTGAGCTCCAGGGGCCTTTGGGACAACCCTAAGATTCTCTGATGAGTGGCTGGGTACAAATCACATTGGTTAGGAAAGAAAGCATCGTAACAAAAGTCTTGTGTCATGGAAACAGGGTTTATTTCTCCATGAGGTTTAAAGAGGGAAAAGCAAATGCCCCACTCCTATGAGGCTCCTTCTATAGACTACAAAGCATTATAAAACTTGAAGGGCTCACCATGCCCACCATTGAAGAGGTGTCAAAAGCCAGACCGCCTCCTTGCTTGGGGACCTGAGAGCCCACTGCACGACCACGTGGCAGCCTGGCAGGAGCTCAGGCCCTGACGTCCGTGCTGGATTCCAATCGTGGCTTTGCAACCCACTGGGTCTGAGGACTTGGACGTGTTCCTTAACTTCTCCAAGCCCTTTCCTTTTCTTTCACATTTAAAGTGAGATCCTACCAGCATCTAGTCGTAGGGCTGTCATGTATATTATAGAATGTAAGGTATTATTATTGGTATTCTTAACATCTCAAGATTAGAGTTACTGCTGCAGTTTAACAGGTACGGAACTGAGGCATGGAAAGATGAAGTGGCTTTCCTAAGTTGCCACAGATGCAGAATGGAAGGCAAATTTCTAAGGTAGCATCACAGTGACCATACCAGCTAGCCCAGGCTCCTTCTTTTTTTTTTTTTTTTTTTTTTTTTTTTTTGCGGTACGCGGGCCTCTCACTGTTGTGGCCTCTCCTGCTGCGGAGCATAGGCTCCGGACACACAGGCTCAGCAGCCATGGCTCACGGGCCCAGCCGCTCCGCGCCATTTGGGATCCTCCCGGACCGGGGCACGAACCCGCGTCCCCTGCTTCGGCAGGCGGACTCTCAACCACTGCGCCACCAGGGAAGCCCCCAGGCTCCTTCTTAATTGACTGAATAGTTTGTACCAGCTCAGCTTAACAAAGTATTGATAGTGATCCACAAGGTAAGTGTGGTACCAAAATTAGAGTCTTTGAAGAATAAGACTCTTGTGACCAGCGATGTTTACCTCTTTCTAAATGCATTAGGCAAAACCCCCAAATGCTATATAATTAACCATGAGAGATGAGTATTTCAAAAGAATGGATTCAAAGCTGTAATGTTTCCATTCCACCGCCATCTTCTGATCTCGGAAGCCCGACCCACCTTACCCACAGGCCAGAGCAGGGTATGGGAGAGAAGGACATCTGGGATATGGTGACCAGGGGAGCCCAACTGACTGGCACTAGGGCCACCTGAAGGTGTCCCAGACGTTTGGCTAGTGTGTTCTTCTCAGGACTAAGACCCCCTGGGATCACTATGGGAACCTGCAGTTTTCGGAGTATCTATGGAACTCCCACAAAGAGCGGCCTGGCCAAGGCTTATAAATATGTCACAACACAGGTGACCTGATTTCAGAAACAGGCCCCAAAGCTACTGGGTGAATTACGAGAAACTACAGTAGAAACAAAAGAAAGAGGGTCACACGTAAACTCTAAAACATTTCCCTCAGTTTATAAACGTGATTTGCTATAAAAGATAGCCAGTCATGTACACTCAAGTATCAGTAAAGCTCTCCTTAGGGTTCCCTTGTGTTTTAAAGCAGTGATGCAGCCACAGTACCGACACATGTCCCAGATACATAAGACGCTGCCGTGGTCTCACTGCAATGAGAGAGATTGTGATTCACACCCAGCAGAGGCCTTGTCCAGACAACTTAAACCTTGTAAATCCAACTGAGACACAGTCAGGTGCCTACAGCTATCAAAATGACAATGTCTGCTATAACTAATGATAAGAGGATATTCATTAGGGTAAAATGAGCAAAGTGAATGAACAGGCTATATATATCTGCTCAATCCCATACAGATTCTAAAGAAGGAAATCCCTCTATTTCCTGTAAGAAAGCAAGTATTGGATAATGCTGTGACACGGGTCTCAGCTGGTTTTTCCAGCTCTGTAAAGAGCAAAGAAAAGGACCCAGTAATCTGGTTTGAGGCAGCTCATGCCAACCAAGGACCACTGAAGAGGCAGCTTCGGAAGGCTGACACTGCTCAAAATGAAATAAAGGATTTGCATTTCATTTTACATTATTCTCATGTCATCCTCTTAGTCCGCTAAAGAGAAAAAAAAAGTGCTTATATTTCGGGTGCTTTCTTGGGTTTAGCCATCACTTAACAGTTCATTTACTCATTCTAAACATTAGAGTTAACTAGTGCCTGATGTACTGAGCTGGGTACCTGTACATTAGGATAAAAAGAGACATGGTCCCTGATAAAGAACCTATAAATGTTTGTTTAGGAGCTCAACTATCTCAGTTGTTGAGACATTTTTCTAATTTTCAACACAATCTACAATGAGTCCAACTCATTGTCTAGTTGGTCTTATCCCACAAATTAATAAAGGTAAAAACATTTCCACAGAGTAATTTATTTCCAGGATAAAATAAAGACCTGGATGCAAATAGTTCACTGTATTCTTCTAGTTAAAGAAGAAAAACAAATAAACTGAGCTACCCTCTTCTTGCCAGGGAAAGCTAAACTGAAAGAAAAAAAAGAAACAAAAGTCAGAGAAGAATTAATGTTTTAATAAAAAGCACTTAAATATATGTGAGCATCACTGTATCAATTTCTTTGGTTTATGACTATGACACTTATGCTGAAGGAATCCATCAGTTTTAACTCTACTGGCAAGACAAAAGGAAAAAAAAATACCCAACATGTACCAAATGAAATAAAGACTAATGTGGGAAAGATTTTTTTGCTCCCCAGCTAAAAAGGAAATATCTCCATCCTTTTGGAATAATAAGGGAACTTAAAATGCCTTAATGTCCACCCGTTGAGCATATAACCCACCTTATAGTGTTTACTATTTACTTAGTCAATTCACTCAATTTTTAATACGCCTGAGGATGATATAAATGCTTCCTTGTATAGACTTTTCCTCTTGCTTCTGTATGGAAAGATTTTATTTCTATTGGAGAACAATGACATGCGTTTTATTTCCATTAGAAGGTATCAGAATGTCTTGTTTCCCGTACTCATAAAACCAAAAGGAAGACAAAGAAGTGACCAGGAACAAAACCACTTGGTAAAGACTCCTCCCCTTTAAAAAGTCACTGATCAATATTTGGTGGAAAGAGAACCTGGCTGTGACACGCTCCTGTTTCGGCTCAGACACACAGTGGCTGCGGTTCTGAGAGGCTGCCTGCTTCAGTGCATCATTCACACAGGTCCAGATGGGGATAACTTCAGCCTCGGGTTCTGGCCAGTCTGTACAAGCATGGGCTCAAGCAAGTAACTTGTCTTTCCTGACATGAGTACAGAGAGACAATATTACACTATGGCTCATAAAAAGTATGCAAATTGGTGATGCTTTCCGGACATCAGTGTCAAAATTAACTAGTCGTTGATGCCTACTTGCTTACGTTTCCTTCGTTTGAGTTCAAATTCTTTTGCTCCGAAAGGGAAATGTTTACTCTTGTACACATTTTGGTTTCAACCTCTGAAACCATTGCTAGAAATTCATCTGAACCACTGAACATCTGCTGTAAAACCCAAACCCAAATCCATCATTTTAATGACATCAATTACAAGTATACTGTTTATAAAATTCTACTGTGAATTGTTGTGCATTGTCACCACACAAGCCATTACATTAAAGCCAGTGCCTTAGTCCTGATGAATTACTCAAAACTATAGTTCACAAATTAGTGAGTGCTCATTATCTCATGCTGGAAGCTAGTTTTTAGCCAGTAAAGAGTTCTCTTATTCATGTATATGTCCATTCTCACCTAAATCTCCAGGTGCATTGTTATGCGGTCTTCTTCTACGTATATACACAGACCTATCAGCTCACCAATATCAAGGAAGAACAATGACAGAACTGCCACACCCTGTCCTCTTAACACTGAAGGAGTGACAGCGGATCAGCCCCCACCCCCCATTCCTATTCCCTTGGTAAGGATCAAACCAGCACTTCCCACCGGATTAGAAATAGAAAACAGCTTACTTCACTGATATAAATAACTCTGCAGTGCCCTTCATTGAGTCTAAAACCTTTCATGTATTTAAACCAATTTCCTTAAGAGAAACTGTCAGAAATGGAATCATTTTTTCCCTTTATTCTGAATCAATGTTTCTCTGTATGCTTTCTGAATCTTAGTTAATATCTTCTATTTTTAGTGTTTACTTGTGTGAGTGTCAAATGAATGGTGATGGGGTGGGGGGGCTTGAATTTGATAGTATTCTAGTTGGACAAGCCAACTGTGGTCATGCGTCCTAACCACAGCTGCCCTGGGAACATTTTTAAGGCTAGTAATTAATATCTACTGACAAATCATGTTTTTTAAAAAACTGTGGCAACAGATTAACATGGCTAATTCATTTAACAGGTATTACAGATTCATGTAGCAAACTGTATGGTAGGCACAGAAGAATATACAGAATCCCGGTAAGATGTAATCCCTCACAAAACAAAAAGACGAAAAGTAAAGGAAACTTAAGCCCATTTTTGTCACCGTTTGGCTTCCTCCCACACATTTCCTACATTCAAGGGTATGTAGTCCATGCTCAGATGGCACTGGGAAGAGGGCCCAGAGGAGGGCCAAGAACTGCAATGGCACATAGTAGGTGCTCAATAAATACCTGTTGACTGGATGGAGACACACCTTCCTTCTGCACTGTCCTCTCCACGGTGTTAACACTGACTTCAATGGCACAGAAACTCCCAAACAATAAGGTTCAGTCAACCCAGATTCTCACCACACTTGGGTCGTGGAAGCACCTTTCCAGCTGGCCTCCTTGCCCCCATATGCTCCTTACCTCCTGTTTCCTCCTTGTTTTTGGTTCCTCCTGCTTCCCCCACCAAATTAAAACATTCCAGTCACAACCCACCACTGGAGCTCTTCCACAGACGGAGGCCGAAGTCGCTGCAGTTTCTGCAATTCCACATGATGTAGAAATCCAAAGCCTTCCACTCCCACCTCTCCTGCTGGCAAACCCACTGAGCCGCCCTCCGGCTGCCCCATCAACTCAGGCTCTTCTGTACGGCCTTCCAGCCCTGCATCTTCGCCCAGTTCTACCATCAGCTGGATTTTCCTCTTCTCCCCTCCGTGCATGCTCTGCCCCACTCTGGCCTTGCTGCTGACTCCCTCTTCACACCGCACGGTCCCTCCCTTCCCTGCGCCTTTAATGAATGTCTTCAGTTCACCCAGCAATTCATCCCCACTTTCTTCAGGACTCAGCTTCCTCCAAATGATCACATCTTTCTTTAGAATTTCTACCACACGTTAAAGATGCTAAGACTTTGACATTCATGTTGCAGTTTACAACTGACAAACTTATTATACGTGATCCCCTATGATCACCATTAGAGGGAGGTTTCAACATTCCCATTTTTCCATTGACGATGCCAAGGCCCCAAGAGACAGACAGAGCAGTGTGTCAAGGACACTCCCTCCTGAAGGATCGACCCTGGGGCTCCAGGTGTGTAACAAAGTCCAAATGGTCCTCCTTTTGTGCCACCTCCCCCTGCAGGTCCTCTCCGCTTCCATAATCCCCTTACAGTGAACACTCTCAAAGGCTGTGAACTTTCTAAATTCCTTTCCCACTTCCTGTCCTCCGTTTCCTCTTAAACTTTACCAAACCATCTTCTGAACCTGTCCTTCCATGGACATTTCCTGGCCAAGGTCACTGATAGTTTCTGTATGGCCAAACCCAATCAACAGAATCTGACATGGTTGGTGACGTTATTCTGGAACTGAGTCCCTGGCTTTCTGGCCACCACACTCCTTGGGGCCCCACCTACTCACTGACTGCACCCTCTCGGTTTCCCTCACTGGTCCCTTCTCCCAATTCCAATTTTCAAATGTTGGGAACCACCCCAGGGCTTTGTCCTTGGCCCTCTTCCCTTCTCTATCTAAAAATATTTTGGGACTTCCCTGGTGGCACAGTGGTTAAGGATCCACCTGCCAATGCAGGGGACACGGGTTCGAGCCCTGGTCTAGGAAGATCCCACATGCCGCGGAGTAACTAAAAGCCCGCGAGCCTCAACTACTGAGCCCGTGTGCCACAACTACTGAAGCCCACGTGCCTAGAGCCCATGCTCTGCAACAAAACAAGCCACCGCGATGAGAAGCCCGAGCACCACAACAAAGAGTAGCCCCTGCTCGCCGCTACTAGGGAAAGCCCGCACACAGCAACCAACGCAGCCAAAAATAAATAAATACATACATACATTAAAAATAAGTAAATAAAAAAAAATAAAAATACTTCTTTCAGTCCCATGGCTCTAAACACCATTCCAGACCTGTTCTGTAGCCTGAACTCCAGCCCCACAGTCTAGATCTATTGGGTTGGCCAAAATGTTCGTTCGGGCTTTTCCGTAGTTAAACGAATGAACAAACACTTTGGCCAACCCATATATGGTCTAGACTTCCAGCACTGGCCTCTGCCCCCGACTCACTCTGCGGCCTCCTCGCCTACCACTTCCCCCCTCACTCTGCTACAGCACACGGGCCTCCTTGTCACTCCTTGAACATGTCAAGGAGCTTAGCCTCAATACCTTTGCTCTTGACGTTCCACTGCCTGGATCCTTCCCCAGATATGTAATTTAATTCAGGTCTCTGCTCAAATGCCACCCCATCAGCAAGGCATGCCTGACCTACATGAAAGAGCACCCACCTCCCATCCGTGACCTCTATCCCCTTACCACGATGCCTCCTTTTCCTTTAAACCACTTATCACCACCCTGCATATTTGCATATTATATATGTATGTGTTTGCTTATGCCTCTTCCAATAGAATGCAAGCTCCATGAGGGAAAGAAACCTGTCTCTTTTGTTAAAGACTATCTCCCTAACACCTAGAAAAGTGTCTGACATATTGTAGGACTCAATAAATACTAGCTGAAGGAATGAACATATGATAACATCACACAAATGAATAAGTATGTATCATCTAATTGTTCAGTAATTGTAAATGCTATCACCTGAACCATATTTTAATTCCTTAAGGGGAGAACTTCGTGCCTTATATTCCAAATGTGTATGTAGTTGGCATTGTTGTGGGCACGCAGTAGGTGTTCAATAAAGACTGTGGCTGCCTGACTGATTTGAGCAATGCAGAGAAAAGCAGGACCAGAATTTCAAGGATATTCAGCAAGTCGTTATTTTTAGGTAACTCTATGTGTGCAGATTTCTACAAAGAAAATGAACTGATAAGAGTCCCTGCCCTGTGGGAATATAGTTGTATGATACTGAAAATGGAAAATCGTAACGTATGTGGAATTTTAAAAAGTATATAAATAACTAAAAATAGGTCAAACACTTATGGCAAGAACCCACGCTGAAAGAAATTCAACTAAAAGATAGAATAGGGGTTAAGGCTAAAGGGGGAATATGGGATTTTAACTCAAGAAATCTAGATAAAAATAAGAACTGAAGAATGTTCCATACAAAGAGGAGAGGGGAATTAATCCGGAGAGAGGAAGGAAGAAGGTAGCGGTCCAAAGCTACAGGTGCCTGTCAGGGTTTAGGACCAAAGAACACAGCCCCACATCCCTGTGGACAAGTTTGTTCTGAGAGGAAGGAATGCGAGGTTTTGCATCAGTGGCACCACTGACTTGAGAATCAGAATCATTAATAAAAGAGCAGCAGCTCTGGAATTTCAGGGCGCTGGGAGGTTCTGTAATGTTTCCAGATCATGCTTCCAACCTGTCCCTCTGTCCTGCCACAGATCACTCCCAATCAGTTTTATTTACAAAATGAATATGTGAAACTTGACAGGTTCATTGAGCTAACTACTAGATGATTCCTTTAGCAGTCTGCTATTCACATACTTCTAATAGAATTTTTTATACCCGAGAGGAAAAATAATCAAGTAATTATTTTTGTTGACTTAATTCTCATGGCAAAAAGGATTAGAAACTGAAGAAGGGCATACTGTATTTGCCATTGAACACACTGTTGGCACTGAATAAAGGTATAATTTGTGGAGGTTATCATAGCTGGTTCCCTAGTAACCCAGTACTTCTTTGTGATTTTTCAAGGTTACAAAAGTGAAATAAGAACTCTAGGTAGTTCCATCAAGAATTTAAGGTGCTTAACAAATACTCTGCATTGCCTCTGAGTTAGCACTGGCTTGTTTTTATTGTTTTTTGTTTGTTTGTTTTGTTTTGTTTTGTTTTGGGCTGCCCACGGCATGTGGGATCTTAGTTCCCTGACCAGGGATCAAACCCGCACCCCCTGTCTTGGAAGTTCGGAGTCTTAACCACTGGACCTCCAGAGAAGTCCTTGGATTGCTTTTAATTTCCTACCCCAGAACACATCATTGCCTCTGTCATTGGATCAGAGCACCTTTATTCCTCCTAGTCCAGACCCATAAGCTTCCTTGTCTTATTAACAGGGAAAACGACTTTAGAAAGACCTCTGCAAACTTTTCCCAGAGCTTTGGGCCACGAAGACTGACTGAGCCTCTCATTTTTTCCCCTCAGTCACAGGCCCTCCTCAGCCAAGTCATCATTGTCCTGGCTTATTTCTTCCACCTGGTTCTGTGGGGCAGACTCCCCAACTCAGCCTCCCGACGTAAGAAGTCTGACACTAGAAGGGCTGGTTTCATTTTCACAAGCTTTGAATAAAAAATAATAATAATTCAAATGACATTTCCAGGTAGATGAAGTAGCTTAACACAAAGCATCTGCCAAACAGGATGCTTCTTTCTTTTCCAGATATCTTTATGAACTGAGCAAGTTTTAGATTTTAGGGATTTCTAAGAAGTTTGAATATACGTTGTATCATCTTTCACGCTTCTAGAACTTCAGAAATAGGTAAAGCCACTGTCTGACACTGGATCTTCCTTTCACTTGCCCTTCACCAGACACCCTTGCTCCCAAGGAGATAGGCCTTAAGAGAACGAACAACTGGTCTACCCACTGACTCTCCCTATAGCCTTCTGTTGGGAAAGATAAACCACTATCTTTCCCTTCCATTCCTGATAATGTGTGAGCTACTACACTGAAGAGACCATCTTTTTTCCTATATCTATTTTCCTCCATGAATTGATTTAAATTGTTTTTTTTACTTGCATTTGATCCCTACTTACTTTCAAAAAAAAAAGGCATATAAAAAGGATTAATTTTTCTAGTTAGAATAACCTAAAGTCATTCTGACTGTAGTAATGTTTTCTGCACTTTGCTTTAAATTCTCAGCAGGAAACTTTTCTTGAATTTGTTTTGAGTCATACTAAACTGTTTTTAAACATTAAATGTTCAATCAAGATGTGTGACCCTGGGCAAGTCCCTTAACTTCTCAAGCTTCTTCCTCACTTGCAAAACGACATCTTCTCTGCCTGCTTCACAGGGTTATTGTGAAATCAAAAGAGTTAACATAAACTTTGGAAACTACACAAATACAGCATATGATATCCTAAGTGAGGGCGCACAGGACCACTCCGAAAGAGGACGTATAGAGATGGAGCCTCTAAGAGGCTTGAGAAGAGACCCTCAAAGCATGATTATGGCACCCAGCATAGCATATTCTTGGTCATTTAGCATACCAGACATCACGTGAGCACCTATAAAACAGAATAAAGGTGAAAGGAAAAAGAGAAAAGAAAAGGAGGAGAAAGTACAATTAATGTAAGTTATATTCTGAGACAGGCAACTATATCAGGAACTAAATAATCCCAGGAGCTATAATATTTTTAAAGGAACCAAAATAGGAAATTTTTTATGCCAATTTTAATAAGCTAATTTTCACAATGTTTATCTTTACCAAACAGAAGATTTACCACTTTGAGATTAAGAATCAGGATGCAGCCCAATCCCTTCCAATAAGTAAAAAATAAAATCAGCTTAGAAGATATGAGCAAAATTTTGTCAA
The DNA here is from genome assembly GCF_964341445.2 of Mesoplodon mirus. Taxonomy (NCBI): domain Eukaryota; kingdom Metazoa; phylum Chordata; class Mammalia; order Artiodactyla; family Ziphiidae; genus Mesoplodon; species Mesoplodon mirus. The sequence goes on along the minus strand of NC_138988.1, from coordinate 76,962,735 downwards.
ATAAAATGTGTGAACATATATGCATACACACAATTATGCACTTAGGAAATATATACATATATGCATATACACAAATATGCATTAGGAAAAATATTAAAAGTAAATACATCAAAATACTAACTGGGGTTATATTCGGTGTTGAATTTCAAGTGACTTTTACTTTCTTCTTCATATTGCCTGCATTTTCTGAAATTTCACAGCAAATATTTTTCTTATGTAGTAATTAAATTAAAACAAATGTTACTGTGAGTGGATAAATAAGCTGTGGTATATCCAGACAATGGAATTCAGTGTTATAAGAAATGAGCTATCAAGCCATGAAAATGCAGGGAGGAATCTTAAATGCATATTACTAAGTGAAAGAAGCCAATCTGAAAAGGTTACATACTGTATGATTCCAACTATACGACATTACGAAAAAGGCAAAACTATGGAGACAGTGAAAAGATCAGGGATTTTCCAGGGTTTGAAGCGGGGTGGGTAGGGATGAATAGGCAGAGCAGAGATGATTTTTAGGGCAGTGATACTACAATGGTGGACACGTGTCATTACACATTTGTGAAAACCTACAGAATGAACAACACCAAGAGCGATCCCTAATGTAAAATAAGGATTTTCGGTGATAACGATGTGTTAATCAATGTAGGTTCATCAATTGTATCGAGTACCACTCTGACGGGGGGTATTGATGATGGGGGAGCTGTGCGTGTGGGCGGCAGGGGGTATACAGGAAATCTCTGTATCTTCCTCTCAATTTTGCTGTGAACCTAAAACTGCTCTAAAAAATTAAACCTTAAAAATAAACATTATTTGAGTTGGGGGGTTTTGAGCACAAGCCACCTGTTCTACTTGCTTGGCCCTGCAATAAACCTTTCCCTGCTCCAAAAAAAAAAAAAAAAAAAATTCTACTTAAAATGTAAGAAGAAACAAGTGGGCAGCACTGAACATCATATATGTTTTTGTTACTCTTCCCACAAATGTTGTATTTTCACCAAAACAACATATTTTCCCCATAATCTAAACTACCGAAAAATAAAAGTATTAATACTTCTCTACCATGGCAGAGCATTTATCCACGATGGCATTAAAGACTAATAGGAAAAAACAGGGCTTCCCTGGTGGCACAGTGGTTGAGAATCCGCCTGCTGATGCAGGGGACACGGGTTCGTGTCCCGGTCCGGGAAGACCCCACATGCCGCGGAGCGGCTGGACCCGTGAGCCATGGCCGCTGAGCCTGCATGTCTGGAGCCTGTGCTCCACAACGGGAGAGGCCACAATGGTGAGAGGCCTGCGTACCGTCAAAAAAAAAAGACTAATAGGGAAAAACAAATCCTGTTTATTAGTAGGTGAGATTATTCGTCTCCTATGACTAATAACAATTCTAATTTCGCTAAGAAGAAAAGATGGCTCCATAAAGTTAAGCAAGGCTCAGAGGAGTCCAAAGTGGTATCGCTGGTTGTCACACGAGACTCTTTACCTGGTCCCCCACCTTGCACCCTAGTCCTTCACTGTTCACACTGAACAAAGGACAAATCAAATGACTACAAAAATATATGTGAGTCTAAGTTAGCTTTGTCTTAGCCCCTGATAGAAATCTCTATAAAGTTTCCCCCTCAAAATACTCACAGATATTCAAAGCCTTTGTTATCAAACAGCAGAAAAGGGGACTTCCCTGGCCGTCCAGTGGTTAGGACTCGGTGCTTTCACTGCTGGGGCCTGGGTTCAGTCCCTGGTCAGGGAACTAAGATCTAGTAAGCCGCGTGGCATGGCCAAAAAAAGAAAAAAAAAGCAAAGCAGCAGAAAAAGTACGGACCTGAAGTAAGAAAACGGAGTCGACTTTCCTAGTGTGAAGGACTAGGAAATGCAACCCCATGAGGTCTCAGTTTCCTCATTTGTAAAAAAAGAAGTTAACAGACATAAGGCATCCAGCCCGGAGCCTCGTGAACTAATGAACATTAATTTTTGTCCTCCCCAAGCCACCCCCCAGCACAGACACACTTTAACTTGGATGAATTTTGTTACGCTCCATTCAGCTTTGGAACCCTTTCTTAGAGTCAAAATGTCCTTGGAAGGCCGTTTTGTAAGGCGGAACCCCGCTCCTGTGGAAGGGAGCGGTGAAGCTCAAAGGTGCCGGGCAGGAAGCGGGTCTGGTGAGGGACAAAGGAGTGAAGAGAATGGAGCGACAGGATAAGCTGAGATAAAGTGGGAGGTGGTGGGACTGAGTTCTCAATGAGGGCACTGAAGGCTGTAAGGAAATGCGGATGTGGCCAGAGAGGGGACAGCTGACTATAAAGTATGACAAGTAAACCGTAAAGTTCTAAGTTACGAAAATAAAAGCTGGGACCCCGCTCGTTCTCTCTACAAATAAAGCGCTTTACATCCTGATGTGTTCAAAATAATACTGTGTGCTACCCTTGGCTCTTTCAAGTTAGATTCTCAGTTATTCCACCAGCACCCAGCATTCAGAGGCTCTGACACAGAGCAGGCTTGCTAGAAATGTTTGTCCAATTAATATAGATACAGGCTGACTTTTCTTCCTAAGGTTATTTTAACTACCAAAGTCATCATGAACAAAAGGGTCGAAGTATCAACATTGGGATTTCACTGCATTGCTACAGGTTCTTTGTAAGTGTGTAGGGGTCTTGGGATTTCAGATCCTAATGTACAAATAAGAATATTTTTTAAAGCAGTTATTTTTAATAATTTACAAACCATGAGTCATCCAATAGTCTGGCTAAATGTGGAAGAGACTAGTATGACTACATTTTCCTGAGGTGAAAACTATCAAACTCTATTCCCAGAACTGGCCAAATAGTACCAGGGATAGAACTAGGAATAGAGCTCAGCTATGTTTCGCCTTCAGAAGCTCTTTGTAGTAGCAAAATTTTTTTTAAAGTTGTCTTCCAATAGATTTTTTTAGTGCAATTTATTCCTATTTTGAAAAGAATGAAAGGAGACATATATAAATGAGCCAGAAATGCCACCTACTCCTTCCAACACAAGGATCTCCCCATTCCCCCATAAAAGCCTTTATTTACAGCTGAATTTGGCTCATCCTGTTGAGTGCCCAGCCTAGAGGCACACAACAAAAGTGGTAACAACCAGAGGCATCTATCTAGATCATCAGATTTCCTTCCTCTGGTCAGTGGGTGCCACAAATCTCATGCTGCAAAAGCTACAACTCATCCTTCACTGTCATATTTCTTCCAATTCAGTTGCAAATTTTTATTTACTTTTATTTCAGTTCCCCCAACAACAGAGAATGCAGAAGTGGTCGCCTCCACACCACATAAGGGCTTCTCCTGAGCCGACGGTGGAAGGTGGACCCGCAGCAAAGAACAGGTGGCCGGTGCTGCTATATCTCATCCCGTTCTGTTACTAACTTCAATTCGCAGGCCACCACTGGGCCAGTATGTGACAGACAAACTACAGTCAAACCGAATCCTCAGTACAACTCCTAGACAGCCTGGCTGAAAGCAAAGGGAAAAGGCACGTGTCCGTCTTGGGTTATTCCAGCTACTTGGCTCCACCAAGGAACGGTGGAATCGGAGCTTACAATACATAGAACCAACATAGAACAGATTATAAAGGGGCCAAAATATGTTCTGTAAATAATAAAATGGGTATATATCCTACATTTTGGTCCATCTATGCTTTCCTAATTATAGACTCCAAAAACTCCTGTATCCCTGGCCCCAGAAAATTTCCTTGCTATGTCTGACCTGTGCCAGCAATGTCTAAAACTACCCACGGAGACCCCACGAGGGAACCCCCTGAGAGGTGATCAAAGCACAGGACCTTCCGCCAACGCGCTATCCAAATCATCCACCTTTGCTCCCTTTGGACCTTTATAAAAACCTTCATCCTTCATGATTATGCTTTAGACATTACCACAGCCATGTGTCCAGCCTTCTGTGAAGTCCTGACCACTGAAAGCTCTCACTCTGTCTCTATCACAGTTTTCCTAAAGGAATGGGAGGTTGGTTCACAGGTCTTAAGTCCTCAGGGAAGAAAGGAGCTCAGAGAAGAACAGACAACTGGACAGTTTCTGTGGACACACCAGTGGGTTTTCTGTTGCTTCAGATAAACCAATACATGATCAGTTTTACGGCTCATTCCTCGGGGAAACCTAGCCAGCCTTGGTTCACAGTATTTCAAAAGTATCACAGAAAATAAGGAATAAATTCCCTTCCACTGTCCACATATGTATAATGAAGAGACTTTTCCCATAACAAAGAAGGATTCAGAAGAGGGCTCCTTTTTATAATAGGAGTAAACCACATCACTTGTCAGTTGTTTTTCCTTCCCACTATCAATCTCTTGGCCTCAAGAGCAGAAAAGAAGGGCCACTGCTCCCCTTTAGGTCACCTTTTCCAGTGGAAAAGGCAGCTGTAGGTTTTAAGAATCCTAAGGATGGGGTTTTGAAAATAAATTAACTGAGGGTGAGGGATACCCAAATGTAGAAATCACAAAAATAACTCAATAAAGTCCCAAAGTGCCAAGGCCATTAAGAAAATACCACAGCCAAGGAAGAAAGGAGGCCCGTAAAAGGAAGCAGGTTGTGACTTCTGACCCAACTGCGGGCTGTGGGTGGCTCTCCAATGGTCAGCAATGCCTTGGAAAGGTCAAGTGTAGTGGCTCAAGGGTCTAAATGTGCTTAATGAACCAAGGAACCCAAGTTATTTTGGGAGGAAAGAAAAATATGTTTTCTGAGTATTTTTCCTTTCCTCTAGCTTAGCACCACACCCACCTAGCCTTTCCAGTCGTGTCACCTGTTTCAAAGTCTGTTTCTTTGGTCTCTTTGATTATTTCTTTTCCTTTAGAGAAAATTATATCCACTTAGTTCAAAACAAAGAACCCATCTAAGAACACTACATATGTGTGTGCTTTGTTTTTCACAGTGCTTCAAGCAAACCATCTGCAGGCATGCTAATTTATGATTACAATAGTTGCTCAGACAGGTATTTAATCAGTGAACGAGTGGATTAAGGCATAAATTTTAAAATAGAAACCCTGACACTTGGCTTCACGAGAAAGGTTAACCCAGGAAGCTGGGCTCTTTGCTTCCCTGCGGCTCCAGCTCCATGGTGGAAAGGAACAGTGGATAACGTCAGCCCTTCTCAGATTCGCTCTGCTCAACTTCTCCCCTGCTGTGCCAGCTTTTAAATGCATGAAGGTTTGTTTTCAGAAATAAATCCTGCCTATTTCCCCTCTCCTTCCTTCTCCGTACGGATAAATTCCTTGAGGGTGATTTTTGGGTTGCGTCTCTCAAGCTCCAGGTTATATGAACTTCGGTGTCACCTGGAAATGTTTTTAATTTCTCCCAGTATGGAGGGAACAGAGAAAAATGAATCGACTTCCTAAAACTTTACCTTTTGAATATGGCATACCCAAATCAAATAAACCTGAGTTTTTCTAAGGATAAAACAGTCTTACCCTCACTCGGACCCAAATTCTTAATAATGTATCTCTTCTGATTATCAATAACAATTTTTTTTGACCATGTGGCAGATCCGTTTCTCTTGTTCGTCATATTTTTTCTCAATTAAAGATTCTAATGGCCATTGAAGCAAGACAAATTACCCTCATCATTTATGTCTATAAACCTCTGTGACTCTGAGCTTCAGAATTATAATGGGAAACAGAAATCGTGCCTTTGATTTTAAAAGCAGAAAGGTGGCACTTTGTTGCACTTCATAAACACACAGAGAATCGAGAAAACGGAAGAGATTCGAATGAAAAGCCCTCCAGTCAAAACCTCAGCTTTCAGCCACCCATTCTATTTAACAATTCTTAGAGTCAAGAAGTTCTTCTTTAAATCTAACCTACATCCATCATGCTTCAGTGAAAACCTACTCTGTCTGTGCCAGAAACAAAACAGCTGGTCACCATACACAGCTTAATAACTCCTCATAATTTTGAAGTCTGTTATTAAGTCATTTTTTAGTCTCCTCTTCTTGAAGCTAAATAATCCCAAGTCTTTCAACTTACCCTTATAGGTTCAATTTTACAATCCTTTAATCATCATCAATGCTCTTTGCTAAACATTCTTAAGTTTTCCACATTGCTCTTATGTTTTGAAACCTAGCTCACCTTTGGAATTGCTTCTCGTTGTCCATAAAAACCCAGGACTTTAGTGCATTACACACAACCCACAGAATGTACTCGAATAGGAAACCTACTGCTTTGTTTGGGTTCTTTTTGGTACAAACCTACTCCGGCGGCTCCTTCTCTAAGGAAAACATGTTCTTTGGGAACCAGTGTTCTCACTCCTATGCGTTCTTCCCGACCAGAGCTCTTCACGGCCTTTCTCAACCCACTTTCCCCAAACGATCCTGTTATACAATGAGTATCTAGCTAATCTGATCCACTTATTTAAACCAAGTTGTTAACCAAAAAAAGTCTTAAAATATGCTATGCCTTGCAGATAACATCTATGAAGGTCCTGTCCTCCAAGCCTTAACTCAAAGAAGAATCTCCGGCACCTTCTCTGGTGAGAATCACACGAGACACGAGGGAGGTTGGGGCCAGTCGGGATGGACGTGGAGACCCCTTCTGTGCTGCTCAAACTGCACCACACCAGCCGTGGGTAGAACTGAAGGCAGCTTTGGGGTGTGTGATTCTAGTCAACTCTCTCTGCAACCTCCTCCAACCATTTAGGCGTTCCCTATGGCCTCTCTTCTATCGAATGAAATATTAGATTCTGACACTGACTGTGCCCTTCTCCTTGAAGCCTCTTCCCCACTCTTCCTAGAGCTGGCTCTCTCTCACCCTCAGGTCTCTGCTCTAATGGAACCTCCTTCCCTTCACACTCTAGAATAGGTTCCTAGCTGTCCCCCAATGCCCCATCCTTCTTTATTACTACATCAGTTCCCCTTACAACACTTGTCACAACTTGCAGTTAGATGCAATTATAGATAAAGGTTCGTTTGTCCACTTCTTGACTGTCTTGCCCACCGAATGGCTCCTCAAAGGCGGGGTCATGTCTGCTCTGCTTTGTATGACTGGCACTGGCTAACAGCACACACTCAATTTTTGAAGGAATAAATGTCTCCACTGCTGGAAATATGTACATTTTAAAACATATCTAGGGGGCCGGGGTGGGGGGGAGAGGGAATGGGATGAAGGCCATCAAAAGGTAGAGACTTCCGGTTATAAGATAAATAAGTACTAGGGATGTCATATACAACATGAGTGATCTAATTAACACTGCTGTCTATGATATATGAAAGCGGTTAAGAGTAAATCCTAAGAGTTCTCATCACAAGGAAAAAATATTTTTCCTATTTCTTTAATGTTGTACCTATAGGAGATGATGGATGTTGCCTAAACTTGCTGTGGTGATCATTTCATGATGTAGGAAAGCCAAACCATTATGCTGTACACCTTAAACGCATTCAGTGCTATGAGTCCATGATATCTCAATAAAACTGGAAGGGAAAAAAACATCTCTAACTGTCTTATAAAGAGCTCTGTCAGCTATTACAAATAGGGTTGGTATTTTGGGGGGTGGTTTTTTTGTTTTTTTTTTTGCGGTACGCAGGCCTCTCACTGTTGGGGCCTCTCCCGTTGTGGAGCACAGGCTCCAGACGCGCAGGCTCAGAGGCCATGGCTCACGAGCCCAGCCGCTCCACGGCATGTGGGATCTTCCCAGACCGGGGCACGAACCCGTGTCCCCTGCATCGGCAGGCGGACTCTCAACCACTGCGCCACCAGGGAAGCCCCTGGAGGGTGGTATTTTTAGCAGTGGGACAGGGTGGTGGGAGGGATCCCACCCAGATCCGTCTGGTTTAATCATTCAGACATGGCCAGGGCCACGCCCTGCCCTACCCGCCCCCATCACAGAGACAGCTGCTGCCTCTTCCAAGGTTTTAACTGGAAACTGTGGTCGGTCCCATCGTCTTGCTTCTGCTCCTTAAAACAATTAATCTTGTGTCCAGTTATTCTGTCTCCTTTCAGCTTCAACATAGTCACGCCTCTTGTAGCACTCCCATCATCTTCCTGATGCTATGTCCTCATGGCTGAGCCCTTCACAGAGCCGGCATTTAATTTCTAGGATAATTTAATGAGTAATGAATATTATTTATTAATATCCAGGATGTATCATTGGCAGTGGAAATCTTTGGAGATGCGATTATGGATCTTTCTAAATTTTTCTTCTTTTGATTAATTTTTATTCTCTAGTTTTTCCACCATGTACTTGTCTGCATTTTCTACTTGAGTGATTTTTTTTTTAAGGTTAACTAGCTTTATTTCAATGGTATTCAAAGTGAGATTCTACTGAGGGTTAACTTACAAAACTTGTGTTCGTCACACAAAATTCGGTGTTTTCAGCTCTGTTCAACTTTCATCTTAATGAATTCAAGACTCATTCAACAAACATATAGATATTCACACACACACACACACACACACACACACACACATATTTACCTATATATATATATATATATATATGTCTTCTGTGTGTGAGGCCTTATACCTTGGGACTTGTTTACTATACAGCAAGGCTACCACATCACCAGGCTTGCCTCTCAGGTAATACTACTTCATAACATCAACCTTCTTACCCTGGGCACGATACCAGAAGCTCCCACAACTTTAATGACGAAGCATCAGGGAGTCCAAGCAGTGAATAACTGAACAGGAAGAGACCTGGGCTCCTTGCCTACCTCCATAAATCATCTGCTGACTTGCAGACCAACATGCAGCAAATGACTTTTCAAGTGCCCATGCCTCAGTTTACCCACCCATAAAATGCATAACGCACCCCTCAAAGGGATGTAAAGAGAATCAGTGAGGAAACAGCCTAAGCCTTTGGAACTCCTTGGCAGGAAGGCGCTACATCATTACTATTTGGTATTTAAGTTGCCCTTCATGCGCGCCAAGTACTTTATGATCATTCCTTAGGAGTTACTCCCTGCTATTCTGAAGTTGTCTTCGTGTCTATTTCCACTAAAAGGATGAATTGAACTGGAGAGAAGTGTAGCGATTTGCTCAGGGTCACTAAGATGGCATTGAGGTCTCCGAAGAGGACTTTCCAGGTCCCCCAATTTCCTCAACCATAGCTGAACCCACATCTTCAACACAAACTACCAATACAGATGAAATCCCTGTAAAACTGCTCTAAAAGAGCCCTCATGGTACAAAAAAAAAAAAATGTACCTTGTTTTTGGAGAATAGAGTGAATGGCAAGGAGGTGAAACAGAAACCAAAGCTCTAGAATTAGTAACCCAGACTTCACAATCAGCCTTTTTTTTTTTTTAACACATCTATATTTCTCCTCACTTCCGGTATAACAGTGTTTCAGCACCTTCATAATCTCTCTGAAGGGCCCATATTTTTCTACGAATAATTTACAGGACCAACCCTAAGGAGGCATAGAGCCCAGGTTAAATCACCCTGAGTTTTTGCCCAGCAAAATACATACTGGCATTTTCACCCAAGTTGTAGCTCATGAAAATTAGTGTCAAGAAGGTAAAGAACGAGAAGATGCACGTCACACAGGGTGCGTATACAGTCCGAGGAGCCATGAAAAGGTGGAAAGTACCAGCTTGTTTGAGTGTCAGCTGACCTCTTCCCACCAGCCACTTCCTGCATAACTCCAAGGAGGCGTGCACAGAGCCAACGCTGGAGTCACCCCATCTACTGTGCTTACAGACAGTACTATCCCAGATCATGGCCTTGGTTCTCCTGAACCATGCTCCTCTAGTCCACACATCTGTCTTCTCCCCCTGCTTCATTCAATGACTCATGTACCTTCTTTCGCTAAATGAAGCATCTTTTGGCTCTGAATCCTGTACTCTCACTAAAATGACAGAAGACGTGTGGACACAACATCTAAGAAGTGCTGCTCTGGTTGTTCAATGAGCAGCAGCCAGATGACCTCAGAGAACCAAGTGCAGTGATGGAGTTCTTTACCATAAATTTGGATAGAAAGTTCCAGAGCACCACGGGCCCTGCTCAAGGCAAAACAGTGAAGTTGGGGGTTGAATTTCCTCTCCCTAAATGTCCCTTCCTTTGACTCTGTCTGTGGGAACATTCCCTCCCACCACCTCTCCACCCACTGGCTCTGGACTTTTCAGAGCCCCTATTTCCCTTCATCCATCGTTCATGAAAGTATACCTGTCCTGGATTCCATTCCCTTAACTACTACTCCACTAACCTGATCATAATGGCCTGAAAGTCTCAGCCTAGAGAATGGCTAGGAGTGTGGCTCCCAGACTCCCCGTAGGGTGCCTCTCACACCATGTCACGCTGGCAGCCAGCAGCCACAACTGCTCACGTTTTCAGGAAAAAAAAACGGAGTTTACGACAAACAGGTTCTCGCTGAAGGAGCTACCGAAGGACCTACATCAAGAAAACTGAATCCAGAAAGAAGAACTGAGGTGCAAGAAGGAATGGTGAGCGAATAAATCGATAAACATACAGGTAAATATGAAATAAACAATTTAAATACTGATGATGACTAATTTGGGGAGCATAAAACAAAGATAAATATATCAGACAGGGACTTCCCTGGTGGTTCAGTGGTTAAGACTCCACGCTTCCACTGCAGGGGGCACAGGTTCGATCTTTGGTTGGAGAACTAGGATCCCGCATGCCACGCCGCGTGGCCACAGGGAAGAAGAATCAGACAGCGACATTAGGAAAGACAGAGTCAAACTTACAGTTACCAAAGGGGAAAGGGGGGGGGATAAATTAGGAGTTTGGGATTAACTTATACACACCACTATATATAAAACAGATTACACAACAAGGACCCACTGTATAGCACAGGGAACTATACTCAATATCTTGCAGTAACCTATAATGGAAAAGAATCTGAAAAAGAATATATATTTACATAACTGAATCACTTTGCTGTACACCAGAAACACTGTAAATCAACTATACTTCAATTAAAAAGGGAGAAAAATAGAACAAGATCTCTCTAACTCCAAAAAAAAAAAGAGAGAGAGAGTGACTGCAGTTAAAAGTATGCTAAGGTTCTTCTATTATCCAAGAGGTAGACAGAGATTATGATGAGTTTTATTAAGACAGATATACACTTTAGAATAGTAATGATAATTACTAAAAGAAAAGAAAGAAATTGAATGATAATTTGCAAACCAGGAGAGGAGAAAAGCTGGCACATACCTAGAACAAAACTAGATGAGAAATACTCTTATTAAAGGGAAATGTTTGCAAAAGGGGGAAATATGGAAATATAAAAACCCAAACTCACAGCTTGAAATTATAAAATCCTGCACTCTTAGTAATACACCAGACCTGAAAAGCATCAGGAATCCACACTGCAACAGCTGACCTGCAGCAAAATTGCAACACTTGAACTTGGCAATGACTGCCTTCAAGGCTGGCCAAGGCCCTGCCTGCCCACCTGACTCTCTGTTTACTTCTAGTACCCAGGACTTGGCTGATTACTCTCCCTTTATCTCCCCAAGACCGCTGCCAATAAAGGATTCAAGATGACTTGTTTTTTATCTTAATACGAATTTAAGTCTGAGTTACCTTTCTCAGAGGTGTCTGGATATAAGCCGTAATCCTGAATTTTAATGAAGTTCTTTTGTCTGCTAGCAAAGAGTCTCACTGCCAGTGCATAGCAGCAGAGAAATCTGGAGGGGAACGGGGAGCCCTTCCTTTGCTACATAAGTACCACATCCCAAATACAGACTCCCGCATATGACCTTGAATAAATATTTTCAATTTATGTGCTTTTTTATGAACTCCCTTAATTTCCAAGAGTTTCTCGAAAAACATGAGCAATTATTTTCCATGCCTGCCTAAATAAAAACTTCCAAGATTTTATGGGAAGACCAAAGATAGGCTTTAGTTGACATCATAAAGGTGTGTCATAACATGCAAGGTAGGGACAAGTGTGAATATGAAGAGCAACATACCAAATCTTTTTTCTCTGTTATTTTTAAGTATTTCCTATTCTCCTCTGGTCCATCCCTTCCTGAAGCAAACGCTAGAGTACAAACAAAATAGAAGTAAAGTAGTTCAGTGATCTATTGGGAATTCTCTCTCTTGGGAAGGAAAATTTATCTTTTATAAAATAAATAAAGCCAAAAAATTTTGTCCTCTCTCTCAAGTCCCTAACACTGTTTTAAGAATGAATGATTTCTGACTTACAGTGAGATATAAACCGGTGACACACTTGGATCCAGTCTGTGTGTGTTTTGAGAGCATATATCGCTTGAAAACCTGCCACGCTATATTTAGTTACAAGTAAATATATCAACTGGAACTGTGTCTGTGGACAAGGTGTTCTTACTGGGAAAGCCACACTCCTTGCGAACACACGTCCGATACACTGAGAAAGCACATTTGGAAATGGGAAGCCAGGGGAGAGTGCAAAGGAGGGACACGAGCGTGTTTTAACGGCTGCGACAATTTGCCATGAAAGGATGTGAAGGCCCGGCTCCTTGCTGCAGCATGCCATGTGCTGCTGAATTCAATTACTGCCATGCCGTCTGCAAGCAAAGGAATGTGTAAACAGGCCATATAGCCTTGCATCAGTTCCACAGAATGTTGCACAACCCAAAATGCCTCTCGATGTGTCATTTCCTTCTTGGCCATCTTCCCAGCCCCTGACAGTCAGTCAACAGAAAAAAATAGTACTGAAAGAGATTTTAAAATGCTCTTCTCAAAAGTACATTCCACCAACCACCAGACTTAACCTTCACCAGCGCTTCTGACTCTCCCTCACCATCCTCCTTAAGGAAAGGGGGAAAGGGAACAGTTTTTTAAAACTGTGATTATTCTCTTAAGTCAAAGATGTTCAACAAGACTTCCCTGGTGGCGCAGTGGTTAAGAATCCACCTGCCAATGCAGAGGACACAGGTTGGAGCCCTGGTCTAGGAAGATCCCACAGGCCGCGGAGCAACTAAGCCTGTGTGCCACAACTACTGAGCCTGTGCTCTAGAGCCCGCGAGCCACAACTACTGAAACCGCATGCCACAACTACTGAAGCCCGTGCACCTAGAGCCCATGCTCCACAACAAGAGAAGCCACTGCAACGAGAAGCCCACGCACCCCAGTGAAGAGTAGCCCTGGCTCGATGCAACCAGAGAAAGCCCGCATGCAGCAACAAAGATCCAACACAGCCAAAAATAAATAAATTTATTTATTTTTTTAAAAATGTTCAACGATGTTTTGTATACTAGTGACTAAAGGATGAATATTTGTGACCATCAAACTGCTGCTTGTGTTTGCTGACTTGTAAATATCAAACATGACATGTACCCATCACGTCCATTCCTTGAGCACTTCAGAGACAGGGAAGAACCACTGGAAGTCTGCAAGTCAGTAAGTCAAGTGCTTTTTTGCAGCAACATGGATGAACTTGGAGGGCATTAGGCAAAGTGAAATAAGTCAGACAGAGAAAGACAAATACTGTATGATATCACTTATATGTGGAATCTAAAAAATACAAGAAACTAGTGAATAAAACAAAAAAGAAGCATACTCACAGATGTACAAGACAAACTAATGGTTACCGGTGGGAAGAGGGAAGAGGGGTAGGGGAAAAAGAAAAGAGTTATTATGGGATTATTTGAAATCATGTGTGTGAAACTTTTGAAAACTGTAAAGCACTATAGAATTTAAAGAATCTTTCATTAGGGGCTTCCCTGGTGGCACAGTGGTTGAGAGTCCACCTGCCGATGCAGGGGACACGGGTTTGTGCCCCAGTCCGGGAAGATCCCACATGCCGCAGAGCGGCTGGGCCTGTGAGCCATGGCCGCTGAGCCTGCGTGTCCGGAGCCTGTGCTCCGCGACGGGAGAGGCCACAACCGTGAGAGGCCCGCGTACCGCAAAAAAAAAAAAAAAAAAAAAAAAAAAAAAAAAAAAAAAAAAATCTTTCATTTAAAAAAAATTGTTTCCCCATTAAAAAAGAGTTAAAGGCTTTTCTACTAATACTTTCCACCAAAGACTAAAATTCAGGTCTGAGGCCTCAGGAATATGTTACGAGGCTTAGCAATAGCAAGGGTATCTCAAATTGTCTTCACAGACAGCAAAAATGTGAACGCAAGAACTGTGTCCAGATGTATCAAATAGCTTTAAAACAATTCTTCTGTCCCTCCATCCAACACACTTTATACATGCCCCCCATTTTCTTTCACAGGTGACCAAGCTTTATATTAGCATCCACCATGGATAAATAAGGAAAGGTCATGGGCCAGCCATCATCAAAAGCCTATTCCTTCACCCAACTAGGATGAAGAGCAGTGGAGGATAAAAGCCAGCTGCCGCTGACACCATCTGCAATCAGGCAGAGGAAATGCCAAGCTCGCCATTCTCGCCACTCTTCACGGGACCGGAGGTGACCCAGTCTCAGAACGGGGTGGAACAGCACAGGAGAAAAATGAGATGATTCCTTGCCCAGACCACTCTGTTTTGATTACATCTGTTACCTTCAGTTTATAAGGTAAAATGTCTGCAACTGGAAGTGCCCAAGAATATGGAAAAATAAAACGTTCTCTAAAGAATTAAAAATGTGCTGACGAACTGGACACAGGTGAGAAGGAACAAGCGGGGAAAAGAAAACAGTTTGGCTGCAGGACACAAGCCTGACAAGCTGGGTGAAGCAGGGTGCTGAGGCAGCTCTAGAAACACAGATGTACCCTGCACGTCCAGAGAAGCTCTCACTCACCTAAGCACCAGGCTTACTGAAGTCACAAACGGAGCCTAGCAGAGTACTGCTGCAGCCATGCGCTCCAAGCCTACAGGAAAGGAGCCGGAGGGTGGGAAAGAAAAGGCAGGGCTTCCCCTTCGCCCACCAGGTTAGGACAGGTAGCTGGCCAGCAGTGACCGGGAGTGTCCCAGCAGTAAGGACACAGGTGATGGCTCTGGTCTCTCCCTGAGAGAAACTATTAACTATGATTTACTTCCCTGGGGCACAACACACAAAAGCTATTAGAAACCCATCCATGTGTGTTAGGTATCAGGTTTGCAGGTGTGCTGGCAAGTGAGACTTTTCAGTGCTGGGTGATGTAGAATACAAAGCCTCCAGGCTTGCTCATTTGAAGAGTCATAAGATACTTCGGCTACAAGACTTGCCATGTTGCCAAGCAAGGCTAATAACCTCTTTATGTTCAAAGATCTAATGTTCTTCTCAAATAAGAGTATTGATCTGGCTTGGCTTGCTACTGACCTGTTAATGCCAAGCACCACGAGGTAACACCCACCCTTAATTCATCTGGTAATTACCAAATTGGTCCAATTCAGAGTGAAGCCACTATCACCGAAACTTGGAGTCACCTTGTAGAACTTTAAATGTCCCCCAGATTAAAAAGTCAAGAGATCTTTTCAGGAGATGGTACCTCAAAAAATTATTTCTCCTGTTGCAACAATGACATTTCCCATCTAATCACTGATGGAAGTTGGTGATATTGGTAGTCCAGTGAACCACTGCCTTATCATTAATATCCTTGTGGGGTTACGCCCCCCCCCTTGAGGTTAGGCTGCACCTGTATCTTGCTTTAACCAACAGAATGTGGAGGAAGTAACTCCATAGTAGTTCTGAGCCTTAAGAAGCCTTACGAAGACCTGAAAGCTCGCACTTTTGCACCTGAGGGAGACCTGAGCTGCCATATAGGAAGTCAGACTCTGCTAGAGAAGCCGCATGGAGAGGGGGAGGCTCTGGGACTACAGGAGAGACAGAAAGGCCCAGCTGTCCCCTTATTCCACCGAGCCCAACCTTCCAGCCATCCCACCAAGGCATCAGATGTAGCAATGAGGCCATCACGCATGTTCTAGCACTAGCCACCGTGTTACTGCAGACACAAGAAAGACGCCAAGCAAGACCACAGAAAACCCATCCAGAGGAACCCCAGTCAACCCATAGAGTCGTGAGAAATAATAAACTGGTTGCTGTTTTAAGCCATTATGGGGACTTCCCTGGCGGTCCAGTGGTTAGGACTCCGTGCTTTCATTCCCGAGGGCCCAGGTTCAATCCCTGGTCAGGGAAATAAGACCCCACAAGCGGCACGGTGCAGACAAAAAAAAAAAAAGTAAGAGCCATTATGTTTGGGGATGGTTTGTTGTTTAGCAATAGATAACTGACAAAGTAGCAAGAGAATGGAAAGGCTTCTGACGGTGTAAAAGGCGATTTACTTTTTCCATCCTCTGCACAGACAATAATACCCTTCCCATCAGTCCTCTTCCCCAACTCAGAACCACTGCAATAGAACATGACACTACTGAGCAAGATTTCACCTTCCTGGAGACATTCTTTCAATCAGACTGCAGCTGGAACCAAGTGCATACAAGGAACAAAGGATCCTAATAGAAACTGATGTTTAAAAGTGGTATCCAAACGCATTACTGTTGCTGCTGCTCCACTGACTTCTGCTGGCGAACATACGGCAGTACCTCTTCAGAGCTAACTTGCCAACAGGAGGTCAAAACGCCTTGCCTAAACACAAGACTTACAAATTTGGAATCTTAAGTATGATGTCATGTCTTAAAATGATAAGCTGGCAAAGAAAATAAATGGCATTTTGTAAAGATGTGCACCTTCTCATGTTTACGCTACTTAAGATGAAGGTTCTAATAAGTCATCGGCTATGTTCCTTGAAAGGGAAGTTTTATAACTGAGATGAATCACAACTGCAAAAGATCAAAGTTAAAAAACATCAATGATGCCATGGGGTACTTTTTAATCTTGTAATGAGTGATGATCATGTGCTCTTATGAAGTTAGTCCAACTGCCAACGCCAGATGTGTATATTAAGAAAAGGAGTTGTTTGTGATGTGACGGCACCAGTTCAGCTGCCAGAGACAGAAAACATAGAAGGATGAAACCTTTCTGATTTTTGAGTGAAAAGCAAGTCTTGGCAGATGCGCTGATAAGCAGGGCCTCCAAGGAGGGGTACTAGTGCCAGAGCATCCTCTCTTGGACTTTGCTGCAAATAAATTGTTTATCATCAGTTCTGTACAGCTGTCCTCAGGCAGCATGAATACCTGCTCAAGCACAACTTATGGCACTTATTAGTGTTATTTACTGATGAGCAGAAATTAGTAAAGCCATCTGCAAGAAAAAAAAATATTACCCTAGAGAACAGAATCTAGATGGTATCTATTTCCTGGAAGCGTACTCTAAGCAAAACTACAGCAAACTTCTGACACTGAAATTGATGTAATAATAGCTCATGCTTAATTAGCACTTACTACACGATAGTCACCGTGCTGTGCATTTTACATACATGACATCACTGAACATCTTTGCAGCAACTGACGAGAAAGACACTATTATGCTTCTTCTCACTAACTATTATTATTATTCTCACTTTAACAGAGGAAACTGAAGCAAAGAGAACTTAGGTAACTTGCCTACCACCACACAACTGGTAAACAGCGGAGCTCGGCTTTCAGTCCAGACAGCCTGACACAAAAGCCCACACCCTTAATCACTATGTTATTGCTGAGTAAAGACCCAACCAGTTAACGCAGAACTTGTCCTTGTTCAAACAGCTCATCTACCAGAAGTAGCCTGTTCGATATACACTATGGTCTTCCAAAGAAGGACTGAAATTCCATTAACAGAAATCAAGAGCACGAAACACTCAACCCCTTCAAATCACTGCAACAATAAACAGGTGTACATTCTTTCGATGACAACCACTACTTAAAGAATTACAATTTTGTGGGAGAAGATGCTAAAACAATTGCATTCATTGCCTTTTTTTCTCCCCTCAGGAAAGCCTTTTTCTGAAGTCCTTCTCTGTTAACGGTCGAAAAAATAAGCCACTTTGAAGTCTAGAGCAGTGATTGGCAAACCACAACTTGTGTGTCAAATCTCACCCACCACCTGTTTTTGTAAATAAAGTTTTATTGAAACACAGCCATAACCATCCATTTATGTATTGGTGAAGGCTGCTTTTTTTTTTTTTTTTTTGGCGGTATGCGGGCCTCTCACTGTTGTGGCCTCTACCGTTGCGGAGCACAGGCTCCGGACTCGCAGGCTCAGCGGCCATGGCTCACGGGCCCAGCCGCTCTGCCGCATGTGGGATCTTCCCAGACCGGGGCACGAACCCATGTCCCCTGCATCGGCAGGCGGACTCTCAACCGCTGTGCCACCAGGGAAGCCCGAAGTCTGCTTTTGCGTTACGTTGGCAGAGCTGAGTACCTGTGACAGAGATAGTATGGCCCAAAGGGTTGAAATCATTTACTATCTGGCACTTTACAAAAAAGTTTGCCAACCCATGTTCTAGAGGATTCTCCATTTACCATCACATACACGAAAATCAGCCAAAATCCTATCATACTCACAGTTGAAGGAAGTTGAAAATCCTGGGCATTTTCCACACCTGGGAGTCTCAAAATTAAAGAACCATGTTGAGATGAGAGCTATACTTACAAACATTCAGTGCCCAGATGGCCAAGAGCAGGGCGGAAGGAAATAATCCAGTACAGAGAGCCCAGGTTGTAGGATTAAAATGTTACTGATACCAGACCCTTCGTTACATCCAGACACTGAGTTTGACCAGTCACCTCGTGATGCCAGACAAATGACATCACATTTCCACAGATATTTTTGGATCATGAGCAATGTTACTCAGGCTGATCTAGGGTGGTGGTCCGCCACTCGACTTCTGTATCTGCTTTCCCCTCAGCAGCACCCAAAGCCTGAACTCAGGTCACACAAGTACCAGCCGACCCCTCTACCCCTAACCCTCATTGCTTTCAGAGCACTTCTCTGCCTTCACAGGGCAGTGAACCTAGCAACTATTAATTCTTCCAACAGCCTCTTGGGAATGAGGTAATACTACCCTCGCTTGAAAGAGAAGTGACTTTCCCAAAGCTACTGTACCTCCTCCCTTTTGTCACCACTTTCAGAATGAGGTAGCACCCACCTTTCCCCGCTTCCTCTCCCAACCATCAACTCTGAGCACCAACCCGTGAACATCTGGACACACACACACACACACACACACACACACAAACATATACACACACACAATGATGGTTTTTCCAAGAACTGAGAAAAGCAGCTGAGATCAGCAGGAAACATCTTTACAAGACAAGTATTAGTCGTGTTAAATGTTAAAAGACTACCATCCTGCTTTATGCATTACTAAGAGGGATGTCCCTGCCTTTTCAGGAACGCAGGGGCTAATTAGATTAAATGCTAGAAGATGTCTTCCATCCTCAGGCATCGTCCCAGATGGATGGCAGTCCAGAAAAGTCAGACAAAACCCCAAACCAGGCCAGATGGCCCTGCGCTGATCGATTCACCTGCACTGCATGACCACTAGCCCTGACAACCAGAGACTTGGGGTGACCAGAGATGTGTGTGTGGCCACAGCCAAATAGGACATTCTCAAACTGAGCAGACAGGTCCAGCACTCCCAACGTTGGAAAATCTAGAAGAACGCCATACACATGAAAGGCGGAGAAAAGAAAAACCTCAAAGAGTGGCTTTTGAGACAGGAAACCTCCCTAGTTCAGGCAAGCAGTCAGCCTTCGTGAGATGAAACAGCGGCCAGAGGAGCGGAAGGCAACACGTGTTCCCACCGCTCAAGGACAGGCTGCCAGGGGTAGAGGCAAAACTTCACCAGCCCTTTGCTCTCGGTTTTAGGGGAAGAAGAGCTATGCCACGCTCACTGTCTAGGTAGGTGTATTGTTATATGACAAATATTTCTGCCAGCTGTCCCTCCACCACAAACCAAATTAAACTCTCCAAACACAATGGCTAGGCCTCCAGTGAATTCACTCATCAAAGGCAGAGTTCTGTATGATGTTTCCATTGGCATAGAATTTTTAATGTTGTATATATCAAATAATCTTTAATCCTTAAATATATTTAAATATTGCTCTGGTGAGTATGTTCAAATTAGTCATGGGGGCGGGGCAGGGAAGGCAAACCTGTTTTAATTTAGGTTTAGGAGGAAAATGATATTAGCCCAAATGGATTGTGCGCACTGCCTTAAAATGATGCTGGTTCAACCTTCTAGATGTCTCAGGAGACAAATAAATCAAGGTGGATTTAAACATGGCTTGACTCTGTTAAAGAAACTATCTATGGCCATTACTAGAACAAGACCAAACAACAGTGTTGTAACAATCAAGCAAGTTAGCCTTTGCAAATAAATTCTTTGTAATTAAGCAGTGTGCTCTTTATAAAGGGAACTGAGTGTGCGAGTTAAAAAGTTAAAACTCATTCTTAGACCATGGGAAACACACGCAAATGCTTTTTGACTAAGCTCAGAATTTTTCAATTTATTGTTTTCTTCCTCAGCTCTCATGGGTCTGTTCTGCCTTGTCTATTGTGCCCAGTGGATGAACAGAATTTTTAGTAAAAAATTACAGCGACGGAAAGTCACAAAGTTATGTAGGGCTTAGCAATTTTGCGGCAAAGGTGAAAAGTGTAATTTGATTTTCTACTAACTGTGAAGTTCTCCTAATGGTCCCTCATAAAAATATATGCAGATAGAAAACTTGGCAAAGAAACTATGTGAAAATAGCACTAACTTGTTTGGGATAAATTCCTCACAGGGTCTCTGTAAACTCTATTCCTATTTCCAGTAGGAAGGCAAGCACTTACTTCTGGGTTCCCGGGGTCCATCCACTGTAACTTTAATAGCTCTGTGGTAGGTGGCGACTTGAGGAGGATTTGTGAAGACAGTTATGGTCAAGGTGAAACTCTTGCCTGCAGATAGAAAAGGGGAAAATCCACAGTGAATATAAAAAGACAGTACTGATGATAAAAATAGCAGTACAGATGTCCAAACTGCATTTAAGCATCACTGAAGAGGGAACAAAACAACAAGGGTCAGGACTCCTTATTCTAATGAGAAACCCTCTGATGGCCACCTTAGGGAGTTGCCAAGCTCACTGAGTGCTAAGATCATCATCTTCATGGCAGTCCTGTGCAAGGAGGCTCCAATTCCAAAAAAGAATTGCTCAGTAGCAAGAGCCGTAATGAAAACAAAAACTGGACCTCTTGAAGAGGGTTCTCTTTCCCTTCAGTTTTGTCCAACATCAGGAACACATCCAAGCAGAAAATTTTAGAAGTCTTTATTTAGGATTAGGTCATGACCCCGTGAGAGAACAATAGTAAATCACTGTTGATTATGCTATTGACTTCACATGGCTTTAGCATTTCATTTGCTTAACTGCACTACAGTGAGAAGATGAAAGAGGAAGGTTCTTATGGGAATCATTTTAACAGGAGCCAGTGTCTCCCGTCCTGGCCTTAATGTGCCTGTGGTATGATGATTTCATCATTACTGGAACAAAGTTTTTTTCCTCCCTGCCCACCCCTTCCCTAACATACATCCTCGCTCAGCAGCAATCTTGAAATGACTCCCTGACAGTGACTTATTTTTGGCTAAATGTACATGACATCTCCCAATGTAAATACGAATACTTGCTTTTAGAGCAGGGTGTACTTCATTGAAATATTACATCTGATGTTTCAAATTAATGAGCTAAAGGTGATGAACAGAGGTTGGGGGAAAGGCGGCGGGGGAGGGGGGGCGGGGGGGTAGTTGAGGAGCAGATTTGGATGTTTGCTTTCTCCAGAAGAAGATACCAGACTCTGTTACCCAGACTCACTGACAGTTGTAATCAGTTAGATTTGCAACGGTTAGTCATGTCAGATAGTCAAAACTGCAAACTGTTACAAGACAGGAAGAGGTGGGCGTGAAGCAGTGACTCAATAAAACATTCAGCAATCTCAGGCCAGAGCATTCATTTAGCCTGCTCCTGGGACAGATCTTTAAGAAGCTCATTTCGTTTTGCTTTGTTTTTTGGTCAGAGACTGTTTTTCCCTTTACTGAAAGCAGAGGGTATGAAATCAAAACACAAATCTTAAACAATATGTAGCAATGCAAAGTTTAATGCAATCTTTTCAAAGCTTAATATGGAACAGGTTATATCCAAGGCTTAATGTAGAACAGGTCTTTGGCTGTCAAGTCTAGTGAATGGGTTTTCTTTTCAACCCAGACCACGTAAGTTCCTAAAATATGTTTAAGACACATATCATTTGTTACTCTGTATATATAGTTTTAAGTCTCTTTGGCTATACTTTGGCCAAGAAAAAAAAATAGGAAAGAGAGAGATGCGGGGGGAGGGGGTAAAGGGAAAATGAATATTGATTAGAAACCTATTAAGTGCCAGTCACTTCATACACATTATCTCATTTAATACTACCCAGTCAAGTTTATCACCCCCATTTCACAAATGAGGAAACCGACGAAGCCCAGAGAGTATTGGTAATTTAACCACACAACTAATAAGTGGAAAAAATCAGGACCTGAACCCAGGTCTTCCAGACCCTAAAATTAATGCTCTTCCTTTTAACTTTGTCAGAGAACATTTTTAGAAATTAATAGGTAATTTATTGCTACATGTGTCCCAAACAGCTCTATCAGACCAAGAAGCAAATATAAATCTACTAATGTAGTATGTCAGCCAGAATGATGAAATCATCTATTCTTAAAGTGTCACTGATATATCGTATTTCATCCATTATATATTGAAAGTTACATGGATTTAAGTAATTTAATTGTCTGGTTGGGGAACAGAGGATTTATTATAAACATTAAGACTAACCAGAAGAATAAGGCAGCCAGGAGTCTAAACTAGTCACAGAAAACTGAAAGTCTACAGAAATGGAGATTAGAAAGTTGAATAGGAAGCCACTGGATCCAGATCAGGACCTTAAAACAATGGGAAGTTCTGGAGGAGTGAATGGGCTGAACCCGTAGATTGAAAGTTAATTTGCATTAAACCATAAAAAGATCGATTCTGGGTTGGATCAATGGTCTGTGAGTCAGGATCGCATTTCTATCAGTGGCTTTGAGGGCAGTGCTTGGAAGACAGTTGTCATCTGTGGCACAAATCTTCATAAGTCAAGGATGTACACATCTCAATTGTCCTTAATGACTCTAAATAACCTGCTAGAGACACTGCCCATGAGTTTATATAAACTGGTTCTAACAGTGTTGCTGTTTGAGACTTTTACAACGCACTTAGGATATTAAAAGGCATCGATGCTTCTCCCAAATTCAGAGGAACACCTTAGGTAGGAACAAAAGCCAAATATAAAATTCACCCTCCAAGATAAAGCATCTAAATGTTCAAAACAGAACCAGTTTTCTATAAAGACCTCTTTTAAAAAGAGGTGGGTTTGGGGGAAAGGAAACAAGTATTTGAGTCCCACGGCGGTCTTCTAAAATCAAATCCTAAGGATCAAGATGTACTTTAACAACTAAAACAAAAACCAAGGAGGTTCCTTCCACTTCTCATTGCCCCTTCAGAAGGAATATGAACGTAATGTTCAAGAAACTTCCACCCAATTAGGTAATTTGTTCTTCCCCCTATAAACAGTGATACATTTCCTAAGTCAAATGTTTATATGCATATTCATGACTTCCTTAAATTTAAAAAAAATTTCCAAATCCCATTGTTTATTACCTTCCATAATAAGCGATAAAAATGCAGGCTCTTAAGGAGCTAGCACTCATTAGACAACTAATTGTAGCATCCTTGGCTTCATCTAGGAACTAGTTCTGCAATGTGTCCTCAAGTCATATATTTTCTGAGATACACATAGGAACTGTCATTGAAAGACAATTCCAACCTAGCCCGAGGGGCTGTCAGAAATTGTCAGGTAAGTTAAGATTATAAGCAGGGATTGTATCCTAAATTGACAGTGTACCATGCTCTGTACACTGCAGGTGCTTAGAAGTGCTTGTAAATTAAAAGCAACATGCTTGATGTCAAAAGTGAGGAAACACACCAAGAAAACTTAAGGACCAAAGTCACTTTAAATACTTCTGTTTAAAATATAAAGGAGAAAAAAGGAAAAGACAATTTCAAAATATAAGCCACTCCTCACTTAATGCAAGTTTCACCGATGCTCTACTTTTATTCCAAAGTACTTCATAAAAGTTGTGGTCACTGGATAACCCATAATGCCAGAGTAAATAGTGATGTGACTCCCTTATACATCAAAAACTGCTTTGCAATTTCTGAGAGCTTATATTTCTACCAGTGAAAAAAATTGTACCATTTGAGGAACTTGGTGTTTTTTTATTTTTTAATGCTACTGAAATAGAAAATCTAAATAGCTGGGGAAAACATACAATGGTAGCAGTATGTTGACCCACACTTAAAAACCTGAGAGAAATGTAGAAGTGTGAAAATCAAAGAGGAAGCTGGAAAGAGTCTGTTAGAAAGCAGGTCAGGTACACGGGCAGGTTAAAGGGTTTCCTGCCACTGAAGAACTGACCCATTTTTTTTTCCAAAGAGTGGTATCTCTTGTCAGTATTCTCTGTCCTTTTTTCCTCTTCATTTCAGCTTGATATTACAGTTTCCTTTCATATAATGTTAATGTCATGATATAAAAATCTATTATTAGTGATAAATCAATTTTTCTTTCTCTCTCCACCCACTCCCCCCACCCCCAATCTAAGTCTCGAAGACAAGTCTGGACCAATTTCTCCATCCTGCCTCTGGCAGCAAACTGTAGCATTTCAGATCCTCCACCAAGTCCCGGCTGCTTCAAAGGAAAAATCCTACTTTCTTCAGTTAAGATCATAAGAAATATAGGGGGAGGGGGTCAGCTCTGTTTGGACATAATTACACTTCATCAAAAGAAGCTTTCTTCATCTTCCATGCGTGAAAAGTCTGCAAGCAGTTAAGTCTGTCTTTTTTTTTTAAATATAAAAATTGCTATTTGGGAAACCAGCCAAAACTCAGAAAGCCAATATAGTAAAACAGTGCACACCCTTTGTTTCTCTTTGAAGTTTCTTAAATAAATATGTTGAGGGTTTACAAAGTACACTATCACTTTGCCATAGTTTCTACTCAAATTGATCAGAGAAAAGTTATAGAGCATCTATATAATACAAAAGCAAGATAAATGAAAACACTAGTTTTTATCTGTAAAGTAAAATGGAAGTATAGCGCCCAGTCTTTTAAATACTAAAATTCATTACTCTAGTTCAAAACAAAGTAATATTAAATAGAGAGAGATGCAACTCAGAGCATACAGGTAAATCATCATGTTCAAATTTTTCTTGATTCTTACTAGGAAAAAGAAATTTTCATTGTACTGTGGACCTGCACCAGTAACTGAGAAAAAAAAAAAAATGAATACACACACATACACACTTCACACCTAATCAGTCAACAGTGAGACAGAATGTGTCTTTTTTTTTTTCTTTTAATGAAAGTGAACTAAACCTGATGCTGAGATAACCCCTTGAGTTTTGATTCTACCAGAGGCTCTGAGCCTCATTTTATTTCAGACCTTTCAGTAACAGTATCTCATTAGCATGCATCATTTTTTTTTAAGTTAAAAAGTACAACTTCTTGGCCCTGTTCCTAGAAAGTACACTAAAACTACTCATCGGAAACAGCCTTGCCTGAACTTCCCTTATCAAGTTTTTACAATGGTAATAATTTGACATCTGATCCAAACTAAAGGGCAATTATTGGACATGGTTTAAAAATTGATGCTTCTTATTTCCTAATTCAAACCTGGGTTGAAGTCACCCCATAGGTCTTTATAATTTATTTCACCCCAGTCCTAAAGTGGTCTATTTTCTCTCTTCTCATCGAAATACTTAACATGGAAATATTAGATTCAATCAATAAATAAATGAACATAATACTTCTAATGAATGATGATTAAAAGTCTCTCTATAGAATCTGTAAATAAAAGCCAAATATTGGTTTTCTTTGAGACTTTTTTAAGAACATTAACCCCATTTATAAAACAGCTATAAAAACCCTAAAAGGGATTATTTTCTGTTTTATGATCTTTTGATGGATTCCTAATATTTCAGCGGGGGTGTGCATGGTGGAAACTCTTAAATAATGTACAAATATTTAGAGTCCTGATCATTCATCTACATAGTCATACTAACATAAGTATCACCTTATTCACTTATTCGAATGAAAAGCCTTCTGTAAAAAACCATGATTTTGGGCCTCCCTGGTGGCGCAGTGGTTGAGAGTCCGCCTGCCGATGCAGGGGATACGGGTTCGTGCCCCGGTCTGGGAGGATCCCATATGCCGCGGAGCGGCTGGGCCCGTGAGCCATGGCCGCTGAGCCTGTGCGTCCGGAGCCTGTGCTCCGCAACGGGAGAGGCCACAACAGTGAGAGGCCCACGTACAGAAAAAAAAAAAAAAAAAAAAAAAAAAAACATGATTTTTAAATAGGTTCTTATAGAAGTAAATTAAATCCTATAGAGGCAACATATGTGATAAGTGAAGAGCATTATGCTGCTGTCCTTGCTACAACTTAGAGCAAAATTGATATTACCAGGAAATTGATCCAATGCATTCCCTTTTCTTTGCCCTTTGCCACTGAATGTACTCAGTTACTTGGCTCCTGTAACTCAGAACTTGAACTTCCAACTGTTCTTCCCTCCACCTTATATGCTCACACCCAGTGAAATTAGGAACTGGTTCTTCTGAAAACACTGTTTGAATTTTCAATATCATAAAACAAATGAAAAAGGCCTGAGTGCTCACTAAAACACTCAACCTCATCTGGACGTATTTAAAGAAAACCTTCAGTAATTCTATTCGGTAGAAGGTACTGATTTGAATACAAACAGGCCTACATTTCATCAGAGGATCCTAATGTGTTTATTCCATTATCCATATTAAAAATCAGAGACCTACCTCGTCCACTCCGGCCCACAAATCTCAGATCGTTGAACCTTGCTACTTGGTTTTTCATAACAGCAGAGGCATTTCGGAGCTCAGCAGAATAATTTTCATCATTACCCGCCATGACGGTAACCACAGTCCCATCTGGTACCTCTCCGAGGGCTACCACCTACATAAAACAGGAAACACAGCAACAATAATGGCACATCAGAAAAGCTTAAAAACTGAGAATATAGTCTCATGGTAAGTGATGCATCTTATCAGGACTTAGTGCTCTAGTCCAGTAATGGCAGACAGGAATGAGGCATCTGCATATGGGTTCGGATGCCACTTCAAAGAGACCAGTGCTTCAGGGTCCACCCATTCCAAAGGCAGGCAAAAGTTTCCTTCATTTGTTGTTGGATTCTTCACAGAATGCATGTACATTTTTATTAAATCCCCATGTTAAGTTGTCCATAGGAATTATGCCGCAGAAGGAAAGCTGATGCCCCATCTGCAGATTGCATTGTACATATTAAGGCACCGCCTGTCTGCAGCCTGGAGCGCCCTGAGGTGTGGTCTCATCCAGATCACAGGCCAAAAAAAAAAAGGAAGTCTGGTCAGCTCTATGGGAGAAGATATTTAGGGGGAACCTTACAGTTACTGACTATAGGGAAGACTAAATATAGTGTGGTATCCAGAACTACATTTCATCTCCTTACTTTGAGCTAGAGATTCAGCTTTCAATCACACTGCAAAGAACTACTGAATGCCCACTCTGCAGTGGGACCCATGGAATATACAAAGCCATCAAGAAGCCTAAAGTCTAGGTACAGGATAAAGATATATAAGAGGCTGAATATGACCACCGACAAATGAGTGGTATAGACAGAAAATACACCCTTAGCCAAACTTCTGTCTTGTCCCATCTGCCATCCTGGAATGACACACTTGCCTCCTTAATCTTCAACAATTAACCTGCAGCCAATTAACTCGGGCAAGTCAGGATCCAGAATAATCAGTCTTTGAGTCTAATAAACATTTTCACTGCTGCAAGGCAAGGATCACACTCCAGGGTCGACTAACTTGCAAATTGGTGCCTCTGATTAACATGGAGCCCGGAAGGGAAAGCCGGTGCAGGGTCTTTGCTGTCATATATAAAACACACTATTCTTAATCCATGAATTAAGGCCTTGCCCCTTGATAACATCCTTTCTCTCAACTAACTTCCAGGATCCTATAATATTCAGATGGGTTCCATCTCTTGCTCGTTCGGCTTCCAGATGCCCATGTGGTGACTAAGCCACAGCTCTGGCTACAGTAGCCCCACTACCCTCCAATGACAATATCCATGTGTGCTTGCCTGTCTGGCAAATATTACCCTCATCCTTCTGCTACTCCCTCTTTTGTCAAGATGTCCATAAGGCAAACCAAAGCATTTAATTCCATGTTCCCAATACAATTTGTATGTAGCTCTCATTAAAGCAGATTTCTTACAATGTGATGAAACAGACATTATCACTACACTTTACAGCTGCATTTCCCTCACCCTTGAACCCTACCCTAACACCCCTCCACTATACCCTCTGCTCAAGCCAGGGAAACAACCAAACAAACAAACTTGTCAATATTTTTTTCACCCTTACTGTTCTCTTAGGCTGTTCCATTCCTTCTTTAGCACTTTGTTATTCAGTTTAAAATCTTAAAGCTGTCCTTAAATTACGGAAACCACTTCCTGAGCATCCCACTGGACTCAAATGACCCTCATTTCAAAGTACATATAGGAATGACCCATCTACTTCTTTTGATATGCTAGCCCAAAGCCATGAGACTCCCTCTTAGGAGTCCAGATTATATTAGACTAGAAATTACACAAGGCAAGGGCCTTCATCTGTCTTGTTCACCACTATACACCCGGCTCCCAAAACAGTGCCTGGCACAGAGTAAGTGTTTGATAAATACTTTTGAAATAAATAAATGAAAGCGCTCCACAAAGAGCACCACTTCCCACTGCCAATAATCCATGAGAGAACCAGTTAAAGGTTGAGTCAGCATCCTCAGCTAGCGGCAATATGCCCTTGCTCCAAACTAGTTTTCTGACAACTTTTTCCATCCCAGAAGAGAGGGAATCATGCCCACTATCCTTTACCCGGAATATACGGTTACTCTATTCAATCTGAGAAGCCTCTCAGGTCAAGGGTAAATCCCTTGAGAACATGACTTCCTTCCTGCATACTTGACCTAGTGCCTCAAGTGGCTGCTGAACACAGGTAATGCTGTACCCCTGATAGGGGCAATGTACTTTTCAACTTTTTGAATTCACAATGCCAAAAATGTGCACATTTGAAAAATACTGAAATACTGCAAAAACTGACTGCTTGCCAGTATTCATCTGAATGTTTGACATTTTTTACACTCAGCATATTGTGTTTTAACACCTGCTGTGAGGCTTTCAATGTCAAAGTAAATATGGAACCAGTAAGTGCACTAATGAAGGTAGAAAAGTTGTACTGTTTAGAAGAGAATTAATGCACCAAAAATCAAGAGGCCCCACTTCTCCCCCACCTCTGTTACACATCTGCTATGATCTCAAGTAACTTCATCTCCTGAAACTACTGTTTTCCAATATAAATTGGAAATCATTTTTTTAAAATCTGTAAAATGTAGAAGATACTATATAAGTATAGAGTACAATTATAATCATGTACTTTTTGTAAGATGAGCAGGCTAACTTCTGTTCCAAGTCAGCTGTGTGCTCAACACAGGCGTTTACTTATAAGCTTCCTTAAAGGGTTCAATTGAATATGTAATTCTTTACTTCATGTCCTGAGATATTTTTAGGTGTTGTTGAGAGATACAGGAGGACTGCTGATAGGTTTCACTCCAGGCTGGCTAAATTTCATTTAAAAAAAAGTGAAGAAATCTGCCCCAATATAAAGATTTTTAAGAGCTCTGGGACATTATTATTTTACTGCATATTTTTAACATAATGGATTTTTTTTTAGTTAGAAGAAAAAGAAAATTGATTCAATATGGGAAAATACAAAAGAAAAGATCCCTAAGCGTGAAATACATAAATCCATTTTTCTTTGCTTAAGCAATATAATTAAATATTAAATATTGGTATGTTTTATGCATTACATTTAATAACAAAACAAATAGGTCATCACAAAATGTGTGAGTCTTCTATGAGGCTTACAACTTGGCCCGGAAAAAAAAAATTGCTAACTAACAAGATATAGTGACAACTTTTCCTGTTATGGCTGAATTCTATTTTAATGGCTAAATATATTGGTTCTTTCTGCTATTCACTCTACCAAAGCAGATTGCCTAATGTTTTTCTGAGGAAAAAAGGGGGGATAAGAAGTAATGTATGTGCTTTTATATCAATCAGAAGTGTAATTATATGTTTGAGGGTTTAAACAAAAAGTAGATCTCTGAAGCTAAAACGTTTCCCTTGGAGATTCTCGACTGTGTTTATCTAAAAGAAAACCAAAAGAATCAAGAAATTTTTACACATTTCATCTGTACCAAACCCAAGCAATGGAAAACACTTTAAGGGGTAGAGAGTAGTCAAAAATCACCCTTTAACTAGTTAGGAGTTAGCACGCATTAAAATTCATTTCCACACTACCCAATATAAAAAGTTGTTCTGCAAAGAATAATTTGTGACGAAAACTTACTTTTCTAGGTGCTTTTAACATATAAAATCTACAAATTCAAGAAACTTCATGGGGAAGAGGGAAGTAATTTTGTGTCCTGACATTTTAGAATAGAGAAAGAAGTTCCTCTATTTAGCACACCTCATTATAACTAGCATTTAAATCACATGATATGGAGCTTGTGCAAAATAAAGTAAAAGAATATTTAACTCTAGAAACGCTATTGAAAATTTTTATGAGACTCCCCACGACTAAATCTGTGAGTTACTCTGAAAGAGGAACAATGGAGAATTAACTCAGGCCCTTAAAATTGTTTTTGTGGTCTTATTATATGGAAATTTAAATTGCCTATGACATTTCCACGTACGGAAGTCTAGTCTTCGCTAATCAATTACTCTTACAGACCAATATCATTGGGCACGTTGCACTTGCAGCAAAACAAATATAATTATTTTTCAAGATAGAATCTTATAAAATCTTTCTTTGGAATACAAAGAGAGGTAAGGGAGTAATTGCAAAAAGGAAAAGTTTTATTTCTATGATAATTATTTAAAGATAACTATAACTATCAAAAAGTTTCACAAATATTACAGTTACTTCTTAGAATCTAACTTAGAATTTAGAAAAACCTGGTTGAGCTGTAGAGAAAAGAGTAAATACAATATAAAATATCATTTCATAAATCTTAAAATACATGTCAAAGAGAAATTTGATGGAAATTATTTCAATTTAAGCCAGAAATGTATGAGCCATCTATCAAGCTGGTTTAGATCATCTAACAATGAATATTCTGGAATTTTGAAAGGATACAAACAGCAATGCCAATGGGGAGAAAATAATGAACGATATTTTACCGTGCCTGTTTTCAAATGTAAGTTTTCTAAAATTTTTGAGTATTTATTTTCCATCTAAAATTACTTGTTTCCATTACCTTACCAGTAAGTTTTATATACTCAATCCTAAAATTTTTAACTTTAAATAATTTTTATTGCATTTAAAGGCATAACACAAAAATGTGTCTGTCTTTACATAACTTGAGATCTATTACGATTTACATATTTTGCACGGCAACTCATAGTAGGTTTAGCAAAGTTTTAACGGGTTTAATAACCTGTTTTTCTTTATTTAGGTATAATTACATTCAAAAAGACACAAACATAAAATCTGATTATTAAACATGTAAGGAAACTACAACTCATTATGTCAAATAGTTATTAGCTGCATACTTGCTTATGAAGAGAAAAATGGCCAATGATGTTGAAAAATTATTTTCAAATAGAAATTGCTCCATCATTTTGAAACCCTACTTATGACAAATACTGAAAGGTATCATTAAACATGCAGAATTAACTATGAGCAATAGATCAGATATCTAAAACTGTGTTTTTTTTTCTTTAACATTGCCAGAAAAACATATGATACTGGTAAATATATAGTCCAGCGTTTGCTAACTTAAAACAGTGCAATAGTCTTACACTACTTTTAGCTTTAAAATATACATCTGGACTTAAATTTTCTGCATAGTGTTTCAGCTTGAAGCTATTTAAAGCAGCTGAGTTATGAACCCTGAACACCAGGCTTCAGGGTGGAAATGCTGACAGACCCCTAACTTACAAGGGTGCTACTGGATACAGGGCTAACATTTTCTCTCCACTATTTCTACCTGACCATTAACTAATGAGCTGAATTTGCGTATTGCTTTTTCATCACTACAATTACCTAGGACAGAAAGGGCCTGGGATCTTCTAATAGCATGCCTTAACTATTTTAAGCTTTCAGTGAGATACACCTGAGAGAAAGGTTAAAAATATTTATTTCCATTTCCTTGACACCTGGGAGCACTGAACATTTCAAAACTGCAGAACTTTGTTAAAAATATAACGCTAATAAACAGCTTGGTGTATTTTAAAGTATACAAGTTGTTTTTGCACTTTTACACGTCAGAGTATAAATGAATTAACTACTTTCGTATAATCCTAAAACAAGATCAGATGAACAACTCTAATACATGACATGTCTTAATACAATACATTGCCAATATCATTCTGAAGTGCTGTTTTAAGTTAACGTATCACAACACAGCCTACTGAATTCATTTCTGATTCTCTACCTTGCTGAGCTCAGTGTCACGGACATAAAATATGAGCTCAATAAATATTATATTGATTTGAATACCAGACTTCTCAACAATTAAGTCCTGTATTAAATATATTTACCTGTCTGCTATCTACCCAACAACACTATAATTTACTTTGCACATAGCTCTAAATATGACAGCCAAATTGCTGTCACCACTTTTAAAACTGAGACTTCTTCATATTACTTCTTCTTTGCACATGTATTTGATTATGTTGCAAGAGTCTAGAAAGTCTACAGCTCACAGGCTTTTATCTCGAAAGTAAGGTAAAAAGAGGTTGTTTTCACTAACATTCAGATGAAAACAAAAAAAATATTGTCAAAATCTGGATGTTCCAAATATCTACACATGTTTTCAACAGAGACAAAACTTCTATACTGAGTGGATCTCAGCTGTCGCCCGCTATTTGAATTTTGTTAAACACAGGTAGGGGGGGTAGGAAAACATGAAAGTCAAGTTTTTGGTTAACTCAATTTAACTTTCAATTAATATGAATTAAAACATTCAATTTAATATGGCCGTGTGTTATCTATGGTTTTGTTTACTGGTTAAAAGTAAACAATCTGTAATTAAAAATAAGTATGATGAATAGCAGAGAAAGCAATTTATTTTTAAAATAATTTTAAAAAGGTGGTAGTGAGAAAACCTGAAGATAGCCAAATTATCTGAGAATAGCTTTAACTAAATTGTATTCTATCTTTATGCCAAAAACATCCTTTCTATCCAAAATATTAATGCTCAGAATCAATTCAGCACCATATATGTAAGAGTATAGTTCAAGACAGTTATACCTTCAACATGTTTAGCAGGACAAACGGAATGTAGAACATCAGACATCTAAAGGACATCTTTTAAAAATGTAGGCACCTATCCTTAATTTTTTCATGCCCTAACTTGTGGCATTTTATATATATAATATCTATTTATTTGTATTATTTGCTGTTTTCATCCCGTGTTTTTTTTTTTGTTTGTTTGTTTGTGTCTTGAGGGGTTGGGGGGCGTGGAAACAAATTTCCGCTCTCACATAAGGCCAATTAGAAAATTCTGGGCCCTTGGAGGATGAATTGTAAAAGATATCTCTCATGTGAAAATCCAAATTTCTACGATTCGCCTATACTCTGAGCTTTTCATATTTCAAGGAAGAAAAACTTAACCTACAAAATGAGTGGTTTATAAAAGGAGAAATGGGACGGTTAAAACACACACACATTTCTTGAGCCAGCTGCAAAATGAAACTTGCCCCAGAACGCAACATCCCCTTTCCATAACAATTCGTTCGATTTCTGTTCTGATACAAGACATAGCGAGATAACCAGCTCTAACTGACCTGGACTCCTCTTTCTTTCCACGCCACCCACGCACGGAATCTGAATTGGTGCGCGTGGGGAGGGGGTGGTCAACAACCGGGAACTGCCAGTGGCCCGTGGGAGTTTGGCCCGAGGGTCCACAAGGGAGGAACTGGCAGGATTCCTCCCTTCCCCCCCTCCCCCCCCAAGGCCTGGCTTACCCTGCTCTCCACAATCCCAGAACCCAGGGGACCCAGGCCCACCTTTGAGGGTTCAGAGGCTAAATAGGGCCGGAAGCATCTTCCTGGGAGCGCTCTCGTCCCTGTCTGGCTCACCGCCCCCTCCATCCCTGGCGCCTACTCCCGAGAGGGAGCACGGCCCGGGACCCCATCTCCCCAGCAACCTGGGACGCTCCCGGCCCTGCGGGCTCCGCGAGGGGACGAGGGCTGCCCGATGGATCCCGATCGCCTTACGGAGAGACTCCGGACCCTACACCCTCAACCTGCGGAGCCGCTGCCCGCGACTCCGGCTGCTGAGACCCGCCCTCAAACTAACGGGCCGGGAGGGCGGAGGAGGCCGCGAGGCGTGCGCAGGGCGCTCTCCAGCCCGGGAGTCACTCCCTCGGCGCCCAGGCCACGGGCCCGAGCCTCCCACGACCTCTCAGAAACGGAGGGACCTTTGGGGTCTGAGTCCTTAAAAGTAAGAATAAGGCGAATCGCACAATATCACCTCAGTTTTCAAGGCGGGCGAGCCGAAGGCATTTCACAGGTTTCCCTTCTCCCTCCCGGGCGCAGCGAGGCGGGGAGCGGGTCCGGGTGGAAGAGGCGGCCCGAGCCCCCGCCCCCTCCGCTGGCCCGCGCCGTCTTGCACTTGAGGGTCCGGCGCCGGGGACTCCCGGACTCCCCCGCCTCCGGGCGCGCGGCGACCCCTGCAGCCCCGCCTTCCTCCCGGTAGCGGGAAGGGGCGCGGGTCTGCAGACGGAGAAAACGCCCCCGTCCTGTCTGCCCCTCACTCGCTCCCTGAGTCCCTAGGTTCGCCCGGGACCCTCTCGGATACTGATAATGCGGCCCACGCGCCGCAGCCAGCAGCCGGCACGCGGCGCCCCGCCCCGGGCGCAAACGCCCGGCGCCGGCACCCCACCAACACCGGCCCCCGAGTCCGGGAGGGGCCGGAGCCGCCGAGGCGCAAGCGGGTCAGAGAAGGGGGCGCCGAGACGGGCGGAGGGCGTTCGGTTGGGAAGGGAAGAGCGCGGAATCCTGGGGAGGGACGGCGCGGCGGCCCGCGGTGCGGGCCCGGCCGGGATGCCGGGGAAGGGGACGCGGGAGTCTCGGGGGAGAACGCCGGGGATCCTCGCTCCTGGGGAGTGGGGGCGGGGTGGAGCACATCCCGGCGGCGCCGCCGAGAGTGGGCACCTGGGGGCTCCTGGGGGAGGGGAGACCGCTCAGAGGAGTGGGTCGGGACGTTGGCCGGGAGGCTCCAGGAGTGATGAACGGATAAAGGGGACAAGGGCTGGAATGGTGGTTACGGACACAGGTGGGAGAGGGAAGCGCGGGGTCACTAAGCCCCGAGCCCCCTGTGGGATCCAGAGGAAGAGGGCCAGACGGGGGTCCCTCGGGTCAGAACCACCGAGGTAGGAGCCTTGGAGGCCGTCCGAGTCAGGGGCCCGGCCCCCGTGGGCTTGGAAACGCCGGCGGGCAGGTCCCGCGGCACCCGGCCGGGGGCGGGGAGCGGGGGGCGGCCGCAGCTTCTTACCTTGAAGGCCACGGGCAGGGTCTTGTTGCAACGCCAGTGCGAGGGCAGCACGGAGCACAGGAAGTTGGGGCTGTCGGTGCGGACGAGTTCAGCCGGGTGGTCAGCGATGATCTCCACCATGGTGCGGTTGTCGTGAGGCGGCCGCAACCGGGGCACCGCGGCCGCCGCGGCCGCTGCCGCCGCCGCTGCCGCCGCCGCCGCCTCCTGCTGCTGCTGCTGTTGCTGCTGCTGCTGCTGTTGCTGCTGCTGCTGCTGCTGTTGCTGCTGCTGCTGCTGCTGTTGCGCAGCCACCACCGGGCTCACGTCGCTCATCTTGCCGGGCTGCAGGCTGCTGGAGGGGGGGCTGAAGCGCCGGCTGGTGCTCGGATCTACGGGAATACGCATCACAACAGCCACAAGTTAGCGAAGTGGCCGGGGGAGGGGGAGGAGGGTGGAAATGAGGGGCGAGGAGGAGGAAATTGGGGGGGTGGAGGCGAGACGGGGGAAAGGGGCTGGAGGTGATGGGGCTGAGGAGGTGAGAAATCAAGTTCGATGAAGCCGACTGCCGGGCGGAGTCTGACGGGAGCCAGAGGTGGCGGTGCGGAGCAATCGGGTTGGCGGGTGGGGAGACCCGGGAGGCGCAGATCTTGCCGGAGCCTTTGGAACACCCGGGGTGGCAGCTGCGAACGGGCACCGGGATGTGTCTGGCCCGGGGAGGCGGGAGGCTTCAGTTTGCAGCAGCTTGTAGTGGGGTCCCGTGGGGCACCGCGTCCTGGGTGCGCTGGCGCCCCCTCCCAGTTCGAGTCCGGCGGTGGGGCCGAGTGGGTTCAGCAGTCCAGCCCCGAGGCCAGCATCGCCGCGCGCTGCCCGCCACCGCCGCTCCGCGCCGCGCGCTGCTGCCCAGCTGCAGGCGTCCGCGCCGCCGCCCGCCCGCCCGCGCCGCTGCCGCCGCCGCCGCCTCCTCCGCGGCGGCCGCCGCTCCCCCCGCGCCGGCTGCACACTCAGATTCCTCCCGCGGCGGCTGCCAGCCCGGCTCCCCGGCTCGGCTCCTTCCTTTCCCTTCTCCTCTTCTCGCCCTCTCACCGCCACCTCCTCGCATCCACTCTCTCCTGCTCTTTGCAAAGCTCCCCTGACCCTCGTGCTTCGAGGTGCCAGGAGGTAAGTCGCGGGCAGCGGATCTCGGGGCAACGGATCTCGAGCCTGCGAATCGCAGCCGCTGCCGCCGCCCGCCGGCCGCGAGAAGGAGCCCCCGGGGCGCCGCGCGCAGCTTCGGAAGCCGAGAGGCGGCCCCGGTCTACGGGGATCTCGCCTGGTCGCGTCCTCTTGCTTCTCGCCTCCTCCCCCCAAGACAAGGAACCCCCTCTTGGTCGGAGGAGGTTGAAGCTGAGACGCCAGAGAGCCGCCGGCTGATCTGACTGTCGTTATTTTTCGTTGTAACTTCAGGAGAGGAGGAAGGAAAATTCTTGAGCGTCTGTGCTGACTTCTCAGCTCTCTTCACCCTTCCCCCACCCTACCCCCCCCCCACCTCTGCCGGAGCGGCTCCCGAGGGAAAAAAAGATTTTTCAGGGTTTGGGTGGGGTTTTTTTTGTTTTGTTTTGTTTTTGTTTTTTACTTAAGTGACACAAAAAATTGGGATGGAGGGGACACTTGTCAAAATACTTTTTAGAAACTCAAGTGGGTGGCTGGACACTTTTTTCTTCTGTATTCAGACTTGTCGTTCCTAGAGAACAAGGATGAGTTTTTTAAGGACTGGAAAACTGTCAGCTTGATGATTAAAGTAAGTTGCAAAAACCCTCGCTGGGGGAAAACCCCAGCAGTTTTCCATGAATCTCAATCTTTTATTGTCTATTTTGCATCTAAAACTAGGTCTAATGTCTTAACTTTCTCCCCCACCACTCCCGGAGAAAAAAATAAAACTACAAAATAAAATATTCAAAATGCTTCAATGGCTATTTATTTATGTATTTATTTCCCAATGTGGGTTTAAAAAGCGACTTTGGATCCCCAAAAAAGTTGTGGTCGAGAGGATGAAGGAGCGCAGAAAAAAACGGCAGTTTTACCTAAAATGTGGTTTTTGGAGGCTGGGATTTCTAATGATTAGGTTTTTGTGGTTTATATAGACACGACTCTGGCTAAGGCGATCATTACGCTGATGAGAGTCAGAAGCACGTGGGTGTCTCAGACCAGCCTCAAACTCCGAGCCTTCAAAACAAAACAATGTGGGGCGCCCGCAGAAGCCGGGAAATCCGCTTGAGGCTATTGCACCCCTAAGAAGGGGGCACCGGGCCGTTTCCCCTCCTCGTAGTGTACTGCTATGTTCCTTGCTGTCAATCTCCTTTAAACCTCGCAAAGCTTGAAAACTTGTCTGCAAAAAGAATCATCAGTTGCCAAAGTTTTAAAGATTCCTAACAGCGTAGCTGACACTAGACAGTAGTAAGTGATTTTATAAAAGAAATGAAGTTACAGTGCCTCCTCTTCGGAGTATTCAGGAAGAAACATCGTTGAGTCATCACTCATCGCCCACCCCATCTTATTTAAATCAATCCACGTACCCATTAATCGGCATTTTTATAGCTCAGAGCAAACGCCTCTCTCACCCCGGTAGCGACCTGCCACGACTCTCTCTCCCGCTTTTTAAAGCGTCGCTTCCACTAGCCCAGCGGGCACTTGGGGGTCTGCGCCTTTGAAGGGGCCTGGAGAGCTTGGGGGGCGCGGAAGAGGGGACCTGGTGTCTGTCAAGGTCTCTGGAGCCTATTTCAAGCGCAAGATGAACTTGGAGAGCTGTGGTTGAGTGGCTTGGGGACCAGGATTGCCCTCTAAA
Source organism: Mesoplodon mirus (assembly GCF_964341445.2). Classification (NCBI taxonomy): domain Eukaryota; kingdom Metazoa; phylum Chordata; class Mammalia; order Artiodactyla; family Ziphiidae; genus Mesoplodon; species Mesoplodon mirus. The sequence continues at coordinate 76,924,482 of NC_138988.1, read as the reverse complement.
TAGACGCTCCCTCGACTGAGGGGCCTCCAGCCGTGCGAGCGGAGGTGGGGCGGGGTGGCTCGGCGAGCGCCCTCGCGGGGGTAAGGATGCGGTCCAGGGGACACTGCACTTTCCTCTTTGGGGCTTTAGTTTTACCTTCCCTTTCCCCATCCACAACTCCACGCGTCCCTCGTCCGGCTTTCCCTTCCCCAGTTTTCTCCTCCACGTTCCCGCCTCTCCCCAGAAATCCCCCCGCAGACGCGAGCCTCCTCGCCGCGCCCCTCCCGCCTCCTCGGCCTTCCCACGGCCGCCTGCCACCCTGGATGACTCATTCTGCATCACCCGCTGGGACACCCCCTGCCCAACCTACTCCTCGCCGCGGCCCACTGGCCTCGGAGCCCGGGCTCCCCCGGCATGCGAGGACCCACTTATCCCGACGGACTTGATGCGCAGCGAGGAACGGAGCTGTCTCCTGCGCCTGTGATTTTTAATTATCTTTTCGGTCACAGGGGAGAGCTCTAACCCCGGGCACTGCCGCGCTGCCGGCGCGCGCCAGGGTCGGGTCTTCCCAGCCTCACGCGGCCGACCAGCCAAGGGAAGCCAGGCTTACCCTTGCAAAAAAAAAAAAAAAGAGAGAGAGAGAGAGACCAGACTGCCTGCGTTAGTTTCCTACCTTACACCCCCGCCCCCCCCACTTAGTCACATGCACCGGAGCACACACGCCTCACACATCCGCACACTGACACATAAATACACATACACAACTCACACACAAGGCTTTTTTTTTTTTTTTTTTGCCTTTTAGCGAGACAGTTTTATTTCGGGCGCATTGCACCTCAGTCTATCAAAGATCTCTGACTTTTTTTGTTGCGTTTTTGAATGTGTAGGCTGCAAAGGAGGAGAGAGGTTACCGGAAGCTGATTATTTCTGTGGTCAAAGGGAGATAAAAATTCAGTAACTACCATAGTCGGTGTTATGCCGCCTTCTTTGGAGTTGTCCTTCTCCCTGGAAATCCACAGAACCGGGAACTACCAGAAAATGTGGTGCTCAGTAACAGTCAGTATTTCAAATATGGGCGACCAGACGGGCTCTTTTGAATAAGAACTTCGAGGGCAGTTGAACTTAAGTAACCATTATGGGGGCTTTTCCTTCCTCTTTCTTTCTCCATTGCTGTTTTGTCCGTTCTTTGTTTTACTTGGTGGATAGCAAAATATGCAGGCCTCAATGTTTGGGTGCTTTGACTGGGGATTTTAAGGGCTATTTAATCAATGGTGAATTATTTATTTTAATTAATCATATCCGGTAATTCAGCTTTATAGCCATCCTTGGACATCCTCCCTCCATTTCACATTTCAGTGGAGCTAATATAAGCAACTCTTGGAAGTTACTAGTCTTGGATCCCTTAAAATATCCTACAGTTATTTATAATGGGGAAATGAAATTTTCCACCGAATACCCTAACAACGTTTCAGGTACCTGGCACAGCGGATTTTCAGTCTGCTTTCAAAAATATCCTCTTGCTGAACGTTCACACTTTCAACTGGAGCTGACTGAGCCCGGAACTGATGATGTCTTGGCTCAGAGTGTTATACTTAAAGGAAGAAAACATTTTTACAGACCCCTAAACTGAACCTCTCCTGGTAATAGTAGGCACAGAGGGAAACTGTGAAATTTTACATGTGTGTATTCTGTGCTATAGTTTGTATGATCTCACTCTTGGGGGTAGATTTTTTTTTCTACCCTGAAATATTCAGAACAAATCACCCAAAAGATTTCTCTTCAGAAGCATGCCTCTTTTCTGTTGTATGTTATGGCATTAAAACATGCACACGCACACACACGTTTTTCTGAACATGTGCCTCTTCCGGAAAATATAAGCATAATTTTCCCCTCCATCTCCTTTAACGTTTAATATAACTGTTTAGTAACAACACCCGGAAATTCTGACTTTCCAGACAAAGAAAATGAGATGTGAAATGGTCAACTTATTTATCTAGTCAAAGAACTGAACTCCCAAAACCAAGACCAGAATCTGTGCTTCTTTCATTCAGGTTTCATCTTCTAACCACTAAATTATTTTATATATACTTTTTTCTTCATGAAAAGTGAAAAAGTCACTGTGAAATTGTAAAACAATTTTCAATGGGCCAGCTAATAAAGTGGGTCAACCTTTCAGACAGGCAGTAAAAAATAATGGACATATCGATGATTGCTAAAGTTTTGAATGGTTGTATGGGAAAACTTTATAAATAGAACCATCCTTAGAGAGTTCTCCTTTGAACCGTAATTGAGTGAAAGTCACCCAGCCCTTGTGGAAGTAGCACTGCCAGTAAGCCAGGTGTTGTCACACTACAGCCCACAGGCCAAATCTCGCCTGATGCCTATTTTTGTATAACCCACAAGTTAAGGATGGTTTTTGCATTTTCAACTAGTTGGGAAAAAATTAAGAGAAGAATAATATTCATGCATATGAATCTGATGTAAATTCAAATGTCAGTGTCCACAAAGTTCTATTGGAACACGGCTTTATTCATTTAATTATGTATTGTCTGTAGCTGCCTTTGCCTAAAGCAGCAGAATTGTGTAGTTGTGAAAAGGACTGTGTGGTCTGCAAAGCCTAAAATATTTAATATCTGGGGTTTTTTTTAAACAGAAAAACTTTGCCAATCCCTGCCCTGAAGAGAAAATGATGCAGGATTCTGGTGGAATGTATCAGCAGAAAGAAGTAGCTATTTCAGAAGATGGAAGGATGGAGTGTGTGTAAGGTCCAAACTGGTTCTTTAAAAGTGAAAATTTTTTCATTTAACTTATTCTTTTCTGTATAAAATGTTAATCAGTTAGACTAATATTTTTTCACGTAATCATTTTAGATGGGCCAAAATGAAAATCAGAGAATGAGAAGTTAGTGCATTTGCATGAGCTCTTTAAGCACCATTGTCTTACACATCTCTATATGTCAGCATCTTCCATTATCCTTCACAGTGAGAGCACATTAACTGCATAGATGAGAAAAGAGTAAAGAAACTTCCATGTAGTCTGAACGTGAAAAAAAATACGTATGGCTTGCACAGGTTTATTCCCTGTGTTCTACAAATGATTACACAAGAAACGTAAATGAGCTTACCAAGAATTTTCTGGTATACAAGATTTTCACAAGTCCTATATATACTTTTAAGAGAGTTAGCTTAATAACTTAAGTGATCCCAAAACTTTCTGACATATTTTTTTCATTTTAATGTTTTATACAGTTCAATACTGTATGATTTGTTGTAAGCTCTCTCAATTTTTCCCTTTGTCAGTGGACCTATAATAATTTGCATGGCTGTAACGAGAGATGAATATTTGTAGTTAGAGGGCTTAGCATCATAAACCTTTCCTTGTTGTACCAGTTAGCATTTCCATGGACCATTTTCAGGTATTTCTAAGAGAGTACAGCATTGTCATAAAAAGGCTGATGCTTGCCATATCATTTTCACATTTATGGAGCACCTGTCTAATTGTACTTCAGGAACAACGCTGACTAGAGTGGCACATGTGTTTGACGATAATGTCAACTTACTGAATGACACTGTTTTTACCTCAAGCGACCAATATAATTTCCAAAAATCTCATTTATTACCCAGGAGTCAGAGAAATAAAACTCATCTTCTTAAATCAGCCCTTTGGTATTTTGGTGTTGGTAATTGTCCTATGTTGGTGGCAGTGATCTCCGAGAAGTAGTGCAATATTATATGTAAAAGTTTACAAATGTCTGTGATGAAGCATCTAAGAACACCCTAAAAGGAAGTAATAATTTAACTTCCATAGTAATTTAACCACTCTTTATTGATGTGCTTGCGTTTTACTTTCAAGGCACCAAGGCAGGTTGCTATCCAATTCTAATCCCACTGCCCACGGTTCTACAGTTTCACTCTAGACTTTGGGATGGTGGCCTGAACCATTTGTCCCCTCTCTCCAACTTGCCTTCAGGGTGAGAAACATAAATCATAGTAGTCTTAGTCCAAATAACAAAGTACAAAATCAGCATTTGCGCAGTCTGAGAAATTTGAATTACCAACTAGAAAGGTAGGAAAAATATAAGAGGGAAAAAAGAACAGACTAGCAATAATCCAACTTGGTTCTCTTAGCTGCAATCCTAGGGGATGCCAGTTCTGGGTCACCATCCTAAGTGTTTTATTCCTCTGTATTTCATATTCAGAAACTCTTCCTCCAGTGTTTGCCCCCAGGATTTCCTGAACTAGACTTTTCTCAGAGAAAGCACTTTCTTTTTCCCATCTAGCCATAATCAAGTTCTATATGCAATGCTTCTTTTATCTCTTTTAACTTCAGATGAATTATCTGAATTATCTTTTTGTCGGGCAAGATCTGTTAACCACACTCCTATAAGTCACAATTTTTCCCCAGATCATTTTTCTTCCCTAGAGGAGCCAGTTATCAACTTATTACCTCTCACGTCCATATTCGTCTTTTTACCTGCTCTGTGAAAATGGATCTGGGCCCTTTAAATATTACTCCTTACCAGCTGGCATTGACATTTTGTCAGTAGGGGGCATTGGAGAAACGTTACAGAGGGAAAAGTGTTTGCTTCCTGGTTCCCTCGTGCTCAACAGGGCAGGTTGCTGCAGCCCTTCAAGTGTAGCTTCTCTAGCTCCTAGCTTTTCCAGCGCACACTCCAGCAGTTTCCCCAGGGCCCAGCTGCTGTAGCAAAGTTGGTTTCTCCAGTGCCAGGGTCCTGCTGTGCACAGCCAGCCGCCAGCAGCACCCAGCATTTTCCCCCAGCACCCTCCACCTTTGACTGCTTTATAGCAATGTGTCTCTGATAAGTCACCTACTTGGGAACAGCTTTCTCTAGGAGACTAGAGGGCAGATTGCCAGCAAGTTCCACTTGTGACTTCTCTACCATCCAGGGAGTCAAGGCTGTGCTCTCCCAATAAGATCTGTATCTCAGCCCAGGGGGAGGAAAGAAGAGGACTCTTTCTTGGTTGCTCTGTTTCAGTCCTGAGGATAGTGGATGCTCTTATTCCTATAGTCTTTAGAGTTCTCTTGACTTCTTTCTAGCCAATTCTTTGTTACTCCGATCCATTTTTATAGTCCACAATTATATTAAACTTTCCTTGTTCAAATTACTGTGTGGTCTCGCTTTCCTCATTGTTCCAAGACTGATATTACAAGCATTTAAAATTTTCTGGCCCCCATGATGTACTTGTTCACGGTGTTTTCCATTTGTGGTCACACCTTTCGGGTCATTATAAGATGAGCATTTCCAACATTACATCACATCTATTTGACTTATCTCTACCTGAGAAGTATGATAAATATATACTTAGCAGACATTGGGAATTCCCCTGGCGGTCCAGTGTTTAGGACTCAAGGCGCTTTCATTGCTGGGGCCTGGGTTCGAACCCTGGTCTGGGAACTAAGATCCCACAAGCCGCATGGCACGGCCAAAAAATAAAAAAAGAGGACAGCGAGTAGAGGTAAAATGGGTCAATATTCTCCCCCCCAGAGTCTCTTGACATCTGTCATGAAATCCCATAGTCCACACTTCAATTAAAATATACATGAATAAAATCACACACAAAAATTCCAGAGCTGGGCTTCCCTGGTGGCTCAGTGGTTGAGAGTCCGCCTGCCGATGCAGGGGAAACGGGTTCGTGCCCCGGTCTGGGAAGATCCCATGTGCCGCGCAGTGGCTGGGCCCATGAGCCATGGCCGCTGAGCCTGTGCATCCGGAGCCTGTGCTCCGCAACAGGGGAGGCCACAACAGTGAGAGGCCTGCGTACCGCAAAAAAAAAAAAAAAAAAAAAAAAAAACACAAAAAATCCAGAGCTGCTCCATACCTAGATCCAACAAAAAGCCAGAATCAGGGAAGGTGGATAGATATCTTGCAGGATCAGGAGAGCAAAATGCTACTGCCCAGGAAAGACAGGGAGCCGGATTAAATGATGCAGCCTTATTGTACTTGAAGTCAGAGACTAGGCGATGCTATGTTTCTACAGTAAAATAAACCAGAGAAACGCTGAATGAAACAAAATAAATAGAGTTAGTACTGCCAATTTTCTCCCAGCTTTTAATATGCTTATAGGTATCTTGAACCTCCATGGAAGAAACTAGAATATAGTATTTCCCAAATTTACTTAATTATTTCTTCTGAGCAGATTTAAAGTTCTTTGAAATATTTTTAGAAAATCCACAGCTAAATCAAAGTGGAAAACAATTGTTGGAACATTAAAGGGACTATCCTGTCTAGAAGGGAATATTGTAATGTAGTGGGGAAATAAAGTTGGCTAAGCTACTTATAGCTAGGTCACAGGGACCTTGGTACCACGATTCCTACCTTTGTACACATTTACAGGAGGGAGAATGTTTAGGCTGCTTCTAGAAGCCTTGCTCTTGGTCCTCATCCCACTATCCCAGCCCATTTGCCCTTCTTGATCTGAACAGAAGAGTTGAATGGAAGCTTTTCTGGGCAGGGCCAGTAGGAGGGTGAGGCAGAAGATCCTGCAAGGGCGGGGTCCCATCCTATCTTATTTTATTTTATTTTTTATTTTTTGGCCACACTACAGGGCATGTGGGATCTTAGTTCACTGACCAGGGATCGAACCTGTGCCCCCTGCAGTGGGAGCATGGACTCTTAACCACTGGACTGCCAGGGAAGTTCCTATCCTATCTTTATTTATAGTTTTGATACTTTGCTAATCATGGATCTTTTGGTATTAAATTTGATTTTTAAGAATACTGCATGGGGCTTCCCTGGTGGCGCAGTGGTTGGGAGTCTGACTGCCGATGCAGGGGACACGAGTTCGTGCCCTGGTCCCGGAAGATCCCACATGCCACGGAGTGGCTAGGCCCATGAGCCATGGCCACTGAGCCTGCGCGTCCGGAGCCTGTGCTCCGCAATGGGAGAGGCCACAACAGTGAGAGGCCTGCATACCGCAAAAAAAAAAAAAAAAAAAAAAAGAATACTGCATGAAAATATTATCTTGAATAATGGGTTTCTTGGAACGCCCTTAAATTTTGCACTCAAGGCCAGTGCCTCAATTCATTTCATCCTAATCCTGGCCCAGGTCTGTGGGGATGTGGAACTTACAGAGCAATTCCTGACCTCCCTGCTTTGTCACCATCTTTCCTTTTTTTAATATATTACTAAATGTAAATACACATTGCAATAATTCCATATTCTCCCACAAAAGAACATACCTTATAACTTTCAGTACCTAACTGAGGTTTCAATAGCAGATATAACAGAAGAGTTTGACCTTCAGTAATATAATAAATAATATGTAAGGGTAACTCTGTGTGTGTGTTTACCTGGTTATCACTCTTTGGCAACAAAAATACAAATCATCTGCTTTTAACTATGCAATTTTTTTGGCCACTTGGTTGTGGGATCTTAGTTCCCTGATCAGGGATTGAACCTGGGGCCTCGGCAGTGAAAGTGTAGAGTTCAACCACTGGACTGATAGGGAATTCCCTATTACACAATTTTAAAAGGCAAGAATGTGTCTTCTTTGTAGTTTAACTCTGTTTTAGAAGAACTATCTTCAATTTTATTTAAATTAAATACGTTGCAAACACGATACACTTAGAGCCTGTTATTTTTCATTTCTGGAAGTGTCGTATTGGTGTTGAATTCATTAGATTCTTTAATAAATTAAATGGATTCCATTATCAGATCTTTATAGGAGTTTTATAAGAGACAATTCCTACTGGTGTCAATGCGGTGGAAATAAACTTTCACCAGAGTGGGAAAAAAAAAGTAAGATATTTAAAAAAAAAAAAAAAGCTTACTTGGGCACTGTTCTTTCCTCTGTCAATACAGTTCTTTTTCTGTTAATTCACATCTTTGCCCAGAGAATATATTTATTTCTCTTTCCTAAGTGAAATCTCTAACTTTCTATAGTTTTTGATGACCAGGTTTGAGGCTTAACCGTGACGTGTTGATTCTTAGACATGTTGAAATACGGATTTTTCACATGCCTTAAAATCAAACGTTTTGCTTGACTCTTCCTAGCAAGTCTTAATTAGGATTTTGACTTCAACATTTAGGTCAGACTTATATGTATATGGCTAATGAACAAATCTAAAATCTTATTTGACGCTATTCTCATTATTGTCAAGTAAAAAAGAAACTGATGAAATGTTCCAGATCTTCATCTGATTTACTTAGTTTAAAGCTTATTCTTCTCTAAGATTGCTGAAAATGTGGGTTGCATCTAGTACTTTCATTGAACATAGCTGTTTTTTCCTGTTTTTAACTTGCTTCACTGTTTATCCTTATTGAAAGGTATTATTATGGTGTGCCCATAACTGTAAACATGGAAACTAGTTGAGCTGTTAACAATTTATTACATATTGTCATTCAAGATTTAATCATGGCTTCTTTGATGCTGACAGTATTGTTGACACAAAAATAAATATCTTTTTTCAAAGGTATCTGTGACAAAACTTGAACTATGGAAAATATATTAATAAGCAGAGAATTACTAGAAGTATGATACATAGAGCCATAACTTAGAGTCAGCTTTGCAGTTTGAAAGTTTTTCAATTCTCAACTTTGTTTTACAAACCTTTATAAACTCAACAATAAAATTTCCCTCTGGCAAGAATATTTCCATTCAGAACCAAACTTTCTATAGAAGATTTCCTACTGTCAGTGTTAAAAATTTAAAAACTGGAAGAAAAATAGTTGGAAAGTTGCATTGCACTTGTCATTGAAAAAAGGGGGGGTGGCTTATATCTAAATAAATGAAAGTCTAAATAGTCCATCAGCGATTTTTATTACACATGTATGAAAAGAAAAAGAAATTCACTTTAATTCATTCACTTCACCCTTGAAATCATTGTATTATGTGAAAATCTTATGTGGCCTTGATAATTTTAATACAAGTTGCTCAACTTTCTTTTCTTCTCTGTCAGAGAGCGTGCAATTTGAAGCCACTGAAAGAAAAAAAACTTTCAGAAGGTTTATATTGGAGTGGAGACTTGGTCTCTTCCCTCTGAACTCCCTTCCAGGAGCACAGCAACATGACCACATGTGAACTACAGCTCTTCTCGGCACATTTTAGAAAAGAGGGTAGAGGTGCAAAATGGGAAGTGTACTGGCACATCTTTTTAACTAATTCCCCATAAAACCTGGAACAAGGGCTCCAGACCAACATGTCCTATGACCTCACAGAAATTTCCATCTGAAGATTCATTCCATAAACCAGTCAAGGTCAATATGTCCAATATACCTAGCTCATTGTTCCAAGCAGAAAGAGAAACAAGGGACAACCTTTATACTGCAAAGGCCCACTGTACACAGTCCTTATTCCCCCCCATCTTTATTAATACTCCTACTGAACACAGGTTTGTGAACTCCGTAATGGTAGGGACTATATTTGTTTGGCTCACAAATAATCTGGAACCATACCACTGAAGAAGTCCAGGGAATTCCATTCCTACTATGTTCCACATGTACACAATGTGAATAATGTTCCCTGGAGTGGTGTGACATGGTAGCCCTAGATAGCCCTGGCAGCTAGCATAAGGCCTGGCTTACAGTATGTGACCAATATATATTAGTTGACTGACTGAATGAATATTCCCTGTTAGGCAGAAACTTGGGTATCAAGATAAACTAAGAAACTTGAGTATTAAGATAAACTAGTCTTCATCATTTTTCACTTCTAGTCTATCACCTAATTCTATTAATGCTACTTCCTGAATATCATTCATATCTATTTTCTTTCCATCTCCATTACCACTGCGTTAGTTCAAGCCTCTATCATCTTGAATCTCAACTGTCAGAGACTTCTAACTTATCTCCCTGACACCATTCATGCCTGCCTCAATCCCAAATCATCCTCCATGTTACCATCAGGGGTCTCTTTTTATAACACAATGTCAACCAAGTCATTGCATGGCTTGAAACTCTTCAGTGGTTCTATATCATCTATCACATGGGACAGGGGATAAAACCCTTCACGATCCGGCCTTCTCAAGTTATCATCACAGAACCACAAGTACAGGGGTTAAAAGGTGAAACCCAAATTTGAAAACAAACATATCTTATGAAAAACCCCAACCTACACATCTCCTACTATCCCTTGCCCCCATATCAGCCACATTTTCTCTCTCTCTTTCATCAATGCTATTGCAATTTGCATTTACTTCCATTATTGCACTCATCACCTGAATTCTCTGTTCACATACATGTCTCTCAAAGAGAGTGTAAATTCCTTGAGGGCAGGGATTGGTTTTATTCATTTTTCATCCTCAGCACTTAGTGTAATATCTAGAATACAATAAGTGCCTATAAATATTTGTTTAAATGAGTCAATGTATAAATAAACTTACTTAAAATTCTGTTTCGACCTGAATTTTCTGTCCTTTAAAATAGGAACTTTTCGTGTTATTAAATCCTATGGTTCTGTCTGAAATGATCAAATACTGATGAGGATGTGGAGCAATGGGAAATTTCTTACATTTTATTGAGACTGTGAATTTCAGGGAAAGACTTGGGATCACAGCTTGGTAATATCTAGTAAAGGTGACGCTGCACATATGCTCTGTGACTTTGCAATTCTACACCTAAGTATCTACCCTGGATAGGGAACACATAGAAAATGATGATAGGTTACACGTTTTACTGGAGTAAAGAAATGAGAGACTTGTGCTTGCAGGCAAGGAAGTGCGGCTTCCACTACTTCAGCCCTCCCTGTGTCCTGAGTGCTCAGGGATCAATACTTTTTGCTGTATCAGTGGTCTTCAAACCCGGTATAATGTGGTTTGCTGTATTATTTAAGAATACTCACTCTGCTTTAGAAAATCAGAGAAGCAAATGAGGATAAGTGAAACTAAATATAGAAGCTAGTCGTTTGTAAGACACATTAGACATAAAGGAAATAGAGCGCATGTGTACTTCTTCTTTTTTTTTTTTTTTTTTTGCTGTACGCGGGCCTCTCACTGTCGTGGCCTCTCCCATTGCGGAGCACAGGCTCCGGATGCGCAGGCTCAGCGGCCATGGCTCACGGGCCCAGCCGCTCCGCAGCATGTGGGATCATCCTGGACCGGGGCACGAACCCGCGTCCCCTGCATCAGCAGGCGGACTCTCAACCACTGCGCCACCAGTGAAGCCCGGCGTATGTGTACTTAACGTCAATTGGAAGGGTTAGAAAGACCAAGAGCATCAAATAATCACGACACACTAAGTAAATATGAGGCACTCAATATTCCCAGGGTCTTAAATGGGCATCCCATTGATGACATCCATTCTGGCCCATGTGTCCTCTGCCCAATAAACTCAATAGCTGCTTATCAATCTAATGGGTAAGCTACAACTATGACCAGGTGTACCATAAGCAAGTGTGTACTGGTTCTAGGTACCTTCCTTCTGCAGAACACTGTTGCATAAACCTCCACTCTGGCTTGTAACCACACCATCAGGAGAATGTTAAAGCATCAGAGAAAGAAATGAAATATACAAACTTTGCATAATTTGTAAATATGCACCCTCTTTGCACCCTATCCTAAGTGTATCAATCTATCATATCTATCCTCTTGCTTCTTCCTCTGATTTCAATTAATTCAACCAATTGCACGATTCAAGATTCTTAATGTGGTCTGTACGCCTTTAGTTCAGTGACAAATAGCTTGCCTTAGTGTTCTTAGAGGCTACCACTGATTGCATCAAGATAATTTCCCACATAATGCTGGGTTACATGTACCCCTACAGGACATGAGAACTTTCCAGGAACACAAATTGTTTTAAGAATTAATTTTAAAATCCTCAAAGTCATATATACTTAGAAGTGATCTTCCTGGGAACTTGCCTGTGCTTCGCATTTTCTCTCTTTATATTTCCCCTTTCCCACTTCACAAAAGAAAGGATACCTCCTGGCCACCTCCCCTTCCTATTGCGCATTGCCCCAGGGCAAATTAAAAATCTCCTGGCTGCCACACAGAACATCCATTAATCAAGACACCAAAATCACCATTTCAGTCTACTCCTTAAGAGATGCATTTCCAAAAAAAGTTTGACTTTCATGTTCAGTAATTATTTATAAAAGAATATAATGTATTTATGTTGTTTTCATCAGTTGTATACTATGGGAACACTAATAATATAATAACTCAAACCAGAAGAAGTATTTTAACAATTAGAAATGTATGGACCTAGGAAGCTAACAATTTCTAATTTACGTACCTGTTAATTTATGTACCTATTTTTGCTGCTGAAAAATAGTCCAGCATTACTGGTTGAAGATTTTAAAGCATAAAAATATATTACATTAAGACACTTTCTGTGCAGGATGTATGATAGAAGTGGGATGAAAGGAAACAATGTAAAACTTTTGACTGACAAGGATCTTGTTCATATATTTTTACATAATGGTCTCAAATCACAATGAGATACTGCTTCAGATCCACTAGGATGGCTATAACAAAAAAGATGAACAATAAGTGTTGGAGAAGATGTGGAGAGATTAGAACATTGATGGTGGGAGTGTAAAATAGTGTAGCCACTGTGGAAAATAGCTTGGCAGTTTCTTAAAAAGTTAAACATAGGGCTTCCCTGGTGGCGCAGTGGTTGAGAATCTGCCTGCCAATGCAGGGGGCATGGGTTCGAGCCCTGGTCTGGGAAGATCCCACATGCCGCGGAGCAACTAGACCCGTGAGCCACAACTACTGAGCCTGCGTGTCTGGAGCCTGTGCTCCACAACAAGAGAGACCACAATAGTGAGAGGCCTGCACACCACGAAGGAGAGTGGCCCCGCTTGCCACAACTAGAGAAAGTCCTCACACAGAAACGAAGACCCAACACAGCCAAAAATAAATAAATTAATTAATAAATTTTTTTAAAAAGTTAAACATAAAATTACCATAAAACACAACAATTACACCCAAGAGAAAAGAAAATGTACATTCACACAAAAACTTGTACACAGGTATTCATAGCAGCATTGGTCATAATAGCCAAAATGTGGAAACTACTTAAATGTCTATTGACTGGTGAATGAATAAGTAAATATGGTATATCCATTCAATGGAATATTATTCAGTCACAAAAAGGAATGAAGTACTGATCCATGCTCCAGCATGGATGAGCATTGAAAACATTATGCTAAGTGAAAGAAGCCAGACACAAAAGACCACATATTGTGTGCTTCTGTTTATAAGAAATGTCCAGAATACAGAAAGTACATTAGTGGTTGCCAGGGGCTGGTGGGAAGGAGTAAAGGGAAGTGACTGTTAATGAGTATGACATTTCTTTATGGAGTGATAAAAATATTCTGGAATTAGATAGTAGTGATCATGGCACAACCTTGTAAATATATTAAAAAACTACTGAATTGTGTGCTTCAAAGGGTGAATTTTATATAATGGGAATTATATCTCAATTTTTAATTAAATTAAAATTTTTAAAAAATGAATGATTGGGACTAGAAATATATTGGGGGAACGGAGCTATAGCACTTCAGCTGGGAAATTATTCCAGAAAGAAACCTGTACATATGTGCTCTAGGAGAATATATGCATATTCATAGCAACACTAGAAACATCAACAGTAAAGGATAAACATACAGTAGAATACTTATGCTGTAGAACTATCTACAGTGAAAATGAATAGACAACAGCTACACACAGTATCATAGATGAATCTCAGGAAACCAATATTGAACTGAAACAACAAATTGCTTCATTATAAAGACATATAGGAAAATGATCAGAGCCATGCTCTTCATAATAACCAGAAAGGAAACTACCCAACCAACATCCACAGGAGAATGGATAAATTATGATATATTGACACAATGGAATACTATGAGCAATGAGAATGAATTAAGTTCAATCTACATGTAACAATAAGGATGAATCTCATAAAAATAATATTGAATGGGAAAACCAGAAGTGACAGAGTAGGTACTGTACGTTTCTCTTTATAAAAAACTCAAAACCAGGCAAAACTAATCTACAAGGTTAAAAGTCAGGATACTACATACCCCAGGCAGAAAGGAGGGTAGTGACTGTCAGGTGGCCAACAGGGGCTTCTGGGATGCTGATAATGCTGCTTCTCTATCTCAGTGAAGGTTAAATGGGTATATTCACTTGTATAAATTCATCAAGCAGCACACATATGAGGGGTACACTTTTCTGTATGTATGTCATGTATCAAATTAAAGTTCAAAAAGAAAACAGCAATCACTTGCTAAAGAATTATTAGTTAAATATGATACCATTTATGTGAAATTTAATAACATATGAAATTAAATAATATATTGGAGAAACTAATATTTGGTAAAATTATAAAGGTAAGAAAACAATAAACCCCAAATTCAAGCTTGTGGTTACCTCCAGAGTGGATCAGAGACCAGATCAGGGTTTCACAGATATAAGTAATACTTTATCTCATATGCGGGGTTGTAGGTACACAACTTTTCGTTGTATTGCTATTCCTTACACTCAACAATATTTTACAACATCCTCTTGCTACTACTCAATATTTAATAAAAGCTATTTTTTAAAACTCTATGGTTCTGAGAGCCAAAGTCTATAACTTAAAGCACATATGCTTCCCAGTTTGGGGTTGGGCTAGAGATTGGTTTGGAAAATCTGTCATTATTTTTCCTATCTTTACATACTGTTAATTATTCTATTGGTTGATTCAAGATCTTAGGGAAGAAAAAGTTTTTAGTCAAATCCTGTGTGAATCAGTTAACCCAGAAAAATCAACCTATTCGTTAACTTCCAAGTATACAATTCAGAAGAATTGTATTCTTAAATTTTGTTTGCAAAAGGATTTTGGGGAGTTGGGAATACTTTTTCCCATAAAACAGTATTATAAATATTGGTCAAATTCCCACCTGGCCCAGGAAAGCCTATTTAACCTGCAGTGTAACTAAATATAATACCGAGTCTTATATTCTTCCATTGATTCTGTGGAAAATGAGGTTTAACTTTTGCCTGTGAAGTCAGGATGCTAGAACATACCAGCTACTGCTATAGCCCCAGTCTCTCAGCCAGTGATCCTTCTCCTGTAAATATCTAGAGAGAGAGATTTTCATCCTGTGGTCAGCTTCCCTTATCATATGGGTAGGTGAAGAAGAATTAACTGAGGCAGCAGAGAATGTGTCCTACTCTATACAGCAGAGGCATTGTGGGAGACGATGTTGCAAAAATCAAACATGGTTATATTGTGGACTTCCTTGAAAGCTTCACAGAGCAGCTGAGAATTTATGAGATAGGTAGATGGATGATCTAATAAAAATTAAGCTATCAGTTATTGAATATTTACTATGTACCATGGATTTTTTCCAAGTAGTGTACATGCACATACTCATATACTACTCACAACAACTTTATGAAATATGTAGATAATTCAATATCCTTATTTTCAGATGAAGAACCTGAGAGGCAGAGTAGTATCAGATGACTAAGAAGCAGAGTGATATTTCACCCGATGTCACACAACTAGTAAGTGGTAAAGCCATATGCAAAGCCAGGCCATTGATTTGTAGCATCTGCCAATTTCTAGGGTGTATATACTTCCATCACAATTGACCTTAAGCTACCACCATGATGTCACCAACACTGGGTTGGAAAGGGATATGCACAATTGGCTCTAGCAAAATGATATGAGCCAGCTCTAGTGCAAAACTGAACAATGATTTATCAGTGCTTATTGTATACAAGAAGTACTATGCTAAAGCAAAACAATTGTTCAGGCTCCAATTCCTGCCCTTCTGGTAGTGACAGGATGAATGGAGAGACAATATTTACGTTAATGAAATATTGAATAAAACATATATATGTAACTTTATAAGAGGAATGAGAGTTCACATTTAATTGTCAAATAAACGTTGTAGTTTAGAAGTGGAAAAAAATAGCAGTGGCCTCTATGGACAAGTAAGGTTTTAGGGAGAATTAATGTTATTAAATCATTGCAGAATTTGCGTGGGTGAAGAGGAAAGCATTCTAAACAGGGGTGAGAACATGAACAAAAAGCGCTATTTAAGTGAATTAATGTTTTTTGAAATCAGTTCAGTTCACGAAATCAGACTACAAAAGGAAATTGTAGAACCTCTTTCAATGGAAATTTTTTTCAGTGACCTAGATCAGCTTCAACATTGATTTGCCAAGAGGCAGGGGGATGAACCAGATGACATTTTGAAATCTTTTCCAAGTTTTCTAATTCTTATAGCTGTAACTCTTTAGCCTTTCTGATCTTAAAATACGTTAATGAAGAGAGCATTTAAATCTAATCTTTCAAAATGCGAGGTTCTGGTTCTGGAATGCTGAGAATCTTCCTCTGGCTAAAATACGAATTTCACATCCTTTTTTGGGGTTAAACTGTGAGTAATCAATCAAGTTGGTCTGTTATGTTGATGTCTAGTGTGTTGTTGACAGATATCCTAAGAATTGGAAATTCTATTCAATTGCATGGCTATTTTAAAGAATGAATTAATAAATGTCAATTAACAACAACAACGCTATCAAAAAGAATGAATGAGCGCCTATAGGGAGAGGAGCAGAAACGGGTTTCCACACAGGCTGTTTTTCTAAGCAGGGAGAAGGAGAAACACCACAGAAGGGAACAGAGGAGGTGGAGAGGCAGGGATTGAGGATGGAGACCTCTCAGAGTAAGAGACCATCTCAAGAAGGTGGGTCCTTTGCTCTTGCATTTCTTTATGCGTGGAGCACTTTTCTCCAGGATATCTATATAGTTCACTCCCTCATTGTTTGTTTTTGTTTTTGTTTTTGGCCTTGCCAGGCAGCTTGCAGGATCTTCGTTCCCTGACCAGGGATTGAACCTGCACCCTTGGCAGTGAAAGTACAGAGCCCTAACCACTGGACTGCCAGGGAATTCCCTCCCTCATCCTTTAAATGTCATCTTCTCTGAGAGGCCTCCCTAGACTGTATATGTTAAATAGCAATTCTGGCCCCACCCCACATCTCACCAGCTGGCTCCCTTATGTCCCTTCCCCTGTGTTGTTTTTATCCATGTCTCTAATAGTTCACGATTTGGTATACCTGTTTATTTCCTTATAATCTGTCTTCCCTCTTCCGCCAACTCACACATGTATTAGAGCGTCAGCTCCGTGAGAGTGTCTCTGTTTTTGTTTACAGCTGAATCCACAGCATCTGTTACAGTGCCTTAAGACACACAATACGTACCCAATAAATACTCATGTGAATACAAGTAAATGAAGATGGGTGATCAAATGAGCCAGAGATGTTCTGGTTCCTCAAATAGACTACATCTCTAACACTGGTCAGCTAGATTAAACACACCTCTATCGATTATAAGGAAAATCAAAATGATTAAGTATGGAAGAAGACAGCTTGAGCCCACTGCCAACCACTGAAGATAAAACAAAAGAAATCCTTCAATCCTATTTTTGTGTTAATGACACAGGTAGTACAATGAACTTGGATCCTTACTATAAGGTTGTTGTGATTATATCCTTGTAAGTGTTTTATAATCCTAAGAAGAAAAATGTCCTGTGAGTGTGGGTTACTTTTTAAAATCATATAGTTCTGCCAAAATGTTTTGTAGACACTGTGGTAAAGGTACTTTAAAAAAACAATCTACATTTCTGCCTTTCCAAAAGAACCTCTTAAATAGATACTTAAGTATTAATTTTTAGGTCCAAGATTTTTGAAACATGCTCTATATAACTGATTATTATCTTTTGGCATTTTATAAGAAGCTTTATAATTCCTAAAATATTCACTAAGAAATATAGAAAATATTAATATGTATTTAACTAACTTGGGTGAAACCATTTCAGGGCCCTTTAAAATCTTTTGTATTCTTCTTTTTAAATGTTGGTTTCAGATGACTTTCTCTGGGAAGACATCCTGATATAGACTGGTCTTTCATAATTCAGCTTGTGATATATAATTTTGGCAACTCCAAGATCTGTAAGAGGCCATTTGCAAAATTTGCCAGTTGCTGAGGGAACAATTATTTTTAAATTCCCATTAATACAATCTTCAGCTAAGGAAGTAGGCAAGTTAGAAGAGGATAAGGGATGCTTACACTGTTTTCACTTTAACCAACACCTTGCATTACCTAATTTATTTCTCATAGTGTTTGAAAAGGTTGAATCAGACATTTTTTGATGCTGCAGAAATAACTACTAGAACCCAACGCACTAGGACCTAAAGCTAAGAAAGAGAAGTTGGGTATCCCCATTACCACTGTTTGGATTGACATGGATGCATGAGATTTGTTTGTGCCAAGTGGGCACTGCAGACAGTAACAGTACTAGAACCATCTGGACAGTAGCTCATGGAAGAGGGCTGCCACTAGTCTTAGAAACGGGAAAGGAGAAGGAATGCCCCTGGAAGAGGCTGAGCTGCCACATGAGGAAAATGTATTGGCTTTTGAATTCCTGTTGCTCATTAGCCAGAAAGGCAGGGACCCCCAACAGTCAGTCACATAAACAGGTTCTGCCCTCTTTTCATTATCCAATAGTTCAATTACTGGTTCTAGTTTTTAAAAGCCCACATTATCCAATTTAATTCTTAGGGCAATTCTGTGAGGTAGGCATTTAAAAAAAATCATACCTCATTTTCAGATTAGGAAACTTGTAAATGCACTCAGAGACGTTATACAGTGAGTCCAAGGTCACACAGTAAGAGAGCCAGGACTTAAAACAACTTTTTTAGGCTTTGCCCTCATTTAATGTGTTCAGTATCTCTTTTGGACAAGGCACCATTAAATGCATTAAAGATTATATAAATATCTAAGATAGTTCTTGCTCTTAAAGAATTCTTAAGGAATTGTTGAGGAGAAGATCTTAAGTAGCTTGGGTGAAAAGACAATAAGAGTGCGATTAGTAGGAGATAATGCAACAAAGAAAGCTGAACTGCGTTCCATTAGAAATAAACAGAAATTTTGGCAGGGTTTCCCCACTGTAGAGACAATCAGAATTGGAGAGAGAGAGAGAGTGGGATGAATGACTGAATGACTTGGCAAAGAGACAGAAGGGATATTTTTGGTTTTGTTTTTTCCAATCTTTTATTATGAAAAAATTTTAAACAAACAGCAAAGTTGAAAGAATTTTTACAGCCAACACCCATTTTCTTACCCACCTATATTCTACATTAATATTTTATTACATGTGTTTTATCACACATCTATCATCCCTCTATCTCTCCAGCAATTCATCTTTCTAAAAACAAAACAAAACAAAAAAAGGATTTCAAAGTAAATCGTGGACATTAGTACAGCTGCAGGCATTTTAAAAACAGGGATGTATTGTATTCCATTTAAAGTTATCTGTGTTGCTGCACTGTAATTCATGTCTCCTTACCTTCAGTAAAGCTCACTCTACACAAAGAGGCCTTGTAAGAATAGTATTTTTAAATAATAGAAGTCAAGAAAAGTGGCTGACTTCCAAGTGTAAGTAGATGTAGAATTTGAGATAAAAGAATATACAAGACAAAGGGGAGAAGCCAAATTTAGTCGAATCAGGAAGTCAGAACTAGAGGTGAACACAAGATTATCAACTCCCTGTACTGTGGAGGAGTCTTGGGGAGAGCATCCGACTTTGCACAAGGCGGAATTAGGGATCTGAGGCTGTCTTACACAGATCCTTGAAAGGCCAAGCAAATACCAGTTGACAAGTAGATTACCACCTCTTTCTCAGTTACCACTAACTAGAACTAGAGGTGTTCCATCACTGGAGGCAACACCTGTGATTAGAAGGAAGGGGCAAGGCAGAGAGGAAAGAAAACCTTGACTTGAACCCTAAGACCCAGCCACTGCCCTGGGTCTCCCCTGTTTTCCCTACCCACCCCTTACACCTCCTAATTTTTCTTCCTTCCTTTCCTCCTTCCTTCCTTCCTCTCCCCCTGTCTCTCCTTGTCTCTCTCTCTTCTTCCCTCTCTACTTCTCTTACTCCTTCCTTTCTTTCTCTGGAGGGTGAAAGAAAGAGAGAAATAGGGGAAGGTAGAAGAAAGAAAAAATTAGGAAGAAGAGAAAGGGGAAAAGAAAAGAAAAGAAAAAAGGAAGTCACTTTGGAATCTGGGCCCTTCTCTCTGCCTCCAATCTGATCAGGCTCAATTTCTGCTCCTACTTTAGATCATTGATTATCACAGGTAAGACAAAGAGAGGAGGAAACAAACTACTCCTGGTGGGGGGATGAGGTGTGGAGCCAGTAGAAAAATGGGAGAGAAGAGGAGGAAAAACTTGTGTAAGAGAAATCACTAATTCTTTTTTTTTTTTTTTTTTGCGGTATGGGGGCCTCTCACTGTTGTGGCCTCTGCCGTTATGGAGCACAGGCTCCGGACGTGCAGGCCCAGCGGCCATGGCTCAAGGGCCCAGCCGCTCCGCGGCATGTGGGATCCTCCCGGACCAGGGCACGAACCCGCGTCCCCCGCATCGGCAGGCAGACTCTCAACCACTGCGCCACCAGGGAAGCCCCCTTGTTTGTTTTTTTTTTTTGAAATCACTAATTCTTCTAAGCATTATTCCTACCCACATAAACCCAAACTCAGTCCCAGAAAGTCAGTCTTACAGTCACAGGTGCCTCAGTGACTTTTTATCCCTAATTAGAAATTTCTTTACAGTTTGCTTTTGTAAACAAAACTTCAAACACCTCTTCTCAAGTCACATGAGAGTCACACAAACACTGGATTAAATACTAGCTCTTTATTTACTTGTTATGTGCCTGAAGAAAGTTATATAACTGCCTTGAGTCTCAATTTCCTTGCACCGAAAATAAGGCCAATAATACCTCCTTTCCTAGGTGGTTGTGAGGATTAGAGATAAAAGGGCATTAAAGTACATGCCACATAGCAAGCCCTCAATAAAAGTCAGCTGTTACTGTTACAAGGTGGTAAGCCCTAAATTGGAACTCTAGGTGACAAACTGGTGCTCAGGTTTGAGAAGCTCTTTTGAGGGATTGCCTCATTTCAAAATAAAGATTTAAGGTGAATTAGAAAAGAACATGTTTTATATAAACCCAGGGAATGATGATAGACTGTGGTAAAGTAATATTTGCTAATATTTAAGGTTTAGTAATAAAGCTACCATATTGTATCTAGTTACCAATCTCTTTGAAACTTTGCTGTTCACATGTCACCTTTTGATTATTGAGAGTGCTGTTATGTGTTTTGGTTTCAAAAGAAAGTTTACACATATAAGTATATTTTAGGGGAAAATTGAGGGGGAAAAGCAGATGACCTACCTCTCTGTTAATGAAACAAATAGCTGAAGCCTGGCTGTTCGGACTCTAACAACCAGTTAGAGTAATAACAGCTAATCTTTATTGAGCGCTTATTTTGACCAGGCATCGTGCTAAGAGCTTTATGTGGGTAGCCTCATCTCCTTCTCACTACAGCTCTATTCAGCAAGTATAGTTAATAGGTGACGAACCTGGGGACTGATATAAGAGACTAAGTCACTTTCCCAAGTGTACACAGAAAGTCGCAACAACAGGCAATCTGACTCTACAGCTTGCACACTTAACTACTGCATTATACTGCCATGTGTCCAAGAGCCAAGGAGGCAGCTCAGTGGAACCCCTGACAAAGTTCCACGGAGGAAAATAACTTCACACATTCTGAATTTCCAAACCTAAGTGTAAACTATTTAATAACCATCCACTGAACCCACAGAATGTTTTAGGCACAGTGCTAGGTTCAATGTTAGATGCAGGAAATACTAAGATGAGATAGATTCCTGCCTTTGAGGACTTCAGCAGGTCAATACTGATATTCCGTTGTGTTGTTCTTATTTAATGCTATAAGGTTAAAGATAATTAATTGTACTACAATTATATTTATGTATATGTGTAATTCCTGAATAAAAAAATCAAATTGAATCTAAATGGTGTATCTGTAATTCTTTAATTTGGGTTCCTTAGAATATTATGTAACTAGCAAAAGATTTGGATATACATTTCACTAGAGAAGGTATACAAATGGCCAATATGCCTTTCTTGTAATATTAACAAGTATCACAAATCTGACACCATTAGTCATTGGGGAGATGCAAATTAAACCTACTATGAGATACAATTTCACACCTACTAGAATGCCCATAATCAGAAAGACAGTAACAAATGGTGGCAAGGATGTGGAGAAATCAGAACCCTCAAACATTGCTGGTAGAAAAATGTTAAATGGTGCAGCCACTTTGGAAAATAGTTTGACTATTTCTTAAAAAGTTAAACATAAGAGTTACCATAAAACGCAGCGTCTTTTTTTTTTTTTTTTTTTTTTTTTGGTAACAAGTCTTATCCTAGGTTTATCCCTATGAGTAGAATTGGGAAATGAAAATATACATCTACACAAAAAAATTGTACTCAGGTATGTATAAGTATTATTCATAGCATTATTTGTAATAGCCAAAAAATAGAAATGACCCAAATGGTCATCAACTGGTAGATGGATAAACAAAATACGGTACATCAATTCAATGATTTCTGTTATTCAGCAATAAAAAGGAATGAAATACTGATACATGTTACAAGATGGATGAACCCTGAAAACATTATGCTAAATGAAAGAAGCCAGACACCAATGGCCACATATTATACGATTCTATTTTTATGAAATGTCCAGAAAAAGCAAATCTGTAGAGACAGAAAATAAATTAGCTGTTGTCTAGGGCTGGGAATGAAAGCAAGGATTAACTGTAAATGCACGTAAAGGATTTTACTGGGGTGATGAAATGTTCTAAAATTGGATTATGGTGATAGTTGCACAACTTGGTAAACTTACTTAAAACTATCGAATTATACAATAAACATAAGTATATTTTATGATGTGCAAATTATGCCTCAATAAAGCTTATTTTTAAATCCTAGACAAAATAAAATAAAACCAAAAAAAACCAAAATTTTTTTTAAAAAACATTAAAAATATCCTAAGCAAGTATGGAACTGAAAGTCTCCGGTATTTTAGTTATTAATAGGAACTATTTTGTTTTATATAATATTTATTTTAACAAATATATTCAATAATATATATATAATACTTATATATTATTAAATATATAATATTATATATTATATATAATTACATAATAGAATAGAATATGGGGGTTTTCTGTACTAAAGCTTTATAATTGCCTGTCACTTGATCATGTATATTCAGGTTTAAACTCTATCTCAATTTTAAAGCAACTACTCAATTAAGAAATAGTGTCATAAAGCAAATAATCTTTTTATAATTAATATAGTGGTTTAAAAATGTCTTGGATTAAATAGTGCATGACTTGAAATGTTCACTTTTACAGGCTATAGTATAAAGTAAAGAACCATAGAAATTGCCTCCTTTTTCATTGAATTTTTGTGACATTTCTTTCTTGTCCTAATGTTTTCTTATATAGTCTTAGTTTACCCTCCAGTAATGATTTAGGAAGAATGGATATTACCCCCATTTTACAGTTGAGTAAATATGGGCTCAAGTGGGTTGGGTGACTCAGCATCCAGGAGAGTTAACAATTATATCTGAGCAAAAAACAGTGTGTCCTTCAACGATTGGATACTAGAGTGGCTTCGACTGATAGAAATTAGGATTCTAACATTCACAGATTATTTCTATATATGAAATTAGAGTGGACTTCCAGTCTCCGGTCCGACATATAAAGAGCTTGGAAGTTGTCGCTCTCCCATCCCCACAAGAACAGAAAAAAGCTGAACATATTGAAAATCAGCCATTCTTCTTAGATCTATCAGAGAATTGAGGTTGCACGGCAAACCACTGCCCCAAACACTGGAGAGACAGATGCCTTTGCTTGCCCTCAAGATAAACTATTTTATCAGAATCTAACTGACCTGAGGGAAAGGAAATACCTAATTCCAGCCCCTTCTAGTCTTATACCTAGAGGAAGAGAAATACCAAATTCCAAACCCCTCTAGCCTTCCTCTCCTACTTAATAGCAGGGAGTTGGGGAGGAAAAGATGAGCTCTCAGGAAGGTCACAGCCCAGGGACACAGGCTCACTGAAAACCTCAAACGTAATCATAGGCTATGGAACACTCCTCCTGTCCCATACTTCACCACCATGTCACTCAGATTCCTGTATAAAAACAAACAATTACAGCTAAAAGAACTACAAGCCTCAGACCCTACTAAAGAAGGACTCTCTCAGGGGGACAAAAATAAGGACATTAGAGGAATTTTAGCCTCTGACACTATGGCTGCAGCAACAGTAAACACAACCTAACTCCTAGCCAGATAAACACAAAACTTCACATTGAATGCCCTTACTTACTTTTACCCAATACATCATGTCCGGCTTTCAACAAAAAATTCCAAGGAGTGCTAAAAGGCTAAAAACTCAATCTGAAGAGGCAAAGCAAGGATCAGAACCAGACTAAGATATGGCAGAGTTTTGGGAATTATCAGACTGGGAATTTAAAATAACTATGATTAATACGTAAAGGGCTCTAATGGAAAACGTGGACTACAATGCAAGAGCAGATGGATAATGTAAGCAGGAAGACGGAAATGCTAAGAAAGAATCAAAAAAGAAATGCTAGAGGACTTCCCTGGTGGCGCAGTGGTTAAGAATCCGCCTGCCAATGCAGGAGACACGGGTTCAAGCCCTGGTCTGGGAAGATCCCACATGCCGTGGAGCAACTAAGCCTGTGCACAACAACTACTGGGCCTGCGTTCTAGAGCCCGTGAGCCACAACTGCTGAGCCTGTGTGCCACAACTACTGAAGCCCACGTGCCTAAAGCCTGTGCTCCCAACACGAGAAGCCACCACAGTGAGAAGCCCGTGCACCGCAACAAAGAGTAGCCCTCACTTGCCGCAACCGGAGAAAAGCCCATGTGCAGCAACGAAGACCCAACGCAGCCAAAAAAAAAAAAAAAAAAAAAAAAAAAGAAATGGAGCCAAAAAAAAGAGAAATGCTAGAGATTAAAAAAAACGCTGTAATCAAAATGAAAATGCCTTTAATGGGCTCATCAGCAGAAATGATACAGACAAAGAAAGATTTCAGTGAGCTTGAAAATATGTCAATAGAAACTTCCAAAACCAAAAGACAAAAAGAAAAAAAGAGGGAAAATATCAGGACAGAGTACCCAAGAACTGTGGGACAATGAGAAAAGGTGTAACATAACTGTAATGGGAATACCAGAAAAAGAGGGAAGAGACAAAAGAAATATTTGAATAATGACTGAGCATTTTCCAAAATTAATGACAACACCAAACCACAGACTGGGAATCCCAGAGGACACCAAGCAGAAGAAATACCAAAACAAATCTACACCTAGGCATGTGGTATTCAAACTGCAGAAAATCAAAGGGAAATTGGAGCATGGATCCAAAGTGTAAAGGGTTTTTGGTTTTGTTATTTCCAATTAATATGACAACTAGGGTTTCCCTGGTGGCACAGTGGTTAAGAATCTGCCTGCCAATGCAAGGGACATGGGTTCGAGCCCTGGCCCTGGAAGATCCCACATGCCATGGAGCAACTAAGCCTGTGCACCACAACTACTGAGCCTGAGCTCTAGAGCCCGCGAGCCACAACTACTGAGCCCACGTGCCACAACTACTGAAGCCCGCGTGCCACAACTACTGAAGCCCGCGTGCCTAGAGCCCGTGCTCCGCAACAAGAGAAGTCACTGCAATGAGAAGCCCGTGCACCACAACAAAGAGTAGCCCCCGCTTGCCGCAACTAGAGAAAGGCCGCACAGAGCAACAAAGACCCAATGCAGCCAAAAATAAATAAATAAATGAATTTATTAAAAAAAAAATGACAACTACTTGGTCTCCCTTCTTTTTCTTCTGACTTTCCCCCACCACCTAAAGTCTCTCTGTCTGGGGAATATGGTAGAATTGTTACAGGGGCTGTATAACTTAATTATTTCCCTCTTTAATAAGGAAATTATTTAAATATAAAGAACAAAAAATAGAATGTTCTATTAGCTTGGTCTCTCCAAACGAACTGCAGATTTCTTGAAGGCAGGGATTATATACTGCATAATTCTGAATCCCTTAGAGTGTGTAGTGCCATCTATAGTGTTGAAGCAAATGACATCCTGTTGTTTTAACTGGTTGGAAATAACTGTAAAAGCCTAACTACACTGGGACCTGCAGGTTGGGACTGGAGCCTGGTGAAGAGGAAAGCCACGAATCAAGTGGATTAAATAGTTTTGAAGTATTCTTTAAATATTTAAAAAGTAAAACTCATTCTCTCTATGGTCCCATAGTATGTTGTGCCTTTATAAGACCTGCAATGATTTGTTTACAAGTCCATTTAGCCTCTTAGAGTGTAAGCTCCTCTAGGATGGGGTCACATTTTTTTCCTCTTTTAATTGTGAGAGGCACTTAATTCACGTTTGGTAAATAAAAAGTTAAGAGATTACTGATGAAAGGAAAGAGAGTCTAAAGCCATTCTATAGTAATAAAGCTATGCATTTAAAAGAAGTACCTAAAAGTTAGATTTCAGAGGAATTTTTTTTTTTTTTTTTTTTTTTTTTTTGCGGTACGCAGGCCTCTCACTGTTGTGGCCTCTCCTGTTGCGGAGCACAGGCTCCAGACACGCAGTCTCAACGGCCATGACTCACGGGCCCAGCCGCTCCGCGGCATGTGGGATCTTCCCGGACCGGGGCACGAACCCGTGTCCCCTGCATCGGCAGGCGGACTCTCAACCACTGCGCCACCAGGGAAGCCCTCAGAGGAATTTTGAAGGGGTTTTTCCCAGAGAAGCGATGTGACCCCTTTGCCCCCAAAACCCAGTCTTCTTAGGGAGCCTGGATTCCACTCAGCCCCTCTTCTTCTACCCAATGGCTTTCATATCTCTGTTTCTATTGGCTCCTTCTCTCTTTTTTCCTGATCTAATATCCTTTTCATGGGGGTGGGGGGAGAACCCAACAACAAAAGAACCAAACCTCTTTCCATTTGCACCATTACCCTTTCCACCTCCCACCTTGCTTCCTTCCTTTCTTTAACGGCTAAACCTCTCAAATGGGCGATCTTCAAGATACTCACATTTCCAACCCCTCCACAGCATCAAGACTAGTTATGTTAAGGTTAAAGGATTTCTGACTGAACTCAGAGTCGTTTCTCAGTTTCTCATCCAATTTAAGTTCCCTGTGCTTCAAAATACTTTCATGAAGTAAATGATCCTTTTATGAAGTGAATAATCACATGCTCCTTTATCTGTTTCCTGGAGTTGTTCAGAAAGGAAGGCAGGTTTCCAGGTTGGGGTGTTGCCAAGGGGGGCTGTCTTAGTCGCTCCCAGTGGAGCTGGCGTTTGGGGTTTGGCTCCCTAGTGCTCACCAGGCAATATTATCCCTGTTTCAGAGCTGACTCACCCTGACTCATAAGAGACCCAGCATAAAAACCGAAATGCTGAGTTATTGATTGGTAATGAGGAAATATAACTGTTGGGTGGAATGAACCGTCCTATCAGCCTGGTCATCCTATTTCTTGGAAAGCTTCATGGAAGCCAAAATAGCTAAAGATTGCTGGTCACAACAGAATCAGGATAAGAAGAGTTAGCTACCTAATTTGAATTCTTGAATATTAGGACTCTGATAGCCTGACTCATTTATCATTTCCCACTCGTCTCCACCATACAGGAATGTGCTATGCCAATTTGTTCTAATTCTGCTTTTTCTGTGCTTTGTAACTAACTAACCTCTCTTCTTATTTACATACTATTTTAATCAGGTTATAATTAAGGCTTATTGTGTTGATCTATATCCCTTCTGCGATCCATTTCTTGTTTATTGTACACATTGACTTTCAGAGGTTGGTCTTATTGGTAATTAGAAAAATGTCTCACTGTCGTCTGCACCTATAGATTGTAAATATGGATTTCCGCATATTATGTCATGTTTCTTTTTTCTTTTTTTTTTTTTTCAGTATGCGGGCCTCTCACTGCCATGGCCTCTCCCGCTGTGGAGACAGGCTCTGGACGCGCAGGCTCAGCGGCCATGGCTCACGGGCCCAGCCGCTCCGCGGCATGTGGGATCCTCCCGGACCGGGGCATGAACCAGTGTCCCCTGCATCAGCAGGCGGGCTCTCAACCACTGCGCCACCAGGGAAGCCCCTATGTCATATTTCTTAAAGCAAGGTACACCAGGATAAATCAGCCTGATCTCCCACCTGCCTAATGGCTGTAAGATAAGTCTTTAAGATTCTTCTAGATTGTGACTGTTGGCTTTTCCATTGTTTCAGGTATTCAAAAGAACATCCCCCCACATCCTGAAAGTAGTCCTAAGTTAGGTTCCAAATATTTGAGCAAAGGCAACATTGTTGGAACAATGGTAGTAGAAACTGACTATATTTTTGATATGTAGTATAAAAATCACAGTCACAGACGTGTCCAATTATAGAGAAAATATTGAACTAAGAATGACTGGCTAACTTCAAGTTTCTTTAACATTCATTTACTATTTGTTCACTTCTTCTGTAATCTATTAGCATTTTTTTGGTAAGATAAGCAGTTACAAGGGCCAAAAGTTTAAGAAAAATTTATGGGAGAATAACTTAAAATTGAGAAAATTCAATTCATAAACTTTCTCCCCATGAATTGAGAAGTGATCACTATTATTAATTAGAATGGGAGGATACTAATGCAGGAGCATAATTTGAGAACTGCTACTATATGGTGAGTTCTTGAATACTTTTGATGGAGTAAATAACAATTTTATTATTTCTATTATAAATGTAGAAATTGAATAGAGAGGAAAAATGTTTTACAGTATTTGCTTGGTAGAACTTAGAAGAAAGGATTCTCCTGGTTCAGATTTTTAATCTTATAGGATATCCATTTCCAGAGAGAAACCAGCAGAGTTTTAAAAATCCTTAACGATATTGTTCTGAATAAATATATTTTACTATGATATGAAAAATGTTACTAAAAATAACTAGAATATGGTTGAGTAGACTAGTTTGTGCTTTATTATTTGCTTGCTAGTTGGGGGAAGTCACAAGTTCTGTAGAAGTTATTTTCAAACATTAGGGAACCTCAAAATCCTTTGGAGGGCTTGTGAAAGCAGATTGTTGAGCTCTATCTCAGAGTTCCTGATTCTGTAGGTGTAGGGTGGGGCCCAAATTTGTATTTCCAACAAGATGTACCAGATTTTAGGACCACTGCTCTATATACCCTGGGCTATCTTCCATTTAACAAGCTCTTGTTTATCTTTCTCCCATTTCTCACAGTGGTTTAACCAAACTTTATCACCTCACACCCATTTTACTCTATCATCCCCACTTTTGTAGCATCCCTACTTTCCTACATTTCAGTGAGAAATTGGGGTCATTGGGTATGAACTGCCTCAAGTGCTTATTCTTTTCTTCCAGTTAGTCCTTTTCCATTTTAAGGTTCATCCCACTTCCTGGACTCTTGATCAAAAACCTTCCCATTTCTTCCAGGATCTAATTCCATCTTTATGGCCTAAAGATTTTGCCACTGGCCCTCCTCTATATCAAGTGTTCAACCTCTTTACCAGCTTCTTCTCCAAAGCTCGTGGATAAGCTCAAGGCCATAATCTTAAAAAATCTATCCTGTGGCCTTGAATATTTCTCTAGCTATTCTCTTTCTTCTTCACAGACCAAGTTCTTGGGAAGAATAACACACTTGATTTCTCAACTTCCTTATCTACTCTTCCTTTTTCAAGTTACTACAACCAAGTTTCTAATCCTACCACTTTATGCTGCTTTGGAAAAGGTCATTTTGAACTGGCTAAATCCAATTAACTCTGATTCTTATTTTAGTACCTTTAATTTCTCTTTGAAACCAAAGGTACTAAAATGCTCTCCTGGTTTCCATGACAACACTGCTTCCTTAGTGTCCTTCATAGGCTCTTCCTCTCCCTCTCCTACTGAATGTGGGCATCTAGAATTCAATCTTTGACTCACTTCTCTTTGTTCTATGCATGCTCTCTTGGCCATTTCATTGTCTCTGTTGGCTTCAGTTGTGCTCACAGATCCTCATGAGAATGTTTTCTGGCCAAAGCTGGGAACTGGGCTAAATTCTACATCCAAGTGATGTGTGTGGAATGCTGTACGCTACTGGTTCCCAAACCTAAATGTCCATCTACTCTCTTGAACTCCAAACTTTATTCTGGCTTCTATCACCACCATTCTATCTGGATAGTCCAGTTGGCTACTGGTTTATAGCCACCTGCAATTTTGTTATGGTCAACTTAAACTTACCAAGACTAACTTGCCTCTCAGTAAGTTGAGAAAACTTGGAATCATCCTATTTCCTCTTTGCCTTACGTCCATCCTGATATCTTACAGTTAGTTACTGGTCCTATAAATTCCACTCCCTTAGTATTTCTTCCATCTGTCATCTTCTATCATTTCCTAGTCCACTGATGTAGCTCAAGCCCATATCAGCTCTTTCCTGAATTGTTAACTTCTTCCAGCTTTTTCACCCTTCCAATATTTCTTGCACATTACTGCCAACTTACTAACAGGCAAATTTAATCATGTCATTAAAAAAACATATTTCCAAGTTTCCCCATTTTTTATTAGATAAAGTCCAAATTCCATAAAGAAATGCACAAGACGTTCTATGATCTGGCCCTTCCCAAGTTTCTGGCTTCCTTTCTTACACCCTGTGATCCCATCATACTGGACAACTTGCAATTCCCTCTAAACACTGTGGCTTTGCTCATGTTACTCCCTCTGCCTAAATAATCCTTCCTCATTTTGTTCCACTATTACTTTTCAAGACTGAGTTTTTGAGTCATTTTCTCAATAGTAATAATACTAATAAAAAACAAGATGTATTAAGTGCATGTTATGTACCAGATACATTACATACTTTCTCACTTTACATGCAATCCTCACAACAAAACTCTGAAGTTTATAATATCCTTGTCATAAATTATGCTAATAAGTGGCATGAAAGCCCATATTTTTTGGGTTAATGAAGTTGTTTTAAGCATATTCTGGAAAGAGAAAATATACCTTATGCTGCATCTATGAAATACTAAAAATAAAGTAACTTGGTCAAAATTTTTGGTATAAATCCCTGATCACTAGCAATTGATCCGAGCATTCCTTAGTCAATACAGGTTTATTGCATCCAACTTCAGAGTATGAACTAGGAATAGCAGGCTGCGTTAGCTATACTGTGGTTTATTTCACTCATGGTACTGATTCATTTTGGGCCCTGTTTCCATGTATCATAGAAAAATAAATGTATATGCATAATATAAAATGGAGGCCGTTATTCAAATAATTCACTGAATTAGATCCAGTTTTACATCTAAATTTTTCAATGAAAGTACTTTGGGGAATTGAATATTTCTGTGTATTTGTCTCAACTAAATGCTCTACTTTATTTTCAGGTATTGACAGACCCCCTGCCAAAAAAAACCCCCAAAACAGTGATTCTTTTCTTTTCTTTTCTTTCTTTTTTCTTTTTAAACAAGGGGATGTTTAGCTTTCCTCACCTCTTCTTAAAGCAAAAATAAAATATTCCTTGACATATGTTAGGTCTAGATGGATCTCTATTATGTGAGCAGGATTAGAAATTAAATTATTATTAAAAGAGTTACAAATACAAACTTCCCTTCATTTCCATAAGCATTTACTTATGATGGCAAAAACAATAAGATAATACAAACACTGCACTTAATTACTTATTTATGCCTAAAACTGGATTCTTGATCTCTTACACTTGGATTTTTTTTTTTTTTTTTTGGCTGCGGCCACATATCATACGGGATCTTAGTTCCCTGACCAGGGATGGAACCTGCGGTCCTTGCATTGGAAGTGCAGAGTCTTAACCACTGGACTGCCAGGGAAGTCTCTGGATTCTTGATCTCTTATACCCACCCAACATACTCCATCCCCAGTCCTTTCCATCTCAGTTCATGGCAAATTCATTTTTCCACTTTCTCAGAACCCTTGAGAGTCACCCTTGATTCCTCTCGTTCTCTAGAATCCCAAATCCAATCTGTCAGTAAATCACAATGAGTTTCAAACTATATCCAGAATCCAACTACGTCTCATGGCATCTACTGTAACAACCTTAATACAAGCTACCGTCATCTCTGGCCTGGTTACTGTCTGTGCCTCTACAGACTATTTCCAGCCCAGCAGCCAGAGTAATCATTTTAAACCCTTAACCACATCATGACAATTCTCTGCTAATAGCCTCCTAGTCCCAGGCACACAGACCTTCCACCATCTGGTCTCCTAGTTCTTCTGTGACCTCATATTACACTATCTTCTTTCTGGGTCATTATTCTTCAGCTAAAACGGCCTCTTGGCCGCTCCTGCAACTTACCAGCCCTGTTCCCACTACTGTCTGGAAGGCTCTTTCTTTAGATATCTACAACTACCTTCTTCCTCAAGTCATTATTCAAATGCCACTTCCTCAGTGAGCCCTACCCTGCTTGCCCAATACAAATATCACAGTTCTCCTATTCCTCCTGTGCTTTTTCTCCTTCCATAATCCCTTCCCTGTTGTATAAAATTTTCCCCCTCTAACACTCATACATAGCCTTTTAACATATTACACAATTTGGGTATTTATTTTATCGTCCAACTCCTTCTAGAATGTGAGTTTGATGATGGCATGGAGTTTTGTTTTGTTCACTGCTGTATCTGCAGCTCCTAGAATAGTGTCAGGCACATGGTAGGCCCATCATAATAATTGTCGAATGAATGAAATAATTAGCACCTATCACTAACACTCAGCAAATAGACCTTATTTTCAAGGGGAGAAATTTAAAAGTTGTTCGTTTCCAGTACAAGAGGTATTATACATTGGATTCTATGGGAATGGGAGCAACTAAGTTTCCATACGTCTAGAGAGTTCAGGGGACCCATGAAACCCTGATATTCTATGATTCCCTTCCCATCTAAGTCTCAAAAATGATCATTTTCTAGCAGCCAAGCACTAATTTTAAAAGATCCTGGAGCTTCCCTGGTGGCGCAGTGGTTGAGAGTCCGCCTGCCAATGCAGGGGATGCGGGTTTGTGCCCCGGTCCGGGAAGATCCCACATGCCGCGGAGCGGCTGGGTCTGTGAGCCATGGCCGCTGAGCCTGCGCGTCCGGAGCCTGTTGCTCCGCAACGGGAGAGGCCACAAGAGTGAGAGGCCTGCGTACCGCAAAAAAAAAAAAAAAAAAAAAAAAGATCCTGGAGTGTTAAACCTGCAATGAGAGATTCCTAAGAGGATGGTTCATGATTATAGTTCTACAAGCTGCTCAGTGCTGCAATTCTTAGCATTTCTTCTCTCATCACTGTGTTGCTCTTCCAACTTCAAAACATATGAATATAACTGGAAGGTATGGGAAGCCAATTTGATTACACTCTGAATAGTTATGTGATGCACCCTCCCTCCAGTGTGTCAATAAATTTGATTAATATATATCTTTTCATGTTGGGCTTTCTTTTGAAATACATAACATCAGTTGATCCAAGTTGGCCTAAAGCAAGAGTCCTGCATAGTCACATAATTTTTGGTAGCATAAATATAAATGCTGAAATTATTCTGTACACCTTTAAGATTCATCTTTTGGTTATTCCTACTTTAAAGAAGCATAGAGTTTTAGGGTTACAGGTTTTATTTCATTTGGTTTGATCACCTCATTTTACAGATATGAAAACTGAGGACCCATGATATAAAATGACTTGCCCAGGTACCACAGAGCTGAATAATTGTTTTGGTCAGAACTCCTCGTTCTAAAGATAAAACAAGATACCTCTGAGACTGCAATTGAAAAAGAGTTCTTAATATTAGGAAATTAACTGAATATAGCAACAATTTCAATATGCAATTCTAAACAATATTCAGTTCTACCTGGTTTATTTCCATGGTGACTATATAAACGTTAGAATAGCAAATATAGCAAAGGGTGAAATAATTGATAAATAGGAAAAGAAAAAGCCTCCACAAGCATCCTAATACATGACAGTCATGGGTCACAAAAGAGTAAGAATTTGCAGGTCACCTGGAGTAAACTGTCTGCATGGCATCCACAGGAGAAGAAACCACTTTATCACAGAGATGGCTCCATACTAGGCATGGCTTCTGCTATTATTTGGAGGATTAAGCCTTCTTTCATTATCTAATCTAGTCATCTTCTAAGATGCCAAGAGGCATTTTTGCTTAGATATGTACCCTTTCTGTTTTCATTAGTCAGTCTATATGAAGGTTATTATACCAGAGGAATGTAAAAATCTACAGTAACAATGCTTCATTTTCCTTTAATGGCTTTGTTCAAGGGATGAAGACATTTTTGTGGTGTGATGAATTCACTTGGTCTCCTGATGTGTTTTTTTCACATGCTTTGGAAATCACGTGTTTTTCTGAGGTGGTAGTCATCAATGTCTTAATTTCAGCACCATTGCTTTAGCTTTGTTATAACGAAGATATCTTAGTAGCACTGATAATTTAGGATCTTTGATATTAATCGAATGGAGAATATTTTTGACCCACTGTGGGTAGGAGTGCTCTCAAACTACAAACAAAATTATGACTAAATCAAATTTTTAAAATAGATTTTAACAGATTCCAGGAGGTAGGAACACTAAGGTAACTCATGGGACTGCAAAGCTAAGATCTCTGCCAACAGCAAAAGTCACAATTTCCTAAGAGTGAAATTTTGAGCTCCCTCTACTAGGGCCTGTTTAACTCGGTTTCCCTTCTCCATGGCACACTTTGATTAACTCCTGCTGTGTGTGGTTATATGTAGGTTAGACACCAGTGGCTTGAGAGTAAGGTCTGGGTTCTGTCCTGAAGAACTAGGTCAAATCTGGCCTCCATGTGATGCAGGTAAAAGTCCCATGAAAATATCAGTACGGCAACACTGACTGAACATAATTTTACTTGAAAGGATCTCCTTCCAGTTATATTTCCTTAGATGTACTATTAATATTTTTCTTAATTTTCTTCTATTTTCTTGCTAATGTACTTGAAAGGGCTTTTCAACTATTGTATAAACCAGTCTTCCTTCATAAGAAATAATGACGATTCTCTCTCACTGTTACTTTCTTCCCTTGTACACTTTGCCCATCAGTGGATTGAGCCCTGATTTACACATTATGGTGAGCTTTTACATCCTAAACAAATTTATTCTTTTGGAACTTTATTTGGCAAGTATTTAAGTGTTGGGGAGATTAAAGGAGAGCTAAAAACAAAATTAACAAGAGACTGAACTACAATCCACAGACGAAATAACCAAATAAGTTGCTATTTTAAACAATGTAAGCGAATAGGAGGAAGGGATTATTTCAGAACACAAATATTCGTAGGCAAGAAAATAACTGAAGTAGTAATTAATGCTTTAAAAAGACTTGATGAGGGTTAGTAGTTGAATCTCTGAAATATATTTGACGTCATAGGCATGGACTTAAGTGGGTAATAGTTTTCTTTCCTGAGCAGCTGAAAAGAATGTTAAAAATATAACTAACAAGACCACGTAAAATAATGAAAGCAACTAAAATCAGTCTTATGACTGTATTATTTAAAGAAATACATCTGTATCAATCAATTCTGACAGGATGTACAGCTCAAAAGTGGGAGTGCAAGATTTTAAAATAAGGAAAAGCAGGCTAAAATTCTAAGGAAAAAAAATAGGATCATCCATTCAGAAGCCTTGAAATAGCAAATAGTTTTCAATAAAAACGTGGTCATTAAATGCTTGAGCTTGGTAAATTGAATAGGAGGGGAAAATTCGCTGCAGACCATCATCTCCCACTGCCTCTGGAATGACTATGCGCAGGGGAAGGATGGGGAGCGGTGATGTGTGAGGGCCGGCGTAAGAGGGGGTGTTTCACGGTCCCAGAAAGGGCCGCATATCCACACCCCGGCACCGCGGTCCTTTGGGGGAGGAGGGCCTTTCTGATGTCTCCGTTTCCCTGCATCATCCCGGTAAGATCCCGGTTCACCCCAAGTGCGGACAAGACTGTTACAGAGGTCAGTCTCTGCCCTGAAGCTGAAAACAAACTTCCAGCCTCGGTCACTAAGTCCCTCGAAAACCCTAGTCCTCTCAGCTCATTCTTAAGGAGTCCAAGACCGGCCTTGAACACCCTCCGATTCTCAGCTCATCCCCCCTCATCTCCCAGCAACCCCCGCTCTAAGGACCGCCGCGTGGCTCAAGGTTGTCCGCCCCCAGCTCCGCGCAGCCCGCACCGCCCGCACCAACGCCGCACGGAAAGCGGCGTCCGGCGCGCTCCGCGACGCCCCGCCCCCAGCGAGCGTGGCGGAAGTGGCTGCCTAGAGAAAGAGACCGCGCGCCACCTGGCCGAGCGCGCATGCGCCAGCGCCCGCGTCGGGAGTGGCGGGGGTGTTTGTAGCCCTCCCTCCTCCACCTCCGCCACCCCCGCCCCACGGTGAGAGTCGGGCTCACGCCATCTTGCCCCCCCCCGTCCGCGCCCAGCCACCCTTTCCCTTTAGACACTCTCAGCCCCCTACCCCGCCCCTTTCCAAGCGTGTCCCGGGCCGCCGCCGCAGAAACCGCACCATCTCTATCCCCACATTCTCCACGCGGGACGCGCAGCCAGGTCTACAAGTGTTCTTAGAACAGAGGTTGTAGGGGGACCGGGGGAGGCGCGGGGGCGGGCGGGGGAGACGGCTGAGGGCCGGGAGAGGCGCCGAGCCCTGCGTGTCTGGGCCCCGCCCCCCTGCCCCCGGGAGCTGCCGCGGGGGGTCCCGGTCGTTCGCGCGGGAGGCTGAGGGACACACAGAAGCAGCGTCTCCCGAGGCGCTGGCCCCGCGAGTCGGCCGGGTTCTCCCGCGGCGTGTGGAGTTGGCCTTGACTCCTCCCCGTAGGCGGGTGGGCGTGGGGCCAGGGGAGCTGGGCGGGCGAGCGGGAGCTGGCGTCGCTGGGTGTGTTCAGAAGCACCTTCCGCGTGTCATCTAGGTCGTGTTTTGGGGGGAAGAATTCTTAAAACAAGGAAATTGTAGCCTTATGGGCGAGGTGGAAGAAGAGTTAGGTAGCGTTAGTAGAAGTGTAGCGTCCAGGAAAAGGAAAAGATCGACTCCCTTCTCTCTGGGGTGAGCCCACATCTGTGACCCCTGGGGAAATTATTTAGCGTGTCTTTGGCTGGGTGTTTTGATCTGTAAAATGGGGATCGTAATAACCTAGCTCAGAATTGTG
This sequence comes from Mesoplodon mirus, assembly GCF_964341445.2. Classification (NCBI taxonomy): domain Eukaryota; kingdom Metazoa; phylum Chordata; class Mammalia; order Artiodactyla; family Ziphiidae; genus Mesoplodon; species Mesoplodon mirus. Next base: position 76,887,471 of record NC_138988.1, on the reverse strand, counting down.
AGGATTAAATGAGGTAATACAGGTTAATGCTTGTAACAAGCTCCAGGCACTGATCAGTTAACTGTCAGTTACCTGTCATTTTTATCTCCCTGTTTAAGGAATTCAGAATGACTGTGACCTGGTTTTCTAAGTGGAAAAATCAAGAAACTGGTGTGGATTTTTATAGGGGCAGTGGAATGTAATATCTGACACTCAGAGGCGATCCTGGAAATGTGTTGTTAACGTACACGTGGATAAATGAGCTTAACTCCGTGAGGCTTTAGAAACTTTAAACTCTTTCGTTCCAGAGAAATGAGGATGTATTTAGCTAGGAGGAGAGGATGTAGGGATTTAGTATATGTGAGGGCAGAACTTTGGAAACAGAATTAAATTACCTCTGTCAAGATTTACTTGAAGACCAAATTGAGGATGGAACTTGTGGAATTTCTGGTGGATGTTTTAGAGAGGCTGGATTTCACTGAATGTTATGAATAATTTCCCGATAGTTACTACTTTGCAAAACTGAAGTGCACTTCATTGTGTTATTGCAAGTTTCTTATCTCTGGGAGTATTCAAGAAAAGATCTAGAGCAGCCTAGGTCTAGAGCAGCCCTGTCCAATGGGACTTTCTGTCGTTGTGGAAATATTCTGTAATCTGTGCTGCCCTAATATGGTGGCCACGAGACACAAGTGGCCCTTGAGCACTTGAAGTGTGGCTGGTAGTGCACTGAGGTATTTAATTTGTATTTTAATTAACTTAAATATAAATAGCCACATGTGGCTAGTGGCTGCCTTATTGGACAGCATAGGTCTAGAATCTAGCCTTTGAGACCTTTTCCAGTTCTTGATTTTGTTGAGTTCTAAGTCAGAGAAGCCAACCCTTAGAACATTTGTTGCTTTAGGGAATTATAATTATATTCAAATAATGCCTTTCATTCATATACTGTAATTCAAAGCTTGGGTCTGTTAATACTTACAGCTTGGAAATTAAAGCAAAGCATTCTTCTGACTCCTAGGTTGTACGGCTAACGGCAGATTTGTTTGGAGAGTCATAATAATACTAAGTGGAGTTTCCTTTAATCATTGTACTGTTTCGTGACTGGGTTTCCACTATCTTTTATCACTTTAGTTTTCAGTGAAAACCTTTCAGCTCTTTTACTCCTGAGTTTTTTCAGTTTGAAAGATGGTGCTTTTTCCTTAACTTTTTGTATAAAAACCAATTTGATAAATTATAGTAGTAAACTGAGCGTTGGGCCGTTTCAGAAGTAGTTTTGTGGTTATTGGTATTCAAAACTTTTGAAGAGATAAGTCTGAAATTTGCAGATATTTTGCAAGTTTGCTTTCTTTGAAATACGTAGAGTGTTTTTTTTCAAGCAAATGTTTATAAAGTTAAGTTTGAAAGAAAAACTTAAAAAAAAACCCTACTTTGTTTATAGATAACACACCCTTAACTCTGGCCTGATGTTTGTGAAGTGGTACCCTTGGTCTCAAGGCTGTTGATAACCCTTGGATCTGGAACAAAAACTTAAAGCTCACGAATTAAGCATATACAAAGTGCAGCCCATAACACACAAATCAAAATGGGTTGCTCTTATGTATACCCTACTTTTTCTGGGGCAGTCATGGCTTAGAGTCTGTTTGTCTCAGGATAATTCTTAATAGAACTCCTTCCATTTTCAAAAATGTTCCAGTTGGGTCTACTTAATAATATGGTCACCCTCCTTGCAGGCTTGTTGAAATTTGGAATATATGATTTTAGGAGGATTAAACGCACTGCAACCTCAGAAATGTACTTGCTTTAAAGTAGTGACAACTTTATTGCTTATGTGCTTAAATAACAGATGAGCTATCTGGAATAAGGCCAGCAAGTGACCTGTCCATTTAAGCCACAGGTAATTAACATTTTCTACTTTTCTCCATATAATTGGTTAGAAATCTTGGGCACCTTGATTTTTGGTTCTCTCTTGATTTTTGGTGTAGGAATCTGCAAAGAAAGTTAGGCCATGCCAGTTAAATTAGAACATTGAGTATTCTTGTTGAAAATAATCCTTGTTTTACTTTATGGTGAGGTTGAATAGTGAAATTAGTTAGAAATCTACTTATTATATTAAAGACTGGTTTTGCTGATGGCTCACCTAAATAGTAAAGAAAAATAATTCAACTTAATGTTTTATTGTATTAATTGAATTTATTCTGTAGTGGATAAAATATTTTATTGAGAGTCAAACACATTTGGTTTGATTCCTTACCTGCTGAGGGTTAAATGAAGTAACCCATGTGATGTGTGTTGGGTGCAGCGAAGCACATAAGAAGTATGTACTCAATAAATGTTGGCTGCTCTAGCCTTAAGTTTATTGAATAATGGATCTGGAGAGATATTAATGTTCTGAGATGCATTGTGGATAGGTGCAAAGAGCACTTAAGACTAATTTCAGAATCTAGATGTAGCCCTTTTCTGCCCTAATTCTCCATGTGTGATTTCAATTAAGGTATTTAACTTTTCTGAGTCTCAATTTCCTCATCAGTAAAACGGAATTAGTACCTAACCTTATCCCGCCTCCTCCCAGGATCGCTGGAGGCTTCAGATGAGAATGATGTAAATTGTTGTGATGTTTTACAGACATTTAACTATTTAATTGGTTTCCTCTCACCTTGTCTACTGACTACCTCCAGTAAATCTGCAAAAACTGTTTACACATATTTTAATTTGTGAAACAGCACAGAGTGTAATAGACACTGTTACCTAAGATCATTCTCTTTGACAAATAATACTGAACGCCCCAGTAATGGTGCTATATTGATCTGGTTACAGTATATTCCCTATACAAAACAACTCCATACTACTGCTGAGGGAGAACCAACGTTTTCATGGGCACTTGATGTGTTCCAGACTAATGCTCCATCTCATTTATTTATCCAAACGTGTCATTCCCACTTAACAGGTGATACTGATGAGTCTCTTACTTACGGATCTGTACGTTTCTTTTTGCATTATACTACTGCCCCTGATAGAATCTGACTGATAGTGGATATTGAAGGTTAAATAAGGTTATGAATATTAAAATAACATGCCAACTGGCTTATAGTATATACTAGTTGCTGAAAAACTGCTGGGTTCATTGAATTCATAGGGCAGTAAATATAAAATACAAATATAAACTATTTAAAAATCTTGAAGTGTATTTTTGCTATTTCAGATGCTATAGCAGTTTTATGACTGAATCCTTTATATTTTACTTTATTCATATTATTTGTTTCTGAAGCTTTAAAAGACTATTCCTAATCATAATATTCTTCCCTGAGAATATACATGTTTAATAATAATACTTTGTGATATGTTTTCAAGAAGCTATACTTTTGCTTGGATTCTTCATCATCATCGTCATCATCATGAACTGAGTGCTTTCTAGGTACCAGGCACTGTCCTAAGTGCTTTGTATACATTACTTGATGTCACCTATAAGAGGAGTATTTTTAATCTCCTTTTTAAAGATGAGGGAACTGAGGCAGGGAGGTGATGTGACTTGCCCAAGGTCACCTGGTAAGTGTTAGAGCCTGTGTTGGAATTCCAGAGCCCAGCTCTTTACAGCTAAACTGTGAGTCGGCATAGACAGATAACTTCACAACAAAGTTCACTATGACAGACACATTGTGGAGGTCTTGTGAGTTAATTATAATCAACTTTTATTTGTGTGTTCCTTGTGGGATAGTAGAAAGAACTCTGGACCAGGAGTCAGGGGACCTCAGTTTTAGTCCCAGCTGTATCACTAAATAGTGATGTGTCCTTGGGCAGTTCAAGAAACCCCTCTGGACTTCAGTATCCTCACCTGAAAAATGAGGGATTTGGATGAAATTAGTGATTTTCAAACTGTAGTTCTGAACGTCAGATGTCTTTGGTCCCTCCTCCCGCCAATTTCCATAGTTATACTTTGTCTGCTATAGTTGTTTATCCGTCTGCCTGAGATTTACTTTTAAGCACAGAATTCCTGAACTTAACTTTTAAAGTCATCAGTCTTCAAGAAAACTTAATGACAAGTCCCCTGGCTACTATGTGTACAACTTCTCAGTAATTCCATATTATTTTAGTGTGTTAAAACTAAGGCACTAAAATGGTAGGGGATTGGTGAATTTTTAAAAAATATGTATGAAGATGGACTGGATATTTCAGGTTACCTGGGATCAAAGCCTGTTTTTTGTGTTAGATTTGTTACCTTCACCCAGTGTTTTTACTCTTACCTTCTTCATGAATACGGGGGAGATACATGCCTAAGAGGGTGGTTGTGAAACATGTGAGCTAATACAGGTGAAAGACCCCTTATAAACTCCGAAATGCTTATACAAATTCACTTCTTTTTTACATGCCTCCAGTAAATCTCCCACGCCTTTTTAGTCACATGAACTGTGTTTTTAACCACATGAGATCTTTTATTGAATTGTTTATATTTAATATGGACTTCTCATAAGGTTTAATATTTCTAAAATGTGAATCTGGACTGGAAGAGAATCTTGATGTTTAAGAGAGCTCCTTTTTTGACATCCTTGTCAAATACACTTACTTCTTACTATTAGAAGTATAATTGATTCCAAATTTTTGCATATATCTGGAACGTTAACCATTGTCACTCAATTATATAATATTTTATGTAAAAACAACAGTGTTTTCAATATTGGAAAAGTAAGCTTGCCATTTTTTCAGGGTTTGGATGCCATGTATTTTAGGATGATCTGATAGGCACGTTGGCAGTGCACTTTAAGAACCGTTTTTGCAAAGAATAAAATGTTTTTTGAAACTCAGTACTTCTTTGAGAGTACTGGATATGAAAGCACATGGAGTAGAAACCTACATTAATATCAGACTAAAGAAGAAAAATATAATAATAGAACTTCACGTGTCTCTGAGCAGTGTGTCACGGCTTCTATGTCTATAGGTTTAAAAAAACGATCGCTCATGTAGACAACTGAGATAAGTAAACTCAGTTTACAATCCGTCTGTCTATAGGGAATTTTCATAATTTACAGGTGTTTTGATGTTTTCAATTCACGTATATTTCTTGAGCGCCCATTGTGTTGCAGCCACTGTCTTCTTTACAACACTCCTCTGAGACAGGTAGAAACTATTCTTGACAGATGGAGAAACTGAACTTGAGAGATGAGTTGATCATTATTACCAGGCTCTACTATGTTGATTAACTTGAATTGGGGCATACATAAATATATTGGAATTATCATTGTGTTATACCAAAACTAGGTATAGAAGTTTTAGAAGTTTTAAAATTTTGCACATTTTAATTTTTTTTTTTATTTTTTGCATTCTCAGTGATTGAATGATCGTTTGGTATTATTTTTGCACAGCAGGAGAAATTTAAATCATGATGTAACTTGAGTTTTTTTTTTTTTTTTAACAACAAAACTAAAATGTAGTGTCTAATAGTGTTGGCTTAACCATAATCGCTTCCTGCCTTTGGAGTTCTATGAAAATGAAAATGTTCTGATTATAATAGTTTTCTCTTAATTTATATTATGTGGGATGCTCAGATTATGAGTGATTGAAATTGAGACTCTGTAGATGTGCAGAATCAGTACATAGGTCTGCTGAATTAATATTTCTCAGGAGTGAAACAATTTAAAAACTCCACTGTCTTTTGGTAAATGGGTAGGCTGATGGATTTCACAATCCAGATTTTTGACACTGTTTTGAGGGTGTTGTAACTAGTAACTAGTAATAATGTTTTCAACTCTGAGGTATTTTAAGCTGAAGATGTTTCATGGTATTTCTTCTTTGGTCATTTAGTCACTAAAAATATGAGCTATAGGGCTTCCCGGGTGGCGCAGTGGTTGAGAGTCCGCCTGCCGATGCAGGGGACGCAGGTTCGTGCCCCGGTCCGGGAAGATCCCACATGCCGCGGAGCGGCTGGGCCCGTGAGCCATGGCCGCTGAGCCTGCGCGTCCAGAGCCTGTGCCCCACAGCGGGAGAGGCCACAGCAGTGAGAGGCCCGCGTACCGCAAAAAAAAAAAAAAAAAAAAAAAAAAGCTATAAATAGAAATGCAGTAACATGTTCATTACATTTTCATTTAATTCACATTTGTGATGTATAACTTTACTACAGTTAAAATTTTTTTGTCGTGGTATTTTCTGAGAAAAGGGGTATATCCTTAAATTTCATTATTGTTATTAAAAGATGTCAGTTTTTCTACTCTGGAACAGAATTTTACAGGTGTGACATAGTATTGGCTACTGGCTTAATAATTAGGTTTAAATATAAGTATTAATCAGAGATGAACTTATTCCTTGAGTTCACATTTAAACTGTGGCATGTTGAAATAATCTGGGTCTCCATCTGCACATCTGAATTCATTTTGTAAAATATGGCAAACAGCTGCATTTCAATTGAAAGCTAAAACAACTGCAGGACATTAACCCATTGAGAAGATTACAGTAGGTTTTCAGTTCCATGTTAACTGTATTTATTAGAGAAAATTGACTTGAGTGCTTCTGCTTTTAACCGACATTTTTTTTTTAATGTCCGGGAGATAGGAAATAAAGCATTGGAATGATAGGACTTTGATGTGTAAAGAAGTTGATGTCTAAAGAAGTTAATTATCTAAAACATCAAACAAAATGTGTGCACAGGAAATAATTATTTTAAAGATTCTAATGCACTGTCAGCTCATGATGTCAAGAAAAATGTTATTCACCTGTTTGATTTAAGAAGTAAATAACTTGACTGAAAGGATGATCGTGGTTATAATAAACTAGGATTGGGATCTTTTCACTCTTACCAATAAATACCCTTGATACGAAACATTGGCAGTAGGGGCACAACCTAAGAAAGCTGGGGTTTTAGTATGCATTTACTTTCTGAAATGTCTCTTCTTCAGAGAGTGTTAAAGCAAGGTGACTGGATTTGCAAAATGAAAGGGGGCAATAACTCCAGCAGTGTCTCAGCATAATCCCAAGAATGGCATGCCTTCAAATCTGACATGAGTCAACTTAAATCATAGACTGGGGTTAATACATAATCTTTGAGTTTAACATCTTCTCCAGGATGTCATATCTCTGTCAGTCTTCTCTTGGGACAAGTGAACCATTTTGTAAGGTCACTGGAAAGCCAAGTTTCTTTTTGAACTTGCTTTCCTGTTTTATTATTCCCCAATCTTGGACTGATGATGCGATTTTTTTTTTTTTTTTAACCTGAGTTCCAAATGGTGTTGCTTCTTTTCCTCTATTATTTGTAGAAAAAAGTACTTATTCCAAAAAAGTCTTTGTGAACAAATAGGACAAATTTACGCTTAAAAAGACCGATGGTCTTTCATAGCACTAGCTTCTTTATGTGTTTTAGAACTTTGGTTTTCAGGTTCAGTTTGAGTGAAACTTTCTTCCTTCTCTTTCTCTGCTTTTGCAGTCTCTGTCTAGTGGTTTTTGCCTGGCTCCTAGGGACCTTAGGTTAGACCAGGGCTTATATTGGCAGAGAGTTGGTCCTGCCACAGAGTGATATTGGGACATTCCAGATCTAGCCACCCAGCTAGTGTGCTGCTTGTCTTAGGTCTCTGTCCTTTTGCCTTCTCAAAAGCTTCATATGTGGCCCATCTCAGGCAGTGGTTTGTAGTAGTTAATTTTTTCAGCTTTCGTTCATGGGACCCAGCCTTTCCATCTCAGCCGTCAGTGAATGACCCTGGTTCAAGTTTCCTTTATCAATTTTAAGCCTCCATTGCCCACAGAAGTGGTCAGATTAGAGGATGTATTAAGAAGATAAATTTGATAGCAGTGTGGAGAGTGAACTGAGCTGCAAAGAGAGAAGCTATAAATAGAGCTCAACAAGAAAGGGAGGAGGTAAAAACATAAAGTAGAATTTATTTGGCTTCTTACAAATTATAGGGTGCAGGAGAAGGAGTCAAAGATGATGACTGAGATTTTAAGCCAGGCTGACTAGTAGCAGTAGTGATGTCAGTGTGAAAACAGAACTTATTTTATACGGAAACTAATTAATATTTGTTGAATTGTATTGAGGTCTTGTAGTGAAGATATTCAAGTTTCTTAAAGTTTGTGATTATGAAATAAGGATAATCAAATTTGTCACATAAAAGCTTTTAGCGGACCAAGAAAGGGAAAATTCTTGAGTTCTTTCTGTTTATAATAGTTAACATTGTGTACTGACTGTGTGCTAAGAACTATTCTGAATGCTTTGCTTGTGTTAGTTCATTTAATCCTCACAACAACCCTAAGAGTGTGCGATTATCATTCCTGTTTTACAGATGAGGAAACTGAGGCACAGAGACGTTAAGGAACTTGCCCCGAGCCCTAGTAAAGTAGTAGAGCTGGGATTCTAACCTAGGCAGTGTGACTTCTGACTCCTAATTATTTTACTGTACTTAAAGTTCTCAGTACTGCTTTACTTTATTATATATTTTAAATCTGTTAATTCTTCTTTAATCGGCAAAGTATTTTTTAAAGAAAATCGTAGTATTACAAAATTTATATAAACAGGAAATAATAACTAACATTTATTGAGCACTTACTGTGTCCTTGAGGTAAAAGCCTGAGGCTTTTATCTACTTCTATTACCTTAATGTTATTTTCACTAATTCTTGTTTGTGGGACTGCCACATGTAATAAGTAAAATGATGTATATTAAGATTAGCATCTAGTTTTCCCATTATGCGTCAGCTTAATTTTATTGGGAAAAAAGTCACATTTTATTTTATTTTATTTTTTATTTTTTTAAAAGTCATATTTTAAATTGATGAGTAATTTAACCATAAGATTATAAAATATCACAATGCTTACTTCTGATCTACTGATTGGCTTTATTTGTATTATTTGTATTTTAGGCTATGGTTCAAATGGGAATTAGATTATGTTTTGGTTTTCTAATTTTGTATCTTACAGCTGTGCAGCTCTTTCTTTAAATGAAATCTTACTTGGAACCCCAATATATGAAATAGAAAAATCAGAGTTCTTGTGTTCTGGATGGAACTGCTTGGGGGCCACTGGGAGCTCACTGAAATATTGCTGGGGAATCTTTGGGCTCCATGGAATGGATTTTAAAAACCACTGAACTTTATTAAAATATTTTAATGAGTATTTTTCTTCCAATACTTATTACAAAATATGTAATGAAAAGTTTATCACCCAAGTGAGTAATTTTTTTACATCATATTTGACTAAGCAGTTTTCTACCTTACTATTTCATTTTAATAAAGAACAAGTATGGACAAATCAGATTTACGTAAAACAAATCAGAATTTTAAAAATTTCTATACTTTTGAAGTAACTTACAATTGCTTCCGTTTTCCATGCATTTACTTATAGCTAAATACATTTTGTAAGCTGAGTTCTCTTTTTTATTTAGATGAATAACACTGCAGCCAGCCCAATGTCTGCTGCCACGTCAAGTAGTGGAAGAAGTACAGGGAAGTCTGTAAGCTTTGCAGCAGAATTGCAGAGTATGATGTAAGTATGGCTCTGTATCTCAGTTATTACTATTTTAAGTTTATTCATGTTGATAAAAGACAATAGAAATAACGAGATTTATAAAACTTAACTTGGAAATTTGTACTTAAGTAAAAATGAAGTAGTCTGATAACATTTTAAATAGCTGTATATGGAAGGGACAAATTGGTTAAAAATACTACAGTGATACTGTATTCAAAAAGTAAGTATTGGTTCATCTTCATAAAAGAATGAATGCTCATGTAGACATTTGTGCTCTGATTATTATCTGCCCAAATCTGTGTTATGGATTGCTTATTGCTATTTTAGTTTTAGATTTAGAAAATTTTGACATTGATTATATTCTTGGATAGTTGGAAATATTTTCACAGAGTTCTCAGTTTTTCTCAAGTGTCAGTCATAATAATTCTGTGAGCCTAATTTAGTTTTCAGTTTTGATAATATTTGAAATCACTGTGTTTGAGAACTTGAGAAAAAACTTAGGACATTTAAAAAACACATTTATTTAGTTTTTGAGAAATTGCGTAGTCATTAACATTTCTTTCCTAAAGCTTTTTTCAGCTTGATTTCTGGCTTCTTTCACTGAGTGAGACTGCATATCTTGATTTGATGAGAGGTAGCATATTTATTAGAAATGTCTGCTGGCTCATATTAGTTTTTCTTTATTATTGGTCCAGGAGACAGTTTTCTGCATAAGGGGGACAACACATTAGAGCTCTTCTTTTCCTATGGATACATTATTCATGACATACCCAGCAATTTTAAAAGAATGTTTCTGTTGAAGGTTTAAATGGGTGTATATTGATAGCCTTCATAGTGGATTAACTCCACTTTGTGATGATTATTGTTCAAAGGAAAAATGAGTTTGAGCATACATCTAATGGTTGCTTGGTAAACATACTTTAAACAGCATCAAAAAGTTCAGGTCACAGGTTCTCAAACTTTGGCCTCGGGATCCCATTATACTCTTAATTATTGAAGACCTTAAGCAGCGTTTGTTTATGTGAATTGTTTCTATTCATATTTATTGCTTAGAGTTTAAAACTGAGAAATAAAAATTATTTACTGATTTATTTGAAAAAATAATAAACCTATGATATGTTAATTGATATATACCCTATAAAATAATTATATTCTAAAACCAAAAATTGGTAACACATTTTGTTAGCTAAGATGAGACTAATAAAGTGTGTTAATTTAGGAGTTGTATGAGGTGTGGCTGTCTGTTAAATTATGGAAAATGTTAAGGGTTTATGCTTGTATACACTTTTGTATGTTTAAATTTTTTAGCTGTGGTTTAGTAGCTTTATGTTAAAATTTTATGTTGTACTATGTTGATTATGTTTAAAAATACTAGATATGTTTTAGAATGTTTATAGCAAAGTGAGGAAATTAATTTTCCGGTAGAGCCAATTCATTGATCTACCTTGTATTTTTAAAAACTTTTAATTTTGAAAATTTCAAACTCATAAAATTATTGTAATAGTATAATGGACTCCATGCATCCATCATCAGACTAACGCTAATTGTGTTTTGCCAGTCTTCTTTTTTTTTTTAATTAATTTATTTTATTTTTGGCCGCATTTGGTCTTCGTTGCTGCACGCGGGCTTTCTCAAGTTGTGTCGAGCAGGGACTACTCTTTGTAGCAGTGTGTGGGCTTCTCATTGCGGTGGCTTCTCTTGTTGGGAGCACGGGCTCTAGGTGCACAGGCTTCAGTAGTTGTGGTGAGCGGGCTTCAGTAGTTGTGGCCCGCGGGCTCTAGAGCGCAGGCTCAGTAGTTGTGGTGCACGGGCTTAGTTGCTCTGCGGCGTGTGGGATCTTCCTGGACCAGGGCTCGAACCTGTGTCCCCTGCATTGGCAGGCGGATTCTTAACCACTGTGACACCAGGGAAGCCCCTTGTCAGTCTTCTTTAACCTTTCTCTCTGCTCTTCACTTTTTTTTTAAATGAAATATTTTAAAGCAAATCCCAGACATCATATTTCAAATTTGGTGTGATTTATTAAAACAACATATTTATTAGTAGGTAAAAAAACAGGCTTTATAGCAGAGGTCAGCAAACTGTGGCCATAGACTGGCTCCTTGTTTCTGAAAATAAGATTTTATTGGACCACACTCATTATTTATCTGTTATCTATCGCTGCTTTCATGCTACATGGCAGAGTTGAGTATTTGTGACTGACACCATATGGCCTGTAAAGCTGACAATATTTACTATATGGCCCTTTACAGAAAGTTTGCTGACCCCTGATCTATAGAAACAGCTCTCTATAAGAAGAAAGCTGTATTTCCTTTTGTCATTTATACTTAGGAGAGGTTCTACTTAGTGCATTGGATAGACTGCAGGCCACTTAAGAAAACAGAAAAAAATAAAATAAAAGCTAAATTCAGCACTTTCTTATGAAATACTTTTGCAAACATCTTCCCAACTAATGTGCTTAAGCTAGATTCAGAATGCGAAAGTTATTGTTGGCCACAGCTTTGGAAGAAATGTACATTTTCCTTCTATTTCAGACCTCATAGAGAGGCCACTCCTAATAGTTATACATTCATCATTTATAGTCTGAAGTTATTTTTTCTTCTTATGAATTGCTTCATAGAACAGGAAAATAGGGCCAAGATTAGGGGAGTCCTTTTTTTTATCTACCAATATTTTCTATTGACATGAGGTTTTCAGGCTTTGGATTATGTAAAATTAGAATCAATATGCATTTGATCCTTGCTTATATGATTTTAAATGAGAAAGTGCAGACTTAAGTCTCTGTGTTAATTTTGTGTTGTAGGAATTTCATTCTGTGATCTCTACTTTTTTTCTCCTGCATTTTCACAGTTCTTCTAAGCCTGTTTGTGTGGTATATTGGTGTTTTTTAATCCTCTGGCTACTGTCTCCCCTACTTATTCACCACTAATGAGCTGGTTTTTCTTGGCTCCGTGCCCGCTAAATAAGTAACAGTATTGTAGTGTCAGTTCCAGGGAATGGCTTCACTGAAAGGCATCTGGTTGTCAGGCACAAATGGAATTGTCAGAATCTGCTATTAAATATAGAACTGGCAGCCGGTTTGTTCTCCTATTAGAGCCTTGATGGGACTGACCACATTTTAAGTTTGGGTGAGAAATACTACGACTGCATCATTCTCTAGGAAATGCTTCTACAAATTTTAAACTAAGGGATTGGTGGTCAGACAGTTGCTGGTGGGTTGCGGATGGCAGCATCTTTCTCTTACCTAGTGCATGTAACTGAGCACGTTTGCTACATGCTCCTTATCACAGCTCTTAGAATAACATGTGCTGAAAGGGTCCAGAGTCTTTTCATTTTTAAGTTATTGAACTCAAGTAGCCTGTACATTAGAAAGTGAAATCTTTTCAATCTACGTTGCAGGTATTTTGACAGACTTCTTAAGAATTTAAATTAATTTAAACTCACTTCAAGGAATCTTCACTGGACTTTCTTTTCCTTATTTTACTCATTTATAAATTTCTTTGCCTCGTTATATTGTACTTTTGCAGGTTTATAGGCCTGGTGATAATGTCAGGTTTCACTGCTTGGTAGCGTTTAGTAATTCTCATGTGACCAAATTAAAAAAAAAAAAGGATTTTTGTTTGTATGCTACTTATATTTTATAAGAATACTTCCAAATGAAAATTTCATCCTTATTTAAAATCCACAGATTGAAAAAAAAATTTCTAAATCAGAGTTTATTATAAACAATAAAATTCACTCTCTTAGTTGTACTATTCTGCAAGTTTTGCATTAAAAAAAAATCAACATTATTAAGCCCTTATATAGCAGGACCTAAATGCCTTCAAGATAGTCTAGCAGTAGAGAATGGTTGTGGAGACTAAAAATTGTCATGTAATAGGATGTGAAAAATTCCATGGTAATACAGAGGAGGGAGTGGTGAACTTCTGAGTGTAAGCTTCCTCACTTTAGGTCTGTACTTTTGACTGCTTCCTGAACGTCCATTAAGTATTCTGTTAGCACCTCAAACTTAGTATATCCAAAACTGAACTAATAATTTTCTCAGTAAGATTCGCTTCTCTTGGGAATTTTTGAGATAAATAGCAACAACCATTTATTCATTGCTACACTAGAGTAGGACATAGTTGTATATGTGAAATGGTATCATTTGGCTGTTATTTAACATTATGAAGTTATGTGCTGTGAAAGAATGTATTCCCAGTTCTATCCTTACCTTAATCTGACTTTAAAGGGACCTAATATATAAATGAATCAATTAGTAATAGATGTTTATTAAACTGCCACAGGGTTCCTTCAAACATTGAGTTTCCCTGGTGCATTTAAGGTTTTCAGGAAACTGGAGGAAAGAAACTCTTAATGGTAAAAAGTGCTAACATTAATATATTATAGTTTTGGAGATGCTTTAATAATGCCAGTGATAATAGCGAATGCTCTTATGTGTACCAGGCATTCTCCTGAGTACTTCCACATACCATTTCATTTACTCCTCCCACAGCCCTGTGAGGATACTCTTAGTCCCTTTTATAGATGGGGAAACTGAGACCCAGAGGTTCCTAAGACCAAAAATTGCCATTACAGCAAGTGGTAAAACCTTGATTTGAACCAGGAAGCCTAACTCCGGAGTCCATGCTCTTGACAAATTATGCTAAACTACATTTCAACCAATAAAACTTATTTTGATTTATAAAATTTAGTTTACAAATGAACTTTTACCAACTTATGTATGACTAGTGTGGTGTAATGAGGTAATAATGGGAGAGATGAATAATTGTTCAGTTAATTACTGTTATTTGTGATGAGGTCTAATTTTTATAATAAATATTGGATTAAGTTGCTATTTTCATATTATCATAGCATTTATTTCAATTTCCTATTCCTAACCACCAAATCTTTTTAAGCAAGGCCATATCGGTAACCAAGAGAAAGTATAATTTTTCATAGAAATTGAATACTAATATACTCCTTATTGGATGCCTATATTTGTGATGGTTCATAATTTTGGATATAAACTTGGCCATATTGTTGAATATTTTAAATGTCTATCCTACTTTTATATTTTGTCACTATTAAAAATTTATCTTAATTCCTGACATTTAAATTACATTAAAATTTGTGGATAAACTTATCCTTGTACTTTTTGTGAACTGTATCTATTTGGAATATTTTAAGATATGCACTGGTTTATAAGTATAATAATAATGAAGATTTCCAAGTTATAAAATTGGTCACAATCTTTCCTGAAAGTGAGAAAATGTGCAAAAGTTAATTGAGAACATAGAAGCACTGTGTAACTGAAGGTTGTTTATACTTTTTTCCTTTCAGAAATGAAACAAGGTAATGTTTAAGTTGCTAGATCCAACTGAATTAAGTGCTTGCATTGAAAGAATGTATCATTTTATAAATGTGACAAAATACAATTTTGAATTTATATTAAATATCTCTATCAATTGTTTCATGAAAAGAAGATACCTAGGCCTTTTATTTTAGGATATGTAATTACAAGAGGGAAGAACATTTTGTTCAGTCTTAGAAATGAATTCTTGAAATTCAGGGAGAGTCATTTTAATAATTCTGTGTTGAAAATCCTTAGTTATGTGGGGAAAATAGGTAAAAATTCATGGATTTGTCATTCTAAAATTCTAGTATTGTATAAATGCAAGTTATTACACTGGTCAATGGGAATATCTGTTCTGAACTAGTTTGATGGCAGAACCAGGACCTAACTGATATGTGGTTATTTATTGACTTCACTTATCTTTGGTGTTAATATTCATACATTCTTCTGTATTCCTGATTGCTTCCCTAGACCCTGCTGAGGGTGTTATGTAGCATATGGTTTTTGTGTAGTATTAACTTTCTTTTTTTAAAAAAAATTTATTTATTTATTTATTTATGTGAAAGAATGTATTCCCAGTTCTATCTATGGCTGCGTTGGGTCTTCATTGCTGTGCACAGGCTTTCTGTAGTTGTGGTGAATGGGGGCTACTCTTTGCTGCAGTGCGTGGGCTTCTCATTGGGTGGCTTCTCTTGCTGTGGAGCACAGGCTCTAGCCACACGGGCTACAGTAGTTGTGGCACACAGGCTCAGTAGTTTTGGCACACGGGCTTAGTTGCTCTGCGGCATGTGGGATCTTCCCGGACCATGGCTCGAACCCACGTCCCCTGCATTGGCAGGCGGATTCTTAATCACTGTGCCACCAGGGAAGTTCCTAGTATTAACTTTCTAAATCTGAAAACTTCGGAATTGTGAAATACATGTTTCAGATAAGGCATTGTGGACTTGTATCTACCTCATAGGGTTTATATGAAGATTAAGTGAGGTATATAGAGTCGAAGCACATAGTATTGTTCCTGGCGTATAGTAAACACTGTCCTGTTAGCATTTATCATTGTATTTAAAAGAATAATTATAATCATCAACATACTGATTTAGGAAGTTATAAAAATGTTTCAGGTGCAGGGGGAAATGTTTGCAGTTTTATGGGAATAATTTTTATAATTACAGAGAAAAAATTGATTTGTGTATTACAGCATGCTGCCCGGTAGAACTTTCTATAGTAATGAAAATTTCTATTTCTGTGCTCTCCAGTGTGATAGCCACGAACCACATGTACCTTCTGAGTACATTAAATGAGCTAGGTAACTGAGCAACTGAATTTCGCATTTTATTTTAATCAATTTAAATAGCTACATGTAGCACATGGCTACCATATTGAATAACACAGAAGAAATATGGAAAGTACACAGAATACTTCTTTTCTGGTACGCTTATATTTTTATTGAAATTGGGAAAATACATTTTACATGTTACATGATTTTATTCTGTATTTACTCTTAACACTGTCATCCATTTACTTTTTACTTCTCCCTCTTGTTTTGGATTGTCATTGTCTTGCAGTTCTTTAGTGATTGGGGCTGTTAATTTTTGGTTACTTTGGCAGATCAGATTTGATTGGGAGGTTTAATATTACATTCGTGTTCCATTTTGTAGGCAGTCTGGATAATATTGAAGTGTGTTTCTTAAAAATGTTCTTTTGTGAATTTACTTAGTATATTTATACTTAGTCCTTCTGAAAATCCTGTGACTATAGCTCTGGGTATATTGTATTGCACTTGATTATCATGACAGTTGTGTAACTGAATATGTAACAGCGTTGTAAGTTTTGGGCACTCGTTTTCATGTAGCTAGATTTGCAAAATTTACTGGTAGCTATAAGTTAGCAGTATGTTACGTAGCATTTTGTCAATTCATTGTTTTTATTTTTATTTTTAATATGCTGAGATTTTGAAAACTTATTTTTAAATGTATATAGGTCAAAATTAATCTTTGAAAAAGTTACTCGATAAAAATGGATTCTTCAATACTGAAAATATATCAGAAAGTGGTTAGTAATTTTGGGTAGGAAATTAAAATTTGTTATCTATGATTATGTGCTTTCTTCCTTACAATAAATTCTGTTGATACAGAATGTAAACTCTTAAAATTAAAAAGGTGTGATTTTATAAAAGAATAGTAGATTCTTAATATAGAGGAATGGATCTTTTTGATCTTGACTCTGTTGAGTCAGAGGATCCATGGCTGTTTTTAAGTTTACAGAGGCACTGTTCTGATTCTCTCTAGATGTGAGACATGTGCAGTTTTATATTACCTCCAAAGAAATGGGAATTGACTTATTCTGTGGTGTGTTTTAATATGTCAGCATACCTATGTATGTGTGTGCACATTTTTAGCATATTTAAAATACATCACAAAAGTATATATTGGTATGAGTATGTCACCTTTTGCAAATTTTTCTTTTTTTTTTTGACATCTCTGCATAGACATTTAAACAATCTCAAGTAAAACACCATATGCCTTTTTAAAAATACTGTAGTAATTAGGTTTTCTAACTGGCATAACATTTTTTCCCAGGACAGAATAAATAGAGTCACAAACCCCAGTTCTGGGGAAGAGTAGTGAGAAATAATCCTTAACCTGTTATCTTTGAATAACTGCTTTCTTCCTGTTTCTCTGTCTTGAAAGAACCATGTTATGACCAGTTTTTGAGTGTTACTAACCTTTTGTGGCTTTCTACCTATTCCTAGATTACGTGGGTTGGTAATGTGTGTTTAATAGGGATAACAATATACTAGTAATAAGTTTCTGCCAATTGTGGGTTAAACTTTTTGGACTGGCCTGACAGTCAATTAGTACTTATTTCTACAACAAAAATAACATTCTTTTTGTGTGGAATTACTTCCAAACAGTCGAACTTGGAGTACAACCCATTTCTAAGTCAAATACTGTTTGTAGTTTTTAATTTTGCCTCTTCCAACCTAGAATTTGGGATTATCAGCATCCTTTATGTCTCTAATCCTTTAGAAGGATGTGAGCAGAGATAACATTTGTTTTAAATATACAATAAAACTTCACTTATCTAGAATTTGTAATAAAATATAAATATTTTAAAGGATAAATTAAGGACAGTAATACCACATATAAGTGAGTGATTAAGATAACATGGTACAATGGAAAGGATTGTAGATTTGGAGCCAGAAGATTTGGTTCACTTTTGTATTGGTGGATTTCATAATGTTAAGAACAAAATACCAGGGGCTTCCCTGGTGGCGCAGTGGTTGAGAGTTCGCCTGCCGATGCAGGGGACATGGGTTCGTGCCCCGGTCCGGGAGGATCCCACATGCCGCGGAGCGGCTGGGCCCGTGAGCCATGGCCGTTGAGCCTGCGCGTCCGGAGCCTGTGCTCCGCAACGGGAGAGGCCACAACAGTGAGAGGCCCACACACCACCAAAAAAAAAAAAAAAAGAGGAACAAAATACCAGGCTTCCCTGTTGGCACAGTGGTTAAGAATCCACCTGCCAATGCAGGGGACCTGGGTTCGAGCCCTGGTCTGGGAAGATCCACTTGCCACAGAGCAACTAAGCACATGTGCCGCAAATACTGAGCCCACGTGTCACAACTACTGAAGCCTGCACCTAGAGCCCGTGCTCTGCAACAAGAGAAGCCACCACAGTGAGAAGCCTGCGCACTGCAACAAAGAGTAGCCCCTGCTCGCTGCAACTAGAGAAAGCCTGCGTGCAGCAAAGACCCAATGCAGCCAAAAAAAAAAAAAAAAAAAAAAAAAGAACAAAATACCTGCCCCCTCTAAAAAAAAATCACAAACCATGCAAATGTTATGAGTAGGGGAATTATTATATCAATATTTTTTTCAAAATGAAGTATTTTTTTATATTTTAGAAGCAGTTCATGTTATTTTCTGAAAAGAAAATACAGAAAGATAATAAAGAACACTTAAAACTTGCTGAATTAAAGCACTGTTAATGCTTTGCTATTTATCTTTCCACTTCCTTTCTAATGCACATAAAAAATAAATGCTAAAATCCCATATTATAGCTGCTGTTGTGTAACTTGGGTTTTTACTTATTATATAATATCATAGGCCCTTTCAATTTTGATAAATATTTGGCATTATCTTTGTAGCTACAATAGTTTGTATTCCATTATGATGTCTTTAAGCAGTCTTGTTAAGTATTGATACATTAGGTTATTTCTAATTTTTCAGTTTTATAGATAAGATTGTAATGAACTTCCTTTACTTACAGGTATAGATCTCTCTCCTCCCTTTCTTCCCCTTCTCTTTCCTTCCTGCCCTCCTCTCTGCCCCCCCTTTCTCTTCCTCTGTATCTATATCTTTGAGCATGTGACTGGATATTTCATTAGGAATAATTCCTTTAAGTTTCTTTTTTTAAAAAAATATTTATTTATTTATTTTATTTTTGGCTGCGTTGGGTCTTAGTCCCGGCACGCGGGATCTTTGTTGTGGCACGTGGGATCCTCCACAGCTGCTTGCGGGCTTAGTTGCCCCTCTGCATGTGGGATCTCAGTTTCCTGACCAGGGATCGAACCCAAGTCGCCTGCATGGGAAGGCAGATTTTTAACCACTGGACCACCAGGGGAGTCCCTCCTTTAAGGTTTTTGGTGACCTTCCATAAAGGCTTTAATGAATTATAATCCTACCAATAGTGTATGTATGCCTTGCCAATATTGAGTAATGTGACATGTATATGATATGTATTATTTATATATAAATAAATTTATATTTATACATAATCCTTTAATTTATACATATTTAAAATATATATTATCATGA
This sequence comes from Mesoplodon mirus, assembly GCF_964341445.2. Taxonomy (NCBI): domain Eukaryota; kingdom Metazoa; phylum Chordata; class Mammalia; order Artiodactyla; family Ziphiidae; genus Mesoplodon; species Mesoplodon mirus. The sequence goes on along the minus strand of NC_138988.1, from coordinate 76,867,917 downwards.
AAGAATTGTTTTAGCTTAGTTTTTAATTGGTAGTAATTTAAGGATAGTTATACAGTAAAAAGTTTTCCTATTCCTGTTGCCTGATTTCTTCCCTTTAAGTAACTTTTATTCTTTCTTGGGTATTCTTTCTGACTTTCGTTATCCACATTATAAGCACATAATGAATATACACTTATTTTTTCCTTTTTACACATGGAGTACCATTCTGTAGGCATTCTTTTATGTTTGGTGTAAAAAAAAAATGCACCAGGAGATCTCTGCATACCAACATGTGAGAGAGAGGGAGGGGGGGAGGGAAGGAGGAAGGGAGGGAGGATGTATTTTTTTTTTTTTTTTTTTTGCGGTACGCAGGCCTCTCACTGTTGTGACCTCTCCCAGTTGCGGAGCACAGGCTCCGGATGCGCAGGCCCCGCGGCCATGGCTCACAGCCCCAGCTGCTCCGCAGCATGTGGGATCCTCCCGGACCGGGACACGAACCCGTGTCCCCTGCTTCGACAGGTGGACTCTCAACCACTGCGCCACCAGGGAAGCCCGGATGTATTTAATTTAAAGTTTTTCTAGCATTTTTTTTTTTGGGGGGGGGTTCACTCTTATTTTTTTTAAATTTTTTTTTATTTTGGTAAAAGTCACATAATATAAAACATACTATTTTAAGCATATTTAACTGTATAGTTCGGGGGCACTAAGTACATTCGCATTGTTGTGCAACACTCACCATCATCCATCTCCCAAATTTTTCACCTTCCTAAACTGAAACTTTGTCCCCTTTAAACACTAACTCCCCATTCCCCCCACTCCCCCCATCCCCAGCCCCTGGCATCTACCAGTGTACTTTCTGACTATGAATTTGACTATTCTAGGTACCTCGTATAAGTGGAATCAAACAGTATTTCTCTACACCCAAGAATATGGATGACTAAGTTTTTTAAAGACTTTATCAGGAATAGATATTTTATCAAGTGCCATTTTAGCATCAACTTTTTCTAGCATTTTGTAGATGAGTTACTGTTTGATGAACTCTGGAGCCTAAATAAAGAAGGGAGACCTTTATTTTTCAAGGAAACTGAGGCAACTTCTAAATGAGTTACTTAAGTCAGAAGAGGTAATAAGGTCCTCACACAGATAAGCAGCGAGAAGAAAATAAAAGCTATCTGTAATCTTTTACCAAGAGATGCTTATATTTTGGGTGTGTGTGTATGTGACTTACTGAAGTCTAAAAGTCTAAAAGCTTTTTTGATAGTAACTTCCTAATTTTTCCTCCAAGAAAGTTAGATTTTTTACATTTCTTTCAATAATTATGAGAGTACCCCCCTCCACCTCTCTCTGACATTTTAACAGTAGAAACATTGTTCTTTTCTCTAACTATTTTACATTACAGCTTTCCTTTGACTAATGAGTTTGAAAATATTTTGGCCATTTATATTTCTTCATTTGTGGGTGTATGTTCATATTCTTAGCACAATTTTACTGAGTTCTTGTTTTTTCCCATTGTTTATTAAGGGCTTTTAATATATTAAAGGCACTGAGCCTTTATTGATCATATATGGCAGTCTCCCCACAATCCCCCATACCCTTCATCATTTGGTTTCCTTAAGGTTTATTTCTTTTTGATATGTTTGTTTTCATTTTTAATGTAGTTAAATCAGCCTTGTACTTTATTACTTCCACTTTGACAGAAAGTCCTACCCTCTTTTGTACAAATCATCATGTACTTCTTATATTTCAGGCTTTTAGTTTCTACAGTTTAATATTTAATCCATTATTTTGTTGTATTGTGCCAGGGAGGGTTCTAAGTTAAAACAATTTTACTTTAAGTTGGTTTGCCAGTGGTCTCACCACCACAAATTATATAAACCTCCCTTTTCTCTCAGAATTGAAATGCTACCTTTATCAGATAATAAATTATTATTTTTGAGTTTTCTGCTTTGTCCACTGAATTGTCTATTCCTTTGCCAGTACTACATTACTTTAGTTATTATAGCTTCTTAATATGTTTTAATATTTGGTATTACAGTTCAGGGTCACCTGCATAACTTTTCTTTTTAAAATATTTCTTGTCTCTTTTCCTATTTTTATTCTTCCAGATGAATTTTAAGGAATCATTTTATCAAGTTCCAAAGCAAATTCTAAGTGCAAATTTTAAGCAGTTTCATTTTTCTTTTCTTTTTATGCTTTCTGCTGTATACTCAAATTTCAGACATTGGTCTATGTGATTCATTTTACTTTTAAAGTTGATTAATAAAATAATTTTACTTTTAGAAAGTTTATTTGAAACAACACTGGATAGAAACTGACTAATGAGTGACTTGGTTAACTAGTGTGTGATTAGAGATGCTGAAGAACTTCTCAGTTTTCTTTAGTATTTGTTTTTCTTGCTTGAATGTAGAATTGTGCTGTGCCTGCAGTATGTAAAAATCAGCCAAACTATCTCCTCAGTTTTTAAATCGTGCAGTTATTGTCTTATTTTTGAATGGAGAGCATGACTAGTAACAAAAGACAGCTTAATTTTTTTATAGGGATGTAAATCTGTATTCTGACTAATAGAATTAAATACAAGGGCATCCATGCCATATATATCATAGAGAATAAACATTTAATATATTTATAAATACATGAGTTAATCTAAGTGATGAAATGGATCTTATTTTGACCATCTTAATGAAAATATTTCTATAGTAAGTTTATTATAGCACATTTATGACTATGTATAAATGGAATACCAGGTACAGTTTAATCTTTTTTTAACTGAAATTTCATTGTAAATATCAGGTGTTGCAATCTACTTGTACTATAGTGGTGCCCTAGGGTACCATAGAGGCATGAAGTGTAGTTTGCTTCTATGATAAATAGTCCTACTTTGCTATGCTCTTTGAATTTATAATTTTTTTTGGTAGAGTTTTATGTTTTCTCTCTTGTTTACATCTGCTAATTTTATTGCTGTTCTTGTGCCATGCTCTGGCAGTGTTTCACCTCCCCCACCTTTTGCATGCGGCTTCCAGCCTACTATAGATTAGAAATTAAATTTATTAGATTTGTATCTAAAATAAGAAATCATACTCTAGGAAAGCCTGATACACTTTCTCTTCTGAGAAAAGTTACTTGATCTTTGGTGCATAAACTTAATATCAATTTTGAGAGTTGAGTTTACTTATTACTTTCGGTTTTTGGCTGCATTTTTAGTAGCTGAAATTGTCAGGTAGCAGGTCAGAGTTTATTTTTAAGTCCTTTGTTTGGGACTGAATCTGTTTTCACAATGAAACCATGTTAAGCATGTTAGGTTTCTGGGTTAGTTCAGTACACACAAATTTTTTTTTTACCCATAAAAAATAGCCTGAAGTAATATTTTCAGCTCCGCGTAATTATCATTCATACCATTTTGAAGAAGCAGGCAAGGCCACTGGCTGGGTTTGGCAAGGATGGGAGGTAGGGAAGCTTGAGAGTGGTGAAGGTTTGTAATGGCAACAGTGGAGTTAGGGAGAGAAAGCTAATTAGGAATATGCTTAGTGTTACCTAATTTGTCAAGGGCTCTGCAGAGCTTATAAAAGGGCTCTAATAGCAAGGTTGTATAATTTTCTATAGCAGTGCTCAACTGCTGGGCATAGGACTGGAAAAGAAAGATGATTGGGTTGATTTAGGGATTTGAAGGGCAGATGTAACAGAAGAATATTGAAATTCGAGGTGTTTGAATCTCTGATCACTGAGCCTAGGCTGGTGGGGAGGGATGGAATAGAAAGGCATGAAGGAGTTGACCAATTTGTAGAAAAATGGGAGAAGGAGAAGGGTTTGGAGAGTTCAGTGAAATATGAAATTAAGTAAAATAGAAGATTAATTAAGAGAACCGGAGGTATAGAAAATACAACAAAATGGAAAATATCAGCTTGGATGTTTCATCTTCCAAGAAGACGTCCTTGGCCTGTCCAATCTTGTTAATTCCTTTCTGTGTGCCGTGGCACCTTGTAGTATACTCTTACAAAAGTCCTTATTTTACTGTATTCCAGGGATCTATTTACTTGTGTATTTCTGTTCCCCACTGTAAGCTTCATGAGTACAGAGCTTGTTTTAATTTTCCTGTTTTACAGTACATGGTACCTGTTAGGTACCTAGTAGGTGTTGAATTTAATAGAATGAATAGGAAGTTGTGTTCGGAATGGGATAGTATAATTTAGGAGGATAATCTCCATGGGAGTTGCTAAAGCTGAAAAGAGGTTAGAACATTTTTATGTCACTCATCGCCTATCTATTTTGCTTTCTTTCCTTTTAAAATTTATTTATTTATTTACTTTTGGCTGCATTGGGTCTTCGTTGCTGTGTGCGGGCTTTCTCTACTTGCGGCGAGTAGGGGCTACTCTTTGTTGCGGTGCGCGGGCTTCTCATTGCATTGGCTTCTCTTGTTGTGGAGCACGGGCTCTAGGAGCGCGGGCTGCAGTAGTTGTGGCATACGGGCTCAGTAGTTGTGGCACATGGGCTTAGTTGCTCCGTGGCATGTGGGATCTTCCTGGACCAGGGCTCAAACCCGTGTCCCCTGCATTGGCAGGCGGATTCTTAACCACTGCGCCACCAAGGAAGTCCTTAACATTCTATATTTTGAGTGTCTTTGATTTACTTGAAACCTCTACTGCTTCCTTAGAAAATTGTAGCTATATGTCATGGCTGGTTTGTAGAAGGAAGGATGGTCTTGTGGAGTCATACAAATCTGAGTGAGTGCCATTAGTTCTCTTTTTTATATTGCTGGGAATTCTATTTGTAAAATTCAGATAAACATATACATCTCTCTCAGATTTCTTATGTGGATTGAATCAGATTGTGTAAATCATTTATATAGAAAATAGAAAGGTGTTCATTGTAGATCTCTGTATAAATGTCTATACCTTTTAATTAGTTTGACTTTACAGGTAGATAGAATTGAACCTCAGCATATTTTTGTAGGACCACCTATCTGCCTTTATTCAGAAACAAAGGAATCCGGGTAGTATCAGTTACTTTGGCTGAATAGAAAATCTGAGAGTCTTTTTATTAACTCCTGAGGAAACTGAAGAACAGTGAGATGAGGTGATTTGCCCTAGAATGTGTTTTGGGTTAGTTTTGGGTTCAGGGCTATATACCTGGTCTTCTGAATATCAGTCCAGTTTACTTTCGCAGAGCCTGTCTGCTATAAATTAGTGTTAATTTGACTATTCCTCACTTGTTCCTCATTTTTTAAACCGCCAGCACTGGCTCAGTTCTTTGTTTTACTTTTATATTTGAGATGACACTACGGTATTGGACCCACTTTAAAGTAAGGAATGAAGTATATACTTGAAGTGTTTATGTTAACTTAGAGCATAACTTCTTTACGTGCCTTAATTCCTGTGATTATCTATTATAAACTGCTCTGAAAGTATAAAGACTTCATTCATTTAGACACTACTGGGATGTCTGAATTTCCTGATTAGAACCTGCCATTCGGTTGACAAAAAGAATTTATCCTTAAATTTTTTGTTGCTTTCATGTTTCATAAGCTTCCTTTAAAAGACATAGTGACCTAATTATGACCACATTTCAGCAGCCAGACATTATTTTTACAAATTATACTTTGGTTTGAAGTTAGTTTCTTTTTGTTTTTTGGGTTTTTTTCCCCTCTCATTTCAACTCCCAACATTTAGTCTAAAGAGGTGCCACCCAGTGTAGCCAGTATGTGAACTGTTTCTCATTGTCTTTTATGAGATAAGTAGCTTGAGCTGGATTGTAAAAGTCCTCTGCTTCCTTCGTTGAGACAGTTTTCCTGTGTTACAAGAGGAATTAAATAATGTGCACAGTGATGCACATTCTGGTGCAAACTCTTTAACTCATTGTGGACTTGTAATAGACAGTCTGAGACTGTCACTTGTAGGGACACCACATTTGATATAAAGGATTATTAAATGCCAGTGCTTTTCATTTATTCATTCAACAAATGCCTGTTGAGTGCCTACTACTGTTTGCTAGGCAATATACCAGTGAATAAAACAACAAACCCCCCCAGATCTCATGAAGTTTACATTCTAGTTCTGTTAGAAATACCGTTATTATTTCTCTTTTCTCAGAAGTTCTGTTGTTTTTTTTATTAAAGCTGTATTTTTGCAGTTTACAGTCTTATGCATTTGAAGCTGTGACTTAATTCTGTATATGTTTACATATAGTGGTAATACTACTATAAAAATTAAATTAAAAAAATTTAATCAGCTTAATTTTTTAGTGGATTCTTCTGAGCTTTCTAGGTAGAGAATTGTATTATCCACAAATAGTGCTTCTCTTTTAAGTCAGAACTTCCAGAACATTAATAACTAGGAGTGAGGATAATGGATCTTTTTATTCCTGATTTTAATGGAAATGCTTTTTATATTCACTAGTAAGCATGATGTTGACTTTTGGTTTACAATGGTTTAAATCACTTTGAGAAAGTAGTTTTATATTTCTGGATTTAAAAAAGAAAATGAAGGGGAGTTGAGTTTTATCAAATGCCCAAAAGGATATCTTTGAGACGATTGCTTTTTTCACACTTGACCTACTGATGTGTTATATTATGTTAATAACTTTCCTATCATTAAGCCACGTTTGCAATCTTGTTGTGGAAGTTTACTATCATTTATTAATGAATTATATCTCTGAAATAGAGATTAATCTAGAACCCTTTTGTATCTCTAAAGATTAATCTAGAACCCACTTGAATCTTTGACTTAATTGTGTATATCTTTACATGTAGTGGTAATACTTTTAATTACATTTTTGGCTTAGATCATTTTCTCTTTCCTGTGACTTATAAAACCTTTGAAAACAGTGTTTGTATTTTTTGTCACCTTCTAGCTTTACTCGAAGTTAGTGGTTCTGAAGCAAGGACCTTTTTAGGAGGAGATGTAGAGGGAGTTAATTTATAATAAAAGAAAACAGTGACATCATGAATTGACTACACAGCATATCTGGATAGAACAGTGTATTAAACAGTCATTCTTTGGTTGTCTGTCTTATGTTTCTGACACATGTCCTATTGCTGATTTTAGAGTATTTTAGAGATTATACTCCAATATTAGAAGTTTAATGATGAACTCTAAAGCCTGGCAAATTGATGAAAACCGATGAAACAGCCTATTGCTTATAAAGACTAAATCTGCTAATGTGATGGTTCTCAAACTTCAATGTGCATTAGAATCACCCCAGAGCCTTGCTAAACCCTAAGACTGCTGCACTTCTCCTCCAGGCTTTTGATTCAGTAAATCTAGGGTGAACCCAATAATTTGCATTTCTAGTAAATTCGCAGTTGATTCTGGTATTGATGGTCCAGGGACCACACTTTGAGAGCCAGCACACTAATGTTACCTAGCAGCGCTCCCTGATTTATCAGTAAATAGCTGATTTAATCACAGTTCTAGCAGGTGGTGATTAAAAGAAAACTCAGTGGGTAAGCTAAAAGCCAACAAAGAAACTTGAAAATTTTTTTAACCTTTATTTTTAGGAGACTCATTAATGGAAGATCAAAGGACAAAATGTAGTTACTGTGATTCTGTCATTGTGACTAATTATGTAGAGGTAGACTGAAGTACCAGTGATGGGATGTTCTTTTCTTTCCCTCATGCAGTTGCCCCCAGAAGTACTAAACTCAAATTTAGATAGCCCATTCATATCACAGTCAATAACAGTTATAATCAAGATCCCACTGATTATATAGAGACAAAATTTTAATGGTATCAGTGGGAAGATTACAAATTGAAACATCTTTATTCATAAATTAATTTATAATTTACTGAGTATGTATGGTATGCTATGCACTGTGGATGCATTTGTATAAATAAATAATTATAAATTCTGATGATTATTAAAGGAAAAGTACAGGCCACTATGAAATAGTGGAATATAGGAGCTTAATTTAGGGAAAGCCTCTCTAAGGAAGTTCATTTAAGCTGCAGCCTGAAGGATAAGTAGGAATTTTGGCTCCACAAAGAGTTACAGGAAGAGGAAATACTACTACCATCACTAAATAGGCATTATGCACTAACATCTTTCCATGATTTCATTTACTAGCCCTGTTAGTTGGATAATATTATTCCCAAATTTTAGATGAAGAAACTGAAGATTAAAGAAGTTAAATAACTTTTCCAAAGTTACCCAGCTATTAAGTGGTGGAGTTGGGATTTCATTAGGTCTTCCTGACTCTACATCCAAACTTTTAATTGCCATGTTACATTAGGGAGATTTGAGAATATTTTCTAAATTATCAAATTATATGAGTTAACTTCATATTTCACTTTTTCTCATTTTTACACCAGGGCCCTGCTGTTTCTATAAATTAGACTAGAGTAGGCCATTTACAAACATACATATTCAGATACACACATCTATACATACATACATATTTATATTTCTGTAACGTTAACTTTTTCTCATTGTAAAGGTAACACTTTTGAGAGATTTTGAAACCTCTAGAAGAAAAAAATTTCATCATTCAGAGATAATCATTTTGACATTTTCTTATGTTTGATTATTTCAGTATTTAGGCATTCGTTATTTTTAAAAAATTGTAATCATACCTTGTATACAAAATTATTTACTGATAAATAAATCTACAATGTTCACATGAGATATACATCTGTTTTTGGAATGCTAGTAATTTTGTAATAGTTTCATTTCATAATGTATTGACTTTAGCCTTCATGTAGTTAGTGAGAAGGGGAAGGGGTTTCACATATTTCATGAAGTCAGATTAAAAGCATTCTGTTATAGTCATCTTTGGGAGTCAAATTTGGTAAATCATTCTTTAACCTTGTTGCTCTGACGGAGTGAAGTTTTTTTTTTTTTTTTGGCTGTACGCAGGCCTCTCACTGCTATGGTCCCTCCCGTTGTGGAGCACAGGCTCCAGACGCACAGGCCCAGCGGCCATGGCTCACGGGCCTAGCCCCTCGGCGGCATGTGGGATCTTCCCAGACCGGGGCACGAACCCATGTCCCCTGCATCGGCAGGCGGACTCTCAACCACTGCGCCACCAGGGAAGCCCTGGAGTGAAGATTTTAAAAGAAATATTTGTAATCTAGTTTCTGGGCTGTTTTTCTCATTTTTAAAGGAGTATAAATAACTAAGATATAATCTTTACTTGTAGTTTACCATTCAAGAGTATTGTGCTAATAATGTCACTAATTTTTTTATGCTGTTACTTTTCTTTTATTGATTTTTATCCATTGCATGAAGTTTTGTGTGTTTGTTTTGTGAATACAGAAAAATCATTTAGATTTCAGCCCTCTATTTAAACCACAGTCCAATGGGATTATGTTTATTTGACTTTTTTTTTTTGTCTCTAGCATGTATATACTCCTTTGCTTTTGTAGACAGACCCCCAAGGATGCCAGAAGAGTTTAAAAATCTGTGGACTGTAAGCCTTGCCACATTTTATGTTTATTAACCAATTTTCAGAAATATTAAAGATCAGATTTTGTTTTATCAAACTTAACATCTTGCCTTTAGTGATATATGCCTACTCCTTTTGGGTTCATTATATGTCATAGTGATTTGTGTTGAGGTATTTCTTTTGTGTACATCTACCTCCAAAAGATTTTAAATACAGTTGCAGAACTTTACATTTGTAACTTGAGAAACAAGGAAACACATTTTAAAAAGAAAATCAGAACACCATTCCATAACAGTCATACATAAATCAGTGAAATAAAATTCATTTAAAAAAGCATGCTGGGGCCTCCCTGGTGGCGCAGTGGTTGAGAGTCCGCCTGCCGATGCAGGGGATACGGGTTCGTGCCCCGGTCTGGGAGGATCCCATATGCCGCGGAGCGGCTGGGCCCGTGAGCCATGGCCGCTGGGCCTGCGCGTCCGGAGCCTGTGCTCCGCAACGGGAGAGGCCACAACAGTGAGAGGCCCGCATACCGCAAAAAAAAAAAAAAAAAAAAAATAAAAAAGCATGCTGATTGTTCACTATAGTTTAATGTAGTATAACTCTTATTTTTAAGCTGTTGGATGTAAACTGAGTTTAGATATTAGCCAGATAATCATATTATTCACACATAAGCCTTAAAATGATGTGTGTAAATAATTCTTTCATGTTAGCTTCTTTCTTTGGTAGTAAATTTTTACTGAAAAGTCTCAGTTTTTAAATATATAAAGTACCACTGTTTTTCTTTTCTAACCATAAAAGTTATGTGTAAGGTGTTTTCCTTTTTTCTAATATAGTATTTCTCTACCATGTCTTTTTTCTGTACTTGTTATCAAATGCCTTTTCTAAGTCTTTTTATGTTTTGTTTAGACAACTGTTCATTCAACTGTTCATCCACTTATTAATTCATTCAAGAAATGATTATTTAATTCATATTATATGCTAGGCATTTGACTACATGATGTGGAAAGAAAGTATGGGGAGGAAAAAGGGAATGGGAATTCTTTTGTACTGATGCATGTCTTAGGTATGAAGTATGACTTTTATGTGTCTTATCTCATGTGGTCATCACATGAGATAGATTTTACCATTTCCATTTTACAGATGAGGATTTAGGTTCAGAGAGATTAAGGGTTTGCATAGAGAACATAGTTTATAAGCATCAGAGCTATGATTTGACTCCAGGACTCTCTGATTTTACACAGTGTTGCCTTCCTACATGGGAGATAGGTGAATAAAGTGAGTATACTGCTTGTCTTCACAGACGGTGTGGTTTGGTGTGCTGTATCTCTGTGCTTTGTGAAGATGTCTGCAGAGAGCGTGAAGTTCTAGCTATCTTCTCAGCCCTTCTCCCTTGCAACCAGAAAAGCTCCTTTAAAAGTCCATTTTCCTTATTAGGCTTTCTCATAGCATCTTATGTGAAAAATGGATTTTACAGCTAAAAAAAAAAAGGCTTCAGAGTCACTGGTCTAGGAGAATTGTATATGTTTACATATATGTGTAAGTAGAGAGATAAATAGTCTTATACACAGGTAGAAAGAGAATGATAGGAGATGAATATGTGAAAAATTAGATATACTGGTTTCGGAATACAGAGGTAGGTTAAGGGGATTTTCAATTTGGAGTTTGAAAGCTTGTCAAAATAATGCCATTTGAGCTCTGTCTTCAAGGATGGCTAATATTTGGCATTGTAGAAATCTGGAGGTAGTGTGGCAGTGAGGATAGGTAGGGAACACTGCAAGTAAGGGGAACAGCATGACCCAAGACCCAGAGGCAGAGGTGAGGCATGTGCGACAGAAATTTTAATGTATCCAGAGAGAAACTTGATTGTAGGAAAAACAGACAAAACTGTTGCTTGGTATCAGAATGTGGCAAGCTTTGAATGCCAGACTAAGGAGTGTAGTCTTTTCTCTAGGTAGTGGGAAACCTTTAATAGGTGTTTGAAAAGATAAAGGTGTGATATGTGGTGATACTGATTAAGAAAGATTGATTGTAAGCAGCATGTAAAATGGATTGGCTGTGGGAAGACCTGTTTTACTACAATAGTCGAGGTGAGTGGTAATGGCAGTGGGAATGAAGAATAGGAAATGATTATAAGTGATAAAGCAGCGGCTAGATTGTTAGGTATTGGGGGCTGATGGAATTAGTGCATCAGTTACCAGAGATAATTCCGAGGTTTCCCTCCTGGAGGAATGGGAAGCTGATGGTGCCAAGTGGCAGGTTTGAGTGTTGAGTTTTATCATTTGTATCTTAACTGATTCCAAAAAGATTTGAGGAGTTTGTCGTAATTGTTTATAATAGGATAGAAAAAATGAGAATTAAGATTAAACCTAAAAGGAGTGGAGATGCAAAATTAATACAGGTGGAAAAAATGCACTGAGATGCGTATAATAAAGTCCCTCTCTGATTGCCTAGTTGGGACAAAAGTTTTACTGTTAAGCCTCCTAGAAAATAGGAAAGATAACACTGTATACTATACTGTCTCAAAAGAAACTAGATTCACAGTCCATGATATAACACATAGTTATTAGGGTTTAACATTTATTGGTACTGAGGCCTGAGAAAATTTTCTTCCCTGGAAGCCTGCAGAGGGACACTTTATTATATAGTCAACAGTAATCTTAACTGTGTATCGGCAATAAATATAGTCCTGAGTATTCAGCTGATTCTTACAACATCTTTGACTTCCAGCTAAGGAAACAGCACTATTGAGTAAAAGCACATTTATTTATTTATTTATTTTTTGTACTTTTTTTTTTGAACTTTATTTTTTTACACAGCAGGTTCTTATTAGTTATCCATTTTACACACATCAGTGTATACATGTCAATCCCAATCTCCCAATTCATCATCCTCCCCAGCGCCCCCCCCCACCGCTTTCCCCCCTTGGTGTCCATACGTTTGTTCTCTACATCTGTGTCTCAATTTCTGCCCCGCAAACTGGTTCATCTGTACCATTTTTCTAGGTTCCACATATCTGCATTAATATATGATATTTGTTTTTCTCTTTCTGACTTACTTCACTCTGTATGACAGTCTCTAGATCCATCCACATTTACTTATTTATTTGGTTGTTTGTTTATTTGTTTATTTATTTATTTATTTATTGTGGTACGCGGGCCTCTCACTGTTGCGGCCCCTTCCGTTGCGGAGCACAGGCTCCGGACGCGCAGGTCCAGCGGCCATGGCTCACGCACCCAGCCGCTCCGCGGCATGTGGGATCCTCCTGGACTGGGGCACGAACCCGTGTCCCCTGCATTGGCAGGCGGACTCTCAATCACTGCGCCCCTGGGGAAGCCCCACATTTATTTATTTTTATAGAGGTTAATGGAAAGTCTGATCTCAAGATTAGTTGTTACAAATTGTGCTTTCTGGAACCGTAGGTGTTTCATCATGGACCTCCAGGTTCTGGTTCCCTTATTCCCACTTTAATCAGAGCAGCTCTGCCTTTATTTGTTTTATAGATATGGTTTGCATTTTAAAATTTGGTATTGGAACAGAGCGTTCCATAGCTTAAAAAAGTTTGAAACCACTGGCTTATAGCAGTGGTGTCAAAGTAGAGTTCAGGGAAAAAATAGTAATACTTCTATTTATATATTTTTTCATGCCTTAAATTTTCTGTTTTCATGAATAATTTATAAGGTAAATAATGTGTCAGAAAGGTAACATATATATATATAATTTATAAACAAATGTACAGTGGTGGTCATTACATGTATATTTTATTGATGGGTTACATTATATAAAAGTGGGTCTCGGGCCTCCCTGGTGGCGCAGTGGTTGAGAGTCCGCCTGCCGATGCAGGGGATACGGGTTCGTGCCCCGGTCTGGGAGGATCCCATATGCCGCGGAGCGGCTGGGCCCGTGAGCCATGGCGGCTGGGCCTGCGCATCCGGAGCCTGTGCTCCGCAACGGGAGAGGCCACAACAGTGAGAGGCCCGCATACCGCAAAAAGAAAAAAAAAAAAAAAAAAAAAAAAAGTGGGTCTCAGAGGAGACCCACTGAGCTAGAGGAATGTATAGACAGAGTAACTCTGAGATAATTTGTAGTGAATATTGTATCACAAAGTTTAGTCTTCAAAACTACTTGGTTTGCTGAAAATTTTAAAGTTTTATTCTTTGGTAAAAAACTGGCCAACCCATATCCCGTATTGCCATTTAAAGGCACAAGCATTTTTTTTTGGCGTATTCAAGTTTGAACTTTTTTTTTTTTAACAGTACTAAATTTTAATGACTTCATATGATATAAGTGAGATTTTTTTGAGCTTTGACGTATTTTATCTCATTTAAATCTCAAAACATCCATGCAAGGCAGGGCATGTAGGTGGATTTTTCCTCCTATTTCACAGATGGGGAAACTAAGGCATGAGGGGGTGGTTATTTTTCTAAAAGCCATGCAGGAAAGTTAAAGGGCTCTAGAATGATGTTCTTCCATCTATCTTTTTCATTACCTTTCTGCTTCTAATCACTGCCCTGCTAATGCCTCCTTAAAACATGCATCTAGGACTGCAGAAGCAAAAACTCAGAATAAAAGATTGATGTCAGGATTCAGTAGAAATGAGCATGGTTAGATGAAAGTCAGGAAGAAGAAACTGAATTTTAAATGCAAGGATAAACCCTCAGGCATGTAATGGTAAAAAACTTCTGCAAATTCCTATTGTTTATTAGTGGCTCCCTGAAGACCAGAATTGAGAAGGATTGTGGTTATGCAGGGTCTCAGTGGGAAAAAATGCCTTCTACCATGATATCTGCTGTGGATGGCCTTCTGCTAGCCAGGAAGTACTATTAGAAATAATCTTCTATCCTGAATGTAATAAGTATGGCAGAGACAGAGAATTTGGAAAAGCCATAGAGAGTTTTATATAGTTCAGTACTGGTAAGCGATGAAACTGAAGCTCAGAAAAACTGTTTTGTCTTATATCATCATAACTCTGTAACTAGATCTTAATTCTCTGACTTGCAGCGTAGTCCTTTAAAAATCCTATCATACTAAAAAAGTTGGGATGAGGTGGGAAGCTTGGAAAAAAACAAGAAAACTAAACCATGTAAAGAAATCAAAAGGAATAATTTATTAAGACTATGTCCTGTGACTATAATTAATCTTTCACTTTGACTTTCTGATATCCTGGCTGGCTATCATACTTTGTATTTTTAAGTTTGTTTCCTTTCTATTAGATATTCATATGCTGAGCAAGTGGATACTGGTCATGAGGAACATTTTAATATACAGCCCTTTTGTTAGCATAAATCAGTTTGTTTGATTTTGATTCAGTTAGGTTCAGTGGAGACATTTCTAGACTCATAAGAGTGAAGCCAGCTTTAGAGAATAGTATATAGCAACTACTAAACCACGCTGCTTATAAATAGTCCCTTACACATTAGATTTAAAAATTCTCAACTTCCACTTGTTTTATTGTCTCCCTTGTCTAACTCATCATTCTTTATTTCTTAAATGAGCTTCCTTTCTCCATCCACTAAGTATATTCCTCTTGTTGTCTTTTTTTTTTTTTTGTGGTATGTGGGCCTCTCACTGTTGTGGCCTCTCCCATTGTGGAGCACAGGCTCCGGACACGCAGGCTCAGTGGCCATGGCTCACGGGCCTAGCCGCTCCGTGGCATGTGGGATCTTCCCGGACCGGGGCACGAACCCGTGTCCCCTGCATCAGCAGGTGGACTCTCAACCACTGCGCCACCAGGGAAGCCCCCTCTTGTTGTCTTTAAGGCCAATTCACCTTTCATATTCAGGTTTCTTTTTCTCTAAGTCTTCCTAGCCAAGAGTAAAATGCTGATTCATACACAACTTCCTTACCCAAAAAGTTGACATGCTTTTATCTGTTCTTAATTTTCAATGAATTTTAAATTTGTGGTAAGCCTGTCTTTCTGTGGGCTTTTAATCATTATAGGTGCGCCCATCCTAAATTTTACTACTCTAGGTAATTTTCAAAGGGAAACCTACACATATGGACCCTTCCCTGGAAGTTTGGAATCTAAGGCAGTGCTCATGTGGACATGAATGAAAAGAAAGTTCAGGTAGGAGAACGGAAAGAAGAAGGCAGTACCTGAATGGGCAACTAAGGGTATGTCCTTTATAAGGGTAGAGAGCAAGAATAAGTATATAGGTAAGGGGAAATTTAGGCTGAATAAGTGAGGGAGTTCTTAACTGTACAAGAAGTAAAAGAAAGTTGAAAGTTCTGTTCAAAGCAGTCTAAGAAATCCTTCAGAGGAGGTCAACTTCTAGGAGCTCTGTAATAGTCTAAATCATATTAGTGTACTGCTGAATCTAGTAGATGTTCTTTTTCTTTGTGATACTACTTCATGCCACTTTTTATTACTCTAAGTTAGGAAATTTGAATTGCTATTTTGTCTGACAATTTTTCATATATACAGTTGTCTTCTGTGTTCCCTGTTTCATTCAGTTAGTTGTCATGCAATGGAAAAAAGACAAGAGTGGGCACCTGCAATTGTAAAATACTTAACAGTAAATAGTATAAAATATCAAAGAGAGGAATTAGTTTTCAGAATGAAAGTCCGAATACCTCTCAGCTTGAGGCCTCTGAGCTTCTAGAATAGGTTCTTAAAGACATGATTTGTGAGCCACCTAGAAGGTGAGTACTGGAAGCCAGAAGGTTGTACTCAGCAGTAGCCGTGCCTCACAAACTCTGTGCTGCCAGGGATACTGGGGAGCCGTCTCAGGAACATGGGCCAGATAGAGTGTTTTTAACTTTCAGTAAGGAATTGAGAAGTTTGCGGTGAGACTTTGTGGACAACATGGGTAAATATAGCCTGGTACCTAGTTAATACAGTTGTGCAGCTTAATAATTTTTAAAGTGTAATTATCCAATTTTTAAAAAATTTGAATTTATTGAATTCTTAAAGACATTGTTTCACAAGAGAGAGTTATGTACCACAGGACCTGCTCGCTGGATTAATTGAGGGGTGAACATGAGAGTTCTCTTTAGGTTTGGAAAGTATGTTTTGGAAGTGGAAGTAGATTAGACTTTCCATCGGTTTCTTGCTAGTCTCTCAGAATTAGGAATTAAGAGTAAACTACGAGGTACTCTTCACTCAGCATCAGAAAGAACTCTGGGACAGAGATGGAGTGGACAAGTTCAGGGAGCTGGTAGTCCTTAATTGCGTGTTATTTGGAACAGGGCTTCTCAAATTTTGTTTTTCCCGGGGATCTTGTGAAAATACAGATTCTGATTCAGAAAGTTCGGGGCGGAGCCTGAGGCTGTGCATTTTTATACAAACTTTCAGGCGATGCCGTTGCTGCTGGTCTGTGGACCACACACTAAGTAGTCAAGTTTAGTCTTTTAAGAGGATCTAAGAATTGGAAAGTTGATTATGTGTAATAGCTGCGGTGATTTTTTTCTGACTGGGTATGAGCGCTTTACACGCGTTATCTTACTTTTCACAGAAAACATTCCAGGTAGGTGGTAATATTTTTACGGATGAAGAAATTGAGACACAGGGAGCTTAAGTAGCTTGCTCATGGTTTGTAATTGGTGTGACTGGGATTTAAACTTAAAAGACACCAAAACCCTTCCTAGGTCTGTCATATTTCCATGAGATTCTGCGGTTTTTGTGGAACTGATTTTCACGCTTAAAAATAGTTTCTAATTGTGGGAATTTACTCTATTTCATGCATGGGGGGAAAAAAACAACCCAGCATTGTTTCCAGTACCAAATTTGTTATATGGGTTCAGGAAAAATAAGCTTTTTAAACATTAAAGCATACTGTCAACTGAATTTTAAAAATTATAAAATTTGTTCATTCTTTAGTGGAAAAATATTGGCAAGTACAAAAAAAGGTTTTCCTAATTCTTCTGAATTATCTAAACATAATGATTGCCACTGTTTTGAGTTTTTCTGATACACATGCATACCCCTGTATAATTTTTTAAAAATTAAAATTGTGTACACCTGTTTTTTCCCACTAAGCACAACTTTAATAAAGACATAAGAAAACTCTACTTTACCCTTTCCTGTTTTTCTCTTAATCATTGGCAACCTCACCATTCTCTCCTAGGCTGCAATCAAATTTTCCTTATTCTTCGTCTCTCCCAGTAATTGCTGCCAAATTCTGCTATTTCTTTGTATTATCTTTGTAACTTGCTTGTGTTTTTCACATCCAGGCTAGATTTTTTTTCTACTAGTTAATGATGACTAAATCACCATATAATTCTTAAATTCATTCTCTCCTTCATTGGTTGACTATTTTGGCTGCACACAAAACCTTTAGTCTTTCTTTTCTCACATCTTTTTGATGACTTTGATGAAATCAGTGTGAATACTTGTGGAGTTTAAAGCCAGTGAAGTATCTGACCCTATTAGCTTTTATTTCTAACCAAAAAATTTTTTTAACTTCTTGCCTCCATTGCCAGATACGGCACTGGTTTGCATATTTCCTTTTCTAAAATGTAGTATCTATGTTTTATACTTGCATGTGTGTTTATTTAATGTTAATAAATAACTCTACCTTATTTAGGCTTTCTCAAGTTGTTGGTTTGATCATTAAAACTTTACGTATCAAATTAAATATGGGTGCAGAATGACTGGAGAAGTCTGTTGATGTTTGTAGATGCTCAAACAGTTTTCTCAGTTCTTTATTCTTTGCAAAAATGACTCATCTACTTATCACCTGTGGCTTCTGGTCAGTGCATCTTCTTTCAGTGGATCCATGTAGATTGAGAAATGTAATCTCACAGCTTTATTCCTACCCTCTGCCAGAAAAAAAAAAAAAAAAAAAGCTAGAGCTCTTTTGTGGCTCTTCTAAGATTTTTTGTTTTGAATAATAATGGAGAAATGGTTGTGGATGAAATTGGGATGAACAGTGCATGTTAAAAGATATACTTCCTAAAATCATGTATATAATCTCTTCGGTAGGTAAAGAAAAATGTACCCTTATCCATGGATCTTCGGGAACATCAAAGATTTAAGTGAATAAGAATTTAGGAAAGTATAGTTAGAAATTAATATTTAGAAATTAAAGTTGTCTCGGTCACTTAGCATAAGTGTGTGCATATAGGCCTTAAATTTTAGGTAGGACAGTGAGACCGTGGTAAAGGGAATATTGTGGATAATTACAGGAACTAGGATTTGACTCCAGATCTGACTGACACCAAAGCCTGTGATTCAAATGATTATCATTTTAATTTTATAAATAAGGAGGATTATAAATTCCTTATGTTCAATTTAAGAGCTTAATTTTTAACTCCTAAAATGGTATTTTCATCTCATGTTAAGTATATACTGTGTGGTGTGGACATTAAATAAGATTATTGATTATAATGATTGGTTAAGAATTATTTATTTCCTTGGAACTTGCATTTTCTGATTAAACCTGACCCAAATCTTATCCCTTCGTATCTTCTTGTTTCATTTTTTCTTAATCTTTTTGATTCTCACTGATCAGTATTACTAAAAGTTATACTTTGGGAGTCTTTGGAGATGCAAAGATTCTCTCTTTTTTTGTATTTTGTCAATTTAATAAAGCTTTAATTATGTTTCTGAGAACTAATACCTTTACAGATGAAATTAGGGATTAGGAAGTCACTTCATTATGGTTAGGTTTAACACTATAAGGTAGTAATTAAGAGTGAGAAGGCTTGGGTTTGAATCCCAGCTCTTTAACTGTGTGACCTTGGGCAGATTTTATTACCTCATTTTCAGTTTCCTCATCTGTAAATAATTATAATGCCCATCTCATATAAGAGAGTTGTGAGAATTAAAGGAAATAATGTTTATAAAGGGTTTAGTGCAGTGCCTGGCACAATAAACAGTCAAGAAAGAAAAGCTAACATAAAAACAAAGTACAGTTTCAAGGTATTTTAGGCACATATATTTTGATAGATATGTTACTGTGAACTTAATTAAATGAATTTAAAGTTTAAAATACTAGGTTTGTAGAATAGATTGAGATGATATCCTTAGAATAGTTATTTAAACCTAAAATAAAAATATTAATTTGGGCAGCGCTATTCATCTCATTGAATTGTCTATGCTTCTGATTTTATTTTTCTTATTAATATTACTTGTTGGACACATCACCATTGACTAACCTCTACGTGAAGAAGGGGAAGTAAAGTAACAAACTGAAATTTTAATGGTTTCTATTTTGTGAACAAGCTTTACAAATGTTTAGGGAGGAGACAATTTGGAAATTTATATAATTAATATGTATAACTTGTCTTAATAAGCTTATTATAAGTTGACTGTTGGCTCTCAAACTTGGCTGATTTACCTGGAGAGCTTTGCTTAAAAAAATTCCCAAGACCGCCTCTTCTCCCTTCCCCTCCCCAAGACCTGTTCCTCAAGTGATTCTGTTGATGAGTCAGATGTGGATGTCACTGGGCTACAACAACTCAAGTGTAGCTCTGTGAACCCTATAATGGAACATACTCAGTTCTTTTTTTAAAAACAATAAGGCAACTTAGTTTACTTTGAAAGATATTTATGGCAAATATAAGTCTCCTTTAAAGAAAATTTGTGCAGTCTCAGAACCCTTAACTACTCATTATAATATACAGTGAATAAAAAATATTTACATTTAAGTTGGAGTGGTTCCTTTTTTCTTTTTTTAGAAAAATGTAAATCAGATAAAGGTAGAAACTTATTTTTAATTTTCTTATTCTTATATTATCATATTTCTGTTTATGATACCTTGCTTAGAATATGTCTTATGAAATGCTTTACACTAATGTGCCTCCGGAGGAGAACCTGGGCCTAGAGTGAGGCAAGCAGAGTGTCCAGGGCACAGCGTTTAAGGAGGCACTCACTGTCAGGGCTGTTGCCTGAGGATCTCCTTAAATTTTGAACCATAGGTGCCTGCTTGCTTGCCTCACTCTTCTTCCAGCCTTGCTCCAGGGAGGTAGGCTGCATATAAATTATTTTAATTTTAGTTTAGCATAATCTTATACATGCTTGTATGTTTCATAAAAAATACTGACAATGAAAATAATGTAGCTGAACCCAAATTTATATTACCCAGAAAAAAATAGGTTAACTATTTGAAAAAGATAATATTATGATTTTATTCTTGCATGTTCAGTAATTGTCAGAGTGTCAGAAATTCCAGTTCAGTAGAATCTTGTCTCACACTGAAATGTGCTTGTTTTATCTACTGGCAGCTATCTGAAATCATTAGTGCTCTATCATAAGTTTCTTAATTTGATAAATAGTACATTCAGCTCTTGAACTTGTGGATGATCATTGAAGCAATAAGTGGTAACTCCAGTTTTACCATATTTTTATTAATAATTTCAGAATTCTTTGAGAATTTGCCTATGATTTTTCTCTTTTTTTTTGAGTGCCACATCTGGAAATGCTCAAAACTTGTTTGCCTTTTTAAGAGAACAGTTTGCAGTGAAAGTATAACTTCTTTAGAGGTGAGGTTCAAGTTAACGAATGATGAACCATAATGTGAGGAAGCATAATATTGTGAATTATTATTTGGCAAACATAACTAATGCAGGCCTTAGCTGCTGAAGCCATTAATAAAGTACCACTTGCAGAAAGCTAGAGAGATAGGCAACACAGAACTTTCTCTGTAAACTCTCAGAATGTAAACTACAGTACAACCTAGTTTATTCAATAAGGACTAAATTCTTTAAGTTTGATATGTTTGTAGGTTCCATGATTAATGTGTAACTAGAGTATAAAAGGAATATTTAGAATCTGTTAAAATTTGTAGATGTGACATCATTGTCAAGTCAGGCGTTTTATTTCTTAAAGTTAGAATTTATTTAAATGCACTTTTTTTTCCAAAATAAATTTTTAATTTCTTCTTACAGTGGTGCCAAAGTAAGTTTTCCTAAATAAAATTATTTAATATTTAGGTCTGTTGATAGTGTTTAAAGTAAACAAAAATAAACCCATAACAACCAAGGGTGGAGGAGTATCTAGATTTGTTTTTGGCTTTCTTTTTCATGGTTTCTCAGAAGTGTATCATATTATAAATACATTCAAAATGTTTTGCTCTGAGGATATGTAGCATTCCTATAAAGGTTAAATCAATAAAAATGATTTGGACACATTCCTAAGCATGGCTAGAACAGGTAGCCCGTTGTTTTAGGTACCCTTGAGTTTTTGGAGCAGATCATTATGGCGTAGCAAAAGAACTTACTAAAAGTTGCTTTCTATGTGTAGATGCGTCAGCTTAAAAAAAGCAAGATTTTCTGGCCTTCTAGAAATGAATATTTTTACAGTAGCCTGTGAATATTGATTTAATGATATGTTTTAAACTTTGTTAAAGTTCGAAGCTTTTTTTTTCTCTTCTCCGAATGCTGAAGATACAACCATAATTGATAAGGAAGAGGTACGTACAGGAAAAATGCAATGGGCAAGCCTTTCCAGCCAGTTTAGAATAAATGGTAGTCTTATGATTAAAGAAAGTATCAGACATTATAATTGCAAAATTAGGAATTAGATGTGATCCTTTTTAGTCTTGCCAGTTTAGAAGAAAATTCTGTAATCACTGGAATGTTATCTGTTCAAAATGTTCAAATGCGAGTTTGCATTTGAACGTTTATTTTAAAAAGTGTATGTGTTTCTCCTATGCTCAGGGTTGACTTCTTAGTGTGGTATTGTTGCTAGGTAGAGTTTTATTTTATGCCATTTGTTTGCTGTTTTCTTGTTCATTTCATATGTTTGAGTATGTAAGTTTTAAGTTCATATGTAAGTTTACAGATCACACACTTTTCACAGCTACTTTTCAAAAAATTCCTTTCTGTCAGCTTTCAATAATAAGATAATTTTTCTTAAAGTTTCCTTTAAAACAGCATTCAGGGTATTAGATGTTTTTTGATCATGGAAACACAATGAATTGACCATGTATTTGGCTGAATAAGGTTTAAATCAAAGTAGAGAATTTGAGTTACATATATTAGTTTCATTATAGAAAATCACTTATCATTTTGTACATGTAATATATATTTACTTTGTACATAAATACTTTATCAAAAATACTATGTTATTTGTTGGAGCACATGATTTCATTTCATAGCCAAGAAAATAGTTTGAACATATCTGAGTAAAAATGATTTTTACACATATAAGCATATATAGAATGGTTTAACCACTTAATAATGAAATAATTTAGCAATTTAAGCCAAATATTTTGCTCTCTTAAAAAATAGTTATAGTATCTCTTGATATATTCTGATTTATCATTACATTAAAAAGTAAGAACATTTATAAAAATAAAAATAAGCTAAAAATCAGCATATGTCTCAATTTTCTTTCTAGATACTTGTGAATGATGATTAAAAATAAATCTCCATATGTGTTTTCTTTGGTCCTATTGGTGCACTAAAATATTCTGCAATCTGCTTATACATAGTATATGGGAAATATATTGTTAAATCTTTATTACTAAATCAAGAGTGATGTTCTGACAATACCGATTGTCTTGATCTAGCTTAGATAATAGTATTTTTAAAATAAAGTGGATACTTGTGGTAAAAAGTTTTAAAAATGTTATGTTTTCCTCCTAAAATAGAATATATTATGTGTGTTTAGTTTTAACAACTGAGGAAATGTAAAGAATTCTGTGTAACCCTGGAGTTTTAATAATATGAAAAAGAGGAGTTTCTACTATGAAGAGGTTGGATTAATGATCAAAGGTTTGGATTACATTGACTTTCATGTTTATATTGCTTTACGAACATACTGTAGTACATTGTCTTTGTAAGTATATCTGTTTTATGGATTATCTTCTTAAATATTTTAATTTTTGTTTTGAACTCTGTAAGAGCAGTAGCAGTTTTTTCTGCATTCTGTCAAAAGACGAATTACCTAAAAGCTTTACAAGTTTCGTGAGAAGTAAAAATTAATCTTGCTAGATTACCTTTTGTAACCAATTATCTTGCCTGATATTAGGATGGAACTGTCTTGATGGAAGTTTTCTCGTAGATATCTTCTTATAGTGTCTTAATATTTTTGAATCGGGTGCTAAGGTCCTTAGTATGAAATGCTTGTATATTTTTACATTTATACGTTTTATGGAAAACACAGTGATTGATAATAATGTAGACTATTAGCATAAAAAAGTTTTCTTTCTGTGGTAGTATATTATTGCAGATTTCTGTAATCTGACAGAAGTTTATAAAATAAAGTGAGAATTCACTTTTCTTCAAAAAATAGGTTTTCTTTAAGGTGTGTTTACAAAACTTATAATAAAGTTATCATTGATTAAAGGGAACACGTACCCTGTAACTTTTGCATACTCTTGTGTCTAATTCTGGGATCAAATTACACTAATTCTGTAAAACCAATGAGATAAATATTAATTGTAAAATACAGCACTTTTTTCTTTTCAGGTTCATAGTGAATTCACTTTGTTTAGATCCATTTAAGTAATTCTTAATCATTTGGTAGAAATGATGATACCTTTCCACTTAAAGATTATCTGGGAAATTTGAAGTTTAAATTGGGAACTTCAGTAGAAAAATTTAAAAATAAAATTAATTATAATTATTACTATCAAAATGAAATAACCTAATTAAAAATCACAATGCCTAATTTAACTTGTTTACCTAGGTTATATGGGCAATGAGTAAATATACAGAAAATATACCTGTTTAGCTTCAAGCCAGAGTTGTTCTTTGAGATAATGTATGTAATAGTATCTGTTAGCAGATTAATTACATTCATATTTTCCCTTGTGAACTGTAATAATTTGTTTAACTGATACCAGTTTTTAATTTAAGTTTATAACTGGAAAATAGTGTCCTTGTGTTTTACAAGTATAGTTTTTGATTATTTTAATCTTGTATACCCTAACAGATGCCTAATCTCTGTTGTTGGTTTTACAGATTAACATTTCTCTGTTAGTATACATGCAAAAAGTAATTGATTATCTTTCCAATAGAACTGCAAACGATACCTCAGTTAACTAATTTACAGTTGTTTTCTTCCTGGTTTACAGTTATTATCCCAAGTTTCTCTAGTCACTTGTGTGTATGCATTCATATGCATTCACAGGTAGATTCATATACTACATATTAAAATTTTCATAATTGAAAGAAATTGAAGTTGTATTTATGTGGCAAATATTTAGCTTTTGTATAAAAATATGTCCATGTCTATAGAAAGTTCTGTGGAATACCGCAACATCATTATTCGAATTTTTCCAAAGAAAGACATTGCATATACATGCCTTAGAACCTTACTGTTTGTTATTGTGATTTGGCTAGCATTTTTCCTTTATTTCCCTTTTTTTTTTTTTTGGCTTTTGCTTTTAACTGATCCACAAAATGGATTTAGTTGTAAGATACCTGACTACAAGGAATATCTAACAATAAGGAATGTATAAACAAAGTCTGGCACACTCATGGTTCATATGATTTTTGTGAACCTGAAAATGTGTATTTAAATGTTTGAGTTTTTAGCTAAGTCTTTTATGTAAATATATTTTTATAGTTGAGGGTATAATGATTTCAGTAGACACCATTGATACAAAGACTGAAAAGTATAAAATAAAATTAATTTATTTGATTTTGTGGTAAAAATTGTTGGCCTTGCACAGGATACTTGGATGTACCTTGTTAGACTCTCACTTCTCTAATGTAATTCTTATGTATAATTTCTTAAGGGATGGCAGTAGAAGTAGTGCAGATAAGTCTTTAATTGCCACCATAATTTTAAGTACATGTCTGAGAATAATGTAACTTGGTAAATCTTCTGACATCAATATAATAATTTTAAAATACCTTAAACATCATTAAAATTGCATTCACTTAATATATGGCTATATGGTGCAGAATTCCTTGTTTTGTGGGCAGTTGATTTAAAAATTGAAAATCACTTAATTAGAGGCAAAATCACACTCAGTATGATTTTTAGTCCTGGACTACATATTGGATGTTGGATTTATGAGTATTAACAAGAATAAAGAGTACTTATAGGAGGTGTATCAATAATGAATTTTTTCTTCACTGCAAGTATTAAATGCTTATATGGACTCAATTCTACAGCTCATTTTATTTGGGAATTATCTTAACATATAATGGTGAATGATTAGGTTTTTATTCGTATAAGACAGCATATTTATGAAAAAATATACTTTAGAGTTAACATCCTGTTCAACAACAACAATAAACACCCGAAATGATTGGTATGGTATTGCTTACATTCAGCACTGTCCAAAGTTGAATCCTACATCCTTAGTAAATAATACAAAGGGGAGAAATTCCTAAGAATTCAACATAAGATAAAGATTTTGTATACAATGTAATAAAAGAGCATTTAATCTCAGTTGCTCTACAGATCTTTAAAAAATTATGTGGGAATGTATGTGTGCTTGTTGTTAAATGGACAAAAGCTTGTGGTCAACTGTGGTTAAAATTGTAAGTAAAGTCCCTTTGAATAAGGTATAGAATTTCCCCATTATTTTTTTGAATTGTAATACATTAATCAAAATACATATCCACCGAATTCCATAAACTTTGAAATGGCAATAGATTGTATCAAGGTGTATATTTTCATTATGTGAGACTTCCTTTTCTAAAGATTTGTTTTAAAACATTAAATATTTCCTATTTCATGAAGAATTTCCATATACTTTAGACAGCTTAGAATATTTTTCTCTTTAGAAAATACTGAATATGGAATTTATTGTTATCCTTATTATGGGAGGCTAATGACAGGTTTTTTTTTTGGATGAAGTTTTATCTTCAGTGAAATTCATTGGTATAGGAGAAAAAGGTAGTGCATTTGGGTAACCTAATGGGAATACTGCTTAAATTAGCAATGGTTTTGTTAGCACCCATTTACTAATAAATCTTGCATGGCAGATGACTAGAAAAAATAGTTACGCTTTGTCATGTTTACAGGTTTATTGTTTGTAGGAAGGATTCTTTCAGATTGAAGGTATTTGTCTGTTTGACCATATGTGTATTATTTTTACAGAGACACACTGTAGAGGTAGACTGTTCCAGTGGATCCCTTATGTAAAAATATCCCTGTAGAGTTTTGTTAGGTAATTAATTGCATTTGCAATGAATGCTTTTGAGGAGATTTGCATGACCTCACTATTGACTTAGAGTTGTCACATTTTAGTATCTTGCAACAAGGGTTAGAACAGCATGGAAGGTTGGCATTTGTATGCTTTGGAGAGGAGTTTGAGATGTTACCCTGTTTTGCCATCAGTTTTCGAGTATGCATGGGTGCATCATTAATCATAGGAAATGCAAAAATAAATAATCCAGTCCCATTGGATTTTTTTATATGAATACTTACCTTTTCCCTTTTTCGTATATACAGTTGAGGTATTTAGGTAACCCCTAACCTTTTGCTTCAACAAAGAAGTACAGTATAAAAATATTACCACAGTTTTCATGTGAGCAGCTCTTGAGAGGAAAAAAAAAAGCCCTCTAGATGAATATTTGTTGAAAAAAAAGTTGTGATACAGAATGTCTTAACTCAGCCCCAATACAGTACTTGAGGACCACCAGTGTATAAAATTGAAAGCACATGAGTTTTGAAGCACTAGAAAAGGTTTGTAATTGATTAGCGCTGCTTGAAAGTACTGAAGTACAGTGAGTTTTGATTTGTGAATGGTTCTATTCAATAAAGATTAATTCTGTGTGTTTGATAAAATCTTAGTGCCTTCAATGAGTTAGTTTTTTCCCCCCTCTGCAGTTTATTTAACCATCAAATATTTCAGTGTTCTTTTAACAAACTGGAACATTTCTATCTTACTGAATTTAACTTTAGCATGACTGATTTAAACAAGTCAAACTATCAGTGATTAGTTTGAAGGGTGTAATTGAAGAGATTAATTTTTTCTTCTTTTAAAATAACTAAAGTATATCATAATGTAACCATGTATATTTCATGCTTTCTTGTCATTTAGAGACTATCAAGAGATTTATATAGACTAACAATATTTTTCTGTGATTTGTTTTAAATCTTCTACATTCTAAAATATTTTTAATGTTTAAAAGTGAAATCTTTGCCAGTTTTCATGTAAAATTATGATTATTTACTATAATGTTAAATAATAATAAGAGTCTTTGGAAATTGCATCGACATTGTTAGCTTTTAATAGGAGTGGTCTTCTATGTATGCTCTTTTTAAATCATCTCCCTGGATTTTGGAATTTAGCTCTCTTATTTTAGAAGCAAGTTGTGACACTTTGTCGCTGTTAAATCTTGAAACTATAAAATCACTATCATTGATATGGACCACAACTATTGTTTTGGAAATCAGTCTTCACACATCACATGCAGTCGGGCACTACGGTCAGTTACAAAGGTTTTATGTAGAAATTTAGTCTGTCAGCTGATATATTTTCATAAATAAGTTCTTAATGGTAAGATACTCCATGAGTTACCTCTGTTCATTTTAACAGACTTCATTTATGATAAATAATGGACAGATTTTGAGTAGTGCACATTGAAAATTCACACACGCACACACACACACACACACACACTTTTCACTCATTATTTTGAGGTGAGGCAGTTGGTCAGTGTGTGCTTTTGTCCCTTACCTAGGAAGAGCCTGAACTTTTAAAACTATTTTACAAAATTGGAGCACATACTTTTGACATTTCATTAGGTTGTTTTGATAATCAATTACTTAAGAATTTAAAGCCTGAAGTGAGGTTTCAGACTTCAGATAGATTCCAGAAGGGGGAAATGTTTGTAGTGTGATGATAACCTATACATTATGTCCACCACCCACCTGTAATTAGTCCCGTGTAGTGGGTTCATCTTATGTTCTCTATCCAGGCTCTCAAATACTATTTGGGAGTGGGAGAGGGTAAATTCCACTTTTCAGAAGAGGAAGACTTAGTTATGATGTATAAAAATATGTGACGTGATAGAAGATTATTTAATTCATTATCATGCCTGTTTGAAACTGGGTCAAGTTTTGAAAATTTTACTGTAGAAATAGTTACTAAGGATGTCACAGAAATGTAACACTCCCTCATAAGACAGAATAAAGAGCATTTTAACATATTCTTTGTGTCTATGTTAGTAACTTTACATCTAATGCTGAAATAGTCCTTGAAATTTGTGTTCCCAATCTGGTTTGAAAAATTCTCATTTTTTAAAAAATAGAGTAGCATTGTGAAGAGTAACTTAACTGCTTGAGATGCTGTTTCAAGTTATCCCTCCATATAACAATAGTTTTAAGCATTTTTTCCCCCTCTTCTTTTGGATGGGAACAGCAAAAGTTTCCATGTATGAGCTATAATTATAATAGGGGTTGTTAATGCAGTCTAGTTGTGTATATGTTCTGCTTCCTTAATGCAGAAATTTTTACAGTAATGCTTATTATCTTCCATTAAATTAAAAAAATAATCTGTGATTATTGTATGTATTATAACTGAGGGGGCCCACTTAGAACTATTGAGGGAGTCACTACAGCAATTTTACATTTTTTTTTTGTAAAATACATAGTATATTTCCTCACCCTTTTAAGAGAAACCTTTTTTCTCCTTCAGGTTTAATTATTTCTCTTTGACTGAAACTAAGACCGATCCTCTGGTAGCCAGTTAAAATGTGTGAAGTAGGAGGAGTAAAAGAAACTCCAATCGTTAGTTGTTAAGTTATAAAGCAAAGTTAATACAGGTATACACAGCAAAAGGATTTATTTAAAAGGATAAAAGAAAATTTTATAAACTTGCCTTGTAGAACATGTTGGACAGCATAAAGAAAATCTTGTAAGTGTTTAGATATTTTACTATAATACCATCTTAGCTGATGAATGTTGAAGTAGTTTACTTTTGTGTATTAACACTAACTTTAAATTAAATATTAATACTATATTATGCCTGTTTTCTTTTAAAGTCCAGCATGACTTAATTGGTATGGCTCTTTTAAATCATGCAGAGTATCCTTACAGAGTTTTCTTTTTTATGAGACTAAACGATACTCATTTTGGTAGGTCAAAGAATATGATTAAAAGAATCCTAGACGTTTTAATGTTTGCTATGTTTATAACAATTTCTACTTATGGATAATAGTGTGTAGATGTAAACTAAAATTGTATAGAAAGTTATGGTTGCATGTAAGTTTTTGACGACTTCTGTGAGCTTTTTAATATCCTGGATATCCTGGGCAATTATAAAGATCTTTTAAAAATGGCTATTACATACTTATCATAATTTTATTTCAGTTGAATATATGCTTCAGTTATGTAAAGTTGCTTAGAAACAAACTTGTACGGATATCTTATGATGCAGTCTAAAATTATAAGTAGATTTCTTGTAGTTGAGCTGGTTAAAATGTAAGTTATACTGCAGGTTTATTTCTCTGTTTTACATAGTAGAGTATAATGTCAAGATAATTCTGTGGTCTGTTATTTTGTAAAATTGCTTCCTTTTAAAAGTTTGCTCAAATATTGGGAGCTGCCGGAGTGAATACTTCACAATACTTTGATTAATTTAGTGTCTAATTTTATTTCAGTGAAGGTTAATGAGAATATTAAACTTGCCTTTACTGTTTCAACTACCTCACTTCTATAGCTCTAGAAAACATTTAGACTAATGTGAGATAATTTAATTTTTTCTATTTCAAGTCATTAGTCCGAGAAGTAGATAAGTTACAGATGCCAAAAGCAAATTTGTACAGCAATTTCATTTTTCAACTTTTAGTGCAACAAAATAGCATCATTATGATCTTTAATATAATGTTAGCTGGCAAAGCTAGCAAGTTTATCCGAGAAACATACCTTTATGTTTAACAGGTTCATCTCTTATAGGATTTTAAAATATGAGAACACTTACCCCAAAAGAAGTTTTGCTGACATGGTGTCACTGTGCTGAAGAGGCTGTTTGATGCCATAGTCCCTCCTTTTATTTTCAGATAGAACTTGTACCCTCTGTTGTAAATTCTGCTTGCAGCCTTAAACTGAAAACACAAACCATACCCAAACCTTGTTTTAGTTTTACAGTATGCCTGCAGTACATAGACCTGATATTTATTTTTTTCTGTCAAGAAATTATGTAGCTGGTAACATGTGAAAAGCAAGGAAACAAAACAAAAAGAGAATGAGCAAATATTGGAAGGACCTACTATTACTGCATAGACTGTGGTTAGAGAGCACTCACTGACTCTGTTGGTCTCGGTGGCTGGTAGTGACCTGCGGAGATTAACCATTTAAAAACCAGAGACTTCTTGCTGTCCTCCTGGAGAAAGTTTGCACCGCACTTGTGGTTCTGTGGTTGTTTGTGAGGCGAATGAAGCATTCACACAATCCAAAAAAGCAAAAGCTTTCAAACTCCTTTTTTTTGCAAGCACTATTACTGGAGAGACAGAATCATGTGGTTTGTGACCTCATAGTACTCACAGTCAAGTGGGACTGCCTACCACTGTGGCTTTCCCCCCTTGCTCATGCTCTCTCTTTCTCTCTCTCTCTCTCTCTCTCTCTCTGACAAAAGGCTTGTGGTAAGGCCCTTCCTGGCATCCAGAAGGATATAGCTTTTTAATTTTTGTGACTCATGAGGATTTGGATAGAATACAAATGCTGAAGGAGCCCAAACTCCTGTAAGGTTAAGCGTTTGTAGAGCAGAACTCTGCTGTTGTGGGCTTTCCTTTCTATCCCCCCACCCCTACTTTTTGTGCCTCCTCCTTTTATTTAGTTCATTATTGTGTCTGTGGAAAAGTGAGCAAAATTGGCTCAAGAGGCTGTGTGTGAAATCCTGAACAACAGTGATGATTTACAATAATTTACATCTTTGGATTGTATCACATTCTGGGGTCTGCTTCATATTTGCTGGGTGATTGGAGTCCTTCTGTTTTTCTTTTTCTTGTCTTCTTAAACTCATGAATCTGTAACTCATTGTAAAAAAGTTTACCTTTCCTAAGGTCTGGTTGCAAACTGCTTGCTGGGCTTGACTGTAATTGGCTGTCATGAAAGTGTTAGTCTGGGGATTCCTTTACAATTATTAAATCATGTCTGTCTAGTTTATGTATGATCAATATTAGATGCCGGCTCCTACAATAAAGATTAAATATAATTAGTATCTTTTGTATTATGTTTACCTTTATCTCATGGCTAGTTTGAGTATCTTATAAAAATGAATAGCAAAAATTGTAGCATAAGTTTATTGGATGAATCTTAGTTTTCTTTATGTTTGTAATAATTTTTATTTTTCAAGGAAATATACTCATTTTGTATACTCATTTTGTATAGTTTACTTGGATATTAACTTCAACAGAGCCTTTGATAGCAAGTCTTATACAAATATAAAGTAAAATTCTTATGTTGTAACTTAGATTGTTCAATGTTATTGATTTTTCTAAGCTCAGAATGGAGTGGGTTAACAGAAGCTGTATTTTTTGTTTATAATAGAAGCTTTTGAAATAAATTACAAAATGCTGTGTGTAGTAAGGAATAATGCACACAGAGTATGTTAGTCGTCTCGATTTGCTAATTCTGATTCAGAAGAAAATTGGAAACATCTTTGGGAAACTATCTCCTTTTTTGCCCCTTTGGACATGTATGTATAGAACTCATTTTCTTATTAGGAAGATTATATATCATAGGCAGAGAATTTCATATTTATGAATAGAGCTTCCTGTTTTCATCAGTTGAGAGAGATGGGGTATTTTTCAGCAAAAATTATAAAGCTGAACAGACCAATTTTCTAGGCATTTTTTTGCCATTTATCCATGCCACTCTGAATTTGCATGTTAGACTTCTTCCTAGTGTGATAGTAACCAGGAGTGGCATGAAGTAAATGAGTGGGAGGGTGGGCGGAGACAGTGAATTACAAAACATTATTTGGGGTGTATAATGGGGTAAGGACTGGGAAATACTGAGGAGGATGCTAGAGCCAAAATACCCCTTCGTATGGTCGTCCTAGCACAGTTCATTATCTGCTTTGGTTTATATTCGATAAAAGATAAATGTACTAATGTGTTCATAAGTTTCTTACAAAAAAGTAATTTGCCCAAAATACACTGGGAGGATATGGGAATGACTTTAATCCTTTATTATTCAAATACCTAGAACTTTTCCATAATAAATTTTTAGTGATAAAAAACCAGAAATACGTTTTAGTGTTTTATTTAAAATACATATTTATCATGCCTCATTGTGTATGTAAACAAGTTTTACATTGAAAAGTAAAAGCTTTCATTTAACATGCAGTTACTCATGCAAAAGGGAAAATTTATTCATTGATTCTCTTTCATAAATAAGGCGTACAGTGGGATCTGTAGCTCTAATTAATGTCTAAAGTAAGTTAAAGGAGGGCTTTGTCTATATAATTTGTGGAATTTTCAAACATAGTTCCATATGCACATACAATAGCAGCAGAATCAGGCAATTGAAAAAATGTAGTAGTCTGCTAAGTAAATGCTTTTCTTTTTTCAGAATGAGTTTTCAGTTTCTGCGTTTGGATTTGCTGACATCTTATAACTTTTTGCTAAATTTTTTCTCCCTTAAAATTTTTTGTTTTTATTAAGTGTACTTTGGCCCTCCAAATGAACTGTATATGTATTTGAATAATTTTTAAC
This sequence comes from Mesoplodon mirus, assembly GCF_964341445.2. NCBI lineage: Eukaryota > Metazoa > Chordata > Mammalia > Artiodactyla > Ziphiidae > Mesoplodon > Mesoplodon mirus. Next base: position 76,835,057 of record NC_138988.1, on the reverse strand, counting down.
ATCCATGTGTCTCTTAACTGCTTGTTCTGTTTTTGCAGGTAACCCTCCTGCACATAATTTTTGGGTCAGGGTAATCACTCTTATTGCTTAAGAGTTTAATAGATATTGTTGAATATGCCCTTTCTGTTCTGCGTGAGGCCCATCAAATTCTGGCAGGAGAAAGCAGTGAAGTCATGTGCTTTAAAGTTTGTATATCCATTATCCGCACACACACAAACACATGCATACGTACATACATACATATACTTTTTTCTTTTTATAAATTGAAAATCTATCCTCTTTGGAGCAAATATTACTTTGTGGTAAAAATTTAAAAACAACAGTGATAACTGGTACACATTTGATAATTGACAGTCTGTTTCATTAGAAATAGCTTACCACATGTGTTGAAGAGAGACTGACTCAGAAAAGTCACTGCAGATAAAGCTCTTGATTATGCTTAAAATCAGAAATGCAAACCACAGGGTTTTTTTTGGTTTTTTAAAGACCCTCAAAACTTCATTCTTTTAGGGGATATATTAGTATTTGCTATGTTGAAGTAAGTATCGAGTTTAAGTCTGCTATATAAATTATGTATTATAATGCCATGGAAATGAAATATAGCTTTGAACTTGAAAACAGTTTCACAAAAAGTAAAGAAGTTAGTTATTTGTTTTCCCATTGCCTTGTATTTAATACGTTTGTCAACATTGGTCGAATTTTTTATATTGTATATTGTTATATGATATGACTATAATGTTTTAAATGCTACATATATATCTTCATTGTTACCTTTTGAATCATTTTTTAATTTTCTGAATTAATGAACCTATTATATAATACAGTAGTTTTATCAATACCAGTCTTGTGCCCATTTCTATTTTTTTTGATTGTTTTAAACTTATATTTGTTGCTGTTCTATTTTTCTTTTAATTGAAAACAATAGAAGCAAAATAGGTTTGATGTAGGAATTTTACAAATTGTAGAAATCCTATTTTGGCTTAAAATGTTCTCATTGATTATGAGGTTTTAGCAAGGAATTTTCTTAATTTATTGTTTCAACTTGGTATGTGACAATTTTTTTTGGATTTGATGTATAGCTATTGAGACTTACATAGCATTTATTGGGCCTTTTATTGATGCTTTGAAAAATTTTTACGTTAGTAAAATATGTATAATTTTATTGCTATTTTAAATTATGATGATTATGAGAGATTTAATTCCACTTCCTTATTTTAATGGGGTATATATCCATGTTCACAGCTGCACACACATGTGTGGTTGTATGTGTGTACAAGGTATTATTTTTTGGTACTTAAAAAAATTTGCATATATATGTGTGTGTATGTATATATATACTAAAAAAAGTGGTATTTTTTGTAATCAGAGTATTCTTTGTTTTTCTCCTCAGTTTCTTTAAATTTTGTAAAAACCCAAAGCACTACCATATCCATGATTGTTTGAACAACTTCATTTGGTTAGTATTAGCAGCTCTCTGTCTAATGTGAGATAATGTGGAAGTTGGATGCCAAAAGAGAAAGTAGTTAACTTTTGTGTCTCCCTCTCTCCCCTTCTCTCTCCCCTTCCACTCCTCCCCCTTTCTTCCCTCTCTCCTCCAGGCTTTTTTGGTTTCTCTTTCTCTGTTTTGACATTTATAAAATCTCAAAGTAGATTCTTAAGGTTCTAGTAGGGGATATTGACATTAATCTTCACTAATGAATACGTAACAGGTTTGAAGCTTCTAACATTCAAGGCAAATCATTGTTATATCTTGTTATAGTACACCTCATTTGTTAGATGGTATTGGCATCTGATTACAGAGATTTTTTCTTTTAACATTTTTTAATTCCTTCCTCTGTGTTAATTTACTTTAACATTGTTTCATATGAATTTAGCCCTTTAATTATGAGGATTACTTTTTTCTCCCTTTGACTGTTTTTCAAAGTACACAGTGATCCATACTTGTTTAATGTAACTGTATAAATAATTCATGTTTCTTATAATTATTAGAACAATTCATCTTCTGCTGTCATTTTTCTAAGAAGAAAAAAAAAGTCGAGAACTTGCAGAAAATATGGGAAACATGCTCATATGACAGCTGAGGATGTGGCTAGGGTAAAGCAGGAAACTACTACCCACAATGCAATGTTACATATACTACCACTTAATAAAATTTATATCAGACATGCTACTGACAAAACCAAAGGAAAATAATATCCCAACTATACTAGTTAACATACTAAATATATCTAGGGAAAAGTGAAACTAATCTTTTTGGAACCTTTGTACTTAGAGAATATAGTAAATGAAAGTGTGGGACATCATAGTACATTGGAGCCTTTGTGCTATGGGACTTGTTTGTAGGTGAAACTCTCTTATAATGAGAACTTTTTGGATATTCACTTTCCTGGAAAAGGCACAAAAGGGCACCCTTTTTCTTTTTTGATGGAATTGTTGCAGTATTATATAGGGTTCGAGGACATTGTCATCTAGTAGGAAAAATAAGTTAAATTATGAGATGTTCATCACGATTATTTAAACTTTTCACCCAGCCAGGTATATTTCTTTACATTTTGCTTTAAGTTGTTTTTTATTGCCAGGTTTGAGATGGGGCTTGAATTGTTCACTGAAGCATTTTTCTTTTCAAAGTAATTGTTTTTCTTGCTCTTTCTTTTTATTTATCTTAACCTACCTATAGCTTACCTGACCAGTTTATATGCTTTACTAAAGGGGGGTTAATCTAAAGCAGAAAACTGCTTTTATAATGTGGTTGAAAAAGCTACAAAGATATCTTCTAAAAAAAAAATCAGGTTTTAATATATTTAGGGTTTCTGTGTTTAAGTCTTAATCTTTTGTGCTCTTAACTGTCAGACTTCAGTAATTTTGATGAATTTAGTACCTTAGTAATTTAGATGAATTTTGAGGTTTTATAAGGGACGTTTTAAAATATTTAAATAAGGGAAACATAATAGTTCTTTTGAATTGGTAAATAATGTATAGAAATTGTATTAGATAAAGAATAGAAAAGACTATTAAGTTAGTGTTACTTATGAAAGATTCTTTAGTATTCCAGTGTATAAGTTGTCACTGTTTCCGACCTTGCATGGTATTTGTCATCTCACCATTTAAACATTAATATATTGTCTATCTGTCTGTATCTCTATTAAGGCTGATTTGCTTAATTGTTTGAAGTATTTTCTCCTTAAGAGACTGCTTATCAATAACAGCTGTAGCACTGTGGCTTTTCTCCATGGACTCATGGTGGTCTTTGGAACAACGTTCTTCAACTTTGACAGGTGAGACAGAGGCTCTCCAGTGCCACTGCATTTGGATGAATCTAGCTGTGGTTGGAGAAAGTGCATCTTGCCAAAATATATGGGTGAGACCACACACAGCCTTTAAAATAGTTATTGTAGGCTTATTTTTAGGGATACATGTCTTGACAGTTCTTTTATTTGCATGCCAATTTCATTGCTGTGTATAGATTTTTCATTGGTTTCTGTAAAGGCAATTGCAGATTTAGGTCACTATTTGTTAAGCCTTGTGTATAATTTACACTGGAAAATACTCTGAGTTCAGCCATAATTAACAATATAGAGAATATATTGGAAATGAATCACTAGAATACTGATCTTTTTGTTTTTATAAATTTGACAGTATTCCCATTGGAAATCTCAATTTCCCAGACAGCTTAGTAGTCAAAAATTGCTCCAATTTGAACTTTAAGATTAAATAAATTATGAAAGAATTTGAAAATATTTATATACTTTAATTATATTAATAATAAAAAATTTGTGGTTCATGTTATTCAGAAGTACATATTTTTATAATGGTATAATAAAGCATTGTTCAAAATATAAGTTTTACACTTTAGTAAAAGCTTGAAAATTTTGAAACAAATTGCCAAAGAAGTCGGTTTCTTAGTGCATGGGCATAATATGCAAGCTATTCAGTCTTTTTATGGGATGATTAAAACTTTATTTAACTTAGTGAGCTATAAAAATTGACTACGTTTTTTTTTTAAAAGTATGTTTTGTCTTCTAAAACTGGCTTTTTCAGTGACCAGTAAAGAGCATGCTTTAGACTTTTAGAAAATATTGTTTCTTTTTATAAGATATAGTATTTGGATAGTTATTCATGATTCTTATTAAGTTATTAGTGATAACAGTATTAAAGCTTAATTTCTTCAGTCCTGGCATGTCTTAGTCACAAGACTTTTCACTTGATGATCAATGATGTTGGCTAGGTATATATTTATAAAAAATGAAATCAGCTATGATAAGATTGCAGTTTCATTCTAGATATTTTCATAGTGAAAACAGAATCTACTGAGATAATTGGAAATTCAGTTTACTCCCCACCATTATCCCAGTACCTTTCCATTGCTGAATGGTTCTGGCAGGAAAGTACTGGGGAAATTGTGTTCCTACAGCTTTTCCAGAGAACAAGTTTTCGGAAAGAAGAGAGAAGATAGTATACACAAAAAGACTGTTTAAAGAAAAATTTGGCCCTTGTCTCTCAGAAATTGGTCATGTATGTGAACCTTGACTGGATGCTAGATTTTTTAAAAAGCTTCGTAAGTCATTTTTAGGATATTTGAGGAAACTTGAATATGGAATTGATATTGATGATACTATGGAATATTTATTAAGTGTCATAATGCTGTTGCACATATATAGGAAAATATCCTTACTCTTAAAAGAGGTGCATGATGAGTTATTTTCATGAAGTCAGTACTATACTTAAATTCATACATAAAACAGATGTGGCAAAATGTTAACTATTGGTGAGTCCAGGTGAAGGGACTTTTTTTTTTTTTTTTTTTTTTTACTATTTATTTTAGGCATTCTGCTATTTTTCATATTAAACAATAACTTCTTTTTTTAAACATCTTTATTGGAGTATAATTGCTTTACAATGGTGTGTTAGTTTCTGCTTTATAACAGTGAATCAGCTATACATATACATATAACAATAACTTCTTAAAGGTGAAACATGTTTTGGAAAAGGTGTATGGGGATTTGATTTCAAAATGAAATCACATAGATGGGGAAAATTCATTCATTTTTATAAATAGTAAGTTTTTTTTTTTTTTGTAAAGAAGTGAATATGGGTAGCCTGGGCTATACATAGCAATTTTAGGTTTTAGTTTATAGTTTTATTTTTTACATTGAAATTCCATTCACATTAAAAGAACTACTTTTCACAAAATTATACGTGGCAAATATAAATTGAAAATGGTAAAATATTTTTGAAAATAGCAATATAAAAAATTTTACCTTTTTATTATAGTAACTCAAGTCTAGACCAATAAGCTAGAGGTTTTTAGAGGATCAAAATAAGCATCTGTTATTACTATGTCCTTGTTTATTAATTGGATGCTTCTAAGATATGTAAAAATGCCTTAAAAAGTTCGTTCACGTTAAATAAATACTACTGAATTGTACTACCGCTACTAAATTGTTTATACTATTAAATTATACTCTTTGAAGAAGTATTTTAATGAGCAGAAGCCTATATTTCTGTATTTAAATTATTCTGAATTTGTGTTTTTTTTAGTTAACACCCTACCAGAGATGTTTACATTTTTTCTGTCGAGGGCTAGATAGTAAAGATTTTTGCCTTTGTGTGCTGTAAGGTCCCTGTTTACTACTCAGCTCTGCCATTGTAGTCTGAAAGAGAGACGGTAAGTAAATTAGACAATAGGTGAATGAATGGGCATGCCTGTGTTTCAGTAAAACCATATATGCACGAACAGGCAGCTGGTGTGCCCCAGTTTGCCCACTCCTGCTACCTCTGTACTTTTATATATAGAACTTGGGTCCTAGTGGATAGCCTCTTTTATAGGAGAGGCAAGAACAGTTTGAAATAACGATCAAACTTCTAATTTACTTATTATAATGAAAATCTTTTCTTAAAGTATTCTAAAAATCTGGGTTTTTTTTTTTTTTTGGTTTTTGTTTTAATTGATTGTTATGTGAAAGATCATATCTGTGGGGCTTTATAACTGTCTTTTGAATTGAGTAGTGTAATTTCATCTTGATCATATAATTATATTGTGAATAGTTTTATAAGGCACCCCAAAATTCTTTTAGGAATAGGGTTGGAATCCAAATAAATAATCTTGATTATAATGTATCCCCAAATTATCATAAATCTCAGTATTTATATTAGTCGTTCATTATTACTAGTAAGAAGGATGGTAAAATTCCTATGCCTTTTATCCACAGAAATGTTTTCTTTTCAGAATTCACGGGATTTAATGCCCAAGCATAAAATATTTAACAGAAATCTTATCAGAGATGATGAGCTATTTTCCCTCGTTTTCATTTATATTTGAATTTAAATCTGAGTAGATAAAGGAATTAATTATTTTTGTTATTACTTAATCTCTAAAACATTCATTGCACCCATCACTGTACATATTATCCAAAGTAAACTAGTTTTCTGAGGATTCACCTACGTTAGCTAGACTGACTATTATTTATTGGGTGATGATGATGATTACAACAACTGAACAGGAAAAGAACACATTTTTTTCAATTGGTAAAGAGCAAATGAACCCATATTTTGATCTGAATTTGAGACCTTTAGTGTATCGTTACTACTATATAAATCTCATGAAATTTCATCATAAAGTCTTCCTCCCTTCTTTCTCTCCTGCAAGCTCTGGTCATTGCCTGCTCGCCCTCATTTTTGATAAAGTTCTTACATGATTGTTTTTATGCCACACCCCTTTCCCCAATATTTAATTATAAAACAGACACATAAATCATTGCAAGTAATGAGAATAGCCGTCTGGGGACTAAACACACGAAAGTACTAATAGACCAAACCTGAAAAAGCATCCTCCAAGGTCATTTAATGTGGATTCAGACTACCCTATCTACCTTAATAGATTTTTTTAAAAGGTAGCACTGTGCTGAAAGCAGTTTAACAAACAGGAAGAACATTTGATTAAACATACTTTGTTTAAAAAGTTAAGGAAATATTTAATATGTAGGCAAGATTTTTATAAATTAATTCAAAAGAGTTTTGGCATTTAAAGTTTTAATGTTCATTTAGTAGGAAGATGAACCTTTGAGGAATAAAACCTGGCCTAAAAATTAATGGTTAAATACAGATTTATTTATTATGTTTTGCCTTCTCTTTGTACAATTTTAAATTTCCAGGGTTCTTGTCCTTTTAGCTATCAGTTCAGTTTTTAAAAAATTAAGAATCCTAAAGTTTGCATACTTCTGGAAGAGCTTATGGATTATTCCATATAATTGATATATATGACAGCACTGCTCTGTAGTTATTTACTGTCTGAAATCTTTATAAAGCTTAATACTGGAAGTGTCAAAAAGAACAATTTAAAAACTTAATAGGTTTTATTTTTTAGAGCCATTTTAATTTTACAGAAATTTGAGTGGGAAGTACTGACTTCTATATACTTCCCCCAGCCCTCAGTTTCCCCTACTATTAACATCTTCCATTGGGGCCTGTGTTTGCTACAATTGATGAACCAATATTGGTATGTTATCTCCTGAAGTCAGTAGTTTATATTAGGCATCATTCTTTGTTCTGCAGTTCTGTAGGCTTGATCAAATGCATAATGTTATATACCCATTATTATAGTATCATACAGGATATTTTTTTCTAGAAATCGCCATAAAATTTTGGTTAAATACGCATAACAAAATTCAGTGTCTTAACCATTTTAACAACTGGTGTTTTTACTCTCTGTATAGTACTGTCTGTTTCAGAATGCCATATAGTTGGAATCATACAAAATGTAGCCTTTTCAGACTGAATTCTTTCACTCAGCAGTGTTCATTTAAGGTTCTTCTGTGTCTTTTTTGTGGCTTAAAAGCTGATTTCTTTTTACTGCTGAAAAATATTTCATTATATGGATGTACCACAGTTCGTTTATCCATTCACCTATTGAAGGAAATCTTGGTTGCTTCCAGTTTCTGGCAATTAAAGCTGCTATGAATATGAGTGCTGGTTTTTGTGTGGACATAACTTTTCAACTCATTTGGGTAAATGTCAATACTTAGGAGTGCAATTTCTAGATTGTTTGTTAAGACCGTGTTTAACTTTGTAAGAAACTGCCAAACTGTCGTCCAAAGTAGCTTTTACCATTTTGTATTCAGAGCAGTAAAGAATGAGAGCTCCCATTGCTCCACCCTTGTCAGCTTTTGCTGTTCTCAGTGTTTTGGATTTTAGCTATTCTGATAGGTGTGTAATGGTACCTCATCATTGTTTTAATTTGTATATTCCTTAATGGCAAATGGTGTTGAACAACTTTTCATATGCTTATTTGCCATCTATATATCTTAGGGAGGTCTCTGTTCAGATCTATCCTCTGTTTTAAATTAAAATTTTTTAAATTGAATTTTAAGAGTTCTTTGTACATAGCTCATTTGGTTTGTACATTCATTTGTTGATGGACACATGAATTATTTCCACCTTTTGGTTATTGTGAATAATGCTGTAATTGAACATTGATGTTTAAGTATATGTTCAAGTTCCTGTATTCAGTTCTTTTGAGTGTATACCTAGGAGTGGAATTGCTGGGTCATACAGTACTTCTGTGTTTAGCTTTTTGAGGAGCTGCCAAATCAGATATGTGTTTTGCAAATATTTTCTCCCAATCTGTGGCTTGTCTTTTCATTCTCTTTACGGTATCTTTCGCACAGTGGAAGTTTTTCATTTTAATGAAGTCTAGCTTATCAGTTTTTTCTCTCATGAATCATACTTTTGGTGTTTGTATCTAAAAAGTCTTTCCAAATTCAAGTCATCTAGATTTTCTCCTATCTTCTCTTCTAGAAATTAAATAGTTTTGAATTTTACATTTGGTTTGTGGACTATTTTGAGTTAATCTTTGTGAAAGATGTAGGGTCAGTGTCTAGATTCATTTCTTTTACATTTGGATGTTTAGTTATTCCGGCACCACTTGCTGAAAAGAGTATCTGTTGGACTGCCCTGCTCATTTGCGTGCATCTGTTTCTGGACTCTCTATTCTGTTCCATTGATTTAGATGTCTCTTCTTTTGCCAATGCTGTGCTGTCTTGATTACTGTAGCTTTATTATGGTGCGGTGACATATCAGTTTGTTGATATTCACAAAGTAACTTGCTGGGATTTTCTTTGGGATTGCATTGAAGCTATAGATCCAGTTGGAAAAAACTGATATCTTAACAATTTTGAGCAGGAGAGCTGTGTCAGTGAACACAGAATGTCTTTCCATTTTATTTCAGTCTTCATTGATCTCTTTAATTAGAGTTTTGTAGTTTACCTCATATAGATCTACATAGTTTATTAGATTAATATTATATATAAGTATTCATTTTTTTAATGTCAAGGTAAATGGTACATATTTTTAAAATTTCAAATTCCAATTATTGATTGATGGTATGCAGGCAAGTAATTGGCTTTCATATATTTACTTTATGTTCTACAACCTTGCTATTATTAATTGCCTATTGTTTCTAGGAGTTTTTTTATTGATTCTTTGTAATTTTATACATAGACAGTCACGTCATCTGTGAACAAAGATAGTTTTATTTCTTCATTTCCAATCTTTATACCTTTTATGTCCTTTCCTTAGCTTATTGCATTAGCTAGAACTTCTAGTATGATGTTGAATAGTAGTGGTGGTGAAAAGGGAATATCCTTGCCTTGTTACTGATCTTAGAGAGGAAAGAAAGCATCTAGTTTCTCACCATCAAGTATGACATTAGTAGGGTTTTTGCATGTGTTTGTTATCAAGTTGAAGGATTTTAATTTGCTGAGAATTTTTTATTATGAAGGGGTGTTGGATCTTGTCAAATTTTGTCTATTGATAGGAGCATATGGTCTTTCTTTTTTAGCCTGTTGGTATGATGGATTAGATCAGTTGATTTTCAAATAAATCCCACTTGGTTGTGGTGAACACTTCTTTTTATACGATATTGAATTTTATTTGCTAATATTTTGTGGAGGATTTTTTTGCATCTGTGTTCATGGAAGATATTGTTCTGTATCTTGCCTTATTTACAGTGTCTTTGTCTGGTAATAGAGGAATGGTAACCTTATAGAATGAGTTAGGAAGTGTTCCCTCTGGATCAGATTGTAGAGAATTGAAGATAATTGCTTCCTTATATTTGCTAGGAGTCACCAACGAAGCCATCTGGGCCTGGCGCTTTCTGTTTTAGAAGATTATTATCTATTGACTCAATTTTTAAAATAGATATAGGCCTATTCAGATGATTTATTTGTCATTGTGTGAGTTTTGGTTGCCTGTGTCTTTCAAGGAATTGGTCCATTTTATCTGAGTTATCAAATTTGTGGGCATAGAGTTGTTCACAGTATTCCTTTATTATCTTTTAAATGTCCATGGGATAAGTAGTAATGTTCCCTCTTTCTCATATTAGTAATTTGTGTTTTTTTTTCTTAAACTGGCTAGAGGTTTATAAATTTCATTTTTTTCAAAGAATCAGCTTTTGGTTTCATCAGTTTTCTCTATAGATTTTGTTTTCAATATCTTTAATTTCAGCTCTAAATTTTATTATTTCTTTTGCCTACCTTGGTTTTAATTTGTCTTTTTTCTGTTTTCCTAAGTTGGAAGCTTAAATTACTGGTTTTAGATCTTCTTTTCTAATATTAATATATGCATATAATGCTATAAATCTCTCTCTAAGCACTTCTTTTTCTGAATCCACAAGTTTTGGTGTGTTGTATTTTACTTTTCATTTAGTTTGAAATATTTTGAAATATTTTCAAACTTATCTTGAGACTCTTTCTTTGACCCATGTGTTTATTGATATAGTTGGTTTAATATCTACATCTTTGTAACTCTTGTCTATCACTGATCTTGTTCTTTGTTTCTCTCTCTCTCTTTCTCTTCTTGGCTTCCACTCTTTTTATGCCTTTCCTGGTTGGTGTTAATTGAGCATTTTATATGATTCCATTTTCTTTCCTCTCTTAATATATCAATTATACTTTCCTTTCTTTAAAAAGTTTTTTTGTGGTTATTCTGCAGTTTGAAATATATGCTTAAAACTATTCTGAGTCCACCGTGAAATAACGCTATATGGCTTCATGGGTAGTGCAAGTCCCTTTTTTTTTTTAAATTTATTTATTTGTTTATTTATTTATTTATCTATCTATGTATCTACGTATCTATGTATCTATCTGTTTTTGGCTGCGTTGGGTTTTCGTTGCTGCATGCGGGCTTTGTCTAGTTGTGGTGAGCGGGGGCTACTCTTCGTTGTGGTGAGCGGGCTTCTCATTGTGGTGGCTTCTCTTGTTGTGGAGCACGAGCTGTAGGCCTGCGGGCTTCAGTAGTTGTGGCATGCGGGCTCTAGAGCTCAGGTTCAGTAGTTATGGTGCGTGGGCTTAGTTGCTCCGTGGCATGTGGGATCTTCTTGGACCAGGGCTCGAACCCGTGTCCCCTGCATTGACAGGCAGATTCTTAACCACTGTGCCACCAGGGAAATCCAGTGCAAGTACCTTATAAAAGAGTATTCCCTCCTTTATAGCATTGTTGTCATTCATTTCCCTTCTCTATAAGCTATAATCATGGAACACATTGTTGCTATTATTATTTTGAGCAAACTAGTATTTGTTAGATCAATTAAGTATAAATAAAATTTTAAAAAGTTTTATTTTACCTTTTTTATTCCCTGTATAATGCTGTTTCTTTCTCTATATAGATCTGTGTTTCTGACTTAATCATTTTCTTTCTCTTTGAAGGATGTCTTTTAGCATTTCTTGCAAGGCAGGTTTGTTGGTAACGAACTCCCTTAAGTTTTTCTTTGTGTGTGTGAGAAAGTCTTTATTTCTTTTTCAGTTTTGAAGAATAATTTCGATGGACACAGAATTCTAAGTTGGTGGCTTCTTTCTTTCAGCACTTTAAATATTTCATTCACCTCTCTTCTTACTTGCATAGTTTCCGGAGAGAAGTCCAATATAATTATTATCCAATATTATCCTTGACTTCTTTAGGTAAGGTCCCCCCCCGCCCCTCTCCCCCAACCCCCCGTGAAATGGCTGCTTTCACCAAAATTTGCCATTGTTAGGCTTTGTTGCAAATCATGTTTATATGCCAATTTAGAAAAATGGCAAAATGTTGCATAATATAAAGAACAGAAAGCACTCATAATTCTTGTTCCTAGAGATAAAAAATTTTAAATCAGTGTTTTTTCTTTTTGTATATTTTTGAGACATCTATATTTATACATATATATGTGACTTTTTTAACTTAATTTTTAAGTTAACGTTATGGTATGTTTTCTAAATATATTAAGAATCTCTATAATACCATTTTAGTTACTAAATAGTATTCCTCCTTCAGGGTATTATAGCATTTTCACATGGTTGAACTTTTAGTTCTCTGTTTTTCTCTAATGTGCATGTGTGTATTTAAAACCTGTTTTTGTATTTGGGATCTTCAATTATTTTAAGATTTCTTTTGTTTCAGAGGCTGCTTGTTTTAGAGCCTGTTACTGCTTTTGTTTTTAAATAGTCATCAGTTTAACATTATTGCTTCATGTAATTCTATTGAATACAAAACATTTTTACTTATTTTGATGCTTTTTAAACTTCCAACTTCTGTGGTTTTATGGCTTTGTGCCAGGGATAATGAAAAGCCACAAGATTAAAATGACCCATATTTTTGAAGCATCAATTTTAATTTCTGGTAAGTAATTTTTAAAATATAATTATAAACATGGATGTATTGTGAGATCAAGGTAAAGTTAACAGGAAATTTAAATCTAAAACTGGAGATGCCAAAAAATTTTGATAAATTCTAGTATTTTGGTGGAGAGTTTTGAGAAATAAATTGGTTTAATTTGCAGCATGTGATATTCTCAAATTTTATCACTTAGTTCATGAAATAATGATTATGTTCTTCATCATCAGTCATTTACTTTTCTCATTTGAGCAGACTTAGTAGCTGTGTATGTTTTACAATGTATTGTTATGGACTTTTGAGTTATTTGTCATTAAGAATTAGGTAACATTTTAATAAATATTCTTTACATTTGTTAGACATATCTTGTAAGATTTGTTCCTGGTTTTTGTAAATGATTGTTTTGATATGTTACAGGTAGATCAAGACACATGTCTGGGAATTAACTGTGAAACATCTTTAATTCTCTTCTTCAATCCCTTCTTTTTCCTTCATTTAAGCAATTAAATTAAAATTAACTGAAAAAGAGTATTATCAGTAGTTTTTCCTGTTATGAAGTTTATACCTGTATTTTGTTGAAATGTAGAAAACAAAATTTCTTAATGGCACCATCATTCTTCCAGTCACTGGATTTGCTATTTTATTCATTGACTCCTTTATTTTAGTTGATTCTTATCACTTGTTTCTCTATAGCCTTTCTTTCCCTTCTGTTTTTCCAACTTGGTTTATACTCTAAACTTCCTGATCCTTGCCTTATGAATTATGACCTCATTTCTCTGTCTCGAAATTTATCCACTCTAGTACTTTTTTGTTTTTACTTTTGTTACTACAGACCTCTTATATACTTATGTGTAGTTAGGTAGGTTAAATGCTTGTTCTAGGTAATGGTGCTAAACGTCATTTTCCAAACTTGTTTCTTGCTGTCTTCACTTCTCTTTATTCCTGTGTCTGTAATGGCTTGCTTGTCTCCACTTTCTGAAGTCCTGGTCATAGTCCAAGTTATCACAAGCCCTGCCTTTCCTTAAAACTTTTTAGTGAACTTCAGAGTGAGAACAACATGAGGTTCTAGAAAGGAAACAGCTCTGGAGTTTGTCAAAACTGTGTTCCATCCCTGGCTCTGCAAATGCTCGACTCTGTGATTCAACCTCTGGAATTTTCTGCTTCTTCATCTCTAAAGTGGGCATAATCATTTAATGGATATTATGAAAATTAGATAATGTTTGTAAAGTGCCTAATACGAGGAGCTGATAAGCAAATTATTTATTGAATCATTTATTCAGTACATATGGGATGTCTACTCTGTGCCCGGTTTTCCCTAGGTGATGAGCTGCACAGGGAAGTAGATGTTGAAGTTTTAAAATTTTACATACCATTAGTAATTTAGGGGAGGGGAATTATGAAGGTGAGAGAAAGTAAGATTGTCTTTTATGTTTTCAGTAGCAAAAGCAAAAGTCCCTATGCTTGAATGTCAGAAAGACCTACTCCTACTGCAGCTTAAGAGACTATGTACAGAATGTTTATCAACATATCTTTAGGTCTTTTGGAACCAGGGCAGCTTTAGGATGGTGTGATTTTGGGTAAACCTCAACCTCAGTGTTTTCATCTATAAGACAGGGTTAAGAGTGTACTCCCCCTATCCTTGGACTTCTGTAAGGATGTGATTAGATAATGTATGTAAGCAAATTATCACAGGGCTACAGTGCTGTTGTCAGTCCTCACAGTAACACTATGAGAGATGAGGAAGTGGAAGTACATGAATTCTAAGTGACTTATCCACAGTCTTGCAGTTAATAGTAATGGCAGCAAAAGCAGCTGCCATTGCCACCTACCTCTCTCACTGCCTTCTGTGAGTTTGTAGTTTCTGGTCTCACCAAAGTTTTGTCCATGTTGTTTCTAATGCAGATCTGTGTTACACAGGGGAATAGGCAAGGGGAGAGAATCACAGTGGCTTTTCCTTGGCAGTTATGGTTGATAGGAAGTTGCATATCAATGATATTTGCTGATGGTCAAGAGTCTAGAGAGTCTGGAGAAGTCCTGTATGTCCAGAATTACTATTAGATTGCTGAAAGGTCAAAGGATTGATAATCTCATTGTGGTTCAGATTAACTTCTAAGAGAACTCTTTGTTCTACTTGGTGATACCATTGATATAAGAGGAAAGCTGTGTTATCTTTGAATTTTGAAGGGTATAATTTAAATTTTTCTTCTATCACTTAATAACTGTGACTTTGGATAAACCACATAACCTCTGAAATGCTATCTTAAATCATTAAAACTGATGATAGTGCATCTTGAAAGATTATCGTAAGGCTAAAATGAGATAAAGTTTAACTCCCTCTGACATAATGCTTAGCTCATAGTAGATGTGGCATTCATGAGTTATCTCATTTCTTTGTCAGCTGTGAAGATTCTTTTTATCTCCATTTTGCAAATGAGGAAGCAGAAGCGCAGAGAAAGGTTGTGTGAATTGACCAAGGTCACACAGCCAATAGGTAGTGGATCTAAGATTGGAACCCAGATCTGTCTGCCCCCGTTGCTAACTAGAATTCTGTATAGAAGAGTTATGTTTTAGGTGGGGTTTAGACAGGAAAATGTTTGTGAGATCTGTTAGATTTTATTTTCTCAAGGCCAGCCTTCTCAGTTTCTCTCTTTTGCTTGCAGTGTAGTGGTTGAGGCAGACTTCTTGGGGAAACTTGGCTTTCCCATTTATTTGCTGTGTGACTGGATGCGAGGTACTTCACTTCCCTGACCCTCTGTTTCCTCATTTGTCAACTGGGAGTAGCAAGGTATCTCTCTCAATGGGATTTTGTGATGTCATACTGTGGAATGCTTCAGTATATAGAATAAACCCTCAGTTGGTGTTAGCTGCTGTTATTATTTGACATTAGAATCAATAGTGTGGAAAGAGTTTGGAATTGGACAGATGTGGAATCGGTATAACTCTTCACACTTTTTAGCTTTGAGTGAGTTAATTGTTTGGAAACTTAATTTTTTTCTTATCTTTAAAAAGAGATAATAAGACCTACCGTACAGGACTTTTGTTGATGTTTAAAGGATAACATGTTAAAAACAGTGCCCAGAAGAGTATATACAAAATAAATGTTAGCTTTTTCTCCCGTTCTACTCCCCACTCCTGCCATTTTTTGAAATCTTCAGCGTACTGGTCCTTCTCCAGAAGGGATTCATTTGGTCCTAGGACAGTTCAGTTCAGAACTGACTGCAGCGCTGCAGATGTAGTGCAGCCTGTGCCTGGCAGACAGTCTCAGTCTCAGGTCTTCTGGGCCATATTAGCTTAGTAGTTGTCTTCCTTTTTGTCTCCAAGTGAAAGCAAGAGACCTTTTTACTTCGCGAATAATTTTAAAATTTAGACTGAATTTGTCCAAAGAAAGATAATTGCATTTTAATATTTAAATAAGAAGTTGTTACTGTTAAAAAAAATTCATACTTCAGTCTTCTCTGTACTGGTGTTAACAGCTGACTATTACGATTTTTCTTTAAAATCTTTCAGCAAGCATATTTAGTAATTATCTCACCCTTAGCTGTCAGACTCACCACACATGACATAATGCAGGTATTACTGATGGATATTTTCTTATAGTTACCTCTTTTTTAGGAACTGAGGATAAGAAAGGTAATTATACATAAATGTTTTCTAAAAAGTCTATATATTAGTCTATCAGTTAATATATTATCTGACTTCTCAATAAATTATTATGATATCTTTTGAATATAATACCACTAATGATTAGATAGTATTTCACAGATTACTTTCTTAAAATTTACATGGTCGGGCTTCCATGGTGGTGCAGTGGTTGAGAGTCCGCCTGCCGATGCAGGGGACACGGGTTCGTGCCCGGGTCTGGGAAGATCCCACATACCGCGGAGCGGCTGGGCCCGTGAGCCGACCGCTGAGCCTGCGCGTCCGGAGCCTGTGCTCTGCAACGGGAGAGGCCACAACAGTGAGAGGCCCGCGTACCGCACAAAAAAAAAAAAAAAAAAAATTTACATGGTCATTGTGAGAGTAAAATATTACATTTGATGAGACCCTTGAGGCTCACCCCCTTTGACTAAGTGACTCAAGTCCCATTGTGTATGTAATTCCCAGAGCCAGGACCAGATCTCAGATTTTAGTTGATATTTTCATGAAAACATCATTGTTTACTTACAACCTTCCTTGTTCCAAAAAGACCTTAAAATGACTTTTAAAAGTGGAAACAGCATTGCAAGATAGAATACATTAAGAGTGAGTTATAAAATGAGGCAAAAGGAATATAAAGTCAGAAAATAGGATGGTGTTCAGGAGTCAGGTTTGTATGTGAAATGCATACAGAACATAAAAGTTTAACTCTTGTTAAAGTTTGAAGCAGCAGTAAACCTGAGAACCTCTCACATAGGACCGGAAACTGAGCACAAATAAATATGTATAAAGTATTCATTGCAGCATTGATTGTAAAATCAAAAATAAAAACCAATCCAGATATCAAATAGGGGAATGGATTAGTAAGTAGAAACAAATACATAGCGTGGTTGTCGTTGGACAGTTTAAATGAACTAAGTCAATAGGTACTAACGTGAATGGATACATTTTAAAAACAAAGGAGTGCAAAAAGTAGACTGTAGAGGGACATGTACAATAATGACATTACTGATGCAGATTTTTTTTTTCTGAAAATACTAGGTTTTATTCACCTCCCTGTGGTAACCAATAACCATACTATTAGTTAGTAAGATTTCTTTATAGTAACTGTCACCTGAAATACAAAAATCCATTAACAATCTAAGTTATCAGGTGAGGTCTTACTGGAAATTCTTAACCATACACTTGTCTTGACAAGTGGTGTTTTTGAAATGCTGAATGGTCTTCGTATAAGCCACTGTATTTCTGTAACAAAGTAATGAAAGGCACAGCTAGCGCAAGCGAACTTAAACCCATTCAACTACCGCTGAAACAATACTGTGGTTCTTCAGGAAAAAAATTAGCAAGACGAAAAATCCGGTTCATTTCACAGTTCTGGTCATTTTCATAACTGTAATCTAATAGTTACAAGATACAAATACTCCAGGAAGAGCCAGATATGTAGTAATGAACAAACATGCGTGAGAGAACTTGCGCATTCAATGTATCTGGCAGAAAAACTAGTTAAAATGCTAAGTAGAACAAATTTGGTCTTTAAAATATCAGTTCCTTTCCTTTCAAAAAAAAAAAAACGAGTCTACCAAGAAAATACAAAAACATAAGGCTGCAAGTAAATAATAGTTGTGTTTAGGCTGTTACAGTTCAGGTTATCCTCAAGACCACATACATCCTGCTTCACTGCTGCTTGCATTCTGCTGGGTTTTGATGCAGATTTTTAAAACAACACCATACCATGTTTTATGCATAAGAATAGTATTCCAAAACCTGGTGAGAAGGATACATACCAACTATAGATTAGTGGTTATTTCTGAGAAGGGAAGGAGAGAGAGTGAGGGAAGATAGTATAAAATGGATATCAGTTATATCAAACAATGTATTTTAAAAAACTGGTGGTGACTTCTTAGTGTATTTTCAGTAATGTTCTATCTTTAAAGTAATTCATAATTTAAAAAATGTTAGCATGAGAAGTTTTAACAAAAAACAGGTAGCAGTATATCATTAGAATTTAATAACATGTTCTTATTTTTTACAGTTGTCTTTATAGTAAGTGATTCTGGATTTTTATTTATGGTAGTGAGTAAAAAGATTTCCCGTTAAAATTGAAGTAAAAAAAAAGGGTTGATATTTGAAGAAATTATTAAGTAAATAAGAATGTAGTAGTATGTTGGTATGCAGAATTGTTGAAGATGGAATATGAAAAACACATTGGGAAACACCAAGTTTTTAGATTCAGTTTCTTACAAGGTTAAAAGAAGTATGTTACTCATTCTTTCCTGATGCTGAGACTAGAAAATTTCCTATGGCCCCTATAGGGAAGACAGTATATAATTTAATGTGTGTGACTTGTATCGTAAATGCAGGACGCACTCGTAGGTACGCGTCTCCTACAGTGCCTTGCTATCGACTGACATTATCACTCCAAAGTGCGGTTAAGTGGAGGAGAGGAATGTTAGGTGGGAAGATGGGTTGATGGACAGCGAATGGGCAAAAAGTTGTGTTCTTTCCAATGATTTGTCTTTATCAAGGGATAGGTTTTAAGAGTATCTTAAAGTAGCTCATAGCTCGATTATTGCAAGAAATAGTTGGATTTATAAATAGTACTCAGAGAATATTGAATGTAGACTTTAATATGTTATGCCAAATATGCATGCTACTGTACCTCTGTTACATGTAAAATTTACATGTAAAGTACAAATACGTTTTAAAACATTACTGGATGCGTAGTAGCTTTTGTTATCTGTATTCTTCATCAGTGTGACATAGCTATTATGTTTGAACATGCGACTTTTTTAATGTTAAAAAAGCAATATGCTGACTTAAAATGGTTGGAAATCACTATTGTTGAATTGCCAAACTGCATATGCTTCAGTCTCTTTCTAAATATTGTTACTTTCAGTTCTCAGTGATGATTCTTGAAAGGTACATAGATTGCAGTCCTTCTTGGTTGCCGATTAAGTAGTGACTTATGTCTCAAGGTTAAGGTGGAACAGATTTGACATCATATTGTGAAAGTTGAGGAGCTGAAGGTAGATGTGCCAGATAAGGGAGGTGAGCTCAGGAATTACCTGATGACAGCACTGGGATTTTCTTTAGAAAATAGTATTAGGTAAATTTTAGTAGGAAGTGAGTACTTGAGGCCCCACAATTTCGTATAATAAAAGTGTGACCATAGTAATGTTAACCTGGAAACTTTTTAAGGCAGATAGAACAATTAGCCTTTCTCAGCCATAAAAAGATAAAATTATAGGAAAGCAGTGTGCAGCATATCTAACTCTGAATAATGTATTATTTTAGTATACAAAATTAATGCTAAATATTTTTTAAAAGTTACAAGATACAAAGGTAATAACTAAGTGTGGTGGTTTGCCACAAGTAATAGGGTAAATCATTTAAAGTTGGGAAGATGCAGTTTAGTTTTGGAAATAAGAAAAATTTGATTTAAATTTATTAATGTTCATACACAGTTAAAAATTGTAACAGACATCTATATGTATATACATAAATTTTGCCATTTTTACCATTTAAAAATGTACAGTACAGTGGTCTTAAGTACATGGAATGGTTGTCTAACCATCACTACCATCTATCTCCAGAATTTTTTCATCTTCTCAAATTGAAACGCAGTACCCATTAAACAATAACATCTCATTCTTCCCTTCCCCAGCCCTGGCAACCACCATTCTGTTTTCTCTCTCTATGAATTTGACTGTTCTAGATACTTTATATAAGTATAATCATACAATATTTGCCCTTTTGTGACTGGCTTATTTCCCTTAGCATAATGTCTTCAAGATTCATTCATGTTGTAGTGTGTTTCAGAATTTCTCTCTTTTTTTTAAAGCTGAATTCTGTTGTATGTATATACTACCTTTTGTTTATCTATTCATCCTTTCTGTGAATTAGGATAGGTGTCCTTTCTGGGCAAATCAATTAGAGTTCCATTCTGGGCTAAAAACCCTTGACGATACAGACTGGTGAGAAGATGACACCTTCGGATTAAAAAGCAAGAAACAACAACCACTCCCTTCTTCTGGTGTACTTTGCCTTGCACCAGGGTGCACCCCTGGATGGTTCAACTTGTACCTACTCACTCAGCCAGGTGCTTTTGTGCAGGGTATAAATCCTCTAACCGTGCTTGATAGTTCTGCTCGTTTGTGTATTTCATATCTTTAAAACCATGTGCCTTATCCTTTACTACTTCATTTTTTTTTCATTCATCCGTTGTACTGGTTAAGAATATATAGTACATGTACTTAGTGCTGGAGACATAGAATGGATAAAGGACATTAAAGTGTATTAGGTGGTAAGTGGATGAGCAAAACATTATAAGGATGGCAGAGGAGGGGTACATAACCTAGCCTCAGGGGATAACAGTTGGGCTGAATGTGATACTTAAACTGAATTTTTTTTTAACATTTTTATTGGAGTATAATTGCTTTACAATGGTGTGTTAGTTTCTGCTTTATAACAAAGTGAATCACTTATACATATGTTCCCATATCTCTTCCCTCTTGCGTCTCCCTCCCTCCCACCCTCCCTATCCCACCCCTCTAGGTGGTCACAAAGCACTGAGCTGATCTCCCTGTGCTATGCAGCTGCTTCCCACTAGCTATCTATTTTACGTTTGGTAGTGTATATATGTCCATGCCACTCTCTCACTTTTTCCCAGCTTACCCTTCCCCCTCCCCATATCCTCAAGTCCATGCTCTAGTAGGTCTGTGTCTTTGTTCCCGTCTTACCCTAGGTTCTTCATGACATTTTTTTTTCTTAGATTCCATATGTATGTGTTAGCATACGGTATTTGTCTTTCTCTTTCTGACTTACTTCACTCTGTATGACAGACTCTAGGTCCATCCACCTCACTACAAATAACTGAATTTCGTTTCTTTTTATGGCTGAGTAATATTCCATTGTATATATGTGCCACATCTTCTTTATCCATTCATCCCATAAACTGAATTTTAAGAGAGTAATTATAGCTAACACTTGAAGTGTATCTTGCATGGCTCATACCCGTTAAGGCTTTATATACATTAACTCATTTACATCTCAACCTTACATGATAGCTACCATTATTGTTAAGGTTTACATATAAAGAAGCTGTGACACAGAGAGGTAAGGACTTTGCCAAGATGATACAGGATTTAGTTCAATTTGGAATAAGGATTCAAATTAAGGTAGTTGGCCCCAAAATCTGTGCTCTTAAACATATTGCTGCAGTGTATCTCAGGACTCGTGGAGTCCCAGGGTTGGGATAAGAGAGAGGGTTGTGACACAGGTGGTGGTCATTGTGGGGTCTTTAAGGGAGATAAGTTTGGGAATTCCAAAGAGATGGACTGTCTAGATGGAACATCATGTGCAATGTCATAGAGGCTTGAGAGAGCACAACCATTTTGAGGGAACTGCAGGTTCTATGCTTGGCCCTTGGCTGATATTTGTGAAGGGTTGGTGGGCGATGAGACTGGGAAGTAGATGGATTTAGATAATGAAGGACTTTGTATACCATGTTGACATTATCCTGAAATCCTCCACTGCTTTGAGGATGTTAGTCTGTATGTTAGTTCCCTTGGTCTATGTTTAAGTCAAAATTTATCCCCACGTCTACCTTCATTTATCAGTACATCTCTCTGAGTGGAGGGAGTAGAGGTGGGGCAGGGCATGTCGTGGAAGATGAGATTACAGACATATTAGGGGCTCCATTATGATGGGCTTTTGAACTTTTGAATAATATAAGTGAAGAACAGGATTCCACAGAATTTTAATTAGTGATAATTTTCTCATTGTACTTGGAATCTGGAAGTTTTAAATTTCATGAATTATTTGAATATTTTTTCCAGGAAGATTATTCAAATATTCATCTTGTTTTACTTATGAAATAAGCTAGTTATCAAAAATTTATATCACAACTCCTCTGTCAGTTAAATTATTTTTATATTGCTTAAAGGTCAGAATAAGCACTTTCTGTGTTTACTGTCTTATTCATGAATGATTTATAGTTCTCCTCAATATGTCTGCTTGTTGTCCAAGAATGCCACAGTCAAGTGTTTTTTAACTGATTGTTCTGTCATTCTTTATAATCATCTTTACTGAACAAGTCACAGACTTATCATTGTACTCTCCTCAATGTAATTCTTGCTCATAAATTGTAGTGCTTTGAAGAAATCATTCAGTTCTTTTGAAATGACATTTAAAATGAAATCAACTTTTAGTTGTTAGAAAAAGTAACAGCTGTGACTTTGTAAGCTACTGTTAGTGGCTTTGGAAGCTAGTTGGTTAGCTAGTTGTCATAATGAGGTCATTTTCCAAAAGAAGATGAAGTCATTTGCCATCTTGTTTTAGTCATACTGGGCTTTTTCTTTGACCAAATATTTTCAAATTACACACTCCCACCCACTTATTTTCATAGTTACTAATACCTTCATGGAATAAGATAATGATGGAACTTTTAAAAGGCAACAGTTTATACTTAACATGGTCAGTATGTGATTTGTGTTTTATATCAGAATTAGAAAAAGGCCTCTATAGACTTGAAATATTATTAATTTATATTTCCTAATGGGAGAGCTGAGTGGTGTGCGGTATTGTGTGCATAAATCTCAGCACCCAGAATTTGAATTCTACCAAGAATTCTGTTCTCCCAAGTCCCTGTAAGTTGATGATCTAATCAGATCCATGTAATCTCTACCTGCTTGAATTCCTGTTTTTTTTAAAATTAGCAATGGTAAACTTTTAAATTAATTAATTGATTGATTAATTTTATTTTTGGCTGCGTTGAGTCTTCGTTGCTGCACGTGGGCTTTCTCTAGTTGTGGCGAGTGGGGACTACTCTTGGTTGCGGTGCGCCGGCTTCTCTTTGCGGTGGCTTCTCCTGTTGTGGAGCACGGGCTCTAGGCGTGCAGTCTTCAGTAGTTGCGGCATGCGGGCTCAGTAGTTGTGGCTCGTGAGCTCAAGAGCACAGACTCAGCAGTTGTGGCGCACCAGCTTAGTTGCTCCACGGCATGTGGGATCTTCCCGGACCAGGGCTCGAACCTGTGTCCCTGCATTGGCAGGCAGATTCTCAACCACTGCACCCCAGGGAAGCCCTTGAATTCCTATTGCTTCACCATATGTCACTCTAAATTCATTTCTTGTCTCTGGCCCTCCAGATCCACTTGTGATGGAAAATTAACAGGTAGTAGAGATAAGATGCAACTATCCCAGTTATTCCCATCTGTTTTTTTACTGGTGCCTGAATTGTCTTTTCTTCAGGGTTGTAGCCCATATAAACCTGTATGTTTATTTTAGCCTCATGATTCCAGATGTATCAGAAGGACTGATTCTAGATACTTGATGACTGTCTAATCCAAGTGTCCTTTTCTTTGTGAAAGAAGAATAATTAGTATATGGTTGTTATTCAATAATATAAAAATAGTTATATATAATTTAGAAAGATACTTCTGTAGTGAAAACTCTGAGGTATTAGAATTTATCTAATAATAATTAATCTGAAATCTGGGATAAATGGAGAGCCCCAAACTAGACTCAGTTGCAATTAAAAATTTGCTGTAAGAACTATAAAACAAGAATAAGTAATTATTAAATAATGTCACATTGGATTACAGAGTTTAATATAAAGATAATATAAGAAAAACTTATGGAAAACAGAAATGCAATGGAAAACGAATTTGTTTTCAGTCGTAGTAAATATGTCTCTATGTTATAATATTTAAAAGCTGGAATTTTTTAAATACTGATTTTTGCATGTTAAATGATTCTTGCATTTCTGGAATAAACTTTACTTAGTTTTGCATTATCACCCTGTGTATATGTCTGGATAGCATTTTGATGGATGTTTAGTCCAATTTTTATTCACCTTTTAGTCTGTTTTATTTGTGTATGTTTGTTTGAACTTTCTGTATAGTAAACAGTGATGCTGCAAATATTCCTGCAGCAAAATCTTTAATCTCACTCTTTGCATAAATTCTGTGACTGGAATTACTGTATGAAAGAGCTATTTCTGGGAGAAAATAAAATGCATACCTATCCATTTATGTATTTGCTTGCATATACATTAAAAAAATCTCTAGAAGGGTATACAAAAAACCAGATAATATTGGTTGCCCCTCAGGGAACTGGATAGATGGCAAATGACTGTAGGAGGGAGATTTTTCAGTCTGTATAACTTTTAATTTTTTAACTCATTGAATATTGAGTCATGTAAATGTATTTAATCCCAAAATAAAATTTTAAACTTTTATTCTGAATTAATTTAAGCTTTTCAGAAAAGTCTCAAAAATAGTACGATGAATTCATGTATACTCTTAACCCATCTTCCCCTAATGTAACAACTTATCTATCCGTAGTACAATTATTAAAACCAGGGAATGAATTTTAAAAAGCTATTAACTAAATTACAGACTTTATTTAAATTTCACCGGTTTTCCCTTACTCGCCTTTTTCTGTTCCAGGAATCAGTCTAGCATCCTGCATTGCATTCAGAGGTTCTGTCTTTCCTTTTGTCTTAGTTTCTCCCAATCAGTGACAGTTCTTAATTTTTCTGTGTCTTTCATGACCATGATACTTTTGATGAGTACTAGCAACCATTCTGTAGAATGTCTAAGAGATAACTTTTTAAAAGGACTTTTTATAAGAACAAATTTAAAGATATGTCAGTGATTTTTCCCTTTTTCTAAAAGATTGATGACATAAAACACACATAGAGAAGAACACAAATCATAAGAGTACAGCTCAGTGAGTTTTTGCAAACTCAACACACCCATGAAACCAACATGCAGATCAAGAAATAGAAGATTGTCTTTGTCTCAGAGGCATCCCCCTTCATGCTCCCTTACAACCACTGAGCCCTTCACTACCCTGCTTCCCAGTTCATTTTATGAAGCTAGTATTTTCTTGATAGCAAAACCAGAAATCACAAGGGAACCATAGACTATATTATCTCTTACAAATGTAGGCACAAAAATCCTCCAAATTGCTAGCAAACTGTAACATATAAAAAAGATTACACACCAAGACCAAGTGGGATTTACCCTAGGAGTGTAAGGTTGGTTCAACATCAAAAACATCAATTAATGTAATAATGCTATATCAATAAGGGACAAAACCACACGATCATCTCAGTAGACATGGAGATAGCATTTGACAAAATTCGACATATTTTTCCAATTAAAAACACAATAAAGTAGGAATAGAAGAGAACTTCCTCAACTTGATAAAGAACATCTACAGAAACCCACAGCCTACATAATACATGATGGTGGAAAACTGAAAGCTTTCTCTTTAAGATCAGGAAAAAGAGAAGGATGTCTTCGCTCACCATTTTCTTTTTCTTTCTTTCTTTTAAAAAAAATTTATTTCACTTATTTATTTTTGGCTGCATTGGGTCTTCGTTGCTGCGTGCAGGCTTTTCTATAGTTGTGGCGAGTGGGGGGCTACTCTTCGTTGCCACGCACGGGCTTCTCATTGCGGTGGCTTCTCTCGTTGCAGAGCATGGGCTCTAGGTGTGCGGGCTTCAGTAGCTGTGGCTCATGGGCTCTAGAGCGCAGGCTCAGTAGTTGTGGCTCACAGGCTTAGTCGCTCCGCGGCATGTGGGATCTTCCCAGACCAGGGCTCGAACCCGTGTCCCCTGCATTGGCAGGCGGATTCTTTTTTCTTTTTTCTTTTTTTTACATCTTTATTGGAGTATAACTGCTTTACAATTGTATGTTAGTTTCCGCTTTACAACAAAGTGAATCAGTTATACATAAACATATGTTCCCATATCTCTCCCCTCTTGCGTCTCCCTCGCTCCCACCCTCCCTATCCCACCCCTCTAGGTGGTCACAAATCACCGAGCTGATCTCCCTGTGCTATGTGGCTGCTTCCCACTAGCTGTCTGTTCTATGTTTGGTAGTCTATATATGTCCATGCCACTCTCTCATTTTGTCACAGCTTACCCTTCCCCCTCCCCATATCCTCAAGTCCATTCTCTACTAGGTCTGTGTCTTTATTCCTGTCTTACCCCTAGGTTCTTCATGACATTTTTTTTTCTTCTTAGATTCCATATATATGTGTTAGCATACGGTATTTGTCTTTCTCTTTCTGACTTACTTCACTCTGTGTGACAGACTCTAGGTCCATCCACCTCACTACAAATAACTGAATTTCGTTTCTTTTTATGGCTGAGTAATATTCCATTGTATATATGTGCCACATCTTCTTTATCCATTCATCTGATGATGGATACTTAGGTTGCTTCCATGTCCTGCCTATTGTAAATAGAGCT
This sequence comes from Mesoplodon mirus, assembly GCF_964341445.2. Lineage (NCBI taxonomy): Eukaryota > Metazoa > Chordata > Mammalia > Artiodactyla > Ziphiidae > Mesoplodon > Mesoplodon mirus. Next base: position 76,808,521 of record NC_138988.1, on the reverse strand, counting down.
GCAATGAACATTTTGGTACATGACTCTTTTTGAATTATGGTTTTCTCAGGGTATATGCCCAGTAGTGGGATTGCTGGGTCATATGGTAGTTCTATTTGTAGTTTTTTAAGGAACCTCCATACTGTTCTCCATAGTGGCTGTACCAATTCACATTCCCACCAGCAGTGCAAGAGTGTTGCCTTTTCTCCACACCCTCTCCAGCATTTATTGTTTCTAGATTTTTTGATGATGGCCATTCTGACTGGTGTGAGATGATATCTCATTGTAGTTTTGATTTGCATTTCTCTAATGATTAATGATGTTGAGCATTCTTTCATGTGTTTGTTGGCAATCTGTATATCTTCCTTGGAGAAATGTCTATTTAGGTCTTCTGCCCATTTTTGGATTGGATTGTTTGTTTTTTTGTTATTGAGCTGCATGAGCTGTTTATAAATTTTGGAGATTAATCCTTATTCAGTTGCTTCATTTGCAAATATTTTCTCCCATTCTGAGGGTTGTCTTTTGGTCTTGTTTATGGTTTCCTTTGCTGTGCAAAAGCTTTTAAGTTTCATTAGGTCCCATTTGTTTAGTTTTGATTTTATTTCCATTTCTCTAGGAGATGGTGTTTGGGAATGTTCTAATCACATACTTTTACATGCACCTGTCCAGTTTTCCCAGCACCACTTATTGAAGAGGCTGTCCTTTCTCCACTGTACATTCCTGCCTCCTTTATCAAAGATAAGGTGACCATATGTGCGTGGGTTTATCTCTGGGCTTTCTATCCTGTTCCATTGATCTATATTTCTGTTTTTGTGCCAGTACCATACTGTCTTGATTACTGTAGCTTTGTAGTATAGTCTGAAGTCAGGGAGCCTGATTCCTCCAGCTCCGTTTTTCGTTCTCAGGATTGCTTTGGCTATTCGGGGTCTTTTGTGTTTCCATACAAATTGTGAATTTTTTTGTTCTAGTTCTGTGAAAAATGCCAGTGGTAGTTTGATAGGGATTGCATTGACTCTGTAGATTGCTTTGGGTAGTAGAGTCATTTTCACAATGTTGATTCTTCCAGTCCAAGAACACGGTATATCTCTCCATCTATTTGTATCATCTTTAATTTCTGTCATCAGTGTCTTATAATTTTCTGCATACAGGTCTTTTGTCCTCTTAGGTAGGTTTTTTCCTAGATATTTTATTCTTTTTGTTGCAGTGGTAAATGGGAGTGTTTTCTTAATTTCACTTTCAGATTTTTCATCATTAGTGTATAGGAATGCCAGAGATATCTGTGCATTAATTTTGTATCCTGCTACTTTACCAAATTCATTGATTGGCTCTAGTATTTGTCTGGTAGCATCTTTAGGATTCTCTATGTATAGTATCATGTCGTCTGCAAACAGTGACAGCTTTACTTCTTTTCCGATTTGGATTCCTTTTATTTCCTTTTCTTCTCTGATTGCTGTGGCTAAAACTTCCAAAACTGTTGAATAAGCGTGGTGAGAGTGGGCAACCTTCTCTTGTTCCTGATCTTAGTGGAAATGGTTTCAGTTTTTCACCATTGAGGACGATGTTGGCTGTGGGTTTGTCATATATGGCCTTTATGATGTTGAGGAAAGTTCCCTCTATGCCTACTTTCTGCAGGGTCTCTATCATAAATGGGTGTTGAATTTTGTCGAAAGTTTTCTCTGCATCTATTGAGATGATCATATGGTTTTTCTCTTTCAGTTTGATAATATGGTGTATCACGTTGATTGATTTGCGTATATTGAAGAATTCTTGCATTCCTGGAATAAACCCCACTTGATCATGGTGTATGATCCTTTTAATGTGCTGTTGGATTCTGTTTGCTAGTATTTTATTGAGGATTTTTGCGTCTATGTTCATCAGTGATATTGGCCTGTAGTTTTCTTTCTTTGTGACATCCTTGTCTCGTTCTGGTATCAGGATGATGGTGGCCTCATAGAATGAGTTGGGGTGTGTTCCTCCCTCTGCTGTATTTTGGAAGAGTTTGAGAAGTATAGGTGTTAGCTCTTCTCTAAATGTTTGATAGAATTCGCCTGTGAAGCCCTGTGGTCCTGGACTTTTGTTTGTAGGAAGATTTTTAATCACAGTTTCAATTTCATTGCTTAGGATTGAAATTGTGATTGGTCTGTTCATATTTTATATTTCTTCTTGATTCATTCTTGGCAGGTTGTGCATTTCTAAGAATTGTCCATTTCTTCCAGGTTGTCCATTTTATTGGCATAGAGTTGCTTGTAGTAATCTCTCATGATCTTTTGTATTTCTGCAGTGTCAGTTGTTACTTCTCCTTTTTCATTTCTAATTCTATTGATTTGAGTCTTCTCCCTTTTTTTCTTGATGAGTCTGGCTAAGGGTTTATCAATTTTGTTTATCTTCTCAAAGAACCAGCTTTTAGTTTTATTGATCTTTGCTATAATTTCCTTCATTTCTTTTTCATTTATTTCTGATCTGATTTTTATGATTTCCTTCCTTCTGCTAACTTTGGGGTTTTTTTGTTCTTCTTTCTCTGATTGCTTTAGGTGCAAGGTTAGGTTGTTTATTTGAGATGTTTCCTGTTTCTTAAGGTAGGATTGTATTGCTATAAACTTCCATCTTAGAACTGCTTTTGATGCATCCCATAGGTTTTGGGTCGTCGTGTCTCTGTTGTCATTTGTTTCTCGGTATTTTTTGATTTCCTTTTTGATTTTTTCAGTGATCACTTCGTTTTTAAGTAGTGTATTGTTTAGCCTCCATGTGTTTGTAATTTTTTACAGATCTTTTCCTGTAATTGATATCTAGTCTCATAGCACTGTGGTCAGAAAAGATACTTGATACAATTTCAATTTTCTTAAATTTACCAAGGCTTGATTTGTGACCCAAGATGTGATCTATCCTGGAGAATGTTCCATGAACACTTGAGAAAAATGTGTATTCTGTTGTTTTTGGATGGAATGTCCTATAAATATCAATTAAGTCCATCTTGTTTAATGTATCATTTAAAGCTTGTGTTTCCTTATTTATTTTCATTTTGGATGATCTGTCCATTGGTGAAAGTGGGGTGTTAAATTCCCCTACTATGAATGTGTTACTGTCGATATCCCCTTTTATAGCTGTTAGTATTTGCCTTATGTACTGAGGTGCTCCTATGTTTGGTGCATAAATATTTACAATTGTTATATCTTCTTCTTGGATCGATCCCTTGATCATTATGTAGTGTCCTTCTTTGTCTCTTGTAATAGTCTTTATTTTAAAGTCTATTTTGTCTGATATGAGAATTGCTACCCCAGCTTTCTTTTGGTTTCCATTTGCATGGAATATCTTTTTCCATCCCTTTACTTTCAGTCTGTATGTGTCCCTAGGTCTGAAGTGTGTCTCTTGTAGACAGCATATATATGGGTCTTGTTTTTGTATCCATTCAGCCAGTCTTTTGGTGGGAGCATTTAATCCATTTACGTTTAAGGTAATTATCAATATGTATGTTCCTATTACCATTTTCTTAATTGTTTTGGGTTTGTTATTGTAGGTCTTTTCCTTCTCTTGTGCTTCTTGCCTAGAGAAGTTCCTTTAGCATTTGTTGTAAAGCTGGTTTGGTGGTGCTGAACTCTCTCAGCTTTTGCTTGTCTGTAAAGGTTTTAATTTCTCCATCAAATCTGAATGAGATCCTTACTGGGTAGAGTAATCTTGGTTGCAGGTTTTTCTCCTTCATCACTTTAAATATGTCCTGTCAGTCCCTTCTGGCTTGCAGAGTTTCTGCTGAAAGATCAGCTGTTAACCTTATGGGGATTCCCTTGTGTGTTATTTGTTGTTTTTCCCTTGCTGCTTTTAATATGTTTTCTTTGTATTTAATTTTTGACAGTTTGATTAATATGTGTCTTGGCGTGTTTCTCCTTGGATTTATCCTGTATGGGACTCTCTGTGCTTCCTGGACTTGATTAACTATTTCCTTTCCCATATTAGGGAAGTTTTCAACTATAATCTCTTCAAATATTTTCTCAGTCCCTTTCTTTTTCTCTTCTTCTGGGACCTCTATATATAATTCGAATGTTGGTGCGTTTAATGTTGTCCCAGAGGTCTCTGAGAGTGTCCTCAGTTGTTTTCATTCTTTTTTCTTTATTCTCCACTGCAGTAGTTATTGCCACTGTTTTATCTTCCAAGTCACTTATCTGTTCTTCTGCCTCAGTTATTCTGCTATTGAACCCTTCTAGAGTATTTTTAATTTCATTTATTGTGTTGTTCATCGTTGCTTGTTTCATCATTAGTTCTTCTAAGTCCTTGTTGAATGTTTCTTGCATTTTCTCTATTCTATTTCCAAGATTATGGATCATCTTTACTATCATTACTCTGAATTCTTTTTCAGGTAGACTGCCCATTTCCTCTTCATTTGTTAGGTCTGGTGGGTTTTTATCTTGCTCCTTCATCTGCTGTGTGTTTTTCTGTCTTCTTATTTTGCTTATCTTACTGTGTTTGGGGTCTCCTTTTTGCAGGCTGCAGGTTCGTAGTTCCCGTTGTTTTTGTTGTCTGTCCACAGTGGCTAAAGTTGGTTCAGTGGGTTGTGTAGGCTTCCTGGTGGAGGGGAGTAGTGCCTGTGTTCTGGTGGATGAGTCTGGATCTTGTCTTTCTGGTGGGGAGGTCCACGTTTGGTGGTGTGTTTTGGGGTTTCTGTGGCCTTATTATGATTGTAGGCCACCTCTCTGCTAATGGGTGGGGTTGTGTTCCTGTCTTACTAGTTGTTTGGCATAGGATGTCCAGCACTGTAGCTTGCTGGTCCTAGAGTGAAGCTGGGTGTTGGTGTTTAGATGGAGATCTCTGGGAAATTTTCACCGTTTGGTATTATCTGGAGCCGGGAGGTCTCTTGTGGACTAATGTCCTGAAGTTGGCTCTCCCACCTCAGAGGCACAGCACTGACTCCTGGCTGCAGCACCAAGAGCCTTTCATCCACACGGCTCAGAATAAAAGGGAGAAAAAGTAGAAAGAAAGAAAAAAAAAGAAAAAAGAAAGAAAGAAAGAAGATAAAATAAAACAAAACAAACTAAGATAAAATAAAATAAAGTTATTAAAATAAAACATAAAAAATAATTATTAAGAAAGAAGTTTTTTTTAAAACGTTAAAAAAAAAAAAAAAAAAAAGACGGCCAGAACCCTAGGACAAATGGTGAAAGCAAAGCTATACAGACAAAATGTCACACAGAAGCATACACATACACACTCACAAAAAGAGGAAAAGGGGAAAAAATAATAAATCTTGCTCTGAAAGACCACCTCCTCAATTTGGGATGATTCGTTGTCTATTCAGGTATTCCACTGATGCAGGGTACATCAAATTGACTGTGGAGATATAATATGCTGCTCCTGAGGCTGCTGGTAGAGATTTCCCTTTCTCTTCTTTGTTCACACAGCTCCTGGGGCTCAGCTTTGGATTTGGCCCCGCCTCTGCATGTAGGTCACCTGAAGGCGTCTGTTCTTTGCTCAGACAGGATGGGGTTAAAGGAGCCGCTGATTCGGGGATTCTGGCTCACTCAGGCCGGAGGGAGGGAGGGGCATGGAGTGCGGGGCAAGCCTGCGGCGGCAGAGGCTGGCGTGATGTTGCACCAGCCTGAGGCGCACTGTGTGTTCTCCTGGGGAAGTTGTCCCTGGATCCCGGGACCCTGGCAGTGGCGGGCTGCACACGCTCCCTGGAAGGGAGGTGTGGATAGTGACCTGTGCTCGCACACAGGCTTCTTGGTGGCGGCAGCAGCAGCCTTGGCGTCTCACGCCCATCTCTGGGGTCCACGCTGATAGCCGCGGCTCGCGCCTGTCTCTGGAGCTCCTTTAAGCAGCGCTCTTAATCCCCTCTCCTCGTGCACCAGGAAACAAAGAGGGAAAAAAAGTCTCTTGCCTCTTCGGCAGCTCCAGACTTTTTCCCGGACTCCCTCCCGGCTAGCTGTGGCGCACTAGCCCCTTCAGGCTGTGTTCACACCGCCAACCCCAGTCTTCTGCCTGCGATCTGACTGAAGCCGGAGCCTCAGCTCCCAGCCCCGCCCACCCCGGCGGGTGAGCAGACAAGCCTCTCGGGCTGGTGAGTGCTGGTCAGCACCGATCCTCTGTGTGGGAATCTCTCCGCTTTGCCCTCTGCACCCCCGTGACTGTGCTCTCCTCCGCGGCTCTGAAGCTTCCCGCCTCTGCCACCCGCAGTCTCCGCCCGTGAAGGGGCTTCTAGTGTGTGGAAACCTTTTCTCCTTCACAGCTCCCTCCCACTAGTGCAGGTCCCGTCCCTATTCTTTTGTCTCTGTTTATTGTTTTTTCTTTTGCCCTACCCAGGTACTTGGGGAGTTTCTTGCCTTTTGGGAGGTCTGAGGTCTTCTGCCAGCGTTCAGTGGGTGTTCTGTGGGAGTTGTTCCACGTGTAGATGTATTTCTTATGTACCTGTGGGGAGGAAGGTGATTTCCGTGTCTTACTCTTCCACCACCTTCCCCCTCTTCCGGCAGGCAGATTCTTAACCTCTGTACCACCAGGGAAGCCCTTCTCTCACCATTTTAATCAAGCATTATACTGGAGGTTCTAGCCAGAACAATGAGGCAAGAAAGAAGAAGAGAGAGAAAGAAGTAAAACTCTTTCAGTTCTTGCAAATGACATGACCTCCTAGAAAGAAGATCCTAAGACATCCACAAAACAACTGTTAAATCTAATAAATGAGCTCAGCAAGGTTGCAGGATACAAGATTAATATATAAAAATCAGTTGTATTTCTGTGCACTAGATTGAATAATCTGAAAATGAAATTAAGAAAGTAATACCATTTATGATATCATCAAAAAGAGTAAAATACTCAGGAATAAATGTAACCAAAGACCTGTAAGACTTGTACCCTGAAAACTACAAAACACTGTTGAAAAAAACAAGACTCAAATAAATGGGAAGACATCCTGTGCTCCTAGTTTGGAAAAATCGGTGAGGTGGCAGTATACTCCCCAACCTGATCTATAGATTCAATGCAGTTGCTATCAAAATTCTACCTGCTTTTTTAAAATAGAAATGGACGGGCTGATTCTGGAATTTTTATGTTAATGCTAGATTCTTGCATGGAAATGGCCCATATTCTGGGTCATATGGGGCACAGATTAGCCAAGACAGTCTGGACAATAACAGAGTTGGAGGGCTCATGCTTATCGATTTGAAAACTTAGTATAAAGCTGTTAGTAATCAAGGCAGTGTGGTATTGGCATAGGGACAGACATTTAGTTTAGGACAATGGAATAGAATTGAGAATCCAGAAATAAAGCCCTCACATTTATGACCAATTGATTATTGACAAGAATTCTGAAACAGTTCAGTAAGGAAAGAAGTGCCGTTTCAACGAATGATACTGAGACAATATGCAGGTGGAAGAATTTAGACCCGTTATTACACCATATACAAAAATTAATTGAAAATGGAGTATATAGATCTAAATGTAAGAACTCAAGCTATAAACTTCTTAGAAATCAATATAAAAATAAATATTTTTGACCTTGGGTTAGGCAAAGCTTTCTTAGATATGACACCAAAATCACAAGCAACCAAAAAAATAATTTAAAAAAAAACCAAACTCAGCCCAATTAAAAAATGGGCTAAGGATCTGAATAGATGGCTCTCCAAAGAAGATTTACAAATCACCAATATATACATGAAAAGATACCAGTCAGTATTTCTGGCTATCAGGAAAATGTAAATCAAAACCACAGTGATAGGCTATTCCACACCCAGTAGGTTGTCTGTGACTAAAAAGACATTAACAACATTGATGATTTGGAGAAATTGGGAAATGGAACCATTTTGTGTTGTTTATGAGAATGTGAAATGGTGTAGCTGCTTTGCAAAACATTTTAGCATTTCCTCAAAAGGATAAACAATTTTACCATGTGACCCATCAGTTCACTCCCAGTGAAGGGGGGAATGAAGAGAAATGAATACCATACAAAAATCTGTACACACATGTTCATAACAGCATTGTTCATAATTGTAAAAAACAACAAAAATGTCCATAACCTGATGAATTGATAGATAAATGTGGATTATTCATATAATGGAATGTTATTTGACAATAAAAACAATGAATTACTGATATTTGCTAAAACATCGATGAACCTTGAAAGTGTTAAGCTAAGTTGAAGACGGTAATTACCAAAGACCACATATTGTATGATTCCCATATCATCTAGATGCTTCTATTCTGAAGTATCTAGATTAGGTAAATCAATAGGAACAAAATACATTGGTGGTTGCCTAGGGCTGTAGGCAAGGGTCAAAATAGGGTTGGGATGGGGGAGTAACTACTAATGGGTACAGAGTTTATTTTGGGGTAATGAAAATGTTCTAGATTTAGATTGTGGTGATGGTCGCAAAACTATAAATTACTAAAAACCATTGAATGGTGCAATTTAAATATGTGAGGTATGTGGTTTTTGAATTATATCTCTATAAAATTGTTAAAATGATCAATACCCTTTGCCCTTTAGACATCTGTCTTGTATGGGAAACAAATGTGTAAAGCAATTAAATTTATAACGTGATGAGTTAAATAAAATGAAGGTATTGTGAAGCTTCAAGTTTGACTAGTTGCCTATCTGAGAGACCTGGGAAAGGGTTCCCTGTAGACAATTGTCTCTGCTAAGCATACAAGTGTGAGAGGAGATGATACTTTTAGGGATTGACAGATAGTCTTGTTTAAGTAGGAATAATGTATGTGAATAATATTCAGCAGTTAGTGACTCTCAAATTGTAGCTGTCATGATAGTTACGATGAGACAACAATACTAGTGATGTTAATAATTTTCTTTTAACATCTTTATTGGAGTATAATTGCTTTACAATGGTGTGTTAGTTTCTGCTTTATAACAAAGTGATGACGTTAATAATTAAAGTGGCATAGTCTGCAGAACTAGTCCTTCCTCAACATTAGCCTTTTCTTAAATGCCCTGAGTCGGGCATCCCTTTAGGTGCTTCTTGAAGAAAAGCTGCTAAGGTTAAATAAGTTTGAGGAAAGTGGTATTTTTGGTGCTTAACACTATATGTACTCTATTAAAGGCTCTGAGTAGTCCTGCAGTAAAGAAACTTGTTTTAAATCTAGGTTTCCCAAACTTAGTTTATCCACCGTTCTTTTGTTTTCACCACACCTATTAACATGTTTTGCAGTTTGCGTTCCCTGAAACACATTTTATTAAATCCTGCTCTAATTTCCCAGGTATGTTGATGGTAGTATGACATAGCCAGGCTTTACTTATTTGGGTCCTTAGATGAGTGACTTTACAGAACAATACCTTCAGTTACAATGCTCCCGTTTCTCTATCAAAAAGCCCTGCATGACCCTGTCCTTTTGAAGATTTGAAAAAAAGTTATGTTTTCCTGACAGACGCTTGTGCTTCATTTTATTAGGTAAAACAATGGGAGCCACATAACCAATATGCTTTTCTTTTAAGTTTAATTGGCATGATGTTCAAAACAAAGATCTGTGTTCAGTTTATTAACTCAGTCTAGGTTGTCTGAAATAATTTTCCTTCCGAAACTATCACAACTATCTTCTTAGTTATCTAGCCTTTTAGTTTTGTTGAGTAGTGTCAGTTTTTGTTTATCTGTTCCTTTCTTATAGTTTACTTTAAATACTTTTTTGAAAATAGGTGAACTATACATTTGTATAATAGCTCAGAATGAGAAAAAATTCATATGTTGATTTATACAAGAAAGTGTTGTGGTTATGTTAGGGAGATTATATTTTAAATGACCTCCAGTTTACCTTAATCATTCATTTAAAAATATTCTAAGGCATTTCAACTGTACTTTTACGTTGGATGAGGTGTCTTTTTCTTTACCGTGTTAGGAGGTATACAAACCATGTGTTTACTTAGATGCTAAGCAATGGAAAAACACATCATTTATCATTAAAATTTGTTTGAATTTTCATAGTTTGGATGATTTACAGTTATTAATTGCAGTGTTCCTCACATGCCTCTGATTTTTTTTCTAAATGTGTTTATTGGAGTTGTAAGATATAAATTATTTGGGTTTCTGAGTCTGTCATTTGTCACAGCAGCAGGATTATGACTTCATACAATTATGGAGATAGTGAAAGGAAAAGTCTAATTTTTTTCAGTGGTGTGTTTACTTTAACAATTTTATTCCCGTTTGGTTGTATGTTTGGAAATCAAGGTATTTGATTCTATGGAAAGAGAATAATTTTATATTGTTGATGTTTCAGTTGGTGCCAAAGAGAATAGTCTACCTACAACTCATTTTGCTATTGCAACTATGTCCCCAAACACAGCCTGTTTGTTGATCAGTTGACTGGGCTTACTCAGTCGGCTCTGCTTCTGACTGCACACATGTGGGTGGGCGGGGGCGGCTCTACTCGCCTTGACTTTCCTCTTTATTTCATGGGGTACCTAGGGAATGTTCTTGTTTTGGTGATGGCGGAGTCTCAAGAGGGCCTCTTAAGGCCTTGGTTTATAACTGGGACATTTTGTCACTTCTGTCCATTTGTCATTCGCAAAAAACTTTCACATGGCCAATTTGAAGTCAAGAGGCAGAGAAGTACACTCCACCCACTGTGAGGCCATGGCAGTGTTGTGGCTGGAGACATGGAGCCCATTATGTAAACTACCACAGTTTGAGAGTTCAAAGGAGATAAATTAATTAGACACTTAAGTGATTTGAATATTAACTAAATTCTCCTAATCACCATCCCCTAATATCTTTTTTATTTATATTTTTTTAATTGAATATCAATTAACTGCCTTGACATACTATAATGTTAGGATCATTTTAAAGCTTAAAATAAAAACAGTACACTTAATGCATGTGCAAGAGTGTGTGCATATATGTATTTATGTATGAATATGGTAGAGAGAGAATTAAAGAAAATATTTTGTTTTCACTCTAGACCTATTTTATAAATTAGAATCTGAGATATGTGTGGCATAGTCAGCCTTTTAAAAAAATTTATTTATTTTTGGCCACGTTGGGTCTTCGTTGCTGCACGCGGGCTTTCTCTAGTTGCGGTGAGCCGGGGCTACTCTTTGTTGCGGTGCGCCGGCTTCTCATTGCCGTGGCTTCTCTTGTTGCCAAGCATGGGCTCTAGGCACACGGGCTTCAGTAGTTGTGGCACTCAGGCTCAGTAGTTGTGGCTCACGGGCTCTAGAGCGCAGGCTCGGTAGTCGTGGCGCATGGGCTTAGTTGCTGTGCGGCACGTGGGATCTTCCCAGACCAGGGCTTGAACCCGTGTCCCCTGCATTGGCAGGCGAATTCTTAACCACTGAGCCACCAGGGAAGCCTTAGTCAGCCTTTTCATTAATACTGTTGTATTAAATTTGTCAACAGTTTTAGTAAAGAAGAATTTCCATGTTGGCTATTTCTGTTAATGTTTGAAAATATAGTTTTCATCTTACGCTTTTAAGTTGGTATATATACCTGAGTATAGTGTCCCTGAATATAAGGCAAATTCCCTTGTACTGGATGAGAAGATTGAAGAGTTTTTACCAACTTGAGTGTGAAAACTACGAGGGATATAGATGTCCTAAAATTTCTGTGCATGATAATTTCATTGTACACATTTAAATTATTATATAAATAAAAGTAATTTAGAAATGTGATTTTCCCATTTAAATTTTATGAATCTTCTAATTGTTCACATGCACCTGACTTTAATATCTTCACCTGTGCTAGAGCTGTGTTTAAGATTCTTGATCGAGGTACAGAATAATTTAATGTAATAATTAGAAATTTTTACCAAGTCCTAAGTAACTATTTATTCTTTGTGGTATCTACATGATAAGTACTTCGATCTGTTTCTTTTTTAGCATTAAAAAAATTTTTTTACAGTAACATCTAGCATTTCTAATTTTGAAGTAATTCTCCCAGGAATAACAATTAAACTTGTATTGAATTATCTTGTTGCCTCTCTCTCTCTCTCTCTCTCTCTCTATTTTTTAAATCTTAATTTTGTTAGGTGACTGTTAAAAGCTTCCAGAACTAGTATTGAGTGAGGTTGATTCAGGCTCCTGTATGTTTCCCAAATTATACTTTCTGATTCTAAATAAAATATCGTGGTAGAGTGCCCTGTAACAGGAGAACCTTTGTTAGGATTCTAAGATGAGACAACTCTTTTTTTTTTTTTTTTTTTTTTTTTTTTTGCGGTACGCGGGCCTCTCACTGCTGTGGCCTCTCCCGTTGCGGAGCACAGGCTCCGGACACGCAGGCTCAGCGGCCATGGCTCACGTGCCCAGCCGCTCCGCGGCATGTGGGATCTTCCCGGACCGGAGCACGAACCCGTGTCCCCTGCATCGGCAGGCGGACTCCCAACCACTGCGCCACCAGGGAAGGCCGAGACAACTCTTTTTCTGAAAGATAATTTTGTGAAGAAAAGAAGTTTGATTTATATTTGGGCAAAAGGCATACAAAAGTTCATTTTTAATCACCTTAAGAAGACAAATTTTAACATATTGTTATTTCTGTCTTCTTCACATATACTTTGTTTTTTTCCTTTAGTGTAGTCTTGTTTTTAACTATTTTCAAGAGATTAATTGATCAAACATAATATTCTTGCATGCATAATATATTCAGAACCTCCACTAAAAGAAATGGTGTAATTTTCATTGGATTGCTGCAAGGACCACACAAATTTTATGTGGTTTTTCATGGCCATGTGACATCGTTTGTACTTTTTCTGAAGAATTATTTCCAAAGACAGGCGGTAGAAACCCTAATTTGGTGTGCTTTGCATATTTAAGGATTTAAAAAAATTACTTTAACCTTAATGTGTTTAAAGGTATTATCAGTGTTGCTCAATGTGCAGTCCTTTCTTGCTTACTTGAAAGCTGTGATTGCTAAGAAGACTTACATCCTAGGAGATAGAAAGGTTAAAAAATTATAAAAAATATTTTAAGACCTCATCTACTGAAGTCATGCTAGATGTTACTAAATTAGCCACAACAATTGTTTGTTGCTTATATTCGACAGGACAAAGTTCAGTTTAAGCATTCTCCGTCCATCAACAATTTAAAAAAACTCTACATAAACAACAGAATACACATGTTTATTTTTGTGATGCCATAAAATGTAATTGAAATTTAATATGGAATGAAACAGATATAAGGTCTTAAGAAAACCTCTAAATATAATTAGTCATTTAATATGGTTTTATTAAAATTTATGATCATTTACAATAAACTGATAATGTTAGATGTCTATTGCGTGCTTTTTTGTACTGTATGTATTCAATTCACTTAAAAAATGCTGCATTAATCAAAAGAATAAAAATTCTCTTGAGGAAATATACTGGTCTTGAAATAATTGTATGTATGCCAAGGAAAACTTTAATTATAGCTATTGTCTTCTCAGCCGAACACTTCATAGGCGAAATTTCAATTTAAATTAATGTAATTAAGATTTTTTTTCTTTCAATAGGTAAGTTTGCCCTATTTACATTTATTCTGATATAAACGTATCAGGTCTTCTTCTCTCACTTAAAAATACTTTAAAAAAAAAAAACTGGTTCCTGTATTTTCTGTTTCCCCCCCTTTTCTTTTCTTCCTTTTTAAATTTTGTCTGGAGAACATTTCTTTCAGGGTAGTCTGCTGGTTATGAAATTTCTTAGTTTTTCTTTGTTTGTGAAAGTCTTTAGTATTCTTTCTTTACTTTTAAAGGATAATTTCTCCAGATGTAGAATTCTAGGTTGGTTGGTTTTTTCCTTTCAACACTTTAAATATTTCACTTCTTTCTCTTCTTGCTTGCATGGTTTCTGATAAGAAAACTGTTAATTCCTATCCTTGTACCTCTATATTTTTTTTCTTCTTGCTTTTTTCAAGATTTTCTCTTTGTTTTTTGTTGTTTTGATTTTTGTGTTGTTTCAGTGTGATACACACACACACACACACACACACACACGTCTAGGTGTATTTTATTCTTCTAGATATCTTCTGAGCTTCCTGGATCTGTAGCTTGTCTGTTACTAGTTTGGGAAGATTTTGGCCATTATTATTTGAAATATTTCTCTATTCTCTCTCCACCTTCTGGTGTTCCAATAATGTTTGTGTTATACCTTTTGATATTATTTCACATTTCTTGGATGAACGGTCTGTTTTTGTTTTGTTTTCATGCTTTTTTTTTTTGCTCCTTGCATATCAATTTAGGAAATTTCCATAGACCAATCTTCAGTTTCACTGATTCCTTTTTTGTCTCTGTTGAGTCTACTGATGAGAGCCTATCAGAGGATTCTTCATTTCCTTTACTCTGATTGCAGTTTCCTTCTTTATCATTTCATTTTGATTCTTTCTTAGAATTTACAGGTCTGCTTATATTACCCATCTGTTCTTACAAGTTGTCTACTTTTTCCATTCGTCATAGTTTTTTTAAATTCCCTTTTTGATAATTCCAGTATCTGTGTCATATACAAGTTTGTTTCTGATGATTGCTTTGTTTCCTCTGTGTTTGTTTTTACCTTTCGGCATAACTTGTAATTTTTTCTTGACATCAAGACGTCATATTTGGTAACAGTTACTGAGATAAATACATCTTTATGGGTTTGTACCAGTCTGGCTGAGAGTTTGCCTTTGTTTGCTTTATCAGTAGGTGCCAGAGACTTCAAATTCTTCTGATGTTCATGATTTTGTCTCATCTTGAATTTGGGCCTCTCTTAGTGCTACCCCTGATAAAATGTCTGTTTCTTGGAGCTGTTTCACCTGTAATCCACTGTTGTGATACTGGTTAATGATTTGAGATCTTTCTTCCTCTTTAATGTAAGTATTTACAGCTGTGCATTTCTCGCTGAGCATTGCTTTTGCTTTATCTCATAAGTTTTAATATTGAGTTTTCATTTTTATTCATATCGAGGTATTTTCTAATTTCTCTTGTAGTTTCTTCTTTGACCAATTGGCCGTTTAGGGGCGTGTTGATTAGTTTTGACATATTTATAATTATTCCAAATTTCCATCTTTTATTAATTTTATTGACTTCTAATTTTACCTCATTGTGGTTGTGTATGATGTCACCTGTTTAAAATTTATTTACACTTGTTTTGTGTGGTTGCTAGGATATTGTCTCTTTTGGAGAATGTTCTATGCAGTCTTGAGAACAAAGTGCATTCTCTTGTTGGTTGGATTGGTCTATAAATGTCTGTAGGTCTAGTTGGTTTCTAATGTTGTTAAAGTCTTATATTTTCTTCTTTCTAATTGTTCTATCCACTATTGTAAGAGGAATTTTTAAAGCCATTTTTTAAATTGAAGTATAGTTAATTTACAATGTTGTGTTAGCTTCACGTGTACAGCAAAGTGATTCAGTTACATATATATATATTCTTTTTCAGATTCTTTTTCATTATAGATTATTACAAGACATTAAATATAGTTCCCTGTGCTATGCAGTAGGTCCTGGTTGTTTATCTATTTTATACATAGTAGGGTATACATGGAGAAAGTAAAAATGTCTTGGATCATTACAAGTTTGCAGCAGTTAGATTGAATTTTTGCTGAAATTTAGACATTTCTAGGCCCCTGGTTTAGACTTAATAATGTCTTAATAATTTGAGCTTAATAATAAAATTTTAGTTATCAAATATAATGTTAATATAGTGGGAAGCTTTTCCAGTAAAAGGATCCGTGCAATGATTTTGAAGAAACTGTTTAGTCCCACTTATTACTATTCTTATGTCATTTATTGAGAAGGAAATTTGTTTTTCCTTCCTTAACATAGGCTTAATTTTCTTGAGAAAGTTAGCAAATGAACGAAAAAATGTTGGCTGATGAACTTTTCCCCATTTTCCTTCACCACAACAGTTTAAAAACGTATATAAATATACTTTAAATAAAAACTGGCTTATTTAGTGATGCAGGTAATATAATGGTGGATAATTTCATTTGTTTAGATGAGGAATTTATTGCAAGGAATTGGACTAGGACTGACATGGCTGGGTCAAGTCTTTCCCTCTAATTCTTATCTTGGTGACTGCCCTTGTAGCCCAGTTAAGCCTTCATGTATTTCTTACTGGGAGAGCAGGTGTCTGATTGTGATGTTTTGTTTGGCTATTTAGTCAGCTTGGTAAGAAATTCTTCTGTTGTTCAGATGATCTTTTATATAGGTAATTGATGTAAGGATTTTCAGGGGTTTTCTGCTTTTCATAAAATAGTGAGGTTTCTATGAACATCTTTGTACCACTGCTCCCCAAGAAGTTGGCAAAAGCTATTACATATTCTTATGCAGTTAATGTTAATTCATTGTTTTATTGGTTCAATTAAAATGTAGGGATAAAAGACAAATGATCTGTATTATGAAAGACCTAAATAATAATAAAAATTGACTTATTGTTCAATATACTTATAGGTTTTATAATGATATATTGCCATTCAGTCAACATTACTACTAGAATGCTGTCACTTAGCTTAACTTTTTTCTAAATAGGTTAAGCTTTTTTTTTAATACATTTGTTTATTTATTTTATTTTTATTTTTGGCTGTGTTGGGTCTTCATTGCTACGTGTGGGCTTTCTCCAGTTGCGGCGAGTGGGGGCCACCCTTTGTTGTGGTGCGCGGGCTTCTCACTGTGGTGGCTTCTCTTGTTGTGGAGCATGGGCTCTAGGCAAGCGGGCTCCTTAGTTGTGGCTCACGGGCTCTAGAGCACAGGCTCAGTAGTTGTGGCCCACGGGCTTAGTTGCTCCACAGCATGTGGGATCTTCCCTGACCAGGGATTGAACCGGTGTCCCTTGCATTGGCAGGCGGATTCTTAATCACTGTGCCACAAGGGAAGTCCCTAGGTTAAGTTTTTTTTTTTAAGACACATTGATTTCTGATAGGAATAAATTGAACGTGCAGTGACTGTGGTGGCTCTGGCCATAATTTTTTTAGGTAAACCACAACTAATTCATAAAGGGCTGTGGACCCTTTAATACCTACCAGAAGTGGGCAGGCTGTCAATTTGGAAGATTCCATCTAAAACGTATTCCTTTACTTGGCCCTTGAAAAACTCTCCCGCAGTACACTGCATAGAATGTAGTTTATTTATTGAGAAGAAGGAATGGTTGAGTCAACTCACAGGAGATAAATCTGTGGTAGGTGTTACAGGCTGATTTTTAAGCCACACACCATCTCCCTCTTTTAGTTTATTTTACTTGCTAATATGTAAATTTTACTAACGAAGCCAGGAGGGCTCATTCAGAGATATTTTAGACTTCTTTTCAGTGAAGGAAAACGGTGCTTTTGTTAGGCATGACAAATTAGTTTTGTCACTGAGTAAGTGCAGAGCTTTTAGGAGGGGATTAAGTTCTTTATATAATCTCTATTAAGACAGGAGAAAAGTAACTATCCAGTGTTAATTTATATTTTTAATAGTTAATTTACAGTGTCAAATGGTTATATCCAGTGTTACCTTCCTTTAGATTAACCAGTAGAAATGAACCTGTTATTTTCAATATCAGTTTTGAGCATCAGTATTAAGCTGCCTTCAATGGAGGGGATCATTGTGTATAACAACATCTAGGTTCCAGCCAAGGCCCAGACCAGGCACCAGAGTAACTAGTTTTTACATGGCTTGATTAAAAAAGAGGAGGCTCCTATGCACTGAAATTTTCTCTTTTAAAATGGGCACATTTCCCAGCATAAATATGATACTTCTATACTAATCAGGATGGAGTCTTATCCTGCAATGGGACTTACATTTTGGGCTTTTCACCACATCATTGCTGTTTTCTATGTGGTCAAAAATAGATATAGAGTAAACCAACCCCAAAAGTCAATTACAGGGTTTTATAGTGATGTACTGTGAAAAATTTGGTCGTGTTTTTCATTATACAGAATGTTCTTTCCAAAGACATAAACAGAAAAAGCACATATGTTTGATTTTAAAAATAACTCTGCTTAGCTCTTTAAAATGCTGGAGACATTTTGGATACTTTTAAATGATCAGCATTATAATTACATGATAAACCCTCTTTCTAAAGGCAGGCCTGGCTTGTAATTATTTATTCAATTTCTCCCCCAACCTTAATTTTTTTTTTTTTTGTGAGGGATCAACATAGATGCTTTGAAAGTATTTCCAATATATATTTGAATGATCTGGTAAACTCATCTTATTTTCTAATCTCTTCCCAAGAAGCAAATGCTTTATATGTATTATATCATTTTTGGAGCATATATGCTAATTTACAAGTAATATACTATAAAATGTATGCAAAATGAAAACCATTTGTCGATTATGAATTAGTACTTTATTTAAAATATGATTTATGAAATCTATTTGCTAATATAGTTGCTAAAGTAATATAAAATAGTACTTAAAGTTGTTTTAAGTTAAACTGTACATTCTTAAGGAAAACTTATCTAAGCCTCACAGAACCTTAAAGTGAATGAAAAATTTTGTTATAATGTTATTTTATTGGAAGAGAGACTTTGAAGCCTTATAATTTAAAATGTTATTTTTTTTATTAATGATTATTTGTCATTTTCCAGCTTTAAACTGCAGTTAAGTCGTATTTTGGCTGTTTGAAAATGTACAAATAAATGTTTCATATTTAATGCTTTGGTTCTATAGTTAAGGCTTAATTTTCCATAGCCAGATTTCCGCCTAATGCAAGTCTTGGTTTCTTTGCTTTATGGAAATGGTTGCTTTCTTTGTTATCTAAGTCTTACTCACTGACTGACATTATGATTAGCCATTTACTCATACAGGTAACACTAGCACAGTAGTAACTGAGTGGTAACTCTTCTTAAACCTCTTAAATTCACTCGTTTCTGAGATGGTATAAGCAAGAAAATCAGACGTTTTGTTTCTTTACATATACATCTGTAGTAGACATTTTTGATTCAACTGATTAAGAGCCATTCTTACCTTCTTTCTTTTTTTTTTTTTTTTTGCGGTACGCGGGCCTCTCACTGTTTTGGCCTCTCCCATTGCAGAGCACAGGCTCCGGACGCACAGGCTCAGCGGCCATGGCTCACGGGCCCAGACGCTCCGCGGCACGTGGGATCTTCCCAGACCGGGGCACGAACCCGTGTCTCCTGCATCGGCAGGCGGACTCTCAACCACTGCGCCACCAGGGAAGCCCTTACCTTCTTTCTTTCTGGAAGAGTCTTGATTTTACAAAAAAATCCTGAATAATCTAAGCCAATAATGATGACCCTATTCTTATCAGTAATTGGTTTAGGAAGAGTCATGTGACCCAAACATGGTCTGTGAGATATGAGAAGTCTGAATGGCTCCTTGGGAAGGTTCCCTCACTGTTAAAACAAATTACCTGGAAAAGGCTGCCCCTCTTCCCCTGGATGGAAAACATTGGAACTGCTGCACCATTATAATGTAAGACATTGAGCTGTGAAACCACCCTGCCTGTGTTAGAACCATAGCTTTTCCCTTACTAGCTTTGTGACCGTGGGCAGTTTATTTCACCTCTATCTCAGTTTTTCTTATTGTAAAAATGGGGCTAATACAGTTGGAATATCAGTCATTAGAGAAAAATCGCTATCATCACTAGTAATTAGAGAAATCAAAACCACAGTGAGATACCACTTCATTACCCACTAGGACGGCTGGAGTCAGAAAGTCAGACAACAGCAAGTATTGGTGAAGATGTAGAGAAACCAGAACCCTCATACACTGAGGGTGGGAATGTAAAATGGGTCAGATGCTTTGGGAAACAGTATGGTAATTCCTTACATGATTAAACGTAGAGTTAACTGTATGACCTAGCAATTCCACTCCTAGGTATATACGCAAGAGAACTGAAAACATGTCAACACAGAAACCTGTACACAAATGTTTATAGTAGCATTATTCATAATGGCAAAAAGGTAGAAACAACTTGAATGTCCCATCAGTGGATGAATGGGTAAATGAAACACAGTGTATCAATACAATGTATTATTTGACCACAAAAAGGACCTAAGTACCTTTGATACATGCTGCAACATAGATGAACCTTGAAAACATTATGATAAGTGAAAGAAGCCAGTCACCAAAGACCACATGCTACATTATTCCACTCATATGAAGATCCGGAGTAGGGAAATTTACAGAGGTGGAAAATAGATTAGTGGTTGCTTAGAGTTGTGGGTGGCAGCAGGACAGGGGATGGGAAGTGATAGCTGAAGGTTACAGGGTTTCTTTCTCAGGTGATAAAATTGTTCTAAAATTGACTATAATGATGGCTGCCATTGGATTGTACACTTTAAATCAGTGAATTAAGTGATATGTGAGTTATATTTCAATAAAGCTGTTAAACATGGGGCTACCTCATAGGCTGTTGTAAGAAATAAGTTAATGAGCATAAAGTTCTTTGAATAGTGCTTGGCTCATAGCAGTAACTCAAATAATGATAAGTATGCTAAAAATTAATTAAAGCCCCGAGAAGAGCTAGTCAGGAAACAGTATACAGAAGAGAGAAGGTCCTAGAGTTGGAAAGGACTCAGGCTGCCTTGCTTTGGGGCTACTTATGTGATAAAATAAGTTGTGTGATTCAGGTCTGTTTCTTGAAGCTGAAGGCATCTTACTGATATAACACCTTCATTTACTCTATCTCAGTGCATGTTAGCTGTCCCCTTCTCGTTATACTTAGAGACTTTACCACCTTTGGCCTTTGTATATGCTGATATCTGTATTTTTATTTTGAGTTTGTATGTCATCAATGAATTAAAAATTCTTTGCTTATAGCATGGGCTATGTTTTAAATTTTAATGTCCTTTATATTGCTGAGCACAAGACTGTGGTTGCTAATAGTTTGTGGTTAATCATTTGTTAGTAAGAGAGAAAAGGAAGTGACTTCTAGGTTTTCTTGGCATAATCTTAACTGACTTTATTTTTGTAGAGTAATATACTTTATTATGAAAGCCATCTTTCTCATATTTTTTAATTAGTGGAAAATAATCAGTTTCAGTTGCAACAGAATGACCTATATTTAAACTAAGCAGTAAATCAGCATCAAAAAACTGTATATAACAGCTTATAGACACCAAATCATGATTCTTCTCTAGGATGTATCTGTTTGTAGTCATGATTTTATGGTTAATATGCAACTACAGTAACAGCCATAAAATTGACTTATTTTTGGACGCTCATTTCCTCTGTTTCTGTCTTGCACTTGTCAGCGCTTCATGATTGAAGCCTCTCTTTGCAGATTTAATACAACCTGAGTTCCTATTTAGATTATGATTGAAGTAGAAAAATGTTTAAAATGCTAGTAGTTACCTGCCCCAGCCCTTTACCTCAGTTGCTATATAGAGGAAGTTGTTGTTGTTGGTTCCTGATCATAAAAGTAGTACATACTCATTTACAGAAAAAATGCAGATGTAAAGTATTTTTTAAAGGTACAAAATACTAGTAAACTCAGCATTTCAAAATAATTTCTATTGTTTGGTATATATTGCTCAAATATTGATATAGGTATAGGTATAAATGTGTGTGTGTGCATGTGTGTGTATGTGTGTGCGTGTATATACAGAGAGGGAGAAAGAGGGAGAGAGAGTTTCAGTGCTTACATTTAGTTTTGATTGTGAGTTGGGGATGGCATGGGGGCAGATGAAGAAGTGGATTAACTAAAAATTTAAAACTTGACTGCTCATTTATGCTCTTTTCGAGGAGTTTACTTCAAACTGCCCAGTAGTGCTTGGTAATTAGGTAGTCAGCAAATTATCCCTGAGTACAAAATGTTTGTGACTTCTAGATCCTGACACTTGCTTCAAACAGACTAATTTCTTTGTGAATTATTTGTTATTTCTTACTCATTTTAAAAAGATAGAGATGTTTATATTCCCTTATTGAGTTATAAGAACTCCATGTATTAAGGGAAGGTCTTTAAACCTTCATAGTTTGTAATTCAAAGCTTTATTAGTTTATTATTTGAAATAATAAATTTGCATGTTTATCGTATGATTTTCATTCAGAAGTTTTAAAATCTATATGTCAATATAACATTTTTTTAAAATTTAATTTATTTTTGGCTGTGTTGGGTCTTCGTTGCTGCGTGTGCAGGCTTTCTTCAGTTTCAGCGAGCGGGGGCCACTCTTTGTTGTGGTACGCGGGCTTCTAACTGCGGTGGCTTCTCTTGTGGAGCACAGGCTCTAGGTGCATGGGCTTCAGTAGTCGTGGCACGCGGGCTCAGCAGTTGTGGCTCATGGGCTCTAGAGTGTAGGCTCAGTAGTTGTGGCGCACAGGCTTAGTTGCTCCACAGCATGTGGGATCTTCCCGGACCAG
This sequence comes from Mesoplodon mirus, assembly GCF_964341445.2. Classification (NCBI taxonomy): domain Eukaryota; kingdom Metazoa; phylum Chordata; class Mammalia; order Artiodactyla; family Ziphiidae; genus Mesoplodon; species Mesoplodon mirus. The sequence goes on along the minus strand of NC_138988.1, from coordinate 76,786,373 downwards.
GGCTCAAATCCGTGTCCTCTGAATTAGCAGGCGGATTCTTAACCACTGTGCCACCAGGGAAGTCCCACATATAACATTCTTATCTGTGGTTTTCTGACTTTGGCTCATGGTTGGTGAATACTCTCGATAGCATTAGTATTTAAAGTCACCTCAGAGCTGATATGAATATCTCATTGAAGATGGTAGGCTTACATGTTGGCATTTTTGGTCTTTTTTAATGCTCGTTAGACCTTGAACCAGTTCTCCCAGGAGTAATCTATAGGATTTAGAATATTTGGTTTCTTGGCTTGTTTTTTGGTGTTCTGAGACATTATTCCTGATTTTCTTCTCTTCTTCATAACCCCAATCCTAGTTACTTACTAATGTCTGTCCTGTTATTTGCCACTAAATATGACTGGCATATAATAGGATGGTAGGAATTTTTTTTTTTTTTTTTTTGCGGTATGCGGGCCTCTCTCACTGTTGTGGTCTCTCCCGTTGCGGAGCACAGGCTCCGGATGCACAGGCTCTGGACGCTCAGGCTCAGCGGCCATGGCTCATGGGCCTAGCCTCTCCGCGGCATGTGGGATCTTCCTGGACCGGGGCACGAACCCACGTCCCCTGCATCGGCAGGTGGATTCTCAAACACTGCGCCACCAGGGAAGCCCAGCAGGAAATATTTTTGAATGGAGAAATAAACTTCCTGAACTGGTTTAAGAGTCACCTCTTCTGGTATACCTTTTCTGAGAGCACCCCCCTTTTTTGGTGCCTATTTGTATTATACCTTAGAACTTTTAATCCTTTCTAATTTATATGTTTAAGTGTCTACTCTGCCATTTCCAGATCTGAAATTCCACTGGAGAGAACTTTGAGTACCAGAACAGTGCTTGCCATATAGTAGAAAATGACAAATATTGAACTGAACTGATAAGCAAATTGAGCAGAGAGACAGCATAGAGACAACTGGCAAATACCATATTTCCTTGAATCTGTGTTGTTTCATTATTTCAGTAGAAGTTATGGGCATCATAAACACATATTCAGATGAAAGTATAAAATTTCATTTTAAAATTGTGTGTAAATGAGTTTTGGACCAGAACAACATCAACTGTAGAATTAAATCAGAAGCAGCTTCTCCTTATTAACTGTGATCTTGGACAAGTTAATTAACCTGTCTCATCATAATTTCCTGTCTAAAATAGAACTAACACCTGTTGATGAGGATTGAGCGAGATGTCTATAGTACAATATATGGCACACAGTTGAGAATAAGTAAATATTTGCATGTTGTTGTGATCCAGTTTCCTTTTGGACCTAGAGCGAAATTTGGGCATGTCCCTTCATCTTCCAGTCAGTTGACGTTTTTTTTTTCTTCATTTCCACTCCCTACCTCCCTCCCCCATATGATATTTCTTTATTTAAACATAATTTATTGAACTAGAATATTTGAGATAATGGTCTGATTATGTTCTCCTTTAGATAATATTTATTATCTCAAAGCCCTGTCTTTTACACTTAAGAAAAGTTAATACCTAAATCTTTGGAGACCAATATAGCCTAGTGGAAGTAACACTATAGTTTATCATCATGGTAATTCATTCGATCAACCTGGCTTTTGTCAGTGGTAAAATGAAGCCTTCTGGCTTGACATACCTGTGTGAGGTATGTGGAAGTACTTTGAACTTCTTAGAGAAATAATTATTAAGTTTTATGAATATCAGATGGTGATATTTTATTGAAGCATATCATTTTCTACTTGAAAAGTTCATCTTTTCTATCAAATCTATCCATTTAAATTTCCCAATTTCAGTGTACTCTATTATAAAGAAGATTTTTTGGGACTTGAAAATTCTGTCACTGGCTTGCTGTTCTGATGGAAACTGACAGGCATAAATTTCTGTAGAGTGAACTGTACATGGGGATTACCCACAGCAAATTTTTAATCTTACTCTGGCTTTCTGCTGGCATTGAGCACTTTTCTTGGCAGCTTTCCTTCATAGTCATTTAGTATCCACTTAAAGAAGAGACTAATTTCAGCATTCGTTTTAGAAAAACATAATTTAGATGTTAACTATTGTTGAAAGATAAACATGAATTCTAAAGCCAAGTGAGAATGGAATACATACCATACATTTCAGATCATTTGTGTATACTTTTCAAATCATTTGACATAGGTTTTGAGTTGCAAATCATTCTCTCTTAAAAGTCTGAGGCCTTTCTCCCACTATTTTCTGGCTATTATTGTTGCTATTGACAAGTCTCATGTCATTCTGCTCTAGGAGCCTTTATGTGTGACCATTTTTTTCCCACCTTACTCTTGACACTTTTAGGATCTTTTCTTTTCTTTTCTTTTCTTTTTTTTTTTGTGGTACGTGGGCCTCTCACTGTTGTGGCCTCTCCCGTTGCGGAGCACAGGCTCCGGACGCGCAGGCTCAGCGGCCATGGCTCATGGGCCCAGCCGCTCCGCGGCATGTGGGATCTTCCCAGACCGGGGCACGAACCCATGTCCCCTGCATCAGCAGGTAGACTGTCAACCACTGCGCCACCAGGGAAGCCCAGGATCTTTTCTTTATCTTTTGTGTTCTGATATTTTATGATAATGTTGGTATGATATGGGTCTTTTTTCATCCACTTTGCTGGGTACTCTTATCTTTCAGGTTTTAGAAATTTTCTTGAATTATTGTTTTGCTAATTTGTCTCTCTCTCCCTCTCCCTGTGTATTTCTGTCTCTGTGTCTCTGTATCCGTTTCTCTTTCTTCATTCCTTGTTTCCTTCTCTCCATCTGTCCGTCCATCTTTCTGTCTTTATTTCTCTCTCTCTCTTTCTCTCTTGAACTGCTGTTATTCAACTGTCAGATCTCTTAAACTGGTTCTTCAACTTTCTTACCTTTTCTATCCCATTTACATTTTTGGTCTGCTTTCTAGGAGATTATCCTTAACTTCATCTTCTAAATTTTTTATATTATTAGTATTTTTTCTAGTCATAATTTTAATTTCCAAGAGTTCTTTTTTGATTCTCTGAATGTTTCTTTTACTCATTTATTTTTTAAAAAGTCCTCCTTTGTCTTTTCATGAGTGTAATATTGTATCTCAAGAATATTTACGATTATATGAAGTTTTCTTTTAGATCTTTTATTTTCTCTGCTTCATTTGATTTCCTTTTTATTCTCTTTGTTCTAGTTACCATCTTTTATGTTGGAGGCTTTTCTTATTTTTAAGTTTGGAGGGTTAATTATATATTCTGAATACCAGTCCTTCAGAAGTCTTTTGCCCAATATGTGATTTGAAAATATTTTCTCTGAGTTTGAGCTTGTCTTTAATTCCTTGTACAGTAACTTCTACAGGGCGAAAGTTTCTTATTTCGATTAAGTCCAATTTATCGATTTTTCCTTTTATGTATTATGCCTTTGGTATTGTATCCAAGAACTCTGCCTATCTGAAGATCACAAACATTTTTTCCTGTTTTGTTCTAAGGGTTTGATAGAGTACTTATTTTACGTTTAAGTGTATTTTGAATTAATTTTATATGAGTTGTGAAGTATGGGTTAAGATGGACTTTTTTCCTGCTTATGGACGTTCAGTTGTTCTAACACTATTTGTTGACAAGTCTGTCATTTCTCTATCGGATTGCCTTTACACCTTTCTGAGTAATCAATTGACCATACTTGTGTGGGTCTATTTCTGGACCCCTTTTTTCTGTTTCACTGATATTTGAGCCTAGCCTTTCTCCATTACTGTACCATCTTGATTACCATAGCTTTATAATAAGTTCAGAAATCTCTTAAGATGAATTCTCCAGTGTTCTTCTTTTACAAATTTTTTTTGGCTATTCTAGTTTCCTTACCTTTCTCTGTGACATTTAAAAGTGGCTTGTCTATTTCTATAAAAATTCCTGCTGAGATTTTGATTGAGTTTGCCTTAAAGCTATAGATCAATTTGGTGATAATTGTTATCTTAACTGTACTGAATCTTCCAACCCCAACTGATACTTAAATGTTGAACCAGCCTTGCATTCCTGGGATGAATCATACTTGGTTGTGATGTACTGTTGTTTTTATATATTGCTTGCTGGATTCAATTTGCTAATATGTTGTTGATGATTTTTTTTTTTTTTTTTTTTTTTTGCGGTACACGGGCCTCTCACTGTTGTGATCTCTCCCGTTGCGGAGCACAGGCTCCAGACGTGCAGGCTCGGTGGCCATAGCTCACGGGCCTAGCTGCTCCACGGCATGTGGGATCTTCCCGGACCAGGGCACGAACCCGTGTCCCCTGCATCAGCAGGCGGACTCTCAACCACTGCACCACCAGGGAAGCCCCCTGTTGAGGATTTTTGATCTATGTTCATTAGGAATATTGATCTGTAATTTTCTTTTTTGTATTGCTCTTTTCTGGTTTTGGTATCAGGGCAATGCTGGCTCCATAAATGAATTGGTAAATGTTTCTCCTCTTTTGTTATTGGGGAGAAATTGTGTGGATTCAATGTTATGTCTTCCTTACATGTTGGGTAGAGTTCCCCATTGAAACTATGGCATGTGAGATCTTCCCGGACCAGGGCTCAAACCTGTGTCCCCTCCATTGGCAGGTGGATTCTTAGCCACTGCACCACCAGGAAAGCCCTAATATATGCATTTAATGCTATACATTTCCCTCTTAGTAGTGCTTTGTTGTGTCCCACAAATTTTGTTTTGTTTTATTTACATTTTCATTTAGGTAAAAGAATTTCTTAATTTCCTTAAGACATCATTTTTGACCCATGAATTGTTTAGAAGTTTGTTTCATAATATCTGATTATTTGGGAAGATTTTCCAGTTATCTTTCTTTTATTGATTTCTAGTTTAGTTTACTTGTGGTCAGAGAATATATGTTGTAAGATTCAATTCTTTTATATCTGTTAATATTTGTTTTATAACCTTGAATATGGTCTGTATCGGTGAACTTCCATGTGCATTTGAAAAAAAATGTGTATTTTAGGTCATGTTTGGTGGTGGTCTTCAGGTCATACATATCCTGCTAATTTTCTATCATCTTGTTTTATTGGCTACTTGAGAAGAGTGTGTTGAATTGCTCATCTGTATGAATGGATTTGTCTGTTTCTCCTGTGAGTTTAATCAGTATTTGCTTTATGTGTTTTAATGCTCTGTTATTAGGTGCATACATATTTAGGATTGTTATATCTTTATGATGAAGTACTGTTCTTATTTATTCCTTGTAATTTTTCTTGTTTTGAAGTCTATTTAGTATGATATTAATTCAGTCACTCATTTCTCTTGATTAGTGTTTACATTTTAGGTCTTTTTTCATCCTTTTACTTTAACCTATCCATGTCACTTTATTCAAGCTGGGTTAAGCCTTCCTTTTTTCTTTTTGATGCCTTCATCTATTTAATGGATTAGGAAGAAACTTGTCTTTTTGTACCCATAAATGAAGTAAAAGAGATGTTTGGGGATTAACCAGGAATTGAGGTTATTACTGGATTTTATTTTATTTTTATTTTTATTTTATTTTATTTTACAACCACTGGATGTGGCTGTAATTAGATTGCACCACTGGACCACAGTCCAGTAAAGTAGTAAAAAGAATGAGAAAGTTCCTTCTAAGAGCAGTTACCAGGTTTTCTATTCTGAGGCTTGTTTGCAGGCTTTTTAGCACTCTCCATCCCTAGGATCCCTAAGCACAATAAGCAGTGTCAGTTCTCACTGACAATTTGAAGTGCAGGCAGAGGGCTAAGAGCATTATGAGTAATATCTAGATATTTGGGGCATACAGTTTTGGTGTTAAATAAAGTTTGCAGGAAATCCCTAACCTTTTCTTTCTCTCTTGGCGCTCTGTAATTTCTTTTACATTAGCATTAAAATAATCACATTAGGTTCAGCTTAGAGCCTGTGTCTGCATTTATATCTGTTCTCTTTCATCTGCACTCCCATATATTCTGTACAGCTTTGTGGAATTAATTTTTCTGGGAATATACACCCAAATTGCAAAAATATGTTATAATAAAATATTCCTCTGTGTTTTTGGAAATGGAACTTTAGATTTTCAAATGCAAATCTCAGTGCTTATATACTAATTAGGAAAATAGGGAAATAATTTCCCTGGTCTTTACTTTGCCTAGAATCTTTATCAAGAGTAACTACAGAGTAAATTATCCATAATCTTTCTCTAGATTATCTCATCTTTTCAATTTAATTAATACCATTGATATTCTCATGACAAATTTATGTCTTTGCTCTATACTTCTTTCCTGATTTACAGGTTGTTATATCTAACTGCCTACTTGATATCGTCATTTGGATGTTTAATAGTTTAAAACAACATCCTTGATTCTTTCTACCAAACATTTTTCTTTTCTACTTTTTTCATCTCAGTTTGATGTCAGACTCCTTAGCAAATTCTTAATTGTTCTCTTTCCCTTATTCTCTAAATCTGCTTAAAGACAAGTCCTCTCACCTGTATCTTCAAGATATGCTTAAATCAGGCTACTATTCCCTAACTCTAGAACTTTCTACACATAAATATTTCCACTTCTTTTAAGATTCAGCAGAGGATAGTGGTTAAGGTCATAGTCAAGGGAGTCTACTGCCTGCGGTTACAGTTCTAGTTTTATGATATCCTAGTTGTGATCTTTGGCATGTTTTTTTAACCTCTGTGTGTCTCAGTTTCCTCATCTCAAAATAGAGATGCAGTACTTATCCCATAGAGTTGCCATTAGAATTAAAGGATTAATATTTATAATCTTAGAACAGCACTACATATTTTTTAGTTAATATATATGCTTATCCCCCTCAATCTGTTTTTCTAACCAGTAGCAATGTTTTCCTTAAAGAATGTAAATGATTCGTTATTGTTCCTATGCTCAAAAACATTTCAGTGTTTTCCTATCCCAATCAGTGTAAAACTCAAACTTCTTACAGTATTTTTTAATATCCTACATGAATTAGTTCTAGTTATCTCTCAGATCTGTCTCCTGTGCATATACCATTCTAGCAACACTTTCTTACTGTTTCTTAAATGTAACAATCACATTTCTCCCTCGCCATCTACAACATTCTCCCTTCCCCTCACAACTCTTTATTCTCATACCCTTTTATTTTTCTTCACAGCACTTATTATCTGGAATGATACTTAGTATCATTATATATTACATTATAATATATTACATATTTTTTGTTTGTTTATTTGTCCTTTTGTTTATTTCATATCTTATCCACAAGGATGTAAGCTCTCTGAAAACAGAGACTTTGTATGTCTTTGTCTGTAATCCTTAGTGCTTAGAACAGTGTTGGCACATAGTAGAAGTGAAATTAATTAAATATTTTTTGAACAATTGACTGATTCAGTGAATGAAACAAAATAAAACAAATTCTGTACAGTAATTTTCTAGACAGTACAGGCTTGGAATCTGGGAAGTTTTTGCTCATTGTTTCCTTAAATATATTTATAATTGGAGGGGAAATGTGAGACTCTCACATTTTATTACTTTCTCTTAAAATTAAAGAGAATGAATGAAGACAGAGTTAGGAAAAGAACTCACATTTTATGACTGTTTGTTCTTTTCACTATTACACATTTCTTTCCTGAAGTATGTGGTGATGGTGGTGGTGGAGGCTGAGATCCCAGTACAGTGTTTTGGTTTCATACAACATAATAGCATCATGTTTTCCTATTTTATTTTATTTTTGGCCACACCGCACAGCTTGTGGGAGTTTAGTTCCCCGACCAGGGATCTAACGTGGGCCCTCGGCACCGAGAGTGTGGAATCCTAACCACTGGACCGCCAGGGGATTCCCATGTTTTCCTATTTTAAATTCACATTACTTTTTATTTTTACATCCTGGTAGGAGTTAAAGTAAATATTTTTTCTTTATTCTAAAGAGTAAATGCTTTTTGTAATTTGGAGAAAATTAACCAGGGAACTGATAACTTTAACTTAGTTGCCGAGTTATACTCTATTTTCTGTTTTGATTTTATATATATATATATATATATATATATATATATATACACATAACTTATTTAGATAATATTTTCATGTCAGCTTAATCACTGTAAAACATCGCCCTTTCCTTCGTGATAAAATAGTTGTCTTTTTGGAAAAGATTTTTGAATTTCTTAAACAGAAAAATTTACATTTTTGCTGAATGTTATATATTGAAAATCTGTCTTACCCTATCTTAGTTGTCATACTTCATGATCAGGAGAAGTCACGATGTGAGTACCATGCTTTTGGACCTCCCATATAGGATGGTGCTTTGGAGTCATTGTACTCTACAGATTGACGGTTGATAAGAAGCGTAAATTTAGATTTTGTCATGACCTGTATTCTTGCCTGATCCTTATCCTTATTGTTTTCTGAAGGGTTAATGTCTTCTTTTTCTAGCCTTGGCCTCACAATGAAGTACTTTATGCTATAACAAAGTCTATTATAATGGGGTTCAGTGTTAATCACTGTATATTAGGGTTAATGTAAAAACTCTTCATTAGTTTGGAATTTAATGATAGTTTTCTACTTTTGAGTAGTTATATTTCAGAAGTTCACTTGTAATGATCAGGGACTTAAATGTAAGAGCCAAAACTATTAAGACTGTTAGAAGAAAACACAGGGGAGCACCTTCATGACACTGAATTTGGCAGTGGTTTCTTGGATATGACACCAAAAGCAACAAAAGAAAAAATAGGCAAGGTGAACTTCATCAAAATTAAAACCTTTTGTACACCAAGGGACACTATCAAGAGAGTGAAAAGGCAACCCACAGAGTGGAAGAAAATATTTGCAAGTCATATATTTGATAAGAAGTAAATATGCAGAATATATCAAGAATTCCTAGAACTCAACAACATAGAAACAACCCAATTAAAAAATGGGCAAAGGACTTGAATAGACATTTCTCTCAAGAAGATATACAGATGACCAACAAGAATATGAAAAAATGCTCGACATCACTAATCATCAGAGAAATGTAAATCAAAACCACAACGAGATACCACCTCACAACCATTAAGATGGCTATTAACAGCAACAACAGCAACCACAAAAAAAGAGAGAAAAGAAAAGAAGCCTTGGCAAGTCTGTGAAGCAGTTGGAATGCTTGTGCACTGCTGATAGGAATGTAAAATGGTACAGTTGCTGTGGAAAACAGCGTGGTGGTTCCTCAAAAACTAAAAATAAATTACTGTTTCTAAGAAGTTACTTCTTTTCCCTAATAATATTTGGATTAGTATCTACAAACTTTTTTCTCAGAAGTGATGCTCCTTGAGCCTTGCAGGGTTCAGAAGAGTTTATTCTGGATTTTGGTAATGTTGGGTGAAAAGACATATTTATATAGAGGATGTGATGTAGTTTGTCCTTTACCAGTAATTTAAACTTTTCAGACATTACTACTGTTGATAAGTATTTATAAGGAGAAATTTTTAGTTTTTAGCCATTTAGTTGATTTCTGTTATGGTTTTTTTCCCAGGGTCTTTCTTTCCTTTCTGTCTTTCTAATCTAATTTCTGTGTCCTTTTTTTAAATCTGAAAAAAATTCCCAAGGGAGATATTTTCCTGTTGGGGAGGTTAGGGCAGAATTTTGCAAGATGTCTGGTTTATTTGGCTGTTATATTTTATTAGGAATACCTTTGTATTATATTGAACTGTTTTTAGGGGTTTTAAGAACATGAAACTATTCAGTTTTATACAGATCTGTTGTAACCTAGAGAAGCCTCCAATCAGCAGAGATCTCCTTGGAAAACATCATTTAAATGAAGAATATTATAAATTGACTAGAAAGGTAGTACCTTGATACCTAGCTATAATTTGTTTATACTTTCAAAGTCTTTAAGTATAATAATTTTAAATTGTTATGCTGTAGGGGTAGTGATTAAGCTAGGTAAACAAAGAGAACAAAATATATAGTATTTCTACCAAAGATTAAGAAAGTCTCAGTAATTGTTTAATTTGAAAATAAGTATTCAGTCCAGTAAAAAATAAGAAACTTGAAGTAATATACCTGTTTTTATTCAACAACTTTGATGTGGCTTACCAAAAGATTAAAGTATTTTAAACAATTGAACAAAACATCACCATTTACTCAATAATGTATTTTATGCAAGAGTTGAGTATACATAGGTAACATTTTAAAAGAAAATGTTTGGAGTTTTTATAGGTTCACCAAGAGAATACTTGCTATACTTCATAGCTTTTTTAGAATTTGGTACATATGTAGTGAATATCTTTCAAGGAGTGCCCAACCATTTTTTTAAACAATAAGAAATATTTGAGATTATGTCTTTTTTTTTTTTTAAGTGATGTCTCTGAGTCTCAGAATAAAGGGCAACTATTTTGAATGTAACTTATGGTTTCAGCCATACTGTTAGATTTACTGGAAAGTAACACATTTCTCCCTAGGGTAACTGTTGGTATAGTGTAGTGTGAAGAATGTGGGCTTAGAGTCAATCTGGAATTTGAATGAAGTTTTAGCCAGTTACTAGTTGTGTATTTTTGGAATAGTTGAGGTGTTTGGCTTCAGTTTTTTCATATTCAAAGTGTGGCTGATGATGTTATCTAGGTTGGAGGCTGTTTAGGAAGAATAAATGACATAATACGTATGAAGTATTTAGAACACCATCTATGTCTGGAACATAGTAAGTGCTCAGTACATGTCAAATATTGTTATTTTGTTGTAACCAAATACATGGCTCATATTTATATATTTCTCATTCTATGTATTATCTGATTAGGAGGCCATATCACCTCTCAGAATGAAAAATTCACCTAAATCAGAAAACTGCTCTTTCAGTGTAAGTTGATTTATACTTCTCCTAGGAGAAATAATGATTTCTAAAGGCTTTTAGCACCTCCTCTGATACATACAAAGTCCCAAGAAGTTCATTAAATAAGTAGTTACTTCAGTGAAAATAGTTATTACAATAATAATAAGTTAAAAAAAAACAAAATCAGTAATATTTTTTAAAACTTACTCTTTTTAAAATTCATGACTTTCATACAACAGGATGCTATAATTTTGATTTTACATATTTTTTTAAATGTTAGTATTCATCCTAATACATTTTAGAGTGTTTGTTATTTCACTGATTCAAGTAAAAGACTTTTGTGCAGGATTATTTCTTTTCAGTGTCATGAGCTTCAGTAATCCTGTTGATAAATTGATTGTAAAGAATTTATTTTTGGAAGATGTATTAGTCAGGGTTCTCTAGAGAAACGGAACCAATAGGGTGTGTGTGTGTGTGTGTGTGTGTGTGTGTGTCTGTGTGTCTGTGTGTCTGTGTGTATGAAGAGATTCATTGTAAGGAATTGGCTCATGCAATGGAGGCTGACAAGTAAGGCTGGAAGCTTCCAGAAAACTAGAACAGCTGATGTTTCAGTTTGAAGGCTGTCTGGCAGGAAGAGCCTATGTCCCAGTCAAAGGTGGGAGAATTTTTTGTTATTTGTAGGAGGGTCAGCCATTTGTTCTGTTGAGACCTTTGCCTGATTGCATGAAGCCCACCCGCATTATGGAGGACATTCTGCTTTTTACAGTGTACCGATTCAAATGTTAATCTCATCACAATACCCTCATAGAAACACCCAGAATAATGTTTAATTAAATATCTGGGCACCCCCGGTACATTCAAATTGACACATAAAATTAACCATCATAGAAGATAAGCAGAAAATAATAAAAGCGAATGCCATTGACTTGACTTACTGATTTTACTTGAGGAACAGCTGGAAGGTGATTTAGTTGTAGAGGTCACTCCTTCATACGTGCTTTTGCCATGGCATTGCTCTTACTGTGTGTTTTCAAATTGTCAAAGGCTTAATATGTACTTTGAGTGTAGATATTTTGTTTTGCTGTAGCTTTTCTTCCCCATCCACCTTATTTTGATTAAAAAAAAAAGAAAAGATTTTTTATTTTTATTTTTTGGAATATATTCTTTATGCCCACCAAGTCTCCACCATCCTATCTGAAAACATTAGCCATTCTAAAGTGCTCTATAACTTGTGTGTGTTTTTAAAAAATTTGTCCGGGCAGACAAAATGGTAAATTAAGGAATAGTTACTGTTAAGTTACTTGGTGACTTACCCAGTACCTATATCTTTGTCTTTCTTTTATTTCTTAACTTTGTCTCTCACTGTTCGTAGCATAAATCTACCAGGTGGCTCTTGGTATCTTATCTGTCTAGAAAACCAGTTGTGATCTGGGAATGCAACAGGTGTCTGGTCCATCTTTCCATTACCTAATGTTATATATAAGTTTCAAATCTGAAAGACAAAATGGAAACTGAAGGCAAAATATAAATATTCTTTTTCTTAGAATCAGTCTAAAACTAGCAGAAAAGCCTAGTAATTGAAATTCCATAAATTTTATATTTTTAATGAGTAGTATCTTGTTTTCTGGTAATCATTTGTGTATTTTAAAGGCTGAGATCTAGAACTGAGTTAAATAACTTAAGCGTAGTTCTGAAGGGATAAGCACATGAACTTCATAGGGTTACGGAATTCATCAAATTAACATCTTACAAATACTGACTTTCTGAGAGGAAAGAGAATTTTTTTCCTAGGATATCTAATACAAGTAATTTTTTGTAACTATTTTCTAGAAATTCTTCTGCCATGAAGACATCGTTGTAGTCTCCTCCAATCACTGAATTGCCTTTTAAATGTGACTAGAATATGAACCTATTTTTATGATGTAAGAATTTTGGCTTCTTGGAATAACTCTATGGATATAGAATGTGGAACTGTCCTTGGATTGCTTTACTTTGAATGGATATTTTCTTTCACTATTCCCTTTTCAGTTAATTAGGCTTTATGATAGTGTAAGTGGAGAGTATTTTCAGTATTCTTTAATTTCATAGACTACAAATCATTAAAGAGATAAAAAATTTGAAAATGCATTAAGCCTCTTTTACCAGCACATTGAATCATTATGCACACTTTTCTTCTTTTTTCCTGTATATGAGTAAACAAAGTTTTATATATATATATATATAACTCATATATACATATATATATATGAGTCATAGTGTATCCTTGATGGCAGAAAACTAAAACAATTTAGCTGCCTTAAAACAGGAACATTTTCTGCAACAGAATTTACAGTTTTAATACACTCAACTCAAAGATGTCATTATTTCCTGGATTTGATATATCTGTTGTGAAATTGTAGCAGTAGTATGTAGGACTATTGAGAGGATAAGTTTAGTTAATACATGTAAAAGACATGGTTCTTGGTAGTTTTAAGTGCTCAGTAAATCCAGTACTTACTCTCACATATCTGAAGATTACTTTGATATATTGAAGTCTTATGAGGATGATAGTATTTAGGTTAGTTTTTTTTCCTGTAATGGATTTATGCTCCGTCTCCAATTGTGCTAAACAGTTTGCTTCACACTAGTCACCTATTATGTAAAATAGGGAGTTTTTTAGTTGTGTATTTTAGTTTCACTAATAAACCGCTATAACCATGTGGAAAGGGGGAGGGAAAACTACATCTGTGTGTCTTTTGGGAATGTGTCTGCCATGTGGGTATAGTAAGGTTCTCATACATATTTAAAAGTATGATGAGGATCAAATATATTAAAATTGTTGCAGTTTCTGTGAAAAAGTGGAGTTGTATTATGCATTCTTAATGAATGACCTGAGACAAACTTTAAAGATATTATCAGGGTTGGAAAAAAATATACTAGCTAACCACCTACTTAGTGATGAGGAAGAGGATGGTAGGGGAAAAAAGGTAGTGGTAAATTCCAACCAGCTAATCTCTCTTCATATTTGAAATGGATACAAACATTTTTACGTTTAAATTTTTTTTTTTTTTTTTTTTTTTGCGGTACGCGGGCCTCTCACTGTTGTGGCCTCTCCGTTGCGGAGCACAGGCTCCGGACGCACAGGCTCAACGGCCATTGCTCACGGGCCTAGCCGCTCCATGGCATGTGGGATCTTCCCGGACCGGGGCACGAACCTGTGTCCCCTGCATCGGCAGGCAGACTCTCAACCACTGCGCCACCAGGGAAGCCCCGTTTTAATTTTAATAAATGGTAAAACACTTAGTGACTGCAGCTGGGGTTGGTATTGACAATATGATTGAATAGGTCTTAGTGTGCTTTGATGTTGAACCTCAGCCTTGAAAATTAAGGCATATAAGAAATTCCAGGGCTTCCCTGGTGGCGCAGTGGTTGAGAGTCTGCCTGCCAATGCAGGGGACACGGGTTCGAGCCCTGGTCTGGGAGGATCCCACATGCCGCGGAGCAACTAGGCCCGTGAGCCACAACTACTGGGCCTGCGCGTCTGGAGCCTGTGCTCCGCAACAAGAGAGGCCGCGATAGAGGCCCGCGCACTGCGATGAAGAGTGGCCCCCGCTTGCCACAACTAGAGAAAGCCCTCGCACAGAAACGAAGATGCAACACAGCAAAAATAAATAAATTAATTAATAAACTCCTACCCCCAACATCTTCTTTAAAAAAAAAAAAAAAGAAATTCCATAATATGCAGATTAAATCAGGTAGCTATTTTTGCCTAAATGTCCTTTTGGCTTTGTAGTAAAGAACATAAAAATCCCTTTTCAGTTGATTATTAAAAAGTGTTTAAAAATAAACTAAACAGCTGGGAAGTTGTATATGTTCAAAAAGATACATAATTATGAATAACTTTTTGCTCTTTCCTCATTCAAAGTTTACTGTAATGTTAATGATAGACATTATAATAAGTAAATTTTGTTGCCTGTATTAATACTCTGTAAAATTTGGTATACTTTTAATTAACTGTTATATCCCTATTTGTCCTTTCATGAAATGATGATAACATATAGAGATTTAATTTTTTTGAGGTTAATTGGTGCCAAGATGCACCAACTAATGTGAAGTGTCAATTAGTGTGAAGTGTCAGTACTTTTTTCTTTTTTTGATAGTAAACTCTGTATGTGGGTAGTGGCAGAACCACACAGGGAGAAACATTTTTTTCACTGTGTCGTGGTTGGTTCTGCTCAAACCATGAGGTACTGTAGATCCTTTAATAATCCCATTGAGAGAATTTCAGGCTATTTAGGGGGAGTACTTACATATGGGTAGTGACAACATTTTTAATTAGGCTATACAATGGGAACGGGAAAGCTTCAGAAATAGTGGATGGTAAGAATGATGTTGATTAACTTTAAAAGGACATATTTACATTTTATATGACTACATATTATGTTTGATTTTGAATCCTATAATGAATTTTAACTGAAAAGATACTACCTTTGATTCTTTATGGAATTTGATTCAAGAAATACGTTTTTGGTGGATTATCAGTTAGTTATATGTCCTAAACTTAGTATATACATCTTATATATTTTTCAACTCAAATATTTAGGCATATTTTATTATGATTTTTTCATGTAATTTAATCTTTATAAGTATATCATATTTATAAGATTGTAACTTGTAATTTTTTTTTTTTTTAATTTATTTTATTTTATTTTTTTGCTTTATAACAAATTTAATCAGTTATACATATACATATGTTTCCATATCCCCTCCCTTTTGCGTCTCCCTCCCACCCTCCCTATCCCACCCCTCCAGGCGGTCACAAAGTACCGAGCTGATCTCCCTGTGCTATGCGGCTGCTTCCCACTAGCTATCTACCTCACGTTTGGTAGTGTATATATGTCCATGCCGCTCTTTCACTTTGTCACAGCTTACCCTTCCCCCTCCCCATATCCTCAAGTCCATTCTCTAGTAGGTCTGTGTCTTTATTCCTGTCTTACCCCTATGTTCTTCATGACATTTTTTTTCTTAAATTCCATATATATGTGTCAGCATACAGTATTTGTCTTTCTCTTTCTGACTTACTTCACTCTGTATGACAGGCTCTAGGTCCATCCACCTCATTACAAATAGCTCAATTTCGTTTCTTTTTATGGCTGTGTAATATTCCATTGTATATATGTGCCATATCTTCTTTACCCATTCATCCGATGATGGACACTTAGGTTGTTTCCATCTCCAGGCTATTGTAAATAGGGGTGCTATGAACATTTTGGTACATGTCTCTCTTTGAATTATGGTTTTCCCAGGGCACATGCCCAGTAGTGGGATTGCTGGGTCACACGGTAGTTCTATACAGTAATGTTTTTGATTAAGAAATTTAAAATAAACTTGGAATTTTGAGCTTCACAGTAAGTTCTTAAATAGAATTCTAAATTTGATTTTATTAATATGTTTGTGCAGTAAGTATAGTAAATGCATTCTTAAAGTTAAACTTAAAATATTTGCTACTTTGAGACTTCATTGATTCAGAATTTCCTGGAATTTGATATAGCATACAGCTTAGCTTTAGTTTATTTGTTATAACAAGGTTCTTTTTCTTTTGTTTGTTTTTTAAATTATCTTTTAACTTTGACATGTTTGTAGATTCAAATTTAGCTGTAAAAAATAGTACAGAGAGATGCTGTTTATATTTTACCCAGTTTCCCTCAGTAGCTACATGTTGCAAAAGTGTAGTACGCCGTCACAATCAGAATATTGACATTGATAAAATCCACTTATCTTATTCAGATTTCTGCAGTTTTACTTGTACTCATTTTTGTGTGTGTATTTTTATTGCATATAGTTCACTTGTGTGTGCATTTTCATTACGCATAGTTCCGTATATCTAATACTACAGTCAAGATACAGAACAGTTCCATTACCACATTATTCCTTTTATTACCTTTCTATAGCTGCTTCCCATGTCTGCCATCCCATCCTTATCTCCTGGCAACCACGAATCTGTCCTTTATTTCTTTAATTTTACCATTTTAAGAAAGTTAAGTGGATTTCTACAGCATGTTATCTTTGGTATCAGGTTTTTCATGCAGCATAATTTCACGGACATTCATTCAAGTTGTCGCATGTGTAAATAATTCATAGCTCTTTATTGCTGAGTAGTATTCCATGGTATGGCTGTACCACAGTTTGTTTAATATTCACCCATTGAAGGATATCTGGTTTTTTGGTTTGTTTTTGGGTTTTTTTTGGCAGTTTTTGGCTATTACAAATAAAGCTTCTGTGAACATTTTTTTATAGGATTTTGTGTGAAAATTAGTTTTAAATTTCTCTGGAATAAATACCCAAAAGCATGATTGCTAGATCATATGGTAACTGCATATATAGCTTTTTAAGAAACTGCTAAGCTATTTTCCAGAGTATCTGTACTATTTTACATTACCATCAACAATGTGTGAGTGACCTATTTTCTCTGTATCCTTGCCAGCCTTTGGTATTGCTGCTGTTTTTTATTTTAGTGATTCTGATAGGCACTTAGTGATAATTTTGGGGTTTTCATTTGTGTTTTCCTGATGGTTAATGTGTTGGACATCTTTTCGTGTGCTGATTTGCCATCTGTATATCCTCTTCTGTGAAGTGATACCTTTTGCTGTTTTCTAATTGGATTATTTGTGGTTTTACTGTTGAGCTTTGAGAGTTCCTTTTAGATGTACATACTAGTCCTTTGTCAGATATGTGGTTCACAAATATTTTCCTCCCATTTTTTTTTTTGTTGTTGCTTGTCTTTTCATCCTGTTAACAGGGTCTTTTATAGAGCAAAAAATCTAAATTTTATAAAGTCCAATTTATAATGTTTCCTTTTGTGGATCATACTTTTGGTATCAAGTCTAGCCTTTACATCCCAAAGATTTTTTCCTTTTTTTTTTCCCAAAAATTCTGATATTCTCCATTTAGTACTGTGATCCATTTGGAGTTAATTTTTGTATAAGGCATGAAGTTTAGGTTGAGGTATATTTCTTTGCCTATCGTGTGCAAATGCTCCCTCACCACTTGTCGAAATGGCTATAATTTCTCCATTGTACTGGTTTGTATTTGTGAATCACTAGACTATATTTGTGTCTATATCTGTGTTCTCTGTTTCATTCCATTCCACTGTTCTGTGTCTCTATCCATGCAGCAGTACCACAGTGTCTTGAATACTGTACCTAAATATAGTCCTTGATATCATGTAGAGTGAGTCTTCCTACAATTTGTTTCTTCTTTTTTAAAAAATATATTTATTTATTTATTTATGGGTCTTCGTTGCTGTGCGTGGGCTTTCCCTAGTTGCGACGAGCGGGGGTTACTCTTCGTTGCGGTGCGCGGGCTTCTCACTGTGGTGGCTCCTCTTGTTGCAGAGCACAAGCTCTAGGCGTGTGGGCTTCAGTAGTTGTGGCACGTGGGCTCAGTAGTTGTGGCTTGCAGGCTCTAAGGCACAGGCTCAATAATTGTGGCACACAGGTTTAGTTGCTCCACGGCATATGGGATCTTCCTGGACCAGGGCATGAACCTGTGTCCCCTGCATTGGCAGGTGGATTCCCAACCACTGTGCCACCAGGGAAGTCCTGTTTCTTCTTTTTAAAGTTCATTTTATCTATTCTAGTGCTATAGTGTGGAATAAGATTCCTCACGTCTACAAACAACCTTGCTTTGATTTCAATAGGTATTGCATTAAACCTGAAATTTTGGGATAACTAGCATTTTTTATTATGTTTATTATCTTTCAGTCCATGAAAACAGTGTCTCTCCATTTATCTGGGTCTTCCTTGGTTTCATTCATCAACATTTTATACTTTTCAGTATATAGCTCCTGTTCATATTTTGTTAAATTTATATCTAAGTATTTCATTTTCTTTGGAATTATTATAATTTGGAGTATTTAAATTTATTTTCACATGTTCATTTTTAGTGGTTAGAGAAAACTTGATATTTGTGCATTGATCTTGTATTCTGTAACCTTAGTGAACTCATTTATTAGTTCTAGGAGGTTTTTTGGTAGACTCTGTGGAATTTTCTTTGTAGAAAATAATATTTTCTAAAAACAGTTACATTTCTTCCTTTTCAATCTATATGCCGCTTGTTTCTTTTTCTTGCCTTATTGAAATATCTAGAAGTTCTAGTAGTATGTTGAGTAAGAATGATGAAATGGACATCTTTGCCTTGTTCCCAGTCTTTGGGAGAAAGAATTTAGTCTTTTACCATTAGGTCCAACGTTAGCTCTAAGTTTTGTGCAGATACTCTCTATCATGTTGGGGAAGCTTCCCTGAATTCCTAACTTGCTGAGAGTTTTTAATCATGAAATGATGTTGGATTTTGTCAAATGTCTTTTTCTGCCTCAATTGATAGGATCTTATTATTTTTCTTTGTTAGCCTGTTAGTATGATGGATTACATTAGTTTCTTAAAATGATGAACCATCCTTGCATACCTGGAATAAATCTCACTTGACCATGACGTATATGTAATTAGGTTTGATTTACTAATATTTTGTTGTGTTTTTTTTTAACATCTACATTCATGAGAGAAAATGAACTGTGGTTATCTTTTTCTGTTAATATTTTGTCTGGTTTTAGTATCAGGATAATATTAGTCTTATAAAATGAGAATCATTTTCTCTATTCTTTTTCTTGAAAAGATTGTGAAAATTGATGTTATTTCTTTTCCACATGTTTGCTTGAATTCTCTACTGAAAACATTTAGGCCTGGTGATTTTGGGGGTAGCTTTTAAATTATGAGTTAAATTTTTAAAATTATTATAGGACAATTCATATTATCTATTTCATCTTGGTTATGTTTTGGTAGTGTTTGATTTTTAAGGAATTAGTCTCTTTCTAAATTGTCAAATTTATAGCATAAAGTTGTTTGTAGTATTCCCTTATTATCCTTTTAATGGCTGCATTGTCTGTAGTGATGTCCTCCTTTTCATTCCAGATGTTTGTGATTTGTCTTTTATCTATTTTGTCAGTCTTCCTAGAAGTTTATCAATTTCATGCATTTTTCCCCTAAGAACCAGCTCTTTTATTGATTTTCTCTATTTTCTTACTTTCAATTTTTTGTCTTTATTTTTTCCTTTCTTTTGCCTGCTTTGGGTTTATTTCCTCTTTTTTTTTTTTTTTTCTAGTTTTTTGAGATAAGAACTTAGATCATTCACTTTATACCATACTTTTTTCTGATACTATTAGCATGTAATGCGCTCAGGTTCTTTCTCTACACTGCTTTCGTCACATCGAACAAAATTAGATGTGTTCTGTTTTTATGTTGTTTCAGTTTTATGTATTTTAAAATTTTTGTTGTGACTTCCTCTTTGACCCATGGATTTATTTGGAAGTGTCCTATTTAATTTCTACGTGTTTAGAGATTTTTTTCATTATCTTTCTGTTATTGAATGCCAGTTTGATTCCATTATGTTTAGATGACATGATCTGTATGACCTTTAAATATATTGAGATTTACTTTATAGCCTAGGGTATAGTCTGTTTTGGTGGATGTTCCACAGGCACCATTGTTGGGTGGAGTATTGTATATGTTTCAGTTTGATCCTGTTGGTTGTGCTGTTCAAATTTTCTATATCCTTTATAATTTTCTGATGAATACTTCTGTCATTTGCTGAGAAAGGGTTGTTGAGCCCCCAGTCATAATTGTGAAATTGTCTCTTTCTTTTTGCAGCTCTATTTTTCCCTTATGTATTTGGAGACTCTTGTTTATTGTTGTGTGAACTTTTGTAGGATTGTTATGTCTTCCTTGCAGATTGGTCCTTTCATCATTATGTAGTATCTTCCTTTGCCTCTTGCAATTTTCTTTGTTCTGGAATCTAGTTTATCTGATATTAATATAGTCACTTCTGCTTTTTATTAACTAATGTCTACTTGGTATGTCTTTCTTCAAGCTTTTGCTTTCAAAGAATTATTTTCATGTGTTTCTAGCCACTCTGCCAAACTGTGCTATTTTAATTGGTGAATTGTTACCATTTCCATTTAAGTTACTTATTAATATGTGATAGCTTGTCTTTCATTTTATTTTTTGTTGTTTGTTATTTTCCTTCTTCTCATTTCTCTGTTTCTCTTTTCTGGCTTTCCTATGTGTACTTGAACATTTTTTGGGATTAAATCTTGGTTTTTTTTATAGTATTTTTGAGTGTATTTTCTATAATTCTGTATAATTTTCATAGTGGTTGGTTGCTTTGAGTATTATAATATACATATATGAGCTATCTTAATTTACTGGTATCAACTTTTTTTTTTACTTCAAGTGACATGTAGAAGCCTTATTTCTGTTTAGGTCCCTTTACCTTCCTCCCTTTTACATATCATGTTTAGTATCAGATGGTGTTATAGATTTTGTTCTAATCATCAAATACAATTTATAAAACTTGGGGGAGTGATAGTCTACTGTACATACCCATAGTTCTGCTTTTTCCTTGCTTGTGCTGTGAGGTTCCTTCTTTTTCATTTCTTTTATTTTTGACAGACTTTTTTTAGCCAGTTATCAAGAACAAACTCCTTCATTTTGTTTTTACATACAAGATTATGTTTTCAAAGTAAATGTAAATGTACTATATACTAAAGACATTGTATGTTTTAATGGTATGAGGAACAATTAAAACATTTTCTTATACAAATGAGATATATTGTACTTGGTGAGAATGAATAAAAATATTTTTGGACTGTAAGAAAGTGCTGTAAGAACATGTCTGATTACACTGTCCTAGCTTTGAAATAATGATGATAAGAATGAGTAAGAGCTATTTTTCATACTTTTTGTTTTTAACGTTAAGGGAAGATCTAAGTGTTGTAATTAGGCTGCTGATTAGTATGTTCATCTGTGCTGATTTCTACTCTACTAATAGTGTCTTATTAATAATACACACAGTTTGTACTTAATCTATAATGTTCCCCACCAATTCATATTATAAGTGAAAGAGAGTAAGATTTTCAAGCTGAGATGTCAAAAAAGTGATTTTTAAAGGTCTTTCTTGTTTTGGGGTTTCTTAAATTAACTGGAGCTCTGTTTCTTTGACAGTATATCTATATAAGGTGATGGCTGTTAACTTCGTAAATAGTTACATGTGAATTTTGGTACCTTGTAAGTTATGATTATAAAAATTGTTGATACTTATGTTTTATGTGAAAGCATTTGACTTCTGTTCAGTTATATAAACAGATGCTATTGACTGTCCTTAATGTTCTCACAAATGTGTTTTTTCTGAATTTTCACAAATGTTTGGCATGGGATAACATTTATTCTCTATTTCAAAACAGTCTATACTTTATGATCAAAATTTATGTATTTTTAGTGTTTTAAATTAATAAATTCATCTCTAGACAAAAATTTCTGTATTTCTTTCAGATAATGATGATTCTCTTTTATTAGTTTTTTATTATTGTCAGTTTTTTGATTGCTGTCCATCAAATCACTCTCGCATTTGGCATAATTTATACTTTTCTTCATTTTTATATCATTTTTCCTGTTATTTTTTTCCTGTTATTTTTGTTCCTCTGTAACTACATGGATTGGGAATGTGTGTGGTCAGATATTTAAATTTTTTTCATAACGTGTTGTGGAAAACCCATTTCTTTCTTTTGAGCTGTTATGTACTTGGGTGGTCACTGAATCGTTTGATACCATAGCTGTGAGCTATGTTTGCTCATTTATACATTGCTTTATTGTTTAAAATCTCTTCCTGGAGTTAATTGCTTTCAGTCTATTGACTTGTTTTTTTTTTTTTTTTCTTTTTTTAAGTTTCCCAATCTCAAAAGTCTTTTGAATGCTGTTGTGTTGGCATAGTTGTTCACATTATTGTTATGGATTTTTATCTTTGAGTGGTAAATTTTGTAAATTTACACAAATTTTAGAAACTTCGAAATAAATCCTGTTTAGTACCAACTTTAAAGATTCTCCATAGTATACTAATTCCTGTATGAGAATTTAAGAGATCTTTAGGTTAAAATGATGGTGCTTTTGTACTAAAGACTATTATCTTAATTCTCAATTTGGAGTAATTTTTTAAGACTTAGGCTAAAAATCTTCCTAGTGACCCAAGAAGATTATTTGCTAATAAACAAATTCAGGATGATTTTTTTTCTTTTGATCTTTTCTGTATTACACACATATTCAATATGATTTCAAAATTATCTTTATAATCAGAAAGCTGAATAAAACTTTTAATTTTGGAAACAAAGACATAAAACCTTTTTAAACCTTGTGATGGGTTGTGGACATCTTTCCTTGTCATTACTTACAAGTCTTCTTTGTTATTTATATATCTGCATAGTTATCTATCCTTGGCAGTCTCTATTGGACATTTGGATTGTTTCCAGCTTCTAAATATTTTAGCCAGCACTTAATGGACTTCTTTGTTCCTGATAATTTGTTCAATTTATTATTACAGGATATATACCTGGAAGTGAAACCACTGTTTTAACAAGGTTGGTCATTTAAAGTTGTGATTAATTTTACCAAATTGCTTTATGAATGTATTGATTTATACTCTTATTAAAACAGTGGCTATGAGAACTTGTTTCTCCAACAGCTTTACTAACCAACACTAGTGTTTATCTGTTTTATTATTACCAATATAGAATTATAGCGTATTTAATTTACAATTTTTTTTAGTAAACATAAACATTTTTTCAAAGACTTTGGCTATTTATAGTTGCTCTTCTGTTAGTTACAAACAGTTTGTTCTTCTTTTGAGACATTGATCTTTTTCATATTAAATTTAAATGGCTTTTTATGTGTTATAGATAGTAATCCACTTTGTAATATGCATTTGTCATATTCTTCATCCAGCAGTTTGCTTTAGATTCAGTTGAACACCAGAATGCTTGTGTTGAGGGGTCCTATTTCAAAATCATACTCAGTCTCTCTAGACACATTGTGTGGTGACATGCTCAAGCTAAATGAGACATGAGGGGACCGAATCTGAACATACACTGACAGGGCATATACATAGTTGAATTGTGTGGCAAACAGAATTGTTTTCTCTTTCTGACTCTTGTTTTGCAGTATTGAGGAGAATGGCACTAAACTGGTTTGTGTGTGTGTGTGTGTGTGTGTATTTTTTGAAAAATTTTTCTCCAATTTTTTTATTGTGACAAAATACGCATAGCATAAAATTTCATCATAATCATCTTTAATGTACAGTTCAGTGTTATTAAATACATTCATAATGTTTCTCAGCTATCACTACCATCTATCTTCCTAACTCTGTCTTGTAAAACTGCAACACGATAGCCATTAAACAATAGTTCCCAATCCCCTCCCTCCTTCAGCACGTGGCAGCCACCGTTCTATTTTCTGCCTCTATGATTTTGACTTCTTTAAGTACTATATATAAGTGAAGTCATACAGCATTTGTCTTTTTGTGACTGAATTATTTAACTTAGCATAATGGACTACAAGTTCATCTCTGTTGAAGCATGTGTCAAAATTTCTTTCCTTTTTAAGTTTGAATGGTATTCCTTTGTTATATTCCACACTTTGCTTATCCATTCATCCTTAGATGGATACTTGGGTTGCTTCCATGATTTATCTATTACGAACAATGCAGCTATGAACGTGGGTGTACAGATATCTCTTTGAGACTCTGCTTTCAGTCATTTTGCCTATATACCCAGAAGTGAATTGCTGGGTCGTATGATAATTCTATTTTAAATGTTAGGAACTGCCATACCGTTTTCCACAGCACTGTACCACAGGAAGCTTTAGAATCTGTAAAAGGCACCTCAAGCCTCTAGAAGGAATGCAGTCCTATTGACACTTTGTTTTTAGCCCATTGAAACCCATTTCCAACTTCTGATCTCTAGAGCTATAAGATAGTACATTTGTGTTGTTTTAAGCCTCCTAGTTTGTGTCATCAGCAGTAGGAAAATAATATAGCCATTAAGCCAACATCAGCAATCACCTACCTCTGGGCTTCTCATTATATGAAAACAAACCAACCAAAACCCTTATGTGTTTAAGTCTTCCTTATAAACAGCCATGAACAATTCTAGCAGAGAGGAGAAATTTCCCCATTTAATGCCTCTTTAGAACCATTGATATCGGGTTAAGATTATGTGTTTGCAGACGGTTTTATTTAACTCAGCTATGAAACTGTCTAGGCCTGTTGTGTGTGTGTCTGTATGTTTGTGTGTTTGTAGAGGGATAAGGGTTTGGTTTGCTTTTTTACCTGCAGATTGAGTTTCTTTAGCAGCCATGGGTCTATTTAGGTTTACTATTTCTTTTTTATTCACTTTATTAAATTACAATTTTCTAGGCAACTGTCCAGTTCGTCTTGTTTTCAGATATATTTTACTAAAGGTATATATAGTATTTTCTCTGTGTATGGTAGTGTTATCCTTTTCATTCCTAATATTGTGTCTTCCTTTTGCTTGATCAATCTTGTATAAACTATTTTCAAAGAAGTAACTTTTAATTTTGATGATACTAAGTTTTTTCATTGTTTTCTATTTCATTGTTTTTGCCCTCGTAGCTGTTTCTTTTCTTTGCCTTTCTTTGGACTCACTCTCTACCTCTGCAGCATCTTGAGTTAAAACACAGAGCACATCGATATTTCATCTTCTAAAGTATGCTTTTTTGCCTTTTTTCTATAGTTTTAGTTGTATCCCACATTTTGGTATAATTCTGACATCAATTCCAATGTGTTTTTTTTTTCCACACCACCAAGCCATGTCCCACAGGTTAATGGCTCAGTCCTACAAGACTCCCCACTCCCTCCACTTCACATGTCAGTCGCAAGTCCAGGTTGTTACCAGTGCTTCTGACTGACCAGCTACACATCGTGCCATTAGTCCCCTCTCTTGAGTTCAATTAATTTGCTTGAGCGGCTCACAGAACTCAGAGAAACATTTTACTTACTAGATCACCAGTTTATTATAAAAGGATATAACTCAGGAACAGCCAGATGCATAGGGCCTGGTATGTGGGAAGTGGCACAAGAACTCCATGGTCTCTGAGCACACCACTCACCTGGAATCTCCATGTGTTCAGAGCCTTGAAGCTCTCTGAATCTAGTCCTCTTGGGTTTTTATGGAGGCATCAGTACATAGGTATGATTGATTAAATCATTAGCCATTGGTGATAGAACTCAATTTCCAGGCCTCTCCCCTCCCCAGAGGAGGTAGGGAGATAGGAGTGCTGGACTGAAAGTTCTGACCTTGGCAACCAGCCTCATCTTTAGGTTACCTAGGGGCTTTCCAAGTCACCTCTTTAACACAACAAAAGAAACCTTTGTTACTCTAAACACTTAGGATGTTACAGAGTTTTAGGAGGTCTGCCAGGAACTGGGGTGAAGATCAAATACATATTTTTTATTATAAATCACAGTATCACATTTGGTACATGAGCTTTCATTGTCAGCCAATTCTAAATATTTTCTAATACCTATTATAATTCTTTTTTGAGACATTTATTTGACATTGTATTTTTAAATTTCTCAACATTTGAGAGTTTGGGTTACATTTTTATTTGTTTCAAATTTAATTGCATTTTAATGGGAGAATGAGATCATTATATTATCCTCTTACATCTGTGACCTTATCAAATTACCTAACTTCTCTGAACTTTACCTTCTCTACTCATAAGATAATAATTATTCCCTTTTGGGTTCTAAAGTCTTGTGAGGTTAAAATCTCTGTAGAGTTGATTAATATGTAAATGGATATGTGTAGTAATGGATACTTTCTGGATCCAAACATCTTGTCTTTCAGCTTACTTTAGTTACTAATTTCCTTGGTCCCATTTTTAATCTTGTTATTATCAATATTGGCAACAATTTTATAAATTCAGTTTCAAGACTTCTACTCTTTGATCACTTCTGTTTCTCTTTATAGCATACCTCTTTACTATTCCAATGTAACAAACCCATTGATTTGGCCACTTTTTTATTCTCTTGTCCTTCTTGAATTCTTACCTTCCTCCTTCACCTATCTGTAGACTATAGTTTGTCATTATAATCATCACAATGCAGATGCTCTCAACTCTTCAGTCTCTTTTGCTCTTTCTCCTTCCTCCCTCCTCAATTCTTTTGCTCCTCTCTCCCTCCTTCCTTGGATTAAATTCACCTTTCTGCCTTCTCTGTGCTTACATAGGCACAAGTCAATGTGTCTGAAGAAAACACACAATACTGATGTTGTGATTTAAATCATGACCACTAATCTCAACTTGTACTTCTTTGCAAACTTTCATCCTCCTAGTCCATTCCCTATTCCATTTTTTAAAAATAACCATTTCATACATTCTCCTTTCCTCATAAACCTTCAACACCTCTTCCCTTATCCTTACTCTCAGTTGCTAACTTTGCCCTCTATTTCATTGAGAGGATGAAACTATTTACTAGAAAATTTAAGTAAGTTCCCAGCACCAAATATACTTACCCATTTGTATCTGTCTATGCCCACTTCCTAGCTCTTACTGTGGATGAACTATCTGTACTCCTATCTAAGGCCAACCCCTGCCGCTATGCATTTGATTCTATTTTCTCTCACCTCCTCAAAGACATTACACCAGCATTTCTTTTTGTTTCTTATTTTACTGATCAACAGCATACGAAGTTGCGTAAGTTTCCTCTTAAACAGTAAACAGCAGCAACAACCACAGCATACTGATGGTGCATCACTCTCACCATCCCCATCACTCTGCTCCCTTTTTAACAGAACTCTTCAAAAGAGTGGTCTGTTCTCACGGTCTCCAGTTACCTTCCCTTTCCCTTGAATTCACTTCATTCAGATTTTTGCTTCCATCACTCCACCAAAAGTGCACTGCTCAGGGTCACCAGTGACCTCTGTATTGCTAAATCTAGTGGTCATTTTTCAGTGCTTACCTTCCTTGACCTATTAATAACATTTGACACAGTTGATCACCTTTCTTGTTGAAAGACATTATTCATTTGCATTTGAGAATCTCACTCTTCTGTTGACCTATTTACTCACTTCTGCTCATCTCTTGGATGTTGGTTGCTTCTCATCTCCTGGTCGCCTGAACAATGGGGTGTACCCTTCCCTAACTTATTTCTTGCCTTATTTGTCTTATTTATCACTGTTTGACACTGTAAATATTTAACTTATTCATTCATTCATTCATTTATTCTTTCATATTTTATCACTTTCCCCTACTAAAGTGTTTTTTTCATGAAGGTGGATATTTTAGTCAGTCTTGTTCCCTGTTCTATCCCTGGCGCTCAGTAAATATTTGTTAAGTGAATGTTACCATTCTGCACAGGTAGGAAGACAAATAGCTAAAAATTACTGTAACCAGGCTTTTTTTTTTCCAGTAAACTTTATGACCTATATTCAAACTCCTGTAGTCTGAGTCTAGAGCCCTGTCATAAGCCCTTGTACACTATAAGGTCTCCTCTGAAGACAGGTGGAATAGAGCTGGACTAGAAGGAAAAGGGGTGCACTGAGCTGCTAGTGGTCTAGTTCCTGGCCTACCATTAACTTTGATGTGTGACCTTGAACAAGTTGCTTACTTTTTCGAGTTTCATTTCCTCATCTGTAAAATGCAGGTTGTAGGGTATATGTTATCTAATGTCTTTCATAACCTCAGTAATTTTATGTTGTGTAATTGTGAGATTTTATGCCAAGATTTAATGTACCTAAGAAGTACAGAGAATGCATCAGATACAAAGATGGCTCCTATAGTTTACACTTGTCAAACTAAGAACACGAAGTTCTACTCTACTGTGTCTGATGTGCCTCAGGAACTTAGGCCATGCAGCTTTGGATCTCTGGTTTAGATAGGCAGAGAGGAGAGGCGTAGAGCATCCTGCCTGAATGATGATGATGTACTTTTGAGAAAACTGATCAAAGAAGAAGGAAGTCTACTAGGCTGAATAGGTGTTTTGGGCAGGTTGTAGAAGGAGGATTTTAAAAACCAGGGAGGGGAATTTGGTTTTGTTATGATATTAAACTGGAATCCATCAAAAATTTCTGTGACGGATACAGCAAAAGTACTACGTGAAGGCGGGTTCAGCGTGGGTGTTTTTAAGGAAGGGGAGATTGGAGTTAAGTAAGCTGCGTAGGATTAATTACAGGAGTAGTGGTCCTTACCACAGTAGCTGCTGCAGGAATTCCAGGAACAAAAGGAATCTAGATCTGCTTTAGCCTGGCAGCAGTGGAAATGGGGATAAGGGAGGGAGGAATACCAGGATCTGGAGACTGATTAGATGTGGAGGAAAAAAGGAAGCAGAGAATTAGGATGATTTGAGCTTTTAGCCAGGGTGACCAGGGTGGTTTCTATTAGTATGTTAGGATGCTAGAAGTGATGGCTGGAGGAAGGGATCCAATATGAATGGATGGCCTACAGGTCAGAATTTGGAAATTATTTAGCACAGAGGTTTTCAAGGTTCTTTTTCCCCAAATGAAATGTGTAAAGACACAACATGTAAAAATGCATAAAAGTGAAGCTGATTTGGTTGGATGCAGGGCAGAAGTTTGTGGTAAATGGGACCGACATCTTGCTGGCTGGCCCTCCTCCTGTCCTTTGAGGCACCTTGTTGAATCTGAGGGCTCTGATGAGTATAGTCAGAAACTACTGAAGTAAATCATCTGTAAATGCTCCTCTAGATTGAATATTTGGTGACCTGAGAGTCTGTTACATCCTCTGAGTTTTCTGGGTGACAACATCCTCTTGTGTCTCCTTGCCTTAGCATTTAGCAAATATTTATTTTTTCAGACTCTTGTCTAGGCCCTGGGGAATGGTAGAATACAAAAAAGACATAGTCCCTCCCCAATAGAACTTACAGTCTATTATTATAGAAAGCCACCAGTTAAAAGATAATAAAAGGCCATCAAATAACTATAATCCGTAAAGTGCTGGGACAGTGAAGTAGCAGTTGATCTGAGCTTTTAAGAACACCTTGCTTAGTCTGAGGGATTGAGGAGGGATGATCAAGGAGGACTTCTTTGTGAATGTTACAGTTGGGCTTGTTGGAGATAAAGAGGTACAGAGAGCAGGTTGTATCTGCTGCTAGCGTATAAGACTTTATGAAGTTAGCTATTAAGAAAGGCTTATGAAAAAAAAAAAAGAAAGGCTTATGGACAAAATTGTTTAAGCAGTCTTCCTAAACTGGACAATTGACTGCTTTATGCAAGAGATTATTGGTTAAAACCAATCCATTAACATTGTAAATGCTTTTGAATTTACTGTTAGATAAATAGTAACCTTAAATTTTCATTATTGTAGATTTTTGCTTTTTAAATATGTTTCATCAAGAAGTGCATAAGGCCTTCACTCTGTTCCTTTCTTCTCTTTGTCCTCTCTTTGTCCTTTCTCTTATAATAATTACTTTGATTTTAATACACCCTCAATCTGAAACTTCTTTGAACTCATTCATAATTATCTGAAATATAATTTTATAGACATTCCAGTGAGAGTATCATTGTTAATTCAAAGATTCCTAGGTCATATTTTAATACTGCATATTTATTTTTAATTTATAATTCTTGAGTAGATCAAAATAAAAGTAAATTTTTGAAAATTGATAGGATTCATTTTAGCATCTGAATTTGTGAACTTTGTATTGGAGAAGATATATTCAAAGTGAAATTAAAAGTGAATTCACATTGATTCTAAAATATAATGTATCCCATTTTAGGAAGTTGCCTGAAGGTCAGTTAAAATCAAGTGGAGTTTCAGAAACGTTGGAAATAACTGATGTAAAATGTTGATTAGGTATGCAAATGATACTATTTTTAACATGTTAACATAATTTGAAAATTTGAACTATATTTTATGAGCTTAACTAGTTGTAAATTAAAACAAAATAAAACTACAATATTTTAAAAACTAAGCATAAGGCATTTTGGTAAAGTTTAAGAACATGAATGTTTTAGTTGGAACAGATGTGAAAGACATATTATTTTAAAGGAAAATGAGGTCCACAGCTATCTGTTTGGAAATGTCTTTCAATTACAGTGGCGTCCATGAATGTTGGATTTGAATGAAGATTTGGCTAGAACTTTTCTATATCCTATTCTGTATTTCCTTTTGAATAAGAAATAGCATGTGTGAAATACATTTACTATAATCCATTCCATACTGTGTAATAAAAATTTTGTGAAGAATGATTATGTACGGTATGAAATTATCCCGATTATATGTTCTTTTCACTTTTAGCTAGCTAGTATTTTAAAGTTTATATAAATGTTATAGAGTGTGTTGATATATTAATTTATTTTTCAAAATGGGAATATGGAATAACGTACTCTCATTATAGATAATCACATTCCATTGGTGGTGTAACTTCCTATATTTAGCCAAACATGAAACATTGTTCACTGCAAAAGAAATAAGAGGTTTACCTGAGTGAACAACAACCCAGCAATTAGAAATGAATTCTTGCTGAATGAGACATTCAGGGGAATTGCTGAACAATATTATTTGCATTTAACAATTCTTGTATTAAATTCTAGAAACAATATTATTTGCATTTAACAATTCTTGTATTAAATTCTTGTATTAAATGGCCTTCAGTTTTTTAAAATGCAGGATAATTGAGTCAGTTGAACAGGGTAAATTTTAGTTCACAGTAAAAGTAAAGTGAATGATTGCTATATTATCTATATTATTCATTTAAACTTACATATTAAAATTTCAGTAAATAAAATGTGGTTTAGTATATATTGAATTATTTTATTATTTAGGTTAGTAATCATCAGAAAATATTTTTATGCTTGATTTTAATAAGTTTAGTTATATTGAAATCCTCATGTTGTTCCCATAAGGAAATTGTATACATGTGCTTGTGTGTATATGTGCACATATGACTGTTTAATTTAGATCAAATCTATTCAAACTTTAGGTAAACATTTGATTTTATTCCTTTGAATGTAGAAGATACATAATATACAGAATGGCCATTTGTTACAAGTACTGTACAATAATTTTATATAAGGCTTAAGGTATGTATGTATGCTCGTATAGTAATCTTTTACATATGTGATCCAGGCATTATGTTAATGAATATCACATTTTTCTTCAAATTTTAAAAAGTCATGTTTTACTGTGATGCTTACTTACAAGGACAGACCTCAAGAGCATGGACTTAGGAACCAAACAGTCTGCTGATTAATAACTGTGTGACTTTAGTAAGTTACTCACTCCTAGGAAGTTACTTTTCATCATCTATAAAATGAAGGGGTGCTTCGACTATTAAGTTCAAAAATACAGAGTCTTTAACATCTGTACCTTGCATGTAATGAGTACTATCAGCATAAAATACATGTGAGATTATTATACTAGCTGCACTTAAATATGTGATTTTGGAATCTTGAAAGTCTGCTAATTTTAAAAAATGTGAGTCAAAATTAGATCTGCTTTAGCTATTTTACTGGACATTTTGGTTGTGGGCTCGTTTTTCATTAATGTATTAATTTATACTTGTTTTCATTTAACATTGGGCAATTTAACTGTCATTTAATATTGGTAACTTTTTAGAAATAGACAATAAACTATACATGACAATTATATGGACAAAATTTTCTACAGTAATCCAATTAGAGAACAAATTTCAAGATGCTTATTATGGAGACCCATAGCATTTGATCAAACATGGAACTCATTATGTTCACATATTAGAGTTTCATTAATATTTGCTGAGTTAAATAGAAAATGTTACATAAATGTATTATATAAATGTATAGATGTGTTATTGCTAATTAATTTTTTTAATTATAAATATTTTATTTCCTCCATCAATTTGCTTTTCTTTTATCTCTTATCTGTTGCATAGAGTAATGTTTGTTACAGTCTATGATTTCATCGAAGGGGGATGCAGCATTTGATTGTCTTCCTTTGCACATATCTATATGGATTGAAGCTAGATGGTGTTTAAGATGCAAACTGACTTTCCTTGGAACAGAAAAATTTTTGTCAGTTAAGCCACAGACTCAAATAAGGCTCTGGTCTTAAAGAAACAATTTTTTTTTTTTTAATGTTTAACTGATCTTTGAGAAATCTTGAGTTTAAAGTCATGCATTGCAAAAAAGGAAAACATTTCTGAATTATGAATGCTTTTTGTACTGTAGACAGATAAAAGATATTCCTTTTAGAGTTAAAGATAGAAAAAAAGCACCCATAGCGAAACAGAAAATGTGTTATAGGTTTAACAGTGGTTTTAAGTAATGTGAAAAATTATGCTACTGTGAAACTACTGAAGAATCATCATCGAACTATTGAATTACCTACAAATGTCAATCTTCAATATTTGGTGGGGTTTGTTGCCTGACCATAATGTAGGAAAAATAGTCTGTTGGATTACCAAGTATTTTTGGTATATACTTTGTTCCAAAACAAGTGACTTTTTTCAACATAAGCCCATGAAATGTTTTTCATGTGGTTAAAGAGTAAATGTGCAAATAATATTTTTTTTTCGTAAAATTATTTAAAGTGCTGCTGAACTGTGAAGATTCATGCTTTAATTGGTAATTTCTCAGATGATCAGAGTAGGTCTCAGGTTACATTATTTGTACATGATTTAAGTTTGTAATGGTGTGATAAAATATTTTAAAATTAAGCTGATTTTTTTTTTCTGGCAAGGAAAAATAGACTTAACTCTGTATTAGAGGTATTCATTAACTATATACATACTTTACTCCAACATAACAACATTTAAAATAGTTTTTAAAAATAGATCCATCTTATTATTCTTGGGTAAATAAATTTTGAAATATAAAAGTATTTGTATTTCTAATTTTAAGTAGACTCCATCCCTAAAGATGACAGCAGTCTTAATAAGCACTTAATATTTCTTTTCTTATGATTTTAACATGTTATAAAATAGCACAAATATTTGTAAAAGAAGTAACAGTACAGGAAATAAAGTGTTATAATCAGTCTGTTTGTTGTGCTTTTCTCACATTTTTCTATGATTGAATTCCATATTTTTCAGAGCTTAGAATAAAAGATATGATTAGAAATTAATGTGTCTACTCAAAAAGAATAGGTAACTGTTTCAATAACTAAGACATTAGTGTTCCAAATGTTATAATCTCAGGTAATGTGACTTAACTCGGAGTAACTCAAGGACTACGTATATAGAATTAACAAGTTATATCTCTTTACGTGGTCAAAAACTATTCATGTAGGCTATTGTAATTAACTTAGGATCAAACGAATTTTCTTCAAAATCTAAGTTATTTTACAACTTAAGAATGAAAGTTCTTTTCAGTATATCACTGTTATTATAGATGACACATTGATTCATTGTATGATTATTCCCAAGTTCTGAAATTTGATTTGATTCACAAATGAAATATTCGGCAAATTATTGTAATGTATTAAAGACTGATTCTTTTTTTTCCTCTCCATTTACTTATGGTTAATTTTTTAAAGTGTATTTTAATCAAAAGCTGTTATATTAGGAGACTTTATACTTCTAAATTGCAAGGTTTGTATGTTCCAAAAGCTGCTAGTGTTTAATTCTTAACTTCTTTCCACCTCAGAACTTGTGATTATAGCAAATGAGGTAGACATTTATACTTTTACTCTCTTTTTTCTACTGTTGATGAATAAAAAATGACATTCGATTTTTGTGAAAGTGATCCTATTTCAAATCAGAAAACTGCATCACTAGAATATATATTCCTATTTTGAAAAGCTATTTTTAAAAATATTATTTTCTTTGTCGCTTTCATATTGATTCGACCATCTCTTACTTTAGGAAAATATGATTAAGTATCATTAATGGGCAATTCAAAGCAGCTAACCTTTCAAATGATATCTTGTTCAGCAGAAAAGATAAAAGATAAGTTGAGAACTTTGAGAGGTTTCTAGATAATTTCTAGAAATGTAATGGTGCAGTATTATCAAGTTTGTATTAAACAGCATTCAAAGTAAGAAATTAAGTCTGCATGCTTTTAAAAGTTCACAATCTGAATAGATGCTGACTGTAGATGAGAAAAATATATTGTTTCTTAACGTGTGATGTAATTTGGGTGTTTTTTAGATTTTGGTTAGCAGTTAGGTTCACTTTCCAGTGTGTAAATTCAAAGAAAAGCAATTGTCTCCCCAAAATCAGATACCTCTTACAAGACATGGGGAAAGAGCAATGTTTACATAACATATAGGGACTTAAAAATACAAAGCATAATAGTTTTATAGTCTTGACTTTTTTTTCAGTAAACTAAAAATTATAACTAATTTCTTTTTCTGCAAGTACCCTGGAACTTTTGTCTTTCTCATTCAGTTTGTAATTTTCTTACATTGCATATTTTAATCTGAATTTTTCCTTATATATATATTTTTTACTTTATAAAACATAAGGGAGATATAAAAGTTTTCATTGAATCTCATAAGCATGCACTTAGTGAATCTTTGAAAATATTTCATAGGTAAGTATTTTTGGTAAAAACACATATAAAGAAGAACCACCATGAAAATTAGGAGCCATTAAAAAATTCCTTGGTAGTTTTATTTTCCTTTCAAATCTTTTAAGTAATTAGAAGAAAGTGTAGACTAATTGTTCATCACCTTTTGAATTATTCATTTAAAAAAATCTCATTAAAAGCAAAAATTATCTGAAATAACCAAGTGCCATTTTCTACCCCATTTAATCATTTGTTCACTCAGTATTTATTCAGCTTTTTAAAAATTTTATCAAAAGATTAACAAATAATCCTCCAATATTCCTAGCACTGGTATTTAAAAACCAGTTTAAATATGTAGTGGCAGGAATTTTATTGCTGTGAGGAGAGATAGAGTATTGAAGAACTATTCCTAATAACAAAACTCTTTCTCCATTGTTAAGTTTAACAGTAAACATTATTTATTTCAACCTTTGGTACCAGGTTGTTTTCCTTTTCTTTCTCTGCCTCAGAAGCTGAGGATATTTTATGTTAGATAAACCGTATCAGGGAAGAGACACTGAATCCATGTTGGTTTTTTTTTTACATATCTTCTAAAACAGGCTTTTTTCTCTTGTGCTTTATAACATCACAGTAAATCAGTCCTCTCTATGTTTCCCTGAATCACTTTCATATTCTCATCGTTTAGCAGTAGTTTTCACAATATTTTTGTGGGGCCAAATGCCTAATAATTGTAACACACACGTAATCTTCTAAGAAGTTATGAAAATACAATTCTTTTGCTTAACGATATCCAGAAAGCATAATATTCTGAAAAAAGAAATCCCCTTTAGTCAATTTAAAATTAAACACCCTAATGCAAAAGGATATCTAAGGTGAAAGATGTTTGTGTAATGCTAAACATAACCAAAGAAACTGTGGTTTTAGCAAAGGTACTATTGCTCTATTTTATCAAGTGCCAGAAGTTGCATAATGAAAGTCTTTCAGTTAGTGAAAATATAAGTAAAAAAACATAAAAATACCACCCAGCTGGTAGAGATCTTCCTAATTTCTACCTGATTGTATTTCTGAAGAAATATGGCAGGGCTGTCATAAATTTTCAACATGAACTGCATTTTTGTTGCCAATTTCCATATCCTTTAAAAAGTGCTGAAGCGTGCATTTGCTATTTATGTTTGCAGTAGACTGAGTACACTTTTACTATTTGTGGTTTTAGAAATTGGAAACAACCAAACAGTGGTGCTATGGTCTAAAAAAATAAATTTTAAACAGCTGTGGGGACAGTATTTTTAGAATGGTAGGAGTCCTTCTAAAGCAGTATTACTGTCCCCCACCCCCTTTAAAGATGGAATATGGTCACATATATAAAGTCAGGGTTCCATTGTATTTTATCTAGGATAGATAAATGAAATGAAGAGTATGCTTTTGTTATATGTGAAACATACTTTTAGCATCCTAGAGTCATCTGTCTTTGCTAACCAGCAGATGTTTGTTAATATACCAGGCTAATCACTTTAGAGACTTGAATCCTCACAAAAGACCCTTCTGTGGATAAGAATTATTATCCCTATCTTACAAATGGGGAAACCGAGGCTTAAAGAGAAGGTAAATAACTTGCCCAGAATCACAAAGTTTGTAAGTGGTAGACCTGCGCTTCAAGCGAGTACTCTTCAACTCCAGACGCACTAATCCAAGTGCTTTTCAACCTTGTGTTTTGTCCAGATCCCGTTAAAAGGGAAAAGAAATCCTCATCAACCCCAGTATTAACGTAAAATATTTTTGTGCTAACATTACTAAAATATGTACAAACATAAACATATAGATAGCATCTTCTTATTGCATTTAAATCTAATGAAACTATAAATTTAAAAGAAATTTAGAAATTACAACTAAATCCATAATACCAATAACAATCAAATTAATGTTCTTAGTTTAATGTGACAGACTTTTCACTCCTGGATAAATGCCCTTCCTCAGTGTGACTGCTGTGGAATAAGAGTTATGTTTTTTTCAGTAGTTCACAGTGTTTTTTGCACATCATGGCACAGGTAAAAATGATAGTAGTATTCATAGGGCCATGGACTGTAAAAGCACAAGGAGACAGCAGGCCAGGGAAACCCTGAGCACCCCTGGGCCCAGCCAACCATCCCACAGGCTGAGGGGATTGAAGTCTGTGCACTCACACCCAGTTGCACAGGACGTGCAAAGGACCTGGGTTGGGAAGCTCTGATCATCGCTGTCTTTCCCCTTGTGATAACTCAGTTTCCTGTGACTTTATTCTTGTTATTATGAAATCTGTCTGTAGTGTATCCTCACAGTATTTGACCACTATTTGCATATTAAGGTAGCATCATTCCATGTTCTCTTTTCCCTGACTCCCCATTGTTGTGCCACAATTAAAGAGGCTTTGGCTGCCACTTCCTTATATTTTATTGACACAAAAATTTAATCTTGCAGGAAAATTACTGGAAACTTGCAAATTCCCAAGAATTAGGTCCACAGTCTTCAATTAAGAGACACTATTCTGCTATTTACAGGTCTTTTCACAGTAGTTTAAACATTTTAATGTGAATCTTTTGTGACTTGGTATCACGGACACATAAATTTGCTAAATGAGTAGTCAACCTGTTTTGGAGTAAAAATTACTAAGCAGTGTGAGATTACATGTATACTACTTGGGATGATATTGGGTTTAAATGGGGTTGACTTAAGTCACTGTAATAAAAACATCACAGCAGATTCAGCTTAACTTTCTACTGCAAAACTCGTTAGTTTTGTTGCGTACAACCATAGTATATTTTCTCTAGAACCAAATATGTATTTATAGTAGCTTTGATGCCAATTTGGAGAGCTGATTTTGATTGTGTATATATGTGTATATTTAACTAAAATGTTTTGCTGCATGTACCTATAAAGCCATTAGAAAATAAACCAATTTTACTGTAACAATTTAATTATAGAGATTTGAATAAAAATTTTACTCTTTTTTTGGTGATAAACAGTCATCACCAATACAATAAGCACTTGGATGATTTTCTTTAAACTTATGATTTTTAAATAAACAATTGGTTAAGTAAAATAAGTACATTTATATATATGGTTGAATACATAATAGAGGTGTGTTTTTTTCCTCCCTGCACCACTGACAAAACCTTTAGATACCTTTCGGAGTGCTGATTTTTTTCTTGTTAAGCAAGGCCATAAAGCATTGTTCTCCTGGAGAGAGGGGCATATGTGTATGTAGTTTGCAAAATATAGTTAATATCAGAAGGTGGTTTGTTTATTTGGAAGATGGAAAAATTGTATATATTATATTTGTAATACAAACTACAAAATATAAAGTTTGACAGTATATTTTTGATCATTAAGTCATGTCAGTTGTGAAACACTAACACAGTCTATGTAATGACCTACGAATGATCAGTAAGAATTTGTTCTTAATTTCTAGTGCATGAATGAACTGGTAAAGGAAGGTGAAGACCCTGATGTATAACCTGGTATTTAAAGTTTCTGATGTGAAACAGATAAGATGATCTGCTCAATGTCTGTATAAACGAAGACCTATCTTATATAAGACAAAATAATTAAAATTTCAAAAGCCATATATAATTAGTTCTTATAGAACTGAAGTTAATTTCTTTGTTTTTTGTCAATGTCTTTTAGTCTGTATGAGGGCTCACTTTCTCTAAGAATTCTATATAATAATCTTTGGATTGAATTCCTGGTATAGATTATGACCTCCTGTAGCCATAGACCTTTTCTATGAAAGCTAATAGGAATACATTATCTTAAACAGTTTTGTTCAGCAATCAAATATTTATTGAATTCATACGCTTAGCTAGGCCCTGGATATAAGAAAATGAATTTGGTACAGTGTCTTAATATTTAACTTGATTTTACAGGTCTTGTTTTTTATGATACAGTCTTGAAATGTTAAAATATCTTTGGTAAAAATACCCAAGATGCTTAATAAAAACAACCCATTTTAAAGTTTGGAACTGCATGTTAAAGCATCATATTTTATTTGGGACTTCACACAATTTGTGATCATAGTCTATTTACAAACATTACATTTGTATATTAAGGACCGATGAGCATTTTTTTTTTTCAGGTCATGTGAATTCTAAGAATTTATTTGCCAAGTTAAAAAAGTTTAATTTCTATTTGTAACAAAATGATGAGATTTTGGTCTCATTTGGAAATCTTGTAATTTACAACTTAGATTCTTTGTAAATAGTAGACTTTATGTGTGTGCATGTTTGTAAATAGAGCAAGGAAGAGATAGGTGCAAGAGAAAAGAAAGAATCTGCGAAACCATGCTGTCATGGTTTCTTCTGATCTTCATAAAGTATGAGAGATACTTGCAAGTTTATTGGTACTCTAAACAATGCCTGTTCATTTGGCTTTAGGAATGCTCCATAAAATGCTTTTTCTTAAATAAGAATTTCCCATTGTAATATTGTCATCAGTAGCTTATATAAATTCACTTAAGTTTTGCTTGCATTATTTTTTATACTATACGTTCATAAATGATCTCTCTACAGAGAAAATTACACTTTTATTGGGTAATAAGAATTTTGACTCCCCCCCCCAATTTTTCAGCTAAAGACTGTTTTATTGAATTTTTACTTAGGATTTTACTTATTTATCTTTGGCTCTTTTCACCCATTCCTCTGACTCCCTCTTCCAACCTCTGGAAACCAGCAATCTGTTCTCTGTAGTTATGAGCTTAGGTGTTTTTTTTTGTTTGTTTGTTTTTTTTTTTTTTTTTTAAGATTCCACATGTGAGAGAGATCACATGGTTTTTGTCTTTCTCTGTCAGACTTAACTTATTTAGCATAATGCCCTTGAGGTCCATCCATGTTGTTGCAAATGGCAACATTTCATTTTTTTGTAGGGCTGGATAATATTCCATTGTGTATATATGTACCACAATTTCTTTATCCATCTATCAATGGATACTTAGGTTGTTTTCTTATCTTGGTGATTGTAAATAGTACTGCAGTGAACGTGGGGGTGTGGATGTCTTTTCCAGTCATTGTTTTCATTTTCCTTGGATAAATACCTCTAAGTGGAATTGTTGGATCATATAGTAGTTCTTTTTGATTTTTGGAGGAACCTCCATACTGTGTATTGTAGTGGCCGCACCAATTTACATTCCGACCAGAGTTGCACTAGAGTTTCCTTTTCTTCACATCCTTGCTAACATTTGTTGTTTTTTGTCTTTTTGATAAGTCATTCCAACAGGTATGAGGTGATACCATATTACAGTTTTGATTTTCATTCCCCTGGTAATTATTGATATTGAACATCTTTTCATGTACTTTTGTCCATCTATATGTCTTTTTTGGAAAAATGTCTATTCAGGTCTACTGCCTATTTTTAAATCACAGGTTTTGTTTGTTTTGTTTTGCTATTAAGTTGTATGAGTTCTTTATATATTTTGGACACTAACCCCTTATCAGATATATGATTACATATATTTTCTCCCATTCAGTAGGTTGCCTTTTCATTTTGTTAATGGTTTCCTTCATTGTGCAAAAACGTTTTAGTTTGATGTAGCCCCACGTTTTAATTTTTGCTTGTGTTGTTTTTACATTTGGCATCAGATTTAAAAATATCTTAAAAACCTGTGTCAGAGAGCTTATGTTTTCTTCTAGGAGTTTTATGGTTTCAGGTCTTATGTTTAAGTCTTTAATCCATTTTGAGTTAATTTTTTTTTTATGGTGTAAGATAGTGGTCCAGTTTCATTCTTTTGCATATGACTATCCAGCTTTCCCAACAATTTTTATTAGATAGACTGTTCTTTTCCCATTGTACATTCTTGGCTCCTTTGTTGTAAATTAATTGACCATATAAGCATGGGTATATTTCTAGGCTCTCTATTCTGTTACATTGATCTGTGTGTGTGGTTTTGCGGTATGCGGGCCTCTCACTGTTGCGGCCTCTCCCGTTGTGGAGCACAGGCTCCAGACATGCAGGCTCAGCGGCCATGGCTCATGGGCCCAGCCACTCCGCGGCATGTGGGATCTTCCTGGACCAGGGCAAAAACCCGTGTCCCCTGCATCAGCAGGAGGACTCTCAACCACTGCACCACCAGGGAAGCCCTGTGTGTCTGTTTTAATGCCAGTACCATACTGATTAAATTAGTACAGATTTGTAATATAGTTTGAAATCAGAGAGCGTTCTGCCTCCAGTGTTGTTCTTCCTCAAGATTGCTTTGGCTACTCAGGGTCTTTTGTGGTTCTATACAAAGTTTAGGATCATTTTTTCTATTTCTGTGAAAAATGCCATTGGAAATTTGATAGGGATTG
Source organism: Mesoplodon mirus (assembly GCF_964341445.2). Lineage (NCBI taxonomy): Eukaryota > Metazoa > Chordata > Mammalia > Artiodactyla > Ziphiidae > Mesoplodon > Mesoplodon mirus. The sequence goes on along the minus strand of NC_138988.1, from coordinate 76,745,014 downwards.
CATTGAATCTGTAGATTGCTTTGGGTTGTATGGACATTTTAATTATATTATTCTAATCCATTAACAGACTCTTTCTCCATTTTTTTTTTTTTTGGTGTCTTCTTCAGTTTCTTTCCTTAAGGTCTTGTAGTTTTTAGTGTACAGTTTTTTCACCTCCCTTGTTGAATTTTTTCTTAGATATTTTATTTGTTGTGATGCAATTGTAAATGCGATTGTGTTCTGATAGTTGGTTATTAATGTATAGAAATGCAATTGGTAAAAACAACCAACCCAATCCAAAGATGGGCAGAAGACCTAAATAGACATTTATCCAAAGAAGATACACAGATTGCCAACAAACACGTGAAAGAATGCTTAACATCATTAATCATTAGAGAAATGCAAATCAAAACTACAGTGAGATATCATTTCACACTGGTCAGAATGGCCATCATCAAAAAATCTACAAACAATAAATGCTGGAGAGGGTGTGGAGAAAAGGGACCCCTCTTGCACTGTTGGTAGGAATGTAAATTGATACAGCCACTATGGAGAACAGTATGGAGGTTCCTTAAAAAACTAAAAATAGAACTACCATACGACCCAGCAGTCCCACTACTGGGCACATACCCTGAGAAAACCATAATTCAAAAAGAGTCATGTACCACAATGTTCATTGCAGCTCTGTTTATAAAAGCCAGGACATGGAAGCAACCTAAGTGTCCATCGACAGATGAATGGATAAAGAAGATGTGGCACATATATATAATGGACTATTAGCCATAAAAAGAAATGAAATTGAGTTATTTGTAGTGAGGTGGATGGACCTAGAATCTGTCATACAGAGTGAAGTAAGTCAGAAAGAGAAAAACAAATACCATATGCAAACACATATATATGGAATCTAAAAGAAAAAAAAAAGCCATGAAGAACCTAGGGGCACGACGGGAATAAAGACGCAGACCTACAAGAGAATGGACTTGAGGACAAGGGGAGGGGGAAGGGTAAGCTGGGACAAAGTGAGAGAGTGGCATGGACATATATACACTACCAAATGTAAAATAGATAGCTAGTGGGAAGCAGCTGCAGAGCACAGGGATATCAACTCGGTGCTTTGTGACCACCTAGAGGGGTGGGATAGGGAGGGTGGGAGGGAGGGAGACACAAGAGGGACGAGATATGGGGATATATGTATATGTATAGCTGATTCACTTTGTTATAAAGCAGAAACTAATACACCATTGTAAAGCAATTATACTCCAATAAAGATGTTTAAAAAAATGCAATTGTTTTTTTAAATATTGATTTTCTATCCTGCAACATTACTGAATTTATTAGTTGTAACAGTGTTTTGTTGGATTCTTTAGGTTTTCTACATATGTATCATTTCATCTGCAAATAATGACAGTTTTACTTCTACCTTTCCAATTTGGATACCTTTTATTTCTTTTTCCTGCCAGGTTGCTCTTGCTAGGATTTCTAATACTATGTTGAGTAAAAGTGATAAGAATGGTTGTATTGTCTTGTTTTAATCTTAGATGAAAAGCTTTCAGCTTTTCACCTTTAAGTATGTTAACTGTGGGCTTGTCATATATGGCCTTTATTATGTTGAGATACATTTCCTCTATACATGCTTTGTTGAGAGTTTCTATCATAAATGGATGCTAAATTTTTAGATTTTGAATTATTTCAAATTAATTTTCTGCATCTGTTGGAGTGACTATATTATTTTTATCCTAAATTTTGTTCATGTGATATCACATTGGCTGAATTGTGGCTGTGGAACCATCTGTGCATTCCTGTAATAAGTTCCAGTTGATCATGGTGTATGATTCTTTTAATATATTATTGAATTCAGTTTGCTGATATTTTGTGGTTGAGGATTTTTTTTTTTTATCTCTGTTCATCTGGGATATTTGCCTGTAATTTTTTTTTCTTGTGGTGTCCTTGACTGTTTTTGGTATCATGGTAATGCTGATCTCATAAATTGAGTTTGGAAGAGTTCCCTCCTCTTCTTTTTTTTTTTTTTGGGTGGTACACAGGCCTCTCACTGCTGCAGCCTCTCCTGTTGCGGAGCACAGCCTCCGGACACGCAGGCTCAGCGGCCACGGCTCATGAGCCCAGCCACTCCACAGCATGTGGGATCTTCCCAGACTGGGGCACGAACCCGTGTGCCCTGCATCGGCAGGTGGACTCTCAACCGCTGCGCCACCAGGGAAGCCCATCCTCTTCTATTTTTTGCAAAAGTTTGAGAAGGATTAGTATTAATTCTTCTTTGAATGTTAGGTAGAATTCACCAGTGAAGCCATCTGGTCATGGACTTTTGTTTGTTGGAAGTTTTTGATTACTAGTTCAATCTCCTTAATAATAATCAGTCTATTCAGATTTTCTATTTCATGATTCAGTCTTGGTAGGTTGTATGTTTCCAGGTGCTTATCCATTTCACATAGGTTATCCAATTTGTGGGTGTTGTAATTGTACATAGTGGTCTCTTACGATCCTTTTTATTTTTGTGTTATCAGTTGTAATATCTCCTCTTTTATTTCTGATTTTGTTTATTAGAGTCCTCTCTTTTTTTCTTGGTGAGTCAAGCTAAAGGTTTGTCAACTTCATTTATCTTTTCAAAGAACCAGGTCTTACTTTTCTTCTTCTTTTCTATTGTCTTTTTATTCGCTCTTTCACTTCTACGCTAATCTTTGTTGTTTTCTTCCTTCTATTGACTTTTGGCTTCGTTTGTTCTTTTTCTAGTTCCTTCATGTGTAACGATATGTTGTTTGAGATGTTTATTGTTTCTTGAAGTAGACGTCTGTTAACAATCAAATTCCCTGTTTGAACTGCTTTAGCTACATCCCATTAATTCTGGTAGTTTATGTTTCCATTTTCATTTGTCTTAAGGTTAATTTTTGATTTTTCTTTTGATTTTTGTTTTGATCCATTGGTGGTACAGTTTTACATTGCTTTTAATCTCCACATTTTTTAATTTTCCAGTGTCCTTTGTGTAACTGATTTTTTGTTTCATGTTGTTTTGGTTAGAAAAGGTGCTTGATAAGATTTCAGTCCTTAAATTCATTAATATTTGTTTTGTGGCCTAATATATGATCTATCCTAAAGAATATTCCATGTGCACTTGAGAAGAATGTGTGTTCTGTTGCTTTTGGATTAAATGTTCTTTACATATCTTTTAAATCTATCTGGTCTAACATGTCGTTTAAGGCCAATGTTTTCTTATTGATTTTTTTCTCTGGATGATCTATCCATTGATGTAAGTGGGATATTATAGGTCCCTCCTATTATTGTATTGCTGTCTGTTTCTCCCTTTAGGTCTGTTACTATTTGTTTTATATATTTAGGTGCTCCTATATTGGGTGCATAATATTTACATATGTTATATCCCCTTGGTGGGTTGATCCCTTTATCATTATATAACACTGTTCTTTGTCTCTTAATACATTCTTTTTTAAAGTTGATTTGTCTGGTATAAGTAGCACTGTCCCAGCTTTCTTTTGGTTTCCATTTGCATGGAATATCTTTTTCCATCCCTATACTTTCAGTCTGTGTTTGTCCTTATATCTAAAATGAGTTCTCTTGTAGGCAGCATATAGATGAGTCTTGTTTTTTAATCCATTTAGTTTATTAGGGACCAATGTTCATATATTTATACATAAATGTATGTAGGTATCTTTCTTATGTGTTTTTGTGTGTGTGTGTGTGTTTATGAATTTGAATCAAAGTTTCAAAGAGCAACACTTATTCTTAACTACGCATACATTGAACTTGATATTTCACTTTTGAAAAATTGATGATCATGATCCCCTAATGATTCATAACCTGCCGTGTTTGAGAAACACTGTCAAAGAGTATTCTTTGGAACCCTATCAGTATTATTTCTGTTTTTGTCCTGATTTGTACCATAAATACCCTCATCAAATCTAGAATATTTGAGCTGGTTCACAACGTCTTTTTATATGGCTTAAAGAGTAAAAGAGTGGGATACAATTTCTCAGAATTTTACATTGCTCATGTTTGCCTGTACTCTAGAATACTGGAAGTTAGAGTTTGTATTTTTTTGTCTGTTTTAAACTTTATGGAATTTTATATTTCAGAGCTAACATGTACATTTTAGCTAAAATTTCTCTAGTAGATATCTAACGTAGTGTGAAGTGGTGAGTCATAATCAACAAGCTATTAAGTGCATTGTACCTTTTATTCTCAGGGATAGATAACCATTTTGCTCTGATTAGAAATATTAATTCAGAAACATTTTGAATTTTGCCTTCTTATGTGATCAATCTTATAAAATGTGTAAAATATTTCTTTCCTGAGACCCAGGATTAAGAACACTTATTTAAGCTGTTTTAATTTATTAATATCTATATGAGAAACAGAAAAATTGCCTAATTATTCACCATCGTTAGGCTGACTTATTTGAGATATAGTTAAATATACTTCTTTAAAATTAAAGATCAAATAAATTTAAACTTATTCTTTGAAGTAATTAAAACTGACTCAGTTTTAATTTTAAAATGATCTTAATTCCCCATTCTTATTTCAAAGCACATACTTCTTACATTTAGTCAGATTTTTGCTTTTCAAACCCTTTTGTATTAATAAAAATGCTATGTAAGTGAGGAGGGTTTTTTTCCCCTAAAACCCTGATTTTTTTCCTCACAAAATTAGTATTAGAACCAGGATCTATTATGCCATAATTAGAACATTGACTTTTCCTTTTATCAGAAAACTAAGAGAATTCAATTGACTAATTTAATTTGAGTAAGAGTTCAAATGTCTCTTGCAAAAGTTATTAGAAATGTCCTGGGAATAACATTTCTAAAAAATCTTAAGAGAAGACATTTAGAGAATGGGAGTGGTGGACTAAGATAGGTGATGTTATTACCGTTTCGTAGCTTTCCTGTGAACTAATGTTACACTTTTGGATGCAGCAGTCTCTCTGACATCATTTTACTCAGTAAATTAAGTGAATACGAGGTGACTGCGATAAAAAGTGTCAGACACATAGAGCAGGTGTACAATTTGATGACATCAAGTAAGACACTAGGTTTTAAAATATTTTTTACTCTCATGACCTGAGTTGTTTTAAGCCTTGGACACTGGGAGTCCTGGGATAATATTCTTTCCTATTCTTTTAGAGTAGATAACATAAATATTTAAAAATTAGCCTTATTGTGGAATTTGTGATTTATTAAAAATAATTATTTCATAAAATTTGAGTGTAGATAACCTTTTTCTTCCTTGAAATGCTTGCTTTTATTTTATTGTGTTATTTAAAATTTTATAGTCTATTTTTTAAGAGCAGTTTTAGTTTTAGAGAAAAATTTAGCTGAAAGTACAGTTCCCATATACTCCTTCTGCCACCACTGCTCCCCCCCATTTCAATTAAAATTGAATAGCCAATATTGATACATTATTCTTTTTATAGATTTATTTATTTTATTTATTTGTTTTTGGCTGCGTTGGGTCTTTGTTTCTGCGTGCGGGCTTTCTCTAGTTGCGGCGAACAGGGGCTACTCTTTGTTGTGGTGTGTGGGCTTCTCATTGTGGTGGCTTCTCTTGTTGCAGAGCACAAGCTCTAGGCACGCGGACTTCAGTAGTTGTGGCACGCAGGCTCAGTAGTTGTGGCTTACGGGCTCTAGAGCACAGGCTCAGTAGTTGTGGCACACGGGCTTAGTTGCTCTGCAGCATGTGGGATCTTCCCGGACCAGGGCTGGAACCCGTGTCCCCTGCCTTGGCAGGCAGATAGTTAACCACTGCGCCACCAGGGAAGTCCTGATACATTATTTTTAACTAAAGTCCTTAACTTACATTAGCTGCTCATTCTTGGTGCTGTATATTCTATGGGTATTGACAAATGTATAATGACAGGTATCTACCATTGTAGTATCATGCAGAGTAGTTTTACTGCCCTAAAAATCTTCTGTGTTCTAACTGTTCATCCCTTCACTTCTCCTGAACCCCTGGAAACCACTGACCTTTTTGCTGTTTCCATAGTTTTAATCTTTTCCAAGATATCATATAGTTGGAATTATACAGTATATAGCCTTTCTGGTTGGCTTCCTTCACTTAGTAATACGCATTTAAGGTTCTTCCATGTGTTTTTGTGGCTCCATAACTCATTCTTTTTATTTTGTTGAATAATATCCCATTGTCTGGATGTACCACAGTTTGTTTATCCAGTCACTTAACAAAGAACACTTTAGTTGCCTTGAAGTTTTGACATTTATGAATAAAGTTTCTATAAGCATTCATGTGTGCGTTTTTGTGTGGATGTAAGTATTCAACTCATTGGTTAAATACTAAGAAACATGATTGCTAGAACATATGGTAGGAGTATTTTAGTTTTGTGAGAAACTTTCAAATTGTCATCCAATCTGGCTGTGTCATTTTGCATTCCCACCAGCAGCAAATGAGAATTCTCATTGCTCCTCATCCTCAACAGCATTTGGTGTTTGACAACACTAATGTGTTGGGAGTTTGGCCATTCTAATAGGTATATAGTGGTATCTCATTTTAATTTGCGTTTCCCTGATAACATATGCTAATTTGACATCTAGATGTCTTTTTTGTTGAGTTCTCTGTTTAGATCTTTTTGTTCATTTTCAAATTGAATTCTTTGTTTTCTTATTGTTGAGTTCTAAGAATTCTTTGTATAGTGTGTTTACCAGTCCTTTATCACATATGTGTTTTCCAAAGATTTTCTCCCACAATGTGGCTTGTCTGTTTGTTGTCTTTAAAGATTTATTTTAAAAATTTTCACTCATAGACTCCATATTTTTTAAATCTCTATTTTCTTTCTTACCTAAAGTATCTACTCTTAATTTATTGAGAATGACCCAAGAAAGTCTACTACTTAACTAAATAGTGAAGTATATTTTCACAGAGTTTAGCACAAATAATTGGCCTGTTTACAGAGTTTATATATGTAAAAACATTCATAAAAGTTTAAGATCTGATTTGAAAGCACGGGGCATTTGTTGTGTCTTGCTTTGGGAAGCTTTGCTTTGAACCCACTGATTTCTGTGGGCCAGTTAGAATTTTTCATCCATCTTAGTTTGCACTTCTAATAGCGTTTCTCAAACTATATTCCGTGGAATTTGAATATTTTTCAAGGTGTATATAGATTTTTACACACTAAGTTTTTATTCCTTAGTCATATATTTTGGGAAATATTCATACTTTATCTCAGCATTTGAAGATTTGCAATGCATATTAAATCTTTAAAAGAAAGTCTTTATAGTAAAGAAGTGTATTTTATTTGTTTAATGCAGTGGTCCCAGAAGTCTTTGATGATGGAACCTTTTTGGGGTGAACACTTACTGTAGCTTTCACAGTGTTGTTCTGCAGAAAAGTAGTGAGGAAAATGATGCCCTGAAGTTGCATCCACTGGGAAATTCCCTTCGCCTAGTGCCAAAGGGAAGATAAAAAGTTAAAATATGTAATTTTTAGTATGAGAATAAAGGGATTTTAAAAATTCTGTTATTATTGATAGTGTCCAGTTGTGTTACACATAGCTTTTGATATCAAGGAACATGGAGTTACTACTTAATGGCTTTCCAATCAAAATAAAATCATTTTGCTCTTCTTGTATAAAAAAGGGGTTTGAAACTTAAGGGTTTTGATTTGTCTCACAAATAAATTCTCTTTGAAGGAGTATTGTTTTCTTTGGTGGTGAGGACTTCCTCTTTCGATTTTACTAGATTTTTCCAGTGAAAATGTCTTTGGGTGGTCTTTTAGGCTGGGGGGTCGATACAAAATATTAATTTACCTTTTCTGATAAGTGGTTACTGCAGTTCTCTTATTTAAACCCCATCTTATGGTTTCCTCTGTAGATCTGGTGAAATGAGTAGAAATGACAGATGTGCTTTTCTGAGGGTTGCTTTTGAAAAAGGTAACCATGTTTCTCTGAAGTCTTGGATTGATGAGAACCTTAACATTTTTCATTAGTTGAACTGAAATGAACCTGAAATATAATTGCATTAAAATTTGTATTTGTCACTTTAGAGACTGATATTTCAAAGGTTTTCTTTCTGATTGAAGACTCTGAGCCTTTAATGCCAAGTTATGATTTATGAACATGGCATGGAAAAAATAGAACATCATCCTTTTGGTTTTTCATTATTCCTTAAAGTGTTTTATGCTTTTAAACTTACAGATTAAATTTATACCTAGTGTTCTTTGCATTTCCTTGTATGCTTATTCTCTTTCTTTGAATATTTTGCTTTTGCTGCATCATTAAATTTTTTCAGTACATATATTATGTGGTTAATTAGTTTCATGTTGTAGGAGATAGTTGAGGATGGTTTGTAACTGATTGGCTTTTAAAAATGATTTCTTAAAGAAAGGAGGAAATGGGGAAAACTTTATTTCAACCTTTTATCAAATAATGGGTATTAGAATAACTAGGTAAGAGCCCTTAGTGATACAGTAATTATCTAAAGGATTTTATTTTTCTTCCCAGTGTTTTTAACATACAGACTTTGCTTTTGCTTAATATAATTTGTTTTGTTTGGGAAATAAGGCAAATTAAATGACCTTTGACCTTTTATTTCAAGTTCTTTCTAAGAAAGTGCCAACGTTATTAGCCACTTTAAAGAGGATTTATTATACAATGAATGCTTTTTTTCCACCCATAAAACAATAAAAAGACCGCTGTAAGGTGAATTCAAATTACTTTTAAGAATGAGTAACATGGTTTAATGGTGATAAGCTCTGAGGTATATGCTGTGCTACAGTGGAAAAGGGATATGAACCAGAATGCAAGGAAATTGGTTTTTAGATCCTGAAATACATCTAGCGTACACCCTCCAAAGAGCTTTGTACTTGCTGCTTCCTTCTCCTGGAATTCTCTTCTTAGTTGACCCCTCCCAATGTATGCAGTATTTTACTCAGGTTTCTCCTAATGTTTCCCCTTCTGAGATTACTACACTAGCCACTACCTTATTTAATATGATACTCATCACTTTTTATTCTCATTTTAACTCTATTTTATTTTACTTCATTGCTCTTACTCCTGTCATTATATTATACATTTATTTGTTTTTCACTTTTTTTGTTACCTCTGTTAAAATGTAAGTTAAGAGTGCAGGGCCAGTGCTGTTTTTTTTTTGTTTGTTTTTGTTTTTTTTTTTTTTTCCGTACGCGGGCCTCTCACTGTTGTGGCCTCTCCCGTTGCGGAGCACAGGCTCCGGATGCGCAGGCTCAGCGGCCATGGCTCACGGGCCCAGCCGCTCCGCGGCATATGGGATCCTCCCAGACCGGGGCACGAACCCGTATCCCCTGCATCGGCAGGCGGACTCTCAACCACTGCGCCACCAGGGAGGCCCGAGGGCCAGTGCTTTTGTTCTTTGCTTTATCTCTTAATTGTTTTTGTATCTACCGTAGGTTTTTGCTTACAGACTAAAGACTTAAATATAAGACCTGAAACCATAAAACTCCTATAAGAATAGGTGGTAAGCTCCTTGACATCATTCTTGGCAGTCTGGTAAAAAGAACTCACAAGAGAAGATATTCTAGAGCATTTAATAGAATTTATAGACACTAAGAATATATTCTAGGAAATACTTTAAGACATTGGTTCAACCATTTTAAAGATGTACCTTTAAAAGTATTTATTTCATACAAAAAATTTTCTGTTGGACTCTAGGAGTCAAGAGCCTTGGGTTCTAATTTCTAATTGATTTGTGATTGTAACTGGGCAGATTGCCTAACCTATTTGAGACTTGTGTTTCACATTTGACTAGAATAAAGAACACTATAATTTTTTTCAGCCCCACAATTACAGGATTCTGTGAAATATCATATGTCCTTGATTCTAAGATATGTGTTTTAACTTACTGAAGGTAGTATGCCTCTTAAATTGACAAATATCTTTAAAGTGATATTTGTTCTTATTTTACTTACATAGCTTTTATTAATCAGTGGTTTCATATTTATAATCAGCAGTGTCTCAGATTTAAGGAGAAATGTCAGTTATCTATTTTAGTGGTATGTATTTAAAAGTAACATTTAATAATCTCAGATTAAAATTTAGTTGCAGAGTTCCATATTTTGCATGCACATATATTTTCTGTAATGTTTATAAATGTCTTTACATAGAGAACATGATGGTAATACAAATCATACACTTTTTTTATGAATTAACTATTAACAAAATATAAACTTGAAACTGTATTTTATGGAACCATACTATCCCTGAATTATGACTAAGAAATTGAGGTGGTAGAAAAAAATAATAGAAATAGACTTGTTTGTAAACTTTGAATCTAATTTTTGCTTTGCCACCAAATTGTTTTGTTATGTTGGCCAAGTTGCTTAACTTTTCTGTTAATTTTTTTGAGTAGAATTAAATTATCTGCCCTCTAATTTTAAGACCCAAATGTTGTAATAAAGCTCTTCTAAGATTATATGTTTTCAAGACCTTTGAAAATTTTGAAGCCTTATACAAATGCATGATTTGGCCCTGTTTGTAGCTCTAAAGTGTTCTCTGTTTTTTCCCTCCTTCTCTTAGTGAAAAAAGAAAAAAAAGAATAAGAATACTCTCCTACCTGAAATAACACTGAACTTCCCTTTTCATGAATATCTTCTAACAAAGCTAAGGAAAAAAATAATGGAACATTGTATGTTAAGATCTTATGGCTTTAAAACTTATACTGGATTTTTAAAATTAAACTTTTACTTTTGAGATAATAGATTCACGTGCAGTTTTAAAAAATAATACAGAGAGATCCTTGGCACCCTTTGCTCATTTTCCCCAACGGTAAATCTTACAAAATTATACTTCAGCATCACAGTCAGCATATTGACATTAATAAAGTCAAGGTCCAGAACAATTTGTTTACTACAAAGAGCCCTCTAGTTACCCTTTCATACGCATACCCACTGACTCTGCCCCCAACCCCCATCTGCTCTTACACCCAGCAACCACTAGTCTCTTCCATTTCTACAATTTTGTCAATGCAAGAATTTTATATAAAGGGAAACATACAATATGTGACCTTTGGGGATTTTTTTTTTCTCTTATGGTAATTTCCTAGTGTAGTTGCATGTATCAGTATTTGTTCATTTTAATTGCAGAGTAGTATTTCATTGTACTGTACCAGTTAATTTAATCACTCCTCTGATGAAAAACATTTGGGTTGCTTCCAGTTTGGGGCTGTTATATAAAGCTGCTATGAATATTTGTATACAGATTTTTGTGTGTGAAGATAAGTTTTCATTTCACTGAGGTAAATGCCTAAGAGTGCAGTTGCTGACTCATATGATAATTGAATGATTAGTTTTATGAGGTACTGCCAAATTGTTTTCCAGAGTGGTTGTACGACTCTACACTTCAATCAGTAATATATGAGTGATCCAGACATTGATGAGTGATCTAGTTTCTCTGCCTCTTTTCCTGCATTTGGTGCTGCTATCATTTTGTTTGTTTGTTTGAGGCATTCTAATAGGTGTGTAATGGCATCTCTTTATGACTTCCATTTGCATTTCACTAATGACTAATGATGCAGAACATTTTTCATGTGCTTGTTTTCCATGTATTTCCTCTTTGGTGAAATGATTGTTCATGCTTTTGCCCATTTTATCATTAGATTATTTATTGTTTACTGTTGAATTTTAAGAGTTCTTTATTATAGATACTCATCCTTTATTAGATATGTGCTTCACAAATATTTTTCTCACAGTACTGTAACTTGTCTTTTCATCCTTTTACTAGGGTCTTTTGCAGAAAAGAAGTTTTAAATTTTGAATGAAGTCCAGTTTATCAAAATTTCCCTTTATGGATTGTGCTTTTGGTGTGAAGTTTAAGAACTCTTTGACTAGCCCTTTATTCCGAAGATTTTCTCCTATATTTATTTTTCTAAAAGTTTCATAGTTTTAGGTTTTACACTAAGGTCCATGGCCCATTTTGAGTTAAGTTTTGTGTAGGGTATGAGGTTTAGTTTGAAATTCTTTTTTTTGTTTTTTGCCAATGGATTCTGTATTGCTTCTGTACCATTTGTTGACAATGCTATTTGTCCTTCCTCCATTAGATTGTATTTGCAACATTTTCAAAAATTAGTTGGGCATATTTTTGTGTGTATACTTCTGGGTTTAGATTCTGTTCCATTGCCCAATGTGTGTATTTCTTTGCCACTTCCATACTGTTTTGTTCATGTAGCAGGCCTGAAGAGTAGAGAGATTGATTTTTTCCACTGTATTATTTTTTTAAGATTGTTTATTCTAGGGCCTGTTCCTTTCTATCTAGATTTTAGAATTAGCTTATATGTCTACAAATAACATTGCTGGGATTTTGAAGGAAATTGCATTGAACTTAAAGATTGATTTGGGAATTGACGTCTTTACTTCATTGTGCCATATAATATATGAAAATGAGGTGTTTCTCCATTTCATTTAAGTATTCTTTGATTTCTTTCCTTAGCATTTTCTAATTTTCTGCATATAGATGCTGTACTTGTTTTGTTAACTTTATAGCTAAATAGTTCATTTTCTTTGTGTGATTATACATAATATTTTAATTTTGGTTTCCACATGTTCCTTTTTGGCATATAGAAATTTAATTTTTTTTGTTAGTCTTGTATCCTGTGACTTTGCTGAACTAACTGAACAGTTTTAAGAGTTTTTTTTGGCAAATCTGTTGGAATTTTCCATGTAGAGAAGCATTCATCTCCAAATAGAGATACTTTTATTTCTTTTTACTGTCCTATTGCAGTGGCTAGAACTTTCAGTGCTATGTTGAATAAGAGTAGTAAGAGCAGGACAGCCTTGCCTTGTTCACATCTTAGGAGGAAAGCATTTGATGAGAATTTTTATCATGAAATGATGTTGGATTATGTCAGATGATTTGTCTGCATCAATTTACATGATCTTATGATTTCTCTTATTTAGTCTGTTGATATGGTAGATTACATTGATTGATTTATAAATATTGAACCGGCCTTGTGTACCTGGAATAAATTCCAGTGGTCATTGTATATAATTCTTTTTATATTGATATATTGCTGGATTTGATTTGCTAGTATTTTGTTGAGAAGTTTTACATCTAAATTTATGAGAGGTACTGGTCTATAAGTTCCTCCCCCCTTTGTTATACTATGTTGTGGTTTTGTTGTGCTTTGGACTCCTTTTGTTTTGGTATCAGAGTAATAGTCCTGAAAAATAAGTGGGCACATTTTTCCTCCTTTTTGATTTTCTGGAACAGATTGTGTAAAATCTATATTAATTCTGCTTTCAATGTTTGATAGAATTCTCCTGTGAAACCATCTGGGCTTGAAGATTTTCTCTGTCATCTTAACTATAGCATTGAGTTCATCCGCTGAGTTTATGTCGTTTATAATATTTTTTCAGTTCTATGCTTTCTATTTGATTATTTTAAAAAACTTATTAATTTGTGTTAGCAAAACTTTAATGGCTTGTTGAAGCATATGTTGCAGTTGCTTTAAAATCCTTGTCATCTGATTCATCTTGGCTTGACGTTTGTTGGTTTTTTTCTCATTCATGTTGTGCTTTCCTGGTTCTTGGTATGGCAGTGATTTTTTTCAATTATATCCTGATATTATGAGACTCTTGATCCCATTGAATTTTATATATCTATATATTTAAATCAGCTAGGCCTCCTGTTGAAGTGTAACACAAGGGTTGGGTGTTTGTGTATGTTCAGGTTCCCACTAGGTTCCTCGCCAAACCATACTCCAGGACCCCTGTAGCAAAAGTAGGACACTGACTCCCACTGCCTTGTTGCAGATGGTAGGTTGGACATTCACCTTCCCCTCTTGGGGTTTTGGGTTATAGTGTCAGTTTCCTGCTGAGCCTACCACCATCAGGGTCGGGATGGAAGGAGTGGAGTGCCAACTAGCTCTGCATCCCACTACCTCCTTTGGCCTTGTGAATTCAGAGTTGGGACTCTGCTTCCCCCTGAGCACTGCTGACACCAGGGGAGTGGGGAATAGGAGTGTTGACCAGCCCTGCTTGGCACTGCAGGGTGGGTATGGAGATTCAGCTCCCCACTGGGCCTCAGTGACACTAAGGGAAGAGGGAAAGTGAAGCAGGGGCTAGTCTCCCCTGGTGCAATCTTGGTCAGTCTCACTGATCATGAGGGAGTTGAGGCTCAGCTCCTTCGTGGACTGCACCGACAGTAGGAATCATGGTAACTCGCTCTGCCTTGGACTGCCTTCTTAGTACATCTCATTGCTGCTGGGTAGGGGAGGAGGCTCAGCTTTTTGCTCTGCCTTACAGATGCTACTTCACTGGGGGCATTCTAGCGACTGAGGAGAATGAGCAACAGAGGGGAATCTAAGATCAGCTTCCCTCTCAGCCCACTGACAGTTTCCCAGCAGGGGAGTTAGTGCACCCCTTGGTTTTCCCTGGTGGAGGATGGAAGATCAGCCTGCCCACCCAACTTCCTGATTGATTGCTGGTGGGTGAATGAGGCTGACTGCTTCTGTGTGTGAAGGATAGGGTGGGGAGCAGGTGAGGCTGGAACTTTAACTTCTCATTTGGCCTGCTGAAAGTAGAGCGTGGTTTTTCCATTAGTAATTGGCTGGAGGGGGATAAGTACTGCCAAAAATATTTTTTGTTGTTGGTCTACCCTTTTCCTTGTCCTTGGCTGGGGGGCGGGGGGAAGCTTTTCTTGGAGGTCCTGCAGTCAGTCTTCTGCAGAGTACCCTGCCTGGGACACATGGTGGGCAGTAGGAAACCCAGGGCACGCACTGCCATGTTATTCCTCCAGAGGTGAGGTTTCTAGGCAGCCAGCCTTCTTTTTCTGCCTTTCAGAAACTTCCTATGCTTCTTTGTTGTGTTGCATCTAGGGTTTTTTAGTTGTGAGAAGAAAGACTTGGGTCGTATGGGGCTTTCCATCATGACAGAACCAGAAGTCCTTCAAGATACTGCTTTTGTCAACATGGAGCACTTAAAAGTAAAATTAAATATTCTTATTATAGTGGAATAGTATCTCATGAAAAATTTTTCCATGAAGATTTTCACTGATTTCTACATTGGATTGTAATTCATTATTAGCATTTTTCCCCTAGAATCACAGAATTATTTTCTTATCAAACAAGGAGTGTCTCAGATCCTTTTTATTGTGGTAAAATATATGTAACATAAAATTTGCCATTTTAGCCATTTTTAAGTGTACAATTTGGTGGCATTAATTATATTCACAGTGTTGCACAACCATCACCATTATCTATTTCCAAAACTTTTTTTTGTTAATTAATAGACTTAAAAAAAAAACTGTTTTAGCGGCTTCCCTGGTGGCACAGTGGTTGAGAGTCCGCCTGCCGATGCAGGGGACACGGGTTCGTGCCCCGGTCCGGGAAGATCCCACATGCCACGGAGCGGCTGGGCCCGTGAGCCATGGCCGCTGAGCCTGCGCGTCCGGAGCCTGTGCTCCACAACAGGAGAGGCCACAACAGTGAGAGGCCCGCATACCGCAAAAAAAAAAAAAAAAACAAAACTCTTTTAGGTTTATAGGAACACAAGTGGAAAGTACAGAAAGTTCTCACTACCCTCTTCCTTCTCCCCTCCCCCACCTTTCCTCTATTATTAGCATCTTGCGTTAGTGTGCTACATCTGTTACAACTAATGATGTGACATATACATTCTGTGGGTTTTGACAAGTGTATAATAACATGTGTCCACCTTTACAGTGTCATACAGAATAGTTTCACTGTCCTAAATATGCCCTGGGCACTACTTACTCATCCTTCCTCCTTCTCTGCCCCACATTTCCTAAGAAACACTTATCTTTTTACTGTACCTAATTGAGTACCCTAAAATATCCATATATATTTTTTAAGTTAGTTCATCAAAACATTTGGAGAATATAATTCAGTTTCAGAACATTAAGAAGGTGAAATATAATGTAAAAACCATTTTTATAAATGTTCATTTTAAACAGAGTCTGTTACTACGAACTATTCATGTGTTGTTCTGTTAGTGTTTTGCAAAGGTGATATTTTGATTGATAGCTCATAAAAGTGAAAGCCCTTTTAAGCAGTTAGCATTATGCACCATTGTGGCAGTCGATGTTAATGTTTGCTCAGTTTTCCACTTACCTCACTTTTTATGCCTGGTGATTCTTAAAATGCCTCATGGTCTATGTCTTCTTAGGTTTGGAGCATGTGTTATAGATTAGCAAGAAAGGAGTCAGACTCTGAGATAATATGATTAAAATATCCTTATGTTATAATGGAGGAACCAAACTCCAAAGATGTAAAAGGTCAATTTTTTATTTTATTCATTTAGAGAAAAGCAAAACCTAACATATATTAGACACTTATTTTGTGACTGTAATATGTTTTCATGTATTTTGTGTATTGACAAACCAGAGGATTAGAGAAATGGGTAATCTTGCCCACAATGGTGCAGGGAATTCATGAGCAATTAAAACTGTGGGCTCTCAACGACTGTCTGATACTTCAGCCAGGAAGGTCTGATACAGATGTCCTATTTTCTAGTAAATTTTGAGGGTATGGGAGGCACAAAGATTAAAAGGCAGAAGGCAGTAGGTTGAGTAGAACAATAAAGTAGATAGTGACAGTACAATGCGATTAGCGCTGTGATAGAAATGCTTTTGGGTATACAAGATAGGACATCAGGGATATCGTCCCCTAAGAAAGACACAGCCAAGCTGAATTTTGCTCTTGGCATCGTTAAAGACATGTTACTGTCTCTGAAGCATCTACCTATAGGACTTTTGAAATGTATTTGTGGTCCTTTCTGGCTCTGTGCTGACAACAGTCCTCCCCAACCTGCTGAGATTCTCAGCTCCAATTGAGAAAGCATGGTTTGCAGTTGTTGGTTTAGAACCATTAAAAAGAATCATACACTACAGGGGAAAGATGTTTGTGACAGTGCCATTTAATGAAAAATAGCTTGTTTTGTGGTAGTAAGGGTTCAGCTCTGGAGTTAAGTAGAACTGATCTGATCGAATCTGGATCCTGCAATTATGTGACCACGGATAAAGTGGATAACCTTTGTAAAACAGGGACACTACTGTTTTGTAGATTAAATGAGATTATGCTTATAAAGCTCTTAGCACAGTGCTGGTGTATACTGAGTACTGCGTTAGCTGCTTTTATTAATAAATGAGCCTTACCTAACTGTGTTTGCAATTATAAAAATATAATATTAGTACATGTTACTTTGGTGCTAAATTTGTGCTTAAAATAGTTGGGAAAATGTTTTACTTAAGTTTATGTAGACTTATAATAATATTTCCAGTAGTAACCGTAAATATAAACACATGTGAAGAAATGAGAATTAAGAGCAGTCCTATTTTGGTAAATAGATATTATACAGTGTTTTTCTAAGAAAACCACAAAGAATTTACCCATAGAGTTCTTCAGTGTGTGGCATCAGGATGTTTAACATGTGATTGTTTACATGTGCCCTCTCCAATAGTTGGAAGTCTATATGCTTTGTGTACATTTTTATTTCATCACATCTTTGGACCCAAAAGTTTTTGATAAAGAAACTTCTTCTTTCATTTCTTCTTTTATCAGGGTTGAAGGATTCCCAGTACAATTGCTCAACAACTAAGTTTTTTAATGTCTTCAGACTTGTTTTTCTTTTCTTTTTTTTTTTTTTTTGAGTATGTTGGGTCCATTGTTAATCATAAGAAAGTTTGGATTCCTGGATTAAAAGAGTTTGAAATCTGAGATGAAGAAGATTGATACAAATATATACAGCGTAACTTAAGGATAATATTTTACAAATAATACAAATAAGAAAATAAATAAATGACCATATTCTACTGGAATCCCACCCCATCACTTTAAAAAAAAGCAAGTGGAATTTTTATGAATGCCTTACTAGAGAAGGATAATTTCAAAGAGCTGTCTGCACTTTAAAGGAGCAATGTGTTGGTCTTACCCTAGATTGTGATCTTACTTTTATCAGTCTTGAAGTGACTCACTGTTTGAGTTGGGGGCACTGGTTTGAAAGGTCCTCTTCAGTTATAAGCCATAAAAATGCCATGGTGGTTTGGGGTTTTGATTAAAAATAGAGTGTACTGATTTCTGTGTAGGCGTGCTTGCCATATTTGTTTACATTTATTCAGTGTTGGTATTGCTTTTATTTCTAGCAAATATTTCTGAAGTGTATTTTTGTCTTGTTTGTGTTAAAAACAGAAAAAGCAAAACTAAAGGTATAAATTCATACACATTTTGTAACATGTTAAATAACGTATTTGTTTTTGCAGATAACATCAGAGAAGTTGCCCTTTTTTCTTTTGCCTCTTTTTGTACTTTTGATTAATAGACCCCTGAGATTAATTAAAATCTGTTGCAGTTTTGATCATTTTAAAGCTGATGCTTAAAACTAGTATAGGCACAAAAACTGACTGTTTTTTAGATATTTAGTTATTATGCACATGAGCTGTTCTGCTGGAGAGCACAATACTCAGGATTCGTAATCAGTGAAATCAGATGTGACAGAAGTGGGCTCATTTGGGCATCTTTGTGATTTGAAGCAAGTCTGTAAGAACCTTTTGTTGATAGTCTTCATTGGCCAGAGACAGAGACTTTTATAGATTCACTTCAAAATACAAATTAAGAAACACCAGCAGCTAACATGTATGTGATAGTTTACTATTTATAGAGCCTTGTATGTACAGGATGTCCTCTTCATCCTACCATCAATTTGATGAAGGGGCATTATTATCTCAGTTAAATTGATTTGCCCATGATCATAACACCTAGTAAGTGACACCACCAAGATGTTACGCTAGAAATTCCATGTTCTTTTCTACATTCTCCAAGAACATGTCTTGATTTTAAAATTAATCTTACTGAATATTGGACTCATGATATCTCAGAATGATTTTGTTTGATCTTCCATTGCATTTTGGAAAAAATAATTAACAAAAGGTACCCCAGCATTCTTCTGTTACTAGTCAGAAGTGACAACTATGGAGGTGCTGGGGAAGTGGTAGGCCCTACGGAAATCAAAGTAATTGTAGGATCCAAGTTAAGTAAAAGAAAATTATTTTTACATTCTCAGCACAGAATCAAGCGAGAATTTCAAATTCAGTATTTTAAAGGAAAATAAAATAAAAACAAAAGGAAAACTAACCAACACACCAGTTTTCCGTGTAGTGATGCTGTACTAATATGCCTTTTAAAGGCAGTGATGATGTACTAACACATCTTTTAAAGATGATGATAAACTGCACAGATGTGCTTTAATTCCCTTAAACAGGATTTCCTTGAACTCATTTCACCTACAAGGGAATTATGGACTTAGTCAGTCAACAGTCAGTGAACATAAACATTTCATTTGGCTGGAGAGGTCAGAAAGGTTTTTCTGGAGGAGAGAGAGGAGGAATGCTCTACATATGGAGACTGAGGAAAATTTCATATGCTATGATTTTGTTTTAGTCAGAAAAAACTTTAAGGAAACACAGGTCCTACCTAAAGTCCTCCATTGCTATTCCATAAGGCTCACATCTGCGCCCAGTGTAGGACTACACTTACAGAATTGTTCAAAAATGATTTTTTTCTTTTTCCACTAACCCACGAATAATAATTCCATCTATGTAGTCAATATAAGTTATTGCCAGTACGCCCTTTAAAAGGGTAAATTTCTTCCCTAGAAGTCTACCAAGAGTTGTTTTCCAAATCATAGCCTTTCCTAAATCAAAGTGAGACAACTTGGTAATACTTCCTGTGTTGAAAGATAGGAGTGGGAAGTATCAAAGCAAGCTGCAGGGGGCAGTTTCCTATTCCCACCTCCTGGGACTGTGCCCTAGGGATCTATTTTGAGTTGCCAGACTCAAAGTAAATAATTTTATTTAGCATCTTCTTTATACAGTGGCTTGTAGCTTAACTTTATAAATTAAAAATATATTACATTGCAGGGCGATTATCCTTCTTAAATGATTTTTGTCACTTTTCATATATTTTGACTGCAGTTCTTGAAATACTAGGATGAGTCTTATGTACTGTAAAAGAAGTAAAGAGATTTTAAATATATTATTGTTCTGGCTAGAAAATATTAAAACTACATTTCACAGACTGAGTCTTAGTGGTTAGAAAGAACCATAGATCACTGACCAGGGGGCCATAGAAGAAGAATCTGAAGAACTTTTACACGGATTTCCCCAGCTCATTTGATTGAATGGCTTTGAGGTGGCTCCTGTACATGGCACTTTTTTTTTTTTTTTTTTTTTTTTTTTTGCAATACGCGGGCCTCCCACTGCTGTGGCCTCTCCCGTTGCGGAGCACAGGCTCCAGACGCGCAGGCTCAGCGGCCATGGCTCACGGGCCCAGCCACTCTGCGGCATGTGGGATCCTCCCGGACCGGGGCACGAACCCATGTCCCCTGCGTCGGCAGGCGGACTCCCAACCACTGCGCCACCAGGGAAGCCCCATGGCACATTTTTATAAAGCTTCTAAGGAGATGATTCTGATTAACATTCACAGTGAAGAGCTGCTTCATTTGACTGTTTCAAGCGATGCCCAAAGACGTGAACTGGTTTGCCTGGAGACTGCTGGTTGCAGAGCCAGAACAGATTCTGGTCTCCTGCCTCAGGTCCCATGTGGTTTTTTTTTCCACTTTATCAAAGTCACTTCCCAATTTGGATGTTTACACGAATACTGGAATATCCTCTTTTCTTTTCTCACTTGTTTCAAACTTGTGAGATTGTGGTTATGTGAAATGCATAAAGAGTCTAGCACATTTTTTTATACATTTATTTATTTTTTATTTATTTTTGGTTGAGTTGGGTCTTCATTGCTGCACGCGGGCTTTCTCTAGTTGCAACGGGTGGGGGTTACTCCTCATTGCGGTGCGCGGGCTTCTCATTGCAGTGGCTTCTCTTGTTGTGGAGCGCGGGCTCTAGGCACGCGGGCTTCAGTAGTTGTGGTATGTGGGCTCAGTAGTTGTGGCTCGCGGGCTCCAGAGCACAGGCTCAGTAGTTGTGGCTCACGGGCTCTAGAGAGCAGGCTCAGTAGTTGTGGCGCGCGGGCTTAGTTGCTCTGTGCTTGTGGGATCTTCCTGGACCAGGGCTCGAACCCATGTCCCCTGCATTGGCAGGTCGATTCTTAACCACTGTACCACCAGGGAAGTCCCAAGATTCTAGCTCTGATATCAAACTTTAAGTAACTTCAAGATGAGGGCTGAAGGTAGTAACTTCTTTGTTTTGACCTCTCACCAATGTTTTACATAGTTCTTATATTGTAAGCACTTGAGAAGTGCCTATTCAATGAGTAGTGATTCCTTTAATTAATTATAAATGAGTAGTCTTTGGAATAATGCAACATCTAGTGCAATACACATTTGGTTCTTGGCCAGTGTTCAAGAATATTTATTGAATAAAAATCAGTCTTCAGGGAGTCTTCTTACAATATTAGCTATAAATATCCTTTTCCACATAATTTCTGCATAATTTAGAATGATTTTTATGGTTTAGAATGATGTTTATCTTCCCAGAATAATTGTTTTGTTTTGCTTTTTGTGTAACAGTAACATAGTTGTTGCTTCTGATAATAAGATCACATTTGAGTAGTTAAAAGGGTAATGGATTTAATGTTAGATCAGATTATATCACTATCTTGGGCTTAATTTTTCTCTATCTGTAAATGAATGAATTAGGCTAGATTTCAGGTCTAAAATTATGTAAATATATTTTGTTGGCTCTGTTTCTCTCTATATATATAAAGACATATCCTGTTGTCTCTGTTTCTCCGGAGAACCCTGGCTAATATGATCTCTGTCTTTCTTTTTTGTAAAACGTGTAATGTAAATGGTGGTAATCCTAAGCACTTTGAAGGGCTAAAACAGGAGATAGGGGACCAGAGAGTGATGGGAAGTGCCATTTCAAATAGAGTAGTCAGAGAAGACCTTTCTGAACAGATGACATTAGAGCAGAGTCTTGAGAAAAAGTAAGGGAGTGAGACAAAAGGATATCCTAGGGGTAGAGGGAAATGTATGTTTGTAACAGCTTCATTCATAATTAGTCAAAACCAGAAACAGTTCAGTGTTCATCAACTGATAAATGAATAAACAACTTAATGTTTATTCGTAAGTTGTATACCTCTATACAATGGAATCTAGCCAGCAATAAATAGCAACAAATTATGGATAACCACAGCGTGAATATATCTCAAAAATATTGTACTACATGAAAAGATTAAGCCATAAAAGAATACATACTGTCTGATTTTATTATTACAACATGCTAGAAAAGGCAAAACTATAGGAACAGAGAACGGATCAGTGGTTGGCAGAGATGGGGGCAAGAGTTTTCTATAAAAGACACGACTTCTGGGAGTGATGGAAATACTTTATCTTGATTGTGGTGGCAGTTACACATCTATATTCATTTGTCAAAACTTAAACTATACATTCAAAAAGGGTGAATTTTACTGCATGGAAATTATATCTCACTAAATCTGCCTTTAAAAAATTATTTGTAAATTACATAATATGAAGTAAACCTGATGCCCACTGAAGGCATGCCATTTGTGTTTTATGACTTTCTGTTGTCCTTGGAGATGGAAATATACCTGGTTCCAGTTTGAGAAGCATGGGGCTAAGAAAATTCTCACAGATAGTTAATCATGCTACTTATGATAGCTAATTTATGAACAATTTCCACTGTAATGAAGTACTTCTTAGCATAAATTGTGGAAGTCTCAGAAAACAGTAGTTTCTTGAGGAACACAGGTAAACAATGTTCTAATCACAAACTAAAACCAAAAGATATTGTTAACAGCATGATCAGGGATACAGTTTCATATGATTTGAGAAGGGAGCTTTAATTTCCAGTGTCAGAATCAAGACCTGAATCAGGCTATTGCCATGTTTCATCAAAAGTTCAGTAAATATTTCTCTCAATGTTTTCATCATCTTCTAAATTTTCCTTATTCCAGGCAGAAAGGAAAAAAGTCAGCCAAAATCACCAGTCTCTTCCTTCCTAGGGTTTTAAATTATATGCCAAAATCCCTAAAGAAATAAATGTTGAGTCTAACCAAAAGATGCAGATGATTAAGACTTGAGAAATATAAAGCAGCTAATTTAGCACTTGAGCAAAGATAGAAAAGATTAGTAAAACAGAATTCATCAAGCCACCCCCCACTCCCCACCCCCGGCTTTTGTTGGTCACACTAACAAAACTTACCCTTAAAAAGTTTCTTAACATGACTGCATCCCAGTCACTCAGAGTTATGGATTCTAGCAGCTTTACAGGGAAGACAAATGCTTAGTTATCACTTAGCAAGCCTGTTGAGAGCAGTGGGGCCAGATGTAAAGGTCTAAGGAAATTCCAAGAGAGCATCAGACTTTGGTATACCTGAAATACACACTTTTTGTTGTCATCACTTCTTTCCCTCTTCTTTCTAGCCATAGCATTAGTTTAAAGGTGGAAAGAAAATAATGACTTTGGCTAGGCTTCAGAGTGCCTGTGCATGAGAGTTCGTTACTTCACATCCTTGTCAACGCTTGGTATTGTGTCTTGTAAATTTTAGCCATTCTAGTGGGTATGTAATGGTATGTAAGTGTGGTTTTCATTTGCATTCCCCTGATGACTAACGATGATATGCATTGTTTCATGTGCTTATTAGCCATTTGAATATCTTTTTTTGTGAAGTGTCTATTCAAATCCTTTGCACAGTTTTTATTGGTTTTCTTTTTATTTGTGTATGTATGTTTGGGGAAGTGATCTTTTTATTATTGAGTTGTGAGATTCCTTTATATATTCCAGATACAACTGTTTTATCATGTATCTGTTTTACAACTATTTCCCCCCAGTATCAGACTTTCTTCTCCTTCTGACATTCCAATTTTATGTATGTTAGACCATTTAATATTATCCCACTGCTCTTGGATCCTCTGTTCTCTTTCTTTTGGGTTTTTTTTTTCCCTTTGTATTCCAGCTTGGATAATTTCTGTTCACCTTTTCAAGCTTACTGATTCTTCCCTTAGCTGTGTCCTTACTGCTGATGAGCCCATTCTAAGGAATTAATCTGTGATACTCTATTTTTTATTTTTAGCTCTTCCATTTGACATTTTTTATAGGTTCCATCTCTCTGCTGCAATTCCCCATCTGTTCATGCATGTTGTGCCTTTTCCCACTAGACCTTTAATATATTGCTAATAGTTATTTTAAATTTCCTATATAGTATTTCCCACATCTGGATCATCTCTGATCCTGGATTTGTTGTCTGCTTTATCTTTTGACACTTGGTTGCTGTTTAATTGCTTTTATTGTGTGTTTCATAACTGTGATTGAATGCTGGATATTGCTTGTAGAAGAACAGTATGTATTTTGCTAAATAGTATTTACTCCTGGAAATGGGCACACCTCTTCTACTGTTAAGCATGGGTGATTGAGTCAACCAGCGGTTGAGCAGAGTTTGGATTTTTTTGTTGCTGCAGTCACCTTTAAGGCACCAGACTTTGATTTTCCCCAGTGGGAGCTGATGTTACCTTGTGCTTATTGTGGGGTCTGTGGTGCTGGTGGGTTTTTCTTGCAACACAGAGATGCCTGCATCACAGAGAGGGCATCTCTCTCTGTGCTCTTGCTTTTCTCCCAGCAGTAGAATGCTGTTTCTTGTGTTGTTTCTTGGATATGGGGCTTGTGGTTAGGACCGGATGGAAGTTTCTCAATTCTTCTTGTGCAGCCTTAATCTTAGGTGACCCTGTGCATATGGGCCTTGGGACTGTGGCCTTCTCTGTGTACTGGCTCATCCTCCTGTGGAATCAAACTTTGCCTTGTATCTGTGGGGTCTTGGGCTTTAGCAGACTTACACCAAATCTGGGCAAGAGGATTTTCTGCTTCTCTCGTAGTAGCATAAGCTTTTGTTTAGTATAAGATAATGTTCTGAGGAGGTGGATGGGGTTTTATATATGTGCCACTGAGGCCCATGCTCACCCTTTAAAATTCATTAAAATTTTACCTGTTTTCTTCTTACCCACTTTTATAGGGGCCACCTCTTTCTCCATTGCTCCGTCAGTGGTGAGATAGTTTGTGTATCCAGTCTCTCCTGAGAGGCTTTTGTTACTCTGGAATTTGTTTACTTGGTGCCTTGTAACCCCAGCTCTCTGATGGGCTCAAGAAAAGTTATGATTTTATAGGTTATCTGGAGTTTTCTCATCCTTCAGTTTGGAGCAACATTCTCTTCTGGTTTTGTACATCCTAAAGCAGAAGCAGAACTCCAAAATAATTTTTATATATTGGGATGAGTTTTTATGATAAAATATGAGTCTGTAAAGGAATAATCTGTTTATGGCACGCTGTTTTGTGGCACATTCCTCAAACTGTCTGGCACACATGTTCTTCTCCTCTGACATTGGGGGAACTTTTGTGGAAAGTTTGAGAAGTACTGAATCTTAGGCCAAGCAAACAAAGGCAGAAAAATTCACCTTAAAGCATTGGTGAGTCATCAGTGACGTAGACACTTGTAGGTTGGCCACTCATTTCCAAACCCCTTCCATGTCTACCTCTATAGAGAGATGCCTGGAAAAGGTAAATATGGTTGATTCTTGTTATTGGCAAAAGGTAGATTCTGTAAAGTTGCCAGGAATCCTGAACCATTGCTCCTATGGGAAGTATGTGCGTGTGCGCGCACACACACACCCCACTCACACAGACTATAAATGTAAATCCTAAAAACAACTCATCTTAGTAGAGTCTAATTTCTTTATTTTATAAAAGAGAAAACGAGGCTCAGAGTGTTAACTCACTCACTGAGGCTTCCCCACTGACAGGCCCCAGACTTGAGATTCATACCCCATCCAGCTGGCCCTAGAGTAGGAGCTTCTTGCACTACATTCCTTTGCCTCTGTCCCCACCCCCTGGTCACCTCTGTATGAGAGCTGAAAAGAGAAGGCACACTGTCACCTTGTTAGACCTCAGCTGGGATTTCGTATATCGGCAACTCAGATTTTTCTGCACATGTCCGTGAATGATTGTGAAAACACTGCAAGTGTTGATTTGGGGGTTATAAACAGATTTTAGTGAGTAGATGAATTTGCAAATATGGAATCCATGAAATAGGATTAATTGTATCTTTTCCAATCACCCTAATAGTTAGAGGTGGGTAAGCTGATGAGTAGTAAGTAAAAGACTGCTGTAGGGCTTTTGCTTTTTTTGATAACGGTTGCAAAGTGACTGGTACTGCATCACCCTTTTCCTTCTGAGATGAATGTTGATATAAGTTGCAAAGTGTGGCGGTAGTCCTCTGACATCTAGGTGACAAGCATGAGGATGAAAAGCAGAACTGTAAGGTGGAAAGATCATGATTCTTGGTTGTACCTGGTGAGCAGCTAACCCTGTTCTTACAATGGAGAGATTTCACTGTTGTCTGTGCTCTTAGAAACTTCTCTTATAGAAAAGTATTGCCCTGAATAGGAGTCAGGTCTCCTGAGGTGAGTGGAGTCAACCCAAAACTTAGAATGTGGCTATGAACTAGTGTTCCTTATTCTGTGGCCCAAGAGTCATGTTTACAACCAGGCCCAGGTAATGCTTCCTTCTAAACACCATAATTTATCAGTTAAACAGAGTAATGTTTCAGAGGCAGGACTGGTTAAAAGATTTTGTAGAAGGAGTTTCTTATCAAGACCTAGAGTAGAATCTTTGGGTATCTAGATTTTTTCCTTGTATAACAAAAGCATTGTATCTCCTATAAATTATACCTCCTTTGCTTCTATGAGTAGTCTTACTGTGTTCTTTTTTTTTTCTTTGTACTTACTTTAATTTCTTATTGTACTCTTCTCATTTAAACATACAAATTTTACAGAATTTTTTTTTGGTTTCAATTCAGTATTCATTCCAAGCAGTTAGGAAACTCACCATAATTCACTTACATGTAAAAAATGTTTTTACCAGCTAAAACAATATTTTTAGTTTCAGATTTTGCTATGCTTGCAGAATCTGTGTGTTGTGCTCATTCATTTTTATGGAAAATCTTTATATCTCTAGACTGTAGACATAGTACTTATATTTTTGATCATCTAATTTTAGACTAATTTTCAAGAAAACATTTGGTCATGCATTTAAAATGTTTTCTACTGCAAAGCCCTACTCTGGTGCTACTCCTCCAAATACTTGCAATAGATCTTTTTGTAGGGCCCTTTTAACATTCCAGAAAGTTTTAACTGCCTTGTTTGGAGACTTACCTCATACTAACAGTTTTTCAAAATAAACAATTAGTGAGTTTGTATCTTAATTGAGAAGAACATAAATGACTTACATCTCTTCCTGCCAGATGGCTGTTTAAGAGAAACACATTGGTATCTTTGTTAATGATCTTGGTTTTAACCATTTGAGAAGTACATGCGGGCTTTATAATAGCCGTTATGGTCCCTACATTTCAAATGATATTTTCAGGTTCTGTTTCACTTCTCTGATGACTAGAGCATAAAGGACCCAAATTTCTTTTGTTATTTATAACCTATAACTAATTTGGGGGATGTTGGGACTATCTTGTTGTTACTTTTGTGTTTTTAAATTGTGGCTTCTGTTTCTACTTCAGGGAACAGGCTTAGACTAATAATTGTTTTTGAAAAATTCCTGACATTACTGAACGAAGCAGAAGTGTATTCATATTTCAATCTTACATTTCTGAAACCAACAGAAAATAAAATAGTTCAAGAGCAAGACCCACCAACCAACAAAAAATGTAATAGGGAGAAGCTAACTAAATATGGATCTCAGTGTTAATAGCTAAACAAAGAAAATAATTAAAATACGTTAAGTTAAAGATCATAAATTTATGAAAGAGTTGTGTAGAAACTAAAAATTTGTAATCTATTTAAACTAACATGGAATTGCTGACTGTTCAGAAACAGTGTAGTTGAATTGTGGGTTATGGGAGAATCTGCATGGTTCTAGCTAGTCTCCATGACACCTGTCTCTGAAGAAAGGTGGATGTTTAGGTATTGGGTGAGGCTGTAGATGAC
The DNA here is from genome assembly GCF_964341445.2 of Mesoplodon mirus. Taxonomy (NCBI): domain Eukaryota; kingdom Metazoa; phylum Chordata; class Mammalia; order Artiodactyla; family Ziphiidae; genus Mesoplodon; species Mesoplodon mirus. Next base: position 76,717,120 of record NC_138988.1, on the reverse strand, counting down.
AGCAGATCCAGTGATGGTAACTGCCTATCAGTAGATCCTTTCCCTGGGATGCCAATTTTGATCTGCACCTCAGATAATCTGAACGGTCTCACTGACTGTGAAACTTTAGATGCCCCGCTGGCAGCCAGTTAAGTATTTGGGTTGTGATCTCATGAGAAGTAATCTGAGCAGGTACATTCAAACATGCCCAGTAATCTTTCACCAGAAGGAAAGGTGGCTTTACCAAATTCAGTATTGCCATGCATCATAGGAAAATGGGCCTGTTGCATTGCCAAAAAGCTTGAGCAAATCTGGCATACTGTCATATTTGATGGCATACTGACCATGAATTGTAGAGGCTTGGCCACCTGCAGAGATGACTGGAGAACTGGATAGCTTGGTCATGCCCTTCAGTGGGAGTGGGAGGGTAAGGATGTGTGGCAGGATTTCAACACAGTTGCATACATTTTTTGACGTACTCCATTATGGATTGTGGAATGCAGCAAGGAGATGGATACTCAGTCAAATCGAGAGCCATATTCGTTACCACTTGGATTTGAACCCCTTTGCTGTCTGTTATTTCTTTGATATTGCAACCACTTTCCCCAGTGAGAGACCCCCAGTGCCTAGCAGGGACCATCTGCCTCAGGGTGACTGGTAGTGGTGGGGGGTGTGTTGTTGTTTTCACACTGTCTATGTATTCTGGGTGCCAGGAGCTCTACCACGTGTTTATATCACAGTATGACTTCTGGTTTTGCCCCTTCATAGCATAAAACAGATGAGTCAATACAGTGGGAAATAGGACTATTTCTGGAAGCCATTCCTATATGCTGGCAACTGTCAGTAACCATACAAGGACTGTTAACCACTAAATATATCACACTAACCCCAAACAAAAGGTATCCCCATTTCATCCTTCCCTTAGCTGGATTCTAAAACTGCCTGTGACCACTTCAAAGTCACCTAGCAAGAGGAAACTGTGATGGATGGAAGTTAGTATGGAAAGAGACAGCTTTCTTAACTGACTACATTGAAAATACTTTATTTTTGTTGATTTTTTAAACAAAATCATATGACCATGTATCTTAGATCTCACCAGGCCCAGGGAAAGAGTTGATACAAACGAGGAGACCTGAAGATTAATTTCGTTAACTTCATGATAAATCTACTCATGTATGTTTGTTAAGTGTGTTTGTAAGATAAACTTGAAAATTATTATGGGATCAAGAAGACACAATGCAGATAGACAAAACAATATGAGTTTATTAATATGGCATTGTGAAGTAGTAAGAGCTTTTTTTCACTATTTACATATCTATATATATACATATATATAATTTGCTGAATAAGCTATGTTAAGACCTCTGACTTGATTTTTTAATTTAAATCAAGTATTTATTTTAGGTCTAGTCTTTACTCAGCCTTATGTTGGGGTTCTGTGGTATTACAAATGTAATTCTTGTCTTTAGGGAGTTTATAAGTCCTATTGGACTAATATACCCATGTGGAATAATTTAAGAGTAATTTACAACATTATGATAATTATACCTAATAACTGTGTGTATTGTTTATGAGAATCATGTTATCCTTACAACTCTCTGAGCTACCCTGAGAAAAGAAAGTTGTTTTATAGCTGCAGAAACAGAATCAACAAGTAATTCTTGGAGCTAGGATCAGGATCCATATTATTTGCCTCTTTGTCTTTTTTTCTTAATTAAAAAAAATCTTTTCCCTCTTTTTGTAAATAATGAAACACTTCTTATAGTACTCTGTTTCACAAAGTATAATTGCACTGTGTTCATTTCCTAGGGCTGCTGGCAACAAAGTATGACAAACTGGGTGGCTTAAAAGAAGATACATTTAGGGCTTCCCTGGTGGCGCAGTGGTTGAGAGTCCGCCTGCCGATGCAGGGGACACATGGGTTCGTGCCCTGGTCTGGGAAGATCCCACATGCCGCGGAGTGGCTGAGCCCGTGGGCCACGGCCACTGAGCCTGCGCGTCCGGAGCCTGTGCTCCGTAACGGGAGAGGCCACAACAGTGAGAGGCCTGCGTACCGCAAGCAAAAAAAAAAAAAAAAAAAGAAGATACATTTATTGTCTCATAGTTCTGGAGGCTAGAAGTCTTAAATCAAGGTGTCAGTAGGCTTGGTTTTTTTCTGAAAGCTCTGAGGGAGTATCTGTCCCATGCTTCTCTTCTGGTTTCTGGTGATTCTAGCTGGTAACCGTTGGGACTGGTGGGTTTTAGATGAATCACATCATCTCTGCCTCCATCTTCACGTGGTGTTCTCTCCATGTCTGTGTGTCTTCACATGGTCATTGTTTTATTAGGACAATAGTCATATTGGATTTGGGGCCCACCCTACTGCAGTATGACCTCATCTTCACTAATAGCATGGATAATAACCCTATTTCCAAATAAGGTCACATTACAGGGTACAGGGTACAGGTCCTTCATCTTATCTTTGCACAGTGCAATATACCTGGACAGATTATTTTTGTTTGAAAAATCTCATTTCCCTGTTTGAAATTCTGTCAATAGAAAATTAAAACAATTCTGAATTTGGCCACAGAAGCCACATTACTTTAAGCGAACCCTTAACCTCTTGCTGTACAGGGATAAAACCCTGTTGTGTATGACTTACAGTGTGCCTTTAAGAATCAAGTGAGATGATACTTTAAAAATGATACTACTTGAGGGCTTCCCTGGTGGCGCAGTGATTAAGAATCCACCTGCCAATGCAGGGGACACGGGTTCCAGCCCTGGTCTGGAAAGATCCCACATGCCGCAGAGCAGCTAAGCCCGCGTGCCACATCTACTGAGCCTGCACTGCAGAGCCCGCGAGCCACAACTACTGAAGCCTGCGCGCCTAGAGTCTGTGCTCCGCAACAAGAGAAACCACCACAGTGAGAAGCCAGCACCACAACAAAGAGTAGCCCCTGCTCGCCACAACTAGAGAAAGCCCGTGCCCAGCAACAAACATCCAACGCAGCCAAAAATAAATAAATAAATTTATTTAAAAAAAATGATACTACTTGATTTTTCCAACGAAATATTAAGCACCTTTTATTTTATTGAGGCTTTAGCTTTAAACATTGATACGTAGTTATCGAACAGCTGGTTTCTACATAAAGCCCTTTTCAAAGTGTTCCTTGTAGGTTAGGATTAGAGTTATTAACGAGGAACATTGGGGTGCATGTATCTTTTTGAATTAGTTTTCATCTTTTCTGGATGTATGCCTAGGAGTGGGATTGCTGGATAATATGGTAGTTCTATTTTTAGTTTTTTAAAGAACCTCCATACTCTTCTCCATAGTGGCTGCACCAATTTGCATTCCCACCAACAGTGCAAGAGGGTTCCCTTTTCTCCACACCCTCTCCAGCATTTATTGTTTGTAGACTTTTTAATGATGGCCATTCTGACTGGTGTGAAGTGATACCTCATTGTGGTCTTGATTTGCATTTCTCTAATAATTAGTGATGCTGAGCATCTTTTCATGTGCCTGTTGGCCATCTTTGTGTCTCCTTTGGAAAAATATCTATTTAGGTCTTTTGCCACTATTTATAATAGCCAAGACATGGAAACAATGGAAGTCCAACAACAGACAATTCGTTTAAGAAGTTGTGAGATACACACACACACACACACACACACACACACTATGGACTCTTATTCAGCCATAAAAAAGAATGAAATATTGCCATTTGTAGGAACATGGATGGACTTAGAAAATATCATACTAAGTCAGTCAGACAGAGAAATACAAATGTTATATGATAGTTCTTACAGGTGGAATCTAAAAAATAATACAAATGAATTGACATATAGAACAGAAATAGTCTCACAGATATAGAAAACAAACTTATTGTTACCAAAGGGGAAGTGAGGGGGGAGAGCTAAATTAGGAGTATGGGATTAACAAACTACTATACATAAAATAGATAAGCAACAAGGATTTACTGTATAGCACAGGGAAATATATTCAACGTCTTATAATTACCTATAATGGAAAATAATCTGAAAATAAATATATTTATAACTGAATCGCTTTGCTGTACACCTGAGACTAACACAATACAGTAAGTCAACTATACTTCAATTTTAAAAGGAAGAATTAGTAATGAAGAAAGTTTTAGTGGTATTATGACTTGACAGTTTTTGAAAGAATTTTGCATGACAGTTGTGGAACTACTTTAGATACATAAATGTGTACACTGTATAAAGTAATCAAAAAAGGATGTTTGGAGGATTCCTTATTAAATAATGCATTTTATTTTATTTTATAAGGAAGAATGCAGAGGTTAGAAAATAAATGTAGATCAGAGTTTCGGAAAAGTGACTTTGTTAGGGCTTGAAATTATAAAATAATTATATTAAATAGTTTTCAAAAGTTATAATTTTAGATATCTAAGTTTTAGAACGCTGGTCTTGACCTAGAACAGTGATTCTCATCCTTGACTAAATATTAGATTCACCTAAAAAGCTTTTTAAAAATATCAATGCCTGGGCCCTACCCAGACCAACTGAATCAGAACATCCTGCGGATGGAGTTCTGGTATTGGTATGTTTTTCAGATCTTTAGGTGATTCTAATGTGCAGCCAGGTTTGAGGATAACTAATCTGGAATGAGGGAATTTCACTTATAATATATTACAAGTAAAATGTTAAATTGTGTATTTATTTTTGGAAACTGATTTTAATTACTGCATTTTAAAATAATATGACATTTTAAAATATAAAAATTGACATTACTTTTTCTGAGTCATGTTGTTAAGCCTTTTAAATTATTATGACATTATTAAAACTCCTTTCTGAAAACAATGTTATATATAAACATAATAGAATTGAATAATAATCCTTTGAAGGTGAAAGAAGGAAAAATGAAGGTTTCATCATTGTTTATAACAGAAAAAAATTTTACTTTTGCCAGCTAATTGCACTTTCATTGAAAATTATTAGAAGTGGAATTCCATTTACTTATTAGTGTTGTCTGATCAAATCAGCAGAGATCAAGGATATATGGTGATGGCTGTTAAATTCTTTGCACTTGTATCTTGATTTCAACATATTTTTCAGAATCCTGTGTTCTTTTTTCACTAGTACTATAGAAATTATGGTATTAAAAAGTCACAGAGGGGAGTTCCCTGGCAGTCCAGTGGTTAGGACTCGGTGCTTTCACTGCCGTGGGCCAGGGTTCAGTCCCTGATATCTTGCAAGCTTTGTGGAGCAGTCAAAACAAAGTCACGGAATTACTTATTACATTTTTTAATCAAAAAAATTACAAATTATTCTTTCAAGTTAGTTATTCCAAAAATCTTTCTGATCAAAAGTCAAAAAATTCATTATTCTAATATATATAGTAGTGAAGTCCTAGATACTTTTTTATGATATGTATTTTTTTTTCTCACACTTGTTTGTAATCCTGTCATGGAATTGGAGCACTAAAAAAAAAACTTGCTTCTTGTCATGCTCATAAAATTGTTAATATTTTATTTGGATTGATGAATGGATACTGCAAAGCTGCATTGATTTAAACATTTTTAAAAGCAGAGATCCCAGAAACTTTTTTTTTTTAATATATTTATTTTTGGCTGCGTTGGGTCTTCGTTACTGCACGCAGGCTTTCTCTAGTTGTTGTGAGCGGGGGCTGCTGTTCTTTGTGGTGCGTGGGCTTCTCATTGCAGTGGCTTCTCTTGTTGTGGAGCACAGGCTCTAGGCACACAGGCTCAGTAGTTGTGGCTCGTGGGCTTCAGTAGTTGCGGCTCACGGGCTCTAGAGTGCAGGCTCAGTAGTTGTGGCACATGGGCTTAGTTGCTTTGCGGCATGTAGGATCTTCCCGGGCCGGGGCTCGAACCCGTGTCCCCTGCATTGGCAGGCGGATTCCTAACCACTGCGCCACCAAGGAAGCCCCCAGAAACTTTTTGAAATCAGTCTTTATCATGTGAGTAGCAGAACAGAAAAGGGAAAGGAAAGGGAGATAGCGTTTTGAAATGTGTGTCAGTCATTGAGCCTGTGCCTTTAAATGTGGTAATAAAGGTTGTCCAGGGAAGTGTTTGCATTGAGCCTTTTGACCATTCTTGAACTCAGGAAGGATGCAACAGTTTTGTTAGTTAAAAAACACTATACAAATGTTGAGGATGTCTGCATGAAATTAGGGGATTGAAATCATTTTGTCATCCTGTGATAAGAGCAAGACCAGGTGGCTCTATTCTGTGGCTTAGGATGTGGGTTTCTTTGGCTGTGCTAGTCTCAGACACTGAGGGAAACAAGTTACATATGCAAAAGGAGCTTTTTTTTATGGTCCATGTAGCTTGGTAATATAATTATTGGCCATGGGATCTGTTTTATTGACCATTTCATGACAAGCTATGTTCTATTTTGCTTTTTTGGCTGCAGTGTAGATAGGTCATGCTGAGGAATTACAAATATATTGTTTAAGATAGAAGAACTGAGTTTGGCTTTATTCTTATTGTATTTGAATGTCAGATGAATTATTTGCTGTAATGTATATTTTGAAAATGAAAATTGCTCAATTGAGGGTAGAATGGCGTCTGATGTTTAAGGCAACTTTTTTTGATGCTCTTCAGCAGAATGCCTCATACTGGCAGCTGACTTCATTGCCCAATTCATAGTGACCCTAGGATCTCAGTCTTGTCCCTTAGTCTTTCTTTTGTTTTAATTTGCTTTTATTCATTGAAAAACAACATTCTCAGTCACTCATTTGTAATGCAAAATCTACTTACTATTTATGAGAAATTTATGGTTCAACCTATATATTAGCTCCTGCAGTCGTCTTTGAACCTCCATTTCCTTATCTTACTGTAAACTAGCACGTGGACTGGAAGAGGCATTTTTCCCCTTTGGAGTTTTTCCCCTTTGGAGTAAGTGAGATGAATATTGAATCCTAGGGGAATAAACAGTCAAGATTTCAAAGTCCCTCTTCTTTCCAGACTCATCCTTTTCCCTCCATCCCCGTGCCTAAAATATATCCATTTAAATTTTACCTATTGGGCTTTGATGTAAGATTTCAGTTAAGGACAAGATTCCAGCTGCTTAAAAAAGAAAAGTAGTTTTAAGTCACTGGGCTTGGTCTTTTCTTTTCCTCCCTTCTTCACTATTTCCTCAAAATAAGTCTGTTATTCTAAGATTATTCTAAATATGAGGACGAAATCAAATTGAATTTTCTAGAAATTTAACTTTTGTGATGGATATACTCTTCCATATCGTGTTAACAACAAGTAGATGAATTATATAGAGGATTTTTATGTTTACAAGTCATTGTCTGAGTACATTTTGTATGGTGAAGGATGATTCATGGAAATACATGGTTAGACAGGGTGGGGTTATAGAAAAATCCCCATCTCATGTTAGTACAAAAAAACTAAACCTACTGGAGTGAATGACTTTTATAAACTATTTTAATTATGGAACTGTGGACTTGGCAAGTCAAACAATATAGTACTTCGTGAATGTTTAGCAATAATTTTTGACCTGTCTCTGGTAACACAAATATACACAGTCATTTTTCATTTAATATTGAATAATGTATTATAGTTCCTACGAAGGTTTAGTCATCAGTTTTCTCTTTATTATTCCATTACTTATTATACTTTATTATCTAAAGTTGTTTAATGAACAACTTTAATGAGAAATATAGTCTAATGTCTATCTCTTGTCCGTATTAAAATGACATTCTTTTGTCCCGATTAATGTCCTTATTAAGAGGTAATTCATTCAACAAATTTTACTCTATTCCTACCATGCCTGAGGCAGTGTTCTAGCCACTGGGGCTGCAGTTGTGAACAAGATGAAGTTTCTGTTTTCATGAAGCTCACATTTGTAGAGATAGACAGCAAGTAAGTAGATATATGATATATCTGATACTGATAACTCCTAGAAAGAATAATTAAAGCAGGCTAAGGGAATATAATATAATAGAAGTGAATATTTTCAATATGATGGCCAAGAAAGGCCAATCTGAAAGATGATATTTGAGCAGAGATATGAATGATGCCAATTTTTGGGGAAGGAGCACTTCCCATCTTAGGGAATAGTGAAGGTAAAAGCTTTTAAGTGGGAACATATTTTGACTCTTCAAGGAACAGTGAGAGGGCTGTTTGGTAAGGGAAGAAGGAATTTGGTGAATAAGGGCAAAGAAGCCAGACCTTGCAGGCCATGGCTGGAAGTAATGATTTTATTTAAATATATGTTTTTTAATTGGAGGACTTTGATTAGGGGAGAGATGTGTTTGTTTTTAAAAGGCTCAGTCTAGCTGTGGAGGAAGGACATTAGGTGGGACAAAGGTGTAAGCAGAAAAGCCAGGTAGGAGGCTACTATAGTAGCCCACGCTGGAGATGATGGTAGCTTGAAATAGGTCAGTAGCATTTGGAGATGTGAAAAGTGGTCAATTTCTAGAAATATTTTGAAGGTAGTTGGCAAGATATATTAATAGATCAGATGTGGGATGTAAGAAAAAAAGAGTTGATTCTAAGGCTAAAGAATTGGGTGAATGAATATCTATAGTCACAGTAGTACATGTGAAAGAGAATTGGAAGTTTAAGATGTTCACAAAGCACATCGTGTGCTAACAGTTTGGGGTGAATACATAAATAAAGGTGGGAGACCCCTTAACTTAAGAGCATTGACTCTGATATGGGCAAACTCAGATATCACTCCAAAAGAGTTAGTTCTGCTATAATGCACCATAACATATATGTTGCTAAAAAAAAATCATCATGCTATGCAAAATCACACAGCGAAAGCCACAGGACTTATGAGAAAATGAGATTATGGCACAATATTCAAAACCTTGTCAGTGATATATTTAAAAATTTTTAAATGTTGAATGGTTAACAACTAAATACTGCAGTACATTTGACACTTTACATTGCAAAATACGTTATTCCCTCATGGGAGTGGCTGTGGAAAGGGTTGCAAGATTGTGAGTTTCTTGGAGTGATGGAAGGAAGCTTACTGAAATCTAAAGGGAAGTTGTGACACCAGATGTGAACGGATGTGATTCACACCTCACATGGTGAACTGGTAGCTGGTAGATAAATGTTTGAGGCATGTGCTTTTGGCGTATTCCTACGTGGCCTTGTGTAATGGGGTGCAGTTTTCTGCATTTACCTTATGTTTCTTGTGGATGAACTTGCTCATAAGCAAACACAAAATGTGAGTTGTATTCACACTGTTCCCTACTATATCAATTGCATTGGAATCAATTTACATTTTCAAAATTAAGTGTTACAGCAGAACTAACTGTACCATCTAGTGACCTTTGACACTTTGCATAACTTCTCAGAGCCTTGATTTCCTCATACGTAAAACAGGGATAATAGTATTGAACTTTAGTAGGGTTTGGGAGAGGGTTAAATGAACGTATACATGTAAGTTTAGAGTAGAATATGGTATATATTTGTTAAAAATGAGGCACTTTCCTATAACCTCTGTGTAGAAATTGCGCTATCTGAGGAAACTAAAAATGTAAAAAGATATGTTTTTGTGATTTTTATTTCTCTAGTTAGGCATAGATGTAGGAGTATAGATTTAGCTATTTATAGGTGGTTTAAACCTATGCTGGTAATTCAGTTGCTATCAGTAATAATGCCATGCTTTACTATGGGACTACATGGCAGAAAGTTAGTGTGTGATTATTGCTTAATTTTCTCTATAATGATAAATTTCTTCATTAAAATAGCATATTTGTTTAACTGCTAACTAATTGACACGATTTCTTTCATCTTCTTTTCTTTTTCCCTTTACTTCCAGTGTCTCAGTTGAGGACTTAATCCTTCATCTTTATGTTTACAAGTCATTGTCTGAGTACATTTTGTATGGTGAATGGAATTGGATTCTTCTGTCTTCTGCCTCTTTCCCTGTCCCTGGTACTAAGATGTACCTTCTTCCTCCATTGCCCCAATTCATCCATCCTCCATACTGCTGACAAAGTGACAAAATGATAAGGTCACTGCCTTGCTCAGAATTCTCTCCTCACCTTCAAGCCATCTCTTCCTATGACACCATACACTGCAGCCATCCTGGATGATCTAGTTCTTGGCCTGTGTTGCTGGAGATGTCTGGAGTGGATCTGTCTGTTCCAGTCCCACCCACCCTTATGTACATCCCTCATACAACAATTACACTATATAATAATTCTTTTCCAATTATGGCCTCATAGATGTCTAAGCCTTTTGTTTTCAGAGATTTTGATTTCTTGTTATCTCTTGGGTCTAGCACATAGATGTTTGATAAATATTAGGAAATTAAGTGAAGGAAAGAAGGAACAAACATGTAGCCAAATGTAAAGTAAGATTTTAAAACTTGAACACCTGGGTTCAGTGTTAGTAAGTTATTCACATCAGCTTTTATTATTCATTGTCTAACTTAACTTCTGATTCCTTTATTTTGTACAACCACGACAAAGTATTCTAAATATCTTAGCAGTATAATGTAGGGGTTAAGAAAACAGTCTCTGGCCAGACTGCCTTGGGTAGATTCCTAGCTCAGCCACTTACTAGCTTGAGGACCTTAAGCAATTTACCACATTTCTCAGTTTCTTGATCTGTAAAATGAGAAGAATAATAGCATTTACCTCATAGGCTTACTGTGATAATTAAATGAACTGTGAGTTGAAAAGTGTTTAGAATTGTAGCTGTTTAGAATGTAAGTCATTCCTACTGTTCTCAATTATTATGAACCGTCCTGAGAACAGATGCTCCTTTGCCTTTCCTCTCTAGGTACTAGGTTCCTCAAGACATTTTATTTTCTGGCTTTTCCAAGGCTTCAAGGCAAGCTCTGGCAGGCTTTTCACCAGCTCTTCTCTCAGCCAAGGGTTCCAGATGGTATAATTTGCTGTTAAGATTCAAGGACTTTTTCCCTTCTTTCACTGGAGAGCATCTTTCCTCCTGCCCTTCTTTTGATTTCATACATTTATATGTTGGAATTTGTTTTTGTTTTTGTTTTTGTGGTACGCGGACCTCTCACCGTTGTGGCCTCTCCCGTTGCAGAGCACAGGCTCCAGACGCGCAGGCTCAGTGGCCATGGCTCACGGGCCCAGCCACTCCGCGGCATGTGGGATCTTCCCGGACCGGGGCACGCACCCGTGTCCCCTGCATCGGTAGGCGGACTCTCAACCACTGCGCCACCAGGGAAGCCCTATATGTTGGAATTTGATTATCACTGTAGTGTTGGCTAACACCTCTATCACCTTGAATAATTATTATTATTTTGTGTGTGTGGTGAAAACACTTAAGGTCTAATTTCTTAGCAAGTTCGAGGTCTGTAATACAGTACTGTTGCCTGTAATCACTATGCTGTGCATTTGATGCTATCTACTGATTACAAGTTTTTACCCTTAAACAATATCTCCCCAGTTCCCCTACCCTATACTCTTAAAGTACATTTCCCCAATTCCCCCACCCAAAGCCCCTGGGAATCACCTTCTACTCTGCTTTTACAAGTTTAGCCTTTTTACATTCCACATATTGATAATATTATGTAATATTTGTCTCTGTGTCAGACTTACTTCACTTAGCCTAATACCCTCAAGGTCCATCCAGAACCACCAACGACAGGAATTCTTTCTTTCTCACAGCTGGATAATATTCCGTTGTAATATATGCACCACATCTTCTTTATTCATTCATCCATTGAAAGACACGGTTTATTTCCATATCTTGGCTATGGTGAATAATACTGCAGTAAACACAGGAGAGAAGATACCTCTTCAAGATCCTGTTTTTGTTTTCTTTGGATACATATCCAAAAATGGGATTACTGGATCATATATATGATGGTTCTATTTTTAATTTTTGGAGGAACCTCTATACTGTATTCCATAGTGGCTGCACCAGTTTACATTCTCACCAACAGTGTACTAGGATTCCCTTTACTCTACACCCTTGCCAACACTTTTTATCTCTTCGTGATGATGCCATTCTAAAAGGTGTGAGGTGCTATCTCATTGTGGTTTTGATTTGCATTTCTTTGATGATTACTAATGTTGAACATCCTTGCATGTACCTGTTGGCCATTTGCAAGTCTTCTTTGGTACTAAATGTTCATTAAGTTTCTCTGTTCTTTTAAAAATCAGATTGTTTTTATTTGTTATTGGATTGTACACATTCTTTATATATTTGGATATTAACCCCTTATCTGATACATGATTTGTAAATATTTTCTCCCATTCTGTAGGTTGCCTTTTCATTTTCTTGCTTTTAGTATTTCTTATAAGGCAGATCTGCTAGCAACACATTCTCTCAGTCTTTATCTGGAGACGTCTTTATGAAAAATAGTTTTACTGGCTATAGAATTCTTGGTTGATAATTTTTTTTCTTTTAGCACTTTGAACATGGCATTCCATTGCTTCTTCGCTTCATTGTTTTTTTATGAGAAGTCAGCTGTTAATATTGTATGGAACTACTCATTTCTCTTTTGGTACTTCTAAGATTTTCTCTGTCTTTGGCATATAAAATGTATAGCTATGAATCTCTTTGAGTTTATTCTGTGTGGAGTTTGTTGAGATTGGATGTATTGGTTAATGTTTTTTATCATTTGGTTTTCAGGCATTATTATTTTAAATATTTTTGTCTTCTGCGTTTTCTCTAACAACTTATGGTACTCTTTTTTTAGTTATATTGGTATACTTAATGTGCTCTGAGGTTCTGTTAATTTTTTTTTCAATCATTTTTTCCTTTGTTTTTCAGAATGGATAGTTTCTATAGGTCTAATTCAAATTCACTGAATCTTTCTTTTGAGAGCTCAGATCTGCTGTTGAATCCCTCTGGTGAATTATTCACTTCAATTATTATACTTATCAACACCAGAATTTCCACTGTTTATTAAGGAATATTGCCTTGTAATATTCTATTTAGTAGATCATTGTTGTCATACTTTAGTTCTTTAAACATGGTGAAGCATGTATAGTTCTTTGAATGTATTTATAATAGGTGTTTTGACATCTTTATCTGTTAAATCCAACAGAGGGAGCTTCAATTGATTACTTTTTTCCTGAGTCAGTAGGTTACACTTCCTTGTTTCTTTGTATGTCTCATAATTTCTTTTTGTTGAATACTGGACATGTTAGATAATATTGCATAGCAATTTTAGATTCTGAGTTTTTTCCCCTGAGGTTTGTTGTTATTGTTGTTCTCTTTGTTTGTGTGTTTGGTAATTCTCTAGACTAAATCTTCACCCAAACTGTGAGGCCACTGATCTCTCTGTTTAACTTTTTTTTTGTTTTGTTTTAACTGTCTTTATTTTTAAGCCTCTTCAGTCAGCTATTGGTCAGAGATTGTGATCAAATAGTTTGAGCCAGTAAGGCTTCCTCTGTCTACTTATTGATCTTTTTGTGGTTTTGGGGGTTCAAATTTCGCTGTTTTAAAGTTTCTCCTGGCTCTTATTTTCTGTTGGGCTCTCTTGTGTCTCCTCTGTGTGTTAGCTTAGGTTCTGTCTTCTAAGGATGTATGAGTGGCTTGCACCACTCCATTTTCTGCTGTGCATATATCACCCTCAGTCAGTGTAACATACTTGTTGATCTCATCTAGCCCCATGGCTGTCTCACCTTCCAGAATTACCTATTAAATTCCTTGCTTGCCTGACAGTCTGTTGCTTGCCTAAAAAAGAACAATACTTCAAACTAGTGGAGGCTGTGGCCTTCCCTCTTCATGTGCCACTAAAATCACCATTTTCACTGACAACATTTTAAATCAAGTGAGCTCCTCCTCAACAGCAGCAGGTGAACTTCCAGTTATTCATCTTGTCTTGCCCTAATTGAACTACTGTGTATACAGAGCTGAGAGCTTGTTAGAACCCTCAGGAAAATCACCACAGGCTTGTGCTTTTCTTACTTATAGTTCAGTGATTTTTACGAACACCCACTTCTCAGTTTGTTGTAAGCCTATGGTCAATGTTCTGAGTGCTGAAATGGTTGTTTTTGACACTTCTGTTAAGCTGTATAATTTTTTTGGGAATGGCAGAAGACTTGTCCTCCCATCATGCAGGAGTGAATCTGCATTAGCTTTTTAACCAAGTATGTGGTGCAATTTATTTTCAGGCCTAAAATGATTCAAATATGATAGATAATCTGAAATTCAGGTTTGTGTGTCTGTCCTCTCCTGCTCTCTGAATATTGAATATTGGAAAGAAAATTTCCACTAGGGAAGAAAAGAGTCTGTTAATTCACATTTCAAAACAATTTTTGAAGTTAGGACTGCAAGAGACTAAATATCTGTGTTGAAGATCTGAACAAGTTGTATGGAGTATTAGCAAGAAGAAAAGATGTTTGTATCAAATCATTTGTTCCTCAAATTTAGAAAGTTTATACTGCCTCCTCAATCTGAGTGAGTCCTGCAGGCTGAGCAATTAAGTAGACTTGGGCTGAAAGTAAACAGATGAAGATTCTAACTACTAATTGTGTATGTGTGTTTACTTTTTTTTTAACATCTTTATTGGAGTATAATTGCTTTACAATGGTGTGTTACTTTCTGCTGTATAACACAGTGAATCAGCTATACATAAACATATATCCCCATTTCCCTTCCCTCTTTCATGTCCCTCCCACCCTCCATATCCCACCCCTCCCGGTGGTCACAAAGCACTGAGCTGATCTCCCTGTGCTATGTGGCTGCTTCCCACTAGCTATCTACTTTACATTTGGTAGTGTATATATATCCATGCCACTGTCGCACTTCATCCCAGCTTACCCTTCCCCCTCCCCACGTCCTCAAGTCCATTCTCTACATCTGTGTTTTTATTCCTGTCCTGCCCCTAGGTTCTTCAGAACCTTTTTTTTTTTTTTAGATTCCATATATATGTGTTAGCATGCAGTATTTGTTTTTCTCTTTCTGACTTACTTCACTGTGTATGACAGTTTTTAGGTCCATCCACTTCACTACAAATAACTCAGTTTCGTTTCTTTATGGCTGAGTAATATTCCATTGTATATATGTGTCACATCTTCTTTATCCATTCATTTGTTGATGGACACTTAGGTCGCTTCCATGTCCTGGCTATTGTAAATAGAGCTTCAATGAACATTGTGGTACATGACTCTTTCTGAATTATGGTTTTCTCTGGGTATATGCCCAGTAGTGGGATTGCTGGGTCAAATGGTAGTTCTATTTTTAGTTTTTTAAGGAACCTCCATACTGTTCTGCATAATGGCTGTATCAATTTACATTCCCACTAACAGTGCAAGAGGGTTCCCTTTTCTCCACACCCTCTCCAGCATTTCTTGTTTGTAGATTTTTTGATGATGGCCATTCTGACTGGTGTGAGGTGATACCTCATTGTAGTTTTGATTTGCATTTCTCTCATGATTACTGATGTTGAGCATCCTTTCATGTGTTTGTTGGCAATCTGTATATCTTCTTTGGAGAAATGTCTATTTAGATCTTCTGCCCATTTTTGGACTGGGTTGTTTGTTTTTTTCATATTGAGATGCCTGAGCTGCCTCTGTATTTTGGAGATTAATCCTTTGTCAGTTGCTTCATTTGCAAATATTTTCTCCCATTCTGAGGGTTGTCTTTTCATTTTGTTTATGGTTTCCTTTGCTGTGCAAAAGCTTTTAAGTTTCATTAGGTCCCATTTGTTTATTTTTGTTTTCATTTCCAATCTCTAGGAGGTGGGTCAAAAGCGATCTTGCTGTGATGTATGTCATAGAATGTTCTGCCTATGTTTTCCTCTAAGAGTTTTATAGTGTCTGGCCTTACATTTAGGTCTTTAATCCATTTTGAGTTTATTTTTGTGTATGGTGTTAGGGAGTGTTCTAATTTCATTCTTTTACATGTAGCTGTACAGTTTTCCCAGCACCATTTATTGGAAGAGGCTGTCTTTTCTCCATTGTATGTTCTTGCCTCCTTTGTCATAAATTAGGTGACCATATATGCATGGATTTATCTCTGGGCTTTCTATCCTGTTCCATTGATCTGTATTTCTGTTTTTGTGCCAGTACCATATTGTCTTGATTACTGTAGCTTTGTAGTATAGTCTGAAGTCAGGGAGCCTGATTCCTCCAGCTCTATTTTTCTTTCTCATGATTGCCTTGGCTATGGGGGGTCTTTTGTGTTTCTATACAAATTGTGAAATTTTTTGTTCTAGTTCTGTGAAAAATGCTGTTGGTAGTTTGATAGGGATTGCATTGAATCCGTAGGTTGCTTTGGGTAGTATAGTCATTTTCACAATGTTGATTCTTCTGATCCAAGAACATGGTATATCTCGCCATCTGTTTGTATTGTCTTTAATTTCTTTTATCATTGTCTCATAGTTTTCTGCATACAGGTCTTTTGTCTCCTTAGGTAGGTTTATTCCTAGATATTTTATTCTTTTTGTTGCCATGGTAAATGGGACTGTTTCCTTAATTTCTCTTTCAGATTTTTCATCATTAGTGTATAGGAATGCAAGAGATTTCTGTGCATTTTGTATCCTGCTACTTTACCAGATTCATTGATTACCTCTAGTAGTTTTCTCATAACATCTTTGGGATTCTCTATGTATAGTTTCATGTCATCTGCAAAGAGTGGCAGTTTTACTTCTTCTTTTCTGATTTGGATTCCTTTTATTTCTTTTTCTTCTCTGATTGCTGTGGCTAAAACTTCCAAAACTATGTTGAATAATAGTGGTGAAAGTGGGCAACCTTTTCTTGTTCCTGATCTTAGTGGAAATGGTTTCAGTTTTTCACCATTGAGAATGATGTTGGCTGTGGGCTTTTCATATATGCCCTTTATTATATTGAGGTTAGTTCCCTCTCTGCCTACTTTCTGGAGTGTTTTTATCATAAATGGGTGTTGAATTTTGGCAAAAGCTTTTTCTGCATCTATTGAGATGATCATATGGTTTTTCTCCTTCAATTTGTTAATATGGTTTATCACATTGATTGATTTGCATATATTGAAGAATCCTTGCATTCCTGGGATAAACCCCACTTGTTCATGGTGTCTGATCCTTTTAATGTGCTGTTGGATTCTGTTTGCTAGTATTTTGTTGAGGATTTTTGCATCTATGTTCATCAGTGATATTGGCCTGTAGTTTTCTTTCTTTGTGACATCTTTGTCTGGTTTTGGTATCAGGGTGATGGTGGCCTCTTAGAATGAGTTTGGTAGTGTTTCTCCCTCTGCTGTATATTGGAAGAGTTTGAGAAGTATAGGTGTTAGCTCTTCTCTAAATGTTTGATAGAATTTGCCTGTGAAGCCATCTGGTCCTGGGCTTTTGTTGTTGGAAGATTTTTCTTTTTTAATTTTGTGGTACGCAGGCCTCTCACTGTTGTGGCCTCTCCCGTTGCGGAGCACAGGCTCCAGACGCTCAGGCCCAGCGGCCATGGCTCACGGGCCCAGCCACTCCGCGGCATGTGGGATCTTCCCAGACCGGGGCATGAACCCATGTCTCCTACATCAGCAGGTGGACTCTCAACCACTGCGCCACCAGGGAACCCCCGTTCGAAGATTTTTAATCACAGTCTTAATTTCAGTGCTTGTGATTGGTCTGTTGATATTTTCTATTCTTTCCTGGTTCAGGCTCGGAAGGTTTTGCTTTTCTAAGAATTTGTCCATTTCTTCCAGGTTGTCCATTTTATTGGCATATGGTTGCTTGTAGTAATCTCTCTTGATCCTTTGTATTTCTGCAGTGTCAGTTGTTACTTCTTTTTCATTTCTAAGTCTGTTGATTTGAGTCTTCTCCCTTTTTTTCTTGATGAGTCTGGCTAGTGGTTTATCAATTTTGTTTATCTTCTCAAAGAACCAGCTTTTAGTTTTATTGATCTTTGCTATTGTTTCCTTCATTTATTTTTCATTTATTTCTGATCTGATTTTTATGATTTCTTTCCTTCTGCTAACTTTGGGGTTTTTTTGTTCTTCTTTCTCTGATTGCTTTAGGTGTAAGGTTAGGTTGTTTATTTGAGATGTTTCTTGTTTCTTGAGGTAGGATTGTATTGCTATAAACTTCCCTCTTAGAACTGCTTTTGATGCATCCCATAGGTTTTGGGTCATCGTGTTTTCGTTGTCATATGTTTCTAGATATTTTGTGATTTCTTCTTTGATTTCTTCAGTGATCTCTCGGTATTTAGTAGTGTATTGTTTAACCTCCATGTGTTTGTATTTTTTACAGATTTTTTTCTTTAATTGATATCTAGTCTCATAACATTGTGATCGGAAAAGATACTTGATACGATTTCAGTTTTCTTCAATTTACCAAGGCTTGATTTGTGACCCAAGATATGATCTATCCTGGAGAATGTTCCATGAGCACTTGAGAAGAAAGTGTATTCTGTTGTTTTTGATGGAATGTCCTATATATCCATCTTGTTTAATGTATCATTTAAAGCTTGTTTTTTCTTATTTATTTTCATTTTGGATGGTCTGTACATGGTGAAAATGGAGTGTTAAAGTACCCTACTATGATTGTGTTACTGTTGATTTCCCCTTTTATGGCTGTTGGCATTTGCTTTAATTATTGAGGTGCTCCTATGTTGGGTGCATAAATATTTACAATTGTTATATCTTCTTCTTGGATTGATCCCTTGATCATTATGTGGTGTCCTTCTTTGTCTCTTGTAATAGTCTTTATTTTAATGTCTATTTTGTCTGATATGAGAATTGCTACTCTGCTTTCTTTTGATTTCATTTGCATTGAATATCTTTTTCCATCCCCTCACTTTCAGTCTGTATGTTCCCTAGGTCTGAAATGGGTCTCTTGTAGACAGCATATATATGGGTCTTGTTTTTGTATCCATTCAGCCAGTCTATGTCTGTTAGTTGGAGCATTTAATCCATTTACATTTAAGGTAGTTACCGATATATGTGTTCTTATTAACCATTTTCTTAATTGTTTTGGGTTTGTTATTGTAGGTCTTTTCTTTCTCTTGTGTTTCCTCCCTAGAGAAGTTCTTTTAGGATTTGTTGTAAAGCTGGTTTGGTGGTGCTGAATTCTCTTAGCGTTTAATTTCTGTGTCGAGTCTGAATGAGATCCTTGCTGGGTACAGTAATCTTGGTTGTAGGTTTTTCTCTTTCATCACTTTAAGTATGTTCTGCCACTCCCTTCTGGCTTGCAGAGTTTCTGTTGAAAGATCAGATGTTAACCTTATGGGAATTCCCTTGTATGTTATTTGTTGCTTTTCCCTTGCTGCTTTTAATATGTTTTCTTTGTATTTAATTTTTGACAGTTTGATTAATATGTGTCTTGGCATGTTTCTCCTTGGATTTATCCTGTATGGGGCTCTCTGTGCTTTCTGGAGTTGATTCACGCTTTCCTTTCTCATATTAGGGGAGTTTTCAACTATAATCTCTTCAAATATTTTCTCAGTCCCTTTCTTTTTCTCTTCTTCTTCTGGGACTCCTAATTTGAATGTTGGTGCATTTAATGTTGTCCCAGAGGTCTCTGAGAGTGTCCTCAGTTCTTTTCATTCCTTTTTCTTTATTCTGTTCTGCAGTAGTGATTTCCACTATTTTATATTTCAGGTCACTTATCCATTCTTCTGCCTCAGTTATTCTGCTATTGATCCCTTCTAGAGTATTTTTAATTTCATTTATTGTGTTGTTCATCGTTGCTTGTTTCATCTTTAGTTCTTCTTAGTCCCTGTTAAATGTTTCTTGCATTTTCTGTATTCTATTTCCAAGATTTTGTATCATCTTTACTATCATTACTCTGAATTCTTTTTCAGGTAGACTGCCTATTTCCTCTTCATTTGTTTGGTCTGGTGGGTTTTTACCTTGCTCCTTCATCTGCTGTGTTTTTTTCTGTCTTCTCATTTTGCTTATCTTACTGTGTTTGGGGTCTCCTTTTTGCAGGCTGCAGGTTCGTAGTTTCCGTTGTTTTTGGTGTCTATCCCCAGTGAGTAAGGTTGGTTCAGTGGGTTGTTTGGGCTTCCTGGTGGAGGGGACTGGTGCCCGTGTTCTGGTGGGTGAGGCTGGATCTTGTCATTCTGGTGGACAGGACCATGTCCGGTGTTGTGTTTTGGGGTGTCTGTGAACTTATTATGATTTTAGGCAGCCTCTCTGCTAATGGGTGGGGTTGTATTCCTGTCTTGCTAGTTGTTTGGCATAGGGTGTCCAACACTGTAGCTTGCTGGTTGTTGAGTGAACCTGGGTCTTAGCAGTGACATGTAGATCTCCGAGAGAGCTTTCACTGTTTAATATTACGTGGGGCCAGCAGGTCTCTGGTGGACCAATGTCCTGAACTCGGCTCTCCCACCTCAGAGGCTTAGGCCTGACACCCGGCTGGAGCACCAGGACTATGATTGTGGAGGCTTGGTGAATCCAAAATCTGATGTAGTAGGCCAGCAGGCCGGAGACTCTGGGAAGAGTTGCAGCCCAAACGACGGCTGCTGCAGAATCCCCGGTGTGTTTACTTTTAAGAGACTTCTCTCCCTCACTCGTTTATTATCCATGAGACTTTTAAGTCTCACTTTTCTTTTTTGTAAAGGGATGATAATAATAATATCATTTTCATATTCTCTGAGGATTGAAGTACATTGTTTCTATTATTGTTATAGTTTTATTAATTTCTAGGCTGACACTTCTCTAGGCAAAGTGTTGAATAATTTTGAAAAGCAAAGAAAATTTTGTGTAAGAAAATAATTACTTCCTAAATTTACTTTTGTCAATTCAGGTGCATTGTTTTACATTCTATCTGAAAATTTATTTTTGTGAATTCAGATGGGTCATTCTCCATTAGGTTGTTCCAAAGCATAGTGTGCTAGTATATTTGGATTTGGGGTTTTTTTTCCTATGAACAATCACCAATGAAAAATGAAATGCTAATTTGATAAATCTTTTGTAGAATTATAACAATTTTCAGTCAATGTTTAACACACTTTATTTCAGATAATTTAATATGTAAAATGCATTGGTCTCAGGAGAGGTCCAGAGGTCAAAGAGAAATGTAAGAATGTGAAAAAAAAAAAAAAAAGGAGGATTGTTTTTCTATTCTGTTCTGACCTTTATTTCCTTGGCTGGACTTTGGAGTAGGCTATCAGGTATAAGTTTAAAGTAGGTGAAATCCATGGCTTTATTTTCTGCTTTTGTTACTGGTTTAATATGGAGACAGCCATGGAACCGTTTGAAGTCATCTTTTGCAGCAATTTTGAATGGGAAAATAGAATTGAAAAAGACCTTACTATTATCTGACAGCCTGTTTGTGTATCAAAGTTAATGAGAGGTTTGCAAATAGTCTGAAGAGGCAAAACTTCCTACCTCTCAGTTTGGACTGCTTCCACAGAATACAGTGATCCAATTTTAGAGGAGATTTGGAATTGCCAGTACCTAGGACTGGAAAATAAATCCAACATTGTTCCAACCAGCCTGAAACGTCTGGTCACTATAATTACACTGAAATAATACTTAACTAAAGCTGTAATTTACTTGTTCTTCTATATTTCACATTGCTTCTTGGGAGTAATATTTATTCTGTATGCTTAGCTAAATTACAATTGTTAAAAAGTAATGAGTTAAGAATGGTATTTGATTTTGTTCTTTGCTCATATTTTTATATTGACATTCAGATCTTCCAGCAATCTGAAAATATTTTTATAAATGATGTAAGGTTATAGGCTAAGTTCATTTTCTCCCAGATTGCTAGTCAGTTTATTAGTAACACTAACTGAATAATCCATTCTTTCCTCATTGACTTGAGAATACATGTATTGTTCTTACATATAAATGGTGATATTGCTGCATTCTGTTTTGTTTCATTTATTTATTCATTCATTAAGCAAATAGGTCTTGAGTACCTACTGTGTATCAGGTGATATGTTACAAAGTAGGAATACATTAGTAGTTGAGACAGTCATTCAGTAAATGTTTTATATATAATGTAAAATTGCTAATAAGTGCCACAAAGGAGAAAGGTGTTTAATGCTATGAGAGCTTACTACAAAACATTTATCTATTTCTGAATGTTACACTGTTTTAAGTATACTGTATTTTGATATAACATAGTACCTTCCTCATTAATCTATTTCAAAGTCTTTTAGGTAGTTTTATGTATTTTACTTAGATTAGTTTTAAAGTTTATATTAATTCCTTTTGAAATTGTATTGAATTTATGGACCAACTTTGTGTAAATCAACATCTTTATAATAGTGAGCCTTTATATCCAAAAGTATATGTTTTCCATTTCTTCTATTTTCCTGTATATGTATCTTTAAAATAATTTTTTACTGTGGTAAAATACGTATAACATAGTTTACCATCTTAACCATTCTTAAGTATACAGTTCAGTGGTATTAAATACATTCACATTATTGTGTAACTATCTCCACCATCTACCCACATAACTCTGAAACCCTGTACCCACTAAGTGATGTCTCCATTCTCCCCTCCTCTAGCCCTACCATCCACCATTATACTTTGTGTCTTTATGATGATTTTGACTACTCTAAGTTCCTCATGTAAGTGGAATCATACAATATTTGTCTTTTTATGACTGGCTTATTTCATTAGCGTAATATCCTCAAAGTTCATTCATATTAGTGTCTTGTACAATTTCCTGTCTCTTTAAAGTTGAATAACATTCCATTGTATGTGTATACCATATTTCACTTAGCCATTGATCATATAGTAATTCTATGTTTAATTTTTTGAGGAACATTATACTGTTTTCTCTAGTGGCTGTACCATTTTACATTTCCACCAGTGGAGCACAGGGTTCATTTTTTCTACATCTTCACCAGCACTTGGGGTGTGTTGTGTGTGTGTGTGTATGTTTGATTTTTGGATAGTAGCCATCCTAATTGGTATGAAGTAGTGTCTTTTCATACTTTTGATTTGCATTTCCCTAATAATTAGTGATATTGAGCATCCTTTCATTTGCTTACTACTCATTTGTATGTCTTCTTCGGAGAAATGTCAATTTAAGTCTTTTGCACATTTCTTAATTGGTTTATTTCCCTTTTGTTGTTGAGTGTTAGGAGTTTTCTGTATATTCTGGATGTTAATCTTTATCAGATATATGAGTTACAAATATTTGGTCTTATACTGTGGGTTGCCTTTTTATTCTGTTGATAGTGTCCTTGAATGCACAGCATTTAAAAATTTTTATGAAATCCAATTTTTCTGTTTCCTTTTTGTTATTTGCACCTTTCCTGTCATATCCAAGAAATCATTGCCAAATCCAATTTTGTGAATCTTATGGCCTATTTCTGCTTGTAAGTGTATACTTGTTTTAGATCTTATATTTAGGTTCTTAATCCATTTTTGAGTTAATTTTTGTGTATGGTTTCAGGTAATGATCCACCTTCATGCTTTTGCATGTGAATATCTAGCTTTTCCAGTATCATTTGTTGAAAAGACTGCTTTTTTCCCATGGAGTGGCCTTGGTACCCTTGTTGAATTGAGCGTAAATGTGAGGGTTTATTTCTGGGCTCTGTAGTCTATTCCATTGGTCTAATGTGTTCTTTCCTCAGGCCCAATACCACACAGTTTTGATTATTGTAGCTTTGTAATAAGTTTTGAAATCAGGAGTCCTCCACTTTTGTCCTTTTTCAAGATTGTTTTGGCTGTTCAGGGTCTCTTGAGATTCCATATGATTTTTAGAATGGGTTTTTCTGTTTCTACATGAAACAGTATTAGAATTTTGATAGGGATTGCATTTGAAGTAGATCACTTTAGGTAGTATTGACATTTTAATAATGTTAAGTTTTCCTATCCATGAACATGGGATACAAGTCCATTTATTTGTATCTTTTAAAATTTCTTTCAGTAACGTTTTGTAGTTCTCATTGTGTAAGCTTTTAACTTGTTTGGTTGAGATAATTCCTAAGTATTTTATTCTTTTTGATGCTTTTATAAATGGAAATGATTTTATAATTTCCTTTTCAGATTATTTTTCTTTGTGTATAGAAATGCACCTGATTTTTGTGCATTGACTTCATGTCTTGCTGCTTCACTGAATTCATTTATTAGTTCTAACAGGTTCTTTTTGGAATCTTTAGTGTTTTCTACACATTAGATCATATCATTTGCCAAAAAGATCATTTTACTTCTTCTTTTCCATTTTGGATGCCTTTTGTGTCTTTTTCTTGCATAGTAGCTCTGGCTAGAACTTCTAGTACTATGTTGAATAAAAATGATGAAAGTGGGCATCCTTGCCTTGTTCTTGATCTTTGATTAAATGTTTTCAGTCTTTCACCATTGAGTGTGATGCTCGTTGTGTGTTTTTTGTATTGGATTTTATTATGTTGAGGTGTTTTCTTTCTATTCCTGTTGAGTGTTTTTATCATGTAAGTGTGTTGAATTTGTCAAATGCTTTTTTTCTTTTTTGCATCAACTGAGATGGTGATGTGGTTTTTTTTCATGCTGTTGATGTGGCATATACACTGATTGATTTTTCTTTGTTGAACTTTCTTGCATTCAGGAATAAATCCCATTTGGTCATGATGCATAATCCTTTATATGCTGCTGAAATGTTTGCTACTATTTTTTTTTTGAGGATTTTTGTAACAATGTTCATAAGGAATATTGGTCTGTAGTTTCCTTTTTTTATAGTGTCTGTATGGCTTTGGTATCAGTGTAATGCTGGCCTCGTAAAACAAGTTAGGAAATATTTCTTTTTCTTTAAAGTTCTGGAGAAGTTTACTAGGTTTGGTATTAGTTCTTCTTTGTATGTTTGGTAGAATTCATCAGGGCTTTTCTTTGTTGGGAGATTTTTGATTAATTATTCAATGTCCTTACTAGTTATAGGTCTATTCATATTTTCTTTTTCATTATGATTTACTCTTGATACGTTTTATGTTTTTAGGAATTTTTCCATTTCATCTACATTATCGTAACTTATTGGCATACTATTCTTTTAGTACTTTCTTGTAATCCTTTTTACTTCCTTTGAATTTGTAGCAATGTCTCCACTTTTTTTTCTGATGGTAGTAATTTCAGTCTTCTCTCTCTCTCTCTCTTTTCTGAGTCTGTCTAGCTACAGGGCTTTCAATTTTCTTAATTTTAAGAAACAGCTTTTGGTTTCATTGACTTTTTAAAATTGCTTTTATATTCTCTTTTTTGTTTATCTCTGCTTTAGTTTTTATGATTTCCCTCTTTCTGGCAGTTTTAGGTTTAGTTTGGTTTTCTTTTTCTAGTTACTTAAGTTGTAAAGGGAGGTTGTTGATTTGAAATCTTTCTTGTTTTTAGGTGTTGATTTGAGATCTTTCTTATTTTTAGTATAAGCATTTATAGCTGTAAGTTACCCTCTCAGTATTGTTTTTGTTGCATACCACATTATCCTGATACTGAAACCAAAATATTTTAGGAAAACAACAAATCATTGTCTCTCGTGAACATAAGATGCAAAAATTCTTAGGTAAATCTCAGCAAGTCTAATCCAGCAATATATATAAAGTAAAGACTTTGAAGAATTTATCCCAGCAATGCAGATTTGTTGCAACATAAAGAAAATCCATCAGTATATTTCTCCACATTAACAGTATCTAGGGTAAAAACCATAATCATCTTACTAGATATACAAAAGATACTATAAATGGAAATATGCTTAAACTGATTAGGATCATGTATGAAAACCTGCGTATAATATCATAATTAATATATTAGATAGAATATTTTCCCTGTAAGATCAAGAACAAGGTGTGATGTTTGCTCTGACCACTTCTATTTGATATAATACTGAAAGTCTTAGTGCAGGAAGGCAACTGAAGAGAAAAGAAACATTCTAATTGAAAAGGAAGTAAAATTGTCTTTATTCACAAATTACATAATCTTGTATATAGAAAATGCTAAAGAATGATTGAAACAATGATAGTTTAAAGACTACCGGACCTGGGACATCCCTGGTGGTCCAGTGGTTAAGGCTTCACGTTTCCATTGCAGGGGGCCCGCGTTTGATCCCTGGTCAGAGAACTAAGATCCCACATGCTGCATGGTGCGGCCAAGAAAAATAAAGACTACCAGACCTAATAAAAGAATGTATTAAGATCACAGGATATAAAGTTAATAAACAAAAATTCCATGTATTTCTATAACTAAGCAGCAAAGAATTAGTAAATGAAATTTATTATTCACAGTAACCAAAACATGGAAGCAACCTGAATGATCATCGATGGGTGAATGGATAAAGAAAATGTGGTACATACATATGGTGATACTATTATTCAGTCTTAAAATAAAGGAAATCCTGCCATTTGTGACAATAAGGATGAACCTGGAAGACATTATGCTAAGTGAAATAATTCAGGCACAGAAGGACAAATACTACATGATACTACTTACATGAAGAATCTAAAACAGTCAAACTCATAGACGTAGGAAGTAGAATGGTGATTGCCAGGGACTGGCAGGAGGGAAAAACAGGGAGGTATTATCAGAGGGTACAAAATTTCAGTTATAAATAATTTCTAGAGTTGTATATAGCATAGCACCTATGGTTAATAATACTGCATTGTATACTTAAAATTTTTCTAAGAGGGTAGTTTTTTTATGTTTTTAAGGAGTATGATTTTATTTCCTTCTCATTTATATTCGGATGCTTTTAACAGAAGTTTGAAATTATCTTTCTCTGATTTCATCTCATTAGTTTCGAGTGATCTTAGTGCCACTCTAAATACATATACACATGCATATATATGTATGTTTCTAATAAGCATACCTCATAATTATTTCTCTATACATTTGTACATTTTTGATTGTACTAGATAGTCATATGAAAATGAAAAATTCTTTCAAAAACTACCAAATTCAAGCATCTGCTTGGATTGTTCAATATTAAAATTTGGGACTTAACCTGTGGCCTAGAACTCTGTATTTAGTACCTTTGACTCAGTCAGCTGAACAAGTTCTTGCTGCACATTTTGTGGCTTTTTTCTTAGGCCAGCTGCAAGTGCCTGTTTGCTTTGATATTGGTCTTTTACAGTTGGTGCCTTCTAAATATCACAAAATTGGCTGGTATGGATAAGGATAAAATAGCCCAATCATTTAAAATATACATACATGAGATCCATTATTATGCTCATTTGGGAATTTTGTCTGCACTTTAGTTAAAGTTAATAGATCTGACGCTTCCTTATTCCTGGTTCCTAAAATAAATCTGCAAGTCAGATCCGCAAATCATTAAATGTAATTTAAGTGGGCTTTATTTTAAATTATACTTGATTTTTAAACCACTTTATTGAGGTATGACTGATATAAAAAATCTGTACATATTTAATGCGTACAACTTGATGACTTTGGAGGTGAGTATATATCCATTTTGGTGAAACCATCCCCACAATCTATTCCATAAACATATACATCGTCTCCAAAAGTTTCCTCCTGTCCTCTTTATTTACTTCTTTTGTGTGTGATAGGAACACTTAAAATAAGATCTAGCCACTATGGGTTTAAAAAACAAGTGTAATTGAAATAATAAGAGGCTTCCCTGGTGGCGCTGTGGTTAAGAATATGCCTGCCAATGCAGGGGACACGGGTTCGAGCCCTGGTCTGGGAAGATCCCACATGCCGAGGAGCAGCTAAGCCCGTGCACTGCAATGAAGAGTAGTCCCCACTCGCCACAACTGGAGAAAGCCCGTGTGCAGCAACGAAGACCCAACACAGCCAAAAATAAATAAAATAAATTTATTTTAAAAATAATAGCAATTATAATTAAATGATAACAAGTATAATAATTAAATAATAAGTATAATTAAAATAAAAACAAGTATAATTTAAAATAAAGCCCATTTATAATAGCATTAAAAATCATACAGTAGGAATAAACTTAAAATATGACAGATCTATACAGTTAAAATTACAAAATATTTCTGAGTAAAAACAAAAGTAAATGGAGACTTATACCACTTGAATTTATTGTCAGTTCTCTCCAAATTGATTTACAGTTGAATGTTATCCCAATCAAAATCACAGTAGGCTTTTTTAAAAATAGAAATTGACATGGCTATTCTAAAATTTATATGTATGCAGAAAATAGCCAGAACAATTTTTAAAAAGAATAATGTTGGAGGCTTTACATTATCCAATTTCAAGACTCATTAAAAAGTAAAATGCTGCAGTAATCCAGACATTGTGTAGTGGCAGAAAGATAGACATATATATTAGTGGAACAGAATGGAGAGTCCAGAAATAGAGTCACAAAAACGGCCAATTGATTTTCTACAAAGATGCCAGGGTAATTCAACTGTGAAAGGATACCCTTTTAACAAATTGTGCTGGATCTACTGAAAACACATATTGAAGAAAATGAATAGGTAGGCCACAGACTGGGAGAAAATGTTTGCAATACCTATGTCTGACAAACAAATTGTATCCAGAGAATCTATGTAACTCACACTTCAATAAAAAGTTAAGCAAACCAATAAAAAAATTGGGGAAAGACTTGGCATTTTACAATGGAAGGCATACGAAATGCAAATTAGCACATGAAAACTACTGAACATCATTAGTCTTCAGGAAAATGTAAAATAAAACTATAATGCGATACCATTACATACACCCTGTAGCAGTTTACTCTTCTTGAGATTCTTATCTCTCTGGTTCTCTGTGTACTTGTGGCTTCTTTCTCTTTTGCTATATTCCTCCTCTTTACTGTCCTCTTTTCTGTCTTGCAGTTTTTGATTACTTGGGCTGCTTTCCTTCTTGTGTTTCCTTACTTTGCCTATTCTACTTCCTGTTGGCTTCGTCAGTTTTCCAAGAGAATAAATATAATTGGGTAATACTTTATTGTATGGCACAACTGATATGTTTGTCCACCTCATTATCCGCTGGCTTGTTGATAGATATGTGCCTTTAAGGTTAAACATTCGTCCCAATCAGGTACAACCTGAGTACTCTTGAGATTATCAGGGTAAGTGCCTATTTCATTCCTTGCTTTATGCCCAGTGCCCAGGCCAATAGTTGTCCCTAATAGGATGTTCAATAAATAATTTGTTGAATGAATGAGCTACCTCTGAGGATGAGGTTGAATGTGGCTCCTTCCCTTGTAAGGGACATGATATGTCATGTTCAGAATATAATTCTTCCAAAATGATACTTTCAAGGAACTATGCAACTTCTTGTTCTTTTTGAAGATCTGGAATAGCCTAATACTTAGGAGCACTGACCCTGGAACCCGGGTCTCAGTTTGAATCATAACAGGCAGTTTTACTATGTTTGTGATTTTGAGCAAATTACTTAATCTCTTAGTATTTCACTTCCCTTATGTGTCAATGGAGATAACAGTATCAGCCTCATAGCATGTATTGTTGTAGGGATCAAATAATTTAATGATGTCAGGTGCCTAGGAAGAGTACTTGGCACTTAGTATGATGGGAGGGTTCATAGTTATTATTATTACCATTATTATTATTATTATTGATTTGGAGGGGAAAAGCATTACTAAGAACAGGTACAGAATGTAAGTCAGAGTCTTCAGAGCCTACAACTTCTTTTATCAATGTAATTTTTTTTCAGGCAAGCCTTTTCTCTTTTTCTCCTCTCACTCCCCGTTTTAAGAGAAGAAGTTAAATTACAGAGGTATCTAAACATTAGAAATCACTGTGGAATCTTACAAAAACACTTTGAAGTCAGTAGAGAAAAGATACTCGATAAAGCTTTGCTCCATGTCTATTTCATCCTAACTTCCCTTTGTGGAAACTACTGTGTATTTTTTTATTCTCGATTCCAGGCCCCTCCCTTAGAGGACAGGCATGCTCAGTGCCTTAACCCTCACATCTCTGATGCTGTCATTCATATCTCTTTTGGGGAACCTTTAATTATCAACCTTAGAACATCCTATAAATCTTCATCAGGAAATTCCTTTTGAACTTTTGCTGAAAAGTAGTTACTGTGCACTGTATGTGTAGCAGCTGTTTGCCTAAGTTAAAAAAAAGTTGACCGTTTTAATTTGCTTTAAAAATATCCACTGGCACTGGTTCTCATTACAGATGTGTGGTTGTAACATTTCATTTTTAAAATGTGTATCCATCTTTTTTCAGTTCTAAAGGAGTCCAAAGAAACCATCTAAAACCTTAAAAATAACCACTAAACCTACAGTGTTTTTGGTTTTTAAAAATTCTCAAGGGAGGACATTTTTTATCTTGGACTTAAGCTTCATACAGGGTGGCCCATTTAAAAGAGGCCCTGTACACAGCCACATTATTAAATAGGAACTGTTTTAAATGGGCCACCCTGTAAATCAGGACTTTTTTTCCAATGGATATTTACTTCTTTGCACACTTGTGAGTTTAGTTCAAGTTTTCAGTTACTATGCTTGATAAGCATCCCTGAAATTTAAATTTGGGCACCTCAGTGACATTGAAATGCACAAATCTGAGTTCAGAGACATTTAGAAACTTGTAAATTTGTGTTTTGAGAGATCATGTTTGGATCTCTTTGAAAACTGGGCCAACATTCTATGCGAATCTCCTTTTTCAAAACATTTTTTTTTAAATGGATGAAATACAAATAAACTGAAAATGGAAACTTTAACATAAACAGTAATACAGCCTTGGACTTTCTTTTACTGGAAATCTTTAAAAACAGGAAAGATGTCCACTTTTTTTGGAATAGGTTAGGGTCAGTAGTTCTTAATATTTTTAATCCAGAATTTCTAAACATACTCTATTCTGTTTACTTACCAAAAGTTAAATCTGTGCTAGAAATGAGATAGAAATAATACCTTATTTGAACCATAATGTATCTGATTCAGGTTTTGCTCAAACCTGCTCCCCAGAATGTGTAGGGCAAAGAGTAAGAATTTAAATGAAGGCACACATACCATGTGTCATCATAAATATACCTGAAATCACAAATCAGAACAGGAAGAGAAGCAAGAAAATGAATCCTTGGCACTATTTGAAAATGGTTCTTTGTAATGCAAGAATCTTTTGCATTCATGCTATCTCAGAGAAAGATTTGAGAACTTCAGCATTTCTACCACCTAATCCTCCCAACTCCCCAGAGCAGTGTGCATTTCCCATGTCAGTAGTAACACAACCCACAAACTTTCATGGCATTCTGATGCAGTAGCCTTTTGTTTTGAGAAATGTGGAGAAATTTTTCCCTAGGGGCTGAATGGTGTCATTCATGAGAATGGATGATTTCGGTTATGTGCCCGTGATGAGTATTGATGTAGTTGTGTTCGTGACATTTAGTCTCAGGTAGAGTTCTCGCTTACCACATCTTAAGGTAATACTGTTAAACTCAAGTATGAGTTTTATTGATTGATTGTAGAAATCTTAACTTTTACTTTAAATATAAATAGAAGCTGTGTCTCCAAATTTGTATGGCTCTACTAATATACTACCACAGGGGTCTTTCTGTACATTTCCCTGACTCTAATATTTGCCCAAAGAAGTTTTTCTTATCTTAGTACATTATAGGTCATTATCATCTTGGGACCATGGTTAATGGCTTGGATGGAACCTACCACCTTATTTTAATTCTACACATTATAGAAAACAGTACATTGGGAAAACAGATTAGAAAAAATTTCAGATAAAGCGTTTGTATAAATTGGAAACCTGAGAAGGAAAAACAAAATGAGGAGTTATAACAGCTAAATCTGGCCTAGATCCATCAGCTTTCTCTTTAACATTCCTAGTAAACTCACATTTTCAGAGATGTTCTGTTAAAGCACAGGACGAAGATAACATGTGGTATCTTATAATTTGAGTTCTTCTTAACTCTTAAAATATTCTACATTATACAAGCCAAAGTTAAATGATTGATGTATACTCTTAAAATAACAAAAAGGCAATCTAATAACTCTGGTAGCCTTGATGTTGCTGACTGACTTTATTTTTACTGAGTGGCCTCAATCCAAGACAATGTCCTGATTATTATTTTTTTTCCTAAAGAAGTATGGCTTGTGCTCAGATTTAAAGCATTAACAGACCATTTAAAGAAAATGTTATAACATAACTACTGCAAGAAAGAGCTCCTGGGCAAGGTAGGTATGCTTTTATTTGCCTGAGGAAAAGGTTTCTTTTATTCTTTAATGTGAAGCTCCATCTTGAAAAAAAGTATTGACGTGGATCCAAATGAATTTCCTGGTTGCTTATGTTACCCCCATTGGGAAAGAAGGTGGTCTTGGTGGTCATTTCTTGGATTACTCAGGAGCACACTATGCCTAATGAGCAGAAATATGCCATTTGGACATTGAGGACACCTGGGCCCCTAATTGCAGCAACTTAATTACTCAGCTGCTTCATTCAGGAAACTTTCACCTGACATCAAGAGGCAACAAGATAAGTAAGTATGACTGATTTTCTGTCTGCTTGTTAGATGTCCACCTTAGCCAAAGAACATCTGGTTTGAGGTATTGAGGAAAAACACAAAAAAACAAGGAATGACTTGTTTGGTAGCCGTATCATGTAAAGAAAGTCCATCTAATTTTAACATGACAATTTTAATGCACAGTTTTATTTCAGACTTAATATTTTATTTGTTCATTAAATGATGACGTGTTATTTGAGTACTGTAATGATAGTCTTACAAAGTGAAAAATGGTCTTAACACTTTGTTATGTTTGTGTATTAGTTTCCTAGAGCTTCTATAACAAAGTATCAAAAACTGGGTGGCTGAAAACCACAGAAACGCATTATTCCATGGTTCTGGAGGCTGAAATTCCAAAATCAAGGTGTCAACTGGACCATGCTCTCTCTCTGAAGGTTCTAAGGGAGAATCCTTCCTTGTCCCTTCTAGCTTCTGGTGTTTGCCAGCAGTTCTTGACATTCCTTAGGATGGAGATGCATCACTCCAGTCACATTGCTATCTTTTCCCTTTGTGTCTGCACCTGGTCCTCCCTCTGTGTATCTGTCTCTGTGTCCAAATTCCTCCTTTTTATAAGGATATTGAATTAGGGCCCACCCTGTTGGACTTGCTTTAACTTCATTACCTCTGTGAAGACCCTATTTCCAAATAAGTTCATATTTATTATTTTAAATGTGAATATACAGTATTTCAAAAAGCTTACCAATTTCAAAACTTGGTAAGCTGTACATACAGCTTTAAACAACAGTATGATGCTTAATCGCTTGTTGTTTACTACATGTTTTGACAAAATAATGCTTTTTTTCCCCAGAGTGGAATAACTTTCTTGCGTGTACTAACTAGATAGAAGCTGCAATAAATGAGTTCTCATTGTCCTTAGATCAACTCAGGCTCTAGCTCAAGCTCTTCTTATTCAAAGAAGTATTTCTTGATTGTTTGGTCTTATTCCTTTCTCCTCTCTGAACACCAGTAGCAGCTATGGTCGGTACCTTCTAGAATCACTCTAAACTCATGTATTATTTGGTATTGGTGCTTGATCACACCAAGAGTTGGCCAACTATGGCCCAAGGGCCAAATCTTGACAGCTGCTTGTTTTTATATATCATGTGTAACTAAGAATGCTTTCTACCTTTTTAAATGGTTGGAAAAAAATCAGAGGAATAATAATATTTTGTGACATGTAACAATTATGTGAAATTCAGATTTTAATGATCATTAATAAAGTTTTACTGGAATATAGCCATGCTCCTTCATTCATTAATGGATTGTCAGTGGCTGCTTTGTTGCTACAGTGGCAGTTGTGTAATTGCGAGAGAGACCTCATGGCTCACAAAGGTGAAAATATTTACAGTCTGGCCTTCCATAGAAAAAGTTTGCTGGCCCTGGATTTACCAATAATTTATTCCCAACCTGTTAGTCTACCTCACATATGAAAAAAAAAAAGTAGGTAATCAATATAATTTTATGTTCGACTATAAAAAGGACAGTTGTACTGGTTTATTTGTTTGCTTGTTTACCAGTTGCTACATATTATTTTTAGAGTTCACAAGGACTTGGTGTTAGTCATGTTTGTGTTTCTCAGCCTTTAGTGGAGGACTGGTTATGGTTCAATGAATATTGTTAAACAATTAAATTTATATGTAAATTAAGATGTATATGTGTGTTGGACAACTAAGTAGCATACCTAGAATATTTAGCTGATGTAAAGAAATTTATCCCAAGTCCTCCAACATATTGATGATAAAGCTGAAAGTAGAGCACATATAGACTCTTAAATTTACACCTTTCATCTATAATATACAATCCAAAATGAAAGAATTTAGTGAGTTGCAGATGATGATTATTCTTGTTAACTAGATCTGGGAGTTTAGTATTCAACGTGATTTATCTTAGAAAGAAAATACACACAAAGCGCTCCTCCTTGTTTAATTTGAAAAACACCTCCTTCTGATGTGACCCCTCTCCAACAGTGCCCCCATTTTGTTTCCTTTTCACAAAAATTAAAAACAAAACTCTTTTATGGGGATAAGAGCAACCCTCTCTTCTATCTTTGCTCTTTTAATGATCTGTGTGGTGATTTAGCCTTAAGACATTAGGATGAAGTTAGTTGCCAGAATAAAATTAATGATGGTTGGTTTAGTACCCTTTCAAAATCTACTGTTTTGTTTTCTTAGCAAATAGATTAAAAAGAGACATTTTAAATATCAATATTTTATACATTTAAAAATATAAATATTTTTATAAATATAAATATTATTTTTATTCCAGCGGTGCCACCAAATTGTTCTTAAATTAAGTTTTTTAGAGAGAAAATGTATAAGGGCTTTAACTATAAAGCGTATGTGAGTTTAAGAAAATTGAGGTAGTTATACTAAATTGAACCATGGT
Organism: Mesoplodon mirus; assembly: GCF_964341445.2. Taxonomy (NCBI): domain Eukaryota; kingdom Metazoa; phylum Chordata; class Mammalia; order Artiodactyla; family Ziphiidae; genus Mesoplodon; species Mesoplodon mirus. The sequence goes on along the minus strand of NC_138988.1, from coordinate 76,682,579 downwards.
TTTTCTGTTATGTGTTATTCCTATAACATTTACTAAAAGTGCTACGGACAACCTTGTTAGTTTTCTACTTCCTCACCAATCCCCTTCTCTCACCCCAATCTGGAATAGATTGTTGTAGACTATTGCATTTTAACAGCATAATAAAGCTGTGAAATATAGCGAATATACCTATGTGAAAATATAATAAGGGTAAACAGATTAATTTGGCACTTTCTTTTTTAAAGTTAAAGCTTATGTATGTAGAAAATTAGTGTTTCCTTACTCTGGCACTCTTTATTTTCCTCTTTCGTTTTTAAAAAATGAAACATCTCTTTCACTTAACTTTTTTCACTTAGGGTTCTAAGAACACATCTATAGGTAGAAGCAAGCTCTCTGAACTTAATGAGGAATTGAATAGTACAATATGAACAATATAATTTGAAATGTTAAATGTTATTTCGATTCACCCACCTGTGAAAGATATATTTTGACAATCACCTGAACATAATTTCTTAGCCTTGTGAGTCTTTTGAATGAGGAGGAGCTCGCTGAAGCTGAGAGAACTCAGATTGTGTTATCTCATATTCTGGTTCCTTATTAATACCGAGGGAGACAAATTGTTACACTTGTTTGAATCTTGGGAACCTCTGGGCTCCAGGGCATGGAGCATTACACTTTCCCTTTTTCCCTCTCAGAGTGGCCTAAGGATTCTGTCTATAAAGGCTAAGCAGAAATTCGCCAAGGGGTTTGAGATGTGAAATTTGTTCACGACAAAAGAAGCTCGAATTCTTCTGTGGGAACCTGGAGTTATTTGGGGAAGCCAAATTCTTATGGGCTGAGATTTTTCTCTGTTTATCAAACACTCTGTGTTTGTTATATGAATGGTATTGGTATCTTTAAGCTACAAGGAAAATTTCACTATGAATATAATAATAATCACATACCTTATTAATCAACCTGTCTCTAAGTATCAATTTTTTTTTTTTTTTTTTTTTTTGCGGTACGCGGGCCTCTCACTGCTGTGGCCTCTCCCGTTGCGGAGCACAGGCTCCGGACGCGCAGGCTCAGCGGCCAGGGCTCACGGGCCCAGCCGCTCTGCGGCATGTGGGATCTTCCCGGACCGGGGCACAAACCCATGTCCCCTGCATTGGCAGGCGGACTCTCAACCACTGCGCCACCAGGGAAGCCCTAAGTATCAATTTTAATCTCTGTAATCTTTATTATAACACATCTAGTATGATGAAATTAACCCTACACTTACTGTTTTAGTATTTCTGCCTTAAATCATAATTTTTACCAAGTTTTAGTTTGGGAAAGTTTTACATTAATTAGTAGAGTGATTTCTGAACTTTGTTCCAGAACCCCAGTGATTTATGCATATGCATCTGTGATTTATGCTTAAGGGTGCCATGGATTTTCCCAGTTATGCATTTTTAATATTTACAGTAATTCTTGAGACTTAAAAGATGAATTTCATGTCATAAGCGATTTGAATAAATAAGAGAGGAAGCCATTGATTTGCATTTGACTTGGAAGATTTTTTTGTTTAACCTTCCAGTAGATTTCTTCTTCTGGGTCTTGATATGAAAAGCATTTGATGTTCCAATTCTCTATTTTTTTTCCTCTTAATCCTATAAACTTAACTATTGTAGCTTGTTTATACATTTGTTTATTTTTCCATGTGTTCCACACTTAATTGTCAAAAAGTCATTCATAATTTATCTGTCGTCCAACAACCTAGTGCAAGCACCCTAATTGAATATATGCTTACATCGTTTTAAATTTTTTTATTTTATTTTTTATTGTTTTAGAAACTGCAATAAATGACATATGAGGTCCCTTCAGTTCCTATGAAAGTATTACAGAGCAGTCAGGGGGTTGATTTTTAAAGTTTGCAGTTAGACTGGTGAGGGTTGGAATCCTATTTCTGCCACTCATTAAATGTGTGACCTTGGGTAATCTAGTTAAATTCTTCAAGCCTAAAAATGGAAATAATAGTACCTACCTTATGGGCCATTTTGACATTTAAATCAGTTCAATAGTGTCTAGCAAATAGTAAATTCTCAATATGTATTATAAATATCATTTGCTGTTACTTTCCTCATTGCTGTTATTATGGTGACTATAAATCTTATGTCCTTTCAGATTCATTGATTTTTTTTCTTTTTTATATACGCTGCTGTGAAAAAATTATATCATAATCTGACACTTTTTGAATAATTTTTACCTGTTCCCCAAAGCATACCAACTATAATAAAACTTTTAACACTTTTTTCCTTGTGCTGTTGTTTTATTCAGTAAACATTTATTGAGTTTCCACTATGTGCTGTTTCATTTCATGATGAAAAAGATCAAGTCTCTACCATCATGCAATTACCACTAATGTAGTATTCTTATGCTATAAATATGTGTGTATAGATTTCAAAGGGTATAATTAGTTCTTCTTTGGATAGGTGTTAGAGATGATTTCATAGAAGGGGAAACATTTGATCAAGACCTTAAAAGATATAATGGTATTAAACAGGTGATAAAAGGTGGTGGCATGTTGAGGGAGTACAGCCAGGCCTTCTAGGTAGAGGCAAAGTTGTAGAAGCAGTGGTATATGTGTATGGGTTTACAGGAGAAAAAAAAATGGGGGCTCTTTTCCTTTGGCATCTTTACAGTTCTGCCTGCTACCTCTACATGTGAAAATGTTAAGATTTCGAACATACACCCTTTGATTCTCTGCCCTGGTATCTTCTACTGCATAATGTAATGCCACCCCATGCTGTTGGCCAGAGTACTACAGTTACTGGCTCTTTCCTGCTAACACTGTATTCACAAGTCACATGAATTGTAGGTATTTTTTCTAATCTAAGAGACAGCTGTCTATGTGCTTTAAGGTTTTGATCTCCTCTACCAGTATTTAGTGTGTGTGCCCCACAGGGCAGAAGACTCCTTGGAACCTGAGATCTCAGTGAAATCAGATGGGAGGTAAATCCCATCGAAATAGCTGTCCTTCATCGCCTGTATGTTTTTCCGTGAGAATGTTTTCTTCTTCAACACGACAGTCCTTTTGATTCTTCCTTTCTCTTTCTCACCTCTTTCCCTCCCTCTTTCCTTCTTTACTTTCTTCCCTCCCTCCGCCTTTCCCCCCTTATTTTCACAAACATATATTTCATGCCAACATGCAACTGGCATTGTGTTAAATGCTAAGAATACAAATTTAAATAATACATGCTCTCTCCTCTACAGTCTAGGGGAGAAGAGATAAATGAGTCACTATAAACGTGTGATGTAATATGTGCTATATAAGTGCTGTGGAAGCATCTAGGAGGGTGGATCTGTTCTTTCCTACCACAATAGTGCTGCATAACAAAAAGCCATAAAACGTCAGTGGTAAAACCTCAGCATTTGCGTTTGTGTGTCTGGGATAGTAGATTAGGCAGCTCTACCAGTCTTGAGTGGGTTCTGTCATCTGACTGATCTAGGGTGTCTCAACTGAGAGAACTGGAGTGACTCATCTCTACTCCGTGTGTCTTTAGTCAGCCAGCGTACTAGCCTGGGCACATTTTCATGGCAGTGGCAGAGTGCAGGAGCACAACTTGAAATACTTCAGTGCTTCTTAGCCTCTGCTCTGCTTGCTAACATCCTATTGGCCAAAGCATACAACATGATTGAGTTCAGAGTTATAGCATGAAGACACTTGAAGTTACTTAGCAATAGGAATGGATATAGTGTGTGGTAAAGAGTTAGGGCTATCAATGCAATATACCACAGAGAAGCATCTAAATTAAACTGGGGATTAGGGAAAACTTCCCAAGGGTGGTACCCCTTGAACTAAATTTTGGAGGAATTAGTTGAGTGAAAGAAGAAACAAAGGCCAGAGAGAACATCACATACAAAGGCCAGAAGATGTGAAGCACATTGTATCGTCAGCTATATTCAGGTAGTCTTTGATATATCAAATGGGAACAAAGGATGCATGGCTGGAAATGAGGCCAAAACTGAAGGCAGAAGCCAGATTTCAAAGGTTTTTATATACAAAGCAAAGGAGTTTGAAAGTTGTAGGATTCTATGATGGTTCTAAGCCTAGGTGTTAACTTCTATTTTATTGATATTAATTATTATTACTATTTTTATTTGCTACTATGGAGCTAGTCCTTATGCAGATAATATATAGACTGGTAGTTGGTACATGACATATGTTTTAATATTTTTAACACGTTTAGAAGACTGCACGTTATTCATTGTAAGCAACTAGAAATACAGACTAAGAATTTCATAATGTTATTAATTTAAAGATTAACACATGACTTTCACTGATAATGTGTGTAAATATCTATGAAAGAGTCTATACATGCCAAAATTTTAAATTAAAACCAAGAGATCATTTATTATATCCTATATGTTTATTCTCAGTAGAATTGTTATATATAATTGTCTTAACGTCTTTCTCTTTTATCACTTTTTTATCCATGTTCTTGAGAAAGATTTAAAATGCATTTTTTTCTGGGCATACTAAATTTTATTTTGATTTGAGGGAAATTGTGGAAGCTAGAGATAAACTTTTTCATAGTTTTCTCAGAACGAGAGTAACCGATCATTGTCCAGTTTACATATTCTAGAAAGATAATTGTCTTGTACACCTCCTGATTGAAACTGAAGCCCTTTGTGAAGGAGCAAATGGAATGTATTATGTACTGCAACTGGAATATATTATGTATTTTCCTGTTGGCAGGCATGAATATTTGTACAATTAATTTCTGAGTTGCTTAATTGGTAATATAACAGTTTTGTACTGTTTTCCATATATTTTAATTTACAGATTTATTTAGTCAGTATTACAGTATATGAGACTGAAACCATTGTTTTGGGTGATAAATTAAATCCTGGAAATAAAAGTACATTAGGAGAGAGATTATTTACAACAGTGGTATTAGTTATTACCAGGTGGTTTTTCTAGAATGCTATTTAAGGAAGTGTAATTAAGTTATAATTTTGGCACAAGTTTCTTCAATTAAAAAAATGACAGGGGAAGGGAGGTTTCTAGTCATTACACCCTTGTGAATTTGACATCAATCTCAATAAAAATTCTGGGATCTGTAATGAATGAGTAGGAATCTGATGAATTCACAATTCATACTTGAGTAAAATAATTTCCATGCCCGATAGAGTATGGCATAGAGTAGAGTACAAAAGAGTAGAGTACAAAATTTCAACAAGATGTTCTTATGGATGAGATGGAGAATTATAGTCCAGACAAAGGCAGCTTGATAGTTGGTTCAACTCTTCCCGGCCCACAAAGCGTTGATTAGTGAATCTTTTGTCTAAAGGATATCTCTTAGCTTACAGGATTTTATATTTGGCTTATGACTTGTTAAACACTTAAATTATAGGTTTTCATTTCTTTTGTTTATTTAAAAATTTTGGAACCTTTTTTCATCAAATGAAATCTTGGGCAGGACCCCAATATCTAGGCCAAGTAAATGTCGAACTGCTCTGATTCAAGCGAGGATTGGAAGTGGTGGTAATTGGAAAAGAATACGCCCTTTTAGAGAGAGGGTGCATGGCTTCTTCAAGTAGATTAATGGTTGCCTGAGGATAGGGGTGAGAATGGGGATTAACTGTAAATGAGCATGAGGCATCTTTTTGGAACGATGGAAGTGTTCCATAATCCAAACTGGATTATGGTGATGGTGATACAGTTCTTTAAATTTACTAAAAATCATTGCATTGTACACTTTAAATCTGAATTTTATGGTATATAAATATCTCAAACTGTTTTAAAGAGATCCTATTTACCCGAAAAAAAATTTAAGAAAACTTTTTTCATATTTTTGAAGACCCATCATGTAAAAGATAGATTGGATATTTTATCTAGTTCTAGGTGGCAAAACTAAGCCCAGTGTATGGAAGTTAGCAAACAGAACTTCTTCACTTACTGTAAGGAATGTCTCTCCAAGAGGGGCAGGGATAGGCATAGTGATAGTGGATTATGGGGTCTTTAAGAGGTTTAAATGACATAATTCATGTCAGGCACATGTAAAGCACTCAATAGACATTTACTGTTCAAAGAAAAATAGAGATGGAGATCCAAGTATATATGTATGTAGCGTGTAACATGTTTTTGTACGCATTTATATAAATATGTGTGAGAAAGCAAACGTGCTAAAATGTTAACAGTTGGTGATATTAGCTGAAAGATATATAGGTGTTCATTGTGCCATAATTTCAGTTTTTCTGTTGATTTGAAATCTTTCAAAATAAAAAGTGGGAGAAAAGAGAGGAGGAGAGGTTAGGCTGACAGAGTTGTGAAAGCAGTCTTTCTCAAACACTGTGTGAAAGTGTAATGAGACCATCATTCAGCATTCAATATCTGAAATAGAGAAAACTAGATTTATTTTTTATTACCGTAAAGGAAAGGTATATGCTGGTCAAACACGATCTCGCAGCAGGGAAGATTGCTGATCTTACATAGAGTTTTCAGGAAGCATGGAGTTCAGGGATTGATTGGTGTTTTCTGGAGGCTGACGTCATCTGTAGATGAGAGGTTACTCAGATGAGACTGATGTGCATTGGTTGATACTCAGAGGCAAGTTGAGTCCGTTCCTAATTGACTTTCAGAAGTGAGGAGCTGCCACTGTTAGGTGATCTAGATGAGCTTTAGTCAGGTTCTGGCGGCTGCTTACCGGAGCCACAGAAGAATCCTTAGTTTATAATAACTTTAAAAATTCTCAGCTGGTGTATATTTCTTTTCAATAAATTTATTTGTTTTATTATTTATTCTTGGCTGTGTTCCGTCTTCGTTGCTGCGCATGGGCTTTCTCTAGTTGCGGCGAGCGGGGGCTACTCTTCATTGTGGTGTGCAGTCTTCTCATTGTGGTGGCTTCTCTTGTTGTGGAGCACGGGCTGTAGGCGCAGGGGCTTCAGTAATTGTGGCTCACGGGCTCTAGAGCACAGGCTCAGTAGTTGTGGCACACAGGCTTAGTTGCTCTGCGGCATGTGGGATCTTCCCGGAGCAGGGCTCAAATCCGTGTCCCTTGCATTGTCAGGCAGATTCTCAACCACCACGCCACCAGGGAAGCCCCAGCTGGTGTAAATTTCAGTGCCTAACGTATAGAACCACAGTGAGTATCTATAGAATGAGTAAGGGAGAAATCAGACAAACCAACTGCTTGTTATTATCACCACCATCATCTCATTGTTTAAAACTGAAGATCCTTGGGACTTCCCAGGCAGTCCAGTGGTTAAGACTCCGTACTTCCACTGCGGGGAGCATTGGTTTCATCCCTGGTCAGGGAATTAAGATCCCACATGCCACGTGGCGTGGCCAAAAGAAATCGAAAACAAAAAAACTGAAGAACCTTGACCTTCTAGCACCTTAGGCTGCAGTGTATTTGGAATCCCATTACTAAAGTTTTTAAGTCATATTGGACTCTTTTTGCTTATGTCGGTGTTGCCTAAATTGATTTTCAGTGCTTCATAACTAAGTGGGCTTAGAAAAATGATTATATACACAGTAAATACCTTGAAAACCAAAAGTTTCTTTCTTCCAGTACTTTTCAGAGTGTCTAAAATAGTAACATGCATTGCAAATCTAGAGAATAAAATACATTTCCTAAATTTATTTAACTATATGGAGTAGTATTTTTCTGGGTAACAGTTTGGGAAGTGCTGGTATAGTATGCTCACAATTATATATTTTGCTAATTTTCTAAATATCCGTATAGTGCAAAATTCTCCTCTCTCTAAGTGACCATCTCACAGCATGTAATTCTGAAGTTTACTATGGCTAACGCCATGGGCAAATCTCTTTAACTTTCTTGAATCTCTGATTCCCAGTCCATGAAATGTGCTTGAAAATTTGGCTTAAATTTGTGATTATACTGTGTCTATATCCAATGTTATAGAAAGTTAATTTTTGACTGTTAAATTTCAGCAATAATAAGATAGTTAAATCCTTGTGTTATTTAATGTTTTGAGGGCCTAAGGGACTAAAAATAACTTTCTTGAAGTTATTACGTATCTCTACAAGCTTTAAAAATTTATTTAGTTATACAAATTGAACCGAGTTTCCTTTATATTATTTTGTTAATCGTAATCTTAGATAAATGAACATTTAAGGTTAATTTGTCTAATTTGTTACAGTTTTTGCACATTTAACATGGTATTGCAGACAAAGAATTCTGGACAAAATAACTTCTGATTTGTGACCCTGAGATGGTTATTTAACCTCTCCGACCTTTATTTTCATTCTGTTTACAGCAAGATGGACTAAATCTTTTAGGTTCTTCCCTGACCTAACAAGCAGTGATTGGTATACTTCTCATTCATTCTGTTTTCTGTCCTCAAATAAGGAGTGCTTATAACCATTAGCTTTATGCTGCTGTTCATTAGAGTTTGAATATGGGGCTATTTGCTTCTTAGGAATGTAGGATATGTGAGAAAAATTGCCCTAGAATTGTTAGAAGAAATTCATATACATATTAGGCTAATTTTGTAAACTTCCTCAGATGCATATTTCCATGCCTTGTGCTCTGTTAATTCTCAATGAGCTTTCCTAGGTGAGTATTTGGTTTTTACCAAGTTTTCTGATTTTTCTCTCTTTCCTATTTCTTAAAAGCCATTTCTTTCACACATAAAAATTAATAAATGTCCATTTTAATATTTACACTGCCTCCCTTCCCCTATCCCACACTTCCCATTTCCTGATCCTGTTCTATGTTTTCTTTTTTCCTCCGTCATCATTTTATCATATAAATCATTTATTTAGTAATTTATCATGTATATTGTTTGTTTTATCCTTTCCTCATTGGAATACAAACTCCACTCATTTTTTTTTACCTGTTTTGTTCATTGATGTATCCTAAGCAACTGAGCAGCACCTGTTGCATACAAGGTACTCAGTAAATATTTGCTGACTGAGTATTAATACCTATAGTAATGAATACTGATAGGTTATTTAAATGCTTTTTCAAAGTTTTACCCTGTGTTAACTTTTGTTTTACTTTAAACAAATATATTTATTAATATATCTCTTTTTTCCCCATCAACATTATAAATTTTGCATTCTGTTGATAATTTCATAATCTTGCTTTTCTTTTTTTTAACTTTTTTTTTTCAACATCTCTTTGGAGTATAATTGCTTTACAGTAGTGTGTTAGTTTCTGCTTTATAACAAAGTGAATCAGTTATACTTATGTCCCCATATCTCTTCCCTCTTGCATCTCCCTCCCTCCCACCCTCCCTATTCCACCCCTCTAGGTTGTCACAAAGCACCGAGCTGATCTCCCTGTGCTATGCGGCTGCTTCCCACTAGCTATCTGTTTTACGTTTGATAGTGTATATATGTCCATGCCACTCTCTCACTTTGTCCCAGCTAACTCTTCCCCCTCCCCGTATCCTCAAGTCCATTCTCTAGTAGGTCTGTGTCTTTATTCCTGTCCTGCCCCTAGGTTCTTCTGATCATTTTTTTAATTCCATATATATGTGTTAGCATACAGTATTTGTTTTTCTCTTTCTGACTTACTTCACTCTGTATGACAGTCTCTAGGTCCATCCACCTCACTACAAATAACTCAGTCTCATTCCTTTTTATGGCTGAGTAATATTCCATTGTATATCTGCGCCACATCTTTATCCATTCATCTGTTGATGGACACTTAGGTTGCTTCCATGTCCTGGCTATTGTAAAAAGAGCTGCAATGGACATTTTAGTACATGACTCTTTTTGAATTATGGTTTTCTCAGGGTATATGCCCAGTAGTGGGATTGCTGGGTCAAATGGGTAGTCCTATTTTTAGTTTTTTAAGGAACCTCCATACTGTTCTCCATAGTGGCTGTATCAATTTACATTCCCACCAACAGTGCAAGAGGGTTCCCTTTTCTCCACACCCTCTCCAGCATTTATTGTTTGTAGATTTTTTGATGATGGCCATTCTGACTGGTGTGAGATGATATCTCATTGTAGTTTTGATTTGCATTTCTCTTATGATTAATGATATTGAGCATTCTTTCATGTGTCTGTGGCAATATGTATATCTTCCTTGGAGTAATGTCTATTTAGGTCTTCTGGCCATTTTTGGATTGGGTTGTTTGTTTTTTTGATATTGAGCTGCATGAGTTGCTTGTATGTTTTGGAGATTAATCCTTTGTCAGTTGCTTAATTTGCAAATATTTTCTCCCATTCTGAGGGTTGTCTCTTGGTCTTGTTTATGGTTTCCTTTGCTGTGCAAAAGCTTTTAAGTTTCATTAGGTCCCATTTGTTTATTTTTGTCTTCATTTCCATTTCTCTAGGAGGTGTGTCAAAAAGGATCTTGCTACGATTCCTGTCATAGAGTGTTCTGCCTATGTTTTCCTCTAAGAGTTTTATAGTGTCTGGTCTTACATTTAGGTCCTTAATCCATTTTGGGTTTATTTTTGTGTATGGTGTTAGGAAGTGTTCTAATTTCATTCTTTTACATGTAGCTGTCCAGTTTTCCCAGCACCACTTACTGAAGAGGCTGTCTTTTCTCCACTGTATATTCTTGCCTCCTTTATCAAAGATAAGGTGACCATATGTGTGTGGGTTTATCTCTGGGCTTTCTATCCTATTCCATTGACCTATATTTCTGTTTTTGTGCCAGTACCATACTGTCTTGATTACTGTAGCTTTGTAGTATATCTGAAGTCTGGGAGCCTGATTCCTCCAGCTCCGTTTTTCTTTCTCAAGATTGCTTTGGCCATTTGGGGTCTTTTGTGTTTCCATACAAATTGTGAATTTTTTTGTTCTAGTTCTGTGAAAAATGCCAGTGGTAGTTTGATAGGAATTGCATTGAATCTGTAGCTTGTTTTGGGTAATAGAGTCATTTTCACAATGTTGAGTCTTCCAATCCAAGAACATGGTATATCTCTCCATCTATTTGTATCATCTTTAATTTCTTTCATCAGTGTCTTATAATTTTCTGCATACAGGTCTTTTGTCTCCTTAGGTAGGTTTATTCCTAGGTATTTTATTCTTTTTGTTGCAGTGGTAAATAGGAGTGTTTTCTTAATTTCACTTTCAGATTTTTCATCATTAGTGTATAGGAATCATAATCTTGCTTTTCTTATGTCTTAAGATATTTATACTTACTTCATAAAGGGTTATAAAATTCCAAAATATTGTCAAAGTTCACTTTAATAAGATATGAATATATACTAAAGTAAAGGATGGGGGATGGGTGTTGAAAAATCAAGCAAGCAATGAGACAAATAAATGATCATATCTAGGAAAACTGTTGGCTTAGGTTTTTTTTTTTTAACATCTTTATTGGAGTATAATTGCTTTACAGTGTTGTGTTAGTTTCTGCTGTATAACAAAGTGAATCAGCTATATGCATACGTATATCCCCATATCCCCTCCCTCTTTCATCTCCCTCCCACCCTCCCTATCCCACCCCTCTAGGTGGTCACAAAGCACCAAGCTGATCTCCCTGTGCTATGCAGCTGCTTCCCACTAGCTGTTTATTTTACATTTGGTAGTGTACATATGTCAGTGCTACTCTCTCACTTCGTCCCAGCTTACTCTTCCCCTTCCCCTTGTCCTCAAGTCCATTCTCTACATCTCTGTCTTTATTCCTGTCCTGCCCCTAGGTTCATCAGAACCATTTTTTTTAGATACCATATATATGTTAGCATATGGTGTTTGTTTTTCTCTTTTTGACTTACTTCACTCTGTATGACAGACTCTAGGTCCATCCACCTCACTTGAAATAACTTAATTTCGGTTTTTTTTAAATGGCTGAGCAATATTCCATTGTATATATGTGCCACATCTTCTTTATCCATTCATCTGTCGATGGACACTTAGGTTGTTTCCATGTCCTGGCTATTGTCTTAAGTAACTTAAAATAATTAAATAAATACCTGTCACTTTGGCTTTCTCAGAGCCATTGCTAATTGAATTCGTTTCTTCCTTTGGAAAACAGGTAGATAAAATCATAGAGTTACAAAGGTTAGTGGTATTAAAAATTGAAGAGTAAGGAGAATTTGCATGTGTTTATGACTGTCTGATTACCTTAAATGACTGGTCATGGTCAAACTTCTGTACTTTTTTTCCCCTTTGGACAGAGGATAAATCAGTCTCAACAAATATTGGGTAAGAATGACATAAACAGTATGATGTCTGTGTTTGCGTGTGCTGTCTAGTACCAGGTTAGCTGACTGGAGTGTATGCTAGGGCTCCAGCCTGCTATTCACTCTAATTCCAGTTAGGAGAAATTCCTGGGTATTATAGTAATACCTAGCCTATAAAAGTATAATCAAATAAGTGGTTTTAAGAGAAAAAGGAAACTTTCTTTTGGGGACAGAAAGTCACCCAGGGCCTTCTTACATCAAGCAGTAGTCACAGTGTCCATTCCAAAGTAATATCAATTACCTGAGGTAGAAAATGTTCAAAAAACCAGAAGTAAAAAAAAAAAAAAAAAGCAGTTACTAGCTCCCAAGACCACAGCAATTACTTAACCACAGTATCCAGAATAATTTAACCACATTAGAGTTTATAGCCAGTGGTAAGTACTGAAAGCAACTCAGCATCCAAGAAGACACACACAAGGTAGTAAAGAAATGTCTCTTTGTCCTTTTATGTTAGTTCCTGGATCTTTATGAGCTGATCTGCTTGTGGGCCTTGTGTTCTTCAGGACTGTTCTAGCAGGCTCTCTGTCATGGACTTTTACTAAACTTACTTCCTTGGCTTCTTTTTCAGACTCTCTCCCCACACCCCAGCTTTACTGAAGTATTATTGACCAATTGTAAGTTATTTAAAGTGTACAATGTGATGCCTTGATATACATATACATTGTGAAAGGATCTCTTTAATTGAAGAATCCCCTTAATTAAAACTTATTCAGTCCTTCCACTCTGTTCTTAATCGGGGCTTGAAAATTTGAAAACAAGTATTTTAGACTCAAAAGCTGACCCTGTCAAATATACTAAAGAAGAATAATATAGAATTCTGTGATACTTTCCCCAAGTACGGGCACTATCTTGTTTTGTTTTGTTTTGTTTTTAATGTCTTTTAGGGGGCAATGGAATGTTTCTTGGAAATTATTTCCACATATAGGACAGGAATAAATTTAGCTTTATTGCTCTTCCTCTAATTGTTTTTATTTGTTTATTTTATTCTGTGTTACCCATTAAATTTTTTTTCTTTTTTCTTAATTTCATGATTGTTGCCCAATTTACTCAGTTTAGTAAGATTTAACTTTCTTACAAGAGTTATAAAAGTGGTTTTCTTAAAATATAATTTTCTTATAATTCTTGAAGACAGAAGTTTTAGGGATTTAAGGATTATATCTACTTGCATACCCAGAATAAATATCTGAAAGCACATCTTTAAAATCATTGAATCCAGTCCCCTCCTTTCATTGTGGAGGAACTGAGGTACCCAGATCTACTTGCCCGAGGTTACAGTACTACTTAGTCACAGAGTAGGAACCAGAACCAGGTCATCTAACTTTCAGTCTAATTTCTTTTCATCATAACTGATTGCCTCTTCTTTGTAGCTGATGGCCAGGATGCAGTGAGACTTTGAGCTGCATTATTGTAATCTTCCTAATTGGATACTGGCCATATGAATTGTATCTGTTTATTCTCAGCTCACATCTCTGGCCCCTCATTCAGCTGGTGCTGTTTCTTCTTTGAGTGGAGGCAGTGACTGCAACGAGACTCAGCTGGGTTGCTACTCCTCCTGCACTGAGTACCCTACCTTAGTCCTCAACTGGACAGCATGGAAAAGCATTATCTCCAAATGAAGGGTCAAATTCCCCAGGTGCTTTTTGGGGACTCTAGAACAAAAATAATAGGGTAATTGTTTGAAAGTAAATAGTATACACACTTATGTATTATTCATTCATTCCCTTAAAAAAAGACAATTTTCTGACTTTTTTTTTTGATAAAAAATATGTCATGACCTTTTAGTATTAATTAGGCTGATTTCTTTGGTAGAAAATAATTTGGAAAATCCCTGTCTCAGGCAAACTGGGAGTGTTGGTAATGCTAATAATTTATATATATATGTATTTAATCAGATCAAAAAAGTTTTCTCATTTCAATAAAGAAAATAATACTTATTTTAAAATATTGTTTGATACATTTTTACCTCCTTTGAAATTTCTCTTTTGTTTTATACTGTGTTTTTGTACTAATATCACATGTATGTTTGTATGACTTAAAAAAAGATAAATATACACGTACTGTATATGCTTACTGGAAAAGTTTGTTTTTCTTACAGTTACAGCCATTAAAAGAATTTGGGGTTGATGCTTAGCATCATACATCATTAAGGAATTAATTGCAACTTAAAACAACAATGAAATAGCACTACACAGCCATTAGAATGACTAAAATCCGAAACACCCAGTGTTGGAGAGGATGTGGAGCAACAGCAACTCTCCATTGCTGATGGGAATGCAGAATGGTACAGACACTTTGGAAGGCAGCTTGGCAGTTTCTTACAAAACTAAACATACTGTTATCATATGATCCAATAAACACACTCTTTGGTAGTTACCCACATGACTTGAAAAGTTACGTCCACACAAAACTTGCATGAATGTTTATAGTCACTTCATTCAGAATTGCTAAAACTGGGAAGCAACTAGTATGTCCTTCAGTAGGCAAATGGATAAACAAACCATGGTATATCCATACAGTGAAATATTATTTAATATAAAAATATAAAAATATTATTTAATATGAAAATATAATAAAAAAGAGTTATCAGACCATGAAGACATGAAGGAATCTTAAATGCATAATGCTAAGTGAAAGAAGCCAAGCTGAAGAGGCTACATACCATACATTTGCAACTCTATGACATTTTGGAAACGACAAAACTATGGAGGTAGTAAAGAGATCAGCTATTGCCAGGGACTGCAAAGGAGGAAGGGATGAATAGGCAGAGCACAGAGGATTTGTAGTGAAACCATTTGTATGATACTCTAAGAGTGTATACATATCATTATACATCTGTCAAAACCAATAGAGAAACTCATGCAGAGTCACCCTTAATGTAAACTCTGGACTTTAGTTAATAATAACGTATCAATCAGTACTGGCTCGCTAATACAAAATGTTAATAATAGGAAACCGGGCATGGAGGGAGATGAAGGGATATATGAAAACCCTCTGTACTTTCCACTCACTTTTTCTATAACTGCTTTAAAAAATGAAGTCTATTATAATTATTTTAAAAAATAGAATTTGGGGTTGATTTCAACAGTTGGTGATAAGTGGATGTATGAAGAATGGGTCTGTGGGTAGATACATCATCAAATATATATATTTACATAGGATCTGGAGGTTAGCAAAAGATTCTGATAAACAATAATGTGTCAGAATTTCCAGAGACATTGAAAGTGTATCACCATACTCAGGAAGCATCTAGGCATAAATTACTAACTAAAGATGTCAAATAGGGGTTCAACAGAGAGTAAGATAGCAAATATCTAGCATCTTCCTTTTTTTAAAAAACTTTATTTTTTTCGAACTGAGGTTAGAAACTATTGAAGTTTTGTTGTTTTTTGGAAACACATAGTGACTGTAGTAATATTCAGTGTGTATTTTTAAAAATTTGTTTTCTGTGTTTTGGAAATGTTTCTGTAACTAGTTCTTTTTTTAAATTTTTTTTATTAGTTTCTGCTTTATAACAAAGTGAATCAGTCATACATATACATCTGTTCCCACATCCCTTCTCTCATGCATCTCCCTCCCTCCCACCCTCCCCATCCCACCCCTCCAGGTGGTCACAAAGCACCGAGCTGATCTCCCTGTGCTCTGCGGCTGCTTCCCACTATCTATCTACCTTACGTTTGGTAGTGTATATATGTCCATGCCTCTCTTTCGCTTTGTCACAGCTTATCCTTCCCCCTCCCCATATCCTCAAGTCCATTCTCAAGTAGGTCTGTGTCTTTATTCCCGTTTTACCCCTAGGTTCTTCATGACATTTTTTTTTGAATTCCATATACATGTGTTAGCATACAGTATTTGTCTTTCTCTTTCTGACTTACTTCACTCTGTATGACAGACTCTAGGTCTATCCACCTCATTACAAATAGCTCAGTTTCGTTTCTTTTTATGGCTGAGTAATGTTCCATTGTATATATGTGCCACATCTTTATCCATTCATCCGATGATGGACACTTAGGTTGTTTCCAGCTCCGGGCTATTGTGAATAGAGCTGCAATGAACATTTTGGTACATGTCTCTTTTTGAATGTAACTAGTTCTTCCTCTGTTGTACTCTATACTTTCTATTAATAGATTTTTCTTTTTACTTTAACAGATGTCTATGTAAAGGCTATCTCCCAATTTTAGACTGTGTTAGGCTTACACATAGCACACAAGAATATTGAAAGGCTTAGTGGTAAGTTCTGCAGAATTTTTGGAATAGTATCCCATGGTTTCGTTCAGCACACATCCTCTTCTAAGTGTGTAGAAGTATAACTTCACCTCATGAATAGTCTTGCTTATTTCATACTTTCATTATGCACTTGACAAGGGAATTGCAGAGTCAGCTGCTCTAGTGATCACTGAAACATTTGATTCTGGAATTGAATAAAACCAATCCGGTTTGGGTGAGAGGATGGAGTATAAGTGGCTGTGCCACTGTCTTGGTTAAGTGGAGTCCAGCAAGTATGCTCTGGACTTACTTGTTGTGACCATAGTTATCAGAGTTACATAATAACTAAAGTAGAGTCTTGTGTGTTGTAGCAATGAAGCCACTGCAGAAGACCAGGGGAGGGACAACTTTTCCAGGAACGTTTCCTGAAAGACCTTTAGTGGAAGCTGGTCCAGCAGTACTGGTGTTGTTACAGGCATCTAGGCAGTATGTGAAGGATTTGAGCATCAGACCTTTTGGGTTGGGAATAGACCCAAGACAAGTCAGTGAAGGCATCAGTGAGTAATAAGATAGGTGTTTAATGGGGGGGGGGGAATCAAAAGATATATATAAGTACCAGTTACTTGGATTTTGTCTTTAAGTGACTTAAAAATATTATATACATTGCAGAACAAAAAGAGGTGACTATGGCTAGGTACTGTGGCTTTCATTTCTATTTTCCAGAAACCATTAAGACAATATCTAGCTTTCTGCATGTGGGAAAAAAAAACTTAGCAGACGTAATATGAGAAAAAATGCAAATGTAAGCTGAAGAACTAACAACCCTGAAAATTAAAATAATATACTCATCAAAATCCCATCCCTATTTATATCTTTAGCTGGTTTTAAGTACTTTACATGTTTATGTTAATGATGATTATTTTTAGTAGAAAAGTATATAAAAGCTTGAGGTAAAACTTGGTAATTATTTGTATATGTTATTAATATAAGAAGTATTTTAAAATATTCTTTTTACTAGAGATGTGAATTGTATTCATTGTTTTATCTTTGAGTCAATTATTTCCCTTTGATAACTCTGTACTTCTTCTTTCCTGCGATTTAAATTAACTTAAAATAATGGAAGAGAAACTTTGTTCCAGCAGCCTGAAGAATTAAATATTGAATATGTCAGTGAACATAACAGAAGATTTTTGCCATTGTGGAGTTTACTCTCTAATGGGGACTTTTTATTCTCTTTCTGTTCTGTTGGTTTGTTTGTTTGTCCTTGCACTACCTTAATTACTATGGCTTTATAATAAGTCTTGTAGGAAATCTCCTTCTACTTTGTACTTCAAAAGTGTCTTGACTATTCTTGGCTCTTGACTCTCTCACATAAAGTTTAGAGCCAATTTATATATTTTTAATTGCATTTTCTATCTTTGTGTGCTGTTTTCCCCAACTTTATTGAGATATGATTGATATTATATAAGTTTAAGGAGTACACATGTTGGTTTGATATACTTGTTTATTACAAAATGATTACCACCATAGCTTTAGCTCACACCTTTATCACATCACACAGTTACCATTTCATTTTTGCGGTGAGAACATTTATGACTTACTCTCTTATCAACTTTTAAGTGTATAATATAGTACTGTTAACTATGATCACTGTGCTGTATGTAACATTCCCAGAACTTACTCATCTTCTAACTGGAAGTTTGTACCCTTGAAGCATCATCTCCCTGTTTCCCCCACTCCCAGCCCCTGGTAACCACCACTCTGCTGTCTGTTTCAATGAGTTCTGCCTTTGTGTTGATGATATTCAGATTGCTCTTATAGTTGAAAAACTTGCTGGCTTCCTTTATTAATTGAAATATTTTGTCTCCCCATTATTTTGAGTTTTCTGTGTAGATACTCAGATTATATGTGAATAAGAACAGTTTAGTTTTTTCTTTTCAATACTTATATAGTTTAAACCTTTTCTTGCCTTATGTTGTCGCTGTAATCTTAAGTATTATATTGACTAAAAGTGGTGATAGTGGGAATGCTTATATTGGTCTGAATTTCAAAAGGTTTGAATGCTTCTGAGTATGTTGTTCCCTATATGGTTTTTGGTAGATTCTCTTCATCAGATTAAAGAAAATCTTTTTAGTCGTACTTTGCTAAAATTTTTGTCGTGAATGATTGTTTAGTGATTTTCCTACGTCTTGATATGATCATACAGTTTTTTTATTTTCATATTTTATGTAGTTAATTATATTAATAGATTTATGGGGGTTTTTTGTTTTTGTTTTTTTTGCGGTACGCGGGCCTCTCACTATTGTGGCCTCTCCCGTTGCAGAGCACAGGCTCCGGACGTGCAGGCTCAGCGGCCATGGCTCACGGGCCCAGCCACTCCGCGGCATGTGGGATCTTCCCAGACCAGGGCACAAACCTGTGTCCCCTGCATCGGCAGGTGGACTCTCAACCACTGCGCCACCAGGGAAGCCCTAATAGATTTATGTTTTGCTCTTGCTTTCCTGGCAGCCAAAAAAAAGTATACCCAGCAAAGTTATCCTTCAGAATTGAAAGAGAGCGAAAGAATTTTCCAGACAAGTGAAAGTTGAAGGAGTTCATAAGCACTAGATTAGCCTATAAGAAATGTTAAAGGAACTTCTTTGAACTGAAATGAAAGGATGCTTCTCAGTAATAGTAAAATGTATAAAAGTACAAATTCCACTGCTTAAATTCAGAATACACAAATGTTTTAATGGTGGGTAAATCAGTTATACATCTAGTTTGAAGGTTATAAGACCAAAGTAGTAAAAATAATCATAACTACAATAATTTGTTAATGATACACAAGGTAAGAGATGTACATTGTGAAATCAACAACATAAAATGTGATGAGGGGAGGGTAAAACTACAGTATGAAAATCTGAGAAACAGTAGAGCTGATGGTGTCCCAAAATGAGTTCAAAGGCAGTCAAAGACCAATGTCCCAGCTTGAAGATAGGCAGAGGGTGAATTCTCCCTTACTCCTCCTCTTGTTCTGTTCAGGCCTTCAATAGATTGGATGAGGCACACCCACATTGGAGGGGGTAATCTGCCTTACCCAGTTTATGGATTCAAATGTTAATCTCACGCATAAATACCTTCAAATACATATCAAACTAATGTTAACTACCCCATGGCCCAGTCAAACTGAGCCATAAAATTAGCCATCACCCATATCAACTTGGGCACCCGTATCTCCTTAAACTATACTTAATCTCCAAATAAAGACAATAACAAGGTCATAGTTCTGCCTAATGTGATACAGTTATCCAGCACACAACTGAAAATGTGCTAACCCCTTCCCCAGAAGATGAGGTTAAGTCCGTGAGTGATGTTTATACTTCTCCTAGCTTAAATACTATGATATAAAATGAATATAAAATGAATAACAAATACAGTAAGGCCAATACATTTTATGTTACATGAGGAGGGAATAAGAGAGAGAAGGAAACAGATATTTCCCCAACCCTCACATTCATACACACACACAAACGTATTCATAACAAAATAAGGGAATACTTATGACCGTTACAATCCTCTTTCTATAACTGGTCATAAGGTTGTAGCTGGTATTAATAACTATCTTCTTCCACTACCTAATCTGTATTCCCCTGCCTTCAGCAAGCACCTCAGCTGGTTGTGGTTCTTTAACTGGTGGAGTGACCCAAACCTTCATTCTTGAAGGATCTGAGCTATTAGTAGTCCTTCCTGGATTGGGTTGTAGTTTTCCATTGACCTTAATCACAGGGCATGGTAATACTATGAGACATCCTAAGGGATCTCCTATATTCCAGAAATACTCTTTCTTACCTCCACTGTGGAGTACCAGTCTATTTTCCACTGGGTAGTCAGTATCACTCACCCCAGCCAACACAGTAACTCCTTCTTTGCTTGTTGATTCAGAAGCATGTGGAATCCACAGTGACTCAGCTACAGTCTTAAGTTGCATTTCAATGGAATAATTGTGTCAGTGGCATAAATGTGAAAGCATTCCTCCCTCTGGAATTAAGACCTCTAAGCCAGCAAATCGTAAGGCCATGGGAACGGAAAGCAACAATTTTGCTAGTGAGTCTAGGAGTAATAATGAGTGGTGCCTCTCCCATTCTATCCCTTGATTCCTAGACCTGTGAATTCTATGTGTGGGAGAAGCAGCACCATATATTAGATGCTAGTTCTAGACTGTATAGTCTTCTGGAAAACCTTGCTCCAGATCTACAAGGTATTACCAACTTGCTGGCACTGTAACTCAGTCTTCAAAAGGCCATTTCATCATTCCGTCAAACCAGCTGCTTCATGATGGTGGGGAACATGTTAAGAATAGTGAATTCCATAAGTGTGGGCCCAGTGTAGCCCTTCTCTTGCTGTTAAGTGAGTTTCTTGATCAGAATCAATGCTGTATAGAATATTATGACAGTGGATAGGCATTCTCTAAGTCCACAGATGGTAATTTTTGCAGAAGCATTGCATGCAGGGATGCCAGTTCCATATCCAGAGTGTCGATTCCAGTAGGAATAATACACTTCCACTGCCATGATGGAAGTGGTCTAATGGCATCAACCTGTTACCAGGTAGCTGACTGATCACCCTGGGGAATGGTACCACATAGGGAACTCAGTGTTGATCTCTGCTGCTGACAGATGGACACTCAGCAGTGGCCTTGGTGAGTGGAAGTCCATCCTTCCCACCACAGCCACCTTGTTCATAAGCCCACTGGGCAATGATGGGGTGACTCGGGAAAAGCTGATGGTATCCACTTGATCGTTAAAATCTTCCTTTGCTGAGGTCACCTATGAGCATTCACACAAGACACAGATATCTTCACTTTTTTTTTTAGTTTTTTTAAATTGAAATATAGTTGACGTCTTCACGTTGTTGTCGTTGTTGTTTTGCCTATTTAGAGACATCTGTCTACCTCTTCCCCAAATTTCCCAATTTCCCAAACATACTCCTTCCATGTCCCTTACCATTAGCCACTCATTGGTCATAGCCCATGAATCAGTATAAAATTACACATCTAACTATTTCTCCTTTCAAGTAAACCACTAAGTGCACTGCTGTAAGTTCTGTGCACTGGGAAGATTTCCCTTTACCACGGTCTTTCAGGGATGTCCCAGAAGGGGACTATAGCACTACAGCTCTTCAGTTTCAGGTGGTGTCTACGTATCATGCACATTTCCACAGTGGCTGCACCATTGTGCATTCCCACCAGCAATGTACAGCATTTTCAATTTCTCCGTATCCTAGCCAACACTTACTGTTTTCCATTTTGTTGATAATAGCCATTCTTATGGGTTTGAAGTGGGATCTCCATGTTTTTTTTTCATTTGCATTTCCTTAATGGCTAATGATTTTGAGCATCTTTTCATTTGAAATTAGCCATTTGTTTATTTTCATTGGAGAAATATCTATTCAAGTCTATAGCCCATTTTTAAGTTGGGTGTTTTTTTTTTTTTGCGTTATGGGCGTTCTTTGTATATGCTGGTTATTTATCTGATATATGAGTTTCAAACATTTTTTTCCCATTATGTGGGTTATCTTTTCTCTCTCAATACTGTTCTTTGATTTATAAAAGGTTTTAATTTTGATGAAGTCCAGTTTATTTTTTTCTTTTGTTGCCTGTGCTTTTGGTGTCACACTTAAGAAACCTTTGCCAAATCCAAGGTCATGAAGATCTCCCCTTCTGTTTTATTCTAAGAGTTTTATAGTTTTAGGTCTTTGATCTATTTTGAGTTTATTTTAATATGTGGTACAAGGTAAGAGTCCAACTTCATTCTTTTGCATGTGGACATCTTGTTTCCCTGCACCAATTGTTGAAAAGACTGTCCTTTCCAGATTGGGTGCTCTTGCCACCCTTATTGAAGATCAGTTGACCATTATATGTTTATTACTAGGCTCTCTGTCCTTTTCCTATAGTCTGTTTGTGCCAGTACCACATTTTTTTTCTCTTTCACTCAGCCTGGGGTAAGACAGGCAAAGTGCCTTCCTTGGAGTGGTATTTTCCTAGTTCACACACTGAAAGTATCACCATCTGGGTGTTGCTTTTCTCAACTTCAGAGTAGTTTCCTCAAACTGACCTCATACCTCTCTTGAGGTCCCAGCGCTCTTTCCTATACCTTGAAAACTGTGCTGGTTGAAATCCAAGCTATAGGCTACTATAAAGAAGTAGATGCTTTCAGAGTAAATTTTGGCTCCAGGGCTCTCTTATCCTGTGGAACTGTGTTTTCTCATTTTCTCTGACTTCTTTTTTGTTTTCTCTACTGCTGGTTAAAGTATGCTTTAAATATAAGTTTTTAATATATTACTGTATATTTTCAAATGTTCTTTACCAGGACCATCTAGTCCACAATATGAAAATAGAGAAGAGGACTTTTAAGATCAGCTTTGTCATCCATTCTTGATAATCTGCTTGTATATAATTTGAAATAATAGTTTACACCATTTACATGCATTTTTCCTAGCAGTTTTCATTTTAATTACATCACATGCTTTTTTTAGTTTTCTATGTGGCTATTATTGTGTTACTGTACAGTTGTCCCTCAGTGTCTGAGGGGGGTTGGTTCTAAGAACCCCCTGCAGATACCCAAATCGTCAGATGCTCAAGTCCCTTATATAAAATGACATAGCATTTACTATATAACCTATGCACATCTTTCCATATACTTTATTTTTACTTTAATAAACAATTATTATTTGTAGTGTTTACACACATAGTCTTCCATGGTAATGTTAAAGTTACCGTTTTCTTCAAATGCCCCTCAAAATAACACACTTTGCCTTCCTAAGTGAATCTTGGACAAGGAAATTCAGTGAAAGTGATCTACTCATGACTGTGTCCCATGTCTCTTTTTCTTTTTTTTTTTTTAACATCTTTATTGGAGTATAATGCTTTACAATGGTGTGTTAGTTTCTGCTATATAACAAAGTGAATCAGCTTTATGTGTACATGTATCCCCATATCTCCTCCCTCTTGCATCTCCCTCCCACCCTCCCTATACCACTCCTCTAGGTGGACACAAAGCACGGAGCTGATCTCCCTGTGCTATGTGGCTGCTTCCCACTAGCTATCTATTTTACATTTGGTAGTGTATATGTGTCCGTGGCACTCTCTCACTTCGTCCCAGCTTTACCCTTCCCCCTCCCTGTGTCCTCAAGTCCATTCTCTACGTCTGCGTCTTTATTCCTGTCCTGCCCCTAGGTTCTTCATAACCTTTTTTTTTCTTTTTAGATTCCATATATATGTCTTAGCATGCTGTATTTGTTTTTCTCTTTCTGACTTACTTCACTCTGTATGACAGTTTCTAGGTCCATCCACTTCACTACAAATAACTCAATTTCGTTTCTTTTCATGGCTGAGTAGTATTCCATTGTATATATTTGCCACATCTTCTTTATCCATTTATTTGTTGATGGACACTTAGGTTGCTTCCATGTCCTGGCTATTGTAAATAGGGCTGCAATGAACATTGTGGTGTATGACTCTTTTTGAATTATGGTTTTCTCAGAGTGTATGCCCAGCAGCGGGATTGCTAGGTCATATGGTAGTTCTATGTTTAGCTTTTTAAGGAACCTCCATACTGTTTTCCATAGTGGCTGTATCAATTTACATTCCCATCAACAGTGCAAGAGGGTTCCCTTTCCTCCACACCCTCTCCAGCATTTATTGTTTGTAGATTTTTTGATGATGGCCATTCTGACCGGTGTGAGGTGATACCTAATTGTAGTTTTGATTTGCATTTCTCTAATGATTAGTGATGTTGAGCATCCTTTCATGTGTTTATTGTCAAATCTGTATATCTTCTTTGGAGAAATTTCCATATACTTTAAATTGTTCCTAGATTACTTATAATACCTCATACAAAGTAAATGCCATGTAAATAATTGTAAATACAATGTAAATGATATGTGAATTGTTACCACCACATGGCAGAATCAAGTTTTGCTATTCAGAACTTTCTGGATTTTTTTTTTTTCGAATATTTTCAACTGGTGGTTGGTTGAATCTGAGGAACCTGCAGAACCTGAAGATATGAAGGGCCAGCTGTATTGGTTATTTGGATATGGTAACAGTTTTCTGGTTGCCAGTATTATGAACTGGGTGTCTTTAAAATTTTACATTTTGAAATAGTAAATGCCCTCAAAAATGCCTACACAGATCAAGAAATAACATTGATGACACTGCACTTTTCTCTGGAAGTTTCAGCTTATGTAGGAAAGATGCAATTCTTTGTCCATAGAAAATTGAATACATACTCTGTCATTTGAGAGGACAGTTTGTACTTTATTAAACAGTATTATGATAAATATTTTTCACTTTTGCCTTTCTTAGTTTTACAGTCCTTAATATTGGTATGTTTGATTTTCTTTGCAGGTTTTCTCTAGGTGATTCTAGGAGGCCTCTTCACGAAACAGCAGTTTTGGTAGAAGATGTAGTACACACTCAGTTAATTAACCTGGTAAGAGCATATAATCTTATTTGGTATCTCTCCTCTGCATTCCACTTATATTGGCATCACAACCCAAGATATATATATTTTTTACATTTGGAATTCTTTTTTTGTCAGCTCTATCGAAGTATAATTTTCATGTAACAAAATTTCACCAGTGCATGACTTTTGACAGATGAATATTGTCATGTGACTAGCAATGCAATCATTATATAGAAATATTTCCATCATCCAAAAACATCCCTTTGTACCCCTGTGTAATCAGTCTTTTCTCCCACTCCTGACCTCGGATAACACTGATCTGTTTTTTATCATTATAGTTTTTTTAGAACTTTAAAAAAAAACTTTTATTCTGGATTTTAGATGTCTGGAAAGAGAATTACACAAATATTACAGAGGATTCTCAGATACAGTTCACATTCCTCTGTTAACATTTTGCATAACCATAGTACAGTTATCAAAACCAGGAATAACACTGGTACAATACTGTTAATAAAATTACCAACCTTATATGAATTTCATCAGTTTTCCCATTAATGTCCCTTTTCTGTTCCAGGAGCTAATCCAGGATAACACACTGTAGTGAGCTGTCACGTCTTTGTGGTCTTCTATCTGTGATAGTTCCTCAGTCTTTCTTTAAAGTCTTTCATGACCTTGACATTTTTGAAAAGTACTAGACAATTATTCTGTAGAATGCGCTTCTTTGTCAATTGGTCTAATGTTTTCTTATGGTTAGAATGTGGCTATGCCTTTTTGGCAAGAATACCACAGAAGTGATGGGCTTTTCTCACTGTATCATATCAGTGAGTTCATGTTGTTGATGTGTTGTTTGTGATCTTAAATTAACCTTGATAACTTGGGTAAAGTGGTATATGCTGAATTTTTCCACTATAATAAAGTTTGGTGTTTTTTTTTTCATTTTGTTGTTAATAAATGTCTTGTGGGAGATATTTTGTGACTATGCAAATACTGTTTCTCTGAAACATTTTGCATATTAATTTTAACGTTTATCAGTGAGTGTAGTCTGAGACAGTTATTACTGTGGTATTTGCATAGTAATGATTTTCTATTTTCTTCTTTCCTTTTATCTTTTTTAATTGTAGTTATTCTGAAAGGAATAGCTATTCTTTATCACCATTTATTTATTAAATTTTTAATGTACATGTGTATGGACTAATGTGTATTTAAATTTTATTCTTTGGTTCATTATGCAGTAATATTATTATTTATTTTTATTTCTCAAGAAGTTTCAGTGTTGGCCACTAGGAACGCTTTCATGTCCTTTCCTCAATTTTCTATCAAGTTTTTGGTCCTGTGTCTCATAAATGTTAGGTATATCAGTCATTTGTTTGTGGCATATGATACAAATATATTCTTCTTCTGTGTCAGTTACAGTTATCTTCTGACTTTGTTTTTATGAGCTTTGGCGAGGCATACAAGTATTTTTATTTTAATGTAGTCAAATGCATCAATCTTTTATTTCCTTTGTATTTTGAGTTATAGTTAGGAACACTTTTCTTATACTGAGTTTAAAGAGAAATTCATCCGTATTGTCTTCTAGTACCTGTATGGTTTCATTTTTAACATTTAGATTCCTAACCATTTGTGGTTTATTCTTGTTATTGTGTGAGATATGGATCTAACTATAGATTTTTCCAAATGACTACCCAGTTATACCATCATCTTTTATTAAAAAGTATCTACTTTCCCTAATGATTTGAGATGCCTCCTTTATCATTACTAAATCAGCATATGTATTGGGGTCTATTTCTGATTTTATATTCTATACCAATGGTTTATTTGTCTACGCATGTGCTAATACAACATTTTTAATTATATAGGTTTTATGGTATATCTTAAAGATTGTTACAGCTAGACGCCCCTTCTAATTTTTTCAGTGTGTTCCTGATTATTCTTATATGTTTATTTTTCCATGTGAACATTAGTATTGAATTTTCTAGCTCCATAAAATAACTTGCTGGTATTTTTATGGGGATTGTGTGAATTTATAAATCAATTTAAAGAGAACTGCATCTTAATGTTGAGTCAGTCTAAGAAAAAGGAATGTCTACATTTTTTCAGGACTATTTTTGTGTCTTTCATGAGTGTTTTAACATTTCTTTTTATAGGCTTCACGTATTTCTTGTTAGATATATTCCTAAGTATTTAACCTTCTTATTTGCTATTGCAAATAGGCTTTCTGTATAATTACATAATGGCTGAAAACATCTGGAATTTACTAAAATATGTAAATCTATAGATTTAAGAAGCTGAGCAAACTCCAAAAAGGATGAGCCCAAAGAAATGCACGTTCAAACTGCTGACTATGAACGGCATAATATAAATTTTAGAAGCACCCAGATTTATTACCATAGGGAAACAATGATTTGAAAGACAGCAGAATTTTCATGAAAATATGGAGACTAGAAGGAAATAGCACAACAGTTTTAAAGTACTGGATTCCCTTTTCTCCACATCCTCACCATCACTTGTTATCTCATGTCTTTTTCATAATAACCATTCTAACAAGTGTTGGCCTAAAACATACATGTAGATCAGTGGAACAGAATAAGAGCCCTGAAATAACCCACATATACGGTCAATTAATTTACGAGAAAGCAGTCAAAATTGGAGAGCCACATGCAAAAGAATGAAACTAGATGCTCTTTTACACTGTACACAAAAATTAACTCAAAATGGATTAAAGACTTAAATGTAAGACCTACAACCATGAAATGCCTAGAAGAAAACATAAGCACTAAGCTCCTTGACATAGGTCTTGGCGATGATTTTTTGAATCTGACCCCAAAAACAAAAGCAAAAATAAACAAGTGAGACTACATCAAACTAAAAAGCTTGTGCACAGCAAAGGAAACCATCAACAGAATGAAAAGGTAACCTACTGAATGGAGGAAAATGTTTGCAAATCATATATCTGATAAGGGGCTAATATCCAAAATATATGAAGAAGTCATACAACTCAATAGCAAAAAATAAACAATAAATGGGCAGACAATCTGAATAGACACTTTTCCAAAGAAGACAGACAGCTGGCCAACATGTACCTGAAAAGATGCTCACCATCATTAACCATCAGGGAAATGCAAATCAAAACCAAATGAGATATCACCTCACACTTGTCAGAATGACTGTTATCAAAAAGACTAAAAATAACAAGTGATAGTGAGGATGTAGAGTAAGGGAGCCCTTGTGCGTTGTTGGATTGTGCATTTGTGCAGCCACTATGGAAAGCAGTATGGAGGTTTCTCAGAAAATTAAAAACAGAACTACCATATCATCCAGCAATTCCAATTCTGGGTATTTTTCCAAAGAAATGAAAATACTAACTCAAAAAGATGTATGCATGCCCATGTTCGTGGCAGCATTATTTGTAGTAGCCAAGATATGGAAACAACCTAAGTGTCCACCTATGGATGAATGGGTAAAGAAATTGTGGTATGACTATGCAATGGAATATTACTGAGCCATAAGAAATAATGAAACCTTGCCACTTGCAATACCATGAATGGACCTCAAGGATATTATGCCAAGTGAAGTAAGACAGACATAGAAAGACAAGTACTGTATGAGCCCTTTTATATGTGGAATCTAAAAGAAAAACAAATCAACTTCATAGAAACAGAGAAACAGATTGGTGGTTGCCAGAGGCAGCGGGTGGAGTGGGATGAACTGTTTTTTAGTTTAAATAAATTGAATTTAAATTTTTTTAAGTAAATTAATTTTTAAACATTATGATAGCTGGTAATGCTGATATTCACAGGGAGAGATGGGGGTTTTGACAAGAGGTATCTAGCCTGGAATTCTTCTTGTTTTTGTATATACATGTCTATATAAAAATATATGTTAAATCTTTCATAGGATTCAACATATATTTATTAAATTTAATTGAGGAAAGTAAGCATCATGAATAAAGGTAAAAAACTCTTGACCTATGTATAGATGTAGCATAGAATCTGGTTTTACTTGCACTATATTAAGATACAAATTTAGTTGCCAACATTTTAAAATTAGATCACTTTTACATAAAAACTTAGGATTTCTGGCTATTCTTGAAAGATTAAAATTGGAATGTTTGGCAGCATAGGTATGACTTTTAATATGGAAATCTGAGCTCAGGAGCCACTTCTACCTGGTTTTTACCAGGCCGGCTTCATTTGCTTAACCAGGAAAGTATTCAGTGTTAATGGATTTATATAGCACATTGTTGCCATATTTCCCATATCCATCTTCAATTTCAATTTTTCAAGAAAACATACTTTTTAATTTTGGAAGAAAATGATGTTTTTTAAAGGAATTTTAGTTTTCCTCAAAAGCTGTGGAAACAGTGTTACGTATGTCATAGAAGTCCATAGACAAATATAATAAGGAAGTTGTTTTTATGTGATATACTTTTTCCCCCTATGACTTTGCTCTGTTAATGCTAGAGTGATCTGTCAAAGTGCTTTGATAGTGTACTATCCAAGGGAATACATAACTTATAGAAGAAATAAAAAGCATTCAGATTCTTGCTACAGCCTATTTAGAAGGGAAGAAAGTGATTCCACTCTTACAACCTCTGTGGTGCTGTGTCTCCTGTTCAAAAAGCACCTTTAAGTACTGGGGTAGTGAGCTAGAACTTCAGTTGACTCGTTCTTTCCTCAACTGCCGGCCCTTAATACCTTAATCTAAAACTTTAAAGGGGAAGAAAATCCGTTCTTCAGTCTCTTGGCAGCGGTTGCGTGTTGTTTCATTTGGGAAGAGGTTTTCTTTAAATCTTTTTTGTCTCTTGTTTCTTGGACCTGTGATTCCCATTTGAGACCTGTGCCCTCTTGTCCTACCCCTGATTCTTTCTCAGTTCTTCAGCCAGGCCTGCCCTCCAGTCTGAGTGATTCCACCTAACTCTACTCTATTCCACTTGCTAGGTTGTGACCAGCTTAGGCCCCAGTTAACTGTTCTTCACTGGAGAAGATTATAGAATATGTTAAATCATGTTAAATCATGAAAACATATAGTTTAAAATCTATATAAAGCTTTTGACTTTATTCAAGAACAAGTTAGAATACTAAAGTCATAGGATTTTAAAGTTGAATTATACTTCAGCAATTATTTGTTATATAATACTTTGAACCAAATGAAATTGCCTTTTTTTTAAGTCATGAATGGTTAAATATCAGCAGTTTT
The DNA here is from genome assembly GCF_964341445.2 of Mesoplodon mirus. Lineage (NCBI taxonomy): Eukaryota > Metazoa > Chordata > Mammalia > Artiodactyla > Ziphiidae > Mesoplodon > Mesoplodon mirus. The sequence goes on along the minus strand of NC_138988.1, from coordinate 76,652,616 downwards.
ATGACTCAGTGCAATACTAATTAGTTGTCACTAGAGAGAATTTTCAAAACTTTTTTCTTATTTTGTAAAATAACAATACTAATACTTACTTTATACAGTGGTTATAGAGGGTCATAAAAATTAGATATATTGTATATTAAAGGACTTAGTGAAGTTTCTGAGGCATAGTATCCTTTCTCTAAGTTAGTAGTAGTAAATGGTTACTATCGTGATTAATTCTAAGATAACAGGGCTATTTAATGGCATGATTTAGATTAGAATTGGATTGAAAAATCCATTGAAATTCTCTTTCAAATTTTCCAGAAAGATGCAAACATTTTCATATCCTAAGCTTCCCTCTTCTCCCACTCCACAGGGTGAGCTACATCTACTTGAAATAGGTAAAGATTTATGCCAACTTGAAATTGTGTGATAGAGTTGCTATTATGATACTGTCAATAATAATAACCTTTCAAGTTCCAAAACTGTCATGACATCTGATGGCTAGATAGCTGCTTTCATTTTTTTATCCATTCAAAATTAAATATCAGAGGACCCTGTTCATTGTATGCACAAAGTATAACTATCTACCATTCCATTTCAAAACATATTGGATTTTCACTATATAATCTACCAGGAAACTAGTAAGCTCCTCAATTTGTTGTACTGTTTTCACATCAGAACCACTTTCTCAGGGTTATTCTAATAGTCTTTAGTTATGAAAATTAATAACAAATTTATATGTGTCAAAAGTGATTGCTTAAGTCTCGCATCTGGATTAGCATACACTGAGTCATCCCTTCCTCCACCCCACTTACTTGTAATGCTTTTTAATTTGACACTCTATCTTCCTGGTAGAAGGAGCTCATGCAAGGCAATGTTCAGTCCTCATCACCACTTCTGTGGGGCTGTCACTTATGTCACCTCAGTAATGGTTTATGAGTATGTTTTAAAATAGTGATAGAATTTCCTGTGCAGAACTTCAGTTATAAGGGTTATAAAAATAGGACAAACTAATATAATTTGTGATTGCATAAAGTAAAGGAAGTAGAGGTACCATGGGGACCTAATGAATCACAGAATGGAAACAGTCTTTTAGCTGACTAAACATTCAGACTTTGTACTAAGTCAGAGCGTGGATATGTAACTCAGCACACCGGAACACACCACTCTGTGTTTACTTGGATGGGACAGAGAAATTCACAAATACCATCTGGGAAAAAATTCTTGGCTTATTTGTCTGTTTCTACTGTAGAGTAAATGAAGTACCACATATTTAGCATAAACAGACTGAAAGCACACCTGCTTTGTGGAATATACACACACATGTGCACACATATACACACACAGCATTGTTAAAAATATAGAACATTGTATGTCTTGAAAAGTGATTCCTTTCCTTCTTTTTTGCTTCTTTTTAAAGAGTGTATTGTGGAAAATTTACTAATTGTTTTGAATGGCACTTGTTTCTGATCGATTGCTCTTAATATTTTCTATTACTTAGCTGGATTTTCTCTCATATTACTACCTCATACCTCAAGAAATAGTATTGTATCTTCTGTTTTTTAAGAAATAATGTTTGTATTGCAGATGACAGATAATAGTTTTTAATCTGTGACACAAAATGGGCATATTCTAAGTAGATTGCCTCTTTAGCTACGTTTTCCCCGCCAATTCTCCTGGGTAATTTGCTACAGGCATAACCTAGAGGACCAACCAGGAAAGAATTTCCAGTCCTTTCCCAACTCTCAGCATGTCTTCTTTTTCTTCCTGTAGTATATTCTACTAATAGTCAATTGTTCAACTCTTCAAGGTAAGAGAATCTCAGAGTACAAATCGTTTATAGTTCCAAGTAAGTTAAAAGCACTGTTTCATATTATTATACATGGTTTTCTTAGCGGAGGTATAAAACAGTGTCTTGCCTCCTTTCCATGTGTGTCAAGGCTTTTCCTTTAGAGTTCTTCATTTATTCCTGCCGGTCAGCTAGGATCCTGTTACCTAACTTAAGCTAAGCTCTGCTAGCTACTTGGATCCTATGCCAAGTTTGGATTTCTGACCTGTGCTGAAACTCAGTTCTGGCTGCAGCTCCTATTAAATGCCTAATGTGTAGTTTCCAAGAATTTCGGATTTACCAAAGACATGCAGACCATTCATAAAATACCCTCTCTCCAGACTGAGTTGCATCAGTTAATTAAAATAGGTACAGATTTGTGCCAACTGGAAATTGTGTGACTGAATTGATATTATATGCTGTCAATAATATGCTTTTGATAATACCCATTTTTACAATTCAAAAAATACCATAATTTTTGATGGCTGTATAGCTACTTTTATTTCTCTATTTACTCACAGTTAAATATCGGAAAAATCACTTTGTTTTATGCACAGAATATAATTACCTACCATTCTACTTAAAAATCATACTGGGTTTTCACTATATGAATTTATCAGCCAAGTAGTAAACCGCGCAATCTGTTGAATTCTGTGTTCATATATGAATTGGTGTTCAAAGTTATTCTAATAATCTTTATGAAAACTAGTAAAGAATAAACTTAACAGGTGTGAGGAGTAACTATCTAACCTCCCATCTGGATTAGCAGGCACTGAGTTTCTCCTCCCCTGTTTGTTCTTCTAATGCCTTTCACTTTGGCACGTATCTCCCAACTACTGTATTCTCCTTCATCACATTTTGTGTTCTGTCCTGTATCTGAACCAAGAGACTTGTTTTCAGACTCCTGTTCTTCAGTACCTTTTCCAAGGTCTTTGAAAATCTTTTATTTATTCATAACCCTATATCTTCTTTTCCCAGAGTTGCTGTTTCTCTTGATTAGTGTGGAGATTATGCAGAGAAGAAGGAAATAAAAGTTCATATCCACTATGTGCCAACCAGTCTCCTAAACATTTTTTATATATTATTTTATTGTAGATACATAGGCCATTTTCCAGGTTTAAAAAAATAACAACTATTATTGCTATGTAGCTTTCTAACATAGTTTAACCCAATTTGACATGGCCTTATGTGTTATATAGATATCATTAGACAGCTTTATTTCCCAGATCCAAGTATTATGTATTAGTCTACAGTTGAAGAATATGTAACAGTTCTTTTTTTAAATATGTTTTTTATCCCTTCAGATACTCACATTCATCCTGATGTTTTATTAGGGGTTTTATTTTACTGACTGTGATAGGGAGCCATTTGTTTATGCTTATAATTTCAAACGTTCTAGTCATTTTTATATCTCTCGATGAATTTATAAGTCACATTCTGTTTCCTAAGAATGCACTAACTCTCCTTAGATACTTCTCTAGAGTAAGTGGTTCTGAATTCTAAGTGATGTAGATAATCTGAAATTCAAAAGATATTATTTATGTTTGAAGACTGATATAAAATTGACTTCGGATTTTTAAAGTGAATGGAAAGAGAAATAAGGTCCAGCAAATAAATGTGTCAATTAGAAAAGGCTTAAGAGAACATGTTAAGAATGTTTTTAGACTAAATTTGAAAGTAATGTTTTATTATCAGTAGAATCTTACTGACTTTGCACTTCTAATCCAGCTAAGAATCTGACAGTAAGCGACAGAAAGGCAATAGACACTACTGTAATCATGCTCATTACTCAGAGTGGGTTTAATCTAAAAGTTTATATATTTTTCTTTTTCACAGTAGAGTAGATGCAGCAGAATGGTGTGGAAGCAGGTGCTGATAAGAAGCAGCAAGAAGTTGGGAGAGTGTAGGAACTAAGAGGGAAATGATTGCTAAAAAACAGAACTACACAAAATTATAGGTATCTCATTGGTCTAGGAGTACAATTTAAAATTATGTTCCAGAAAGTATGCATTGAAATACCTAACATCTCCTAATACATTTCTTTGGTTGTAGAGACCATCACTCTTATATACTACAAGTATATTGATTGATATTCATATTGAAGGCTTGAAACAATTAGAAAAAATTGATACATTCAGGATACTCTTTGATAGTAAAGATAGTGTGTGATACACTTAGAAAGATGTCTCTCAATAATAAAGTTTATTTTTTTTAATCTGGAAATTTAGTTATATATAATATAGCATATATTTCTTAAAAGATCAAAAAACTTTTTTCCCTAAAACTTTGTATAAAGATTCCTTGATTTAGTAATGTCCTTAAGAAATTTTTTAAAGTATATTTTCTTTTTAAACTTTCAGTTGTGCATACTTTGAGAATGACATCTCTTATAATAAACATTTTACTTAATATTTGCGATAAACCTGGAGAGTTAGAAAATATTTTGTAGGTGTGGAAACTGAAGAACAGAAAGATTAAGCAACTTGGCAAAAGTCGCACAGTTTATAAAATAGGAGATGTGAAATTCAAGTAATTTCTTTTTCAGAGAGTTTGAGGAGTCTTTAGGATGAAAAATTCTGATTCTTTTATTCTGGTACTTACTGACTGAATTTACTGTGTGTCTCTAAGGTCCCTTCTACTTTTGAGTATTCTTTGGTTCTCTGTAGTGAAAGTATTGATTTCAGAATAGATTCATATTTTGCAGAGGGTTTATGGAGAATAGTGAACAAAAAGAAATGGTTAGAAAAGAGAAGCCCCAAGAAAAGTAAGTAGAACCTTCTTCTGGTGTGGAAAATACAAATTCAATATCAAGTATCTGATAAAGATATCCTGTATTTTAAGTCTGTAAAGAGAAAAAGTAACATTCTTCAACGTGAGAAATGGTCATAATAGCCAGCAAAACATTTTGGCATAACGAATAATTTTGTAACATTAAAGTAGGCATCATTTGATAGATCTCTGGACAAAGGTAATTAAATGTTAAGAAAGAAGAGATTAAAGCATACTCAAAAAAAGATATTTAAGATATTGTGTATTTTTCTGGAAATGTACCATTTGCTGCTTGCGTTGGTCATTGGCTTCAAGAAGAAAAGTTTTAGATGTTGTCAGGAGTAGAATTCCTATTTTTAAATATCATATAAATTGCCCAGAGCTTGCATTTTATGCCAAGAAATCAAATTTAGCCATTGGTTTATATGAAATCACCTTGATCAAGCCATGTGGATTTCCCACTGGAATATAATTGTTTCTTAAATGTATTCTGTAGAAAGGGATGAAAAAGAAGGTTGGGACTAGATATTCAAGGTCATTGAATTACAAACTGAGGAATTTTTATGTAATTCTATAGATTGCTGGGGATATTGAAGATTTTAGAAAGTGGCATAGTCAGGAAAGTGGATAAAATAACCTGGCTGTTTTATATAAGGTAGTGAAAGACTCAAGATGCCACTTCCAGAGAGGTCTGTTTGAAGAAGGATGTTGAAGTATTTAGGCGAGAGATATTACTACCTCTGAGTTGGATGGTGACAGGTTTCTGAACTACATTTGCCATCTGTAAACACTAATCCACTATGGCTGTAAATTAAATTCTGTATCTGTAAGAATAAACAAATTCAAAACAATATATCAATCAAATCCATTATGACAGACATCAGTGTTTATCTGAGTAAAAAACAGGTAGAAGTTCTGAGTTCTGAGTACATTTAGATGTACCAATTTGGCATATTCTCACTTACTAGTCATTGTTCTAAATGGGACCCTCCTGGTTACTTTTGCAAAACCCACAAGAGCTTTTGAACCTTCAGCTGGGAAATGCTGGTAGAGTGGAAAGCTTTTGGAGACAGACATCCCTGGGTTTGAATTTTGGCTTCCTTCATAACTTGCTAGTTATGCATTATTGAGTGTTATTTCTTAATCCCTTTGAGTCCTGGTTTACTCATCTGTAGGAATTTACCTACCTCGTAGGCATTATATAAGATGATGTACATAAATGGCTTAGCACTCGTCGACACTGTTGATGAAAACATGATTTAATTAATGCCAGCCAAAAATTTTAATCAAAAAACTATACAATTGGAGTAACACAGTGTTAAGGGCAAAGACACTAAAGAGCCAGAAGAGAGCTTGAAGAATCATATGCTGTATGTATTTCTGGGGCCACTTTCCTGGCTTTGAATGTCACACTGTATACAGTTCTGTCTTGATTTCTCCTACTTCTACTTCTCACTCCTGGTATGCTTTAGATATCTTAAAATTCTCAGATATCAGTTTAGATAATTTGTTATATGTGAATTTCCCTGTTCTTCCTTGTCTGTTCCCATCTAACTTGATGTCCCTGAGAAGAAACCGTCAGATGCGGAGTGGTTTAAATTGCCTTTGTTTGAATCCTGGGACTTGGAAGGCTTTTCCATAAGCTTCATGCTTCTCCTCTTATGACTGCAGTTCAAATAGAACTTAACTGTCAGTGAAACAAGAGTTTCTCCATCAAATACTTGAATGTTCTCCTAAATGATTTTTTGAGTCCCAACATTTTGTATTTTAGTGATGACTACTATGTCTAGTTTTTTCCTTTCCCCCAAATGAATGACTTTCAGAATATTGTATGAAGAAGTTTCCCAACATGCTTGAAAAACACATGGAAAGATGTACTAAGTAGATAGTAACGTGGAGTTTGAGAGATAAAACAGAGAAATAGATAAATGGGTAGGTGAGAGAGGGTTCAGAGGACAGAAAAGAGAGTTCAAGCCCCCAAAATGACCAGTGTGCTAATGAGTATAGATTTATTATATAATTATTTGGGGGCCTAAATCAGGTATTTGCTATGAATATACTTTATAAAATATGAGGCACTATATTTTATGAGTATTGCTAATAATAATATTTTCAAAACCTATTTTGAAAATCTTTACCCTGAAGAGTCTATAGAGAAAGCTTTTTATCTGAAATATTGTTATAGTTAATAGATGCAGTTTTTATCATCAGTATTAGCATTCATAGTTAAGTTACAACCTCTAGGTACCAAAATTTGGGGAGAGTCAATCATCCTTCCTGTGCTCATGTGTTCTTTCCTCTGTGAATTGACCCTGTAAGCATCTTAACTTGTAATACCTTGGTATTTATGTAGGAAACTTCGGGGAAAAAGTTAAAATTCAGTATTTTCAAATTAATCATCCAGCATAGTTTTTTTAAATAATTGTTTTCTACCAACTAAAGTCATGCAACATAATACTTCCATACTTATACCTGTATTTAACACTATTCTTCAAAATACGTATTCTTAAAAGTAAAAGTACTTGCTGTGCTTTATGTAACTGAAGTTACAAAAGACTTGTAACTTCTAATAATCAGCTTAATCTGATCTTAAACTCTTGATGGTTTTGGGACAGGAATTTTTGTTTTAAAGAGCTTGTTAAATGAATTATGCAATTATAAGTAAATGTGGTCACAGCTGTTTTTGATTTCTTTGTTATACACCTGATTGGAAACAAGTTTTTAAAAATATTTTTCCATTTCTTACACTGACACCTAGTGTTCACTATTCCTGATATCTTGAATATCGAAATTTAGTTATTAATAGCTCTGGAACTAGAATTACATTAAAACTTCTTTTTTTTTTTTTTAGCAGTGCACCTGTTCACAGACCAATAACTCCTATTTTCAACATCAGTGAGACAGAATTTTTTCTAGTTATGTATATGACACCATTATGAATCAATTGCTGAGGCTATTTTGAACACAGCAAAACTCAAAGGAGCATAGAGTTTTAGAGGTGAAAGGAACTTGAGGAGGTTTTTAAAACCAAGATTCTTAAGACCCCAGTGCTTTGTTATGTACACAGTTCCTTCAAGTCCAAGTGGATGGTTTTGTTTATGTGAGTTTGGTTCCTGGGCGATAGAGTAACAAATCACATTTAATCATGTAAGCATTTAAGATTTGATATTAGTAGTTGGCCAGGAAGTAAGACTGAGTTGTTTCTGATTTTTTTTTTATTGAGGTATAATTGACATAGAACATTATATTAGTTTCAGGTGTACAACATAATGATTCAATATTTGTATATATAGCAAAATGATCACCACAGTAAGTCTAGTTAACATTCGTCACCTTACATAGTTAAAGAAAATTTTTTTCTTGTGATGAGGACTTTTAAGATCTACTCTCTTAGCAACTTTCCAGTTTGCAATACAGTATTATTAACTATGGTTACCATGCTGTACAGTTTCTAATTTTTGTAATGGGTGACCTTGTGATGTTATGTGTATACTATTTCCTGTGACTTCCTAAGGATAATTTAAGTACTCCAGCCTTTCTGGTAATACACTTTAAAGATCTAGAAGGTTAGTATCAGATTATCTGCAATTAAGTGAAAATGTATATATAAGTTGGAGAAAATTTATTTATGCAGTAAACAATTGTTAATCCAGGTGGCCAGTGCACATAGTGAAATTTGTTCATTTCATTTTTTATATATTTTATTAAAGTAGGGAATGATATTATTGGTAAGATTAAAATTTTAGAGAAGCTTAAACATTTAATTTGCTTAAGTATTTACAAAGTCAGTGACAGTAAATTTCAAGTCATTTCTAATTTAATTTGCTACAGACTTCAGAGTATTTGAATATAGAAATGTATCTTTCAATGGAGTATAATTTTCTCATAAGTAAAAATCAAACATTTTAAATATAGGAGATAATCATAATTGAATTAGATTTATTGTTAGTAATAGTTATGATGTTTCTAGGTAATCTAAGAACTTTGAGAGGGGAACTCTGTCACACGAGCTGTTGTTTTATATATAATTTATAGTTTATATTTATTATGTAATTAATATTTATAATTTATATTTATCATCTGCTATTTGATAGATACTGTTTTTGATGCTTGAGATAAGTGTCTAATGAGGTCTTCATTCATATTGTTTTGGTTAACAGAAATGATAAGAATAAAGAAATGTAGAAAGAAATTACAAAAGAATTTTGATTACCATTTCTTCATTTTTAATAATTTCCAATATATTTCTCACATTATTTGGGGGCTTGGAATTTCTGAATTACTGTTTTCAGGATTATCAAGTTCACCCCCAAATCAACCAAGTTCTTGGAAAAGAGATGCCTGGTCCCTTTAACTATGTGACATGAAAGGACCTTGTCAGATATAACAAAAATGAGTAATGAAGTAGGTAGCAATTGTGGAGTACATAGTTTTTCCTTGGCTTAAATGTGTTGAAGTTTTTAATTTGGAATATCAGCATCCATTAATGTTGAATGAAGATTGGAGCAGTAGTAGATAATGTACATAAATACAGTGATTCTCTGTGTATAGATACTTCAGAATATTTAGTAAAATATTTAAGTCTTTCTGTTGTAAGTCAGGGCAGTAGGATTCCAAATCACATTTTTCCTAGGCACTTAATTAAAATGCGTAATGTGGCACTTTTTTAATTCATAAGTTCATTGGCTCCCATTTTATTCAAATTGCTTATTTCATTTAGAAGCCCAAATAAAATTAAAGAAAGGCATCACACTCACATATAAGTGAGTAAAAGTTCACCTGGCTTTTTCCCCTTTCTGTTCCAGGTGCAAAAATTGGTCGAAATTGCTGGGACAGGCAGTTATTTTTAGAATAGTTTCTGGTTTAATGTTTTTTCAGGCCCAATAGTAAAATATTCTTCAACTACTGCAATTTTATATTGCTACTCTCAAAGCAGAACTCTGTTAAAAATAGTGTATAATTATGTGGATTCTGATATAAGTAAAATCCTGTCTCCTCAATATACTGTATATACAAGAGGTTGAGTTAGACTGGATGGGATTGTTGGCCTCACATGGGTTTCATCATTCATTGGTTCATCAATGATTTACTGATGACTGTGCCAAAGTGTTGTTTCAGGCATTGGGGATGTCATGGTACATAAAGCCCCTGCCCCCATAGAGCTTATCTTTTGGTGTGCAAGAAAGATAATAAATGAATAAATAATATCAGATAATGTTAACTGCTATAAAGAAAATAATGCAGTATAAGGAAAGGGAGAGGTAAAGTTAGATTACTTCAGAGGAGATGGTATTTGAGTAAAAAATTAAATAATGTTGAATAGAATACCATACAGAGATCTAGGGGAAGAGCATTCCAGACTGAGTGACAGGAGGTATAAAGGTCCTGAGGCTGGAATGTGCTTCAAAAACAGAAATATCAGGGTATTTGGAGTGAAGTGAGTGGGGTCAAATGGTAGGAGATGATGTGTAAAAGGGAGGCAGGGGCCAGATTATGCATGCATTGTGTTGCTCTGTGTCACTTTCACTGTTTGTACGGACAGAAGTTTTTAAAAGGTTTAATTTACATTGATATATCTTGCTAAGGAGTTGCATTTTGTTCAAAGTCTGATAGGAAACTACTAAAGTTTATAAGTAGGGGAGTGATTTGTGCTCTCATTTAAGGGTATTTTATTTATCTTTTTTTAGAATTTATTTGACTTTGAGGCAAAAGCACTTGAGTTTCAAAAATACTTTTGTCCAAGTGAAGTAAATTCACTAATTCTTTTTTCACCATTCCAGCAATTTCTAAATGTGCAGTACAGTATTTTCAACCACATGTACATTGTTGTGCAACAGATCCCCAGAACCCTCTGGATGATTTAAGATTTTTAAAAGATCACTCCAGCTGGCTGTAGCTGTTTTGGAGTGGAAGCAGGGAGACTGACTAGTTAAGAGACTTCAGTAGTGGTTTCTGGTAGCTCACTCACTGTACTGGTGAGAAGTGGTCCAGTATGGCTTTATTTTGAAGGTGGTATCAACAGGACTTGCTAATAACAGAGTGGATATTAGATGTGAAGATACGGAAGAAATCAAGGATGACCTCTAGAATGTTTATCTGAGCAGCTAGATGAATAGCAGTTTGGGGCCACAATTTAGCATTTATGTGTTAAATGCATTTATCATACTAAAGTTGAGAAACCTGTAAGACAGCTAAGTGGAGGAGTAGAGTAAGCAGTTTAATATATGATTTGAATTCGTGAGAGAGGTTGGTGCTAAAGATAAAAATTTTGTAGTCATTGGCATACTAATGGGATTTAAAGTCATATAAGGTAGTATGAGGTCTATTAGGAAGAGAAGAGAGAAGACAGAGAGAAGACTGGAGAGCAGCCCCAGGAGGTATCCCAACACACACAGGTTGAAGAAATGAAGACACAGGCCAGGAGATGAGTGACACCAACTGTATGGTATCCTGGTAGCCAAATGAAGAGAGTGTTTCAGATCCTGTTGAGAAGTTGACTAAAATGAGGACAGCGGGTCGATTATTGCATTTGATAAGTTGTGGCAAGAATAGTTCCAATTCAGTGGTGGAAACAAAAAGTCTTTTTAGAATTAATTACCAAGAGCCCTGGAGATGAGATAGTGAAGGCAGAAGTAATAGTCAATCCTGAAGGGATTTTTGCTCTAAAAGTAGTATAAACGCATCCTGGCTTGCTCAGGGAGTCCTGCTTGGTGCCCATCATCCTAGCATAATTATTATCAGCACTCCGTTTACTGTCAAAGACTGAGAGGGGGTGTGGTATCAAGGGAGGATTTTAGTGAACCTGATTATTATTCTAATGGATCTAATAATATAAATGAAACCTTACAGTGTATATTCTTCTGAATCTAGCTTCTTTTACTCAACATCATGTTCGTGAGATTCATCATGTTGTTATTCTCGTGCAAGATGGCATTCCATTGTATAAATTTGACAATTTATTTCTTAGTTTTGATAAATACTTGGGTTAATCCAATTTAGAGCTATTATTAAAAGTGCTCCCATGAATATTCTTGTACAGGTATTTTGATGAACACATTTTTGTCGGTTATACTTAGGGGAAGAATTTTAATATAGTAGGATTTGCTTTTCTAATACTTGTATAATGTAAGGTAGGTTGGTATTCTACAAAATGACTAAGGTATTATTGTATTTTATAATTTAGACATTCTCAAAAAGCAAAGCAAAACCTGATTTTAAGTCATTCCTTTGGCTCAACTGTATTGAGGTCTTCTGAATGTCTTATATTGTACTTTAGGGGTACAATGAGGGCTAAAACCTTCAAAAAGTACCATATAGGATGACTTCTGTGGATACCTTACTGGAGAGGTTATATATAGTCCAGCAGAGGATATGATAAATTATTAAATGAATATACTACTAACGAAGATGTAATATATGAGATGTTATAGTGGTTCAGTGAGAGAGAAATTAGTTCTTCCTCTAAGAATCAGGAAAAACCTTATAAAGGAAATAATTTTTGTGCTGGGCTTAGGAATTAATGTCTGATCTCGTAGAGACTAGAAATAATCTGGGAGTTAGATAGTGGAAGGTATAGATAGGAGAATAGTTCGAGAAAAAGGAGTAGTTCATTTTGAGGGGAGTATAGCATCCGTGAAGAGAAACAAAAGGAAATAGAAATTTTAAAACTCTGAGACCATATTTAATAGAAATTGAGAGTCTCTTGAAGTTTTGACCTTATTTTTTTCAGTTGCTGTTTTTAGATGACAACCTAATATCAGTACATGGAATAATTTGGGGCAGAGAGACTCTTGTTGGGGGCCCTGCTGGGATACTGGGCATTTAGACTCCCAGGGCTTGACCTTAAGTTAGGTGGTTATAAGATATGGTGTGGGAGCGTGGCGTATGCAGTGGAGAGCGAACCTTTTGTTCTGAGCTGATAATAAGCAAACGTTAATGTTACTCAATAGGCTGCAACTTAATCACTTTGGCAGGAAAGAAGAGCTAATAATTAAAAGTGTTCATGTAAATTTTTTAAATGTTTGGCCATGTATGCTGATTGTAACCTTATTTCACTCTATTATAAAAGTACAAAAGCATTCTGATGCTAAAGAATCTTTGACTTTGCTGGCCAGTGTTAGGTGGGAAGAGCTTATCTGTACCACAGAAAACATCAGAATCTCTGCCCAAGTTGTTTTTTTCCCTTCATATAGCGTATGCTCTATGATGTCAGACATAGTAACAGGAAGAACATCTCCATCTGGTAGTCATTACCTGTAGCTTGTATGTGTCTTCTGGAAGTTAACTTTTAATGTTAAACAAAGGAAGCTGATCAAAACCAGCTGTAAAACCTTTACATAGTTCATATTTTATACAGTCAGCATTAGGTTACCATTCACATAACTGCATGTCTGAAGTTTAAAAAAAATAATAAGGTAAATCTTTTCCTTTTATTAAAATAAATGTAATCCTGATTTTATAGTTGACACAACTTTAATTGTTTTCCTGTTTGGCAGGAAAATTTAATGCAGTTGGCATCATTATGTATGTATTTTACACACCTTGGAGAAATAATGGCTCATTTATTAACTATATGTGCCACAATTAATATATTTTGGATGTAATCAAAATAAAAACAGTAGGTTGAAATATAATTTTCTAATATAAAATTATGGGGTTAGTAAATGTAGAAACGCTCCAGCTAAACACATAACAGGCCATTAAATGTATTATGTGAACTAATTCTATAGATAATGAAAATTACTCTAGTAATACCTTCTTTGACACATGGCATTTATTATAATTTTAGATACATGCAAACACAGTAATTTTAGATCATTATTGGTTATGATAAGAAATGACTCAGAGAATTTTAAATCACAATGACTTTTTTCTTTAATTGAACTTAGAAGAACTAAGGAGTTTGGAAAAATCGGAACATTCTGGGCCGTGTTTTGCCTACTGTTGGTACATTGTGTATGTTTAATAACAGTTTCTTCTGCCTGGAACTTGCAGTTGTTATATTTAGAGAAATTTTGAAACCACAAAGAAGCACATGAATTTGCAATAGCACATGCTTTTGAAATATCTGTAACAACAGTGTTGAGGGTTTGCTACCATGAAATGGAATTTCCTATCAAGAAAATGCAGCAGATAATGTAATGACTCAGGCATAACAATCGAGGTGGAAGACAGTAAGCTTTTCTCTACCAAAGAAATATTTTGAAATTCAGTGGTTCTTTTGCAAGTGATTAGCGCTGTTTTGTTGGAAATGTTCTAGTCTGTAGCAACCTAAGTATTGCTCACAAATACCATTTAGGCAGAGAAGCCAAGGACAATTCTGACCATCCAAGTATAGCACCATATCAAAGTGTGACCAAGATTTGACAGTCTGTTGTATAGGTGCTTTTCTCAGGCCTTGGTTAACTATCTAGCTTTAGAAAGGTATTCTAAAATGTATAAGCACATAAATAGAAAGTAATTGACAGCGAACATTAATAATTATTAAAATAATGTAACTGTAGTTTTCATTTCTGCAAATAGGGGCGTACTCTGTTTTTAAAAGATATGGGATATCTTGTATGCAGAAAAAGTACTGGACAATGTTACCATCAGAGAATTGACAAGTTACCATTCCTTAGGAGGGAGATTTAAAGAGTGTTTTACTTTAATCATAGTATTTGTATTGGAACATTTAAGTCAATTTAAGATATGTTCATATCTAACACAAAAACAAGTAATTTAGCACATGCTAGGAACTCAGTATATGTATGTCTATTAAGTTACTCATTGTCTAAAGAAGGCTTGGCTAAACTCAATACTTTTTCTTAGACTACATATATATATATGTTTTATATAGAGAGAAAGAATATATGTAAATATGTACATGTATTTAATGTAAGTAAATATACAAATTTGTACATTTAAAATTAGCACAAGAAAATGCACGTTTTAGTTGCTCAGTTCAGGGAGCTTTTACAATTCTATATTACCGTGTAACCATCACACCAAACTAGGACTAACATTTCCATTCCTTAAGGAAATTCTCCTTTCCAGTCACAACCTGCCTGCTGCCCCCAGGTGATTGCTCTCACCATAGATTAGCTTGTCTGCTCTTAGATTTCATGTAAATGGAATTGTATAGAATGTACTTTCTTGTATCTAGCTTCCTTGGGTTTGTTAGTCTTTTTATTTCATACATTCTAGTGGGTATGTATTGTTATCTCAGTGTGCTATTTCCTTAATGATGAATGACATTCAGTACCTTTATTTCTATTTCCTTAATGATGAATTATATTCAGTACCTTTAAATATGTTTATTGGCCATTCATACGTCTCACCTTGTGATATATCTGTTCAGTTTTTTTGTCTGTTTTTTTCATGTTATTTGTACTTCCCATGCTTTGTCCAATGAATCTTTGTGTACACCAAGATCATGAAAATTCTCTCTCAGGTTTTTTTCTGGTATTTTTATGGTTTCGATTTTATGCTTAAGTCTGTGATCTACATTGAATTAATTTTTACTTGTGGAATAAGATAAATATTGGAGCTTATTTTTCCCATCCAGTAGTTACAGCCACATTTGTTACCCATGTTTCAGCAACATTTTGGATAAAAGACCATATGACTTTTAAATTATTTGTACAATTCATCAACATTTCAATTCTCTTAGCTCCTTTTAATTTAATTACAGTTTGTCCACTAGTGAATTCACTAAACAATACCTGCCCACAACATTTCAACGAGTTGGTGTCATCATGCATTCTAGTTCTCTGTTCTCTTCCATTTGTATACTCATAGACCAATTACTTCTATTTGTCAGTATAGAGTGACTTTTGGTGAATTTGTATCTAACTTCTATCTTAAAGTTCTCCTCAGAATCTCAGTTAATCTGTTTTTCCCGCTCTTCTCAAAGCTAAGTGTAACGACAAACCCCACAAGCCATAAGATCTTAAGTATTTTCTAAAACTATTCAGCTGAATTTTTAGAACATGATGCCCCTAACGTGTTTTAGGTGTGGTAGTGTAATGTAATGGTTGAAGCCCAGTTGCTCATCGATATAAGATTTCTTAGGTTTCTGTGTTCATTTTAGAAACATTTTGATGACTCCCATAAGTTATCAAAACACTGATTTGCAGTTTTTCAAATTAAATAATCTTATTTAATTGAGTAGTCTATTTTCACCCTAGACTTAATTTATAAACTGATTATAATTAATTTGATCTTTGGATTAAGGCTGATTTTTATCTTTATTATTCTTCTCTATAGTTTCCAAGCTTTCCTTGATAAACATGTATTGCTTTTATAACCAGGAAAGAAAGAGTAGCCATTAACAATGTCCAAGAGTGGAATATGTTCTCTAAACTTCTGTCAATGCCTAATTAATTAACAGGACATATTTAGATATCAGAGTATTTTGGCTAATGAATTTTCAAATTAATATAAATAGAAGATGGAGAAAATTGGGCTTCTAGAATGCTTTGAGTTGGTGTGTTTAATTATATTGTTTGGGCTATATGGATCTGTATATTTAAATAATACTGCTTGTGGACTACCCATACATCTACTATGTAGATAATGAAGACTGTCTGCTGAAGTATCAGCCAAAATGTTACTTATGAGGGACAAAAAACAGACTACAGGGGGAAAAGTAATTTTTTTCAAACTTTTATTTGGGTAAATAACAGTCGAGAGCATGAAGAAATTTTAGAAATGACAGGGGAACAAATGATACCATTGTTTTATGAACTCTGAGCTGATTTTTTTTTTACCCTGGAACTTTCTGATGTTTGAATGTATAGTGACACAGCTCTCATTTCCTGAGTCCTTCTTGTAAGATAAAGAGGGGATCCAAGTTTGAAGAGTGCTTGTCCCTGTCTGGGATTAAAACCCAGGAGCTGACTGTGGAGCAGCCTTGGTAACAGAGGAACATGAGTACAGGTGACTCTGCATCAGAAACAGATTCGGAAGAGTCAAACTTCTAAGTCAGTGCTTCCTAAACTATTTGAAGTAAAAGTCCAGTTTTTATTGTTATTGTTGGTATTTTTTACCCTTACCACATTTATAAAATATAATAAAAAATCATAGTGATGTCAAATATTATAAAAGTTTCTAAACATTAATTTTCTGTTCTTGTCTTGCTGAAGACTGACAACAGTTTGTGATGTGGTGCTAGTCAGGGCCCGTATTTTTTTTTTTTGTGTGGTACGTGGGCCTCTCACCGTTGTGGCCTCTCCTGCTGCGGAGCACAGGCTCCGGACGCGCAGGCTCAGCGGCCATGGCTCACGGGCCCAGCCACTCCACGGCACGTGGGATCTTCCCGGACCGGGGCACGAACCCGTGTCCCCTGCATCAGCAGGCAGACTCTCAATCACTGCGCCACAATGGAAGCCCAGGGCCCGTATTTTGAGTGGCGCTGATAAGAAAGCATTGTATCACTTTAATTGGCAGTGTATTTTTTTTCTTAGTGCTAAAATAATGGTGATCTTAACACTTAATGATAATAGAGGTTTGATGAAATATTTGGTATATATGGCTTAATTTCTCTGAAACCAGGGTTTCTGGGGTCAGACTGCCTCATTAATTTGGGGGCAAGTCCTGTATCCTCAATCTCCTTGTTGTAAAGTGGGGATATTATCATTCCTAACCTCATTGCATTGTTTTGATGATTAAATAAGAAAATTCATGGCAGTTGCTTGGCATGACATAGTAGGAGTGTTATATATATTAAGCCATATTGTCACTCTCATCCAGACTTTTTATCCTAGGAACTCAATGACAGGCCACTTTAGAGGAGTGATTAGCATGCTAGGTCCCATTGGGAAAAGTCACAGGAGATTACCTCTCTTTGTAGAGCTGGCTATCAAGCACCAATAAACTCAGGTTTAATTCAGGGAATACCAACAGCCTGTGAGTTTCTTCTGGTAGGTTTGCACATCAGGTATCTGTGTCAGATTTAAGGAGGGATATCTATACGGGCTGAAGTAGGTCTTTAAGAAGCAATTAATACAAAGTCAAGATCTGCCTTTCCAGGGAAAGGGATCCAATAAAAGCTAAGATGGGTCACCAGGACTCAGTTTCAAGAGACTGATGTTCATGACAAGACTCTAGCCCTAGAATAAAACTGGAGTGCATGCTAATAACCAGAAGAGGTACCTGGTCAGGAGGTATGGTATACATGACAGAGTTCTGGGAAAGCTGTGTCTTGGTTGACATGTGAACATATAAGAACTTATTGTGCACACTGGATATCAAGTTAAAACAAGAGACTCTCTTTTGCCTTTTTTTGGCTGATGACTCCTTCTCATTGGCTCCATACCTAGGAAGATCTGAGTTTGCAGGTTAGTGGTCTTTAACAGATGTAATGGGCAAGGCAAAGATAGACAAATAATGAAGAGTTATTTGGTTAGGTAGGTTCCTCACCTGTGACTTTTGCAGCTTTTTCTAAATGTTTTCTGAACAGTAATTTTAAAATGTAGATTGGAGCTTCTTGATGTTGACCTTAAGGAATCCTCAGTTCACTGTCCTACGGAATGAATAAAAATGTGGGTTTCCCAGATGTCTGTTAACCATGGCTTCGTTATTCCTGTCACTCAATAAACTTGAAACTCTTGCCAAATAGGAACCTGCCTGAAAAGAAGATACATGTCTTTCTAGTACTTTATCCATTTTTCTTCATCTTACATTTTCCAGAAGGCTAGACAGAAATAAGATACTGAAAAACTTCTTTTTCAGTCAAGGGTTTATTACTCTTTATCATATTTGTTTTAATTTAAGTATAGTGAACATACTGATTATGTTAAGAATAAATGGCAAGAGAAGACATAAAGGAATATGAAGTTTGTTTTGTGGCTCAGATGTTTGTTGTTTATGCTTCATTTCCTGTGATTTCATTGGTGGTTTTGAACTCGTGGGCATCTTGCTGTATACTGGTAGTGACAGTTGCTTCCATGTCATCACTCCAGTTTGTAAAAAGAAATTGCTTCCATTTTGAGATGAAAGGATTTAGTTTTCCCAGTTGTTGTCCATGCATGCAACCCCTTCAGCAGAAACTTATGTCTCTGAACACTGAATAAGAATAGATTGATCCTATAGTTTACAGACTGGCTTTGGGGTGGTCTGAAAAAATCAGAAATCTACCTTTTGATCTAAAAGCTCTATAAATTCTCATAGATTTCAACATGTTTTAACTCCCGTCTAGATAGTGACTGTTCCTTGTATAACATGGGTTTGTTGGGTAAGCAATGATCTTTTTCCCCTTAAATTTCCAGATTATATGAAATAAATAATGATATGCAATTTACTAGATTCATAGCCAATGAAAATGGGCAGATTTTCTTCAATGCATTTGGTAACTTCAGAGCAGGCTCTGTTAGAAGTCCTTTCTTGGAAACAACTGGCCAAACGTAGTGTATTGATACATGGTATTCATCTGAGGTCTCTTCTGCAAGTGGCCACTTTGTTGCATAACTTTGCTGAAGTGAGCGGAGCCATTTCCCTCTCCCAGCAGTTAACAAATGCTGCTACCAGTAGCTACTGGTGGTCTCCTCTCTAGGCATAATTGAAGAGGTGGAATGGAGTTACTGTGTTTTTCCTTTGTGTCAGAGTAGTTACCTAAGACCTGCAGAGGAGAAGGTAGCTCAATATTACCAAATATTTTTCAAAAAATAAAACCAATTCAGTTACTTTAAGGGTTCTCTACAAAATATAATTTTGTTAAACTGTGGATTTTTTGGTGGTTTCCTCCCACTCTTCTCATATATCTCAGATTCTTTTGGTATAGTGCTGAAGCAGTTACTCTCTAAAAAAAACTCTTAACAGGAACTTTCTAGGAAATATGGAGGCGACTATGAGTATACTGTTTCCTTCCATTAGTTTACATGTACTTATATGAATCATACGTACATTTTTTCCCTCCCAAACTTCCTAAACCAGGCTAAATATGCTGTGCCAATTTATAAGGGCCTATAAATCTAAGCAGTATTAGGACCGCAGATCCATCCTTTTTTCTCGCTCTTCCTACAACTGTAAAATTAGTCCATGTGGTGATCTCTGGATTTCAGTTCTAGCTCCCCTTCTGACACATGCTGTTAATCCGTAAACACAACTTTTATCATGTCACCCCCCCCCCCACAACTTGAGCCCCCCACCTCCCACTCAGAACGCTATACTGTTGTTTAACACCTTCTGCTTTGGTTTGTTTAATACCTTTGTTTGTATTGATACTATCATTGTGGTATTCACAATTTGCTGCCTTGTTTTACTATCTTTGTAATGTTTTTGGTGACAGGATCCATAATTCTCTTTATCTCCCCAACTTCTAATTCAGCATTTTATAGTCACATATTCTATATTTATTGACCCTCTGCTGTGCTCTGGGCACTGTAAAGTACATTGAGGAATCACAGACGAAAGCTGTAAAATACACTCC
Organism: Mesoplodon mirus; assembly: GCF_964341445.2. NCBI lineage: Eukaryota > Metazoa > Chordata > Mammalia > Artiodactyla > Ziphiidae > Mesoplodon > Mesoplodon mirus. Next base: position 76,632,628 of record NC_138988.1, on the reverse strand, counting down.
TAAGAAGCTTGAACTACTTTGATGCTCCATATAATGTTTGTTGGCTGTAATGTTGGTGAGTATCTCATAATGCTAAGGAATTTGTCTAAGAATAATAATTTTATAATATTTACCAGCATGCTCTGATTTATGCTTTTAAAAATTGAGGGCTTCCCTGGTGGCTCAGTGGTTGAGAGTCCGCCTACCGATGCAGGGGACACGGGTTCGTGCCCCGGTTAGGGAAGATCCCACATGCCGCGGAGCGGCTGGGCCAATGAGCCATGACCTCTGGGCCTGCGCGTCCAGAGTCTGTGTTCCACAATGGGAGAGGCCACAACAGTGAGAGGCCTGCGTACCGCAAAAAAAAGAAAAAAAAAAAGAAAAAAAGAAAAAAAAAAGAAAAAAAGAAAAAAAATTGAATTTATTACAGTATACTAATTTTTATTATTTTAATTTTTGCAGTATTGTATGTGTTACTTTATTTCGTAAGCACTTTATAAATTACTTTGTAAGATACATGGTTCAACTTTTGAAAAAAGTGCTACAACAACCTTAAGTTTATCATGGGCTGGATTGAATGATTAGCTTAAAAGACGCATCTGTATCCTTTATCCTATCAGACTCCAGTGTAAACACTAGGTAAGGTGTATATTCATATGAAAATTTGTGTACTCTATATTTGGAAGTAGATTGATTCTGGGTACTGTTTAAATTGTTTATGAAAATTTGGTATGGAATAACTCTTTCATTTTAACAGTGTGTAGATGTTCATATAACACATTATCACTCAGTTGAATCCCCTTCAGTTAGAATTTGGGCTCTTGCCAAAAAAGCACCTCAAGGATAAAAAGCTTACTGTACCACAATTGGTTTTGGAACAGAACTCTGAATTTAACAGCTCAGAACAGTGGGTGCCTCTTTCAACAGTGGATAGCATGGCTAGAATTCTTTTAGACGTGAATGTTATTTAAAATATATTAGTCTAACGTTGATTTATATACTCATATATAATGGATTTTTAAACTATTATACACATATAACATTGCAAAAGTTTAAAATAATAAAAATTATGGACATACATTGTAATAAATTCTAGTTTTAAAAGTATCAACAATTGATAATTTCTGAATAGGATATGTTCCAATGTAGTCTACCAAAAATTGTGCTAAATGTTGAAGGAAAGCAAAGCACAGATGAGCAAAACACAGATCCTACCCTCCTGGAGCTTCCTGTCTCATTTCTATGAAACATTATAAGTACCATAGAAGAATACAAGGAGCTTACATATTCAACCAAGGGAGAGATCAGATCTACTTCAAAGATCAAAAACATCTTTATAATGCATAGGGAATTTTGGGGTGAGTTTTGAATCGGATTTCAAGTGGAAAGATGGATAAATTAAGAGGGCAGGCATTCAAGGCCAAGAGGAATAGATAAGTGTGAACATGTGCATTTGAACAACTTCACTAATTAGTTAATAGTGAATAATGAGTTTGGCTAGAGGTAAGAACGATGAGGGGAAAAGGGTAATGAAACTGGAGAGTAGCTGGAGTCATACTATAGACTTCTCAATGTTTCTCAATGACAATTATGCCCTCCTTTTAGTGGGAAGGGTTAGAACCTTAGGATAAAAGAAAATCAATGTGTATGTGAGGTTTTAAAGAACCCCACAGGTACATCTAATATGGCCTTTCAGGTATGTGTGCTCCCTAAAATTGAAAATCACTCTGTAGACTCTAACGCTTCATGTCAGACACTACTCTGAGTACTTTGCTCACGTTAATACCATCTGTATTACAATGGGCCTGAGCCTGTCTCCCTAGTCTTAGACACTTATGAGCACTTCACATATGCATCTGAAACAAAATTCCTTAGCTTACCTTCAGATTCCTCTTTGCCAGCAAATGTTTAATTTCACATGTGGGGATACTGCCTTTTACCGAGTAAATAAAACTAAAAACCATAAAGTCATCCTTGACTTCTTATTTTCTCTGCTTCTCTCTCCCCTCACTCTCTCCCCTCTCTCCCTCCTACTCCCCACTCTCTCTGCCTGCGCCTCACTCACTCACACACACACCTTTTTCTTGCCTTCTGCCTTGCTTATACTTTCTAATGCCTAGAGCACTCTTTTTCCTTTTCATACTCTTCTCCCATCCCTCCTTTTCTGGTCTGTCTTGCCCATCAAAGTGTGACCTCCCTGAGGATGAGGACCACATTTTAGTCGTCATTGCATTCCCAGCCTCTGGTGTAGCGTCCAGTACACTGGAGATCCTCTCAGGAGTGTGAGGTAAGGTACAGTCAGTCTGTGGATTTGTTTCTCCTGACAGTAGGACTAAGGTAATGTCTGTTAGTAATAATGGGGCATTTTCTAAGAGCTGTATTTATGTAGAGGTTTTGTTTTGCTATTGCTTTAAACTTGGTTAAATAAGAGTGTCTGCATCCAAGGTGTTTAATTATATTGACAATCATCATCTACTGAGAAATGCAATCTGTACAAAATTCTGCCATTGGTATGATTGAATTTTTGCAGAGCTATTGAAACATATTCATGCCATAATTTGGAAATTATATTCAGCACATTCCTAGAGAACCTTTGAGTAAAATTTGGTATGAATGTGTATCTGTTTAACAATCTTTCTTAGCTCTTAACACCTCTTAGAAACAAAATCTTATGCCCTTCTGTAATGTTAATTTAAATTTCTGAATGAATCAAACACGGCAAAACAGACCGTAACAATCTTATTTTAAATATGCTTTTTCAAACTTAACAACTCCATAATGGCATAATTCTTCCACCCCATTAATTTCCCATTTCAGAAAATGTGTTTTAAGTCCTGTATCACTGACTCATCTCAAAAAACCTTTTTGTTCACTTCCCAATTATAACTAAAAATATTATTCCATCAATAATACCTAGATCATTCCCTCTGATTTCTTAAAAGATCTGGTTCATTTTTCTGTCCATCATACTCCTCTTGGTCAGTTCAGTAGTTACATACATGATCTTTCCAATACCCTGGTCTTTCACTTTCATTTCTTTTTCTCCAGTGATATGGTCATCCAGCCTACTTCAGCCAGAATTCCCATGGTCATACCTGGGACCTTGTCAACAATAACTGCACTCCCTCTACAATTTCACTTTAAAGTATTCTACTCTCCAGTCACCACCTCCCCTTATCCCTCACTTATTTTTAGATTTCATGGTCAATAATTATAATCATTCCCTTGCATGTGCGTTAATTCCCCTTTGTGTTCTACCTAAGAAATTCCCCTCTGTGTTTGAACAAATGCAAACAATCCAATGAAAAATGGACCAAAAAACTCATGAAGACCCTTCTTAAAAGGACATTTGTGAATAACCAGTAAGCACATGCGAAGGTGCTCAACATCATTAGTCATTGGGGAAATGCAAATTAAAACCAAAATGTGATATTGCTATATCTCCATTATAATGGCTAAAAATAAAAAAGTTGAAAATGGTTATCGTTGGTGGGGATGAAGAGCTGATGGGAATGTAAAATGGTACAAACACTTTGGAAATCAGTTTTGCATTTTCTTATGAACATATTCTTACCATAAGACCCTGCAGTTCTACTGTGTATTTACCTAAGAGAAATGAAAAGCCAAGCGAAGAGAAAAAGGTCTGCACAATTACTTTTACGTGATGGTTTTAAATAGCTTATTCATAGTTGTCCGAAATTGGAAACAACTCAAGTATCTATCAAAAGTGCAATGGATAAACAAATTGTGGAATATTCATACAGTGGAATACTACTCAAGAATAAAATGAATGGACTAAAGATGCCACAAATAACAAGGATGAATCTCAGAAAACATTATGCTGAATGAAAAACTCCATACAAGATTACATATGGTACGATTCCATTCATATGAAGCTCTAAAACAGAGAAATTTAATCTACGGTAATGGAAGACCTATCAGTAGTTGATGGGGAGTAGGAGTGATTGACCACAGAGGGGCACTGTGAGGTTTGGGCGTTATAGAAATGCCCTAGATATTGATTGTGGTGGTTAGGGCAAGGGTGTATATATTTTTCAACACATCAAATTTTCACTTAAAAATGGGCATTTTATTATATGTAAATTGTACCTTAGTAAAGTTGACTTCTACTTTTTTTTTTTTTTTTTTTTTTTTTGCGGTACACGGGCCTCTCACTGTTGTGGCCTCTCCCATTGCGGAGCACAGGCTCCGGACGCGCAGGCTCAGTGGCCATGGCTCACGGGCCCAGCCGCTCCACGGCATGTGGGATCTTCCCGGACCGGGGCACGAACCCGTGTCCCCTGCATCGGCAGGCGGACTCTCAACCACTGCGCCACCAGGAAGCCCCAGTGTCATTTTTTGAATATAATAAAACACTAAGATGATTCAGAAGTCAAAAACATATTAAAGAGTTTTCCCAGTAAAGTCCCATGCTTTTTATATTTATGTATATACACACATACATATACACATATTCAGACACATTTACATATATGCATACGTGTGCATATATTATATAAATAATATAGATATCTTCACAAAGATAGTATTCTTTATAAATTTTTTTGCCCCTTTTTGTTGTTGTTTTTTTAACGTTTAGCAGTATATCCAGAGAATGACTCCATATCAATTCTCTGTAAGTTGAGAATTCATTCTTTTTTTCCATAGCCAAATAGTGCTACATTATGTAACTGTACCATAGTTTATTCAGCCAGTCTCTATTGTATGGGCATTTAGGTGGTTTCCATTATTTTGATATTTTAGTATTTACAATATTTTGTATACAAAATAAGCGATGGCGAATAATTTGAGCATACGTTTCTTGCATACTATTGGAGTTGTATCTTTAGGGTCTATTTTCAAAGTGGGTTTGCCTGGTAAATCAATGTGTTAATCTTGTTAGATGTTGCCAAATTTCCCTCCACAGGGCTTGTACCATTTTACTCTCTTACCAGCAATGGCTGAGAGTTCCTATTTCTCTATCCTGGATAGTAAAGTCAAGCTTTTGAATTTTTATTCATCTTATAGGCAAGAAGTAGTATCTCAGTGCAATGTTAATTTGTTTTTCTCTGATTTCAAGTCAGGTTAAAATCAATGTTTAAAGGCTTTTTGTAGATCCATTTCTATGAACTGTCAGTATCTTTTGCCTATTTTTCGAGTAGCTTCTTTTTTTTTTTTCTTGGATTTTTACTAGTTCTTTACAAATTAGGTATATTAGTCCTTCGTTCATATGTTGCAAGTGTTTTTTTCCCCAGTTTGTCATTTGTCTTGGTTTTTCTTACAGTGATTTTTGCGTGTAAAAGATTTTTGAGTTTGTAGTCAAATGTACCATCTTTTCCTTTATTGCATCCACATTTTAAAATCACAGTTTGGAAGCATTTCTCCATACCAGGTTGTAAAAGTTTACTCATATTTTCTTAAGGTATTGTATGACAAATTTTTTTACATTCATATCTGTGATCCATTTGGAGGTTATGCTTATATATGATGTGAAATATTGATCCAATTTTTTTTTTCCAAATGGCTGTCCAGTTGTCCCAACTTCATTTATCAAATGGAGTTTAATAATTTCTACCTTTACCCCAGTGATTTGAAATACCATTTAGAAATGTAACATACTGTATTTCCATATGTCCTTGGATCCATTTCTGGACTTTCTATTTTGTTATGCTAGTCTTTCTGGCTGTTCATATGCTAATACCACACTTTCTTAGTTATAGAGACTTTATAGTATATTTTAATAATTTGGGTAGGGCTAGTTCTCCTTCATTGTTCTTCTCTTTCAAGTTTTTATTGTTATTTTTGCATGTTTATTTTTCTCCATGAGTTTTAGAATAAATTTGGCTCCAGATAAAAACATATAGATGTTTTTATAGGGATTTCCTTGACTTGATAAATTATGTACGGTAAACTGACATCTTTATACTATTGAGTCATCCTATCTATAAATAAGGAATGTTTTTTTCATATGTTCAAGTCTATAATAGTTTCTAGGAGTTTTAAAAATGTTTTCCTCCTATAAGTTTTGCGCATTTTTTTATGATGTTTAGTCCTAAAGTGTTTTTTTTTCACCGAAAAAGGGTGTTCTCTTCCATTATCTGTTTATAGTTATTGTTTGTGCATCTCAGAGCTATTGATTTTTGTATTTTAATGTTATATATCTGTGTTGCCTTATTGAATCATTCTGTTGTTTGAATCCAATTTTTATTAGACTCTCTCAGTCAGATTTCACCCTCCCCCACCTCCTCTGAAACTGCTCTTATTGAGACAAGAGACCTCCATGCTGCTGAGGCTGGTGGTGATTCTCAGTCCTCATCTTACTTATCAGTCATATTTGATAAGTTATACATTCTCTCCTCTGTGAAACAGTTTTTTAATTTGCTTCTGGGGCACTACACTCTTTTATTTTCCTTTGCCTCACTTTCCTCAGGCTCCTTTGCTGGCTGTTCTTCTCAGTCTGGAGTTTCCCAGGTATTGGTCTTAGCACTTTTTTGCTTTGTCTTTACTCTCCCTCCTGGCTATTCTTTTCTAGGATACTGTTACCAGATATATGCTGGTAAGTCCCAAATTTGTATGTCTAGCCCAGACCTCTTAACTGGTCTCCAGACTTGTATATCCAGTTTACAGTAGGCTTTACAACTAGTCTCTCTGCTTCTCATGTGTCCTCCCTAGAGTTTAATCTCAACAGAGCAGACAGAATGATCTTTTTTAGATGTACGTCAGATAGTGTCACTCTTCTGCTCAAAACCCTCCACTGTTTTCTCATCTCACTCAGTATAAAAACCAGAATCTCTTGGAGCTTCCCTGGTGGCGCAGTGGTTGGGAGCCTGCCTGCCGATGCAGGGGACGTGGGTTCGAGCCCCGGTCAGGGAGGATCCCACATGCCGCAGAGCGGCTGGGCCCATGAGCCATGGCCACTGAGCCTGTGCTCAGCGGAGCCTGTGCTCCACAACGGGGCAGGCCACGGCAGTGAGAGGCCCGCATACCGCAAAAAAAAAAAAAAAAAACAAACCAGAATCCACAGTCACCTTGAGGCCCTACAAGATCTAGTTTCCCGCCACATTTCGTCATCCTTTACGACTTTAACTCTGTACATTCCTGCCTCGTGGGCCTCCTTGCTGTTCCTTGCCTTTGGGCCTTTGTATTTGCCTTGCCTAGAACCTCTTTGCCTAGAACATTCTTTCCCTAGGTACCTGCCTGTCTTGTTCCCTCACTTCCTACAAATCACCTTCTCAGTGAATTCTTCCGACTACTCTGTTACCAGTAACAGTACCCCTCTTCCTTCCCAGTGGCACTTCTTATGATCACCTGTCATACTGCTGCCTTTTCCCTATTTATTTACCTCTTTTTCCTTACTAGAATATAAGTTCTAAGGTGAGAAAATGATTTTAGACTGTTTTCTTTTCTCTTCCCACTGTTGTATCCTCGGCTCCTTAAATATTCCTGGCACGTAACCAGTGACTGATAAATATTTGGGTTCTTCCTGCAGAGTATCAAGACTACTTTCCTGTGGCTCATAAACCTTTAGAGAAGGCAGTGCTCTCAGTGATGATAGCCTTATAGACTAAGAATATAACCATCTAGACAGGCTTTAAGTGACACACTGGTTTGGTTTTATTTTGTTTAGATACTGACATTAGGAATATCTGATAAAATTCATTTATTAAGTCCTATTTTTCCAGAATGACTGCTGGTTCCACTGCTAAAAAAAGAAAGAAATTTAAAAAGCTAAATAAGAGCTGCGTTTATGTGTACATATTCTATACAGATATCCATGTTCACACATATTAGAAGTTCAGTGCCTTATTAATTACAACTGTATAACTACATCCCATAAACAAGGTGGTTTGGGGTTATGACAGTATTTTAGAAGAATTTAAAGGTCTTTAATACTTTGGTGTTTTTGGCTTAAGAGGACAGTGTGTTCCCCCAAGGGCATGGGGAATTGAGTTCCTGAATTACTGAGGAAGAAGCAGCTTCGTTTCTTATAACATTGGTTCTCAAAGTGTGGTCCCCACAGACCGCTGACGGGCTCCTCGGGGTCTCTGGGTGGTCTCCCAGCTGGTTTCCTCTAAGGTTTATAATATGACAGTGTCTGCAGTCTGTTTTATGGCCTGGATTAATAATTTACTTAATGACATTTCTAAAGTATTTTCTCAGATGCCATTCTTCCCATGAGTAATGATGAGGTTTCTTTTCAGTAGCAAGCGAGTATAGATGGGGTTGGTGGTCCACTCATTCTTTTTTCGTCTCATGAAATAATCCACAGGGTGAGATTGAGAACGGCTACCTTAGAGATAGCAAACTGTTTATATGATTATTAAAGCTTTGAGAAGTCCTTCACTGGCAATTTGAAATACTAAAATAATTTTTTATAAGTGAAATGCCAGTTTGCATGATTTAAAATGACTCTTCATCTGGCTACAGGGTGGTGGCTCTGTTTTCATCCTGGAAGAAATCATGTCTAAGAATCTAAGATCATACTTTCAGTTGGCAGCATAGGGTCACCTGGCCTGAAACCCAGCAGGCCTAGATTTATTCCTGATTCCATCACCTAGTAACTATGAGACCTTAACCAAGTTATTTTCCATCTCTGGAATTACTCATAAAATGTTGAAGTATTTATTATGCCACATTGACATTCCTACAATAGTGCCTGACACATCCATTCATTCAAAAAAAATATTTTGAATGTGTATTCTAATGCTAGATGCTGGATAAGATGTGATTCCGGACCTCAAGGAATTTTGCAGATAAGTGGTACAGATAGAAAAGGAAATCTCCCCTTCTGGTTCAGAGCCATCATTTATTCAGCAGTGCTCCAGGCATTCTGAGAACAGGGGATTAGGAGGGGTTTCCTAGAGGACACGAAGCCTGAGCTGAGTTTTGAAGATTGAGTAGGAGTCAGCTAGACACAATTGGAAAGGTTATTCAAGCCTGATGGAACAAGAGATTCAAAGGCATAGCAGCAGGACTTACGTGGAGAGCTTTTGGCCTGGTAGCAGTGAACAATGGCTGGGGAGAGGGGTAGGCGATGAAGACAGACATTGGATTTTGACAGGGGCTTCAGAAATCAATAACTAGACACTACACTGCCACTACTTTTTTACTATTATCATTTCAGATGGCTAGATGAGTGAGAGGGAACTGTAGCAGCTCCACTTGAATGAAATCATTTAGCTCACTTTGTTGCAAGTACAAGTAGAGGAAAAAATGTCTTTTCCTTGACTCACATACCTGAAATCGTTAGATTCTCTTCCTAAGTTACATATTTCTGAGTTTCTCATTTTTTAGAAAGGCAATGAATGAGTGGTTCCTGAAAGCCCTTCCACCTTGGAAGGCTGACTTGTTTGTAACTTCAATACATTTAGTAGTCAGTTTTCTTCAGTGAGTAAAAGCTGAATTTCCATGACCAGCGTGTCCCAACAGTTACAAATTTGAAATTAGTGAAAGCTAAATTAATGTGATTTTATCAAATAATAGTTATGCAGAGCTATAATCAGGTCATATTTATTTATGAATTTCCGTATGTTTATTTTCAGCTTCTGAGATGTATGTATGGGCTCCCACACTGGGATAGGTTCCCTAAAGGCAGGCTGAGGCTTTATGCTTTACAGTTTTCCACTCTTTTTTTTGTTCTTAACTCTAAATAGCATGTAACATAGTGCTCTGCAAGGAGAATAAAGGACATGTACAGAATTTTGTCAGAAAGTCTTTTTTAACTTAACGTATAAGTCTGATTATTGCTCCCTGTGGGAATTTTACCTAAAGAGGAGAGGGGCTTTTTTAAAAGAACTAACAACATTAAAATATTTATTTCTACTTGTGTGTGTGTGTGTGCTTATGTGTATGGGTGTTGTTGTTTATCTTATTTTCATGGATGGAGAATAAAAGGCAATTAAATGGGGATTAATTGAGTTAAGGATTTTAAATTCTCTTTGTAGTCAGTCTTGGTTTTTTGTTTGTTTTTTAGATATGTCTCCCAGAACAGAATGCATTTTACGTGATAGTCCAAATAACCAAGGAGATAGAAAAGATCCTTTTTACATATGTAGGCCAGATACTATACTGTTTTAAATATTTAGGAAAGGAAGATAATGCCACTTGGTAAAGTCCTTTTTAGGACAAAATGTTAAGAAAGGGATACTTCTTTAATAAAAATAATTACATGTATATAACTTAGTACTAGTAGTTTCTTAAGCACTAAGGTAGTTTTCCCTAATAATACCTTACCTGGTGTGCCCTCCCTGTTCTAGGCAGGTAGTAAGCAGTCTTAAACCATGTTCTAGGCATTTTGCATACATTTACCACTATAAGGGGGAATTAGACTAAATGGATTCTTAAGTAAGTTTGACTTTTTAAACATCTTTTAATAATGAAATTTAATTCTGTACCATAATGTAATGTATTCTGTACTTACTGTCTAATACAGTTGACACTTCTGGAAGATGTGCTGCATGTTTCTTAATCTTTAGTTTTTTTTACCTTATTGCATAGGTCTCTGGAGTATCTTTGTACCCTTATAGGAGAAGCCCATAATCATCTTATAATAACCTAAGGAGAAGTAATTATTATTATCTCACATTTCAAATGAGGAAACTGAGGCCCAGAAAGACAAAGTCACTGATTCCTAAGAATATAGAAATACCTTTGTAATGTCCTGTTGGCACAAGACAGTTTTACCTGGTTTCAGGACTTGTGACTAGTAGTGAGGAGGAGATGTTTAGACTTCTTTTTTTATCAGTCAATGCAGGATAAGAATAAGGGCACATTCTCTCTTTTCATTTTGTGTTCCTTGAAATTTCCGTTTCATAAGCAATTTTCTGACTTGGAAAGTTTGCCATTTACAATTTATTAATTTTGAAGGTTTATAAAGAAATGCATCTGAGTTAAACTTCGAACTTATAGACTTGTAAATTAATGAAATATTGCAAATCTATGAAAAGCTTATGTTATTAATTATATTGGTCTTTGTAAACTAAGGAAGTAGATATCCAGAAATCTGAGTTTAGCTTTACATATCTACTCCTTGAAGGCAGAGACCATGGCTATTTTTTTCAGTATGGTAACCTAGCTCCTAGCACAGTGTGTAGTGTATAGTCGGCACTCAATAAATACTTGTTGAATAAATGAATGAACGAAGACAAATCGAAAGCCAAAGCTTGCTTTAGTCTTGCTTCTATAAGACATGACACAAAATTGCCACCTGTTCTCAGTTGAGATTTCTTGGCTAAAATCAATACTAACTCACTTTTGAAATGGAAGAAATAAATGACACATCAAGATCTTGACATCCAACTTTTTGACCACACATACAAAGGAGAAAAAAATCTCTCAAGAGAGAGGAGACTGGGACTTCCCTGGAGGTCCAGTGGTTAAGTCTTCGCCTTCCCATGCAGGGGGTGCGAGCTCAATCCCTGGTCGGGGAGCTAAGATCCCACATGCCTCGCGGCCAAAAAACCAAAACATAAAACAGAGGCAATATTGTAACAAATTCAGTAAAGACTTAAAAAATGGTCCACATCAAAAAAATTTTAAAATCTTTAAAGAAAAAACAGAGGGGGTGGGGGGGGTATAATTAATGTAAATGTAACAAACCCACAGCTGTTGGCTCGTTGGGGGTTTGTATTCTGGATTCCTTATCACTGGCAATATATTTAATCAATTATGCATCGTAACGTTGTGGTGATTCTCTGTCATTCAGCAGAATTATTGATCATCAGTATCAGGAGAATATAGTAGAAATACAATATTTAGTGTGTTGCTCAAGAGCACACATTTCTATTTGAAAAAGGTTTTTGTTTCTGTTTTCAGTGCTATAGTCTGTGTAAGAGTAAAAGCATTCAGAGAAGATAGGACTTGGCAAGTATATACTTTCCAAATAAAGTTCAAAAGTTCTGAATGCTATTTTAGTAAAATAGTTTATAAGATCATATCAAAACTTCTGAACAGCTAATATAACTAATCATGTGTTTTTCCGACTATTCTGTATCTGCATGTACATACATGGATTACATATTTAAACTCTTACGTTTGTGTTGGGTTTTGAGTGCTTTTCTTAAATTTTGTTTTACTTTACAGAATAGCATTGTTTTTCTAACACAATAGATTTTTATATTTTCCCCATGATACTTTAGACCCGGGGCCAGCAAACTATGGCCCGTGGGCCAAATCTGGCCCTTTGCCTATTTTTGTAAATAGAGTTTTACTAGAACACAGCCATGCTCATTCATTTATATATTGTGCATGGCTAGATGTGTGCTACAGTGGCAGAGTTGAGTAGATGTGACAGAGAGTATGACCTGCAAAGCTGAAAATATTTACTCTTTGGCCCTTTACACAAAGAGCTTGCTGGCCTCTGCTGCAGATCACATGAAGGCTGTGACCGCGTCTGATCTGTCCATCACTGCTCATCTGCTTAGTGCCCTGCTAGAGTCTGGCCAACTCCAAAATCCTCCTGCAGGTTAAAAAAGCTGAAAGCCTTTATTCTTATTTCCATAACCATTGTCCTGAACTTGGTACATCTTGTAAATTTTATCCAAGCATGGCAAAGATAAATCCTACTTGTCTAATAAAATTTTCTTAGGTGTGTTATGTCAGAGTTTTTTTGTTTGTTTGTTTTCTGTTTTTTAAGTAAACTGATGGAAACATTTCAGAGCAAAACCTAAGTTCTTTAATACTACAGAAATACATATAAATCAATCCTAACAAGCAGTTTTTTATTTCTTCCTTCAGTTTTGACATTGCTATTTTATGGTTGATTTTTGTTGAAAGCCTTTCACACCTTAGGAAAGTAGATTTGAAATGTTTAGGCAATGCCTATCCACATAGTAAAACACTTTTCTTCCCAGAGGAAGTATAGTAATTTATTCTTTTAGGGGTGTTGTGACTTAAATGCATCTTTTTCTTCCTGTTTCTTGATCCAATGTAATTAAATAATAGATTTTATTTCATAACTTTTCAGAAGGAATAAAGGGGAAATTATGTTCAGCAGACTTGTTTATTTTTTTCTGTGCCCTTCTAAAGTTTAAATGGGATCCTTTCTCTCTGCACTAAAGGGCAGTAAAATAGCCCTTTCAAATCAGTGTTCTTGGAAAATGAATGTTAATTAAAATACACTTTAAGAACAGAAACCTAATTTTTTTCTGAAATATCTAATGGTTAAATCTAAGTTAAATGCTACACTGAAAATAATGCTAAGATTTTTAATAACATTTAAAAATCAGTGCCATAATATACACACAGTGAGGTGTAATTTAACTAGTTGCCAACTTAATCCTTATCAAGTAAGTCTTAGTTTTTATACCAAGAGAAGCAGGTACTTAAACCTTCTAAAAATCATGCCTTCCCTTCAAATTGTATTTTTTATCTAATATGCTACATTCACTTATTTATGTTATATATGTATATTATAACATAATATACTTAGGTTATGTATGTATAAATATACAGAAACATCAACATATATAAGGTTTTCCCCCATTGTTACTTTTTTTTTATAAAAATGGGACTATATTATATATACTTTTCTGCATCTTGTTTTTCTTGCTTAAAAATTCTTCATAGCAATTCCTTTCAGTCAACTAGTGAAACTCTATTTCATTGTTTTTTAATGACTGCAGGATGTACCATGACATAGGGATACCGTAATTTATTTACCTTTTCTCTGTTGATAAGCATTCTTTTTTCATCATTAGTTTATTTGATTAATCTTAATATATAGTCAGATTCTTTTCCTCATATTCCTGTTAGCAATAGAAGTTGTAACTCCTTTTCATTTTTGCCTGAATACTGACTGGAAGAAATAGCTCGTTTTACTTGAATTTGCAATCTGATTTCTGGTAACTCTGAGCGTCTTTGTGTTGGTTGACATTTGGATTTGATCCTCTTTAAATTGCCTGTTCCTATTCTTTGTCCATTTATCTATTGGATTATTTTCTTATAAATTTCTAAAAACTTTTATTACATATATTACATCTCTTTAATTTACATTGCAAAATTTTTTCAAATATTCCATGAAAGTGTTTTAAATTTTTATATAATCAATTGTGTTTATATTTTCCTTTTTGAACTTCCAGCTTTCAGTAAGGATGTCTTTCTAAAACTTAGATTGTATACATTGTGTCCTAGACCATCTTGTAAGGTTTTTATTGTTTTGTTTCTTGCTGTGTAACAAACCACCTCAAAACATGGTGGGATTAAAATCAGAACTTATTTTATTGTTTCTCATGGTTCAGTGACTTGCCTTGACTGGGTGTTCCACTCGTCTTGCTTGTGGTCTCTCACATGGTTGTGCTCTGGTGGCACCTGGAGCTAAGCCATCTGGAGTCTTGGCCAGTATTCTTAGGAAGGCTGGACCTCTCTGCTTCACTGTGTAGACTCACAGCCTCTCCTCTCCATCTGGTCTGGTCTCTTTATATGGTCTGTCAAAAGAGTCTTACATGGTATCACCAAACTCCCAAAAGTTTGAAAGTAGAAGCTTCCACAGCTACCTGCTTACCTAGGCAGGTAAGTCCTGGAGCATCGCTGCCTCTACACTCTGTCCATTAGTACGAGTTGCAGGCAGCCCAGATTCAGTGCTGGAGAGAAGTACATGAGGGCATGTGGGCATGAGGGACTTCTTTGGAGACCAGCCGCCACAATATCTACATTTTCTATGTGAGCTTCTAGCCACGCCTACAAATGTCTTCCGTACTCTTGGATTGTATATATAGTTCCCTAGATAATCTTTCATGATTTTTATCATTTTGTCTTTTACATTTTAAGTTTTTCTTTTTTTTTAAGGTAGTAATTAAAACTGTCCAAGCAGCAAAATTTATTGGTATTGCACTACTAAGAGTAAATTTAACATGATAATGTTTTTACAGAAAGCCAATGTTTGAACAATCAACTGTAAAAATGTTTTAAAATACAAAGGAAACCTTCCATCATTCAGACCATATTTAAGGTAAAAGGTTTCTTATTTCTCAACTGGTGTTACTTACATCAAAAGCTTTCAAAAAGAGCATAACTGTTAAGACACAGGACTTTGTTCATTTTCTCAGTGGAGAGTACAGCTGGCATTTCTAGTCGACTTTGGAAGTTCAGTAATCCTGCAAACATCTGAACTCCTGGTTCATAAACATGAGTCACTGGAAATCCTTTACTTATGATAGACACTCAATATAAGTGAAAATCAATATAAGTAAAATCCTTATCCTTTCATTAACACTGAGGGGAAAAGAGAAAACTATTCAGTCAGAATGTAATAAACCCTGAAACACAAGAAGTAATACCACTCTAAAGGTTGTCAATTCATTTCACTATAAGGTGCACCAACAAGGTTGGTTTTGGGGTTCCTTTTCTGCTTTTCCTAAATGTTTGATAATCAAAACAAGCACCAAAAACTTCATTACTACCATGGACAGAATCACTCCAATGGTTTACTTACACAGTCTTTCTCTAAACATTAAAATGCCCTAGAAGGTAAAGTAATAAAACGCTGCTATAATTAAGGTAAAAATTAAATGTTAAATCATTTTACATGAGACAAAAATTATTACTGAATAAAGTTTACAAACCTATTTAGTTATCACATTTACTCTAAAGTTCAGTTTTCTCAAGTGGAATATCGTGTTTAGCGAAACCATTTCATTAATTTTTTTCTACCAGATTTTGTAGGTCCCAAATTACTTGTTTAACATGACTCAGCATAAATGTCTTCACCTTTTTCAGACTAAAACCTACTCCCAAGAAAACTGTTTTAAGACTGCGTATCTTCCATGAACATTACCTAGTCTCCACAGCATCAAAGACACTTCAAATCTTGTTTTGGAAATAGGCGGGAAATATAAAGAAATCAATTCTTATTCCCTTTCCCATCCAAACTAAACTGTATGCCCTTATTTTGATGGTCACTTAAGTTAGTTAATACATGAACCATAATTCCATTTGATTAATCATTTTATTCTGAAATAAGACTTTAAAATTTTCATTAAACAGGTAAAATTAAAAATCTGAGTTGTATGAATAGTTAGCAAAGACAAATTTTTTATAAAGTATTAAGCTAATAAGCAAACTTCAAAAACAATTAGAAAAAATATGTATATTGTGTGTGTGTGTGTGTATATATATATATATATATATATATACAAATATATGTATATGCAAAATAGTTCATGGTTTTATTTTCCTTCCCTATTTATTACTGAAGAAAAACAGTTTATAATATTTATAAAATGGAAGTCAGGTTAGCTGTCTCCTGTCCTAACTTTGGAATAAAATTAGCAAAAAAGTAAAATTAAAGAATCAGTTCTTTGGGCTCTCACATTTGAAATTAAAAGGTACTTGTACAAGATCCAAACACAAACCTAAAATGACCACTAGAGACAGCAGTGCCCTGGGACAGTAGTGAAATGTACAAAGAAAGTCTGCCGATATGTCTTTTGTGCTTTTCTATCAGTGCATGTCGTATGTGTTAAGACATGAAGAGTACTGCTACTCTTTTGTTCCAAAAGTATTCAATATTAACACATCTAGCTAACCAAACTGCTGAGGAATAGTTACTACCTTTCTCAATTTCATTCACAGTTGAGAACCTTTGCTTCCATTTCCTGCCATTTTCAGTTTTTAATTCATCTGAAATTTATTTTTATATATTGAAAAAAATAAAATCTTTTTTCTCTTCAGATAGTTAGCTGTGTTTCAAACCATTGATGAAAAATTCTGTTTTGTCACTGAAATAAACTGCCCCTTTCCTTCTGTCTTAAATCCTCATCTATTTCTAATTCTGTTCTACTTTCACACATAACCTCTTCCTTCCTTTTTATTCCTTTGCCTTTCCTTTTCTCCCTCCATCCATCACCCCTCTTTCACTGCAGCCACTTTGACTCCAAGTGGGAGGTGTTCTCCTCCAAATAAACTATGTGATCCAGCGATAGAAATTGTAATTACAGATTACAATTATAAGTTTTTTAGTCATTGTTTACATTGTTTTGACTCTCAGATCACCTGACTTCTTAGCTGAGTTGTGTAGTATACCATATGTGCATTCACATACTTGTAATTTTTGTTTTAGTTTCCTTGAAACAGTCGTCTTAACTTCTTTTTAGTACTATATTTATCTACCAGTAATTCCTACCCAGATCTCCTCAAGTGTGTATCTCCTTTCAGTATAAATTAAAAAGGTGTGTGTCCCATAATTCCATCTTTGTTAAGGAACACCTTTCCCAGCTCCCTCCAGTCTGGAGAGGTTGCTCTTTCTGCTCGTTATACATCTGCCAGCCTGAGTAGAGCTACTTTCACATCATGGGAACATCCTCCACTCTCTGTGGGATCACTTATGTCTTACATTACTTCCTACAAGGCAGTAAATCAAGGAAAATTCTTCTTGTTTCTTGGTTTATTCCTGTGTTTTGTTGGAACACATTGTCCGTTAGCTTCCTAAGAAAGACTCCACAGAAGGTGAATGTTTATTTAGTTTGCATGTCTTAAATTCTACCTTCACAGATTTTTGACTGTTTGCCTATGTGTGAAAACTTATAGGTTAGAAATTATTTTATCTCAGGATTTTGAAGGCATTTCTCCATTACTTTCTGGTGTTAAAAGTTGTTGTTGTAATGACATTCTAATTATTTAACCTTTACATGTAACCTCGTTTTTTCCTTTCTTCTGTAAGTTTTTAGTATCTACTGTTTGTCCTCAGATTTCTGAAATTTCATAATGATACATCTAGAATGTTTTACATGACATGCACCGCTCCCCCTTGGCCGCTTCTCTTATTTTAGCCCTGACTGTTTTCCTCTCCACAGCCAGACTAGCCTCCTTTCTCTTCCTCCAGCATGATCACGCATGGTCTTGTCTCAGAGCCTCTGTGCTTCCGGTTCCCCCTGCATGGAATGTTCTCCCAGATATCCGTGTGGCTCACCCCCTTATTTCTGCTCAAATGTCACACTAATAATGAGTCCTTCTCTGATCACCCTGATAAAATAACAGCCCGCAGCCACCCCTCCCGTACACCTTATCCCACTCACTCTTTTTATTTTGGCCAAGGGATTATTATGACAATTTATTTATTATTCGTCTCCTGACCACTAAAATATAATCTCCATGACAGTGTGGACTTTGTCTGTTTTGTTCAGTGTTGTATTGCTTAGAATCGTGCCTGGTTCTCAGTGGAAATTTGGGAATGAATAAGTGAATGTGACTTGGTGTGCCCTTTTACATCCATCATGTTGAGCAATTAGTAGATTCAGTTTGTAATCTTATGTTCTTCAGTTCTGGGAAGTTCTCTTGAATTATTTCTTCACCTCCTTTTTCTCTTCCAGAATTCTGTTTCAGGATGGTAGACCTGGATTAATCCTCTACTTTTTCATTTCTTGTCTTAGTTAATTACTTACACTATATACTAGGTTAAGTGTGTTGGAGAAGTAAAAATGCAAAGTGAGTTTTCTACTTACGATTATTTTTTAATCTATAGTAGTTACTTATATTTTTTACCAACTGGCATTATCACAGAAGTAAATCGTTTGGGGTGGTTTTTTGTTTCTAATTCATAGCTATGACTGTGGCAATACATATGTAAAAAAATTATTTAAACAAATACATGTCATAAATATTGATAGGGGCAGGGAAAACACCAGAATCTATAAGTATATGACACCTGAATCCAATTAGTTGGTGAAAATTCCCCTTCCAACCTCCACCCTTACCTATAAGGGGGCAGAGAGAAGAGCTTCTAGTCAGGTTCTGTGCTAGTAGTTTTCACATTAACTCCTACATACATCCTTTTGGGAAGAAAATGACTAAGGTACAGTAGGAATGAATATTTCTTGAGAATTTGATACGAGAAATGGTACCAGCCACTTTGCATATATAATTTAATATGGTCCTTACACAATTCTGAAATACAAATGTCATCACATCCATATTAAAAATGGGAAATTGCAGGTAAGACACATTAATGACTTAGCACAAGGTCACACAATCAGTATCAGATCTGAAACATCAACTGGTAACTTTGAGTTTAAAGTTTTTTATTTTATTGAAGTATAGTTGACATACAATATTATATTATTAGTTTTAGGTATACAACATAGTAATTTGATATTTTTATAGATTCTATGCCATACAAAGTTATTATAAAATATTGACTATATTCCCTGTGCTGTACATTACATTCTTGTAACTTTGAATTTTATATCTAGTAGTTTGTATCACTTAATCCCCTTCACCTATTTTGCCCCTCCCTCCAACACTCTCCCCTCTGGTAACCACTAGTTTGACCTCTGTATTTGTGAGTCTGTTTCTGTTTTGTTATAATTGTCTTAATAGCATGTTAAGACTTCTAAAATAATTGCTATGTGTCTAAGAGTAGATCTGTATGGGCCATATGAAAAATTCTTTTCCTACTCCAAAAAACAAAACACACTTACACAAAAATATTTACAAAAAATTATCAGAGACTTTAAAAACTCCATTAAATCTATATTGAACTGCTAATTCTAAGTCCTGGAAAAGTGCTACATGTTGACTGGTCGATTTACTGAATTTTATATATTTAAATATTATTTTATATAAGGATACTATTAAGTATAGTTTACATGAGGAAAATGGAAAAGTTAGCTGTCTACTAGCTGTGGGATACAGTGGAAACAGAGAGATATTGTCTGACAGACTTGGTCTAATCCCATCTTAGTCATTTTAATGCTCTGAGCTGCTGATTCCTTATCTAAAATACTAATATCGCTTAACCTGTAAGATTTTTGTGAAGGTTAGAAAAACTAACAATTTTTAAAATATGTAAAAAGTGTCAGACACCTTGTAGTGTATTCAATAAATGCTAGTTTATGTTCTTGTTACTCTTAGTATTGGTGCTATCCTTTCTAAAATTAAGTATTGAAATCTGTAATTACAATTTCTATCGCTGGATCACATAGTTTATTTGGAGGAGAACACCTCCCACCCATTTCTATATTTAAATTTTCTGAACAGAAATATTTTTAGAATGGGATGAAAAACATTCTGCTTTAGGTGTTTGGGGGAAAAGTGGCCCTAGTAAGGTTATCCTTGATAAATCTGAAGACTCACGTGATAGTGGATATCTCATGTTTGTCCCTCCAGATCCGCTATTCACCCTTCCTCCTTTTCTGTAACCTGGGAGGCTCATCTCTTAATCTGCTTGCCCTCTCACTTCTGGTTCAGTGTGGCCAGTAGGAGATGCCAGCAGGAGACCTGAGAGTGGTATGAATGTAAGGCCAAGGTTGCTTGTGTCCCTGTCAGGTGACTTTTCCAGCTTCTAGGTTCATAGGACAACTGCCTTTCCCTTAACCCTCTAAGCCTAATTTAACAGTGGTTTCCTGTTGTTGTTAGATCCAGGAGGATACCACACTATCCCTTGGAATTTCCCAAAGCCCTCCCCTCATCTTTGTAAATAGTTTCTGTTTCAGCTCTTCCTCCAGCTACCCGGTTTAACTGTGCTTTTTCCTTCCAAGCCCCTGACTGATAAACATCAAATAACTATCAATGATCCCATGTGGGTCATCCCCAAAGATGCCCCAGACACACATACATTAGCTGAGACTCAGCCAGATAAATTCTAAAAATTGAGGTTTTCTCTAAATCCTGATTAGAGACTAGGAGGCACAATTTGATTTGCCTTTAGGCTGGAAATTAATCATGGCTGATATCTTAACTGAACTAACTCCAGTGGAGTCAGGATATTTTTTTTAGACATTTTAGATAATTTGTAGCAATGTCTTGGGACCCTTTTCAGATTAACAACCTTAATGTACTGTGTGGCTTCCTTGTGGAACATTTGCAAAGGTGTTAGCTGATTGTACTCTTCAACACAGTATACAAGTTATGGAACTTATTTCCCAATTCTTTGATTTTCAGCATTAACTTGTTTAACTTATTTTAAATAAAAATTTCATAATATATGCTGTTATTTATTATGCATCTTTACTAAAAAATAAGCACAGTCTATAAAATCTATGAGATTAGAAGCCATGTTTTGATTTTTTTTTTCTTGTCGTTTGCTTGCTTGCTTTGCTTCTGACCAGTTCCAAGCCCAGTGGTTGGCCTATACTAGGTGCTCAATAAATATGTATTGAACAAACCAAGGGCCAGTGTTCAATTAAAAGTGATAGATTTTTAACCTCCACGCTTACTTACTTCATTTTCGCCTCACCTACAAGACTGCAGTTGGAAAGGCTGCCCTTCCGTGGCTTCTCTTTTTGTAATACCACTGCCCTGCAAATCCACAGAAGGAAATAAAAGACTAATATTTGTGGGGCAGATAATTATGTTTTAGGCATTATCTTTTCTGTGTTCATTTTTTCTTCCTCACTTCTTCTTTTTAACATCCCTGTTAAAGGATGTTAAAAGATAACTGTTATTTTTCCTGGATTTGTTTGTTTGTTTTGGTTAGCACAGTCTCAGTTATGTTTACTTATTGGCCACATTCACACAGAGCTCATACTAAGATCAACAGTCCTCAGCCTTCTTCCTCTAGTCCCTGTGCCAATTTCCACGCACCAGTCATGCCGCTTCTTGTTTTACGTGGTTTTTGCCAAATTGCTTAACACGTTTTAATGGAGAGTTTGCATTCTGGAAGGGAAGCCTTTATCTCGTAAAAATATCTTTACAAAATACGGTGATAATAGTAAGCTGACTGAAGTCATACAAGATCCCCAGGAAGCACAATGGAAAGGGGATGTTAGGTCTGTGCTTGAGTTAGAGGAGATCTCAGAGGCTGTGGCACCTACCTTGCTTTTTTTTTTTAACATCTTTATTGGAGTATAATTGCTTTACAATGGTGTATTAGTTTCTGCTTTATAACAAAGTGAATCAGCTATACATATACACATATCCCCATATCTCCTCCCTCTTGTGTCTCCCTCCCACCCTCCCTATTCCACCCCTCTAGGTGGTCACAAAGCACCGAGCTGATCTCCCTGTGCTATGGCAGCTGCTTCCCACTAGCTATCTGTTTTACTTTTGGTAGTGTATATATGTCCATGCCACTCTCTCACTTCGTCCCAGCTTACCCTTCCCCCTCCCTGTGTCCTCAAGTCCATTCTCTATGTCTGCATCTTTATTCCTGTCCTGCCCCTAGGTTCTTCATAACCTTTTTTTTTTTTTTTAGATTCCATATATATGTGTTAGCATACAGTATTTATTTTTCCCTTCTGACTTACTTCACTATGTATGACAGACTCTAGGTCCATCCACCTCACTACGAATAACTCAATTTCGTTTCTTTTTATGGCTGAGTAATATTCCATTGGATATATGTGCCACATCTTCTTTATCCATTCATCTGTCGATGGACACTTAGGTTGCTTCCATGTCCTGGCTATTGTAAATAGAGCTGCAGTGAACATTGTGGTACATGACTCTTTTTGAATTATGGTTTTCTCAGGGTATATGCCCAGTAGTGGGATTGCTGGGTCGTATCTACCTTGCATTTTTGAAGGACATAGGGTTCTATCTTCTCTATGCTGTCTGCTTTCTTAGGATGTGACTGTATGAATATTGTTGGAAAGTTGTACCCTTTTATGTCTGATGTGAGTGAATCTTTTAAGAATATCCTGGTTTGGGTTTTAATAGCAAATCTAAAATTTTCTCTGCCTACCAAATTATCGGTAAATTTTTCTTCTTTTCTTATGTCGATTGCTATTCCACCTTATTCATCCCCACGCAGTATCTTATGCTGGCAGAGCACTTGGTAGCTCCCCAAGTGCCTGCCCCACATCATTTCATCTCATCTTCACAGTGACCTATGAGTGTAACAAGATCTGTACTATATCACCTTCTTGAGCCCATTTTAATAAATAACCTTTTTAATTCTTGAGTGGAATATGGGACTGACGTCTGAGCCTCAGAAACCTGATTCTCATTTAGTTTTACATATACTACAGCAAATTTGATAAATACTGTATACAACATTGATTGGTTTGCCTGTGTAAGCAGTGTTTGGATACAAAATTTGAATAAGGGCTACTTTCTCTGACGGACTAAGGGGGAAGTATATACAAATTACCTCTGCTCATCATATGATAAAAGCATAGGGCACAGTGGAAATGGATAGAGATCAGTCTCTTCTATGCATTAGTAACTGCATTGCTTTAATCCCATTTTGCAACTGTCTTTGGCTTTCAAATATATCTGGACTATTGGATAGGATACTGGAATAGTTAACTATATCACCTGTGCCACACTCATACAGATAGTTGGATTGGTTGCCATTTCCACTGGTATAACTAAGGATTTTCCTTTGAAAATTGACTCCCATCTGCCTCTCACCAAGTTGTACTATTTCTCCTTGCATTCTTCTTTTTTATTTCTTCTCTCATTGATGCAAGTGCTTAATTATGGAGCCAAAAGTAAAGTACATCTAGGTTTAAATACTAGAATCAGAAAGGGAAAGCCAAAAGGCTTTTCATTCTTCACATCTGTTCGGTTCCCACTTGAAGAACTTGAGGATCAGAAAGATCAGCTATTCTGTTCAAAACTTTCTACCATTCAGATCAATAAATGACACTCTGCTAACTATTAGGGTATTTTATTAATGGGATTTTATTGGTGAATTAGTGAGTTATTAGTCAACCTATGTTCAAAATATATATTATCACTGGTGAAATTAAAAGTATTCAACATAAAAAAGAAGTATGGCTTCAAAAATGTATGCACACTAACACATGCATTGTATTTCGTGGTGAGTTGATTCCACAAGAGAATTTATTAGAGAAGCTATTAGTTCTCTATCAAAAGAAGTTCATATAGTTTCCCCGTTAAATTTAAGTAGAGTTACTTTCTTAAAATTTGTAAGAAAGTGGTTCTAGTGATATATACACACGTGTATATGAGTGTGTATATACATACAAATAATATATGTGTGTATATATGTGTGTGTGTGTATATATATATATATATATATATATATATATATACACACATACATATAACTTATCCACACAAATTATTTACATTCTAAATTTGTTTATGGTAAAATCAATAAGTGCTAAGTAATAGTCCAATAGTAGCCTAGAAGTTATAAATGTTTTTATCATGGCCCTGAAATTTAATTTCTCATTTCTAAATAAATGTAGATAGCCTTTATTCAGGGCTTACTATGTGCCGCATGATATAATCTCCCTTAAACATCAAACTGTAGGCATTTTAAAAAATTTTATGAGAGGAAAGAAGTTAAGATGGTTTTGGAAACTTTTTTAAAGTAATGGTTTTTTAAAGATTCTTTATTAAACTACTTGTGAAATCGATTTGTATAGTGCCTTACATGGAGATAATCTGTTGAGTTAGTTAGATCTTAAAATGGAGGCAATAATCTAAATTCTCTGGAACTCTCTTCAGGATACACAGTACTGACAGAGAAAACCAAACTTTAACTGAGTTTCATAGCAGACCCTTTCCCTCCTTGTGCATGGATGAGGTTCTGAGACCCAGCATGAGTGCAGTTCTAAAATTCTAAAGTTGGCACTTTATCCATATATTTTCTCAACAAAAAGACAAAATTATAAAATTGCTTTTGTCAAAATAAGGGTGATAGTAGCAGAGATAAAATTAGAAATCAGTTTTCCTCATTCCTCATGATTATTTAACATTATTATTTCCATTTGGTAATTTTTCCAGTCATTACATTGGTCTGTGTGTGGTCTGGTGTAATTCAGTGCTTTTAATACCCTGATCTAAACATGAAAATTTAGGACAAGACCTGTGTTTATTCCTAAACATTCTAGGGTGAAATGAAACCAGGTTATCATGTGAAAAATTAGGTAGCGTTCTGAAGAAAAGTAATTAACTGAGTCTTATATTTGTTATTTTTTTTGTCCTTTGGAGAACTAAGTAATGGCTACAGTTCTTTTGGTAGATGCCTTTTTAGAAGTGTGAACAGAAGGGAACATGGAGGGAGGCACAAAGATGCCAAGAAATAAGCAGAGAAAAAAAAGAGACATTATTAATTGTAGATAAAGAAAGTATACATTTTGTAGGCTACCAGAAATTACGCTTCTAAAATTTTAAGAAATGCAAATGAAATGTACATATTTGTACATGTAAACTCTATCGTTTTTCAGTTATTGACTAACGGAAAGATAGCTGTATATAACATTGAACACATTGAAGATCTGCTACCATCTTTGTACAATTTTACTTGTATTTTAGTTTAAATAGTTAAGTAGCAGTTTAGTTTTAATAGTTAAATAGTAAATAAATTTTAAATAGTATTAACTGTAGTTAGTTAATAGCATAGTATTTAAGGTATAGTATAGTATAATATTTAAATTATAGTCTAGTTTATTATTTTAATTTCAACCTTAAAAAATTTTCAAAATATCCTTTTGCTTTCAAAACTTGATGTGTTTAGACTTGAAAATTGCTTATGAATAACTTATATGCAAAATAGTTTAAAACTTTCAAATGGTTGCTGTTCTCCCACTTTCACATTTAAATAAGAATAACCAAAGAATTAGTTTCTTGTCAGGGTTGCTGTTCTCATTGGACATTTTTTAAGCATTGCAGGCTTATATTGATTGTGTCTTGGTCATTCTTTAAAATGCATATATAAATAAATATGAATTATTTGAGTCATGAGATACTGATAATTATAGGCTTATCATATTTTTAAAAACTTGACTAACTGTGTTTGACTTACTACTCTAAAAAGAAGAGTTAAAATGAAATTCTAAAAAGTTAGGCACATCTTTTATCAATTTATATACTTGTTTATGTTTCAAATGTCTAAGACAGTGGAAGACTAGTCACCAAAAAGAATAAGGAGATCATATGATAGGAAAAGACTAAGTCAAATATCTTACATTTATAGTATTCTGAACATTGACTGTATTTAGTTACAAATCCCTTTCCTTTCAAACATTTGCTGAGTTCTCAATCCTTAAGCTGTGTCTGCATGAAGCAACTGACTTGAATGTTTTGATCCAAACCTTTTTTTTGGCAACCATTTATTTACCAGCAATGAAAATGTTTTGAAAGGCAAATAAATGTTTTTGTGGGTAGATTTTCTATGCAATGTAAAACTTCATTAAGCCTTACATACCTTCCTGTATTCCGAATAAGAAATTAATCTTGGAGAGAAAGATGAATGGCTTGATGTTAAACATTTATTAATTAGTACAAGTTTTGTGTACCTGGACATCTCTCATAGGTTTGTTGTGAGGGTTAAATGAGATGATATATAGAAGGCAGGAAGCATAGGATACATTCAGTAAATGTCAGCACACAAAAAGGAGCAACAGCGTCTGTTTAAACATAGGTGATACACTGCTTATCTCCAAACCTTCTCAAAACCCTACTAAATGATAGCAAAATAATTTTTAAAAGCATAAATCTATGAAGATCAAGAAAATGGGAGATTAAATAGCAGATGAGACATATCAAATAATTATGGAAGTTTAAAAGTGGGTAGAAATGCTTAAAGGTTTAACAGATTTGAGAAAAATGAAACCTTGGAACCTAGAAAAAAATCAGCATTCAGGATACATCTGAAGAAACAGGAGCACTGGTAGAAAGTAAAGGAGCAGTTTTATTCCAGTGCCCTATCACAACCACATAGGCAGTCAACTACCTCTTTGCCATTCTGACAAAACAATGTAGGTTTACCTCTGGAGAGGTTGAATAGAAAGAACTCCAGTATTAGAGATCTCAGGCACAAAGACCACTGACATTTGATTAATAGATATTCTGAAAAAAATCCAGAAAACAGAAGGAAGGAAATTTTCAGAGTAATCCCAGAAAATTTCCCAGACTTGCAGGACAAGAATATATAGGTTACAGTATCCGTGTGAGTACCAGGAAAATATGTGAAGAAAGAGCCTCACCAAGGCATAGCACTGTGAAATTTTAAAATTTCAGGTATAAATAGAACAGTAGTAAAAGTTTCTCATGGCGGGGGGGGGGGGGCAGTCGGGGGGGAGTCACCTAAAGGCTTAGGAATCAAAAAAAAAAAAAGACACGTGTCTTCTCAACAGCAACATTTTAAGCTAGAAGACAATGGAGCAGTGTCTTTAAATTTCTGAAGGAAAATGATTTTTATTCTCAAATCCTATATCTAGGTAGATTATAAATTGAATATAAGGGTGGCGTAAATGAATTTTCAGACATACAGGATCTTTAAAACTTTATTTTCCATGCACCCTTTCTCGGGAACCTATCAGAGGTATTTTTCAGCTGCAGCCCACCACTGGAGGAAGGAGATAGATACTGCAGTTTGAATTCATTTTACTTATCTGCCTGTTTAAAAAAATTGATCAATATTCTTCAGAGGAGCATAGCAGAATCCAGAGTCCTTACAATGTATCATTTATAATATCTCAGATAAAATCACAGATTATCCTTAAAATATGAAGTAACAGGGAAGCATGACTAATAGCCAAGAGAAAAGACAAAATAGTGACTGACTCTAAGATGACCCAGGTATTGAAATAGCAGACAGGGATTTTATAAAGCAACTATTATAGCTATGCTCGAAAACAAAAAAGAGAAACCTCCAGGGAATGTGCTCTACCAAAATAAAGGAAGTAAATTAAGAACAAAATGGGATCAAGAAAACAAAAATCCAAAATGTAATTGTTGAAGAGAGTCTGGCAGACTCCAGATGAGTCTCTGAGGAAAAACAAAAACAATGAAATTGAAAGAAATCCTTACATGTTTCAAATCTTTTAAATAATGTAGATGAAATAGTGTTAGATTCACAATAAGTTAAGCAAAAAAAGAAAAGGAAATTCTGAACTACAAAAAATTTTTTTTTAATTTATAAAAAGAAATTTGATCATGGTGGCCAAGCTGTAACAGTGTTTATGCAGTCATAATAATATAAACACTAGATACTAATTTAAAAAAAATTACATTTTTAAAATAATATCAAGAGGGGAGGAAGGAGATGGTAAATATGAGACATCTGTGAACACTAAATCTTCATCTTCCATAGTAAAAAGTCAATCGATAGTATTTAAAGCTGAAAAGTAAAGCAGCCTTGTAAACGTATTTCAAATGTGGAGGTAAATAACAGAAGAACAAGCTAGAAAACTTAAAAGTATTTTCCTTCGGAAGCAGAATTACAGATTGGAAAGAAATATGGCTAGGTATTTCTGTCTGTCATTATAAAACTTAGAGGAGTATTTGACTTTTTAATGTTATGTACATTTTAACTTAGATAATAATTTTTTAAATAAATTTATTTATTTATTTATGGCTGCGTTGGGTCTTTGTTGCTGTGCGTGGGTTCTCACTGCGGTGGCTTCTGTTGTTGCAGAGCACGAGCTCTAGGCGCACGGGCTTCAGTAGCTGTGGCTCGAAGGCTCTAGGGCACAGGGTCAGTAGTTGTGACGCACGGGCTTTGTTGCTCTGCGGCATGTGGGATCTTCCTGGACTAGGGATCGAACCCGTGCCTCCTGCATTGGCAGGCAGATTCTTAACCACTGCGCCACCAGGGAAGCCCTTAACTTAGATAATAATTTTAAAATTAGAATTAAATGTTTATAATGCACATAGCACAGTTCCTGTACTG
Organism: Mesoplodon mirus; assembly: GCF_964341445.2. Lineage (NCBI taxonomy): Eukaryota > Metazoa > Chordata > Mammalia > Artiodactyla > Ziphiidae > Mesoplodon > Mesoplodon mirus. The sequence continues at coordinate 76,604,124 of NC_138988.1, read as the reverse complement.
CCTAAGAACAAATTAGGTACTTAATAAATTATTACTACTAAGATTTTTTATTAACTCTCCTTCTAGTCATTAAAATCATTGCTTATCCATTTCAATTGGAAAAGAATACATAAGCCTACAAATCTAGGGAAGTTATTTGAAGTATCTGAAGTTATGTAGTTACTTAGTGGCCAGAACTGGAGTCCGGATTTCCTATCTCTTAATTCTTTCAGTCACAACATGGAGGATTCAGAGAGGATCTTTGAGGTTATCCGTGGCTGACAAATATGGTTGCAAGCAGAGCTGTTCTTTCCTAGCCTAACCTCGTATCTGGCCCGATAACTAGTGTGTGATAGACAAATGGATAGAAAGACAAATAAATCTTAGGCCAAGTGATAACTTACCCTAAGATTTTGCCTCTTCATCACATAGCTTTTAATTCCTATATGTACTATGCATTCGTTTATTTATTCTCAGAAAGGAAGGATCCAGAGATTTAGCCAGAATCCAAAAGAAAGAGGTGCAATAGAAGTGTGGTTAAAATGAAACACCTTCAGGATGCTAATGATTGTGCAGTCATTGAATTGATTTTGCTTTACTTTTGAAACCTTTTCGAACTTTAGAGAAATCTTTCTGCTGAATTTACCTGGGCCCCAGCCAATTGCGGGGGTTATTGACTTCATCTAGCTCAATTTATTTATATTTTAGAGGGGAAAACTGAAAACAGTCAAGGGGAAATGGATTGCCAACATTTACCAAACATTTATAAATTGCCTGTTGGGGGAATGGTGGTCCTGGACCTAGAGATATTATTCAGAAGGAAGTTGGGAGGTGAGAGCATTAGGTAACTAACTGGTTGAGGAAGATAAAGAAACTTGTTCACAAGTACAATTACGATACTGTAAACTGAGCGTGTAAGTTCCATGCCTAGGTTAGGTAATAACACTATTGTATGAAGATAATCATAGATCTTTTATTTTTTTGGAAAATTATTTTGAAGTCTGTATTTTAAAGGAGAAAGTGCTACATCCCATAAAGAATCAAGAATTTCTCATAATTTGAGTATAGTACTATATTAGAATTCTCCAGAAAAGCAGAACCAATAGGATACGTGTGTGTGTGTGTGTGTGTGTGTGTGTGTGTGTACAGATTGATAGATTTATTATAAGGAACTGGCTCGCATGGCTTTGGAGGCAGAGAATCCCAAGTTCTGTAGTTGGCAAGCCAGAGACTCAGGAGAGACAGAATGTAGTTCGAGCCCAAATCCAAAAACCTGAGAACCAAGAGACGGTTTAGTCCAAGTCAAAAGGCTGGAAAGGTCTATGTCCCAGTTCAAGGCAGTCAGGCAGAAGGACTTCCCTCTTATTCAGCCTTTTTGTTCCATTCACCTCTTCCATTGATTGGTTGAGGCCCACTAACATTAGCAGGGGCCGGTGGTGGGGAGCGGCAATCTGCTTTACTCAGCCTAGGGATTCAAATCTTAATCTCATCCAGAAATACCTTCACAATCACACTCAGAATTAACATTTGACCACATGTCTGGGCACCCTGTAACCCAGTCAAGTTGACATATAAAATTAACTGTCACAAGTACACAAAGGCTTAAGATAGAACTGAAATGATTGGAGCTTAAATGTAGAATAATGACAGAAAAACAAGAAATATAATGACGAGGATGAAGGTATACGGAAAAACATCTGTGAGTCAGTCAGTCTTTAAAGACCACACTGAAGTCAATAACACTGAATTATCATAGATCCTGGAACAAGAATTGTGGACATATTTGAAGAAGATCATGTTAACACTTAATCTAGGGTACATCATCATTTGGAGACATTGAAATTTAGAAAGCAAGTAAGCAAAAAGCCCCAGAGGCCTACATTTAGATGAACACTGTGGAAGTAGAGAGCAAATTCAAGACCCTGAGCCAATTAAACCAGCAAAATCAACAGAAGTTGGTGAAAATAAAATAGAGAAAAAAAAATTGTTCGATTGTTAGTGTCATTGATAGAAATGAGAAATTGAGAAGAGATTTATTTGTGGGCTCAAAGATGTAAAGTTTAAAGTGTACCTTTTATGCTCAACCTGCAAATAAAGTATCATAAAGTATTTAAAATGCAAACATGATGAGTGTTAATATGCTAGGGGTAATTTTTTTCTTTGAAGCAGTTGTTACAAGTATAATATTATTTTTAATTTACTTTGAAAAATAGAAATAATATTTATCAGAAACAAATCAATGCTTTAAAAGAGTTCCTGTTGTAGAATAATGCTTTTAGCAAAGTATTTTACTGAGTTACAAATAAGTCCCTATAAAGTTAGTATCATCATACCTTTATCCATATAGTTAAGAAAATTTGTATACCCATTCAACCAGTAATTGGTCTTAAAGGATTCCTCTGCTCTGTCAATTCTTCCATATTTTATAAATGCAATTAAATGTATACTACTTTCATTGTAATAAAAAACCATAAAATGTACTATCATTTCATGTCATTTTAGTTACTGCCAGAAATACTTGACTTGCTGCAGTGAATAATGAAGTACAACTTCCATTTATTTTCAGGGATTAAAAAAATTGAGGGGTTTCTTACAGTATATTGATAGAATCAACGTTTTGTTTTGTTTTGTTTTTTGAACACTGAAGGTATTAGAAATATTTCTTGATTTTGGTTTCCTGGTTCTAGTATTGTTTTCACACTGAGTGCACCGGTCCTGAGCTCAGCCTCCTGTGGAACTGGACTGCCAAGCTGCTAACTTGCTTTTTAAGCTTACGATGTTAAAGAGAAGTTTCTTTAGTCTTTCTGGTAATTGTAGACAAAAGTTCTAGAAGTTAGCCAGTGGGCAATACACACTTTAGTGTCATGACTGTAGTTAGTTAAGAAGCTTGCCCTCCTCACTTTGTAGAGAAGAGGAAGTGAGAGTGTGAAGGAGGTGATTTTGGAGTGTGGGACTCGTAGGGGCCAGACGGGCTTGCTGTGCAGTAACACAATGACCAGTGCTAGTGAGGGCACTAGGTTGGGTGAGGGAAATTAGTAAATAAGGTAGATGAAAGCTAAAGTTTTCCTGCTATTTATGGCAACGTAACTGTCACATAAATTCCAGATCTCTACAATAGTTGTGTACTGGTTTCGAAAAGGTGTTTTAAAATGGCTAACTCTTCTATGTGTTTATTTTTCCATTTTCTTCTTTTTTTTCCTACGGAATGTGTTTATACGCTGACATTTTGGAGAGTGTTATAAATACAGATTATTTACATGTATTGTGGATAAACAGTTGATTTATTGGGAAGACAATTTAGGGAGGTATACTTATCCTGGTCCTTTCTTAACATGAGTAAAATTACTTATATCTGTATAGTATTTTAGAGTTTTCAAATCATCACCATCCTCCATTTAAGAAAATAAAAAGTTACTTGAGAGTGCGGCCTCCTGGTTCTCTGTGTCCAGACAAATGGATACTGAGCCCATATTCTTCTCCACATTGATTATGTGTATTTTATTCTGTCATAGAAATGTTTTTGTTTGAAAAAAACACATGTACACATATTTCCCTGACATTCTTCGAGTTTTTAGAAAAATATGTTCACATTTTTCCCACTGAAAACTTAGTTTCTTTCTGGGTAGATATATCATCTTTTTAAAAACCTTTCCCCCAAGATTTCTTTTTAAATGGTTCACAGTTAAATTTAAATTTCTATATTTAGGTAGAATTATGTTTATATACCAACCACCAGTATCCAGGAAATTCAGTGGTAAGGCTGACACATAGGGAGTTTATAGTCTATTTTGTAGTCTGTGTATTTAGACAAGGTTTGAAGCTTACTTAGCAAAATCTCTTGACCATTCAGAATTTCTTTAGTATAAATGCACTATTTGATTTCTTATACTTGTTAAGATAACAGTGTGTCATTTTTTAAAGATTAGTTCTTAGGAATACGTGTTAGATTTATTCCTTTCAAAGAAAGATGCATTCAGGAACAGCTTTTATATGTAAATATTTTTATAATATTGGATAGAGTTGGTTTGGTGCAATCACCATGGTTTGATCAAATTTGGAAGAAGTTACAGGCACATTTTTGTAGTGTTTTCTCCAGCATCTTTATTTTTTTCAGCTGGATGTATCTTATGTTGCTTCTAACTAATCAAAATAAGAAACTGATTTTGCCTGTGCCAAAAAATAGAACTATCATTTTTCACATTCTTTTATTTTCCAGGTCATTTTCAAGTAAGATTGTGTTTCTAGGACTTCTGAATCCCAGAAAACTCTCAACTTTGTAGATATAAGCGCCCAGATGAACATTTCAGGGGGAATCTAACTTTTCATGCAGTATGTTTTGTGTTGTGCATTCCAGATACAGTTAACTTTTTGTGTGTATGTGATTAGTGTGGAAAGAAATTAATGCAGTCCAGTATTATGATTTATGGACTGAATCCTTTGCCCACTGAAGACTTGCCAAAACTAAAACTATTTTTTTTCCTTTGGATATTAGAAACAGCTACTGTTTTTGTTGATCTTTTAAAGTTCTGAATGGGCCTATTTCAAATCATACCAGCATGGGAGCTCAGATTAATAATATACTTATTCAACTAGTGATACTGAGTGAAACCATTGCTCACATGGATATGAGGATAAAATTTCATAAAATTATTTTCAGGTGCATTAATGCACTTCTGGAAGCTGCATATGATTTTTCTTTTGCATGAAAGAAGTCAAGGATTTCTCTTTATTGTATCAGTTACAGGTGGGCGTATAAGTTAATTTAATTGCATTTTTTTATACCTTAAAACATAAGACATTTTGCTTTTAAAAGCAGTACTGTGATTGCTGGATTATTCCCAACGGTTTTTAACTCTTAGAATGTTTATCTCTCTTGAGACATCATGACTGTAGTATATTTAATTTAGATTATTGAGAAAAATTTCCTTTGTTGTTAGTTACAGCAAGCTGCTGAAGTTTCTCAGCTTCGGGGAGCAAGGGTAATCTCTGCTGAAGATCTTCTGTTTTTGATACGCAAAGATAAGGTAATATAAAATAATTTCATCATATTGAAATGCCAAGCTTGGTGATTAATTACACTTATGTAAGGAAGCTACCCTTGTTTTATAGCTTTCACATTGTAATCGTAACTGTTGAACTAATATTTGAGTCCTCATAGTTTGCATAACAAAATGGTTTACTACAAAAGAATTTATTTTTTATTTTTACATGGACAAGGGTACTTATGTAAAAGTGTGCTGACAACTAATTCTCACTTATCCTTAAATATATATTTAGACATTTTCACTGCTACATAATGTTCACTAGTTATTGACCAGGTGCTTTGTTTTGGTAACTGGGATATAACTAAGTGGCATATTTATTTTTCTTCTAATTTTATACAGGCTTTCATGGAATAGTTTTTTCACTTGAAATACAAAGTTTTTTCTGTGACACTGGTTAAAAGGAAAAAAAGCAAATCAATCAAGATGAATATCGTATAAGATAAATATACACCATAATATCTAGGTTTTTTAATAGTTAAAGATCTATCTTTCTTACTCTTTGAACTCTGACATTAAAATATTTATGCTGGTATTTACATGTATAATTTTGTCATAACTATCTTCCAAGAGTAGCTAGTTTGAAAATATTTTGTGACATTTTGCATGTTTTTAATAAAATTTTCATCTAAAAGTTACATGTGGAAAAACTAACTGAATAACCACAGTGTGTTATGGTAGACTCTAACCCGAGTGAGCACGCAGTGCTGAGTTCCTAATGTTGCGTCTTTCATTTCTCCATTGTTTTCCCCTGGCATCTTAATTACATTTACCCATTTTTGTATGTTTGTGGCTCTGGTTTTTATCAGAAGGCATCCCATCTGACCTTCTGGATATCCTGGTTAACATTCTTTCTGTGATACCCAGTTACTTTATATCTTTATATCTTATATCTTTATATCTTATATCTTTATATCTTTATATCTTTCCTTCTATATCTTTCCTTTCCTTCTGACTGACTGAAGATTGACTAAACTTGGATGACTAAACTTTCTGTAGTGGGATTCAGAGATGTACAGTCTACCATTAAATTTTACAAATTTTTAGTTCATTAACTCTTATATGGTATGAGGACTATAAAGAGAAAAGAAATGTCTTCACTATCAAGAAGCTATACTCCGGTTTAGGAAATCTGTATGATTTAGTTGAAGAAGCATTTTGAGACTCACAGCATTTTGAGGTTGTGTGATTAGATTGGAGAGGCTGTAGGATTTGTTGAAGTGGAGGTTTCTGCCTAGGGTGAGACTCATGCCGCTATATGCAGCTATATGTAGAATGGAACTAACCAGGATGCAGGCTCAGTAATCAAGGCAAACTGTGATTAGTATGATGGCTCTGAAAGTGGATGGGAAGGAAGAATTCAGAGAGATGGTGAAGAGTAAGAATGTTCAGGATTTAGTGACTTCATTAGGAAGACGGAGAAGTAGGCACCATATAGCAGTGGTGCTGTGAGGAAAGAGCCTGAAGGTGCCGTTGGCAGGAACAGGGACCTTGAGCCAAGATCCTTTACGAAGGCAGCTGGAGGGCAGTGGAGTTCGCATCAGTACTTTACAGAATATGTCCAGTCAGTTTTTCTTTTTCATCGACAGAGGTAAACAAGCCAGCACAAAAAAATAGTCCACATTGACACTTTTTCCTGCCTTTCGGGGAAGTCAAAGTTTTAAATCGTGTGGAAACTTCAGGAACATACACTGATTGTCAAAACCCTTCTATTGTCTAGAAGGACTGTTAATCAGAACCTTTTTAGCAACCAAGAGCCTAGCTGTAATATGATAAGTTGCCAGTATTCTCATCTTTCTCCTCAAAATAATAATTTTATTTATATGCTGGTGTGTTCCAAACAGAATTTAAAGTAGTTTACATGACTGTAATATAAGACAAAATAAAATCGAAAGTACTGAATTTTCAGGAATCAGAGGAAAGAGAAAAAAAGGGTAGCAAACACCTATATACAGGTATATGTTTTTTCTCTTAATAATTCTGGTTTATATTCAAGCAGAAGTCATTGACTGCCTGTTGTGTTTTCCATACTTCACTAGGCAGCTTCACTTATTTTCTCATTTATTCCTCACAGTAGTCCTCTAAGGTAAGTACTTTCTTACTTTGTAAATAAGGAAACTGGGGTTCAGAGGTCATGTTCTACTTCTGGTCCTGCCGTAAGCTCCAGTTGTGAGACTATCTTTAACCTCGGTTTCCCTATATATAAAAAGGAGACGATTATATTTGTCTGTATCTCAGGGCTATTGAAAATTTCAAATAGAATGCATGTAAAAGAGCTTTGTAAAATACAGTTTATTTCAGCTGTCATTAGGAATCTTAAACATGAAGACCAGGAACCAGTAATAATCCATTCTAAGTGTAAGCATACAACAGATGACAAAGTATTATCAGTTACTTTTAAAGTTAAACAGTATTATAGTCTTCTAATAAACCTAAAGAAAGCCATCATTAAGACTCAACTACCATTCATCAGCTTTGAGTTTCATAAAAATATGTTCCTCAGATTACAGAATGTTTTCCAGAAATATAAAACATAAACCAACTCTTCTAAATAAAAGATTCTCAGAGAATTAAAAAAAAACAATAAAAAGGAGAGTGCTTGGCTTTTTAAAGCAGTTGTTACAAACTCCTTGTCTAGCTGTTTGTAAATCAATTAGAAAAATAAAATTTGGTTCTGAATGTGTACAAAATTCCATAAAGTCAGTATTTGCAGCATAGTGTAGAGAGTTTATCACAATCTTCAGAAGGAATTTAACCAAAAAAACCCAAAAAACAAAAATCATTGTGATTCTGGAGTATCTGGATACTTGCAAATGAAAAGTGCTTTTAAAAATGCTACTGTTGGGGCTTCCCTGGTGGTGCAATGGTTGAGAGTCCGCCTGCCGATGCAGGGGACACGGGTTCGTGCCCCGGTCCGGGAAGATCCCACATGCCTCGGAGCGGCTGGGCCCGTGAGCCATGGCCCCTGAGCCTGCGCGTCCGGAGTCTGTGCTCCGCAACGGGAGAGGCCACAACAGTGAGAGGCCCGCGTACCGCAGGGGAAAAAAAAAAATGCTGGTGTTGTAGCTTTTATGTTTAATTTGATGACTAAATTTTGTATTCACAGTACTATGCTGAGAATTGCTATATTCCCCCCCCTCAGTGATCCTGGGGTACACGTTATTAAATTTAGTTATCGTAATAGTCTTTAATCAATAAAGCGAATGTATGTGTAAGGTTTTTTATTTACTTATTTCATATTTTTAATAGAAAAAACTTAGAAGACTGCTAAAATACATGTTTTTCCGAGACTACAAATCAAAGATTGTCAAAGGCATTGACGAGGATGATCTTCTGGAAGGTAACTTGAAGCAATAAACTAAAACCAATAGAACACATGTATGCTGATGACACATTTATACAATGTCAATGTAGATATTCCCATCAGAGTAGAATATATGTACTTCTGTTAAATAATGTAGTTTAGAAACTGTCCAGATATTTATATAGTTGGCAGTTAAATCTTGTATTTTCCAATTATGTGACTTCAGAGTAATCTGGTATTTTAATTCTTTTTTTTAATAAAATGACCTGCTTTACATCGGAATATCATGAAACTAAGAAAATTGTGTTGATTTAAAACATAATTGATTTTAGCAAGCATAATTTTTCTGTCCTGAATGAAGGGAGCCAGAACTATTATATTTTTGAAATTGACGTGCATGGTTTTTTGTTAATTTATTATAGAAAGTATCTGATATGTTCTATAATGTAAAGTCACCTCATTTTAATGTGTTATTTCTGTGCTGTTTGAAATCTAACAAAAAGTCTGACACAGAGTGGGAAATTTTCCTTAGCTGATTTTCCAACTCAATTCCCCATTTTAGGATATTTAAGGAAAATATTTATGTTGCAAAATCAAATAGTGATAAGCTAAAAATAGATAATTACTAAATAATACTTATTAATCAAAATAAATATGTTGTATTTTTGAAGTAATTCATCTATTTTGTATTGAATATAGTCACTGCATAGTAGTATCCTTTGCTGGTAGATACACTGCTAAAGTAGCTAAACAAACTCTACTGTATTCAGAAGAATTCCAGAAAATTGCTCAAAATTGCCGAATCAAAAAAAAAAAAAAAAACTGAAGAGTTAACTAACTTTGAAAGAGAACCAGTTACTTTCATTGATCCTCAATAAGTCAGCAAGTGTAATGGCCATGCCAAAAAAAAATTCTGATCAAATGTCTAATCAGTGTTGTCTATTTAATATTCCTACAGTTCTCATAGAATTTAACTCCAAATGAATTTAATGCTTCCCTTTATAGAGAGCATAAAGAATACAGACTTGGAGCAAAACAGACCTAAATTCCTATTAATCCCAGGTTCTCTGCTTTCTTTCTATGTGTCCTTGAGGGTCAGTTTTCTCATTTGTAAGTCATAAATTATACTACTGACCATGAGAGTTCAACATAATGTATGAAAAGCACCAGATACATTCCCGCCACTGAATAAGTGATAGCTGTTAATACTGTGCTTCGAATACCAAGAAGCTCAGAGTAGTGAGACTAGTATTCAGTTTTACTAACACTGTCATATCAGTTTGATGCCCTCTCCTCCTTATTTATTTCAAACCTCCCCTCTTTATCATTTAAATTTTCTAATCTTGTGTGTCTCATATAAAGTTTTAAAATACAGTTGACCCTTGAACAATGCAGGGGTTAGGGGTGCCAACTGTCTGCACAGTCAAATCTGCCTTTAACTTTACAGTTGGCCCTCCATATATGCGGTTCCATGTCCCCAGATTCAACCAACCTCATAGAGTCACATAGTACTGTAGTACATATTTAATGAAAAAAATTCATGTGTAAGTAGATACACGTGGTTCAAACCTGTGTTCTTCAAGGATTCACTGTAGTTAATATAATTTGTAAGGTAAAATACTCAGGTAAAATACATCTAATACTGAGATGGGAGTTCTAGAGTGGCCTTGTGAGGAACATGGTAGGCTCTTTTCCCAGTGAAACACATTTAACTGGTGAACATTTTAAAAATAATAGTTTAAAATCTTTAGAAATGGTCCTAAGGGCAGACAGCAAATGGAGAAACATATTCAAAAAAATCTACTAAATCTCTTTAAGAACAGTGAGAGTCTGTTGTGTTTGAGCCACAATATACTCCCCTCATTTCTCTCCTCCTCTCCCACCCTGCTGTCCCAGATCAAAATGATAGAAGCTTTACTCTGGGCAAATGTGTCCAAGAACCATGAGCACCTGCTTCTGTACCTCCCAATCTAGGGTGACAGTTTCACCCCAAGAGGGGCAGGAGATCAGCATCTCTCATCTCCTTCATCTCTGTGTTGCAGAACCTCTGTGCTAGGCAAGCACAGCTAAAAGGACTGGGCCTTCCTCTCATCTTCTAGTCATAGGGAAGCTCTACTACCCCAGATGGACCCTGCTTGCCGCATCCTGGCTTGCTCACAGGGAATAAGCTTCACACCAGAAGAGACAAGCCTCGAAGACAAGGGGCTACCATCTCTGTCCAGATCCTCACTCTTAGATCCAGGAGAGTCTTTCAGGGAGAAGCTGCTTGCTATTCCCAACCCCAGCTCTAATACAAAAGTACAAAGATTCAGCCTGTAAGAGAGAGCCAGCCCTTAATAACAGAGAGCTCTGCAGCTCTCCCTATAGGGACTGACTATTTGGAAAAGAGCATTTGAAGTTCATGGCTAAGGGTGTTTTAAAGCAATGGAGATCCTGGTGGTGAGGAATTAAGGGGAAGCTGGTCACTCCGTGATACTAGTAACAACAAACAAAAAAGTGCACCAGCTAAAAGTTTAACAAAGGAAAGAGATAGCTAAAAAGAGTCTTCCTGGAGTCAGAGCAAAACTTAAAGGCTGCAGAGTGACCGGAAATTATTTAGATCAATCTGTGGAGCAATTTATGCCCAAGAGTATTATCAAAACAATAGAACTGTCAGCCCGCAGTTAGTGGAAGATAACAGCTGTGTATCATACCAATAGAGTCACACCAGCCAGAAACTTAGTGGAGAGATCAGGAAAAGTGACAGGTAAAGAGAACTTGACTAAAACCACAGTCATCCCTGGTGATTGAGGAGACTGTTCACATGCTCAAGGCTGTACCCTCTGAGGAGCAACATCCAAGGCTGCACACCAAGAGGGAAAGAGACTTTACTGAATTAGCCCAGCCAAGTCACTAAACAAATAAACAACCAAACAAGCAAACAATAACAACAAGCCCCAGGAAGGAGAGGAAATTATTATCTAGAGTTGCTCCAATATATTACCTAAAATGTCCATTTTCAGCAACAACAACAAAATACTAGACGTTCAAAAAACCAGATATGTATGATCCATAAAAATAGGAAGAATAAGCAGACAACACTAATTGCCTTCTAGGGGTTCCAGATGTTAGACTTAGAAGACAAAAACTTTAAATAGCTATTATAATTGGTGTTCAGAGAACTAAAAGAAACCATGTGTAAATAGCAAAAGGAAGGTATGGTTACTGTGTCTCACAAAATAGAGAGTATCAATTAAAAGATAGAAATTATAGAAACAGGTGGAAATTCTGGGGTTGAAAGTACAATGACTGACATGAAAAATTCAGTAGAGGGGCTCAATGGTAACTTTGAACTGACAGAAGGAAGAATCAGTGAACTTGAAGACAGACTGTTAAAGATTATACAGTCTAAAGAACAAATAGAAAAAAGAATGAAGAAAAATTAATAGTGCTTCAGAAAAATATGAGACACCATTAAGTGAGCCAGCATATGCAGTGGGACTACAGAAGGGAAGGAAAGAAAAAAAGGAGCAGAAAAAATATTCAAGGAAATAACGATGGAAAACTTCTCAACTTTGGTGAAAATTATTAACCACATCCAAACAGCTCAGCAAGCTCCAAGTAGGATAAACATATAGCGATCCACACTCAGACACATTCTAGTAGAAATGCTGAAAGACAAAGACAAAAAGAAAATCGTGAAAGGCAAGAGAAAATCACCTCATCAAATACAGTGGAACCTCAACAATATTAACAGCCGACTTCTCATTAACAATGCAGGTCAGATAGCAGTGGGATGACGAATTCCAAATGCTGAAAAGAAAAACTGTCAACAGCAAATATGTCAAGAAACATGTTCAGCAAAACTGTGTTTCAAAAATGAAGACAAAATAAAGATATTCTCAGATACACAAAAACTGGAGAATTTTTTTGCTAACAGACCCATATAAAAAATACGAAAGGAAGTTATTCTGGCTGAAAGCAAGTTGTACCAGACAATAATTTGAATCCACACTTACACACACCACACACACAACAAAGAGTATCTATAAAAGTAATTATGTAGGTAAATATAAGAGAATATAGAATTGTGTTATTTATTTTCCTTTCTTAATAGATTTAAAAGCAAGTGTATAAAACAAGATATATAATTGTAATATTATGTCTATAATATATAGATGTATAATATATTTGATAGTAGCAACATAATTGAGGTGAGTGGTAATAAAGCTGTATTGGAGTAGGGAGTGACAGGTTTTTTTTCACCCTAAGATGTTTGGGTTGTCTTTATTTGGTATAGGAGCATGTAATTTGTCACATTAAAAAATAATCTAGCTCTTCCTCACTAATTCACACTGATACTTTTGTGTATTAAACTGTATTAATTACCTTTTGCAATATTACATTCCTTCCTGACTTTTTGCAGTAACTTTCTCAGAGTTATGTTTTGCTTTTAAATAAGTATGATAGTTTGATCTCTTACGAGAAAAAGAGTAAGATCTCATCCCATAGGTTTCAAATATATTGCCACAGTAGTGTACCTAGTATTTTCTTCTTTTAATTTCATGTCTCAATCCTGATGTTTTTTATTTATGTCTTTGTTTTTATTTATTTTCTTAATTAGGCTTGCTGTAGCAGGATTCTTTTTCCAAATCTGAGAGCCTTTCCTTTTTTTTTTGTAAGGAATTTTAATCCATTCACACTTATTGTGCTAACTGATCATTTGGTTTTATTCTCTCAATCTTATTCATGACATAAATAGATGATTTAATTCTACATGACTTTTACTTTTGTTTTAGATGCAAGGATTCTCCTTATGAAGATTATTATGAGAGAATTCCAGTTCTGAATTTTATATGCAGTATTCAATACATATGATTGGGGCGGATGTAAACCTATTTAAGAACGTTTCTTTTTTCCTTCCCTTATCTTCATGAAGACAAATTGAGTGGCAGTAATAATGCGAACAAAAGACAAAAAATCGCTCAAGACTTTCTCAACTCCATTGACCAAACAGGAGAACTCTTGGCAATGTTTGAAGATGATGAAGTTGATGAAGTTAAACAAGAAAGAATGGAGGTATAGTACATGCTTCCCTTTTTAGGGTAATAGAATAACTGCAGTGCATATACTATTTGGTTCTATTCTTATGTTCTTTAAATGTGGTCTGAAATGTCCAAATCAGTGGTTTCGTGTCTGAAGGCATCATTGTGTAGTGGAGTAACCCTGGAAAGGATGTCAAACTCTGCCTTCATAGCTGACTTTGGGAAACAACTTCAGTTTTCTGTTTCTTTGTTTCCTCCTTTGAATATGAGTAGGTTTCCCTAAGCTTCCTTCTGGATCTCACTTTTACTGATATTATTTTATTCCATAAAAGCTAGTTTATAATTAAATATTTACTTAGTTTTTGTACCAAACCATCCAGTTATCTTTGTGGACAAAGGTAACCCTTACTGCTTTTGTGTTGGCATATTGTGTGAAGAGCTATTTTTCCAGCTGTAGTTGCAGCCTCTGGTTGGACTCACCAGATAAGGTAGGATCCAGGGCAATTCCGTGCTTTATATCACTGTAAAACACAGTTAGTGACATGTGTTTGGATTCCCTGGGTATGTTTTAACAATGAATATGAAAATTGTATGCCTTCTATTTACCCTAGCTTTCTATTCATAAAATGGTTCCCTTAAATACTTGTGGAAAAATAAAAGTAGTGATTGGTTTCATCTGAGTGCCCTCCAAAATATAAGGCATTATTCTTATCATTCTTATTCTTATAATACTTTTACATGTAAAAAAACTAATCTCCATTTTTCCCCTTCTCTTTAATTTGGTCAAAAGAGGTAGTAATTCCAGAGCTCCGAAAGATCGTGCTAAGTGCTGACTTTATCATAGTCTCTGTGCATGCTAAAAATATAATTATTTCATGTTAAATTTTGGAGGAAGTCCAATAGACATATATGCTTTATAAAATTTAACCACCTTCTTTAAAGAATTAGTATGCTTAGATCATGAACTGTGATCTAAAGGCAATGTTCTTCTTAGGTATCAATTACCTTAGAAATGTGTGGTTATCTTGGTTTGAGGCAACTGCAAATGATTTTAGTTCGCCTTGGGCCAAAAACATGCTAAGTTGTCCAAAGCAGATGATAAACATGTATTTCTGATGTCATTATGGCCTAAACAGGATATGATTGTTTCGTGGCATGGTTTCACTTATGATGCATTACACAGAGAGCAAATATTGTTTATGCTTTATTTTTTAAACACTTTTATATTATACAAATGGGCATTAAGAAAAAGTTATTAAGGAAGGACTCTACAGAAAACATTAGTAAAATTGAACAAGTAGCTTTTCAGTTTTGACGGGAAGATCTCTGTCAACCAAGCCTGTTGCCCGGAAGGGCATTTCACAGTCAAGGAGAAGAGAAGAAATGGAGTATGTTGTAACACTGAGCTCATAATAGCAGGCTACTGTAGGCCTGGAAGAGTGATGAGCCAGTAAGGTACAAGTTCAAGTGAATAAAATATTTGGAAGTGCAGGATAGAAAAAGCTTGGGAGCTTACGTGGTTTATATTTCTCTCCCCTGTAGTTATATTGTATATTACATAGTGGTAACCAGGATAATAAAATATCAATAGTTGATAAAAATAGTTACAAGAAAGTCAGCTTCACTTATACAATAAAAATTACATTGGCAGTTTCTCTAAGCTTTGTATCATAACTAAAATCTCTAACCAAGATAACAAAGAGTAGTTTTGAGATTCTGTTCATCCAAATAACAGAGTTTAAACTGGATAAAAAAATGCTGAACTTGTAGACATAACTATAGACAGTAAAAAGTGGAACCGTTAAGCACATAGGCCTTGCCTGCTTCTAATTTGACAGGTTATAGTTTCAAGCGTAAACCACAACTGTGGCAGTCCATATGAAACCACTTTGGACTCACAGACTGCAATCCCTTGCTTTTAAAGTGCAGTAGAATAATCAGTCCTGGCATCACTCAGTGATTTAATTTTCCTCTAAGCATCACTTACAGTTGTAGAAACTTTGTTTACTACCTTCTCCCCTAGAATGTATGAAAATGGTATAGACCTACCAACAAAGCTTGTTATTGGTTTTTTTTTTCTTTTTTCTTTTTTTTTTCATTTAAATGTAATTTAGAAGAGAAAAAAATTTATAGATACAAGCTCGCTTGGGACCTAGGTTTTTCTCAAAATATTGAGCAAGCATATGAAAAACTGAGTTCTTTCCCATTGTTTTCAGCTGATTTCTGTGTGTGCCTGGCTTTGTGTTTTACTCATAATTTACTTCATTAAGTATTATGTGATTTGAAATATAAAAAAGGTCTGAATTTTTATATCCATTTCTACTTGCTAGTCCATTATCATATTAAGTTAACTAACGCTTACCCCATTTATTTTTCTCCAGCACCAAAATTTTAACACTTTGGTGTGTGTGTAGTAGAGATCTGTGATCCATGACCTCTGAAGACCCTTCTAAATTATCAAATAAAGATTAACTAATATTCAGAATTGCTTTAGTGTATTTGAGGGACTGGGAAAGAGAAGCAGGGAAATGATAAGCATAATACATATAAATACTCACAACTCCCCTCCAACCACCCCTCAGACCCCCTAAACCCACCCCAGGATGACCCATGTGTGTTTGGCTGTTGATCCTGTTTCTTACATTCTAAGTTTCTGAGATCTAATCAACTAAATGTGACTGTGTCAACCAAAGGCCAAGGAAGGGTCACTAAAGCCTGCAGATAGCTTTGTGTTTTCTTGCCAGAGGTCCTGTGGTCACTCACAGAAGAGCTTGCCTAAAACCCCACTGCTCTACTGTGAAGGAACTTGGAGAAGCTCAAGTTTGTCATTAATCAAGTAAAACATCTGGTCTACTGAACTGCTAGGTTTTGTGAAGAAGATGTAAATAAGGAGCGCCTAAAAAATTGGGTGAACTCTCTACCTTCTGACTAACCCTCAAACTGGTAAAATAAACAGGAGAACAAAGATTAGAGCTCACCAAAGAGCAGCCTTTAAACAGCTTAGGGTGCTGAAAATCCCCAGTGACTGTTTATCTTGTGTTTTTAAGTTAGAGGCCTAATCCTGGAATCTAGAGAAAAAGCAGAATGGAATACATAAAATGTAAGGCAGCCTAAAAATTGTTTATTTGACTGAAAGTTGAGTAAGATCCCAGGTGATCATCTGAATTTAACCTGAAGTGACTAGTCATAGATTTTTAAATACAAAGTTTCTCATAAAGGTTGAATGATCACAGAAATCAGGTATACCATTCAGTTATGCTCCAAGTGTAGTAAGCTTATGATCCCTGGGGGTTTTGAGTCCTAGTGTCATCGTTTTTGGAGCTAAGTAGACTGGAAACCTCGTTGAGAGAGGTGGATGACTATAGAAGTTCTCCATCTTCTCCTGTTTATGAAATGTGATAGTTCAACACTTCCCCTTTTCTATCTGTCATGGTTTTTTTAGTTATAAAGTAAAGTAAAATAACAAGCCTTCAAGACTGAGCTGAAATATAATATCTTACTATCATAAAAAGGCTAATTCCAATAAGATAAATGTTTACAAATACCAAAAAAGTTGAAAAGATTGAGTTAAAAAACTGAAACCCAGAACAAAGTTTAAAATATACATATATATGGGATTAAGAAATGCAGAATTTATATACTATAGAGATATAGTTTATATACATATATACATTCATGATATATATAAATATGCATATATATTTACACACATGCATATACTATGCCTACATGTGTGTATGTATGTATCTTCCAAAACCCCTCCCACCCACAGCAGCTGATAGGATGACATGCCCTGATTGGCTTAGCCTAAGTCATATGCTCCATCTCCAAAGAGGGTACAGTTAACCTCTGTAAAAGCATGAATCCCTGAAGCTTTAGGAAGAAGGAATGGATGCTGGAAAGGCAGCCATGAAGGTTGTTAAGTGTAAAGTACCTCTATTTTATGTGTAACAATTCAGAGTGGTGCATCACAATCTTGACTCTCTGCTCAGATCTCTGGGAAGTTTTCCCTAAGAGACAGCATGTTAGAATGAGTAGAAATCATTTTCTTTGGATTCAGGCAAACCATCCATCCATCCTTTCACTCTTTAATTCATTCAGCATTTATTTGAGGTTCTTTTGTAAATCAGTCACTATTTCTAGGTCCTGAGGTTATGACTATAAAAAAGGCAAAATATGGTTTCTGCCCTCACAATCCTTTAGTAGTAACTGGCAAATCAAAAGGTAACTAAGTACTCTGGTGAAGGGAATACAAGCCCAATAAATGGTTGCCATTTTTATTATTATTACTATATTTGATCTTGAATTTTGAACCCTCTAGGTGGATTATTGGTTGTGTGATGGAGCCATGTATATTCTATTTCACTTGCTATTTTATTTGAAATTTTGTTTATCCTGAAGTAAAGCACATTACATTTTCAAGAAATTTTTTATTATTAACTTCAGACAGGTCCATAGAATTAACTTCAGTGTGGCTTGCTGAAGAGGGCACAGAACAGAAAAATGAGAAATAGGCTCCATTTTAAAACATGAAATAGTGTAATATGTCAGGATTAGTTTCTGAAAGAGATTCAAGAGAACACATCAGTATGTCTTTTTTATTCTTTTGAAAGTAACTTCTGTTCAGATAATTTAAAAATTCTCTATGAAATCATTCTTCGGGGAATATTAATAGAAATACCACCCAAAACCTTTGGTAATTCTAGCTACACAGAGCAGAATTAATGTAATTTAGTATATGTTTTTCTGGCCTAGAAACTGCAGAACAGGGAGTGTTACGTGACTTTAGGAAAACCCAAAGTTTGGTGTAATGTGTAGCTCTGAAACTGACTTCCAACTCTATCAAACTACTTTTTATCCATACCTTCTGATTATGTAATGGTAGAGATCTGTATATTCATTGCCATAAAACATCTGGAGAAGATATTTTTCAATTAATGACATGAAAAGTAAGTTACAGATCTTATAAAAATAGAACATTCCCTAACTCTTACCCAGGTACTTATCATTCTATAGCTTAACACATCAGATGTGACAGATGGTTCTCAAGGGATTCTTTTAGGCTTTTCTTAACCATGTGAACTCTGGGCTCTTAACCGTGTGAACTGAGGGTAGAGTCAGACTTCTGCTTTGCTTAGAGTGCCCCACACACCAGGTGTGAAGCTAGAAGTGGTTGGGTGGTGGTGGTAGTAGTTTAATCAATCTCTTGGGTTATGCTTTGCTATAGAAAAATTTTAGAGCAAGATCAGTCAAATAACTACCATCTTTATGATAAAAAATTTAGTATCACTTCCATTTTTGTCTTCCACCCTCAGACCCATTTAGAATTGTTTACTATTTAGTGTGGGTGAAATTTAAAAGATTCTTCTCCCTGCCCTTTCCCTAGTCTATCGAGGAGTAAAATACATGGTAACAGCATTGAAGCAGTACTCATAGTAGTGATATTTCCTTTAATCCAAATCAGGGTTTATGATCCGATGTCCACAAGTATCTTTTGTTATGGAGACAGGCATATTTTAAATCAGGCCTTGGTAGTAAAATATAGGAACAGTGATTGCTATTCACTTCCACCTTCCCCACCGAGGAGTTTCAGCTACAGTAAAGTAGAGAATCATTTCTGTGGTGAAGATGTGCACCAGTACTGCAAATTGATCATCCGTGTCTCCCAGCGCCGATGTGCCGGCGTGGGCTTTACTGCGCTGCACCGTTCAGTCTTGCTAAGTGGATATTCGACTAACACATCTGAATATACTGTCCAGTTAAGTTTTTAATAGAATCAATCAACATTTTCTTTCTCAAATAATTTCAATTTGTCCTTTTGAAAATGAAACCCTTCTCTTTTAAAAGATACATTTCAAGGGTTTTCTCAGAGATCACTCCACCAGCTTGTTTATAAAACACCTTGGTGGGGAAGAGTTTTAAAATATCATCGAATTTCAGAACGCCACAGGATTTACCACTAATTTACATTTAATGTTTGTAGTTCTCAAGTTGTGGCTGTTGTAATAACCAAAATGTTTTTTCCCTGAATATTTTGTAGATTATGTTTCCCGATTCTTTCTCCTTCACCCACATTCCCCACAGTAGACGGGCAGATTGTTGTGTACATAGTCTGGCCTTTTTTTATCTTATTGGTTTAATCTCAACAAGTTAGTCCTTCTAAATATGAAAATAAATTTATTCTGTGGAAAGAGTTTTGTCTTTTTAATGCTATCACTTCTTTAGTGGCATTAACAGATCATTAATTGTTTGGTATAGATAATTTCCCTCTATCCCTTAATTTATTTGCTGCCTTAAGATCAGCTCTTATTGTTCACCACTTTATGGTAAATCATGCAAATCAGGCTGCTTAATGCAATTAGACTTATTCTTAGCTCATTGTATTCCTCATTTAGGATTCTGGAGTAAGCTGTAAATATTTAGTGATCCATGTAATCTGTTGCATGTGGATGTCTGTTGGAAACTCTCCTTTTCATAAGCATTGGTCCGAAGGACAGATCAGGTGCTGCCAGGCTTCTGCTTTTCATGACTCTCCATTTTCTACAGTAGAAACTTAAGTCCTTAACACATTATTCATGCATCTTTCATGATCTGGCCCCAACAGACTTTTTCATCTTCATCTCCCACCATTCCTGCTCCCCCCGTATTACCTCCCAAAAGACACATGTACACACACACACACACACACACACACACACACACACAACCACCACCACCACCACACACGATTTAAGGAACCCCCTCGGACTTATAGTTCCCTAAATAGGCATTCAGCTTTTCTTCCCTTCCCCTGAACTTTCTCCATCTGGCAACATCTCAGTTCTGATATTTTAGTATATGACAGATTGTAACTAGTAGTTTTTTCTTAGTTTGACTTACTAAATAAGGTCCTTGAAAGCATGCACTTATTTTATTTACTTTCATATCTTCTGTACCCATCACAGTGCCTTGAACATTACAAACTTTCATTAAATATTTGTCCAAATATGGTGAATAAAATAGGTGATATATGCAAATATTATTAATCTGTCCTTTGGATGATCTGAATTTTTTTTCTCTTTTGCTTAAAGAATGCAGTTTCTGGGTGTATAAAGTTAGTCTTTTCTTCTGATTCACGTAGGATTACAAAGAAAGCTATAGATCTTTATGAAATTTTTGTCAGGAGCTCTTCAACACATCTTTTACAGGTGCTTTCCAGTTGCTAATGGTTTTCATTGCTTGAATAACTTCCTGTTCAAATTAGAGTAGTGGCTTTTCCACAGTTCTAGCTGTAGAAGTTCTCCTAACCACACTGCTTCAGTATTGACCTGCAGTGTTCCAGATCTGTCTACAGGCTGATACTGAGCATCAGTTCTAATTTCAATTAGCAGACTTTTTTTTCAAATGGACCAATACCATATGTGACTATTGGTTCATTCTCTCTAGTTACCAGTTCAGAACATTTGGCAGTAAATGTTAAACACTTTTCCTTGTGTATTTGCTATTATAAGATTTTATGATTTAGCATCTTCAAATAATAACATATGCTTATTCACTTCTCTGATCCATTAAATATCTCCTCTGGGCAATTCTTTTAGTTATTGGTTGATTTCTACTTAGAAAATATCAATAGTTTGAATTTGCATATGCCTTAGGTTACTGTTGAATTTTTTGTGGCGTGGAAATTTTGCACTTCCATTCATTCTACTTCATACAATAGGAAACTGTTTTTTCACTCAGTCCTTCTAACAGTAAGGAACAGTTGACCAACAAATCACCAGATTCACAAAAGTTACTTTTGCATTTATCTGCCTCATCTACTATATTGATCAGACTGTGGGCTTGAATTTAATATTCAATTCAAATTAATATTACATTCATCATTAATTTTTACCATCACTACTTTGGCTATTATATTCATTTACAAAGGGAAGTGTTTTGCCATACTCCCACAGTTAATAACATAGCCATGTAATGAACTTTTTAAAGTGTGGTATTTAATTTTAAAGTGACCAAGTAATAAGTATTAACAATTTGGGCATTTTATCCTACTCTTTAAAAATATTTGTTAAATATTATTTTAAATGTCGTTACTTTTTTAAATTTTTTATTCTTTTGATTTCCATTCTTTTGAAAATTTTAATATATCTTAGACACTCATCATTATACAAATCAATCAACAGATTGTTAATTCTATTAAAATTTTGTAAAAAGTCTGAACCAGAATAGGTCTTTATCATTCCTCATGTTGAGTATGGTTAGCTGCTGCATCTCTCAGATGAGTCTAATATCATTTGCTTAGATCAGTGGTTCCCAGTCACATGGGGAGTTTTGTTTTTTTTTAATTGGAGTATAGTTGATTTACAATGTTGTGTTAGTTTCAGGTGTACAGCAAAGTAGATCTGTTACACATATACATATATCCACTCTTTTGGGATTGACATACACACACTACTGTATATAAAATAGATAACTAATAAGGACCTACTGTATAGCACAGGGAACTCTTTGCAATACTTTGTAATGGCCTATATGGGAAAAGAATTTAAATTTTAAAAGTCCTTTTAAAAGTTCTTGAAGAAAAGCCATCTATTTCTTTTAGTAATTCTGCACCTTAAATAGAAGACAGCCATTAATAGTGGGTTTATTGACCTGCTCTCAAATATGGAGAAGCTGTAAGTACAGAAGTGACCACCTTTGGGAAGACATACTGTGGAAAAATCCAAAATCACTGAGGTAATTGTTTTAATTTTGAAAAAATATCTTATTATTTAAAAGCTCTAGCAGAGCTTTTAAATAATTTAAAATTAGACTTTATTTACCAAAATTCAGTAGGTACAGAAATATCTCAAAATACTGCTGTATTCCTTTGTTATATCTGTAGAAATTATCCAAGTGAGGGAGAGACTGAAAGAGGACTAAGAAGAGAGGGAGGGAGGGAGGGAGAAAGAGAGAGAGTGAGAGAGAGAGAAGGAAAGAGGAAGAAAGAAAGAATTGAAACCTTTTTCCCTAGACGGTATCTCTGTGTAAAGTTCTATTATCCATCTGGGTTTAGCAGGGAAGATATTTGAATCTTGGAAGACTTGTTCCTTGTAGCCCTACAATAAGTTCATTACAATCAATAAAATAAAATAGCCTAATGTAAGACAGTTATCACTCTTCATTTAAAAAAAAAAAGGCTTCAAGTGAAATTTTGGGGAATTTCCCCCATCCTCTTAAGCAGTTCTTTTTTGTGGGGGGGGCTGTGAATGCGGGTTCTTAGTTCTCCGACCAGGGATTGAACCCGTGCCCCCTGCATTGAGAGCACAGAGTCTTAACCACTGGACTGCCAGGGAAGTCCCTTAAGCAGTTCTTATTGATAATCCATCATACGTTTTTTGTTTGTTTGTTTGGTTTTTATTATTTTTGGCTGCATTGGGTCTTCGTTGCTGTGCGCTGGCTTTCTCTAGTTTCTCTAGTTGCGGCGAGTGGGGGTGCAGCGAGTGCGGTGCGGTGTGCGGGCTTCTCATTGCGGTGGCTTCTTCTGTTGCGGAGCACGGGCTCTAGGGCATGCAGGCTTCAGTAAGTTGTGGCGCGCGGGCTCCAGAGCACAGGCTCAGTAGTTGTGACTCACGGGCTTAGTTGCTCTACGGCATGTGGGATCTTCCCGGACCAGGTCTCAAACCCGTGTCCCATGCATTGGCAGGCGGCTTCTTAACCACTGCGCCACCAGGGAAGCCCCATCATATAGTTTTGAAGTAGAAAATGTAGTACATCATTTGTATAATTAAATATTGCTTAAACTTTTCCTGTGACTCATAGAAACTCTTCATTTAATTTATTGTAACCAAAGAGTGATGAGGTATCTTGATGGCCTGGATATTATTTCTTTGGGCTATCGGTCATCTCAAACTCATCAACTCTTCTAAAAAATTCTTCTAATAGTACCCCTTGGTATTATTTTAAATCCTTCCATCCACTTGTGTGGGACTTGGGTACTTTCATATGTAATGACTATAGGCCAGCTGGTTATATTCAGGAGTTATTCAAAGAATTGTGGATTCTCTGAGGCAAGAAAATTTATAACTCACTTTAATACACTTTAATAATATTGAACCTCATCTCTCAATCTACCCCCTTCCTTCCCAGAAACCAAACCAAAGCTGTGGGGGCGGCGGTGGAAATCGCATTTTATTTAACCTAGAAAATGTTTTTGTTTAAATTGTACCTAGGATTATTTAATGTTCACTTGGGTGTGGAGAAATAGACTATATTAGTGGGAACATAAGTTGTTACATAGCTTTCTGGAGAAAAGTGTAGCAATATCTATCAAACACATTAATAAAAAAAACCCTATGTGCCTTTGATCCAGAAATTGCCTTTCTAGGTACTATACTAAGGATATAATTGAACAGAGACTTTTTTGAAAAATCAAATGTATTCATTGTTTATTTATAGCAAAATTTTTGTTTAACAATGGAAATATTAAAGTTGTAAAGTTTCTTCTTAGCATAGCTTTTGCTATAGCCCATAGCTTTTAACAATATATAATACTTCTATGATTTAAATACTGTTTTGTAAATATTCTCTAGAATTGCCCTTTAGCCTAATTTATGTAAGAGAATATTTGACATATATGGGTATATATTTTCCAGGCTGGATATCTTGTCTGTTTCAGCCTCTATTGGGTGTTTTAGTTGTTTTATTGCATAGTAGTCAGATTGTTAGCTATATTCTTTTTAGTGTTAGGAATTCATTAGAACTTACTAGGTATCCTATCCTAATATGTTGCAACTTTTTGTAAATGACTCATTGACAGGCTAGGGAGATGTTTATGTATCTATTAGATCATTATTATTAATAGTATTCACTTGCTTTTCATCTTCTTTCTTAAAAGTAAGCCTTTTATTTCTGTGATGTATTTGTAAATATCTCCTTTAATGTCCCACCATTTTTCTTGTATATAGTCCAGTTCTCCTACATTAGGAGGGAGAAGTTCAAGAGTTTTTCTTCATTGTTGATAGACTCTTCATCAGTAGAAACTGGTTCTCTTGGTCCAGTGAATACCAGGCTTGCTATATCTTTACCTGTCTTTACTGTTAATCTTTCTGAACCAATTAGTTTGGGTGTAACTGTCGTTAATAGTATATTAAGATTATTTCCTTTAATTTCTTTCAATTGCTGACATTACCCTATTTACCTTTATTTACATAGCACATATGTTGTTTTTTCATTTTATTATTTTTTAATTTAATTTTTATTTTATATTGGAGTATAGTTGATTTAAAACGTTGTGTTAGTTTCAGGTGTACAGCAAAGTGATTCAGTTATACATATACATATATCCATTCTTTTTCAGATTCTTTTTTTTTTTACTTCTTTTTCTTTTCCCTATAATTTTTTTTCACACACACACTGTATTTTATTTTTACAAGAGATAAATAAACTGACACCAAGCATTGTAAATGGATGACCACAACAAAAGCAACAATGATTGCAATTACCAAACACGAAACACACTCATACTATGTCATAATATTGACATTCAGTCCAGGAATCCTCCACTGTAACAGCTCCTTTACTCTGCAGTGAAAATTGATTTGTATATTTTTTGCTGCTGAGTCCTTGTGGGATTTTTTTTTTATTCAAACAGAAAGTCACAAAAATTATAATCATCCTCATCAGTTCACTCAGTCCCATGTAATTAATTTTTTTTATCTTGATCTTTTGTTAACACTTTTATGAATTCATCAGTTTTCCACTAGAGCTCTGAAAATGCTTATTCATTCAGTTCAGAAGTATAGTCAGTTACCAGAAACCTGTAGTTGTCAGAGTCTTTTCCATGAATTCTTTGAAGATGAAACCCTTTTATAAGAACATTTTTGCAAAAGCATCAGAGTACACCCAGAACTGTCTGTAAATGACAAAAGACTTTAAAATGACCATGGTTAAAGATTTGATGAAAGTTCATAATAATGTAGTTGACAAGGAAATTTAGTTATTTCTAAGATATACATTTTAAAGTAATAACTAGAATTATGACTTATTATACCAGAACATATAAGATTTTTAGAAATGTCATGTAATGTCTGAAACATTTATATTAACATATTTCCATACAAATAACCCAAAGAAAGTTCAGTATTAGTTGGGTTTTTGTTTGTTTGTTTGTTTGTTTGTACTGCAGGTTCTTATCAGTCATCAATTTTATATTCATCAGTGTATACATGTCAATCCCAATTGCCCAATTCAGCACACCACCATCCCCACCCCACTGCGATTTTCCCCCCTTGGTGTCCATACATTTGTTCTCTACATCTGTGTCTCAACTTCTGCCCTGCAAACTGGTTCATCTGTACCATTTTTCTAGGTTCCACATACATGCGTTAATATACGATATTTGTTTTTCTCTTTCTGACTTACTTCACTCTGTATGACAGTCTCTAGATCCATCCACGTCTCAACAAATTACTCAATTTTGTTCCTTTTTATGGCTGAGTAATATTCCATTGTATATATGTACCACAACTTCATTATCCATTCGTCTGTCGATGGGCATTTAGGTTGCTTCCATGACCTGGCTATTGTAAATAGTGCTGCAATGAACAGTGGGGTGCATGTGTCTTTTTGAATTATGGTTTTCTCTGGGTACATGCCCAGTAGTGGGATTGCTGGATCATATGGTAATTCTATTTTTAGTCTATGTTTTTATCTTACTGTATTACTCTGCTTTTTTTGCTTCCTTGCCCGTTTCCATTAATTTTTTTAAACTGTAGTTTCAGAATTAACTTGTAGTTAAATCTTTCAATGGTTATTTTTAAATTCTGCGGAATCATAAATCTATATGTCTTAGTTTATGAACCTTAAAAATGAATTCGGTTTTTGTTTTGTTTCGTTTTGTTTGGCAATACTGCGCTGCATGTGGGTTCTTAGTTCCCTGACCAGGGATCAAACCCATGCCCCCTGCAGTGGGAGTGTGGCGTCTTAGCCACTGGACCGCCAGGGAAGTCCTTATTTTATTTTTTTATGCCAGCTACTGTACTAGATCATGGGGACATAAAGTAGTGTTCACAGTGCAGTTGTTTTCTTGACAGGACTTGTAATATACCAGAGAGGTAGACATAGTAGTAATAACAACAGAGTCCTATGCGGCACATGCCACACAGTGCCAGACACTGTTCTGAATCCTAACATAGACATCAGCTCACGTCACAGTCTACTCATGAGGTCGATTCTGTTATTATTCCCTTTTTGCAATGAGGACCCTAAGGCACTTGCCGAAGGTCACAGTTACAAAGCAAAAGTGCTGGGAAGGAAAACTCATGGGTACCAGCACTATCTGGAAAAGGAAAATAGCAGGAAAGTGTCCTATTTCTTCCAACCTGGAAAAATGTATCTGGAAGACATTGAGTTATATGGAATATGATTACTAGCCTCCCTAGCTTCAAGGCAAAGAAAGTTACTTTGTTTTACTCTTGCTTTTCTTTGGCCATTTCAGGTAATGTCTGAACAGAATCACACATTTTAAAAGATAACAGATTTTTTTCATATTTGTTTTAAAAATGTGAAACCTCATTATCTTAAATCCACAATTTTCAAAGCCATAGTTGATAAGAGATTACTGTTTCTTCTTTCAAAATTTTTAAAAACACATGCAGGGCCAAGGACACTCAGTTATTTACATACTTATGTGAATCAGATTGCTTACCTCTTAATCATTAGCTGAAAGGGTCTTTCTTTAAAGACATGTAAAGGTCAGCAAAGAGAATAGGTAAAGTAGTTTTGAACTTTAGAGAAATTTAAAGAGTAGAAAACATTAAGCAATGTGCTATATTGTATGTTTGCAGGAAAGAGAAAATTCAAGAGAGATATGCTAGGAAGTTGAGATTTCAGAAATAAAGTGAGAAGACGTCAAACACCAACTTTGTGTTTTTATAATTTTGTATAATACTGGACATGGACAAAATTCTAAATTAATTATGCCTCTTCTGATCCTTACATAAACTGGATATAGTCCAGATGCATGTGGGTGTTAAAGAGGTTTTTGTAAGATTACTTGGGAATCTACCCACCATTTAAGACAATATTTCTATGAGAAGATACGGTCTGAATTTAAACCAAACTTTCAGGATATAAGTTGGAGGATTTTGTATTTTAGTTTTAAAAGTGAATTTTTACATGTTCCAAATTTTCAGTGCAACAGGACTGCTTATCATCTCTAGAAACTGTTTTATCTGGCTTGTTTTCTCTGGAAACAGAAAACTACTGGTATTAGAGACCAGTAAAAAAAATTGGCACCTCCACCTGATATTTTGTAAGGTTATTTAGGATGATCATATTTCCTACTGAGTGAAGGACTTCATGATTGCATTTAGGACTTTATATAATTTATGTCCAAGCTACTGGCAATGTCCTGATGGTGAATTAAAGAGGTATATTAATTCAGTGTGCTATTAAATTTAAAAAGTGTTGGTTACATATAGGAAAGAGGTCAGTTTTTTTCAGGGTGATGATGCAAAGTTGTCATGGGAGTTACACTTCAATAAGAGTTAACACTATTCTTTCTGTGATTGGTGTACAGACTGTACAAACATCATGGATTCATTTAGAGGCTAGGGATGACAAGCTAAATTTGTTCATTCACTTATAACCCATTTGATATGTTGTTTAGAAAACTATTTAGCTCTGCACATAGACAAATTTATTGTGTAAGGATCTATATCTTCTAAGCAACCCAAAAACGGAAATACAGATGAGCCTCAGGAACTGCAACTCAGACACCAATGAAATCAATGTTTTGTTCACTGTTTCTGATCTCTTGCTTCTCTCTCTCTGCATAGGCTTAATTTTTCTCTTCCTGTCAATTTACTGCTTGTATAATGTTCCACCAGCAGGTGCTCCCAACTTAGCTTCCTCACCTAGAGAGAGGCAGACCCAGCTCTCTGGGATAACAATCTCAAATCTCAGCAAATGACATCTGATTGACCCAGCTTGTGTTGGGTGTCCATGCTGGGGCCTGGCAGCATGCCTGGAAGCCAGGGCCATGCTGTAACCTCTCTGCTGTGGAGGTTTGTAGGGCAGCCTTGTAGTGATGGAGGCAGCAACACTTGGCAGCCAGTACGTTAGGTGCTTACTGCACCCAGCCATCCCTCCATTCATCCGCTCATCATTTACAGTGTGCCCACACATATGGTAGAGTTGACCTTGAGACTATGAGTACTTTACTTCAAAAATGATTATCTTAATGTAAATCTAATTTCATTTTAAAAGCTACAGGGGATACTATCCAGTTATCTTAGACTTAAAAGAAAATGGCTAATGAAAGAGTAAATATAAAAATCCTGCTAAAGTTCACAGAACGACAAAGAAAGTAAAATATTCTTCAGTCAGGCCTTTTCTCATAAAAAATATCCTCACTTAAAACTGTAAAACATTTCAACAAAAACATTTCTTCAAATATGTTATTTTAAATACTATATTACTTAAGCAAATATTTAAATACTATATTAGTTTCTCTGAATACTTGACTTGAATTTAATTCTACCTGTCTGCCAAATATGTTGAAACTCCAAATCCATTTTCATTTGCCAGGTTAAATGTTTATTTTGTTTTCCCACATAATATGTTCTTTAAAGTGTCACAGGTATACCAAATCTGATTTCTTTTTAATAGGGACTTGGTAGGGATTTTTTTCTTTCTTCGGTTAATGGTAAAGGATATGCTTCTCTTAAGGAATATGCAAAGGTATATTCACATTTCCTACCTACAGAAGGTATCTACTCTGTTAGCTGTTGGAAAATAGACATTAACGTTCTTAAAGGAAGTTTAAAACGTGTCCACTGCATTTGCCTACATGTTTGAAGCCTCACTGTTATTTCCTTACAATCAGAATACCAAAGACTTTTCTCATAGAGTGTCTAGTTTTATCTAACAAGTGACTCTGTATAGACTAGTACAATGAAAAAGTATTAGGCTACAGCAATTTATTTGATTTCAGGGTTTCCCTTTCCTTCTGCTCATCTATGTTTATGTGATCAAACGTCCATTTGAAAATTTTGTTCTTATTTTCAAAGAACATTTGTATACCTTTGAATATTGTAGTCTCTCAGATATACTTCTCTAAAAAGAACTAATAACTTTCAACATATATCTTATTTATTTTAAAAAGATAGATTTACTATTTAGCCTTCATATGAATTGCATAGTGGTTTGTACTTTTTGCAAAGCTTATTAGTACATCTTAGGTTTCTTATATTGGACCTAACTCACTACAGTAAGAGCATCTTGAGGGGGAGGTATTTGAAGCCATTGTGATAGCGATCTCCCTAACCTTTAACTTGCCGGAAAAAGTGTACCTAGAATTCCTTTTCCTTTCTCCATCTATAATGAAAGTATAGATTCTTATGAATGCCACAGTGTCTCTTCAATTAGCAGTATTGCAAGGCCTCCTGATTTCCTAAATCCAGTGCCCTTCTGTGTGAGAGAAGGGAAGCATAACAAAAGTTGCTGCAGTAGTTAAGTAGCCGTCTCATTGCTACAGGTGAAGTGGTTCACACACGTTTTCAGTTTTGAAATATGTAGCTGTTCCCCAGAATTTAGGAACCTGATGGCTTCTCCCAGTGATATTTCTTCTATATAAGAATCACTGCAAATAGACTGAGGCTGTTTTCCTGTGTGGACTTGAATAGGTTGTCTGATCTCTTAAGTCTTAGGAACTATGGCTCTGAAGTATTTCTAAAGATTTCAGGACTTCCCTAAGTACAGGATACACATAGAACCACAGAACATCAGCTCTATACTAAGAAAAGAGAACTCAGTCACAGTAAGATGAAGCAACTTAACCTAGAGAGTCCCATTTTGTGTTAGAGGCAAAACAAGACCTAAAGTACAGGTCTTCTGATTCCCAGGTCAGCATTCTCTTCAGTGGTCACTTTAGTATTTTTCTGATGGAATAGAATGAATCTCAGTATTATATAAGAATATATATCAGAGCTGTAGATGATGATTAAAACTCAGTAGTTACTGTTAAGAACTGTTGATTTAGAATATATAGAGATTGAATTGGAATTGTATTAACCCTATAATGTACCCTATCCATTCCTTTTCAAATATATCTTGAATGCCATCTTATTTGCCTTCTGTTTGTATCTTTTATCATCAAAATAAAACTTCATAAAAGGAGAACTTCTTGAGAAGTATACAGTGTTTGCCCTTTTTTTGTCAATTTTAAGTTTTTCATTAAGAAGCGAAGCAGTATTTTTCAGTCATTATGGCCTGCATCTTCATTAAAATCCATCCTGCATTTATTTATATCCATCTCTCAAGATATCCTTTATTACTTTCAAGTTCTTTTGTTCTCAGGATCACTTCAGCCCTCACCACCCCCCGTCTGCTTCAGTCATCTTTTCTCTCATTGATGAAGTTTGAGATAGGTGGCTTTTCATTGGCTATACCTAGGATGCCAGTAAAGCATGAAAATAGGACAGGTCAAAAGCAGTGTCCGGGCTTCCCTGGTGGCGCAGCGGTTGAGAGTCCACCTGCCGATGCAGGGGACACAGGTTCGAGCCCCGGTCAGGGAAGATCCCACATGCCACGTAGCGGCTGGGCCCGTGAGCCATGGCCACTGAGCCTGTGCGTCCGGAGCCTGTGCTCCGCAGTGGGAGAGGCCACAACAGTGAGAGGCCCGCGTACCGCCAAAAAAAAAAAGAGCAGTGTCCCCATCCTGCCAGCCAACATTTATGTAAGATGCATAGATTAAAAATGGTAAGCATTTAAGCACCCGTTGGAGTGAATTGTTTGTCAAGCCCCTTGTCAAGTCACTCACCTTTGTTGAATTGTTTATGCTATCCCTAATTGTGAATAGGTAAATGCAAGTACATCTATTTCTTTTTAAACTAGAGCATCTCAGTCTTTCTGGAGTTAGGATAACATTATTGGTTATTCGTTTGACTTAATGTCCTATCCTTATCCCCTGAACGCACTCCTTGAAGTTAAAAAATATATAAAATAAGTTGCATTTTTTAAAAATGTTGGTGAGTGTTGTGAGGAGAGAGAATCCTCACTCTTAAGCTCATTCACGATCCCTCTGACTACTAAAAATCAGGTCTAGAAATCAATATAATAGATCACATAAATGTGTAATGACTTTTTTTTTTTTTTGGCGGTACGCGGACCTCTCACTGTTGTGGCCTCTCCCGTGTGGAGCACAGGCTCCGGATGTGCAGGCTCAGCGGCCATGGCTCACGGGCCCAGCCGCTCCGCGGCATGTGGGATCTTCCCGGACCGGGGCACGAACCCATGTCCCCTGCATCGGCAGGCGGACTCTCAACCACTGCGCCACCAGGGAAGCCCCCTGTAATGACTTTTATACTTCAGTCTTACAGCAACATGATGGAGACAGCTGCTTGTCACCCAGTGTCCATCCTCTCCATCTTTCTTTGTTACAAAACTCTGATTTGTAGCTGGATATGTTGCCATCCTAAGTATCACATCCCTCTTCTTACCTTGCAGCTAGGTTTAATCGTACCACTGAGTTGTGGCCAATGAAATGTAAGTATAAATATTCTATTGGACTTTTGTTAGTTTTCTTAAAAGGGAAGGGGTACACCTTTTTTCTTTCTACATTTGATTACTTTATACAGATGTGATATATCTGGAGCTTTAGAAGCCATTCTGCATAATGAAAAGAAAGCTACAGCCTACACAATTTTATACATCAAATGTATCTCCGTAAAGCAGGGGAGGGGGTGACGGGGAATGAATGAATGAATGCATAAATACATAAATAAATAAAAGGTGAAAAAAAAGCCACAGCTTAGAAATGACAGAACAGATGCTGGAAGTGACTGAAGTTCTCACGATGTCAGCAAGCAGTTATGTTAAGCCTGAACTACTTGCCTCCAGAATTCATATATATGAGGAAAAATAAACTTCTGTCTTGCTTAAGAAACTATAATTTGTAATCATATTGTATTCAGCCAAAAATATTTAACTAGTAAAACCTGTGAATGAGACCCCTAGGTTGATAAAATTGAGAATATACTTCTAGAAAGTAATTAGTTTCTTACGGTAGACCTGGTCTGGGTCTTTTACTTAGGGCATTGATTTTTTTCCCCTTTGTTAATTCCAAGATAATTGACAAATTAAGTCTATTTTTCATATTGAAGGAATATTCTGTCATGTGGCCTGTGATTTTCAAAGAACTGTCATAGCCACAGGACAAGCATTGATATCTTGATGTGTTTCAGCCTAAGTCTCGTATTAATTAAAAGTTTTGTTTATCAAAACTTACCAACATCAAAAGGTTGAAGAAATCACTCACCATTTATTAATATGTTTCCTGCTTAAATTCCAGAGGAAAATACAGGAAAGGATTTGATTTTAGATTTTTTGTTTGTTATTCAAAATATCCATCCTGCTACTTAAGAAATTAAAATACTGGGCTGTAGAAAATAAGTACCATCTGGCCTGTGTGTTTTTCTACCTCCTCTAAGGAACACTATGCAATGGAGGGTGTGCAACGTAACAAGGCATGCTTCATTTAACTATACTTATGGGATACCTGATGTGGTAAATAGGAGTATTATTTAAAAATTGTATATAAATTTATAAATAGCAAGGTTCTGTTGTATAGCACCAGGAACTATATTCAGTATCCTGTGACAAACCATAATGGAAAAGAGTATGTAAAAGAATATATGTGTGTGTGTGTGAGTGAGTGTGTGTGTGTGTGAGTGTGTGTGTGTGTTTGAGTCATTTTGCTGTACAGAAAGAATTAACACAACATTGTAAATCAACTACTTCAATAAAATTAAAAAAGAAAAAAGTTGTATATAAATCAAATTGTTGTTTATTTCATCATATTGTAAATGTACCAGGAAAGCACCAATATAAAACAACTCTAGAGGATTGCTTTTGTGCTATGAAGAATCTTAATGTGTTATTTTGTTAAGGTCATCATTAACAAATGTCATCATTCATTTCAGTGTTGTCTATGTGTTGTTTTTTTTTAAAATTCACCTCTAACATTTGGGCAATCTGGTTATGAAACCTGTAATATGAAAGCCCAGTAATCATCAGTGTTATTGGACTTCTCTAACTGGCTAATTAAATTCTGCTCTCCCCACCTCACTTTCACCCTGATCCTCTCACGTGTAGCCTTCTTCTTGCTTCTTACTCTTTGGAAGAGAAACATCCAAGACAGATGAGAACACGCTCATGTCACTACAGTGCATTCCCCAGTTAAAACCTACAAACTGGACTTCCTTGGTTGCGCAGTGGTTAGGAATCCGCCTGCCAATGCAGGGGACACGGGTACGAGGCCTGGTCTGGGAAGATCCCACATGCCGCAGAGCAACTAAGCCCGTGCATCACAACTACTGAGCCTGCACTCTAGAGCCCATGAGCCACAACTGCTGAGCCCGCGTGCCACGTGCCACAACTACTGAAGCCCTCGCACCTAGAGCCCATGCTCTGCAACGAGAGAGGCCACCGCAGTGAGAAGCCCACACACTGCAACGAAGGGTAGCCCCCACTCGCTGCAACTAGAGAAAAGCCTGTGTGCAGCAACGAAGACCCAACGCAGCCAAAAATTCAATAAATAAATAAATAAATTTATTAAAACAAAAAAAACCCTACAAACTAACAACACACACACACACACACACTACATGTTCTCAAAGTATTTAGCCAATGTATTTGTTTCCTTGGCATCATTTTCCTAATGAAGGATGTCAGTCATCACAAAAGAGTACAAAGTCTTTATTATAGAATGACAGTTTTTTAAAATCTTTTACCAAGCTATTACCAAGCATGGTATTATGACCAGAGCATCAGCTTTGGGGTCAGACAGACCTAGGTACTCAAATCATGGTTCCATCCCTTATCTTGTCCAGGGTTTCCTTGTTAGTACCCTAGACAAGTTACTTAACGTTTCTGACTCTCAGATTCTTTAACTGGAGCCACATCTTAGAAGTGTTGGGAAGGATTTGTGAAAACGTATGTAATGTACCTAGTTCAGTGCCCGGCACATGTGAGTTTAAGAAACAGTATCTGCCTTCGACAAAACCTTCTTTATAAAAATGTACAATAAGACTACATTCCCGTGGATATACATACAAATGGAATATAGTTTAGGTACCGTCTTCCTTTCATAGTGACTACAATCAGAACCAGTCAAAGAATTTACAACATACATGAAAGATCAAGTTATTGGGATATCTTTCTAACTTTGACTGCTATCTCTCAGTAAAATAACTCAGAAAATGTACAGTGTATCTTCAGAAGGCACTATGTAAGATAATTCCGTAACATTTGTCCACTTATATCTCGTTAAATATCTTATGTTAGAATGCATTTCTAAATCTTATCAAAGCCACACATAGCTCAAGTTTTAGGGTTTTCAGAGCCACTAAAGTGCATTTCAGGTAGAATTTTTTAGATTATTGCACATCTTATAGGTGTCTAGAGTTATAACATGTAGTAGCAATCTCCAGTTGAATTCTTTTACTTGGGCAAAATTTACTTGGATAATTCTATCTATATTCAGGCAGAAAATTTTGTATCTGAGCAAGGAATTTTGTTCTAGAAGTCAGAGATATAGTGGAAAGAGCGCTGGTTTTGAAGAAGGAGTCTTAACTCTTTCTAGCAATATGCCTTACCTTAAGGAAAAGCCACAGAAACTCATCCAAGAACTGAACACACCTGACCCTGCTTGGCTTTTGAGATCAGAAGGGACAAGGAGTCTTTGGGCTGGTGGGGCTGGGGGAAGAGTACACAGGAACTCTCTGTACTGTTTTTGTAAGTTTTCTGTAAATTAAAATTATTTCAAAATTAGAAGTTGTTTTTTTAAAAGCCACAGAGGGTCAGTGACATCAGCGTCTTCATCTGTAAAATGGTGATGATAGTAATAGCTGACCTTCCCACCTCACACAACTGAAAGAATCAACAAGTAAAGCAATACATAAAACTCAACAGTGCTGCTCTTCTGTGCTGAGTCTTCCTCACTTGACGTCACCCGTTTTACCACCTCTGATCTTCCATTTTTCTTGCTGCCAAAGTTGTCTTTGTTTCTTCAAAACTTTTGTAGTTACTTCATATAAGGTGAAGCACTGCCTAACATCACCAGTTACTAAAACAATTCTCCTTTCTTCCTCTCTTTGTAATCCATTCCACACCCTCTGTGGCATGCCTTCTTTAAGCCTTCTTACTGAAAAACCCAGCCTAATGGCCACTGACATTTAATCAAATAACAGTTATGATACATTTACTCATGAGTAAAGGCTGATTTAAATTTGGGCACCGACATCTGAGGATGGGAATTTCATCATCAAATATCTTAATAGAAACCATTTTGTTAAATAACCATAATTATAGGTTTTACATTTATGATTCTAGGGGATTTTGCTGTTCTGCATTCTTTGAAGCCCAAGAGGCTGTCATAGCATTCAGGCTGCTTGCAATGCTGAATCTAAGTACATCCAGGGCTTCTTCAGGAGATAAGGCCCTACAGGATTTCATCTTTCCAAGGTTTTGAACCCACAATTATCTTAAAGATGATTTCTGGTTTTGGGTTTTTTTTAATTAGGTACAGTTTTTTAAGGTAAGTGAAAATAAACAATTTTTTTAATGTGTAGACATTTCTGCTTTTTCCTGTTAATAATTTAGGAATTTTCATTTATTACATTTGAAACAAAAGCAATTTGGATAGCTATGATTTCTCTTGTATTCTCATTATAGTCATATTTGGTCAAGTCTGTTTCTGGGTTTTTTTCAGTGATCACATCTTGGCATAGTCAGGAAATCCTTTTCTTTTTGTTTGGGGTTAACTCATGCTTGCAGCTACATCAGTCTCTGTGGCAGGTTTCTGTTGATGAACTTGCTCATTTCTGACTCATGAAAACAGCTCAGCCAGTTATGAGAAAAGAAACGTCAGCTTTAAAATGATTAAGAGCATTCTCTTCAGGGGAATAAACAATTTAATTTGGTTTTGTTTCTAATTCTAACTCAGATGGTGTCCAGTTATAAGAGCATATTTTTCCTCTATAACATATTCCCTTGAGAATTTTTCCTAGATTGGTGACTTTGTTTCTTCACTGGTGCATAATGTAATAGACTTCATTATTCCTCTTTTCAAAATTTCCTTTTTCTTCTTTTTTAATTTTTAAAGCATGTGTGATTCAAATTTATCGTTAAACATGTTTTTTTGTATCCCTATTTATCTCACAGTTTGTTTACAGCAGTATTTTCCTTCAGTTGAAAATTCCTAAATGAAAAATTTAACCATCTTACTAGAATACCTTCTTACCTAGAGTACTTAAGGTTTACTATATGAAGTGCCGATTTTCTTTTTTGGCTACGTTGGGTCTTCGTTGCTGCGCACGGGCTTTCTCTAGTTGTGGTGAGCGGGGGCTACTCTTGGTTACGGTGTGTGGGCTTCTCATTGCGGTGGCTTCTCTTGTTGCAGAGCACGGGCTCTAGGCGCGTGGGCTTCGGTAGTTGTGGCACGTGGGCTCAGTAGTTGTGGCTCGCGGGCTCTAGAGCACAGGCTCAGTAGTTGTGGTGCACAGGCTTAAGTTGCTCTGCGGCATGTGGGATCTTACCGGACCAGGGCTCTAACACATGTGCCCTGCGTTGGCAGGCGGATTCTTAACCACTATGCCACTAGGGAAGTCCTGAAGTGCCATGTTTTTAATTGTTTTATAAACTAAGAGATTGAAACTATCAACATAAATTATAGGAAGCGGAGACTGTGAGCTGGTTATTCTAATCCATCACTGAGCCAGTTATCTCTGCTACTTCTCAACTTTTCTGGCAGCAGTAGTGTAGCTTTGAGATAGAGAGTAAGATTCTGATGTGAGGCGAGGGCAGGTCCTGGTGTATTGGTTCAGGAGGGTTGAAAGAAGCAGCGTTTGTTGTGGTCCCTGTTTTCGGAGCTCTCTTTCGTCCGTCCTCCACAGATAAGCCTGTTGTTTTTGCAACAGACCATGATGTCAGAACCAAGGAGGGATTTGATAGAAATGACACATGATTCCATTTTTAAAAGGTCACTCTGACTGGTATGTGGGGATGAGTTGTTCCTTCAGTATCATGGTCACCCCATGAGTCTCACAGGTGAAGTGGCCTCTGTTTTGAAACCAGATGTAGAGGCACAGTGCTTGTTCCTTGAAGGGCAGGCAGCATAGGATAGCACAGTGCTTTTCAAGTTCTGCCCTGCAGTTTTTGGAGTTTCATTGAGAAATATCTGCAGAGGAGAAGGAAAATTGGAGGACTCTAAGACTCCTTCCCTCCCTACTATCACCTCTGCTTTACAGTTTCATTAATGAGGATTCATTGTAAAAAGAGCATAGACTTTGAAGTGAGACAGACCTGGGTTCAGAATGCACGTGCCTTACCTGCTTAGCAAACTTAGATAAGTTACCTAACGTATCTGAGCCATAGATGCTTCATTTTAAAAACAGGGATTATATCTGCCCATTGAGATTATTGGAAGAATTGAAAGAGAAAATGACGCAGTGTGGCACCCACACATAGTAGTGGGTCAACCAGTGTTAGTCCCCTTCGCCTTAGACTAGTGGTTCTTAACTGGGTGTGATTTTGCCCCCAGTGGGACATTTGGCGATGTTTAGAGACATTTTTGTTTTTCACAGCCCACGAAGTGGTGGGCAAATGCTATTGGCATCTAGTGGGTAGAGGTCAGGGTTGCTGCTAAACATCCTACAGGGCATAGGACAGACCCACAACAAAGAATTATTCAGCACAAAATGTCAATAGTGCCAAGATTGAGAAACCCTGCCTTAGAGGTATTAATTTTTATATTTTAAAAATATAGAAAGAAGTATTTATGGGTTTGTTCCACTAATATTTATGAAACACTACTATGTGTCAAGCTCTGTAGAGGCTGTGAGGATTTAGCACTGAATAAAATAGGTATAGTCTGTGCTGTCAGGGAACTTACATTCTAGTTGAGGAGAAATAGGCAATAAATAAGTATATAATGTTATTGTGGCAGATGGTAGTAAGAGCTATGAAGAAAAATGAAGCAAAGTAATGGATAGAGAGTGACCTGGGGGAGCTGCTATTTTATATTAAGTGGCCATAAACTGCTTCTCTGATAAGGTGACTTTTGAACAGAGACCTGATAGAAGTGAGGGAGCAAGCCAGACAGTGATGTGGGGTTAAGATATTCTGGACAGAGTATGATAAATGCAAAGACCCTGGTGTGGGAATGTATTTGGCATTTTCAAGAAAGTTCACGATAGGCCACTGTGGCTACAGTGGAGTGAGAAGGGCAGTGGTAGGAGGTGAGATGTGAGAGTAATAGGGAACCAGATGACGTTGGGATTTACAGGCCATTCTGAGGATTTGGGCTTTTCTTCTATGTGTGGTGAGAAGCTGTTGGAAGTTTTTGTTTGTTTTAATTTTTATTTTATATTGGAAGGAATAGATACATGGAAGTTTTGATCATAAATAGCATGATCTGATTTTCATTTTTTAAGAGATCACTCTGGCCATTGCTTGGTGAGTAGATGGTCAGGGGTGGGGATAGGAGAGGAGGAAGAGTGGAAGCAGGAAGACCCACTAGGAGATGATCACAGTAATCCAGAGGAGAGATGATGAGGATGGCTTGGACCAGAGGAGTGGCAGTGACAGTGGAAGGGCATGAAAAGTAGTTTATTCCAGATATATTTTTAAAGGTAGAGCTCATGGAAAACAATAATTCAAAAAGAGTCATGTACCACAGTGTTCATTGCAGCTCTATTTACAATAACCAGGACATGGAAGCAGCCTAAGTGTCCATCAACAGATGAATGGA
The DNA here is from genome assembly GCF_964341445.2 of Mesoplodon mirus. Taxonomy (NCBI): domain Eukaryota; kingdom Metazoa; phylum Chordata; class Mammalia; order Artiodactyla; family Ziphiidae; genus Mesoplodon; species Mesoplodon mirus. Next base: position 76,565,004 of record NC_138988.1, on the reverse strand, counting down.
TAAAGAAGATGTGGCACATATATACAATAGAATATTACTCAGCCATAAAAAGAAACGAAATTGAGGTATTTGTAGTGAGGTGGATGGACCTAGAGTCTGTCATACAGAGTGAAGTAAGTCAGAAAGAGAAAAACAAATACCGTATGCTAACACATATATATGGAATTAAAGAAAAAATGGTTCTGATGAACCTAGGGGCAGGACAGGAATAAAGACAGAGATGTAGAGAATGGACTTGAAGACACAGGGAGGGGGAAGGGTAAGCTGGGACGAAGTGAGAGAGTGGCATGGACATATATACACTACCAAATGTAAAATAGATAGCTAGAGCTTCCCGGGTGGCGCAGTGGTTGAGAGTCCGCCGGCCAATGCAGGGAACACGGGTTCGTGCCCCGGTCCAGGAAGATCCCACATGCCGCGGAGCGACTGGGCCCGTGAGCCATGGCCGCTGAGCCTGCGCGTCCGGAGCCTGTGCTCTGCAATGGGAGAGGCCACAACAGTGAGAGGCCCGCATACTGCAAAAAAAAAAAAAAAGATAGCTAGTGGGAAGCAGCTGCATCACACAGGGAGATCAGCTCGGTGCTTTGTGACCACCTAGAGGGGTGGGATAGGGAGGGTGGGAGGGAGATACAAGAGGGAGGAGATATGGGGATATATGTATACATATAGCTGATTCACTTTGTTATAAAGCAGAAACTAACACACCATTGCAAAGCAATTATACTCCAATAAAGATGTTAAAAAATAATAATATAAATAAATAAATAAAAATAAAGGTAGAGCTCATGGAACTTGCTTAGAGGGAATTAATCAGTGAAGTGAACTAAGATAAAAAGTGTTATTTTCACATATAAAAAAAAAATCCTTGGTGAAAACACTTAGATGTATCACATAGTAGCAACAAAGGGAGATTCCAAGGGGGACTCTCCCTTGTTCTGTGCAGAGTTCCATGGATCCTTGAAGAGGATGGTGAGGGCCATGCTGCATTGACAGGCTCCCTGCTTCACAGGGTTTTATTTTAAAGGTGCCAGACTTTCCCACTATATAAGTGAAGCCAGCCTGCGTTCAGTATGTGTGTTGGACTGCTTGAGAATTTGATTTTGACTAAATCAAAATGGAAAGGTCTGCAGCTCTCACTCAAGGTTAAAGAGAAAGTATGAATTAAATTTTGTGCAATAGTTGCTTTATATACATATTTTCCAGTTGTAAAGTTTTACCCTAAATGACCAAAATATTTAACTGTATCCTTGTACATTTGCTAGACTCTAAAGTTATGTCGACTCATCTGGATATTACATAAACGTATGAGAATTTTTAGGAATATTATTCAGAATACCTAAAGAGCCTACATATATTAACCTGATATGTTCACTTTTGGATATACAGCCAAATAGAAACCACAAAAAAGGGTTATAGCACCCTCAATCAGGAACATAAAAAAGAAGTCAAGCTTCTATCACTTTAAAGAACTAGTTTGGGCAGAAACTCACATAGCTTTTTATATTATTTGCCAACTTAGTTATTACAGAGCATGTTTACAATTTCAGGAAAACATCAGTAAAAATTAGTACTAATACTACGTGAGGGTTTACAACTAAACATGGGATTAGGTTGTTTGGTACTAAGTTATTGGAAAAAAATGATACTTTTCTTAGCACACATTTTATCCCAAGACAGGAAATATTTTATTGGGAACAATTCTCCCCACTACTAGTTTAATAAATTCAGATTAAAAAATTTGAAGCAGGCATTACCCCAATTTAAAGTGTAGTATTTTGATTTTTAATAACAACTGTATTTTCCTTATATAACCAATCATGCTCATTCTTCATACTTTAAAATATATAGAAAAGAAAAAAAACTCCTATATTAACATTAATATATTTAGACCCAAAGAGTATAGACCCAAAAAAAATCCAATATTTTGAAACAACTCTATGATGAACTAATGTCACAAATATCCTTTTGTGTATTTCTCAATCACTGATGCTTTGTACTTGCTGAGAATTACTCACTTATTTTTAGCACAAAATTCCTTTTAAATCCCTTGAATGTTCTCCTAGAGTCTACAGCTATTTCCTTGGGAAACTTCATACAGCTATTACAATACATTCTTAATACCTTGGACACATAAAACTGGTGGATTATAAAAATCACTCTGGGGGAGCAAATCAACACTAACGGAAACCTTTATTTTTAGGCTAGGAAATATATTGTATTTTTATTCAGTTAGAAAATTCTGGGTCAAACTTAAATGAACTTCTGATTTCAAGATTACATCAGTCAGAATTCCGAGTTGGCTCCCTTAACATTGCAGTAACATTCTCCTCTCTCTCCCTCTTTCACTCTATCTCACAGAGAACATATATCCAAGCCTCTGCTATCTCTCTGTGATTTTCTGCCTCTTGAGTAACCACTTTGATTATTTTACTGCATATGGACATTTATTTAATGACCTTCTGTAAGGCAAACAAGTTTTTTTTTTTTTTTTTCTCGGTACGCGGGCCTCTCACTGCTGTGGCCTCTCCCGTTGCGGAGCACAGGCTCCGGACGCGCAGGCTCAGCAGCCATGGCTCACGGGCCCAGCTGCTCCGCGGCACGTGGGATCTTCGCGGACCCGGGCACAAACCGGTGTCCCCTGCATCGGCAGGCGGACTCTCAACCACTGCGCCACCAGGGAAGCCCAAGATTTCTTTACTTTCAAAAATCTTTTCTTTCCTGATTGTAATTCAGTTAAGAAAAAAAATTTTAATTACTGCAATGTGTACCTGAAAAAGTAAAAGTTCCCTATAATGTAACCCCCAAGATTAATACTATTAAAAGCATAATGTATATACTTCCAGATGTTTGCATACGTGTATGTATGTCGCACGTGCACGCTTGTGTGTTTAAACATAAATGGGATCAAGGTACATACATTCTGATTCTCAACTTGCTTTTTTCAGTTAATACGTTCTCGCAGCTATAATCTCTGAGGGCAGACAGAAGTAGGACACCCAGAAAAGTGCAGGGGTATCATATTATCTAGAAGAACATGTGTGATTCGGAAGAGAGGAATCAATGTGACCTGGAATCTTGAGGGAAAAGTTGCTAGAGGAGATGGTACTTATGCTGAAAGGGAAGGAGTTAAATTACCATGGGGATGGAAGAGGGGGTGTCCAGCACCATCATGAGGGAGGGGCAGGGGACAGCAAAACATGGCAGATGTGACAAAGAGTAACCTTTGTGCCAAGGTCTTTTCTCTTTGTTTTTACTTAAAGTAATTGTACCCAGATGAGTTGGGAGAGTTAAAATATTTGGAAGGAACCAGCAGAAACCTGTTGCAGTACTCCAGGCCCAAAATGATGAGCACTCCAGTGGGCATTAAAAGCAGGGGAATCTACCAGATGTTTTGAGGGAGACTCACCTACCTCTTGGGTAGGGGAATCTAGTACATTACAAACTGACCCAGCAAGCCGAGCCAGCACTCACCTGCGTACCGGGTTGCCTCTGCAACGATCCAGATAAACCCTAAAACCTTTTTGGACCTCATCTTCCTTATCTACAGTGAATTGGGGGTGTATGAGGTTTCCAAGGTGCTTCAGCATTCTATCGCGTTTACTGATCTGTGAATATCCTTCTGCTGTGGACCACAGCATACATGAACATACATAAACATTCCACAGTTCACATGTTGTCACATTGCTGGATGCTGCTGCAACCACTCTGTATGAAGTTTTCAAGTTCAGCAACCAGTTCCTGCCTAACATGAGGTATTTGGTAGATTACCATTGACATTTGGCCTTTTCCATGCCGAAAGGACTTTGCATTTCAATTGTAAGACTTCTAAGTGTAATCAAAGTAAGATTTTTTTTTAATTCAAGGTGGAAGTGAAAGCAGATGAAAACTTTCATCTTGGTTTAAAAGTTATGTTCTGTGATTCTGTGTTGCTGAAGAAAGTCATGTGTCTTGAGAAGCTGCCAAGAGATACGCCAGCACATAGTTTCTATAACCTTTACGTATGCTTCAGTGAAAGCATGCAGAGAATTTAAATGAAACTGCATGCTGCAGAAGTAATCCAGCCTCATACCTCAAACTGATATAGGCAGGGGCAAATGGTGATTGTCACTGCTGTCCTTGAAAGTATTTTTCAAAGACACAGCAATTTCACATCCACTGACATAAAAACTTTTCACTAAAAATTTAAATTAACAATTATATACTGACAGACTGTTATGTTCAGGTATTGAACAAACAAATTATACTACCTACTGCATTTGTAGGGATATTTGCTCCCCTGTTTTCATTTAGGTAAGACCCAGAAAGTAAGTTTATCTGACATGGAATTGTGCCTTCTATTTTGCAATAACCAGAAAGGCCCGTAACCTTGATAATGAGATGAATGACTATAGTATAACTATTCTCTATTACCTTTTTTTTGAAGCTGTTTCAATTAAATTTTGAAATATTGTTGGGTATTTGGAAAATTTTAGGAATAATTCTTTCAAAGGTAGTGCATCCATGTATACCCCTACATGGTAATACTTTGCTATGTTGTAGTACTAGTAAGGTTCAATTTCAGAGACGCCTCTGAGTTCTTAGCATATTTTTATGAGCGTTCAGAAGCACTGCTGATACCTAAAGAAAGCAACGAGTGGGCAGAAGCTCCAGATTAAGCAGAAGACGAACTGGACTTGCAGATGCAAAAGCATGAGTAAGCCAGAGATGACCTGACATGTATGTGGCAGTCTGAGATCATCCTCATCGTGCGGATGTTCAGGAAGAATAAAAGCTGTGATTAACCTGATATGGTTATTCAGTGATACACCTCAGAACAGGTCATTCAAGACCAGCCCATGCCTCTTTATTAACTGTATACTTTAATTTTTTTTCTTTTTTTTACTTCTCTACATTTGAGTGTGCTCAAGCTCAACTTCTGAAATGGAGCTATGAAAAAAAACCTTATCTTAAAGTTTATTGTGCTGCTCTATGCAAAGAGTAGGCATTGTTATTCAGGTCATGCTCTTTTATTAGGCTTCTGATTTTTTTCCCTCCTGAATCTTTTTCCAGAGATTTCTTAAAGTTCCAGGAATAGAAAAGGACAGCCACTGTGTACTTTAGTGTGAATTACAGAGGGTGATCTGAAGAGAGGCAGAAGGGAGGTGGATTTAGGACAACACAGAAACTAAGAGCCAGCCTTAGTTAATTGTTGGCCAGTGTCTTGTTCTTTATGGGCCTTTGGCTTTAAAAACTGTCTACCCTCTCTGGAATTTGTACAATTTGTTTACAAATATTACAGTTCCTGCTCTGAGATCAGCCATCAAGGATTTATGTGCATTTCTTTTGCCTCAATCTACCCATCCAGCTGCCCAGTCATTCAGCCAGCCAGCACATGTTTACCGAGGCCCAGGTAAATCCAAGCTAGGAAATCTCAGCCAACACTGAGATTATAGAAGCAAAATATAGTTACTATCTTTGAAGAATACATGGTCCATGAAGATTAGGTATCTTCTGACTTTCCCAGTATTTCAGGTGATAGTGTAAGATCAGGAGATAATGTAATCAGATGCTGAATGATTTGGATGCTTTTATGAGACCAAATTTGTCCCATTTTTTTTGGTTATTTGAAACAAGTCCTGGGGAAGAGAGAGGAGTAAACAAAAATTAGCATGAGGAGCGGATCTGAACCATCCTCATCATCATCAAGTCCCAGTTAGTGTCTCTGATTTCCTGTTGAGCACACTTGACCGTGCTGTGAATAGCATGCATGCCCAGTGACATGCAGTGTATATTCTGAGGACATTAGTAGGAGTGCTTCCCAACCTCTTTTATGTCATGGCACGCATAGAAAATGATAACATTTACCAGCCTGGGGTTTCTGCGGCCTCAGCCTTGTGAGGCATCCAGAAGGTTGAGGGGAAACAGTATCCCTCCACACCTGTGACATGTTTGCAGCACCCCCGTGTACTGTCAGTTACCTTACAGTTTGTACACTCTGTACTAGGCTATCCCCAGATCTGCCTTCTTTGCTGATCCAGGGCCTCACTAATTTCATTTTCTTGTGAACAGTTTGGGCATGTTAATTACAGTGGCTCCATAATACCTTTTAGTAAGATAATGTATAGAGTTTAGAGGATCCCAAAGAAAAATATTGGAGTAAAAAATTACTATCTGTTAGAGACAGCTCTTTATAATGAAAATAGGCTTCCTCAAGGAATTGAGAGTCCTGGGCTTCAGTTCTAACTTGGTCACTTTTCACAAATCATTTCCCCCCGAATCTTAATTTCCTTATCTTTAAAAGAGAGAGATTGAACAAGATGAACTTTATGCTGCTCTCTAGCCGTGATTTTGTACTGCCTGTAAATCTTTGCTGTTGAGTCAACTGCTTCACATTGTGTGTTTGCTGTATGCTAGGCACTTGGTGAATAATTTCTACGCATACCCTAGTAGCTTCACGGGGCTCCCGAGATCAAAGGTTACTGCGTAGAGGCTAGAGGACTTAAAATACATCAACTTACCATAACGATGGATACATGTCATATATTTGTCCAAACTCGTAGAGTGTACAACACCAGGGGTGAACCATAATGTAACCTGTGGATTCGGGGTGATAATGATGTGGCAGTGTAGGTTCATCAGTTGCAACAAGCACACCACTCTGCTGGAGGTGTTGATGATGGGGAGGCTGTGTGCGTCGGGGAGCATGGGGTATCTGGGAGCTGTCTGTACCTCCTTCTTAATTTTACTGTGAACCTAAAACTACTCCAAAAAATAAATCTTTAAATATGAAAAAATAAATAAATAAGATAAAATATATCAACCATCTAAGCTATCTAAGAATGTATACAGAAGCCAAATCTTGAATGTCCAATTTCTGGAGGAAAGTTAGTATTAAGAATCTCCTTAGGAACTTTCTTTTTCTGTAGTCATCTGATTCCTTTCTGTCTAGCATGTGTTTGGTAAATGAGGCTGCCTAGCTGGAGAGTAGCAGAGAAGACCTGGAGGAATGCATGGGTAATGAAGGATTGGCTGCATTAAAGCCATTTGCCTACATCATAGACCAAGATGGTAGCATTTGTTTATTCCACAAATGTTTTATTGTTCATTTACCATGCGTCAGATATTTTTTAGGAGCTAGAAATTCAAACCTAAGAGATTCCTGCTGTAGTCAGACACAGACAGATGCACATACAGACATGCATACGTAATATGTACATACATTAAAGATATCAGTCTCAGAGGTTTTTGTTTTAATAAACACATTAGTAACTGATTTGTCATGTTCAAAACACGTAAATTATCCCTTACTTCCTGTTTTCCATTAGCAAACATTTATTGAGTCATGTATCAGATACATTATAAAGGACAAAACTAAATCATGCATTCATATATCAAAAAATACTTCTGAGTACATAAAAAGTTATCCAGTAATATACCCTTAAGGAAACATGATGTTTCAGATACACACACAACAGGATACATGTACACATACAACACATACATATACCTGCACGTGTGTGGGAGTAATATTTACTTGTACGTGTTCAAAAAGGATAGTTGAACCTAGAGAATAAATAAACAAGAAGTCTGGGTTTGTGTCAACACATATATGTGTTTGTGAATATGTGTGGAGGAGGTTAGGAAGGAAAAGGTGGAGGGGAGAGAAGGAAGGGAAAAAATAATCAGTGGTCTTAGAAGGAACCACAGTAGTTAGTAAATTTTGCCTTAATTCCCACCCCCCATCTATCTTTTCTCTGTGGAGCTGCAGCTAGTGTGCCATTATTCATTCAGCTGATAGATTATTGGAATTAAATTGTCTACTCACCCAAATCAAACAAGAGGAAAAAGAATAATTTCAGTTTTAAAAAAATATAAAAATATCCATAGACGTTAGAGGTGGTACTTATGTATTCCACCAACTGTGATAAAGAAAATTTGCTGAAAGTCCTTCCAAAGCAGAAAAAAATTTTAAATCTCAGGGAATTTATTTTCCTTTACTGGCCAGAAACTCATTCCAAGAAGTACCAGCCTGTCTCATTTCAAAATGCTCCCCTTGCCAAGGAAGCGGAAGCGGTCATATTCTTTCCCACCAAACTATGGGTGAATTATAATTATCCTACCTCTTGTGGGACAATGAAGCAGCAAACATCTGCTATACTGAATCCAAAAACCCATGAATGAAACTATACCAAACTGTGAATCATACCTGGACTCAGATTAAAGGATTTGTGTTGTGTTTACCTTTTTCTTTATTTTCTTTGCAATTTAAAATATGGATTTGTTAGCTCTGGCTCTGTGTTCTAACTGAGGGGAAATATATGGATTCCATTCGTTGATTCCTATTTTAACATTGAAAAATCCCAGCTTTAAGGCAGATAGGCAATAAGAGTTCATAACAAATTTTCTGTTTGATTTGTTACACCTCACAGTTTTCTTTTTCTTCAAGAGTGTGGTACAGTTAAAGAAAATTTAGAAGTGCACAGTCTTAAGAAGTGAGGTCCTTTAGTTTTTTCTTCCACTGTAATAAAAATAACAGAGGACTGGAAAATGGTTTTTAAACTTTATTTCTAAAAGAAACAAGCTTCAAAACTACTGTTATCATAATTTTATGTATCATGGTATTTATGGTGGTACTAAACTATTCACCTAGAGTAAGAAAAGGAAATGGAACTTCAGTTCTGGGTTTTAGCTGTGAAAACATAAAAGTCTACTTGCTTTAAAAATTGTGTGTCCTTTTATTTTTATCTATTAGAGAGCAGAAAGACAAACTCGAATTATGGATTCAGCTCAATATGCAGAATTCTGTGAAAGTCGACAGTTAAGTTTCTGTAAGTAAGCATTTACCTTTGCTTCATTATACGTTTGAGATTATGTGTTACAGATACGCTAAAGTACAGCAACATCTGTGTTCCTTAGAAATTGGTGAGTTTAATACATATATACATAGTTATAACTATTATGGAAACAGCCTCTGCATTGTAGGGGAGCCTATAAAAGGTTTTACCCCACTCTGCTGTTTTGCAGTTAATAGTATTAAGAGGTTTTTAAGGGTGCTGGTAATACACAGAGAGCCATGTTAATTATTCACATTACTTTTAGTCAGAAAAATTCCATTTTTTGTAATATTCCCATTTAAATTTCTTTTTTGGTTCCTTAGTCATTTTTACACTAGCAATTGCTGATTGTACTTGACCCATAATGGACTGTAGTAGTACAGTCATGACATTTAAAAGCCCCTAATGGTAATAAATACCAAACTTTCCCTTCACGTGTGCATTCTCATATTACCACAATAGAACATATCAACTTAAACAGTCTCTTCCATCTTTGTCTGTAAGCTCCTGCTGTGGTGTGCATTCCACGTTAGCAAATTCATTAGCCCACGCTCTTGTACCTATGGCAAAATGAGTGCTGTCCCACCCCTGCGCACAGCTTACTGAGAATAAAGGCTCTTGATAAATAGTGGGCTAGATTGTGTACAAAACATCCTTACAGCAACAGTTCAGTGATGACTAAGACTCTGAGGGTGAAGGTCAAAGCGTAAGTGTGATGAAAAGTCCAGTTAAAAATATGACAAAGTAGCACATGACCCTAATCTGAGGGATCATGGACACAATGGTGTCTTTAAACGAAAAGCTATTATGTGGTCACAATAACAATGTATTTGATTTGGAAAAAGAAAATGAGAGCTTCATTTATAGATCATAAAGTGCAAATAAATGACACATTTCAAACACTGCCTCATGTAAATGTCAGTAAAATATAGGAAAACATGTTTGGGAAGATTTTTTTTTTCCTAACTAAATATACTTTGCAGCCTGACTAACAATTTGGCATCATACATCTGTGAAGCATTAAGTAAATGACACTTCAGATCATGGCAATTTCAGCAAATGAGAGGTTTTTGTATTGTAAATTTTAGGTTTAAAAATGGCATTCAAGTCTTTTATAAGTATAAATCTCCATTTTATAAAGTAACATTTAGTGCTATTGAACTATTTTTTTAAATCATATTTTAAATTTAATTTATTTAAAGGAACAGAAGTGCTATTTCACACTAAAACATGTAGTCACTGACGCGTCCTAATACATCTTTTGTTTAAAAATCTGATTTTTCATAACAATTTTTTGATTCATAACTTAGTAGTAAACTTAGTAGATTAAAAATTAATCCATTCCACTTCTGTATAAAATAACTGTAGTATAAAGAGTATCTTATGCTTGGTTTTTTTTCTTGAAAGAAGAGGGATTTGGGCATTTAAAAATATTTCTTTATATGGTACCCATAAGTGCTTCATCATGAAACCTTCGTGGAAGAATCTGTTTTTTTATATGCCACAATACTGTCGTTGGGAATGCTCAGTTGAGACTACAGTGCATGAGACTACTAGTAGTTGAGACTACTAGTTGAGACTACTGGTGCATTTCAAAATAACATGTCTATAACTTTATAGGCTGAGGGTCAGTTGTAAAACCAGGACACTGATCATGCTCACCAGTGTTTTGTTTTTACACTTATGTAAGTCAGATAGTCATTTCCCTTAAAGTCTTTTAAAATCTGATATTAATTCACAAAGCTTTAATTTAGTTATAATTTGATATACCTGTTTCCAGTCCTTTCAACCTTTTGTTTTATGTGTGGATTTTGTAAACAAATACCTAAATTTTCTTTTTAGTTAATCTGAGAGTCTCTTTGTATTTTAATTGATGAGTTTAATTTATATGTATTTAATTACTTATACATTTGGGTTTATATATCCTGTCTTATTTTGTGTTTTCAATTTACTGTGCTTTTTTATTGGGTTTTCCTCCTTTTCTTTGGATTGATTGGGTTTTCTTCATTCCATTTTTCATCAACCAGTTTGTATATTATATATTCTGTTGCTATTATTTTAGTTGCTATCCTTAATTTTTCTAAAGTACACCCCTGACTTAAAATTTTTTAAGTTGGTAACTACAGGCATACCTCGTTTTATTGCTCTTTGCTTTATTGTGCTTCACAGATAGTGTGTTTTTTTAGGAATTGAAGGTTTGTGGCAACCCTGCATCAAGCAAGTCTATTGGTGCCATTTTTCAAACAGGATTTTTTTTTTTTCCAAACAGGATTATTTTTAATTAAGCTATTTTTTTAGACATAATGTTATTTTACATTTAGTAGACTACAGTATAGTGTATATATAGCTTTTATATGCACTGGAAAACCAAAAAATATGTGTAACTCGCTTTATTGCAATATTTGATTTATTGTGGTGGTCTGGAACCAAACCCACAGTATCTCTGAGGTATGCCTGTATCTAAACTTCCCTTCTCAGCCTAATTTTGTTTTTCCCAAGCCTCTGTAAGTGCTTAAAGCACTCATTTCTGTCTTAAAAATGGCTTTATTTTGCCCTCCTACCTAAATGATAGTTTAGTTAAGTAGGAAATTGTAGACTAATAGTTATTGGTTAAAACATGATTCCATTGTCTTTTAGCCTCTGTCGTTGGTTAGAAATCTGATGTCTACTTGTTTTATGTTTTCCCTGTGGGAGAAAGAAAGAGAATGAAGATATACCCTCGGGTATATGGGGAAATGAACAGGCTGGCAATCAGTAGCCGATCAATAAACATGTATAAAAGAAAAGAAAGAAGGAACCCCTACTATAGAAGTTTCCAGGGAGAACCATGCCCTCTGAGAAAGGTTATTTTCGATATATCCAAAGAACAGTGATTTTGAAGAGATAGAAGTTGCAGAAGGTTTTCTTCGGAGTGGAATGAGCATTACAGAGGGCTCTGCAGGAAGGATCAGGAATGGAAAGGCTGGTGAGAAGGGATGTGGTAGAAATAATGAAATAGTGTGCAGGGGTGAGAGAATGGAATATTGAGAGGAACTTGAATTTTACCATTGATCACTGATGAGAAAGATAAAGTGTATGAGAATTGACAACCTTAAATTTCCATATGAAATTATTAAGTAAAGTAGTTTTATTTCCAGCACAGGCTGAAAACTCAGGTGTGTCAGAAAGAGGATAATCCCAGGAATTTTTGACCTTTGGTCAAGGTTCTATTTAGACTGTTGATCAATTTCCAGGATTACCCTTTCCCCTGATATTTTGAGAAGAGAGGTGAAGGAAGAGGAACTCATTCAGTTTCATGCCCTCTTACTTCTGGTGAAAACAAACTATCATAACTAAGAGTATCTGTGCCTCTTTTTTTTGGAACCAGCGGCACCCTGGAAAGGTCCATCTCTGAAACAGTCCTCCACGTGACAGGGAGGGAATTAGCTCAGAGAACCTTCACCTGGAAGATTGCTGGCATAGTAGTAACCCAAGTGGTCTTATGCATCTTTTTTGATGTATGGAAAAGTTTGGACCCTACCCTTTTCTTAAGGAATATCTTTCATTTATTCATTCATTCATTCACTTCTTCCTTCTAGAAATATTTATGGTGAGTGTGCTAATGTCAGGCACTGTTCTGGGTGCTGGGATACCATGGTGGACCCATGGTCCTCACCTCTGCATTCTCAGTACGTAAGATCTAGTGAGAAAGCTGACGATTCTGTTGCTTAGGTAGGCAGATCTGACAGAATACCAAGAACTCTTCTTTCCCTTACTTTTAAAATTAAGTGTTCAGAGCAGTCACAAAATAACTGTTTCCATGTTGCTGTCTGCAAAGGGAGAAGTGAATAGGGTACATTTTATTGATCTTGCCAAATTGCTGCCTGTTGACTTGAACTTCAGAAGTATTCCACAGATGTTAACCAAGTGTTTGTGAGCTATTGCAGCTTACTAGTTAGATGGAATGTTGCATGTCAGAGAGCATTGGGAAGATTGGTTGCTTTAGGGAGATAGCTTTAAGTGGGATTATCATAATTCTGCCACAGTTGACAGCTTTGGATATGTGCTTCGATAGCAGGACTTAATGTCTCCTGTGGTTTATTTCACAGAAAACTCTTCTGTATGTGGAATCCATGAAGACTTTATCTATAAGGATCAAAACATCATGCTTGGAGTTACTGTTAAGTGTTTTATAGACCTGTGGGACCAGATTAATCAAAAGAATAATCATTGGATTTTTAAAAAGATGATTATGTTATAGATATGATAAAATCTTCACTATCAATCTTTTCCCTCTGGGTTACTAGTTAAATTAGTAATATCTAATGAAGGAACCTATGTCAAGTTAGATTCTGCTTAGCACTGTGGTGGTTTAGAGATATTTAACAGAAGGTTCTATATGTGCTTGGTACCGTTAGGTATGCATGAGACGTGACGCATGGTGTTGGTCCACAAAAAACTTGTAATGTGGCTTGAGAAATTATAAGCAGGCACAAAAGGATCTCTGATGATATAAGTGTTCAGTAAATGACTAGAGTTGAGGATGTATACCTTTGGCTTGATGGGCAGAATTCGTACGAATGAAACAGTGATAGAGAATCCCATGCAGGGTGAACACAGAGGATTATACTCAAGGCCAGTGACATTTTAATAGGGAATAATATAAAGGCAGGTTGGAATCAGTCTGGGTGGTTTTGAGAGTCAGGCTTAAGAATTTGGACATCTTTGCAATCAGGAAAATGTAACCACAGATTTAGATCAGACCAGATATCAGTTTATTCTATTTAATTCTAAATTCACAACTTTGAGCCTATTCAAGTAATAGGCACATTTTGCAAGGTATTAAAAATACAATTTCTATATGTTCCTTTTTTATCACAGGTTCTTTCTTGCAGGATTTTCTTTCCACAAGAATAAATTAAAGTTACATCAAGCAAGCAATTCTCTGACTACTGTTATAACATAAGCTATGGCCAATGATAACTTATTCCGACACATTGTAAGAAGTGCTAAACATTAAGTGGTTTAGTATACAGTGTTATGTAGCAGAGATACTAAAGATGCAAATGTATAAGGGATTTCTTGGGGCTAGAATATAAATTCAAAAATGTTGCATATTATATGCATTGTTTTTCATATGCAATTTTCAGTAGAAATGTTTTTCATTCTGTGATAGTAATATGCAGTATTAAAACACTTCCAAAGCTAAATTTTCTATACTTTTTTTTTAATGGCTAGCCAAAAAAGCCTCCAAATTTCGAGACTGGTTGGACTGCAGCAGTTTGGAGATAAAGCCCAATGTTGTCGCTATGGAAATTTTAGCATATTTAGCGTACGAAACTGTGGCACAGGTAAGAATTCTAATCTGTCATATCAGGCCATACATAGCTGCTTTCTCCCTACCCCTGTCCCTCATCAATTCTTCTTCCACCTGCTGCTCTACCAGGAATGAGAACAGCCATGAGTTCTCTCCTATGATAATCTCATCATTTTCTAAAATTTAGTTCAGTTATGTTTCTTTGCATCCTCAGCCCCGGTGGGTGTTAGGCTAAAAGTGACTGTTTCTTGCAACTTTAGCCAAACCAGAAATGGAATACTTGCATACTTTTCCTCAACACTGAATTCTAAGTACACATCTATCTTGTTTAGAGATTATTTTTGAGCTTTGAAAAACAGCTTTCTAGAAATGTACAAGCTACTGAGTGCTTACCAAAATCTGAGTCTGGAATCACTGCCCTCTAGTTTCTCAGAGCATGGTTCTTAGACTACAAGCATCAGCATCTCCTTGGTTCTTGTTTAAAATGTAAATTTCTCAGCTACACCCCAGAGCAGACCTACTGAATTAGAATCTTGGAGCTTGGAACCCAGAAATATGTATTTTAAAATGTTTCCCAGGTTTTCCCTGGTGGTCCAGTGGTTAAGAATCTGCCTTCCAGTGCAGGGGACACAAGTTCGATCCCTGGTTGGGGAACTAAGATCCCACATGCCACGGGGCAACTAAGCACCTGTGCCACAACTACAGAGCCCATGCACTCTGGAGCCCACACACCACAACTAGAGAGCCCTAGCGCCACAACTAGAGAGGCTGTGTGCCGCAACTTCTGAGCCTGTGCACTCTGGAGCCCATGCACCACAATTAGAGAGAAGCCCCCGCTACAGTGAAAGATCCCGCGGGCTGCAACTAAGACCTGACTAAGCCAAAAATAAATTAATTAATTAATTTAAAAAATTAAATAAAATGTTTCCCTAGTGATTACAGACTTTGAGAACCACTCCACTAAGAGGTCAGAATATATCATTTATGTTCATGGTTAGGTCCATTTACCAGCCAGTGAAAGCATATGCTCATGTCCACAATACAGATTTTTAGGCAGACAATATTATCAATAACATTTGGGATATATTGCTTTTAGCTTTACCATTTCAGTGACACTGATGATTATTTCCATTTGTGTGACTTTAGTTTCACTGCTCTGATCTTCTAGTTAGTGGATCTGGCTCTTCTTGTGAGGCAGGACATGGTAACCAAGGCAGGAGACCCCTTCAGCCATGCCATTTCTGCCACCTTCATTCAGTATCACAGCTCTGCTGAGGTAAGTATTAAAAAAATCTGTCTTTGACCCATCTGTGGATTTTTTTCTCATGTCTGGTATTTACATGTAGTTCTAAGAAAAAGACTGTGTAGGAATATATAGCCTTCAGTCAATGAATCTTAATACATTCAGCATTCAAACAAATACGTACTATGTACCAGGCCCTAACAATCCACTTAATACAATGATTTTTTTTCACCTTCTCCCGGCCTTATTTAGCTTTCCTGGCCCTTCGGTGAAAGCACACCTCTCATTTCCATGGGAGATAAACACCTGGTTTAGGTAATTGAATAACATTGAGAAAAGTTATTTCTTTTTGCTTCAAAGATGAAAGAATTATTATTATTCGTGTAATAATAATTCCTGGCATTTATTGATAGTTTTACTTTCCAGTTATTGATTTATCTCTAAACATGATTTAAAGAAGCATGGCTCCATTTATCCTTCGTGTTTCAATTGGCCCTATCATATGATAATCACATCCTTTCTGATTGCATTTATGTTGCTGGGATCCCCACCTGTGGGGACTATAAAGTCATCTTGCCAACTTTAAGACTTTGTGTAATAACTGTGTATCATTTTTGGCATAAAAAATATTCTCTGTAAGCAGCATGTGCCTAAAAACCAGAAATGTAATATCTATTTAATGAATTTGCCAATAATTTGACTTTTTTTTCCTAACATAAACATCAGTTTCATATAATTCAACCTAATAACCATAGAGAAGGCAGCAAGGAGGTTAGGTTAACATATGCATGTATAATTGTGAAGTGAACTTTGAATCAAGTTGGGTGAAACATATAACCTGAAAATGGCTAAGCCATTCAAAGAATCTGAAGAAAACTGTAAATCCTTTCTCCATAAAGACATTTGCAAATTTTGTACACAATTTCAGGGTGTTGAGAGACCGTCTGAAACCATTCTGCAGATATAAGGGATCTGTGAACCCAGTAAACTCCAAATTTAGGTATATCTCTTCTCTAGGATACATATAAAATATATAAAGATATATTCCTATATCTTATTACATGCCAAAAGTTTGACATCTTTTTATGCCCCTTGTAGAACCAGATTGGCTTAGAACTAAAGTAGGAATTTAAATGTTTATGCTCATTAAAAATCCATTTTTGTCTTGGAAAAGGTCATACATTATTCAGTGAATATACTTTAAAAGTCCCTAAAGCTTACCCAGTTGATTAAACACTATTTGTTTTCTTTATGTTGCAAACCCAAATTATGATGTCAAAGAACACCCTTTAAACTGTCTTTGATACATGTTCACTTTATGAATATGTGTATAAGTATGCTTTTCATTAACATCAGACAAATTCGTTGTAACATTTCTAATTGAAGAAATTTACAGTGAACATAACAAGCCTAGTTTTCCCTTAACATTCAAGGGATTGCTTACGTGGCTAGGAAAACTCTTCATGTCCCTCCCACTTTCTCGGTTCTCCAGGGTGGCCAGGCTGCCCTGGGCAACTGCTCAGCAACCACAGCTGCTATTCACAGCTACCCAGCCGTTAAGAAAGATGGCTTATGTGTGCTGAATTTCCTGGGCTCTCTGGGAGGTGGGAGCATGAGCATCAGGAAGTATCCTGGCTAAATATGTTAGTACAAGCCTCAAGCTTTTCCCTGACTTGCCAGACACCCCTCCTTCAACGTGACTGGTGGTCAGAATGAACATTCGGAGAGACTGGAAGTCTTTCTGCCCTTTATTACCTGACACGACACAAAAAGAATGGCCACTCTAGAGAAGGAATCTTACCCATCAACATTGCAAATCAGCAACCAGTATCAAGGGCCTGCTTTAAGGACTTTACCAAATTAGGTACAAATGGGGGCTCTGAGACTAATATGGTCTGTATTTAGGGAGATAGAACATTCTTTAAGACAACGAAGGAAGTAAATTAACAAGCAAACAAACAATTCAAGATTGTATGTACTAATTTCCAAATGAGTGGTGTAGACAGAAATTTCAGAGATTAAAAACGACTCCCTAATTACCATGAAAGAAGACTTCAGAGAGGAGGTTGGGTGTTGAAGGAAAAATAAGACTTTTATGAGATGGTAAAAGTGGGGAAAATACTCTAGGCCTCAGAGGCAGCAGAAGTGTAATTGTACTGGGGGGAAAAAAACTGTGATTAAAATATTCAAGCCAAGAATTCATTGAGAAGGGGTAGTGGGGAGTTAGCTTAGAAAATAAAGGCCTTAGACGCTTAGAGTTATTAAGGAAGAATTGAAAGTTTCTTGGCTAAAGTTTGATGAGTTCAAAAGGGTATTTTAAGAAGATCCAGATGGAGGTGCTATGTACAGTAGCTTAGAACTGGAAACTCAAGGCATGGAGTTAACACAGTGCATTCTATTTTAATAATTATCGTTCTTGAACACTAACTATATAAGGAACTGAGCTAGTTAAGCTTGGGTTTCTCAGATTATCAAGGTTAATTTTAATTTGAGTTAATTTTCTAGATTTTGTTTTCTAATATATGGTTCATATACTGGAAGCAATGATCTCTAGGAGTTACCTTGTTTTTTCTAAGAACAACTCATGCCACATTAGGTTTATTTCTTCTTGTTTGATGCTTCTAGGCAAGCAGATCAAAGAAATACTATTGAAAACAATATCTGAATTTCAGCAAAACATTTTACCAAGCCTAACATAATTTTTAAAATACATGACAGAGAATTGTAGGCCAGTAGATAGTATGAGGATAATGTAGAATTAACAATACCATACATGAAAAAGACTTAGAAACTTTTATTTGCCTATACATTTCTTAGGAGCCAATATTGTGATGTTACTGAAAAGAAAATGTTTTTTGTTTTGTTTCAGTGTTTAGGCACCATCCTATAGGATGGATATTGACAAAGTGAAGGCTGTCTAAAGGAGAGTAATGGGCGGGAGGAGGAACCTGAAAGCATGTCTCATAATAAGTGGTGGAAGGAACTTGAAGTGTTTGACCTATAGAAGAGAAGAGGCTGTGAAATAAACAGTCTTCAGTATTTGAAGTGCTTCCACATGGAAGAGAGAACAGACTTGCAGTCATAACCAAAGAAAGCAGATAGATATGAGGCATATTCTGAATGAAGGAAGGAAGTAGGTGTTGGAGGAGCTAGAGATATATCTACAGTGACCTTAAAGCACTGAGTTTGAGTTACTAGGTGAAGGCTGGTCACCATGTTACAAAGAATGTCTGGAAGGCATCCTGTTTGGGGGGAAAGTTTAGAACTTCCTTTTGAGTAAGTTTGAAACACTGACAAAACGTCTCAGTAAAAATATCTCTATTTGACAAAATCAGCAGAAATTTTGGAAGCTGTATCTGAGGAATCCTGATTTTTATCTAAATGTTCAGACAGATTAAAAATTAATATGTTTAGACCCTTGGGGTAAGATGGTGGCATCATTTCTGTGGACTGGATAATAATAAACTGTGTTTTTATAACTTTCAAATATTACTGAATTCATGAGATGTTAAACAAACTCAAATGTTAGTAGAAGTTCTGGTTGCTTGATTTCAAAGCCACATCTCTTTGGACAGGGGTCTTGCCTAAGGTCTTACCCAGACTCTCCTGAGAACACACCTCCTCCTACACCGAGCGCTCCATCATCTGGATCACAGCTCTCAGGGAGAACCACATCAGGATCCCTAGGGAATGGGAGTGCTGGACAAGACTCAGCTAAAACCAAACAAAGGAAAAGAAAAAAGGTCAGTGATATTTTTTCTTTTTCTTTTTCTTTTTTTTTTTGCTGCAGAATGGAGAGGTCTTGTTGAGTACGGAAACTGTGTTCTATTTTTCTCATAAATCTGATTTTTAGAAGCAGCCAGTTTACAGCAAGATAATTGATTTTTTCTAATATAAAAATTTTCAAACACAAAATAGTTAAAAGAATTGTAGAGCGGATACCATATATCTGCCATCTAGATTCTACAATTAACATTTTTTTAAGATTTTTTTTTAGAGTAGTGGTATCGCAATGTGGTTTTTTTGTTTTGTTTGTTTTTTTATTTATTTTTGGCTGTGTTGGGTCTTCGCTGCTGCACTCAGGCTTCCTCTAGTTGCAGCAAGTGGGGGACTTCGTTGTGGTGCGTGGGCTTCTCATTGCGGTGTCTTCTCTTATTGTGGAGCATGTGCTGTAGGCGCTCAGGCTTCAGTAGTTGTGGCACGTGGGCTCAGTAGTTGTGGCTCGCAGGCTCTAGAGCACAGGCTCAGTAGTTGTGGTGCACAGGCTTAGTTGCTCCCTGGCATGTGGGATCTTCCCAGACCATGGCTCAAACCCATGTCCCATGCATTGGCAGGTGGATTCTTAATCCCTGTGCCACCAGGGAAGCCTACAATTAACATTTTACTATATTTAATATATTAACTATATATTTACTATATTTGCATTTACTATATATATGCATCCAGTTGTTCTTTAGTCCATCCATGTGTTCATTTTTTTAATACATTGAAAAGTAAGCTGCATACATCAGCTTACTTTTCATTCCTAAACACTTCATTATGTATAATTTGTTTATGGTTCCTTTTTTTTAAAGGTAACATTTATATTCAGTATACCACTGAATTCTTAAGTATACCATTTGATGAATTTTGACAAATGCATAAATTTGTTGTTTTCTAATCCCCTCTCAAGATAAAAAACATTACCATCAGTTCAGAAAGTTCCTTCATACCTCCTCCAGACAATCCTGTCACCATCCTCAGAAAGGCAAACACTGTTCTGTTTTTTTCATCATACATTAGTTTTTTCCATTCTAGAACCTCATATAAAGAGAATATAGTATGTATACTCTTTTGTGTGAAATTTCTTTCAGGACATTTTTGAAGTTTATGTTTTTCAGTATAATATATTCTTCTTTATTGATGAGTAAGTTGCTTGTATATATCTGTTGACTCATTCTCATTTTTGGTGGACACCCAGGCTATTTCCAGTTTTTGAGGTATTATGCATAAACCTGTTATGAGCATTATTGTACAAGTCTTTATGGACAAATGCTTTCATTTCTCTTAGGTAGATAGCTAGGGATGAAATTACTGGGTCATAGAGTAGCTACGTGTTCAGTTTTTAAAGAAACAACTGCAAGAATTTTTTTCCCAAATGGTTGTATCATTTTATACTTTCTTAGCAATATATGAGAATTTCAGTTGCTCCACATGCTCATCAACATTTGGTGTTGTCATTGTTTTTACTTTTAACCATTCTGATGGATATTTAATAATAATTCACTATAGTTTGAGTTTGTATTTTCCTGGTGACTGATAATGCTGAGCATTTTTTCATGTGCTGATTGGCCATTCATATATCTTCCTCAGGGAGGAGTCTCTTCAAATATTTTACACAGTATTTTTGAGGTAGGGTTGTCTCTTGTTTCAATTTGTAGGAGTTCTTTATATATTCTGTATAACAATCCTATGTCAAATATATGTTTTTCACATATTTTCTCTCTGTTTGTAGTTCACCTGTTCATTGTCTTAATGGTGTATTTTGTTGAGCAGAAGTTTTGAACTTCTAATGAAGTCTAATTTATCCAATTTTTTCTTTTGTTTATTGTTTTCTGTGTTCTGTCTAAGAAAGCTTTGGCTACTCCCAATTCATGATGATGTTCTCCTGTGTTTTCTTCTGGAAGCTTTTTAGCTTTACCTTTTATGTTAAGTTCCATTAACCGAGTCAGATTAAGTTTTGTGTCTTTTATGAGTTGAGGCCATGTTCACTTTTTTACATATATCTAGTTATTGCAGAACCATTTGTTGAAGACTCTTTTCTCCCATTGGATTGCTTTGGTGGCTTTGTTGAAAATCAAATGACCGTATATCTGTGTCGATTTATTTCTGGGATTTCAATTTTGTTTTACTGACTTGTCAGTTCTTTTGTCATTGTCATCTGCCTTGATTACTGTAGCTTATAGGAGATCTCAAAGTCAGGTAGCATAGGTCCTCAAACTTTATTTTTCAGGTTTAATATGGATATGTTGTATCCTTGCATTTCTATGTAAATTTTAGAATTAAAATTTAGCTTCTACCCAAAAAAGGAAAGAAAGAGAGGGAGCTATAGAAAGAGAGAAAGAAAAAGGAAAAGCCTAGTGGGATTTTGAAGGGGATTGGATTGGAATCTTACATCAATTTGAGGATATAAATGTCTTCACAATACCAAGTCTTTTTTTTTTTTTTTTTTTTTTTTTTTTTTTTTTTCTTTTTGCGGTATGCGGGCCTCTCACTGTTGTGGCCTCCCCCGTTGCGGAGCACAGGCTCCGGACGCGCAGGCCCAGCGGCCATGGCTCACGGGCCCAGCCGCTCCGCGGCATATGGGATCCTCCCAGACCGGGGCACGAACCCGTATCCCCTGCATCGGCAGGCGGACTCTCAACCACTTGCGCCACCAGGGAGGCCCCAATACCAAGTCTTATAATCCATGAACATGGCATATCTCTCCATTTACTTATCTTTATGAAATCTCTCTTTTCATCACTGGCAATACTATCCATCTTGAACTGTTTTATCTGATTAATATAGCTATTCCAGCCTTCTTATGCTGTTTAAATGATATATGTTTTTCTCTCCATTTCCTTTCAGTATATCTGTATCTTTAATATTTAAAGTACATCTCTTGTAAACAAAAAATTGTTGGCTCTTCTTTTTCCTTTCTTTCTGTATCTTTTAATTTTAGTCTTTAAATCTATAATGCTTAATGTGTGTATTGACATGGTTCGGATATAGGTCAGCTATTTTGCAACTTGTTTTCTCTATTTTTTTTCTGTTTTTCTTTCCTATCTTCTTTTGGGTTTAATTATACACTCCTTTAGAAATCCATTTTAATGTATCTACTGATTTCTTAGTGATATCTCTTTGCATCATTTTTTAGTGGTTATGCTAAGGACTACAATATAGATCCTTAAATTTTCAATGTACTTAGAGTTGTTATTGTACTGTTTTACTCACATTAAATGTAAGACTTTTATATTTATATAGGTTTATCTACTTTAGTCTTGTTCTTTCTGCTATAGTTGATGTACATCTTACGTTGACATGTTATAAACCATAACACTATTTTTGCCTTAAATAATCAAATGACTTTAACATTTACCATTTCCACTGTCCCTCTATTTCTTTTTGATGATCAGACTTTCCTTCTGGTATCATTTTCCTTTTTTGTTCTACTAAATTTTATTTAGCACTTATAGCACATGCTGGCTGGTGATGGTTTCTCTTAATTTTCATTTTTCTGAAAATATCTTTACTTTTCCTTCATTTCTGGAAGATATTTTCTCTGGCTATAGAATTCTGGATTGGCAGTTTCATTTTCAGTACTTTAATTATATCATTCCACTGTTTTCTAGCATCCTTTTTCTTTTAATCATGTCAGTAAATTTTGTAGTTTTGTTTCTGTGTATGTAATGTATTATTTTTCTCTGGATGCTTTCAAAATTGTATCTTTATTTTTGGTTTTCAGCAGTTTGGCCATGATATCCATAGAAATGGTTTTCTTTTGTATCTAGTCTGTTTAGGGTTCACTGAGCTTCTTGAAAATGAAATATTTTTAAATTTGGGGGGATTATCAGCAATTATTTCTTAAGATATTTTGTCTGCCTCATGCTCCCTCTTCTCCCCTTCTGAGACTCCAAGTACATATTCGTTAGTTACTCGGATATTGTTCCACATATCCCTGAAGCTCTGTTTAATTTCTCTTTCAATCTTTTCTCTCTGTTCTTCAGATTGGATAACTTCTATTGATCTTCCTTTATGTTCCAAACTCTATCTACTGTCAGCTTCAGTCTTACCACTCATCCAGTAATGTCTTAGCTCTGATATTTTATTTTATAGTTGTATAATTTCCTTTTGATTTCTTTTTGTAGTTTACATTTTTCTTTTATTTTTTGTCATTTATTACAAGTTTATTTTATTTCATAATAGCTGCTTTAAAGTCCTTGTATGATAAATACCTGGATTATTTTAGTCTCCATTGAGTATAAGTCACAGTTTCTTGCATTGTTGCATGTCTAGTAATTTTAAGTTATATCCTGGATATTGTGAGTAATATAGAGATTTCAGATTCTGTTATATTCCTGTGAAGAGAGTTGTTAGTGGTGGTGGTGTGTGCATATGTGTGTTAAGCAGGCAGTTTACTTTTCTAGATTGAACTCTAAAGTCCAAACTCAAATTCCTCTTCAGCAGCTAGATTCTCTCTTCACTTCACTTCACTTGATTACCTGGGTTTTTTGGATTTGGTACCACAAAGGAATAGTTAAGAAGTTAGTCAAAGACTGGGTAAAATGTATACACTGAATTTGGTACTTCCCTTCTTTGATTCTGTCCTTTTGGGGATTTTCTTTTTCACTTTACACATACTGTGGTTGCCCTGAACTCTGGCCAATAGTTCTTCATGCCTCTAAGGTCATGTCCTCCCTATACTGAGTGGAGCCTACCCTTGGGCTAAAACAGTAAAAACAGAAAACTCAACCCACAGCCATTCCCTTCTTCGAAATATAGGTACGCCGCCTTTCAGTTTCTGCCTGTGTTAGATCAGTCTCTTTTGCTTTCAGGTACTTGTTTTTTATAATTTGTCCAAACTTTATACTTTTATCTACAAGTTCGTTGGCACAAGAGGAACCATTTGCCATTACTAGCAGTGGAGCTCTGCCTAGATATAATTTTATAACTGATAGTAAGCAGATGTAAATGTCATCCTCACATCTGAACTCCTCCTGTTGTCTTCAAAATGGCAGAGCTAACTGATTATTTTAAAAGGGAAACTCTGAACTATAAGGAACTTCTGTATTAGAAAGTAGTTCTAAAGATTTTCAGCTGTAGTGCTCCCCAACTCATTCAATAAATAAAACTAGGCTAATAAAATGTTACCTAAAAGACCTCTTCAGTGGATTTGCTTTACAAAGTATGTAGGAAGTTGTAATTAACCTGGTTATTATGCATACATAAAATAATTAATTTTTTCTCTGTTTACTCATCCACATCTTTCTACGTTCAAGCTCTTGCTATATTTTGATTTTTACTCACTGGAAACCTCAGCTATGTTGGTAACATGGTACAGTTCATTCTACGTAAAATAATAAAGCCTCTATTATATACTAGCTATGTGTACTAGAAGCCAAGGGATTTGATATATAACCATATCTTAATACTATCATTTTAATCTTGGGAGTGTCCCTTATCATCTATAACATAGGGAAGGAGTTGGGGAAGTTTAGAATAGATAATATTGTGTGTTTTTTCTAAATTTTATAATTATGAATCCTTGAATTTGGTGATTCTTTCTTCTCTTCAATACGTTTTTTAGTTTTAATTTACTTAGTTAAAAAAAATCTCTTCCTAGTTATATAGAATGACAAATTTAACATCTCAATTAAGTTTTGAAATGAGAAAATTAACTGTATTATACTACAGCCTTTAGCCAAAGAATGGCCCAACTTCATCTGAAAAGAAATCCTCTTTAGACACAAAGCACTGAGAGAGCTCTGTGTACAAGAGTGAGGAGAAGGAAGACACTTACCTGCCCACTCAGGTCACATCAACCCATGTGGTCAGTGAGTGACAGAAGTCAGTAATAGTGCTACTAACCTTTCACTTGCTCTAACCTGAGATACGTATTACTCCTCTGTAAAATCTAATATTTCAAGTTTAACAAAAGGTCTAGTCCACCATTATGGATGTGAAAAGAATAAGAGGCAATTATCTGAGATTCCAGGTCCTTCTTAAATATTAGATTACCCGGCAAGGGGAAGGCTGAGAAAGGATAAAATTTCTTTAAAAGCTGTTTCTTCCCAACAGCTCTTAAGTTCAGAAGAAAAGAGTCAGGAGAGGTACAGACTTTTGTAAGAGATCCTGGGGCAACCAAAGTTTCAATGTAACTTCTTGTACCACAGTTGAGAGTTCAAGCTGTTGGGGAATTTTATTCAATACAAGCCAGCAAGTACAAGCAGAGGGACAATACTCAAATGTGGGAAGCATGGAGGACTCTATATGATACTTCAGCTTCCAATACCCAGCAGCAGTTTCTGAATAAAAAGACATAAATAAAAATGAAATGGAAGAATACAAGAATGGAGTATGAATGCAGCCAAGAGGAAGAGTACCTGACATATGAAGAACTTTATGAAGCACCTTGTACTTTACTTTAGGAAATAAAGAGTTTAGTCCCCACAGAGATTTTGACAAACACGCCATAGACAACAGCACTCAGTATTTTATCAAACATGTGGGTTTCATTTTTGAAAACTTAAAGAATATTCTATAAGGTGGGCACAAGCAGAATGAGAAAGCTGAATTGGTACATAAATGTAATATTCTTTATATGTATTTATAACATATAATATTTTATATTAGGTAGCAAATACACAAATTTAATGCTAATCCTGTAACAATTTTGAAGACTATTACAAGATTTATGAAGTCACTGCTGAAGTAAAAATTCTAAACTTAATATGAATTTTGAATTTAAACAGATTTCGAGTGCCTTGGTGAGGGACTAGATATTTACAGAAATGAGAAGATACTTATTGCAGTTGAAACAATACTGCAAATACAACATTTTAGATTTAAAGGTTTCCTTCCAAAGAACTCAATGGGCAAATCAGGAAAGTGTAGAAGTGCACATAGTAACTTATGCTGATGTTTACATTTGCTTAATTATAGCAGGTAAACCTGAAACTGGCAAGATAGAAATTTTAATGACATTTTTCACAAAAATGAATATTTTTATTTTTATGAGGTTAGCTTCTTTTTAGCAGCGATAACATGATTCAAACAGGCCTGGCTTACATGTTACCACATTTTACAAATAGCAACCACAAGTAGTTTCTAACTTATGCTTCCTACTTCAGTGTTCTCAAGTCCCATTGGATCGCCATGCCAGAGGTTCTGAGAGATTTTGACCAAAATGTTCTATACCAGAACCAAATTTATTGGGGAAAGTAGAGAAAGAGTAGACTCTCCATTGGCCATGGAGAAAAGAAATGAAAAATAAATCCAATTTTCAAGGAGAAAGGAGCTTCCACAGAGGAATGCACTGGAAGGACTCCCCACCCACTTAGTCTGCAGGATATTGACCCTCTTGATGTCCCCCTTTTGTGTTTCCACTTGAGTTTCCACTGGAAAACTTAACTTTAGATTCCAAATCCAGCTAATTATTTGCATTCATTTCCACAATTGAGTAGAATGCCTCAACTTACTTCACAAGTATTTGTTATCCCTAGCAGATAATGAGTCTGTATTAGTCATATTCACATCTTGGAGCCAAGTGGACTTAACAGAAGAGTCTTTAGCCTTACTGGGTACCTGATAATTGCATTTATTCTAATATATTCCAACTGAAACAAAGTATTTGGAATGAGAATCAAGAAAGCACAATTTAAAAAAAGAAAGAAAGAAAATGAAAAAACTCTGTGTGTGCACTTCTATATGAGTGCCAAAGTGAGGGGTTAAGATAACTTAATCCTTGTTATTGTGGGCATAGCTGATGTGTTATTTAGGGTATTGTTGGAATGAAATTGAGAAAGATAGCCTAGAGTAAATTCCTATCTGGCTTATTTCAAATCTTGTTAAAATAATAAAAATAATCAAGATCTGTTTTGTTTTATATTTTAAGTCTTATTTCAGGTTCAGCTTGGATAATTAGCTGATGCTCTTCATAGGAATTTTTACAATTATTTTACTAGTTTATAATAGAAGAAGCACAAAAAGTATATTTAAAAGGTACAGAAGCATATACAGTGAAAAATATTTCCTCTAACCCATGTCCTCCAGACACCCACCTATACTACAAGAGATAAGCACTGTTACTGATTTTTGGGGTACCTTTGTGGAAATATTCTAAGCTTAAATGAGCATATAATGTTCAGCTTTTTTTAAAAAAACAGCTGGCTAACATAGTTATCCAGTTGGTCACTTAGTATTTCTTCAAACAATGTATCTTAGAGATAGCTCCATAGGAATATGTATGGAACTGCTTCATTCTTTTTGGTGTTGCTGTGGTTTCTGTTGCATTGAATGAATGTATCATAATTGATTTCATTGTTCTCTCGTTGATGAACATTTGCTTCATGAATTCAGATAGCACAGCGGTGAATATCTACCTATCTATCTATCTATCTATTATCTTGTACCGTGTAATGTGTCTTTAGGATAAATTCTTAGAGGTGAAATTATTGGGTCAAAAAGTGTTGTGTTTTTTCATTTTGATAAGATTTGCCAAATTGCTATCCATAGAGGTTGTACTAGATATACTCCTATAAGGAATTCTGAGAGTGGTACCTCTAGACCAGAGTTATAGTAACACACAGGCTGCTATTTCTTTCTCTTGATTCTTTAATGTTGATGACCTGGCATCTGGTATCCACTGCACTTGTAAGTAAATTAGCTTATCATTTCAAGAACATGGAGGTTCCATTTTTAATGTAAATAATAGCCTAATGCTGTTAATAACTAACATGTGTCAGGCACTGTTCTAAGTGGTTTACACATATCAACTCATTTAATTTTCCCAGCAACCCTATAGAGCAATTATAATTATTATCCAGTTTACAGATGAGAAAACTAAAGTGCAGAGATATTACATAACTTGACAGAACTGGTAACTGATATGGCTGGGATCTGGACCCAGGTATTTGGGAAGCCAGAGTCTACAACTGAATCATGAGACTATAATGCCCCTATTTTATTTTTTTTAAATCATGTTGCATACATTTCTTGAGTTGATATCCATAGTCTTATTGCAAATAACCTTTCTGTTTCTTGTGTTTCTTTGTACTTTCAAACCTGCCTTTTACAGATGAGGCAAATTAAAATAGAAAGTTTTTGTTTTATTTTGTTTTTGCATGGAGGATACCTAGAAAACTAGGAACCAAGTTGAAATGATCTTTTATGACAGTCCACAGTATTATAAATAAATATATAGCAATTTTACATTTTTTATTTTAAAATTGATGACCCTCAAGTTATTTCAGAAATATGTCCAACAGGCTCCCAAGAAACATTTATAATAATAAATGTTTAAATGTTTTTTAAAAAAATAGTTTCCTGTGGTCCTTTCAGCAAGCCCCTATGACACTTTTCATCTGCACGCAAGTGGCTGTATTCTTCTGTACCTTGACAGGTAGGCCTAGGTGAAATATTGGGGGCATAAAAATTGCATTTGGTTGGTCTGCTAGGAAGGGGTCATGTAAAAGTCATCTTTGATTTGTTAATGGAATTTTTTTTTAGATGTAGTATATGGCAGCAATGATGTGCATCCTAAGGGAAAAAACCGTCCATTTTATGAAAGTTTATTTTCATATTTTATACACTGTAGTTCTGTTGTGTGTTTTTGATTTAGTAACAATTTATGTGTTTTTCTGTCGCAGAGCACTGCGGCCTGTGGTGGTGAGGCTCACAGCGATGCCATCCAGCCCTGCCACATCAGAGAGGCCGTTCGACGCTACAGCCACAAGATTGGCCCCCTTTCCCCATTCACAGTACGTAATAACAGAGTTATAAAAAGTTATATTTATAATCTGAAAGAATTTTGATTTTCAAGTGGTCAAATGAAGCAGCAGTGGAATTGTTGAAAGCAATTTGTGGTGACTGTAATTTTGTTGTATAAAAGTGGCATAATTCTCTTGGGAAATAAAAGTTAGTCATTTTTGTCTCTTTTTGGAAGGACAACTTTTTTTCTACAAAATATTATTTTCTTTCAATTACAAATTATGCTTTTTTTGTTGGGGCTTATATTTTCTATTTTTTAAAGCTTAGGTTATAAAACTTTTTTTGTCAAATTATATGTATCCAAATATTGCTAGAAGCACTTTATATTTTAAAATTGGTTAGATTGGCAATACCACTTCTATCAGATGTTCTGCTCCTAAACATACTTTGAGTTGGAAGAAGAAGAAATGATTTCTTTACTGGCTTTGAAGTAGGCTGAAAGGCAGACAGTCTTCCACATCTTCAAATGGTTTTAAAGCTTATAATCAAGGTTTGTTTTGGTTTTTTTTTAATGGAGAATTAAAGACTTTATATTTCAACAGCCTAAAGAAAGTGTGTGTGTCCATGTGTGTGTGTCTGTGTGTGTCTGTGTGTTTTAATTAAATGCTCATCTTGTGGCCCTTTTAAAAAAAATCTTTATTCATGTCAGTATAACTTTCTCCAAGTCCTTCTCTGTTTATAAGGAATTGGTTTGATTTTCAGAAAGTTAGGTTTGATTTATGACTAAAGAACAGTAGAATTTACCATTTGTTTGTTTTTTTGTTATTTTTTTAATTTATTTATTTTTGGCTGCATTGGGTCTCAGTTGCTGCACACGGGCTTTCTCTAGTTGCAGTGAGGGGGGGCTACTCTTTGTTGTGGTGCGCGGGCTTCTCATTGCAGTGGCTTCTCTTTTTGCGGAGCACGGGCTCTAGGTGCACGGGCTTCAGTAGTTGTGGCTCTCGGGCTCTAGAGTGCAGGCTCAGTAGTTGTGGCGCACGGGCTTAGTTGCTCCACGGTATGTGGGATCTTCCCGGACCAGGGCTCAAATCCGTGTCCCCTGCATTGGCAGGCGGATTCTCAACCACTGAGCCACCAGGGAAGCCCTGTTTGGGTTTTTTTTGGACTCACATCTGCTTTAACATACTAAAGCAGAATATATATGTGTAACATTACACATACATACGTACATAAAATAATATGTGTTTTTTCCTAAGAGTAGATTTTACTATTATCTGTTGATAGAAGTCATGATTTCTTCTAAATTATAGCATCTCCTTTTTTCTTATGTTTCAGTTAAAGAGAATGCTTTCTTACCATTCTTTGTTTTCATTGTTATTGTTAATTGTATGCATTCTCCGTGTGACAGCAAGAATGTGTCAAAGCTTTTTATATATGTCTCTAGAAGCTTTTTGTAATGGTGACAATTATTTTTACTTCTGATTAATACCTTAAATTTGTCATATATTATAAGAATGTGATTTATCATATTTATATTAATCATATGTTGCTGATTAAGCAATATATCCTTTTGCATGAGTGGTTTTAGATTATTACAATTGAAAACAAGGAAATCAATATCTCTTGTTTTATTTTTTCCTACATGACAGGTGAGGCTATTTAAAGCAATAAGCCAAAAGAGATGAAATTTAGAAAAATATGAGATGATTGGAAGAATTTACGAACCAACTGAAGTTGAAAGAACCAATTTATAACAAAGGATTAAAAATATCAAATCCATAGATACGAGCCAAATAATGACTTAATAGCCTGAGGCAGTGGAGAAGAGAGAGAAGAAAAAGACAGAGTCGGTAATATCTAGAAGTAATTAAAGGGTAGCAAGGGGAAACAGGATTTTTGAGAAATAACCTAAAATGGTAACTAAAAGTAATGGATAAAATTAGATAACGGAAAATATATCTAATGTAAAGGGAAAATCTCCTAATCATGAAGTCTGTGATGTTTCCTCAAAAGGAAGTGGTGGCAGTGGTAGCTGTTTAATTCTTCAAGTTTTTTTATTTTTAAAAAGACTGGACAGATCACTTGAGAACCATCTTGGTTGATGACATGTGTGTGTGTGTGTGTGTGTACATGTGTATTCATGATGCTCTATTACTTATGTATTATTGCTTTTATAATCTAAGATTGTAGTATATGGTCAGGAAATATACTTGAAATATTCAGAATATATATATTCAGATATAGTTTAAGCTAATTTTTGTCTAACAAACATATAACTAATATGGTTTTTAAAACTAATAATGCAATTTTAAAATGCTTAGTTTAAATAGATCTGGAAAATAGAACAAATAAGCCATGGTCTTGGAGGTTCCCTTAGCTGCTACCAGAGCAGACGAGCAAAATCAACAACAAATGAGAAAGAACTCCACCACAGAAGGACACTGAGTTTTTATCACTCCTCGGAAAGGACCCACCTTGAAAGGTCTACTCCATTACCTGGAGTTATAAGAATTTGCCCAGCCTACAGGACTGAATATACCTACTCCATTTTATGTCATGAGTAGTAGGATCAGGCAGACACAGTTTCTTGGTATATATTACAATACTTAAATCTGCCTTTTAAAGTTAAAAATTCTCTTTAAAGTAGAATAGATTGGCAGACTGTGTATATTAACAGTGTGAACACCTGTCCTGGATCCCTCCTACCTTCAGTGCTTAAAGGAGGTGCTCCTGATGCTGGGGAGATGCTGATGCTGAGTTCCCTGGTGCCCACTCCCTGAGATGATACTTTATGCTGCACTGGGGACACTTTGCTTCCTAGGCTTTGAGCTGTGGCTCCTGAGAGGAGGCATGTGGGCTGTGTCTATAGCAATCATAGACTGAGACTGAATTTTATACAGAAAGGCTGAGCTAACTTACCTCCAGTATAAAATTTCCTTTGTAAACTAAAATGGCCATGAACAACTAGTTTACATTTTTGAAACATAGAGATTTTGTCTTTGCAGCATTTCATTCTAAATCTCAAGTGCTTGTCTAATGTATATATAAATGAGATGTCTAATTTAGAATATCCATAACTCGATTGATATATAGCTAATTCCCAATAATTTGAAATTGATTTGGAGAATTAAAATGACTGAACCAGTAGGTTACATGGCAACTGAATTCCAACATCAATCAATAAACCAAGAAAAATTTGCTTTTGGTGAGGCATCATTCTGTCTTCTACTGTATGACTTCCGATGATCAAATTCAGGAATACAATTCATTGTATAAAGAATTGTAAGTGAGTTCTTCCCCTTGGGAATTAGTTGAAATGACAGAAGAAAGGAATAATTAAAGCCACATTAGGTGGAGGGGAGAAAAGAGTACAAACAATGTTTTGCACTGAGTAGCTGCTGGAGTGGAGAGAGAAGGGGCCTCAGGGTGGAAACATCAGTTTCCTGCCACTCATATGAGGGCTATGGAGACACTTATAAACTACCCATCCCCACTCAACCAATTATAACTATGCTGTCTTTGGCATGTTGGTTTTAATCAATGACTTCTTTCTTTTCTGTGTTGTTATTTATTCTTAATCCTATGCAGAAGATCAGAAGAGAGTATCATACCTAGAAGACTAAAGTAATTCTCCTGACATTAAGCTATTCATTAGATTTTTTTGCAACTGTTCCCACCCCTGTATTCCTGATCTTCCATATACACATGCTAAAGAACATTTAAAGAGACTAGTTTACCTTTTGCTTATTATTTATTTTTTCCTAAATAATTCTGAAAATCGCTTCAGTCTGTGATGTGTAGTCATTACTTTAGAGTACTTATGCAAACTGGGGGTGTCCTAAGTCATTTTGATGCTTGTCATCTTATCTTGTCCTTTTACTCATTGTAGTTGGCTTTACGTGAGGTTATATTGTGTGGTGATTAAGACTTGATTCTAGAGCCAAATTGCCCAGATTCAGATCCCAGCTCTGCACCTACTAGCAAAGTAGCGTAAGGAAGTTTCTTAACCTCTCTCTGGTAGAATAGAACATACCTCATGATAGAATCCAACGAATACTATGAACTTGAGTGGTAAGCTCTTAATGTATTATATTAATAATAGTGGAAGTCATCATAGCACGAGTAGCTGTAGTATATTTTCTAAAAGGTTTCAGATAAGGATACAAACGGACTAAAGTAGAAACCATTCCCCCCACCACCAACCACACAGACATACAAACAAACACAGAGGCCTCACTTTGTAATGCTAGAAGAAACTAAAACTCGAATTATAATGTGATTTCTTTACAGACTTATAATTTATACCATTAAAACTTAAATACTATTTAAAGATTATTGTTCCTGAGAATAAATTAATGTTCATTTTCACTTTTTGAATTAATCGTGGTTGAGGAACTTAATGGATTTTTTTTATCACCACTGTCACGTTAAAAAATAAGGTCTCAGTAACTGAGTGTACAGTTTCCACTCGATTTTTGCATACTAGCTCCTGTGAAATAGAAATCTAAGGAACAAACCGCATGGCCTCAGATTTATAAAGCTGCATCAAATTCAGTTTATGTGAGTTTATACATTTGTGTAAGTTACCAAAAAAGGTTTTCAGAGACTGATGTGTATATCAAAGTTGGTGATAATTTTTTAAACATTAATTATTACTAGCCTCATTTTTTTCAGTTTTTAAAATTTCCTCATTTTACTGATTATGAAAGTAATGCTAGGATGTCAGAAAATTAAGAAAATATAGAAAAATAAAGGATAAAATAAAACTTACATTAAAAAGAGCTTCAGGGCCTAAACAAAATGTTTAGTGAAAGCTTTAAATGAATTGTCCTATTAGACAGTTAACTGGTATTTAATTGTTTTAATTGAATTTAATTATTTAACTGAAGAGTATTTTCTTGCAGCCTAAAAATTCAAATGCTTTTGGCAATGTTTTTTTTTTAATTCTTATAATTATGTGGGTCTAGAAGGAAAAAGCATTTAAAAATTTTGAGAATGAAGTAGACTTTTATAGTTAGAGCATTTTGTTTTTTCTCTCAGAGAAAATACCCCCAAAGAGTAACCCAGTGGACTGTGTTGTCTATCATGAAGAAGATGGTCAGACATGTGTTTTATCTAGATCCTTGCTGTGTACAAGCAGTGGGTGGTGCCCATGGTTACCTACTCTGAAGCCCAATCCCAGCGCTCAGCGAGAAGTGCTGGAAATGGCTGATAGAAAACCAGGTCTATAATTTTGAAAGCCAGAGAAAGCAAACTGTGTACACCAAATGGGATGACATAATCCCGTGTGTGATGCCTAAATATATTTTAGTTTCTCCTGAGTGATATTCACAGTAGAAAAATATCTCACCCCCCCTAAGCTTACATATTATCAGGTGTCTTTCTATTGAAGTAGAATAGCAAGACAATAAAATTTCTCACTTAAGGATGGTCATTCATCTAAATGGTACCTTAAATGCATCCCTAAAAGTGAGTGGCTTCAAAATCCACTCAACTGTATTAAATTGTGAGACAGCTGGCTAAGTATTTTAAAGCTGGCTAAGACTTGAGAAAATCAGTTAAACTCAGTCTCAGAGATGCTTTGCCTTGTACCCAGTGGCACCTTGTAAGTGCATGCCGGGGCTGACCCTGGAATCCAGCCTCCTGACTCTCAGCTGACTGCTCTTCCACTGTGGCCATTTAGCTTGATGTATATATGTCTACTAGGGGTACTAGGGATGCTCTCATATCATTGGTCCATCAGAAGTGTTCACAATGGACAAATAAGGATCAAAACAAAAAAATGTCCTTTAAGAATCCCTCACATTACACTTTTAAAAACAAAAGTGGCATAGCAGATTGCTTTGACTATTTTGATCTAGAATTTCACATTCATGAATAATTCTTATGTCTTGAGTGCATTAGATTTTGTCTGCATTTTATGTGTTCAACCTGGAAAATTAAATGTCACAAAATATTAGAGTACTCTTCAAATGTAAATACCAAGTAGAAACTGGGTATGAATTCTTAAATATTTTTTAAGAATTTTGTTTTTTACTGGAAGTAAGAATTTCTCAATAAATTTTTTGGAAGTACTAAGTCTGTCGTTACAGGTTGGAACCAATTACTTTTTCATAGTTAATGGGCCACTGGTTCTCAGAAAAAAAATTAACGTGGTATATTTATCATATAAGAATAACCTAAAAGTGGGCCTTCTCTAGAAAAAAATGTAAATATTTTAATTTAATTGTTTTTAATTTTAAAATAAGGTGAGACGGAAATTACAATTACAAAACGTATTCTGTCAAATTATAAAATAACAGCATCCCTAGGTCATAAACAGTTGAGTATCAGAAATTTTATATGGTTCAACTAACACAGTGTTCAATTTAGAATTAGGGAGAAAATGTTTGAAATGTGGTAATAAAAACATTAGAAGAAATTGGGAGAGAAAATCATTAGAATCCAAGAAAAGTGTTGGGTGATCAAATAATAACTTTTATAATATTTTTAAAGAAACTTTTCACCTGCATTGTGTTATTCTTACAACACAGCAAGATGAGTGTTGTTATCCCCACTTTGTAGATGAGAAAACGGATATTTAGAGAAAAATCAAGTAACCAGCTTAAGGTTACATTGTAAGTACCAGAGCTCTATCTGTGGACAAGAGCTAAATACTCTGTGGTTAACTGGGACCACAGGCTTCAATGAATTCTCACTAATCCTCCTCATTAAACTCCATCTTTGCATACTGGCCTCTATTCTTAACTGTTTAAGCAGTCTTATCCTGAAAATGTGAGATAGCATTTCCTAAACTACATTGCGTAGAAGACAAGTGTTGCAAGAGGTATTAAACCTCCATAAGAGAAGGGTTTCTTTATCAAATATTCCAGCAACTCTGTATGTAGAAGATCCACTCTTAAAATCTCATTCAATAAGAATAGTGAAGGTGTTTGAAAATCAAAGTTATGATGTAATGTTATATTCATCACAGTATCCACTTTATTTACATATTTTATTTTATTTACACACTTCTCTTTATTTGAGAAGTTTTCATTCACAGATATAGCAGTTTTTACTAACGATCTACACAGACCTCCAATAGTCTTGGCTCAAAAGAGAAATAGTAAGAATTTTTTGCTCAAAAGTTGTTTCACTAACAGTATCTAACAAGTGCTCACATTTTTAAACTGATAATGTTTAAAGGGCATCAATATATGGATTTCTTATCCAGTATATAATTCTTCATGGTTTTCTGGAAATATTTTTAAGGTATCGTAAAAACACTATAAGCTATTCAAAGATGTCATAAAGAAAATCTCAGTCACCTGAAAATCCTTCCCTGAAAAATACTTGTTTAAAGTTTCAGGGTCATGTTTATTTTGCTTTGCCTGTGGAATCCAAATTTGCTGAATTCATCACTGATACTTTTTTCTGCTGTTGTAAGCACAGCATCATAATTCTGTGTTGGCATAATCATGTTACACTGTAAAACTGTTTAGTTAATGTTTTTTAATCATCAGGCAGAATGCAGGGAGAAGGGAAGAGAGATCTTATGTCATTTGAACTTTTGCAGCAACACCTTAAATTGGGACAGTGAATTTGTTTACAAAGAGTTATCCAGTTCCGCTTTTAAAAATTATGATGTTATTAACAGCTGGTTTGTCTCTTCAGTAAACAGGGACTATTCAAACACATTTTGCTTTTTTCTGCCTTCACTTTTGTATCAGCAGTAAGGACCTCACATTCAGTTCAGCATGGGCTATACACTCTAAGGTGACGTACTCACTTGCACAGTTTTACATAGAGGATTTATTTGGGCTGCTTTAAATACCAAAAGACAAAACTAACAGGCCAGAATTCCAAAACATCATTTCCTGAACAACAAAACATTTACAGGAAGTTCAATATAAAACACAAGATGGGGCTTCCCTGGTGGCGCAGTGGTTGAGAGTCCGCCTGCCGATGCAGGGGACACGGGTTCGTGCCCCGATCCCGGAGGATCCCACATGCCGCGGAGCGGCTGGGCCCGCGAGCCATGGCCGCGGAGCCTGTGTGTCCGGAGCCTGTGCTCCGCGACGGGAGAGGCCACGGCAGTGAGAGGCCCGCGTACAGCAAAAAAAAAAAAAAAAAAAAAAAAAAAAAAAAAAAAAAAACACAAGATGACAGAACCTTTATTTAAAGTAGCACAAAAAATTGGAAATGGACATTCTCCTCAAACGTCTGTGAGGCCCCTAAAAGTCCTGCAGAGAGTCCTAGAATTTTCAGGAATATAATTTGAAAAGGAACCAATCAGTGTTTTCTAATGGGGGACATGAATTTGAAGTTGTTCAAGAAGGTAACATATCTCTATTCATTGTTAACGGCAGGCTGTATCGTGGAGAACAGAGGAATTTGAACATGAGTACAAGGAAAGGAGTAGTTGACAACTAAGAGAAACTTTTTGAGCAGAATATTCTAAAAGGACCACATCTTGAGATTTGAATGTGTTATTATGGTTTCTAGGTTTTTGCAGTCTTCTGAGGGAATGAAGATAGAATAGGAAAATATTTTGAGTGACTCCCGAAAGGAAATTGTTTTTTCTTAAAAAAAAAAAAAAAATCACAGGACTCTTTTAACTCACAAATTCATGAAAGCAGCAAGAAGATTAGTTGGGAGGAACTAAACTAAGCTGAGATATTTCTAAACTTAAAAATTATGCTCTGCAAATGGTAAGAAATTTTCCTTTTAAGTCTATAAATAAGATTGTAAACACTGAGTTAGACATAAACTCATTACATTGGTCAGGTTCACCTAGCAAAAATACCATTAAAATTTTTCAATTAACATTTTATATCTAAACTAAATGAATATTAGAAAAGAACACAATGGTTTTATTGGGATAGATTCTTTATTAACCATTGCCAGAAACATCTAACCGTCATAAGCATGTTTTGTTTAAGTGAAACATTTGCGTACTGTTTTATTGATAGTGTGACAGAAATTCCCTCCAAACAGCCATGAGGAGAGCCTGTTGAACTGGAGATGATTTACTTTTTGATGATTTCTTAAATAGTGTTATACACTTCAGTCACACAAATATAATCATTGAACTGTCATTTAATTTACTGATGTAGTTGCAGAGTTAATCCTACAACATAATAAGTGGATTGTTTTAAGTGGAAAGTTTACACCTTCCAAAAACGAAACTGATACCTAGCTGTTATTGTGCCCAACATATATTTAAGGCTGTATCCAAGGTAGGAAAAAAAAAAACGCAGGAAAAAAATAATTATGCCTTGTTTTCCTGACTGGTGTTTTAATTATGATTTGATTTAAACCAAATCCCCTAGGCTATGTATGTGCAGATCAAATATTCCACTCCCACACACCACCTCTGCATGACCCCAAGCTGTGAGAAGAGAAAATTCATAGCCCATATGTCAGTCAGATGTTAATTCTTGCCCTGGCACCTGGATAGGCTCTCCCACCTGATTGGAGTGCATTTGCAGTTCTGGGCATATACCCAAAATGTGGAGTAGGCTCTCCAGATCTGGAAATATTTTGGCTGATTAGTTCTCAGAGGTCACTAGGGCAGAGCCCAGTGTCAGTGTCTGAATTGGCCCAGGTGCATTCAAGGTGACAGTTGGGCAGCTGTGCCGCTGCTGGAAATACCAGGGAAGGAGTATCTGAGTTACCTCTCTGGCTCCTGAAGCTCACAGCCTGGCCTACAGGTTCCTGTCGATTCCAATTCAAACACTTGTGCAGATTTTATAGTTTCCAGGAGAGAAGTTAGAGACTATATTTCTGGCTCCGATTTAATTCTACATTCCTGATCTAACCTAAAACACCCACTCCCATATTCTGGACTAATTAGGTAAGAGCCTAATAAGTAAATAAGTTATAGTTGACCACATTGGTCATTGAAGCAAACTTTTGGTGTTTAAAAAAAGGGGGGAGGGGATGGTGGGGGAGAAGAGGAGGAAAAAGAGAGGAGAGGAGAGGAGAGGAGAGGAGGGAGAAAACCAGCCTAGGCTCCACACGGTGCTTTTCTCTGAAGCCACTGTCTAAAGAAGACAGCATTCGGGATTGATCCTCATGTGGGTAAACTAACGACACTTCCGTTTTTGGTGGTGCAGTATCTTTCACCCACACAACCAGCTCACAAATGATTAAGAGAAAAAAATGAATAAGGAGGCAGGGCAAGACTGTACTGCTCTAAGTCAGTCTGTCACCTGCAACTGCCGAGAAACAATTCAAGGTACGTGCCTTCCTGAGAGGATGGAGGCGCCCTTCACATACAAAGGATAGCACTTGCTTTCTGAGTTTGGACTAGGTAATGACAGTCCATTTGGCAGAATCTTCATTGGTAAGATTGAAGTAGACCTGATTTAGAAGTGGAAGGACCAGTAGTGACATCCGTACGTGGCCTAAGATCCTTACAGCTCTGGTATCTCCGTTGATTAATTCAATGAACAATTGCCAGGCGTTGTTTTAGAAATCTGTTGAAAGGGGGCTATGGGAAGTGGAGATGAGTAGCTGGGTGTTCCAGTCTAGTGAAGGAGATGTGTATGTAAGCACTGCCGTGTGGTTGGCGCTGTAACTGCGGGGGTGCGGGACACAGTGCTTCTGGCGCAGCGGAGACCGAGATCTGTCTGAGGAAGTCAAGGAAGCTTCCTCAGATCACTAACATTTGAACTGAGTTTATGAGACAGAGGTGAGGGAAATGAGTGAGAATTGCAAAAAAATAATTCAGGCAGAAAGAAGAGCAGGAATAAAATCGGGGGGAAAATGTAGGAAAGCAGAATGGCTGTTTGGGCCAAGGTGAGGAACCGAGGAGTCCATCGAGAGGAAGAGAAACATCAAAGGGAGGCTGATGACAGTGTGAGAGGGACTTCGAGTCACATGGCCTTCATGACGCAGGCCAGCAGTTATCTAACCGTGCTCTGCAGAAACCCTGACTTATTTTACAGGTATTCTGCAAAATAATAAAGAGTTTTCCCTAATTAATACAGATCAATTTTTATCTCTGATAAATATTGAGTTTTCAGTAAGATTTAGTTTGGAAAATTTCTTTTTAAACAACGGATACAGCCTTCAAGGAGCGATTTTAGAGTTTTTGAACAAGGGATTGATATGAACAAATTTGTATTCTAAAAAAATAACTCAGCTGATGGGTTGGAGGAGGGACTGGAGTTAGGAGATGTAATCGGCAGAGTGATCAGTCGGGTGACCGCTGCAGTATTGCAGGCAAGAGGGCAGAAAAGCCTCTGCTGAGGCAGTGACGTTGAGACCAGAGAAGACGGAATGTATTCAAGAGATACTTGGCTTAAAGAAAAAGTAGAACAAGATCCTGAACGAAAGACGAATAATAGATGACAAGTTGGTCATTTGGGTCAATGCATAAAACAGATAATTAGAAGTAGTCTCAAGAATAAATTTATTACTCAGATGCTTACAGAGAATTTGCATGAAGTTTAAAGATTCAACAAGAAAACTAATTTCAAGGGGGAAATTTCCTTGGGGGAAGGGGGGAAAGCTCAATGCATAGTTCACCTGAACCTAAAAAAGGAAACAAACACAGACATTCTAGCTTTCTGTTTGAACTTCTGGGAGTGTTTAGATATATGACCAGAAAGTCCCACAAATTATTATGCTGTTTGGATGAGCAAATTGACTTTCTAATCCATTAATGAATTTGGTCACGCATTCCTGAAAGATGACTCTAAGCTAGCCAGATTTTGCAAATATTTTCATCATTAAAGCCATGCCTCCAATAGCTTTGTGCTGGTGTAAGTTCCAAAGCATCTTTTTTCTAAACTTTGATTAGTGGCTTTCATCTCTGTGTGAACCCAGTATCTCTTCCCCACCCCCACCCCCAAAAGAGAAACTCTAAGGGAAGTAATGGGAGCAACACTGACTCAGTCACCAGATTTTGGAGGACTGATGAAATGATATGTCATTAGCATTTTTCCCTTGTTTTAACAGAAATCCAGTCTTACTGATGGTAGCGAGGCTTCTAAATGGAGACGCGCTGTGCGCAGTTCATCCTCACCCTACACTCCCTCCTCAACAACACGTCCATCTGTAAGAAGCACAGTCTCAATTTCAGACTTTCTACCCTTCCCTGCCATGACTCCCTCCTTCAGATTTATGAAAGAAAACATTTCTTTCTGTGAAAGGTTTTTGTACACCCGCATCTGGAAGTGTTTATTTCAGTGGCATGTAAGCTATCTGTGGATTTAGTTAGCACCAGACCCCCTTTTGTGTACTCCTGACTTAAAAATTTTATAAATGATCTTATTGAATTTGTGCCAGTGTGCACGTGGTTTGGCTGATTGCTGCATATATCCTTTACCTGCCAGTCACCTTTGATTTATGTTCCTTCTGCTAAGCTTTTACTTTCCAAAAATGGTGCCACTGAACTGTCCTCTAAATCATCTTACTGGTTAAATTACTCCAAGACGAGTCAGTATGTTTTGGGTTGCCTACAGACAGATGAATTTATGTTTTTCTGCCCTTACCCACTTCTAGCAAAGCCACTTATAGAGGAGGATTGGGCATGTTATGTCGTCGATCTCTTTATTCCAAATGAATACCATCTGAAACACTGTGCCAAGACCAAAGTGACAAAGAAGTGTTCTTTAGCATCCCCTTCTGTTCTGAGACCTTCTTTTACACATAAGTCTGTGCCTTGAACTGAATCTGATGTGAGGACTTTTCATTGCTCCGAAAAGAGGAAATAAAGTCTCTCAAACAAAATAAGTAAACTTCATCAGAAAGACTGAGACTTTGTAAAGTCTTTTGCTAACTTGTGAGTTTTATGATGTTTCCTGGAGAAAAGCAGGTGGCTTGGCAGTTATTTTAAATGTTGGCTATTTGTGGTAGTGGTTTCGAGGGGTTTCATGTTTCTGAAGAGACATCCTGAAAAGCTAATTCTTAAGAATGTTTGACAAAATGAGGCATCATTTTGAACTAATTTTCCAGGAGTTCTTTGGTCACTGACCATGCTGTTTAACTTGATCTTGCAGGTTACCAGCTATCACCACAGGGGGTAACCTTAATACTTACGGTGAATTTGCTGACTAGGAAGCCAGTACTGTGCTGACAGAGCAAAGCAATACTGATAGAATTTTTAAAATAGCTTTTAGACATGCAAATAGCTCACTTAAAAAAGCTTTGCAAAGAGCTGCTCTTTTTCTGTTCCATGTGGTGATAGGGGAGTATTTTTAAATTTCATGATTGTACTTGAAATGATGTGGAAGCATTTCAAATACTTGGATTACACAGATCTCAGTGTCATAGTTCACAAACTACTGGAAGCAAAGGATAGAGCTTCTAGGCTACTTTGCTGTGGTCCCACCAAGCCTGGAGGTATATATTCCAAAACACTCAGGAGTCTTCATTTATACTTCTAAAACTTTGTGCGGGGCTCCCTGTGTTCTGCCAAGGTGAAAGATGTCTCAGGAGTGTGTCAGTCACATTTGCACAGCTTAGTCAGTCATCCTCCTGGCATGCTTTTCAGAGACATGGGGGACTACGGTTGTTAAGAAATCAGCACCAGATATGTGAGCAATGTATTTCCATTAACATGTCGCTTTGATTAAAAAATATACATGTGTGTATATATAGTGTTTTAGATAGGTGTAATTTATATATGTATGTGTATGTATACACATACACATATATATAGTCTCATTTAAAAAGATTGTCTTGGGACTTCCCCGGTGGTGCAGTGGTTAAGATTCACCCTGCCAGTGCAGGGGACATGGGTTCGAGCCCTAGTCCGGGAAGACCCCACATGCCGCAGAGCAACTTAAGCCTGTGCACCACAACTAGTGAGCCTGCGCTCTAGAGCCCGCGAGCCACAACTACTGAAGCCCGCGCGCCTAGAGCCTGTGCTCTGCAACAAGAGAAGCCACAGCAATGAGAAGCCCGCGCACCGCAACGAAGAGTAGCCCCTGCTCGCCACAGCTAGAGAAAGCCCACGCACAGCAACGAAGACCCAACGCCGCCAAAAATAAATAAATAAATTTATTTTTAAAATATAAATGAAAAGATTGTCTTCTAAGGGTGTTAAATGTATGATATCATTTAATCATTACAACAAGCTAGAAGATAGCATGATTATTAGTATCCTAAATAAATAAATATTAAAAGATTGTTTTAAATGAACCAAAAATTTCACTGATACTGTTTCATGTAAATCACTATTTAACATTCTACTGTCTTTGATGGTTAGAGTCAGATGACTTGCCTGAGCCTCAGTTTAATCATTTGTAAAAAATAAGCGATTTTTAGCAAATATCAATATTTAGTAATAACACTTGAAAGCTCCTAGCACTGTGCCTAAAATATAAAACATGAAAATGCAAACACAGTGTTTTCTTTTAAAATGATTATCATCTGAACAAAACTCGAGTAGAGATGACAAGGCTAGTTTCCCAACAGTGCCCTTCTGAGAACTGCAGAGGGAGGCCCAATCTGATATGTGAGTTTGGGGTGGAGACCCACACCCACTGATTGGCTTTCTTTGTAGCCTTCAGAGAATTCCTACTGTTTTTGTGTCCAGTTTCACATGTATAAAATGGGTAATAACGTGTTCTTGATAGTTTCAGAGCACCTTGAGATTCATGACCGCTGGACTCCTTTCCTGCCCCATATTGCTGCCCTTGTGTGGGCAAACAGGCCCATGCTGAGGACCATTTTACTTCCGGTGGTGGTGGCATTACTGACCACATATGGGAAGTGAGGCTTAGATGCAGAAAGAGTATGGTAAAAGATGAAAAGCTACAGAAATTGTGGGTTGCAAAAAGTGACTGCCAAAAGCTTTTCCAGGAATGAGAGCTTAGAGAGGTTGGAAGATTTAGATTGAAAGGAAAGAATCAAATATATAGTAC
Source organism: Mesoplodon mirus (assembly GCF_964341445.2). Lineage (NCBI taxonomy): Eukaryota > Metazoa > Chordata > Mammalia > Artiodactyla > Ziphiidae > Mesoplodon > Mesoplodon mirus. Next base: position 76,521,345 of record NC_138988.1, on the reverse strand, counting down.
ATTGCAAACTGATTTTAATTATGTTTCCAACTTGAGGATCAGGGAAGGACCCTTACCTAGAAAAGTTCCTACTCCTGCTTTCACTGATTCCTAAACTTCTACTAGGAGAGTCATTGACTTCTCTTAAAAATATTTTTTGTACCCATGTGAAGATTTGACTTCAGATATCTAGGTGAAAGGATTCATAATTCAACAAAATTGTTTGGTGATGATACTTTAGGTTTAGTAACTAGTATGGTCTTGGTGTGTTCTCTCAGTCCATTTCAGTAGGATCTTACTTAAGCTATTCAAGATAAATGAGAATTTATACTGTTTCCAAAAACCTCCTAAATATTTAGCTGTGAAATCTCTATTTCCCAGGTTATTCCAGTATCTAATCCTTACACACTTTTCTTCCAACTTAAATTGAAAATTTTTCTTTATTTCTCCATCGTGGAAAGAGAAATACTATATTATATGAACAAACTCTCTGAGGCCCTTTCTAATTTTAGTAGCAGTATTTCTCACACTTGCTTGGAAGAATTTTGTCACTGTCTCCACTTTAATCTCGAGACAGCTTCTGTACACCCATACTTTTAGGGGTTGGGGTCTAGAGGAGGAAACCTTTCCAGACTTGGAAAGATCTAAGCCCAGGGAGCTCCTGGTGATTCAGGGCATGGTAGAAAGAGTCAAGTCCCATCTCTTTCTTATTTCCTTGACTCTCTCTGAAATGTTTTCTCCTTTAGAGCCAAATTCTAAACTTTGACCTACTTTCCTCCAAGATACTTTGTATTTCCCAGTCTGATCAAAACCTACTGATGACCTATCCCCAGCAGACCAAGGGACCATATTTTAACCATCTTGTATCTCCCTCAGTAAAGTACAATGCTTTTTGCTTAATTGGAGCTCAACATAAAAGAAGGATGAATGGATGGACAGATGGACGAAATGATGGTCTGAAGAGAGAACAACCTTCCAATGGACAAAGTCCAATCTTAATCTCCCTGATCAGTTTTAGGCCCCCTGAACTTGGTATACCCTATAAATGTGGATACTCCACTACCTTTGATTAAACAGTTTATAGATCACTGCAGGGCAGTAAAAAGAGTGATATGGTTGCTTCATTATTACTATCCAGCATTAATCATTGATTCCTCTGGAATCTAAGGCAAAATAATGCCCAAGTTATCTCATCAGCAGAATCTATTTTAAAATTAATTTGTTCAATGGGTAGTTATGTACCAATCATATTGAAGAATTCTTAGGTATTGGCAAAGTATGAAGCTCAGCTCCTAACATCATGTTGGAGCCATAATCAGAGCTAACATATACCTGTTTAATTGATTGACCTTTGCACTCTGCACCTTGATCAGCAATGAGGAACAAAGCTCCACATACTCAACCAATAAGAAGGAATTTTGCTATCGGTTGTAAGGCTGTAAGGATTATCTTTTTTTTTTTTTAATTTTATTTATTTATTTATGGCTGTGTTGGGTCTTCGTTTCTGTGCGAGGGCTTTCTCTAGTTGCGGCAAGTGGGGGCCACTCCTCATCACGGTGCGCGGGCCTCTCATTATCGCGGCCTCTCTTATTGCGGAGCACAGGCTCCAGACGCGCAGGCTCAGTAATTGTGGCTCACGGGGCTAGCTGCTCCGCGGCATGTGGGATCTTCCCAGACCAGGGCTCGAACCCATGTCCCCTGCATTGGCAGGCAGATTCTCAACCACTGCACCACCAGGGAAGCCCAAGGATTATCTTTTAACATCACTCTTCCATCATTTTGCAGAGTGGCTTTAGGAAATTAGATAATATATATAAAACATCCAATCCTCACAGTTGTTATTTTTTATCACAGAAACTAATCTTGTTTACATATATGTTATTTTTTTAAATTTATTATTTTTGGCCGCATTGGGTCTTTGTTGCTGCATGCGGGCTTTCTCTAGTTGTGGAGAGTGGGGGCTGCTCTTTGTTGCTGTGTGTGGGCTTCTCATTGTGGTGGCTTCTCTTTGTTGCGGAACAGGGGCTCTAGAGCACAGGCTCAGCAGCCGTGGCGCACAGGCCCAGTTGCTCCGCGGCATGTGGGATCCTCCCGGACCAGGGCTCAAACCTGTGTCCCCTGCATTGGCAGGCGGATTCTTAAGCACTGCGCCACCAGGGAAACCCTACATAATTGTTCTTGATGGCAAGATTTTATATATATATATATATATATCCAGGAAAGCAATGCCCAATTATTGGGCTCTAGAAGTGGCCTTGTTATAGAAAATTCTTTTTTGTAGATGAAGTCAGATTTTACTGGTATGGCTATTTTATGAGCTATTAAACTGATAACATTTAAGGAGGACTAAAGTTGATAGTGAATAGGTTGGTTTTTTTTAATAACAACAATTATAAATATGAAACTATACCCTGGTAGAGGTGGCATGAAACATCGCTCTCCATTCAGGAAGCTTTTGGCTGAAAAATTATAGGCACCAGAAATAACCACTCGGAAAATAAGATGTGAAGAACCCAAAATAACAGAATTATTTGTATATTAAGATACATCTGTTTGTTAGATGATTATGAATTCCCATGGACACAACCTAACGTTTTTGATAAAAGTGCCTTTGTTAGTGTATGCTCCTGTACGGTTTCAGACACATTTTTATGATACATTTTTATGCGTGGCCATCAATTAGAAAGAGTCTAGACATCTTGTTTTCAAATTTGGGAGAACTGTTTTCTCATTGGATAACAGCTTCGCATGCTACCATGAAATATGTCAGGTTCCCACACAGACTGTAGTTGTCTGCTTTCTTAGTGAGCAGCTTTTCTCTCGCCCCATTAAGAAATACATTCCCAGCAGATAATATTTTGTGCTAGAAGACTAAAGAAAATCACTGGACAGCTACAGTTTGAAGATGAAGCTTCACGTTTCCTCACTGGAGGAGGATTCATCTTTCTTTTTATGCCAAAGAAAAGCAGACACCCACAGGGATGCTGCAATTCTGCTTTGGGAGAAATAGAATTCTCAGGATTGTAACAAAGGAAGAATAGCACAAAGGAGTATATGTTCTGATGTACACTGTCAGCTGGAAGGATGGTGATTCTGCTCCAAAGGCAGATGGAGATAAGACTTGGGAAGGAAAAGAAATCACCCCTCCCACATATAATTAGGAAAACCAGTTCTCTGCATCCTCTGTCTTTTTCCTGACGGGTATGTTTGTTCAACTTTTCTCACCGGGCAGGGAAATCATTTCCCCTGATGGTCAGGGAAGAATAAAGGTCATGAGTAATTCACATATTTTGTTAGGAAGAAATCATTTTCCATTTAATTGATTAATCAGCTATAGTTTTGAATTCCTGGTAATGTGGTTAGTGCCATGTTAGACACTGGTGAAGAGAGGAAGGAAAAAAATGAACATCTCCTGAGTGCCATCACCTAGTGCGGGAACGGGCAGGCTGAGAACCAGTCTTCACTTCCTTCTCTGTTAACTACCAGCACCAACGCCTGGGAATAGAAAGAGAGCTTGAAGTTCAGGTGGGGGTGGGGAGGGGCAACAGTAACTCTGTAGATAAATATTACACTTTACTTCATTGATTGCAGGTGCCTTAGGAATTCAGAGGGAAATATACAGCTGGATTAATCAAGAATCTCCGTCAGTGATTTTTGGGGGGTAGCAGTACTCTCCTAAACCCTGGTGGGAAGGCCTGCTGCCTTAAACCCCACGTTGTGTGGAGGACCTCCTATCACAAACACTGCTCAGGCCCCCTTCTCCATACCATGCCCTTAATCAAAAGGCAAGCGCTAATGGATGAGTAGACAAATGTGGTCTATGCATACAGTGGACTGTCATTCAGCCATGTAAAGGAATGAAGTGCTGATCCATGCTACCACATGGATGAACCTTGGAAACATGCTAAGTGAAATAAACCAGACACAAAAGGACATATATTATATGGTTTCATTTATGTGAGATATCTAGAAAAGGCAAATTCATAGAGACAGAAAGTAGATTAGAAGTTTCCAGGGGTGGAGGAGAGGGAGAATTATTGTTTAACGGGTACAGAGCTTTTGTTTGGAGTGATGAAAAATTGGGGGAAATAGTGGTGATAGTTGTACAATGCTGTAAATATAATTAATGCCACTGAATTGTGCCCTTAAAACTGGTTAAAAAGGCAATTTTTTTGTTATATATATTTTTCACTCTCCCCGCCCCCAAAAACGGCAGCTGCTGCTGAATGCCATGAAGGTCTGTGGGTTGTGCTGCTGCCAGAGTCTTGGGGGGATATTGCTTAAGTCAGAGTAAGAGGAGGATTTGAGCTGCAGAAGCTTTTAATAAGAGAAAAGGCAAATTAACTCTTCAAATCCTTCTTCTCTTCATGTTCTAGTTCAAGATTCAGTATATACTCCTAAATTAAAACAGTATCCACAATGGTTGCGTGTGTTGGCTGAAAAACAGTATGACTCATATTACTCTTAAATTCGTTGTTATATTTGTAGGTCTAGATAATAAGTGCATGAAGTTTAGTAGTCATTCTTTATATTGGCAACTAGATGGGCATTAAACATTCAAATTGCAAATATATTTATCTTAATAACAATATATAACGATTCCATTAAATTTTCAAAAAATTAAAATAGAAATCTTTATTTTATTTAAATAATTTTAAAACATATCAAGGGCAAGGCCATCATAATGGTATTAACACAGCTAGTAAAGGAAAAAGGTATACATGACAGAATTTTGGGAAAATGCCCATAGTATTTTTTTACGCTTTGCACAATGCATAGTCTTTTGAATTTGTTACTGGAAGTTGTGGTCACAACTCTGCAAATAACAGTGACATTCTTTGGAACAATTTGAAGGTTACTTATGATATTTTCTGGATCTACCCAAAGAAAGAACATCTTGATGAAATAGATATCAAATTTGACCTTGCAATCACCGTCAAACACATGGTGGGAATGCTGACTAAAAACAGTTAAAGTGATTCTATTTAATGATTGAATGATAATGAGAAGATACAAGATGAACCAAAAAGAGAATGACAGAAGTTTCTCAAATCAAGAATAAACCAAGGTCTTTGGAGGAAAAGAAATCAATTTTAAATTGTGCTATCCACAAGTTGCTTGGTATGAACTATTGATTATTGTGAATAATGGTAGCAAAAGCTTACCAAAAAATTATATCAAAAATTTGGCTAATTCACTTATAAAAGAAGTCAACTTTTTTTTAATTTAAAAGAAAATAGTTTTCTAAATCAAAGGTAAATTCAAACAAGGAAATGAAAATATTTGCCTAATTATGAAGAAGAATTTTCACAAACAAATAATCTTACAACTAATTTCTGTAGAAAATATTTTCTGTTTATTATAGATCAAGGTATATTATTCTAAGAAAATCATTCCAATGAATCTCTTATCACTTTATTTGTTTTGTTGTTATTTCTGGAAATGTTACTTAAATTCTATGGGCTGAGTAAGGGGATAGGCATCGTTTGAAAAAGTTTATCATTTAATTGTAATTTGGAGAACAATATTAATTTTGAAGTATAAACTATATGAAATAAACAGTTGTCTCCAGCAGAATATGTGGTGGAGAAGCTTTGGAAGATAACCAGATTGGGAAAGGGGGAGAGGCACGTCAGAATAAGAAGCTAATGCGAAAGGTTGGGAAACAGGGGAGGTGGGAATTCAGTGAGGCCTTCACAGCCCTAGGATTCAGAGTCTGAAGGAAAAGAGGCAGGAAGGAGAAGGAAGAGGCAGGGAGATTCTGCACATGGGGGAGAGATGAGCCATGGCTCCAGGCACTCAGAAGACAGGGAGGAAACAGGCCCAACTGCAGCAAAGGATCTGAGGTCACAGTGGAGGCAAGTGTAGCCTGTGGCCCAGAAATCCCAGTAGCAGTTTTCTTTTTCCTCTAAAACATTTTAAGACCTCTGGTATGTATTGCCCAAATGCATTCTAAAAGGGCTATGCCAGTTTACTCTCCCACCAGCAATTTGTGAGAGTTCAAATTTCGCTGTGTTCATGCCAGTATTATTATAAGTTTTAAACTTCATTAAAAGTTTAATAATTTGATAGTCTGCCAACATTTCTAAAATGTAGCGTGACACTAAAACTAAAACCATCCCTGTTTGTAAAATGTTCCTTGGAGAATCACAGTGCTCACTGCCTTTGGTATGGGGGGAAGAACCCTCGCCCCCCAGCCATGAGGACAAGTCCACGAGCCTCTCTCTCCATCTGTAATGTGAGTCATAATATAGGTCCTGCTGAGTCCCAGGGTGGTTAAGAAGATTAAAGGACATGATAAAGGTGAATATTCGTAAATAGTAAAATGCTAGATAAATGTAAATTTTAAGATAATTGGTATATATTATATTAGCATAGCATATGGTAAAACTTAACCTGAGTACCTACTTTATAAGATTGTGTGAGACATAAAGATACATCACTTCTGAGAGTCCAGCGGCTGGTGCGCGGAGCGGTTCAGCGTCCCCGGAGCGGTTCGGCCCAGCCATTAGCCTAGGCGCTCAGGCCCGGTGCACGCGTGTGTGAGCGCGCCTGCGCCCCAGGGCCGCTGCAAGGGGAGGAGAGCCGCTGCCTCAGGAGGACCCCTTTCCCCCCAGAAATTACTCAATGCTGAGACCTTCCAAAGTGACATTAGAGACATTGGAAGCACCATGGATGGTTTTTATGATCAACAAGTCCCTTTTATGGTCCCAGGGAAATCTCGGTCAGAGGAGAGTAGAGGGCGGCCTGTGATTGACAGAAAGAGGAAGTTTTTGGACACAGATCTGGCTCATGATTCTGAAGAGTTGTTTCAGGATCTCAGTCAACTTCAAGAGGCTTGGTTAGCTGAAGCACAAGTTCCTGATGACGAACAGTTTGTCCCAGATTTTCAGTCTGATACCTTGGTGCTTCATGCCCCACCTCCAACCAAGATCAAACGGGAGCTGCACAGCCCCTCCTCTGAGCTGTCGTCCTGTAGCCATGAACAGGCTCTCGGTGCTAATTATGGAGAAAAGTGCCTCTACAACTATTGCGCCTATGATAGGAAGCCTCCCTCTGGGCTCAAGCCATTAACCCCTCCTACCACCCCCCTGTCGCCTACCCATCAGAATTCCCTATTTCCCCCGCCTCAGGCAACTCTGCCCACCTCGGCACATGCCCCTGCAGCTGGCCCAGTACCAGGTGTGGGCCCCACCCCCAGCCCTCATTCACTTCCAGAACCTGGACCACAGCAGCAAACCTTTGCGGTCCCCCGGCCGCCACATCAGCCCCTGCAGATGCCAGAGATGATGCCTGAAAACCAGTATCCATCAGAACAGAGATTTCAGAGACAGCTGTCTGAACCCTGCCACCTCTTCCCTCCTCAGTCAGGAGTTCCTGGAGATAATCGCCCCAATTACCACCGGCAAATGTCAGAACCTATCGTCCCTGCACCTCCCCCACCCCCTCAGGGATTCAAACAAGAATACCATGACCCACTCTATGAACATGGGGTCCCAGGCATGCCGGGCCCCCCAGCACATGGATTCCAGTCACCAATGGGAATCAAGCAGGAGCCCCGGGATTACTGCGTTGATTCAGAAGTGCCTAACTGCCAGTCGTCCTACATGAGAGGGGGCTACTTCTCCAGTAGCCATGAAAGTCTTTCATATGAGAAGGATCCCCGGTTGTACTTTGACGACACCTGTGTTGTTCCTGAGAGACTGGAAGGCAAAGTCAAACAAGAGCCCACCATGTATCGGGAGGGGCCTCCTTACCAGAGGCGAGGTTCCCTTCAGCTGTGGCAGTTCCTGGTTACCCTTCTTGATGACCCAGCCAATGCCCACTTCATTGCCTGGACAGGCCGAGGCATGGAGTTCAAGCTGATAGAACCGGAGGAGGTCGCTCGGCGTTGGGGCATTCAGAAGAACCGGCCAGCCATGAACTACGACAAGCTCAGCCGATCTCTACGCTATTCCTATGAAAAGGGCATCATGCAGAAGGTGGCCGGGGAACGATACGTCTACAAGTTTGTCTGCGACCCCGATGCCCTTTTCTCCATGGCCTTCCCCGACAACCAACGTCCGTTCCTGAAAGCGGAGTCTGAGTGCCACCTCGGCGAGGAGGACACCCTGCCACTGACCCACTTTGAAGACAACCCTGCTCACCTCCTGGATGTGGACCGCTGCAGCAGCCTCCCCTGTGCCGAAGGCTTTGCTTACTAAGTTTCCGAGCGGCTGAGCGGCCAAACCCTAGAGCTAGCAGTTCCCATTCAGGCAAACGAGGGCAGTGGTTTTGTTTGTGTTTCTGGCTGTTCCCAAAGCTTGCCCTTTGAGTATTATCTGGAGAACCCAAGCTGTCTCTGGATCGGCACCCTTAAAGACAGATACCTTGGCAGGGGAGTGGGAACAGGGAGGGGCAGAAAACCACCAAAAGGCTGGTGCCCCAGCTCTGAACCTGACAAGGTTTCTGGGAAAGCAATTGAAATGGAGCCTCCTTCCCGTGGACAATATATGCAAAGCAATACCTTGTTCAGGTTAGTACCCACAAACCAGGACAGAGTGTGTGACAATCTGCATTGATCATGGACTACTAAATGCCTTTACGTAGAAGGGCTCTGATTTGCACAATTTATTGAAAAAGATGTCACAAACCCATAGAAGAGGAGGTAGGCAAAGTTGGGGAGGCTCAAACCATGAAGGGTTACAAATATATCTTAAAACTCAGAGAGCTCTTCCAGCTTAATCTGAAATGTTTCCTCTTGGTCTGGAAAGAAGGGGGAAAAGAATGAACGGCTGTTACCCACTCCATGGTTCTCAAATAATAAACCATTGCTACCCTTGGGAACCTTCTGGCCATGTGGTCACCAAGTAGAGCAAGCCCCCTTTCTCTTCCCAGTCACATGGCTGTGTGTGTGGATGGCTTTAATTTTAGAAGAAGGGTGATTAACACTTTTGACAGTATTTTGTTTTGCTTTGATTCGGGGGATTGTTTTGGTGGTTGTTTTGGAAAAACAGTTTATAAACTGATTTTTGTAGTTTGGGTATTTAAAGCAAAAAAAAAACAAACCTTTTGGTAACTGTGCACTGCGCCCTTTAAACAGGGCAGTGCCAACTTATGAAGACGCTGCAGCTTGAAAGGGGCTTTGCTGGGGGCATCCCCTTAGCCAAGTACAAGCCCTCTTTTATTGCCTGCTTTGTGCTTTCTGCACCAGACAGCCTGATGGAACATTTGCACCTGAGTTGTACATTTTTGAGGTGTGCAGGGCAGCCTGGACACACCGTTTAGATTCTATGTGTATAGTCCCCCATGTTCCCTCACATGCCTTCTCTGGAAAGCATATGTACATAATACATGTCATGTCCATTTGAAACCTGGTCACCTGGTGGAAACCCTAGGTAGGGATTCTTCCCTGGGCATGACTGATGACAATTTCCATTTCAGTTTGTTTTGTTTTCCTTTTTCTTTGAATTTTGGACTTTAAACGCTGCATATGATTCCGTAGGGTTTGAGACTTACGTGCGACACTGACAGGTAAAGCAGTGGTAGCATCTTAGTTTCCTGCCACTTCTACAAAGGTTTCCTCTGATTGCTGTATTACATTGGGAAAGTTTTAAAGAACCCAGCTAAAGCTATATGAAAGTTAAGCTCAAAGTAGTGGAAAAAGAATTAGAAAGTGGTAGCACCTTGCTGCCTGCTGATCGGATTCTGTGCCTCCCCTGACACCTAGCACACAAAGAATGATTATGCTACTCTTCATATGCGGAGGACAGTGCTTTGAGTTGTTCATTGATGGAACTGCTCTGCAGTCTCAAACAGTCCCCCTGGTGACCAGGAGCACATTTGTGAAGAGGGTCACAGAGATAAGGGGTGCATTTTATAGCTATGGAAATACAAGATTTTCCTCTCTTGGAAGCTAATTAGCCCACAAAGGTGTTGAACCTGTAGCTTGGGCCTTAATTAGCATTCTATTCTAATCAAAGGACTTTCCAAACCGGTATTTATAGCTTTCTAACCTACACATAGTCTATACATAGATGCATATTTTACCCCCAGCTGGCTAGAGGTTAATTTGTTGTAAATGCTGTATAGGATTTGTTTTTTCCTTTCTTTACTTATCCGGGTTTGGGTTTTGTTGGGTTTTTTGTGGTTTTTTTTTTTTTTTTTTTTTGATGGATTTATGCTGTCTTAGCAAGTACTGAAAAGCATCCTCTGTAGCCTGAGCTCCCCTCCCCTGCCGTAGCCACGTGGCCTGTGCTGTCACGGGACACAGGACGGCAGCATCTCCGTTGCATTCCCATCGGACTCATGCACCTCCCTGATGGTTTTGTTTCTTTGTTCTTCTTTTTGCTTCTTTCCAGAGTGTGGAAAGTCTACAGTGCAGAAAGGCTTTAACCTGCCAGTTGATTTGAAATACTTTCCCCTGCGCAGGGCCGTTTGCATCCTGCCAAGCTGCGTTATATTCTGTACTGTGTACAATAAAGAAGTTTGCTTTCAGTTTAACAACAACAACAAAAAAAGATACATCACTTCTGACCCCAATTTTTAAAATCCAAGTTTGAAGTGGGGGATGGACTAAATAGGCAATCCTAAAGTTCATATAGAAAATCAAATATGTAAGAATAGCCAGGATAATTCTCAAAAAATATAATCGGGGGAGGGAGTATTAATTAGCCAGGCCAAATATTAAAACATAGTACAGGGCCTCCCTGGTGGCGCAGTGGTTGAGAGTCCGCCTGCCGATGCAGGGGATACGGGTTCGTGCCCCGGTCTGGGAGGATCCCATATGCCGCGGAGCGGCTGGGCCCGTGAGCCACGGCCGCTGGGCCGGCGCGTCCGGAGCCTGTGCTCCGCAACGGGAGAGGCCACAACAGTGAGAGGCCCGCATACCGCAAAAAGAAAAAAAAAAAAAAAAAACATAGTACAAAGCTATAGTAATTCAAAGTTTGATGTTGGTGCATATATAGATTAATTGAGAAGCCTGGAAAGACCAAAAATATACCCAAATATGGATGGTGAATTTAACACATGATAAAGATAGAAAAATCATCTCCAAAAATATGTTTGTAACTGAACCAAAACAACCACCAAAAAAACCTAAGATATAAAGCAACAGAAAGGTATATTCTGTTATTTATATTAAGAGGGGTAATTGAGGAGAATATCTGTCTATACGAATATGTCTTTGTCTATACACATATGCTTGTTTATGCAAAGAATTATCTGGAAGGTAAAAGTGGTTGTCGATGAGTGAGTTCAGAGGGAAACGTACTATTTAATGTTACCCTTTGCTATAGTTTGAAGTTTTTAAACCAGTTTCAAGTATTACCTATTTTTAAATATTTTAAAGAAAATAGTAGCTCAGAGTAAGGCAGAGCCAGTGGGAAATTTTACAAAGGAAATATCTTGATGATTTTTTAACTTTTTCTCAGGTATTTTAGTGTACTGGTATTTAATGTAACAGGAGTTGTATAAACCTACCTTTCTGCAATTCTTTGCATAGTCCCGCGCACAGAGTTGGCTTGTAGTGAAGAGTTTCTGGAGTGTGAAGGTAACTTTCCTTTACTATGGAATGGGTCTAATTTAAGAAGCAGGGTTGCAGAGTTGGCAGTCCTCTTAAATACTTTCCCCATAGTACCAGTGTGAAATATCAAACTTTTGGCAGCCAGGCGAGTTCCATGAATTCATGTGTAGCATTTCTTTTCTGTTTAGAATTGAGAGCCAGTGCCCAGTGCTTAGTTTTTAAATTATCTTTCTGAAAACCTTGCTACATTTTTGCACTGGTTGAAATGAAGCCCTTTGAACACATGGGAGGTTGTTAAAATTTCTTCCTTTGGGAAGTCACTTCTGACTGGATTTCTGCGGAGGGAGTTGTTTCTTGCTGCTCTTTCAAATTCTCCTTGTTTTTGGTCCTTCCTCACTCCCCTACAGTCAGAGCCACGACATCACAACTTATCTTCAAAAAGTAAACTCAGCATTTTCTCTTTTTTAAAACTTAGCATTGGAGAAAATACAGATAAACATATATTAGCAGTAATTGTATCAAATCAGGAATTTTGCAAGCCCATGAAGTCAGCATCTCAGAAAATGGAGACAGCCATGTTGTATATATGATCATCTTGAAAAATATCACTTCCCAAAATAATAATGCCTATAACAACCAGATATAAATCAGGACGTAATGATGTAACTGCTGACTTTTTGGCCAACTGTGATCATTAATAGTAGTAGGGTGTGTAATAACTAAAGGAATGATGGTGGTTTATGGGTGATAAGAGAATCACAGTAAGCTGTTGCATGCTCTCAAGGTTGGCAACGGTATTCATTATCTACTGTATCATATCTGTAATATCTGTAACAACCCCAGAACTTAGTGTCTTAAAACAACAGTAATCATTTAATATCGCATAATTATTGTGGGCTAGGAATTTGGGAGCAGCATGGCTGAGCAGTTCTGGCTTGTGGTTTCCCATGAGATTGCAGTCAGGTGTCAGCCAGGTGCTCGCTGAGGCCAGACCGTCCGCTTCTAAGATGACTCACTTACATGGCTAACGTGGTTAGTGCTGCCCATTGGCTGAGACCTCAGTTCTCCATGAGACTAATTAAGTGTCCTCATTGCATAGCAGCTGGCTTATTCAAGAGCTGGCAACCCAAGGGAGCATGGTGGGAATCACAGGGCTTTCTGCGACCTAGTCCAAAGGTCACATACTGTTACTTTCACCAACCCTGATTCAGTGTGGGAGGGAGCTACACAAGGGCAGGAATGCCAGGGGGCAAGAATTACCCAGCGCTGTCTTGGAAGCTGGCTACCACAGCAACCCAAGCAGGATATAGTCTTTAGGAAAAGAGCAATTTGGGCTCAGTTTAAAAAACAACAACAACAACAAAAAATGCGACACAAAGTCAGAAGCTTCTTCTCATCTCCAGAAGTACAAGTGCTGAAGATTAGGCCATATTACATCCAATAACTGGTGATTTTAAAGGAGGACATTCCTATTGAGTAAAGGACCACGGCCAAGAACTGCTGAATGGGTTCAGTTTTCCCCCCACTAAATCTTAAGTGAACATTTTTCTATCATTAGATTTCTGTAGGATGACTAATGGACTGTAGGGTAATTCAGCCATTGTTTTTAAAAATCCATCTTGGCAAAGAAAGCTGACATTCTGCTGAAAGAGTTGAGGCTAACCCCCACTCTTTGAAAAGTACTGAAGGGCCTGTGTGTCTTCTCCACAGAGAAAAGGCTCCGTTCTCCATGACTAGCCCAAACCCCACACTACCTAATCTGCCTGGCCTTCAGTTTCTCCTGTTTCGTAGGACCTTGGGCTGAGTCAACACAACTGGGATTTGGAATCTTGACGCCAGAAAGTCTGCATTTTTTAAACCTCAGGCTCAGCCATTCTCTGATTTTAAAGCTAATAACATTTTAAGTTCTATATTCTAAGGTAGATTTAGCATTAAATGAGATAGTGTACATGAGATGCTTTGGCACAGTGACCTAAAGAGAATCAGGTTGCGATAAATGAGGTGGTGTCAGAGTCATCTTAGTTGTGTCATCATTATCACTATCATACACTTGACCTTGACCTTCTGTCCAGCTGTACTACATGCAGACTTCGAGGTATCCTGAGTTTTCTAACCTGTTTTTTAAAAAGTAGAAGACAACTCTTCGGACTTTTCTACCCTAGAGAAATGTAAGTGAAAGACTGTTATGAAAATTACTTAGAGAAAAGCAAAATAGGAAAGAGGTGCTTTTAAAAGTCCACTAGAATAAGATCTAGGAAGGTTCAGTGGTTTCAGTTAAGCTCTTTTGTGAACCTTAGATGCCTCATATTTACAGTTAGAGTTTAAGACTAGATGATCACAAAGATCCCTTTCATCCCTCATCATCTGATTGATTTTGTATTTGATCTCACAGCAACCCTATGGAATAAGAGTTATCTTTGGGCAGATTACTCCATGACTCAGTTTCCTCATGTAGAAAATGTGACTAATAATAGTACCTTCCCATGGGCTTGTTAAGGATTAAGTGAGTTAAAATGTATAAAGCCCTTAGAACAGTGCCTGGAATGTAGTAAGAACTCCGTAAGTCTTAGCAGTGGTGCTGCTGCTGATGTTATGATGATTTTGCAGGTGAGGAAGCTGAGATTCATGAAAGTTAATTGTTTCTGAGCTCACACAGTAGTAGAGCTGGAACTTGAATTCAAGTCTTTTTTTTTTTTTTTTTTTTGCGGTACGCAGACCTCTCACTGTTGTGACCTCTCCCGTTGCGGAGCGCAGGCTCAGCGGCCATGATTCATGGGCCTAGCCGCTCCGCGGCACGTGGGATCCTCCCAGACCGGGGCACGAACCCATGTCCCCTGCATCGGCAGGCGGACTCTCAACCACTGCGCCACCAGGGAAGCCCCGGGTCTTCTTTTAAACCACATTACTTGTGCATGTATCTTTCAGACCTTGTTGTCTATTTTTTAAATATAGAATTGATTCTCGCAGCATCGAAACAGCTCCGCCAAGATTGTCTTACAGAAGAAGGTAAGGAATGAGAAGATGGGGTGTTTTTTGTCCCTAGGATTCTGAGTCTGTGGGACATATGGCAATGCCTCCTTCAAAACTAAGTCTCACCAGGGCATCGCCACCTAGGAAGGTGGAAGAGAATCCTACTTAGTTCCCAAGGACTATTTGAGCTGCCTCAGTTCCGCTAACAATGCCTGTGAGGTAATCACTAATTTTACCCTACCTCAGTTACGTCTTCACATTTCTCACTTATTTGGATAAGGAGGATGAATTTCATTTTAGACTGTACAGCCTATTAAAGCAGTAAATAATGGTTTGGTTTTAAAATAGATTCTTTGTTCTCCAATTCTCCAGTCTTTTCCACTAACCGTGATTCTGCTTTGGGTGAAGGCTCGAAAAGCAAGATCTCATTGTCTTCAATGCAGTTATTGCATTAGGAGTGGACCACAGCCCCAGACAATGCAAACATCATTCTAGCCACGTTAAAAAGGCAGGGGAAGCTAGAAGCAATCTGACTAGTTTTATTATTCTTGTTGTTTGTTTTGTTTTCAAATATAACCAGAGCATTATTGCTCAGAGTCTGTGTCTTTCAAAACTAAATGTCCTTGAATAGTTCTCCAGTTCCAAACAGTGCTGCCTTTACTCAAAATAGTTTTGAAATTACTCTTTGGTAATTATCTTCAGAGCTTGCAACACATTCTTTTGAAAAGATTCAGTGGTGACGAATCAATTATTTTATTAGCACACCATATAGTTGTAGATTCGAACTACTGCTGACATAAATATGAAAAGAAAAATTATGGAATGGATTGTCTTGTGGCCCAATTCAGTAGCTGTGTATAGTGAAACTAAGTTGATGCAGAAAATTAAAGAAATGTTAAAGAAGAAGTTTTAAATATCGACTGGTAATAATAGATTATTACCATTTCTGGACGTCACTGGCATATTTCCACTGTATCCACATCATTAAGAGTATTTATCTTCACGCACTCCAGTTTACCTAGTGGAAAAGTTAAATAAAATGTCTGTAAGAACTTTTTTTAAAAAAATAATGTTCAATTATTATACTGTTCAATTTTTATATTTTATATTATTTTTAAATGTTATAAAAACATATTATTTTATTGCCCTATAAAACACACAAGCTCATTAACCTGGTGTTCTTGGTCTGTTTATGAGAGTGTTTTATCAAATGGATATTTTAAATGTAAAGATGTAATACTGTGCTAAATTAGACTATAAATGATTAATTTGGAAAATGAATACATTGTTATTATTTTTCTAAAATGCCTTTATATGTTATAATAGGCAACTACTGGGAAGTAAGATGCCTTCCAATGTACACGTATGCTGTCTTTGGCACACAGGCCTCTGCTGTAAACGAATAATTGAGTCACCATTTGTCCAAATTTAAATGTTTTTGCGTGTATACTTATCTTTTGTGTACTCACACACGTTTTTTATTTGTTCAGAAGACTTTGCTCTAATTTTTATTCTGTGTGAGTAAATTGATTTGTAATAAAAAAAATAAGAGTAGAGGGAAAAGTACAAAGTCAGAAAAATGGAGCTAAATTCTTGAAATAGATTTCAGTAAAAGGAAAGAAATTAGATTTTTGGCTGCTAACACTTGGCTCAAGGGGTTTGATTTACTGAAGCTGTGTGGTGTGGTGAAAAGAGCAGAAGTCAAGAGGCTTGGGCTTAAAATCCTTGGCTCTGCCACTAATCTTTCAGAAGGATCTCAGATGAATCACTTGACCTCTTTGAGCTTCTGTTTCCTCGTCTGTAAAATGAGAGTTTTGACGACATGGTTGCTGAAACCTCTTCCAGCTACAACATTCCATCATTCTAATTCTGAATGTACTGATTCAGATCTTCTCCCTCTGTGTTAATTGCATGCAGACTACTTAAATATCCACAGATGGTTAACGTCCAGGCTTTGTATTAGTCAGCTCAGACTGCCATTACAGAATACCATAGACTGAGTGGCTTAAACAACAGATGTTTATTTTCTTACAGTCCTGGAGTCCAAGATCCAGGTGCTGGCCAATTTGGTCCCTGGTGAGAGCTCTCTTTCTGGCTTGCAAATGGCCAGTTTCTTGTTATCACCTCACATGGTCTTTTCTCAGTGGGAGAAATCCCCCTCTTCCTCTTATAAAGCCACCAATCCTATGAGGTTAGGACCCCACCCTTCTGACTTCATTTAACCTTAATTACTTCCTAAAAGTTCTGCCTCCAAGTAGAGTCACACTGGGCTTAGGGCTTCAACATAGGAATTTTGAGGGGGAAACACAGTTTAATCGATAGCAGTTCCTCTCAATATTTCCCCCTAGACCTTCTCTGCATTCCAGGTGGTTTGTACTCACCATCCTCCTTTTTAGGTTAAGAAGAAAAAACATAAAATTTCACGAGCTTCCAAAATCAGAGAAATAATGAATATACCATCAACAAATGTGTAAAAGAAATAGAGGTGGAAATGACTTTTTGATGAACCTGTTCCCCAACATTACTATGGAAACTTTGTAACATAAAACACACAGGCTTACAGAAAAGTTGATAGAATTTTATGGTGAGCACCCATATACCCACCACCTGTATCCACAGTTAATATTTTACTCTTCTTGTTTTGTTGCAAATCTGTCCATCCTCCATTCATTCGCCAACCATCTCTTTTTATTTTAAGCATTTCAAAGTAAGTTCCAGACATCAGTACTTAAGCATGCATATTATTTACTAACGTTCAATTTTTTTTCTTTTAGATCACCATTTTAAATCGCGCTATGTTGTATATACATGTTAACTGAAAGAGTTAATGTCATGAGAAAAGAGACACTGCTCCATTAGTAGAAGCTATTTATAACTTATACTAGTTTTTGAAAACATCATTATTTCAGTCACCAAAAAGGACCGAGCTGGGAAGTAGGAGGATGAAAAATGTCAAAATTATTTTTTAAATAAAAGGCAAATTTGGCAGATGATTAGGAAAAAACAGGTTACAGGCATTTGAGTACTTTTTACATACATATATAAATAATTTGCTTTCTACCTTTGCTTTGATTTGTAAATGTGAGGATAGGGAAATGGAAAAAAGATGTTGTTTCTCCTTGTACTCTTATCCCTAGAAATTCTTTCTCAACCAAGAGAGAATCTCAAATGTTTCCTAACATGTGGTTGTCACCTTGTAAAGATGGATAGATGAATGAGTGAATGAGTGAAAATGAATGAGTGACTGTCGTTAGCAGTCAGAGAGTCCTTTCTAGGGACTCCTGAACTGATGGCTGTGAGATAATTATGATTATCTTCTGATGGATCATGCACTGCCCTCTCTCAAACTGTGAGAGTAAGGGATTCCAGGCAGGTTAGAAAAGGGCTTTATCATTCATAGGCATGCATAATTGGCTTAGTTTTGTTGCTTTTATATACAGTAATACATACAACATAAATAATACAGCTATATGTAACATATATAGATTTGTAGTTATATACAGACACACATTGTCTGAGCATACTAGGAGTAGTCATCAACGGGCCTCTTTTGCTAGTCGCTGAATTAGTTGTAGATTCCTCAGAACAGTTGCAGTTTAAAGTCTGTCTGAATCTGCTGGAGTCTTAATTGCTCTTAGTGGTATATATCTCAGCTCTTTGTTCACCACTCAGAGCTCACCACTGTCTTAATGAGTCATCCCAGCATTTAGCAGCATCCAGGGCTATTTTTCTGCAAAGTCACTTGAAGTGAACTCCCAAGCACTGGAAGGAGTTGTTTGTATAGGCGACAGTTGGTAAAGGACTTTTTTGGAATTGCCACAGTCCTTGGGGTGTGATATGCTATTCCAAGCAGGCACTCTTAGAGGGGGGGAAAAAGGACAAACCGACATATTCTCATTGTGGAGAATTGTTTACTTCTGATGTTTGGACAAGAGCTGGCACTGCTAGAGAGGGTCTGCCTTTTTAAGCACTGCTCATGCCATCCACAAGGACACGAAGTCTCATCAACACTCTCATCCTACTGCTGATGGCTTCACATTGTGGAAGTGGGTAATGGAAATGTCGGTGAGATTTGGTTCTTTTATTCAGAGCAATCCAGAGTGACAGAGAGGAGCCAGAGTCAGCAAGTAGGTCCACCATCTGGGGTGGTATAGACAGTTACCAAGTAAGTCGTCATCACAGAAGCCTTGCCTTGAGGCCAAAGCACGGGGATCAAGGTTTGCACCAATTGGTCTGCAGTTGTGGACCTCAGACAAAAAGCAGCACTGGGGATCTATGACTGGGTGACAAGGAATCTATCCTATCAGGAGTTTGGGGCACAGGAAGCTGTGGCTGGGGTGAAGTGCAAGAACTAAGGAGCTCCAAAGACAGGGACACAGGCAGGAGTCAGTAGGTATGGGAATGCCTATGGCAGAAAGGACAGCTGACAGGATACCAGCAGTGGAGTCCCAGTGGGAATGGTGGAGCAGGGTGGGTGGCCCAGCAGCTGCACAGTCAGTGGAGTGGCAAAGTGCACAGGGCAGGGGCCGAGCAGAGAAATTCACCTACTCACAAATGATTTTCTTGTCATCCTGCAAGACAGAAGCATTGTGAGACGCAGCCTCATCTAGGTAGGCAGGTGGTGACATCATCCTTAAAAGGCTGAAATGGATGGTTCCATGCTTAAGAGTTTTTTCTTTAAAAAGTATAATTACTGGGGCAAGAAAAAAACGTTTTGAACTTGGTTTTTAAATTTTACTTTACATTTTCTTGGGGTTTAGTTCTATTTGCTTCCAGCATGATCCAAATACCTACTTCAAAGCAAGCATTCTAACAAGAACTTGTTAAAAGGAAGGGAAACCAGCTCCTGTGGCTTCTTGTACACCAGCTATGGAGGCGATCACAGAACCACGTTTGTGAGTTGAGTGTAAATGAATCCGAAACCTACAAATTAGATTTCCCTTGAAATACACATGGGTTTAAAACCTTAACGGGAAAAGAACTTGGCAAGTCAAACCTGACCATATTCAGTGAAACCTCACTAATTTGCACTAATGACCAGGAGATCCATTGAGAATTACTGATTTTTTGTATGTTAGCATGGGAACAAATACCAAAACGGGGGTGCAGGGATGAGGGGGTATGGAGCGAGCGTGGGACGGGGAGAATCAAAGTTGCAGCATCAAACAAATACACTTTCTGGTACAATGAAGAATGTATTTGAACAGTTCCTGGAATGAAACTCACTAGCTTAATGAGGGCCTGGCTGTGGCGCGTCTGCCAGCTGCGGGGGCAGCCGTGTCATCCAGCCTGCCTGAGCCAGCAGTTAACGTGCACTTAGGTTAAGAGGCTTCTGCTTTCTCGCAGGTTGGGGGGTTGTGGTTTTTGCAGGGGTGTGAACCAACGAGATTCTGCCACGTGGCACACACGTGTGTGACGCGGGCTTGCACAGACAAGCTGTGATTGCAAATTGGCATTGGGGTGGGGTTGCTTATCACCACTTAAAAGCAAAACAAAACACCAAGAAGTTACCAGAAGAGATAGCAAGGGTGGTTGGAATTCTGACTAGCTGAATCTTCCTTAGATGTTAGTGAACCATACTTGTAGTGGAAGATATTTAAATTTTTCTGAGTTGAAGATTGACTATTTAGTAGATGTTTATCTTGATGTGTTTTATTTCACTAAAAATAAAAGTTGTGTCTTCCTTTATAAGCAACTATCTAAAAAGTTCTTTGAAGATTTAATTATCTGTGGCCCAAATTTCAGTAATTATAGTGACTTTTTAATTCATTTCATTTGAGAAATAGAATACTTTCTTCCAGTTGTTGCTATTTAACAATTACAGTTAAAGGACAGTGATGATGCTTCCTTTGACTTTCCTCTCCATAATATCTAAGAGTATCTAGGGTTTGGATATTCTTTGCAACTGAGGAATTTCTCTTAACTAAATGTTCTATTCCTCTGACTTAAGAGCAGCCCAGGTAATGATTTGTGTTTGAGCGATTTCAATCGCTCCTTCTTACTTGCCTGACTGGGAGCTAATGTTTTACCAGCTGAAGAATAATTTAGAACTTCCACTCAAGCAGCCATGGAAGGCTGTGGGGAATAATAAATACATGTAGCCAGAGCTTTCTTTAGGACCTATGTTGAGCAAATAGTTTCAAGTCTTCTCGTACTTCCCCTGGACCAGAAAAGGAGTTGTCACCCCAGCTGGCACAGAAAAAGACTGAACCTCACTGGACTTACACTAAAACCTTCTGCTTTCATCATTTTTAATCTTTTCCTTCTTCCCAACTACCCAGTTCAACAATAAAACACGATTCATGCAGACCTTTTGTGCCATCACCCCTTAAGTCACGGGCGGGGAAGTGTGGACACGTGAAGGGTTTATGTGTCATTAGCATCCCCAATAGGAACTATACCAAACTGACAACTCTTCCCAAACCCCCAGGTTTGCCCCCATGAGTCTCAGGCGGGTGATTTGCTTTGCTTTAAAAAAAAAAAAAAAAAGAAACCCAAGGCCAAATGTAAGCTTTCTAAATTACTTTCTTCTCCACCTCAAAATTTCTGTAGTTTAATTCCTTTTTCCTTTCTTGGACCTGTTTCTGAGGAAGAAGTACTCATTGCTTTGTCAAGCAGGAAGCCTGAACTCCCCTCCCCCTGTCTTGAGTTCTGTTTTTGACATTTCAGTTTACTATTACTATTACTGCCCTTTTCCAACAGAACTCCTTAGAAGGTTGGAGACCATTCTATTTCGTGTGTGTGATGTGCTCCAGGTCTTCCCTCTAATGCCCTACATGAACCTGCCCCTGACAACCTCTCCTCCCTCATCTCCCATCCCCACCCTCCTGCTCATTCTGCTGCAGCCATGCCAGCCTGTCTGCTGTGCCTCAGATGCTCCACTTTGTCTCTTACCTCAGGGTCTTCTCACCTGAAATTCTCTCTACCTAGATTGTTCTTTTGTCCTATATGTGCATGGCTTACTCCCTCATTTCCTTTTGGTCTCCGATCAAATGCTAGCTGAGCTGACAGGCCTTCCATTCCTCACATGTAAGAGTAACTCCATGCCCTCTTCAGGGTCCCCATTGCCTTTTCCCAGCTTAACATTTTCCCATAGCACTTATCACCCTGTCATACCATGTGTGTATTATTTGTGTGTTGTGTATTTCTTCCACTGTAATATGTTGCATAAGGGCATGGACTTTGCCTATATTACTCACAGATGCATTCCCAACACCAAGGAGAGTGCTGGTGACTAGTGGGTACTTGATAAATAATTAACGAATGGTTGGCTAAAAGGTATAATATAGATACATTATAAAAACTCTACGAATACGTACTGACCCTTTCTCTGGTTAACTTTATTATTTTGGTTTTGGTTCTTAATTAATGATTTTTTTTCCAGTTTCTTTCTTTGAGGAAAGATTTTAAAACAGTTTTTAAGTAGAGTGCTGTTCTCTCTGACTGAACCTTCCTACTGCTTCATAACAAATAGATAAAATAACAGTCAAATCCTTGTTGAGACCCATTTCTTCATTTCTTCATTAGCTTGGAAATAGGATTTTCACAACAAGAGAATAAGCTGTATATTTTCAAGGGCTTTTTCAGAATTTTTTTTTTTACCCAAAAAAGACTGGGTCTTCTTTGCTGCATGGGAGCTTTCTTTTTTTTTAGTTGCAGGAAGCAGGGGCTACTCTTTTTTTTTTTTTTCAACTTTATTTTTTTTTTTTTACACAGCAGGTTCTTATTAGTCATCCATTTTATACACATCAGTGTATACATATCAATCCCAATCGCCCAATTCATCACACCACCACCCCCACCCACCGCAGCGTTCCCCCCTTCATGTCCATACGTTTGTTCTCTACATCTGTGTCTCAATTTCTGCCCTGCAAACCAGTTCATCTGTACCATTTTTCTAGGTTCCACATATATGCGTTAATATATGTTATTTGTTTTTCTCTTTCTGACGTACTTCACTCTGTATGACAGTCTCTAGATGCATCCATGTCTCTACAAATGACCCAATTTCGTTCCTTTTTATGGCTGAGTAATGTTCCATTGTATATATGTACCACATCTTTATCCATTCGTCTGTCGATGGACACTTAGGTTGCTTCCATGACCTGGTTGTAAATAGTGCTGCAGTGAACATTGGGGTGCATGTGACTTTTTGAATCCTGGTATTCTCTGGGTATATGCCCAGTAGTGGGATTGCTGGGTCATCTGGTAATGCTATTTTTAGTTTTTTAAGGAACCTCCATACTGTTCTCCGTAGTGGCTGGATCAGTTTACATTCCCACCAACAGTGCAAGAGTGTTCCCTTTTCTCCACACCCTCTCCAGCATTTGTTGTTTGTAGATTTTCCGATGATACCCATTCTAACCAGTGTGAGGTGATACCTCACTGTAGTTTTGATTTGCATTTCTCTAACTATTAGTGATGTTGAGCAGCTTTTCATGTGCCTCTAGGCCATCTGTATGTCTTCTTTGAAGAAATGTCTGTTTAGGTCTTCTGCCCATTTTTGGATTGGGTTGTTTTTTTAATATTGAGCTGCATGAGCTGTTTATATATTTTGGAGATTAATCCTTTGTCCGTTGATTCGTATGCAAATATTTTCTGCCATTCTGAGGGTTGTCTTTTCTTCTTGTTTATGTTTTCCTTTGCTGTGAAAAAGCTTTTAAGTTTCTTTAGGTCCCATTTGTTTATTTTTGTTTTTATTTCCATTACTCTAGGAGATACATCAGAAAATATCTTGCTGTGATTTATGTCAAAGAGTGTTCTTCCTATGTTTTCCTCTAAGAGTTTTATAGTGTCCGGTCTTACATTTAGGTCTCTAATCCATTTTGAGTTTATTTTTGTGTATGATGTTAGGGAGTGTTCTAACTTCATTCTTCTACATGTAGCTGTCTTGTTTTCCCAGCACCACTTATTGAAGAGACTGTCTTTTCTCCATTATATATCCTTTCCTCCTTTGTCATAGATTAGTTGACCATAGGTGCATGGGTTTATCTCTGGGCTTTCTATCCTGTTCCATTGATCTATATTTCTGTTTTTTTGCCAGTACCATGTTGTCTTGATTACTGTAGCTTTGTAGTATACTCTGAAGTCAGGGAGTCTGATTCCTCCAGCTCCATTTTTTTTCCCTCAAGACTGCTTTGGCTATTCAGGGTCTTTTGTGTCTCCATACAAATTTTAAGATGTTTTGTTCTAGTTCTGTAAAAAAAATGCCATTGGTAGTTTGATAGGGATTGCATTGAATCTATAGATTGCTTTGGGTAGTATAGTCACTTTCACAATATTGATTCTTCCAATCCAAGAACATGGTATATTTCTCCATCTGTTGGTATCATCTTTAATTACTTTCATCAGTGTCTTATAGTTTTCTGCATACAGGTCTTTTGTCTCCCTAGGTAGGTTTATTCCTAGGTATTTTATTCTTTTTGTTGCAATGGTAAATGGGATTGTTTCCTTAATTTCTCTTTCACATTTTTCATCATTAGTATAAGAATGCAAGAGAATTCTGTGCATTAATTTTGTATCCTGCAACTTTACCAAATTCATTGATTAGCTCTAGTAGTTTTCTGGTGGCATCTTTAGAATTCTTTATGTATAGTATCATGTCACCTGCAAACAGTGACAGTTTTACGTCTTCTTTTCCAGTTTGTATTCCTTTTATTTCTTATTCTTCTCTGATTGATGTGGCTAAGACTTCCAAAACTACGTTGAATAATAGTGGTGAGAGTGGACATCCTTGTCTTGTTCCTGATCTTAGAGGAAATGCTTTCAGTTTTTCACCATTGAGAACGATGTTGGCTGTGGGTTTGTCATATATGGCCTTTATTATGTTGAGGTAGATTCCCTCTGTGGCCACTCTCTGGTGAGTTTTTATCATAAATGGGTGTTGAATTTTGTCCAAAGCTTTTTCTGCATCTATTGAGATGATCATGTGGATTTTATTCTTCAATTTGTTCATATGGTGTAACACATTGATTGATTTGCGTCTGTTGAAGAATCGTTGCATCCCTGGGATAAATCCCACTTAATCATGGTGTATGATCCTTTTAATGTGTTGTTGGATTCTGTTTGCCAGTATTTTGTTGAGGATTTTTTGCATCTATATTCATCAGTGATATTGGTCTGTAATTTTCTTTTTTTGTAGTATCTTTGTCTGGTTTTGGTATCAGGGTGATGGTGGCCTCATAAAATGAGACTGGAGTGTTCCTTCCTCTGCAATTTTTTGGAAGAGTTTCAGAAGGATGGGTGTTAGCTCTTCTCTAAATGTTTGTTAGAATTCACCTGTGAAGCCATCTGGTCCTGGACTTTTGTTTGTTGGAAGATTTTTAATCACAGTTTCAATTTCATTACTTGTGATTGGCCTGTTTATATTTTCTATATCTTCCTGGTTCAGTCTTGGCAGGTTGTGCATTTCTAAGAATTTGTCCATTTCTTCCAGGTTGTCCATTTTATTGGCATAGAGTTGCTTGTAGTAGTCTGTCAGGATGCTTTGTATTTCTGCGGTGCCTGTTGTAACTTCTCCTTTTTCATTTCTAATTTTATTGATTTGAGTCCTCTCCCTCTTTTTCTTGATGAGTCTGGCTAATGGTTTATCAGTTCTGTTTATCTTCTCAAAGAACCAGCTTTTAGTTTTATTGATCTTAGCTATTGTTTTCTTTGTGTCTAGTTCATTTGTTTCTGCTCTGATCTTGATGATTTCTTTCCTTCTGCTAACTTTGGGTTTTGTTTTTACTTCTTTCTCTAGTTCCTTTAGGTGTAACAACATTAGATTGTTTGTCTGAGATTTTTCTTGTTTCTTGAGGTAGGCTTGTATAGCTATAAACTTCCCTCTTAGAACTGCATTTGCTGCATCCCATAGGTTTTGGATCATCGTGTTTTCATTGTCATTTGTCTCTAGGTATTTTTTGATTTCCTCTTTGATTTCTTTAGTGATCTCTTGGTTATTTAGTAATACATTGTTTAGCCTCCATGTGTTTGTGTTTTTTATATTTTTTCCCTCTAATTGATTTCTAATCTCCTAACATTGTGGTCCGAAAAGATGCTTGATATGATTTCAGTTTTCTTAAATTTACTGAGGCTTGAATTGTGACCCAAGATATAATCTATCCTGGGGAATGTTCCGTGTGCAATTGAGAAGAAAGCATAATCTGCTGTCTTTGGATGGAATGTCCTATAAATATCAACTAAATCTATCTGGTCTATTGTGTCATTTAAAGCTTATGTTTCCTTATTAATTTTCTGTTTGGTTGATCTGTCCATTGGTGTAAGTGAGATGTTAAAGTCCCCCACTCTTACTGTGTTACTGTCGATTTCCTCTTTTAGAGCTGTTAGCAGTTGCCTTATGTATTGAGGTGCTCCTATGTTGGGAGCATATATTTTTATAATTGTTATATCTTCTCCTTGGATTGATCCCTTGATCATTATGTAGTGTCCTTCCTTGTCTCTTGTAACATTCTTTATTTTAAAGTCTATTTTATCTGATATGAGTATTGCTACTCCAGCTTTCTTTTGATTTCCATTTGCATGGAATATCTTTTTCCATCCCCTCACTTTCAGTCTGTATGTGTCCCTAGGTCTGAAGTGGGTCTCTTGTAGGCAGCATATATATGAGTCTTGTTTTTATATCCATTCAGCAAGCCTGTGTCTTTGGTTGGAGCATTTAATCCATGAACATTTAAGGTAATTATCGATATGTATGTTCCTATTACCATTTTCTTAATTGTTTTGGGTTTGTTTTTGTACGTGCTTTTCATCTCTTGTGTTTCCCACTTAGGGAAGTTCCCTTAGCATTTGTTGCAGAGCTGGTTGGTGGTGCTTAATTCTCTTAGCTTGTGCTTGTCTGTAAAGCTTTTGATTTCTCCATTGAATCTGAATGAGATCCTTGCTGGGTAGAGTAATCTTGGTTGTAGGTTCTTCCCTTTCATCACTTTAAGTATATCATGCCACTCCCTTCTGGCTTGTAGAGTTTCTGCTGAGAAATCAGCTGTTAACCTTATGGGAGTTCCCGTGTATGTTATTTGTCGTTTTTCCCTTGCTGCTTTCAATAATTTTTCTTTGTCTTTAATTTTTGCCAGTTTGATTATTATGTGTCTCAGCGTGTTTCTACTTGGGTTTATCCTGTATGGGACTCTCCGCGCTTCATGGACTTGGGTGGCTATTTCCTTTCCCATGTTAGGGAAGTTTTCGACTATAATCTCTTCAAATATTTTCTCAGGTCCTTTCTCTCTCTCTTCTCCTTCTGGGACCCCTATAATGCGAATGTTGTTGCGTTTAATGTTGTCCCAGAGGTCTCTTAGGCTGCCTTCATTTCTTTTCATTCTTTTTTCTTTATTCTGTTCCACGGCAGTGAATTCCACCATTCTGTCTTCCAGGTCACTTATCCATTCTTCTGCCTCAGTTATTCTGCTATTGATTCCTTCTAGTGTATTTTTCATTTTAGTTATTGTATTGTTCATCTCTGTTTGTTTGTTCTTTAATTCTCCTAGATCTTTGTTAAACATTTCTTGCATCTTCTCGATCTTTGCCTCCATTCTTTTTCTGAGTTCCTGGATCATCTACACTATCATTATTCTGAATTCTTTTTCTGGAAGATTGCCTATCTCTGTTTCATTTAGTTGTTTTTCTAGGGTTTTATCTTGTTCCTTCATCTGGTACATAGCCCTCTGCCTTTTCATCTTGTCTGTCTTTCTGTGAATGTGGTTTTCCTTCCACAGGCTGCAGGATTGTAGTTCTTCTTGCTTCTGCTTGAGCAGGGGCTACTCTTCATTGCGGTGCGTCGGCTTCTCATTGTGGTGGCTTCTCTTGTTGTGGAGCACAGGCTCTAGGCACGTAGGCTTCAGTAGTTGTGGCACACGAGCTTCAGTAGTTGTGGCTTGAGGGCTCTTGAGCACAGACTCAGTAGTTTTGGTGCATGGGCTTAGTTGCTCAGCGGTATGTGGGATCTTCCCAGACCAGGGTTCGAACCCATGTCCTCTGTATTGGTAGGCAGATTCTCAACCACTGTGCCACCAGGGAAGCTCCAGCATTTTTGAAATTAAAATTTTTTGTTCAAGTTCAGGATTTGTTTTTTTATTCCCTTTCAATGTCTTTATTAAACTTTTAGGCACTGATAATTTAACAAATGTAGAAGAGAAAGGTTTTTATCAGAAGATGTTTACAGCCCAGTTGAAAGAGACAGTGTAGAATTACATGATTTCATTATAATGTTTAATTACTGTGATAATCCCTCATGGGACCAAATGGGAGCAAGTTTGGGTGTTCAGAGAAGGCTTCATAGAGGAAGGATTGCCTGAGCTGAAGTTTGAAGAGTAAGAGGAGTTTAGCCAAGCAGAGGGACGAGATGCAGAGGGAACATGAGCAAAAGTAGAGATCCAAGGAGGTGTGAAACAGCATTGCATGGTCAGGAAATGACCAACAGTTTGAAAATATTAGCACATGGAACACATGGTGAGAATGGCTGGAGATGAGGAAAAGAGTGGAGATGGGGGCTGAGGCATTGAGAATGCTGTATTTAGGAGCTTGGACTAAATCCTTGATGGGGTGTAGTTGTAGGACCTTTAAGCTGGGGAGTGAATATCAAAGTTAGAAGGAATATTGTAGTGCTTTAACTTTTTGGTGGTTTTGAAACTTTACCACATAACTTGTTTTTCAAACAAAATCTTACATATTAACTTAATATCAAAATTGGATCAAAGCAGAGCTGCCCAGTTGGGGTTGGGGTGGAAAACTCAGAGCTTCCTAGCTTGGTCCCCCCTCACTCTTCTCCTGGCCCCTTTGTCAGCTCCTAGGGCACCATCATAGAACCTCCATGGCTTTTCTGAGCACACTTAAAAAAAAAAAAAAAAAACCTTTCAGTTTATAGACTAGAAAACTGGGACTCAGGATGTTAGAGTATCTAAACTATTGATAATTCATAGAAGAGCCCAGAATAGAACCATGTCTCTTGATTCCAAATTTAGTGGGTGTTTTTTCAGTATAACATACTATCATTGGAGAAAAATTTACTATTTCATGTAACAGAAATTCCTCGCTCCTGTTATGCAGATGTAATATATGAGACAAAGAAAAATATCAATAATTGTCCAAGTTAGAATTAATTTTCTACATTTAGTACATGCTTATTAGTTTTATGCAGGTTTTTTTTTTTTAACATTTTAGATTGTTTTAGAACTGGATCCAGTTTATACAGTTCCCTTTGCCTTTTCATGCTGAGAAAGTACCAAGTTATCCCTCAACTTGAATTTGTAGGAATTAGATACAGGGAGTTTACTGTTAAGGCGTCTTGTTGTTGGAATTCTCCCCATTAAGTGTTGATAGTGCCTGGGTTTACTGACCTTGTCTAAATAGTATATCACGGCTGAATCCTGTTCTAATGGCAAAAGCAGTGGAATAAGAGTCAGGAGACCTGGTTCTACTCCCAGTCCAGCCATTAACTGGCTGAATAACATTTGGAAAAGTCACTCAAGCTCAACTGTACAATGGGAAGATTGAACTAAATTACCTCAAAGGCCTACAGTCTGCAGCTCCTACAGTCTGTGATTCTAATTACAACACATGTTGTGTTTTATCTTTGAGAGTGCTGATGTTTTATAGACTGCCATAAGCTGTCATTTTGGTGGTCCTAAAGACTCAAGATAGTTGGGTACATGAAGCAGCTCATTATGAACATCTTGAAAAAGAAGTGGGCATCTACTCATTTACTCATCAGGCAAAGGATATATGCTAATGAAATGAGTTAATTTTATTTGCAACTATATTCCCAATCTGGGAATTTGAGTGCCTTCACTGAAATTCTAGTAATACATTCCCCATGACCTTATCAATGGACAACTCAGCCTTGGACAGCCCACATAGCAGATAGGAGGATGTTTACGAAAAGCTCTGCTTATCTCTGTGAAAATCATGGTATATAAACTCTTTCAAGACTCAGAATTGTAGAAGTCCTTCAGAGTCCTTCTCTGAACTCCCCTTTCTGTTTTTGATTCCCCAACCTCATTTTTCTGCACGAGCCCTTCCTCAGTGTGCTATTTAAAGTCCTTTCACATCAAGCCCTACTACTTTAAGAATGTGTGATGTAACAAACAAT
This sequence comes from Mesoplodon mirus, assembly GCF_964341445.2. Lineage (NCBI taxonomy): Eukaryota > Metazoa > Chordata > Mammalia > Artiodactyla > Ziphiidae > Mesoplodon > Mesoplodon mirus. Next base: position 76,491,811 of record NC_138988.1, on the reverse strand, counting down.
GACATTATTATAGTGTAAGGACAAGAAATAGGGGGTGAGTTATAAAGCAGAACATTTTTATTTACACAGCAGTGTTTTACTAACCAGTAAAATTTTGGAAGAGAACTAGAAAAATAGTTAAAAGATAAATGGACTTATGTTTCAATGTTATGATTTTTCACATACACTAAAGTTCATTTTTACTTTCTTTTTTTAAATCCCTGAATTTCGGACAGGACCCTGGGAGAGTTGTTGGCATCCTTTGGTCAACATATTTGTCAGGGTATTTTTTTTCAATGTCCTTCTATGGTTCTATTAAGCAATAACCTCATTAGCAACACATTCTGAGTGGTATAGTGTGATAGCTTTACTACAAAGGGGTTCTGTATTTCAGTTGCCAGAATATAACACTCTTATGACAGGGGAGAAAAAGAAAACTTGCTATGAAGGGGAAGCTTAGACATTATTTACTCTAAATATCGGAGCTTTCCATTTGAAAGTTTACAGAGGCTGAAGAATTGTTGAATTTGGAGATTTCGAAATAAAAATCTCCAGCGAACTTTAAAAATGTTTCCACCTTGAAAACAAATTCTATTCCCTCCTGTGAGCATTTGCCTTACAGAGTTTGGGATTAGCCTATAAATTATTTTCATCACAAATACCTTTCACTAAGAGACACAGTATCACCCTCTTCTGGAGTGAAACAAATAAAACATTCCGATTCAGGGCTGGGCAACTTGAGAACAGACTGTCAGTTGTGCTGAGTTACACAGAACTCAAAAAAAAGGTAGACTTTTTTTTTTTTTTTAACCTCTTTATATCAAGTCTATTTTTTAGGCCACACCAGGTTGGAGCAATGCAGGCTCCACAAGGCCCAATCCAAATTAACCCTGGCAGTATTCCAGAAGTGCTGGAAATTAGCAAATTTAAATAATTTTCAACTCCAAATTCTTTTTGTTCTTTTACCTTTGGCTTTATGTCATCATATATGAGTTAAAACTATGGAAAAATATGTTGTTACTGATTTTACGCCTTTTTTGGGCCCTTGGCTTGGTCTACATAGGCAGAATGTATTACGACCAATGTCATTGTTCACAGAGGGTTATATATGGCAAAGAGATCATTAAGTCTCAGACAACCACAGAAACAAGGCTCTGTTGACACAGTTTAAAAGAATCCTATGCATAAATGCTTTCTGTGGTCCCTATCATGTAGGACATGACAGCATGACAGTATGTAGGACTGTGGTGTTTCCCCAGCTGTGGGTGCATGGGGTGGCGCACATGGATGAAGACTAAGCTATAGCTGAACTCCATACGTGAGGTCAGAGCATATGAAATTGCCATATTTGTAAGTCAAAACCAGTTGAATGTCAACAGTTTCATATGGTTCAACCTAATAATTATTTTGATCTGTTTCAATTCAACTTTGTTCCCAGCATATTAGCTAAATTCACCTAAATTGACAAGGATTTCCAAAACAAAGCAACTCAGAAAGATGCAGAAGGTTCTCTGTTTCTTCATCTATAAAATGGGGATGGTCACGGTGCCTGCCTTGTAGGATTACTGTGAACATTAAATGTAAAGGGCTTAGGAGAATAGTTCTTGGCACATGATAAGCACTCAATAAATTTAGCCTTTATAAAACATTGTCGTCATTATCAGCGTCTTACTAATTTATCGGTTCAACAAATATTTATTGGTATTTGACTACATGGGAGGCTGAGTGTCTGGTGCTGGGACCAAATTTCTGAAGAGGCTGTATTCCCTACCCTAAGGAGCTTACAAGCATGTCTGTGGCAATTATAATGGAGTGTGGTAAATGCCTACTGTAGGGTCAGCAGGTGCTGGGGACGCACGTAGGTGAATCCTATCTCTGTCGTAACGGTCAGGGAAGATTCTGAAACCCAAAGGACTAGTGGAAGTTAGTCAAGGAAAACCAGAAAGATCAGTCTCATCAGCATGAGTAAAAAGTATAGAGGCCTGAGGAAGAGGAAGCATCATGTGTTCGGAGACCTGCAAGTCGTTAAATGTGGCCCGAGCAGGGAACAAAAGGTGAAGTCACTAATTCCCTCCTGCTTTACTCTCGTTACCCCATCCATCAGCAGGTTTCATCTGTTGCCACCACAACAGAAACGTATATGATTTCTACCCATCTGATCAAGAGCTTATTGCCAGTTGCCAATTCGGATAGCTTGAGAGCTCTTACCAAGGGATTCTAACTATGATGTTTTTGTCCTGTACAGAAGTGGCTACATGTATAAAGGTGTTTTTTATAGCAAAGGTCCTAGGTAGGAAAAATAGACTAAAAAAACTGACCTCTGGAATAAAAAAAGGACTTTGAAAGAAAATCTGTTCAGAATGCCACATAATAATAGCAATAGTAGTAAGATTGTAGAAGCTGGATGACCCATTTATCTGAACAATCAACAGGCACATTGTTTAAAAAACAAAGCCAGTTAACATTGAGCTAAACATGGCCTTAAAAACATGGACATCAACCTGACTGATCTGGATTTTTTCTTCTCTTGAACAGAGTAAACCAGTGAATGCAAAAGATTGCTGTAGTCAGGTCCCTTCCAGCGAGGCTGTTCCCTCACCCAAACAGAACATCCCTTTCCTTCACCAAACCCATCTGTGTTCAGAGGATATGTTTTTCTTTCTCCTTTTGTCCTCTTACTGAGGTAGAACTTGCATGTGCATTATGGTACTTTATGTTTGATACTGATATTATAAGTGATGTCTTACTTTTCTATTGTATTTTCAGAATATCTATTTTAGAAAGATTAAAAAGGTAAGTAGTGTGGAAGAAGCAAAATATAGACAATAAAAATGAAAAAGGTAATTTACCCATCAGTATTCCATTGAGCACCTGAATATTTAAGAAAGGGGTGTATTTCTTTCAATCTAAAAAGACTGCTTAGGGCCTCCCTGGTGGCGCAGTGGTTGAGAGTCCGCCTGCCGATGCAGGGGATACGGGTTCGTGCCCCGGTCTGGGAGGATCCCATATGCCGCGGAGCGGCTGGGCCCGTGAGCCATGGCCGCTGGGCCTGCGCGTCCGGAGCCTGTGCTCCGCGACGGGGGAGGCCACAACAGTGGGAGGCCCGCATACCGCAAAAAGAAAAAATAAATAAATAAATAAAAAAATAAAAAAAAATAAAAAAAAATAAAAAGACTGCTTACTATTCAGCCTAAATGTTTTAGATTAGTTTATGATACAGAAAATTGATTGGATTGAAATGTATATCTTTCTCCCATATAATAACATACCTAACTCTACACTCATAAATGCGACAGTCCCCAAGATTTCTTTATTACAGATTTTATTCTCATTCATGAGTTCCATGTTAAACTGTTAAATTAACGGAATCATCATCTTAGCCTTAGATTAGCATAGCACATCATTAGGGAAAGCAATGCTATACATTTAATTGCTGTTTTTAAAAGTTATATCATGTTGTCATGCCCTGCATTTGTGTTCATATGTTACCGTGTTTAATTTACAAGGAGTTTGTTTAATTTACAACAAGCTTCTGGGCTGCTTCCTGTTGTTCGCTAGCTCCCTCCAAGTGCAGCTATTTGGTAATAACTGTGGCTATTGCTACGTGAATATTTGAAATATAGTGAAACTCAAGTGATATAGGATAAGAGGACAAATGTAAGAGAATTGGAAAAATAGAAAAACAGTGCAGCATGAAATGTCAAACCACATTTTAGGGCACTTTTGACTCTGTTTCCATAAATGCATGCGGGAATTATGTTGCAAATACTTGAAACTGTTTGTTTTCATTTTTGGCCTGATTTTCTAGCATTGAAGAAACCATGTCTAATGATCTTGAGTGTTCTTAAAGAAAAAGAAATTATATTTTACATAATGGTTTGCATGTGTGAGTTCCCTCTGGCAGCAGCACTATAATTAGGGTGTCGTCTCTCCGAGGAGAGACTCTCTGTCTTAAAGATGCCATGGCCACATCTGACTGCCGGAGCTGAGTGCAGAACATCATGATTTTGTTAAAAGATAAACACCGTCTCTTTTCGCTTATTCATTCCTTCTCCTTCCTGCTTCTTTGGCTCAAGCCGAAGAAGCAAAGGACAGCTGAGTACAAACCGTTTTCTTCCTTCCTCATTCAGCAAACCATGGAGAAAGATCTTGGCTTCTTGACATTAATAACTTTGCTTCAACTCTACTTGGAACTATTTGGGCAGCTTTTCAAAAATGAAAAAGGTACAATAAAAGAGGACTGAACTTCCTGTTTTACTCCTAAAGTAGCAGATTCAGCGAAGTCTCACTGTCTTATGGGAATGACCGTATTCTTCCCTGGGGACCCACAATTGTAGAATATTATTTCCTTGCACAACTTTCATTGAAACTATTAAAAGGCAATCAGCTTGAGTAGGCCTAGTGGCAGACAGTAGGAAGCTTTTCAGTCTCATTATTAAATAAGTGTAACGGCCATATAAATGTTTGACTGTCTTTTAGACAGTCAGAAATGTCCCTGATCATAGGAAGGAGGGGGAAACCTAAAGGCTGTTCTTGAACCTAAATAGAAAAAAAAAAAAAAAAATGTGAACACTTATATAAGGGGTGTATGTAATGTATGAATATATTTGACATCTATCTGCCTTATATACACATGCTCACAAAATCATACACACACCATCTCTGTCATAGTGACCATTGCTGTATATTAATTTTTGATTCCCTGCAGTATTTGAGAAACTGGAATTGTCCAGGGGTCAAATACAGCACACTTCAGGTCAATACCTGTGGCTGCACAGTAGGAGGAATGGCAAGATGTGAAGAAACCATTCTATGACTAAAAATGACAGTTTCATTAGGAGAACAAAATAAGAAAAACCGTGCCTTCTGATTCTGTTTTGCATTAGTTTGCATTTGTTTCTAAGCGCCCTAGAGACAGGATGTCTGCTACCCCTTATCTGTTACAGTGTGGGCCATCAAGCCCGGGAGATGAAAAACTGCCGGCTCAGTAGAAGCATCCGCCAGTCAAAACTGGCCAACCCAAGAGGTGGGGCTCAAGCCCATCAGCAGCCCCCTCCTCCATGGTAGAGAGATCCAGGTGGAGGCGGGCAGAGTTCAGCGTGCAGTGTCCTATGACTCTCTCAAGAAAGCGCAACATGTTTAGATGCAATTCCGTGTGATGGAAGGAGCCTAAGCTTTGAAATCAGAAAACATGAGTTCCTCCTTCAGGCCTGACTGTTCTGTGATAACCCAAGAACTGCAAGTTGCAGAACTGAGTGGAAAAGAACGAACTCTATGGTTGTTTTCATTCTAACATGTACCTCATCAGGAATACATTTTGTGCTTCCTCCTTTTCATTTTTATCTTTCAGATAAGGAAATACTGTTTTTATCTCTGGGGGGTTTCTTGAAACTTAAGGGATACAGCTAATCCTGTTTCATAAGCTAGATCTTCAGGTATTTGAAGGCAGCTATCCTGTTTCCAGATTCTGTTCGAAAATCTTTAGAAGATAAAAGAATTATCTAAATGGTAAATGAGTTTCTTTTTATCTTTTAAATGAATAATATTTTTAAATCACCCTTTAGATATATATATATATATATTTTTTTTTTTTTTTTTTTTTTTTTTGCGGTACGCGGGCCTCTCACTGTTGTGGCCTCTCCCGTTGCGGAGCACAGGCTCCGGATGCGCAGGCCCAGCGGCCATGGCTCACGGGCCCAGCCACTCCGCGGCATATGGGATCCTCCCAGACCGGGGCACGAACCCGTATCCCCTGCATCGGCAGGCGGATTCTCAACCACTGCGCCACCAGGGAGGCCCAAGATATATTTTAAATGCTTGTGCTTTTGCTTTAGTGTGTTTTTGGTCATGAGCAGAGACAGGAACAGGGCGCAGAGAGAAGCTGGCAAAAGCAGGTTGGAGCCGGGTCTACAGAGGCATAAAGAGAAGAAAGGGGGACTCTGGCTGGGGGGAGGTAGCATATGGGGACAGGGGAGGAACCTCTGCAGAGGGAAGCTACTCCGTGATGTCGACCCCACTACGCAGTCCCACCACGTAGGAACCAGGTTCAACCAAGGACCAAATGACTCACAGTATCTACTGTTTGGTATTCGTTTTTCCTGATTGACTGATTGCTTCTTTTCAAAGTAGATGATACAGGGTCACTGCCTGCTGTGAAGAGAGTGTCCCATAGGCCAGAAGAAAAGCAGGGAGACGAGTTCAGAGGTTATTGTAAGAGTCCACAGAGAGATGTTGGTACAGTGTATTTTGCTTTGGGAAAGCTGATTTCAGCCAGTTCTTTTTTTGCCTGTTACTGCCATTTCTGCATTCACTTTTATTCCCCTACTTGGGGCCACCTCTGTCTTTACTTTTGTAATTTGCCCTACGTGCATTTCCCAGCCCCAGGCATTATGTAACTATTCATTTGTTGAAATGACCACATGCCATGCCAGTGATGTCTGTGCCTCATTCATTCTTCTATCTTTAGTGCACAGCCCAAGGTTAGGGATAGATTCAACACTCAGCATGCGTTTATTTCATGCATGCATTCAGTGAGTGTGTGTTTCTGTGATGATTTTAGAGCTTCCTGAGGGTGTCAGTGATTCAAGGCCAGTATGAAATACAGCTTGAGAACATGGGCTCTGGAGCAACCGCCTAGGTTCACATCATGGCTCCGCCACTTAGTGGCTATGGGACCTTGGGTACATTATATAGCCTTCCTAATAGCACCCACCTCATAGAGGTGTTGTCAGAATTACGTGTGTTAATATGACTAAAGTACTTAGGACAGTGCCTGGCACAAAGGAGACACAGTATGTTAGCCTTTATAATTATCATAAAGAAACAAGCTTATTTCTCTTTTATCTCCAGAAGAGCAAGGCAGCCACTAGGTGAAATACTTCTACAGCCACTAGGACATTGTTTAGAAATGTTTAAGATATCAATTTAAAACCTTTCTGTTTAGAATAGTTTTGAACTGGGTAGTGGAATGGAAGCTCCCTAAGACAAAGGGTGAAACTCCATTGTTGGGCAGTGAGATGATGCTCCAGCACCCCTTCCCTCTGCCTCTCCTAAGGTCAGCTCACAAAGAAAAATACTTAAGACGCAGCATTCACTTTACACAAATTAACTATGAGTTTTGTGGGGGAACAGGACTATTTGTGTGCTGATAGTCTTTTTGTTTAATAAAACACTAAAAGGTAAAAAATATAGAGAATTTATCATAACCGTTCTTCTATGAAAATAATCTCCAAATTAGAAGAATAGGTAGCATAACTAATATAGCATAACTTTTAAAATGTTTTCATTCTGTTCTGGTGTTCATGAACACTGTTTATTGTGGAGTGGTTGGAAGGGGGCATAGTGAGAGGAAGAGGCATAAGAGAAGAGAGGGTTCCTTCTCCACTCAGTTTTTCAAAAGATTCAGTCCTTTAATAGCCTTACAATCAGAAGTTTAAGTAAAAATGCAACATTGAAGCCTTGCTAAAACTCCACCTCTAAAGCTGTTTTAAGGTGGGTGCCATATTATAGCCTCACAGCTCCATGGTGTAGCTTTCAGGATAGTTAATGAAGCTGACCAAAGTCTAAGCATGTCACAGCCAAGCATAGTGCATAATTAGGGGAAAAATAGAAGAGTGGAATTAGTTGAAAGGTGAAAGAAAGCAAAATGGAAAAAGTGACTGTAGTGGGGAGTTTGTCTAGTGTCACCAATAATTACTTTTCCTCAGGTGCCCATTTTCCTATTCTGGCTTAACGACTTCTAAATAGTTGATTCTGAGCCTCTTCCTTCCTCACTAGAATACAATAAAAATTAGAAGCAAAGGTCTTTTGAGTTTCCCTAGGCTGGAAAATAAGAGATATGGTATCATTACCATGAATTAGTCTTCAGATGTCAGAGGATGATGGATTTTCCATTTCCTTTGGCATCCAAATTTATAGGAAATGCCTGTGGGCCCCTCTTCTTTAAACAAGGAGTCAATCTTCATCCCTTTGGCAGGTTAAGTTCCTGGAAAAGACCTGACAAGTCAAAATGGTATGAGTCAATCTTAAACTTTCCCATAGAAAGTGTTCAGTAGGAGTTTATATTCTTCACCAAGGGCTTGATGCCCAGCTTTTTATAGAAATAACTCCAGACACCAAGATTTCATCAACTAAATCAATTAAAGAAGGGGCTCTGCTGTTCCAAAACTTAAGACTTTTATGTATTTTCACTGTAAGGTCATAGTAGACCATATGGAATCTTTTTAAAAATTATTTCTATCACATTTTTATTTTAAGGAACTAGAAGGCGACAATATGTCTACCTTAGTATGGAAATTTAAAAGGCTGTTTGGAGAATATTTTGACAAGTTTCTTCAAGGAGATGTAAGGCCACTCAATGATGGCTCTTTGATAAAGAAATCGCACTCTTCTCATTGCTAATTCCATTATAACCAGCACAAGTTTTAGAAAACGAGTGCTTTGGTAGAGGAATTTGAGGTCCGATTCATTTCCTCATAATTGCCTTATAAGTCTATCTGTACTGCCAGCCGTAACTGCTGCGGATACTAACACAGGCCTGCTCATTGCCCTGAGTCACATCTGTGTCCCTCCAAGACTTTCTGTTTACCAATGAAAGAGAATCTCTTGTATCCCCACGTTCCACTCATCCCAGCCAGTTTGGGAAACTCTCTTTATTCCTTAGATACTAGTGTGGCTTTATCCTACTCTTGTATTTAGGTAAATTTTATATATAAATTCTTCAAAAAATATATCTATTGATAAAAAGCCTCATGGAAAGATGTCATTCAGAATGATTGGAACCATTCCAATGAGGAAAGCTAACAGCTATTCCCTTCCTGTGGTCTCTGCACATGGACAAGTCTTCACGTCTTGATGCTCATATCTAGAATTCCATCCCATATACAACATTCGGGGTTCATTTTATATCACCTGCCAGTGGTCACAGACTCCTCATTAAATCTTGATCTCCCAAAAAGGGGAAGACTTATTCTATGGGTGTGATCCCTTCGCTAGCAAATCTTGAACATAATCTGAATCTGTAACTCTAGATGAATCAGTAGCTTATTACAAATATGTGATTATTCAAGAGGTAACTGAAAACCATAATAAGTGGTGACTCCACAGCACCTGTACATGTGTTGTATATACACACAGATACAGATGCATTTAGAAAGATAGATGGATAGTATATTAAACCAATAACAAAATAAGCCCAGCTTCCCCAGACTCTGACAAAGAACAAGATAATTGAAAAAAGAGAGTTCAGTATTTCAGTCATAAATTTCCAAGACTCATTTCTATTTGAGAATGTTTTTGTCTTGCTAACCACAGAGAACAGTTGGAGTGAGTGGGTCATTTTCTTTCGATTGCTTCTCCAGCACTGACCCTGGGGGTACAGATCTGATGATCTAATAGGTCATTTCCACCCCTAATATCTATAATTTTGGCTGCTCTGTGGCAGCTTCTTATTGCTTTAAATAAGCCATCTTAATTCAAAAAACATACATCTGGATTTGACCTGCCTAATATATGTCAAGAAGTGTGTGTCCCACCAAAGCCCCACCAGGAACTCTCTGAGAGACTAAAGAAACTGAAAGGAAGCAAGAAAAATGATCAGGGAGAAGTGGGGAGACTGTGAGTCAAACAATTTTCTGTTTATTTTATGTAAGTTTTTATTTTTCAAGAATGAGATCGACCCTTAGGCCTCTTTAAATATTTTTTGTTCTGTTAAAATCTAATCTGAACATTCATACATCTTATTTTAGTAATTTTTAAAAACAGTTGATTCATTTTCTTAGAAGTTGTCCTATCATAAACTAGCATTTTGATGCTCACATCATCTCTGGCCAATTCTTGGCCTCATATCCACTTTGCAACTTCTCAGATTGAAATGCCTGAAGAGGAAGTGGCATCTGTGCACGGCTCCAAATGTCAGCCAGTTGTGGTCCTCTGGCCAGGTGTGTTGGGAGCTTTATTACAAATACATAATAACTATCTTCTCCCCAGCTAAATACAATACTATGAATTAGCTTTTATGAATGTATGAATACGCAGCCTCTATAGTTGTACTTCAGGTCATAGATCTGGTTGACCGGCCAGAATAGCTATCCTTTATTCTTCCTGCACAGTGATTTTCATTTAATATGTAGCTTTTTATAAGCTGTTGTCAGTTAATATTTTCTCCTGCGCACATTTAGTTACTTCCTATAGAGAACCGTGTCTGTGTGTCTTATTGTCCATTAGTCTGCCTCTGTCTTCCTGCAAGACTAATTCAGCCTCAGTGCTGAATTACTTTTTCTGACCCTTTCTCCAGATCATTAGGGTTATAGGCAGATCAAACCAAGATGAAAATTGGGATTCATTTGGAGTGCTTATCTCTACAGCTGTTCTCTATAGAAAGGTCATATCCATTGCCAGAAGTAAGTAGGATTTTGCACATTTACTCAGTCAACAAATATTTGTTGACCTCATACTATATTCCAGGAACCTCATTAAATTACATTAAACTGATTCCATATACGGCACCCAGTGCTTCAGCTATAACCTATCCTCTCATATCACATTTGAAATGAAATGAGTCACAAGATAACAAGAAAGTCATCTCTCACTCACCTCTATTCTCCTTCAAAGGAAGGTCGGGTGGAATGAAATCACGGAATTTGGGCTGGGTTGGGAGTTAGATGTCCTGGCTTCTCGTCCTGCCTGTATCTGTGCTCTAGTCCTTCCTGAACTCTGAGATTTAGACACGTCATTTATTTAATTTCCCTGAGCCAGTTTTCTGATGTAAAATGGACATAATAATCCCGCCTGCTTTCCAGAATTATGGTGAGGTAGGTGCACATGAGCTAATGCTTATAGAAGGACTTTGTCAACCACAGACCATTGTGCAGACATGGACATAAAACGTTGGTGCCAGCTAAAACTAAATGATGAAGATAAATCAAGGAAAATGTCTGAAAAGCAAGCAGTTTGGACTTCTTTAATATCTAATGGAAAAAGTTCACTTATAAGCTAACCGACACGAAAACCCTGATGAGAAGAGGCCAGTTGCAGATATTCACACAACAGTGTACACGAAATATAACTGTAATACTATTTGTGTTTAATCACAAGGAATTCAGGCAGCAGGGAATTAAAACTCAGAATGAGCCTGAAAGACAAAAGAGGATTTAATTGTTTTTCCCCTATGTCAGTGGTTCTCCACCCTGATTGAATGTTGGAATTGATGCCCCTGCCCCACTTCCAGAAATCCATGATTTGGGGTGCCGTCTGGGCCTTAGGATTTTATAAAATTCCAAGGTGGTTCTACTGTAGAGTCAGCTGGTAGTGAGAAAAATCACTGTGCTAGAGAGATTTAAAAAAAAAAATCTCTAAAAGTCTAATTATAAAGATGAAATTTATGGACACAAAGAGATAACTGTCAGCAGTAGAAGAATATATGTGTCTAATGACTGTAGAGAAAATTGCTGGTACCCATAGGCCTCCAACAGTAGTCTTACAGGAGCTTAGCTGACATCTCACCAGGTGGAAATAAGGGCAGGAGAAGAAAAGACAGAGGGAGTTATAAAAATCTTCTCAGAATTGTTCAAGTTTCCATTTGAAAAATGAGTTTCCAGCCAGTAATATGATAGCTATAGAGTAAGTCAAGTGGCAATAGGTATACGTAAACATGAGCATTAAGTGTTATTTTCACAATTCTTGTTTCCTCTAGTAAATATTTATATAACGGCTAATCTGAGTTGTTATAACTAATCATGGCCAGTTCCCTTTAATGCGCAGACACTTTGATTGTGACCAGACTTGTAGTCTCAGGTCATTTACAGAAATGCCAAAAAAAATCTTTCCGCAAGAAAGACAGTGGCATTTTATGCTTAGCAAAATAACTGTATCAGCATTTGGAAAAGTATATAGTAGTTAGCACAGTCCCAAAATAAAATGCAAGAAACAAAGTATTAGCCTTTCATTGTGGTGCTCACAATCCAGTTCCCAGAGCATTGTCCTGATTTATGCCCAAGGGTTCAATCTGATCCTTAACGTCAGTTACCGGGAAAAAGTTACATTTCTGTGTTTTCAAGTTCTGTTTTTAAACACAGAAAAAGCCAATAAAGTCAAAGAAATTGTAATGCTTAAAACTCCATTCCTTTAAAAAATATTTTCATTTGGGAAAAGACAAAAGTATTCGGAAGGGCCAGGCTTCCCATGCTCTCTGCAAAGACCCTTCTCAGTTTCCCTGTAGTATATACACGCCTGTCTCCATCTTACCTCCTTTCCCCAGTTTTCCTGAATTCTAAAAGCTCTCTTTGTTTCTTTTGCTGTCTGCTCCCTGTGGTTTTTTGTTGGGCTCTGAAGTTCCTCCCCAAGGCTTTTTGGTGTCTATACTACTCCGGAGCCAGCCTCTTGTCACTGTCATCTGTGGTTCGCTTGTTGGGATATTTGGAAGTCTAGCTCTTGAAGAGATCAGAGAACCCAACTGCTTGTTTTTGTTTTGTTTTGTTTTGTTTTTGCGGTACGCAGGCCTCTCACTGTTGTGGCCTCTCCCGTTGCAGAGCACAGGCTCCGGACGTGCAGGCTCAGTGGCCATGGCTCACGGGCCCAGCCACTCTGCGGCATGTGGGATCCTCCCAGACCAGGGCACAAACCCGTGTCCCCTGCATCGGTAGGCGGACTCTCAACCACTGCGCCACCAGGGAAGCCCAACTGCTTGTATTTTTAACTAGCCTTTTGCATTAAGTTGAGGAAAAGCTCATGATTGTCAAGTCAAAAATGATAGTGCAGGGCCTCCCTGGTGGCGCAGTGGTTGAGAGTCCGCCTGCCGATGCAGGGGATGCGGGTTCGTGCCCCGGTCTGGGAGGATCCCATGTGCCGCGGAGCGGCTGGGCCCGTGAGCCGTGGCCGCTGGGCCTGCGCGTCCGGAGCCTGTGCTCCGCAACGGGAGAGGCCACAACAGTGAGAGGCCCGCATACCGCAAAAGGGGAAAAAAAAAAAAAAAAAAAAAAAAATGATAGTGCAGAAAGGAGCAAAGTTGGAGAGCAAATTGGTGAAAAGCACCAAGGGTCAGAGATGGTCCAAAACAGTTTTTCAAAGCCTGCTGCTTCATACACTTTCTATCAAAGGACAGTTCTCCAGAATTAGATTTCAGGCACTCCACCAAGCAGTACCATTTCAGGGCTTTTTACTGATTGCTAATAATTTCCACTGTTAGGGTGTGAATGGATGGCTTAGATCTGCTACATGTGAGTCCCTGGAGATGCTTTTTATGCCTCATCTGTCCTCCTCCCACATGGTGCCTCAGCCAGTGCCTGATACATAGTAGGCATTCAATTAATGTTTGCCAACTTGAATTGATTTTATAAATATATACACATTTAACTTTGGTTTTAACAAAGTAATTGTAGCCACATATTTTTTCTATTCAATTAGACCTTTCTAATGAAAACATAGAATGCTGCCTTGGAAACTTACTAAGTGTTGTCTTTCATTTCCTAACACTGTTCAAGTCTGAATATTCTTCCTGCCTGTGATATAGATGTCCTGACCATCCCCAGAAAATCATATTTATTTGTTTTTTGTTGTTGTTTTACTGAAGTATAATTTACATACAATAAAATTCACTCTTTAAAAGTATGTAGTTTGATGTGTTTTGACAACTGTACATGGTCATATAACCACCATCACAATTAAGATACAAAGAATTTCCATTGCTGGGAAAAAAAAAAATCTTCATGCCCCTTTAAAATCACTCTTCTCCCCTCCCATCCCTAGCCTTGTCAACTACTGATCTGTTTTCTGACCCTATAGTTTTGCCTTTAGAATGTCTTATAAATATGGAATCATACATTTGTACCCATTTGAGTCTGACTTCTTTCATTTAGCATAATGCATTCAAAACCCATCCATTCTTTACCTATGTATTAATAGACATTTTGAGTTATTTCCAATTTGGGGCAATTATGAATAAAGTTTACATTAAAATATGTAAACATTCACATATAAGTCTTTATGTGGGCACGTTTTCATTTCTCTTGAATCTGTAAGTTTTGAAGAAGTCCAAGTTGTCAGTTTTTCTCTTTGTGTATAAGTATTAGCTAAGAAATCTTTGCTTATCGTAAGGTCACAAAGATTTTCCCCTTTGTTCTTCTAGAAGTTTTATAGTTTCTAATGTTTGGGTCTGTGATTCATTTCTAGTTAATACAGTTGACCTTTGAACAATAGGGTTTTGAACTGTGTGGGTCCATTTATATGCAGTTTTTTCAATAAATATACAGTGGCCCTCTATATTTTCCAGTTTCGCATCTGAGGACTCAACACACCAAAGATCGAAATTTCCATCTGAGGTTGGTTGACTCCATTGATGTGGAACCCGTGGATACAAAGGGTCAACTATGGAACTTGAGTGTCCTTGGATCTTGGTATACTCAGGGGCTCCTGGTACAATCCCCAACAGATACCAAGGAATGACTGTTCGCATAGGGTGTGAGGTAGGATCAAGGGTTTGCGGGGGGGTGCTGCATATGGATGTTCAGTTGTTTGAGTTTTATCTTTTGAAAAGATTATTCTTTCCTCCACTGAATTATCTTGGCACCTTTGTTGAAAATAAGTGCACCATATACATGTGGCTCTGATACTCTCACATCTGTTCCATCTACATCTTTATGTGTATGCTGTTACCACACTGACTTGATTACTTTAGCTTTCTACTAAGTTTTGAGATCAGGTAGTGTATGTCCTCCAACTTCATTCTTTTTCAGGGTTTTTTGACGGTTTAAAGTCCTTTGCCTTTTCATTTAGAATCAGCTTGTCACTTTCTACAGAAAAGCCTGGTGGGATTTAGAAAGGAATTGCACTGAATCTATAGATAAGTTTGTGGAGAATATCTTAGCAGTACTGCTTTGTGATCCACGAACATGGTATAGCTCTTCATTTATTTAGATCTTTTTAAATTTTTCTCATTAACATTTGGTAATTTTCATTGTACAGGTCTTGGATGTATTTTGTTAAAATTTTTCCTAAGTATATCATGTTTTTTCATGCTTTTGTAATTTCTTAATTTCATTTTCTACTTGTTCATAGCTAAAATACATAAGTAAAATTGATTTTTACATTGACCTCATTCTGAAACCTTGCTAAACTCATTAGTTCTACTATCTATTTTTTAGGTTCTTTGTTGTTTTCTGTGTAGACAATTGTGTTGTCTGTAAATAGAGGCAGTTTTATTACAGTGTTTCGAATTTGTTTATTTCTGTTTTCTTGACTTATTTCACTGGTATTGATAGTGAATAGGAATGGTGCGAGTAGATATCTTGCTTTATTTCTGACCTTATGGGGAATGTGTTCAAATTTTCACAATTAAAATTGATGTTAGCTGTGGATTTTTCATAGATGTTCTTTATCAGATTAAGAAACACTGTTGTTTTTAGTCTGTCTTTTTCTGTGTATGTGTGTATGCCTCATTTGGAATTTCTAAGTCTTTTTTATGTATGTCATTAGGGTGCTAATACAAAACAGCTTGTAATTCTACCACCAAGGAGTCTTTTGTTATCATGCCAAAGTGTATCTGTCCTGAAACTAGACTTTCAGTTATTATTTCTAAAACGTCTGTCAGTATTGGATACTTTCTTATCTAATCCATCTTGTTATCTAGGTGGCCACAGTGTGCCCAGGTAACAATATCCTTCCACATAGCAATATGTTTCTTTTCAAAAGTCAGTGGACTTGAGTCTTTTTCATTGAGCAATGTCTCTTTGTTCCCACCAAAAGCAAGTGACATCATTGAACATTTGAAATGATTCATTCTGATGTGAGCATTTATTCACAGCCACTACCATAACCTTTGCTGATATATGGTAATATGATACATGGTCCCCTCGTATCTTACAGGAAACTGGATAAGCAAGCCTGTCTGTTACCACACAGTAATCATATCTCCTTGTGTGAAAGCACTGACCATCAAACTGCTCTTATTATATCACTATCATTTAAAAAATTTTTTTCTTGTCTTTGTATATCTTCTTATATTTTTTAATATATAGATATATATATATATATGATTTTTAAATAGGTATATGAAAGCATGGGAAGCCTTTGAATAATTTATGGCTGGTAATATCTCTCTCTCTTTCTAGTCATTTCCTTATATTGAAATAATCCCAATTGGGCAGCACTGAGCAGCCTCATGATCTCGTGTTCTCACAGATTTCTTATTAAACTGATACCAGTTACCCATTTTTCTATAGGAAGCAGAACTTTCACATTTACTTCTAAACCCAAGGTACTTTAGATAGGACTTCAACTATCCATGCCCTAGCATTCTCAACAGTTACTAAAACCCCCAGTGTCTCCTATTGAAAGAGTTTGTATTAGTCGCTGTGGATCAATGAGCTCTCTATGAGACCTCAAAATTAAAGAAGTGGCAGGTCATGCATAATGTATGATGTACTTTGAGTTCCTCATAAAAGTGATATTGGTAGGCTGGTCTATCAGAGTTGCAAGTAAGTGCCCCAGATATACACCATCTCTTCCTCGCAGATGACTTCACAGTGGAGCTGAGATCAGGACACATTTTCCTTCTTGGCATGTTGATGTTCCCATGCTGTGTGGCACTGGTTGGTTTAAAGGACTTTGTGAGGGAAAGATATCACTAAAAATCTAACCTTCTCTGGGGAAAGATATGTTAACTGCTTGAATTGTATTGAGAGATTTTTTTCATTAAAAATTATTTGGAAGGTGGTTTCTTTCTCATTTACAAATATGTCACTAGAGAGCTCACACTCAGCCCTTGCCAATGAGCATTAGAACAAACTCCTGAAAAACAGCCAGTTTGTTTTTGTTTTTGTTTTTGTTTTTGTTTATTTGAACCTATGACTCTGTCACTCACATGGGACTGAGCCAGGCTGTAACCAACCTTCTAGAAAACGTTGTGTTTCATAGTTTATTTGCGTGAGTGCATGTGCATACACACACAGGCATACACGTATACATCTAAGTGACTTCCCCCCTCTCCTTTCCCCCTGACCCAGAGCAGGATCCTAGTAAGAAGAGCCATGATTGGATCACTGCTTCAAATCCTCAGAGCCTACCAGGTGCCTTTCACAGAGGATATACACAAGAAAATGCTGAAAGGAAGATAAGATATTTTCAGCGTTACCATTGTCATACCAAGGTTTCCCTTTCAAATATGATTTCTTTTATGCCCCCCACACACTACTGCTATGATTCATAGGCCATCTGCGCTTTGGTGTCTGCACGGCTTCCCTCCCTTACTTCATTCGGGCCTCTGAATGTCACCTTATCAAAGAGGCAACACTCCCACCCCATCTCTGTCTGTCCCCTCCCCCTACCTTATTTGTTTTCATAGCACTTATCACCACTGTCATAGTATGTATGTATGTATGTATGTATGTATGTATGTATGTATGTATTTATTTATTGACTTACCTACTAGAAAGTCAGATTTAGTGTATTCATGACGTGCCCCACAGCACTTAGAACACTACATGACATGTTGTAGGCACTCAGTAAATACTTGTAAATCAATAAATAAACAAATGTAAGCCAGGGATACCATTTTCAAACCTGTGAACCTGAGTTCCCCAAGAGCCTTATAGTTAGAATGGGACACCCCTAGACCCAAAGACACATAAGTGCTGTGTATAAAGTGGCTACCAGAAATACAACTCCCATATGTGTTTTAAATTTTTTTAAATATTTCCCCATAGACAAATTTTTTCACCATAATATATGTTCTTAATATTCTCTTATATGTTATAAAGATGGGAATTATTGATCCTAGGCTTCACTAGGTCAAAAATAAGGTAACTTGATCTTAGTTATTAGGTTAGCCTTAAAGCAGAGGCACGATGGCCATTATCAGGAACTGAGCTTTAAAAATATCTCAGACTTCTTCTTTTAAAGGCCAATACCTTGATATTCTCTTTTTTTATACTTTTACACAGTGTTTGAGATGAAAATGCCACAGTTTTGAAGATATCACTTTAAGTTCTTTCCCCCCTAGATTTATCATTTAGGAAAGACTTGCTTAAAAATACATTTTGTTTCAAGTGGCCATGGCACCCCTTTACCTGCTGTGAAAGCCAAAGGTAAAAGTCTGGCCAAGTGGAAGCAGAGCTGATCTCATTTGACCCTCTCAGCCCAGAAAAGTAGTGGTTTGTTTTTTTTTTCTTGCAAAAGCAGCTGTTTCTACTTCTTAGACTAAAAGGATTTCAGCAATGGCCTTAGTTTCCAGACTATTTGTTTAAAACCATACTGATCTATAAAAGAAAATAGTGAATGTACGTGAGTTACCTTAGTTTTTTAAGACTGCTGTATAACAAAGTACTACAAACTGGGTGGCTTGAAACAACAGAAATTTATCATCTCAGAGCTGTATAGGCTAGAAGTCCGAAATCAAGGTGTCAGCAGGGCTGGTTCCTTCTGAGGGCTCTGAGGGAGAATCTGTTCCAGGCCTCTCCTAGCTTTTGGTGATGACCAGTAATTCTTGGTGTTTTTTGATTTGTAGATGCATCTCTCCAATCTCTGCTTCTGTCTTCACATGGTGTCCTCTCTGTGTGTCTACCTCTTCTTTAAAGGTCACCATATTGGATTAAGGAACACCTTAATGATCTCATCTTAACATGATTACATCTGCAAAGACCCTATTTCAAGTAAAGTCACAGTCACTGCTGCTGGGAGTTAGAACTTCAACTTTTCTTTTTGGAGGACGCAATCTAACCAGTAACACCTTCTCCTTACCATTATATCAAGATGGTAATTGTAAACAAAATTAGTCTCAGTATAAAAGCCATAGAAATGGCTTTGCTGATTTTATTATGGTGAAACAAATAATGAGAAGAAGGAGGAGAAGAAATTTAACATGGAACATTAAAATGAGGGGTAAACAAATTTACCATCATTACCTCTCCATTGTTAATAAGAATTTTCAAAATGACTGAAAAAATATCAGTACAACCTAACTCTAGAACAATGCAATCATGGAATACCTTCCCTCCACCTGCTCATTTATAGTCGAGAATGGTCTTTGATATTGATATCCTCTCATCACACCTTTCTGCCTCAGCACAGAGCGCGCTCAGGTGGCCTTAGGATCTGAGTCCAGATTGGAGGTTTTAGGAGCTGGTCACTCAGCCTACTCAAGGAACCAGCTCTCCCAAGTTCCCTCTGCCCTTGAATGCCAGGACCCTGCCATTTCTTGCCATACCCTACCTGGATGGCCCATCCTTGTGCTGGGGCAAGACCACTGATTCCCAACTATTTGTAGTATTAGGACTTCACATAAATATATTTTATGGATACCTACCTCCTTCCCCATAATAGCAGTTGTACACCCTTTATTTTAGGAAAATTTACTCTGCCTTTTGTTTTATTAATCACAAATATAAAGTAGTATATGTTTGAGAAGTTAAAATTCTCAATTTATGAAATAAATCATTTTGCAAATACAATTGTCCACATATATTGGTTTTCTTTACATGAGGACTACCCAAGTTGAAATAGGCTTTTTCTTATTTACCAAATATTTATTGAGCATCCAAATGTAAGGCATTATGGGATCTATAATAATGGCCAAAATAGAGCTTGAAAGTTAGAAGTTATTAATTAATTAATATATTGAATTATATTAACATTTTCAAGTAGAAATATGTATTATTAGAGAATTATAATCAAAGTGCTTCCAGAGTTGAGAATATGCATTTCAGTGAATATGCATTTGTTTAAAAAATTCTCCAAGCATATGATTTGATTATATATCATTATAACTATAACTGGGATAATAATACATACTGTATACAAATCCAAACACCCTACCCTTATACAGGGCTTCGCATTTTACCAAATACTTTCATGTGCATTATCATAGCCAAAACTTCCAAATCTCTCTTCTCCAAAGTTAGATTGCAACATCATATTTTAAGGCATTACAACCTTACTTGACTTTTTTTCATTATAAGTTTGACTCTTTAATATCACCATATAATTATGTTTACATGAAGAATTGGAAAGAAGGCATAGAGTCTCCATATGTTCATTTCAGCCTGGGTGGCTAAATGGCTTATAACAGTCAATGCATGAAAATGGTCTAGATTGAATAAATTAGCAAAATCACAAAAGGAAACCACTGTAGGAAATAGTTTTACACATGTAATTGCTCAAATCCTCTAGTGAATGTGTCAATCTGTACTAACTAAATAAATTTGTTTATAGACATGTTCTGTATTAGCTTCCACTCTTTCACAGCCCTTTGCCAAACAAAATCCCACTAGAAGTAGGATGTTCACACCCGAGTAGGAGTTTCTTGGATAAATATTTTTACTATATTGAGACCAAAACCACTTCTACAAATTTCAGACTTTGATTGAAATACTATATTTCTTTAGCTTTTTTTCCCTTCCATCTTTTCTCCTGGCAGCTATTCATGCATTAGCTTACCTCCCCTCACCTCCCACGGCTGTGGTGTACAAGAAGAGGCGGGCTGCATGCACAGGGGGCCAGTGGACCCTGGGAATGATGGGACCTGCCCATTCAATCGCTCCTACCACCACATGGACTAGACAGACAGACAGACTCGTGTGCAAAAGAACTTTCCCTTCCCTTTCCTAAAACCTGGTTGAAATGATTCATTGAATTAATTTCAAAGTAAAGATTACACATCCTGAGGCTATGCTTTATAGAATGCCTGCTTACATTCCATTTGAGCTCTCCATGAATAGAATACATAAAGGTAGAATTCACACAGCCCTTCCTAAAGAAATCAGGGTAAGAGTTCTTGAAATATAACAGCCACATTCTTTCGGAAGGATGTCTCTGATCTCAACTTTCACCAACAAGAATCTCAACTGATTTCTTAGTTCCCTGGTCCATGGTTGGTGCTGAATTTTTCATAGGCCTTTTGAAGATCTATTTTTTAATTTTTCTGTTGACTAATAATTTCAAAAGAAAGTATTTTTAATAGCAATAACTCTGTTAAAAGTGAAATTAAGAACATTGCTTTTTAACGTGCTAAATCTAAACCTTCTCGATGTTTTTGAGAGACAGAATAACCAGTAAACAGTAGACTCAAACAACAGTGGAATAGGGGTGATCTGAGCCAGTGCAGTGTCCTAGTTACCGTGACCCAAATAACCCACCTTTTAGGGTTAATTAGCATAATGCCCAATAACATGAGCACCGTCACTGCTGTAGAAATAATATATCTGACATGGAATGATTTCATACTTCAGGAGATTTAGTCATTTAATATGATAGCTCTGTTCAAATTAATCTTTCACACTGGAGAACACACTTTGGTTATTTATGATACTTGCAGGTAAATTTTTTAAATGGCTAAGGCAGATTGTAAATGTCTGTGGCAAATTCCATTAACACAGCTCTGTTATAGAAATAGAGGTGTATAATATGTACAAAAATATGTTCATAGTGCCTCAAGAACACTTAATTAGGTAAGGAGACACAAAGGCATGGAGGAGGCATGCCTGTCATTGTCAGTCAGTACACAGCAGTTTAGTTTTTTTTTACTTTTTTAATTGACGTATAGTTGATTTACAGTGTTTTTCAGGTACACAGCAAAGTGATCCAGTTATATTCTTTTTCAGATTCTTCTCCATTATAGTTTATTACAAGATATTGAACATAGTTCCCTGTACTATACAGTAAATCCTTATTTTTTATCTATTTTATATATAGAGGTGTGTATCTGTTAATCTCAGATTCCTAATTTAACTCTCCCCTCTTTCCCCTTTGGTAACCATAAGTTTGTTTTCTATGTCTGTGAGTCTAGTTCTGTTTCATAAGTAAGTTTATTTGTATCATTTTTTTAGGTTCCACGTATAATTGATATCATGACAGTTGTCTTTCTCTGTCTGACTTACTTCCCTTAGTATGATAATCTCTGAGTCCATCCATGTTGCTGCAAATGACATTATTTCATTCTTTTTTATGGCTGAGTAGTATTCCATTGTATATATGTGCCACATCTTCTTTATCCATTCAACTGTCGTTGGGCACTTAGGTTGCTTCCATGACCTGGCTATTGTAAATAGTGCTGCAATGAACATTGGGGTGCATGTGTCTTTTTGAATTATGGTTTTCTCTGGGTATATGCCCAGTAGTGGGACTGCTGGGTCATCTGGTAATGCTACTTTTAGTTTTTTAAGGAACCTCCATACTGTTCTCCATAGTGGCTGGATCAGTTTACATTCCCACCAACAGTGCAAGAGGGTTCCCTTTTCTCCACAACCTCTCCAGCATTTGTTGTTTGTAGATTTTCTGATGATGCCCATTCTAGCTGGTGTGAGGTGATACCTCACTGTAGTTTTGATTTGCATTTCTCTAACTATTAGTGATGTTGAGCAGCTTTTCATGTGCTTCTTGGCCATCGGTATGTCTTCTTTGGAGAAATGTCTATTTAGGTCTTCTGCCCTTTTTTGGATTGGGTTGTTTGTTTTTTTTAATATTGAGCTGCATGAGCTGTTACTGTATTTTGGAGATTAATCCTTTGTCCGTTGATTCATTTGCAAATACTTTCTCCCATTCTGAGGGTTGTCTTTTCGTCTTGTTTGTAGTTTCCTTTGCTTGCAAAAACTTTTAAGTTTCATTAGGTCCCATTTGTTTATTTTTGTTTTTATTTCCATTACCCTAGGAGGTGGATCAAAAAGGATCTTGCTCTGATTTATGTCAAAGAGTGTTCTTCCTGTGTTTTCCTCTAAGAGTTTTATAGTGTCCGGTCTTACATTTAGGTCTCTAATCCATTTTGAGTTTATTTTTGTGTATGATATTAGGGAGTGTTCTAACTTCATTCTTTTACATGCAGCTGTCTAGTTTTCCCAGCACCACTTATTGAAGAGACTGTCTTTTCTCCATTGTATATCCTTGGCTCCTTTGTCACAGATTAGTTGACCATAGGTGCATGGGTTTATCTCTGGGCTTTCTATCCTGTTCCATTGATCTATATCTCTGTTTTGGTGCCAGTACCATATTGTCTTGATTACTGTAACTTTGTAGTATAGTCTGAAGTCAGGGAGTCTGATTCCTCCAGCTCCGTTTTTTTCCCTCAAGACTGCTTTGGCTATTCGGGGTCTTTTGTGTCTCCATACAAATTTTAAGATGTTTTGTTCTAGTTCTGTAAAAAATGCCATTGGTAGTTTGATAGGGATTGCATTGAATCTATAGATTGCTTTGGGTGGTATAGTCTGTTCACAATATTGATTCTTCCAATCCAAGAACATGGTATATCTCTCCATCTGTTGGTATCATCTTTAATTACTTTCATCAGTGTCTTATAGTTTTCTGCATACAGGTCTTGTCTCCCTAGGTAGGTTTATTCCTAGGTATTTATTCTTTTTGTTGCAATGGTAAATGGGAGTGTTTCCTTAATTTCTCTTTCAGATTTTTCATCATTAGTGTATAGGAATGCAAGAGAATTCTGTGCATTAATTTTGTATCCTGCAACTTTACCAGATTCATTGATTAGCTCTAGTAGTTTTCTGGTGGCATCTTTAGGATTCTCTATGTATAGTATCAGGTCACCTGTAAACAGTGACAGTTTTACGTCTTCTTTTCCAGTTTGTATTCCTTTTATTTCTTATTCTTCTCTGATTGCCATGGCTAAGACTTCCAAAACTATGTTGAATAATAGTGGTGAGAGTGGACATCCTTTACTTGTTCCTGATCTTAGAGGAAAAGCTTTCAGTTTTTCACCTTTGAGAATGATGTTTGCTGTGGGTTTGTCATATATGGCCTTTATTATGTTGAGGTAGGTTCCCTCTATGCCCACTTTCTGGAGAGTTTCTATCATAAATAGGTGTTGAATTTTGTCAAAAGCTTTTTCTTCATCTATTAAGATGATCAGATGGTTTTTATTCTTCAGTTTGTTAATATGGTGTATCACATTGATTGATTTGTGTCTCTTGAAGAATCCTTGCATTCCTGGGATAAATCCCACTTGATCATGGTGTATGATCCTTTTAATGTGTTGTTGGATTCTGTTTGCTAGTATTTTGTTGAGGATTTTTTTCATCTATATTCATCAGTGATATTGGTCTGTAACTTTCTTTTTTTGTAGTATCTTTGTCTGGTTTTGGTATCAGGGTGATGGTGGCCTCATAGAATGAGTTTGGGAGTGTTTCTTCCTCTGCAGTTTTTGGAAGAGTTTGAGAAGGATGGGTGTTAGCTCTTCTCTAAATGTTTGATAGAATTCACCTGTGAAGCCATCTGGTCCTGGACTTTTGTTTGTTGGAAGATTTTTAATCACAGTTTCAATTTCAGTGCTTGTGATTGGTCTGTTCATATTTTCTATTTCTTCTTGGTTCAGTCTTGGAAGGTTATACCTTTCTAAGAATTTGTCCATTTCTTCCAGGTTTTCCATTTTATTGGCATAGAGTTGCTTGTAATAGTCTCTTAGGATGCTTTGTATTTCTGTGGTGTCTGTTGTAACTTCTCCTTTTTCATTTCTAATTTTATTGATTTGGGTTCTCTCCCTCTTTTTCTTGATCAGTCTGGTTAATGGTTTATCAATTTTGTTTATCTTCTCAAAGAACCATCTTTTAGTTTTATTGATCTTTGCTATTG
Source organism: Mesoplodon mirus (assembly GCF_964341445.2). Taxonomy (NCBI): domain Eukaryota; kingdom Metazoa; phylum Chordata; class Mammalia; order Artiodactyla; family Ziphiidae; genus Mesoplodon; species Mesoplodon mirus. Next base: position 76,467,271 of record NC_138988.1, on the reverse strand, counting down.
TTTTCTTTGTGTCTAGTTCATGTATTTCTGCTCTGATCTTGATGATTTCTTTCCTTCTGCTAATTTTGGGTTTTGTTTGTTCTTCTTTCTCTAGTTCCTTTAGGTGTAACGTTAGATTGTTTGAGATTTTTCTTGTTTCTTGAGGTAGGCTTGTATAGCTATAAACTTCCCTCTTAGAACTGCATTTGCTGCATCCCATAGATTTTGGATCATCGTGTTTTCATTGTCATTTGTCTCTAGGTATTTTTTGATTTCCTCTTTGATTTCTTTAGTGATCTCTTGGTTATTTAGTAATACATTGTTTAGCCTCCATGTGTTTGTGTTTTTTATATTTTTTCCCTCTAATTGATTTCTAATCTCCTAACATTGTGGTCCGAAAAGATGCTTGATATGATTTCAGTTTTCTTAAATTTACTGAGGCTTGAATTGTGACCCAAGATATAATCTATCCTGGGGAATGTTCCATGCGCAATTGAGAAGAAAGCGTAATCTGCTGTCTTTGGATGGAATGTCCTATAAATATCAACTAAATCTATCTGGTCTATTGTGTCATTTAAAGCTTATGTTTCCTTATTAATTTTCTGTTTGGTTGATCTGTCCATTGGTGTAAGTGAGGTGTTAAAGTCCCCCACTCTTACTGTGTTACTGTCGATTTCCTCTTTTAGAGCTGTTAGCAGTTGCCTTATGTATTGAGGTGCTCCTATGTTGGGAGCATATATTTTTATAATTGTTATATCTTCTCCTTGGATTGATCCCTTGATCATTATGTAGTGTCCTTCCTTGTCTCTTGTAACATTCTTTATTTTAAAGTCTATTTTATCTGATATGAGTATTGCTACTCCAGCTTTCTTTTGATTTCCATTTGCATGGAATATCTTTTTCCATCCCCTCACTTTCAGTCTGTATGTGTCCCTAGGTCTGAAGTGGGTCTCTTGTAGGCAGCATATATATGAGTCTTGTTTTTATATCCATTCAGCAAGCCTGTGTCTTTGGTTGGAGCATTTAATCCATGAACATTTAAGGTAATTATCGATATGTATGTTCCTATTACCATTTTCTTAATTGTTTTGGGTTTGTTTTTGTACGTGCTTTTCATCTCTTGTGTTTCCCACTTAGGGAAGTTCCCTTAGCATTTGTTGCAGAGCTGGTTGGTGGTGCTTAATTCTCTTAGCTTGTGCTTGTCTGTAAAGCTTTTGATTTCTCCATTGAATCTGAATGAGATCCTTGCTGGGTAGAGTAATCTTGGTTGTAGGTTCTTCCCTTTCATCACTTTAAGTATATCATGCCACTCCCTTCTGGCTTGTAGAGTTTCTGCTGAGAAATCAGCTGTTAACCTTATGGGAGTTCCCGTGTATGTTATTTGTCGTTTTTCCCTTGCTGCTTTCAATAATTTTTCTTTGTCTTTAATTTTTGCCAGTTTGATTATTATGTGTCTCAGCGTGTTTCTACTTGGGTTTATCCTGTATGGGACTCTCCGCGCTTCATGGACTTGGGTGGCTATTTCCTTTCCCATGTTAGGGAAGTTTTCGACTATAATCTCTTCAAATATTTTCTCGGGTCCTTTCTCTCTCTCTTCTCCTTCTGGGACCCCTATAATGCGAATGTTGTTGCGTTTAATGTTGTCCCAGAGGTCTCTTAGGCTGTCTTCATTTCTTTTCATTCTTTTTTCTTTATTCTGTTCCACGGCAGTGAATTCCACCATTCTGTCTTCCAGGTCACTTATCCATTCTTCTGCCTCAGTTATTCTGCTATTGATTCCTTCTAGTGTATTTTTCATTTCAGTTATTGTATTGTTTATCTCTGTTTGTTTGTTCTTTAATTCTTCTAGCTCTTTGTTAAACATTTCTTGCATCTTCTCAATCCTTGCCTCCATTCTTTTTCCAAGGTCCTGGATCATATTCGCTATCATTATTCTGAATTCTTTTTCCGGAAGGTTGCCTGTCTCCAGTTCATTTAGTAATTTTTCTGGGGTTTTATCTTGTTCCTTCATCTGGTACATAGCCCTCTGCCTTTTCATCTTGTTTATCTTTCTGTGAATGTGGTTTTTGTTCCACAGGCTGCAGGATTGTAGTTTTTCTTGCTTCTGCTGTCTGCCCTCTGAAGTGGGTTTCTTATAGACAACATATCATGGGGTCTTATTCTTTGATCCACTCTGATAATCCCTGTCTTTTGATTGGTGTGTTAAGACCACTGACATTCAAAGTGATTATTGATATAGTTGGATTAATATCTACCATATTCGATACTGTTTTCTATGTGCTGCCCTTGTTCTTTGTCCCCATTTTTGTCTTCCACTCTTTTTCCATCTTTTGTGGTATTAACTGAGCATTTTATATGATTCCATCTTCTTTCCTTTCTTAGCATGTCAGTTATACTCCTTTTTTTTTAAGTTTACTTTTTTTAGTGGCTGCCCTAGTGTTTGTAATAACACATTGACATCTAATCAAAGTCCACTTTCCAGTAATACTTTACCACTTCACAGGTACTATTAGTACCTTATAAGAACAAAATAATATTGATTCCTTCCTCCTGTCCCTTGTGTTGTTACTGCAATTCATTTCACTTATACATAAATATACAGAAACACGGGTATATCTGCAGTGTAATTGAATACATTATTGCTATTATTTTGAACAAACCATTATCTATTAGATCAATTAAGAATAAAAGTTTTTATTTTACCTTCACTTATTCCTCCTCCAATGGGCTTCCTTTTTTTATGTATATCCAGGTTTCTGAACTATATCTAAAGAACTTCCTTTAACATTTTCCTGCAAGCAGGGCAACTAGCAAAAAAAAAACTTCCCTCAATTTTTGTTTGTCTAAGAAAATTTTTATTTCTCCTTCACCTTTAAAGGATTACAACACAGAGTACAGAATTCTGGGTTGGTGGATTTTTTCTCTCAACACTTTAAATATTTCACTCCTTTTTTGCTTGCTTACATGGTTTCGGAGAAGTTAGGTGTGATTTTTGTCTTTGCTCCTTTATAGGTAAGGTGTTATTTTTCTCTGGCATCCTTTAATTTTTTTCATTTTTCTGTAGTTTGAATATGATATGCCTAGGTGTAGTTTGGTTTTTGTATTTATTCTGCTTGGTGTTCTCGGAGCTCCCTGGATCTGTGGTTTGGTGTCTGACATTAATTTGGGAAAATTCTCAGATGTCGTTTTTTAAAATATTTCTTCTGTTCCTTTCTCTTTTTCTTCCTCTGGTATTCCCATTTTACATATGTTATACTATTTGTAGCTATCTCACAGTTTTTGGATATTTTATTCCATCTTTTCTGTTTTTTTCACTCTTTGCTTTTCAGTTTTGGAGGTTCCTAGAGAACAGTTCTTGGATATTCTGTTCTTTTTTTCCAGTCTTTTTACTCTTTGCTTTTCAGTTTTGGAAGTTTCTAGTGCAATATCCTCAAGCTCAGAGTTTATTTCCTCAGCCATATCCAGTCTACTAACAAACCCATCAGAGGCATTCTTTATTTCTGTTACACTGGTTTTTTATCTCTAGCATTTCTTTTTGATTTTTTCTTAAAATTTCCATCTCTTTGCTTACATTGCCCATCTATTCTTGCATGCTGTTTACTGTATCCATTAGAGCGTTTAGCATCCTAATCATAGTTGTTATAAATTCCCAGTCTGTTAATTCCAACATACCTGTCATAAATGGGTCTGGTTCTGATGCTTGCTATGTCTTTTCAAACTGTTTTTTGCCTTATAATATACCTTGTAATTTTGTCTTAATACCCAGACATGATATACTGGGTAAAAGGAACAACTATAAATAGGTCTTTATTACTATGGTGGTAAGATGTGGGAGGAGGGGACGCATTCTATACAACTATGATTAGGTCTTAGTCTTTTAGTGAGCCTGTGCCTCTGAACTGTGACCTTCACAAGTGCTTCTTAGTGTCCCACCCACCATCCTATTAGTCAAGGTGGCTACAGTGGACTGAAGTTGGGTATTTGCCTTTTCCCAGGTCAGTTAGGCTCTTACAAAACCTCTGCAGGTTAAGCTCTGGTTAAATAGTTCCTCCTGTAGGTAGACCTTGTTAAGAAGAACAGTATGCTTTGGTGTATTTCAAAATGCTTTTTACCCCTCTCCCTGCCCGAAGCATGAGGAGAGTCTTCTGTGATACTCACTTTGAGAATCTGGTAGAGCTCCAGGAGGTAAAACTCAGAAGAATGTGGTCCCCTTCCCCATCCCCCATGACTGAGTCCCCCTGGAGTTTTATCTCCCCAGTTTGTCCACACTACAAACCTAGCAGTTTGTCAGTTACAGTTCAGTTTTCCCTACCCCAGCACTGGTCCCCACAGAGGTTTTTGCTTATAGATTTGTGCTCCATTACGTTGTGACTCTCTGTATTTGCCTGTCTTGTCTCTCTGATTTTAACGGTATTGGTTTTCCCTGTCACTTCACTTCTCCTTTGGATCTAAGAAGAATTGTTGATTTTTCTGTTTGTTCAACTTTTACTTGTTGTTAGGACAGAGTGGCACCTTCCAAGCCTCTTACATGCTACCTCAGAAATGAGAAGTCCTCTAGTTATTCTAATTTAATATAAGGAGTTTATATCAGGCTCTAAAATAATGATTCAGAAGAATTGGTTGAATGTTTATATAACATGAGCATTTCTTGCCTGAATTTTGATAAACCCTTCAGTGGTAGGTGGTGTGGGTTGGTGTCTTGGATTTAATATTTATTGTGACAAGCATAGCCTGTAGACTGGCATTTGGGAATAAGATAAGTCAGGCTCTCTCTCCTCTGGGTCTTACCTAGAACATTTTTCTGTCCTGCTACGCATTCCCCTCCCATCCCCAACTCAGGCCTCAGCTGAGTGTCTTTTCCTTCAAGAAGCCTCCTTGATCACCACCACCCACCTCTCCTATCCTCTTATATGGTCCCATTACACTCTATTCTCACTTTGTAATGTAATGTAACTTTTGTCATTTCTCATTCAATATGTCTCCCCCACTAGACTGTTCAACATATGAAGGGTAGAAACCACTTCTGTGATCACTGCTGTGATCACCACTGCACCTCACAACCTATATGATTAAATAAATGAATGAATGAATGAATGAATGACAGTAGTTTCATACAGAAATATACCTTCTCAGGTGGCCACCTCAGTGATTGATATTAACTACCGTGTCCTGATAGTTCTGTGTCATAATTTTATTATTCACTGTCTTCCAAAAATTCGTGAATACCTTAATTATAATTTATTTACTCTTCTAAATTGGTGTCTTGACCATGGGTAAACAGCTGTTGCTATTCGTGTTCTTATTCCTCATGTTGTATTTTTTGACGTGGCAAAGGCCATTGAGGCAGTATTTTCTTTTCCTTTTTATTGTATCATTGTTGACAACTTTGAAAATAGGAAATATAATTGAGTAACATTGCCACCCAGCCACGATTGTTAAAAAATTATTTTATACTACTATAAACTTTTCAGTAACAGAATATTGGAACTTAAAATGTTTAGATGCCACAAAACAATTTAACAGTGTTGTTTTAGATGACTTGGATTTTTTTTTTCTGGCAAACAATGCAGTTGGCTCCATAGATGCAGAAGTTTTTACTCCTGGCAGAAAACAGTAATGAGAAGCCCAGAAATGATCCCACTGGGAGCTGTGAACTAACATCAGAGTAACCCTTTGCTTTGCTGCATTGCTTATGATTGAATTATTAAGGTCACTAATTTATTTTTCTTAACAATTGCTGCTGACGGTTATCTGGTGAGATGATAAGTGTGTGATCTAAACCTAATTTTTCAGAGCTGAGAATACCCCAGCTCCTGCTCTCATGGTGAACACATGTTAGCATTTCTCGTTGTCCGGAGGAAACTAAGGTACTTGCAAGTCAAATGCATTCATTCATTAGATGATTGTTTATTGAGCACCTACTTATGTGCCGTGCATTGGGTTGCACCCTGGACATACAGAGATAAATAAAATAGCAACTTCCTGGGGCTTCCCTGGTGGCGCAGTGGTTGAGAGTCCGCCTGCCGATGCAGGGGACACGGGTTCGTGCCCCGGTCCGGGAAGATCCCACATGCCACGGAGCGGCTGGGCCTGTGAGCCATGGCCACTGAGCCTGCGTGTCCGGAGCCTGTGCTCTGCAACAGGAGAGGCCACAACAGTGAGAGGCCCGCGTACCGAAAAAAAAAAAAAAAGCAACTTCCTGCCTTCTGGAGAGCTTTGAGTCAAACAAGAAAAATGAGAATTAGCTGTTGTTATACTAAACTGCCCCCCCCAAAATGGAGATTTTGATTACTAACTCCTGCCAGTTTGGCACTGTTTATACATATACTATATGTGCTTGCAGCTTGGAACAATTCAGACATCTGTGTTTTGTTTACAGTATAGGTAGCTGAAGAAAAGTTTAATATTATTGCCATTAAATTATTATTACCATAGATGTATTTAAGTGCATACAATATCATGGAAAGAATAATTTAAACATAGAAATGGCACACTTTTAGTTAGACTCATGTAAAGTTGCTAAAAATGACATTCACAAAAAACTTTTCTCCAAAATGCAATGCTATTTGTATCAACCACATAATTATTTTTCTCAGCAACAAGAAATTAACACATCTCTCATATAATTTGATTGCAATTACTTGGGCAATTAGAAATGGTAATTTTTAATAATTAAATTTTAATTTAGAGATGTATATATTCAGAATCCTGAAATAACTTATAAGAAGAATATGATACAGACTTAGAGAAAAACATGCATAAAATGACACATTCCTCAAGATTTATAGGCTCCAGTTACTTGGAATAGAATGGGAGTTAATGCTATGTCTTTTTCCTATTCTGCCAGCCAGAGAAGACCTCTTATTTAGAGGGCAGGGCTCCCTCCACTGTCTTAAATCAAGGCTCTGCTGTCTGACAAACTGCCCTCCATGATTTTCTCTGGATATTTATAGCATGGGGAAGTACACAAAAAAGGAAAATGTTTAAGGAAGAGCTTTGCATGTTACAATGCTATACATCATATGGTTCAATTTAGATTCTCTGAAATATCAGAGTTAGAATGAAATTATCAAAAAGGGGAAAGTCACATGGCATTGGTACAAACAAGATGTGCCTATTTGTATTTATGTTTGCTAATGAATTTCAGCCATGATCCCCACTTTGATTTTAAGCGTCTCAGGCCACCATTCGGTTTTATTCATTGTAATTAAATCTCTTGCCCACACGCAGACACAAGGGCAGCAAGAAAAAGGGGCATATTTTATCTTTTCAAAAGCTATTATGTAGCTTTGATATGAAGCTCCAGAGGTCCAAAGATTTATAGTATTAAAGCAAAACAGTATGTCTCTCAGGGCACTGTCACCTCCTTCAGCAAATGGAGGAGCCAAGAGAGGGCTTGGACTCTGAATCCAGTGACCCCACAGAGGGCAGGTCTGAATTTGTGCTTACGGGAGCAGTGGAATTTGAGGCAACTTGGTGTAGTCTCCGATGTTGCTACCGGAAGAGAGGTAGAAAAAGGCCAGATAAAAGCACAACTGGTTTCACAGTAACTTGTGAGTGAGCTGGGGCAGAGAGGAGGGCTAATTCAGCTGTCTTGTGGAACAGCATTTATACGTGAAATGCAGAGATGTACAACATACCTTCCCAACCCCAGCCAACCGAGTGTTCCAATAAATAGAACACTTAGGCTAACTTAATTAGTAAGGACTAGGGAAAGACTTGCTTTCGGTTACTCTCCAACCTCCCTCACCTTTTCCTTCCAGCAAAGCCAAGCCCGTAGCTGTAGAACCTCTGCCCTCTGTGCCCTCTTCATCCCTGTGGAGTGGAAAAGAGCTTTTGGGAAACCACCAGACCCTTGGTAACCAGGGCGGCTCCTGTGGCCCACAAATCATCCAAAATGCAGAGAGTCTACCCTACACTTAGTTAATTGGGAGTTAACGGTAGTTTGGGACAGAGTGAATGTATGCTCCAAATCTTTTCCTTGTCCTTCTTCTACTGGATTCAACCCAAATTCACCAACTCCAGACAGACCTAGGCAGGCCACATTATTTGCTTGGCCCTAAATCAGACACTGAGCACAGCCTTAGTAAGACTTCAGCATGAACAAATGGTACGTCGTTCCCCTGAAGGTTCTAAAGGTGCATACTTTTGCCACAGAACCTTTCAGCCAAGTTTATCTTAATTATTTTGCTATTTCATCCATTTATCAAAACTATAATTTGGGGCACTCGGGGATATTAGGTGATTCTCTAAGGGAGAGCGAATCATATAGCAGGAGAGGCAGAAGTAGAACCAAAAGCTCGTGAAGGCCGCCTTGTTCTAACTACTCAGCTGTCCTGTTTTGGACGTCATGAAGTCCCTCCCTTCATCCAGTCTCTTCACTTTTGTTCTGCTCCCAAGGGTACTTTATCTGGAAAAATGATTTTTTCCCCTACATCTGTTTTCCCCATTAAGGTCAGAGAAGCTGAACACACAGCTTTGGGCAGAATGAGAACCATCCTGGGTTCTCTCCACATGACCATGGATGTGTCTCTCTTTCTCTCTGGGCAATGTTTTTTTCATCTGTTAAGTTAGGAATTGGGCTAGAGGAGTTCACAAAGATACTTTCCAATTCCGAAATTTTATTGTTCCTTGATTTTAGATGTAAGCAAAAGATTTGTTCAACTTGGTTTAGTAGGCTTAATTTCCAAATCACTTTGTCATTATGGAATGAAACGTGGTGTGGCGGTCTGAAGGACTGTGCTGCCTAACAACAGCATCCAGCATCTGGGAAGGAGACAAACAATGACTAGTGTCCAGATGACCCACAAGTAAGAAGTGTGAGAGATAACAGGTAACCCGTCCGCTGTCTGCGTAAAAGGCACGGTCCAAAAACCTAACTTCTGTTTCTTCTGTATTAAATTAAATGCTAAGATTAGGATTTCCATTATGAAATATTGTTTACTGTATAATCATGACAGACTCTGAGAGGGTTCCATTTATTGACCAAACCATTTTGGGATCCTGTTAATGGTGTACTCACCTATTCCACCACCATTCTCAGCCCTCACCTGCATCCAGGTCACTGGGATTGCTTCTCAAACATTCCAAACTCGAACTCAGACCAATTGACTTTAAAGAAGTTAAGCCAGAGTATCTGTTATTTTTGTAAAGCTCCCCCAGTTATTTGGATGCACAGTGTTTTTTTTATTATATACTATTCTTTAAATTAGTCTGGAAAATAAGCGCCAGTTGAGAGTGCCTCCAAACTGAAGATGATTTAGATTCAGGTCCCATCTTTGCACTCTGAAGGATTGTGCCAGACTAATCTAGTTAATTTTAATTTACTTTAAGTGATCTTTAGCAAGAATTGAGTTTATTAGGATTAGGAGAATATGTATATCTATAGTAATCTGGATGGAATAAATTAGGCCAGATTTCAGGGGTTTTTTTGTTTTCTTTTGTTTAATGTAAGACAGTGTGGTATAATAAAAAGAATACCAGCCCTGGTTTTTTTTGGTTTTTTTTTTTTTTTTTTTTTTTTTTTTATTTATTTTTGGCTATGTTGGCTCTTCACTTCTGTGCGAGGGCTTTCTCTAGTTGTGGCAAGCGGGGGGTCACTCTTCATCGCGGTGCGCGGGCCTCTCACTATCGAGGCCTCTCCTGTTGCTGGAGCACAGGCTCCAGATGCGCAGGCTCAGTAGCTGTGGCTCACGGGCCCAGTTGTTCCGCGGCATGTGGGATCTTCCCAGACCAGGGCTCGAACCCGTGTCCCCTGCATTAGCAGGCAGATTCTCAACCACTGCGCCACCAGGGAAGCCCAGCCCTGGGTTTTGAATCATAAATCTACTCATCACCCACTAGACATGTCACTTTAAAAAGGAGAATAACAAGACCTTTTTTTTTCTGCTAGTTGTGGTAAGGCTAAATTAGATATGGACATGAAAGTATTGTACTTCATAAACCATTTTTTTTAAAGTGTAGTATATTTTAATATTTGCCCCCCTGCTTTAAGAAATATACAATCTCATGCCCTTTTAAGTGTTATTTGAAATTAAATATTATGATTAAAAGTAAAAGAGAAAACAAAAAGGCTGCCTTGTTTTTTCTCTTTCCCACCCTTGAAAATGACCTCTCAATGCATTTTACTTGTGGTGGTTAAACCATTAGCATTAAATTGGAAGCTGTAGTGACTGCAGGGACTGTGTTACACTTAATCCTTGTGTCCTTTGCATCTCCAAGCACAAGTGGTGGTGCAAGCAAGCACCACCAAGCACCAAGCTGGAACTCTAAATAAAGAGTTGCTAAAATCCAATTCTGCAAATTTATAGGAATTCAGATAATAAAACCAAAATCTTCTGTCTTAGGCCTTTGAGGAATGAAGTATTTGTAAGTGAATTTGAGGCCTGCTATAATGAAATTTCCCCCCTTTTTTTCCAGCTTTATTGAGGGATAATTGAAATATATAAGGTTATATAATATATAAGGTTTGGTTTATTTAAAATCTTCCCTTTTTAAAAAAATTTTTACTGGCGTATAGTTGATTTACAATGTGGTGGTAGTTTCAGGTGTACAGCAAAGTGGTTCAGTTATACATAGATCCACTCTTTTTTTTTTAAGATTCTTTTTCCCATATAGGTCATTACAGAGTATGGAGTAGAGTTCCCTGTGCTATACAGCACGTTCTTATTATCTATTTTAGTAGTAGTGTGTATATATGTGTGTATATGCCAGTCCCAGTCTCCCAATTTATCCCTCCCTCTGCTTATCCCCTGGTAACCATAAGTTTGCTTTCTACATCCGCGACTCTATTTCTGTTTTGTAAATAAGTTCATTTGTACCCTTTTTTTTTAGATTCCACATATAAGCGATATCATATGGTATTTGTCTTTCTGTGTCTGACTTACTTCACTCAGTATACAATCGCTAGGTCCATCCATGTTGCTGCAAATGGCATTATTTTCTTCTTTTTTCTGGCTGAGCAATCTTCCGTTGTATATATGTACCACATCTTCTTTATCCATTCCTCTATTGATGGACATTTAGGCTGCTTCCATGTCCTAGCTATTGTAAATAGTGCTGCAATGAACACTGGGGTGCACGTATCTTTTTGAATCATGGGTGTATGCCCAGGAGCAGGATTGCTGGGTCGTATGGTAATTCTATTTTTAGTTTTTTAAGGAAGCTCCATACTGTTCTCCATAGTGGCTCTAAAAATTTACATTACCACCAACAGTGTAGGAGGGTTCCCTTTTCTCCACACCCTCTCCAGCATTTATTGTTTATAGATTTTTTGGGTGATGGTCATTCTGACCAATGTGAGGTGATACCACATTGTAGTTTTATTTTGCACTTCTCTAATAATTATTGATGTTGAGCATCTTTTCATGTGCTTTTTGGCTATGTGCATGTCTTCTTTGCAGAAATGTCTATTTCTTCTGCCCTTTTTTTTTTTTTTTTCGGTACATGGGCCTCTCACTGTTGTGGCCTCTCCCATTGCGGAGCACAGGCTCCAGACGCGCAGGTTCAGCGGCCATGGCTCATGGGCCCAGCCGCTCCGCGGCATGTGGGATCTTCCCGGACCAGGGCACGAACCCGCGTCCCCTGCATCGGCAGGCAGACTCTCAACCACTGTGCCACCAGGGAAGCCCCCTGCCCATTTCTTAATTGGGTTGTTTGGGGGTTTTTTTATTTTGAGCTGCATGAGTTGTTTTGTATATTTTGGAGATTAATCCCTTGTCATTTGCTTCATTTGCAAATATTTTCTCCCATACTGAGGGTTGTCTTTTTGTTTTGTTCATGGTTTCCTTTGCTGTGCAAAAGCTTTTAAGTTTAATTAGGTCCCATTTGTTTATTTTTGTTTTTATTTTCATTACTCTAAGAGGTAGATCAAAAAAGATCTTGCTGCGATTTATGTCAAAGAGTGTTCTGCCTATGTTTTCCTCTAAGAGTTTTATAGTGTCCAGCCTTACAATTAGATCTTTAATCCGTTTTGAATTTATTTTTGTGTATGGTGTTAAGGAGTGTTCTAATTTCGTTCTTTTACATGTAGTTGTCCAGTTTTCCCAGCACCACTTATTGAAGAGACTGTCTTTTCACCATTGTATATTCTTGCCTCCTTTGTCATAGGTTAGGTGACCATAGGTACATAAAATCTTCGTTTTTTCTTAATGTAGGCATTTATCACTATAAACTTGCCTCTTAGAACTGCTTTTGCTGCATCCTTTTGTTTCATCTTAAAGAACTCCCATTAGCATTTCTTGTAAGGCAAGTCTAGTGGTGATAAATTCCCTCAGCTTCTGTTTGTCTGGGAAGGTCTTTATCTCTACCCAGGAACTACTTTCATGGGTAAAGTGTTCTTGATTGGCAGGTTTTTTTCTTTGAACACTTTGAATATATCATCCCTTTCTCTCCTGGCCTGCAAGGTTTCTTCTGAGAAATCTGCTGATAACCTTATCTGGGTTTGCTTGTATGTGATGACTCTTTTTAAACTCTTGCTGCTTTCAAAATTCTCTTTTTGTCAGTGATTTTTAAGAGTTTGACTATAAAATGTCTCAGTGAATAGCTCTTTGGGCTAAATCTATATGGGAATTCCTGATCTTCATGTTTCTGGATGGTCATATCTCTCCCCAGATATCAGAACTTCTCTCTTTCTTTTTTTTTTTTTTTTTTTTTTTGCGGTACGCGGGCCTCTCACTGCCGTGGCCTCTCCCATTGCGGAGCACAGGCTCCGGACGCGCAGGCTCAGCGGCCATGGCTCACGGGCCCAGCCGCTCCACGGCATGTGGGATCTTCCCGGACCGGGGCACAAACCCGTGTCCCCTGCATTGGCAGGCGGACTCTCTACCACTGCGCCACCGGGGAAGCCCTATTTCTTCACATGAGTTTTCTGACCCTTTCTCTCTCTTTTCCTTCTAGGACTCCCATAAATCAAATACAGTCATCCCTCAGTATCTGTGGGGGCTTAGTTCCAGGACCCGCCATGGATACCAAAATTTGCAGATGTTCAAGTCTCTTATATAAAGTGACATAGTTTTGCATGTGACCTCTGTAAATCCTCCCATATATATTTTAAATCATCTCTAGTTTACGTATAATAACTAATTCAATGTAAATGCTATGTAAATAGCTGTAAATACAATGTAAATGTTATGTAAATAGTTGCCGGCTCACAGCAAATTCAAGTTTTGCTTTTTGGAATGTTCTGGAATTTTTTTTCCAAATATTTTTGGTTGGTTGAATCTGCAGATGTGGAATCAGTAGATACAGAGGGCTGACTGCATTATTTCACTTAATGGTGTCCCGTAATTTACACAGACTTTTTTCACCCTTTTTTCATTCTTATTTCTTTTCTCCTCTTAATGGATAATATCAAGAAATCTGTCTTCAAGTTTGCACATTCTTTCTTCTGCTTGATTCTGTTTTTGAAGCTCTCTCTTGCATTTTAGTTCCAAAATATTTGTTTAGTTCTTTTTTTTTTTTTTTTTTTTTTGTGGTACGCGGGCCTCTCACTGCTGTGGCCCCTCCCATTGCGGAGCACAGGCTCCGGACGTGCAGGCTCAGCGGCCACGGCTCACGGGCCCAGCCGCTCCGCGGCACGTGGGATCCCCCTGGACCGGGACACGAACCCGCGTCCCCTGCATCGGCAGGCGGACTCCCAACCACTGCGCCACCAGGGAAGCCCCAGTTAATTATTTTGAACTCTTTTTCAGGTAACTCACAGATATCCATTTCTTTATGGTTAGTTACCGGAAAATTATTGAGTTCCTTTGGTGGTGATATGTTTCCTTGCTTTTCCACGTTTCTAGTAGCTTTGCATCGATGTTTGCACATTTGAGGGAGCAGTCAACTCTTCCAGCCTTTTCAGACTGACTCTGGAGGGGAAAGACTTTCACCTGAAGGTGTCTGTGAGAGCTCTGGCAGGAAGGGGTCCAGCACCTCTGATTCTGGGGAAAGCACAGTGGCATAAGCTCTATGCAGCTCCATCAGCTGAGGTAAACTCGGGCAAAGACTGTAGGGGCCCAGACTGCAGAGGTTCTGCAAGTGGCAGTGATACCTAGGGCTGTTGGGGTCCTCGATGGCAGAGGCTGCTGCTGTGGTCTCTCTCTTTTGCCTGTGAAAGGGAGTTCTAGCCAAGGGGATCCATTTTGGTACCAGGTTTAGTGAGCTGGCACTCAGTGGCAGTGGAGCCGGGGTTCTAGGATCAGGCACGTGTGGAACTACCTGGGTCCTGGGGCACAGGTGCACTTGCAGTGATGGTAGTGCCAGTGTCTGAGGTGCAGGCGTGTGTGTATCTTCCAAGGACCCAGGGTCTGAGTTCTTGGGGCTTTTTCCACAGTGATTTGGGCCCCAGGGTGGGGAGAACAGCAGTGGCACAAGCTGTGGGGTGCCAGGGTACAGTAGTGGCTTGGGCTCAGGGTGCAGCAACAGCACATCCTGGGCGTGGTGAGTCAAAGTCCTAGCTCTGGCCCCATGGAACAGGGTGCAGAGCAGCAACAGCTCAGCCTCAGTGGTGCCGAAATTAATCGGGGAATGTAGTAGTAAGAATAAAATACAGGTCTGAACTGAGGGGCGTGGTTTTATCTATAATTAAAGCCTTACTGATTAGGCCAATGGCATAAATAACACACACACAGAATTATATTCAAACTGCAGTATATGTTTTATAGCATATTTATCTTCTTTTGCTTAAGATAAATATTAATCTTTTGCTTTTTAATATTAATTTGCATTCCTTAAAATGTGTAATTTATGATGAACCATAAAAAAGCAGAAGTAAACCAGTTTGGGATTTAAATGTTTCCTCTAGCTTGTTCATTGTCCATATGATTTTTTTAAGCCATATTTTAAAAGTACACCCTTAATTAGTTAATTTCCCCACCAGTGCTCAGTGCAGCAAGTAGAATCAATGTCTGTTTATCCAGGTAGATTGAGATTCCAGTAAAAGGTCATAATTTGGAGCTGAATGAATAAAAGAATGTCAAAATGGGGAGCTAGCTTGATACTCAGTTAAAAAGAAAAAAAAGCCTAAGAACTACAATTGGTCCTTTAAATATATATATATATCATCTTTGCTGGTAACTTTGGGAGACGCTAAACTATCTGAGCTGTTCAATGCATTAACATAGGAGCCAGCAGTAGTAGAGAACAGAGCTCTAGTAAGTAAGAAGTAAAGCTTAAGTGGTATATAGCAGTAAGAGCTGGTTTGGGGGGCGGCGAGGTCTGTGTTATTGATTAATTTATACTTTTCAGTAGCTGGGGAGGTCCTGGCTTTTTCTGGTCAAGGTCTGGGTTTTACTAACTAGGGGTGTCTGTGAATCGTTCATAGGATCTGACAGTAGAGAGTGAGTTGGATACAGAATGTTTCATGAGAACGTGGCCTCTGGAAGGCCCTCACACCAAGCAATGTATAAATTTAGTTTCAGCATTCACAACACAAATAGAGAGAAATTCACAGTTGACACAAAGATGAGTTGTCTTCATCCATCTTCCTTTCAAGTTGCTTACTCTGGAAGGGATGCCAAATTTGGGACATTCCCATAATTACCCTACACAGACAGACAACATACATCCTTTATACATCAAAAGGAAAAAAGCAGTGACTCAGGGTGGAGGACCCTAGGGGATTGGTTTGCTGAAATTGTTCTTCACTAATTACACATGCCCGTTTGTTTCTTCTTTATTTTAGAATTAGAATAGGAAGAACTTATTCCAGAAATCTGGGTCAGCTCTAAACTTTGTTTTCTCATTAAACTTGGCTACTTGAGTGTCTATGTTATCAAATAAGCCTGTCATCTTTTACTTGTTTGCAAACAATAGTAATCAATTATCCGTGAAGGTGACTTGATTTTTGAAAAGTGACCTTTTCAATACTGGAGCGAACCATTTCATATCACCCACCCTGGAAAGATTTAATGTGGTAATTTCTCAGGTGAGCTCAGCCAAGACTCAGTCTTCTCCCGAGCCAAGACTGCTTTTTCAAGGAAGGCTCGCCTCAACCATTTACCTTTAAGAGGAACCCAGCTTTATTCCCAGGTCCATTTATCTCCATGTAAACCATCCCTGTGCTTTCAAAATTATGTAATGTTAAAGGTTGTCACTGTGGTTGTAAACTGTAAAATATCAAGGTTAAGAAGCTGAAAGTATTACTTTGGCGTGAGCCTCTCAAAGGCGGCTGTGGTGGAAGGGGCTGTTTCAAGGCCTGAGGCTCCCCTGCCTGTAGTTGTGGGAAGACACCTTATCCGTTCCTGCAACTTATTTGTGGCTCTCCAAGGAGCTCACTTAACCACTGTTCTCCGGTGCACAATCTTAGGAGCTAGAGCTGGAATTTTCTAGCCTTTGTTAGAATGTTTGCTTCAGTCTGAAACTGCCCTGTGGCACAAAAAGTGCAATGGTAAGATGGAGCTCCCAGGGATCCCTGAGAAAGGAAACTTGGAATCTGCCACTGTTTTCTCATCCTTGACATGCTGATCTGGAGTGAACTGTGTAACAGCATAACCCACCGATGAAATTTCAGCCAGGGCGCCAAAGCCTGACAACCATAGTAAATCCTGTGTAAGCAGGAGATTTGGAGGGAAGGTTTTGAAGTTAATTGAATTTTATGATTAACAGAAAGTTATCTGGAAAACCATTTTTGTTTCACCTCATATTGGTAGAAGTCTTTCTAAAAAGCTTGGGGCCACTTTCCTTTTTTTTTGTATAATTAAAAATAGTCATGTTTTTAGAATTAAACCCTCAGCACCTTCATAACATTATCTTAACCATAAAAGCTTATTCTGTATTTCCTATAATATGGCTACTGAAGGTAAATTTATTGGACCAAAAGTTTACAGACTCCAGAACAGCCCAGAGTTACTAGCTTAAAGGAAAAAAAAAAAAAAAAAATCCCTGATATGAGGTTTTGTCATTTTTTTCCATTTTTCTGAAAACAGATTATAGAAAAGTTCCATTTAATTGAGGGTTATGCATTCTCTGAACGTTGCTGTTCCTAGTTTAAATAATGAAAACTATGGTGGTGAAAAAGGGTATTTTATTCCTAAATCCCGGATTTTAATTCTGCTTCACTCTGGGTCTCATTGTGAGAATGAGGACGAGTCACAGAGGCCCTGTATGGCCCAACTCTTTCAACTCTGAAATGCAGAATATATCTCTTGAGGTGAGAAATCACGCCATTTTACTTTCTTTACTGGAATATATTGCATTATTGCAATTAGTATCTATTTTCCCATTTTTCTTTTATGGGAGTATTTTTATCCCATCATGAATATTCATTTATATATCTATATGTACATGAATGTATATAAAATTATGTAAGATTCAAGTTTTCTGTAATGTCTATAATGTACAGAACTCCTTAGAGATTGCCATATTTGTGGGGGGGGGGTGCTCTCTTAGTATCTGTTCCCATAGCTTTTCGCTGAGACTGTAAATTAGGCCTGGGAAGGATATAATGAGTCAGTAATTTACAGACTATTAAGAGACTTAGTTAGAAGTGATTCTTGGGCATGTCCAATAGAGAGCACATGTTTATAAAGGACAAACAGATTCAACACAACATGTCTTTGGCCTAACCAAGCCCAATCAATTAACAAAATGGGATGTCTTATTTTAGGTATCTCCCACTCCCCCAAAATAGAATCACTAACCACTTGTTAACCACACTGACTTTTTAACAGAGTGGCTGCTAAAGCTTTGCCACCAGAAATGTTCAGATTAAGCACTGTATTAGATTGTAGCCAGCAGAGTCTACAAAACAGGAAGAAAGTTCTGTTTGCTCTTTTGCTTCCTTTCCTGGTTTGACTTGATGTGATAATTCACTGCAGATTTCTTTTTCTTTGACAGAGTGCCTACCGCAGGAATGGGATGGCTTTTCTGGCCTGCTGATGTGACTGTGACTGAGACAACAGGAAAGGCAATGTTATATTAAGGTGATTTCTGTTCCCCTCCTTGGGCAAAATAAAATACAAGTTTACCTTCTCCGCATCCTTGGGAGTGGGTTGGTTTGTTGTGACTATCAACTGGCTGACTCCAGCCCTTTTCCAGCCCCCTCAACGCTTAGTCTTGTTTACTAGATGGGCCATTTAGCCAATTAATGGCAGGATGTTTGGGATGGTGTGTAGGTGGACAAGAATGCACAGCACACAATTTTGAAATTTTAATTTGGAATAGATTTACTGCTCTCAGCTCACATAACTTAAAAGCAGTGACTTTTTTTTTCCTCAGTGTTTAGTCTGTGTTTTATTTGATGCATTTTGTAATCCAGGTTTAGGACAAAGGAAACAAAATTAAAAGAACAGTCAGTTTTCCCCTTGCACTGTCCCACCAACTCTACCTTCTGACATTTGATGTCTAGATCTACATGTATTTTACAGACAAATGTCCATCTTATAAACTCACACTAATCAAAGACCTAATTGGCCTGATGAACTGTCTGTTCCCATCTTCTCTTCCCTTCACCCCACGTGTAGTATATGTGTCATTTTCATGGCCTCTTCCCAACTTTCTGAGTATCTGCCTATCGTGTGTTTTTCCCCTCGTAGACCCTCTTCCCCATCTTCATTTTTCTCCTTCCCCTGTCCCTCCGATCCCCAGGCCCAGCCCTCACACACAACGCTGTACCCATTTAGAAGCAAAGCGGTTAGAATCAACGGATGGGGAGCCAAGTGATCTGCTTTCTCCCTCCAAAGCACTAACACCTAGACTGAAATGTGGGCTGGGCAGTTTCTTGCTGGTAGCAGCTGAGTTATCCTTCTGACATCTATACTTTCTCCAGTAAATGAGGAACTGTAACGAAGCAAACCAAAATATAGCAGTTATATGCAGTTCTTGACTGAACTTGAATTGCAAAGAAGGAAGTTGTTTCTTTAATTCTTTATGAGTTTTGTATAATTTTACTTTTATCATGGTTTCTACACACACTGAGATAGCCTTTGTAAAGAATTAATAAAAACAGAAATGAGAAGCATGAAAGATTTTCCTCCTGTGACCAAATCACAGTGAGGCTCAGCTAATGTGATTGTGCCATATTATTCACATTTGTTAACTATCACTTACCTGTTCTATGTTAGTCCTTCTGGAAAAAATCTTCATGTCAAGAACAAAAAATGCAGATATATAATATCAAAAAATTGCCAAAGGGTTTTGATGTTCCATCTGTGCTTGGTGAAATGTATGATTAAACTTTTCTTTTTATCATCATTCTTATTTTTCTTGGCATCTCTAATCATGGAAAATTATAAGCTTGCAGTAAACATCCTAACTTTTAAAACGACAGCATTTATTGTATTTGGTTTCTGTGCCAGGCTTATAGATGTATAAAATTTTCAGGAGCCGATTTTTCACATCGAAATTCCTCGTCTCCCACATTATACATTTTAAAGTATGCACAAGGCAGAAAATACAGGGTTTAGATTTTTTTTCCCTTCATTTTATTCTACCTGATCTCCTTATAGTCCCAGAGAAGGAAGACTCAACGTACATTTCTCTCAGAAATATGACAGGTCTGTGTTTTTGTTGGTCTGGCGTATGTTTGTCTATCTTGAACAGTCTGACAGGTAATTATTTATAAAATCTGGTTTTGCCCAGTAAGTCCATATAATAACCTTTCACTTTTCATCATAAGCCAGTGAGCTGAATTTAGAATAAAACAAGCTCATTTATGTCTGTCCTGAACCAGCCTAGATGTCCCCGTAATGGCTCAATATTAATATTTGTAATTCTTTTTTTTTTTCTTTTCTACACTTAGGTTCTTTTTCTGACTCTTTCCACAACACTAAATTTGAAGTGAAATAAAATTTCCTTAAGCAGTGAGTATAGGGGAAAAAATTTATAAAGGGAAAGTTTCAGAAAATGTGACTTAAATAAATTTCTTTAAAGATTAAATTGCTATGTAGAATCATAAACTGTCAGAGTGGAAGATGGTCTTAAAGGTCATTGAAAACAACCACTCATTTTACAGATGGAAAATGATGGCCTGAAGAGGGAAGCTGATTTTACCAACGTCACTCAGCAATGCTATGACAGACCAGAGACCAGACCATGGTCCCTAATTATCAGTCTATCTAGTCTTATACTCCACCATACTGGGTTTGCATTAGATATTACCAAGACACATCAGGGTTTTATGGCATGTTTATCTTAGACAATAATCTAGATTTATTTTTTAAATGATTCTAATTATGGACACATCCTAAAGCATAAGCGTTATATTAAAATCTTCTTCAGAGGGACTGTGATACTAATTAAATAATGTGTTATAAGCCAGTTATACATCAATTTTTAAAAAGAGGTCTGTAAGCAGGGGAGAGGGGAATTAACATACTTTGAGCACCTACTTTGTGTCAGGAACCTTACCTTTGGTGGTTCATTTATCTTCCCAATGACTTCGTGATGTTGATGCTAGAATAATGAAAATAAAAACAAAAATAAATAAATGGGACCTAATTAAACTTAAAAGCTTTTGCACAGCAAAGGAAACCATAAACAAAACTGAAATACAACCCACAGAATGGGAGAAAATGTTTGCAAATGAAGCAACCGACAAGGGATTAATCTCCAAAATATACAAACAGCTCATGCAGCTAAATGTAAAAAAGCACCCAAATAACCTAATCAAAAAATGGACAGAAGGTCTAAATAGACATTACTCCAAAGAAGACATACAGATGGCCAAAAAGCATGTGAAAAGATGCTCAACATCAATAATTGTTAGAGAAATGCAAATCAAAACTACAATCACCTCACACCAGTCAGAATGGCCATCATCAAAAAGTCTATGAACAATAAATGCTAGAGGGGGTATGGAGAAAAGGGAACACTCTTGCACTGTTGGTGGGAATGTAAATTGGTACAACCACTATGGAGAACAGTATGGAGGTTCCTTAAAAAACTAAAAGTAGGGACCTCCCTGGAGGTCCAGTGGTTAACACTCCGCACTGCCAATGCAGGGGGTGCAGTTTTGATCCTTGGTCGGGGAGCTAAGATCCCACAAGCTGCACAGTGCAGCCAAAAATTGAAAAAAATCAAATTTAAAAAATTAAAAGTAGAGCTATCATATGATCCAGCAATCCCACTCCAGGGCATATATCTGGAGAAAACCATACTTCAAAAAGATACATGCAACCCCAGCGTTCATTGCAGTACTATCACAATAGCCAAGACATGGAAGTACCCTAAATGTCCATCGACACATGAATGGATAAAGAAGATGTGGTACTTACATACCACATAAAAATATATGGAATATGACTCAGCCATAAAAAACAATGAAATAATGCCATTTGCAGCAACATGGATGGACCTAGAGATTATCACACTAAATGAAGTCAAAGACCAATATCATATGATATCACTTATATGTGGAATCTAAAAAATGATACAAATGAATTTATTTACAAAACAGAACAGACTCAGAGGCTTAGAAAACAAACTTATGGCTACCAAAGGGGAAGGGTGGGGGAGGGGTGGTAAATTAGGAGGATGGGATTTACATACACACATTACTGTACATAAAATCAACAAGGACCTACTGCATAGCACAGGGAACTCTACCCAATACTCTGTGATAACCTATATGGGAAAAGAATCTGAAAGAGAATAGGTATAACTAAATCACTTTGCTGTACACCTGAAACTAACACAACATTGTAAATCAACTATACTCCAATAGAAAATGAAAATTTTAAATAAATAAATAAAAAATAAACAAAAAGTCAGGCTTAATTGTAAATCAAATGTGAATGCACAAAATAGTTTCTATTTCCGTAGGCCTGTGTTTGGGAGATGGAATTTGAAAATAAATAAGTAAATAAACAACTTCTCTTATGGGAAATTGGCACTGCCTTATAGACTTGAGGATAAAGGAAACAGAAATATATTTCTCCCTTCACCTGAATTTGGAAATGCAACTTTCTAAACATGCCATTTTGAGGATATGTCATTAACCTTCTGCCTTCACGTATTACAATAGTTGAGATTCAAAAATAATGTTCCAGTTTTAGAACCAAGAGTTGTTATTTAAAAACCATCAGAAGCACAAATATTTTTTAATGCTGTATATACTTCCTGTATCTGGGGAGGATTCTTCATTTATTACTGCATGTTCTTTGTTCCTATAAAATAATAAACAATCCACATTTAATGCTTTTACCACGTAGAAGAAAAATAAACATAACTTGTGATTCTTGGTCTGAAAGAAAACAATTTTACTTGTCTATAAATTATAAAATTTAATTTTATGAAAAAAATTTTGTATAGTTCCCAAATCAGGTATTTCTTTCCAGTTCATATAACCCCTTATGTAAAACTGAGTCACTACAGAGAAAGTATTTCCTCATCTGCCCTCCTGGAATTTAGATAGAACCTTCCCAAGTTGCATTTAAAGTTCTACCATCAACCATGTATACATCTCATAAAATATTTTATAGTTTCCTGTATGCTCTGGCTGAACATTTCATAGTACATAAACACTTCTGCAAATAATATAAGGGCATCAAGTTGAATATGTCATAGCAGTGGCAGCCACATAAAGCTGATTCTACCTCAATTTATTTCCTTATTTTTATCTTCTTATTTGAAATGCAAGGTGAAACTTGCTGTGCTCTTCTTGTACAGTTGGTTGGGGGCAGGGAAGGGGGGCAGACCAGGGGACTCTAGCAGTTTCAGTGGGGTTGTGTTCATTAAAGCAAAGGCTTTCTGCAGAGGGCATCAAGCCAAGCTTAAACAACAAAACCATGCCTGCAGAAATTGGATGTAAATGTGATGGTTAAATAAGGGCCAGATGGCTTTAAAAACTCAAATATTAAAAAGTCCTATCTCTTAAAGTACGTTTCTAGTGTCGTGACTAGGATAGTGATACTAGAGCACTTTAAAAAGAGAAGAAGAAGAAGAAGAAGAAACAACGAGACTTACATTTGTCTTCTGGAAGAAAATAGCAAATATTCAGCCTGTCATAAGTCATGGGGATTTTGGCAATGGAAGCATAGTTTAAAACAATCAATTCCGACAAAGTCATGAGAAACCCAGATACAGTATTTCACTGTTGGAAACCACTGTAACTCTGTATACAGTATTATATTCATGTTCCCTTTTCTGCTCATCACCACCACTCATTCACTCTTCCCTTTTATTCCAAGGAAGATAAAAATAGAAAAAGATAATAGGAAAAACCAAGAAGCAAGAGGATTACTTATATAACTGTTTAAGTAACAATTTACTTGCTATCAAAAATGATGATTTATTGTATCAGTATTTTAATAATAAGTTTTACATAATAATTGTAGGACACCGTGTGCCACCCTGTATACTAAGCACTTTGTGTGGCTATCTCATTAAATCCTCACAACCCCACTATGAGACATGCATTGTCATTCTCCCTGTTGCCCAGAGGTGATAGAACGCAAATTTAAGAACAGAAGCTTCACTGCCTTATGCAGAAGTGCCCAAGATGGCGCTAGCATTTGTACCCAGCACTTTGACCCCAGAGCTTATGCTCTTAACCACTGTTGTGCAGCACGGATTGTACTAAAGAGTTCTGATAACATATTAAAGAGAATGGCTGCCCTGAACCTAGAAGCACTTCTCTACTAAAAAAACTTGATTACAAGAAAATTTCATTTTAATTTAACATTCCTTCCCTAAGGCCAAGTATTATGTATATAATAGAATATCATGTAATGTATAATAGACTATAATTATATAGAATGATGCCAAGTCCTCTGTAATGTCTTAAACCTTAAGATAAATACATATGATCAATGCACATACTGAGAATCCCTGTAAAACTTATGAGAAAAACTTCCTCAAAAATCCATGTGTACAAAAACTCTCCTTTGTGGAGACCAGATTTCTCCAGAAGGCTCTTATTACATAGGCTACTATTTTATGCTTTCATGCAAGGTATTTATCTCATGTTATAAAGTAATCCCCATCTTGTGTACATGTGTTTGCAGTGGCAGATACAGAAGTACGTATGGCAACCCCTTGCGACTTTATACAAATGTTCCTTTTAGATGTTTGCTTGTTAGTTGTGACATAGTCATTGTTTCTCCTAGCCCAGGATGTGTGTGTGCTTGGGGGGAGTGGTGGACAGAGAAAAGAAGAAAGTGGAAAGTTGCTGAAAACAATTTGAATTAGAAATGATGGTTTTCATAATTCAAAAAGACACATGCACCCCAGTGTTCATTGCAGCACTCTTTACAATAGCCAGGTCATGAAAGCAACCTAAATGCCCATTGACAGACAAATGGATAAAGAAGATATGGTACATATATACAATGGAATATTACTCAGCCATAAAAAGGAACGAAACTGGGTCATTTGTAGAGACGTGGATGGACCTAGAGACTTTCATACAGAGTGAAGTAAGTCAGAAACAGAAAAACAAATACCTTGTATTAACGCATATATGTGGAATGTAGAAAAATGGCACCGATGAACCAGTTTGCAAGGCAGAAGTAGAGACACAGATGTAGAGGACAAACGTATGGACACCAAGGGGGGAGGGGAGGTGGGATAAATTGGAAGATTGGGATTGACATATATACACTAATATGTATGAAATAGATAACTAATGAGAACCTGCTGTATAGCACAGGGAATTCTACTTCACTTTGCTGTACAGTAGAAACTAATACAACATTGTAAAACAACTATACCCCAATTAAAAAAAAGAAAGAAAGAAAGAAATGATGGTTTTCCTCCCTCATCAGTGATTAGCAGCTTCTTTAATTCAACCCTAGGTCTGTTCTGCCTCAGAACAAGTCGCTTTCTGAGTTTTGTTTGTTAAGATGCCAACTAGCAGTACAGCAGCCTGTGGTACTACGTACCTGCAGCTTTCTCCTCTGAATGGCATTGATTTACTTCTTCCAACCACTTTACTTGGGAAAAGTTAATCACTCCTTCCAGACCTGTATGTGCCAATCCATCGAGCAGTCTCTAAGCAGCCGTGGCTCCTGCAGGTTGGCCAGCCACACTTCCATAGGTTTGGCCTGGGAGGAGACAATGAGCCCAGATGGTGCAGGAAGTTTGTGACTTACAGGGCAGCCTAAGCAAGATCAGCATGGTGACAACTTTCCATGGTCCTAATCCCACGGGAATATACCAAATCTAGCGTCCAGATGACAGAAGACCAGAGTGATGCGTCACTGTGTCATGGAGGCACCAACTCTAAACCACAACCAAGCAGTTTTCCAGCTTTCATCCATACCTAAAAGGAGGTCGAGGTGTAAAATCCCATGTCTCTCCAGAACCAGGGAGGCAGATGATTCCTTGTGGCAGCTCCTCCCAAGACTGGCTGTCTTGCATCCCTGGGATGATCACAGAGTGAAGTGGAACCTTGCCTACGTGATCCAGATGGAGACATGCAAGGTCACTTAGGGTGCGTTTCCCCTGCAATGTACAGAGTCATGTGTCTCTGTGAACCATATGAAAAATCCATCTGCCGCTTCCTCCCTAGGTTTTCAAGGTGCTCTCCTTCTCTAGCTCTTTTCCATAAAGCTTCCTGCCTGCCTCAGGGCACAGTGCCTTCTGCATCCTCTGAATTTTTATTCCCCTGTTGGTCTCTATACTTCCTATTTTCTGTCCCTAATCATCTCTCAGTGTGCTTTGTAGCCTGCCTCAAAAAATTAAGAATTTCTTGAGGGCAAGTCTTAAAGCTATACCTCTTTGTAATCGCCACATGCACATATTAGGTATTCAATAAACATTTTTTGGTTGTTTAACAAACATGAGTACAGAATTCTTTCTTTTTCTGTCTTTTTTTTTTTTTGGTTAAGTCTTTGTTTAATCTCTTATTGATGCCTGTTTGACTTATTTGGCTGCAAATCTCAAGAACTATAGATGATCACAGCCTTTTTCTTAAAGACAATAATACAGTGTCTCAGAGAAAGCAATTCAAAGCAGGCCATGAGTCAGGTTTCTTGTGGGCTTTATGAGTAGGTCACTCTGACTACAGTCTTATTTGAAGGGGTTAATGACCTCAGGGAGGGAGGTAGCCTTAGTCACATTGGTATACTACTAAAGACCTAAGAACCTTTGTGTCCTACTTGAATCTATACAAACTTGAAAAAGACTTAGAGACATACTCCATTTTTGTTTATAGCAGCATCTTTGAAAACCTGTTAGGCCTCCCACTAGTTTACTTTAAAGACAACAAGCTATTTTAGGATGAGATTTCCCTAAAGGTAATGGAAATAACACGTTCACTGAACTTAGAGCAAATATGAAGATCTATTTAGACTGAAAATAATGAGATTTTGTGAACCGGTAGCAACAGTTTTTCACCCAACAGTAGCTTGCAGCTAAAACGTCTGCTCTCTTTATCTCTGTTCATTCATTCAAAAAAACTTTTCTTAGCCCCTGTGAAAACCAAACAATCAACATGGTGTCGACAGTTCCCAAACAGTGAAGCAAGGACCTAGGGGGAACCGTAGAGTTCCAAAAAAGGGCTCAAGAAGCCACCTACGGGCTTCCCTGGTGGCGCAGTGGTTGAGAATCTGCCTGCCGATGCAAGGGACATGGGTTTGAACCCTGGTCTGGGAAGATCCCACATGCCACCGAGCAACTGGGCCCGTGAGCCACAACTACTGAGCCTGCGCGTCTGGAACCTGTGCTCCACAACAAGAGAGGCCGTGATAATGAGAGGCCCGTGCACCGCGATGAAGAGTGGCCCCTGCTTGCCGCAACTAGAGAAAGCCCTCGCACAGAAACGAAGACCCAACACAGCCCAAAATAAATAAATAAATAAATAAAATTTAAAAAAAAAAAGAAGCCACCTACATTAAATTATCTATAGATTAAGTATGTTACATGTTTTGCCCATATGGGTGCCACTCTAAATATTTACATACGTGCCATTGTAATTTATAAAATACAAACATAAATTTATTTTAAAATGACACTGAAATCCTTGTAGCTTTTTGACATTACATTTTTTTTTTCATTTAAGAGGTAGCAAAAGTACAAGTTATAGAATGCATGAGTCAGGGAATTTGTTAAGGTTAAAAAGTGATTCTCAAGCTCAAAAAAAAAAAAAGATATCTATTGTCTTCTGTGCTTTTACAGTAACTGCCATTGTCTCCGCAGCCCTTCAGTGGTGAGTAAGTTGTGCCCTCTGAAGGTTTTAAGCTTCTTTAGCTTAAATTGAAGGGTATTTTTTACTTTTGACATTAAGTATCACCCGAACTTTTTTCATATGTCTTATTTTGGGGAAAATTTATGATCTTTTTAACATTAGGAAGTTTTGCTTTTCCTGACATTTTATTACTTTGCATATTTGAAACATTTCAATCCCAGACAATAAATATTATGTGATTATTATTTTCATATGGATAGGCTATTTCCTCCTGTTTTTTCTAACCCCCTTTCCTAGCTAATACTCAAAAACTTATTGATATTAAACTGTGCCATTCAGCTTTTTCAGAATCGTGTATAATGAAAATTGAAAGAAGGGCAGGTTTGAGAGAGGAGAGGTAGTAGTAGTTGAAAATAGATTGAAGTGTGTGGTTTTCTTTCAGTTGGATTTCTAATATTTCTTGTTTGGTTGAAATGAAGATTTATTCTGTAAATCATTTTTATAAATTGACATAACCAGTTATCACATTAAGTGGTATCTTTTTATATCATTATTATGGAAGCTAAATGGGTCTCAACAAAGTGGACGGATGTTAGCTGAGTACACCATGAGAACTCAGTGTTAAAAGCACCCACCTTTAAAAGCTCTCCTCATGGCTCCCTCACCTGCATCAGTTCTTTTCTCAAGTACCTGTTCTTCAATAAGGCCTTCTCTAACCCCCCTTTTAAATATTGAAGCCCTAGCCTCTGCCTTACATACGATATCCCGCTTCCTTGTTTTCCTTTTTTTCACTAACACTTCTGTACCATTTCTTAGACTTATTTATTTTGTTTATTATCTCCACTCTCTAGAATGTAGACTGTCTGAGATTCAGGATTATGGTCTGTTTTGTCCACTGTTGTGTCCCCAGCACTTAGAGCAGGGCCTGACACTAGTGCATGTTCCGTCAGTATTTTCCAACATGAATGATTGATCAGTCCTTAATTCTAAAAATTCTTGCAACACTATACCCATGTCATTGTCCTCTGGTTCTTCTCCAGCCTTTAACTTTCTTCTCACTTCTGTCCTGGCTTGTTGTCTGACTCCATGCCTCAACTATTTGCTTTCCCTTGACTTTCCAAAGTCCTCTGAATTTCTTCAACTGTGTTCTTCAACATAACTCTTTTTGTACATTTTAGTACTTCCAAATTCACAATACATCTTCAACAGAATAAGAAATTTGGCCACCACAAGCAAGAGTTATTATGATGTACTTAGTTTTTCATTAACATTATTTCAAAGTTTTTGATATATTTCACGACTTATTGAATTTTTTTCACAACTCCAAGTTAGCAATTCTTTTTTGGCCGCGCCACGTGGCTTGCAGGATCTTAGTTCCCCGACTAGAGATCAAACCTAGGCCCCAACCGTGAAAGAGCCGAGTCCTAACCACTGGACCACCAGGGAATTCCTGGGTTAGCAGTTTTTTAAGTGCATTTATTTATTACCTCTTATGTTGCAGTCGTTTTTTTTAGACACAGCACATATATTTATTTCTTTTTTAAAAATTAGCTTAATGTAGTATAGTTTACATATAGTAATAACCCCTTTTTAGATGTATGGTTCAATTCAGTGACTTCTGACAAATAAGCACAGTTGTGTAACTGCCACCAAAATCAAGATACATGAATGCCAAAAAGTTCTCTCATGTTTCTTTGTAATTGATCTGCCACTCATCACTAACCCCTGGCAACCACTGATCTGATTTCTGTCTCTGTAATTTTACCTTTTCCAGAATATCACATAAAATGGAATAATTCTATATAAATTTAGATTTAAAGTTTTTGTGCCTTCTTTCACTGAGTGTAATGCTTTTGAGATTCATCCATGTGGTTGTGTGTATCAGTAGTTCATTTCCTTTTCTTGCTGAGTAATATTCCTTTGTGTGGATGCACCACAGTTTGTTTATCCATTATTAAGTGTACCTTTCGATTGTTTCTGGCTATTAAGAATATAGCTTCTATGAACATGGATGGACAGAGCTTTGTGTAGATTTATGTGTTCATTTGTAATGGGTAAACACTTAGGATTGGGATCACTGAGTCATATGGTAAGTGAACATTTAATTTTATAAGAAACAGACAGTGTTTTCCCAAAGTGCCATACCATTTGGCACTACCATCAGAAATATGAGATTTCTAGTTGCTCCATATCTTTGCCAGCATTTGGTATGATCTATTCTGTTGTTTGTTTTGTCTTGTTTTAATTTTAGCCATCCTGATAAGCAAATAGTGGTATCTCACTAGGGTTTTACTTTGCTTTTCTCTGGTGACTAATGATACTAAGCACTTGCATGTATTGGTTTACCATCCATATATTTTCTTTGTTGGTTCAAATCTTTTGTCTATTTTAAGAAATCAGTTGTTTGTCTTCTTATTACAATATAAGAGTTCTTCATATATTCTTGGTACAGAAATGTGTTTTTCACATATTTTCTCTGAGTCTGAGGCTTGACTTTTCTTAAAGAGTTTTTGGAAGAGCTGAAGGTTTTAATTTTGAAGAAGTTTGATTTATCAATTTTTATTCTTTTATGGATCATACTTTTTTGTGTCTTATCTGAGAAATCTTGATCTAACCTAAGCTCACAAAGGTTTTCTCCAATGTTTTCTTCTTGATATTTTAAATTTCAACTTTTGCTTTTAGGTATTTGATTCATTTTGAGCTTACTTTTGTATATGGTGCAAAGTAGGGTTTAAGATCCCTTTTTTTTTTTCTTCCCCTGCACATGGATGTCTGTTCCAACACCATTTTTTTGAAGATTATTCTTTCCTCATTGAATTACCTTGACACCTTTGTCTAAAACCAATTGACCATATATGTGTGGGTCCATTTTGGATTCTGTTTTGTTCCATTGATCTATATGCTTATCCTTAGCACCTCACTGTCTTGATTACTAAGTCATGAAATCAGGTCTTATGAATCCTTCAGCTTTTCCTTTTCAAAATCTTTTTTTATTCTAGGTTCTTTGATTTTCCATATTTCTACAAAACACTTGCTAGGATTTTGACTGGAATTGCTTTGAATCTATAGCTCAATTTAGGGAGAATTGATACTGTATTAGGCCTTCTAATCAATGAATGTGGAATAGCTTTTCATTAACTTAGGTCTTTTCTGATTTCCTTCATCAATGTTTTATAGTTTTCAGAATGTAAATCCAGTACATATTTTATTAGATTTATCCATAGATATTTCAATTTCTGGTTCATTGCTAATATATAGAAATAAAACCAATATTTGTATATGAACCTTTTTGCCTGTAACCTTGCTGATCTCACTTATTAGCTATAATAGTTCTCAGGGTTTTTTTGTTTTGTTTTCTTTTTGTGTATTCTTTGGAATTTTCTACATAGATGATTGTTATTTGCAAATAAAGACAGTTTTTTTTCTTTCTTTCTAATCTGTATACTTCTTATTTCTTCTTCTTGCCTTATTGCAGTGACTAGCATCTCCAGTACACTATTGAATAGTCATGGTGAAAACAGACATCCTTGCCTTTTTCCTGAATTTATGGGGAAAACATTCAGTCTTTCATCATTAAATTAGCTGCAAGATTTTCTTAGATGCTCTTTATCATATTGAGGGAAGTTCCTTTTTTTTTTAAATAAGTTTATTTATTTATTTATTTTTGGCTGCGTTGGATCTTCATTGCTGCACGCAGGCTTTTTCTAGTTGCGGCAAGCCGGGGCTACTCTTTGTTGTGGTGCACGGGCTTCTCATTGCACTGGCTTCTTGTTGCGGGGCATGGGCTCTAGGCGTGCAGGCTTCAGTAGTTATGGCACACGAGCTTCAGTAGTGGTGGCTCACAGGCTCTAGAGCGGAGGCTCAGTAGTTGTGGTGCACAGGCTTAGTTGCTCCACGGAATGTGGGATCTTCCCAGACCAGGGCTCAAACCCGTGTCCCCTGCATTGGCAGGCAGATTCTTAACCACTGTGCCACCAGGGAAGTTCCTTTCTATTCTTAGTTTGCTGAGTGTTTTTATAATCAATGGATGTTGAATTTTATCAATGGTTTTTCTGCATCCTTGGAGATGATAATATAGTTTCTCTTTTTTTGGTGGTACATTGCATTGATTGATTTTTTTATTTAAGTATAAATGACTTACAACATTATATTAGTTTCAGGTGTACAACATAGTTATTTGATATTTATTTACATTACAAAATGATTATTGGGATGCATGTATCTTTTTGAATTAGCATTTTTGTTCCCTTCAGATATATCTGATTTATCTTTTTTGGAGTTTATAGAATTTCTTGAATCTGAGGCTCGATGTCTTTCATCAATTTTTTTTAACATTCTCAGCCACCATTCTTCAAACATTCTTCTAGGATTTTAATTACATGTATGTCAGACTTTTCACCATGTGCAAGATGTCTCTTCTGCTCTTTTTGGAATTTCCCATCTCTTTTTCTCTCTTCTTTATTAATCTGGATATTTTCTACTGACTGACCCATCTTTATTAATCTTCTCTTTTGCTGCACCCAAAATTCTATTAAGCCCATCTAGTGAACTCTTAATTTCAGGGTTTTTTTTCAGTTATGCAATCACCATTTGATTCTTTTTTTTTTTTTTTGGCTATGTTGGGTCTTCGTTGCTGCACATGGGCTTTCTCTAGTTGTGGCAAGCGGAGGCTACTCTTCTCGTTGCGGCACACGGCCTTCTCATTGAGGTGACTTCT
The DNA here is from genome assembly GCF_964341445.2 of Mesoplodon mirus. Classification (NCBI taxonomy): domain Eukaryota; kingdom Metazoa; phylum Chordata; class Mammalia; order Artiodactyla; family Ziphiidae; genus Mesoplodon; species Mesoplodon mirus. The sequence continues at coordinate 76,435,526 of NC_138988.1, read as the reverse complement.
TCTGTGGAGCACAGGCTCTAGGCATGCAGGCTTCAGTAGTTGTGGAGTGTGGGCTTCAGTAGTTGTGGCTCCCAGGCTCTGGAGCACAGGCTCAGTAGTTGTGGCGCACGGGCTTAGTTGCTCTGTGGCATGTGGGATCTTCCTGGACCAGGGATTGAACCTGTGTCCCCTGCATTGGCAGGCAGATTCTTAACCACTGCACCACCAGAGAAGTCCCCATTTGATTCTTCTTTAAAAATTTTATTTTAAAAAGTCCCTTTCTGATGACCCCAGTGTCTGGGTTGCTTATAGACCTGCTTTTGTACTCTGGGATTTTTTCCTCTTAGTTTTCAATCACTTTGTTCTGTATCCCACTATGCCTAGGATTTTTTTGCTGAATACCAGACCTTGTATGTGAAAAAATGTAGAAGCTCTGGATGATGATTTCTTCCAGAGAGGATTTAATTTTCTGGCAAGCAGATAGGGATGTAGTCAGATCAAGGTTGATCTTTTTCTACTTTGCCCTTATTCATAGAAGGTATACCTAGGGTCTCAGCTGAGAGCCTGTGGTGTTTACCAGACCCTTCAACCTTGGTGAGCACTGAAATCCAGCCCCTGACTCCCTGGACCCATAAGATGGATGAAATTTCTGCTCACCTCATTTGCCTCCCAGCTTCTACTCTTATCCCATACATGTGCAGCTTTGGAGTTGACATATATTTCAAGGAGAAATTTCATGTAGAATTATAGGCTCACTTCTCTGCAGTTACCTCCTGTCTGAGATTGTGGTCCCTCATTACCTCTGTACCTCAGCCCCAAGCTCCAACCTCTGCCTCTCCAGCCCAGTGAGACTGCCGCAAGCCCTAGACCACTGCTTCCCATGCCACTTCTCTTACTCTTACATTTAATTGGCAAATTCCCTGAAGGAAAAAATGAACTTTCCTCTTCTTCAATTTCTAGTCCCTCAAACCCTGACTGCCTTGGCTTTTTACTGATGCCTCAAATAAAGTGTGCTTCCCAAAGATGTCCACATTCACATCCCTAGAACCTGTGAAGATGTCACATAACAAAAGGGAATTAAAGTTGCAGGACTGGAATTAAGGTTGCTGATCAACTGATAATCAAGGGAGATTATCCTAGGTGATCCAGGTAGGCCCAATCTAATCACATGAGCTCTTAAAAACAGAAGAGGGAGGCAGAAAAGTGGGGAAGATAGTGTGACATCAGAAGGACTTGACACTGCTGGCTTTGAAGATGGAGTAAGGGTGTCATGAGCCAATGAATGTGGTGGGCCCTAAAATGGCTCTTGTAGCCGGTAAGAAAACCGGGACTTTGGTCCTACAGCCAAGAACTGAAAACTCCCGACAATCGGAGCAGGAAGTGGTTCTCTCCTACAACCTCCAGAAAGTAACATACCTACCAACACCTTGATTTTAGTCCACGATACCCATAGCAGACTTCTGACCTATAGAACTGTAAGGTAATGCATTTGTGTTTAAGCTGCTAAATGTGCGGCAATTTGTAACAGCAGCATAGAAAACTATTACACAATTGTTTTGCATTTTGTCCAGCTTTTCTAATTGTTCTCAGGTCAACGATTAGTCTCGATCTATCAGTCAGAGTACCGTCAGAGTCAGAACCACTGTGCTTATGGGATAAAGGTTTTATTATAGGAATCAGATCTTCCAGAGCTGTGGGAGGATTTGGGAAAGTGAAACCCTAGGAAGGAAGTTGGAGGATCAGAGAAAAAGTCCACAACCCATCAATTTGGGAAGCAAAGCACAACCACCTGACAAAGTAGCTGCAGAGTGACAGCTCACAGGAAGCCATGCTTCTGTAGAACTGCTACCTCTGTGGGTCTACCACCAAGTGTCTGGTAGTGAGCTTGGAGCCTCTGTTGGGAAGTAGGATCCTCAGTCAGGAAGAAGAGCTGGATGGAGAGTGGAGGAAAGGGAGGGTAAGCTAGAACCACCAGCACTTCTGTGGCGGTAACTGCATCTAACCACAGTGAACTTCACAGGTTAGTAACTGCTTCACTGCCATCTTCCAAATCTTGCATAAATTTCTTTTTTGGCCAGCTCTACTCAGAACCATATAGGGAAGGGAATTCTGGAAATGTAGTTTCAGTTTCACCAAGTTGACACAGTACCAAATAGTCTACCCTTTGTCAACTTGGTATCCATACACCATACACTTTTAACTGTATTATTAAATCCTCCAAATAAAGACAATAGCAAAATGCTTCCCCCTAGCATGATGCATGCTAACCCTCTCCTCCAAAGAGGATATGAATACCTTTGTGGTCTTCCTCCTGAAAATCTATAACCTCAGTCTAATCATGAGAAAAGCATCGAACAAATCTCAGTTGAGGGATATTCTACAAAACACCTGCCTGTACTCAAAACCATCAAAGTCATCAAAAACAAGGAAAGTCTGAGAAACTATCACAGCCAAGAGGAACCTAAGGAGACATGTCATAAGTAAATGTAATGTGGTGTCCTAGGTGTGATTCTGGAACAGAAAAAAGGACATTAGGTAAAAACTAAGGAAATCCAAATATAAGCATGGGCTTTAGTGAATGATAACGTATCAAAATTGGTTCATTAATTGAAATAAATATACCATACTAATGTAAAATATTAATAATAGGAGAAACTGGGTGTGGGGTATATAGGAACTTTGTATTATCTGTGTAATTCTTTTAATAAATATAAAACTATTCTAAAATTAAAAGTTTATTTTTTTAAAAAAAGGATATAGTCCAATATGACACATCCATTTGGGGTGATGTTTGTTCTTTTCTATGAGTTGATATCCTGCAACTTAAATACTGAGATATATGGCTAACCACTATTAATACCTGATAATAGGGGAAAGGGAGAGGGGGAAATAATAAAGAATTGTTTAATACCCAAATAAATACACTGTATTCACCTTAAAGTAAGGAGACACTCATAACCACTCCTGTCATCATTTCTGTAACAGGTCCAGTGGTCATAGCTAGTGCTTATAACTTCCTTCTTCCACAAGCCAGTTCATACTCCCTTAGCCCTCAGTAAACACCTCAGGTGGTATGGTTCCTTGCTTGATGGGGTGAGCCTGCCTCTTTCTGTTTCAGTTATATTTTGCTGTATAACAAATCCCCCCAAAACTTAGTGGCTTAAAACAACAATGATTTATCATTTCTCACGATTCTGGGGAGTCAGAGATTCAGGCAAGTCTTGGCTAGGTAGTTCTGCTCCGTATGGCATCATCTGGTAGTCATCAGCTGCATTCAGTGGGCAGCTGAGCTGGACCAGAAGGATCAAAAAGGCTTTGCTCATCAGTTTGGAGATTTGGAGCCTCAGAGCTCTACATGATCTCTCCTTTTGCTTCTGACAACCTTTGGCTTCCTCACACATGATAGTTTCAGGGTAGTTGCATTTAAAAGACAACTGGCTTCACACAGATGGCCAACAGGCACATGAAAAGATGTTCAACATCGCTAATTATCAGAGAGATACAAATCAAAACCACAATGAGGTATTACCTCATACTGGTCAGAATGGCCATCATCAAAAAGCCTACAAATAATCAGTTCTGGAGAGGGTGTGGGGAAAGGGAACCCTCCTGCCTCTGCTGATGGGGATGTAAATTGGTGCAGCCACTATGGAGAACAGTATGGAGGTTCCTTAAAAAACTAAAAATAGAGTTGCCATCTGATCCAGCAATTCCACCCCTGGGTATATATCTGGAAAAAATGAAAGCACTAATTTGAAAAGATAATGTGCACCCCAGTATTCATAGCAGCACTATTTACAATATTCCGAGACATGGAAGTAACCCAAGAGCCTATCAACAGATGATTGGTTTAAGAAGATGTGGTATACACATACAATGGAACACTAATCATCCATAAAAAAGAATGAAATATTGCCATTTGCAGCAACATGAATGGACCTAAAGAATATCATACTAAAGGGGTGTAGGCATGGCTTCTCCTACTCCCAGGGTCCTCCCGTGTGAGGAGGGGGCCTCAGTGCCCCTAGAGGCACTCCATCTGTGGCCCAGGAAGCAGTAACTTCAGGGCAAGAATGTTCTGGGCATTTGTCCAAATGCCCAGCTGGTCAGGTGTGATGCTGGTGCACCTCTGCACCACGGCTCTCACACTTTTATGGCCACGATCATTTATAAAGCACATGGGGAAGTGTGTGTGTGTGTGTGTGTGTCTAGGCTCATCCCTCAGAGATTCACATCCAGTAGTTGGGAGAGACCAGAAATGGACATGTTTTAAAAATGAGTCCTTCCAAGCAACGTGGATGGACCTAGAGATTAAAACACTAAGCGAAGTCAGTCAGACAGAGAAAGACAAGTATCATATGATTTCACTTATATGTGGAATCTAAAAAACAATACACATGAACTTACTTACAACTAATGTCCTTTTTCTGTTCCAGAATCACACCTAGGACACCACATTACATTTTAAAAGCTTGAGACTTATCCAAATGGCCCTCCAGTTGGGTTTTTCCAGTTTTCATTCTCATTAACAATGTTTGAAAGTCAGTTTCCCTGTGCCTTCACCAACACTAGATATCATTACCTTTTTTAATCTTTTCCAGTTTAAAGAAGGGGAAGGTCTGACCACTGCATTTATTTGCATTTTTGAATACCATTGAGGTTGAATATTTTGAATGTGTTTATGGCCATGTGTCGCCGTTCTTTTTTGAATTGCCTAATCTTGTACTTTGCCCATTCCCCTCTTGGGCTATTCCTGGGTTGAGTGCTGATGTTGGTCCGAAAACTGGGTTACTAAAGTTTAATTGACCTCAAACAACCCAACTAGGTTTTTAAATATTATGAATTACTCTCACCCAAAAACTATCTATCTCCATTTCCATTTGTTTATTCTCTACTTCCCTAGATCATATCACCTTTTTCAGTTCTTTCTTTTCTCAGATTCACAATATTAGAACTGCAGAATCACCTCATTTTTCAGTTGAGGCTTTTGACGACAAAAGAGGAAAGGGTCTTGTCCTTTCTAAAGGTGGGGAGTCTATTCAGTTTGAATGCATGGAACCTCTCTTTTGGCTCCTGGTCAAAACTACGCCAACAATGCATTTAGCCCCTTTACCAAAAGGGTTGTGTCCTTGTGTCTGGCACTAAGAAATTCAGTCTATCCATAACTTTTGCCTCATGAATAACTCAGATCCTAAATTCCCCCTGCCCCTACTTGGCTGTGTGACATTTTATAAATTGCTTTAACTTTGGGGCCTTGGATTACCCATCTGTTAAGTGGGAGCACTGAACTTCTACTCAATGATTCTGAGACACACTTTTTACTCTTGAAGTCTGTTTTTTAAGAGGGTATTAGAGAGAATGGATTAGGGGAAACCAGCATAGGTGAAAGTTGACCTTTAAGAAATTTATTTCGGCCTACAATGTCTATTTTTGAAGGTAACCTAATCAAAGCTTTTTAAAAATAGTTTTTAATTATAGGTTTGAAACTTTGTGTTATTTGTAATACCTTTTTAGAAGCATGAAAATAGCATTTCTCTCTGTACCAGCTTTGTGCTTTCCCATTTGGTAAACACTGATTTTATTTCTATCTGTTGCCTGTAGGAGTAGACCAAGCCAACTCAGTACTTCCTGTTTACCTCCTGGTCTTACATATGGTAGATTGCCACAGACCTGCTCTCAAAATAAGCTTCCTTGGTTTAATTCTGCATTTTCTGGTTAGACAACTGGCCTGTCAATACTTGAACAATGAAACAATTTGGCTACTGAAGACTTGTTCTGACATTCCCCCTTCAAATTGTCAGTGAAAAGGAAAGTCACTTAATGTAATGGCAGGGATAATGTAATAGTAGGATTTACATTTAAATGGGGGCATCACACAGTACCTTTCATTTGAGAATATCAAAGCATTTCCAACTCTTAAACTTGGAATGTGTGACGTTGGCAAACACAAAGATAGTAAATAACCTGATTTCCTCTGGAGATTCTCAGTGCTCTAAATATCTATTTTTTAAGGAGGAAGATTGAATGTTATGTGTATTGAGTGAATAGAGTGTAAGCTTAGAAATAGTTTATGTTCCCATCATAGTTTATTCTGCTGAGCATAAATCATCAGCGCCAACCATAACTTACCATTTACTGGAGCTTTTTCGGTTGTATTACACTTTTCAGTTGTATTACACTCATGTCAGACACACCTTCGTACAAGTCCCTCCAAGGTCAATAGTTTAGAAATTCTGCCTCTTCCATCCCCTTCTCCACTCAACACTTATGGAAATATATGCTAATTGGAACAGAAGCAGCCTACACAACTAACAGGGTTAGACCACTCTCAACACAAGATTAATGAAACATAAGTTTAGGGTAAAAATAACATTTTTCAAGCCCTAAGAGTGTCGATGCCAAGTAAAAGCCAACAGCTCTCCAGGATCAGTCAAATCCCACGCTTTGCCCTCCTTCAACTTTGCTCAACGGAGTTGAAGAAAAGAGGAAATCCTGTACGCCCACTGTTGCTCTGGCCACTGTTGCCACCCTCTGGCCCTCCCACCTTCCCTGAAGCCACAGCTCAGCAGTCACCATTGTGGAAAACAGGACTGCAGACTCAAGGTGCAGAATGAGACTCTACACATTGTTTACTGAGGTGACACGCAAGCAGGAATGATGAGGCACTTGAGCACAGGTAGCTACCTGTATTCATGGCTGGCCTTTGTAGGTGTGAGATTCATGTCCATAAGAGGGCATTTAGAGACCACAGATATTTAAAGTGACAGATATTGGCAAGAAGTTGAGTTTTTGAAGTATTCTACATTGCTGATTTGTGACTGAACCATGGGTTAAGAGACATCTAGAGCTATCAGAGGCTTAGAGAACAGTATTTGCTCAGAGGGAGAAAAGGCTAAGGATCTTATCAGTTTGCTGAGACTGGAATTGGCATCCTGTGTGACAGATCTGTAATACTGGGGGTGAGGGGGCTGATTTCCTTTTAGATTTCCAGGATCTTTCAGGATCCAAAGGCAGCCTTCACCTCTGGATACTCAGCTCTTTATAGACACCCTGAATTCTTCCAAACTGACCAATCACACTGGAAATAAATTTTACACACTTAAGAAGTGATACTCGGGCTTCCCTGGTGGTGCAATGGTTGAGAATCTGCCTGCCAATGCAGGGGACACGGGTTCGAGCCCTGGTCTGGGAAGATCCCACATGCCGCGGAGCAGCTAGCCCCGTGAGCCACAACTACTGAGCCTGCGCGTCTGGAGCCTGTGCTCCGCAACAAGAGAAGCCGCGATAGTGAGAGGCCCGTGCACCGCGATGAAGAGTGGCCCCCACTTGCCGCAACTAGAGAAAGCCCTCGCACAGACAGGAAGACCCAACACAGCCAAAAATAAATAAATAAATAAGACCACATATTAAAAAATAAATAAATCTTTTTTTTTTAAAAAGTGATACTCGTTCGCATCTAGTACCCAGATCTTAGTTTCTAAGTATTCTCCACTGATATTCAGGCTCCTTGTTAAAACAGCTGATTCCAGGACTGGGGCAGGGAAAGAGGCCTTGAAAAATTAGCCTGGAACATCCTAATTCACCAGAAAATAAAGAGTTGCTCAAAGAACCACAGGGAAATATAAAAAATGGGAGCTTGAAGAGGCTCCCACTGGCTAAATCTGGGAAATTTTGATTATAGTAATGGATTATCATGCATAGAATAAGATAAATAATTGTGAGTTCATACAATATAAATGAATAAATAAATAGAGAAAGTGAAAGCTCTTCTTTGCCATAGAATGCCAACTAATAAATATAGCTGGAGTTATGGCATTAAAAGATCATCAGTGGGGGAGAAAGACTGATAAGGAATAGAAATTTACATAGTCTCAAATTATCTCCCCACAAATTACCTATTAGTTACAAAGGAAACAACAACAACAAATCTGATGTTCTTTCAGTTCCTTGTAAATATTGTTAATTAAATTTTTTTATTGTTTTGGTTCACAAATGTTAAGCATTTCTTTTGCTTGAATATTATCTTTCTTGAGGTCACGCCATTAAATAAGAAATGCAGACAGAAATTCATATATAACAGTTCAAAGAATACCTCCAATGATGACAAATCCTTTGATAAGATACACTTTGGGTAAATGCCTAATCCCACTCTTTTTGTTCAGACCTAATAAAATCGTTCTCCCCTCCGAAAGCCAGATCAGCTAACCCCGCAGCACAGCAGAGACATAAAGGAGCAGAACCCACACACCCCCTCATCCCCTGCACTTGGATTAGAGGGAGCCCGAGAGCTACAGCACTGGGTGGGCAGAGAGGTGGCCCTTCCAGGTGGGCCACTGAACTACATCTGGTGCCTCCCCTAGGGAGGATCCTGACCTTCTTTACTTCTCCTTTTGTTCTCTGTATAAGACCAGAAACACTGTTTCCAGTTACTGTGGTGTTTAGGTATCTGTGGCAGGCAGGATGCTGGTGTCCAGAGACGGCAGGTGGGGTAAACAGAACCCCTAGATATTGCTGGCTCAGCTGGGCTCATGGCTACCTGGTTACGTGATGAACTGCACCAGCATTCCAGGGAGACAGGACAGACACCTCGAAGACTACATTCAGACACTGAAATACACACCCACCAAACAGCCATCCCAGACCTCTAATCTTACTTTATGACCAAACTATAATTACATTACAGCAATTACTTGAATATTACATTTTTATTACTGTTATGTCATTATGTCTACTAGGAAAAAATATGCCTACTTTAAGCAGTAAAATTCTTAATGACTCATTTAAGCTCTTTAAGCTCATTTAAGCTACCTGAAACCCCTCACTTAAACATTTTGGCCAAAATAACTTTTAGAGCCTGGTGGGAAGAAGAGGGTTAATCTCCATCTATATTGTTGCCCAAAAAGCAAGAAAACTTTCACTAGTGGATGTACTTCTAGAGATTAAAAAGTTCCAGCCAAGGCTGATCAGAAAGTTATGATAGTTACACTTAAGAGCTGTGTTTATAAAGCCATCAGTTCTTTATCATCTATTGATCAGTTCCAACTACTGACAAAAAGTAGAGAACTCAGGAAACATCCATGTCTCCATCCTCCAAATGTGTGGAGGCATATTTCCCATACTTCCAATGTCAAGCAGGAAGATTCTTTAGAGGCCAGCTTGGCCCATTTTCCAGCCCTTTCTCTGGAAGCCAGTGGTTTATTTGGAACTCACAAAGGATGCTCCTCAAATAGTTACTAATGTAAGTTACATTTTCTAATCATTATATTTTACTTCATTACCTCTTTTTAGGTAGTGTCTCATTAGGCCTGATCTTGCTGAAAGATTCCAAGCTGTCAGACTCAGTATATTTTCTCAGCAGGGGGTCCTTTGACCCTAACCACTTTGCAACTTAACCGTGTCCCTTTCCCAAGCAGTGCAGGCCCAGACAAGCATATGATGCCTCTCGTCTCAAAAATAATTCTATACTTTGAGAGCCAGGATTCAGGCCCTTGAATTTGGGGAACTTACCATATGAGCTGATGAGTCAAAATATCCAGTTTTAACCACTTTTGAATTTTTTTACACATACATTTATCCCTAAATACTCTGTACATTGAATAAGCACTTTCCTACAAGAAAATGAAGCAGCTAACAGGTTTTGCTTCCCTTAGGTAAACCAAGCCCAAGGTTTGTTTTTTGCTTCATTTTTTAAAAAGTCCTTTTGGCAAATATATGTCCTCTATGTTACTGTGTAAAATTCAGTGCCTAATTCTAAAGTTATGTACATCTGCCAGACATATACGCTGTTAAACATTCATGGCTGCCTACCAATGTGAAAGGTATTACCAGGTCTATTTTTAACATTGTTTTGGCAAGGCTGTAGCTGTGGAAAAAAAAAATTCCTATAGAATTCTTAATGAGAAAACTGAATGATTCTTTGAAATGTGGTTGTGATTCCCTGACTTATTCAGCGGTGATGTCACAGGTGCTGAGAAGCAAGAAACAGTAGGCTCGCTCGTTTGCCAGCGCGCTCTCAAGATGCACCAGAGGGGAAATGAAACTCATCTCGCATGTGGTTTGTGCTGAGCTCTGCTTCCCGCCACTGCTCCGGGGGTCACACAGGCCCCTGCTCGGGACATGTCTCACACACTCGGTTTGTCATCCCCGTGAGCCTGTGTCATGGAAGGGTGTGCTGTTTGCATGTGTTTCTTATAGAACTTGATTGGCCCGCTGGCCTTTCTTCTGTTCATTACCCACATTTGTCTTAGAAAACAGCCACCTTGTTCTAGCTGTTGGAGAAAGACAAGGCTTTCCTCCAGCTCACCTGAGTCCCCTCGGTCGCTTAATTAGCAAGTGGCAAGAAGTTCAGAGAAGTCTGTCAGGACAGGAGAATGTGCTCCGGCCTCCTTGTCACCTAATTTGAATCCTGGGCCACACTCTTGGGCAGAGGACACAATGGCACATCAGGTATTGTCCTGGTCAGGTCTCAGGTGGGTTTGTAATATTAAAAGAATAATATAATATTAGTGAATGTGAGGCAGTATCTGAAAGGAAAGCCAACGTTCCCTTGACGTTTATAAAAACATTATTGTAACAAGTGAATTCTTTCTGTGGAATCTGTTAAACTAATATGCAGTAAATATAATGGTTCAAAGTCAAAATCCCATTCTTGATTTATGGATTTACCAAACTAACCTGCCAGACTCTCATCCTTCTTGCAAAGGCAAAGCTACAGAACCTTTCCACAGTCACACTTCAATCTCCGGCTACACATTCCAATCCCAGACCTGTCGCTGGCACCACGAATGTTTTCCCCCTTCTCCTGATGTCGTCTCAACATCTCAGGGTCGTTGGCGTCTTCTGAAGACCGTAACCCTTATGCAGTCGTTTATGGGACCAGCTGGTGACCTCACACACTCCCCAACTGTGCTGCAAACCATTTCAACACAACCCCATGCCTCGGAGTTTTGATAACTTGACCTGGAGCTCCTGGGTCTGTAGCAACTTGGGGGCAGCTCGGTACCTGCTAAGGTATTGCTTCCCCCACCCCCGGCCCCCCAAAAGGGCTGTAAAAGGTTAGGGTTCTGAGAGGTGGGCAGAGGCTGTGGCACACACACTCCTGGGCCCACAGAAGAAGGCCTCTTTCCTCCTCCCTGGCACATGTTCGTTCTGATGCCTCCTTCGCTAAGGGCCCTGTGCTCCAGACCAGCAGCCACAGCATGAGGGGCCAGGATTGGGGTGAAGAAAAGAGATGCCTAGGCATCCTCATAAGGACGCTGTCCTTCCCCTCACACATCATCCGCTGCCCGCAGCCCAGCTCCCCTGAAGCCCTGGAGGGGCGGCCACGGGCAGAGTGAAGCTGACTCAGAAATGCCCCCTTTGCGCCTCTTTTGCCAGTAGCTGAACTTCAGCAGCAGAACTTGGTCTTTCGGGAGTCTCTTTGGGAATCGCTGGGTCTTCTGCTTTTAACAGCTAAGTGAAGCAGTATCCCCTTATAAAAGGAAAAATGCCGCTTCAAGATTTGCTCAAGACAGAATGATGACACTTGGCAAGTCCAAAAAGAAGAATACTTCGCTGCCCGCTCTCTGCTCCCAGATGTTTGGATCACCGAGAAATGGTACAGCCAGGGTGAGGGGGTGCGAACTGCTTGTTTATTTGGCGTCTCCTTGGGGGGTTATAAAAAACAAACAACAAAAAAACACACACAAAAGCTCGACACAATAAATAAACCATTGACAGTAACCTAAGCCGAAGCGCTCCTGCGAGCTTCTGAGCCTGTCTGTTTGTTGCTGTTCTGCAATTAGCTGAGGATGCTCATGGATTGTGCTAACGCAGCACTGAGCCCCGGGCCAAACACCTTCTCAGGTTTTTTTCCCCTCTGTGTTTTGCTAATCCCTGGATGAAACATAATCGCAGAGCAATGTTCAAGGTTGGACGCAACAGGGAGGAACTCGGTGTTGGCTCCCACCCAGTGGAAATAACATGCCATTGGACTTGACAAGGCAGGAGGAAGGATGTTAAACAAATACACTCCCTCCAGCCCTCCTAGCAATGGCTCGCCGCTCTCCACAGAAGCCCCAAGTTTCCCCAAGCTGCTCACTCCGCTCCCAGGTTTCATCACCTGAGATATGTTGTATAAGATAAATAGGGAGGCCAACGAGCAAAAATTCCAATCAGGAAAAGAACGGAAAGAGAATTAAATCATTTATTCCCCTCTAGGGCAAAATTAAAGTAACAAAAGTATTTGTATATAATAAATATATAATTATACATAATAATTAAACTCCAGCCACTTGCAGTCATCATTCTTTTTCCCTTTCTCTCAAACCAGAGGAAAACATTTCTCCTTATTGTGATTTCAGGTGCAGACTTCTGAATCAGAAGTTCCAGGTACCACCTGACTCCCTGTCATCTTGTGTTCTGATGACAGCATGGGAAAGGGCATCAGAGAATGGGACAGAATTTTCTCCAGTGAACAGAGAGAGAAGCCTGTCTAAAAGTACTCATCTGTTCCACATAAAGTTACCTAAAATATACACACACGCAAGTGTATGTATTTGTAACTCATTTAATCTTTTTTAAAATAAATTTATTTTATTTATTTATTTTTGACTGCATTGGGTCTTTGTTGCTCCTCGCAGGCTTTCTCTGGTTGTGGCCAGCGGGGGCTACTCTTCGTTGCGGTGCGCGGGCTTCTCATTGCGGTGGCTTCTCTTGTTGCGGAACACGGGCTCTAGGCGCACGGGCTTCAGTAGTTGCGACGTGTGGGCTCAGTAGTTGTGGCTCGCAGGCTCTAGAGCGCAGGCTCAGTAGTTGTGATGCATGGACTTAGTTGCTCCGCGGCATGTGGGATCTTCCCGGACCAGGGCTCGAACCCGTGCCCTGCGTTGGCAGGTGGATTCTTAACCACTGCCCCACCAGGGAAGCCCTCTCAGTTAAGCTTTACAACAACGCTCTGAGATTGATAGTTATTTTTATTTTACAGATGGAAGTCTGGGGTTCAGAAGGGTTTAAGACCACACAGATACAACCATGGAATGAACTGGAGATGTCCATGTGGTTCTAGACAGAAAAGCGGGCTCTGAGGAGTCAGGGAGGCAAAGCTAGAGGTTAAAGACAGTAACAACAGCAAATCCCCCTACTGTCAGGAGACTAACAAGCAAATAAATAATAAATAATAGAACCTGGCCTCAGTGCTCAAACTTTTCCTAAGGAGCTTAGAATGCGCTCAGAGGTGATCTTGCGTCTTGTCCAGTTACAGTTGAGTTGCGTTGTAGGTTTGCCTGAGGGCATTGTCATAAACTTGTGCTGAAACCAAACCTGGAGCAGGTCTCCCCTCTCCTGTCGGTCCAGCTCTCATGAAATCAGATGTGATGGAACCAGGAGGAGAAGCATCAGCATTTTTACCTGATCCTGGGATGGAGAAGGTAAAATGGTGGCCTTTGTTACCACACCTCCCAGAATGGATCCATGTGGCCTTTCACTGACTCCCTCTGGGCTTCTCTCCTTTCCTCTGAAACCATGAATCCTCTTTGACCTAAAGGCCATGAAGCCAAATATGACTGCTGGCCCCGGACGAGCTCCTATGGCTGTTACCGGTGTCTGCAAGCATGGCTATCACTCCATCTTCCTGCAGATCATCCAGGACCCTCTGAAACAGCCTTTTCTCTTTTATTCCGTGAGCCCTCAATGTGTCAAGCACTGTGCCATGTGGCACAGGAAGGATGCAGCTTCTGCAGTGTTTGCTCAGCCAAGTAAAGTGAAGCTCGTCTCAGTGTAGACTATTCACTCTGTGATTCTTTCAGCCCTACTGCCTACCAGAGTTTGCTGAACTTTCCTGGACATGGAGACAAGGTGAAGTACTGAGAACTTCCCTCCAGGCTTTGAGTTCTGGCTCTGGTCCTGGTCAGCTCTCCACCCTTGGGCATGTCTCCTGACCTCTGGGAGCTTCAGTTTCCTCATCCATAAAAGGGAGGAGATAATTCCTACCTCACAGGAGTTGAGCAGTGCCACTGTGACCCCACCTCCAGCTTTCATCAGCATCTCTCTAACTTTGTGGTTTATTCTGAAGATTCTTTTAAGTAATCACCAAAAGCCAAATGTTCCATCCACTCCCTGTTTTTTGTTTGTTTTTTGTTTTTCGTTTGATGATTTCCTCCAGAAGAGTGTTTTGCCTGTCTCCTGGGTGAATATATCCCTTACCAACTTCTTTGAAAGCCTTTGACAGAGGGGAACACACTTCTACCAAATGCCACCGGGGAAGAGAATGGAGGGAGGGACAGTACCCCCCTTCTACCTGGAGAGCCTTTCACAGACGCAGTACTTCCTCACCTGCAGCCTCAGCTCATCCCACAGCAGCCCTGGGAAGTGGTCAAAGCTGAGACTATCAGCCCATCTTCCAACTGAGGAAACCGAGGTTCACAGAGATTGCGTGGCTTGTCTGGGGCACACAGCTGACACGTGAAGCCAGATCTCTAAAGCAGGTCTCCGACTCCGTATCAGTGCTCCTTCCACCACAAAGAACCTCTTCGGGGAGAAGTCCTTTTCCTGGTTGCAAATCCAAGAGGGAAAGTTTTTGACTATGGCCTAGGTTATGAGAGTGGGGCAGCAAGGTGACCCAGGCCTGCCTTGCCTCCTGCATTTGCTGGAAGACTCTTGCTATAGCTTCCTTTTCCAGGAACACAGAGAGTTAGGGCCTCTGTTTCTGTAAGTGGTGGCATTAATCCAAATCTGGAATCACTGTAAGTCCAGGATCTCATCCACCAGCCCAACCTCACCCAAGTCTCCACTTGTTACTTCATGTGAGGGCTTGCATGAGTAATTATTCTGTTTGAGCCTTAATTTCCTCATCTTTTAATTGGGGATAATAATACCTACTTCTCATGGTTGGGATGACGTATTCTCATATGTCAACAATTACCATATTGTAGGCATCTTATGTGGGTGTGTTATGTGCCAGGAATTATTCTAGGTACTGCAGGTAAACAGTGAACAAGATAGAAAGGGACCTTCCTCTTGTGCAGCTTACCTGCTAAAGGGGGAAGGTCAATAATAACCTGACTAACAATAAACAAGATAAGTCCCAAAGAGTAATAACTGCTGAGGAGATGTATGATTGAACATATAAATGAACATTTAAAAGTACTCAAACTGAAAGAAATAATCTTAATTGAATATTGTATGGTGAAACAGCCACACAGAGAAAACAATATTTCAGGTCACTTTTTAAATACAGTTTAAAAAGAACATATTTCCTAGATCTTTCTAACCATTGAAAAGGCTTAGAAGCTGACGACACAGTAGCAATAAGTTCCTAGTTTTGTGGTCTCTAAATCTGATTTAATGACCACAATAAAAGAGCCAAAGATTCATGGTGAACTGGTTGATTCCAGGTCTAAGGCAAGAGATATACAAGATGAGCCTTGGATATCTTGCACAAGAAAGCAAGGAAACAACCAAAGTCTAATTTTAATGCATCTATTCAATAGAACAGAGGACATTAAAGAGTGTTCTTGAAGGGGCTTCTCTTGACCTAAGGATAATTTGAACATTGAAAAGATCAAAACACATCAAATATATATATATACATTTTAGCCACAAGCTTAAAACAATTCTAAAACAAAAAGTCACATGTTACCTCTTTGCAGGTTACTGAGCCACCAACTCTGAAATTTGCTTTTAAATTTGCTTTTTAAAATTGGGAGGAATTAACCATTTATCCCATCTTTGCTGCATTTTGGTATAACCAAATTGTTGTTAGGGGAAAGTTTTCCTTTGTAGAAGAATTCCAGGTAATAAATGCAAGAAAGACTTATAGAAGTATAAAAATCACCATTTTGAAACTCAGTGAAATAATGTATCTAGCAACAATCATTGAAGGCTGCCGAAATCATTGGGTAAAAGGTTGATGGGGAGCTTTATGATGGAAGAGTCAGACTGACACCACCTCAACCGCCCCCCCCACCGTCAATCTTAGCATCACGAAAGGTGGGACAGCTGAACATGGTGTGTTTCATGATGTGATGTACCCCTATGAAGTATCACCAAACAAACTTGAATCTGAGTCTGTAGATCTAACTACCAGCGTACAGGAAGTCCAGTGGACGGAGGAAAAAATCAGGAAAAACAATCAACCAAATTGAAAATGTGGGACCTCCTTCAGGTCAAATAACCTGATTTCTCCACCAGATAGATGACGTTAAAAAGGTAGGGAAGGGGGGCTTCCCTGGTGGCGCGTGGTTGAGAATCTGCCTGCCAATGCAGGGGACACGGGTTCGAGCCCTGGTCTGGGAGGATCCCACATGTCGCGGAGCAACTGGGCCTGTGAGCCACAATTACTGAGCCTGCACGTCTGGAGCCTGTGCTCCACAACAAGAGAGGCTGTGACAGTGAGAGGCCCATGCACTGCAGTGAAGAGTGGCCCCCACTCGCCACAACTAGAGAAAGCCCTCACACAGAAACGAAGACCCAACACAGCCATAAATTAATTAATTAATTAATTTAAAAAAAAAAAAAGGTAGGGAAGGAAACAACCTAAGTGTCCATCAATGAACGAATGGATAAAAAACCGTGGTGTGTAGAGAGAGAACGGAACATTAGCCATAAAAAATACAAAATCTTGCCATTTGCAACAACATGGATGGACCTCAAGGGCATTTATACTAAGTGAAATAAGCATAATAATAAGTCAGACAGAGAAAGACAAATAATAAAAATACCATATGATCTCTCATAGCTATATGGAATCTTTAAAATAAAAAAGCTTATAGAGGGACTTCCCTGGCAGTCCAGTGGTTAAGACTCTGCACTTCCACTGCAGGGGGAACGAGTTCAATCCCTGGTCAGGGAACTAAGATCCCACGTGCAGTGTGACATGGCCAAAAAAAAAAAAAGTTTACAGATATCAAAGATACAGACGACAAATTTGTGGTTGCCAGAGGTGGGGTGTGGGGCCGGGAGAAAGAGGGGAACTGTTTTTGTTTTCATTTTTCAGTTTAAATAAATTGAATCAAAATAGAAAGAAAAAAATGCAGAGGTGAATAGAATATCCATGGACTGGGGGACAACTTCAAGAGGTGTAACATATGCATAATTGGAATACAAGAAGGAGAAAAAAGCAAGAACAGAACAGAAATACGTTTGAAGTAATAACAGCCAAAGTTTTTGAAAAATCAATGACAACACAAAACCACAGATCCAGGAAGCCCAGAGAATACAGTTCAAGGTAAATACCAAAAATTCTACACCAAGTATGTCATGTGTGTATTATTAGTCAGGGTTGTCCAGAGAAACAAAATCAGTAGGATACGTTGGATTGGCCGAAAAGTTTGTGCCATAGGATCTTACGGAAAAATCTGAATGAACTTTTTGGCCAACCCAGTATATGTAGCTATGTAAGAGGAAATTTATTATGGGAATTGGCTCACATGATTATGGGTGAAGTCCCACCCATAATTACATTAATAATTATAAAAAATTAAATTAAAAGGTTGGGGGGTGGTAGGTAGGGGCGGTTTTAAAGAATGGGAAAAAAAAACTTGGGAGATATAAAAACCAAGTGCCATGTGTCGATCTTGGTTAGATTTGAACCAACCAACTGTAACAAATCAGGAAGCTTTGAACATGGACTGGCTATTACTGATTTTAAAGATATAATTTTACACTTTTAAAATATGATGTCACAGAGATATACCTTAAGCGTTAGAGATGGACACTGAATTATTCAGGGTGAAATTAAATGATGTCCCTGTGTGACAGGCAGAATAATAACTCCCCAAAATGTCCACATTCTAATCCCTGGAGCCTGTGAATGTTACTTTACAAGGCAAAGGGGATTTTGCAGATACGACTGAGTTAAGGATCTATAGATGGAAGGATAGCCTGAATGGGTCCAGTCTAATCACATAAGTGATAGAGGAAGGAGGCCAGAATTCAAGAATGTGGGAAGCTTCTAGGAGCTGGAAAAGGCAAGGAAACAGATTTCCCCCGAGAGCCTCCAGAAAGAAACACAGCCCTGCCAACACCTATAAAATAATCAATTTGTATTTTATGCCACTAAGGTTTTGGTAATTTGTTACAGCCGTAAATGAAAACAATGCATATGGGATCTGTTTTAAAATGCTTTAGAAAAAAAAAGTGAAAAATAGATGAAAGATTAGAAAAATACCAATAACTGTTGAAATTGGAAGATGGGTACTTTGAGATTCATTATACTATTCTGTCTACTTCTACATTTGAAAATTTCCACAATAAAAGGGTTTTGAAAAATGACTGCAGGGTGGGGAGTAGTTGGGGGGAGAAGGAGAGGGTTTGAAGGACAGGATGGTTTCATGGTACAGCATGAGATTAGAGGTCTCAGACCAAAGCCCACCAAGAGTGACACGTTGCGTGGATTAGAGAGCTGGCTCCTAGTCGCCAGTGTGAGGCTGAACGCTCTCTGTATGGACCAAACCAGGAGTAAAGGACTCTCTCCAGAAAGAACAATAAATCACTCATTTCCTGAACGTTTCTTGAGCATCTCCTGTGGCATTGAGCACTAGACGTAGCCCTTGTGCTCTAAGATCTTGACCTCATGAAAGAAACAGAAATGTAAACCAGTAAGATGGCAGAATTCAAGGCCCGCTCATTGAAATCACACACTCCTTTGGCGGAAGAGGTAGGAGTGAGGCCTCATTTGTCTCTGAGAGGGAGAATAATTTGTGTCCATCCAGCCCTGGCCACACCCCACCCCATGAAAAGTACTTGTGTGCTCACCAGCCTGGTTGGCACCCATTCCAGCCACATGAGCTCCTGGACCCTTCACACTACCTCAGGTGGGAAAAAAGTAAACATTCTCTCAAACTGGCTGAAGGAAAAAGGGGGTTGGTAATGAGGGGTCAGGGCAGTAGCTAGGGCAGACCTTACGAGGAACGACCACTGGGACCGAGTTGGCTGTAGAAACACAACAACTTCTCTCTGCCAGCTCTGCCCACCAGTGCTCTCTCCCTTGTATGGTGGGATAACATGCTGAACAATTTGCTTTCCTTGGACCAGATCCTATTCAGTCAGTGGCATCCATTGTCTCGGAGTATTGGGGCTGTTAAGCTAAAAGGAAGGGAAACAGACAGAAACCATCAGTGCCCGTTTTTGGAAAACAGACTTCTGACATTAATAGCAAAAATATTAGTGCTGAAAGCCAGGGTTTTTGATTGGCGAGAGCCAAGCTATTGTGGGAGCAAAAGAGTCTGTTGCCCTCTAAAAACCAGATTTAGGAAACACAAAAGGCAAAATCCTGAAGAGCTCTTATGCCATGGGCTAGACCGATGGCCTCGATGATTAGGAGAGGAAAGAGGCCACCAGGTCCCAGAGATTAACTGATCCACAGGCTGGGAAACAGACGGGACAGACAAAGGGAAATCAGCAGGGTCCAGGGTGAGAGGATGGAAGTGGGCTCATTACCTAGAGGCGGCCAAGCCAGCGCCTGAAGACTCCTGGGTCCTATCGCCTGCCCAGAATCCCAGTGGGGAGTCTCATTATAAGTCAAGTATCTCCATTGGTAGCAGCCTTCCAGCCCGAGTAATGCCCCAAGACGCTGCTCAGCCCATCCTAATTGCATCTACTGTAATGGTGCAGGACATACATGAGCTCCCCAAACGGAAGTGACACACAGAAGGGGGTAGAGTATGGAAGTGAAGGCTCCCAGCACCTTCCTTTACATGAGACTGAACGGCCCAGGATCCTTCCCTAAGTGAAAAGAATGGCGAAACACTGCCCTCTTAGACAAAACCAACCACTCCAGACACAGAGGCACTGATCCATCAGCTGGAGTCACTGCATGGAGTCCTCAGGCTCAGGATGGACAATCCAATTGGCTCAACTTGGGTCAAAAGCCTCCTGTACCTCCCATCTGTGGTTGGCCTACAGCTTCCTTCCCAACAGCATGCGCTCTGGTTCCCCCCATGTCAAAACCTGTTCTCCAAGTGAGCCCCTTGCCGTGGTGGTCATCAGCGACCCCACACTGCCAAGTTCAGTGCCACTCCTCTCCTTAGTCTCTCAGCAGCTTGCGGCCCAGCTGGCCACTCCCCCCTTTACCATACTCTCTTCTCTTGATGTCAGTGATGCTATCCTTGCCTGGCTTTCCCCCGACCCCAGGAGCTATTCCTTCTCAGTCTCCTGGCTGGTTTCTCCTCCTCCAATCACACATTTACTGTTGGCAAGCCCAAAACTTGGTCCTTGATCTTTTCCATCCACAGTGTCTCCCTAGAGATCACACCTACAGATCTTCCTGGACTTACGATGGGGTTACATCCCAATAATCCCATTATTAAGTTGAAAATACCATAAGTCGAAAATGCATTTAATACACCTAACCTACCAAACACCATAGCTTAGCCTAACCTACCTTAAACGTGCTAAGAATGCTTATGTCAGCCCACAGTTGAGCAGACTCATCTAACACAAAGCCAGTGTTATAATAAAGGGTTGAATATCTCATGTAATGTATTGAATACTGTACTGAAAGTGAAAAACAGAATGGTTGACTGGGTATAGGATGGTTGTATCGGTTGTTTACCCTTATGACTGAGTAGCTGACTGGGAGCTGTGGCTTGAAGCCGGTGCCCGGCATCACCAGAGAGGATCATACCACATATCCTGGCCTGGGAAAAGATCAAAATTCAAAGTACAGTTTCTACTGGATGCGTATTACTTTCGCACCATCCTAAAGTCAAGCCATCATAAGTCGAGCCATCGTAAGTCGAGGACCATCTATGGTCTTATGGCTTTGAACAGCCACTCCCACATTGATATCCCCAGCCCTGACTTCTCCAATGAGCATCAACCTGATATATCCACTGCCTACATGACATCTTCATTTGGATATCCGATTCAAACTCCATGTGGTCCGTGATAACTCTTTACCAAATTTATGCCAGAAACTTGTTCTTCCCAGTTTCAGCAAATGGCCCCAACATCCACCCAGGTGCCTAAGTTCAAAAGGTAAGGTGTCGGGCTTCCCTGGTGGCGCAGTGGTTGAGAGTCCACCTGCCAATGCAGGGGACACGGGTTCGTGCCCCAGTCTGGGAAGATCCCACATGCCACGGAGCAGCTGGGCCCGTGAGCCATGGCCACTGAGCCTGCGCATCCGGAGCCTGTGCTCCGCAATGGGAGAGACCACAACAGTGAGAGGCCCGCGTACAGCAAAAAAAAAAAAAAAAAAAAAAAAACATGTAAGGCGTCATCCTCAATCATCCTCTATCCCCAAACCTCATAGCCAATACATCAAGCCAAAAAATGTCCCCTTATTCATCTACTTCTCTCCATCTCCACAGCAACATCCCTAACCCAAGACCCCATTACTTCTGAACTGAGCTCCTGGAATCTTCTCAGTAACTCCCTGCTGCTGTGCCTACCTCCCTACAGACAGGACGTGGTTGCTCCCTCCTGTCTTCATAGCTCAGTGTCCCCTCCTCAGCTTCCCTCCCTGACTGCCCGAGGCTCCCCTCCACTCAGCCTCTGCCACATCACACTATTTTCCTTTCTTTATATCATTCAACAACTATCTTGTTAATTGACTGTTTTATAGTCTCCTCTCACCAAAAGCAACTTTTATGAAAGCAGGGACCTTGTATCCCCAACACCAGGCATTCAACAAATATTTATTGAATGAAGGAATCCACAGACTCATATGTAGCTGGAGTCAGTCTTTCTTTTCTCAAAGAAAGTCTGGTTTATGAGTACAAGACAAGAATGGGTGGAGGTCAGAGGGAACCTAGTCCAGGCTGGGTATACGCAGAAGGAAAACTGTCTGTGAGGATCTGGGAGAGAGGACAAAAGCAACAGTGCCTTCCGTTTTGTAGCACTTTCCCAGGGGTCATCTTATTTGGCTGTCACAAACCGCCTCCCAAGGGAGAACAAGGGTCATCCCTCATTTTCTTCATTTTTTTCACTAATGAGGGATCAGGAGGGGTGAAGTGATTCCTAAGGTCACACAGCCAGTTGATAGGACTCCCAGTTCAGTGCTCCGTCATGACCACATACAACACGTGTCCTACTAGTGGGCCTCTGGGAAGGCTGAGCAATAGACCACCTGAGTGCTGTGAGTTCTGTCTTCCATCCCCTGGGAAGGTCCCCAGTTTGAGGACCTGGGCAGGACAGGAAGGCACCAGATGCTTCTTTGCTGCAGACGGCCCACTGCACAGACCCCCTTCCTCGGTCCCACTGGACACCTGCTCGGGATCTCATCACATAATTACCCCCAAGCTTCCATCAGGCCTTTGAGCCACAAAAGGGACATGAGATGATTTGGTCCAAACCTCTCATTCTATAAATGAGGCGCCCAAGACCCAAAGAGGAGCGTGACTTGCCCCAAGTCACATGGGGAATTAGTCACAGAGCTGGGGGACACCCAGGTGACCTGCAGACAGAAAACTATAGTGAATAATATACCTGCGTCCCAGGTCTGTTGAATTCTTACATTTTGCAAAAATTGGCTACAGTTTCTGTTTTTAAATAAAACACTGTGACACAGTAGAAGGTTCCTGGGTGCCCTCCCCAATTCCATTCCTCTCTCCTCTTGCCAGAGGTTACCACCATCCTGAATTTGGTGGTTCTCATTCCCACATGTTTTTATACTTTTGCAACACATGTATAGATCTCCAAACAGTACGTAGAATCATTTTGTATGCTTTTAAACTTGATATAAATGGCATTACACTGCACAAGGTCTTCTGCAACTTGCTATTATGGTCTTGAGATTGAACCATGATGATAAATGCAGGGCTGGTTCAATCATTTTAACTACTCAGATACCATGATTTATTAATCTTCCCGTTGATGGACATTTAAGCGCTATTTCTTCACCATTACAAATAATGTTGCAATAAGCATTCGGGGGACAAAACTTTTCCATTCTCCTGTCCACGGATGCTTTTTTCCCAATGTGTTGCTATCCCCGCCAGTGCTGCAGTATCTCCTGGACATGTGGCCCCAAGATTCTCCCGGGACTTCTCCTGAGAGGAATCGCCAGGATCCGGGACAGGCATGGCTTCAGCTCTACTAGCTATTGCCAGTTTGTTCCCCAGAAGTGGTTGTACCACTTTACACTCAGCTCAGCAATCTTTCCATTATGCCAAGCTGCTGCCTTATTCTGCTTTCAATTCTTTCTAATTTATGAAAGGAAAATATAAAAGAGGTGCTATTACCTTATTAAAAAATCCAGCTTCCTTTCCCTGCAGAAAGGAGAGGAGGAGAGATGGGGAATTGCTTGTTGGATGAGGGCCTGGCACGCATTCATCAACTTTATAGTAGCGCCGGCTTGGAATTCAGGTCTCCTTAGGGGGGAGAGTGGGGCCACTGGAAACAAGAGATACTTTCACCGTGGCCTCCTCCAGGAACGCAGATAGAATTTACTCTAAGGTACAAAAACGTTTGCACTTACAGCCTCCCTGGTTCCAATCAGGACATGAAGGGAAAGTGCCAAGACACCAGAGAATAAGCCAGTTCTCATAAACTTTCCAGCCAAACGGCTCTGGAAGGTAGAACTGAGACTGGTAATGAACTCGAGCGCTCAGCCCAGGGCAGCTCTGGGCAAGGGTCCTCACTTCTCCCCCCGAACCGTGCCACCCAAATGCCCCGCCAACCTCCCTGACTCCAGCTGTGTGTCTGCCCCAGGCCAGCACCCTCTCCCCCTAAAGGAACCCCCTGGGCTCTTGGTCTCCTTCGAATCCTTCTCAACCTCCCCCCCCACCCCCGTGCTCATCTCTGTCACGGTGGTTAGAGCTTCGTCGACTGCCTGGATCCAGACTTGTGAGTGGATCTGTGGTCCCCAAAGCCTGTGGTCCCCTGAAAGCAGGGACTGCGTCTTCCTCACCCTGGTACCCTGCCTGGTGAGCACCCACTGGTTTGCTATGGGAGGGAAAAAGGAAAGACAACCAAAACCACCAAACAACAGTTAACGGGCCCTCTTCCCTCTCCCTCTGTTCCTTTCCATCCTGCACTGTGTCGCTCTAATCTCTCCACGTTGCGATTATCTGCTACAGTTTTTTGTAGCAAATAAAAAAGGATAGTCGAGTTTCCCTACTAGTCTGTGCATCACTGGAGAGCAGGGGCCTTGCTGTGGGTAAGTGTCAAGTGGGGACCAAATGGCACTTAGTAGGTGTGCATTGAACTGGGCGGCGTTGACGCTGTCAGTTTCAGATTCGACCCCGTTCCCCCGTGTCTAATTAGCCACAGGTACCTCTTTACTGGTGGAAAGAGAACGGAAGACTGCGTTCATTAGAGTTTGGGGTAGAGGAAAGAAATACGAGCCCTGATGATGCCCTGAGCGAGACCCGAAGATGAGAGAGCGCCTGAGGGGAGGGAGGGAGAGACCCGTTTTAATTGGAAAGCTCTTTCTCATTTTCCTTTTCTTCTTCTTGTTTTTAAGTTCCAGTCTTGGATCCTAGAAATTACAGGCTCTTTCAGCATTGCCTCTGTGGTTGGAAAAAATGCTCATTTCACTTTTAAAACAAACAATGGAAAGTTCCTTTCAAAGGAAAAATCTTATTAGCCCAAGTCCAAAGAAATCTGCGAGAGTTTCACTCAGATGTGCAGGGCTGGTCCGCAGGGCAGAGGTGGCCCCCCAGGAGGCAGCCCCAGGGAGGGTCTGTCTGACCTCCTCGCCCTCGAGGGCTCCCTTCTCCGGCGAAGCACCCATCCAGCCCTCCCTGTGGGGCCAGGAGTACAGAAGACCTCACAAGGAACACAAGCAGGAGGAAACCACTCAGACATGAAAGGGCGGAGAATATCCTTTACCCAAATAAACAGCCAGACGAAGATGCAGGGGGAAGCAAATCCCATCAGACAAAGCCACAAATTAAGATCACAGAGACCGGGCTTGGGAGCTGGGCTCTGTCTTTAAAACATCTTCCAGGAAGCTGCCCCTGGGGCAGCCCTGTCATCCTGCCTGCCCCTCTGCTCATGCCAGGCCTCTAGTGGTCCTACAGTGGGTATCTGGGCATGTGCTGAGTCATCAGTGATGTTGGGAAGTTGGAGGGGGCCTGAGCGGGGTGGGGGTGAGATGGGTGGGTCAGTCTAGGTCAGTGATGCATAAGGGGGATGGAGGTTGGGGGGATGTGGCCCTTCACAAAACCCTGGGTGGTGCCAGACAAGAGGAAGGTGGTCTGGGCCCTGAGCTCCCTCTCTGCTTCTGACAAGCCCTCCCCACCCACAAGCAAGGCTGCGGGCATCTGCATAGACTCACATGTGGCCACACACCTGGATTCACCATTTTGAAACTGGCTCTGCTCAAGCTGCTCATCCCTTCCCCCATCACAGCCTTGGACGTGGGCCAGCAGTCAACTGTGGGGCAAGTCCCAGGATCAGCCTGTCTCCCCTGAGATGCCACCACTTGTGTAGTGGAAAGAGGGTTAAGGCATTCTGATGCCACCTGAAGGCTCACTGGTCTTAAGAAGGAAAAAATAGAACATACCTGCAGATACTGTAGAGATTAAACAGATAAGAGGATATCAGAAACAACTTTATGTCAGTAAATTTAAAAATTCAGATGAAATAGATAAATTTCAGAAAAATGCAACTTACCAAAAGTGACTTAAGCACAAATAAAGAATCTGGGTAAACCTATAACTATTAAAGAAATCGAATCGCTAGTTTAATTTTCAAAAAGGAAACATCAGTCCAGAAGGCTTCATGGTGAGTTCAATAAGTCATTTAAAGAATCATTCATTCCAATACAAACCAAGGAATAAAGTAAGAGAAAATTATCCCCTCCTCTTCAATTTATTGAGGAGGCTAAGAGGATGAATTCCTTACAAAGCATTAGGTAAAATTCAAAAATTCGTGAGAAAACAATGGTTCTTAAGAATAGAACTAAGAATAGAACTCTTAAGTCTGACAAAGAACATCTACAAAGAATTTGCAGAAATCGCAGGTGCCCTTTGAAATTCCAGAAGCCCTCCCTTTCAGATCAGAAAGACTAACAAATTTAAGGATATTCATCCAACTCATTAGAGTGAGTACCTATTGGAAATAAATGAGAATGTGAGTCAAAGAAAACGTGGACGTGGAATAAAATAGAATGAGAGAAGGGTCTTGCTGGGGCTGTAAGACGGTGCACAGTGAAGTAGGGCACATGATTATCTCTCTTCTGCTCCTGAAGTCTAACAGGGAAAACAAAACAAACAAACAAAAGCTGCCAATGTTACCTCAATGAGAAATCCCTGAACTTGACATTCAAGGCTGTTTCATTCTTCTTGTTCTTGGTACCCATGATGATTTTGTGAAATGTCCCAAAATCCCATCATAGAGTGAACATATCTTGAATGAGCACCATTTTATAATTATTAGGTATTTTAGGTTGGATTTCCTAGAAGCGAAACCTGAGACAAGGATTCTATGTGTAAGTGTTTTCTTGAGGGAGTGAAGAATACAGGATAGGACAGGGGATGAAATTCAGCGAAAGATAGGTTCAGCTGAAGCCTAGCCTTCCTCTGATCCCATGGGGTGCTCTGGAGTATGGGTGATACCAAAAGTTTATTTATGCCTCTTACAGGCAAAGAGATCATCTTTCTGTATCCCAGTATCAGCCAGGTGTACTGCGAGTCACACCAGGGGCAGGTGTAACATCCCAGTTATTTCCAGACAAGGTGACTCCTAATGGGGGTCATCTATGAGACCGGCTAGCACAGTCTTCCCTTTGCCCTCCCCTAGATCCATATCCCCTCCACATGCAAAACACTCTCACCCCCTCCCAAGATTCCCAAACGTCTCATCCCAGTACAGCATCAGCTCAAAGTCCAGAATCTCATCATCTAAATGAGGTCTAGGCAGGAATAAAGACACAGACCTACTACAGAATGGACTTGAGGATATGGGGAGGGGGAAGGGTAAGCTGTGACAAAGTGAGAGAGTGGCATGGACATATATACACTACCAAACGTAAAATAGATAGCTAGTGGGAAGCAGCTGCATAGCACAGAGAGATCAGCTCCCTGGTGCTTTGTGACCACCTAGAGAAGTGGGATAGGGAGGGTGGGAGGGAGAGAGATGCACGAGGGAAGAGATATGGGAACATATGTATATGTATAACTGATTCACTCTGTTATAAAACAGAAACTAACACATCATTGTAAAGCAATTATACTCCAATAAAGATGTAAAAAAATAAAATAAAATAAAATAAAAAAATAAATGAGGTCTAGGTATAAATATAGTTCCTTAGGTAAGATCCTTGAATACAGTACCTTTCTATTTTAAGACCTCCAAACAAGAGAGACAACTTATTCCCCCAACAGATCATGTGGGAACATGGTAGGATAACTATAGGTGTTCCAGTTCAAAAAGGGGGGGAATGGGAGGTACAAAGGAGTCACTGGCCCATAGAAATTCTGAAATCCAGTAGAGAAAATGTTGAAAGTTCCTTGATAAGGACTCAGTCCTATTTCTTCCAGGAAAGAATTCTCCACGCCTCTTGACTCTACCTTCTGGCTCTTAGTTCTACTCTCTGGAGCTCTCAGCTTCATCCTCTGAGTCATCCTTTACCTTTTGTTTTTTCTTTCTTGCTGGTAGAAGTTTAGAGGTTCAAACCTCTATTTTGTATTGTCTCTGTCCCTTTCAGTCCAACCTGAAGATATTTTTGTGAACATAATTATCTTTAAAAATGTGTGGTTTTCCTATGAATGATCTTGGGGTTTTCTCCATTAGACAAAAGCCACACACACAAATCTCTTTGAGATAATCTCTTCTCTACCTTGGGCTTCTACTTCAATGACTAAGGTTACCTGTAAGCTTCTTAGAAGCCCTACATTTGATTGAGAGGATCTGAATCAAACGTCAGAGCACCTTTTGTCTAGCTGAATGGTACTCTAAGGCACCCTCTTCGGTCTTTCTGAGGTCTTAACAAAGGATTTAATAGCCACATCCACAGCTTTATGTTTCGACCATATTTTTCTGGCATAATTTGCTCTTTGGTTGAAAGATATTTCTTAATCTTACAACCATTTGGCTGCTGGAGTTTCTTGGAAATGTCCAAATCAGCAAGTCTTTGTTCCTTTTTGTTTAGTTAATCTTTCCTTTCGTGCATCTGCCTCCTGTTGCATTTTAGTACAAGGAGCAAGAATCAGGGAAACTTTTATCACTTTGGCTAGAAATATCTTAGCTAGGTCACCCAGCTCATTGGGTGCATCTTCTATTTCCACATAACTACAGGTGACACTGTTGCTAAACTTTCTGCCACTGCATATCAGGGATTCTCCTTTACCCAGTTTCTAATAGTATGCTCCTCATTTCCTGTTAAGCCCACACCAGGAGCCTTCTCAACACCCAAACTGTTCAAGGCACTTTAGGCTTTCATTTACACTCTCATCAATGTCCTTCTAGCTTCTACTCACTTTCTGGTTCCAGAGCCATTCCCAGATTTGTAGGTATTTGTTATGGCAGACCCCACCCTCTTCCAGGTACCAAAAATCTGTATTAGTTATGGATTACTGTGCAACACTATTACCACACATTTTCTGGGGTTCGGGAATTCAGGAGCAGTTTAGCTGAGAGGTTCTGGCTCAGGACCTCTCACAGAGTTATTGTCAGGATATTAGCAGAAGTCGAAGTTGTTAGAAGGTTTGCCTGGGACTGGAGGACCTGTTTCCAAGATGACTCACCCACATGGGTGTTGGCGGGCAGCCTCCATTCCTCACTGCATGGCCCTTGCCTAAGGCTGCTTAAGTGTCATCACGACATGGCAGCTGGCTTCCCCCAGAGCAAGTGATACAAGAGAGAGTCTAACTTTACATTTTAACAGGGATCATTCTCGCTGTTGTGTGGGGAGCCAAGGGCAGAAATGGGGGACTTATTAAGAAACTAATAAAATGATGCAAGCAAACGATGATGGTGGCTTGTACCGGAAAGGAAGCAGTGGACATGTTAGAGAATGCTCAGATCCTGGCTATATTTGGATATTTTGCAGGCAGAGCTGATAAGATGTGCCGATAGATTGGATAAGGAATCTGAGAGAAGGGTCAAGAAGATCAATAAGGTTTTGATCTAAGCAAACTGGAGGAGTGAAATTACCCACTGACCAATATGGCCACCCTGCATATAATTTGAGAATCTTTATTATCCATAGTTTACGAGTGAGCAAAGTGAGATTTTGAAAGTTTAAGTCCTTTGCTGAAAGGCTCCCAGGTAGTAGGTGATGTAGCTGGTTCTTAACTAGTGTACACTTCTGTCCACTGAGCCAGGAATATTACTAGATGGAATCACTTGTCAACATCCTTCACTAAAAGCAGCTGGCAGGTGCCTGTGTGGCTTCCAGATGGCCGGCTGAGCCGTCAGGCGGCGGCAGAGAGGGAGAGTCACTGCTCCATTAACACGCCTATGCCCTTGCTATCCTGGGACCCTGCAGGGTCCGGTGCTGCATGTGAGTCATACTGACGGGGAAGCTTCCAAAGAGGCACCAAATGCCCCAGAGAGAAGGCGAAGGTCAAGGGAGACCTGTCCCCCTCGTGCCACCAGGCTGCCTGCTTTCCAGCTGGAGGATGTTAGCACCACTTTAGGAATCCACCACCAGGGCCAGCTTTGCCCTAGAAGACACCGAGGGCAGGAGCCTGAACCATTCAGCCAGGGCCCCTGAGACTGTCACTTCTGCAGCTGCTCACAGCAGAACTGCCAGAGGAGGCGGAGTCTAGCATTTCCTGCTCAAACTCAGCTTCCACCCTCACCTCCTAAGCCACAGTCCAGTTCCTGAGGAGGAGGGGGAGGAGGAAAATTCCGAGTGGCCTCCCTAGGGAGCAAGGGATCTTGTTTCTGAAGGTTCCCCATTCACTTTGTCCCTGCTTGAGAATCCCTTACAGTTTCAGGGGTGAAATGTTTTCCCTTTTCTTTCTTTTCCTCATCCTTCCCTACAGGAGATTATGTAATGGATGCTTTATATACCTGATGAAATTTGTGGATAAGCCCCAAAACAAACAGTGGATTTGTTTCATCCTGTATTAAAGAAAAAAAAAAAAAAAAACTCAATGGGGCCAAGCAAAGAACATTTCAGTGGTTCCACCTGGGGCCTAATTAGGAGAGTTTCCTGGGGGCATCTAGAGTGCAGGGACCTCGGAGTCTCCTATTGACCCGGGAAGGGGTCTGGTGTCACCACTTTTTCATTTCCAGTAGAAAACACAGAGACTCAGAGGGAGACCAGCAGTGAGGACCACAGGTCTCTGGGACCCTGTCCAGCCTCACTGGGAGTGGAAGAGACACAGTTAAAAACAATTAACCGGGCTTCCCTGGTGGCGCAGTGGTTGAGAGTCCGCCTGTCGATACAGGGGACACGGGTTCGTGCCCCGGTCCGGGAAGATCCCGCATGCCGCGGAGCGGCTGGGCCTGTGAGCCACGGCCGCTGAGCCTGCGCGTCCGGAGCCTGTGCTCCGCAGCGGGAGAGGCCACAACAGTGAGAGGTCCGCGTACCGCAAAAAAAAAAAAAAAAAAAAAAATTAACCGCTTTTCACCCATCAAATCAGCGAGGATGTTTTGAAACATAAATCCAGCATCACCGAGGATGTTGTAAGACAGCTGTTCCTGAGGCTAAATTGTCACCACTCTCGGTAGGCAGTTTGGCAGTTTGTATCAAGAGTCTTTAAAACACACCTGCCCCTTTAACCCTTAATTCCTAAACTACAGGTGTGCTGTAAACAAATTGTCCTAGAGGTGCACAGGGCTTTGGCTAAAGGAGTGTTTGCAGCAGCTTCACTTACATGAGAAAATAGTTGGAAACAATTACAGGAAATTGGTTAATAAATCATGCATCCAAATGCTGACATTAAAACTTGTGTGGTTGAAGAATATTTACTGATACAGGAAAATTAGACATCTTGTATTGTCAAATGAGAAAGCAAGATACAAAAAGGGGGACACATAAGATACAGATCATATACTGCTCACAGATCTACATCATATCTGACCAACAACAGCCTATCAAAATGACTAAGGACTCAAAGTCCATAGTCATATAACCTGGGCAGTCTAAATGACTCTCTCAAAGCCTCAGCTTCCCCACCTTTGAAATGGGGATCAAAGGCCCTTCCTCATGCCCGAGCTCAGAGGGCTCCAGGCCGCCCAACCCTGGCCATAGCTCTGGTCAGCAGTGGGTCGGGAGATCACGTCCCCTCAGTTCCTGTTCTAACTGTACAGTGCCAGGCCCAGTCCCCTCCATGCACACCGTTAATTCAGGCAGTGATAGAGCACCCATGGGCAGTGCCAGGGCAGTGCCACCACAGAGGTGGTAAGTGCCCAAAGGAACCAGAAGTTTCCCACTGAGCCAGGACTGCCACCTTCGCCCGCTGGGCTCCCCCACCTTGAGCATCACTCTCCTTCCTCTTCTCCCCCACCCCCCGCCCTGATCCTCCCCAGCCTTCCAGGCCACACTCCAGCCTCACTGCCTTCAGGAAGTCTCCTGGGGCCGCCTTAGGCCCCAGTGTGTCCTCCACTGAACACAACCCCACCCCTCCCTTAGCACACTCTTCCACCCCTCAGCCTTCATCCCCAGAAACGGACCTGGCTGCAGGCTTCCTACACGTGTGCCCACGACAGGTCACCTGATCCCACAGAGCCTCCATTTTCATCTGTAAAA
Source organism: Mesoplodon mirus (assembly GCF_964341445.2). Classification (NCBI taxonomy): domain Eukaryota; kingdom Metazoa; phylum Chordata; class Mammalia; order Artiodactyla; family Ziphiidae; genus Mesoplodon; species Mesoplodon mirus. Next base: position 76,403,980 of record NC_138988.1, on the reverse strand, counting down.
TGGGGCTAATCCCGCCACCTCAACAGTGCGTCAGGCATGAGAAACAGAACCTGCAAAGCAGTACCTCTGGGTGCAGTCACTCGGTGAAGGGTAGCTATTGCGATTCGAAGCCCAAGGTTCCTCTCCTGGTGGCATTTGCTCTCCCGTCTACGGAAGGGTGAGCAGGCTGTGGCTGGAGGCCTGAGGGGCTCAACCGTGGGAGGGAAGCGCACGGACCTCTTGGCGGCTTGGCTTTTCTGCCTCCTTCACAGGTCTCAGCTGAGAGTAGTTGAGGAGGTTCCCAGCTTGTTACGTGATTTAACCATTTTGTACAGGTTTCTGTTCCCCTTTGGAAAGTGTGTTTCACCTCCAATGCCACATGCCCTGAATTTGAGTAAAACTCTCCAGGACTTTCCAGGTTTTGAAAAAACTGCTCTGTGACAGAATTTCCCACCCTGGTGAGTCAGTTGAGGAAGCAGCATTGGCTGAGACCACCTGTATTTCAGACATAAATAAGGAACTGGCGTGTGTCTTGGAAGGACTCACCTAGGAGACCACAGGCATGCAAACCACCATCCAAGCCACAGTCCGAGGGGTGGCAGAGCACCACTCCAGTGGGAGGAGAGGGCAGTCACAGGTGGCTTCCAAGGTCGGGGCCTGGTGACACAAGGAACATAGGCTGAGCTAAGAGAGTATGCAGTGGGGTCCACTTGGAGGCCTAATGGTCTCCCAAGCTGGGTTTCACCATGTCTGAAATTCCCCCAGAAGAGCTTCATTCCCCTGGGTTCCTCTCTTTGACATGAACATAGTCTGGGTGAGGAATCACTCAGCTACCCATGCTTACCTACACTGAGATGTTGCCAAGAAGGACCAGAAACTCACCTGAAACATGGCCAAAGGGTATGAACAGTGAGTTCACAGAAAAGAGAATATAAAGGACCCCTACATATATAAAGAAGTAGTCAGTGTCACTCAGCGTTAAGAGAAATATCCATTGAGGTACAATTTCTCAGCTATCAGGTTGGCAAAAATGCAAACGTTTGACAACACACTTTGAGGTGTGCCAGTTATTAAGCTATTCACTCAGCTCCAAACTTCCCCTCTCTCTTCGGCTTTGTGACGCTGAGGCTGAGACTCTGCAAACCACACCTCAGCTTTGCCGGCAGCGCTCTCTCAAGCTCTGCCATTAGGGGGCGCTAGAAGGGGCCTGCAAGGTCGGAGGAGGGAGGAGGAACTAGCTCCTTCCTACCTACTTTGCTTCCTGCCTGCTTTCTGCTTGTTTACTGTTCTTGAGAGGATCACCCTGGCCCTTGACTGATAAAATTGGTAAAGCTGGTGAAAGCACAAAATGGTACAACCCTTATGTAGAGCAACTTAACAATATGTAAATTACAATCCAATGACCGTTTGGCCCAGTAATCAACCCTTCTTCATTCTAAGTGGCACATGTTCAAGATAATCAATTGCAGCATGTTTTGAAATAGCAAAAAAATGTCCATTTATAGGGGACTGGCTAAATAATATTCACACAATGGCTACTCTACAGCAGTAAAAAAGGATGAGAAAAACTTAAATTACTAACTAAAAAAAGCAAAATGCATAATGATGAGTGCAGGTTCTGCTTTTATGCAACAACAGGTTAAGATTCGAAAACATATTTATATTTGCTTTCAGTTGCCTATAGAAACCCTGGGCAGATACTCAAGAAACTAGGAAAAGCCGTTACCCGGATGATTGGAGTCGGGGTGTTGGGAGACAAATCTCTGCACATCTTCTGATCAGAGGCCCGACACTGTTTTGTTGTGAATTATCTTTTCAAAGACGTTTGTGTAGAAACAGCCTTAGAAGATAGAGATAGTGTCTCCCTCCAGAGCAGAAAACAAGTTTGTTTGCTATCTGATAAAATTAAGTTAATAGCTCCCTGCAAGGCAAAGATCGGGCAGGTTTGTTTTTCTCAGCCCAATGTCAGAGATTGGGGGTTCCTAAGCTCGGGGTTCCTCAGCTGTGAGGCAAAACCACTGCGTGTGCGGCATCTACCTGGGCCTCTCCACGTGGCCCCCATGGAACCTGGGGTGTTTAGAGGACCAATGTGAGCAGCAGGTTTGCTGCCTGCTGGACCACGGGTAATGAAATTCCTGTCTCTCCCTAATTGTCACATGTCTCCTGCCATGAAAAAGTGGCAGGGTTACTTGTTAGCTCACGAGTAGGGTAAAATCTAAGACCCTCCACAGTTCTAGATGGGGAAGAGGGGAATGTGATATTTGGGGAAGGAGTCAGATGAGACTTCTTATGGTATATCTTTTCATATTATTCTGTTTTGATCCACATGATTGTATTACCTGCTCAATTGTAAGTAACATTTAACTTGAACTAAAAACATTACTCTTATACGAGTCACAAAACTTTAGACTTGTGGACCTGCCCATGAGAGGGCATCAGTTATGACCCTGGACTCCCACAGAGGAGGAAGGTAAGGTCAAGGGTCATGATGTGACACTCAGCTCGTTGCTGGCGGATCCTGGAGGAACCTAGACTCCTTGACCTCCCATCCAGTGTCCTTTGTAGCATCCAGGCTGGGTCGGGGAGACCATCAGGTGTAAGTGAGATAAGGATGTGGAAAATAGGGATGAAGACCATGATTATGACTTCACAATTTAGCCCAGAACCAGTCCCACCTGAAATTATCCTACCAGCCTCTCAAAAAGCTCTCAACATTTTGTTCTTACTGTAACATCTACTGCAGAACATACTCTTATGGTGAATGGCCTCAAACTGTGTTCAGAAGCAAACAAAACATTTAAAAGTTGCATGCTGATGTGCTAGTCCGACCTAAAAGACTCACCCATCCTGTCATAAGCAACTATGGAGAGAAGACAGATTCAAGGCTTCCTGGAATTGCCCCAAATTCCTGAAAGTCAGTGGTGGCATGAAATGGAAAAGATAAATGTGGGATATAGGGGTTTGGGGGTGGGAGTTCTTGTAGGAAGATGTTCAGAGGCCAAGAATGAGGTCCATCTGTCCAAGAATCATTCCTGGCCCTTCAAAGGCACAGTGGCTCTAGAATGTGCCTAATAAAAGTCTGTCGAATGAGTGAGAGAAGTAAGTATTGCTATCACTCGGGTAAATGTCTAGAATCAATAATATCCGGCTTGCTAATACCTGAGAGCCCAAGAAGGACCACACCATTGTTCCTGTTGCCATGGAGCTTGATATAGTGTAGAGAAAGGATACAGGATGGGCCCTGGGAAGATGCCTCTTCAATCAAACCAGCTCCACTTGATTCCATCCACCCATATAGCCATCCACCCATCCATCCATGTATCCATCCATCATCTATCTATACATCCTCTAACCAATCCTGGTCCTCCAGGAGCTTCGAGTCTGGGTGGAGGGGAGATGTGCAGATATCACTAGAATACAGTCAGAAAAGTGCCAAAGAGTGCTAATATCTAATGCAGATATGTATGAGATAGAAGGATAATGGAAAATGCTGTTTGTCTATTGCCCTGTCTGTCTTCTTTACCAAATGGTGAGCTCCTGAAAGGCAGTAGACTGAGCTTTATTAATTTCTGTCTCCTCTGGTTTCAGGATGGCACATAGTAAGTCAACACTTGTTCAATAAAACAATGCATGTACGTGTTAGTATTAGTCAGAATGAATTAGGTCATCCTGTGGTAACCAATAAAACCAAAATCTCAATGTCTTAGAACAAACACAAAAGGTTGACTTCTTGCTCATGAAACATGTCCCGCAATGGACCAGGAGCTCTAAACTGCCATCACACTGGACTCGGGTGGATGGAGCAGCCATCATCTGGACCAGGGCCTGCCATCATGGCAGAGGGAGAGCTGGAGAATGGTGAGCTGTTCATTGCCCAGAAGTGCCCCTCCTTACCTCTGTTCATGTGTCATTGAGCAAAGCAAGTCACCAGGCTGCACCACCAGGAGAGAACAATCCCCTGTGTGCTCAGAGGGAGGTCAGGAAGTACTCATCATGGGATAGTCTGACCTTCTATTCACAGAATATTTCACTCACCCTCTTCATCTCATGAGAAATCAAGTCCCCTCCTCCCTGGGGGAGACAGTTGGAAAGTCCCCTCAGACGTCTGGTGGAGCTCCAGTGGCTCTGGGTGATGCACAGTAGCTCCTTGCCAGGTCTATGTGTGGCTCTTCCTGATAACTTGATGTCAGTTATCTGCCCCACACCCCCAAGGTACCAGGGGGCCCAAGGAAGAATGACACTGCAACCCTGATGGGGAGCAAAGGGAGACCTGTGCAGATGCTAAGATCCCAGCTTAAAGACGCCCATCCTCCGACGAATTGTTTCCTCTTTAGGTCCTGATTTCACTCTCTGGAGAAGCTCCCGTTGTTTTCTGAGACCTCTGGATCAGCTCTCTGGAAGATTCTTTGTCTCTCATTATCCTCTTTGACCAAGTCAGGAGTGAGCTTTGGAGACCAAGTCCCCCTGGGGGGCTGAGCAGCTTTCCTGAGCCTCCACTCTCATGGCAGAGGGGACGCTCGGGCATGGAAATCACATGCTGGCTCTTAACACTTCCACCACGAAGTGACACGTGCTTCTTGGGTTCACATATTTCTGGTCAGAGCATGTCACCTGGCCAAGCCTGGCTCCAAGGGGGTGAGAAATGTAATCCTCCCAGGTGCCTGGAAGGAGAATTGGGAATCCCGGCGAGTGAGTAACCTTTGTGCTTGCTGAGTAACTTTCATCTGGTTCCGGAGGTCAGGCCAGCCCTCCAAGAACTGGCCTGTGGTTAATTTAGAGAAGGTGCAGAGAGGGGCAGCTTTGACCAAAAAGAAGTGAGAGGAGAAGAAAGGAAGCCTGAGCCTGGGGCCCATTCCCTCAAGACCTGAAGCTGAGAGGGGTGAGGTCCGAGGAGAGCGGACAGGCACCAGCACCCACCCCACTCCGACCCCATGAGTCTAATATGAAAGGTTCTGCTGTGGGGGCCATGGAGTTGAGTTCCAGAAAATCAAAGGAAGGTCATGTCCTCCATGGGGAAGTGGGGACCGTGTTCTCCCAGCTGGGAATTCACGGAAGACCCACATCATCGCTTAGGTGACGCATGGGGGCCCGAGAGTCAGGAAGCTATATATGCTCGGAAATGTCCCTCACCTTTTGAAGGCGGTGTCACCACATCTTCCAGCCACGTCCCCCTCACCCTGCCTCTGGCACTGGGAATCAGAGGGGACCTGGGGACAGCTGGATGGCAATCATTACAGGCCTACTGCCTGTGAACTCACTGGAAATAAATGGACTTCATAAAAACTCTCAATTACAGACTGTTCTTAAGGCAATCAAACACTGTCTAAAGAAATACAGCTTATTCCTTCTAAGGACAGAAAGTAGCCTGACACAGGCTGTTGGCCAGGAGAGAGCCCTGGTGCCGCCTTTGGTGCAGCGGTGAAGAATGAAGTGGAATTAGCACCTCAGTTGGTCGCACATTTGTTCTCTTAAGGGCGTTAAACAGCTCTCCTCCATCTTTCTTTTTTCCCCCTTACATCTTTCTGCAGTCGGTGAAACAGGCAGCCCTGGCCCAATCTCGCCCCTTCCCTGCCACCCCTGGGTTCTTACCAGTTGTGATGTTACCCTGCTAACAAGCATCATTTTCTCTAGGCTGGCTTCCGCACCTTGCCCAGAACTGTCTTAAATCGTAGACTATTTCTCTAATCAGTAGCAAACACAGGTGTCTGAGGTTCCTGGTCTTGATTTTGAGTAACTTTAGCACTGTGTACATGTGGAGGAAACCCTTCCGGTCAGGAAGGGTGCAGCGAGTGAGCAAACACCATTTGCAGGTGGAGGTGCTCAGGGAGGAGGCTGGGGTCCCCTGAGGTTACATTTTTGCAGCTAAGGGCCTTCTCTAAGCCCTGGGTTCAAGGAGCTGTGCTCCCAGAGGTCCCAGGAGAACCCTTCTTGTGGCAACACAAACTTGCAGCCGCCCTCCTACGTCTGAGCCATTTGAAGCGATTTACTGAGGGAGAAGCCACTGCGACATTCACGTGTGCTGTGTTTGTCCCTCTCTGTGGCACGTAGGCAGCTTCTGTGCCCTGCTCCTCTGGAGAGGCTGGCAGTGCAGGCTGGGGGGTAAAGGCTGCTTGGGGACAATCCATCTTCCAGGCCTTTGCCTTCCAGAAACCGGAGAAGCTTAAGGGGATCAGGCAGTGGGAGGGAGGGCAAGAAGCAGGGAGGTGAGGTGGCCTGTGGACTTCCCCTAGTCAGTAGGACCTTCAGCCTCCCACCTCCCACCCCACGGAGGTGACGGGACGTCCCAGAGATATGGTCACCCAGGGCACCTGGGTGACGGAGGGGGGCAGAGGGTGACCCACTGTTCCAGTTTGCCCAGAACTGAAGGGGTTCCCTGAACAAAGGACTTTCAGCTCTAAAACTGGGAAAGTCTTGGGCAAACCAGGACCAGTTGGTCACCCTGGGTGGGGCAGGTGTCCCCGCTTACCCTAATGTGAGAGCTTCCAACTCTGAGCCACAACCAAGAGGAGCTAAAAGTGACCCTGCCCCGGTTTTCTGCCCTACCGACTCCCTGATTTTTGTGTCAGCCCAATAGAGGAGCTCCCCAAGTAGCAATGGGGACTCAAGGTCAGGCTTAAGTTGATTTACAGCAAATAATGAAGTTTGACCTTCCTTCTACGCGAAGAGCTGTCTGCTTATCTCTTTCTGTCTCTATGTCAAGCCTTCCTCCCCTCTCTCCTGTCCCCACGTTAGACCAGATGAGATCTCCCATTGGTTCAGGGCCAACAGGGTGACCAAGGATGGGCCTGAGCATCTGGCTTCCCTCTTAGCCCCAAGCCTAGAACCAAGATTTTTGTGTCAAAGAGATGCTGCCCCCCAACCTCCCCAGCCCATCCTCGAGGGCCAGGGGAAGCCCCGCACAGCAGTTGGGGGTGGAGGACTCAGCTCGCTCTCAGAAGCTGGCTGCACCAGCCCCCCTGAGGGGCCCCGCCTCATAAACCCTCGGACAGGAGGGAATTCCTTGGCAGCTCTGGCTGCTCAGATAACCGGCAGGTCCCGGAGCGTGCCAGCCCTCAGCAGAAATGAGCAGAAATCACTTCAGTGTGTGCCATTTGTTCTCCAAGGCTCGGCCTGACCCTCACAGGCTGCAGCGGGGGCCCTGAGCTGTCAGGAGGCATTAAGGCGCCAGCCAGCATCAGCACGCTCCGGGGAAGCTGCCGACACAGCTCTCGCTCACGGAAATTGCCAGAACCCCACGATCCGGCAGAGGCCAGGTGAGGGAGACCATGATGGGGCTCCAGCCCCAGAATCCCAGCTGGGACAATGGCTGTGCAGTTAAATACAAATTCCCATAGAAGCCATCGAATCTCCCCCAAGACTTGCAAGGTGACATAACCCTGCTGTCACCTAGGGCCACCTGCCCCTTAGGATACAGACCTGACAGGCTTGTCCAGGGCCGCCCCACCACCCCCGCCCCACCCCACCCCACCCAAGCCTTTGGGAATTTTTGGAGATTCACATTTCTTCTGGCCTCCTCTGGCTCTGATTCCAGGCTTCTGCTGCAATGTCCTTCTCTCTGGGTTTTGTCGCTCTTCCTGTGATGCCTCCCCAGCACTGACCCAGAAATGGGAGGACACTTTTCCCCGAACCCCAAGCCTCTGCATACAGTCAGGCATGGAAGTTGGGCGTAGAGATTTTTCTGGAGATTCAGGGGCAACAGCAAGAAGCATCCGTCTCACTCCAAGCTGCAGAGAAAATAAATAGTAGAATTGGAAGTTCTTAAGAAGCCTCTGGAATTCTTTCCTTCCCTGCTGCTCCAGCCCTCTCTCCCCTACACCCATGATCACCTCCTGGTCCTTTCTTAAATAGACTGGGATGTTCTCTATTCTTACTCTTCCTCCAGCCTCCCTGGGGAGCCCCCTCCCACCACTAAATGTTCTGTCTGTGCATTTTCCTAAACTAAGATTGTTCCTTTCCTAAGTGAAACTGATGCAGGTTGCGGTGAAATGGTCATTTTCTTCCTCTCAGACTACCATTCTTTACGGATGAGGACATTTGGGCTCAGACAGGCTAAGTAACTTAGTCAAGGTTGCACTGCAGGTAAGGAGCAGAGATGGGATCCCACTGGGATCTGTCTTTACACAAAGTTGCATTTCTTCCTGGGCTGACCCTGGGCCTGGCTGAGGCCTTGACCTGTGGGGGGTGGGGGGCAGCAGGAGGAACCGGTGGTTCCGAGAGGGGGTCGGCACGGCCCAAGCAGCAAGCAGAGGTGCCTGGAGTCCCGAGGGAACAGGCAATCCTGAGATCTAGAGAGCCCATTGTAGGCACTGGGCCAAGACCACCAGGCCAGGGCCCGGGGGGAGAGGCTGGCAGAAGGCAAGGCCGTGGCCCCCAGGCAACAGGATTCAGGGTGGAGGGAGTCAGGGAGGAGGAAAGCAGGCAGGCCTGGGAGGGTTGGGGGGAGCCCTTAGCTCTACACAAGCTACCCATCCCCTGGGCTCCTTTACCTGCCCTGCAGGGAGGTGGGGGACCGATGAAAATACAAAATTGGAAGCACTTGTGCGTCTCAGATGAAAAGCGCCACGGTGAGAGAGACAGTCACAGCCGCATTGCTATCCCCTGCAGGTCACATTGCTTTGGGAGATTTCTATGTGGGTGAGAGGTTTAGGGTTTGAAGGGAAAACGCAGCCCATTTCATAGAGCTATTATGGGATTTTCTCTGCAGGAGCAGGCGGTCTCTGCGCAGCCCTGAAATGTTTTGACAGCTCAGGCAAATCCTCAGGGAAACCGGAGGCCAGAGCATGCCAAGGAGATGCTTATCACTCGCTCTCCGCCGCCCCAGCCTGGTCCCAGCATGGTCCCGGGAGCTTCCCCTGCCGGCGCCCCGCCCGCACAGTCGCCACCCTGTCCGCTGGGACCCACGCACAACGCCCCGTTATGAATCAAGCTTGTCCTCCCGTTCCGATGCGGGAAAACGGGATGATGAATTCATTTCCATCACCACGCTGCCCATAAGTCACAGCTCCAAAGGCTTTTTTTTTTCTTTCGGAGTTTCCAATGACAAAGATTTCATTATCCGAAGCAATAATTTTTAACCAGAGCAATGCAAGGCTTCGCTCTACCTGAATTAGGCCCATATGTGAGAGGGAAGCCCAAACGTCAGTGTCTGGAGGAGCAGAGGAAGGGGTGGGGGAGGGTTAAGCCTCCTTCTGGGTTCTCGCCCCTCCCACCCACCCCCATTCTCTTCCTTTTTCCCTCCCTGTGTCCTGCACCCTCCATGGTCTTCTCCCCCAGGCCATAACCCCCTGTCCCAGTGACAGCCCCATTCCCCGGGTCCACCTTCTCTGTCCCCTCTGCCTGCCGGCTCTCTCCTCCCCCACTCCTAACCCCTTCCCCCCGACATCAGAGCCAAAGAAGGACAGAATTGCATGTCTTAACCTAAACTGGCACTGTTTGCAGATGACATGATACTATACATAGAAAATCCTAAAGATGCCACCAGGAAAGTACTAGAGCTAATCAATGAATTTAGTAAAGTCTCAGGATACAAAATTAATGTGCAGAAATCTGTTTCATTCCAATACACTAACAATGAAAAATCAGAAAGAGAAATTAAGGAAACAATCCCATTTACCATTGCAACAAAAAGAATAAAATACCTAGGAATAAACCTACCTAAGGAAGCAAAAGACCTGTACTCAGAAAACTATAAGATACTGATGAAAGAAATCAAAGATGATACAAACAGATGGAGAGATATACCATGTTCTTGGATTGGAAGAATCGACATTGTGAAAATGACTGTACTACCCAAAGCAATCTACAGATTCAACGCCATCCCTGTTAAATTACCAATGGCATTTTTCACAGAACTAGAACAAAAAATTTTGCAATTTGTATGGAAACACAAAAGACCCCAAATAGCCAAAGCAATCTTGAGAAAGAAAAACAGAGCTGGAGGAATCAGGCTCCCTGACTTCAGACAATACTACAAAGCTACAGTAATCAAGACAGTATGGTACTGGCAAAAAAACAGAAATATAGATCAATGGAACAGGATAGAAAGCCCAGAGATAAACCCATGCACCTATGGTCACCTTATCTTTGACAAAGGAGGCAAGAATATACAGTGGAGAAAAGACAGCCTCTTCAATAAGTAGTGCTGGGAAAACTGGACAGCTACATGTAAAAGAATGAAATTAGAACACTTCCTAACACCATACACAAAAATAAACTCAAAATGGATTAAGGACCTAAATGTAAGACCGGACACTATAAAACTCTTAGAGGAAAACATAGGCAGAACACTCTATGACATAAATCACAGCAAGATCCTTTTTGACCCACCTCCTAGAGAAATGAAAATAAAAACAAAAATAAATAAATGGGACCTAATGAAATTCCCCACGAGATGAATCCTCTGCATTATTTTCAAATGGAACCAAAGGACTTGTTCTTTCTAAATGGAAAACCAATTTCAAACCACTACAAGAGGGCTTCCCTGGTGGCGCAGTGGTTGGGAGTCCACCTGCCAATTCAGGGGACACGGGTTTGTGCCTCGGTCCGGGAGGATCCCACATGCCGCTGAGAGGCTGGTCCCGTGAGCCATGGCCGCTGAGCCTGCGCATCCGGAGCCTGTGCTCCGCAACGGGAGAGGCCACAACAGTGAGAGGCCCGCGTACCACAAAAAAAAAAAAAAAAAAAAATTTCTTAAGGTGAAATTCACATAACATAAAATGAACCATTTTAAAATGTACAGTTCAGTGGCACTTAGTACATTCACAGTGTTCTGCATCTACTATTTCTATCTAGTTCCAAAACGTTTTCAACACCAGAAAGGAAACCCCGCACGCCCATTAAGCAGTCACTGTCTATCCCCCTCCCCCCAGCCCCTGGCAATCACTGATCTACTTTCTCTCTCTATGGACTTACGTATTCTGGACGTTTCATATAAATGTAATCCTACAATATGCGACCTTTAGTGTCTGTCTTCTTTCACTTCGCATAATGTTTTTGAGGTTCGTCCATGTGGTAGCGCGTGTCAGTACTTCAACCCTTTTTATGGCTGAATCATATTCCACTGTATGTAGATACCACCTTTTGTTTATCCATTCGTCTGTTGGACATTTTTTTCCACCTTCAGCTGCTGTGAATTATGCTGCAATGAGCATGCGTGTACAAGTGTTTGTCTGAGTCTCTGCTTTCATTTCTTATATACCTAGGAGAGGAATTGCTGGGTGATATAACAATTCTATGTTTAACTTTTTGAGCAAGTGCTGAAATGTTTTCCACAGGGGCTGAGTCATTTATGTTCCCACTGTGGAAATGTTCTGAGAATCCTCAGACAGGTAGCAAGTGGTAGAGGGTTCCTCTGGGGGTTTTGTGTGATGCGGGGGAGATTGAGATGGGGCCCCTACCTGGTGTTCCCGGGGCCCCCAAGTTCCCTGCCTTCGGTGCCCAGAACAGTGTGGGCTCAGAGGCCCTCAGAGTCCAAAGTGAGAAGGAAGGGGACGCGGGAGGGGGGCTCTAGGGAGGCAGTCATGATAGAGGTTCTGGGACACAGAGTTTTGAGACACAACAGAGCCAGGCTGAACGTCAAGGCCAAGTGCCCGAGACTGGCCAGACTTCCCCACTTGGGCTCCTCCCGTAGGCAGTGGTCTGGGGAGCCGGACGTCTCTGCAGATCCCATTACTGGAGATTGGGCTGCAACATGAAATGATGAAAATGTTAAACATGAGGGAACAGGCTGTAAATCACTTATTGGCAGCCCGCTCTCCTCCCAGCTACGCCCGATCCGAGGGCAATGCTGCGGCCGCTGAGGATTTCCTAGCCGCCTGGACCAGGCTCTCCCCTCGGCCGCCAAGATCCTGACCTGAGAACTGAAACCGTGTGAGGAAAACACCTCAGGGCCTGACTCATCCCGCCCTCCAGCCGGGAACATCACCCGCCAGGCTCCTCCCGGCACCAGGCTCCTCCCGGCAGGACGGCCGCCAGCCCCGAGCCTTGAGAAAACCCTGCCGTTCCACGCCTGTACTTCCCCGGCTTGTGACATGGTGACAGTTGGCTTGACAGCCTCCCAGGCCCTCCAGCCTATTCCAGATGTGTCTTGGATTCACAGGATTTCCCGCAATCCTGGCTCTCCTCACTTGGTCCCAGGGAGGAAATTGGGAAACAGAGAAAAGAAGTGACCGGTTCAGGGAGGAGGTGTGGGACCAGTGTCTGCAGTGAGGTCCCCGAGGCCAGGTGTCCACCACCCCTGCTGTGCTTGGCTCGGCCAGGTGGGAAACGGGGCCACCTGGGAACATGTAGGAGTCCGAGCACAATGCACATTTCCTCAAATGTGTGCTGAAGGTATGGCTCCCTGGAAGCCACACCCAGATTAAAAATCAACTAGGAAAGAGAGTAAAGGACAGGCTGCCTGCTTTCTGAAAGGACTCCTCTCACTATGCCTTTCCATGGTTTGCTTCAAGTGGGATTGTATGTCCACACTCACGCAGCATCCTGTGCATCGTCTGAAGCAGAGATTAATGTATATAGCATTGCTTCAACTGGGTGCACTTTTCCAGTCCTGCTTGGAGCGGTCCCCTTCCATCCAGCTTGGCTTGGCCACCAAAGCAACTCTGAGCTGGAGCCAGGGACAGGAAGAGAGCAAGGTGGGAGCTGGGACTGAGAGGCCCTCGGACCACAGCTGAGCTGAGTGATGGAGGCGTTTGGAAACCCACGTGCCCTCTGGTGAGCCCTTCTCAGCTCTGGGCCTCAGAGTCCTTCTCTCTACAGTGAGGACATCAGCCTCAGGAATCTCTGGTCTCTCAGCTCCATGTTCTAGGCTGTGGGTCTTCAAGGAGCAGCCGAGTATTCATGAAACTCTGGGCAGGCCAGTCCCAGCCAGAGCCAAGAAGCACCAGCAAGTCCCCCTCCCACCCCCTAAAGAATGAGGATGGTGTTGCAGTCCACACACAGCTGAGCAGACGGCTCAGTCCCCCATCTCATCTGCTCTCTTTGTTCTGAGGGCCCATGTAAATGGTTCCCTTTTGAGCTCACGGGGAATCAAGTGTCCTGCCACCTGAATATCATTTAGCAAAGCGGGTGTATGGCTAAATGAAGTAACAGGTCAATGTGTCCAACCGCCCCATCCTTGTTTACCAAACCTATCAGCTAGAACAGCTTTGCTGTGCGGTGACATGTTGAGGAAATCAGCTGTCTGTCCTCCCCGTGCAGTGAGTTTACTGTGATGCTTCTTCAGTCTTACCTCGTGCAGCCATCTCGGCTCCCCAGATTCATCCTTCCTCATGGGAGTCCTTTCATTATCAGCCCCTAGTGCTGGGCACATAGCAGGTGCTTCATAAGTGTGTGTGGATTCGTTTCCAAGAGCTGTCCCGGAAAGGAAGGTAGTATTTCAGTTACCTGTGGCTGCTAAACAAACCACCCACAACTTAGTGGCTTAAAACAACTAGGATTTATTCTTTCTCATGAATCTGTGGGTTGGCTGGGCTCCCTCAGCAGCTGCATTCACCTAGGAGCTGGATTGGGTCTCTGTGGTCTCATCTGGACTTCCTAACAACAAGGTGGCGCAGTTCCCAGAGGGATCATCCTGAGAAGACAAGTCCCACGTACAAGCCCTTATTAAGCCCCTGCTTGCTTCACATTCGCTCATGTCCCTTCTGCCAAAGCAAGCCAGATGGCCAACCCCAGGGTCTACATGGGAGGGACCACACAAAAGTGTGAATTCTGGGAGACGTGGTCCATTGGAGGCCACCAAGGCAATCATCCACCACAGCTGGTGAGTCTCCCCCCTGGTGGGGGCAGGTCCGTGATACCCTGCCCCATCCTCCCTTCTTCCCAAGGAGGCACAGCACAGGGCAGGTTTCTCAGCAGACAGAGAGAGTCCCTAGAGTCACCCACTCTCGAGGTGGGGGAAGGTTCTTCCAGTCTTTATCACGGTCATGCTCGAATCTTGCAAACAGCATGCTGGGATTTCTTTTCAGATCCCGGAGAATGAGCGGGGCCTGTCACTTGCGTGCATGCCTCCGTTCTTTAGTTACTTCATTCATTCACTGCATACAGTGCCTGAGCACTGCTGTCACGGGGCACTCAGGGGATCAAGGTGTCACAGGCCATGCCTGCTACCGCTAGCAGCCTATGCTGGTCCTCCCACACCCTGTGGTCCATGGGGAACAAGAGTGTCCTGCAGAGGTTAAGAGCATGGACCCCGCTGTCTGGTGGCTTGGCTTCACACTCCAGCTCTGCCACACACCAGCTCTGTGAACTTGGGCCCCCTGCCTGACCTTCCTGAGCCTCATGTCCCCCGTCTGAATTCTCTTGAGGGTTCAATCCCCGTGCAGCACTCGGAACAGCACTGGCGGGAAATAAGCACCAGACAAGCATTTGTTCATGTTACTCATGATGAATCCTCACAGAACGAACGTTTTTCCAACTTACAAAAAGAATATAGACTGGATGTAAAAAAGAAACAAGCCAACCTTGCAATATCTGAAAAAGAGAAAAAGAAAAAAGGCACCCTCACTATCCCAGCATGCAAAGAGAAGCCCAGTAACCTGGCAAAGGGGCTGAAATACCACACGTGTCCATTCTCTTCTTTACAAAAAATTGTCTCAGGCTATTCATACTGTTCGCAGCCTGTCAAATAAAACTCAATGATATGTTGAAAATGTTGGTCATAAATATTCTACAATTTGACCTTACTGGCTACATGTATGTGTTTCCTTGTCTGACGGATCCCCCTATTGTGAGACATTTAAACGATTTGGGATTTTTCATGCACATATTCTGTTGTGTTGAATATCCTCATCCCGTGTCCCTGGTTATGTCCTCTGAACGAACTCCTAGAAGTGGAAATGTCAGGTTCGGCAGGCAGGCCCAGCTTTAGGGTTGTTTGGTTCAGATATTGCTGTACTGGCCTGGAAAGAACGAGCGTCCCTCGAAGGCACAACAGCAGAGGGACAGGTGCACGTCCTCCCTTGTCTTTGTGGGCCATGGGGATCGCCTTTTCCCTACTGGAGAGCAATAGTGTCAGCCTTGAGAGCCGTGACACCCTGAGCAGGGACATCCTCAGGGTGTGGCCTCCTCCTCTCCCCCCAGAAACGAGCAAGGCCAAAGCCACCTTCAAAGCCCCAGGAGCCTTCTGCCTGCCCGTGACCACTGACGTGCCCCAGGTTCCCACCTGACCCTCCAGCAGCCCTCTCTACACACCGGATTTCCCCAGCTTTGATAGCCACTCTCCAGCAGGTAACCCCAAATCCACACACCCTGCTCTGATGCCCACCTCCCGCCTGGACCTTTATCTCTGCCAGACCGTCCCACAGGGGCCTCGCACTCACCAGTCTAACCTGACCTTTCCCATGCCCTGCTTCCTGCAGGCTGCGTGAGCCGAGGCCCAAGCGTCGGGGTCAGGCCGCCTGGGTTTGACTCCTGGCTCTGCCATTTTCCAGCTAGGTGACTATGGGAAAGTGACTTCCAGTTTTTCCCAGCTGCAGAATAGGGATCGTAATCCCAGCCTCTCAGGGCTGTGAGGATTCAGTGAGGTGACTTCAGATCCTAATGCAGAGTCAATGCTTAACACGTGGTAACAGGAGCAAGGTTTATTATTATTCTTGTCATTACTACCCGCTGCTCCAGTTGGAAACCTCCTGGTCACTCTCCCTACTCCCAGGGTCTCTGCTCCTCCACAAACCTTGGAAGTAAACTCAGAAACAGCCCTGCTGGGGACTTCCCTGGTGGCGCAGTGGTTAAGAACCCGCCTGCCAATGCAGGGGACACGGGTTCGAGTCCAGGTCCGCGAAGATCCCACATGCTACAGAGCAACTAAACCCATGCACCACAACTACTGAACCCGTGCGCCTAGAGCCCGTGCTCCGAAACAAGAGAAGCCACTGCGCACCACAACGAAGAGTAGCCCCACTCGCCGCAATCAGAGAAAGCCCGTGCGCAGCAATGAAGACCCAACATAGCCAAAAGTAAATCAATAAAATAAATAAATTAATATAAAAAAAATTAGCCCTGCTGCCCTGCTCCATGCACGTGCGTTCAGAGGGCTCCCTGCCAGCACACGGCGGATGCCTGGAAAGCTGCTTGAGGGAAGTCCTCTGGTCCCAGCTCTAATGAACCGTGTGACTCGGCAGATCACTTCCTCCACATCTCTCTCTGGACACTGCTTCCTCATTTGTAAAGTTATCTCCCAGGGCTCCGGCCCCAGGGAACTCGGGAACCTCGTCCCATCACTCAGGCAGGCAGATTCTGAGCGGGAGTGGACGAGATGACAGCTGTGGAGATAACTTCTCCTTTCATCTCCTAAACCATCAACCCTCCCCAGGATTTCTGGACTACTGTCCCTTGGCTGGCTCAGACATTTATTAGCTCTACCGATATTTTCTTTTGTAGTTCTGTAAAGCAAGCTCAAACTCGGCGAGCGCTGTCTATGCAAAGACCTTAAACCACATGTTTATTTTCCTAAGCTATAAAAAGTTTATAGGGGGAGCTGGACTCCTTGTCTGACACCAGGCTCAGAATCGCTACTGCATTCCACAGGAAGACAGAGGGCTCTGTGTCAGCCCCGGGGGCAGTAGGAAGGGCTGGAGGAAGGCTGTCCACCCCCCGTGGAAAGCGCACAGGGCGTGGGCTGGACAAGGGAGTTGCAAACTCGTGGGGTGGAGGGGGAGGTAGGGAGGAAGGAGGGGAGAGGAGGGAGTGTGGACCAGCGTGCCGCGAGCTGACGCAGTCAGAATGCAGAAGGCATGCTTTCTCCCAGTGTCTTTCTCCTGTCCAGGCAGCTTTGGGGACACTGAGTCAGCAGAACCCTGGGCTGGCCCTGGCGGAAGCTCACCTTCTGACATAGTCTCTTTATCCTAGGATATGGAGTCAGAGATGCTTGACTCTGGAATAAACCACCAAGAGTAGACACCTTCGCTCAGTTGCTCTCCAGTTGGCACTGACCTCAGCCCATCTGTTTACTCGTCTTCACCCAGCCCAGTGCTTCCTGAGAATCAGACGTCTGCTGTCATTTGTAACTCAGGCACCAGGACCTGCGCTGAGACACAGTGTTTTTATCCACCAGCTTGGATTTCTGGGATCCCTGATATGGACTGAGCCTTTGAGAGTTGAGTATTTCCACTTGGCAGGCAGGCCTGGGTTTTGCCACTGAGCTGGTGCCTGGAGCTTTCAGTGGACATCTTAAGTGGCTCTTGGACCCCAGCATCTGTAACGCCTCCTGCCGAGACCCGTAAGACTCGTGGAGTTTGAGTCCTTGGTCCTCCAGGCTCATCTCGGGCTCTGCCCCATCCTGGCTGCATCACAGGGGTCACATCACAGGAGAAAGGAAGCAGACGGGGGTGTGAAGACCCCCAGTCCTCACTCCTACAGCACAGATTTGAGCCCTGGATGGAGGCAGGGGCAGGACCGGGCGCCCTTCAAGGTCTCTTCCAACCCTGAAATCCTATGATTCTCAGGAAAAGAAGGAAACTTCCATTTACTCAGAGGAGGGATTCTCAGCCTTCTCAAATGCAATGCCTCTCCTCTATTATGAATAGTTCATAATGCTCCTTTACTGCCCAGAAAGGGAAGGAAAAAGTAATATGCCTCTACATACAATATTTCAAAAGGACAACATCTTGACTAAAAAAAAAGAAAGCAATTTATGATAAATTAATATGCGTTGCCACATGCGAATGCCCGGGCATGACTCTTCTGGAAGCCCCAGTGAAGCTTGGCAGCACCTGGGACTGGTTCCCCTCCCCCACCCCCACCCCCCACCAAACCAGCTACACCACTGACGCACGGCGATGCAGGTGAGTCATCCTGGGACTCAACAATTTTATGTACTGGTTGCATTCCTGGGATGTACTCTAAAACCATGCGAAAGTAATTTCTTGGGTTCTGATATAAGATGAGAAAAGCAGGCTTTCCACCTCCCAGAATGACTGTCCAAGCTGGGCATTTGACAGATGTTCAGGCCAAGGGACAGTTCCTTCTGTGGGACAGTCTCAGGAATGGCAGGCGTCAGGCATCCTTTGGCCACCTGCTAAATGCCAGTCGTGGCCCGCTGGCTGGTGGTACCATCCTGTTCAGAACGGCCGAAGTGGAGTCTCCTCTGTGCCCTTGAATTGAGAGGCAGGAGGTGGGGACACGGGGCAGCACAGGGTTAAGGACCTGCAGGATGTGCCAGGACATCACTCTGATTTGCTGGACCAGACATGGCGGTACCCAACCACGCCCCTGCCCCCTGCTTTGTCTCTCAGGTGGTCCTCTGCCTCTACCCCAGCACCCCAACATCTCAGGTCTCATGTAGCTTTAGACCCATTTATAAACCAGGCTGATCCCACGGGTGGCCTTCTCTTATATGGGATGCTTTCAGAAGAAATTGGACACCCTCACTTTTAGACCAGACAGTCCTTGGGGGTGTAATATACAGCCTAGTGACTACAGTTAATAATACTATATTGCATATTTGAAAGTTCCTAAGAGAGCAGATCTTAAAAGTTCTCATTCACAAGGAAAACAATTTTGCATCTGTGTGTGGTGACGGATGTTAACTAGTCTTATTGTGGCGATCATTTCATTATGTGTACAAATATGGAATTATCATGTTGTACACCTGAAACTAATATAACGTTAAGTGTCAATTATATCTCAATTTTTTTAAAAAAAGGAGTGCTAAATTTCAATTTGAGGACAGAAAAATAAAAATGTACTTTTCTTCTTATCCAAATTGGGGACCCCTTGAAATCTCAACCCCTGATTAGGAAGACCTGTGCTGGAGAGACATCCCTGGGGGAGAATCTTAGAAATTTGACAGGCTGAAGCTAAAGGAAAAGGTCTGACAGATGTGTGAGTCCACCTTCCAACCATGCTGGTGACAAGGCAGAGCGACCCGGCAGGTAAATGTCCTCCTCATTACCCCAAGTCCATCCTTGGTCATTGGATGAACTCAAGCCATGATGAAATACACTGGCCAGGATTTGCAGAACGTTGGCGCACTCTGCCCTCTGCAGTCCCTTGCTGCCTATCCCACCTCACTGAGCTTTGACCTCCAAGTGCTCTGGAGGACATCACCCCCCAGGTCACATGGTCCTTTCTGGGAACCCCTCACTGCAGAGGAGGCGAGGGATTGCTCTTCCGGAGGCCCAACCATGGGTACCATGCCACGGTGAGAAATGAGGCCTTTCGAAGCCCCAGAAGTCAACAACGCAGTCCTCCCAGCTACATCTTGAAGCATTTTTACTATCAAGAAGGATCTGCATGCAAATTTCAGAACCTGTCTGCCGGTTCCCTTCGCAAAGAGTGTGGGAACCGTGGCATGAAAGGAAATCCAGAGAGACAGGGTAATGGGTGTGGGTGACTGCTAATGGGACCCTCAAGCCACTGGGCTGTCAGCTCTGTCTCCCTTAAGCATACATGTGGAGTTCAAGTTCAGCAAGGTGGAGGTGTGCTCTGATTTGTTGATTTTTGGGGGGGGAGAAAAGGAAAGAAGAGAAGAATCACTCATCTTATTGGAGTCTTTGTTTTTAAAAAATTGAATATTTTAACCATTCATGTATCCACTGAGGGCAAGAGCTTATTTTCAAACATTAGGTTGTGGGACTATTATGAACAATTTTCCTCATATGCTAAACATTATTTCTTTGTGTTCTGTTCCACACACACTATGTATGTGGGAAGAAAGAGTGACATTGCTTGTGAACGGGAGGATATTTCTTTATAACTTCTGTTACTGGTGTTTATTATTTTTTTCCCAACAGCTTTTTCCTCCTCAAGATGAACTATCTGAAGATGGAAAATTAACCTGAAAATTGTCATAGGAATACACTTGGGATGTCTAATTTCACAGTATGGGAGTCAAAATATAACCCCCCAGGACTGCCTCAAAGGCAGTGCTTGAAACTGTGGTGTGTTAAGTCTCTCTCTCAAGCCCGTCCCTCTCTGCACCCTCTTTCCCTGTAGGTCAAGGAAACTCCAAAATGTCAGTCGGGCTGTGCCCAGTGGATCCTAGCTATGTAGGGAATGAGAGACTCCCTCTCTGCTTATGGATACTGCCTTAGTGTAAGAAGCACTATGGCCATTAATGAGAGTCCTGAGCCCTGATCACAGCCTCCTCACTGGTTTTATTTCAGGAGGTTATGCACTCCCACATCCCTGGATTACAGCCTGGGGTTTAGCTCCATCCTGACTAATGTCCACAACTTGACATCTCTGGGAAGAGGGACTGAGGTTACATTCTGGTTTCTCCCAGCAGGGTCCTGAGTTCCTTATGCAAATTTAGTCACATCTTGCCAGTAAGTTTCAAGTTAAGCCATAGGCAAGCTGCCAGGACAATCAGCCTGCTATAGACGGTGTATCAGTTATCTTTTGCTATGTAACAAGTCACCCCATAACTTAGTGGCTTAAAAGAAGAACCACTTATTTGTTCATGATTCTACAGTCTGGAGGCTGCACTGAGGCTGAATAAATCAAGAAAGCCTCACTCGCATGCCTGGCCCTTCAGTTGCTGCGGCTGGAACAGCCCAGGGCTGATGGAACCTTTCTCTCTGGAGGGCAGTCTGACTTACATGGGGTGGCTCAGAGTTTCAGACAGCAGAAGCCGCCAGGCTTCTTAAAGCCTCAGCTCAGAAGTCGCAGAATGTCACTTCCACAAAGCCAGCCCAGATTCAAGGGGAGAAGGAATAGACCCTCCCTCTCAATGCCCATAGGGATGGGAAGAGTTGTTATTGATTGTATTTGCAGACAATCTACCCCAATAAGAATAAGCCTTTTTTAAAAAAAGAAATACAGAGGGAAAAGAAATCTAATATTCAAATACTTGCAGATTCCATACACATTAGCTTTAATATCCTCATACTAATATGCTTCAGGACCACTTCTGATGATTATAGTCTTACAAGACCATGTGTGCCCCAGGACCAGATTCATTCATAACTCAGACTGACACTACATAGACATGCTTTGTAATCATTTTCAATTGAAAATTTTGAAGTTCTTGTAAAATAAATACGTATTTAAATATCGGTATTAGTATTTTTTATGCAATTAAACAGCTGAAAAAAAAACACCAAAGAATAAGTCTTACCCGTGGACAATTTTCCAGAAATGAAAAATGCACTCCAAACTGGCAGGACCCATGACGGTGTGGGAGACTTTGAAGGCTGCACCCAGGTGAGTGTGAGGGCGAGACACAGGCGCAGTCATGGTGCAAGGTGTGGCAGGGGAGGACACCTCTGCTGTTCTGAAAGGCGGGGTCTCTGGAACCCCTCTCCCATAGGCCAGTTCAGAAAACCTTAGCAAAACTAGAAGTGAAAACAAGAAAAAACCCTCAAGGCCTGCGGAAACCATTTCACGCAATGTTCGTTACTGACAGCATAATAAGTAGTTAATAGAAACACAATTTTGGTTAGTAGGTCATTCAGCCTGATCAAAGGCAGGAGGGGGCCACAGATCCTCCAACACCTTCCAAATGAGGGCTGCAGAGAGATGGGAAACACCGGCAAGCAGAGTATGCGGCAATTGATTTTTGGCCAATTTGTTTTATTGGCAGAGCACGTGAAGTTTACCGGGTGCTTTGCCATTACTTATTTAATACAGCTGATTTAAATCCATCTCAGAAGCTGATAGCTCAGGCTCTAAGTTCATGATATTTTTATTTACCCACAACCACTGTTTATCTTCATCGGGGCACACAGAAGAGGCCTCAGATGCAATTTGGAGTCATCTGGGTGTGTCTGGGAAGCTCACGGGCAGGGTTACGAGAAGCAGATGTGACCGGAGGAACAGGGAACACCTGAAGGAACACAGCCCAAGAAACAAGGCAGCTACATGGGACCAACTTGACCCAGTTAAGAAGACACCCACCGGAGTCAGAGCGAAGCCAGGGTTCTGAAGAGTTTGTGCCTTAAATCTGTGACTCTTGTTTGTCACCTCTGAAACACACATCGATTTGTTTTGGGGACCTAAGAGGATAAAAGGCTGAGGGCAAACAAAAGATGTTTCACTAACAAAATCTGGAAGCAGAATAGCGGGGGGAGGCTTCGACAGTCCCAAATAAGAGGGGGTCACTTCCCCACAGACCACAGGCTGTGTCTATGGGGACCACTCCCAGAAATACTCGGTGGGGGGGGGCAGGGCAGAGGGATCCTACCTGAGCAAACAGAGGGGTGACAGCCGGTGAGAGACGTGTGGGATCTTACCATTTATGGGCCTCCCTCCCTCCGTGCTTGTAGCCTGGGGACACGGGGATCCCTGGGGAAGAGAATTAGCCCTGGAAAAGTGATGTAAATAAAATCACAGGATGTTCAATTACTAATGGTTGTTCTGTTAGGGACCTAAATCTCTGTTCAGTTTTTGAGATATGCTCAAGGAAAGTTTGAAAACACACTCCTGGGTGATGGATCACCAGGGACTTACCAGGGAACTAGGGGATCCTATTAAGACATGTATCCACCCTCCTGAAGACAAGAAAATGGTGGAGGTTGGAGCAGGACACCAGACAGCAGGAGTGCCGTTGGTATTTCTCATGCCCTCACGTGACGTGGGGTGACTTGGAAATTCACTTAACCTCTCTGGTTCAAAGTAGTTGGGAAAATATGTCTAAATGCAATTTTTTAGTGGATGGTGCCAACATTTTCTATAAATTCAGCAGTTTTCACATAGGGTGAGGCTAGAAATTAAAATACATCAGTGGGGGGCTTCCCTGGTGGCGCAGTGGTTGGGAGTCCACCTGCTGATGCAGGAGACGCCGGTTCGTGCCCCGGTCTGGGAGGATCCCACGTGCCGCGGAGCGGCTGGGCCCGTGGGCCATGGCCGCTGGGCCTGCGTGTCCAGAGCCTGTGCTCTGCAACGGGAGAGGCCACAGCAGTGAGAGGCCCGCGTACCGCAAAAAAAAAAAAAAAAAAAAATCAGTAGGCATGAATTTAGAGCAAATATCTGCTGAACTTTCAGGTTAAGACCTGGTTCTGCCGCAGACTCTTCCAGGTGCCTGTGGGTTTGGAGGTAAAGCTCTTAAGCTGCTTATTACCAAAAAAAAAAAAAAGACAAAACCAAAACTGTCTCTGCTGTGGTCCTTCCATGGGGGAGACACATGGTTCTGAGGCCTCTAAGGCTGTCATGTTTTGAGATGCAGAGGAGCCATGCTTTTCAAAGAACTTTTTGATGAAAAGCCTGAGACCCCAGAACTTGCAGGCTCGCAGAAGCGCTGACCTCTTGCTAGAGCCTCTTCTTGGGCTTGCTCTGGTGAGCAGCAGAGAAAGAGCATCAAAATCCCACTTTCAGGCATTAAGCCGAGTCAAGCTGTGCGCCCCCCAAATCAGCCCAAGCTTCTCCCTTCAGCTAAAAGCCAAACCAAACCCAAAGGCTAGTTTGCAAAGTTTGCCACTCACCAAACCAAAGATTTTCCAACAGCCCAGCAAACCTACTTTGAAAAAAATAATTGGACCTGTCTACATTTTAAAAAATGAAAATAAAAACCTGAACTGGAACAAAAACAAAGCCTAAAAGTGCTCTCCAAATCAGATGGTTATTTTACTTGGTTCAGGTGTCTGGTAAGTATAAGGTCATAGTCTGTGTTAAGCTGTAGAATTCAGTCAGAGAAAGCCTGTGTCTTATAATAAGAGTTGTCTTCCTGGGAGTTAGGTGACTTCTCATGATTTTATTCATTCAATTTCCCTAATATCTATGAGACCGTTTCCATTTTTGTCCCCATCTTTTAGAAGAGGAAACTAGGACACAGGGAGGTGAGGAAGTCGCCCTCGACTAGCTGAGCCACCAGAGCTGCATTTGACGGCTTTGCTGTACCTCCGGGTGACAGAGGCAGCCCATGAAACTGTACAAGTGGGACCGAGCAAGAGGCTCCTTAGGGGAAACACTGGCACTGAGGAAGCTTTCATCATGTGTGGAATATGAAATGATATTTTTATTACCCAGTCATTGATGTGGGTTTTTAAATGAGACAGCTCAGGAAATAGCAGCTTATAATTTTGTGGCACATGTTTAAATAGGTTTGACACCTTGGAAGACCCCTCAGCTCCCATGAGCAAGGCCCCAGGCCCTGCTCTGGAGCTCCTGGGAATCTCAAGGATACTGCCTTTACCCCTTCCTCTGTTCATCCTGCTTCCTCAGCTGCTGTCTCTGGCTGCTCATTGCCTCCCCCCGCCCACCTCTCAGTAAAGAGGCTCAAGGCGGCCTAGCGTTTGGTCATGCTTGCCTTTGCTTTGGGCAAGGCCATTCGGAACTTCCCTGGCTCCATCCAGCAGCCTAGGGGTCCTTCCTGGGCCCATGGAGCCCCTCCCAGGGGACAGCACAGGGGGAGGGGCCTAAACCTTTGGCCAAGTGGAGCCTCCAACAGTACTCATCCCTGAGGAACGCAAAGCATGTCCCTCTAACTCTCTCGACTCCAAGGCCACACACACCCCTGGGTGGTCGGTAACAGCCGTGCTTTATCGACCTTGCAGAAGGAGAGAGGATTTCTTGGAGAGGCAGGTGGATGAGGATGCGCAGAACCGTTCCTGTGCCCGAGCCCAGGACCTCCAGAAATACCTGGGTGAGGTGGATAAGGTCCTCCACTCGTGCTAATAGGGACTTGGAGCCATTGGATGTTGGATATTAATGTTGGCGGGGCTTCATTTGCACCCTGTATTTGTGAGTGCGGGCTAAAGTGTTGTAACAAATAGACCCAAACCGTCCTGTCTCAACACAACACAAGCTTATTTCTTGATCACATAGGTAGTTCTGGACAGCTGTTCAGAAAGGTAGGGTGATTCTCTTCCATTTCATTCAGGGACCCAGGCTCCTTCTGTCTCATGGAAGGAGAAAACTGTGGTGGATCATACATGGGAGACTTTATGATCAGGCCTGGAAGTGGGACGCCTCACTTCCTCTGAATTCCCTTGGCTAAAACTCAACCATGTGACACGTCTTCCCAGAGAGGGAAGCTGGGAAATGGGGCCGGTCATGTCCCAGGAAGAAGGAGAGAAAAGATTTTGCTGAGCAGCTACAGATCCCTGAGACCTCCTGAAACCATTTGGAAGTCACTTTATAAAGAATTTAAGGGAAAAGAAAGGAAATCAAGAGAGAAAGAGACATAAAAATGATTACTGACCACAATGAACTAAATAAATGCGAAGTTACAGGTTAAAATAACTAGCCCAGGGGCTTCCCTGGTGGCGCAGTGGTTGAGACTCCGCCTGCCAACGCAGGGGACATGGGTTCGTGCCCCGGTCTGGGAAGATTCCACATGCCACGGAGCGGCTGGGCCCGTGACCCATGGCTGCTGAGCCTGCGCGTCCGGAGCCTGTGCTCCGCAACGGGAGAGTCCACAACAGTGAGAGGCCCGTGTGCCGGAAAAAATTTAAAAAAATAAAAATAAAAATTACTAGCCCAACCTAAAGAATCCATTTATCCTGAGAAAATCATTCTAAATCTTTTATGCAAAATATGTTAATCACTGTTTTACTGTTCTATGTGTAATAATTGACTATGAGACATAAAGTAAATTCCCATTCACAGGGGAAAGATAAACTGAATCTTGGGTATATCCATCCCTTTAATAATTATATAAATAAATAAATATATAAATATATATATATATATATTTTTTTTTTTTTGGCTGCATGCCAGGCATGTGGGATCTTAGTTCCCCGACCAGGGATGGAACCTGTACCCCCTGCATTGGAAGCCCAGAGTCTTAACCACTGGACCGCCAGGGAAGTCCCAATACTGCTGTTCTTGGTGACAAAGTAATAACCTAAAAAATGTTTAGGTTTAAATGATAAAAGCGGGACAGAAAATTATATATACAATATGATGTCTGCTGTGTAACACTTTCAAAAACCTGCACAGAGAAAAGGCTGGAATAAATGCATCAAAATAATAGCAATTGTTGTCTTTGGATAAGGGCTCTAGGAGATTTGTTCCCCATAGATCTTAATTTTCTGTAATGTTTAAAAGTTTCTAAGAGAGCATGCGTTGTTTTGTAACGGGGAAAAGGTATCGAAGAAAAAGTCAAATGCCCTGAGAGGCACCCCCGCCCCTTGTCTGTCCCAGGTCAGCCTTCCTCCCGCCCTCTCTTTCTCCCCTTCATGCTCCAGAGTGTTGATCAGGATTAGACAACACTGTTCTGTTTCCCCCTGTGCAATGGAATGTTCATGCTTCCCAATTCATTTACCAGTGACAGCCGGTGTCCCAGGATCCCATCTTCCACTGCCAGGAAAGAGGAGAGAGGCCCTTGCTCACAGGACCACCATGGCCAGGGGTTCCTGAGCTGGGAGGGTCCAGGGTTATAGGTGGTGTTTTCTTTGTGAGTATTTGTTCATGGACCCCCAACACTGTTCCCATCATCCCCTCTTCACCAGTGCTGTCCTCACCGGGGTCAGGAGTTAATGTACATGTCATGTGTTGATGTTGTGTGTTTGTGTATGTGTACATGCAGGCAAACGTACATCCGTGTGCTAACACGTATCAAAGGCTAAACAGACATTAAGATTGGTGCCAGAAAACTTTTCTATTTTCAACTCTAATCAATAGCTGACTTCCATAAGAGGTCTTGGGGCTTTGGGTCATTATTATTAATTATGAACAAATAGGAGAAGGCTTTTAAGCTGAGACTCAAAGGAAGCAGGAGGAGGAACCAGTGATGTGTGTCTGTGAAGGGCCTGAGATGGAAGGACGGGGCGTAGGTGATCCCAGGGAAGCCGGGATGGAGTGCAGAGGAAGACAAGGAAGCAGGGTGGTGCAAGGTTTAACCGCCACAGTGAGAAGTTTGGATTTAATTCTAACTACAGTGGGAAGCCACTATGCAGTTTTATTCAGAGAAATGCATAAAATGCATCATGATCTGAATTATGTTTTGAGAAGAAGGACGGCCCCTGGGGCAGTTTTGTGGAGGATGAATTGGCGGAAAGGCAGGCAGAACAGCAGGTGGAGACGGCTGAGGCCATCTTGGAGGGGATTGAGGTTATCCAGGCAGAAGATGCTGGTGGCCTGGAGGATTCAAGAATATTGGGGGCCTGGGAGTTACACTTCCGGGGCTTCCTGATAGACTGGATCTGAGGAATGAGCAAGAGAGAACAATCAAGGAGGAATCTGAGATAAAATGTAAGACAGTAACAGAAACAAAGAGTCCCAGTTTAGATGTGTTCAGTGGGAACTAATCAATTAATGAATGTTTTTGACTTTCATGGAAGGAACACAGTTAGGCCTGCGGTGGAGTGTCTAAAATTTTCAGTAGAAGGGTAAATTCAGGACAGACTAGGAGCGATCCCCAAGCACTTTTCATTCTGCTGTCCTTTTCAAAATATCATGTCCCAAACTGGAAAGCAGGCTTGGCCTTTGATGGATGAAGAAGGCTGTGTGGAGGTGGTAATCACAGACTTGGGTCAGTTTTAGAGTCACCCTGCAGAGCAGACTGGAGAGCCAGGGGGGCAGTAGCTGCTCTCGAGAACCCTGCAGATATGGAACAAGTGCAGCCACGTGTGTAGGAAGAGCAAAGACGAGCCCAGGAGCCACTGCTGGGACGAGTCATCGTGTCCAACTCCACTCCCACTTTTGAGCTCAACAGAACCCCATGTGCATTTGAGCCCCAAACGCCCTTTCTTCTGCACAGAAGTCCCTACATATTTCAGGGAAATCTGTAACCGATTTGTGAGCAATCTGCCTACCCTGGAGCAACTTTGTCACAAAATATAGTATTTTCGCATTCTTGTTGAAACCACTGATGTGTCCGCCCCCACCCCCGCTCCCCCAGCACACTCCCAACCCCACCAATCAGGGCCTCCTTCCACACATGTAACGGTTGCAGATCGGATGCCAAACCCAGCAACTGGCTATCTCCAAAATGCTTTCCATCCCCCATGGGGCCATGTACTGCAGGGGCGTCGTTAAGAGAAGGTATACTGTAAATTAGAACAGCTTATTTTCAGAAGCCACGTCTTAGAAACTTGATAGCAGCTCTGGTTCTTGATAACCACTCTTCTGGAGGGCCGCGCACACGTCCCCTGCGGACGCTGGGCTGGAGACTCCCAGATGAGCTGGTCTCATCAGTCAAGTGGCTCAAGCCCCTTGTCTTGTATTTGGGCTCATGGAAACCCCAAACACTCCCCCTCCCCACACCCTCTCTCTGGGTTGAAATTCTGTGTATTTCAGATAAATTTTATCCATCTGTTTCTGATTCATGTACCCCAACTCATCATGATATTTGCTTTGCAAGAGATATTCAACAACTAAAAAGTTCCTTTCAGATTCTTCATAGGCAAAGAAGAGTGTCTGATCTTGTCAAAGTACCCGAATCCCTAAAACAGAGTCAGCAGAGGAGCTGAGATGGTGAGAATTAGAGGTTCAGAATCTGACTGCATGCCTAACCCCCATTTTTGCCAAGTCCCAGTTGTGGAGGAATCAGAGGGGACCAGCTCACGTGGGGTTCCAGGCTTCATTCCTGGGACGCAGGATCAGGGAGGGGGGAGCAGACACGTCCCAAGTGATCACCCTGGAGTCACGTGCTAAAGCCAGCAGTGGTGCAGGGGGTGGCAGCATGGGGTGAGGGGCTCCTAGCGGATGGGGCAGCGGTGCCAGCTGAGGGCAATCCGTGGAGACCCCCAGCTCCAACCCCACAGAACCAAAGATGGTATGGGATTGTTCCTCTAATTATGACAAACACCCTGCCTTATTTCAGAAAGGGTTTGAGGCTGCTTATAATAACGGGTCCAGAGGCCACAATACAGGCAGTACACTGGAAGGGCAGAGCCCTCCCGAGTCAGGAGAGGACCTCTGCCCGGCCAGGCCTCTTCTCAGTGGCCGGACTTGGTGGGCCCCAAGAGCATGGCCATGAGCAAGTGAGGAAGGTGACCCTCAGAGGAAGGAGGGA
Source organism: Mesoplodon mirus (assembly GCF_964341445.2). Taxonomy (NCBI): domain Eukaryota; kingdom Metazoa; phylum Chordata; class Mammalia; order Artiodactyla; family Ziphiidae; genus Mesoplodon; species Mesoplodon mirus. The sequence goes on along the minus strand of NC_138988.1, from coordinate 76,375,167 downwards.
CATAGCCCCTCAGAGGGCCAGACGCAGGAGCCCAGCCGCTCTTAAGGGCACTGGCTCGGTGGCTGGTCATTTCCATGATGGTAGTGGGGTTTTTGTGGCCATCCGCCCCTCTTGCCAATGGCTTCGACCTTCTGCTGCCCCTGTGCATCTGGCTGCGGCCACAGCCAAGGGGACGAGGGTCCGGCTCCTGTCACCACCAGCATGTCTGCCAGGCTGGGGCTGAGGCTCGGGGAAACACCGAAGCCCGGGCAGAGGCAGGCGCCATCTGGGAACAATTAGAGTCTGACTTTTATCCCGAGGCCTCTATAAACCATCCATCAGGGAGGCCAGGAGAAAAAAAAAACACAAGCTTCTTTCCCTTTTTATTTATTTATTCTCTGTTTTGTTTATAGTGACAGTGGTCAGTTTCCCTGAAAGGAAATCACTGAAAATTACAGGGTGTTTGGTTGGACTTTTTAAAAATTAATTTCCTCTATTTTTGCATGAATTTGATTTGCTCTCATTCCCTTCCCCTAACTCACGCCTAGTGAAAAATCTCTTTTGATTTGTTCTTAATGTGGAAAACGTTGGTAGTTCCACATGGCAATTGGAAAAAATCCGAGGAGCACAAACCAGGTAGAGCTTTCGGCTGGCTTCCCAGGGCGAGGAGACGGTCTCCCTGAGACCTTTGCCCAGCTCAACCCGCAGGTCCTCCTGGTCCAGCCTCTTACCCAAAGGCCTGCTGTCTTTCTCCCGCTCTCACGGCTCCCTTCTCTTTCCAAAAGAATTTACCCTGTTAAAGACCCACTTCTCCTGCAAGGTGTCCCTAGACTGGAAATTCACTCTTCTGAATTTAGCTCAAGATGCTGCATCCTGAGCTGGGATGGCTGCTATAAGCCCAAAGTAAAAGGTCTTGAGGATTCAAAACAGGTCCTGCATCTTACTGCATCACAAAGATGAAACTCCCAGACACTGGGCATCGAAGGACACAGTGGCCTCCAAGGCAAGTGCCAGGATTGGGGCAAGAGCTCCCGAGGGAGATTCAGAAAACCTGGTTCCAGACCCAGTTCTAACATTTCCTGACTGAGTGACCTTGGACGGGTCACTTTACCTCGCAAAGCTTCAGTTTCCTTAAGGATCATCATCGTTATCGTTGTTATTATTATACCTTCTGTGCATGCAGGCCGTCCTGTGCCAACTCAGAGCTAAGCTCTTTACTCACCTTGACTGCCTTCATCTTCATAACAACCCCAAGGTGTAGGAGTTTTTAATCCCCATTTTACAGATGAGGAAAAATGGAGGGTCAGAGAGATTAGATTGTTTTTTGAGGATTAAAACCTGGGACTCAAACCCAGATGGCCTGATTCTAAAGCAAATGCTCATAACCATCACTGTTTTCTTCTGCCTACCTTCTGATAATAAAAGTGAATAGGGGCTTCCCTGGTGGCGCAGAGGTTGAGAGTCCGCCTGCCGATGCAGCGGACACGGGTTCGTGCCCCGGTCCGGGAAGATCCCACATGCCGCGGAGCGGCTGCTCCCGTGAGCCATGGCCGCTGAGCCTGCACGTCCGGAGCCTGTGCTCCACAGCAGGAGAGGCCACAACAGTGAGAGGCCTGCGTACCGCAAAAAAAAAAAAAAAAAAAAAGTGAATAGTTCTTGGGCATGTACCCCATTCTATGTGTCTTCTGTGGCTTAAGTCCATCAGCCCTCACCAAGCCTTTTGAGATAGACCACCAGGAGGGGATGAGGCCTGGACCTGAATGTGAGCAGTGAGTCCAGGATGAACACACCAACCATGGCACAGGGAGGGACGGATGGAAAATGTGTCACTTGGATTGTTATTAGAAAAACAAGGATGGTCAAGCCTGAGCAGCACCCAAGGGTCCAATTCTGCAGGCACCAAAGGGCCCTGTAAAAGGCTCTTCTACAGAGGGCAGTTTAAACCAGGTACTTATGTGACCCCAGTTCTCAACTCCTGTGAGGAAGCTCCATTCTTGGTACCCACACCATGGTACCATGCATACCATGACCTCCACTGTCCAGCATTGTCCAGCCCATGGGTAGGTCTTGTTTAGGTCCCAGGTTTTACTAGGGTGTCTGGATCATGTCCCTGAAATTGACCAGAGTTCCAAGCAAGCTAGATAAAAATAAATCCGCCACCCAGAACACCAAAGACAATGAAAATATAACAAAAGCAACTAGAAAAGAAATACCTTTAAAAGAATAACAGACTGATGGTAGACTTCCTTAAGCAATAATAAAGGCGGGAGTTCCCTGGCAGTCCAGTGGTTACAACTGCATGTTCTCACTGCCGAGGGCCTGGGTTCAATCCCTGGTCAGGGAACTAAGATCTCACAAGCCGCGTGATGGCCAAATAAATAAATAAAGGCCAGTAAACATGCAATAATATCCTAAATGTGTTGATGGGCAATAACTCCATCTAAAATTCTATATGTAGAAAAACTGTCATTCAAGGAAATAAAATAGAGATTTGTCTAGTAATACAGAGATTAAGAGAATTTATAACTCACAGACTCTCACTCAAAGATCAAAAGAACAAAAATATTTCTAGAATTTATTAGAGACCCCAAGTGCAGAGCATCATGCCCAGTTCACAGCACCTGTCACCGGCCAATCTGCAAGGTCTAGCCCTTGGTCCACTGAGTCCCCATGGTCTGCTCCCAGCCCGCTGTCCCCATAGGCAACCCTCTAGTGTGTTTCATACACATCCTTGAATTTGTATACACACTTTTAAATGTGCAGTGTTGTATTTAAACATGCAAATATTTACTTTGTATAAATGATATGGTCCCACAAGCCTCATTCTGTTTCTTAGATTTCACCTCCACTAAACGCCATGTTGTTAAGACATACTCACATCAGGCCACGCTTCCCTGCTATGCCGTACTCCGTAGCGTGCGTTCACCAATTTTACTCGTTAACATCAAGGTTACCTCCACCTCCTGCTTCCACAACAATCTGACGTGAACATGCTTGTACGTATTCCCTTATGGACCTGGAGGATGAATTCACTGGGCGACCTGTGCAGGAGTGGCGCTGCTGAGACATAGCACGTAAACACACCTCACTGACTGTTTCCGGTGGTTTTCCAGCATGAGTACACCTATCTGCACTTCTACCAGGAGTCCACAAATTTCCTATTTCCCCAGATCCATGAAACTTTGGCATTATCCAGCTTTTCAATTTTGACATCCCGAGGTGTGTAAAGTGTTACACTATTGCTGATTCAATTTGAATTTCTCTGATTTCTAATGTGTTCGAGCACTCCCCACCTGCCATGCTTCTTTAGCCATTTGGGTCCCCCTTTTCTGTAAATTGCCCATTCACATCCTTTGCCTATTTTTTTTTCTATTTGGGTTTCCTTTGTAATACATATTAATGTCAGGTAAGGTAAGTCTCTCCTTTTTGCTCATCTTTTGTTTATATAATTATCTGTGGACTTCTCTGTCTCCATAAAAATTTTAGAATAAATATATTGAGTTTCTCAAAAAATACAGCAGATTTTTATACATTAAGGTCATATTGAATTTGTAGATCATTTGGGAGAGATATTTCAACCTTATAAGGTTATGCCATCCCAACTAAGTGTATGGAGTATCTTTCCCAGTTATTTAGATTTTCTTTGGTATCCCTTAAAAGAACTTTAACTTTATTCCATAGTGAGTGTATTCTTTAAATTAAGTACTGGATGCATCAGTTTTTCTGTTATTAACAATAATATTTAATCTTCTCTTATATTTTACTTGTCTATTGGCAGGAAAAAGAAAACCCTATTAGTTGATTTTTTTTTTGTAAGTTAAACTTATCTAGCAACCTTGCTAATCATACTTATCAGTTTCGAGTTTGCTGATTTTTTTTTAACATCTTTATTGGAGTATAATTGCTTTACAATGGTGTGTTCGTTTCTGCTTATCAGTTATACATATACATATGTTCCCATATGTCTTCCCTCGTGCATCTCTCTCCCTCCCACTCTCCCTATCCCACTCCTCTAGGTGGTCACAAAGCACCAGGGAGCTGATCTCTCTGTGCCATGCGGCTGCTTCCCACTAGCTATCTATTTTACGTTTGGTACTGTATATATGTCCATGCCACTCTCTCACTTTGTCCCAGCTTACCCTTCCCCCTCCCCATATCCTTAAGTCCATGCTCTAGTAGGTCTGTGTCTTTATTCCCATCTTACTACTAGGTTCTTCATGACCTTTTTTTTTTTTTCTTGGATTCCATATATATGTGTTAGCATACAGTATTTGTTTTTCTCTTTCTGACTTACTTCACTCTGTATGACAGACTCTAGTTCCAGCCACCTCACTACAAATAACTCAATTTCGTTTCTTTTTATGGTTGAGTAATATTCCATTGTATATATGTACCACATCTTCTATATCCATTCATCTGTTGATGGACACTTAGTTGCTTCCATGTCCTGGTTATTGTAAATAGCACTGCAATGAACATTTTGGTACATGACTCTTTTTGAATTATGGTTTTCTTAGGGTATATGCCCAGTAGTGGGATTTCTGGGTCATATGGTAGTTCTATTTGTAGTTTTTTACGGAACCTCCATACTGTTCTCCATAGTGGCTGTATCAATTTACATTCCCACCAACAGTGCAAGAGGGTTCCCTTTTCTCCACACCCTCTCCAGCATTTATTGTTTCCAGATTTTTTGATGATGGCCATTCTGACTGGTGTGAGATGATATCTCATTGTAGTTTTGATTTGCATTTCTCTAATGATTAAAGTTGTTGAGCATTCTTTCATGTGTTTGTTGGCAGTCTGTATATCTTCTTTGGAGAAATGTCTATTTAGGTCTTCTGCCCATTTTTGGATTGGGTTGTTTGTTTTTTTGTTATTGAGCTGCATGAGCTGCTTGTAAATTTTGGAGATTAATCCTTTGTCAGTTGCTTCATCTGCAAATATTTTCTCCCATGCTGATTTTTTTTTCTTTTTTGCAAGTAAGATAGCTATTTCTTCTCTGCTAATCTTTATGCCTTTTCTTATTGTTGACTTGTTCCATTGTGTATACTGGGGTGGGGGGGGGGAAGGGGAAGGGAGGGTACTTACAGTTTTGTTTCCAGGACTAGTACTTTGCTAAGTCACAGCAGCAATAGTGAAATCCCTGTTTTGTTCCAATATTAAAGGGGATGTCTAAAGTTTTGCCATTAAATATGTTGTTTACTATAGCTTTTTGACATATATGACCTTTAGCAGGTTGAGGGAGCACCCATCTATTTCTAGTTTATAAAAAGGTTGTCTTCATCCTTTCAGGCTGCTATAACCAAAGAGCATAGACTGGGTGGCTTAAAAACAATAGAAATGTATTTCTCACAGTTCTGGAGGGTGGAAGTCAGCATCAGGATGCACACATGATCCTGCTGGTGAAGACCTTCTTCTGGGTTGCAGACTTTGTCCTCAAATGATGGAAGGGGCAGGTGGTCTCCACCATGTCCTGTACCCCACACCCCGATCTTCGATGCCCCTCGGACCTGTTGAATCCTCTCTGGTCCCCGGTCAGTCAGGGAAAATGGAGAGAGCACAGCAGGAAGCTTTTCCCTGGAGGAGGAAGACCTCCCTGGTCACTGCCTGCTGCTCTACACAGTATATCCTCGAGCCGGTGGGGGAGAGACGCAAACTGCTTCCTCCGAGAGGCCAAGGACCTTGAACGAGAGGTGAGCACGTTATCCTGCACATCTATGCTACTATAAAGAAAAGGGAGGCCCCTAAGTCTAAGGTCTTGTTTGCATTGGAATATAAATGAGACCTTCAGGAATTCCCTGGTGGTCCAGTGGTTAGGACTCGGTGCTTTCACTGCCTTGGGCCCAGGTTCAATCCCTGGTCAGGGAACTAAGATCCCCCAAGCTACATGGCATGGCCAAAAAAATAATAAATTAAAAAAAATAAATGAGACCTTCATAACCTCTTGGTGGAAAATAACATATTTTTTCTCCTGAATTTCTTTGATCCCCCTGTGTCCCCAGGGCTGGGTTCCTTGACCCTGTGGAGACCACTTCTCAGAAATGATGGGAAGTACTTCGGAAGCTGGAGGGGGTCACGGCATGAAAACCAACTTGCAGGGCATCCCCTCCCACGTGGAGAATCTGCAGAGTCTCCCTCAGCAAAAGCAGCCACATATAAAGACACTGGTAGTAGATCCACTGAGCACTGTCGGGGGGCCACCAAGTGTCATGAGCTCATGTAATTAACTGACCAACCTGATAGGCAGGCCTATGATCCCCATTTTATAGATGGTGCAAGCACGGTTCACAGAGGTTAAATAACTCGCCGAGGGTCATACTGCTTGTTGTGCATGGAAGGGCCTGGATGTAAACCAGCCTGTTTTACTGCCTCCCTGAAGCTTTTAAGTGACATGACAGAACTGTGCAGACATCTCAGAAGAGAGAGCACGATAAAGGAAGTCCAGAAACCCAGTCTCCTCCCACCTCTGCCCCCTACCAGCTGTGGGCCTCTCTGAACCGCTGTTTCCTCATCTATCCAGTAAGCAGGCTGAAGAGATGAGTTTTAAAGGCCCTTCCAGCCATGCTTTAAGGGCCAAGAAAACATCACACACTATTTCACACTAAATTCCACTAAATTCCTCACGCCCAGAACCAAGCGGCTCACATGCAAGAGCCTCCAATTAACAGCTTTGTGGGTCTGGTGTGTGGACGAGCGACCTCTCAAGCAAACAAGCCAAAACCATCCCACAGGCAGAGACCACCAACGTGCTTTCCAAACCTGTGTTCTGAGCGGCTGGCCCTGATGGAAATCTGCAATTAGCTGTTTTAATGCCTAAAATAGCTTTGCTACTGTTGCACATAGTCACGTAAGAAAAGGAAAAACCAGGGGCCACCACGGTCAGGTCAGGGGGAGTTGGAGGCTCAGGGGTCCGAGCGCCAACCTTCTATTGGAGTCGTGTGTGGTTGCAGATAATGTTCTGATTTCCAGCGAGCTGACAGCTGGGATGAACGGCTGTTCAACCCGATTAGATATGCCTCGGCCACAGACTCTGGGGCCACAGACAACTGCTCATTTGAAATGCATGCCACTGGCACCCGACGGAAAGAAAAAAGGCCGGCCTCAAACAGACAACACATTCTTGGATGCAAACCTTATGGTTTCAACACAGCTAAAAGGGTTTATAACCGCCTGGGGTTCCTTTTCACTGAATATTCTTTGTCGAATAGTGTTTAGATCAACTTGTAACTTTAGCACTTTCCTGTAATTGTAGCTTGTCATTTAGGACCTGGTGGTATGTGAGGAACCCAGGAGGCGAGGGGGTAGGGGGTGGGGGGACCAAGAGCTACTGAGTTCCCACGTTTAATCCTCTCTGTGTCCCCTCAGACCCTGGGGGTAACTCCTGACCTTCCCCATCAGGACCCTGGTGGAGCCAAGGAGCCCTGCTGTCTTCCTGCTGTTGTCAGGATGGCACGGCATCTATTTTACCGCCAACTGGAATCGCTGCCCAGAGGATATCTCCTCGTTGATGCGCCCGCCCCCTGCTCTGTCCTGGTTCTAAGAAGCACAAGCCTCTGGAGGCATCTCCGGGAGCTGTTGCAGCATCCAATGTAGCCCTGTGGATGGTGGGAGGGGTCGGAGGGACTTCTTTGAGTATTTTTACGGTCCATTTAAATGCAAGCACAAGACATTATGGTCTGAGCACACACTATCAGCCTGGTATCGAGGACTACACCTCTCTAGAGCTCCCCCTGGAAGGACCAGCTTTTCCTTCTGCTCGTCTCTCCAGGGAGCCCTGGGGCCCGTGTGTACAATGGAGGTGCACATCACACCCACAGGAGCAGCAGGGAATCCGCTCCTTCACAAACCACATGTCAGAGCCAAGTATACACACTGAGGCATATCAGTCATCCTTCTACACTTTGAAATGTTTTTTTCAAAAGCTGGAACCTACTCGAATACTAACTGTAAACTATGAATCTTAAATCCTCCTGTTTGCTTGTCTCCAACTGATGGACTTTTGCAAAAGTCCTTTAATAGGACCTCCCTGCTTTCCCTCTCACCATAGTAGTTTGAATCTACCTCTACCTTGGGTTTGAATCTCTCTCAATCTGAGCCTCCATTTCCTCATCAGTTAATTGGAGATAATATGAGTATCTGCTCACAGGATTGTTGTGTGTGCAAAGTAGGTGGCAGAGGACCTGACTCACACGACAGGCTGAGTGAACCTGAACTATCATTATTGTCATCAATAATCCATCCTCCACCCAATCATCAACTTTCACTTTGCTTGAACCCCCCTTTGACTACTTTCCTAACTTAAGTTGCCCCCAGGGGGACAGTATTCTGCCCTGTCCAGTCATTGTTTGGGTACTTGTCTTATTCTCTTCATTAGAGTCATAACTCCTGGCTGGAAGGAATTGGGTGTAATTCACCTGTGAATTCTGTGCCGGGCTTCTCACACAGCGGGCTAGTTATAAGTTAGCCCTGGCTCCAAAACCCTCCAAGGTGCTCCAGAGCCTTCTGAGAGAGGTCCAGGCTCCTATCTTGAGGTCTGAGGGTCTTCACTTAGAGCTCCAACCATGCCTTGAATTCCTACCCCCTCATGCATTTGCTCATGCTGTTCATGTTGCTTAGAACCCCCTTCCCACCTCTACTTCTTGAACTCTTATTCATCCCTCAAAGCCCAGATTAAATCACACACTCTCAGGACAAAAGTCAGATGGGCTTCCTTCTGCCTCTCATCTCAGATAAAATTTGACTCTAGTCCAAGGGTCAGCAAATTGCTTCTGTAAAGGGCCAGATAATAAATATCTTTGGCTGTGTGTGTTACAGTTATGCAACCTTGCAAAGCAGCCATAAAGAATATATGCATAAATGGGCATGGCTGTGTTTCAATGAAAATTTATAAAAACAGGTGGCAGACCAAATTTGGCCTTCAGGATGAAGTTTGCCGATCTCTGCCCTAGTCTTTTATGGTGTTCATCACAGGCTGCCTTTATATTATGCTTATTTGAGGTCACATTTCCTCTCAACTTCTAGAATAAAAATTCCTTGAGGGCAAGGACAGTATTTTTCTGTTGCCATCACTCATAATAAGCACATAGAAATTACTTATCAGATTTTTGAAAACAGGCAAGAGAGCCCCCAGCAGAATCTTCCCAGTGCAAAGGTATAGAGAGATTAAGAACAGAGTATTGGGACTTCCCTGGTGGTCCAGTGGTTAAGACTTCGCCTTCCAATGCAGGTTTGATCCCTGGTCAGGGAGCTAAGATCCCACATGCCTCATGGCCAAAAAAACCCCAAAACATAAAACAAAAGCGATATTTTAACAAATTCAATAAAGACTTTAAAAATGGTCCACATCAAAAAAAAAAATCTTAAAAAAAAAAAGAACAGGGGTTTCCCTGGTGGCGCAGTGGTTGAGAGTCCGCCTGCCGATGCAGGGGACACGGGTTCGTGCCCTGGTCCGGGAGGATCCCACATGCCGCGGAGCGGCTGGGCCCATGAGCCATGGCCACTGAGCCTGCGCATCAGGAGCCTGTGCTCCGTAATGGGAGAGGCCACAACAGTGAGAGGACCGCGTACTGCAAAAAGAAAAAGAAAAGAACAGAGTATTATCGGCTGAATCGTGTCCTCCCAAGATCACGTGTTGAAGTCCTAACCCCCAGTGCCTCAGACTGTGACTATATTTGAAGATGGGACCTTTAAAGAAGTGATTAAGTTAAAATGAGGCTGTTAAGATGGGCCCTAGTCCAATCTGACTGGTGTCATTATAAGAAAAGGAAATTTGGACACACAAAGAAACTCCAGGGATGAGCGTACACAGAAGGATGACCAGGTGTGAACACAGGAAGAAGGCAGCTGTCTGCAAGCCAAGGAGAGAGGCCTCAGGAGAAACCAGACCTGCCAACACCTTGATCTTGGACTTCCGGCCTCCAGAACTGTGAGAAAATAAATAAATTTCTGTTGTTTAAGCCACCCCAGTCTGTGGTATTTTGTTATGGCAACCCTAGCAAATGACACAGAGAAAGGCCAATTAGAAAAACAGAGAGGGAAAGCCCCAGTAAATATTAATGATTTCATATATTTTGCCTGTTGTTTCTCAACAATTATAGCTTTCTGAGGACATTGGGATTTTATTCTGTTGGGAAGTGAGGATGGGGGCAGTTAAGAATGGATTCAGTTTCCAAGTCCTGGGTTTCAAGTTTGTAGCTCCAGGCTTGCATTTCTAATACTGTCAAACCCTGATGATTCTGACGAGGGCTGTCCCGCCCGCTTCCCCATAGTTTTCCAGAAACATTTCTTACATATCCACTCAAACTTAATCACCAAAATACCTGCCATTTCTCATGGACTTTTGAAGGGTTGTGTTTGCTTTGTGGAGTTTAAAGAAAGCATTTGATTTTTCTCCCCTTGTAAAAACTCCGGTTGGAAGAAATCATTTTATTTTCCCTTCTAGGTTTATTTTGTTTAGCTAAAGCCATTAGAAATAGCTTCAGTTTTACATTTTTCTTGTCTGCTTGCAAAGTGCATTGCCACGGTGGTTGAATTTCAGTGGTTTGGATTGTTTTGAATGACTTCTGTGTTTTGTTCCCAGTTCCTCAAATACTGGTTGCTATCTAGGTGACCAGGTGAATGAGTTAATTAGTAATAGGCATTTTCACTAAGTATAGGTATATATGCATATTTTGAAGTTGAAAATCTTGATGTTCCCATAGATAAAAGACAATTTGTGTACCAAGAGACCCAGAGGCCAGTATTTCCTCTCTGGAGCAATTGACTCTGAGACCTCACAAAGACAAAGCTTTAGGGCGGGGCTGTGGCCTCCATCCCTGGGGGCACATCCTCTGCTGGATCAATATAGGTCAGTAACCAAAACCACCTGGAAGGTTGTGCTTCCCTGGATCCCATTTTCTGGAAAATGGTGCCATAGGAAGTTTCCACTTGACTAGTATAATGTTGAGGTGCTGATGCAGATTTCTGGACTTCATTACATTTTCTTGACCATCCTCTGGAGTTAGGTCCCGTTTTTGTTATCATCATCCCCATTCTATAGATAAAGAAACTAAGGATCAAAGAGGTTGTCAAAGCTGCCTTAGATTTCAGTTCTCTTTTGCGACTGTGCCTTGCCAATCAAAAGCTTGCTGGTGGGGGGCCAGGACCTGGTTTCTTTCACTCCTCGGTGTCCCCTCTTGGTTCTTTGTAATACTAGAAACAGCATTGCGTGTTACGATTTTCACTAGTACTTGCAATTTACCAAAATTAACAAAATCTTAGGCTGAGGGAGTTCAGGGATCCGTGAAAAAAGGCAGTATGGGAGAAATGTTTTTGACCTGAAACTTTCCTAAAGGCATTCCTAAAATCACACTACAATGGTGGCAGCTAATCCTACCCCCCCAACCCATCCCATAAACCTGTTTCTTTGTCAGACAAACATGCCCTGAGGTGCACTCACTTCCCTAATAAAATTCTGAGATGGATGAGGAGGGATGGTCCCCAGAGGGAGGCCCTCCTTCCCAAGTGGAGATGCTCTCTCACCAAACAAGAAGGCTGTCTCCTGAAGTGGGTGTGCAGGAAACAGCAGTTGGGATTGATCCCTAGGAGGAAGGTTAAGTTTTGAAGGATGAACGTCAGGCCTGGGAGAAGTATGAACTCCTACCCACCAGGAGATTTTTTTCCCCCCTTTCTGCCAGTTTGGGGCTATCGGGAGTTCAATTTTGCTGAAGAAACCAAGCATTTATGCACACACATCAGATTAAGAGAACAGCCTCTGACTTCTTGCCGTGAAAAAAGACTTCTGCCTTAAGCATTCATTCCGAATTGGCACTGTTCCCTTATCAACTTGGAAAGCTGCCCCATCCTGACAAGGTCCCTCAACTGACAGCGCCCCAGTGCTCTGGCCCAGATTACAGCCCTCGCCCCCAGCGGCCTTCACACCTGTGGCTCCCTGATTTAATGAGGGCTGTCGGGGATTATCAAGTCATGAACTCGCTTGCATCCGCCAGACTCTCATGAATGAGGCATTTTGTTCGGCTACCTCTCATTTCGTGTTTCTTGGAGCCAACGCAAAAGGAAAAGGCAGTAAGGGAGCAGCTATTTTGGGCCAGCGTCTAATAGTTGAATATTGCATGATGAAACAGTGGACCTATCAAGTCTGTTATTTTTGTGACTTTCTTTTCTCTCTTCCTCCCACCCTCAGCCGTGCCTTCTTAGCCCTGCGATGCCCTTGCCGGGGGGCTGGTAACTCTGCAGCCAGTGAGTCCCAGCTCGGGTAACTGAAATGGAGAACATCTGCCCTGCAGATCCTGTGATGAACAGTCACTGGAAGTGGACCTATGAAGAGGAGGCCGTGGGCCAACATCTGAGCTCCCTGAGCCGGGCGGATTTCAAGTCCGACCCACACCGAATCCTTCTTGATCCAAGTTCATTTTCTACGGGAAATCCGACGGGGCAAGGCTTTCTCATTTAGTGGTGTTTTGAGACTTAAACAACACTGGTCAATAACAGAAGGAGAAAATGGTCGCTTGGATATTCAATGGCTTTTGGTTGACAATATTTTGATCACGAGGAGTTAGGGGAATTTTCAGTGTGAGGCCCTCCTCTCGGGAGAAGGCTGAGAGCACAGCAGGGCCAGCCTTTGGCCTCAGGCAGGATTCTCCTTATTACAGTAATAATTGCCGTTATTAACAATTATGAGCAATTATTCCTCGCCTGTTTTCTAGCCATCAACGCTCAGCTGCCTTTGGAGAAGAGATCACGGTGATGGTTCTCATCCCTTCAACACCTCCTTGCTGCCAGCCCGAAACTGCCTTGAGTGGGAGTTTACGGTTCATAGGAATCTTTCCCCTATATTCCAGGCAGAAGGAAAATCCTATCTTGGTTTCAAATTTTTCTCCAGTTTTAACATTATTTTTCCATCTACACTGAGGAAGTAGTTCTTTCTTAAAATACACTAGCCCCTGGAACCTCAGAGAGTCTGTAGACAGAAAGGCAAAGATGGAAAACAAAAGGTAATGTGCCTGGAGGTTCATAGGTGAGAGGTCAGGGGGCAAGGAACCATTGTGGAGTTGGTGATTATTACCACAGATGGGAGCAAGAAAGTAGCTCTTTGTGGCTACTGGACTGGCTCTACCACAAACCATTGGAACACCCTCAGCTTTGAAGGATGAAAACAGCAGCCCTGGACTTTGGTGTCATCCTCCGACCGGCAGAGGCTGTTGGCTAGACACGTGTCACGTCACGTCTGACGCTTGATGGGCACAAGGGAGCTGCCCCACCCCCATGCCCGCTCTCCATCCAGCAGGTATCTTGGCACTTGGCTCCATGGCCGGGGCCCTACGGCCGGGGTAAGGATGAGTGCGGCCACGCACAGCTGCGCATTGTGGCTGAGGCTTCTTGTGATTGCTGTGGACGGAGTGGCGTTGACTGTGGTGTCCTGTAACCAAGATTAGTCGGCAATTCCGGAAATCGGAGGGTAAAAATAACTGTAGAGCCGCCAGCCCCGGCCGATGCCACCACTGGAGAGGGGAATGGTGTCTGGAAAGTGCTGAGTGTCATGATCTTTGCTTCCTTCCGGTGGTGGGAGGTTCTCAGAATAAGATCTGGGCTTTGGATTTCCCCCAAAGGGTTTCTCAGTGCTCCACGGCCTGCTGAGTCAGTGGAGTCGGGCCCGGGTGAACTTTCAAGGAGGGATGTTGGGTTTTGAGAGAGGGGGCGAACAGAGCGGCCAACTGGGGCTGAGCCCAGGGAGGTAACTGCTGAGGGTGCCCACTGGTCGTGTGGACCTCCTGTGGCTCCAGCATCTGTCACCGAGGGTTCGTGGCCTCCCGACCACCTTCCGAAGTAGATGCCTCAGACCCAAAGCCTCTTCCTGCTCCGTTTTTCTTGCCTCTTGGCCAACTCTGCTTCCAGACATTGACATCTATTGACTAACATCCTCACCCAGGTTCTTCCTCTTCTGTTGCCCCAGGAAATCTGGTTAAATGCCAAGTTCACAGTCCAGTTCCCATCCCTTTGGTACCATCACACACGCTCTGCATTTGGTCTTAACCCTGAATCCCTCTGTACCGTATTCTCCATGTTTTTCTGGGAAATGTTCATTGCAAAACACCGCTCTGGGACCCCCTGAGAAATAGAAAACAGAAGCTTTCTACTCATGGCCCACGGAGAAGCTGGACTAACTTGGACTGAGGGGAACGTACATTTGAACTGAATGTGCATCTAAATTCTAGAACACCCCGAGGAGGGGGCAAGTCTTATTATTTAAAAGCTCACATAATAATTTCAACTAGGCTTACTAAAGTTGAGGTGGTATCAGCCTTTTGATCTCTTGCTTTGATATCCAACTTGATGGGAATAATTCTAATCACTAAGTTAATCTTTCAAATTAAAAGTGTTTCTGAAGGAAATGTGTTTCTAAAATTGGTGAGTGCGGCTTAAGCTCTTCTGGACCTTGCCAAACCCAATTCATTCCTCTGGTCACAGTGCTCATGCAGAACTTGATTTTTTTAATTAAAAAATTTAAACGGGGTGTGTGTGTGTGTGTGTGTGTGTGTGTGTGTGTGTGTACACTTAGATGCTTGTCTCTGGGCTGGACTGTGAGCTCCCTTTGAAAGGGAAAGATTCATTCAGTTCTGTATCTCCAATGCACTTATGAAATGTTTATTGAATTGTAAAGGATTACATGGATTAAAGGTTCTTCTGGGAAATCCTGTTTACATTATTAATTTGCTTGGCAAGTTCTTTCTTTCTAGATAGGAACAAGACACAATTCATTACCAGCCTCTGTTCAAATTTAAAATTCCACCTTAGTGAAGCGCCATCATCTTTCTGTGGGTCTGTGGCTGGATATCGCCAGTCAGGTCTTTATTTCTTCTCCAAGCGTTCCTGGGAGGACTCCAGCCTGCAGTCTGGCTCCATTGCCTGCAGCGTGAGGTCCATGTGGCCAGAATCAGGTGTTTGGCCTGCTGTGTCCCCTCAAACCCATAGGCCCGGTCCTGTGCCCTTGGCCCAAGTCAGCCACTGTACACTTGGTCTCAGAGGATGGAGTGAAGTTGGAAGGGCCCATCTGGTACCCATGGGGGTGGGGGATGGCGTTCTGTGGGCTTTGGCACCAGATCCAACTGGTACAAATCTTGGCTCCCACACTTTCTCTGTGCGTGGCCTTGGTCGGTTCAATTATTCTCACTGAGTCTCAGTCTCCTTTTCTGTAAAATGAAGAAACTAATGCCTTACCTGTGAGAATGCTGAAAGAATTGGAAATAAGGATGCAAAGTGGCTACTGCAGTGCTGGGCAGCTATTGATGGGAGGGAAACCTTTTAAAGATGTGTGACACCATCTTTACCAAGGTCAACACTGAGCTTCAGAGTCAGAGGCCAAGGAGATGCTGAAGAATCCAGAGGCCAGGTCTGGTTGGCAGGAAGCAGTCTTGGCCCAGGAAGAAGTCAGAAAACATAGCAGCCGTAGTGCTCAACCAAGCACTGTGCATATTACGTGGAACATTCTAGTTAATCCTCACAATGCCCATTGTGTCAGCTTTACTGAGGTATAATTGACAAAATCATGAGATATTTAAAGTGTACATCATGATGATTTGATATATGCATACATTTTGAAAGGACTCCCCCCATCTAGTTAAGTAACACATTCATCACTACCTTATTGTTTTTAATTTAGTGGGATGAGAACATTTAAGTTCTACTTTCTTAGCAAATTTCACTTATGTAGTCAGTGTTATCAACTATAGTCATCGTGTCACACACTAAATACTCAGGCCTTATTCATCGTATAGCTGAAAGTTTGTACCCTTTTACCAGCCTCTCCCTATTTCCCTCACCC
Source organism: Mesoplodon mirus (assembly GCF_964341445.2). Taxonomy (NCBI): domain Eukaryota; kingdom Metazoa; phylum Chordata; class Mammalia; order Artiodactyla; family Ziphiidae; genus Mesoplodon; species Mesoplodon mirus. The sequence goes on along the minus strand of NC_138988.1, from coordinate 76,359,368 downwards.
CCATCCCCTGGCAATCACTTTTCTGTTTTCTGTTTCTATGAGTTTGATTTTTTTTTAATTCCACATGTAAATGACCCCTTGCAGTATTTGTCTTTCTCTGTCTGACTTATTTCACTTGGCATCATGCCCTCAAGGTCCATCCACGTTGCTCTAAATGTTAATTCTCACAACTCCCATTTTACAGATTAAAAAACGAAAGCTCAGAGAAGCTCAATACCATGTCCAAGTTCACCCAGCCAGATGAGGTCAGCTCAGCTCCAGATAAGAGCCAGGTGTTGCTCATGCAACTTTTGGCCTCACAGCCTCAGCGGCACCCCTGACCTCTTGTGATCGCCCCTTCTGTGGGCCCCATAGCTGGGGTCCAGCTCAGGGCAGGCGCACAGGTAAAAGGAAAAACAAGCCAACAGGGATGGTAAGAGGTGAATGGAACCACCCTTTCCACGAGGAGGCAGAGGCCTGCAGAGGTGAAAGGAAACCTTTGTCCCTTCCTGGGACTGGTTAGGGCAGAGTGAGGACCAACCCAGCCCTTCCGTGTGGGGATCAGCTCAGCGGGAGGGACCAGCCCATTTCCGTAGATCCTCGGCATCCCCTTCCTGAGTCACGCCTTACACGCCTGCAGGGCGGGGGCGGGAGGAGGAAAACTGACAAAACCAGTGATAGAAAAAACCCGGATTGGAACATTTAGCTTCGTTCAGGACCAACTCTAACCGCACCTCTGCCTGCCAAGCCCTAATCGTCATCCCATGTCAGAGTCCCTTCTTAGTCACTGTCTGCCCCTCCAGAGGGACTTGTAAGACAATTACAAGAATTCAGCGATAATCTCTGCCTATTTACATCTTTCAGTTTTTATTTCCCGGCTTTTCCAGAATTTGCTCTCATTAAACATCCAAACCCAAAGCCGCCGAAAAGGCTTTTCAGCATATGTTACTGTCTCCCTCTGCCTGCTTCTATTCCTCAGATCGAAGTCCCATCACAGTCCTGGGGTTTTGTGTCAACTTCAGAAAGATCAAGAAGGAAAGAATAGGCCCTTGGAAAGGAACAGGTGGGAGGACCTGTGAGCGAGCTGGGCTACCAGTTCCGTGGCCTCCTTGTATGTTGGTGTTGGAGGTGGAAGGTTGAGCCAAGAAGGGGCTGCCTGCTGGGCACAGGGGACCTGCACCCTGAGGGGCATAACCCAGTGATGTTGTCCCCTGAGGTCTGGGGAAAAAGCCAAGTCTGGTGTGAGAGCCACAATCCATCACAGCTGGGCGATGGACACAGAGAATGAAAGTTAGAGCATGGCTTCCATGGGGGGCACTGCTTAGAGCCTGTACCTCAGCCCTCTCTAGCTAACCCTCACAGCACCACCCATGCACGTGCACACACACACACACTCTCTCTCTCTCTGCATCAAGAGGGGATGTTTGGAAATGCTTTCAGAGGGGAGTCCTGGGATGACAAAGACTTAAAGACACTGCTTCTTTGAAAGGCTGCCCTCACCCTTCTGAGGTTAGAACTTGGGTGGGACTGAGGGGAGTGGTCAGAGCTATGGGTTATGGAAGGCCCGTGAGGCCCCCGCAGTATCGTTCCCCCAAATCCCTGAGAACCACCCCCTCTTCTGCTGGTGTCTCATCACCTTGGTCCTTTCTACACGTCCCTGAAAGGTTGGATCCTGGAGAGAGGGATCTAACTTTTCCTCTTGGATTCCACATACCACACCCTGACCTTGACCTCTTATAGTTTTAGCAAAATACAACCTCTGCAAAAAGTAATTGAGGAGGACCTCCCAGACTGGGGTAGTCATTATGACGGAGGCTGTGCAAGCTGCTGAAACCAAGAGCCCAATTAGACTGAAGATTACTTCTCTGTCCCATGAGAGCCTGGAGGTGAGGCGCCCGGGCCGGCTGGGAAGCCCTGCTCCACAGGGTCACTCAGCCCCCCGGCTCCTTCCGTCTCGTTGCTCTGCCATCCACCAGAGAGTTGTCTTCATCCACACTGTCAGAGCTTTTGCTCACGGGAAACAAGGCAATGTATTTTCATAGTAGAAGTGGAGGGCAATTTATTTTCATGTACAAGTGATGCAGAATTTGCACACCTCAGTTCTGCTCATATTCCACCAGAGAACTTAGTTATGTGGCCACACCTAGCTGCAAGGGAGGCTGAGCAATGTGGTTTCTAGTAAGGTGAAGGTCTGTCACTGCAGGAGTTAAGGTTTTGTATAAAAATGTGGATGTGAGCTCTTCACTGACAGTGCTAGACAATGAGAGTTCTTTCTTCCAAGGATGACTCTGAGACACTCCTAGATCCTTATCTATCTGTCTATCTATCTATGTATCATCATTCATTTATCTATCATCAATCAATCATCTCTCATCTATCTATCAGCTATCTACCTATCATCTATCAATCTACCTGTCATCTATTTATCTATCAATCAATTATCTATCTATCTACCATCTATCTATATCATCATCTTCACTGAGAATATGGTGGAAAGTTGGGCAGAAATATAGAGTCAAGTTTAAAACATCAAGTACACTGACCATCTGTTCATTCATTCAACAAACACTTATCAGGGTCCAGGTGCTGTGCTGGGCACTGAGAGATACAGACGTGGAAAGCATGTTCATGACTGAGTAACCTCGTCTGTGGTTTCTAAACTCGCCAGTCCACCCAAACTCCCAAAGGGACAGGCGAATTTGTTTTTAAACAGACCTCAAATGGTACTTCTTAACTATCTCTGTTTAATTGAAGGGTAACCTAAGGTTGAAGCTAATTAAAAACAATTACCATTTGCAACTCCTTACCTTCTTAATGACCTGCGACAACAGCAGTTGCAGATTAAACTGAATGCTGATGTCAATGGGGTTATAACCGGCAGCCCTAATCCCGAAGTGTCCATTTTGAGGTTCACCAAAACAGCATCCCTGTGCTCATTTATGGGCTCTATAATACACCAGTGTTATAAGACTGAACTTTAAAAAGTATCACTTTTGGTGATTTCACTTTCTTTTGACAAAACTACTGGAAAGATTTAAAGACCAGTGGAATCAAGCTTCTAGATTCTTCCAGTGCAGAGGCTCTGTGGCCCCCTGATTCTCTGTGATGCCTTGTGGGGCTGGGATGCAATGTGGGACTACTGAGAGGCAAAACAGCATGAAACAGCAGGGAGAGGTCGGAAAGATGGGTAACTTGGTGGTTTGTCAAGAGCCCCAATCGAGAACCGCGAGTGGGTGAATCGGAAGGTTGCCCTCACTGCATCTCTGGTGCAGAAACACACTGGGTAGGAGTCAGAAGTCTGACCAGGCTTGGAAAACCCCTGGGCCAGGGACCTACATCTCCTGCAGCTGCCAGACTTTGTGTTGAAGGACAATTATGTTCCTCTCAAATATGTGCTTGCAACCTCCACTGGTGCCTTGCATGTGGGCTGCAGCAAGCGCCTAGACAGCCCTCTCCAGGCACCCCCAGGGTGACCGCCAAGAAAGGCTGGCCTAAAGCAACCAACGAGTGTGATGCCAACAGACTGTCACTCTCCAAAGCATCTAGAGCTGAAGTCGATTTGGAGGGTTTCAACATCGTCAACCTCCAAATCCCAGAGGGACATGATGATGACCTGGCACAGCCTCTGGGTTCCAAGAGCAGGAGAGGAGATGCCCAAGGTCACATGGTGCGTTAGTAGCTGTGTCAACGTCCTGTCCCCTGTTCTCTCCAACATGTCAGCCGTCTTGGTCAGCACAAACATGCAAGTGGTTTAATAAGGAGCAATAACGATCACAATGACAGCCCCCACTGCCAAAGCTCTGTGAGCCCTCTGTGTCATTTTAATCATGCGTATACGATGCTCTGTTCCCTGCCGGCAGCCTTACAGAGTAGACGGGGCAGGGATGATGCACAGCTTCACAGGAGGCAGGGGTGGATGTTGAGAGTGTAAAAGCCTGAGGACCAGCACACTTGCAATCCACGTAGTATCTGTGATTTGCACCAGATCTCCCACCCCGTCCAGCATGCTCCCTGCTCCACTGCTTGGCAAGTTGCCACCTCCTTAGGTCCTGATTGGCTCATCTGCTAACAAAAGGGAGAAGAAGAAAACAAAGAAACAGTGACAGTGTCTAAAGATATCTACCGTCCTAAGGCTCATAACCAGGACTGCAAGGGGCAGTGAGATCCCCAGCACAAGGCACACAGATGATTCCTCTGTCCTAACTCATTACCAGGCAACCTCTGGATCTCACCCAATCTCTGCGGGGTGCTCTCTGCGTGCTAGGTGCTGCCGATACTTGGGGACGCACAGCAAGGCCTCTACCTTCGAGGAAGGGAAAGAGAACTGAGGAAGAAAAGTTAGAGTAGTTGCCAACTGTGCTAAGAACCCCACAAGTATCATTTCACTTAATTCTCCCAACTGCATCCTAAGGCATGTGTGATTGTCCCCCTTTTATGAAATCAGAGGCTCAGGGAAGTCAGGCAACGCCTGAGGATCATACAACTAGTAAGTGGCCAAACTGGAATCTGGACCTAAATCCACCTGAATTCATGAGCTTTCCAGGCTTAGCGCTGGGTCTGGTATGCAGTAGGTGCTCAATAAGTGTGTTGAATACATGAGTGGGTGGAGTGAGAGCAGGCCAGGCCGAGTAGGGAGACGTGAATTGGTGGTTCCTGGTGCAGTGGATGGAGGTTGTTGTCCTCACTACCAGGAAAAGGATACTGTGGTCCCAGGGAAGATTGGGGGGGGGGGCAGTGACAGCACAGCCACCGCTAGGGGGGCCAGCCTTCCTGAACAGAGGACACAGCTGAGGAAGGCAGCTATTTTTCTCTGCTCCTGTCCTCCATGCTCACTGGGCCAGGCCGCCATGTTCATGTGCATGGTTGTCCCCCAGGAGTGGAGGTGGTGCCCGCCTTGTCCCCGCTACCTTCCCTCCCCTGAGAGAGAGAAGTCACGTGTGCCCAGCAGAGTCACGCCCGGGAGCTCACTGCCTCGCTGCCCACGCCTTTCTTTCCAGAGGTGATGTAAGAATTAGCAGCCTGAGAAGAGGAGCCCCAGGGCCCAGGCCCACCTCCGAGATAGTCTGATGCTCAGGGCTGGGCGCCGACAGCCGGCTCAGCCGAGACACATCTCCAAACAGCGGGCGTGGGCCGCCCTTCGCGAACTGTCTCTGAGCCTCCTCGTGGGGCATCGTGGCCTGACACTGTGGTTCCTAAAGAGCTGACAGATTCTTCTGTGCGCTCTGAGCATCTCAGGAGGATTATGACTGTCTGCCCCATCCTATTACCCCCTCCAGCTGCCTGGGTCCCTGAAAAATCCCTTTCCAGTGTGTAAGGATGTCACCATCACAGCCACATTAAAACCATTTGTAAGTGACATTCTCAAAACGGGAGCGTGACTGATGTGTGTGTGTGTGTGTGTGTGTGTGCGCGCGCACGCACCACTCTAAGCCATGAATATTTGAAATACATCCCTCTGGCCTCCCGGGGTAGGAGAAAGGGTTGAAGCAATACATGAACTGTCCTTAGGGTCCTGTCCAGGTCTTGGTCCTGACTGTGATGAGCTTTTCCTCTCTCAAGACCCCCTGTCCCCAATGCTCCAGCATGAAGGGAATCCATGGTCCAGGAGGGGCCATCTGGAAAGGCACATCTGGAGACCAGCCTCGCAGGCACAGCACAGCAGCACGCCGGCCTCCCCTCCTGTTCTGCACCCCAGCACGCCATCCTCCCTCTCCTTGAGGCCCCTCCCCAGCCCACACCTCCTGCACTGGATGTGTGTCAGAAGTTTCCATGGGAGCCACCCCTCACTCAGGAACTTCATCAGACCTGGCAGGTCTGGTTGAGTCTCATGCAGTCGCTGCAGACAAGACTCTGGTGTGCGCTGTCCCCGGCGAGGCCAGAACAGGCCTGTGTCCATGTTGGTCTCGCTCCAGGATTGTGGGATGTCCCCTGTGAGCTGGTGGGGCTCAGAGCCAACAAGAAGCTTGAGGGAGACTCCTGTCTGAATGGAGCAGGCAGCATCCCCACGACGGGTGACACCCCACATCACTGGAGAAAAGCCTGCATCTTCCAGACTTGGAGCTTGGGTCTCCCAGGAGGAGCAAGGTGGTAAAGCAGATTATCGCCGATTTGGAGCAGTTTTCTTTTGCGGAGACCTAGGGAGCAGGCTCCCTCTGGGGGTCCTGCCTCTGCCATCCCAGGAGGCCTGCTGTCCCTACAACTGTGCACAGCATCCTGGGCTTGAAGTCAGGGGTCTCCATTCCCAGCGAAGATGGGGAGTCCATTTCTATCCCCTGAGACCTATGCCTGGAAACAATCACGGATCCTGTTCCCTCAACTATTTCCTAAGTTTTATGAAAAACTGTGGTTATGATTCAACCCCAGACAATGACCAAAAGAAATCGGAATATTGCTTTGTTGAAAAAAAAATAAAGTGTGGGTTGTGTTATTTTAAGTTCTGTACTTAAATTGGTTTCTACCATCTATCATCTATTATTATATTAGGAGCACCCTCTGTTATGGTAGATGCATGGGCACTAATAAAAATATACAACCACTCATTATATATTATAAATTTAATACTGTTATACACTCTACATCTCCATTATTGAAGGAGTCATACAAAATCATTTATTGGAATGTCATATTTAATTAATCAGCCTCACTTTATTAACTTTGTTCACTTTTAACCCAAATTTTATTTAGTCATACTTCAGAATTCAATAAATCAAAAGAACATAAACATTCGTTATATTTTTCATTTTTTTGTTGTCAAACAATAGATATTTTTCTTCCTTAAGAAAAAAAGTCTAACAGTTTTTCTTAAAAAAAAAAACTAACACAAATAACAAATGTTGGCAAGGATGTGGAGAAAAGGGAACCCCTGTGCTCTACCAGTGGAAATGTAAATTGGTACAGCCACTGTGGAAAACAGTATGCAGGTTTCTCAAAAAACTAAAAATAGACCTACCAAATGACCCAGAAATTTCACTCCTGGGTATGTATCTGAAAGAAACAAAAACACTAATTCGAAAAGATACATGCACCCTGTTGTTCATAGCAGCATTATTTACAATTGCCAAGATATGGAAACAACCTAAGTGTCCATCAACAGATGAATGGATAAAGATGTGGTGTGGTATATATATACACATACACACACACACACACACACACACACACACACACACACAATGGAATACTACTCAGACATGAAAAAGCATGAAATTTTGCCATTTGCAGCAACATGGATGGATTCAGAGGGCATTTTGCTAAGTGAAATAAGTCAGTCAGAGAAAGACAAATACAGTATGCTGTCATTTATATGTGGAATCTAAAAAATACAGCAAACTAAAAAATACAACAAACTAGAGAATATAACTAAAAAGAAGCAGACTCACAGAGAACAAACTAGTGGTTATCGGTGGTGGTGGGGAGCGATATAGGAGTAGGGGAGTAGGAGGTACAAAGTATGGGGTATAAGATAGACTCAAGGGGGGCTTCCCTGGTGGCTCAGTGGTTGAGAGTCTGCCTGCCGATGCAGGGGACACAGGTTCGTGCTCCGGTCTGGGAAGATCCCACATGCCACGGAGTGGCTGGACCCGTGAGCCATGGCCGCTGAGCCTGCGTGTCCGGAGACTGTGCTCCACAACGGGAGAGGCCACAACAGTGAGAGGCCTGCATACCGCAAAAAAAAAAAAAGATAGGCTCAAGGATGTATTGTACAATATGGAGGATAGAACCAATACTTGGTAATAACTATAAAAGGAAAGTAACCTTTCAAATGGTATAAAAAATAAAAATTTTAATAAATAAATAATTTTTAAAAATCTAATGGTTTTTCTTCCCCCCTTGGAATAGATACTCTTTATTTGTTGTTTCAAATGGATATAAATCAGTCAGGGTCTCAGCAGGAAACAGACCGCACACTCAAACTGGGTGATTGGAGTAGCATTTAGCAAAGGGACTCAGAAGGGTGGCCAGGAAGCGTGTGGCACCCAACAGCTGGTAGCAGTGGGGAGACCTCACTCAGCCCAGGCCTGAGGGAGAGTGAGCTGGGTGGGAAGGGCGGCCGCTGGCCCTTAGTCAGACTCCCCCAGGGAGGGAACCGGCTATGATCACTCTGACTTCAGACCTCTTCCTTTCTCAGACCTCTTGCTGATCCTCCAATTTGCCAAATCCCATGGGCAGGCTGAGTGCCTGGGAGCCCGATGAGCCCCATCAGGTCAGCTTTGCCAGGACAGAGAGCAGAGCAGAGAAGAAAGGAGAGATGATCTTTGGGGACAAATAAGAGGGTCACCTGCTTTGTCTCTGTGACATCTTCTGCTTCTCTTTCCTAGTTTCCCGTATTTACTCGTATATACTGTCCCCAAATTAACCATCACAGAAACTTTTTTTTTATAAAGCTCAAGAAAGAATTGGTATTTTTGTTAGGATACCACTTATTAAAGCTGAATCTCTAAAAAATTATTTTCAAAATGTTCAACTATTGCTATCCATGATTTCTCTTTAAAAGTATCCAAATGTTGACACAATTTTCAACCTGCTTTTGTAGCTCTTACACTGTAAGAGGCCTCTCAAGGTCTCAATATTCTTCCAGCTTTTATTGTTTAAATTCTGAGCTCTTCATATTATTCAACCCCTAATCATGTTTTATTTGTAGAATAAAAGTTTATGGAAGAAACATTTAAAGTGATTTACTTTATTTACATCTTCCATTGCATCTTTCAAAGATATCTGAACACAGTGACTTACCAAGTTAAAACAGATTGGAAATTTTTCTAAAATCTTGGTTGAAATCTCAGATATTCTCCATAGCATTATACTGGTACTCTGTACAAAATCCAATGAGATTTTCATATAATTATTGCTCAGTGAAAAATTATTCTTCTTAAGCACTGATGATGTTTAGATATATTATTTCAAATGATACTACTTCCAGGTCCGTAAGATAAACAAAATCTATTAAACTAATTTCAAAGTCTTAAATTTCACATATCAGTAAATTTTTAACAACACTTCAATGTGAAATAGCTGAAGCTTTGTCAACTATGACTGACATTTTATTGCTTTGATATATGTTTTCCAAAAAGCAATTTCATGTTTTAGTAGGTAAATGTTTTATAACAATCAGGACCATAAATCTAGACTATAATAATATGCCCATATTGAAATTACTGTTTTTTGAAGTCCATTAGATATTTTATATCCGAAAATACTGTTTTTTGTTTGTTTGTTTGTTTGTTTTTTTCCTTTTTTTTCTTCTCGCGGTATGCGGGCCTCTCACTGTTGTGGCCTCTCCCGTTGCGGAGCACAGGCTCCGGATGCGCAGGCCCAGCGGCCATGGCTCACGGGCCCAGCCGCTCCGCGGTATATGGGATCCTCCCAGACCGGGGCACGAACCCGCATCCCCTGCATCGGCAGGCGGACTCCCAACCACTGCGCCACCAGGGAGGCCCAATACTGTTTTTTTTAACTAACCACTTGATATTGTTACAAAGTCTAATTAATCGTAATTTCCAAATTTTTTATTTCTTTATTGACAGTCACTGATAAACTTTTTTTCACAAATTTTGATGATTTCAAATGCTGTTTTATATAAAATTGACTCCTGGTAATCTTTTACTTCCTTCCTCCCTGATGATTGCTAACTTTCTTTATTGGGACCGTGAGCTTCACTGGAAGAGAATTACCATTCTGATTATAAAGCGTTTAGCACTTTCAACTTTTAATGGTGCAGTTTTTGAGCACTGTTTGCATCCCACATTTCCATTACTAGCAAAATAAGCTAGTCACATTTTTGTTGAAATAATCAAGTTGTAAATTGTTTTTCATTCCAGCAATATAAGTGATCTGGTTTATTTTGTACCAATACTTCAACAATATTCACAAGACATTCTGTTTGGGTTTGTGGCATGGTGTTGGGAGATGTTCCAGGCTACAGTTGATGATTAATATCCTATCTTCTTTGTTTTCCTGCAGAGTCAGAAGATTCACATGTATGATATTTTCAAAGGAACGTTAAGAAACTTATCGCAATTTGATGTGTTTTCATTCTGAGTGTTCAGGGTTTTGTTTGTTTTTAAGTGAGCACTTATCATTAGTGGAACCAGCAAGATGGTAAGACTGATTCAAAGAAAACAGGAGTGAGCAAACTATTTATACTGACTAATTTAGAAACATAACTGGTTAATATCCCACAGAGGAAAAACACTGTAATCTTTGGAGTTATCTTTTCTACCAGACAGAAGTAGTTGTATCTCCTCTGAACCAGATTCGTTTACATTGTTATTGGACAAAAGTCATTTGTGTCACTCTTAGTTTTCTAAAGGTTAACACTTATCTTTATGGATCTATAAAATATCCTAAATCAAAAGTAAGAAGTCTTTTTCCTATTGTCTTGCTCTATTTCCCATAAAACCTTAGCCACCTTTGGCAAAATTTTACATTTTACATTTCATTGCCTTTTTTGAGACATTATTTGTAGGTATTATAATTCAAGGCAAATAAAATTCTCTTTTCACAAACCGTCTACTACTTCCTCTGTTCATAGTGTTTTTTTCTGTAAGGAACCTTAGCTGTGATTATAACTTGCTGTTAGTTTTATGAGTTCTAGCAAACCAGCAAACTTGAAGATAGTCTTGAGAACTTAGCTCTTTTCGAAAATAAGAAAGTCTTGTAGTTTGCTAGGTTAAGAACAATCAAAAGCATGAAAACAATAGCACTAAGTACAGAAAGTCATTCTGAAATATGGAATCTCTGCCATCTAGGTAAAGAAAAACATTTTACTACCACTTGTTAAGAGCAGACTGGGTACTCCAAGACCAATTTGTCACCGTAGTAGAAAGAAAACAAAATTCTGACTTTTGCATTAATATTTGGCAGTACATGCATAACAGGTTTCTGGGGTGTTTTTTAATCTTATGAATAAACCCATAAAACCTTAGCCAGCTTTGGCAAAATTTTACATTTCATTGTCTTTTTTGAGACATTATTTGTAAGTATTATAATTCAAGGCAAATAAAATTCTCTCTTCACAAATCTTCTACTACTTCCCCTGTTCATAGAGGTTTTATCCCTCCCAAAGCAAGAAGTCCAGAAGAGGAAGTTCCTAGTGTTAGTTCAGGGGTTACGGATTCCAAGGTTGAGGTCTCAGCAGTTTCGTTGGCCTTTCCCTCCTGGTCACAACATGGCTGCTGAACCTCCAGCCACTGAGTCCAAATTCTAATCAGAAAGTAGAAAATAGGAATAAAGAACAAGGAAAAGGGGGCAATACTGGTATCGGAAAAGCAAAGTGTTTCCCCCAAATCTCCAGTAGACTTTTGCTGTGGTTTATCGGTCAGAATAGTACTTGGACATGGCTGCCCTGCTAAAATCAGGATTCTATTCATTAGGAAGAAGGTATGAAGGTATGAAGGGTATTGAATATGTGTATCTGTCAGAAAACCAGAACCCAATTTATGTAGTTCAAGGAGAAAGAGAATTGATACAGGGAATTGAGTGTTTACAAGACTGCTGAAAGGACCAAAGGAGAGAAAGGAAAGCTGGTGCTGGCTCTCACATCCACTGCTAGCTTTCAGGACATCAGGAAGTTACTACCACAGGAAACCACTACTAATTCTAGAGCTCCAGCTACTAGAACTACCCATAGCAGTGAGGCAGGTGATTCACAGGGGAAAAACCAGAGGTGGCTGCAAAACCCCACATCTGCCCAAACCAATGTGTCTGCCCACCACTGCTGGAAGAAAAATGTGGTCAGTGTCTCCCCTCTGCCTTCCAGTTCTCAGATGAGTGTCCTTCACTGGGGAATCTAAACAGGAAGCCTGCTGGCAATGGATTCTGGGAAATGTAGTTCCCAGGCTCCCAGCCCCTGCCTTCCAGAGGAGATGGGGGCCCGAATGGTGCTGAGTACCAAGGGTCCACTTGGCACGGAGGCAATGGCAGTGTTACCTACACCCATGCAGAGTGCAGGCGTCAGACTCCGTGCAAGTGTGGAAGGGTTGGAAATCCCCCTGGGTGCTCCTACTACAGGGTCACTTCTGAGAATCACTTCTCCAAGGGAAGTGAGGTACAAATGCATATGCTTGGTGCAAGGACAATGGGTTATGTCCCGAGGAGCAGGGAAATTCTTAAAATAATTCGAACGTGTGTAACTCAGATCCTCCTCTCTTTTTCATGCTCCTTTACCCAAAGCCTTCCAACATGAGTTACCTGGACCTGGGCCAGAGTTCCACAGAAAGGAGGTTGGGAGAGAAAAAGGATTGTGTCACAGGCTCACAGCTCATCACCTTGGGGCTGTCAAGGGGTGGAAGCGTGTTTGTTCACTGTAGTCCATCGGCACTCAGAACAGAGGCAGGACTGGAACAGAGGTAGCAACCTGGGAGCTCCCGGCCAATGTCAGGGGGAGAAGGACCCTGAGTGAAAGAGCCACTGAGTCACCCAAGTCTCTATGTGGAGCAGCAGCCTTGGAGCCAGAGACCCACAAGGCTAAGACACAGGAAGATGTCACAGAACGTCCAGGATGACTGTGATTGCGGAGCTGGGGGAGGACCTGAGACAGGGTTGTCACAGTTCTGCGCGACAGAAATACTGTTTTATTACTGTTACTGTGGCCTTACTGGCCCCCTCCCCAAAGATAAGGATCAAACCTCAGCACCCAAGTCCCCGATCTTATGAAGCTTTTTACACGAACTGCAGTGAGCGGCTCTGGGCAGAAAACTAGATCCTGCAATAGGAGGGATGAAAGTGGTGAGGGGTGAGTTCTGCCTCTCTCCTCCTGGTGTAGCCTGCGAGCAGCCAAGCTCCTCTGTTGCTTTCTATGTTTTGAAAATACGAACATATTTAAAGGGGATTTGAGAAATACTTGGTTGGTGGTTGCAGGGATTTCCGCAGAAGGGCTCCAAGGAGCCAGAAGCATCACGGGCCTCTGTCCTTTCCCTCAGAACGTTGGAATGGTCGTTACATGAGCTGCAGTTGACCTCAGCGGCTGGGGAGGTTTGCAGAACTTAAGTAGCTCTTTTTAGGTAATATGGAGTAAGTAAGACCAGTGGCTTTGGAGCCAAACCCTAAAGTGGATGTGAACTCGTCAGAGGAGCCAAAGCGGAGGTTTTTAGAACAAGGGTGATGTCACAAATGACTGGAGTTCACCTCAGTTGCTTGGCCCTCCGGTCACAAGTCTGAGTTATGGCTGGAGTCCAGCCTCGGCTTTGCAAGCCAGAGGGTGGGAGGGAGGGAGGGAGGGAGGGAGCGACAAGAAAGCAGAGGGGAAGGAAGTGACACACAGGAGTCTGGATAGAGCTTGGGACTGACGTCTGGGCTTCCATCCCTGGAGCCACTATTGAGGGGCTTAGAGGGGTGACGACCATCCCATGGAGAGGAAAACCCAGATCCTCAGTGAGTCCGAAGACTGTGGGTTGGGGGGGCTTGCTGACTTCTGGCCGAGGAGCTCTGGCGGTCATCTCCCTAGCATGGACAGAGCTGGCGATCGCCGCCAAGGATGCTGCCGTGGAGTTTGTGAGGAAAGGACCACCCACCTCTGCTGATGGCTCCCCCTTCCCTTCTGGGGGACCAGAAGGTGCCCCCTAGGACTCTTTCCGGAAAGACGTGGGACCCCCAATGGATCCAGGTCTGCTGGCTCAGACTCCCTCTCCTGAGTCACGATATCGGCTGGTACACAGTTGAGCTGAAGCATAAGAAATAAGAGGAGAGGGACACCTTCCACACTGGGTGCCTCTTGGGTATGTGGGTGGGGTGGGGTGGGCCCCAGTTGGAGGAAGGAATCAGCGCTCCGGGCGGGACCCAGCACCGGTGCCCTTCGCAAGGACTCTCAGCTGGTAGCATTTGGATTCTGCTTAAGAAAATGTAGACTCCTCCAGGGTTGACCTTCAGCAAACCACAGGGTGACCCAGCGACCACAGGGCTGGGATCAGAGCACAGGGACAAGCTGGGTCAGAGAATGTGCATTGACTTAAAAGAGAAGCCTGCCCAGTGGAGCAGGGTTGGGGGGCAGGCAGGGGGTGCTTAAATCGCGGCCAGAGATGCCCAGGAGTGCCTGGGTCATGGGGGTCAGAGCCCACACTGGAGAATGAATGAGGGGCCCCAGCAGGATGAGCGGCCGCAGGTGCAGGGAGGGAGTGGAACAGGCCCCCAGAAAGCTCTCCGCTTGTGTGAAAGGAAGTAACTGCTCTCTGACAGCTGGATGTACCGCAGGTCTCTCCATTCAACAAATATTAAGCACCTACTGTATGCAGAGCTTGGTCTCGATGTTGGGGAAACAATCATGAGCAAAACAAAGTCCAAAAACAAACAATGCAACATCGTGTGGAGGCAAGGAGACACAGCCACAGGCACAGCCACGGAGCAGCCGTGTGCCTCTCGTGTGTCACCCCTGTGTGCTCTCATTTAATTGAGGCGGGCTCAGTGTCCTCATCTGGGATGAGAAAAGCGAGGCTCAGAGAAAGAGAGCGGCAGATTAGGATAAAATTCCCAAGGCCACACAGCAGCAGGTCAGTGGAAGACCTGGGAAGCCAGTGCTTGACCTGAGTTTAATAACTCCATCCCCAGCATCCTCACTTTGGATAGGGAAGTAAAAAACCCAGATTCACACCACCCCTCTTCTGCCTTCTCACCTCCTTTCTAGAACTCACGGTCACATCTTTACAATAATTGACTAAGGATTTGGGTCTTGTCACCAAGTGCCCAGCCTCATTTTAGCCTTTTTAGGAGCTGCAAATAATAATGATAATAATAACGGCAATATTGAGATGTACTCTCTGACCTTGGGGAGCTTACACTCTACTGGCAAGTCTGATTGCACACCTCTGAATTAGCCTGAGGCTGCTTACAGAGCAACCAACACCACAAGTGGAAAACAAAAAGCCCCTCTGCTAATGGACACCAAATAATAGGGCATCAGGGTAGAGCTGGGGCAATAGGGAAGGCTTCCTGGAGGAGGTGGGGTTTTTTTCCTGTGGTACGCGGGCCTCTCACTGCTGTGGCCTCTCCCGTTGCAGAGCACAGGCTCTGGACGCGCAGGCTCAGCGGCCATGGCTCACGGACCCAGCCACTCTGCGACATGTGGGATCTTCGCAGACCGGGGCACAAACCCGTGTCCCCCTGCATCGGCAGGCGGACTCTCAACCACTGCGCCACCAGGGAAGCCCTGGAGGTGGGTTTTAAAAGGGCATTTTAGCAGATACAATATACCTAATTGTTAAAGAAGCGAGAAGCCTGCGTTCTGAGAAGGTGTGAACCAATCACAAAAGTAGGAAGGATCTGGGGGCAGGGGAACAGGACTTTGGCCCCTATGACCTTCACTCTTGATGTTAGCACATGTGAATATGTTATGTCACGTGGCAAAAGGAACCTTGCAGATGTAATTACGGTCAGGGACCTTAAAACAGAGAGATGAGTCTGGATTATCAGGGTGGACCTATTCTAGGCACAAGTCCTCAAAAGTGGAGGACTTTCTCTGGCTGGAGTCAGAGAAATGAAGCAGAAGAGGAAAGCAGAGATTCGAAGCGTGAGAAGAACTTGACTCACTTTTGCCACTTGAAGGTGGAGGGAACACGATGACGGGGAATGTGGTGGCTTTAAGAAGCTGAGAGAGGCTCCCAGCTGGCATCCCACGAGGAACTGGATTCTGCCAACAACCTCCCCCAGAGCATCCAAATAAGAGCCTAGACCAATGGACACTTTGACTTTAGCCTTGTGAGACCCTCGGCTGAGCCACACCATGCTAGACCTCTGCCCTGGGGAACTGGAGGTAACAAATGGTGTTGCTTCAAGCCACAGAGTTGGTGGTGATTTGTCACAGCAGCAATGGGAACCAATACCTCCTCCCAGCTGGCTGTGCAGGGCCCCAGTGGCAGCTAATGCCTTGGCTGGTTCCTTAACCGTATAGGAGAAATACACTACCTGCTCTCCATTCTATGCTCCTATGGCCTGGGAATCATAAGCTAATGACTACTAATCTGCAAATGGCAGTGACACAGGTGTCTTCTGGCTGAGGCTTTGGAGCAGATTGAGTAGGAGACTTGTCGACGTTTGCAGGAATCAGGGCAGTGGTGCAAGCCAAGCCATCCGAGCTGACCCCTGTCCCAACCTCGCCTCTGCTTATAGGTCTCACATCTGCATCACTTCCGAGAGATCCAGTCACCGGAAATCGCCTGCAGGCTGAGTGAGGCACCCTTTCCGCTGACTCAGCTGGGTCTTATGGGATTTGAACCCCAGGCTCCGGGGTGTTTAGGACTGGGGCAGGAGACCACAAAGCCAGCATCCCCATCGGATCCAGCCAGGGCTGACCTGCCAGTAAATGCCTCCTTACGCTAAGTGGTGACTGCCTTTTTTTCCCGGAAGTTTTCTCATCAAAGCTTCTAATCATCTCCCCCTCCGGGGAGACAACCAACTTGAAAGACAAAGATCTACACGGCCCACTGGCTCTCCATCTGGCCTCTGCTGGCTCATAGGCACAGCCACGCCACTTCATCCAAGCCACTAACGAAAATGCTCATTGGGACAGAGTTGAGGACAGCTTTGCCGGAATGCTTGGTTCCAACGTTCTAGAATGTGGTTCTCCTCTAGAAAGTGCCCTCCAGGTTGACACCCATCCAGTCTCTGTATCCCCATGAATACAGCTGTTCAACATGTTACCCTCCCCCCCAACTGCAGCACATGGGCAGAGTTCTCAGTCTTGGCCAGAAACATAGAGATTTCTACTCTTACTGATGTGCTCGTCCTGAAACCCAGTCGAGGAAGGCAATGTAGATGGACTGACATACTTGCTCCTAGACGGTCAAGCTCCCCTCCAAGAGGCACTCACAGGGAAGAAAGTGTGGTGCAGTGGTTAGGGCCCAGGCCCTGCTGCTGGGCCCCCTCGATGTGAGTCGGGCTGTGTGTTCTAACTGCTCACCGGGCAAGCTGTTTAACCACCCTCTGTCTCACTACCCTCATCATTACCCACGAAGTAATCATGGTACCTGTCTCATAGGGTGGCTGTGAGGATTGAAGGAGCATAGAAAGCCCAAGTATTAGCGATTATTTTTACTACTTGCTTCTCTAGGTATAGGCAAAGCTCTCCCTTAATAGTCCATTCTAGAAACCTGGCCACAGGGTCTTGAGCTCAGGGTTGATATCTTCTTTGGCTGCGTATTCCAAGAGCATCCCTTATTCCTGCTGGGTGGCTATCGTTATACTCAAGGACAGTACTGCTCTTTTTTTTTTTTTTTTTTTTTTTGCGGTACGCAGCCCTCTCACTGTTGTGGCCTCTCCCGTTGCGGAGCACAGGCTCCGGACGCGCAGGCTCAGTGGCCGTGGCTCACGGGTCTAGCCGCTCCGCGGCATGTGGGATCTTCCCGGACGGGGACACGAACTCGTGTCCCCTGCATCGGCAGGTAGACTCTCAACCACTGCGCCACCAGGGAAGCCCAGTACTGCTCATTTTAAACATAAAAAGGCACCTTTCCTCAAGGCTGGGAACAGTGACAGGGACACATCTGACCAGCACGCAGAAGTTTTCAGACCTTGGGCAGAGAGGCTGTTTGGTTTCAACGTACTAGGATGCAAATCCATGGGGGTGGCAATCCTGCTCTCTTTATTTTCCCATTGTCTCCAGCATGCTGCCCAGCAGATGCTTGGTGCTCGATTGATGTTTTCTGAATGATTGAGGGAATGAATGAGCAAATAAATGAACTGAGAAATACCACACAATTAAAAGGCAAGTATTTTGGACTCTTTCATTGGAAAGCCTACATCTTACTGTCATTCTTTTCGAGAGATTGAACTTGTTGGTAAAGCGTGGCTCTGACAATTGAAACTTTTTTTCCCAGATGTGGCAGAGTGCAGGCCATTTTGGAAATATCATCCATTGGGTTATCTAGTATCCTGAAGGCCCCTCACCCCTGAGCCCAGCTTTTAGGCTTGAGTCTGCATCTCCACAGCAGAGATTTGGAGAGAGAGGTGCTCAGAGGTCCAGCCATCATCCAGGAGAAGGTGGCCTGTTTGCCTGGGTCCCAGGCAGTGGTTCTCCATCAAAGCTTGTGGTGGAGAAGTGGAGCGGTTGATCTGTGTGGGACCTTTGTCCTCGGAGGTGCCAGCTCCACCCTGGGTCATTTCTGTGGAGCAGAACTACATTTGGAAGCCAGGAGACACGGGTGACTAATGGTCCCAAGGTGAAGGGTGGAGACTTGCATACAGGTAGGGTGCGCCTCTGTGGGCTGGATTAAGGCCAATTTAGGAGTCTAATAATAGGCTTTCTAACAGGTAAACTCCTGAGGCTGGTTCAATCCTCCCAGACTCTGGTGCCTGGGATTGACTCATCTTTCCAGTGCCCTGGGCAGGTTTCTATAAAGGCGCCTTCCTTTGGGGAATTCAGATGCTGGGTTTTCTATCATCTGTGGGTGAGGCTGTCAGCACAGCTCATGACAGAGGCATGGCCTTGACCTCATTGAGATCATAGCATCTTTCTGAGCAGGGCTGTTGGGCTGGGGTTCTGCCCCCGAGCCTCCTTCCCTACCCTGTCTGGTCTGCTCCCCCATTAGAGCTCAGCTCTTACAGCTGCATGGAAATATAAGGATCACCATAAAGGCCTTCACAGATGCGTATTAGGAAGTCTGGAGCATTCATGGGCTTCCTCCCAGGTTCCTTCTCTCAGAAAAACTCACCAGCCTCTACCGAGTCCTCTCTCTCTCCACCCCAGCACTTAACTCTTGAATTTGTCCCTCCTTTCTGTTTTTCCTGCCACCCTAGTCCGAGCCATGACCATTTCTCTCCCATAAAAGCCTCATGGAGGATTCTATTTCTGCACTTTCCCCTATAATCCATTCTCTCCATGGCAGCCAGGGGGTATTTTTAAAATGCAAATCTGATCATATTGCTTCCCTTTAAAAATCCTCCAGTGGTTTCTCATTGCTTCAGGAATAAAAACTCAAATCTTTAACCCCGCCGATAAGGTCCTGCATGGTTTGACCCTCACTCCAAGCCCTCCTTTGATAAAAATCTCATCGTACTCCCTACTTTTTCTTCATTGCATGAATCTGAGTCTTCAATTATATAATGGTGGGTGTTTTGAGTAGAGAGTGTGTGGAGCACTTTGCGTGGCTGTACAGGTTGTGCTAGGGGGTCATTTACTTAGATTGGGATGTGACTGGACACCTGGAATGGTGCAGTGCACAACCTGTACAACCATACATGGCAGCTCATGGTGTTTTCAGCTCCTGCCAAAGTACCTGGCACTTGCTAGGTGCTCAGCAAATATTGTTTGAATGAATACCTGTTGATGCAACTTCAACAACCTGAGAGGATGGTATGAGCATCCTATAAATCTTAGCGAACCCCATATATAATAAAAAAAAAGATTTAAGAATATTATAGCTGTAATGAAGAGAGGCCCTTCAAATACAAATATTTTGTTGGTATTTGACCATAATAAAAATAATATTTATCTATAATCTGTTACTCCTTGACACAGTCCTAGGTTGATTGCAAGCTTTATTGTACTCAGTCTTCACAACAAACCCATGAAGTGAGCCCCATTATTATTTCCTTATTGCGAATGAAGAAATTATTCCTTGGGCAAAACCACGCGGCTCTTAAATGGCAGCACAGGAATTGGAACCAGGGCTGTCTGACCCCAAAGACCATCTCTGAAGCATGACATCCATGTCCAGGATCAGCACTGCTCCTTTATTTCTTCCCAGAATCTCTCTTGGTACTTTGGAAGCAAACAAGGTTTTCAAAGCCTCGTGCCTGCCAGTTCTGAGTATGTCACCTGGAACAACCTCTCCCAGGATGCCCTGGGGTAGCGGATGCGGAGATCAACTGTATCTCCATGGTCCCTGACTCACCAAATGCCAGAAGGACTGGAAAAGGCTCAGCAGGTCACCTGAGGCTTTTGAATTGGCCTCAGTCTCAGATGCAACCAAGGGCTTTTCCCTTCCAGTAGGGGGCAGTGGTGGGGTGGGCAAGGGACAGACAGAGCCTGCCACTGAGCTCAGGAGTTTAAAACTTCTCATATCACAATTACTGCCACCACCTATCAGGTGCCCTTGGTGTCCAGGCATCACACAGATCTGAATGTATTACTTCTCTGGAAGGCAAATGGAATTATGCCCATTTTACAGCTGAAAAAAACTGAGGCTCATTGAATTTAAGTGACTTTTTAAAGCTTCCTTAACCTGAGAGTAACTGACCAAATGTTTCAAGCTCCAATGATTGGAGCTCCAAATCGGGTCTGTCAGGACCTATAGCCCATGCCCTCCAGCTCAGATTATATCTAAGACCAAAGACCAGCTCCCTGGGGAGGTGGACAGTGTGGTGGCCTTCCAGCACCCCCTCCAGCCCTCTCCCACATGGGGCAGCCATGTTTGTTTGGGGAAACTAATCCCTCTCCCAGATCCATAAACCAATCAGCACAGTCTCATCCTTCTCGCCACAGTGATTTGTTCAGGGATGGGAAGGAACCCAGGCCTAAGCCAATGAGACCTCAACGTTCTCCAGGCCACAGTGACTGGCTCAGGCTGGCCCGATCAGAGTGAAGTATGGGACTCTTGTTGAATATCTGGGCGTGAGGTGGGGCAGGAGAGCTCTCTCTCTCTCTTGCTCTCTGTGCTGTGCTATAGGGATGTGAAGCCTGGAACTGTTGCAGCTGTTTTGCCACCATCTGGGAAATCAGGCTTCAATGAATCCAAGCCATCCAAAAGGGCAGAGTCAAGAGGATCACAGAGAAAAGGAGACATAGCCCTGATAAAGCCACGCCTGAAGGTTGAACCACTCCTGGACTTCCATTCCTTAATGTACTATTTCCTCACTGTTCAGGTCATGTTTTGAGCTGGGTTTTCTAATAATTGCAGTAGAAATTATCACACCCAGAAACTCCAAGAAGTTGGCTGGGTTTGGCGCTTCTAACAGAAGATTGCAGACGGAGGGGAGAAGGAGTCCTATGGAAGACCCAAGGTACAGGGAAACAAAGGGAGCTGGTGTGAGCAGGTGAGGGATGAGGGAGGTGATGGGTGAGGGATGAGAGAAGGCAGTGAAGGGTGAAGAGGCTGAGGGGGTGAAGGGTGAGAAGTAAGGGGGTAGGAGCCATGAGAAGGGTAAGGGATGTGATGGGGTGAGAGCGTTTGGGAGGGAAGGACAAGAGGGTGGAGCTAAAGAGTTGCAGAAAGTGAGGGGTGAGAGAATAAGGGGGTGAGGGAGGTAAAGCCCACGAAGGAGCCAAGGGGGCATGGGAGTGAAGGGGGTGAGGAATTGAAGACGGTGAGGAATTGGGGGAGGTGGCCTCCCAAAGCCTGCCCCAGGCCAGCCGGCTGCGGGATGTGCCCCTCTGGCTACCAGCCAACCCCATACCTGCTGGGTAGGAGCTCTTGTGGGGGTGTGTGGGGTGGACCAGGAGTGAGAACACGGAGCCTTTGATGCAAATCTTTGCCTCCCATATTTTCAGTTCCTCTTTCAGAGGAAGCAAGCCCTGGGTTTTCAAGACCTTTGTTCCAGAAACATAAGAATTCACCTGCTTCAGGGAGAAGGCAAGTTTTGGAATGAAAATGCTTCCACACTTCCTGCCTCAGCCTTTTGTCCAGAGAGCGAAGGGAAGAGCTTGAGTGAGACTCCAGAGGACGAAAGGGGCCCCATGTACATAGGCGCTGGCTGTGAAAGTCTGGAATTACAAAGGAGAACTGAGGGGCCAGCATGATTACAGAAGGTTTTCTGTGACAAAGAGAGGTTGTATAGTTGTCCTGTGAATAGTGAGCTATCCAAGGGTCTTTAAAATAGGTCTCAGTTTACAGGAATCTGGTCCCCTTTTTTACAAAATCGATCGCTGATTAGAAAGCAAGGCACACCCAAAGGTAGAGCACATCTAATGACATCCCCAGGAGAATGGCTTCAATTAGCCTCCTCTCCAGTCCCTCCCTCAGCTGCTCAGCCTCTAATCCTTCTAAAAGTTGTGCAGCCAGGGTCCCTCAAATGCCCCCAGACTGGCATACTGGACCTCCTCTCTCTAAAAGACACATATATCTCCATCCAGGTAGACACATACACCTTCACCAGTCTACCCTTCTTTCAAAACTACCCTGCAAGTTTTAGGTCATGGAGTGGTAGGCAAATTAAAAATCTTGTCCACATCTAGCTGTGTGACCTGAGTTATGTTTCTTAACCTCTCTGAGCTTCAGTTGGTTTCTCTCTAAGTGGGAGTAATTATGTCACAAGGCACTTGTCATATTAAATAAGAAAAATGTGCATCAAAGCACAAATTCTGACACTAGTAGATGCTGAATAAATTGTTTGAAGAAAAAAATCTATCTGGGCCATGAACAGATACATTGACCTGAGCCAGTGGATGGATTGACCTGAGTTGGTCTTAGTTGCAGACAACAGAGTCCAGTTTAACTAGTCCACAGAAAAAGGATTTATTAGAGGGTATTGGGGAGTCTGTAAAATGTCTTACAAGGCCAAGGAATCAAGCTAGGAACAATTCAGACTGAGGAAACACCCAACCACACCGCAGGACAATTTCAGTAGAAACTCCACACCTGTGATGTTGGGGACCAGTCAGGACGGTTGCAGAAAAAACAAATTGCCTCCTCCAGGGAATCTGATGTCCCCATACCCGGCAGCCGCCTCATGTTGCTCACTGCTGCCTTCCATGCCTTATGTGGGACCACCATTTGGCATACCTGGGCCATCATTAGAACTCTGGCTACAACAGGTCAGATTCTAGGATTCAGGAAGGCTGGTGGGGCAGATGTTTAGTGAGCCAGCCTGTGGGGTTGGCATCCACGTCCAGATGAAAGAGGTAGGCTACAGGACCTGCGTGGTCCCCCAACACTGGTCTATAGCCAGTAGCTACAGTGTCAGTGTCGGCCATGCTCATTGATCTGCTCCAAAGGCCTCCCAGAAGCCTGTCCAACCTGCTCCCTCGGCCTGGCCTTCTACCTGTTCTCTGTAGGAATCCTCTCCTCCGGGCAGCCGAGCTGACTAGCTTCTGCCTCCTGAGATGCTGTGGGAGATAGGGGAACGGTGGGTGCTGTGCATGCAGGCACACAAAGCCTTGATTTCGAGTCCCGACTCTTTTATTTATTTGCTAGGTGTGTAACTAGGACACATGATTTCCTTTGGGATTTAAATTTCTCATCTATAATGACACCCGCCCTGGTTGTGAGACTCCAAAG
The DNA here is from genome assembly GCF_964341445.2 of Mesoplodon mirus. Lineage (NCBI taxonomy): Eukaryota > Metazoa > Chordata > Mammalia > Artiodactyla > Ziphiidae > Mesoplodon > Mesoplodon mirus. The sequence continues at coordinate 76,336,248 of NC_138988.1, read as the reverse complement.
AAAGAATAGTGGGAAAAGCACTTGGTAAATTGTAGAGGGCTTGTATCATCATTCAGAGCTTTCCTGCCCTTCAAGGCTCAGCTCAATACTGGCCTCGCCCTCCAACCCCACCGGGATCTCGATTCTTCTGGAATGGCTCCCAGAGCCTGCTCAGCATTCTTGGAAATGCCCTCCAAAGATTGCTAGTTCTCATTAGTTGAGGGTTGATCTGATATTTAGAAGCAATTGAAAGCCATTTGAGTCCAATTCCGGGGAATTAGGTGAGTAATCAAACTGGGTAATAGAATTTTTCGGTCAATAACGAGGTGAGGCAGAATGGTTTATTTTTTTTCCGTGTGGCCCACACAAATGGACTCTGAAGGCAATTCCAAAAGAGATGCCACACGGTACTTGAGCAATGGCAGCCTCCCTGGAATAGGATGGAGCTTTCCAGTAGAATGTCTTTGGAGTCCTAGTCTGTTTGCTGAAAAAACACAGTCATTATTTTATAATCACAGCTTGCATAAACATCAGCTTTTCTCTCCTGGCTCTGAAACTGGCATATATAAACAGCGTTCCCTCAATTTATTTTGAGCAAATGACCATACTCAACCAGCAAGAACCTATAAAAACAGAATAGATGTATGTAGAATTGCAGTGTTGTAATTAAATCAAACTTACAGTGTAGTGAATCTGATACATATTTAATCATTTACATAGTTGTTGCTAGGCGGCTTGGTAATAAGGCATAAATGATCTTCGTAAATGCTGGGCTTAACAACTTGAAGCGTTTTGGACATCCGCTGGGATAGGGCAGGGGCCGTGGGGGGAGGGTTTGGGGCCTCCCCGAGCCCTCTCCCCTGACATCCTTCCCCAGCAGGTCTGATCCTGGCACGGGAGGCTGCCTTGCCTTAAGCTAACATTGAAACTGAGCAGGACCCTGCGGGGATCTCTTCTACTTCACCCCAAACTCTGTCTCTGACATTCACTTCGGTACCCGAGTACGGAGGCCGAATTCCGGCTCCAAGATGTGCTTCAGGGGCTGTCTGTGGGCCGGGCCTCCGAGGACAGTGGGCCCTGGATGCTCAGTCCTGTCTTCTGAAGAAGAAGAATGAGTCAGAGATTGGGAAGATGCTTCTGAGGCCTCAGGAGACAGGCAGTTCCTGCCCTGTAGGCTGACGAGGCCAGGTGTGGACCAGGCACGTGACCTCGAGCATCCTAGCAACCTCCACAAGGCTCAGGGGCCCCCGTGATGCAATCTCAGGATCTGTGGGGCATAAAGATATAAATCTGGGCGCACAGTAGGTGCTCCATAGAATAAATCTGTCATCCCCTCTCCCTTTTCTCCCCAGAGAAGCTAAGAGGCCACAGAAGCCCATCAGCAAGGTCAGGGGCACCGGACGGGAGGCAGGCCCAGGACGTCATCAGCAGAAACTACACAGGGCTTTGGGGAAGCTCTGCTGAGGAGTCCTCTATGGGGGTGTTCAGATGTGAGAACTGCCTCTTCCCCTCCCGTTATTTACCAGAGTAATTCCTAAGGCCAGCAGTAAGGGAAGAGGCGTTTTTATGGGGGTAGAAGAAAGAAGAGGCCCCCTCAAGAAGTAATTATGGAATGTGGAGTATTTCTGAAGTGCCCAATGGCTGAGTGATGCCTGGGGGCAGAGGGGCAGGGGGGCAGGCCTGGTAGCAGGGAGAAGGGGCCTGGAGAGTGGGCTCGGATGGGGCGGGGGGAGGGTGGTCTTTAAGGTATAGGAGGGAGGCTGGGGGAAGGCTCCAGAAGCAAGACGGAGGTCTTCTGAACTTTCTAGAAGCTAAGGGATTGTTCTTTAACCCTCTGATGGAGTAGGACCAGTCCTCCTCCCCCGGAGGGGGTGCCCTAGGTTTGGGGAGCTGATAGAAGGCAGACGCTAGGGGATAAATCAGAGGTGGTGGTGAGAAGCCGGACTCCAACAAGACCCTCCGCAGTGAGGTATGGGGTTGGCCTCCCAGATTCTGGGAGAAGCCGGCTACACATCCCTGTAACTTGGCTGGATCTTATCCAAGGTGGGCGGTCTCGTCCTGGGGCCCGGAGGAGGGAGGAGAAAGGTACAAGTCGTGTTGCTTGTTAATGGGAAAGAGCCCTTCTCAGGAGACAGAGACAAAGAGGAAGAGAGAAACAGCAGCGGGTCTGAAGAGTCGGAGAAGCCAGAGAAAATGAGATCGTCAGCTCTCCAGCCCTCCCCAACTCTCCTTTCTGGAGCATTTTAAAGGCCTAAAGACGACCGTGACTCATTCATTAATTTGAAGAGAAAACAAGAGAAGAAAACAACAGAATAGTCCAGACACAAGCATTCTTTTAATGCCTTCCATTCCCCAAACACACATTTTCAACCAGATTCCTTTGGCTTCCCAGAATGTCTTAATTTTATGCTTTCATGAGTCATTAGAGAGAAGAATTCTGAACCCTCTAGAATGGGCAGCAGTCAGCAGTTAGTGATATTTAAGGACTGAGGCTTGGAGGCTTGCATGAAGGAGGCCCAGGCTGTGGGCCTATCCTGCAGGCGGGGGGCCTGAGACCTGCACCCACTCTCACCCTTGCCCCCTCCTCCTTTACCTTCCCCTCTCCTTCTCTTCCCTCCCTCCCTCCCAGTACTTCCCTTACACCCTCTCTTGCCATTTCTCTCCCTCTGGATGTCCCTTAAGGGACGGGTCACCTTGGGTCACTGGACACAGCCCCTTCCCTTGTCCGACAAAGCCCTGGTTCCCAAAACCCCAGCCATGCCAAGAAGAACGGTCTGCCCAGGCTCCTTTGCAATGCAGAACAGACTTACCTGGCTTTATGCACGGCTTAACCAATTATTTTAAAAAGAAACAGCCAACTTGGAACACTATGTGAAGGGACTTTTCTTTCTGCTTTTGCTTTTTCCTTTTTTTTTTTTTCTTTTTTTTTTTAACCAGCATCTTCTCTTACCGTCCCTAGCTCCTGCTGGACCCCTCCTCCCCCAAATGCTTGCTTTGGCTTGGGGAAAAGGTTTTCGATATCTGACACCTCTTGAAAGTGCAGTTTGGCAAAGGAGAATTGAAATCCACTCCAGCCGGCCAGGCCTGCACGGGGGGCTGCATGAAAACACCTGGGCACCTCCTCAGGTCCAACGAAAACCAGGCCTCCTGTCTACAAACACAGCACCCTGGTCTTTCCACCGTTCCGGCCCACTCCTTGCTCAGCTGAAGCCCTGCTCTCTGGAAACTGAAATGAATTGAAAACAAAAACAGGTGGTAGAAGCCAGCCAGAGGAGGCCTGGGCAGATTTGGGTGGTGGCAGGGGTGGGGGGCATCTTGCAAGGGGTCAGACAGGCGACGTTTGAGGCTGTGGGCCACTGGGTTTGTTCCCTCCCCTCCCCTTCCTCCCCACACCCCCCTCCCCAGGGTCCAGCCTCCCCCCAGACCCTGCCACGACCATCCTCAAAGCCTGGCAGATGTTCAAACTGATTTAAGACATTCCTGGAAATGACAGGGGAAATTGTCAAGGTGTCTTTAGCGGGCCTCACCGGAGAAGCCCCGCTCTCCCCTGACCGCTGGGAGAGCTGTTACAGCTGCTCCACCTCTCTCTCCCTGGGAACCGAAACTATTTTCCAAGGCCTGGATGTGGGCTGGTGTCGATTGCCCTATATAAAATAGCAAACAGCCCGTCTGAAGGAAACAGTTTTTAAGGTTCAGCAGAACACACCATAATGGAGAAAATTCTGGACAGGCAAGCCATGGAGGGGCAGATGGAGACACGTGCTAGAGGTGTGAACTGTTAAACCAACAGGACGGTTCACACGTCGTAGTGCTGGGCAGAAGGGGGACCCACTTGCAGACACACACACACACACACACAACGTGCGCACGTGCACATGCAAACATTCCCCTGCCATGACAACAAAGGGATTTTGCATCGTGCGATCTGTACTTTTATTTTACCCATTATATACCTCATATTTAAAATCTTTTTCTTCTAGGTGTAAATGATTAGGGGAGAAAAAGAGCATGAATTCCAGTTTCTCATTTGAAGTGTGTTCCCAGAACAGAGTCATGTTGCCGAGAGCCGTTTTCAACACCCCCAGCCTTGCTTTGAGGGCAGCACCGGTCCTGCAGGGGTACCAGCACTGGGGCCCCGGTGCCTGGGTTCTGTCTCAGCTTCCCCACCAGCCAGCTGGGTGGCCTGAGCAAGTCCATTGTCTCTGGACCTCAGTTTCCTGCTCTGCTATAAAGTGAAATTTTAAAGCTCTTTCAGCATTGGGTGGTGGCTTAAAACCATAAAATGCAAGCTTCAGCTCCTTTGCAATTTACACTTTTGCCCCCATGCCCTTCCAGCCCAGCCCGCTGCCTTTGCTTATTAGGCTTTCCGTTTGGGACAGGCTGTGAGCATTTCTCTGGGGAGGTCTGTCCCGGTGGCTCTGAAGGGAGCGGGAGAAGGGTGGCTAGGCAGCCTCGGGGGCGCTGCAGCCTGTGTGAGGGCCACGCCGGGCCAAGCGCCAGAGCCCCTCAGTCCCCTGGGTCACTGGGCAGGCGCAGGCAACAGTCTCAGAGCCAAACTGTTCATCTGGACAGCTTCAAGGCCGGACCATCTAGACTGTACCTGGGATTTCTTATTTATCTAACTCAAATATCTCCATGTACAGGGCTGGGGGAAAAAGAAAAAAAGCCATGAGCTCAGCTCAGTCCCTCTCGGGCTAGGCGCTTAACTTTTCTTTGGCCCCAGACGCATGTTCCAAATGCGAGGGTTTACATATAGACATATCTATTTGCAGATAATTTGTCTGAGCCCTTATTATCCTGTAATTGGGTTAAATACTGCTGTGTAGGCAGCAGCATACCAAAGCCATTGCCGAATCTTTGCAAGGCATCAGACCTGCCCCCCTCGTCCCCCTTTCCTTCTGCAGGCCTATTGGAAGGAAAAGGTAGAAACATAAATTAAGGCAAGGAGAGCATATTTCTTTCTTGGAATGAGCTATTTAAAGAACAAGCCAGATGGTGCAAAGAGACATTTTCCCCTTACTCTTTACATTTTCAAAGATTGTGTGTGTGTGTGTGTGTGTGTGTCTGAAATATACCATTCTCCTCTGCCCACGGCACCACCGTGCTTTCCAGTAAGCGCCCCTTGGGTGGTGGGCCTGATGGCGGCAGGTTCGGCCGGGAAGCCCCTTTTGCTGCGGCAGTAGCACCGGGTCTGTGGTCTCCACAAAGGCCACCCACACAGGCCTTCTCTCCCAAAGACCTTTCTGCTTTCCATGAGTCTCTAGGTCAGACACAGGCCTTCTAGGGGATCAGCTCACCACTCTGGCAACTCCCCTTCTCCTGCCAGGAATGACAGGGCCTCTCCAGGAGCCCGTACTCCCAGTGGCTGGAATACAGCTTTTACAGTCCCCACTGAGCCTGGGAACACCAGCTCCTGAGTGACCAGGTTTTCCCCAGACAAGGCCCTTGGATACTTTGCTTTATGGAAATCTTTCTAAAACATATTGTGCCTTCCTGCCTTGTTTCCTGCATATTGATTGTGTTGAGCATAATTTAACTGAAGACGTAAAATGAAGAATGACCCTGGTGGCCTGGAGCAGACTTAGGGCTGGGAGTCAGAGCTGGGTTCAGATCCAGATGGCATCACTTACTATCTATGACCTTGACAGATCCAGGAGTCTGTCTCCTCACAAAGAGAAGGTTTTGACCCGCAGGGGTGTGGGGAGGATTAAAGGACATAATCCTGTCATCCCCTTTCCCTCCTCTGTGTCTCTTCTGCCTGCACACACACTCTCCCTTGCTTGCCTGGATTACCGCCAACAGCTAAATTAACCTCTGCTTTTGTCCCTCTCCTCTCCCTGATGCTTTCGTCCAAAATAACCTTTCCAAAATGTAAATCACGCTATGTCCCTCCCCTGCTTAAAATCTTCAGAATTCCCTCTAGCTCTGAGAACAAGTTTTGAATGCTTGGTGTGTTGCACAGAGCATCCTAGCTCGGCCTCCCCTCCCTCCCTCCACTCCACCCCTCCAGCCTGTGTGCAGTACTCCAGACCACACTCCTCGCTGGTAAGAGTGACTGGGTCCTTTTGTCCCCCTTCTACTTGGCTACTCCTCTTCAACCTCCTCCAGGAAGCTTTCCAAGATTGCATTTTGTCCACCTGGTTTGGGGGCTTCCTCAGTTAGGGAATTCATCTCACCCCACTAAAATCCTGCCTGTGTGCCCACTTGAACCTCTCAAGGGCCGGGGCTGTCCTTTCCCTGTGCTCCTTAGCTCTCAGAGCAGTGATGACCAACCAGTCAGCCCTCCATCCTCTCAGCACCAGTTCTGATGACTGCGGTGGTAATTACAGCCCTGGGGCTACATGAGTAAGGCTATTTATCACCACCCTAAATAGGCTCAGATCACTGGGGTTTTAAAATAGTCCTGTTTGTTCTTCTGCTGTCAATTCTCACCTCTCGCTGTTGACCGTGTGTCTTCTTTCATGCCCAAATATTGGAGGAGAGCCTCTCCTGTCTTAAAAACTAAATTGCAGAGCCCTGAGCTGTTTTCCTCCCAATGCAGGAGCCTTGTTCTCTACCTTTGTCTCTGTGGCTTTGTCCTCAACTGTTGGGGTGGAAGGAATCTGGCTTTTGGACAACTGGTGGGGGACGCTGGGTGGGGTGTGTGTGAAATACCTCCTGTAGATATGGGGACAGACAGCGTGCCCACTGCAGAAACCAGAGCTTCCAGGTTGTTCTAAGGGCTAATTTGATTAAGAATAACTTTAATTCCTGGAACCTGCTTTGAAAGCCTGCCTCTGTATAAATGTCAAGTTTCTTAGTGTCAAATTCAAAACCACAAAAGGACAGATGTTTTGCTTAAGTTGGAGGATGACTCGCCCTCTTGGGAGAAGGATGCACAGGGAGGCCAAATGGGGCCACCGGGAGAGTCCGTGCCCTCCGCCAGTGCCTCTCCTGTGACCGGAGGGCTCCCGCGGCGGTTCCCACAGGCGAGCCCTGACTGCAAGGCAGGTCGGCCAACAGCACAGGGACCCAGCTGAAGGCGAGCAGGGGGTGCAACCACTGAGGACCATGCCCGTGTGTGTGAGGGGCCCAGGCACAGGATCCACCTTGAGGAAACGTGGGGCGATTGAATCACCAAGTTGTAGAGCATTCAGAGTTCAGAAGGATGTGTTGAAGTACATCACAGAGGTACACGGAGCACATCCAGAGCAGCGGGACTCTGCAGGGCCTCCACAAACTGGATTCCTCAACCAAGAGACTGCAAGGAAAAAAGAGAGAGAGGTGGAACCTCCAGGTCAGGGTTTCTCAATGTCAAAACTCTTGACCTGGGGGTAGGATAATTCTTTGTTGTGAGGGCTGTCCTGAGCATTGTAGAATGTAAGCAGCATCCCTGGCCCCCATCCACTAGATGCCAGTAGCATTCCCCCCACCAAACCAATGACAACAACCAAAAATGTCTCCAGACGTTGCCAAGTGCCCCTTGGAAGCGAAATTGTCCTTAGTTAAGAACTACTGCTATAAACTAAAAGAGACTTAAAAAACATACTGACTAGTCACAATGCATGGATCTTATTTGGATACTGAGTCAAGCAAGTAAAAATTCAACTGTTTAAAAATAAAAAGTAAACATTCATGAGACTATACAGAACTATATATTTGAGTTTATTAAGGAATTAATTTTTACATGTAATGGCATTACGGGTATCTTTAATAGTCCTTTTCTTTTATCAATACACATTGAAACATATGAATGAAAGGCTATGGTGTCTAGGCCTTGCTTCACAATAATCCAGAGCGGGGGACAGAGACTGAGACAAAGATGAAATAGGACTGGTCAAGAGTTAAAGATCATTAATGTCTGGTGGGGTCATGGGGTTCATTACACCCTTCTCTCTACTCTTGTGTGTGTGTGTGTAAAATTTTTCACATAAAAATATGTAAAAGAAAGAAAAAGAATAAAAGAAGGGAAATAGTGGCTGGGATTCTGAAGCTGGAGATACCTTTTTCTCCTCAAAGAACTTCTGTCACTTCCCTCCAGCTTTTCCAAATCTGCCCTTTAATCAGGTCCCTCTGGGCTCCTGTGTTGACGCGCTCACCACCCTGAAAGGCATCAAGCTGCGCAAAGAGAAATCACATTCCGCTGAGTCCTTGCCTCATGAGAATTTTAACAGTCAGCGGTATCTGCATGGCCCATCTCATCCCAGCAGTTCTTTCTATAATGAGTCCTGGCAGTGCGAGGTAGACACTCCACAGATGGTTTTTGCATGCGGGCATCCATGAATGAATGAACTCGTGAATGGGCAGGGTTCAAGGTAGTCTGCTGCGCTGTGGGAGAGACATGGCAATAAATAAGTCAAGGTCCCTGCCCTTGAGAAGTTCACTGTCCACTTGGGGCCAGAGATGTTTAGACAACTGTCGTGAAAATAATTCAGAATGAAGCCAACGCTAAGTAGACTCTAGGCAATGGCTGATTTCGAGGAATGAAGAGAGCAAAGTCCCAGCTAAAACCTTGGGGACTGATGTCAGTAAAAGCATCACAAATTCTTATGACATCTAGTTGCTTTTTTTTCACGTCTTTGAGTTGTGAAGTCATAAAAGCCACCATACTCGAAAAGATTCACTGAGGGTACTTGGCTGGCTGCAGAGGGGAAAGTCTGTTTACACTAAAAAGAAAAAAATATCAGTTCAACTACTGCAAGAAAACCAAAAATTAGAAAAAGCTGTCGATGGCTTAATATGCTCTTTAGCGGCTTCAGAAGATCTGAGTCATGCCTTTTCCTAATATGTCTTCCCGTGTCAAAATCCACCACCTCAAAGGGGAGCGGAAGACAGTCTTATGGAGACCGCGCTCAAGACAGCCGCGTGTGAATGGTGCCAATGTGTTAGCTCATCGCCCGGAACGCAAAGTCCTTTTAGGAAATTGATTTTCCTTGGATAAAGTCACTTCCCCTCTCTGCACCTCCGTCTCTTCCACTGTAAGATGAAGCAGTTGGATGAGATCAAGCATGGCAAATTTGTGGCATACTCGCTATTCCCTACCGCTCGGTGCCCACAGCAGACATTGCTAATTGATCTCAGCATCCTCCCCCACTGAGCCCAGCCACACTGGGTGTACTCAGCAGAGGGTTCCAGGCCCCCACAATCCATCAGAGGGGACTCAAACCTCCTTACTATCTCTGGCCTTCAACTTCCTGGAATGCTGAATTTAAAAGCCCTGATCAAAAATATATCACTGGAGAAAACCCAAGCACACCCTTATTTCGCACTGTCATTATCAACAACTCTGTGGCTTGCTGTGGGCTGTGATAGGAGCTGAGATACCAGCAAAAGATGTGGCCCACTCACCCCCCTCCTCCTACTACTTAAGGGGCTTATGATTTGGGTAGGGAGAAAGGAAATACAGAGGAAAGACAAACCACAGTGCAACTCCAAGGGCCTGGTGAGCCACCATGGATAGCCAGGCTGCAGGAGGTGGAGGTGACACAGAGGGAGGGGGCAGTTGGAGCAGGTTTCCTAGGAAACAGAGACGATTTAAACCTTGAAGGATGAGCAGAGTAGACAAAACAGCGAGCAGAGCCAAGGTCACCAAGAAATCAGGCCCTGCTCAGGGCTCTCCCTCTTCATTCCAGAAATAGGACTGGCCAAGGCAGAACCTGCAGATGAAAAGTCTGCTTTAGCTGTGCAGCTAATGGGACAGACCGTGTAACAGGAAAAGGCACAATTTAATATATGTAAAGAGAAATATACTTTGATGTACTACTGATTTCTAAAGTGGGATAATTTGAGAACACACCTCAGCCAAACTGTAAAGGTGTATTGGAGGTTGCCTTCTGTGTCTCCCTGGGTCTGGCCAAGGCCAAATGGACAACAGACTCACAGCATGTCTTCTCTGCACAGTGGCCAGGTTTGGGTGAGAGCTGGAGCTTACCACATCCTAGGACTCTGAGCCCTGGGCAAACCAGGATTCATAACACACTGCCTTGAGCAGCCCCCACACCACCAATTATCCAGTTGGTCAGACCTTCTCCCCACTGTGCGCTGAGCTCTCTGTCCCTTAGCATGACTTAGGTTACAGAGGACAGGACGGCCACGTGGGCCTGGAGGTGTGCCCTTGTGGACAGAGGAAGCAGCTGTCCGTTTGGCGTCCAAAATGGCCGGGAGAACAGGTGACTGAAACTTGGGAGCTGGTCTTGGCTTTTCTAACTCTGTGACCCTTTACCCATAAAGGTCCCCAGTTCATTTAGGAAGAGGATGCTGAGGGGTGCCTTGCTTCTCTCACTGTGCGTCAAATCATAGTGTGTCTGAGCCATGGAAATTTCAGGGATCATTTAGTCCAACCTCCTCCACCAACATGTCCCCACCCCCTCTATTTCGATGCTTTTCATCTGCTATTGTCTGAGAAATCCACTCAACACCTTTTTGGACTTGAACGTCAATTAAAAATACATAGCTTGGGGCTTTCCTGGTGGCGCAATGGTTGAGAGTCCGCCTGCCGATGCAGAGGACATGGGTTCGTGCCCCGGTCCAGGAAGATCCCACATACCGCGGAGCGGCTGGGCCCGTGAGCCATGGCTGCTGAGCCTGTGCATCTGGAGCCTGTGCTCCACAACGGGAGAGGCCACAACAGTGAGAGGCCCGCGTACAGCAAAAAACAAACAAACAAACAAAAAAACACATAGCTTGGAAGTTGGAAGGTACCCAAATGTTCATCAGCAGTTGAATGGATCTATAAATCCTGGTGTAGGCACACAATGGAATACTACACAGCCATGAAGATGGACAAGCTACAACCACACACAACAGTACAGAAACAGGTAAGAGTAATCCAGGACACAGAAGTCAGGAGGGTGGTTCTTTATGAGGAGCAGGGCTGAGAGGTAGAATGAAGGGCTTCTGGGGGGTGGTAATGTTCTGTTTCTTGATTTGTGTGTGGGTTAGTTGGGGGGGTCTATTTATGAAAATTTGTCAAGCTATACAGTTAGGATCCGTGACTGTATGCATATTATACATCAATAAAAGTTTTTAAAATCTATATCTTACATAAGAAGTTACACAGTATATGATTCCATTTTTTATGAAACATCCAGAATAGGTAAATCCAAAAAGACAGAAAGCAGACCACAAGTTGCCAGGGGCTGGGACAGGGTGGTGGGAGGGAGTAACTGCTTAATGGGTAAGAGGTTTCCTTTTGGGGTGATAAAAATGTCTTGGAACTAGACAGAGGTGATGGTTGCACAACATTTTGAATGTACTAAATGCCCCTGAATTGTTCACTTTAAAATGGTTAATGATTAATTTTATGCTATGTGAATTTTAGCTCAAAAAAATAATCTCTATCTAGGATGGGCCACCTGATAAAAGCCATCTTTGTTGCTGCAATTCCTGCAGCTTGACAATCTCTCCATCTCTCCCAGCTCTTGCTGTGATCACAGAGGGCTGAGCTCAAGGGGGCTCTGATCTGAGCTCCAAATAGCTGGGGGTTCCAGGGTGATGCCTGGTCATTACAGTGAGCAGGCTCACAAGACTTCAAAAGCCCATCACACCTTCAGGGTGCCCTTGGGTGATGGAGCCTGGGCTTGCAGAGGGCCAAGCTTCATCCTACTGTCGTGTTAACACCACTCCAAGGCCAAGGACTTCCCAGGCGGTCAGCGGCGTCCTCGCCCCTGTCCTGAGCCGAGCTGGGTCTGGTGGATTCCCTTCAGCCTCGCATGGAAACTCACAAATGCAGCAGTGAGCGAGCCTCGGCTGGAGAGAGATGGCCGCTCACACTATTATCCCTTTCTTAGCAATAATGTTTAGGTTTGGGAAAGAGTTCCAAGATATATATAATTCCTCGTGCTGAGTAAGGGCTCCAGCCCTGACTCCACCACTGCCCCGGCTACTGCTCTATCCAGGAATGTTATTACACCAGCCGTTGGCCCCGGTGCTATGGATGGGTGTCTCTCAATGTCCTCATTATGTGCTCCGTATTTCAGGTCATGTAATTCAGCTGTAAAAATTTGCCCCTGGCTACACCTGGCATAGGAGTGGCACAGAGGGGTGTGTTTATTTTTTAAGGTGCTGTTAAAAATAAATTTAATAAGAGAAAGGGAGAGGAAGAGAGCAAGCAAGGGATGGAGACCGTGTTTAATTTGAACGATGGAGGAAAAGACATGAGCAGAAGGTCTGAGATTCTTGTGCTTTGGGCATGTGTGTGTGTGTGTGTGTGTGTGTGTGTGAGACAGAGAGAGACAGAGAGACAGAGAGACAGAGAGAGAGAGACCAGGCGCGGGTGTTTCTCCTGAGTAACTCAAAGCCAGCTTTGTTTATTAAACCGAGATTTTCCAGATCGTTAGGTTGTGATGTGGCTTAGTTTATACTGTGCAACATCCCATCTTAAATACACACAGGTAGGTAAGTGAAAACCAACAGAGCTACTTCAACTAGTAAGAGTATGGGCAGCAGTTAACGTTAAATGAACATTTTCATGAGTTTTTTTCCTCCCCTTCCTTCCCTCGGCCAAGTAATTAATGAGTCTCTGAATGAACTCAGTCTCTATGAGACTAGAAGATTTTTGGCTCTGGAATCCACAACATGAAGATGGAGAGGAACGTAAGGGTCTCCAGGCTGAAAGCTTAGGTGGCAGGGGGCCTGTCCTTCTGGGCACGCCATGGGTGAAAGAGTGCCACCTCCCCTGCCCCACAGCTCCCAGCCCTTAGGAAGATAACATGCACCTTGGGTGACCTTACCATCTAAACCAAACCCCAGAACATTTAGGCTGACGGAAGAGTTCTATTCTACTTCTGGCTGAGAGAAGATTTGGGGGAACTACCATGTTGAATATTGGGCTTTCTAGACTATTTTCAGTGATTTGTGAGAAAAGCTGGGACGTCTGAAATTAACATGTCCTGCAAGGACTGAGGTAGTGCCAGTAATGGGGTGATGGGGAAGGGAGGGGGGATATTGACACATCAAGTTATCCTTTCTCCACTTGAGCTACGTTGCTACGTTATGGGGGCTGTCGTGTTCCCTGGACCCGAGATGTCCACGTTTGCACCCAAACGTGGTACCACACTAAAATCAAGAACCAAGGCTCCGTGGACAGTGGGAGAGAGGAGGGGGCCATGGATGGAAAAGCCTCGCTTCTGAGGGGCAGCCCCCATGTCAGAGTCCTCTCCTGCCCTCCCTGGACTGAGATTAGAAGCTTGGGGTCTAAGCCTGACCTCTCGGATGTAACTGCATGCATCTGCTGGTATCCAACAAGGGCACCGTGGAGGGACACCCAGAGCCAAGGGAGGGCTGGGAACGGGGCGTCCCAGATAAACCGAAGGAGCCCTCCCCCTCGCACACACCTTCCGCGTCCTGTCTCCCTCACCTGCCTGGCAGGACCCTGGGGCCACAACCCCTGCCTGGTCACTCTGCCTGGGGCAGCCGGAGAGTGGCCTCAGGGGCTTAATGCTGAGATAGGGCACCCTCACGTAGTTGCTCACCGAAGTGTCACCCGACCGGAGCTGGGACACCTCTCTTTGGCTGTCGGTCACCTTAATCCACTCCGTCTGACCGTGTGTGGGTTGTTCTTTCCCCTCAGAAAGAGCCTCCCCTGAAGCTCCCCATTTGGCCTTACTTGGGCGCCACCTGGTGTCCAAGAGTGTCACTGCCGGTGGGTTCCGGCCAAGTGGAAAGAACAGGAGGTTTTTGCTTTTGTCTTTGTTTTTCCTGCTCTTCTTTTAGGCTCTGTGGTGAAAGGTGGGGCTGGTCTGGATTACAGTCGGGAAGCAGGCACAGCTAACTTGGGAAATTCCCTGCCCCAAAGGACACGCTGTGCTCTGGGTTGGTTCTCACACGGCACAAGGAGCTTTCAGAGGCCCCCAGTCTGTGTTTTATTTTGTTTTGTTTTTAATAAACAGACATATATATATATATATATATATATATATATATATATATATATATATATAGAGAGAGAGAGAGAGAGAGAGAGAGAGAGAGAGAGAGGAAATTTGGGGCTAAAGGATCAGTTAGGAGCCAGGCTGAGTTTATGTCTTATCTCAGCCACTTACTAGGTACGTGATCGTGGGCAAGTTACTTTCATCACTCTGAATCTCAGTTTCTTTCTCTGAGAAAAAGGAACCGTACCCACTTCAGAGGGTCCATGAGATTTAAAATGAGAAGGCCTGCCAAGTTCTTGACCACTGAGGGTGTTCAATCATTGTTAGTTCCTTCTTTCCTCAGCAGACGTAGGGAGATGGAGATAATGACCCAAGTAATAATTAAAGTTTAGTGACCCTGTGAAAGTAGGATTTGTTTTTCTTGGTGTGTGTGAGGGGGATGGGCAGAGCAATGGTGGGGAGGGTAATGGAGGGAATGTCTTCATTCTCACTTCCTCCAAGCTTCTCAGTCTTTGCAGGTCTGGGAACAGGAGTCTGGACTGTGTGCAGTAACTCTGACCACACCTCCACGGGAGAGATTAAAGGCACACGTCACTCCAAACTTTACACCGACTGGTTAATAAGGAATAAGGCAAGTCACTGAGGACTAAGCTTTGTTTGGAAAGTTCTCCAGAGACTAGTGTGCCCAGCTCAGATCAGCTTTCACCCCATAATGCTCATCGCTATTTACTGAGCCCCTATATAGGGGAGGCACAGTTAAGAATGTGACAAGCATTGTTCCTGTACTCTTGTAACAACCATTCCCAGGTCAGTATTACTGTCCCCATTACATAGATGAGGAAATTGGGGCTTGGGGTGATCAAGTCACTTGCCAAAGGTCACGCATCTAGGAAGCAGTGAGGTCTACGCAGCTCTAGATCCAGCTTGTCCCCTTCCTGCTTCTCCCAATGTCCCTTGGAGTCCAGGGGTCTTCTGGAGCAGCAGCCTGTCTCTGAACCAACCAGCAGCAGCTTTCTGCCCCAGCCCCTGGCATAAATCACTTCTTGGTTCCTGCCCATGGGTCATTGGTTGGGCTCCCAGCTGTCTTCCGCCTAGTTCCAGGCGTGCGGCTATATTAAGAATGTGAACCGTAACATTAACACTTTAAAAAAAAATCCCAAAGAGAAAGGCAGAAAGAAAGAAATACCCCTAAAGAGTCTAATGTCAGGTCCAGCCAAGGGTCATAAATCAATGTCGGTAAATTTATAAACAGTTCATAAATGTAAGTGCTTTTTACAGGGCTGTTTGTTACTGTGGTGGGGCTGGGATGGGGCGGGGCCGTCCATCCATCTGTTTTCCAGTCGGGAGCCGCTCGGATGGCTCCAGCGCCTCCAGCAGCAGAAGCAATAAGAACCGGGCCAGCACGGCCAGGTGATCTTGGCACGACGGAAACTTGCGGGAAGGTGGGAGAACCAGCCTGGATGATGCGTGAGCTGAGCCCTGAACCTGAATTGAGGTTTTGAGGACATTTATAGCAACAACATCACAAAGATGATCTTTTCTCCTTGTTCTCTTTTTGATGTTTCTAATAGATTTTTCTAAGTCTTCTGCTTTTAGAAGCTCTGGTGTGTCCTGAACTGAGGTGCATGGCCAAAAGGGAATACTCCAAAGCAGAGAACCAGACTCTTCACACGGAGTTCCCCTTGCACACCTTAATGGCATTCCACCTCACCTTCTCTTGGCTCATTCCAGGACCCAAAACCCAGAGACTGGGTTTAAAGACAGGCTTGGCCGGGACATACCCTCTGCCACCACAGGAGAGGTTCTGGCTAGAAATTTCTGGTTTTTTAAATGAAACGGGGAAACGGTGACCCCCGCCTCCTCCCATTCTGTCGCCGTGTTGAGAAGCAGCAGTGCTTGGGCCCTGGGAGTTCACAGAGCAGGTCTTAAAAAGAGCTTCTTGGCTTCTCTCCATCAAGACTAGGAAACGCACAATATTCCCTCCACCATCTTTATTTTTCTCTCCTTTGACATGACCACAATCCACTTCCCCATCAGCCCCAAATCAAGACCCTATGCAAATGAGCTCTTGCCAATGGGTCCTGGGGGTGGAGGACAGAGAGTGGGGTTGCCTCCCTCTTCTCCCCAAAAGCTCCAGTTTCTAGAGCTCTGGCACTGGCCCAGCCCAAGCACCCTGTGGTATGTCTACCTCGACACCTGCTAGCCAGGTAGCCAGTTGGTAAAGGTGGAATGAGTGTGGGTGGTGACCTCTAGCCTCAGCTGCCCACTTCCAAGCCCTGGGCCCCTGAGCTAAGTCACTGATGATCAGCTCAGAACAGTCATGAAGACCTGAAGGATCAATCCAAGCTGAGCCAATATGACTTTACTATTATACTCCACAAACTTAAGATCTTGTCTCTGTGGATCTTGAAGGTAGGTGATAATGAAAGGAGGTGCATAGATCCAATGCCTTCTAGAAACTTCTCCCACAGCAATTCTGAAACACATACATTTCTATTTAGCGATGATATTTCTGACACAAAGCAGCTCTTCTTATAGTGAGACTTTTAAAAAATGCATTTGCCCATAAAAGTTGTTTCATTATTCTATAACCTTGTCCCCCAATTTCCAGGAGACTCTGGTCCCTCTTCAAGAGGCCACTGGGTCTGGGGGAACCATCTCGTATGGACAGAACTGCCCATGAAAAATCCCTTTACCAACTGTACCTTTCCAGGCCAGTGCTAAGCAGGGATTTCATTTATTTGAAAAGTAGGTATTAAATATGTCAGAGATAGGAAGTTAAATGTAATGGGCCCAATTCCACACTCGGTTCCATATGCGTAAATCCCACTGATGGAGAACAGAGTGTGGCTGGCGCAGCAAAAGCGAGGTCCCTGGTCTGTGGGAGGAAATTGCGCTCTGGATGGATCTTAGCTGACATTCTCACGGACTTGGGGCCACAGCTTTTAAAACTGGAAGGGGCCCTGAAGTTCCTGGTTGGGTTGCTTGGTTTTTGTTTTTGTTTTTGTATTTTTTAATCTTTAGGAGTTGTCACATTCCTGCTTTATTCCTCGGTTTTATTTTCTAACTCTCGGTAAACATTTGCCATTTCTCCTCAGTTTTGTTCCAGTTCAGCTGTGCTTGAGTGCAGTTTTCCAAGAGGGTGGCCAGGTGCTTGGCCAAGGAACAAGCAAACATTTCAGAGCCTAAGTTTGGGGAGCAGTCTGAAGGCCCCCAGCCACTGAAACTACGTGTAAAGTCTTGCTACTCAAAGTGTGGGCCCTGGACCAGCAACATCAGCATCCACTGGGAACTTGTTAGAAATGCAGGGTCTTGGGACTTCCCTGGTGGTCCAGTGGGTAAGACTGCGGGCTCCCAATACAGGGGGCCGGGTTCGATCCCTGGTCGGGGAACTAGATCCCCTGTACATGCCACAACTAAGAAGTCCACATGCCGCAAATAAGAAGCCTGCGTGCTGCAACTAAAGGATCCTGCATTCCTCAGTTAAAGATCCCATGTGCCGCAACTAAGACCCGGTACAGCCTAAATAAATAAATAAATAAAATTTTTTTTTTTAAAAGAAAGAAAGAAATGCAGGGTCTCAGGCCCCACCTCAGACTTACTAAATCCAAGTCTGCATTTTAACACAATACCAAGTGATTCATGGGCAGATTACAATTTGAGAAGTCCTGGATTAG
The DNA here is from genome assembly GCF_964341445.2 of Mesoplodon mirus. NCBI lineage: Eukaryota > Metazoa > Chordata > Mammalia > Artiodactyla > Ziphiidae > Mesoplodon > Mesoplodon mirus. Next base: position 76,318,742 of record NC_138988.1, on the reverse strand, counting down.
AGAACAGAAACTGGGCATGACCCTTCTTTGACACGAATTTATCACCAGGCATTATCTTAAGCACTGTAAGAATCCGGTTCAGATGTTTGTGATAACTCTGCAGTGGTGACTCACCAGCCCAGTGGCTCTCTTCAGTGGCTGTGCCTTAGAATCACCAAGGGAACTTTTTAAAAATGGGGATGTGCAGACTCAACCCAAGAGATGGTGATTCAACTGGTGGCTGGGAAGGGGCTTGGACATTTGTATTTACTTAGAGCTCCAGGTGATTCTACTGTGGAGTCAGGGCTGGGAGGTCCTGGGATAAAATATCACCTTGCCTAGTGAGACTTCTTTAGGAAGGGGAGTGATGTAATTTTCTGATTCTCCCAACATTCATAGCACGCTGGACCCCATGCATGATGCAGAAATGAATACCGTGACTGCTTTCCAAGAGCTTGCATTTCAGTTGAGGATAGAGTGAGATGCATAGTGAGAGGTGCGTGGCTTTGAGAAGTGCTGATGTTCTGTGAGGAGGGTTGAGGGGTGAGTTTATGGCAAGAAAGGATGGAACAGGATGGAGCAGAAAGAGCTGGAGTGCTAGATCTGAGAGGAGATGCATTCACATGGCATGTGAGAGCTGGGAGGACCTTAGGAATCTTCCGGTTTTGCCACAGAATACCATAGAGCAGGGTTTTTCAACCTCAGCACCATCAACATTTGGGGCCCGATAATTCTGGACCAAAATAACAATGTGGGGATGGTCCTGTGCATTACACGATGTTCAACAGCATCCCTGGCCTCTACATGCCAGGAGCATCCATGCCCCAAAATGTCTCCAGACTTTGCCAGGTGAGCCCTGGGGGCAAAATTGCCCCTGGCTGAAAAGCAGTCCCATAGAGCAATCAGGGAAGATGGTGGTAGGTCCAGACACTGACTCGGAAGGTGCGCTGGGATGTGTTGTTAAGAATAAAAAGTAAGTTGCCCACAATATGGATGTTAGTCCCAATAACAAGGGGTGTGTTTGTGTGTGTGTGTGCACGCTTGTGTGTATGTCCAAGGGTTGGGTGCAAACAGTGGAAGTGATATCTCCTCTCTAAGTGGTTAAAGCATGGATGCTGGCACTCAATTACCCGGGCTCCAATCCCAGCTCTATCACCTGTTACCTACCCTGACCAATGTCCTTAATTTCCATGTGCCTCAGTTTCTCCATCTTTAAAATGGGACTAGCAGTGCCTGCCTCAATGGATTTGTTACAAAGATTAAGTTCAATCGTTCCATGGAGATAAAGTACGTGGTAAAGCAGTTCCCAGGTTTGAGCCCTGACTGACAGCATCAGCTCTGAAGACACGAGTGGAAGACAGGGACAGATGACACAGGGAGACTTTCAAGTTTTGCTCTGTAAACTTCTGTTTGAATCCTCTCTAATGAGATTTCTATACTAACTGTGTAATAAAGCACACACACAGAAGAAAGAAACATTCTTGCTCAGCCCACCTCGTCTTTTTAAATAAACTTTTTATTTTGGAATTATTTTAGATTTACCCCAAAAGTTGCAAAATAGCACAGAATGTTCCCTCACGCCTCTCACCCAGTGTCGGTTTCCCCTCATGTTATCATCTTACATTTCCATGGCATAATTGTCAAAACTGAGAAATATTGGTACATCACTATTAACCAAATTCCAGACTTCACTTGGATTTCACCAGATATTTTACGAAAGTCCTCCTTCTGTTCCAGGAGCCCATCCAAGACACCACAATGCATTTAGTCATCCTGTCTCCTTAGACTCATCTGGGCTGCGCCGGTTGCTCTATCTTTTGTGTGTGTTTCATGACCTTCACACTTTTGAAGAGCACTGGCCAAGCATTTTGTAGAACGCCCCCCAATTTAGGTTTGTCTGTTGTTTTCTCATGGCTAGACTGGGGCTATGGGTTTGGGAGAAAACCACAGAGGTGAGGTGGCCTCCTCGTCCCATTATGCTGGGGCCACATGCTGCCACCACGACTGTCACCCGTGAGGTGGACTTTGACTTCACCTTGACCACCGTAGTGTCTGCCAGGTTCCTCCACCATAAAGTTGCCCCCTCCCCCTTCCCACACTCTACTCTCTGGAATCAAGTCACTGTGCAGTCTACACTCCAGGAGGGGACAGCTTAAGCTGAGGAGGGAGTGTCTAGGTTTTATTTGGAGTTCTTCTGTAGGAAGATTTGTCTCTCCTCCCCCATTTATTTACTCACTCAGTCATTTATTTATACAAGTATGGACTCATGGATATTTATTTTAGACTTGGGTTTATAATCCAATACAGTGATATTTATTTTGTTGTTCAAATACCCACTTCATTTTCATCAGTGGAGAAGCCCTGAATTGGGTTAGGGGTTGGGGTGGGGGGCAGCTGATTTGTAGATCAGGGTCTCCAACAGGGAGATGGATCACGAGTTACAGACACAGAGAGGGGTCTTTGGTTTGGGATGGACTCCGTGAAGGCCACAGCCAGTGGGGAAGCAGAAAGAGCCAGGTCCATGGAGCGTGTGACAAAGCTGCTGCCAGTGCGGCTGGGGGATGGGGGAGCTTCAAGGGTGAGCCGTGTAGACAAGGGGACCTAAATGTGCCATTTCAAGGCATGTCCCATCTGTAAAATCCTGGGGAAGCCAAGGCCATGGTGAGGTTGAGAAAGAGATGCTGTGGAAACCGAGGACTTTCGCAAGGATCAAAGAACAAAGTCTGTCAGAGCTGCAGGCTCTGTGTTCTGTGGGGGAAGGGAACGCAGGCCTGCTGGAATCCCCAGGGTGGGAGTGGGGAACACAATGTGGTGTGACAAACGGAATCACGGGCTCTGACGTTCAAGGGCATGTATCAGCCTTGCTGCCATTAGTCAAGCTTGAACAGGGAGCCCCACTGGACCCAACAGTCTTGACTCCAAGGTTGAGTCTTATCTCCTGCCCCATCAAGAGTCCACAGAGATGTGGGAGGCCCTCTTTCCTCCCCCTGCGGCTTCCCAGTGCCTGGACCTTTTGCTCCCTCCCCCAGAGTCCCGCCTCTCCCTTCTCCTGGCCTCCCATATGAGCTCTCAGGCCCTCTCTGGTCATTCTGGCCCCACTGGTCTGAGAGCACGGCAAAGGAGGGGAGAGGACGGAGAAGGACTCGGATCCTGCGAGCTGACCTCTTGCCAGAGCTCGGCCTTCCAGAGCCAAGCTGGCCCCTGGGGCTCCTCCCTGCCTAGAGTTCCCTCTCCCAGGACTCTCTCCCCCACCAACTCCTCCATGCATTTCTCCAGGAGGGAGAGAGGACCACCCGTCCTCTCTCAAATTCTTGTCAGACATCCTATGGGAAGAGTAAGAGACTCCATTGTTTTCACAGAGGAAGAGACAGAAAGGGCAGCTCTACAGCATCTTCTTGGCTGGTTGGCCTGTGCCTAGAGGGGGCCCACCTGCAGGGTCAAAGGAAGCAATGACTGTAAAATAATCACCATTCTTAACTGGAGCCATCACACTATCCTTTGGTGGTAGGGGAAGAAGTCGTGGGGTTTTAACATTTATCAGAAGGAGAAATGGGTCACAGATCAAGTGTGGAAGCTCAGGCCTAGTCCCAACCCCGGGTTTGGGCACGTGAGTGGACAGGCCTGGGATGGAGGGAGTCTTGAGGGATCCCCTTGAGGGCCCTTTGCAGCTGACTGGAAGCCGTGGGCTTCTTCAAGACTTCGTCCCATGGGGTCTGTCTGGTCAAGGCAAATATAAGTCACACTGGAAGGAGAGGTGAGTCAAAGAGGATGGCTTCCAGGAGAGGGGAGAGCAGACTGACCACAGACAGGCCCCCCAGGCAGCTTTCGACTCCCACACATCATGGGAGAGCCTTCCTGGAAGCCAGAATCCTCTGGCCAGGAAATGGTTTTTTTCAATACCAAAGTGAACCATATGTAGGTCCTGGGACCATCGAAGAGGAAGAGGAGGAGGGATGAGAAAGCCCTCGAAGAGGTTGGGATGCAATTGCGCTGTCCACAGATGGGCTCCCAGAAACCACCAAGGAGGTGCCATGGAAACGGGAGGATGCCCCCGAGTGCAGGAGGGGGCTTAGCGTGGCTCAGCCAGGCGTGGCCACCTCTCCTGACCACTGCCCTCCAGGAAGGAACCCAGCCTGGCCGCCCCCAGCTGGAGGGGCTCCCACTGCCCAGCAGCCTTATTTCTAGAAGGAGCAGGTTTCTGTGAAAGTGGAGAGGCTGCCGGCCATCCTCTCTGGCAGGAGCACAGGAAACACACGTGGCTGATTCTGTTTCCAACAGGAGGTGGTAACGGGGCTGCACATGACATGGGAGACACAGTCCCTGCCCTCAAGGAACTGACCGTCTTCTTTTTTTTTTTTTTGCGGTACGCGGGCCTCACACTGCTGTGGCCTCTCCCGTTGCAGAGCGCAGGCTCAGCGGCCACAGCTCACGGGCTCATCCGCTCCGTGGCATGTGGGATCTTCCCGGACCCGGGCACGAACCCATGTCCCCTGCATCAGCAGGCGGACTCTCAACCACTGCACCACCAATGAAGCCCCTGACCATCTTCTTGAAGAGACAAGTCTGGTCTGGGAAATAGCACAGCCTGGGGGTCCAAATGTGAACTGGAGCCTCAGTGAGGCCCTGGGGGTTAGCACCTGCATAGATGGTGTCATGATTATCTTCCTCATGTTACAGATTAAGAAACAGCCCAAGAGCAATGCACATTACATGTCAAGAGAATCAACTGAGGGTCTTGGAGGTGGGCGGGACATGAGGGATGGAAAGAGGACAAAGACAACCCCATGAATAACTTTCTAGATGGACTGCAGAAGGCCAGCTTGCCATGGACACAAATCTGGTTGTGATGTCACAGATTCCTTCTGCAAAGCAAGCAGTTATCGCCCCCTTGGTAACACGCCCTGATAGTCCCTTCAGCCTGAGGGCAGGTGTCCTGGCTTTCCCGCTCACCTCTGCTTTTCAGGCCATCATTGCCCTAGGACACCTGCAGTCAGTGTCTGGGTGGGAGACTTGATTACCCAGGAAGCCTACAGTCTCACTGTCACCATTTCTCCGGAAAGTGCCCTGAGGCTGGATCTGTCATGGAGCCCGTAGCTTCAGCCCCAGGCCCACGTCGCCTTCCTTCTCTCCTGTCCCAGGGAGTAGAAACAGACCCTCTTCAGGACCTGCAGCTCCTGCCCAGCTTCTCATCCAACCTCTCCTGACACGAGGAAGCCTGGTTTGGAAGACCCTAGGTGACTCCCACTGGCCCCAGACTCAGTCCAGGGAGGAGAGTGACCTTCAGGGTTCCTCCAGTGTCTCTGAAACAGGAACGTGCTGGAAACCCCGGAGGCCCCAGGAGCAGCAGGGTTGGGCAGAAATGTCTCCACAAATACTTCCCAGGGGCTTTGATCTGACGTTGCTACACCAACCTTGGAAGCCCTGGGACAATCCGTAACAGAGATTCAGGGAAACCATGTCCCATGTTTCTGCGCAACTCCATCTTTTTCTCTTTCATGGTTAATTTTTTGACTCTGGCCCTGGTGGAATTTTGGGTAGAATTCTCCAGCAATAGTAACCACATCATTGATGATGGCTACTGCACTAAACACTGGCCCGTATGAACCAACTCCTGGGCTAAGTGATTTATAGGTATTATTTCTCGTCTCTTTTTTTTTTTTTTTTTTTGGCCCCTCCACGCAGCATGCGGAACCTTAGTTCCCTGACTGGGGATCGAATCCATGTCCCCTGCAGTGGAAGCGTGGAGTCTTAACCACTGGATCAGCAGGGAAGTCCCTACAGGTATTATTTCTAATCCTTATAAGAAAAATGCAAAATAGGTGATAGTTCCATTTTACAGATGTGGAAACTGAGGCCAAGAAAAGCTAAGTAACTTGCTCAAGCTCACATCGGTGGCTGAGCAGGGACGGAACGTAAGTCTATATGACACAGAATTCTTATTTTTTTCACTAGATCATTCTGCCAATCTCGACCATATCCTATGGTACAGATATTCCAACTCAGGACCTCCCAATCTTTTTCACGTGATGGCACACACATGAAGCACAACATTTGTATGGCACAGGGCAGCAAACAGGTGAGGCTGTTTGTTGAGGCGATGACACACTTGGGGGCTCTGGCGGTCCCACACCTGGCTCTGCAGTGAGGATGAGTGGACAAGGAACTTGCACTCTGTGACCCATTCCCAGGACCTCTTCTTGGAAATTCTGTCCTAAATTATTGATTCAAGCAGTAGTTTCCGACTTTGGCTAGTCACTAGAATCACCTGGGGAGCTTTAAAAATTGCCTAAGCCTGGGCCACGCATACTCTCTGGAAGTGGGGCCTGGTTTAGGTATTTTTGAGAAGGCGTTGGCTCTGTGCTGTTCTTGCTGATGACTCAGCCACACTCCCCCACCCACCCCCTACCCTTGTCCAGTCTCATGTTCCAACTCCTTTCAGGTACACATGCACATACACTGCGTGCCCTACAAGAGCAAAGACCATGTCTGTTTTGTTCACCACTGGGCCCCATGACTAACATAGTGTCTGGCATGTAGTAGGTGCACAGTGGATTCTTTTTTAATGAATAAATGTTGAAGATCTTGGAGAGATTTCAGGCAGGCATCTTCCATGTTTCTAATTGAATGGCAACTTTTTACATAACCCAGTAGTTCATGTCACATAGAGGGCTAAGATTCGTTCAGTTAACTTTTCTTTCTCCACATTTAGAATTTGAAACATCGGTTTGTACTTTAACACAGATGTCTACATACTGGTCACAATTCTCATCATGTGTGTATATAAATATACTACCCACATTGATTGATTTGCAGATATTGAACCATCCTTGCATCCCTGGGATAAATTCCACTTGATCATGTTGTATCATCCTTTTAATGTACTGTTGGATTCAGTTTGCTAGTATTTTGTTGAGAGATTTTGCATCTATGTTCATCAGTGATATTGGCCTGTAATTTTTGTGCGTGTGATATCTCTGTCTGGTTTTGGTATCAGGGTGATGTTGGCCTCATAGAATGAGTTTGGAAGTGTTCCTTCCTCTGCAATATTTTGGAATAATTTCAGAAGGATAAGTGTTAACTCTTCTTTCAATGTTTGGTGACAAGAATGTATTGTACAACATGGGAAATATAGCTGTTATTTTGTAATAACTTCAAATGGAGTGTAACCTTTAAAAATTATGCTAAAAATTTCAAAATAAAAAGTAAAAATAAATAAATATACTACCCAGACCAAGTGTTTTTATTCAGTTAAGAAAAATGAGCTATTTTTCTCCCCTGGCTCATGAGAAAGTATTTTGTTGACATTCAAATAAAGTAGAAGGAGTGACGTTTGCCCAGTGATAGTCATAATGTTCACTTAGGAGGAGAGAAAACAGGGAGGAACCAAAGTAATGGGGGGAATGTAAAATATGGCACATGAGGAAAAAGGGAGAGCAGGAAGCTTACCATCCTATGTAAATGGGTCAGCTCTGGGTCTTGGACAGACTGGAAAGTGAAAACAAAAAACAAAAAAACCCAGGCTCAGATGGTCTCCCAACTGGAACCATCCATCACCCACTGATTAAGAGTCAGCTGTCGGGCTTCCCTGGTGGCGCAGTGGTTGAGAGTCTGCCTGCCAATGCAGGGGACACGGGTTCGTGCCCCGGTCCGGGAAAATCCCACATGCCACGGAGTGGCTTGGCCCGTGAGCCATGGCCGCTGAGCCTGCGCGTCCGGAGCCTATGCTCCGCAATGGGCGAGGCCACAGCGGTGAGAGGCCCACGTACTGCCAAAAAAAAAAAAAGAGTTAGCTGTCTCCAATGCCAAATGACTAACTTGGTTAAATCCAGTTGAAGCTCTGAGGAAGAAGAAACCCTATAGGATGAAGAGGTTGTGGAATGCTTCCTAGAAAAGGTAGGATTTAAACTGAGACCTCTGCTTCTAGCAATAAGGTAGACCAGGTGTCCAGGCTAGACTTCCTACTCAAAATACTAAAGATGCAGGGGAAAATATTGTGGGGTTTTACCTATTTTCAAAAGCCTCCATGAGTTAGCAAGAAAGTATGGAATACTCTGGCTAAAAAAATAAGTAAATAAATGAAGGCAGAACTCAGAAGTTGAGAAGGGGACTGAAGCCGGCATCTGCCTTGAAGGAATTTTCTGGATCTACTGAACTTGAAAATTGATGTTTGGAGCCTTATGAGGTTTGGTGGACAGGAGATCAAACCCAGGTCTGCCCAAGGTAGATGGTCTAATAGAAGATGTCCCATAGAATTAGAACTTCCAAGGGCTATATATTTAGTGTAAGAAAGGACTGGAAATAAACCCAACATCCTTCCCAGATTTGGGGAGCAGGTAATACCTGCAAGGAAAATTGCTTATCTTGAATCGTGGCACTGGAGCAAAGGGGGAAATATCTGTCCTGAGAACTAAAAGCCAGAAATCTTGTGTATTTGTAGTCTAAATTCACTAAACATGGGTCATCTGAAAAAACAAACAAACAAACAAACAAAACAACAGCAACAACAACCAAAAAAAAAAACCAGGCAGAATGTTTAAAGTGATCCCAGACTAGGCAACTAAGGAAAAAGCAAACAGAAATCTTATTTGAAGGTGTTCATCTTTTCCCTAGGTCTCCAAGAATTCCCAGCAATTTCTAAGGAAGATGAGAAGCTTGCAGCTAAAAATCACTACAAATATAAGGAAACAAGGCACCAAGATCAAGAGCCAGCAGAAATGACAGCAGAATAAGCCTGCAAAGACTTCTGGTTTGGGAATTATCAAGTGGAATATAACTTATTTTCAATAAATGGCAGAGAATCTTTTAAATATGAGTGAAGGGTCCTCAGATTTATAAATGAATAAAAAAGAACTTCTGTAAAATAAAAGTCTGGAAATAAAATGAAATAGAAATTAAAAACTCAATGGAGACAATTAAACAGCAAACCAGCACACAAAGAGAGACTTTGTGACCTGGAAGATAGTACTGGAGAAATTATACAGAAGACAGCCATATGCGATAAAGAGGTGGAAAATGTAAAAGAAATTAAAGGCCACAGAAGACAGAGTGAAAAGGTCCAAGATATGTCTAATCAGAGTTTCAAAAGTTAAGGAAGAAATAGGACAGAGGCATAATAGCTGAGATTGTCCCAGAACTTAGGACTGACCCCAAGCCGCGGATTCAGGATTTGAGCTGAGCTGCAAAGATAGAAAGGGTGGAACTTGGATGCTTGGAGATGAAGCATGTGAAAAGCAGCAGGACCTCAGAGTGTGCTGATGGGGCCAACACCCTGAGCACTAGCCTCCTGGGACCGACAGAAGTTTCAGAGCCTTGGCGCGGCGTTGAAGCATGGAACCTCACCATTCCTCCCACTGGAGAATCAATGGGAAACATGCCCTGCTCCCAGATGACATAGCAAAAACAGCAGGGGTAGTTCTGTTTTGTCCTTGGGGGTCAATATCCTTCTGAGAAAGGGAGAGAAGAATCCTGATCCATCGTATGGATTGGGGAACTGAAGCACAGAAAACAGAGATTCTGAAAACAGAGTTCTAAAAAAGTTAAGTGGCAACCCCGGGATCAGAGCTCTTTCTGTTCATCCCTGGGGCAGGCACCTCTGGGTAACTCTCTCAGACACTCTGATTCACTATGTGTTTGGTGGATCAGCTGCAGAGTTGGATGGAGCCACTGGCATCCTTTTCAGCCCTGATGAGACTTTCAAAAGTAAAAGTAAAGCAAAAAGCACTCCAGGACCCAGGTCTGGATGCCTTCCCTACAGACTAAGTCCTAATTACCCATGACTGCCTACACCTGATGACTTGGACCCGGCCGATTTTGATGCAGTGTTGACATCTATGTGAGTGACGTGCACATGAGTACATCTGGACCTAACAGCTGTCACTGGGATCTGAAAACGGGTCTGACACATATGGTTCTACATGCAACGTGGTGGAACAGCAGACAGAAACTCAGCAGTGCCGAATCGCATCGGTGTATCTGGTTCCTCCTCTACCTCTAACATAACTTTCTCCTTGGTCATTCCAAGATGATTTTATTTGTTTGTGTTGCTAGTGGTTATGTTCTCCAGTTCATCTGAACTCGAATTCCAAGCCTATGACTGTCACAAGTTACTTAACATCTTTAAGCCTCAGTTTTCTCACCTGTACGATGGGCTCTGTACTGTGTCTTGGAACTAAGCAAGACTACATACATTTTGGTACATTTATCAATAAATAATATCAGGCTTATTTCCCATATTATGATTGAGTTAAACAGCTAAAAGATTCAATTCGCCTGTAATTAGACATGGTTAATTTGGGGTTAAAGTTTAGAAGGAAGACTTAGAAAATTGTCGTTGAATTTCAAAATGAAGTAGCAAGAATGTCAAAAGAAAGAATAAAAATGCCTAAGGGGGAAAATTAAGTGAGTTAGAGTTTCACTTTCTTCAGGTTCATATTTGACAGTGATTCTTAGCTGGGACAGCCTAACCTTTTTCTGGATCTCAAAGACATTCTTCCTGTTTTGCCACATTCTGCATTTTCTTACTTCACCATGCTAAATTTGGCTCAGAGATTGAGAGTAGGGCTGTGGGACCCTGGCACAAAGAGGTAATGTTTGTATGTGTACATATTAGAGAATCAACAGTGTGGTCAGACAGATGGCTGTACCTGGAGCATGTCTGAGTCTAAGGGATGGGACAGACCCCAGTGCCACAGGCATAATTGCTGACAATTCAAAAAGTGTGTCAGAGACCAAATAATGTTGGGAAATTCCAGTCTACGCGTTTGAAGAGCAGGCACAGTGGGTGGTCCTAAGGGATCCAGCAAGCACATGACAGTAGGAAAAGAAGGAAAGGAAAATTAGATTCAATCAAAGGGAAAAAAAAATTCCAAATGGTAAGTTCGTTCTATTTGGCTATGGTATAACCCCTCCAGGGAACATGGTGGAACTTGAGTCATTGAAACCTTGGCTGGGAATAGTCATGGAGGATGTACAATAGACAAAGCTGGAGTTTGGATTAGTCTGGTGGTGAGAGCAAGAGACCCAATAGGTGATTTGCATCCGCATTGCTCTGATTCAGCAGACATGCCCCCTGCCGACAGAGTCTGCTGAGAGGCTGAGCTGGGCCAGGAGGATGCACTGAGCCTGGACGCGTGTGAATGGCTGTGTGTGTAAAGGGAAGTGTTTTCCAAGTCATCATTGCCTCGTTTCCTCAGGCTGACTAGGATGTTTGGATAGTTAGCATGTTCCCTCTCATAATAAATTTCACATTTCTTGCAGAGAGTTTGTTTCACAGAAAAAAAAAATAGAAGCAGGGGAAGGATATTCCATCTGAGTTTGCAGGAAATAATCTTTTTAATTAGAAAGCTGCCATACATTTCGGATTTTTCAATAGTGCTTAAGTTCACTGCCGTCATGTGTATGTGTGTTTTTTAGAAAAGCACACTACGTATTAACTATTTTTTTTTCCTAGAAAGTACTGGTGGAGGTGTGATTTCTCTGAGATTAGACCATTTTGGGTGATCCATGTGATCAATACAGAATAGCATGTTCTGTGGAGTTGGGTTCATAAAGTTATTTGAAGCCAGGAACCATCACTGTAAATATGGTATAAACCAAGATGTTACGTCCAATATCATCCATACCTAGCACCAAGCTGAGTCAACAGACAGTGGTCAATAATTACATGTTGATTGATTGATTGATTTGGTAAGTTGCCCAAAGTAATATTTCCTCCAGGGTCTCTGTAGCAAGCAAATCAATGATAACTAGCTTTTTCAAAACCAGTTTGCTTTTCATTTCAGAAATACACGGGAATCCAAATGGGGGGTGGGATCTAGAGTTTACATTGAGACCTGGATTTGAATGCCAGCCTTTTCATGATTCATCAGAGGACTTAAGCAATAGCCCACCAGCCCACCCTGCCTTGGTTTCTGAATCTATGAGATCAGGGAGCTAGTTCCGGTACTTTCTGCTGTTCCCCTAACCTTGCGACACTTTGCCCTGCCTGGCAACAGCCAGAGCCACACTGCCCGGTTGTTATCCAGTCTGCAGCTGCCCAGTAGTCAGCGATGGGCACCACAGCTGCTATTGAGGAAAGACACAATGAGAATATTCTCATAAAGTAGTAGACGGTTTACCCTGGGGGTTGCCAACACAGCAAAGCAAAGAGAAATCAACAATTTAAAAAAAAAAAAAAAGAATAAGGACCCCCCGGGTTCTGGCTCTAATTCTGTTTTTGACCTGACTTGCTATCCGATCTTAAACAAGCCATTCAGTGTGGGTCTAGACCAAGTGGCACACAAATATAAAGGAGCATGATGACAATTATTACTAGCAGTGATTCATTAAGGGTATGTTTGTCTGCTGTTTTGTTTGTTTGTTTAAGCAGCTTAAAAATGAGGTAACGCCCTAAAGAAAATCCAGATCAGACCCCCTTATCTGGCTCTCTCTCAGTACTTTAATGTTGGTTGTTAAAAAGACAACGAGCCAGTGGTTGTCCTGTTCCTATCCAGGTCCCGCTCACTGACCCATTAGTCATGTAACTAGGGGAAATCACTTCACTTTCTGGAACTTGGAGTCTGCGGTGGTTCTAAAACATGTCCTCAAATTCTTTACTCCCTTCCCGTAAAGATATGATGCCTCACTCACCTCCGTTTGAATACAGCCAGCTCCATAACTCACTTCTAACTCACTAAAGTACAAAGTGCGGTGGAGGTGACGTTACGTGACTCTAAGGCTAGGACTGGCACGCTGTCGCAGAACACACACCTTTGGACCCCTGAGCTGCCCTAGAGCCACCTTGCTGGAAAAACTGCAAAGAGACAGAGATAAAGAGAGATGCCTGTGCCCCCAGCCATTCCAGTTTCCCAGTTGAGAACCAGGCATATTCATAAAGGAGGTTTCAAGATGATCCCAGCATCCTGTGACTGCCCCCAAATTCCTGACCCACAGAAACTGTGAGATAATAAATGCCCAGGGTCGTTTTAAAACACAAGCTTTGGAGAGATGCGTTAGCAGCAATGGGTACCTAATACGGGGACTTTCCATCCTCCCCTTTCCAAGGAACGCCTAAGGACTCAGCATTATTCAGGGGGTGGGTCTCAGGCGGCAATCTCAAATACTTCTTGGGTTTCCATTACAGGAACCCACATCCCATGGTTTTCCTGAAACAGACTTGGGAATCCAAGGAGCTGGAGACTTCTAACTCTGATACTGATCTTGGGCAAATCAGTTCCTTCAGACCTCAGTTTTCCCTGCTGTAAACAGAAGAGCCTTTCTCTTCTCTTTGTACTTCCCAGGAGTATAAATTACACAATCTGGAACTCACAGGTCCATGAAGCATTTTGAACTCCTCTGAAGGTCCTGTTTAAATTCAAGTACTGTCATGACACGTCTTCGCCATAAATTCCCTATGCGGGCTCAGCATCCTTCCAGGAGGCAACAGGAGAAAAGGCCTGGCTCTAGTTCTCCTGCTTCTGTTCTTTCCAGCCCTTGGCAAGTCACTCCACTGGTCACAGCTCTGAGCCCCATCTTGCCTGTAAGATGGGTGGATTGGCCAATATCCTCTCAATCCCTTTCCAGCTATGAGATGCTACAAACGAGACAATTGAAAAGATAGACCCACTGCTTCTAGATGTTTCCAACCAGTAAAGAGGCAGCCCAACTGCTGCAAACACCAGGAAACAATAGGCAATTTAATATGAGATGGGGTGGCATTGAAGACAGGCACATCTGCAGAATCCAAGGCTCCGGACAGGGTCGTAGAAGTTTCTTCAGCTGCTCTTGAAGGATGGTGCTATGGATGGAATGTTTGTGTCCGCCACAAAATTCATAGGTTGAAGCCTATTTCCCAATGTGATGGCATTAGATGGCGGGCCTTTGGCCAGTGATTAGGTTAGAGGGTGGGGACCTCATGAATGGCATTAGTGCCCTTATAAGAAGAGAGATGATACCTCTCTCCACCATGTGAGGATACAAGGAGAAGATGGCCATCTGCAAGCCAGGAAGAGGGCCCTCCCCAACACCAGATCTTCTGGCACCCTGATCTTGGACTTCCCAGCCTCCAGAACTGCGAGAAATAAATGTCTGTTGTTTACACCACCCAGTCTGTGGTATCATGTTATAGCCGCCCCAAATGACTAAGACAGATGGAGTAATAGCCACAATCCTTAGCTGCAAACAACAGAATCCATTCTTGTTCATTTAAGGGAAAAAAGGAGTTTAATCAAGACGATTAGAGAGCTGGCAAAATGTCCAGGAGGGCCTGACTCTGAAGCCATCAGCCATAAAGTACCCAACCACAAAAAGGAGTTTCTTAGAGAAGACCCCACAGCCACTCTGGACCTAGGACCCTCTGCCCTGGAAACCAGGAGCTCAACCCTACACCCTCCAGAATCAAGGGTCTCTGCTGCCCCCTTGTGGTTCCCCTGATGGGGGCACCACCTCAAACCCAATTCTCCTGTGGACGCGTCAGGTACAGTTCAAGGCACAGAGGTCTAGAGATGTTTTCTAGCTTCTCCCTTGGTAACGCAGGATTTGTAATGTGGGAGATACCCCAAATGTAGGGAGGGTGTGCAGAGATGTGCCCCAGGCAACAAGTGCCCGCAAAGATGGGTAGAGTGTGAGTCAGGAGAGGACTGAAGAGAGGGAGCCCTTTTGAGGGAGGGGCCGGGCCAGAAATAATGCGGGCACAGAACGCCTCCCGAGCTGGTGTGGAAAGGCAGGCCGAGTGGCTGAGGGCACAGACGAATGGAGTGGGGCTGACAAGCCACGAGCCCCACATCTCGAGATGCCTGTCGCCTGGCTGTCTGCGCCCCTTCCTCCTGGCTCGCCCCAGTCCCGCGCGGCCGTTTGGAAGCAGCCGTTCTTCCCAGAGCTGGCGTTTGGCAGTTGGCAAGGAGCACCCCACCTTCTCTCAGCAGCCGTCCGTCTTCTTGTCTTCCCCTTTCCATCGGGGTGAATACATTTCTCTTCTGCTGCACATGCCAACATACCTCGAATTTGCTGGCAGCAGGCACTTCTTATGTGTTGGTTTTGGAACCTTTTAGCAGTTTGTCCTATTTCTCTTCCATCTGGGCTAGAAACATGCCAACCAGGATTTCTCTGGATTTTTTTCTTAATCCCAGGCTGCAACCCAAGGGAGTGAGCATCCAGGACCCCCTGGGTCTCAGGGTCCATCACCACCTGGTACCTGCCTCCCCTCCCCAGCTGTCACTGGGCACCATGGCCCTCGGTCCCCCAGGCATAGTCCCAACTTGTGGTGACCTCTCAAACTTAGTGCCTGGAGGCCAGGTTATTACAAAGGGACATTTGAGCTTCCACTGGAAATTGGTAATATATATTCTTGGCAGCAGTAAGGACAGGCTGTGAAAATTCTTTTAGTGTTGGACTTCTTTTAAGGAGTGGAGTTTGGTTTTAGCATACTCCCAGGCAGTGAAATGGGAAAACCAGGCTAAAGATGGAGATGTACGAAGGTGGCAGGTGGAACCCAGAGCCCGGGGTCCGGAGAACATCAGTGCCCGCCACCTGGCAGGGGCTCAATAATCATCTGCCGCTTGGATGACTGGATGAGGTGTAGCAGCAAGCAACACATGGTGACATTTCAGCTTCACTTATTAGACTGACTGAGTCCCATCAGGCCTACCTCCTAACCTTCCAGGTCTGTATCGCCCCTCCCTGCTCCCCTCCTGCAACAGCTGGAATGCCTGACCTCAACCCCTCCCACCAGGCTCCTGACCAACTTTGTCCCAGGTTCCCTGGCCTCCAGACCCCAGCCTCTCCAGTCCACTCTGCAGACCATGGCTACTGTTTATCTTCCTAAAAACAGAACTGCTAAATGTGGGATCCTGGATGGGACCCTGGAACAGAAGAAGAGCATCAGTAGAAAAACTGGGGAAATCTGAACAGAGCCTGAAATGTAGTTAATAGTAATGTATTGATGTGAATCTCCTAGTGTTGACAAATGTATCTAAGACATTAGCAATAGGAGGAACTGGGGAGACGGGTAAACTGAACTCTCTGTACTATCTTTGCAACTTTTCTCTGAATCTAAAATTATTCTTACAACAAAAAATTATACCAAAAAAGCTAATCTGACCATATCACTCTCCTGCTTAAAATTAGGGTGACCAATAAAGCTTATCTACGAAACAGAAACAGACTCACAGACATAGAGAACAGACTTGTGGTTGCCAAGGGGGAGGGGCATGGGGGAGGGATGGACTGGGAGTTCCAATTCTAGAATCCTACTCCATAGAAATACATATGCCTCAAGATGTATGCACAAGGATATTCTGCTATAGTGAAATATTGGAAATAATCTGCATGTCTATCAATAAGGAAATAACTATATAAATTGAGGTAAATTCAGGTGCCGGGCCGGGGGAGGGAGGGGGTGGCAAGGGAGGCTTGGGTGTACGACCCCAAGGGTCCCTTAGCCCTGGGTTCTGGGCCGCGGGGCGGAAGCGATCCGTTGGTGGGGTCGGGGTCTGGGGACGAGGTGGACGCGGGCCTGGCCTTCCCGGCAGTGCACCGACTGCCCCGCGGGCTGAGGCCCCGTGGGGTGGGGGCCCCGTGGGCACCCCGCGCTGGAGCTGGGAGGAGCTGGCCGGTGGTTCCCTCCCGCAGACCCGTCGGCCCCAAGATGTCGTACATACTCCCGCACCTGCACAATGGCTGGCAAGTGGATCAGGCCATCCTCTTGGAAGAAGACCACGTGGTCATCGTTCGGTTTGGACATGACTGGGACCCTACTTGTATGAAGATGGACGAGGTTCTGTACAGCATAGCTGAAAAGAAACGGCAGATAATGGGGGATCTTCCTCATCTTGCTGCGAGCCCTGTTTGGATACCCCAGCTGTTTTAAAAGTTAAAAATTTCGCATTTATCTTGTGGATATTACAGAAGTACCTGACTTCAACAAAATGTATGAGTTATACGATCCGTGCACTGTCATGTTTTTCTTCAGGAACAAGCACATCGTGATCGACCTGGGTACTGGCAACAACAACAAGATCAACTGGGCCATGGAAGACAAGCAGGAGATGATCGACATCATCGAGACGGTGTACGGGGGGTCCCGGAAGGGTCGTGGCCTGGTTGTGTCTCCAAAGGACTACTCCACCAAGTACAGATACTGAGCCCTCGTCCAGTCCTGGTGCACACAGTGCCGTGGAGTCATTCTCACGTGGAAATATTTTCAACTATTTAAAGCCTTTGAGAAAGCGTTTGGGAAAGTACACATAGCTCAAGGAGCTGAAGGGTTTTGCAGTGAGGGTGGCATTACCTCAACTTTCAGTCTGCCTGGTCCTTGTATTTTTGTATCAGCAAATATCTGTAAATATCTAGCTGATATAAATAAAATACATGGTGATGGGAAAAATAAAAATAAATTTAAAAAAATAAATTGAGGTAAATTCATACAATGGAATACTGGGTAGCCATTAAAACAATGAGGTAGATCTCCATGTATTAACAGGAAGAGATCTCCAACATATAATCTACATCAGGGGTCAGTAAACTAAGTGCCATAAGCCAAATCCAACCCCTGTCTGTGAATGTACTGCCCACGAGCTAAGAATCATTTTTACATTTTTAAATGCTTGAAATGCAATCAAAAGAAGAGTAGTATTTTGCAATATTGAAAATTACATGAAATTCAAACTTCAGTTTCCATAAATAAAGTTTTATTGGAACATAGCCACGCCCATCATTTACATATTGTCTATGGCTGATTTTTTTAAAATAAATTTATATATTTATTTATTTTTGGCTGTGTTAGGTCTTTGTTGCTGCAAACTGGCTTCCTCTAGTTGCGGCGAACGGGGGCTACTCTTTGTTGCAGTGCGTGGGCTTCTCATTGCCGTGGCTTCTCTTGATGCAGAGCACGGGCTCTAGGTGCATGGGCTCCAGTAGTTGTGGCATGTGGGCTCGGTAGTTGTGGCTCGTGGGCTCTAGAGTGCAGGCTCAGTAGTTGTGGTGCACGGGCTTAGTTGCTCCGCGGCACATGGGATCTTCCCGGACCAGGGATCGAACCTGTGACCCCTGCATTGGCAGGCGGATTCTTAACCACTGCACCACCAGGGAAGTTCCTATGGCTGATTTCTTGATGCAGCGGCAGAATTGAGTACAGGTGACAGGGACCATATGGTTCCCAAAGCCAAAAATATTTATTATCTGGCCTTTTACAGAAAAGAAATTGCTGACCCTAATCTAAGTGATAAATGGCAAATCACATATTGTATATGTATAAAATTCCCTTCATAAAATATGCTCCTAAAAATTATATATATACATATATGTATTTAAGTATATAAATTAATAGAATGTATGGGAGGACCCACCCTAAATGGTTAACAATTGTTCCTTATGAAAGAGGAGCAGGATTAGAGAAGGAAAATGGATAAAGGGAGATTACATGTTTTATTACTTTATATTTATAGTCTTTCAATTTTATACTGAAAAAGTATATATATATCTCCAGTCAATTCTTGTTATTTGCAGTAGTTATGTTCTATAAAGTCAATGAAAACACTGAAATACAGAACACTGAGCCGTTGCTTCTAGGGGAAATATGAGGTCAGGTTCCTGGGAGTCTCTGGTCAAAATATTTTCATTAGCCAATCAATCCATAACCTTGCTTTATGTGTGATTCTGTATAAAGACACCTGATTTAACATATTTTGTTGATCCATTAACACTGAACTCACAGCCAACAGCTCTGTAACTCAGACCTGAATGAAGCTTACCTAACACATGTATTTTTTCTGTAAGGCACATCACAGCCTTCTTTGATTTAGCAACACTAGACAGATTTTTCAGGGGGGCATTTTAAACAACAAAATCACCAACAAAAAGCACAAAAATGCGAAAAAAGTGGCACTCGTGAGATGGGGGAAAGGATCCTTGTTGACAGTATGAGAGCTGAAACAGCATCACTTTGTTTGACCTCAGCTGGCGCTGTGCTCATGGGTGGCTCAAATCTTTTGTCCCTCTGTCCACGTCCACAAATGGCTGAGAAAGCACCATGTCTATTGATTTGTGGGTCACAAATAAATTTTAGTGAGTAGAAAAATCCACATAATGGAACTGGTGAATAAGGAAGACTGGAGATATATATATATATATATATATATATATATATATATATATATATGCATTGCTTTTGTAGTTAATCAACAAAAAATATGTTTACTATTTGCCCTTGACCAGAGTTGTCTGCAAAGTCTTTCTTTTGGGCAGCAAGCAGAGGGTCCCGAGCCATGCCTCTGATGGGTAGAGATGTTCATTTTTACATTAAGACAGCCCACCTTTCACCAGGACCCCCAACAGGGCACAGTCAGCACAAAGCAGAGGACGTGTTAAGGCTACCTCATGGCTGTTTCCCAAGTTGCAGGGTTGACTTCTTGGGTATCTGTGAACAGCTGTGTCCTGGACACACACGGTTGGGCCAGCTAGAGGCGTGCAGTGAGCGGTTTGCCTCTCCTCACCCAACTTCCATTTCTTCATTCATTCATTTACTCACACCATTCATTCATGCTGTCAACACATTCATGAAAGACAAAGTATCATATGACATCCCTTATATGCAGAATCTTTCAAAAATGATAAAAGTGAACTTATTTACAAAACAGAAACAGACTCACGGGCTTAGAAAACAGACTTATGGTCCCGGGGGGAAGGGTGAGAGGGAGGGATAGATTGGGAGTTTGAGACTGACATATACACGCTGCTATATTTAAAACAGATAACCGACAAGGACCTACTGTATAGCACAGGGAACTCTGCTCAATACTCTGCAATAACTTAAATGGGGAAAGAATTTGAAAAAGAATAGATATATGTGTATGTATAACTGAATCACTTTGCTGTACACCTGAAACTAACACAACATTGTTAATCAACTATACTCCAATATAACATAAAAATTTTTTAAATAAACTAATAACTAGTAAAAAAAAAAAAAAAAGAGCACAGGAGCAAAAGGGTGCTGCTGTAGAGAAGGTGCATGAGTCAAGTAATATTGTTTCCAGGTGGAAAAGCTACTTTCAACTCTTCTCCTAAAATGAAAAATGTAACTTCAGCACTGCACAGGGCACTAACTTACATGTATTCATCTATTTGTCTAATGGGGTGTTGATCTCTGGCTCATCTTCCCACTGGCCTTTTTAGAGTCCCGTGAGTAGAACTGTGTCCTCCTGTCCTCCACACTCCCACAGAGCTTATGGAAGAGCTGAAGGGGTGGGGGTGGGGGTGGGGGAAATCAGAGCTGGTCAGCAGGTGCAAGTCAGACCGAGTTAAGGCAATCAGACAGGAAAGAGAGGCACACCCAGGCCCACATGAAACGAAGTCTCAGCCTGACCTGAAGACATTAAAGGAATACCAGACCATCAGGCCTCTGGAGGTGAGGTCCAGTCCTTAGCGCTGGACACCACCCCTCAAGCTGGGGCTCCTACAAAGCGCTGTTGCCACCTTGTGGTGAGCAGAGGTGGGCCTTGGAGCTTGGTGACTTCTCCTGCTGGTTCTTCTCAGGTAACGAGCTCCGGAGGCTGACACACATTCCTGGAAACGCATCCCTCCCTAGGACTTCCCACCGCCCAGATTGTGCCCCAGACCAGGCTCCAGGGGATGAGCCATGTGGCCAGAGGTGACTCCTCTCTGGGCCCTGTCCCTCCTCTGTGAAGCTGCAAGTTGTCCTGGCATCACAAGCCCCCAGGATCCCTTCTAGTTTGTACAGTGAGGACCCAGAAGCTCTAGGAGCTGCCCCACAAAGCACTCAGCCTCGGGCTGGGGTTGCCCAGAGACCGTGCCCTGAACCAGCCTGAGGTGTAAGGGCCTCACTGCTCTTCCTTTGAGAATTTGCACAGTCAGTGTCTCTTTGTAAGTAGGGAATGTGAACCTGTCTCTTTTGTGTCTGCACTCCACACCCAAAGTGGAATGCACTCCCTCCACATGTGGTGGCCAGAGTGACAGAGCAGGTAAGACACGGGAGAGGGCGTGCAGGGGTATGTGTGTGTGTGTGTGTGTTTCTGTGTGTGTGTGTGTGTGTGTTCTGGTGCCTGTTCCCCTATGAGAAGAGACAAGACCTGGAGGAAGAGGGAGGTAACAGAGGAGCTGGCCTGCTGGCATCTGGGGAATCAAAAAAAGCCTGCTGGCTTTTCTCCCATGAAAATCGAGGCTGCGCCTGAGGAAGCAAACAGTTCCAGTTCCCAGGGGTGACAACAGTAGCAGAGTGTCCTACTGCAGGGCAGGGACCCCAGCCGGCGTCTTCCCGGTCCCCCCGGCAGATCCTGCGCCTCACGCTCTAGAACGCCCCTCCTCCGCCCCTCTGTCTGTCACCTGAGCTGCTCTGTCCTGGGACCGAGCCGGCGGGCTCCAGCCCCGTCCCGTCCACGCCATCTCGGGCTCACAGCCAGGCTCCATCTCTGTCACGGTCCCTGAGCAGCCCTGCCAGAATTCCTGGGAAGAGGTGGGTCCTCCCTGTGAATCCAAGAGCAGTGATTGGAAACTCTGGGAAGTTTGGCTTTCATACGTTCCAGAGGGAATGTTGCTGAACCCCGCCCAGGTTGGGTGGAATGGGGAGAGAGGGAGAGAGTACCAAGGGGCTGGGGTGGTCACCACTGCACTGTGAGGGAAAACAAGCCCGGGTCTGGGGAGTCTCACAGGTCCCTAGGAGCACTGGAATTAATACATGAAACTTCTATACCCTTTGCAAAAGACGATAAGTCAGTATTACTGTGTCCATTTTACAGGAGAGAAAACTGAGGTGTGAGTCCATTCATCCATGAGATTCATGGTTTCAGTAGCAATACTATTTATATACATATATTTTATACTTTACTATATATATTTTATACTTTACTATATTATATCTATCTATATATATACACACACACGCACACTTTTCACCTCTATTTCACATTTTTACTTTCCCATCATCATTCTTGATCCCGACAGCTCTGTGAGACAGAAAGGTCAGTCTGACAGTCTCTCAGCCCATGACAGAGCTCTGCTAGAACAGGTCTCCTGCATTTCTGGTTGGGAACACAGTTGATTGCTTAACTGCTTTCATTTCCAACTCACTGTCCCCCTGCCTTCCTTACAGAGTCCAGTTAAAGCCTCCCCCTGTCCCCCACCCCCGCCCTCATGTCATGCCTGGGTCCCAGGGGAATCGGAGCCCAGCAGTTAGGGTGACTCAAGTCTCTTTGCTTGTGTTGCGTTCAGAAGCCTGGGTTAGGCCAATCAACCCAGGATATCAGCCTAGTGGCTGCTGTTATCCGGGTAGTGGCTTAAACTGACCAGTTCAAACTGAAAGGAAAAGGTTTCCTCTCCTTCTCTCTGGACGTGACCAAAGAAGCAAGTGCCAGAGCTGCTGCTGGCAGCCATCTTGCAGCCATGAGGCGAGTCAGCCTAAGGAAAAGAAGTAGAAGAGGGCAGAGTAAGCCGGATTACAGGAAAACAGAATTAGCACCCTGATAAAACCCTACCTGAAGCCCTAGCTCTGGGCTACTTGTTAGATCCTGTAGTAAACTCCTTATTGTTTAAGTCAGTTTGCATTGACTTTTCTCTTCCTTGTATCCAAAACCACCTTAACGGGCAGGTCTGGACGGACACACTTTCTCCCACTTCTGCTGTCAGACTTCTCCTTGCTTTCCTCTGGCTCCTGTCAGAGCCAAGTCAGCACACATTGAAAGGGCCAGGGCGGACTAAATGCGTCTCCTGGACACCACAAATGTCTTTGTGGTATCTTAAGACTTTAAAAACTGTGCAGGGAGCTGCGGCCTAGCTCGGTCCTGCTTCCCATTAGGATAAACACATCCCTCAGCAGAGCGACCCATGCCCAGCTCCAGAAATAGCCTGCCCACCAGAGAAAATGCACTTTATTTGACAGGCTTCCACAGCTATATCATTATCATATAATCTCTTTTATCCACCCCTTTCCCCTGCCCTGGAACTCAAATTGCATCTTTAAAATGTCTAAATAGCAGTTTGGTGATCTTCAGTGATGCTATACTTGATACTGAGCTGGGAAAATCAATGTCAAATGTCCAACTTCAGAGAAGTTTGGGTGAGGGGTGAGAGGGATGTTTTACATCCAATTACTTTTCTGTGAAGAAATATGGGTTGAAAATACTTGACAAGGGACTAAGTTTCAATGTCCACAAGTCCAGCTTTTGACTTCCTAATCATGAACATCAACCCCACAGACCTCGCCTGAGCGCCTGTGGGCGACTTTCCAACCTCATTTCCTCCTATGAAAGTAGGAGTAGGTGGGGACTCCTTTTTTTGGCTTCCTCCTCCCAGGCTAGCACAGCCCTGCATGGGTGCCAATGCCCCAGGGGCTCCAGGAGAAATCAGGCAAGATGCAAAGAGGCAGCCCCAGGAACAAATAGTGACGGTATCCAAAAATGCCCACTGGTAAGGGACAGCGTCAGGACTGTCCCCGTAGGGGCTGCTCAGGGCAGTCACAGTATCAGAGTGAAACAAAGGAAGCCCTCCAGAGGAAGAGGGAGTCTGCCCGGGGGTGTGGAGGGCTGAGGATGCCTGTTTTTGGAGGTGGGTGAATTCCATTTACCCAGGGCTGGCTCTGAGCAACACTGGGAAGTGGGTGGGAGTCTGTCTCGGAACGGCCCATCACTCTGGGCCGCAGTGCCCCGCCAGGTGGAGCTTTCACATTCCTCTTCCTGTTACTGAACACCTACTCCAGATCCTTCCTGGACCAAGTGACAGACTCCAGCTCCCAGGGCTGAGCGAAAGGCCAGGGAGGCAGCCAGGATATAGGAGGGTGGCTTCCTAGAAGGGAATTAAGCCTTCCTTCTGCCAAATCCATTTCCAGCAGCAGCCTGGAGGACTTGTTAGGAGAGGAGAATGTGGGGCTTCTAATCCCCTGAGCACCCACTCCGTACCCGACACTGTGCTTACAAGAATTGCATATCATGGAGATCACTGGGCCAATTTACAGATGAGAAAACTGAGGCTGAGAGAGGTCAAGGAACTTTCCCAGGATCACACTAGCAAGTAAAGTGGCCAGTGAGATTCAAGTCTAGTTCTTTCTGCCCCTTGAGGCCTGGCTTGTTGTACTACCTACCTGCTTGCCTGCTTAGGTGAGGTGAACTCTGATTTTCCTAACTGCCTCTTAAACTGACCTGGGGAAGCAAATAACAACTCCCTTCATTGGAGCCCACAGTATGCAGAACGGGGCAGGGGCTGGTAGTTACAGACCTTAAAACCAACCCTTTCCTCTTCCTGCAAGTTGCTCCTGATCAATGCTGGGCACCCCTGGCCATCGCAGGAGAAAGGGCAATATGGAACTTCCTGGAAGTTCTCAGGATCCCCACCGTCCCAACGCACACACATACACACACATACACATGCCTTCACACACAGACACACACAGAGATGCACACACAGACGTACACACACAACAATCAATTTCTCTTGAGACCAAAATAAATGAGCTATATAATCACATTTTCTTCAAGATTACTGGAGTATCAAAAATTTTTTTTAAAAAGACCATTATCCCTACACTTTTGGTTGAGGAAAAATTCAATCATCAAAATGAAGTACAGAGAGGCAAAGCAGATCTGTTTCTCATGAAGAAGGTTTGGGGAGAGGCAGCTCTGCTGCGGGCACGCGTGTGCACCAAATGCCTTCCGTTGGTGCACGTGCTGCGGGTAGGGTGTTGTCCTGCTTGATCGTGACCCCTCGTGCAACTCCATGCGTCTGAGCGTGTGTGCCGAAAGATCCAGAAGCACCAGAGCCCCTCGTCCAGTCAGAATCAGGCAGCAGAAAATCTGCATTTAATTGCAAATGTTGTAAAAATAATCATGCAGAAGACCGAGCTGGCATTGCAACTATGTGTCCTTGACTTAGTGCCTGAGTGTGGGACGTCTTTCTGCGGAAATGCTTATAGAGCTGTAAACTCTAAGCCGAGATTTCTTCAAGAACATGTCTTCTCTCGTTAGGATGATTTTACTTTGGAGGGTGTTCCCAGCCTTTTCCAGGAAAAGAAGATGGTGGGGGGTGGACGTGGGGGACTTGTAGGGTGAAGAAGGGGGACAGGGAGGCCGACTCAGATGTGTCTTAAAGATGTCTTTGTTTTTAATTATCCGTGTCCTGGGCTACGGCGCAATCAGCCTCTCTCCAGAGTTTCAACTCAGATCAAATGCTCTGTGCTGCAGTCTTACTCTCCACCTCCCAGACGGCGGCCTTTCCCCATTTGAAGATTATTTATTGCTTCTCAACCACCTTTCATGCTGCTAAATGTTTCTCCATGCTCAGTGAAGAAAACAGCCCAGCGGGATTTTATTTTATTTCCCTGAGTGCCGGCCTGTCCTCCCACTTCATCCCAGGGAGCATTTTAGGCTCGACAGTCTGCACAGACCCCCTCCCCTCCTAGGGCAGCTCCTCGGCCTGGGCCTGGCCAGGGGAAAGGTCTCCAGGGTCCACTGGTCACACGGCTGCCTCTGGGCCTGCACGACTCTACTTTCAAAGGAGGGGGAGAAAGCAAACCGCTTCTAGAAGCTTGCTGAGAAGGAGCTCAGTCCGAAATGCTTTCCTTCCAACTCCTCCACCCCCCAGGATATCCAGTAGGTGGGCACCCCTCCTGGACTTGAAAATGCAGATTCAGCCTAAGTGGGGTGATGCCAGCCACCACCCTGACTCCCCACCCAGGTCCGAAATAAATTTACACCTCCTCGTTTCTGTCCTATTAATCAGTCAGTCTGAGGAAAAACAAGCCAGCCAAGCTGGGCCAGTTGGACGAGTCACAGAATATATGTTTTCAGATATTTTAAAATTAATTTTATTTCCTGCTCATATTTAAAATTTTGCTTCCATTACCAGAATGCAACTGTGCTGGACCTCTTGTAAGGAAAACTGCAAATTCTATAGTTAGATTTCCCTCACCCACCCCCTGAGACTCCGTGCTGCTCATCCTCATAGGCTGTAACCCTGGTGGGTGGGCGGATCCCAGCCCCTTCCTCCTTCAGGTTCTGATTTTCAGCTCTGGCCCCCCCTCCCTTGCTGGGCCTTAACTCTCACTTCCTGGCCCGGCTTGGATGGCGTCTAGGGGGCCCTGAGAGCACCACCCACTCCCTGGCCTTGGGGGTCGAGATGCCCCCATGTCAGCCTTGTCCCCCAGCTGCCCTGCTCTCCCCACCTTGCTCCTCCTCTTTGCAGCCCTTGCCCTTGAATGGTCCTCCTTCTTCCACTCCTGGGTCTCTTTAAAAAAACAAGAAGCCTAAAGAGCCAGTGGAAAAAAAAATTTTTAAATATATATTCTTTTAATATATGAATACAAACAATAAGTGAAAGAACAACTATCTTCAAAAGTATCTTTTCTGGGCTTCCCTGGTGGGGCAGTGGTTGAGAGTCCTCCTGCCGATGCAGGGGACACGGGTTTGTGCCCTGGTCCGGGAGGATCCCACGTGCCGTGGAGCGACTGGGCCCGTGAGCCATGGCCGCTGAGCCTGCGCGTCCAGAGACTGTGATCCGCAACGGGAGAGGCCACAACAGTGAGAGGCCCGTGTACCGCAAAAAAAAAAAAAAAAAAAGTATCATTTCTGTAAATTAGTCTATCCCAATTTTTAAGTACAGAAAATGTTGGCATATGTCACAATATGCTAGGAAGAAATGATTCTTGTTTTATGAATTTAGGGTTTTTTTTTTAATTTTGTTTACCTATTTTAAATATAGCAGCGTGTACATGTCAATCCCAAACCCCCAATTTATCCTTCCTCCCCCCCTTCCCCACGGGTAACCCCAAGTTTTGGGTTTTTTGTTTGTTTGTTTTGTTTTGTTTTGCGGTACACGGGCCTCTCACTGTTGTGGCCTCTCCCGTTGCGGATCACAGGCTCTGGACGCACAGGCTCAGAGGCCATGGCTCACGGGCCCAGCCGCTCTGCAGCATGTGGGATTTTCCTGGACCGGGGCACGAACCCGTGTCCCCTGTATCGGCAGGCGGACTCTCAACCACTGTGCCATCAGGGAAGCCCCTAAGTTTGTTGTCTAAGTCTGTGAGTCTGTTTCTGTGTTGTAAATAAGTTCATTTGCATCTTTTTTTTTTTTTTTAGATTCTGCATATAAGCCATATCATACATCTGTCTTTCTCTGTGTGACTTACTTCATTTAGCGCAATAATCTCCAGGTCCATCTATGTTGCTGCAATTGGCATTATTTCATTCTTTTTAATGGCTGAGCAATATTCCATTGTACATATGTACCACATCTTTTGCATCCACTCATCTGTCGATGGACATTTACGTTGCTTCCATGCGTTGGCTATTGTAAATATTGCTGCAATGAACATTGGGATTAAAGACCTAAATGTAAGACCAGAAATGTTTACAAGAAACTTTAAAATCCTCTCTACAGACAGAGACCATTATAATAGCAAACACTCACTAGAGTTTACCGAGCTCCAGGCATTCTCCTAAGCACCTTACATGGATTAGTTCATTTACCACCCAGAACCCTGTGAGGTGAATGCTGTTATCATCCCATATGAGGGGGGCCAAGGAACAGAGAAACAAAGACTTGCTTGAGGTCACCCGGCCAGGATGCAGGAGGGCCGGGCTTTGGACACAGGCAGCTCTTAACAATTGCATTATTCTATCTCTCTAAGGAGAAATTTTCTCTAAAGGGAGAAAGGCTGATTTTAGCCTTCTTACTAGTACAGTGATATTCCATTTGTAAATTGGTCAATTACTTGATAATCTCAACCATACAGGCCTCGATCAAGAACTGAAAACATAAGTAAGGGAGACCTTTGAGAAACTAAAGAATGTGTCACAAAATTCAAATCTAAAGTTTCCTGAGGAGAGCCACTCAGGCCTTCCTGCAGGGTCTCCAGATGACAACTCTTACCTTACATACAGTCCTAACAGGCCTGGAGGGTGTTTGCCCAGCCTCAGCTTATTAGAAACAACGAATTAGAAAGAAGGTAAAAATCTACCTTAAAGGGAAGCATGTTAAACCATAGCATGGTGCCCAGTCAATTGGCTGTATTTATAGCCAATATAGATGATGTTTGTGATGAATTTTAAATTAATACAGGGAAATGCTTCTATTATAATTGTATCTAAAAATAAGCTGGAGGGCCTCCCTGGTGGCGCAGTGGTTGAGAGTCCGCCTGCCGATGCGGGGGACGCGGGTTCGTGCCCCGGTCCGGGAGGATCCCATATGCCGCGGAGCGGCTGGGCCCGTGAGCCATGGCCGCTGGGCCTGCGCGTCCGGAGCCTGTGCTCCGCAGCGGGAGAGGCCACAGCGGTGAGAGGCCCGCATACCGCAAAAAAAAAATAAAATAAAATTAAAATAAAATAAAAATAAGCTGGAGGCAAAATTACATCTACAGTATGACTTCAACATGTAAAACAAGCAAACAAAACTCAAAATGATGAAAAAAGAGAAAGTAGGAATATACCAAAATGCCTTTTTCTCTGGATGCCATGGGTGATTTTTTTTTAATTTCTACTTTTTTTGATGTTTTTGTTTCAAATTCTGTGTAGTGTGTGGGTAGTCTTTTAAGAATGCAAAAACTCCCACTAAACTTTAAGACAGAGAAATAAGGAAAGAGGAAGAGAGAAAGTCAAGGGAGGTTGGGGGGAGGATGGAGGGGAGAAGGCCACCCCAATCAGGTGCAAGCCCTACCGCGGGTGATAAACCAGAGGAAGAGAAACTACTGCATTCACATCCAAGAAATCAGAATGCCTGATGGTCTAGGCGCCACTTCCTGGAAGGGCAAATTGCTCTCCATAAATCAATCACCTTGAAAATATCGTGATATAATCAACTGGCAATTCGAATAATAACTACTGTTGACTAAGCACTTACCTCTTTCCATGGGAGCGCTTTACTTACAAAACCACTGGGCCTCAAATAGGCCTTGTGAGGGAGCTATGCCTTTCCTCAATTTACCCCTGAAAACCTGAAGCATGACAGTTAATATCCATTAGAGTGAAGGTTTGATTCTGTTCATGAGATCCAGCTAAGAAAGCCTAGAAGCAAGGAACCCAAAGTAGACAGATTCTCATTTAAAATATCAAAAATGAATGAGAGCCTTTTATTTGTTAAAAGGTGAGTTTCAAGCGTGAGAACCACTTACCTAGCACACCTTGTGGTGTTCGGTCGTGGATACCTGGGGATTCCAGGTGAAGTTCGCTAGGAACCCTCCAGCCCCTACGTCCTGCTGGAAATGGGTCCTGCCTTCTAGCACCTTGAAGGGGTGCATTCCCTTCTGCGAGGATTATACCTAATACTGCCCTAACACTGGGCTTCGTGCAAATGAAGCTCTCAACGCAAGGGCCACTGAAAGGAAAGAAGGGGCAAGGGAGGGAGGGAAGAGGGGAGAGAGGAGAGAGAAAGGTTCTGTGACCCAGGGGGCCTGCCTGCAACTCTACTGCACAGCCCCAGCTACTCAGGGAGCCTCGGATCATGACATCCAAGTAACCCGTTAAAATAGAAATGGGATCCAAGAAGGCTGCTTAAGCCATTAGGTCAGCTGTCGAATGAGCATCGTGTTAGAGAGCAGAACACAGTAGGGATCCATTTTGATGAAGGAAGAACTCGGTGTGCCTGGGGAAGGGAGATTTTGAGTCTTTTCCTTAGAGTCATAGTTAATTTAAAATAAAGTTGTTTTCATAGCATCATAAATTTTAGCTCTGAAAGATACCTTAGCCATCATCTGGTTTCTAGTCCAATTTCCTTCCTTTACACATAAGGAAACTGAGTCCCAGAGAGGGGACTTGATCTACCTGGGGGCACACTGCGAATCCGTGGCCAAGCCTGAAGCAGAAATCACTTTCCTAACTTCTTGCTACACCAAACTCATTTTGACGGTGGGAACCTGAACCTGTAGTTTCTCTTCAAACCCAGCTTGCTGCTGCTCTGCTCTTTCAAATTCTCTGTGAAGTAGGTTCCCCGGCCCCATCCTCCTGCCCTTTCCATCTGGGATGGCTTGAGATAAGGGTCTTGCAAATGACCACCCGGGAAAACCCAAACCAGAAGGGGCCTCCACCCTGGCCTAACCCTAACCTGCACCCAACCCAAATACCAAGGTTTTTGCTGAGCCACAAAAGGAACTAAAGTCTTTCAGAGAAACTCCTAGGGAAGCGTTATGAACCAGAACCAAATGGATAGGTTTTCAACACAGCTAAAGCAGAACAGAACCTGGCATGTCAAAATGTCCTCTGACACTGAGAAGTTCCAGCTCTGGGCCATTAGTGGGTTGTGGATAAAGAAGAGAGGAGGCAGGGGTAGGAAGAAAATTCTCTCCCGGTAGAGAGAAACGGAAGGTAGTGGTCAGCTACCCGCTGATATGCTCTTCCCAGGCCCAAGCCCTCTTAGGGCATCTGAGACTCCTGTTTATGGGGAGGAACAGAAAGCTGAGCTCTGTGCCTCCGTGGCATTGATCCTGGGGGGGTCAGACACCAGACACTCCCTCCTGACAGAGGTGAAGCCTGAAGACAGAAGGAACATCAATGTGGTGTGTGTTTTGTGCAAGTGGTTGACCTGTGCTCTTGGTTATAGAGGTGACACTGAGTTAGAAGACCATATTCAAAGAACCCAGCGTGAATTGTATCTGGCTTCCCATCAGAGGGGCAGCATTTTAGGAATCTAGCAACGCGTTACATTGAGGTGAAAGCAAACAACACATGTGCACTTCTGTGAACCGCTGGAGCGTGTACCTTGGGAATGCCAACGTATCATTTGAGGCCAAACTCTCATTCTTCTTTCACTTCCCAAATCAGTGTCTTTCCCTCCACTGAATGCACTTGATTATTCCACACACCCCCATGGTGGAAACAAATTCTTTCCTCTGAACACTGACATAAGTATAGCTATATTTCTCCTAAAAGAGTGAATCGCTTCTACTTCTTTTTTTTTTTTTGCAGTATGTGGGCCTCTCACTGTTGTGGCCTCTCCCGTTGCGGAGCACAGGCTCCGGATGCGCAGGCTCAATGGCCATGGCTCACGGGCCCAGCCGCTCCACGGCATGTGGGATCTTCCTAGACCGGGGCACGAACCCGTGTCCCCTGCATCGGCAGGCGGACTCTCAACCACTGCGCCACCAGGGAAGCCCTCTACTTCTGATTATGGTTCTAGATGCCGGTGAGCAACTTGGGGAAAGGTCCCCTGCCTGCCCTTTCTCCCCTCACACAGCACCCAGTGTGTGACAGCCACACATTGAATGTTTACCAAATGAACAAATGGATTTTTAAGGTTGCTACCTCTTGAGTGTGGATTCTTAGCCTCCAAAGATGGGCTTAAGAGGAGTCATAAACCCTCTGAAATCATATGCAAATTTATGCAGACAGTCCATGCATATGTGCTGTTTGGGGAAGAGAGTCCAGAGCTTTAATCAGATTCTCTGGGGTATCCAGTTTCCAAAAAGGTAAGAATCATAGCTCCGGGATTGCTGTGAGGACAGACCAAATGACATGGTGCCTGTGAGAGAGCTTGGAATTCCACCTGGGGAATGTCTCGTGTTGAGGTCCTGGAAGTCGGCAGACAGGCCACGCTTCCACTCTCTCCCTCTGTCCACGCCTCACTCAACAGTAATAACGTTAATAACTACCACCATTTTTCAAGGACTTATTGGGTGCCAGGCTCTGCTCTAGTGTTTGCTGCATTACAAATGAAGAAACCAAGGCTCAAAGAGGAAGAGGTCACTGAGGGTCACAGCTGGTGAGTGCAGGGCTGTGTTCTGAAACCGAACCTTACTCCTCTGAGGTTGCTAAGAGGACACATGCAAACAGGACTCCAAATAGTGCTCCTGGGATGGCAGGGAACTCCAATTAGAAACTCCCAAAGTCCCAGCTATATAAAGTGTGTGTGTGTGTTTTGTGTAACAAGAGATGGATAGATGGATGGGTGTGTGGATGGATGGATGGATGGATGCATGGATGGATCACTGGATGCATGGATCACTGGATGGATGGATCACTGGATGGATGGAAGGATGGATGGGTGGGTGGATGGATGGAGGGACTGGGGAGAGAAAGGAACCCACCTTTAGCTTCTTCTAGATGTTTATCATCCAAATTCATAGGTGTGGCACAGACTCAATCAAACTGACACACCTTGATTTGGAGAACAATAAAGTCAAACAAGAATACAATAGTCTCTGTTATGGGTTGAACTGTACCCTCCCCACCAAAAAAGTTCATGTGTGAAGTCCTAACCGCCATACCTCAGAATGTGACTTTATTTGGAAATAGGCTTGCCATGGACATGATCAGTTAAGATGAGCTCATGGTAGGCTAAGGTGGGCCTCTAATCCAATATGACTGGTGTCCTTATAAAAAGGGGAAATGTGGACACAAACAAGGAGGACATCACATGAAGGTGAATGTGCCCTGCAAGCCAAGAAACACCAGAGATCACCAACAAACCTCCAGAAGCGAGAGGAGAGGCAGGGGATGGATGTTCCCTCCCAGCCCTCAGAAGTACCCCGCCCTGCGGACACCTGGATCCGACTCCAGCCTCCAGGACTGTAAGACAATAGGTTTCTGTTGTTGAAGCCCCGTCCCCCCGCACTTTGTGCTGCTTTGTGATGGCAGCCCTAGGAAACACATACCCTCTCTTTCTTCAAAAGCAGAGTGAAGGTGTGAAAAGGTCCGTGTGCGCTGAACTCTAGTCCCGCCCCACGTGCCGAATTCTAACCTTTGAGTCTTCTACCCCCCACAAAGTGGAGACAAACAAGTCAGCCAGCACCAGCGTGGCAGGACTGAGGGAAAGCTTTTCTGAATGGATTGCATTTTAGCTTGGTTTTCATCAAACGTGTGTTAGATTGTGTAAACTTCTTCATTCAAAACACTGTTCTCCAGAGGTTGGCATTGCTTATGTACTTGTACACTTTCAATGAATTAACTAACCAAGGTTCTGGAAATCTGGTTGGAGCACACCTTGTCCCGGTGTCTAGCTTTACGATGGGAAAACCCTCCAGCCTTGACTGGGACCACAGTGTGCTGGACCCTGGGCATGTTTCACCGAGGGGGAAGGAAAGAGGCCTGAGGACAGCCCCTGCCCACAGGGGTCTGCAGCCCAGCCAAGGAGACAAGACTGAAGGGTGACACACAGCACAAGGTCTGAGTCATGACAACAGGCAATAATTTGAGAGAAGTCACAGCAACAGCCAAGTGGAAGATGCAATAACCAAGGTGATGAGTTTGGAAAAGGGAGCAAGAGGTTTAGGCACATCAAGAAGATGAGAACAGATAAATTAAAATGTGCAATAGCTTGAAATTCAGGCTTTGCCCAATGCAAGGGGAACTTGAAACTCAAGTTTCCAGATCACATCTAAATTTAGAGCCAGAGTTTTCAGTGGGTTTGAAACCTGGCCAGATTGCCTATCTTTCAGGTTCTCTTGATATATTTGAAGCCACAGACGTGGCATTTCTAAACAGAGGAACTAAAAGTTAAAGGGAGTCAGCTGGGGTGGGTCCCTTAAGTATCATTAATGTCCCTGAGTCCCAAAGGAACAAGTCCTTCACCCATTGTAGGGGAAAGACCAGGCCTATTGTGTTTCAGATGGGTTTTCGACCTGCTATCACTCCCCTGGGCTGGGGGTTATTGAGCACTTACTGTGTGCCTAACAGGGCTTACCAGCCATCAGCTGAGGAGCTTTGTTCTTCCACAGGCTTCCCAATCACCCCAACAGGTAAGCCACAAATCACTCGAGAGGACCAATGACTTCATTCAAACCTCGTTCTAGAAAACTGTGAAATGCTATTGGTATGAGAAGGGCTGATGGGATCATCCTGCAAAGAGGAAAGGCACAGGCCACAGAGCCAAGAACCCAAGATAAGAGAACATCTGTATTTTTCTGATCAGCTACTGGCTGTTGAGGCAGCGGTGGGCTTCCATGACCCCCCAAGAAGTAGGGGCTCCCAACTTTCAAGTAGGAGGGCCTCTTTCTAGTGTAGAAGTTGATAGTAGTTATGTTTTTTCCATCTGTGGTAGAGAAAATTCCTACCGATGAAAAACTACTAAAATTCAGTAACAGTTTTCAACTGATTTGTGTCGGGCTCCTTTCAAAGGACCCACATCTGTCATGTACTTATGTGCAATGTCAATGATTCTCTAAGACTAGATCAAGACATTGGCTTGCTTACTGCATGGACTTATTTGGTGAACTCACTGGCACGGCTTTATAGCTTTTGTCAATTTGAAGTTTGGTTGAAAGAATGAAAGTTTCTACCCTAATCTGGCCACACATCCAGCGTGTTTTAGAACTTAAAATTTGGTGCCATTTGTTTAAAACAAGAGCGTCGGTTTACAATGGGAAGCTGAGCAGAAGCTCAGAAATGCCCAAATGGTACAGAACAGGTGGGCTATCTCATTGCAGAGATAAAAGAGAAAAGTCATCATTTCATTTCCAAAAGCCAGAAAAGAAATTGTTTCCATCAGGCACAAATGAAGTACTAACAGTAAAAACAAAACCCAACACCAAATCTATTATTAATGTGTGTCAGTTGGGAAGCAGGAGCAGTTAAACATTCAGATTTGGAGATAGACCTTAGTTGGAATACCTCCTCTGCCTCTTATTAGCACTCTGACCTTGGCAAGTTTCTTAGATTCTCTGAGCTTTGGTTCTCGCAAATTGAGATGTGTTCGTTCTATATCGGTGCATAACGAATTACCGCAAACAGTGGCCTTAAACAAACAGTCCTTATCTCACAGTTTCTGCAGGTCAGAATCCAGGGGGAGTCCTCTGCTAGGGAGTCTCAAGACTGGAATCAAGGTGTTGACCAGTCTGTGCTCTCCTCTGGAGGCTCTGAGGGAGAATGTTCTTCCAAGCTCATTCAGGTGTTGGCAGACCCAGCTCCTAGCAGTTGTGTGCTTGAGGTCCCCGTGTTCTTGCTGGTTCTTGGGCCTGACCTCTCTTGGCTCCTGGAAGGTGCTCTCAGCTCCTGGCCATGTGGCCTCCCCCACTGGCCCTTCACAACATGGCAGCTCACTGCTTCAAGGCCAGCAAGAGAGTCTCTCTCCCTGCCTGTTAAAATAAAGTCTTATATAACCTAATCATGGCAGCAACAATCCCATCCCCTTGGCCTTATTATGTGACCTAATCAGGAGTGACATTCTGTCATGTTCACAGTTCTGCCCACACCTAAGAAGGGGAATTAAGCAGGATGTGTACACCAGGAGGCAGATCTCTGGGGCCGTCTTAGAATTCTACCTACCAAAGCATTGTGGGTTTAAATAAGACACTTTATGTAAAGTGCTTAGCTCTGCACCTGGCCCACAGAAAGCTTCCCCAAGTGGTAGCCGTAGTCACCACCATCAATATGTATAGTAGGCAAAATAATGAACCCCCCCACAAAAGATGTCCTTGGAAACTGTGAATATATTATGCTATATGGTAAAAAGAATGAAGGTTGCAGACAGAATCAAGGTTGCTAATCAGCTGACCTTAAAATGGGAAGATTATCCTGGATTAGCTCCTTATGTTATCACAAGGGTCCTTCCAGGTAGAGAGAGAGGCAGAAGAGTCAGAACCAGAGAGAGGGCAGCATGAAGAGACTTGGCCCAACATTGCTGACCTTGAAGATGGAAGAAGACCACGAGCCAAGGAATGTCGGCGGCAAGGGATGTGGCCAAAGCTGGAAGGAGCAAGGAATAGATTTTCCCCTGGAGCCTCCAGAACACAGTCCTGTTGTCACCTTGATCTTAGCCCAGTGAGGCCCATGTCAGACTTCAGACCTCCAGACCTGTAAGAGCATAAATTTTTGTTGTTTTAAGCCACATTTATAGTAATTTGTTACAGCATTCATAGAAAACTAATACAATGTTATATATCTTATTGGGGCTAATGGTTGGGAAGCTGTGAAATGGAGAATCTAAAGTGGGGTAGGTGACAGTCTCCTTGGGTCCACCCTGCTTAGCCTGAGTGTATGTCTTACGCGGCATATAGAGCATGAAGACCAGCAAAGCGCTTCCAACCGAGACGGATGTGCCCCAGAGATAACAGTGAAGAAACTAGGGCTGAAAAGACAGCAGTGATATGGGGATTGGATGGGGTTGCTGGGAAATATTGGATGAACTGTCTTTTGGAAGAGAACTTAGAAATGTCATGTACATTCCCAAGGCGAGATCTACTGGATGGAAGCTACCAGAACTCAGCACTCAGCTCAGTCTGAGTCATTGCTTCCTGGAAGTCAATGATCAGTAACTACAGAGACCAGAACTAACAATGGCTTAAACAAAAGAGAAGTGTCTTTCTGTTATGGTAAATGCCTTCTGGAGGTGAGTGGTCCAGGACTGATCTGATGATTCCATGACGTCATGGATCCAGGCTCCCTGATGCACTGCTTCCCCAAGGTTGATGCTCTCACCCACATGATCCAAGATGGAGAAGCACATCCACATTCCCAGCAGCAGGAAGGGGGAAGACCACACCCTTTAAGTTCACATCCCAGAAGTTGCATACCTCACTTTTACTCATTCCAATGTCAACAATGTAGTCATATGCCCTCCCCTGGCTGCAAAGGAAACTGGGAAACTCATCCTTATTCTGGGTGGCCACGCAACCTGCTGAAAAATTGGAGATTCTATGACCATGGGAGAAGAGGGGAGAACTGATATTGGGGGAAGGGGAACCAGCTAGCTCTGCACAATGATGACAGGGTTATTTTGGGTTAGCCTCCCTGTGATATGGCCCCTCACTGGTTTGGCACTCCAGTAGCGTCCTGATTCCCTTTTTGGAAGTGAACTTCTCTCCCATGGAACTGTGTGAAGGGGCTATTAACAGAGGGGCTTCCCTGCCATAGCCAAGAGCTCCACCATTCACTCTACCTCCAGCCTCAGGGAGAGACTGATTCCTGGTACTCCTGCCCCGAACTGCCTAGTACCTGCCCTAACTCAGACCAGGTCTCAAACATTTCCTTGCCTGTCCAAAAAATATCCTTCCAGCTTCGATCAGTTAGAGGGGGTTTCTGTCGCTTGCCACCTATGACTGCTCACAGATAACACCTGTTCCTGGGTCTTCCAGCAGAAGCTTGCAACATCTTGGCAGATCCAGAAACAGTCCTGTGAGAGGGCAGTTCACTTTCTCCTATTGCATCAGAGAGTCAGAAAGCAAAATACCCGTTAAGTTAAATGATTCATGCAGGGATTTATATTGCCATTGGTAAGACAATCAGGGATAGGCAATCCAGAGTCGACACAAGTTTAATCCCCTGTTGGCCATTAAACAGGGGTCGGCAAACTTTTTCTGAAAAAGTCAGACCATAAAGAGTTTAGGCTTTGCTGGCCACACAGACTCTGTCACCACTACTCCATTCTGCCACTGTAATGTGAAAGCAACCACAGATAATACATAAAGGAATGGGCATGGCAGTGTTTCAATAAAGTTTTATTGACAAAAAAAGATGGCAGGTCAGGTTTGACCTATGGGTCCTACTTGGCCAACTCTGCTGTTAAGGACCCAATTCCTTCTCTCTCTTCCTGCTCTGCTTTAGCATGTGGCTTTTGTCATCATGCTTGTCCCATCATTGTCACAGGTGGCTACTCCACCTCTAGCATCATCTCCTTTTAAAGAATCTTGCTAGATCCCACCCAGTGACTCCCACCTACATCTCACATGACCACCTCTACCAGCCAATAAAAAAATTGAAACATAGTGGTTTTTAGAGGGACACTTTCCACCCTGAATAAACCAGGGTCCATCATGGAAGGAAGAAAGGGAGGGAGGAAGGGAGAGGGGAGGGAGGGAGGAAGGCAGAGGGCAGGGAAGGAAAGAAGAGAGAAAGGGAGAAAGATTGGATAAAGAGCAGATGCTGAGCAGTGTTTACCGCACATCCTGTTCACCCTGGTGCCTCCACCTTCAGCACAGCGCTGGGCACACGGCGGCGAGGAGGAAGAGGATGGTAACCGCTATAGGATCAGGTGCTGGGCTAACCCATTTCCATTCATTTGTTTGTTTAGCCCTAAAACCAACCCTTCAGTATAGGTGTCATTATTCTTTCAGGTTTACACACTGTGGAGCTGGAAGTTAAGCATCCTGCCCAAGGTCACAGTTAGGAAGTAGCACAGACAGGATGCAACCCCGCCTCTGCCTGACTTGGAGCCAGCGCTCAAAGCCACCAGGACATGTTTATGGAAAGACTGAGGCCAAACCAGACGACCTTGATGTTGACAGCCTCTCCACCCTGATAGGCTGTGATAGCTACCATTGCTTAAGCAAACTGAAACAGAGACTCTCTGTGGTTTCCACCTCATGCCCAGGACCAGGCTCCAATTACTGTTCTTTCCAATTTCTCTCTCCCCAGTTATGCTGACCATATTTTCTGAAACAAAAATCAGGACACATTCATCTGGCCCTGGCCTGACACGTGGCCTTCCAACATGGCAGACTGCTTGAAATCAAGACTTCTTGGAAATTCTGGGACACAGAGTGGCTGCCCCAGGGTCCCTCTGAATCGGGGATGAAGGCTTCACCCAGCCAAGACACAAGGACCAGAGCCACCACCTGTGACTTTCATTTTCATTTAGGGAAGATGGAGGGTGGCTCTGGACATTTGGAAAATGATGGAACCCAAAGGTTTTTTTGCCCCAGAGCAGAGATCAGGCGATCAGAAATCTGCTGGAAATTTTGGGTCTCTGGAGTATGAGATTCTGCTTCACTGAGGCAAATATTCTCAGAGAATCGGAAGGTAAGAGCATCATATTGACCATGCAGGTTCTCCCTGGAGAGCCAGGAAGGAAACCACAGAGGTGAGTTCAAACAGGAGCTAGCCAGATGGACTCACTCAACTTATGGACTCTCAGAACAGGAGTGAAGAGGGAGCCGTGACCACCTGCATTTGTCTGCCAGCATCCTCCTCCCCTTCAGAGACAAGCCCTCTTCTGCCTCTGCGTGTCTCCAGGCACCTCCATGCTGCCCCCCAGGCAGCCCAGCCTCCTCCTGGAAGGTACCTGGATATAACACCCCCTCCCAAGAAGCCCTTCTCCATCTCAGCTGCCTGCTCACCAAACAGGTACATCTACCTTCACGCCCTCACCTATTTTATAGCTGAGGACACAGTGTCACTAGAGACTGAGTGACATCTCACTGTAGTCCAGAAGAGGGGCTGGAAGGTAAGGCCTAGAAACCCCCATCCCGACTCATGGGCTTGCTGGTCTCTCTAACCTACCCTGAATGCAGACCCAGAGGTGAATGGGAAGACTTTGTAAGCAGGGCAGGCGCGTGAGGTACTGTTGGGAAGCTGGTGTGAGGACTGACAGGGGTCACCACAACCCTCCAGGCTTGAGCTGAGCAAAGAGCCCAGGCTGGGCTGAGTGTCTCCCCTAGTCGTCCTCTGACCATGCACCAACCGATCAACACTTGCAGATTCCCCAAAGGGCCAGGATGCCTCAGAGCTTCTGTCCACACTGCTCTCTGACCTGGGATATTCTCCCCCCCGAACCCCTGCCAGAAAACAGGACCCTTGAGGAAGGGAGGCCATGTTGTGTGATCCAAAAAGCACTACTGTAGAGCACGGGGAGCTCTGCTCAATGTTATGTGGCAGCCTGGATGGGAGGGGAGTCTGGGGGAGAATGGATACGTGTCTATGTATGGCTGAGTCACTTTGCTGTGCACCTGAAACTATCACAATATTGTTAATTGGCTATACTCCAATATAAAATAAAAAGGTAAAAAAAAAAAAAAACCCAAAAAACCAAAAGCACTATCTCCCATCTGTAAATTGAGAGAAGAGGGTCACCATCATGAGCTACCAGGAAGATCTGATAAGAGGATGTAATCAGAGTACCTTGAACCACACCAGCCATACTGGAGCCAAGGGCAGAAACATGGAGAAGTGAAGGGTTCTGGGTATCTGGACCATCACAAAAGGAAAGGGGACAAAAAGCCCAGGGGGAGAGGACGGGGACTCCACAGCAAACTGTGTCAATGTCACAAGTTGTCCTAGGATAAGGGAGGACACGGTTCTTTTCTAGCCTTGATATAAACTGTATCTTCAGACAGAGGCAAAGCGTGGACTATGGAGCCTGTCGGCCTGTGTTCAAATCCCAGCTCTGCCACACTACCACTTGAAGAGAGCAATACAGACATATCCCACCCATCCCTTCTCCAGAGCAGAGGCCCTGTGCCCCTCATCAGCAACTCCTAGCATCACAACCTGCCCCAACAGAAGCCCTACAGCCTGCATTATTCTCTGTACCAGAGTCAGCACCTCAGAAAAGAACCAGCAAATAGGCTGTGAGAGCCACCAGTGGGGAGCTGGCCCTCAGGAGGTTCTGACCTCCCGTGACCACCCTACATCAGGACCCCACACATGCCAGCCCTCACCACCCAGTTGCTGATACCATACACCTGTGAGGGGCTCAGACACACGCATCTTTTTAAAATTGAAGTATAGCTAATTTATAATATTGTATCAGTTTCAGATGTACAACATAATGATTCAATATTTTTTTCTTTTTTTTAACATCTTTATTGGAGTATAATTGCTTACAATGTTGTGTTAGTTTCTGCTGTATAACAAAGTGAATCAATCAGCTATACATATACATACATCCCCATATCCCCTCCCTCTTGCGTCTCCCTCCCACCCTCCCTATCCCACCCCTCTAGGTGGTCACAAAGCACCTAGCTGATCTCCCTGTGCTATGTGGCTGCTTCCCACTAGCTATCGATTTTACATTTGGTAGTGTATATATGTCCATGCCACTCTCTCACATCGTCCCAGCTTACCCTTCCCCCTCCCCGTGTCCTCAAGTGCATTCTCAACGTCTGCCTCTTTATTCCTGTCCTGCCCCTAGGTTCTTCAGAACCTTTTTTTTTAGTTTCCAGATGTATGTGTTAGCATACAGTATTTGTTTTTCTCTTATATTTTTATAGATTATACTTTATAAGGTTATTATAAAATATAGGCTATATTCCCTGTGCTGTACAGTATGTCCTAATAGCTTATTTATTTTATATGCAGTAGTTTGTGCCTCTTACTCCCCTACCCCTATCTTGCCCCTCCCCATTTCCCTCTTCCCGCTGGTAATCACTAGCTTGTTCTCTCTATCTCTAAGTTTGTTTCTGTTTTGTTATATTCATTTGTTTGTTGTATTTTTTAGATTCCACATATAAGTGGCAACATACAGTATTTGTCTTTCTCTGTTTGACTTATTTCACTAAGCATAATATTCTCTAGGTCCATCCATGTTGTTGCAAATGGCAAGATTTCATTCTCTTTTTATGGCTGAGTAGTATTCCAACATAGATGATAGATAGATAGATAGATAGATAGATAGATAGATAGATAGATAGATATAGATAGATAGATATCACATCTGCAAATGATATGACCAATAAGGGGTTAATATCCAAAATATATAAACAGCTCATATAACTCAATATAAAAATAAAAGGCACATGAGTCATCTTAATGTCTCCCCAGCCATGGTTGAGAACCATTGGGTCAGACCACCTTCAGTGAAGGTCTTTGAAGGGCTCATGTTAGGGGTTGATGGTTAAGTATGGCTCCATTCAACCCTCATTTCTTGGAGAACTGCTCTATTGCATGAACTCGTGCCAGGACCTATGAAGATGCACAAGGCAGGCTCCCAGCTGAGAGTGAACAGCTGGAACAAGACAACGGCCTCTAAGCATTTTCTAAACCCAAGATCCAGGGCGCCGTGATGCAGAACTCTAGGGGGCACACTTCACACCATAGACATTAGAGATGTCTCCAGAGGGTGCTCCCAACATGGAATGGTTGCTTATGATGCCTGGCAGCTGTGCTACCTGGAGCTCCCACAGGAACGTGAGTAGCTAATGAAGGCAGAATTCTGGTTCCCTCTTTGGACACACATGGATCCCAGTAAGGCACTGGCCACCTGCAGTCCAGCTTTATCTCACTTCACTCATTCCAGAAACATGAGCTCACTACACTGTGAGCTCCTGGCAGCATTTTGATACTGAAGATGAACATATAATATATGGTGCATATAATGTAAGAATTATATGCATATAAGAATTACATCAGATTCTATTATATGTTTTTCTCCTTTTCCTGTTCACTTCCTGTATTAGTTATCTACTGCT
The DNA here is from genome assembly GCF_964341445.2 of Mesoplodon mirus. NCBI lineage: Eukaryota > Metazoa > Chordata > Mammalia > Artiodactyla > Ziphiidae > Mesoplodon > Mesoplodon mirus. The sequence goes on along the minus strand of NC_138988.1, from coordinate 76,276,741 downwards.
ATATGACAGATTATCCCAAAACACAGAGGCTTAAAACAGAAAAAAAAAAATTACATCAGAACAACAGATATAAGCTAGGACCACCCCAAGCAATGGAAAGTGTGCCCCTCCCACCCCCTCCCACTCACAACTTCTATTCCTCCTGTATCCCCCTCGGGGCTGGCAGAGAACTTTGCATATAGGAAATATTGAGAATATTAAATATTCCTTGCTTGATGGATTTACTTCCCTCTTAGCAGCTGACCCAAGTACAATCGTCGTCTGAGACCATCCGGCTTTATAGCACCAAAGAAGCAGTAGCCTGCTCAGGGTCTCTGCGTTGAATTAACTTCCCTGGTAGACAGAGCAAAACCAGGTTGCAGGTTGCTTCCACACCCAGAGAGCACAACAAAAGGGCACACATCCAACTCGCCCCACACCCCAGGGGTGGTCAAGGGGCAAAGTCATGGCCCTGCCCTCCAACATGGAGCCTTGAGAGGGGATTAGTTCCTGATGTTTAGGTCGAACTGGGGGAGACGGGAGGGGGAGTTCCACTTCCCTTGCAGAACATAGTAGAATAACAGGAGAGCACTGGCAGAGTCGCCAATTAATTTCTAGTTCCATGAACTTTTGGACCAACGCGTGGCCCTGAATCCACAGTCAGTTGACCAAGACAGTGAAGCCAGTGAAATCGAGACTTATTACCTGTCTGTACTTCTCAATACAATTTTGCTAGTTGCCAGGTCCCCAAGTGGCTCCTCCCACTAGGAACTTCCTCCACTGGCCGCAGGGCTTTTCCTGCACTCGCCTCCGTATCAAATGGTGCCTGTCCTACGTACGTTAATGCCCTTTACCGTGGACCCTCCCCCTTCAAAATATATAAGCCTGCTTGGATGTTGATGCCTGCTTATGGTAAAGCAGGCTGCCCCTCTCTGGTTAGCTGTTTCTTTTTGATGGGAGCCTCCTTGACCTGAAGGCATGTCTCCCAGGAGGAGAATTTCTATTTCAGGCCAAAGGGTAGTTGGACGTCTTTGAGCTCTTTAAAATTACATCCTATGTAAGTGGACACTTCTCGCCCGACCCACAAAAACACGGAGGACCGAGGCCAAACCCATCAGTAGCTGGAAAGTGGTGATCTGGGGCGATGGGCCGTGTTCTCTGGTTTTGTTTGTGACTTGCTCACAGCCCAATCTCTTGAAAATAGACCTGCTGCCATCTCTGTGGCTCACGTCTGTGTGACTGGTCTGGCCACAAAGCCCATCTGAAATGACAGACACTCGTACGGAGCAATGCAGGGGATCGGCCCCAATCGGGAACGCAGAGGGCTTCTTGGGGGTCAGGGGATGAGAGCACAGGCTTGTTGGCAGGTATTATGTTCCCTGGCAAGTCTAGAAGAGAAGTGAGGAGAGGGCAAGAAGCCCAAATGGCCAAGTGTCTCCAAAAGCTGGAGGGTTGAAAGGCAAGGAAGAGAGCTCTCTTGTCTTTTTTTCCTGGCTCTCCTCACATCTGTTTTCATTTTGCCAAATGTACTGAAATTAAAATGCTGATTAGAATTAGAGTCTCAGTTTGAGGCTTCAAACAGGACTCTCTCTCTCTACTTAGGGGACTGCATCTCATCAGCTACTCAGCAAGGAACACATGGTTCCCACTTGTGGGAACTGCAGCGCCCCTCACCCGTTGCAAATGCATCCAGGGACTCCGCCTATCTGCCCCAAGTTGATGCTTCCGGGGACCAGGAAATAACTGTCCCCTGCACCCCCTGAGAGCCCCGATTCCCTGAACTGTTGAAGATCGCCCCGTCAACCCCGGCACAAGACACCCTCAGCCCATCTTTCAGCGTCTCCCCGTTCCTGCTTCAGTGCCCTCCCCCAGGGCCTCCCAGGACACTGTCCCTCCCTCAGACCTTTTAGGGAGAAGGAACATTTGCTGAGTAGCAGGTACTCCACTCAGCACCTAACACTCACCATCACATTTCCTCTCCATGACCCAGATGCAAAGACGGAAGTATCTTTCTGATCACCCAGATGTCCTTGTGGGAGTGAAAATCTGAAATAATCTTGATAGCTCCAAAGCCCATGCTCATCTTAAATCCCTGTTTCCTACTCCCCCCGCCACTCAAAACTTAACTGTCAGCCTTTCTAAACCCTTGGCATCTAGCTTTCTGATAAATAAAAGGCAGTAAGTGCTTAATTGTTCATAGCTGCTAATGGTTTCAAATGGCTTAAACACCTGCCCCTTTCTTCCTAGCTTTGTCCAAGATTGCTGACTTTCAGTTCTGGATACCCAGGTGGTGCCTCTCTCCCCACCTCCATCGCCCCCTCCCTTGTCTCTCTATCTGTTGGTGACAGACCCTCCGCTCTTCCCCAAAACCCAAACCCAACACCACATGAGGGAGAAGCCAGTGAACTTCGGTCCAGAGGGAGATGAGTGGAGACCAAGCAGGGCCCTTAGCTATTGCTGTCATGATGAACAGATCAAACATACTGTAGATTCAGGGATGTTTCCATCTCCCAAAGGCCTTCCCTCTGTAAAGAGCAGTCTGACCTGTGGGTTACGGGCCCTTGGTGCCCTCAGACTTATTGCAAACAGTTTGTGAATCCGTATATATGTCCAGCAGTGTTGATATGTCACATAAATGGATATAAACAGAGAATATAACATACCACTTCTCAAATGTATATAGACTAATAAAGCACAAATTCATTTAAAAGCACTTTGTACTTTCCAAGTATAGCTACTATTATACATATATCTGTGAAATGTTTTGAGCTTAAAAGAAGCCTACTGAAAAAGGTTAGGAGTCGTGGATTAAAATATTACACAAGCTTCATCCCAACCTCAGCATCCTCAGTTTATCGACCTTCAGTTCATTCAGCAGAGGTTTGCTGGGTGCCCACTCTATGCCAAATACCTTTCTAGGTGCTGGGGTGGTATCCATGAACATGGTAGACAAAAACCTCTGCCTTCGTGGAGCATACATTCTGGTAGGAGGAGATAGAAAATAAACAGGCAAAGGGTATTGTATGTTAGGTAAAAGTACATAAAAACAAAATAGGGCAGGATAAGGGGAATTGGAAGTTTAGGGTGGCAGGACCGCAGTTTTGAATGTGGCAGTCAGGTGGACCTCACTGAGATGTGGCTTTGAGTGCAGGACTGATTGATTACAGGCTTTCCAGCAACACTGTCAAGCCAAAGACTTCACTTTGGGTAGGCATTTCCGGATATCAGAAGGGTGCTAGGGAGATGTTAAGGGGCCCAGTGGGGGCTTTTAGAACCCCACAAATGTTCCTCACAGACCACCATGTAGGCACAGTCTGTCCTCAGCGCCTGGCCTCACAGGACATGAAGGGACTGAATAACTCTGGTCTTTCCATTACCTGAAAGGAAACAACAGAGCTCCTTCCTAAATACCCTTGTGGAGGAGAGCATAGGCCCCAACCTTATTCCTTGTGGTTCCTTTAGGCCAAGAGGCCAGACCCCTCACCATGGGGCCAGCCACACACAGGCAGGCCGCCCACCCCAGCACACTCTTGTTCCAGAACCACCTGCCCATCCCCCACTCCATTCTCAGCATCCTCAGTCTGTCTGCATTGCCTTGACCTTGACCAGCCTGGCACCACTTCCCAGCTTCCCACTGCTCTGACTAAGTCTAATGTGGGCCACACCCCTTTTTGCTCCTGACTGGTCAAGGGCAGATGCAAATACTACAACTCCAAAAAGCAAAGGTGTCTTTACAGGCCCCAGGCATTGAGAATCATGAGTATTCTGCACCTATTTTCCACTCCCGGGCCACCATCTTGTAGATTACCAGTAACACTTTCTCTTTGGAAGGTCTTCCTTCACCAAGAAACAAAGTCCCAATGTGCACCCATGAGAGGACAACAGGGGTGCTGGCTGTCACGTGACCCCCTCCCCCATGCTCCCCACGGCAACAGCAATTCAAACTGAGCCTCAGTAAATTTCCAAGTTACCTCCTGGGACCAATCAAACTCCGGAACTACTGATGCTCTGCCCACGAACACCAGGGGCCAGCCTCTTGCCTTATGCCCTTCATGTCAGATAATTTGCCAAAAGTCCTACTCATGGTCCCCTCCTCATGAATCAGGTGGGCTCTCTGGGCCCAGGGGCACCTCTCAGTGGCCCGGGGTGGGACCCATGTAGGGGGAGCGCTCAGATTTCTCCCTTTGGGGAAGGGAGCCAAGGCATGGAGTGCGTAAGGGGTCAGGAGCTCGAAAAATTCCTGGAACAGAAACAGCGTCCCTTCTTAGCCTAGGTTCCAATCCCCTCTCTGGCACATTTCAGTCCTGGTCTTGAATTTTTCAACACTTTTTTCCTTTATCATAATAACTATTGTCTTCTGGTCATAAAACATCAGGGCAGTGGTCACCTCTGGGAGACATACAATAGGGAGGTTCCGGGGTGCTGGTGAACATTCTGTTTCTTGACCTTGTGGTGGTTGAAAGGAAGTTGACTTCATAACCATTCAGTAAACAGATCATATATGTTTTATACTTTTATATATATTGTATTTATTACACATAAAAAAGATGCTGACATGAAGACATCACCTGGTCCTTGAAGGGCTGTGGTCTCCTTAGGGCCTCACTGGCATGTGCTCCTGACCAGACGCCCTCTCCTCTCTCTCCTCCCTCTCCTCCCCCTCCCCCTCCCTCACCTCTCCCTCCCCGCACTCCTCCTCGTCCTCCCTCTCCTCCTCCTCCTCACCCATCCTTTGCTGTTGCCTGCCCTTCTGGTTTCTCTTCCTCCCCACCTTCCTGCAGACATCACTGGTAGCCCGCAGTCATCCACGCCTGCCCTTTCTTTCTATCTTTGTCTGAGATTGCTGACTTTCAGTTCTGGGTACCCAGATGGTGTCTCTCTCCCCACCTCCATGACCCCCTCTCTCGTCTCTTTTTCTATCTGTCGGTGACAGACCTTCCCCTCTCCCCCCAAACCCCAAACCAACACCACATAAGGGAGAAGCAAATAAGCTTTGGTCCAGAGGGAGATGAGTGGAGACCCAGCCGGCTCCTTACCTATTGCTGTCATGATGAACAACAGATCAAACCTACTCGTGGACTTGGAAATGTTTCCATCTCCCAAAAGCCATACCTCTGTAGAAAAGACTAGAACTGATAGAGAGGCAAAAGGAAGACTCAAACAAATGAAAGTCACAGCACAATCTTGGAGAGGAAGATTCAATGTCAAAATAAAATGTCAATCTCTCCACAATTACTGTTTTAATTAAATGAATTCCAAAAAAAAAAAAAATGCTAGTGTGTATCTTTCGAACCAGATTATATGGTTCTAAATTTCACGTGGAGATAAAAACAAGTAAGAATAACAGACAACACTGAAAAGGAAGAGAGATGAGAAGGTCTTACTCTACCAGATATTAAAACATGTTCAGTGTTTTAAAGAACTGAGATACTGGCACATAAATAGATACACTGATGGAACAGAATAGAAAGACCAGAAATGGGTCCAAATAACGTAAGATTTGTTATGATAAAGGTGGCATTTCAAATCATTGATAAAGAAACTAGATTATTCAATAAATGGCATTGAAATATCTTGCTAGCAAGCTAGATAAAAATAAACTTGGATTCACTCAATTAGAAAATTCAAAATTGATCGAGGACTTAAAAGATAATAAAACTATAAAAGTGTAAGAAAAAGACATGGGAGAATTCTTTAAAAACCTTGGAGTAGAGAAGGCCTTTCTAACTCTATCAGAATATCCATATTATAAAGAGAAAGTTTGATTTGATTATGTGAAAATCAAAGCTTCTGCATGGCAAAAACAAACAAACAAACTAATCCTAAGCAGAAAAAAAAATTTTTTTAAGTCAAACCAGGAAGAAACGTTCACAACTTATCTCATTGACAAACAGCTGATGTCCATAATAAATAAAGACCTCCTGCAAATTAATAAGAAAAAGACAACGGGCTGGTGGTGGTGTGATAAATTGGGAGACTGGGATTGACATACATACACTCATATGTATAAAATGGATAACGAATAAGAGCCTGCTCTATAAATAAATAAATAAAATTCAAAAGAAAAAAAACGACCAACAACACAGCACAAAAACAAGTAAAGGAGAGAAACATACTTTTTTTTTAAAAAAAAGAACTACAAGTCTCTCTTAAGCATTTGAAAATACATTATAACCTCACTCATAATAAAAGAAATGTAAATTAACACTATTTCACTTTTTTCCTATCAGAATGACAAAAGTCTGAAAGTTTGAACACACATTCTGTTGGTGGAACTGTGCAGAAAATGGCACTCTCACATACTGCTGATAGGAATAAAAATTGTCGCAATAAACCCCTATAGAGGGCAATTTCACATCTATCAAAATATAAAATGTGTATATCCTTTGACACAGCAACTCCTCTTTTAGGGATTTACCCTTCAGGTATATTGAACACCTACAAAATGGCATATGTGGAAGATATTCACTGCATGATGATTTTTAATAGCAAAAGGTTAGAAAAAACCTAAATGTATATCAGTGGGGAACTAGTTAAACAAATCGTGGCATTCTTACAGTCTATACATCTGTTGAAAAGAGAGAGAGCAATCTTTATGCTCTTTATTATTGTATGGAAATACTTCCAAGATGTGGTAAGTGAAAAAAGCAGGATGCAGTATAGTGTCACACTATTCACAAGAAAAGCAAGGATAAAAATAATGCATATTTCAATTATCTCATAAATTTACAAAATAAAATCTGCATGGGAATAATGAACTAACAGCAGCAGTTACCTGTCAGATGGAAGGGTGGGGACATGGGTGGGAGAGTGCCTTTTTATGCTATACTTTTAAATATTTTTTAATGTTTGAACCCTATATATGTTATCTATTCAAAAAATAAACTTAAAACAGTACAGAAAGAGAAAAACAGAACCAGCACTTACGTGGCTTAGCTATAAAGGATGTGGCTGGCAAACAGGCACACCCCAAAGAGGGCCCCCAAAGCAGGTTGAGCAATGACAGTCTGGTTAGAACGAGGGACAGCTTTGGGGCAGAGGGTTCATTGGACACCTCATTCCGCCATGTTTAATTTTTTGCAAAGTCTCAGTGGTTTTATTGCCACTCAGCTTCCTACCCAGAGCACACCTAGAACCAGGCACATGAGTCCCCAGAGACACATTTCCATGGTCCTACCTCCCTGGTGCTGGGTGTCTTACCCAGGGCTCCCCTTGCCTTCCAAGGGTCCAAAGTTGGCCATGAGGCTAAGGATATGGAAGAAGGAGCCAAGATTTTCCTTGAAACTCTCCCTTCTTTCCTTCCTTCTACCCCACTGTCAGCCTGGCCCTCTACCTGGGTCTCTAAACCAGGTGGGTGGTCTCTTCATTTAGCTCTTATCGCCCTCTCTGTGCTTCCTCTTAACTTTCAACCATCCTGCTGCTTATTTTCTAGCGGCATGACCTTGGGCAGTTCACTGCTATAGTTTGCTTATCTGTAAAATGGGAAGCATGGAAACCAAACCACTTCCTAGGGTTGTTATGAAAAGCAAGTGATAGTATATAACTGAAGGGGCTCTTTTGATGTAAAGGGTTACATTCAACAAATCAATTAATGCTAGCAACCAACTAGTAAGCCTCCAAATCTTGGTGACTTAGCACAATAAAGGCTTATTTCTCACTCAGGAAAATTCCAGTGCCAGTTGGGCAGCCTTTCTCCATCTCGCAGTTAGCCTACCTGGACCACGTGGTCTCCAGGGTTGCCATAGCCTTTGGAGAAACCCAAAGAAATCTCATCTTTGTCCTCTCTGCAAACCCGCAGGATGTCAACACATCATCTGTTTTCCCTCCACCGCTTCCCACACAGGAGCCGGGCAGCCTTGCTGGGCGAGGAGGGAGGGGTCAGCAGCCAAGATTCCCACCTGAGTGTGGCGCCAGGTGAGCCCCTTAATTGGCTCTACCTGGGGTAAGGCACTGCCGGGGAGGCCAGCAAAGTGGACAGGTGCGTGGCACCAAGAACCAGATCAGCAGGCACAATGTTGTAGGGACCAGAGTGAAATGGAGCCACTGGGTCTCTGCCTTTTGCCCCTGACTCCTCGGCTGTCATCGAGCCCAGCTTCCCCGGTGACTGTACCAGGCATCCAGCTGTTGGAGATACCTTGCCACTTGGCATTTGTGTAGGACCGTGGGGTCCATGAGGGGCTGTCACACATCTCATTCTCTTTGCCTCAAAACTCCCCTTGTAGGTGGCCTCCTGCAGCCTTTACTGAGAACCTAGCCAGAGGAGCCAGGAGAAGTTTGGGGGTCAGGGAGTCTTTCTTTGGGGTGTCCCTGCCTTTCTCTGGGAAGGTCACTTTTCCATTTTGAGGCCAACATGGCAGTGAGGGTGAAAAGCAGGAAGACAGCACATCAGGGAGATGAAGCAGAGAAAACCAAAGCAAATTCTGTCCCCACCCCCAGCTCCAGTCCTCACATCCCTTCCTTCCCAGAAGAGCCTTGCAGAGGAGGAAAGACATGGGCAGAGAAGGGCGTCCTCCCCGGGGCTCCCTGCAGCTGCCAGCTGCCCGCTGCACGGCCAGCTGCGAGGGCTGCTTCCTCTCCTGTGGGCACGTCCTCGCCATGCTTCCCGGGAGGGTGGTACTTTCAGTCAGCCACGCCGGGGAGGAGCCCCCTCCACATGCCAGGTGGCCCTCACCAACTTCCTGGGGCCTGGACCACCCGGGCCCTCCCCTAATAGCCAAACAGAGGGCTCCAGTCTCATCCCGTGTGAATGTCGGAGAGCAGCTCTGCCCCCTGATCCAGAGACTCCTGGGAGGTGTCCATCCCCAGGGTCGCACTTCCCGTGGCTGCTGTCCTCCTTCTGTGTCCTGACATGACCCCCATGGCTCGTCCTCCCTTCCTCAGGGTACCACGAATCCACACCTGCTCTTGTGGAAAAGATCAAGCCAGGAACCCACATAGCAGCCAAGGTGAAACCTCATTGCTCTGGAGGACCCGGTGCCCAGCCAGCCACCAACACAGACACACACACTCACACTCACACACTCACGCACACTCAAAGCAGACTCACTTGGGAGCTGTCTTCCTCCTCGGGCCTGGCTCCATCTATCCTGCCTCCTGTCAGAGCCCTGTCTCTGTGGCCAAATCTTCTCTCCTTTCTAGGACCCCTAACACACCTCCCCCACCTGCCAAGGACAGGTTACAAAGTCGTAGTTTCTTTATCACCTGGAGTGTTTTCTCTTGCAAACATCACAAGGAGGCAGAATCATGCGGTGGAGAGGAGCAGGGAGAGCCTGGACGCCCCCCCTCTGGGTTTCATAGCCCAGCTCTGCCACTGGCTGGCCATAGAACTCTGACAGTGACAGACCTCTCTCAGCCTCCTCATCTGTAAAACCAGGACAATGCTATTACTTACCCCACAGGGTAACCACCGTTTGAGGACTGAATGGTGTAATGCATGTAAACCACTGTAATGGTTTGAATGGTGGCCCCCAAAAGACGTGCCTACATACTAATCCCCAGAATCTGTAAACACGGATTTATTTAGAAAATGGGTCTTTGCAGATGAAATTAAGTTAAGGATCTCGAAACAAGGTCATCCTGAATTACCCGAGTAGACCCTAAATCCAATGACAAGTGTGGATTTACGGCTGGTTCTCTTACAGGCAATTTTTTTTTTTTAATTTATTTTATTTTTTTGCTTTATAACAAATTTAATCAGTTATACATATACATATGTTTCCATATCCCCTCCCTTTTGCGTCTCCCTCCCACCCTCCCTATCCCACCCCTCCAGGCGGTCACAAAGTACCGAGCTGATCTCCCTGTGCTATGCGGCTGCTTCCCACTAGCTATCTACCTCACGTTTGGTAGTGTATATATGTCCATGCCGCTCTTTCACTTTGTCACAGCTTACCCTTCCCCCTCCCCATATCCTCAAGTCCATTCTCTAGTAGGTCTGTGTCTTTATTCCTGTCTTACCCCTATGTTCTTCATGACATTTTTTTTTTCTTAAATTCCATATATATGTGTTAGCATACAGTATTTGTCTTTCTCTTTCTGACTTACTTCACTCTGTATGACAGACTCTAGGTCTATCTACCTCATTACAAATAGCTCAATTTCATTTCTTTTTATGGCTGAGTAATATTCCATTGTATATATGTGCCACATCTTCTTTATCCATTCATCCGATGATGGACACTTAGGTTGTTTCCATCTCCGGGCTATTGTAAATAGGGCTGCTATGAACATTTTGGTACATGTCTCTTTTTGAATTATGGTTTTCTCAGGGTATATGCCCAGTAGTGGGATTGCTGGGTCATATGGTAGTTCTATTTGTAGTTTTTTAAGGAACCTCCATACCGTTCTCCATAGCGGCTGTACCAATTCACATTCCCACCAGCAGTGCAAGAGTGTTCCCTTTTCTCCACACCCTCTCCAGCATTTATTGTTTCTAGATTTTTTGATGATGGCCATTCTGACTGGTGTGAGATGATATCTCATTGTAGTTTTGATTTGCATTTCTCTAATGAGTAAAGATGTTGAGCATCCTTTCATGTGTTTGTTGGCAGTCTGTATATCTTCTGTGGAGAAATGTCTATTTATCAAACCTGGTCTTTAACCATTGGGTTGACCGGCAGTGAGGGGCCTCTGCAGGAGCCCCAGAGAGGAGTGATGTGGCAGAGGGAACAGAGAGGGATGAAGGAGAGATCTGGTGAGGTAGGGTTTGGTTCCAGGAGGCCACACTGCCCATTCATCTGGTTACTCAGACTGAAAGACCCAAAGCCGTCATTGATTGCTCCTTTCCTCACAGCCCATGCTCAACCACCAGTAAATTCCATCTTCACCTTTCCCTCCTTCTCCCAGGACTGTGCTCCCCATGGCAGTCAGATCATGCCACATTCTTGCTCAAAAGCCACCGAAGACTCCTAACTGCACTTGGAATAAAACCCAAAGTCCTCCCCATGGTCCAGAGCCCCTATGCGGCCCAGCCTGCAGCCACTCACTAAGATATCTCCTCATTCTCCCACTCACTCAGCCCCAGCCAGACAGTCCCTCGCTAGCCTCTCTGTCTGGAATTCTCTTCCTGCAGTTGCTCTGTTTGCTCCACTCTCTCCTTCAGTCTCTTCAGAAAAGGCTTCCTGATGAGAAGGGATTAATGCTGAGATCCTAAAGAAAAACCATGGAACCTGCCATCTTGGATGGCTTCGGGAATTTAGTCTCGTTGCTTTTGAATCATGTCGCCTGTGGCAGGATTAGTAGTGTTAGAGGGAGCAAAAGCTTTCCTGGATGATGTCAGGACTGTGGGGCTGGGGGCCTGAGACCAGAGAGAATGGGAGGTCATTGCCTGTGTGGGACGTCTCAGCAGGAGCCCCTCTGTTCTAACTGCCTCAGACCCTTCCCCTCGGCTGATGGGCCTGATCCACAGACCAGGCTGCATGTGTGGCTGCGCGGTCGGGTGACAGAGGCACAGGGAGGTGAAGTGATTCCTCCAAGGCTTTCTTGTTCCCAGTTCAAGTGCACTCATCATCCTTGGGTGTTTAAAACTATGAGCACTGGACAGGAAAAAGTAAATAAATCTTAATAAGAAATGATATGTACACAGTGCTTTGTCCATTGCTATTCATTTATAACTACGTTAACTTATTATGTTGTGGGTTTGAAGCAGTCATTCATTAAGTGGACCTTCACTGGCCACCTACAAACCATGCGGTCAGGTGCCGTGCTAGGCAGCAGCTACTCACTGTGCGTGCTCAGGATGTGCCCAGGCGTATCCCATGGGGCTCAGGGTGGGGCTTCTCAGTCTGCAGGGCTGGGGTGGTGGGGCAGTGGGCCTGGAGAAAGGAGGGCTTTCTGGGCTAGCTGCCTGGAGCTGGTGAGAACCACAGCCCCTGTGGAGCTCTTCATCATCTGCTAGATGAAGGGTCTTCACAGCCCGTCTCCATCCACTCACAGCCAGCATCGCACTGAGCTCTCAGGAGGCCTCCTGCAGGATGCTGGGCCCAGCCAGCTGGCAGCCAGGCGACAGCAAGTATGGCGACAGTCTCTTGGCAGTGGGCAGGGCCGTGGTGATGTAAAGCATCTCCACGGAGCAACCTGTGAGTCACCAGTGTGCCCCTCCCCCCCCCAGTCTTCCACCTCATCATCCCCCTTACAGGCCACCCATGATGTCCTAGAAATGCCAGCTCTTCTATTTTCACTTTTTCCCTAAAGACAGAAGAAAAAAGACAAGAAGTTGGAAAAGCAAAGGGTCAGGTAGTAAGCAGGGAGGTACCATTGGGAGGAGCCAGACAGGGTGGGAGCAGAAGGCTTCAGGGACAAGGGACCTTCAGCCCCACCTGTGCTGACAGGAACCCCCCAGAACCCCCAGGCCAGACCCGGAAGGGGCTTTAAACACCATCTCACCCAACCTTGGTTTTGAGTCAACTGATGTTCAAAGAGGTTAAACAAGTTGCCCGTGTTGGTAATTAAGTCAGATTTGTTCTGGCCTTAGAGAATGGAAGAGAAGGTTGAAAAAATAGTTACCTTGGACAGAAGGCCTGTGTTTTAAGGCACTCAACCATATAATGACACCTAATCATTTACCTGTGATCAGTCTCCGTCTGGCTTCCTCTAAGCAAGTCTAAGTGCCTTAAGGGCGGGCTGTTTCCAAGAACCTCTTGTGTCACAGACACCCAGGAAGCACTGGCTCACACAGGTGAACAGAGGGAAAAAAGAACAGAAGAGGAAACCCAACCAATGAACAGAATAAATGATGGGCAAAGAGACACCTCCTAAGGCGCCTGCAGCTCACTCCTGCTGAAAAGTCAAAGCAAAATGAAAAAGCAGTGTGGTTTACAGATAGAACAAACTAGTGGTTACCAGTGGGGAGAGAGAAGCAGGGAGGGGTCATATAGGGGTAGGGGATTAAAAGGTAGAAACTCTTAGGAATAAAATAAGCTACAGGGACATATTGTACAACACGGGGAATATAGCCAATATTTTACAATAACTATAAATGGAATATAACCTGTAAAAATTGTGAATCACTATGTTGTACACCTGTAACATATATGATATTGTACATCAACTATACTTCAATAAAATTTTTTAAAAACAATTTTTAAAAAATTGTTTTAAAAAGCAGCATTCTTTAGTGGAAAAACACAGAATCATAAAGAATGATAGTCACATTATTAATAATATCAAGAAATGTACGCACACAGTTTAGTCACAGAGCCTCTCCATCACGACCAAGGACCGCCGGCCAGGGCCAGTTGCAGGCAATGCCCAACAAACTCAATTTCCACACCTGCCTTGAATGAAAAACAGCATTTTTCAGTGCCTGCTTCGTGTTCATCAGACTCTCCAGGGGACGTGAGAAGCTTGGAAAAAGCAGGATCTAAAATTACCACTGATTTTTTTTTTTGAAGTCCCTATTTCATTTATTCTGAAATTTCAAGAGAGGGCACAAGACTTTTTTAACACTCATCAGGAGGGGGTCCAAGTTGGAAAGGCTGAGACATCCCACAAATGTGTCTGCTTCTGCTGGGGGCACGCTCCCCACTCCCTCATGTCCCCAGAAAGAATGCAGAAGGGGTGAGCTGGGGTTTCCTTTCCTCACTGTTCTCCTTGCGAGGGTAACAAATAGTCCTCCAGCTGTGTGAGAAAATCACTTTCATCTTCCTCATTTTATTTGATCCTTGTAAGATCTCTATGAGCCAGGCAGGAGCCCAACTTAATTCTACAAATACTCCTTGAGGGTGACCATGAGAGGCATGGCGCTCAACAGACAAGAAAACTGGGCCCTAAGAGTTTAACAGTTCTAACTCTGAGTCTAAAAGGTGTTATTGAGGCCACTCCCTTCCCAGATGAAGAAATGAGGCCCAGACAGGGAAACAGGTTGTTCTCTGTCACCCAGTTGATGCTGAAGCTGAGACCAGAACCCAGGTCCCCCAAAGCTTCACAATCCAGTGTTCTGTCACCACATCACACAGCCCCTCCAGGGGTCCCCTGCCCTAGAGGGGAAGAGGGAGGAGGAACAAAGGAGGAAACTAACACCGACTGAGCACTGGATCTGCCATTTACTGGAGACGGTCTCTAACCCCAGTCTTTGCACTTCTGTACTGACTCGGAACTTCCCTGTGAGTCAATTCACCCCACCTTCTAAGCACTGTGAGTCTCAGAATCCCAGGATGTCCTGGCTCTTCATCTGTAAATGACCATAACCCCGCGTGCTGCCCAGGGTTGTAGCGAGGATCAGTGACCTCAGGTCTTAAACACCCACCCTCCCCCTGTGGACTGCCAGATGTCTCCTTGCCCTTATCTTGCATCCGAATTACAGAGATGGGGCGTGCCACTGCTGATGGTGACATCAAGGTCCCTGACTCCCAGCGGAGGGCCCTCATCCCAAGCTGCTGGGGGACCAGACTGCAATGAGCCGGGTTTTCCCTGTGTGAGAGCACAGGGGAATTCTAACAAGAAACAGAGCCCCACTGTCCCCACACAAGTCAACTTGGAAAGCAACCACTGCCCAATTAGGCCTGGCATTTTATTTTCAACATCAGATTTTATTTGTGAGGTTTGCTTCTTTCTCCATCGTCGAGGTCTGTCTCAGGCGCTTGCGACTGCTTTTAGGGCTTGGGATTTCTGCTGAGGCCCCAGAATAACAGGAGCAAACATCCTGCGGGCACAGAAGTTCAGGCTCTGATACCAGCTCTGGGGCCATTTCTCACTTGCGCACCTCATTCCCCAGCCCACTGATACAAGAATGTTCCCCGGCTTGCTAGTTTGGAGTTCGTATTCTTTCCTTAAACCACCCTCTTTACGCTTCCTTCTAGATCTGCTGGGTGGGAACTTGGTGCAGTTCATCGCAAACAGGAAGTTTCCAGATGTCAAAAAATTGTTCTCACTTCACTGTCTTCTTAGAATATGGGTGAGGGGGATCCAGATGGTCATAGGGCAGCTGGGCAGTACAGCCGGGAGGGTACTGGCCATGGGGTCCGGCCGTTGGGCTCTAATCCCAGCCTTGCCACTTTGCTGTGTGGCCTTGGGTAAGTTACTTCTCCTCTCTGGGCTTCAGTTTCCTAGTTTATAGCCTATCCTGCTTGTTGGAGGTGAAGTCTGGGGGGCCTGTCTGCTCCGAGTTCGTAAGACTCCAGGGTCCCCGAGAGCCAGGACTCAGGAACCAGAGACATCTTGGGGGAGCCACTTAACCTCTCAGTGTCTGGGTAACACTGAAATGGTGATAATAAAATGCCTGCTTCTTTGGGGGTTGAGAAGAGTAAGTGAATTAATCCATGCAAAGTGTTTAGAACAGTGCTTGGCACACAAGAGGCACTAAAGATTAGCTTGTACTTTGGTGACTTTGACAAGGGTTGTGTCTAACTCATCTTTGTGTCCTCAGCACCTGGTGAAAGGAGCACTGAACGAGAGAAGAAACCAAATATATGAAAGGGGAGGGGCGGTTCGGGGGGGGGCAGCTGCTCTGTGGAGCGGCAAACAGATTCCCTGCCCCTGGCCCTTTGCAGTGTCTGCGTCCGCATGGTTGGGGGTGGAATGTAATGTCCCCAGCCCCTCCCCACTTCTGGAGCCCCAGGAAAGCCTGGCCTCTGACTCCCAGTCTGTGGTAGCCGCAGCACAAGCCCGCCCCCCAACTCAGCCCACCTCAGTTGCCCCTCCGTCTCCTTTCATCCCATACATAGTTCATCTTCAAACTCAAGGGAAACAGTAGTCAAAAAAGAAACAGCCCTCCGCCCCTCAGCCCCCGGCCAGTAATCTGAGCTGCAGAAGGAAAGGGGCAATTATGGTTTGGGATTTCTCCCCCTCCTTTTCCAGCTGCTTGACTCAACTTTTCATCTTTCTTCTGCCTTTGGAGAGCTCAACATTGAGCTCGAAGGGGCTGCATTCTAGGGGTGGTTGGACGTGGGGACACAGCAAGGCCCTCCATCCACCTCCTCCTGCAAAGATGGGGCACAAGAGCGGCAGCCCTGGGGGCCCTAGTGCCCCTCTGCTGATCCACCGCCGGACCACTCTCGCCAAGCACCTGGCAGGCTCAGCCCTCTCGCAGAAGGAAATTTATTAGCCAAGGCTGCAGGGAGGGCTGGGGTTACTAAGACTTCATTACTCTTACAAAATATACTGTGGGACGTTTACTAGTGTCCCGTGAAGTGTGCCCATAAATCAGGGGCTCCGCGGCGTTTGTCATAAGAAATGAGGAAAGTGCGTCTGCTCACGCTCACCGTGGCCTTGTCGTTGACCCCGACCCTGAGCAAGGCCGCGGCACTGGGTACAGCCCCGCCACTGGCCGCCCTCAAGGGCATCCTCCCGGCCTCAGGGCCGGACACAGATCTGTCCCAGCTTGCACGGTCTGAATGAAAACGTCGTCCAGTTTCAAATCCACACATATCACACGTTGAATCTCTCCTGGAAATAATATTTCCTCTGCCAATTTTATTCCCCCGGCCCTAGGGACCTACAAAACTTCTGTGCAGCATGATCCTGTTTCTAATATATACATATATGAAGGAAATACACCCGAAGGTTAACAGTGATTCTCTCTGGACAGTACAATTGCGGGTGATTTTTATTAACTTCTTTATACTTTCCCGGATTTTCCACATTTAAAAAAAAAAAATACGTGCGACTTTCATGATCAGAAAAATGTTAGTTTTTTTAAAAGTAAATTTAAGAACAAATCATGGGGAAATATGAATATGTTCATGTTATTTACCGAAAAATAAGGTAAAATTATAAACAACCTACATGTGTGACCATTATTTCACATTACCAGACAGAACATCACACAGCCACTTAAAATACTGGCTTTGAAGAAGCAAGGAAATGCTTATGATTTAATGCTTACGGGGGAAAAAAAGGCAAAAAACAGGCCATTTTTGTATGCATGTGCTGATGAGTAGTATATAAAAATTGTACATAAGAAAAATGCCTAGAAAAAAATATTATTGTATTAAGGTGTGGGCTTCTGAAATATTTTCTTTTCCTCTTCTCTGTTTTCCAAATTCTGTGTAATGTGGTTATACTTCTTCTGTAATGTGTAAGTGTTTGAAAAGAGAAAAGAAAATGCAATTCGGGTCTGGGGCCCCTGCTTCCCCCCTCCCCCCCCATGGCTCAGTACCACACACGTGTTCTCACCCCACATTAAAACGTGAGGCCCGGGGTGCCGTGATGGGTTCAGTTCCGTTGCGACAATCTGGGACGGTCAGCTCCACCAATGAACTTTTTATGGAGTTTCTGACTTTGAAGCTAAGTAATGAGACTTGGCCCCCGACCAGGCCTTGACATGTTCAAAGTGGTCTCCCCCCATCAATTAGCTAATCCGAGGCACCCGAGGTGGGCAGGCAGGCAGGGCAGGCGGGTAGCACAGTGAGACCCCGGTTTCTGGTAGGTGTCCCTGCCAGAGGCCGGGCCAGGAGTTTGAGGGTCCCACTCTAGCCTATGGCCAGACCCCCTCCCCCAGCTCAGCAGCCTGCGTGCACAGACCCCTTCCTCCTGTCTTAGATTAGGGGGCAACTCCAGAGAGGGAGGGAATTCTCAGGGCTCTGAGCTGGTCTCTATCAGAGAAGTGCTTCGTTTGGAAAGGAAACGTCTGTTTGAAGGAAACAGGCCGGTCTCGAGCGCCCCCTGGCTGCCCAGGATGTCCACTGTGGCAAGCCACCATCCCACACCTTAGCACAGGGAAGAGGGCCAGCACTGGTCTCTCCTCAAAGCCCCTGGGAGTTTTCTAGATGCTGGGTACCAAGGAGTTCTCCCTCACGCCCACCCCAAGTATTTAAAAGTAAATGGACCTGCTTCAGTGAAGAGATTCCTCGACCTCAAGAGAGGGGTGTGTTTTGCTAGGTCTGGCTTTTTGGTGGTTGTCCCCACCTTAATTCTTTGTAAGTAGTCACTCTCTCCTGACCTGATGGGCGTGGGGCAGGTGAACCTCTGGCCCACCCCAGTCATCTCCCTTCACTCCACATTTTGAATGGATCTCACAGCATTTGGAATCTCAATGGCATTTGGTTTTGATTTTTAACAGGAGGGGGAAAAAAAAAAACACTTTGCCTTGAAGCAATGCGTTCTCTTGGCAGCTCTAGGGAGCCTGGCAATGTTGAGACCTTTCCTGGCAGCGCTAAGAAGATGAGCTGGTTGGTTGTGGTGTGTTTAGAAGTTTAGAAGCAAAAAGAGCACGGGTTTGCGGGAGGTGGGTCTGGACGGGGTGGGGGGGGCGGGGGGTGACAGGACCTCCAGATCGGTTCTCTTCTCTACTGTAAATTACAAGCCTGCTTTTTTTAATTTCCTTTCCCAGAACAATGTTATTCATTCAATTCCAAAGTAAACATTGGGCTTAGATACTCAACAGTTTGGGAGAACAAACTGTCCTCGTTGTTAAGGTCTCTACCTGTCAGGGGCTGATTAAACCCATATATCTTCATGGCAGCCATCGACAGCCGTCGGGGGCTGTGAGGAAGGACCGGGCACCAGCCCCCCATTCCCCCACGGGCAAGGGCAGCCCCTCGGTGCCAGCCCTGGGCTCGGGGCTTCCCCTTTCTCCCGGGCGGCTACAGTAGGGTGTCTGTTCAGGGCTCCGGCCTGACCCTGAACCTCTGGGATAAGGGGACAGATCAGAGGAAGTGCTGAGGCCCAGAGGGCACCGGGAAAAAGAAAGGAGGAGGGGAAAGTGGTGTTTGAACCGCCTTCAAAGTGATAGATGTTTGTACTATAGAAAAGCTGATTTGGGGAGAAATGCAAGCCTTGGGTGGTAAATCATGCGATCCGAAGTCGGAGCTAAGAATATGGAAGCCCATTTCCTTTCTCCTAGGGGAAGGCTGCTTAATTAAGAGATCTCCGGGTACTCGACTTCCTCATAAATTTTAGAGAGCTGTAAAACTCAGAGTGTGTGTGTGTGTGTGTGTGTGCTCTCATGTGCGCAGGGTAGGCAAAGAAGAGCACGTTTGGAGCTCTGTTCGGAATGGCAGGCACACCACAGCTCGCCCTTTGGTGCCTCAGTTTCCCCACGTGGGGAATGACAGTCACATGCTGCATCTCACACCCCAGCTCTCAGTAAGCATCAAGGTACTAGGCTGGAAAGCTCCTGGCGCTCTGATTGCTGAGTGAACGGATGGGAGGGGGCCGGGCACCCACAGGGAGAGAAGGGAAGGAGGGTTTGACCCCACTGCCTGTGTTGGGTGGGGTGGACCCCGAGCCTGGTCCCAGGCCCCAGATGACAGTTTCAGATGACAGGGAGCAAGGCTTCCCTCCGCCCCAGCCCTGATCCCAGGGATGCTGCCGGCTCTTGGGTGAGACTTCCTCGGAAACCCGTGGCTGGAATCTTAGGTTTCCTGCTCTCCTCTGAGGTTAATTTCCCAAGTACAGTCCGTTTCTCTTCCCGAAGAACTTGTTTCCCCCTTGGCTTATCTGATGGGGGAACCTCGGAGCAGCCTGTCACCTGTCATTTTCCGAAGTGAAGGTTAACAGTTGGGGAGCTGCGAGGGGGTATCCTGAGGGGCCAGTGATGCCACCCGTTGTGGGGGCAATGCAAGCGAGATATAGGAGGCCCAGGAAGGGAAGAAAAGCCATCTCTCCTTGAACAACTCAAGCTAAGCCAAGCTTGTGCTGGCATGGAAAGAAAATCCTCTTATGTGGCATGTTCCCTCCATAGCGCACTTCAACTCTCATTAACTTGGATCCCACAGCGTCCCAGAGGACGGAACACGGAAGGCCAGAGTATTGTCCCACGTTGCAGAGGGACAGCTCAGCTGAGGAAACAGAAAGTAGCAGCCTGTTGTAGATCATGCTGACAAGTTGGTAAATCCAGTCCCCTGACCCACTTCCGCCAGGCCCTTGTCATACGCTGGGTCAGCCAGTGTCAGCACAGTGTCAGCTTGCAAGGGCTGGGGTGATGCTTTGTTTCCGGACCGCTCATTAAGGGAATTGTAAGACAGGATGCGACAAATGCACGGAAGCTGCTGACTTCCGTGGCTCCGATGCCCTTGACGTAGGGCGGATCCCTGGCAGTGATTCCCAGTGTCTGGGATGGTTTGGGTGCCCCCTGGACTCCCAGCCGACCTGCTTAGTTCCTTTAAGCCCTAGATTCCATTTAGTGGGGAGCGCCGGTGAGGATCAAATTAGGCATGTCTGTGAGCATGCCAGGCGAGGTTGGTCTCCAAGGACAAACTGGTTTCACTCTTCCAGAAAATGGGAACACACATCTGAGCCAAACAACTGGCATGCTGCAGCCCTACCCTAAGCCTTACTTGTTGAGGAAACAAGATAAGAATGCTGGCACTTGGTTTGTTCATGGGGCTCCTTCCTTCAAAGAAAATAATGCCAAGGAGACAGAGAATGGGGATCCAAACGCTGAAGTGAGGTCTGGTGCCACAGGAAGAGAGTTGAGGTTTCCAGAATATTCCAGCCTGAAGCGTGCTCTCCTTAGGTCCACAGTCCCATCATATTATTGTTGATTTTTTTTTGTTTTGCTTATTTGGTTTTTTCTACAATAAATATGCATTATATTTATATACGTACAAATATGTATAATGCATGAAACAATAAAATGTTTGTAAAAGAAACCTCACATATAGAGCCCATAAGACCCCTAGTTCTTTTCCTTTCCTTGCGCTCAGGTGCCTTATAAAGTAGGTTAAAGTTATGAAAACTTTGTTTAGACAGACCTTTTGGAAGCATTGTACGGTTTAATTGATGAAGGTATACTGACCATCTCGCCTGCGTTGGGCGCTGCACCATCTTGTGGTGACACGGAGGTGAATAACTCACCCGCCCTGATCAACACCACACCACTTAAAACAGAGCCCTGAACGTTCTTTACACCTTCTGCCTCTAGAACGTGTGGGAGACCTAAAGACCCACCCCAGACTTCTGCCTGGCCAGTGAAATGTGCTGGATATAGGCCTGGACCAGGAGTCAGAGAGGAGGACTACAGTCCTGGCTGCGTAACTCTCTGTGTGACTCTGGACAAATCCCTTCCCTGCTCTGGGCTTCAGTTTCCCCATCTGCACCACAACAGGTTGGCCTATAGGATTCCCAAGCTTCCCTCCAGCTGTGTGGTCCTGGGATCTGAACCTCTTCTGGCCCAGGTCTGTCCTGGAATCCCCCATCCCCTGTCGTGTGCTGTCTGGGCCTAGGGCTCGCCTCAGTGTCCCCCTCCACCCCCCAGCTTGTCCGCACCGGGGACCCAGGTGGTGTGGCTGGCTTTCCTGCTGCTCTGCGTCCAGAGCACACAGCCTTTCCAGAAGGTGAGGGATGGCCTGTCCTCCTCCCCTGGCCTCCTTGCTGTCTCCAGCCCTTTGTGCAGAACGACGAAGGTGAAAAGCAGTACAAAGAAGACCCAAAACACACACATTTGAAGGAAATATGCATCAAAGGCAGAGAAGGATGGGTGCCCAACTACAACACACTTGGCTGAATTATGGGCCAAAGTTTCAACTAGACATAGGCCCCCGTTTTCCATATCTGCATGAGAAATAAAAGATGCCTGTTCCGAGCTGATATTTGCCCCCTAACGTTTAGCAGTGTGTCCCTCTGAATGTACACACCTACCCAAATTCACTGTATCTACATATCGACATCAGTGGAAAGTTCTCTGACCTAGAAAACCTGCTTCAGGTCCCTCTACTGACCAACTGGTGACTTTGAGCCCATCACCACCACTCTCAGGGCCTCAGATTCTCCTTTACACACTGCAGGAGCCCCACTACATCCTCCCTACATGGATCTCCAAGGCCCTTCCAGCCCTGACTGCTGGGATGTACAGGGCTGCAGGTGAGCCTGGCTCTGGTGGCACCACAGCCCCAGGGCATGGAGCAATGGCCCCAGCTGGCCTCTGAGGTAGTGACCGGTCACCGCTGGGTGGCATGGTGACATGATTCAGGGCTCTGCTGTCTTCTGTTCTGCATATTTTGGAGGCCTCTCTGAAGATCTTTGGGGTAGCCAGCAACGCCCCATACCTTCCTCTGATCCCTATGGAAACAATGTGGCCACATCGAAAGGCCTTTGAGAGAGAGTTAAGGCTCCATGTGGGCCCCGCCAGTATCCCAGAGGCCCAGCTGACCTCCCACAGCTCGATTTGCCATAGACGAGCCCAGGGTATGCCTTCTGTTTCCACGCAACTATTAGCACTGCCTCAGCTCACACTGAAGTGTGATCCACTTTGAAAGATAAATATCTGGTGACCCTGCCCTTGAGGTAGGGTGGCCTTCCCAGAAGCAAGAGTCTGAATCTCACCTCACCAAGTGTGGGTGTACAGACCCACTCTAGGCCAAAATGTGAGAAACACTATAGGGGTTAGGGTCTTCTCGTGTCCCCCACCTAATTTGCAGCAGCCCAGTCTGAGGCATTGTTTCACACCCTTCCCAGTCATCGGCATCTCAGATTTACACATTCTCCTAGAACCAGTTCTCAAAGTATTGGTTCCCGGACCAGTATCGTCAGCATCACCTGGGAACTTGCTAGAAATTCAGGGTCCCCAGATCTATCAGATGAGGAACTCAGGTGTTGGGGCCCAGCAAACTGTGTTTCAACAGACCCTCCAGGGGATGCAGACACCTATAGAAGAATGAGAACTGCTGCCCTAGACAATGTGAGAACTGACCTCAAAATTCCCCAGGCCTGTGCTCCCTCCACTTCCTGTTACAGATGGAGATTCTGGGAGCAGTGGAAGCGACACTGCAGCCTGAATTCCCACACAATGCTCCCTATACCTCACCTGGATTGCATCCGACCACCTGTGTTTCAGTCCCTCAGGAGTAAGGTGTCAGGTTGGTCAGTTGGGCTGTCACCCCAGCAAGATCCTTTCTCCCCTGGGCCTCAGATTCCTCATCAAAACAACTGAGGGGGGCTTCCCTGGTGGCGCAGTGGTTGGGAGTCCGCCTGCCGATGTGGGGGACACGGGTTCGTGCCCCGGTCTGGGAGGATCCCACGTGCCGTGGAGCGGCTGGGCCCGTGAACCATGGCCGCTGAGCCTGTGCATCTGGAGCCTGTGCTCCGCAACGGGAGAGGCCACAGCAGTGAGAGGGCCGCATACTGTAAAAAAAAAAAAATGAGGGATTTGCTCAAATGATCTTCAAGGTCACTTCCAGGTGTGACATTCTTTCTTTGTTCATAAATCCTCCTCCAGGTGATGTCCACACTTCATGGGAGCCTCAGCGCTCAGGCTGTGATGAGATGATTACAGATAATATTTCAAGGCAGAGGGGCTTCTGGTGACCCTCAAATCCATCTTAGAATCAGATGGATTTCAGAAAGTTGAAAAAGGCTCAAGGGCAGACCCTCAACCTTGGCACTACTGGAAACTTTGCACCGATAATTCTTTGTTGAGGGACCATCCTGTGCACAGTAGGATATTTCGAAGCATCCCTAGCCTCCACCCACTAGATGCCAGTAGCACCCCCAAGCTGTGACAGCTGAAGCTGTCTTCAGGAATTGCCACATGTGTCCCGGTTGGGGGATGTGGCGGGGGGGCAGTCACTCCCGGATGAGAATCCACTGCCCCATAGGCTCTCTGGGTTGCGAGCACTCCTACTCTGCTCTCCCAATTTTCCCCAACCCTCTCCCAGGGCAGGAATCTCCCACAATGCTGGCTCGGCTTACAGGTGTCAGCAGGGATGCTAAATGCCTTGGGAGCCCTACCAGTACTGCTTCCACACCAGCCCTACCCAGGCAAGAACGTTCATCCAGTCCATTCACAGTTGAGGGCTGCATTCTCCTATCATCACCACTTCCTAATTATGCTACCTTGTACAAGTTCCCCAACCTCTCAGAGGCCCACTTTTCTCATCTGCAAAATAGGAACAATCCTCTCTACCTAGTTGGTACTACGATATGGCTTAAATGGGATGTACATAGAGCACCTGTCTGCTTGGACTCAACGATGGTATTAGAGATGAGAAATGGGAGTCAGTCTTTCTTTCTGCATCCAAATTACAATTTTGTCTTCAGTCCACAAAGGTAGATTTGCCCCAGGGGAGCTTCTGTGTGTTTTGTTTGGATTTCCTTCCCCAGTGATAGTAGCTGCCTGCCACCATTGACAGATAAAGCTGGAAGGACACTTCTCAGCAGCTTTGGGGGATGAAGAGAACTTAGTTATGTGGATCTATGCCCGGCCCAGCCTGAGGGAACAGAAGAACCCAGACCATAGACTTGAGGCCTCAGGGCCAGACAGGACATGAAGGAAGGATAAGATGGGAGGGCCTGGGGACCTGGGTAGGCCCCGGGCATCCTTTTTAAGGGGAACAACCTCTAATCAGCTCCAGACAGTTGTTCCACATGGGAACGTGGACAGAGGTTGTCATGGCTTCCTCTTATTCATGGGAAACTGAAAATCTGCATTTTTATATGAAATTTCCAGATTTTGAAAAAAAACAATGTGTCAATTTAAAGCCTCTGGTCGAGAGAGCTCCTAAAATAACTCAGTTAACTTAATAGTCACTCAAAACAATCCTATGAAATATGTGCTGCGATTATCCCAATTTTATATTGAGGAAACTGAGGCACAGAAAGGTTAACTCACTGGCCCGAGGTCACACAGTTAGAAGTGGGTCAGGGGAGAGCCCTGCACAGGAGAGGTGAAGGGAGGCCCTGTGTTGAATAAAAGGAGACAGAGCCAATTTTTCTACCATAACAGTAAATTGACCCCAAATTAAGCCAATACCCAGTTCTTATTGCTTCTGCAAGGAATTAATAAACCATGACATCTCCTGAAATGGGGGAAGGCCAGCTGCTCAGAGAATGTCAGAAAGCCCTTTACGGGCCTGGAGCTGTTCTGCCTTAGCAAGTAAAACGATTATGCCACAAACATGCAGAGAGGGGAACACAGCGGGGCCTGCTGACGCCTGTGCCCGCTCCTGGCTCGGCTCAAAAGCGTGCCCACCACTAGGAGACAAGGCTTTGCAGTAGCCAGCTCCCGGGCGTTAATAGCTGTGGCCTCCCAGAGAACATTCTGGAATATGTTAGGTTTATATTTTGCAGATAGTGTGCCAAGTCATTCCCTTATTCTGCCTATTAGATGGTTAGTTTCCTTTTTCCAGTTAAAGGATTAACTAGAATTACCAGTAATCATGAGCTTCCCCCAAGGACAGGTCAAAGGAAATTAATGGAAACTTCAGGAGTGGGGACATGGGTTTGCTCCACAAGAGGAATTCCTGACTGGGAGGATTGTCCCTGGCATGGGTTACCAGGGGGTGGAATTAGGACCCATCATGGAATCCGGGCAGAGCTGGAAATTCCTACAGGCCCTGGCTTGGAGAGGAAGTTATAGGCAAATAAGAGAGCGGAAGGGAGGCTGGTTCAAAACTTTACTGTGAAAAGTTCTAGAAACTTGGAGGTGAAGGGAGCCTTTGAAATATTCCAGCCTGACCCCTTAACCTATAGAGGAGAAAACTGTCCAGAGTTGGGCAGGGACTTGCTAAGGATCACAAATGTAAGTAACCAGTAAAGCTGGAACTTGGGGCCCTGGTTCAGCCATAGTTTCCCAACTTTGAGCTGATAAAGTTCACCAGAGATGAGACTACAGGCTCCCAAGATCCTCAGTTTGTCCATCTATAAAATGGAGTGTTAGACTTAGCATATCATAATGCAATTGTCTCCTTACATGTCTCTTCCCTCTCTAGGCTGAAGATGAATGCCTCAGGATGGAGACCAAGACTTCCTCACCTAAAAAGGATGGGTGTCCTCCACACGGCCCAGCATATAATTGGCCCTCAGTAAGTCTTGCGGAAATGGGTGAATAGTCACCTTCAAAGGTGCTGAGGCTTATCTCACATGTGTACACAATCTCTCTGAAGTGCTGGACAAGATGGATCATTACTGCCATTGGAGAACATAAGAGACCTGGGTTCTGGGAGCTACATCAAATAGAGCAAATGCTATTGATATTTGTTAAATCTAGGCAATGAGTATAGGAGCGTTCATTACACTATTCATTATATTCAAAAGGATTCATTTTACTTTTCTATTAGTTTGAACATTTTCCTAAAAATAGTCCAAAAAATTAATAGTAACCTAAAGCTCATTCCTAAAAAAGCACATGCCCATGAAGCTTGGTTCTAGAAAATAGTTACCTCATTCATTCAGTAGATGTCTATTGTTGCTAATGGGATGAATGTTCCTGGTTCTTTTTATTTCCTTTTTTTTTTTTTTGCTGCACAGCCTGCAGGATCTTAGTTCGCCAACCGGGAGTTGAACCCACGCACCTTGCAGTAGAAGCGTGGAGTCTTAACCACTGCACCGCCAGGAAGTCCTGTCCCTGATTCTTTGGTGGTGCAAAAGTGAAGTAGACTTAGTCCCTGCCCTCAAGGAATCTGATAGGAAATGAGACTCAGGCGACACTGCCACAAAACAAGGCAGACGTGAGTGCAGGGGAGACATGTGGTGAGCTGGGTCAGCCAAGGTCCAGCCACGGACCCACCCCCTGACTGGCACCACTGACTCTAACCCATCACACACGCAAGTCACACCACAAGCAGGTGTGGAGGCAACCAAAGGCTGACCAGGATTCCCCCCAACGAGGAGAGCTTGGGACCCTTCACCACCACCACCCTCATTTCCTGCTCTAGAATATTTGCACAGATGATCCATGAGGTTTAAGTGAAACAAAGAGGGAAATGAGCCCCAAAATGGCACACGCGTGTGGATGGGGGAGGGCAGGGTCACTGCTGCGGGGCCGTGTTTTGGAAGGGGGAGGGGAGCGTGTTTATGGGTTGATGATATGGTTAAGAATACCACTGCCACAGCAGGGCACCCCAGGTCCAGGGTCATGATTGATGGGCATATTTGTAAGCTCTGGGCCGCAGCATGAGAGCATAGGAAAGCACCAGATTTAGAGTCAGGCAGCACTAGATTCAAATGTGAGCTTACCACTTACTGGCAGTGTCCAGCAAGTTGCTTAGCCTCACTTTTCCCACCTGTAAAATGGGGTTAACAATGAGTATCTGCTTCACAAGGCTTGGGCAGATGGCTGCCTAACTCAGCCTCGCATAGAGTGGGTGCTCGGTAAACGTTCCCTAACCCACCCACTCTTGCCCCTCAACAAGGGCACCTTTTGATTTCTTCAACTATAATATCAAGAGAGTTGCAATGATGGCCTCAGAGTTCCTGCTCCATGATTTTTATGCTGTCTGCTACCATCCCGAGCCCCTGGCAGGCATTCCCAGAGGTTGATGGACTAAACAGACATGCACTGCCCCAAGCCAGAAGCTGTATCCACTCCTCCGTCTGGTGGAACAAGAGACCCAGCTGTCCTCCCAGAGAGCAGCCGAGGACTAGAGGGCAAGGTGGCAGCCAGCAGAAGCTTAACAGCAGAGAAGTGAACTCAGAGGAAGGAAGCTGAGGGCAGAAATGGCAAAGCCAGATCTGTGTGGATAGAGCCCCCAGAGATCACAAAATCCATCCCACTTAAGACCGCATTATGCCCTTCAGAGAACCACAGGCTACTTTTAAAGACCTACAAAAACTAGACAACCCCTGACCCTGTCACTGTAAATTACCAACCATGCTGTCCTTAAAAGTCAGAGACAGAGAGAGGAAAAAAAAGTAATTGGTCTATAGTTTCAAGCTAAAATATCCAAGCCTCAGGTAAATGGACAGCTCAGGGTTTCAGCCAGGACCCTCCAGGAGCTGCCTGCCCTCCCCATGAAGGGCCACAAGTTACTCAGAGGACCCTTTGCTTAGTCTCCCTCCTCTGGCTCCAGGCTCACTAGAGATGGTGAACAGCTGTTTGCTATTCTGAATGGAGAAGCCTTTTATATACTTGACGACATATTAAATCATATCTTAATGATGACTGGGAAGACTTCTTGTTACAGCTACCGCATGGATAAAACGTGATGGGCCGTCCAGCACTGATGTTAATTTCATCTGGGCTGTGGACATGCGGGCACATGGCAGAAATTGAAGAAGTAAAATCATTTGGTTTTTAACACTTAGTCTTCAGGCAGAGAGACTTAAAAAATGTACATTTCTTGAAAAGACTAAAATATTAGAAACAGCCTAGTTTGGGGTGGTGGAAAGGTAGGTGGATTTCATTTCTATGTATTTTCTAAATTATCTACCATTGAGTGTGAATAATTTTTACAACCTGGAAAAGAGAAATGATGTATTCTTCCAAACACATGTGGGATTTTTGAGCAAGCCGTTAGTTTATACCTGCTGAGATTTTAATTCAGGGCTGTTTTTGAGATGGTGGTGAGACAGAAGTAGCAGAGAAGCTAAAGGAGAAAAGTCCAGAAGGAAAGGTAGCAAATTCCCCTGCAAGCACATAGTGGGCACACAACAATGATTTGCAGGAAGCTATTACTTGCCCAGTATGTCTTAAACTCCAAAAGCTTCCCTTTATCTCAAGAAAATAGTAGTTGGCAGACAGACACAGCATCTCCTGAGGAAGCTTTAGAAGGAGCGATGTGTGTTAGAAGGCCTCTGACTATTCTTTTTATTTATTTAGTTAGTTAGTTCCATGGGGTCTTAGTTGCGGCAGGCAGGCTCCTTAGTTGTGGCACGTGAACTCTTAGCTGCAGCATGGGAACTCTTAGTTGCGGCATGCAAAATCTCAGTTACGGCATGCATGTGGGATCTAGCTCCCTAACCAGGGATCAAACCCGGGCCCCCTGCATTGGGAGCGTGGAGACTTACCCACTGCGCCAGCAGGGAAGTCCCAAGGCCTCTGACTATTCTTACCGTCGAGTTAAAAATTGTCTTTAGCTTCTGGAGTATGACTCAGTTCTATGGGGATACCCACATTTGCATGGGATAGAGGAATTCCCCAAACATGAATGCACTCTCCAAAAAAACATGAGCTAGAGAAATGTTGATAATAAAATGTTAAATGAAGAAAGCAAGTCATAAAATTCTATGTATACTATGATCACAACTATGGATACATTATATTCATAGAGATAAGGTCTCAAGAAAGTCAAAATAGTTGCTATTTGGGGGTAGTTGGATAATAGGTAAGATTTTTTTTTAAGTTCTCAATGTAACTGTTAGCCATTCAGGGGTTTTAGCCAACACTTTATGAAAAATTTCAAGCTTACAGCAAAGTTGAGAGAATTTTACAGTGACACCCCATTTACCTGCCACATAGATTCTGCCTTTAATTCTGTTCACTTTTTAAACTATTTAAATTGTTTTAAATTGTTTTCCATTGTGTGATATTTGGCACTTACATTAACATGTGTAAATTACAAAGCCTAACTATAAAATGAACGCCTACGAACCCATCACCCGGCTTAGGAACTAAAACATCACCTTCTGTTTTGCATCTCCCCGTGTGCTCTTTCCTGTTCCCTATCCATTTGCCTTCCCCCAGGAGCAGACATATCCTCAACTGTGGTTGATCGTTATCCTTGCCTTTCTCACAGCTGTTGCATGCGTCTGCTCTGGCCAGGGCAGGCCAGGTCACACTGCAGTAACGAAGCAGGCTAACATCTCAACTGCTTAACTCATCAGCCAAGGTTTGTTTCTGGCTCAAGCAGAATCCATTACAGGTACAGCTGGCTCTCCAGGACAACTGTCCCGCATCCTTCACAGTCCAGGATGCTTTAATTTTCAGTGCCACCATCTAAATAGGAGGCTCCCCCAGGATCACCTCAGCAGCAAGTAAATGCTTCAGCCCAGGAGGGCATGTGCCTCTTTGACTCACAGCCTATTGACAGAACTAGTCACATGGGATGAGTCCACTGCAAGGGGATGTTCCCATGTGCCTGGGAGGAGAGGATAACAGGACAGGGGTCGGCTCTAGAAATCTCCATAGTACCCCTAAGCAACATATGGTTTACTTTTTGCTTGATTTGTCTTAGTTTTTGAGCTTTACCCCTCAAAAAAATTAAAAATATATATATATTTATTTATTTATTTATTTATTTGCATTTATATTTATATTTATATATAATAAATTATATATATATGGTA
Source organism: Mesoplodon mirus (assembly GCF_964341445.2). NCBI lineage: Eukaryota > Metazoa > Chordata > Mammalia > Artiodactyla > Ziphiidae > Mesoplodon > Mesoplodon mirus. The sequence goes on along the minus strand of NC_138988.1, from coordinate 76,246,882 downwards.
TACAGTGCTCTGCAATCTGCTTTTCTCATTCACTACCATGTCTCTAAGATTTCTCCATGTTATTGCTGGTAGCTATATTGCCATTCATTTTCATTGGTGTATAATATTCAATTTCCATGGTGTGAATACTATATCTCAATGTTTTGTCCATCCTCCTATAGGAACACTGGAGTTTCCAGTCTTTTGTTATTACAACAGTACTGTCAGGGACAGGGTTTCCAGTGCCCATCATGCTCAGGAGTTTGGGGCACAGGTTTTTTGGGTTTTTTACAGCTAAATTTTTTAACATGAAGGAAAAGAAAACAAAGCAAAAGGTGGGACATGTTGCATTGGCATTTTTCCATTTTGCAAAGGGAGGTTGTGACACAGGATTATTTAAAAGAAAAAAAAAGGAAAGGCAGGCAAATGCCAGGGTGCAGAAATATCACAGCTTTTTATGCTCCTCTTTAGCAAGGCACAGGTTGGACTGAGGAAGAGTAAGTCAGATATTAAATACATGTCTGCATAAAACTTCAATTTACAAAGAAGAAATAAATGATGAACCCACACAGCTTTCTTTCACACAATTTGGAATTTCTAAGGCAGTGTTTCTCAATGTCAGGATGTCACCATTTCAAGAGACAGCCTGAGTTCTCAGAAGATTTCAACGTGAAGTTAATTTTCATTTGCTTCCATTTTGAAAATAAATGCCATACTGTGATTTTTTTTCCTTTTTTTTACTGGAGGGAGGCATGTCTTGGAATCAAAGGAATAAATGACAAGGTATTTCAACTCCCCAAAGATTAGTAATCACCAGCATATGGCCCTGGAAGGAAATAAATGAAGCAGGGGAAATAAGGCTTTTGGTGACCAATTTTGACATGGGCTAAGGAACAACGCTAATCACATAAATTATCCTACCAGTTTCCTAGTAGGATCCCTCATGTTGGCAAGAGACTATGCCCTTGATGAAATTTGTGTTATGTTCAATTTTGGGGGGTAGCAGGAAGAATCTGGCAACCCACCTCTTGACAAGTCAAGGAAGAAACTGAGAGTAGTCCTAAACAGCTTTGGAGTAGATGGCCGACGGACAAATTGGATGAATGTTAGCAGAAGTCTGGGAATCTGTCACCCTTGGTTTTGCTGACAAGAAAGAAGACGGGCTGGGTCTTAGCACTAACCTTAGAAGACCAGGACACAGAGTTGGCCTCTGACCAAGGGCAGAGGAAGAGCTTCCCGAGAGCTTTCTATGGGAAAGGAAAGATGATCAGCTGCCTGTGAATTAGTAGGAGCCATAGCTTGTAATTCAATGATCAAGAAATGGGGCTCTATCAAGATGAAACAAAAGTAGATATATTGTTCATTGTTGCTGCTACTAATGGGGCATTTCTAAGTGTCATCCATTGTGCACTGTTTCCTCCTTTCTCAGGGCAAGCCAGTAAGGTAAGTGGAGTTATCACTCAGGCTTCTTGGTAGCAAGTGACAGAAACCAGCTCCGGGTGGTTTCAGCAGAAAAAGAAGTTTACCGAGAGGATACTGGGCATCTCAGACAATTTCAGGGAATGTTCAGAAAACGGGAAGGAGCCAGCAGAAGGCAGGAGCTGAGTTCAAATCATGAGCAGCTAATGCCATTGCTGGATGGGTATGCCTGGTGCTGCAGCCCTACCCCCATCTGGAATAGTAAATGTGGCCGCTGCCACTGTCTCTGCAGCTGATGCTGCTAAATCATCCTCCACCATCCCCGCCTCTGCCTCACATGACCCAGATTCAGAGTTCTGGGGGGAAGGGTGGGCTTAGTTGAGCCTGGGGTATGTGCCGATGTCCTGAGCCAGCAGATGGAGGTGGAGGCTGGCAGCCAGCAGGGAGAGGCAAGGGGCTGCCTTTTCAGCTTTCTTTCTTTGAAGCCCCGTGCTTCCCACCCAGACCCATATGGGGAGAAATTCCCCAATTGTAGGAAGGATGTTCAGATGCTGGGCAAAGGCAAAAAACTGGCAAGTGTCCCCCAAAGTAGGAGTTATTGTTATCCCCATTTACAGATGAGGTGTCCTGACATTTCTTGTCAATGCATCATGACTGTGGTGATTCCTCACATCTGTATCTGCATCAGGCAAAGGAAGAAGATGCCCCAAAATTAAAATGAGGCAGTGTGTAAACTGTAATGGCTAACATTTTATGGTGCTTTACCAAGTGCATTCATCTATTTGGTTCACTTAATCTTTATCCCCCAAAATCCTTGCGTCGACCCTGATAGGTGCAGAGGGCGGGCGTGCTGGTCCTCCCATTTGGTAGATCAACACCAAGGCCAGGTGAACTCAATGACTTACTATGAGTAGAGGCTAAAACTAGATATTTTGACCACAGTCTTGATGCATGTGATTTTTTAAGTACTTGTTTGATTTTTGTTTGGTATCTTACCCCGTTTAATGTTTTTAATGGTTATGAAAACAGGACTTCTCAAACTTTAATGTGCACAGGAATCACCCAGGGATCCTTTTAAGATGCAGATTCTGATTCAGTAGGTGTGAAGTGGAGCAGAATATGCGTTTCTGACCAGCTTCCAGAGAATGCTGATGTTGCTGGTCCAAGGACCACATTTTGAATAGTGAAGACTTTTAGAGGGTTAGTAATAAGGAGGACAAGGAATACGTGTTTAAATCTGTATCACACAACTGCTATATTTTAATAACAATGAAGAACGGTTTGTGGTGTAGCTGAGAATTTTATTTCTTCCAGGTTTTGATCTTTTGTGTTATTTCTTGATTAATTTTAAAAATGGAGGTTTGACAGTGCAAGGTATTGCACAGATGAAGTAGTTCTTGTTTCATTAATGTTCTGGTCTAGAAAGAGGCAAAAGCAGAGGGTGACACAACAGCTGGTGGGGCCGGCCAGGTTTGGAAATGCGGCGCTACTGCTCAGAAATCTGCCGGTCATCAGAGCGGGAATTTCACAGATAATGTAACTCAGCATGCAGCCTGAGAATTTCAGAAGCAATTCTCTCATCTCAAAAGTAAGCACTCCTGAAAAGTTTATAAACACTCAATATCCCTGCATGAAGAAACACAAATAGAAGAGAGGAATAACAAAACAAATTTAAAAACCTTCACAGGGAGAAACAAAAGCCACATGACTCTGAGAGCCTCCATCAAGCTTGAAGAAACAGCTGGACAAAACCCAGCTGCCTGATTGGAGCCAGGTAGGTCACCGATAGCCCCGCAGAATGAAGGTAAGTGAACGGACGGAGACGGTTGAACAGGAGATGAAAACAATGCAAACCTAAAGAAAGCAGAGGAGGGTTAATAAAAGCGACCGTCTCCTCGTGAAAGTAAACAAAGACAAAAAGAGAAAGAAGAAAAGAGCAACCAGATGCAAGGTTTGCCTGAAACCCCAGCAGCGGTGGCAGAGCCGGGAACATCAGCTGGGGGCAGGAGGAAGGGCTGCAGATTAGGAAAGGGGAGTTGACACCACCCAACCCTCAACAGCTGTGTTTCGGGACAGGGGACAATTGTTAGAAAGTTATTTTTGTGTTTTCCTTTGTCTCTCGGAGCCACCAGCCGAAGCTCCACATATGTTCGTCTGTTTGGGGGCCTGAGAAAACAATGCTGATTTCACCAAAACCCTTGAGTTTTTAAAAATAAGAAAAGAAAACACCCTTCTAAAGCTTCCACGAGTTTCAGTCCTTTTCCAAAATACATATTTCTTTGCAAAAGGATATTACTCCGCAGTGTGGTTTGTTTTTCTCCTCTCTCTGACTAGATTGCCCCGTGTTTACACATCGAAGTAAGAAAACACGGGTGGAATATTTTTACATCCCTAAGTTGTAGCCTTTGAGGGTGGGGAGCATGCCAGGTCTCACCGTTCGGAACAGTGCTGTCCATCACAGAAAGGCTATCCTTCCCCCCACAGACTCCAGCCTCCTCGAAGCGCCCCTTCCCACTGCATGACCCTCCCCGACTCCGCGAAGTGTGACCCGGGCTCTCTGGATGGCCCTGCACTCAGTCCTAAAGAACCAGCCACCTTCCCTCTCACCCTGGGCCATTCTCTTCCCTCCCATTCCCCGTCCTCCTTCTGTGATGTTCTCATCACCCTTCTTGGTCCGCATTTAGAAACGGTAGATTTTTGCCCCTACCAACTCATCTGCAAGTCCTGTAAACCCCACTCATGTTCTTCTTCTTCTTTTTTTTTTTTTTTTTTTTTTTTGGCTGCATTGGGTCTTCATTCGCTGCGCGCGGGCTTTCTCTAGTTGTGGTGAGCGGGGGCTACTCTCCGTTGCGGCTACTCTTCATTGCGGTGCATGAGCTTCTCACTGCAGTGGCTTCTCTAGTTGCGGAGCACAGACTCTAGGCGCGGGCTCAGTAGTTGCACTGTGCAGGCTCTAGGGCACGCGGGCTTCAGTATTTGTGGCTCGCAGGCTCAGTAGTTGTGGTGCACGGGCTTAGTTGTTCCGTGGCACGTGGGATCTTCCAGGACCAGGGATCGAACCCGTGTTCTCTGCATTCGCAGGCAGATTCTTAACCACTGTGCCACCAGGGAAGTCCCCCCTACTGATGTTCTTCAGATCTAATTGCTCCCATTCTCTGCCTGTAGGTCAATACTGATGGGTGTCATTGTCTAGATACTTCCTCATGGGAAACTTCAGGCTCTTGTCTCAAGGTGTCGGGGGGAAGAGCTCCCCAGTGTAGCACATGAGGGTGTCATCCATGAGCATCCTATGGGGTGTCATCCTATGCGGTGTCATTCTAGGGGGATGTCCTCACACACCGTGGGGGGGTCCCCTCCAAGTCTCTGTTCAAAGCATTATTCCCACCTGCCCATGCTTATCTGCCTCTTATTCAAATCCTACTCATCCTCAAGGTCTCCCTTAGGAGGTAGCTCTCTGAGCCAGCCATCGAAGCTTAGTCTCCCCAAGACACTATCCCCCGAAGGTGAGTTCCAGAAGCTTCTAACTCTGGGAAAGTCCAGAGCTCACCTCATGCAAGATCCATGTGTACCTGGACACTGTGGTGTCAACACTCTGAATTGAAGAGTTTCACGTCTCTACTGCTGGGGCTGCCTGCTCTGTGCTAGACCCACCTTTGGCCCTCCGGGTAGGAGGCAGACCTGGGAGGGAGTCTTTCTGTGTGTGGCCCCTGGATATTTCATCTTTTCTTGGCTGATCACTGGGGAGTGGGAGAAGAGGGAGTACAGAATCGGCTTCATCTCCAGGGAGATGGTCTGGTGTGGTTATGTTATACACTCTGGTTTTTCCTTTCTGAAATCCCATCAGACTGTCGAAGAGCATGGTCTACAGCTGACCCATGTCCACTCTGTCTATCCAGCACCCACATCCTCCACGAATCATCCCATGACCCCAATCCCTACAGATGTCTCCTGTCTATGAACCCCTAGAGCAGGGGTAGGCAAACCGTAGCCCACAGGCCAAACATGGCCTGCCATCTGTTCTTTTAAATAAAGTTTTATTGTAACACAGCTACACTCATTCATAGCCATTGCCTGTGGCTGCTTTTGTGCAACAGTGGCAGAGCTGAGTAGTCACAGCAGAGCCCATATGGCCCACGAAGATCAAAATATTTTCTATCTGACCTTTATGGGAAGAGTTGTCCAAGCCCTGCCTGGGAGTATCTTCCATCACAATTTAACACTGGGGGCTTCCCTGGTGGTGCAGTGGTTGAGAATCTGCCTGCCAATGCAGGGGACACGGGTTCGAGTCCTGGTCTGGGAAGATCCCACATGCCGCGGAGCAACTAGGCCCGTGAGCCACAATTACTGAGCCTGCGCGTCTGGAGCCTGTGCTCTGCAACAAGAGAGGCCGTGATAGTGAGAGGCCCCGTGCACTGCAATGAAGAGTGGCCCCCACTTGCCACAACTAGAGAAAGCCCTCGCACAGACACGAAGACCCAACACAGCCATAAATAAATAAATAAACAATTTAACACTGAATACTTTGTGGTTTTCTGTGTAGTTATCTCATGTCTCCAATAAACACTTAAGAGCTCTGAAAAGCAGGGATGACATATACCATGTGCTGCATTGTTTCTCTATCCTCAGAGCTTGGCATAGTGATGGTAATAGCAAATACGCAATTATTAAATAGCTGTGTCAGAATGCTTTCCCCTTCAGGTCACAGAAACACTCTCTCAGACTCACTTAAATAATCATGGTACTTCAGAACCATTTTTTTTTTTTAGATTCCATATATATGTGTTAGCATACAGTATTTGTTTTTCTCTTTCTCACTTACTTCACTCTGTATGACAGTAAAGCAATTATACTCCAATAAAGATGTTAAAAATAATAATAACAATCATGGTATTTATTGTTTCACAGAACAAGAAGTCCAGAGGGAGGGAAGAGGTCAGTGGTGAAAGATTCAGCCCCTCAACCCAAGTTCTTTTCATTTCTCTGCTCTTTTAGCAGCAGTGCTGGATGCATCCCAATACTATTTCCCCTCATGGTCTCAAAATGGTTGCCAACAGCACCTGGAGCAACATGCTTCCCTATTCACATCCAGTAAGGTGGAAGGAGAGGGCCGGTCGGACAGGCTGCTATTTCCCAGAAGCCCAGAGCTTCTCCCCTGGAGTCTCATTGACCCAAATTGGCTCACACCTGCTAAGTGGAGTGGAATTAGCATGACTGACTTAGGCTGCCTGATCATCTGGGTGCAATGGATGTTGCGGATCAACCACAGGGTTCCTACAACTGAAATGACAAAAATCGTCTTGTCACATCTTCACGTCCCAGTATACAATGTTTTGAAATATTTCAAAACCAAAGCCAGATTGGAATTTAATCACTAAAATGGTGGTGTATTTTGTGTGTCACCTGTTCCTCATGGCATCATTAAAACTGTTGTGAACATTCACTTAGTCCTGTGATTCCCCAACACACGCAGGCTCTGCCTTCTGGAATTTCACCTAAGATGACCCCAAAACATATACTCTCCACATATTATACATTTATATTTCAAACCAAAAACACCTAATGCCAATATATTCTAGAACTTTTAATTTACTAAGCCACAGAGATTTCACCCCAAGACTTTCATTTCTAGAAAGGACCCTGACAACCATTTAAGGTCAAAGGAATATACTTGATACATCTATGAATGAAATGTTCAGCCTGCTTTAACATTCTGCTAACTAGCTCAGATGTTTTCCAGAAGTTGCTGGAATGTTATTTCATTAGACAGAGAAAAAAAGAAAAGAAACAAACAAAAAATAAAATAAAACTAATAATTCCTTCCAAAAGCAAAAAGGGCAAGCCCACTATCACTTTGCCCCCCTGCATAAAAACACGAAGAAACATGGGGCCGTGTCTTTAATTACACTGCTGCCCTGATTTCAGATTCATGCCAAGGAGGCTGTGGATTGGATGACTGTGAATATTCTGTCCATAACTGGTCAGTGAGGCCATGACCAAGCATTCATTCCCCTCAAGGAAGAACAAGAACCCACAGATAACAAGCCTGCGGTAAGTAAATGGGAAGCCCTTGCCAGAATGTGTTACACAAGATGCTAAAAATCTACCTAGAGGCAGCCATCTCGTCATCAGACACAGGCCCAGACTGAGATTGAATTTTCTCCTTAAAATCAGGCAGAGCTGACATGTGCAAAAAGAGGGGAACAGAGCTGTGCTGCTACACATAGTAACATGTCAGTGGCTGGGCCGGATGAATTACAGGCTGGGGACCTGACAGTGGTCTTCTCACAGGGGAAGGGCATGAACCTACCTCTGAGAGTCGTTCCCCCTCTCCCAGGGAAGCCGTATGTCTACCACCCCCAGTGAGGCCCCACTCTGATGAGGGGGGAGAGTGCTATTAAATTATGTCACTTTGATATAAGGGTCTCTGTCTAGAAATTCAGTGCTGAATCATGGCGGGCTTGGCTTGAACAGTATTGAGGGGGGCTGCCCAAGTCCCGTGGGTAGGTCAGCCCAGGTCTGGACTCCCGTGCAATGATGACATTGCTGCTGATGTGAATAATAAGTGTGAGTTATTTGTTCAGGTTCCCTATTCCAGGCGGGAATGGCTTGTGGGGCTGACGACCTGCAAATTGCAAAGCAGAAAGTTCAGGGGCTGATTTATGGAGAAAGTGAAGAACCACCTTTCTACACAGAAAACAACTAAGTGCCTCCAAGGCAAGGTCTTGTTCTTATCAGGCCAGCTTGCATCTCCCAGAGCCTGTCTTACCTGTAAAGGAAGGAGGCAGGTGACCACAGAATCACTTTAGACTCTTATTGGTGCACAGCACTCACCATGATTCCCCCAGAACTGGTGCTAATATTCCAGCTGGGGACATCCCCATCACTGTCACCATCACCCCCTGCCATCATTGCCTCTGGCACTCCTGCCACCACTCTGATGACCACCAGCATTGTCCTCACCTTCACCATGACCCTGCCACCACCGTCATCCTTACTGTCCATCTCCCATGACCACTGGCAATACCACTGTCTGTTCAAAACCTCCACCACAGCTTCACCACCACCTTCACAAATCCCTCAGTCCCTTTGGAGGGTCTTAAATCATCTGACTTTCTCCAGTATGACTGAGCTGAGAACGGGCCATTCCAAAGAACGCAGCCCAGAAGAAGCAAATACATGTGTTTCCACTTCATTTCTTAATGGGTTCACAAGCCTTCATAGCATTCCCTACTAGGCTACAACTCACCATAGCAGGAATCGTATGGTTGTGGAAATGATACTCTTTTTATTACATTCATGTTGATAGAGGCTCCAGGAAACAAGACTCTACATCCTCCGTGGGTCTCTCATGTTGCTAAGGCCTTCTATTGGCTCTGGGCCCATCGACCACCCTGGGTTGTAGAGATGGAGTCCTGACCCTTTCTGGTACCATCTCCTTCTGCTAGCACAGGTCATTAACTCTGCAAAGCCTAATGGTGTCATTCGTATACAGGAGACCTCTCTGAGTTGGGAGCCCTTTCTCCCTAGGGATTTACTAAAGTTATACCTAACTACCCACCCTCATTACCAATGTCCTTCCCACCATATCCGTGACTGGTATCCTCATCTTCATCACCATCACCATCAACACTGATATCACCCTGACCAAGAGCATCAGCAGGAAAGTTAAGCTTGAAGCTGCACAAGGCACACTGCTAGGTACTTCATGGAAAACTTGAGAATCCTAGTTTCTAGAAGAGTGGTCTCCAAAGAGTATTCTTCAGAAAATAATCCCAGGAGACAGGCCATATTTAAGATGGAAAAAAATTCCAGTACCAGTTGAGTTTGGGAAACATTGCATATTGACAATGGACTTGTGCATAATAAAGGCTCTGAAAAGTCTTTCAAGACAGATATCTATTTAAGGCTGTTTGACCCAATATTTCTCAAGTATATTTTACCACTAAATCATGTTTTCCACCTAACGGCACAATGAAACTTTGCTCCACCAAACACACTTTGAGAAGTGCAGCTCTAAAAGCTTAAAACTGGGGACTTCCCTGGTAGCGCAGTGGGGACAAAGTTTCAATCCCTGGTCCGGGAAGATCCCACATGCCGCATAGCAACTAAGTCCACGCACCACAACTATGTAGCCTGCACTCTAGAGCCTGTGCTCTGCAGCAAAAGAAGCCACCGCAATGAGAAGCCCACGCACCACAACGAAGAGTAGCCCCCGCTTGCCGCAACTAGAGAAAGCCCGCGCGCAGCAACAAAGACCCAACGCAGCCTAGATAAATAAATAAATAACTTTAAAAAAAAAAAAGCTTAAAACTGTGCAGGCAGTGGTGACAAGGACACGGATGTACTCATGGGCCACCAGTGTGAATCCTTCTCAGGTGCACATTCTAGCACCCAGTCACAAAACCTACTCTTCCATCCTATTCCAAAAGGGTAACCTTCCCTCAGACCCTGGGAGACAGGGGTCGTTGTCATCTCGGCCTCCACAATATTCACTGTGTCCTCTGAGTCTCTTATGGGTACAAGCATTATTCATCTGTCCTCAATACATCCAATTTCCCCTCCCAGATTTAGGACATCCCATACCTCTGTATGTGCATTTTCTGGGGCAAGAAGTAACTAAGGAACATTTCACTGAAAGCTGAACCTCCACACAGCCATCCCCAAGTGCAGATCCCCCCAGCCTCCAAGTCAGGAGGGACCGAGGAGAGTTCACAGTCCAACCCTCAAGGACCTAGAGGCCCAAAGAGGGGTGAGGACCCACAGGGGTCACAGCAGCTGCCACCCTCCCCCATGTCCTTCTGGCACAGCAGTGGCACCCCCAGCCCCAGTCCAGAGTAGGGGCTAGTCTGGGATGGTTTTCCATTGGCCCAGGATAAAAAGGAGAGAAAAATGCCCCTTTAGTAGATCTGGCATAAAGTTACATGCATTCAATGCAAAGGGTGTCTTGAGATTGTCCATCCTATTTTGAGGGTTAAAACATCTGTAAATAAGGGAGATATTAGATGATGGGTATATTAGTTTCCCAGGGCTGCCATAACAAATTACCACAAACTGGGCGGCTTAAACTACAGAAACTTATCGTCTCACCGTTCTGGAGGCCAGGAGTCCAAAATCAAGATGCCGGTAGGGCCAGGCTCCCTCTGAGGCTCTGGGTAGAATCCTTCCTTGCCTCTTCCCAGCCTCTGCTGGAGGCCGGCAATCCTTGGCGATCTTAACTTGCAACTGCATCAGGCCAGTCTCTGCTCTGTCCTCACATGTCCTTCTCCCCTGTGTCTCTGTCTTCACATGGCCTTTCCTTTTCTCTGAGCCCAAATTTCCCCTTTTTATAAGGACACCAGTCATATTGGATTAGGGGCCCATTCTACTCCAGCATGACCTCACCTTACACTTAACCACTTACATCTGCAATGACCCTATTTCCAAAAAAGGTCATATTTGCAGGTACCAAGAGTTAAGACTTCAACATATTGGGGGCGGGGTGAGGGGGAGTCACAATTCAATCCATAACAGTGGGGTTTTTTCCTAGTGTCCTTACTGGGCAAAAGAAAACGTTGGCAGTCCTTAAACTGAATCAAGATGTTTGTTTGCTTTCTGTTTATTTTTCTTGTCTTACAGGTGAGTGAAATCCCACCACCTGGAAGATATAGGGGGAACAGTGTCCTCAGTATCCAGTCTCCCACCTCTTCACCCCACCTTGGCTGGGCCCCCGCCCAGGCCTCGCCCTGGGTAGGTTGATGCTTGAGGCCTTGTCGGCCAGGTGAGGGAGGGAGCCCTCTCGTCCACTCTGGGCCTCGCTGGGCTGACTGCTGCCTGGTATATTGTAGGTGCTCAAGAAAAACTTGTGGAATTGAACGGAATGGAGCTGAATTTCATTTTCCCCATTTGCATTTCATTTATTTGAGAGGTCCTCCGGCTCCCTCAAACCAAGCCACTCTGCCCACCTTCCCTGTGAGGCCTCCTCAGCTCCAACTCCCATCACTTTGCTCATTGTACCTGGTGCTTAGAACCTTTTCCCTTCCTCTGGGCAAATTCCAGGCACATCTGAAAGATCAGTGTAATGCCTATACCTCCTCCACAACCCTGCCAGCCTCCAGAGTCGAGAAGCTCTGTCCCAGGCTTTTGGGTCCAGTCCTTGGCTTGTGCTGGCTTATCAAAACAAAGGTTCTCTCCCCTTTGCATAGGAAACACGCCGATGGGAGACCCTAGAAACAAATGTTAGCAGCAACATGGATGCAACTAGAGATTATCATACTAAGTGAAGTAAGTCAGTAAGAGAAAGACAAATACCATATGATATCACTTATATGTGGAATCTAAAATATGGCACAAATGAACTTATCTACAAAACAGAAACAGAGTCACAAACATAGAGATCAGACTTGTGGTTGCCAAGGGGGAGGGGAGGTGGGGGAGGGATGGACTGGGAGTTTGGCATTAGCAGATGCAAACTATTACATATAGGATGGATAAACAACAAGGTCTTACTGTATAGCACAACTATATTCAATATCCGGAGATAAACCATAATGGAAAAGAATATTAAAAAGAATGTATATATTTGTATAACTGAGTCACTTTGCTGTACAGCAGAAATTAACACAACATTGTAAATCAACTATACTTCAAAAAATAATAAATTAAAAAAAGGAAACAAATGTCAAACACCACTATATTCTCCTTACTCCTCCCCCAGGCCCTGGGGCACAATATCATGGGAAAAAGCAGGAGGCGTGGCTTCAAACAGCCTTGAGCTCAAATCCAGCCTCTGCTTCTGACTAGCTGTGTGATCTTGGTGAATGTCATGCCCTCTATGAGCCTTATTTGTAAAATAAGGCTATGAAGACTGTCTTGTACATTGCAGACACAAAGATGCAACTCTCAGTTCCCCGATCAAGGACACATTACTGCCCCTGGTTCTGGGAGTGCAATTAGCAGACAGCCCCTAGCTGTTGGCACCTCAGAAGCTGGCTCCCTAGAGAGCTCTCCCCCTTCCCCAAGGTCACACCCTTCCCAGGACAGTCTGCGTCCGATTACAAAGCCAGATGGGGAGATACAGGTCCAGCCACTTCGGCCCAGCGCTGGACACTCTTAGGGGGCAAATCTTGCTCTGTGCTCCCACCAGGCCTGTATCATAATTCACCTACTTCTTCTGCACATCCTGCTTCCCTGCGCCTTAATCCTAATCCCTCATAAACATCTTGTTCCCCAAACTCCTCCTCTACATCCGCTTCTGAGAAACCAACCTGTTACAGAGTTTGTGAACTACAATTTATAATCCAAAAGCACCCATCACCATGCCTGACACATAGTTGGTGCTCAGAAACATCACCCCCCTCCTTGCCCACCCCCCATCCCCCCAGTCCCCACCCCCACCAGTGAAGAAGAAACAGAAGGCTCTCCAGAGGCAGCTTGAGTTGAATCTCTCTAGCGGAATAGGAGAGCCTCAAGAACACCACATGCCAAGTTCCCGGGGAGGCTGGGCAGGCAGGGCCCAAAGACATGCAGGGCCCTGTGATTAAAGAGACAGAAGTGGATTCAGATGGCCAGGAAATATCGAAACTCACCACCGCAAGGAGTAGCCAGGGAGAAGTGGAAATCTATACGCGGAGTTAATGTTTTCCAGCTCCTGCAGACACTGCTGCCCTGCAGACTTCTGCTGTCTGCCCGGGAGTGGAGGGCTGCTCCACTTTGAGGAGTTTTTCCTATCAAAAGAGCCCCCTGGCTATTATTCTTTGCAGTGTGAAATGGAAAATTAACTGGATGGGGTTTCACGTGAAGCAGCAAGTTGTTAGAAACAGTTGGAGGAACATCTGAGCTGAGAACAAGGTATGAAGCAAGTTCTTGGGGCTACAGAACTAAAGGGAAGAGAGGAAAAAAAGGAGGGGCATGTGGATCTGACCTCATGTGCCGGGTGCCCGAGTCTCCTTGGCATGAGAAGCTGAGATCTGATTGGTAACAAGCCCTTCTGCCCCACTTTTTTTTTTTTTTTTGTGGTACGCGGGCCTCTCACCGCTGGGGCCCCTCCCGCTGCGGAGCACAGGCTCTGGACGTGCAGGCCCAGCGGCCATGGCTCACGGGCCCAGCCGCTCCGCGGCATGTGGGATCCTCCCGGACCGGGGCACGAACCCGTGTCCCCTGCATCGGCAGGCGGACTCTCAACCACTGCGCCACCAGGGAAGCCCTGCCCCACTTTTAAGATTCCCTTTGTCTGCCCTCACACCAACTCTCCAAACTGAACAACGTGTAGAGTGGTTTCTATCAGAGACCCAAAGGAGTGTGAGTGACCCAGGCAGAAGGCACAGCTGACATGAGCACAGTCTTCAGAGCCCGGCAGCCCCAATCCAGCCTCGGCTCTGCCACTTTGTAGCTGTGTGACCTTAAGCAAGTTATTTAACCTCTCTGGGCCTCAACTAGCTATTATTGTCTTTATTACCATGGTATTCTTGCATCAAGAGTTACAATCTCTAGGCAAAAGGATGAACATAGCTGGAAACAAGGGCAAATAGTGTGCTCTGCCAAAACCAGTACAGGCCAGGCTGCAGCAGTCTAGGTGGACTTCATGAAGGAGGTGGCATTTGAGTGGGAACTTGAAGGGCAGGCTTTGGATGGACCTGGGAAACAGAGAGGAAGCAGGGGGCATAAAATATTCAGATGAAACCATAAAGGCAGGAATGGGTGTGAGAATCTTGTGAGACAGAGAAGATCCTGGGGAACCACAGATGCAGCATCTTCTCACTGGTTCTGAGGATTCAAAAGCGAGTGATACAAGTCTCAGAGGCAAGAGAAGTGAACCTTCTGGGTGAATCAAGGTTCAGTCAGGGAAACAGAGACCCGCAGAGGACAGAGAGGTAACCTGGATTAACAACATCCAGGAACCAGAGTCAGCCAGCGGGGGCCGAGGCCATGGAGGAAAGGCAGACCTGCCAAAGGCTCCACCAGAAGAGAGTAAGAAATACCCCGGCTTCCTCCCTCCTCGTCCTCCAACCTCCTGCCATTGGCTCCCATTGATGAGACCTGACGGAAGCCATAACTAGGGAGGGAGCCTGGGAAACGTGGTTTGCAGAGGTCAACCCCCTGTGGTGTGGAGCGGAGCAGAGGAAGGAACAGAAAATATGGTGACGACCCTGATAGAAACATGCACAATTGCCACAAGAGTGCTTGGCAAGGTGACCACCCAGGGCTGAAGGCTTCTCAGAGGAGGCAACACCTGAGACCAAGCTGCCAGAGAAGACGTCAACAAGAAGACAGGGAGTCTCTGTGTCAGGCCAAGGAGCAGCAAGTGGGCAGCCTAGAGGTGAGCAGCCATGGCGCCCAACATGCCAGGTGGGGCATGGTCCCAAGGAGGTGGGGAGGTGGGGAGGTGGGTGGAGGCCAGAGATCTTCCTGCGGCACCTGGGCCCAACCCTGAAGCCTCCTGGGAGCCCTAGAAGGTCTGAAGCAAGAGTGGCCCAGTCGTGTCTGTGTGAGCATCACACGCTGGCCACACTGAGAGGCCGGGGAGTGAAAGGCTGGGGGCCCAGGGCTGCACTAAGATGCTGAGGTGGACATGGGAGGGAAAGGAGCTCTCGGAGGTATTGCCGAGGTGAGAGCGCCAGGGCTTGAGGGGCAATTGGATGGCGGGTGAGGCAAGGGTTCACGTCAGGGTGACACCCAGGTTTCCTACCTGAGCATCCAGAAGCCAGGGTCTCTTCACACAGCACCTCACCTAACCTTCACATGACTCTGAGTTGGTCGGTATTGTGATTCCCCACGTCCCAGGTGAGAAAATGAGACTCAGAAGAGGGGATTTACCTGTTGGGTTCACCAGCCAGTAACATACATGAGGCCCTAGAACAGGGGCTCTGAACCTGGGCTTCGCGCATGTGGAAAAGTACACCTTTCTTCTAATTTCCCCCCGAAGTTTAACATTTCCTTCCGTTACGGATGTTGACCACAGACACTGAACAGCACCTGGACTTCGTCGCCGTAGCCACCTTCCTGTTTGCACACCACACAACAGTCCTCACAGACTCTCAGACACTGTTCATGTCCCTCGCATCTTCAAAACTCAGTCCTTACGACCTGCCGCTGGATCTGGCCATTTGATGATGATGAAGCACGGACTGTTTCAGCACCATGTTTATAGGTGTTTCAATACAATTGGTTTCCTTTGTAATCCTTTGCTTTTATCTTACGCTTTTGAAAATAGTGTTCTGAGAAGCATCCATAGGATCCTTGCTTCACCAAACAAGCAAAGAGAAACCTGACCTAAAAAATGGGCTCTTTGCACAACTCCACCGTTCCTTAGCTAACGGCCCATGAAGGTACCTAGAGGGTTAATGTATGGGGGAGAGGGCTGCCCTAATGCCTGTAAGGCGCTCAGGAAAGAATGGAGAACTTTCTTATTTTATTTCAATTAACACCACGTGGATATGTCAGCTTCATCCCCTGATTTTTCAGCACGGCCCATATTTGTCTTTGTCAGGCCCTGGGTCCCAGACCGGGGCTCAGGCGCCAGGGCCACAGAACCCAGGAACCCTTCAGGTGTATGGCCAACCTCCTACAGCAGCCGGTGGGCAGAGGAGGCAGAGGAAACGGGAGGCGGGTGGCTTTGAAACTCAGAGCCTGGGGGACCCCACCCCAGTGCTCTGCCAGCAAGTGGGGAGCAGGTCAATCTGGGCTCCCCCTGACTTAGGGTACTCAGGTCACCACCCGGTGCTTCCACAGTGGCACACAAGGACCCAATGCCTCTCCAGGTGCCCGCCCTGAACCGCCTGCACCCGCCACGACTCTCACTGTCGCTCTTCAGGACCAAATGCATCCCACGTGGCAGCCAGCTCGCGCTTTCCCCTGGCAGAGGCCAAGGGGCTGCGAAGGGAGCCTTTGCCTCACGTCTGACTCCCCCAGAACAATGCATCTCTGTCCACAGCACGCTTCCCTGCAGAAGGGAACACTGATGAAGGCTGAGCCCCCTACCTTGTCACCACGACTCCAGCCCCCTGTGGCCCGGTGCCACCCAGCCCCATCCCCCTTCTCCAGATCACTTCCAGAGCCCCGAGGAGTTCCCTGGGATCCAAGACCCAGCAAAGGGGCCCAGAAAGGAAAATGATCTTGAAATTGCAGGGTCAGAGGCCCAAATGAAGGCAGACAAAATGTGAGTGCCCAGTGGAGAGTGGCCCTGGGCAGGAACCTGAGGAGGAAGCTGGAGTCCGTGGGTGTGATGGGGCAGCCCCGGGGGTTCACGAGGGCTGCGGGCACCTGGATAGACCATGCTGCATCTACCGACCCTCTTCTGTGCTCCATGCTAGAGGTACTCACATCACTGTGTCATCACCATCTCTGTCCCAGCAATGGCTGCAGGCCCCCAACCCCATGACACACATGCTTTCATCCAAGCCCGTGAAAAGCATGGAGGAGCAGAGAGTGGCTCATGCTCCTGGGGGAGCTGGGACACTGTCATGTACCATCCAGATCCCCCTTTGAGGAAAGACTTGCATCCTCAGCTGCTGGGAGCTGTCTCCTCAAGGTTGTGCCCTTTCCAGGCAGCCCACATCCATGACTGATCCATCTGGGGTCCTGGGAAGAGCGACTTCAGCCAAAATCAGATCTACTGCAACCAGGCCATGCTGGCTGCAGGGCCCCCCTGAGGGGTCACTTGCTTTCCCTCTCTGCCCATGCCTGCTTCCCCCTTCTGCCCGATCCCAGGCACCCAGGGTCTTCCTTACTCAACATCCTGCACACAAACTTCTCAGAGTCTGCTTCCCAGGGAACGCAGCCTGCAGCATCTTTCCCCAAAGAGGTGGCAGCAATCTGCATGGCGTGCAGGGACCAAGGCAGGAAACATACACCTTGGTGGCTGCTTCCACTAGCAGCTGGCATCCCCATGCTGAATGAGAAGTGGTCCCCGCTTTCTCAAAGCTGTGTTTAGTGGGCAGCCAGTGTTTAAAGGTCAACAGTAGGCCCGTTCTGGGGAGCACCAAGGGGTGCCCAAAGGGGTGAGGGGTGGCTTCCATAGGAGCTGACGTTGAACTCGGCCTTGAAGGAGGAGAAGAGTCCACAGGCAGAGCAGAGAGGGAGGCACAGGGTGGGGTCTCCCACCCCAAGTATTTGCATCATCACAGATGCGTAGAGAAAGGAGGCCTGTTCGGGAAATTGTGAGATGATCAGGGAGATGCTTCCAGAAAGGCAGGCAGAGACCAGACCATGAGGGTCTTATTCAGACTCGAGTTTCTGGACACTAGGGAGGCTTTTAGAAGTTTCAAACAGCAGAACGTCAACATCAGGTTTGTCTTCGGGTAGAATAACGAAGGTGGCAGAGACACCTGGAAGGTGAGAACCCCATCATCAGAGGACTTGAGGGAGAACCAAGGTGGCTGAACTCAGCAGTGGGGGAGGGGTGCGGCGTTTCGGAGTGACTGCTGATTGGCAGAGTTTAGAAACGGGAAGCCTGGGTAGGAGCCCTTCCCCTTTTTACTAGTTCTGTGAACTTGGACATCTTATGACCACATTGATTTCTACGTTCTTTCCCTCCTCAGTGAATATCTGCCTCGCAGCACTGCGGTAAGAAGCAAACTCAATAATATATGCAATAATAATATATGCGATAATATACGGCTTGCAGGAAATCCTCAATGTCTTTCATTTTCTATTTCTTTACTTTCCAAACAGGATTTTTTTCATCCCAGGCTACTGATGAGGAAACTGAGATGAGTTTATTATCTAGAGGCTGAGTAACCAGGCTCCTGGCCTGCCCACGCCTGCCATGCCCCACTCTGCCAACTGGGCCCCCATCCTCACTGCCCGGGCCAGAGGTTAGGGTCCAGCAAGCTCCAGAACACACTCAGTTCAGTTAGGAAACAGTCACACCCCAGGAGTTGCCTTCTGGTCTGGTCTGTAGCCCCAGAGGGTGCAAAGATGGGAGGGTTACTTCCCTGGTGGCACAGTGGTTGAGAATCCGCCTGCCAATGGAGGGGACGCAGGTTCGAGCCCTGGTCCGGGAGGATCCCACATGCCGCGGAGCGGCTGAGCCTGTGCGACACAACTGCTGAAGCCCATGCGCCTGGAGCCCGTGCTCCGCAGCAGGAGAAGCCACCGCAATGAGAAACCCGCTCACCACAACTAGAGAAAAAGCTCATGCGCAGCAACGAAGACCCAATGCAGCCAAAAATAATAAAGAAATAAAAATTTTTAAAAAAAGATGGGAGGGTTTATGGGCGCAGGTATTCAGAGGGTGGAGGGGGAAGTAGGAGAAGGCGGCTCCTGCCACAGCCTATCACCAAGTCTGGGAGTTAAGGGACAGGAAGGCCCCACAATGAGAAAGAAAAAGGGGAGAAATTAGAGGCAAAATGTGAAGTTAATAAAAATACTTTATTCAATCAAACTCCAAAAGCAGCTGCAACCCTGTAACGGCAGCCAAAGCCGGGCACTCTGATTTTTCACTTTGGTTAATTACCTAATGGTTTGCAGGGCTCCCTGCTACTTTATGACTCCCACATTTTTCTCTTTCTTCTCTCCTCCCACCCCCACCTTCCTGCTCTGTTCTTCCTTCCCCGGAGTCTACCTTCCCTGGAAACCAGCTTTACCCCGTCTCCTCTTTTTCAGGGGGATGCTGAGTCATCAATGGGAATTTTCTGGACCTCAACCTGTTCCGATTGAGCAGGTGCCTCCGGGGAGCACAGAGGATTACGGGTCTGGGCCCTGTCTCTCCAGAGTTGGTGTCAAGGTGAGACAGTCTCACGCGCACACCAGTTACAGAGAGTGAATACATCTCCGTAACCAGCCATGCGGTGAGGGCTCAATGCATTCTGAGGGGCAAAAGGGCATCTTCAACTCTGACTGCAGCAATGGACACCATCCTGGAAGAGCTGCTGGCCATGCTGGGTGCTGTGGGATGTGCTGGCCAATGGAGGAGAGGGCGGGGTCACGTTGTTCTGGGAAGACCAAGCAGCTCTCGTAAAGAGGCCGGGGAACAAGATTGCATGTTAATGGGGGCAAGTGGGAGCCGGCACTAATTACAGGCTGGTGGTCAGAGGGGAGGCCAGAGCAGAGAGATCTTTAACCAGTTCACCCTTGCAAAAGGAGCCAAACCACCAGGCTGGAAATGGAGCTGTGCCATGCAAAGCATTTGGGTCTCGATCTTATGGGCAACAAGAATAAGATATTGTCTTGGGCTGGGTTCTTCTAGAAGCAGAGCTTGAGATGAGGATTTTGGTGCGAGTAGTTTACTTGGGAAATGATCCCAGAAAGCATCAGTAAGGGAGTAGGGAAGTAAGACAGGGAAGGGAAGGGGTATAGTAATGAGCAGGTGGCCGCTGAGGATATCTGGGGCTCAATGCCATTGGGACCTCTGAGGTGTTGAGTAGGACATGTCTCAGAGTTGTCCCACCTGAGGGGCAAGGGAGCTGGGGTATTTATACACCACTGGCATCAATGGAGGGCTGCTCCCTGGAGTACAAACACCCCAGCATTTCCAGCCCAACCCTCAAGCAGCAAGTCACGAGTGAGTGCTGCAGCCAGCCGCCGCCAACACGTGGGAATGGTGAGTGCCAGGTGCTGTGGGCAGGGCACCAACTGTGTCCCTACAGGTGCAACCAAAGGGAAATTCAGCTCTCCTTACGGCCCATGATACCAACACGGTCCTGTGAGAGGGCTGGGGGGTGGGGGCTGGGAATCTGAGCTGAATGGAGAAATGCAGACTCCAGAGATATGGGAAGGAAGAGAGGAAATTCCTAAACAAGAGTGACAGTCATCTTTTAAAAGGCCTGCACCAATGGTGGAATGTGCAAGATTGTCATGGAAAAGACAATTTGTGATCAGTTCAAAGAGCCTAGGTTCACCCCTCCCATTTCTACTCAGTGGATAAACTGAGGTTCCCCCTTCTATATACCAGGTGCCATAATGAATACAGAGATGCAGGGACAGGATGCAGAGCAGGAAGGGGGAGAAGATAAGCTGCCACCAAACCAGAGAGGACACATGTGAGGGACCATGAAGCTTCCTGGAGCTTCCCCACCAATGAGCTAGGAGGGTGGTCCACACCCAGCACATGCAGCTCAGACATGGCAGCAGTGGGCGTGGTGGTAGGAGCAGGGTTCAGGGCACATTCAGGAATCTGCAAGGGGTCTCAAAGCAGTGGCGGGAGCAGAGGCCACATGGAAGGGTGGAGGAGGGAGAGGTTGGTGGAGTAGGTGGGACCAGCTTGCAAAGAGTCTGGAATTCCAGACTGAGCATCATGCATTTAATTCATCAGAAAACAGGAAGAAGTTGAAGGTCAATTTTGGGGGGTTTTGTTAAAACAGAGAAGAGACAGGCTCAGCTAGAGACATAGGGAATTGCTTAGGGAGTTCTAGACCGCAAATGGCTTCACCTCCCACTCGTCTGGTCAATGTGGGTAAGTAGGGATTTATCTCCAGTGGAAGCCAGGCCAGGGCAGGGAGGAGGGCATGAGCAGAGATGGAGATGGCCACACTCTGGGGCCACACGCCAGGGAGGGTTGACCTACAGGGGAAGGTCTTTGCCCCCTCGGAAAGTCCAGGTGGGAGTGGACACCATGGTAGCAGAGAATGAGGTGGGGTGGGGGGAGCGTGCTGGGGAGAGGGCGGGGAGTGGCCTCCAGGGAGAGCTCATCAGGCCCACAGTGTAAGGAGGTCAAAGTGTGCAAGACCTAGCAAAGGGTTTCCGGAGCAAGGACACCAGACCGGGCAGGAAGGACAGACTGAACCAGCCCGGGAGAGATGTGTGAGTGACACCTCCCACTCCCTGGAGGGAACTATTTCTCTAAATCCAGCTGTCAGCCTGAATACCAACTCCCTCTAGCCCTCCCCATCACGCACCTCTGGGCAAGGCCTGCCTCAGGGGCTCTGGTTGGGCCAACAGCCAGGCTCGGACCAGCACATCAAAAACCCGCCAAAGATGATTAGAATCTGGATTTCACATGACATTCCTCCCCATTTACTCCTTCAGGTAACCCTAAACCTTAAGATGTCTACATTATTATGGCTGAAAGCGAAATCCAGTCCTTTCTAGCAGCAGGCGGATGCTTCCCAGGGAGCGCATAGGCCTGCGAGCAAGGTAATAGTTACCAGATGCAGGTACAAACCCTCTGCCTACCCAGGTCAGCAGCCCCCAGACCCCATCTGCACTGATGTCCACCTGCACATACCTAGAGGCACTTAATTCACATGAGGAAAGCTGGGGCCTAAGGAGCACCCAGTTTCGTACATGATGAAGTCATGTTTAGCTGTTGCTATAATCCTTCAAGGCCCTGATGTGGCCAGAGGATCCACAAATGCGACCTCTGGAAAAAACTACCTCTAAAGTATATAGTGTCATCCACTGGTTTAAAGAGTCTTGTTTGTGTGTGTGTGTGTGTGTGTGTTTTGTGGTACGTGGGCCTCTCACTGCTGTGGCCTCTCCCATTGCGGAGCACAGGCTCCAGACGCGCAGGCTCAGCGGCCATGGCTCACGGGCCCAGCCGCTCCGCGGCATGTGGGATCTTCCCGGACCAGGGCACGAACCCGTGTCCCTGCATCGGCAGGTGGACTCTCAACCATTGTGCCACCAGGGAAGCCCAAGAGTCTTGTTTAAAAAAAAAAATTAATTAATTAATATTATTTCCAGACCCCAGGTATAAGACAGGAGAGGGCCCCTTCAGGAGGGGCAGAGGTAGGCTCCACGCCCACTCAGCAGGCCCAGAGGCAGCCACTAAGGAGACTCTGACACAATTCCCTGCATGGCTCAGAGAGAAGAGTGAGTTGGTAGTGATTGCACAGCCGGTGAACAGCAACAGGAGAACTCAGACCCAGGACTCTGTGCACCTTGTGTCAAATTTCTTGTTTCTACCACCCAGCCCTACCCAACCTCCAAACCAGGCCACTGAAAAGTCACATCACACTGCTTTCTTCCTTGGGGTCTGAGGGACTACAGAGCATCCAGAAAGAACCAGCTGTAAACGCAACGGATGTGACAAATGTCAGGTACAGAAATGTACACACACCGTGCCTCCAAAATCAGAAAGGACAATCATTTCTTAACCACACCACTGATTGATCACTGTGGTTTGATGTTTTGCTTTTTCTTTACTATTATTATTATTTTTTTTAACAGTAGTAAAATTCATGAACCTTCCTCAGTCTTTCCAGGAAACCACCTTATCTCAAAACTGATGTCACTTCAGTGATTCTCAATGTCTTTCACCTCCTGTGTCCAGCTGGTCACCAAATTCAGACAGATCTTTAAAAATAGCTTTCCCCCCATCGCCTACCGCCATCCTGGTTGCTGCCTCGGCTCAGCTCCTCATGTCCCCTAGGAACTCGCTTCAGCCTCCTCCATGGCTCCCCACCCTGCCTGTCCTATGCCCAAGATTGGTGGCTGTCCCTTGAGGCATACAGCAGTGTCTAAGCACCAACAGGAACTTATGCCTCCCACCCTCCCTCAAACTCTGGGCAGCTCTCGGCACTCCTAGGACGAGGCTGTGCTCTGCAGGGGGAGCTGGGGACTCCACTAGGTGAGGTAGGGTCTCCTCCAGGATGTTAAATTCAAAAGGCGTAGGCACCTCCTGCCCAGAGCTCCCCTTAATACCCCTTTATAGCCCATTCATGGTTATCTCAACCAAGCCTTCTTGGAACTATCTCCTGGTTCCAGCCTAAATGTCTTGTCAAGGTAGTAAGTTCTCAACATTTACTCTCACATCTGTGTTAAAATTGTCCAGAAACCATAAACAAAAAGAAAATAAAACCCACAGAATGTTTTGCAAACAAAGCAACCAACAAGAGATTAATCTCCAAAATATACAAACAGCTCATGCAGCTCAATATCAAAAGAAAAACAAACAACCCAATCAAAAAAAATGGGCAGAAGATCTAAACAGACGTTTCTCCAAAGAAGACACACAAATGGCTAAAAAGCACATGGAAAGATGCTCAACATCACTAATTATTAGAGAAATGCAAATCAAAACTACAATGAGATATCACTTCACACCAGTCAGAATGGCCATCATCAAAAAATCTACAAACAATAAATGCTGGAGAGGGTGTGGAGAAAAGGGAACCCTCCAAAACAGTTGGTGGGAATGTAAATTGGTACAACCATTATGGAGAACAGTATGGAGGTTCCTTAAAAAACTACAAACAGAGATACCATATGATTCTGCAATCCCACTCCTGGGCATATACCCTGAGAAAACTATAATTTGAAAAGATTCATGCACCTCAATGTTCACTGCAGCACTGTTAACAATAAACAGGACATGGAAGCAACCTAAATGTTCATTGACAGAGGAATAGATAAAGAAGATGTAGTATATTTATACAATGGAATATTACTCAGCCATAAAAAAAGAATGAAATAATGTCATTTGCAGCAACATGGATGGACCTAGACATTGTCATACTGAGTGAAGTAAGTCAGACTAAGACAAATATCATATGATATCGCTTATGTGTGGAATCTAAAAAAAATGGTACAAATGAACTCATTTACAAAACAGAAATAGAGTCACAGATATAGAAAACAAACTTATGGTTACCGGGGGGAAAGGGGGTGGAGGGATAAATTGGAAGATTGGGATTGACATATACACACTACTATATATAAAATATATAACTCATAAGGACTTACTGTATAGCACAGGGATCCCTTCTCAATTCTCTGTAATGACCTATATGGGAAAAGAATCTTAAAAAGAGTGGACATATGTATATGTATAACTGATTCACTTTGCTGTACAGCAGAAACTAACACAACATTTTAAATCAACTATACTCCAATAAAAATCTAAAAATAAAAAAAAAATTTTTTTTTAATTGTCGAAACCCACCTTCTCTGAGGTTTAGGCAATGCAGGGTCTGGGTGTAGTTGAAGGTCCTTAACTCCAGTGAACAAGTTCATAGCCCCTTATCCATTCCCTTCATGATTGTTTCCACATCCGTAAAATGGAGATAAATAGTAGCTACCTCTTAGGATGATTGTGGGGCTAAATGAGAGTAGGCATTCTAAGCACCAAGCACGATGCCTGGCTCAGGGCGAGTGCTCAATAAATGTTAGCTTAAAGAAACAGCATTCTGGATGCCTGTAAGACCAAAAAGGAAAGAATATTAATATTTCTTGAGCTTCCCTACTGGCAAGGCATGGTGGCAGGTGTTCTCATAAGTTACGTCAGTTCATCGGCTCAGCTACCCCTACTAACATTTTTATCCCAATTTTTACCATTTCATAAACCAGGAAACAGAAGAACTGTGAGGTTTCTTGCTCAGAATTTCTGAGTCAGACTTCTTTGGGTTGCAAATGATTAAAGCCAACTTGGCCAACCCTACACACAAATGGACTCAACGTTTCTGAAAATACAGCTTCCCCCCACTGTCTGAAAGTAGTGCTAAAGCAAAGAGGCAATTACCTTAGGACTCATCTTGCTAAGGGATGCACGAAATAAATCAGGATAAAACACAGATGCTCACAGACAGTTCAAAGTTATGGTGGCTTGATGCCTCGATGCTGAGCGTCGTTCCCGGGGCAGGAGCTTGGTAGTGCCTCTACCACTGCTCGGGGTGCATGCTGCCCCTACAATGCTGGCTGCAAAACAAACACTGTACGCTATGTTTGCTTTTCCCTTTTTTCATAATAGCAAAAATCCTCTTCAGATTTCTCTCGGTTAGCAAAAACAGGTACTAATGCTTTGCTGTCATAAAAGCGAAGTCGTGTAAAGTGAACTTTCAAAAAGCAAGGGATACCTATACAATCAAGTGTTTAAGAAGCAAACCACGCATGGAGTGACAAGGGGCAGCAGCCTGAGAACAAACAGAAGCAGTGGCTCAGATACCCCAGGCCTCTCTCCCCACCTCCGGTCTTTGCTCTCACTGCACGTGGCAGGAAGTGTGTCTGCCTACATTCCCTCATGGCTGTCAACCACAGCCTTGGCCAGCAGAGGACTGACTCCATTCCTTAGTTCCAGTTTCAGAAATCCCAGGGAAAGACTCTGATTGGCTCAGCTTGGGCTAGATTCCTGCCCCTTATCCAATCAGCTGTGGCCAGGCAGGGTGTGGTCATGTGAGATGTGCTGCTTCCCCAGAACCACCAGATCAGCCTCCAGAAAGGGAGTGTGCAGCTCCCAAAGGGCAGGGGCGTGGGGCAGGCCACAAAATAGTAGCACATTCTAGTTTCATCACCAGTAAGTGGAAGAGTCTGGATTTATGCCCAGGTTTGTTGGGCTCCAAAGCCCACATTTATTCTCTGATGCATGCTGCCTCTCTGAGACTCTAAATGTCTACTTCTGTATTAGGAAATCAGAGTTGGTCAGTCAGCCTCTCCAGAAACTTAAAACAAATTTACTGACTAGGCAATAATAGCCATGGATACTTCTGGCATCCAAAGTCAGATGAAGGATGGCACTAGACTGGGAGCCATATCGTCCATCTTCTATTTCATAGTCATTGTTATCACCACCTCTATGACCACTTTTTTTATCATCTTTTTTACTAAACTCTGTCCTCAGCCTGGCTGGAAAGTGCGGGTTTCTGGCTAATAGAGAATTTCTTTAGGTATTATATTTAGGTTCCCAATTTTCTAAGTATGGACATCATAGATTGCTAGTGATAAGAAGAGATCTCAAAACTACTGAATATCTCCTTCCTTCTCATTTTACAGATGAAGGAATGATGACCAGTGAGGGAAAACAATGTTCCCACAGCTAGCTGGTGGAGAGCTGGACTGCCATCCAGGTCTCCTCGTTCCTGGTCCAGTGCCCAGCCCCTCTCCCACTCTGTCTTTTTTGGAACACACTAGAACACAATGTTGTATTGTATTATAATTTTGTAACATAATTTTGGTACAAAATTTTATTTTTAATGATCCAATAAGCACTTCTGCTTTTAATGGTGGAACAAATCCCATAAATTCCTAAATTTCTCGTAGAAGTTCATAACATTCTTCACCTCCTGGCCTTACCTGAAACTCTGCTGGCCTCTGAAAACATCACTTCCTTTGAGCCCTGTCAAGTAAAAACCATTCATCCTCATACCTGGTGGACCGGAGGCTTGTAAGTGTTTACAGTTCTCCATGGGTCCTTCATCTTATAGCACGTCTTGCCAGCAGAGGCATTGATTCCCTTTATTCTGGACTTTCTTTTCAAGATATTTGTATAGCGACCAAGCTTGGAAGATATAGATAGTGTCTCCCTCCAGAGCAGAGGGCAGGCCAACTTACTGCTCTTTATAAAAGAGTCAGTCTTTAAGCTCAGGGTTCCCATAACCCACTTCATGTGCACATATCACTTGACCCTCTTCGCATCACCCTGTAGGAACTGGGGCTCAAAGAATCAATGCAAGTGATAATCCTCTGGCTACTGATATTGCTGTGAGTAATAAACTGTCCTTTGTCTCTGACCCAGGAGTTTCAAGTCTTCTGCCAGCATCCATGAAGCTGTGTCAGTCCAACTTAGCTTGTAAGTGCTGTAAAATCCCAGACCCTACATAGTTCTTGACACAGAGGTGAAATCCATCTCCTCACTCCCCAGTGCCACTTCCAGATCACTTCTTCTCCGCTCCTGTTAGAATTCCTCACTCCATTATGTATCAATCTCATTTGGCAAGACTACTCTAACTCTCTTCACCTCTGTCATCTCATCCAGTGGCCTCCCCACCCCAAGTCCTGCCATAATTCTGGATGAGCTCACAGGTCACATGAACCACCTACCCACCCTCCAGGCCTCTCAATTCCTTCATCACCTCAGCTCCTTTGAATGACTCCTGCACTCCACCTGAGCTACATGCTCCCACTGGCCACACTCTGGACAATGTCAACACTAGTAACTGCTCTGCCTCAGAAGGTAGGTCATTCTCTATTTTGATTATTCTCTATTCTGATCAAACAGGTCATTCTCTAATTTGATTACTGTATTTTTTTATTATTATTATTTTTTTTTTTTTTTTTGCGGTACGCGGACCTCTCACTGTTGTGGCCTCTCCTGTTGCGGAGCACAGGCTCCGGACACACAGGCTCAGCGGCCATGGCTCACGGGCCCAGCCGCTCCGCGGCATGTGGGATCTTCCCAGACCGGAGCATGAACCCGTGTCCCCTGCATTGGCAGGCAGACTCTCAACCACTGCGCCACCAGGGAAGCCCTGATTACTGTATTTTTTAATTCTAAGAATTCTATTTGATTTTCAAATCTGTGTCATTTTTATGGTTTCCTGGTCCCTGAAGATATTTTTCAGCTAATTTTTTTTCTTTAAACAAAATAAGCATACTTTTAATAATCTGTGTCTGATAGTGATAATATCTGAAATCTGTGGGTCTGTTACAGCTATGGGTTGCTCATGGTATCTTATTTTTATGTTATTTAGTTATCTTTGACTGTGTGCTAGTCATTATATTTGAAAAATATTTATAGGGAATATATATCTGGTAACCTTAGTCTAGAACCAACATTTAATCCAAAGTCAAGGTTTGAGTTTCCCTGGCCCACCCGTGTAGTACAAATCTGAGCTGCAAGACCATGTAAGAGTTGGTTTAATTCAGTTCACCTGCTTTAAGGCTTCTTAGGAGGCCCAGCTCATAATGCGGAAAGATTCCTATTAGACTCTGCATTTTGTGCTGCCTTTGACTTCATTTTTGTCAGATAAAACAAAGGTTCAGATTTGCTAAAATGTCAAATTCCCTCAGGGCAAGAGCAGATTCTGTGCTCACCTCTCTGGCTTCTTATTTTCCTTAAATATTGGCCTGGTAATTCCTTACAATCTTGTCTTTTCTTGTTACTTTTTTTTTTTTTTTTTTTTTTTCTTTTTGCGATATGCGGGCCTCTCACTGTTGTGGCCTCTCCCGTTGCGGAGCACAGGCTCCGGACGCACAGGCCCAGCGGCCATGGCTCACAGGCCCAGCCGCTCCGCGGCATATGGGATCCTCCCAGACCGGGGCACGAACCCGTATCCCCTGCATCGGCAGGCGGACTCTCAACCACTGCGCCACCAGGGAGGCCCTCTTGTTACTTTTAAGAAGATGTTTTTATATTTTATCCAGCATTCTTGGTTGTTTTCAGCAGGCAGGATAGTCCAAAAAACCTAACTCACTGTTACCTGGAACCAAAGTTCTAATAGCCCATTCTCTATCAACAATCACCTATTTCTTCTAGTACTTTTCCTCTACTAATTTCGTAGCATCTGTTTTTAACTTCATTGAGACCTCTAGACCTTTGGCTGTTTCACTTCTTCTAATATATCAGACCCTCTGTCTCCATTCCCTTCTTTATACCATGATTCATCACTTCAGCCTCTGTCTTATAAAAACTGTTAATCCCTTTGCCCCATTTTCCATCCTTTAAATCTACCTGGAAAAAACTAATCCCAGATTGGGGCAAGTTTCTCTGCGTTTATACTCATGCTGCTGAATACTTCTGGGGAGACCCACCCAACCACTCATTTTGGTGCTACTCTTCTCTGCTGGTCCCTGACAACAGCTGGGCCCCCATCACCGCCCAGTAGACATCCTCTATGACACAATCGGCCACCATGTCCAGCAGCTTTGTTAATCTTTCCCCTCTCAGAAAGCCCTTCACCTTCTCCTCACCTCCCCACCACACTCTCAGAAGATGCTCACACCTCCCGGTTCACCAAAGCAGTTGCATCTTCCCATTCCTCCACCTCTGGTTTCATGTCTGCTAGCTCATCCGCATCTGTGTCCACCCTTGTCTCTTTCTCATCTGCTTCACAGGCAAGAGTCGCCTTCCTCCTAAGGCTCTTCCTTCCACCTGGCTCCATCCCCTTCCACCTTCTAAGGAACCTCAGACCAATAACCGCTCTCAATCCTTTCTCTTTTCCAGTGGCTCCTTCCCACCATCTTGTAAACACTCTCAACCTCTTCCTATTGTAGAAAGGAGCTCCTTCCTTCAACTCTACAGTCCGTCCAAGGACGTACTCTTGGCTCTGCTCCCCCAATATAGAGTAGTTACTCCTCCGACCAGTTCCCACTGCACCCCAGGATTATAGTCTGTTTCCTTGTATTGCAATTTCTCCCTGAAAGATGAGTTCCCTGAGGGCTGGGACTTTGTCTTAACCACTGTTGAATCCCCAACATCTGGCATAGAATTTGTGGGAGGAGCTGAAGCATAAGCTGGGGTCATTGTTAGGCCCAGCAGCCCACATTAATCTCTGTGTACTAGTTACCAGGGAATTCTGCTTTGATGGGAGGCCAATTGGCCGAGTGCTAAATTTATAGCGTTACTGATGCTATGTCATTCTTTTCAGTCTATGGAAATTCTGGCTTTATTTAGTTAGTATCTAATTTGCGGGTTAATAAGTCTTTGCCTGAAGGTCTTGGTGCACAGTGCAGGGCTAGGATCACCTTTCTCAGACTCCCCTGGGGCTTGGGGTGGGGGGATAAACGTGTTTTGAGGCACTGACTCTTTGTATAACTTACAGGATCTCAGTCTGGGTATATTACTCATTAGGGTTTATTTACCTTTTGTGGTGGCCTAGAAAAAGCCAAGCTTAATGAAGTGGTTAACAAAAGCCTTTAACATCATATTTTCCACAGAGTTCATAAAAATATTGACAGTGGACTTTGCTGGCACATTGGGTCTTTCAAAGAGATGAATAAAAATGATAGTAAGTATACCGATTTGGTTTTTTTATAAAGCCTTCATAGCAAGAAGGCTGGTGCGCTTTATTCTCCATGACAGCAAGTAAGCCCTTCCAATGGATGATGAGTAAGTTGGCCACGTGGCCTTGGCTGTGCTACCGTCCCTCTCTGGGTCTCAGGTTCCTCACCATAAAATAAGAATCTTGGATAAAATGAGCTTTAAGGTTGTGTGTGTTTCAGAATGGAATGATACTATTCTTTCTAAATTCATTCCTAGGACAACAACTGCCTTCGATTTAAAGGGAGGGACAATGAGGAATATTATTTTGATCTCTAAGATGCCCCACAATCAGCAGAGATGGCCATAAAGTTGAGGGAAATGGTGATGGTCCCCAAGACCCAAGTCCCATGCTCTCAGTAGGCTTTCTTGGCTCCAGCCTTCCTGGTTTACAGCCTGGCTTGCCCCAGGGCTGGCTTACATTGAACCTTTTCAGACCCCCTCACTTCCTGCTAAGGTGTCCTTGAGAGCCTTCCCTACAGATTCCTTGGTAGGGAGAAGGGAGAATGATCAGAGATGCCTTAAACCTCAGTGCTGGGTAAACCTTAGTGATCATCTGGACTGTGGTTTTCAAAATCACCTGAATAAAAGGTCCTCAGATGATGATGATGATGATAATGATGGAGAAGGAGGAGAAGGGGAAGGAAGAAAAGGAGAAGAGGAAGAAGAAAAGAATGAAAAGAAGGAGGAGGAGACAAAGAAGCTGGTGTCAGTGATGATAACGTTGGTGATGATGACGACGATAATGATGATGATGAAGGAGGAGGGGAAATGGTAAGATGATGTCAGTGATTATGATGATGTGGATAATGATGATGTTGGTGATGACAAAGATAGTGATGTTGATGCTGATGCTGACGATGGTGATAAAGACAGACCACTACGAAATGACGTAAAAAGTAATCGCTGTTAGGCATGTGTATCAATTAGTATGCATTTGGCTGCAAGTAATAGAAGTCCTAATTGTTGGTGGTTTAAATAATAAAGATTGTAATGATCTCACATCATAATAGCAAACCGTTATGCAGTACTTACTGCCTGCCAGCCTTTGCTCTATGTTTTCTTCAAGGGGAGTGCTGTATGGTCTCCATATTACAGATGAGGAAACTGAGCCTCAGGAAAGTTAAGCGCCTTGTCCAAGGTCAAGTGAGTGGTAGAGCCAGGACGTGACTGGTTCCAAGGTGGTGTGGCCTCGGGGTCTACTGTCTCCTGCTGCTTTGTCATTGCAGGGCTTGAGGTATGGGTTCTTGGTTAGATAGGAGCTCGGTGACGTCAGGGTGCTGAGTCAGTGTCTCTGTGATTCCCTTGGTCTTCCCCTCAAGGCTACCATAGCTCCGTGCCTCCCCCCACTACACGACAGCTTCAAGAGCAGAAAGCTTGGGGTGGAGGACACAAGACTTTTCCTCAAACTACCCTCACCTTTTACCAAGAAAAAAATCTCTTCCCAAATCACCCAGAGAGTTCCTCTTACATCTCATTAACCAGAATGGGGTCTCACGGCAGCCCCACACCAACCCCGGCAAAGGGAAATGGGGCAGCCATGTATAGCTGGTTTAAACTGAACCATTTTTGTCTCTGAGGACTAAACATGCTGTCACCTGAATAAAATTGGGCTCTGTCTTCTGGAGGAAATGGGGATGGATGGTGGGTAGATCCCACTAGGACTGGCACAGCATGGGAAAAATGGCAAAATAATAGCAAATTGCACTGAGTGCTATGGAGGACCCATACTGGATGGTGTGGTAGATACTTTAAGAAGGGATCCCATCTAGAAGAGTCAAGGAAGACCACCATGAGGAGGTCACATTTAAACTGAGACCTGGAAGGTGAGAAGGAATTAGCCGATGACCAAGTGGGGAGAATATTGCAGGCACAAGGGACCGTTTGCGTAAAGGTTCTGAAGCAGGAAAAATGATTCAATTATTTAAGGAATCCAGAGAAAGCCAGTGTTCCTGGAGCATAGAGAAGAAGGGAGAAAGCTGAGGGCCAGAGCAGGCAGGCCCTGTGGGCCATGGTGAGGAGTTTAGCTTTTCTCCCAGGAGCAGTAAGGACCTACTAGTGGGCTTATGAGGGTGGTAACAGCCAGTCCTTGGGTGGAAAGGAAAAGAGGTTGCCTTTCAGAAGGCAAAGGTACCAAGTAAGAAAACAAAGGCTGAAAGTCTACGTGGGATGGTGTCTGAATGCTAACCAAGGAATTATTCACAACGTGCTTAAACCTTCCAAAGGACACAGGAACTGTCATGTGGGCTATTTTAAAGCTGTGTGTGTGTGTGTGTGTGTGTGTGTTCCACAAAATCCTTGGAATTTTTAAGCACTAATAAAAAGAAAAGATACTGAGGAATTTTAGGAGACTTTAAACAGCTTTCACAATTAAAAACCACCCTCAAAGCCAACACCCACACGCTTCCGGATAAATGTCAGCTGCAAAGCAATTCATACTGAAGCCACACCCAGGTAAGAGGACAGCGGGGTCAGTTGAGCTTGCATAGCCATTCACAGACAACCCGACAAGGCAGGTGACAGGGGCTGGGTGCCCAGAGAGCAGCACAGGAAAGAGACTGCCTCTCCCTAGCAAACAAGAGTACAAAGTCCTCCACCCCATTACGTATGAAAAGTTCAGTGAGAGTTTGACGGTATTATGCCAGGATTTCTGGAAGCCAAGTGAAAACGACCTTGAAAATAAACCACATGCTGTTGCTAATTAATCTTAGTTCCTGGCTCTTTCCAATCAGACCCTGAACTATAATCCATCTTCATTACACTTCCTTTAAAGTAAAAATGGTGCATTTCCGAAAGTCTAATTAAGGAAGGAACATTATAAGGCCTTGGGTCATAACTCTCTTTCTGTCACATGTGCACATGTCTGCTACACACACACACACACACACACACACACAAATAAATGTTTTTAAAAACCCTATATGGCCTGTTTATTTCAATCACAAGCAGGCCACTCCAGAGCTGAGGGATGAATGAGATAGCCAAGCTGGGTGCCATCACAGTAGTGTCAGCTAGTGGCCCTCCCAACTCATGTCCCCACCTTGCACACATCTACCACCATATTGCTGCATACACACCTAGTGGGCAGCCATGGGCTCAGGAAAGGAATGCCTGCCCCCAGCCCCAGGGGATGAAGCAGGGTTAGTCTGAGCTGGGAGTGGCAATCCAGTGCTCTTTGACAGTGGTTGGTTTTAAGGTGACATTTGATCAACTTCTTCTGAAAAAAGGGAAGGTCTTTTGGAGGTTTCTGGGAAAGATTCTCCTCCATGAGAAAAATGATGAACCCTGAATGTGGTTGGGTGTATGAGGGTGAGATGCTTGTCTCTGTAGCAGCCAATATAGTGAAAAACTAGTGACCACAGAGAGGAAAGTTTCCTACTTGTGTGGACCTCCCAAAGACATGACTTTGGGAGTTTGGAGGACTTGGGGGAAAAGTGTTGGGATCAAGTCATGCTGTCCTTTGAGGATTTGTCTGGTTATCATTGTCTAAATCCAAGATTTTGACTTGGGACCCCAAGGAAAGGTTAGAATGGTTCAAGACTCATCTTTGGGTTGGACTTCACATCGTGGGTGGGGACCAAGGTCATGTTTGAGAGTCTAGTGATAGGTGTTTCCCAGCTTGGGACGGGTCCTTTCCACTGACATATTCCATCACCACCTCACAACCCTAGATGAATCATAAGGTAGATTTGCATTTTCCCAATTGTTTATGATTAGAGGGTTCCTACAAGCCTCTCACAGATTTTATTCATCTAAGGCCATGTACCTATTGACCCTTAAGGAGCCTCTGAGATTTACTGAAGTCTGACTCTCATTCACTCATTCCCTCTCCACCTGAAACCCAACTACCCCTTCCTATCCCCTATTTATTGCTGCAGTTCCTATCCGTCAAACCCTGGAAGAACCCCCGATTCCAGTCCTAGTGTAAATTACACCAACAATTACACATCATGAAGAGAGATACACCAACCCCTGAATTTCTTGCCTGGAAATTTCAACAATCCATCCAGATGATTCTCCCTCATCACATGACCAGCTCAGCCCAGAGCTGGTTTATTCACATTAAAAGAATATACACCATGGCAGTTTAGAAGGTGTCGAAGATATCTTCTTAGAGACCCTATTCACACACATATATTTGTGTGTATTCACATGCATAGTGTGGGAATCTTCAAATCCAGGCAGGAGAAGGGGGCTGTTGAGCTGTCAGCAGGTTATATTACAACTTAAAGGAACAACCCCTCACTATACAGATGAGAAGCTAAACCCCTCACTATACAGCTGAGAAGCTAAACCCCAAGAAGGAAAAAGTCTTGGCCAGCATCCCAAAGCCCCATGCTTAAAATAAGTGAAAACAAGTGAGTTAATAGTGGTGTTAAGGATGCTGGTTTCCTGTGTAAAAAAGTGGTAGGAATGACTCTGTACACTACCCAAGGTCAAGCCTGGCTGTTGTGGTGGAATTTCACAGAGTACCATAGACACCTCTTGGGTGGCTCCCTGGAATGCCCCTTCAGTAGTGGACACAGCCAGACATTTCAAGGTGGTGCCCAAAGGTCATGCTGTGTTACATGATCTGGCCACAGCTGACCGCCCATGGGAGGATGCATGACCCATAGTGGATCAGAGACATTCTGCTTCCCAAGAATTTGACATCTGTATCAGCACACATGGGCTGGCGATCTTTGGGACTGGGTGGTGTTAATGGGAGCCCACCAACAGGATCCAGGAACTCCAGCTGCTGAGCCATCGGGGGCAGCCGCATTTCGTTCCAGATCTTAGTTGTTCAAGTCTTCCTTTGATTTGTGAGGTATCCCATAGTACCTCTAACAAATTATTGTTTTTCTTTGCTTAAGCTAGTCAGAGGGGATTTCTGTGGCATGCAACCAAAACAGAAAACAAAACAACAGGAAAAAGAAGCTTAACTAACTGAACGACAAGCCTGCTGTTCCACAGGTGTCCCAGTTTGCTGCTCCATGGACAGCATGTCTGAGAGTTCCATGAAGCTGAACTAAATAGAGTCACATGGCTTTAAATCCCCCAGGGGCAAAATTAATTAATTAAATGAATAAGGCTACAAAGCATCACCAACCCAATGTTTTAAAGAATATGTTGGGTTTTATTGAGAATATTTAACACTGTACATAAACATTGTCCCAAATGGATGACATGTTTGTCTAGACAATGATTAAGCTTAGGAGGCAGACACTGGGGAATGGGTCATCTATTCAGAGACCTCAGGCCAAATGTCTGGACTCCAAATCCAGGGTTCTGTCCCTGTCCCAAGCACTGCAGACCCCCGAGTTAGGAGACTGGATCTTTGATCTTTATTCCATCACAAACTCACTCTCTAGCCAGAAACAAGCCATTTTGTCTCTCTGGAAACAATTTCCTCCTCTGTAAAATGGGAGTGTAGAAATCAATTACTTCTAAGTTCCCTCATAACTACAAAATCCCCCCAGTTCTATTAAACCAGTCATCAGAAATCTGTTTATTCATATTTAGGCACTGATTCCAAAGGTGGTCCTTCTAGAGCTCATTGAATGGGCTGTGTCTCAAAATATAATGATCTTAGGTTAGGTCTTTGTGGTCGCCAGCCTCCAAGATGGCCCACAGTGATCTTTGCCTCCTACTATTCATGCCCTGTGTGGTTTCCTCCCTCACTGAATCACGGTGATGTGTATGACTATGGCATATTGTGGAGGGGATGGGGTGTGACTTCTGAAGCTAGGTTATCCAAGGCATTGTGGTTTCCTCGTTGGCCTCTTGGATTGCTCATGCTGAAGAAAGTCTGCCGCCATTTTGTGAGGGTGCTCAAGCAGCCCTGTGGAAAGGCTTCTGTGGAGAACTGAGACCTCTTGCCAACAGCCAGCACCAAACTGTCAACTGTGTGAGTGAGCCACCCTATAAACAGATTCTTCAGGTGGCTGCAGCCCTATCAACACCCTGAGTGCAGCCTCGTGAGAGACTCCAAGTCAGAACCAACCAGCTCAACCACTCTCACTTTCTTGACCCACAGAAATGATAGGAGATAATAAATGTTTATTGTCAGTTTAAGCCACTTAGCTTTGGGGTAATTTGTTGCCCAGCCAAAGTAACAAATTTCATCTTTAAAAATTTATATCTGATTTATTTGATGTGAAAATAAGAAATTCTGATAAAGGTAACAATAATGATCAGATGGTTATGGTATTTTTTTTCTTCTAAAGGTCTGAAATGTTTACAAATATCTGTCACAATTTTCCCTGAGAGATTGTGTGAGCAGTAGGTACCCTCCTTCTTGCTACCTGAGAAATCTGTATATTGCTTTTAAATTGTAGTAGGTTTGGTCAAACATCGATAAGCTGATGGGTACCTCAGTGTTCATTATGTTACTCTCTTTACTTTTGCGTACAATGAAAGAATGCTACGCTCAGGAAGATTGTTAAACCTTTACTGAAGTGAGTGGGAGAGGGAGAAGCCCCTGGCTGTAGGCCTTGCCTGCCTCCCCATCTTCATCTTCCCCCCTCTCTGCTCCAGTCTCACTCTTCTCCAGATGCACTGGCTTCCTCACTATTCCTTGAACACACCAAACTCACTCCTCGATCTTTGCACTTACTGTTCCCCCTGCCTCTGGCAGAGACCACTAACTGTCCACCAAAATCCATCATCCCCTCATTCCAGGGCACATGACTACATTTCCTAGGCTCCCTTGTGGTTGGGGTGACCATGTGACCAAACTCACTGTGGTGGAACATGAGCATAAGTGATGTCTGTCATGGTCAGATTGGCCCATAGAGATATCCCACAATGCTCCTCCAAGCTCCTTGACCTTCCAGCCAATCAGGATGGTGATGGCTTAGAAGTCAAAATTTGTAGCTGATAGAGCAGTCTGGGTCCCTGAATGACTCTATAGAGAACAGCCATCCCATCAGCCTGAACACTTATCCTGCAGAGTTATGTGAGAAATAAAGAAACTTATTCTTTAAATTGTTTGACTTTGAGGGTCTATTTGTTATATCAGCTCAGCCTATAAGTAACATTATATGATTATAATTATATAGTTATTATTACAATATTATGTAACTAACATTATAACTATCCACATGGCTTATTCATTTACATCATTCAGACCTGCTCAAGTGCACTTGCTCAGGAAGCCTTCCCTCTCAACCCATCTAAATTGGCCCCTTCTCTAAAACTAAAAATAGAGCTACCATATGATCCAGCAATCCCACTCCTGGGCATATATCCAGAAAAAAACATGGTTTGAAAGAACACGTGCACCCCAATGTTCATTGCAGCACTGTTTACAATAGCCAAGACATGGAAGCAACCTAAATGTCCATCGACAGATGAATAGATAAAGGAGATGTGGTACATAGATACAATGTAATATTACTCAGCCATTAAAAAGAGTGAAATAGGGCCTCCCTGGTGGCGCAGTGGTTGAGAGTCCGCCTGCCGATGCAGGGGATACGGGTTCGTGCCCCGGTCCGGGAGGATCCCATATGCCGCGGAGCGGCTGGGCCCGTGAGCCATGGCCGCTGAGCCTGCGCATCCGGAGCCTGTGCTCTGCAACGGGAGAGGCCACAACAGTGAGAGGCCCGCATACCGCAAAAAAAAAAATAATAATAAAAATAAAAAAATAAAAAAATAAAAAAATAAAAAGAGTGAAATAATGTCCTTTGTAGCAACATGGATGGATCTAGAGATTATCATACTAAGTGAAGTAAGTCAGACAGAGAAAGACAAATAACATATGATATCGCTTATATGTGGAATCTAAAAAAAAATGATACAAATGAACTTATTTACAAAATAGAAACAGACTCACAGACTTAGAAAACAAACTTATGGTTACCAAAAGGGAAAGGTGGGGGGAGGGATAAACTGGGAGTTTGGGAGCGACATATACACACTACTATATATAAAATAGATAATTAACAAGGACCTACTGTATAGCACAGGCAACACTGCTCAATATTCGGTAATAACCTAAATGGAAAAGAATTTGAAAGAGAATAGATATATATATACGTACAACTGAGTCATTTTGCTGTACACATAAAACTAACACAACATTGCTAATCTACACCCCAATAAAAAATTAAAAATTTTTAAAATAGAAAATAAAATAAACTGGACCCTCTCCAGCCTCTATCACATTACCCAGTTTTCTTTTGCTAAACAGCATGTACCCCTACCTGAAATTACACATGTATGTGTTTAGCTGTTCATTGTCTGTCTGCTCTACTAGAAGTTAAGCTCCCTGAAGGCAGAGACTCTGCCTGTATCCCCACAGGGCCCAGCACAGAACAGGTGCTTGCTCAGTAAATATTTGTTGAATAAATACAGTGGGCCACGTTGGGAACCTAAGCTGGGGGGTCCTGAAGCATAAATAAACTTAACCAGTTGGTTTCCAAATCTTGGGGCCATGTCACCTTGGGATATTGTGCTTATTAAGAGCACAGTTCCTGGGTCCCATGCCCAAAGGCTCTAACCTGTCAGCTTCAGGCATGGGGTAGGGACCAAATCTCTGTGTGTTAATGTGTGACCAGGTTTGCGAGTCACTGCTCTGGCTCTGGTCAGGATCTGGACGTGCCCCTTAGAAAGGAACTCAGAGCATCCACACAGTGGAAAGGAGACAGCCTCCATCGGACCTCCAACAGCTGGGGGAGATTGAAGATGACCAGGTCCCAGGAAAAAGTGCTCTTCATGGGCAAGTGGGCATGTTATTTAGGATACAGACTTGGCTATGATGGACAGAGGCCTCACCTAGCCACGCTAAGCATCATGGTCAATGGCGACACCATTTCTCTCTGAAGGAGAAGTCTGAGCTGGGATGGTGGCCGTACTCATCAGGGCCCAGCCTCCTCCCATCTTGTTGTTCTGCCAGCTATAGAGTGTGGCTACCACTCACAGGGTCAAGAAAGCTCTCCACCATGCGCACCGTGTCCATTGGAAAGGCGGAGGGGTATGCCCTCCCTTCCACCTAAGGACATGATCCAGAAATTGCTTTTCCCATATTGCATTGGCCAAAACCTGGTATATGGATGCACCTGGCAGGGAAATATCATCTCTGTTCTGGGCACCACAAGCCCAGCCAAAACTTCTCTAACAGCAGAAGGAGGGAGCGGAGATTAGGGAGCAATTAGCCTTCTGTGCCACAGAAGCCATGTGGCTGCTAGAGGGAAGCCAAGCGAAGGCAGGTGCACAATAACAGGCCTAGGAGTCAGACAGTCCATCCAGCCTTAAGCCTCTGCCCTCGGGTCTCAGAGGCCATCGGGGCGACAGACAAGCAAACAGTGAAACTACTGAGTGTACCATAAATGAACTGAAAGGCCTCTGGAAGTACAGAGGACAGCAGACTGACTTACACTGGGGGTTGGGAAGGCCGTTCCCAAAAAAGACGTTTCTACTGGTCCCAAACGGGTGAGTGGAAATTTGTAGGGGAGGGAGACAAGCAAGCAAGAACCCCACAGGGGAGAGGCCAAAACAGGCAAATGTCAAGAAGTCTAGAAAAGCCTGGGGTCTTCAGAAAAGAGAAATAGATTCTGGGTTTAGATTCTAGGGAGCTTAGGGGAACAGGAGATGAGGCTGGAAAAGTAGGTGGGCCCAAACTTGATAGAGGCCACATTCAGGTGCCGGGCTGCCTGTGTTCAAATCCCGGCTCCCCATTTACTAGCTGTGTGATCTTGGCCATGTTGACATAACCTCTCTGAGCCTCAGTTTCCTCGTCTACAAAATGGAAATAAATAATAATCCTTCATCCTAGGCTTTCATGAAGATTCAGTGAGTTAATACTGGTGGAAAGCTTAGGAGAATGTCTGCAGGTGCTGAGGGCTTTTATTATCGCCCTACAGAGGGATTTGCTTCATCCTCAGTTTCTTAGTAAATTCCTAGAGGCGAGTCTCAGAGCTTTTGGCTGAACTGGGAAGAAAACAGAAAAGGGACTTTTTCCTCATGCTTCTGTCCAGAGCATTAAAGAGGGTGGTCAACAATATGACCCAGAGTGAGGAGATTTGGAGAAACCCAAAAGGAGGGGAGTGGGGACAGTCTCCCCCTTTATCCCCAGAGAGCTGGGTGACTTCTTAGAGGCTGGTTTCCTCACCACCTCAAGCTGCTTGTGCCTATTTTGTGAAAGAAAGAATATCGGCCCAAACAGAGTGTGGCCCCAACACCCAGCAAGAGGAATCCTGGAGGGTTCTGCTGCTATTTGTACAACGTGAGCAAGAGCCCACAAGGATGAACAGTGGGTGTCTCTTCACTTGTCTGCTTGATTTTCCTGCTCACACTTGACCAAATCTGAAAGGCTGGGAGCCCTGGCTTTTGGTACCTTTGCAGGGAGAGAGACAAACTGGACAAACTGGCGGCTCTGAGGTGGGCATGGCGGAGGGCAGTGCCCTCCCTGCTTCCTAGTGCAGAAAAGAGCCGGCTCTGAATCCCACCTCCCTAATGCACAAGTATTGACTGAGCCCACGCAATGAGTTGGTGCCACGCTTCAGGGCCTCATGGGTTCTCGTTAGGGACAGGATGGGATGATGCAGCCAGCAGGTAATCAGGCAAGGGAAGCTGTTTCGCATTCAGCACCCAGCAAGGTGGTTGTCCTATTACTTGGAAAAAAGGAGCTGTAGCTGGACACATCTTCTTCTGAGGTGGCCGTCCTGGTCACGTGTCCACGGGGAACCAGCCTACCAACCCACGAGTCGGCCTGACCAGAGACAGCCTCAAAGGCCATTTCCTGCAGAGGCCAGCCTGAATGGCACAGAGGATGGGCAGTCCCAGGGCACACAAATCCCCACCAAGGCCATCTAGTGCCAGCTTCAGCACTTTCCAGAAAGACCTCCCGCTTGCTCCAGGGTGGGCAAGGGTTCATCCCCCCGAGAGCTCGTAGCAGTCCAGTGCACTCCATTACCGAGTTTTACAGCAGGCCAGGGAGCAGGCCTTCCACGTGTAGCTCTCCCTGACGAGCAAT
The DNA here is from genome assembly GCF_964341445.2 of Mesoplodon mirus. Lineage (NCBI taxonomy): Eukaryota > Metazoa > Chordata > Mammalia > Artiodactyla > Ziphiidae > Mesoplodon > Mesoplodon mirus. The sequence continues at coordinate 76,205,924 of NC_138988.1, read as the reverse complement.
AAAAAACATCCAAACACAAGAGTCGGATGTGCTGTACGCTAGGAGTTTTCTGTCTGCCCTCAGCCTCTGAGTGTCCGCCAAGTCCCATAAATTAGGCAAACGTCTCTGAGCTCAGGAGCCACAGAAGGAGACTTACCAGCAGCCAGAGCAGCAAATCCAGGGAACAGGAAGAATAAAAGCCACGTCAGCCTGGCCTCGGGGGAGGAGAGTTGCCCATCCCTGAATTTCCCGAGCCTCGCTCAAGAGGATTTGGTGCCACTTCAAAATTCTCCAGGATAGTGATTCTCCAAGTGTGGTCCCCAGACCAGCAGCTAGAAATGCACATTTCCAGGCCTCCTGCATCAGTGACTCTGGGGCTCAGACTGGCAATTTATGTTTAACAAGCCTCTTTACCCAGCCCTCCAGGTGACTCTGATGCCCAAGTGAGTTTGAGAACCAGCGCTTCAGAGGTTTTCCTGTGTAACTGAAATCAGTGGGAGGCCAGGAGTGCGAGCAAGAGAGATGGGAAACGTCAAGGAAGACCTCCTTTTCAAGGCCCTGATAGCAAGCGTGTCATCATCCTGGCTCTGGGTGGCAATGGTATATGGAGGGCCAGAGCTTGTAGGGATGGTCGCCGGAGCTGAGTGGGGGCATTTGGAGCCCGGGAGAGGTGATGATCTCTGGAACCAGACTGCTCACAGCCCGGAGACGTGGGGAGGCTGAGCGGGAAGGTTACTACATAGGGACAGCTGGTGAGGCCGGGAGCAGGGAGGCCACCTGGGGAAGGTCAGGGACCTGGCGGGGCAAAGACTCATCACCTGTGAATATCCACGGGGTAGCCTACCCGGGCCAGGCACTTCGCCCGTTCTCCCACTGGATGCCCAGTGGGGAGGACAGCAACCATCGCCCCACTTAGCCAAGGAGGAACCCAAGGCCCTCAGAGGCCCGTCATTCACCTAAACTCATTCAGAGGTGAGTGGCATTGCCAGTTCTCCATCATCCCTGCCCACTGCCCCCGGGGTGATGGCTGTGGGGAAGGGGCGGAGAGAGAGTGCCTGTGCCGAGCAGAGAGAAGGTGCAGGAAGGAAAGAGGGAGCCTGCCAGTCTGTCATTAAGGCAAAAACTCCAGGTCTTTCTCGTGATGGTTTTCAAGAGCCTTTCCTTCTCTCCACAAAACCCGCCCAGCAAATCTCATGTTATGGCTTTTACAACTATTGTTTCGGACGTTGAACGCCTGCACAACAACTGTTTCCCTTCCGTTTGCTTCCTGCTCAATCAGTCCTCATCCCCACAAGGCCATGTGGACTCCACTGAGGCCCCGGGGGAGGGAAGCACAGAGCTGGAAGGAACCTTAGCGACGACCCTGTCTAACCCCCTCATTTTATACACAGAGAGGGAAAGTGACTAGCTCAGGGTCACACAGCAGATTGATGACTGAACTCGGGCTGGAGTCTGGACCAAGCTCTGTCCTGCAGTGAGGGACACATCCGACCTGGCACTGCTGCCCATGGCTCTCTCCGTGGACCAGATGGGTCCACTTCTGGGTCTTTTTATTATTTTTTCTCTTATCTCACTTGTGTTGCGTTGTTGTCGACATCTTTTCTTCTGAAACATGAGCTATGTATTAGTCAGCACGAGCTTATTCTGTTGTACCAAGTAGCCCCAGAATCTCAGGGCCTTCACACATATAAGCTTGTCCCTCCCTTCGCCATCCCTCCCCAGTGGGAAGCAGGTGTTTCATCAGCCCAGAAGGAGAGAAGAACCAGACACGATGGAGTCCTATTAACTGAACCAGAAATCACTCACTCACTGCTGGAATGTGTGAATGAATGAACCAATGAGACAAAATAAGAAAGGGACTGAGAGTCCAAGGGAAGGATGGCCCTGACTCTCCTCTGTCTCTGATGTCATTTAGTCCCTTGGCAGCAGGGAGGAGCAGAGAGAGCACTGGGCACAGGGTCAGGAGGGCAGCAGAGATGTCCCAGCTCTGCCATCAGCCTGGCTGTGTGGCTTTGGACAGGTGTGAAATAATAAAAATATATATATTGGTCTCTGCTCCTGGTTCCTGGCACAGAGCTCCTAAAACCCTGCTAATTTTCTGAGTGATAGGAGCATCTTTTGTTCTCATGAGGTGACTCTTCATGCTCTCCTGGATGCAGGCTAAACCAGAAAGACCAAGCTGTTTGAAGCTTGGAAATTTCAGCCCCACTCCTCATCGTCTGGAGTGGGGAGAGGGGCTGGAAATTGAGTTAATAATCAATCATGCCAATGTGATAAATCCTCCATTAAAAATCCCAAAAGTACAGGATTCAGAGAGCTTCCAGGTTGCTGAACGCATGAAGGTGCGGGAGGGTGGTACACCTGCCTGGAGAGGGCATGGAAGCTCCGAGCCCCCTCCCATACCTCACCCTATGTATCTCTTCATCTGGAGCCTTTATCATATCCTCTATTATATGATACACTGAGAAACATAACTAAGTGTTTCCCTGAGTTCTGTGAGGTGTTCTAGCAAATGACTGAACCCAAGGAGGGGGCCGTAGGAACCCTGATTTATGGTGGATGGGTCAGAAGTACACAGGTGACAACCTGGACTCCTGATGGGCATCTGAATGAGGGCAGTCCTGTGGGACCGAGCCCTTGCTTGTGGGATTGGATGCTAACTTCAGGTAGATGGTATCAGACCTGAACTGAATGGTGGGACATCCAGCTGGTGTCAGAGAACTGGAGGGTGGGGAAACGTCCACACATATGGTGAGCAGAAGTGTGAGTACGGCAGTAGCAGAGAGTAAAGGAAGAAGCCTTTTTCTTTACAATAGGTCACTTCCCTTCCCTGGGCTTCCATTTTCTCACCAGTAGACTGATACAGCCGGACCATCAGAAAACAAGCCCTAACGCTCTGAAGGTTCACACCCATCCATGACCAGGAAGAAGCCGCGGGGTGGACTCCTGCCAGATGAGTGTGCGGTTGGGTTTTTAGAGGAGCAAGTATAAGGATCTGCATTGGGGGACAATGACCCACACTCTGTGTATTGCAGATTCTGTATTAATCATCAGTTATGATTCAAGAATTCCTAATGATAATGGCCAATGTATTCTTTGCCCCAAAAGGCAGAGGTTATTTGAAGGGGTGCCAGAAATTGGAGGCTCTCCTGACCCAAGGCCCCAGGGCAGTCGGGTCTGGAATGCCTACTGTGCATGGAGAGAGCTGGAGAGAGTGCAGGGGAGGGCCCCGTGCCTTCGTTTACTGCACCCCGTGCACTCTCTGCCCTTCCCCCTGCTCCAGGTCCCAGGGAACCACCCGTGGGCTACGTCCATGCCCACGTGTCCTCTGCCCTCTGGTTGGGTTCAGCCCGTGCGAGGCCCCAGCAGGAGCTCAGAGGACAAGAGAGAGTGAGGCTTGGTCCCTGTTCAGTTTCCCTCCCTGGGCCATTGCCCTGGGCTGGTGATGTCACGCTGCTTCTCCAGACAGCTCTCCTTCCCGGTACCAGTAACTGCTCCCCCGCCTTGGGCCTCAGAGTGGTAACAGCTGGCCTGTACTAACACATTCCCTATGGCTCCTCTAAACCCACACCTCTGCACAGAAACCCTCCTCCAGTGTCCTATTTTTAGCGTGCCACCGGCTTCCTGTGGGAATGTAGGGAAAGGTCACTGATGATGCAGGTGTACTAAAGAGTGGGCCTGCCAGCCTGGAGGGGGAAGGAGTGAGGAGACAGCATGAGGGTTTGCTGAGCTAGAAAGGGCTGATCCTGGGGCTCACAGACTTGCTCCCCAGACTCTGGACCATGAGATCAGGGGGAAGACTCCCATCAGCAGAGCACAGTCCTGTGACAAATATGAGAAGGTATCATGCAGATAGCCCCCTTCCCTCAGAGCTGCCCCTCCCCATAACATCAGCTACAGATGATCTAAGGGGGCATGTCTGGCCGTACAACCCAGCCCTCCCAACCTCACGGTCACCCCTGGACCAGGCACGGACATCTGGCACAAGGGGACCAATCATATTTACTCCATCTCAAACTAGGAATTACAGACCCAGCCGCTGAGTCAGGCAGTAACCAACAGATCCGATAGGATACACTCTATCACCTGGCTTGTAAACTTATAAAAGTGATCACTCTAGAAGGTGATAAAGACAAAACCATAGAGGAAGGGATGGATTTGGAGTTTGGGATGAGCAGATACAAACTATTATATAGAGAATGGATAAACAACAAGGTCCTATTGTTTAGCACAGGGAACTATATTCGATATCCTGTGGTAAACCATAATGGAAAATGATATGAAAAAGAATGTATATATATGTATAACTGAATCACTTTGCTGTACAGCAAAAATTAACACAACATTGTAAATCAACTATACTTCAATAAAATAAATTTTTAAAACTAAAAATATAAATAAATAACTTTAAAAAAAGATGAGGGGCTTCCCTGGTGGCGCAGTGGTTGGGAGTCTGCCTGCTAGTGCAGGGGACACGGGTTCGAGCCCTGGTCTGGGAGATTCCCACATGCCGCGGAGCAACTGGGCCCGTGGGCCACAACTGCTGAGCCTGCGCGTCTGGAGCTTGTGCTCTGCGGCAGGAGAGGCCGCGGTGGTGAGAGGCCCGCGCACCGCGATGAAGAGTGACCCCCGCTTGCCACAACTAGAGAAAGCCCTCGCGCAGAAACGAAGACCCACCACAGCAAAGATAAAGAAATTAATTAATAAACTCCTACCCCCAACATCAAAAAAAAAAAAAAAAAGATGAAAAATATAATGCAAGACAAAACATTAGATATATCCAGGACCATTTACTAGAAACAGATTTGGATTTCACCCATGTCCTTTTATATACATAATAAAAATATATATTATATTTTAATATTATTTTGTATATTATTATAATTCTATTAATGTATATAACTACATATATAATCTATATAATTTCTCCTCAGCCTTTCCAGTATAGATTCTTCAAGCAGCCAGTTGTTGGAAGTGAATGGGAGTGTGGGAACAGGCCCTCAGATGTATCGAGCACTGTTCTGCACCAGGTTCAATGCCATGTGCTGTACATAAATGTTATTCTTTAGTCCTCACAACCCCCTGAAAGTGACAATAATCTCCCTCATTCTGGAGTTCAGAGACTGAGGCTCAGGTCCTGGGCAAATGGTTTTTGAGCTCCTACTATGTGCCCAGCACAGGTCCATGTGTCTGTGAACAAAGCTGACCAAGTCCCACCCCCACGGAGCCCACATTGAAGTGAAAGAGGGACAAGAGCTAAATACCTGGACCGTGTGGCCCCTCGGCTGACACATGTCACGAGAAAGCACTTGGAGTGGCAGAGAAGGGGCATGGGGTGTCTGTGATGGGGGGCGGGCGCAGCAAGAGGAGGGCTTCAGTGGTGCCAAATGAATCCAGAATGTACGGAGGTGAGCGTGTGAGCCACACAGTCCTCTGGGCAAGAGTGTCCCAGCAAAAAGGAACTGTAAATGCAGGGCCTGAGGCCGATGGAGGAGCAACAGGGAGGCCAGTGCATCTGGGCCAGAGCGAGCAAGGGAGGGAACTAGGAAACGATGCCAGAGGTACAGGGGCCAGAGGGAAGTGGGTGCCATTGGAGGATCCCTAGCAGAGGAGCGACAAGGTCTAACAAGGTCTACGTTGGGTTTTGCAGGATCCCTGGGGTGGCTGTGTAGACAGTAGACTGAAGGGGGCAGTTAGGAGGCTGCTGCAATAACCCAGGGGAGAAATGAAGGTGCTGGCTTGGGCTAGAGTGACGGCAACGGAAGTAATGAAAAGCGGTCAGATGCTGGATGCAGTGTGAAGACAGATGCAACAAGATTTGCACACAGACTGGATGTAACTGTGAGAGAAAGAGAAAACTCAAGAAGGACCCTCAGGAGGTTTTGGTATGGCAATTGGGAAGAGGGTGGTGGCTCAGCTACCCACTGCTATGTAACAAACTACCCCAAATCTTAGGGGCATGAAACAACCATTTGTGCTGCTCATGATTTTGTGAGTCTGGAGTTAGGAAGAAGCTGGCTGGGTAGTTTGTCTCTGCTCCATGAGGTCCACTGGGGGGCTGGGGAAGTGGCTCCACCACTCAGATGGCTTCCTCACTCATGCTGACCGCTGTTTGGTCTGTTTGTCTGTCTGTCTGTCTGTCTGTCTGTCTGTCTCTCTCTCTCTCTCTCTCTCTCTCTCACACACACACACACACACACACACAGAGCATGGTAGTCCCTGGGGAGGCACACTTCCTACATGGCAGCTGCCTTCCAAGAGCTGTGAACTAGACTAGGCTAGTAAAGGGGTATGCCCCAAACTGACACAGTGTCACTCCCACCCTATTCTATTACTCAAAGCGGTCACAGGGCCTGGTCCATTTCAAGGGGGTGAAAAGTTAACTCTACTTCTTGATGAAGGTCACATTGCAGAAGAGCGCATGGGATGGTAGATATTATTGTGACCATCTTTGGAAAACACGATCTGGCACGGATGGCATTAGCATTTTCTAAGATGGGGAGGGAAGCACGGATGGATGGAGCCCCGGCTGCCCTCCCCAAACCTGCCTTTATCCATCCACCGGCCCATCCATCTGCAAGTCCTTTAGGGAGCAACCAGGACTCGGCAGTTGGCCTTTCAGTGGCTGAGCAGTTTCAGAGAACTTTCATAGCTTTCTGTTGGAGAGGACAGGAGACAGAGATGAGAAGGGAGACCAAGACTGCTTCCTCCCAGGCAATGTCAGGCGTTTTGTACTATAGTTATAATAGACCCTTCTGCTGGCTCCATCCAAGGCCCCAGCACCAAGGTGTTGTAAAAAAAAAAAAGGCTCTGAGTCAATGAGAGGCAGCTGGCTGAAGCATTTCCCAGTTTCTCATATGACTCATAAACTTGTTACATGGTGAGGAAATTCCCTGAAAGCTTTTTGGCAGTCTCATCCAGTCTGACCAGTAGCTAAGAAACACATAACCTTCCAGTTGAGAAAAGGAAAGAAAACACACAAGGCTTTGACACAGGGCTTAAATGGAGGGTCACTTTTAAAAGCTTTCCTTCCACCGAGTTCACAACACCTTTCTGGGAGAGATCGGAGATTTATTAGGAAGTTTGCAGTTAAAACCAGACTTGAAGCGGTAGATGGATCACGGGGAGAGGCATATGAGTGTGTGTATAAGTATCCACAGGCCTTAAAGGCTAAGGCCTGGCTGAGGTAGATAAAAAGAGAATTAGTCCCCTGAAAGGCCTTTCTCCATTTGCTGAGAATGCATGACCTTCGCCCCAGACATACAGATGTCCAGCCTACCCCTCGTAAAGTCAGGGCCGGGACAGAGCCAGATTATGAAGTCAGCCCCACCTTTCCTGTCACTGCCCTCACAGGAACAAGGCCCACTCTGGGGGCTCATATTCCAGCTGGTAGAGAAGGCACCAGTCCCTTTACCCAGGGCGTAACTTCAGGCAAACTGCCTCACCTATTTGTTAGAAGCCAGGATGATGGTTACCTTGGGGAAGGAGGGTAGTGCCCAGGAGGGACACAAGGGGGCGTTCCTGGGGCACTGGTGATGTTCTACGTCTTGTTCTGGGTGGTGGTCATCAGATGTGTTCACTTTGTGCTAATCCATCAAGATTTTCAATCAAACCTAGTGACTCTTTCAATGTTTTTTTTAGGCAAGTCGCATGCTACTTGACATCTTGACAGCACGTGGGTCTGTCAACCAATCTCTTCTCCCAGCTTCTGGGACAGAGCTTTCTCCATAGAATGTGTTCTCTATGTGTATACTTCCATTAAAAGTTTATTTTTTTCAATTACCTTTTCTACCTGCTCCTCAATTTCCTCATCTGTAAACTAGAGATGGTCATACACACCTCTTGCCTCATGGGGGTGTGGCGAGGATTAGAGATGGAAAGTGTCTGGCACAATTACCATCACATAGTAGACACTCAGTGCCTGGTGAAGCTACAGGTGACAAAAGGTGTTCAGGTGTTGACCTCCTGTGACAGGACAGGATTGTCACAATAAACCATGGCGTCCACTGCCCTACCCTCTCATCCACACCCAACCATTAACCCCAAGGTGTCTGTTGGTTGTTTGGCATTGGTATTATTTTCAGGGTTAGATTTTCAGAATTAAAATTAGTAGGACAATTAGTAGGAATGAAGAAAAATTAAGGGTTTGAATATATTGGCTACTTAAATTGTATTAAAAAAAAAAAACAGGAACCATTGAAAACCCAGTGGGTGTTGCTAATGTTGAATAAGAAGCAGTGAGGATATTCTAGTGGAAAGAATTCCTTGTACAAAGGCTTGGAGATAAGGAGGCAAGGAAGGGCCTGGAACACACACAGACAGAGGGAGAACATTAGTCAGAGCATCAGTTGATGGGCACGAGGGTAGACAGGTAATCCTACCTTTCCTGGTACAGAATTGGATTTCCCCTGAAGGCAGTAGGAGAGACTCTGGGTTTTAAAATAAGTGTCAGGGTTGGAGTTGCACCTCAGAAAGAAAGCAGGGTGGTGGGTGAAGATCGCGAGGAAGGGGCAGGATCAGGAGATGCTTAAATCACTTTGGTTAAATTGTGATAACAAAGGCATATAAAATTTACTATCAAGTGTGCAGTTCAGTAGTATTAGGTATATTCACATTGTTGTACAACCCATCTTTAGAACCTTTTCATCTTGCAAAACCAAAACTCTATACCCATGGAAAAACAACTTCCCATTCCTCCCTCAGATCACTTTGATAGGACTTGTTGACTTACTGGATGTGGGGATAAGAAGGAGGGAGGAGCAAGGGGTGACTCCCAGATATGGGGATTAGAAGACTGGTGAAGCGGTGGTGCCATTAACCACTTCCGGGGATACAGGATACTTCAGTTACCTATTGATCATAAACCACCCCAAAACTTAGTGACTTAAAACAACAAAGAATTATTATTGCTCAGGATTTGGAAGGTTAGCTGGATGCTTCCTTTGCTGGCTTGGTCTGGGCTCACTCACTGGGCTGCATTCAGCTGGAGGGTCGGCTAGGCTGGCAGGTCCAAGCTGGCCTCACTCGTGAGCCTGGCAGTTGGCACTGGCTGTCAGTTAGGGTACCTCAGTTCTCATCCCCCTCTCATCCTCCAACAGGCTAGACTGGCTTCCTTGCACGGCAGCTGGATTCTCTTAAAGCCTAGGCTTCAGAACTCTCGCGTGCCACTTCTATCACATTCTATCCATCAAAGCAAGTCACAAAGCCAGCTCAGATTCAGGGGGAAGGGAGCTAGATTCCCCTTTTGGATAAGAGAAGCTGCAAAGAAGGTGGGGCCATATTTAATCTGCCATATAAGAGGAGGACCAAGTTTAGCAAAGAAAATGAGTTTATGGTCATAGGGATAGAAGAGAAAGTTAAAATTAACTCGAAGGAAGAGATTTCCCAACCCAAAGGGAATCATAACACTTAAAGGAATTTAAAAGATAGATGGAAAAGGTGGACCCAAGGAGACGCGACGAGATGGCTAGAGGAGTAGAAAGAACCATGGGAAAGCTCCACCCTAGAAGCTGAGAGGAGAGAGTTGTTGACAGAATCATATGCTACCAAGATATTAAGTTGCATGCAGTTTGCCTTTAAAAAAAGAAAAAAGAATTATTAGCCATGGTGGTTGCAAAGATCCTAATGATCATGTTGAGAGACTTTGGGCAGAGTGTGAAGAACAGACACAAAACTGCTCTGGCTGGTGAGTCTGAAGGCGCCGAACGGTTCTTTGTATAAGTACCCAGGACACATCACACCCGTAAGTGGAGATGCTGAGCTAGAATCTTCTGGTAATAGGATTTTTCTTCTCCACCCCAATGACATCAGGCTTGTGACCAGCTTTGGCCAATAGGATGTAAAGAGTCATGTGTGCCACATCTATGCAGAAGTGTGAAGAACCACATGGGGTGCCCCCATTGCTCTTTCTCCCCCCACCTTGAGAACAGCAGGTCCCAGATGGAGGCTGCTTCTTCAGCCTGGATCCCAGAAGGAACAGGCAGTGTGACAACCAGCCTGCAGCTGACATGGAGGCTATTACTGTAAACCACCAAGATGGTGCGGGGGTTTGTTAACACAGTATAACCCAGCAAAAGCTGACTGATACGATACTCAGTAAATGTTCATGGAATCCTGTCAACTCAAGAGAAATTAATGAGAGCCCAGAATTGGGGGTACTTAAGTAGAACTGAGGTCATGATCAGAGAGGGACCCCAGAGAAGAGAACATTTGTTCCAAACCTTGAGGTCTGGCTAGAATTTAAAGAAGAGGCACGGGGGATGTGGTGTGATAATGTCCTAATAATCAAGACCACGGATGACTGGGGTTTTTTTTAATGTTGTAACTCCTGCAGAAAAATTTTCTAGTTCCTACGATTCCTTGTTTTATAGCATGCTTTGGTTCTCTCTTGAAATACGCTTCAAAAACCTGTCACAGCAAACAGGGGCTGCGTAAGAATGGCTTGACCCAGCCACTCAGGGAAAGGAGGTCCAAGTAAAAGTGGAGTTTCAGAGCAGAGAACATAAACAGGGACCTGAAAAGAGCTCCAGATTGTTGCCTGAAAAACTATTCTCCTTTTAAAAAAAACAGACATCTGACACCCAGAAGACACTCATCCATAGAAGCTGAGCCCCCTTCAGAATGTGGGCAATTAGGGCCTTGGGGGGATGGGAGGGTTGGTTGACAGGGCTCCCCCCATGGCCCGGCTGACAGTTTCCCTCTCCCTCCTCAGCGCCTAGATGGCTTCAAAACGTAGCAGGAAAAGGCAAGCTGTGCACAGGTTGGGGATAAACCGTCTGGAATTCTGAGGCTGAACCAAACCCTTGGAACACAGAGTATGTTCCAAGGCCTTGGGTGAGCAGACTTGGTGGGGGTGACTGTGAGTGTGTGTGTGTGTGTGTGTGTGTGTGTGTCCGTGCGCACATGCACACACATTCAATTTAGCAGAGGAAGTCAAGGCAAATAGTTTAATCACGACCATCCCTCGGGGCAATTTGGAATAATTTTCTCATTAGAGAATATAACGTGCAGCATGACTAATGTTCAATCAGACAGTAGCTTCCAGCCCCCTCGCTCACTGCCATTACGCGGTCGGCTCTGATTAATGGGGGAGGGGTGTCTGTCTTTCCTCTTCGGGGCTGGGATGGTGGCTAGAGTCCAGTGATGGGGAGGGGAGGGAAGGGGAGATCTTTTTTCAAATATAAACATGAGAAATAAAATAATGGGACCTCTCAGGGCTTGAAGCAGACCTGATTAAAGCTGGAAGCAGCGTCACCCCTGGGGGACCAGGATGCCGGGGCAGGGCTGCCATCTGCAAACTCCGCCCCGATGGAAGCAGAGCTGGGACCCTCCCCTTCTCCCTTTGCCCCCGCTCTTCCTCTCCCCTGCCCACGCTCTCCCCGGCAGTCTCCCTGCCTCCCTCACTGTTCCCAGGCCTCTCCTCCTGTCTTTTTCCTATCCACAGCATCCCTTGCAGTGTCTACTCCTGGCCACATGGTGCCCACTGTCTGTTTTCCGGTCTTTCTTTCTGTCCCTGCCTCCCCTGGTGGAGTGTGTGTATGTGTGTGTGTGTGCGCGCGCACGTGTGTGACCTCTGGGCCCAGAGCTGTTTGAGGAAGCCCAGCTTCTGTGCTCTCAGTTCAAAACTGCAGCCCAGGACATTCTCATTAAAAGAGCTCCTGGGGATTTTCTAGAGCTTTGCTCCCCCGGGTGTGGTCTGTGAACCAGCAGCATTGGCATCACCTGTTGCTGGTCAGAAAAGCAGATGCTGGAGCCCCTCCTCGTATCTAGTGAATCAGAAGGGGCATTTTGTCAAGACCCCCTGGGAATTCGTGTATACAGTAAAATCTGAGATGTGCCAGCCTCACTGCCTCACTTCACAGGAGATGCCTGAGGCCCAGAGTGACACAGCTCACCGGAGTTAAAGACTGTCACAGCCCCAAACCCAAGACGCCTGATTCACTGTAGTCCACGCCTCCACTGCCACAAAATAAGAAGCTCTGTTATTGTCGAGGTGCCTCTCATTTTAAGATGACCAGTTTTCAAGTGTCTCCTTCAGAGATCACTTTAGAGAAGGTTTACCCCCTAATACAAAAGGGTCCCTCACTTTGCAGGGGCACCTCGGAGGTTTGGAGTTGGGGAGAGTCTCTAAAATATTTACACTCTGCAAACATCCCTGTCCTCCAAGAGCACTAAGTTCTGGGCATTCAGAAAACCAAGTAACGCACACACATTTTGATGCACCTATGGGTACAGCAAATGCACCCATTTTTAGGCCATGACAGAGACCCACAGAAAAACTCAGAGCTTGGTTCTTGCCCCGAAGAAACATTCATTCCCAAGGCCTATCACCTGCCCCAAGGTACACCAATGCCTCAAGTCAGGTGGGGGATTCCCCAGGTGCCACACACACTTATGTGCATAATGAAGCCCATTTACACACACACATACACACATCAAACAAATCAAATAGAGCCAGAATGGACTTCCTAGGGCAGATACACAGTTAGGCAGGCAAGATTTCCATGAAGCTAGAACTTTTCAAAATCTGGAAGTTGCTTTGGGGCAAATTGCCTCCTTCCAGCCCCAGTTTTCCCAGTGTAAAAAGGCAGCAGGAGGGAGTCACTCACGATGGTGTCCTCTTTTCTTCCTCCCAGGAGTAGGAGGTTTGCCGAAGCACCGGTGAGACAGCCGCAGAGACGGAGCCCAGCCACCCCATCTCAGCTTTTCCCCTTCTCCCTCCTTGGCCCAAATGATTGATAGGTGATGGAATCTCAATTTATACCAAACAGCTGCCAAGACCAGCACAGAGCCAGGCCCAACGTCTAACCCTAAATCCTACAAAATCAAAGTGGAGGAAGCCGAGCTCTGGGGTCAGGCAGACCTGCTGGATCCCTGTCGGCCTCTTCCAACATGGAACCGCGTGTGTTCTTTGGCCTCCCCTGGCCTCACCAGCCTCATCTGTGAAATAGGAACATCAAAGGGTGGGTGAAGGCCTTAGCACGTGCGTGTGTGCATGGACCCCAGGAGGTGCTCCCAAGGGGTTGTTGGCAAAGCGGAAATACTTCAGAGCCCCTCTACAATTTCAGAACCCCAAGGCACCAGGCCCAGAGGTGCGGGTAGACACTGGCATCTGCTGAGTGTTGATTTCCGTTAAATTATGCATGAGGCCTCAAAGGTCTGCCAGGCCTCCCCCGCAGCTGGAGCCTCACCTCCCAAGTCAGGGGCACACGGAAACTATCAGCACCACCCCAGCTCCTGCAGGTTGGGGTGGGAGGTGGGGCATCAACACCAATGAAACCACTCCTGCCCACTGGCTCCCACCGAAGCCGCTGGACAAAGCCCCAAGTTCAAGCCCCAAGTTCAAGGTGCAAAGGTCATGGGGAGCACCCATGAGGTGAGTAAGGTTGGCTCTGGTGCTCCCACTCCCTTCACGTCCACATCTTTTGGGCAGACACCACCCACTGCCAACACCTCACACTCTATCTGCAGCTGCCCTCCCCTCAACACCCCATCCAGAGCCTCCAGGCCCCCCAGTTGCCCAGACGCCCACCTGCACTTCACAGGGTGCTCAGTAGCCCTCAAAAATCATCAGCGACTAGAGTAACCCCCAGCTTAGTGAGGGACTGACCTTTTACCTGCCTCATTTAAGATTATTACCCCGAAGTCACAACTTAAAAAAGCAGTTCAGCCCTAAATCGAGAGCAGGTGCAGTGGGAGGCCAGCGGGAAAGGCGGGTGGAGCAGGCAGGGTCCATCAGGGACGTCTAGTCCGCAGCTGGAGGTCGCTACTCAGGCTCTGAACGGGGCAGGGAAACCGTCCTCAGGGAGAAGTGGGCCCCAGCCCCAGCCCTGCCCCCACGGGCGGCATGACTTTGAGCAAATCCCTCCCCAGTGTGAGCCTCGGGCTCCTTTCCTTGCCCCGGGGAGGGACTAGCAGGTCACTGAGAGGCCACTCTCCCACCAGCCCCTCACTCCTCGCATCCTGAATCAGCTGGGCTATGAGCTTCCCCCGACGGTGAACCCCCCACGGGAGCTCTGATGTGGCTTCCAGGGTCCCTTTGTCCCTCCTCCCTCTGAGGTCCCCATCCACTCAGTGCCTTCAGCATCTCCCCTCACAGATCGCTCCCAGGAAATGATGGTGGGGAGCACAGCTGTCACCTGTACGTGGGTGGCTTGGTTTGACCACCATCTCTCCCAAGGGTCCAATCTCTGATTTTGAAGACTAGGTGAAATGGACGATGTGAGCGTGACTGGCATCTTGAGTTACCTCCCCCTCTTCAGGGCAAGGACCCTGATTCCTCCATCTTTGCATCCCCCTACAGCTTCTAGGGCCACTCCTGGCACATGATAGGAGAGCAAAAGACATTTGCTGGCTGGCTGGCTGGATGGATGGATGGATGGGTGGATGGATGGATGGATGGATGGATGGGTGGATGGATGTGTGGTCCCATGGCTGGGAGGCTGCAGAGGCAGGCTGGCAGGCAGAAGACAAAGAAGCATTGGCTGCCAAACCCAGTGAGTGGTCAGCCCCCCTGCGGACAAGGCCTGGCAGTTGGGCCCAGTTAAAAGCTTTGAACAGCATTCTGTTCAGAAACCAATAGGGAATACTTGCCATTAACTCCATATCAATCTTTTTTTAAAAGGCCTCTTTGCACAGTAAGGGGCACCTTTGCTGTCTGAGGCCCTAGCCATCTTCCCTGGTTCAGCTCTTCAAATCAAGCTCTGCAGGCACAATGGTGAGACACAGGAAGACATAGGAAGAAGGAACTCGGACAGGGGATGGGGACCGGGGTCCAGCAGCCACCGGCCTCCTGGGCCCACCCACGTGGAGAGGCCCGAGTGGGATGCAGAGTTGTGGCATCTGGCTCAGCCCTGGTTCCCCACTCTGGGGAACCTCAGTGTTCTGAACTTGCTGGCCTCTTGGGTCCCTCCGAGCTCTGACGTTGGGTGTGCCATGGGTATGTCTGGTCTTTGGTGCTTACAGTGATTATGGTCAAAGTGCCCACCAGCCTGGAGGTCGATGACGGCCCACACACCACAACTGTGTCCCCTCGACTCCCCCTTTCCCCGTTAAAAAGCCTCTGGACACTTGTGGTGCTAACTAAACAAAGCCCTGATGCTCAGGTGTGGTCCAGACCATAGCATGGGCACCACCTGGGAGCTCGTTAGAAGTGCAGAATCTCAGGCCCTCACCCCAGACCAACTGGATCGGACTCCCCATTTTAACACAATCCCTGCGGCATGCACACACACACAGAAGCAGGGCTCTAAGGCTCTCTGAGCCCTGGAGGAGGTGGCCACGAGGACGTTTATTTGAAATACAAATTTAGGGGCTTCCCTGGTGCCCAGTGGTTAAGACTCTGCACTTCCACTGAAGGGGATGCGGGTTCAGTCCCTGGTCAGAGAACTGACATCCTACATGCCATGTAGCACGTCGAAAAAAAAAAAAAAAAGAAATACAAATTTAACTAGGCATCCTGCTTGGTTTTATGTTATTTTGTTGTCTTGTTTGTCTCCTTGCTAAATCTGGCTAATCTAATCCCAGAACAATCTTTGGATGAGCAGGTAGCGAATATGTCATTATCCCTACACCGCCGAGAGGAAAGAGAGATGCAGGACTGTCCACTGTGCTCACACTCCCACAGCTGGTGAGTGGTGGGGCTGGGATGGGACCTCAGGTTTCAGATTCCAGCCTGTCCTTTCCCCACACCGATAGCTCCCCATCTGCCCCTGCACAGAATTGACTAAAAGTAAGAATGAGACAGAAGAGAAAGGGATGCACCCAAACTGATGGTGGGTCCTTGAAGGGAAACAGGAAGGCTGTGCTTTTGTCCTGCACACCTTCATAGGAGATTGGCTCTCCTTGGGCATGCGCTGCTTTTGTGATTCTTAAAACGAAGGGAAAAAATGAGCAAATGAGCTCCATATTGGTCAGGGGCAGGAGGTGGGTGCGTTGGGGGAATGGAACCCAGCACAAGGGAATGAACTAAGTATTTCAAAGTCTCCTCTGGAGCTTTCTCACACACCCGGGAACTCAGCTCAAGGAAGCAATCAGACATGCAGACAAAGATTCCTTTATGCACAGCCTGTACAAACCACGCTTTCAAAAAATATTGAATGTCACGGGAAAATACTCATGATGTTCAAAAGGAAAAGGACACCGAAGGGAGTGCGCAGTACTCCAGATAGAAGTGTATGTATAATGCTAAAGACTGGAAGTTTGCAGAAATGTTCAATGTGATTTTTGGAGGAAGGAACCATTACGGTGATATTTTCTTAATTCTCTAAATGTTCTGAATGAACATAGAGCCTTCAAGATTTTTTGAAATAAAAATAAAGATACTTGAGTCCCACCTCAGATAGACTAAACCAGAATCACTGAAGGCTGTGAATCCTAGAAATCTGGACTTTTAAAACACTTGGGTGTCCTCCATGCCTCCACCACGCCAGTGCTTTAACTTGTCACTAATAATCAAAGGCCGGAAGAGGTCCAGCTCCTGCCTGTGCAAGATTCAGGCCACCCGCCTCATTGTGCCCCTCCAGGTGGCTCTAAGGAAGGAAGAGCTGGGTGGAGAGGGGAGCCCATGGGCGGGGAAGGTCACCTCCCAAGCAAATGCTCACCAGCAGGTGACTTCCTCTGACTTGAAAGAAAACAGAGCTCTTTGGCCCTATGGAAATCACTCTACGAATGAAATGGGAAACGGCCTTGGAGACTGCCGGCCGCACAGCACACCCCTAGAGTCCCTCACTTGGAAACGAAGTTAGAGCCAAACAGGTGGCACCACCCCGTGTAACTCAGAGTCTTCTCTACGATTCACACATCGCTCTGCCACGGGGCCGCCATTCTGGATTTTCAGTCCAGGAGGCCCTTGTGCTTCAAAGAGGAAAGGCATTTGCACATCTTCAAACTGAGTCAATGATTAGATGGTCTGGAATCACTTGAGCCAGGAGTCTAGCGGCCCCTGGACAGAATGGGAGGCGGAACAGGCCAGCTTGGATGGCTGAGAGCAGGTTGACCTCGGAGGTCTCCACCCACCTTGGCATCTCTTCCCCCTCCCCTGCCCCAAAGTGCCCAGAACCCCCTCCTGCCGGTTCCACCACACCTGGGCCCCACTGAACGTCTGTTTAGCCAAAATTCCCTCTTTTTTTTTTTTCCTTTTGGCCATGCTGCGATGCTTGCAGGATCTTAGTTCCCTGAGAAGGGATTGAACCCAGGCCCTCGGCAGTGAAAATGCAGAGTCCTAACCACTAGACCCCCAGGGAATTCCCCCAAATTCCCTCTTCCTTAATCAATCTTGTCATCCAAACTTCCAGCCCCTCAATAGTCAGGACTCAACTACCTACCGAACAGAAAGAAAATGATCAGGTCAATTCACTTGAAGGTGACAGACCAATGGACTGACCCCTATGAGCCACAGGAAATGGACGAGCCACGGAGAGAGGCTTGGCTCCCAACCCTCGGGGATGCCTGTGTCCCCCCGAGAGGTTGGGAAGAGAGCAGGTTCTTCAGGATAACTTCCGCCATCTAGAAAGGATGCTTCTTCCCTGGCCGCCTCTGTGAGCATCAGCAGACCTGGAGCCCCGAGGAGAGACTCATGGGGCAATTACATCAGCACAGGACGCCTTTGTTTTGAGCTGAGGCTGGTTTTCCCACAAGCGACTGAAATAAATTAGAGCGTTTTCAACGAGGGCGGTTGAAAGCGGCACTCTTGGAAAAATCTCAGCAGCTGCTCTTTATTGGATTATAACTAGGAGCAAAACACCCCAAACCACACAATCGCCTGCAAAGGGGGGAAAAATCAAATCAATTGCAACATTGTTGTAGGCTCTGGAAAATGTTTCCCCAGGAAAACCAGCTTGGGAACCTGGTCAATGTTCTCTAGCTGGGCTGTTTGGGGAGACAGACACTGCTCCTCGGGGGTCAGACGCAGTTTGTCTACACGTAGGCGGCCAGAGACACCGACAGACAGCCACATACAGGCGGGCTGGAGACAGCGGACAGGCGCCCCAGTGCAGGCTGCCACCACGGGGTGCACAGAGGCCCCAGGAGAGGGTCCCCCCTGCAGGGGCGGCCCAGCCCGAGACCCAGACACACCCTCTTTGCCAAGAGGTCTTTAAAAATAGGTGCAATCACCCTGCTTGTGGGGTGAGCAAATCCCATCGGGCCCTGGAAGCCAGAGGTGGGTACATCCCTATGAAAGCCCGTGGAGGCATTAAATCCATTGTTGAACAGATGGCCGGAGGTGGAAAGAGGGAGCACTCATCTGGAAGACCAGAAAGCTGGGTCGTTCTAACCCTGCGACTACCTAGCTCCATGAGTTCAAGGAAGTCATTTGCATTTCTCTGATCCTCAGTTCTCTCATCCATAAGATGGGTATTATCATATTTGTCCTCCTTCTTCCAGGGTGGGGGAGGAGGGTTGTTCATAGCCTCAAACATGAAGCAAAAGGGGATAGAAATGAGAACAGTGGTTGTCTAGAGGCAGGGCGGGGGAGGAGGGGATGGGCTGGGATGGGACAGGGAACTCGAGGGGCTGAGACAAATGTCCTGTATCTTAACGGGTGGGGGGGGGGCGTTCCTTGAGTACATGCATTTGTTAAAATTGGTCAAAGTGTACATTTAAGATCTGTGCATCCCACTACATGTAAATTATACCCCAATTTTTGAAGATGAGAAGTAAAATTGAGCACATGAAAGCTACCATAAAGGAAGCTCTGTTGGCCTGCTGTGAATAGGACAATCTCAAGCAAATAAAGTCTCACCTCACCCTCGGATAGGAGATTATTTTGAAGTTCAGGTTCAATAGTTTCAGAAAACACATGTGTTTGTGTCTAGTTCCAACTGGCTTCGTTGGTATTTAAGAAAAAAACATTAGCTCAATTCAGAGTTCAGCCGAAAAATAATAATATTTGGATTCGGTTTTGGGTTCGGTGAATCAGGGCAGTGTTTTTCCAATTTGGGGGTCATGGTTCGGTTCAGTTCAAGTTCTTGTTAGAACAGCCCAGCATGGGGCTCGGCCCCTGGGACACGGCCAGCCTGGCCCCCTAGCCATTGTCCGCACAATTTCAGCCTTTCCAGATCAGCATCAGTCAAATGAGTCCTTTCCAGTCTCCTCCCTGAGTCTTCCAAAAAGTGAAACCAGAACTGAAGAGGAAAAGAAAATAGCTAAATTTCTTGGCTATGTAAACTCAAACTTGGTCCACACTTTGGCGCACATGCACACATGGGCAAGAGGCGGGAGCTGGCCCCTGAAATGCTGCCACCCACCAGGAAAAAGAAAAAGTAATCAGGACATCCGGGCAGTTTACACCCTGGCCACTAGCTGGGCGGGAGCTGCTGTGCCTTTTTGCAGGTGGCAGAAGAACCCGGGGGAGGGGTGTGTGACTCCCGCGGTGCCCTAGGCAGGTCTACACAAGCAGTACGCAGGCATGAGAAGTCTGTCCAGATCACCCCAACCACAGGCACCGGCTCCTTCCAAACCCCCATTGCACCCTCTGTCCCCTGTAAGTCCCAGCAGGCACCCATGCGGGGTCAGGAGCTTCTGCTTCAGACTTGACATTTCTGCTTGAGAGGAAGGCTCCCAACATCTATTTCCAAGACTCCCAGCAGGAACAGACACGATGGGCAGAAGACAGAGCTCAGGACATTGACAGAGGTCTCTCGGGATGCTCTGTATGTGGTATGGGAATAAGTATCAGGGGAGCCTACAAAGGGCTACCTCCCCACCTGGCCTCTCTTGCTGCCCCCTTCTCTCCAGCCTGGCTCATCCCATCCACGTCTCAACCACAGAACAATGTCCAGAAGCCCAGGCCCCTGCCCACCTCGTCCCCCACTGTCTCCACCTTGCTCCCTACTCCCCAAGCAGCCTGGAGATTTCATGCCTCCGTGCGGTATTCCTTTGTCCAGGAGACCCTTCCTCCTCATCTTCCCGAATAACTTCTACTGAGTGCTTCCCAGGCGGAGTTGACCACTTTGTGCACAGAGGGGAGACAGGTGGAGAGAGAATCGCCCAGGTCTCAGACAACTCCAGCTTTACTCTCATGCCCACTCACGCCCGGCACTCCCCTCCTTTCTGATGAATTCTCCCCCAAAGGGCTTTTCAGTCCCTGACACAAACAGGCTTCTGTCAGCAAGACCGCCACGTACATCTGTGCAGTTTATGCACTGCACAAAGGCATCCAGCCGCGGGGGCTAGTGGGGACTGAACTCCACTTGCAAACTATGCTGCTGAGGGCTGTGCCCACCCAGGGGGGACCCTTTTCTCTGATTCTCGCCTGCAAAGGCAGTAAGTAGCAGCCCTGCTCAGCAGACACATGCAGCTGACAGGAGCAGAGGGTTGACACCTTGGCCAGCTGCCTTGATAAGCTTGTCACTCATCCTGGTTGCGGTGACTTGCTGAGGGGACGGGAGAGCTGGGGCTTATCTCTGTAACACTAGTCCTGAGCACCGCACCCAGCCTGGGCAACTGCCGGCTGACAAGAGTTGGTTCTCGGAATGAATCCAGGACCGTGTGAACCACTTCATTTGGGTTTTCATACTCTGGTTGAGTGTTTTTCCAGCTTCTCTGTCAGAACCTGATACCATTTCATGACAAGCTGTAAAGGTGGCCGATGCTGCCCTTGCCTGCCCACAAGGGAGACCACAGTGAGCTTCCATCAGGATCCGCTCCTTCCTGCCCATTCCAACCCCACCCAGCTCAGCCAGACAAACTCTCTTCGCTGTGCTCCCATACCCGGGGCCTGAGCTCACTGGGCTTGGGGCTTTTATTCTTGTACTAGGAGGTACTCTAGATAAATGTCTGGGCTCTAGGGAAGGTAGATGAAGTCACCAGGGCCTTCTTGGTGGTGTGGTTTGGCCTCTCTCCAGCTGATGGTATCCAGCCTGTCAGCCCAAATGTGCTCCCTTGGCCTGGCCTCCTGTGTGCTTTTCTGCTGCCTGTGCCCTGACTGCCAGATCTACCCAAGTCCCGACTCCTGCCAGTTGCCAACAGGCTGCTTCCCCCAGAACTCCAAACCCTTGAGGAGCTCCTGGGCTACTGCCCCCGCTCAGGCAACCACCACCGCACGCGTTGTAATTATCTGTGCCCACGACCCACAGCTGCCTACCATCTGGGCCTCACGGATTGGCCTGTGAAAGCCACTGCTCAGCTCCCAACCTCAGAGGCATTAGGAGAGAGCGGCAGGGGGACGGGCGGTGCAGCAGGCAAACACACATAAAGTGGACCTGCGTTCAAACGTCAGTTCCTCCCTCCCCATCTGAGGCTTTGGGCAGCTTGTATGGCCCCTTTGACACTCAGTTTCTTCTTCTGTACAACGGGGATGATTATACGACCACCGATGTGGAGTAAAAGAAATAATGCCTGAAAAGCGGCTGGTACCCAATTAGGATGACCAAGTTTTTCCTGCTGCCCTGGGGTTTCTGGGGTTTAGCACCAAAGTGTTGCATCCTAGGAACCCCTGAAGTGCTGGGCAAATGGGACAAGTGGTCACCCTATAACCCTATTCAGGTGAGCTGTTTCCTTTTCTCCTAATATTCAGAGGAATGGCTGAAAACCTGAGCAAGACCCTTGGTACAGCCTCTGGAGTAAAGAAAACCAGGCTGTGGAGGAGATGGACTCAGCTCACTAGGTCTAGGCTGGGCCCCCTCTTTGTTACACTTGCTAACTCCCCTTCAAGTTATCCCATCTGCCTGCTGGATTATCAAGTTATCCCATCTGCCTGCTGGATTATCAAGCTATCCCATCTGCCTGCCGGATTATCAAATTATCCCATCTTGCCTGCTGGATTATCAAGTTATCCCATCTTGCCTGCTGGATTATCAAGTTATCCCATCTTGCCTGCTGGATTATCAAGTTATCCCATCTGCCTGCTGGATTATCAAGTTAACCCATCTGCCTGCTGGATTATCAAGTTATCCCATCTGCCTGCTGGATCATCAAGTCCAGAGAGTGGTACCCCCCACGGCCCTTCATCCGTGCACCCCAACGGCTCCCCAGGGCAGAGCAGCTGGCCAGCCTGAGTGAAGTCCTCCTCCACCTGCACCTTCCCAGCCTTTTGGGGGAAGGAGGAGACAGCGTTTCACTCTTTTTCTTAGGCAGAAATTGTGGGGAGTGGGGTTGGGAATGGTGGGGACAGGTTTCTAACTCTGTCATTTTAGAAGCGAACCCTGCGAGGCTGGCACAGAGCAGCTTGATCCTGCGCGACCGGCCCTCCGCTGGGGCGGCAGTGACACCTGCTGGCCAGGGCCGCGGTGGCCGCGGGCTCCGTTGGCCTAATGCAGACGCTCGGCAATTCCTGGGGGCCACCGTTCACTGCCCCAGTGAGCCTCCCCTGGACCCTCGCTGGCCACAGAGGGGAGGCCGGGCCTGCCTGACCTCCAGCCCTGTGGCAGAAGCGGGGCCTCAGGCCCTGGGGTGAGGGTGCCCCAGCCTGGCAACTGGGCTGGAGATGCTCGCGGAGCCATGGCCTCGCGGCCTTGGGGAGGGAAGGACCAGTGGCCGAGAGGTCCAGCTCTAGGGGGCGGGGCCTCCCACAGCCTTGAAGAGAGGCTGAAGCAGCGGACCCACCTGCCAGCCTTGCAGCCACAAACGCCCTCCCCCAAGTTCGCCCATTTCCTCTTCAAAGCTCCCCCAGTGCCCCTAGAGCACACCATTTCTCCCAGGACACTTCGCTGTGATGAAGAATCTGCAGTGTCTCTGATTCTTCATTTTCTCTTTGTCTCAGTTCTAGCACTCATAGCTGGTTTTCTCTTCAGGGCTTCCTCCAGAAACTAATATTTTGGCCGATCATGAGCACGCTGGGAGGGTGTCTCCCTGGGTGCAACCACGAAACCGTGTGGAGGTGGGGACACCCACCATCTGCTGCCTCCCGGGTGGCTAGATGACCGCTGCCCACACTCCAGCACCCCGACAGCAGCTGTTCAAAGATGAGGCCTCAGTAAAATCACAGGCCATCCCGTGTCTCCGGGGTGAATGATCGATACAGTATGCTGTTCCCATTGGACAGATGGGGAAACTGAGGCTTGGGGCAGTGAAGTGCCTGGCCCAGCATCTCACAGCTCACTTCCACTGCTCTATGCCAGGCTTCAGGCTCCTGGAAGAAGTCATAGACGTGTCTGGGAATGCCATGTATCAAAAAGAAAAACTGAACACAACCTTAAATGTTTATCAGTAGGGGGATTGGTTGCATAAATAATGCTTATCCACTCAATGGGATACTGTAGAATACTATGCTCATCTTAAAAAGTAGATCTAGGGAATTCCCTGGCAGACCAGTGGTTAGAACTCGGCACTTTCACTGCTGTGGCCGGGGTTCAATCCCTGGTTGGGGAACTAAGATCCCACAGGGAGATTTATATATACATTTATGCTACTTCCTACACACACACACATATGTACACATATATATGCAGATTACAAAACAATATATTATCAGTCAAGGTCCTGCAAAAGGAGGGGGGTGATTTGAGGAGAGTTTAATAAAAGGGTTTCTTTATGGGGTTTAAGGGATGAGGAAGCACACAGGGGCCAGCAGCCATCCCTAAGGATGAAGGGTGAGGGAGGAAGTGGTTATGGGAATCCGGGAGGGGAAGCTGCCTGACAGGAGTTCTGCCCCACAGAGCAGCTGATCTGGCAGAGAGGGGGCCGGCCAGGGCATAAATATCCCGGCGGCCATGCCCGTCCCCTGCAGAGGCAGAGCAGGGGGGCAGGGCAGGGGGGCTTGGAGGAGTGCCCGGGAAGAGACCCACGCAGCTTGGATGCATGTGAAAATGACCAAAAGGATACCCACCAACGAGAGAAAGTGTTAAAGAGTGTTCATCGTGGGGGGAGGGGCGGAACTGCAGGAAGTAGGGGAAGTGACATTTTGACCTTTTACTTCCTATGTCGCTGTATTTGAATTTATAACAACTGCCATATATGAAATGTATAATCGCCAACGATAATTAAAATATTGCATTTGGGGAACAGCATATAGACCCACAGGAGAAGGAGGGTAGAGGTCCCACCTGTCTTCCCACTCCGACCACCCTCATCCCTCCCTGCTCAGAGCTCCAGTAGGGAGGACTGGAGGTCAGGTTGGGCTGTTCGGGACGGTTCCACTTCAACCAGGCGCGTGTATCCACGGCCAGAGAGCAGCCACCACAATGTCCTTGCCAACAGCCCAGCGCTGGGCACAAAGGGGTGCCTGGTAAGTACGCAGTCATGACAGACGGAACGTGCCAGCTCTCTGTCACCGTAGGAGTGACCTAGGCTGTGTGTCATTAACTTCGGAGCCCTCCTCTCTCAGGTGCAAAGATGGATGGAGGCCTTGCTCACCTCCTGGGGCTGCCGTGAATTGGAAACATTCTGAAAAGGCAAAAGCACATGTAAACCCAACGTGTCAGGAGTAACACACTTGGATTCATGCACCTTTGCGAATGCTTTTCTTTTCATTATTTTTTTTAAAGTGTGTTTAAGAAGAGTGATCACCTCTCCTCATTTCCTGCCCTCTCCCCTTCACAGGGGCAGAGACGTTTCATTCAGGGTTGCAGATTCTGTTTCCGTCTGGGGGAGGCAGGCCTCCAGGGAATGACCCCCTTTAGGAATTTATACCGGCTGGGAAATATAATCCAGTGTTTTCCAGCCATCATTTAGCAAATAGTTGTCATCGGAGTGGTTCCCTCCTGCCTTCCCCGCCCTCCCACCTTACCCCCTCCCAGCCCCCGAAGGACCGACCTGGTGACTTCGTAGTTATGAACAAGCAAATCTGCGAAAACTTAGGAGGCCTCGGCTGAACCGAAACGTTTTTCAAAGAAACACTTTCCAGCCCAAGAAAGGTAATATCCTGGAGGGCTGCCCGCCTTCCTGCAATTAACTAGAATACCACCCAACGGCGCTTTTGTTGGCTACCATTTCCCATGGAAATACCTCAAATGCTTTTCCTCCTGGTGGTTGAGCAACTAGAGACATGGAAACAGACAGCGGCCCTAAAATGGGACCTTTGTCTCTTTCCTGTTCAAGCCGCAGAAGGGCAGCCGGGACCAGCAAGCCCTTCTTCCACCACCCGCCGCAGCCCAGGCGCCTGGGCAAGGGGCGAGGGGCCTGGCTCCCGGGTGGGCTCTGGAGGCCAGGGGCACCTGGAAGGGGAGGGAGGGGAGGGGAAGGGGCGCTGTCTTGAGGAAAGGCCGAGGGTTGAGACTCTACCCAATGTGCATTCAAGGGCAGCCCCACCAGAGAGCTACCAGCCCTGTGACCTTGACCAAGTAACTGCACCTTCTAAGCCCCCAAACCTCCACTTCTCCATCTGTTAGTTAAGTGGGGTTGCTGTGGAGATTAAATGAGGTGACACTTTGCAAGTTCCTGACACGCTGGAGGCGCTCATTACACCCTCGTTTTTATTGCATTCTCTGGGTTAGAGCATTGCCCTCTCCTGCTGCCCTACTGTCTGCTTTGAAAATACAAATGCTCCAGAAAGGGATAACCTTGGAGGGTTTCCAGCAGCCTATCGGGAAGAGTAAAGGTGGTGGTGGTGCCAGTCAGGGGAGCAAAAGGCGACGCGTCAGAGAACCAAGCTGCAAAGCAGCCTATCTCCTGCATTAGGGCCAGTGGCGCAGAGGTCCCCCGGGCAAGCTTTGGGGCACCTGAGCCCCCTGGACACCTACAAAATGCCCTCTCTGGTGCAAGGGCTGCAGGAGCCTCCTTGTCCCTTGGCCCAGGTGTCTGCACGTGCCATCGGAGTTCTACCAGTAATTAGGTCCAGAAGGGAGCTGGTGTGGAGGTCATGTCCCTTCAACTTCACACCTGCCCTGCACCTCCTTCCAGGACCCCAACACCTGCCCACTGCCTCCCTCCCAGACTGTCCCCTCCACTGGTCTGCAGCAGCCCTGATGCTGGGTTATGGGCTCCAGGCCTCTCACTTCCACCAGGACGGCCCTTGTCCACCCAGTGCAGCCTGACCAGTCCAGTGAGGAGCCCTGCCCAAGTGATCTAACTGCGATGTCCATACCTGAAATGACAGCACTCGCTGTTTATTTCCTTAAGCAGGAAATACACAATTTTTTTGAAGGATAGTTGGTTTACAGTATTATATTAGTTTCAGGTATACAGCATAGTAATTCAGTATTTTTACAGATTATACTCCATTAAAAGTTATTACCAGATAATGACTATAATTCCCTGTGCTGTACAATACATCCTTGTTGCTTATTTATTTTGTACATAGTAGTTTGTACCTCTTAATCCCCTATCCTATCTTGCCCCTCCCCACTGCCCTCTCCCACTGGTAACCACTAGTTTATTTTCTGTATCTGTGAGTCTGTTCCTGTTTTGCTATATACATTCATTTGTATTATTTTTTAGATTCCACATATAAGTGATATCATATAGTATTTGTCTTTCTCTGACTTATTTCACTAAGCATAATATTCTCTAGGTTCATCCATGTTGCTGCAAATGGCAGAATTTCATTCTTCTTTATGGCTGAGTAATATTCCATTGTGTATATATACCACAACTTCTTTATCCATTTGTCTGTTTCAGGTACACATAGTAGTGATTCGACATTTATATACATTACAAAATGATCACCATGGTAAGTCTAGTTACCATCTGGCACCATACAAAGTTATTATAATGTTATTGACTATATTCCCTATGCTATATATTACATCCCTGCAACTTATTTATTTTATAACTGGAAGTTTGTACCTCTTAATCCCTTCACCTATTTCACCCAACCCCCTACCCGTCTCCCCTCTGGCAACCACTAGTTTGTTTTCTGTATCCATGAATCTGTTTCTGTTTTTAAAAGTACAATTTGGTCAGAAAATAACACATTTACTAACTGAACTGCATTTTTTATTCTGTGTGTGTGTGTGTGCGTGTGTGAAACCAGGCTATAAACTGCTAACCTTTATAAATCCAGCATCTGGACTTTTGTCAGTTTCTGAAAAGCAAGTTAAAATTGGAATAAAAGAAGAAATTTTTGCCATTACAAAGCAAAACTTTGGATATTCATGTCCTTTGGACATCTTCAAGGAAGGAACAATTCTGAGCCCCAAAGAGAAAATAAAACAGCTGGGGGCTGAATGAAAAAGGAAGAACATCGCACACCCGTCAATCACCTGTCTTGTTGTACAGAAAGTCAAGCATAGTCAAGTTCAGACAATGGGGAGCAGAAGCGGCCACAGAGATAGTGGTAACAAGGGAGTTGGGGGACACAGGAAACAGAAACTGGAGTGAGGAATTCTGAAGATAAAATTACCTAATTTGCAATTTTAGCAAACTGGTTAAGAATGCTACTGGTGCCAAATGACACCTTAGTAGATTTGTTTATGGTGATTTTTGTTTAAAGATGTTGCACAGTTGAGGCTTTCAAAAATGGTTTGGATGACCCAAGTTTTCTCTTTCTGGGAATTTTTTAACTCAATACAAACAAGTACATATAAAGAATAATAACAATCACTCAAATTCACACCACCCTGAATTAAGAGTTGTTCAGGACTTCCCTGGTGGCGCAATGGTTGGGAATCTGCCTGCCAATGCAGGGGACACGGGTTCAAGCCCTGGTCTGGGAAGATCCCACATGCCGCGGAGCAACTAAGCCAGTGAGCCACAACTACTGAGCCTGCGCATCTGGAGCCTGTGCTCCACAACAAGAGAGGCCGTGATAGTGAGAGTCCCGTGCACCACGATGAAGAGTGGCCCCCGCTCTCCACAACTGGAGAGAGCCCTCGCACAGAAAGGAAGACCCAACACAGCCATAAGTAAATAAATTATTTTTTAAAAAAAAACAACAAAAAAGAGTTGTTCATTTTCACAGGGAAAATAAATATGAGGTATGATCATGCCTACTCTGCTTTTATTATGGATCCATGACAAGGGAGCCGTATTTAATAGTGCCCAGCTATACTGGTTGGAAAAAAGTTGAAGTTCTTACATACTGGTTGGTGAATAGCCCTCGCCCTGGGCCCTTCCCAAAAACTCCTGCACCTGTCTACAACCCAGCACCTAAAGAGTCAGCACCTGGCACAGCCCGGGGCCCCAGGACCTAGGTTACTGTCCCATTGGCCCTTTGAAGCTCCTGAGTGTAAGATTCCATCCCTATGTACCTCCTTGGCCACAGCAGCCTGGACTCCTTAGCAGTGATGTTGACATCCTGTATGGAAAAGACCATCCTTCCACCCCAACTCCCAAAGGCTGTAGAGGCCCCTGCCCACTGCCGCTCCTCTGGAGTCTCCCTCACATGGCCACATGTAGGCACTGCAGCCTCTGCAGGACTGACAAGAGTCAGGAAAACAGGTGGGCAGCCCAGCAACAGGGACCATTGGTCAAATGCTGCCATTTCCGAGATGGGTCACCTATGTGACAGGAGGAAGGGATACAGGATGGCCCGGACCTGTAGAGGCTGTTCAGGGCCAGAAGCCACCCGGAGTATAGGTCCCTCTTTCTGTAATCCCTGTTGAATTTCACCTCTTTTTAATGGGACACCTGTTCATCCACTGGCATTAACAATCTTAATTTAATTAATAAAAATGAGAGCTGACACTTACATAGTACTACTTCACTGACAGGCACCATATTAAATGTATTGTACTTCATTTGGAACAATCCACATCATCGTTATCATCATCCCATTTTTACAGATGAGGAATCTGATGACAGAGATAAGTGGCAGAGCCCAGGAAATCAAAACCAGGCAATCCAGCAACAGAGCCCATGCACCAGGCGAGCATGCACCCCCTCTCAGCCACCTGAGAGATTAGACTTGACCTAACTAGACATGACGTTTCAAGGACCGACTTTCAACAATAGAGATACAGAATGTGTGGAAAGCTCGGATAGCTTTATAAGGTCTAGAAGGTGTTTAATTGCTGTTTGTTTAGTAGAATCTGAGAAGAGATCAACGCCATTTATAATATCGTTGACATTCGGAAAGATTTTCCACTTACTGAGGCTACAAGTTACCTAATGACTATAATTTAAGAGGGAAATTGTTGGAAGAGTTTGATGCCATTTCCTGTATCAAATCATGGCCCAGACACTTGCATCATTTCAGTAGGTCAACCACACCAAACAAAAGCTCACACTAACAATTCCTATACATGAACAAATCATTTAGAAATTATCTGATTTATTTGACGAATCACCATTTGTGCTACCACTTAGAGAATAAAAGAGAATGTATTTTTAACTTTTGATGTGTGTGTGTATATATGTATGCCTGGTTTACATTATCATTCCAGTTAAATATTTGTGTATCAGCTCCTAGTCCTACCCAATGAACAAGTGGGTTAGATTTTCACAAATGCTGTCTTGCTAAGTGTATGACTCTGCATCCCATTTTTCTCAGTAACTTCTTTCAATTGCTGCACAGCAATTCCTCTTGAGACATTTCCACATCCCATGTATCCTCTCCCCACTCATGGATGTTCAGGTTGCTTCCAACCCTGTACACTTCTCCCTGTGCACAAGCTGAAGAGCTTCTCTTGGGTATAAATGCTGACATAGAATTGCTGGGCCACAAGATACACACGTTTTCTATTTTACCAGATTCTGTGGAGTCACTCTCTCCCACCTTCAGTGTCTGGAAATTACCATTTTTCTTTTTATCCTCATCAATACTTGATATTGTTAGACTAACTTTTTCAGTCTGATGAGTGAAAATGGTATCCCAATGTTGTTTTAATTTTAATTTCCCTGATTACTGGTTGGGCACCTTTCCTGTGTATTAGCCATTGAGATGTCCTCTTCTATAAATTGCCCATTCATATTTTTTCCCATTGAGTCATTTGTCTTTTTCTTTAATTTAATTGGAGTTCTTTATGAAGTCTGGTTACCCATCATTTGCCTTCTATACGTTGTAGATTACAAATTTGTTCCTTGTCTTTTCATTCTTATGTGATATCTCTGGCCATTCTGAAAATGACATCAAATTGTTCTTTCCCTTCGTGGTTGGAGACTGGGGTGGTAATCTTATTTAACATCACCTTCCCTTCCTAAGTTCTTAAAGATAGTTTTCTATTTTTTTCTAATAGGTTCATAACTTATTTTTCATGTTAACTTCTTATGGCATCTGGAATTTATTCTTGTGTATGGTATGGGGTAGGGAGATAAGGCAAGGAGACCCAGAAGGGAATTTTGGAGACAAGATGGCAGCCACAAAAAATAATAGTACAGAAAAAAAAAGTAATGACATAAAAAGATTTACCATATTATACATTTTTAAAGCCAATTACAAAACTGCATGTATATTATTATTGCACTTTTATTCAACTATACGCATATTTTTGAAGGATAGATCAGGTCATCCTTGGACTCGTCCTCCCTCCTGGTAGTCCTCATCTCCCATCAGTGTTTCCTCTCCCGCAACCTTCTCCCAGGATTGGTCTTTTCTAGTCTCTGTGAAAAGAAGAACTGCTCCCCTAAGAATCATCCTTTGACCTTCTGAATAATGGGATAGCCAGTTTGCCTGGGACAGTCAAGTTTCCCCTGATTTCTCAACTATTACAAGCACCCCTCCTCACTCAGCATATTTGATACCCACAGTCATCATATTTTAACACATCTCACTTTTTACATATTAAAACATTGATTGATCTAAAATTTGAGCTTATCAAATTTTGCACTTATCAAAATTTGCACTTATCAAAATTTGCACTTATCAAACAGTGCAAATGGTGAGTTGTAAAAATAGTACAACTCACCATTTGCACTGTTTGACTGTTTGATTTTTGAATACAAATAAAAATTCCAAGTGGTCACAGTGTCAGAACTGAGCTGGATTGTAGGACACCCAGTGGGTGTCTGGAGAATTGGAGAACAGGCTGGTGTCGGGGGGCAAACTACACATTTGGTGCCAGAAATGTAAGTAAAAACAGTGCAGAAAGAGGGAAGGGCACCCCCTCTCATTTTAAGAACACACCTCTGACATTTCTGCTTCCGCCCCTCTGGCCAGAACTGAGACACACAACTTTTTTTTATATGGGCTTGGAAAACTGGCTGTTAAAAGAGTGCCGAGAATGTTCGCTGAGAGAGCGGTAGTTATTTTGGAAAAATACAAAACGGGCTTAGAGGCTAGGCCATGTGTAGGAAGTTTGGGGCTTGTAACTTTGGATTCCTTTCCTAAGAGACGTGGAGAATTTATTCGTAAAGCAAGCGCATTAGCCAGGATTAAGTTCAGCTGTAACAGAAAACCCCAAAGTAACAGTGGTTTGGTTCTGTATCCCGTTCCTGACTGTATGAAAGTGACAGTTAAACCTCCCTTGACTGGAGGCCCACTGTGTACCGGGCGAGGTCCCAGAATCTTTACATTTTATCTTCACAAGACCCTATAAAGGAGCACCCCACTTTACAGGTGAGAGACTGAAGCTCAGAGAAGGTAGGTAACTTGCCCAAGGTTACACAGCTCCTTTGTGGTCGAGCCTTCATGAATCCAGAGCTCTTTCCACTCAGGGGACAACAGGTGCCACGCTCACGTCTCCCCCATTAGCGCAAAGGAGGGAGGGACAACACCCAGCTTCCGTGCAGTTGACAAAAGCGCATTTTCCCAGACTGGCTTTTAGAACATATGTGTTAATGGCTGAAAACTAAAACTGAAATGTGTTTCCACACTCATTACCACACTGCTCTGTTCATTTTTTTAAATCCCACAGAGCAACATATTTTGGTTGTGCCTCTGGTTCACCAAGTACAACTAATCAGCACATCCACTCACTCAGACAGAAACCAATGCCAAGGACATGGCGGGTCAAGACACCAGGGATGGTGAGCCTGCAGGCGCTCCTAGCCTCCCCAGCCAGCCCCCCTCTCCTCCACAGACCACACTGTGGCTCCGAATCTGGTGTGAGGCTCTCTCTAGGTTCCTTCTCTGTAAGCTCCAGTCAAGAGGTCATGAAGAGCCCAGGAGGCAGGGAAGCCTTGCAGGTGTGGGCACTCGGCGTTTCACCAACCACACCAACCTGACTCTCGAAACGGTCCTTCAGGAGAGCAGACACAGCCGCATTTCACACAGAGAAGTTCAGAGACATCAAGTAACTTGCCCTAAGTCACACAGCCTAAAATTAACAGAGGCAGGACTCAAACCCAGGACTTCTGACTCTGAGAACAGAGCTTGATCCTGTTCCCAGGAAGTTCCTCCTCAGTGCTTCCCCTTCACCCACTTCCAGAGTGAAGGCTCATCCTGCTGGTATGGGTGCCAGAGGTGGGGATCTGGTATTTGTGGACCAGAGGTACCTAGAAAGAAGAGGAACAGAGAAACACACAGAGACACAGAGAGAGAAGCAGAGACAGAGAGACAGATTGAGGGAGCAGTCTTCATTCTGGGCAGAAGACACTGTTTAAGAAGCTTATGATCTAGCTAAAGAGCAAAGACACAACACAGGAAGGAGGACTAAAATACAAGAGATCAAGCACATGTTGGCACCATGGGTGACAGAGGAGGGCTGAGTGGGGGAGGGTGGGCTGGAACTGGCCTGGCTGGGTTTGGACAGAGCCCAGTAGGAGGATGGAGGGAAGACCAGCCCGGAGCAGGGTGAGTGGGGGAGGCCCCTCTGCCCGAGGGTGCAGGGCTGCACAGTACTCCTCAGTATGGGTGTTGCCAGGATGCATGGAATCAACTGATGGACATCTAGGTGTTCCCAGCTTTTCACTTACACAATGTGTAATGGATTTCCCTTATGTTGTAGCATAAATCTCCCAGGAAGACAGGGATTTTCCTGTAGGAAGACAGCCCCAGGGCTGCTCTTATGCTTCTTCCCAGCTCAGGGACATGGTAATTTGTGCCCTGATCACGTATTTGAGGAAATGTAGGGAAATTAAGGTTTACAAACATCTTCTAACCTTTTCAAATGTACCGGGTCTGTAAACTCCACATTGACTCAAATATAGTGACAATCACTCTGTCTTTTATGTGCTTTGGGAAAATGTCTAAGTTTTCAGATGGATCGGTATTTGCAGGGCTTGTTTAAAAGGGTGTGGGGAGGACATTGTCCTCTCGCGGTGACCTCCACAACCCCAGGCACAAGATGGTGAAGCAGGTGCAAGACTGGGAACTGGGTGGTCACAGATCAGGGCTGGACCATGTTGGCCTCTTAGACTGTGTCACAATCCCAACCTTGTCTTTCACTGTTGATCCTGACTTGGACATCCCTTCTCTCATCCACTTCAGTGTCACTTAGAAGTGTGTACCTGTTTTCACAGCATCTACAAGATGTGATCTCAGGTGAGTTTGAAATATGTTGAGATATGCTATGAAAGACCAATGTACATTAATTTAAAAAATGACCAGATGTAAGACCACAAAAACAAACAAAAAAATACATTTCAAAAAGCAGGATG
Organism: Mesoplodon mirus; assembly: GCF_964341445.2. Classification (NCBI taxonomy): domain Eukaryota; kingdom Metazoa; phylum Chordata; class Mammalia; order Artiodactyla; family Ziphiidae; genus Mesoplodon; species Mesoplodon mirus. Next base: position 76,172,651 of record NC_138988.1, on the reverse strand, counting down.
AGTACAGATACCTCTCTAATCACAATGTATGAAACTAGAAAGTAACAGCGGAAACGGGAAACTGAAAAGCAATACAAAGTTCAAAATTAAACAAAAAGAAACAAACAAAAAACTATACCTGGGTGGAATATTATTCAGCCTTGAAAAATGAAGGAAATTCTGACACATGCTATGACATGCATGAACCTTGAAGACATGCAAAGTGAAATAAGCCAGTCACAAAAAGGCAAATACTATGATTCCACTTGCATGAGGCATCTAAGTGGTCAGATTTAATAGAGGCAGAACGTGGAAGCATTGTTTCCAGGGGCTGGGAGGAGTAGGGGATGGGGAGTTGTTTAATGGGTTTAGAGTTTCAATTTTGCAAAATGAAAAAGTTCATCTTGCATACTGCACAACAACGTGAATATACTAAACACTACTGAAATATACACTTGAAATGGCTGAAATGATAAATTTTGTGTTATGTGTATTACAAAAAAAAAAAAAAAAAACCAGAACACAGACATAGGATTATTTCTTAGGCGCTGTTTTACTTATACACAGGGAGAAAAGAAAAAAAGCTTCCCCTTAGTGACAGAGAAAAAAATGCAGGACAAGGTGCCCTGAATTTTAGGCAGGAAATGTATAGACACATTTTACATGAACAAACTCTTACCTAAAACATTGAGCTGTATAAGAATGCAAATACCTTTTTATTTTAAAATATCATTTTGCTGAACTGCCAAACTAAGATTTTGTTATGCAAAACAGCCAGCATCAGGGTTTGGTTCAAACCTGTTAAAATTGAATCACAAAAGCAACACTAAACTTCTACAATGTCATATTTTAATACAGTTTAAGAAGCTCACTGATGCCATGTTCACCCCTGAGTTTTCTTCTAGAGAGAATAATATGCACATTATGGGAAGTGCAGGGAGGCAGGAGTGTATTTTTTGTTGTTAATGTTGTTTAATTTTGTTGTTGCTGCTTTCTTTAACTAAATGAGGATTCATGAAGGTTTTCATCTTCTCAGTCCATGTGCAATTCAGAATTGCACAGTCGCTCTCTCCAGCACACAAGCACACGGCCAGTCAGGGACAGACACCGTCCTTGTATAAGGAGATCACTAGTGTTACCAACTGTCCAGTGTGACACAAGGCAGACAGCAACACTGGTCTTCTGGCTCTGGGCTCCGTATGGGGCCCGCAGCTCCTTGTCACTCCAAGAGGAAATGGGCAGAGATGCCCCTTTTACTTCCTGCCTTCAAAGCACCGGAGTCAAAAGGCACACTTACCCACCCAGGCCTAGCGAAAACCATGCAGACTTTCAGGCCCCTTCTTGTGCAGTTCAATTTTGCATTAGAAATAAATTACTACATCTTAGCAGCCAACATGCCTTACCACCCAACATGATTTTCTAGAATAGCACTGCCCGACAGAACTTCCTTGAGGGTGGAAATGTGGCTACTGAACACTTGATATGCAGCTAGGGTGAGTGAATGTAAATTTGTTTAGACTTATGTAAATTTAATTAATTAAAATGTTCATTGTAACAGCTGTACGCAGCTAGTGTCCATATCGGACAGCACAGTTCTAGAAGAAGTAGCACCTTTCTGAACCTTTATTTTTCCTTGGATTTGTCTGCGTCTTTGTCAAAGTACAAACATAGGAACTATGGATACAGCAAGAGCCCTTGTCCTCCCCATCCTCACCCCCAACTCCCCCTGCCCTTTCTACCATTCCCCCTTCCACCCAAGTTCTCTAGAGGTTTCCAGGACCAAATATTATTTCTAATAACAGAGTTTTCTCACTCCAGTTATAATCACAAATCCCTCTGGGGAGAAAGTCTTATAGCGAAACAAACGGCCTATCCAAAGTTTTCAGAAAATTACTTTTTAAAAACTCTTTGGAGTGGACTATGCAGGGAAATGAAATAAGTATCAGGTTGGTTTGAGTAAGTTATCACATATGCCCCATGAGCTTCAGGGCATGTTTTGAGAAGGTTTTTCTCCCTGCTCCCAAATAACGGACAAATTGTTGATTTAACGAGTGATCGAAGGAAGGGCCAGTTGGCAGCCTTTGGAGCAGGAAGGCCTCTGCAGGGAGGAGAATATTAATCAAGGTTTCCCGAGCACGGGGGCAACCAGGAGAAAAACAAGCTTCTCCTTCATGTACAAGGCAGCTCCTGGGGACAGTTCCAACAGAGCTTCCCAACTTTAATGTGCATGCACACCACCCGGAGAGTTGTGTTAGAACGCAGATTCGCATTCAGCAGGGCCAGGTGGTGCCAAAGATGTGGGTGCAGAGACCACACTTTACATAGTGAGCCTCTAGGCCTCAATGCTCCTCAAGTCCACTCAGGACATCTGGCAGGCGGCTGCCAGGGCCCTGACTCCCAGCCCACCCCTGCCTGCCGAGAGCTAGTTTCTCTTGAAATGATCATCTTGGAGCCTGTCTCCTAGGAGTTCAGCCCCACTTTATAAACTCACCTGCTGCAACCAGAGATCAACAGACCTTTTCAAAGTTGACCAGACATATAAGACCAAAGCCCTGAGAGGCCAGTGGGAGGCAGCGGTCTGAGTGAATGCATCTGCTCCACAAATTCAGACTAGCCCACGGGGGGTCTGCTCTGAGGCCTGAGGGTCAGGGCGGGTAGGTACCCGTTAGCACAAATCTAAGCTCCACCCTCCATTCTAGTTTCATTGATAATAACATTGGTGTTTTCCCTTATTTCTTCTTGTTCCCTACCACTGCTCACTTAATTCAGCCTTAATTCGGGATGATATTGGTATAATCTGCCCTTTCAAACCATTTTATCTCCATCTACAGAATGAGGAAAATAGGGCACCTACACCTCTCAATTTTGTGAGGATTAAGTTAGTGCACAGAGGGGTTTAGCACTGTCCAAGTATGACAGATGCTTACTACATGCAACGTGTTACTATAGGTATTTTATGATGTTTGTTCCATGAATAAGTACAGACTGGGGGGCTTCCCTGGTGGCACAGTGGTTAAGAATCCGCCTGCCAATGCAGGGGACACGGGTTCGAGCCCTGGTCCGAGAAGATCCCACATGCTGCAGAGCAACTAAGCCCATGCGCCACAACTACTGAGCCTGCACTCTAGAGCCCACGAGCTACAACTACTGAGCCCGTGTGCCACAACTACTGAAGCCCGCGTCCCCTAGGGCCCATGTGCCGCAACTACTGAGTCCACGTGATGCAACTACTGAAGTCCACACGCCTAGAACCCATGTTCCACAACAAGAGAAGCCACTACAATGAGAGGCCCACGCAGCACAACAAAGAGTAGGCCCTGCTTGCTGCAACCAGAGAAAGCCCGTGGGCAGCAATGAAGACCCAACACAGCCATAAATAAATAAATAAATAATTTTTAAAAAATTATGTAAAAAAAAAAGTACAGATTGGTCTCCAATAACAATCTCTCTCTTCACCTCCAGACCCAATGCCCGCTCGGTATTTCCACCAGAAGCAAACGTTTCATCTTTTCTCCAAAAATCAGTCTCCCTTGCCATCTTGTCAGAGGTGCCATCACTGTCCCTCTCAGAGGCAACTAACCCACAGCCATCTTCTGCCTCCATATCCAAGTACAACACTTCTCAGTTCTGCCTTCACAAAGCCTCTTGAATCCACCCTCTTCTATCTCCACTGCTCACACCTTGTCACCTGTCCTTGGACTCCTGCAATCAATACCTTCTCACCAGTCTTCCTGCCTTTGCCTCTCTCCTTTCCAGCCCCATTACAGGAACTGCCTCCAGGTCAATCTTTCCCAAGCACCACTGGAGGTTTCAAAACAATCCCGATACATAGTTCCAAAGACTTTTTTTTTTTAAAGCAATGGAAGCATAGTTGCAATAAGTGCCTGACTTCCTAGGGGACTACTTGGGAAAGGGCCACACACATGTATCCTGATGCTTATGAAATTGCTCCACAATCACTGTGGTACCTTACAACCACGTCGCAGGTACAGTTAGAGAGACGCAGATCTTCACTGCCGCACCCATACTCAGGGAGTTCCCTATAGTAGCTCAGTCTATTGAGGGAGACTTAAGTCTCAGGTTGGATGAAGCTGTTTCTCAGAGAGCACTGGTTTTGTTTGGGTTTTTCCCTTTACATATCTGCTGTGGTTTTGTCATCAAGCAAAATCATTGCTATTATTTCCTCATTAACTGCTAGGGATTTTAGGACCTAGTATTATTTTAGAATTCATCTAGTTCAAAGTAAGTATTTCCGAAAGAGCAAGTTCACTTGAAGATAGTGATGACATTTGAAAATGAACATGCTCTATTTTTCAAATTTGAAGAGCCAGTTGTTGGTCCCTCTGTTAAAAGCAACTCCTCCATTCAACCACTAGATGGCATTTGAGCCCTGGTGACAGAGGAGTCAGTGGGAATTTGGAAGAGGTAGGCCACGACGTCCTTAACCAACCATAACAGGCTTGTCACTTCAGAACTAATTCTTATTAAAGGCAAGAACAAAATACTTGATTACCATCAAAGCAAGAGCGGAAAATAAAACCAGACAGGTGACTGGGAAAATAATTCCACACAAGAGTCTCTAAGTCATGATGCTCCCTAGTCCCACCCTCTAGTCCCATTCCCCCTCCTTCTGAAAACGACAGATTCTGCAGGGTAAATCCCTCTAGTTTAGTGCCTACTCCCATCTGCAGCCTCATCACTGCTAAGATCCCCACCTTCCCTCTGAGCTCAATTCTCCAAAGTGCAATCCTGTAAGTACTCAAAGGCAGTTCATTCACATGGACTCCTCCTAACTCACCAAGCAGAGAAGCAGCTTGCTCCTGCCACCCCAATGCCAAATTAAACATGGCTGTCATTCCCCTTCCACAAGATCTTATGAACCAAGTCTGAACTCTGGGGGCAGACACTGGACATGTCTATGGAGATTAAAAACTTCTAGATTTCTCAAGAAAGCACGCAAATCCTAAATCTGAACAGGTTTTCTCGACCTCTCCTTCCTCAGGTAAAGAGGTTTTTTTGTTTGTTTTGTTTTGTTTTTTAATTCGGCCGTGAAGCTTTCGGGATCTTAGTTCCCCAACCAGGGATCAAACCTGGGGCCCAGCAGTGAAAGCAACGAGTACTAACCACTGGACCGCCAGGGAATTCCCTCAGGTAAAGAGTTTTAAACACACAACTACAGTTGGCAAACCTGACCTTTTTTATTGGTGAGCAGTGGGTTCCCCTTGGAGTAATCAAATAACCATCACCCACATATTTTGAACAGTTCTGCTCTCAGTCAGATATTAAGTTTCTTTGCAAGGGCTACTCTGGAAGCAGAGAGTAAATTATACATTTAACCTTCCAATTAACCCATCATACACCTCCTAGAGGCAAGCCACATGCACCGTTTTTAAAATCTGGTCCAACTTCTGTTTTTTAGCCACTTCATTACAGCAGGACAATCTTTGAGGACATTCAGCCAAATGTTCTCAGTGGAAGAGAGGGGCAGGGGCAGAACATCAAGTGATGTTTGGTGGAAAAGGATGACAATTGCTTTTCCATGAATTCAAAGGTTACCAGTACAAGATACACTCCCAAGATGTAGAAAGAACCTCCATAATTATTCATGAATCAAAAAGGTGGATTCATGTGTTCCAATAAAATTTTATTTACAAAAACAGGCATGGGCCATAGTCTGCTTTAAAACAAGCCTCAAAGGATTAAACTGATCTGCAAGTAAATTAACTACCTGCTAGAATAAAGCCCAATACAAAGAACACAAAAGCCAGCAATGTAACATTAACAATGTATACCATCCTTTGTAGGTACTAGACCTACAAAGAACTGGAAAATGACGTTCTGAGAGAAAAATCAGTCAATAGAAATAGACCCAGAAATGACAAATGATGGAATTAGCAGATAAGGACATTTAAAAAGCTTTTATAGCAAACTATTACATATAAAATGGATGGACAACAAGGTCCTACTCTATGGCACAGGGAACTACATTCAATGTCTTTGGATAAACCATAATGGAAAAGAATTTTTTTTTAAAGTGTGTGTGTGTATATATATATATATATGTACATGTATAACTGAGTCACTTTGCTGTACAGCAGAAATCAACATAACATTGTAAATCAACTATACTCCAATAAAAAAATAAAAAATAAATTAATGATGCATTTTCCAATCCAAAAAAAGAGTTATTATAAACTTTAAATGGAGTATAAACTACAATAATATTGAATCACTATGCTGTACACCTGAAACTAATATTGGAAATCAACTATACTTCAATAAGAATTATGTATATTAAAAAATTAAAAATAAAAAGCTATTGTAAACATGCTCTTTATGCTCAAGAATGTAAAGGAAAATATGAATACTGTTAGAGAAATGATGTAAAAAAGAACACACTGGAACTGCTAAAGACAAATGAAATATCTGAAATGAAAATTTCACTGGAAAGGAATAATAAAAAATAGAGGGCCTCCCTGGTGGCGCAGTGGTTGAGAGTCCGCCTGCCGATGCAGGGGATACAGGTTCGTGCCCCGGTCTGGGAGGATCCCATATGCCGCGGAGCGGCTGGGCCCGTGAGCCATGGCCGCTGGGCCTGCGCATCCGGAGCCTGTGCTCCGCAACGGGAGAGGCCACAACAGTGAGAGGCCCGCATACCGCAAAAAGGAAAAAAAAAAAATAGATACGACAGAAAAAAAGATCAGTGAACTTGAAAGACTGCAGTAGGATTTATATAAGATGTGGAACAGAGGAGAAAAGGAATAATAAGTTTTTAAAAGAACAGAGCCTCAGTGACCTGTGGAATATCAAGCAGTCTTAAGAGACATGCCTACCACAACATGATAAAACCCACTGTAACTGCAAGGATAGAGAGGTCAAAAGTAAAAGGACAGAAAAAGATGCATATTGACATAGTATCAGATAAAGCAGGCTTCAGGACAAAAAATGTTGCCATATATAAAGGACATTTCACAATGACAAAAGGGACAATTCAACAAGAAGACATAATAATCCTAAATGTGAGTGCAGACAATAACAAAACTCCTAAACGGAAAAAGCAAAAGCTGACAGAACTAAAAGGAGACATATATGCAAATCCACAACTATAGTTGGTGATTTCACCGTATCTCTCTCAGCAACTCAGAACAAATGGAGAGAAAAAAGCAACTAAGTATATAGGAAACTTGAGCTCTACCAACCAATGTGACCTAACTGGCATTTACAGAACATTACAGCCTGCAGAATACACATTATTTTCAAGTGAACAAGGAGCATTCACCCAAACAGACCATATGGTAGACCGTAAAACAAATTTCAATAAATCTAAAAGGACTGAAATCATCCAGAGTATATTCTCAAACCACAATTGAATTAAATTATAAATCAATAACAAAAAAATTAGAACAGTGTTTGGCAGTAGAAATATAATACAAGCCACACATGTAATTTTAAATTTTCTACTAGCCACATTTTAAAAAGTAAAAACAGGTGAACTTAATTCTAATAATGTTTTATTTAACCCACTATATCAAAAATATTCTCATTTCAACCTGTAAGCAATATTTAAAAATTGAGATATTTTACATTTTTTCTATACTAAGTCTTCAAAATCCAGAAAGTTACTTAGAGCACAACTCGATTTAAACCAGGCATATCTCAAGTACTCAACAGTCACATGTGGCTAGTGGCTACTAGACAGTGCAACTCTACATAGTAGTTTAACAAATATGTTAGAGCTGGTAATTTTAACACCCATCTATAATAAGTTATTGCATTTTTCCCCCGAAAGGAAAAAATCTTGCCTTGAGACAGACTTTTGAAATATTTAGACCTATCTTAAAAAAGGTTAACACATCAGTCATCGAGGTTACCAATTTGTCTTCAGACTTTTACTCCCTTTTTTCACTCACCCACTATCCCAGTGGGCAAAACACTTCCCAAGTTTATCCATCGTTCTCAAATTTAGCTACCACTCATTCCATGAATACCTGTTGGTTACTTTGGGGTTCTCCTGTTCTTACGTCTGTCAGATGCCCCATTGCCTCCCTTTTATTTTTCCTGCACAAACACGAAAGCACACAGGTCCTGTGCCTGTTGGTGGTTTATCCTCACCCCCTCATATTTTGGAGTCCATGGGGATAGCTTGTCGTCTAGTTCTTATAAGTGTTGTCCAGGGGTTTTTAGTTGCTACATTTTTATGTAGGGAGTAAGAAAATTCAAAAATCTACAAGATATTCCAGCCATCACCATCATTCCAGAATTTGATTTTCTAAACATATGCATGTATGAAATTTTAAAGAGAGAATATTGTCTGCACTCCCCTCCTTGGCTTTATTTCTGACTCCAAATGTGGAATAAAGGGGACACAAAGAAACGATACTGCCGTGTGATATTAGAGTTGTGACCTATAAACATTCCTCCTTTACCAGTGACACATTATTAGGCGCTCTCAGCAGAAGGGCACTGGAGGGGCACTACAAGTGGAAGGGGCTTCACTCCCAGTTCTGGTGCTTTTCCTTCTTGCTCCTAATGCATCCGTGTCAGCATGTGGCTTTCTTGCCAGCGGGAGGTTCTCTGCCAGCAGCACACACTCTCCGGAATTTTGCTGGCACCTCATGAAGCACCTTTCCTCCAAGGGTCACAGGCACCCCAGCAAGTGACTTCCTAGCGAGTTTCCCTGACACCCTGCCTGCCACCTTAAACTGTGGCACCTCAGCAAACTTCTCCATCCAGTGGGCCACACCACAGTCTTCAATGAGACCTGAATATCAGCCTTGGGGGAGGAGAGAAAGGGCTCTTTCAAGTTTGTTCCTTCCTTGGGGACTCTCTCAGTCTACAAGTAGTGGCTGCTCCCTACATCTGCTATTCAGGTATTCTTTAGAGATGTCTGCCCCTCTTAGTGGTTAATCCCCTGCTACCTAGTTAATAATTCTTCATATTGAAACTTCCCTGTTCAAATTACTGGTATTTCTTTCTCCTGAATGGATCCTGAACCTTAAATGATAACACAAATCATTTGTGAAATTTACAAGAGGATGTATTTTTTTTGAGGATGTATATTTTCTAAATCACTAAGAAAATTAAAACCAGGAAATTACAGTCCATTTAGGAAATGAGAGAAATCAGTGAGAAAGCATAAAACATAATCACAGAAGATCAAAGTCAGTAATTAACACAAAAGCAAATGGATTAGACTCCCTATTAAAATGCAAAGACCCTCCAAATGGGTTGAAATATAAAATCCAACATGACACACTGTTTAAGAGACAACTAGAAATTATATGAAAGTTAAAAATAAGAGGAAAATTTATCAAGCAAATACAAACAAAAAAGAAGAGAAATATTCTAATATCAAAAACAGTAAAATTCGAGGCAAAAAGCATAAATTGGAGATAAAGAATAACTTTAGACTAGTAAGTCTTCGTCATGAATTGTACCTAACAGACACAAGTATTTATATACTAAGTAACAGCATCAAAATATACAAAGCAAAAGCTAGACGGACAAGATGAAATTGAGAGAAATAACTATAATAGCAGACTCTAAGACAATACTATTACTCTATGGTAGTTTATTTAAAAAAAAGAAAACAAAAATTGAATTAAAGTGGTTGAATAGATACACATTCACCTCTATCCCACACAAATTGAATAAACTTTCATTTAAACACCCATAGAACACTCTTAAAAAATGCTAGGCCCCCAAACCGCAATAAATTCTTAAAAACAGAAACCACATAAGCCATATTTTCTTTCAAGGTAAAAATCCTACAAGTAGCAAAAAATGAAAAAAAAAAAAAAAAAAAAAAAAAAAAGGCCAACCACACAGAAATTCTTAAATACTCTTAGTTACTGAACCAAAAACTTAAGGCACAAAAATAAACTACTAAAACAAGACACGTTAACATAGCTGGGATGTGAACATATTTGAAATTAGAGATAACCAAAAACCTTCAATGTATTCAACTGGATACAAACAAAAAGTGTCAGACTCAAAAAGGTACAGGGAAAAAAATCTAGAGCAAACAAAGGAAATAATAAACATAAAATGAGAAAGTAACACATTTTAAAACAAAATCACAATTGATAAATCCACAGTTTTCTTTTTTTTAAGGGAAAAAAAGACCTTTAGCAAGTCTAATCAAGGGGGAAAAAACGGTAGAACTAAGATAAATTTCTTACAACTTAGAAGTAGCAAGCTTAATAGAAAAGAGACTTTTTTATTCTCTATTAAAATTATCCAATGTTAAATTTCAACAAAATGAGAAGTTTTCTGGAAAAGTATAAATTTAGTAAATAATAAACACAAAAGGAGATATACATTTTAAAACAAAAAAATTTAAAGTTACTTAAACTTAAAAGAAACATAACATACTAATAGCCACAAAAGAAACTGGTAGTTATCAAAAAGTTATTTCCTAAAAGGAGTCTGAACCCAGAAGTTTTAGAAGCATGGTCCTTCAGTTCTTCACGGAACAAATCACCCCCATGCTATAACCGCTATATTAACTGTTATATATAACTACAGAAAAATATATACAGTTATCCTATTCACTTTATAGAGCTAGCAAAATCCCTATGTCAAAACATGGATGATAGCCCAGAAGACCAAACTCACTCATGTAAAAAAGCAATTTTCCTAAATAAAATATTAGCAAATCAAATTCTATAGTAGCAATAGGGCAGTCACATTTTAGGAGAAATGGATTCCAAAGGACATCCCATATTTCAAAACTAATTTTCCCAGGAAAATAAATGTAAAGATAGAGGATGCATGGTTGAAGAGCATAAGTCTACAATCACTGTAGTGTATTTTTTTTCTTTGAGGCTACTTTTTCTTATCTCAACATTATTTCTAATATTGATAATCTCAAAGAGAGCTCTCACTCATAGTGGTGGTTTCTTTTGGCTCTTTATCACATTTAATTTCTGCCCCAAATTTACTGAAACTTGAACGTGCTTTTGAACACCAGTTTGTATACCACCACTGAATGAACACCTGTAAGAGAATACAATAAAGGTGAATGTTAAAACAGCCACCCAAATTGCTCTCAGAGGGTGTTGGTAAAGAAACCCGAGGCATTACAGGACACTGACAAAGGGTGGCACATCTGTTTATCAGTTAAAGCTGCACTGCTAAAAGGCAAAATCATGAGCAGTTTACAATTGCAGAAAGACTGCCAGGTTCAAAACGATGAAATTCTTGGTCATTTTTTAGGATATGGGTATGTGCATTACTTCAAATTTCAAAAACAAAGTGACTCTTTATTAATATTATTTGATCAGCTATTTTTAAACCTTATAACTCAAGTCTACATACGAAGCAAGTAAACTGTAAATCTTTAAAAAAAATTTTTTTTAACTAACTGACCTGATTCCAGGAGTTCAAAGATGGTTTGATGTCGGAAAATCTATTAAAGCATCATCAACAAATCAAATGAAGAAAAAACCCCCCCAAAAAATAAGATCATCTTAATGGATACCCAAGAAGTATATTTGACAGTTCCAGAGGCATTTCTAATTCAAGTTCTTTAAAATCTAAAAATAGAGGGTATTTCCTTTCTAGATAAAGAAAAGAATACCTGACTCAAAACAGCCAACCTACAGGTAAAACACTACTGACGCACCCATTAAAATGAGAAATAAAACAAGAATGTCCACTATCACCATCATCATTATTTAACACTTCAGCCAACAAAACATGCAATAAAAATTAAATAAAACTATTAGAAGAAATATTATCATTAACCATAGATCAAAGTATTTCCTAAAATTACATGTGAAATTACTGAAAAAAAGTACTAGAATTAAGTGACTAGATACCTGGAAAACATAAATTTATTTATAAAGACTACAGATGAGAGTACAGAATTATTACTGCTCAAATTCTTCCAACCTGTCTCCATCAGGACTGGCTCTATCCTAGTTTGAGTCGCTATTGTTGTTTGCCTGGATTACTGCATCAGGGTCCTACATGAACTGGCTTCCTTACCTTCAGCCTGGTGAGACATAACAGTATAGCCACAGGATAAATCTGATAGTGTCATTCCTTTGCTAAAATCTTCTCACAGCTTCCCATCATAGTTAGAATAAGACCCAAATTCCTTACGACAGCTTCCTATATGGCCCTATCCAACCAGGACTCATACAAATGCCATTGTGGACACTCTACTCACACTGTTTTCCTTTCTGCTCCTCAAATACACCAAAGCGGCTTTGTGCTAGTTCTTAACTCTGTTGGCACTGCTCTTCCCTGAACCTCACAAGGATGGCTCCTTCTAAGATGCCAACTACATCTCCTCAGAGAGCTCTCTGATCATCCAACCTACAGCAGCCACCCAGGTACTATCTCTCGTCACCCTATTTTAATTCCCTCCACTAAATCTAAAGTTCACGATCTGATACTTTTCCCTGTATGTTTGGTATTCCTCCCACTAATGTCACCTACACGGGAGCAAGAACTTTGTCTTAATAACTGTTCATCTCCAAAACTTAAATAAGCACCTGGTGCATAAGAAAAGTCACGCTTCTTCCCTGAATTTTCATTGTCTATCATTCTCAATAGACTGTAAACTCCACAAAACAGGAACCCTGCCTATTTTAGTCACTGTTCTATCTCCAGGACTCAGACACTGGCTATATAGTCAATAAATATCTGACGAATGAATGCGTCCCTCCATCCCCTTCTCGTAACTCCTAGCAGTCTAAGATTAAGCAAACTTTCTGGTGAGTCCAACACATTACTGGCTTATACTGAACTGTAGCCAACTAACGATTCCATATGAATTGTTATAAAGTTAGATCTTCCCACCTCTATGCATTCCCCAAATTCTACACTTGTGTAACTGACCTGTTTAGATAAACAAGGAGCTTTAAGAAAGTTTGATAGTACTGTTGAAATTAATCTTTAAAATGCCTTTGTCAAAAAAGTATTTACAAGAAAATAACAGGTCAAGAAAAATTAAATCTTTTGAGTCCTAATCCATGAACTGTGTAAGTAGCTGGGCAGAGAAGAGACCTCCCTAAAGTTACACTGAAAAAAACACTGAGGTATTAAAAAGTTAATCCATCTTGTCAACGTATAGAGAAATGACCATCCTATGCAAAAATGGTCAAAACTAACAAAGCCACAAAAGGACTGCCTCTTAAGGATTTAAATTAAGATACTGGATCGCCATTTTGATCACCCAAGAGTTACTCATTAAATATGACAAAGAGTACATATTTGCTGGTTTGTGGGCACTCTAAGTATCTAATTACTTCAAACAAAAGGCTACATTCTCAATTTTTTATATTTTGTTTTTATTTGAGAGTTTACTCACAGGCAGCAGTTTAAAATCAGGCTTTTAAAATTAAAGGCCAAAACTAAAAAAAATCTGCAAATATGACACTTCTAAAAGAATGATCGTCTTAACAATTTAAACGCTAAAATGTCCTGTGGAGTTAAAGTCTTTATACATAAATGTGTGAGATCGATATCATTTAAAATAAACAACTGAAAAACCACAGATGGTGGGCAAATTTGTCAATGAAGATAAACATCAGCATCAGCCTTCCAGAGTATGAACACCAGCAATTAATTTGTCTTGTGAGAGAATATGCTTCAGAATTTGGCCTTTAAAGTCTCTTTCTCCAGCAGCAAATCAGCGTATCTATGCTGAAGTTCCTTTTCTCTTTCCTGTTGTCGCTGAACATCTTCTTTTAGACACTTGAAGAAACAAAACCATTAAATAATTTTTTCATATGTAAGCACACTGAAAATTAAAAATATCTTATGGTACTTTATCATCTTACAAACACCTGAATTAAGTCAACACTTTCAAGAGGTAAGTATTCCCCAAAGAGAAACAAAAATAGTAACTACTTCTGCTATAAAACCAGTCCTGTGGCCATTCTTTGACTTGGTCATACAACTACCATCTTGTTATAAAACCTCTGCTGCTATCTCAAATAAACAAGCCATTATTGTCCTATCAATACCCACAAATGCACTTAAATAAGCCCTGGCTGCCCTTTATCTGGGCAGGGGCTATCATGCACACTTGGCAAATAAAGTTAAACCAAATCTGGCCAAAGGAACTTGATGCTCTGGGATGACTAGCTACTGATATATTCCCAGCATCCTAAATTACAAAACAAAAAGACACTGGTTTAATGTACCTCAGAGAGCTATATGAATGGGATGCAATTAAATTTCGGGGGAAAAAATCACAAGGGTTACTTATTCCATTTCACAGTGCATCTATATACAAAACAAAAAATTAGTACAGGAAAAGCCTGTGTATCCAAAACTGGCCTGGTCTATCCATCTACACACAGGCAATTCTAGACTAAAAAGTCAAAAACTTTAGGCTCTCATTGAAAAAAAGCCAGTCAATGTCAACTGCAAAAGACAGCCTGCAAAGGGAAGGAAAAGAAGAAAGCCCTGATTATTCTTTAGAGCTCTCTTTCTAAGCAATCCTGCAAGCCAATAACGTTACCTCTAGCCTCCGGGGAATAGCAGAATCTTCATGTTTCTTGAGTTCTTCAAAAGTGCGTAACTCCAAGTAAGCCTGCTCAATTTGGTCCCATAAGTCATTCAACTGTTTCATGAGCCCCATTGCACGAGACTGGTAACCCCCAAGCAAAATTTTCATCTTCTTTTCCATCTTTGCAGCTCTCTTGGCTTCTGTCGTCATGTGACCCCTGTTTATCTGGGGGTCGGGGAAGATCACATCAGCACACATGAGAAAAGCAGGCTAAATAACAGGACTAAAAAGGCACAACTGGTCACCTACTACCTCAAAGCAAAAGTACATTAGATGCAATCTCTATCAAATTACCCATGACATTTTTCACAGAACTAGAACAAATAATCCTAAAATTTATATGGAACCATAAAAGATCCAAAATTGCCAAAGCAACCCTGAGGAAAAAGAACAAAGCAGGAGGCATAACCCTCTCAGACTCTGGACAATACTACAAAGCTACAGTAATCAAAACAGCATGGGGGCTTCCCTGGTGGCGCAGTGGTTAAGAATCCACCTGCCAATGAAGGGGACATGGGTTCAGCCCTGATCTGGGAAAATTCCCACATGCCGCAGAGCAACTAAGCCTGTGCACCACAACTACTGAGCCTGCAATCTAGAGCCCACAAGCCACAGCTACTGAAGCCCACGTGCCTAGAGCCCGTGCTCCGCAACAAGAGAAGCCACCGCAAGGAGAAGCCCACGCACCACAACAAAAAGTAGCCTCCACTCGCAGCAACTAGAGAAAAGCCTGCACGCAGCAATGAAGACCCGACGCAGCCATAAATAAATAAATAAATAAATAAATAAATAAATAACAGCATGATACTGGCACAAAAACACATATATGTATCAATGGAACAGAATAGAGAGCCCAGAAATAAACCCACACACTCACGGTCAATTAATCTTTGACAAAGGAGGCAAGAACATACAATGGGGAAAAGATAGTCTCTTCAGCAAGTGGTGTTGGGAAAGTTGGACAGCCGCGTGTAAATGAATGAAGTTAGAACACACCCTCACACCATAATAAATTCAAAATGGCTTAAAGACTTAAATATAAGACATGACACCATAAAACTCATGGAAGAGAACATAGGCAAAACATTCTCTGACATAAATTATACCAATGTTCTCTTAGGTCAGTCTCCCAAGGCAATAGAAGCAAAAGCAAAAATAAACAAATGGGACCAAATCAAACTTATAAGCTTTTGCTCAGCAAAGGAAACCATAAACAAAACGAAAAGACAACCTACTTGCAAATGATGCGACTGACAAGGGCTTAATTTCCAAAAATATAAAAACAGCTCATATAACTCAATAACAAAAAAACAAACAACCCAATCAAAAAATGGGCAGAAGGGCCTCCCTGGTGGCGCAGTGGTTGAGAGTCCGCCTGCCGATGCAGGGGATACGGGTTCGTGCCCCGGTCTGGGAGGATCCCATATGCCGCGGAGCGGCTGGGCCCGTGAGCCGTGGCCGCTGGGCCTGCGCATCCGGAGCCTGTGCTCCGCAACGGGAGGGGCCACAACAGTGAGAGGCCCGCATACCGCAAAAAGAAAAAAAAAAAAAAAAAAAAAAAAAAAATGGGCAGAAGACCTAAATAGACATTTCTCCAAAGAAGACATAGAGATGGCCAACAGGCACATGAAAAGATGCTCATCATCACTAATTATCAGAGAAATGCAAATCAAAACTCCACCTCACACCGGTCAAAATGGCCATCATTAAAAAGTCTACAAATAACAAATGCTGAAGAGGGTGTAGAGAAAAGAGAACCCTCCTACACTGTTGGTGGGAATATAAACTGGTGCAGGCACTATGGAAAACAGTATGGAGATTCTTCAAAAATCTAAAAATAGTTTCCATACGATCCAGCAATCCCACCCTTCAAAGTACAAAATTACTTGATTATTTTTATAAGGTTATAATCCTAAATTTGGCATAAAACCAAATAAGGGAAAGAGAATATCACATTTGGCAACAACAAAAAAAAAAACTTTGTAATGTTTGAGGAGCAAAAAGACAACATAAAATTAAGAGAAATGACAGTTTTCCTATTAAGCATGTATACTGAGCACAAGTGGGCAGCCTCCTCAGATGAGTCTAAAATTAGGTGAAAAGAATTTAAAACGTATAAACTCAAAAGAGAACTGGAGAGGGACAATTAGCAGAAGGTTTCAACAAAACTCTAGAGCTGAGAAAGCCCCAGCTTAGAGGGTCCAAGGAGAGACGGCTGAGAAGGAAGGAGATGTGGGATGCAGAATCCCATTAGCATAACGCCTTCTCTAGGTGTACATTCTACGTCCCACAATGTTATCACTTCATCATGATCTGCAAATGCTTGTTTCCAACATACAACACTTAAAATTTTGAGGTCAAAGCCTTAGGGATAATTATTAAATCTGTGTTAATTTCTTTGTATCTGTTCCTCCCCCACCCCCCTCCAAACTGATTCCATCAAGTGACTTCTATAAGCAATCAAAACTAAGTAGTTTCAGGATAATATATACCCAAATGATACTCTGTAATTCATAATAATGTAACTGAGAGCACCCTGTAACAAGGGAGACAGTGTGACAATTTTTTTTCTGAAATACTGAATGTGGCGGTGGGGGCGAGATAAGCAGAAATGGTCCCATGGGAAAATACTGTCAAATACAAAATATTGATAAGAAAGCTGTTCATAGGATGTTTTTCTAAATATTTAGGAACAACATAATCACCAAAAGAAATATATAGCTTTCCAAGATAACAACTTTGAAACATGCACTTCAATGCATTACGTCTGATTTAAAAACAAATATGTCAATCTCAATGCCCTTTTTTGTTTTTAGAATATGTAAGAACACCAGAAACACAGTGTTCCCCAAAATATAAAGTACACTTCTACTAGAAAAGTAGTACTTCATACCTATCCATCTCCAGCTTACTTTATTGAAGTCAAAGTCAAATAAGTCTAGGGCAGAGGGGATGGCAGGGAAGGGACACGTTGCATGTGCGCCTTAAGAACATGAGATGGATCTAAAATTAATTTACATAAAGCTCTTTTAAAACAATTCCTATCTTCAGCATTTTATAAAAATTAATAAGCTTTTATTCCTCTGCAAAGCACTTGAAGACTAAATCCATGAATAAATAATGTCCTTTATAAAAGAGCCATCTTCCTCTAACAGATAACAAATCAAAGTGAGTTCCACAGCAATGATCTGCCTTCTAAGAGTCAGGAAATACTGGGCCAAGTCAGCAGCACAGTGGAGTGGAGAAGTGAGTCACTCTTTCTACCCAGCACGGCCACCCAGCTGTTTTGAGTTGATGTAGGTTATTTAACCTCTGCATTTCCTTTTCTCCATCAGTAAAATGGCAGTCATTGCTAAAAGTTACTATGAACCCTAAGACAATGTACAGAAAAGCCCTTAGCCGCCCAGTAAGTGACATAAGGTAAGCAGTCAACAAATGTTAGCTCTGATTACAATTATTATAGGTACTACGAGTTTAACCATTTTGCTCTCCTCTCTAACGGACCAAGGGACTATGGATGACACTTTAAAACCCTCCTTTAAATTCCGACTTTAATTTTTAAAATGATGTAGATCCCCTTCCTGGGACGAAAGCAAGGAAAAACAGCTGTTTCTTCTTGTAAGTGAGCAGTTTGCCTCTTGAGGACCACCACACCAAGTAGCCGGTACTGGAGCACATCTTTTTAAGCTATGCTATTCAACCCCGGCTAAACTTTAGAATTAACCGTACAGCTTTTAAAGTCTACCGCTGCTATAAACCCAGAGACCCTTATTTCAATGGTCTCAGACTACTGTATTTTTAAAGCCCCCAGATGATTCTAATAGGCAATAGGATGAAGAATCCTGTTTCAGCCACTGTCATTACAGAAGCTAGGTGTCAGCTGTTTTCTTTTAACTAGACCTACCAAAAAGTCCTCATTCCCAGTAAAAAGTGAACAACTAAATCCATAAGTTAGTTGCATCAAGTTCCTTATACTATAATTCAACATGTTCCAAGAATACCAACATTAGAAATTCTAATCACATGTGGATTCGAATACACATTCCAAAAACCTTAACAGCACAGAATTTCAAATTAATACATACTTTTTAAAATTAGTCATACAAATTATCATTTTTATTGGTTAAGATATACACTGCACTCCACGGAAATCCAATTTCCAATTTGGTATAACAGCATAATAGGCTCAGAAGGTGTTTAATTAGTCATCAAGGCACATTTAGTATGACTGGTACCTTGTATCTGGAAGTTACCTCACCTCACACAGTTGAGTCATTTATTATTCCCAAAACACCAAAGCTTTTAAAACTGCAAAGTTGCTAATGCCAACAATTTTATTAATGCCAACAATTTTATTTCATTTAGCTCAAGCTTTATTAACATCTTCTGGCTCAAATATTGCGCTAAGATTCCAAGCAAATATGGAAATAAATTATACCAAAAAATTAAAGTGCAGAAAAAATCAAATAGCTATATGTTAGTATAAAAATATAAAGAAAAAACGGAATACAGCTTTTAATATTCAATTTTAGCTTACTTATCTTACATCTGCCATCTGATCGTTAAAACGTAAAGGAAGATATCTGCATACAGTACTTTGTAAAATGCTCAACCTATGACTGCTCGATACATTTTAGGAGGAAAAAAAAACTAACCTATAACGTCTGGCCTTTTCCTAGCCAATAAATCTCAAGCATGAAACACACATGCATGTATGGAACAGAACTACCTTAAATCAGCCCCAACTCCCCTGCCCCACATTCATACACAGAAACAACATTAAAGTCCAACAGAGTATAAAAACTTATTGTTTAAAATATGCAGAATTGAGAAGAACCAGACGCAGGATTAACCAGATTAATATTTCTAAGCCCTTTTAAAAACTACAATTAAGCATTAGCAACTGCCCTGAGGGACAACTTATTTTGAACAAAACAGGCTTAAGGAGCTTGCACTGCCTCTTACAGCTGATTTACCAAAAGTTCTTCCAAAAAATGATTTTCAAACCACTGCATTTATAGCTGATTTACCAAAAGTTGTCAAAATCATTTTTTCCAAATCCTTAACTGCACTTAGAGATATACTTTAAAGTCTTCTTAAAACATCTAACGAAGTTAGTAATGGAATTAGGATTAAATACTTTGTTCACGTGTCACCAGACAAGCCTCCCAAATATGATTATAATGGAAGTTTGTGCTTATATATGTATCAGCACAAAATTTCTAATAATCTTAAATGAAGTTCACTATAACTATTAGGATTTTAAAGCAGGACAACACTTGATATAATTAAAGCTGACTACATCCAAAATGAAAGCATAAAGTTCAAGAGGAGATGAATGAGAATATATCTAATACAAATGTGTAGGGGGACCAAGCTGACGAATTTCATGCATCATAATTCTGTTTTACGATATGATGTCTGGAATTTGTTTCAAATAGTGGGAGGGGGAGAATAACATGAAATAAGAGTGGCTGTCATATCTGGGTGATAACACGTGAGGACTCATTACACTAGTCGACTTTGGCGTGTATTTGACAATTCCCATAATAAAAGGTTTTTTAAAATTCAAATTCAATATCTACTCTAAAGGATAACTATTTTGTTAAGACCATACACCACAAACCATGAAACATCAGTACAATGAAACATAATGGAGACATTAAAATTTATAAGTATGTCAACTACTTCAACATACCAAAATGTACATATGAAATGTTAAAATCCACAATTATGTAAAATTCATTTATATTAAACAAAATCTGAGCCTTTAAGTATTACTCAAACCTCTCTCCTAAAATTGACCCATGTCTCTCATATTTCAGACATTCATCAAAATTCAGAGAACAGAAAACTTACCCAGCCTGTTATTCAAGGTGAATAACTTGATAAATATCAATTTAATCTAATTTAGCTAACACTAAGAATGATATGAACCTAAGAAACATGGGAGAGAACTCCTATTCACTAAAACTTGCCAACTGCGAGGCACACAGTATCTCATTTAATCTTACATTATCTCAAACTCTCATTTCCATGAGACTAAAAAACAATTACACACCCAAATTTTTACAGGTAAGAAAATTTGAGACCCAGAGAGGTTAAGTAACTTGCTCTAGGCCACAGAGTCACTAAGAGATGAAGCTATGCAGTTGTGTCCCACTTGAAAGTCCAACACATTAGGCTACACCACAGCTACTAAACCAGATGTCCTCCCTGCCTCAGCCCCTGAAATGCAAACATGCCTGAAGAAAGTCAAGCTGTGGGGCTAAATGGCTTAATGTCACCAGACAGTTCACTGAAAAACAAATTATTCTAGACACACATAAACAAGATCTCAATTAATGAATTTGCCCATCATTCCTTCCCTGATTTAGACATTAACCTGTACGTAGGCCACTTATAAGAATTTTGTTTGACACTGGAGAAAAGCATTTCCCCTGCTTATGTTTTTTAATTCCTAATTCTTTTATTCTTAACAAGCTATAAAACTATAGGAGAACGAACATCCCAGAAATTTTTATGGGCAAAAAAGGTTATTTAACAACTTTTTAAGAAGTTGGGCAGAATATAACTAGAATAATTATTTACAGATTTCACCAAAGCTCATCCTTTGCAACAGACTTTAAAAGAGAGCAAGTGATTTTTTTTGAATGATACTTACAATATTATACTATTAAGTGATCCCAATTTAGTTTTAAAGGCCTTCTTCCTTTCACCCACACGTAGATATGTGTAGATGTTCATATATTCATCTTTTTCTATCATATTTAATCTTATACATACACACACCGCAAGATGTTTAAGGTGATTACATTTGAATGGTAGGCTTTTCTCTTTATTTTTTTTTATTTAAAAATTTCTACAAAGTACAGGTATTATTTTTAGAAAAAAAAAAGCCTACAAATGTTATTTTTTAAATGCATAGAAGAGAAACTGTCTAAAAAAGACTGGCCAGAGACCAATGGAAAACTGATGGTCCCCAGGAGATGAATCAGTGGAACCATAAGTGTTTCCTCGGGTCATTACAAAAGGGGGCTGTATGGGACTTATAAAAGTGTAATTGTTACTTTCAAACTCACTAAGTTTGTTAAGGTTACTAAGCTTAAGTAATTCCAAAGTAAACACATTATCCTTGGGTCTCCAATACTGTCTTCAGTTAAAGTCTGTTACACTGAGGTTCAGAAACATTAAGAGCATCCCTTACTGAAATTCTTGCTTGGGGACCCAGAATATAACCTTATACCACTAGCCAAACAGGTTTCAGGATACCTAAAATAAATATAGTTAATGGCAGCTCCACTTCCTAGTCCATCATTCCACAATAGGATCCTATAGCAGTAAAGATGTGGTTCAGCCACTGAAATGTTTGCAAACAAGAGACCATGAGTGACTCTCCTTTAATCTCTATACTGTTCACTAGCATTAAGTTTTAGCAGTGAACCATCTCTGTATTGATGAGATGCAGGTCCAATTCAGTGACTATTTTCAGCATCTATCAGTTAGCAACCATCAGATTGCATCCCTGCAAAGCAAGCTAAGCAATAAGGCAAAACCTTACTAAACACATCTCCAAGAACAGTAATGTACCAATAAAGCAATGCCGAGAGCATTTTACATTTGCATAAGTTAGGAAATGAAACTCATAAACTGCATGAAACAAATTCAACTCAACGCTGAGGCATAACAAAAGCAACACGGTTGTATCATAGGAGATCTCTGGTCCAGCTCCCAGAGTTCTTGCTAGAAACAACCAAGAAATCTGTTAATGCCTTTAAGGGTCATGGCAGAGGGCAGAACTTAAGGATGAGAGCATTCCAGAGTACTGGGGACTTGTCTCCTGCCACCGCATGCCACCCCACACACACACCCACTCACCCACAAGGGAACATAAGCGCAAGCCTGCTGAGATATACAACGTATAATCCCTCCACCCCGAACTGCCCACCAATTTAATCCTTACCCTAAGTTTTCACTCTTTAAAGTATTAAGGGAATTCTTTTCCTGTGTAAAAATATCTAACTTTATAATGAAAATCACTGAGAAAATGAGATCCATTGTGCAGCCAATTTTGCTGAAATATAACCATTCAGTAAAGTCAGGGGTCCCCAAAAGAGTTCTACAAATACACTGAGAAGGATTTTAAATGTGTTATCTGTGTTCTTTAAGTTACTTTATTTCTAAGAAGTCAATGTTACATAGTATTTCTTGACTAAATTGACTGTGCCAGTAAAATACAGGGAGAAGTATTACCTCTGGACCTAGTTTCCACCTCTAAGGAAAGCCTTTCCATTTTTACAGCTAACATGACAAAATCTACTTTTCAGCCAAACTTCCTCAACACAGCAGTTTAGATACTATTTCAAATACTATTAAATTTAATGGCAGGCCTAAATTCAGACTTCTCATTTCACTTTTGCACCTACTGGAAATTATTTCACTCAAAATAATTATGTCTTCAGACGATTTCCTACTTCCACTTAAAGTGGAAAAAAATTAGAACACTTCAAATTCTATTTGCACTTCCCAAATACAGTAATGACTCATTTATCTAGCATCGGAAAATGAGGTTCTTCTCCATTTATCTGGAAAACACTTAACGTGAAGTCCACAAGAGCACAGAGCTCATCTGCCTCGTTCCCTGCTATACACCCAGGGCCTAGTACAAAGGCTGGCACAGAGTAGATGCTCAGTAACATTCACTAAATGTGTGATTAAATAAAGTACTAAAGCTTTTTACTTTTAACCACTTGATGAAAATTTTTCTACAGATATAGCCATCCCTCTTTTTCTGTTTTTTAAAAACATAACACTGAACAGAAATTAAGCTTTTCTTATTAACTGTGGTATCACTATAAAGAGCAATCACTCTACCCCCCTACCATATACCCATAACACCCTCAAAGCTATTCAAATAACAGGGCTTTTTGCCGCCATATTTAAATGGCCTCAACATGCTATGTTTTTATAACTTTTCCTTTTCTGATATTAGGTGTCATTTCTGTTTGCAGCTGCTGCCTTATTTTACACACAAATGTCCGGTAAGGTCCTGAAATTAAGTCTACCTCCTAAGCAGAATAAAATACATGGACTTGGTTACAATTCAGAAGTCCTTCCCACTTACTTCTGACCTGCAACTACACTGATTCTATTTATTTAACAGACTCCTTGTACCACCCACAACATTCTACATAAAATCTGAGATGGTTCTACTAGTTTTAAATGAGTATCTTAAGGATTTTCAGTTAAGTTCTAAGTTTCAAATATTAATCAAGAGCAATGGCTCGAAGACTAGCTCCAATATAAACCTCGGGGCGTATTTTTTTAATCCATTTAGGAGACACCAACCACGACAAAGCTGGATTTCATCTTGCTTGATACGCTGTGATAGGGCCATAATTTAGATTCACTGTTCCAGAGCTCATGGCAGCAAAACTCAAACACACTGGCAGCCATGGTGTACTGTGCTTGCACAGCAAGGCATATCTCCCTGAACCTAAGAGTGGAAGGATAATTTAAGTACAGCCTTTAGTTTATATAATACAACTGGAGTTCCTTCCCCACAACAAACTTTGAATAATGTTTATAATTTAGCAATCAACTGAAATGATGAAAGAATTACCACAATTGAAATAAAATATTTATGTATTTCAAACCAGGAGAATTGTGTCTTCAAAAAGTAAAATAAGCTAAGACAAACCTAGTTCTGAATTAGGGAATGAATACAAATAAAATGGGGTATTTGTTTATTTGGGTTTTTGAGTCTCTTTTCTTCTTTTTAAAGATTTAATGAACTTTCATTTGAAATAAGCACAGTTTATTAAATTAAAGGATTTGATTACGTGTTCTTCAAAAGTAACTAGTTGGGTAAACATTAAAGCGAGTTATCCAGGAGTCAAGAAAAGAAAAATTACTTCAGACTGTTTTATGAATATTCTTCCAAAATCACCAATCCTTCAGCAAAAATAGTTCAACAGAAGATTTCAGTTCCTGGTACTGAACTGAACAAAGAGAACCACATGTTTTTAATGGTTGCTCATAAACGACCCAAATAAATCTCCAAAAGAACAGCAGTGGTTCTCTCTGTATTTTTCCCTTCAAAACTCACAAGACCAATTCAACATAGAAATAAAAATTACTGTACTTTATGGCACCACTCACTTTGTGACACATTTATTTGCTGTCATGAAAGTTAGTGCCTCCACAAACTAAATGAGATTTAGGGAAAAACTTTTTTTTATATTTTAAACAGCACAAAATGTCCTTACCACTTGAGGAAGAAGGAGTTTACCCACCTCGAATGAGATTTTCAAACTAAGTGAGACCCCTAAGTATTTATGTATAAGTGTTACAGGAAGCTTTCCAAATAGCTTTCCAATCAATTATGATGCTGACCTTAGATCAGAATTACACTGCTAACTACCACTTATAAGAAATGAAGCCTACATAACAGAAAATATAACTTAAATTTAACCACTGATGTTCTTTTTGGTTTCCCTGACTTTGTGAATTAAAACACAGAGCAACAGCACACCCTGCTGGAAATCAGTAACACAGCTAGAGTAACCAGCAGCACTGGATTGCTAAAATTTCACCCAAGATGAGAATTACTTCAGAAAGTCTGATTTCCCACTAAATGATAAAAGATGTGCACAGGCATTACCATTAGTGTCTATACATGTGAACTTAAAGGTAAAATCAAAAATGTTAATTTTAATAGGATATCACTTTTTCCAGTTCATCTCCCTAGCCCCACACAGCCCCAAACACCCCTAAGTGATTTTACTATTTTTTTTATTTTAACCCCAAATAAAAATATTTCCAGGGCCTCCCTGGTGGCGCAGTGGTTGAGAGTCCGCCTGCCGATGCAGGGGACACGGGTTCGTGCCCCGGTCTGGGAGGATCCCATATGCCGCGGAGCGGCTGGGCCCGTGAGCCATGGCCGCTGGGCCTGCGCATCCGGAGCCTGTGCTCCGCAACGGGAGAGGCCACAACAGTGAGAGGCCCGCATACCGCAAAAAGAAAAAAAAAAAAATATTTCCAAACCTACTTTCTGCAGAGAAATTGGTAATCACATAAGCGGAATTTGAGGCCACTGTGATTGCCTGAAGCACCCCTTTCTCCTTCCCAGCCCAAGATATCCTGGCCTCAGAAACATCCCTGAAGACCACCATTAAGAATTCACAAGGCAGCCTAGCGGTCTGTGAACCACAATTTACATACCACTGGCAAAATGCATACACAGATATTGGAATTCAAAACATGCAGACTATATTAAGAAACCACATGCCATGAAACTCCCATCTAGTATGTTTCAACATTTTCATAGACATGAAAAATCACAGAAGCCACTGTCTGGATAATCCAGCTCAGTTTTCTCCCTGTAACAAACTGACAGGAATCCGAGGATGAGCAGAAAGATACCAAAGTTCTGTGAGTGTGCCCTTCTGGCTACAGAAAGAAAGCTCCCTGGTACACTGAGAGCCCCCCTTGAGAAAACCGCATTGCTCTTCTCGCAGTGCTCTACACTCTGCTGAGTGACCAGTGTTCACTCCTTGGCTCTTTGCCCCCACATCTAAAGGTTCTGATTGACCTGTGGTCAACTTGGAGGGCATTCTTCATCATGAAGGCCAGCAGCCCTGAAAAACCAATGAAGAAGGCCAAGGAAGATCAAACACTTCAGTGCAGTTTTTCCTCAAGAAATTCGAAAACAATTACCTTAGACCTATTTTCCTGAAGTTGTCTCCAGTGGTATTATCTGGTTCATTATTTCAATCAAAGTACATTTAAATTAGAATTTTAAAAGGATACCAACCTCAAGCCTCTTTTCCAGTGACTCAATTCTGTCCTTTTTGCTAGCTAGGTTGGCCCGTGTGTAGCGGCTCTGCCCAGGAAGATATAAAACTTGACTGTAGCATTCTTCCCACACCTGGTTATAAGCTTCACTTGAGAGTTCTCCGTGGCTCATACCTTGTTTTACCACTTCCATCTCCTGTACCAGAACATCCTGGGCCTGTTCACAATAATAATAACAATAAGCTTGAGTACTAGAGATACTTGCCATCAACAGAAAGCTTTAAAAGACTAGTTTTTACTCCTCTGGGCAAAGACAATGAGCTCTGGTTAACTGTTTTTTTGGAAGGGGGTTATAATACCTAAGCAAAATTAATCAAGAAGCCTAGAAGTCAATGCAGGTTGACCTGAAAAGCCAAGCATCCATGTATCATCCCTGATAATGTAAACGTCCTTTGCCTTCACTCATTATAATAGCAGCTACCATTTCTCAGATACCTACTATGTGCCAGGAACTGAATTGAAAAGTTTTACCTACTTTATCTCCAAACAGCACACCACCCTTACAAAGCAGTAAACATTAACCTCACTTTAAAGCTGATGAAACTAAGGCTTAGCGAGGTTAAACCACTTGTTCAAAAATACAACACTAGTAAGCAGACAAGGCAAGGTCACACCCAAGCCAATGCTTGGGTACCAACGTGTGCGGGTGCTCCTCCCACTCTACCATCCCCCGCTATACTCTGGACTTCCTAGTATGGTGAAGGGGAAGTAGGTGTTTTTTTGACACCTGCCTTTTTTCTCATCTGAAAGAATGCCCCTGCCATTGCCAGAGAATAAGACCGGAGGCACAAATCAAATAATGATGGATCATAGACCAGCTTCTGTTCACTAGAAAAGATACGGTTTAAGATGACAGAATGAGGATGGAGTTGGACAAGCCTGGGCTCCAATCACAGATTTAGCACTTAAGTAGCTATCTGAACTTGCTGAACTTCTGTGAGCCCATTTCTCATCTGTACAGTGGAGATAATACCTAACATGTTTGTTATGAGAATTAAGTGACACAGTATACACAAAGAGCCAGCCCAGCACCAGACACACAGACTCCATGAACATACCACATGAACTTTTTCCAGCCTTTGCTTCATGGCTCATGAAAAACTGACAATTACTTTTTGTGCTTTATAGAAAGCTTTCAATCACTCCAGGAACATCAGAAAATAAACACAGGCCAAAATACATAAAGTCAAGATAAATAACTAGCATATGAAAAAATTTAAACCAAAAAATGGAAAATCAAGTCTCTAGAAGATAAAGAATGGATACTTTTAAACAATACCTCTTAGGGGAAATAATGGAAACAAATCAATTTTAACATACTTAATGAAAATCGGGTACTGTATCATCAGAGAAATGGTATTTCACTCTGAAACTGTACACAGTAAAAATTTACAAATTCAGCTCTTATAATAATTAGGAGAGAGTACAGCTAAGTTCTATTTAAACCATCCCTAAAGAATCTGCTAAGTAAATAGCTGCTTCAAATTCTTAGGAACAAAGGGGACTATAGATAGATAAATAAAATATGGGAGGATATTTAAACTACTGTGTAATCATTTCAAATAATTCCAAAGCACTACTTACATTATTATCAAAAAAAGTTATTAGAATTTGTCCCTTACAGAATCTCTATTAGCAACAACGTGATCTTTATTTCAGGTTTCCATATATACAATAAATTCAGGAAAATTTATTTCCTAAATTACATCTTCCCCTCATATTTTCACTCTAAAAAGAGGAAACTGTTCAAGCATCAAGTTCATTGTCTAATTCTCACCTGGTTCAGTGACTGAATGTGCCTGCCAAAGCGCAGGCACTCAACAGAGGACAGCTTCCATGGCACTTACTAAAAGGCAGCAAGTCAAAATTACTCGTGAACCAGGGGCAAACAAACACAAATCTAAACCCTCCTTCCTTTCTCTATTTTCTTTTTAAAAGTCCTATAATAAACATGTATCACGTGTGCAATAAGAAAAAGAGAAAGTAAGAAAAAGAGAGGAGAGAGGGAAAGTGCAGGAGAGAAGACAGACAAAGGAACCTTACCGGTTTTCTCCCAAGTTAGCCCATTCTAATGGATGAGTCCATCACTGCCCCTCAGGGCCAAAGACTAAAGAAAAAAGACTTTTAAGCTAATGACCACTCTGCTTCCAACCATGAAACTAACTCTATTATCTTATGCCACTGTACAGAGTTCTAGTCAAAGTCACAGCTTTGCTCTGTCAAAGCAGAAAGAATAAAATGCATATGGAGGAAGAGGCAGGACAGACTTTAGAGAAGAAAACATTTCTTTATTTCCTTATCCAAAAGGGTAGGGGGCAATCATGTCAGGGGAATGAACTCAGTGAATATTTCCTTTCTGTGAATAGGTGAAAGATTTAATCTGTAAATATTTTTAATATATTCTTTTTTCTCATAGTATTCTAAATAAGTGAGGCTTAAGTACTAAAGGCATTCCGCCCTACTCAGATACAGCAGAGTTAAACACAGAAAATAGCAACTGTAGCAACTATCAATCCGGCATACACCCATGAGACAAGAGCACGGTGCCATCAAAGCCAGTGTTTATCTGATAAAGGCCTGCCACTGAACATGGGAAGGGGTGGGGGGTGGCATGTCCTTTGCATAACACTTAAGATGAATATTTGTCTCTTAACCATATATTTCAGTTGCTTATGAACATCAATAAGGGAAAATGTTAATGTTTGTCCATGATACGTGGTATCTAACAAATACTTAAATCTTGAGACAGAAATATTCAATGATACCTTTTTCAGCTCTTCTTTGGAAAACTTTTCGTAAGTGTTATGTTCCAGATAGGCAATGTGCTCTGCATTATTGGTACCAAATCCTATAGTTTTTCCTTTTTTATTTCCAGATGGTTCATAAGGGTGATGTAGAAGGTCATAATGAAGCATTGTGATCATTTCTTTTTTGATTAGTTCTTCACTTTTCTGTAAATCTGTCAGAGGTGGTTCTACATTTAAGGGTCTTAGAATAGTTTCATTTACCTAAAATTTTAAAACAAGTACAATTATTAAACATGTCACTGTAACATACTAATGTTATTAGTTCTACTAGCATGAATTAAATACAAATAAAAGTAAATAAAATACCTTATTTTACTGGGCTTCACTTTACTATGATTTGCAGGTAGTATGTTTTTTTACAAACTGTAAGTCTGTGGCAACCCTGTGTTGAACAAGTCTTTTGGCACCATTTTTCTAACAGCATTTGCTCACTTTGTGTCTGTGTCACATTCTGGTAATTCTTGCAATATTTCAAACTTTTTCATTACTATTCTATTTGTTATGGTGAGCTGTGATCTTTAATGTTACTACTGGAAAAAGATTACGACTCAGGCTCAGAAACTTATATGATAATTAGCATTTTTTAGCTATCAAGTAGTTTTTAATTAAGTTACGTACTTTTTTTTTTTAGACATACTACTACTACACACTTAAAAGACTACAGTTTAGTGTAAACATAACTTTTACATGCACAAGGAAACCAAGCAATTCGTGTGACTCGCTTTATTGCGTGACATTCTCTTTACAACAGTGGCCTGGAACCAAACCTGCAATATCTCCGATGTATGCCTAAAGCAGTTTTACATTTTCAAAAGAAATTATTTTCTTTTTTTCTTCAAAATTCTTATTTGGGGACTTCCCTGGTGGCTCAGTGGTTAAGAATCCGCCTGCCAATGTAGGGGACACGGGTTTGAGCCCTGGTCCAGGGAGATCCCACAGGCCACAGAGCAACTAAGCCCACGCACACAACTCCTGAGCCTGTGCTCTAGAGCCTGCAAGCCACAACTACTGAAGCCCGTGCACCTAGAGCCCATGCTCCGCAACAAGAGAAGCCACCAAAATGAGAAGCCGGCGCACAACGAAGAGTAGCCCCCACTAGCTGCAGCTAGAGAAAGCCCCCGTGCAGCAGCGAAGACCCAATGCAGCCAATCAATCAATCAATCAATCAATTTATTTTTAAAATTCGTATTTGTACCAGTGAAGCATTTCAAAGATTGGATCTGGGAACTGCTTTACTATATTCCAGAAAGTAGATAAATGTCATTTTATAGACTTTATAATATAAAAAAATCAATCACATAAAAAGAAACTTAAAACTTCCTAAGCCAGAAATTCTAATACTTACTTCTGATGGTCTTGGCAGATCTTTCTGGACAGCTTTGTGCATTCGTTTCATTTCCTTTACACGCTCTGCATCTCGTATGGCCTAAAAAATTATTTTAAAAACCATTTTTGCAGTTATACAGTATTTGACACATTTCAGTAAAGCTGAAAACACTTTAGTCTATAAGAATGTGTATGTTCAAGAGCTAAAGCTGTAGGAATCTGTGTTAAGTTTGTAGAAAGGCAATATAAGGCCACTAAAATTAATCAGCCTATTCATTCTCCTGTTACAGTAGAAACTAAGAACTTCCAACGTCTACCAGGAGCATTCTCCAGATTTACATGGCTCCCTCCATCAGATAATCATTCTTTTCTTGTCTAAATCAAATCCTAAATGTAGAGGGGATGCTTCCAATTATCCCTCCTGCAACACAACCTTTCCCTTCCACCTCAAAAGCTACTGATTTTTAATTTAAAAAGCCAGCCAATGAATGTGTTGTTTCCTGATTCTTAAATTATGAATAATGTGGGTTAACACATTAGAACTTCAAACCAGTTCTGAGAGTAGATGTAACTCAAAATAGCTAAGAGAACTAAACACATAAAGTATTATCATCTATTCCCCACCAAAAAGCACATTCATGTGGTTTCCCTCTAAAACGATTTCCATTGATGCCATTCTCACTCCAACCCCGGGAAATTATTCAATTTCTAAAACCATCCTGAAATGGACTGCAGCAAGAATGCCTGAAGTGGGTCACATGATCTCAGTTTTAGTTCAAGTTTCACCAGTTTCCAGCCACAAGACCTGAGAAAGTTAACTTAATTCACCTGAGCCTGTTTCCTCATTTCTAAAACGAAGCTGACACCACCTATCCTACTTACATCACCTGGTTGTTATGCACAAATGACAAAGTAAATAACTAGAAGATATATTAGTACAAGGTGTTACTAATTTTATTCTGACGCACGCTACATATCCAAAGCCACATTTTTA
This sequence comes from Mesoplodon mirus, assembly GCF_964341445.2. Taxonomy (NCBI): domain Eukaryota; kingdom Metazoa; phylum Chordata; class Mammalia; order Artiodactyla; family Ziphiidae; genus Mesoplodon; species Mesoplodon mirus. The sequence goes on along the minus strand of NC_138988.1, from coordinate 76,141,162 downwards.
TTAGTTTACACTGACGAAAAACCATTTACTCAACCAATCCAAGATGTACTTGTTTTTATGACTGATAATAACATCTTTTCTTGGCTAGAGTGAAAGCAATGTCTAAAAGACTACTTATATGTATTTTAAAGAAGCATAATGAATTTGACAGAGGATATTTAAATGGCTATCCATATAATTATACATTTTAAGAATACCTATCAAGATATTCTAAGTATATTATGAACTATGTGAGTGAATATTATTAATGATGTAAGTAATTTTCTTCAGTGTAATTTTTTTTAACACTGAAAAAACTTTTAAGTAGAGATCTTGAGACATGTAATAGTCATCACCCACCTGCTTCCGTGCATCCACATCAGCAGCATCTTCAATGTAAGTATCATCTATTTCACGGTCTTCCAGTTCCTTCTCGGCATTTTCTGGTAGAACAATTTCAAAGTCATTCTTAGGGGCAGGAAGGCCCAACAACCCTAAACGGAGGTGTTCACGAGATTCTCTTTCCTGGAGAAAAAAATTGGTCCTTCTCAATTCATACACATCAAAATATGCAACTAATATTGTGTAAGAGTTTCTAAAAAGTAATTAGCCTAATTTTAATTCTAGAAAAATGACCCCTAACTTCAGAGTTGAAACAAGATTTCATTTAATTTCTATCGCCATTTCTTCCCTACCTTAAGACCAACCACAGGGCTTCCCTGGTGGTGCAGTGGTTAAGAATCCGCCTGCCAATGCAGGGGACACGGGTTCGAGCCCTGGTCTGGGAAGATCCCACATGCCACACAGCAACTAAGTCCGTGTGCCGCAACTACTGAGCCTGCGCTCTAGAGCCCACAAGCCACAGCTACTGAAATCCGTGCGCCTAGAGCCTGTGCTCTGCAACAACAGAAGCCACTGCAATGAGAAGCCCACGCACCACAACGAAGAGTAGCCCCTGCTAACCGCAACTAGAGAAAAGCCCGCGTGCAGTAACGAAGACCCAACGCAGCCAAAATAAATAAATTAAATAAATAAATTTATGAAAAAAAATGAAACCTTTAAAACAAAAAAAAAAGACCACTCATAAACTTTGTTTTGCAGTCAACAAATTTACTCTGGGATAATCTAACAGAAGGTTTGAGAATTATCTCTGAAGGGGCAAAAAAAAAAAAAAAAAAGTCCTTTAGGATTTCCATTTAAGGATTTCTGAAATTTAACAGCAAATGAAAAGAACAAGTTCGGAGGTAAATTTGTCCTTGGACTAATAAAACCTAACCAGAAAAATGCCTGAATTTGTGTGTGTGCTTCTTTTCCATGCAAATACTAGATAATATGCAAGCCAAAGAAAACAGTTCATACTTCCCAAGAGAAAGTGCCTGGTACCCAAGTTTTCCCCAGTCCATCCTCAGCTCAGTTCTCTCATTCCCCACTGCTCCATTACACGTATGCTAGGTGGAAGGACCAGATGAGCTGCTACGACGCAAACGTGCTCCAGGTTCACTCATGTTAATGGCCTCCATCTGGGACAGCCCCCAACCCTCCTCTGAGCATACCTCCTCAATGAAGGTTTTCCTAGTACCCACCCAACAAATGTGATTATTTCTCTGGCCAGCCAAGGCATGCTGGTTTTCCTCAAAGGGCTTATTTTATTCATATATTACAATTATTTTTGGACTTGGTTTAGTACTGCCAATCTCTCCAGAGCATAAACTTCTTGAAGGCAAAGGACATCTTTACTCAACTTTAGAGTCCCTGAAGTGTCCAGATCCGTGCTTTGCACACATTAGATTCTTCATCTGTTTAATTCTTATGTAGCCACTCAGAGTCGGCATTACCTGATATCAATTTGGGCACTAAAAAAAATTCTCTACTAACCAAATCTATACATGAAGGTAGAATTAATTTGTAAACCAGAAGCAGACCATCATTGGAACTCATTTTTAAAAAAAATCTCACAATGATCTTCTGTGGCATAAATAAGAAGGCTCAACAGTGACGTAATAAAAGCAATAACGAGCAGAAGCAAAACTATAACTTGTATAATTAGCTTTCTACATCACCTTGCAAAACATACAAAAGAAAACTTCACTAAGGTTAGCAACAAACATCAAATTAACATGGCTTTGAGATCTAGACTGTCCTTCTAAAAGTGTAATGAAAACAGAGGAATCAATGTTCAAAATCTAATTTATGAGGCATTCGAAACTCAAAACATTTTACAGAACTAGGAAAAAAAATTAAATGTACCATTCAAGAAGGTAAAGTATTAATTAGTAAATGATAAAAATTAAAAATCACAAAAGATATAAGAGGCATTACTATCAGCATAATCATTACTGAAAAATACATTAAGAATAAGAAAAAGTAAGCAATAAGACCATAAGATTTCCCTTCTCAAACCCTACAAATCATGTTCCTTTTCTGGTGTCCGCAGGTGTACAAGAATCTTAAGGTATATGCGATATGCACTGACAAGGGGAAAATTTTTAATTTGGTACCCATGAAATTTTTTTTTTTTAACTTTTTTTAAAGAATACTAAAACAGAATTGACATGTACCATCTGCTTCACATAAGAGGGATCACTGAAGTCTGCCATTCCATCCTCGGGATTAATGTTTAACTTGTCTCGAAGAGGCGTTCTACCCGGGGTGGAGTTAATAACTGGTTTGGGAGTTGTCCCACTCCGGGGAGTCAGCCCTTCAGATCCATGAGAAGGAGTTCTAGAAAGACAGAAATTCCAATTAATGAAAGTGCCAATTTTATTTGGATCGTGCTTTCAAATGTTTTTCACATAAATTATTTTACAAGGAAAACAGAAAAGAAATAAAGATTCCAGAAATTCCATCTCCCTACCTGGCTTTTAGTTAGACCTCTAGGTTAAAATAAAGGTTTGGTTCAGCTAACTCAGTATTTACACACAGTATATTTATTTTAATGACTTCAAATAAAGTCATTACATCTGATATTTTCTTACCTTATTAATAACTAGGTCCACCAAACATTTTTCAACCTTTTTTTTAATAAATTTATTTATTTTTATTTATTTTTGGTTGCATTGGGTCTTCGTTGCTGTGCGCGAGCTTCCTCTAGTTGCGGTGGCTTCTCCTGTTGTACAGCACGGGCTCTAGGCATGCAGGCTTCAGTAGTTCTGGCACGTGGGCTCAGTAGTTGTGGCTCGTGGGCTCTAGAGCGCAGGCTCAGTAGTTGTGGCGCACGGGCTTAGTTGCTCTGCGGCTTGTGGGATCTTCCTGGACCAGGGATCGAATCCATGTCCCCTGCACTGGCAGGCAGATTCTTAACCACTGTGCCACCAGGGAAGTCCCACAAACTTTTCTTGACACATCAGGGTGGCTGAGAACACACAGTGGGCAGAGAGGTTGGCCACCACACTCAAGATCCCAAATGACTCCTTTTGAGTTCAGTATCTTCAGCTTATCATTTGTCTCCTCCCTGCCTGTAGCTGTTGGCTATCACATCATCATCATCATAGATGTGCATACTTGAAGTACTTCCTCCCTCTACATTTTGTTTGGAAACCAAACACCAGGCTTTTAGAATCACATCTAAATATGAATAGCTCTGAGTTAGGTCTAAGAAACTCTCAGGAATAAAAGCCATAGACTTTGCACCTTAGAGTTTAATTGTTCAAAGCCTTTTTTTTTTTTTTTTTTTGGTTGATTACTTCCTGTATCTTGGCTGTGTTCCAGACAGGTGGTGCTGCCAGAGAGCTGTTCCCAGAGGTGAGGTGAGGTGTTACCATATAAGACATGGTCCCTGCCCACAATGAGCTTACAGTCTATTTGAGAAATGGGGAAAGAGGGATTAGGCTCTCTTGCAAGCCTTGCAATTAAATATTATATAAGGTTTTGGGTGCCAATGTTTCTTGATCCTGCTGTCATGTGCAATTGTAAGTCTTCATATACTTAACAACCAGTAGGAGGACATATTTTAAAATTAAAAGTAAACCCTAAATATTTCTAACCTTAAAAGCTCAAATTCCATTTTAATACAAATTGCTTCTATAATGTTTGTATCTTAAAAATTCTTCTTTAAAAACAGTAGCTTAAAACAAAAGAAGTATAAACAAATACTGAACTCTGAACTCTAGTTAATGATATACACAACGAGGAAGTGTTTAGGGTGAAATGGACTAATACCTACAACGTACTTGGAAATGTATTAAAAATAAGATAGACTGATGGATGGATATGTGATTAAAGCAAACACTGTAAAATATTAACTGGAGAATTGGGTGGTGAGTATATGGATGCTTGCTTTACCATTCTTTCAACCTCTCTGAATGTTAGAAATTTTCATAATAAAATGTTGGGGGGAAAGCAACAGTAATACATACATAAAAAGGCTTAGAATTTTTATAAAATTCGCCAAATCATCATTAACAATGGATTGATCTGCTCTTTTAAATCAGATTAAAAGTATTCAGAAACAAGGTGATAGCACCAGAAACCCTGAAAAAAAAAGGAAGCTCCATTTGGTATTTGACTATTTCCTGGATACTATAATGTTATTTGCTACTATGAATGAGGAGAAATCAAAAAGCAAGTTAAACACTTATTTCCATTCTCTGCCAGCATTTCTAAAACAAACATGTTGCCAAGTCCTCAGATTCAAGTTTTTCTAAAGCAGAAAACAGTTATTTATTTACAATACCTGAATGGGGTAGAAAGAACTGTGTTTGGAGTCTGTACAACCTGCCGCTGTGGAGTCACACCTGAGAAGTCGCTCTCGTGCAAAGGGGTGTTAAGTCCACCTTTTAATGGGGTGTCCACGTTGGTCAGAGCCATGAGGTTTTGGGCTTCCTGATTAACAAGAAGGTAAAGAAGCATGTTTTAACAGTTTAGACAGGAGAGCAAATTCCTCTCTTCTGGTCCTACTACACAAATCTTGAAACAGGCAGAATTCTTAGACATTTTTCTCAATGAAAACCAAGAGAGAAAATGAATACTGAGCTGTGGCAGAATTCAATACTTCAATTCCTTCTGTCAACCTAACATTAGCATGTCAGAAGTTCTGGAATAGGGCTTCCCTGGTAGTGCAGTGGTTAAGAATCTGCCTGCCAATGCAGGGGACAGGGGTTTGAGCCCTGGCCCTGGAAGATCCCACATGCCGCGGAGCAACTAAGCCCATGCGCCACAACTACTGAGCCTGCACCCTAGAGCCCGCGAGCCACAACTACTGAGCCCACGTGCCACAACCACTGAAGCCCACGTGCCTAGAGCCCATGCTCCACAACAAGAGAAGCCACCGCAATGAGAAGCCTGCGCACCGCAATGAAGAGTGCTAAGCCCCCCACTCACTGCAACTAGAGAAAGCCCACGCGCAGAAACAAAGACCCAACACAGCCATAAATAAATAAATAAGAATTCCCTAATAAATTAGTTATAGGGATGTAATGTATAGCACAGGGAATACAGCCAATATTTTACAGCAACTTTATATGGAGTATAATCTATAAAAATATCAAATCACTATGTTGTACACCTGAAACTTATTCAATATTGTAAGTCAGCTATACTTCAATAAATAAATAAATACATTTTAAAAGTAAAACAATTTAAAAAGAAATCTCCCCAATAAAACATCCCAGCCAGTTCAGCCCACAGGAAAGTCTGGAGTCAAGGGGTCCTACCCACACCCAAGGAGTGTCTAGTCAGTTTTTAACTGCCCTACACTTATTCCCTAAATATAGGCAAAGAACAAGATCAAAAGATATTTGAGGGGCTTCCCTGGTGGCTCAGTGGTTGAGAGTCTGCCTGCCAGTGCAGATGACACGGGTTCGAGCCCGGTCCGGGCTCAGCCCACATGCTGCGGAGCAACTGGGCCCGTGAGCCACAACTGCTGAGCCTGCGCATCTGGAGCCTGTGCTCCGCAACGGGAGAGGCCACAACAGTGAGAAGCCCGCGTACCGCAAAAAAAAAAAAAAAAAAGACTGTGCAGGGAAAAGAAAACTTATAAAAACAAAGCAAAACCATCATTAATAGTCTCAGAGGAATAAAAAGATATTAATTAAATGAGACATTTAAAAATTGAACACATTTAATGGGCTTCCCTGGTGGCGCAGTGGTTGAGAGTCCGCCTGCCGATGCAGGGGACACGGGTTCGTGCCCCGGTCTGGGAAGATCCCACATGCCGCGGAGCAGCTAGGCCCATGAGCCATGGCCGCTGAGCCTGTGCGTCCAGAGCCTGGGCTCCGCAACGGGAGAGGCCACAACAATGAGAGGCCCGCGTACCGCAAAAAAAAAAAAAAAAAAAAATTGAACACATTTAAAAAAGAGCTCTTAGAAATTAAAAATATGACAGTAGAAATTTTTTAAAAAGATAAAATTCAGAAAATCTCCTAGCAATGAAATCAAAGTCAATTAAGACAGAAAACCAGAGAGTAATAAGTAGCAAAATAAATTAATGAAAGGGAGGAAGTTTTTTAATTTTCAAAATAACTTCCCAGAATTGAAGGCCATGAGTCTACAGAACTGAAAGACCCACCAAGTACCTAGCGCAGTGGTTAAAAATAGACCCACATCAAGAAACACACATGTGAAAAAGAGAAGATCATATAAGCTTCCAGAGAAAGAAAAAACCAGGTTTCCTATTAACAACCTGAATGGCACAGGACGTATCAATAGCAACAATGAAAGCCAGAAGACACTGGAGCACTGCCTTCAAAACTGTGAACAAAAACCCTTTCAATCTGGAATTCTATACCCTGGTGTACTATCAATCAGATAAGAGGGTAGGACAGTAATTTACAGATATTCAAGGTCTTAAAAATTCCATCTCCCATGAAACCTTCCTCAGAAAGCTACTGACAGATACACTTCACCAACAAGGGAGTCAACCAAAAAAGCCAGAGACATGGGAGCCAAGAAAGAGGAGACCCAAGGGACTTTCTAGGGTGACAGTGAAGGGAAAGCAAGAGAACAAGCTGTAACAAAATCTAAAGAGTAATCAGTCCAGACTAGAACATTCAGAAGTTCTGGGAACGACTTCAAGAGTTGAAACAGGTAAGAATACCTAAAATGTGACCAGATTACAGGAGATTTACAGTTAGTATAAAGTCCGGAACTGAATTTGTGCTAAGTAATCAGAAAATTTAGCAACTAAATAAAACAAGTGTTAATTCAAAGAAAAACAAAATACTCTACAGTAGAGTAATTATAAGGCATTTTGTGGGTCAAGTGCAGTTTGACCCACAGTTTACGCAGTGAATGAATGCAGTTTACGTAGTCATAAGGTAAACCATAAACATGGAGCGAACCAAAATTATGATTGACTATAATGGAAGATGGGAAAATGGAAAGAGTGTGTATGCACAGTAGAGGCAGAAGGTGTGAGAGAGCCAGATGTTCAAATCCTTGGTGGAAAAATGCCTAAAACTGAAAATAAAACCAAAATGTAACAAGTGTCTTAGTAGTAAGGTGGTAAAAACTAAGAGCTATCACTGGTGCCTCTAGAGAACAAGCAGTGAGGGGCACTGTTATTCTTACAAAGTCTTGCAGGGCTATTTGATTCCTGAATCAGTACCTTAAAATTATATTTGACTATTAGAAAATTGAGATGTAAGAGTGCTAAAAGGCTCAGTAGTATTCTGTTAGGTCTGTCTATTCTCTGGCATGCAGACACCCTAAAGAACACACAGAGCTGTACACCCTATGTGCTAAGGAGAGAGATGGAAATAGTACTGAAGGCAGTCTATGCCAAGCTAAGTACAGAACCGCAAGGAAGTTTTAAAAATTACTGACTACACGTGTTTGATTTTTTTCCAGGACTGTTAGGCAATGTGAAATTTTTAAATGCTATGCTTTACTGACAGGATTTAGCTTCCCTACTACAGAAATCTCTAGCAGCTATGCATTCAGGACTGTTTCAAACTGCTTACCCTGAAACACACAAAACCAAACCATCCAGTGTTCTCCTTTATAATACCTTTAAGGACAATAAACAAAGTGAAAGGCTCACTCTAGCACATGGCAGCCTACCTGCAGAATTCTGTCCTGGGAAGCTGGTGTTCGTGGTGTTCTCAGAGCAATGCTGTTGTTGGTGACATTGTACTCAGACAAGAGAGTACTGGAGGCCGAGTTTGTTATGCCAGATTCCTCAGCAGTTTGACGTGCAATTTCACTTGCTTGGCCTACTTTTACAACTTCCTGGAGTTCTGCATCTGAAATCTAAAGACACAGTTATCACAGTAGCAATATTTTAACCAAGAATAACACAGCTTAAAACTTCCACATTCCAGAAGATGAATTGCTGAAGCTGTGTGATGAGTACACAGGGGCTCGTTGCAGCACTCTCTTTACTTCTTGTGGGTTTGAAAATTTCCATAATGAAGTTTTTAAAAGTCTTCTCCATTTAATGTGGGAGGGGGGTGGTGCGGAATTCCATATGTGACATAGAATCAAGCTGCAAATACTGAAATTCCTTTTCAGTATTTCCATACTGAAATTCTTTCAAACCAAAATATTTATAAATCAAGAACATAAAATAATAGTGTTTATACAAAACCATTTATCAATTGGGGGGAGGGTGGGTACTAAAAACCAATTAAAATATCACAGAGTCCACAAAGCCACAAGATCCCTAAGAAAATCAAAAGACGTTATCCTTATAATTTTACCAAACTAAATATCCTAAGAACTAAAAAAAAATTACAGGCAAAATCTCAGTTTAAGAAATATCACTAGGGCTTCCTTGATGGCGCAGTGGTTGGGGGTCTGCCTGCCGATGCAGGGGACGAGGGTTCGTGCCCCGGTCTGGGAGGATCCCACGTGCCGCAGAGCAGCTGGGCCCATGAGCCATGGCTGCTGGGCCTGCGCGTCCGGAGCCTGTGCTCCGCAACGGGAGAGGCCACAGCAGTGAGAGGCCCACGTACCAGAAAAAAAAAAAAAAAAAAAAAAAAGAAATATCACTACTATGAATAGCAGCATCTAACAAAATTATTTTATGTTTATGCCCAAGCACTTTGTATTGATGCAGCCAGGGCACTCATTTGCAGAAAGAAGCTGTTCAAGCCTCCTAAATCCATCCCTCTGCTCCATTTAACTGTCCAATTCTGCAGAGCTGTACTCGTCAAAACAAAACAAGAGCTTATTCAAAATCCCCATGTTTCTGACCAACTATAATTCAAAGGAACAGAGCCTATGATGAGCTGAATGAATTTTCTCTTCTCCACAACCCCCATGTTGATTTTCACAGCTATTGTCTCAAAAAGAGAAGGAGGTGTGACACAACAAAACATTCCCTAAAAGAAAGTGGCCTTAAGTCCACAAGGCCAAATACCACCTTTATCAGCTACAAAACAAGAGGTCTGGAGCCCTAGCCTACGGAAAAATTGCTAAGAGCTGACAATTACTTACTAAACCATCATATAAGCAGTTCAAGGCCTGATATTTCTTAAAGGTACCAAGCACTCAGCAAAAACCTGGCACATAGGCCCGCAAACATTTGCTGGATAAATGGTAAGCATATGAGTTCATACAATGAAAAACCTGCTTTTATTAGATTACCTGAGGGGCAGGTAGTACTAGTTTGCTTCTCTTTTTAGTAAATTCAGAAACACCACTAGTTTGAAGAATTGCTGACGGTAAATCAGATTCTTTTTTCCTTTTCAAATGCTGCTTGTCTTTTTTTCTATCTCGTCCTTCTTTTTCACTGTCATGGATCAAGGTGGAGAACAGATTTTTTAAAGTTACATATAGGCAACAACATTAAATGCCATATAAATAGTCATATGCTCTGAACGAAATAATTCCATTCCTAATAAAATTATGATGAAAAGACAAAACAATATACATTAAGTTGTTCCCTACACCATTACCTACCCACTATACTCAAGAGGAATGCAGACTTAGAATATCAATAGAATTATTAAGAAACTAAGATATACTAAGTAATTTAAGTACTAAATATTAAAACTATGTAACTATAGGGCTCCCCTGGTGGCAGTGGTTGAGAGTCCGCCTGCCAATGCAGGGGACACGGGTTCGTGCCCCGGTCCAGGAAGATCCCACATGCTGCGGAGCGGCTGGGCCCGTGAGCCATGGCCACTGAGCCTGCGCGTCCAGAGCCTGTGCTCCGCAACAAGAGAGGCCATGATAGTGAGAGGCCCGCGCACCACCAAAAAAAAAAAAAAAAAAAAACCAAAAACTATGTAACTATAAAGACTATGATAAGCAAAATGTTACATATAACAGGAAAAGAAAAACATAAAACTACTCCTATATTGTGACTACGTTCATGTAAAAATATGTGTGTGCACATAGGAAAATGATGAAGTACACAAAAACGGAAACAATTAAATGAAGGGAATAGAATTAAAACGTGAGTTTTAAAGTTTTCCTTTAAAACTATTCAATTGTTTGCTATGATTTTTTTTAATTCATAAATTTTTTTAAAGGATATTTAAGTCCTGACAAATGACACCAGAAAGTTGTTAAGGTCTAAAGCCAGGCTCAAGGCCATCTTTTAAAGGACCAGGAATGCCTTCTCCCCTTCTGCATGTCATCCTCTCCTTCCATCTAGTCTACTCCTTCCAAATGACTATTTTTTCTTCAATCTCTTTATTTGTAGAGGCTACCTAAAGCAAGGTCCTAATTTGAAAAATAAATACAATGGAGTACATCCAAGAAAATCCCGTTTCACAGTGACTGACATCTGTTGTTTACTAACAATTCATGTCAACAGAAATGGAAGGCCACTAGGGGAGTAGAAAACTAAAAATCTTTGACAATTCTAAAAGGTTCTCCCCACAACATTCAGATATAACAATTTAAAAACTCTAAAAATCCCTAGAAATAAACAAAATCCTCTGTATTCTAAGACATTTTATAAATATACCTACTAATCGCCAATAAGTGAAAAGATTTTAAAATGCATCGGTAATGTTTTTCCTTTTAATTTCATTTTAAGAAAAACAAGAGGGAATTCCCTGGCGGTCCAGTGGTTAGAACTCAGCACTTTCACTGCCAGGGCCCAGGTGTGATCCCTGGTCAGGGAACTAAGATCCCGCAAAGCCTCATGGCGCGGTCAAAAAAACCCAGAAAAACAAGATAAAATTTTCACTAGAAAAAAAACTAAGAAGAAGCAGACCAGATTTTGACAGATTCCTTCAGGCCATTAGTAAAATAACTAACCTCTTCCCAAAGGTACGTAAATGTTAAGACTGTGATTCTGAGTAGACAGTTCACTAAGAGCCAAGCGCTGACATTTCGAGAGCTTCGAACAGTGTTCTGTGCCAAAAACCTTACAGCCAGGGTCACTGGTTTTCTCAGAAAGGTGAATCCATTAAATAAGTAAAAGCATTTATGTAAACCACATTGTGCTAACTAAGAAATATCTGGCTCTGACAAGGATAATACTTGGCCCTCCATAAAATTACTACTATACTTTTCCATTTATAAAAACAGAAAGGCAACTTACGATCTCAGCTCCCCATCAAGATCCTGTTGTCTTAACTTTCTGAAATCGGCATCAAGAGCCTGGTAGTTTTCCTCAGAAGTATCATAGAAACCAAGAGCAGGCTTTTTTTCAAATGGGATTTCAGCGTTATAATCAACTCCTCTCTTCTTTTTTCTTTTCTTCTGAATTTCTATGCCAGCTGCTCGAAGTTCTCTTCTCTTTTGGAGGGCAGCAAGACGCCTGAAGAAAGAGAAGGCAAATCACCTTCAAAATCATACACCACTGGCAAAGGATGGATCATCCATCAGAGTTAAGAAAACTACCCGGTGACTTGGGGAAGAAATATTTATTTAAATCCTCACCTCCCACCGTTCACCAAAATCAATTCCAGTTTTGATTTAAAGGTACACACATACACTAGAGCAAAGAGAAAAGCCAGAAGGAACTGTAAGTAAATATGCATCCAATCTCTGGATGGGAATATACTCACTTAATATAAATTAAATAAAGGGTGAAAAAAACGGTCAACAGCTTTGAATTTTAAAATTTATATCCCTGTAGCACCATTTTTTAAAAATCATAAAACAACATTAAAAAGCAAATAATAGGAAAAAATTTTGCACTTAGTATTAGGAATGGTTAGATATAAAGAATCTAAGCAAGTTTTTAAAAAATGTACCCAAGGGGAAGGAAGAACAAAAGGAAATAAACAGTTCACTAAGGAAAAAAATGCAAATAGCTAAAATAACAGAGTGTACTTTAATAATTAAAGAATCACAAATTAAATCAAGTACCATTTCTACATATCTAATCAACAGCATTCAATTTTTGCTTTGTTTTAATGGCAAGGGTGCAAAAAGTGGACAGTCTCTCACAATGGTAATGAGAAAGTACAGTGGTATAGCTTTCCCCAAAGAAAATTTGGAAATACACATTAATACCCCTAACTTTTTTACATTTTTAACCCCGCAATTTCACTCTTCAGTCTTTAGCCTAAGGAACTAAATAGGGACATGTACAAGGCCTTAGCTATAAGACTGGTTACCAAGCACTGTTCAGAAAAGCAGATAAACAGACACAACCTAAACATCCAACAATAACAAATTAGTTAAAATAATTTATAACATAGCTATAAGATAGGATATTATACAGCCATCTAAATAACCTTTAAGAAATCTGTAGGGCCTTACCTTGTGGCACAGTGGTTAAGAATCCGCCTGCCAATGCAGGGGACACGGGTTCGAGCCCTGGCCCGGGAAGATCCCACATGCCACAGAGCAACTAAGCCCGTGTACCACAACTACTGAGCCTGAGCTCTAGAGCCTACGAGCCACAACTACTGAGCCCACGTGCCACAACTACTGAAGCCCGCATGCCTAGAGCCCGTGCTCTGCAACAAGAGAAGCCACTGCAATGAGAAGCCCGTGCACCGCAACGAAGAGTAGCCCCCACTCGCCGCAACTAGAGAAAGCCCACGTGTAGCAACGAAGACCCAACGCAGCCAAAAATAATAGATAGATAAACAGAAAGAAATCTATAGATAGACAGATAGATAAATATTAAGAAATCTGTAAATCTACTCTGACATGGAAAGATGCTCAAGACACACTGCTGTTTAAAACAATGTTACAAAGTTTACATGTTATGGAGCAACATGTAAAATTATATGCATATCTATCAATGAATACGTGCACGGGGAGATGTGAAGGATGTTCACCCGAACAGTAACAGTAATAATCATAGGAGGTTGGAATTTCATTTTTTACTTTTTCCTTTGTACTTTCCCAAGATGCTATAATGTAATGATTCAATGATTAGAAAAGCTATTTAGAATATTAAAGAGGGGAAAAATCAAATTATAAAACAGTATATAGGAGCAATTTCACAAACCCACTCCCCAGCAAAACTGACAAAAATTATTAAAAAAAAAAAAAGTTAAGTCTCTGGAAGGGATCCTAAAGGAGATACAGCAAATGAAGAAATGTTTATTCAAGAAAATCTACAAAAATTCGATAAGAAAAGTGAGAGCCTGTAGTATTCAAATCAAGACCCACTCCCTCTTCTCATCCCCCGTCCCAGCTCAGGGAGACAGAAACTCCACTCCACACTTGGTGCAGCCAAGAACACAGGGTTCTCTCTCCCCTCCAGCTCCCTGGCTTTCATTCCAGGAGGGGCAGGACAGCAGCATTTCTCATCCTGCCTCCAGGAAGCCAATGCAGAGGCTAAGTTCAGACAAGAGTAACTGAGAAGGAGGGGCTTTCTTCTTCTGCCCAGGGGCTCTACCTTGGGCACAGTGCTACTGAAAATACTGGAGCCCAACGATCCTTGCCTGGGCCTGTGGGATCAGGGTCAGGGTTAAGGTCAGGGTTAGGGGACCTGGGGCTGCTGCCTACCCCAACCCCCGACACTGAACACTCAGCTCCTAAAGTGGGTGTGTCACTCAAAGACAAGTACATCAGCGCTCCTGGATAGAATAAAGAATTCCAAACTCTCCCCAAAGAAACTGACTTCCTTTGCAACAGGATATGGAGATGTTCAGGCCTCAGGGCACTCTCAAAAACAGTGGAAGTTGCTGTTAAAGGCAACTGTGAAGATGTGAAGAAACTGACAGATTCTCTGGAGATGCAGCTAAACTGCAGGCCCACTAGTTTGCCAGAGAGAATCAATCTCTTTCAGAAAGTGGGAGAAGCCCTCCTGGGATGAGAACAACTATGAAACACTGACCTCAGAAACTATCCCTTCAAAGGAGCCGAAGTTTGATTGGAACACTTTGTGGAGCAATTTATGCCTCAAGCCATCGTTGAAAACAATACAGCAATAAGCTGACAATTAGCAGAGTTTGACAGCTGGGTGTAGCTAGGGAAGAAGATGTCAAAGAAAGTCCTGTCAAAACCACCTCATCCCAAAGCAACTGTGGGCACACCCAAGACTGTGTCCCCATGTGGAGCAACATCAGAAGCTTCACATTTCTGGGCGAGGAATGGGTAAAATAGACTTCACTAAAATAACCCAGCTAGCCACTAAAGGAGTAAGCAAGCAACAGTCACAAGGAGTGGATGGGGGCAACACAGTACCCAAACTGCTACAATATATCATCCAAAGTGTCCAGTTCTTAACAGAGAAAGGTGAGACATGCAAATAAACAGGAAAGCACGACCCACACCAGAAAATAAGCAGACAACAGAAACTGCCTGTGAGAGCAACCAGATGTCAGCTTTGACAGACTTCAAAGGAGACATTACAAATATGTTCAAAGAGCAAAAGGTAAGCACAATTAAAGAAGGAAGGTAGGATGAAAATTTTCACCAAATAGAGAAAATTAACAAAAAGAAATAATTAAAAAGAACCAAATGGGGCTTCCCTGGTGGCGCAGTGGTTGAGAGTCCGCCTGCCGATGCAGGGGACACGGGTTCGTGCCGCAGTCCGGGAAGATCCCACATGCCGTGGAGCGGCTGGGCCCGTGAGCCATGGCCGCTGAGCCTGTGCGTCTGGAGCCTGTGCTCCGCAATGGGAGAGGCCACAGCAGTGAGAGGCCCGCGTACCACAAAAAAAAAAAAAAAAAAAAAAAAGAACCAAATGGAAATTCATTCTGGAATTGAAAAGTGTAAAGCTGAAACGAAAACTTCACTAGAACAGATTCGAAGTAAAGAATTAGCCAAGATGAAGACAGATGGATAAAGATTATGCAATCCAAAGAAAAGGGGAAAAAAAAAAAGAATGAAGAAATACGAACAGAGCCTCACAGAAAGGTGCAACACCATTAAGTGCACCAACATATGCACAGTAGGAATATCAAAAGGAAAGAGAAAAAGGAGAATAAAACATTAGAAAAAGGAGAATAAAACATTGGCTGAAAATTTCCCAAATTTATTGTAAATCATTAACCTACACATCCAGGAAGCTCAACGAACTGCAAGTAAGATAAACATTAAGAAATGCACAAACAGAAACATTATATTAAAATGCTGAAAGCCAAAGACAAGGAGAAAATCTTGAAAACAGAGAGAGAAGGGAACAAGGCAACACCAGTAAGATTAAGTAAGATTAAGAGCTAACTTCTCGTCGAAACAGTCTATACAGTATAATCTAATTTTACACAAATGTTACTGTATGTGTAGTACACATAAATGTATGTCTATATTGAGAAGAGAAAGGTTTGAAGGGACACATTTCATAAGTAATTTTATTCTTTAAATAAAGAAAATAAAGACTTCAAACGACATTAGAAAACCTTTACAATATAATGCTAAGTGAATGTAACCAAGCTATATAGCATTGTATCAGCCATGCCCCAAAAAGAAAATAGTACAATACCAGTATTTTGTAGGAAAAGTGTTATTACTTTTATAATCAATAAAAAGCTTTAAGTCATAAAACAGATCTGTAATTTAACATTTAAAGTAAATAGTCCTGCAGTACATTCTGCATGCACACCAATCTAGTTAACTACAAGATATATGCACAAGTTATAAAGATGTTCTACAAGAAAATCTACGAGAAAGTGTAGGGTAAATTTAAATCTGGAAAAATGTATTTGTTAAAGCAAGCAATACCAACCATACTTGGAGATTTTCATATATACACCTGTCATATCCCTGGGCCAATCCACGTGGTTAAAAGGCTCAAACAATTTGGTCCCCAAACAACCATGGACAAAAATGGGAAAGTGAATTTTTTTACCTTACTCACATTACTTAACCCTAAATAGTATACGGAACAGAAAGGTGACTAAGACCCAGCAGAAAATTTAGAACCTCCTCTCAGCTTCTGTTTACTGTCCCAGGCCAGTCATACTCCCATGATAAGTAACTATTCTGGGCTAGTGGTTGGCCAGCTATGCCAAAAAGCATCCTCTGGCATAAAAGAATCCTCCATCCCAGGATCTGGCACTTCCCAGCCGTTACTGGGGAAACCATCAACACAATGCTAGTTATTAGGTCAGGAAGTATCAATACTTCCCAGCTTAGGGACCAAAAAAGGTAGTTGTGGAGGCTGGGGAGGCTATTCCAATGCCTGAATTCCAAAAGCTAATAAGCTCTTATAAAGTTCAAGTTTTCCCTTTATCCACTTCATCTGGGTTTCTAGGCCATTAGAAATGATGTCAACCATGGATCTAACCAAAAGGGAGGGGAAAGTAGAGAAAATCTTGAGTAGAGGGCAATACTTAATTCCACTCACTTTTTAAATACAAATTTCTATGACAGCCTAAAATGTGGTTCAAGGCTCATTAACTCCCTCCATGTTCAGCTGAGTCTCCTATTTCACAGCCATTGCCTGCCCAACACTAATCAAGGAGAGTAACTAACTGGCAGTCACACCAGTCCCAGAGCCCTGTGTGTCCTCCAGCCATCTGACGCCAAGGTGGCTACAACAAATGAAGGTCCCCCATGCCTACAGAACAAATCCAACACACCAAGACATACATGTATGTCTATACCCGGGCATTACTTCTGCCATGTCTTACAAAACTTTTTTAAAATATGTATTTTTCCTATAACTACTCTGAAATGGTTAGGAAGATATATATAAGACTTTTCCAAAGTAATAAAGAAACTAAGGACTATTAGCAAAATTGGAATTAGACAACTCTAGTTATCATTCACCCAACAGGGCTGATAAATCACAGTTTTATTGGGCCTAAGGATGCATAGACTAATTTGTTCAACTATAGATGGAAAACAACCATACCTTGCTTCTTCCAACTGTTTCTCCCTCGCTTTCCTCTTGGCTTTCTTTCCCTGAGTATTAGCCAGGCGGGCTCTAGCTTCAGAAAGCATCTCCAATTCATCTGCAAAAATAAAGAGAATAAAAACTAACTTCTCCAACAGAAGCAAGGTGAGAGACATACCCTAGTGCTTAAGATGAGAAAACCCATCAATATAATCATTATATGGTGCAGCATAAGGGAAATAGCTTGGGTTTTGAAGTCAGAGAAGCCTAAGTTAAAAATCATGCCCACCGAAGCAGCCGCAGAGCACAGGGAGATCAGCTCGGTGCTTTGTGACCGCCTGGAGGGGTGGGATGGGGAGGGTGGGAGGGAGGGAGATGCATGAGGGAAGGGATGTGGGAACAGATGTATATGTATGACTGATTCACTTTGTTATAAAGCAGAAACTAATAATAAAAAAAAAAAAAATCATGCCCACCACTGGATAGTTATGTGACTCTGGATAATAATGTTTCACCATTTATAAAATGGGAATAACAATTCCTACTTCACAGGGATGTTGAGAAGAACTAAGGAAAAAGAAATAGGTAGAGCATCTAGCAAATACTCATTAAACAGTGGCTATAATTATCATATCCTTCATTATGATCAACTACCTGGCACAGCACAAATTGTGAAATATCGTAAAAACTACTGTTTAATTATAAGGGGACTGACAATCTTCATTATCATTTTTCCTTCATTTTTTTCCTCAGAACTATTTCTCTACTCCAGTATATTTTCCATAGCTCCCCAGAGTAGAACAAATTTCATTACTGATACCTTAGAGCAATTCCTACACAAGGGTGTCCAATGAAATCACAAGGGAACTTTAAAAAACAAAAAACAAAAAAACCCTCAGATTCCAGGATTAGCCTCCATTCCCACCCCCACCCCAATTTACTGACGCAGACCTCCTGGGGAAGCCCTGGTACCTTTATTTTTTAAAGTTTGCCATGTGACAGTGATGCAGCCAGCCTAGCCACAGTTTGCCTTTGGGAACAACTACCTTCAAACTTTTAAATTAAAAACTCAACAAATATTCACTGAATGCTTCACGACAACCCTGTGAAGTAAGATAGATATTATTACTCTCCATCTGACAGGAAAGAGAACCAAAGTTCAGGGAGATTTTATGACTCACCTAAAGTCAAATAGCTAATAAGTGGCAGACATGGCACTAAACTAGATTAAAATCTAGTTCCTCTGATTCCTGATTCAATGTCTCAAAAAGGCATCGTAAGTCTCCCTCATGGTATTGTAGTGTTGCCCTTTCAAGAAGATCAAACTTCCTGTCTGAAGTCAAAATAGTTAGTAGGAGCACTGGATCCCCAAATCCTGACTTGTTGCCTCTCTCCTTGGAATAGGAATGAGAACACAGAATCCTAAAGAGCCTACCTCTAGCCACAAGGAAATGTCCAGTAATATCACACTGCTTAACTTACTAAATGAATTGAAACATCAAAAGATAAAGGGACATTATCCAAAAAGAGCAATTACTCTATGATAGAAGGTTGGACACACTTGGAAAGATACTTAGAGTAACAACTACAGACAGAACTGCAATTCGAAAAAGTCAGAGGAGTTTAGAAAAGAACTAAGAGAGTTAAAAGAAGGCCTGAGAAGTCTATGGTTACCAAAGAAATAAATTCCTCACAAAAATACACTTACCCTCATCCATATCAATTGGATCAGGCCGTGCTGGTTTTGTTTCTGGATTTGGATCTATTTCTCCAGGTTTAAGTTTTCGTGGATCATCTGTTGTTTCCTCTTCATTGTCTCTCTGGGCAGCTTTATCCCTAGGAATGAGCCCAGAGTAATCAGTCACACTACCACCCGTTTAGTCTTAGAAATACCAGGTTCCCTAGTGCTGGCACCCTTTTCTTTGAAAATCCCAACAGATGGGCATAACAAAAATAAAGCATTTCTACTATTGCTTCACCTGAAAGAGATGGTTTTAAATTTCTAATTTCAGTGTTTCCATGAAACAGGATCCAAGCAGCTCCCTAAATCACAAATGCAGCAGAGCCACACAAAAAAGCTTTTAGTGAAGAATCAAGATGTTCCAATGGTTAACTCTCAGCAGTATGACTATGGGTGGTTTTTATTTGCTTTTTCACTATTTTTTTCCCAAATTTTCTATGATGAACATGTATGATTTGTATAATATTTTTTAATATTTATTTATTTATTTGACTGTGCTGGGTCTTAGTTGGGGCATGCAGGATCTTCGCTGCAGCATGCGGGATCTTCCAGTTGCAGCATGTGGGCTCTCAATTGCAACATGCGGGATCTAGTTCCCTGACCAGGGATCAAACCCAGGCCCCCTACACTGGGAGCGTGGAGTTTTAACCACTGGACCACCAGGGAAGTCCTTGTATAATACTTTTTAATTATTCCTTTAAAAAGTATATAACAGGAGACATAATCTTGATCAACCACACGAGACTTGGAATATACAATCCAATAGCTTTAGCTCCTCTGGTTTTATTCAGACCTGTAACTAATGTTTAAGGACAGAAAATGCTAAAAGTGTATTCAGCCTCATTCAGAAGATATACACACATTTTAATACTGCTTTTGGAGATTCACTTACAGAAGAAATTCATAGTGTTCCAAACACTGGGCAGCTGTTCTTCCAATGATTGGAGCAATGGTCCTCCACTGAGTTGGCATCAACTTAGCCAAGTGCAAGAGTTTTTCCTCTTCTTCTCTGGACCATTCTGTTTTCTTAATGCTGGGATCCAGCCACTCATACCTATTAAAAAGACATCATTTTATACCTTAATCAGTCACCCAGCATGAATATCGTCCTTACGTATTAGACATACTGGCTTCTAGTATCTGAAAAATGCAAGCTAACTCTTATTCTTCAATCACAAAAGCTGTTTTTTTTTTACAACAGAATATTCCCTATTTGGTTAAACTTACCCCATTCCAAATACCCTATCTCACTAAATTCTACTGTATTTTAATTATGCAAGGTTAGTAATGCTTAAGAAAGGTAACATGACTGAAACATGATCATATGCCTTCCTTCTCAACTACCAATTGTTTCCATTCATCTTACACTTTATTAGAGGTTCTGTATTTACAAATAAGACAAAACCACCTCATATTTTCATAGTGTTTCTAGTTTTCATAGTACTTTCTGGTGCTTTGATTTGATTCTTACAACACCTTGGCTTACTTCTTTAAGCATTTGACTTACACTCACTAAATGCTTTTCAAAACTGTATTTGTTTGGTGAGTTTTTTAATTTAAGTAAAACTACTATGTCATCTTTGTCTTTCCTCATGCTCCACCTGACCCACCTTTTCCATCCAGTCTACTTAGCTGGATGAGAGGCCTGCAAACAATACATAAACCTTACCAAACACAGCGGTAGGAGCTTAGCTCCACTAACAGAAGCAGAAATCAGAACCACTTATGCAGGCTGAGGACCATCTTCCTCTTTGTGGGCCAATCTCTACATTCTGATCCTTTCCCCTACCCAGGTGCCCAGGAAATTAGGGCATTCTTATACAATCCAAAATATGATCTTAGTACCACATGGGTCAGGGCTGGGGCCAGATCACTCATGCCAAAAATACATGTAAAGAACTTAATATGTCCACTACCCTGTTACTTAAAAGGGGACACCACAGATGTAATGTTGGGTTATGTTATATTCTGGGGAAGCAAATATACAATGTTTCAACCATTCATGAGGAAACTCAACTACTGTAAGCTAGCCTAGAAAATTAACCATTATTTATCATTTATTTCTTTGGGAAAGTAAGTTCTAAAACAATCCACTTATAAACTTTTGGAATACAATCCATTTATAAGCTAGGGTCCATCTGTACCTAAAAGTAGTTTTATTTCATGCTTCACAAAGCACTTTCAAACAACATTAACTCATTTGAGCCTCACATCTCCATCAGTTAGGGCCAAGTATTATCCCCAGTTGGGAGAAAATAGTGGCAGGAAAGAGGGGCTAGAAAATGGCTTGCCTAAGATCACATAGGAAGCAAATGACAGCTAATTCTTAAATCTAAATTCCCATCTCCCACTCCATACTTTCTGTTATATCCAATGCCTGCTTTCTTTGGTAAGGTTCAAAGAAATGACATTTTCTTCATCGTAATTAAGGTTATTTTGTGTTTTCCACTCATTAACTGATACATACCATCTGGCTTTGCACTGCTTTGCTGATTTTCTATGCAGCAGTGAGGCAATCCTAGACCACTGGTTTTTCCCATATTTCATTACCGCTGCCTTCAGAATTTCATCCTAAAAGTTGTTGAAGAAAAACAGTGTATTCAATCACAAAACTCCAAGTGAGAAAAGATAAAATTAAAATTAACTCTAACAGAGTTGTGCTATGGAGAAAGAGAGATATCAACAAACACATATATCCTAGATTTAAAAAGAAAGTACAAAACTTCATTACAATAATAAAAAAAACAGCAAACCAGAATCAGTGAAATGCAAGAAATTAAGAACTCCCTTAGAGGGACTTCCCCAGTGGCGCAGTGGTTAGGAATCCACCTGCCAATGCAGGGGACACGGGTTCGAGCCCTGGTCTGGGAAGATCCCACAGGCCATGGAGCAACTAAGCCCGTGCACCACAACTACTGAGCCTGCGAGCCACAAATACTGAGCCCATATGCCACAACTACTAAAGCCCGGTGCCTAGAGCCCGTGCTCCACAACAAGAGAAGCCACCGCAATGAGAAGCCCGTGCAATGCAACGAAGAGTAGCCCCCGCTCGCCGCAGCTAGAGAAAGCCCACGCGCAGCAACAAAGACTCAATGCAGCCAAAATAAATAAATAAAATTAATTTTTAAAAAAAGAACTCCCTTAGAAGGACATCATACCCTCCCTTACACACAACCCCTTCCCTATCATGTCCAGTAATTGGGAGTGTGTACAGTGTGTGGCTGTTATTCTCTTCAAAAGAATATGGCTCATTCATTTATTCAAAAAACATTCCCTGAACACCAACCTTGTACCAGGTCTTGTGTACTTAGGGAAAGAGAATCAAATAGGACACATCCAACCCTCAAGAAGCAAGTCAAGACTCAGGTGGATCCAATCTCTAACCCAGGCTTCCTGCCTCCAGCTTACGAATAGCATTTTCTCTTCAGTCCCATAACCCCAACTCTGACCCAAGAATCCATATCTCAGGTCTAATCTAAGAGTTAAGTATTTCCCCCTAAGTCACCAGTCAACTCTGTCTCCAGACTCCCCCAGTCTCTAGACACTATTTCACCAGGGCACCCATTCCAATATGGAACTCACCAATCCCAGGAGAGCCCGGCAAGCTAAATCACAGACACCAGGGATATTAGAGCCAATGCACTTGGGGCATTTTACTTTTAGGCTTTTTTCCACATTGAACTTGAGCTACATGCCTCCTACATGAGCCACTCCACACCACTCCACACCCCTATCATCACAGACTCAAAGACTACCGGGCTTGGGCCACATCATAGGAATCCTGCTGTTACTTGATTTTTGTACATCAGTCTCTCCCACAAAAGTCAGTCTCTTCTCCAACTTAAACAGCCTGGTTCCCTCTGTGCAAGCTGAGGCAAGGTTCTCACTGACTTTATGTGTAACTTTGTTGCAGTACTGCTATACTTAATCACATCTTCAAGGAAGTATATACAACAGTTATCTACCCTACTAGATCCATTCAGCAAAATTTCCCAAGCAAATTTTGTTTGGTACTGTCCTAGGTTCTAAAGATACCAAGATCTGGTCCTGCCCTCTTGCAGTGCTGTCTACTGGGGAAAAGAAATAGCAACTAACACTTACTGCAAGATTACTATGTGACAGACCCTGTTCTAAATGTTCCAAATGTAGTGACTCATTTAGTCCCCAAGACAGGTAGGTATTACTATCATCCCCATTAGAAAACTGAGGCTCTGGGAGGTTAAGAAACCCTCCCAGCATCACACAGAAGGATGTGATGCTTGCAAAAAGACAAAGCAAACTATAACAAGTGGATGAAAGAGTTGTCATGGGACCACTGGGGGTGCAACTACTTTTTACAGGATGAACAGGCAAAAATTCCAGAAGAGTTTCTGGACTGGTTTTTGAAGGAAGGTCAGAAAGATGCCAAGCAGTAGGTGGATATTCCAAGAAGGCATAAGATGTAAAAAGACACAGAGCATGAAAAAATATGGTTGACAAATTCAGTGCACTATGAACACCAACTCCACTAAAACCTCGTTTCTATTTTACTCGTTCTCTACTCTTCTCTGGCTCACCAATGGCATGATCCACTACATTTCTGGAAGCAAAGAGACTACTGTAGGCCTATCTGGCTTCTATCCAAGCTGAAGCGGAATGACAGGAAGACACAGGCCTTGGGATCTGACGGGAGGGTGGACAAGTTATGCCTTGATAACAGATGACCGCAGGGATGCGGGCATAAACGGGCACTTTGAACCTGGCACTCAAACTGCTTCCCGTCTGCAAGGAAGTCAAGAAAAAAACAAAGTTGTCGCCACAGCACTTCTTCATTTTTGAATATCAGAGAGAGGCACGATGCCTGGGCTGAGGAACGGGGGTGTCCCAAAGACCGACTCTAGCGGCTATGCTAGCTCTCCCACCACACTGAGATCCACCAGGGCAGAGGGCGCGTCCTCAATTCAACAAATGTTCACTGAGGGACTAACGAGTGCCCGGCAGGTAATCAAGTGGTTAAATCACAGTCCCCGTCCTTGAGATGCTCAGATAACGTAGGATCGGCCACAAGGTAAAGGCCCCGAGGGTCTGCCCCGCACCGCCCCCCACGCAGACCCCGCAGGCAACCTCCCCGCCTCCCCGACCTCCGCGCGCCTGCGCACCAACAGCCGGAGGGGAGGAGGGCAGCGGACGGCGGGAAAAGGGGACTTACCTCAGTATTCCTCCACACGCCCCCCTTTATCATAATTCGAGGCATCTTGGCGACGGGGTGTCTCGGCAAGCGGCCGAGCGGAGCTTCTGAGAAGTAGAAACGGCGCTGCGGCCACAGCAACCAAAGCCGTCACTTCCTCCAAGCGCAACGTTCTGCTTTAAAGAGCTCTGCGCAGGCGCAAGGCGGGGTTGGGGGGTGGGGCGAGAAGCATGAGTAGCAAGTCTCGCGAGAACTCGAGTGACTGAAAGGAAGTAAGTGCTTTGTTGTTAAAGCTCTACTCTAGTCTAGACTGACAGAAAATCATCAGACCACTCTAAGCCAAAGTGCCCTACGCCGCACGCATGCCCAAAATAGATTGGAAGAAGCCATGGCTCTCGCGAGATATCGGCGGTGGCTCTTGGCAGAGAATGTAGTGCTGGGGTTGGTTGTGACGTCACCTGATGGCAGAGAATAGGAACGTGACGCGTGTAGAGTTTAAGCGCAGCTGGTCTAAAAAGAACTTTGTTAATTTATTAATTTAGCACTTTATTAGGCATTTAACTGATAGGAGTTTATTCACAGAATACTCAGGAAAAGGCAATAGCTTATTTAAGCCTAAATTTCCTAACCTGGAGGTAATAATAGTACCAACTTCGTAGGGTCGTCCTAAGGATTAAATGAGATCGTAAACCTAGCATAGTATCTGATATATAATAAGTGATCACAAAAGTGGCAACTGTTATTACAAGAAGCGCAACCCCAAGTGATCAGTGGTTGTCCCAGAAATCCACAGAAATGTCATGTCAGAGTTTTTCATTCCTTGCTATTCAGTCTGTGTGGATTAGTAGTAGAGAGTTACCATCGACAGGTACTGGTATTAGACAGACTCGGTCTGGGTTGAAATCTTGGCTCTCTCATCAGCTTGGGTAATAACCTTGCTGAATCTCAGTATCCTCATCTGAAAAGTGGAGTTAACAATTCATACCTCATCAATTTGAGGGACAAATTAGTTGAAAGATACCTAAAACCCAGTGAGGTAGGGATTGCCAAACTGCCATTCCACCTCCCCATTACTTACTTGGTCTCCTTCACCATTCAAAAACATCTCTTTGGAGCCAGCCCTGGAAGGCATGAAAATGTTAGTGGACTGGGAAACACCCTAAGAATTTAAATAATGCCTTTCTCTTTTTAGTTCTTCATTTCTCCATTTGCCTCTTCTGAGAAAGCTACAGAACTTGCCAGTAATATATATATATATATATACTGTTTTTCCTTGAAATGGGAAATTGTAGCAATAAAATCACTAGTTTGTTGAGAGGACAGTGTTAGATTATGAAGAACACACAGATGTGTGTGTTCTGGTGACAAGCCATTTTCTGTCTCTGGACGGAGGTCCAGAGATAATGCTTCTCTGTAGGATGTGTGACCATTACTTCCTGCCAACCCCACCCCCAACGTGCACTCAGCTGCAGTGGTTACAAGTGTCTCTCTGTCTCTCTGTCTCTCTGTCTCTCTCTCTCTCTCTCACACACACACACACACACACACACACACATGCACACACACTGGCCATTTGATTGATCTGATCAAAGTTGAACCAATTAAGTCTCCTTCCCAGGAATTTTGACACTGAAACCTAGAAGAAGCCAGTCTCCCTGCTGGCCAATGAATCTCTAACATGTGACACCCAGGAGTTGCCTGCCATCATGTTTTGTACAACGTAGACTAAGAAGGGAAGAAAGCAGGTCCCAGGTGCATTGAGAGTAGTAGAGAGGAGAGTACAGAATGACAGAGGTAGGTCTTGGCTGCACCACTGTCCCTGGATCCAATATGTTCCTCTGTCCTTGGTGCATCCCTGTCCTTGAGTTGTTTTTTTTTTTTAATATTATTTTACAATCTACTGTTTTCTTAATTTTTAAAATTTATTTATTTATTTTTGGCTGCATTGGGTCTTCGTTGCTGTGCACAGGCTTTCTCTAGTTACGACGAGTGGGGGCTACTTTTTTTTTTTTTTGGCTGCATTGGGTCTTCATTGCTGCGCGTGGGCTTTATCTAGTTGTGGGGAGCAGGGGCTACTCTTCGTCGCGGTGCGCCGGCTTCTCATTGTGGTGGCTTCTCTTGTTGCAAAGCATGGGCTCTAGAGCGCAGGCTCAGTAGTTGTGGCGCATGGGCTTAGTTGCTTCGTGGCATGTGGGATCTTCCTGGACCAGGGCTCGAACCTGTGTCCCCTGCATTGGCAGGAGGATTCTTAACCACTGTGCCACCAGGGAAGCCCCCTGTCCTTGAGTTCCAATGATTAGTTCCCCTTCTGGCTTTAGTCAGTTGGAATTGGGTATCTGTTATTGTAAGCCAGATTCCTCACACATCCAGAGTTGAACCGGTCCTCTCTCAAGAGCCATTTCAGATCTAACATTCCAAGAGCTCATGATGATGGCTTCTCCTTCCCACTCAGCACCACCTTTACACCCCCTCCATGTCACCTTTTCACCAAATAGAAAAAGTGCCCCCTCCTCAAGTCACTTTATTGACACCTGCTGGAAAATTGTCACAAAATACTGATGTTTTGAGAACAAGATACTTACAAGAAGAAAATTAGATCTCCCATGCCTGTGATACAAACAGCACCCCTGTAGGGGCATGCGTTTTACAACCTGCCCATTGGGACAGAGCAGCCCTGTCAAAAGTCCCCCAAGACACCCTTGAACATGCAGACTGCATGTCTAATCGAAATTCTAGTTTCCATCTTGTCCAGTTTTTTACCATCAAGAAACTGTGCAGGGGACTTCCCTGGTGGTCCAGTGGTTAAGAATCCGCCTTCCAATGCAGGGATTGCAGGTTTGATCCCTAGTCGGGGGACTAAGATCCCACATGCCATGGGGCAACTAAGCCCACGCACTGCAACTACTGAGCCCGTGCACTCTAAAGCCCGTGTGCCACAACTAGAGAGAAGCCCTTGTGCTGCAACTAAGACCTGACACGGCCAAATAAATAAATAAATAAATAAAAAGAAACGGTGCAAGAAAGGGCTAAAATTAGAGTCAAAAGCCTGTGACAACACCAAGGGATGGCGAGGAGCTGGGGCTAGCCACCCTCATCATCTTCATCATCTCCCCAAATAAGGATATGGAATTTAAGTAGAAATACTGCGCTGCTTTGCAAATACAATTTCAAGACAGGTCCTCCAGTCCTGCCCGCATCCACCAGATCGCCACCCGTAAGACCCTCTCCCATTTAGAAACTCCTCAGCTAGTGTTGGGAGAAACTAACATCTGGGTGTCCAGTTACTACAAAATGGAATTCCATGCACCCTAAATGCTGGTAATTCATACCGTAATGCTAACCATGGTTAATCATCTAAATTGGCTTGAGTTTCACCTACTGACACTCCCTTGTGGTGAGTCCAGTTGTAGCTTGTAATTTTTTTCTCAGGTACTCATCTTCATGGTTGTTATTTCTGGGGAGTCCCCTGTGCCCTGGGTTGGGGAAGTGTTCCCAAAGAGACTATGCTTATTCTCAGGCCCCAGAGATTCAAGAGTCTTTGTGAGCTCATTTCTGAGTTTAGGATCAATATTCCAATCAGGTAATTTACAACTAACCCTGCATCCACAGGGCACAGGCTTGGGATTTACATTTCTCACAGGAGACTTTTTTTTTTCCACACTCATATACCAGATCCCAGACTCATAAGCCCAGTTGCATCCTGGACAGTTCCACTTGGGTGTGTCACAGGTTTCTCAAATTCATCTTCCAAAAATTGAGCCCTCAGGAATGCCCTGGCGGTCCAGTGGTTAGGACTCCACGCTTTTACTGCCCAGGGCCCGGGTTCAGTCACTGGCTGGGGAACTAAGATTCCACAAGCCTCGCAGTGCTGCCAAAAAACAAACAAACAAACAAAAAAGAGCTCCCCCTAGAAAACCTATACTTCTCTGGCATTCCTTATTTCAAGGGATAGCACAGGACTGGCGTGTATGGTTGTGTAAAGTGTTCATTGCATAAGGGAAAAGTGGGGGCTGAAATCTAGCTTGCACACTGCTCACCAAGCTATGCGTCCACGAGACTGTGTCCACCAAGAAAGCATCTTTCTCTAGGTGTATGAAGCCACCACATGGGCTAGACACTACATGTTGCCCTGGCAACAGCACCACCATCCACCTATTGCCACTTTTCCTTCCCCCATACCTTCCTCCCACCCACATCCAAGTCATTCCAGAGTCTCACCAATTTTACCTCCTAGGTAGCCCTCCAATCCATCTCCTTTGTCCACCTCTGCTGTAAGTTTCCAGATCTAGCAAATTAAAATACCAGTTAAATCCCAGTTAAATTTGAATTTCAGGGCTTCCCTGGTGGCGCAGTGGTTGAGAGTCCGCCTGCCGATGCAGGGGACACGGGTTCGTGCCCCAGTCCGGGAAGATCCCACATGCCGCGGAGCAGCTGGGCCCGTGAGCCATGGCCGTTGAGCCTGCGCGTCCGGAGCCTGTGCTCCGCAATGGGAGAGGCCACAACAGTGAGAGGCCCACATACCGGAAAAAAAAAAAAAAAATTTGAATTTCAAATAAACAGCAAGTGAATTTTAGTATAATTGTGACTTATGCATTCCTTCTGTCCTCCCTTTCCTAGAGAACCCTGGTTTTTCCTCCAGCCCACACTGCGCTCAGCCAATAGAACACAGTTCTAGCCAGATGATCACTCCCATGCTCACACCATCACCACTGGAAGGTGCCCTCACACTCTCTCCATACTTGGTAGAAACATACACATTTCCTTGGAAAACAAGCCATTGGGATTTTTGATTTCTTTTTTGATATGAGGCAGGGTCCCTCCATGTGCACCAAGAGTGTTTAATTTGCATGTGTTTCTTACAAAGTCCAGGTTTGGGAGCCTCAGTGTTGACTCTTCAAGTCAGTAGTGGCCGCCCCCAAGGGAGGCTCAGGCCACAACCCCTCCTGGAGTTCCCCAGCGTTGGAAGGACAGAGGCATCTCAAATGGGCTCCCAGTCCTTCCCCAGAGTCCACTGGGAACTTGGCCAGTAGATGTGCTAAATCAGGGTCAGAGCTCCTTACTGCAAGGGATGGGGGCTCTTCAGTGCGTTTCAGGCCCAGACGGGAAGAAAAGTTGCAGGGCATAAAGATGTGAGAGGGGCCAAGGCAGGGGGCAATGTGTGGCCAAACCAGCCAAAGACTGGTCAAGGGAGAGGGAATGAGTCCAGAGACCCCGTGGAGGCGGCAGCCCTGGTCTCATCAGGGGCTGGGCAGGACCAAGTGGTGCCCTGCACTCAGATGGGCACTCCTTGATGTCCCAGATGTCAGCCCCGCACAGCCGTCAGGTTCTCAGTGAACCACAAGATTACCCTTGACCTTAGGAGATACCTACTGAAGTATATAGGTATGTAGGAGTAAAGGGTTATGATGTCTGCCGCTCACTCTCAAATAATTGAGAAGGGACTTCCCTGGTGGCGCAGTGGTTAAGAATCTGCCTGCCAATGCAGGGGACACGGGTTTGAGCCCTGGTCTGGGAGATCCCACATGCCGCAGAGCAACAAAGCCCGTGCGCCACAACTACTGAGCCTGCACTCTGGAGCCCATGAGCCACAACTACTGAGCCTGCGTGCCAAAACTACTGAAGCCCACGCACCTAAAACCTGTGCTCCGCAACAAGAGAAGCCACTGCAATGAGAAGCCTGCAGCGCAACAAGGAGTAGCCCCCGCTCGCCACAACTAGAGAAAGCCCACGCACAGCAACAAAGACCCAACGCAGCCAAAAATAAATAAATAAATATATTTATCAAAAATGATAGTAATAATTGAGCAGAATAATAATAGTAACAATATGAGAAAAAGAGAAAGTGTACAACTCTGGACAAATGTTAATTGTAGACTCTAGGTGAAGACTATGTAAGTGGCTGTTTGTTGTACGATTCTCACAACTTTTCTATCAGTTTGAAAGTTTTCAAAATATAAACTTAAGGGAATTCCCTGGCGGTCCAGTGGTTAGGACTCTGCACTTTCACTGCAGAGGGCCCGGGTTCAATCCCTGGTCGGGGAACTAAGATCCCACAAGCCGTGCAGCGCAGCCAAAACAAAAAAGTTAAAAGAGGCAAAA
Source organism: Mesoplodon mirus (assembly GCF_964341445.2). Lineage (NCBI taxonomy): Eukaryota > Metazoa > Chordata > Mammalia > Artiodactyla > Ziphiidae > Mesoplodon > Mesoplodon mirus. The sequence goes on along the minus strand of NC_138988.1, from coordinate 76,111,090 downwards.
CACAGTGATTCTGCATCCAAGTCAAACATTTGATTTAGAACAGTCACACTAACAGAAGCAATTAACAGGAAAAGGCTCTGAAGAGCACAGTCAGTGCCTGCTTCCTGGACCTGTTCCTGTTCAAGATTGTCTTGGAAAGTCCAAAGAACCAGCCTGCTCAAGAGCCATCTTGGGGCAAAGGGCACCATCCACTCTGGGAGAGGCTCTCTGCCTCTCCCATCTCCATTGTGAAGCCTCTCAAAAGCCTGCTCTTCTGGGCTTGCCTCCAGTTTTTATGCTACTTTTTTTTTTTTTTTGGCGGTACGCAGGCCTCTCACTGTTGTGGCCTCTCCCATTGCAGAGCACAGCCTCCGGACGCGCAGGCCCAGCGGCCATGGCTCACGGGCCCAGCCGCTCCACGGCATGTGGGATCCTCCCGGACTGGGGCACAAACCCGTGTCCCCTGCATCGGCAGACGGACTCTCAACCACTGCGCCACCAGGGAAGCCCTATGCTACTTTTTGAAGGTTCTTTGACCCACCAACAGGTAGCAAACTCTGTAGCAAGGGGACCACTGGCTGCCAACTGTCAAGCTCTTCAACTTCTCTTATCTCATTCTTCAGCTTATTGGCCTTCTCCTTCACCCAGAAAGGCAAGCTGTGGGAAGAAAACAATACCGAGTTGAGTTTGTCTGATGCAAAATTTACAAACAACTTCAGCAGACAAGGCACTACATCCTCCAAAAGTAAGAAGGCCTCCCATGCTGCAGACAAAGTATCAAAATCAAACACCGTGTTAGTCTTCACCATTGCCCCTGCCCCAAACCCAGGTCTCTTTTGTGTCCCTCTCTACCCAAGAAGTTGACCCCAGTAGCCTGCATCACCTTGACTCCTCCCTGCCCCCACCTTTGAGCTGGGCTTGGCTAATGGGAGGTACCAACAGGAGATCAGAAGGTGGAAAGACAGAGGTTGGGGTATGTCTTATTGAGATCCTCGGCTCCCGCCCTATCTCCTGAGGTACCCCAGTTCTGGAGCCGCTGTATTCTCCTCTGCCGCAGGTCCTTTCAGACAGCCCTTCTCCATCTCCTGCTGCTCTGTGAACCATGGGCCCTCCTTCTGCTGTTCAGACCTAGGAGTAGTAAGAGCTTCCCACTGGTGGGAGCCCCTGGGTGCTTCGCCCTCCCATGTGAGTTTCCTCAACCTGCCCACACACTGGTAAACAGTCCTTTCATTAAACTGTCTTCAGAATCCCACCTGAGTGTGCCTTCTGCTTTCTGCTGGGACCTCAGCTAATACAGACACCCAGCATCCTCCCAGGTCTGTTGAGATTTGAAAGGGCATATGCTGGGCTGCAGTGTGTGGGTTCCGAGAGGTACCAGGAAGTGAGGTTCCTGGGATGAGTCAGAGCAGGAAGACGAAGAATGTTTTCATCTTTTGGCGCTAAAATTTTCGTATTTTTAGGGAGAAGTGCATCATGATTGAGAAAATACCCTGATAAACCTGCTGGAGTTTCCTGTAAGGAGGAAGAGGACTACCACACCTAGTAATAGGTGGGAGTAATGGTTATCATTTAAAGCTGACAACCCGGGCTTCCCTGGTGGCGTGGTGGTTGAGAGTCCGCCTGCCGATGCAGGGGACACGGGTTCATGCCCCGGTCCGGGAAGAACCCACATGCTGCGGAGCGGCTGGGCCCGTGAGCCATGGCCGCTGAGCCTGCGCGTCAGGAGCCTGTGCTCCGCAATGGGAGAGGCCACAGCAGTGAGAGGCCCGCGTGCAGCAAAAATAAATAAATAAATAAATAAAATAAAGCTGACAACCCAATAGTAGAAGCCCAAGTAAGAACAGCAGGACAACAGACTTCCCCAGCAGTCTAGTGATTAAGACTCTGTGCTTGGAGGAGTGGGATAGGGAGGGTGGGAGGGAGGGAGACGCAAGAGGGAAGGGATGCGGGAACAGATGTATATGTATGACTGATTCACTTTGTTATAACGCAGAAACTAATTTAAAAAAAAAAAAAAAACAACTCTGTGCTTGGGGCTGCCCTGGTGGCGTAGTGGTTAGAATCCGCCTGCCAATGCAGGGGACACGGGTTCGAGCCCTGGTCCGGGAGGATCCCACATGCCGCGGAGCAACCAAGCTCATGTGCCCCAACTGCTGAGCCGGCACTCTGGAGCCCGCAAGCCACAACTACTGAAGCCCGCGCGCCTAGAGCCTGTGCTCCGCAGCAAGAGAGGCCACCGCAATGAGAAGCCCGCGCGTTGCAACGAGGAGTAGTCCCCGCTCACCACAACTAGAGAAAAGTCCATGCACAGCAATGAAGACTCAACACAGCCAAAAATAAATAAATAAAATAAAAATAAAAATAAAAATAAATAATAATAAATTATATTTTTTTAAAAAGACTGTGCTTTTACTGCAGGGGGTACAGGTTCAATCCCTGGTCAGGGAACTAAGGATCCCGCATGCCGTGAGGCACTGGCCAAAAAGAAGAAAAAGAAAAGCAGGACGAACAGCAATATAGAAAGATATTAGCATAAAGAACCAGCAGGATAAGAACACAAGCATTCCTAAACAGCAGAAGAAATAATTTTTTAACTTTTGTTGAAATAATCAAAGAAAACAGTGAAAGACTCAGGGTAAATATAATACACATAATACATGTAACATAAACTATTATGATAGAATTGAAATCAAATCTGTCAAATCAATAAATGCAAATGGCCCTAATTCACCTCTTAAAGAAAAAAATTTTCAAATTGGCTCACAAAGCAAAATTCAATTCTTTGTCTGAGAGAAAGACCTAAAACAAAGTGATTTGAAAGTCTATGAATGGGCAAAGGCGTATTAGTTAAACGCAAACAAAACAAAGTAAGAGTTGTAATCTTAATATCTGGCTAGGTATAACATAGGACAAATGCATTAAATGAGAAAAAGATATTTTTATAATGCTAATGGCTACAATTAACAATAAAGATAGGGCTTCCCTGGTGGCACAGTGTTTGGGAGTCCGCCTGCCAATGCAGGGGACACAGGTTCGAGCCCTGTTCTGGGAAGATCCCACGTGCTGCGGAGCAGCTAAGCCGGTGCACCACAACTAGTGAGTCTGCGCTCTCGAGCCCGTGAGCCACAACTACTGAAGCCTGCACACCTAGAGCCCGTGCTCCGCAACAAGAGAAGCCACCGCAACAAGAAGCCTGCACACTGCAACAAAGATTAGCCCCAGCTGTCTGCAACTAGAGAAAGCCCTCATGCAGCAGCGAAGACTGAGTGCAGCCAAAATAAATAAATAAATAAATTTATTTATTTATTTATTTAAAAGAAATCTATAAAAAAAGCAATAAAGATAGAAACACACTAATATTGGGACATTATAACACAATAACTCTTGGTCCGAGCGGACAAAATGAGTGGACAAAAATGAGTAAGAAAATATAGGGACTAAACAGAATAATCAGAAATATAACTCTTCTGGGTATGTATCTAACTTCGCATCCTGATGAAATAGAATGTACTTTCAAATGCATGTGGAGAAAGTCCCAAAATCGAACATATATTAGATCACAGGGAAAATTTTGATAAGTTCCATAAAATAAAAATAATAAAAACAATATTTTCTGATCATGAGGTGATAAAAGTAAAAATGAATTACAGGACTTCCCTGGTGGCGCAGTGGTTGAGAGTCCGCCTGCCGACGCAGGGGACACGGGTTCGTGCCCCGGTCTGGGAAGATCCCACATGCCGCGGAGCGGCTGGGCCCGTGAGCCATGGCCACTGAGCCTGCGCGTCCGGACCCTGTGCTCCGCAACGGCAGAGGCCCCAACAGTGAGAGGACCGTGTACAGCAAAAAAAGAAAAAAAGAAAATCCTGAGGTCTTTTATCTGTTGTAGCTTTGTCTTTTTCTTTTTCTTTTCATTACAACAGGTATATTGCCCTGTAAATTGTGGTAGTGGTACCAGGAATAAAAAATTAAGGAATTTTTAACTTGTCAATATTTGTGTAGTTCAGTTTTTCTACATTTTAGTATAGAAACTTTAACAAAATGCAGTTTTGAAGGTGTTTCCTTGTGAGTTAACAAGTAAAGAAGATCATTATTAATTACTATTTTGTATGAATTTTGCTAAAGTTAACTGTAAAGAAACACCTGCTGACTTGCAGTTTAAGGGGATCTATTCTCCCCATTTCCAAACCATGAAATGAATGGGCTCTGACATGTGGAGAGAATAGATATTTGTATGTTTGCAATGTGTGTTTTAGATAATAGAATTGGGTATTTAAATTAGCATATTTGTGAATTTAATAGCATTAAGATTTACTTCAAATGAAAAATCTCAAAATTCCAAAAAGAATTACAAAATAAAAACCAGAAAGCTCTCCTACCTGGAAATTCAAAATCTCTCTATTAAGGAATTCTTTAGTCAAAAGGAAACTACCAACGGGAAATGCAGAATTCTTCAAAAAATAAGGATAACCTACATATCAAAATGTATAAGGTTCAGAATGGAGCTAACATATAAGATCAGAGGAATGATACTTCCCTCAAATACAGAAATACTCCAAACTCTAACCGTCCTCCCTGGCTGCACTCATTTAAGCATATGCCTTTCTTTTCTTCTTTTTTTAAATATATTTATTTATTTATTTATTTATTTATTTATTTTTGGCTGCATTAGGTCTTCATTGCTGTGCGCGGGCTTTCTCTTAATTGCGGTGAGAAGGGGCTACTCTTCGTCACGGTGCTCGGGCTTCTCATTGCGGTGGCTTCTCTTGTTGTAGAGCACGGGCTCTAGGTGCACGGGCTTCAGTAGTTGTGGCTCTCGGGCTCTAGAGCACAGGCTCAGTAGTTGTGGCACACGGGCTCAGTTGCTCTGTGGCATGTGGGATCTTCCCGGACCAGAGCTCGAACCCGTGTCCCCTGCATGGGCAGGTGGACTCTCAACCACTGCCCCACCAGGGAAAGCCCTGTCTTTTCTAACAAACTCTTATGTTTTGGAAAGCAGGGACCCTGACTTTTTGCTCCACATCAAACCCCTCACAGTGCACACCTAGGACTACACACGGCATATCTGTTGAAGACGTGAGCAGCCCAGCTGCCAGACTCCACAGACACCTGACCTTCGAAACCAAAAACCCTCCATTCAAACTGCCTCACCCACCTGCTGGGATTCAGAAGGTCCCTATGTGTTAGGTGTCTATGAGCTCCTCCATAGAAAACAAACAATTGATATTTTCATAAAGATAGGATAATATGAAACATGCTGAGAGAACTCACTTGGGAATTTGTGGAAGAGGCCCAAGTGGAATAAATGTATCAAATTTCTTTTCATAAGGCATTCTGAAAAACAGAAAAGGCAACCATAAGATTGGTATGGTTTCTATGGCAAAGAGATCAATACATCATTGTGTTCAATAAAATGTCTTATTTTCTGGTTTTAATTGTTACGTATGGGCTTCAAAACTGTTAAGGGCCATAATTCTTATTATTTTTTTACCATTTTTAGTAAACATCATTAAAACAAACATGATTAATTTTTATTGAGGTATAGTTGATTTACAATATGTTTAAGGTGTATACATAGTGATTCACAATTTTTAAGGGTTATACTCTATTTGTAGTTCTTATTAAATGTCAGTTATATTCCCTGTACTGTACAATATGTCCTTGTAGCTTATTTATTTTATACATAGTAGTTTGTACCTCTTAATCCCCACCTCTCTTTTGCCCCTCCCCCTCCCACTAGTAACTACTAGTTTTTTCTCTATATCTGTGAGTCTGTTTCTTTTTTGTTATATTTACTAGTTTGTTTTACTTTTTAGATTCCACATATAAGTGATATCATACAGTATTTGTCTTTCTCTGTCTGACTTATTTCACTATGCATAATACCCTCCAAGTTCATCCATGTTGTTGCAAATGGCAAAAATTTCGTTCTTTTTTACAGCCGAGTAATATTCCATTGTATACATACACCACATCTTCTTTATCCATTAATCTGCTGATGGACACTTAGGTTGCTTCCATATCTTGGCTATTGTAAATAATGCTGCTATGAACATTGGGGTGCATGTATCTTTTCAAATTAGTGGTTTTGTTTTCTTTGGAACATGATTGATTTTTTTAAATATTTTTAATGTACTATACCTACTGTTTTTTCTTTTAATTTAATGACCCTCCCTTTCTCCTCAATGCTTAGTTGCAAGTACAAGTCAATCCAAATAGTAGTCACTAACCAACAATCTGATTCAGTATGAAAATTGAAGTCTTCATATTTGTTGATAATAACAGGAACAAAATTAACAACCACCTTTTTGTAGTCAAGATCCTGTGTATGATTTCAATTACACATATGTACATGTGCACACACTAAGGAACTAGGTACAGATTTTTTTAGAAATTCTCACCAAATATGTCTTGTTGAGATTCACCCCTTGTCAAATATAATTTATATGTAGTAGAAAGAAATAGAATTCCTTTAAAGTTAACTAAATAACCCTAGTATTAACATACACTTACACTGAAAAATTCCCTGGTGGGAGAGTTGATCCTGCTTTGTGGAAGCCTTTACTCTGTTCTGGATACATATATGGATTATCTCCTGGAGTTGCCTTTGGGATTCCATTCCTGGGATCAATAACTGTGAATGGTGTTTGAAAACAAAATCATAAAAAGGGCTGAAGATGATCCACAGATTTGCTGTAAGAATTGACATGACAATGGAAACAGGATAATTTAGTGTTTTATTATGAGGTACATATAGGTATCTTAATGTTCTGTTTGTGATTGTCTCACCTTGAGGAGATGAAAAGTGTGAGCCTAAAATAAAATAAAAATTAAAAATTAATTTTAATAAAACAGATTAAAAAAAAAATAAAGTGAGAGCCTATGTTTGAAACGTTTTTTAAAAGGTGTTGTTGGTCTTCCCTGGTGGCGCAGTGGTTGAGAATCTGCCTGCTAATGCAGGGGACACGGGTTTGAGCCCTGGTCTGGGAGGATCCCACATGCCGCAGAGCAACTAGGCCCATGCGCCACAACTACTGAGCCTGTGCATCTGGAGCCTGTGCTCTGCAACAGGAGAGGCCGTGATAGTGAGAGGCCTGTGTACCACGATGAAGAGTGGCCCCCGCTTGCCACAACTAGAGAAAGCCCTCACACAGAAACGAAGACCCAACACAGCAAAAATTAATTAATTAATTAATAAAAGGTGTTGTTATGATTACCTCACCCTGGGAAAGAAGAATAGCTTAGGTTTGGATGGGATGTTTTGGTTTAAAATGAATGGTGAATCAAAAGTATCTGAAATGATTAGCATGAACTCTGACTTGAAATCTTTTCATTCCTGAACATTAGTGCACTTTGAATCCCTGAATCCCTTCGGGATTAGAGGCAGCTCTAATTGGGGCTCTGCCTCTCTGACTGGGTCTCAGGAGGAAATCAACTAATAAGGGTTCTGCTACTCCTTCTGACTCAAAGACTAGGGTAGTGTAGCAGTAGGAGGTGGCCTTCCTGGTGGAGAGGAGTCACGAAAAAGTCTACTGATGCTGAGCAAACAGTGCTTCCTCAGCCCATGCTCAGACACCCAACCCAGCTGCTTCCAATGCCCCAGGAATAAGTAACTAACCACATGGAGTCAGCCTGGTACAGGATGGTCGTTTAAACCTGCACCTCTTACACCAGATGCATTTCCTAAGGGAATAATCCTGGACTGCAAGACTAACCACCTTGGGATCAGAAGAAAGGATCCATGGCTGGAAGCACAACCTCCTTCTTTGCTCACACACCCAATGAACAGGACCCTCTTTTTAATTTTTAAATGCTTGTTTTGGTATTGCTCCATTCACCTGTACCCACAAGATACAAGCCAAAGCGAGAGCTGGGGAAGATTTTTGATAAGCTGTTTCCTACTTGCCCAAATTTCTCTAGCTAACTCAGAAAAGCCATCTGCACAATTGGTGGAAGTACTTGAGTTACTGGAGTACTTGACTTTTTAATTTTCTATTTTTTACTCTTTCAAAACCCTTTTCAATAGCTAAGACTCTTCAGCTAAACTTTTTATTAGCTCTTAAGTTTCAGGGAAATAACATCAACTACATCTGTACATTGAGTGCTTCCTGAGGATGAAATGCTGAGGAATCAAAGCAAGGAGAGTGGAGTGACCCTATCTTTTGAAACCCAAACCAGGGTACTGACAAGTAAAGGTCAGGTGACAGCAAGAAGTGGTGAGAAGGGCTTGAACTGTGAAATCAGTCATGCCTGAGTCCAAATTCAATTCTGCAATTTCTAGTTCTGTGCCCTTGAGCAGTTTAACTTCCCTAAGCCTTAGAATCCTCATTTATAAACTGTTTATTTCAAATGTCTACTTTGCATAGCTATCATGAGTACTGAATAAGAATAATCTGGATACATATCAGCACTCAAGAAATGGTAGCACCCTGTTTGGGGAAAGTATCCTAGGAACTTGTTTGGAAAACCGGGGCTTTTTGAAGAATGCACTAACCATTCTGTCTCTAGACTGCTCTTCTAATCTACAGATCCTGGACTTGAGCTGCAGCATTTCCAGCATCCAGCCAACCCTTCAGACTGGTCCCCACAATCTGAATTAGCCAGAGCCAATTCCTTAATATCTACCCAGTGGCTACTGTTTGTCCTGAATTCAGTGGGTTTTGTATATTGACAGACTCCTTGGTTTGTCTCAAGCCTGAAGTCAAGGGGAGATTCTGTCAGTAACCAAGGACCTCTCTGTTCAGTTCTGAACAGGTTTTTCCTTCAATTGCATGGCTTATCCCTATACTTGTGCTACTAAATGTATAAAGGTCTAATCTAAGTTGTTTAATATATATTGTGCAATGTTTAGTATGTTGCACCCTTAAAGCTATCTGTCCATGTATCTTTATTTCAAAAATCTGAATGTAGGGCCAGCATATACTTCTGTTCCATGTTTAATGGTGAAATTTAAACGTCAATCAATAAAAATAGTATACCCACGTAATGCTTAAAAAAAGAAATGGGGACTTCCCTGGCGGTCCAGGGTTCAATCCCTGGTCAGGTAACTAAGATCCCACATGCCACACGGCGTGGCCAAAAAAAAAAAAAAAGAAATGGTAGCAGTGTTATTATTTGAAATCAGGACTAGGCTAATACCACCCGCATCCCAATTTTTTTTTTTAATCTGGAAAATTCAAGGTTAGAGAATAGGGAATCCTATCTAGTTGGGGAGACAAGACAATAAAAACAGTAAAGGGAAGGAAGGAAGGGAGGGAGGGAGGGAGGAAGGAAAAGGAATAATAAACACAAAATTCAGGACAATGTTTACTTTCGAGTTAGGAGGGAAGTGATGGGTTAGGGTTAGGATTTGGATCATCATGACAATCTCATTTACTTTTGATATGTACTTGCAGTTGGCCCAGTTCTGGCCAGTGAGACACGAGTGGAAGGAATTCTCCCAAGGACCATATGGGAAAACTTTTCCTTCCTTCTAAAAGGGGAAGGCAACAAGAGATTTTCCTCTTTTTCATGTCTTGAATATAAAAATGATTCTTGGAACAGCAACAGTTATCTTGTGACCATAAGGTGACAAGCATCAAGGCAAGAAAATCCAACACTACGAAGAATGGTAACACACACACACACAAAAATAAAACGAGCCTACATCTTTGATGACATCACTGGGCAGCCAGACTATATAGGTCACCTAGATGTCAAAGCTTCTTGTTAATTACATAATAAATATCTTATGATTTAAGTCAGTGATAATTTGATTTTTCTCTTACTTGGGGCCAAGAGCATGCCTAAGCAATAGAAAGCTAAACTTAATCCCTTCTTGATTTTTCTCAGTTGTTTTCAGACATAAACCAGTTAAATAAATCCTTCCTGGGAATTCCCTGGAGGTCCGGTAGTTAGGACTCCACGCTTTCACTGCTGTGGCCCGGGTTCAATCCCTAGCTGGGGAACTAAGATCCCACAAGCCGCGCAGCATGGCCAAAATAAATAAATTAATTAAAATTTAAAAATAAATCCTTCCTGTTCTACCCTATGGCTGCATCTCAATTAGGAGTGGGAAGTCGGGGTGTGCACAACAGGCTTACATGACATCAAGGCTTTAGTGGAAGGCTTTGGGTCCTGGGTCACTGTCTGCAAACCACATGGGTATCTGCTACTCTCTGAGAGTTGGCATCTATTTCTGTTGTCTGCTAAAATGGGTCATCTAGTCTGATCCTTCAGAAGCCATCCCCCTCCACAATGCGTCAGGTGAGGCACACATTTATTCTCAGATGACCCCTGGCTTGATGGTCAAAAGTGCACCGTACGGTGGCCTCCCAGCATTCCAGCTTTAAGACCAGCTCTCCTGGCTTGCTCTCTCTCTCTCTCTCTCTCTCTCTCTCTCTCTTTCTCTCTGTCCTAACCTCCACAGTCTTTACATGGCACAGAAATGCTGCTATGCTTCCACATCTCCTGGCTGGATGAGACCCTGAGGCTGGCTTTCCACCCAAATATTGCCCACAGCTATCACCACTCTCCTGCTCAGATTCAGGCCAGATGCCACTTCACTTTGAAGCTCGAGGTCTTCCTGTAGCCACCTGTGAGGCAGAAGCCCCAGCTAGATTCACATCCGATCCCCCACTAGCTTTTGATCTCAGGAGTTGGGTAGGACACAGGACTCCTCGAAGTCCCCGTATCAGTGACTACTTTAGTCTGGCTTTTGGTGTATTCTCTATCCAAACAGAAGCCTTTGTCTTTTGTCTCTGCTACGAGTTTAAAAGTCTACTTTAAAACTCAAAAATGAGAGCTTTCCATTTCTTTCTCTTTGTATTCCTACGACAGCAATCTTATTCTTCCCTGAAGCAATGGCTGAATCCTATAGGGGTATTTCTGTAGAAGTGTGTGCCATAACTGGTCCCTTAGTATTCAGAAACTCTTTAGGGTCTTTCAGTAAATCCATGATGGCTAGGTTGGGACAGAGGACTCACCAAGTTAAAGCCGAGGAGAGATGTATATAACTCCGCATCTCAACTACCTTTTATTAAATCAGCTGCAAAATAACAACATGCACTTCAGGCTAAGGTTTACAGGATGTTTTCCTTGTAAAAAATCTAAAGTACAGGGACACCCCTGGTGGCGCAGTGGTGAAGAACCCGCCTGCCAATGCAGGGGACACGGGTTCAAGCCCTGGTCCAGGAAGATCCCACATGCCACGGAGCAACTAAGCCTGCGAGCCACAACTACTGAGCCCACGTGCTGCAACTACTGAAGCCTGGGCGCCCGGCACTCATGCTCCGCAACAAGAGATACCACCGCAATGAGAAGCCCGTGCACCACAACGAAGACCCAACGCAGCTGAAATATAAATTAACTAATTAATTTTTTTTAAAAAAGAATGCACTTTAAAAAAAAGAGAGCATCTAAAGTACGATTTAAGTGCATATGACAGGCAGCATTTAATTAAAACATGAATTATTTTCCTCGGACTTCAGTGGAGGTTTCTATTAATAAGTATCTGAGAGAACTTATCTGATGACTTAAATGTCACATTAGCATTTTATGAAATCCAGAGAAAAACAAAAATGTAGATCAGCATATGTTGTGAGTTCTATGCCAAAAAGTGCAGTCTGCCAACCATTCCCTTCACTTTCCTATCTTCCTGGCTGCACTTGGGTGACCTGGTGACCCCTCAGGGCTGCCCCCAGCCACGTGATGCTGGGCCTGCAGAATCATGACTCAGGAGTATTTTTGAACATTGCACAGTTAAGGTCCAGGAGGAAAACATTACCATATTTCTTCCTCCCAAAGCACTTGTCCATCGTCCTCTCTGATAGAGACCTCCTGTTGCCGAGGAAGACCCCGTTAAAGCAACACTGCTTTCCAACATGGTAGGTGTGGATGTTGCTGCTAAGCCTTGGGTAAAATGTCCACTCAGGATGCTGCCCATCTTCTACAAGACATCAGAAATCCTTCCATCAGCACTGCCCCCAGCATCACAATGTAGTTGGATGACAAAACACTGTGAAACCCCCCCAGGCACTATCTGGCTATACAGCCTTTATTAACGGGTATAATTCCTTGGTTCTACATTGAGGGCAATGTCAGACTCTGTGGAACTAGGCACAAAAGGCAGGGAAGTAGGAAGAAAGCTATCGAAGAGGGCTCTCTTTTTTTCCCTTTTTACCCTCCCCTTCAAAAATAAAGCCAGTTTTGGGCTTCCCTGGTGGCGCAGTGGTTGAGAGTCCGCCTGCCGATGCAGGGGACACGGGTTCGTGCCCCGGTCCGGGAAGATCCCACATGCCGCGGAGCGGCTGGGCCCGTGAGCCATGGCCACTGAGCCTGCGCATACGGAGCCTGTGCTCCGCAACGGGAGAGGCCACAACAGTGAGAGGCCCGCGTACCGCAAAAAAATAAAATAAAGTAAAAAAATAAAGCCAGTTTTATGGCTGGAAGTGATGTATGGGTTAGGAAGCTCAGAGACAGTTTTACAACCACCTACAATCCAACCTTTCTCTGATAAGTGTGTAGGAAGAACAGAATGCCCATCAACCAGGGAAGGGTTGGAACACCCATGGCATCTTAACCGGACGATACATGGTGCTGGCAGCAACAGTGGCACATGCATGCACTACAGTGACACAGGGAAATGTGAACATACGGTTATGACCAAGGAGAAAGGCTGCTGTGAGACCTTAGGCTAGTTACTGGACCTCTCAGTGTCTCTGTTTCCTCATTTGACCCTTTTCCTGTAAAATGGCTAAAGTGATTTTAAACAATAAAAGATCTCCTGACAGCTCTAGGGTTGCTTAAGAAACTCTTGTGCTCTTTGGTGGCCGAGAAGGAACACATGCTTTGGAGGCAAGCAAGTTTGGGTTCTAATCCCATCCCTTCATTTCCTAGTTTCGTGTACTCGTATGGGTGACTGAACCTCTCCAAGCCTCAGTTTCCTTCTGTGTAAAATGGGTAGTCTGTATTAGCCACATAGGTCTATATGTATTGACAAAGAAAGAGGTCCATGATCTATTTACTTTGAGTGAAAATAATTTGTATACTATTTTCTACTAGTGAAAATAATTTGTGTACTATTTTCTACTAATGAAAATATGGTGGTATATTACAAGCAATAAATATATATATACAAACATACATATATATAAATGTATACATACCTATATACATGTCAAAATTCTCAAGGAATATATATCAAACTCTTCACAGCTATGGGGCAGAATGGGAAGATTACTGGAGAATATTGGGGTATTGGTTTTTATACTCTACATACTTATTTATTGTTTTAGTATTTTGCTACATTTATGGTTTTTACATAAAAGCATTTTATTTTTGCAAAACACATAAAAATAGCTGCCCAGCAGAGTTGGTGTGAGAATTAGAGATGAAGTGTGTTGAATGCCTGGCACCTAATGGGCCTTCAGTGAATGGCACCCAATAGTATGGCAGCCTTCTGCAAAGACCCTGGGAGTGGAGGAGGACCTATGACTTACTCACTTGTCTGCAACTTAAGCAGGCTGAATTCCTGGGGATATTTATCCTTTCGGGCTTCAGGCAGTGAGGTTTCAGAGGAGTGATCAGAATGTGAGGAGGAGGATTTCAGATCCAAATCTGCAGCAGGGCTGGAAAGGAAGCAGAAGGATTAGATTCTTCATTGTGCTTAAATTGGAAGTTAGAAGCTGATCTTACACTAGAATCCCCCTCATGTATGAGAACTAAGACTACTCCTCGATAAAAGTCCATGAGAATATAATTTATATATTCGCAATTTGAGGGGACTGAAATATATTCAAAAGGTGCATGCTTAAAAAATTTAGTGTCCAAAAGTTAAATATAGAATTATCGGGGAATTTCTCTGGTGGTCCAGTGGTTAAAAATCCACCTTCCAGTGCAGAGGACGTGGGTTCGATCTCTGATGAGGGAACTAAGATCCTACATGCTGTGGGGCAACTAAGCCGGTGTGACGCAACTAGAGAAGCGCATACACCGTAACAAAGAGCCCATGCGCTGCAATGAAAAAAAAGATCCTGCATGCTGCAACAAAGATCCAACTTGCTGCAACTAAGACCCAACGCAGCCAAATAAATAAATATTTTTTTAAAATTATCATATAACCCAGCAATTCCACTCCTGGCATATATCCAAAAGAACTGAAAACAGACCCTCAAACAGATACTTACACAAGAATAATGTCCATTGCACCATTACTCATAAGAGCCAAAAGGTGGAAATAACCCAAATGTCCACTGATAGATGAATGGATAAATAAAATGTAGCATATACATGCAGTGGAATATTATTCAGACATAAAAAGGAATGAAGATCTGATATATTCTACAACTTGGAAGAATCTTGAAAACATTATGCTAAGTGAAATAAGCCAAACACAAAAGGACAAATATTGTCTTATTCCACTTATATGAAATATCTAGAATAGGTAAATTCATAGAGACAGAAAGTAGATTAGATTAGAGTACCAGGAAATGGGGAGAGGGGAGAATGGAGAATCATTGCTTAATGGGCACAGAGTTTTCTGTTTGGGGTGATGAAAATGTTTTGAAAATAGTTAGTAGTGATAGGTGCACAACAGTGTGAGTATAACTTAATGCCACTGAATTGTGCACGTAAAGTGGATAAAGTGGCAAACGTTCTGTTACATATTTTTTACCACAATTTTTAAAAAAATGAATGATGCGAATTCCCTGGCAGTCCAGTGGTTCAGACTCTGTGCTCTCACTGCCGAGGGCCCGGGTTCAATCTCTGGTCAGGGAACTAAGATCCCACAAGCCACGCGGTGTGGCCAAATAAATAAATATAAAAATTAAAATTAAAAATGCGTGATATACTGATACATGTTACAACATGAATGAACCTTGAAAACATTAGGCTGAAAAAAAGAAGCCAGACACCAAAGACCAGATATTGGTGATTCCATTTATATGAAACATCCAGAACAGGTAAATCCATAGAGATAAAATATAGATTAGTGGTTTCCAGGGCTGGGGGGATAGGGGACATGGGGGTGACTGCTAAAGGGTACAGGATTCTTTTGGGGGTGACAAAAATGTTCTAAAATTGACTGTAGTAATGATTGCACAACTCTGTGAATACACTAAAAACCACTGACTTGTACACTTTAAACCAGTAAATTATATGGTATGTGAATTATGCTTCAAATAAAACTGTTACCAAAAAAGGTACATGTTCAATTAAACCATTGACTGGAAAGAAAAAATCAGTCAGTATAAAGAGAAGAGGCAGAAATAATCAAAAACAAACCTAGACTGAAATGGCTGTAATAACAGAGCATTATGTTTAGTGCCTAACTTCTTGGCAGTTAAAAAGGCCTACAGCAAACTATTGTGAGTGTCAACAGAAAAAGCAATCACTTCTGGTCTAAGTGGCCTTGCATTTGATAGATGGCCTTGGACAATGCTTTCAGATGTAGTTATCTGTTATCAAGTCATAGGATCTTTTTTCATAATATTACATCACCCTGATATTTGAATAGTTTCAAACCAACTTCATACTGATTGTCTTGTTTGCTCTACAAACATCCTGTGATATAGGTGGGGCAAATAGAATCACTTCCGTTTGCAAGGGAAATGGGCCCTCAAGGCAGCTAACGATAAAACACACCCCAGACAGACGCAGAGCTGGATCTCCAGGTTAAGTCTAGACTATGTTGCCTAAAAGTCATAAAGAACCCGAGTTCCATAACTCACAAGTCTTGTATAGCTCGATCTCTAGTTTGTTTTTTATTTATTTTATTATTATCATTATTATTTTTAATTTATTTTTGGCTGCGTTGGGTCTTCGTTGCTGCGCATGGGCTTTCTCTAGTTGCGGCAAGCAGGGGCTACTCTTCCTTGCGGTGCGCAGGCTTCTCACTGCAGTAGCTTCTCTTGTTGCGAAGCACAGGCTCTAGGCACACCGGCTTCAGTAGTTGTGGCGCGCGGGCTCAGTAGTTGCAGCTCGCTGTCTCTAGAGCACAGGCTCAGTAGTTGTGGCACATGGGCTTAGCTGCTCCGCAGCATGTGGGATCTTCCCGAACCAAGACTCGAACCCGTGTCTCCTGCATTGGCAGGCGGATTCTTTTCTTTTTTTAACATCTTTATTGGAGTATAATTGCTTTACAACGGTGTGTTAGTTCCTGCTGTATAACAAAGTGAATCAGCTATGCATATACATATATCCCCATATCTCCTCCCTCTTGTGTCTCCCTCCCACCCTCCCTATCCCACCCCTCTAGGTGGTCACAAAGCCCCGAGCTGATCTCCCTGTGCTATGCGGGGCTGCTTTCCACTAGCTATCTATTTTACATTTGGTAGTATATATAAGTCTATGCAAGCGGATTCTTAACCACTGCGCCACCAGGGAAGTCCTCGATCTCTAGTTTTTAATAAACATATCTACAGTAATAACTTTGAACTTTTGAAGTGTGCAGATAGAGCAAAAATGCAACAACTCAGAGTCCCCCTCCCAGTTCAAAATGTATGATAATTTTGACACTGGGGTGAAATATGTCTCTTCTAAATATTTTTTATATATTTGTGTTTGCCAAACAAACTGTGTAGAAAAGATTGCAAGGATAAAGGAGACTTTCCGAAAGAACTTTAGAAATATCCACCTACTTTGTTTTACGCAACAAACATTTATCTGAGTACATTTTGTGGCAGGCATTGTTCTAGACACTGGGGATCCAAACAGTCCCTACTCTCAGGAGCTTAGGATCAAGGGGAAGAGGACATGGACAGATAAACAGATGACTGTGGAAAAGTGGGTAAATGCAGAGCTGGAGAAAGCAGGTTTTGCAAAAAAATAGTATAATATGATATTAACTGTGAAAATAAATACATATTTCTATGCATAAGAAAGAAATCAATTTTTTCTCATGCATATAAAAAAATAAAATGTTGACATTGATTCTCTAAGAGATAAGATTATTGTGATTGTTATTTTTAATACTGCTTTTTATATTTTCAAAATTTTCTACAATGAACTTAAATTACTTAACAAAAATTGTTAGAAAAAGGTTTTCAAAACATTTGACCATAAAAGAAATATAAACAGAGCAAAGTACAGAATACTTTTTTTCTAAATACAGTTTTACAAATAATTTTAAGGTCAACATCCAGGAGAAGAAATAAAGCATGGCCAGCCCTTTCCTCCCACTCCCCAAAAACCATCTGTGTGTCCCTTTCCCAGAGAGGTAACCACTATCCTGACTCTGACTGTTATGGTAATCATTTCTTTGATTTTCTTTAAGATTTACCACCTGTGTATGTATGTATGTATTCCCAAAAAACATGTAGTTTAATTTCACCTTCATAATAGTCAGCACTTGCACAGCCTGTATTGTATGCCAGGGAATCTTCTAATCTCTTTACAGTATATGTATTACCTCATTTAATCCTCACAACTGTGAAGTATTACCCCCATTTTGCAGATAAGAAAGCTTCACCAGGGAGGTGAAGTAATTCACTCAGATGCCAAGTGACAGAGTAAGATTTGAACCCAGTCTGGTTCCAGAATCCATGCTCTTGCCAAATATGTCACACTACCTCTCAGACTGTTGGCCCCCTGGTCAGAATTGACCCCAACATTTACAGCTCTTCCCTGGACCCTTACTTACTCTGGGTGAACAGACCCTCTGCCAGGGCAGAAAGGCCCACTGACGCTTAGACCTGTTTCAATAGAAGATGAGGGGCTGACACTTCTGCCAGAGGACATTATGTTGGCAAAGCATCCCTTCGATTCCAGAAAATCATTGAGTTTAGTACCTGCAACACATAGATATCACCATTTGATTACATTCATGAAAATACCTCCCACTTCATCTTATTCCCTAGATGATTTCTTTTTAAAAAATAACATTTGTGGGAGTTCCCTGGCAGTCCAGTGGTTAGGACTCAGCACTTTTACCGCCATGGCCCGGGGTCAATCCCTGGTCAGGGAACTAAGATCCCACAGGCTGCATGGTGTAGCCAAAAAAAGAAAAGTTTGAGCATTTACTGTATACTTGAGATTGTGTTAACGTCTTCACACATTATCTCATTTAATTCTCATAACAACGCACAGACAGAAGTATTACTTATCCTTCCATTTTACAGATGAGAAAACTGAGGCTCAGAATGTTGAGCAACCAAGACCACACAGAAAATAAACATGTTGGCCCAGGTTGGATCACAGATCCTGTAACACTAAAGTCTAAAAATGCTAACTTCTGTGTTAGATTGCTTGCCCCCCGGCCACATAGTTCACCTACTCTAACTAAACTAAGTGGAAGAAAGAAGGTCTGAATTGAGCTATATATCACTGTACATTGTATTGAGCATCTCAAGAAAATTCCCCAAAGGATTTATTCATAGAAAGACTAGCGAGTTTAGCTGGTGATCACAATCCAAAGAACTGTCTTCAGAACTTCTATGGGTTCCCCTCCCACTGCAGTGTCATCATTCTTTTATATCACATCTTCCCCACCAGACTGTGTCTTATTCATCTTAGTAGCACTCGGAGCAGTGCTTGGCACAAATAGATATTCAATAAATGTTTGAGTGAATAAATGGCAAAGCATTATAACTCCCCAACCACCCACAATTACAAGTCCTGAAACCCAAGGAAAGTCAGATAGAGAAGCACACCCACTGTCTTCACTCTGCTGTACAATGACTCCTATGCGAAAGTCAATCTGTTCTCTCATCATTTTATATAGGTGTGTGCGTTGTCCGGTCACTTAAAAAAAATCAGATGACTGGATATTGCACTTCTTTATGCACACCTTCAGAGAGCACAGATGCTCCATAGATAAAATGTAAGCTCTCGGTTATAGGAAAATTTTAAGAAACAAGAGTCGGACTTCTCTGACTGTGGAGTACATTTTTAGACTGACTGCTGTTCCACCTACACAGTATCATGATTCACATGTATGTGGCATATGCCAGGCACCTGGGCAAATTCCCACCATCTGTCAGAGGAACTGACCCTTAGCCAATTCTTTATTCGTTTCCTATCAACGCCCTCTCAAATTCATCTATCAAGTGAATCATATTTTTTCCACCTTTGTCAAGTCCCAACCCTACCACCAAACCCTTTACTCTTAAGAGGACTTTGCCTGTGACTCTACAAAGTTTAAAGGCCAGCTGAGCTACTTCCTCCCCTCACAATACCCACATCCTGGAGTTTCTCACGGTAAGGACTGTTGCATACAGAGTTAACAAAAAAAAAAAGAGGGGGTTGGGGAAAGGAAGATAAAAACAAAAACAAAATAACAAAAAATATAATAAATAATTAAAAAATACAGATTCCCAAATCCCATTACAGACCCATCAAACTGGAATCTCACATGGTGAAGCCTGGGAACCCACATTTTTAATAAGTCTCCCTCTACCTCTTAGGCTCATGCGTGGCAGTGAACTTCCTCCTCTTCAAGCCCAGTTCCATCACTGCCCTGCATTCTATCCTGTCCCTCTTCCTGACTCCCTATATGTGTCCAGTCATGAAAATCACCTTGAGGCACTTGTTCAACATGCAGATTCCAGGGCTCTGACCCAGACCTACAGGGGACAACCCGAGAATCAGTATGTTTAAGAAGCACCTCAGGGGACTTCCCTGGTGGCACAGTGGATAAGACTCTGCGCTCCCAATGCAGGGGGTCCAGGTTCAATCCCTGGTCAGGGAACTAGATCCCACATGCATCCCACCACTAAGAGTCCGCATGCCACAACTAAGGAGACTGCATGGCCCAACCAAGACCCGGTGCAACCAAATAAATAAATAGATATTTTAAAAAATAAAAAGAAGCACCTCAGGTGATTCTCAGAGCCAGCCAAGTGTGGGAAGAACTGCTCTGGAACATGCACAGAGCCTAGAGCAGCCCTCGGTACATGAGGGCCAACTGGTTGCTTGAGGGGTGAGTAGCTGGGATGCAGTGGAGCCCAGTGGAGGGCAAAGCTGTGAAGAGAGAGCACAGGTCCGCAGCAGCCCCGGACACGGAATCACAAATGTGGTGTCAATGAATATAACACAGACCACACTCTCTGACCACAATGCAATACTATTAGAAATCCATAATAAAAAGACAGCCAAAAAACATCCATAAGCTTGGAAACTCAAACCACACCTCTAAATATTTCATATGATAGAAGAAAACTCAAACCACACCTCTAAATATTTCATATGATAGAAGAAAATGGAACTCATGAGGTACTTAATGATCAATGACATATGTACAATATATCAAAACTGTGGGATTCAACTAAAGCAGTAATTAGAACCTAGAACCTTAAATGCATAAACTGTATTTTACTGAATGTAAGACATTGTAATAATATTACTATTCTATGTACCACAAAGAACAGAGGCTGCCAATTAAATTATGACACATGCTTTATCACTTAGGACTTTTATTTAATACTTATTGAAGCACCACTTCAGACTTACTTAGATATAGATTTTAATCACATATCACTCATGTGCATATTTAAAGAAGGAAAATATAAGCAAAATTAATTGGTTAAGGCATTCTTAAACCTCTCATTCAAAAGTCTGATTACTGAATCGCTTTTCAACTCAACCCCTAATGGTCACATTTTCCACCTAAATTGACCTCACACCTGCATTATTCAGTGCTCATCTAGCAAAGTTTATGACAACTACTTAACATGGGCTACTGGGCCCACAGCACTGGTAAGACCAATCCAATTTCAGAGACACAAACTGTGAAAAATATCTATCTTACAAGTAACAGATTATAGTGTTAAAAAACAAAGATTCCAAAATTAATGACCTAAGCTTTCAATTCAAGGAATAAGGGGAAAAAAGGCAAACATCTCAAAATGATAAGGAAAGAAATCATAAAATAAAAGCAGAAATGAATGAAATAAAGAAGATTATCAGAATTATGGCTTCGTGGAAAAACTAATAATGTAGATAAAGTTCAAGAAAAAAATCTTAATACAAGCAAACAGTATAAGAAATGAAAGAGAAGCCATAATTACAAATAAAATAGAAATAACTTTACCCATAAAGAAATTGAGTACGAGAAATATCAAATAACTTGCTCAAGGTTACAGAGCAATGGAGTATAATTTATAAAACGTAGTTTAATGTTACTGTCACAAACCCTGACAGATAAATCAATAGAACAAATAGCAAATGTAGATAGAATAAAATTTTATGTGATAACAGTGGCATCTTATCTCAGTGAAGAAAGGATAGATCATTCAAAAAAGATTGCTGGAAGAACTAATTAATCATTTGGCATGAAAATAAAACTAAATCTCTCTTATCCCAAAATAAATTCTAAATGAATTATAAATTTGAATGTAAAAATTTAAAGATATACCTGAAAAATGATAAGTGAATGTTTACATAATGTCAGAGTGGGGAAGTTATTTCTAAGAAAGATATCGAATACAGGCAAAATAAAAGAAAGATGCATAGATTTAAATACATATACATTTAAAACTTCCATAGCAAACTCTAAACTGGGAGGAAATTTATAACATACATGATAAGAAAAAGAGTTAATAATCATGACAAAGTATGAGTTTTTTACAATGTGTAAGATGAAAATAGCCTATGTACGTTTGGAAAAAAAGTTCATCCTTACATTAGTGAAAGAGCTGAACTTAAAATGAGATACTATTATTCACTATCACTTTGCAAATACCCACAGCTGGCACAGCTTGGAGAAATGGCATTCTTGTACACTGCTGCTGAAAATATCTCCATCTCACTGAAGAGCAATTTGGCCATTTATGTCCTCCAAAGCCTATGAGAGGTGCCCTTTTCATCCAAGGTTCTACTTCTAGAAACACATCTATGAAAAAGGTGTGAAATGTATGTATAAGGATGCAGAAGGGACCCACACATGTAGAGAAAAAATAAGATCAAGGGCAGAGATGTCTTCTAGGTTGAGACCTGTAGGTCAGTTCTGAGTTACTTATCATAGCATTTACTTATGATAGTATTTGCCCAGAGGTTTTAACAGGGGTTGCCTTTTCATAGCCCGGAAATATTTTACGTTGTATATTGTATCGGCCACTAGAGGACAGGAGAGCTCATCAAAGCAGGGATTGGCTGCTAGGGATGGTATCAGAGGGGGCCCCTCACAAGATTTTTGGGTTTGTTTTTTTATTTGCGGGGCAAAATGTAAATGTATTATGCAACCTTGAGTAGCATGCAGTGAAATCACATCTACAAATGTAGCCTACTTCTTTGTTTGCTTAAGAAGTTTTGTGCTGGCAACACTCTAGAAAGTGGCCTGTGGTTGCTATAAGAGCAGACTTGTCTGACCGGCCAGGGCGGGAAGAGCAGTGGCTCTGCTCAAATGACACATTCTCCAGACCCAACTGACTTCCGGGTCTTCCCAGTAGTAATTCAGCCTCAAACATGACCTAGAGACACTTAAGCATGACCTCAGGCTGCCCCTCCACATCTCCTCAGGTAGGAGAAGAGGACTGGAAATGCAAGTCTGAACCCACCCATTCTGATACTGATGTTCCCACTGTGTAGAGTAACACTGAATTACTTTCAGCAAGTCAATGACCTGTTGTGCCCAGCTCCCAATGTGTATCCCACCTCTCTATATAGCACTGTAGGCTGGGGTGAGGCACTGTAACCTAAGGAATGTCTTTCTCGAAAGGGTCACCATTCATCTTGATAATTGTTACTCAAATGCAATAAAAATCCAGTGAGCCATAAGATAGAAAATCCTAACAAGTCGCTAAGACTTTATGAAATACGAAAAGATGGTCCAACCTTAAGGACCAAGAGAAGGTTCTGATGACTAGAAAGGAATCAGAAAAGTAAAAGAAGAAGTTTAGAAGAAAGTCTGTTTCTGGGACTTCCCTGGTGGTGCAGTGCTTAAGAATCTGCCTGCTAATGCAGGGGACACAGGTTCGAGCCCTGCTCTGGGAAGATCCCACATGCCGTGGAGCAACTAAGCCTGTGTGCCACATCTTCTGAAGCCCGCATGCCTAGAGCCCGTGCTCCGCAACAAGAGAAGCCACTGCAATGAGAAGCCCACACATCACAGCAAAGAATAGCCCCCCGCTCACCACAACTAGAGAAAGCCCGCACGCAACAACGAAGACCAAACACGGCCAAAAATTAATTAACTAATTTTTTTTTAAAAGATAGAAAGTCTGTTTCTTCGGTAACATCTGTGGAATTCACGATAATTATTTCCATTTCTTTAGGCAGGAATAACACCTTACATAACCAAGGCTCTTTCACACAACTGTCATCTCAGCAGATTTACACCATAGCACTGTCTGGTGGGGAGAAAATAATACAGCAAGCCAAGTTAGCTTAATGTGGATACTCTTTAACCAAACACTCAGTTTCCCATCCCTGCTTATCTGCTCAACAAACAAACTAAAGATCTAGGATGGTGGTTTTTAACCCTTTTTTGGATCACAGACGCCCCCCAAAATTAATGAAAGCAGTGGGCCCTCTCTGCTGGAAAAATGCATATATCCCCACAGTTATGCATTCATCCTCAGCTGGTTCATGGAGCCCCTTTCCTTCCTGAAACCCGTGGGCTCCATGTGAAGCTGAGCTCAGATGTGGTCTCCTGAGTAGACACACCTACCCAGCAGAAAAAGAAGCCATGGATCTTTGGTTAATGTGATCTGGAGATCTCAGATGCTGGTGCTCTTCCAGTACCCCTAACTCAGAAACCTGAAGCCCCTCCACCCACCCTTAAAACAGCAGGTCCCTCCTTTATCCCTGGTCAACCTGAAAAATGCAGAAAGGTCTGGAGCTTAAAGCTAGAATCCCAGAACCTTTTTCTCCTTGCTTAACTAGCCACGTTGGGCAAAGAATGGCTCAAACTCCTACTGCTCTACTGGCGCCCGCTTGTAGGCGGGTAGTAAATCATACCTCCATCCTCTCCCAGCACTTACAAATTAAGAGATTACAGACCTGGAATACAGGAGACCAGAGACCAAGCTCAGATCTGATGGGGCAGAGAGAGAGCATTCTACAATCCCTTTTTGCAGCATGAAGGCCACCCACCTATATGTACTCACTCAGAGGCTTTCTGAGAGACTGTGGCTGTTCTGCTCCATGGCACTGTTCTCTGAAGGCAAATGCACTCCCAAACATCCTCCTCAGCCTTAGAACCCATCATGCCATCCATTATTTAATTTAAACCTTTCATTAAAGTGTTCATAATTTCCACCTGAGTTGTCCCATCCAATAAACAATACCACAAATCTAATATATGAGCAAAGAAAAAAAAAGAAGAAGAAGAAAGGGCCTGGGCTTTGTAGACCATAAGACTCATGTCAAATCCCAGTTTCATCATTTATTGACTGAAGCACTGGGCAGGTCAAACCTCTGGCCCCCATTACTCTTTGTAATATGCCTCTTGGCTGTTAGGAGATCCGGGGAGGTCATTATGAAAGCTCTGCTTTGATGCTGCTCTCTGCCTTATCAGATCTTGGGTTTGATGCTGCTCTCTGCCTTATCAGATCTTTGGTTAATACAGACAGTATTAATACAAGTAGTTCTTTTTACATGCTCCCAAACTAGCCTCCTTTTAAACTTCAACAACGCCTTCTTGGGCTTCCCTGGTGGTGCAGTGGTTAAGAATCCACCTGCCAATGCAGGGGACATGGGTTCAAGCCCTGGCCCGGGAAGATCCCACATGCCGCACAGCAACTAAGCCTGTGCGCCACAACTACTGAAGCCCGCGGACCTAGAGCCTGTGCTCCGCAACAAGAGAAGCCACCGCAATGAGAAGCCCGCGCACTGCAATGAAGAGGAAGCCCCGCTCACCACAACTAGAGAAAGCCCACGCGGCAACGAAGACCCAACGCAGCCAAAAATCAATAAGTAAAATAAATAAATAAATTTTTTTAAAAATGCCTTCTCACTCTAGTGTACTTGGATAGGGCAACCAAATCCCACCCAGCCCTCCTGATTTCTTAAACTCAACTGTATCTCCGCTCTCCTGTGGTCATGCCAGAGTCTCCTTTCTCTTGAACCTTCTCCAGCTCACTGCTGCAGATCGCTGTGTAGATGGTGGGGAGTCGACAGCCCCGTGGACAGTTTCCAGCGTCCATGCACGCAGTTATGCACGTGTCGGCTTTAAATATTAAAAGCAACCTGGAGACAAAGAAAAGACCTTTGTAAGAAAGGCATCAGTCAAAAAAACAGAAACTCCACGGGCCACTGAAAGTCAAGCAGGCAGGGTTGGCCTCTTAATGAGAGCTTCCCTCCTTCCCCCTGATTGGGCGTTTCGCGGTTTGGATGCCCGCCGAGCTCCCCTGGGCTCTCGCCCCGCCCACCGACATGGGCCTTCCACCCCTTCCCCCAGGGGAGGCCTGGCTCTACGCTCGGAGACCTCCAAGGAGGATGCAGCCGACATCAACGCGCCAACCCCAACCGGCAGCCGAACTGTCGAACGCCAGGCCGAGGAACCAAGAGCCAAGGGCAAGAGGGACGCCGCCGCCACCTGCTCCTCCAGCGGCGGCGCGTTCTGGGGTTGCCAGGACACCTGCCCAGCAACGCGAGGTCGCCGCCTCCGGCCAGGCTGGGCTTCCCGGTCCTCCTCCCTCTGTATCCCGGGGCTCTTTGGGCCTCCGCACGTGACGGAGTCATTTGAAGGGGCAGAACTAGAGTCTCCAGCCTTGGTGGGGCGTCGTGGGCAAGGACCGCTGGAAAAGCGGCTTAGTGTTTCTGGATTTTTTTTTCTTTTCTTTTTAAGAGTTGTGGTTCTTCTCCAGGCAATTTTCATTATCGGAACTGTAGCCCCTGGTGGCAGTAAAGGATAAGCCCTCCACAGAGCTTGCAGATGCCCGCTTATAATTGGCATGGATTAGACAAGATCACCTGCCACTTCAGAGCGCCTTTTCTGGGCCAGGCTCCCTGGTGGATGTTATCTTCCTTAAGCAGCCAGCTGCATTTTTCAAAATAGAAAGCTGAATTTGAGCAAGGGCTTGCTCAAGGTCACCCAGAAAACTGAGATTCATTTCCAAGTTTTCTTATTCCAAATCTACCACTCTCTCCATCATACCAATTTAAACTTATCTTACTAATACTTACCAGCATGTCATCAATCGTGCAGGCAAAGCTTTTCTCCAAGTCTGGTTTAAGTCCCTCAATTCAAATTCTGGCCTAATTTCTCCCTTGGTGAAGTGAAATAATATATATATTAGACTGTGTTTTTATTTTTAATAATCTTTTTAGTGACTATAAGAAAATTTTTTTACTGATTATTACAAAAAAGTGGTCATTGTAGAAATCTTGAAAAATATTTAAAAATATTGTTAATACTCATAATCCCACAATCTAGATAAAATACTTTTTTCTGGATATCTATTTCTGTATAACAAATTGCCCCCAAAGTGCTTTAAACAACAACAATCATTATTATCTCCTGATTCTGGGGGTTGGTTAGGCTAAGCTAGGCTATTTCCATTTGGGGTCATGTGGTTGCAGTCAGAAGGTGGCTGGAACTTTCTCACTCATATGTCTGGTGACTTGTGTTGACCATAAACTGGGACCTCAGCTGGGGCTTTAGCCATATCACCTACGCATGGCTTTTCCATGTACTTCTTCACAGCATGGCGTCTGGGTTCCAAATAGGAGCATCCCAGGAGAATCAGGCAGAAGCATCCATAGCCATGGATGTAAGGAGAGGGAACTTTGACTACACCTCTCACTGGGAGAATCCAGGTCACATTGTATGAAGAGCCTAGGGGGTGGGGGACCTTGTTGTAACCATCTTAGAAAATACAACCTGCCACACCACTACTAATATTTAGGAGTTATTTTCTCCCTGTCCTTTTTTCTATGCACATAAGTGTTTCTGGTTTTGTTTTTGTTTCTGTTGGGGTTTTTTGTTTGTTTGTTTTTGGCTACAACGTGTGCGGCTTGCAGGATCTTAACCCCCCGACCTGGGTTGGTACCCAGGCTGGGGCAGTGAAAGCTCAGAGTCTTACTGGACCACCAGGGAATTCCCAACATATATGTTAACATAAGTGGAATTTAACTACATATACAACTTTCTAGAATGCTTTTTAAAATTTCACATTATATCCTGATGATTTCCTCTTATTAAAGTTTTTTTTTAAACCACATTTTATCTGTTTAATTATCCCATGGTAGAAGAGGTAACATTTCTAATAGAAGTGTTAGCTGGGCAACAGCGTAGTTATTAAAATGCTGTAATGCCAAGAAGGCAGAGATTTTTGTCTGTTTTGTTCACTGCTACATAGCAAGCACCTAGCACAGTGCCTAGCACATATAGACACTCAATAACCATTTGTTTAAAGAATGTATAAATGGGTGGATGGATTGTTGAGTTAAATGGCCTGAGCTGAGCTCCTCTCCTATCTGCATCCTCCTGGAAAGAAAGAGACCAGGCCTCTAACCTGCATCACCAGGTTTCAAAACATCAAGACCTGTTGGTCCGGGAATTGTGGGGCAGGCGGGTAGATCGCAGAGCCGGAACTCTCTCTCATCCTAGGGTCCTGCGTACTGCGGGCTCGTAAACTTTCCGTTACTCTGCAGATTTAAAGCCTCCCGGGCCACTATGCATTCATCCCTTGGGCAAGTTTTAGATGCTTCCTGCACCTGGCCGAGGTCTGGCAGGGCACGGGAGTCACCTAAGGGGTTCTCCAGGCGGCGGAGCCCCGGAAGCCTCCCACGTGCGCAGCTGGGCTGCCCGGGTTCGGCAGCAGAGGTGAGGGTTTGGGGTGCTCGATGCGCCCAGAAGCCCGAGACCTCCTGAAGCTCCCGGAAAAGCCTGCTGGTACAGCCTGGAGGGGGAGCACCATCCGGCAAGACGGGCTTCTCCAGGGTCTCCCACTGGCGTCTCCTCTTTTGGCTGCGCCCCCCAAACCAAGCACGTGGAGGTCACCGCGGGACCCGCGTGGGAAAAGAGGGTTGACGCAGGAAGTGGGGCCGATCCCGGGCCCCTGAAATCAACTTGACCTTCTTTCGGGCTGTAGGGCCCTCCTTGCTGCTCTGCAATCTGGGATCCTTCCGTGCAGTGCGCTGGGTATGAATCAGCCGGGGGGGAACTTGGGACTCCGCGGCCACCACTTGCACAAGTAGGGTTTACGTGTCTAAGTACGATGTTTTTCTGTTCTTGTTTTTGTTTTTGTTTTGAAATTGCTGTTTTTGAGGGTCACAAGTGGCTGCATATCGGCAGTTTCAGGATCCAACCTAATCGTAAAAGGCAAACGCTTCTAGCAGGTTCCATGGCGAGGTGAGAGGAAGGTGAGCTGGACCTTAGCCCCACCGACCCCTCTGCCCTGCGGAACCCCCCTTCGCGTTTACTGATTGGGGGCTCAGCTCTGAGAAGAGACAGCTGAGTGAGGCAGGTGGTGGAAGCAGGTGGACGCCGCGGGTGCTGCAGGCACCGAATCGGGAGGGTTCGGACTTTCTCGTTCTTGCTTGGCCTGCTGCGATCCCAGACCCTTTAGAGCACAGGGTGCGGCAGCTGTAAGAACTAGGTGTCCGGGGATTAGAGGAGACCAGGCAGCAGAGGGGGAGTGATATCAAATAAACGCTACTCCTGTTCCTTTCCGGTCTTAGCCGAACAGTGGCGAGAAACTTTGAGCCTAGAAGGATGGCATTGTTTGATAGCCGGCAGTCAGGGACACCGGTAAAAAGCCTGTTGTGTCTGGTAAACCTCAAGAGTTTCAACCTAAATTGGGGGGGTCTTAAACATTACCTCTCCCCCCAGCTGCACTGCAAACAGCTCAAGTATGGGAGCCTCTCTCTCTCTCTTCCCCAAAGTCGAGTCACCACAAACCCTCATTTGACATGTTGTCCCATAAGCAAACACCAGAGGGCAGTGTAATCCAGGACATGGGAAACAAAATGTGATGGGAGAGTCTCTACTGATGCCTTCAGGCGGAGGCATCACAAGCCTACAAAGCGGGCGCTGGCGAAATGGGTGTTGAGTGGATTACTGATGCACCACCGTCTTTGAAAACCTTCAGTGGTAGGCAGAGGGGCCTGGTAAAGATGGACGAGAGGAAGCATTAGTACCTCAGAACCTGTTACCACCACCAGCTCCCAAATACTCAAAGGGCCGCACCATCAGTTCAGGTCAGGAGACAGTTACCAAGCACCTCCTATGTGCCAGGCACTGTGCTAGGGGCAGGGATTCTAAGGTGAGTAAAACCCAGTCCCTTCCCCAGTTGAGCGCCGATGATGTGCCAATCTCTTTACATTCATTATCCCATTTAACTCTAACAATGGTAAAGGGTTGTAAGAATCATCCCCATTTTACAGATGATGAAAAACAGACTCAGAGGGCTTCCCTGGTGGCGCAGTGGTTGAGAGTCCGCCTGCCGATGCAGGGGACACGGGTTCGTGCCCTGGTCCAGGAAGATCCCACATGCCACGGAGCGGCTGGGCCCGTGAGCCATGGCCGCTGAGCCTGCGCGTCCGGAGCCTGTGCTCCGCAACGGGAGAGGCCACAACAGTGAGAGGCCCGCGTACCTCAAAAAAAAAACCAACAGACTCAGAGGGGTAAAGTACTAGTCCCATTAGTAACTGGCAAAGATGGAGTTTACACCAGCTCTCTCTAGATTCAGAGCCAGGGCCCTCACTACCGTAAGCATTCTTAGTATGTGCTCTTACAAGGTTGAGAGGATTAATGAATAAACACATGTAAAGTGCTTAGCATGACGTGCACACCTTAAGAAGCCAGTAAGTATGCACTTTTGTTAAGAGCATTCCCTTCTATAACTGATTTCTCTAACTATGAAGTACCAGCTCAAATCTGATGCAAGAGGAGCTAAACAGCATCCGACCTGTTCTGTTGGGGAAGGGGTGAGGAGAGAAAACTGTAGATGCAATTTTCACTTCTGCAAGTTGTTGAAGAGCCAGAGGCCTTTGGGAAGGGGTCAGGTCATCCCCCCTACCCCGCTCACCCTGCACTCTTGTGAGGAGGGCTGCTAAACCCCCTCATGTCCCACTCCCACTCAGGTGTTGAACCAGGACCAGGGACAAAGAGCCTTCTGAAGGACCAGCTTTAGGAAGCAAATAGGGAAGACTTCCTCCTGGGGTGGATGGGCTCCGCCACACAAACTCAAAGAAAAATGTAAAAATGGCTGGGTTAGTGAATCCAGGCAAATCTAGGAAATTCTCCCCAGGAAAAGGAGGGTGCAAGACAGAACTGGAGCAAATGTACACAGTAAACTCGGAAAATAAATTCAAGTTAGTGTTCAGAGGGACTTCCCTGGTGGCCCAGTGGTAAAGAATCCACCTTCCAATGCAGGGGACGCAGGTTTGATCCCTGGTTGGGCAACCAAGCCCATGTACCACAACTACTGAGCTTGCACACCTCAACGAGACAGCCCGCATGCCGCAAACTACAGAGCCCACGCGCCACAACTAGAGAGAGAAAACCTGCACGCCACAACTAGAGAGAAGCCCACGCGCGGCAACAAAGAGACCGCGTGCCGCAACTAAGACGCAACACAGCCAAAAACAAAATAAAGATGAAAATAAAGAAAATAAATATTTTTTAAAAGAATTTAGAAAACTCTTTAAAAAAAAAAAAGTTAGTGTTCAGAGACCAGTGTAAGGAAAAATACCCCAGCTGATGTTGTGATAAAGGTCATGTGATCCATTTTATAAAACATTAGGTGTGACAGAGAGGTCACCTAGCTCATGGTGGAAAAGCCAACTAGAAAATGGTACAGCCACAGCCCAAACTGGTGGTGAGATGGGGTGTCCTGCTCAGCTCTGCCCTCTTCTCCTTCAGGTCCACCTCCATGCTTTTTTTCCCTACAAGCTTAAGAATAAACAGACTTCCCCGAGAAAAAATGAAAACAAAAGCTGGGAGATGGGCTGACGTGGTCTGAGGAAGAAGGTAACCAAAGGTGGGAGGGTTGCTTTCTGCTTAGAGGATTGCCAGGGAGGGTCCAGGGCTTGGTCAGGTATCATAGTCCATTTGGTGGGACTCCTACCTTTACTAAATATCTGGGCTCAAGGAAAACAAGATACGTCCATTTTTTACTCAACACCAGATATCTGTTCTCCTTTCAAAATTGTAGTATGTTTATTGGTATTGATTTATGGAGGGCTTACCCTGCGCCAGGCATTGTGTCAGATTTTCACTCTCACTTACCCACATGACAGTTCTGTGTGATGGGTAATATTCTTCTTCCATTATCTCCAAATCTCAGCGCAGAGAAGTTAATTAACTTCCTCAAGGTCATAAGACCTTACAGAACCCAGCTCACACCAGGCATCTGCGTTTTGGAGGGCTGGTTCCCTGTGTTAATAACTGGTTAGAGTTAGGGAGCATCCCAGCTAATGGAGCCAAGACACATTCAGCAGAGTTCTGTCCTTAGAGCGCTCATTTTTTTCTTATTCTTTTCTTTTTTTTGCTGGTTTTATTTTTATTTTTTATACAATTTTTAAAGGTTACACTCCATTTACAGTTATTACAAAATATCAGCTATATTCCCCGTGTTGTACAATATGTCCTTGTAGCCTATCTTACACCCAATAGTTTGTACCTCTCACTGCCCTATCCCTATATTGCCCCCACACACTGATAACCACTAGTTTGTTCTCTGTATCTGTGAGTCTGCTTCTTTTTTGTTCTATTCACTATTGTCATATTTTTTTAGATTCTTTTATTGCTCCATTGACCCAATGTGACCATAAGCCCAGGTAGACCCCAAAACTGGACATCTAGACCCTGTTAGGAATCAAACTTATACTCCCTGGAAACCTCTCAGACATTGGCAACACTGAACAAAGACAGCAGAAAGGCCCAGTGCTCACCAGAGGCATAGGGGATGTGTGTGTGTGCGTGTGTGTGAGCGTGCGTGTGTGCACTGCTCCTTTCCCACCACCCATCTGAGGGAGCTGCAGCTGCAGTATTCCTTTCCTCTCATCCACCTCATTCTTCTTGGAGGCCTTTCCCCACTTGCTCTATCCTCAGATCCCACCACCACTTCCTTCCTTACTCATATGTCAGCCACCTACTTCACTTACCCTTTTTCTCTCTGCTTCTGCATTTTGGTCTTTGTATGAGTCAGCTATTGCCACAATAATGCTCCGTAACAAACTTCCCCCAAACACAGTGACCTACAACAAGCATATATTCTTATCACTCATGGGTCTAGAAGTCAGCTAAGATCAATCTACTTCAGGTTCAGGTCAGCCTGGCTCCAGGGTGTCCCTTAGATTCAGATTCACTCCACAGGATTTGTCTCATTCTCCTGAAATCAGCAGGAGGCATCCTGATGAACATCCCCAAGGCATGTTCTTCTCATGTCAAATAGCATAAGCACAAGAGGGGTTGAGTGAATTGGCACACTTTACCTTCCACCCATATTCTGTTGGCCAAAGCAAATTATAATACATGGGAAAACTCAAAACCATTGAAGTGGGGACATGTTCTCCATCCACACCAGCGGGGGATAATACAAAGTCCCATGGTACAGGGTGTGGATGTATAATTCAAGTACAGGGAGGGTCTGATGAATTGAGAATGATCATTTCATCCAGTGAATTTCACGTCCATCCTCAAGAGTTCCACCAAAACAGCCATGAGGTTAGGAGGCTGTTGGTCCTTGTTACCGTACAAGTGAAGGGAAAAACATCTTCCTCTCCAGTCATCTCCAATGCCTATAACAAACTGTGGTCCACTTTTCTGACACCTGTACTGCTCACTGGTTCACTCTATGGGGCTTTGGAAAGAGTAAGGCCTTGGCTGCAGGACTGCCCACTTCCTCCAAACCAGCGTGCTCATGATGCTCATGCTCTGAAGTAGGGAATGGACATGTCCTCTCATCACACTTCCATCTTTTCAAATTCCTATCCTGCTTTTTTGTTTTCCAGAAACATTCTAAACCAGATGTGCCTTTCTCCCGGATGAAACAGGCCTTGAAGAGTTCCAGATGTTCCTTCCTCAGCTAAACAGGATTCAGATTTAGGGAAGGGGTCAGGGCAGGAAAGAGGTAGAGCTGCATACTTAACACATTTTTCTTTTAAACAGACACTCTTGGATACAAAGCCCTCAGATTCAGAAAGCAAGTCTTTCAGAGCAGAGGAAGAAACATTCAGAAATCATCATTATTGGAAGGCAGCATCCTTCAAACATGACTTAGATTTATTCTAAAAGATGGCGTTCGTATCACCGATGAGCACGTAACAAAATCCACTTATTACTGAGGCAGGCAAGGGAAATTAACTGTGAAGTTGGCAGCTCCTATTACACTGGAGGCCGTGATCTGACACTGAGACATCAGCTGCATAGCAGTTTCTCATGGTGACGACAGAAAATCAGAAAAATCCATGAGAACAGTCTTCGAGGCACCATTGCTGGCTGGGGACTGTCATCACACAGGTGGACATTAATAAACTTACACCAAATGAAAAGAAATGGGAAACACATGGTGTCTGGTCTCAGGGCCACAGCCAGTCCACTTCATATTGAAAGTCCACGGACATATAGGAGATCCCTGGAGTGGTCAAATTTATAGAGAAAGAAAGTAGAATGGTGGTAATGGGGGCTGGGGGTCGGGGGATGGGGTGCTGTTCTTTAATGGGTATAGAGTTTCAGCGTGGGATGGTGAAAAAGTTCTGGAGACAGATGGTGGTGATGGTTGCACAACAATGTAACTGTACTTGAGAATGGTTAAAATGGTAGATGTTACATAATGTATATTTTACAATAAAAATAAATGTTTTTAAAGCCCATGACCACTGGAAAATCCATCTAGCAGTTCACCTAAGTGCACCTATGTTATACTTCAGTGACTTTTAATTTTTTTTAAATTTTTTACACAATTTTTAAAGGTTACTTTATAGTTACTACAAAATATTGGCTATGTTCTCCGTGTTGCACAGTGCATCCTTGAGCCTATCTTATACCCAACAGTTTGTACCTTCCACTGCCCCACCCCTATATTGCCCCCCCACCTCCCTACTGCTAACCACTAGTTTATGGTCTATATCGTCAATGACTTTTATATATATGTATATGTGTGTTTGTGTGTATATATATTATATATATATATATATATATATATATATATTTTTTTTTTTTTTTTTTTAATTTTGGCTGCATCGCCTGGCTTGTGAGATCTTAGTTCCCTGACCAGGGATCGAACCCGAGCCACGGCAGTGAAAACGCCAAGTCCTAACCACCGGACCACCAAGGAATTCCCTTCAATGACTTTTTTAAACAGCAGAGAAATACGAGAATGAGAGATAGAAATAAGTGCAGTGAAGACAATGAAATCAGGTAAAACAACAGAGAATGAAGGAGAGAGAGGCAGGACTCAGGACACAGGGCTTGCTAAGGCTATGCAATGGATTTCGTTCTCTCTCCTAAGAACATCAGGAAGCAATTTTATACTTTTTTTTTTTCTGGGAGAAATTAGATTGAAATTCAAGTACTTAGTGCAGCATGCCAAACAGTTACTGCTCAATATATTTATCTATTATATCAAAGAGGACAATATTAACTCATCCAGGATAAATCAAAGCCTTCTCATTTATAATTGAAATTCCATTTCAGCAAAATTCAAGGGCTTTTTGCTTAGGTATTTTATTTATTCCATTTTTAGTATCTTTTTTAAAAATCTGGGGTTTTTTACAGGGGACGGTTTGGCCACACCACTTGGCTTGTGGGATCCTAGCTCCCCGACCAGGGATCAAATCCAGGCCCTTGGCAGTGAAAGTGCTGAGTCCTAACCACTGGTCTGCCAGGGAAGGAATTCCCTAAAAAATCTGGTCACAAAGTTTTGCATGAAAAACAAATGTGATCAATCTTTATTAAAAGCTAAATTAAAATATTGATATATATATGTGTGTATATACATTTATACATGTCTATGTATGTGTATGTACGTGTGTGTGTGAAAGAAAACAATTTTCCTTAAAATAAAATTATACGCAATTTTTTTTTAAGTTCATGAGCATAAACTGCTGGATTTTGGCTTTGACTTAGGGCTCAGCAAAAATCAGGCCCAGGTCTTAACTTTGGGGACTGGAAAGGTCAGCAAAAAGTTTGGAGTGAGACCCCAAGGAAGCCAGCCTTGAACCACCATTCAGGG
Source organism: Mesoplodon mirus (assembly GCF_964341445.2). Lineage (NCBI taxonomy): Eukaryota > Metazoa > Chordata > Mammalia > Artiodactyla > Ziphiidae > Mesoplodon > Mesoplodon mirus. Next base: position 76,076,072 of record NC_138988.1, on the reverse strand, counting down.
AAAGACCGTTCTCATGACCGCCCTACTCCAAGTTTCCTTGCTTCTCCTCTGTGTTCTGCAACTCACCCCTCTGCCCTGTCATAATCTGGACTCTTTTCCAGAGTTAATACTGTCTGGGGAAAAGAAAACATCAAGTGTCTCTCAGGCATCAATATTTCTGCAAGACTGCTCTGAAGTCATTACTGACTTTCAGTCTGCCAAGTGCCTTCTAATACCTTTAATTTATCATCCCCAAAGTCCCCTGCTCGGGGAAGGGTAACATCATCATCCACAGAACTGACAGCCAGACTGAGATAATTGGTCCATTATCTATTAGCCTGTCATTGAGGACAAGAAGGAGAGACACAGAGAGAGAGAGCGCTGACCATGCTTCTGGGGACACTGTTTTAATTCCTCAGGCTCCTGGCTGCTCCTTCCACTTTTACCACTATTTAAAGATGAAAGAAAAGATACTCAGCTGAAGACCCTTCTGATTCCTGGAAGGTATATCCTAGGGAGTATCTTTTTTTTTTTTTTTTTTTTGCGGTACACGGGCCTCTCACTGTTGTGGCCTCTCCCGTTGCAGAGCACAGGCTCCGGACGCGCAGGCTCAGCGGCCATGGCTCACGGACCCAGCCGCTCCGCGGCATGTGGGATCTTCCCACACCAGGGCACGAACCCGTGTCCCCTGCATCGGCAGGCAGACTCTCAACCACTGCGCCACCAAGGGAAGCCCATAGGGAGTATCTTTTAACCCACATCCCAAGAGGGCACCATAACACCCTAAAGTTTGCTAGAATCTGGGAGGGATAAATTAGGAATTTGAAATTAACAGATACACACTACTATATATAAAATAAACAAGGACCTACCATATAGCACAGGGAACTGTATTCAATATCTTGTGATAACCTATAATGGAAAAGAATCTGAAAAAGGATAGATATATGTACATATATAACTGAATCACTTTGTTGTACACCTGAAACATTGTAAATCAACTATACTTTAATAAATAATAATAAAGTAGAATTAAAAAGTTTGCTGGAATCTGTCCCATGGATGGGGGGAGCTTGGAAGAAGAAGGAAAGAAGAAAGGGGGAAACTCAAGGTGTCAGTTTCATGGGTCACATTTCTCAAGCCCTCTGGATGAGCTTTTCAGTCCTAACTTCCATAAAACACAAGTACTTGTCTCTTTAAGGAAAACCTAACCCTGCCAAGAGGTGGAACAGTGGCCAGCAAAGCTTCCGAATCAAGAGTCTTCCTTGATGTCCAAACTCGGGGCAGGGTGTGTGCCCACCAGCGTTGATCACTTTTTATATCCATGTGCTCATCTGTCTGTGTTCCTGCACCCCTCAACCCCCAACCCTGACTGTCAGCTCCCTGAGTACAAGGACTCTATTGGCCTTGCCTGGCATGAAGTAACTGTTCCATAAGTATCTGTGGAACTGAACTGAATTTACATATTCTCCTTATCACATCAACCAAGTAGAGTATGCTCTTTTTTTGCCAGCATTTCGAAAGTTTCTGGGGATGTTTCCAAATAATTAAAGTTGTTCCCATTAGGCCTCAAAACTTGTTATCGTAACACTTTCTAAAATGCTTTGAATATTTCCTTGACTTGTTAACAACATACAGCAAACGTAACGTAACCTTTCCTTGATGCCCTGGGTGTATCCATCGGCTTGTGAGTTTGGCTGCTCTAAGAGAGATTTAAAACAGCTTCGACAGGAGAGCTAGTTTCTCTCACATGTAACAATGCAGGAATGAACAGTCCAGGGCACCCGTGGTGACTCCACAGAGTTGGAGACCCAAGCTCTTTACATCTTTTGCTATAATCCCTGGGTGTTTCCCTGTCCCCTGAGACCGCATCCCAGCCCATGGAGAGGAAAGGCAGAAGGGCAGAGCTTCTATGACCTGGTACATCTCACTTCTGCTCCTGGTCCAAGGGCTACATGGCCACACCTAGCAGTATAAGACCCAGCAGCATGGTCCATGGAAAAGCTGAGGGTTCTATTACTAAGATAGAGAAGGGGAAATTGAATAGCAGGGACAGCTTAGAGTGTCTGCCACAGTCATCTTTATAAATTGAATCATGCTACTCTACTGTGTTTGGTGGTTCCTGCAAGGACAGCTGAAATGTGCAGGACTGACTCCTAGTAAGGACCAGACCACTTGAGGTTACTGGTTCTCTGCTCCTCAGTCACCATCAGCCCACCAGTCTGCCTCCTGAGGTTATGCATGTGCTTGCTTCTAGTGGCCCCACTCCCTAATCTGCAGAGAATTAGAATACCAAATCCAAATATCAGAGCTTTTTAGAATTATATGTGCTAAACACACACACACACACAAACACACACACACACGCTCAGATGGGAGGTGAGTAGAGGTGGTTAATAAGCTAGGCCCTGGAGCCTGGTTGCGTGGGTTCAAATTCCTACTCTACCACTCACTGTCTGTGTGACCTTAACCAAGTCACTTAACCCCTCTCAGTTTCTTCATCTGTAAAATGGGAATACTAATAGTTACTTATTTCGCTGGGTTGTTATGAGGATTAAATAAGTTACTACATAGAAAGCATGTTACCTGGCATACAGTAAATGCCCAGTAAGGGAGAGCTACCATTATTAATATAAAATAAGTTACTGATTCCACAGACCAAGTGAGTGTGGCAAAGACACTCCTTTGAATTGAGCCTTTTGAGCTTTATGGCAGCACCTTCACTGCTCAGAGGCTCTCTTCCCTCACTCCCAGGCTCTGGCCTGTATCCCAGATGGCTAAAGCCGCTGGAAGCCAGAGGACCAGAGAAATGGAGTGTCAGTGTGAATTGGAATCAGCTTGAATTTTGATATGTTTTATCTCACTCACATCCTGCATGCATTTTTAATGGCATCTCAAAGATGGAGGGCAGTAAGCTGATAGCAAGTGCAAATTGCATTAATGTTGGGATTCCTAATGCTGTGTTTACTTTTCCACTCTCCAGACATCCTTACAGACAGACAGTGGCCCCATTTCAGGAAGGGATAATGGAAATCTGTGTTAATTTATTAAATACTTATTGCAGGAAGGGCTTCTCATCATATGTCTCTAGACCAAAGCCAGAGTGACTATCTCCATCCCTAAAAGCCAAAACGACAAGAAAGAAGGAAGCCACAGGAATTCTGACGCTCTCACGAGTAAGTTGATTTGATTCCCAGGAGGCACAGCCATCACAGGATGCCGGCCTTTGCGGCATGTGTTCTAGAAGCCAATACACTTCTGCATCTCCAAATCGCACATATAGGCAGGGGTCTGCCCATATACCTTTGCGAAAGGGAAAGGGGGTGATGACAAACTTACCTGTAGAATACACGCACAAAATACAAAACAAAGCAAAGAGGGAAGTTTCCTGATGATCTAGTGTCTAGGACTCAGTGCTTTCACTGCCGAGGCCTCTGTTCAACCCCTGGTCGGGGAACTGAGATGCTGCAAGCCATGTGGCACGGCCAAAATAAAAAAATAAAAATAAAAATAAATAAAAAAGCAAAGAGAAGTAAAACCAATATCAAAATAATGCACCTTGCTGGCAGAGCCATGTGCACAATACTTAGTAAGACACAGAGTCCCTGATTCTCACAGTGTAGTGCTGGTCTTTGTAACTGAAATTCTGATTAATCAGGGAATGCCAAAGCCTTAACATTTCCCATTTTGATGTGTTCCAAGGCACTGGAGAGCATTGTCTCATGTTATCCTATATCCTCTCTTTTTACATTTTATTTATTCATTTTTCAATAGGAAATGCATTTATATAGCTTGCAAAATCAAAAACTCTAAAAAAGTATACAAGGAAAGCCTCCCTCCCACTGCATCCCTCGTTGGGACAGACCCCACCTCCATCCACTCCTGGCAGAAACCACTGTTCTTCCTTACGTATATCCCTTCCAGAGCACTACAAGCAAATATGGATGTGTGGGTTTTTTCCATCCTTTGTACACAGTAGTAGCATACAATCACACTATTCTTTTCACTTTTGGAGATGTTTTCATAGCATTACATACAGAATTTCTTTAGTCCAGACTCTCTCAAGGAAGGAAAAAACACTCCACAGGAACCACTGCCCTTGGTCAACTCTGATAGGAGAATGGATTCTTTCTCTTTTTAATTGAAGTATAATTGACTTACAATATTGTGTTAGTTTCAGGTATACAGCAAAGTGCTTCAGTTATACATATACTTTTTCAGATTATTTTCCATTATAGATTATTATAAGATATTGAATAGAGTTCCCTGTGCTATACAGTAAATCCTTGTTGCTTACCTATTTTAGGTATAAGTTTGTTAATCCCATACTCCTAATTTATCCCTCCCCCCCTTTCCCCTTTGGTAACCGTAAGTTTGTTTTCTATATCTGTGAGTCTGTTTCTGTTTTGTATATAGACTAATTTGTATTATTTTTTGGATTCCACATATAAGTGGTATCATATAATACTTGTCTTTCTCTGTCTGACTTACTTCACCCAGTATAGTATTCTCTAGGTCCATCCATGTTGCTGCAAATGGCAATGTTTCATTCTTTTTTATGGCTGAGTAATATTCCATTGTCTACATACCACATCTTCTAAAAGACAAAAACTCTAATTCAAAAAGATACATGCACCCCAATGTTCACAGCAGCAGTATTTACAATAGCCAAGACATGGAAGCAACCCAAGTGCCCATCAACAGATGATTGGCTTGAGAATGCATTCTTAATTGTGCAGCCCCTGGGAAAGCTACCCAGACACTTCCCCCAGTGAGCACTGTTGGCTAGTCAAGCGCACTGCTGAGCCACAGGGCTGGGCTCCTTGACACACTCTCCGTATGTCTTACCTGCCCTTCCCTCCCCTCACAGCACCAAATCATCTCAGGCCCATGACACAACCCCATCACTCGCAACCACGCTTAAATGAAACTACTTAATCTTCAGCTTTTTTACAATACACAGGCTCTTCTTCTGAAATTAGAAAAATGTGTAATAAATACTACTTTTAAAAAAAATCAGGGCTTCCCTGGTGACGCAGTGGTTGAGAGTCCACCTGCCGATGCAGGGGACACGGGTTCGTGCCCCGGTCTGGGAAGATCCCACGTGCCGCGGAGCGGCTGGGCCCATGAGCCATGGCCGCTGAGCCTGCGCGTCCGGAGCCTGTGCTCCGCAAGAGGGCCACAACGGTGAGAGGCCCGCGTACCGCAAAAAAAAAAAAAAAAAGAAAAAAAATTCAGTATCTAAATGATGGTGCTCTGTTATACATGGCCTGTAAGTCTTGAGTTCTTTTCCCCACTGTCTAAAATGAATACCTGTAAATTCATCCTATTTCTGATGCATGTCACAGCCAGTTGCAAATATCAGAATGCTTTACCCCTAAAGAGTTCAGCATGCATATCATCAACTAGATTCAATATTGCTTTAGTTTTTTTAAATTATACACCATAAAATGTTTTTAATTGAAGTATAGTTGATTTACAATGTTGTGTTAATTTCTGCTATACAGCAAGGTGATTCAATTATACATATATATACTCTTTTTCATATTTTTTTCCATTATGGTTTATTACAGGATATTGAATATAGTTCCCTGTGCTGTACAGTAGGACCTTGTTGTTTATCCATTCTACATATACTAGTTTGCATCTGCTAATCCCAAACTCCCAATCTATCCCTCCCCCACTCCCCTCCCCCTTGGCAACCACAAGTCTGTTTTCTATGTCTGTGAGTCTGTTTCTGTTCACCATGAGATGTTTTGACATGAGTTTTGACAAACACCTACAATACCTCAGTTAGCCAAGGTAGTGATGTTGTACACTTTTCTATCTGCCAATCAGGTGAAGAATGCTCTGCTAGGGGCTGCAGCTGAGATGATGAGAGAAGATCCCATTAGATTCAACATTAGTGGTACGTAGAGCCTTGCTTTAGCTGAAACCAAAAATGCATTTGTAGGAACAGAATGCACAGAAAAATGCCACTCTCCAAGGTATCAAAAATGGTTCCAGGACTTCCCTGATGCCACAGGGGTTAAGAATCCGCCTGCCAATGCAGGAGACACGGGTTCGAGCCCTGGTCCGGGAAGATCCCACATGCTGCAGAGCAACTAAGCCCATGTACCACAACTACTGAGCCTGTGCTCTACAGCCCGCGAGCCACAACTACTGAGCCTGCACGCCACAACTACTGAAGCCTGAGCACCTAGAGCCTGTGCTCCACAACAAGAGAAGCCACCGCAATGAGATGCCTGCACATCACAATGAAGAGTACCCCCGTTCGCTGCAACTAGAGAAAGCCCACGCGCAGCAACAAAGACCCAACACAGTCAAAAATAAATAAAATAAATTTTTTTAAAAAGTAAACACAACAGGAAAAAAAAGATATTTATGCTGGATACAGCATTCTGGGTTGATAGGTTTTTTCTTTCAGCACTTTAAAGATGAGTTTCCAATGTCTTCTGGCCTCTATTGTGACTATCTCTTTAACATAATTTTAAAATGTTACAGGCTAACACTCTCTTGTCTTTTTCTCCACCTTAAACAACAAAACTTCCGAAGGAGGGAGGGTGGGAGGAGCCATATACACATACATATATTTTTCATTATGCTTTTGTTCAAGGTTTGAGTTTTAAGATTTGAGCCATGATACTAACTAAGGCTGTTAGATAAGATGAGGGCCTGTATGGATAGTGTTTAGCACTCAAATATGGGCCAAGGTTCAGGACTTCAAACATTTCCCTGCAAACACCCTTACTCATGCCTGCCCCCCTCCCTCCATCACACTCAGATGGCAGAACTGCAGCCCTAATTACACCCAATAATCCATGTGCTCTGTGCTTGCACCTGAGCAGCTAAGCATGGCTGGAGAAAATCCCATTGTGCTGATCAGTCTCAGTGTAAATCGAAGACCTCAAATCTTAAATGAGCAGCCAATGCTACCAGCTAATCCTACCGCACCTCCCAGGTAAATCTTCTCTCTTTCAAGACAGCAATTTCACCTCTTCACCTCACTGCATATTTATTAAGGAAACAGATGCTTGAAGGTGAGTCCTCCCTTGGCTTCCCAGCCCTAGATCCACCGACCTATTGCATTTGTATCCAGATCTCCTCCTCTTATTGTAATGGAAAGAGTGTCCTTGCTTGTGGCTGCAGACTATCCCTCCACTTTGTACTGAATTTTTTAATCCCTTCAAGTACTTAAAAACTTGGCTACTGAAATGATCCTCTCATTCTCTCCTTTGTCAGTTTCTTCTCCATACTGGATCATACCCATTTGCATACAAATAAGACTTAATGTTGCAGTTCTTAAAAATAAACATGCTGGGGACTTCCCTGGTGGTCCAGTGGGTAAGACTCTGTGCTGCCAATGCCGGGGGCCCGGGTTCGTTCCCTCGTCGGGGAACTAGATCTCACATGCATGCTGCAACTAAGAGTTCACAGCTAAGAGTCTGCATGCCGCAACTAAGAAGTCCTCATGTTGCAACTAAGAAGCTTGCATGCCGCAACTAAGACCCGGCACAGCCTAAAAAAATAAACATGCTCCCTAGAGCCCATAGCCCCTGCCAAACTCTACTTTTTTTTTTCTGCTTCTCTTTTTCTGCAAAATCCCTCCAAAGTTGTTTCTATTTCCTGTCTCCACCTTCTCACCTCCCCTTCTCACTCCAGTTGGGCTTTCCATTCAACCATCCCACTGAAACTTCTCCCACTTTGCCCAATCGATTCATTAGGTCTCTGCTCTTATCTTGTTCAGCCCTCAGCAGCACTTGATATAGCTACTCCCTCCTACCTAAACATCATCTTCTCTTCCAGTTTTCCTCCTGACCCCCACGGCTTTCTCAGCCTTCCCTGCAGAGTTCTCCTCTTCCAGCTCCCCAGAATACAGGCCAGGACATGACTCTCCTCTCTTCTCCTCCATCCTGCTCTTCCACTAGGTGCTCTCATCCAGGACCACCAATGTACCAGTGACTCCCAAATCTATAGCTATAACCCTGATCTTGCTTCTGCACTCCTGACTTTTATATCCAACACTGAGTGACATCTCCACTTGGATTTCTAAACTCAATGTGTCCAAAACAAACTCTTGATTTCCCTTCCACGGACCTGCTTCCGCAGGCTTTCTGAGGTCAGTGAATGGAAACACCACCTACCTAGTTTCAGGTCAGAACTTAGAAATTGGTCTTTTCTCTCTCCCTGCATCCTATCCATCAGCTACATACATACATATATATATATGCATGTACATATATATATATAGTAGCTCTATCTCCACATATAGCCTGAATCCAACCACTTCTTGTCTCCACTGCTGCAGTCCTATCACTTCTTTCTTGGAAAACAACATCCTAATATGCATTCCTGCTTCCCCTCTTGTCCCCATAGTTCATTCTCTCCCAGGGGAAAGATCTTTCAAAAGCGTAAATCAAATGATGTTGCTCCCTTACTTAAAACCCTCTAATGGAACATTTTATCTGTAAATATATATTCTCCCTGTCTGTGTCCTCTATAAAAACCTAGAAACAATGATTAAACCAGTAGCAATGAGCATCCCCAGTACCCAGTTTGTAGTTCTGAACCATGGTTTCCCACTAAAAGTAACCAGGATTTTTGGAAATGGCTGATTCCAAGTCTGGGGTAAGAAAAGTCTGGGGTTGGCAAACTTTTTTCAAAGGGCCAGACAGTATTTTAGATTTTGCAGGCCAAGAAGCAAAATCAAGGATATTATGTAGGTACTTATATAACCATTTAAATGTAACCATTTAAAAATGCATAAGGACAAACCCGAGCATTGCGACCCTCGAAGGTCCACTAATCCTTGAATTTCCGATCCCAGGAGGCTCCGACCCTTCCAGCCCCGCCATCTGCTCTCCCAGCTCTAGCTGGGTTCCCAGCGCCGCTCCCCTCCCCCGCCGCTGGTCCTTACCACCTTCGTGTCTCTTAGCAACGGGCCGACGCAACCTCCACCCTCCCTAGACTCCGGGTGGGGAGGAGGGGAGCGAGCACGCATGCGCCCAAGGAGCTCCCGGCTCCACCCACCCTCTCCGGGAGAAAGAGGAGATCATTGGAGCACCCAAGCCCAAGGGCCTGGTCCCAAGCCAAAGTCTGTGTCCACACTCTTCCCACAAGTCCTCTACCACACCCTTGGCCTGGTAGAGGAGAGGCAGCAACAGCACCACCATGGAGCCTGGTAGAAATACAGAATTTCAACCTCACCCCAGACCTCCTGAATCAGTGTCTGCATTTTTAACAAGATCCCGGGAGATTCCTATGCATATTAACGTTTGACAAGCGTTGCTTTCACAATAAATTGTTGCTTTATTTAAGGCAAAGCCATAAATAAATATATCGGGGTCTTCCCTGGCGGCACAGTGTATAAGAATCTGCCTGCCAATTCAGGGGACATCCCTGAAGCCGATCCCTGGCCTGGGAAGATCCCACATGCCGTGGAGCAACTAAGCCCGTGTGCCGCAACTACCGAAACCTGCGCGCCTAGAGCCCGTGCACCACAACAAAGAGTACCCCCCGCTCCCCACAACTAGGGAGAAGCCCACGCACAGCAATGAAGACCCAAAGTAGCCAAAAACAAATTTATTTAAAAATTAATAATAAATACATAAAAATAGGAACACCTCTTGTAGGTTGAACTTTTAACCTAGACCCTAAAAAACAGCCTTTACGATTTACAAGCGGAAGTTCCCACAGCCAAGTTCCTTATGCTTAGCAAGGGTGAAAATCCCCTCGTGTCTCCTCTGACCATCCGTCCAGGATGGAATGCATCACTGACCTCAGGTTCCTGGTCTCAAAGTCAATGGGGAAATCAGGAAGGCCAATTTCCATTCCCAGTGCAAAGGCATTACTTCTTATGAATAATGTGGAAAGAGAAGGCTCAAAGAATAGGCTCCTTGGACTTGCCAAGATAAGTAAGTCAGACAGCAACATAAGGGCAATTCCAGCCCCAGGGAAGGCAGTACCCAAACCCTGCTGAACGGCTCCCAGGAGACAGACCCCATTTCCATTTTAAACCCCCAAACGAAATTTCTATTATTATTAAGACATATGAGAACTCCTAAGAGAAGTTCTGAGGTCAGTAACTTCCCACTCTGGTGAGTTGTCTCCATATTCATCTATCTTGGGAAACTGCAGAACTTAAATTTAACTTCCTCATCAGATGACAGTGGCAAATCAGAATAAGCACATCCCAATCCTAGAAGAACCACTTTGCTTCACTGGGGAATATCAAAGAGAAGAGACTGACTCACCAGAGGACACCACATTCCAAAAAAAAAAAAAAAAAGGACAAAATAACAAGATGGGGGGGAAAAAACGTTCTTCAAACAGAAAACAACCCAAAATACCCATTTCTAAAAATCCATGATACATACTACAACATGGATAAGCCTTGAAAACATTATGCTAAGTGAAAGGAGCCAGTCACATAGGACATATATTGTATGATTCAAATTATATGAAATGTTCAGAATAGGCCAATCTTTAGAGATAGAAAGTAATTAGTGATTGCCTAGGGCTGGGAGGGATGCAGGAATTGGGGGTTAATAGCTAAAGGGTATGGGGTTTCTTTTGGAGGTGATGAAAATGATCTCAATATTCTAAAAGTTAGATAACAACTCTGTGAATGTACTAAAAGCCATTTGAATTGTGCACTTTAAGTGGGTGAATTGTATGGTATGTGAATTATATTTTATTAAAGCTGTTTGGAAAAAAGAAATCCATGGCTCCACTCTAGATCCACAATAGTCTAAAAACATGGAGTTCCTACTATAATGCAAAGACTTTCTGGGCAAAATCTGAAGGGGAGAAAAAAGGTGACGTCAGTACTGGGTAGAGGCTCTTACTAGATTTCTCTAGCATAACACTCCCATCTGAATTTGGGGAAGAATTCCACAGTCTTGTCTCAAGATCATGAATCTCACAGAAATCCCCATCTGGCTTTAGGTTCCTGTTCCAAAAATACTGGAAAAACCAACAGGCAAAACACTTTCAAAACAACACCTTTAATCTACGTGGGCAAGGGAAGAAACAGAGGATCACAGGATAGATGCCATGGGTTCTGTCAGAATACAAAGTCGAGAATTCATTATCACTATAGAAACTCAAGTCCAAAAAAAGACTACACATTTCCCAAGGAAACTGTCTTCAAAGTCCCTGAAAAACATAACTCACAAAGAATGGTAGCCAAAAGAGTTCAGCTGGATGGCTGAAGCCTTAGAGGTGATCACACTGACCTCAGCTCTGCTGCCCCTGTTGGGCTTTAACCTTATCAAATTCTCTTCTCTACCTGCTTAATTTCCCACACCAAGAGCAGAGGGTATCAAGAGAAGCCCGTGAAGAATCTGGCTCCACCCACAAACACCTGTGTTGGCCTCATGGTCACAGCTGTTACCATGGAGAGTAAGACAGAAAGCGAGGTGGAACAGGTGTCTCTCTTATCCTAAAGCAAAACACACAAAACCCTAGAGCATTGGGAGGCTGAGAGAGAGAGAGAGAGAGAGAGAGAGAAATCTCTTCAGCAATCATCCAACAGCTTTGACCTGCCCTGACGGCCTGGAGTCTCTCTAATCCCCAGGCACATTAAAAGACCAAATGTTATTAAGCAATTAATAATGGAACAGATGCTGCTTGGCTTCTGTGTCTCCCCTGAACTCCTGCTCCAAAGGGCCTGCTTCACTCCCTAAGAACAAAATGGCCATTTCCAATGCCAAGGGCAAAAAGAACCAGGAAGTACCCAGCACACTGTCTGACACATAGTAGGTATCAATAAATATTAGTTGAATGACTCTTGAATGAATGCTGATATCACCTCCCTTGGCCATCTCTGCCTTCTTCCCTCAGCCTGGAAACACACACACACACACACACACACACACACATACATACACCACACAGAGTTGAATCCACACCTTTTCACCGCAACTGTATTTGTAAACTTGCAAAATTAATAAACATAATTGTATAAACAACAAGGTCCTACTGTATAGCACAGGGAACTATATTCAGTATCCTGTGATAAACCATAATGGAAAAGAATATGAAAAAGAATGTATACATATGTATAACTGAGTCACTGCTGTACAGCAGTAATTAACACAACACTGTAATTCAACTATACTTCAATAAAAAATAAAGAAAAATAAAAGTAACATGTAAATGAAAAAATTAAACATTAAACATAATTATCACTGCTATAATATAGATTTCTGGAGAGCAGGGACTTTTGTCAATTTTTTTTTTTTTTTTTTGGTCTGTGCCTTGTGGCTTGCGGGATCTTCGTTTCCCCACCAGGGATCCAACCCCGCCCCAGCAGTGCAAGCTCCAGAATCCTAACCACTGGACCACCGGAGAATTCCCTGTCAGTTTTGTTACTAATGTACCTTAAGCGCCTAAAATAATGCCTGGCACACAGTAGCCTCTCAATGAATATTTGTTGAATGCCAAATGAATTAAAGGCCTACTGTGTTCCAGGCCGCTTGCGTTAGATGGACTCTGGCAGGCGCCTCCTTCCCCATCACCTCCACCCAGAGGCAGAAGCTGCTTTGACTCCTCCTGCAGCCAGGGGTCGCTGTAGGAAACGCCTGGCCTCCTTCTCAAGTTACCTTCTATCCCCGCACTGCCCTTTGACCCCGTGAAGTCATTGCCCCGAGTTAAGATGGAGGCGTCGGTGGCAGCTGCAGCCGGGCGACTTCGGCGGGCCATTCGAAGGTTGCCGCAATGGCGGGGCCCCAGCCGTCGGGCGCTCTCGTCCGAGGCCCCTCCAACCCAGGCCGAGGCCGTGCGGGACGCCTTCCTGAGCTTCTTTCGGGACCGCCATGGCCACCGCCTGGTGCCGTCCGCTTCCGTGAGGCCCCGCGGCGACCCCAGTTTGCTTTTCGTCAACGCGGGCATGAACCAGGTAGGGGCTGAGACGCTAATCCGGGCGGAGTTTGTGACTTGTTCCTGAGAGAAAGGCGTTGCGGGATTGGGCAAAAGAAGCGAAGGGCGGAGCTCCTAGCTTTCGGGGGAAAGAGGGCTGTACGTGGTTAGGCTACGAGATTGGGGCGCAAATTAGACCTTGGAGAGGGCTACCCCGGGCAACTTCCGAGTTGAGGTTGAGTTTTAGGTCCAGGAATGGCGGGTGTGGAGTCCCGTGGAGGAAGTCTGGCTTCACTTATTAGTTCTTTAAATAAAGATAAGTCATTGATTAAAATAAATGTTGATGTTGAGCACATGCTATGTGCTAGACTGGGTTCTCTAAGCTTTTGACTTTGAGCACCGCTTACCCTCTCTAGACTTGCTCTGTTTCCAGCCACCAACACACTCCTCCTTCTTTTACCTTGCTTATTTTACTAGCAGAGTCTCTGTTTCATGATTTATTTACCCCTTGTCTGCCCAGACACACCAGAGATGGGTGCCCCCACGCTCCCAGTCTGCCCCCCTGGCCTCTCAGGGGCACGGTCAGCCTTCAGTCTGAACTACCATCTCTCTCCATACCCTCCACGTTTCCCTTCTGCTGAGGGTCTGGACTATCTCTCTCGCCCTTCATCTGTTTCCAGTTCAAGCCAATCTTCCTGGGCACTGTGGATCCACGAAGCGAGATGGCAGGCTTTCGACGTGTGGCCAACAGCCAGAAATGTGTGAGGGCTGGAGGACGCCACAGCGACCTGGAGGATGTGGGCCGAGACCTTTCCCATCATACCTTCTTTGAGATGCTCGGCAATTGGGCCTTTCGGGGGGTATATTTTAAGGTGAGTCTCCAGGAAGCCCTGGAGTTAGGAAAGGGTCAGTGGTCAGCCAAGAAAGGGGTCAAGGTTAGTCCTGTCTCCACTCTTAGAGTCTGCTTAGGGAGGGCTTCAGACCAGACACAGAGGCAAAGTGCTAGATGAACACTTATAATAGGAATGTGTCTCGTTTCCCTGATGGGGTTGTAAACTCCTTGAGGGCCAGGACTATGCCTCCTGCCTAATGGCTGGTCAATAATTATTGTATGACTAAATGGTGAGGCAGCAATACTAAAGTGCAGGAGTTAAAAATCATCCCAGGCTAGGGTGCATAGAGGATTTCATGGAGAAGGTGGGACTTGAAAGAATGTAGGATTCAGAAGAGGGAGGAGGCTTTCTATGCAGGAAAAACTCAGAATTAGAAATGGTCATGGCGTGTTCTGGAAACAACGTGGACAGTGGAAATGGTTTTGTCTTAAGCCGAGGGCTGAACTCATGTGGCTTGATTGGAACTTCAGTGGGGCCTTCTTCTCACCCATTTTCCTCTTCCCAATGGGTTTGCACTGCAGGAGGAGGCTTGCAGCATGGCCTGGGAACTGCTGACTCAGGTCTATGGGATCCCTGAGGACAGGCTCTGGGTGTCCTACTTTGGTGGTGACCCCAAGGCTGGGCTGGGCCCGGACCTGGAGAGCAGGGACATCTGGCTCAAGTTAGGGTGAGTCCACCCCCACTTGTGTCCACTCCTGGAGCACAAGAGGACTGGAAAATAGAGACTACCAGAGAGTCTTGGCATATCCCGGGATACTGTAGGGTCAGCCCTGTTCCTCCTCCTGCTGAGCTTAATGGAAGGGTTCTCCTGGCAGAGGGAGTACCAGGTTCTGCCTTTGTCTCCCCACCACCTGTCTGGCTTCCTTCCCAGGGTGCCTGCCAGCCGCATGCTCTCCTTTGGACCACAGGAGAACTTCTGGGAGATGGGGGATACTGGCCCTTGTGGGCCCTGTACTGAGATCCACTATGACCTGGCTGGTGGGGTGGGAGCCCCCCAGCTGGTGGAGCTTTGGAATCTGGTCTTCATGCAGCACAACAGGTAATGGGGTGCGAGAGCAGGAGGGAAATCCCCGACTGGAAGTGAAAAAGTCGGCAGTCAGGACACTTTCATCCATTTTTTATAAAAACAAACACTTAAACGGCGTTTACAATATGCCAGGCATATTTCTAAACACTTTTCAAATAGTAGTTGATTTAATCCTCATCTTTGCCCATAACAGTTGAAACTAGTCACTGCTGCTCTCCAGACTCTGCTCCCTTATATGATGGAGTTGAACTTGATGATCTCTTAAGATTTTCTACCAGCCTTGACATGTCTCTTTCTAAAGCAAAGAATTGTGTCCCAGAAAGGGGATGCCTGGGTCCAGGCAAGGGCCCAAGCAGAGGGTGAAGGCGGAGGTCACTCTTTATGAGAAAGGACGGGACCCAAGGCCATCGTCGTCTGCTTTTGGGGGTGGGGGGATGATACTGCCCTCTGGTTCCTCCCATTGTCAGCCCCCCAGACCCTCCCCCATCCCTTTATGCCACTTGAGCGTCTGCCTCATACCTGTAATCCTGTGGCGGGGCCTCACCTTGCACACCCTTCCTGGCCAGAGAGGCAGATGGAAGCCTGCAGCCCCTGCCCCAGCGGCACGTGGACACGGGAATGGGCCTGGAAAGGCTGCTGGCCGTGTTGCAAGGCAGACGCTCCACCTACGACACCGACCTCTTTTCCCCACTGCTCAATGCCATACACCAGGTGAGCCCACCTCTTCCCTTCCAGAAGCTCCTCTGACCTGCTCTCACCCGTGCTCACTGCCATTGCTTTCCATCTTTGTTGAGAACTCAGAATATTTTCTTGCCTGTGGGGACAGTGACCAGCCAAGGATACAAAGGTGTCAGACGTGAGGCTCCGATTCATATTTACTACCTGATATTGCTCCTAACTCCTTCCTTCCTTCATTTATGCAAAAAATATGTGTTGAGTGCCTACTTTGTGTTAAATCTTTGTGCTTGGTTCAGGAGATACAGCAGTAAAGAGAAAAGAGATCATGGAGATTACATTCTAGCCTAAGAAATAGGTAATAAACAAATGTATTAAAGAACAAGATAGGGCTTCCCTGGTGGCGCAGTGGTTAAGAGTCCGCCTGCCGATGCAGGGGACACGGGTTCGTGCCCTGGTGTGGGAAGATCCCACATGCCGCGGAGCGGCTGGGCCCGTGAGCCATGGCCACTGGGCCTGCGCGTCCAGAGCCTGTGCTCCGCAACGGGAGAGGCCACAACAGTGAGAGGCCCACGTACCGCAAAAAAAAAAAAGAAAAAAAGAACAAGATAGCCGTTTACAGATCGTGAATAGGCAGTAAACCTGGGTGATAGTAATTGGCAGGGGACAGGGTGTCGAGAAGAATCTTAGATGACATGTTTGGGGAAGGCTCACCAAGGAGATATCTCTGAGCTGAAACCTGAAAGAAGAATCAGCTACAGGAAACTCATTCCAGGCAGAAGCAACAGTGAATACCAAGGCCCTGATACAGGAAAGGAACAAAAAGTGGCCAGCCAGCTAAAGTAGAATCACGTGGGATAGGGTTGGAGTGTGTGTGGGTTCGCTCTTGCTGTATAATAAACCACCTAACATTTTGTGGCTGAAAACAACAACCATTTATATAGCGTACGAGACTGTGGACAAGCAATGTAGGCTGGGCTCAGCTGGGTCACTCTTGGTCCTGTATGAGCTCACTCATACATCTGTGGTCAGCTGCTAGGCACCTCTACTTCTGGGAGTTGGCTGGCTGTCAGTTTAGGGCTATGGCGATGACCGGGTTGTATGTCTGTCATCCAGCAGGGTAGCTCGGGCCTGTTCACATGACAGCTTGGCAAGGTTCCAAGAAGGAGAGTGGAAGCACATGAAGCCTCTTAGGGCCTGGGCTCCGAACAGTGTCATTTCCACCACATTCCGTTGGCCAAAGCAAGTCAAAAGTCTAGCCCAGATCCAAGGGATGGAGAAATCAATTCTATTCCCTGATAGGAAGCACCTGTAAAGTCACGCTGCAAAGTGGCATGCACACAGGAAAGGGAAGGACTGTGGCCAATTTTGCAAACAGTCTACCACAGAGAGGAAGGCAGGAGTCAGATCTTGTGGGACCTTGAAGTCCAAAGTGAGTCTTTTATTCTAAATGTGGTGAGATGGACTCCAAGGCAGGAGGTGCACAATCTGATTGACACTTTTAAAAGGCCACTCCTGTTGCCGTTTGAAGGATAGGCTGGAAGGAGACCAGAGTAGAAGCTGAGAAACCAATTGGGAGCCTTTTTCATAGTTCAGGAAAGATAATAGGGTGTGGCCTAGGTTGGTAGCAGTGGAAGTGGAGAAAAGTAGATTGATCTGAAAGATCTCATGGAGGTAGACACAAAAGACCCCACTGATGGATTGGATGGGGAGAGGAAAGAAAGTCAAGCCTGGCTCCCGAGTTTTTGACTTGAGTAATGTGGTGAATGGCAGGACTGTTTATTGAGAGGGGGAAGCTTGGGGAAGAGACAGGTTTGGAGCTGGATGAATCAAGCACTCTGCTTTGGAGCACAGCTTAATGTATTCACAGCTCACACACTCCTTCCCTGCGGCCATAGAGGCTGTAGAGGCAGGTGTGGGGAATGAAGGGCACCTGGGTGGGACGGTCCTGGTTCAAATCTCGGATCTGCTCTTGAATTGTGTGCCCTTGTAGAACTTGGCTCCTCTGAGTCTCACTTTCCTCTTTTTTTGTTTGTTTTTATTTTTTTCCACTTTTTTTTGGTCTTGTCTTTTTTTTTTTTTTTTTTTTCCTTCTCCACTTGCCACTTTCCACTTTAACACAGGAAGTTTTAGGGATTAGACACCATATCATTCAAGTACCCACCCGGTTCTGATAATAGAAATTCAGTAAATGATCGCAGCTGTGCTCCTTGTCTGTGCTGAATGTGGGCCCCAGGAGGCAGGGACTGGCTCTCTTTCACCTTTGAAGCTTCTCTGGCCCAGGCCATTCCAGATGCGGTCAGCTTTAGGGGTGAGGGCAGATGCTCCAGGAGTGATGGAGAGTGTCCCTCCTGGGCCAGGGCAGGCAGGGCCGGCAGCCATGTCTCCTCTCCTGCTTCCCAGGGTTGCGGGGCACCCCCTTACTCGGGCCGGGTTGGGGCAGCAGACGAGGGGCACACAGACACAGCATACCGTGTGGTGGCTGACCACATCCGCACGCTCAGCGTCTGCATCGCCGATGGCGTCTCTCCTGGGATGTCTGGTGCACCGTGAGTCTGGAAGGGCTACAGCAGGGGCAGGGTCTGCTGGGAGTTGCAGGGGACAGGAGGGAGGAGATGGAGAGGTGGGTCGGGTTGAGATGGCAGGAGGAGGGGGAAGCGAGCACACACGCTGGACCTTGCCCTCCCCTCTCCCCTCCCTGCTGACCAGGGGCTGCTGGGGGCTCATCTGGGCTCTGAATCCTTCTAGGCTGGTACTTCGTCAGATCCTCCGTCGAGCCGTGCGGTTCTCTACAGAGTTGTTGCGGGCACCACCTGGCTTCCTGGGCAGCCTGGTGCCTGTAGTGGTGGAGACGCTGGTAAGGGCAGAGCTTCCTCACTTCCCTGGGCCTCCCTTGGGTCTCAGGGAACCTGTTGCTGAGCCCATACAGTGCCCCGGCCTGGGTTCCCCACCCTAAATGTCCAGCCCAACGTCCTCTCAGTGGGCTTACAAAAAGCAGGGAGCCTTCAGGAGGCCTTCTGGCCCAGGCTGCTGAGCCTTTGACCTCGGGACCCCCCTTCTGCCCGTATCAGTCCCCCTCCCCCGAGAGAAACTGATTCCCCATTTGGATCCCTCCCCCGTCCATCAGCCTCTCTGAGTCTCCACGGCAGGTGTCCCCAGGGAGGCCCAGGGTGGAGGTGCAGAGTGGGCTGGTTGCTTTTGACACCTCCTCAGCCCTGTCCGCCACCCCTAGGGAGGTGCTTATCCAGAACTGCAGAGGAACTCAGCCCAGGTACTGGATTTGGATCGGGGAGGGAGGGGCTCCTTCTCAGGAGACCCAGCTCCAGCCCTGCCGTGCCCCCATTCAGATAGCCAGCGTGGTGTCAGAGGATGAGGCGGCCTTTCTGGCCTCCCTGCAGCGGGGTCGGCGGATCATCGAGCGGACCCTGAGGCGCCTGGGGCCTTCCGATATGTTCCCTGGTGAGCAGGGCACCTGGCCGAGGTGTGAGGGACCCACTTAGGCGAGCCAGGCCCAGGCCTCACATCCCACCTCCTCCCCCACGTCCCTCTCCCCGTACTCTCTCTCCAGCACCTCCCTGCTTCTCCTCACTTCCGTGCTGCCCAGCTGGCCCTGCCTCTGGTCTCTGCTTTCCAAGGCTGGCTTCATGCCAAGAATGAGCTTCTCACCTCCTTTGAAATCACATATGCCAAGGGAGGACCCTGGGCTACCCCCAGCTCTGGCTTTGGGGCCTGAAGGTGACCCCTCTCCCGGGCCTGCCCAGTGTGGGGAGGGGGCACTTGTGCTTGGCACCCAGTGGCTTCTGTGTGGTCAGAAAAGCCCTGGCCCTTACTTCTCCCTCACTTCTTCTCCCTCCCTCCATCCTGCCCCTCCTCCCTCAACACCCCTTCCGTCTCTTGTCTTCCTTTCTCATAGCCGAAGTGGCCTGGTCCTTGTCACTGTCTGGGAACCTGGGGCTCCCCCTGGACCTGGTGGAACTGATGCTGGAGGAGAAAGGGGTGCAGCTGGACTCTGCTGGACTGGAGCGGCTGGCTCAGGAGGAGGCCCAGGTACAGGCTGGGGCACTCCCACACAGGGCTCTGCTGGGGCATGTCGGCCCCTTCCCCAGCCCTGAGTTCTTGTGGGAGGAGCTACAGCTATTGAAGGAAACAGGAGTCTGAGGTAGGGTCTGCCCCTTCACTCAGGCTCCGCCCACAGTCCATGGAGGGGAACGCTAGTTCAGTGGGCCACACAGAGTAGCAGAAGGGGAGAGGCCAGCACAAAGTCCTAGAGAGGGGCCGTCGGAGGCAGCAGTGGGTGAGGGAGGCCTGGTCCTGAGACCCCCGCATGAGGGTGGTTCACTAGCCAGCCCAGGGTCTCTAGCAGCCAGCCCAGCCTGAGGGCTTATTCCAGAGGGAGTGCAGGTTTCACACAACTGTGTGGCAGGGACAGGGCTCTCTGGAGACTCAAGTCCCGTTGCACTCTCCGTGCACCCCTTCTGTGCACACACGCCTGTCCCGCAGCACCGGGCACGGCAGGCCGAGCCAGTTCAGGAGCAGGGACTGCGGCTTGACATCCACGCGCTGGGGGAGCTACAGCGCCAAGGGGTGCCCCCAACCGATGACAGCCCCAAGTACAACTACTCCCTGCGACCCAGTGGCAGTTACGGTGAGAGCCTAGACTCAGGTGGGTGGCCACGGGCTTGCCTGACCATGATTGGGAAGGACGTCAGAGACCAGCTACCAGGCCTGTGCCTTCCCTGGGGTAGCCGCCGGGGTTCTCTGGGGGCCCCGGCTGGAAGTGCCCCCCAGCCCCGTGCCTATTGACTTCAAGGAAGGCGCAGACCCACATCCTGCATCCCGAGCCCCTGCCTAGCACTGATAACCATTCTTGGCCCTGGCAGAGTTCGGCACCTGTGAGGCCCAGGTGCTCCAGCTGTATACGGAGGATGGAACAGCCGTGGCCTCCGTGGGGGAAGGCCAGCGCTGTGGCCTCCTCCTGGACAAAACCAACTTCTACGCCGAACAGGGAGGTCAGGCTTCCGACCGAGGCTACCTGGTGCGGGTGGGACTGCAGGTGAGCCCCCCCAGCCCCCCTCACACACAGAGGCTCCTGCAGGAGGCAGACCTGAGCCAGAAGGGAACCAAGGGGAGGGAGAGGCTGCAAGCACTCAGTGCCTTGGCCCTGCCCTCCCCTAGGACGTGCCGTTCCCAGTGGCCCGGGCGCAGGTCTGCGGAGGCTTCATCCTGCATGAGGTGGCGGCCCCTGAGTGCCTACAGGTGGGGGACCAGGTACAGCTGCACGTGGATGAGGTGAGGACCCCACCCCTGCTGTTCGTGACGTCCCACAGCCCCTTTGCTCTCCCCATCCCCACCTACACCCAGGACCCTGGGTGACAAAAGTGTTTCAGGCCTGGCGTCTGAGCTGCATGGAGAAGCACACAGCCGTCCACCTACTAAACTGGGCGCTGCGGCAGGCCCTGGGCCCTGGCACAGAGCAGCGAGGGTCCCATCTCAATCCTGAGTGGCTGTGCTTCGACGTGGCCACACAGGTGAGCAGGGCACAGAGGGGCAGCCTTCAAGTGAGGCGACAGGCTTAGAGGGAGTCTGGTAGTGTGGGAGTTTGGCCAGTAAGGGGGCCTGGGCTGCCTCTCGTTCAGTCACTGGGGGGCCTGGGGCAGGGGTTTCCCATCAGGCTCCTCCTGCACCAGTGAGGGTTAGGCTAGCCAGTGTGTGGAGCCACCCCTTCACCTCCAGCCACCCAGCTTCCTTTTCCCTGCTGTCACCCAAGCCATTCTTGCTCAAGCGGAGCTGCCCTCTCCCTTTACTGCCATCCTGTCTCCTTGTACCTCTGGCTCAAATCCTCTGGGAAGTGCTCACTGACTAAATCTCGTTCCACTTGATAACTCCTTGCTTCTGCGTCTCCCCCACCCTGTATTTCTCTTCCACTGGCTGACCCTTGTTGTAAGCTCCCTGAGTCCAGAGCCTCCATTTTCTGTCTCTTCATCCACTTTCAGTGCCTAGTGAAAGGCCTGCAGCTTCCGATAGGCCCAACCCCCAGGTAGATTTCTAAAGAAAAGAATTGTTAGCTCCACAAATGTGTATTGAGCACATGTTATGTACTAATCCCTGTTCTAGAACCTGGGGGTAGTTCAGTGAACACTGACTGCTTCTTCATGCATCACTCCCAGGCATGGGGCTGACTGCCTGTTGGTCTATCTGTTTCCCCGCAACGCCCCCAGGCCCCACTGACCCCAGAGCAGCTCCGGGCAGTGGAGGGCACTGTGCAGAAGGCAGTGGGGCAGGATGAGGCCGTGTACATGGAGGAGGTGGCCCTGGCACGCACTGCCCGTGTCCCTGGCCTGCGTTCTCTGGATGAGGTGTGCTGGGGGAGCCCACGGGGTGGAGGTTGCCTGCCCGCCGCCCCCACCCTCCCCTCCCCTCGGGCCCCTTAACAGACCTGTGCCCTCTCACTGTCAGGTATACCCAGACCCTGTGCGGGTGGTGTCTGTGGGTGTGCCTGTGGCCCAGGCGCTGAACCCAGCCTCCCAGGCCGCACTGCAGACTTCTGTGGAGCTGTGCTGTGGGACGTGAGTCACTCCTCTCTGCCTGCTCTGGCCTGGGGCCCTGGACCTCCTCCCTTCCCTGGTCTTTGGAGCCACCAGCCCCTGGTTTGGAGCTCAGGCTGCTCTTTTCTCTCCCGTCGTCCCCCCGGCTTCCTCCTCCCTCCCTCTGCCCACAGGCACCTGCTACGCACAGGGGCTATAGGGGACCTGGTCATCATCAGGGAGCGCCCGCTCGCCAAGGGCACCACCCGCCTCCTGGCCATCACTGGGGAGCAGGCCCAGCAGGTCAGCACGCCAGCAGGGCCTGGGAGGCTTCTGGGTGTGGATGGGGGTCAGAGAACGCATAGCTGATGCTCTCAGGCCGGGGGATGCCCAGCAGCAGAACCAGTGTTCATACCTGAGCACCAGGATGGCCCTACCAGCTGCTGGCAACTGGCATCTGTTGTGATTATTTGGTACCTTGATGGGTCCTGATTGTTCGGTGTTTCTAACTTGGTCCTACCCAGCAATGGGTTGAGAGTGCCTGTCTTGGAGAGGGAAAGTAAGCCAAGCAGTCCTGACCATCCGGTTCTCTCCCTGCAGGCCCGAGAGGTGGGCCAGAGCCTGGCCCAGGAGGTAGAAGCAGCCGCAGCACGGCTGAGTCAGGGCAGCCGGGATGTGGTGGAGGCTCAGCAGCTGTCCAAGGACATGGGACGACTCACTGATGTGAGGGCCACCCCCAGCATGGAGCTGTCCCCTCCCTCTCCTGGCCATGTCCCCTTCCGCGTGCATTCCTGGACCCTGCCCATCTCTCCCCAGCATTCCTGTTAGACGTTAGCTGGCCCAGATATTTGTCGGTTGTCTGCAGGGTGGGATGTGGTGGGTGTGGTCTCTTCCCTGGCCTTGCTGGTGGTCCCTGCCTCAGAGACCGTGGCTCAGGGAGGGCAGGGATTGTTGTACTGCTTCTGACCATAGGCCGTGGACACTGCTGTGATGCCCCAGTGGCAGCGGCGGGAGCTTCAGGCCACACTGAAGGCGCTACGGCGGCGTGCCAACACTGCCGTCCGGAAACTGGAAATGGGGCAGGTAAGAGGAGGTCCAGCTGCACCCAGGGGGGCAGATACCAGGCACACCCAGCAAGGGTCAGAGGTGCTCTAGCACACACGCCGAGAAGCCTCAAAGCCTGGCAGGGGGGTGGGGCTGGGTGGCAGCTCCCCCCTCTCCTGCCAGCTGAGTGCCATCATCAGGCCATTTCCCCACTTCTCTCTCTGCCAAACTGGGTCTCTCCCCCAACTCCCAAGTCTGGCTCAGACTCTCCCTCCAGGAAGCTGACTTGATGGCGCCATTCAGCCCTAATTGCTCCTTGACTGTGGATCCTCCCCCCTCCACCCCCTCTCACCCATCTGTGCTCCAGCCTTACTTAGTCCTTTCACCTTCAGTGGCCTATTTGTAGGGCCCTGGAGCTATGATGAAAGGGAGGAGGTGAGGGGGGAGAGGAAGGACACAGGGGGGACCCAAAAGAAGGAGGCCATTCTAGGCAGAACCCCTGGCACCTTTGCTGGGGGAAGGGGGCCGTGGGAGGGGATTTCTGGACTGGGGCTCTGTTCACAAGTGGGGGCTGATTGCCTCCCAGCCCGACCCCCATGCTGTCCTTCCTGCCTCACAGGCTGCACAGAAAACCCAGGAGCTGCTACAGCGGCACTCGGAGGGGCCCCTGATTGTGGACACAGTTTACGCTGAGTCCCTCTCAGTAAGTGTTGCGATTGGGGGTGGCCCCAGGGTCTGGGGAGGGGAAAGTCCTGGCAGGGAGGAAGCTGGGAGTCCGGGGAGCTGTGAGGTCGCCATCTCTCCTCCCTTGTGCAGGTGCTGGTGAAGGTGGTCCGGCAGCTGTGTAAGCAGGCGCCCAGCACGTCTGTGCTGCTACTCAGCCCCCAGCCTCTGGGGCAGGTGCTGTGTGCCTGTCAGGTGGCCCAGGTAAGGAAAGAGGGAGGGCAGCTCCCACCGTGCCCGTCTCTTGGTCCAGCTCTCTGATTCCACACCTTCTATTCCTCCCACACGAGGGAGCCACAGCTGGGTAGAGGCCATCTCTGCAGATACCCCAGGGTGGGGATAGGACCACCTCCTTCTCCCTAACCCACCCCCTCCCCCGCCCCACCCACGAAGGCACCGAAAGACTCCCTAATTCCCACCACGCCACCTCCAGGCTGCACATTTCTTGCGAACAGGTAGCAGCCATTCATCAACCTCCACTCACGCATTCCCAGCCCATCCCTCTCCTGTCTCCTCGCCTCATTACCCCCACCATGTGCCCGGCTCGGGAGAGGGTCCTAATCGCCATGACTCCACTCTCAAAGGTACACTGAGTGGATGGTGGCAGGGAGGGCTGCTCTGCATCACTGCCCCTTCTGTTTCTGTCCTCAGAGTGCCGTGCCGGCCTTCACCGCAGAGGCCTGGGCGCTGGCTGTGTGCAGCCACATGGGGGGCAAGGCCTGGGGCTCTCAAGTGGTGGCCCAGGGCACCGGAAGCACTGCTGACCTGGACGCTGCCCTCAGTACAGCCCGAGCCTATGCCCTCAACAAGCTCTGATCCAGGCTCACTCAGGGACTCACAGAGACTAAAGAGACAACAGACAGGCCAGTGCCTGGAGCCCTGAAGGAGCGAGCAGAACCTCCCCGGAAGCTAAGCAGAGGACTAGAGGCTGGAGGCCAAGGAGCTGAGCCGAAGAGGACCACCCTGGGCTGGGCTCTGAGTGGACACAAGAAGATGTGGGCTGGGGAAGGCAGAAGTGGGCCTGGCAAAAGGCCCCCGCTAGTTGAATGTGAAGACATGGCTGTCCCGTCTGTGATTGTTCATTAAAAAGTATTTCACAGAGGATAGGAAGCTCCAGAAGGTTCTTTTGCCTAAAAAAGAGCAGCCTTTTGCCCCCAGCAACCTGGAATGGGTGCCCCATGACTAGTCTGACCCCTCACACTGGGCTGAAAGGCCACCCGGCATCCAGATCAGAGATCTCCTCATCGCCACAAGTGCTTGGACAGGCCCTCTATGCCAGCCTGTTCTGGGCACCCACAAAGGCCTCCTTGGCCACCAAGATCCATTAACTCTCACGTAAAAGTCATGAGAGCCAGGTAGATCCTCTCTGGTGTCACTTGTTTCATTAACAACAACTTCTCATTTTAATGAAGTCTCTGGTGATTTGTTGATAAAATGAGCTAATAGGTACCGGTCAGTTGCTGAGAATGTGGCAAGAACCAACCAGACTTCCTGCCCGTGTGGAGTTTGCTTCCAGTGGGGAAACAGCAATGAAGAGAAAGAAGAGGGTGTCAGACGGGGATGAGGTCTGCAGAGAGAGCAGAACTGGGGAGTGGAAGGGTGGGGGTGGCATCTGGGGGAGGGTGTGAGCCACGTGGACCTCCAAGGGAAGAGCCAGTGCAGGGGCCTAAGTGGGTAGTGAACAGGCAGGTGTCAGGCCTTGGGGTCAGAAGGGAGCGGAGCCAGAGCAAGCCTACTCTTAAGTTGCACAGGGGCTTCCCTGGTGGCGCAGTGGTTGAGAGTCTGCCTGCCAATGCAGGGGGCACGGGTTCGAGCCCTGGTCCGGGAGGATCCCACAAGCCGCAGACTAGGCCCGTGAGCCACAATTACTGAGCCTGCGTGTCTGGAGCCTGTGCTCCGCAACGAGAGAGGCCGCGATAGTGAGAAGCCCGTGCACCGCGATGAAGAGTGGCCCCCACTTGCCACAACTAGAGAAAGCCCTCGCACAGAAACGAAGAGCCAACACAGCCATAAATAAATAAATAAATAAATTAAAAAAAAAAAAAAAAAGTTGCACAGCACCTGCCCCAAGCCTGAGCTGAAGCTGAAGCTGAAATTGGCAGCTCAGAGCAGGAGGAAGCCAAGGGATGGAGGGCAGCCCTCCTCCCCTACCAAAATGAATCCACCCAGGACCAAGCCAGACACGGGAACTCCACGTCTGTTCGCAGATCTCTGTCGCTGGATGAAAGAAGGGACCTCGGGACCCATCTCCAAGTCAGAGGCTCCCTGGCTGTGAAGTTCTGTGGCCATTTAGTCAAAATTATTAGAGTGGAGCAGGCCCTCCTGACGTCATTTCCTGCATGATTTCTTGTTCTAAGTGAGGCACCAGTGATTCGTTAGTAAATCACTGATGAGGGCTTGAAAGGGACCTGAATTCTTGGACCCTGGCTGCTTGTAGCCCTGAGGAGTTGCAAAGCTTTCCCTTGGGATTTTGGCAACTGCAGCAGTGGCCACTGTTCAGTGGTGCTCAGCAAAGACCTGTCTCTCTACATGTGGACACCAAGGTGAGGAGTTGGGGGTACCCATTTTATTAATGAGTTAATTGAACTTCTAAGGTGCTAACCTGTCCAGGGTAACCAACTAGTAATCATCAGCAGAGCTGAAATTAAAGCTAAGCTCTGTCTGCACTGAAACTTCCTACTACTCTTGGTTGCTCTTCCCCTCTTGAAGGACAATTTCCTTTTCTAACTAGCCAGCCCCCATGAAGTTGGTCATTCCTGGTATCAGGCTTGGGGCTGTGGGAGGGAGCACTGTGGAGGCCTGGGCTTTCCTGCCTGGTGCCACTCTTCAGCCTTGCTGACACCCTGAAGAAAGGCCAAGGGTACCTCTGCAGGGATGCCGCAGGCCACTGCTCCCCTGCAGGGCCTGGAGTCAACTGGCGGCCTCAGGGGAGTTCAGGAACGCCTACAGGTGCTCTTCCACCCTTCTCCTCTTCCAGAAAAGACTGGCTGCTGATGCTTTTCCGAGACCCTCTTTCCATTCGTCATGCCCACCTCCATTTCCACACAAAAGGCTCCGAGAAGGAAGAGCACTGTAGCGGTCCAGGAGCCCTGCCGCCATCCCCCACTCCCCACCTTCCCCCTCAAAAGCCCACCCGTTCCTAAACATGTCCCCAAGACGCACAAAGCGTGCCGCACCGCCAGGGTTCCCACTGCCCGCTTGGTGGCCCCACACAGCGCCTCAGACGGACACTTCTTTGCGTCGACCCTGGGCCAAGGCGCGCTGCAACAACCTTCCAAGAGCGGAGACCGGCTTGCAGAAGTGCGCACGCGCACTCGTCGTCTAGGATCCGGCCCCTAGTGACGCAGGGCGTCCCTAACGACCTGCGCCGCGAGGGACCTGCGGGAAGGTGAGCGCCCAGGCCTCCGAAGCGGTGAGGCAACCTCGACCCCGGTCTCCCCTAGCCGGCTGAGCTCCCCCTGCCTCGACTCCCACCCACGGGGCGCGGGAACTCCTCCAGCGTCCTCCCACCCGGCCGAAGTCTGCAGGCTGCCGCAGCCTTGGCTCCATATTTCGCGTGGGGAGAAAGAGCCGGTCTGTACCTACGAGAGGCCCCCAACCCCACCCCCATTTGAAGTGGGATCCGTGCCTCCTAACCCGCTACAGCCACTGCAAATGCCCAGGGTCTGCGAGTCAGGGGAGGGAGTCCGTGAGATGGAGAAAGGGGAAAGTGGAGCAAGAATAGGTCGTGGGGGAAAGTAGTCCCAAGCCCCCCCGGCCCCAGTCTTCCCATAAAGGCCGACCTCTATTCCCAGCTCCTGCTGGCTGAAGTCCCTCAAGACAACAGACATAAGTGGGCCTGGCCCAAGGGTGTGATAAGACTGTTTCACCAGCCAGAGACCAAGGGTGGTGGACCAGAGCTGTCAGAGAAACTTTTGTGCCCCTCATTTATGATTCTGCAAACTGTGAATTCCCAAATGTGAATGTGCCAGTGACTTGGCCTGAGGTAGGGTCTGATACAGTACGCGTGAAAGGGATCGGCGGGGGGGATGTAGACAAAAGCCCAGGGCCCTGAGGAGAAGCTGGCTGAGAAGGCAGAGGAAGCACCATCAGAGAAGGTGGCGGGGGAGGTGGGGTGAGGGGGCATCAAAGCCCAGCCAGCCCAGAGGGGGTGTCCAAGGCCACAGAGGTGCTCAGGGGCCTAAAGAAGGCCAGGTGCTTCTGCTTCTCAGTTCTGAGGGAGGGAGGTGAGGACCTGGGATGTGGTGAGCAGGAAGGGGAGAGGGCACTCCCTCCCCTAGCATCTTCAACTTTCCCGTTTGGGCAGGCAGGAGGAGCCTCTGCACAAAGTGGTTGGATTTAACTGAGGACTCGAGAAGGATGGAGAAGGTCTGAGAACTTTCTGAGAAGAGGGAATGTGCTGGAGAGTCGAGCATTGAATCCTAGGTCTGGGAGGAGCATGGAGGGCCCGGTGTGGACCATGGGGCAGGAGAGCACAGCTCTGCAGTATCTCTTGGGTCCTCGTGGGGCCTCAAAAGCTTAAGGATACAGGTGATAATCCAGTTTTGCAGAAGGACCCTGTGCCTGGAAGTGACTTAGGGGGTGAGGGAGCCTGGGCTGTTTAGGTCAGCAGCAATGAGGGTAACCCTGGGCTCCACGCTGGAGAGAGTGGAAGGCCCACTGGAAAAGTGCTGTGACGACTGGGTCTAGGGCAATTTAGGAAGCAATCCCAGCATCTCATGATTTGTCTCTGGTTTTGTGCAGAAAAGTAAGGGAGAGCTTAGGACAGACATCAGCTCAAAGCTCAGCTTCTCCACGTACTCGCTGTGTGATGCTTAGCAAGTTACTTAAGTTCTCTAAGCCTCTGTTTGCTTTGTTTTCCTGTTTGTAAAATGAGGATAATAGAGTTTTCATAATAGTAATCCTCAAAAATAAAATTGAAGATTTCATAGGCTTACATAGGTACAGCATCTAACATCTTCGTCGTAATATCTAACACAACTACTGAAGCCCGTGAGCCACAACGAATGAAACCTGCACGCCTAGAGCCCATGCTCCACAACAAGAGAGGCCACCGCAATGAGGAGCCCGCGCACCGCGACAAAGAGTAGCCCCTGCTTGCCACAACTAGGGGAAGCCCGAGCGCAGCAATGAAGACCCAACGCAGCCAAAAATAAATAATGAGGACACTCCTGGCCAAACTGAGACATCTCATCACTTTTTTTTTAATTTATTATTTTTTAGGCTGTGTTGGGTCTTTCTTGCGCATGGGCTTTCTTTTTAGCTGCTGTGAGTGGGGGCTACTCTTTGTTGCGGTGCTCGGGCTTCTCATTGCAGTGGCTTCTCTTTGCTGCGGAGCACAGGCTCTAGGTGTGTGGGCTTCAGCAGCTGTGGCTCGCAAGCTCTAGAGTGCAGGGTCAGTAGTTGTGGCACACAGGCTTAGTTGCCCTGCAGCATGTGGGATCTTCCCGAACCAGGGCTCGAACCCATGTCCCCTTCATTGGCCGGTGGATTCTCAACCACTGCACCACCAGGGAAGCCCCTCATCACTTTCTGTTGCCTGTGCTTGGGCATGTAAAGAGCAGACCTTAACACCTAACCCTTTGAGTTATAGGTTGAATGTGATTTCAGGACCCTGGACGCTGGTCCTGAGGACACAGGGTTGGGACCAGGGAAGGAGGAGGAGGATTTACCTTTCTTCAGGGATTGTGGCCCTGGGTTGGCAGGGTTGATGTTGGAGACATAGCATGTGAGGCCCCACAAGCCCATGAGACAGGTATCAGGAGATGAAAGATCACTGGGTTGTCCCCACTTTCCCATCTGAGGGCAGGGTGTGCCCTTAGAGGGGGACACAGATGGTGGCATAAGAGGCACTCACTCTCGGTGGCGCTCACCTTTCTGGAACGTCAAGAGGATTCCTGCCCCAGAGAAGGACAGAGTCTTGAACACCCTCCCGGTCTTCAAACTTTGGGATTCTCTGACAGCCCCACTGGCTCCCCAGGGAGAGAAGGCTCCAGAAGGGAAGGTACCCACTCTGCCACTTCTGGGGCTGTGCTCTATGGGCCCTTGGGGGCTGTGGGAGGCTGGCTAATGGGTGTCTACCTATCCACAGGCTTCTAGGGAAGATAGTGTCACTAGAACCACCCCCAGCTGCAGACTGGTGATGCCCAGGCCAGACTAAGGCTGCCCTGAGAAGGAGGAGGAGTTACCTCAGTTCTCCTGGCTTCTCATTCTCCTGTGACGCCTCCCCAGTCCCCCCAACTCAGCGGTGCATTCTCCTTGCCCCCTTCCCAACTTTGCTTTTTGGACCTGAAACTCATTCACACCGAGGTGTGGACGACTGATAAGAGGGGAGATATATCTATATCCCCTTTCTGACTTAAACTGTAAGATAGGATAATATATTGCATGACCTACATTTTTTTAAAGTTTGCTACATTAATATCAGTATATATTTCATAATTTACTGTGCTTCTGTTTGACCTAAAATGATGAGATGCATTTTCATAATTTTTTTTTTTTTTTTTGCGGTACGTGGGCCTCTCACTGTTGTGGCCTCTCCCGTTGCGGAGCACAGGCTCCGGATGCGCAGGCTCAGCGGCCATGGCTCACGGGCCCAGCCACTCCACGGCATGTGGGATCCTCCCGGACCGGGGCACAAACCCATGTCCCCTGCATCGGCAGGCGGACTCTCAACCACTGCGCCACCAGGGAAGCCCTACTATGCTTTTGTTTGACCTAAAACAATGAGTTCAGTGAATACCCTGGCAGTCCAGTGGTTAGGACTCAGCGCTTTCACTGCCATGGACCAGGTTCAATCCCTGGTTGGGGAACTAAGATTACGCTAGCGGCATGGCCCGGCCAAAAAATAAAATAAATAAATAAGTAAATAGCAGTTCAAGGTTAACATAGGGATATATACACACGCATGTATGGACTGTGAAGATTTCAGTTCATTAGGGAGGAAATGCATTTTAATATAACAGGGATGAAAGCCTCATGTTAGGGACCTGAAATTCCCATAGTGGGGTGCCAAAACCCAGCCTGGGGAGACCCTCCCTGACAGATCCCTGGGACGCCTGCTTCCCAGGGAACAAGAACAGGCTTTTTCTTTCCTAGTGGAGGCAGGGGAAGTGACTGGAAGAGCAGGGCACTTTGGATAGAGGCAACCAAGGCCCTGACCCTGGCCCCAGCCCTCCTAGATATCCGGGGACTTGTTACTTCCTGGTCTGGTCTTCAGTTTCTTCATCCATAAAATGGGGGTGAGAAGCCTGCCCTGACTCAGTGTAGAGAAGCATTCTGAAAGAAACTTGTAACTGTTAAGTGCTGATACTGTCCTGTGGCTGGAGAGATGGGAGATGAGGTCGGAGGCTCAGGTGGTCGGGAGAGGAACAGGCCTTTGGAGCTAGACGTCAGGCCAGGTGAGTAATAGCCTGGCGGCCCCTGGCCAACCCATTGAACTAGTTCATCTACCGATTTAGGATTTTTCCTGTAATTTCATTCACCAAATGGTGAACCACCCAAATGGTCAGGACCCTTTGGTCACAAAGGGGCAGAAACCCAACTCTTAGCTTCAGCAAAAGGGACTTGTCAGAAGGCTGTCGAGTTAGGTCTCAGAACTGAAGGAAGCCCTCAGAGGGCCCTCGGGGACGAGGCCTGGGGACCAGAGGTGCCCAGCGTGCTCTGTCCACCTCCCATTCCTACTGGTCTCCACCAGGCAGCATTTCCTCCTGCCTCAGACAGGCCTTTTCCATGTGAAGGGAAACAGCTTCCAGCAGCAGGGGATCCGTATCCTTCAAGGACATATGTCCTTTTGTCTACCTCCACTTGGACAAGTCCCAAGAAGGACTCTGATTGGCTTACATCAGGTGCACCCCTGAACCAATCACTCTGACCAATACAGGGCACTCCTATTGGCCAGAATCTATGATCAGAGGAGGTGGGGCAGCCCCAATCACCAGCTGCCTCCCCAGCAGACCTGACACTGGGTTAGGGATTAGAGACGAAAATGAGTAAGAAATTGTCCCCACACCGGGAGGAGCCCACAGTCTAGTGTGGGTGTGGGGAGAGAGTGGTCAGTCACCACCGAAGTGACACAGGTACTGGGGTGGGGGGGTCTGACAAAGGGAAGGTGGGGCACAAGAGAAGCTAAAAGGCTCCAGAGGGAAAATGGTGCTTGAGCTCAGGCTCACAAGACCAGTGAGGGTCCGTTTCCCAGGCCAAGACCGTGGGAAAGGCATTCCAGGAAGAAGGAGCAGCTTGAGCAAAGGCTGGGTGGCATAGACTGGTCTGCAGGGTTCCAGATGCAGAGAGGAGTTTATTTCAAATAGAGCGTCCGGTCACAGAGGGCCTTCTACACGGAGCTGAGGAAGCTGGGCTGCACCCCATGAGTGGCGGGCTTACACGGAGGCCTGCCACGGCAACTCTGGGAAGGCTAGATGCTGGATGACACACCCAGTGCTGGGCAGCTGCAGCTACGGTCCAGGTGGACAGTGAGGCCCTGAGCTAAGGCTGCAGCAGGAGGGGAGCGGAGGGACCCTGGGGTGGGAGAAGCAGAAGTGAGGGGAAACAGCAGTAACCAGGTGGGGGGCCTGAAGGAGAGAGGTGGTTCCCAGCTTCGGGGTTCAGGCACCTGGAGGGCCCCTGGTACCCCTGGCCGAGGTAGGGAGCCAGGAGGAGCAGCAGCTCGCAGGAGGCACTGAGTTCTCTTGGGGGGCAGGTTGAATCTGCGGGAGCCGGGAGGCAGGCCAGCGGCCCTGAGTCTGGAGCTCAGAGGCGACGGGAGAGCTGCAGCCCAGCAAGAGGACGAAGTGAGGCCGGGCAGCCACAGCTAAACCCTGAGGGCTGGGCCGAGTCAGAGGAGCCTGCGATGGAAGCTTTTGGAGAATGATCCGGAGGCCCCGAGCAGAGTTGAGAGAGTGGCAGCTGTGCAGTGGTTGAGAAGGGCAGGGTCGGGCATGCGGCTTGCGACTTGATACCGTCTTTGTAACATCAGTGCCTGGGAGGCAAGGAGTTCGTCTTGCTCCTTATCATTTGAAACATACTTTGTTTTATATTTGATTGGTTCTCTTTTTTTTTTGCGGTACGTGGGCCTCTCACTGTTGTGGCCTCTCCCGTTGCGGAGCACAGGCTCCGGACGCGCAAGCTCAGCGGCCATGGCTCACGGGCCCAGCCGCTCCACGGCATGTGGGATCTTCCCGGACCGGGGCACGAACCCGTGTCTCCTACATCGGCAGGCGGACTCTCAACCACTGCGCCACCAGGGAAGCCCTTGATTGGTTCTTTTAAGTATTTTTTTAAAGCAACTTTTGGAACTAAAATCCTTCTTAGAAGAATCCTCTGTCTGGTAACAATTTGCTTGCCAAAAATATTTTTGTAATGTCGACTTTTAAAAAAAAATTCAGGAAGTGATGAGTGAAAACTATCAACTCTGACCTAATTATGAGGTTAATGTTGTCAATATTTGCCTTAAAGAATGACATCAGACCTCGTGGTATGGAGGTCTCTGTAAACGTTGCAGGACAATAGGAGCTCTTTTTTTCTACCAGTGAAGCATGCTGAGCACATGGAGGGCCGCCCTGCCCCTTCTTTCTGAGGAGGGGGCTCAGGGCCCTGGACCAGCCCTGGGGGGTGTCCTGCAGCGCCCTGCCCGGAGAAGGCTGCAGGCTCCAAACAGCGGCCAGAGCGGTTAGGCCCAGACCTTAGGAAGGGCTGCCAGGTCCTAATGCCTAAGGCAATAGGCAGTGAGAGCAGAGCCACCCTGTTCCAGAGAGCACCCCACCAGGCCCCAGGTGGGGTCTCCCAACATGTGGCTTCCTGAGAGGAAGAAGGGACCACCAACCAGGACGGTGAGGCCTGGCAGTGCTGTGAGAAATGCCTGGAGAGCCAGCTCCCCGGGCCAAGCTGGGTTCTGCTCCCTTGGGCATGGCCCACAGGGTGTCCTGGGATGCATCTGGGACCAAGGGGAATACCGGCATGTCTTAGGCCAGAACTGTGGAGGGAGCCCCAGGCGTCCAGGTGCGGAGCTGGCAGGAACAGGGCTGGCCTGTTGTCCCTTTCCTCCTCCTCTTGCCCAGACTGCCAGGCTCCTCATCCTTCTATCCAGACCCGAACACCACCACCACCTTGCCCTTCACGTGTCCCCTGGAGACAGGGAAGGGCCTCACTCAAAGACACCATCTGAGGTCGGCACTCAAGAAGCAGGTCTCTAGGGCTTTCCCTCCCCAGCCCAAGACCCCTGTCCCTCAGAACGCCTTTATCCTCCACACACCCCTTCCAGTACTCTTGTCAAATATTATCAAATACCTAGGGGGAATCTCCACCACAGCCTGCATAGGAAGATATTACTATCCCCTTTTACAGATAAGGAAACTGGAGCTCAGATAAACTAAGTAACTTGGCCGAGGTCACACAGCAAGTCACTGGCAAAGCCAGAAATGCAAAGTCATCTGGTGCCTCCAAGCAGCACCCCCTCCCAGCCACACCCTCTGAAGGACCATTAGTCAAAAAGCACCAGCTGCTTATTCCACAATTCTGGACCCAATCTGTTTGTCAATTTGCATTTGATTTGCATAAGTGTGCCACAAAAATACATAGATATCTTCCTTACACTGCCCCCTCCTGCCTCTCTCTCTCCCTCCTCTCTCTCTAACACACACACACACACACACACAAACACACACACACACAGAGCCAGGCTCTTCCTCCTTGAGATGCCTGGAGGACCAGGGAGCACCATCTGGTCCCCTCCATCTGCCAAGGACACCTTTGCTGGTTCAGATTGTCCTTCCCACCAGCCACTACACAGTGCATCGAGTCAGGGAGCAAACCCAGAGCACGAGCTGTGTGCCCGGCTGAGCGGCCCCTGTTCCGCCTGCAGTCTCGGGGCAGGGACACCTGCAGCAAGGGTGCAGGAATGGACAAATGGAAGGGCGGGGGCAGCCCCGGACACATTCTCTGTCTTCTGACTTCAGCCCCAGATTTAGCTGCCTTGTCGCCTCCCACTCCTTCCCGCTGCCGTCTGGAATGCCCGGAGGCTGGGAGAACTAGGAAGACTGGGATGGGGAGATTGAAGGGAGGGAGCTGAGCTGGAGCCCTCAGAGGGAAGAGGAAAAGGTGCTGGCACCCTGGGCAGGGCATGAGTCCAGTTCCCCTTCTCCTTCCCCTCTCTCCTGTACCACCCAGAACAGTAGCCACTAGCCATCAGATTTTAAAGGCTTAATATAAATACATACATAATATTAATAATTTTCATATTGATTACTTATTTAAGCGATAATATTTTGTTCATATTGGGTTAAACAAAACTAATTTCACTTGTTTTCTCTTTTTTAATGTCTGTGCGAGAAATTTTTTTTTATTAATTTAATTTTATTCAATGCCTATTATTTGAGAGACAACATAGTATCTTTTTTTTTTTAAAGACACCAATTGTACTTGAACATTTGTTACTTTTTTTTTTAAATTTATTTATTTACTTTTGGCTGTGTTGGGTCTTCGTTTCTGTGCGAGGGCTTTCTCTAGTTGTGGCAAGTGGGGGCCACTCTTCACCGCGGTGCGCGGGCCCCTCACTATCGCGGCCTCTCTTGTTGCGGAGCACAGGCTCCAGACGCGCAGGCTCAGTAGTTGTGGCTCACGGGCCTAGTTGCTCCGTGGCATGTGGGATCTTCCCAGACCGGGGCACGAACCCGCGTCCCCTGCATCGGTAGGCGGACTCTCAACCCCTGCGCCACCAGGGAAGCCCATTGTGCGAGAAATTTTTAAATAGTATATGTGGCTTGCATTTTGGCATTCATTATATTTCTGTTTGTATGTTTCTATTGGCCAGTGCTGTTCTCGACCCCATCCTCCTGGTCAGGCAGTTGCTGTTCTGTAAAATACTTTGTGCAGGGAGCTGTTTTGAACTAAATGGTTCTTTATCATACCCCAGTCTTTTGGCCCAACTTGATAGACTGAGTTTAAATCCACCTGTGTTATTTATAAGCTTTGTGACATTGGGCATGTCAGTTAACCTCCCTGTGCTTCAGTTTCACATCAGAAAAATGAGTCTATCAGTGCCTATCTCAAAAAGGCTTTTGTGAGAATCAAATGAGCTGATATGCATAAAAAACTAAAAACAGGGTCCAGCATCCAGCAATTGCTTGTAATTGCTGTGTAGCTATTCCTGTCTAAACTGCGGGGCTGTTGCTTGCTACAGTTTTACGTGTCACAGTAGGCTCTGCCGCCTTGGATGCATCATTTTTATTCACTCCTCCCGATCAGCTTACTGGTAATCGTTAGCCTCATTTCACAGAGGAAGCGTCTGAAACTCAGAAAGTTTCAGTAACTGGCCCAAGGCCACCCAGCTAGTGGGATTTGCACCTGGATTTGCTCTAATCCAGAGATTGACCCTTAAGAACCACCCCGGCTATGTCTCTTGGTAAAAGCCCACCAAGACCCTCCAAAGTAACAACTCCATCCCTTCCTCTTGCTCCAGGTTCCCGCCTGCATCCAGGACCCGCCTGTCTGAGAAACTCCCTGTCACAAGGCCATCACCAAGAGGCCACTTGTCCCTGTGTTGTCAGTCCCCAGCATGGAGGAAACCCAGATAACACCCTCACTGTCGGTCCCCAGCTGGTCCTCAATCTCCACCCAGGACCAGTCCTCCACTGCCGGCCAAGCTTCGAGCACAGGCCCACAGCCCTCAAAGTCCTCTGTCATCCCACCCCCAGTGAAGTCCAAGGGCCCGAGTTCCGGGGCTGGGGTACGTCGGATGCGCAGGATCATCGCTGAGGATGCTGAGTGGTCAGTGGCCATTGTGCCCCTCCTCACAGAACTCTGCATTCAACACATTGTCAAGAACTTCCAGAGTGAGTCTGTCCCTGCCTCGGTCGGGAGAGAAGGCCAGGAGTGGGGCCCAGCGGGCGGGGACTGCCTGGAGGTGAGGCCTCAGAGCTGGGTCCTGGGGCAGCCCCTGCCCTCCCACACAGCATCCCCATCCCCACTCAGCACCTCCCTTCCCCCCTCCCCAGAGGCCAGGACAGTTTCTCTGGCCGTCCCCACTTCCAGGTCCCACCAGGCTCCCACACACACTGTGCCCTCCATGCCTATGCCTGTTCCTCACCTTTCCCACTCTCTCCAACAAAGCCCAGCCCAAGCCATACCTACCTCCTCCTCCAGAAAGCCCTCCCTGATTGACCGTCCTCCACTCTCTCGGAGTCTTCCGTGGCGTGTATAGGTTCTTGGTTTGTTCTGTACTTCAGTCTCTGTAAATGTTCATCCTTTTCAAAGATGAGTTGCCAACCTCTCTTACCAGATGGGGAGCTCTCTGAGGACAGGGCCATCATTTTGTCTACAGCACTTGTCACCACCAGACCTACAATATATTCATTTGACTTGTTTATAGTCTGCCTCTGTTCACTCTTGTATCCTCAGCACTTAGAACGGTGTGTGGTGCATAGTAGGTGCTCAAAAAAACATTTTGTTTTGAAATGAATGAATCAAATCAAACTGGGAGCCTCTGAAGTCAGGGATTGTCTCCTCTACTAGATTAAGGAATGACTGAGGGCTGGACCTGAGATTCTGCCTCAGACTGGGAGCTCCCTGAGACCAAATGCTAAGACATCTACCTTCAACTGGGAACAACCCAGAGTCAGGGGTGATGTCTCCCTCCTCAGACTGAGCCTCCCTGAGAATAAAGTCTGCCTCCTCTCTCAAACTGGGCTTCCCTAAAGACCGGGGGTCTTCCCTTTCCTGGGTGCCCCCAGACAGGCTCAGCTCAGGGTAGCATGTGCAGCGTCCCCAACACTGTGACTCCTATTTCTGTTCCCAAAGACAACCCTATCCTGAAGCAGCTGCTCCCAGAGCATCAGAAGAAGGTCCTGAACCGCCTGTCCCCCGACCTGCCTCTGGCTGTGACCGCCAACCTGATAGAGGATGAGAACTACTGGCGCCGCTGCTGCACGCAACGCTGGCCCGTGTGCCACGTGGATGAGCACGGCGGCAGCTGGAAGCGCATGTTCTTCGAGCTGCACCTGGAGAACCTGCTGAAGCACTTCATCCCAAGCACCACGGACCCCGAGGTGATCCTCAGCCTGCTGCCGCTCTGCAGGAACTACGTGCACACGATCCGGGTGGATCAGTTCCTTCCGCCCGTGCAGCTCCCGCCCACACTTCGGGGCGGGGATCAGTCCGACTCCGGCAGTGAAGGAGAGATGGAGGAGCCGGCCACGGACCACTACCAACTGGGCGACCTGGTGGCTGGCCTGAGCCACCTGGAGGAGCTGGACCTGGTGTATGGTGTCAAGGACTGTGGCATGAACTTCGAGTGGAACCTCTTCCTCTTCACCTACCGCGACTGCCACTCCCTGGCGGCCACAGTCAAGGCATGCCACACCCTCAAGGTACCACCTGCCATTCTCAGCATCTCTCTGATTCCCTCTTCCCTTCCCTTTCTCTTGTATCCCCACCTTCTCCTATTTCCTTCTCGCTCATTGACCAAGTGTCCTTTTTCTTTCTTTCTTTTTTTCTTTTTGGCTGCGTTGGGTCTTCGTCACTGGGCGCGGGCTTTCTCTAGTTGCAGTGAGCAGGGGCTGCTCTTCGTTGCGGTGCGTGGGCTTCTCATTGCGGTGGCTTTTTTTGTGGCCGAGCACAGGCTCTAGGCACGCAGGCTTCAGTAGTTGCAGCACTCGGGCTCAGTAGTTGCGACACATGGGTCCTAGAGCGCAGGCTCAGTAGTTGGGGCGCACGGGCTTAGCTGCTCCTCGGCATGTGGGATCTTCCTGGACCAGGGCTCAAACCCGTGTCCCCTGCATTGGCAGGCGGATTCTTA
The DNA here is from genome assembly GCF_964341445.2 of Mesoplodon mirus. Taxonomy (NCBI): domain Eukaryota; kingdom Metazoa; phylum Chordata; class Mammalia; order Artiodactyla; family Ziphiidae; genus Mesoplodon; species Mesoplodon mirus. The sequence goes on along the minus strand of NC_138988.1, from coordinate 76,037,558 downwards.
ACCACTGCGCCACCAGGGAAGTCCCTGACCAAGTGTCCTTTTATGCACTCTGCACCAAGCTGGGTTCTGGGGATGCAGAGATGCACAAGGCACTGCCCTGCCCATTCACCAGCCATTTAGTCATCCAACACACATCTGCACTCCAGGCCCTGTCCTAGGTGCTGAAGATTCAATCATGAGCACAATTATACCATTTGTGCCCTCCAGCTAACAGTCTGGTGGGGATAAAAGGCAGTAATCAGCAATCATATAAATGTAAAATTGCAACTCGAACAGAGTTGCCAGATTTACCAAATAAAAATATAGGACATCCAGTTAAATTTGAATTTCAGATGCACAACGAATATTTTTTTAGTTTAAGTATGTCCCAAGTATTCTGGTTGGAAGAGAGAGAGCCTGCCAAGAAATCAGAGGTGGGAGGGAAGAAGGACACAGCACTGTGTCCCAGAGCAGAGGGAGGGGTGCTTTTCAAGAAAGGGGTGAGCAGCAGGGAAGTGGGATGGAGCTGAGGACCAGATTTAGCAAACTTGGAGGTCACTGGGCAGAAGCTGTGTCAGTGGAGTGCCAGGAGCAGAGGCCAGATTGGAGTGGTTTATGGAGAGAGTGGGAAGTGAGGAAACGGAATGACCATGATCAGCTTTTTCAAGAACTTGGCTGTGAATGGGGGAGAAAGGTAGAGCAGTAACAGAGAGGGGGTTAGGTTTTCTTAGGAAGAAATTTGCACGCGTTTAAAAACAATGTATAAAAACAAAAATAAACAAATGGAACCTAATCAAACGTACAAGCTTTTGCACAGCAAAGGAAACCATAAACAAAATGAAAAGACAACCTACAGACTGGGAGAAAATATTTGCAAATGACGCAACCAACAAGGGCTTAATTTCCAAAATATACAAACAGCTCATACAACTTAATAACCAAAAAACAACCCAATCAAAAAATGGGCAGAAGACCTAAAAAGACATTTCTCCAAAGAAGACATACAGATGGCCAACAGACACATGAAAATATGCTCAACTTTGCTAATTATTAGAGAAATGAAATCAAAACTACAGTGAGGTATCACCTCACACCAGTCAGCATGGCCATCATTTAAAAGTCTACAAATAATAAATGCTGGAGAGGGTGTGGAGAAAAGGGAACCCTCCTACATTCATTGCTGGTGGGAATGTAAATTGGTACAGCCACTGTGGAGAACAGTATGGAGGTTCCTTTAAAAACTAAAAATACAGTTACCATATGATTCAGCTATCCCACTCTTGGGCATGTATCCAGAGAAAACTCTAATTCGAAAAGATATATGCACCCCAGTGTTCACAGTTGCATTATCTACAATAGCCAAGACATGGAAGCAACCTAAATGAATGAATAAAGAAGATGTGGTATATATAAACAATGGAATACTACTTAGCCGTAAAAAAGAATAAAATAATGCCATTTGCAGCTACATGGATGGACCTAGAGATTATCATGCTAAGTGAAGTAGGTCAAACAAAGTCAAATACCATATGATATCACTTATATGTGGAATCTAAAATATGATACAAGATATTTACAAGACAGAAATAGACTCACAGACATTGAAAACAAACTTATGGTTACCAAAGGAGAAGGGGTGTGGGAGGGATAAATTAGGAGTTTGGGATTAACAGATACACACCATTATATATAAAATAGATAAGGTCCTACTGTATAGCTCAGGGAACTGTATTCAATATCCTGTAACAAACCACAATGGAAAAGAATATGAAAAAGAATCACTTTGCTGTACCCCAGAAACTAACACAACATTATAAATCAACTATACTTAAATAAAATAAGGAAAAATTAAAAATAAAAAAAACAAAAGTAAAAAATGAAACCAATGTAAAGCTCCACCCAATTGCAAGAAAGGAGCTGAGTACAGGAGAGAGGCACAGGTTCATTGACCAAGGAAGGTTCCTGAGAAGACAGGAAGAACAGGGTCTAGGGATGAGGTAGGGCGGTTGGCTCCAGGCAGAGGGGACAGTGGATGCGGTGGGTTGCAGTGGATTTATGTTTGGGATTAGGAAAAGGAAGGGTTCCTACTCAATGGCTGAGGAGACCCACCTCAGGCTGTAGGGTGAGGGGCTGGAGAAGGTTGAAATCGTCGTTGTTGTAGATTATGAGAGAGTGTATTGTCCAGAGAAGCAGAGTTGAGTTGGCACTCAGCACTGAGGGCCTATCGGTGGTTCCGGTGATACCAGCCAGTCCTGTGATGTGACATTTTCCATCACGTCAGTTGCTTGGGCCCAGACATACAGAAAATAGAGTGGGGTTGATCCACAGTTGGAGCTTTGCCAGATAGAGGCAATAAAAAAGAGGGACAAAAGATTCTGAGCTGGCTAAGAGGGATGTAGAGAGAGGAGAGGACTGAAGGATGGGGAGGCCAGCCACTCAGGTCTCAAGGCAGAGGGAGCAGTGGTCCAAGCCAGTGAAAAGGAAAGGGACAGGGGTCCCACCTCCGATATTCATAATGCTAGTCCCACCCCCTTTCTTTTATCTTTTTTCTTCATCCCCTCCATCTACTGTTTCTCAACATTTCCCACTTTCTCCCTGGTTCTTACGCTGGCACTCTCCTTCAAAGAGTTCCTCTCCTTGCCGCGGTGGAGCTTAGCTGGCTGAGGAGGGTGCAGTGAGGGGCTGCGGCATCCAACAGACATGGATTCAAAACCTGCCTCCGCAGCTTAATCATTGTGTGACTCTGGGCAAATGATGTATCCGCTCAAAGCCTCCATTTTCTACTGTAAAATGGAGAGAACTTGTTCCATCTCACTGGGATGCTGAGGGTTAGAGATATGGCTATGGAATGTTCTAGCAGCATGCCCAGCACATAGTCATTTCTCAATAAGTGGTAGTCTTTTCCCCCTACTAGCTGCCACCAATTCTGCACTACTGTGTCATGCTGGGTAGGCTGCCCTGCCCAAGAGCCAGCCAGGTGGCCGAACCCCTCATCCATTACCGCTCTACCTTTCTCCCCCTTCCCAGCCAAGTTCTTGAAAGAGCAGAACTCCTCCTCCCTGGGGCTCCCTCCTCTACCTGCAGGAGGTAGGTAGGCAGGCAGATTATTCCAGGTTGCAGGGTGCTGTGGCCCCTCTACCTGCCCACAGATCTTCAGGCTGACCCGAAGCAAGGTGGACGACGACAAGGCCCGCATCCTAATCTGCAGCCTCCTGGACCACGCGGCCCTGGAGGAGCTGGACCTGTCACACAACCTCATTGGAGACCGGGGCGCACGCGCCGCCGCCAAGCTGCTGGGCCACAGCCGCCTGCGCGTGCTCAACCTCGCCAACAACCAGGTGCGCGCGCCCGGCGCCCAGTCGCTGGCTCACGCCCTGGCGCACAACAGCGACCTCATCTCCCTCAACCTGCGCCTCAACTGCATCGAGGATGAGGGCGGCCAGGCGCTCGCCCACGCCCTGCAGACGAACAAGTGCCTCACCACACTGCACCTCGGGGGCAACGAGCTGTCCGAGCCCACGGCCACGCTCCTTTCCCAGGTGCTGCCCATCAACACCGCGCTCACGAGCATCAACCTGTGCTGCAACCACATCGGGCCGGTGAGCCACCGCTTCTGGGACAGGCAGGGCCAAGGGGAGGCCCTGGGGCCTTGGGAGGCGGGAGTGAATCTGATCGCTGTGGGGTGCCTAGGGGATAATTGTTAGCATCACAGCCCTTACCCGGTTCTCACCCCAGCTCTGCCATTTAGCACTTGGTTAAGTTACTTAACCTTCTGGGGCCTCCATCTCCTCCTCTGTAAAATGGGAATAATAATAGCATCTACTTCTAAGTGTTGTTACTAGGAGGATTAACTGAGTTATGCTTGTAAAGCAGTTATCCATTGCAGGCACTGGCTAGGTCCTCAGTAACTGCTAGCTGTTTCTATTACTCGGGGTTCTATAGTATGGATACTGGGTGCCTATGTTAGGCACCCAGTATCCATTCGTTATTCTGTAACCCTCGCAGTTATCTAGTAAAATGTGTATTCTTTTTTTTTTTTAAATATATTTATTTATTTATTTTTGGCTATGTTGGGTCTTCATTGCTGTGCACGGGCTTTCTCTAGTTACGGAGGGGTGGCGGGGGGGCTACTCTTTGTTGTGGTGCACAGGCTTCTCACTGCAGTGGCTTCTCTTGTTGCGGAGCACGGGCTCTAGGAGCACGGGCTTCAGTAGCTGTGGCACGCGGGCTCAGTAGTTGTGGCGCATGGGCTTAGTTGCTCCGCGGCATGTGGGATCTTCCTGGAGCAGGGCTTGAACCCATGTCTCCGGCATTAGCAGGCAGACTCTTAACCACTGTGCCACCAGGGAAGCCCAAAATGTGTATTCTTAACCCCACTTTACAGATGGAAAACTGAACCTCAGCGAGGTTAGTGAGTTGCCCGAGAGCATCCAGTCAGGCTGAAAACCTGGATCCTTTCCAATAGACAATGTCTTTCAAATCTTGACCAAGTCTCAGAGTAAGAAATGCAATTATCATGAACACCTAGTGAACGTATACATCAATATAACATACTTGAAAGTTACTTGTACTGCTTGTGATATATACTGATGATTTCCTTTATAATGTACACGGCTTCATTTAAAAAAAAAATGCTTCTGTGACCCATTGAATTGACTTTGCAACACGCTGTCAGATCACAACCTTAGAACAGCAGCATTCTGCCTCCCAATGTGGAATTTTTCACATTAGGCCTGGCCCACCCAACCCAGAAGGGGCTGGAGCTGTAGGAACTAGCGAGGACAGCCCTCCATGTACTCCAGTTAGGGCCCTGCACCCTCTACCAAACCTCCCCCGAGGACGGTCTTGCTCACATAGACGCTGTCTCCAGAGGGGGTGCTCTTGGCTACAAGTAACAGAAAGCTTAACCAGAAAATGGCTTAAACAAGAGGAATATTCATTGTGTCCCATAATCAGAAGCCCGGGGGAAGGGGGCTCTGGGGTTGGTGAGATCCTTGGCTCAGCACCATCCTCTGCTCTGCCTACCTAACCACACAGCCACGTCCTCTCTTGTGCGACTCTCATGAGCCCAAGATCGTGGCTGCATTTTCCATTGGGCCACGCTCAGAGGCAGAAAAAGAGAGACCACTACTCTCTTTTGCTCTCTTTTATGAGGAGAAACTTCCCAGAAGTCACTCCCTCCAAACTTCCTCCTCATATCTCACGAGCCAGATTTGTCTCACATGCTCATGGCTGAACCAGAGGAGCGGAATTGCCATCACTGACATAGCACCATGTTTTTCAAACCATTGGGGTTGAAAAATCAATTTAGTGAACTTTGAGCACCATTTTTCTCAGGGAATAGGATGGAACAGGATAGAATAGGATAGAAAATGTCAGTGCCACACAAATAGGTTAAGAATTGTTTTGTGAAACTGTTGTTTCAGTCACATCTATATAAATATGTGTATGTGTGTACACACCCATGTGTGTGATCCTGGGTAGTGGCGGCAAGTGATGCTTTCCTTTGTATTCCTGACCCAGGATGGCGGGAAGCAGCTTCTAGAAGGCATGTCAGACAACAAGACCCTCCTGGAGTTTGATTTGCGCCTGTCAGATATCACCCAGGAGAGCGAGTATCTCATCGGCCAGGCCCTCTGGGCCAACCGCGAAGCAGCCCGCCAGCGGGCCCTGAGTCCCAGCCACTTCATGTCACCAGCCACTGCCAAGGGCCCTGAGAACCCGGTGGGATAAGATGGGGACAGGGCTGGGGCAGTGACCAGACCTGGGTCACTGCCCTAGCCCCATCCCTCATTTCATGCCCCTGCCATGCCTGCTGCAGAGTGTCACACTGGTCTGGAGGGAGTGGGGAGGGAGACCAAGAATATCCTTGGGATGAGTGATCAAGGGTTGTGCAGATAAAGATGTGAGGAGAGGAAGGGGCCTGGGGTAGGGGTAGGAAATAGGACTTAGCCCTGGTACGCAGGGAGAGGATATTACCGGGCTCACTGAAATGACTGACTTCTCCCAAGAATAGGGAAGGCAAAGCAGACTCTAAGGGACTGTGCCTGCCCAGAATCTCCCACGGGGGTCGCCCATCTCTCTGACCACCCTCCTCCTCACCATTTTTCTACCAAACAGATCCTTGACCTCTTGACCTTCAAACACACTCACTCTCTCTCCACCCCCACCCCCCCCGCCAGGCTACAGCATAGCTTTGCCTGGCTCTTCCACCATCACCCCTGCGGATGCCACCTCCCTTTTACTTAACTCCGCTTAAGTCATCCAGTTCTATAAGCCACGCCATCCCCAATCCATTCCCCCCAACCTGGGAAGGGGGAAACAGAGGTGACAGGAGGGGCTCAGACCCATCGGCCTCCCCAGATGGCTGCTCACGGACGGGGATATGGCGAGAGAGGTGCGACACTGGGAAGGGAAGTCAGTGAGTCATCTGCAACTTTATTATCCACCCGTTTGATTTATACAATCTTTGCGCTTGGAAATCCACGACAGAAAGGCCACAGTGTGATGCACCCAGTTGACAGAGACCTGTCTTCTCCCCAGCCAGGCCCAGCCCACCCCACAAGCCCTTGTCCCCAGGACACATGAAACCTTCCAGGCATCCTCCATGAGTCCCCGTCACTCTGTGGCTGCCCGCCTTGGGGCCACACCCACGGGAATCACATCTACCCACAGGGCCACAAGAGGGCCTGATGATGGATTCAGGCTGAGCCCCATCTCCCATCCTCCTTGGGCTGAACCTCCAGCCCTGTGTTTCCAAAGGGTGTGTCATGGGCTGCACCCACAGCCTTGGGGCGCTTTCCAGGGACTCCTTCCAACAAGCAGAGCACCAAAGGGGGCTTGGGAGTGACCGCACGTGTGTGCCTGTCTGGGCAACCTTGAGTCTGTCTGTGCCTGACACCCTCTGACAGTTCCGAGTGCAAACGTGTAGGTGTGAGGATGTGTGTGAGTGTACATAGCCACAGCTGCTAGCAGAGGGTCTAATTAGAGAAACAAGAACATTCAGTGTAAAGTTTAATTTTAGAGATTAGTTCATTTTCTGGTTTTGTTTTCCCTGGCAATCAATAAAGCTACCAAGAAAACAGACCAAAGAACTGGTTTCTCTCTAAGTCTGTGCATATGTGGGAGGTGTGAGGCTGTCTGTGTGAGAAGACCTAGGCAGAAATGGTCAATACAGGCAAAAATAATAACAGCCCCTCCCCTTTCCCCCTCCTCCCAGCTCAGGTTCTGTCTCAGGAATGGGCCTGAGGCAGGAGGAGCTGAGTTCCTCCCTCTTTGGAGCCATGAGATGGCCAGGATGCCCCACACAAGGGCGTGACATCCGGGTGCCAGCTGGCCAAGAACTGGGTCCTGAGGCCACAGCTCACCACCTGTACCTTGAAGATGTCCGTTCAGAGGAAAGGGGTGCTCCAACCCCCAGGCCCCTGGAGAGCACAGTGCTGGCGGGTAGGTGGCACTGTTGCCCAGGGAAACCTAGTGGGCAGCTGTTCCCTCCTCCCCAAGCCTCCTCTTCTCCGGCCTCCTCTCTCCCCACTCAGCCATCTCCACCTGAAAGTTAGGCTCAACCCTGATGGGCCACAGGCCGTGGTGTCCCCACGATCTGTGCCCCCCCGTCCCCCAGGAAAGGAGGTTAGGGGAGCCAGAGGAGATGTTGCATAGGTGGAGGCCATGCCCTTGGGGGGTGCAGGCCTGGCTAGGCTGGAGGAAGAGGGGAGAGGCTGGAGGAGGGAAAGGAGCAGCTCTGATGGCTCAGGTGACATGAGAAGCATCAGGGGTGAGCCATGTTGGAGGCCTGAGGGTTTTCCTCTCCAGCTGGAAATGTGAGCTCAATCCCTGGGCACTGTCAGCTGGGAAAACATTAGCCAGGGTATTTGGGAGGGCAGGGGGTTTGTACACAGACATGCACACGGAAGCACATCAGGGTAGTAGTAGTGGGGGAACAGGACACAGGGCCAGCGCCCTGGGGTGGTGGCAGTTTGCCCCTTTGAAGACCCTGGGACACACAGCAGGGCTTCAGCTCATGGGCTAGGGGAGGACAGAGGGGTTGGGCAAGATTTCGAGATGCCTCTGACCCTGCCACTGGAAATGAGTCTTTCTCCAGCTGGAGTTCGTGACCATGTCCTCAGCCCTGCAGAGGCTCTGCTTGCAGACGACCACTCTCCACTCTTCCCCACAAGTTCGGGGGAGGCAAGGGCCGTCCCCCACAGACACCCCGACCTTTGGGGGGGTCTTTTCACGACCCTCTCCTCTTTGACTCCCACTAGCTTCCTGAGTTCCCCCTTGTCACCCAGGCCTATCTCCTGCTCTCCCCACTTAGTCATTCATTCACCTTGGTCAGCTTGAAGGAATGCTGCCTGGGTGGTCTCCAACCCTCTCTGAAGGGAGTGCCCTCCCAGAACCCAGGTGGCAAGGCTGCAGTTTAAAGGACTGAGGTGCACTGCCCTCCACAGTTTGCCTTGCCCCTCACCCCTGGCAACAGCTCTTCAGAGCCAGGGAGCAGGAGGGGAGGGAGAGGTGTGAAATCTGCGTGGTGAGTACAGTTCCCCCCAGGACCCAGCCTCTCAGGGCCCAGTGAGATAAACAACAGCAGAGGGAGTGGAAGAGAGGAAACCCCGATCTTCGGATCTTCGGATCTTCGGGGCCAGCGCCAAGAGATCAACATTTCCATGGCTTTGAGGCTTTGAGATAGAATATCGCGGCTGACACCTGCCCCGGCCTCAGACCCACCGAATTCATTAGCTTGGATGGAAGCCAGCCCTGCTGTTCTCCAAACCACTGCCCCCTCAGTAGAGAGAGGCCCCAACGGGGCCAGGCTGTGGAGGAAGGAAAGCCCCAATTGCCCTTCCCCTGGCCTGTAAACCTCCCCAGCTGCATAGCGAAGGCCTCTCCCTCGAGGCGAGGCCCAACATGGGTCCCACAGCACAGTCGCCACGTAACATAACAGTCATTAGATCCGTTGAAAGGCGGGACTGGAAATTCCGAGTATGCGAGTGGGAAGTGGAGGTGTCCCCCTAGAACTCAGGGGCGGGGCTGGAAGAGACGACTCTGCCAGGGCAGGATTCCCTCCCCTCCCCACAGCTGTCTCTTTATGTACAGGAAAGGCGGTGGGGGGGTGGGTGCTCGAATCGGCCCCTTCGGGGTCTGTCCCTTGCCCCCTCGCCTCCCCCCACCCCACCTGCACCGTGCCCAGCACAGCCTCGGCCACATTCTTGACTCCCCCCGCTACACGGGGAGCACCATCCGGCGAGGGGCAGGGATGAGGCCGGCGGGCCGGTCCAGGACCCCGGGGTCACAGTGAGGTCTCTACGCAGGAGCCGTGGCGGTGCAACGGCCGGTGGCTGTGGCCCAGACATCCCTCCTGCCGGTGCACGATGAGCACCGGGAAGTAGAGGGCGTCGTGGTAGGGCGGCGGCGGCCCGGCCTCCTCCTCGTCTTCGTCGTCCTCGTCGTCCCCCATGCTGGCTTGGCTGGACAGCCGCGTCTGCTCGGTGGGGCAGCTCGCCTCGTTGACGCTCCCGCTCCGGCTGCGCCACAGGCAGCTGCGCCGGGAGCCGTAGAGGCGGCCTAGGGAGAAGCGGCTGCCCCCGCAGCCCGCCCCGCCGCCGGGCCCCGGTCCGGCCCGAGGGCTGGCGCATATGCTCAGGGCGCTGCGCGAGAAGATGGACGAGCTGCTGACGGCGCGCTGGCAGTGCTCGCAGCTGCGCCGGTACGGGGCCAGGCCCGCTGCGCCTGGGCCACCCACCCCGCCGTAGCGGCACGTGGGCGTGTAGCCGCCCGACGCGCCCCCAGCACAGCGCGCGCCCAGCCCCGCCAGGTCCATGAGCACCGCCTCCGAGTAGCTGGGCACCAGCTGCTGGTTGGAGCGGATGTGCCACTCGAGCTCCGTGCTGTCCACCGTGTTGACCCGCGGCAGGCGGTGCGTGAGCGGGGGCAACAGCTCGTCGCTGGGGCTGAGGCCTCCGCCCGCGCTGCCGCCGGCCGAGCTCGGGCCCTCCAGGCCGAAAAGCTTCTCCACGTGGTAGTGCGCGTAGGCCGTGCGGTACTCGGCCAGCACGCGCAGCGGCCACGACAGCGTGAGCAGCGCCGCAGCCCAGAAGGCCGACGAGCAGGCGTACCAGGGTGGCCTGGCCGGGTCGGGGAAGGCCACCATGAATTCGCGGAAGTCCACGTTCTTGAGATGCATGCCCTCGCGCGCCTCCATGTAGTCGTCCAGGCCCTCGTTCTCCGCGAAGAAGCGCGCGCGCTGGCACAGGTACGCGTTCTCGGCCTCCACGCTGGCGAAGCTGAAGCACTTGGTGAAGCGCAGCCGCGTGGCCGGCGCGCCCTCCAGCCCCACCAGCGCTTTGGACACGTCGCGGACGCCACAGCGCTCGTAGTCGAACTCGGCCTCGGCCACGTGCGTGTTGACGCGCTCATGGTAGACCTGTGGCGCCGGGGAAGGCGGCAGGAGTCACTTCTGTCCGCTTACCCTGCTCCGCCCCATCACTGCTCTTGGCGCCGGATCAAACCCTCAGCCTGTCCTGGTTTAGCTCCCGGTTGGGGCCAGGTAAGATCTTATCATCGGGTTTATAGAGACATTGAGGCCTTCAGCTTCATCAGTGAGTTAGAGATGAGGGCGGGTCTAGGAACTCATCCCTACTTATGTGCCTTCTCACTTTAACTAAGCCCTGCTCCGTCTAGGGGTCAGTCCCAGGCCCTGAATTCCCTCCGGCTTGCCTGATCCTTTTGCCACTGCACCCTTTGTCCCACGCTGCCCCCTCATCAGCCCAAACAGCCTACCCGTCTTCCCTTTTACAAGTGTGTTTCCAAATGGGCCCCCCAGAGGAGGTCCCTGTGGACCCCCTTTGTCTCTGGTCTCCCTGCTGCCACCTTAGCTAGTACCCGGCTTCCTTCCTGATCCTTACAGGGCCCAGGCTTTGTTTACCCAGCCCGATACCGAGAGAGTGGAGAGGTCCCCCCTATCTGGGAAAATCTCCTCTTCCACCAGGACTCTAATATGCCTAATCCCAGCAGGTATACGGAGTGCTGCTTGACACCCCCTCCATGCCTCCCAGGCCTACCTCCACCTTTTTGCCAGCTGACCCCCACCTCTGGGAGCCTCACACTTGGGATCCACAGCCTTGAGTTTGAGTCTAGCACTACCACTTAGAAGCTGCAGAACTTGGGCAAGTCACTGAGCTCAGGTCTCTTTACCTGTGAAAGAGGACTCGGTAGCAGGCGCCTCACTAATCAGCCTGTGAGGCTGTGCATGTGAAACACCTCCAACCATTAGGCACTAAACCATACAGACCCTGGAGCCAGACTGCCGGGGTTCAAATCTCAGCCCCACCACACACTAGCTGTTTGACCTTAGGCAAGTTATTGAACCTCTCCAAGCCTCAGTTTCCTCATCTATAAAATGGGGGTAATAGTTACCTACCTCATAGAGTTATCATGAGGGTTAAATAAATGATTTGATATTTGTAAAGTAGTTAGAGCAGACCCTGGCTGCTAGTAAGTGTTTGCCGTTATAATTATGGTGGGTGTTATTGTCCTCCTGTTGCAGTGCCCACAAGAGCTCACTGCTGCCTGTGCTCCTCCCCCTGAGGACAGTCGAGCAGGGTCCCAGCACCCCCTCCCATCGGGACTGGCCTGTGCTCCCCTCCAGCTCCTCACCTGGGTGGTGGTGTAGGCGTCTCCATTGCGGTATCGGGTGACCTGGCGGGTGCGGCGGACATAGTGGTAGCTGATGGCCTTCCACCAGATACAGGGCGTGGCCTGCTGCATGCGGCCCACGCGCTCCCGCACGCTGCTCACATCCACGCGGTGCTGCAGCTCGTGGCGGGCTTGGCAATGCCAGCACTCCACCAGGTAGACAGCGTACAGCATGAGCAGGAAGGCCAGGGGGATGTAGACATAGCCGTTGGAGCAGGGGCTGTCGTGGTACATGAGGCTGTTGCCCTGGTAGGCGCTGCTGAAGGTGAGGCGGGTCACCGTGGTGACGTGGCACCAGGCCACGGCCCCCAGGCAGCCGTACATGAGCAGCGAGAGGAGCAGGCACTTCCAGTGGGACTCACGGCAGAGGGACTTGGTGAAAGAGGGCTGGATGGGACGCTGCTGCTCAGAAGGGCAGGCAAAGGGGCCAAGATGAGTGCGGAGTGAGACAGAGTGGCAAGGCCCAGCACAGAGATGGATGGCGGGCCAGAGGCCGACACCGGAGATGACAGGCAGAGACAGACAGGCACGTGCAGAGAAGAGTCAGACCAAGATGGGAGGCCAGGACCAGAGATAAACACAGAAGTAACCCAGAGTGAGCCATGAGGACAGGAAAGAGGGACGGAATGCCAGTATAGGGAAGTGCAGAGGCAGAGGGATCAGAGCCAGAGATGGAGGGAGAAGGCCCAGGTGGCAGTGAAGACACAGATGGATAGGATGGCACCCAGAGAAAGAGTCCAAAGACAGACACAGAGATGGCAATGAAACAGGAGAAGGTGTGCATAGGGAAGACAGGGAGGACAGATAGGCATCAGAGAAGGCAGGTCCCCAGCCCGGACCCCTTCCAGGTATTCCAGGAAAGGGGAGAGGGGCCCACTGACATCACCTTCCCACTTCACAGGTGGGGCCTCCCTTCTTCCAGAACCTAGGAGGAGCCACTTCCTCTGACCTATCCACCTCCCTGTCCCTCACAGACAATTAGCCTCATACCTCCCAGGAAACCCCAAGCCCTGTCTCTTTCCCCATACTCTGGACCCCAGGTCCCCTGTGAGTCTCCCTAACATCTACCCCTGTTCTAAGATAAAAGGCAGGGGGGTTTGTGTCCCTGAGGAGCAAGTGGTCCAGGAGGATATATCCAGAAGGGCAGAGGCATGTGGCTGGGGAGAGGGGATGTGGGACGGGGGTCGGGCGTCAGGGAGGGAGATGTTCGCAGCCCAGCCATTTGTCAAGAGAAAACGATTTTTGGTACGGGGGCCTATTAAAGCACTTATCACGTTCTGGCCCACAGCTGTCCCGGTGAGTTGTTTACATGTGTGGCTCCTCCACTAGACTGGGTGCTCCTGAGGGCAGGGCCTCATTCCCTTTGCACCCTGGGTGCTGGCACCCACAGCCACTCAGTGATGAGTACTGAGTTGGATTTCTGGTAGCAGCCTGGGCTTTCCCTCTCCTCCCCTCACTGTCTAGCTCTAGGAACCCTCCACACACCCTCCTGCTGAGATCCTGACTTTTTCTTTCAATTCCCCAGGCTGGACCTGGAGGCTAGCCAAGGGAGGGGAGAGAAAGGAAGGGCACAGTAACAGACAGCAGGCCCTGGACCCGGTGTGAAATCCGAGGAAAGATCTGGAAGTAGATAGGTAGGTGGGCTGGGAAATAGTACTTAGCATATGCAAACAAGATTAGGGTACATGTGCCTTTCAGGGAGCCTTGCCCTGCGAGGGGAGCATATGTGCCCCTTGGTGTGCCTGAGTGTGCACTTGTCCCAGTGAGAGGGTGTGTGGAAGGGGCTCTGCCTGCGAGTCCTGCCTGTGTGCTTCTGCCCCAGTGCCGTGTGCAACGTGTGCACGAGTGTGCATGGGAGATGGAGGAGCCCCTGGTACTCTCCTCCATTTCTTTGTCTCCAGGTTCAGAGGACTGAAGAGTAGGACCCCCAACAAGGGATGTGCTGGGTACCAAAACTGGGAAGGATTCCTGGGCTCAGGGCCCCCTGGAGGGGGGCCTGCATGGATATGGGGAGAGAGAGGCGCACATCCCCCACGCACACACTCCCAGTGACTCCAGGGGAGGGATCGCCTCTGCACACATTCGACCTTTTTAGGACCCCAACTCACGTTAACACTACCATTTCCCCCGTGGAACTGGCAGGTACTCTTCTGCCTCCGCAGCCCCTACAAGTTACCCTGCCTGGCCTTCAAGATAGCATCCCCTCCGCGAGATGGGATCCCGGACACCATCCCCACCCCGACCAGCCCGGGATCCGCGAGGCTCCGCCCCTAGGCCCCTCCCCCTGCCCGGGACCCCCGAGCCCCGCCCCCGGCGCGGCCCCTTCCCTGCCACCGCGGACAGCTCCGGCCGCCGGGTGGGGGCAGCGAGGCGGGACTGCGGCTGCGGCGGCCGGCTCGGGGTGCGGGGCGCCGGCCGCGCTGCGGCGGAACCGGCGGGGGCCGCGCGCGGCGGGGGATGGGGGCCAGGCTGCGGCCGCGCCGGGGGAAGGGGCGCCGCCGGCTCTCACCTCCTCTCGGGCGGGGCCCTCGTCCGCCGCCGCCGCCGCCGCCGTGGGCTCCTCCGGGACCCCGGGGCCGCCACCGCCGCCGCCGCCGCCGCCGCCGCTCTCGCCCGCGGCCGAGCCAGGGGGGGACATGGCGTAGAGGGGGCGCGTCGAGCTCAGGGCCTCCCGGGGGGCTGCCGGGGGCCGGGGGCATCCTGCGCCGGCTCTGGGGAAGGGGCGGGAGGGGGCGGGGCCCTCGCTGCTCCCCACCCCCCGCCGGGGGGAGGGGGCCTGGAAGGGGCACCACGGGTAAGGGGCTAGGGGATGGGGATGGGGAGGCGGGCTGGGGGGCCGGGCCGGGGGGGCCGGGGCCGGGGGTGGGTGTCACCTTGAGGCCCTCGCGGCGCCGCTCCGCCTCCCGCCCGCTCCCGCCGCCGCCTTTTGTCTGAGCCGAGCTGGAGCCAGCGCGCCCCCCCTCTTCCTCCCAGCGCAGGAGCCCCGCCCCCGGCCCCCCAAACTCCGCCTTCCCCAAGCCTACCTAATGGCCACCCCAAAGGGGAAAAGCAACAGGGGCTCCCCGCACCCCTTCCCCACTCCCAGCCCTGCTCACCACACGCACACGCACCATCCCAGGAAGATCTAAGCCGAAACTCCTCGGTCTATTTGTGAAGGGGGCGCCAGCGGTTTAACCAACATCCCTCCCCACCTTTGGTTCCCGCAAGTTCCCGGGGCTGAGAGTGGGGAAAGGAAATTGAGTCTTGGAACCCTAGGGAAGAGCCTTATTCCCAGTTGGATGGTAAAGGGTTAGGGCAGGAGCCAGACTTCAGAGGCCAGACCCATCTGAACAAGGATGGGATAGGGTGAAAAGGAAAGGATTAGAGCTAGATGTGAGAAAGGAGTAACAGAGGGCAGAAGAGGGGACATTGAAACCAGCCTTCACTGAATCATCTTCCTACCCTAGGACAACAGCCCCAGAGAAGCAATGAAGTGTGTACATAGCCCTAGGCTGGAGATCAGGAAACCTGAGTACAGATTCTTAATCCTGGCTCTCTCATTAGCTGTGTGACCTTGGGCAAGTGCCTTCCCCTCTCTGAGCCTTAGTTTCCTCATCTGGGCAGTGAGAAAGTTGACTGGACAATCTCTAAGTCTCTGACTTTCTTCTGTGGGTGTAGGAGGCAGAGTCACAGGCCACAGGCCAGGCTGAGTGACTGCAGGTCGCCTGTCCCTTCATGCCATCCACCCACAGTGCTTTTCCCTGTCCCGCTCAGGGGCAGAAAGGAAACTGCCATTCATTCACTCCTGAATGCATCCATTCAATAAACAGGTATTAAGGGACTTCCCCAGTAGTCCAGTGGGTAAGACTCCATGCTCCCAATGCAGGGGGTCTGTGTTTGATCCCTAGTTTGGGAACTAGATCCCACGTGCATGCCACAACTAAGAATCCACATGCCTCGACTAAAGATCCCATATGTCCTGATGAAGACCCGGCGCAGCCTCAATTAATAAATAAAATAAATATATTTTTTAAAAAATCACATGTAACTTAAAAAAAAAAGGTATTAAATACCTACTGTGTGCCCTGGACAGAAATGCAAAAATACAATTTCCTGTCCTCAAGGAGCACAAAGTCTAATGGGGAAGGAGTACATGGAAACCAATCATTATGTTAGAATAGGATAAAGGCTACACTTGATCAATCTGTGTGTGCACAGTCACTGCGGAATCCTGTTGTGTGTCATGTGTTACATTAGAGTCTTTGACATATAGTGACTTTCCCCATTTACCCACAAGAAACCAAGGCAGAGGGAGGGTTAGTAACTTATTCAAGGTCACTTGCTAGTACTCAAAGAGTGGTCCTAGAATCCAGACCTTTCCATAGGGATCTCTGGGGGGCAGGAGTCAGCTTGAGGCAAAGCCTGGATATCTGATCTCTGGGAATAGAGGAAAAGCCCACTGATGGTCCTGCCTCTCATCTGGGACAGAAGAGCCTCTGCCTCCACCCACACACCCACCTCCCACTCCTGGTCCTGCCTCCATTTTCCTACTCTTCCCTTTCCAGGGAAGGTGAAGGGGGTTCAGCCTGCCTGTCACTTCAGAACTATCCAGCCTACATGATCCTCCCCAGGTCAGTGAGTCCATCCTCCCTGCCAAAACAGAGGAAGGGTGTGGTCCCAAAAAGCATGGTTCTCCTTCATCCCCGTTGGCAGAGGAAGAATCTCACTTGGTGGCTCATTCCAGTGTCTCTCTCCTACCCATGATTTTTGGGAAGTCCTGCCTACAGCTAACTCCAACCCTTCTTCTTCTGGTTATCAGTTCACTCCACCTAGTTCAGTGCTTACTGCAGATGGAGAGCAGAGGTCCTAACCCTGGCCTTTCCTAACCCATATAGGATCTTCACATTCCCCATTTAGTTGTTCTAATCTTCCTCCTGTCCCCCAGCCCCACTGCCTTCCTGACTCCATTTCAGGGGGCTTTGGAAGAGAGGTAGCCCAACTTCTTTGGGCCAACTCCAGAGCTCTCAAGAGATAAAAGACCACCTCTCCTTTCTCCATACACACACATGCCCCCTCCTTGGAAGCCCAGAGAAAAGAGGGGTGAAAGGAGGGGGCTGTGGAAGGAGCCAGCTAACCGGCTGGTCACCTTGGCAACTGGGCCTGTTTCCTGAAGATGAGCCTGGCTGGAGTGGGCATAGATGGGAAGTGGGAGCACGATAGAGGGAACCAGAAAACAGAGAAGAGGACTGGAGGGGCCCAGCATTGAAGATGGGAGCTGAGGGGGTGAAGTCAGGACCCTGACCATGCTGTGACCGGAGTCAAAGTTCCCAGGTCATCTTTCCAGATGACGCTGCCATGGTCCCTGTTCCCATTCCTAAATTTTCCCCAGAAGGGCTTCCTGTCCGAGTGCAGGCTAGATTCTGGAAGTAGTCAGTGACTCAATGCTGACCTCATGTGGCCAGAAAAGGGGCTGCCAAACACCTGTTACGGTTTAGAGCCAGACACTGGACTGGATTGGGGTAGGTTTTTCCTTAAAATCAGCCTCTGTACGTATGAGAGAGGCGGTCCCTGCACACTCCTGAGTTCTTGTGTCCTTGCAGAGAGCTCAGATGTCCCCAACCCCTTAGATCTTCAAAAAGGAAAGAAAGTTTCACTGAAAACATTTTTTAAGTTTTGGATTAGGAACAGGAAAACGCAGCTCTACACTTTCAGATTGTTTGACCTTGGGCAAGCCAACTCACCTCTCTGGGACTCAGCTTGCAACTTTAAAATGGAGGTGATTTTGAACCCAAGTGTTTAGGGTTGTACTTTTTGCTCCAGCCTTTGAGGTTGGGAGAGGAACAGGTCAGGGGAGGAAGTTGAGAACATCTGAAGTCACACTGACTCCAGGGGAAGGAGATGCCTCAATTTCCTTGGGCTTTCCCCTCACGGCTCCTCACTGCCTCATGCTCAACACATCCTCCCCACTCTGGTCATCAGCGGGGATGGAGAGCAGTGGGTCATCTCCTCCCTTCTGCCCTTCCCCCTCTCTTCTCCATCCACTCACCCCCTCCCCAAACAGAGACTAGGTACTTCTCCCAGCCCTCTTCCCTTCCCATCTCCAGTTCAAATGGAACCTCCCCTCCCTCTCACCCCACTGGGTAGTTGGCCCCATGCTGTGCCTTTCTAGCACCCTGTTTTCACTCCTATCTTAGCCCAATCACTCTGTGTTGTAACTTTGAGGGGGCTTTTTGAAGGCTGGAACCATGGGACAATTTTTTTTGTGGAGGAGGGGGGTTGTTGGTTATTACTGTTACTGTGATACTCGGTTTTGCTTCCAGCAGGGAGAACAATGTCAGGCATTTAGGAGAATCTCCATACATGTTTTTCAAATGAATGAATAAAATGAGGTTTCATGGGGATGGTGGTAGGGAAGCTGCTTAGTAGCTGCCCGTGCACACCCCAGCTTCCTTCCCCCAATGCCAGAGATGGAAAAGGGAGATGTTTTCTTGGGCATGACCTTCTAAGTGCATTGCTGGAACTTGGGGTAGGGGATAAATCATGGGGCAGTGATTTGGGGCTCACCACGTGAGCGGGGTTTGCCTACAGCCTCCTTAGCCCAAGGAGAAGTAGGGATGGGGAAGGAGGAAAGATGTGCTGGGGCTGGGGCTGCAGAGGGAACCTCAGCAGAGTGCTGCCCAGCATATCTCGGGCCTCCCCATCCTGGTCCCACCATGAGGAACTAAACTTCCCTAACCAGATGTCACCACCCGAGGCCACTGTTTCATCCCTGTGAGGAATGACCCCTCTGCTTTTTTAGACAACAGTGTTCCTGAGAAAAAACGCTTTCAAAAAGCACATCCTGGGCTTTCCTGGTGGTGCAGTGGTTAAGAATCCGCCTGCCAATGCAGGGGACATGGGTTTGAGTCCTGGTCGGGGAAGATCCCACATGCCCCGGCACAAGTAAGCCCCGTGCGCCACAGCTACTGAGCCCGCGCGCCTAGAGCCCAGTGCTCCACAAGAGAAGCCACCGCAATGAGAGGCCTAAGCACCGCACCGCAACGAAGAGTAACCCCTGCTCGCCGCAACTAAAAAGAAAGCCTGCGTGCAGCAACCAAGACACAACGCAGGCAAAAATAAATAAATAATTTTTTTAAAAAAAAGCACATCCTCATGTCCAATTCTATGTGATCTGGGAAGTTGACACAGGAGACCCTCTATCCAGGACCCAAAGGGAGAAGTTCTCCTTTAAAGACATGGGTGTCCCCTTTGTCTCCTGGAAAAGCAAGAGAAATTGAGAGCAATGGTCAGGAGACAGGTAGCAACGCTTCCCCGTCCCACCTCCCACGTGCCCTCCCCAGAGGACGCCCAGCTTGTGCAGATGATTAATAAATATTCCTTTAAAAACAAACTAATGGGGTCTTACCTGGTGGTCCAGTGGGTAAGACTATGTGCTCCTAATGCAGAGGGCCCAGTTCGATCCCTGGTCGGGGAACTAGATCCCGCATGCATGCCTCAACTAAGAAGCCCGCATAAAGTTGGCATGCCCCAACTAAGAGTCCGCATGTTGCAACTAAGAAGCCTGCATGCTGCAACTAAAGACCCTGAGTGCCACAACGAAGATCCCGCGCGCCGCAAGTAAGACGCGGTGCAGCCTAAATAAATAAATAATTTTAAAAAAAGATCCTAGGAAGCATTAAAAAAAAAAAAAAGAATAAATGAATGAATGGGGGAAATGAATGAAGAAACAGGAAGTGAAGGAAAGAAAGAATGAACGGAATTAATAAATGAAATGAAGAAGGAAGGGGGAAAGAGTGAATGGATGGTTGGATGAATGAATGAATGGGTGAATTAACGCACGAGTGAGTCAGGACCGGGGAACCCCTGACTCGGAGCCAACGCAGAGGGCGGGGTAAGGGGGATTCCGAAGGGCGGGGTCTCGGTCCGGAAGCGCGGCGCCTGCCGGGGGCGGAGCCTGAGGGCGGGGCGAGCGAGCGCATCATACTGGGCTACCCAGCTGCCCGGAGTAGCGGATGCCGAGGACCCCGCCAGCGTTCCGAGCCTCTCCACGCTTCTCGCCGACCCCTCGGGCCCCCGCAGCCCGGGAAGGAGGCCACTCCGGGCCCAGCACCCGCTCTGCAAGGCGGACCTGCAACCCGGAAAGGCGGCGCGGAGTCGGCTCCTGCTCGGACCGGGCCCCGGCGGGCCGGCGCCGCGGGGATGTCGGAGGCGCGGAAGGGGCCGGACGAGACGGATGAGAGCCAGTATGACTCGGGCATCGAGTCTCTGCGTTCTCTGCGCTCTCTGCCCGAGCCTACCCCGGCCCCAGCCTCTGGTCCCTCAGACGGAGGGTGCCCCCAGCCCTGGACTCATCCTCCGGGAACCGCCAAGGAGCCAGAGGAGAAGGAAGACACAGACGGGGAGCGGGCTGACTCTACCTATGGCTCCTCATCGCTCACTGAGCCCCTGTCCTTGTTGGGGGACCCCAAGACCGAGGACCCAGCCCCAGACTCGCCGCTTCCCGCCGCGGGGGCGCTGAGCCCTCAGCAGCTGGAAGCACTCACTTACATCTCCGAGGACGGAGACACGTGAGTATGGGGGCTAGGCTAAGACAGGATCCCTTCCTGCTTCCCAATGGTAACTCGGGGCCTCCCCCAGGAGCCGCAACCCCCTATGTGAGAATCCCTCAAGGCACCAGCTCTGGAAGGGGCCGTCCCCACTCTCTCTTTCAAAC
Source organism: Mesoplodon mirus (assembly GCF_964341445.2). Classification (NCBI taxonomy): domain Eukaryota; kingdom Metazoa; phylum Chordata; class Mammalia; order Artiodactyla; family Ziphiidae; genus Mesoplodon; species Mesoplodon mirus. The sequence continues at coordinate 76,017,193 of NC_138988.1, read as the reverse complement.
TTAACTCTCAACCCATTTTTGAGCTGTAGCCAGTCCAGAGGACCTGGCATCATCTGCCTGCCCCACCTTTTGGCAGGGCCCTTACCAGGCACCTGGAAACCCAGCTATCATCTTGGAAATCTGTCAGTAACCCATCCCTAGGAAGAGAAAATTCCCCTGACCAGCTCAGTTTTGTTTTGTTTTGTTTTTTCCTTACTGGGAGACAGGGCATCCTTGTTTGCTCAATATCTGGGATTCCCGGCCTCTGACCTCAGAATGCCCGGTCTCAAGGAACAAGAGGGGCCAGTTACAGGCTGCCAGTGGGCCCAGGAAGCTGGGCTTGGGGGTGCTGCCAGGGTGCATTGCTGAGGCTGGCCCTAAGGAGGAGGAGGTGAGCCAGGCTGGGGCACTCTTGCCCCAGCAGACAGACAGGCGGCTGGCTGCCCCAGCTAACTTCCTCCTCTGCTGAGAAAGGGGAAGTGAGGGCTAGAGTCAGCCTTACCGACACTCTCCACCTCCTGAGCCCCACAAGTCCCCCTCACTGTCCTGTGTGACCCCTTTACTTCATCCTTCCTCCCCAGGCCCAGGTGGAGCTTGGTGGAGACTGGGCTGGGGGGCAGTTGAAGTAAGAGACAGTTATGTGGCAGGGACTGGCCAGTTGAGGATTTGCCCCTCGGGAAGAAGAAAACACCGACAGGAGAGGGGGTGGCTGAGATTTGCGGGGGGTGAGAAACAGAGTGGAGGGGGGCTGGGGTCCCAGATCTGGGGTGCTGAAATGAATGGGGCTGAGGAGGCAGGAGATATCTGTCTTGACCTGCTTTTTTGGAGATGCAAGGGTCCTGGGTGGCCTTTGACAAAGATAGTCTCTGGACCCATTGGGTGACCCTAGGCCTTTTTGTACTCTGTGTCCAAATCACCAGCCCTCAGGCCCACAACCAAGATTGTGCGGGCTCTGTGCAGAATACCTATGGCTGACCTTTGACCCAGGGAGTGGCTTCTGAGCCTGCCCTCCTTTGTTAACCTCCCAGCCCCTGCCTTGACCTTCTCTAGTTAAAGACAGATGTGGTGTCTAGACCCAAGGGGGGTTGGCGGGAGAGGTGTCAAGACTCCCCTGGGGGTTCCCTGAGAGGAGGGGGCACCTTCTTCCCTCCGGAGGTGTCTGGGCTGTGGGACATATGGAAATGGGAAGAGGAAGTGGGAGGAGGGGAGACTGAGGGAGAGAGGGAGGTGGCTGCAGGAATGTGACCAGAGAGCAGGCCCTGGCCGAGGGGATTTCCAGCACGGTTCCTCCCTCCCTCCCTCCGTCACTCTCTCCTGGGCCTCGCCTGCCACCAGAGCCAGCGCCCCTCCCACCCGAGCAGCCCCCTCCCCAGCCCAGACGGGCCTTTCAGCCAAGCTACCCCCCTGTCGAATGCCCCGAGGCAGCTGTCCCTGGCCTAGACCCTCCAGCTCTGGCTTTCATTTTCCCCACCTGATGTGGGGAAACCCCAGGGCTGGAACTTCCCCTCCTAGCCACCCCCCGCCCTCCAGGTTACGGCTCTTTATCCCCCACCAAGCACACATTTTCTGCACTGCCAGGCCTCCCCTCGGAGGTGTGCACGGGAGCGGGGGCCCTAGGTCAGGCCCCTCCCACGCCCTGCTGTCTGAAGAGTGGCCCTCTGGCCGCCCTGTGGAGGGCAGCCGGACAGGGTGCTGCCCTGCTTCCTGCTCCTCTTCCAAGAGCTTCTGTCTCGGAATGTGTTTCTGAGGGGGGAGGGGAGTGATCCCACCCCTGCCCTCTCTGTCCTCCCCGCTGAGGCGGGCAGAGATGGGGAGCCCAGCCCTGGAAACCACCTCTGCACTACCCCAGCAGCTTTCAGTTTGGCTTTGAGCCTGCAGCTGCCTGGCAGGGCCCTGGGGCCAGAGGGGAGCAGGGTGTGGGCAGGCTGGACAGGAAGGACCTTGTCCCGTCAGCACCCTGCCCGCACTCTCACTCAGCCAAGGCCCTCCTGAAGGCCAGAGTTGGGAACTTGGAGCTCCCACCCCCAGGATCCTGGCTTCCCGCACCAACCCTCACTTCCTGGCCCAAACTCTCACTTCCCGCACCTACCGTACGGGTGGCAGCTTAGATGTTGATGTGTTCCTTCTAACCCCAGGACCCCAGCCCACTCTCTCTGGCCTGGGCCCTGACCCCAAACCTTGCCTTTTCCTCCCAGGCTGATCCACTTGGCAGTGATTCACGAGGCCCCGGCTGTGCTGCTCTATTGCCTGGCTTTGCTGCCTCAGGAGGTCCTGGACATTCAGAACAACCTTTACCAGGTGGGTGGAGAGAGTGGGCTGAGCCCAGATACCTATGTCTGTAGGTAGGTGTCTGTCCCAGTAGCAGCACAGCATCCTTAGGCTGCTCCCTCAGGAAGTCACATGCCAGACACTGGGCTAGAAGCTGAGGATGCAGAGAGGACAGCCTCTGCCCACAAGGTGCTCAAGCCTGGGCTAGGGGACTCGTGTCGATACCTAATTACACAGCATGGTGATGAGAGTTGTGATGGAGATGCATGCCAGCTGCTGTGGGAACCAATGTCTGTGGGAAGCAGCCAGGGAAGGCTTAATACGGGAGGTGACTCTGCATGGAGCATTCAAGGAGGAGTTTGCCAGGTGGAGACTGCCTGGTGCCTCTGTCTCCTCCCCCCAACTCTCCCCATCACCTAAGGTAACAGAGGTCTCCCCAGAAGGTGAGATACTAGACCCTGCCCCCCACTCCATCCTTTCTCCGGGGGCTTAGGCGACCTAAAAGGAGAGCAGGGGCCCACTCCCCTTACCTTGCCTCCAGAATTGGGGTCCCAAGAACTTGGTGGGGGGTAACAGAAGGAAGACCAGGACCATAGCATTTATAAGCAGTCCTCAAAGAAGGTGCTGGCCTCTGGCAATTTCTGTGCCCACGCTAGCATGTTCCTGGAAGTGGGAGCACGCTGCAGTGGCCCTGTGACCCTCTCTTTGTGCCTGCAGACAGCACTCCATCTGGCCGTACATCTGGACCAGCCAGGTGCAGTTCGGGCCCTGGTGCTGAAGGGGGCCAGCCGGGTGCTACAGGACCGACACGGTGACACGGCCCTGCATGTGGCCTGCCAGCGCCAGCACCTGGCCTGCGCCCGCTGCCTGCTAGAAGGGCAGCCAGAGCCAGGCAGAGGACCGCCTCACTCCCTGGACCTCCAGCTGCAAAACTGGCAAGGTGCGGGCAGCCTCAGGGCCCATGAGATGAGTAGGGGACAGGAGACAGGGACCCCGCTCTTAGGGAAGGGAGGGTCACAGCTTGTCCATTGATGATGCATCTCCAGTTCTAAGCACATAGGTACTCAGAATACCTTTGCTTAAAGAAAGAATGAATGGACAAATGAATGAGTGAATGGGTTCTATTTAGAATTTATTGAGAACTTACTGTATGCTAAGCAGAGAGCTAAACTTTTCCCCTCAAGATATTCAGTTTAATAGAGATTAGATGAACTCATTAATTCATTCAACAAAAATGTACTGAGGGCTTTCTGTGTGCCAGACACTATTGTAGGAGCCAGGCTTGCATCTGTGAGCAAAACAGAGAATGTCTGAGGCAAACAATAAACGTAAGAAGTGAGTCCTCTAGGAGGTTAACGCGCAGTCACTGCTGTGGATACAGCAGAGCCGAGTGAGGGGACTGGAGTGTGTGGGGGGGGAGGTGATGTGATTTTTAAACAGGGTGGTCGGGGAAACCCTCGTGGAGCCCGGACATTTGAGCAGAGATTTGAAAGAGGTGAGGGGTGTGAATTTGAATCTAGTTCTCTAAGCAGAGAGGGGCAGAGAGGGGCCCAGGCCAGGAAGGAACTAGCAAAATGGCTAGGGGAGCTCATGGGAGGAGGTGACCCCTGGGGAGGGGCTGGGGCCTGAGGATCCAGAGAGCTCTCAAGAAGGTGGCTTTTGGAAGGGGCCTGAAGGCAGGTAGAGTTTTAGAAAAAGAGTGACTGTGTGTGTGTGTGTGTGTGTGTGTGTGTATGGGGGGAGTGTGTATGTGTGTGTATGGGGCAGGGGGGTGTGTTGGGGGAGGGTGTGTGTATGGGGGAGGGGAGTATGTTGGGGGAGTGTGTGTGCATGGGGGAGGGTGTGTGTGTTGGGGGACGGTGTGTGTGTGGGGGTGTCACTCAGCAACCTGACCCCTGAAGCGTGAAAGTTTCAATAACATGACTCTGAAAAGGTGGAAACTTTTGAGTTCCTTTCCCCCCAGACTTTTGAGGGGGTTTTTGGGTTTGTGTTTTAACAGTCCTGTGATCAGAGGCACTGAGTGGGCAGGGGGTCCCTTGGGACTGAGGGGTAAGGGAGGCCCCTGAAGAAAGGGAGAGAGAGCGGAGCTGGTGGATGCAGCCCCCACCCTCACCCCATTCCCAGGTCTGTCCTGTCTCCACATCGCCACCCTGCAGAGGAACTGGCCACTCATGGAACTGCTGCTGCAGAACGGAGCTGACATCAACGCACAGGTGAGGCAGCCAATCAAGGTGCTGCCCAGCCCAGGGCCCAGGCCCGGGATGCTTTCTCTTGAGGGCCTTGGCTGACACCCTTCTTCCCCCGCAGGAGGGCACGAGCGGGAAGACAGCGCTGCATCTGGCCGTGGAGACCCACGAGCGGGGTCTGGTGCAGTTCCTCCTCCAGGCTGGGGCCCGGGTGGACGCCCGCATGCTCAACGGGTGCACACCCCTGCACCTCGCCGCGGGCCGGGGCCTCAGCAGCATCTCATCCACCCTGTGCGAGGCAGGTGCCGACTCCCTGCTAAGAAACGTGGAGGACGAGACTCCCCAGGACCTGGCCGAGGATGTAAGAGGCGGACACTCAGCTCTGCTGTCCAGGACCTCCCTTGTGGAGACAGGCGCTGTAATAGCTGAAAGGGCCAAGGAGTTAGGAGCCCAGGGTGTAAATCACGGCTCTGCCGCTCACCAGCTGTGGGACCTTGGGCAAGCCTCTGCCCCTCTCGCAGTCTGTGTTCTTAATTGGTCAGGACCAGGGGCCCAAACATGGACTCCTACAGGAGCCGTGCAGCTAAAGTGCATCAGAGAAGCAGGCTGGGTGTAAGAGAGCCAGGTGGTGGTGCCTGCAGGAGACCAGACAGTCTTGTCTGAAGGTCACTCTACTCAGCTTCAGCAGATACTTGCAGAGGAGGAATGTGGGCCCAGTATTCCCAGGTCTTGGAATTTTTTAAGAGAGATGAAACCTAGATTTTCTGTAGCATCTTTCCCATTTTTAAATGTTTGATGTAAAAAAATATTCAAAGTGTTTTGTGAGTACACTTTCCCAACACCCTCCTCCCCAAATAAAAACAAAAACAGGCCCTAGAAGCCCTGGGGGACCACTGTTTTGGGGGTTAGTAGGAAGATTTGTTCCCTGATGTCCTTCAACGACACTTGGTGGGGAGGAAAGGGCCCAATAGGTCTCCCAGCCCCCTTCCCCCACCGCTGCCTTTGTCCACGGGCCCTGATCTTGCTTCTCTCCATCCTCTTCCTCAGCCCTTTGCCCTTTTGCCCTTTGATGATCTGAAGATCTCCGGGAAGCCACTGCTGTGTGCTGACTGAAGCCGGGACAGGCTCTAGGGCCCTGGACGCTCCACCTCTTCCCATCTGAAAGCTGGAGCCATAGCTGCTACAGTCTGGGCCCAGGCCATGTGCCCTGGGGACTGCTGAGGCCAGAGCTTGGGGCCAGCACAGTCCCGAGCTGAGAGGAGGGACCGCAAGTAAGAGAGCCAGTCTGGAAGGAAGAGCTTCCAGGTGGATGGAAGGACCCCCAAAGCCCCAGGCAGCCTGGGCGAAGCCTGTTTACCTCTGTTGAAGATGGCGGGGCTCTTGTCTCTACCCACGTGGGGTCAGCCTGAAGCTGCCAGCCGGTAGGCAACATGGACTCTCCTGAGTGAGGAGAGACACTGAACTGTGAGTGAGCAGGGCCCTGAAGGGTTCCATCTCACTGCTGAGGAGGACTTTGAAACACTGTTGTTTAAAGACTTCACACAGAAGGCCCTGAACTGAGCCTTTGGGGATGGGGAAGTTTCAAGAACATGACACTAAAACAGCAGAGACTTTTAAACACCCCCCCACCCCACTCCCGCCCCAAGTTGTTTTGTGTGTGTGCCTGTTTGTGTGCATTGGGGATTTTGAGACAGGCCTGCCCTGTGACCTTGTGGAGGCAGAGGGAAGGAAGTTGTCACTTGAGCAGGGTAGGGCCTTGTAGGGAGGGTAGGGAGGCTAATGGTCCTCAGGCCTCTCTGTCCAGCACAGACCCTTGCCCCTTCTGTGGAAATGCAGATGGATGGAGGAAGAGAAAGAGGAGTGAGAAGATGCAAGTGGGAGGCCTCACCACGGCCCTAGAGGAGCCTGGAGAGAAGGGCTAGCCTGTGGAGGGTGACACGAGGGAGCGTGGCTTCGTATGTTGTTTTCTCTCATTCCACGTATGTTTGAGGCACCTATTAGGTCAGGCCTATGCTGGGATAGAATTTGTGGGAATAAAACAGTTTCTGGCCACTTGGAGACTTAGTCTAGTGAGGCAGCCATTAAAATCATAAACATCCAAATAAATATGTAATTGCAAGTCGCGATGGAAGGAAAAGAATCGTGGGAGGGAGAGCAGTGGAGTGGGTGTAGGGCCATACTTTGGGTGGTCAGGGGAGGCCTGAGTGTGGGTTAGGGGGAGAGCTTTCAGGGGAAGGCTTTTGGTGAATTAGAACTGAGAGCAGTGGGGCTCTGCAGCGGGGTGAGTGAGGGGGCGAGGTAGACGGGGGCCAGGTCACGCAGAAGGAACCTCCGAAGGTCATGAGGATGCGGGGACAGAACTGCTGGCCCAGACCCCGAAGGAAGGAGACATCTTCTGCCAGAAAACGGGGAAATGGTAACATAAGGGGATGTGCCTGGGATGCAGAACCTGTGTCCCCGTTCCTAGGATGGCAGTGGTCACCACCACCTCCGGGCCGGTGGTGAGGGCTGAGGGCGATGACGAAGCGGGGGCGGCACCGGGCTGGAGCTCCCGCTCCCCGACCCCACCCCACCCCACGCGCCCACAGAGGCAGCCAGCCTCCCGCGCGCCGAGCCGCGTCTCCCGCCGGGCCGCGAGGGGGCGCTGTGGCCCGGCGGCGGCCCGGGGCGCTGCGTGGTCGCGGCCGGGGGCGGAGGGGCGGGCGCGGGGAGGGAGGCGGGAAGAGCGCGGCACTTCCGCTAGCCGGCCCCTCGGCTGCTGCTCCTGGAGGCTACAGCGGGAGTGGTGGGAGCGCGCGGCCCGGGGACCCGCATTCCCCGGCCCCGCTCCGCCCCACGCGGCCGGGACCATGGACGCCAGGTGGGGGGCTAGGGGGAGTGGCGAGTCCACGTGACCGAACCCCGCGCCACGTGACCGCCGCTCCTCAGCGCGGGGGGACGGGTGGGGTCCCATCTGCCCGGTGGGAGGCCAGCCTAGCGCTGCCCGGAGCCGGCGCGGGGAGGGGGGTGCGGTGGGTGGAGGCGGGCGCCGTGGCGTTGTGCTCCTCGGGTGCTCCGGGAGTGTCGGGCGAAGAAATCGGGGGACCCTGGGGCTCTGGGAGCCCCGAGGGCGGGGTCAGGGAGCGCTGGAGGGAACAGAGAGAACCTGTGTGGCCGGAGGGGCGGGTCCGCTCTCGGGGATGAAGGGAGCCCTGCCTGGCTCGCGCCGGCCACGTCAGGAGAGAGAGAGGCTCTTTGTCCGCGCTGGGCTGCAGCTGAGGGGGGCGGGGAGGAACTCCGGGCCCTTCTCCAGTGTCGTCCCCTCCGGAGGGCCCAGAGGGCGAGGAGGAGGAGCTGGACCCTGATGCTTCTGCCCGCGGTCCCCGCAGGTGGTGGGCAGTGGTGCTGCTGGCTGCGCTCCCCTCCCTCGGGGCAGGTGGAGAGAACCCCGAAGGCCCTCTGGAGTCATGGACCCAGCTATGGTTCTTCCGCTTTTTGGTGAACGCGGCTGGCTATGCGAGCTTTATGGTACCTGGCTACCTGCTGGTGCAGTACTTCAGGCGGAAGAACTACCTGGAGACAGGTGTGTGGGGAAGTTTGCTCAGTCTGTATTACGAGTGTTGGCCAGCAGTGCAAAGGGGAGGTGGCGTGGCAAGGGAGGAAGGGCGGCCAGCAGGGCGGGCTAGCAGCTGTGGGGGAGATGAGGTGCTAGGGAGAAGTTCGGGGTTTCACCTTGTGTGCTTTCTCCAGGCAGGGGTCTCTGCTTCCCCCTGGTGAAAACTTGTGTGTTTGGCAATGAGCCCAAGGCCCCGGATGAGGTTCCTCTGGCTCCCCGGGCAGAGCCAGCAGAGACCAGTCCCACTTGGCAGGCCCTGAAGCTGCTCTTCTGTGCTGCGGGGCTCCAGGTAAGTAGGCAGGCTCTGCAGCTCTTCCTGGGTCGGTCCCCGCGGACAGGGACTCTGTGGAACCAGAGCTTTTACCCCACCGGTCCCAACAGTTTGCTGGTGGTTGCGTTGTGTGTCCTCCTCCTCCCAGAGGCACACCATCTTCTTGGGGGTGGTTGGAGGAAACGCTGTCTTTTCTGTCCTCCTGTCTCTATCCTCTGTGATTTCTCCCATCCCCTTGTAATGATGTCTCATATACCGTAAACCCACTGTTTAAAGTTTCAGCCTTGCTCACTACTGCGTGTGAGAGGGGTGCTGAGATGCTGACCTCATGGCATTTTGGAGTGGGCACTTCTGGTTCCACCTAGTGTACCATGTTGAACTAACAGGTGTGCAGTCTTTAAGAACTCTTCCTCCCACAGTTGGTTGAAAATAGAGAAGAAAATACTTGGGGTGGAGTCGGCTCTAACATCCCTACTGTGGGGACAGACAGGGTCTGGTCAGTCCTAAAGCATTTGTTGTTTTGTTTCACACACACTTGATTGCCTGCAAGGTGAATCCAGATTTGGGAGGGAAGAAGAAGAAAGTAACTTCTAGTTACTACAGATATTTATGCTGTCCATCCTCATCATTTTCGATATCATCCTGAGGAAGGAGGCGATTGTTGCGCTTTTTGGCCTGCCTTTTCCTTCTCTTGCTTACCTCCTCTCCCTCCGCCCTTCCCCATCCAGGTGTCTTATCTGACGTGGGGAGTGCTGCAGGAAAGAGTGATGACCCGCAGCTACGGGGCCACGGCCACATTGCCAGGTGAGCGCTTCTCGGACTCACAGTTCCTGGTGCTAATGAACCGCGTCCTGGCACTGATGGTGGCTGGCCTCTACTGCATCTTATGCAAGCAGCCCCGGCATGGGGCACCCATGTACCGGTACTCCTTTGCCAGCCTGTCGAATGTGCTCAGCAGCTGGTGCCAATATGAAGCTCTCAAGTTCGTCAGCTTCCCCACCCAGGTGCTGGCCAAGGCCTCCAAGGTGATCCCTGTTATGCTGATGGGAAAATTGGTGTCTCGGCGCAGCTATGAGCACTGGGAATATCTGACCGCCGGCCTCGTCTCCATCGGGGTCAGTATGTTTCTGCTGTCCAGCGGACCGGAACCCCACAGCTCCCCAGCCACCACGCTCTCAGGCCTCATCCTGTTGGCAGGTTACATTGCCTTTGACAGCTTCACCTCCAACTGGCAGGATGCCCTGTTTGCCTATAAGATGTCATCGGTGCAGATGATGTTTGGGGTCAACTTCTTCTCCTGCCTCTTCACAGTGGGCTCCCTGCTAGAGCAGGGGGCTCTCCTGGAGGGCGTCCGCTTCATGGGTCGACACAGTGAGTTTGCCGCCCACACCCTGCTGCTGTCCATCTGCTCTGCGTGTGGCCAGCTCTTCATCTTCTACACTATTGGGCAGTTTGGGGCTGCCGTCTTCACCATCATCATGACCCTCCGCCAGGCTTTTGCCATCCTCCTCTCCTGCCTTCTCTACGGCCACACTGTCACTGTGGTGGGGGGCCTGGGGGTGGCTGTGGTCTTTGCTGCCCTCCTGCTCCGAGTCTACGCCCGGGGCCGTCTAAAGCAGCGGGGAAAGAAGGTCGTGCCAGTCGAGTCATCTGTGCAGAAGGTTTGAGGGGCCTGAGCGATGAAGTGAATAGGACCCTCTCACTGTACCAGTTTTCCTGTCCTACTGTAACGTCTCGGAGGCGGCAGGCTCTAGGGCAAAATGCAGGTTTCTTAGTATCACAGACCAGCTCTGCAGTTGGGGGTATGGAGACCAGGAGGCAGCCTTCCCCTTTGCCTTAAGTCCCCCATCCTCTAGTGGGCAGGATTCTTCCCAGGGTGGCAGTGACAGTGGGAAGGGGCAGGGGGCCGTGTTGAGAAGGCAGAGGCACCTTCCAAAGCCCCTCCCTCCTCCAATTCCCTGAAGTCTTGCCCTGTAGGCTCTGCCAACGCCTCACCTGTGCTTGTCCCCTACCTTGAATACCCACCCTTTCAGACTCCAAGAGACCTGCATTTCTTACTCTGGCGAGAGAAGCACAAGTGTTCTAGGCTCCAAATGCTGCTTTCCCAGGAGAGTAAGTGAAAGACGGTGCTGTGCTGCGGGAGGGGGTTGGGAGTCCCTCCCGCCCGCCCAGCACCCCCCCCCCCGCCCCTGCTCCTGGATCCCTAGGCTCTGCTCCGTGAGCCAGTTGCAGGTTTTGGTACTTTGGAAATGTAACTTTTGCTCTTATAATTTTATTTTATTAAATTAAATTGCTGCAGTGGGCTCGGTCCTGTGTTTTGGTTGACTGAAGTAGAGACTTTCAACTTCAGGTGGGTTATGTCCTATAAACCCATCAGAAGTTGAAAATGTGTTTAATACACCTGACATAGCTTACCCTACCTAAGACTTCCATCAGCTCAAAACATCCTACAGTTGGCTGTTTTACAGGTGTCCAATATCTCACCTAACTTGTTTAATACTGAAAACGAAAAGGCAGTGGTGGTTACGTGTACCACTTGTTTGTGGCCAGGTGGCTGGGAACTGCAGCTCAGCGCCCAGCCACACCAGTGAAGGTACCTCATACTGTCAGCCCAGGAAAAGATCAAAACTCAAAAGGAGTTCCTACTGCATGTGTGTGCTTTTGTATCAGCACAGTAAAGTCAAAAAATTTTGAGTGGAAGACCCTCTATGTGCTTTAGGAAAGGGACTTTTTAACGTGTTATATGGTAATTCAAAGATACCATTTTAAAAAAAATACCATTGGGCCTCCCTGGTGGCGCAGTGGTTGAGAGTCCGCCTGCCGATGCAGGGGATACGGGTTCGTGCCCCGGTCCGGGAGGATCCCATATGCCGCGGAGCGGCTGGGCCCGTGAGCCATGGCCGCTGAGCCTGCGCATCCGGAGCCTGTGCTCCGCAACGGGAGAGGCCACAACAGTGAGAGGCCCGCATACCGCAAAAAAAAAAAAAAAAAAAAAAAAATACCATTTATACCTTCAGTTTTTTTCTTTTAATCAGTATTTTTTAAAATTGAAGTATATAGTTGATTTAGTGTTAATTTTTGCTGTACAGCAAAGTGATTGTTACACGCACTTTTTTAAAGTAGTTTTCTATTATGGTTTATCATAAGATGCTGAATATAATTGTGTGCTGTACAGTAGGACCTTGTTGTTCATCCATTCTTGTTCATATAAAAGCTTCCATCTGCTAACCCCAACCTCCCATTCCATGCCTCCCCCATCCCCCTTGGCAACCACTGGTCTGTCCTCTGTCCCTGATTTGATTCAGAGGTTCATTTGTGTCATATTTTACATTCCACATGTGATTATCATATGGTATTTCTCTTTTACTTAGCATGGTAATGTCTAATTGCATCCATGTTGCTGCAAATGGCATTTCATTCTTTTTAATGGCTGAGTAGTATTCCCTTGTGTATATGTACCACATCTTTATCATCTGTCAACAGACGTTTGTTTCCATGTCTTGGCTATTGTGAGTTAGTGCTGCTGCAGACATAGGGGTGCATCTATTTGAATTAGTTTTGTCTGGATATATGCCCAGGAGTGGATTACTGGATATGTAATTCTATTCTTAGTTTTCTGAGGAACCTCCATACTGTTTTCCTCGGTGGCTACACCAACCTGCATTCCCGCCAACAGCGTAGGAGGGTTCCCTTTTCTCCACACCCTCTCCAGGCTTTTGTCATTTGCAGACTTTTTTGTTTGGTTGTTTTGACCACACAGCACACAAGGATCTTAGTTCCTGAACCTGCACCCACTGCAGTGGAAGCACAGTCTTAATCGCTGGACTGCCAGGGAAGTCCTGTTATTTCCTTACTTTTTAATGTGAGGTGGTACCTCATCATCATTTTGATTTGCATTTCTCCAGTAACTATGTTGAACATCTTTTCATGTGCCTATTGGCCATATGTATATCTTCTTTGGAGAGATGTCTATTTAGGTCTTCTGCCCATTTTTAAATTGGATTTTTTTTTTGTTAGTAACTTGTATGAGCTGTTTGTATTATTTTGGAAATTAAGCCCTTGCCAGTTGCATCATTTGCAAGTATTTTCTGTTCTGTAGGTTTTTTTTCTTTGACCGTTTCAAGTTTCATTAGATCCCATTTGTGTGACTTCTAAACTTATCAGTGACCTTTTAAAAACTTTTAAAGTCCTACTATGTATCACGTTATCTATACTCAGGATGATGGCAGGTTAAGACTTGGGAAACAGAAACTAGGGAAACTCCAAAGGCAGCATTATACATACTTGGGGGGGGGGGGCGTCCACATGATTTGAGAGAGCAGAAGCGTATAAAAAACCTGCATCATCTTTATTTTGCATACTTTAATTTCAGAACAAACAAAAAAACACAATACACAACATTCAAACCCCATGTCAAATGTGGAAAGAAATAGGGCTTGAGGCCCTTATATCCTGCCTTAGACAGAAGGACAGAAATAAAACCACTAGACATCAGCAGAAGGAACCAAGTGGGCCAAGGCCTCTGGGGCTGCTGCTGGGGGAGCCATGGGGACACTATACAGAGGGAACAAAGTCTGCAGGCAGAAACTCCTAATCTACTTCTTCCATGCGAGAGGCATCCTCATCGCCCTCAAGGGGGGGGATCTCCTCGGGAACAGCAGTACTGGGCTCCTCTGTTGTCACTTCATCTTCATCAATGCCTAGAAGTAGGAAGAATGCCACTTGAGATCTGACCCAAAAAGCACTCAGTCCAATCTGCCCACCAGACCAGTTCCTCATCTCCTTGCCACACTCAAGAGGACAAGAGTACTCACCCAAGCCTAGCTTGATCATGCGGTAGATGCGGTTGGAGTGGGTCTGGGGATCCTCAAGCGAGAAGCCGGAAGAGAGCAGTGCAGTTTCGAACAGCAGCACCACGAGGTCCTTGACAGCCTTGTCATTCTTGTCTGCCTCTGCCTTCTGCCGCAGGGTCTCCACAATGGGGTGGTCAGGATTGATCTCCAGGTGCTTTTTGGCCATCATGTAGCCCATGGTCGAGTTGTCCCGAAGTGCCTGGGCTTTCATGATGCGCTCCATGTTGGCAGTCCAGCCATAGGTGCTCGTCACGATGCAGCAGGGTGAAGACACAAGCCTATTGGAGATTGTCACCTGTGGACAGTCACAAAAACCTTGGGTTCATATTAAATCAAATTGCCACCTCGAGGCAAACGTGATACTTGAAGTTCTGTTCTCGGGGGGAAAAATACCTCATCTTTGTTGAGTTTAATAGAAACAGCAACCTTAAAATCTGCCTGGTTAAGAAAACAAAGGGTAGGATTGGCGCTAAACAAATTAGGCTGCCCCAAACCACTAACTGTATAGCAACCAGAGATGCAGGGAAATAGCCCTGAAGGCATCTGTTACACATCACTTAGTTCCAGAGTTGCTTACCTTCTCCACCTTCTTATCCAAGATCTCTTTCATGAGTTTGCAGAGGTTCTCAAACTTAGCCTTGCTCTCCTCCATCTTCTTCTTCTCCTCCTCATCCTCAGGCAGCTCCAGGCCCTCCTTGGTAACCGAGACCAGACTCTTCCCATCAAACTCCTTGAGCTGCTGCACACAGTACTCATCTATCGGCTCTGTCATGTACACCACCTCGAAGCCCCGCTTCCGCACTCGCTCCACAAATGCAGAGTTGGCAACCTGCTCTTTGCTCTCACCTGTAGGATTACTTAGTGTGACTCAAGGGCCAGAATGCCTCAACCTGCCAGTTCCCAGGTATCCTTGAGTGCCCTCCCCTTCTCCCCACACCTCTAAAGAGAGGCTTTGATCAGACCCAGGCTCCAGGCTCCAACGTACCAGTGATGTAATAGATGGACTTCTGGGTCTCCTTCATGCGAGACACGTATTCTGAGAGAGAAGTCATCTCATCTCCAGACTGGGAGGTGTGATAGCGCAGCAGCTCAGAAAGGCGTCGCCGGTTAGTGGAGTCCTCATGGATTCCAAGCTTTAAGGGTGGAAAGAAAAATACAATCTTGCTAAGAAATAATTTATCCTCTATGTGAGTAAGAAATAATCCATCATAATTATTAAGCCAAAAAGTACTTGCTGCCTCTATACCTTTAGATTTTTAGAGAACGCCTCATAGAATTTCTTGTAGTTCTCCTTGTCTTCTGCCAGCTCTGAGAAGAGCTCAAGGCACTTCTTAACAATGTTTTTGCGAATGACCTTCAAGATTTTGCTCTGCTGGAGCATTTCTCGGGAGATGTTCAGGGGAAGGTCTTCAGAGTCAACCACACCACGGATGAAGTCTGAAATCAAGTACGTAAGCTCAGTTTTAAAAAGGTAGGGGAGTGGAGAGGATAAAAATAAAGGTATACACAGGGTTATCTGTATTCAACAGGACCAATTTTCTCACTGAACCTTCACTTGTTATGTTGCAGAAGATCCTTAATCTAAGATAAAGACTTCAGTCCCCTTGAGAATGCTGAACGCAAGTACATTAGGCCAAAAAGATACTCACTGAGATATTCTGGTATTAATTCATCACAGCTGTCCATGATAAACACACGGCGTACATAGAGTTTAATGTTGTTCTTCTTCTTTTTGTTCTCAAAGAGGTCAAAAGGAGCCCGACGAGGGATGAACAGCAATGCTCTAAATTCCAACTGACCTTCCACAGAGAAGTGCTGAAAGAAATCCAAGATAATCCAACTGTGTATTTCAAAATAAGAGTGGCTTTTTGTCCCAACCCCAAATTATCCAATATTTGGAACTAAAATCTTCCCCCTAAGCACCAGGAATAGAGTGGACGCTAAGGCAACTGTTGAGAAAATTTAAGCTCTAACGCCCTAAATGAACCCAACATGGTACAAGCTGTGTATAATTCCTGGGTCAATGAGGAAATCGTCAAATCAGGACCCCGGATGGGTAAAGCTGCCACAGTACAAGTGAGGTAACTGGGGAAAATGTCATTTCTCCACCCTGGAAAGGTCCATTAGCAAGTGAACTCATGGCATTCACAGCTCCCAGCTCCCAACCAGTTGGGTAAGTTGCATTTGCCCATTATCGGCTCCTCCTATTGAGCCAACAAGTAAGGCTTCTTACCTTCACTGCCAAGTGATCTTCCCAGTCATTGGTAAGGCTCTTATAGAACTCTCCGTATTCCTCCTGGGTGATGTCATCAGGGTTTCTGGTCCAAATGGGCTTGGTCTTGTTCAGTTCTTCTTGATCAATGTATTTCTCCTTGATCTTCTTTGTCTTCTTTTTCTTATCTTTGCCACTATCATCCTCCTCATCTGAGCCCACATCTTCAATCTTAGGCTTCTCCTCATCATCTTTATCTTCCTCTTCTTTCTCACCTTTCTCTTCCTCTGCCTCATCATCACTGATTTCCTTCTCGCGTTCCTTCTCCAGCTAAAAGTATCAAAGATGATAAATGCAGGATACAGAAAGCAAAAAACCAAAGGTCCATTTAGATTCTCTAAAGCATCTTCACTTGAGTTACCAGTCCATACTTACATAGAGTGTGATGGGATAACCTATGAACTGTGAGTGCTTCTTCACCACTTCTTTGACCCGCCTTTCTTCTAAGTACTCTGTCTGGTCTTCCTTAAGGTGGAGAATAACTTTGGTACCCCGCCCAATGGGCTCACCTAGAAAAAGTCAATCAAAATGGAGTAAAAAATGAAACTAAATGCAAAACTATAAAAATAATTGCTTTATAGATAAAATGCTCAAGATCTTTATTACTGTTTCCCCAGAATTCTCACCCAGACACCTTAAGAGGAAAGCCAACTTACCATGGTCAGCACGTACAGTGAAGGAACCCCCAGCAGAAGACTCCCAGGCATACTGTTCATCATCATTGTGCTTTGTGATCACAACCACTTTCTCTGCCACTAGGTAGGCAGAGTAGAAGCCAACACCAAATTGCCCAATCATGGAAATGTCTGCACCAGCCTGCCAAAAAGTTTATAGAAGTCGAATGCAAGTTTCAAAGAAACAGCAAACCAAACACCAAAAAATACGAATGGTGTGTGCCTAGCTAAAATACCACATACCTGAAGAGCCTCCATAAATGCTTTAGTACCAGACTTGGCAATGGTTCCCAAATTATTTACAAGATCAGCTTTGGTCATGCCAATGCCAGTGTCTACCAGAGTCAGGGTGCGCTCCTGGGGGTTGGGGATGATGTCAATTTTCAACTCTTTACCACTGTCCAATTTGGAAGGGTCTGTCAGGCTCTCATAACGAATCTTGTCCAAGGCCTGGAAATACAAATTGCAATTTTACAATTCTGCTTCCTTAAAGCCCATTTCATCCAAAAGAAAAAACTTTTTTTATTCCCAAATACCCTCAATCTGATTACCCATTTAACTTGTAGTTTGACAACCGCATCCAACTATAGTCTCTATCCACCTACCCACCATGGAATAAAGCAAACCTTTTTGTAACTGAAGCCAATTTATATCCCTTTCAACACTGAACACCACAAAATGCCAAACCACCCCTTCTCCTTTTTTTTTGGAGTACTTGGAAAAAAAACGCCAATGAAATGAAAACACCCAAGGCACTCACATCAGAAGCATTACTGATCAACTCCCGAAGAAAAATTTCCTTGTTGGAATAGAAGGTATTGATAATAAGAGACATGAGTTGGGCAATTTCTGCCTGGAAAGCGAAAGTCTCCACCTCCTCCTCTCCATGGTGCACTTCCTCAGGCATCTAAAATACGAAAACTCAAGAATTTAAGACTACTAGAGTTCACCCCGGTTACAATAAAGACATTAAGAGATTCAGTTCAAACTGTTTTGAGCTGTGTACTGAGACAAAATCCTTTCCTGTAAAAATTTCAGGCTGCATCCTTAGACGCAAAACAATGGGGAGAGATGGTGCGCCTAACACACTCGATGAAACGTGTTAAGGTGTCTTGTACTTTGGAACCGAACTACTGTTGAAATGATCCATGGATCAGCATCACCTGGTAATTTGTTAGGCATGCAGAGTATCGCCCCTAACCTAGGTATCTCGAATGCAAGTAATAACCCCGGTTAATTCACACACATTTAAATATGTAAATCACTACAGTTCTACCATTTTGGGTGGGACGACCTCCAACATGACTAGTTTTACGTTAAAGGGCAATGACTTGAAACTGCTCTCCCTTGAGGCATCTCCAAGCAGATGTGGGATTACTGCCTCACGTGGTAGGGGAAGCTAACTCGAGAGATCGGTGGGATGCCCACCCAGGGTGGCTATTAAGACAAAGAACCGATAAAGCAAGAGCTCCACCGTGACCCCTGAGCACACGTCACTGAGATGCAAGTCCAAACCAAACACAACTAAGATGGTGGCCGTAGTCGGCTGGGCCGACTCTAGTCCTTGCCGGACATGCGTCGGCCAGGACCACGCGGGAAGGGGGCGCCACCGCGCAGCCTCCCTTCGCCCCAGCATCCGGGCACCAGGGCGGGGCACTGGGCTCCAGAAGCTTCCAGAACAATCTCAGCTCTCGAGAAGGGGCGGGGGAGGAATAAACCCATGAATCCCAGAGCCTGCCCCCTTCCCTCTCCCGTCCCTCCTCCTGCACCAAGACCGCAGGCCAGAGACGACCGAAAACATCCCTCGCCGCAGACCCTCCCGGAAAGCACTCGAAAAAACTTTAAAACCGCGTCCAATAGAAGAGATGGCAAAACCTGATCAGGACCGAGCTGTGCTGACTCACACCGAGCGCGCACACCCACAACCCTTGGGGACCCTCCGGCGCCCCGTAGCCGCGTCCGGAAGTGGAGAGGCAAACATGGCAGCGTCCCGGGCCGGCGCGGCCACCACGTGCAGCTGCCCACTAGCCCAGACCCACTCCGCGGCCCACCTCGCCCATGGCTAATAGCTGCCTAGAAGCAGCCCCGCCACCAAGCACAGAAAAGAGGCTGAACTCAAGAGCTCCCCCCCACCCCCAACAGAAAATGGGAGCGTTATCCCAAAAGCCGCCCCAACACAACAAAATGTGGGAGTCGGAAAGGACGCGAGAGACGAAAACAACTAGGAAGAACAATCTAACCTGAAAAGCCCGGAGAAGACTGCAGCCTTACCTTAAAGAATAAGAATCGCAGGCACTAGAGAGCTGAGCGGGCAAGGACTGCCTCAACCTCACTCGCCGCAACAGAAGTGCACTGGGGTGACTCAAAAGAACGGTTGTGCGCCCCCAGTCGCCTTATATAAGACGAAGCACAGACTAGCTGCCCGCCCCCGGATCCCTCCGCCTTAAAGGAGGATGCCTGTCAGCACCGCACCTGCCGCCGCCCGCCCACCTTGACGTCATGGTCCAAAATAGGGGAGGGGGCGGTGAAGAACGGGAGCATCCGGCCTCAGTCTGCACGGGGAGCGCATGTATTTACTCGTTTTCATAGCCCCGTCTCTGCGCTTCCAAGACAGGACACCATCAGAAATAGATGTTGGGAATGCTCTCATGACGTAAGCGGCGGATCAGGGGCGAGAATCCCCACTGACCTCCATAGAAACCTGTAGGGCAGGCGTCTCCACACCCAAGAGTCCCGGCCTCGAAGGACGCCTAAAAAATGGCCAACCACTCCCACCTACGCTCCCAGGCTCGATCTCCCTTTAGAATCTTCGCTACACATTCCAACAGACCGATAAGGGGAAGGGGTCTTTTCCGCGGGCGGTGCGGAATCGGAAGCCCAACTCTGGGCAGGCCGGGAAATCCCGGCCCTCCCGGGGGCAGGGCCAGCGTTTCGCCGCGGGGCGTGGCTCCGGCTGCGGGAAGAGTGCCGGCTCCGGCTGGCGGGGGACTCTTTGCCTGCATGCGGCGGAAGGAGCCATGGCGGCGGTACTGCGACACTTCCAGCAGGTTCCAGGCCCGCCTAGGCGGTCCCGCCCCGCCCCCTTCCCTCGAGGCCCCGCCCCGCCCTCTGCGGCCTGGGCTGTGCCTCTGCGGCGGCTCCGCCCCGCGACTGTTCTGCTAGGATCCTGGGGTTGAAGTGGGCTGCCCTAATCCCGTTTACTGTAGGAAACTGCAAGGGGCACCCTTTACCCCACCTGCCAGGCCCAGCTAGCCCAGCACTCCGTCTGGGGTTGGGATTGACCCCACTTCTCCCCCATCAATCACACGGGCTGTTGGGGCAGCTCTAAGGGCGCCGCCTTCAGAGAGTGGAAACTGGGGATGGGGTCGCTACGCGATGGACCCTCCCCAGCTAATGCAGCCTCCCACAGGTGTGGAGCGCAGAGACATGCACATCGAGTTCTCAGTCTGGTTTCTTTCTTTTTTTTTTTCCACCCTCTTCTCTCTTTCTGCAGCTGCCTAGATCTGGGGAGGGTCGGGTCTCCAAGGACCCCTCTGCAGGGTGGCAGAAGTTCTTGGAGGCAGCATGAAGACTCTGGCCAGAGTGTAGCCCGCTCCAGGCGGCTGGAACCACGTCGTTACCCTTCAGCGGTGGCGCCGGAGGCTTCAAGCCACGGGCCTGCCCAGCGAGCTGCGGGACGCCGCGCCTCTTCTGGCTCTGCCCCTTTTGCGTGCCCTCCGGCTGGTGAGCTGTCCTTGCCTTTCCAAGGCCTCATCTTGGAAGCCTACTGGACCCACAGACCCTCCAGGAAAGAATGGCCACCCCCTACGCTGTGACCTTGTGGATGTCCAGCAACTCCCTTCGTGGCCCACTTTGTCGGCCCCTGGCTTGCTGGGGAGGGCTTCCGCCACCACCACCCGCCGACCTTCCCTCAGCAGCCCTGGTGCCCAGTCTTATTCTTTCATATCTTCTTGGTTTATGTGTTTAGTTTCAAGGAACAAAGGACCCTTGCTTTCTTTTTCCTCGTTCCACACTCCAGACCTCATCAACCCTGCCATCACTACCTCAATTTCATCTCTCCTTACACTTCCACTCCCCTTCTTTATGGTCTGGGAGGAGTCAGTGAGTGGGGGAAGGGCCGTGGTGCTGCTGCTAGGAGGCCCCCCCGGATGCTGTGTTCCTGATGGAAACCTCAACCCAGGAGCGTCACCCCGCAACACACCCTCCCTCCCCCTGGGCAGAAGGGGCCTAGTTAATTAAACACCTGCTCCCTTGTTCACAAAGAGGATTCACAACATCTCACAGTCCTGTGAGGAGGTGGGAGTGAATCTGCACATTCTAGAAACTGGGCGAGGAAGGCTTCAGTGAGTACCCCAGGGTGGGTCAGCTCAGAGCCTTTGCTCCACTAACTCCCTTGCTCCCTGCTCCAGAAATGGAGTAGGGATGCTGTTTCTTCTCCCAGGACTCAAGCCCAAAGCAGAGCAAGAATCACTCCTGTGGACCAGTGTCAGGACCAGAGATTCCTCGGGGTTTTCCTAATGGGAAAATCTCAAATCTCGCACCAGCACAGAAATTCTGCTTCCTCTTCCAGAAATCTTCAGGATGACCTCTTCAGCTCATTGACACTCACTAATCCCCCGTGAGCCTTGTCTGAGGATACAGAGATGCATAAACAGGACAAGGAGCCCTTAGCCCACTAGGGGGAGCTGCAGCAGACCAAGTGTGAATCAGAGCAGCTGGCAGCAAGGGAGAAGCCTCAGTTTCCCAGCTCAGCCTGGGTAAGGGGGCAGGCTCAGGGCTACGTGGCACAGGTCTACTCCCCAGCAAAGGGAAAGCATGGGAAAGGCACAGCCCTGCCAGAGGGACCACAGCCCAGGAACCCTCAAGGGAGGCAGGAGTCACTGAAAGTGGCCCTGCAGGCAGGGGTTAGGTCACAGAGGGCCACAATGCCATGCTAAGTAGTTCTGACCTTAACTTAGGGTCAGGGAAGCCAGTGAAGGCTATTAAAGATGACTTAACCCCCCCCCCCCGAATCCCCAGAAGCCTATTCCCAGCAGCATTTGCAACCCTTGATGTTCCCAAGATACCCTTTATTGCCGACCAGGCCTCAAAGACCCAGCCCAACCTTCTGCTGTTTGGAGGGCAGCCAGATGAAGCAAGGACTGATAAACTATGGCCTGCAGTTGGTGGGCTTATCACTTGTTTTTGTATGGCCTGTGGAAAAGGATGGTTTTTACATTGTTTAATGGTTGAAAAAAAATCAAAGGGAAGATAATATTTTGGCATGTGAAAAGTATAGGAAATTTGAATTTATGTCCATAAAGTTTTACTGAAACAAGCTCTACTTATTTGTTTACATGTTGTCTTTGGCTAGTTTCGCACTGTAATGAGGGAGTTGATAGTTGTGACAGAGACCGTATAGCTTGCAAAGTCTAAAATATTTACCCCCTTACCTTTTACAGAAAAGCTTTGCAGACCCCTGATCTAGCTAAATCTAAGTAGGGCCTCGGAGGGAGCACAGACTCAGCCTGGGCAGAGGCCTCCGGCTGCTGCTCGGACTGGGACTTCTCCTAGTTAGGAAGCACCACTGGCCTTTCAAGGAGGTCAGGGGGCCACTGAGGGGAGCTTAGATAAGGGGCCATGGATGAATCAAGCAACCGGAGGCATCAGTACATCAGGGACTATTTAAGCATGGGGAGTAGCTCTGGCTCCTTAACCCCCAGAACAAGCAGCCTCCCAAGCTCAGCACCTGCCAGGCGTGCCCTGTCAGTTCTGGTCTTCCCAGTTCCACCAGGCTTACATCTCTGAATTCCTGAGCTGACATCCTCCTGGGCCAACAGACCTGACATTCAGATATGTTGGACAGCTGAGCAGGTCTGCATGGCCAACCAGGGCTCCATCTCTTTGCCTCAGTTTCCATGTTCTGTGGGGACATGTCTCTTTGCACCACTTTTGCTCATCTGATTGTTAGTATGTTATTTTTTGATGCAATGGCACATGGAAATTTGCCTTCATTTTCTGTTTCCTGGAGAGTTTGAAAAACGATTGTTGTGTATTGATCCCACAACTTGGTAAGCTACCTTATTCATTTTTCATTTGTCTGTCAGTCTTTTGTTGTTTTCTAGTACAACCCTAGCTATCATCTGAGAACAATGATAGTTTGGTTTCTGCCTTTCTAACCCTTGCATCTCATATTTCTTGTTACACTGCACCAGCTAGGACCAGCAGAACAATGATGTGTGGAAACGGTGATTCTGGGCATCCCTGTCTCCTTTCTGATCAGAAAAGGAACTCTTCATCATTGAGCATATTTTCTCTTTCTGCTCCTAACTTGTTATACATCTTAATCTGAATGGGTATCAAAATTATTTTTCTGCATCTGTTGAGAATATTGTTTTTAAATTTTCCTTTATGTGTTTAATTTGTTAATAGACTTATTAACATTAGACTGAAATTATCCATTTCTTTAAAGTTTTGTAGAACTTACCTATAAAAATGCCTGTTTCTATTGTTTCCTATACGAAAATATTTTAACTAGGAACTCAAAAATTTTTAATGGCATAGGTCTATTCAGGTTTTCTACTACTCCTTGAGTGAATTTTGTTTAATAATTTTTCTGGATGTTTCTTGAAAGCTTTAAAGATTATGGCATACTATTTCCTTTGACTATCTTTTTAGTCTCTGTTCTATCTCAAGTATGTCCCCTTTTTTCACTCCTAAAATTGTTTTTCATGTCTTTTCCCTTTTTTTCATGATCAGTTTCACCAGCGATTTATCTATTTTATTACATAATTTGTTTTCTGCTTCTTTAATTTACTTTATTCCTTTATTTTTTTAAATTTCTGCTCAACTTTTTCTCATTATTTCTACTTTTTGAGGGTCAGGTCTGTTGTTCTTTTTCTATTTCCTTAACTTTAATACTTAGCACATTAAATTTCATCCTTTCCCCTTTTCAGACATAAGGATTTAAGACTATAAATTTCTTTTCAAGTACTATTTTAGCTATATCCCACAAGTTTCAATATATAGAATTTTTTATTATAATTCAGTTTTAAGGATTTTGATTCCCCTTACGGTATGTCTGTTGATCAGAGATCAGTGGTATCTGTTTAAAATGTTCAATTATTTTTATATTATCTTTTCATTATGTTGTAGACATACAGTGGTGTGTATGATACTGAACTTTTGTATTTGAGACTTCCTTTGTAATCTAGGATGTGGTTAATATTTATAAACACTCCACGTGTGCTTGAGAAAAGTATCTATTGATATTACCTAGTTGTTGGATAGGTCTAAATATGTTAAATCTATTAAATCAAGCCAGTTAATTCTGTTGTTCCATACAAACAAAAATCCCACTTGGAGACTCCCCGGGACGAAGCTTGGAGAAGGGAGAGGCTGGAGGTGTGGAGCTCACACAGGGGTGGGGAGGAGGCACGGTGTACACCTTCTCTGAGGTAGGATGATAAAAGTGGGGCTGAGGGGAGGGGAGGACCACTCTGGGCTGGAGGGGTCAAGAAGTCTGTTTTAGGCATTGTGGGGCACCAAGGAGAGGTGTCCAGGAGGCAGAGGCTGATGGCTGAAGTCATGGGCAAGAACAAAATCTCTCAGGGGAGTGGGGTGAGAAAGCCAGAAATTGTGGTCTAAGCCATTCTGGAATTGTAAATGGAGCGTCTTTGGTAACCTCCTCTTTAATACCCATATCAGCGTGTCTTGACTCTCTAAGGGCACAGTATCTGTGGCCTGGGGCTGTGACTGAGTCCTGCCTACCTGCCATTGTCAGCCCAGCCCCAAAATGTCTGTCCTCCTCCTGCCGTCACACCCACCAGGCATCGCTTTCTGTCTTGGGCGTTATTTAGTGTTCCAGGCCCCCTTTGACTAAGAAGCTAAAATGTAACCCTAAATTGGTTCAGCCCAGAGCAGATTATAGGCAGAGAAAGGTGCAGGGGGCGGGTGACACCACAAACAACCCTGACCTACTTAACTGTTCTGCCTGCCACCTGTCCTGCCCGAGGCACAAGTCACTGCTCAATGTTCAGGTCTCAACTGGCTGGATTTCTAGGTCATCCACTGGGCCCAGTGCCTGCCTGGCCCACCTGCACCAGATGAGGGACCGGTAGGGCTGTGGTACTTACTGCTGGTGGGTGGTGAGGAACTCACAAACAGGAGGCACTGAGGTTACAAATCAGGAAGGACCTTGCTGGTTTCAACTGGGAAGGATGTCATGCGAGCTCAGGATCCTAGCAGGCTTAGGATCCCTGGGATGTGAAAAGAGAAGATGCCTCTCTGGAATGTTTTGGAGGCTGGGAGGAAGGTGCACCACGCCTGCATTACATGCCCCCCTATCTCATGAGGCCGTGTACCTTTCCATGCTCTTCACTGCCTGGGAAGTCGTGTGTGTGTGTGTGTGTGTGTGTGTGTGTGTGTGAGAGAGAGAGAGAGAGAGAGAGAGGGAGGGAGGGAGAGGGAGAGAGACGAGGACTGACACAGAGATAGAGAAACAGACTTAAACTTACCTGGTGCTTTGCAGTTTAAAAAATATTTTTCCATCCTTTAAACCTTTCAGCCTCGGTTTTCTGGAGTAAAACAGGCATGGCAATAGTTAGCACTCCATCGGAGTCAGTATATGTACGAGGAGCGGCAGGTGAACGTTATTCATTAACTCAGTGGAGTTTCACAACCGGGAGAGGTAGGCAAGGCTAGTAGTATTACCCCTGCTTTACAGCTGAGCGGCTTCGAGATGGAAAGTGCCTGGCTCAAGGTCACCCGGACTTAAGGGTCAGTAGAGTCTGGACCCCCATCTGCCAGGGGTCAGATGAGAGGGGCTGCGTGGTACAGGCCGCGCTCCAGCCAGGGGGCGCGCGCGTCACGGGTGACGTCACTTCCCCTTCTAGCGGCGGGCGGGGCTGAGCAGAACCCAGGCTTCCCTCGTTCGCGCCCCGGCCCTGCGGTTCTCTGCTGTCCCGCCCGAAGGCAGTGGCCGTTCGCACTTGGCTGGGGTGAAGGAAATGAGGCCTGGTTCTCGAAGCTTCGGGGGCTGAAGATGCGGGGGAGGGGGCCGAACGGCATGCAGGGAGAGCAGCGAGCCCACCAGGCTGAGGTCATCCTAATGACTCTTGGCACCACGTGTCTCTAGGGTCCTCACCTCCTGCACCCAGGCTCTGCCGCAGACCCCCTTAATTTCCTTAGCAAGCCGTACATGTTACCCCGTTTAAAGAACAAGGGATCTGGGCCACAGAGGATAGATGGCTCGTGCAAGATGACACAACTGGTACTTGGCAGGCCCAAAATGGAATCCTGAATCTGAACCATCACCCAACCCGTAGGAAGGCATGGGAGTGAGTAGCTGTCATGAGCAGAAGCCCCTGCTTTGTGGGGTCTTGCTGACTCATTTAGCACTTGCCCGGCTGTCTGGAGCCGGAACGCCAGGGGCTGACTGGCAGGGAGCACCAGGACCGCCGAGGCTCTGAGGGGCTCTAGTGAGCACATGCTCTCCCAGAGGCGACCCGTGCAGGAAGCCAGGTCGGGCAGAGATGAGCTGGAGAAGCCAAACTGCTACAAAGGCCCCTGATGCGTTGGGGGGCGGAGCAGGGGGAACGCCGGCTCTGCCCATCTCCACACTCACTGCCGACCTGCCCCAAGAACCAGCCTGGCCCCTCTTCCTCAGACTGCCACTCTTCCAGTGTGTCAGGACTTGGGTTTCAGGCGGGGCCTGCTGGCCACAGCTGGGCTATCTCTTTAAGGTGACTCTGCACTTCTCTGCTTACATCCATTTTGAATCCCTATCAGAGTTTAACATTCTGAGGATAATTTTCCCAATAATTGGGGGTTTCCTGTCAAGCACCTGCCCCCATCATACTGCCCCCCACCATGCTCTTTCCATGTTTACCCCAAAGAATACAAACACAAGTATATTGCAATTCATCCGTTATACCCGACGCTTCACTTCTATTTTTAAGGACGACTGCTAATTTTTACTGGGGCTCTTAGCTTTTCAAAAGTTTGAAGCTGCAACAATTCACCATATAAGATTAAACAAAAGGGAAATTTGTGTTGCAGTGGCAGCCACCCCAGGGAATACAGCAGCCTAATACACAGACCACCCCTTGGGGCAGAAACGCCGCACGGAAGGAAGGTGACGACCAGCACAAGTTCAGCCCTTGCCCACCTTACAGGAAGCAAAGTGCTAGGAGGAAAGGTGGTGAGGCCCCAGAGCGGCCTGCCTCCCACATTCAGTGTTGTCTGCAGAGCGCCCACCTGTGGCCGGGGACTATCACTGCAGTTGGGTCGGCAGGAGTTACTTTTCCTAAGCCCCCAGAGCTCCCCATTCTCAGGTGAGGACACTGAGGGTATGAGTGAAACGAGTGAGACTCATATTTTCTGGCATTTGCATTAGAAAAAAAATTGGAAAAAAGAGTCCACTCATTTTTTTTTTTTTTTTTTTTTCTTTTTGCGGTATGCGGGCCTCTCACTGTTGTGGCCTCTCCCGTTGCGGAGCACAGGCTCCGGACGCGCAGGCCCAGCGGCCATGGCTCACGGGCCCAGCCGCTCCGCGGCATATGGGATCCTCCCAGACCGGGGCACGAACCCGTATCCCCTGCATCGGCAGGCGGACTCTCAACCACTGCGCCACCAGGGAGGCCCGAGTCCACTCATTTTCTTCATCAATTCCAGTTCAGAAATATGTGACTGTAATCTAAATGTTTGTCCTTCAAGCCATTGCTGGAGTTGTGAGAAACCTACTTAACACCCATCTGTATCTTGTGGGAACAGGCACTGAAATGAGTGCTACCACACAGCTGGAGTCTGGCCTGTGAAGACTGTGAGGCTGGACAAGCAGATGCAAGAAAGCAAACATCATCGAGTACCTCTGGGAGCTTAAAGAGTGAAAACATAGAATGTAGACCCAAACCTGAAAAACATGACAGTCTGGTAACTGGAGTAAGAGCATAGTCACAGTTACAAAAGTTCTGAGGTGCAGAGGGAGAAGGAATTGTAGAAACTGGCTGTTGCTGGTGGTGGTAATCAGGAAATGTTTGGCGTGCCCCAGGGAGAGACCCGCCTGTGATTAAATGTGTTTTCAGATTATTCTGCAGCCGTGTGTGGCATGGGCTGCAGGAGACCTGGCAGGAGTCCTGAAAGGCCAGGCAGGAGGCAAGAAGGGACTCAGGGAAGAAGCACAGGGTCCCTGAGGGGCTGTGGTGCTGAGGAAGGAACACAGGAGGACTCTCGGAAGTTGAGATGGAGGGAGAGGGAGCAAGGGTGCAGTTTCCTCTCGGCCTCGTGGCCAAAGGGCACCGCAGGGACGAGAGAACACTCAGGGCACCCTTTGCTTTTGAAACTGATAGGAAAGGAACACCTCGTTTCCCACCAACCTCAGATTCTGTACCCTGGTTTGGCGTGTACCCTGGGGTATTTCTGTGGACTCCAGTTCCCCCTATGATGATGTATTTAACTCCCCTGTTATGACTTCAGAGCTCATCAAAAGCCCTTAAAAATGTGCTAACAGCCCTTAATGAAGCCTGAAGCCTTCAATTAAACTGTCAGAAATAAAGCCCTGACAGCAGTGCCAAGGGCGTGGGGCATGGGGGCAGTGGCAGCTCAGAGGCCAGAGCTCTGCTTTCACTTCCTATCTGGAAAAGCCCTTTTTGAGAAGGGGGACCCAGCAGTATGGCCCCGTCCACCGACGCCTCTCATGGTCCCGAGCCACCGCACACCTCCCTTGGCCAAAGTTTGCGAAGAGAAAGGGGGCCCAGCTTCCCTGAGGACACACAGGCCCCTTGTTCGCCAAGAAGTCTGCCTTGACTTCGGTGTCAGGGCCGAGTGCCAGGCAGGGCAGAACCCTTGGGCTGCAGCCTCTTCCTGCTGGGAGTGTGGGAGTGCAGCCACGAGCGCGAGCGTGGGGGGGCAGGGTGGTGGAGCTGGTCATGTGTAGAGAACTCAGCCCCCGGGCTGCGGGGTGAGGACAGAGTGGAGGGGGTGACCGTGATGACAAAAGAAAGATGGGGCACTGTCTCCACCCCCAGGCCTATGAAAGAAGGGATGAACCGGCAAAGGAAAATGGCCTTTCTCCGACTCGGCCAACAGTTTGGGTGTCCTGGCTCCAGGCCTGTCCCTCCTCTGCAGCCCCAGCAGGAGGTACCGTAGTCACTCTGAGACTAAGAGGACCAACACCCACCCCCACCCCCCGTCTTGGACCCTGGCCCAGTGCTGGCCAAGGCCCATCTGGGTCAGGCTCATCCCCCCCAGACTCAGACTGCCATCCCTCCAGCCTCTCCAGGGCATGAAGCCATGGCTGGAGCACACAGGGAGCCATGGAGGGGGGGAAAAAAAAAAAAAAGTTTATTTAATCAGAGAGCCTTTGAAGGCACCTGGTTTGAGTGTAAAAAAAAGGCAGTAAAATGGCAACTGTACAGGGTTCATGATGGGCAAGAACATGGAGAGGTGGGGGGAAGAGGCACGTGGGGAGAAGGGGGCAGAAATATCAGATAAGACTTCAGAACAAGCAGTCCTGACCCCTAGCCACCCCTGGTACAGGGAAACAGATAGACACATGACACACACTCTCTGAGACTAGGAGCCTCTGCTGCTCTGCCAGGCAGGGATCAATCAGAGCCAAGTGCGAGGGTAGGGGGGGCACATGAGCAGACACAGAGGCCATGTCCCCTCCCTCAACTCTGACCCTCAGGCCCACAGTGTCCCCACCGTCCATCCTCCGAGGCTCTCTCCTCCAGGCCTGGATGCTGGGCCCGGCACAGGCCGTGAGACAGAAGTCAGCTAGAAGAGAAAACCTCCAGCGGTCCCCTGCCCATCCCTGAAGGAGAAGGCAGGCAGGAGCAGGCGGCCAGTGCCATCCTTCCGTCCATCCTCGGTCACACGATTGCCCGGAACAGGAAGGAGAAGACAGCCCCCAGCGCCAGGCCCAGAGACAGAAAGAAGGCCATGATGGCTCCAGCTGTCTCTGCCTCGGCTGGCTTCACTTTCCTAAAGGAGGGAGGGCGAGCCTACCTTAGGATGGCCCCTACCCCAGCTCCACCCAGAGCATCTAATTCTGCTTACCCACCTGTCGTACTTCCCCTCTTGGGGGGATGTGTACTGGGGCTGTCTCTACCTTTCCCTGGGAGCCGCTCCCTCACCCGACCCCTCTCCCACCCACGACTGCCTGGGACCCTAGGGCCAGCGGGCTCCTCTCTCAGCCTGGAAACCCTGAGCTCCAGGATCGGGAATCTTCTTTTGCCCTCTCTCCCTCTATTGAGTGTCCCCCACTGGAGCACTAGCCCCCTCCTAAGACCACCACACTCCCCACTCACTTGGGCCCAAAGCACATGCAGAGACTGGCGAGATAGCCGTTGGAGAAGGCGAAGGCAGCCATGAAGAAGATGAACCAGGCATCGTGCTCGAAGACCACAGGCAGGCTGTGGCGGGGATGGACGTTACACAGCAGCAGCAGGGGCACGAAGGCCAGCCGGGCCAGCACCAGGATCGGCAGCCAGCGGCTGTCCTTCCCAGGCTGCGGAGACCAGGCAGTGTCTCAGTCAGGCTGCGCCAGCCCCCAGGGCACACCCAGGCCACACCCAGGCCCCCAGGGCTCCAACCAAGGCCCCCAGAGCTCCATTTGGGGCCCCTCAGGATCTGAATTGAAATCTCAAAGCCTAGTTACCCTTCAGGGGTACTGACTGGGAGGGGGCATGATAGAGCCTTCTAGAGTGCTGGCCATGGTCTACATCTTGACCTGGGTGGTGCTTATCAGGGGGGTGTGTATGTTTACTTGTGTGTGTATATACAGTCATTAAGCTGTACACCTACAACTTGTACACCTTACTATACGTAGATTGTGTCTTGGTTTTTTAAAAAGCATGGTCGCCTTTCCACCATACTTTCTTGGTTCCCTCTCTGGGCCTCAGGCTGGACTCTCCCCTCTCACAGGGTCTTGGTGCCCGCCCTTCCTGCACTTACCCACATGGTGAAGGCTGTGAGGCTCCGGCCCAGCCAGTCAAAGATATTGAAAGTCAAGAAACAGGACACAGGAATGAAGTAGTCTCCTGGAAGAGAAAGAGTAGATTAGGGAACGGTTAGCAGGTCCAAGAGAGGCAGAATCTACAACCCTGACCCTCACTGGGACTCAGTTCTCCCAGGTCTAAGATGGAGAAGATGCTTCCAGCTCAGGGAAGGGCAGATGGACCAGGAGTCTGGCTGGGGACACAGCAGTCCAGGCTCCCCTCCCCTGGAGTCCTTGTCCTGCTGGAGCCCCGTCCTTCCCCATCCTGGGAACCCATGGGGTCCTCACTCCAGGCGCTGGTGCCCGCAATGCTGGACTTGACCTCAGCAGCCACGGCAGGAAACATCCCGATAGTGATGGTGAAGACGAAGCAGACGGAGAGAGCCGGGACTAAGATCTGGAGGAAAGGGACTCAGGTCTGTGTCTTCGTGGTGGTTGTGCATCATTAAAGGACCAAGATTCCCCAACACACACACACACGCACGCACGCACGCACGCACGCGCGCGCGCGCGAACGAGAATCCAGGAAAGTGGCCAGTCTCCACGCAGAAAGGGAGGGGATGGGGTCTTCCCAGGTGGTCCAGTGCGTAAGACTCCGCGCTCCCAATGCAGGGGGCCCGGGTTCCATCCCTGGTCAGGGAACTAGATCCCGCATGCACGCTGCAACTAAGAAGCCTGCATGATGCAACAAAGATCCCAAGTGCCGCAACTAAGACCCGGAGCAGCCAAAATAAATAAATAATTAATTTAAAAAAAGGGGGGGGGGAGAGGATGGGCAGTGCCGGGAAGGAGGAGGGTGGGGTGGGGAAAGGAACAAAAGGAGAGAAAGAGGGTGAGGGGTAGAAGGCAGGATGCCCAAGCCCCACATACATTTCGGAGGATGGCGCAGACAGAGTGGCTTTCGTTGGCGGGCTGAGAGTTGGGGGCTGAAACTCCAGCCTCCTCGTGGCCTGCTTTTGATTTCGCTCCTGGGGGGTGACAGGTTGTGCAAGGATCTTCAAGTTGTGGGAGGGACAGGGCAAAAGATGACACAATCCCCAAAAGGGCTGGTGTCAGCTGGGGGTGGACATTCCCTTAACCAGTGCACAGCCCCGCCCTGACACTTAGCCCAGACGGCCTTCGAACTCCCACTGTGCAAGTCCCCTGACCTCTCCCAGGAGCCTCAGGTCAGGTTACGCCCTGTCCAAGAATCTGAAATTGCTTCCCAATGTCCTCAGGCATTCAAGGCCACCCAGGATCTCCCCCCAGCTTCTCTATCCCAGCCCCTATTTACTATTGTTACCCCTCACCCCATCCCTGGTCCCTCTCGCCTCTGGCAGCATGCTCATTCTTGCCCTCAGCTCATGCTGCCTCCCTGCTGGGCAGACTGTCCTCCACCCCAGCTTCCTCAGGCTCTTCAGACCTTTGCTAATGAGGTCCAGCTTGGTCTCCTGCTCCCCGGGCCCTTCGAGCTTGAGTTGCTGGTAATAGCGGTAGAATTCCTATCAAGTGAGGGAGACCAGGAAGGTGGATTCAGAAGCAGAATCTCCAGAATTTCCACCTCCCCCAGGTTTCATACCCAGAACACCCTTGATCTGGAGTCCTGGACCCGCCCTAGACCCCAAACCCGGTATTCTCCAAGAGCTCACCAGCCTCGGCAGGCCCAGATAACAGGCGATCGTCAAAATGATAACCCCACAGGCTGTGATAAAATAGCCGAAGGCACTTTCCGACAGCTCCGAGCCACCTGGGGTGGAGGGTGTCAGCGATCAGAGACAGGCCCCGTCCCCTTCTCCCCACAACAACCAGGGCGACAGGCGGACAGATGGCGAGACTTACTGGCGATGGCGCAGATCATGGCCACAGAGGCAAAGAAGCCTGCCAGGCCCTGACCACTCATGATGGGGGCTGTGTAGCTGGCGGGCAGGAGGCCGGCCAGGCCAAACAGGCTGCCCTGCAGGATGGCACCGAACGCTGGGGAACAGGGTGGGCATCAGCAGGGGAGGGAGGAGCCGGGTGGGTGGCCGGGGCCCCTGTAATTCCTGCTTTACTCCCAGTAAGTCTTGACGCTGAGCAGCCCTTTTCTCCCCACTCCCAGGGCCTCCTCTCCCACACCTGGTCCATGCCCGCTCAGGCTTCTGAATCCTGACCACCCAGAGGGAGGAAGAGATTTCTCTCTGGCCAACTGTGGGTGTGAAAGAAAGGGGCAGGTATGTGGGAAGTTCTCCGCCCCAGGTCCCCACCCAGCCCCGCTTACAATTAATGAGCATGATCTTGATCATGGTGATGACAAAGAAGGGCGGAGCGTCCAGGGGCACCTTCACCAGGATGGCAGTGATCAGGAACACCAACAGGATGGCCACCAGGCTGCCCAGGATCCGCACAGACTGGGGGATCCTGCCAGAGAGGCCACGATGGCAGAGATGGGTGGTAAAGCCAGGGGCTCAGCCCAGGGAGGGCAGGAGGCAGTGAGGGGTCAGGGTGGGGGCCCAGGCACTCACCTCTGATGCAGGAAGGAGTTGAGGCAGGTGAACAGCAGTAGGGGCAGCATGGCACATAAGGTCATGACGTTGTTGAAGATGGCGCTGAGATAGTTCCGCTCTGGCAAGGGTGCTGAGGGGCTGGCCGAAGCCTGGATGTCCTTGCTCGGTTCAGCAGGGACCAAGGACGCATTCTGGGACATGTCCAGGCGGTTTGTGAAATACTGTGAGGGTTGCACAGAGGAGTGTTAGAACCTCTCTCCCCGTGCCCACAGCACAGATCCAGGCCCGACGTGCCCAGTGGACATGCCCCCGGAAGCCCATCCCACACATCTCACCGCAGTGGCTGTCATGAAAAAATTCCAGGGTAGCAGCGTCCCCAGACCCAGCATAAAGAAGATAAGCCAGACGGCTTTGTACCTGGGGATGGAAGGGGAAAGTGAGGCCAGGTGACTCACCATCCCACCCTCCTTCCCAAATCAAACCTGGGGCAGCCCCCTCCCCTTCTATCTCTCCAGCTGTCCCAGGGCACAGGGCATGCATCCTCCCATTTGTGTATGTGGAGGGAGAGGTGGCCTGGGATGGGGGAGAGGGCACAGATGAGTCCCGAGAGGGAAGGGGACCAGGGACATAGGACCGAAGGGCATGGCCAAAAGGACCATTCTCAGCCCCAAAGACCCAGGGGACGCTGCAGGCTTGGGAACCAGTGTGACCCACACATCCGGAGGTGGTTTTGGAAATCCTGCTAAAGGCTAGGGGTGGGAGGGTGAGTGAGAAAGCAAACACAAGTCTTCCACCCCCGCCAGGCAGGCTGGAAGTGATTACACTGTCAGGGCAGGGCCGTGTGGCTCTCCAAAGAGGATTCTGAGGCCAGGAAACTCCCAGACCATTCTGGATCTAGGAGGGCAGGCAGGCAGGGAGCCTTGGGACATCTGGGAAGTGAGGGAGCTGTTTTTTCCTGGCCTAGACAGAACCAGCTTTGTAGGTTGCACCACGTAGGAGAGGCCAGGAGGGACCAGGCCACTGGACATCATCTGGGCCCCAGAGTGTAAATAAGCACCACCCAGCCTGGGCCAGGTCAATGCCCCAAGCCCTACACCTCAGGGCCTGTCTGGGATGGGACAGCTTTCCCCAGACAGCCCTGGGCCCTCCCACTGTGGTCTCCAGATGTGTCTACCATACTTTCCCCAGAGCCCACACCTGCTTTCTTCACAGAGCTGGCAGGGACAAGCCCAAGGCAATGAGCAGATGGGTCTAGCCAGAGCGCAGGGCCTGGCCGCACCAGGTGGAGGCCTGGGTAAGCACCCCAAGTGGGCAGGTCTGAGCCCTGACAAGTGCAGCCCCCCCATCTCCCTCATATATTCCCCACCTTGAGGAAGAGAGGTGAAGCCTTGATCGAGAGGCCCAAAGGAAGGGAGAATTCCCAGCCAAGGTCCCACAGGACAGAGGGCCAGAGTGGGGCTGGGTGAGTGCCACAAGGCCAATGGAGAAGGGGAAGGGGTTCAGAGAGCTGCCACCAGGTGGGGGTGCTGGGATAGGGCGGCAGGCAGCCTGGGAACAAAAGACACCGGGGAGGGAACCAACCAAACAGCTTGGGGCCTGTACTTACTATGTGTCCTTAAATTCCCTCCCACCCAAGTAAACCTCACATCTCTTTTACAGGTGGGAGATGGTTTCAGAGAGATAAAGCTAAGTGCCCAAGGTCCCACAGCTAGAAGTGGCCTAGTTCCATGGCCTTTGGCACAGGGGGACAGGATGGGCAGGGGAGCGGTGATGGGATTGGGAGTCCTGGGTGGAAGGCTGTTTTGGACCCCAGGCACGGCTTCATCAACTTTTTGGGGGCCTAGACTCCTGGGAGAACTTGCATCCAGCTACAACCTCTCCCCCCAAAACACACATGCATGATCATGGATGCAGGTCTAACTGGAGCGAACTCCTAGGCTCCCGAGGTGGGGAAGTGAAAGGGAGGTCAGAGTGAGGATCAGGGTGAGGCAGAGGCCAGCCCTGCCAGCCGGCCAGCTCAGAAATGAGGTGTGCTGCCAGATGGCTCCCCACGGTGGTGGCAGGAGCTGGAAGCTGCTGAAGAGTAACACTGGAAACTCCGACAGGCCAGGGAGGGGCTGCTGCCCACCACCCTGGGCCTCACCGGAGACACCCCCATCAGCACCCAGCCACAGCACGAAGGGCCCCCACCCCTGATGCAGACCTGACTCATAGCTACCTCATAGCTGGAAGGCCCGTCAGTGGTGGAAACCCCAACTTCCAAAGGATATGGCACCCAGCCTCCTGGAGACCCCTTTCCACTCCCCTGGATTCACAGCCCAGGTCCCCCAGTACCTGTCCTGAGGCTGGTGACTGGTTGTCATGGTGATGGCGTTCTTGGTTATGCCTGGCTGATAGCTTCCTCCCTCCGGTGCTTGCTGGGGGCAGAAGCAGTGTGAGGTCCTGTCTTGGCCCTGCTTCCCCACAGGCCTCTGCAGACTCTTGGTTGGGGGGTGAGGAGGGCAAGGGCGGACAGAACGGGCAGGCTGAAGAGTCCAGAAGGCCCCACTCCCGGCCCTGCCTCTCAGGACTGCTCCCTCTGACCCCTTGGGCCTGGCCCGCTGGGCCCCCCTGCCTGCTCAGGCTCTACCTGGCTCCCGGCCTGGCCTGGCCACTGCCACCGCTATTTTTATCCAGCAGTTGAAGCAGTTTGTAAGCAAGGAAACAGGAGGGTGGAGGGCAGGAGGGAAGGAGGAGGAGGTATGGTTGAGAGGGAGAGAAGAACAGTTAAAGGCAGGGGAGACAGCGGGAGGGGTCAGGGACAGTGTTGACAATGGAAGTGGGGACAGAAGGAGGGAAACAGAAAGGAGATAAGAGCGAGAGGATAGGGGGAGGGAGGAGGGAGGACACAAAACAAACAGATCCGCAGGAGCAGCAGCCTCTCTGCAAGTCTGACCTCTCTGCACTCCCAGGGAGCCCCTGGGCTCATGGCTAGGGTGGGCTTTGGAGAGCCTGTCCCCTCCTGGGGGCACCCCAGACTCCAGTCGCTCTGCTGGTGGCACCCTAACCATCCTTACCAGCCACTGCCCAGAGGCTCCCTGGTTGCTGGCCAGTCTTCCAGGAACATACTTCAGGATG
Organism: Mesoplodon mirus; assembly: GCF_964341445.2. Classification (NCBI taxonomy): domain Eukaryota; kingdom Metazoa; phylum Chordata; class Mammalia; order Artiodactyla; family Ziphiidae; genus Mesoplodon; species Mesoplodon mirus. Next base: position 75,981,538 of record NC_138988.1, on the reverse strand, counting down.
AGTGTGGGGACCCAGCCTCTCCCCTGACCCCCAGTCCTGGCCACAGGGTCATCCCATCCCCCCCGGATTCCTCTCTGACTCACTCCCAGGCCCCTGTCTTCTTCCCCTTTCTGAGAACAAAGTTGGAGGGAAGACTGGAGGGATGGGAGCAGAGGTTGCCTAGTGCCCAGGCACCCAGCCTCCTCCCTCAGTATCCCTTCCCTGCTCGGGCAGGGAGAGGCTCTACGGCACCAGCAGAGGAAACAGCTTTCCCTCGGATGGCACAGAAAGCCAGGCAGGCGTGTGCTGGCGTGTCCCCAACGTGTGGGCCTAGCTCTGGAGCCAGCTCTACCGTTTTGGGCGAGGACTGGCTTCCTTGCCCACCTGGACCAGCACTCAGACTTGCCCAGACTTGCCAGCAGAAGGGTGGGGGCAGAGGGGACCCGGGCGGTCCGTGGGAGGTGGTCCTAGCTCAGGCTCAGGCAGCAGGCCTTTTCCATGGGCTCCTCCAGAGTAAGGGTCCAGAATGAAGGTGGCAGCACAGGGCATATCAGGAGAGAACCCCCCAGGCCTCATTGTGGGAGGGAGCAGCCCCATTCTGAGAAGCCTCCGCACAAACACAACCAGGGAGATAAAACCCAGCCCTGTAGCTTGGGAGATAAGACAGCCAGCAGTCTCAAGCAGGGGAGCTGAGGGGGTAGGTCAACTCACAGGTGCAGCCAGTGCTCCAGACCCCAGCCTGAGACCACAGCCCTGGGGACCCCAAGAAAGGACCTTGATGGGCCTTTCTACCCCCCCAATAATTCCTCTCAACCCCTCCCTGGGTAAACTCCAGCCTCTCCAAGGCCTTCCTCAGCCCCCCAGCCCACATCTGGGCCATAGGGCAGGGAGGGGAGGGGCAGACCCACATAGCTCCAGGTGGAGGCGCTCTTCCTTTCCACAAATATTTACCGAAGACCTCTGCATGCCAGCCAGGCACTGTTCTAGGCACTTGGGACAGTGGTGAATGACAGTTTATTCATTTTCTACAAGGATGGGGACGAGAGGGCTCTACACTGGGGTGTGGGCAGAGGAGGTGAGGGGAATCCCCCCCAGCTTCTCACCTCACCCTAACCTGTGCTCCACCCTCACCCCCCACAGGCAAGATTCCTGGCAGTAAAGAGCAGGTGCAGCTTCAACGCAGGCAGGAGATGGCGGGGGGTGGGGTGGGGGGGGGCGCGGAGAGTAGAGTATCTCCCCTTCCTCAGTAAAATCTCTCTTAGGCTCAGAGGAGTATTTCTTTCTGCTACACCCCTTCTCTCTGTTCTCAACTGCCCTCACCCCAGTCCTGGGCACAATTCAACTCCAGGAGCAGCCCGCTCCCCCTGCCCACATCCTGACGTTCAGCCGACCAGCCCAGGTATTTTGTTTTTGTCTGCCTTTGCCCAGCAGCAATCAGGGATTTGATACCAGCTCAGAGCATCTGGTGTTCCTCAGCCATGCCTTGGCCTGCCGAGATGAGGCCTTGAAAGCAGCCACCAAACTGAGCACCTCCCCAACTCCAGGCCCCAAACACGTCTCATGCACCGCAGCTTCTAGAGACACCCCTGTGGTAACATCAAATTCACCACTTCCTTGGATCCCACATAGGGCCAGCCATTACCTGGAGATACCTCCTCCTGCCCTTGGTTGCCCTCGCAACCACCATAAGCTAATACAAAACTGTCTCCACTAGAACAGACGAGGACAGCTGAAGTTCAGAGAGGTTGAGTCATTTGCCAAAGGTAACAGAGCGAGTGAATGGGTGAGCTGGAATTCAAACTCAATGTGCAGCTTACTCTAGGCTCCTTCCGGGGTGGGGAGGGAGGTATAAAGGCTGCTTCCCAGCCAGCCTCCTATACTGGGAGATAGGGTAACTCTACTCCAACTAAGGGGTTAAAAATAAGGTAGGGGTCGAGGTCACCTCCAGCCTGAGCTAAGTGTCAGCTGTAAGGCACTCCCCCACCCCATTACACACACATCCTGGCAAGGAGAGCTCACACAGGCAGGAGGACAAGGCAGGAAGGTCTGGAGGTGATCGAGAGGAATGGGCAAAGGGGCGGCCCCAAGAGGGGTGAGGGGCAGGGGTGGGACCAGCCCTCCTCCACCACAGCTCTCCCCTGGGAAGAAAATCTGGGGTATGTCTTTGTTCTTTCTCTGAGTGAAGCAAGGGTCATCTCTCCGGGAATAAATGAGGACGCTGCCAGGAAGGGAGGCCAGGTACACGAGTTCGGCCAATAGAAGGCGAGGGTTAAAGAGACAGCTCCTCCACCTCCATTCCGCCTGCCCTCTTCCCCATTCCCTGCACCCAGCGCAGTTAACGGTGCGGCCCCTCCCCAGTACCAACGACAAGAATTGACCGAGGTTAACCTTCAACTCGCCCGCCCCTTGCAGAGGTCAGCTCGGCGACAACCGGTTTCAGGCCCGGGAGCCAGGTCGTCCACGCCCGCTCGGGTCCGGGTCCCCGCAAGGTGCCCCTGCACCCGGGCCTCGACGCGCCACGTGCTGCGCGGCTCCGCACGCTCAGCGCGGGGGCGGGGTGGGGCCCGGGGATGGGGGGTGCGGCCCACCCCCCACCCCGCGTCCGCTCTCCCGGCCGCACAGCTGCCAGGCCCGGCCTCCCTGCTCTCGTGGCAGGCGGCAACCGGCGCCTTCCACCCCGGCGACCCCCGGCCCCCGGTTCCCCGGCCCCCAGTCCCCGGGTAGCACCTGCTGGGAAGGAGTCCTCCCGCGTGGAGGTTTGCGCGCTCTCCCTGCCACTTCCCGCGCCCGCCTGAGCACATTCAAACCCGCCCTCCGTTCGCCCCGCCCCGGCTCGCCCCGGCCCGCGTCCGCTCTCTGGCCTCCGCCGAGGCCCCGCCCCCCGCACGCCGACTGCCGGCTCAGAGGGACCCCCCGACCCGAGACCCTCCGTCGCCTGGTCTACACCTTGCACTATTTCTGTAGATAGGACCTCTGGGGGTCCTGCCACGCCAAACCCTACCCCATCACGGAGCACGTGGGGCTGGAGGGTATAGCAGCCCCCTGGTCTCCGCGCTGGGGTTACACAAACTCCTACACAGCTGTCTCGGGACTCTGCCAGCGACAAACCCGCTCAGACAGATCCGGACGGCCCCCCCCTCCGTCGCCCCTACACCATCTCAGACGTTCTGTTATGGCTCCCTAAGCCCCCTCCCACACCATCTTTTTCACACTGCACCTTTTTCCTTTCCAGCGCCCCCTTCCCTTTTCAGTGCCACTTTCAGTGCCACTCAAAGTCAGACTATCCTTTCCTCTCCCCAGACCCCACGCCGGGGATCCCTCCGACGGAATCAGCATGATGTGTGACCTGGGTTTTCCGACACAGATCCGCTCACCCACAGCTTTGACTTAGAGAGGGATGTGTGTGGCGTGGCAGGGGGAGCCACAGCCCTGTAGCCTTCTCATGATTCACCCTTTCTAAATCCAGAACATTGGAAAAGCTGAGGCAGAGCTGGCAACGGGAAGAGAAAAAGCCCGGAACAGCCTTATAGCCTGAGTGAATCCTGTGGTCCTGATACTCAGAGGTGGAAGCCTTGCGGAGCCCCACATCCTCCCTGGCTGAGGAGGAAGGGGGTGGGCATGCTGAGGAATGATCAGTCCTTCTTTACCTCCAAGGGAGGGGGAAGGATTCCCTCCTTTTTCGTTGGTCAGTAAATCTGGGGGACGGGGGGATCACTGCCCCTACAGCAGCCCTCACTATAGGAGGACAATCCAAAGGCTAGAGAGACGCTGAGGACAGAAAATTCAATCCACCCCCTACACCCTTGCCCCAGTTACCCAAGAGGCCTGTACCCTGGAGAAGCCATAGACACTAATTAACAATTAGCAGTACTAACATCGTAGGGATAAGGCAGAGTCACGCCTTCTCCGCAGAGAACAGACTGGGCTCTGAGGGGAAGGGTAGTTTTTCTACTTACGATTGATCAGTGGACACACTCCAAGATACTCAGAAGGGCTGTTCCCAGCCTACTGGCTCAGGGCCCCACAGAGACATGACACACCAACATGTCCTGGTCTTAACCAAACAGAGGGCAGGAAGAGGGGTACGCGTGGTATTTTTCTAGGCACTGCCCCATGCCTTGAGGGCAGCTTCATGTCTGGGTCTCCCTCCCCCCATTCCTAACCTGTGTTTGTCCAGCCTCTCTCTTCCTCTCCTGGCCCTCTTCTCCCCTTTTGCTCGGCCCCTGTCTCTCTCCCCATCCTCATTTCCCGTCTCTAAGTCTGTGGAGGTGGCAGGCCTTAGTGTTCAAATGGATCCCCCAGGCTGGTGGCCATTCGCTGCAGCTGTGTGCAAAGGGGGCTGGAAGTGGAAAGAAACTGGAGGGAAGTGGTGAGGGTCACAGGCCAGACAGCAGAAGGCTGGTTTCCCTCCCCACCCCCGCTGAAGCTCAGCCTGCTTACTAGATGGCAACAGCCAGGGCTGTTATTGCTGGACAGAAGCCTGTCTGGCACTCTCCCCGCCTGGGCCCCCAGCCAGTACCCACACCCCTCCAGAACCACCTCCCTATGCAGAGATGGTTGCTGGGTGCCAGGGCCCTCTGCTGGGCAGCCTCGGAGCCCGACTCACAGTGGCCTGTGCCCTCCAGGCCCAGCCAGTCCTTGTCACCCTCTGCCCAATCTTTTGGCTCCCTCAGGTCCCGGGTACAGGGGTAGGGTGTGAAGGTCTGATCCAGCTGCACCCCACCCCCACCGGATCCCCCACCTATTTGAGCCTGTGGCTTGCTCTGATTCCCTCCTCCCCCTTCCAGGCCCCAAGCCTTCCTCATCACCTCACACAACCAGTCCTATCCTTCCCCAGCCCTGCCTCCATCTGTGTTTGCTGGAAGTGGGTTTGCTTGGCTCCGCAGTTTTTCACCAACGCGTCTCATGACAGTTATGTTCTTAGTCCTGTTTGCGACTCTATCTCCATGGTCCTCTGGCAGGCTGGGACTAGGGAGAGGCCAGAGAGGCAACTTGCCTGAGTCACAATATTTAAGGGGGCGCCCAAATATTCCAGAATCCAGATAAATAATGTTTAAAGGCAATATTTTTTTAAAATCAAAGTTAATGCAAAAAGAAAAAAAAAAAAGAAAAAAATCCATGATGAACAAAACATCAACTAAACTAAAGCCAGAATCCGGCCCTCTCAGGGTCGGACACCTCAAGTCCCTCACCTTTCTTGTGGGTGTGTACGGGGATCAGGGTTCAAGAAGAAAACTGGACTTGGTTTTCCAGCTTCATTTCTCAGACCTCTACCCCTATCCTCTGCTCTGGGAAGGTCTCCGACCTTGGAGACAACTGACTGTGGTTAGGGTAAGGTAGTCATCTCACCACGGCCTCCAAAGTCTGGGAAAATGATCTCCTCCGCCAAAAACCGCAGATGCAGACTCCATTGATTTCCCCCGCCCCACGAGCTCCGCGCGCTCCGCTCTCCGCCCCGCCCCACACGCGCAGACCCCGCCCCCTCGCTGCGGCCCCGCCTCTGCTCGCAGCGCACCTGCAGGGACTTCGGAGGGGTCATCCGGAGTCGGGGAGCGCGGACGGAAGTTCACAGGCCAGTCGGCCCCTGGTCCCCGTTTGGCCTCCTCACTTCGGAACTGGGGCCGTCGTCGTGGCCGGAAACCGCAGTCCGCGCCGGGTCTGACCGGACTATGCCGCCGGGCGGCAAAGGGGCTGCAACTGGCGATCCCGGCGCCAGCCCCGCGCCCCGCGGCCAGCTCGGTCCCGCCGGCGCCGCTTGGGAGTGAGGAGCGCTCCGGAAGGCTGGCGGGAGGGGAGGCGCGGTCCCCTCCTTATTTCGGAGCGGGCGAAATAAATAAATAAAGGCGCCCGTGACCCTGGAGGGGACCAGGGGTTCGAATCCCCTTCACCCCGCCCCTCCCCCGGGCCACCTTCCCGAGGGGGCCGAACACGTGCACTGGCTTTTCAGGACTCCGGGAGGAAGATGGTGCCGGGGTGTGGGGAGGCGGGGGTCTGGCGGAAAGGCCCGCTGGGCCGGCTTGGGGGCCCACAGCTCTGGTCTCGGTTCTTCCCCCAGGCCAACCTTCTGAGGGGTATGCTAACAGGGTGAGGGTCCTGAAAGGAGCCTGTACCCCTCACTTTCCCGCTTTGAACCGAGAGCCCAGGACTCGCTGGAGGAGGGTGGGAGGGAGGAGTATTGCATGGGAACCTTAAGCAAATTATCCGGAGGCTGGTATGCAAATACCTCTGACAGCTCTTATTTGATCCCCGAGGGGCCTCCCACTGGGGAGGGGAAATAGGTGAATTCCTCAGATCACACCCCACCCACCCCCTACCCCTTAGATCCCATCCTGAGCAGAGGACCCCTCAGGGGTATGCATTTCTACACTGCTCCTCTGGGCGGCTGCCCACAGGGTCCCTCAGCAAACAAATCTCCCTTTTGCCACACCACTAGCTGCGAAGAGTGTCCACGCTTGCTGGAGGACTTTTACCTCCTTACCCTGAGCTGGCCCGGCAGACCCAAGACTGCTGGTTTACAGTGTAATATACTCAAATTAGGCAAGAGAACGTACAAACCGAGAGGGACAATGGAATAGGTAGCAGAAGGAAGCCTGGAATTGTTTCCCCACCCCACCATGCAGTGCAGGAGAGTGACAAAGACTGTCAAAGGCATCCCAGGCATTCAAATCAACAAATATTTATTGAGCACGTGCTGCATGCTGGGCTTTGGAGGCAGGACTGACTCCCTAGGGAACCAAGGTCTTACTACTTGGTAAATCACGAGTCAAAGACAGTCTGGATTAGCTAAATTGTCCATTGTCCCAGGGTTAAGCATTGTCCCTCATTGGACCTCATGTCCCCATTTGCCTGCGGGTGGGGGCGGCGGAAGGAGGAGAGTCAGTTCTTCTCCCCTCACAGGCCAGAGGTAATTAGAAACGTTCTTGGGAAAAAAATTAAAAAGATGGGACTTCCCTGGTGGTCCAGTGGTTTAAGACTCTGCACTTCCAATGCAGGGGGTGCAGATTCGATCCCTGGTCGGAAACTAAGATCCCACATGCTGTGCGGCCAAAAAAAAAAGAAAAAGAAAAGAAAAGTTCTTGGGAAGAATGCAGGGGCAGGGAGGGAGGGATAATGATGGGTTTTCTGCTAAATGCAGAGCATCCTTCCAATCATCTCTGCTGGGAGTGGGGGGAGTGGGGAGGCATGTCCTGGCCGGACCCCTCTCCTGCTCAGTCCTCCACCATGTCTTCTGCCCACTGGGCAGGCTGCAGTCAGTGATGGGGCCAGGACTGTCTTACTCCAAAAGAAAGCGTTTCAGTGGATACAGCTGCTACCAGGATTCATGGCCTCATTTGGGAGGCTAGCCTGTCCCTCCTCTCCAGGCGGGCCACTCTGGAGGCCTCCCCAGCATCCGGCGGGTGTCTCTGGCTGAGGACAAACAACAGACAGCCCAGCAAAGCCTCTCGCATATCCTGAGAGCCCAGGCGGTGGGCCAGCCGGCGCAGCAGGGGCAGGAAGTGCCGGCGGGCCAAGCGGGCAGCAGGCAGCAGCAGGCGGGCCAGCAGCGTCCGCAGCAGCAGCGGGAGCAGCAGAGTGGGCATGGCCAGTGACTTCCAAGGCAATCTAGACTCTAGGCTTGCCTTTCCTGCTCCCTCCTCACCTGGCAAAGACATGAGGTGGGCAGGATTTAACCCCCGCTTCAGTTTATACCCTCCCGCCCCCAGATCTCAATTCACGGGTCATTTTTGCTTTCCAGATGCCCTTACTTTGGGAAGGGTGGCTGGGGCAGGAGGACACTCACCATAGCACAGATGGAGACAAACAGCCAAGGCAAGAGTAAGTTCGGGGCTGGGACCTACAGCTCGCCATTAGCAGCCTCCAGGGGCTCTTACTGTCCCCTAAACCCTCCCCTCCTCTAGTCACCCCCTCCTGTGCACTCTCAGTCACCTGGCATTCCCTAACCCCTCTCCCTCAATCCAACAGGAGTTCTTCCCTGGGCAATTCTAAGTTTTCGTTTCAGGGACCTTGATCCACCCAAACCTGACACTTCCTACCCTCCCAGTCCCCCACCGCCCACCAATGGGCAGCAGCCCAGCTCTCACCAGTAGGGACTGCCGCTTAGCATCAGTGTCCAGCTGAATTTGCCTGCAGGGGCTACAGCCTCACTGGACACTACCCAGGGTGGCCCCACCCAGCTCAGCCCCACCCAGGACAGCTTGCCTGGGTTGGGAGAGCAAGGAGGAGACAGCTGTGTTCTGGCACCTGGTATGTGGAGGGGAGGGGGCAGCTGGGCTGGAAGAAGTGATGCAGGAATTCCTCCTGCTGGGTGCAGACCTCAGAGTCTGCACTGCAACTTTCTAATGGTGTGATCTGAGGCACGTTGATTCTTCTGGGTTCCAGTCCCCTCGTCTGTTACCTCAGTAATTGGGAGGAGTAACTGGAATGGGACAATGTATGAGACCCACTGACCCAAACCTCAGAAGCAGTAAGGTTGCAACCCACACACCGGGCATGCTCAGAGTGGCCGAGATGGAGAATGGACCAGGGCAGGCATTGTGGGTCCTCTCCTGGGATAGAGGCGTGAGGTCACAGTCCATATCATAGCTGGACACAGCTGGGCAGCACTCCCACTCAGGGACGGGAAGAGAGATAGCCACGTCAGGACCCTCTTCACCCACGTTTTCCCCCAAAGGTTAAATGGAGTTCCATGAGATAGTGAGGTAGAGATGGTCCAGGTTTGTTTTATTTTGTTTTTAAATACCTCATTCTGACATGTACACACTGCTATATTTAAAATAGATAACCCAGGGACTTCCCTGGCGGTCCAGTGGTTAAGACCCTGCATTTCCAATACAGGGGGCACAGGTTCGATCCCTGGTCAGGGAACAAAGATCCCACATGCCACACAGTACATCAATCAATCAATCAATATTTTAAAATAAAACAAAGTAAAATAGATAACCAGCAAGGACCTAATGTATAGCACAGGGAACTCTGCTCAATATTCTGTAATAACCTAAATGGGAAAAGAATTTGAAAGAGTGGATACATGTATACGTATAACTGAATCACTTTGCTGTACACCTGAAACTAACACAATATTGCTTATCAACTATACTCCAATATAATATAAAAATTTTTAAATAAATAAATTTTTTAAAATACCTCTTTTTTTTTTTTGGCCGCCCAGCATGTGGGATCCAAGTTCCCTAACCAGGGATCAAACCCGCACCCCCTGCATTGGAAGCGCAGAGTCTTAACCACCCCTCATTCTTCTACTTCATAAAATGGTTACAATTTCTGCCTTGATGGACTCACATGAGATAATGGCCATGAAAGGGTTTTGTAAGAATAAGGACCTGGGAATATGATCGTTTATCATCATCCCACCACCATCCCCCATTAGCATCATGACCATCTCCAAAACCATCAAAGACCTTGAAGAAAGAAAACTTCCAATTTTGTCGAAAAGGTCTGTCCCCCTTCTTCCTGGAGGAAGCTGGGCCGGGAGAGGAGCCAAAGTACAGATGTGTAGGTATGGTCTTCCTTTCCCTCCTGTCCCTTCCTGAGGAGCTGTGATGGTCAGTGTCATCCCTGGGCTGTGGGTGGAATGTGTATTAAGTACGTATGTGCGTCACGCCTGCGAGTTCATGATCTCACTCAATTCTCACCATCGCTCTGCAGGGGAATGATTATTATGACCTTTCTACAGATAAGGAAACTGAGGTTTAGAGGGGTTAAGCAACTTACCCAGAATTACAGCAGATAAATGGCCGAGTCTCCCCCTCAGACCTGCCCCTCCCTCAGGCTTTCCCCTTATCTGTAAGTGGCAACTGCCTCTTTCTAGTTACTTCTGGCCCAAATCCTAGAATTTATCCTTGACCTCTCTCTCTTTTTATCACAGTTCACTACCCACATTCATAAATCCTGGTGGCTCTGCTTTCAAAGTATTCAGGATCTCCCCACTTCTCACCAGTGCTGCCCTGACTACCCTTGTCTGAGCATTTGTCATCTTTCATCTGAATTATTGTAGTAGCCTCCTAACTGGTGTTCCTGTTTCTCTTTTCCACACAGTGACCAGAGTGATCTTTCTAAAACATGAGTCAGATCCTGTCCTTTTGGCTCCCTTTTCATTCAGAGTTAACGCCAAAGGCTTTAATTGTGACCTGTAAGGCCCTCGGTGTCTGACCTCCCCCTGGCTTCCTGATTCAACTTCTAGTCCTTTCCTCTCTCACTCTGCCTGCCCCACTAGCCTCCTGCTGCTCTTAACTGTGCCAGACATGTTTCCACCTCAGGGCCTTTGCACGTACTATTGCTCCTGCCTACAAAGCTCTTTCTCCAGGTATCCACATGGCTCCACCTCTCACCTCCTTTAAGTCTTTGCCCAGATGTTACCCATCCATCCTATTTAACAGTACATTCCCTCCACCCCATCTCCTGCTGCCTTCTCTCCATCCCCTCCTCTGCTTTATTTATCTCCTCAGCAAATCCTTCTGACAGGCTATGTATCTTCCTTCCTTATCTTGCTGATTATCTGCCTCCCTCACTAGAATGTAAACTCCATGAGAGTAGGGACTTATGTCTATTTCGTCTGCTGCTGTGTCCCTAGTGCTCGGCAATAAACGTTTCTTGTCAGAATAAATAAATAAATAAAGGTTCTGTGATGGGATCCAAACCCAGGCCTGCTTGTCCTAGAGCCTGTGCTACTGAGCCCCAGAACTCCGTGGATCCACACACGTTCCTAGGATGTGTGTGAGTCCTGCGGGCCACAGTCAGCTGGAGAGAGGCATTTGGAGAGGAGGAACTGACCACGCTGAGCCTAAGGGAGGGCAAGTCAGGTTCCCTCTGGGAACCTTCGAAGTATGTAATCTCGAGAGAACTAAGAGAACTGAGAGAACCGTGGAGGCCCGCCCAAGTGCTGACCCAGATCTGCAATGCTGTGACCTTGGGTAAGTTGCACCCCATACCTCCCAGGTCAGTTTCCATTGCTGTGAGATCTTCCAGCTGTGAGATCCTTGGACCCTGGGTCTGGGGCCAGACTTCTGTCCCATCCCTGCTCCCTGAGACAGTAGGGGGCTCCAGGGGCCTGGGACAGTAAGGCAGGTAAAGGAAACAGGATGTCGTCTCTGGTAACAATAGGAAACCCCAGAGGGAGTTGGGAAGGGAGGTGGGGGAGGGGCAGCGGCTGTGTCCAGGGCCTGGATCTGGTTTTAGTTTATTCTCTACCCCTCGTCCCCCCCTGGGATTAACTCACTTCTTCATCTTCTTCCCACCTTCACCTGGGATTAATCCCATCCCCCGGCCTGCCCCAAAGCAGAAAAGGATTTCCTCAAGCCTTTCCTGGAAAGATAACCATCCCTTCCGGCAACAAAGCGACCAAAGAGCAGTTCTTTCTAGTTCCTGATTTAGCCTTGTGTAATGGATCTTTCACGCATGGTTCTGACCCCTGCCTCCAACACTCTGCTGGCCAGGGAGGAAACTGGTCAAAACTCCTGTTCCTCAAAGGCAATTAAAAAAAAAAAATGTGTTTGGGTGCCAACTTGTGAAGTTGAGGCCTGTGGGCTGAGTGACCCCTGAGGTCCTCCTTCGTGGTCCTCTCCCCAGATCCTCAGGGCCACACAGAGGTGTCCTGGGGACCGCCCCCCCTCCATACATAGACATCATTTAATTGGGCCATTCATGTCAACAGCAAGTGTGTAACTGGTGACGAGGCCACAGGACTCACACACTAGCAGTCAGCAGCGTGACAGACAAACAGATGGGAAAACTGAGGAGGCGGTGGTGAGAGCTGTTAATAGAGCTGATGGGTTCTCGAGAGACCTGAGAGCACTGGGCCTTCCACTCCTCCCACCCCTTTCTCTTGTCTCCATCCAGGGGTTCAAACCATTGTACCTCACAGCCACTCACTCTGCTTGGACCCAAACAGGGAGGTGAAGAGTACTTCTGATGGTCACTCCAATCTGGATTCACATGCCAGCTCTGGGACCCTCTCCGGGCCACTCTGGATGCCAGAGCAGACTGCACGCTGTGCAACTGGGGGCAGGAGTGACACCCCTGGAGTTGTGCTGTGCAGCGGGCCTCCTCCCTAAAATGTGAATCATCATAGAACCTGCCTCTGACAGGATCTAGAGATGGGAGATTACCAAGTCCAGAGCTTGGCTTCTAGAAGGTGTTCAATAAACAACAGTTTCCTTCCTGATTGGGAGTTTGGGATTAGCAGATGCAAACTATTATATATAGGATGGATAAACAACAAGGTCCTACTGTATAGCACAGGGAACTATATTCAATATCCTGTGATAAACCATAATGGAAAAGAATATGAAAAAGAATATATATATACGTACTGTATAACTGAATCGCTTTGCTGTACAGCAGAAAATTAACACAATGTAAATCAACTATATTTCCATAAATTTTTTTGTTGGCCACACTAAGATGTGGGATCTTAGTTCCCCAACCAGGGAGCGAACTCACGTCCCCTGCATTGGAAGTGTGGGGTATTAACCACTGGACTGCCAGGGAAATCCCAAATATTTTTTTTTAATTTACAAAAAACAAGTTTCCTTCCTTCCATATTTTTGGGTTGTCCCTCCCAGCACATCCTATGTCTGAGGCCAGCCCTACTGGCTGCTCCTTGAAGACCTGCTATGAGGCAGCCTGGCACTCACGAACAGCTACTGAGAGCAGGTGCTGGGGCTCAGTTAACGCCTGAAGAAGCAATGGAGGTCTGTGTTCTGGCTCTGCCATGTTCCAGTGCCCTGTCATCACCCCTGGGGGATCAGCACTGGCCTGCAGCCCTTCCCTGTTGTGGGAGGTTGAGGGCAGTGCTGACCCCCAAACAAAGATTCTGAGAAGAGGCCAGGGAGGCCTCATCCAGGGCAGGCAGTGCTGAGGGGAGCGGGTGCCGAAGAGCAGGTGTGGAGGCCAGCCAGGTATAGAACGTGTCAGTGGGGAAGGGCAGAGTTCCAGCCCTGTCCCCTATCACAACACCTCTCTGCCTGGGACTGTAGTCATTAATCTACCTGAGTGGGGCAATTTTAGGATTTAAGGCCTGGACGTGGTGACAACTAAGAGAAAACTGTGGGAACGGCAGGTCCTCTGAGGTTAGAGAGGGTCGGTCCCTTCCCATGACCACCATTCCCCTGCCCACCAGTTCCAGGCAACGACAGACCCATGAACAGGCAATTGGGCCATAAGACACACACTAGACAGGCTCATAAGACATGAAGAAAAGGGGTCAGGGAGTTGGATGTTGCCTGAAAGAGTAACTAGAGCTGACAGGTGGTGCCCTTCCTTACCCACAAGAACAGTTGCTCTGGCCGGGGAGAGGGAAGCCCAGAGAGGGGCCCGTACAGAATGCAGCTCATTGTCCCCACGGAAACAACTGTGCCTTGCCCCAGACTCAGCTGACAGGCCCTGAGGTGGGAGGTGGGAGCCATGTCCACTCTGCAAGCCCTCACAGGACTAGTCAGCTGTTGGAGCAGGACAGCTGTCCCCTGGATAGTGGGAGGGGAGGGCGTGGACCAAGGGGCAGGGGTAGGGGGTAAGGACAGACGCGCCTGGCATAGTTGATGTGGGCATGGTGTAGGGGGAGAGCAGTAAACCCCCCAGGCCCCAGGAACAAATCTAACAAAGACTGAGCAAGACCCTCATGGAGAAAACAGATACAAATTCTTACATAGGGACCAAAAAAGAAGACCTCGTGTATGGACGTGCCAAGGTAATGGTTGGGACGGTATTGGGTTAAAAAGATGTTGGTTCTCCCCCAGATGAATCTGGAAATTCAACACGATTCCAACTAATCCAACAGTGTTGGGTTTTTCCTTTCTGGAATTGGGTAAGCTGATCATAAAATTTATATGGGAAGAAAAAGGGCCAAGAAGAACCACGTGATCTGAAGAAGAAAAAGAAGAAGGGATACCAATTTGGCCTGAGAGGTACTACTGTGACCAATCTGGTAATATGGGAATTAAAACTGTGGCAAAATGTAAGAATAGACACAGTGACTAAGGAACAGAATAGAGAGCATAGAAACAGACCTAAGGATATATGGTGCAGAGGAGAAATTTCTGGTCAGAGGAGAAATTTCTGGTCAGAGGGGAAGGGACATACAGGATCAGAAATAGAACTGGGACAGTTGGCCATCTATGAGGGAAAGATAATATTTGATCCTCTGGCACACCAACTACAAAAATAAATGCCAGTGGCATTAGAGACCTGAATGTGGAAAGTAAAACTATGAAATATAGGACACGATCTTTAGGAATTTGGGATGATAGAGAATTATTTGTTCTATAGATTTTTACAAATCTTTTTGTTAGAGTAATTTTCAAAATTACACAAAAATAGAGATAACAGTATAATGAACCCCCAGGTATCAATCACCCAGCTTCAGTAATAATTAAAAACTTTTAAATAACAAAAGACACCACAGAGTGAAAGACAGTCCCCCACAGACTGGGAGAAGAGATTTGCAATCCACATAACTGAAGAAGATTTAGTATCAATCATAAATAAAGTACTTTTATAATCAGTAAGAAAAGGACACACACACACACACACACACACACACACACACACCACAGAAAAGTAAACAGAAGATATGGGCCGGTCATTTCCTGAAGAGGAAACATGAGTGGTCCATAAATGTGAAAAGCTACTTATCCACATTAGCTCATGGGGAAGTGCAAATTATATCCAGAAAGAGCTCTCATTTCACACCCCTCAGAAGCAGAAATTCATGGAGTATGGGACACAATTGTTTTAGAGGGCAATTTGGCAATATCTGGTAAAGCTGGAAACACATATTTCCTTTGGAACTCGGCAATTCTACTTCTAGGTGTGACTCTAGTGGAATTCTCACAGATGTGCACAGGGAGACATGTATGAGGATGTCCTTTCATGGTTTTTGTAATAACAACAAAAACTGGAAACTTCAATGTCTACCTACAGGAGAACAGAAATGCAAAGGTAATCAAAGTGGAATACTATACAGCAGATAAAATGAATGCACTAACTCATGTATCAACAGGGATAAGTTTCAAAAATGTGATGTTAAGGTAAAACGCAGTGGCAAAAGAATATAGGTCAAATCATACCAGGTATGTAAAAATGCAGGACACATGAGCAATAGGATATATTCTTGTGGGTACATACCTACATATGCCCATGTAGTAAAAGTAAAAACATAGATGGGAGAGACAGGACTCCAGAGGAATAGCTCCCTCTAAGGGAGAAGGGACAGGAAATGATGGTTCATAGGTGTGGGGAGGGGATTATAGCAGTGTCTCTAATGTATTATCCCTTTTAAAAAAAATTGAAGAAAACTAGGGACTTCCGTGGTGGTCCAGTGGTTGAGACTCTTCGCTTCCACTGCAGGGGGCATGGGTTCGATCCCAGGTCAGGAAACTAAGATCCTGCATGCTGCACAGTGCGGCCAATAACTAAATAAACAAACAAAAATTTTAAAATGAAGAAAACTAAAGGAAATATGGCAAACTATTAACACTGTCTAATCTTGGTGGTGAATACATGGATGTATTCTGTTACACTACAGAATTGCTGTCCTCTGCATCTTTTTTTATTCTCCATATCTATCATTTAATAATGGAACATACATTGGTCCCCTTCACCTCTACCCTTTTTCTCTGGACCTCTCTAAGTCTCTTCCATCTTTTGCCCTCTCTTTCCCTCCCAACCTCCCACACGTTTCTGGCCCCCCAGAAGTAAAGGCTGTGCGTCCTGGCAGTTAGGGGGCATGGTGCCAGGAGGCAGGCCTCTTGCTTCTAGCTGTCCCCTGGGGGCGGGCATCCTCTTTTCTGTCCTCAGTCTCTCCTTGGATATCCAGCGCTGGGCTCTTTCTGCCCCCTCTCCTTTCTCTGGCCCCCATAGTGCTTTGTGTCAAGGATGAGGCTGGCATCAGGGGAGGGGGAACAGGACAGGCAAAGGAGGAGGGCCAGGGAAACTACGTACATGGATGTGACCTTGCTATGCACCCCCCCAAGGCAATCCAGGGGAGCAGAGCCTGTCCCCTGAGCCACAGCCCCAGAAGGATCCACCAAAACTCTCTCTTCTCCTGTACCCAGGGTGGCCTCTTCCCTCCCCTTCTTCATCCCCATCTCTCTCTTGGTGAGGAGATTCTGAAAACAAGGGAAGGGAATGGAAACCTCATCCTCAGAATGCTTGGAGGGCCTGGAATGGTGGATTGGGGATATGTATCTGTCAGTACCACTGAAGGTAAGTCCATGTCAAGAATGACAAAACAGATGCCTTTAAACTTCTCTGTGTTTAATTCAGCTGATGAGTATTTATTCTATTTGAATCTGATAATACAAATGTCAAAGAACAAAAAATATGGGCATGATTCCTTTTTTTTGGCCGCACCGTGGAACACGTGGGAGTTCCCCGACCAGGGATCTAACCCACGCCTCTTGCAGTGGAAGTACGGAGTCTTAACCACTGGACTGCCAGGGAAGCCCCTAGGCATGGTGCTTTTTAAAGAGCTACATTTTGAACATGTCTCCATCCTTGGGAGATAAGTGGTTATCTACACAAAAATCTACCTACGGATTTACCGTTGGAGTTAGAATCATGCTGGGAGAATGTGGTTGTATGATTGGGTCACAAAACCCAATTAATTAATTAATTGAATAGGGCAGCTGTCAGACCAAATGATACTGTTATTTAATAGACAGACAATATAGGGTGGTGGTTAAGCAAGTGGAGCTATGTGGCCTGGATTCAAATCCCAGCTCCTCTGCTGCCAGTGTGGAATCCTAGGCAAATAAGTCATTAACTGCTCTGTGCCTCAGTATACTTTTCTATGAAAGGGGAGCTGATTTGTTTGGATGAAAGGCATTAATAGTTAGATGTTAGAACAGTGCCTGGTATAGAAAACATGCTGAATGAATGGTAGCACTCTTTTTTATGATGTACCCACACCTTGTATTCATTCATCACATTGCCATTTACAAAGTATGTCATTCACTTGGTCCTCACAGTTTTCCCGGGTGTTCTCTTCTCTAGACAGATGAATAAACTGAGGTTCAGAGATGGCCTCGGTGACAATCAGAAAAGGGTGATAGGAAGACTGTCAGTCAAGATGGAGGAGTTTGCACATCAGACCTAAGAGGATGCCAATTCCAGCTGGGCCACGTTGGCCCTCCAGGAGGCAACCTGGATGGAGAGCTTTGAAGGTTCAATGTGGGAGCGGTCACATTAGCTGGGAGAGCCATTCCTTTCCTTGGTCAACAAACTTATTTAATGTTTGTACGTGCAGGCATTCGAAATGCGTCAATGAAAATGACAGTCCTGCCCCCATTGTATGGTCAGTAGGGTGACAGAGGAATAAACAGGAAATGACAATACAGAGAGATAAATGGTTTGCCAGGGGAAGTGACTGGCACCTTGGGAGTCCGGGGCACCCGGCCAGCAAGGGGCCTGGGTGTGTGTGTGCAGATTCTCAGAGGAGGCCTCCTGGAACACAGAGCCAGGGAAGGGGGAGGACTGCAGGGGGAGACTCAGGAGGGAAGGGAAGGCGGGGCTGCGCTGGGGCAGGGGATGGGCAGAATGTGACGAACAGGTCGTGGGGAGACCTGCTGCAGGAAGGGGACAGCGAGGAAGAGCATGAGTAAAGACAGGAGACCAAACAGAGCAGGGTGAATTTGGGAAATGTTTGGTGCACGCAAGACAAGACGTGTCCGGAAACAATGCGTGGGAGAGTCTTGGACGTTCCTCTTGGCTGGTTTCACCAGCAGAAGGAGGGAAACTAGCATCTTTTGGGGTGATGGGTTGATGATCCGTGGTTTCCACCAAGGTGGTTCTGAAGACCCGATGAGACCAGGAATTTGACTTCTCTGGCAGGAGTGAGGGCAGTGGTTAAGCTTGGAGGGGGTGGGGATGGGGCAGGAGAAACGTGGCCAGGGGTCCAGGAGAGAGAGTGAGGCTGCTGTGGGGATGGGCAGGAGGGAAAAGTTCCCCCCATGTCAGCTCCTCGAGCTTACCTCCTTGTGGAGACAGAATAGGGACAAGGAGATATCCAAGAGGGAGGCAAGTGCAGTTATACACTCCCAAAGGAACTGGGTAAATGTAAGAAATTTATTTTGTAAATAAATAAACATATACGCAATTAAAAACATGCATAGGCATTGATAAACAGGAAGTGGTTATCCTAAGAGGTGGAATATACGGTGAGTTTTGCTTTTCTTTTGTGTGCTTTTCTGGGTTTTCTACGTGCTACTGAGAATGTGTGACCCCTAAAATCGATAAAGGACAGAATAAATGTTATTTACACACAAGAGGAGTCTGCAGTATAGACTCAGATGTCACCAAGAGGTCAGATGTCACCTGGAAGAGTGAGGAACTAAAGGGGCTTTGGGATGTGGCTGTGAGAGGGGGCAGGTGGCCTGGAGAGGGAGGTTCTGCTGGGGCGAAGGGCAGAGTCTATGGGCAAGCGTTAAAAACCTAGTGGAAACACAGACGACAAAGGAAAATATTTGCAGCCCCTATGCAGAGAAAGGTCAAATCTTCCTAAAATATAAATAGCCCCTAGAATTTTATAAGGAAAAAACACAGAAGCCCAGTATAAAAATGAGCAAAGAATATGAAGCGCTCACAGAAAATGAAATGAAAGGAAAACATGAATATTTGCTCAGCTTCAAAAGCAAAAAAAGAAATGCAAATTACAAGGACAGTCAGAAACCATTTTTCTACTATCACATTATAAATATGCAAAAGTTTGACCACACACTGCCTTGATGGGGAAATAGACACTCTTATCTTGCTAGTGGGAGCGTAAATTGGGATTACCTTTATGGAGGGGAATTTAGTATATATCCGAATTACTGATGTATATACTCCTTAGCTCAATATCCCACTTTTAGAAATTTATCCTGTAGAAATATTTCCACTATATGAGATGACATATGTGCAGTGTTATTCACTGTAGCATTGCTTAGAGTAGTGAAAGACTGGAAACAACTCAATAAAGAGCTGATAAATAAATGTCGAGACTTCGCTGCAGTGGAATACTCTGCAGCTATAACAAATCGTAAGGAAGCTCTCTGTATACTAATAGAAAAATATCTCCAAGGTATGTATATCACCTTTCTCCCCTCTAGCAACCACCTGTTTGTTCTCTGTATCTATAAATCTGTTTCTGTTTTGTTATGTTTGTTCATTTGTTTTATTTTTTAGATTCCACGTATAAGTGAACTCATGCCGTATTTGTCTTTCTCTGTGTGACTTGTTGCACTTAGCATAATACCCTCTAAGTTCATCCATGTTGTTGCAAATGGCCAGATTTCATTCTTTTTTTGTGACTGAGTAATATTCCACTGTGTGTGTGTGTGTGTGTGTGTATACACACACACACATATATATACACACACATATATATATATATCACATCTTCTTTATCCATTCATTTATTGATCGGCATTTGGGTTGCTTTTAATTACTTTTTTAAATAAACTATTTATTTTCAAATAGTTTTAAATTTACAGAAAATTGTGAAGATAGTCCAGAGAATTTCTGTATACCCACACCCAATTTCCCCTGTAATTAATATCATATCTTAGTACAGTATATTTGTTACAATTAAGGAACCAATATGGATACAATAATATTACCTAAAACCCACACTTATTCAGATTTCCTTAGTTTTTACCTAATGTCCCTTTTTCTGTTCCAGGATCCCATCCAGAACACCACATTACACTTAGCTGTCTTACCTCCTTAGGCTCCTCTTGGCTGTGACAGTTTCTCAGACTTTCCTTGTTTTTGATGACCTTGACAGTTTTGAGGAGTATTGGTCAGGAGTTTTGTGTAATGACCCTCAAGTGGGATTTGTCTGATGTTTTTCTTATGATTAGACTGGAGTTTGTGGTTTTGGGGAAGGAAACTACAGAAGTAAAATGTTATTCTCATCACATCATATCAAGGGTATATTCTATCCACATGGTTTATCTCTCTTGTGTTAACCTTGATCACCTGCCTGAAGTCGTGTTTGTCAGGTTTCTCTACTTTTTCTTTTTTTGGCCACACCGCACAGCTTGTAGGACCTTAGTTCCCCGACCAGGGATTGGACTCGGGCCCTCAGCTTTCACTGCTTGTGGAGTCCTAAGCACTGGACCACCAGGCGATTCCCAGGTTTCTCTGTCTTGAAGCTACTCTTTTCTCTCGATTTCCACACTGTCCTCTTTGGAAGGAAGTCACTATGTGCTACCCACACTTAAGGGGTGGGGAATTATACTCCACCTTTGACATACTCTCATCGTGCTTTTTGTGTTTGCTACTTTTTTTTGTTTAAGCATTTCCGTACTTTCTGGCACTACAAGATGCTCCAGGTTCATCCCGTATATTTCTTGCCCCAGTCCTAGATTCAGACATTTCCTTCTCATTTTTCTTGTGATGAGAACTTTTAAGATCTACAGCCTTAGCAACTTTCAAATATGCAACACAGTATTATTAACTATAGTCACTGTGCCATACATTACATCCCCATGACTTCTTTTGTTGTTGTTGTTTTTGGCCACACCACGCAGCTTGTGGGATCTTAGTTCCTTGAGCAGGGATTGAACCCAGGCCCACGGCAGTGGAAGCGTGAAATTCTAACCACTGGACTGCCAGGGAATTCCCCCTATGACTTATCACTGGAAGTTTGTTCCTTTTGACCACTTTCACATATTCCACTCAGCCCTCACTGCCACCTCTGGCAACCACCAATCTGTTCTTTGTATCTATGAGGTTTTTTTAAAATTAATTAATTTATTTATTATTTTTGGCTGCGTTGGGTCTTCGTTGCTGCACGCAGGCTTTCTCTAGTTGTGGCGAGCGGGGGCTACTCTTCATTTGCGGTGCAAGGGCTTCTCATTGCGGTGGCTCGTCTTGTTGCAGAGCACGGGCTCCAGGCGCACGGGCTTCAGTAGTTCTGGCACGTGGGCTCAGTAGTTGTAGCTCGCAGGCTCTAGAGCGCAGGCTCAGTAGTTGTGGTGCACGGGCTTAGTTGCTCCTTGGCATGTGGGAGCTTCCCGGACGAGGGCTCGAACCCGTGTCCCCTGCATTGGCAGGCGGATTCTTAACCACTGTGCCACCAGGGAAGTCCTATGAGTTGTTTTTAAATTATTTAAAAAATTTTTTTAGATTCCACTTGTGAGATCATAGAGTGTTTGTCTTTCTCTATCTGAGTTATTTCATTTAGCATAGTGCCCTCAGGGTCCACCCATCTTGTTGCAAATGGCA
The DNA here is from genome assembly GCF_964341445.2 of Mesoplodon mirus. Lineage (NCBI taxonomy): Eukaryota > Metazoa > Chordata > Mammalia > Artiodactyla > Ziphiidae > Mesoplodon > Mesoplodon mirus. Next base: position 75,960,337 of record NC_138988.1, on the reverse strand, counting down.
AGATTTCTAGCACATTTTGACCCCGCTTTCTCAGAGACCAGAGGACGAAGCTCTGGAGCTATGTATTCTAAGGGACCTCTGTTTCTTGATGTGGCCTCGTCTTTGCAGTGCAGTTGGAGGGTGTAGAGAGGGGTCTAAAGGAAAACGGGGGCAGCCGCTGTGGAGAGTGGCAGTGAGTCATCCAGAGGTGAACTCTAGATTACCATGTGACCTCAGTCAAGGGCACCCAGCTTGTGTTGTGCAGGGTGCAGGCAGCATGGTCTAGTGCCCTTCCCCAGCAAAACCCCACCTCTGTGAACAGAGGAAGTGCCACATGCTGAGGACCAGAAGAGAAGAGCAGAAAATGTGGTTACACACCACTGGGAGATGGCAAAGACATCATGGGAAAGGTCTCCCAAGCATTAGGCTGGGGAAGGAGGCAAGTGAAGTTGAACGACATTGAGTCAGAAGGGGCTGGTGAGGGTGTGTGTGCAGAGAGCAGACTTGGCAGGCAGGAGGAGGGAGCAGCCAGGCCTGGCTGTAGGTGGGGGGAGCTTTTATTTTAGAGTTTGGATGTGGAGGAATGTGATGTAGGCATGTTTGCATACATGTTGGATGCATGCATGAATTAGATATGTTTATTAAATGTACGCTAGTTCATCTCACTTTTCCAATACAGGGCAGTCATGTGCTAAAATTCTGGGGATGCCCCTCACATCATAATCTGGGTGAATGATGCCCCTTTTAGTTGTTCAGAGCACAAACTATATATGGGGCTCTGCTAAGTGTGGTGACGGTATAAGCAGAAAGGGTAGGGGGATCCAGATATAGTTTTTTTTTTTCCTTAAGATTTTATTTTTATTCATTTATTTATTTATTTTGGCTGCGCAGGATCTTATTTTGGCACGCGGGACCTTTTAGTTGCAGTGTGCAGACTTCTTAGTTGCGGCATGCTGACTCCCAGTTGCGGCATGCGTGCAAGATCTAGTTCCCCGACCAGGGATCAAACCCCGGCCCGCTGCACTGGGAGCGCGGAGTCTTACCCACCGGACCACCAGGGAAGTCCCCAGATTTAGTTTTTTGATGTAAGAGAAGCCATTTAAGCCTAAACCATTTTGTGATCTAAGCCTGGCCACAATGCTTGCCCTTGAACAGGTCTCAATAATAATGACCGTTAAGGGAACAGAAGAACGAAATGACTTAGGCGAGAGAAGTAAGAATGGCAAAGATAATAAATCAGTTGTAAAGACTCCCAATTCTGGTTCAGTGGTAAAGATTAGCCTGAAGCACTCAACCACCAGCTCGACTGGAACCTAAGAGATGGTGATGTTGACCTTCTCTGGTCCTTGTGACTTCAGTCAACTGAAGCTTGGCCTCTGTTGACCTTTGCCCCAATTCCATGCTGAATTCTCCTCTGCTCAAGCCCCGTCATGAATATGCATGTACCCTTAGTTTAGAACATTCCCAATTTGGCTGTTAGGGAGACACTGCTTTGGGAAAGATCTCCAGTGTTCTCCTTACTTGCTGCAAGTAATAAATCCTTCCTTCTCCTGCTCTTTGGCTTGGTTGTGTCTTTTGGCTCGACACCCAACAAGAGGGGAACCCAATTTTTAGGTAACAGTAATGAGTTTACCATCTGTGGGAAGCACAATACTTCACCCTCATAACCTCAGTCGTCCATACAGCAGCCCTCTGAGACAGGCACTGTCACCCCCATTTTTTTTTTGGCCGAGCCACATGGCTTGTGGGATATCTCAGTTCCCCGACCAGGGCTTGGACCTGGGCCATGGTAGGGCTTGGACCTGGGCCATGGTAGTGAAAGCCCAGAATCCTAACCTCTAGGCCACCAGGGAACTCCTAGTCAGCCCCAACTGACAGATGAGAAAAAGGAAACTCTGTTAGAGGAATAAAATAATTTGCCCAAGGCCATCCAGCCAGAAGTTGGCAGCATCTTCCGCTAGGGCAAGGGACAAGGATGGGGTGGGGTCAGCATCTTGCTGGGCTCCTCAGAACCAACTGGGCACTGCTGGGTTCTCTCAAAACTCAAAGGACCTGCTAGTTTTCCAGCCTCTCCCAAAGGATCCCTGACCCACCCAGGGACCTTTGCTCCTTCGCTGCTCTGAGGAGAAAAGGTGGTGGTAGAAAATTAGGGTGGAGGAATCAGTCTTAAGACCCTCATTAACAGAGTGTGACCTTCTCTCTCAGACAAGAGGGGAGAGGATGGGAGAAGAGAGTGGCAGGGCTGGAAATGATTCCTCGGGAGGTGGTGGGGGGAGGCAATGGAGTGACAGTGGTGGGCAGTTGTCACAGAGGAGGCAGGGGGCAGGGCTGGTGCAGGGAATCAGTCACCAGACCCAGGAAGGCTGGAAGCTCCCCCCGCCCCGCCCCCAAGCATAAGAGGAATGGGCGTGTTTAGTGCAAATAGAAGGAAGTCTTTGAGTCCTTACTGCAGGAGGAAACGAAGCTAGCTACCCTGGGAAGCTGAAAGTACACAGACCCAGGACGGATTCCAATTCTTTTGGGGTTTAGATTTATTCGACCCTAATCTAAGGGAATTTGGAGGCGGTCTGTATGCAAGAGGCTGAAAAGCTCGCAGGCACAGTTCCCCAGAGGAGGAAGCCACGGAGCCATCTGGAAGGACAGGAGAAGTGCAGTTGGGGGACACTGCTGGTGGTCTCAGTCTTCCCACTGCAGCAGGAGGCTGGGGGGCTGGAAGCAGGGGGTGTCTGAGGCAGAGACTCCAAGGTCAAGGACTGGTGAACCAAGGATCCCTCCACCCTTCCGGTGAGGACCATAGCCTGCAGTCAGCAGTTTTTTAACAGTAAGAATGATTTGAATCTGAACACCTTTAAGGCAGGAATGAACTCACCCCGGCCACTGTCCCCCACCCCTCCCAGCCACACATCTAAGAGGGTCAGTTCCTTTCTATGACTGGCTGACTCCTGCCGGTGCAGGATTTTTGACTTTTGCTAGACCAGCAGTGTCACCTTTGGAGACTCCAGTTTGAGGAAGGAGATGGGAGGGGCGGTTCTGGGTCCTGCGGCTCAGCCCTCCCCTCGGATGCTGCTCTGAGTGCCGCGCTGTGTACAGTTCACAGACAGGGACTCTTATGCCTTTAGCATCCCAGCCGCTGCCCATAGATGACAACAGCGCCCTCTAGCTTCTGTGACAACCACACGTTTCCAAATGCTTCCTGGACAGGGGGTGGTATCACCCCAACTGAGAGCTCCTGGGTGTCCCCTCTTTGGTACTGAGGAAATGACTTACACCCCTGTCAGTCGTTTTTTCCTGGCATAGAAACACAGAGACCAGAAGCCAGTGGCATGTATTGTTCAATATAATAATGCCCTTGAGTGAGGGGGAGAAGGGAGGAGCCATGAAACAGGCCAGCGTTGAGTAGGGTAGGAAACGTGGACAGCCTCCCCAGCCGGGGACACCGCAGAAGTGTCACTTAATCTTTAGTGAAAGGTACTCAGAGAGGGAGGGAGACTGTGGGGTAAATCCAGCCACCAGAAGCCTGGCTGGGGTAAAAGAAAAACACTTTGCGCTGGGAGGGTGGGCCTGGAGGTCCTGCTGCTGGAATAAGCACGGCATCTCGGCCCTTCCATCAGCAGAAACCGCAGAGTTGAGCGCCACAAGGAGCACCCCGCCCCCCAGGCCAGGACCCGGCGGGGGTGGGGGTGGGGCGGGGCGGGGCGGGGGGCGGTGCCGATGGCGGTAGGAAGCCAGGCTCCCGCAGTGACTAACCCCACATGGTTATCTGCAGCCACTGTGGAGCAAGAAGAACATCAGAGGATGGGCGAGGTGGTGGTGGGGCATGACGTCTGGGGAAAGGGAAGGGCCAGTGGAGCCGCGGGTGTCGGGGTGGGGGTGGGGTGCCTGAGGATCCTTTCCATGTACCTGGTTCAGGTTCAAGCAAATCTGGCCAGTATTGTTAGGGTCCATGGTTAGAAAGTACGCTGTTTCAAGGAGGAGGCAAGGGAGAAGGGTTGGGAGCTGAGTCAGTGGTCTGCAAGACCCCTTCCCGACCAGGGAGGATGTCAGAAAGGGTGTAAGAAGCTGTTCCTTCCCTCTTCCCAGCCAAACCCCCAGCCCAGCAGGGAATTAATGGTAAGGACCCCTACAGCCTTGCTCTGAACCAGGGCCTGTTCTGAGTGCTCTCCAAATACTATCTCATTTAATCTCTGCCTCCATTCTATGCAGGCTGTACTGTTATCTATATTTATAGGTAAGGCAACAGAGGCACAGAGAGATAAAGTGACTTGCTCAAGGCAACAGAGCCAGCAAGTGGTGGAGCTGGGATCTGAACCCAGATCATCTGTGTCTGGTGGAGGGGAATGGTTCTGGAGCAGTGCTCTTCGTGTGGGTATGTGGGAGAAGGCCGGCGGTCCCCTGGCCCAGGGTGGGGAGTGGGCAGGTGCCTGACTCACTGAACATGGCCTTCAGCCTCATGAAACAGCTGATGAAGCTGTCAAAATCCATGATCATTTCGTCATTTGCATACCTGGCCACCAACACCTGTGTCACCTTGTTATTCAGTTTGATGCCTGGGAGAGAGAGGAGTGTGGAGGGGGAGAGTCCAGCCCTCTGGCCGCTGCTGCCTACCCCCTCCCTACCCAAAGCCCTCTCCTGCCCCTGGCCACCTGCTTTCTCAATTGCCAAGCGCATCTCATAGGAGTTCAAGGTGCCTGAGTGGTCCTGGTCACACTCTTGGAAGATGTCCTGAAGGGACAAGACAGATGCGGTAGGGCCGTGTGCATGGCACGGTGGCTGAAGTGATGAAATGCTTCACGACAGCTACCCAAGACCCCAGGGGCCCCCTACGCTGGCCCACCCCGAGCTCCAGTATTCCTATCACCTGGTGACTGTGGGGTTAGTTCCTGGCACCCTGCCCAGGGCTCTCTGCCTGTATCCTTTACGCTGGCTGATACCTGGACTGTGCTGGTTATTGAATATTTTGACTAGTTAATACGCCAACACATCAACGGCTCCATCCGTGTGTGTGTGTGTGTGTGTGTGTGTGTGTGTGTGTGTGTGTGTGTCTAGTCAGGGGCTCCTGTTCCAGCTCCATCCTTACTAGTCCTCATCCCTCTGGAGGCCTCTCTTTCTTACCTCCATAAACTGCCCCCTCAATGCCCTTTACCGTCCATTTCTTGATTTTTCTCCACAGGATCTGGAACTCCTGAAGCCCCAGTTTGCCAGAGCCATCTTTCTGGGAGGTGGTCAAGGATATAAGAGGAGGGTGGGGAGGGCATCCTGGGGGCTGGGAAGCAGAGGGACTCACCGAGGTAGGGCACAAGACCCAAGGGGCCTGTATGGTAACCATGGTAACAGCCGGAAGACCTGGAATCTTTTGTTACCCCAGCTCCGAATCCCCATCCGGAAGGAGGGCATGGCTGGTCAGAGATGGCCACCTTAGGGCCAGGCTCAGGGGTAGGGGGCTGGGGCAGGAGAGCACTGGACAGGACTGCCCACTGGACAGGAAGATACATCCAAGAGGTTGACCATACAGCGGCACACGTCCAGGCTGAAACCCTTGGTTTTGAGGTTTTTGACTGTGAGGGAGGGAAGGGGCAGGAAGAAGGGGAGGGATGAGCAGGGTGTGGTTGGGGTTTGGGGGGAGGGGTGGGGGGTGATTAAGGGTGGGGGGAAGGGTTGTGAGTGGGGGATGGAAGACTCACCTTTGGAGACCACCTTGTTGAGCAGCTTCTGTAGCTCATACACGCCCACCTCCTTGTCCTAGAAAGGGGGAACATAGACCCCCGCTCTGGCCCCTTCAGCCCCAAACCACCTCCTTTCAATCCCCTAGCCCTCTGCCTCTCACCTCTCCACCGGCCACTATGTGAAACAAACGTATGAAGTCCTGGTCTATGTCATTCTCAGAGATGTTCTCCTGGAGGGAAAGGAGTGGGAGAGGGACACAGTCCAGAAAGTTCTTCCACACCCCTACATGCTGCCCCCAAATCCCACCCCCCACAGCCTCCCCTCACCTCTTGGAGAAGCTCAGCGAAGTTGGCTTCATCCAGTTCCCTGGGCAGAGGTGGATGAAGGCTCGGAGTGAGCAGGGGTCAGGGAGACAGGGATTCCAGTGGGATGGTCAGGGAGGTCATGTCATGTGTCTGCAGCAATACGGAACGGGCTCCGTGGGATCTGGCTTCTGATTCTGGCTCTGCTACTACCTGGGACTTCCCTGCCTCATGCCTAAGTTTCCCTGACTGTAAAATAGGGACGGGGGTGGGGGGACCCAGCTGACTGTCCCCTGAGGTTGAATCTTACAGCTCTGGGGCAGGTGGCCTTGGGGCAGTGAGGTGGGGCCCCTCACCAGGACTCGCTGTGCTTCTCCGTGAAGATCCGGAGCAGGAAGTCAGCATCCTTGTGTGGCTCAAAGGTGGAGGGAATGATAATGTATTCCCCCGGAGGCAGCCGGAGGTGGCTGCTCACCTCCCCCCGTGAGTTGGTGAAGATCTCTGAGAAGCCCAGGTCCTGGTACTTCACGAAGAAGTCCTTTTTCAAGTGGACGTCCTGGAGGTTCTGAAACTGTATGTGCCCTGGAGGTGGGTACAGGGCCCACAGAGGAGGGCAGGGAGGGAGGGACCCCCACGGTGATGCCCAGCTGGGCAGGGCTAGGGAGGGCCTGGACCCTGCCCATCTGGCAGGTAACCCCAGTGTGGTCGTTTCCTTCCCTGACCCTCACTCAGGGCCCAAGGGGGCTGGAATCCTGACCCAATGGGCCCCAGAACCCTTCGCCGAATTCCACCCCTTGCCCATCCACATGCCAGGAGTGGGGTGGATGTCTGCCCAGGATCAAGCCCCACGTCTTCTGTACCTCCTTTGGGACCTGGGAAAGGAAGAGAGAGGAGGGTCAGATCCCCAGGATGGTGAAGGGGCTCAGGCCTGTGGAAGCCAGGTGTGTGTGTGTGTTGGGGGGCGCTAAGGGCACTGGGACGCTGGTGGTGGGGAGGGGCGTGGGCTCTAAGAGCTAAAAGTCCCAGCGTTAATAACACGTCTGCTTTGAATATAGAAAAATGGCACAGATGAACCAGTTTGCAAGGCAGAAATAGAGACACAGACGTAGAGAACAAACGTATGGACACCAAGGGGGGAAAGGGGAGTGGTGGGATGAATTGGGAGATTGGGATTGACATATATACACTAATATGTATAAAATAGATAACTAATGAGAACGTACTGTATAGCACAGGGAACTCCCACTTCGCTGTACAGTAGAAACTAACACAACATTGTAAAACAACTACACCCCAATAAAAAAAAAATAACCCTTCTGCTTTGGATGGCAAAGTACGGTTTACACAAAGTTTTGCCAAGGGGAGATTTTTACCACTGCAGGTTAAGGATGGGAAACAGAATCCCCCAGAGGTGAGATAACTTGCCCAGTCTCACACTGCTGAACATTTGAAGAGCTGGGATAAAAAACTAAGAGAGGGCTTCCCTGGTGGCGCAGTGGTTGAGAGTCCGCCTGCCGATGCAGGGGACACGGGTTCGTGCCCCGGTCCGGGGGGATCCCTCATGCCGCGGAGCAGCTGGGCCCGTGAGCCATGGCCGCTGAGCCTGCGCGTCCGGAGCCTGTGCTCCGCAACGGGAGAGGCCACAGCAGTAAGAGGCCCGCGTACCACAAAAAAAAAAAACAAAAAAACAAAACAAAAAAAAAACAAAACGAAGAGAGCATTTTCCATGGAGCGCTCATGTCTTGCAGGAAGTTAATAGGGGATTATTGAAACCAAGGAATGAGCACATAGAAGTTTGTAAAAAGGTGAGATAAACCAAGATAAATAGGTTGCCCTCCTCCAGGGATGACCAGAACCTTTAATATACTGATGGCCCCGTGGAGCTCTGGGTTGGGGTAGAGAATACAGCCTTTCCTGGCAGGGCTGTGTCTAACCTTGGAAATGGCTTCAGGTGCGTCTGTTAACCTGGGGGACTCACAGCCTAGGAGGAGGGCAAGGCTCGTGTCTTTTGTTCACGATTGAACCTCTGGAGACTGACTGGGGCCTGGCATGCAGTAGGTGCTCCATGAATATAACTGACTATGTAAATGAAAGAACAAACGGACATTTCTAGGATTTTGCAAAGCACCGTTTGGGAAATGCTTGTCAGGGGTTTCTCTTGGCCGGAGTCCATGCTCTTGGTGGGGCAGCTGTGGGGGGCCTTGGGGGCCGTGGAGATATCTCCGAGTGTGTGGGAACTGGTGTGAGTTTGGACAAGTGACCTCACCTCTCTGGCTCCCAATCTCCTTCCTCTTCATTAAAGGCGTTACTACTCGAAAGGCCTTTGGAGCAATGCCTGGCACAGAGGAAGTGCTCCCTAAGTGTTTTAGATTTTAAAAATCTGAAAAGAAAGCTGCCAGCCCTACCTCAAAAGTGCAGAGCACCACTCTGGAAAGAGACAGGGCCGAGATGGGCGGTGAGGGTTAAACTGGGAGACTGGGATTGACATATACACACTACTATATATAAAACAGATAACTAGGACTTCCCTGGTGGCACAGTGGTTAAGAATCCACCTGCCTACGCAGGGGACACGGGTTCGAGCCCTGGTCCAGGAAGATCCCCACACACCATGGAGCAAATAAGCCCGTGTGCCACAACTACAGAGACCGCGCTCTAGACCCCGCAAGCCACAACTACTGAGCCCGCGTGCCACAACTACTGAAGCCTGCGCGCCTCGAGCCTGTGCTCCACAACAAGAGAAGCCACCCAATGAGAAGCCCACACACCACAACCAAGAGTAGCCCCCCACTTGCCACAACTAGAGAAAGCCCACGCACAGCAACGAAGACCCAACGCAGCCAAAAATACATAAATAAACAAATAAATTTTAAAAAATTAAAAAAATAGATAAGTAATAAGGACCTACTGTATAGCACAGGGAAAACTACTCAATACTCTGTAATGACCTATACAGGAAAAGAATCTTAAAAAAAAAAGTGGATATATGTATAAGTACAACTGATAAACCTTGTAAATCAACTATATTCCAATTAAAAAAAAAAAAAAGGAAAAAGGAAAGAGACAGGGGTGTGGAGGCGGTTGGAGGGTGTCCTGGTCCCGGGGCAGGTGGTGGGGTGGGGTGGGCAGTGGTCCCAGGGGTGAGGCCATGGGGAGAGCAAGAGTGGCTGGGGGACCAGCTGGGCACGCACGGAGTAGATGACAAAGCCGATGGTATGCAGCTGGGCTCCCTGGGGCCATGCCCGCCTCCAGTTCTTCTGCATCAGGGCCACCAGGCAGGTGCAGACGGCTTCGTCGTCCTCTGGGGCATCATCCTCCTCGGGGAGAGAGATCTTAAACTGTGGGTTGGTCCAGAATGTGTCTGTGGAGGAAGCAGGTCAGGATGGTCCTGCCCTTCCCAGGGTGGACGGGCTTCCCAGCCAAGTGCGCGCCTCCTCAATGGGGCCCAGGTGTGCGGTGAGTCAGTGGCCCCTCCCTTGCTCCCTGCTCCCAAGTCCCCTCGCCCACCAGTGTAGCTCCGGCAGCCCCCTGCAGTGCTGCCCCTCCTCCAGCTGCCCTCGTAGAAGGTGGTATGCCAACACCTCTTGTAGTCCTCACAAAGCGTGTCAGGCATCAGGTTGCAGATTTCCAGGAGGGTGAAGTTGTCCAGGAAATCTTTGTAGGACATCCTGTGGTGGAGGGGAGCGGCAAGAAGCCCGCGCACCTAGAGCCCGTGCTCCACAGCAAGAGGAGCCACCCAAAGAGAAGCCCACGTGCTGCAACGAAGAGCAGCCCCCCACTTGCCGCAACTGGATGGGCCAGAGCCCATCAGCAGCACACCCACACCTGTAGGCGCCCCCCCAGAGCCTCCCCATCCAAGGCACAGGTGGGACAGTGGCAGGAGAGATGAAGGGACTGGGTGTGGGGACAGAAGGTGGTCCTTCTCCAGCGGCGCTGACCAGAACTCTCCGTCCTCCTTCCTGTGCAGCAGCTGCCTCTGGACGTCTGGGGCCACCTCTTCCCACTCCTTGGCACTGGAGCAGAGACAGGCAGTGGAGGGGCAGGGGGTCGGGAGGCACCTCAGTCCTGCCCCAGGGATGCCCTTACCCCTAATGTCTGCCTACTGGGGGTCCTGGTTAGATGGAGAATCTAGAGGGGAAGGGCTCACACTGGGCGCAGGTGACTGGATGCCAGTCGGTCCCTCTGTGGCATGGCCTTGCTCGTGGGCCTGCTCTGTGCTCTGCCCCTCCCCCCAGAGGGCTGGTCGGGGCACCTACTTGTCACTCCAGGCTCCATTCCACTCAATACGGCCCCAGGGATTCCGGACCCGAATCAGTGTTTCCATCTTGCCGCGGTACAGGAGCTGGGTGGGTTGTGGGCAAAGGTTAGGAGTGTAGGGTCACAGAAATTCTCCTTCTCCTGTCCCTCTGGGTGGGGTGTAGTGGTCAGACTCACATCCTGAAGGCCGGTCACTGAGTAAGCATGTCCTCTCACCAGCATCCTCTGCGTCAATGACTCCAAGTCACTTTGGCTCTTGATCTACACAGAACAGAGAGGAAGGAAAGGAACTCAAGGTCTGGTCAGAGGGATGCGGGCACCTGAAGAGAGGTGACAACTCTCTGGGTTCATTTTTTTTTTAAATTAAACTTTGTATTTTCAAATGATTGTAGACTCACACGCAGGTTTCTTTGTCTTTTTGTGTGTTTTTTTGTTTTTTTTTAGTTGTGGCATGGGGGATCTTTTAGTTGCAGCAGGCAGGATCTAGTTCCCTGACCAGGGGTTGAGCCCGGGCCCCTGCATTGGGAGCCCGGAGTCTTACCCACTGGACCACCAGGGAACTCCCTCACATGCAGTTTTAAGAAATAATACAGAGAGATCCGTGCACCCCATATCCAGTATCCCCCAGTGGTAACACCTTGCAAAACTATAGCACAATATCATGTTTTTTCTTTGCTGGCCGTGTCACGCAGCATGCAAGATCTTAGATTCCCAACGAGGGATCGAATCCTTGCCCCCTGCAATGGAAGCGCAGAGTCCTAACCACTGGACTGCCAGGGAATTCCCTATAGCACAATATCAAGACCAGGATGAAGATGTTGACACAATTAGTCAGTCTTATACAGATGTCTCCACTTTTACTAGTACTCATTTATGTATGTTTTATGCATTGTTATCATCCGTGTAGTTTTCTGTACACCACCATCATCACAATATAGAACATTTCCATCACCAGTAGCATCCCTCGTGTTGCCCTTTTATAACCAACATCCACCTCTTATGACCCTCTTCCCTAACCTCTGACAACTCCTAATCTGTTCTCTATTTTAAAAAATTTTGTCATTTCAAGACTGTCATATAAATGGAATCATACAGTGTGGAATCTTTTGGGATTGGCTTTTTCCGTTCAGCATAATTTCCTTGAGATTCATCCAAGTGGTTTTGTGTGTCAATAGTTCATCTCTTCTTATTGCTGAGTAGTATCCCCTGGTATGTATGCACCTGTTAAACTATTCACCCTTTGAAAGACATCTAAGTTGTTTCCAGGTTCTGGTTATTATGAATAGAGCTGATTTGAACACTTGGGTACAGGCTTTTGTGTGGACATAAGTCTTCATTTCTCTGGGATCAATGCCCAAGAATACAATTGCTGGGTCTTACAGTAGCACTCTGGGTTCTTTTATTTATTTGAACAAATATGTGTTGGGTATCTATTGCATGCCAAGTACCATCTTAAGTCCCAGGACCCAGCAGTGAATGAGACAAATAAAGTCACTGTCTTCATGGAATATGAAAACTGTCTGGAGAAGATTGGTTGTGAATATCACGTCGATAAGTAAGACAATTTCTGATCATGATAAATGTTGGGGAGAAAATCAAAACAAAGTGGAGAGGAAATGGGGGGCAGGAGAGGGTAATTTAGATTGGGAAGCAGGGAAGGATAGCCTGAGGAAGGGCCATTTGAACTAAAAAATGAATGAGAAGGAGCTAGTTATGCAGGTATTTGGAGAAAGAACTTTCTAGGTGAAAGCAACAGCAGGTGCAAAGGCCCTGAAGCAGGACCAAGCATGGCTTACTTCGATGGAGCACCCCATGAGGGAGGATCGCTCTATGGCCTTTCTAAGTATCCTCAGCAGGTTCAGAGGGGGCTTCTGGAGTTGGAGGCTCTGGGTCACGCCCCCCGTGAAGTCCTCAAAGCCCTCTACCATGTTGCCCCCAGACAGGGCTTCATAGGATCCGTTCAGCCTGTGGGCACAGAGAGGGCACCGTCTGGGCTCTGGGATGCAGTTGTGAGCTTGGACCTCAGAGGGTGTGGTGAGGGAAGGGAGGGATGCCCTGCCGTCCCCCTGCGTCTTCCCCTGATTCCAGTTGCTCCCCTACCCCCCCCCCACCCCGTCACTGCCAACTGGCAGAGCAAGCTTGGAGGCCAGGCGAATCGCCAGGCTGGGGCACTCACTTGGCGTACGCCTTCTCCAGCAGGGCACTCCAGAACTCGGTGCGCTCAGCTGAATGCACGAACACCAGCTTGCCATTCTTTGTGGGCAGCCGGTCATCCACCACCACGTCCACCCACTGCCCAAATTGCCAAATCTGCGGGCGGCAAGGTGGGTCTCAGCGGGGCGTGGGGCATCTGTATGCCCCAGGCCCCCTTCCGAGCTCAGACACACATACATGCGCGCGCGCGCGCACATACCCCTCCCTTCTTGCATGAAGACTCTGTTACATGAGCGCCTCCTGGTGTCAGGTTCAGTGACACACCAGTAACAGAGGGCCCCCCACCCCTCCGCCGCCGCCGCCGCCAAAGAAAGGCAGCGAAAGGCCTGAACCTCCCCCCAGGCTCACCTCCAGGTTCTGCCATGGCCTCCAGAGGGACCCACCCACCTTTTGACCTTGGCTGGACTTTAGGACTTCTGAGGTCTTAAAAACTCTTGTGACTTTCAGAAATATTTTTATGACATGAGGAATTTGTCCACATGTTGAATAATTTGAAGAGCAGATTACAAAAATTACACGACAGAAACTCTCAGTGTCATATGCGCACATGCACATACACACGTATAGTGCATATACATATGTGAGTGTATCTACTGAGAGAAAGAGACAGAGACAGAGAGAGAGAGAAGCAGGAGGAAGAGGAGGAGGAGAATGAATCACAAACTGATAACTATTTCCTTTGGGGGCTTTAAAAAATTAGCTTAGGGCTTCCATGGTGGCGCAGTGGTTGAGAGTCCTCCTGCTGATGCAGGGGACATGGGTTCGTGCCCCGGTCCGGGAAGATCCCACATGCTGCAGAGCGGCTGGGCCCATGAGCCGTGGCCACTGAGCCTGCGCGTCCGGAGCTTGTGCTCCGCAACGGGAGAGGCCACAACAGTGAGAGGCCCTCGCACCGCAAAAAAAAAAAAAAAAAAAAATTAGCTTATACAGTTTCTTTAGTGAGAGGATATTTCTCTGATAATTAGATAAAAATCCACCCTAATAAATGTTTTTTTCAAAAAGGCAAGAAAAAAGGTAAACTTCAAAGCATGTACTAATTCTTTCTCTCTCTTTCTCACACACACACACACCCCTCACACACAAATCAACATTGTGGCTTTCAAATCGCCCTTCACCTGAAAATGGAAGATGCCAGCGTAGTTTTTCTTGAAGCTCTGCCCCCTGGGCACCACACGGTACAGCAGTTTGGGATATGTTGTAAGGGAGCCAATGGCAGCCAGCAGCCAGCAGTCCCCTGGAAAGACAGAAGGGCTCCCTGTTTGAGCACTTCCATGTGTGTGGGTCCCAGAGTCCAAGCCCCAGAGGATCAGGGCTGCTCTGTGGCCCCCTCCCCGACAGAGATGCCCTCCCACTGAGGAGTCTTCAGGGAGGAAGCAAGCAGGGAGAAGCCATAGAAGTACCAGCTCTGGGGGTGGGTGAGTTCACCACCTGTTCTATTAGGCGAGAGACTCACAAATCAGAGCCAGATGTTTTTGTTCTGGGATTTGGGGAGAAGGTGTTTTTGGCCTTGGTCTTACTCCTCCCTCTGGGACCTGCCATCTTTGGGGGACAGCCAATCGTCTCCTGTCCCTTGAACCAGTCCAATCCCCTTCCCCATGGCCCCGCCCCTCTACCCCGTGATTACAGTGGTGTGGTGATCAAGACGGCTCCCCTTGTTGTCAGCCCCGTAATACTAGAGACCCAAGAGGCTCAGTCTGTACCCTCACTGGGACACAGGGGCAGGATTCTTGGGCTGAGGTCATCTGTTGCCATCTCTCCTGGGGAATCTCAGACCACGGGTGGGACTTGGGGCAGGGTGGTGCCCTGAGGGGGTACGTGGGCCAGGCTGAGGCTGAGGGCACTGGCAAAGCTTCTGTGTTTACCAAGGCCTTCTGGCTGCCTGAGGAACCCTTGGAGGGGGGCAGAAGGGGGGAGAGGAATGTTAAGGACACTCTAGTCACCATTGTGGAAAGGGCACCTAGGGAGAAGCAGTTTTTCCTCTGGTCACCCTGGGCCTCCAGCCCAATGAGCCCCAGCAGCAGCTGTGGGACCCGCTGTCTCCTTGGCCTCTGCCCTACCCACACCCTGCCCTCTTCTCTGCCACAAATGGGACACAATTCAGCCCCAGAGGAAGCCCACTCTGGCCTTCTTCCTTAAGATGCAGTGAGGGGTTTGGAGGAAACCGGGGGATAGGACCAGGCTTGGGGAGGAAGCTCTCTCTGGGGGCTGTCCGTGGGAGCCTGCGGGAGAGTGGCTGCTCCTTTACCTGATACCCCAGACTGAGGAAGTTGTGTCACTTGCAGTGGTTAGCGGAAGCCTAATTCCCCTCTCCTTGAGCTTAGGCCGGATTGCGAGCTTGCTTTTAACAGCAGAACGTGGGGGAGGTTACCGCCTGCTTCTCCTGAGACCAGGTGGTGAAGGCATTCAGGCTTCCTCCTTGTTCTCTCTCTTGGGCCGCTCACTCAGGGGGAGGCCAGCTACCATGTGTGGACACTCAAGCGTCCTACAGAGAAACTTATGTGGCAAGGACCTGGGGCCTCCTGCCACGTGAGTGCACCATCTTGGAAGGCGATCCTTCAGCTCCTGTGAAACCTCATGAGAAACCCTGAGCCAGACCAACCAGGCTATGCTGCTTCCTAATTCCTGCCCTGGAGAAACTGTGAGATGATAGTTGTTTGCTATTGCTTTTAGTCACTGACTCTTGGAGCAACTGATAACTAATATAGCGCCCTGCTTACTCCCAGACCCAGATGGCAGCAGGTAGGGATGGAATCCGGATCAGAGGAGGAAAAGGGACACAGAAGAGCTGTCTGAACCCAGGGCTCCCAGTCCCCCAGCCTCAGGAGACACCCTGGCACTCTTTCCCAACTCACCCCCTTCCCCCAGCTTTCCTGCCCCCCACTCACCGAGCACCCCCTGGCAGATGTCGGTTGGGCTGACCCCATTCACAATGAATTGAGGATTGCTTGTGATTTGCTGCAATGAAGGAATAAAGGTTTCAGAGGGCCCAGGACACCCCCCTCCCAAGCTCCCTCCCACTTTCCTGGGGAATGTTGCTGTCTCTTGGAGTTCTAGGGGAAACCTGGACGGGGGACGGCAGGGGAACTTGGCCTAATTGTAGGCTGTGAAGGCAAAGGTCAATGAGTGACCTTCCCAGGGGTTTTCTGAGAGGTTTTACTTAAGCATGTCCCGAACCGTCCCCTGCCTTGATGGAAATGGGGTCTAGTACAGAGCCAAGATAGGACGGTGGGGGATTGGAGATTATCCAAGTGACTGGGACCTCGCTACTACCCCCACCCCCCAGGAGTCCATGCCTCCCTTCCCAGTGCCCACACTGGGCCGCTGCCAGCTGATGTTCCGCACGTGTTTCGAGTTGGGGCCCAGTTCCTTGAAGCCCAGTGAACTGGGTTCAGCGGGGAAAAGGGGGTCCTTGAACAACTCCCCCTTCCGTAGGCAGAGTGCTCGCAGCTCCTCAAAGCTCTGGTTGTTGTATTTCTGGGCGTTGTGGTGCTGGCCCACGCCCTTGGCCTTGAGTCGGTTCTGGCTTATGTGAGCCGCCATCCCCTTGTTGGTGAAAACGGTCTCCACTTAATAATAAAAAGACAAATAACCTAATCAAAAAATGGACAAAGGATCTGAATAGGTGTTTTTCTGAAGAAGATACACAAATGACCAATAATCACATGAAAAACTGCTCAACATCCTTCGTCCACAGACAAATGCAAATCAAGGTCACAATGAGATACTACTTCACAACCACTAGGATGGCTCTAATCCAAAAGACTGGTAATAACAAGTGTTGGTGAGGGTGTGGAGAAATTGGAGCCCTCGGACACTGCTGGTGGGGATGTAAAAGGGTGCAGCCACTTTGGAAGACAGTCTGGCAGTCCCTCAGTTAAACACAGAATTACCATATGATCCAGCAATTTCACCTCTAGGTATATATACTCAAGAGAAATGAAAATATATGTCCATACAAAAAATTCTGCACAAATGTTTATAGCAGCAACACTCACAATTGCCGAAAAGTGGGGAAAACCCCAAATGTCCATCAGCTGATGAATGGACAAACAAAATGAGGAATACACGTACAGTGGAATATTACTCAACAATAAAAAGAAATGAAGGGCTTCCCTGGTGGCGCAGTGGTTGAGAGTCCGCCTGCCGATGCAGGGGACACGGGTTTGTGCCCCGGTCCGGGAAGATCCCACATGCCGGGGAGCGGCTGGGCCCGTGAGCCACGGCCGCTGAGCCTGCGCGTCCGGAGCCTGTGCTCCGCAACGGGGAGAGGCCACAACAGTGAGAGGCCCGCGTACCGCAAAAAAAAAAAAAAAAAAAAAAAAAGAAATGAAGTACTGAGACATGTTACGACATGGATGAACCTTGAAAACATTATGCTAAGTGAAGACAGCAGTCACAAAGGATCACATATTGTATGATTTCAATTATGTAAAATGCCCCAAACAGGCCGATCTATATAGAGACAGGAAGTATAATCATGGTTGCCTAGTGCTTAGAGGGTTGGGGGATTGGAAGTTGATGGCTAAAGGGTATGGGGTTCCTTTTGCGGGAGAATGAAAAGGTTCTAAAATTGATTGTGGGGAGGGTTGCACAACTCCATGAATGTACTGAAAACCACTGATTGTACACTTTAAATGGGTGAATTGTGTGGTATGTGAGTCATAGCTCAATAAAGCTGTTTAAAAAAAATGACCTCCAGACCATGCAAACAGACACTGCCTTTTGGGGAGAGTGGAAATAATGGAGTGCAGCGGGCAGGAGGGCAGAGGGGAAGGGGCTGCTCGCGGGGGAGGGTCCAGTTTGGGAATGGCTCAGTGGGTGGGGTGGCTGGGTCTCTGAGAGGAAAAGTCAGGCCGGCTGACAGGTCCTGAGCCAGCTGGCGGCCGGGGACCCAGGATTCCTCCTCCCCCAGAGGGACTGCAACCTCTTACACCCTTCCTGAGTATGCCTGCCCACACCCGTCCGCCCTCCGTGGGACTGACCACCCCCCCACCCCCGCCACCGGCAGGGGACCCAGGAGGAGAGCGTGGGGGAGGGGCGAGAGGAGCAGAGGTCCACTCTGAATCTCAAGTCTTACCCCCCCCAGGCACCCGGGGCCTGTGCCCTCCCCCCCACCGTCTCCCCACATTCTCAGCTGCCTCTGGAATAAGGAAGTGCTTGAGGGAAGGGAGAAAGGATGTGGTCTAAGTTAAACAGAGCCCAGCTGGGGCCGGGGTGTGGGAGGAATCCAGAGTGAGGAAAAGAAGTGGGGCAGCTGCAGAGAGGGGAGCAGGGGGTCTCAGCTACGCTTCCTCCCTCTAGCGGACAGGCAAGAAGAGTTAGAACAGCAGAGATGACAGTCCTGAGCGCCTGCTCTGTGCAGGGCCCTGAGAGAGGGCCACGTGGTGCCCAGGGTGACCGGAACAGGAAGCCGGAGCTCGGAGGTCGGTAGTGGGTCGAAGGTCACAGAGTGAGAGCTGGGGTGGACTAAGCCTGACCTCAGACCCCAGATTGGGCTTGTGACCTTCACCCTATGCTGCCCTGGAAGGAGGTGCCTCTCCACCGTGGGAAGGCCTGGGGACCCAGAGCCATCTCCCCATCCTAGTCAACTAAGGAGGTCACGGGCCATTTGTGGCTCAGCTTATCTGATACCCCCTTACTCTTCCCATTGCCCAAGCAAGCAAACCCATTCTCCCGTCCCTCACCAGCGTCTCCTGGGACTTCCCTGGGTCCAGGAATGACTCCCGTTCCCTCCACTTATTAGCCTGACAAACCCACACAGGTTGCCACCCACCAGCCCAGTGCCTTGGAGCACAGGCTGCCTTTGTTCTTCAGCTGCATCAACTGTTCCTGCCTCGGTGCCTCTGCTTGGAATCATTCCTCATCCCACACACACATCTGTCCATTGGGAAAGTCCTGGCTCAATGCCACCGGCTCGGTGAAGCCTCCCCTGACGCCTCGGTGAAGCCAGAGTCGGGGCTGCCCTGGTGTCCAACACTCTCCTTTATTTTATTTTATTTTATTTTATTTTTCAGTACGCGGGCCTCTCACTGTTGTGGCCTCTCCCGTTGCAGAGCACAGGCTGCGGACGCGCAGGCTCAGCGGCCATGGCTCACGGGCCCAGCTGCTCCGCGGCATGTGGGATATTCCCGGACCGGGGCACGAACCCGTGTCCCCTGCATCGGCAGGCGGACTCTCAACCACTGCGCCACCAGGGAGGCCTCAACACTCTCCTTTATTATGACACCCATCCCTGCCTGGCCTGTCTGTTCCGTCCCCCCGGAGGTGATGAGCTCTCAAGGGTGGAGGTGGGGTCCCCTGTCCACTGCTGGGTTCCCTCAGTCTTACACAGCACCTGACCCAGCAGGGGCTCAGAAACGCTTTCAGGGGATGAATGAGTGACTGTCTGCTTTGCAGACAGTAGTAATTTTTCATCTATGTTTGCAAATCTATGTTTTCTCTCTCCTGCCCCGCTCCCCAACTCCCTGTTCCACTCTAGCTCCACATGTATTTTGTTTATTGGTTGCCTCCCTCACAGAATGAATGCTCACGCAGGCAGGGATTTTGGTCTGTTTTGTTTGCTGCTGTATTCCTGCTGCTGTATTGTGTACATAGTAGGTGATCAATAAATATTTTGAAGGATGTTCTTGGCAGCTTCTGTAGGGAGGAGGTCGGTGCATCTCAGTTTCCCCCACAGGAAGAGGGCCCAATAACAATCTGTGAAGGGAATGGGTGGGCATGTGGTTCATCCCTGGGACACCCCCATCCATTAGGGAGAGCCCCCTAGCAGGTGCCCAGTAAATGGTGGGACCTGCAGACTCCAGTCCAGCACTGTCCACAGGCTATGCCTGGTCTGGGGACCCAAAAGGGCTCAGCTCATCCCAGGAAAGCCAGAGTGTTGGTGCAGAGAATGACAAAAGTCTTGGCTACAGCAGAGAGGTCTCTCTGGGGTCCCTTGGGGTCCCTGAGGCCTGGAGGCTTCTGGCCCCCACTAAGAAAATTTCATTGGCTGTAAGGATTAGGGTGAGTTTGCTGAAGAAAGACTTGGAATCCTGTCCTTTGTTCCTTCCATAAAGCCTGTGGCTTATGATGAGAAGATAGTAGGAATCCTCCCTCAGTTGTGAAAGTAACTAGCACTTACACAGCATTTATAAAAGTAATAATAGTTAACAGAGTTTGAGGACTCAGCGCATGCCTGCATGGCTCTAAACACTTTATGTGCATTAACTCATTGAATCCTCACAACAGCCCTGTTAGTTAGGTTTATTATTATCGTCTCCCTGCTTCAGAGGGAGAAACTGAGGCACACAGGCTGAACTTCCTCAAGGCTGCACACCTGGCTGGCAGCAGAGTCAGGGTCACACCTAGGCAGGCTGGTCCATGCTCTCACCCATTACCCTTAACGCCTTTCAGGGAGGGAGCCTCGGTGGAGGGGCAGAGGCTGTGCTGGAGAGAAGGACAAATGGTCAGCCGGTCTGAGGCCATCCCTTCTTCCATCTTACTACAGCCTCTAGGTGGCCTCTCTTAAGCTCCTTCCCTGGGCTGGGAGGAGAGGTTGATGATGGTGTTTGAAAAGGGGTCAGGAGGTAGCTTATTTCTCTTTAGCAGAGCTGGTGCCCTGGGCTGCACCAAGACAGAGTGGGTAGCTGTGTGACCTTGGGCAAGTTGCTTTACATCTCTGAGCCTCGGTTTCCTCATTTGCATGAAGAGGTTGCTATATCCTATCTTGAAGTATGTATCAGGAGTAAATAATGCAACATACATGAAAAAGACAGGTGTTCCGGTAGTGCTCACACAATGTAAGTTGTCTTCTCCCAACTAGCTAGT
The DNA here is from genome assembly GCF_964341445.2 of Mesoplodon mirus. Classification (NCBI taxonomy): domain Eukaryota; kingdom Metazoa; phylum Chordata; class Mammalia; order Artiodactyla; family Ziphiidae; genus Mesoplodon; species Mesoplodon mirus. Next base: position 75,940,115 of record NC_138988.1, on the reverse strand, counting down.
ATTTATTGAGCTCCTAGCAGGGTCACATAGCCCCCTGCATACCCCTCTGTCACGGGACTTAATGATCATAAGGACAGGGTCCTGAGAGGAAGGACAAAGAACATCCCTAAGAGAGAAGAGAATACAGAACTTGTTTTGTTTCACCGCTGGGTCCTCACCCCATGTTGTCAGCTGACCTGGGTGGGTGAACCCAGGGCCCGCCCAGAGAAGGTAAGTCAGCGGTTCTCACCGAGGGGTGGGGCGGTGATCACATCCCCAGGGAACACTGGGCGATGTCTAGAGACATTTTTCATTGTCCTAACAGGGGACTGGGGTGTGGGAGCTAGTGGCATCCAGTGGGTAGAGGCCGGGATGCTGCTGAACATCCCACAGTGCACAGGACAGACCTTACAACAAAGAATTATCCTGCCCCCAAATGTCAAGAGTGTGGAGGGTGAGAAACCTGGACTAAGTGAATAGCCCAAGACCCCGCATGGTGAGGGAACCCTCTGTGCCCTTCCACCATGGGGCTGCCCTCTGCCCGGCTGCCCCCAGGAGTGAACATGCCGAGCTCTCCAGGGGTTCTGGAAGGACCACAGAAGGTGCTGGTGTCTAAGAAAACTGGAGAACATCCGAGGGCAGACCAAGGCGATGAGGGTTAAATGTCACCTCCCTCATCTCCCGGGAGCCCTCTGTCCCTGGACCATCACCCAGCTGAGGAGTGATTGCTCACTGTCCTGTCTGCCTAAGGTCCTGCATACTCTGTCGGCCGGGTCTGCGCTTCTGACTCAGTGACTGGCAGGGAGGACTCACACGTGTGCACACACACACACACACACTTCACCACAGTTATCTCCCAGAATGTCTCAGGGCCAGGGGCATGGGCAAGCTGAGACAGACAGACACACAAGACTGGCTGTGGGGAGGACAGGCAGATTGCCAGAGCAATACGTGAAAACAAGGCATGAATGTATAGGACGATTTTTGGACAAGACAGGGCATGTCTTGTCTTCCCCCATCAGACTGGAGACCTGTAGATTTAGGGACAGCTGAATTTCCAGAGCAGAGAGCAAATGAAGATGTTGTCTCGACTGGGCTTGGGGCCTCCCCTTCGGCCTGCACTTCCCAAGAAGCCTGGAGGCTGGGCCTAGGGTGCCCCTTATTTCTCTAACAGCCACGGCCATGGTCACGGGGGCTTCCTTCACACAAGCCTGTTTCCCAGGTGGCTGTGACAGCGTGTTGGCTGGTCCCTCTCCTCTCCCCCACTCCAAACTCTCCGTGGTGACGAGTTTGGGCTCCTGCAGGTCTGACCATCCGTGGCCCGTTCTTTCCCAAACCAGCTGAGAAAGAGGCCTAGTTCCTGTGCCTCAGGAGCGTCCCGTCTGATGGAGGAGTCACCCTCAAGGGGACACAGCCCCTTCCCTGCGGGGAGGTCCTAGTCTGCCAGGGACAGGAGTGGGACAAACCCCATCAACGCTTACCTGGGGAGTGCAGCGTGCTGGTGGCTTGCATGGTGCTTGACAGTTGAAGGTTCTGGGGGGAGGGGCTGGAGGACTCCCACCCCCACCCAGAACTCTCCAACTGCAGTGGGATTCCTAGGTCAGTGGCACGTTTTTGTTTTTTAATTTATTTATTATTTTTGGCTGCGTTGGGTCTTCATTGCTGTGCGTGGGCTTTCTCTAGTTGTGGCGAGCAGGGACTACTCTTCGTTGTGGTGCGCGGGCTTCTCGCTGCAGTGGCTTCTCTTGTTGCGGAGCACGGGCTCTAGGCATGCGGGCTTCAGTAGTTGTGGCTCGCGGGCTCTAGGGCGCAGGCTCAGTAGTTGTGGTGCACGGGCTTAGATGCTCCGCCGCACGTGGGATCTTCCCAGACCAGGGCTCGAACCTGTGTCCCCTGCATTGGCAGGCGGATTCTTAACCACTACGCCACCAGGGAAGTCCAGTGGCACGTTTTTAACAGCTGCCTCCTTCCCATTTGTCCCCCCACAAGCTGGTGCTGTCGCTAACCTGGCCCCTTCCATCTGCCTGGTCCCCACCCACCATTCCAAGGGCCATCTCCCCGTGGGGACAGGAGACCCAGCACCCGCACTCTGGAGGTCACCACGAGGCTGGCTCTCCTCACTGTATCATCCCGTCAGGATAAGTCTGAGACCCTCTTCTTCTGCCCAAGGCTGCCAGGAAGGGGCTGTCCCTGACACCCCAACCAGACCTCTTTATCTTGAAAGCCTCCTCGTTTCCAGAAGCCATTGACATGGCGTTCTCCCTGTGAATCTCTGTGTCTTCACATGGCCTTCTCTGTGTCTCTCTCCTATTCTTACAAAGACACCAGTTGTATTGGATTAGGGAACCCCCTTTACCAGCATGACCCTATCTTTTTAAAAATTTTAAATTTTATTTATTTTTTATACAGCAGGTTCTTATTAGTTATCCATTTAATACATATTAGTGTATATATGTCAATCCCAATCCCCAATTCATCACACACACACACACACACACACCCCCAACAGCTTTCCCCGCTTGGTGTCCATATGTTTGTTCTCTATATCTGTGTCTCAACTTCTGCCCTGCAAACCGGTTCATCTGTACCATTTTTCTAGGTTCCGCATATATGCGTTAATATACGATATTTGTTTTTCTTTCTGACTTACGGCACTCTGTATGACAGTCTCTAGACCCATCCATGTCTCTACAAATGACCCAATTTTGTTCCTTTTTATGGCTAATATTCCATTGTATATATGTACATCTTCTTTATCCATTTGTCTGTCGATGGGCGTTTAAGTTGCTTCCATTACCTGGCTATTGTAAATAGTGCTGCAATGAACATTGGGGTGCACGTGTCTTTTTGAATTATGGTTTTCTCTGGGTATATGCCCAGTAGTGGGATCAGCATGACCCTATCTTATCTAATTACTTCTGCAATGACCCTATTTCCAAACGAAGTCACATGCTGAGGTATCGGGGATTAGGATTTCAACAAATCTTTTTGGGAGATGCAATTCAACCCATAACATTATTCTTGGCATGGTTAGGCCACTGGCATGCCTCAGAGCAGGTGATGGGGGTGTTTCTGGCTTAACTCCATGACCCTGGGGGAAGGTGTCTGGTACCACGCCAGTCATTTTGGCCTAATTGTGGGTCCTTGAGTCATCACTCTCTTTGTCAGTTTTCTCAGGTGAACACTAAAATGTTTGAATGAGGCAAGATGTCCTGCCTTTAAGATCCCATAACATCCTAAGATTTTTTCACCCTGTCCTAGCTCCACTGTGTACAGGTTGCGTTAGCTGGGGCAAGTGACATCTCGGCCACGGGCCTCACGCTTCTCATCTATAAATTTGGAATAGGGCACCTCTGAGGACTCAGTTACAGGCCCATCTCATTTTATTGTGCTTCGAAGATTGCATTTTTTACAAATTTAAGGTTTGTGGCAACTCTGTGTCAGTCAAGCAAGCCTACCGGGGCCATATTTCCAACAGCATTTGCTCACCTTGTGTCTTTGGGTCACATTTTAGTATTTAGAACTTACCACCAGCAAAAAGATTACAACTTGCTGAAGTCTCAGAAGATGGCTAGCATATTTTGCAATTAAGTATTTTTAAGTTAAGGTATGTACATTTTTTTAGACATAATGCTATTGCACATTAATAGACTACAGTGTAAACGTAACTTTTATGTGCGCTGGGAACCCCCAAAATTCGTCTGACTTGCTTTATTGCGATATTTGCTTTATTGTGGTGTCCTGGAATGGAAACCCCAGTATCTCTGCGGTCTGCCTGTAGTTCACTCATAGAAAGTGCTAAGAACAGTGCTGGCCCTAGCGAGCACTCCCATCTCTGTCTGGCTTGTCGTGCCCTCGGTTGTGGGTGCCCAGGAGGCAGCCTTGCTCTTCACTGTGTCACCGGTGCACAGTAGGTCCTCAGGACAGTTTGAAGGAGGGATCAAGGGTGAGACTGCTGTTTGTGGCCTCCGGGGGCTGCTGTGTGTGATCCCTGCTGGAAACTCAGCCAATTTCTGCCCATCCACCGGCTGGCTCTCTGTTCCCCTGCCCTTGGCCCGGCAGCAACTCCAGCCCTGGGACTTTGGGATGCCTGCCCCCTGGGGTCCACATTTCCCAAGACTGCGGATCTGACACACAGGACATCCAGGCGATTTTTATCAGGCTTTTCTGTTTGCTGTCCCCACTGCTGGCCGTTTCTTGCTGACCGCCTGCAGGCCTTTGGGGTACCTGCTTCTTCCTCCTTCTCTACCTCCTCTGAGTCTCCCCTCCCTTCTGGGAGTCCTTTGACTCTCTTTCTTGTTTTCTGCAGTGGGTGGTGGGTGGCAGGTGGGCAGGAGGATGCTCCAGGGCCTTAGGGGTCACCTGGTCATGCTCCCTGAGTTTACTGATACAGAAACAGGGCCAGAGAGGAGAGGTGGCTCCCCTGGGGATGCACAGCAAGTGAGCGGCAGAACCAGGACTGGAGCCCAGGTCGTCTGGCTCCTGTTATACACGCTGTATACCCTGTGGGCCTCTGGAGGGCAGGCTAGAATGGTCACAGGAAATTTCTTAGAAGGTGAATTTGAGTTGGATGTTAGAGGATGGATCAGACTTGAACTGGAGGGCCTGGAGACCCTCCCTCTCCAGTCTCCCTCCCTCTCCAGTCTCCCTCCCTCTCCAGTCTCCCTCAGGAGAACCTCTCCAAGATCCCTCCCAGGCCGGTATCCTTGGGCAAACCCCATACCCTCCCTGAGCCCGTGTCCTCACTCATAAAAAGAGGAAAACCACACCTGCTTTGCAGGTACTATTAATGAGCATAGTATTAATTACAGTTGACGTTGATGGGGTGTTTACCATGTGCTGGGCACTGGGCCAAGTGAGCACTAGACATGTATTATCTCATGTAACTCTGACAGCAAACCCACGCCTGACCTCACAGCCAGCTCTGAGGAGTAAATGCTTTAAAAAGCATAGAAGTCATAGGGCCTCCCTGGTGGCGCAGTGGTTGAGAGTCCGCCTGCCGATGCAGGGGATACGGGTTCGTGCCCCGGTCTGGGAGGATCCCATATGCCGCGGAGCGGCTGGGCCCGTGAGCCATGGCCGCTGAGCCTGCGCATCCGGAGCCTGTGCTCCGCAACGGGAAAAGCCACAACAGTGAGAGGCCCGCGTACGGAAAAAAAAAAAAAAAAAAAAAAAAAAAAAAAAAAAAAAAAAAAAAAAGCATAGAAGTCACTTAGTGTAATTCCAGGCACATAATAACCACTCAATAAATTGCATCAACAATGACAACAAATAATAATGACAGTATTTGGTCGACTACTGTGGCCCTATTTTCTTGCCTCTCCCCCTCCAGAGCAGCCCACTAAAAGTCCCTCTCTGGAAGCAGCTGTCCTGGGATCTTCCTCCTCCAGGAAGCCTTCCTGGACCAGTGTGGAACTTGTGGCTCTGCACGACCTTTCTCCCCTGAATCTCTGTACCATTTGTGTGGGTCTCAGCAATTCAGAGTGTGCACCCACGTCCCTGTTCCTAATTCTGAGTGGTCCCACAATTTCCTCAGGGCAGGGGGTAGAGGCAGAGGTGACAGGGATGCAGGGGGAGGGTGGTGGAGAGGCTGGCATTGTGAATATAGCAGGCCCCTCCTGCTACTCTCTCCTCTCCCTGATGGAGAAACTGAGGCTCCACACAAGTCTCTTGCCCAGGTCACATGGGGATGCTGACCTCACAGGTCCTCCAGACCAACAGAAGGGTGGTTGGATGCCAGCCATGTGTCCAGGGCAGCAGTGCAAATCAGACACCTGCCTTGGAGTTTTTCTTTCCATTTTTATTTTAAAGGAAAAAAAAAAAAAACAACAGTGCAAAACCCCATTTTCCAGTGTCGGCCACGCCCACCCCCCACCCCCAGGTCACCCCCCCTGGCTTGGGGCCTGACTCTTCCTCCCGCTCCACACCCCCTCCCCTCTCATGCAACCCCTTAGGGGCTGGAGGCTCTACTTCCCTGGAGTGCTAGATCCCAGGGGGACTTGGGGGCGGGGAGGGAGGTAAGAACTGGGGGAGCAGCCCTTGATCCACCTGCCCCCAGCAGGTCTCCAGCCAGTACCCCCTGGCTCTTATTAACCCTTTCCTGATCATACTACTAGCCCAGGGGGGGCACTGATCTGGGGGGAACCCTGTCCACACCCCTCTTTGCCCCGGGGCCGGCTCGGGGCTCTCCTCACTGAGGTTGGGGGGTTCCCTCCCTCCCTCCATGGTGGGGGAGAGCGGTGAAATCCCCAGGTTTAAATACCTTAATGAAAGCAGGGGATGGGGAAGGAAGGGGCTTTAGATCTAATAAATTATTAGCGTTTTAGTGTCCGTGGGGGGCGGGGTGGGTGGGGGTAGAGCGTGGCCTCCAGGGCCCTCCCTCCCCTTACTGGTGAATCTCATTCTCTATGAGGCTGTCCTCACAAGACTGGAAGTCTGTGTCCGTGAGGCCGTCAGGCGGCATCAGCAGGTCCTCATCTTGGGACGAGGATGACGGGGGCTCGTCCCCTGAGCTCCCAGGACCCCCATCCCCATCCCCGTCAACTTCTGAGTCCTGCAGCACCTGAGCGATGTATTTCTGAAGGGGGAGAAGGGTGGGGGTGAGGGTGGACAGCTGCCCCTCGTGGGGAAGGGGTGAGGGAGGACCTCATGGCCTGTGAGGGGAGGGGCGGTGACCCTCTTCCTAGGGCGGGGTGGGGCAGCCCCCAGCTGCTGAAGCCAGATCCCTCCCTGCCCCTGCTCAACACCGCCCCGGGGTCTGGAACAGGCTTCCCTTTCTGGATGACTAATGGCACACCCAGCTTTGGGGCTGGATCTCCACCAGAGGCTCTTCCCCACACTTGGCCATGGAGCAGGGCACTCACCGCAGATTTGGGGACAGCGGCAGCACTGGGGGGCCGTCCATTGCTTCTGGGGTCCACGGTATCTGTCTCCATGTGCTCAATCTTGAGGGGCCCAGAACGAGTCAAGCAATGGGGGGAATGCCCTGGCCCTCAGCCATCATCACGACCCTGCTCTCTCTCGGCATCCCTGCCCTCAGCTCCCAATCCCCCAACCCCACCCTGCTGAGATTCTGCCCTCGGCCACCTCCCTGCCCCCCTTGCCCCACACCTTGTAGTTGTGGGCACTGAGGTATTTGAAGTGTCCGAAGCAGACGTGGCAGAGACAGATGACGATGGTGATGACCAGGACCACGAATGTGAACATGGACGTGGGGGCTAGAAACCCTGGTGTCGGGGCGGGCAGAGAAAGGGCCGTTACCTCTCCTCCGGGTCCCCGTCCCACGGGCTTTTGATCCTCTGAACGCACTCCCACGCTCGCACATGCTGGGGCCTCTCCCAGGCCCCGGGCCTGCGACCCCCGGCCTGCGTGGCCTCCCGTGGCCTGCTCTGCCTCGACTCTGGCGGGAGTCTCCTCTGCCCACCGCCCACCCCAGTCCCCGAGGGTGGGGGGCGGCCCTCACCCGTGCGCATGGTGGAGAAGAAGAGCAGCCAGAAGAGGCACAGGATGGGCGCAGCCACCACCTGGTTCACAGCCCCGGAGTGGATCTTCTTGTCCAGCTTGGCCGGCAGGTAGGCGTAGTAGAGATTGTACCTGTCTACGAGGTGCTTCAGCAGCATGTACATGAGCCCTGGGGGAAGCCACATGGGCCCTGACCTCGAGCTGCCGGACCTTTGTGTGTCTGTCACGGGTTGTCCTGGGCCTTTTGAGGTCACTGAAGGGCTGGTCCCCCTTCTTCTGCCCCAGGCCCAGTAGAGAATAGAGCCCCAAGCCCCTCGCAGGACCACGGAACCTCAGCCTCCACTGCCTCAACCCCTTCACTCTGAAGCCCCTCCCTAGGAATTCTACTATTAGAAATCCATTTGTTTGGGTCAGCAAGCATCCTCTTAAAACCCATATCGTTCTTCCTATCTCTGCCCTTAAACAGGTGAGTATAAATTAGGTGGTAAGTTCCATTTTCCTGGAGGTTGAGGGGATGGGAAATTTCAAATGAGGACAAGGTGGTTAGTTTGGGAGTTTGAAGCCTTCAATAACCAGGGAGGGTGGTGAGGGGTTAGGATGTTAGTGGGGGGAAAGGAGAGGCCACCAGTGGGGGTGATAATTGGGGTGAAGAGAAACTTTGCTAAATTTCTTCAGAAGGAAGAGGGACTTGCCCAGGTCACACGGTACAGCTACAGCAGGGTATTTCCATGAGTAGTAAGGACCACGCTGAAACCCAAAGGTCTTTCCTGAGTTTACGGGACTGTGTACAAGTGTGCCCATAGATTCTGTGTAGGACTGTGTGTGTGTATGTGTGTGTACACCTCAGTGGGCATGCGATGTGTGTCCAAGTATATCCACCTGAGTGAAGGCACTGGTGTGAGCAAACGTGGCTGTGCTGGGGAGACTTGGCCCAGGGGCCCAGCACACCAGCTGAGTCCAGCCTGAGCTGAGATGGCTTTTCCCCTCCTCCCCCCTGGCCGAGCCCCAGACTGAGCCAGGGACCGGGCGGGAGGCCCGAGGGGCCGGTCTCCCAGCCGGGGCCCTGTCCACTCGGGTGGCCTGCCTTGCTAGAGTGGAGCGGGAGAGGTCCTGGGTCCCCCCGAGCAGGGCCCAGGTCCCGGCGCGGCGGTGCCTACCGAAGGGCACGATGATGGGGCAGGTGATACTGTAGGTCATGACCACCGTGAAGACGCACATCATCCAAGCGTAGGCTGCGCCAAACTGGAACTCGTAGGCCTGATGCTGGGGGGGAGATGGGCAGGAGGGTAGCTTGGAGAGGGGCGGGGCAGACTGGAGGGGCTCAGGGCAGGTGGGAAGTGGGAGGGGGGCAGGAAAGAAGCCAGGGGGAGAAGGAACCCAATGTCCAGGGCAGGGCAGGGTGAAGCCGATGGAGAGAGGGGCTGTGGCTGAGACGGAGGTCAGGGTGGGCACACTGATGGGGCATCAGGAGGGGCCTTCGAGGCACGAGGGGCTGGCAGGCTTGTGGGCTTGGGAATGGGATGCCCAGAGCCCTCGTGTGGGGTTAGGGCAGAGGGACCCTAGGTCTAGACCCAGACCTCCCCCAACCCCCATCACAGAACACTAGACTGTCAGAACTGGCGGGGGCCTTCAGGGTTAGCTGTGTCAACCTGTCACTGTACACATGGGAAAACTGAGGCCCCAGACGGGAAGCGGGTAACCCAGGGCCACGGAACTCGCTGCCCAAGTCTCAGCACCCCGGGTGCCCCCACACTGTAGCACGGCGGCCACTGTTTCTGGTTGGGCCCACTAGGGGGCGCTGTGCGGACCGCGGCTGCCCCGGGTGGCCCTACCCGCTTCACGTTGCGCCTCTCGGCGGCCGAGCGCGCCAGGCAGAGCCGGATCATATACATGAGCAGGCCCGGGATGCGCAGCAGGTCCATGGCGTTGCCGATAAAGGCTGAGGCAATGACGTAGTTCACGAAGAACGCGCCGTTGTCCGGCAGGAACACGCACCTGCAGGCACCGGGTGCTCCAGCTCTGCACCCTTGGGGGACCCGGTGGCCCCCTGCCCACTGCCAGCGTGCCAGCACCCCCAACGTGCCTTCTTCCACGTGGACCCTTCAGGTCAGCCCTCAAAGCACCTGTGTCCCAGTGCCCCCTGAGTGTGAACCCCAGAGGCAGACGCCAGAGTGTCCACAGATGCCTCCAAAGTAAGCCCCAGACCCCCTCAGTGTGAGTGAGCCCAGAGGCACCCCTAGAACTTGTGCCCCATAAAGACCCCCGGAGAGAGTGCTTGAGACCCCTAAGGCCACCAGTGTCCAGGGTGTGATGCCGGAGGTTCCCCCCAACCCTCCCGTGACCCCAAAGACCCCCAAGGGTGGGAGCCCCAGCAATACCCAGAAGGCTCCCTGCCTTAGACCTTAACTTAACCCAGAGTCACCTCCGGAGTATGAGCCTCGGACACCTCCAGAACTCAAGCTCCAGAGACCCTACCCCAGAGATCTTCAGAGGGGAAAGCCCAGGGACCTTTGTCAGTACCCATGACACCCCAAGTGTGAGCCCAAGATTACCACAGATGGCCTAGAGCAAGACCCCTAGAGCTGGTGCCCACACAAACAGCCAAGGTTCGTGTCCCCCAAGACCCCCTCAAAGGGATTCCTGGGGAAGTTGCGATTCCCAGAGAACTGCAGGGTCACAACTCTGGATGACAGCCCGAGACTTCAGAGGTGTTCCCAGAACTTGTGCCCCAGAAACACCCCAAAGTGTGAGCCCCAGAGTCCCCCATAGGCACTCTTAGGTGTGAGCCCAAGAGCCTTCCATAGATACTCAAAGGTGTGGCTCCAGAGACCTTCAGGGATACCTCTAGGAACCCCCATGTCACTCCCACAGTACAACCAAGATCCCACTATAGACCTCTCCAAACCTCCCGAGTGAAGCTCCAGACTCCCATGGTTAGTCCCAGGATACAAGCCCCAAAGCCCACCATAGAAACCCCCCAAGTGTGGGCCCCAAAGCCCCAAATACACCTCGGGGGTGACCTCAGAATCCAGAGAGGTTCCCGACACAGACCCCGGGACATCCCATGTATACACCCAAGACAGCCTGTGGGGCAACTTTTGGGATGATCCTGACTGTGATACAAGCCCCCTCCTCCTCCCCGCTGCAGGGGTGGGAGCTTTGTTGCACCATCCCATGGGGGAATACCCACCCCCACCAACTGGTCTCCTTCCCTGGGGACCCCGGTCACTCACTCAAACCGAATAGCTGCCTCAGCCAAGAATTTCTTGTCAAAGAGCCACCGGAAGAAGAGGTCCAGGCTGAAGAGGAGAGGAGAGGAAAGGGGAGGAGAGGAGAGGGGAGGTGTGGGGGAGCTGGAATGGCCCAGAACACCAGGGGAGGGGGAGGCCCATCCACAAGCTCTGGGGGTCCCCCCAGACATGGGGCCCCTGGCTCTGTAGAGGAGGTGGGAGCCTGAGCTCCCCCTCCCCCTCGAGCAATCCCGGACCCCAGCTCCCATCCCCTCCTCCGAAACCCACCTGCTCAGTCCCAGCGAGGGCAGGAGCAGCACCATGAAGATGAGGAAGGTGTAGCACTTGTGCATGGTGGTCCTGTTCTCCCCAGAGCTGGGGCGGGGGACGTGGGGGGGCAGAGGTCAGATGAGCCAGCCCCCATGCCTGCTCCCCCAGCTCGTATGGTGTCCCAGGAGGGTTCCCTGGGAAGGAAGAGGGGCTTCCCAAGGTGAGGATGCTGGTCACCATCCCTCCCTTGCCAGCTCTGGGACTGCCCAGGGCAGGGAGCCTGAGGGCAGAGGCTGTGCGCCCAGGAGGACCACAGTGAGGCGTGGTGTGTGTGTAGGGGGTGTCTCACCGTGTCCAGTGGGCTTCAAAGAAGGCAGAGTAGTAGACGATGGTGGGGAGCAGGGCCGAGAAGCACCACAACAGCAGGGTGGGGAAGAACTGCGTGATGATGGGGTTCTGCAAAGGGCAGAGGGGGGCAGAATGCGTCAGGTGGGGGCAGTCTAGTGGGCCCAGCTTGCTTTGCTTACCTGCCCCCTTCCCCAGTGAGCCCTGGGCCCCCCAGCTCTCAGGGCCTCATGTCAGAAGTCCAGAACATCTGGGGGCCAGGGCCATATGTACAATCCCAGCATGAATAATATTAGTAGTTAGCATCTGGGAACACCTACTGATCCTGTACTTTTCATGTATTAATTCTTACATTAATGATATTACCCCATTTTACAGATGAGTAAACTGAAGCAAAATGAGAGTCAGTAAATTAGCTAGTAAGCAGTGGGTGGGGGGGATTTGAACCCAGGCAGCCTGGGTCTTATCTATTATGCTATCATCACTCAATGATTTTCAAAGTGCCTTCTCATGAACTTTGAGGTTCCAAGGAGGTTTGCAAAAGAGGTGAGGGGAGAGCAGCAGAAATGCCCCCACACTCATTGCCATCTGAGCGACCTCGCTTTCTTACATTGGGTTTCATGTAAGATTCCTTTTGATGAAGGCCATCAGAATCCAAGTTTGGAAGCCAAGGGTCTGGTCTGACCCTTCACTCTTTGGTTGGAGAGACAGAGGGATTTGGAGAAGGACCTTGTTCAAGGTCACATGATCAGTTTGGAATGGCCCAGGCTCTCTCTTCCCTCAGAGCCCCTCTAGGAGTGTGTAAACCCAAGGGAGGCCCCTCCTAGGGGGAAGGTGGCAGGGAGCCCGAGGGAAGTGCACAGAGGGGTTTGCAGCCCATGGTCATGTGGGACCTACTTAGCGGGGCTGGGCTAGAAAAGCGGAACAGGAGCTGGACTGGAGGGCATGTGGTCCACTCCCCGCCTGCCACTGCCAGGAGGGATTTGGGGCCTGGTATCTGCGTTTGGGGACACAGTGTGGAGGGTTGGGGTGTGGGCCTTACATTGAGGTACTCCACGGGCTTGGTGACATTGAACTTGTCCATGGTGGTGATGATGATGGCCGGGGTGGTGAGGAAGAAGAGGAGGATGAAGAGGACAACATTGATGACCAGGCAGCGCAGCCACCAGATGAAGCCACGGATGGAGAGGTGCTCCCTGGGAAGGTCCGGAGGCGTCACTCCAGGGCTGGACGCCTGATCCGTCCCCAGCGACACCTAGGGCCTCCCTCTCCTCCCTCTCCCCACTGGAGCCCACGCCGGCCCCACGAAGCCACCCCGCAATCCCCCTTTGCTCACCAGTAGATGTTCTGGGGGTCAGGGGCGTAAGACACGGTCCAGTTGGAGATGTGCAGGGACTCGCTGCAGGAGGAGGAGCGGGGCTCCCCGCGGCAGGTGCAGCCCTGGCACTTACACACGTTGAAGTCCTTCAGGATGCTGGGGGGAGGGGGGCACGGTTACCTGGGACCTGGAGCCCCAGCTAGTCCCTAGGGGCCGGGGCGGGTGGGTGGAGCTCACATGGCGGTGATGGTCTCATTGTGGAAGGTGACAAAAGCCATGCCGAGAGGCTTCTCGTTCACTTTCTCCTTCTCCCGCTTGTAGTCCTCCTTCAGCTTCTGCTCCAGCTTCGTGTAGTACTCAATGGCCTCCACCTGCCAGGGCGGGTGAGGCAGGGCCTTGGTCAGAGCCGCCGGTCCCTGCAGCACCCAGCGGGCACTGCCCAGAGCTGACTGCAGCCCAGGCACTGCTTTAAGCTCTCCGTCCACTCGCTTATCCTCACAACTACACTGGGAGGTGGGTACAAGTAGCTCTGTCCTACAGATGAGGAAACTGAGGCATGGAGCAGTTCAGAAACTTGCCTAAAGCCACAGAGCTAGTAAATACAGCAAGCTGTCCTCTTGGTTGACCTCTTCTGATTTAGGGTTTGAAAACTTGGTCACTGTAGGGATAGGGGGCAAACCCAACAATGGGACTAGGGCTTCCAGGAACAGATGGGGACCTGCTTGCGGTCCACACCCCAGCTTTGCTTCCTCTGGGAGTCTCTTCACCTTGGGGTATTTATGTGCAAGGCGTGCGTGCGTGTGCGTGTGTGTGCGTGTGTGTGTGTGCTCCTGGGGATGTGGGACGGGCCCCACCGTGGGGTACATCCATCTTCACTGTGACCTGTCTCCCCGGGGCCTTCCAACTCCCACCCTCACCCATCAGGAGTCTGGGGGCGCTGAGGCCTGAGCCGAGGCCAGGACGCTCTGTACCTGCTCGCAGCCTTGCACCACACAGCAGCAGAGGTGGCCGCAGGGCTTGGGGTTGATCATGGTGGGGACGTTGTCCTTGCTTTGGAGGTTTGTGAAGTAAAGCTTTCCCCGCTCGGCCTTCTTCCTGTGGGACCCAGGTGCCCGGTCACCTACTGCCCAACTGGGTCTGGCTGGAGGATGGGTAGGTAGCCCAGCTAGGGGGTCATGCAGTCCACTCCCCAAGGACAGGGGCCACCTTACTCTTTGGTTTGTTTAGGATGCATAGTTCAGACATGTCCCCAGCCCAGTGTCTCCCCACCATCACTTGAGGGGCAGAAGTTCTTCCTGTAGTCTGGCCTAAGTTTCGCACACTGTAGCTGAGGAAGGGTAACAGTGGGCCCCTTTCCTCTAACCTCCAGGCCTTGCTCTTTCCAGAGCTGAACTGACAGGCATTCCAGGGGGTGAATTAAAATCAAATGCCCCTTGGGAATTCCCTGGCCGTCCAGTGGTTAAGACTCTGCGCTTCCACTGCAGGGGGCACGGGTTCGATCCCTGGTTGGGGAACTAAGATCCTGCATGCCATGAGGCATGGAAAATCAAATGTCCCGGGAAACACCTGGAAGGGAAGCCAGGCTCTTGAGTGGCAGCCAAGATGCCCTCCACAATGGGCAGGGGGCCCTCGGGTGTTGCCCCTGCCCCTGCCCCCGGCCCCATTACCTCTCTGCATCAAGGAACATCAGGCGAGCCACATTGTAACATGGGCGGGCTTCCAGAACCGTGCAGTTGGGGTAGGCCTCCCTGAAACACAGTCCACCATCATCCTCTGCAGGGAGCCTGCCCACCTGCCCCCAGCTTTCCCCTGTGACCCCATCACCTTCAAGACACACAGCCCCAATGCAAGTTCCCTCTTTCTGAGTCTGCAAAAATGACAGCTTCTGAGAATAAAACTTTGAAATTCTTCCTCATGCTTATCTGAGTTGGGGGAGTGTACACACATAGGTGGGGGCATGGATGGACCCAGACGTGAGCGTGTACCTATGGGGCGCTGGGGACACCACGGCTGTGGTCTGATTCTTGTCTGGGGCTGTGAACTTTAAGTTGAGAGAAACTGTTTCTAGTATGGTTGTTCTCTTAACCCTGCTCCTAGAAGACCTGATTACGGTCCAATACTTAACCTTGACCATCAGCTGACCCCAACCAACCCACAACCCTGGGCTACAGAATGATCTCTGGCCCAAGACCGACCAGAGGTTGATCCTGAAACCTGACCTGAGATTGACCTCTAACCCTGGCCGGAGACTGATCCTTTAACCTGACCCAAACTGATCCATAACCCAGACCCAATACTGACCCTCAAATCCTGACCCGAGATTGACCCCACCTTGACTTAAGACTGACCAGATAGACTCTCAGTGCCTGGTACCTGGCAGGGCTCGAGTGATGCTTGCAGGCTAAGTGGAGGAGCACTTCCTTTTTCATCCTGATCACACAGGGCTCCTTGATCCTAATCCCTAATCTAAACTGAGTCCCTGTCTTTTTCTTTCTTTCTTTCTTTCTTTTTTTTTAATTTTTAAAGAGGAAATACCAAGTGTTAAAGATTCAGGAGACATGCTTCTAAAGTAACAAGATGGACCAAACCCATGAGAATTTGGAAACTTAAATCTGGGATGGGGTCCTTGAAAAGCACTTCCCAGGAGGCTTCAGACTTTTCCCCAGACACTGCTATTGCTCAAACCATTTTAGGGTTCCTCTTTGGAAGGGCCTTTAGCCCTGTGGCAGGCTGAGCTCTCATTTTCACCCGACTAATCTCTAATCCCCTAATCCCCACCACACAGGTTCCCTGATTTTGTACACAGGATAACCCCTGATTGTGCTGGGTCAGTCCTCCAACCCAGACAGACTGCAGACCTGGACCCCAGACCCTGCCTGATGCTGACAGCTAGCCAGGGGCTCCATGAGGACAAGGGCTGCCTCCTGCTCAGCACCATATACCCAGGCCTGGGCCAACAGCCTGCACATAGTAGGTGCTCAGTAAATACCCACTGTGCTGTGGAATGAACGGGTCAATGAAATGGCTGTTCCATAATGCTCACCGTACCGATCCTAAAAACTCCAGTTAGGACTGCAGTCTCCCCAACCCCCGCTCATAGGCTGACTGCTATTTTTAATCAGACTGTTTCCTAAACAAAATCACCCACTGACCCCTGAAACAGACAACTTGGACAGTGAGCTCCCCACCGATCAAGTCTGGCTCTTCTTTGTCTCCCTGGGATGAAGCACATAGTAAGTGTACAATAAACAGTGTACTGGATCAATGGATGCTTGACTCACAGGGTTCACTCCCTCACTGCACTCAGGGCTCTGCTCTAACCTCACCCTGCCAGAACCCCTGCCGCCCACCCCATCGGAAACTGCAACCCTCCCTGACCCTGCTCACCCTGTTCCTCTCCCTGCTTTGGTTTTCTTCTTAGCACCTACCCCTACTTGACTAGTTCATTTCTTTGCTAACTGCCTCGCCCCACTAGAATGTAAGCAGATGAGGGCAGGGGCTTTTTCTTTGTTTCCTGCCATATCACCAAACTCCTGCCCCAGTGCAGGCACATAGCAGGTGCTCAAAGGATCCCTGTTAGTAAAGGACTTGTCTGTACAAGCTGACGGCTGATGCCACTTGAATGGTAACATTAAGATGTCACCTAATTCTCAGCACACACTGTCCTTTATCCTGACCCAGCCTGCCCCCTAATGCTGAGCACCGCTTGAACCCCAGATGGGACCCCAAATCATTTTCTCACACTGACCAATGACTGATGATCTAATTTTGGCTGCTGTTCTATAAACTGTATGAGGGTAGGACTTGTTTCTAATTGATTTATGCCTGGCACACAGAAGGTGGCCAATAAATGCATGTTGAATGAAAGAGTATTCACCCACAAATGCCTGTCACAAACCAGTCCTTCTCCTGTAATACAGGAGCCTGGAATCCAACCCCAATCCAGTCCTGATCTAGGACGACTAATGACTTCTCATCCAGACCTCACTAAATCCTGATCCTGACCAGAGACGGAGCCCTGATCCAGACCACCAATGTCTCTAATCAGAACCACTGGACAACTCCTAATACTGACCCCAGACCAATCCCTGAGCAGCCCCTGGACTGGCCCCTAAAGCTGGTCTCTGCATTGCAAACCCCTGAGAGCCTGATGGTCTCGTATTCATTTTTATAGTCCCTAGGCCATCACAGTGACCTCAACAGCACCTGAGAACGTTTGCTGAATGGACAGATGGATGTGTGATAGGATCCCTAATCCTGTACACAGACTGTTCTGGCCACCTGGAGGTGTATATCCACCCCATCACTAAGACAGACTTCCAGCTAAAAAGTGTCTTGGAGAACATGCAGTCCAGGCTCTCCTGGGCTCCCTGAGGATCCACTGAAAGCCGAGGAGCTTCTCCCTGCTAGTCTGCACACAAGCTCTGGAATGCCACGCACAATTCTGAGACAGCCACACACCCCAAGGGCCCGTGGACCTGGGGTCGACAATCCATGACCCTGTTCAAGCCAGGAGGAGAGGCCCAGGGGACTCATTTTTCAAGTATTTCTCCTGCTCTTTGAGGGCTCTGAAGTCCAGCCCAAGTGCTAGACCGCCCTGGAGTCAGAGAATTCTTCCTTAGCCTAACCTCCACCCCTCACTGCAGCCCTCGACCCCCCCAAGAGAGAGGCGTGTGAGGATGCTCTTGGAGATGGAAAGCAAAGAAGGGTCCACAGGTCCTAGGGATGGGGGTGGAGGAGCTACTCACTCAAAATGCTTCTTGATCTTCTCTGACTCTGCATATTTGGAGATTCCGTTGATGAAGAGAGTCCGCTTCACCTGGGGTGAGACGGGGCAGGTTGGCCTTCCTGAGGCTCCGATCCGGGAGAATGCAGGGAGGGGTGGGGAATAGGTGAGCAGAGAGGAGCAGACAGGAGTAGGAGGAGGCCTTGGGAGAAGCCAGGCCCAGGGAAAGCAGGGGGAGTGTTTCTAATAGAAATCAGGCAGTGAACAGAGTGAGAGCCCCAGGCCCCTTGCTCCCTGAGGGGTTACACAGTGGGAAGAGGGGGTTCTACTCTCAGATCCTCAGGCTGTGAGGCCCCAGCACAGTGGGTGGCATGCAGTGGGCATCCAGTACTGGTTTGGGGAGTGAATATTGAAGGAGAGGGACAATCACTCCCGTAATATCCACTGCAGATATTTCCTGCCCCGGTGCCTTCCATGCACGGCCTCACCTCACCCCCCACCTACGTCGGGAGAGGGACTGTTCTCTCATTTCGCGGATGAGGAAACTGAGGCTGGGAGAGGTAACTTAACTGGCAGGATGGTGGGGCGGAGGAATCCTGAGCTGCTGAGCCAGGATTCAAAGCCAGCTGGCCTCACCCGGAGCCGATACCCCTTAGGACTCGGGCAGGAGAGGCCTGGAGGGAAGGGGAGGGGCTGGGCTTGGGCGCGGACCTGGGCTCGGCCCCACTCACCAGGTCGTCCTCCTTGTAGCGCATCTTGGAGGTGTGTCTGCGCATGCTGTAGACGGTGAGCAGCAGGTACAGGAAGGCGAAGGAGGTGTGCAGCCAGAGCAGGTTGTTCCTGGCGGGCAGAGGGATGCGTGGAGCCACCGGGGTTGGGAACACTCTCAGACACCCCCAACCTCCCACTGTTAATTAAACCCTGGTACAAGGCCCCTCTAGAGCACTTCTGATCCCCTCCCAAGGTGGGCCCCACACCCCACATCCTCTAGACCCCAAGATTGTTCCATTCCAACTGAAATGTCCCCAAGAAGTCATCTCTTCATGCCCTACCTGCTGGCTCTACCGCCCTCCAACCATCACCAGCCAGCCCTCCTTGGCCCGGGGTCGCACACGGCTCTTCTTTGTCTGGCCACCCCTGGGACCTGCTCCTTCTGTTTCCATCCCAAGCCCTCAGGGACCCACAGCCATCTCTGCAGCCTCAGCATCTCTCTCCTGAACACTCCCCTTTTCCTCTCCTCCCTGTTCCCACCCAGACCCTGGCCGCAGACCCAGGCCTCACTGACCAGCTTCCCACCCTTACCCTGATTTCAAGTTGGCAATGGTGGTTCTCCCGAAGCTGTAGGCATTGTTCTCTGGGTGGGTGGGAGGAGGGAGAGGACGACGGTGGGGTCAGGGCACATCCTCTCCTGCCCCCTCCTCTCCCCGCCCCGCCCATCCTGGCCCTCACTGACCCAGCAGGTCCCCTGAGAAGTTGACGGGCAGCACGATGCCTACGGAGAGGACGCCCACGACCACCAGCAGCCCAATGATGTGTCGCTGGAAGGACAGGTAGTGCACAGCGTCGCCGCCACATTTATCCCGGATCTCGTCATCCCTGCAGGCACCGGGGACAGAGGGATGCGGTGAGGACCAGGGCAACAGAGGGGCCGCTTGGCTCGCCTGCCCTTGCCCACCCCAGCCCACGTCCGCCCTAGCCCCTGCCAGTTTGGCAGCAGCACGGGGTTGAAAGGGGGAGCTCTGGGTCCCCCATGTTCTGGGAGGGGAGGGAGGAAAGAGAGAGAAGGAAGTGGGGGGAGAAAAAGGAAGGATGCAGAGAGAAGGGGAGGGAAAGGGGAAATAGGGGAGGAGGAGAGGGATGAGGGGCGAAGAAAGAAAAAGAAGGGGAGAAAGAAAGAAGGAAAAGAAGAAGGAAGACTGCAGAGAGGAAGAACAGTGAGGAATGGGGAGAAAAGTAAGAGGATAATCTGGAAAGGGAGGACGAGGATGGGGGCAGGTAGAGGCAGAGGCGGGAGGGAGGAGGGAGGTCTGGGAAGCAGTGGTGCTTCAGGGGTGCTGGCGAAGCCCTTTAGACTTGGGGAGGGGCCCCAGGGGCCCAGGGGCGAGGGCGGTGGTGGTGCTGACCTGTCCGGGCTTCCTGCCTCCTTCAGGGCTCACTGCCTGCCTGCCGCACTCTGGCTCCATCTCCTCACTTCTGCCTGCCAGATCTTGGCTCCTGCCTGCTGCTGGCTGGCTGCTCCCAGCCTACCTGACGCCCCCACCCGCTAGCTGCCTGAGGCTCTGAGGTGGTGGCGTGAGCCCCTGCTCTCATGGGGTGGCAGGGGCGGGGAGAGCGGAGGGCAGAGCGGGACCCCAGGCAGGGGGGTGCACAGGAGACTGTCGGGGGGTATAAAGTGAGGCCGGCTTGGAGGAACAGCAGGGGCCTGGCTAGGAGTGCTAAGGCCCTCAAAGCTGCTGGTCTCTGGACTTTGTAGGGAGATGACAGGTCTGAAGTTTCTGTTTCTTTCTTTCTTTAGAGCCTGAAGACCGTTCACTTACTTTATCCTGAAGATGGCTGTCAGCCAGGAACAGAAACCCTGCGGGGACAGAGGGCTATCGGCTAGAGTCCTCGCCCCACCAGCCCGAGCCTCCCTTCCCCCTCAAGCCTGCCCTCCACCCAACCCCGACCTCGTACCCACCTGCAGGCTGTGGCTCACCTGTCACAGCTCCCACAGTCCCCACAGAAACTAGCTCATCCCCAGAGAAGGGGACAGGAAAGGTGCCAGCCCTCAGAGAAGAAAAAGGACCAAGGCCAAAGGGGGTCATCGGCGGACCCTCGTGCCCAGAGTGCAGATCCCCACAAACACCCAAGGGGGCAGCAGAACTGGAGAAAGTCCTGAAGTTGTGTGGGCCAGGGTGGGGATGGGTGGGGTTCAGGGCTCTAGGAAGGGAGCTCAGGCCTGCAGCTAACACGGAGAGTTTGCAACGTGGCTGCCAAGAGCAGAGCGGTGGGCCACGCTGCCCAAGGTCCTGCACCTACCTTCCAGGATGCCCCAGAGGGACCAACCCAGGGTCACTGTGAGCTGCAATCTCCTGCTCTCAAGCCCCAAGGCTTGTCTTCAGACAGAGACCCCACTCAGGGCAGAGTGGGGATACGTGGGGCAGGGCTGGACAGAGAGACCCTCCCCCAACTTCCTACCGGGAGGAGGTACAGACATAACACGGGATGAGGGAGAGAGGTGCCCTCCAGCTAAGATGCAGGGCTGTGCTACCTGTTGCCAACATCACCTGAGTCTGGGGATCATCTGGACGCCTCTGGCTGGCAGGGGATCATCTGGACACCTCTGGCTGGCAGGGGTGATAGCTTTGCTTTGCCACTTACCAGTATGAGTCCAACTCAGGAAGCTGACAGGCCTCTTTTGCTATAGTGGCTACAGGAGCTGCCGCCCCCAGGGCCCACAGCCTAAGCTGGACTGATCAGTGCCACCCTAGGGCCTGAGGATTAGAGTTCTGACCAGGATTAGAGTTCTGACCCCGGCAGAATGACAGAGGGCCAGGCAGGTAATGTCGGAGTGTGGTGTCTGACCTGAAAGGGGTCTGGGGTCCCCTTGCATCACCAAGTACATGCCTTGTCTACAGGGGCCCCTGCCCCTCAGCTCCAATCTGCAAGCAGGTCAGCTGGCCCCAGGCAGCCAGGGGCTGCCAGCCTGCAACCTCTGAGCAGCACAATGGATTGTGTGTTTTGCTAGGTGGGCCTGGAAGGCTCATTATTACTTCTAGAACCACATCTAAGAAAAAAGTCGTCCTTAGCATTGATCACTGGAGGCGGGCACAGAACTCTATCGCGGCAAATGACATTTAGAAATCACAGATGTTCAACCTATGCTGGTTTGGAGGCTGCCATAGAAGACAGAGCCAGGAGTTCTGGGTCCAGGGGCTACCCCGTGGCTCTCAGACAAGCATTACGCTTGCTGAGGAAAAGGCCACACTCCATAGGCCCTTGACTCCATAACACTGGAAGCTACAGGCTGCTGAGCCCACCTGCCCTGGAGGAGGGGGTGATAAGAAGTTGCGGGGAGGGCACTCACATTGTCTCTTTGGTCAAAGTCGACGGAGCTGGAGACAGAGGTGAGACGCTCATACCGGTCATGACTGTCCCCGTGCATAGCTGAGGCCACACTGGGGGTGGGGAGACGAGAGATCAGAGAGCTGGTGAGTCCGAGTCCCTGGGGAGCCAGGTGAAGTGGGTGGGCTTCCACTCCAGAGTTCCAGGGTCCCGACAAGGCACAGAAAGCGCAGAGGCAGAAGCAGGGATGAGTGACTGCTCTCTCCCTGCCTCCCTTAAACCCGCCCCTTCCCTTCAGGGGACCCGGGGACCTGGGGGGCACTGATGCAGGGCATGGGGGTGAAGGGAGGCGGTCGTGTTCATCAGCACCCCGTGGAGGTTGAAGGAAGAATGTGAGCTGGCCCTGCAGTTCCGGAGCTGACCAGTGGGGGATGGGGGAGAAGAGCCCACACCGGGCACAGGGCAGTGGAGGGCGTGTGGTGAAGGCCAGGCTGGGCCAGGAGAGCCCTAGAGGGGCTGGGGGGGTGTCCTCCACCCTCCCTGTTCCCTGACCCCAGCCGCTGCTGAAACTCCAATGCCAGGCCTATAGACAGAGACGGTGATGGACACAGAAGGCCAGACTCTGAGCTTCTCTGGCAGCCCCCCTCCCAGGCCTCCAGAAGTGAGCAGGGAACCCTGGAATAGGAAGAACTAGCTGTTAGGGGGTGAGAAGCCACTGGAGACACCCAATCTTGTCTCTGCAACCAACAGGATGACTATACTGTGGGCTCTCGGGAGGATGGCTCCTCCACCCCAGCGAACCGGGACTGCTGAGGCCTGCGTGTATGGGGCACATGGGGAGGGTTTTCTCCAAGGCTGGGGGCCGGAGGGAGAGATGGGGGAGTGTGGCAGAGACAAGCTGGGGAGCCCCCTGCTCTGCAAAGCACACCACCTGTGTTAATCCGAACATGAGCCTGCAGAGGGGAAAGCTGAAAAGAGAAACCGGCAACGTGGCAGGAAGAGAAGAGAAGCATGAAAGAGAAGAAAAGGGAAAGCTGGTTTAGTGGGGATGAGGGGGCTGCTGCCCCACATACTATTCCTGTTCCACTCGGTCCCTCTCCTGCCGCTGGTGCCTGGGGACAGAGAACAGACAGAGTTAGCGGGGGCAGGGGTGGGTCTCCAGGGACTGGCAAGGGACAAAGGCCCAGCTGTGGGCCCTCATGCCCCCACGCCTGCTCGGGGACCAGTCCCTCTTCATCCCCCCACCAAAGGGATGAGAACGGGCTGGCTCTTCTCCTATCCCCGAGGAGTGTGGACGAGATGTGTGGGTGCTCGTGTGTTGTGTGCGCATGTGCGTGCACACGCAAGCCTGCGTGTAGGGGTAGGGGCGGGTCCCAGAGCCTTACCTGTCTGCATCTGTCACCAAGGCCAGCCGCCCATAGTCCCAGGCCACCTTCCGGAGGATAGAGAACAAGAACAGCAGTGCCTGAGGAAGGAGAGGGTGGTTGGCAGGAGGAGAGGTCGTTCACCCCCTGGACTAGCCAGGACGGCAGGGCAGAGGGGCAGAATTTTTGTCTTAGAAAGGGATGACTTTGGCTGGGGTGAATGGTCAGAGGCTAGGCTTGGGTTGGGTGATGGGCATTCCCTCCTGCAGTCATGCCTGGAGAGTCAAGGGCAGGTGGGAGAGTGGTTAGAGCTGCAGATGTTGGCCAGCTATGTACAGGGTGTGAGTGCCAAGGGTGGAGGGTGGCATGTGGGCACTCACAAGGAAGCACATGAAATCCAGAGCCAGCACGGTGGGGACGCCCCCGAACGGCAGGCCCTGCAGGACGGTGCTGCGGATGCGGGCACTGTAGCAGTAGTCCTTGGGATTGCTGTTGTTGAGGGCTGTGGTGCCCAGTGTGGCCAGCAGGAAGGGCAGCATGGCTGCTACTGCCGCATGGTCCTCCTGGGAAGAGGGCAGAGCAGTCAGCTGGGCTCGGCCCCTGTCCCCCTCACGGTTCTGTTCATGGCTCCGGCAGGATGGGCGTGGGCAGGGGACAGTGAGGGCAGATCCCCGGGCTGCCTGGGTGGGTGGAAGCTGTGGCCTCTGGAGATAAGGGCCTGGGGAGGGGAGGGTTGAGTCACATGGATTTACCTTCACTGGCTCTCGGGATGCAACCCCACCCTGGATCTAGAGAACTTGGCTCAGGTCTGGACTAGGGAGACTGGTTTTTCTAAGCTGGAAGCTGTCTGTGAGTCTCTAGCATTTACCTCCTACCACCTCCATACACACACATTGCCTCTCCCTCCCTCTCTCTCTCTCTTTCCCAACACAAACCCTCTGCCTCTGCCTCTGCCTCTGTCTCTGTCTCAGGCAGGGGGCAGAGCTGAGCCTGAGGGAAGATGGGGAGGGTTCTTAGGTCTAAGTGGAGGGGTCTCTAGGCCAGAGGAGGATGGGTCAGGAGCCAGTTACCTAATCTTGATCTTTTCTTTCTACCCCTATTAGAAAAATGGCATGGTTTCATTTGTTCAGTTTTCAACTCTGTTAATCACCTTCCCAATATAATTGGCTTCAAAATAAGATGTTCAGCTTTAGAGTTGTCCCTCTGTCCTCAGAGCAGGGGTCTGAGGATGGAGTCAGAGTGGGAGGTCCATTAAAAAGCAGGACTTCTGGGGCTTCCCTGGTGGCGCAGTGGTTGAGGATCCTCCTGCCAATGCAGGGGACACGGGTTCGAGCCCTGGTCCGGGAACATCCCACATGCTGTGAGCAACTAAGCCCGTGCACCACAACTACTGAGCCTGCGCTCTAGAGCCCGCGAGCCACAACTACTGAGCCCCCTCACCACAACTACTGAGCCCCCTCACCACAACTACTGAAGTCCGCATGCCTAGAGCCCGTGCTCCGCAACAAGAGAAGCCACCGCAATGAGAAGCACACACACCGCAATGAAGAGTAGCTCCCACTCGCTGCAACTAGAGGAAGCCTGTGCACAGCAACGAAGACCCAATGCAGCCAAAAATAAACAAATAAATTTATTTTAAAAAGTAATCTCTGAGAGATTAAAAAAAAAAAGCAGGACTTCTGGGTTTGTGTGACCTGCCTCACTCACCCCAGCTATACCTGTTTACCCTCATTCTTTTTCCTGGGCCACGGCAGAAACTACACCTTTCCCCCCTCCAGCCTCCTCACCTCTTATCAATTTTCTTTGCACCTGAGTTGTGAGGACTACAACTCCCAGAGTGCCCTGCTCCTGCCCCTGGAGCAGGGCAGGCTGGGAATGCCATGCCCTGCAGCAAGCTTTTCCATTGCAAAGGAAGGGAGAGTGGGTGGGGGCCTCTCACCTGGCCCAAGCCCCCTGCAGCCAGGGTAGTGTCCTCCGGCCTGGTTCCCTGCCACTGTCTGGTTGTCCAGCCCTCTAGGGTCTGGTGGATGGGTAGGGAGGAGGAGGAAAGGGGCAGCCAGCCTGGATGCCTGGGTTCTGCAAGTGCCTGGGGACCGAGCTGAGCCCGGTTCTGGGGAGGCTCCTGGGGTGGAGGAGAAGTGTGGCTGTGGCACCACTGCCCCACCCCCATCCTACTGGAGGGCCCCTGGGGGTCCCTTCTGCTGACAACACTGAAGCTCTGCCTTGTAGGTGTGTGTGTGTGGGGGGGGGCAGTCCCCAGGGAAGAAAGGAAACCAGGCAAAGACAGAGAACAACAAACCTAGAATCGGTGACTGTAACTCTGGAAAGCAAGCGTCCCCCAGCCCCCTGGGGTGGTTTGGAGGGTTTCTCCTGCTCACCAATCCCATATTTTCCCCTGCCTCTTCCTAAAATTTCAACTGCAGGGCAAGACGCACCAGCTCTCAGATGGAAGGGAAGCTGGGGTTGTCTGTGTGTCTCACTTGGTCCCAGGGAGTCTCTGGGTTAGGAAGGCTAAGGGAATAACTGCCCTGTGTGTTATGCCTCCCTCTTCCTTTCCAGCCCAAGTTGCCTTAAAAAAAACCCCATTAACTTAGTAATTGTAGCAGGTGCCATGTATGGAGCGCCCACTGTTTCAAGAATATATACATTTTTCATTTAATCATTGACACTCCAGAGTCGGATGTCATTGCCATTTTAAGATGAGGGCATGGGGCTCAGAGAAGTTAAGTAAGTTTCCCAAAGTCACACTGCTCATAAAATAATGGACCTGGGGATCAAACCTAGGTCAACTTCCTTCTAAAGCTTTAACACTTTTCAGGGTACCTTAATGCTTTTCTGATGCGCCTAGAACAGGACTCTGCAGACCACAGAAGCTTCACGAACACTCATTACGTGTTCTCTGGCTAGAGAACACCACAGCTCTGTGAGAATGTGTGTGTTTAGGTGTGTAAACTTGTGTAGATATGTGTATCTGTGTGTGTGTGGGGTGAGAGGTGGGGAGCTGGGTGACTACATGGCAGTCCACGGAAATGAAGAGAGTCGTTGGTCTCTAAGTGGGGGTGTGTATGTGGGTGTGTCTGGGAGCCTGGGTATGTAAACATAAGGTGCACCAGGAAAGGTTAAAGGTAGGTATAGGTATCTTGCTGTGGTAATTGGGGGGCCTCTACACAAGTCCCCCCTCTGTTAAGTCCCAACTCTAATGCACTCCAGAAATTGATCCAGCCCATACCCACTCCTTGCCTGTTTCCAAAACTCCAAGGCTCCACCAGGCCAGAATGTAATGGGTACAAACCCCTGGAGCAGCATCCCCCCTCCATTCTATCCTCTCCACTCCAAGGAGGGTGGAACATTCTGGGAGCTCCTACATAAGGGGACCCAGTAGAGTAGGTGAGGGTCCAGGTACGTGCTTAGTAACTGAAGTCACCAGGTCCATCTGCTGCCTCCCTCTTTACAGTCACAAAGCACTCTCCCCTCTGCAACTGCACTGCTCTTCCCACCTGCACCAACAGGAAGGCAGGGCACACTCCCCACTTGACAGGGCAGGAAGCAGGGACCGGGGTGGAGAAGCCACTCACAGGGAGGTCACAGGGCAGGAAAGGGTGGAGCCAGGGCTGGTGGCTCGGCTTGCTGACAGGGTACTCCAAGCTCTTAATTGTGGAGGCGGGGTTGCTGGGCTCAATTTCACCCAGAGCAGCTGCTCTCAAAGCCTTCACTGAGAGCAGATGAGAGAAGGGAAGAGACTGAGGCAGAATGTTTGGGGGAGGGAGGGGCAGTTTATCCACTCCACAGGGTTGCCTGAGCAGTGGTATCCCAGAATTTCTCTAGCCTGACACTGAGGCTTTAGCTGGAAGTGTGCAGGGAAAGTGATGGGGGGGATTTTATTTCTAGCTAACTGATGGTTACTTTATCATCAAGAAGTGTTTGCGTGGTGGGGGTGGGGTGGGGAGGGAGCTATAAACTAAAAGTTTTTTTCTTAAAGAGTTACTAGGAAAGGTTTAATTTAGGGCTTGGGATTATAGGAAGGCAGTGTGGTCTGTTGGGAGGAGATGAAGATGGAGGCTAGTTCTGTTACTATGTAACCTGGGCCTCAGTCTTTCAATATGTAACAAAGAGATATTAATGCTCTATTAAGAGAGATGGGCAAAAATGTATCCACAAATGGGGATAAAAGTGGTAGGAAAAGAATGCATTTATCAAATACCTATTTAACTCGTATTTTGTGCCAGGCACTGTTCAAAGTGCTTTACAAATGTTATCTTGTTTACTCGCCATCACAACCCTAGGAGGACACTGAGGTACAGAGAGCGTACATCACCTGCTCAATGGCACACAGCTAGTCTGTGATAGATCTGGGTATGGACCTAGGCAACCTGGCTCAAGCCCATGCTTTTAACCACTGCACTTTTCGGCCTCAGCCAACAGAGGAGCCACTTCCATCAGGATGCTGGGGGTTGGGGGCTGGGGGTTGCCAGCTACAGCTCTGGAGAAATGCCACATCCTATTTCTACCTGTTTGCCTTCCCTCTTGCTTCTAGCTCCCAGACCTTCCATCCTGGGTTTGTGATTTCAGGTTCTGAGACAGGTGTAGGGGACCAGCAACAGAGCCTGGTGGTTAAGAGTACAGGCTCTAGGATGAGACAGATCTGGCTTCTGACCTGGCGACACTACCTCACCACCCTGGGCCTCAGTTCCTTCGTCTGTAAATGGGGATAATAATTCAATCATGTGGTTGTTTTGAGGATTAAACAAGATGATTTAGGTAAAGCTCTTAATACAGTTCAAGGTACAAATGGATTCTAAAAAAATTAGCTACTGTTATCAATAAAGTGTGGAATAAAAGGGGTTGGTTTAATGAAGGAGAACTGGTAAAAAGCAAAATAAAACAGAATTTAATATGCTAGAACCCCTCAGTCTGGATGGGCTTCTTGTCTAGACCTAAGGGCTTACAATGCTTTCAGGACTCTGCCACCGAGTGGCAGAGAATGTTTCCAAACTCTTCAAACAAACTGATCCATCTATAGCAGGCTGGGAGGTGGGGGCATGGGAGGGTGGTGCTATGCCAGGATGGGTCAGAAGTTCAGGGAAGAGAACTCTTATTGATCCACTACCAGGCAGGGTGCCAGGCTCTTTACCTGTACTATCTAGTTTGATGCCCACGAGTAATCTCGTAAGGAGATGGTAGTAAACATACTTTTTAACTGACACTAAGGTTCAGACAAGTTAAGTAACTTGTCAAGGTCGCACAGCTAAAGAATGGCAGAGCTGGAATTTGAACCCAGGTCTTCAAAACTGTTGTAATTGGAGGGAACTTGTAGGGTGTCCAAAAGGGGATTGTTAGCTACTCACCACCTGCCTTCTGCCTTGACACATCCCTACCCACCCACCCATAGGCCAAGACCCAACTGGGTGAGCCAAAAGCAGGCCCCAGCATGTGCCACCTGGGGCATGCCAGGGCC
Organism: Mesoplodon mirus; assembly: GCF_964341445.2. Classification (NCBI taxonomy): domain Eukaryota; kingdom Metazoa; phylum Chordata; class Mammalia; order Artiodactyla; family Ziphiidae; genus Mesoplodon; species Mesoplodon mirus. Next base: position 75,911,923 of record NC_138988.1, on the reverse strand, counting down.
TGGACCCTCTGGTACCCTGGAGGACAGTCATGCTGCCAGCACCCCACCCCCCAGCCCCCCACTGGAAGCCTGACAGACACTGTCACTCCCCTCCTCACATGTTCCTGGGAGGCAGGTCTGGGGGCCCCTCCTCAGGAGGGGCTAGGGCGGCCTCACTCTTCCTGGGCTGCTGCAGACCCAGGGAGAGGCTAGAGAGTAGTATTGGGTACAGAAGTCCTGGCCCTCCCGCCTGTGCGCCGCCCCCCCTCCAGGAAAGTGGAGTGCTGAGCGGCCAGACCTCCACCCAGGGGACCCAGGCAGGAAGCAGCACAGAGCCCCAAGGGCAGCCAGCCCCTCTGACCTCTCCTCTCCACTTCCCAAGCGTCCTCCTCTTCTGGGGAAGAAGGCGCCAAAGCTTTGGGACTGTCCTCCCTAGGTGGTCCAGCAGGCCAGGAGGGACAAAGCACACAGCCCCCCCTCCCCCCAACAGGGCCTTTGCCCCACTCCGGTTCCGAGTCCGAATCCTTTCCCCACCGCACCCTCCAACGCAGGCCCGGGCGGCTCATGAATGAACTGTACTGTGTGGGGCGCAAGGAGAGGACACACTCCCGGGGCCAGTCGCCTCCCCAGTCCTCCGACCAGTCCCCAGACGGACCGGGGGCAGCGGCCGGCCTCGCAAACCTTGCCCTTGCCGAAGCCCGAACCCCTGCCCCGGGCCGGCTTCTGGGGTACTCGGCCCCTGGAGCAGGAGAAAAGATAAAAGACACCGAGGACATTGGACTTGGAGACCCTGGAATTCAAAACTCGGGGGCGGGGGCGGCAGATTCCTCACAGCGGCGGCGGGCTGATGGGGCGCTGCTGGAACCGCGGAGGGGACGCGCACCTGGACCGGGCAGGTGGGAGAAGAGTGGCGCTAGGGGGCCGGGGGCGGGGGTCCCACCCGTCGGATCTCTCGAGGGGTGGGGACAGAGGTAGGTGTACCTCTGGACCCCCGGCAGGGGTTGGAGCACTCACATGATAGGCTCAGGACGGTGCGGGGTTGGGGGCAGCGCGCGGCACCACTGGTCCCGCGGGCCCGGGCACCTCTGGGTCCCGCAGGAGGTTGAAGGGAGGGGACGCGCAGCTGAGACCGGGGTTTTTCTTTGGGTGGTGGTGGGATCCTCAAAGAAAAGAGAGGGGGCTGGGGAAGGGTCTCGTACTCACCCCCAGGCGCAGACTCAGCTCCGGCTCGGAGCCCCGGGTTGGGGCGGGGCGGGGCTGGGGGAGGGGGAGGGGAGTCGCTGGGCGGCTGGAGCTCCGGGCTCCTGCGGCGGCCGCGGCAGTGTCTGGGGGAGGGGGAGCGGGAGGAGGGAGGGGGAGGATGAGGGGGCGGGGCCTCGCAGGTCCCTCCCCCCACGCCAGCACACGCAAGGAGCGGGCGCACTCTCAGATCACCGTCCGCCTAGCTGGGTCCGACGCGCAGGCGCAGGGCGAGAGGCCGCGTAGGGGGAAGGCGGCCTTGGGCCTGTGGGGGCCCGCGGCAGGATATTCCAGGGCGGCGAAGGCGGTATGGATGGGGGGGGGGCGGAGGGGACGTCACTCTCCTAACTCTCTGCTTCCTCTCTCCCTTGCTTCCCCGCAGGAGGGGTGGCGCGCACTCCGGGATGGGTGAGGAAGGGCCGGAGTGCGAGGATCGTGGGCCCTCTGGGGGTGGAGGGGCAGTGGGAGGGTCCCGACGGGGAACGAGGCCTCTGACCCGGACCCTCCTCCCTCCCATCCCCCAAGGGCGGCGAGGGCTCCGGTGGCCATTGCGACCCCGTGCCCCCGGCCCGCGCTCACCTGCCTTCCCGGGGACTGGGCGGTCTGCCGCTAGGTCTCCCGAGGTGGCCTCGGCCGGTCACTCTGGCGCGGCTCCTCGGGTTTGTCCACTTCTCTGTTTCTCCCTTTCCTTTCCCAACTTGGGTCTTGAGATGACTTTGTGACTCGTTTGCCAGGCGCTTCTGTGGTGTGGAGAGTGAGTCCACCGCTTTCACTGTCATGCCGATGAGTGGCTACCCTGGCTGAAGGGGTTTCCCTGGTTTCTCATTTCATCAGAGGCTGCACCTGCCAGGGATTAAGGCTGGAAGGAAGAGAGAGAGAGAGGGGAAGGAGAGAGGGAGGGAGGGAGTGTGTGTGTGTGTGTGTGTGTGTGTGTGTGTGTGTGTGTGTGCGCATAACTCCTGTATGTTACCCACAAAATAGATCACAGAGGCACACGGAATACCAAGTTTTCCATTTAATTGTGGGTTCCTGGAAGGCTCTCTTCCCTTCAGGCTTGATGGGGGATGGTCTGGGGACAGAAAGGAAGTATTGCTTTTCACGGTGGGCAGTAAATGAACTTTGCTACCCAAAGAGATTGATGGACTGAATTTATAAAGAGGTTAACAAATGGGCATATGACAGAGTCACCTCGGGTTACTAGGGAAAAGGTGGGAAGTTGGGAGATACTTGAACTTGGGCTGCTGGACAGAGGAAGGGCACTGCCTACCTGGGTGTGTCTGGTTCTTGTGGCTGATCAGTGTCTCTGCTGTCTGCTGGCTTTTTCAAGGGTTCATTAGTACCTTGTTTAATGCAGCTGTAAGGTTTTGATGCAGTTCAAACTGAATTCCCATTCAAAGTGAGTCTCATCGGTTAGTTGGAAATCAGTTTAGTGGATCATGGCCATCATTTAAGAAAAAATGAAGTAGAATAGAAAATATCAGAGAGCATTGTACTTAGGGTAAGTATTGTTTCTGGACACTTGCTTCAGGTATACACACGTGTGAGTGTGTGTGAGGGTATTAGGAGGTGTTATGCAATGCGTTTCTGTGTGTCACAGAAAAGTTCGAAACGTTGGTTTCCTGTGTTCTCCTGTTTGCTCTTGCCTTCATCAGCCTGCGTTTAGAGTCATTTAAAATTGTCCACGAGGATGCAGTTAGCACACCAGGGATATAGAATAAAGAACAGAGTGGGTCTCTTTTTTCAGGGAGGTTACTACGCTAGAAGACAGTTTACCCTTCACTCATGGAAATACGTACAATGGAAGAAGAAGGATTTTGTTGGGGTAGGAAGTAGGTTGCCTTCCTAAGAAGGCCAGAAAGGGAGGTGGGGTTAAGCTGTGTATGGTAGACTGCCTGGTGAGAGGAGTCTTTGTAGGTTTGAATTCTGGGAGCTGTTTTGGGTAGCAGCAAGACCTTTAGATGAAAAGGAATCTGTCCTATTTGTGTTGTTGTTTTTCCCTTTTATGGAATTGTCCATTTTGCCCTTAGAGCTTCTTGGATGTATATTTTCTATGGAAGTTTTTACACGTTGTGTTAATTTTATAGTTGTAAATCTGGTGTGATCCATTGCCAAGTAGCCCTTGTAATGGATATGTGGAAAATGGAAATGGGAGTCCAGAGTTACCTGGGTTTGGGACCCCTGAGGACCACTAGGAGGCACTTCTCATGTATTATTATCTTTTTTTTTTTTTTTGCTGTACGCGGGCCTCTCACTGCTGTGGCCTCTCCCGTTGCGGAGCACAGGCTCCGGACACACAGGCTCCGCGGCCATGGCTCGCGGGCCCAGCCGCTGCGCGGCATGTGGGATCTTCCGGGATAGGGGCACGAACCCGTGTCCCCTGCATCGGCAGGCGGACTCTCAACCACTGCGCCACCAGGGAAGCCCTATTATTATCTTTTTAATAATGCAGTTAGGCGTGTTAACATGTGGTGGATTCCAGATCTATTTCTGCCTGTGCCTAATTAGGGTCACCACATACTAACAGACAGAGAGAAGAGGAAACATTTCAGAAAGACCGAAATGAGAACTGAATGAAGTACACCGTGGAATCCATGAAGGAACAATGGCCAAAATGTTTTATTAGTGCCCCTGAATATGAAGGGTAAAAACCTTCCCTCGAGCCCATTTTTTAGGTGCTCTGTTGAGCACTGAACATAATTATTTAGAGTCTCCTCATCATCTAGAATCTTACATGATGCAAGAGTCCTTTGAAACCTGTCTTACCCCACCCCTGTCTTAGGGGATTATGACACCTGGACCCACATAAGATGGATTTTCCTATTGTTTTCGTTACTTGGATAGTTCTTATGGCCATGTGGGAACTTGGGAGGGTCTCAAAAATCAGGTTACAATTGATTCTTTTTAGAGGCCAGTGGTTTGTTCTGGTTCACCCTGGTGTGATTTTACATGTGTATTTAACAATGACAACCAGCTCGTGGGAGAGGGCTATGATTCAGATCCCAGAAATGTTGCTCTGGGTCAGGTAATATGCTCTCTTATTAAGAAAAGTGCCAGGTAGCTTATTATTCACCAGTGAAACACAACTCAGAGTGAGAAAGTCTCCTTGTCGAAAACTTAAAAAAAAAAATCATCTGTGTCTTTAGAAAAGAGGAGTACTTTTCCTAGTCTACTTTAAGCTGAAAAACACTTTCAGGACTGAGTGATTTTAAAGAGACATCCATAGTGCTGCCCTGAGAATCAGGGAGTGAGACTCTTCTCCCTGGTCAGAATCTGGGAAACAAACTGCTTATGCTGCAGACCTGGGCCCTACTGGTTAATTCAGAGAGGGGTTCTCCCACTTGAAAAACCATCCCTTACGTGAGTGAAGCTAAAACACGTTCATTTCCTTGCCTCTTTGCTCTTACCAATGACCCTTGCTTGACAGAGTCACTGAGGCCTGGAGTAGTGGATTCCAAGGAAACAGACTTGGCAGGAGAGGAGGGGAGGAGGGGTGGAGGAGATACCCTTTTTTTGGGCTTTTCATCCCACCCCCATCCCCCTGCCTGCCCACCTGACATCTCTATAAACCTGGCTCCTTGCCACTAGCTTGGTAGAGGTACTAATAGGAAAGAAACATGTACATGATTAAGTAGAATTCACCTTTGCCTTGTGCAGTTTTTCTGAGTTAGACCATACCAAGAATGTTATAAACTTATTTCTGGAACTATAGGTGTTTGCACACCTGTGAGGTGGGGATGGCAGGGGAGCAAAGCTAGAAATCGGTAAGATCTACACATTGAAAAGCCAACTTGAATAATGGAGAACTGTCAGATATTTTTAAGAACCACGATTTTAAATCTGTAACAAGGTTGAGCAAACAAATATACAGGTAAATAAACACGCATAGTTAACCAACAGATAGAGACAAGAACCCTGCAAACGTTTTTTCCTTTGTGAACCAGATTGAGAACTGGGGTCCTCACTGGTAGCCATGGTAGACACAGCCCATGGTGCTAATGAGGGATTGCTATTGCTTCTCGATAGTAACGCTGTGAACACTCACACCTTTGCATTGGTCCCAGGCTGTGCTGTTTGTGGTACAGATATCTATTGAAAAGACAGCTTTTTAATTCCCGAGTTTCAAAAGATTATGTGGCAGCTTTAAGAGAGGAGAAAGAATACTTGCACTGTGTGGGGCGTTTTTGTTTCTGTGAAGTTTCTTAGTGGTTAAAGCAGCACCTTAGCTGGGCAAGTATTGTGCAGGGTGTAGTAGAAACAGCCTTCTACCCTTCCCTTCCTAGGACAAGCCGACAGGTCGCTTAGCAACTCTGACTTAATTTCTTCACCTGCGAAATGGCACTTAACTCTATTGAACCTTCAGAACTGTTCAAAATCCTTAGGAATCAACCCTCGCCAAACTGTTGCTCTGTTATTTATCTTTCTGTTTCCACTGGGTGCTCAAGAATGAAATCAACCAAGAAAGTGATCTGTGTGAAAGTACTTTGAGAACTATAACATGTATACTTACGTGAGGTTAAAAAAACTCACAAAAGATGTTTTAAAAAAAAAAAATTCACGAAACTTCCTGAAAGAGAATCCTTCCGGGACAAATCAGTAATGAGTATTTAAGCAACAAACAAGAGTACTTTTTGGTCCAGAATGATTGGGGCGAAACCTGCAGGAGATGGGAAGGGCTGTCAGCATGACAGGGCAGAGGGTCCAGGGAGTTCCCTTTTGTTTTTTGTTTCCTCGAAGCTGCCAGGCCTCTGCTTTTTCCTGCTTTAATTAAGAAGGACATTTATATCCTTACACTAGGCAGAGTTTGTCCGTTTTGTGGCTGGGCTTTGCACTTGATTTCTCCTAGTGTTTCTTTTCACTTCTGTCACTTACTAACAGAATCTCCTTTAAACACTCTTTTGCAGTTGGGCTGAACTTTTTGTTTTGTCTCTTTTCTTTAGAACCTGTTTCTCTTGAAAGGCCTTTAAAATTTATGAAATGTGCCAGGCACCTAAAGATGGAAATTGTTCAGGTAGAAACAATGTATAAATATATGTGGATCTGTGATACTAAGTTCAACATTTTGCTGATTCCTAAAGTTCAAGTAATGGTACTTTCTCACTTTTCACAAAGCATCAGGCTTTTTCTGTCTGCTTTTCTAGTTAAGTCTCTATGTATTACAATTAGCTAAAAATGAGCTCTCAGTGTCTAGGAAGCTCCCCCAAGTTATTGAGAGCCTGGGTGAAGGGCACAAGAAAGACCACCAACCCACCAACGTGGAGCCTCTCTGGAGCTGGAGGATGAATTGCAATTGCAGATAAATTTGGTACATTTAACAGATACTCACTGAGCTCCATTTGTGTGCCAGGCACTGTTCTAGGTCCGGAGCGTGCAGCACTGGACGGGGCAGGCACGGTCCCTGCTCTCACGGAGCAGTGTTCTTCCAATGGGACCTATGAGGTGCTGCCAAGTGAAAAACTCACCTGTGTGTCCCTAAAATCTACAGTCCTCCCTGGCCTCCAGAACTGAAGGGAGATCTGGAAGTTAAACTAAGATTTGAAGGAAGCACGGCTCTTGGATTGTATTAAGTAATTCCTCTCCCTGTCCCTCTCTCACTCTCTCTTGCCTTCCCCATCCCCCCACCCCCAGAGGTTATGATTCACACTCTGAACCTGGATGGCAGTACTAGTACCGACCAGGAAGTGGCATGAAAAGCCGTCTCTGGCGCCGAAGTCTTCCGAATACCTGGCCTCCTCTGAGTGAGAGGAGAGGAGGAAGTCTCACTGGAGTTGGCTTCCTGTGCAAACACAGGACTCAGAATAACATTGCTTGTGAGACAAAGCACTCTATACAGACTGATTTGAAGTGAATCAGGGCCTCTGTCTCCAGGATGGATTTATCCTAGGAAATAACGTCAAGGTCAGTCAGTTGCTTGGAAATAAATTGCAGCCCTCGTTACTCTTACCTGATGTGAGCCAGTTGTTTAGTGGTGCGATGGTGTTTTTGCACAGTGGGCGGTGTAAGCACCAGACCCAGGAGATGATTCCACGGGCCTGTAGACGTAGCATGAGCTAATCCCCTCATGACCAGCACCATGGTTCTCCTAAAGCACGTTTGCATGTGATGTGTGCTGGTTCCCGACATACAGATGAGGTCTCTACAGTGTCTGGATTTCCCTGTGTCGAGCCGTGGGTGGGGGAATCTGTCTTTCTGTTGGCTACCTCATTTATTTTATTCAACACGTATTTACTGTACTCACACTCTGTCAGGACCTGCTGGGATCTTTTGCTGGGGTGACAGCGGAGGGGACCACAGATTTTTTTGTATACAAATATACAAGTATATTTGCTTCTTTTAGCTTTCAAGTTCATAGGAATGCTTACTGCTGTCCATTTGATGTCTTTAAGTCCTTTGGGTCTGGAGGTCACTATCAGATCCACCAAAGAGCTAGTGAAAAGTCTTTGAATTTGGTCTTTACTTGTGAACATGGAGGTGCTCCCTGCAGCCGTGAATGTATTACTTTTGTGTTTGAGGGTAGTACAGGTAATCCGGAGTCTGTGTGATTCCTGAGTTCCTATAGTGAGTTCAGATGCCATGTTGTCAAGATCTCTGTGGTTTCTGTGGATAGTGAGTAGCAAGAACTAGAATGTTAAGGGCTATCAGCCTTATCTCCAAAAAAAAAAAAAAAAAATCCAGATTTATTCCATGTCTGAGTTTGGATAGTGAAAATTGGAACAGTGAGAGTTCCTTTGGCACAGGACGCCCGGATGTCCTTGGTGTGCAGGAGGGGTGACAGCTGATGCTGTAGCCTTACACAGAGCTGCTCACAGGAGGTGTGTTTGGGGCCAGGGCAGTTTGGTTGGGCAGAGAGGGACCCAGGTTGTGGTGGTGGCTTCTCAGCAAGGCACAGAGAGGGGGCCTGGGTGTGGTTTGTGCACAGGCTGCCCTGTAGATTTTAGGGAGGTTCCTTGAATGGTGGGGTTTGTTATGCCCAAGTTGGGAAAGTTCTGGGAAGCCTCCAGGCACTTCTGCACTTCTTGGACTCACATAAATGCTCTGGAGGAAGCGATGCAGTGTGAAGAGGCTGGATATTGCAATTCTCAGGAGAAGGAATGTGGGTGGCGCTGGACTAACCTTGAGGGTTCTGTGGAGGAGCCGAGGAGCCTCTTTTCTCCCAGGGGGTGAGAGTAGGGGCCCGCCAGCATCAGATGGGAAGGCTTGGCTGAGATTGGACGTAACTGCAGCCTGGACCAGAAGGACTGCTTTTCAGAGCTACTTTTTTTATTCCTTTTTTTAAAAGCCAATTTTCCATTATTGCTCAGAGTGTGCAGCTCTTCTTGCCACCTACACTTCAAATTGTATTCAAAACCTAAATTGGATGAAAGTGAATGACTTTAACCTGGTGTTTGTCTACATTTCAGTTGATTCAGCAAGCACTGAGTTAGGTCTGAGTAAAATGTTCATGTGACATCAGTATTCTTGATAGAACAAGGATGATCTAACAGTTGGAAAAATATTAATATTTAAGTTAAAGTTACCATGTTAACTCTGCTGATTCAGAGGGTGGGTTCAGGAAGCCGACTACTGGAGTTCAGATTTCAGCTTTGTCACTCCTAACTGTGCGACTTGGGCAGATTATCTAACCTCTCTGGGCCTCATTTCCTCCTGTATAAAATGGGGCTAATAATAGTTTCCATTTCGTAGTTTTTGTGAGGCTTAAATGAGATGATAATGTAAAGCACTTAGACACATTATAACTAGTCGATACATTTTCATAAAGAAAGCAAGCAGAAAAAGACCAGGTGACCGTCAAAGCTGCTTCTCACCCTGAGCTCCTGTGTGAAGTGGGCTTTGTACGGCAGAGTGAGGCCATAGGGGGTGGAGGGAAGACCCTTGGACCTAAGCTGAGTCCACTTCTGGTTCTGCTTCTGCCCTTGGCTAGTTATGGGGCTTTATGCAAGTCCCTTCCTCTCTCTGTATCTCAGTTTCCTAATCTTCGAAACGGGACGTGATGTGATGACGATGATGATGGAGGGGGCTAATAGGTATTGAGTGCGTATTGAGTGCGGGCATCACGCTCTGTGCTTTGCGTGGCTTACCTCACGACTGTCTTGTGAGTAGGTGTTACAGGTAGGGAAACCCCGTGTGACAGATGGGGAAGCCGAAGCTCATAGTTCCTTCTCCAGGGCTACCAAGCTGTGAAGGTAAAGCTGGCCTCATCTGATAGTCTTTGATTCTGTGTGTCAGATGTTAGTAGTTCTGTAAGCAGGCCGCCTTCTTTTGCATATGTTTCTGATCATATTTACATTTTGGCCAACGCTTCCTGGGTTGTCTTAAGGAAAACAATGGCGAATAAGTTTGAGGTTTGAGGCTAAATTGTAGTTAATAAGCATTTCTGGAGTGTTTAGGTATTTCTGTGAAAGTAAATAGTGAGTTTTCCCCCACCATTATTAAATAAAATCTTATCTAAGGTGCTTTGAACTTATGCAAGGCAAAGCTGTGTGTAAATACTACAGTGGTAGAGGCTTTCTCAGCAGAGCTCTCGAATGAGGCCCTCTGTAGCCAAACATGTGGGTGGAAAACAGGCATGTCTTGCAGCTGGAATTACCAGCTGGCTGTAGGTTTTTCTTAAATATTCCCCTCACTGGTGCCCAGGTGTTTCAGGAACCTGGCGATGGCCATATAGGTTGGTGCTAGGGAGCACAGGGTTGAGGTTCTGCAAGCTGCAGTCACCAGTGTTGGGCTGGCGTTTGCTCTTCTGTCTCCAGCTTGCTCTCCCAAAGCCCACTTGCAGCTGCAGTGTGGGGTAGGTAGTTTTTCTTTTTCTTTCTTTCTTTCTTTTTTTTTTTTTTTTAACTGGGGTATAGTTGCTTTACAATATTGTGTTAGTTTCTGCTGTACAGCGAGTAGGTAGTTTTTCTGTGTTACGTTGTCATTTGGGAGACCGACCCAAATAGAGGCCTTGGTCAGTGACTTGGCAAGGGCATCCTTTGGCACTACTTTGCTAACCTTGAGCTGTCCAGGTGTTCTGGCTTTTACATTTGGGGGAAAGGTGATGTGGTGACAGACAACCTGGGCAGCTGCTCAGATAATCTACTTTCCACCAGGGAGTAAAAGTTCTGGTTTCAAGAGGCACACGAGTGTCAACAAGGGGCCAGTGTGCAGGTTTTCCTCTGTGGAGGATGTGGGAAGTGCTTCCTGCCTGGGTGTGTCCCAGAGGATTCGTGCTGTGGAGGTGATATAATTATGAAGGCATCCTCTGTGCTGTTGTGTAAGCTACAGCGAGAACTGTGGTGGGCCATTCCAGTTCTCTGACCCCAGTTAGAATATGAATCAGCAAAATTGTGGCTGGAGTTCCATCTAATCATCTGCGTATCTTTTAACCACTAAGATATATATTTAGTGACTAATGATCTTGTGCTCAAAGTGCCATCTCCCACACAAGTCCCCAAAAGTCTTAAAAACAAAAACAAAAACACCAAACACCAAAAACTACTGGCTCTGAGTGTGGACATTGACTTAGAAATACATCCTTTTCCCCTCTTTTTCCCTGCAGGATTTGCCATCTTGGGACCCCATGGCTTTCTTTACTGGGCTCTGGGGCCCCTTCGCCCACGTGAGCAGAGCGCTGAGCCAACGCTGTTTCAGGTAACTTTTCCTATTAAGTTCTGAAAGCTGTGTCTTTAAGTAAGCCTCCCATCAGGGTGGGGTATTGGTGACTAGAGTGGGAGTGGAAACTCAGGGAGGTAGGCTTGGGGTCAGGGAAATCTAAAGGCAGAGATGGAACTGGGGTTTGGTCAGGCCAGGTGAGGGGGATAGGTAAGGAGGCGATATTGCTGTTGAGGACGGGATTGGGAATGGATATGGAGAATGATGAAACCTCCATCCTTGCCAGACTCTTATAGTGAATCTGATGTCTCTCAACCCTATCATTCCTCCAGTGCATTAAAACCTTCTCTTTTAAGAAAATGTATATATATACATTTTATATACACTTTATATATATACACACACACATATACACATATATATTCTCTATATATACATATATGTGTATATATAAATATATACTCTATATGCATATATATGTATATATTTACACATATACTCTAAATACATATATATGCATATATACACATTTTATATATATATAAAGTATATATCTGTATACTTTATATATATATGAGTATATATACTCATTCTTAGTCACATTGCTATACACCTGAAACTAACAGAATGTTGTAAATCAGCTATAATGCTTCATTTTAAAAAAACATATAAATAAAAGGGGGGAAAACCCTTCTCTCTTAAAAATGGAATATATATATATATATATATATTTTTTAAATCACATACTTATTACCATAAACTCAAGCATGATGGAAGTTTGACAACCTCTCCCCTCCCCGTTTAGATGCTAAGCCAGGGCGGAGAGCACAGGTTGCATTCCTGTTGGCAAACATGCCTTTTGGCCCTGTTCGTGCACTCATTCCGCAAGTGTTTACTGAGCCCTGTGCCCAGGGTTGGTCATAGAGAGATGAATAAGAATTGCTTCCTGCCCTGGAAGAGTTCTCACAGTTGGCCACGGGAGCAAAGTTGGAAACAAATAACTCTAAGAAAATGTGACCAGTATAATAATAGAGGCTTGTACACTTCTTTGGAAGGCCTGAGGCAGGGGCTGCTAACGGAGGAGGAGGGTAGCAGCTGCCTTCCCAGAAGGCACATGGGGGCAGGTCCTGTCCAGGCCCCCAGGGAGGGCCAAGAGGCTGGGCACGCTTGGAGAGCTCCAGGGATTCCCGGCCGTCGGGGCTCAGAGTGAATGTGTGAGTGGCAGGATAGAGGACCTAAGAGGGCAGGTACGTAGAGGCCAGGTTGTTGACAGTGTATACAGTGGGGAACCACTGACCAGTCCTGAGCAGGGGAGTGGCCTCCGTTTTATATTCTAAAAAGAGCTCTTGGTTGGCAGAGTGAGGTGCGCAGGGAGCTGGTTAGGACACCAGCGTAATAGTCTTGGTGTAAGAGAGTGAGCTGCTGGATGGAGGAAGTGTCGACGGGGGTGGAGGGAAAGGACAGAGGTGTTTAGGACTGGTGTCAGTAGAACGGGGTAGCCAGTGTATGGTGATGGAGAGAGGTTTATGGCTCAGGAGCTGAATTTTCTGGAGAAGCCATCATCTAGGCAGGAAACACAGCAGTGGGAGGAGGTTTGCAGGGGGAGGCAATGAAGTCACTGTAGGACCTACTGAGTTTGCAGCATCTGTAGGACACATGAGGAGTTAGAGTGGAAATATAGGACCGAAAGATAGGAGAGAAGTGGGGCTGGAGATGGAATTTACTAGCTGGAAACAATGGGGATAGAGAACCTTGCCCAGGGTAGGCATGTGGAATGACAGAAGAGGATGCCGGGTCACCCGGGAGAACACCAGCACTAGGGTCCTAGTGGCAGCAAACTAGAATTCCCACTGTCATCAGATGGCTTAATAATAGCTTTTTTGCCTTTAATAGGTACTCTTTATAGTGGGGAAAAATACATTAAAACAAAAGATTGTTACCTTGACTTATTTTCAGTTTCTGCTATGTTGTGTCAAAGGACTCCCTTAGCAGACATACTCACTTGTACCTTCTGTTTCTCAGCAACATGTAGATGGGACACTTGGTAGTCAGTGTGTTCCGGGGGAGCAGGTTTTGCAGGCTAGGCAGTGGGCGAGGCCTGGCCCATAAGGTATTCCCTTAATCCTCAGAGGCTTTTTGGAAACCAAAGGCTTTAAATTAAGTCTGCTGTGCAGTTTGTTGTAACAGAATATCAGGTCCTCTTTAAAACCCATCCAGATCGAGGTCCTGACCCGGCAGCAGAAGCCGTGAAGAACTGTGAGGGCACTGCCTTGGGCACAGAGAAGGCTTCCCAGTCACCGCCTCTGTCAGGGCCCTGCTAACGTGCACGCTGCCAAGCCTGGTCTGGCAGAGGCCTCTGCGCCCTGACCAGCAGAGATGCAGACCTCAGACTCTTTTCCTCTTCTGCCAGCACCACTGGGAGCCTTGGTGCCATTCAGAAGATGACGCGGGTGCGTGTGGTGGACAACAGTGCCCTGGGAAACACCCCGTACCATCGCCCTCCTCGCTGCATCCACGTCTATAACAAGAACGGGGTGGGCAAAGTGGGCGACCGGATCCTGCTGGCCATCAAGGGGCAGAAGAAAAAGGCGCTTATTGTGGGGCATCGTATGCCCGGTCCCAGGATGACCCCCAGGTTCGACTCTAACAACGTGGTCCTCATCGAGGACAACGGGAACCCTGTGGGGACCCGAATCAAGACACCCATCCCCACCAGCCTACGCCAGAGGGAAGGCGAGTTTTCCAAGGTTCTGGCCATTGCCCAGAACTTTGTGTGAGCAGAGCCCAGGCGCCGGCTGCCTGGGGGCTCATGGATGGAGCCGTTCTGAGAGCCGTGCCTCTGCTGAGAGGGAGCCTGGGGCGCAGTGTGCTGTGAGAAAATAAATGTTTTCCTGTACGTTTCTTCCTGAGCTTTCTGGGTGTGGCCATGGGGTCAACGGTACTGAAACAGTTAAAAGGTCCCACGTGAGATGGTGGTCTTTGCCTGCAGTAGCCTGTGAACTCACCCAGGATTATCAGACTCTGGAAAACTGGGGTACAAGCCAAATGCCAGTTTGTAGATATGCAATGGAATATCACTTTCTAGCCAGGCAAACTGTTTATTTGCCTTCCAGAGTGTCATCTTTCTGTGTCAGAGGGCCGGAGGTGCTAAATGGGTATGAAGGTGACTGGGTTGCTGGGTTAGCGTGAATGGAGCCGGGAGACCGTTTCCTCCAGCACAGCGTGGCCTCCAGCCTCTGAGAGAACCCGCACCGTGATCCTTCCTCCACCATGGGGTGCCCTCTGCTAGGCACCGGCTGCTTCTCTGTGCCCAGAGCAGACAGCTTCCTGCCTTGACTCCTGGGGAAGTGCACTAGCTCCGGTGTTTGCAGAGCACCAAATCGTGGGCCTGTGCAGGGGATTCAGTGACAGTTTACCTCCCATTTGTTTGTTGGTCTCCTTGGGGAGGTTCTGGGGCCACTCCCTTAGTCTCTTTAAATGGAATCTCATCAACTTATTTCTAAAGTCACTCTTTTATTCATTCAAACTGTCCTGGGCACTTCTCATTAAACATTCCAGTGGCCTCTGAGAGGCAGAGTGGCATGATGATTAAGAACACACGCTCTGTAGCCAGACTGCCTGGGTTCCAATCCTGACTCCACCACTTACACGTAATGCCTTTGGGCAGGTTATTTTGCTTCTTACACCTTCTGTTTCCTCACCTGTAAAACGGGGATATGATAATGGTACCTGCTTGTTACGGTGGATGTAAGAAATGAGTTCGTGCCTATGAGTACCTGGCGATAATAAGCACTTGATAGACATCAGCTGTTTTCTGTCATCATTGCTCTGCGGCTGCCAGCGCTGGGAAAGAGAGGTGAGGATAAGTACATGTCCGTGCTCTCCTGGGCAAATTGACACAGATCACCTAATGACTCCAACACATGCAGATCCCCAAGTGTAACAAGTGCCTTCGTTGGAGAGGTTAGACTTTTTCCGTGGGACAGGAGGCGGCTTCCCTGAGAAAAGGTTGCATCGGCTGCCTTTTGAAGAATGAATAGGTATTGTGATAGAATAGTGGCTACCTGGGGGAGTGGGGAAGAGCATAGACCACAAAGGTCACAAGGGAAACTTATGCGTGTTGGAAATGTTCTAAATCTAGATCTGGGTGGGAGTCACGTGAATGTATACATCTAAATAATTACTGAGCTATATACTTCAGTGCACTGTACTTTACACCTTAGTAAAAATAAATGGACAGGCATTAGCCAGGTGATAGAGGAGGGGAAAGTGTTCCAGGCAGAGGGAAGAGCATATGCAAAAACCCTGTGGCAGAAGGGAATGGGGTGAGTCCCAGGGACTCAAAGGAAAAGCCGATGTGGCTGGAGCAGGGCGAGCAGGAGGGACTGTGCTGTGGGATGGGGCTGGAGAGGCAGGGCCAGCCAAGCCTGGGAAGCCTTCCTTATCCTGAGGGCGTTGGGACGCTGTTGGAGGGTATTCAGCAAGGAGGGTCAGGGTGGTGGTGGGGGAGATATGGTTGGATTGACTGTGGAGTGGGGCCGAGGGAGTCCAGAGTGGACGAATGTAGGCTTTGCATCATGATGACCTGCTGGCCTAGGGCGGTGGTGGAGGGGAGCAGAAGCCTTTAGCGGGTGCAGTTGACTGGGCTTGGCAATGCGTTAGGATGGTGGGGAAGGGCCAAGAATGTGTCTCAGGTGTCCAGCTTCCACGCCTGGATGGTTGGTCTTGCAGAACACCAAGCTGGGTGCTCTGGGAGAGGCCCGAGGGTGGGGGAGGACGAGCAGCTGAATGGCGTCTGAATGGAGGCACCTCTGAGATGTCCAAGAGGTGTCAAGTAGGTAGCTGGATGTAAATAGTCTCTTAAATTGGAATAGCACTCAGTGTCTATTTTGAAAGCATTTATGTGTACGTGCATTCTTGGTATTCCTCACAGTCCCTTCGGTCTGGCGGCCACTGGTCCCGTGTTTTACATGAGGACACTGAGTTTCAGGGCTAACGTGGCTGTTCTGGCTGTTCTCAAAGCCAGATCCTATGACTCCACGCAGGGGTCTTCCCACAATGTCCGGGGGTCTTACTTTTGTGGTTGATGAGTCCTTGCCATCTTGAGCTGATTCTCACTAGCTGTGAGTCTAGAGGATAATAACCTGGTTTTCCCGAATTCAGTGGGTACACTTGGAGCCTCACCAGCTCAGCCTTGACTGCTGGGAAGCGAAGGCTCTTCGTTTTCCATCTTCCTGGTCGGGGCGTGCACCGCTCTCCAGGGCTGCTCTGATTAAAGGCTGATTCAAGGTGCCTCTGGGTGTTTTAGGGGCTAGCAGCCCTCTCCACTGGGCCCTCTGGAAGGGCCGGCGGACTCTGGCTGACCTGCTCTGCTTCAGCAGCTGACGCTGGCCACGGAGGAGGAATCGTCTGCACCGGGGCCTGCTTTGCGGGGGTGGGGGGAGTGTCTCCCCAGCTGCAGCAGCTGCTACTCAGCAAGTTCTTAATTCTTCTGCTTTCTGGGCTGCTTCCCGAAGGCTGGGGGAGGAAGAGACCCCTGTCCTGAGGGAAAGGAAGGGCGGGATTGCCATTCTCAGCCTGGCCCCACCTGCTCAGGGCATGGCCTTTGCTCTGACCAGGGCAGCTTGACCAAAGCTGCCCTCTAGCTTTGAAGGGCACTCGCTGTCTAGGGTCGGGCTCACTTCTTCCCCTGCCCTTAGTCAGCAGAACGTGCGTCCATCCTCTCACGGGTCTACAGGGCACCAGCTGCCCCGCTCCAGCCCCGCTCCTGCCTCCCTCCTGTGGAGGTTTGCGGGAGTCTTTCAAATGACTGTCCTGCCATCCCCCCTCAGCTCAGGTCTTCCATGGGCTTAAACACTCTTCCCAAGGTGTTCTGTGCTGACCGCTGGAAGGCTGTGGTTTCCAGGGGCTGGGGGCCAGAGACCGCTCCCCGACCGTGACGCAGGCCCTGGCAGCACACAGCCCAGAATAGCCTCAGCTCTGCTGCTTTCCCAGCTGCCCTATCACTTTGCAAACTGGAATCTAATTTGCTGTCCACCCTCCCCGCCCCAGTCTCTCAGTCAGTACCGCTTTCTTTGCTCATGAAATATTTATAATCACAGATTATGTTTCCCTATGAGTATAAACTTGCTTTTGTTTTTTTTCCCTTCTATGCCCTTAAGACAAGTCAAAGAGCCTCATCTCTCTGGGTTCATAGACCTCATCCAAGCGTCTGCTGCAGCGGCCGGCTCCACCCACAGGTTGACTCCCTCTGCTGCCCCACTGCTGAAGAAACGTGGAAAGCTGTACATTGGGGGTTGTGGTTGGGAGACCTGGGTTCCAGTTGGGCCTGTGCTAACTAGCCATGTGACCCTGGGCGAGTCACCGCCTGGGGAGCTGGGGAGCTCACCCCTTGGGGGCTTGGTGCCTCCACTGGTGGGCATGCCTCTAGGGTCACCAGGCATGGCTCTGACTGCACCCTTGCCCCAGCGACCTTGGAGGGTGTGCCCCTGGCTGCAGATGGGGACCTGGCCGAAGAATGCAGGGCTCACCCTGTCACCATCAGTACTCCTGGAAAAGTAGCCAGAAGCCAACCACCTCCCATCTGGGTGGCGAGGCTGCAGCAGCGCTCGCATAGCAGGCAGTTCCCTCCTGAAACCCACAAGCCCAGCCCCGCTTTAGTGAGGTGCCGCGTGGGGGCAGAAGGGGGGGTGCCCCCTGGTGGGCAGGATGCCCCAGAGGCCTGGTTCCTGCACAATCAGAGTGAGGAGGAGGCCCCGCGGGGCATGGCTGGGCCTCAGCTGGGCACAGCCTCCTTAGCTTCCCTGCTCCATCCTCCCATTGCCTTTCTTGGCCGCTTGTTCTCTCTTGTTCTTTCTCAGTTGCTGAGAATTCTTGTTTTTGACGAAAATTGCACGATATTGGAATCAAATGCTTACCTGAAATTCAAATCTGTCCCAGCAGCTGCATTTCTTTCCTTCCCCTAGTCTTGTGATTCAATCTTTTAACAAAAAATTTCAGGATTTCATTTTATTCTTTCCCACCTGGAGGATGGACCACAGTTCACTTCCCCTCAGTATTTTGGACACTTGCTGAATTGTTTTGCCAAATATTAGGTAATTTTCCAAATTAGGTGGACTTTCTAAGCTCAAAGTGAAAATGAGTTTGCTTCTCAATTTTCAGCATCAAGCCAGTTTCATTATGACTTTTTAAAGCCAGTGGTTTCCAGCCAGATTCGGTGATAACCTGTTGTCACCTGCTTGATATCATGACAGGCTATCTTGTAAGACATACCACAAGCTTTTTCTTTCTTTTTTTTGGCTGCGCTGGGTCTTCGTTGCTGCGCGTGGGCTTTCTCTAGTTGCGGTGAGCAGGGGCTACTCCTTGTCGTGGTGCGCGGGCTTCTCATTGCGATGGCTTCTCTTGTTGCGGAGCGTGGGCTCTAGGCACGCAGGCTTTAGTAGTTGTGGCACGAGGGCTCAGTAGTTGCGGTGTGTGGGCTCTGGAGTGCGGGCTCAGTAGTTGTGGCACATGGACTTAGTTGCCCCACGGCATGTGGGATCTTCCCGGACCAGGGATCGAACCCATGTCCCCCTGCACTGGCAGGAGGATTTTTAACCACTGGACCACCAGGGAAGTCCGTGCTTTTTCTTTTTTAAATGAAAATGAATTTAAACTTATTTTGAGAATTTCATAAGAACCCTTGAATAATTGGGATACCCCTGGATATTATGAAACTGCTTGGCAGTTGATTTTAGGCCAAATATTTATATGGCAAATAGATGCAGCTCTTGGTCAATCGAGACTGATGATCTGGTGTGGGATCAGAGCCATCCTGCCCTCTCCCTGCTCTGGGCTCCCTGGTGATTTGTACCACCTCCTAGGGCTGGAAGAGGAGAGAAAGAGAGAACTTCTCTCCCAGTGCTGGCCTTTTCAAGGGATTCCATGCCTGGCCTCCCATGGTTTCCCGGACTGGGAGTGGGCGGTACTGACCCATCCCCATGGGCTAACCCAGTGCCCTTCCCGGCTGGCACAGAGCAGAGGTTTCGTTTGTTCATATACCTCACTGGCACTGTCCTTACCCAGTTACGTTAACTCATCGGTTTGCTGCTAGCTCTGGTTAAAGGTTCGCTAGGGAAGAAGAATGAAACCCTTGCTTCAAAAGAGATTTTAGAGTTGTCTGTGGATTTCGGTTCTCCAGGCTAGGTCCCTACAATAGACAAACGATTAAGAATTACTTACATGGTTCTCCATTTATTTGCTGCAGATCTGCTGTCCCATAGGCTTCCCTTTGTAATTAATTAAATTGCTTTCTAGTAGGTAACTGCTTTCAGAGAGACAGTCCACCGATACATATTTTTTCTTTTGTAAAATAAAAAAATTAATTTTAGTCTTACCTGTTCCCTTTGTTTATAAGATATATTTATGGTTTTAAAAAGTCTGGTGCTGAAGCACTTAGGGAGTGAAGTATCATGATATCTGCAAGAAATTACCAATTGATACATCTAAATGAGGAGTATTTGGAGATTATATTATTTTTTCAACTTTTCAAAGGTCTGACATTTTCAACATATTACTAATAAAAGTAATAAAAAGGAATGACTGCTTTTTTAAAAATAAATTCTGGGAGGAGGAATCAAGATGGCAGAATAGAAGGATGTGGCTCTCACCTCCTCCCACAAAAAACAATTCTGATGATAAAACCAAACCTGTGTGTGAAACGTGTTTGCATTGGCCGGGGCCCTGGCTGGCCCCCAGAGCTGTGGCTGTGCACTGGCTGATGGGGACGGGACAGTTCAGGCAGCAGGAGCCAGGGCTGCCAAGTCCACTCACTGCTGCCCACGCACCA
Organism: Mesoplodon mirus; assembly: GCF_964341445.2. Lineage (NCBI taxonomy): Eukaryota > Metazoa > Chordata > Mammalia > Artiodactyla > Ziphiidae > Mesoplodon > Mesoplodon mirus. Next base: position 75,892,293 of record NC_138988.1, on the reverse strand, counting down.
GCTTCTGACCTGGCCGTTCTCACCACCCTCCCCACTTCCGGGCCAGGGCTTGGGTTGTATTCTATAGGAACGTGGCTATATTATTTCTTTTAACTCTGTGTTCCCAGCACCTGGCACATAGTAGGTGTGCGGTTAATGTCAAACTAATAGATTTCCTCTGTTCAAGTCTGTGTTGCGCTTTTCAAGGTGAGGAGAACTTTGCGCTTCCTAAGTAACACTGTTAGTCGATGTGTACTTTGTTTTGGGGAAGGTATAGGGTACCTCTCTCGCCAAGGGCATGTCATAGCTAACCCACCTGTGGCTTGAGTTCATTTCAAAACAAAACTGGGGGTTTTGTCTCACCCATGTGGTTTGAACCTTTCACTATGACTGTGTAGACTTGGGGGCTGAGGAGCCCCCCGAATTCCACAGAGGAAAGTAGCAGATTCAATCAGACCTTGGGTTTTCTGGTGCCTAGTCCTGTTCTTTTCCACAGCATCACTGAGCACTTCCTTTCACCACTGAGTTTCAAAACATGATAAAAAAAAAAGAATAAAAAATAAAAACATGAGGAACTTTCTGAAAAATACATTTGGATGGGGCCATATGTACCCAGCCGGTAGGGGTAGGAAGCAGCATTGCTTGTGAGCAGCTGGCAGGATCGGGGCTCCCTGGTGAGCATATTTCCCAAGGTGTGGTGACCAGGCTGTTGGCTGTGCAGCGGTGATGGGATTGGGAGGAAGCAGGTTTGTGATGCTGTGTCTGAAACCTCCCCTCTGACCCTTTAGGTCCCCCACTGGGTCCGAGGGCTTCAGAGCACCTCACAGCCTTCTGCTGATTAGCAAGGTGCTTCCTCACTGGGGTCCTTGTGGTCTCTGAACACTGCTGTGAGCAAACCTCTACCTTTGCAGAGCCCTTTCGCTGTACAGGTGCCCCCATCTTTGTGATCTCACCTCATGCCTACTGCTAAGGCTTCCTCCAGCTGGGTGGTAGGTAGGGCTGAGGTCCCCCTGAAAACTGAGTAAGTGTGCAGTGGAATTGAGCCCAGTGTTCTTATTACTCTGTGCTTGCTATGACTGGTACCCAGCCCCCCCGCCAGACACAGTGCTTTTCACACCTCTTTATAACTGATAATCCCCATGGGCTCCGGAACAGTGTCCATCCTGTTCATGGCTGTCTCCCCCATGCTCAGTAAATGCACAAAAAATATTGAGAGCCCCAGTAAGTTAATGACCCCCCAAAATGTGCTCTTTGACCCCTAGGACCTGCTCTTTGCACAATGCCCTAAAAACAATACAACATTGGAGAATAAGACCTACAACCTGCCCAGTGGTGTCATCAAGTTAATGACCCCCAGCACATGCTCTGCGCACACACAAAAACAATCATTTATGGAAAGGTGACATTTCAAAGTGAAAGACCCTCATTGTACTGAGACCTGAAATAATTTTTCCAAAGTGTCATGACAGTCCTGGCCTCACCATGTAGGGACAAGAAAACTCCTGTGCCCAACCTGGAGGAGGAGCCGATGATGTCTATTCAAGAAAGATATAGAAGGTCTTCTCCCCCTCCCCTGTCTTCCTCTGATTATGAAAATGTAACCCACTAAAGTAGTCGGGGCAGCGCAATGCTTGCCTGCCTGCTTGAAAGCCTCACCAGCATCCTATTCTAATAAATCACTTCTTACCTATCAAAAAAATATTGAGAGCTCAAAGGTTAAAATTTGGATTCTCAATTTAGGAGTCTGTACAGATGTCTAGTATAGGAGTCAGCAGAAATTGACATTTATGGTATATCTCCAAGGACCGGTGCTGGGTAGCGTTGCAGATCTGCATGTAGATCCTTACCCCGTGGACTTCACCCACGCTGGCGAGATGCCCAGCGTTTCCTGTTCATAGGCTGTCTTCCCATGCCAAGTCTGGACTGATAACCCTGTTAAACTGGAATTCACGTTTGTGTCCAAAGAATCAGTGTGTGCTTCCTTGGAGAAAACCCATGATGAGGTGTGGCTTTTGGCCATGCCTTGGGTATCTCTTACCAGGACTAGCCAGGCATGAACAAGGAGCCTTTAACTGCAATTTGGTTTCTAACCTTTCCAAACGTAAACTACTTTAGTCTATTCCTAAACTTGCTTTCAGGCACACAAAAAATTTTAATACCTTCAGATGTTCAGGCAACAATAAAAAAGATAGTTATGAAGCACCTTATAAGGCCATAGTTTCTACGGGCTGCCGAGGGCAGCAGTCCCTTCAGGCAGGTGGATGTCTGTGGGATGGATGGGAGGGGGAAGATGAACAGCTCAATCCTTGGCTCAAGTTCATTGGGTTAAATGATGTCCTTGGAAGCAGTCAGCAGTCCTCAGGCTTAGGCAGGGGACAGAAAGAAAGGGAGTAGGAGGAGAAAAGAAAGCGGTGCACGTGATGGAAAATGACAATGTGTCACCATAAATCGGCCTCAGTGTTCATCAGTGCCCAGGCTGCCTGTTGCTTCTTTTTGACAAAGCTTTTCCATCTTTCTTTGTCTTATTTCCTCCACTCTCCCTACCCAGAGGGTTGTAGAATAAACAAGTTTACTAATGGATTAATGTTGAATATTTTACTCTTTTTTTGTGTGTGTGTGGTACGCGGGCCTCTCACTGTTGTGGCCTCTCCTGTTGCGGAGCACAGGCTCCAGACGCACAGGCTCAGCGGCCATGGCTCACGGGCCCAGCCGCTCCGCAGCATGTGGGATCTTCCTGAACCGGGGCACAAACCCGTGTCCCCTGCATCGGCAGGCGGACTCTCAACCACTGCGCCACCAGGGAAGCCCAAATTTTTTACTCTTCACCATGTTTAGGAAAAAAGAAAGCTGTTCAAAGGATAAGGCAATGGTTTTCCACGGGAGACACTTGGCAGTGTCTGGAGACTTGGTTTTCACAACTGGGGGTGGCATCTAGTGCCTAGAGACCAGGGACGCTGCTAGACATGTTACAGTGTACAGGACAGCCTCCACGACAAAGAACCACCAGCCCCGAGTGGAGATGGTGCCAAGGGTGAGAAACCCTGGTGTGTGAGACTCGGTGGGACCTCTTGTGTGTAAGGGGACAGAGGACACCTGGGAGTCACTGTAAACCGTTGATTCCTAAGTAACAGTGTAGAATTATAGGAATGGAACCCACACTGGAACCCTTGCAACTCTGCACTTGGCTGCTATTTATCTGCCCATTGCCCTGACTTGAGCCTTAGAGGTAGAGCAGGTGATGGAGAATCTAGAAGGCTGTGGCTTGCCAAAGGGTTGAAAAATAGAGTCAAGGCCATCAGAGCACTGGGGCATCTGGCTCACAGAGTGCAGATAGTGGGACGCGGTCCACATGAGAGGCTCTGGGCTGGGGGTCGAGGTCAGCAGCTTGTGGGCTTGCCTTGGTGAGTCACTTTTCCCAAAACTTTGGCTTCTGCCCCTGCTCATTCTCCATGACTGTCCTGGCAGTGGCACCAGCAGCCTTCCTACCTTACAAATCTCACAACTTTGAGGTCACTTTTGGGTTTGTCCTGCTGTTCCCTGTCCATTTTTAGTTTTCACAAAGTGCTACCCATTCTCTTACAGCACAGTGGTCCTCCTCGTCCATCCCAGGGCCCCAAACCAGTCTGGGCATGCTGCTGCCTAGTCACTGTCACAATCCAGCCATGCACCAGAGGCAGCTCTCAGTGTAGAAATCTCATCTCTTCATCCATCATCCCATCTAGAGGCCTGGGGTTTGTAGCGCATGGTAGTAGGAGCAGAAAAGAAACACCATTGTATTGAGAAAGCAATGTATTGGGGGCTTACTTTGTGCCACTGTTGTACCAGGCGCTTTACACTTTCTGTTCCAAGTAGTCTCTACGGTGACACTGCGGTCACTGTGCCTGGGGTATGTTGCCCTGTCTCACTGTGCAGCTCTCGGCACCCAGTCCTTAGTGGGTTCCCAGATGGAGAGCGTGGGTCCTTCCCCACCCCCAGGAAAAGCTGTCTCTGCTTCTCCAAACCCATCCCTCAGCTGGAAAACCCAGGCCAAGGCAGCCCTGCAGAGGCCAGACTCTGCTCGCCCATCCCTTCAGCGTGAAGTGTGGTTTATCCCTCCCAGAAACCGCACCTCACTTTGTCTCTCCAGCCCCGTCCACTGGACCCCTGCCTTTCCATCAGCACACGCCCCGCTGAGCCCACAGCTCTGGCTGTGCATGTCTTTCACTCAGAATGTCCTTTTCTCCTGGAGTGGAGGCCAGTCAGCCTATGGAGCCCTGATCAGACGTCTCAGCAGTGAAGTTCTGATCTCACATTTGTTGCCTGGGGCTTGACATCTTAACTTGCTCCTCAGAGTCCCTCTTGCCCCTTTCCACCCTGCTCCGTGCCCACGAAGCTGACCTGCATGACGGACCAGGGGCTCCCTCGCCCTCTGATTTCCAGCTGGGTTTGGCCAGTTGCGGCACCAGCAGGAACTCAAAGGACCAGAGGAAAGAGAGGGTTTGGGGTCTTTGGCACCGTCACCCCTGCTTTCTCCCTGCAGGGCTGGCCACAACCCTCAGGCATATGTCACAGCTTCTCATGGCAGCTCTCCTTCCGGGGGCATTGGCCACAGCCTGTGGTCCACTGCCCTGGTCCACACCTTTGTAAATATCACTTTGTCAAACCCTCCTCAAATGATCTTTTTTCTTTTTAATAAACTTATTTACTTATTTTTGGCTGCATTGGGTCCTTGTTGCTGCGTGCGGGCTTTCTCTAGTTGCGGCGAGCAGGGGCTACTCCTTGCTGCGGTGCGCGGGCCTCTCACCGTGGTGGCCTCTCCCGTTGCGGAGCACGGGCCCAAGGCGTGTGGGCTTCAGTAGTTGCGGCACGTGGGCTCAGCAGCTGTGGCTCGCGGGCTCCAGAGCACAGGCTCAGCAGTTGGGGCACACGGGCCTAGTTGCTCCATGGCACGTGGGATCCTCCCGGACCAGAGATCGAACCCGTGTCCCCTGCATTGGCAGAGGGACTCCCAACCACTGTGCCACCAGGGAAGTCCCTCAAATGATCTTAATAGAATGTGCACCTCTGTCTGCTTGGACCCTGCCCCATGCAAACACTTACTGTTTGTCCCCAGATGGACAAAGTATGGTTCCTGCCCTGGAGAAGCTCCCGGGAGGTGGCAAGATGTGTTCATTGTACGGTAAGTGCCACGCAGCCATTAGCCTGGGAGATTCAGAGAGGCTTCCTGGGGGGATCTCTAGATGCTGGATGGTTGGTCAGAGTTAGCCAAGCAACAGTCTTTCATCCGAGCACCTTTCATCCCAGCCGGAGCCAGAAGTGTGATACCCAGTAGGGTGTACAGGGACCTGCCAGCAGTTTGGGGGCCCTAGAGGGCAGCAGTGAGTGTGGAGGCGGGCGGGCCCAGCCAGGAGCCCAGACTTAGACCTGTCACTGCCCTGCTTTACACGGCCAGGGCCTCCTCGCCCCAGATGTGCATTATCAAGATGGCCCGGTGCTATGCAGAGGACCCCTCTAAGGGAGGGTGCAAGGGGCCGGCTGGGCAGCAGGAACCGTAAGTTCAAGAGATGATAAGAAAAAAAAAAAAAAAAAGATGATAAGAACACCAGGCCAGGGCAGGGATGGCGGATGGCAGTCAAGATCTATTTGGGGGGTGGGGGGGAATAGGCGTTTAGCAGGCTGGGGGAGCATGGCATAGAGGAGTCATGTTGGGAGACAGGACAGGGGTCCAGAAATTCAGGTTAGCACAACCAAGCTATTTGGGATAGGTCTGTATTCAGAGGAACTGCGTGGTGGGGTGGGAAGCAGTGAAAGAGGGTGAAGAGGGTGGGTGGGGAGGGAGCAGCCGCTTGGGGGTGAGATGCTCGGCCAGCTCAGGGGTGACTTGTGGTGGCCTGAGCTGGGTGGGCGGGGGGAGATGGCTGCGACATCCCTGGTCCAGCTGGGGCAGACCACCCTGGGGTCCATGGCATGGCCTGGTCAGACTGCCGTGTGACCCCAGCCGTGGGGCTTGCTACCCTCCACTGACCTGTGCCCCTTCTCGGCCCTGCCCTTACATTCGGAGCCACTCCTCCTCTGAGCCACATCCTTGAAATAAAGGCATCCAAGCATCCTGCACCTTGAGTCTTACGGCTGCTGGGCCACCCGACTGTCAAGCTGCCCCAAGGGGGGATGGGCAGCATCCCGTGAATGTCTGGAGGTGGGAGGAGACGAGGGAGCCTTCTAGGTCTCCCAGCTGGGGTGGGGGGCACTGCAGGGCTCCTCAGGGAGTCCGGGGTCCTGGCAGAGGAGAGGAGAGGAGCAAGGGAGATATCTTCTGGTTGTCGAGCTGCCAGTGTTGGGGGACAGTGGGCTACACTCAACACAAGGTCAGGGGAGAGAACAGGGTGGGAGATTTCAGAGGCATCAGGATATACGTGGTACTTCAGACCATGAGGTCACAAGGAGAGAGGGAGGGGGGAGCAGTGAGCCAAGGGCAGAACTTGGGGCCACACTGATGCTTGGGCGGCAGGTGGAGGAGGAGGCGGCTGGGCAGGAGATCTGGAAGAAACGGCCAGGGAGGGAGGAGGCCGACTGGGGAGTGGAGGCCAGGAGGCCAGGGGGGCGAGGTTTGAGGAGGAAGTGGTCGATCTGGTCACATGTCACCGGGCCCTTAGCAGTGAGGTCTGTAGAGGGACGGGGAAATGACCACACAGCTGTCACTGGTGCAGAGCTGGGTCAGGGGCAGCCCACGGTGGGGTGAGGAGGGGATGGGGTCGGGGACTTCTTCAAGAGGAGAGGGGGGCTGTAGCTAGAGGGTGACCGAAGGAGCTTTTTAGGATGGAGAGACCTGAGCAACTCTTTGTAGACACATGGGTTCTCCCCTGGCTTTGAGGGGTCTTTGGTAAGAAGATATTAGCAAGGTGAGTACCAAGAGGTTGACGTTAGCCGCATGAGAAGACCCACGAGCTTGGTGTGTGTTTCACTCTGAAGGCCTCCAGTGACGCCCAGACCAGTGGAAACCGACCTCCACCCCTCACAGGAGAGTGGAACAAAACTGCCTGGTGGAGGGTGGGGCTCTGGGTGAAGACCCCAAGAGGGACAGATTTGGGGGTTCATCTGACTTAGGTTGAAAGATGATTTGATGAGGAGAGCAAGCAATCATTTGGTGCCGTCCCCTGGCCTCTGCATCCCTGATTACCCGGTGATCATTCAGCGGTGTCTTTGTGCCCTTCAGATGCTGTGGGTGTTGCCTAGGGGCCAGAGCAACAGCGAGCACATTGAGGACCACTCCCTGTCGGCCAGCCCGGCTTCTAATCGCTTCATGCGCTGATAGCTCATCTTCCCAGGGCCCTAGGAGGTAGGGTCCGTCGATCTTTCTGGGTTTTGCCCTGTGCTACAGATGCGGGAGCTGAAGCTTGGATTGGAGGATTACCTGGTACCTGTCTGAGGTGCCAGGGCCAGGAACTGGTGGCGCTGGGGTGTTCAGCCTCTGCAATGCTGCTGGAGGGGAGGGCTGGGGGTCTGATGGACAGAGGCCCTGGGGGAGGGTGGAGTGGTGGGGGGGCGGGATGCCTGGCGCAGGTGATTTCATTCTCTCTTCACAGTAACCCCACCAAGCAGGTATTACTCACCTGACTTTGTAAAGTGGAAACTGAGGCTCAGGTGTTACTTAGTTGCCCACAACAAGGGCTGGAGCCAGAATTTTTGACGTAGATCTGGCTCTAAAGGTCCTCTCAGCACTAGATGGAATCCTTGTTGGCAAAACCGCTGGGAGGGAATAGGCTTTATGCCGCCTGCCCTGTCCATGTGAGCACATGACCGTGGTGTTACGTAAAGGCACAAAAGTTAGCATGGGACAGCACTTTTTAGCTTTTATAAGGCCCTTTGGAAACCTCAAGACGAGTGAGGGTTATGGACCCTCTCCCCAGAATAGTCCACATACGCAGATAACTCTGGGTGAGATTTCAGGGGTTCGAGGCCCCCCCCCGAGGCCTCCACTGGCTACCAGGTTGAGAACTCCCATGACACATGTCGTTAGCAGTGTGACAGATGAGAAGCGGTGACTCTCCACACCCTTCACGGGACACGTCACAGTGCACAAGAACGTTTGTATGTGGACGGGCATTTCAGCTTCATTTTTCTTTGTTTTGGCTGCACCGCTCGGCTCGTGGGATCCTAGTCCCTGACCAGGGATTGAACCCATGCCCCCTGCAGTGCAAGCGCGATTCCTAACCACTGGACCGCCAAGGAATTCCCTCAGCCTCATTTTTCATCGTGAGAGCTGTGAGCAGCCTGAATGGACATCAGTAGTGGGTGCTTCTGGAAGCAAAGCCCATCCTTGCCATGGAATAGCACACGACAGTTCCAAGGAAGGATGGTATAGCTCTAAACAGGTGCAGCTCCCCAAGACATATTGTTGACTGGGAAAAAGCATGTCCAAGAGTGATATGTACACATACATCATTTATGTAAACTCAAACGAAAACACTCAACAATATTACTTATTTCCTTCACATGTAGAAAAATGCATGGAAAATGGACTTGAATGATATCCAGGATGCTGCTAATAGCGGGGTTCTGTGGGGAGAGTAGAAGGTCCTGGGCCCAGGTGACACAGCCCTATCTATACTGTTTTAATGTTTTTATAAGGGCAATATACCCCTGTTTTATGTGTATACTTAAAACTAATTATCAAATGCAGCACACACACTGGGTATATGGGGGAAGGAGGGCAGGAGGGAGGGATTCTGAAGGAGGTGGGGTGGGGTAGGGGAAAAACGTTTATGTCAGACATCCCTGTATTCCAGTCTTGACCTTGGCAATTACCTGCCAGTGACCTTGGGCAAGTCACTTTAACTCTCCAACTTCTGTGAAATGGGGATGATAATGTCTGCCTTCCAGGGCTCTCATGAAGATGAAGTAGGATAAAGAACTCTTAGCACATAGTAGGTGCTCAATGAATCATAGCCATTATTGTTTTCTAAATTTCAGCCCCCCAAATATTCGAGCTCTGACTAGGTGACAGTTGGGTTAAGGGCTTCGGGACCATAACTGGTTCAATCAGAGGTGACTTCTTGGAGGAGGAGGAGTTACAGCTACTTGAGTGTGTGGGAATCAGGGCATCAGTGAGTCAGAGAGGGGGCTGTGTGCAGCGGCCAGGAGGGGTCATATCTGTGTGCCCATTATCAGTAATGATATTACTATCTCCATATTACAGACAAAGATACTTGGAGAGTCTAAATAAGTTGCCTATAGACACATAGCTAGGAAGTGTAGAACTGATCACACGGAAGGGATGGGCTGATGCAGAGAACTCAGGAAAATGCAGAAAACTGGGGTAGTTCTGTGGGAGAGGAAAGTGGGAGCGAATGGGCCTTGGCACCAGAAAGACTCCTGAAGACAGGGATGGGGCCGTGTCATGGGCCAGCATGATCTTGGTGAGGGCTCGGTAGAGGCAGGCAGAGCAGGCCTAGGGGGACAGCGGGACCTCAGGTCTTACAATCACAAGGCACTCTTTTATTTTTGTTTTCCATTTTTTTGTTTTTTTTTTTGTGGCCATGCCACGAGGCTTGTGGGATATTAGTTCCCTGACCAGGAATCGAACCCTGGCCCTCAGCAGTGAAAGCACAGAGTCCTAACCACTGGACCGCCAGGGAATTCCACAAGGTGCTCTTCACAGAGGCCACCCACCAGCAGCCTTCCAACTGCCCTAAGGCCCAAGTAGAAAGGATTTGGGGCAGCCCACAGGGAGGATGCCAGGCTGCGTGGTCCTGGGAGGCCGAGAGACTTTTCCCAGGAACCTTCCAAGAAATGGGTGAGTTGAAAGCTGGCTGGCGGTGCTGCATTAAATGAAGTCAACACATACCCTGTGACCCGACAATTCTGCTCCCTAGGCAGGGCCACAGGGAGTGTCATGCACAAGGACGCTCATGCAGGATTGTTGAGGGGTGTTGGAGGGGACGTGGGTGCCCGTCACCCTCAGAGTGGGTAAATAGATGTGGAGGACACCTGCCATTGCAATATGGATGGGTTTAAAAACTACGGTGCTGAGTGAACAAAGTGAGAATATATACAATGTATTAAGTATGAAACTAGAAAATACAGGCTCAGGTTTTCACAAGAACACACACACAAATGGTTGGCTGTGGGGTGGGGGTGAGGAATGGGGATAAAAGTGAGAGAAATACAGAGGGCGTGCATAGTGAAAAATTCAGCCCCGCTGCAGGTGAGAAGAACGGCCCAGCAGTCAAACCTGTATTTCTGTGTGCATCGCGCCACCTAGTGGGCACAGGGCTGCCACCACCCTGGCCACAGGACATCCTGGGGGGTTGGGGTGTGGGTGCTACCTGGCTGGGCACTGGAGCAGAGGGGACAGGGAGGGCTGGCTGGGGTTGGTTGTGGGCCTGGCTTCCCGGTCCAGGGTGGGGAGGGTTCAGACAGGCTTGCCCTGCTCCCAGGGGGGCCTTCCCACGTCAGGTGAGATACAGGTAGATAGTTCCTGAGGCCCAGATGCCACCTCGCCACACACAGCCCTTGCTCCTGGCAGGAATGGGAGCATCTGTCAGGATCATCATGAAAGCAACGAGGAGAGAGGAGAGAGAGTGTAGCTGGGCTGAAGACCCAGCGCAGGGGAGAATCGATAAGCACAGACAATTCCTTGGGCAGGTCCCTTGTGCCTCAGTTTCCCTTCTTTGGAGCACAGTTGTATCTACCTTGTAGGGATGTTGTGTGGATGAAATGAGTAAAAATGCAACAACAGGCCCCTCTCAGAGTGAGGGCTGTTAAGTGTTAAGCTGGTATCTGTATCTGAGGGTCACCCAACCCTGTGAAGCTGGCACCCCATCCTTCATGCTCCCCAGAGAGTAGGGGCTGGGGGCTCTGAGGGAAGATGATGGGCCTGGGGGCCGTAGGGGCATGAACAGAAAGCCCTGGGGAATTCCCTGGCGGTCCAGCGGTTAGGACTTGTCATTTTCAGTGCTGGGGCCCGGGTTCGATCCTTGGTCAGGGAATTGGGATCCTGCAAGCTGCATGGTCAAAAAAAAAAAAAAAAAAAAGAAGAGAAAGCCCTGGGCTGATGGGGGTCACTGACAGCAGGGCCTGGGGCTCTTGGCTAGGAATGGACTATGGACCTAGACCAGGCCTGGAGTGAAGCAGGGTGGGGACCCAGGCTGTGCTACCCCATTCTTGGGGTCTGCAAAAATACCTCTCTATCTACTGCCTGAGCTCCCCTTTCTCCACATACCCACCAGCCAGGTTGTGGAGGTTCTGTGTGATCAGCATCAATATGGCCACGTGGCGGGGGAGCGGGGACCAGCAGTCCTGTTGTCTCTGGGGTGAGAGGGGCCCTGCCCTGCCCCCCACCTCCCTCTGCAGTTCACACTTCCCTCCTTTTTCCCTCTCTCCTGTCTACCAGCCCCTGTCCCCTCATTAATTTCAGCCGTCCCTTCCCCCATCCCTCTCCTGGCTCCTGTACCAGAATCATCTTCCTAAAGACAGAACAGCTTAGCCTGTTCAAGAACCTTCCTTGGCTTCTCATTGCCTGTGAGTCAATTCGGGCATCCTCGGTGGCTTTTGTGGTCCCTTATAATCCAGCTCCCAACGCCTTCTCACACTGCGGCTGCTATGCTCCACAAACCAACTGCCCTCAAACATGCCGTGTGCTCTTTGTTTTGAATGCTCCTTCTCCTACTTCTCCACCTGGTACAGTCCTCCTCACTTTAAAAAAAATTTTTTTTTTTAAATTTTACTTTGGCTGTACTGCGTGGCTTGCAGGATCTCAGTTCCCCAACCAGGGATTGAACCTGGGGCCACAGCAGTTAAAGCACTGAATCCCAACCACTAGACCACCAGTGAACTCCCCAAAGTCCTCCTCACTCTCAAAGGCCTGGTTCAGTGGTCAGTTCCTCCACAAAGACATCCCCGGCAAACCGGCCACCCCAAAGCCCCTGTCATTAAATCTGTTGTCATTAATCATATACCAGTCATGGAACAGCCAGCCTAGTTCTGCTAGTGGGTAGAGGAAAGAAAACGTAGGGGCTTTGACGTCAGATTGGGAATCTCAACTTGGCCACTCACCAGCTGTGTGACTTTGGCCAAGGTAGTTAACCTCTCTGAGTCTTGGGTTTTGTATCTGCTAAATGGGGATAAAGCTCTTATTACACAACCCAAATTCCTCACCACAGCCTGTAAGGCCTTGCCTGTCCTGTCTCTTTCCTCTCTCCCCGTGGCTCCCCACACTCCAACCATACCGGGCCCCCTGCTCTTCCTTGAACTCACCAAGTCCTTTCCTGCCCCCTGGCCTTTGCACCTGCTGCTCTCTACCTAGAACATTCTCCCTTCTCATCCTCCTCCACTTCATCTCCAGTGTCACCTCCTCAGAGAAGCCCTGTGCAACCACCCTCGAAATCGCCACACCCCGTTCTGCTTTGTCTCACGTTCTGTTTATTTTCTTCTAGGGTTTACCCCAATCTGTAATTTTCCGACTTTTTGACTTGGTTGTCAGCTTTGTTAGGCTGGGGCTCTTGTCTCTGGGATTATGGGAAATGAACAGACTTGCTAAGTGTCACTCCTGGCCTCGCCTCTTCCCCCGGTTGCTCACGGGGAGCCCCTCAGGGCAGGTGTGTGTCTCACTCATGTTTGCCTTCTTAGCACCCAGCACTGTGCCCGGCCCAGAGCGGACACGTAGTCTGTGTTTGCTGCCTGCCCATCCTTGTTCTTGGCCCCTGTTTTCCCTTCACAGCTCCTCGTGGCCCCTGATGGTTTCTAATGTGTCTCAGGTTGAGCCTGGCACCTCCCAGAATGAGAATGTCCCGGGCAGGCCCCAGGTCTCTGCCATTTACTTTGCTTCCAAGTCAAACACAGGATTTTATTTTATTTTATTTTATTTTTTTATTTTTTTGCGGTACGCGGACCTTTCACTGTTGTGGCCTCTCCCGTCGCGGAGCACAGGCTCCGGACGCGCAGGCCCAGCGGCCATGGCTCACGGGCCCAGCCGCTCCGCGGCATGTGGGATCTTCCCGGACCGGGGCATGAACCCTCGTCCCCTGCATCGGCAAGCGGACTCTCAACCACTGCACCACCAGGGAAGCCCAGGATTTTATTTTTATTATTTATTTATTTATTTATTTATTTATTTATTTATTTATTTAGTGGTACGCGGGCCTCTCACTGTTGTGGCCTTTCCCATTGCGGAGCACAGGCTCCGGATGCGCAGGCTCAGCGGCCATGGCTCACGGGCCCAGCCGCTCCGCAGCATGTGGGATCTTCCCGGACCAGGGCATGAACCCGTGTCCCCTGCATCGGCAGGCGGACTCTCAACCACTGCGCCACCAGGGAAGCCCCCTATTTTTTATTTTTATAAATTTATTTATTTTATTTATTTATTTTTGGCTGCATTGGGTCTTTGTTGTGGCCTTCACTAATTGTGGCGAGCGGGGGCTACTCTTGGTTGCGGTGCTTGGGCTTCTCTTTGTGGTAGCTTCTCTCATTGCGGAACATGGGCTCTAGGCACGTGGGCTTCAGTAGTTGTGGTTCGCGGGCTCTAGAGCACAGTCTCAGTAGTTGTGGTGCACGGGTTTAGTTGCTCCGCGGCATGTGGGATCTTCCTGGACCAGGGCCCAAACCTGTGTCCCCTGCATTGGCAGGTGGATTCTTAACCACTGTGCCACCAGGGAAGTCCCCAAACACAGGATTTTAAATGGTGAGTTTGGGTCTCATTTCTGACTGGAGTTTTAGAGGCCTTGGGTGGTAGGACAGTGACCTAGAATGGTCTGGTCTAACCTGAGGGACTTGGAGAGGGCAGGAGGTCCCAGTGATGCCTACCAGCTCCTCATGGGTCGGGGAGCTTGGGCTGTGAGTTGCCCAGGCTGAGTGGGGTCCACACAGTCTAATGAAGCCTCATTTGGCTCACAGGCAAATTGGTCCCTGAACATGGCTTGTCCTTTCTTAAGCTGAACCAGAGGCCTGGTAAAGGGGACAGTGCCATGGTTCTGTGTTACCCACTCCACTGCTGGAGGATGGCCTCTGGCACCAGGAAGCAGAAACCAGTCTGTTGGTATCCAAAGGCTGGCCCTCGGGGCTGTGGCACCCAGCCTGAAATCAGTGTGCTGCTGTGGGGATGCGGGGGAGGGGCTGGAGAGAGCCACCCAGGCGGGGACAGAACTCAGGGCCCTGCCCTCTACCCACCCACTGAGCTAGTGAGGTGGGATTCACCCCCTGCTGGATGAGGGAGACTTGCGGGGGAGTGTGGGTGGGTAGAGAAAGCCATACTCCTTGGATTTGAGGATTTAAAATAAAATTTCAAAATCATTTTGGGAACTGATGTAAGGGCTGCTGGCATCTTATTTTGTTAAGTAAAGACGTAAGAATAATTTAAAAAATTATTTTCTTATTATTACATCCTAAAAAAAAAGAACATTTTAATACCAAAAAAGAGAAATAAGAATAGTCTTTCCCCAGAAAGATTGATAGGCATTCTTATGCTGACATTTTGAGCTGTGGGCAGATAAGAACCTGGTCAGGGATCAGCTCTTAAGAATTGTTGGCTTAGGGGACTTCCCTGGTGGCACAGTGGTTAAGAATCCGCCTGCCAGTGCAGGGGACACGGGTTCGAGCCCTGGTCCGGGAAGATCCCACATGCCGCGGAGCAACTAAGCCCGTGCACCGCAACTACTGAGCCTGAACTTTAGAGCCTGTGAGCCACAGCTACTGAGTCCACGCTCCACAACTACTGAAGCCCGCACGCCTAGAGCCCACGCTCTGCAACAAGAGAAGCCACCGCAATGAGAAGCCCACGCACCGCAACTAAGAGTAGACCCCACTCGCCGCAACTAGAGAAAGCCCACGCACAGCAGCGAAGACCCAACGCAGCCAAAAGTAAATAAATAAAAATAAATAAATTAATTTTTTAAAAAAAGGAATTCTTGGCTTAGGGATTTGGGGGTATGTATGTGTGTGTGTGTAAGCTTGTGTGAGTGTGTGTGTGTGTGTGTGTGTGTGTGTAGGATAGAGGTGTGAAAGCAGGTAGCTACCTAAGTGGTGTGATTGGAGGGAAAAGGGAGTGCTTCCCGCAACCCAAATATTTGTTGGATGAATCCAGAAAGTCTGCACTTCTCTCTATCACTTAGACTTTCTGTGGATTAACTAGTTTTCTCTTTGAAAGTGCAAATATCCCATGGGCAGGGTCCCTCGGGGTAGCTGGACAAGTGCTGGGTGTGTGGACGACCTCCAGGACCGTGTTTGTCCAGGTGACATATGGTTGGGATAAATGTCATGGGCACATGTAGGGACAGGAGACGGAGGAAAGGGGCAGGCTTGCTGAGCCCTCACTGTGTGTCAGGCACTATCCCCTGGGCTTTCCCATGTGTGTCAACTCACTGAATTCTCCTAACAACATGGAGAGCGTCTTCTTCTTCTGTCCATTTTCTAGATGAGAAAACTGAAGCCCAGAAAGGACACAGGGTGTGTCCAAGGTCACACAACCTGTGCTGGAGCCAGCGTTTATGTCCACGTCTATCTGAACTCAAGCCTGGAGCTGTTATTTCTCTAGCAGGCCAAGGCCCAGAAATGTTTAAAAACCACTTGAGGGGAATTCCCTGGTGGTCCAGTGGTTAGGACTCTGTGCTTCCACCACCGGGGGCACGGGTTTGATCTGTGGTTGGGGAACTAAGATCCCACATGCCGCGTGGCGTGGCCAAACAAACAAACAAAAAGCAAAAACACTTGGGTCCCATATCTGTGTCAGCACAGTGTCCAGCAGACTTGTTTGTTATTTGTTCTGTCCATACTGAAACACCATGGCTGAGCGTGTTGGCCGATCCCAGGCCTGTGAAGGGAAGGGACAAGAACTGGTCTGGTCCAGGCTCTGTCTTTCAGTCACTTCTTTTTTAACTTAAAAAAAACTGTGGTAAAATGCATATAACATAAAATTTACCATTTTAACCACCTAAAAGTGTACAGCTTGATTCACTGAAGTGTACTGAATTCAGTAGCATTTAGTACGTTCCAGGGTTGTGCAACCCTCCCCACTATGTAGTTCTGCACCCATTGGGTGGTCACCCCCTATTGCTCTTCCCCCAGCCCCTGGCAACCACTGATCTGCTTTCTGTCTCTATGAATTTGCCTATTCTGGACATTTCATATAAACAGAATCACACAATATGTGACCTTTTAAAAAAATATATTTATTTAACCTATTTATTTTTGGCTGCATTGGGTCTTCATTGCAGTGTGAGGGCTTCTCATTGCTGTGGCTTCTCTTGTTGCGGAGCACGGGCTCTAGGTGCGCGGGCTTCAGTAGTTGTAGCACGTGGGCTCAGTAGTTGCGGCTCACGGGCTCTAGAGTGCAGGCTCAGTAGTTGTGGTGCATGAGCTTAGTTGCTCCGTGGCATGTGGGGTCTTCCTGGACCAGGGCTTGAACCCATGTCCCCTGCATTGGCCAGCAGATTCTTAACCACTTAGCCACCAGGGAAGCCCCCAGTACATGGCCTTTTGTGACTGGCGTAGCAGGTGACTCAGCATGATGTTTTCAAGGTTCATCCACGTTGTAGCAGGAATCAGAACGTCATTCCTTTTTATGGCTGAATAATATTCCACTGCATGGATAGACCACATTTTGTTTATCTATTTATCAGCTGATGGACACTTAGGTTGTTCCTACCTTTTAGCTATTGTGAATAGGGCTGCTATGAATATTCGTGTCCAAGTTTTTGTCTGAACACCTGTTCTCAATATTTTTTGGTCCTTACTAGGAGTGGAATTGTTGGGTCATATGGTAATTCTATGTTTAACTTCCTGAGGAGCAGCCAAACTGTTTTCCACAGCAGCTGCCACATTATACATTCTTACCAGCAGTGTATGAGGGTTCCAATTTCTCCACCTCCTTGCCAACACTTGTCATTTTCCTTTTTATAGCTGTCCTAGTGGGTGTGAAATGGTATCTCATTGTGGGTTTTGTTTGCATTTTCCTAATGACTAATGACATTAATCACCTTTACTGTTAACTCCTTGGGGTCCCTCACTCACTCCATGCCTGTTTTCTCATGTCCAAATCAGGATACACCTAAGGAGGATGTGAGGATGAAATGAGTGAACCAGGCAAAGAACTTAGCATCCATGTCAGGCATATAGTAGGGGCTCCTAGACCACCTCAGGCAGCCCCAGGCCTGCCCTTGCTCTGTGAGGGGAGACGCTGGCTGCTCGGGGGACCCTCCTGGCTCTGACCAGCTGGGACTCTGGAATAAGTCAGAGCTGCTCCCCTCTGCCTTGACCACCCAGGACCCTACAGGGAACCATGACCCTTCAAGGCTGGGTCGGGGCTCATTTCCATTCAACCCAGAAGACAGTTATGGAGTTTAGCAGATCCCCTGGGACCCCTTTTCCATTTCCGAGCACCCCCTGCCCTCTGTGAGTTTTCCCTTCTTTGCGAGCTCTCTGCAGACTGCCTTCAGCTTCTGGAGCAACAGAAGTGCCTGGAAGCTCATCCCCCCAAGGTGACCCTTAGCCAATGACTGGGATGTGGGGGAGGGAAGACCCAGCTCCCTTGCCTGGCATGGGGACAACCTTCACTCCAAAGTCCCCCATGTGGGACAGACTGAAGGTGTCCTCTGCACCCTTATTGGCCTCTTCCTCTCCCCTCCTGCTTCCCCAGTCCATCTCATGTCCCCTGGGAGCATTCCCTTAGGAAATTGGAATCCCCTCTCTGGATCTGCTTTTGGAAAATTCAGCTTAAGACATGGAGCATCTACTGTGTGCCAAGCCCTTTGGAAAATGCCGAGATCGACAAAGATCAGCAAGATGCAGTTCCTTCCCCAGTGGAGCCCACAGCTTGCTTGGGGCTGGTGTTGACAGCATTAGCAACGCTGGCAGCCAGTGTTGTGTACCTACTATGTGCCAGGCACCGAGCTGAGTGTTTTACATACTTTACTTCATTTAAACCTTGTAACAATTCTGTGAGGGGATGCTATTATCATCCCCACTTTACAGATGAGAAAACTGAGGCCCAGAGAGGTTAACTAATATGTACAGAGGGACAAACTTTGGGGGGAGGGGGAAGGGGATGCTCCCGTTCAACGAAGGACTGGTAGTGAGGGTGTTTCACAAGTAATTTGTTACTGACCTTGGTCAACCTTGTGGGAATGATTCAAATTAAGAAGGAAAAAAGAAAGAGAATTCAAGTCCATCCCTCTGATACTGTCATTCTCTGCTCATTTACTCCTACTCTGCTTTCCTGAGCGAGAGGTGTGTGGAAGTCCTGCCCATGGGCCAGGTGAAGACCCCGTCCCACACATGTGGGTGCAAATGGGGTACCAGCTGCTGCCTTATCTGGTCTCCCCACCATCTGAGCTGCCAGGAGGCCAATGGGGAGCAGGTGCCCCAGGCACCCATGGGGGGAAGAGGCATGGCCTGTGCCCCTTTGTGATTGAGCCCTGCCCCAAGTATCAACAACTACCAGACCCCTGGGAAACGAGAAGCACCGGCTCAGGAGAAGCCAGGCAATTGCTCTCTGAGAGTGTATTGGGGTGATTAAGTGCATAGACCCAAGGCAGACAGCCTGGGATCAAATCCTAGCTCTTCTGTTTACAAGCTGAGTGACTTTGGGAAAGTTACTTACCCACTCAGTACCTCAGTTTCCTCATCTATAAAGTGGGGACAATAATAACATTGGTCTCTTAGGATTGTTGTAAGAAGTAAATGAGATAATACACTGAAGGTAGAAGAAGGATAGAAGACTGCCTTGTATGTAGTAGGAACTATACAAAGGTTGGCTCTATTATTACTCATTACTATTGTTGTGAAAGGTGAGTCAAGGCCCGGCTAAGACTCCTGGCTTAGGAGTCACCCAGCAGCCCCTGATAGAGGCCCTGAGTCTGGATGCACTCTCCCAGACAGATGACCTTGGACTCCTCGGTGCTCCTGTGGGGCAGGATAAAGTCTTCTGCCTCCCTCTTTCCCCACTTCCCACCCCTGGCTTGCATCTTGCCCCTGCAATGTTCCTGGGGCTCCCCTGAGTGGGAGGCTCTAGGAAGGGGACTGGAGGCTGGAGGGGATGGTCCCAGGGACACCGCCCTGGACTCTGAATGAGGACATTCTGTCTGCCAGCCTGCAAGCCTTATGGTGGGGGTGGGGGGATGACAGCTGGCTCTGTGTCCTGCAGCTGTGACTAAGCCAGCTCAGCCACTACTTCGCTGTGTGACCCTGGCCAGCTCCCTCCCCTGATCCTGGGGACAGTATGAACATTTTTGAAACACTGCCTCATTTAATCCTCACCCCCATACCCCTGCTGGTGATTCTGGTCCTCATTATCCAGACAAAGAGGCAGAGGTAGCAAGAGGTGAGTGACTGCAATAAGACAAGACAGACTCCACCAGGGAGGGGCTGGGCTAGTGGAAACTTCTCCCCACTGGAAATAGCTGGATTCACCGGGTGTTCCCTCTGTTCCAGGCAGGTGCTGCTAAGGTGAGAAGTCTAGAGCCACGTGCAGGTGGAGCTGGACCTGGAACCAGATCTGCTTAGATGTGGTTCCAGTGCCTGACCCTGCGCCTCAGCCACGAGGGCCAGGTTCAGGGCTCAGCCCTTGGACTGTGCCTCTGTCCCTGGCTGGGGTGGGGGGTGCTGAGGAGATGCAGGGAGTCCTTGGCCACACAGAGGGCAGAGAGCTGTGTCTCCCCCATCAGACTGCGGGTCCCTGAGGTCAGGCGCTGGTCTCCTCACATGAGAGACTTTCTTACTGGGAACTTTTTCTTTCTTAAGTTTCTATTATAGAAAGTTTCAAACGTATGCATGCGTAGAGAACAAAGCATAATGACATTGGTAGTCAGCTATACTTCAATGTAAATAGTTTTAAAAAAAGCATAATGAACCCATTCTCAGGCTCAAGGCCAATCCCCCATCCCCTCTCCCTGTCCCCACCCGCAGATCATCCTGAAGCACACCTCAGACACAGTATCTCACGAATGTTTCTGAATGTATCTAAAGGTAAGGACCCTCCACAAAGAAAAGAAAGAAACCCCTTAATTAAGGAGACATTTGTAAAGGCAAGAACCCAATTCTCATTCATTTCCGCCTTGCATCCAGCTCAGGGGAGCCTCATGGCTCTGGGTTTGAGGTTCCTTCTGCTTCCGTTTTCAGGCGCGAAAGCAGCACAAGCTGGGTGGGGCTTCGAGTGTGCAGGGGACTGACTCTGGCAAAGACCCTCAGCTGCCTGGGGAGGGCGGGGACAGGGGCGACCTCTGGGGTCCTCAGGCCTTGGGGACAGTTCCCCTCGCAGACCTCGGGTCCAGAGTTCGTCTCACTCTGCTCACGGCAGGCTCGAGGGCATCGCTGGCCTTCTTGTTTTGTGTGTGTTTCTTCTTTTTCATTCCCTTCCCACACTCTTTCCCTCTTCTCTCATAGTATTTGATGCCCATCTTTCTGTTATGTTTCCTGCAAATGGGTGCTGCTGTTTTGTAAACTTTTTTGGTTTTACTCTGGTAAATGTCATTGTGTGATAGACCTCCTTCACTCAGCACTGTTTTAAAAGTCTAGCCTTGTTGCTTCCAATTGCTTCATTGTACCCCAGATGTGCAGACCCACAATTTTCTGCTCATCCTGAACATGAACAAGTTGCCATGACACCCCCCCTTACCTGCCGGGTAGGGACAGGGCTGAGATTCCTGGGAGGTAATCGTGAGTGAAGCTGCTGGGTCCCAGGCACGCTCGTATTTCATTTGATTAAGCACAGCTGGCCCCCATCCACGGCACAGAGAAGAGGGTCCCTGTGTCCCCACACCCCTGCACGGCTGGGCTTCAGCCTTCTACCTCATTTTTGCCTGTCCACCAGAGGTGACGTCTGTGATTGTCAGTGTCTCTTCTCATGCTTGTTAGCTTCGGGGGCCTATGTCTCCTTCCCCGGCTTGTTCATGGTCCTTGTTCATGTTGGGGTCAGGCCGCTGTCTTCTTGTCGCTCTGCAGGCGTTCCTCGTATCCTCTCATCTAGGTATTAATCCCTTGTTTGTTTTGACATGGCGAGTATCCGCCATCATTCTGTCATCCTCCAGAACTTTGAAACCTAACTCCTCTCCCTCCTGCCTGCGCCCGGCTCCTTTCTGAGCGGATGGCACAGGTGAGGCCCTTCTCACTGTCTCTGCCCTTTTGGTAAATGCCAGGCTTCCGGAACAGGGTACAACCTGCACCAGGAACTTGCTCTTAGCACAGGACTCGGGCACAGGGGAGGGAGGGATGGGCCAGGGCAGGATGGCAGCTGCCCCAGGGCCCTAACGCTTGGATTCCCTGGTCAGGGCCTCTGGGCTCAACTGGTCAGGGTGCCTTCATTCCACGCTCACCAGTGCTAGGCTGATCACTGTGTTGGACCTGGGCCCTCCAGCTTGATCAAGACCCTGCCCTTGGCTTCAAAAACGCCTGCTCAGTGCGGGGAAAGAGCATGTCCACTGCCCAGGGCGGTGGCTGGGCTGAAGCTGCAGAGAGAGGGCATTGCAGGACACAGACTTGGACCACTGCCATCGCTGGGCAGGGAGGCCTTCCCAGAGGAGGTGTCTTTGATCTGGGCCTTGGAGGAAGCAGGAGCGTTCTCCAGGCCTCAACAAGGTTTTAGCTCAAGCCCGGGCAGGAACAAGAGCCCAGCCTTTCATCTTCATTTCCAGGGAACATGCCTTCTAGGTCTCTCCCTTTCATGGAATTGAGTGGTCATTGCTCCTGGCTTCTCCTTCTGAACAGGGGCCAGAATGCCTCACAGGGAAGGGAGGCTTGCTTGAGGGTTAGCAGACCTGCCTTCCGTCCTTGCTCTCTGAGTGACCTTGGGCAAGTCCCTCTTCCTCTCTGGACCCTGGTCCCCGGTGAACAGTGAGAGCGTGGGGTGGAGACAAGCTCTCCCAGGACCCTCTGGGAACGCTGCCAGCATGGCAGCAGTGGCAGCTTCCCCTCTTCTTGGTCCCGCCACACCTTTCAAGGGATGGGGAACTGAGGGCAGAGGTCACCCGGAGTCTGTGGCCCCAGGCGCTCCACTGCCTCTCTGCCCTGTAAACCACCTTGCTAATAGCCCCAGGGTTTGCTCTCAGAGTCTTTCTGTACTTTCCTCATAAAACTCCTGTGAACAGAGCAGGTTCCATGGGCCAGGCGCTGTGCAGGTGTTTTACATTCCTGACCTCATTTACTTCCCACAAATCTGCAAGGTGGGTACGATGACTACCCCCTTTTTGCAGGTGATACGGAGGGGCTCAGAGAGACTGAGCCACCTGTCCAAGGTCACCCAGCTTATAAGTGGCAGGACAAGGATCCCAGCCCAGCTCTTCCTGCTCCAGAGTCCATTTCCTAATCGCCTTCTCCCACACCCCCATGGGGCCTCCCTCCTAAATTCCACCTACCCTGTTAGCGTTCCTTGGCCAAGCCCTCTCCATCTGTCTCCTTGATTCCAAACCTCGACCTCACACAGACATCTCCACCTCTCCCAGGCTCACTCCTACTTTCCCCTCTGTCGCCCCCTTCCTGGTGGAGCCCCATCTGCCCCCTCCCCATCCCAGCCTCTTCTCACTTCTCTGCACCTCCTTGGAGTGTGCCCAGGAGCTGGGTGCCTACAAAGCATGCCTGAGGCTCCTCATTAAGCCCCAGCCCTGCAGCACACGCTGAGCTGGGGCTTGGGGGGTGCTCTGGGCCTCACATTCAGGGGTGTCGCCCCCCTTCCTGAGGTTGAGCTGAGTCAGCCATGGAGGAGCTCGCCCTCTAGGGCCCAGAGGGGCTGGAGACTGGGCCTTGGCAGCTAGTCTGGCATGTGCCTGATGTGGCCAGCCTGAGGGGTACATGCCTATCTTGCTGGAAGGCACTGGCTTATCAGAGGGGAGTGAAGGGGCTGGGACACCCCGTCTCCTGGGACGTGCAGGGACTCACGCCACCTGGGGGTGTGCATGTGTGCGTGTGTGCACGTGCCGGCTGTGCCAGACCAGGGCAGCGCCGGCCTGGCCCCAGAGGAGGGGTGGTGGGAGTTCTCGGTTCACTACTTGCTTCCCCTGCATTTAACAAACAGCACAGTGTCTGGGACCCAGCAGGCCTCTGGCCCGTCTTCGTTGTTATTTTTTATAGTTAGGAGCTTAAATCACATTTTCTTTCCCCCCAGGCAAAGCCTGTCTCTCACATGAAACCCCAGCTGGTGGAGGGCCCAGCGTGTGTGTGTGTGTGTGTGTGTGTATGTGTGTGTGTGTGTGTGTGTGTGTGTAAAGTGAGAACTGGGTTGGGAGTGCAGCTGCCTAGGCTGAGTCCTGGCTGTACTTCTCTTCCGGCTGCAAAGTCATCCCCTGCTCAGACTCAGCTTCTGCTTGTCAAGGAGGCCACCAGCACCTGGGATGTTTGCTGAGTCTGAAATGAAACTGGGGCTGTGCTGTGCGTAAACGCCACCGTGCAACATAGGTGTGTGTGTGGGCTTGCTGCGCAGCATCTTCTATTTCTCCTTAGCACTGTGCCAGGTCCAGGAAGAGTGGTTGATGGACCCCTGGCTCTACTTGCTAAGGATTTAGCTCGTGCCCTTGAAAAGGGATTGGGTTGCCTCGGCCCCTGAGATGTAGAGCTGGCTGGGTGAGGTTCATTGCATGACTGACCGAGTGAATGAATGAAGAGACATCTGTCTCTGCAGGTGCTGAGGCAGCTGGGAGGTCATGAGGGGCTGGACCAGATGATTTTTGAGGTCACTTCCCACTGCAGTTTCTTTCCAGGTTCTGTGACCTGAGCCGACTTCTGCTCTTTTTCCAAGAGCCTCTCACTCCAAAGCCTCCCTGCAGCTGGTGCTGTGTTGGGCACAGTACTTTCTGTGCCTACACGGTCCTGCCCTCAGGGTTTCCTGGGTCAAGGAAAGCCCACAGTGAGCAGAACTGAGGCCCAGGCAGGACCTACGTGATGGGCCAGGGGTGAGGCTGGAGCGGGGAGTACATCCTTCGGGAGGTCATGGCTGGGTGTAGGGAGGGGCACTTCTGGCCCTTTATGGATCAGCCTGGAAGGCTTTTTGGAGGAATCAGTGTTGAATCTCAATGAGAGAGCCACCGGGCTGGCCCTCGGTCCCAGTCATCACAGGCTTGTGGTAACTAGCATGCGGCTGCCCTCTGCTTGCCATGCCCAGACTATGACCCTGGAGGGCAGGAGGGAGGGGTGCCCAGCTGTGGAGGCAGAGGGACTCCGGCCCAGGTGAGCGTGGGAACTCCTCAGCCTGCAGGTTTCAGTCCTTGCTGGCCCATCTGGGCAGTCTCTTGGGAAGCTGGGGCATCTACGTGTGCTTCTGGCGCTGCATGACCTTAGCTGGTTCTAATCTCTCAGAACCTGTTTCCTCCCCTGCAAATGAGTGGTTAGCAAAGGTGACTACACAGGCCCCCCAGTATGAGAGCTCTGGGTGGGGGTCTGCTAGGAGCTAGAGCCCAGCCCAAGACCTTGCACCCTGGGGTGAGCTAGGGGTAGGGGTGATCCGTCCTCTCTTTGCAGTTGCCACTTCCTGGAGGACTTTTTTGGGGCTTGGCCCCGTCCCCGCCTCCCCCAGGTCCCTCTGCCCCATTTTGTCCCCTCAGTGTTAAATTCCACAGAAGAAAGTGATCCCTCACTCAAGGCCTGAGGATTACAGGCTGGAGAGAAGTCTGCGTTGCCCTGGGAACGCTCACGTAGCCCTTTCCCATCGGTGCCCTCCTTCTGCCACAGGCCGGGGAAGGGGGATGATCCTGGCACAAACCAGACTGGAGGAGCAGCAGGGCCTCCGGGGTTGGGGGGCTGGTCAGTCCTTCCCTCCCTGCCACAGGGGGTCAGCAGCCCCAGTGTGGGGTGAACTATGTTGGGCTTCTAGTGGGCCCTCTCAGGAGGTGGCTAGGGGCTAGGGGCCCTGGGATCTCCGTGTGCCTGTGCTCCCCTGCCCCCTCACTTCTGCCCTGTACCCCCTCCCAGGCTGAAGCCCCTCCATCCCTACTAAGCTGGGGATTTCCGCAGGCTGAGCCAACCGCCTGATCCTAATTATGGCGCCTTCATCCTGTTGGGGTTAAGCTCCCCATGGCCTTCCCTGCCCCCACCCCAGAGGCCAGGCCTGGGGTCAGAGATTCAGGAGGCTCATGCCTGCTGGGCCCCCTCTGGGAAGGGCCCGAATTCTCCCTGGGATCTGGGGGGTGGGGAGGCAGCTTGTGCTGGGGGTCTGCGCAGACAAGTTAAGATGTCCAGAGAATGCTGGGGAGGGAGGGCTGGTTTCTCTGGAGAGCCCTCAGGGCAGCGGGGAGCCCTGGGGAGCTGATCTTTAGAGGGCAGTGAAGTCTAGAGATGAGAAACTCCCAGGGGCCCCATTCTCAACCCCGGCTTCATGTAGAATCACCTAGATTTTAAAAAATACCATACTTCAGTCCCACACCTACTGATTTTGATTTCATCAGCCAGGGCTGGGGCAAGCATCTGCATTTAAAAAATTCTCCCCAGTTGATTCTCATGTCCAGCCAGTTTGAGGATCACTGCTCTATCTGATGCCCCATGGTGCTGTCAAGGAGACTGATCTGCCAGCAGAAGGCCCTTGAGGGAGGTAACTTCACTAGTTGGGCAAGACTGGGTTGAAACTTGGGGCTTCTAACCCCATGGCAGGCCACTTCCTCTCAGCTTCCTCCATCCACTGGAGGCTTGCCGGGCGTCCCAGTCCCATTCATTTAATCATTTGGGCACTTAGGAGCTGTGTGACTCTGAACAAGTTGCTTAACCTTGCTGTGCCTGGTGATAATAGGCCCTAGTGATAAGAATAGAAGGAGGTGATGCTTATAAGGTCCCAGCAGCACTGGGTGGGAAGGGTAGCCATTGTCCTTCTGCCTTCTGCCTGGGGCCGGTGTCTGGGCAGAGGCCTCCATCATCTCATCCATCAGGCAGGTGCAACCCTCAGAACTCCAGCTACTCTCAGGTAGAGAGTGGGGTAGTGGCCATCCTGGAGGTTCCCTGGGCCCTGAGAGGGAGTTTGGAGGTGCAGGGAAAGTGCTGGAAAGAATGGCTCCCTCACCCTAGGACCTCCTGTTAGGAGGTGTCCCTGGTCTGGGTCCTGCAGATATAGAAATGGCCACCAGGTGTCACCCTCAGCTCATGCTTGAAGTGAAGGCAGTGCAGAAGGAGGGAAAGGGGTTGGGTGGAGAAGAGGAAGATGCCCTTCAGGGGAGTGGGTGAACTTGGAGAGGGCCCGAGGCTGCTGGGGTGGCTGTTAATTTCCTCAGGAAGGTGATCTGCAAAGGTTCAATTGTCCGCCTTCAGAATTCTCCTTCCCATGCTGATGGCAAATCACAGGTCAACAGCTTCTTTATGGGGCACCTGCTGCACACAGGAGTGGGGGGGGTTGGGGGATGGGAGTGGGGGGGGTTGGGGGATGGGTGTGGGGGGGAAGCAAGGGGGGGTAAGGATCTTACTGAACACCTACTCTGTGCCAGACCCTGTGCACATAGGAGGCCACTCAGTATTCACAACAACCTGGTATATAGTAAGATCATTAGTCCCATGTTACAGATGAGGAAACTGAGGCTCATACTGATTATGTGTTGGGCTGAGGTCACCTAGCTGGACAAGATTGAGGCCTGTCTACAGTCTAAATTCTTTCTCCTATACCAGGTTACTCAGAGGACAGGAAACCTGTAATGGGCTTGCCACCAGGCTGGGAGAGGATGTGGCGGGTGGCAACCCTTCCTGGCTCTGGTAATCAGGAGCTAGCAAGGAGCTCAGACAGGGCTGCTGCCAGTGTGCTGGGGAGGTAGCTGTGCTCACTGGGGTGGGTGGAAGTGGAGTCTGGGTGCATGATGGGTGTGGGCATGGGCAGGCTGCAGACACAACAGCAATGAGAGGCTCTCAATACCTGCACATATGCTCCGTGGAGCAAACTTCCCACCCCAGTATTATTTCAGTTTCCTCACCTGTCAATTCTACAGGCAGACTTTGTTCATCCAATACCCTGTCCCTGCCCCCTGCTGGGCTCTGAGCTGACCACTCCTCAGGTCAGGTACTAAGACAGACAAGACAGGCCATCCCTTACCTGCAACCCCCCACCTTATGCCTAGATCCAAAGTTTTTTGATCATGCCCCCTAGCAATAAAACAATTGCTGAGCATGCACTTGTAATATAAGCATGTTTTCATACTGTTTACCCTGTAAAACACACTCACACTGAATGAAAAAAGATGAGATTAAAAAAAATAGATGTCCTAATATTTTCTTCCTGCACCTCTGTTAACCCCTCCACCCCCTGCCAATGGCACTTTAGACCCAACTGCTCCAGGAAATGAGAGGGTAGAGTCAGTCCAACCCAGCTCAGGATGGAAGTATGGTCAGTGTTCTGGAACATCCTTGCCCACCCCTTCATGCCCTAGCAATGGAAGGGAGAAACTTCAGGCACAGCAGGGTGGGAGCATGGGCAGACAGGAAGCATAAGCAGGGCCATGTCAGGGAGGGACTCCGAAGACCTGCACAAGAAGCAGGTTTTTATTTTAGACCCTGATGCTGAAAGTTTTGTGATTATTTTTTACACTGCCCCAGGACATATAGAACCAGACATTGTGTCCTAGGTAGTTATCTGATTTTATGTCCTTCAGGTAGTTCTGTTCTGTTTCCAACAGTTTAAAACATCGCTCCCCCCACTCCCGCCCCGAGTTGGGAGCACTCCTTCCAACACACACTCTTGGGACAGGAAGGACAGAGTCCGGTGGGGGACGACTTAGGTGCCCCTTCCTCAGGGGTTTCATCCTCCACTGACCTTCCTGGGTTGGAGGCCCCTGTGTCATCCTTGCCTGGGCAGGTCCTCCTGCAGGACCAGCACTTGGGGGCCTCCATGAATAGGAGTTGCAGGAGAGGAGGGGCAAGAGGCTGCAGCTGGGGTACGAAAGTGAGCCCCCCCTTACTCAGAGAAGTCTTGAGAGAAGCCCCCTTTCCCCCAACCCTGGCTGGGTGCTGGAAAGGACCAAATGGCTTGTGAAGACATCTGGCTGCCCCCCAGGGTGGCTGCCAGGGCAGCAGCCATGGTGGCTGGCCCAGTGTGGGTGCCTTTGTGTGCTGTGACTGGGTGTCTGTTTCCGCAGTCACTGGGTGCTTGTTCTGTGGGGTGAGGGGTGTGGGGGTGGGAGTGGGGGCACGGCCTGTGGCTGGGCAAGTACGTGAAGCTGGGCACGAACAGCCTCACCTACCAGCCCTACTCCTGCCAGGTACAACCAGCTGCTGCGGCTGCCCGCCACCCACCTCCTCCCTTCCCTGGGCCTGGCCAGGCCGGGGGGCAAATGACTTGGCGGGCACCTCCCCTCACTTGGACCCACTGGGGCAGGGCCGGCTCACCTAGGGCGCAAGCACGGCTCCCAGCTAGGTTGGTGCTCTGCTAACCGCCCTCCCCCACTCTTCACCAGGAGGATGGGGGATGCGGCAAGGGAGGGGGCTCGGGGCAGAGCTACGCCCCCTCTCCTCTCCCAGACTGAGGATGGGTAGAGCAGGGCAGAGGGGGCCAAAGGAAGGGGGGCGTTCTCTGTTTAGGGCCAGGAAATGATTTCCATGCAAATAAGATGCAAACTCCTTAATGAATTTGCAATTAGGAACAGAGGCTGCCAGGCCCGGGCAGCTCCTGCGGGTTTTATGAATGGGCCAGCGTGGGGCGGGGGCGGGGGCGGCGCGCCGCCCCGCCTCCACGTTTCCCTGCCGCTGCGCCCGCGACATGCCGCGCCGCACGTTGCTGCCTCCCGGCCCCGCCGCGACCTGGCCCGCCGCCAGCGGGTCAGCTGCTTCGGACCGGGAGCGGGAGGCTGCCTGCCAGAGTCCCCACCGCGCCGCCGGCGGCGACGCGGCGGGCCGAGACACGCCTCCCGGGGCCCGGCAGGGGTCTCCCCGCTGGCGTCCCTTTCCTTGGTTATTGGAATGGTTTCCTGAAGCAGGAGGGAGTGAAGATAGATTTCAGGCCCCGTTCCCTTAGGATGGGCTGCCCTGGGAGGTCACAGACCACAGGAGGGGGTGGGCCCCTAACTTGGCGGGGGTGGTGGTGGGGTTGGGGCAATGACCTTGGGAAGGCTGGATGTATAATGTATAGTGAGAGGAGGGGAGAGGGACCAGTTCCCATCCCAGAACTCCCTGCACCTCCCCAGTCCTCCTCATGCCAGTTCCCACCTCCCTAACCTCAACAGGCCTGTTCCCACCACCCCAGGGCACCTGTTTTTTTTTTCTGCAGGACCACCACCGCAGTCTGCTCTGGGCCTTGCTCTGACCTGGCCGAAGAGTGGGTGTCCTGGGCGGGTGAGTTTGCTTAGGTCGGCTCTGGTCCGGAAAGAGACCACTTTGAGGATCTGAGCCCTATTAGGCCACAGACTCTATCCCCTCCCCTCCCCCCACCCCATTGCTTTCAGAGTAAATTAACCAATTACCTCTAATTAAATCGCCATGCTTTCTGTTCCCTCCTGGGCCTCAATCCCCACCCTGGGAGTCCTCTTCACCCTGGCTGGTCTGGAAGGGAGCCTGGCCAATAAGGTGGAATCAATGAATCAGTGAGTAGAGCTGGGTGGGGTGGGGGAGGGGAAGCCCGCAGTGCCGTTTACTTCTGGGGAGTGGTCTGGGCAGCCAGGGCCCCTACCTTCCTTGGGGTCTGGGGATTGGGCCCCCTGTGGGGCCTCGGAAGGCTGGGAGCCTGGGATGCCTTTGGAGGTAAGACCTGCGTGAAGCCCTGTGCAGATGCTGAGGCCCTGAGGGCGACCCTCCTCAGAGGACTTGTGGGGCAGGTTCTTGAAGCTGCCAGTTCTTGGTGGCACCTGCTGTTCCCTCACCCAACACGCCAGGAGAGGCTCTGGACGCCTGGGGGTCCATCCATCTCTCTAGCCCAGCTTCTCCTGCTGCAGTGAGAACCCCTTCTTTCTTTTCCTCCTGCCCTCCATGGCCCTGAGGCACAGGCCCCAGCGCTAGCAGGGCCTGCGCCGCCCAGACACCTCCCTGGCACCGCCCTGGCCCCACGTGTGAGACGTGATGGGGAGGATGCCCAGTGGCCAGAGGCAGGGTGATGGGCTGTTGAGCCGGGTCTCACCTCTTGGCAAGCTGCCTTTCCTGAGACTGGGCAGTACCACACCAGGCTGTGACTCAGGCCCGTACCCTACCTTGAGCCCCGCCATGCCAA
The DNA here is from genome assembly GCF_964341445.2 of Mesoplodon mirus. Taxonomy (NCBI): domain Eukaryota; kingdom Metazoa; phylum Chordata; class Mammalia; order Artiodactyla; family Ziphiidae; genus Mesoplodon; species Mesoplodon mirus. The sequence goes on along the minus strand of NC_138988.1, from coordinate 75,862,262 downwards.
GGACCTGTGTATGTGGGGTGGATTTGTCAATTGTAGACTTCTCTCTGTAGTCACCTTCTCTCCCAGCCCTGAGGAGCCAGGCCATGACTAGAAGGTTTGGGGCTTCCAACCCTGGCTGTTTCTCCCAGCCCACCACCCCAGTAGAGGCTGACAGTGAGGGAGGGCCCCCTGGTGGGGCACAGCAGTCATCAGAGTCAGCGGGGGTGTGAGCCGTCCAGGGCAGGGGCAGGACTCTGCACATAGGCAGGGCTGCCCTGGGGTGTCCTGAGCCCCCATCTGCCAGCATGGTTGCCCTTCTCTGCCCAGGGAAAGCTGGCTCAAAATTCCCCACCCTCAGGAAGACTTCAGCATACCTCCCTTATTTGTGGCCATCCCAGCGCCACTGTTCGGGGGCTCCTGGTTTTCATTTGCTTCTTTGACTTCTGTCCCCTTCTCCAGACCCTCCATGAGTGCATCTGCAAGACTCTGTTCTGTTCCTGCATTTCCCAGTGGCCAGCAGAGGGCGCCTCCAAAAAGACGGAGGTATCAGGGAGGAAGCGAATCCGCTTCCCTGTATCCAGGCACTGTGCAAAGCCCAGGCTCATGGGTTCGTTTGTGTGAATTGAAACTGACCCAGGACGCCTTCCTTCCTGGCGATCTAGACTTAACCTGTCAGCAGAGGGCTAGAGGTTAGACCACAGCTTAAACCCAGGCGGCTGCCTTCGAGGTGAACCCAGGTGGCCCGCGCAGAATGGAGAGGATGAGGGAGCTGTCTCCTCCCAGTAGCCCGAATGGGGAAGGGGCACTGGAGGTCGCCAGCTTTCCTCCCCTGACCTTGAGAGAAGAGTTGGGAGGGGCTGCATAGAATAGCTGGTGTCCCACGCTGTGGGAGGGACTGCTGTGGACATCTGGGCCACATCTGGATTCCTGGCAGCAAGGGGAGCTGGTCTGCTTGAGATCCTCAAGGGATATACCGTCCACCCCTTGGTGGCTTCTCACCATTACATTCCTGGGGAGCTCTTTACACACAGGTGTATAGGACACAGCCCCGTACTGTGGTGAACCCATGCCAATCTAGCGGGGGACCTTCCTGACACTCGTTCCTTTGGACATGGACTTAGGGTCCTGGGCAGCAGCCTGCTCTTCTGGGCCACCAGCCCTTTCCGCCATCCTTTCCGAGTTCGCGTGTGAGGTGCTGGGCTTCCCCTTGTGGAAATTCTGGGAACTAGGCTCTAGTGTCCATCCTGTCCATTCCCCTTCCTCCAGGTGGGTGGTAAGAGAGAGAAGAGTGAGGATACAGTACTTCTTAGGGACCCCATCCATGAAAGGCGGAGTGGGAAAGGGCTTGCTGTTGGGTTATCTCACACAAAAGCCTGGGAATGTGATTGGGACGGGGAGAGGGGAGAGGGGACAGCAGGAGTGATTCTTTCTTGGGTTTGGGTTCTGGGTTTTGGGGAGGGGGCAACACGGAGAAAAGCCCTCTTGGTCGGCTAGGTTCCAGGACGTCCGGGCAGGGAACAGGGGGCTGGCCGGAATGGCCTTGAAGTAGGGAGCGACGGCGAGGGGGGAGGGGGAAGGGAGGGAGCGTTGCGCCCACCCAGGCTCCCCTGAAGCCCCCTCTCCCCCAGCTTTCCCCCGCCCGGCCCGCTGCGGCCCCTCCTCCAGACCTGGGCACCGCCTCCCCCTCCCCTCCTCCTCCCCCTCCCACCCGGCGCTGCAGCTGCTGCCGACGGACCATTCTGCACGTAGCGAATGGAGGAGACGCACAAGGGAAGCCTCAAGTGCGCGCGCGCGGGAGCCAGAGCCGCGCGGGCGGGGGAGCGGCTGCGGGTGCGCGTGCGCGTGCGGCCCCGGCCCCGAGCGCGCGCGCGGAGCCCCGGAGCACGCGGCTCTTCTGTTCGCTGAGGTTGGGGATGCTCGGCGGTGGGGTCCCCGCTGCTCTGGGGCCTCCCATGCACTCTGTCCACCTTCCAGCGAACCCCACCTCTACCCAGGCCCCTTTTCATCATCCACCCGAATAGCGCGGTCCTTCACCCGCAGTAGGCGCTTCATGGGGACAGGGTGCTGAAATGAATTGATTCGCTCGCCCTCCTCATCCTCTGGGTCACTGCTCTACAGTCGGCTGGGTCCTGGGCTGGGGGTCAGAGAAGGCTGAAAACTCTGGTCCTTTGGGGACTTAGATTCACAACCCTATAGTCCCACCTTTGCCTCAGGAGCTCTCAGCCTGGAGGCCCTCACCCTGAGACCCCTCTGTACCTGGATCCAGGGTAGGCCCCTAGAAGCCCTAGACAAGTGGCTGTCAAGGAAAAACAAATGAATTCTTTGACCTTTATCTCTGCTGGGATGGGGAGCTCCCAAGGGAGTGCCTTTCCCTGTCACCTCCTCCCTCTGTATGTCACCTGCACAACTCCCACTCCCTGGGACATCCAGGACAGGACTGGGCTCTGCCCACCCCAGTGGTGAAAGTGTGGTATGGTGAACACAGAGTCTGTCTCCTGGGACAGGAGAGGCCATGTCAGCCTGGGGTAGACAGTACTCATCTTGGAGGTGTCTTCTGAGTCCCCAGGGCACCCTCCCCACTTTCTGAGCCCCTGATCCTGGGGGCTGGTAAATGGGTGGCCTGGAGGCTGCTTCTTCCTTCCCTAGATGGTCCAGGTTGGCACCTCACTCCACCCTCCCTACCACTCAGAGGCATGGGATGAGACTCTCCCAGCTGTGTGAGCCTTGGGCAAGGCAGGTGCAGGGCCTTGCAAAGGGGTGTTTGAATTGGATTGGTTGCCTGTTGGACCTCCTGTTGGTTGGGGTGGGGGGAGTGAGTTGAAGGGGACTGGTTAGTGGCACGTGGGGTGAAGGTGGCTGAGGGTTCTTTGTTGCATGTGTCCAGACTTGACCTCTCCAAGCCTCAATTTCCTGTCTAATGGGAGCACAACCTTCACCTAGTGGGGCTGTTGAGGATTGAAATGTAGTCTGCATATAACATGCTTCACGTATTGGAGGCAGATGCTCAGTAAGAGCTAAATTTTTTTTTTTTTTTTATTGTGTTTGGACTGGCTGAAAGGCTGGGAGCATTTCCCTCAGATGAATTTCCACGGATAGAGTGAATTCAAATCCCAGAGCTCCTTGGAATTTGGAGGTGGGTTTTGCGAAAACTGCAGAGAAACCAGTAACATGTCATACTTCTGTCATCATCCAAGAATGAACCATTTCACATTAGTTTTCCAGACATTAATATCCAAGACCTTAAAAAGAGATATTTTGGATGGAAGTCACTAGTGGGTATTACACACTTTCCTGCCTTCTTATTCAGACGTTATAGAACATGTGAGTCCTTATGACTCAGAGTTGTGGTTACAAGTGTCCCTCACGATCCTGGTTGTAATACAGTGAAAATCCAAGGTCTTTTTTGACCACACACTAATGGCCCATTCCCTGATGTCTATTTTTTCATAGTTCTTGTGACTACTTTTCATAGTTCTTTATCACTTCAGCAACTCTCTATTAGCTGTCACTTACCACCATCACTACCTCAGGCAGACCACCACCCCACCTCTTCTCAACTTGTCTCTATTCTGCTGTGGGCTGAGAAACCAGAAAATCACATCTGTTAGAAGATGTGAAAAACAACGAATCTTCTGAACTTGACAAATTATATTAAAATTCATCTGGAAAAATAAACATGCAAAAAGAGTTTGGAAAATTCTGGAGAAGAGGCATTATAAGGGGCAACTAGAGCTACTAAAATGTATAAATCTTCAGTAATAAAACAGCTGGGTACTGGCACACAGACTGTCAGATCAAAGGAACAGAACAGAGCCCAGACACACACCCATGAGCAAATGGAAATTGAATATATGGTAAAGTGACATTTTAGATCAGAGGAGAAAAGATGCAATCAAATTGGACAACTGGCTAGCTGTTCAAGAAAAAAAAAAAAGCCACTTCTCCGCTTCATTCCTTATTCTGAAGTAAGTCCCGGATGGATCAAATATTTAAATGTAAAAAGAAAACCATAAAATTACTGGAAGAGATCATTAACAAAAATTTTAAAATGTATATTCTTGAATTGGGAAAGTAGGACACAAAATATAGGAGTCACAAAGGGAAAGATTTTTAAAAATTGGCTACATAAACACGTAATAGCTTAAAGTCTAAAGGCAAATAACAAACCAGAAAAAATATTTTCACTATATATGACAGGTGAGTTTATACAAGTCAATAAAGAAAAGAGAAGCAAATAGAAAAATGGGCTAAACACATGAACAAGGCTACTAAAGGCTAATAAATAGGTGAAAATTCCTACCCTCAGTCAAAATACAAGAAATCAAAAGTAAGAAATGATAAGATTCTCCTTCCCCCTTATGATTGACAACAACTGAAAGGGGGACCCCTCGCTTTGTGGACACAGGCATCCTCGGAATTGGTGGGAAGGCAACTGCACCCAAGAAGGGGGTTGGCAATTACCCGGAAAGAATTAGTTCTCAAACTGTTTGCTCAGGGGCTCCATATCTAGGAATTTATCAGATACTCTGTCCCAAATGTCGCAAGTGTCTAAAGTCTATGTACAACTGCATTCATTGCAGTTTTATTTCCTAATCTAAAAAACTGGAAGCAACGTCAAGTCCATCAGTAAGGCACTGATTAGCTGTGTTCTGGGGCATCCAAACACCAGAGTTGCATGCAGTGATTATAAAGGATGAGGTCCAGCTTTACAGGTTGATATTCACGAAGTGGGAAAGCAAGTGACAGGACTGCTCTGATGGTACTAGCCCACAAAGGGTATACCTTGGCGCAGCACTGAATCTTGAGAAGCCTGTTAGAGACCCAGAACCTCAGGGGTGGTGGGATGGGGAGCGTGGGATGGAGCTCAGAACAAGTGGGTCAGGGACTTGGGGCTGGGGCCGAGCAGTCTGTTTTAACATGCTCTCTAGAGGATTCTGACTTCATGTTTGAGAAATACTGGTGAGGAGTATGTCACTATTCGTGTAAAAAATGGATATAAGTCTATGTGCCCTCTGCTTCGGAAATTTCAGGGATTCAATCTGAGCAGAGCAAGGTGGGGCTGAGGTGAACTTTCACTTTGCACTTTATCTGCTTGTGAAAGCCTCAGATTTTTTTACCCTGAGAATATATTACTTTGATTTTCTAAAAGAAATCAACAAGCTACCCAAATGGAGAAACGAAATGCGATATATACATACCATGGAATATTATTCAGTCTTAAAAAGGAAGGAAATTCTGACACACACTACAATGCAGACGAACCTTGAGGACAGTATGCTCAGTGAAATCAGCCTGTCACAAAAGGATAAATGCTGTATGACTCCACTTTAACGAGGTACCACATTCATAGAAACAGAAAGTGGAATGGTGATTGCCAGGGGCTGGGTGGAGGGAAGAATGAGGAGTTATTGTTTGTTGGGCACAGAGGTTGGGGGAAGATGAAAAGACTTCTGGAAACGGATGGAGGTGGTTGCACAACAATGTGAATTACTTCATGCCACTGAACTGTGCACTTAAAAATGATTAAGATAGTGAACTTTATGTTCTATTTATTTTGTCACAATTAAAAAAATGTTTTTTTTTTGTTTTTTTTTTTAAGAGCTACCTGACCAAAAAGTTGTGTAAAGTAGGGCTAGGGATGGAAACCGGCAGGTTCTGGGAGAGCCTCTCTCTAGATTACAGAGTATGAACTTGAGGGTTGGCCTTGATGACAACTCTTTCTGCTGCAGGGTCGGGTTGCAGCAAGTCTTGGCATCCGACAAGAGAGAGACCACATCCTCGCCCACACAATGGGAAACAGACCTAACGAACTTGCTCCCTTGAAAGATGGCATAGGCTGCTAATAAGGACAGAGAGGAGAGTGGTTTGGGTGGAATACAGAGACATGCGAGGTTACGGGGAAGCTGAGCCGTGGCCCCTTCCCGGCCGCCTCTGCTGAGACCCTTCCCTGGGCTGGGGAATGGCTGGCTGGGTAAGAGCTCTGCAGAGAGTGTGGTGAGCCTGGTGGCCTCAGGAAGATGGCTTGTGTGGGGAGAGGAGGGAGAGAGGGCAGGATGAGCAGAAACTGGTAGGGTAGGGCATGGATTTCTCCGGGACAAGTCTGTGCTCAGGCATCTGGCTGGAGCAAGGACTGTACTTGAAAGAGGGATGGTGGGGGGGTGGGGGGGTGGGGGCACTGGCCAAGCTGGACCAGGCACGGCCAACTGGCTGGAGCACGTGGGCTACTGCCTGCCCTTCTCTCAGCTTGGGGAAGAGGGCTCCTGCACCAGGCTCTGGGGACTTCTGCAGGTAGTCCAATCTGGTCTGGATGCAGGCCTGCCTGTTCACCCTAGACACCCCTCTGCCAGGAACCAAGCAGGGGGACTTGTGGCCCAGGAGGGGACCAGAGATGGGGAGGCCCTGCAGCCAACCTGGTCAGGCTGAGGGGGCAGTGCAAAGCAAAGGGGAGGGGGAGAGGATCTGGAGAATCTTCTGAGCTTCCTGTGTGTTCTCTAGGACAGGAGACACGATGAGAGGACCCTGATTTGAGGCTTCCTGCATGAATCCCCGCCCCCCCCCCACCCCAGGGCCAACCCAGCTCTGCACTCAGTCTGCCCTCATTTAGCAAGCCCTTTTCAGGAAGCTGGAGACAGTCCCTGATCTCAGGGAGCTCACAGTCCCACTGGGGAGGGGGCCGCCCTGACACAGGCAGACGTAGGTTTGGCCAGCTCACTTCAGGGCTGGATCTACTCTGTCTCTGCAAAGTCACAGGCCTCAGTCTCCCCTTCTGTACAGTGGGTTGCTAGCTCAGGGTACTTCCAGCTATGGTGATGCTCAATTCTCAGCGCTCGGTGAGGAGTACAGACCCTCCAACACCACCCAGAAGTCTTTGCCTCTGGTGTGGCCTCACCAGCCCTAGTGCTACATGGCTTTGTGGTTCATTTCCCTGAAAGAGGTGTAGGAGGTAAAGAGGTGACGGGGAGGAGTGGGGGTAGAAGGCTGAGGAGAGCCCTATTCCTGGTATAGAACGGTGGTTAAGAGTGTGGGTTGGGATTCCCAGGCCCGTCCAGCCCATTTCCTGCTTCCTTCACTATCGAAAGTATCCACTCCAGGGTAGGGCTGCCCCCTTGCAGTGACCCACTGGGGTAGGAGGCCTCTCCTCTAATCTGTCGGGGTAGCGTGCAGGATAAAGATGAGCTGGTAGGAGTTGAGAGCCACTTCCTGTGCTGATTTGGACTCATGGAGGTAAAAGCCTGCCTAGTCCAGCCTCCCCAGGCCACAGATGCCCACTGGCTTGTCTGCTCCTCCCCATGCTCAGCTGCAGACCTAGGGGGAACTGGACCTGCAGACCCCTCCAGCTGAGGGCTGCTGGATGTGATGCCAGAGAATGCCAGCTCTCTCAGCTGGACCCCCACCACGTCCTGCACATGTCCTGTGGGTCTACCCTGCCCAGCGGGTGATTTAGCATGAGAGACTGGGGCTAGAGAGTGGGAGGGACCACCCAGAGAGGTGAGTGGGTGAACTAGAGCAGGCTGCTCTCTGAGGGAGCCCCTGCCAGTGAGCATAATTGGCCTCCCTCAGGATGCGGCTCTGTTGGGAAGATGCTCCCTCCCACCTCCAACCTTCTAACCAGTCTGAAAACCCCAGTGATGTAGGTGGTGCATGAGTCACCTGTTACAGAGCTAAAGGAGATCCAGTTTGATGGGAAAGGCACAGCCCTGCCTCAGGAACCCCATTCTGAGGGGAGACACAGCCCTGCCCTCGGGGAGCCCCAGTTTGAGGGGAGACAGCCCTGCCATCAATGTCCCACTTGATGGGGAAATGCCTTATGCTCCCTACTTCCTCCCTGGCGTGTTACTTTTCTTCCCCAGCCCCATCCTCTGCTCTCCTGGAGCTTTTCGTTCCTAGGCAGGATTGGTCAGGGCATGGCGGGGTGGGGCGTGTGTGAGGGGGATCGGGAACTCTGGGCTGGCTGTGCGCCGCCTGCCTGCTGACTCCAAGCCCGCTGATGGTCCCTGCATGAAACCTGTGAAGCTGAGTGTGAGGGTTCCAGGCGGGGAGATTGAGTCATGGTGCCTCCAGGGTGGACTGGACCCCCCTCGCCCCAACAGCATTGGCTGTGTGAGAGGGGACAAGAGAGCCAGAGGTAGGAGAAGAAGGGGCACCCCCCACCCCGCTGCCCTCTCTGTGCATGCTGGGGCCGCACACGTGTGTGGAGGAGCCTGTGTAGCTCCAAGCCTACGTCCTCCCATTTCTGCAGACATGTGGGATGGGAGTGAATCACCGAGCAAGAGGTGGATGTCTGGAAGCCAGATGTGGACCAACTGTGCAGGGCAGCGAGCCCAGCCACCCCAAGACCAGATGTGGCAGCACTTCTGTTTCCCTCCACCCTCTATGGTCCGGGCGCTCAGAAGCACCTCTGGGGAAGATGCCCCAGCCCTGGGCAGACAGAGGACCCTCTATCTCTACTGTGAGGAGTTATCTCCCCCGATCAGGCGGGTGGTCCCGGAGGGGGTTCCACACAGGGCATTCACCTGTGCCTGCACACCTTTCGCTTAAGCCTGAGTGCTTAAGGCAGAGAGCACCCCGAGGGCAGAGGCCACATTTGCCCCATCAGATTAGAGTGTCTGAAGGAAAGGTGCTCCCTCAGACATAGACGCCCAGAGCTGGGGCTCCCTAAGAGCAGAGGCTGAGTCTCCCCATCACACTGTAACTCCTGGGGGCAGACGTCAGTACAACTTCCCCATCAGATAGGGAGTTCCACCTACAATGCTTGAAAGGAGATTACTTAAATAGCTAGGAAGCAGCTAGAAAGATGACTTTGGAATCAAATACACCGGAGTTTGAGCTGGATTCTTTTAGATCCTCTGAACAGTATTGACTGACTATTTTTTAAATCAGTTAATTTGGATTAACAGAGTAAGACTTCCTCTCTCTCCCCATCAGACTGGGACTTCCTGAGGGCAGGCCTGTGTGTCCCCATCAACCTGGGGTCCCTATGAGGTCAGGGCTGAGTCTCCAGCTCAGGCTGCTTCCTCCAGGGTCCCTGGAACTCAGGTCAGCTGCAGTTCCCTTCCTGCCCTCTCTGGCCACCGCCTCATCCCTTGAGGCTTCCCGGTGTCTCCTGTGGTCCCTCCTGTGGTCATTTCACTCTCAGTGGCTGGAAAGGCAGCAGATTCCCAGCATCTCCTGCATCGCTGGTGACTCAGCTCCTTCAGCCTTTCTTCCTCTGCCTGAGCAGCCTCAGGCCCCACATCATGGTGGGGAAATCCCTCTGCTTCCCTCTTTCGCTGACGTCTATGCCTGTCTCCCATGTCCTCCCAGTCAGGACGGCCCCCACCCTGCACACACACACATACTGCAGTCCTAATGTACCCGCAGAGATCATGAGGAGGGAGCGTGTCACACACACACACACACGTGGCTTCATCTCATCTTCACTAGCCTGGGATGTAGACAGGAAATGTAATCTCCACTTGGCAAATGAGAAAACGGAAAGGTTGAGGGACCTGCTCAGGGTCACACAGCTCTTAGGTGGTGGACTGGAAATGGAGCAGGGCCGGACTACGCATGTTCCCCAGGTCAGTAGCCTGGATGGCATGGCTTGCTCAGCCTCTGCTCTCAGAGAGCACCAACTTGGGGCGTCTGTGTCTGAGGGAGCACCTTTCCTGTCTTCCTTCAGACCCTCTGATCAGACGGGGGGAGCCATGGGCTCTGCCCTCAGCCTCCCTGCAGGTGCTCACAGTCTCCCTAGGGAGAAGACAGGGAGAACCCAAGAGCTGTGGAGGGTTACGTGACAGTGCTTGGGCTGAGCTGGCCATGCCATTGGAGCTGCCTGGCTAGACATGCTTGTGGCTTGCAGCAGAGCCCGAGCGCCAGGGAATGGAGCCACTCTGTGGGTTTGGCCCAAGGGAGGCTGGGATGGCACACTTCAACTCACCAGACATTCTAGAGGACATTCTAATCACTCGATGGAAGGACACTCAGAGCTCTGCTAGGTGAAGGCAGTAGTTAGTACCTTCTCTGTGTGAGGCCCCTGTACTTCATCACTGCATCACTGTGCCTGTTTTACGGGCCGGGAAACATTGGCCCAGAGAGGGTCTTCACTTGGCTTAGGGCACACAGTTCCTGGCCTTGAGCCCGTATCTGTCAGACCCCAAAGCCCTCACTCCCATGGGGTAGGAGGCTGAGCATTGCCCAGTCCCATCCCTGTTCCTGCTGCATTCTGTTGGACGTGGTTCAGCTCTTGACTCAGCTTGCATGGTTTGAATCCTGACTCCGTCCCTTCCAGCTGTGTGGCTGTGGGTAAGTTGCTCAACCTCTCTGTGCCTCTGTTTCCCTATGTATTAAATGTGTATAATGTAATAGTACTTATTATATGGAGGTATAGTTGGTATTTGTGAGCTGACCCAGAGTAATCATATGAAGATGTCGGCCTCTTCCTTCTCCCCCACCCTAACCCCCTCAGTCCAAGAGAAGAAGAGTGGTTGAGAGTTGGGACTTGGCAAGATGGGGCTAAGTCTCTCTGGGGGTGGGACACTCCCCAAGGGGTACTCTGGGCCTATGAAGGCCCCTCCTTGGGCGTTTCGGGGGGCGGGGGGAGCAGAAAGCCTTACTCCCCACTGATTCCATCCGTCCCGGGCTTCCAGTCCTCTCCCCACCGCAGAGTGTGGGCATGTGGGCTCCTGGCACGTACTGGTGATAAGGGCCACCCAGCAGTCAGGATGTGGGCTGTGTAAGGGGCCAGCGGAGGCGGCTGCTTCGGCCGGCAGCCGCCTGCCCAGTTCAAGGGGCCAAGGCTGGGAGGCTGGGCTGTGGGGTCCATTGTCTGCCCGCTGCCCCCCTCTGGTGAGCACAGCCTCACCAGCAGCCGGCAGCGGGCCCTTGGCAGAAGCTCTGGTCCTGCTTCCCCCACGCAAGCACGCCCTGGCCCGCACGTCCTCGCCTGGGCCTCCAGCCACCGTGGCACTGCCCGCTGCCCACTGCGCTGGCCACTGCTGCGGCTGGACTCCAGGGGGCACTGCTTGGGCACCTGGGAAGTCCTTGCAGGGTGAGTCAGGGCCTGGGGACTTTGTTTTGGGCTTGTCAGGGGCTGGGTCCACCAGGGTGGAACAGACTGGGCAGGGGGGATGGGCAAGGTGACCCCTGGATGCAGCCTCGGAGAGTTACTGAGATGTCCATGTCAGATTTCAGGTGCACAAGGGGGCAGAGAGCTGGTGCTAACCAGCGGTGTGACCTTGGGCCTCCTCTCTCAGGTCTCAGTTACCTGTAGGATGGGGACGGGAGAGGCCCCATCTCCAGGTCACCAATTTGTGATTTACAATACCCTTGCTCTTCCTGGCTGGGCTCAACCCCAGGTGAAACCAGTGCACAAGATAGGGCATGTCCTGTTCTACGTCTGTCTCTCTCCTTCTCCATCAAAGTGGGGTGAAGGCTGGGGTCCCCACAGCCCAGTGCCCTTGAGGGTCATTGAGGTGAGGCCTGCCACGCACTCCCCCCTGAGAGCCCGCATCCCCGGGCCTCCCAGGGCCAGAGCTGTGGCCTCTGATCAACAGGTTAAAAATAACCCCCACAGGCTCTTTTCCTTCCATAGGAATGGTGTTTATGTTGGCATCCGCGGCCCCTCTGGGCCTGCCAACTTCCACAGCATGTGACATTGTCAGGGGACCATAGGTGTGAGGAAGTCAGCCAGAGGGGCTCGTGCTGCCCCGACTCCAGGTGAGGGCACACTGCAGGGGTCAGAGACAGCTGGCAGGGCCACCTGGGGCCCTGGGGCTGCCACAGGACTGCCACGAGGCTGGGGGCACGTGATGGGCAGGGTGAAGCCCACTTGTGGAAGTAAAATGATGCGGGCTGCAGGCTGGACTGTCAGGTTCTGGGCTGGGGCTGCACGAGGTAGAGCTGTGCAGATGTGTCGTTCTTAGTCCTCAGATCCCAGAGGCAGAATCGGGAACCACAGGATTGTGGAATCAAGGAATTCTAGACTTGAAAAGAACTCCAAGGGACACTTTCAGCCTGATCTCTGCCCAAACAGGAGAAAAATAGCAGCGGCCCACTAGAGAATACTTATGGGTGCCTGGCCCTCATCTGGCACCCACTTAATTAATCCTCCCAGTGGCCCTCTGAGCCCAGCTCTGTTGTTGTTGTTTTATTATTTTTTATTTAAAAATTTTTTTAAACTGAAGAAGAAACAAAGGCACAGCAATTAAGTAACTTTGTCCAAGGTGGCTTCAAACTCACCTCTGTATGATTCCCAAACCCAGTGATCCCCAAATCATTACCTTGTGTGATTCTATGGAGGTGGGAGCGGAGGCCGGGAGGCTCAGATGCTGGCTGGATGTTCCGCTTAGGGTGCGGGACCCTTTCATTCCTGACTGTCCATAGCTCCCTCTGCATCAGGGCTCATCTCGTGGGCAGTCACAGTTCTCCCTTAGGCCACCTGGGGTCACGGTGACTTTTATGTAAGATCATTTTTTTCTTGTTTGCTGCTCCAAGGAGATATGACAGCCCTCAGTTCCCCTGATAAAGTCCCTTCGTACCCTGAATCGTGGTCTCACTCATATTATAACCCCTGGGGTTTTTCTGGGGAGTTTTAGGAAGGGCATCCCTGTGCAATAGCTCATGGAGCTGCAGAAGCTGGTGTTGAGGTGGACCCCAAGCCATCCCCTCCCCAGGCAGGACAAGCCAATGCCTTTCCCCTTCTGCTCAGGCCTGTGTTCACCCTCCTCATGGCCTCTGTTTCCCTGCGTGGCCTCTCGCCCACTTCCTGTGACCAAACATGGACCTGCCGAGGGTCTGGTCTCACTGCAGTGGGACAGCAGGCTATGCCCTAGCCATCCCCACCCTGCCAGGTCTCCCCACTACTCCCATCCCCGCCTGCGTCCTCGGGGTCCTGATGGGGAGGGAGGGTGGCTCTCCCAGGGCATTTATGTTCCTTGATCTTTAGGGTCCCCAAGGGCTGGGGCTGTTGCTTTGGGATGAGGAGCCCAGCCAGGTCTCTCCCTAGACTCACACCACAGGTCACCCGGTGGCAACTCTGTTCCTCACATCCCCAGGGTAGGATTTCACGAGAGTGGCAGTAACGAGCTCCTAGGGTTTCCTGTGCGTTGCATTGCGCCAGGCGCTGTGAGAGGCGCACTGCGGACTCAGCTCCCTGAATCCCCGTGACACCTGGATGAGGTGGGCTCCAATGCGGGGGGAATCCCAGTACAGAGAGAGGCTCCAGGCTGGGGGCTGTACTGGCACAATGCCACACTGATGCTGTGGTCTTAAAAAAAAAAAATCACTGCTTGTTGCCCTTGAGTAGTGAGGCGGTAAGACCCATTCCTGAAGCACAGATGGGAAAACAGAGAGTCCGACACAAACAGTGCGTCAGGCTGGCCATCCTCCTCTCCCCGCATCCCAGGCCTGGCTGTCTGTCACCTGAAACATCTTCCCAGGGTGTTTCCCTCTTTCTGGATATCTCTCCCCAGCTCACCCACTTACCTGATTCTTTCCTTCCTTCCTTCTTTGCTTCCTTCCTTTTTTTTTTTTATCCACCACCCATCTATCCCCAGCTCCTCTTGGAGATATAGGTCCTCCCAACAGGGCTCCTCCTGGCCATGCAGCTCATACAGAAGGAAGTGCTCCTTGAGGGGATGTCACATCCCGGGCAACTCCTCTCTCCCAGGCACGCCATCTGTCCCACCCGACCCAGGCACACATGAGTCTTGAGGTGATTCCACCAGAGGAAGGGCCTATTAGAGTTAGGTTTGAGAAGCCAGTCGTGCATTTTTTGCTCCTGTACTTGAAGGCGGGTTCAACAACTATGTGCTGTCATGGATCCAGGCCCCTTCTAGCTTATTGATCTGCTGGGTGTCATTTCCATTTCCAAGGTCACTTCAGCCACTGGAGCTCCAGCCAGAGGGAAGGAGGAAGAAAGCCTGACCCTTCCCTTTAAGGAAACTTCCCGGAAATCACCCACTGTTTCTATCCCACTGGCCACAACTCAGTCCTCCAGCCACCCCTGGCCCAAGGGAAGCTGGGGACCATAGAGTCATTCCCATGTGGGTCTTGCTGAAAACTGAGGAAGGAGGGACGAATGGAGGTTGGGAGACCGTGTCTGCCACCAGGCCCTTGTTACCTTTAGTCTGCAACTGGCAGAGTGTGGGTGGGGCTTTCCCAACTCCCTTCCTCAGACAGCCCTGCTCCCCTCCCTTATCTGAAGCCCCAGTTCTTCCTGATACTTGGCATTTCCTGCCTGAGCTGTTAAGGGCGGCAGTGCAACACCAAGACTGGCTGCCGTGGGCCGCTGTCTATCCACTGCCAGGCCAGGGCACTCACTTATTCTCATGGCCACCCGGGAGGCAGTTCATCTTAGTCCCACTTTACAGTTGGGGAAACTGAGGCCCAGAGAGGTTGGGTAACTTTCCTAAGAGCACCCAGCTGGGCTTTGAGCCCAGTTGCTGTGCGTTCCTTTCTTTCCCACAGAGCCTTCCCTGGAGGAGTGGATGCCCTTGGGTCTCTTAGGGTCTGACAGGAGGAACTGGAATGGTCTGGGCTCCAGGAGTGCTTGTCTGGGAGGAGAGGGCAGGCGGGGTGTGACATCAGTCTGCAGGTGTCTCCTCAGTACTTACTCAATGCCACGGTCAGCCGATGCGTCTGAACAGGGTCTACTGACGGGCTTGGGGATTTCTGCTGGCGCCAGGAGCTGGCCACTGCAGCCACATCCTTAGACGCCACTTTCCCCAGCATGAGCGTCCTGGAGCCAGCAGTGAGGAAGGGCAGGGATGGGGCAGGCTCTGCCACTTCCCCTCTCCTGCTCCTGCCCACCTTGGCTGAGCCCCTACCCCAAATGGGCTGCTTTGGTCGGGGAGAGGGTGGGTGTGCAACCAACTCTGAGGGGAAGGAGCCAGGCTCTGGGCTTCTCAAGCAGACCAGGGCCATCCAGCCCATCCCGCTGCCTCTGGGAAGGACTGTCCTTGCTTGACGCTGACCCCTGAGGGTGAGGTCACTGCTCTGCCCTCGGGGTAGGGGGAGCTGCTCTGAGTGTAAGCATGGTCACAGCCACCACATGCAGTTAGTAATGTTACTGTAATATCTGCTCCCCAATCTCTGGCCAAGAGGAAAGGCTCATGAGCCATGAGTCACAGCTGGCAGCTGTGACTGTGGGGCAGGCCACGCGCAGCTCCCATAGGGATGTGCTGGGGATAGCCCTGAGACCCAGACATGACCTCTGGCCTCTGGGACTTCCCACCGGAAATAGGTGATGAACAGGAAGAACAGATGTGAAACTGGAACCCTGCCCTCCTCCCCCCCCACCCCGGCTCCCCTCCCACCTCTGGCAAGATGGGCTCCATCCTGCCAAGTCTGGGCACCTACAGTTTCTGTGCTAGGAGCAAGGGTGTGGACAGGAATGTGGAGATTTCATTCAAGTCATTCATTCATTCATTCTTTTGACAAATGTGCCAGGTGCTCAGGATACACTGGTGAACCCCATGGACTCCGTCCTGCTCTCTCAGAGCCTGGAAGAGAGACTGAAAGCAAATGGTCACACAAATAAAAAAGAATTACAAACTGGATCCAGGGAGGGCAGGGCCTGGGGGTGAGGGGATGGTGGTTAGGGGGCTTCTGGGAGTCTGGGGCACTCCTGGTGGGCGCAGATCCCCCTGGCAGCCCTCCCCTGCTGGAAAGCGTTCTGCAGGGAGGTGGCTGGCCAACACGATGGCACGGTGCCCACCAATGGGGGCCGTGCCAAGCGTGATGTGATGTGTGCTGATCCCTCTCCACTCCTTACTGAAGACCAGTGTCTGCTGCCCCCGCAGCACAGGGAGCCTGGGGCAGCACTCACATCTCATCTGGAGGTGTCTGGGGGAGATGTCGGAGTGGGGAGAGGGTTCCCCTTGTGCTTCAGGCAGAGGGGCAGTCTAAGAGAATCTGGTCCTCCACCCTCAGCCGAAGGGGCCCCTGGCACTGCCCAGGGTGTCAGTCCCTCTGCATTCCACGTGCACCATTGCAGTGGATGGAGGAGGTGGCCCTTTTGACCCTGCTGCTCCTCTTGCCCCATGCTTTGGACCTCCCACTGTAAGACACGTTGGAGACATGTTTTTTTTGCCCTCTTTTGCCTGATTCTGCCTATTTGGGCTCCAGTTCCAGGACAGAGAGAGAGTGAAGGAGCCTATGAATAAAAGGGGGCCCAGAGGCAGGGATGCTTCCATCCCTCCAGAATTAACGAGTGCACATTGACTGGGCTCCATCTCCTTTTTCCTTCTGCGGGAGTCCCTGTTGTCTGAGATGGGGGGCTGCACCGGGTGGGAGGAGGTCCAAAGCCAGGGGCAGCTACTGTATTTAAATATAGACTCTTGGGTCCTACTCACAGAGCCTCTGATTCTTTAGGTCTGGAAGGATTTAGGACTCTGCATTTCAAAAAGTCCTTCAGCCTTTGTGACACCAATGGCCAAGAAGCACACTCTGCTTTTGAGGAAAGAGCTCAGATTCTGGAGGTCGGAAGTCTTGCTCTCTGGGTGACTTTGGACACTGATTCTTGAGGTCTTGTCTTTCTCATCTGTATAGTGGGACGGCAATATCTACCTTAAAGACTAAATGGGCAAGTGCAGGTAAAGCACCAGCATTGGGCCTGGCACATAGCAGGTGCCCAATAAACAGTGTTCATTCTTGTTATTTATCCAGGCTGTGTTTGGAATGCAGCTGGCTCATTCACTTTCTGGGCAGGGTTAGAGCCGCTTGTTCCTTTCACCACTTGGGGATCCTGGTGGGGTGAGGGAGGGGATCCGGAGGTTGGGAATAATGGGTATGCAAAGAGAAGCTCCCCCAAGGCTGCTGCAGCTGGTGACAGGGAAGGGTGAGAATCTCCCCCACACAGGGCCCCTTGCCTTAAAAATAATAACCTAGATCAAACACACAACATTGTGTATCAGCTCTGTTCTGAGTCCATTAACTAGTCCACTAAATCTTGAGAAAATATTCTCCCATTTTACAGATGGGGAAGCTGAGGCACAGAGGGATTAAAGAAGCTGCCCACAGTCACGCAGGCTCGTGACTGGCAGGGCTGGGGATTGAACCCTGACAGCCTGGCTCTTAACCACTGCCCCTCTGGCACAGGGCTTCCTAGGGAGAGGGATGGACTTGCTTTTTCTTCATGTCCCTCTTCTGGGGATTCTGGAGCTGGGCTGTCTGCGTGGGGTTCTGGTGCTCTGCTCAGGAGAGGCAGGCCTCAGTTGCACCTTTGAGGGTCTCTCAGACTCCAGCAGCCCCTGCCCATCCTCCCCTGGCTGTCTCTGCTCCTCTGTGGTTGCTGCCTGCACCCCACTTCTGCTTCCCCTGCTCCAAGGTCGGTGTTCACTTTCTCTAGCTGTGAGCATCTGGACCCCCCAGGAGCTGTCACTGGGCTCTGCCTCGGCTCAGAGCCCAGTGATCAGGGAGAGGCGAGGAGTCTCTTGTCAGGCTCCAGCCTGACCTCTTGGCCCAAGACCTGTGACCTCTGTCCATGGCTCCCTCAGTCCCCAGGGGCTGTGGGTATGATGTCACTGTCCCCCTTGAGCTGCCGTTTATGACCTGGTAAATCACTCACTGCCCCCTACCCTGCCCTTAATGAGGGCCAGAGCCCACTATGACACCCCAATTAACCACACTATCTGTCTCCCTTTAGGGGTGAACAAGAACCCAGAGTGGGGATGGTGTGGGTTGGGTTCTGGGCTGGTTTTCTTCCCTGGAAAATGACTTAACACCCACCCTGACCTCTGCCGTGCCTAGAAGGTGGCTCCCCTTCCTCACAGGGGAGCCTGGGAGCCCCCCGAAGGACAAAATTTTCTGTCCCACAGCAGCTAGCTTCTGCAGCAGGCTGGATGTGGGTTCAACGGTGACTCAGATGGGATGCAGGGCACCCCGTTGTGTATGGACATCCTGGAGATTTGGGCTGCCGTATGTCAGTGTCAACAAAAGTATCTGAGTATGGGGATGGGCAGGAGGCAGGATGGGAAGAGGGAAGCCCGTGGTTGGTGAGGTCATTCCCGGCAATCCTCATATTCTTTCATTGATCCATGGGTTTGTGGAACATTTCCTGAGGGCCCAGTGCTGATTGGGCACACAGATGAGTGAGGGAGGGCCTTTGGGGAGCCTAAAGGTCAAGGATCTTCCTGGAGGGGTGTGGACTTAAAGTTTCAGGAATTAGCCCATTTCAGCTCCAGCTCTTTCCTGAGGTCAGAACCCTGGTAAGCATGAGAGTTCATGTGAATGTTGGAGGGCACGGTTGGGGATGTAAGTTGGAGAGGGATTAAGTTGGGGATAGGAATCAGAAGCATTAGGAATAATTGGTAAAATTGGTCAGTGAACAAAAGCTGAGTTGGGGTAATCAGCAGGTAGTGTCAGGAACCTGTGGGGTGGCATTAGGGCTGCCTGGGGAGTATATGGCTGAATGGACGCCACTCTGGCTTAAGTGGAAGGCACCTTCATTCACTTCTCCCCCAAATATGTGGACAGTTACACAGCATGAACATTGTCAATGTCCATTTCTGCACCATGGCAGGCATCACTAGCCGATCACAGTGCTCTTTCCTTCTGAGTCCAGAAGAAGCTTCACCCTTTTTCTTACACACTGATCCAGATCATCACTACTAAACGAGCAGAGTTGACAGATGAAATGAAAATCTATTTACCATCCTGGACTGGGATTCAGACACACACAAGGGTCTAAGGAAACTCTCAGAAGAAAACTCATCGAAGGGAAGAGAGAGTCGGGAGACAATCTTGGCCAAGTGACAATGCTTCACTGTCAAAGGGCAAAAAAGGGCAGTTCTAAGCTGAGTGGATGATTGTCCTTGGATATGCTCTGATCCAGCTCTCTGGTAGACTTATATCTGGGTCTGAGAGACAGAGCAGGAGAGAGAGCTGGCAGCAGAATACAAAGTGCTGTCCATCAGGATTCTGTTGCAGACAACAGAATCAACTCTGGTGAGCTTAACACGGAAGGGATTCATGAAACGGCTACAGAACTATTGGGAGGTCAAAGACAGAGACTCAGGTTGAGTTTTCAGGAACAATTCTCAAAGCCACGAGGTCACCAGCTCCAGAACCACACACAGTACCATGACGAGGAAGCTGCTACTGCCGCCAGCTCCACACTGCACCTGTTGTGATGCACACGAGGAGGTGGATGCACTAGACCTAGTGTACTTGGTGCCCTCTGTGAGCTCGGCAACAAAACAGCAACAACAACAGCAATTGCAGCCCCCCAATCCCAGAAAGCATCCGGAGCTGCAGAAACACAGCCTTCCACATCTCATGCAAGTGCATCTGCTTGGCTGAATCTTGGATTCCTGAATCCAAGAGGACACTGGGAAATGTAGGGTTTGTTGTCTTTGTTGTTTGTTTGTTTGTTTTACTCTTCCTGTCTCTGCAGTCTAGGAAGGCACCTAGCAGAGGGTGGAGTGGGCATTGAGAGCCAGGCCACCATACCCACTGCACACTGTCTCTTAAACTTCTATAAGATGCCAGGTACAGCAGCACTGTTTTGGGAGTCTCTTGTAGGGGAATGGGAGGGGGAGGTACATTCTCCTCTCTTTACCACAGACCACTGTTTAGCTTCGGCACCTCAAGGGCTTAGACACACCAACCTGCCATTTGCGAGTGGTCCGGGGTGGGGGCAGTTTTGGCGTCAGGTCATTGCACCAGGTGAGAACCCCCCTAGGCCCGTCCAGGGATAGTTGATGGGACTTTGGAAGCAGCTGGGACCAGCGGATATTCGTTACTAGAGTCTGAGTGATTTTATTTAACTGCCGGCTGGATCCATCTTTGGAAACACTTCCGTGAGCACCTACAATGTGTCAGGCACCGTGCTGGGTGCTGGGAATACAGACAGGAGTGGAATCCAGTCCCAGCTGCCTTTGTGGTACCTTGTCTAGCCAAAGAAGAGATGTGGACAGTAGATAAAAGGATGCACATGGTGCCCCGAGGATGCATAAAGAACAGACCCAGAACCCTCTTGCACTGTTGGTGGGAATGTAAATTGATACAGCCACTATGGAGAACAGTATGGAGGTTCCTTAAAAAAGAAAAAATAGAACTACCATACGACCCAGCAATCCCACTACTGGGCATATACCCTGAGAAAACTGTAATTCAAAAAGAGTCATGTACCACAATGTTCATTGAAGCTCCATTTACAATAGCCAGGACATGGAAGCAACCTAAGTGTCCATCGACAGATGAATGGAGAAAGAAGATGTGGCACATATATACAATGGAATATTACTCAGCCATAAAGAGAACTGAAATTGAGTTATTTGTAGAGATGTGGATGGACCTAGAGTCTGTCATACGGAGTGAAGTAAGTCAGAAAGAGAAAAACAAATACCGTATGCTAACACATATATATGGAATCTAAAAAAAAAAAAGGTCATGAAGAACCTAGGGGCAAGACGGGAATAAAGACTCAGACTTACTATAGAATGGACCTGAGGAAACGGGGAGTGGGAAGGGTAAGCTGGGACAAAGTGAGAGAGTGGCATGGACATATACGCACTACCAAATGTAAAATAGCTAGCTAGTGGGAAGCAGCTGCATAGCACAGGGAGATCAGCTCAGTGCTTTGTGACCACCTAGAGGGGTGGGATAGGGAGGGTGGGAGAAAGGAGATGCAAGAGGGAAGAGATATGGGGATATATGTATACGTATAGCTGATTCACTTTGTTATAAAGCAGAAACTAACACCACTGTAAAGCAATTATACTCCAATAAAGATGTTAAAAAAAAAAAAAAAGAACAGACCCAGGAGTGCAGGGGGTCTTCCCAGGAGAAATGACATTTGAGATGAGCCCAGAAAGGCTCGAAGATGCTGAGAGGAGGCCTGGGTGAGAGACAAGGGTACAAATGAGAAACACAGAAAGCGATGTGGGTGGAGCAGGGGACAGGACTGGGGATTCCTCAAGGTCCAAGACTCAGCCTCCTCATCCAGACCAGGCTGCTGTTCCTGCGGTGGGCACCTGCGCTGGGCACCTGCATCTGGCCAGTCCTGTAGTTTGTCCCCTGTTCTCCTCAGGCTGTGGCACAGGGTTTACTGCCTCTGCTCACACAGCCTGCCAGGAATGACTCAGGAATGACTCTCAGACAAGGAGGAGCTGGGGGAGCCCAGGATGCAGGCTATGTGGAGGCCTCTCCCCTGGTGGGAGGGGGGTGGCAGCAGAAGAACTAGCCCATGTGGGCAGGGTGGTCCCTATCACCCCACTCTGGGCCTCCAGGCAACAGAAGGAGTCATGGAAGCCCCAAGTCCCCTGCCCCCTCCTCCAGCCCTCCTATGCTCTGCTTTCTCCCTGAGGCAAGGCTGCCCCTCCTTCCCTGCATCCCACTCCATCCTGATGCCAGCCCTCCCGGCTTGGGTGGCTAAGGATACCCGTGGTGGGGTCATTACAGGACACTGCAGCCCGAGGGTCAGAATGGAGGAGGGCCAGCTGTCAGCTGGAACCCATCAGAGGCCAAACCAAGCCCTGGCAGCAGGCAGGAGGGGGAGGGCGGCTCATGGAAAAGGTGTCCCTTCGAACTTTTCTTAACCCTTCCCAATCCCGTCACCAGGGTGTGTCCTGAGATTTTTCCACCCTAACAGGTGGCTCCAGGTCCCTGGTTCTTTAACCCAGGTTGGTGGGAGTAGGGGAGAGATCCTGCCCCTGCCTCAGGAGCCCCTAGTCTGAAGGGAAAGAAACAACATAATCCCTGTTTTCAGGGAGATCTTAGTTATATGGGGAAGATGCAACTCAGACCTAGTCTGAGGGGGAGACACAGCCCTGACTCAGGGAGCCCCAGTCTGAGGGGGGAGACACAGCCCTGCCCTCAATTAGCTCAGGGTCAGAGATGAGAGAGGGAAATTTTGTCTTGTTATTAAACTGAGAAATTAATGTAATGGCACCACTTTTGATTTTCTGTGTGATTTTGTGAAGAATTAGCAACTTGAACACACATCCCTGTGCTATAAAATCCCAGGAATGATGTGTCTGAAGATCCAGAGGACTGTCACCAGGGAACAGTTTTGTTCTGGTCACCCTCTTGGGGTCAGCTGCCCACATCGGCCGCCCGCTTTTCTGAGACCCCCCTCCTCATCCTGAAAACCACTCAGCACATGGGTTCTTTTCAAGAGCTTGTTCAACTCCTTCTTTGGTATCCACGGAACTTATATAACTCACAGCTTTCAATTAACAATTAGAGCTGGTGAACAAGAGCACAGAAGGAAACAAGGCTACGTGCAGCTGGCCCCTCTTCAGCTGTAGGGTTTAGATTTCCCTGATTTATTTTCCACAATTAGCGGCTGGCCTTCTCCCAGTGACTCTCCCAGGGTTCTTGTCGGGGCAGCCGCTGGCTGGGCACAGGGACTGGCGAAGCGGACTGCGGGCACCCCTGCCCCTGCTGGGATCACCGGAGAGGTCAGGCCTCTCGGTGACCGGACTGCACAGGGCTAATCATCAAGCTCGTCAGTGGGAGGGGAGCCAGGCCGCACACAGTTGAGGAGGAAAGGCCCAGAAAGGCCGACGCCTTTGTGAGCCTTTGCTGCGCTCCTCAGTTTCAGGCCTCATTCCGGCTCCTGGCACCAGGCGTCAGTGTCCTCATCTGTTAAATGCGAGTGAACAGTGAGGTTAGGTGGTCCCTAGGGTTCCTTGTGCTTGGACTTTGCTGCTCCTGCCTGCTTGCCTCCCCACCCCGATCTGGGCCCTCCCCACACCTTGTCAGGACTACAGTGGGGGGTTCATCACGACCTCGGCCAGCAGCCAGAGTGGTCAGCAAACATGCCACTGGGCAGTCTCGCGATGCTGGCCAAAGGGCTGGGGCCCACCTCTTCCAGCCCTGGTCAGGCACTGGGATGTCTGAGGACAGTGTGGATCTACAGGCCAATGGGGCTGTTTGGCCACCTTCCCTGGGACCCCTCTGAGCTGGCCTCTGGGCCTCGCTCTAGAGGGGCCTCCAGCACAGGGAGCTGAGCGCATCTAGGAGGCTTGACTGTGGTAACCATCGCACATTTACTGAGCACCTGCTCTGAGCCAGGTCCTGGGCTGGGCAGGGTGGTGACTGCCCAGCCGTCGTGGCTCCATCCCTCGTGGTGCTTAGAGGCACGTGCATGGGCTCTGACTTCGGTCTGCCGGGTTCAAACCCTGGTCTGGCACTCACTTTGGCAAGGCACTTAGCATCTTATGCCTTGGTTTCTCCCTCTGTCAAATGGGGTTACTGATAGCACCACAACCATGGGCTGTGGTGAGGAGTAACTGACCCAGTGAACGTGAAGTGTTTAGCACCCAGGGTGTAGTCATTACAACTTTCATTTCACGAGCACCAACTCCGTGCCGGGGACTGTTGTGGTATTTGGTGTAAGTCAGAGCCCTTCCAGGGAGGGAGAGAGACCACTTCCGGCTTGGCTGAGGAAAGAGGCTTCATGGGAGAGTTGGTATCACAGTTTGGTCTAGAAGGATGGAGCTAAATATGATAGGGAGCAGCAGGGAAGGGCATTCTGGAAGGGGGGAACGGCATGAACAAAGGCACGGAGGCAGGAAAGCAAAAAGTGTGTTGAGGGAACTCTGAAAGGACCAGAGGGACTCACGTATATACTGGAGTTAAAACTGGAAAGTGGGCTTAACCCAGATGAACTCCCAGACCATAGAATGTGGCTTTCCTCCTCTAGGCAATGGGGGGCCACGGATGGTTGTTGAACGAGGGCATCCTGCAGGGAGATAAAGCTGTTGTACTTAAACAAGACAGTAGGGTTAGTTTCCCTAGATGATTATAACAGCAGTTAAGAATGTCAATGAGAACCCTTTCATTCTGTAGCAGATTGTAAAGGGCACTGAGGGTTTTCGTGGGTACACCTCAGTCCGATCGTCATGGCAACCGGCACCCCCGAGAGGTGAGTTGAGCAGGGATTATCACCTCCACTTTAAAGGCAGAAGGAGGAGGCTCAGCCAAGGTCACCCAGCAGGTGATGGCGGAGCCAGGAGGGGTCTAAGTCCCCATCCCGTGGCTGCCCAGAGGAACTGCACCATCTTCTCAAGCCCCATCCTGAAGTCCTCTCTTGCCAGGTGGCTTCTGCCTTGTCTTTAGGGCTTGGCAAGCCCGTAAGTGTGTGTGTGTTATGGGGGGGTGATGAAGGTGTTGGTGCAAGAAGCAACCCCCCCGCCGCCCTGTCAGGCCAGCGCTGGATCTGCTGCACTTCTGGCCCACTGCCAGGGGTCAGCCCACCTAGCATGCGGGAGGTGGGTGTCTCATCTCTGCTGACTGGTCCTGAGAACGTCGGTGACTTGAGTTGGGGTGGACAGCCACTGCCAGGAGTGTAGGGGGCAGGCGGGGCTCCAGGGACGTGGGGTGAGCTCACACAAAGCTCTGCCCTTACCATAAGGCTTTCGCCTTCCTAGAAGCCCCCCAGCTGAGCAGTAGCCAAGGAGGAGGGGGAGAAGCCTCCGTTTGCTTTTCCTCTCCTGCCAGGCTCCTCCATGTCTCCTCTGGGTTCCTGCCTCAGGACTGGGAGTCTGGTTTCTGCTGCCCCAATCTTAGCTCATTCCTCTCTTGGGATCCCGCCTGCTTGACTGACACCCCTCTCCCTCCCACACTGGGAACTTCCTTCTCTGATGTTTATTTTTGAGGTCCTAGAGTAGGGCTTGGGAGTGAGGAAGGAAAGGGTCGAGCCCCTGGCTTCCTGAACCCTGCTCCCTGCCCCCAAGATCTGGCCAGGCTCGCCCACATTTCTAGGGGACCCAGCCCAGGGCCTTACTCTTGGTGCAGCCCACGTGGCATTTGTTGGTACTGTCTGCCAGGGCCTGCCTCTTCAGGGGAATCCAGCAGCCCTAGGGGGACTAACAGTGAGCGCCCTGAAAAGGGCATATCATAAGTGGGAGAGCGGCCCTAGCACTAGGCTTTGCAGGGTTTGAAGCAGGTGAGGTCTTGGAGCAGGAGAGGAGGCAGTCAGGGGACTTCCTGGAGTGGGGCTCCTGACTGGAGCTGAGCCTCAAAGGGTGTGGGGCTTGGATAGGGGAAGGGGCTATGCAGGAGGTCCCTCCCAGGGGGTGGGGGGCTGGCCTTACTGAGCTGGACGAAGCAATGGGTTGAGTGGGGAGAGCAGGGGGGTAAGGGCCTGGCCAGCCCTGGAAGAGGTGTGCATTCGTGGACCTGAAGGCTGGTTAGGTTTAAAGGCCTTAAAGGTGGTTACGGGCTGTTCATTCATTCATTCAATCATTTGCATCTATCCAGTACCTCCCCTGTGCCAAGGGCTGTGCTTGAGGCTGAGGACTTACTGATGGGTAGCATAGATGTGTCTCTTCCCTCCTGGGGCTCCTGGTTTAGCTGGGAAGGCTGAGGAGCAAACAGAGCATCCCAGCGCACTGACTGGTGCCAGGAGAGGAGGGATGCATGGGCTGCGAGAGCAGAGAGGAGGGCTTCAGCTTCAGACCCCGGGGGGAGGTAGAGAGATACCTGCAGGGTGATGAGTGAGCTGGAAGGAGAGAAGAGCATCTTGGAACCGGAATCGGGGCTGGGGGTGGGGGGTTGGGGGTGGATGTTCCTTTCAGTGGGTGAAGATCATGTCTTGAGGGGGCCGTGGAGGCGAGGTACGCTAGTGGCAGGGGCCAGACCCCACGTGTTGAGCTACGTTAAGGAATTATCTGGAGGACACTGGGAAACCTTTGAAAGGCTTTAAGCAAGGGCTGGATGGGATCTGATTTCTGTTTTGGAAAAATCCCTTTGGCTCAGGCAGAGATCTGGTTGGAGGACACCTGAGGGATGTCCTGTACCAGAATCAGCTCTAGGACAGGGAGGGGCGCCACCAGCCATGTGAAGGCAGATGGCGGCCTTCTTGCTGTTACTCCACAGAGCCCAGTGGGGAGTGTTGCCCAAATCCCATTAAT
Source organism: Mesoplodon mirus (assembly GCF_964341445.2). NCBI lineage: Eukaryota > Metazoa > Chordata > Mammalia > Artiodactyla > Ziphiidae > Mesoplodon > Mesoplodon mirus. The sequence goes on along the minus strand of NC_138988.1, from coordinate 75,836,439 downwards.
GGAGGCCACGTGGGGTCCTGGGCGATGGCCGGTCTTCTTGCCCATGGGGTCCCTTTCCCTGGCTGAGGTGCAGCCACTGTGATGTGGCCCAGCTCTCCAGAACCACTGAGGAGAGATAAGGTGAAGGCTGCCAGGAACAGGTGGGGGAACCTTCTGGAGGGGGCAGGGAAGAGCCGGTTCTCAGAGAAGGCGACCACTCCGATTAACCCATTAATACCTGCATTCCCTTCCTGCCAGGTGATTCATTTGGTCTTTAAGAGTAAAACACACGTGGTTCCCTTTGCTTGGGGAGGGGTTTGTTGCATGGGACAGAGCTGACCCAGACTAAGCCTAGCCTGTGAGGGGGCAGATGGGACCCCAGAGATGGGGGTGGAAATGAACTTCATGGTCAAGGGGACAGGTGGGGGTGGGCTGGACTTCCAAGTCTGCTGCCCTGGGAAGGATGGGGACCTTGTAGAGTCTGGACCTTTGGGGTCATACCCTGCACCTGAGCTCATCTGCAGGCCGCCTGCGTGGGCTGGGGGATGGGATGCCAGTGATTCAGGAAACTTCCTGCTCTCCCACTTCCCCACACAACCCTCCCTCTCAAGGGAGAAGGGAATGGGAGGGCAGAGGAGGGCTATTTGGCCAGGCCTCCAGTTCAGCTGGGCCTGGGAACCCTGCCCGAGGTGCCCAAGACAATGCTGGGAATGGAGGCCGGCCTGGCCAGAGGCGGGCCCAGGAGGGGCAGGAGCAAGGCCCACTTCACTCACTGTCCTTGCCCTGGAGCTGCACGGTGGCCCAGAGTACCACCCCCAATCTTGGGCTCCCCACTCACTCCCGGACTTCTGCCCACCCACCCCTTGGCAGCTACCAGCCATACTATCCTCCCAGAAGGCCTCTTTCCTACCCAGCCCTGTCCTAACCCCCTGAAGCATGAGAGTGCATGAGTGTGTGTGTGTGTGTGTGTGTGTGTATGCCCAGATGAGTGTGCCTCAGTGCCTGAGTGTATATACATGTGGGTGTGTATATATGAGCGTATGAGTGTATGTGTGTATGAGTGTGGGAGTGTGTACATAAGTATCTGACTGTGTCTTTGTGGGTGAGTGTATATATGTGTGTGGGTATATATCAGTGTGTGTGTATGAATGTGTGAATGTGTCTTTGAGTGCTGGGGAAGCGGTGAGGAGACAGAAGCTGTGCCTACTCTCCCCGACCTGCCCCTCACCTAGCCGTTCTGCAGCAGGTGCCCTACCTCTCCTCCGGGGATGCATGCCTGGCATTTCTTAGGACAGCCCTCATTCAAATGATTTACCCCACTGCTCCCCTAGTGCCATTTATATTGCCAACCCATACAGACTCATATCAGCTTGGAAAATGCAGCCCCCATTTCTAGAAGTCTCCTTCTTCTTTAGGGCTGGGGGAGGACCCCGTGTTCTTTCTACTTGGCCTCTCTACCTGGCCAGGGAGGTGCCGCTGAAGGTGCCAGGGCAGGTGGACCCCACTTCTGGGGCTCTAGGCTGGGGGTGTTGAGGAGAGGCTTTCCCATTCCCAGCCCCAGGCCTGGCCTGGATTTCCCTGGAGGAGACAACAGGAGGGAGCTCTGGCCCATGGGAGAACTGGGATTTGATTGTTGAACCGAGTTGCAAGTTCATTCCACTTTCCGGCCAACTTTTCTTCCCGCCGCCCTTTCTCCTCAAGATAATAGAAATACCCCGGGAGGGGTTCCTTTCCTCCTGCGCCAGCTGGGGGAGGCTGGTGCCCTGCCATTGGCCCGGGCTGCAGTCACGGCAGGCACACCCCCTGGGCCTGGGCCAGCTCCCACCCCCCCACACAACAAGGCGGAGCAGTTACATCAGCTGCTCTCTTCTGGCTCCAGCCCTCTGTGGGAGAGGCCTCTGTCTAGTTCCTGAAAGGACCCGCTCATCCTGAAGGAGGAATGTCATCCTTGGCTAGGCCTCTTTCCTTTTGAGTCTCCCTGCCTTGGCCAGGTCTTGAAACTGTGGCAGCTGCTGGGATCAGTTGGGGTGGCATGATGCCTGGATTTGAATCCTGGTTCATCCACTTTCCAGCTGTGTGATGTTGAGCAAGTCATTTACCCTCTCTGAGCCTCAGTTTCCCCATCTGTAACTGGGATGATCATCGTGCTATATTTATAGGTTTCTTCTGGGGATTCTATGAGTTAATATTTGTAAGGGACATGTGCTTTCTCTTGCACTATGTAAGTGTTGGTTAACTAAATATGTCGCTTTCCTAAATGATGGCCAGCTAAGGACTAGGTGGATGGGTGGGTCACTGACCTGCTAACCTCTAGCTTTGTGCATCAGCACTTACTCCTGTCCTGGCAGGTAGCTCCTGCCCCACATGGACCCAAGAAGTCTCTGACCTCTGACCTCTGCCCCCTTCCTCTGTGTTGAAGTCTCATCTGCACCATTTCGCCCTGACCTCATCACTCCTGGGGCAGGGATGTCACAGCAGAACATGGAGCCCAAAGGGGGCTCAGAAGAAAGTCTCTCTCACCCTGACCTGTCTCCCACTGCTCTTCGAGAGGTGTCCGTGCAACAGGTCTCTCCCCGGCACCTTCTGGGTCTTGGATGTTCTAGAGGAAGGAGGTGGCAGCTTTGCCTGCTGGGCTAGAGACGATGTAGGTTTCGGTTTGAGGATGGAAAAGATTCACTCATGGAAACTCACCCGCCTTCCCAGGACAATGATCCTAATCCATTTCCAGATGCTTGTGCTGGGCTGAGGGCAGTAGTAGGGGGGGACTACATGCTGCTTTTTAGGGCTGGTGGAGGGATGCTCTGTCCTCCCAGGCCCCCTCCCCAGCCTCTCCCTCCTTCCCAGGCTAAGATCCCATGAGAGGGGCAGACCTCTGTCTTCCCTGGTCTCCCCTGAACCCCTCCTCCTTAAAGGGCACATGGAATCTTGGGCAGCTGTGAGCTGCAGGCCGGAGCCTCACACTGCCGGCCGCCTCTACCGAGTCCCACTGCAGCCCCCTACCCCAGCCCCTTTTTTTAATTAATTAATTAATTAATTAATTAATTAATTAATTAATTAATTTATGGCTGTGTTGGGTCTTTGTTACTGCACGCGGGCTTTCTCTAGTTGTGGCGAGCGGGAGCTACTCTTTGTTGCGGCGCACGGGCTTCTCATCGCGGTGGTTTCTCTTGTTGCGGAACATGGGCTCTAGGCGCACGGACTTCAGTAGTTGTGGCATGCGGGCTCTAGAGCACAGGCTCAGTAGTTGTGGCACATGGGCTTAGTTGCTCCGTGGCATGTGGGATCTTCCTGGACCAGGGATCAAACGTGTGTCCCCTGCATTGGCAGGTGGATTCTTAACCACTGCGCCACCAGGGAAGCCCCTCAGTCCGTTTCTGATGTGCTCGCTCTGGAGCTGGAGACCGAGGCAGGTGCTGAGGCAGCTTTGTCCCTGGGCCTGGGGCCTGCCTGAAGCCTGACTTCTTGGTGATCAGAGTCATCCAGCTCAAGTCAGAGTTCTAACTCAGTAGCAGGGACCCACTCTGTGCCATTTTGTGCCTGGCACTGGGGGCCAGTGCTGAAAAAAGGCCCAGGTGGTCCTGGTCACCAGGGAGCTCCAACACCAGAGAATAGCCTTCAAAGAGAAGCCAAGGGCCATGAGATTCCTCCCTCCCTCCTACAAATGTTTACTGAGTCCTCCATTGGAGCAGGCCTTGCTAGGCCCTGGCCATCAGTGAAGGCTTACCCTGCTCTGAGGTTCAGAGCACCTCACTGCAGGACCCACACAGTGCTTTCTTTCCTTTGAGTTCTGCAGCTCTGCTCACTGTGGGTCCCCTCAGTCCTGAGTCTCCACCATCAGACTGTGGGCTCCCTGAGGGTGGTGCCTGAGGTGTCTCCCTCTCACAGGGTCTTCTGCATTCATTCATTCATTCAGTCAGTCCCTCAGGGCAGCCCTGCTAGGTGCCGGGCTCTTGTGAATTGGCCAGCCATGCAGATGCTGTCTAAACTGATTCCCAGTGGATGAGAAGAAGCTGGTTCTGGGAAGGGGGTTCCAGGCAGAGGGAGCAGCACAGGCAAAGCCAGGGCTGAGGTGGGCAGGGAGGAAGCAGAGACTGCCCTGGAGCCAAGGAGAAAAGAAGCTTAGAGAGGGTTGGAGATTTCACCACTGTGGCAGGAGAGAAAACCCAAGAGAGTGTCAAGTATCTGTTGCCCAAAGGAAGGCAAGAATTCAAAATTTTGCGGAATCCATGACTCATCACTGGGGGTGGAGGGAGATGGGAGAAGGCTGGGCTTCTAGGATGACTGTTACCTCCTTCCTCACAGACTCCTCCCCCTGCCTGTCCTGTGGGGAATGTGTCCTGGGGCCCTAGCTGTCATCACGTGCTCCCTGTTGTCTAATCACAGTCTCACCTGCTGTATCCTTGTGTGTCCTTGGTGGACATACACCACAGTTGGGGCTGGCAGTCTCTCTTCCCCATCCCCCCAGGCCCTGGTAGAGGCCCTCCACATCCCTTTCCAACCCCAGGTACTGTCCTGGGCCACCGGGGCTGGGTCCACGGCCTGGGGTTAGTTCCTGGGAAGCAGCTTCATCCTCTGCCCCGGACCAAGCTTCCACCTTGATCTCTAGGATCGACTGAGGTCTTAGATCACACTGAGAGGGCTGGAGGAGCCAGGGAAACTCATGCTCTGTTCCTGTCTCTTTCTTACCTTGGTTCCTTTTTTTTTTTTTTTTTTTTTTAATTGGAGTAAAATTGCTTTACAATTCTGTGTTAGTCTCTGCTGTACAATGAAGTGAATCAGCTATATTCATACCTATATCCCCTTCCTCTTAGACCTCCCTCCCCTCTTCCCCCTCATCTAGGTCATCACAGAGCACTGAGCTGAGCTCCCTGGGCTATATGGCAGGTTCCCACTAGCTATCTATTTTACACATGGTAGTGTATTTATGTCAAAGCTAATCTCCCAATTCGTCCCACACCCGCCTTCCGCTGCTGTGTCCACCTTACCTTGGTTTTTTATTTTATCTTTTTTCCTATCTCTGTCTCTTTCTCCCCCACCCCCCAACCCGCCTTTCCTTGGTCTTGTCTCTGCCTTCCTCCTTCCTGGTCTCCTTTTGTCTCTGCCCCCTCCCTCCCTCAAGGCCGCAGCCTCTGTCCCCTTGGTCCCTCTTTCTGACAGTCCCCTAGCAGCGCTGGTGGACATGCTGGAGGAGAAGCTGGAACTATGGGACGGCGGGCACATCTGTACCCAGCAGTGTGCAGGGGACCTGACAAGGGGCACCATGCACGGACACTCTCTTCCTTGTCAAAGTCGGAGGAGATTCAGAGGACAGGGTCTCAGACCAGCTGGCTTCCATACCAGGCCAACTGGAGGAGTTCATAATAAAGGGCCAGGCACTGAAACCCTGAGTGTTTTGACTTTCTAGAAGAAAAGCAATATGGTTGCTTCTTTAAGAGGGAAACCCTGCCTACCCTGTTCAGGGAAGGAAGAAGTTATAGTAGTTGGACTTTAAGCCTCTCCAACAAAGGTTTCACCTCCAAACTGCTGGTGGGATAGGGGACACTGTTTTGTCATGGAGAGGGGATGGATTCGGGGCAGGAAACAAAAGAGAAAGGTGACCAGCCTCTTCTCTGCCAGTCAGCAGCTCCCCGGGGCCTCAGAGCTGGGCTGGGTGTGCCCAGGGCCTCTTTCTGGGCATCTGAAGGAGACACGAGATGAAGAGCTCTGAGTTTGCAGAGGAAATTAAGCTCTTGGAGAAGAGACAAACCAAGACGATGGGAACAGATTTCCAGGGGTTCTGAGTGTTGTGGAGGGCTGGGAGAGCACTGCGGGGAAGGGGGCAGTTTCCTCCAGATGTAAGGCGACGCATTTTAGGGGAAGCACTGAGCAATGTTGGCGCGATGCTTGGTGCCCTGGGAGGGCTGATGGGCCTGGGCCCTCACAGGAGGTCAGCGCAGACTGAAGGTGGACAGATGTTGTGGACCCTGCAGTCTGCATCTTGAAGGAGAGGAGGTAGGAACTTTCCTGGTGACAGGCCACTGGTGACTGAGGGGCCGTGGGAGAGAAAATGGGACCCCTATCCCGCATGGCTGAAGGGGGACGGCAGCCCAACCTCCACTGGAGCCCCGCAGGGCCATGTCCTGATCCCTTTCCAAGGTCCCTCCCCTCACGCCTCTGTCTCTGTTGTTCTCTCTCCCACCCCCGCCCCGCTTCTGTCTCTGACCTTTCTTCTTCCTCTTGTCCTCCTGTCTCTCTCAGGCCCTGCCTCTCCTGTCAGTCCCTCCTGTCTCTCTCTCTGTGTCTGTTTCTCTCTGGGCCGCTTTGTGCTGCCTGGTACCAGGAGAACCCCCTTTTTCCATTTCCATTTCGTCCCCGTGGGCACTGGGTGACCCCTGCCTCTGTGTGTGTGTGCACGTGTGTGCGTGTGTGTGTGTGTGTGTGAAGGGGCTGCTGGCTGAGTCAGGTGGGGCAGGCTGTGGAGTGTGGGGTGTGAGGGCTGGCACGGGGGCTGCTGTCCCTCTGGGTGGTGGGCAGAGGCAGGCTTTCTAGGCCGAGGCAGCCCCTGCTGGCCCTCCGCAGGCCCACACTCATTCTCGGAAAGTCACAAGAGCCCGCCCCACCATGGCCAGTGTACACAGAGCACATTGTGCCACTCCCCAGGTCTCTGCCCCGCCCCTGCCGGCTTCAACGCCAGCTCCCAGTGGCAAGCTGGCAGCCTCACTCTCTGAGGTTGGGACTGCTCACCTGACTGGGTGGCGGCTCCTTCCGCTGCTTATCTGATGTCTCCCCTCAGGAGGCAGGGGCAAGAGCCACTCTGGGGCAGGGACAGGCATGCTGAGCCTCAGGCATGGCGCTCACACCCCTCCCTGCCAGCTGCCCACCCGGCACACCTTGCCCCATTCTAGGAGCTGGCAAGCCTGGTCTGCCCTCCATTCCCACCCCAGCCTGGTTTTTCCCACAGGTCTTTGAAGAAGCCAGGTATCCTGTGTGGGAAGCTCACACTCTCTTTACTCCATTTCTCAGGCTTCGATTCCTGCCTGCAACTCACCTCCTCTGGGAAGCCTTCTTGGATTGCCCACTTCCCATCTCAGATAGCCCATTCCTCCTGGGTGCTGCCAGATGGTTGGACCCACAGCAGACACACTATGTGATTGATATCCAACTCTCCTGGCTGAGTGTTGTTCCAAGGAACAGCCTGGGGCAAGGAGAAGGTGCCAGCACTGACGACCACCCCCCAGCTGCCAGCACTTTCCATGCATTATTGACTTCATTCCCACAGGAGCCCTTTCAGGTAGAGATTATTATTGCCATTTGACAGATGAGAAAACCAAGACTCTTAGAGATTACCAACTTGCCTAGGTCACACAGCAACACCCCTAAACTAAGACACTCTCAAAATGATGTGGGAATGACAGAGGCTTCCAGGGTGTGTGGGGGGGGGCAGCCCCTGCCCCTACAAGGACTTGAAGTGTCTTAGCTCCTGGGTCTGTTGGGATGGAAAGTCTAGGTATTGCTACCAGCGTCTGGGATGGAGGCAGGGGGATGGATGAAATGACCTTCTGAATGCTTGCCTGGGTTCAGTCCACTCCCTCTGCCCCCCCTGTGAAGAGTTTCCAGCACCACCCTCAGAGGGCTCAGGCCCTGGCTCTCCCGTGAGGGCAAACACTCAGCAGCTCCTGATCCCTGCCCAGTGCCCCCCTGGACCCCACCTCTGGCTCCCTTCCTCGGGGCTGGCCTGGGGAGCCCTGGTTCCGAGCAGCCTGCTAGTTCTCTGCTCCAGTCGGCCCCGCACCCGTCTCCCTTGCTCCGCTCCCCAGACCACCTTGGCTGGGATTCGCCCAGGATCTCCATCCAAAGTGTTTCTCCGGCTTTGGGAAGAGCCTGGATTCAGACTTCCCATCCCCGTGACCGGATACGGAGCTCATCCCTCCTCTTCCCACCCTGTCTCTGCACTTCTTTCTCTCTTCCTCTGGGGTGTGTACTATGTGCAAAGCACTGGACTTGAATGCAGAGTAAGTGGGTCCATCAACAGCCAACTAAACAAAAACATGAACTAATGTAGCAGGAGTCCACGTGAGGCATTGTGGGAGGTCAAGGAGGAACACAGAGGCAGGCGGGTGCCCTCCTGGATGAGGCGTGAAGGACAGGCAGAGAAGGGGGCTCTGTGTGCGGATCTGTGGAGGAAAGAGCCTCCAGGCCACTCCCCAGAGGAATCTTCCATTTTGGACTGTGAGCTGCTGGGCAGGGCCTGTATCCTCTGAAGCAGTGCTTCTCAGACCGCCTGGGGGAAGGATCAGTTGTTTTTCTTTAAATTCCAATTTGTCATAGACCATTAAATTATAAAATACAGTACAAAGGAATTGCTAGAAAAATAAAACAAGACATACAAAGTACAAGCCCCAACATTTTATTGTTGGATACAACAGACATAAAATCACTTCGTCAAATAGCTATTAAGAGTCTAAGTGCCTGTACTTGGTCTGCACTGCCCGGTTCCTGGCAGCCGTGGTTGAGCCTGGTAGGTGGATTGCTCCTGGAGTGTCACTGCCTTGGAGCAGGGTGTTCAGGCTGCAGGTCGTGACCTGCTAGTGGGGTGGGAAATTAATTCAATAGGTTGTGACCTGCATTTTCAAAACATGAAATAGAACAGAATAGGAAATACAGCGCCTTACCTGTAGTAGCGGAAGTGTGGTTTTATGAAATGTTTATTTCAGGCAACTGCACACACGCACTTGAACACACACACACGTGCTTGTCCTGGATTGCGAGGTGAGATGTCTGCCTCGGCCTGTGGCCGGGTGCCCCTCCCCACAGTGCTGTATGGACCAAAATCGGCTCTCTGACGTCACCGTCCTCACCTGAGCCCCTTGTTTCCCTCCCTTTAGAGTCTATTTCTTTCATCTCCTCCTCTGGCCACCTCTGGGCTCTGGAGTCTTTGGTCCTTCCCCTTGCCTGTTTCTTTTTTGTGGACTGTCCTCCTCCTCCCTCACCTTCCCCAGATGCTCCTTTCCTCCTGGGCCCCCTGGAATTAGGCCCCAAATGCTGCACTGAGTCCAGGGCAACCACCAGACACAGAACAGGGGTCCCTGCTCTCAGGAAGGGAGTAGCTGTCCTAGGGAGTCAGAGCTGGTCTGGGGGGTCAGGGAATGGATTGCATAATATAAAGGAATGTGTGATAGCCACTGAACCCCAAACCCAAGCCCAGCCACGACCTGGTTCTCCCTGGAGGCCCTCAATGGGGAGAAACACATGACCCTACCCAGGGTCCCTGCTGAGCTGGCACCTCCTCTTTTAGGGATCTGTTGATATGCCTCTCCCATTCTAGGCATAACTTATTCAACCAATTCTCTAGAAATGAACCTCTGGGTTGTTTCCAGTTTTTTTTTTTTTTTTAAGTATCTGAAGCAATTAGAAATGGTGCTGTAATGAACGTCTTTGTACCTCTCCCTCACCATCTGAGCTGCTGACTCCCCAAGGTCCCCTCACTTCACCTCCTGTTTCTCTCGTCTCTAACCACACATGGTCCACATTCCTCCTCAGACCCCAGCTCATGTCCTGGGGCTGAACATGAGCCACAGGTTTGGAAAATGTGATCTTCTTCCCCCTCAGGCCACACACCCTCCTTCCTCACAACGACTCATTGCTGTCTTCAGCCAGGCTTTCTAAACACACAGCTGTATCCTAAGAACCTTTGACTGGAAGTAACAGGAAACCCGACTCAAAATGGCTTCGACTATACAGGAAGTTTTCATTTCACAAGAAAACCTGTCCTGAGGTGAGGAGGCTCCAGGGGGGTTCAGTGAGTGGCTCTCCCATGTCATCAAGCCTCCTGGGGTTTTCTGGGTTCCTGCTCTGCTCTCCTCAGAGTTGGCTTTTGCTCCTCAAGTGCTCTAGTTCTCCTCATGGTTGCAAGATGGTTGCTGAAGATCCAGACATCACATCCGGACATGATATGTCTAGAGGTTGAAGAGGGACAATCTCTTTCTGTGTGTCTATTTTTTAGATCAAGAAAATGCTTCTCTGAAATACCCTTAGCAAAACTTATCCTCGGCTCTCATAGGTCAAGGTTAGGGCACATGCACATGCCTTTGTTAACTCCCTAACTTTGTAGGGAGAATGAGGTTGGTGAGGCCTAGGGCTGTGTGAGCCCCATGTTGGGTTTTAAAGGAGAAAAGGGGTCTGGGGACAGAGACTGAATAGACAAGCCTGTGGCTCCTGCTCTGCAGACGTAGCTTGAAACTGATTCAATTAGAAAACATTTTTTGAAGGAATGAGATATGGTTTTGCCCTTGAGGGATTTTGTTGCGATGTGGGAGAGCAGAGGGCAGGGCCAGGGTACAGGGCCCGGGAAAGAAGGCTGGACGTGTGGAAACTGGAGACAGGAAGTGCTCTAGCCCTTCTCTCTGAGGGCAGGAGTTGATGAGGATCCCAGTTCCTACTGGATTGGATGCAGGGGACTGACTGAGATGACCTGGAGCTGGGCTCCCCCTAGAGCTGAGGCCAACTCTCTGTCAGGGATGGGGAGACCAAGGGATAGGAGATACAGAGGCAAGGGGGGCACTTATCCCAAGCCAGGGTCCCCTTTTTCCTGGCCCTCAGGAGGGTCCTTGTCCTTGCCCCTGAGTCACAGAGGGACAGGAAGGAAAGAAGGAGGGTTGTGAGTCAGGAGCCTACCTGGGGAAATAGAAAAACACAGGAAATGACTCAAGGCTAAAGGGCAGACAGGTGGTCTGTGGTGCCCAGGGGACAGAACCTGGGGGTGTTGGCTGAGGGCGAGGGTCCCCTCCCCAGAGGCTGCTGGTGCACACCATCCTGGCTATTTCTGCCAACCATGTTTCCCACAAATCCTCCCCTCCTCACCACAGCAGGCCGCCTGCCCACTCACCCACAAACCCAGCCACCAGCTGTCGCAATTCCTGGCACTGGTCCACCCCCTGCATCCGGGAGGGCTCATCACCTCTGGCCCCAGAAGGGGGGTCAACCCCTTTCCCTGCTTCCCCTGAGTCCATCTTCTCTGCCCTCATACCCAGAAGGGAGAGATGCTGGGGCCACTAGGGGGTGCGGCTCTTTTGAGCAAAGCAGATGCATCTGTGCACACCTGTATGATGGGGCCGTCCTCAGGGTCAGGGACATCAGGGTCACATCTAGGTGGAGTGATGTGTACAAAGGCAGTGGGAGCACAGGCCTTGTGAGCTGCTGGGTCCTCTGCTGTGAGCGAGTCAGAGGGGCCTTTGTCCCACTGACTGGATTTCAGGTTTGAGGTCGGGGTCCCAGCTAGTAATAACATGATATTTTGCTTCCTTTTACCTCTGTTCTTATGCATTAAGCTTCCTTAGGGACCTCTGAAGGAGGAGGTGTGGCGAGACCAAGGCATGATTAAAGCATATTATATTAGGCTTTATTTTACAAATGTTAGGTTATATTATAGGTAAATTTAGCAACTTGTTTTTTCACTTATTATCTTAGACATCTTTCCGCAATAGTATATATAGAAAGCTTCTTTATTATTTTTATTTTTTACTATTCTTAAATCTAATCTTTATTTTTATTTGTTTGGCTGTGCCATGCAGCATGTGAGATCTTAGTTCCCTGACCAGGGATCGAACCCATGACCCCTGCACTGGAAGCATGGAGTCTTAACCACTGGACCGCCAGGGAAGTCCCCCTTATTCTTTTTAATAGCTGCATAGACTTTCACTCTATGGATATACTATAATTTTTTTTTTTTTTTTTTTTTTTTTTTTTGTGGTACGCGGGCCTCTCACCCTTGTGGCCTCTCCCGCTGCGCAGGCCCAGCGGCCATGGCTCACGGGCCCAGCCGCTCCGCGGCATGTGGGATCCTCCCAGACCGGGGCACGAACCCGTGTCCCCTGCATTGGCAGGCGGACTCTCAACCACTGCGCCACCAGGGAAGCCCTGGATATACTATAATTTATTTAACCAATTCCCTATAAATGAATCTCTGGGTTGTTCCCCGAACTGCCCCTTTAAAAAAAAAATTATAAACAATGCTGCAGTGAACATCTTTGTCCATTTACCTTTGGGCACATACATAAATGCTTTTACAGATAAAATCCAAGAAGTTAAAATGCTAGGTCAAATAGTATGGACGTTTAAAATTTAATAGATAAGGCCTAATTACTCTCTAGAATGTACTAATTTTCCTTCCATCAGCATTGTATGAGATGGCCTTGTAAACCACATCTTCCACAACCTTGTGTGGTATGAATCTTCTTAATCTTTGCAAATCTGATAAGTGAGAAATTATATCTTATTTTCATCTGCATTTAAAATTGTTAGTGAGATGGAACATTTTGTGTATTTTATTAGCCAGTTGTGTTTTTTGTGAATGACCTGTTTATATTCTTTGCCTGTATTCTCCCACTGGATTGTTGTCTTTTCCTTATTGTTTTATAAAAGAAGTCTTTTTTTTTTTAATTTGGAAAAGGAGTATCTTGTTATACATCTTGCAGGTATTATTCTCTTATTTTGTCCTTTGATTTTATTTATGGAGTTTTCTCTTTTAATTTCCATGTAGACACATTTATGATTCTTCTCTGTTATGACTTCTGTTTTGTTCCATGACTAGAAAAGCCTTTGCTACCCCAGGATCATAAAAACATTTACACACATTTTCTTCTGGCATTTTTATGGCTTTATTTTTCAAATGTTTTATTTTCAATTTTTTTTTCTTTAAATCTTTGATCCTGTTAAAATTTATTTCAGTGTTAGGAGTGAGGTAGGGAATACAGATTTATTTATTTTTGTCCTAGTGTCTCAGTTTATTGAATTGAATTCTTATGTTTATTTGAGTCAATATCAAATTTCTGCATTCTTTACTACTGATTTGTCTGCCTGTAGCAGTCCCATACTATTTTAATTGTTATAGTTGTATAATATTTTAAAAAATATTTTATAGGGCTACCCCCTCCCTTATTAGTTTACTTTCTTCTGTCAAGGGATTTTCTGGCTATTCTTTTCTATTTATTTTTCCAAATGAATTTATTTTTTATTTTTTTAAAATTTATTTATTTATTTATTGGCTGCATTGGGTCTTCGTTGCTGTGCGCGGGCTTTCTCTAGTTGCAGTGAGCGGGGCCTGCCTACTCTTTGTTGCGGTGCGCGGGCTTCTCATTGCAGTGGCTTCTCTTGTTGTGAAGCACAGGCTCTAGAGCGCAGGCTCAGTAGTTGGGGCGCATGGGCTTAGTTCCTCCACGGCATGTGGGATCTTCCCAGACCAGGGCTGGAACCCGTGTTCCCTGCATTGGCAGGCGGATTCTTAATCACTGCGCCACCAGGGAAGTCCCCCAGATGAATTTATAATTACTTTGTCACATTATCTCAAAAAAAATTCTACTGAATTAATGGATTCATTATGGGGACACTGACATGCTTTCAATGTTACTGACTTTTTATCCAAAAGCAAAGTCTCTCTCTCTCTCTCCATTTATTCAAGTTTATGATTTGGGTTTTATAGCTCTTTCCATGTATCCCTGCACATCCTTTTCTATATTTCATGTTATGAGTTTATTGCCTTCATGCATGGGACCTTGATTCTTGTGTTTAGGAAATCTCATTTTTAAACTAGCCACCTTGCTAAATCCTCTGATTATTACCAGAAGTCCTTTAGCTGATTCTCTTGGAATATCCATGTATAGAATAATATCATCCAATGACAATAATTATGCTTTCTCCTTACAATATTTATAACTCTTATTTTATTCTTTTATCTAATTGCATTGTCAAGTAATTCCAAAACGATGTTAAATACTCTTGGTGGTAGTTGACAGTGTCGGCTGACATCTGTCTTTAATATGGGGCTACTTCTAGACTCTCCCCATGAAATATGTTGTTTACATATTAAGATAGTAGGTTATGCTGAGTTTCCCAGTATTTGGCCTTCTTGTTCTTCTGAAAGGAACCACACTTAGTCTTCATATATTCTGCTTTTTATTAACAGAATCCTAACCAATACATCCTTCCTTAGCTCAGAGCTTCCTCTTAGCTGATCATTCCTCCCGTGGAAGCAGAGGCATGAAGATGGGTGGAGGTGTGAGATAGGTGAAGAGCTGTGTGGGTGCAGGGCATCGAGGTGGCTGAGGGCACATATGTACATGATGGGCTGAAGCCAGGTAGCCAGAAAGAGATGAAAGTGCCTTTCAGGTATCTTCTCTGAGCTGGCCTCCCTCTCTTTACATGACCAGCAGCTCCAGGAGCACAGAAGGAGTAAGCCCTTGACCCAGAATCACTGCGTCTTCCAGACCCACGAACTCCCCTCTGGCCCTTAATTAACCCAATCGTTTAAGAGGAAGGGAGGTGTGTTTGTGGCTATGTTCATATTAACTGAGTGGGTATAGACACAATCCATTCTTTTCTCATGAGAGATCAAGAGCATACAGACATGTGTGGAGGTAAACTGAGTTTCAGGGAAAGTGAGGAAGAGCATGGTCAGACATTCACAGGAGGCAGGCCTGAGTGAATGGTGGGCACCCTGCCTGGAGGCAGGGGATTAAATGCAATGACCTCTGGATGCTGACGATGCTGCGAGGATTAATGAATTCTTGTCTTTTCCTGCTACTTTTGGCACATCCCAGTAGGGGCAACTGGGGCTAACCCCATTTCCCGGCCATGGGAGGCTGGGAAAAGAGTGGGGGTGTGGTCAGCAGGAAGAGGCTCCTGCCGACAGACTGGGCCTCAGGTTGGAAATCCAGCTTCTGGCAAGACGGCAAGAGCAAGGCCGACTGTAGCCCTGGGAGCATCAGGACGCTGGGTGAGCGTTCAAGGCAGGGCCTTGGATAGAAAGAGGCAAGATGGGCCCTTGAGTGTGGATTTGAAGTTCCGGAACAAGGAGGGCTGCGTGCAGAATGAGGAGCCCTAGGGGCATTTGAATTGGTCCCTACCAGCCACAACCCAAAGGACTTTCCTTAGAATTGTCTTGCAAAATCATGGTGGGTTCTTGAATGATGTGGCTTCCTGTGGAAAAGTAGGTGCCACGGTCCTGTTGAGTGACTTGACATGAGTCTTACTCATTTCCAGTTCTTCTCATTTTCTGTACCAGGTCCAGGCCCCCCTGTCAGCGGGTGAGTTGCTAGTAAACACATCCCAGATGTGCTGTGTGAGACGAGCCAAGATGGCGGGCGAGATGGCTGCTTTTGGGAATACAAAGCAATTTCCTCAGAAAAGCCTCCTCCCTTGGGCAGACACCACCTGATGTAAGCAGCTCAGAGAGACCAGAAGAGCTCTTCCTCCCCTCCCCAGAGCCAGGGACCCTCGGGTTTGGAGGGACCCTTTCCCCCCAAACGGTGCCCCAGGGTGCCTCGGGAGCTCTGTGGAGCCTCCTGATGGGGTGGACAGCTGAACAGGAAGGGCTCAGCATCATCCCAACCCTTCCACCCTGAGCTTCAACCAAAGATGAGCCTCTGCCTCGATTTGTTGTACTTACTGGGTTCAGAGTAATGTCCTTTATACCATGAGTTCTGAATCTTAAAATACATCTGAAAGACCCTGGAATAGCCCAGGGGCCCTGCCCTGTGGGCTCTGTGCCTTGGCCATGGATGCCGTGCTCCATCCTGGTTTACAGGCAGGGATCTGCAGCCAGCTGCCCAGAGTCATACTCCTGGGGTTGCCTTTTACCAGCTCTGGGAGCTCAGGCAGGCTACTTAACTCCATCTGGGCCTCAGTTTCCCGAGTTGTAAACTAGGCTGTCGTGACAATTAAGAAAGCACTCTGTCTTTCTGCCCACTCTGTCTCATCAGCTTGAAGGGGATTTTTTTTCCTGAGTATAAAGGTAATACATGTTTTTTATAGTAAAGAGGGAAAATTCAGAAAATCAAAGACAAGGAATAAAAGAAAGAAAAAATATAAAAGGAAAAAAATAAAAAATAAAAATAGAAATGACCACTGTCCAATTACCCAGAGAAAACCAGATGCAGCATCTTGAGGCTGGCATTCGTTTCTCTGCAGCCATAACAAATGACCACAAACTTGGCGGCTTAAAACAATACCCATTTATCATCTCAGTTTCTGTTGATCAGAAGTTCCAGCGTGCTTGACTGGGCTCTTGGCTTAGGGTCTCATGAGACTGACATCAAGGTGTCAGCAGGGATGGTTTCCTTTCTGGAGGTTCTGGGGGATGAATCCACTTCCAGCTCATTCAGGTTATTGGCAGCGTCTAGTTCCTTGCAGTGTAGGACTGTTTCCTTGCTGGCTGTCACCTGGGAGTCCCTAGCCTGTAGAGGCCTCTCTCTGGCCATTGCATGTGGCCCCTACATCTCAGAAGCAGCAATGGCACGAAGTATTCTTTACTCACTTGGACTTTCTCTGACTTCCCTCCCATCATATCTCTCCTGTCTTCCTCTTCTGCCCCGTCTTTCTTCTTCTTTCAACCAGAGAATGTTCTCTGCTTTTAAGGGCTTATGTGATTAGATTGAGTCCACCCGGATGATCTAGGAAAACCTCCTTATTTTAGGGTCTGCAGCCTTAATCAAAGAGTCCCTTTTGCCAGGGAACATAATACACTCACAAATTCCAGGCATTAGGGCAGAGACATCTTTTGGGGGTATATTACTTGGCCCACCATAGCGTTTATGCTTTCAGTCTTTTCTCCAGGCATATTATCTTTGTAAAGAAATATTTGTAAAAGCGTGCAGTAGTCTGCTGGCAACTCAATATCATTTCCTTCCCCCGGTCTATGCTTTCCTCTGCCCGGCAGGGGCTGGAAGCCAGGGAGCTACAGTTCTCAGAATCCCCGCCAGCCGACTAGAGGCACTTGCATTGAGATCTGGCAGGGAGGGAGAGAAGCATAAATCATAGCATTGTTCTCCCGGCAGCTACAGGCAGGTGCGTGAGCTTCCAGATAGGAGATTTTGGAGCAGCCTTCAGGCATTTCCTCCATGTTTCCACCTGAGGAGGCTCAGATGTCCTGAGGTTTCAGCAACTTCCTAGCGCCCTAAAAGCTCGTCATGAACCTGACAGCCAGCCCTTCCACAGCTTTGTAAACACCTCATTCTCTGTACTACATCCCTTTCTGCTTGAAATGCCTGGAGTGGTTTCCAGGTTCCTAGCTCACCAATACAGGGATCTTGTTGACCATAGCAATTTATAACCTTCTAGTTTTCACTAAATAATAGATCATGAAGATAAACCTGTCCACAGGTCATTCAGTATTCTGAAAACATTTTTAAAAATCTGGATTTCCATGGCTGTATGCTAACCTATCATATGGATGTACCATAATTTATGTAACCAACCCTCTTTTCTTAAACAAGTTGTTTCCTGTCTTTCACTTTTGTAATCCACACTAAGAACATCACTGGCCATGAATCTTTGTGCAAGGCCAAGAGTATTTACTTAGAATATATCCTTGAGGTGCAATATTTAATGAAAGGGTATTAGCTTTTTGAAAGCCTTTATGCATATTTCCAGGTAAGTCATCTGTATTTTCTTTCCTTTCTCCTCCCACCTCTCCAGCTGTGCCTTCTCTGTCTCCTTGGTTGCTTCCTTCTCATCTCTCTGACCTCTTGCCAATGGAGAGCTAAGGGACTTAGTCCTTGCCCCTCTTCTCTTTTTTATCTATACTTATTCCCTTGGTAAATTAACTTACTTTCATTGCTTTAAATACTATTTGTATGCTGATGACCCCTTCATTTCTATCTTAAGCCCAAGCCTTTCCCTGGAACTCTAAGCTTGTGTATTCGAATTGCTTTCTCAGAATCTCTGTCTGGATGACCGATGGGAACATCAAAATCAGCACTTCTGAAACTAAACTCTGCTCCTGCCTCCCAAACCTGCTTTCCCCACAGTCTCCCCATCCCAGCTAATGACAACTCCTTCCTTCAAGTTGCTCAGACCGAAAAATCTGTAGTTCTCCTTGACACCTCTCTTTTTCTCATACCCTTTGTCCAATCTGTGAGCAAATCCCGTTGGCTCTAACTTCAAAATGCATCCATAATCTGACCACTTCTCACCAGCTCCACCATTAACACGTGGTCCAAGTCGCCATCCTCTCTTAGCTGGGTCATCGCAACAGCCCCTCCTACCTGGACTCTCTGCTTCCCCCTCCCCAACCCCACCGGCTTGGTCTATTCTCAACAGCAGCCAGCGTGATCCTGTTAACACATAAATCAGATCACATTGCTCCACTGCTTAGAACCTTCCAGTGGCTCCTGTTCCCCTCAACATCCTTATAGTGGCCTGCAAAACCTTGACCAATGCCTCCCCATTGCCTCTCGGACCTCCTCTCCCCACCACTCTGCTTCTTTAATCTATTTGAGCCACTTGAGCTTTCTTGTTTCTCAAACATTCCAGGAAACAGCCCACCTCGAGTCATTGCACCAGCCTTCCCCTCTGCCTGGAACACCTTCCCCAGGCGTTCACGTGACAGACTTCCTCGCCTCTTCAGGTGTTAAGTCAAATGCCTGCTCGTGATGCCTTGTCTGACACCACCCTGACAACCCCCGCCTCTACCTTACTTTTCTCCAGAGCTCTTATCACCATTTATCAAATATATATAAATAAAAAAATCATTTTATTATCTGTCTCCTTCCATTAAAATGTGTGCTCTCTGAGAATGGGAAACTTCATCTGTTTGGTTCACTGATGCATCCCCTAAAAGAGTCCTGAGAACAGCAGGCACTGGATAAATATTTGTGGAATGAGTAAATGGATTTGGTAGTTTTCTTTTAGTGGACTCTTTGAGAAGCACATTATGGTTTACAATGTAGATCTCACTTTACCTCAAAGACTCTGACAAGTAGGGATGGTACAGGGGTAAAGAGCATCGTCTCACTGTGAACCCTTTGGTGCTGTAGTTTCTCATCTGCAGTAATAACCATCTCACAGGCTTGTTGTCAAAACTAAATAAGATAATTCAAGCAAATAATTTGCATAGTGCCTTGCACCTATTAATCACGAAATAATTACAAGTTTGTTTATTGCCATTTTATAGTAGACAAATCTGAGGCTCAGAACATTTAGGAATTTGCTAAAGGTCACATGGTAAGGGGAAGAGTGAGGTTTGAATCTAGGACTTTTTTTTGTTGTTGTTGAGGTACGTGGGCCTCTCACTGTTGTGGCCTCTCCCGTTGCAGAGCACAGGCTCCGGACGCGCAGGCTCAGCGGCCATGGCTCACGGGCCCAGCCGCTCCGCGGCACGTGGGATCTTCCCGGACCGGGGCATGAACCCGTATCCACTGCATCAGCAGGCGGACTCTCAACCACTGCGCCACCAGGGAAGCCCCTGAATCTAGGGCTTTTGATTCATGATACTTTCTGCATCAAACCAAACTTATGTGAAACTTAATTAAGGGCATAGGACTCTCCCCCAAAGCCCTAAGGCTAGAGAGATCTGGGGAGTCTCTTGATTTCTTTCTGTTGTTTGTGTTTTGGCCAAGTCATCACTTCTGTTTGAGTCTCCCTGGGCCTGGGAGACTCACTGCCTCCAGGCTGCATGTTCGAGGGCAAGGCATTCAGGCATCTGTACAGTTTGCCATGTTAGGTGGGCAAGGTGG
Source organism: Mesoplodon mirus (assembly GCF_964341445.2). Taxonomy (NCBI): domain Eukaryota; kingdom Metazoa; phylum Chordata; class Mammalia; order Artiodactyla; family Ziphiidae; genus Mesoplodon; species Mesoplodon mirus. Next base: position 75,816,973 of record NC_138988.1, on the reverse strand, counting down.
CAGACAGTGTTAGGTACCCACCAAATAGCTGTCCTCCCCACTCTCCTTACTCATACAAGTCCAATTTTCTCCAGGACAGCAATGTGCCCAGCAAAAGCTATACTCTCTCTATTTCTTCACAACAAGAGTGGACCTTGTGACGTAGTTGTGGCCAATGAGATGTGACTGGGGATGACTGGATGGTTTTCCTGATTAAAAGGGGGTAGGGATTTTCAGCAGGCAGCATGTCCTGCCCTCCCGTCTTCCCCCTTTTCCTGCCTGGAATATGGATGTGATGGCTGGGGGTCCAACAGCCATTTTTTGAGCATGAGGAGGAAAGCCATATGCTCAGACTGGAGGGAAGGGAAGCTAGAGAAGCCTGGGTCATGGAGGGTAGTGTGAATATGGAACATCAGTCTCAAGCTGCTGTCACTGCTGTGCTTCTCATTGTGTGAGGAAAATAAGCCCTCTTTGGTTAAGCCTCTGAGATCATGTTTCTGATACTTGCAGCCTAATGCAGTCCTAACCAACACACTGACCCAAACATTCTATAGTGGATGCTCTTCCTCAGGCTTGAGCATCTTGGCCTTTAGTCCCATTTTACATGAGGCTCAAAAAGCTCCAAGGCTGTAAGAATTTGTAGCATCCCTGGGAAGCAACAGGGGTTGATACTCCTGTGATGGATAAACACAGGCTGCAAGAAATCCCAGCTAGACATTCCCAAGAGGATCCTGCTGAGGTGGGTCCCTCCTGCACTGGGCTCATCACTAGAGTGTCCTACTACAGTAGGAGGTCCTGCCTATGGAGCAAGATTTGAAAAAAATGTGTCTCCCTTTGGGCCTAGCAATTCCGCTTCTGGAACTTTGTTTTTAAATAACAGTCAAAGAAATGAACAGCTATCTGTGTAGGAGAACATTCATTCACCATAGTCCTATGTATAACAGTGGAAACTAGAAAAAAAAAAAAACCCAACAGCAGAGGAATCGCTAAATAAATTAGGACACATCACATTATACAATAGAATGTAGCTTAGTGCAATCATGTTGTGGATGGCTGTTTATTAAGGTGGGAAGCTATTGCTAAAAAATATAAACTTTGAGTATGCACAGTAGAGTTCCAGTTTTGTTAAAACTACATCTCTACGGCTCCCTTCTGCTTGACTCCAGCCCTCTCAGGATGAACCCCAGAGGTAGCTGTTCTTATCATGATTGACTGCCACTGCTTCCCCTACTAGAACTTGTGGCCTGGAGGACAGGAACCCTGTGTTTCCTCTCTAGAGCCCCAGGGGCTTGCCCCAGCCCCAGCACAGAGCAGGCAGACTGTAAACTTTTATGGACTAAATGAATGGGGAATTGGCAGCCAGAGATTTGATGCCACCCATTGCTCCCTGTGAGGGTCCCTGTGTTTCCAGGTCCTGTTGACCTCTCCCTCTGCTTCTCTGCCTGGCCCTGCAACCACATTCAGGTGGTCTCCCAGGCCAGAGAGGGTGGTCCCCACTCCTGGCTGTCTGTCAGCCTCACCGGGGCTTCACCCCACACCAGGGAGATGAGAAGCTCTGGGGTGGGCTGGCTGTGCACGCAGGGAACATGCTGCCTGCAGCCCCAGTGTGCTGCCCCTGAGGCCCCATGGGGAGTAGGGCTCAGTTCTGATGCTGAAAGGGGATTTCGGCTGCTGCCAGCCACTGCCAGCTATAAAGCTATCATCCCCACACCATTTTGCTGCAGACAGGCAGGGTTTGGGTGGCCCCTGAAGGCAGCCCCTCAGGAGTAGCCATCCTACTCCATGTGACACGGTGACCGTAAGAGTTAACATAATGGGAACAGTCCCAGAGGTCAGGCCCTGCTCTAATACTTTCCCTGGATCAACTCACTTAGTCCTCACAGCCAGCTGAATTGGGTATTACTACCACCATCCGCATCTCACAGAGAGGCTGACTCAGACACAGAGAAGTCAAATAGGCCTTTCGTGTCACATCTCTGCCCAGGGATGGGGTGGGGTCACCATCCCAGGCAGCCTGGGGCCAGAGCCTGTGGCTGAGCCCCTCTGTCCCGTTGAGTGGGAGTTATATGTCTAAACACCTTCTATGTGCTCAGAACCCTCCCACATGCCACCATTCCAGAAATTTGAAAGGAAGACCACATGGATAAAAACACAAGAGGAACAAGAATATTGAAGACAACAGGCTCTTTTCCACACTGCCTTCCCCAATCACTCTTAGGGTGGGTGCTGTTCCCGTACTTGTTCCCTCTGACTCTGCTCTTGTCCCCTCCCCCTCATCCTTCTGGAAACCTTCCTCTTGTCCCCAAAGAACCCAAGCTCTCTTTAATGGAATTGCATTATGTCCTGAGACTTGTTTGCTTGGGCTGCCAGATGCAGTGTGGGCACCTTGCGGGCAAGGCTGGGGCGATGGAGACAGATGGCGACCGGAGGGAGATTGGATTACCTACTTCTTCCCAAAGCCAATCTTCCTGGTAACTGTGTTAGGGCCCATTATTGATAGGCTTCCTCTCGGCTGCTGCTTGAGATTTGGTTTGTCTGTGACTTCTTATATCCGTTGATGCTTAGAGATGGATGAGTCGGGGCCCAGCTTGGAGGTGGAGGGAGGAAGGAGGAGGGAGGCGGCAGAAGAGGAGTGCCGTGGGGACAGGCTGGCGAGCAGGAGGTCAGCCAGGGCCAAGTCAGCTCAGGGCAAGGGGCGTCTGGTGAGACAGGGGAGAGAAGATGGGGCCAGAAGGTGGGGCATAGGGGCCTCGAATGCCAGGCTGAGAAGGCTGGTTTACATGTGGTCAGTAATAGGGAGCATGGTAGGCATTGAAGCAAGGGAGGTGACAGGTGGATATGGTTTTGGAGAAAAAGAGCAAGGGAGTGTGGCAAAAATCAGGCAAGACAAGGACGGTTGGGACCCCTTGACTGTCCCTTGGAGGAGGGCAGAGGATGGAACCAGGGGTCCTCACCCCTAGTGGGCTGCAGGAGGGAATGGGACTCATCGGGTTCTGACAGAGACAAAAGAGAAGTGGGGTACACACAACAGACACTGCTCTAGACCCACGCCCGTGTTAGATCTCACTCAGTCCCTGAAGCAGGGCTGCAAGGCATTGCATGTATCAACACAGAAGTGGAGGCCTGGGAAGGGTGAGTCATTGCCGGGCTCACAGTGGAGAGGAGGTACAGCCCAGACTATCTGATGCCAATGCCATGTTCTCCTCACTGAACCGCTTGGCCTTCCAGGGCTCAAGAAATGCCCGTTCTTTCCGGCTCTTCTCTGCACTTAGAGCTCATAACAACAGTAACAGTGAACTAGCCACCGCTTACCCTACACTGTCTTACACATGTCCTCTCCAGTTGTGGTCGGACTTGATGATCCTCATTTGACAGGTGAGTAAGTGGAGCTCAGAGAGGTCAATGCCTGCCCAGACCACACAGTGGGTGCAAGCCTGCCTGGTACCCCTCACCACGCTGTGCCCCATTCCCAGTCTCCGGCCCCTGTATTCCCGAATTCCACTTACTCTAATCCTGGGATTAGTAAGGAGGGGGAATTGACAGAGCAGCTCAGAACAAGCTACTCATCATGGAAACTTCTCTGAGCATCCTCAGGCCTTACACCTCCCCACCCCATATCCCTTTACAACCTAGACCTCCATCTCTCCAGGCCTGAGGCCTGGTGGCCCGGGGGGACAGGGTCTATGAGCAGGACTGGGGAGGCTCTGGGGCCCGTGGGCATGAGGTGGGGGGTCCGGGCTGCAGCCCCGGGCTTCCCCTCCCTGGTTGTACCAGGGAGGGGTGTGGGGAGTTGGGGGAGGGAAGGGGGCCCTATTGAGTGGGAGCATGTCCCTGCAGGAAGCCAAGAGTCTCAGAGGAGGACCAAGAATGACTTGGCCTCAGCCCAGCCCTAATCTCTCTGTACACACTCCCTTCCCTAAGGATTTTCCCTTGGAAAACTCTGTTTAATTTTCCCAGCTCAGAGACAATGAATGGAGGATTTGGGGTGGAGTGAGGATGGGTGATGGGGAGGCCCGTGGAGCTTGCTGTGAGAAAAGACGAGTTTGGAAATGGAAAAGCCAGTTTCTGACATGCTCCCTACCCCAAGAAGAAGCCAGGAATGCTGGCCATCTGACTATGGACCAGCAGAACCCCTGACTGGCCACATGATCGAAAGGCTTTGGCTGACTGTCTCTGCTAGTTTGTTTTGTTGTTCGCATGTTCTCAGAATAGGAGACCCCAAAGACAGAAACTGCATGTGTTCGGCACAGGAAATCTCGTATGGGTGAACGTAATTATTGTGGTGGGGTGGACAGTGGCAGTGGTGGTCACAGTGGTGGAGGCCATGGTGGGCGTGATGACGGTGGCAGTGTGGCGGTGACGGGGGTGGTCATGGTCATGGAAACTCTGAAATCATGACGGGGGTGGGTGGGCTGGGGGTTGAGGGGTGGGCTTTGTAACCTGACACACCTAGGGTCCCATCCCAGTCCCAATTCCCTCTAGGAGTCACTTGGGAAAGTCAACCTCTCTGAATCTCACTTTCCTCATCTGAAAAATGGGAATCATCAGAGCTATTGGTGGAGTTCAGGGCCCCCTGGGGTGGGCGCTGACTTCCTCCATTCTGCTCTGTTTCCGGGGGTTCTTTGGTCCCTCCATCGGCCCTAGCTCCTTCCCTTCTGCCCACAAACTTCCTCCAGTAGTTCTCAATGGCTCTTCCCTTAATCACCATCTCAATTCCTTCCTTCAGAGCCCCACACGTTCTAAAAAAGAAGTGTATACACATTGCCTCTGCTTCCTGGCCTCCCACTCACTCCCTAGCCCCTTCTTGGTAGCCTCCGGGTTCCCAACACTCGACGGAAACTGCTCTCCCAGTCAGCAGAGACCTCCCCCACATCTCAACCTCAAGCTCTTGGAGGAAATTGGCCCTATGACCCGCAGGGCTTTGAGAGAGCCTCTTCCCAGGGCCATCAGGGCCCACGTGTTCCTCCTCCCTGCCACCAGGCACCTGTTCTGCCTCCCTCTGCCCGCAAAGACCAGTGCTCTGATGGCATCTCCTGTCTCTGTACACGCTCCTCCGGGGTCACTTGATCCCCCTGGTCTGAGTCCAGTCTGTGCACAAGCAGCTCCCAAGTCCATGTCTCTGTTCTGTCAGATCACCCAGCTAGAACTCCACTTCTGGCCACTGACCGGCCTTCCCTGCTAGACTCCCTCCAGCCCAGTAAAGGGAGGTGTCCAGTGCTGAACTCACTGTGTTCTCCCCCAGATCTAACTGCTCTCCACTCCCTATCACCCCAGATCCAACCCTCCACTCCTCATCCCTTCTTATAAATTTCCACCCACCCACCAGTCCTGTCAGTTTCCCCAGGTCATGGTGCTTTGAAAATGAACATGGAATCTAATTTTATTTTCAAAACATGAAACTTTGTTCAAAACATAAACTTGTCATTTAACTTTGCCCTTTTAAAGTTTATAATCCAGGGGCCTCCCTGGTGGCGCAGTGGTTGAGAGTCCGCCTGCCGATGCAGGGGATACGGGTTCGTGCCCCGGTCCGGGAGGATCCCACATGCCGCGGAGCGGCTGGGCCCGTGAGCCATGGCCGCTGGGCCTGCGCGTCCGGAGCCTGTGCTCCACAACGGGAGAGGCCACAACAGTGAGAGGCCCGCATACCGCAAAAAAAAAAAAAAAAAAAAAAAAAAAAAAAAAAATAAAGTTTATAATCCTGATTAACCAACCCTCTTTGGTATTAAAGTCAATAAATTATATAAATCTCAGATCTTTTTTTAACTCAGAAACATAAACTCTGCTGTGACAAACCATGACATGTTAACCTGTGTTGTGTAAACTGTTAGCTTCAAAAAACACACACGCCTTTTTAACACTGTTGCAAATGTCTCAGAAACTTCTTACACATCATGGAGCTTTCAGAAACGGTAGACTAGGTAATGTGGATTAACCTTCCTGCTGAAGGTAATTAGAGAAGATATAAGTATATAAAAATATGTGTATATATACATATATATGAAAACATCGTATGTGTGTATACACACACCGCCCCCCCCCACATATATGAAAAGAACAAACTGAAGCAACTGAGTGTTAATAAGATGAATAAGGCAGTGGAGAATTATTGGGCTGGGATGTGGAGACTAGGGAGGTGCGCCTGGCTTCAGAAACGTTTTTCGTTTGGGAAGGGAGGAAGCAACTGAGGTGCTGCAAGGTTGACCAGGGCTTTTGAGGGTCTCCTGGGGATAAAAGACAAGGCTTATCAAGAGAAGTATTTGGTGACCCCCTTGCTTTGAATTGGGACCCCAAAGTGCTGCACCTGAGGAGGAAGGATGATCTGGATGTGGACAGGTTCTTACAGAGGCTGCAGCTTAGCTTTGACTCATCCCAATTCCTGAAATTGGATTAAGGTGATCCAATGTTGCTAGTGCCTTCAGGCTCTTGTAAATCCGCTCTGGAAGAATATATCATCCTGGTATTAGATAATTTCTACAAATGATTTTGCAAAGACAACGTCCAAGGCATGCACACACAAAAACATAACCTCACAAAAACCAAAAAAACAAGACTCTCCCCGAAATCTAAAAAACAAAACACCAGACACATGATGAGACAACATGAACAAATATATAAGGAAAACATATATAACATCCTCTCTAGTTGTTGGAGTTATGCATGTAGATTTAAAATTTTAAAATATAATGCTTAGCATTTTGGCAGATTGGCGCGGATGTGGAGAAAAGGGAACCCTTTTGCACTGTTGGTGGGAACGTACGTTGTTGCAGCCACTGTGGAAAACAGTATGGAGACTCCTCAAAAAATTAAAAATAAAACTACTATATTATCCAGCAATTCCACTCCTGGGTATTTATCTGAAGAAAACAAAAACACTAATTAGAAAGATATATGCACCCTTATGTTCACTGCAGCATTATTTACAATAGCCAAGATATGGAAACAACCCAAGTGCTCATTAACAGATGAATGGGTAAAGAATATGTGATATATATATATATATATAGATATAGATAAATAGTATATAGAGAGATATATATATGATAGAATATTACTTAGCCATAAAAAAGAATGATATCTGGCCATTTGTGACAACATGGATGGACCTAGGGGGTATTATGCTAAGTGAAATAAGTCAGGCAAAGAAAAGTACTGCATGATTTCACTATATGTGAAATCTAAAAAACAAAGCAAATGAACAAATACAACAAAACAGAAACAGAGCTATAGATACGGAGAACAAAGAGGCAAGAGGTGAGGAGATGGGGAAGGAAATAAATGGGTGAGAGGGATTAAAAGGTACAAATCTCCGGGCTTCCCTGGTGGCGCAGCGGTTGAGAGTCTGCCTGCCGAAGCAGGGGATGCGGGTTCATGCCCCGGTCTGGGGGGATCCCACATGCCGCAGAGCAGCTGTGCCCGTGAGCCATGGCCGCTGAGCCTGCGCGTCCGGAGCTTGTTCTCCGCAATGGGAGAGGCCACAACAGTGAGAGGCCTGCATACCAAAAAAAAAAAAGTTACAAATTTCCAGTACGAAATAAATGAATAATGGGTATGAAATGCCCATGTGGAGCAATATAGTCAATAACTATGTAATATCTTTGTAGGGATGATATATCATAACTAGACTTATCATGGTGATCATTTTGAAAGGTATAGAAATACCAAATCACTATGTTGTGTAACAGGAACTAACATAGTGTTGTAGGTCAATTATATGGATACGTCAATCAAACTCATAGAAAAATATCAAATTTGTGGTTAGCAGAGGAAGGAAGTCAGGGTAGGGGGATTTGGATGTAGGCAGTCAATAGGTACAGACTTTTAGTTATAAGATAAATAAGTATTAGGGATATAATGTACAACATGATAAATATAATTAACGCTGCTGTATGTTATATATGAAAGTTGTTAAAAGAGTAAATGCTAAGAGTTCTCATCACAAGAAAAATATTTTTTTCTATTTCTTTAATTTTGTATTTATATGAGATGATGGATGTTCAATAAACTTGAGATAATCATTTCATGATTTATATAAGTCAAATCATTATGCTGTACACCTTAAATATATACAGTGCTGTATGTCAATTATATCTCAATAAAACTGGAAGAAAAAAAGAATTTTGGCAAAGAATTGAAACTATTTTTTTCAAAATGGAAATTCTAGAACTGAACATTATAATACCTGACACTAAGAAGTCAAAGGATAGGTTTAACAGCATACTAGACAAAGCTGATAGAGAATTAGTTAATTGAAGCTAGATGAGAAAAAACATCCAGAATGAAGCATGGAAAGGGAAAAGGATGGAAAACATAGCATAGAGTCTAATAGACCAAAGGAAAGAGTAGGAAAGCTCAAGAGAATGGGGTAGAAGCAAGATATGAAGGGATAATGGCTGAGATCTTTCAAAACCTGATAAAAGACTCCAATCCATTTGTTTAGTAAGCTCTAAGAACCTAAATCAGGATAAGTAGAAGGAATATGTACCTAGGCCTATCAGAGTAAAATGAAAAAGTACATTTTTACTACTAGGTAAAGCTAAAAGCTGAAAATCAAAGATAAGGAGAAGATTTTAAAAATAGAGAAAAACACAGATTACCTTCAAAGGGACAACAAATTGGATATACAGCTGATTTCTTTTTTTTTAATAGTAATCTTTTATTTATTCATTTATTTTTATATTTATTTTTAGCTGTGTTGGGTCTTCGTTTCTGTGCAAGGGCTTTCTCTAGTTGCGGCAAGTGGGGGCCACTCTTCATCGCGGTGCGCGGGCCTCTCACTATCACGGCCTCTCTTGGTGCAGAGCACAGGCTCCAGATGCGCAGGCTCAGTAGCTGTGGCTCACGGACCTAGTTGCTCCGTGGCACGTGGGATCTTCCCAGACCAGGACTTGAACCCGTGTCCCCTGCATTAGCAGGCAGATTCGCAACCACTGCACCACCAGGGAAGCCCACAGCTGATTTCTTAATGGAAAACAATGGAAGCCAGAAGACAATGGGATTCTTTAGAGGGCTGAAAGAAAATAACCAACAACTTCTTTTTCTTTTTCTTTTCTTTTTTTTTTTTTTTTGCTGTACGCGGGCCTCTCACTGTTGTGGCCTCTCCCGTTGCGGAGCACAGGCTCCGCACGCGCAGGCTCAGCGGCCATGGCTCATGGGCCCAGCTGCTCCGTGGCATGTGGGATCCTCCCCGACCGGGGCACGAACCCGTGTCCCCTGCATCGACAGTCGGACTCTCAACCACTGCGCCACCAGGGAAGCCCCGACCAAGTTATTTTTCAATACCCAGAAAAAAATATTCAGGTGAAGATGAAATAAATACTAAGGCTAATAAAAACCATGAGAATTCATCACCAGCAAGCCCACATTAATAGAATATTTTTCAGGCAGAAGAAAATAATCCCAAATGGGGGGTCAGAGATGCAGAAAGGAAGGAAGACCAATGAAAATGATAAATACGTGGGTAAATATTAAATAATACTGGCTGTATAGAAAAATAATATGATAGTGTTTGGGGGGAGTTAAGGCCCTAAGGTCCTAGCCTACATTTTGAGAGAAGAGAGTAAAAGAGTTAATTAATATTAGGATTTGTTAAGAGTGCATGCTGTAATCTCTGGGTAACTACTAAGAAACTGTAAAAGAGTGAATAACTTCACAAAATAATTGAGGAAGATAATTGAATAAAATAATTCAGGCACAAAGAAAGGAGAGAAGAGGGAACATAGAGTAGGAAGAACATATAGAAAGCAAGATAAAAAAATAGATTTAAAACCCAAATATAAAAATAATTTTATTATATGTAAAATTTTCCCATTAAAAGGCAGAGACTTTCAGATTTTCAAACTTATTTTGGATAAGAACCAAAATTCGACTATACACTGCTTACATAGAGGTACCTGACATATAGAGACAAAGAAAGATAAAGGATGGGCAAAGATATAACATACAACACTAACAAAAGCAAAAAGCTCGTGGAGCTATGTCAAGATAAGACTAGATTTTGAAGCATTATTAGGTGTAAAGAGAGATACTTCCTAATGATATAATGCTTAATTCACTAGGAAGCTATAACTCTACATTTGTATGCACTTGATTACTTGGCGTCAAAATATATAAAGCAAAAATTGATAGAACAAATTATTGTACTTCAGCTTCCTTCTCTGCCTTCCTGGGGTCACAGAAGCTAGGCATTTCAGCTGTCAAGGCCCTCTCTCAGAAATCTCCTACCCAGTTCACTTATGGAGTCACTTTTAGATGAGGAGCCATCTTGGCTAATTCACTCAACTTGTATGTAAAGAATGTGTGTTGCAGATACGATCAGTGCCTTGCTCCATCTTACAGGTACTCACCGTTTTCCTACACAGCTACCTGGTAGCTTCCAATTGCAAGCACCCAAGACTGCACCTGAGGACTTTTTCTGGCTGCAGAGCCTGCTCCTGCATGTGGAGCATTCCAAAGGTACCGGAGAGTTAATGCTCCCAGGAACAACCCTCAAACAATGCCTGGTGTGAGTCAGTGGATAGATATTCCCAACTCCCTTGCCCTTTAAGGATTAACTCAGAAGTGTGTGTTCCCAGAGATTTCCAGCAAGATTGATCTCCAGTTGCCCACAGGGGTAACTGGCTTGATGAAATACACATTTTTTTTTTTTTTTTTTTGCTGTCTTCCCTTTCCTGCCTGAGTTCCCCACTCCCCTACTGTTATTCTTTGAGATGATCTTCCAAATAAACTATATTCAAATCTTTTTTTTTTTTTTCTGGCCGTGCCGTGCAGCATGAGGGATCTTAGTTCCCTGAGCAGGGATCAAATCAGTGCCCCCTGCAGTGGAAGCTTGGAGTCCTAACCACTGGACCACCAGGGAATTCCCTCAAATCCTTTCTTAGGGTTTACTTCCAGAGGAACTCAAACTCAGATAATATCACTTGTTTTAATGATAAGGACATCACCAATCTTTGCAATATTGCTTGGCTCTGAGGTGGTCTTCATTCCTCTGTCCCATCCCTTTGACCCTGTTCTCATCCATGACTTCATGTGTGTCTTTCATGAGGACTGTTCAGACAGTGGTTTCCAGTGCCCATAATTTCTCTCCCATTGTTTCTCCACAGGCGGCTTCAGTAACCTTCCCAGTAAGCAGAGAGCTCATAATTGCCCACCTTTTACTCTGATATCTTCAGTGGCTTCATATTGCATGTAGCAGAAAATCCCAACCCTCAGTTGACATGCAAAGTCCTCTGTGATCTAGCCTCAATTCACCTTTTAGCCACTCCCCATTCTCCACTGCTTTCTCCCCCAAATCTGTGCTCACTTCTCAGCCACCTTCATCCCTGGGCACCAGTACTCGTGTCTCACTATCGCCCATTATGCTCTCCCCAGTTTGAGAAGTCACAGGTCCATGAACCAACCTCCAAGGCTCAGCTCAAACGACACTTCTGTGAAGCCTTCACATTAGTCTCACATTAGTCTTTGACTCTCCCATAGTGCCTCAAACTTGGTGACTGCTGGTGGATTTTGAACAGATGACACTGAAATTCTTAAGAAGGAGAATTCCTGGGTTCCCCTCATTGGATTGCCTATAACACAAATGTGCTGTGTAATCTTGGGCCAGTCCCTTATCCTCCATGGCTCTTAGTTACGACAACTACCCAGTAAGTACTTTTGACTAGAATCAGTGTTTCTCCAATGAAGGAAGGGGTGCAGTTTTTCACTGTGCAGATGGCCTTGTGCGTTGTGGGACATTTAGCATCTCTGGCCCGCAGCACCCAATTCTGGAGCACCCCTAATCATTGTTGCAGTGAAAAAGACTAACACATTCTCGAACACTCTAGGTGCATCTCCATCAGGCTGGACGATTCCTTAGGATCTTCTAAGCTCAGATACTCTTGGAATCCTCTGGTTGTTGTGTAGGGACCTCGGTAGCCAGGAACCATGCAGAGGTCTGGGCAGTGGGTCAATGATGGGGAAAACGCTGGAACCAAACTGGAGACAATGCTCTTGTTTGGACAGAGCTAGGGTCCAGAATCCCAGCCTTCAAAGGGCCACAAACTCCTTGCTGGCTCTGGCTGGCCTCCCGATCTGAGGGGTTTCAGTCTGCCCTGCTGGACTGGAGTCCAGACAGCAGGTGATGCTCCCGATGAAGAGTGGGCCACCCACAGGATTCTACGGGTTGGGGCCAGCTGGGGCTGGCAGGGTAAGGGCTGGGGCTTGGCCGGCATCATGGGCTATCAGTGGACCTGGAACAGCAAGTAAAAACCTCACTGTTCTTATGCAGGCCATCATAGGAGGTTGGGTGGGGTGAATGGTGGACAGCTGTGACTTGGGGAGCAGGAGAGTGCTAGAGACTGACCACCCGACATGTGGGCAGTGGCTACAGCTGTCACAGCAGCATTCCTGCTGGGGGACGCTGCAAACACACCTGGTTGGCTAGACTGCATGGTGGTGGTGGGGGAGGCAGAGAAACGTTGCCACGTTAGTGAGAGATGAGAGATGGCAAGGGTGGACGAAACAGCTGTAGGGAAGCCTTTCCTCAGACCTAGCGTGTGGCTGGGGCTCTGGGGAGAGCTGCGCGATGTTGGGAGCTCAGGGTGAGTTTTCAGGAGGTTCTGGGAACTGCTCCATTCGTTGATTCACCAAGTTATCCATTCAACAATCGTCTCTGGGGCTGGAATGAGACCACCCCAATCTTGTACGTGTTGTGGGATCATACTTCATCCGGTGTGAGGTGTCAGGGCTTTAGTGACTGATAAAGGAGGAACGTGGAAGGAGAAGAATTCGTCAATATTTATCCAAGTGGGTCCAGGGGAGGCTGCTCTGAATGGAGACAACTGGCCTCGAGATGGCGAAGGAGGAAGGCTGGAAAGGTACCACGGCCGCTGATCTTGTGTACACAAACATCCTGTGAGTTAGACGCTATGATTTCTCCTATTCTGCAGATGAACAGAGGCCCATTCCTGAGTTCAAAAGGGCATCCTTCAGGCTCACCCAGCTTGAACAGCCCTGAAAATCTCCAGCCGCCCTTGCTGTGAGGTCTGCAGTCTTTAGATCTCAGGGGGTGGCTGCCAGAGCAGGAGGCAGCCACTGTGGCCAACGTGGTCCTACTGACAGCCACCTCTGTCCCCACAGTAACACCATCCATCAGTTTGTTGCAAGCCTGGTTATATGACCAGTCTCCTGGGATCTGCTCACCCTTGGGCAAACTGATAAAACCAAAATTTTGAACTTTCCACACTAAGGACCAAGTCTTGGTGACTCCACCAACCATCCAAGAAGGTTAGCTAACATGTTCTCAGTGCTCGTTCTGTGCCTGGCACTGTGCTCAGCAATTCAAAATATATTTTGAAGACTCATTCAGTCTTCACACTAACCTGGGAAGTAGGGACCACTGTTAGCCCCATTTTACACATGGGGAAACAGAGGTATAGAGAGGCTGAGTAACTTGCCTATAGTCTCCCAGGTGATAACTGGCAAATTGGGGTTCAAATCCAGGCATGCTGGCTCCAGAGGCTCCAGAAGTCTGGCGAGGGGCTGCCTGAAGCAGATTGCACCCCACGCCATCTGCCCAAAGTTAAGGACAGCTGGATTTGGGCCCCCAAAGCCTGCAGTCAATTTCTGGCCACACCACCAATTAGCTGTGTGATGTGAAACATGTCACTTACTCTCTCCGAATCTCCATTTTCTCCCTGGTTGAATGAGAGGGTTGAACTGCATGATCCTGAGCTTGGTTCCAGCTCTGACATTTCAAGAGGCTTCATCAGGCTAAAATAAGCAGTAAGAGGCACGCTGTGGTTGGGAAAGGGCAGCCTCGTACGTGCGTGCGTGGAGGCTGGGAGGCTGTCCGTGGTGAGGGGGTGTAGAGGCCTAATTGTGAGTGCATGAGCTCAGCTGGGGGCCACTTTCTCCGTTCCATGCCCACAGCTGGCTGTGAGTCACTGACAGTCATTGACCGTGGCAGGGCTGCTGGTGACAGGGCAGGCTCCGAGCATGGACGGGAGACAAGTCCAACCTGGTCCCAGCCTTGGGGGTCCCAGGGGGCCTCAGGTTCTGCCCAGTTCCTGTCTAGATGCTACTGTATCCCCGGCCCCTGCGCTGGGCGCCCCCTCTGTGGTGGGGTGGCATAGAGACAGATAAGACACAATCTCTACTCTCAGGAAGCTCACAGGGGTGGGGAGGTGCATCTAGGTGTGGGCTGGGCACTTGTCTGAGGCTTCTGAACTTGCCAGGATAGGGGACTCAGAGCCAGGGTGCTGCCCCCTGCCCACCCCAGGCTCTGCAGGCCAGGCCTTTGCCAAGTGAGGCCAGGTGTCATGTTCCTCCTTCCCAGTCCCATCTCCCACCCTGAAGAGGAAGCTGCCAGAGGGGCACAGACCTCAGGACAGACTCCTATTGAGGGGTCATCCTCTGGGAAAGTGGCCCAAAGGGGGCTCCGGACTGTGGCCTCCTTGGAAAAGCTGGGAGATGTGGGAGGGGATTCAGGGGTGAGCTGCTCCCAAGACACCTCTTTCCTGGCTCCGCTGTGAGTGTCATTCAGCACCACACGTCTGGCACTCCTGGATGGATCAGAAGTGTGCTTTCCTGTATGTGCGTGTGCTGTGTGCATCTCTCACTAGGCTGAGCGCCTTGAGGACAGGCCCACGGCTCTTTGTCCAGGTGGGGCCGGACCCACAGACTCAGTTCTGGGACAAAGATCAGACTCCAGCCTCTGTCCAGTGCGTGAAATGCTCTGTCGTTGCCATTTTTCATTCATTCATTCATTCATCTTCATTGGCTCCATCATTCGTTCAAGTAATAGTACCTCTGAGAAGTATTCCTCTTGGTTCTACTTAAACTCATCCTGCTCAGTCTTCTGGGGCAGCCCAGTGCACAATGTGACCATCTGACTTTTAAAACCTTACTGTTGGTAATTTGAAATCTGACTTCCTAGGTTGACCTTCTGCTGGTGGTCCTTCTATCCTCCTTTTATATATTTTTAAAAATTTTTATTTATTTTACTTATTTTTGGCTGGGTTGGGTCTTTGTTGCTGCACGCAGGCTTTCTCTAGTTGTGGAGAGCAGGGGCTACTCTTTGTTGCGGTACACGGGCTTCTCATTGCTGTGGCTTCTCTTGTTGCAGAGCACAGGCCCTAGGCACGCAGGCTTCAGTAGTTGCAGCACGTGGTCTCAGTAGTTGTGGCTCACAGGCTCTAGAGCACAGGCTCAGTAGTTGTGGCGCACAGGCTTAGTTGCTCCGTGGCATGTGGGATCTTCCCAGACCAGGGCTTGAACCCGGGTCCCCTGCATTGGCAGGCGGATTCTTAACCACTGCGCCACCAGGGAAGCCCTTTTGTCCTTCTTTATATGGCAGCCCTTGGAGGGTTCAAAGTTCATTCATCTCCCCTTCCATGCTTCCCTCCCCCTCTCCTCCTTTTCTTCCTCCCTCCCTCCTTTCCCTTCTTCCTTCCTTCCCTCCCTCCCTCCTTCCCCCCTCCTTCTTTCCCTCCTCCCCTTCCCTCCCTCCCTCCCCCTTCCCTTTTTCCTTCTCTCCCTCCCTCCTGCCCTCTCCTCCTTCCCTCCCTCTGCAGACATTTATCGACTTCTACAAGCCAGGCACCAGGAAGACAATAGTGAGCAACAGCACATCCAGCCCTGACCTCAGGGTGCTCACCATCTAGTCAGGGAGACACCTCGGACAGAACAATTCCATAGATAACTGTAAAGCTGCCTCTGCTAAGAGCCACCCTGAGACCAGGGCAGGGTGGTAGGCAGAGCGTATAAAAGTGGGACATAATCCACAGAGAGGTCAGAAGAGGCTTCCCTGAGGAAGTGGTGCTTTAGCTGATATGAAGACTAGGGCGGAACAGGAAATTTGCCAGTGGCAGTTTCTCATATGATGGGGTTTCTGGACACCTCCCCACCCTGTCACTCTCTGTCATCCCCTGGAGAGGGAGACACCCAGGTCTAGACCTGCTGCTCCAGGAGGGCCTGGTCAGCTCAAGGTCAGGGGCACCCCTCTCTCTTTGGCTGTTGCTTGCCCTGGGGGACAAGTCCCCTCCCAGGAATGCTCATCTGAACTGACCTTACATGTGGCCTCCCCCAGCCTGCTTCTGAGCTGCTGTGTATCTGGCCTCCCATTCGAGTCCTTACATTGACCCTATGAATGCTCATCTCTCCGATGTGGCCTGCTCACTCCAGCCGGCAGCGTCTGTTCTGAGTCTGGATTCCACTGCTGGCCGCGATGCCCAGGGTCGCATCCCTGGTGAGTGACCAGCATTGAGTCTGCATACCCTGGACAAGGTGTCAAGAGGTGAGGTCTCAGAGCCTATGGGGAGGAGGGGGAGGGCAAGGGGTCTGAGATCCTTGGAGGGGGCTGTGGAGGGGCTTCTGCCATGGCGTCCCAGAAAGAGGTGCTTAGGACCTGAGGCCTGAGCTATGCTGGGGTCCTGCTGTTCTGTGCCTCCCCCCATTCCCTCATCAATGCAGACCAGCTCCGCGTGCGCTCGTGCGTGTGTGGTGGGCGCTTGCCTGTCTGCGTGTATGTGTGTGTGGAGTGTGTGAGCCTGTGTGAGTTGTCCTTGCTGTTGACTGGCACCACCCTTTGCCATTAGTAACCCCATCACTCACGGGGGCCAGGTCACCAGAGACTTGGAAGAGGCCCCACCCGACCTACCTTGCCTAACAGCCACACCAGGTGGCCCCCTTTGTCCTCCTGCCTCTCTACCTGCCTGCAGGGTCCTCACTCACCATCCCACCCCCTCAAGTTGCTGACCAGGCAGCCGGGCAGGATCCCCTCCTCAGTCTTCTATTTCTGCCCACAGCATCCCTGCCACTGGTGCCACCCCCTGGTTCCCTCCTCATCTCATCACTTCCCTTGTCACCCCCTCTTCATCCATTCAGACTCAGCACAGACATGGACTCCTCCTGTAGGAGGCCCTCCCTGATCCTCCTCTGTGCTCTCAGACTGTAGGACCTAAGAGGGCATGGCCTACATGGGATTTATTATAGTGTTTTCAGAGGCTAAAACCTAATAGATCTTTTTAAATGAATGAGACTATAACCTCTGTGGGCTTCATATTTCTTATCTGTAAAATGAAAATAATACTATTTGACACAAGGGTTCTGAATAGGGAAATAGATGATGAATATGAATTTCCTGTCACTGTGCTGGAGAAATCACAGTTGTTCCAGAAACAACTCTCATGTCCCTGCCCTAACGTTTATGGATACACGTTCTTTCCTGTTTAAATCCTTTCTGTTAAAAATATTGTACATTTTTGGAGTCCTTTGGCCCCAGAGCACAACTGGCTTCTTGTAGCTCAGGTCTCTATTGGAAGATCACCTCCTCATGGGGACATTCTTTGATGACCCCATCTAAACTGCCCCACCCATCCAACACTCTCCACTCCAGTGGTTGTCTCATCATGGCCTGAACTTGATTCGTTTGTAACTTGTTGATCTGTCACTCCCTCCCTAGAATGTGAGAACCACAGGGGCAGAGACCTAGGCTGCCTTTTCCGTTCCTGGAGCCCCCAGTGCCCAGAGCCATGCCTGGCACACAGCAGCGATCCCTGAGTTTCCGAGGCTGAGGCTGTGAAGTCTCTAGGGGACAAATGCCAGTGTGTGTGTGTTGTGTGTGTGTGTGTTTGGGATAGAGGATGGTGGGGTAGCTCTCCCCCGCCATCATATGTCCCAGGGAGGTGGGCTGGGGGAGACTCCTGTGCTCCCCCCACATGCTCCTGGAGGGAAATCGGGAGCCATGGTCCCTCCAGGGCTGCCTGGGGGTGTAAGGGAGGGGGCAGCACCTTCTTTGCCTGGTGACTCCTGAACACAGTCCATCTGCCAGCAAGGAGGGACGGGGCTGCTTCTGCTGTTCCCCCACTTTGGAGGGACACTCTCTGCTGCCCTAAGCTGGGACCCCAGGCCCAGGCCTGCCTCTTACTGGTGCCATTTTCTTCCCTGTGTGGCATTTGCTCCTCTCCTTTCCTCACTCTTGCCTTCCTGTCACCAGAGTCTGACAGGCCCACTCCCACCTGCGTTCTCCGTCATCACCAAATCCTCAAACTTCCAGCTTTAGGGGTGCTGTGACGTTCCCTGTGTCTCCTGCAGTGGGGAATGCTACCCCATTGGGGCTTCCTGGTGCTCAGCCCCCACCCTGCTACTCTGGCCCTTGCCCTGGGCATGGTGGGAGGGATTCCAGAGAAAGGCTGCCAGAGGCTCCCGCCTGTACCTGCTGCCCTTCCTGCTGGGGAAGGGAACTCAGGCCCCACGTGTCCCCCTCTCCCCCCAGCTGAGGGGGTCCAGCGCCAGACAAGCCTACTTGACTTCTGGCTCAGGTAGGCACGGAGGGTGTGCACGGACCCAGCTTTGGACCCAGGCCCTTGGCCAGCCTCAGTGGCATTACCCGGTGTGGCAAGGACACCCCCTACCAGCTCTGGCCCCCCACCCCATGACCCCTCAGCCCTGCTCTCTACACCAGGGTGGCCCAGAGTCACTGCCTCGTCCTCAGATCTGTCAGCATCCCCGGTTCTAGAGCTCCCAGCCCTGGAAGGGCCCCAGAATGTTTGCACAGGGGATTTCAGGGTTCAGAGGTTTGTGAAGTGGGCTCTGTGGAGTGCCCTGGAGCCAATCTGCGTGTGTGTGTGCACGCGCATGTGCGCGCGCACGTGTATGATGAACTAAATACTGGGGCTCTGGGTCCCCACTCCTACTGTGACCATAGAACCCCAAACTTTTTCTGTTACTAGTGGAGACTCCACATAAGTTACTATTTAAGTAAAAGGATCCATTATTTTTAAAAAAGAAAGGTTTGAAAATCATGAAACCTAGACAAAACTCATTTTATGTGTGGAGAAACTGAGGCCCAGGGAGCAAATGGCTTCTCAAGGTCACAGTGGGATCAGTGGCAGAGCTGGTATCATACCAGGCTGCCTGGCTCACAGGCTGACCAGGCCGAAATGTCCCTCTCAAGAGGTGGCAGGTGAGGGCGGAATGCCAGGAAGGCCTCATCCAGAGATGCGGGTTAAGGTCACAGCCTCCCCACCCCACGGGCCCCCTGTGAAGTGCCTGGGAGAACAGTTGCATTGGAAAATTCCCTCAGTTCTTAACTGGAGGCTTGAGGTTTGGGAGTGGAAAGGGGTGGGATGAGGGAGGAAGAGTGGAGTGGGGGTGGGGGACAGGGGTTCATCCTCTGGGTCAGTCATACCCCATCCCCCAATTAAAACACCAAATGCCCTCCTGTCATTTTGAGACCGCTCCTCCATTCCCCCGTGGTCAGTCTGACAGTTCTCTGCAGGAGGAAGATGAAGGCTAATCCACAGGCACCCCCTGCCACAGCGCCTGTCCCATTGAAAGCAGTCCCCCACCCCAAGCCCCTGACTTCCAGGCAGAGGGACTTGGTGGCAGGCATAGAGAGGGCTGGGTGGCACTGAGGTGATGACTTCTGGGGTGGGAAGGCTGTGAAGAAGGGGGGTGGGATTTCTATCTCAGGAGTCCTGTAGCCATCCCCCTACTGGCAACAGCAGGAATGGCACAGTAGGGGGCTCCGTGGCACCCCGTGTCTCCTGCCAGTGTCCAGATGGGCACCTGGGAAAATGCTATTGAATGAATAGTTGTGTCCATCCTCCACCAGCCTCTCCACAATCACCAGTCTCCGCCTGCCCCCTCCAACACCCTTGTCCTTTAGAGACTACAAGGACTGAGTTATTCTTAGTAGGTTTCATTCATCAAAGCGTGACAATAGGTGTCCTGGGAGGAATGCCTGCACGCAGCTGAGAGCCAGAGGGGTGAGATGGGGTGCAAAGGCCCCATCTGAGGGGACAATCCAACGCCTTCAAGGACTCCAGACTGAGGGGAGACACAGCCCTGCCCTCAGGGAGTCCCGATCTGAGGGGAGAATCCAATGCCTTCAAGGAGCCCCAGTCTGAGGGGAGACACAGCCCCACCCTCAGGGACCCCCAGTCTGAGGGGAGACACAGCCCCATCCTCAGGGAGCCCCAGTCTGAGGGGAGACACAGCCCCACCCTCAGGGAGCCCCCTATGATGGAAGATACTACCTCCACACCCCATTCCCCTAGCCCTCAGTGAGATCCCAGTCTAAGGGAGAGATCCAATATCCTGCCTTCAAGGAACCTCTAGTCTCATGGCAGAAAATACCATGTCACCCCCGCTGGAAAAGATCTGGTGCCACCCCAAGGCAGAGATTGATATTCAAGATGAAAAAAGTGGCTGCCAGAGGGGTTTCCAGAAGCATATGCAACCACCACTGCCACCACATGTAGGGAGCATAAAGAGGGGCTCGGAGGGACACTCACCTTGGCACGCTTACTGAGAAACATGTAAAAACTACAAAGGTGCAATAGCGCAGACTGAGATCCTAGAAAATGAGGAAAAGGGTAAAGGCACAGGCCAGGTGGGCTGGTCTAAATCAAGGTCTCAAACTCAAATGCCTTTGGGGACCTAGTCTGGCCACAATGGCCTTTGCCAATGGGGAGAGCAGCCCACACTGTCCGTAGAATATAAAAACCACATACTCACTGAAGGTCAAAAAAACCTCATTAAAGATTAAACTTGGCCCAAGGCCATCAGTTTGCAACCCCCTGGGCATCAGGAAAAAATTCCTGATAGTGGAGAGGTTCGTGCCTGGTTTGGATAAAGAAGCTGACAGCCAAGTTGCTCCCCTCAAGTGCTGGCCACCAGGCTTGGCTTCTGTGTCTTCAGGGCCTCCTCCCACCCTTCCTGGGATGGAAGACTTGAGCCACACTTCACCAGCTCCCTTGTGGCCAACAGGCCACAGCTGGTCGGCTGCCAGCACTCCAGTCTGCAGCGGGGGTATCACCTTTCTTCGCAGGAATGTAATTCCCCAGTCAGGGGAAGGAGCCTGTCCGGCTCCTTAAATGAGCTGATCTGGAAGTTCTGGCTGGGTGGTCTTCCCTGAGAGCCTTTACTTTTCTGAGCCTTCAGTGCAAAATGGGATACTATTGCCCGGGTGCCCTACCCACCTCCGCCCGGGAAAGTTAACTTTACAGTCAGCCTCAGTGACCATGTCTACGAGAGGGTCCTGCCCCCTCCCCACTCTCCAAGTCCCTTCTGTAGGCTTATGGGAGGGGAGGGGCCGGCTTCCCCACTTCAGGCCTAGGGACTGGTCTCCAAGTCCTCCCCTCCCCCCACCTCAGGTGGGGTCTCATGGCTCTCTCCTGGGACCAAGGGGGCAGTCCCGGAGGGCGGCAGGAAGCAGCGGGAGGAACCGACGCGCGCGCTACTGGAGACAGGGGACGGGGGACGGGTTCCGGGACCCGGGAGGGGCGGCCTAATTACGGAGCGTTGTCCGTGTGCCGCCGAGCGCCGCGGAGGAGAGCGGCGGTGGCTAATTAGAGCGCACTAGCCGTGCCCCTGCAATCCTCTAATTTCTCCACGCGCTCCGGGTGTGTTGTAGGAGGTGAAGCGATGCGGGGTCGGCTCTGAGTCAGACTCTCGGAAGCCCGGGTAGGGACGCAGGGGACGAAAGAAGCCGCAGAGAAGCGACTCCTGCCGCGGGAGGAGCCGGCGCCTTCGCCTGGCAAGGAGTCTCCCGTCCCGTGGCTGCTCGCAGTGCTTTCCCACTTCCGCGGACAGAGCGGGGCGGGGCCTGGGGCGGGGCAGCGAGGGGGCTTGGCCCGGGCCTCCTCCCGCCTCCAGGGGGCGCTCCTCAGTCCTGCGGCTCTTCCCCAGGCTTCGAGTCCGGTGCCCTGCACCCAGCCATGTGGCTGGCTCCCCGCGCGCAGGTGGACCGAAAGAGATGCAGATGCAACGCGGTAACAGACCTAGGGCAGTGAGAGAAAAAAACACTCAGAGACATCAGAAGGAAGTGAGGGCGCTTGTTCTAGCTGAGCCCTGAAATCAATTCTGGGGGAGCAGGGAGGAGCGAGCGGGGGGCCGAGGCTGGGAGGGAGTTTATTTATTAGCCAGATTAGCCAGCATTAATGGGGGAGCGGTGGTGGCCGGCGGCGGCGGGGACATAGCTGGCATAGCTGGCATAGCGGCGGGGCCTCCCGCGGCGCGGGGCTCAGGCGGCTTCAAAGGGGCTTAAAGAGGCCCGTGGTGGCACTGCCACGGCCCCGCGGGGGAGGGCGTGGGCGCGGGCGGCGGGGGAGAAGGCGGCCATTGTGCACCGAGGGATTAGGGATCTGGCCTGGAAGGAATTTTAAACTGCTGCGAGCCGGCGCCCCAGGACTCCCCTCCTGCCCCTCCACTGCTCCAGGAGCAGGAGCAAGCTCAGATGTTTACCTGCATTTCCGTGTCTGGGGGGTCCTCCCGCCCTCGGATTGGAGGCATCTAGGGTTGTCAGATTTGGCAAGTAACGATGCAGGACGTCCAGTTAAATTTAAATTTAAAATAAACAATGAATACTTTTTTTTTTTTTAGTATAAGTATACTCCATGTGCTGTATGGGATATACTTATACTAAAATATTATTCGTTGTTTATCTGAAATTCAGATTTAACTGGACGTCTTGTATTTGCTTTTCCAGCAGCCCTAGAGTCACCAAAATGTCTAATCTGTGTCTGCAACAGATTGGGGGCTCCCTAAAAATTCAGTGGGGCTGTATGTCTCTACCCTCAGACTGTAGGTTTCCTGAAGCCCAATGCTGTGTTTCACCCTTCAGAATGGAGCTCTGATGGTAGAGTACACGTCTCCATCAGAATAGGAGCTTCCTGAGGACGGAGTTCAATTTCAGATTGGAGCTTTGAGGTCAATGTCTGTGTCTTCATCATACTGGAGGGTCCTGAAAGGGGGCCGGTCTGTGTGCTTCTTTGAGGGCAAGTCTGTCTCCTCCTCCAAGCAGGTTGTGGCCCCTCCCCCTATTGGTATAGTTTCCTGTCTACAGGGGGCGCTAGGGGCCCAGAGGACTGACCTACAGATGGATGGGTCCTGTTTCTTGGCACTCAGGGCTGCAGGTTCTCTAGGGTTGATGGACCTGGGCACTTGGGAGGTGGGGTCCCCATCCTGTGTGGCTCTTGACCTGGGCCTGGCCTCCGTCCGGGAATTGAGGCCAGGCCAGCTTTGGCAGAAGCCGTGGCCAGCATGTGGGAGAATCTCTGAGTCTGGTTACCGACGGTTTTTGGCAGGAAGGGACAGTGTGGCCCTTGGTGCAGAATGGCCCTGCCCACCTCCTCTCTTCCCGTAACCATGGCAGCCAAGCCTCTGTCCTCTATCAACCTCACAGACCCCATTACCCAGTCTTTGCCTGTGCTGTTCTCTGTGCCTTTCTTCCTGTCCTTGAGGACAGCTGAAGTCTCACCACATCTCCTGGATGTTCTGGCCTTCAGCAAGGTAGGTATGGCCAAGTAGGCTGCTTGTGCCTGGGGGTCTTGTGGTGAAAAGAGACATCCATCCACTCCTTCCTTCCTCACCAACCTGGGCCACAGGGGTCAGAGAGGGGACAAAGGTGGGGGTGGGGAGAGATGGGAAGGTGGGGGGAGTGTAGGTGGAGGGGAAGCAAGAGGAAGTCTTGGCCACCATCTCCTCCCCCCCCCCCCCCCGCACTGTAGCCCCTTCCCAAATCCCCTGTTCCACCCCCACTCCCTCCCCTCCCCAGCCTCTGAACTCTTTTCCCTTGAAGCTGAGGGAAGCCGGGGAGAAGCCCTTTCCCACGATCACAGCCTCAGCAACCCCACCCCCTGCTCCTTTGGCCACAGCCACCTTAGCCTCCGCAGAGCACAGGCCTGGCCTGCTCCATCCCTACAGGGCCCCCTCCTTGAGCCAGGACGCCTGCTTCCTTGAGTGGCATCACCCCACTCCTCAGGCCGCCTAGTCATCAGGTCAGCAATTAGCTACCACATGAGGCCACCGAACGTCACAGCCCCTCCCCCGAGGCCAGCCGGCGGCCGGAGTGCTGGAGGGTGCCCCCCACACTTTGTAGTCAGTGCCAAGTCCTGGCAGGACCTCCCCACAGCCTACTGAGCGCTGGGGTATTGAGCTCTTCATCTGCGGACCCTGCACTCCGGGG
This sequence comes from Mesoplodon mirus, assembly GCF_964341445.2. NCBI lineage: Eukaryota > Metazoa > Chordata > Mammalia > Artiodactyla > Ziphiidae > Mesoplodon > Mesoplodon mirus. The sequence goes on along the minus strand of NC_138988.1, from coordinate 75,793,047 downwards.
GGCGGGAGAAGCCTCGCTGCTCCCTCCTCCCTCCATGTCACCCCATCCCATTGGGTGAGGACACTCCCACTGCCTGGGTGGGGCGATGCCAGCTCAAGGGCACCTCAGCCCCGAGCAGAGCGAGCGGGTCTGGGCCTGAGATTCAGGTGTCTCTGTCCTCAGTCACAGGCAGTTTTCACCAGGCTCTCACCTGGGGCCTGGGAATCTGTGCACTGAGGATGGTGGCAGTGACCTGGTAAGGGGGGAGCAGTGGGGCGGCCCTCTGCAGAGACCCAAACGTGCAGGGGGCAGCCTCTTCCGGAATGCCCACGGGGGGCTCGCACACCTGCACCTGGGCACACTCACAGATCCAACCTGGGCAGTGTGTGTCCCGCTGCAGCCATGCGCTCAGGTGTCCCTGGCAGGCAAACCCACCTGGAGGTATACCACATGCCCAGATGACCCCTCCCGCGGCATGCACACAAACCCACCGACATGCTCACAGGCAACAAGCTTATCACCACACCAAAACCAAAACCAGGACATGACAGAGGAGCCCAGCCCAGGAGGGTGGGATGAGAGACCATGCCCCTTCCCCCATCCCACCCCTTGGGCTCGGTGTCTCCCTGGGGAAGGCTGGGAAGGGTGTGTGGTGGGCAGGTGGGCAAGTGGGAGCAGCTGTGGTCTGAGTCTGGAGGTGGGAGCAGGGTATGGATTTCCAGAGAGAATAAAAAAGTTCCAACAAATGTAAAGAAAGGTGTGGAATCTTAGGCAGATCATCACTCCTTGGGGCCTCAGGGATTGCATCTGTAAAATGGGGATATTAAGGACACCATTTAAACTTGGTTGGGAAGTTTAATGGAGGTAACTGGCTCAGAGCAGGTGCCCAGCCCACATAACTATTGAGGAGACCCTCCCTATGTCCCGTCTCTGGGTGGTGGATTTGCCCACAAGAGCTGCCCTGAGGAGAGAAGCAGCCCTCATCCCGGGCCTTACCTGAGCATTTGCTCACCGCTGGTTTTCTCCACTTCCTGGCGTCCAGCCCTGGCCAGGCGCTGGGGCTGATAGGGTGTTGCTCCGGATTGGCCTGGAGGCAGGGCCTGGGAGGGGCTGTCTGGCTGCCCCGCCCCTACCTGACTGGCCCAACAGGTAGCTGAGTGCTGGCTTCCAGCCCTGGGAGGGGATGAGTCAGTCAGCACTGCCCCATCCAGGCAAATGGGGCGCAGGGGACGGGAGCTTGGGTGGAGGGGCCTTCTAGGAACGTTCCTGGAAGAGGACCTGGGAACCACGCTGCTGCCTGGAGCCACCGCCTCGGCCTACTAGTCTGTACCCAGCTCAGCAAACACCCTCGTCCTTGCTTCTCACAGCGAGCCCTCTGCCCTCTGGATTCATGGGGCCGCCCCAGCTGGGAACAGGGAGCCAGGCCTGAGGCCCTCATGCTGCCTTGCCACCCTTCTCAGGCCTTCAGGAAGGCTGTCCAAGCCATGGACACAGGGCCACAGGTACACACATGCTCTTGTACACATGTCCGCAGCCACATAAGCACAACCAGAGACGTGTCCCCACAAGCACACGCACACACATACTCTCACTGCTCCCTCACACTTATAAACACCCACATAAACACCCAATTTCACGCACACACTCATATACACGACACACAAACTTGCAGAGTCATAATCACTATTGTTGGTTGAATTGTGTCCCTCAAAAGATACGTTGACAGGGCTTCCCTGGTGGCTCAGTGGTTGAGAGTCCGCCTGCCGATGCAGGGGACACAGGTTCGTGCCCCGGTACGGGAAGATCCCACGTGCCGCGGAGTGGCTGGGCCCGTGAGCCGTGGCCGCTGAGCCTGTGCATCCGGAGCCTGTGCTCCGCAACGGGAGAGGCCACAACAGTGAGAGGCCCGCGTACCGCAAAAAAAAAAAAAAAAAAAAGGATATGTTGACGTCTTTGTCCCCAGTACCCGTGAATGTGACTTCAGTTGGAAACAGGGTCTTTGTAGATGTAATCAAGATGAGATCTAACTGGATTAGGGTGGGCCCCTAATCTAATGACTGGTGTTCTTTTAGGAGAGAGATTTGTAGACAGAGAGATACGGAGACACACAGGGAAGAAGGCCACGTGATGACAGAGGCAGAGCTTGGAGTGATGCAACCACAAGCCAAGGAGCACCAAGGATTGCCTGCAACCACCAGAAGCTGGGAGAGAGACGTGGAACAGACTCTTCCTAGAGCCTCCAGAAGGAACCAACCCTGCCGACACCTTGATTTTGGACTCTGGCCTCCTTAATTATGAGAGAATAAATTTCTGTTGTTTTAAGCCACCAGGTCTGTGGTATAGTTTATTATGGCTGCCCTAGGAAATGAATACAATCATGCGCACACAGACACAGACACACACACACACACACTCACAGTGGCTCTAGGCGCAGGAATGAGGTTGGTGGAGTCCCTTTTAGGGGCTGCTCTGTCTCTGTCCTCCTTCCCCTGTGACTAGTCCAGTGGACACAAAAACGCTCACGGCACCAGGAAGGAGCTCAATAATTTGTCATCTCTCCTTCCCTCCCTGGAGTTCTTTTTTTTTTTTTTTTTTTTTTTTTTTTTTTTTTTTTTTGCGGTACACGGGCCTCTCACTGTTGTGGCCTCTCCCGTTGCGGAGCACAGGCTCCGGACGCACAGGCTCAGCGGCCATGGCTCACGGGCCCAGCCACTCCGCGGCATGTGGGATCTTCCCGGACTGGGGCACGAACCCGTGTCCCCTGCATCGGCAGGCGGATTCTCAACCACTGCGCCACCAGGGAAGCCCTCTCCCTGGAGTTCTTAACAAGGCATCCCCCTCAAAATCTGTTCTCAAGAATGGGTAGCCATGGTTATGTGCACCAAAGTCGTGTCTAAGAAGGCTGCGGTTGCTTTAATGCTATTAATTAAAAATTGGAAACAGGGCTTCCCTGGTGGCGCAGTGGTTGAGAGTCCGCCTACCGATGCAGGGGACACGGGTTCGTGCCCCGGTCCGGGAAGATCCCACATGCCGCGGAGCGGCTGGGCCCGTGAGCCATGGCTGCTGAGCCTGTGCTCCGCAACGGGAGAGACCACAGCAGCGATAGGCCCGCGTACCACAAAAAAAAAAAAAAAAAAAAAAAAATTGGAAACAACCAAATGTCCATCAACAGCAGAACAGATAAATCAGTTGTGACATAGCCATTCAATGGGAGGCTACTCAGCTACGAAGAAGGAAGAACTAGTGTTGCAGAAACCATGTGGATAACCCTCACAGACCTCATGTCCAATAAACTGGGTCAGACACAAAGAGTGCATGCTCTAGGAGTCCGTTTGCATGAGGTTCAAGAATAGGCCAAGCCAATCTGTGGTGAAACAAGTCAGAATAGTGGTCACTTGTCTCCTGCGGGGGGTATGGTATTGACTGGCAGGGGCTTGAGGGAGCCTCCTGGGGGGCTGAAATACTCTATGCTGGATCTGGGTGGTGGTGACATGGGCATACAAACATGAACAAATTCACCAAGCTGTACCCCTAAGATTTGTGCAATTTGATGCACAAATCTTACACCTCAATAAAAAAAAAGGAAATTAAAAAAACTGGGTCCCCGGGAAGTCAATGACCAGAAGCCACTGGATAGCATCTTCTGGGGTGGGTGGCTGCAGAGCCTGCCTTGTCCCCATGCTGCACTGGTGTCCTTGGACCTGGGACCCCTTTTGTGGCTGACTTTCCAGGATATTTGTGGACTGTAAACTATGAGCCAGGGGCTGCCTGGGGAGGCCCTGGTGTGTCTCAGCAGCTCTCGTGGGAATGGGTGTGCAGAGGATCCCACTGCAACCTGTTTCCCCAATTTAAGACCAAATGTTATAATTTCTTTCACAAAAAGCCCACACTGAAGCAGAGCTACCTTTTTATGCAGCTTTTGCTATCTGCCAGGCACACACTAAGTATCTTTGAGGGAGGTGGCAGTGTTGCCATTTCACAGGCAAGAAAACTGAGGCTATGAGATGTTGAGCAAATTCCCAAAGTCACACAGGAAGCTCAACGGAGGGGATTTGGCATGATAGATCCATCATACTGGGGCTCCCTGTGGGCAAGGCTGTGTCTCCTGGTCAGTGTGAGCTCTGGGGTTTCTACGCAGGAGGGGTTTAGGGGAGGATATTGTCTTAAACCTGACTCATAGCACAGGCACTGCTTTCCTGGCCACTCTGCTGCCCCTCACCGGGGCTCTGACCACTCTGCCTAGCTCAGGGCTCTGCCCATAGGTGTGCCATAGTTTGGGACCATGGATCTGGGGGGCGAGGGAAGAAGCGGGGGAGGGCGTGGATCAGAAGGACCTGTTCCTTTAGCGACTGTGCTGGAATCAGCTCTAGAGGTTCCCACCCCTTCCACTGCTTCCTGGCCTGGCCCACTGGGTGGGAGTCAGGACCACCCAGCTAAGCCATGCCGGAGCCATGCTGAATGGAGAGCTGGACACTGCCCCTTGCCAGGAGAACCAGCTGGGAGAGGGGCTTCATTTAAGGATGTATAGAAGGGCAGTGTGCAGGGTGGACTTCAGCACGGCCCAGGACCAGGTGCTTCTCACCCACCCAGGCCTTGCCAGCAGGAGCTGGGTCATATGATGGTGACGAGGAGGCAGGTGTAATAGGAGCTGACATCCTCCTCGGCCTGCCCTGTGACTATATTAAGTTCTGTGCCTGGTCTCCCCTCCACCCTTATCCCCAGGACTTTCCCTCCTCCCCCAGGGGATCCTGCACTGCAGACCAAGGAGTCCTTCCTCCCCTCCATCCCATTGTCCTAGGAAAGGGGCAGGAGCTTAATGAGGTCATAGCCAGTGGGTGGGTAAGTGGAGGCGGTAAATTTAGGCCTTGGTGCTAATGAGCTGTAGTGGGGAGCAGCTTGGGGGGAGGCTGCCTGTTCCTAAGGCCTTAGCACCCCTCACACTCAGTCATCCCCCCACTGCCCCCCCCCCCACATCACCCAGCGCTCACAAGGGCACACACAGAACACGCTCAGCAGCCGCTGAGACACGGTTTTCACTCTTCCAGGGCAACCACGCATAGGTACCCTTGCACGTTTGTACCCCTGGGAGCCCATTACCACCCTTATAATCCTGTTCAGGCGCTCACGTTTGCATGTCCAACCATGCATGCTTGCAGCCCCATGACCTCACATGCACACCACCCACCCCCGTTCGCCATTTCTCCGAAGCCCCCAGAAGCACAGGAGCCCAGGGGCTGCAGTGGGGTCGGGGAATGCAGTCTGGAGGATGCAGGGCATTTGCACCCCCTGCCTAGACCTAAAGGCTCAGTCTCTTTCTCCCCCCACCCACAGTGGGACTCACCACCCCTGGGGTGAGAGGCTGGAAGCCCCAGGAAGCCCTGCCTTCTACCCAGGGTGAGGGCAGAGGGCAGGGCAGGGTTTATTAATAAACTCGCTCCTGACTGGGAAGGCCTCTACAGAAGGCCCAACCTCAAGCCAATCACAGCAGAACTTTCCAGGAATGTCACCCCCAAGCAAGCCTTCCTCTGACTCCAGGATTATTTCCCACCCCTGACTTCATCCTCTTGGTGTGTGGGGCTCCCGCCAGGCTGCCCTGGCTCTGCCCCACAGGCCCGCTGTCACCCGGCAGCTGACATCTGCCTTGGCTGCCGCCCAGAGGTCACAGCACGTGGGTGATGGGACTGGGATTAGAACCGCTTCCTCTGTAACCCAGTCCTGCTACTCCCTGCTCCCCCAAACCGAGGACCACTGGGCCCTCTGTGTTGGGAGTGCAGGAGGGCTTCTGCCTCGCTACCCACTCACGGCATCACGATGCTACCCTGGACCCCCACTCCAAGTGGGGAGGGGCCCTGAAGGCAGAGACCCTGGGCTAGCTTCTTGGCCTTGTGACCTCGGACAAGCAGAATGTGACTTGTCTGTGGCTCATTGTCATCATTTATAAAAGGAAGGTAAAAATGCCCTCCCAAAATTAGCTGTGAGGATGAGGAATGTGTGATGGCTGGTGTAAAACTATAAAGGGCTGTACAAGAGTGTAAAGGAAATGGATTTTATGTCTTTGCCTCTATCACTAATTCCATTCCCATCTCCATCACCACCGCCACCATCACCAACACCTCCATCTCCTTCCCACCGTCACTTCCTCTATCACAAAATCACTGCCATCATCCTCAGCATCATCACACTGCTCTCCTTGCCGATCCTTCCATCACAGCCACCACGTTGTCACCACGCCATTGCTCCAAGAACACTTATTCAATACCTACTGTGTTCAAAACCTTTTGGAAATTAGTTCTGTTCAGGGTCCCACACGTTGGGAATGGCCTATATCTCTCACTTCATTTAAGCCCTGACACACAACCCATCTCTGCCAGGGAACATTCCTTAATCTACCCTGCATTACTCAGATTACTTCTGTACACTGTGGCTCAGCTTCACCTGTCCCCTCCCTGGTTGGTGTGTGTGTGTGTGTGTGTGTGTCTGTGTACTCACACCCACACTGTTTAAACTGGTTTCTAAAGGCAGCCTCCACCCAGATATCCTACACAGAGCATGGTGGCTCTGGGTCCCACTCCTGGCTCTGACACTTTCTAGCTGTGGGACCTGGGACAAGCCAGGTCTCTTTGTCTTCCCAACTGTAAATTGGATTTAATAATACCATGTCTCATAGAGTTGTGGTGAGGGGTGCCTGAGATGTCGTATATACAGCACTTAGAGCAAGAGTTCAATAAACACTAGTTATTGCTCTTGCTCTTATTAGTCCTTCCTCCTGCCAATGCTTGACACAGGGCTTTGTGCTGTCAATGAAAATGAATATATTACTGGATACACTCTGACTTTGTAATATGAAGATCTTGGGAGGGAAGGAAGAGTTGAACCTTTCTGAGAACTGTCTCCTCACCTGCTTCCAGAAGGTGCCTGAGATCTCTGGGTAAGGGGTGTGTGGTGGGTTGGGAAGGACCATGAAGGGAAGTTGGAACCAGGCAGAGTTGAGTTTGCATCCTGATTTCATCAGCAAAGCAACTATGGGCAAGTTGTCAGTTATCCACCTCAAGCCTTAGTTTTCTCATCTGTAAAGTGGATCACAGCCCTGGCCACTGTGAGACTATCATCTCTGTCTGTCTTGAGCACAGGCGCCACAGACAGTTCTGGATGGGACTCAGGGCCAATATACCTTGGACTCCCTTCCCATGCAGACAATGGACAATCCCAGCAGAGCCTGCTTCCCTGAGTAGGTCGGCGAAGATGCTGAGTGATAATGGGAAGTGTTCAGAAAAGTTAAACACCCTGGGAAAGTTCCAGGGACAGTCTTAATAATGATTGGCTCGAGTGAGGTCTAGCTTGGCCTGACCTGAAAAACACATGGTGGTCTGATCTGGGTTCCTGGAGCAGGGTGGGGGCCAAAGGGGAGGAGGACCAAGGGGTCCCTAACCGCAAGCTTGGGAAGGCCACTCTGTGCTCAGGCTCCCACGTGCACCATGGTGTGGTCCACGGGGGGCAGGATGGGAAGGGCAGCTGGGACATGGCAGGAGGGGGTGGGCCTGGGAGGCCTGCAGCCTTTTCTGGGGTCCCTGGTATATTGATATCCACACAGCTGCAGCCACCTGAGGATTGCCCCCGCCCTGGCCATGAACCCCCAGGGAATAAACAGGGACAGCAGTCGGCTGATTGGTGTGTACTCCTGGTCCCTACAATGTAAACTCCCAGGACATATTTATGTTCTGTGGGCCTGGCCCCAGTCCCCTGCCCAGCTCAGAGGGGTCACGCCACGCCAGACATCACACATACGGGATAGCTGGATGTCTCCACAAGGTGGGAGAGGGGCTGGGAAAACCAGGGGGTGTAGTGGGGGACAGGGACCAAAGACAGCTGGAGCTGGGTGGCCAGAGGGAGAGTTGCAGAGTGGGAAGGGCAAGCAAGCGCTATCACGGAGTCAGGCAGAGTCCTGTTCCTAGAACTGCAGGTCAGAATCCTAGCATAGCCCTGGCCTGGCTGGTGACCTAGGTCACTCTGTGGTCTTCCAGGGCCAGTCTTGGCCCCGGACTCCAGGGTCATGGAACCTAGGGCTCTGCCCAACCCACAACTGGCCTGAGAATGGGACCACTACGCCTTTCTTTGGTTCACTTTTTCCCTACCCTCTGCCGGGCACTGTGCCAAATCTCTTGTGCGTTATCTCACTTAAGCCTTACCACCTGCCGGGGGGCAGGGGCTACTGCTGCCCTCACGACCCTGTGGAGGGTCATAGGGGTAAGTAAATGACCTGAGGTGATGAAGCCTAGAAGTGTCCAGGCTGGGGTTGGAACCTGGATCTGTGACCAGAGTATCTCTGCTCTTAAGAGCCATGCGTAGCAGGCTACTGCCCTTGAGGGCAAAGTGATGCCAGAGTCACATAGAATCCAGGGCTCTCGAGTCCTGGGTCAACTTTCTTCCCACTGGACCAGAAACAGGGTGGTGAGGAGACCCAGCCCCGCCCTCAGGGAGCCCCAGTCTGAGGGGAGACACAGCTCCACCCTCAGGGAACCCCAGTCTGAGGGGGAGACACAGCCCCACCCTCAGGTAGCCCCGGTCCTGACCCCAGGGAGCCCCAGTTGCAAGGGAAGGCCCCTGACCTCGGGAAATTACTGACTGGCCACAGCATTGGGGAGGCAGGTGGAGCCAGAGGGCTTCATACAGCTGGAGTCAGCGTGGGAAAGCTTCCTGAGGGAGGGGGCTGGCAGCCCCTTTAGGAAGGAGGAGTTGGGCAAGTGATGGGCAGCTTTTGGTGGCCCTGGAGACCAGAGCTGCATTCCCACACTACCCTGATTAGGAAACAAGGCTCATCTCTGCTCCCTGCACCGCCCCGATTCCCTGGGTAGCAGTACCATCCAGGCCCTGCCCTGCCCGCCTGGGAGGGGCAGGAGGAACACAGCCATGTGACAAGCATTCAGCTGGGAGCTGTGCATGTCTCAGGAATGACACCCAGGGACGGCTATTTTAATCTGGGAAGTTTCCTGTTCCTCCTGCCCACCCCAAAATAACCAGGCTCCCAAAGGAACCTGCAACATCGTGGGCTGCCACCAGCCTAATGGAGCACTCCAGCCCCTGCACCTCCACTGTGGCCAGCCTCCCTCCTCAGTTGGAGCCCTCGCCTGCTGGGGCTGTATCTCCTCCCTCAGACTGGGGGTTTCCTCAGGGCAAAAGCTCTGTCATCAGACTAGGAGCTCCTGGAGTGCAAATGTTGTACCTCCCCACTCAGACTGGAAGTGCCTCAGAACATCCAGGCCCTGGAGCCTGCTTCCCTGGGGAATTTGGGGGTGAGTGAGTTCTAGGAAGCCTTTTTCTCCTGAGCTGTATTAGGGAGAACGCCCCTGTGATGGAGAAACCAGGTTTCCCTCCCCCATTGCCCCAAGTACTCCTGGCCGGTGGGCTCACTTGGGGCCTAGGCCATGCGTGGCAGGTCCAGGCTTCCCTGCTGCTGGCCACATGGCGTCCTGACAGGAGGGCTCACGTGTCTCAGCACCAGCCAGCCACCTGCTGCCTCCTGCCTCCCAGAATAGGAAAGCGCTGGCCTTCTCCCATTACCCGCTGTGTGCCCCACTGCCCTTGTCCTCGGAGTGGGGCTCTCACTTCTCACTGTGCTCTTCCATGGTGGATGTTGAGGGAGTTGATCCCACAGCCCTGACTGTTCTCAAAGCTGAATGACTGGATATGACCTAAGCAGGGGTTGCTCTGTTCTTGAGCTGGGTACCAAATGGAGAGGGTGTCCACTAACTTCAGGGCTCCTTGTAAGGAACCAGTGTCCATTGGTCCTATTAAGAGTACCCCCCAGGGGCTTCCCTGGTGGCACAGTGGTCAGGAATCTGCCTGCCGGTGTGGGGGACATGGGTTCGAGCCCTGTTCCGGGAAGATCCCACATGCCGCGGAGCAACTAAGCCCATGCGCCACAACTACCGAGCCTGTGTTCTAGAGCCCGTGAGCCACAACTACTGAGCCCGTGTGCCACAACTACTGAAGCCCTTGCCCCTAGAACCCGTGCTCTGCAACAAGAGAAGGCACCGCAGTGAGAAGCCCGCGCACCGCAAGAAAGAGTAGCTCCTGCTCGCCACAGCTAGAGGAAGCCTGTGCGCAGCAACGAAGACCCAATGTGACCAAAACCAAATAATAAAATAAAATAAATAAATTTATTAAAAAAAAAAAAGAGTAACCCCCAGCCTTCTCTCCTCCCCAGCATCCAACAAGATCCCTGGCATGGATTATGGGCTGGGCACGACGCTGTTGACCTAAGTAATATCATTAACTACTGCTTATTGAGGGCTGAGAAACTGAGGTTCAGAGTTTGAGAAGACAGCTCCTCTCGACAGCCTCCCCTCCACTCGTTTCACAAATAACTTTTTTTGTTTGTTTGTTTGTTTGTTTTTGTGGTACGCGGGCCTCTCACTGTTGTGGCCTCTCCCGCTGCGGAGCACAGGCTCCGGACACGCAGGCTCAGCGGCCATGGCTCACGGGCCCAGCCGCTCTGCGGCACGTGGGATCCTCCCGGATCGGGGCACGAACCCCTGTCCCCTGCATCGGCAGGCAGACTCCCAACCACTGCACCACCAGGGAAGCCCCCACAAATAACCATTTTTAACTGAGCACTTACTATGTCCCAGGCATTGTTCCCCATTAGTTACTATGTTTTAATCCTCACAGCATCCTACTGAGAGGAGTATAGTTGTACCATTTAAGTGTAGAGGGAATGAGCCTCAGAGAGGTTGAGTGAATTGCCTAAGTCACACAGCAAGAAAGTGGTAGCATTGGTATTCAAATTCAGGTTGGTACAATGTTTCCTTTTTCTTTTTTCATTTTTTGGGGGGATATTTTATTGTGGAAAACCTTTAACATTCAGACAAGTAGAGAGAATAGTACAATGACCCTGCAAGCACCCATTACCAAGATAGAGCAATGAACATTTTGCCAGATTTGCTTCTTGTTTTGGGGAGCTGAAATATTTGAAAGTAAATTATTGACATTATGACATGTCACCTGTAATCACTTTGGAATGCATCTCTCAAAAATTAACCCAATTTTCTATATAAACTAGCAAGCCATTCTCACGCTGAACAAAACAAACAATTTCCTGTAATTATCTAATACACAGATCATGTTCGACTCCCCCAAACTGAACTTGATCTTCCCTGGATCTTATCACTCGACCGCACTGCTGCTGAGCCATGGGTGGACAGGGTTTGGAGAGATCTTTGCCAGCCTCTGTCCATTAGTTTCACTTGGGGACACAAATCCTTCCTTCTCTTTTCCCTGTCGCTGGGGGCAAGGTTTCTAGGTAGGAGAATAACAGGAGCCCAAGGGAACTCGGTGGGTGGTGGAAGCTTTGGAGAGGTTCAGGGGACCTCTGTCTGCATCTCCTGGGGCGGGGACCACGGAGTGAAGTGGGTATCCTGAGGAGTTGAGAGAAGCCGTGAACTGGCAGTGGGGAACCTCAGCAGGGGCGCTGGTGCACTCGCCCTCCTGCAAGGGGATGGGCTGTCCCAACCCACTGGGGCCTTGGGCCTGGGAGCCCCTCCCATACCGGGTCCCCTGTCCATCCTGGGCCCTCAGATCAAACAGCCCACCAGCCCTCCAGCCAAAACAGGAGCAGGAGGAAGGTCAACTTATCGGCCTCCCCTGCTCCCTCGTCCCGCGGGCCTGTCTACTATCAGTGTCTGTGGTGACGGAAGGGGTTGATGGGACAGGGGCAAGGCCACCCTGAGGCCCGTTCCTGCATGGAGAGGATGCTTTTTAGCAGGATTCTGGGAGAGCCTGGGCCTCACAGGCGGCAATGAAGGGGCCTGCCAGGCAGTGACCATTTGGGACACAGGTCTCTAAGTTCCCTTCCTACTCCGTGCCTGTCCTATTCTTAGTCCTTTTGGGGGGGGGGATAGGAAGGACTCTTACCTACAGCAGGAGATGGTGACCTCTGGGTCTTTACTCTCTGGATGAGGATGGAGGGGTTCAAGGCTGAGTCAGACCACCCTGAAGGGACAGGGGCTGCGTTTCTCTGCTCAGTCTGGGGGGCTGCCAGAGGACAGGGGCTCTATTTCCCCCACTGGAGTAGAATATTCCAGAGGGCAGGGCTCTGTCTCCCCCATCAGACTGGGTTCCCTGAGGCTGGGTCAACACTGACCTTCCCTCATCATCATTACCTCTAGGGGCCCCAGAGTGAAGCCATCTCTGAGGACCCCCAGCTCCTCATTGCTCAGGAACCTGGGCAGGGTGGAGAAATAAGCTGGCTTCAACTTGCTAGCAGTGAGCAAAAGTGGAATGATCTGGGTTATAGACCATTCCTGGTGGGTTATAGAATCTGCTTCCTTCGATGGTTTTGGGTGTGACTGCCCCTTGTCGGGGCAGGGGATGGAAGACAGGTCTCCCCTGGGGCTCCTCCTTCCATCTCTAGAGCACCCTAGCTACCTGTCTTGTGAGACATTGCCAGGCTATGGGGGATTCAGGTGGGGGAGTGGGAGACTCAGGAGCCAGGAGTTGGATCCCAAGGGGCCCTCGGCAGGCTCTTGAGGGAACCCCTTACCCTGCTTCCCCTGGCCCAGCCAGGACTTGCTGGGCAGGAGCAGGAGAGAGAGGGCTCAGCCTTGGGTGGGCCTCAGGCGATGGGGGAGGACCAGCTCCTGGGAAAACATGGACCAAGGCCGCCAGATACGTTGAGGGCAGTGAGGAGAGGGGTGGGTGGGATGGGGAGGGGCTTTCAGGGGTTCCCCAAGGGCCAAAGCTCTGAGGCCACAGGTCCACTTTCTTCAACCTGGACCCAGGAATTGGTCCCAGGAGGGTCTCCTTTAAGGAGGCTGCTCGATTGCAGCTCCCACTTCTCGCTCCTCTCGCAGACCCTTGTGTCTGTGCAGCCACACCCCAGTGCTCACCTCCCGACAGTGCCCAGGCCTGTCTCCCCAGCAGCATAGACATTGCATATAGATCCTCTTGGTCTCTCCCAAAACACCTGCCAGTGGGCCTTGCATACAGCAGGCACTTAAAAAAGCCAGCTGGCTGATGGCTCCAAACTGCATTCTTTGATTACAGCTCTAGTTTGTCCTGAGCCAAGTGGTCAGAGAAGTGACCTTTTATCAGCATTTCCTTCCTCAGGAGGACCCCACCCCACCCTGCGCCTCTGTCTGTCAGGTCCAATCACCTTGTTCCTTTGGGTGGTCACTCACTGGTGCACAAATACTGTTGGAGAGGCTGATGCTTAGATCCCCATCCTGGGGTTTGAGAGGGGAAAGGACCCCCAGTCTGAGGGGGGGACACAGCCTTGTCCTCAGGGAGCCCAGTCTGAGGGGACACCACACAGCCCTGCCTCAGGGAGCTGTAGTCTAAGGGGGGAGGCATAGCCCCTGCCTTAGGGGAGACCTGTCCCTTCTGCTCCTACTCACTATGAAGCATTGAGGGTGGGGGAGAAGGAGGGCTAGTGGCCGAGGGCTCCCACATTGACTCTCTCCAAGTTCCTGACAGATTTCTGCTCTCAGCCAGGGCCTGGGTGAGGTGAACTCCCTCCATAGACCCTTGTGGGCTTATTTTCACCACTCAGAGCTAATGATAGGAATGCCCACAGCCTCTTTAACCCTTGGAGATGTTCTGTGGAAGAAGGAAGCCCCACGTCCAGCATACACAGGCGCTTTTCATTCACGAATTTTTCCTACCCATTATATCAGGTGAATCTCACACTGCCACATGTCCTAATGCAGCCCCATTATATAGATGAGGAAACTGAGACTCAGAAACTTGAGAGGATGCCCGAAGCCCCATCGCTAGGAAGTGACCGAGGCCCAGGTCAGCTTGGCTTCAAATTGTATGTTCTTTTCAGGACTTGAGCTTAGAAGGGGGTGGCCCCTCTGCTCACCTCCAGCCCCCCACACCTCAGCTTATATGGTCCCACTGGGGAGTGTGGATTGACTGTGAGATTTCTGGAGGTCTGAGTCTTGGGGCCTTTGGGGAAATGCCCTGTGGATCCTTGGGGAGACCGCAGTGAGGGGTGTGCAGCAGGGCAGGAGAGAGAGGAAGAGGGAACTTTATGAGCCACCATTGTGCAATGGGTAAGGGCTGCCTGGAGGAACAAAGGAAACAATCTCAGTAAACAGCAACAGCCTCCGTGACCAAGCAGGCTCTGCAAACACGGACAGGCTCTGCAAACCACAGCAGGTTCTGCAAAGGCTGACAGGCTCTGCAAACACTGACAGGCTCTGTGTTAAGGGGCCCCACGATGGCAAGGGGAATGAGGAACATTATGGAGGAGAAGACTCTGTGGTCCAGAGATGCTAAGGGAAGTTTCCACTTACCTTAGATCTGAAGGCAGGTGCTTGGTTCCCAGCAGTGGCTCAGCCTCTGTGAGGGAGCCCCGGAGGGGGATACCCAACCCTTCTCCCCTCCTCCACAGCCCTCTCCAGTGCCTCTGCCCAGTGCCCACCCACTTAGCAGGCTGCAGAGGTGCCAGGGCAGGAGGACTATGACTGGGGGAGTCCATGGAGGACACGGGGGGAGGGTCCCCCAGGTGGAAGTCGGGCCAGCTGGGGGATGGAGTAGTTTGGTCCCAGGCTGCCATGGGGCAGGCTGGAAGCCCCGTGTGCCCTTGCCCACGGCCCCTCTGAGCTCCTGAGTGTCTCAGCCTCGGGAGCAGGGGAGGGAGTGGTGGGAGCAGCAAATTTTTCCAAATGGAAAATGATGAAATCTTTCTGGAAAGCTGACTTTTCCAGTCTCTGGTGGGTACAGCTGACAAGGGGAAACCTGAGCCCTGTGGGCAGGCAGGGGGTCCGGCAGCAGGGGATCAGAGGCGCCTCTCTATGACAGAGTCCTGGGAAGCCACTCCAGAGCTAAGGAGGGCCTGCTGCCTGGGGGCTGCCTTGGTGGGGGCGGGAAGTGGGCAGCTGAGTTATGCTTCAGTCCTTGGCCTTCTACAGTCTATGCCCAGCCCAGCAACTAGAGTGATGCTGTGACAACAAAGTCAGTTCCTGTCTCTCCTCAGAGTCAAGGCCAAAGTCCTTCCTGTGACCTACATGGCCCCATGTGATCCTACTCTGCTACCACTCTACCCCCCACTCACTCTGCTCTAGCTCCCTATTGCTCAGATTGCTGGACACATTCCTGCCTCAGGGCCTTTGCACTGCCCGTTCCCTCTGCCTGGATGCTTCTCCCCTCAGACATGCATACCCCCTCACTTCTTTAGGTCTTTGAATATTACCTTCTTAGTGAGGTTTTCCTGACCACCTATTTAATACTGCAGTCTGCCCTTCCCCCTCCAGCACCTACATGCTCCCTTCTATATTACTATGCTTTATTTTTCTCCAAATAACCTCAAATTATTTCTTCTAATATATTTGTAGTGGGTGGAAGAGTGCCCCCCCGCCAAATTGAGGTCCACCTGGAACCTCAGAAAGTGACCTGATTTGGAAATAGGGTCTTTGCAGACGTGCTTAAATTAAGGTTCTTGAGATGAGATCATCCTGGATTTGGAGTGGACCCTAAATCCAATACTAGTGTCCTTAAAAGAAGAGGAAAAGAAAGAGACATGAGGGAGAAAGCCACGTAAAGGTGGAGGTGGTCATTGGAGGGATACTGCCACAAGCTAAGGGACTCCAAATATTGCCAGGAACTACCAGCAGCTGGAAGAGGCATGATTCTCCCCTCTTGGAGCCTGTGAAGGGAGCGTGGCCCTGCCAACACCTTGATTTCAGACTCTTAGCTTCCAGAACTGTGTGGGAATAAATTTTTGGTGTTTTAAGCCACCAAGTTTGGGGTAATTTGTTATGGCAGCCACAGGAAATGAATGCGGCGCTCTCTAATTTACTTATTTATTTTGTTTATTATCTATAAACATGCTCCCTCGCCTCAAATCTGGACTCCAGGAAGACAGGGATTTTGTGTATTTTGCTCACTGATAGAGCCCCAGTGACTAGCACAGCACCTGGCACACAGCCGGCGTTCAATAAATAGCTGTCAGATAACTGCATGAACAAGTTAGATGAAAGCCAGGAGGGTAGGGGTGGGAGTCGGGGATCTTCAGGGACCGACTTGGCTGCCCAACGCCTGGGCCTGCTGAGACCAGCTACTGTGCAAAGGACACCTGGAAGAAGAGAAAAGGGGGACCTGGAGTCCTCTGGGACTAGGCCCCCAGGTCATCGAGATAAGCAGAGCCTGCCTTGTCCCCACGATTCAGCCTCCCCGAGCTTGGTCCCTGCCAGAAGCTTTGTGGGGTCGGTTTCTACAAGGAGTAGGTGCCCTCTCCCCACATCCTGTAACAAAGAGACCCACCCCCCAAGCCAACTTCAGACACCTCAACAGTTGGTACACAGGGGCCCAAGCCCTCCCCACCTCCCTGTGCAGCCTCGACCCCAGCCCTTCCCCCTGCAGGCCAGGTCTCCAGGGACACCATGGACAGAGCACCGGGGAAAGTCATGGTCTGGAGGCTGATGGGAGAGAGTCTTGGGGGCAGGGGTGGGGCCTCATCCATCTCTAAGTGCCCAAGTCTCCATCAGGCCACTTGGGCTCTGACCTGACTTTCCTGACTCTGGTGAAACTCGGCCCCCCTGCGATGGATTAAAGATGGTCAGAGTTTCTTTGCTTCTCCTACCATCAAGAGGTAGAGTCTACTTTCCCTCCCTTTGAATCTGGCTTGGCCTTGTGTCTTGACTTGATGGAAAAAATGCAGCAGAAGTGAAATGGTGCCTGTTCCAAGCTTAGCCCTTGAAGGGCCTAGTGGTTCCCCTCCCTTCTTCTCTCCCTTTCTCTCTCCCTCCTTCCCACTCAGTTCCCGCCATACTGGAGGGAAGTCTAGGCTGTTCTCCGGGAGAGAGAGGCCCTGGAGGATGAGACACTAAGTGGAGGAGAGTGGAGGCCCAGCAGATGGCGTGGAGGCCTAAGATTTGTGAGCGAGGCCACTTGGACCTTCCAGCTGAATGCAGCTGATCAAATGACCTAATCCCAGGTGAGACTTGCAGGACAGCCAGGACAAACCCCAGAAATGTGAGAAATTAAGAAACCATTGTTGTTTTAGTCTACTATGTTGGGGAATGGTTTGTTTGCAGCCATAAAAACCTTAGAGGGCTGTGTCTCAGAGGTCCCTCTCAGTCCAGCGTGGTAGGATTCTGGACACCCTAGGAGGTGTGGAGAGAAACATATCCCAGACTCCATAGACACAAGGTCTTGAGCTGGAAGGACTTCGCCAATTCTAGAATGCCGAACATCCAGGGGGGCCATGCCCACCCACTCCTCAGCTCCTCTCCAAATCACCTCCCATTGGAAAGCTTCCCTCCAAGCTCACGGGCCTTGGCCCAGCTTCAGCTCCAGTCCAGGACTCTAGGGTGTGGGCAGAGGGTAGGGGGCAAAGCCAGAACAAATGCCTGGCATAACTGGCAGTCCCCCCGTCTCTGTGTGCCCCCCACCAAGGTTGCAGGCTGGAATGGCCAGGCATAGGATCTTGTGCATCTCCCTGCCTCCAGGATGGGCATGTCCTGGCTGAGAACCTCCTTCTGTTCTGCAGAGGGTGACCACGAGGTCACCCCACCCCAGGATCCAAACCCCCAAGCCCTAGCTCAGTGGGGGATTCTCCATGTGACCTTGAGCAATTCATCATCCTGGAATTTCTTCCAGGAAGACTGGAAACTTCCTCAGGGCTGGCTCTCCCATCTCTGCCATCCTAGGGTTCTCTGCAGAAGTGGTGCTGATGCGGACCTCCCATCCTCCCTCTTCCTTCCTCCCCTCCTCTCCCTCCATCCCCTCCTTCCCTCTCTCCATCCTCCCTTCTTCTTCCCTCCCTGTGGGGAAGCTGTTGAATCTCTCTGAGCCTCAGTGTCCTTATCTATCAAAGGGGAATCATAACACCCGCCGTGGGGAGGGTAGTCAGGATTAAATGAGGTGGGAAGGAGCGATGGGATGGAGGACAGTGTCTCAGGGCCTGAGCACAGGGAACCCACAGGGGAAAGACCTGCTAGAGCCTCATTTCCGCAAGTCGTGGGCCACCTGTGGGCCCATTCTGAGCCTGTTCTGAGCCTTTGAGCCTCTTCTGAGTCCGCCTGCCTGTTCTGTGCCCTGCAGGCCTGTTTTCTCTAACTTTGATGTGGGCCTGGGTGAGGGGCCTGCTTGGCCTGCATGTGACACGGAGTGGAGTGGCTGGGCGCAGCGTGAGGCGGTGCTCACCACCCTGGGTAAACATCCTTTCTCCGCCACAGCGTGAACACTGATGGTCCTCCCTCGTGTGGTGGACAATGGTCACCTTGTGTGAGTGAGAAGGAAGAGTGGGTACTTGTCATTGCTGATTTGGGCAGAGCCCCAAACAGGCTCGGAAAGGGCCAAGCCACGGGGGGCCTGGGCAGCCCCTGCCGATGTCTGGGGCTGGTGGGTAGGAAGGAGGGTGCTGGGGGTGCGGCCCAGCAAAAGAACGAGACACTGAGCAGGGAGAAGGTGGAGGAGCCCGAATGAGATGCTGGAGAAATGAAGAGAGGCCACTGGCTGGGCAGGAAACAAGTGCGTGCGGAGAGGCTGGGCGGGGGCCGGGAGAAGCCAGGCACTTTGCGGAAGGCTCTGGCTGCAGTTCCAGGCAGAATGGGCTCTGCTTCCTTCCAGGCCTAGGCCCCCTGGTGAGGGAAGCACTTGAGGAGCAAAGCCAGACTGGCCCTTGTGCTGGAGAGAGCAGAACTCTGGAACCTGGCTGTGTACTTAGAACTTGCCCACTTCCACAGCGGGAGGCCAAGCTTTGAGCTTTCTCTGGCTGTAGGAAAATATTTTTCACATCTCTCAAAAGCTGGCCCTGCAGACAGCTGCCAATGGTGCTGACAGCTTGATGGAGGCAGCAAGGTGGAGGCCTGCACTGGACACTGGGGTCCCAGTTCCTCTACGCCCCACGCTGACTCTGACCCCTCCACACAGGTGCCATCAGACGGTGCCTTACCTGGGCCCAGAGCCTCCCGTCTCCCGCCTGAGGCTTCTCCGAGGTCCTGCATGAGAACCTCAGCCTGTGCATGCCTGAGACCTGCTGAGGTCCCCCGGTGTGCACACCTCAGAAGGGAGGCCCACGTGGACATTTTTGCTCAATGGAGGGACAGAAGCCAGCAAACAGATAAATGTTTCCCTATTTGCCCTCCTGGTCAGACAGTTTGGAGATACATTTCCTAAGGCTCTTTAATAGGTCCCTGTGGGGTCACCAGTCACCCACAGAGGAAGCTAACGTGCTAAAACCTCCTGGTATTGGCTGACCCTCCTTCCCTGTCTCACTCTGTCTCCTGCCCTCATCCTTCACCCCTGCTCCCTGGGGTCACTTCCCAAATAAATTATCTACACTCCAGTCCAAAGCCCTCTCAAGCCCCGCTCTTGGAGGAAACCAGGCTAAGATAGAGGCATCCTCTCTGAAAGAGTCTAATTCCTGGGGGCCGGGGTAGGAGGCAAGTGGGAGTATAGCCTATGGAAGGCACCCCCCTAGCCTTCTCCCAAGTGTAATATTGTAAAGCACAGCTTGGGAATTCCCTGGCGGTCCAGTGATTAACACTCTGTGCTTCCACTGCTGAGGGCCTGGGTTCGAACGCTGGTCAGGGAACTAAGATCCTGTAAACTGCACTGCGGAGCCAAAAAAATAAAAAGCATGGCTCTAGGCCGGCTCCTCCCTGTGTAGAGCTCACAGTAATGATGACTTGGTGTTTGCCTCACTACCCCATGGACTCCACGGGGCGTGAGCATCTCCCTGGATCCCGACAGCCTGAGGGAGAACCTCCGGACAGGTGCTTTGAATAATTAAGTGTACAGTTGACCCTTGAACAATGCAAGCTTGAACTGCATGGGTCCACTTACAGGTGAATATTTTTCAGTAGTAAATACTACGGTACTACATGGTCTGTGGTTGGGTGGATGTGGAGGAACCGTGGATGCGAGTGAACCGCAGATGCAGAGGGCTGACTATGAATTATACGTATATTAACGCGCCCCCGCCCCGGGGGGCATTGTTCAAGGGTCAAGTGTATTTTGCAGCAGTGTCAGGTGCAAGCGCGTCCCCTCTCCCAAGGCCCTGCTTTGGGGATTTGGTGGTGGTGAGTGGGCCTGGCTCAGCCTCTGGTTCCTAACTCCTGGAGGCGAGGATGGGTCTCCTCCATCTGGCTCTTCCTGCCCGCAGGCCTTTGTTAGCAGAGACTCAGACCGTTCTGCTGGGCGCTCATGCCCATGGACCCCCTCCCAGACGGGGGCTCTGAGAAAGCCCTGCTTCCCTCTTCTGATGCCTGTGGGACAGCAGTGCTGTTGTGGGAACTGGGCCAGGTTAGCCTGCAGCCAGGGCCTGGGAACACAGGAGTATTGAGTGGGAAGCTGGCTGGACCCGGGGTCTTGACTCTGACCCCAATCCAGGTATAGCCCATGTCTCCTTCTGACCTTTGGGGCATGAGGAAGCCCTGGTTTCCTCCCCAGTCCAGACGTGGGCTGGCAGGGTCACCAGGCCTCCCCCCTCTCCAGAGGCCTTCATTTCCCCCCTGCTCGGCTTCTGGCTGGAGCAGAGGGGATGCTTTCTCCTCAGCCTGGGGATCTCCTGCCTGAGGTCCTCTTACTCTTCTATGTAACGTGCCCTGCGCTCCCCCAACTCCTCCCCCTCCACCCACTGCACTTCTCAAGGTGTGTTGAGTGAAAGGGAACAAAGGAAAGGGAGGGTGAAGAGCGAGGGAACCCCAGCTTGGGGGTACGTCCCCCTGGAGGGGGCAGCAAGGCCAGGGGCCAGGGGCTGTGAGTGGCAGATGTTGTTTTCCCAAAATCTCCCATCCTACAGTTCCTTGCCACACCCTTGTCAAGAGGTGAAGTTTGGTCCCTCTCCCTTTGAATCTGGGTGGGTTTGTGACCTTTCTGTGCCCAACAGAAAGTGGCAGAAGAGACACTGCATGACTCTCAAGCCTAGGACAGAAAGGATATCAAAACTTCCACCTTGCCAGCTGGAAGCTCGTTGCTGGAGCCCAGAGGCTGCCATGTTATGAGGAAGCCCAAACTAGCTCGTGTGGAGAGACCAGGTGGCCAGGCCCTGACTATGTGAAGAGTCCAGACGTCCAGACAGCCTCCTGCTGCTCCAGCTCTGGCCACCATCGGACTAAAACCACAGGACAGAACCCAAGCCAGAGCGCTTCCCGGGTGCTTCCCAGGCCCCTGACCCACGGGCACATGAGAGGCTATCAAACGACTTGTTGTTTTAGCTACTCAGTTCTGTGGTGCTCCGTTACGCAGCATTAGCTGACTGGGCAGGATGATGGAAGCTTCATCAGTGGCAGGATGTGGCCTGGAGTCCCAACATCTCTGCCACCAACTGACCCTTGCAGGACCCCTCCGCTCTGGACCTTGATTTCTTTTCTGAACACTCAAGGGCTCAGACTAGCTGCACCCTGAGGCCCAGTTCCCCACATTGCTGGACAGTAATGTCTGGATAAAGTGCTTCCCGCTGCCCGCTGCCTCCTCTGTATACACCCTCACTCCCCCTAAAGGTCCAGTCCCCAAGCGCCACCTCCCTCATGAAGTGCCCTGATTTCTCTCTAGCAGAGCACCTAGCGCCCAGGCAGTGCAGCTGCCCCTCCGCCCCTCTTGGGTGCCCCTCTGTGTGAGTGTCATTAGGTGGTGAGATCTTGAACTTCAAGGGCCGTCTTTCTCTGCTGTGTTTCCCCCGCAGCTTTAGACACGGTGTCTGGTGCATAGTTGACACCCCCACTGAAACTAGTTAAATAAATGAATGAATGATGTTGACGATCCCTAGGATTGTCACTATTGAGAACTTGCTGTGTGCCAGGCACTCTGTTAACCTCTTTACAAATATCAACTCATTTTCATTTTCATAACAACCCTGTGAGGTGGGTAGCATTTGCAACCCCATTTTACAGTTGAGGAAACCAAAGCACAAGTTTGAGGAAGGTTAAGTAACATGTCCAAGGTCACACAGCTAGTAAGGGGCAGAGCCAAGTTTGGAGCCCAAGGACTGTGCTCTCAACCACGACATCATGGCGCATTTTATAGGTGAGGAAACTGAGGACTGAAGACCTTAAGCAAGCCGCCTAGTCATATAGTTGGAAAGGGGTGGAGCTGAGATTTTGATTTTGTTCTGTCTGCAGAGGGCTGTGCCCCTAACCAATGGGTGCCCTCGTCCCATAGCAAGGACTCTCATTCCTCATGCCACCCATGTGGGTGAGGTCGGCTCCTGCTGAGTGGGCAGGCAGGGGACAGGGAGACAGGACCACAGCCTGGAGAGGGCTGTTATCCCCTCCGACTTGATGGTGACTGTGCAATTAGGGGCTCTGGGCGTGAGCGGCCCTTCTCTTCAGCCCTCAGCAGGGTGCTTTGTGCAGGGAGGACCCTGAGCTGCCAGATGTGGCTGTGTTCTCAGGCCTCCCCTCCCTCTCGTACTTTCCCTCCAGCCAGATGTCAAACCTCTTATCTCACTGGGTGTGCATTGCCGCTGGGCTGTGTGAGGACATGCTGGCCCAAGAGGGGTCAGTGACTCAACCGGGGTCTCCATTGAGGCCCAGAGGGGCAGGGGTCTGCCTGGGGCTGCATTTCACTTCCTGCTTGGCCAACTTGTTGCCACACTCACTGTCATCGCTTGCTCTGTGGTGGTCTAGGCTGGGAGACTTTCTGGGGCCTCGAGTTCTGAGTGCACAGAGAGACGACTTAGGGGCCAAAGTCCTGCCCACAGCCGTGAGGGAGCCGCCACCCTGGTCAGGGAGCTTCCTTGGAACCAGTTCTCGTTGTGGAAACTCGGGCAGGGGCAGAGCTGCTGTGTGCTCCTGACTCTCCCTGGGTGGGTGGCAGCGGGGCTCAGGACCCCAGATCTGGGTGTCTGGGGTTGAGGGCATTTGGATGCATCTGCTGGGAGCAGCAGTTTGGGGTGAGTGCTGTGGGAGCAGTCAGTCAAATGTGGGGCCCTAGCAAGAAGTTCTGTTAGGCTCCTGTGTCCCCTGTGTCAAAGAAACAAAATCCTTCCCCTTGCATTTATTCAGGTAGAACTGGACTCAGAAACAGATTACTGAACCAGGAGACTTGGATGAGACTGTTCAGAGTAGCGCTGTTGATGATAGAAGGGCTAGAAGCCACCCATGTGCCCATCAGCAGCAGAGTAGATGAATGGGATGCGGCTGTGTGGTCACAGGATGAAATATTATACAGCAGTCAAAACGAATGACCTTCTCTAACTTGCAACATTATGCATGAATCTTGGCAACATAAAATTGAGAGGAAAAAGTCCCATGAGATTATGTTCCACATGATACTCTTTTTATAAAGTTAAAAACCATTAAAATTTAAAAATGAATTTTATGGAATCCATATAGATGCAATTAAACTCTATAAAGCATTAAGTAAGGGAATGACGGATAGCAGATTCAGATGAGTTACCACAGGTGGAGGGATGGGGAGGAATACGGGGGCCAAGGTTAGATGTGGTTATTGTCAAGAACTAGCTATTGTTCTGGGTGGTGGGTTTATGGATGCTTATTGCATTATTAAAACCAACCAACTAACCAACGTAAATCAAGGTGGGCTGTGCATGGACCACTAATGAGTATCATAGATCAAGCGTTCTGTACTGAGGTCCAAACAGAAGAAGAAAACAAAGCAAAACAAAAGGCATGAACTGGGAAGGCCCTTACGTCCCCACAAGAGGAGAAGGCATCAGGAAATGATTGAACGGTGGGGAGCAAGAGCTTGGCAGCTTGGAGACCCATGGGTCCCAGCTCTGGGACCCTGGGAAAGGGCCTTGTACTCATTTTCTATTGATGCATAACAAATCACCATAAACTTAGCTTAAAATCACACCAATCTGTTATCTCACAGTTTCTGTAGGTCAGAAGTCTGGGCACAGCATAACTAGGTTCTTTGCTAAAGGTATCACCAGGCTGAAATCAAGGTGTTGGCTGGGACTGTGATCATATCTGAGGCCAAGTTCCTTGCAGCTGTGGGACTGGGGCCCTCACTTAGAGACCACTGCTGTTCCCTGCCATGTGACCCTCTCCATAACATGGCAGTTTGCTTCCTCAAGGCCAACAGGAGAACACCTCTGCTATTTTGAACCCCTCTGAGTTCTTTCATCTGTGTCCTCTAGACTCTCATTTAAAAGGCACACCTGATTAGGTCAGGCCCACCCAAGAAAATCTCCCTTGTGATTAACTCAAAGTCAACTGGTTAGGGACCTTAATTACATCTGCAAAATCCCTTCATCTTTGCCATGGAATGTGATCTAATCATATTCATGGGTACTGGCCGTACTCAAGAGGAGGGGATTTTACAGGGTATGTATGCCAGGAGGTGGGAATCTTGAGGACAGTTTTAGAATAATGCTTACCACAGCTCCTTTCCAAGACTGGTTTTCTCCTTCACGAAGTAAGTGTATAATCTCTATCCTGTAGGTATTGAGGGAAGATTATATGAGATGAGGTATGCAGAAGTGCTGTCATTCATTCAGAGATACTTAGTGAGGGCCTGCTGCATGCCAGGTGGGCCTCTGGGAGCTCACTGAACATAGCAGTGTGCAACATGGATGTGGTCCTTGTCCTCATGGTGCTGATAGTCTGGTGGAGGAGGCAAGTATTAGCTGAACAAATGAAGACAACAGTGTGATATGCAGGATCTTTATGCTGAAAACTACAAAATGCTGTTGCAAGAAATCAATGAAGGGACTTCCCTGGCAGTCCAGTGGTTAAGGCTCTGTGCTTCCACTGCAGGGGGCACCGGTTCAATCATTGGTCGGGGAACTAAGATCTTGCATGCCATGCGGCATGGCCAAAAAACAAAACAAAACAAAAAAATAAACAAATGGCATTGTAGCAGTTGGTCACCCGTGAGCAAAAAAAGTAAACCTTGACTTAAATACAAAGAACAAATCAAAATGGATCAGAGATCTAAATGTAAAACATAAAACTGTAAAACTTTTAGAAGATCACATATGTGAAAAATCTTCATGACTTGGGGTGATGTGAAGGGCTTTAAAAATGATACCAAAGTCATGATTCATGAAAGGAAAAATTGATAAATTGGACTTCGTTAAAATTAAAAACGTTTGCTGTACCAAAGACACTGCCAAAAGAATGAAGAGACAAACTGCAGAGTGGGAAAAAATATCTGCAAACCGCACATCCAGCAAAGGACTTCTATCCAGATTCTATAAAGAACTCTCAAAACTCAATAGCAAGAAGATAAGCCACCCAATTAAAAAATGAACAAAGGACTTGTGCAAACACTTTACCACAAGGATATAAGGATGACAGACGAAGGCATGAAGAAGACACTTAACATCATTAGCCATGAGGGAAACACAAGTGGAAATCTTGATGAGATACACTGCACGCCTATTAGGATAGCTGTAATAAAAACTGTTGACAGAAGCAAGTGCTGATGAGAATGCAGAGGAACTGGGACCCTCATATACTGCCGGTGGGAATATAAAATGGTACACGCACTTCGAAAAACAGTATGTTAGTTCCTTGTAAAGTTAAACATACGCTTCCCATGTGACCCAGCAATCCTGCACCTACATATTTACCCCAGAGAAATGAAAACTTTTCTTCACATGAAAGTTCATGAATGTTCATAGCAGCTTTATTTATAATAGCTGAAGCTGGAAACAATCTAAATGTCCTTCAGTGAGTGAATGGTTAAATAAAGTGTGGTACATCCAAACAGTGGAATACTACTCAACAGTTAAAAGGCACTATATTGAGACGTGCAACAATTTGGATGGATAGCAGACATTTATACTCAGTGAGAGAAGCTAGTCTAAAGGTTACATACGGCATGACTCCATTCATTTGACAGTTTCGAAAAGACAAAATTACAGTGATGGAAAACAGATTAGTGGTTGCCTGGGTTATGGGTGTGGTGAGGGTGTAACTTATTATAAAGGGATAGCATAAGGGATTTTTGGGGGATGAGGGAACTGTTCTATATCCTGATTGTGGTGGAATCTATACATATGTTAAAATTCATAGAACTGTATACTAGAAGGAAAAGAAAGTAAATTTTACTGAATGGTAACTAAAAATAATAACAAGAAAAAAGCCCAGTGTGGACAAGTGCTCTAGGAGAGAGATGCTTGGCCCTTGGGGAACAGACTCATATTTCAGAAATGAAGTGAAAGCAAGGTAGATGCCCAGAAAATGCTCGGAAGATGCCCAAAGCCAGGCCTGCCTTGACCTGGAGTGGGTGGCCTGCAGGCCTGGGAGGGCCAACTCCAGACCCCACCTCGTGGTCAGACCTTGCTCAGAGCCGCCCAGAGGGGCTGGGTCTTCAAGGGTGGAGGAGGAAGCAGCTGCTCTGATGGAGATCCAGCTCCCTCTCCTGAACTGTCAGGTGGCCCTCAGCCATGACCTACTTTTCCTACCTGTCAGTGCAGGTGAATGAGCACACCGCCCACAGCTATTTTTATCCCAGAGGAATTCCCAGCTATTTTTACCAGCCTGGCTTGTGGGAGAGTTGGATTGTGGGAGATCCTGATGGACATTCCTTTCCCTCCTTCTCCCAGTGAGGACCATGTTGCCTTCCCACAACCACCCCTGCCCCAGGTGTCTCCCCTGCTGTAAATCCTGCAAGAGCTCCCCATTGCCTACAGGATAAAGTTCAAACTCTTTAACTGAACATTCAAAGCTCTCTCTACCTGGAACCCAGCTTCCCTTTGGCCTCATGTCACTCCATACTTCACAGCCAGCCCACCCAAGGGGCTAACCAACTGGGCCCCTTGTCAGATGCTGATGAGGCCTCTCAATTTCCTGCCTGTGCACTTTCCCTTCTGCCTCTATTCAGCCCAGCACTCGTACCACTTCCTCCATGGAGCCCTCCTTGATTCTTCAGCTGGCGGGGGTTGTGCCCTCTCCTAGAGAACTATTGTCCTAAAACCACTTATCTGGCACTCTCTGCGCCTCTGCCTCAGGGGATATCCATCTATCCATGGGTCTCTCTTTTCCTGGTTCTTGGGGCCTGCGCTTGCCCACCTCTACCCCTGCACAGAATGTGTGTGAAGGATGGAGAAGGGTGCTGCTGCTTCTCTTGCATCCTCCAGGCTGCCCCGTGTGCCCGGGCCGTGGGATGCCCACCCTCCCCAGGGCAGGGTGAGGGCTCTGCCATCTTCTGGCTGCTAGGCCCTCTGCCTCTGTGAATCAGCAAACCCTTCCCAGGGCCTGCAATGGGCTCAGCACTTCTTTAAGTGCTCTGGGGAGGGTGTGCGGGAGGAATTCAGGGGAGCCACGCTCATCAGAGGGAGCCTGGCAGGCAGACCTGAAGCTCCAGGGACTATACAAGCGGTGGGGCGTGCCTGGCGACCCCCAGAGGTACACCCCACTGCCCCTCTAACCACTGCCCCATCTTTATCCTCTTCCTGGAGAATGCCCCCCACCTCCGCTTCCCGCCACATGACCTGCCTTCCGCTCCTCCTCACCCCTGGTCCCTGCCCTGCAGGCCCTGCCAGGACCTCCTGAGCACCAAATCTGCCGGAGGCCGCTGAGTTCCTATCTTCCTGGCCTGAGCCTCCGCACACTGACCTCACATGTTCTCCTGGTTCTCCTCCATCTCCATGAACGCCTCCCACCTCTGTGGTCCTGGAGAGGCCAGAAGTCCTTAGGGAAGACTGGGCTCTCCCTTCCCCCTGAATCCACTCAAGGCCTCAACTGTCAACACTGGCCTCCAAATCCTTTCTTCTGCCTCAGGTCGTTTTCCCTGAGCTGCCGACCCCTGAAATTCTCAGGGCCTCTGAAACTTAACGTGGTCTAAACTCAACTCATCCCCTCCTTCCCTAACTCAGTCCTCCTCTGCCCCACCCCCTGGCCTCTCCCTCATCCTCCTGACCTGGCTTCCTAAGAGCCCTGGGTCAGGCTTCCTATTTCCCAATTACAGCAGCCACTCCTGCTCTGGCTCCCTGCCTCCTGCTTTTCCCATTCCCACTCATCCTCCACTCAGCAGTCAGCACAAACCTGGCAAGACCTTCTTTAAAATCTGTGGTTTACAGAATGAAGTGCCAGAGTCTTAGGAAGGAGGCAGGGGCGTGTAGCATCAGGTGAGGCCAGGCTGTCGGGGGCACGTCCTGCTGGCTGTGGGACTCGGGCAAGTGACTTTCTTTATTTGGAGCCTCCACTTCCTCATTTGTCTGGCATATCCACCCCTAGGGCAGTTGTGAGCACCAAATGAGATAGTAGGTGTGATGGGTCTGGAAGGTGCCGGCCTGCAAGGAGCACTCCATGTACGTGGCCGTCGGTGTTATTAGCCAGCTGCATCCTTTCGCCCGGCTCTCTGCAGCTTTGACCCTTCTTTCCCATGTGGCCGTGAAGCCAAACTGAAAAGCCTCTACGCCCCTGAACTTGCTCTTCTTTCTGCAGCAGATGCCTCCTCCTACCTGCCCACCTAGCTGACAACTTTTCCTACTTCACAGCCCACTGGGAATCCCATGTCTTCCGTGCAGCCTTCCAGAGCTGATGCCTCCCCGAGCTGATGCCTCCCCAGGGCTCACCTCAGGAGAATCGAACACCTCATCCCCCATGACCCCTGGGGCCCATGCCTGACCCTTTCCTGTGGTTCCAGCATCCAGGACTATATCAGGGCCCTCAAGGGCATAGTGGGAGGCCTGTCAGAACACCCTATCAGAGTCTCGGGGACCCCAGGCCCCAGGAGAGGGTGTGACCCGGGAGGGGTCCTCCAGCTTGAGGCCTTGGTGTGAGAGGGCTGTCCACACATATCTCCCCAGTGGACTTGGGTCACTAAGCGCCCACCAAGGAGGCCTGGGTCCCCTCTGAGGGGAAAGCAGTGCTCTCTCCCTGGCGTCACGCGTGGCTGTTAGCACTATCCAGGTCAGGCCCCACAGGGAGCTCACTCAGACTGCACGGGGCTGCCCCTACCTTCCAGGACACCTTTGGGGCAGGTAGGGAATATGGAGGCAGACGTGGGTGGGACAATGAAGCCCTCACAGGGGAATGTGGGAGAAAGAGGGAACCTTCCTGGAAGTCTGGGAGCAGCCAGGAGGAGGGTGGATGGAGGCCCCCGTCCTGCCCAGTGGCTCAGCAGTTTGAAGTACAGTAGCCACTAGCCTCATGGGGCTATTTAAATTAAAATTAGGTAAAATGAAAATCCAGCTCCCCAGTTGCATGAGTCACATGGCAAGTACTTAAAAGCCACACGGGACTCGTGGCTACCATGTTGGACAGCACAGACACAGAACATGTCCATCACGGCTGCACTGCTCCGGAGCTGGGCTGCTCTGCTACCACTAAGCTTGGGCCAGTTACTGGTCCTCTCTGTGCCTTGGTGTCCTCTCTAAATGGGGATAACGACAGTCATTGAGAAGATTAAACGAGTTCAATGCATGTAAAGTACTTGCAACAGCACCTGGAAAGGGCCTGTGAGTCTGCCAGCAGAGAAAGGCACAGCCCATGCCAAGTCGTTAAAAATAAGATACGGTTTACTTTTTGGAAGGGTGTGCAACATCCAAATATACAGGGAAAAGCCACCCACAATGCCGTCTCCCAGCTACCATATCACCCTGCCATGGGCAGCCCGCGCCTGCCTCATTTGCTAGGCTGGCATCATCACCTCCCATCTGCAGAAGAGGAAAAGGACCTGCTCAAGGCCAGTGTGGAAAACCCTGTTCTCTGGACCCAGGCCCAGAGCTCACCTCCACTGCCCCAGGTGCGACCCAGGACTCCCCAGTTCCTTAATATGCCCCAGGGCACCACTTCTTTGATGATGTATGACACTCCTTATCTAGCCCACCATTTGGAAGTCCTTTCCCATGTCTGACCTCAGTCTCACTAGCTGCAGAGTGACCCTTACATCTTAGGCTTCCCCCGTGGAGATACCACAGGGGCTGAGGTGGGGAGGTAGCGAGAAGGAGAGACGGCTTTTGTATGATCTATTTCAGAAACCACCCTCATTCAGGAAGTCGCTTCATCCTGATGTCTAACTGCACTCCCACCTACCATGGGAAAGCCTATTTCTTCTTGCTTGTCCTTGGAAGACATGGGGCCTTTACTCTAGGGCTTCCTTACCCATCCGGCAGGGACAGGGATTAAAGCCTGGCCATTCCTGACTTGTCTTTTGGCAGGAGGTCCCCATGGTTACACAGCGTAGGCTCACTGCCTGCCCAGGCAAGAAGGCACATCCTAACCCTATCTATCCAGGGAGAGGAGGCCTTTGGCCAACCCTGTAAGGACTATGCTGCCCATTGCACAGCAGGGGAAACTGAGTCCCAGGGCAAAAAAAGGGCTTTCCCCAGGGCACACAGCCAGGACTGAGGTCTCATGCTCACTGCAGTCCTCTCTCCGGTCTGTCCAGGTCTTTGGGAAAGCACTAGAGGTTTGTAGCATCCCAGAGCCTGAGTCACAGGTGGAAGAAAAGCAGGCTAACTGCCCTTTATGACTCCAAAACAAGAAGCTACATTCTTCTTGTCTCCTGAAGGTCCAACATGGAGTCTGGGAGAGAAGCCAAAAAGAACTTGCTGTCAGTAGGAAGTGAGGCGCACTGTGGAATTCACTTTTCTGAGGGTATTTGACCAATAGATAAGCAAGAGAGTCTTCCTAGTACAGTGGTGCAGGTTGTCTACTGTGTGAGGGGGTAAAAGGGGAATGAAATTTCTCTGATTCAAACCAACATGCTCCAGAGGCTTGTGGTGAGTGGCTGCTGTAGACTAGCCATCCTCACGTTGTGCTCCACCTAGGTCTGGTCTGGGAGAGAAGCAACTGCCCCCATCCTTGTCTGCTCTGTGTCTTGCCCTCCTGCCCACCCTGACTGCCTCCAGTCTCCTGTGATTGAAATCTCCCTGCTGGTCTCGGAGCTGACCTTCCCGCCTTTAATTCAATCAGGAATCACAAGCCCTTTTAATTTAGGAAATAAAAGGCCAGCTGCTGAGCTGGCTGCACCTGATTGACGGGGCTGCCAGCATGGCCAGGCTGGCCTGGGGAGGGGGCACAGACCCATGACCTCAGCCAACCTCTCTGGGGTAAGGACGCTTCCCTGAGGCCTGGGGAACAAAGAAGAACCACCCCCCTCTCGACCCCCAGTAGAGGAGGGGCCAAGGCCACATGGTGGGGGGTGGCTGCCGACTGGCCCAGAGAAGCTGGGGAATGTCAGGCTCTTACTGCAGCCTGGGGGACTTGGGGTAGATGTGAGGGAGGACTTCCCAACCCATTCATGCTTCCCTTAGTCGTTCTATGACTCTGGTTCAATGTTCCAAAGCACCCTGACCACACATCTTATTTTTCCAAGGGAGAAGAAGAGGTGCCAGAGGAACCAATGCTAGCTTTCCTGGACTTCAGTTTCTCATTTATATTTGAGGATAATCATGTGACCCAGCCACAGGGCTCTTCTGAGGATTAAATGAGTTAATGAAAGCTCACTGGTACATAATAACCTCTCATTAAATTATATGTAATAATATTCTTAATAATATTACTCTGTTAGAGGAACACAGAGTTCCCACCTCTACTTGGAAGTGGCAGAGACTTGGGGGAGAGTGTCCAGGGCCCCGAACCCTGTTGCTCCCTTTGCTTCCCATGAGGTAGCCCAGGGCAGACCTGCCCAGAGCCTAGCCTCCTTCCCCAGGGAGGCAGGATGGGGCAGTAGAAAGCTGCTGGCTTAGGATTAGAATTCTACCTGAGCACACTTTGGCTAAGTGACCTTGGGCAAGTCACCCCACTGCTCTGAGTCTCAGTTTCCTCCTTTATTTATTTATTTATTTATTTAGTGGCTTAAAACAGTATTTTTATCTCTCATGGTTGTGTGGGTTGTTGGGGTTCAATTGGTCAGTTTCCTCCTTTTAAAAGTGAGCTAGGAGCGCCTACTGGCAGGATTGTTTTGATGGGTGTGAAGTTCCCAGGCTAGAGCCTGACCTGTAGAAGGTGCTCAGACATAGTACCTGCCTCTCCAAGCCCCAATCAAGAGCTCAGCATAGCCTGTCCAAGTGGGAAGCCCTATTTCCCTGTGGTGTGAAGCTCAGCTCTGAGCAGCCACTGCCCTGGTTCGGTCCAACCACATTGCATGAATGTCCTGTGGCCTGATTACCCCAGGGTCCTGCCTGTGGCCAGGGCCTGCCCCGATGCTCCCACTGTAGCTGGCCTCACCTTCTTCCTGGGCTGCTCCTGTGGAAGGAACCCCCTAGGGCTGACCCAGATGGTCTGCTGCTCCCTGCACGTGTGCAGCACGGTGCCTGGCACAGAAAAGATGTTCAAGGAGACCTCACCCCAGGAGGCCTGACCCACCCTCCTGGCCCAGATGTACTATCAAAACACATACTATCATATCGTTCTTTGGTTTCTCAATAAGCAGTTCCACACAGCTCCTGTGTAAAATAGATTTGGAGCTGAAGGTGATAGTCACAGTGGCCACCCACGGAGCTCCAAGCTTACTCCACGCTAGACTTGGGGCTGAGCGACTGACCCGCCCACTGTCCTGTGAGGTAGAGATTGCACTGCACAGCTGAGGAGTTGGAAACTCAAAGAGACTGAGTCACTTCTCCAACCTAACCCAGCTATCAAGCAGTGTGTCCGGGATCTAAACCCAAGCTCTTGTTTGGATAACTCATAGAAATTTCTTGTGTCTATGTTGCCTCTGATCGCACAGCAACCCTGGGGGTATGCCAAGCACGTAATTACCATTATTATTATCCTGTTTTACAGAGGAGGAAACGGAGGCTTCAGGTCCCACAGTGGGTCAAAGATGGGACAAGGGACTTAGATTCTAACCCAGTGCTCGGGCCCTGGCAAGCATAGCCTCCCCACTGGATTTAAAAGGAGTCCCTTACTCCCTAAAGTCAAGGCTCCAACTGGATCATTCATTCATTCATTCATCCATCTGGCAGATATTTATCAGGCTCCTTCCTGAAGCTTACCATCTTTGTGAGCAAGAAAGACTTGAGACAATCACGCCTACAAACATGATAAAAACAGCGATAAGCATTGTTCCTGGGGGTGGGGTGAGAGATTAGGGAAGGTTTTCCAGGGAACACCTGAGATCTGAAGATTAGGAGTTTGCCCTGGGAAGTGGGTGTGGAGACTGGGAATTGAAGCCTAGGCGGAGGGGACAACATATGCAAAGGTCCTGAGGCAGGAATGAGCAATATAAATAAGGCTGGGAAGTACTCAGAGGAAGAGCCTGGTGGGCTTGTCTTCATCCTAAAAGGAGGGACTCCAGGTTAGTGGAGAGGAGATTGGAGGGGGTTGAGTCATGGTGGGGACCCCAGTCAGGATGCAACCTTAGTGGTCCAGGCACAGGGCTGCAGTGGAGCAGGAGGGGAGGACAAAGAAGGTGGGGCAGCCTAGCTGTACCCACAGCCCCTTCAGGGCTCCTCCAGCCCTATCCCAGGGGCTTACTTTAGTGGCTAATGCTTAGGATACCCTGACCTTCAGGCAGTGATGTGCTGGTAATTGTTTAACGACTGCTGTCTGGGGAAAAGTCTTTATTTGTAGCCTTTGCCAATAACCATGGTGTAAATACTTCCACCATTGTTGATTTCAGCCTCCCAACCTGAAGTCAATGAATAAGAAATGGGGAAGAGATGTTTATAATTGCCCAAGCCCGAGAAAGTTGGCTTCAACACACTACTGCCCTCAGGTCTCAGAAAGGCAGTGGTTCTAATGAAATATTATTTATATGTGTCTCACCCCTCTGTGTAATTCCTGCGTATGTGTAAGGGGGAGAAGGTGAAGGCTGGGTGGAGGGGATGTGTAGGAAGGAGGGTGGGTAAGGAATTAGTAGTAATGCCACTGTCCACCCCCAGTCTTCCCAATGACTAAGAGATTGGTACTATTATTATCCCCACTTCCTAGATGAAGAAACAGAGGCACAGAGAAGTCAAACAACTTGTCCAAGTTCTCTCAGCAATAAAGGGCAGAACTAGGGACTCAGTTCAGGTCCTCCTGAATCTCTGCCCTGTCCCACCTGTGAGCCACCTAAAAGGGAGGGAGATGAGGGAGAATTGGGAGGGGACAGTGAATGGAGGATGGGCTAGCTGGGAGGCAGGAGAAAGCTGTCAGAAGAGATGGTTGGGGTGGGGGGAGTCGTCTGAAATTCTCTAGCTGGAGCCCTAATTCTGAAGGGGGTGACCTCTAGAAGTCAACTTGGGGTGAAAGTGATTTTTAGAGGGCGATTATGAGCTTACTCTGTGAATGCTCCCTGGAGAGGGCAGGAAGTTGGAGTGGGCAGAGGTCACGCTCCTGGAAACCCACACTTTCCCCATCTTCTGCAACCTCTGCAGGTTGGGGGCTCCAGGCCAGGGCCCATGTAGCGGCAACTCTCTCCAGGTTTGCAAGAAAGGTGTCTCGGTGGACCCCAACGGCTCAGTGAGGACCTGGGAGCAGTCAGGTCAGTCCCAGCAGCCCGGGAACAGCTCCAGTCTGGGGTCAATGAACCCAATGAGAGGTGGCAACATCCTCTCCGGCCAGCGCGGATTGGACGGGGTCTGCAGGCTCTGGAATAGGACTCGGGCCCAGGACTGGGGCAGAGGCTGAGGGACACTGACCTGATCTTCAGGTCTTCAGGACCGTGCCCATGGGCTGTCTGCTTTCTCCGTTCTGCAGAGGCTGGTGGCAGGCTGGCAGGTCTAGGCCCCCATCCCCACATGCACACCCTGATCCTGTGTGCACCACCCTGAAGGTCCCCTCACTCTCTCTCTCTTCCCTGCGTTGCTCAGAATTGCCATTGCACCTGTGACATTTCCTTTTCAAAGTTCTTTCCAGCCATGAGAGTCCTGCCAGTGTTCTGAAGTTAGTGTCCTTTCTCTGGGCCTCCGTTTCCCCATCCTCACAATAGAGATAAGTTCTCGTGAGACTGTATGAGTCTATGAGGCAGTCTGCATATTGTGTGTGTCTGGGTTTGGGGAGCATCATCCTTCAGATCTACTGGCTTGGTGCTAAGCACACAGTAGCCCCTTTATGGATTGGTTTGGTGAGCCTGCCTTGCCCAGGAGTTGGGAATGAGAAAGACTCCTAAGGGGCAATGGGCCTGCATACAGTGGTCACCCCAGGGATGGGTTGGGAGTGGCCCCTCCCCATGGTCTCTTCCCAGAAGCCCCTGGATATTCCCACTTAATTATTAATTAATTCTTATTATTCTCATCATCCCCATGTTATGAACAGAGAGGCAGAACCCCAGAGAGCTTACATTGCTTCCCCAAGGTTATTCAGCTCATAGGTGGCAGAGCTGAGACCTGAACCCAGGCAGCCCGGCTCCAGGGCCCATCTCTCTAACCATTGGACCACACAGCCTTTCTTGTAGTTTAGTGGTCTCCAAAGTGGGAAGAGGTCAGGAAGGAATTACTAGAAATTGTTACATTCATTTTATCTCATCCTTTAACATTTCTATTGTGAATGTATATTTTACACGCAGTACATATATATCATTTATTTATTATTTTTTTAAAATTTTATTTTTGGCTGCGTTGGGTCTTTGTTGCTGTGCACCGGCTTCCTCTAGTTGCAGAGAGCGGGAGCTACTCTTCGTTGCCGTACGCGGGCTTCTTGTTGTGGTGGCTTCTCCTGCTGTGGAGCATCGGCTCTAGGCATGTGGGTTTCGGTAGTTGTGGCGTGCGGGCTCAGTAGTTGTGGCTTGCGGGCTCTAGAGCACAGGCTCAGTAGTCGTGGCACACGGGCTCAGTTGCTCTGTGCCATGTGGGATCTTTCCGGACCAGGGCTTGAACCCTTATCCCCTGCATTGGCAGGCGGATTCTTAACCACTGCACCACCAAGGAAACCCCATATACTTCATTTTAAAGGATCTTTCTTGAGTATGATTTACATACCATAAATTTACCCATTGTAACAGTGCGATTCTTTGTGCAACCATCACCACAATCCAATTTTAGCATATTTCCATCCCCACCCAGAGATTCCCTCCTGCTGATTTGCCGTCAATCCCCTGGCCACTGTTAGTTTACTTTCTGTCTTTATAGATTTGCCTTTCCTGGATATTTCATATAAATGGAATCATACAATGTGTGTTATTTTGTGTCTGGTTTCTTTAACTTAGCATAATGTTTTTGAGATTTATTCTTGTTTTAATATGTATCAGTATTTCATTTCTTTTTATGGCTGAATAGTATTCTGTTGTGTGGATAGACCGTATTTTATTGATCCATCTACCAGTTGATGGTTATTTGAGTCGTCTCCACTATTTGGCTGTTATGAATAATGCTGCTACGAACGTTTGTGGGTTTTGTGTGAACATAACATAAGTTTTCATTTCTCTTGGGTATATAGCTAAGAGTGGAATTGCTGCATCATATGGTAAACTTATGTTAAACTTTCTAAGAAGCTGCCAAAATGTTTTCCAAAGTGGCTGCACCATTTTACATTCACACTAGCAATGTAAGAGGGTTCCCATTTCTCCATATCCTCACCAACACTTGTTATTATCTGTCTTTTTGATTTTAGCCATCCTAGTGGGTTTGAGGTGGTATCTCATTGTGGTTTTAACTTGCATTTCTCTAATGACTAATGATGTTAAGTATCTAAGTTGTCTAATTTTTTGGCATAAAGTTATTCATAGTATTCCCTTATCACCCTTTTAATTTCTGTGGGATGGGTAGTGATATTCCCTCTTTGGTTTTTATTTCGGTAATTTGTATTTTTTTCATTTTTTTTTCTTTTTCTTGGTCAATCTAAAGTTTTCTCAGTTTTGTTAATCTTAAATTTTAGTTTCATTTTTTTCTTATTGTTTTCTGTTTTCTATTTCACTGATTTCTAATCTTTATTATTTCATTACTTGTGATTGCTTTGGGTTTAGTTTACTCTTCTTTTCCTAATTGCTTACAGTGGAAGTTTAGGTTATTGATTTGGCATCTTCTTTTTCTAGTATAAGTTTTTCAAGCTATAAATTTTATTTCTAAGTTCCACTTTAGCTGCATTCTACAAATTTTCGTGTTATGTGTGGTCATTCAGTTCAAAATATCAATACTTTAGAATTTGCCTTGTGATTTCTTTTTTGACCCATGAGTTATTTAGAAATGTGTTGTTTAATCTCCAAATAGTTGGTGATTTCCCAAATTTTCTTCTGTTGTTGATTTCTAATTTAATTTGTGTGGTCAGAGAACATACTTTGTATGATTTTAATACTTTTCAATTTATTGAGACTTGTTTTATGGTCTAGCATATTATCTATCTTGGTGAATATTCTTAGTGCACTTGAAAAGAATGTGTATTCCTGCTGTTGCTGGGTGGAGTGTTCTAATACATGGCAGATTAAGTTGTTTGATAGTGTTGTTCAAGTGTTGTATATCCTTGCTGATTTTCTGTCTAGTTGTTTCATACATTATTATTATTATTATTATTTTTTGCAGATTGTTTTTTATTAGTTTCTGCTTTATAACAAAGTGAATCAGTCATACATATACATCTGTTCCCACATCCCTTCCCTCATGCATCTCCCTCCTGTTTCATACATTATTGAAAGGGGGCTATTGAAATCTCCAGCTACTATTGTTTTTCCTTTTTTTCCCCTGTATGGACTGCATGTTCCTGAATTTTTTCCCCTAGTTCTTTGGAAGGCATACATTAAAAAAAATTTTTTTTAAATTTTTCTTTCAGTTTTTATTTATCCATTTAGCCACTTAGATTTTTTTTTAATTTTAAAATTTTCTTATTGAAGTATAGTTGATGTACAATATTATATAAGTTATGGTATACAACATAGTGATTCACAATTTTTAAAGGTTATACTCCATTTATAATTATAAAATATTGGCTATATTCCCCATGTTGTACAACATATCCTTTAGCTTATTTTATACATTATAGTTTGTACCTCTTAAGCCCCAACCCTATTTTACCCCTCCGCCCTTCCCTCTCCCCACTGGTAACCACTAGTTTGTTCGCTATATCTGTGAATCTGTTTCTTTTTTTGTTATATTCACTAGCTTGTTTTATTTTTTAGATTTCACCTATAAGTGATATCATATAGTATTTGTCTTTCTCTGTCTGACTTACTTCACTTAGCATAATACCCTTACAAGTCCATCCATGTTGTTGCAAATGGCAAAATTTCATTCTTTTTTATGGCTGAGTAGTATTCCATTGTATATATACATGCAACATCTTTTTTATCCATTCATCTATTGATGAACACTTAGGTGGCTTCCATATCTAGGCAATTGTAAATAATGCTGCTATGAACATTGGGGTGCATGTATCTTTTCGAATTAGTGTTTTCATTTTTTTCGGATATATACCCAGGAGTGGAATTGCTGGGTCACGTGGTAGCTCTACTTTTAGTTTTTTGAGAAACCTCCATACTGTTTTCCACAATGGCTACAGCGATTTACATTCCCACCAACAGTGCACGAGGGTTCCCTTTGCGCCACATCCCCTCCAACATTTCTTATTTGTGTTCTGTTTGGTGACAGCCATTTCAGACAGGTGTGAGGTAATATCTCATTATGGTTTTAATTTGCATTTCTCTGATGATTAATGATGTTGAGCATCTTTTCATGTGCCTGCTGGCCATCTGAATGTCCTCTTTAGACAAATGTCTATTCACATCTTCTGCCCATTTTTTAATTGGGTTGTTTGTCTTTTTGTTGTCGAGTTATATGAGCTGTTTATATATTTTGGATATTAACTCCTTATCAGTCATACCTTTTGCAAATGTTTTCTCCTGTTCAGTAGGTTGTCTTTCTAGCTACTATTGTGGAATTCTCTATTTCTCCCTTCAGTTCTGTCAGGCTTTGTTTCATGTATTTTGAGACTCTTGTTAGGTGCACATAATTATATCATTTTGATGAATTGACCTTTTTATCATTATAAAATATCTCTGTCTTTAGTATATTTCTTGGTCTTAAAGTCTATTTTATCTAATATTGGTATAGACAATTTACCTCACTTGTGGTTACTGTTTGCATGGTGTATATTTTTTCATTCTTTTGCTTTCAACCTATTTGTGTCTAAGCATCTAAAATGTCTCCTGTAGGGAGTATATAATTGAATCTTGTTTTTTTAAATCTGGTTTGATAATGTTTAAGTCATTCACATTTGGTCTGAACGTTTAAGTTATTTATATTTAGAGTAATTATTGATATGGTTGGATTTCTCTCTGCAATTTTATTTTTTTCTATATGCTTCATGTCTTCTTTTGTTTTTTTTTTTGTGCTTCTGTTCTTCCTTTACTGTCTTCTTTTGTGTTAAATAAATACTTTTCTAATGTACATTTTAATTCCTTTGTGGTTTCTTTATTATATTTTTGAGTTACTAGTCTCAGTTTGTTCTAGAGATTATAATATGTAATTTATCACAGTATACTTCAGATTAATACTAACTCAATTCTAATATATTATCAAAACTTTGCTCCAATATAGCTCAATTCCCTCCCTTACCCTTTGTGCTATTATCTTCACATATATTACATCGATATATGTTATAAATCCAATAATAGTGTTATAATTATTGCTTTATATGTCTTTTTAAAAATTTAAGAGAAGAAAGGAGAAAAAATGTATTTATAGAATTTTTTATATTAAACCACATATTTATCATTTCTGGTTCTTTTCATTTTCTTCTGTGGATTCAAGTTACTGTCTGGTGTCCTTTCCTTTCTCCAATATAACTCTATTCCCTCTTTATGTTATAAACCTGACAATTGTTTTTTAATTCAGTTAAGAGAATAAAACAGAAAAATATGTTTGTAGTGTCTTTGTATTTACCTATATAATTGCCTTTTGCTCTTTATTTCTTCATGTGGATTCGATTTACTGTCTAGTGTCGTTTCCTTTTACCCTGAAGGACTTCCTTTAGTATTTTTTATAAGGCAGGCCTGTTAGCAACAAATTCTCACTCTTTGCTTGTCTGGGAGTGTCTTTATTTCACCTTCATTGTTGAAGGATACTTTTATTGGACAAAGACTTCTTGATTGACAGGATATTTTTTTCTTTCAGCACTTTGAATATGCCATCTCATTCCTTCTGGCCTCCATTCTTTCTGATACAAAATTAGCTGTTAATTTTATTGTGGTTCCCTTGTATGATGCATCAATTTCTCTCTTGCTGCTTTCAAGATTTTTGCTGTCTTTTAACAGTTTTACTATGATGTCTACTTGGACTTTGGATGTGTAAATTAATGTTTTTCATCAAATTTTTGGACTATTATTTCTTCACATATGTGTTTATGCCTAATTCTCTCCTCTTCTGGAACTCCCATTAAGTGTATATTGTGTGTTCAATGACGTTCCACGGGTATCTGAGGCTCTGTTCATTTTTCTTCATTCTTTTTTTCTTTCTGTTCTTTAGACTGAATAATCTCAATTGCTGTATCTTCAAGTTTGCTGATTCTTTATTCTTCAAGCTCAAAGATGCTATTGAACCTCTCTAGTAAATTTTTAATTTCAGTTATTTCACTTTTCAATTCCAGAATTTCCATTACATTCTCTCTCTCTCTCTCTCTGTGTATATATAATATATATATATCATATATATAATACATATCATATATATGTATAATTTCTGTCTCTCTATTGATATCCTCTATTTGATGAGCCATTTGATGAGTCTTTCTTTCAGTTCTTTATACATGGTTTCCTTTAGTTCTCTGAACACATTTATGATAACTGCTTTAAAGTCTTTGGCTGATAAGTGCAACAGGTGGACCACCACAGAGACAGTTCCTGTTAACTGCTTTTCTCCCTCTGAATGGATCACATTTTCCTGTTTCTTTGCATGTCTTGTAATTTTTTGTTGAAAACTGGACATTTTAGACACTACATTGTAGCAACTCTGAATTCTGACTCCCCATGACCATGATCAGGGTTATTGTTGTTGAGTTCAGCGTTTGTTGTTTGTTTGTTTAGTGACTTGCTGAGACTAATTCTATGGAATCTGTCTTCCTCACAGTGTGAGGCTGCTGGTGCCTCTGCTCACTTTATTTTTAAAATTCTTTTTATTTTTAAGCCTGGCTTCCTAGGAATTGCCCCAGGTCAGCATAACTTAGTGTTCTGCCAATGATTGGTCAGAAATTGTGCTTAAATACCTTGATCCAGTTAGGCTTCTATCCTCTGCCAATGCATTTGTGTGTGGGTTGGGGAACATATTGCAGATTTTGGCAGTTTACAAGTCTGCCCCAATTGTTACTCCCTGTGTGCTTAGCCAGGGATGAGTTGATAGCAGAGGCCTTCTCCACTGTCCTCTTAGTGTACACACAGCCTTCCACATCCCCAGAGATATATGGGAGCTTATCTAGACTCACTATGGCTTTCTTATTCCTGGATATCCCTGTTAAATATTTTGCTGTTCTGCTGATTTGTTACTTGCTGCAACTAGTATTATACCTCAGGCTAGCTGCGATGCTGGCCTTAATGGACGTAATTTTAAAGAAATATACCTATACTGAGTGCATGCTTATATCATATTTCCCGATAAGGGTGCACAATGAAACAAGTTTGGCAACAACTGGTCTACTTTTGTGCATCTCTAACTGGTCTGCCCCAGCTGGGGGCTCTGTCTGGATGCTGAGCGCTGGAACTGGCATCCCTTAGGTGGGGTCTAGGGAGCATTTGAGAGGAGCTGCTGCAGCAACAGGATTCTCCAGAAGGTATCTCAGGGGCAAGTGGTGGTCATCCAAGGTGGATGAACTTGACTCCTTGGGACTGTCGGCACTGCCCATCCTGGCTGGGCTTTTGC
This sequence comes from Mesoplodon mirus, assembly GCF_964341445.2. Taxonomy (NCBI): domain Eukaryota; kingdom Metazoa; phylum Chordata; class Mammalia; order Artiodactyla; family Ziphiidae; genus Mesoplodon; species Mesoplodon mirus. The sequence continues at coordinate 75,751,493 of NC_138988.1, read as the reverse complement.
TCCCACAGGGATGCAGTCCTGGCTCCTCTGTCAGCAGGCCTGGGGTGGGGAGCCAGTTTCCCTCTACATTGGCTTCCAGCCACCGGAAGCCTGCCAGACACTCAGGAGGAAAATCTAGCGGAGCCAAGAGAACGCTCAATTCCCTTAAGGCAGAGCTGCCAGCAAGGGGGGTTACCCAGGAGGCAGCTGTCTCCTGCCCAAGAAACCCAGGCTAGAGAGGGCTGGGACTTGTGGCCTCCTTGGTCCCCTGGGTACTCACTTGAAGACAAGGAGTCAGAGAGCAACCCCTCCCCCTGGGTACTGCCCCTGTCCTTGGGGTGAGCACGTAGAGAGGCCTGTGCCCATGAGCTGAAGGTCGGTGTGCTCAGCCGGCACCGTGGGTAGGAGGGGTGGAGGGCAGAGGGGAAAACTGGGCTGACAGTCACGTAGGTTGATGTCATTGGTCACTCCACCTCCCTGAGGTATCGCTTTCCTCATGGCCAAGCCTGCAGCTGAGTTCAGGGGGACCAGTCACGTCCCATCCCTGGCAAGCTCTTAGGCCACTCACTGTGCCGCCTCTGGGGCTGCTGAGGTCAGGGTAGCACTTGCCAGCACTGTCTAGACTCAGCTCAGCTCCTGAGGTGGGGAAGGGGAGGCTAGGGAGTAGGGAGTGTGGCAGGGACAGGTGCCTGGGGGCTGGGAGTGGCCAGACTGCTGAGAAGGTGTCCCAGGGTATAGGGTGTGTGGGGGTGGGTGGGAGGGGTACGCTAAGGTGGGTTTATATCATAGGGGAGCATCACCACAATTCAGGAGGTCTCAGTCTGAAGCAGGGGAAGCAGCCCCTGCCCACAAGTAGCTCCCAATCTGAGGGAAACAGCAGAGCCCTTGCCCTTAAGGAGTTTCAAGTCTGATGGGAGAGACGGTCCCTGTTCTCAGAGAGCCCTTGACTGATGGAGGAGACACAGCCCCTGCCTACAGAGATAGTAGCTGTGTCTGAGCTGAGCATGGTGGTGGCTGGGATTAGAACCCCCTGCCCTGTTCTCTCCTCCAGTGTAAGCCTCCCAGGTCATCCAGAACAGATTCTTAGGAGGGTCCCTTGCCCAGATACAGGGAGAACCCGGCAGGTGCCCTGCATGTGACTGCCCACATGGGACAGGGAGGGGCTGCCAGAGCCTAAGTGCAGACAGACAGCGGCGTCCCCGTGTCTGAGTGCATCCTTGGGTCTGGGTCCAGCAGAGGGAGCTGGCAGCCAGCGGGAGCTGAGCAAGCCGGCCCTGACCCCGGAGATGGCCTTGAGGCGCTCCTGCTGCCCACCCAGGGTGGGGGATTCACCCCATGGCTGGAGCCGAGTGTCAGCAGCATACGTGGGGACCCAGGCCTCCTCAGCCCACCCCAATACCCAGGGCTGCCCCACAGAGACCCCCCTGCAGGATCCCAAATTCCACACTTCCAGCTGAACCTATGAAGTCTCTCCCACGGTCCCTGGGATAGGAGGGACTGCAAGGATTCAGAGCCCTGGGTGGGAGTTCTGCTCCCTCTCTTACTAGTTCTGTGACTCTGGACAAGTTATATAATCTCTCTGGGCCTCAGTTTCTTCATCTGTAAAATGGGCTGCTGTGGAAGGAAAGTGCATAGGATGTGCCTGGCACATAGTAGGTGCCAGTTAGGCAACTTCCCTTCTCCTCACTCCATTCTTCTCTGCTTCAGGCAGGGGGCCTCTCCCTGACCTGAGGTTAAAAGGCTGGGGGGAAAGCCAGCTAAGGTCAGGGAGCACTACCAGGGCAGGCTTCTTTTGGAGATGAGATTTGAGTTGATGCTTCCTCTCAGCCCCTAACACAGTCACCTCAAACTGCAGCCAGAATGAAGTGACACTGACGGGACAAGGGGCACGACCCCATTGACTCCTCACTTAGCACCCTGCCTAGCAACCCTGCCATCCATGTGCTCCTGGCTGCAGGTCAGTAGGACTTATTGGGCTCTTGTGACCCTGCCGTCAGTGCTGAGGTCTCCTTGGGGTACGTAGCTCTCTGGGTGTTCCCCCTCTTTCCTGCTCAGCATATTTACTGAGCACTTATTGTGTGCTCTTCTAGGCACTAGTGAGAGAGCAGTGAGCACAACTGACAGAGGTCCTTGACCTCATGGAGCTCACATTCTAGAGGGGAGGGTGAAAACAACAAAATAAGTACATTAGAGGGTGGTGAGTCCTCTGGAGAAAAATAAAGAAGGGATGAGGGATAGGGGTATGGGTGTAAGGGGCTGGTGCAGTCGTAACAGAGAAGTCAGGGAAGGCCACACCGAGAAGGTAAGAGTTGAGTAAAGGCCTGAAAGAGGGAGCCATGTGCAAAACATTCCCTGAGAGGGAACAGCATGTGCAAAGTCCCTGGGATGGTAGCAGAGCTCGCTTATTTGAAGAAGAGCAAAGGGGCTGGTGTGGAATGAGTGAGAGGCGGAGTAGTGGCAGATGAGTTCAGAGAGGTAGGAGGGACCAGATCCTGTGGGGCTGGTAGGCCTCTGTCAGGATGCAGGAAAGAGACAGGGGGCACTTTCTTTTCCCCGATGGGCGGTGAGACAGCAAGGAAATGTCACCTGCTTTAATAAAAGTGAGCCACAGAACTTCTCAGACGGGCACTGGAAATACCCTCCTGACTGAGAAAGGCAGCTTGGTCCATGAGACTCCGACTTCTTGGGGTTCTCTCACCAGATTCTGGTGCCATCCCACATTGATCTTGGGGAGAGAGGTGGGGCTGCTCAAGGAAGCGTCGAGAGCAACCCGAGGGCAGGAGTTTCCTGTTCATCCTGCATCCTTAGTGCCTGGACTTATGAGAGGTGCTCAGCACAGCCCAGTTGAATGAAGGATGGAGGGAGCGAATGAGTGAGGGATGGACATAGGCCCTGGCCCTTCATTCCCCATCGTAGCAGAGACCAGGCTGGAAGTTTTCTCATGTCCCGGGTGACGCACTCAGAGAACCAGGCCTCTGAGCTGATGTGGCTGACGAGGCCTCACCTACTCCTTTTCCACGTGGAGTCTCTTGCGGGGGGTTCTCTGCTGGCTCCTGGGTGGCACTTCTGTGGCTGAACCACATTACACACCCCACCTCACCCGCTCCCCCATACACACACATCTCAGACACACAGCGCCTTCAGAGGCTGAGCTGTGTGTCAGGATCCCCAACTCCGGAAATCCAGCGTCGGGTCTGAGGTCCGTCTCTTTCCCCCCACATCACCCGCTGTGGGGAGCTCCCCTGGACCCCTACACGGGGTGGTGGTCTTTCAGACCTTAACAGAATGACCCCAACCTCAGGCAGTGGTGGGGAGTGGCCTAGAGCTGGGTAGTAATACTGATGACAATAGAAGCTACTCACACTCATCAACCTCTGGCCACGTGCCTGACTCTGTCCTAAACACACCGCCCGCATTACCTCACTTAGCTCGGAGGCCTCCATGCACCAGTCAAGGGGGCTGGGGCCCCCAGAGGTCAAAGAACTTATCGGGAGGCGTTTTCTGGGTGGGGATAGAAGGCCTGCAGGACCCTGACTCAGAACGGCCCCGCCTACCACTCCCCTGGAGCATCTAAGCAGAGGGGTTCGGTCCATGACCCACGTTCTCCTGGGAGACCCCAGCTGAGGATGTCAAACTCTTGTCCACCCTTCAGAGGAGAGGCTGGGGTTCTGGGGTGGAAGGGAAGTGAGCTAGGAGAGCTGGGCTTGTGAGATGGAGTGGCCCCCTGCTGTCCCTTGTTCCTGGCTGAGCTGCGGGGAGAGTGGAGGTGGCTTTGGCACTCAGGGCTTGGGTGCCCCCAGGGTGTGTGCTGCTTCTCCCGTCTGCGGGGCTGCCAGCTGCTCACTCTTCACCTCTGGGCCGGCTGGGCCTCGCTGGAGAGAGGTGCTGCCAGCAGGGCCAGGCCCAGCCTCCCCGCCCTGGCTGAACAGAAAACAGATCTGGGGGACCCACAGAGTCTTCCAGAGCTCGTGCCTCCTGCGCTGGTGGAGGAGACTGAGAGTGGAGCCCTGCTCCAAGCCCTGCGCACTCCAGGCCTCAGCTGCCCTCTCTGGCCAGCGACGCTGCCTCCCTGCCTGCTGGCTCATGGGAGGTGAGAGGATAAGGGGCAGGAGAGCTGCAAAGTGCTCTGTAAGTTCACCAGTTCACACAATGTCACCACTGTTCACAGGTGGGTGGCCTTTCCTCTGAACTTAATGCCCAGGAACTATATCTCTCACCTGGGCACAGTGCATCTTGCCCTTGACTGATAACCATCTGTGCACATTTTTCACCCCCAAGCATAGACAAGCCCGGGGGAAGTGCAGGAATTGGGCGGGAGTCCACTCAGCACAGTGCCTGGTACAGAGGGAGGTCCCCTCCTACTTCTCTCCCTTCCAGAGAACAGCAGACAGAAGTGGGCAAGGGGTGGGGTGGAGGCGGGGTCGGGTGGGTGTGCTTAGGGAACAATAGGAAGAGCCTGGACTGGTGTCCTGGCTCTGCCCAACTGCACCTATGTCCTGTTTGCCTCCCTTTGAGATGTTTGGGACTGGAAGTGATGCCTTTGGGGACACATGCTCAGGCTGTCTCATCAGATAAAGGCTCTATGCATCTCAGAATTCAGAGCTGGCAGGATGGGAGGATGTGCTCCTGATAGATGTTGTGAAACGGGCAGAGAGAAAACCTGCAGAAGAGGCCAGCCCCACAGCCTTGCAGCTGCCTGATCACAACCCATCGTGGCAGCCAGTGGCGGCCAAGTCTTTGTGCGTTTCCTCCAGGGCAGGAGCTGGGTTGTATTCCTTTGTATTCCTAGTGCTTAGGGCAGAGTCGGGCCCAAAACATGCCCATAACATGTGATTGTTGAACAAATTTGGCCGAGGTGAGTGGGGTCCTTGCCCATGCGAGCGCCAGCTGGAAATGACAGTGGCTTCTCTTTGTGAATGCTCGCTCAGCAGTGAACCCAAGGGAGTGGGGCCCATGGGTGATGGGCATCCTGGACTCCAGGAAAGGAAGGATCCCATGGCTTTACACTCTGGGAGGCACTGAGATCCAAGAAGTATGCAAGGCTGGGAAGAGGGGCCCCTTCCAAACCATCATGGCCAGGCTTGCGTGGAAGGAGCAGCATGCACCTTAGGTGGCGCTGGGGGTGGAGAGGTGCTGAAACAAACTCCATTTTGTAAGTCTGTGTTCAAAATCTGGTAAAATGAACTCTTGGCCAAATTCCAGTGGATGGCTCACACATTGGCCAAATGCATACATGAGTGTGTGTGTGTGTGTGTGTGTGTCTGTGTGTCTGTGTGTGTGTGTAGGGGGAAGTGGATGGAGCAAGCTTTATAAAAATTCTATTGAAAAAGACATGGGAGTTTGGTTAACTATAAACTCACTGAGAATTGCTTTAAAAAAAAAAGCAACCATAGTCTGAGGTTATATTAATAGGAGCATAGGACCCAGGATAAAGGAGATGTATGTCCTGCTATACTCTGAGCTGGTCAGGCTGTACCCAGAATGTGGGGCCTCTCTGAGGGAGGAGAAGCACTGGTAGCTAGATCAGACCTGAGGGGACAGCTTGGCTAGAGTGGAGGTGGGGTAGATGCTAAAGAGAGAGGGTCAGTGGAGGGCTGGCATGTAGAAGCAGGAGAGACCTGATTATCGTATTTGCTCCAAAGAATAAAACTTGGATTGATGGTTTGGAAGGTACAAGGAGATGAATTTTGGCCTCAGCAAGACCTTTCTAATCATTAGAACTGAATTATATAATAATAATATAATATATAAATATTGTACTACATAATTTAACAATATAATATAATAAAAGTACTTTCTAATAATTAGTACAGGATTGAACTCTGCATCACTGGGTGTATTCAAGTAGCCACTGATGACATCTATCTAGGATGTTGCAGAGGGCATTAGCAGAATCACTAGGGCCCATAATTCTGGGATCATGGCAGGCCCACTGAAGTTCAGTCTAGAAATCTGCTTTACTTATTTTTATCCCAGATGCAGACAATTGAACTAATTATACTATCATCATTGTTCTGTTCAAAGCCCCCTTTAATGTTATTTTTCGTTATATTTTTCTCCTTCACCCCTGATCTCCACTCCCATTTCCCACCATCCCCAGCCCCCTGCCTCTAGACCCTCATTCTATGTACTTGATATTGGTCTTGAAATATGCATCTTTGTATACTGGGTCATGTTGTTTTCTGCGTGTTTTATCATTTATATAAATGGTGTTATGCTATAACTCTCTTCTTTTTCTTACTTTTTTCATTCAGCACTGCTGTGAAGATCTGTGTGTCTTGGTACATGCATCTGGCTTGTTTCTAACCACCATGTGGAAGGGAGCTGCCACATCATACTTATCCACTCCCCCAGAGATGGACACTTAGGCTGCCTCCAATTCCCCACTATGCTAGATTTTGCTGTCGTCATGAGTACCCTGTACATGTCCTCTTTCCACCCTCTATAATCGTTTTTCCAGGCTATATACCCATTTGTGGGATTCTGGGATGTCAGGTGTGTGCATACTTAGTTTCACTAAATATTGCCAGATTGCCACTCTCAGGATGGATATATAAGCTTATCCTCCAAGACGTAGGACACAGGAGCCTCATCTCACAGCGGGTATAATCCACCTTTCTACTCTGTGCCATTCAGTTGTGTGTGGAGAGGCATATTGTTGTTTGAAGTATGCAGCTCTCTGATGACTAACGAATTTACCCATCTCTTCATATCCTTGGCCATTGTACTTCCTCTTTTGTGGCATGCCTGTTCATATATTTTTGCTCATTTTTTTTCTATTGGATTTCCTGTCTTTTTCTTGTTGATAAAATAAGTTCATTGACTATTTTAGATTCTAATTCCTGGCAGGTTTTGAAGTTGTGTATCTCTTTTCCCAGTCTGAGAATCTTCCATTTTAGCAGGTATTCTAAGGTTCAGCTGGGTTTGGGAAGCCCTGGGGTAGATCATATCTAATTCTGTCACTGCATGCTTTTAAGATTCTTGGGCTTTCTGAGAAGATTCCTTGCCGCTTGTGGGGGAACCAGAGGCCTCAGGAGGTGTGAGGGCAAAGGGATGTTGTTGTGAATGTGGATGTGGAGCTGGGGCAACCCCGTTTCTTGACCATCTCTAGCAGTGCATTGTGTCATGAAGATGTTCATGTGACGTGGCCCAGACAGGCTTGTGAGATCCTCCTGAGGGGGTGATACACAGCTCATTTGGATAAAACCTAGAATATCTCATTATTCAGAAGAGATCATCAATCTACTGGAATTTTCTCAACAATAGCAACTTAACTTTTTTGTCTCTGTGGAATTTTAAAAATTTGACTGCAAAATTTTCAACACTCCTCCCACTGAGAAGTAGTTGGGGGAGGTCTGTGTTTCCTCCCCTTGAATATGGGCTGTTTTTTGTGCCCAGTAGAATTTAGCAGAAGTGATGCTGTGTGACTTCTGAGGCTAGGTCAGAGAAGGCCCTGAATCTTTTGCCTAGCTTTTTTGGGACACTTACTCTGGAGGAAGCCAACTGCCATGTAAGACATCCAACTACCCTGAGACTGCCATGTTGGAGAAGCCACACATAGGACACTGGTCAACAATACTACCTGGGTTCCCAGCCAATGACCAGTGCCAACTGCTAGCCATGTGAGGGAGCTGTCTTGGATGTCCAGCCCTAGCTGACATCTGACAGCAACTATATGAGAGACCCTGCAATAAGAACTGCCCAGCCGAGCCCCTCCTGAATTCCTGACTCACAAGATCACGAGACAACAAAATTCAAAATTGTTGTTTATACCACTAAATTCTGGGGGTAATTTGTTAAACAGCAATAGTAACCACAGCAATCTCCTGGAACATAGCTAGCAGTTACATTTATTTATTTATTTATTTATTTATTTATTTATTTATTTATTTATTTAGGGCTGTGTTGGGTCTTCGTTTCTGTGCGAGAGCTTTCTCTAGCTGTGGCAAGTGGGGGCCACTCTTCATCATGGTGTGCGGGCCTCTCACTATCGCGGCCTCTCTTGTTGCGGAGCACAGGCTCCAGACGCTCAGGCTCAGTAGTTGTGGCTCACGGGCCCAGCTGCTCCACGGCATGTGGGATCCTCCCAGACCAGTGCTCGAACCCGTGTCCCCTGCATTAGCAGGCAGATTCTCAACCACTGTACCACCAGGGAAGCCCAGCATAGTTACTTTAAATCTTTACTGATAACTCTAATACATGCAGGTTTTCTAGGCCTGTTTCTATTTACCATTTCTGATGTTTTAAAAATTGTTACCTGAAAAAAGAAATTGTTATCTGACTCCTCACGTGTATGGGTATTTTCAATTATGTGTTAGACATTGTATTTACAGTCTTGTTTGTAAAAATAATCTGAGGTGTAGAATGATGTTACCTTCCTTTGGAAAGGATTGACATTTGTGTCTGCCAGGTGCCTGGGGCACTAATAATACAGAATCACCTACTTCAGTTTTAAGGACTGAGTGATTAGAAACTGAGTTGTCTTCTTCTGGTTCACCCCAACTCCTAGGATATATAGCCCTTTTGGGGTGCCTGCCCAAAGAGAGAGGGTTCACTAAGTCCCACCTCTTGGTAAGCCTGGAGCTCCAATCTATGTCTCTTAGTCTCACAAGGCTGTCAAAAGAGTTGTTTAGCTTCTAGGACTCTCAGCTGACCCCCTCCAGAATGGGCAAACACCCAAATGCCACTCTTACTTTTCTAGGTCTCAGCTGTGGTAAAGAAATTCATCGCTGTCTTGTTAGTTCCCTGATGACTTCAAGTAAATTTTAAAACTATTTTGTCTAGCTGTTGTAGTTGTTCTCAGTGGGAGCATTGGTCTAAATCACTTTGTCTGCCATTATTAACTCATTTAATTAATTCTTTAAATGTCAAAAACAAAAAGAAATATAAAATTATGTTCTTCAAAAGTTCTTATAAAAATATATATCACACTGTCTCAAACCTTAAACAGATATTGACCATAATCCAGTTTTCCACTGAAGACTCAGGGTTCCCATTAAGAATATCCACCATCATAACTGAAACATAGTGATGCCCCTAGAAACTGGGGTACATCATTTTCTTTGTCCCTACCCTGAATTCTGAGTTCTTGGGTCTCCTTTTTATTGTTTGTGTCTTCACTTGATACTTTTTGCTGTCAGTAAAAATATCCTTAATGACATTTTCCCCATTCTAACTTTAAACCTTGGCGTTTTCCTGCACGGTGTTCGCCAGGGGTCCAAGCTGAAGGTGGATGCAGTGCTCATCCTTGATCAAGGGGTGATGCATCACTTCAGAAGTGATACTGGACTAGAACTGCAACTTCTCATCATAGGCGACACAAGGGGGCTTCTTGGCAGCAAACTTCTCTATCACGATCACTTTGTCCAGTTTCCAGAACGGTTGGTACTGCTTCCATTTCTGCAGGTACTTCATAAGATTGATCAGAATCCTGTGGACGTTTTGGGGGATCATAACAACCTGCTCAATTATCTGAGGGTTCTGAGAAATATCATTGTAAAAGCTGATTATAACAAGTCTTCTTCCTTTCCCTTCTGAGGTGGGCATTCTATGCAGCTGCCATTCATCCAGCAAACAAAATTCTGGCAAAATAAGAATCAGGGGAGAAAAGACAGTCCTTTAGTATCTATTTTGCTTCCTATGTACATATCATATTCAGTAATAAGTCTTGCTAGTAAGGGATAGCGCTTTATTACTGATAAGCTGTGATAGATTGCAGAAAATCACCACAATCCTTTGTTCCTCCCATCAAGAGATCCTGTCTGTTGACAAAATGGTCTATCAGGGGGAGCTGTTTTCCCGCCCTGGGCTAGCTTGTGACTTGACTTGACCAACAGATGGGGAAGTGGCATTATACAAGGTCCAAGCCCAGGGCTCAAGTAGCCCAGCAGCTTCTACTCTCATGCTCTTGAAATCTTGCAGCCACCAGATGCATGAGCTTCAGCTAGCCTACAAGATGATGGAGACCCAGGAGAACCAGGGCCCCCCAGCCAACAGCCAGCCAATCATCAGACATGTGCTTGAGCACAGCCAAGTTTGGATGTATAAAACAACATTAGTTTCCAGTGTCCCAGAACAAATCTGTCATTTGATGTCTCGCTGCTATATAGTCAAGAGCCCCTCTTCTTTCAAGCAAACTGTCGGTGGTTATACATAACATCTCTGAACCATAGTCTGGCCACCTGTAGAATGGGAATAACAACAATTACTAATTCTACTGCTCACTGTAATACTAATACCCAACCTGAAAGCTAACGCTTATTTAGAGCTAATTGCCAAGGCCTGTGTTAAGTGCTCTACATGTTATACCATTTAATTCTCCCCACCCACTCTAGAACATGGATTGCATTATCATTTCCACTTAATAGATGAAGTAATTCAATCCTATTTTAAAACTTTTGCTCATTGTTTTCAGTCATGAAATATGAATCCTGAAGCTCAAATAGTGCAGTCAAGCCAGCTTAAGTCACCTCGTCGTAAGTGTTTATTTGCAGAGATTTTTGTTAATGAACTGCATTTCCAACACTTTCCAAGAGGATAGGTAAAAATTCTTTTCATTTAAAAAAAAGCATTGATTAAAAAAATAATAATAAATAAAAGAAAGCATTTATGAAGATAAAGTAATTAATACAGTCTTCACTAAAAAGGCTCAAACCCATCTATGGTGAGGGTGGGAATAAACTGGCATGAAATACTATGATTAATATCCATAATGTTTCACAGAGAGTTTTTCCTATTTATTTATCCCTTGGAAATGGTTTTGTTTTCCTGTTCAAAGACTTGGTAATGTAACATCTAAAAGTTAAGAGCATTTATATGACAGAGGTTTAAGAAATGACCTATTTGCATAGATTTAAAAAACGCTTTAATACATATGTAAATTAGATAACCAAGCATACAAGAATAGTGTGTAAGGTAAGAGCAGATAGGGTCTGATTCAGGTTGGGGAAGAATAGATCAGTAAAATTTAACTGTCAGACAGTTGTTGAGAGCATCTTTAGTCTCCTCAGAAGACTTTTTATCTCGGATCTCAGTCTGGATGGTTGAGGTTGTCAGATACGTGGGTTCTGGATAACTGAAGTGATACCGCACTTGCCCTGACTTAGATGCCCCCACTGGAAGCAGGGAATCTGGGGGCACAAGCAGTGTCCTAAAGCAGCTCAGGGGCTTTGGCCAGCTCTAGGCTGCCTTGTCTTTGTTTCCGAGGCCCCACCCTGTCTCCTGACTAAGGAGACTCAAGAAATCCTGGCAGAGAATGCTGTTCCCTGCTGCCCTGCAGAGATGACCACTTCACGGAGAGCAGAGGGAGGAAGGAGGAGAAAAGCAAAAAGCAAGGTCCTCTTTCAGGCTTAAGCTTATGTGGAGTGGCTGCCGCACGGCCTGCCAAGGGCTGACTCACCAGGCTGGGATGAGGCACTACAGATGCACTCAGGCCAGCAGGCGATAGGCGCCGGTACACCCGAGACAGACCACCAGGGACAGGTGGAGACAGCCCCTGCGGGAGCACGGGAGCTGGAAGGGCAGGCTTCCAGGGCCTGGCGCTGAGCGTTCACAACCATGGAGACCCTGTGACTTCATGGCCAAGGCATAGGAACACTGATCCAGGAGTCCAGAGACCTGGGGCATCCTCTAATGTGGGCCTCATCCTCCTAGCTCTAAAGTTCTGGTTCTAACTGCCATTAGCATGCTCTGGGACATCATAGAGAGCACACACGCTTTTCAAGCCTTGTTTTATCCCTTTCGGGGTGACTCCTTCACCTGTGGTATCTCTAAATCTTTACCTGCTTTAAGTCAGTGCCGTTATTAGTCCTGTTTTATAGATGAGAAAACTGAGGCACAGATTGTCCAACGATGCACAGCTGAGAGCTAGGTTTCAAAGCCAGAGCTGTGTGAGTCTGGAGCCCATGCAAAGCCCTGCATTGTGCAGCCACCCCAGGAGACCAGGAAACAATGCCCTGCATCTTGGCAAATACAGGGCCGGCTCTCGAGGTCTGGCAGAGGCAATAGAGGTGGGATGGTCAGGGAGCTTCCTGGAGGAGGGGGAGATTGAGCAGCTCCTAGCGTGGGGACAGGCAGCATGGGAGGTGAGGGCTGGGGGGAGGCTGGTAGCTGAGACTTGGATCCTTAGCTGACCCCTGCATTTAGCAGGTTGAGGGTAGGGGTTGAAGGGTGGAGAGGGAGATTTACTCCTGCCCTGGGGGAGGTGACCTGGGACCCCCTCCAGAGCTGGGTGCCAGGGCAGGCTGTTCACTACTTTGCTCATTGCCAGCTGTGAACTTAGGTAAGTTCTAGAGACTTTGTAGACTTCAGTTTTCTCATCTGTGTATGGGAATTGTAATATGGAGGTTGTTACCATAATGAGATTGAGTGAATGGAGTAACTCATGCAGAGACTAGGCACGGTAGCAGTACTCCTCACCCACACCTTCTCTTCTGTGGGCTGAGGCCTCACGTCTCTCATCTTTCCCCAGAGCCCTCCTTGCTGGAGTCTCTGATGTCCCCGGTGGCCCAAACCATCCCTCCCCATTGCAGTGGACTCCCTGAGTGACCAGCTCCTTCCTACCTTGTCCCCCTCCTACCTTCTCTCCCTGGTGGGGCCCACACGCTGCAGCCTCTGTTCCCTAACTCCTCTGCCAGTGAGACGCCAGCCTGAGGCCTCATGGAATGTTTTCTCTGCCTTTGCCCCACTGGCAGGAGATGAGGTGCCCTGGAGCTAAGTGCTGGAGACCTGGGTTCAAAGCAGGCTCTATCTCATTTAACGGTTGGGTCAGCCACCAGCCCTCACTGGGGTTTCCTATCTGAAAAGCAAGGTTGTTTGGGGGCCCTCTCCCGGGGGCCTCAGGGCCAGCTGAGGTGACTCCGGTCAGTGGCTGTACTCCCTGGGAAGGAGGAGTGGGTTACGCTGGGCAGGCAAGGATGGAGGGACAGCTGCCCTCTCTTCCTGTTCTCACCGCATCACCCTCCCTCCCTCCTCCTGTCCAGAGGCCTCCCAGGGTCCTTTGCCTGAGAAAGAAACCGTCTGCCCTCTCTTGTCAGAGGACAGGGGCTCGATAAGGCATTAGGTGAGCAAATCCAGCCTGCATGTTAATCCTTCCTTGCTCTGAGGGACCAGGGAGGTGGGCAGAATGAGCGCCCGGCCCTGGGAGCAGTCATGTCTAGACCTCCCGCTATCAAGGCAGCAAATGATTAGCCAATTAGCCTGGAGGAAAGCAAGTCTGTCTCCTGGGGGCTCTGGGCTGCATCTCCCAAGAGAGCAGGGCCTTCTGGGAGTGCTGGCTAGGTGAGCAGGGGCAGCTGTGGGGCTATGCCCAGAGCCCACAGGGTACCCACAGGAGGGGGTCTTCCCGTCTGCCATGCATGAGGTGGGGGACAGCAGGGGTGGGTCCTGCACTCAGTACCCCAGCCTCCTGGATATGAGTCCTGTAATGACAGAGAGGACTTGGCACACAGGCAGTGCTGGGCTGTGGTCGGCCGCTGTCACTATTGGTATCGCCGTTATTGTGTCTACCATGTGCTGAGCATCTGTGACTCGACGTTACCTCTATGAAGTCATATTATTAACCCAACTTTAAGGATGGGGAGAAATTGATTGGAGATTCAAACTCAGGTCTCCAAAACCTGGTCTCTTAAATATTACACTTTGCTCTGTTTGTGCCATCCTGGGTCACCTGGGGCACTTGTAACAAATGCAGGTTTCCTAACCCACCCCAGGCCTGCTCAGTCAGGACTTCCTGGGGACAGGGACAGTCCCAGGAAGCTGTGTTCTCAGGAAGCTCCTAACCACCACATCATGGCTGACTGCGACGCAGGAGATATGTGCTCTGACTCCAAGTAATTCAGACCTAAGAGACCCTCCTTCCCCTCTTCCAGGGTACCCTCTCCGCCGCCTGGGGGCAGGGGGGCACCAGTCCTTTGGGAAGGGGAGATTTCCCCTCAGCCACTTCCTCCCCTCATTCATTGAGGAACGTTTGGTACCTCTGGCATCCCTCCAGAGGCCATGGCAACAGTAGAGGGCAGGCAGGCGGGTGGCTTCCCTGGCAGAGGGGCTCACCAGCCTCATCTCGGTTCAGCCTGGCAGCCCTGGCCTCATGAACTGCTTCTCTGCATCCATGATGGGGAAGGCCCAAAGGGGGCCCTCAGTGGTCTGAGGCCACCCAGATCCCAGGAGAAGACAAGCCCTCAGGCCAATGGGTTAATGAGCCACCCATGCCCATGGGCAGCTCAGTCGGGTCTGTTTCTCATCAGCCACTCTGGGCCTTGAGGAAACCGAGGCTTGAGGCTGGCCAGCGGCCTTGTGGTTTTGGAAGCAAGGGGAGGCCAAGTCCTTGAGTTCCCAGGACTTCTGCATTCATAAGTCTGCACAGGCGTGCACAAGCACACACACACACACACACACACACATACATGTGTGGATTGGCTGACACATATGCAGCATGCAAATACCCACATGCACATGTGCTCAGGGCTCAGACTTTGGCAGCCAGGGAGATAGGAGGGCCTGGTCTGAGGAGGCCCACCCTGTCTGGTCCCATCTTCCTCCTCAGGCTACCTGGCCCCAGGACAGGGAAGGGCATGGGCTCTGGCTTCAGCTCTGAAAGGTTCTCCCTTTCCTTCCTGACTTAGAGGGGCTTCTAGGCCAAAGCGTGAGGCTCATGAGGTATGAGGAGCCTTCTCTATCCTCTGTCCCCACACAAAGAAGAACAAGGCTGGTGCCAAAGATCACTCATCTCGCCTACACTCGTCTTGCTGTGTGTGGGCCTGGCAGGCAGGGTCAGACTCCAGCCTTGGACCTGAACCGACTCTTTTTTTTTTTTTTTTTTGCGGTACACGGGCCTCTCACCGTTGTGGCCTCTCCAGTTGCGGAGCACAGGCTCCGAACGCGCAGGCTCAGCGGCCATGGCTCACGGGCCCAGCCGCTCCGTGGCAGTGGGATCCTCCCAGACCGGGGCATGAACCCGTGTCCCCTGCATCGGCAGGCGGACTCTCAACCACTGCGCCACCAGGGAATCCCTGAACCGACTCTTGAGTGATGCCTCCTCCGTGGTTAACTTCAGAGACAGGAGCTGACTCCCTCCTCTCTGGGGTGGTGGCTGGTGTCCCACTGCCCTGGGCCAGGAGGCAAGGGCACTGGGGCCTAGGGCCTTGGACACAGACCTGGTCATCTGTCCCTGCCTCTGTGGGGGGTAGCCTGGCTGACTTGAGGATGGGTCATCCCACCCCAGCCCACTTTCCCTACTTGGATTTGGGGGCCTGTGGGCTACCACCAGCTACAACCAGCTTTGAGAGCTCCTTGGAGGCTGGGGCTTCCATCCCTACGTGGACACCCAGGCAGGATGGTGGCAGGCACACAGTAGGTGTTCAGTATACATGGAGTATGCCAATGCACCCTTTTTTCCCCCGGTTCCTTTATTTCTATTTGTTCAGTTTCTTTCTCCCTTTCTTTGCCTTCCTATGCCTTAGGCCTGGGACATCCCCAGCACTGCCGAGCCTGCTTAGGACCCCCAGGGAGGGCCATAACCTGAGCTTCCAGAGGCTATCCCATCAGAGGCCAAACCTCCCATCGATCCCGGAGATGAGGGCTGCCTCTCACCAGCCTCTCTGGGCCTTGGGGCAACTGAGGCTTGAGGCTGGCCAGCAGGATATTTACTTCTAGAGACAATTTTCCTCAGAGGAGACTGGCACTTTCATCACAGCCATCACAGGCAGAGACTCTGCTCTGACCATCTTTGACACTGGCACTCTGCCAGCCCTCAGCACCCACCCTCCTCCCAGTCTGAGGGCTGCCCTCCTCGGCCAGCTCAGGGAGTCCTGCCCTGGGCCTAGAATGGGAGGAGATTTCAGGCTGTGGCTGCCAGGGGCTGACAGCCTGACTTGGGAGATGCCCACTCTCCACAAAGGGGTGGGCCACAGGCAGCGGGCTCAGGACGGCTGGTGCAGGCAAGGCCAAATGCAAGTCACTTCACTCAGAGATGGCCGACTCAGCCCTGGCAAAGAGCAGGGCACACAGCGGGACTGGCACAGTGCCCTCGCACGGGGCAAAGGGGAGGGAGTGGGCCTGCGGGTGTGTAGAAACCTTCAGGAATGGGTTTGAGAGCTCAGCCTCTGTCCCTGACTGCCTGGGTTTGCATTCAGGCCTGACCCTCACGTGCTGAGACCTCGGGCACACAGGACCTTTGTGAACCATCAAGCCTAATAGCTCTACCTGGTAGACTTGTTTCCAGAATTAAATGAGTTTCTCATGTAAAACACTTAGCATAGTGCCTGGCACATAGTAAGCCCTCAGTTGATGTTGGACATGATTGTTATAGACTGGAGTGAATTGTAACCCACTCTAAAGGACTTTAATTGACTGTTGACATTTGGTTTCCTCCATTGGACTCTGAGCTCCCCAGGACCTTTATCTCCTATGCCTGGCACATCTCAGGGACTCAAGACTACGTGTTGAAAGGATGCGTACGTGAACGAGTGGATGAGGGAGTGTAGGGCATCAAGAGCTGCTTCCTGGAAGAGGCAGTACCTGGGGAAAGGGCCCCACAGAGGTGGGGAGGAGAGCCTCGAAGGCTGGGAGGCCTCTGCTGAGCTGGCGTCAGGGGAGGCTGTCAGGAGAGGAGCCCCGCCAGGCCTGAGTGGACAGGAAGGACAGGGGCGGGAGGGAGACCAAGCTGGCCACAGCCTCCCACAGAGGCTGGCCGGCCTGTCCCCTGTCCTGGGTCTCAGGGGTCTGGGGCTGGATGAAGCTGCTCCTGAGGTGAGTCTGGGTGGAAAAAGAGCAGGGAAAGGCAGCCGGGGCCTTCAGCTCACACCCATCTTCCTCTTCCGGCCAGACACCCATGGGCCATTTGTGGAGCCTGGAATCCTGTGGTCGCTGAGAGAAAAACCAGCCTCGCTCCAGAGACTCCTCAGCAGTGGAGAAGCAAGTGTTGGAGATAAGAGGGTTTTAAACAAATCAACTCCCTGACAGGAGACTTAAAAGAGGAAAGGTTGTGAGTTCGCTCCCCCTCTCTCTCGCTCTCCTTTCCTCCATACTCTCCCTCCCTTTCGTCCTCCTCATTTCCTTCCTTTTTTCATTCTGTCGTTATTAACAACCCCCACCCCAAGTTCAAAACAAAACAAAACTCCCCCTCCCCCTCACAGTGTCATCCTGTGCTAAACACTGAGCACTTATAAAAGGGTTTATTGACCCAAAGAGTCAATAAAAGGGTCATCCTGTACCTTCCCCTGCTTCTAGTTGCAACTGCGTATACATCCGCACAGGTGATGTCCTGTTTCCCTCAGAGGTGTCCTATGGCACCTGCTTTGGCCCCTTCGGTCCAGCCATCAGGCCCAGCTCTAGGAAATGACCCTTGGGCAACAAAGGGCCCAGTGTAGACCCCAAGAGCTGACCTCTTACACATGGAACAGGTAAGGCTGAGCTGGGCGAGATCCGGCTGGTTGGTGCAAGAGTATCACTGAAGGGGAGACACGGCCCTGCCCTCAGGGAGCCCCAGTCTGAGGGGAGACACGGCCATTCTTCAGAGAGGCCCAGTCTGAGGGGAGACACGGTCTTTCTTCTGGGAGCCCCGTTTACAGGGGTGACACGGCCGTACTTCAGAGAGCGCCAGTCAGAGGGGAGACACGGCCGTTCTTCAGGGAACTCCAGTGAGAGGGGAGGCGCGGCCCCATCCTGAGGGAGCCCCGGTCAGAGGGGAGACACGGCCATTCTTCAGGGAGTCCCGTTGTGAGGAGAGACATGGCCCCGTCCTCAGGGAATTCCGGTCTGAGGGGAGACACAGCCCCTGCTCCATGAAACCCCCAATGTGAGTGAGTAGTTTGGTATCTACCCTATGGATAACAGCCCATTTTTCACTTTTGGTGCAGGACGGCCGGATGTTGGGAGGGATGGGCCCCCCACAAAATGTGTGGGTGAGAATGTGTCTGAAGCTGTTGCGACAATGGGCAGTGGGGAAGAACTGTCCTCTGAGTTTCCTCTATCCCTTTTCTGTCCCCAGCCTGACTGACCATCACTGAGGGTCACTGGAATCCAGTGTCTCCTCGGGACAGGGGAGAGTCCGGGCTCAAGAAGCCTACCTAGTGGCTCTCTGGAGTCTGGCAGGCGAGTGACCACAGGAGATAAGCCCCTGAGATAAGAAGCAATCAAGTCACCTCATTTAGTGGAGAGCCTGTCGGTGACAAGCCGAGCCCTGCACGGCCCAGGACGTGTGTGGGGGGGAGGTGGGGGAGTGTGCGTGAGGTCAGGGCTGTTGGGCAAGAGGCCTTCTGAGGCAGCCCCCCAGCTCCTCCTGTCTGTCTCTGCTCAGATGGAAACATTCCCATTTCCCTGACACCAGAGCCCCTCTAATGGGACCTCATTGCGGTGGAGATGGTGGGGATGGAATTGAGGGGAGGCGTCTGGATTCCCAGCAGCTTCTTGGCTCCTACCCACATCCCCCACCACCTGTCACATCACATTGAGTGCGAGCTGACTGGCAGCAGGCATGTCTATCAGGCACTCACTGAAGCTCCCATGACCTTGAAGCCTGAGGGAGGCTTCCAGAGGAGGAAGAGTGTGGCATAGTTGGCTGTGGCCTTTTCTTGACAGGAGGATCCCCTCTGGGGCCCGTATAATGAGCTGGGGTTGCCAACATGCATTTGCAAAAGCCAACACTGGGAAGACTCTTGTGGTACAGAAAGGGAAGCTGAGGCTCAAGGAGGTGAAGGGCCCTGCCTAGGGTCACACAGCGCTTGAGAGTTGCCAGTTCTCTCCCCGCTCCAGGCTCTGCAAGAACTGTGAAGTCAAATTTCCACTCTGATCTGTGCATGTGTATACTCATGTGCATGCATGGATGCCGTGGGCGTGTGCTCTGCAGGCCCAGAGGCTGCAGCCAAGTCCTGGAAGGGGTCCCAAGCCCAGCCCTGTGCAGGCCCCTGACCCTCTGGTCAGAGGAGGCAAGCCACATGGGATGGCCCCCAGACTTCAAGGCGACACTCACTCTTCACTCCATTAGCGCTCTAACCAACAGTCCGAGGGCAGTTCTCATTCTGGCCTGGCGCTCCCCAAGGCCCGGCAAGAGAGTGGAGGACACAGCTCAGCTTACGGGTCCTCAGGGACCGCCCAGCTCACAGCAACTTCAGCCAGAGCACAGTATGGTCAGGCAGGCGGATTCACTCTCAGGAAAATCACGTCAGTCTTCACCAGGCGAGGCTGAAGAGAAACACTGAGATTGTCTGCAGCTGGGCATGGTCCCTGCCCTGTCTTCCCTTCCAGAAGGGGGAGCACAAGGCATGGGGACAGCCA
The DNA here is from genome assembly GCF_964341445.2 of Mesoplodon mirus. NCBI lineage: Eukaryota > Metazoa > Chordata > Mammalia > Artiodactyla > Ziphiidae > Mesoplodon > Mesoplodon mirus. The sequence goes on along the minus strand of NC_138988.1, from coordinate 75,732,242 downwards.
GCTGGGGGAGGGGAGCAATGACAGAAATCAAAATGCCTGAAATGGGGCTTCCCTGGTGGCGCGGTGGTTGGGAGTCCGCCTGCTAATGCAGGGAACATGGGTTCGAGCCCTGGTCTGGGGGGATCCCACATGCCGCGGAGCAACTGGGCCCGTGAGCCACAACTACTGAGCCTGCGCGTCTTGAGCCTGTGCTCTGCAGCAGGAGAGGCCGCGATAGTGAGAGGCCTGCGCACCGCGATGAAGAAGCTGCTTGCCGCGGCTAGAGAAAGCCCTCGCACAGAAACGAAGACCCAACACGGCAAAAATAAATTAATTAATTAATAAACTCCTACCCCCAACATCTTCTTTAAAAAAAAAAAAAAAAAAAAACAGGTGGTGGGCTAGATTTGACCCATTGCCTGTAGTTTGAAAAAAAAAAAATGCCTGAAATGAATATGGATAGAAGCATGTTTTATGTAAACATATGCAAATAGGCATGCAAATCTACCCCAGGATGGGGAGGACATGTGCAAATCAGGACTCCAGAAAGTCCTGACAGTGAAGCTCTCTGTTCTAATGAACAGGACCCAAGGATCCCCAAGTATATCCTTGCACAGAGCTTGGGTCTTCTGGCTCTACCAGAATCCAAACTCTCCCACTCCACCCCCCGCCCTCTGCTTGCATCATGTGGTCTGGCCCTTGGTTACTCAGGCTGTGGCCAGAGCCCAGGATGGCCCAGATGCAGCTCCCATGGGGCCCAGCTTCCCTCTGCCTGCACTGCTAAGTGCCCTCCAGCTCCTAACCACTGTCCCCCTCCCAGTGGCTAGGAAGGGTCTGTGGCTGCCCACCCCGCCACGACCACAGTCTCCACCCCAAGCTTGCCTTGTCCCCCAAACGGGGCCCAAAAGAGTGGTCTACTTATCAGAGAGATGGCTTCCTCCAGGGGGCCCTCGTGTTGTTTCCAGCAATGCCCAGCACACAAAAGATGCTCACCAACAGATGAATGATGGAATAAATGAATACACAAACGCAAAATTCAAATGTACAGTCACTTCCCTCTGGGGACTGTCGTACTCCCCTGCTGCTTCGTGCTCAGTATTTTTTGCAGCTGCCAGCGTATTAGAGCTGAAATGTTTGGGCTCTTTTCTCATGTCCTCAACTGGCCTGAGTTTGCCATGGGCAGGAGTGTGTCCTGGTCTTCTTGCTGGTCCTGGCACCTGCCATGGAGGGCGCTCAAATCTTGGTTGACTCAGTGAACGCATAAACATGCGTGTCTGTTTCTCACAACCCCTTACTGAACCCTGAGTGCCTGGAGGGTGCGGGCAGCTTCTTTTGTCTGGAGAACTCAGGGCTCGGCACAGAGCAGGCACTCACTACACGGGGGACAGATGGTTGGGTGAATGGGGACCCCTGGGTCCCTGACCTGCTGACCGGTCTGTCTTTCCTATTAGACTGCGAGGGGCTTGACTCCTGGGCAAACAATGGATGAAGTGAAAGGATGAACAAGTAAATAGATGAGTGAATAAATGTCTGAGTCCTATCGGGGGTCTGAGGAGGCTGTTGTCTGATGTTCAGTGTCACTGTTCCCAGCCCAGGTGGCCCAGCACACATATGTGTCCTGTGCTCAGATCTGAGCTCCTCTCTCAACTTCTCCCCTGGGGCCCACTCCAGCCTCCAGGCCTTGTTCCTACACCGCTCCTCACTCCAGCCACTCTCCCACAGCCTTGATCCCCTGCTCCCAGCCCCCGTGGCTCTTCCTGTGGCCTTGACCCCACCTGCCCAGCTGTTTGACTTAAGAGCCCTACAGCCTCTGGGTGGCTTCTTCTTGCCTTCCTTTGAGGTTGCCAGGTCAAGTGCAGCTCTGGAGCCAGCCAGACTTTCAGGGCTTGAGTCTTGCTTCTGCCATCGGCCAGAGGGCAAGAGACTGAGTCTTCCCCAGCCTCAGTTTTCTCATCTGCAAAATGGGGCTAGTACCAGCTGTTAAGAGACTAAATGAGGTTTCAACTTGACCCCTGGAATGGACCCAGATGCTCAGTCAAGTACTCAGTATGTGGAGCCTCCCTTCCCTCCCTGTCCCTGCCACTGCCCGTGGTCTGTGGGACCAAGGAGAGCCCCCCTACTTTCTAGGAGTAGGAGTAAAGAACTCACGCCTATAGGAAGTGCAGTCCTGAAGCTGGTTTGGGTGGAGCCCCTAGCCCAGGAGCAGAGAAGAAATGAGGACCATTAAAGCCAGAAAAGAAGAGGTGCCCTAAGAGAGATTTGGAACTGGAACCTATATGTGAAACAGCCCAAAGGAAAGGTTAAAACTGAAACAAGAGAGCTTGAGGTTGTGTACAAGAAAGGACTTTCCAATAATGGAGGTTGAGGGAGAGAGCCCATTGGCTGAGGCAGGAGCCAAGGTTCTCCTGCCTGAAGTTTAGGGCACTTTGAGAAAAAATAATTTGAATTTATCTTCTTCCACTTTTTTTTTTTTTTTTTTTTGGCTGCGTTGGGTCTTTGTTGCTGCGTGTGGGCTTTTCTCTAGTTCCGGGCTTTTCTCTAGTTGTGGTGAGCAGGGCCTACTCTGCGTTGCGGTGCGTGGGCCTTTCACTGCGGTCGCTTCTCTTGTTGCAGAGCACAGGCTCTAGGCGCGCAGGCTTCAGTAGTTGTGGCTCGCGGGATCTAGAGAGCAGGCTCAGTCGTTGTGGCGCACGGGCTTAGTGGCTCCATGGCATGTGGGATCTTCCTGGACCAGGGCTTGAACCCATGTCTCCTGCATTGGCCAGCGGATTCTTAACCACTGTGCCACCAGGGAAGCCCTTCTTCCAAGTTTTTTAAGTGTTTGCCTAATCCTTATCTTACTTCACCCCCATAATAAGCCCTTAATATGTGGCAACAGTGTCATTTATAACATAGGAGGGGCCAACACTGTGATTCCCTCCCACACAGGGAGGGAAGGCTCCAGAGGCCACAGGATGGCCCATGGTTGTCTGAAAGAGGGTCAGGAAACTGGGGTGAGAGCTCTCTTATGAATAAGGCCAGGGTACTGGCTTTCTCTCATCCTTTCCCGGGTTTAGTAAGTCTGGCATAAGTTTTTGAAGTTGAGGTTTAATGCTGATTTCCTTGTTTAAGTTAAAAACGGGAAGTGGAGGGTGGAGGAGGTTTTCCCAATGCTGTAGAGAGCAGGGGGACCCGAGTTTGTCACTATGCCTCAGGCTGGACTGGGACGATGTGGAGGGCAGTGGGGAGGACCCTGGGAGGCAGGAAAGGGAACATCAGGGCAGGGAGGAGGGGTTGGACCTCTGAGCTTCCATCAAAGGCAGAAGCCTCTTTGACCCCATCTGGGCGGCCCTCCGTTCGCCCGCCCTTGCAGCCAGACGCCCCCATTCCCACCCCAGCCCGGCCCATCTCTGCCTTGCCCCAAACCTACAAACAATGCGTTGTTGACAATCTGCGGGGGCTAAACATTCGATAACACGGTCCCACCATGCCAGACATCCTAACAGCGGGCAGGGCTCTGTGCAGTGACAGGAAGATGCTTTGAATACATCATCCTGTCAACTCAGTTTATTATTCTTTCGCTTAAGATAAACTGCAGCCGCCAAAGAGGGGCTGTATAAATTCCAGGCTCAGAAGTCAGGCAGGCCCCACTCCTTGTTAAACACACACGCACACACACGCACACACACATAAATCCTGCTGAGAAAATATGGCCTCTCCTCAGCCCCACAGGTCTCTCTGGGGCTTGGTAGCCTCCATCTCATGGGGTGGTCCCAGGAGCAGCTGCAGACATCAGGGGACCCAAGGCTCAGGCCTCCCCTTGGGTCACTTCCCTGGCTGGGCCTGAGCACAGACTCACTCTGGGGGCCAGAAAAGGTCTCCCCACAGGAGGCAGCTGTGCCCCAGTCAAGCCCAGCCTCTTGACTCCTGGACTTCTCTCTGTCCAAGGCTGCAGCCCCATGTGGGTGGCTGGAGCGCTCACATGGCTGTGTTAGAGAGGGGAGCGGTTTCCAGACTCTAGAGCCAACAGCCAGGCCCTAGACCCTGATGAGGCCTTCAAAAGCAGCCAGCATCTATCCTGGGGGGAAGGGGACCCCATGGACCACTTGATCCCCATACCTCCCTGCTAACCCCAAGGAAGTGCTGAGGAATTCATGTCAGCTCCACATCCTGGCCAGAGAGGGGGTCTGTGCACTCAGAGCACAAGCCCAGTCCTTTCCTCCCAGGCCCCCTGGGTATTTGCAGCTGTAAGGGAGGGATCCTAAGGGTTTTATTTCAGTCTTGTCCTGTCTCACTTGGGAACTTAGACTAAAGACAAAACCAAACCAAACCCCACGCTGGGCGCAGGGACAATGATAGGGAGGTCTCAGGATGTAGTGGAAAGAACAGGAGCTTTGGTGATCGATGTAGGTCTGCCTCTCCAGCTTCAGTTTCCTTCTCCATAAAATGGGGAGAGTCATTTCTATCATGGGGTATTGTCGTAACGACTGGTGGCCAAGCGTGGCGCGTAGTAGGTGTCTGTGTCAATTTCTCCATTCACCATGCCCTCTTCCCATTCACCGCCAGGCTGGGCAGAGAACGGTACTGTCCCCATTCAATGGGCGAGGAAGCCAGAACTCCAGATAGATTCCAAGGCAGCTCAGATAGGACATTCATTTCACTCCCAACTCTGAAGCATGATTATCACAAACAATTATTTAGCACCTGCTGTATGCAGGGGACTGTGCTGGATGTTGAGAGAATGTATGGAAGGACTTCAACCTAGGTTACCCTCCTCTGGAGTGCAGGCTCTGTCAGGACAGGGATCTGTCTGTCTGTCTGTCTGTCTTCTGCAGGGCATCTTTCCCCCCTGTCCAAGAGGACCCCAGTACCAGCAGGTGAAGCCCTGGACTTGAGGTTTGAGGATTGATCTCACCACTTTTGAAGCCACGTGACTCCAGGCAGATCTCTTGACCTCGCCAGCCTCATTTTCCTCGTCTGTGAAATAGCCAAAGGGCGGGATCTTGGCAAGGAAGGATCTGGCCAATTCCAGGGGCCCACTCGTGCAGAGATGTTCTTACCATCCCGAGGCAAGGAAGGAGGGTCAATCCAAGACGTCAGAGGCCCTGCGCTTATGAAAGCAAATTCCTGCCCTGACCAGCTGCTACCCACTATACTGGTCTTCAACAACTGGTCCAAAGATCATCCCAAGTATTTCAGACATTCCACCTCCCCCTCCCCAGCAAGGACAGCAAGCAGGTAGAGGAATCTGACAAGTTGAAGGGGGCTGACCGTGTGCCAGCCCCAGGTCCCCTCACCTCCCACCCCCATCCCATTATCAGCACACAGGCCTCCCCAGAGCTCAGAGCCTGGGTTTGGAGCGGCCTCCTTGGAGGGCTCCTGAAGCAGTATTTATAAGACCAGGGACTTGGGGTCATTCCAGGGGCCACTGCTTGAAGAGAGGACCCAGGATGGATATCTAGAACCCAAAGCATCTGGCCAGGTGCCTATGCTCTCCACAGACTGCAACTCGGGGAATTGGTAAGTTGTGCTTCGGAGACTGCCAAGGGTATAATGGCCTGAAGCCCACCCCACTCCCCAAAATAAAGCTCATTTGACTTGTACCATATTGTGGGCTCCACCTAAGACCTGACTGAATGGAGAATTCCACTGCTATCAAGCACATGGGGAATGCATTGGTGGAGTTCAACCCTCTCATTTCACAGATGAAGAGACTGAGGTTCAGAGGGACTGCAGCCACTCAGAGATCATAGAAGAGCTGGGGTTAGGCTCCTCGCCCAGTGCTCCATCCTCCACCCCAGCCTGCCCCCAGCCATCTCCCAATGGCTCACCAAAGCTGGGGTCATGAAGATTCTGTCATAATCACCCAGGCAGCTTGTTAAAATTAGGAACCTGGGGCTTCCCTGGTGGCGCAGTGGTTGAGAGTCCGCCTGCCGATGCAGGGGACGCGGGTTTGTGCCCCGGTCCGGGAAGATCCCACGTGCTGCAGAGCGGCTGGGCCCGTGAGCCATGGCCTCTGAGCCTGTGCGTCCGGAGCCTGTGCTCCGCAACGGGAGAGGCCACAACAGTGAGAGGCCCGCGTAACGCAAAAAAAAAAAAAAAAAATTAGGAACCTGATAATCGGGTTCTTTGCAAGCTCCCTGGGTGACTTCAGTTCCTACTGGGACTGGGAACCAGTGCTCTGGGCCATGAAGGACGCTCACAAATCATCAGTACAGAGCTACATGCCTGCTGTGTGACTTTAGGCCGATTACTTTCCTTCTCTGTACCTCAGTTTTCTCATCAGCTAAAGGGAATTACAGTAGTACCTGGTGTTCGGCATTGCTGTGATATTACATGAGTTAACACACAGCTAATGTCACACAGTGTCTCATCTTCTGAGCTCTGCTCTTCTCTTATTCTGCTCCAACCACAGCCGTTGTTCTTTGAACACACCAAGCATGTTCCAGCCCCAAGGCCTTTGCACTTACTGTTCCCTCTGCCTAGCATTTTTGTCCTCCAGATAGTCCCATGCTGCCACCCTCAACATCTTCAGGGGTGAGCTCAAATGTCACCAAATCAAAGGCCTTGGCTGATCATCCATTCTCCTGACTGACTTTTTACCACCTAGACTATTTTCTATTTACTCACTTCTTGGCTTATTCTGTTTCTCCCACTAGAAAGTTTCTGAGGGCAGAAACTTTGTTTGCCTTGCTTAATGCCATACCTCCAGCATCTGGAACAGAGCCCGGCACTCAATAAATATTATTGGTTGAATGAATGAAAATAAAGTACTTAAGACCGTGCCAGGTATATAGTAGGTGTCTAATATATGTAGTCATTAATGTCACTCACATCTCCACCTCCATCGGATGTGGTAAAGACCAAATATGGGGCACGACTCAATGCCCAAGGGTGGGGAAAGAAGGGAAGGATGTACTTTACAGGCTGAAGTAGGCCCACAGGAGCTGTAGGACCTCGGGTGGGCGTGTCCACACTTCGAGTCCAAGTTTTCTGTCTGATCAAATGCGAGCACTACACCTGTTCTGGGTTTTGCTGTTGCTGGGAAGGGTATCCAGGCACTCTGTCTCTGCTGATATTTTGGCTCTCTGCTCAGAAGCAGACAGGTACCAAGGACAGATGCCTGAGTGAGGTCACGACTTAGGGATCTAATGTCAGCCTGACGTGGGAGCGGAGTAGTCACCTGCCTGAGCAACGTGGATACAAGGACGGCTGCCTCACCAACAGGAGGATGTGCTGGGGGAGCTCCTGACAGGTGGGAAGAGGCCTCCAGGTGGCCCCCTCCCTGTCACCACCTCCTCACACCCAGCTTCTGTTAACTGAGGGAGAGGGAGATGGCAGCTGATAAGGTGCAGGGCCTGCTGGGCTAAGCAGACAGGACAGCTACCCCACTGCCACTGTCTACCTGGGGGTTGGCCTGGACTGGGGGGAGTGGCTTCAGGGACATTTTTCTCGCCAAGGTCAGGGGCTTCTGGAAGTGTCTTCTGGGAAATGTTCAAAGTGGATGGGTCTGGCACTCCCCCTCTCCCTTCACTACACATATTCAGGTTACACGGATGAGTAAGTGAATGAATGAATGAGTTAGTTTTCCATACTTCACCCCCAGTCCAGGGCCTCAGGCTACATCTGCCTCTTTCCTGTTGTGGGAAAAGGCAGCAGTTCAATAAGGAAAACACTTCTGGGCACTGACTGTATGCAGGTACAGCCCTGGCTATGGGAGTTCACGGTCGAGTGGAGACGCAGTACAGAGGCTGCTTTGCAATCTGACACGGCACTTGCTAAGATGGAACTTTGCTCAGGTGGGGGAGCACAGAAGGAACACTTGGATGAGGGCTTCTGGGAGCTGACGACACAGGAGTGAGGTCCCAAAGGCTGAATCTGACCTGGCTATTTGAACAAGGGGAGGGAAGGGTAATCTGGGCAGGAGGAACAGCATGTGCAAAGGCACGGAGGTGTGAAATAGCCGGGGGTGTGCTGGGAAGGAACCTGCCATTCAGGGTAACTTGGGGACCTTCTGGTGGGGCCCTGGCCTGGGACTTTGGGGAGGGGGGACTTTGATGGGACAGAGTGTGATCAGAGTCACGAGTTTCAGCTACGTCCTGTGGCTGCAGAGGCAAAGGGACATGGGGGCTGAGACCGGGGGCCTGTACGACAGTCCAGGGGTGAGATGCTGGGTCTGAGTAAAGGCAGTGCTCGCTGGGATTCCATTCCAACCTCCACCTACTTGTTGAGAGTACCTCCTCCTCTCCCGTCAGTTTAGAATTGAGGAAGCTGAGGCCCAGAGAGAAGACGTGGAGACCCCAGAGCGGCTGAGTTCACAGTTCAGGGGGCAGCTACGACCTCTCTCTCGGATTCTCTGCTGGGGCTGGGGCTTGTTCAAAAAAATTTCCCATTGGATAGTTGCTCTAACTCTGGTTTTCCAGAGAGCAGGGTTCATTGAACTTAAGGGCACATCTATATCCTGTCCTTCCTCTGCAGAGATAATAAAGTTCATGGGACTATTTTCCGTGTGGAAGAATAGGGCTGCTAAGAAAACACTGTGGAGTAAAGGCTGTTTGCAAAGGCCAGACAGAAAGGGGAAATCTTTGCCACCAAGAGGAAGTAAAGGGCGTGTCTCCCAGGCTGTGGGGAACGGTGCCACCGGCACCTCGCTTTGCCCAAGCCTGCCGCGTGCCTGTGCTGACTTCCCTCTCTCTCACCAGACTCTGATTCATGCAGATGGCCAGATTGCAGAGCTGCCCGTCCCGTTTCCCTGCTCTCCAAGGTGCAGGTTACCTGGCTAGTTGGTTAGCTTTGGGGAAAAGAGTTTATTCTAGACCCAGAGAAAGTCCAAACTGGACTTTTAAGATTGTCTGGGTCACTGCTCTCATGGTAAATGGGGACACTGAGGTCCCCACTTACACTGAAGTGAGCTTGTTTCAGGTTACACAGCCAGCTCTGGCCAGGCCTGGTAGGGAAACTGAGGCATGGAGATGGGAAATGTCTTGCCCCGGTTGTATAGCTAGCTGATGGATTGAAGTTGGGAAAATGAGGATTGGAGAGGAGAAGTGGCTTGCCCAGGCTCCCACAACCTGCTGGTGGCAGAGCCTAGGGTTGGACTCAGGACAGAGCTGGCTCTGTCATCAACCCTGAGCTCCTGTCCTCTCCCCCTTCCCCTACTGCTCTGCAGAGAAACCTCAGCATCACCACAGTCCATCTCTGTTTGCTGAGTGTCAGTCATCCCTGATGGTGTCTCCAAACGCCCTGCTCAGCCCCTTTAGATCTTATCGGCTCAGCCCCTATGAGGGCTCGTCACCTGGACCATCCCCAAACAGCATCCGTGTGCACAGGTGCACTGGGCGGGCGGGGGCTGGGCATTCCAGTGGGGGTGGGGGGCGGGTAGACAATGGCCGGGTTAAGAGGGTCATCTTCTTTTCGCACCTCCCGATTCCTCCAGTTTGTAAATCATTATCCCAGGCTACACAAAGCAGGCATTGAGCAAGCCTCTCATCACCTTGTGACACGGCAGGCAGAGACTACTAGGGTCGAGTGGCTGGGTGGCTGGGTGGCAGCTCCCAGCCCCCTCCTGGGCACCAGGATTGAGTTACCCACATAATCCCTGCTCTTCCATCCACCCTCTTTGTGCCTATTGTAATTTATAATCGAGGGGCATGATGCAACCTGCTAATTACATTGCTAGATTTTGAACACATCCTGGCTTCTCTGACTCAGGCGGCAGAGCGGGGCGGGAGCTGCCGGCTCTGCTTTGCGGCTTATCAGGGCTGGGTTATTCCGCTCACACCCGCTCACGCCTCCCCGGCCTTTGTTAACCACGGCTTGCATCACCTCCTGCTTTCCATTTCTGCGGAATTTTTTTTAACAGCCCTTTTTTATGAGCCGCTCCATCTTGTTAGCTTATGAATGATTGTGGGGCAGCGATGGGGATCGCTTTGTGTCTTTATTAAATGTTACACGATTGCAATTATGAATTAATAAGGGACAGCTAATAAGAAAAATATAATCCATTTTGTGGCCTGGGGCAGACATGAGACTCACTGCCTGGTTCCCGGGCTGAATAATTCCGAGCCCTGGGGACCACAGGCTGGACAAGGACTCAGCGAGGGAAGGATGGATGCTGCCAGGGCATGGGAGTACGGCCGGCAGGAGGGCTAGAGCTCTATCTCCAAACCTCTTTGGAGTCCTCCCTACTCGTCCCAGAGCTCGGGCTCCCATTGGCCGGTGTCTGGACTATTGAAATTCCTTCTTATCAGCTCTTCCTGTGTCCACCGTCACCCCGCAGCCCCTTCTCCACATCCCAGCAGAGTGAGCCTCTCAAGATGACACTGGCCACACCACTGCCCTGCTCAAACTGCCTTTAGTGACCACCAAGACCTTCCTTTTCAACCCTCTGCTTTCAGTAAGTCATTCCCAGGACTTTTCTGACCTCACTAAACCTGCTGGCAGTGGGCTGAGCCCCTAGAAGATGAGTGACCCGAAGAATTGGGCAAGAGGAGAGTCTGGGAATTGGAAGGGGTGATGGGCAGAGGGTCTGTGCCTGGCTGTCACTTACCCAGTAGTGCCCAGGGCCATGGGACATGGAAATGGAGGGATGCCAGCTGCCTCACCACTGCTCCAAAAGGCCAAAGGGCAGGGATTTATATTGGGTATACAAAAGTGAAGAAGATAATTTACTTCTCATTCAGAAGGATTTGATATGTTTCCCCCCAAAAAGAAATTTTACATTGATAACAAGCTTTTGGACAAGAGTTTAAATCATCTGATCAAAAAGCCAAAGTTCTATGCTACCTTCTCGGTTATATTGTAAGCCTTTCCCCCCCCCCACCCCAATTTAAAATGAATGCTACAGAAGAGTTACCCCATGTACAACTGGATTTTAGTTTGATGGATGAGGTATGGATTATTTCATAGATGTTCAATTTTTAGATTCTATCCACCTAGATATCTAGGGCTGCTGTGCTGTGCCCAAGGATGGTCACTGAGCCTTTGCAGATGCTGGGTACACGGGGGTGCTTAATAAATACTCAGTGGTCTGAAGGGATGGGCAGAGGCATGGGTGATGTCCACATCCCATCCAGAACACCCCAGCTCATGTCCTGAAGACGGAAGCTAGAACACACACATCCACACGGCCACAGCTGCTGAGTACCAAGCCTGGCGTGACTTCTGCGTAACCAGGGACACGGTACAGCCTGTCAGTGAGGGGTGTCTGGTGGGCAGAGGAACAAGACCGCTGAGATCTAGTGAAGGCAAATCATCTCCTCTCCCTGGGCCTTGGTCTTCCCACCATTCGAGTTCACGCTCCAGTATTCTGTCTGCATTCTAGTTAAGCTACTTGCTTTTCTGCCTTCAGCCACCCCACCCGCCCTGCACTCAGCCTGTGAGCTCCCTCGACAGGGCCTCGCCTTCCATTCTCTGCTGGCCTGGCACTCAGTAAATGCTGAACTAATGAGCAGCTGAAACAAAATGCTCTCGAGGCACCCACTCCGTGCCAGGCTCCTACCAGATGCTTCCTATGTGTTACCAGGAATCCTCCCACCAATGCTGCTGGGAGGACTGCTTAATCCCCATTTCACAGCTGAGGTCACTGAGGTTGAGAGAGCATCCAGCCCGTGTCCAGCAGGGTGGGGCTGGGGCTGAGCCGTCCACACGTGGATAGTGAACCAGAAGCTGAGTACTGGCCGGGGGCCCCCCTCCTCCGCTTTTCATGGTCTGGGTGGCAGCAGGCAGACAAGCGACCGTGGGGCGGGAGCCGGCCAGGGTGACCACAGGCTGGGCGACAGAAGGAACACAGCCTGAGGACACCGCTGAAGTTCATCTTCAAACACTGCAGCCGCGCTGTGGGTGCCGGGAAACCACAGCCGCCCACATCTCAGCGGTCGGGGCCAGCCCGGGGCAGATGGCAGAGCTGGCAGTGGCAGGGCAGCTGGGGGCATGCAGGAGTGGCAGGAAGGCTGGGGGAGGTGGGCAGTGGGCTGGGGGTAGGTGGGAGGGGGCAGGAAAGGGCTGCTAACTCATCCACAGAAAGCCTCAGCCAGTGGCAGGCCAGGCTACATCATTGTGGGGGGCCTTGTTCAAAACTACTAAGAATTTCAAGGTGGCAAGAGCAGACCTTAAACCAGTCTGGGACCCTCATAAGTATGGGCCCTTTGGGTCAACCATCCAGCCAGTCCTGGCCAGCAGGTTGTTTGCTTGGCTCCCAGCTCAGGCTTCGCCTTGGCATGGCACTTGGGTAATAGACATAGAGTAAAAGCTCTGGCCCCTCATTGCCAGGGAGGAGCCCGTGTAACCCACAGTGCAGGGCATGGCAGGGCTGGCAGAGGGGCCGGGCATCAGGAAGACTCGTGCCATGGACCCTTTTGGAAGCTGCGTGGACAAAGGCAAGCCAGCACACTGCAGGGACGGCAGGCAGGCAGGCGTTCCGGGTGTGGCCTGCCTGGTGACTCACACAGCTTGGCTGTGTTGCGCTTTCGCTGTAAGCATGTTGGGGAGAGGTCCCAGGCCCTGCCAGAGGCATCCAGAGTCCCCAGATGGGACACGTGCAGACCTCAAGCCTGCAGGAAAGCCCAGGGTCCTGTGGGTGCCCAGAATCAGACAGGCAGCTTGGCCTCCAGAGGCACGTACATTGTCACCAGAGAGGAACTTGGAGCCCACTTTGAGCCTGCATCCCCCAGGCTGGCTCTCGGCAACAGGGATGACAGGCCACCACTGGCTGGTGGCCCTCCTCTGACCTGAATATGGTGCCCCTGAGAGGCTGGGCTGAGCCCCAGTTTGTGTCTTCCACCCCAGTCCCTGCCATAAGGCCCTGCGCACAGTGGGTACTCAGGAAATACTGGTTGAGTGAACACAGGAGATATTGAGAGAAGATTCAATTCTGCCTCATTTGTGCTAGAGTTGACACGTAGCTTGGAGGTGAGGGAAAGGAAGGATGCTCTTGGTTTGCAGAGTGGTGGGACACACTCCACACACAAGTGTTGGTGTACACGTCTGCATTTATGTGGGTCTGGGTAAGAACGCACATGTGGGGGACATATACACATAAGGTGGACTCATTTATAGAGGGTGAAGGTATAGATATGTCTGCATGCGCTTGTGTACGTGTGAAGGTGTTTATAAAAATACATATAGGAGGTGCACATGTGTGGGTGGGGACCCATGCATATGTACATGTTTGTGTGGGAGACATGCATGCACCTGCATGCACATGGCACGTGTCAGTGGGAGTGTGCACAGATACCCAGCAATCCTCTGCTTCCTGCACTCCATCTCCCCATCGACCACCCTGCCCCATCCAGGAGCCAGACCCTTGTGGGCAGTGCTCATGGCACGAGAGAGGTAGAAAAGTGTGGTGGCTGGGAGTGCAGGCTTCCTGGATGAGTCTAACTCTGCCCCTTACACACTGTGCATCCTTGAGCAAGTTATGTAAACTCTCCTTACCTCGGTTTTGTTGTCTGTAAAAAGGGCTCATGACAGCACTTCCTTTGAGCTATAAGGCTTGAAAAATGGTACTTCATTAGGCTCCACAAAGGTTAGCTGTTGTTAGTATCTTGGCTGGGGGCTGCTGCTGCTGCGGGTACCAGGGCCAGCACTGAGAACAGGGCTGCAACCTGTGTCCATCCATCTCCATGAACGAGATGGGCAAGTTCCAAACACCGGATGCCTGACTGGAGAGGCGAGAGGAGGGGAGGGTATGGCCCAAGGCTTCAGAGGCCCTCGCCTCTGACAGCTGCCTCGGACTCCTCAAAGGGCCCTGGGAAGGCTGCTGAGGAATCCCCAGATCTGGAACACACACGTGGTAGGGCATGGCAAGGTAGGAGCAGCTCTTTAAAAACAGTCCTCCTGGGAGAGCGGAGCTGGGCCCCAGAGGCCACCCACCCGCCATAGGGACTGGGGGCTGTGCTCTGCAAGGTAAATCACCCACGATTGCCCTCTGGAATGCGATCGCTGTGAACAGTAACACGCATGTTACTGCTATGTAAACACAGTTAAACTATTTATGATGGCCTCGGCCTGGCGGCCCCAGGAAAACTCTACCACGTGGGCCGCCTCAGCTCTGCCGGCCAAGGTGGTTGGGAGAGGGATTTATTTTGTCAAGACCTAGATCCCTGGCACTTCCTGTTGCCACCCAACCCCAAGACCTAGCATTGGGCCAGGGGAGGTTTCTTCTCAAAGGCCAGAATGACGTGTTTTGAAATTATGGAAAGTTGAAGAATAGCAAAATCCCCTCTTTATTTAATTTTAACCCTTGCCCTTTGATCTAGTTTGTGGAGGACACTTTTTTAAGTAAGCAGGAGCTTTGGCCCCAAATCTCAAGAATGCATTGGGGTAGATCTCTATGCAGGATCCTGAGGGAGAAACTGAGGAGAAGACTCAACCTAGCCCCCAAGGAGCCCCCAGCATATGGGAAAGAACCAGCCACTGCCCACAGCAGCCTCCAGCCTAAATGTGGAGACACAGCTCCTGTCCTCAGTCCCTTCCCTCCTCCTGCCCAGTCCGAGAGTGCAGGCGCAGTCTTTGTGTCCCTCCCCATTTGGTGAGTGGACTGGACCACATGAGGCTCAAGGCCTCAGGAAGACTCAGGGAACAGGCCGCCCTGGAGGGCAAAAGGCCCTAATGGTGGCCGTGACCATTTAGACCTCCCCAAGAGAAACACTGCTGAAGACTCACTGGGGCCCCTCTCTGCCCTGGTGCAGGTCGATTCTCTTTCTCCAGAAGTGCCATCACCTACCATTTATTTTTTCAAAAGGTACCGGCGTTACCCAAGAGGTCACTTAGGCTGGTAAACACTACAGGGATTTCCTACCAGGGTATGGAGGCCCTGCCCACCCCTGGGCCCTCTCCCTGGCCCCTCCAGGCCTCCCTCTCCTCCCCTGCTTGAGGGCTGCCTCTCCATCCACCTCCTGTGTTTGCTCCTGTGATTCTCGCGCCTGAAGTTCACCCCTTGTCCCTTCCTGCCCATCCACGCGCTGAGCACCTGCAGAACGGGCCTTCCTGGGCAGCTTGGTCAACAAGACCTTTTCCCTCCTGTTGCCTACACAGTCCAATCCAGGTCATCTGGATTAATCTGCTTGCCCCGAAGCTCTCTGCTAATAGTGACCACCATTCACGGAAGGCCTTTGATGTGCCCGACGCCGGCCTTATTAGCTCACATATATCCTCTCCAATTTTCCACCACCCGCAAAGTGGCAATTTCAGGCCCCCATTATGGTGATGAGGGAACAGAGGCTGAGGGAGGTTGGGTTATCTCCAGAATCACAGCTGGTGAGTGCGACGGGGCTCTGACACCCGTGTTCTGTTCACGGCACTACCTTGCCTGCTCTCCTGCACACCCCAGGGAACAAGGAGCAACATGTCCTTGATTACGTGGGGTCTGAAGGGGTTGGCGGGTTGGGGGGGGGCTGGTTTTCATAAAAGAATACTGGAACTTACACACATGCATGAGGTTATCATTCAAAAAGTTTACCTCAGAAGAGTGCAGTTCTTCTGATCATGCTGCTTGTTCAGTGTGCTTTGGTTTTGCTTTTGTTTTACATTTTATTTCTTTGAATCAACAGGGGCACAACAGAAAAGATAAAAAAAGCAGGTTGAGACTATGAGAGGGCTCACGCCAAAGAGTATTTCCCAGAACTTCTGCTGCCAGTGTCTTTGTCTCCACGGTGCGCCACAGCCACCCCCCGCCTCTGCAGGAGACCTTCCAACTCGAGCAGAGAGACTGATGCTCCTCACAAGAGCAGGAAGCATGGTTACACAGCCTTGATGTCTCCTTTGTGCAACCACTACAGGACGTGGCCCATAATGTGAAAACTAAGAAGGAAAGAATGGCTGTGGATTTGCTGCCTGCTCAGGTGACACCGTGTGGATGAAAGGCTCTTGGTGCTGCAGCCAGGAGTCAGTGCTGTGCCTCTGAGGTGGGAGAGCCAACCTCAGGACACTGGTCCACAAGGGACCTCCCAGCTCCATGTAACATCAAACGGCGAAAATCTCCCAGAGGTATCCATCTCAACACCAACACCCAGCTTCACTCAACGACCAGCAAGCTACAGTGCTGGACATCCTATGCCAAACAACTAGCAAGACAGGAACACAACCCCACCCATTAGCAGAGAGGCTGCCTAAAATCATAATAAGTCCGCAGACACTCCAAAACACCCCACCAGATGTGGACCTGCCCACCAGAAAGACAAGATCCAGCCTCATCTACCAGAACACAGGCACTAGTCCCCTCCACCAGGAAGCCTAAACCCACTGAACCAACTTTAGCCACCGGGGACAGACACCAAAAACAATGGGAACTACGAACTTGCAGCCTGCAAAAAGAAGACCCCAACACAGTAAGATAAACAAAATGAGAAGACAGAAAAACACACAGCAGATGAAGGAGCAAGATAAAAACCCACCAGATGTAACAAATGAAGAGGAAATAGGCAGTCTACCTGAAAAAGAATTCAGAGTAATGATAGTAAAGATGATCCAAAATCTTGGAAATAGAATGGAGAAAATGCAAGAAACATTTAACAAGGACCTAGAAGAACTAAAGATGAAACAAGCAACGATGAACAACACAATAAATGAAATTAAAAATACTCTAGAAGGGATCAATAGCAGAATAACTGAGGCAGAAGGATGGATAAGTGACCTGGAAGATAAAATAGTGGAAATAACTACTGTAGAGCTGAATAAAGAAAAAAGAATGAAAAGAACTGAGGACAGTCTCAGAGACCTCTGGGACAACATTAAACACACCAACATTCGAATTATAGGGGTTCCAGAAGAAGAAGAGAATAAGAAAGGGACTGAGAAAATATTTGAAGAGATTATAGTTGAAAACTACCCTAATATGGGAAAGGAAATAGTTAATCAAGTCCAGGAAGCACAGAGAGTCCCATACAGGATAAGGCCAAGGAGAAACACACCAAGACACATATTAATCAAACTGTCAAAAATTAAATACAAAGAAAACATATTAAAAGCAGCAAGGGAAAAACAACAAATAACACACAAGGGATTCTCCATAATGTTAACAGCTGATCTTTCAGCAGAAACTCTGCAAGCCAGAAGGGACTGGCAGAAGATATTTAAAGTGATGAAGGAGAAAAACCTACAACCAAGATTACTCTACCCAGCAAGGATCTCATTCAGATTTGATGGAGAAATTAAAACGTTTACAGACAAGCAAAAGCAGAGAGTTCAGCACCACCAAACCAGCTTTACAACAAATGCTAAAGGAACTTCTCTAGGCAAGAAACACAAGAGAAGGAAAAGACCTATAATAACAAACCCAAAACAATTAAGAAAATGGGAATAGGAACATACATATCGATGGATTAATCTCCAAAATTTACAAGCAGCTCATGTAGCTCAGTAACAAAAAAACAAAAAACCCAATCCAAAAATGGGCAGAAGACCTAAATAGACATTTCTCCAAAGAGGATATACAGACTGCCAACAAACACATGAAAGAATGCTCAACATCATTAATCATTAGAGAAATGCAAATCAAAACTACAATGAGATATCATCTCACACCAGTCAGAATGGCCATCATCAAAAAATCTAGAAACAGGGCTTCCCTGGTGGCGCAGTGGTTGAGAATCTGCCTGCTAATGCAAGGGACACGGGTTCGAGCCCTGGTCTGGGAGGATCCCACATGCCGCGGAGCAACTAGGCCCGTGAGCCACGACTACTGAGCCTGCACATCTGGAGCCTGTGCTCCGCAACAAGAGGCCGCGATAGTGAGAGGCCCGCGCACCGCGATGAAGAGTGGCCCCCGCTTGCCACAACCAGAGAAAGCCCTCACACAGAAATGAAGACGCAACACAGCAAAAATAAATTAATTAATTAATAAAAACTCCTACCCCCAACATCTTCTTTAAAAAAAAAAAAAAAAATCTAGAAACAATAAATGCTGGAGAGGGTGTGGAGAAAAGGGAACCCTCTTGCACTGCTGGTGGGAATGTGAATTGGTACAGCCACTATGGAGAACAGTATGGAGGCTCCTTAAAAAGCTACAAACAGAACTACCATATGACCCAGCAATCCCACTACTGGGCATATACCCTGAGAAAACCGTAATTCAAAAAGAGTCATGTATCACAACGTTCATTGCAGCTCTATTTACAATAGCCAGGAGATGGAAACAACCTAAGTGTCCATCATCAGATGAATGGATAAAGAAGATGTGGCACATATATACAATGGAATATTACTCAGCCATAAAAAGAAACGAAATTGAGTTATTCGTAGTGAGGTGGATGGACCTAGAGTCTGTCACACAGAGTGAAGTAAGTCAGAAAGAGAAAAACAAATATCATATGCTAACACATATATATGGAATTTAAGAAAAAAAAATGTCATGAAGAACCTAGGGGTAAGACAGGAATAAAGACACAGACCTACTAGAGAATGGACTTGAGGATATGGGGAGGGGGAAGGGTAAGCTGTGACAAAGTGAGAGAGTGGCATGGACGTATATACACTACCAAACGTAAAATAGATAGCTAGTGGGAAGCAGCCACGTAGCACAGGGAGATCAGCTCGGTGCTTTGTGACCACCTAGAGTGGTGGGATAGGGAGGGTGGGAGGGAGGGAGACACAAGAGCGAAGAGATATGGGAACATATGTATATGTATAACTGATTCACTTTGTTATAAAGCAGAAACTAACACACCATTGTAAAGCAATTGTACTCCAATAAAGATGTAAAAAAAAATAAAAACTTTAGGCACACACAAAAAAAGTCCTTTCTTTTGAGCAGTAACAAATAAAAATTATGTAGTCAAAAAGAAAAAAAAGAAAGCAGGTTGCCCCTGACCTGTCTCAATGCCACCAGCCACTTCCTTCCTTTCTTCAGCTGTGATAAAGAAAGCTGTGGCTTTCTGTAGTTTTATTCACAGTCCTTTTAAAGTCAGTTAAACTCATCACATCAGAATCAAATCTTTTTTTTACCCAGTTTAATCCATCACATTGTTTTTTTCAACTTGATTTCAAGTAACATTTTAAAAACAAATCCTTTACTTTAGAATAGTTTTAGATTTCCAGAAAAATTGCAAAGATAATACAGAGTTCCCATACATTCCATACCCAGGTTCCTCTATAATAGACATCTTAATTAGTATGGTATGTTTGTTACAATTAATGAAGAAACATTGACATATTATTATTAACTGAAGTAGATGCTTCCTAATTTCCTAAGGAAATTCAGATTTCCTTAGTTTTTACTAATGTCCTTTTCCACTTCCAGGATACTAACCAGGATACCACATTACATTTAGTCTTCATGCTTCTTAGGCTTCTCTTGGCTGTGACAGTTCCCTCATTTCCTTGTTTTTAATGACCTTGACAGTTTTGAGACCTACTGGTCAGGTATTCTGTAGAACGTCCATCCCTCAACTGGGATTTGTCTGATGTTTTTCTTATGATTAGGCTTGAGTTAGGAGTTTATGGAGGAAGAATACAGATAAAGTGCGATTTTCATCACATCATATCAACGGTACATACCATCAACATGACTTATCACCGTTGATATTGACTTTGATCACATGGCTGAGGTGGTGTTCATCAGCTTTTTCTATCCTAAAGTTACTGCTTCCCCTCACCCCACACTTTCCATACTGTCCTCTTTGAAAGGAAGTCACTATGCAGAGCTTACACTTAAGGGGGAGGGAGATATGTTCTACCTCCTTGAGAGTGAAGTATCTACATCCTGGATATTTGGAATCCTTCTGCACAGGAAATTTTGTCTCTTCTCCCCCACTGATTTATTTAATCATTTATTTATATCAGTTATGGGCTCATGGAAATTTATTTTATATTTGGGTTATAGTACAAAACTACTTTATTTCATTTCTCAAGTTCCATCTTTGGCCACTGGAATTCTTTCAGTTGTCTCTTGTGAGTTTTTTTTGGTTGGTTGGTTGGTTTGGTTTTTGTTTTTAGCACTTCCTTCCTTCCTGGCACTGTAAGATACTCTGGGCTCATCTTGTATATTTCCTGACGCAGTCCTAGTCTCAGTCTTTTCTCCAGGGAGCCCTGGTCTCTTCGAAGGAAGAGTGGTATTAGAAACCAAGATCTGAGCACCAGGTGTGCTTGTCACTACTGGGGTGTAGTTGCTTATAGACACTCCAGCTGACAGAGAAAGGAAATATATGTCTTTACTAACTCCTGTGTATAATACACACTTCTGTAAGTATTTCTTTTTTTTTTTTTTTTTTTTTTGTTTCTTTTTTGCGGTACGCGGGCCTCTCACCGTTGTGGCCTCTCCCGCCGCGGAGCACAGGCTCCGGATGCGCAGGCCCAGCGGCCATGGCTCACGGGCCCAGCCGCTCCGCGGCACATGGGATCCTCCCAGACCAGGGCACGAACCCGTATCCCCTGCATCGGCAGGCGGACTCTCAACCACTGCGCCACCAGGGAGGCCCTGTAAGTATTTCTTATGTAACCATCCGTATCTGTATTAAATTAGACATGAGTCTGTACTTATGTCCCCAAACCTAATCCATTACCACATGGATCATTCTAGGCTCCTCCTCTTACTGAAACCTTTCACTCCAACGGTGAGGAAACTGGCTCCTATCTGCCACCATTTACTTAAATGTTCAATTCCAGTATCCATGTATATTACTTCAGACTGTTAACCCATATTTCCATGGGAAACAACTTTATCAACTAGGGTACAGTGCTATGTGCAGCTCCCTTCGTCTTTAGTCTTACAGACTCCATTCATTCCCAGAGTTACTTAGTACATTTCCTCCCATCCCATTCAAGGAGGTGGTTTTATACTTTTGTAATACAGTTAGATTCTTTTCTCACATTCTGTGTTCTATCCTGTGATCTCCCAGCCTCCTAAATGATTTTTTTAAATTTGCATACGTTAAGGCTCACTCTTTTTTAAAATAATTAATTAATTAATTAATTAATTTACTTACTTACTTACTTACTTACTTACTTATTCTTGGCTGCGTTGAGTCTTCATTGCTGTGTGCGGGCTTTCTCTAGTTGTGGCGAGCGGGGGCTACTCTTTGTTGCGGTGTGCAGGCTTCTCATTGCGGTGGCTTCTCTTGTTGCGGAGCATGGGCTCTAGGTGCACGGGCTTCAGTAGTTGTGGTATGCAGCCTCAGTAGTTGTGGCTTGTGGGCTCTAGAGCACAGGCTCAGTAGTTGTGGTGCACGGGCTTAGTTGCTCCACGGCATGTGAGATCTTCCCGGACCAGGGCTCGAACCCGTGTCCCCTGCATTGGCAGGCGGATTCTTAACCACTGTGCCACCAAGGAAGCCCAAGACTCACTCTTTGTGCTGTAAATTTCTATGGGCTTTGACAATCACAGTACTTATCCACTATTTCACTATCACACAGAATAGTCCTACCACCCTACAAAATTCTCTGTGCTTTACCTATTCAACCCTCCTCCTACCCCAAACCCATGACAACCACTGATCTGTTTACCATCTCTACAGTTTTGCCTTTTCCCTAATGTCATAAATGAAATCACATAGTATGGACCTTTTCAAGACTTCTTTCACTCAGTAATAAGCACTTGAGATTCATCCATTCATCCATAATAAGCACTTGAGATTGTCTTTGTGTGCTTGGTAGCTCTTTTCTTTTTATTGCTAAGTAGTATTAAATTGTGTGGGTATACCACTTTGTTTATCTCTTCACCTATTAAAGGACATCTTGGATCTTTGGCAATTATATTTTTGGCAATTCTAAGTAAATTGCTGCTATAAATATTCCTGTGCTGAGTTTTGTGTGGACATAAGTTTTAAAATCAGTTGAATAAATACCTAGGAGTGAAATTGTTGGATCTTATGGTAAAACTATGTTTAGTTTTATGAGAAACTTCCAAACTCTTTTCCAATGTGGCTTTACCATTTTGCATTCCTACCAGTGATGAGTGAGAGTTCCTGTTGCTCCACATCCCCACCAGCAATTGATATTGCCAATTTTTAAAAAATTTTAGCCATTCTATTAATAAAAAGTATATAGTGGTTTTTCATTGTTGTTTTAATTTTCATTTTCTTCATGACAAATGACACTGAGCATCTTTTCATTGGCTTATTTGCTATCTATATATCTTCTTTGATGAGCTGTCTGTTCATATGTTTTACCCATTTTTAAATTGGATTGTCAAATAACTTTTGATTGCTTAAAAAAGTCAATTCCAGCTCTGATGGGGAGGATCAAACACCACTGAGGATGTTCATCATTTAGATAAGATACCTAAGAAATATTTGTGGAATAACATTCCATGGAGACCTGGAATCCCAGAGCTAAAAGGCACCTCAGAGTCCTTCTACAGGAGAAGAAAATGGCTTTTGAGAGAAGAAGTGGTGAAATGACAGAGACATTTTCTCTTCACCACATACTCACATGCCCCCCCCCTTACTTCCCAGTCCCTCACCATTAGATGGGACCACAAGACTAACTCTGACAGATAAGCTGTGAACAGAGATGCAATCTGTCACTTCAGAGCCAGAGCATTTGAGAGCCAGTGCACAGCCCTCCTGCTCTTCTCTGCCCCTGCAGGCACAACCATGGAAGCCACCTGTTGAAAATGATGGATCTAATATCCAGTATCTCTAATGACTTTGTGGAGCAGAACCCCTGCCAGTCTGCCTTGGCCAAATTATGTGAGCAAGAAACAAACCTTTGTGGTGTGAATACACTGAGATTTCAGGGCTCATTTGTTACTGCAGCACAGCATAGCCTATCCTGACTTGCATGGCCAGTTATTGGCTGGTGCCTTTGGCAACTCATCAGAGTCCCCCAGACCTGGTGCTATGCCAGCCCAGTAAAAATTTGCTTAAGGAGAGAGATCATTTAAACCAATCAGCATCTATTGAGACCCACCACATGCCTGGCCCTGTGTAGGCACATGTCTTTATCACCTCAGGCTGTCAGGGAGAAGCTCTCTGCTGAATACTCTGCTCTTATCATTTACTGGTCCTTATCTCCCCAGGTGACATATGGTGGTTGACATATAATTGAAGCTAACTTTCCCACAACAGAACAATCCTTATGGGATACTAAAGGCAGATTTCCCCACCCAAGTCAAACCCTCCAAAGTTCCTATAAACCCCACGTCCCCCACCAAAGTTTTACCTGAGAGGAAGCATGTCTCAGAAGCTCTTTTCTATCTCCTGCTGCATCTTTTCTTCAAACTCAGGACTTGCTTTCTGCTAACTCCATCCTTTCCAGAGGAGGAAGACATTGCCATCCCCGACGTCCAGAAGACATGCACCTGCCAGCATTTAACAGGGCTTTTTCTCCAGCTTGGCCCCGCCTAAAACAATTTGCCCTGAGCTGGCCTCTGAGAGCAGGCCACAGGCTATGGTGAAACACCTCCACAGCCTCACAGCCTCCTAATCACATTATCTGGGGGCCTGATGCAGCCCTCAGGGCAGGGAGTGAGGGTTTTTCCGTGTGAAGTGAAGTAATGCTCACAGGGCTCAAAATCAAGACCTTGACCTCATTAGCATGATGTTCTGGTCAACAGGCTTGAGGAAATGTGGTGATGTTAATTATGTGCTGATTTATTTAATCCCTGTTCTTGTGAAATGCATGCATTTGCCTTCCCCTCCTTTCCCCAGGGGCTATGAACTCCTGGGGGCTTGGCATGGGGTGGAGCAGGAGGGGGAAGGACCAGACCAGGGTCACCCAGACCTGGATTCACTTCCTAGCTACTGTGACTTTGGGTAACCTTCCTGAGCCTGGGATTGAGCAAGGATTATGGGCTTGGCACAGTGCCTGGCACGTAGGAAGCTTGGTAAATTAGAGCTATTATTACCACACTGTTAATTATTATTTTATCTATCAACTGAAGGATGAGTTTCCATTGTTCCATCTTGATTCTGAAGAGACAGTAGAGAGTAGACCAGCATTGTTCAACAGAACTTTCTGGGATGACGGAAATGTTCAGTATCTGCACTATCCAATATGGTAGCCACTAGCTACGTGTGACCACAGAGCACTTGAAAGGTGGCTGGTGTAACCGAGGAACTGAAGTTTTAATTGTATTTCATTTTAATTATTTCAGTTAAATAGTTCCATGAGGTTAGTGGCTACTGTATTGGGCAGTGCAGGTGTAGAGGGTAAGAATGCAGGCTCTGGGGTAGACCACGAGGGTTCCCATCCTGCTTCCTAGCTGTAAGCCCCTGGGCCAGTTATGCAACCACGCTGGGCCTCAGCTTCCTCATCTGTAAATGTGGATATTATAGTATTGAATTCCCAGGGTTGTTTTGAGGGTTAAATGGGTCAATCTACATAAAGTGCCCCATTTAAAAAAAATATTTATTTGTTTATTTTTGGCTACGTTGGGTCTTCATTGCTGCGCACGGGCTTTCTCTAGTTGCGGAAAGGTGGGGCTCCTCTTCATTGTGGTGCACGGGCTTCTCACTGCGGTGGCTTCTCTTGTTGTGGAGCATGGGCTCTAGGAGCACAGGCTTCAGTAGCTGTGGCACATGGGCTCAGTAGTTGTGGCTCACGGGCTTAGTTGCTCCACGGCATGTGGGATCTTCCTGGAGCAGGGCTCGAACCCGTGTCCCCCGTATTAGCAGACAGATTCTTAACCACTGTGCCACCAGGGAAGCCCAAGTGCCCCATTTTGGAAAGTCTGTTATTATTGCTTTCTGAATAACACTGGTGCCTGGTCTGTAATCCATGGGCATGGCTATGTCTCCTGACTTGAGGGCCTCTGTCTGCTCCTGCTCTGAATTCCTCAGGGCCCCAGCCCAGGGCAGAGAAAACCAGTGTCCATCAGACCAGGGGGTGAAGGAGGCTCAGAATGCCCCGAGAATGATAAGGCCAATGGACAAGGATGCCCTGGCTGCCCCTCTCCCCTCTGTGGTGTGGGCCTGCAGCCCTTCTCTAGAAGGGGTGGGCTGTAGGAGACAACTCATCCTCTGGTCCTGGGGCATGGCAGCCTGAAAGAGGAGGTTCCGATGGGCTCAGGGGTGAGGGTTTTTTTCCTCATTCCAATCTCCCAGGCCACAGGGAGCCACAGGAGCCAAACTGTGTCCACTCTACCCTGTCTCCAAGCATGGAGATGGATGATCTGATCCACCTGCCAAACTCAGCCACGAAGCCAGAGGAGGCCAGAAGTCAGGAGGGGTCTCCCGGAAAGCAGTGAGTACGCTTCTAAGAAATGGAAGACCTGGGTCCCACGCCAGGACCCTGGAGCTGAGTCTTTGGAATTCCCCCTCCCTTCTCACCATGAAGAGGAACAGAATTCCTCCATTTCAGGGAACGGGTGAGAGCCTGGGTCCTGTCTTCTTAGCTTCTTCCTCCCCAGGGGTGCAAGGGCCACATGGGGATTTCTGGATTCCAGGACTTCTTGGTGCCCCCCGAGGCAAAGCCTCAAATTTCCACAATGAACTAATCAGCATCAGAAGCCAAGGACCCTCTGAGGGTCTCACAGTCCCTGCCTTCATCCTGGCGAGCTCCTCACCTGTCCCAGACTCAGTAGGAAATGGAAGGGTCCGCGGGCAAGGCCCAAGTCCCCTCTGTGTGGTGGCCCAAGAGAACACCTCCTTCTCCCAGCCAGAGTCCCCTCCTCCCCCAGTGTCTGGGACTCCTGCTTCTGCAGCCAGGAGCAACCCACCCTCCAGAGCCACAGAGGAATGCCACAGTCTCATGTAACAGTGCATAGGACAGGGACCATCTTTGCTCCACTTTTGCTGATTTCAGAGTAAGAGACAGCAGGAGGCACCAAGGTTAGACTCCAGGAAGGACTTCCTCATGATGAGAAATATGAGACAGTTGGTTGTAGGAGCCAGTTGCATTCACTCTTCTGATCAGGCTGATGGGGAGGGCTCTGGTAGAGTGGGATGATGAGAAAACTGGGATTTAAAATACACAGGCTATACGGCCGATATGATCTCCCAGTTAGCTGGATTGAGAGTCAGACAGACTTAAGTTTAAATCCCAGCCACGCCACTGACTGGCTGGGTGACCTTGGGTTAATTGTTTAATGATGCTTCCATTCAGTCTCCTTATCTGTAAAATGGGGATAAAGAGATTTACCCTCCAGGTTGTACTAAGGAGTGAGGGAGGCCTGTAGATGAATGGCTCCAGCCCAGTGCCTGGCACATACCAGGGGGTAGAGAGGTGGCCAGGTCTGAGCAGGCTGGGGGTTTAGGGAGCAGTGAGAGGGGAAGACATGCAGGAACATAGGCCGGGTTGGGGAGCTCAGTCCCCCATGGGAAAGACCTGTTATCCCAGCTGGAGGTGGCCTTGGAGCTCCACTGCAGGCCAAGGAATGGGCCCAACTCCCTGTGCCCTGGCTGAGAGTCTCCTGTTCCTCAGCCCCGCTTCGACACCCTACCTCAAGGCAATCGTGCGAGGACAGTAAGAGAACTGGGACCCCCTCCCCAGAGAACTCTGTTCTTCCCGCAGGCTTCTAATCCCACCTTGATCTGGGGACCTTCATTTGTCAACCCCAGGAAGCCCTTCACGGGACTGGTTAACCCAGACAGTCTTACTCCTTCTCCTGCAAGATCCTGAGGAAGACTCCAGGCTGGGGGCCAGCCTGCCCGCCTGCTTCAGACCAGTGCTGGCGAGCATTGGGATGGGGAGCCCGTTGGTGATTTGGGGGGCCAGCTGGTGGGCAGGTTTGCGGGGGACCCAATTCCCACCAGACTCAAGTATAAATCGAAAGCCCTTCCGGACCTTGCGGTGGGGCAGGAGGGAAGCTGGCTTTGCCCGGCGGCTGGCGCGCTGAGGCATCAGCTGGCCCCAGGCTGAGCTGCCTCCAAGAGCCTCCCTCCCCCAGGCCTCGGCAGGGGTGAGAAGGGCTCAGTGGCCACTGGCCGTAAACAGTCATAAAGCCAGCGCAGGCACAGGCCGGAGGCCCACTGCCAAGGAGGAAAACTGAGAAACAATGAGGGCCTGAGAAGCCCAGAGCTGTATGACCCAGTGGGAGTCTTTAATTCAATTTTAGGGTTCTTGGATGCAAAGGAGTTAAGCTCTCATCCTAAGTGAAGACATAGCCCCCACTCCCTTAGACTGGGGGCTGCCTGAGAGCAGGACTGTGTTTCCCTATCAGAGTGCCTGGGGGGGAGGGACCAATCAGCTTTGACTTTCTCCCACCATCTGAATAAGACCATGGTGTCTCAGGAGAGAGAAACCTCTCACTTGTGGTATCCAGGGTCTGAGAGTGTTATTACTGATGAGAGTAATACAGGGGGTTGGGGGCGGGGGCGGCCGGGCATTTTTAACTTTTCTGAAAAGCTGTGGACTCCCAGAAGGCTCTCTTGGTTTCCCCCTACTTCTCCTCGTCCCGTCACGTGTGCCACTCCTCCCAGGGAGAGGAGAACTAAGAGCTGGGGTGGCCCCAGGGCAGAACCTGGGATGTGGCTGAGGTATAGGGAGCTGCCCTGCTCCAGGCCCCTCCTGTTCTCTCTCTCCCCTGCCCCTCACACCCACGCTGGCCCCTCTGGCCTCCCTGCAGCCCTTGCTTGTCCAGAGCAACCCCAGCTGGACAACCCCCTCCCTCCCTCCTTTGCCCACAGAGGAGGTCGCCTGCTGCCCACTGCCAGGTACAGAGGATAAAAATAGCCAGTGGAAAAACACGTGGCTCCAGGTCAAACATTAACCTGCGGGACCTGGCTTGCCGGCCACGGTGTCCCTTTCCAGGTTCCCTGGCCACCAACATGCAGCTGGTGACAGCATTCTCTCCCCATGGCCATCGCTGTAATTCTCAGACATTTACCTGCAAGCTCCAGCAGGGAGCACCCACCCACCTGAGGGCCCCGAGGGCACAGGTGTGGCCAGCCCACCCAGACCACTGACTTCAGGGATGATCCTCCTTCTGCTCAGTCTGGGGTCTTCCCTGAAAAAGCCAAACTCACTTAGCATCCCGAAGGAGGTGGAGGGGACAGCAGAGTCCAGGCAGCACTGGCATACACCCCTCAGCACACTGGGAGGCCACCTGGAGGAGGTGTTGGGAGAGGCAGGCAGGTGAGACATTCCAGCCCTGTCTCTAAGGCACCCTACGTGTCCGGCTCCTGTGTTGTATGGGTCTGTGGTGACCAGAGGGATGGGTGAGCCCCCCATGGACACAGATGACTCTTCTTATACACCTCAGGCCCACCTCGGTCTTTTACTGGGCAGGTCCTACTCATCGGCATCCCCACAGCTGCCCGTGGCTCAGCAGGGCACAACCTGCCCCTGGCCCTCGCTCCTCACACCTCCGGGGTCCGATGCCCCGTGGTTCTAGGAAATGCCTGCACAGCAGCCTTGGGCCTGAGCCAAATGCCCCATTTTCTGTCAAGGAAGCTTGGCTGCACAAGGAAAGGGAAGTCCATCTGGGCACAGCACGACTGTCCCATCATCAGGCTAGCTGGAGTCTTGGAGCCTGAAAGGGACTTACGGGGTCTTGGGACCAGAGAAGGCCCCCCGCCCTGGCCACTGTGATGTCCACAGCAGCAGCACAGCAGCATGGTGGAGAGTGTGTAAATATTAACTCTTAAGGGGAAGCAGAGGACCTGAGTGAGATCAACAAGGGCCTTGCCTGTCTCTCTTGGGGCAGTTGAGAGCTGGTCCTCTGGAGACTGGCGTCTGCTGGCCCTGACACCAGGTCAAGAGTCCAGCGCTGGACAGAGAGCTGGGAGGCCTTGGGCCTGGCCTCTGAGGAACAGTGAGTCTCCCCCGGGCACAGGAATTCCCACCCAGGACTGTCTCCCAGCCTCCTGGAAATGTTTCCCACCAGGGTGGCTGTCCCTGTGCCAGGACAGGGCTCTGGAGACAGTGCTGGAAGGCCTGGCCCTGTCGCTGACCCAGTCAGGCCACACAGGAGGCCCCATGGACTCTGGAAGCCTTTGGTTTACAACCAAGTTCTGCCACTTTCAAAGCTACATGGTCATATATGAGTTACTAAGCCTCACTGAGTCTCAGTTATCTCATCTATAAAATGGGGACTATTATGTCCAGCTCTCAAGGTGCTCCAAGGATTAAGTTAGCTGATCTCTCTGTACTGCCTGGCACATAGAAGTTATGTTATTGATGGTTGCTCCTGTGAGCTCTTCTCTCCATTCTGGGCCTCAGTTTCCTCCATAAATGGGGATAATCACGCCCAGCTCACAGGACCAAATGAGCTAATCTTTATATTGTTGTTGTATGTGGACATTGGTCCGTAACTGTCAGCATGATTGTTATCTGTTTCCCTCTCTGCACCTCTGTTCTTCATCTGGATGTGGTCATCTCTGTGGACCTCGCCTGGAGGTCCAGGGTGCTAGCCACCTGCTCCCTGAACTCAGTCACACCCCCTGCTCTTCACCCTCCTTGCCAGGGCCAGAGCGGCATCATATCACCCTCATTATCATGCTGACATTTGCTTTGGCTCACAGAGCAATTACCTGTTGCATTGAACAAAGGCTCAGGAGCAAGGCAGATAATAGGACAGCCAGAAGCCCTGGCTTTGGAGAGAGAAGCAGACAGTGGTGTCAGCCCGAGCCTGACCTCAGGCCCGAGAAACAAAGCCAGGGACGCAGGGAGGTGGGTGTGAGGTGGGGGTCAGTATTAATTTCCCCCAGCTGAGGAGCTGAGCGGCCGGAGCTGGGGAGAAGGAGGGATGTTTGCATCTGGATGCCATCTGGACGAGGGCAAACATCGAGGGGCCACTCGAGGAAATGCCTGAGCGGCAAATCAAATCCTGCAAAGAAACTGCTGAGCCCTTGAAATGAATGTCTGAGGGAGAGGCATGCATCTGGGGAGAGTTGGTGGGCGGGGTGACCAGATTGGGGTAGGAGGCGGGGGTGGGGTGGGGGGGTGGGAACAGAAGGGACCATGCCTGGGAGCCTCTGGTGGGGGCCTCCCTGGGCTGGTGGCCCCCAACAGACACCGAGGCTGGACCTGTGGGCTGGGAGGGTTGAAAGAAGGGTTCCCAAACATACGGAAGGTCCACATTGCCTCAGAATCCTGGGTCTCTCTCCCTGTAGCCCCCCAACCACTTATCAGACCCCAGACCCCAAGTGCTGCTGTCCTTCAGATCAATGACCACTCCACACGCATCGATGTAGCACCTACTGTGTGCGTGGCCACAAGTATGGGAAGCCTAGACGCTCAGAGGTGTAGCTCAGCGTGGTTCCGGGTTCTGACACACTCAGGTTCAAATCCCCTCTCTCCTTAAACCGGCTCACAAAATGTAACTGGCTTGGCCAAGCCTCCATTTTCTCCTTTGTAAAAGAGCATAATCTTGCACCTTCTTGGGCCTCCCTGGGAGTGTGGCCAGTGCTAATCCTGGATGGGGCTCCAGAGCAAGGCAGGAGATCTGGGGGACCCTCAACGCTCCATGGGCTGGGGGCTGCATACCCTCGGCCTCCTTCACTGATGTAACGAGGCAGGTGCTGCCCCAGCCTTGTTCGGGGAGGTCAGGAAACACACTCACCGCCCTAAGCCAGCCAACGGCCACAGGACCTGGACACATGGGCCTTCTCCCCTCCTCTTCCCATCAACCAGGCCAGCAGGCACACACAAGTATGTGTGCCTGCCTGCACGTGTGTGTACTTGTGAGTGCACGTGAGTGTGGGTGTGTCTGTGTAAGTTTTTGCATCTGTGGATGTGCACATGGGCTTGTATATGTCTGCACAGATGTGTTCTGTGTGTGGTGTTTATTTGTATGTGTTTTGTGTGCTGTGCAAATGTTTGTGTGTTTCAACATGTGGAAACTATGTGCCCGTGTTTGTGTGACTATGTGAGCATACATTATGCAAATATGGGTTACATGTTTATGGGTCTATGTGCATATATTTATATCTTGTATGTTTTTGTACAGTGTGTGTATATGCTGTGTGTTTGTATATTTGTGAATATAGGATCTACATGGGTTTGGGTTTGTAAATAAGGTATATATGTGTTTGTATAATGTGTTTCTGTGTTAATATATGTTTGTGGGTATAATGCATCTGTGTATCATTGGCATGCCTCTGTATCACGTGTGGGTGTGCGTGTGCTTGTGTGTGTGGACGTTTATATGAAATGCACCTGAGTCTGAATGTATATGTATGTAATACGCCCATGTGGAAATATGTGTGCATAATTAGCATAAGTGAACCCCGTGTATATGTGTTTGCACGTCTATGTGTGTGACATGTGGTGTGTGTGTGTGCGCCTGAGCCCGTAAGAGGCAGCCTAGCATGTGAGGAACCGCCCTGGACTTGCAGCCAGAGGAGAGAGTTCAGACCCCTGAGGGTGAGGCCTTGACATACATATTTGGCCTTTCTGAGCCTCTGTGGGCCCGGCTCTAACCGCCCCGGCAGTGCTCCCTGCCCTGCCTCCCACCTGTAGGGTCTGAGGTGGAGGAACATGTGGATGAGTAGGGAGCCCAGAGCAGGACTGTCCTGGCAAGCACAGGAAGGTCTGCTGGGTCCAGCCCTGCTCCTAGGATTGCAGCGGGGCACCGCATAGAGCCTGCCCTCACCCATCTTACAGTCCGGTGGAGACAGCAAACAGAGAGAGGACAAGGAAGGGGCTGGAGGAGACTGGCAGATGTGCTTGCAGAGCCAGGAGGGGCCAGGCGGGCTCAGACCTGCAGTGGTAAGAGCCTGGGTGTGTGGGTGCAATTGTTCTGGGATTGCGGGCAGTCACTTAACCGCTCTGTCCCTCCGCTTCCTCATCTGCAAAACAAGATACAATAGTGCACACCCAGAGGGCTGTTGTAAGGACTAAATTAGTTAATACCACTAACAGTACTTAGAAGAGTGCCTGGCAAAGAGAAAGCGCTCAAAGGGTGTTAACTCTTATTGTTGCTACAACATGAGAAGCCACTGAATTTGTTCTAAGGACATAGAAAATCAAACTAACAGCAACAAAAAGAACCACCATCAATTCCAGGAAGAATAAAATATTGTGTAAAGGAAAAAAAAACCCAACAGTCACAGTTTACTAAATAGCTCAACCTTGGATGTCAATGTTTTTACAAGGTCACGTTCCATTCCCATCTGACCAGAATGACATGGGGACTGTGCTGGGGGAGGGTGGGAAGGCTGCGCAGGGTTGTGGCCAGAGGCACCAGAAGAATCTGTCCTGGCCGGTGAACGTGGGCACCTCTGCTGGGTAAGGAACCTTATAGAGCCCTGTGACTCTTATGTGTATAAACAACTTTGATAAAGATTGGTAAAAATCCATTTAAATACATCAAGTAGAAACCTGTGCCTGTGGTCAAGCATACCTGAGCCCTAAGTATTGATCAGGTGATGTTGGCTCTCTGTCTCAGCGGAGGGCGAGACACGCCAGCAAGGGTCTCCAGGAACCAGGGGTGTCTGGGAGGGGGGCCTCTCTCTCCCCACCCCAACCAGGGATGACTTTAACAAGGGCGTATCCTGGCAGACCATCATTACTTTGACCCCTGCCAACCCCTCCCCTTCCTCGTACTGGCTATTTAGTCATCCATCTGAATGCATGGGTAAGAAGAAATATAATTATATTCATGAAAACTTATATGCTGTTTGAGAGGTACCACTGTTCTAAGCCTTTTTTAAAAAAATTAATTTATTTTATTTTTATTTATTTTTGGCTGTGTTGGGTCTTTGTTGCTGTGCGCGGGCTTTCTCTAGTTGTGGCCAGTGGGGGATACTCTGTTGCGGTGCCCAGGCTTCACTGCAGTGGCTTCTCTTGTTGCGGAGCATGGGTTCTAAGCGTGCGGGCTTCAGTAGTTGTGGCTCACAGGCTCTAGAACGCAAGCTCGGTAGTTGTGGTGCATGGGCTTAGTTACTCCACAGCATGTATGATCTTCTCGGACCAGGGCTCGAACCCATGTCTCTTGCATTGGCAGGCAGATTCTTAACCACTGTGCCACCAGGGAAGCCCTGTTCTAAGGCTTTTACATGTTTTAACTCTTTTAATCCTCCCACCCATCTTGACAATAATCTGTTTTGACTTCCATTGTAAAGATGAGGAAATGAGGCACAGAGAGGTTAAGTAACATGCCCAAGGCCACAGAGCAGAGGCAGAACTGGAACTAAGGCAGTCTGACCCTGGGGTCCATGCTCTTAACCACCAACTATTCGAGAAGGCCCATAGAAGCAGCGTGGGGAAAGAGACAGATACACCTGGCCCATTGCCTTGGGAACAGCCAGCAGCCAAGCCACATTGGGTGACCTTGGTATCAGGACTTGACAGGGAGAGGCCATGTTCCCATGGGGGGGGGGCAGGGACTATTAGGTATGGCATCCCTGCCAGGGCCCTTGACAGGGAGTCCTGTTTGGGCTGCCCGTGTGGGACCAGGCAGGTGGTAGGGTGAGGAGTAGCCGGAGCCGAAAGGCCTTCAGATGTCAAGTTGCTGACATCAGCTCCAAATCAGCCCAGCAATGCAGGCCTGGTCCCTCGACCCTCCCACGTGGTGCGCCTGCCTGTCGGCACAGCGGTCACTCGGTCACAACAGAGGTGCCCACCGAGTGCTCATCGGGTGCTTGGAAGTGGGTTCAGGATCCAGAATGCGGGGGTTTGATTCCTGTCACCTCCTAGCTGTGTGACCTTGGATGAGTTACTCAACTGCTCTGTGCCTCAGCTTCCCCTCTGTATACAAAGATCATAACAGCACTGATCTCCCGTTTGGTGTGAGGACTAGGCGAGTTAATAGCTGCGAAGAGTTTAGCATGGTGCCTGGCCCATAGTGTGTGCTCAACTACTCTAGCCACTCTGTGTCCCTTGACCTTTGGGGATATGAATAATAACACCCGAGCTTCACCTACTTAATCCCTAGGAATGGTAATAAGATGAACAAGAGCTTGCCTCTTAGCAAGCTTTTCAGCTTAATAACAGAAAAATAACCACCAAACGAAGGCATGAGTGAGTTCATTGTGTCTGAAGGTGGGCACCTCGCAGCCTCTGGTCCTGGGAAACTAGCCCGTGGGTGATGGACTCAGCGAGGGCTGGAGGCGTCCTTCCTCCTCCAGCTTCAATCAGAACAGCCAAGCAGATGGACTGATTGACGCATCTAAAGAAGGGTTGGAGCGTCAGAAGGGGGCTCGCTTGGCCCTGGAAGGAGGCAGCCTGGAGGCACGGGTGGCAGCTCCGCTGAGGCCCGCTGAGCAGCCCACGGGCTCCACCACACAGGCTCTGCTTTCGCTTGTCTGTTCTCCTTCGGCTAAGTCCAGAGCCTCTCCAATCTGAATGCCGAGAGAGCCCTCGCCCACCACATGGCCAAGGAGACTTCCTGCTCCTCAAGGCGATGTTTTCTCCTGGATGTGAATGACGTGACTTGTGAGTGTGGCTGGTTTCCACTGGCAGGAGGGGTAGGCTTGGTAGTAGGCCTGTTTCTCACCCCAGTGAATACCTGGG
The DNA here is from genome assembly GCF_964341445.2 of Mesoplodon mirus. NCBI lineage: Eukaryota > Metazoa > Chordata > Mammalia > Artiodactyla > Ziphiidae > Mesoplodon > Mesoplodon mirus. The sequence goes on along the minus strand of NC_138988.1, from coordinate 75,698,012 downwards.
CAGTCTAGCGTCTTCCTCAGGCTGTGATCTCCCTGGGCACTGGAAAGAAGGGGGGCCAGGACAGCCAGTCCTCCTGCGCCCCAGTCAGATGTGCCGACAGACCCTCCCCAGCCAACTAAGGCAGCGGGGCAGGCAGCACACCTCTGACCACCGGGCTTCCTTCTGCCCCACTTTCATTCCACTGTTCATTCTATAAATGTTTAGCTGAGCATCTGCTTGGTACCAGACTGCATCCTCCACCTTCCTGGGAGGCCGGCATCAGCCCCATTTCACAGGTGAGGAAAATAAGGCTTTGAGAGGTTAGAGAGAGAGCTAGGAAGGTTCAGAGTGGGACTGGAGGCCACGTTGTCTAACTCCAGAGCCCAGACATCGATTTCCACCCCTCATTAGCCTTCCCTCTGACACTGGGATGATGGTAACGATGCAGAGAAATTCGTTGTGCCCTTCCTATGTGCCAGGCCTCACGCTGAGAGCTTGATGTCCTCACGTCACAGAGATTAAGAGCTTGCCCCAGGTCACAGAGCTAAGTGTGGAAAAGCTGGCCTTTGAACCCAGGATGTCTGGCTCCAGAGTCACTCATGCTCACACCACTCCTGGACAGATGCCAACACCTGGACCCAGGGAGATGCGATGTCGCTCTCTGTGCGGCTGTGGGGTATTAGCAGCTCCCCCAGATAGATGATGAGGGGAAAAGCCAAGGGGCAGAACAGTGTGGTCAGGAGGCCACCATTTATAGGAGGGAAACCTGATAACGTAGACCTGTAGACACTGCAGGTGGAGGACTCTGGGGTTGGGGGTGCAGGCCCCGGGTGTGTGCAGTAGCAGAACCTGGGAGGGGGTGTGATCTCTGAGCTTTAGCGGGGTCACAGGACACAGGGGCTGCATCCCTGGGTGGTGCTGGCTTATTGGCAGGTCTGGGGTTCATGATATGTGGCTGGAAAATGTCCCTGGGGAGACGTTGAGGGGAGGACCCCCAAGTATCGAGAGGCAGCTTTGAGTCCACATGGAGCTGGCAGTACCAAGGTCTGGACTGAAGATCAGGGGAAGGGGGACATGCCAGGCCAGATGAGGTTCCGTCAGGCCTCTAGGAGGCTGGGATCAGAGGGCTAGAGCATCCACCTAGGATGCTTGTTAAAATACAGCTTCCTGAGACCCAACCCTGGAGAAACCCTGATTTATAGGAGGTCCAGCGACGGGGCCCTGGAATCTTTAGTTTTGTTTGATTTAAAAGTGATTTTCATATAGTTTTGTAAAGGTGAAAAGAACAGAGGGAGAGAGGGAGGGAGGGAGGATGGTACTGAAGAGAACACAGTGACAAGCAAGTCTCCCTTGGGTGCTCCTTCCTGGGGACTGTCCCCTGGGGCCAGCAGTGGCCAGCAGTGGCCAAGCTACTTGCCTTGTTTCTGGAGATGTTCCAGGTACATGCAGCACCCATATCAAAGCATAGAGGGCCGCTTTTTCATAGCTCTGTTGTAAAGAAGATGCATTTTTAAAAAGCTTCTCAGCAAATTTTGATAAACAGCTAGTTTGGCTTAGAGAACTCCTTTGGAGCTGACAGCTCTAGATTCAAATCTTGCTTCTGACATTTATGAGTTTAAGTGAACTTGGGCAGAAGACATGACCTCTCCAAGCTGCAAGCCTTCACTTTTCTATGCATAGAAGGGGGTAATCCTGGTAGAGGTTTTTTTTTTAAAGATTTATTTATTTGTTATTTATTTAGTTAGTTTATTTTTGGCTGCATCGGGTCTTTTAGTTGCAGCACGCAGAATCTTCATTGAGGCATGCAGGAGCTTTCGTTGTGGCGTACAGGCTCTTCGTTGTGGTGCACAGACTCTTTGTCACAGTACGTGGGCTTCTCTCTAGTTGCGGTGTGTGGGTTTTTTCTCTTCTCTAGTTGTGGTGCAAAGACTCCAGGGAGCATGTGCTCTGTAGTTTGCAGCATGTAGTCTCTCTAGTTGAGACACGCAAGCTCAGTAGTTGTGGCACGCGGGCTTAGTTGTCCCACGGCATGTGGGATCTTACTTCCCTGACCAGGGATCAAACCCGTGTCCCCTGCGTTGCAAGGCAAATTCTTTACCACTGGACCACCAGGGAAGTCCCCTGGTAGAGTTTTAATAAAGATTAGAAATAATTTTATGGCCAGTGCCTGGTGCATACTAGGAGATAATAATAAGAGGGGATGAGACATTTACACGTATATGGAGTAACATGAGAACAATCACGAGGAGGGTTTCAGGGAAGGGTTCAAAAGACAGGCCGCCTGCAGAATGAATCCTCTGAGCTCGGCCAGCTGAAAAACCCGTGAATGAACAAAGTGAAAGAGTGAGCCACATCCCCGCAGTCCACGAGCAGCGTCCGGGGTGGTGGGGGCCAGGCGGGGTGATGGGCCAGATGAGATGCCTTTCCATCTCTGGCCGGACCACTCTGAACACTGAGAGAGAACTTTCTGGGAAGAACTGACAAGTCTGGCATGCACTCTGCTTTGGAGGATAATCCGTTTTGGTCTGGATGGCAGGTGTCACTAAGTCAGGGCTGGCAGGACCAGGGTTTGCTGGGAACCACAGTCATGGGGAGATTTGGTCATCTATCACGGGAGCTTCCATCAGGCCCAGTGCTTGGCTGTTGCTTGGCCTGGTGGAACTTCTTGGGTCCAGCGTGGGGCACATGCAGGACCTAAACAAATCCTTACGGAATTACCTTTTGGATCCCAAACCTAACTGGAAAAAAATAATTCCGTGGAATTCGGAAAAAAAGTCAAGGGAGGGGTTGAGTCAGGAATGGGTCCAAGTCCCAGCTCTACAATGTCCAAGGGGTGTAAATTCAGGTGTGCTCTAATTTTCCTAAGCCTCAGTTTCCTTGTTAGTAAACAGGGCCTTCCTTCAAGGATTAAGCCATATAATGTCTATAAAGCAACTGGCATAGAGCTTGCTACACAACAATAATCATAGTCTAAATTTCTTATTTTTCCTTTTCAAAACAGCTAGTTGTTGGAATTCAATTGATTATATTTGCAAATGAATTTGATATACACTGCTATGGAGTAGTTGTCACTGAAGTTAGGAAAGCTTGAGCAAAGAGATTTTTTCGGTAGAAGGTGAGTTCTGAATTAGTGTTGAAAAGGAAAATGGTCTCTATTTAATTCAACAATTTTTATTCAACATTGACCATGTACAAGGCAAGGTCTCAGGCCCTAGGGATGAAGCAGTGTATAAGGCAGACCCACATCCTCCTGCCCTTGTGGAGTGTACATTCTAGTGAATTATTCTAGGACTAAAGCACCCAGTCATGGTTGGTGGGGTGCGGGGTGGGGTGGGCTTTTCCAGACCAAACAAGCCCCTGTCTCCACTGAGAGGGTTAATCTAGGCTGCATCCCACTCAGGAAGTAATGACTTGGCTAGTACCACAGGGATACTTTACTGATCCCATAGAAACCCATTCTGGGTTTGATGAAAGACTCACCTGGAGTGAGGGACTGGCACTGCCTAGAATAGGCTCTAAACAATGGCAGAGAACCCAACCCATTCTGGTTTCTGTACACATCTAGACTGGCTCCCTCCAGATGGCTATCCCAGCAGACATTGGCCTTCATCCAACCATGAGGTGGATGGGAAAGGATGGACCTTAGTTCCCGAAGGCCCAGCTAGTGATAGCTCTGTCTTTTGAGTCCCTGGGCTGTGTTTTCTTTCCCCTTGAACTGGAGCTCCCTGAGGGCAGGACTGTGTCTGCCTCTCAGACTGCAGACTTTTCCCCTCTCCTCCTCTCCATGCCTGGCCTCTGAGGAAAAGGGATTTTCTTCCCAATTTCTGAGGTGATGGCTGGCAAATTAAGGACTGAGTTGAGCGGAATTAGTTCTCCTGCTGTCAGGCCAGGACTCTGTCTTGTACACAGAACATGCTAAAACTCTCAACGTGTCCTTTATCTTCCAACAAGCTCCAGAGTCATCTCTGCCCTGTCTGTTCACAATGCTGTCAGGAGACCTGGCTGCCAGGCCAGCTGCTTTCCCATCTCAGGAGAAAGGGCATTGTGAACGCTGGTACTTTCTATCTCACCCCTCCCTGGGAACTATTAGGCAAGCGAGGTGTTGACTTTTCCGAAGCCCTTACTGTTTAGCTACAGGATTAGTTCTAGTCCATTTATTCACCAAGACCGCTGGTCAAACGCTGGGACCAGAAAAGCACATCTCCGTTGCATAATAAATGTTTAATAATGGCAGTCGGGATTGATCAGAAAATGCCCTGGCTGGCAGGCCTGAAGTCACACCGGCTCCAGGAGCGATGAAAGTTCAGCTCCATTGCCCCCACCTACCTACTCTGCCTGCCTCCAGGCTCTGGGAGCTCACAGGCAGCCTGCTCACCTGCCTCCCTCTGCCACCTGCCCACCCTGTGACAGCGGAGCCAGCAGGAATGAATCCCTCCAACAGCCCTCCAAGGTCCTCTGCTGGGTTTTAGGATGGGTCCTGCCTCCTCCTTCAGCCTGGGGCTTCCTTGGGCAGGGGTGCCCTTCTCAGACTGAGCTCCCTGAGGGAGGGGCTGTGTCTCCCCTCAGACTGAGGCTTCCGGAGGGCAGGACTGGGTCTCCCCCTCACTCCCAGCCCCATTCAGCCTAGGATCTCCCTTCTCACGTCTTCCCACCCAGCTCAGCACAGAGCTGGTTCCACCTGAGGCTGCTCTGCACCCAGGCCCCAGGCTCATTAGCAAACAAAGACCAGATCTGTGTGAGTGCTGGCAGATGTTAAAGATAACCCCACTCTGCCCTTTAGGAATTAGTTTAAAATATACGATTATATTTCAGGAGACTTAAGGGTGTTTCTGAAACCTTGGGGCCCAAGACAGTTATAACATATGTCCATTTTAGACTTTGGAAAATAGGGCGCTATAATTGGAAAAGTTAGCAAAGCACTAAGTACAGGGAGCCGGTCTCTTTACATCTCAAATACCAGGTATTTAGGTGGCTTTCTTGGAACCTGGCATTAGGGACACGTGTGAGTGGGCCAGGCTCGTTTCTGAGGAGTGAGTGGGAGCAGCTGGTGAGGGTGCTCAGGCAGGGCAGGCAGCACCACTTCTGGGCCTCACTGTTAGTGTCCCACATGCCTGGCACAGGGACCCCTTCTCCTTCTTCTCTCCTGACCTGAGCTTTCCAAGGTCCCCAGGAGCACGTGGTGGACTCGGGCTTGGCACTCATGTCATAAAGCATGCCAGGGCCTAGCCTTTTCTCCAAGGGTAGAATACAGGACTCCAGCTGTTTGTCAGAACGTGGTAGCTATGCCCTTGGGTGCTAACGCCAGACTGTCTGAGTTCAAATCCTCCCATGCCCACATAGGCAAGTTACCTAACCTCTCTGAGCCTTGATTTCCTCATCTATAAAATGGGATGAAAGTTATAATACTTACCTCCCAGGCTTGTTGAGATGATTAATGCAATAACTTACATAAAGCATTTCACACAGTGTCTGGCACATAGTAAGAACTCAATGTTAGCTACTATAATCATATTTTGAAAGAGTTAAAAATACTTCCAAAGCAATCTTTCATTACACCTGGACTCTCTACTGACCCCGCCCTCCTGGGAGACCCCTCTATACTTCTCTCACCTTCACCTCCTGCTTTGATCCAAATGAGTTACTTTTTGTTTGCAATTTATTCATTTGTTCATTCATTCATTGGGTTCTCCAATTCGTACTGGGGAGTCCATTGTTGACACAGGCAGCCCTTGCCTGCCAAATGCTGCCCCAAACCCTCATCTAAGAGGCATGGCACTTCAGCAGCTTTATGAGAAAGCAGGAGTGGTCTGTGGAACCCATCCCATTCCTGGAGCTACAAATCCAAGCATGAAGCCAAGTGATAACCACCTGCAGAGTTGAGGGAAGGGTGGGTAGCCCCCCACCCCCCACCCCCACCCGCAAGTATTTCCAGAGCATCAGCAACTTCCTGTGTAGTGTTTTAGTTTCAAGGTGTGAGGATGACACATTTGGTGTTTTGGTGTAGAGAAAAGCACAGTAGACTTCAAGTTCTTCAGACAGTGCAAAGGTCCTGGGGCCATCCACGTGTATTTCAGTTACCTAGAGCTGTGTAACAAACTACCCCCAAAGTTAGTGGATTAAGACAACAGTTATTTATTTGATATTGATTCTGCAGTTTGGGCAGGGTATGGCGGGGACAGCTCATTTCTGCTCCATGGCTCCATGCCTCAGACTGTAGGACCCACTGCCAGGATGTGTTCACTCAGGTTGGTGAATCGGTGCAGGGTCAACTGGGGCTGAGCATGGGGCCTCAGTTCTCCTCCACATGGCCTCTTCTTCTGGCTGTGTTGGGCTTCTCAAGATTGGAAGCTGAGTTTGGAGAAGGAGCATCCCAAGAGCCAGAATTCTGAGAGTACAAGCCCTGCTATGTAAGTGCTACCCAGTTTCTATTTGCATCACTCTTGCTAATGTCTCATTGGCCAAAACAAGTCACATGGCTAAGTCCAGAATCACTGTGAGCAGAGACCACACAAGGGTGTGAATCCTGAGAGGGATGATCTATTGGGGACCACCAAAATAATAGTCTGCCAAAGAATGAGTCCCAGTCTCTCCGGTGACCAGACATATCCATGTAGGCCCAGATATGGCCATTTCACTGAGAGACAACAATAATGAGTATGTAGGGTAAGCTGCTGGGACAAAGAAACTCCAAAATACAGAGGCTTAAGCAGGATCGAATTTGATACATATATATACATCCAAGTATGTAGTCCACAGATGATGCAATGATTCCTTCATTCTTGCTGCTCTGCCTTCCTCAATGTGCAGCTTTCATCATATGGTCCAAAATGACTGTTCCAGCTCCTGCTATTACATCTGCATTCCAGCCAGTGGGAAAGAGAAAAATAAAAGGGAGCACTCCTTCCTTGCCATCCCATTGGCTAGGACCTAGTCACAAGCCACATCTAATGGCAAGGGAAGCAGGAAAACGTAGTCCCCAGTGGAGAGTGTTGTACCCAGCTAAAACTGAGAGAACAGATATAAAGGAACTTTGTGGTCTCAGCCACAGGAAACAAATGACCAGCCCCAGGACATTCTGTCTGTTGATCTTCTGAGTTAGGAGGGATCATATTCCTGACATCAGGAGCAGAGATTTTAAAACAACCTTGAACTATGGCTCTTGACATAGGAGAAGGGTCACCCATGGGTGACAGGTAGACTGGGCTCTGAACAATCAGAAGCCAGCCGACTTCCTAGGGAGCCAGCAGAGAGGAGCACTGGTTCCTACTGGTTCTATCAACTTCACTGCCTGTGGGCAGCCCCTGAGCATCTCCAAGGCGTGGCAGAGGAGGGTCCACTAAGACCACGCACAGTTCCCTAGAGGAGGCTGTGAACCATCTGCTACAGCCCAAAGCACTGGGCGTGTGCTGGCTCCCAGAGCCTGTGATGGAGCTCTGGACCACAGAGGCCAAGGTCATGGATAGGATCTCACAGGTAAACCTGAATCCCTGGCTTCAGAGAGCGCCTCTTGTACCACCAGCACCCTCAGCTATTCCATAGCTGGGAACATCTGGCAAGAGCGGGCAGCTCAGTGCAAAGCTATCTGGCTGCCGGTTAAAGGCTGACCTGATGGTTGTCAGCTCTCCCTTCCTGGAGGGGCTCCCCCTGCCTCCACACCACTGGCACCCTGCAAGGGTCTCTCACCAGGCCTGGCCCCTCCCTGTCGGTGTCAGCTGCTTAGTTTACTTTGTAGCATGCCCCCTCCTTGGCCTTACCCCCTTTGATTGAGGGCTCTGTGCTTCGGAGCTAAGTGATTTGTGGGCAATTTGTCCCCCAAAGGGTCTGGGGATAGAGGGCGGGAGAGGACCCTCAGCTTCTTATAAGAAAGATGGCACATTTCCACAAAGAGTGGTACAGATACAGGAGCTCTCTCTCTGGGAGCCTGGGGGCAAAAGTGCGGACACATTCAGTCCAGAATTGGGACGACACAAGAGCCAAGCAAACTGAGGATGTGTCCCGCAGTACAAGCAGCAAACCAGGGCTCTTGGGAACTCCTAGCAGTTGATTGATTCAGAAGAAGGCGCCAGACAGGAGAAGGCAAATGCAGAGATCCTCCTAGCTGGAGAGGTCCCTGCTCAAGATTGTCTAGTCCAAGTAGCACGCCAGGTTGGCAGGGAGAAGGCGGTTTCTCAGAAACACTGATTAGAAAGCCAGTCAAAGCCCCTCAGGCTTCAGGACAAAGGAGAAACCACTTAGGGAGAAATCATCCTTGCTCCACCCACAGCCCCTCTCAGCACACCGTTGTTCTGTGTGGCATTCACACCTGTTAAGATATAAAGCATATCCAAAATGGGTGGATGTGGACAACACACACAAAAGGAACATAAGGAAACATATTCAGCATTACAAATAATCCAAGAAAGGCAAATGCAATCAAGTTAGCATTTACACCAGTTATACAGTGTATAATTTTTGTTCAGTGTAACAGTGCGTTGTGTTAACCCTTGAACACACCATGGGTTTGAACTGTGCAGGCCCACTTATATGTGGAATATTTTTTCAATAAAAATTCAATAAATTTTAAAGTAAAATACAGTACTACACAATCCATGGTTGGTTGAGTCTTCAGATGCCAAGCCATGGATACAGAGGGCCAACTGTAAAGTTATACACGGATTTTCCACTGTGTGGAGGCTGGGTGCCCCTAACCCCCGCATTGTTCAAGGCTCAACTGCACTACTTTTAAATGTGTTTTAGCAAATTCCAATGCTGGGACATCAGGATGGTCTGTCCAACTGCCCTCATGGCCCAGCCTCCTCCTGTCTGAGCCCACCCCCATCACAGATGATTGGACCTTGACTCTAGGGTTCCAATCCATAGGCTGACCTGAGCCAATCAGATTCTCCCTCTTCAGAATTTGAACTCAGAGACTCAGAAATGATAGGCCATTAGTGGTGGATGTGGGGCCTCTGTGTTGCCAGGGGGACTGGGAGAGTGGTCCTGAGTATCTGTTTGCAGTGAGGCAAGCCAGTGAGGTGGGACCTGGCCCCACCAGTTACTGACTACATCTTTGAACAAGTTACTTAGTCTTTCCTTGTCTTGGTTTCTTTATCTGGAAAAAGGGGGTAATTATAATCCCTACCCCAGAAGGTGGTTGTGAAAATTAAGGTAATTGTCACAGGCAGTTGGTACAGTACCCGAGACAAAGTAAGTGCTAAGAACACGTGAGCAGTGAGTTATAAAGTGATTTGTCCTCAGAGCTGACAGCTCTGCTAGGTCAAAATAAAAAAAAACTCAAGAAAGAGAGAAAGATGGAGCTGGCAGAGCAGCGAAGCTGGCACAAGGCAGGCCCTTGGGAGCTGGAGGCATCTGTTTGAGCTCCCGTTGGCTCCCAGCTCTGGTTTCCCAGCAGCCTGACTCTACTTGGCTCCCAGTGTGGATGTATCCTTACATTAAACCTCCTTCATTTACTTTTGGAAAGCAGTTTGGCAGGCCACATCAAATGGCACAAAAACAGTCTTGCCCACTGACCTGGGCACTTATCTTACAGAAATAATTAATGAGAAGGAAAAAGCCACATGCACAAGGTTGTCCAAGGCAGCTTTATTTATAATAATGGAAAGCTGGAAGCCATCAAATGCTCAGAGATCAGGGAATAGAAAAGTCCCTTGGATGGAATATTATGCAGCCATTAAGAATGACTAATATGAAGACCATGAGGCAACATAAACTGTTTATGGAAGAATAAGTGAAAGAGAACAGAACACAAAATTGTAGGAGACTCATTACTTTGGGTAAAAAAAAAAAATTGTGTATGTGTGTGGACAGGGCTGGCTGAGGTTGCCGAAAATGACAAAAACAAGCTTATTCTTGGGCTATCTGGGGGAAGGGCCCTCTGGGGGAAGGAGTCTCCTTCCCAGTCACCCCCAAGGCACCCCAGCCTGGGAAGAAGAAGGATAAATGCCCTTCAAACCCCTCTCACGCCTTCTCTGGGGAGAGGATGCTCGGGGCTCGGGCTGCTGGTATTTTTAGCCAGGCCTCTTGCAGTCCAGTGTTCCAGGGTAAAAATAGCTGGGGTGGAGGGCACAGCACTAACTTCACTGCTTTCTGCGCACCCCCCTCCCCTGGACCAGGCACCTCCTGGTCTTGGAGTCACGGTTTTCCACTGCTTCACTCTGGCTCCATCCCATCTCTTAAGGCTTCTCAGCAGCCAGGGAGGAATGTTCTGGTCTGGTACATCTTGGAGTCTTGGAGGTCATAGAGGCTAAGTGTTCCATTTTGTGGATAAAGAAACTGAGCCTGAGATAGAAGGGACATGCCAGGAAGTAGTTGGCCAAAGTAGTCCCATCCTCACCTATACTCACCCTTTTCTGCCCACCACCCTCTCCCCCACCGCTGTCACTTACAAGAGGGAAGAAGAGCCATGTGGTAGCCACAGGGCTTCAGTCAGGGGAAGGGGGTACTGGAATTGGTGTCATGAGATATGCATTTGACTCCTGGCTCTACTGTTTGTTAGCTGTGGGATTGGAGGTAGGTCACTCTCCACTCCAGATTGCAGTTTCTGTGTCTGTAAAATGAATGAGTTGGATAAGACCAGCTCGACCAGCTTTTGGATTGATGAGTTGCATCCTCCATCCCAGGCTGGAGGCCAGACTTGCCAGTTGTTTCCACCTTTACCTACCATCTTCCTAGGAACTGCCGGGTGCTGTCAAGTCTTAGCTCCCAGGTGGATGGCACACCTCAATGATTATCTGTGGCCATCACTGCCTCTCAGGTGAGCTTCCCCCAGCTCCAAGCACACATTTGAGGTCCCTCCATAGGTTGGGGTAACTCCTTAAGGAATGAACACTCATTGTAACAGCTGAAACCAAAGCTAATTAGGGAGGTAAATCCTACAAGTGCAATTTGAAGCAAAATACATGAGACTTGAAGATAGTCAGCTGCTAGAAGCCTGGAACTCCTCTCCACTCCCCCAAAGCATAAAGAGTGATCCTGGCAAGAACGTACCTGAATGTACCCACCACAGCAGAGACTATCCCAGTGTGATGTGCCTTCCACTTGGCCCACAATTCTGCTCCCATGCTGGACCTCACCCTGCCAATAGCACACATCACGCCCCACTTGGACCTGTGATTTCAGTCCACAGATCTTATCCCCCGACTAGCTTGGAAGTTCCCACACATCGCCCGGCTCACAGCTCATATGGGAAGGGCTTAAAGTGAACAGCCCCGAGTGAGAAATCACAATGCTTGGAGCCAGGAGACAAGCTGAGCCTAAAGGACTGGGCTGGCAAACAAGTCACATCACCCCAGGCCCAGCCTGCTGGTTCTTCTGGGGCATGTGTGTTATTGTGTATATGTGAATGTGCGTGCCTGCAGGCCTCTGTATGTATGTGTCTGGAGCCCGTGTGTGCCACAGAAGAGTCCTATGACTCCTCTAAGAGTCCCGCGCCTGGGGGCCCAAACCCTCAGGAGTCTGTGATGATAGGATGGGTCCTGAGCTCTTTTCAATATTTCAAACATTAACCTGGAAATTCTACCTGGTTTCCTTAGATAGTTGCAACCTCTAAATCAAATGTCAAATCTCTGCCCTTAGGTGGCACTTTATTGGTTCGGTAACACTGGAAACTCTGATTATCTCAGGAACAGGCCTCCCTCATTAATAAAATGGGGAAATGGATCAGTGCATGTTTCGTAGACAAAACACAGAACCCAGGCAGGGATGCTAATTCTGAAATCCTAGGGCTGAGAAGCCCGAGATCAAGGATTCTGAGTCAGGACTTGGAGATCTTGAGAGCCAAGGTGGCTGGAGAGAGGTCTATACATTGCGGTGAGTCCTCAGACCACACATGAGATACTCTTCATCGTCTCAAAGGAGGGTAGAGGCCTATGTGGCCTGTGAGAAGCTCCTGTGGGACCAACCTTTCCTTGTCTCTTGCTGCTCCCTTATCCTGGTGGCCAAAGGCAGAGCCGAGCACTCAGCCTGGCATGCAAAGGAGGGAGAGAGATGGACAGGGGGTCCTTATCCAGCCTATCCTCTGCTCGTGTCACCTGTGGGCAGGACAGTGGCCTATCCTCTGGGCAGGGCCACGAGGGCACATCTGGGATCCCTATGGCACTGAGTCACCTGGCAGGCCCCCCAACACAGCCCTGGGGCTCCTAAGCCCTCTCTGAAAGCCAGGTGTCCCCCAAATATGTGTCTACCACGTGGAGGTCAGAAGGATGGTCCAGTCATTGTGGTGTGGAAGAAAGAGCCTGGAAACTTAGGTTTTAACTTGGACCCTATCTCTATTAAGCTTTGTTTCCATTGTCCTCAGCCTCGGTTTCCCTGTCTATAAAATGGGAATTGCATACAGACTCTGGGTTTCTTACTAGTCCCTCTTGCTAACTGACCTTGGGCGAGTTACTCAACCTCTTTGAACCTCAGTTTCTTTGCCTGTAAAATGGGGATGCTAATCCACACCCTGCCTTCCTCGCTGGTCTGGGTGAGAATCAAATAGTATAGCATCTGCTGAAATGCTTTGAAAATCAAAGGCTCCTCTGATTTTCAGGAGGAGGACCACAGGGCAGTGTTATTATGACCAATGACATCCAGTGCACCCCACCTGGGCCAGGCCCTGGGGCCACAAGGGAAAGCAGAGATGTGGCCCTGTCCTTAGCCACCCTCTGACTTGTTGGGGAAATGGAAATGACCAGTGCCCATTCTGACGTGGAGGGTGAGCAAGGTACCTAAGAGCTGAAGGGGTTCCGTGGCTGGAAGGGACCCCTAGGGGCCTGGAGCTAATCTAGGAGGCTTCCTGGAGGAGGTGAGTCACCTCAAGTAAATGAAGGCTTTTAAAGTAAGCCCTTGGGGGCTTACTTTAAGGGCTAAGTAAGCCCTCTTACTTATAGAGGGCGTGCTCTGCTGGCCCACACCAAACCCCTTAAAGCCCCTTTACTGGGTTTTTTAGTTACAACACATCATCTTATTTGATCTTGAAAACAGCCCCATTAGTCAGTTATTATCTATGCCCACCAACAAAGAGGTCCCCCAGCCAAGAAGGCACAGAGGTGGGCCAAGGGTGACCCCAGATATCTGCTGCCCTCCCCGTTTCTCTCCCCATCCCTACCCCTGCTCCTCCACCTGCATGAAACACAAATGCAGATGGGCCCTTTAGTGCCTCCAGGGATCAAGAGAAAGACTTGCTGCTTGAAAGCCAACGGGCCTGGGCTGCACAAAAGGCCTTTCCTGCTTCTCTTCTCCAGCTTGGGCACGCAGCCCCTCCCGTTGGCCACGGGCGCCCGCACCTGATGGGCTGGAGTAGGGGGCGGGGGGGGGAACACCGGGGCGAACACTTCCCACAACATGCAGTAGGGCCAGCGCCTTATGCTCCCTTGGAGTACATTTTCTCACCTTTGTTGGGTGATTTGTCTGTGGAACTGTTGTCCCTGCCGGGCCAGGCACTGTCACATCTCAGAATAATGGGAGAGGGAGAAAGACAACCAGAGGCACAGACTGACAGAGGGACAGACGTTTCAGGAGATGGAGAAGCATTCAGAGACAGAGAGAAGGAAGAGAGACAGGGGGACAGAGCGGGAGAGGAAACATGGACAGCGGAAACCTACCAGACACACAAAGGAGACACAGAGGGAGAAGATACAGGGATGGCAGGAAGAGGGGCGAGAGGAACAGGGCAGAGACAGAAGGCGAAGACATTGATGAGTCAAAAATAAAGCAGAGATGGAGTTTTGAAAAGATAGGCCAAAAAATGTAGAGCAAGGTGGTAAAAAGAGGAAACAACGGTAGTGATGTAGGGATGGGCTGGCAAACCAGGAGAGGGCGTCCCTAAGCTCGGGGCAGGGCCCTGAGCACCCTCACATCATCACTGACCGGGGTTCCTCCAGACCTGACCCCCACTCTGAGCTCCTCACTCCCCACGCCACGAGGTTACCTCCTACCCTCCGGGCCCCACAGCTCCCCGCCCAGAGGACTCCCAGGCAGCCTCTGGGACCAGGTGGCTGGAAGGGCAGTGAGAGGGGCCTGAAAGCGAGCAGACCTGGAGCAGCAAGGGTGGGGGCACCTGGTCAGGAGTCCCCGCCGAACTGCCTCCCCACCAGGGAATCAAGTCTCGCAGGCCCAGCCCAATGCCGAGAGCCCTGGGCTAGGAGCTGGAGGGCAGTTTGGGCCAGAAAGCTGGTAATTCCAGGGCAGGATCTTGCCCCTTCCCTCTTAACAGGCCTGGAAGCGTCAGAACCAATCTCTGTAGCTGACCTTGACCTACGCCTGGCCTGGCCCTTCACCCTTTCTGGAGGGCAACGACCTAGGCTTTCTGAAGCCAGACCTCTGGGTCCTCCATTCCCGCCCTGTCACTGACCGGCTGGGTGACCTTGAACCCATCACTTCTCCCCTCTGAGCCTCATTGTCCTTATCTGTGAAATGGGAGATAATCACAGTGCCTGCCTCGTGGGATGACTCTGAGGATTAGATACGACAAGGGTGACGTGTGCTCAGCAGAGCGCCTGGCACGGACCACTGTGCCGTCGAGGGGGTCCCTGGGGTGCTTCTGCCAGTGGCAGCAGCCGTGGCCAGGCTGATGGTGTGGGTAGGGATTCTGGCCCTGCCTGACTCCTAGGGACTTCCTGAGGTTTATAAGAGCCAAGAGGTGGGAAAGGTGTCCCCGCCAAATGGCCGGGCTCCATGCTTGTTTCTGTGCGCAGGCCCCGTGCACCCACCAGGCACAATGTTTGGTTTCATGTTAAAGTCAGAAGGAAAAAAAATTATCTTTTAAGTCAAAGAAGAGGTTTTCATATGTAATACAAATGGATTTGTCTTTATTCCAGCGAAGTTTATGGAAGAAGGCCTCAAACAGGCAAAGTGCCCATGGCACACAAAAGTCACAGCTTGGTCCTGCCAGCCAGCGAAGGGAAGGACAAGCACACTTTTTGTGGCCCCAGTGGACAACCCTGACCAGAGCGGGTAGAGCTGGGCCAAAGCCATTAATACCCCTAAGCTGAGGGAAAAGCACATTCTCTGCCCTCGGGGAGACACAGCCCCGTCCTCAGGGAGCCCCCATCTGAGGGGAGACGCGGCCCCATCCTCAGGGAGCCCCGGTCTGTGGAGAGACGCGGTCCCGTCCTCAGGGAGCCCCCGTGGGAGGGGATATAGGGTCCTGTCCACAGGGAGCCCCTGTCTGAGGGGAGACGCGGCCCCGTCCTCAGGGAGCCCCCATCTGTGGGGAGACGCGGCCCCATCTCAGGTTTCCCCGGTCTGAGGGGAGACGCGGCCCCGTCCTCAGGGAACCCCCGTCTGAGGGGCGACGCAGCCCTGCCCTCAGGGAGCTCCCAGTCTCACAGCAGAGACAAAATACAAAAATTTAAAACAGCAAGCAAAATCTCCAAGACTGTCCCCTAATTAGTTGTATGGCCATGAGAGAAATCTGAAGAGAGCTCCCAGGTGGCTGGAGGAGGGTGGTCATCCCAGCAGAGGTGAAGGCCGTGGGCTAAGGCGCGCAGAGACGTGGAGGATGGGCAGCAGGGAAGGGAGGTGCCGGCACTGCTGTCAGGAGGGCAAGCCGAACGGAGCGGGGAGGATTGTGGGTCTGGGTACAGAGGGCTCTCAATGTCCAGCCAAGCCCCTCCACACCGTGCCCACACCTGGGGGCTCCACAGACCATGGCTGTCCCTGAGGCATCTGTGTCCAGAACTGCAGAGAGACACAGGAGTCACCCTGGTGCGGTCAGGTAACCGCACACCCAAGGTGCCCCCCCAGGCAGGCGCCCAACAGAATTAAATTACCATATTGGAAATAGCAAAGTAAACACCAATAGGTAAAGTGCAAATTAAAGCCGTTCCTCCCAGATACCTTATTTATAGACCTGAGCTCAGTGGACGCGCCCTCCTGGGCAGGAGCCACAGGGGCAGAACAGGGCACCTGCCCGGTGCCAGCCCATTCCCCGGACTCTGGGCTTTGCTCTGGCAGGGGTTGTGGCAGGACCCACCTGAGGCCCGGCCACCCCCAGCATCTGGCCTCCCAGAGGGGTGAGGAGGGGCCACCCATGTGCCTGAGCTTCAACAGCTTGAGGGCCTTGGGGCCAGTGAAGGCTTGCTTGGTAGGAGGGAAGCAGTGGGAGTGGGGGCCAGATGAGGGGTACAGGGTTTGTGGGACCAGTGTTGGGGGTTGAGGTACCGCAATGGTAACAAGAGCTAACACTCACGTAGCGGTTACAGTTCTAAGTGCTTCCAAGCCTTAGCTCACTTCATCCTCACAAGAGGCCTATGTTCCTCCCCTTTTTACAGATGGGGACACTGACGCACAGAACGGTACACCACAGCTAAGTGTCCTGTCCGGGATTTGAACCCCACAGTCTGTGCTCTTAATCACCACACTCTGCCACCGCTCCAGGGCCACTCCAGCCAATGTAGAAAACTGGCTCAGCGGCCTTATGTGTGCCTCCTACCTGGCACTTTCTTGGTCTCCAGTGTTTTCCCACCAACATACGTGCCAGCCTTCACGTAGGAAAGCGCCCAGCTCCACGCCTTGCCCAGCGGCAGCAGGTGGACCAGCTCAGTTAGGCCCTCCCAGGGCTGGGGACACGGAGATGCCCACACGCTAACTGGCTCACAGTTGCCCCCAGGGCTGATCCCCCTCATCCCTGAGGGCTGCAGGCTGAGGCATGGGACAGAACGCACCTCCCTGTGATGCCAGCCGGTCGGGGTAGAGCCTGACCTTGGCCTTGCTGGCATGGTGCTCTAAGCCATGGAGCGTGAGGCCACGGCTGGTTAGCCACAGGTTTATTAGCGGAAGGAAGATGCCGGGCCAGGGCCAGGAAACCACACTTTGCCCAATTTGCTCATCCCACCAGACCTGGGAAGGCTGTCACCATCTTGGCGGCGGGGAGCCAGGAACAGAAGCTGTGGGCTTGGCAAGAGGGTGGACAGGAAGGAGAAACGGCCACATTTTGTAAAGGGAAAAGGCTCGCCAAAGCCTCATGCTCTCAGCCAATCGGCTGCACATCCGAGAGCTGTTTCTACTTGAAAGCCAAGGGACACCACCAGACTGACCCTTTGCAAATATCCCTGCCGCCAGGCAAACAGCACCTGCTAAAAATAGCCCCTGTCCTGAGTGGGCTGGCTGGAGGCACTGGCCAAGGGGCAGGCAGGCCCCGAGGATGGGCTCAGCCTGGCTCCTGCTGGGTGCACACCTGTCAGGGCCCTCACCTTCCCTTGTTGGGACTGGCCAGTGGAGCTCCTTGTCTCTTTGGTGAGGGGTAGGGGGAGGACTCTAGTGGTTAAAGATCAAGAGGCAGCCAGTGCGCTGGAAAGAGCCCTAAGAGGGCCTGGGTTCTGCCATCCCCAGTTGTGTGACCCTGGAGAGGTCACTTCTCCCATTTAGGGCTCAGTTTCTACATCTGCGCGGAGGCGACAGCCATCCTGCCTAGTCAGAGAACAGGAGCCGGGTGAAGGAGGCAGGGTTGCCGTCCTGCACCAGACCCTACAGGGATAAGAATACTGACTTTGAGAGCTTTCTGTGTGCCCGGCCTGGTGCTACGCACTTTACCTGTGTCAATTCCTTTAACCCTCCTGATAACCCTAGGATGCAGGTATTAGCTCTAGCTCCATTTTACAGGTGAGGAAACTGAGAACAAAGAAGTTAGGGCACTAGCCCAAGGTCACATCTAACGAGGACCCAAAGTGGGACTTGAACCCAGGCAGTCTGGCTCCAGAGCCTGGGTTTTCACCACGGCAGACACCAGGTGAGGCATGTGTCATTGTAAGGGTGGAAATGGAATGGGGTGTGTGTATCAGCCCCATGCCCCCAAGAACCCACCTCTCCTCAAAGAGACCTTCTAGAAGCCAGAGGCCAGGATGAAGAGGCGGGAGACCCTCACATCCCTTCCATCTCTGCTCCTCCCTCAGGGGGCCAGATGGAGCTGGGAAAGCCACTGCCGAGCCGGCAGGGTAACCGGCGTGTGAAACGTGCCCCGGTCAGAGTGCCCGGGTTGGGTGGGGGAGCGGGCTGCCATCCATGTGGTCCCTAGCCCACGCACTGTCTGGCTGCCCAGGGGGTGGGATGGGGGGCCCATAAATAGCAGGCCTCTCACTGGTGTTGGGAATAGAAACCCAATCCAAACAGTGTGGTGAGTCGGGGCTTTCCATAGTGGCCACAACCCCCAGGGGCCTGGAGGCAGCTGTGAGGGCCCCCTTCTCCTCTCGTGTTTCCTAAGGGATCAGGTCATCTTGGGAAGAAAGCCTAGCTGGCCCCAATCCTGGAATCCTTCATAGCTCAGGGAGGAACACTAAGTGGTGACAGGGACACACAGGTAATATTTATTGAGCACCTGCTAGGTGCCCAGCACTGTTTGAAGTGCTTTACATGGAGTATCCCAGTTAACTTCACCTCAGTCCTATGAAATAGGCTGATGATTCTACCCATTTTACAGAGGAGGAAACTGAGGCACAGAGGAGCAAAGTCACATGACTGAGGTCACACAGTTAGAAAGTGGTGGAGGCACAGTGTGTCTTCTACTCCTGGGCCTGGGGGCACAAACCAGTCACACTGGGTCCTATTCTTGAGGTCCTCTTGGTCTGGGGGGCCCAACATCCAAGGAAAAGACAGTAGTGGCTCAAGGTGTGTGCACTGCAGGCCTACCAGACAGGGCTGGGCCTTCTGAAGTTCCTGGGCTAGTCAGCCCTGTGAAACTTGAACACATCCTCCGGCAGAGCAGAGCTTGATGCGCAAGGGGGCCGGGAGGTCCCCAGCAGGGCTGACTGGCTGAGTGCCAGCCCAGGCTTGAAGGTGAGACCCGTGTTCCTGGGCCCACTCCATTCTGCAGGGAGGAGTGGAGGAAGTGTGGGGGGATTCCCCAGGGCCACTGAGAGGGGTACAAGGGATCTTAAGGAGATAGGTCCTGAGGGTCCCACCCATTTGCCACCCACTCAGAGGCCCTTCCAGGATTCTGAGGCCCAAGGAGGGAGTTCATGGTCTACTGTTAATGCCCTTTCGAGATTTGCTCAGGCTCAGATACCGCCTCCTGCCACAGGGACCCCACCAGTCTTGGGACTCTGTGTGTTTTCTTGTTCCCAGTGACTGTCCTTCCCCAGGGTCCCTCCTCAGGACACTCATGATGCCGATTTGCCGGCCTGGTGGAGGACTTCATTTCTCTTCTCCTTCCAGGATTCGTTGCCAGCAGTCAGCAAAGACATGGAGAAATCTGGAGAGAAGCCTAACATCTAGGAGTTCTTGGAATGAGGAAGTCTGTGCCCACGTGGGGCAGGGGCAGGTGGCAGCTTGTGGCCTGGATTCTGAAGCACAGGAGAAGGTTGCCCACCTCTCCACTTGGGAGACAGAGGTGGGCTGGGGGGAATCAGACCCCTGCCATGGCTCCAAGGTGCTCCCGGGAGAGGGACCTTGGGCAGGTAACCAGGCATTTTGGCGCAGGGGGTCAGCAGCTGGGGGTCGGGGAGGGGGCAGGAGAGGGAAGCTTTCTCAGAATGGGGCTGGAGGAAGAAGACACAGGCTGGCATGTGTCCTTCAACTCAAGTTCCTGGCTTGCTCTCCATCCTCCGTACAGCTGGCTTTCCACCCTGCTGCCCTAAGGAATTGCCTCTCTCGCCCAAGGGAGTAAGTAGGGTGGGATGGGGTTGCCTCTAGGGGCTCCCTCTCCTGCTCCCACATTCTCTGGGTCCTGCCTCAGCAGCCCAGCCCTTCCTGCTTCAGCTTCATCTTATATGGCCTCCTGGGTCAGGTTGGGCCAGTAGTGGCACAGAGAGCTGGAAATGGGGTCCCTCTCCCCATAGAAGATGCTTGGTAGGTATTATTTTGAGGGAACAAGTGTTGAGAGGATGCAGAAGACCCTTTGGAGGAAATGCTAGGCGAGGAATTCAGAGTCTGCAGAGCTGCTCTGAACTTGGACTTGAATCCAAGGCTGGGAGAGAAAGGGCAGTGTTTCCCTCAGACCTCAGAGTCAAGAGGAAGGAAGTGGGAGGACTTCCCTGGTGGTCCAGTGGTTAAGACTCCGGGGCGCGGGTTGGATCCCCGGTCGGAGAACTAAGATCCTACATGCTGCGTTGTGCGGCCAAAAAGGTTTTTTTAATTTGAAAAAAGAGGAAGGAAGTGGGGTACAGCTGGCTAAGGACAGCAGCCCAGAGAAGGCTGCCGTGCAGAGCCCAAGGCAGACTGCTCGAGGCCATGCCGCGTGAACTGGGCACAGGAAGCGGGTGCTTGGGGGCAAACTCGCTGTTCTCTGTTCCCTCTGGCTGTGAGAAAAAGAAAGCTGCTCAGAACCACAGACCCCAGGGCTTAGCAGACCGTGGCATCCACCCTCCCCCAACCTCAGGGTACCTGATGTTTAGAGCTTTTGAGTTCTGGTCTTGGTGCCATTCAGTCATTCTGCATGCATTTATCAAGTATCGATTGCACTGATCGAGGACCTGATCCAGCAGTGAACCAAAGGCAAAATCACTGCCATCGTGGAGCTTACATTTCAGTGAAGGGAGACAGGCAATGCACAAATCAATATAGAAGAGCTACCAAAAATAATAATGATAAGGCAGAGTAAAGGGAATAGAGAAAGCTGGGGGGGTCAGGAGGTGACACTGGGGCAGAGACCTGAAGCAAGTGAGAGGGAGCCATACAGCGGCTGGCGAAGAGCCTACCAGGCAGAGGGAGCAGCCCGTGCAAGGGCCCTGAGGCTGGAGTTTGTGTGGCCATTTGAAAAACAGCAGAGGCAGCTGGTGGGGCTGGAGTGGGGCCAGTGAAGCGAGGTGGTAGGAGAGAAGTTTGGGGGCACTAGGAAGTCAGATCAGGCAAAGGCGTGGTGGCCTATGTGAGGCCTCGGGCTTTTACCCTGGGTGAGAGGGAGCCACTGCAGGGTCTGAAGGGAGGACAGCTGTGGGCTGTGTCCACCAGACTCGCTCCGCTGCCATGCTGGAAATAGTCTGAGGGGGCAAGGGAGGAACAGGGAGATCAGACAGGAACTGTATGATTCGGGGTCTGAAACTTTGCCTCTCCGACCTGGGAGCAGAAACCTCTCGGAGTTGTGGCGAGCTTTGAATAAAATTGCTCCTATAAAGGGTTCCACCTGAAATGCAGTGCTGACTCACCACATCGTGGGTGATAATAGGTTATGCTTGTTATCCTTCATGTGGGGTCCCCCAAGAATCACCCCCAATAGGTGGCCTTCCTGCCTCTCCTTGAATCCCCCTGGCATGGGAGCTTTCCAGGAGGGTCTAGGCTTTTCACAGGAGACAGGTATGCAGGGCCTGCAATGTTCTCCAACATTCCCTCTGATACCCGGGCAGGCAGTACCCCCAGGAGAACACTAATAGGCCATGGCTTGGGTAGCTGCTGCCAGGCCCGTCAGAGATGACCTGGGCTGTGGGGCTCAGGGCTACCCAGGGCCGGACTGCCCATGTGAGTGGGATGGATGGCAGAGCCAGGGAGAGGGCAGGAAAGAGGTGGCAGATGTGTCTAGGAGGGATTGGGGGGATGCATGTCGTTGTCACAGTGTCACAGCTTCTCCCTCCTTCCTGACACCAGTGCCCTGGGGCAGATCCAGGGCAGCCTGCACTGGCTGGCAGGGCTCCTTGTCTCCCACGGTGCTCAGGCAGCCAAGCGGGCAGGCTCTTCTCACTGGTTCCTTGAGCATGGCTGGAGCCACTGTCCTACACAAATATATGACGCTCTGAGCCTGGCTGGGACCTCGCAGACACCTGGGGTAACCCTGGCCTTGGACCAGAAGCAGCCTGTGGCTGGTGAGGCAGAAAGGCTGGGACTACCATTGATCAAGAGCCTGCCGTGGAAAGGCCCTGCTCATTTGCTAGTCACAGTAGCTCTCCCTGGAGGACACTGTTGGTGCCACCCTCATATCCTCCAGGTTCCCCCAGATCTCTTTATGGGGCCTGGGCACCTCCTCTGCCTTCTGTGGCCCTCCCCTTTGGGCACACTTCCCTGGGTGACGGCCCCAGGCTACAGGACCTGCCTTGCCTGAAGAGCCAGAAGTACCTGGAAGTTTACACCCCCAAAGTGGCCCTTAGCCAATGACTAGGGAGCAGGAGAGTGAGATCCCAGCTCCCTTACCTCTGATGGGGACAACCTTGAGAGCCCCGCTGTGGGACAGGCTGAAAGCACGCTCTGCACCCCTGTTGGCCTCTTCCTCTCCTGTCCAGCTACACTCAGTCTCTCGTCAGTGTCCCTGGGGAGCTCCGCCTTAGGAAGTCACTTAGCTGTGATTCCCCATCTCAGCATCTGCTTCTGGGGAACTGGACCTGAGACATCTTCTAAGGTGACGGTAGTGGTTGTAGCAGTGACAGCTAACGTTTTTTAGTGCCTGCTGTGGGCAAAGTATTGTCTTAAGTGCTTCACCATAGGAACCTCACAGCAACCAATGAAGTAGTTACTCCCATTATCCCCACTTCACAGATGAGGAAACCAAGGTACAGGTAGAGTAAGTCAGTTGCCACAGAGATACTGTTGTTATCCTCATACAGATAAGTGACAGAGTCAGGATTCTTATTTGATACCACTTCTGGTACGTCATGGACACACACAGGCACTCATACACACACACATGCGCACACACACACACACATACACACACACACTTTTTTTTTTGCAGCCATGATTTTTCCCTATGGGTTCAACAGGGGCAACCTCGGGGCTGTTTCTTGTCCAATCCCTCTCTCACATTCAAGGGGGCAGGACAAAAGAGGCCCATCGAGTGAGGGCAGCCCTTGGGCCTCCAGATGTGTGGTCATTGCTTGGCTCATCCCACACTCATAAAAAGTCCCCTGATTAAATAATGAATTACCTCAGGCCTAAAGGTGGGGCCACAAACCAATTAGGCTCCACAGAGCCAGATTTTTGGTGGAGAAAACCAAATATGCACATACATATGCATATTAAATTGAATCAACAAAAAATACCGTTCCCAGTAACTTTTGAACAAACAAAATCATAATCAAATCCAGAACCATGAGCTCTAGGTCCCCCACCTTAGGCCACTCATTTTGCCAGAAGCTACAGGGACCCCCAGACAGGCAGGATGGAGACCCCAGCCTCTAAAAGTACAGACTACCTGGGCTGGGGTCTTGAGGAGGCCTGGGGAGCATCTTGACCATCAGGACCCAGGAGAAGGGAGTGTCCAGCAAAGGCAGTCAACTCAAAAGGCATTTTCCATTCTCAACTGAACAGCCAAGCGCTCTGTGTGTGCCAGCTCAGCCCCACCCTCTCCTGGGCCCCCACCCCAGCTCAGCCGGTCACTCAGGCCACAGATGCAACCAAGGAGGTCTTCCGTCACCTCATGCACACCAGGCCCGAGCCCTTTCAGGTCCAGAATCAGAAAGGAGAACCCAGCCATGCCCACCATTCTGGGAGAGGTTGTTGCTCCATGTCTGGATCCCTGATGCTGCTTCCTGACGGCTCTCAAAAGGGGCTTTCCCTGTGCACGCGGGCGGCCCTCCTTGTCCGGTGGAGGACGTCAATGTACCCTTTGTAACAAAACCCTTTCAGAAGCGAAGCTATTCAGACAGGGCGGCAAACTTTGGAACGATTCATTACCAGGCTGGGCAGCCACTGCCGGCCGACTCCCTCCCCTCCTGTTTCCGTTCCTCCCTGGGGTGGGGAGCCAGCCTCGGTGGGAGCCCACACTCCTCCTCTCATGGCTTTCTGCGGGGGTGAGACTCAAGCAGGGCAAGACTGAAAGGCCTCATGGCCTCTAGTGATGTCCTAGCCACGTAACGTCCTCTGAGCAGCGTGCCAGCCACGGCACCAGGCAGAGAGGCTGGTGGGTACCCGCTGTCCAGAGAGGGGCAGCTCCGTTTCCTCGGGGCTCCAGATGATTTCAAGGGTCCTGCTCCCCGTCACTCTGATCCCCCTTCCTAGGGCAGTCAGCAGAGAAGAGGGACCCTGTGCCCAGCACAGTGCCAGGCAGACAGTGGATATCGACAGATGTTACTGAATAAATGGTCAGGTTGCCACTTCCCACTTATGACACCAGCCCCTCAGGAGAGCGATTCCGGCCAGAGCCTCCAGGACTGGGGAAACCACTTGTGCTCCTGGCCCCAGCGCAAAGCCCTCCCTCCCTTCCTGACATGCCCTCCCCCCCTGCCCTGGCCTGTGACTGCTCTGGCTCCACCGTCCTCCCTCCCCCACCTGTTCTTTCCTCCTCATTTCCCTTTCTCACTCCCCATTCCTCGGTCTCTTCTCCCCCTATCCCTTCCGCAGACATCTTTGGCACTCCTACGCTGTGCTGGCCTGTGGGAACAGGATGAACGGGCCATGGTCCCTGCCCCAGGAAAGCAAGTGGCGGCAGTCACCATATGCTGAAGTTTAAGGGCCGGGTGGAGGCGTATGTCAGAGGCTCCGGAGTCCCCATCCTGCCTACAAAGGGGAGAAGGCTTCCCAGAAAAAGGCCATTGAAATGAGTCTTGAAAAATGTGTGCTTATGAGATGGAGAAGGTGAGGGTGGGGGAGGGTATTGCTTCTAGAAGGAACAGCTCTGCAAAGGCCCGGAGACAAGACAGAGCACGGCATGGGTGGGGAGGGGACTCGGGGATCCAGTGTGGTGGAAGTGGAGTCACTCCAGGGTCTTCACCTCTTCCCACCCATGACCCACCCCTCTTTCCTTTTGCCCTGACCTGTAGCAGAATAGCTCTCAAGTCAAGGTCAGTAGGAGGGCATGGGATGGGGGCATCTGGAGTCGGTACCTGGCTCCACCACCTATAGAGGGTGCTGCCAGTCTCTCTGCCCAGACTCCCCATCCCTTCTCCAGCAGCACCTGGTGGGAGCAGCTGAGCACTCCTGCTACCTGTAGTTCTGGCAGGACTGCTGACTGTTGTCCCCGTGCTCCTGGCTACAGGGAAGGCCTGGGATCAGAGATGGCCTATCGTAGAATCCCATCCCCTTGGGCGGAATGACGGGCCCTGGGACGAGCATGTAATCCAAGACCTCTCCTGGATTTCACATACAGCCCCTAGGAAAGAGAGGTGCTCTGTACACCTCAGTAAAGGGCAGGAATAGGGTTGTGGTGAAAATTAAGGGAGATGACAATACACTGATATACAGTGTTTCATTCAAGGACTCCCTAAGTGCTTGGTGAATGTTACCTTTTGTTTCTATTTTCTTTTTCCTTCCCAGCCACACACTCCAGATTGCTCAGGCTAGTCACACCCCTCCTGGTACACAGGGGCACATTGGGACCTGGAGAGAGGCTGTGACTTGCTCCCTCACTAAGTCTCCTGACTCCAGGGCTGGTTCTCACCCCAGTCACTGCTCTGGGGTGAGAGGTGGCTTTCCCATAGTGATGGGTGTGTGTAACAGACTGGCTTTGCCACGGCCAAGCAGAGAGGCAGTGGTGCCTCAGCCTACCGTGGGGACAGTGGCGGAGTGCAGACCCGGTGCCTCCCAGCTCACAGCCTTCCCCATGTGTCTCCTCCCACCCCTGCTCGAAGCCCTGGCTTCTACGGGCTCCTTCTGTGTCCCTGCCCTGACATAGCCTGGCACAGGAGCCAGGCCTCTGGGGTCACTCTGCTCAAACCACCGCATGTTTCAGAGTAACCTCTGCTGTTCCCGTGGGAGTGGGACAACCAGGAAAAGGCCTCGAAAACCAACCTGGAAGGCTTTTCAAACAAAAGAGTGTGATTTCCTTCAGGGTAGGGAAGAAAAAGGGAAAAAATACCCCCCACGGTCCTCCTTGGCTCCAAGTGCCTCAGTCACCGTCTTGGGTGCATTTAGTGGTTTGGCAACTCTGGGTATATTTTAAAATCTGCTGTCCAGGCAGAGAGACAAAGGAGGCTGGTGTAGGGCCAGGGGAGACCTCAGAGGACAGGGGTATTCATCTTGTTAAAAATAGCCCACCCCGTTGCTATTTCTATAGAGCCTGGCAAACAGAGCTGTATGATTTTCCCTTTTTTCGGCCATGCTTTGCTTGGACCATCTGATAAAAATAGTAGATAACAAGCTCAAAAAAAGCTGGGCTATTTTTACATGTAAGCCCCACTTGGAGTGGGCCTGAAGTAGGGTGGCCAAAGAGCAGGGGGGTGGACGAGAAGGGGAGCAGCCTGGGTAGTTGGGTGGGGGCAGCGCCTGTGACCACAGAGGACCAGGGAAGGGAGGAGGGCAGAACTCAGCCCAGGGAGGAGACGCGGGAAGGGACAAGATGCTTCCTCCTGTGTCTACAGCTCAGGGTCAACAAACAGAAGTTGGGCCCTCTTGACCCACGGTGGACCTTGCAGTTTCCCAGGCCCTGTTGGCCCCAGCCCCGACATTCAGCCCTGTACCCACCACCATCCTCGACGTGCGGAGCCTGGGCTGGATAAGAAGCAGGCACTGGGCATACCTCTAGGTTGGACTGGCAGTGCCAGAGCTTATGGCAGGGAGAAGAGCCTTCTGGAGAGATACCTGAGGCCTGAGGTGGTGTGAAGAAACAGCAGGGTTTGCTTACACTGGGGGAGGCTCCGCGGCAGAGGGGGACTGGCCATTTTCAGGGAGTAGCTTGAAGACCCTATGCAGGTCAGCCTCCATGGCCAGAGGCAGAGGTCTGCTACCCTTTAAGCTAGAAATGAGGGCAGGCCCCCAGCTCACCCACCAACTTCCGGAGCAGAGGGTTATGGGGTGGTGTGGCCTGCAGGGCCACTGGATTAACTCTTCAAAACTTAAGCCCTTGGACGTAAGAGCCTGGAGACTCCCCATAGGCAGAAGTTGTTTCTCCCCATGAGACTCTCACTCATCCTAAGAAATGCTCTTTGTGGGAGGAATATTTTTAAGCCCAGGCCCTGGCACACAGCAGGCTTCAGTATTTTGAATAAACAGATAAGAGGGTGAGTCAATGCGAGGGTGCAGCAGGGGTAGACCAAGGCTTCAGGCTTCTAAGCCAGTATCTCCCAGGGAGGGCAAAGGTCAGCAGCTGCCCCCAGAGCCATCCCTTGTTTAGCATAGCCATCTCCTGTCCACAGCCAGAGGGTCAGTCCTGAAGGCACTGCAGCCACCAGCATCCACCCGAGAACTGAGTTAACTCCCTGGGTTTTTTCCCCCCAATCATTACCTCTGACAGTCATCTCTGAGGGTCACATCCTTGCCAGGGAGCACCGTGGGCTGTGAACTCCCTGCTGTCCCCTCCCCCTTCGTTGTCCTAGGTAACGTTGACTTTGCAGGAGTCGCTGGCAGCCCATGTGGCGGGATGCTGGGCCCATTGACTGGCGGGGCTGATTTCTCAGCTGAAACTTCAACGCAGGGAAAAGGCAAACAAATAAACAGGAAGCCGAAAGGCACCTCTGTCCAGGGGCATGGGACCCGAGACAGGCAATGGGAGGGCAGTGCCCAAATGAGCCCTAAGACACTTTCCCCCAGATCCAGCTGGCCCCTCAGATCTCCTTGGGTTTTCTGGGCTCAGTTAATTCCACCTTGAATATGTGGTTCCCAGAGCAATGGTTCCTCGGGGTTAATAATGACTAAGAGTTGGCACTGAGTGAGCACCAAACGTGTGCCAGGCACTGTGCTAGGTCTTGTGTAGACATCACCAAACCCCACCGGGTAAGTAGCTGAGTATTATTATCAACCGTGTTTTCCAGATAGAAAATAGAGGCTCAGAGAGGTTAAGTAATCTGCCCAGGTCACACAGCTAGAAAGTAGCAGAGCAGGGAATCTGACCACTTTCTCTCTATTACTCAGAAGGTCATTGCTACACCCTTTCTGAGCCACCATCATCTGCCACCCGGTCTGCTGTAGGGCCTCCTTGCTGGTCTTCTGCTTCTGCCCTCACTTGTCTCTTATAGTCAATTCTCTACACATCAGCCAGAGTGAGCCTGTTAAAGTATAAGTCAGATCACGGCCTTCCTCTGCTCAGCTCAGTCACGACTGTACTGTAACCAACAAGGCCCCACGTGATCTGCTTCCTTGCTACCTCCCTGAACTCAGTCCCTCCACTTGCCCCCTCACTCTACTCCAGCCATCCTGGCCTCATCATTGTTCCTTCAACACAAGCATACACCTGCCTCAGGGCCTTTGCACTTACTGCTCCTGCTGCCTAAAATGCTCTTCCCCATATATCCATATGATTCACTCCCTCATGTCTCTGCTCGTATGTCACCTTTTCAGAGAAAACTTACCTGCCTTTCCTACCTGCCTCCCGTCTCCTATCTACTCTCCACCCCCTTGCCTTGCCCTGCTTCATGTTTCTTTGAAGTAATTATGGCTACTGATGTATATGCATGTTTATCAGGGGTTTTCTTTCTTTTTTTTTTTTTTTATCTTCACCTACCAGAACGTGAGCTCCAGGAAGGAGGGGTTTTTATCTGTTTTGTTCATTGCTGTATCCACAGAGCCTAGAATGGTGCCTGGCACATACTAGGTGCTTAATAGTTGTTGAACAGATGAATTAAAGAATGAACGATCTAGAGCTGCAGTTTTTCTGTATTCTGCTGTTCCTACCTCTGTGCTTGCCCTCCTCAAATTCTCCTTGTGGGCACAAGCTATGGCAGCCCCTTCCTGCAGATTTAGGGACCCCTCAGGCTGAGGACTGACTGTAGTTCCTGTTTATTCTACTCTCTACTCCCATCCGCACCCAGCCCCCCTCCCTTAGCAGCACAGAGCCCTAAGCACATAGAGGGTGATTGAGAAAAGTCTATGGAAACTTAGGGCTTTGCATACCTGACTTATTCCCTCACTAAAAGCTGGCCAGCTGCTGAGGAGGGGAACAGAATCCATTCTAGTTGTTCTGGGTGATCATCCAGCAATGACCGGCTGGGCCCCACTCTGGCAGCACTGCTTTGGACTCAGACCTTGGTGCACAAGGTTGTGCTGCCTTGTCCACGTGCATGAAGGTCCACTGACCCAGAGTGGATGGTCAGGTAACCATACTCGTGGCAACACTGCCCTGTTCACCTGTTCAGGCCACCCTGTTCACCCCTGCCGGCACCCTCACGTGGCTGCACAGGCCCTTGCTCTTGCCTGCCGTGGCCTTGAGTTTGCTGCCTCCCCAGCTCCTCCTTGGGGGGGACAGGCCTGCTCTCTGCTCAGACTCTACTCCTGGGTCCTGGGCAAAGCACTTGGACCTTTGGGACCTTGGTTTCCTGGTCTGAGAGCAGGGGCAAGCTTCAGCTTCCCTTTAAGCAAACCTAGATTTATACAAAAGTTCCCTCAAGGAATTCTCTCTCTACTTTTACAGAGGGATTCACCACAGATCTCTTCAAATAACCAGTGACCTTATGACTTAGTATATAGGATGCAAGTTACAGAATAAACTTCTGATAGAGGCTGGTTCCTAGACCTCGTTGCTGGCCACCCCTGCTCCTGCCTTCCTGGTGGGTCTCTGGGGGACTGTGCGTAGAAGGCCAGTGTGTTAATAAAAGAACTTTGGCAGGTTCTTTGCGTGAAGTTGAGGTGACCTGGCCCCTCTCAGGCCACCTATCTGTACCTTGGGGGCTGAGGGGTTCTTTCTGGTTCCAGCGTGCTCTGGGCGTTGCTAGACATCTGAGGGTTGGGGTAAGTGGGGGTTGACAGTGCTGCGCCGAGGACAGTGTGGCTTAGGCGGAGGCGCTTCTCCTGGACCCTGGGAAAGGCATGCCTCCAGGAACCCTGGCTGTTCTCCTGGAACTCCCTAGACAGGGACGGATCAGGCTTCCAGACTGCGAAAAGGAAGGAGGTCTCTTGGTGTAAGTAAGGTCTGACATTTCGGAGGTGCCTCTTGGTTTCTTCATGTAGCAAGCATTTATAGAGTGCCACATGTGCCAGACATGGTACCAAGAGCTGGTAGAAAAACACAGACCCAGCCCTGCCTTGGAAGGGTTGCAGTCTGTGGAGAGGCAGACATTAGGCCCTGGAACAGGACTGGCCCTTGGTAAGAGGCCACGGGAGGCACACAGGGCAGCTGCCTCAAAGGGTTTTACAGACTTTGCTCCAGTCTGTGACGTTGGGGTTGCCATGCCCATTACAGATGAGGAAATGGAGGCCTGGAGAGATTGGTTTATAAATGGCAAAGAAAAAAAGATCCAAACTAGCTGTTCTGGCTCCAGGCTGATGTTCCTACCACTCCTTAAAGTTTTTCCTCTAGAGACATCCTTCCCCCTCACCTCTATGCTTAAACTTGAACTTGTATTTTTAGGAGGGGCAGTAGATTTCCTCTAGGACTTCCATTTTCTGACCTGGATCCTTTGTTCCAACAGAAGTGATCTGCAAGAAGATGAGTGGGAGTTAGAGGTTCAAACCTGGGAAGGAAAGCAGAGCCACTCTGATAAAGCAGTATAGGGTAGTGGTTTAGAGCAAGGAGTCTGGAGCCAGACCAAGTAGGTTTAGATCCCAGCTCTACTACTTATCACCTGTGTGGCACTGCTTTACCTGCACCTCAGTTTTCTTTTCTGTAAAATGGAGTGATGGGGCTTCCCTGGTGGCGCAGTGGTTGAGAGTCCGCCTGCCGATGCAGGGGACACGGGTTCGTGCCCCGATCCCGGAAGATCCCACATGCCGCGGAGCGGCTGGGCCCGCGAGCCATGGCCGCGGAGCCTGTGTGTCCGGAGCCTGTGCTCCGCAACGGGAGAGGCCACAGCAGTGAGAGGCCCGCGTACAGCAAAAAAAAATAAAAATAAAAAAAAAAAAATAAAATGGAGTGATAATGGTACCCGTCTCCTAGGGTTATGAGATAACACTTGAGTGACCTGATAAATGAAAGACGCCTAGAACAGTTCAGGGCACAAACAGAGTGTCAGACAAGCATTAACATTATTGAGAAGCAGGATTTCTAGCACCATGTCTGGCTCCTGGTGATACGGACCCAGAACTTTTGCATTAAAAGAACAGAGAGACAGAGAGAGAGATTATCATAAACACCTAATCATCCTTCAGAACCCTTTCAGACAGGACCCTTCCTCTAGGCCCCTGCTAGAGTGTTTGCTTTCCCTGCTTAGGGCTGTCACAGGAGTTTGCATCGCTCAAGCAAAAGTAGGGTAAGGAAAGAGAATTCATATATATGAGCGCCTATTATACATAGGTACTGCTAGGCCCTTTCTAGACTTTATTTCATGTATTCTCCACAATGACACTTAGAGGTGATATAATTATCCCCTTTTTAAAGGTGAAGAAATGGGGTTCAAAGAGGTAAGAGACTTAGTAAGCTAGAAATCAAACCCACTTAGCATTTATCATACCGTGTTTAGTTCCTGGTTTCATGTCTGCCTCCCTGGCAAGGCTGATAGCATTAAGGAATTTTTAACCCAGGTTGGTAACATAGGCAGTTTTCTGGGAAAGGGGATATATACTGCTCATCACTCATTGAGAAGACTTTTGCTCCCCAAAAGGTTAAGAACTTGCATTCCCCACTTCTTTAGACCCTCAGAGCCCAGCAAAAGGCCAAGTACTTGTCAGTACTCAGATGCATTTATTGAATCAATGAACGAACAAATGAACGAACCAAGGAAGAGGAAGGAACAAACCAGGCAAACAATGAGGGAGGGCAGGATTGAATCCATAAGTGAATCTGAAGGAAACAGGATCCTTGTCTTGATTCTCTTTATTACTCTGGAAGAAAACCAACAGCCTGGACGTAGACCCTCACTGCAGGGGGCCGTGCTGTAGGGTAAGAAAGAGCTCTGTTTTTGTTTGCCTTCCACCACTGGGCAGTGAGCCCCGTCCACAGTCCTCACCCCCTCTAGAGCCTCCCCTCCCAGGGCCCACTCCTCCACACTTGGCCCCTCGCAGAGGAGGCCCCTCTCTGCATCACTGGAGCGGCAAACACCCCTTTTCCTCGGGTGCCTGCCTCAGGCCTGGGAGGGCTGGGGGAAGGGATGGGAAGGAGGCCCGAGAGGCTCTGTTGGGACCTCTCTGGCCTCTTCTCCCCCAGGCCCTCTGAGGACCAGTGGGAGCCTGGCACCCAGTAGGTGCTTGGTAGATGGCTGGCAATGGAAGGGAACCCAGGTTTCGGGGGGTGGGCGCTCCCTCCCTGTGCCCCACCACAGTCTGCCAGCTGTAGAACCAGTGGTCCCAGTCAGTGTGGGCTTCTCTCAGGCCCCGAGCCCATGCCCATAAACACCCTCCTGGGGGTCATCCCCCCCCCCCAGTACTGGAGGCTCTGGCTTTCCCATCAGCGGCCCCAAGGGGAAAGTGACCAGTGGGGTAGGGGACAGAGGCCAGAGCCTTGGTCAATCTGCCTGTGGCTGGCGTCCTGTGGGGTGCCGGCTGGCAAGGGGCACCTCCCCCTTCCCCACACAGAGCTGGCAAGACAACCGGTTCATGTCTTCTTCAGCCACAGCCTGCAGAAAGCATGTTCCCCTCAGAGCCACGGGCCACTGGCCAGTCCACTGGGGACACCCCTCAGGGAAGGGAGGGTTGGGAGGGGCAGGGCGGGCACCCAGGCTGGCGCAATGTGGCCAGCCACCCTGCTCCGTGGACTGGCGGTTTTCCCGTCTGGCTCCCTGTGGCCCAGACAGCCCCAACACGTCACTGTGGGGTGAGCGGGCTCCTGCCCAAACTCGAACTCACAGCTCGAGCTCCCTGAGGCTCAGTGCCAGGGCCCAAGGAGGAGGGACGGGGAGAGAACAGAGGAGTCGATGCAGAGCTCCCGGGTGTGGCTCATAGTCCAGGCAGAGCAGGGAATGTGCTGAGCCAGAGATGGGAATACCAAGAGGGGCAGATCAATCTGCGGAGCTCCTGGAGGAAGTGGGGCAGAAGTGGAAGAGAAGCTGGGGGAAAGGAAGAGAAAGACTCTGCACAGAAGAAAGGACAGGAAGCTGGGTGGCCAACCAGAGCACTCCTGCCTCTCTTCACTTACCTCCTGATGCTCCCCAACCCCATCGGGCTTCCCCAAGAAGCCAGGACTCTCCTGCCCCTGGGCCTTTGCACGTGCCATTCCCCCCACCGGAAGTACCTTCCCAACCCTTCCTCACAACTCCATCCTTCAAGGCCAGCTCCCAAGTTAGCCCCTCTGTAAAGTCTTCCCTGATTCTCCCTAACTAGAAGCAGTGTCTCTTTCTGAACTCTCAGAGCACGTGGTTTATGTAGCCCATTCTTTCTGTCTGCTTTGCCCCCACATATTCATTCATTCGTGCAGGCAGACATTATTTAAACAGCCACTGTCTTAGGTGCTGGGGGATGCTGAGCAGAGTTAGACTTGCTTCCTGCTCTCAAGGAGATGGTGATTATGGGGAGAGAGTAACATAAGCAAATCACCCTTCTACAGTGACACAAGTGCTAGAATTCAATTCCATAGGCACTTAAATGAGCACCTACTATGAGGTGGGCAGCAAATAGGCACTTTTGAAACCTAGTCCTGACCCGCAGAGGCACTACCTTAGCTGAGGGTCCAAAGCCTCAGCCAAAACAGGTATTTGGCAAAGGGCTTTTGAAACTCAGGAAATAACATTGCTAAGGTACAGACTTAGCAAGTTGGGGCACTGCAGTTTCAGGGGCCCGTTTAGCTAGAGTCATAGAGGCCATGAGAGGCATGTAACTGGGGAGGTGGACTGGGGCCAGAGCACCAAGGCAACCACACCCGGAGCTGGGGTCCAAGGCCCATTCTCTACTGTTCTCTGTTTGGGGAGGCTGGCTCCGAAGGACATCATCACCCCAGTTCCCCCGCCCTCTGGCTTCTCGTTGAATTGAGCCAATGGGAGATACCAGCAGGTGATCTGAGGATGGGAGGAAAGAGAGGACCCCAGAAGCCTTGCTAGACCACAGTTTGGCAGTGGGTTGTTTCCCTCTATCTATGTCCACAGATCCTGGCAGGCGACCCCTCTCCTGCAGCAATGGCTACTGTCCTGGTCCCTAGAGGCCGAGGGGTGGCTCCAACCCATGTTGGTTCCCTCAGCTCTGCTCACACCCCTGTAAATAGCCCTGCATCCAACTCTCTTCAGTTACCCCTTTAAGACAACCTCAGAAGACTGCTGGGGCCCTGACCCATTGAGACTTGCTCCTGGAGGCCTGGGAGGAGCACTGGAGGGCCTTAGGACAGAGAAAGAGCCTGAAGGAATGATGGAGGCTCCACTGAGGTGGCACTCTGTGGGACAGAGAAGCAGAGGAAGGTATTCTAGGCAGAGGGCAAAGCTTCTGCCACAGCATAGAGGTAGGAAAGTGTGAGGGACACAGGCCAGGGTGACTGAGCTCAGGACGCCAATGCAGAAGGCACAGGAAGTAGGAAGAGCGGGAGGCAGGAGGCGAGGCCCTCACTGTGTGCTGGGAAGTTTGCTCTTTATCCCATAGGTAATGGGAACCATCAGAGCTTTTTTTTTTTTTTTTTTTTTTTTTTTTTTTTGCGATACGCGGGCCTCTCACTGTTGTGGTCTCTGCCGTTGCGGAGCACAGGCTCTGGAAGTGCAGGCTCAGCGGCTATGGCTCACGGGCCCAGCCACTCTGCGGCATGTGGGATCTTCCCAGACTGGGGCACGAACCAGCGTCCCCTGCATCGGCAGGCGGACTCTCAACCACTGCGCCACCAGGGAAGGCCCCATCAGAGCTTTTTAAAGCATGACATAGTGTGCATTTTAAACAACTCACTGGTGACCTCTTGGGGATAGACTGGTGGGGTTGGGGGGCATGTCTGGATGAGAAGCCAAAGAACCTGCTGGAAGCCTGATAGAGAAGGCAGCTGAAGAAGAGAGTTTGGGAGGACTCGGCAGGTTTTAGAGGCAGAACTGACCAGAACTTGCAGATGCTGGCTGTCTGGCCACAGGGCTCTGCAGTCACGGTTGGTCTGACTTCATGGATGAGCAGGGAAGCCAGAGGAGGAGCAGATGTGGCAGGGGACAGGGGAGGACAATGAGGGAGGGAGGGAGGGGTCTGGGGGAGAGGCGAGGGCTAGAGACAGGAGCTGCGGGTTGAGGTGTCGGCAGGAGCCAGAGATGTGGATGAGATCCTGGGCCCACTCTCTCCAGAGCAGGCAGAGGAAAAGGCCAAAGAAATCAGAAAGCGCAGGGTGTCCTGGGAGCTGAGGGAAGAATATCCAGCTAGTGTACAAAGGAGTCCGCTGTCTGTAGGACAGACATCCCACCATACCCAGGTACAAACTCCCCACATGCCCAGCGACAAATGCCCTGCTACACCCGGAAGCAGGATAGCCCATTGGGAAAGGCTCCTTTTCTGTGCACTACGAATCTCTGAGACCCTTTTGGGGGAATGGGACAAACATTTCTATAATTACTATCGTATTTAACCTTCATATCAAGTGCCTCAGACAGATGAAGTAACTTGACCACATAACTTAGGGAACTGGGGAGGCTGGGATTTGAACCAGGGTAGTCCGGCTACCCCCTCGGTGTCTCTGTGTGACCTGCCTGCCTCGTGGTCACACACGCCTCAGCTGCTTTCTGTCCATGTCAGGAGCTCATTTCCTTCCACTCCAGGGCAGCACTCTGGGGCTCCAAGGAGTCTTGTCTCCGTTGCTCCCCCCATGAGTATTAATCCTGCTGGTGGAGCAGCCCCCCAGAAACCCAGCCTGCACTCCGTAGGACAGAGTTACTGGGTTTGAAGATTGTTCCCGCAGCACCCGCATCTCCCCATCCTCCTCTCTGAGCGGGGGTTTCAGGGTCCCTCTCCGTCCCCATTTCCCAATCCTCAAGTTCTGAAAACCTGAAACATAAGAAAAAGCCTCATGTGAATTTAGAAGCAGGCTCACTTCAAATAAATTCAACATGTGAAAACCGAGACCAATGGTCCTTGACTGATGATGATGTCCCATCTTCTCCTGCTTCCCAAAAACATGGTGGAGCCTGGGGTCCCTCCCAGCCCTGAGATTCTGTGGTTCTAGGAACTCCTCTGCAAGGCCTTAACCCTTGCCAAGGCCATGAGGTCTCTGCTTGAGACAGTTGCCAGGACTTCTTCCGTCGACACCATGCCCCACCCCTGCCCCTGCACAGGAGGCAGCGTGGCCAGCCCACCAGGACAGATGCACCGCCCCCCACACACACACCCAGACACCCCCTGTATCTCACAGCTGCAGCCCTAATCCTAGACTTGTTTAAAACTGAATTATGGGCTTGCCTGGTGGTGCAGTGGTTAAGAATCTGCCTGCCAATGCAAGGGACACAGGTTCAAGCCCTGGCCCGGGAAGATCCCACATGCGGCAGAGCAACTAAGCCTGTGTGCCACAACTACTGAACCTGAGCTCTAGAGCCCGCAAGCCACAACTACTGAGCCCATGTGCCACAACTAATGAAGCCTATGCGCCTAGAGCCCATGCTCCTCAGCAAGAGAAGCCACGACAATGAGAAGCCCATGCACCGCAACAAAGAGTAGCCCCAGCTCACCCCAACTAGAGAAAGCCCGCACACAGCAACGAAGACCCAATGCAGCCAATAAATAAATAAATACATAAAATTTATTTTTAAAAACCCTGAATTATAAGCCTGTCCTGCAGTAGCTGAGAAGCTGAGGTGGAAAAGGATTCACTGGTCGCATTAAATCATGTGCTTATTGTTAAGTGAACTGGCCAAGGAGTTGCTCCGCGTCCCTCCTCCTCCTCCCCGGGTCCTGCCAAAGTGCCCACCCTCTCGCCCACAAAGACCACCTCTGGGGCCCTGTCAGCTTCTTCCAGAGGCCCACACCAGTCCCCCAACCCCACACACCTTGCAGTGGTGGGCAGAGATTATTTAATCCCCACTGTAGAGATAAAGGGACCTGAGTCTCAAAGAGGGGAGGCCATTTGCCTTGGGCTGTGATGCAAGGAGGCAAAAATGGAACAAACAGGCTTCTGAACCTGGTGACCCTGCACTCCTGATTTTACAAGCACATGTAAGCTCCGGGGCCTTTTCTGGGAAGAGGTCCTTAGCCTTAGGTAGAAAGGGTACAGGGCACATAGTAGGCACAGAGCCCAGCTCTCCCGGTAAGATCTCAGGCTATTAAGATGAGACCCCTGAGAAAGCACAGAGGCCTGCCTTGGGGGGTCGGGGAAGGAACTCCAGAACCCAGTACCCCATCCCAACCCCACCCGCTCAGGCTGGTGAGTCACAGCCTGAGTGCTGGCAGACACGTTCACAGCCCAGTGTGAAATTCTAACCAGGGACCAACCACTCAGCCTGGTCCTCACCCCCAGCCCCTCCCAGCCAGTGCCCCCACCCCCATATCTTCATCTACATTCCCGCTCCCCATGGCCCTCTGCCCTGTCCACTGTTTACTCACATGCTCCACTCTCTCTGCTCACATTCCTGGCAAGTCCCCTCCCAACCCACTGTCTCCAGGCACCCCCCACTCACCCCCTGCCCCAGGTGCCCCTGGACAGGCCCTGAACCTGGAACACTGTGAGATTCCTGCCAGGCTACCTTCCCAAGGGACCAAGCCCCCGGGGACCTGCTGAGCCCAAGGGACTTGACCAGGGCACCCAGGCAGCCGGCAGGCTCTCTGTGTTGGTGTTGGCAGGACCCACTGCCTCATGCTGCCCCTGGAAAGAATTCTGAGGCATCTTTGGCTCTGTTTAGCTGGCGTTTCTACTGCTTAAGGCTGGAGGAGGGGCAGGGCCAGTGACGCACGGTCCCTTGACGTCGGCAGCCCTCCTGTCCACCAAGAACGTGCAGGGGTTTAGCCTGAACCCCACAGCCCTGTCCAAGTCCCCACAAGGGACCCCTGTTCCAAGTAAATGGCACTGCAGGCATTTAAAAGTGTTTCTCATTCATAGTCTTATGAGAGGCCCATAACATACCAGTTTGGGTAGGTTTGGCGGGGGTGGGGATGGTTATTCACCCATAACCATTATTCACCCATTTTACAGGAAAAGGGACTGAGGCCCAGAGAGCAGACCTGAGGCCAAGGTGGAAGGTGGTGGCACAGCAGGGGCAGGTACTCAGAAGTCCTTATCCCCATCTGGGGTGCTCATCCCCATCCAGGCTGGACAGAGACAGGGAGGCCGCACAGGTTCTGCAGAGCTCTGGCAGACAGACCTTGACCCCAACGACCTTATCAGGGGCCACTTTCTGTTCAGCTGGAAGGAGTCTCCTGTCACAGAGGCTCACCTGCATCCTCACCCAACAGGGCTGACCTGCAGAGTTGGGAGGGGAACAAATGTCCCCTGGGGGGCTTTTAAGCCACCCCTCCTAGGACATCCCAGGTGGGGCTAGTTGATCCATGCATTTGTCTCTTTGGATTCAGTCCCTTAAGGGCATTGAGAAAGGGCTTTAGTTTCCCCCACAAGCTTTCAAGAGCCTCTGGCTGGGTGAAGTGGGACTTCCTGGGAAAAACAGTGTCCTGGACTGAGGAAGCCAGAGAAGGGGGGAGGGAGTGTCTGTGGGTCTCCCTGTCTCCTCTGGGTGGTAGGGGGATGAAGTAAGAGGCTGCAGGGGAGAGCCACTGACCCCCAGTGCCCCCATGCTGCTCAGCATCCCTCCTAAGAGGGTCCCCACTCCCACCCAAGCTAGGACAGGGCTGGGGATGGTGGGGGATTTGACAAAGTTGGGCCAAGAGTTCAGGTATTTCTAAAAGAGGTGGTCAGTCATGAGAGAGTGTCCAGAGGGAGGGAGGCGGGTCGGGGGGGGGGGAGGGAGAAGTGAGGCCGGGAAGAGTCTGGCAGGAAATTTAGGGAAGAACACAGCAAATGAGCATCGTGTTTGTGAGGGGCATTGGGACAGGCATTGTGTGTATCAAATTGTAACCACAGCCTTGAAGGAAGGTAGGAAGCATCCCCATTCTAGAGATGAGAACACTGAGGCTCAGGGGGGTAAAGTGACTTTCCTTCAAAGTCATTCAAAAACAAAGGACCTTCTAAGCTGGAACTCAGACCCAGACTCTGTGATTCCAAGTCCTAAATGCTTTCTTCCCTACAAGACTCTAACCTCTTTTGAGAGCTATGACCATTGAATCCTCCACCATATCCAGTACTGAGTTCAGGGTTTAATAATGTAATAGGTGTTCAATAAATATTGTTGCCCTAATGACTTCAGCCAATTTCCTTGTTTGTAAACTGAGCTAATAATTCCTGAGGTGGACATGCCTGGAGGCAGTGTTTAGACCAGGCTCTTAGAGGCCCCTTCCAGCCCTCCGATCTTTATCTAAGCCTCCCAGACAGTCATCCAGGGGCCACCAGGGCTCAAGAAGGCCTCGAGTCCCCATCTACGAAATGACCTGGGGAGACAAGGTGGCCACCCAGTTTCCTCCCAGCATCGGGGTCTATGACCGTCGCCTTCCACCTTCCACCCCAGGACTGCTCCAGGCATCCCAAGAGATGCAATACAAACTTCCCCGGAAACACACAAAGACTAATTCATTTTATGTTTGGAGGGGAAGCCCCACAAATAAATAAAGGAGAACGTGTGAGTGATTCACAGAGAAGTGGCTTAAAAGATCCAAGTCTCAGCCTCATGACTGAGCCTCAAGTCCCCAGTCACATGACTATGGGCAAACCTCTCCTCTCGGCCTCAGTTGCCACATCAGTGAAATGGGGATAACTGTACCTGCCCTGCAACCCTCATAGGACTCTTCCAAGCCTCAGGTGAATCAAGATGTGAAAGACACATCTGCAAGCAGGCAAGAGGTGTGCAGAGGTTATTTGCATTTATTGCCTTTAAATGATTATAGTTTCTCGTTTATTATCATGATTTGGGCATTAGCCCAAAAGGCTTGGGAGCCATTTCTCTGGCTGAGGAGTTCACGGGAAGCCCACACTCACTCGTGCTTAGAGAAGGTTTTTCATTGAGGTGACTGTGGGAAGTTGAGCTGCTTCAAGCTGTGTCTCCTGGTCAATAAACACTGATTCAGAGACTGAATGGAGGAAGGAAGCAATGACCTCTGTGCACGGTTACTCCTGTATCCTGTGCTAAGGTGGGAACATATGGGCAGGGCTCCTTTTCTGCCCCCTGGGTCAGCAAGTGAAAGTTCCTGAAATGAAAAGTTGAATTTGACTTTGATACAAGGTTCGTGGTGGGGAGGACAAGGCCCCAGAGACACAAACCTTTAAGGAATTTTGAACCCTTTCAGGAAACAATTCCA
This sequence comes from Mesoplodon mirus, assembly GCF_964341445.2. Classification (NCBI taxonomy): domain Eukaryota; kingdom Metazoa; phylum Chordata; class Mammalia; order Artiodactyla; family Ziphiidae; genus Mesoplodon; species Mesoplodon mirus. Next base: position 75,658,184 of record NC_138988.1, on the reverse strand, counting down.
GCTCCAGGCAAAGAGGATGTCTGATGAAGGGGGAGGGAGGATACTGAAATTGGGGTCAGTCACCGCCCACCTTCCACCATTTTCTCCTGCTCCTTTCTTCCCCTCCCCCTTCCCTAGTCTAGCTCCCTGCCCCCAACACCCTCTGGTGCAGCCAGACCTGGCCTTGCGTTGGGGACAGTGGGGGGAGCCGTGGGAAAAACAATCAAACCTTGGTCAGCCGGATAATTAGCTGTGACCATGGCCTCCCTGTCCTCTCCCCCTGGCCATCACCCCCCACCCTCGCCCCGGCAAGACAAGGGTTTCCAAACACCCGGGAGACATCACCTCATTAATGTTAATGGGAAGTCCGGACATGAGCCTGGCCAGTCATAAATTGCTCTGTGTGAGAAAAGGTGAAAGAGTGTATATCTGTGTGTCCTGCACGTGTGTGTGTACACAAGCCTGTGATGTATGTGCAAGTGTGTATCACTTGTGGTGCATATGAGGATGTGTGTGTGTACAGCAAGTGTGCTTGGCACAAGAGAAAGTACACGTGTGTGAACTGAACATGTATACTGCATATATATGAGTGTGCTTGTGTGTGCACTTGAAAATATCTCTGCAGCAACTTGTGCCTTTGTAATAAATGTGTGTACATTTATATCAAAGCACTGCATAATATTTAGGTGCCTGCATGTGCATAGATTGTGCACACGTGAATACATGCATGATTTACACACACATGTACTGTGAGCGTGCTCTGTCAATATTTGTGCATCTCTATTGGTCTGAAGTGTTTAAAGTAAAGTCTGGCCCATACCAAGTACCCATTAAATGTTGGTTATTTTTATCATTAATAGATCTAATTACACATGTCAGTAAGTGCATGCAGGGGCCCACTCTGTAAATCTAGGTCTCCAGGTAAGTGTTTGAATGTCTACATCCAAGCAGATGCTGTGAATATATCTGTGAGTCTAAGGGTACGTGTGCACACATGTGGTGTCCGCGTCCGTGAGGATCTGGGTCCCCCTGTCCACGTGGACAGGGTTACAGGCACAATGACCGCGAAGAACAGCTGGGCAGCTGCTGCCTGGCTCCACACTGCGGTCCCACAGGGCTGCTTTGAGGAGGGGAAGCTGGACCCGGCATCCCCAGCCCCGTGCTGTGGCAGACACAGGTGCACAGCACGCAGATGCTCACAGACTGCCCAGGGCCACTGACCGGCCCGAGGGGTGAGCAAGAAACCTGGAGCCTCCCTTCCTCCTCTCCATTCTCCCTACAAATCCTCCAATCTCCAAGTGCTGTCAGCTGCCATCCTAAATCTCTCAATTTGCCCATTCCCCTCTCTGTCCCCTCTCTCGACAGCAATAGCCTCTTGTACCTCCTAATCCACTCTTCACACAGCAGCGAAAGTGATCTTTTAGAAATGCAAATCTCATCACCTAGCTCCCTCGCCTGCTTAAAACCCCTTAATGGACTTGAGGATATGGGGAGGGGGAAGGGTAAGCTGTGACAGAGTGAGAGAGTGGCATGGACATATATACACTACCGAACGTAAAATCGATAGCTAGTGGGAAGCAGCCGCATAGCACAGGGAGATCAGCTCAGTGGTTTGTGACCACCTAGAGGGGTGGGATAGGGAGGGTGGGAGGGAGGGAGACACAAGAGCGAAGGGATATGGGAACATATGTATATGTATAACTGATTCACTTTGTTATAAAGCAGAAACTAACACACCATTGTAAAGCAATTATACTCCAATAAAGATGTTAAAAAACAAAACAAAACAAACCCTTAATAGCTTCCCCTTGCTCTTCGGATAAGGTCTAAACTCCCCTGCACAGCCTCTGAGGCCCGGCGGGACCACCCCAGGCATGTCTCCCGCCCTCTCCCGAGGCCCCAGCTCCTCCCACAGCACCTTCCCCTCCCAGGGCCCCTGCACCTTCGGTTCCCTCTGCCTGGAACGCTTTGCTCCTTCAGGCTTCTTCTACCCTGTCAGGCCTTGCCTCTGGAAGCTTCCACTTACAGATCCCCCCAGTTTTATGCTTTCCGGTCGCCCTGTAATTCTCTCTACTGCCCTCAACACCCAGGCGATTCCGTAGTTGTGTTGCTGGGTCATCCTTGTCCCCCCTGTGCGCTCTGAGGTGTCCTGGTCACCAGGTGCTTCCCACAGGCTCAGGTCCTGTGTGGCCCGGGCACCTGCTGTGTCCCAGCTCTCAAGAAGCCAGCAGTCTCTTGGGAGAAGAGACACAGACACAGAGAAGACTGTTAAATTTGTACATGCACTGAGAGCCATGAGGAGGGGCAAGAGGGATGCTGACAGTGCTGGGCCTTAAGAAATGAAGAGTGAGCCAGCACAGAGAATTCCAGAGAATTCGAACAGCAGACACAGACAGCATGGTGTCTGCAGCTTGCTGTTCTTGCGGCATCAATTATAACATGGGAGGTAGTAAGAAGTAAAACTGGGAAGGCCAGTGGGGACCAGATTGTGGGATCTCAAGCACTTTCTTATTTTTATTTAACAATTAGACACCCATCAGCCCAAGAATCCGAAGTCCCATCTGTGTTGGGGACAGTCCTGTTCATCAGGTACCACATGACTGAGAGGTGGCTTCCCTAATGCCTGCTAGAACCAGCCCAAGGACCGCTGGGATGGCCAATGAGTCCACGGTCCCAAACTCCCACTTATCAGCGGGAAGGAGAGGTCCAGAGAGGAGCAGTGATTTCCCCTCAAACCTATAGCTCAACCAAATGTCCCAGTTCAGCCCAAATTGGGCCACCCAGCCTGCTCAGAGCCTGTGCCCCAGGGGACAGGGGTCAGGGGTCAGGCAGCTCCTTCCCCAGGAAGGCTCCAGTCCCTTTAAGTGGAGGGGACCAGCCCCTCACACAGGCCCCAGGCAGGAGCTCAGGCCAGGCAGCAGATGAGGAGGCCCAGGCGGGGACAAAGAGGGTGGGAACTCGGTGACGGGGACAAAGGGGGTGGGAACTCGGTGACAGGGTCAGGAGCTGTAATCCCCCCATTTCAGTCGCTGCTGCTAATTCAGGTCCCCAGAAGCTTGCTGAGTTGGCCCTGGACCCAGCCACTTCATCTCCTAATACCTCCCAGCAAAGCCCCTTTTCTCTCCTTCTCGCACAAGGTGGTAGGAGCTGCTGCAGCCTCTTCCCCCTCAGCACCTCCCACATCACTCAGCCCGGAGCCTCTGCTGGGGGCTGTGGCTGCACCTCCAGTCCCTCCCAGGGTCCCCAGGTACTTTCCAGTAGAGGATAGTTAAGGCAGCTAACTGCTAATAAAGACACACCTCTGAATCTGTCTCCCCTGATTTTGGGGAAGCCTGACATTGTACCCCACTGGCCCTCGTGCAGGCGGGAATCCCCAAACTGGGGCTTTTACTCATCTTGGGACTCGGAAGGGCTTGGCTGGCTCAGAGACACGTCCAGCTGTGAGGCACACGTCCTCCGACCTTCCAGGGGCCATTGGGCTGGGGTCCCCACTCCGGGTGAACAGGCGGACTCTGTCCTCTGCGAGTCGTGCCCTTGCACAAAGGCTCACATCTAGGAGGGTCACACCGTTGGTTTAACGCTCTCCTGTCACCATCTTGAAATCCTTAATAATTTTGAGCAAGTGGTACGGCATCTTCATTTTGCAGTGAACCCCATGAATTATGCAGCCAGTCCCTCCTGGAGTTTTGGAGGAATTCCAGGAGGCAGCCAGACCGGGATCCTGAGGAAACCTGGGTTCTGGTCCCAGCTCAGCCTGGATGATGTATGAGCCTGGGCAAGTCCTTGTCCTCCCTCTGGAACTCAGTTCCCCCAAGAGAACATTGACTTGGAATACTAAACTAGTTTATGTAGCTTGAATACCAAACACGCTGTTTGGAACTATCCAAAAAGCCAAGCTCAACAGGGGCCTAAATAAATCAGAGATCGTTGGAAGGTAAGAGACAGGGAGGGGACAGAAAAGAAGAAGGGGTCTGTCAGCACCCATCTGGACAGAGCCTGGTGCGAGGAGTGTGGGCGAAGCAGAGCTAGGTGCCTGTCTTGGGCCTCTGCGTCCCTTCCCTGGGGGCTGGGAAGGCCAGGCAGGGAGAGGGGGTAGTCCAGTTGGCCATGGGCATGGAGGGAGGGCAGGCATGGTCCCGGTGCCCATGACCCTAGTGGAAGGCAGCCCCTGTGGGCAGAGCCCCGTCTGAGCCAATGCTCTGAAACCATCCTTGCCTTTGCTAGGTGGGAGGGCGGGCTCGTGCTTAGGGAACAACAAGGGGTCAGCTACTCAGGTGATGCTGGTCAGGGCAGCTCCTCTCCCTTCCCAGGTCTAGTAGGACCCAGAGTCTTCCTCAGGATGGTTCCCCCAGACCCAAAGCACTGCGGGGCCATGTCCAGCTTCCATTCTCCGTCCGCTTCTCACTGAACATTATATTAGCCCATATGCCAGGGAGGAGGCCCGGGAGGAAACAGTCCCACTCCTTGGGAGCCGCAGGCTGCCCTCACTCAGGACCCTTGGGGCAGGGCCTGGCTTTATGCCTGCTGACACAGGGCTTCTGTGGGTCCCTGAGGTGTTGGCTGGCTTCCCCACTGGCTCCAGAGGTAGGGGCTGGGTATCTGCCCAGCATGGGGGCTTCCTGGGGCAGGGATAGATTTGCTCTCCTCCATCTCCCATCAGTGGTTAGGACAGGGCCCTGCACGGTGAGCGTGGATGGGGTCCCACTGGGGCGCACGGCTCTCGGGGCTTACTCTCCAGACATGACACGTGAGCCTGCTGTTCCCGATTCTCAGGAAAGAAAGGCCAGGCCAGCCTCTGAGCTCCGGTAAACTAGGGCCCTGCCCATCTGGTTCACTAGTAAATCCCAGGTACCTGCCACCTAGTAGGGGCCCGTTTATATTCATTAACCAAATGAATGAATGAATTCATTTTTCAATTTCATTGAATAAAAGAATGAATTAAATAACAAATGAAGCAGCACCTGGAAGCTTCCAAGGAGATGTGCCTTGCTCTTACACAGGCCCTGGTTAACCAAACAGAGTTCTTCTTCTCTTTCCTGTGGTTTGCTCTTTGGATTTGGAGCTGAAACTGAATGAATGGAGAGGGGTGGGCGTGGCCCTTGTCCAGGGTCTGGGCAGACGTTGCCCAATCTCTCGGGGTCTCTAGGTCACAGGAACTCAGACTCCCAGCACACCAGGATAGAAGGGACCCTGGATCATCATCACCAAACTCCTCAGGCTCAGCTGAGGCCACTAAGGCCCAGAGAAGGGAAGGAACTTGCCCTAGGTCACACGGTGAGTTGGTGGGGAAATTAGGACTAGGACCTAGAAGCCCTGACTCCCAGCCCGGAGCTCCTTCCATCTCACCAGCAACCCAGCTATGCCAGGCCCGGACACCATGAGTCTAGGTCCACACCTGGTCAGGCAGGCTTGGCCTGTGACCTGGGCCCTGGCTGTCCCCAGAAGTGGCAGCCTGGCCACCTGCTGGCCAGAATGCTTGGAATTGCCTAGGAAGCAACAGGTTTTACACTTTGTTTGGAATCAGACAGCCTTGCACAACCATGAGTCCTGCAGGAAGCTGGACAGACCCCTTTCTTTTCTACCGCTGCTCTGGAGCCAGAGGGTCAGCGGGCCACAGGGCACACAGGGCTGAGCCACCAGATCAGGAAAAACTCAGGGCCCCACTGTTTATGGTGGGGATAGCTCCCCAGGCTCTGTTATCAGACCTCATGCAGGGAGGGACATCACAGACAGCTGCTCAGGCAGCAGTGGGAAAGATACATTAGGCACTGATGCTAATGGACTGTGTCAAGTCAGCAGACCTAACCAGCTCATTCTCTTCTAGCTGAAACCTTCCATGGCTCCCCAGTACCCACAGGGTAAGGCCTTAGCTCCCCACACTCTACTGTGATCTCACCCCTGCAGTCCTCTCCAGACTCAGCCCCATGCTCTCCCTGCTTCAAACCTCATGATCTAGCCCCAAGAAGGTGACTTCTAAACCAGCCCTGGCCATGCTGTTTCCAGACTCCAGACTTACATTCAGGGAGGGTACTCTCTGCCTGAACACCCTCCAGCCCCCTCCTCCCTTCTCATAATTTGAGATTTAGATAAACCATTATCTCCTTGCCTTCCACATGCCCCCCAAGGCTGACTCAGGTCCCCCTCCTATGCCCCCTTAATCCTTTGGCATACTTACACCTCTCTAGAGAGAAATGATCTACCTCTGTGCCTGTCCACCTGTCTACACTGTGAACCAGGCCTCCACCTCTCAAACCCAGTGCCTAGCACTGTATAGGGTATCTGATGGGTATGCAATGAATGCTTGTTGAATGAATGAATAAAATGGAGCGATGCCCTGGGGAAGTGAGCCCCAGAAGTTATGGGAGTGTCCAGAGGGCTGGGAAAGTCCCTGGCTAGCCAGGAACACTGTCCCTCCCTGGAAACACTGGCCTGAAATCAACAAGGTGAAATTTAACTGGAATAAATGAAAAAACTTCCTGGCAGTATCTAAGAAGGCTGTGACCAGGTGGCCTGCAGCCAGGCCAGGGGAATGGAAGGTCACCTCCTGCCCTCCCCACGGGAGGGTCTGCCATCCCAGTACCAGCCAGGGAGGGTGTGGCCTCCAGAAGCTCCTCGGACTCAGTCCAGCCCTCTCTCCCCTCTTGAGCAGCATAATACCTCCAGCTCTTGCTCCACAGGCAGGCCCAGAAGTCCACTGACTCTCAGAGGGAAGAATGGAAACTTTAAATAAAGAAAGACTATGTAAGCTTCTAGAAACACGCCAATGGCAGTGAGCCAGGGAGCAGGGAGGCATCCCATCCAGCCTTCCTGCCTTCAGCAAGGTCCTCAAAATGACTGAGCACTTCAGTGCCAGATTCTTGACCAGGGAGCAGCTGGGGGAGAGAGAAATGTGCTGTCCACAAAAGCATAATCAATATTGTGATTTAATATTGGGAACATAAAAACACACACCCTGTTGTTTCCGTATACCAACTGTAGACAAGGTTCCTGGCCGGTGGAACGAGGCAGGGGACAGTGGGGCAAACCACGGGGCCACAATTTAAACAAAGTTGACCTGTGCTGCCTGAGTCGTGTTTTTCAGGACGATTGTTTATAGAAATTGGTAAGTTATTAATATTAATGGCTGTCATGCATTGTTCCCTTCCTTAGCACTGTACCAAGACAGCATTTTTATATGCATTCTTTTACTTTGCCTCATTTAATGCATTAATTATACTTTGCTTTATACTTCTTTGCTAAAGGTAATCTTCTGTGTGTTTGCCTGAATTCTCCTACCTTGCCAAGCACATGAAAATGCTTTGGGATGGATAAACAGCTAAGTTTTATACAATTCTTGCAATAAGACCAGTACAATTTTAGCTTACTGGTGGTCAGAGATGAGGGAGAAACTCCCTGACTTTCTTGCAAGGCCTTCTTGGGTCTTCTCTGAAAATGGTCACACACCCTTTTATCCCAGAAATCCTTGGCGCCCACTCTGCTCGCTGAACTCACCAGAAGGTGTTACAGGTGTTTTCCACAATCCTTATATTTTTAAAAAATATTTATTTATTTATCTGGTTACGCCAGGTCTTAGTTGCTGCGGGTGTGCTCCTTAGTTGCGGGCGTGCTCCTTAGTTGCAGCTTGTGGGCTCCTCAGTTGCGGCACACAGGCTCCTTAGCTGTGGCATGCAGACTCCTTAGCTGTGGCATGCAAACTCTTAGTTGCAGCATGTGGGACCTAGGTCCCTGACCAGGGATCGAACCCGAGCCCCCTGAATTGGGAGTGCGGAGTCCTAACCACTGTGCCACCAGGGATGAAGTCCCTTCCACAATCCTGTTTTAATCCGATGAGCCTTTTGAGGACAGGTCCCAAAAGTACGATCATAAAACCACCACACCATGCCATTCTAACTGAAAGAATTCATGTTGCTGCCTTTTCCTTGTTTTTCTTGAAGATACTTGTTAGTATTCTGATCTTCTATTAAAAGTTTTTATTAAAACTCTGGAAAAAAAAAAAACACCACAGCAGCAATTAAAAAAAAAAAAACCCCACTGCAGCAGAATCGCCTAGGAACTTTACCGAAAGTACAGATTCCTGGGCAGCCCCCAGTATCTTCCTCCTCCAGAGTCCCTGGGGAGGGGCCCAGGAATCAGCCTTTTTTCACAAGCTTCCTGACTGATTCTTCTGTGCACTTGAGTTTGAGAATCTCTGGCCTAAAGCATGGTAGGTATTCAGGAAATGTGTGCGGAATGAGCTACTACTGAATGAGTTTCAAGAGGTGCAGTGTAAACAGAAGCGCCATCCGTGGAATCGTGGAATCGCTTGGTATTCTTCCTGGCTGGCCATGGAATTGGGCAATGTTGCCTCTGAGCCACTCACTGGACCTTGCCTGGACACCGTGCTCCATCCCCATGGGGCTTAGGTCGGTGTTCCTGGTGAAGGTTTCTCTGAGAGCGATGAGGTTCCTCACTCTGTCCCTAGTACCTCCTGCTGGTGGGTAGCCAGAGGGGATGGCCAAGGGATCAGTGAATCCCGCCCCTCCACACTGCAAACTGTATTCTCTGCTTTCTATGACCAGCTGGGCCAGGGTCACTTTTTGTGGCCAAGTTGTAGGTTCAGTTCTAGTGCAAAACAAACACTTGCCCTTTGGTGCGCATCACCCCCTACTTCTGGGTATAGACCACTCTGTTTTTGAGTAAGCCATATCTTTGATCCTGTGTACACACTGACTCCTAATCCTAGGTGTAGACTGACCCTTAATCTTGGCTACAGCCTGACCCTTAATCCTACCTAGCCAAAATCAAATCCCCCTAACCCAGAAAACAGGCTGACTCCTAACCCTGGTCAGAGCCTGATCCTAAACCCTGATCTCTGTCCCTGTAATTCTAACCACAGAGTGGCCCAACTCTACATAGATTCTCCATAACCCTGACCACAGACTGACCCCCTGGGGCTGGTCTACGAGAAGGGGTGGGGGGAGCAGATGGGAAAGGGATGTGCTGTCAGTGGAGGCCAGAAAGCCATGGCCAGAAAAAAAGGGACGGGGTCTGATCAGCCAGAGTTTTGACAGCTTGTATCTTCCCTGCCAGAGCCTGGTGGGGCCTGAGGGCACTGGCACCTTGTGACCTTGGCCGGGCGCCAGCCTCCCCTATTGCTGCCTGGCTGTCCCAGGGCCCCTGCCCAGCCCACCGCATCCACCGCAGGGTCAGACGGGAAAGGGAAGATGACTGGCCCCGATGCAGGGCTCAGGAATGTGCAGGTATCATTAGTGGACAGAGGCCTGGCACGCGTTGGCCTGTCTGCTCCCAACCCCTCCATGGGGGCAGACCCCAGGGCACAAGCAGAGGGGGTGAGCCTGGAGTGTGGTGTGGGAAGGCCAAGTGGACTGTCCAGATGGGTGACCGGGTCTGGCTTCTCCCTGCCTCACCTAGGTAGGGACCTCAGATGTCCCATGAATAGGGTGGGAGCAAAGGCTATTAGGAGTCTGGTGTCTGGTCCACAAGACTCAACTCACCCTTAAAGGTTTCCCACTTTCCAGCCAGATTTGAAGAGAATTCAGTCTTGGATCTAAAGGAACAGGGGTGAAGACTCACCTGTGGTTCCAGTTTCAGTGGTCACCCCATCCCGGCCATAGGAAACATTTGGGTGCAGGGGTGACACAGCCCTCCCCTCAGCATCATAGCCTCAGGTCTTAAGGAAACCCCCCAATCTGAAGGGAAAACAGAAACCCTGACCTCAGAAGGCTCCCCGTGTGAAGGAAGACACAGAGGCCCTACTTCAAGCTGAAATACAGCCCCCTCCCCTGCCAGTAGTGACGATGTGTGTCCATGGTACTGCTGGCCAAGTCAGAGGGAAGACTAAAGGGGGTGAGACAGGTTTATCCAGGTAGCCTCCTTGGAGATGATCCCCACATCAAAAGGAAGACTGGCTCGTCCCTCACACACACACCCTCTGCTGGGCTCTGAGAGCACCCCAGCCCCAGGAATGTTCAGGGCCCAAACCATTTCCTTCTGTGCAACCCAGTGCCCAGCCGGCTGGAAGCCTTGCTGCTTCCCCCTGGGGAGTTGAGGAGGGATGGGGGGCAGAAACAAGCCTCCCAGGCATTCCTCCCGCATTCCTGGGGCCATGCCCTCCTTCCTCCCTGCCTCAGCCCAGCCATAAACTATTTCAGGCTTGCAAAATCTGGGCTGTAGCTCTCCTGCTCACAGCCCCCAGTGAGGCTGAGGCCTGGGCCCCTGCCAGGAAACCCGCAGCACCCACAGAGCCCAGATGGTTCTGGTCAAGTGGGATGGAGGAAGCTGGGTATCCTCTTGGGCCACCAACCATAGGGGTGGGGGAACAGAGAGGGTGGGTCAGAGCCCCAGAGCCACACTCCCCAGAGACTGTGTCCAGGGAAAAGGGAGAAGTGGTTAGGAGGACAATCCAGCATGTGTTTGGGGGTCCAACAGGGGCTGGGGGCATTCAGAGGGATGGTCTCATATAAGGCCCACCTCCCCTTCCCCCATCCCCAGGGTCAGGTCATCATCCCATTTTATAGATGAGAAAACTGAGCCTTCAATCAAGTTTTTCTTTGGGTTTGTGTAATATCTCCCCATCTGACCATATGCATTGCAGGAGCCTGGTCTTCTGTCTCTCCATGCTAGCCCCTACTCTCCAACCCACCCAGATGTCAATAAATGCCATTGTCCTTTCTCCACTGCAACTCCCACATACCTCTGCCCTAGATACCTCTGCAGCACCCCATTTGCCCTCCTTTCCCAGAATCCTCCTCCATGCTCCCTCCCCTCACCCCCTGTGGGTTGCTACTTCCTTTCCCCCTCCCTCTCTGGCCACAGGCTATCTGTGTTAACACCTCTGGTCCCCTCTGTGCCTTGGAGGCTGCTCTGGGACCTGACCTGCTTCTCAAGAAGAATTCTTTCCCCCAAGCCCCAGCTTTCCCCTCTCTCCCCAAGGGGACCTTCCAGATCCCAGCCAGCATACCTAGGCAACATGCTCCCATCTTCAGGTGGCTGGGGCCTGAAAAAAAGGGTCTGAAACCACCTGCTCCATGGGACAGAGCCCGGGTCTGACATCTCTCTGTATTATCAGGGTCTAGAACAGAGAAGGCCCATGAGAGAGGTAGCCAACAGATGAATAAATCAACAAACAAATGAATGAATGAATCCCACAATTCCACACTGAGCAACTATGTGTTCTAGATGCTGACAATATGGCGATAAATAAAATGGGGGGGAAATTCTTGTCCCCATGGAGCTTCATTCTAGTGGGGGAAGGGGACAGAAAACAAAGAGTATCCATATATAATGTCAGGTACTGCCAGAAGCAAAATAAAGCTGGAGGCACTGCGGGAGGGATAGGCTGGGTGTGTATGAAGGATGTTCACCAAAAGGGTGCTTTATGCATATTAAGTCAAAGGATGAATATGGAAGATGCTGGGTGAGGTTCCGACCCTACACTGCCACTAGCCGTGGCAAGTCAGGCCTCCTCCCTGAGCCTCAGTTTCCTTCTGTGTAAAGTGAGGCAGTGGACTGGAAGGCCATCAAGGACTAGCCTCGGCTTTGACCTTCCAGGACTCCAACACATTATGCCTCTGTGATGCGATGGGAACATTACAGGCAGCTTAGAAGCGGTTCTGAAGGAGACCATCCCCTGCCCCAGCTATTTCCCAGGCTCCAGTTTCTCTGTTGATGTCACAAAATCTGCATGTTGAAGAGTAGATTTGCATTCTAGGTCCCCAAGCTCCTGGGGTGGTATGTCGTGCAAATGTCAACAATTAGCACAAATAACTAGACTCATATTCAGGCTAGATTAAGGGGAGTGGGGACAGGATCACCTTGGGCTGCAAGGAAGGTAGAATTCGCTGGAGGCCTGGGAGCCAGCCCTGCTTCCCCTCTCCCCTTCTGGTGCCCTCATTCTCTAATCCCTAGTCAGACAGCCCTGGCTGGGCTGCCCTACAAATGCCCACAGGGACCTCCTCACAACTGACTCCTGACAGCGGGACCAATCTTTCATCCAGGGTTGGGGGACAACCTCATGTAAGCCCCTAAGAGGAGCTGTGCAAACCTGAGACCGGCCCTGCCCCACCCCATGAGCCTCCAGGGTTTGCAGCAGCCTGGGGGGTCCCGAGCACCTCTTCCTTCAGGCACCACCCCCCATGCCAGGCCAATCCTAGAGGCTTCAACCTCTAAAGCCTCCCCAGACCAGTGAACACTGTGGCTTCCCCTTGCTGTGGCTGCCTGGCCAGGATTTGCAAATCTCACACGCGTACACACACGTGCTCTGACCCAGAGTCTTGTGCGTGCTCTCACACACAAGTCCATGCTGAAGTACATAGAGAACTCCCACTGGGACTGATGATTTGTGGAAGGAAGAAAACTGACATTCGTGGGCAGCTTTACTTTTTTTTTTTTTTTTTTTTTTTGCGGTACGCGGGCCTCTCACTGTTGTGGCCTCTCCCGTTGCGGAGCGCAGGCTCAGCAGCCATGGCTCACGGGCCCAGCTGCTCCGCAGCATGTGGGATCTCCCCGGACCGGGGCACGAACCTGTGTCCCCTGCATCGGCAGGCGGACTCTCAACCACTGCGCCACCAGGGAAGCCCAGGAGCTTTGCTTTTGCCTGTCTCATTTAACCCTCCTCCCACCGGTGGAGTAATATTTGAGCACTCCTATTTTATGGAGGAAGAGACAGAGGCTCCAAGTCACACCCTCCCGCAAGGGAACAGCAGATCCAGGAGTGAGCCCGGCTCTGTCCGACGCCAGCCCCTGTGAGCTCACTGCCCCACACAGGATCCCAAATGTGCATACATGGAGGGGCTGTTGCAGAAGGAATCCAGAGCCAGTAGTCCAGAGCCTGAGGTGCGGAGCCTGGTTCTGCAGCTGCCTCTCCAAGGGGACCCCTCCCAAGGCCTCAGTGTCCTCACCTGGGAAATGGGAATCAGAACACCTCTCTTTTCTCTGCATGGGGTTAAACCAGATGGCCCTTAAAGGTCCCTTCCAATTCCCACGTCCAGGGTTCTCTGAGGCTAAACTTGAGCCTCGGGCCACACAAGGCTGTGCGTGAACGTGGCAGGGCCTCCCCGGGTGGCCTCTTGCCTTGCCTCCCCATTGGGGTGGTGGTTAGAGGAGGCCATGCCAGGCAGGGCCTTTTCTTCCCTTGGCCCCTGAGCACAAGCCCCTCTAGTGCTGACTTACAGTTTTGCCTGTTGCTGACATCAGCACCCATCTGTTTGTGGTGGGAAAAGAGGCCTCCTAGGGAAAGAGGTTTGCTAAATCTCAGCCAGGAAGGACCTCCCAGCTGGGCTGTTGGAGCAGGTTTGGTAAATACCCTGGGCAGGCGCCTCTGGAACCAGGAGCGCGTGACCAGAAAGAAATGCTTCCCCCAGGTGACTTGCCCCTTCCCCAGGCACCCTAAACCATGATCAAATTTTCATCCCCAGCTTTGGATCTTCCAGCTAGTTCCCTGAACTACTCAGCCCATCATCCCAACAACCATTCTTCCTCAGCCCAGCCCATCTCCTGCACCCCTGTCCCTCACCAGTGCTGTTTCCACCCTCTATCTGTCATCTCCAACCACCAAAAGCCCATCATCCCTCCTCCATCTTCATCCTCACCCCTACCTCCAGCAGTGCTCCCCCACCCCAACCCAAAGTTCACTATCTAATCCATAATCAATCTCACCCCCCGTCTAGATTCTTTACTGAGCGATAAACTTTGGCCGGAATGATATCCAGAACAACTGCTCCAGGAGACAAGAGCATTCCGTCTGCTACTTGACTGGTGTCCCTTCTAGTGGGGTCTATTCATATGGCCATCTACAAACCCTCAGAGGATGTGGACACTTCCCTTACTTAATAACCAGCTGTCCCAGGGTGAGCTGAGGGGGGCCCAGCTGGATGCAGCAGCATCTCTAATTCCTCTGAGCAAGCAGTAGGCAATGTACCTGGCTTGTTTAAACACAGATAGTCCGGGTGCTGAAGAACAATTAAAAGTGATCACAGTGGATCAGCCTCCCTGATCAGTCCTCCCTGTCTTAAGCTCAGATAAGCCTATAGAGGAATCTGTTTCCAAATCTGTCATTTCTGACAGCAGATACGCTGGATTTCCCCTTGCAGAGCCAGCTGGGGTCGATGGAGTTCACACTCTAAGTAATAGCAGAAGAGTTGCCTGAGCCTTCATCCAGCCTGGTGTGTCTGCAACTTAAGGGCTAGAAATTATTCCAGAGAATCTTAATTAACATTCAGCTGTGGTGTAGGAAAAAAAACAAACAGACTCACTTTGGGATTCAAAGTCTAAGTTGGAGTCAAAAAAAGACTTGTGTTGGAATCCTGAATCTGCCATTTAACTAATGTGCCTCTGTTTCCTCATCTGTAAAATGAGAATGAGAATATCCTCATATTCGCCTTATAGGATTAGTTTGAGTGTTGAGTGTGTTGAAGAACTCTTAAGGACCTTTTTTCAAGCTCAGCTTGACTGCAGGATTGAGCAAGAGCTGAATCTGAGTAGTAATTCTAGAACACTGCCAGAAAAACTGCACTTACTATCTTGTCTGACCCATGTAATTTTAAGAGTTCTTTTTACATGGGTCACTTCCAAAATCAAAATTAAGCTTATTACCGACAGTGCAGTTAAAACAGGACAGTGAGTTCCGATAATTTCTTTTATGAAACCACTTACTTATTTTTATATGCAGACACTCTCTCCAGCTTTGATCTGTTTTTATCTTTATGATACGTTGGAGACAAGACATTGTATCTGCTCTTCCCTGTGTAAGTCTGGACACGCCCTTTGGCCAAAGGCAGCTGGAGTGTGAACTTCTGACTGTCACTGTCATGGTCACTAGGATCTGAATGTTTCTTGGGACTTGTGCAGAAAAGGAAGCAGACATCTCTCCCCCTGCCCTCCCCAACCTCCCACCAGGCAGGAGGAGGGTTCATGCTCAGCCTGCAGAGGACAGACCAAAGCTTTAGGCCACACTTCTCAAACAGTGGTCCCCGGCCCGGCCCGGCCCGGCAGCATAAGCCTCACTGAGGAACTTGTTAGCTGTGCAAAATTCTCGGGCCCCACCCCACGTGTGCTGAATCAAAAACTCTGATTTCTGCACTTGAGCATGCATCACCCAGGTTTGAATACCACCACATTCGAGAACAGAAACCCTCAACCACAACATGCATGGACAGTAGGAAACCTTAAGGCACATCCAGGTCCGAGGAAGTCATTTTAGCGTGGAAAAGAAAGGAGGGAGGGCATGATGGGCACAGGCCTGGGAGCCCAGCCCTTCAGCACTCCTGTCAGCATGCGGGGAGGGCAGCCTGGATCCAGAGAGACATCAGAAATCTTGGGAATTATGGGGCCAAGAGGGAAGTGGTAAGGGAGCAGCATGCCTGGTGGCCTCTCACTGGCTGGGGGTCCCAGCAGCTTCCCACAGTTGCCTCTGTTGGCAGGAAACTCCTCCTTCCCCCAGGCTCACCCTGAACTCATTAGTGATGCTGGCATTTCCAGCTGTGGTTTGGCACCAAGGTCTGGCACCCTCCCAGACCTGGCCCAGGGCTGTTTCCCCGATAGGGACCTCAACCAGAGGACCTGAGTTCGGGGTGCTCAGGCCTTGACTGTATAAGGCCCCCTGGCCCACTGCACTGTCACAGTCCCCCCTCCTCCCTCCCTGTGTGCCTGGCACTGCACCCGGCCTTGGAGCTAGGGTGAAGGGACACAAAAGCCATGACTTCTGCCCTCAAAGAGCCCATCAAGTAGGCCACTGTTCCCCAAGCTGTAAACCGTGTGCAGATTGTGCTGAGTTCTTTGTAAACATTATAGGACTTAATGAGACCGTCACCCATGAAACAGATACCAACCCAGGGCAGTGAGCTATGAGCACCAGAAAAGTGTGGTTGGCCACGTGTGCAGAGTCCAGAGAGGGGTGTAGCTGAGAACAGGGTAGTGGGGAAGGTTCCCCAAAGGGAGGAGACCCAGTGCTGATTTGGAGAAAAAGGATGTGAAGGGAACAAAATATTGTCTCTCTGTCTCTAACTCTCTTTGTCTCTGTCTCTACCTCTCTCTACCTTTTCTTCTTCCCTTACATAGACCCCTCTATAAATGAGCAAGCTCTTTTGATGACAGACTGTGATCCTGTCATTAAAACTCTATTGGGACAATTAACTGGAGACTGGGTAAACCAACTGTGGAATAGCCATACACTGGAATACTACTCAGTGAGAAAAAGGAGCTACTGTTTTAGCATGTCCTGTTGTACATGCTACAACATGGATGAATCTCAGAGGCATGATGCTCCATGAAAGAAGCTGGACAGAAAAAACTACACGCTAACGAGACGATCCCATTTATATGAAGTTTCTGGAAAAAGTAAAACTACATAAAGAGAAAACAGATCAGCAGTTGCCTGAGGTTGAGAGGCGGAGTAGGGACTGAAACAAACAGCACAGGCAACTTTGCCAGGTGACAGAAGTGTTCTAAAACTGGATCATGCTGATGGTTGCACAACTATGTAAATGTACTTAAATCACTGAATGTATGCTTCAAATGAGTCGATGTGGTGATAGGTAAGTTTTACCTTCTTAAAGGAACATGACAAGTAAAAAAAGAAGATAGTTGATGGATGGTTAGACATGTGAAAAAAACGATTGTTATAACATGTTGATTGTGTGATTAGATCATGTGATTGTATTGCTATGGGTGCCCCCTGTATAATTTTTTCAGCTTTTCTGTATGTTTGAAAGTTTTCACTATAAAATGTTGGGGGATCTTATAAAAGGATCTATGATTTAAAAAGGTCACTCTGACCACCAGAATGGTAACATGAACACCACTGATGGTGGTGGTGGTGAGGATGTGGAGAAACTGAATCTCTGACTCACTGCTGCTGGGAGCAGAAATTGATAGTCACTTTGGACAACAGGTAGTGTCTACCCTATGACAGTAATTCCTCTCCTAGGTATATGAGAGAAATGTGTACACTTGTACACCACAGACCACAGATAAGAACGTTTATAGCAGCGTTATTCACCATCGCCCTAAACTGGAAACAACACAATAATTATCAGTGGAATGGATGAAAAGTTGTATATTCATATTATGGGACACCACGCAGCAATGGGAATGAATGAACCACGCACACACAACATGGTGAATTCACAACATGTGATCACGGTGTTGAGCAAAAAAGATCACACACAACCAAGTACATGTGATGTGATTCCACTTATATAACATTCCAAAGTCAGGCAATACTAACTGTCAGGAATAGAAGATGGAAGAGTGCCTGCCTTTGGTTGGGGCAGCAACTGGGAGGGGCATCGAGCAAGGGTTGTGGGAAGCTGGCAGTGCTGTTTATTGGATGATTAATTGCATGTAAAACTCATAAGCTGCGTGTAAAAAATGATCAAGCTAGGAATGGAATTTGTGTACTCTTCAGCATGAGTGTTGTAATTAGATAAAAATTACGTTTATTAAACAATTTTTAAAAAAAAGAAACCAATTTGACCTTCACTTAAGGAAGCTCTCACCTTGAACCTGACCCCTGAGGGGCTCCCAGAGACGTAGCCAGTTTGCTTCCGGCTACTCTGAGCAGCCTGGGATGGTCCCCACACCATGTCTAGCGGAGACACAGACCTTGGCATTTGTTAGATCTGCAAGGTCATTGGAGGAGAAAGAGGCATCAGACGCTTTGATGCCAGGCTAGCCCGGGGAACCCGCAAAGTCCTAGAAAGTTTGGCACTCCACCCTAAATCAGAGTGAATCATAAAGGAGCATTCCAGCCCGGGCCTGTGTGAGATCAGGGTACATGCAAGCTGTGGGTGAGAAGAACGTGAAGAATTGGGGAGAGACGTAGCAGGTCCACTCTACTGCGCAAAGTCGCCAACCTCAAATAATCCTCTGCCTTGCCAAAATCGTCTCAAAGGGCTTTAACAAAAACCTACTAAAACGTACTCAGTCGGAACTCCTTTTGTAAAAGGAATACTCACCCTTCAGATGTATTTGTGAGGTTTCAGTATTCAGATGACAGATCTTTCAGTGTAAGATCTGCCTTTCTTTTTCTTTATAGCCAACTCCAATTTTCCGTGAAGGGAAAGGTGAGAGGTTGGTTTATAGGTTATCTATAACAGGAAATCTAATTCCAGGTAGAACAGTCAGGCTTCCCCATTATCACAGCTAATTTTGGACTGGCATTGTCCATGTGCCTCCTTATGTGTGATAAAACGCTAAAAATGTGACTGGAAATCCCAAGTCCCTGACACAGGAGTGAAATAGTGACAACACGCACAATCTAAAATATTATCAGATTTCACCAACAGTTTTGCTGTGTTAACAGACCCAGAAAAAAACAACCATCAACAATGTGTAAACTCATTGTGAGCACCATAATATTTAAGAAAAATGTGGAGAATGAATGAATGCGCAGGGGCCTTGGCAGAGCCAAATTTTGGAGACTTGCTGGCTGATGACCTTTCTAACCCTCATCATGAGCTGGCTTCTCCCAGCAAATACCCTGATAGAGTTGCTGGGTATTGGCGGGGGGGGGGGGGCTCTAAGGCCAGGTGATCCCCTACAAGCACCATAACAGGCTTCTGTGCCCAAACAAGTTTGAGAAATGCTGTGTTCAAACGAAACAAACTGTGTTGGCAAGGCTATGGGGTAACAGGCTCAAATACAGCTGGCAGCAATGCAACTAGGAGCATTCTTATGGAGGGCAACCTGGCAGTATCTTTTGAAATTAAAAATGCACATGGCCTTTGACCCAACAATTCTGCTCCCTTGGCATTTTTCCTACACTCCCACAAGTAGCAAGTGACGTGTGGACAAGGATATTTGTTTTGCAACATTGTTTATAATAATAAAAGCCTGGAAACAGCCCCACTCTCTCGAAGGGGGTCTGGCACAATCATCTTGGGAGCAATGGCTCACATTTATGGAGTGCTTACTGCACATCAGGCAGGATCTTAAGCCCTTTGCAAACATTATCTCATTTAATCCACACAGAACGCTCAGGGGTAGACGCTACTCTTCATCCTGGTCGACAAATGAGGAAACTGAGTCCCTGAGAGATTAAGTAACTGGCTTGACTTGAAACAACTGGTTTGTAGTAGAGCAGCAATCTACACGCTAACATTCTGCTTCCAAAGTCAATGCTCTTCACCTCTCCATCACACTTTCCAAATGAAAATTTGAATCACCTCTTCGATGGAATGCACTGGAGCCATAAAAAAAGCCCAAGACATCCCTACGTGTGCTCATACCAAATGGTTTCCAGATATATTAAGTGAAAGAGGCAAAGTGCAGAGCAGTGTGCGGTAATGGGAGAAAAAGTTTATAAGTACAGATATTTCGGACTATCTTTAGAAGGGTGTACCGGAAACTGGTAACTCGGGTGCCTCCAAGAAAGGGAACTAAGAAGTGGCTGGAGGAAAAGATGGAAGAGACTTAACATTTCTGTTTGAATTTGTTTTCAGCTTTTTATTTTATTTTGAAGTGATTTCAAAATTATGGAAAAGTTGCAAGAAGAATTGCTTATACCCTAGATTCATTAATTGCTACTGTGTTTGAATTTTTTTTTTACCATGTCCATACAGTACCTCTTTGAAATAAAAATTAACAAGACAAAGTTAAACAAGCATTTTCTACCACAGAAATTCTGGAGACTCTAAGATGCTGGGTGTTCAAATCTCTCATAAGGGAGTCGACTGCATAAGCTTTTTTAGGAAGTTGATCTTGAAACACTCTGTCCTCTGGAACAGATGCTTCCTCACCAATAAGGATGTGACTGAGCCTAGAGTTTTGGAGAAGGGGGCTAAGGACGCTTCCAGAACCATCAAGCTGAGGCCAGGAGCAGCCGAGCCTTACTCAGGGGATGAGGCAGCGCTGACACGGGCCACAGGGCTGCTGCCCTCGGGAGGTTCTCTCCACATGGTGAGGACCACAGCATTCAGGGACAAAACAGAGGGGTGCCAGGTGTCCAGGAAATGCCAGCCAGCCCTCCCAGTCCTGCCTGGTCCCTTTTATTACCTGCTCAGGCCCTGGTGCCAGTGGACTCGATGCCTGAGATGGGCTGAAGGCCACTACCCTGTAAGCCAGACACTGGGGGGGGAAATCTCATGTCCAAACACATGGTCTAAATAGACAGAGGGCAGAGGGCAGAAGGCAGGCTCCCTCTGCCACCTTAAAGGGCACTGCCTCCCCTGAGCACTTGTTACTTAATCCCAGAGCCTGTCACTTGCCCCCTTCCTGGCCCAGCCCCTGGGGCTCTGCTGCCCTATAATCATCTGCCCTAATTTTTCTAGAGCTTTGCAAGGGTCATCAGTCTGTTTCATGTGTGCGTCATTCTCTCCTGCCCCCACTATCACCTGGGATTTTTGTGATAACAGGGCTGTGTCTCCTCAGACTGGGGCTCCCTGAGGGCAATTCTGCATCTCCCCCTTCAGACTGGGGCTCCTCAAGTCAGGGACCTTGGAGAGCAATAGATTGGGCCCTGTCCCTCTGCTCCCACTGTCCCTTTTGGTTCCAAAGCCAAGGCTCTTTGCAGGCACACATTTCACACACCCCCAGTCTGGATGCATGCACCCCCTGAGGCCCTTTGCCTGCCTGAAAGGGAGGCTGAAGGCCTGTAGCTGACACCAGTGGCCGGTGGTGGGGCCATTGCCTAACAGAGGCCCGGCTGCAGGTTTCCGATGATTCAGCACTATGGCCTGCACAGGACTTCTGTGGGGCTGGACCCAGGACAAGGCTTCTCAGAATCAAGAAGCAGGAGTCCCAAGGAGCCCAGCTCACCTGGGGACCCTACACTGTAGCCCTGACACACTGGGAAGGAGACACACTTCCTGGGCCCCTCCTGGCGGCCCCAGGCCTGGCCTCTCAGAGCACCTGGGCCTGAGTGCCAATGCCTGGGCCTGGCTAGGGGTTCCAGTCCGGTGTTGGGCCAGGAGAGCCCACTGGTGGGGCTGTAGATCCCTCAAGCAGGGTTGTGGCCCCTGGGGAGAGGGGCCTGGTGGCCAGTGAAGGGGACCCAAGGGCCAGCCCAGGCCTGGGGGGCTGGCTTGGCAGTTCTTTTTCAAACCACTAGATGTCACTTCCATTTCAAAGGATCCCACTGGTTGGCATTTTCCCCAGTCAGGTTCCCCCCCCCAACCCCGCCACTCCCCACCCCCCCACCCCCCATCCTTCTCCAAGTCTTAAAGACACAGGCCACAAAGGAAAACTCCACTTTCCCCTGTGGGCCAAGACATTGGAAACCCAGGCAGGAGCTGCCTCCAAGCCTGAGCTGAAACTTCTAGAAGCTCCATCATACCCCACCCCACCCCTGCGAAGGGGTGGAACCCCCATCTCCCCGTCTTCCACCACCCTACAGGTTCTTATGGGGATGGTATGTTCTGAAACCAAAAATGAAACACATGGTCAAACTAATGTTGAATGTATTTAGGGGGACAATACTTAAAACAGGGGGACACATACCCCCAAAGATCCTATGCAGGACCAAGAGGTTCCAGATTCACCAGAGGCCATGTGGTGCACCCCTTGGCTTCAGACCATGATCAGGAATTTCGGGGGGAGATCTGAAGGGAGTTTCCAGAGCTCTGCTCTTCTTAACCCACATCCCCAATATTCAGTCAACATCTCTAGGTTGACTGGTGCCAATGATTACAATTTACAATATGATTTATTCCACTTGAGTACTCCAATAATCTCCATGAGATAAGTATAACTTAACCTCATTTTACAGATGAAGAAACAGAGGTGTGGAGAAGATCAAGTGAGAAAGTTCCTTGAGTCTCTTGCTGCTCTCACTTCATCTCCCTTAGCCAGGCCCTCACAGAGAGGGAGGCTGGAGCCAGCTGGTTGGTTTTATCTGCAGCTCAGGTGGCTGCTTAAAGACTTACTCTTTTGAGCTCATTAATTAGTACTGTGGTTTCCAAACTTGGCTGCACATTAGAATCACCTGGGGAGCTTTTAAAACTCCTGCTGCCCAGGTCACCCCCTACCAATTAATTCAGAATGTGGGAGGGCTGGAGTGAGAGCTGGATGTCTAGGTTTTTCAAATGTCCAGGTGGTTCCAATAAGTAGTCAAGTTTGAGGACCACTGCTTCCATCACCCCACTCCCAGCCAACCACCAACCACTGAGGGTTTACTTATAGGCTTGTCCGGGTGAGGCATGTAGGCTGTATGCTATTATGTAGCTCATATTTCATAATAGGATACTTAGAAACAAAGGCCTCACACGCTAGGTACACATGTATTGTTACTTTTCTACAGAGAAGTGAGGCAACTTGCCCGGTCACCCAGCTCCTAAACTAGCAGAACCATGACTAAAACCTAGGTCTTTGGCGTTCTCAAACAAATGGTCTGGCCTCTGACAAGGTCAGCTTCTTCCAGAGCTGTTAGCTTAACACAAAGAAAACAGTTCCCAGTCAGTATCTGACCCCTCGCCCTGGCCACTGACTGACGGCCGTCATAACCACGACTGACCCTTAATCTCCACCACAAGCTCACTCCAACCTGACCACAGCTTGACCCCTAACCCTGACCATGACTGACCCCTAATTGAGATCCCCATTTTACAGATGAAGAAACGGGTGGAGAAGGTTGAGAAAGTTCTTCCTTGAGTCCTTCCTGAGGGCCAGGCCATCCCTAATGCTGGCCACTGTCCCACACACATTCATCACTGGTCAGAATGTGGAGGGCTCGGGCAGCCCGGTCACAACACTGGTAAATAACTGCGTCGTATCATAATTACTAACAATAATAAACACGTGGGGGCCTGTGTGCCAGCCAGGGGGTTGGTGTTTTCATATCCATGATCTCTTCAAAGGATCTCCTGTACTACTCTATTAACTATCAGGTCAGGTATAAAGCCTTCCAAAAAGCTAGAAAACCTCTGGCCAATCCTGTCACCTCTCACCTCCTCTCCTCTGTGTACCCAAGGCTTGCCCTTCCCCAATGTATGATCAAACACACACACACACACACACACACACACACACACACACCTCACACACACACACACCTCACACACACACACACACACACCTCATACACACACACACACACACCTCATACACACACACACCCCTCCTTGGCTGGAATGCCCTTGCTCCGCCTCCCCAACACCCATGACCCAGGATCCCCCCAAGACCTTGCCTCCTCAGGAAGTCTACGGGGCACCAAGGGTCCCACGTTTTTCCTGATACTGACTCCCTCCAGAACGTGTCACCAGGCCCAAGAGAGCGAACAGCCCTCCGGCTGAAGCATCTTCACCAGGTGCGGGAGGTCAGGGCCAGCATATCCTTGGGAGTGAAGGTCACATGGCAGAGGTCACTTGTCTACCCAGGTACTCACATACGCACACATTCACTAAGTGTGTTTATGGAGTTCTGAGCAACTGTAAACGTGGCTCCCTCCGGCTGTCCCCAGGAGAGGGAAAACCATAAACACCTCCAGCTCCGGCCAGCTCCCCCAGCAAGGCAGGTCACCTCCCAGGACTCGGGCACCTCATCATCACAGGGACTGGCTGTACTCATCTACCTTCTCTTTGGCGAACAACACCTAACCTCCTGTCCCCAACACAGGGGGAGGGCTGCTTCCCAGGATCCTGCTTGTGCTTCTCCTGAGCCTTTGCCCAGCTGTACCTGCCCCTGGGAATGCCTCACCTCTCTTATTCCTTCCAAACTCACCACCCTGAAAGGCCCACATTAAGTCTCACCTCCTCTAAGACACTTCCACTGATCCCTGTCACATACAGGGAGTACCTTCTGGAAGACGCTTTAGAACCAAAAAAGCATCTGTGGAATAAGACCTACTATTTCACTGTTAGAAATTCATTCCTTTGGCTTGAGCATTACTCTCTCCTCAGGAAGGGTCCTTGGGTATTTATGCAGATGTGCCCCATCAGAGGCAATCGGTACATAGGGGGCACTACACTGGAACATGCATTCTGGCTCTAACTCTGTCACTACCTGCTTGAGAGGATCATGGCCCTCTGAATGCACAGTGAGGGGGATGGGCCTGAAGATCTCTTGGGCCCCTCAGCTCCAGGAGACAGTGGTTTCTCCTTCCAATCAAGGCTTTTTATTGGGAAATCACACACTTGACCTTCCCACTTTGAAATATCGCCATAACTTTAAAGGGGGAGAGAAATCCTACTGGGTCAGGCCTAAAGCGGGACAAAATTAAGTTAGCTATAAGGAAGACTGTGCATCACAAAGCTTAGGGAATGGTCAAAGCAAAACCACAGAATGTTTCAAAATGCAAGAAAGATGCCCCTCAAAGTCTGAATCTAAATTTACTAGAGGTTAGGGCCTTTTTATTATTATTTTTTTTTTTTAAAGGAGAGAGAGGGTGACCTCTCCTTGAGCAAGGGGGTGGGGGGCAGGCCTTGATAGAGTTTCCAGTGCCAAATGATAGAGTGCTGAATGGCCCAGGGCCTCACCCCTGCCTCCTCCATTGTCCCCCATTCTGCTTAATGAAGGCTCAAACCAGAACAGCCAATGAGGCTTAGAAAATCCGCCTGTTGTGTGAGAGGATTTTCCATAAATCTCCCTCATTCAGGCGGCGACAGCCCCGTGCCTACGGAGGGAGGGCTGCCTGGCTCCTGAGGACCCTCCTTAAGAACAGGTGCTTTCTGGCCAGCACCTTGCTTCTCTGGGCCCCTTGGCTCCCTTGGGGGAGGGGGTTCGGGGGTAGGAAACCCACCCAGCTTCCCCAGAGCCATCTCCAAGGAAAATAACCTTGGGTCCCTTCCAGCCTGCCAGGGCGAGGACATGGGCTCTGACTCACCAATGGCATGGCAGTATGGAGGGTTGCTTGGCATAAATTTGCTTGCCACCCGTTGAAGTCCCACCTTGTGAAACCTTATAGACCTGCGTTATGAAGTACAGTAGCCACTAGCCACATGTGGCTATTTAATTTTAAATGAATGAAAATTAGGTTTTACAAATTCAGTAACTCAGAATTTAGTTTAAGTGGATAGATTAAGTGCTCAGAAGCCACATGTGCCCATCTAGAACCTTTTCACCATCTATTCTATTGGACAGCTCTGCCTATAACCACTACTAGGCAGAGTAGCCTTGCAGAGGTGAAGATGGACCCATTCAGGGCAAAATTCTGGCATCAACATCAGGAACAGAAATCTGGTACTGACAATGGAGAAGGCCTCAAGGACTCAGGGAGCCCCATCTGGGGGCAGACAGCCCCTGTCCTCAGGGAGCTCTCAGCCCAAAGAGGGTTAACTAATTCCTTGGCCAGATCTTGTTTTCCCCAAGCAGGTGAGGAGGAAAGGGTCCAGCTGTCACTTAGCAAGCTCATTAGTGATGTCTTCTGGGGCCTTGCCCTCCCCATGGGTAATTATTAACAGGCCTCAGGTGTGAGAGAGCATGCAGCCTGGTCCCCCACCCTCCCATCCAGCTGACTGGGCCAGCTGGGCATCTTGGGGGGCCCAGAGCTGAGAGTCCCACCTGGAGACAGCCCCAGGCTGAGTAAATCGCCCCCCTGCCCCCAACTCTGAGCCAAGCCTTGCTTCATGTTCGATAAGATGAACCTCCATCCAGGTACGGGGCACTGACCAGGAAAGCTGCCGACCACTTCCTGATAAACAATAGAAACTGTTCAGCAAAACTGTTCCACATTTGCTGAGATTTCTGTTTGCCTTCTCCATTAGCTTAACAAGCATGGATGGAAAGATGACTAAGGTTATTAGTGACTGGCTGTAGCTGGGACAGAAAGGCCAAGAGAGGATGGGGTGGCAGGGGCTGGAGTGTGGCCTAAGAGGCTGTGAGTCAGCCAGAAATTGTGAGCACACGGGGCCTGGGCCAGGCTTGGGAGCCTCAGGCCTGAGGGGAGGGGGCCCAGGAACAGAGATGGCAAGTGATGGCTTCAGCCTTGTTACCGTGGAAACAGCGTGAAAGAGGGTGCAAGCCCCTGGGTGGGTCAGTGGGCCTGGGAAGAAAGAGGCCTATTCTGCAGCCACAAACGGTGGCCCAGCCCAAGCCCAGCCCTCAAAGGACCCATGTTCGCACATATTGACAAGGGCCTGGGGATGCCACCAAAGAGCCCCACCTGGACCTCTTACTGGTGGGTGGAAAGGGTGGCAGGAGGAGTGAGTTCTTAGAACCTTCTTCCTGTGGCAGATCCCAAGCAGGCCCCCGGCCATTATCCATTTCAGTAGGTTTCTGATTCTTTCAATCATACACCTCTATCGATAAAAAATCTGTGATGTGTGCCCAACAAATGTATATTTCTTTATAATTTACATGTACTCTCATACTAATAAATTATGTACATGATTGAAAAATACACAAAAACTAGACATTTTAAAAAGATGAAAGAAAAAAAACAGTCAGTTTCCAATTCTTTCCCAAACGTTGATGGATCAGTCTTGTAGCACCCTGTTTTGGAGACCACTGATTTACTTAAAGAGTGTGGGTAACACATTGCTAACTAAGCTCGTTAAACAAGCAAATCTTGTGTTTGCAAATTTGACATCAGCCATTCCCCCCAGGTGAATGTTAAGATTAGTTGCTATCTTGAAATTAGTTTGAACATGAGTGAACCCTTGTGCGAGGGTAGAGATGGTGGCAGAGCCGGTGTTGACAGCTGACAACAGGCTGAGAGGTTCTCCCACACACACCCCATCATCACTTTGCCTGTGTTCTTCCTTCTGTGTGGAAGGCCCTTCCACCTTTCTCCACCTTGACAATCACTCATCCTTCCAAACTCCAAATCTCTGCTCTTTTCCAGGATATCTTCCCTGAATCTCAGTCTGGACAAGGGTCCCACCTCTAAGATCCCACAGCCCAGTGAGATCACCACTGGGATACCTCCATTCTGGCATTTACTACATTCCCTCTGCTCTCCCTAGACTGTGAACTCCTACAGGGCACTGGGTTGCTCTATTCATCTTTGTATCCCCGGCCACCAGCATACACAGACATGGACATACCCACCCATATGCACCCCTTGACTGGTGTTTCATGGGATCACCTCCCAAATCAGCTACTAGTGCTCAAATCCTTCTCTCGGGGGGAACCAGACCAAGACACTGACATATATTAGGTGCTTAACAAATTCTAATTAATGAGGGTCTATTGAGCAACATCTATGTCCAAGACACGGAGGGTTCAAAGGGGGAAAATCTCACTGGGCTGGAGTCCGGAGTCTCGGCAGCTAGACTTGGGGCTTGGCATCTCAGGGGAGGAGCTTCTCAGAAATTCCACGCACTGGCAAGGAGCAAGCCCCCTCCCTGCCCCCACCCTTTGGAGCACTGCTCCCAAGAGCTTTCCCAAGACAGGCAAAGGGATTAGGCTGACTTCTGGGAAGGCTGATGCCTCCACCTGCCCCCTCTCCCCACGTCTGGAGAAGGGAGGGAGGCAGAAGGAGGGAGCCAGGGGTGCTCTCCTTTTCTCTGCTGATCATTAAATGCAATTAAAAGTAGTCAGGAAACAAATCTGGGCACGCCAAGAGTGCCCTGTAAATCCCCTCGTCCACCTTGGCCTCTGGGGTCCCTGCCTGAGCTGGCAGCCATCCAGGCAGTGGTGGCCACAGCAGCAGCAGTGACGTCCATCCCGGGCAGCCACACTCAGCCAGAAAAGGGCATCCAGGTTTGCTCTGAGGCTAAGCCCCCACCCCTTAGAATGAAACTCAGAGAGGGCTGGCCGAGGAGTCCAGATACCTCATGCCCAGGCTGGCTCTGCCATCTGCTAGTTGGGGGACCTTGGATAAGTTCCTTAACCTACCTGTGACTCAGTTTCCCCAGTTGTACAATAAAGGAACTGAATACAGTGTCCCTTCACTCTGATGTGTTATGTTCAAAGTCTGAGCTGTATTCTGCCCAAGGTTCTTCAGCCCGGATATTCGAGGGACTGACCCACAAATCTCAAACTAAACTGCTCTGGGGTCCCAGGCTGGGGCCAGAGTGCTACTGTAAAGACCATGACAATTCGGAAGGAGGGAAGACGAGCATTTGAACACTCAGGCAGGTTCCAGGGGGTGAGGATCCTCACTGGTCCCTCTCTGAGCCAACCAGGCCCCAGCAATACCAGGCCCACATATTTTAGGGTCAGGTTGCCTCTGGTTTCTCTCCTCTCTTCTCTTTTCTGAGGAGAGAGTGGTCACCTGGAGCAAGAATGGGGTCACAGAGAACAAATCATGAAGTTAACCTTCTTTTCTCCTTCAGCAGGGTCTCGGGTCCTGAGAGACACCATGGATACTATGATTCCAGGGAAGCCAAAAAGGGCTTAGCACCCAGTCATTCATTGGCACCTCCCATCTTGTGATTCTCGCATGCCACAGAGGGCCAACATGGAAGAACAGCATGGTCTTTGGTGGAGGAGGTTGAACCTCAAGGAAATTTCCCCACTGATGTGAGGTCCCAGGGACCTGGACACATCCCGGGAAAGCGCTCTAAATTAATACACACATGGCCCCGTCCCACCCATCCACAGGCAAGCCGATGTGGCTTTTCCAGGCACGTGGCTTTTCCAGGCACCTTCAGATATGAAGATGACTTGGGTGGGTCCTGCCATGGTTACAGTCTCTCCCTGGAGCCAGTTGTCCACAGGTTAAAGCAAATAAGGTCAGGAGCAAGGGCCCTTCCTGGACCCCTTAGCCCTGGGAAATACTCCACTCTCCGACAATGCATCCATCTCACCCCAGCCAGACCTTGTAAATAAAAGCATGTCCAAATTAGAACTATAGTAGGATACAATTCTTCACCTATGAGATTGGCAAAAATTCCAAAAAAAAAAAACCTGAGCGCACGCTTTGTTAGGCCAGGCTGTGGGGAAATAGTCACACGCATCCATTGCTGCAGGAAGTTTAATTGTTACAACCTCTGGAGAACAATTTGACAAAATGTATCAAGATTACAAAAGCATATACCCTTTGACCAACAATTCCAGGTCTGGGAATTGATGCTACAGATATACCTAATAGTGTGAAATGACGCATGTAGAAGATTATTCACTGCTTCATTGTTTGTAAAAGCTAAAGATGGAAATGACCTAACTCAACAAGGGACTGGTTGAATAAATGACAGATCAGCTGTGCAATGGAATACTATGCAGCTGTAGAGGGATGGGGAGCGGCATCAAGACATTCTTTATGTGCCATGATCCAAATTCCTCGAAGATAAACTAAACTGGAGAGGTGAGGTACAGAATCATGTGTAACCTCCACCTTTTGTGGAGGAAAGGGAGGAAATAAATAAGAATAGAAACTTAAAAATTCATGCCTTCCCTTGTGGAGACAGGGTAACAGCTTAAGAGCGTTGGAACAACTTGCCCTGCCCATGCCTCCACCTTGGACTGAAGAGTGAATGAGGTAACAGGAGAAAGTCAAGATCTCTGGACCGACCACGGGAAAGTACTGCTAGAGCCTGGCTGCAATTAGTCCTGTCCCCAGGCCTCCCCCTCATCCCCCAGGGTCTTCTCATTTACAAGCTAACCTCAGGAAGTAAGTCTGAGCACACTGCCCCTGGCCTCATTAGGTCCAATTGTCCTGGGCCAATGAGGAAAGAGCAGAGGTGGGGCTTAGTATGTAAATGAGGCATTGTATCTGGTAAAAGCAAGCCGTGCCCAGGTCCCCCTTCAAAGGAACAAAACCTTAAAGTATGTTGGTTGTCGCTGGCCCTCTTCACACCACAAGTGATGATTTGGCCTCAGCACTAAAGTGTATGTCCTCCATTTGAAATTGATTGCTTGTATTCTTTTCTTTGTAGTTAAACTGCAAATTGATTCTGGTTTTTGAATCGTGTAAAAGCTGCTAGTGAAAGGTGTTTTATATCTAGTTGAATGTCTGCCTATATCTAAGCGAACCTGATTGAAGTTAATACTGGGGCCCCCTAAGGATATTTTCCCCTTGAAATGAGGTTCTAGTTGGGGAGGGGGGGTATCCTCTTGGGAACACAGTAGGTGCTTAGAAAATGTTTGCTGAAATAATTATCTAATTTAAGTAGGAGTCAGATGGAAGCCAGAAGATCCTGTCCCCCGCCCCCCGCCACCACTCCCATTGATTGCAGTTGGTGAGGAAGCTAGGCCTTCATCAAGGGGAAGCAGGTGCCCACACCTGGCCTGTATCCTCCACACACCTGCCTGGGGCCTCCAGTTTTCTGCCTGATCTTGTGGTGGTGGCAGACCAGGGCAGACCACTGGTGACAAGGGGTGTGGTCTCCCCAAGTCGACTGGAGCGAGTTCCTGAGATAGGGATGCAATGGCAGGAATGTGAGGGGCCAGAGGCAGTGATGGACCACGCCAGCCCAAGAGCTGAACAAATATTGACCCTAAGCAAGGCGGCCTCTTGAAAGCCCTCCACAGGATGCCTCTCGCTGTTCTCCTATCTCCAGCCACCCTCACCTAGTGCCTCCAGCTGCGGGGGAGGGGAGTAAAGGGCTGCTGCTCTCCCTTTGGGACCCAAGGCCCAGAAACCCTGGGCGGGGGACACTGTGTCAGCCTTGCTGGTCCTGGTATGAGGTTCTGGGAGCTTCCAGGCCCAGGTCTCACTGTCCTCTAGGCTCTCCAGCCTGGATGTGGGTGGCAGCTAGAATAGGATGTGGGCTTCCCTGGAGCCAGGCTGCCCTTAAAATGCCCCATGAAGGCCCTTGTCCCAGTGCATTCACTAAAAAAAGAAACTCACTACAGGCCATGGACAACTGTGTAGCAGTCAACTGTCTTCCCAGTTACTAATAATAAGTAACATTTATTAAGAATCTTCTGCATACCAGGCACTAAATGCTTTACATGTATTAACTCATTTAATCCTCACCATAACTTTAAGAAATGGGTATTATTTTTTTATCCCCATTTCACTGAAGCAGACACCAAGGCACAGGGAGAGTGACAAATGCCAAGTAGAAAAATGTCTCTCAGAGATATCATTCGGCCATTCAGGGTGTGGATGTAGAAATGTGGAGATGGGAGGTACTTTGAGAGGGTTGGGTACCCACCACCTTTTACAGATGTGGAGACTGAGGCCCTGAGGGAGGAATGACTTGCACATAATTACTCGGGGCTGCAGAGCAAAGGCGCTGAATCAAAGGTGCTGCTGACTGGTTGACATTCCTAGGAAGCTGGCCGCTGAGCCCTAGGGTTACCTGAGGTCTTGTCTTCCAAGAATCCCAAATGCTTTGTTTTCTTTTCCTGCAGGCCTGGTACTCTGGGTAAACACCCCCAGCCCCTGTCCCCATTGGATCTCTTTCTCCTCTCCCACCTCACTCATAGTCACCCTGACATTTTCTCACATCACCCCAGCAAATTGCTTTCCGGGTCCCAGTCCCAGGGCCCTATCTTCTGTGGCTTCTCCAGTATGTTTTGGAAAAACCTCTATGGGTCTCCCTGAGGGCATTGGGCTGGCTGATCCCCAAGAACATGCCCTCTATACCTCTGAGGTGCTAGGAATCTCAGACTCTATTTCTGTATTCCACAGAGTGGCTTCTGTCTCCACCTGGACCCTGCTTGGACCCTGCAGGGAGCTGGGGTCTGCTCTCAGTTTCACAACCAACTTGGGGGAAGGTCAAGAATGGGGACAGGAAGATAGGAAGGGTGGGGAGCTCGGAGAGGGATATTCAAGAAGGGGTTCACTCATCACCACCCCCCAGTCTCCTAACCAGATTTCATCACTCCATCCCCACATGGCTTGCCAGCCTCCAAGGCCTGGGCTGGACCCCTAGGACCCCTCTGCTGGTGGGGGAAGAATTCGAAGAGAATGTAAGCTGGGATGGGGTGAGTTGGGGTCTGCGGCTCACTGGCCTCAGAGGCTGGCCTCCCCTCAAGGATGCTGAGGAGTCCTGGCTGGGGATGGGGATGGGCCCCTCCAGCTCTGCCAAGGGCAGCGCCTTCTGCTCAGAAGGAAACACAGCCTGTGTGTGTGTGTGCCCTGGCCTGCCACTCCCCAGGCTCGCCCTTGCCTCCCAGGTCAGTGACCTCTGGAACTCTGAGAATACTCAGGAAATCTCCCATCCTTCTGCTTGTCTTCAGGTCAGAATCACTGAACAAGATCCCCAAGCAGGGAGAAGCCTCCTGGGCGCTCGCCTCAGCTCTCACTGCCCACACGCCGCTTGGGAAAAGGGCAGGGCAGCCCCCCAGAGCCCCACACAGACCTGCAGGTGGCCCATGCTCACCCCAGCCCAGCTGGGCCCTCAGTCTGTGTGGTGGTGTAGAGTCCACATCTTGCAGGGGAGGCTCTCAAAGAGGCACCAGGCTCCCCATGTCCCCAGGACATTCATTCCCAGGCTCCAGGAGAGACTGGAGGCAAGAAAAGATGATGCACAGATACCTTCCAGGGACCAGGGACAAGCACTCAGAGGAAAACAATCTAGTGTTGACACACTGAGCAGGCTGGGAACTAAGGAGGTATCTTGGGATGGGAAGGGGAAGCCAGGCCCAGAGCATAAGTGGGTGCTTCAGAACACAGAGGAATCCCTCCATTTCTTTTACCTGATGCAGATGAGCTGGGCTTGAGAACTCCCTAGGGCAAAGCTGTGTCTCCCCTCAGACCAGGGCTCCCTGAGGACGGGGCTGTGTCTCCCCTCAGACCGGGGATTGTCTGAGTTTTTTTCCTTATCAGACTAGAAGTTTCTAGAACAGGGACTAGGAGCCAAGAATAGAAGTTAAAGAAGACCAATTCCAAGCCATGACCAGAAAGAAGTCACTTTTTTTTCCTTGTCATTTAAATTATCTTTATGGAAAATAAAGCCCACATACATGCTAGATATCAAAAAATTTTCAGTTTGCTCATCAAGCTCACCTACTCTGAGAAACACATCTTCATCTACCAGAAGGAAAAGATGAACAGCTAAAATTTCATCTCACTTGCTTTTTAAATTAGACAATATATCCAGATGGTTCTAATATCGAAATAATACACAAGGATACACCTTGAGAATTCTTACCCCGATACCTCCATTCCTCCCCATTCCGGCCACCATATGTAATCACTCACAGAAGCCTCTATGTGTCCTTCTAGTGTCTGTTGACGTAAATACAAGTGAATATTCTTGCTTTCCCCTCCCCAGAGAGAACTTTCTGGTAGCTAGAACTAGTCCAGTCAATAGCCCAGCTTTGTATCTCAGGTGTGATGCTGCAGACTGACTTTCAGGCCCCTCACCTGGATGGGGGTAACCACCTGTAGCCCCACTTGCTGTGAGGAAGGTGGCAGCCTAGGTAATGGCCCAGCATACAGCAAGTGCTCAATAAGTGAGTGCTTATTGGTTGGGGGGGGGTGGTTAAAGGAGAAATCATCTGAACTCAATCTGTTCCCTGTGCCCTTAAATTGGGCTAAGCTGGGCTCGTGGGCAAGTGGATTTGGAGAGAAGAGCTCTCCAAGTAAAGAGGACGGGGAGGGAGGGGGCGACCGAGAAGTGGGGTGAGGCCAGCACAGATGTAGAGCAAGTGGCACTTCTGAGGTTTGTGGGTTCTGAGAATCTCCCCGCCAGGCATCCTGGTCCTGGAACAGAAGTCATGCCCGTGTTTCCCTGGTAGCTCAGGCCCAGCAGCCTCGGAGGCCAGGTCTAAAGCCCTATCTAAGGTACACAGCGTTATCTCCATTCCCCTCGCCCAGGGAACCCAGGCCTCCCAGAGGTCCTGGCTCCCACTGCTTCATTAATGTTTACCATCACTGGAAATCAGCAGGCACACACAGAGCGTGCGGCCCTCCCACCTGGAAATGAACGCACACCGGCGCTTGTGAAAGCCACATGCAGCTGATCGCCTCTGAGGGTCCCTGTGAGCCCCTCCCACAGCCAGGCAGGCACCAACATCAAGTCCCTGCACCCCCCGCTGGCAGCCCTGGCTCCTTCAAGCACAGGGAGGGACAGTGAGACAGATCACCCAGACCTCACTTGTCCAGCCCCCATGTGGCTGGTGCAAATCAAGACGTGCTGTAATAAATGTAGAATGCACTCAGATTGTGAAGACTTAGCCTGAAAAACTAACATTAATTATCTCGATTAGTCTTCATCTATTGATTACCTGTTGATAATATTTGGGGATATATGAGGTTCAATCAATACATATAAGTATATAAAAATCTATTATTACAATTAATTTCACCTGTTCATTTTACTTTTTTAATGTGGCTACTAGAAAAATTCAAAATACAGACATGACTCATTACAATTCTGTTAAACAGTGCTGACCAAAAGCATTACAGGAAATATATCTTGGAGGCTGTACCCTTTCCCTCCTGTCAGAACCAGGATAGGGTCACACCACCTCTTCTGGCCCCTAGAGCCTGTCCCACCTCCTGCCATCAGATTGGGGTCCTCTGAGGTCAGGGGCCAGGTCTCTGTTCTCTACTAATTTCACCCCAGTGCCTAGACAGCTGGGAGGAGGGAGAGGTGGCAACGTGGGAGCCAACCATCCACACCCTCTGCCAAGTCAGTGAGGGCGTGGCCCAGGGAAGGCCCTGCCCCCAGCCCTGTGGCCTGCCATAATCACAAGTTGCTCATTTCATTCAGCTGGTCTTAAGAGGAGGCATCATTTTCCCAAGACTTTGGATGCAGTCATTCAGCAAGTTGTGGAACACACCTGGCTTAGAAATGGCTTGGAATGTTCACAAATGGCAAAATGTCATGGGGAATCCACAGATAAATGTAGGAGAGGTCATGGCACACAATCTGTCTCCTTTCAGCCTCATTCCACCATTTTCTGACACACACACCCTTCCTAGGAGGGCTCTTCTTGGAATGGATGATGTCCCCATGTCCACTCTCTCCCAAGCTCAACATTTTAGCTCTTTACCCTCACAAAGCCTCCTTTCCAGGTCCTTACCCTCTATGCGCACCCTGCACACACTCACCATGTCTCCCCTTCCACCCTCCCCAGCTGAACCTGGTTCGTGTGCTGTGCTCAGCAGGTCAGTCGCCTCTTGCGCGCTGAATATGTCCATTAACCCAGCCTATGACTGCCTTGCTCTTCAATCACTACACGTTACTGTTGACACATCATGAGTTGTCAACAAGGCTCCAAGTCTTTTCCACTAAGTCCCTCTGCTGCCTCCCACTTAGACAGTTGGTGTTGGGGACCCCAGTGCAGGGCCTGAAAGATGCCATCTTGTACCACTGGATGCCTCGTGGCCACCTGTTGCAGCCCTTCTGGGTCTTGATTCCTTCACTGGAGCTTCACCGCTCTGGTCAATTCTAAGGTGAATCCTCAGACTTCAGCCCGGTTGACTTCTCAGGACCATTTGGCACAGTTGGTCACCCTCTTATCAAAACCTTTTTTTCACTTGATTTTCAAGCCGTCACACTCTCCTGGTTTTCCTCCTTCTCCCCTGGCTGCTCCTTCTCAGCCTCCTCCATTGGTTCTTTCTCAGCTCCCCAGCTCTGTAACATTGGAATTCCCCACAGCTATTCTTTGAACCCCTTCTCGTCCTTATTTTCACTCACTCTCCTGGTGATCTCATCTGGATCAGAGGCTTTAAATATTATTTATAAATTAATGCCTCCCAAATTTAAATCTCCAGCCCAGACCTCTCCTCTGAATCCCAGACTCACACATCCATGTGTACACTGTCATCTCCACCCAGATGTCTAAGGGGCATCTCAGACTTAGCATTCCACACCTGACCTTCTGATTGCCCCACTCCCACCAACATGTCCACCCACAGGCTGCACGATCTCAGAATTTCGGTCCCATCAACTCCATCTTTCCAACGGCTCAGACCAAAAACCTTGCAGTTACATTCAACTCCTCTCTTTCTCTCCTATCCCATATCCAATCTGGCAGCAAATCCTGTTGACTCTATATTGAAAACATATCCAAATCCAACCATTTCTCTGTCACTTCCAATCTGGTTCAACCCACTATCATTTCTCACTCGGATTTTTGCAAGAGCCTCATGACTTTTGCCCCCGCTCTTTGGATTACTACAGTTTCCCTGCTCTGCCCTCCCCCACTACAGTCTGTTCTCAACCCAGCAGCCAGAATCATCCTATTAAAATCTAATTCAGATCCCAGCCCTCCTCTGCTCAGACACTTCAGGGGCTCCTGCCTCACTTGGAGTAGACGCAGAAGGTCTTCACAGGGGCCCCCAGGCCCTACATGACCCACCTTCCCTTTCCGTTTCCTCCCCATCCCCTCCACACTCCCCCTCATTCTCTCTGCTCCAGCCATGCTGGCTACTTGCAGATCCTCCAACACCTGAGCTTGCTGCAGCTTCCAGGGCTGTGACTGCCTCCCTTCCTGGATAGCCTCATGCTCCCTCCCTCCTTCAGGTCTTCCCCCAAATGTCACCTTCTGAGGCCTCCCCTGACCACCGCATCTGGAACTGCCACCCCAGCTTCTGGCACTGTTTATCATTCCTTCCCACTTAGTTTTTCTCCCTAGCACTTTTTTTCTTTCTAATATACTATATACGTTTCTTATTTTGTTACTGTCAGTCTCCTACCACTAGAATATAAGCTTCAGTGGCACAGGGGTTTTTGTCTGTTTTGTTCACAGCTGTATCCTTGACTCCTAAAAGAAAACCTGGCACATAACATGTTCAATCAATATTTGTTGAATGAACAAGACAGGACTAATAACAGATCCCCTGTCCCGGTTGGCATCCATTGGAAACTGAAAACTGTCCTCTTCTAGACCTATGTGGGTTCATTAAGCAATACCCTTGGCATACGGCCTACTAACACACTACATAATTTACTTAATTTTTCTGGTATTCATTTATTGTTCATCTTTCTCTGTTGAACATAATCTCCATGAAGGATTTTTTTTTTTTTTTCGGTACGCGGGCCTGTCACTGTTGTGGCCTCTTCTGTTGCGGAGCACAGGCTCCGGACACGCAGGCTCAGCGGCCATGGCTCACGGACCCAGCCGCTCCGCAGCGTGTGGGATCTGCCTGGACCAGGGCACGAACCCGTGTCCCGTGCATCGGCAGGCGGAGTCTCAACCACTGCGCCACCAGGGAAGCCTCATGAAGGATTTTTTTTTTTTTTGGTCTATTTTCTTCATTGCTGTATACCAGTGTCTTAGAGGAAAGCCCAGCAAATAGTAGGCCCTCCAAGAATGTCTGCTGAATGAATGGGTGACCATTTATCCAGCTACTGATCCATAAAACCACTTGAGGATCCAGCTCTATTTCCCCATCTTGACCATCAAGGTACTTGAGAGACTATCAAGAACCCTGTGGAGTTCCCATACTTCCCACAATTCCCACACCTTCCAGTCTCCAATCTTCCTGAGAGTCAGAAAGTCCATTAGTCAGAAATCTTAATATGAGAAAAGTATATGAAAACTAGAGTTTTCTTCTCTCCGATTACCCAACACCAGTAAGACCTGAATGTTTGAAAACACATTGTTAGCCAAAACACGGGGAAATCGACCCTCTCATATATTCAAGATGGGGACAAAAATTGGCACAACTCCTATGGAATTTGACAACTTGATGATATCTATCAAAACTAAACATGCGCATATTCTTTGGCTCAGCAATTCTACCTCTGAGTGTTTATTCTATAGAAACACATACATATCACATATATATCAAACATTCAGGAAGTGACATATATGCAAGGTAATTCGTTGTAGAGATGTTGATGAGAGAGAAAGCCTGGGGACTGTGGGGGACTGGCTGAATAGATGATGGGGCATTTGGACCATGGTTACCCCAGGGCGTTAAAAAAAATGAGGTAGCTCCACATGCATGGCTATGTAAAAATCTCCAAGATATATTGTTAGAAGAAGAGAAAGATTTAAAAATGACAAGTGAAATATGCTACAATTTGTCTTTTTAAAAGGATAAGTAGGTAGGTAGGTGGATGGATGGATACATACATGGATAGATAGATTAGATAGATAGATAGATGATAGATAGATAGATAGATAGATAGATAGATAGATAGATAGATAGGTGATAGATAGGTGATAGATGGATAGATAATATGCATCACCAATGGTAACACTGGTTGCCTTTGAGGATAGGAACTGGGAGGCTAGGAGTCGGGGGTAAGAGAGAGACTTTTCACTGTATACTCTTTGGTACTTTTTGAATTTTATTCCATTTTATTCTGATCTATTTCTCAACACTCCTGTTTTTAATTGGCCTGACACACTAGTCGCAGTGAGCCCATGCTGGCTCCTGGCGACCCCTTCCTTTTCTAAGTGCCCACAGGCCATTTCTTTCCCAGTCTACAAGGATCCTGGCCCAGGACTGCCCTCCACTGTGTAGCTGCATGTTCTGACCTCCTCCTCTTTTTGAAACTCAGAAACACATTTCCTCTTTACTGCATACCCATGCCTTAAACTTCTTCCGAAGGGGCCAAATGGACCCAGAAGTCTCATTCACAAGCTTCCTTTGTGCCTGAAATGGCATTTTATGCGGGGAGACCTCTGGCACATCCCAGGAGAAGCTGGTAGGAAGAGCTTGTCCTGCCTCCAGGGCCCCCTGGGCTTCTCTTTCCTCTCCCAGTGTGATCCTGTCCTCTGGGTCTGAAGGCAGGTCTCCTGGTCTCTGGAAGAGGAGCAAACCCCAGGAGTGCCACCCTCTAGCCACACCCTGCCCACATTCTGCCACCAGGCCCAGCTGCAGCCTCTTTCTCCATTGGTCTCCCCCAGGCTCTGGTCCTGGCCAAAAAAGCTTGAGTGGCCCCTAGTATCTTTCACAAAGTTCTGTCAGTTCTTGTCTTCCAGGCACCAGCTTTACAGGCCTGCGGTCCTGTCTTGTATGTGCCCTTCTCTTTTCTGCTCAAGCCTTCCCAAAACAGCAATCTGGCAAAGCCCATGCTGCCCGCTGTCTCTTTGGCCACCTCTCCTCTCCCTTCATCAGTGGAACATAAACCAGCCTGTGTGTGATTGCACAGTCTGATGTACATTTTTGGGAGCTTCCAAGCCCTCTTGAGATATCTTTCCCTCCCAGAGATTCATGCCATGGAATCCTGCCTATCTTGTTGCTGAAATATTGTCAGGCTGACTTTTGGAAAGTCTTACTACAGGCCCTCAGCAGCTCTCGTCGGGATGTTTGCAAGAACATTCTTGTTTCAGTCCGAGCTCCTCCCAACCTCTCTCATCCATTCTCCGCACCAGCACTGGGTGACCTTTCTAATGCACAGCTAACCAAGCCCCTGCACTGCTGAAAGCCATTCAAGACCCTACAGGATAAAATCCAAGGTTGCCGCATGACTTACAAAGCCCAGCATGGTGTGGTTTCTGGTCACCTCTCCACCTGTACCTCCCACCTCTCTCTCTCTCTCTAACTCCATCCTTTAACTAAATATTTAATTGTGCACACTTTCCTGGACTCACTATATTATTTCACATCTTTACGCTTCTCCTGCTGTTCCTTCAAAAGAGGATGACCTTCCAACTGTTCTCTTTTTTTTTTTTTTTTTTTTTTTTGTGGTACGCGGGCCTCTCACTGTTGTGGTCTCTCCTGTTGCGGAGCACAGGCTCCGGACGCACAGGCTCAGTGGCCATGGCTCACGGGCCTAGCCGCTCCGCGGCATGTGGGATCTTCCCGGACCGCGGCACGAACCCATGTCCCCTGCATCGGCAGGCGGACTCTCAACCACTGCGCCACCAGGGAAGCCCACCCCCAACTGTTCTTGATAGGGGTACTCAAGACCTCGCTCAGGGGCCACCTTTTCCAGGGAACCTTCCTTGACCCTTCCCTCTCCAGGTAGGGCTAATTCTGCTCCTCTGGTTTCTCTTTGCTTCCTGGGCTTGAACTTGGCTCTTATTACACATGGAAGACACTGCTCATTCTCCCTAACAGCCATACCCCCTACCCCTTCCTCCTTGCCACCAGAGCCCATACCTTTTCAGGTGACAATGTATCCAGGCCCAGAGGATGAATCAAGCTTCATCTAAACTATCATGAGCATCTTGTTCCCAGCCACCTGACCGTCACTTTCCCTGCCTCCCTTGCAGCATCCCCTCTCACTCCCAGCCAATGAGTCATGAGAGGTCATTTTCTAAGGGGGCTTCTGGGGAACACTTTTCTTCCCTGATAAGAATACAGCCTCATTACCTAGAGATTGTCATACTGAGTGAAGTAAGTCAGACAAAGACAAATACCATAAGATATCGCTTATATGTGGAATCTAAAAACAAAAAGGTACAAATGAACTTATTTACAAAACAGAAATAGAGTCACAGATGTAGAAAACAAACTTATGGTTACTGGGGGGGAAGCAGGGGGTGGGGGGAAGAGGGATAAATTGGGAGATTGGGATTGACATATATACACTCCTATACATAAAATAGATAACTAATAAGGACCTACTGTATAGCACAGGGAACTCTTTTTAATACTCTGTAATGACCTATAGGGGAATAGAATCTAAAAAAGAGTGGATATGTGTATACACATAAATGATTCACTTTGCTATACAGCAGAAACTAGCACAACGTTGTAAATCAACTATAGTCCAAAAACAAATTTTTTAAAAAAGAATAAACCCTATTTTCTCCTTGGTCTTTTTTTCTGCTTTGAATGTAAATGTAGGAGGCACCATAGCCACCAACTTGCAACTGTGAAGCAACAAGCATGTGGACAAAAAGTTAACATGTTGTGGATGGCAGAGCAGAAAGAAAAAGAGGTTTTTTTGGTTTTTGTTTTTTTAATTTATTTATTTATTTTTGGCTACGTTAGGTCTTTGTTGCTGTGCGTGGGCTTTCTCTGGTTGCGGCGAGCGGGGGCTACTCTTCTTTGTGGTGTGCGGGCTTCTCATTGCGGTGGCTTCTCTTATTGTGGAGCACGGGCTCTAGGTGCTCGGGCTTCAGTAGTTGTGGCACACAGACTCAGTAGTTGTGGCTTGTGGGCTCTAGAGCACAGGCTCAGTCGTTGTGGCACACGGGCTCCGTGGCATGTGGGATCTTCCCGGACCAGGGCTCGAACCTGTGTCCCCTACACTGGCAAGCCGATTCTTAACCACTGTGCCACCAGGGAAGTCCAAAGCCAGAGTTTTTTATAACATAGTTGAGTCCTTCCATCAAGCCTGAAGCCACCTGCCCCCAGACTTCCTGCTGTGTGAGATTGATAAATGTCTTTTTTGCTCAAGCCACTATCCATTGTGTATTCTGTTACTTGAGATCAAATGCACTCCAAACTGCCATAACATGGTATATGAAAATGCTCTTGGGCTTCCCTGGTGGCGCAGTGGTTGGGAGTCCGCCTGCCGATGCAGGGGACATGGGTTCGTGCCCCGGTCCGGGAAGATCCCACATGCCGCAGAGCGGCTGGGTCCATGAGCCATGGCCGCTGAGTCTGTGCATCCGGAGCCTGTGCTCCACAACGGGAGAGGCCAGTGCGGTGAGAGGCCCGCGTACCGCAAAAAAAAAAAAAAAAAAAAAAAAGAAAATGCTCTTGTTGGACTCTGTCTCCATGACTAAATGGTATGCTTTTTTTTTTTTAACACCTTTATTGGAGCATAATTACTTTACAAGATGGTATGCTTTTGAGGGCAGGAATGGTGTCATTCCTCTTGGTGTTCCCAGAGCCTAACACAATGATTCAAGAAGTGATGGTTCAACTAAACTGAACCAACCTCCCTTCCCTGACTATTAGGAGTAAGGGACAGGTTCACCTTTATCTCACATTTCCTGTGTCACTGTCATTATGCCAACCCAGTCTGTCAACCAATCCTCCTGCCCCCATTCACCTCCCCCAACCCTGTGGGAGATGAAATGGTCCCCAACACTCGTTAAGAGCTAG
Organism: Mesoplodon mirus; assembly: GCF_964341445.2. Lineage (NCBI taxonomy): Eukaryota > Metazoa > Chordata > Mammalia > Artiodactyla > Ziphiidae > Mesoplodon > Mesoplodon mirus. The sequence goes on along the minus strand of NC_138988.1, from coordinate 75,616,588 downwards.
TCAGATGCCTGGCGAGTCCTGGCAGATGAGGTCCCCCCACCCCTGTGTCCCTCCCTGAGCCAGGTGGGTGCTGTGCATCAAGAAAGCACCATCCCATCCCTGTCCTTCTGCTGCCCCAGAAGCCCCACAGGCAGGACACACCCTGTTAGCCCAACCAGAAGGTTCCTCCTTCCCAGTGTCTGGATCCAGATTCCTACTGCTTCGGGGTATCTCACCTTCACTCTCTTTAGGAATAGACATTCCTCAAAGGCAGAAACTTGGCCTTCAGGATGGAGCCCAGCCTAGCCAAGTACAGTAGACACCTCAGTAAAAAAGAGGGCACTGTATCAGCCACTCCCAATGGCACTACCTACTGCTGCCTTTCCCAGGGCTTGGCTCGGGAAAATGAGAAGTTCCAGAATGAACTGCCAGCCCTGCCAGCTCATTATTAATAGAGGTACAAAACATACTTTTTTTTTTTTTTTTTTTACGGTAGGCGGGCCTCTCACTGTTGTGGCCTCTCCCGTTGTGGAGCAGAGGCTCCAGACGCGCAGGCTCAGCGGCCATGGCTCACGGTCCCAGCCGCTCCGCGGCATGTGGGATCCTCCCGGACCGGGGCACGAACCTGTGTCCCCTGCATCGGCAGGCGGACTCTCAACCACTGCGCCACCAGGGAAGCCCCAAAACATACTTTTTAAACCTAATCATGCTGAGCATTTAAACCACTGATAGCATTTCATATTGATTTCCAAGGGCTCCAAATATGTGTACCCAATACTGAACACAGAATTCACCTTCTGGTTAAATGTAACAGAGTGTCACCCTGGGGACAGCTCTCCCCTTTGCCCACATTCTCACCTGGTGACCAATCTCACCTGGGGCCTCAGCCGATAACCCTGCACTGCCTCTGTGAAGCCTGCAGACTGATGCCCATGGCAGGGAGGGCCCAAGACAGCCCCCCCGACCCCTGGGGGAGCTCTCCAACATGCCTACCCCTTTCTGCTCCCACCAACCAAGCCACGTGTGTCCCAAGAACTGTTTTGTTTGTCCTTAAATCTGTCTGCCAGTTGTGCTTGTTATTGTAATTATGTAATTTAATCAACTATGACACAAAACTATGAAATATGACTGTGAAAAGAGTTTTCTTTTTTTATTAAAAAAATACAAGTTGAATGCTTTGGAAGTTTTGGTAATAGCAAACCACTGAAAACATTGCCATTGAGTCAAGTGGGAAAAAGACAGACTGTAAAGAGTGGGACTGGCAGGCCTGGGAGGGAGTGGTGGGGATTCTGGGGGGTCCAAACATCTGGAAGAATCCTGCCCTTGATTGGTTCTTTTTTTTTTTTTAAGATGTGGACCATTTTTAAAGTCTTTATTGAATTTGTTACAATACTGCTTCTGTTGTTTATGGGTTTTTTAAATTTATTTTTGCCGCAAGGCATGTGGGATCTTAATTCCCTGACCAGGGATCGAACCCACACCCCCTGCATTGGAAGGCAAAGTATTAACCCCTGGACCGCCAGGGAACTCCCCTTGATTGGTTCTTAAGAGGTATGAAGTTCTCGCTCTACTTTAAATAAACCAGAACTGGAGCTCAGAGAAGACAAGAGTGTCAGGGGTAGTTTATGCAAGAAAGACCATTCAGCACTCAGAAGAGCCTGGGCCCAGGGGAGGGAGCCTCAGCCACACACCTAAACACAGGCAAATGTTAGCACATCCATGAGTCTCCAGTTAAAATGACATATTTACCCTTCATATGTCTAATTATTTTATGATCCCTATGCTAACCAGCCAACTGCAAGCCTGCAAGTTATTAGATAGGAGGGCTTCATTGCTCCAAGTATAAACCCTACAGCAGAGGGCTTATCACTCTGCGCCTCCATTTCCTCATGGATTATCATTTGACCTGCCTTGGAGGGCTGTGAAGATTAATTGGGAGAGTGAAATAGTTAGTAAATCGCCCAACACATAGGAAGCACTCAACTCACCAGCCAACCAATTTAAGCAAGTCGGAAATTTTGGAACCACTTCCAGCACCTCCCTCTCCCTCACCTCCCAACTCCTTCTACCCAGCCCATCGTCGTAATCCTGCCAAGTCCACTGCTAGAAAACTCCTGACTCTGTCCTAGGAGCTCCATCCTCATGGCAACCACCCCAGGCCAAGTCACCACCTCGCTGGAGGATAGCACCAGGTCCCTACCTAGTCCTGCTGCTTAACCTCTCATCCCAACCCAGAGTCCAGCCTCCTCCAGCAATGAGGGATGTTTTAAAAGCACAAATCTGGGGCTTCCCTGGTGGCGCAGTTGAGAGTTGAGAGTCTGCCTGCCGATGCAGGGGACACGGGTTCGTGCCCCGGACCGGGAAGATCCCATGTGCTGCAGAGCGGCTGGGCCCGTGAGCCATGGACACTGAGCCTGCACGTCCGGAGCCTGTGCTCCGCAACGGGAGAGGCCACAACAGTGAGAGGCCCGTGTACAGCAAAAAAGAAAAAAAAAAAAAAGCCACAAATCCGATCATGGCACTCCTTTGCTTAAAACTCTTCAACAACTTTTCAAATTCCTTCAAATGGCTGAGAAAGCCCTACACACACACACACACACACACACACACACACACACACACACACATGCATGCACTCAGAGCATTCCAACTGCGCAAGCCACCCATCAGCTCCTCAGATTGCACTCTGCCCCGCCTGCCTCAGGACCTTTGTACATACTGTGCCTGTCACCTGGAACAGTCCTTACCCCTTCTTGGCCTGGTAAATGCCTCCTCATCCTTCAGGCCTCTTAAATGCCATTTTCTCAGGAATGCTTTCCCTTTCACTTATACAAAACTTATTTATTCGGTACCTTCTACATGCCAGGCACAGTTCTGGAAACTGGGAATACAACAGCAAGCAAGACAGACAAAATCCCTGCCCTCCTCAAGATTATATTCTAGTGGGAGAGAAAGATAATATACAATTAAATACTATTTTCAGTTGGTTGTAATAAAAGCATCTAATCAAAATACAATTCATTTTATTATTAGAAGAAATAAATTATTAGAAGACATGATTTACATTTTTAATTGTTTAAGAAAATTGTTTCAATAAGGCATTTATTTTGATATATATCAAATATATGATACAAAGTGTGATACATACATGTATACATATATATAACAGGGACTGTTAAAATTTAGTTCTAGAATGTTTTTTGTTTGTGTAATTTGGAAAATATGACTCCAGCATGTTCCCTCAATCAAAAGATAAAATAAAATACAATGGCACTGCTCATGGATATACACACATGAACACACATTCCTCAAAACTGACATACAGAGCCCATTACAGGACACAGGCTCACACATGTACATACAGAAAGATATACCAGACTTGAAACGACACCCACACACACAAACTGACAGTCATAAACACACAGAGACCAACCCCCAAAAGCCGGCCCTGCCTGCTGGAGATGTGATTACCAAGGGTGACAAATCTCCCCCCTTCCTAAGTCATCATCATTCAGATGATAATCAGCAGCTGGGGTGGCAACAGGAGGCCCTAAATTCTACCCCCATTCCCAACAGTTACCCAGAAACCTGACTCCCAGGCAGAGGCTGAGGTTAAATTAAAATAAAGAGAGATCAAGGTACCTTGTAATTTTGTGGTCACTCTCTACACTGACCTCTGCTCAGCCCCCAAGCCCAGCATCAATACCAATCCCGTTCCCAACACAGACCACCCCACTCAAGGCACAGGCACCCACGAGCACACACTCTACCCACACTTCACACCATCCCCATCCTCACGTCCCTGCACACACACTTACAAACCACACACTCCTACACAAGCCCATCCCACTCACATAGAGATGCAGGTCAGCTACCAGGCTTCTCGGGAGATGGGAACATCTGGGGTGTGAACCCGGGCTCCACACCCACACATACCCAGTGCCCATGACCTGCCTTCTCACCATTGCCTGAAAGTTGTGACTCACTGCTCTTATACCCAGAGCCACCCAGGCAAGACCCAAGCCAGTCTCCAAGCCTCCCCATCGTCCACTGGCACCTGACCCACCAGCCACACTGCTCGCGAGCATCAGAGGAAAGGTCAAAGTCTTCAGGGACAAGGTCCCTCCTGAGTGGGTCGGGGCAAGTCACAGGATCTGAGGTGACGTCAGGGGACTCGAGGCATCAGGAACCCAGGGAGGGTTGATCCCTGGGCAGAGGGCACAGCTGACTGCCCAGGTCCATGTGAGCCTGGCACCCTGGGGCTCAGCTGGCCGTGACAGCAAGGCCCAGTGAATAGACGGCAGTGGGACAGCCCACAGAGGAGCCTGTCTGATTGCCACTGGGGAGTCATCAGGGATGTCCCTCCACCCTCACGCTAGGGCTTGGCTCCCAGGTGCCTCTGGAAGTAACAACAGTGCCAAGGAGATGATCACAAGAGTCATCTCTTAGAGTCTCTGGAAGGAGACAAGACCAAGACCCTTTCAGAACGTCTTCTCTCTGATTCCCTGGTTCCAAGAGAGAACCAGGCAGCTGGGAAGCCATAAGGAGAGCAGGTACAGAATGGTTCACGCCCTTCCATGGGAATAGAACAGCCCTGAGACTCTGTGATTCTAGGACTTGGCGCAGGGGATACAGAGGAGAAAGAAAATGGAGAGAAGCAGCCCTCTTCCAGCTCCCACCCTCCTGAACTGTCACCTAGCCCACCCAGCCCCTGTGCCAGCCCAGCCCCAGGCTCCCCTTTAGGAAGTACTGAGAACCAGTAGTTTTCCTTCCTAGAGGTCCATTCCAGAGTGACAGGAGACCAAGACCCAGCTGTACATCAGGACAATGGAGAACAGGACCAAAAGTGTCAGGAAGATGCAGCAGGAGAAACTAAGGTCGGAGTAAGGAAGGACTGCCTGGTTGACAAAAGACAATTTAATTCAGTTAATAAATACTATATGAGCAACAGCTCTGCATCGGGCACTGTGCGAGGTGCTGGGGCCACAGTGATGTAGCGAGTGTGTTCTCTGCCCTCAAAGAACTGAGACTATAATGAAGTAATAAGAACATCCAGCACCTATATAATGTGTATGATATGCTAAGCGCTATCCTCAGGGTTTTTACACATCATAAGACTCTCATAATCAGTCTTCTAAACTAGATACTATTTTTACTCCCATTTCAAAGATGGCAAAGAAACTGAAGCATAGAAGGGTTAACTAACTTGCCCAAGGCTGCACAGCCAACAAGAGAGGATTCGAACTGGGCACCCTGGCTCCAAAGTCCGTGCTCCTCACCGTCTTGCTCTCCTCCTCCTGGTGTCAGTAGCAGGCTGTCTTGTGCCCATTTCTCCATAGCGCTGGGGCTCCTCATCTTTCCCAACCCCCCACCCCAGCCTGAATCATCTGTCATCACACTTAGGTCATCTTCACCCAATCACCAAACACACACTGAACACCTGCTATGTGCCAGGCCTTGTGCTGGTGCGGGGAATGCAGCCCTCAACCAGGCTGGAGTCTGGCCCCGGGGAGCTCTCTGTCCCTGGGTGAGGTCAGCCAGGTAAACAGAGCATCAATGTGGGGAGACAGGTCTAGAGGCAGCGTAGATATGAGCCACTCTGGAACCCCGTGTGAAGGAACCACAATGACAGAAGCAAGAACTACCGGCATTCATGGAAGTTTAAAATCCTTTGTGTATCAAAAGATACTATCAACAGAGTAAAAAGGTGACCCACAGAATGGGAGAAAATATCTGCAAGTCATATATCTGAGAAGGGATTAATACCCAGAATATATATACAGAACTCCCAAAACTCAACAACAACAAAACCAAACAACCCAATTTAAAAATGAGCAAAGGACTTGAACAGATATTTCTTCAAAGAAGATATACAAATGGCCAATAAACACATGAAAAAGTGCTCAACATCACATATCATTAGAGAAACACAGATCAGAGCTACAATAAGATACCACCTCATACCCGTTAAGATGACTGCTATCCAAAAACCCCAGATCACAACTGTTGGGGAGGATGTGGAGAAACTGGAAATTCGCGCACCGTTGGTGAGAATGTAAAATGGTGTAGCTGCTGTGGAAAGCAGTTTGGCGGTTCCTCAAAATGTTTTAAAAAAAGAATTACCGGGCTTCCCTGGTGGCGCAGTGGTTGAGAGTCCGCCTGCCAATGCGGGGGACACGGGTTCGTGCCCCCGTCCGGGAAGATCCCACATGCCGAGGAGTGGCTGGGCCCGTGAGCCATGGCCGTTGAGCCTGCACGTCCAGACCCTGTGTTCTGCAACGGGAGAGGCCACAACAGTGAGAGGCCCACATACCGCCAAAAAAAAAAAAAAAAGAATTACCATACAATCCAGCAATCACACTTCTGTGTATATACCCCAAAGAATTGAAAGCAGGGTCTTCAAGAGATATTTGTTCACCCATGTTCATAGCAACATTATTCATAAGAGCTAAATCATGGAGGCAACCCAAGTGTACATGGATGGATGAATAGATAAGCAAAATGTGGTCTATACATACAATGGAATATTATTCAGCCTTAAAAAGAAAGGAAGTTCTAACATATGCTACAACAGGGATACACCTTGCGGACATTTTATTAAGTGACATAAGCCAGTCACAAAAAGACAAACGCTGTATGATTCTACTTACTTGAGGTATTCAGCATAGTAAAAATCACAGAGATAGAAAGTAGAATGGTGGTTGCCAGGGGCTGGGGGAGGGGTAACGGAGAGTCATTCAGCGGGTCCTGAGTTTCAGTTGGAACAGATGAAAAAGTTCTATAGATGGATGGGGGTGATAGTTGTGCAGCGATATGAATGTTCTTCATATCACTGAACTGTACACTTTAAAATGGTTAAGACAGTAAATTTTATGTTACGTGTATCTTACCACAATAAAAATAATTAAGCAAAAGAACTAGAGGCGGGGCTTCCCTGGTGGCGCAGTGGTTAACAGGCCGCCTGCCGATGCAGGGGATACGGGTTCATGCCCCGGTCCGGGAAGATCCCACATGCCGCGGAGTGGCTGGGCCCGTGAGCCATGGCCGCTGAGCCTGCGCGTCCGGAGCCTGTGCTCCGCAACGGGAGAGGCCACAACAGTGAGAGGCCCGCGTACCGCCAAAAAAAAAAAAAAGAACTAGAGGCAAATCATAACTGCAATGCCAGCCAGTCCAAGGTAAGAAAGTTTGCCCGAGGCATGGACAGGAGAGAGGCCACAGAGAAAGCAGCAAGAGGGAAATCTGGGTGTGTGTGAGGACACAGCTGGCCTCTGCCACCAAACCTCATTATGTCCTGTCACTTACTCGCTCGAGGGCTGTTTCCTCATCTGTCTAATGGGATTGAAAAAAACCTGCTCTGCCAAACCCATAGGAGATCACATGTGCAAAGGGCTTGGGAAACGATAAATGGGCAGCTTGCTGTATTTGAGACAGGTGACAACGGTTGAAAGCCACAGCCGGGGATCTAGTGGAAGGCATTAGATTTATACACCTGGAGAAAAAGCATTCCTGAAGAACTCGGTGGGTAAATGTAGGACAGGAGCGCGAGCTCGAGACAGAGCCTCCCCAGAGGCAGGGACAGGCCTTTGCACAGAGGGTTTTCCTGTCAGGGTCTTCTTGTCCATCCCTCTGCCTCCTCCAGGCCTGTCCTACTCTACAAGCCCCTCAGAGCCCCTGCCCCTGCCCCTGGGGAGCCCCCGGGGCGGCAAGGAGGCCACAGTCACTTGCAGCCATGGAGCCCAAGGCAGTGACAGGAGGATCCAGCCAGGCTGAGCGCAGGGTTCCCCACCCCCTCCCCCTGGGGAGGACAAGAAAGAGAGACATGGGCTGGATGGGTAAATCTCGAAAGCTTTCCGGAAGCCTGGCTGAAACAGCCTGGCGAGGAAATAGCAGGGCCACAGCCCATCACCCACAGTGGCAAAAAACACAACCCAGGCCAGGGGTCAAGCCCCACTCTGCTCCTTGCTCTCTGTGCGATCTTAAGCTTTCTAGCTTTCATTTTCTACTCTGGTAAAAACGGGGGTGACATTTGTATCCTTCTCACGGGATTGTTGTAAGGAATACAGGTGAATCTCTATATATTGTCCCCAGGGCCCCATGAAGTTATCATTATTATTACTTGTACTCTGCTTCCTAAGGCTGGGGGTGGGGTGGGACAGAGATGAGAACGGAGGGACTTAGGATGTTGCTGGGTCAGGACGGGGCGATGCTGGGGCACCTTCATGTGTCTGCGGGTGAGGGTGAGGGGCCCAGGGGCCTGCCCAGCTAAGGCCTGACCTCCTAAGTCCCAGACATGCCCCTCCCTTCGGTTTGGCTAGGAGCCCCCTCCCACCTATGGGAGTCCCAAGCCTGGCATGTTTTTTCCTCTCCCAAAAAATTGCTCTCCTGTCAGTGCCGAGGGGCAGCACCCTGGACTTTACCCTCCCTTTGGGGCTCACAAGTTCCCTGGGCTGTTTGCCCTTAAAGACCCACGTCCCTCCTCATGGCCCATGGCCAGACAGGAGAGGAAGCAGCCCCAAGAGGAGGTATTCAAAGGAGCCATCATCTTCCTCTTTGGGTCTCTTCTTAGCCCCGCCCTGGGCCACCCCTCGGTCCCCACCTCCTACTCAACCCCACACACATTGACATCTGAGTCTGTTGGTGACCCAACAGGTAATCATTAACCTCAGGGAGAAGTGCTGGCCCTTTAAGGCTGCCCTGGGAAGAGATGACAAAATCACCCCACTGGACTTTGTGCCCTGAGGCAGCTGTAGAAAACAAGGCCTGGGAGCTCCGTGCAGCCTGCCCAGGCAGGCCCACAGCCGGGCAGTCCAGCCTGGAGAGCAGCTTTTCCCGGCCCCTTTCCCTTTCCCTCTCTCTCCCCCTGATAAGCTTGCCCTGCCAGTGAATGATGGAGCCAGGCTGTGCACTCAGGTCTCCAGGAGTCATACTCTTGAAGATGGGCATCCTTCTGTCTGAATTGTGAGGCTTGGTTCATACCCCACCTTCTTCCAATAGGTGTCTCAGCCTGGATCATCCTTTCGATGTCCATCTGTCACTGTGCGAGAAGGGGAGCCCTGGTTAGGGTCACCCATCTGTGCCCAGCACCCAGCCCAGAGCCCAAGGTGCCAACCCAGCAAAGGCACTGGCCTAGCAAAGACAAGGGCAGGTGGTGATCTACTGGGGAGGAGCCAGGACACTTGGGTTCTGGACCCAGCTCTGCCCTGAGCCATCAGAGGCCTCGGGAGTGTCTCTGCCCATCTCTGAGTCCAGTGTGTCTGCCTGCAGGCGTTGGGCCTTCTCATTGCCAGCCAGTGGCCGTGGCTCTGCAGCCCTCGAATGGCGATGATGGAGCAGGTGGTACTGATGCAGGGGATGGCCTCCACCCTCCTCTTCCCTGTGAACCAGGACCACAGGTGGGTCACAGGCATATCTTGGGCTAAACAAGATGGGCAAAAGCTCTCTTAAATGGCTTACACCAGATGTATGGCTGTGTAAGAATCTTTCAGACTTCTTCAGGGAAACTTTCTCTGACAGCCCCAGCATTCGGCCCCAAAGCTGAGGCACTGCTCTGGTAAATATCTCACCTCCGTGAATGCTTTGTACCTCCTTGAGGCCGGGAACTGTATCACCTCTGACTCTGAGAGCCAGAGTAAGCCCAGTGCCTGGCACATCAAGGGCCCTGGGCAAATATCTTTTGAGTGAATAAATGAATAAATGTCAATGGTTTTAAAATATCAGCACTGCATGCAGGGGGAGCCCCAGATCTGAGTGATGATGTGCAGGTTGGGCCAGGCTGGGCCCAAGCTCTTTCATCAAAAAGCTAAGTGAGCTTGAGAAATAATCTGAGCTTCCTGGCCCAACTTTTGACCAGATTCTACAGGCCAGTTAGTTGGTGAGCATCCTTTAGGGGCCACATGGGAGAATCAGAAGACATGGTCTCTGCCTTTGCAGAGCTCACTTGTGGTCAAATGCACCCCTCTGAAATAATCTGAGAGCAACAGCAAGGAGAAGTCAGGATGGGATAGATAGACCAAAGGTAGGAATGGGAGGGTGATAGAACAGGGTGGAAGAAATGCCAGGAGGCTTCCCAGAGGAAGTGAGTTTGGAACTACAGTACAGACCCAGGACATGAGTCTCATTCATCCATTCATCCAGCCATTGAAACAGACATAGTTAATAGCCAGGCCCTGATGATACAGTAGCAAATGAGCATAGCCTTTACCTCAAGGAGCTTACAGCCTCACTGGGAAGCTGGCATCTAAACTCAGATGACCACACAGTCTGAGATGTGACCTGAGATAGATAGACCATGTACCCGAAACTGGGGGAATGGGGAGCCTCTTGGGAAGGTCAACTGTGAAGAAATCCCCACCAAAATCTGCCCAGTGGATCTGAGCTTCAAAGGGAGCAGGAGACGCAGGTAATGAGAAGGGGCAGGAGGAACCTTGTAAGGCAACAGGTACCTGGCAGGTAAATGAGGTTAATGAGGACCTCCTGTTTCTCCAGGCTCTTGGTGACCCCACCTTTGACCAACAATTTCCTGGCACTGGCTCAGGCTGCCAAGGCAGACAGAGGGGGAGGAAGAGGATGGTAAACAGCAGGTGAGGTCAAAGGTGGCTCTGGAAGGCAAGGGGCACATTCCAAAATATCTCCCCAGCCTCAGGCCTGCAGCAGAGCCCAAAGTCCGATAGCAAACCCACACCTGCATTCCAGACATCCAAAGAGGCCATAAATACCTGAGAACCCACCAGAAAGGATGCTTTTGGCTGCCTGGGCATTCCTCCCTTTCCCCACTCCACAGCTCAGTTCCCCTAAGCACCACTTTCTCCAGGAGGTCTTCTGGATTCACTGGAAGGAGCTGAGGATTCCCCCCCTCCCCGGGCGTGACCACCTCCTCCTCTCCTCCCCTCTCTTCACTCCCCTTGGCCCAGACTGGCTGGTGGGAACCCTAGAGAGCTTACTGTATGCAACCCTCCTGGGCAGTGCAAGGAAGCCCTGAAATTTCTCAGTCAGCAGCCAGATCTGGGACCCACTCTGACCCTCACAGGCTGTGTGACCTTGGGCAAGTTACCAAACCTCACCAAACCTTGGTTTTATCATCTGGAAAATGGGGATGCTGGCAGGAAACCCCTTCCCAGGGCTTTTGGAAAAAGTAAATGAGAGAAAGTATGTGAAATAAAATTAGGCATTATTGTTCTAAAGGCTGGATGTAACTAGAGTTCACCCAAACTTCTAATGTGACTGATGAAGAAACTGAGGTCCAGAAAAGACCTGAAAAAACCGAAGGACTGGCTATTCTCCCCTCCCCTTCTTTCTCCTGTGATTCATCTTCTTAGTTCAACCTGGTCTTCTAAACATGGGTTCCTAAACTTTAGGGGCACAAGTTCCTTAGAGAAAGCAATGAAAGCAAGGACTTTCTCTCCCCAAAAGGCATTCATCGACATACCCCCAACTCTGTGCAGGCAGTTACAGGGGGTTCACTTCCCCAGATTGGAGATCCTTGCTCCATTACAGAGCAGAACAAAGAGAGGCTGTCACAGTCCCCAGGGAAGCAGAAAATGACAAGGGACAAATCCTGAACTTTGGGGAGCAAACCTCACCCAAGGGTCCTCCAAAGCTGATCCTCAAGGCCCTGGGAAGAAAGTCCTGCCTGAGCCCCCCTCCAAATCGCTCATCACCATGTCCCTTACCCCAACCCATTCATTCCCTCTCAATCCACTAAAACCTCCTGAACTGGTCAATTCTGGTCCTTGAAATTCAAGCCGAATCTTAGAGACCATCTGTGCAAACCTCTTTATCTCTCCAGTGAGGACTACAGACAACAAAATGTATACCGACTTGCTTGAAGTCACCCAGATAATCGGTACAGGGGCCAGGCTGCCTTAACCAACTCAGTCCCACAAGCAGGCGCCAAGGACCTACTTTGGGTTCTGTGCCCTGCTGGCAGGGGTGGGGCGGCCAAGAATTGATGAGTTGTAACTTGATTGGCCAAGCAGGCCTAAAATCCTTGGAATGAGAGTGCAAACAGGTTACCAGGCTCCTGATTGTGTAAGAGAGCTTGCAAAATTTCTAGAAGTTCAGCAAAGGCAGAGTTGGAGCATTCATCCATTCGACAAATATGTATTGAACCCCAAGCACTAGACACGAACACACAGTGGTAAATCACCTGGACAAGGTTCCTGCTTTCCTGGACTCCTAGAGAGGGACAAAGATGATAAACAAGTAAACACATCAAATTAATTCAACTAGAGATAAATGTTATAGAGAAAGTAAATACGGTGAGAGTTGAACAGCTCAGCGATGTAATTTACACATTGTGGGAGGAGAGGTGTTCAAGGAAGGCCTCTTGGAGGAGGTGACATTCATCTGCGTCCCGAAAGGTGAGGAGATGGCATCCACACAAAGGTGTGGAACCAGAATGTTCCAGAAGGAAGGAACAGCAAGAGCAAAGTCCCTAAGGTGGACATGAATCTGATATGTTCAGGAACAGAGAGGTCAGTGTGTGCAGGGGGTGAGGGGCCCTCTCAGGGAGGTTGTCAGGAGGCAGATGAAGAGGACAGACTTTATGGTGCACAGGGAGGGTTTAAGCAGAGGCAGCATGATGCCATGTGTGTGGTGTCAAAGCTCATCCTGGCTGCTGGGAGGGGCAAGAATTGGAGGGGCTGGAGGGGGACCAAGAAAGCCATGGAGCCCAGGCCAGATGGTGGGAAAGGGGGAGCAAGGGATGGAAATATTTTTGAAGTAGAACAGGCCCCAGGATTGTTGATGGATTTGGATGTGGGAGATAAAGCAAAAGCGCTGATCAAATATGAATGCCAGGCTTCAGGCCTGGGCAATGGTGGTGATGGAGGCACCATTTACAGGTACAGAATGAGGTTCCAAGGGAACCAAGGGTTATGAGTTGTAGACCTGGGAAAAAGCTCAATGTCCTTTGCTCACAAAACCTGTCGTGTTTGCAGATGTAGAGAAAAAACGTATGGACACCAAGGAGGGAAAGTGGCAGGTGGGGTGGTGGGGGTGTGTGAATTGGGAGATTGGGATTAACATATATACACTAATATGTATAAAATAACTAATAAGAACCTGCTGTATAAAAAATAAATAAAGTTCAAAAATTCAGAAAAAAAAAAACAAAACCAGAACAACCTGTCCCGTTTGAATGTGCTTTATAACAGTGTGTCCACGTGACAACAAAAGATAGAGCCTTTTAAAAAATTCAGACGAGGTTGTGACAGATGGGAGAAGCAGAGGCCGGGCTCTGACAATGGCCAAAAATGTCCAGAAATGTATCAATCATGAGTAGAATTTCAAAATTGCTTTCCTTCTGGGTTTTCCACACAGTGAGGCAGACAGCCAGGCTTCTCCCCTGGGGCCAAAGGAGAGCGGTCAGGGACAGTGGGGTTGGCAGGGAGGCCTCGTGCCCAGTGTTTGTGGTTCTTTAACTCTTGCTCACTCTCTCATCCCATCTTCATATTATGGGAACAGTGATCATTGGATTTTGACTATTTTTTTAAAATAAGAGTTCCTTTTTATTGGAAAAAAAGTATCAGCTGGAATCATATACAAAACCACACTCTGGGTACCACGTTCTGAGGGAAACATGGGCATGGGCCCTGCAGCCAGAGCTCCCACTGGAAGCCTCCCGGATTACAGGGTTCCACTGACCACTGCCCCTGTGCCTATCACTGCAAACCCCAGAGAAAGACCCGGCAAATTCCTTCCTCCAGGGATTCTAGTTGGGAAACTCAGCCTCTTCCAACTGTGTATCCCTCAACACCCCACTGAACCCCCAAACCCACAGTCTCACCCAGCCACCGTCTCAGGCCCAGGCTCATCCCGGCCTCTCTCCTGGGCCTCTGCTGACCTCAGCCACATCCTTCCTCTTTCTCCCCAATCCCAGTCCCTCTTCCATGTGCTCCTTCTTTCCTGCTGACTGAAGCTGTCAGATGTCTTCCCTCCTGGCTGGTCCTCCTCTAGAAAGCCCCCAGGGGTTAAGCCTGCTGTTGCCACCACCATCCACCTAGATGTAGGGTTTCCAGCCCTCCTTTCCTTTTTGCTCTGTACGCTGATGTGTGATGACCCTGGAGAGTGTGTGTGTGAGAGACAAGCCTGGAAGAACACATCTCCTACTCAGGATGGGGGATCTTAAGGGGTCTTGAAGCGACCAGTGAACCCCCTACCACTCTCTTCCCCCAGAATCCCCCCTTTATGAGCGTGTTCCTGGCCCTGCCTCTCACTCTCCCGAGGCTCTTCCTCAAGTCCCTTCCATGTAGCTGACAAATATTTACCAAGTGCCTATTCTTTGCCAAGCATGTGCTGGGAGGGCACCAATGCATGGGGGCGTGGGGAGTAGGTAAGTAGTAGAGATGGAGAAAGACAAAATCTCTCCAACAGGGATGGGTACTGTTCACTCACTCGACAAATTGAACACCTATGATGTTTTGGGTGCTGTTCCAGGAACTTAAGATATGGCAGCGATCAAAACAAAGATACCTGTCCTTGTGGGACTTAAACCCTAGCAGGGGAGAGAGACAATAAACAAGGCACATAACGAATAAATGCCATTTTATAATGTGAGAAAATTAGAAAGTGGTTGTGCTTAGAAGAAAGAGGAGGGTAAGAGAGATGAGGGTGTGGGGAGCATGTTGCCCTTTTCAATAAGACACTCAGGGTAGGCCTCCATGAGAAGGTGATGTCTGAGCAAAAACTTGAAGAAGGTGAGGTAGGGAGTCCTGCAGATATCTGGAGAAAGACTATTCCAGGCAGAGGAGAAAAGCTGTGCAAAATCGTGGGCCAGGAGCAGGCCTGATATGTTTGAAGAATAGCAAGGAGGCCAGTGGGGTTAAAGCAGTGAGGAGGAGAGGAGCTGAAGGTGGAGTCAGGGAGGCAACCAGGTTGGGAAGGGATCATGTAGGACCTTGAAGGCCATGGTGAGGTATTTGGTTTTTACTCTGAGGAAAATGAAGAGCCATTGCAGGGGTTTGACGCACACTTTCCACATTAAATGGTGTGATTGATAGACAGTGATTGGGGCGGGGGGGTGTGTGTTATTTATTTATTTATTAGCTAATGAGGTCAGGGAGGTCTCTCTGAGGAGGAGCATCTAAGCTGGGGGCTGAGGGGTAGAGCGTGGACACGCCCCCCCTTCTATCCCCTCCTCTACCTCAGTCTGTCAACCAGGGGAAAGCCTTCTGTGGTCCAACTACCCCTCCCTCTCCTTTCTGCCCCCTCATCCTCTTTCCCTCCCTCCCTCTCCTCTCCCATCCCGTTGCTGACCCTCCTTCCCCTCACCTCTTTTTGTTTTCAGCTTTACCCCATGGAGATAAGGGCCTCTTCCTTCCCACAGTTCTTAGAAGACAGTTGTAAAAAGCAGAAGGAAACCCTGTAGCAGGCCCTTGGCAGAAGGGAGGGCAGCAGATTACAATGTCTGGTGCTGGCCGCTCACCCTGTAATCATCAGAGTGTCTCGGGTGCACAGGGACCCTGGGGCATGCGCCTGCCAGGCCAGGACTTCCCAGCCCCTCCCCAGGCCCCCACCTCAGGCACGGGGTGGGGGGCATCTTTTGGGCCCTGGCCTCAGTCCGGCCTTCAAGCCCCGACAGGGCAGAAGCTAAGAGGAACCACCAAGCTTTCAAACACAACCCCTCATGGTACAGAGGGTGAGACGGAGGCCCTGAGAAAAAATCGTGCAGCTCTAGGTCACATAGTAAGAGTCAAACCCAGGACACTGTCCACACCCCAGACTGTCTCATCCTGCAGCCCAGGCCTTGGGCTCAAGAAGCCAGTCTTTGGCGCTCCCTGTCTCAGACAAAGAAGGGAGGGCTGCCATGGGCAGACAGTGTGCTCTAAGGGCAGGGCAGGGAGGCGCACTGCTGGACACCAGCTCCAAGTGGCTGGGAAAACTCTTTCCCATTGAGAGTGACGCTAACCCCACAGCTCTGGGAGAACACGATGGCTCTGCCCAGTTCTGCTCCCACCCCACTGGAGGGACATGGCCAGCCAGTGGGCCCTCTTGTCATCCCCAGCACAGGGGCCTGGGTTCGAGGCCTGAATGAGAGCCTCCTGTCGTCTAGGAAAGGGGACTCGCAGTGTCAGCCTCCTGGGTCATCTGTCTGTCTGAGAACAGGCCCGGCTCTTCTTGGTTGTCACGTGCCATGCGTGGCTGTGGCCTCCAGCACCTGAGTCATCTGTAACTCATTGCCCTCTGCTCTTGGTCTAAAGAGGTCTGGGCCAAGTGGACTTGGCATGGGGATGGTAAGACCTGTCTGGTATCCCTGGTCCCAGCCTGTCCCTCCCCCTC
Source organism: Mesoplodon mirus (assembly GCF_964341445.2). NCBI lineage: Eukaryota > Metazoa > Chordata > Mammalia > Artiodactyla > Ziphiidae > Mesoplodon > Mesoplodon mirus. Next base: position 75,600,331 of record NC_138988.1, on the reverse strand, counting down.
CCTCCACCCTGTTCGGAGATAGAGGAAGGGCCAGACCACAGGCAGAGGACACGGTGTGAACACACAGCTCTGCTCACAGAGGACCCAGAGCGGCTCGTACCAGATCCCTCCCCAGTTCACACACACACACACACACACACACACACGCATGCACACGCACACACACGCACTCATGCTGGGTGGCCCCACATCCCCCAGAGTCTCCATCTGGCTCAGAGCCTGGGCCTGGGACTTGGGCTCTGCTGTTACTCCCTAGGTGAACTCAGGAAGGATTCCTCCCCTTTCTAGGCCTCAGTTGCCTCCTCTGATTCTGGAACTCCCCGATCTCCAAGATCTCTTCCAGTCTGTAATCTAAGAGGCGACTTTTATGAAGTGATTTCAGACCTGTGGTCAGCCAGCAAAGGGAGAGCTGGGAGGGTGATGGTGGCCACGGCTAAGGGGGAGGACTCCTTCCTGGTACCTTCCAGATCCCACCACACCTAAGGCTACGGGCAAGCAGGGGAAGGGATGGTAATGCCCTGGCAGACTCTTCCCAAACAAGCTGGCTGAGGGCCTCCAGGGCCCCTCTGCAGCCGCCATCCCCAGGCCTAGGAAGGAGCCTTCCACAGGGCTCCCCCTCAGACTGGGGCTTCCCGAGGACGGGGCCGCGTCTCCCCTCAGACCGGGGCTCCCAGAAGAAAGTAAGGCTGTGTCTCCCCCTCAGTTGAGAGCCCCACAGGTCAAGAGCTTTTGGTTCCACTTTTTTTTTCCAAACCAAATCTTCCCCTTCTTGCATGATCCTGACCCAACACCAGAGCCAGTTCCCCTTTCTGCCTGTTTTACGATACATGACCTGGATCCCAGGGTGACAGCTCCCACAGGAATAGAGATGAGCAGTGATGTAGCAATCTGAATAGCGATCTACCAGGCCTTTTGCATCTTCCACCTGTTTTACCTCAAATCATTCCAGGAATGTGGGTCACACCTAGATCACATTCCCCAGAGGAAAGACAGGGCAGAGTTTCAGAAAGCCAGGGATTTTCCAGGGCACACAGCATGGGGTCCCTAGCTCCTCACCCTCTATATGTAGTGTCCACACACCCAGACCCTGCAACTCCTGCTGACGGCTACCTCTCCCACCCCCAGGAAGGGGTTAATGAGCACTAGGCCTCGCAGGGTGGAGGGCAGTTGGGAAAGTTAGGGAGGGAGCAGTGTTTCTCCACTTGGCCAGAGCTTCAGTTTCCCAACCCAGTGTTACTGTGGGGCAGAGACAGGAGCCAGGCAGGCGGGGCACCACCAGGCTGCAGATCCCAGCACTGTCTCCTGTCTGAGTGGCAGAGGAACCGGACTAGCCCCTGAGGGCTCTTGGCCCAGAGAGGCCTGGCCTCTGGGGATGGGGGCCCAGGCCCAGCTGAGGCTTCTACTTAAGAGAGTGAAAAGGAGCCCCAGAGAGTAGGCTGCTGGCAGGGCTGGCATCCATGAGGTGGAGAAGTAGCAGACACCCTCTTCTGGGTCTCCAGTTGCCCATCCCACCCTTCTGTCACAGCCTCTAAGATATTGCCTTCCCGACATTTTTGTTTTACCATAACCCATGTGAAAAAAATACATCCTTCATGGGACTCCCTGAACACCTATGCACACACACATACCCCAAGAGTTTCAAGAAACAGTACTTACCCTTATTACGTGCAGGCTTCTCTGAATATTGTCTACCCTGTTCTCTTTCATATTTTAGAAAAAGCATCCTGCTGGTTGCAAACCATCCCACTGACCTCATGACCCATTGATAGATGACAAGTTGCAGTTTGGAAAACACTTCTGCAAGCTCACCAAGCTAGATCCATCGCCATTGCACAGATGGGGACACTGAGGCCCAGAGGGGAACCAAAGCCTTCCCAAGGTCACCGGGCTGGTCAATGAGAGAGCCCCAGCCGGAGTTCAGGTGGCTCCCAGGGAAAATTTTCCTCTGTAAGTTTCCAGAGCCTGGGGGACTTCTTGAGATAGCTGCCTGCAGAAACAAGGCCGGGGGGGGGGCAGGCAGGATTCCCGGAGATAGATGTTTGTTAACCAGCAGGCTCCCCTAGACCTCCCCCAGGTCACAGCGCTCAAGGCCATATTGAGCCTATGTAAAGGTCGGGCTTGGGGGGGTGGTCAGAATTCAGTGCCTCCAGAAAGGTCCCAGCAATGAGGGAGAGGTGAAAGGGAGGCTCCCAGTCTGAGGAGGGAGACACAAAGCCCCTCCATCCTGGATCCCCCATCTGAGCGGGGAGACCCTATCTCTGCTGCAGGCAGAGATTGAAGACACATCCAGAATGAGGGCCCGAATTCCATGTCTACACTGGGAACCCCTCTGGCAAAGCAGCGAGAAGGGTGAGGAGGAAGAAGGGAAGCATGGAAGCACCTGAAGGAATCACCTGAATGGAAAGGCCAGCCACTCCCTCCAGGCAGCGTTGCCAGATTAAGTATAGGATGCCCAGTTACATTTGAGTTTCAGCTAAACAATGAAAGTGAAAATTTAACCTGTATTTTCATTTGCTGTATCTGGCAACCCGCCTCCAGGACTGTCCCTCCTCAGACCCAATGGATCACGTTGACCAGGGGCCATGAGGCCCACCTGGGACTAACAGCAGGAGAAACTCAGGGCTCTAGGTATCCGGTACTGATCAGGGCATCCCGTCAGCCTCCAGCAGGCAGTCCTCGAAACCCACAGACACTCCCGGCCTGAGCAGCTGCCTCCCCCAGCACCCGCTCCCGGAAGTGTGGCTGGGATGGGGAAGGCCCCGGACGGCCTCTGGGGTGGGCATGTGGTGGTGACCAAGCGAGAGCCAGCAGCTCCCTTTGCCCCTTCTCTGCAGCCCCACCAGGCCAGTCGAGATAAGACGGTCTTCAGGGAAACTTCCTGTTAGGCAAACGCCAACGGCCGGGCCTGGCACACCACCGGCATCTGGAGGCCGTTTCTCTAAAGTCATGGGCCCTGGGGTGGGAGGAGGGTTTTACCAGCCCTGAGTCAAGTTCTCTCCCCCACCCTCACGTTTCTTCTGCCCTCCTTCCTCCCTGCACCCCCCAACACGCCACCCACATTTGTGGCTGTTAGTGTGGCCACTGGGGGCAGGCAGTGCCAAAGGTATGGCCGGGGTGGTCCCACTGGCCTCACCGGGAGGGCTTTCCCTGAGCTCCCATAGCCTTTGTGGCCAAAAACATCCCTTTGCCCAGACCTAGGAGGGGAGCTAAGTGCTGGATCCCAGGCCCTGCCTGCACCTTATTACTGGGAGGAAAGGAAAAGTTGTTTCTATTTCCCTGTGGGTTTTTACACTGGCTGTTTCCACATTCCACACCAACCAAGGGAATAAACTACCTAAACTGCTGAGCCTTCTTTGGGTACTATAGATCAGCCTCAAGGAAGCAAGCCCAGAGTGGCACCCCCATCCTTAGGGAGCACCCAGGCTGATACGAGAGAATCCATCCCTGCCCTTGGGGACACTGACAGAGTGACGTGACTAATATCCATTCATTCATTCATTCATTAAACAAGTACTCTATTGATTGAGCCCCTCTTAAGTAGAAATTACTTTATATTCATTACCTAATTTAATCCACAGTAACACCTGGGAGATAGATTTTACCATGCCCATGTGAAAGACCACGACAATGAGGCCCAGAGAGGTCAAGCAACTTGCACAGGGTCACAGAGCCAGAAAACGCTATCAATGTCAAAAGTACAGCCCAGCTCTGTCTGATCCCAAATCTTCTTCTCCTACACCCTGTGGCCAGTCACAACAGCGACGATAGCTGACCCTTTGGGAGAACTCGCTACATGCCAGTCACCGCCCTCAGTCCGTCCACATTTCTCCAGGCCTCAGGTATCATGGTACCTGTTTAACAGACAACAACTGAGTCTCAAAAAAGTAATTTTGCCCCAGAACACGTCTAGAAATTGTCAGGGTTGGGCCTGTGTTTAGGGTTTGGGTTTTGGACATCAGGGACCCAGAATTACCCGTCGGGATTTGAACCCAGGCAGTCAGGCCAGGCTAGGCCAGAAGTGACCCAGTGTTATCACTTCTGTGGCTGCCAGATAGCAGGTTATTAATAGCTGTGAGGTGTTTATTATTGCTGAAGAGTCAGCAGCTCCTGGAGGGGAGCGCAGGGTCATGGGACTCCAGCCAGGTCAGCCCCCCTCTCACCAGCCCCATGGGGGCTCGTCCTGAGAAGGCGGATCGCTCAGCTGGGTCCCACAGCCCCGGGAAGCCTTACCCAACCAGGCGGCCGCCCCGTGACTGGGAGTGGTGACCCCTGTCACACTTGTGAGTGTGCGAGCTGTGTGGATGGTTCGTGCGGAAGGAGACCTGTGACCTGGCATCTTGCTCCGGGGGAGAGGAGGCGGTGAGGGTGTCTGCCAGGGGCTGGCCTCCCCACGGTTCCCAGACTTAGGAGCCCAGCAGGCCCTGAATCCAGGCCCAGCATCCTCTCTCTTTCTCAAGCTGGACAGAGAGGAGCAAGGATGGAGCAGCTGGGAGGGACACCATGGGGAATGAAGCAGAGACACCTGGGGTGGAGGTGGAGATTCTTCTGGAAACCAAAAGCACACAGATATGCAAACACCCTCTCTGAATTATGTCCCCGGAAGTCATCTTCCCGCTGCCTCCCCAGGAGATGGCAGCTCACAGCTCTCAAAGTCCCAGGGAAAGCATTCTTCTCCCTGCCCCATCCCAGAGCCCTGCTCCCACCCCACCTGTACCACAGACCTTTCCCCCAGAGATCCTGGAACCCTCCTGGGAGGGCTTCTGCGATGGACACTCCTGAGGGCCTGGCTTGCCCGAGTCCTCAGCAGGGGAGCAAGGATGTACACTTGCAAAGGTGGGTATAAAACCCAGTCATGGTATTTTGGTTTAAAAATTAAAAAGTGAGGAGGGAGAAAAACAACCAAATTATACTAAAGTAAGAGAAGAAAAAGGCATTGACGTGGGCACTAGAAATAACAACCTAATTATAGTGACCATTGTGAGCACACCCTACATACCAGGCACTGTACTGGGTACCTTCACACGTCAACATCACTTCCTCCCCTCAAGCTCAAGGGCAGGTATGATTGTCCCCATTTTGGAGATGAGAAAGTCGAGGCCCAGAGAAGTAATTTGGCCAGCCACAGACCCAGGATTCCAACCTAGGTCTGTCAGAAGTCCTGGTGGGGCTTAGGGCAGCCCAGATCAGGCTCTGCAGAGGCAGCAAGCAGGGTGTTTGAGGAGAGGTCCCTAAGGGCCGGCCTCAAAGGCCATCACCCCTCCTCCTGGGGACTTCTGGCCTCCGGATGGCTGCACCAGCTGCAAATGGGGTGGGAAGTGGGGACACAGTCTCCCCACAGGGAGCCCAAGGAGGTGATAGAATGGGGTTCTCAGAGGAGACAGGCAGAGCCCCAGGAGGGAGGTACGTGCTGGCATCTGCCCCACTTGGAGCCAGACCTAGGGAGCATCAGGGGATGCGTGGGGAAACATCACGGCCCAGCCACGCTTGGCTCATAACAAATACAGAGAAAAGTCGAGTGGGGACTGCAAACGTGCACTGGGAGGTGAGGGAAGGTTGCAGGCCCCAAAAGGGCTCATCAGGCGCCAATATCCCATGATTCCAAACATCTACAGCAGCCGAATGAAGGCGAGGGAGTGCCTTCCTGAGAATGGTGTCCATCTTAATCAACAGAGAAATGTCTGATGGCAGGGATTTTGTCCCCTCCCTCAAACTAGAAACTCTGGGAGGGCAGGGAGCACCCTGAAGGCAAGGACCATGTCAGCCGCCTCAGACTGGGAGCTCCCTGAGGGTAGTACTTATACTTTCTTCACTAACAGACTAACCACCCAAAGGCAAATGCAACCTTTTAAAATCTGTTTCAGCTCTCGGTCCTCTGGTCCTGAGGGGACCCAGGCCCGGTCTTCCTCCTATAGGCCCCTAGGCCTGACGGGTCCTTTTCCTTTGAATCCCTGTTCCCCTCGGTTCTAGCTCATCCTCCTTTGGAGTCACTCCCATCTCCTCCTCTGCAGATGCTCAGCCAGGCCCTATCTTTGCCTTGCATTTTCCCTCTCCAGGCAGATTATAAATATTCACTGATTCCTTCCCTGCCCTCCCCTGTTCCCCAAGTCCTGATGGATAATGTCCTGTGGATGCAGCTGAATTATCTTCCCCCAAGAACTCTGAGGCCAACCTGGTGGGGCCTCCCAGAGGTCATCTCGTCTGGCCCCCATCTTTAGGCTGGTACGTGCTAAAGCCAGCCCCGGTAAGTGAGAGCCCATTCTGCAGCAGGGCATAGCCCACATGGCTGCTATTCCATAAATTCTGGAGGTTGCAAGGGAGGAAGGGAGGAAGGGAAGGACAAGATTCCATAGCCTTTTCCTCCAAATCCCTTGTGCTTCTCTCTCTGCCAGTTCTTCTCAGCCTCTAGCCTCTCTCCCTCATGCTATAGATGAGGCCCACTTTCTTTTGGTGAGACTTCAATAAAACTGAGTGGCTCTCCTCATTCTAGAAATTTGGACAATACTTTGTCCTGCCTGGGTCAGCCCTTGCCCTGAGTCTTCCCACCAAGGCAGACTGCTGCTGGTCTCTGACTGCTTTATAAATATCCTTCCTTCCTGGAACCTCCCTCCACCCCCTGAGACCATTATGCATCCAGCTAAGACTTATGGATGGGAAGGGACAAAGGTCCTAGCCCCAAAGAAATGACCATTTAGTTAGATGGTTCAGATATGATTGGTGAGTAACAACTACCCCAAAACATCATAGTCTGAAACCACAACAGCCATGTATTTACTCACAACCCTGTACATTTGGGCAGGAGATTGCTTCCCTCCTTTTTGTGTCGTGCAAGAGTGGCTCACCTGGGGCTAGAGAATCCAAAATGACCTCACTCACATGTCTGGGGCCTCAGCTTGGGGTGGTTGGAACAGTTGGGGGCTGCCTGAGCCCCTCTCTTTCTCTCTACATGGCCTCTCTCTCCAGCAGGGTAGTTGAACTTCCTTACAGCATGGCAGCTGCCTGCTAAGAGGGAAAAAATGGAAACTGCAATCTCCCTCAAGGCCGAGGCCCGAAAGTCCCAGAACATCTGTTCTGCCACATCCTCTTAGTCAAAGCAAGTCATAAGGCCAGCCCAGATTCAACAGAGGAAAAGTAGACTCTTTTTCTTGCAGCATGCAGACGTAGGGGTGGAAAGCGCTGCTGGCAGCCATATTTGGACCCAGGCCACCACAACGGCACTAACGCGTGAAACTGATCCAGAATCACCAAGTTCTGTATGGATCCATCCAGCCTCCTTACAGGAGGAAAGAGTAGGCTGTCAGGTTCCTTGGAGAAGAAGTACCCAAAGGCCTTTGGGGCTGTGGCCAGGGTAGGTTGCCCCTTAGGAAAAGGGGAAAGGGGCTCAGGCTGGGCAGAGCAGTTGAGAAGGAGCGCTATGTCTCCAGGGAAAACAGTGGCCAGACCAGAGGGGAGGGTGTGAGTCCCACAGAGGGGAGAAAGGCTGGGACAGCTTGGCACTGAGCCTTGAGAGGTCCTTTGGGAAGGCTGCAGGGGGTATGTGAGCAGGTCTTATACAACTGGGGGATGCAGCATGTTCGTTTTATCCTTCTTTTTCTCCAGAGTCTATTTAAAGACTGTTTCTGTCTTCCAAGGCTGCGTGTTGCAATCTCTTCCATCTTAGGTTTCAGATCTTCTACTGACGAGCCCAGCCCCTGGAGACATCTCTTGCCTTGCCACGCTTGGGGAAATATGGATTTCAGCCCTGGGTTTGGCCACTACCACATCCTCCCCCGTCCCACTTTTCTTCTGCCTGTTTGTATTCAGTCTAGACGATTCATTTTTATTTGTTGATGTTCTGCCCTAGCCTGGGGCAACTGTGGTGAGGTGGGAAGAGCACTGGAGTCGGAGTCAGGAAAGCTGGTTTAAATTCTGGCTTGGCCATTTACTGGCTGTGAGTCGATTCAAGCAAGTTATTTACCCTCTCTGACCCTCATCTACCAAGTAGAAATAATGAGCCCCATCTCCAGGGTGGCTAAAAGGAGGAAACAGGGCCTGGCACAGGGGAAGAGGCCTCTCTGTTCCACATCCCCACCACCGACTCTGAGTTCCCCTCTCCTCACCCAGCCCTGCTCAAGTCCCCACCTGTCAAACAGCCTGTCTACCTACCACTCCCGCCAGTGCCAGCCATTACCTACCTCCATAGTCTTGGGATAAAACAAACCCTCAGTCACCAGGCTTCAGTTTCAACAATGTCAGTCAGATAACAAATGTTTATTGAGCATGTCCCAGGCACGTTCTAGGAGCTGGAGATACAATGTACAACATTGAACAAAACAGATAAAAATCTCTGCCCTCACATTGCTTGCATTCTAGTAGTGGGGGAAGTAAGAGGAGGGGTAAATTTTAAAGCTACACTGTCCAAAACGGTAGGCACAAGCCTCATATGTATACTGCAATACTTGACATGTTGCTACTCCCAATTGAGAAGTTTGATAAAAGCAAAATACACATCAGATTTGAAGACTTAGTACCGAAAAACATAAAATCTCTCATTAATCATTTTTATATTGATTCGATGTTGGGATGATATTTTAGATATGCTGGGGTTAAGTAAAATATATGAGTAAATTAAACGTCACCTGTTTCTTTTTACCTTTTAACATCTGGCTCAGAGAACACTTTAAATTACATACATGGTTCATTCACATCATAGTTCTATTGGACAGACCTGTTCTAGAGTATGTTCGATGGTGGCATCTGCTATGGGAAAAAAAGAAGGATGGTGAAAAGAGGACCCCGAGTGCGGAGGACCCCGAGTGCAGGGTGTTGATTGTAAATGCAATAGTCAAGCAGCCTTGCTGAGACGGTAACAAAACTTGAAGGTGAGAGAGCCACGCATGCCACATCTGGGGGAAGAGGACTCTAGGAAGAGAGGACCGCACGTGCAAAGTCCCTGAGGTGGGAGTGCACCCGCGAGGAACAGAGAAGCCAGTGTGGCTGGAGCTGAGCGGCCAAGGTGGGGTCAGAGGTCATTGAGTTGGGGAGATCAAGGCAACACAGATGGTGCAGGGCCTTTTGAGGCCATTGTATGGACTTTGGCTTCTTTCGCCGAATAAAACGGAGTCTGCAGAGTTTTGAGCCAAAAGGTAATATGATTCAGCTCACATTTTAACAGGCTCACTCTGGCTGATGAGAATGCAGGAGAGAGAAGAATCTGGGAGGCCAGTTGGAGGCTCAGGCAAATATCCACTTGGGATGACAAGAGCCCCGACCTCACAGGTCTTGTGGATTGTGTTAACCAGCGGAAGAGCCACAGGTGGAAAGCGCTTGGAAAATGAGCACTTAACTAGAACCAAAGCTGCACGAGGGCAGGAACCTCGCCTCCCTTGTCCCCCCCCACCCAGCGTGGCCAGGAGAGGCAGGTGGTGCCCTCCCTGATCAGCCACCGAAGTCACCGCTACCCTCCTCAGGGTGTCTCCCACAGGAGGATTACAACAGCCTCCCTGCAGGGGTGTCCCTGTTTAAAACCCATCAACTGCTGCTCATCCCCAGGTCATAGGCTCTTGGCACCATGGGTGCGGCAGGCAAAGGCTATTCCTGCCTCTCTCTCCCACCTTCATCCCCTCACCCACTCCCTGCCCGAGTCCTCCCTCCATGCCTTTGCTCACACTGCCCCTTCTGCCTGGGAAGTCGGCTTCAACCCTTCCACCCGCCCCTCCATGTTCTGTCTTCTCCTTCACACTCTTTAAGGGGCAGCCTAAAGGTAATATAATGAGCAGACCTCCCAGACTCTACCACCCCCAATCCATCCCCACTCCCAAGCTGGATCAAATGCCCCCATCAGAATTTATGTATTTTTCTATTTGTGGATTTATAGTTCTGTGTCTCCTCACCCACCCTCACCAGATCCTTGAGGGGTGGAATTGTGTCTTATTCATAACAGCATCCCTTGCCCTGGCACGATGGCTGGTGGCCCAATAAATACGGTTTGAAGGAATAAAAGAGGCTAGAGAAGTGGATTTGGAAGCACTGTTCATAAATGCCAAAGACCCAGACAGCTTCCACCTTCCCCAGGCCTGCAGGAGAGCTGGGCCTACACAGCAAGGCAGGGCAGGGAGTCCCCTCAGGGGCAAGTGGAACTGTGGGCCCACTTTCCAGAGGCTCAAGGAACTCCAGGACTACTATGTAAAACTAATTTACACCCTGAGGGTACAGGCCCCACACAAGCACCCCCTTCCCATTCCCAGCCTGTTGCAGCCAAGGCTCCAGAGCCAAACCCAGCCCCCTCCTGTCCTCTGGGAAACAAGCTCAGAGACGTGGCCAGTTCCTTCCCTGACAAGGGACATTGCCTGGATCACATGACTCCTGAAGGCACCTCTACTCCTTGCAGGGCCCTTGGCTCCTATCTAAGGAGCTGTCTCTCCCTCCCCCACTTCCACAGATGGCAGAAGATGAACGAGCTCCCCCAGGACGGGCCCAGCCAGAATGGAAAGACTCTGGCCCCCGGCACAATGAGGTGGGTCACCCCATGTCCTACACACTTGGAACCCCTTTCCCAGACCTCAGGCAAATGCCATGTTTCCCATGGGAGGAGGGAAAGGGGGCAGGAGGAAGTCTGGAACAAAGATTCAATGGAGAAGGAGAAACCAGGAGGAGCTTTGAGATCAGAATTAAATTCTTTAATACAAAATGCTTTTTTTTTTTAAGATATATCTGTATTTCTTTGTTGTTGTTTAAAAATAAATATGTACTACGGAATATCTCGAAAAACTGCACTAGAGACAAAGATGTGATGTTAATATCTTTTTCCCCCACAATTATTACGGATAAACAGTAGCACCAATAAATAAATGATAACAAATATTAAAATTAAAAAAGGAGAGAGATTTAGTATGTAGAATTCTCTATTTTTTCTTGTTTTGTTTTTACATATAAAAAACAGAATAGCAATGTCTATCAGAATCATATATACATAAACATATATATATATATATTATATATATATACACAAACACAAGTTGCCAAATATATATATAGTATGTAGATGTATATTGAAACCTTATTTCAAAGGAATGTGTGGTGGGGAGCCAAGGGAAAGGGGAGGGCAGAGCTGAGTGTTAGCAAAATTAAATATCTGTTCAGGACAAGCTAGTGACTGTCACCGATCAGAGCAAGAGAGATTGGAAACAGGAATTTTATACACAAAGACCAGTACAAATAAGAGAGAGTGAGACAGCAAGAGATGGATCTCATAAATAGTTGAAATTAAATATTAACCAAGAATACTGAAAAAAACCCTACTCTTTAATTAAATTAACTGTTTTAATTTCTAATTAAAAGGGCATATTAAATAAGTACCATATATAAAACACTTCTCTTTTCTCTGCCTCCAGGGTGGGCACGGGGACCCTGCCCTGTCTCTCTATGCCGCAGGAAGGGTCGGGTTGGGGGATGGAGGTGGGTTAACCACTCACACACACACAGCCAGGTCTCCTGGGGGGACAGAGCTAGTGGTTTCAATGGTCTGAGGACATTGGGCCCTCCTGGGCTGCGCCCGGGAAGCGAAGCTGGGAGAGGGCCAAGGCAGGAGGCCCTTCCCTCGGAGGCGAGCTGCCACTGGGTGGCCCTTCCTCCACCAACGTCTCTCTTCTCTTCGCCAAGGCATGTCAGTGGCCTCCTGGGCATCTCAGAAGCGGGTGAGAGGAGGTGAAGGCTGCCCAGGCTCCTGAATCTTCCAGGCAGTGCCCCTGGGGGCACGATGCCCGTGCAGCACGTGGAGGGGTTCTCCAAAGCACAGCAGTGTCCCGAGGCTCCCCCAAACTCCTGGTCAGAGCCAGCGTCCTCGTGCCCTGTACCTGTTGCCTGTCTTTCTGTCCGTTTGACTCGGGATAGAGGCTCGGGGCCAGGGCTGGGTTTGTCGGTGTTTCCAAAAGCAGGCCAAATTTGCCCCCGTGCCCTGGCCTTGCGCGTTCCCAGGCAGGGGAGGGGACCCTGGCTTCCCTAAGAGGGATAAAAAGATGATGCCAGAGTCTCTCCTTCCATCCTCTTCCCTGTCAGGATCTGGGTGGGGACATTCTCCTCCCAACTCAAGTCCACAGCAGTCAAATACATCCAGTGAAGACACCAATAACGTTAGCAATGTTAATTTAAAAAAAAGAATATATATATTTTATATATATATATAAAATATATATATTTATTTTTATATATTTTATATATATATATAAACGTATGTATGTGGGTGGGTGTGTCTACAGGAATCCCAGAAATAAAACTCTCTAATCTTCCGGGCTCGGTGATTTAGCAGCAAGAGAAATAAAATGGCGATCCAATTCCAAGAGGGACCGTGCTGGGTCACCCGCCCGGGAATGCTTCTGCCGGAGTCTTGTGCTCCGGACCCAAAGTGCTCTGCGCACAGCCTCCTCTTCCTTCACGTCAGGTTTCTGGATTCAGGACTGTTCTGTTGATGGCGGTGGTGGTGCGGGGGCAGCGGCTATGGGTCATTCTGTGTCAGTCTTTCCTGGTGAGACGTCTCGTTCCCAAAACCCTGAGGGAGGCTCCTTCCTCCCACCCAGCTCACCGCCTTGGCTTGTCACATCTGCAGAGAACGGGAAACAGAGGCTGGGGGTTAGGGCCAGGGGAGGAGCCCCGGTGGGGAGGCTGCAGGGGAGAGGCCAGCAGGGGAGAGGACAGAGAAAGCACGGTCCTGCCTCTGGGAGAGTGGCAGCTACGTCCGGGGCTCCCAGTCTGCCCTCTGGAGTTTACAGTCTAGTTGAGACAAGACCAAGACAGAATGACAGCTCATCACAAGCAACACATAAACATGTCCCAAAGAACAGTCCCTAGTTGACATTTAAGAGCTGATAGGTGAGCAAAGTTGGACCAAGTTAATCAGCAAAGCCTCCCTGCAGAAGGAGATGTTTCAGTGCAGTCCCTATGGTGCTGGTCTGGGGGAGCGAGCTGGGAGAGCAAAGGATACGGCCTGTGCAGAGGCCAAGCAGGCCAGGAAGCTGGGGAAGGGAGGCTCCCAAGAGAGGCGGAGCCAGCAGGGCTTGGGGCCCTGGGAAGGTGAGGGACACACCTCCCCTCGCCATGCCCACCGTCCTGGCCTCAGGTGCAGGCCCCAGGTACCAGGCTGCCTTACCTTTCCAATATGCTATTTAACTTAGGGTCGTGGAGGCAGAAGGGACTCCTAGAACTTTCCCATCATGCCCCTGCACCTGGGCTGCTCGCCTTTTACCCTCCCCACTTGAAGAGAGGTCAGAGCAGGCCTTGCCCTTCTGAGAGCCTAGGAATGGGGATCCTAAGCCTCCTATTTGAGGACTGAAATTCCCCCATACAGCCAGGTGAGAGGATGGGTTCGGGTAACTTCAGTTAGCCCCCAAGTCACTGCAGACATCCCCCTATCCCATCTCTGCAGAATGATCACCGTGGTAACCCTAAAATGGCAAATCCCTGATCTTCTCGGAGGCCCCTGGGAGACGTGGAGACCCCTCAACCAGCCCTGGGGTGAGGCAGAACCCCCACCCCAGCACGAGTGTACACTTCCTGCCTTCACGTACCGCCAAGACAGACAGAACCCACGGTAACACCCCCAGGGCCTGGTCCCCAGCCTCCCTGACAATCACAAGCCACAGGAACACGGGAGACGGGGGAGAGAGCTACACTCCAAGGACCCTGTTAACCAGTGAGGCATCTGGACTAGCTGGGGGCACCCTGGCCCTGCCCGGGAATCCCCATAAAAGCCTCTCCTTCCTGGGTGAAGATTACGCTGGCCCAGAGGGCTCCTTGCCTTTGAGTACAGGCCAGACGGGTATAAACACCAGTGAGGCATCAGAAGATTGCCAGCCACCTGCCACGGCCCTGTGCTCTTGCCCTCACCCCTGAACTCGGTCATGTATTCACTCACACACTTGACACTTCCTTGGTCCCTGGTGTGAACAAGGGACAGAGGCACAGATGCCTGGTGGGGGGGGGGGCAGTCATACAGATGAATAAAACCTAGGCCCAGGTGTGAGGAGCTCACAGCCTAATATTAGGAGAATGGGTGTGGCTCCCTCCCTCCACCCATCCTAGGGGCATTTGGAAATAGGTGGGCTGTTTGGGGTTGTTGCCATGATGACTGGAGTATTAAGGTATCTAGCGTCCCCTGATGTTAAATCTCCTATCTGCCCTAAACCAACAGGCAGAGCCCACGCCCTCCAGGAACCCAGTCTGAGGATGAACTCAAGCCCTGTCCCCAAGGAGAGACACTGAGGGGATGAGAAACCCAGCGGCGCAGACCTCAGAGGCGGTGGTGAGGCCCCGAAGTGTTTGCGCTTTGTAGAGGGAGCACCCGCCCACACCGGGAAGGGCCCTCCCTATTAGCAGCAGAGGTAGGAATCACGACGTCAGAACCGACAGCCACGACGAGCAGGACCACAGGACACAACACTCAGCCTGCGTCCACACCACCACAGGAAGCCACACTGGCCTGCCCACTCACGCAACCAGGGCAAGCTCTGAACTGGCCCTGGCGGGCCGGCCAGCACCTGCTGCCCAGCGCAGGGGCCCCGCGAGCAGAGAAGGCGGCAGTCACCAGGCAAGCAGCTAGAAGCTGAGCAAGCAGCTGGCCCCTTTCAGGTGCGCGTTCGCTCGCTCTCGCTCTCTCGCTCTCTCTCTCTCTCTCTCTCTCTCTCTCTCTCTCTCTCTCGCTCTCTCTCTCTCTCTCTCTCTCTCTCCCCATCTCTGTGCAAAGCCCCTCTCTGACTTGCTCGCCCTCTGGGAACCAACCTGCAAGTACGTTCGTTTAACTCAAGCTGCCTCGCCTTGCAACGCGAGTCTGTGTTTTTGCAGGAACATTTACACGTCTGCGGATCTTGTACAAACAAATGCTTTCTCCGCTCTGAGCAAGGCCCACAGGGACTGCAAAAGGCAAAAGGAAAGACATCTAAGCTAGAGCGTCAGCAGAGAGAGAGAAAAAAATCCATGCAACACCCCCTACCACGTCAGCAGCTGCACCCCACCCCGCTCACGGGCCCCACACCCTTCCACGCCCTGGAAGGGTCCGACACCACAGCGGAAGACAAGAGAGAGCGGCGGAAAGAGGCAGCACTGGCTAGGAAGCCTGCCTGCAGGAAGAGGCGGACGCACACGGGCAGAATGCAAGGACAGGGGTGCTGTAAGGGGCAGCGCTGTCCCACGGGCACAAGTGCAAGTCTCGGGCCACAGGCCCCCAACGGCTACCACCCCCGAAAAAGCACACCTTGACTCTCCACCTACTGGGGACGGCAATGGGGGCCACCTCCTCCCTGTGTGAAGGCTCATGCCCAGGCCCCTCCACCAAAGGGGGGCTGAAGCAGGGAGTGACGGCAGGCCAGGCCCAGAGGCGGGGTCCACAGGCCAGGCCACTGGTGGCCAAAGGGTGCCCCACAGCCTCAAACCCAGAGGAAGAGGCCACCCTACGGGAAGGCTTCTGTGGGTGCCATGGGTTGGGCTGGAATAGGGGGCTCTCCTCCAGAGGCCCCAAGTCCACAAGGAGGGGCCGCAGTGGTGTTTGACGCCACATCCTCCTTCGGCCAACAACAAGCTGCCTCACCTCATCCGTGCCCCTTCCTCACGCCACGTCTGCCCTCCCCACCCCCACCCCCCAGCTTCCGGAGAAGTGCGGAAGCCTAGAGCAGTGGAAACCAGTTGGGTGAGCAGGCATCAGCGCCCGGCACCCGTGCCAACATGGGCCCGCCACCAGTGCCCAGTGGGTGAGGGGAAGGCGGTGGGTGCCCAGCCAAGCCAGAGGCCCCTCCCTGAATCCTCCAGGCCCACTCTGCCCACCCTCCCACCCCCAACCCTGGACCAGCAATGCCACCACCACATCTACCCATTGGTGCCAATTAGTGGAGTGAGAGTGAGAGAGAGACACTAGGGAAGAGGGAGGATAGGAGCCAGGGAGGGGGAGCAGGAGGGAGGCAGGGTTCCAGGGTCCTGCAGGCGTGAGTTTGATTGGGGGCTGGGGAGGCTCCAGGAAACGAGACAGCGGTGGCACCACGTACGCGCTCCAGGATTTATACCGGGATTTCTTGCGCTTTCTTTTTTGCCCCTTTCCCTTTCCTCGAACTGATTTTCTGGAAAATAAAAAAACAGAGACAGACAGAGAGAAAGCAAGGGGGTAGGGGAGAGGAAAGGAAGCAGTGAGGAGGGCAGGACACAGGACACGCTCCGAGGCACGAGGAAGATCTTGCACACGTGCACACACGCGGGATGGGCCAGCGTGGCAAGCACTCAATGGCGCCTTCTTCTCACTTTACCCTCGGGCGGGGCGGCGGGGTGGGTGGCAAACCCAGCTCCTAGCAAGGCTGTGTGTGTGGTGGGGGGAGCAGAGGCTGGGTGGAAGACACTGGACCCAAAGGCCTCCACGCTCATGGTGTCTCCTGGTCCCAGGCAGGGGGCAAAGCCTAGAGGGCAGGCTCTCTTCCCAGCATCCCTGAACAAGTCTGACTCTGAAGGTCAGGGGCCATAAGAGGCCAGAGTTTGGGGAGAAGGTCAGAGACCTGACTCGATGGGGGCCGAGGGAAGGGAGTGCAGGCTGTACTCCAGGCACCTTCTGCCTTCATTTCCAAGTACCAGAGCGAGGGGTCCCTCCAGGGGCCCTGCCTCTGTGAATCCCAATGTAGGGGAGCAGCTATCTTGGGAGCTGGCGCAAAACCAAGGGTGGCACATGAAAGGCGCCAGCCAGCCCAGCCATAACCTGGGCTGAGAGGCGGGGCCCCAGGCAGGCAGCAGGGTGGGGTGGGAGTTAGGGAGGCGTGGGGAGGGGGGCCTGGGCGGCACTTGGCGAAGCGTCCTCTCCCCAGCCTGTCAAAGCCTGCTACACCATCTCACCAGACTCTTTTCGGAGACCAGGCGAAACCCCACTCT
Source organism: Mesoplodon mirus (assembly GCF_964341445.2). Lineage (NCBI taxonomy): Eukaryota > Metazoa > Chordata > Mammalia > Artiodactyla > Ziphiidae > Mesoplodon > Mesoplodon mirus. The sequence continues at coordinate 75,583,462 of NC_138988.1, read as the reverse complement.
CCCTGTGGGCAAGGCAGGTGTTTGGGGAACAGGCAAGGGCGGCAAGCTGAAGCCTGTCCCTCTCAAGGGAACCAGCCCTCTCCACACCTGCCTGGCCCCAGAGAATGCCCCTCAGGATGGCTGCCACATGGGAGGAATGAAGGGGAAGGGATGGAGGAGAGGGGCAAGTCTGTTTCCTCTCGGGAGAAAGTTCTGGAGGAAGGAAGGTCTTCATTCACACGCGCACACACACTCTCTCTCTCTCTGAGCCTCCTGTCCCCAATCACTGCTCAGCAATCCTGAAGTTGGGGACTTAGGGAAGAGGCAAGGGGTTGAGGCCTAGGGGGCTTCAATGTCACCAGAGCGTTGGGGGCAGACAGGATGATGGGTGGGGGAAGGGCAGAGGTGCTCTCTCTCAGTCTCTTCCCCTGCGGGCTCTCTCCCATGCCAGCCACTCGCCCTGTCTTGAAGGATCACCGCTGCCAGACCTCACCCCCTGCTCTATCCTGACCTGACCCTCCACACTGAGCAACTGAAAGCCTCAGGATATGGCCAACCTTCACCTCCTTCTCCCTGGCCAAGGGGGCTGAGCGTCTCTGGCCTGCCTCACTCCCGCAGGAGGGCACGCACCAAGAAAACACCCCAGCTGGCCCCAAATCCAACCGCACCACCACTGCAGCCACCAAAAGAGGCCATTTCCTCTAACACACAAAAGCTGGCCTCTCTGCCACCCACTCCCTCTCCCTGCCATGGGTGACAGGAGGCTAGAGCAGGCCCGGGAGCCAGCATCCACAACGGCCCCCAACACACCAAGACCGCAAGTCCTGGCCGGGAATGGCCCGGAGATGCATCGTCTCTTCCAAAGGAAGTTCCAGGCACCAGGCTGGGTTTTGTCAGTTGTTCTATAGCCATAATCCTGGAGTTTGCTCCATCCCATTGCTGCCACCACAAGTCCCCATGAAACCAACTCTCAGACCCAGTGAAGCCATCAGACCCCCCTGAGAGAGGAAGCCAAGAGCCCCAAACCAAGACAACCAGCCAAGTAGAGGGAGAAGAGCGAAAGTCATGGCCACTTACTTTTCTTGCCTTGCTCTATCTTTCTTTGGTCTGCAGTGGGTAGAGAAAAAGAAAAGAACAAAACGGAGAGGAGTTCAGATGGTGATGGTAATGAGAACAATAATAATAATAATAATAAAAACTTAACATAGTATTTATGATACATCAGTACAGTTTTAAACTCTTGACATATAATAACTCATTTAATCCTTATAACAACACTAGGCAGTACATACTATTATTGTGCCCATTTTACAGACGTGGAAACTGAGGCACATTGAAGTTGGAAGGTGGAAATGGGCTAACAAGTGGAACGTACTTAACCCTGGCCTAGAGTGGGCCCCCTGAATTCGTTCAGCAGCCATTCACTGAACAAGTGACTCCGTGACTCCATCCTTACCTGCATTCACATTTGTTGTGCTGTAGGAAGCTCATCTCTCCTATGTGCTGGCCTTGGTGAGGTTTGATCCGCATAATCTGGAGGGAAAGGAAGCAGATCACAGCAGTTAGTGACCCAGCCAGCCATACCCAGGTGGGAGACCCCATGGCTCCTGCCGCTCAGCACCCAGGGGTTCTACAGAGCAGGGAAGGGTGGTGGAAGTACAGGGGGACCAGGGGCTCTACCAGAAAGAGCCTCAGGCCCACCCCAACTCCCCCCGCCCCGCTGACCTCGAGGAGCCCCTGCTTCTCTTGAGGGCAGACATGGCTTCAGGGTTGGCCAGGCTGGGAATTTGGGTCCTGGGTTCTTGCCACTCCCCATCCCTCCCCTCCAGGCTTCACCCTACCCCCAGTAACTACCCAAGAGCCACCCACTCCTCCCTGGGGTCTCAGAGTTCCCTCCAGCCCCATCCAGGCTGAGATGTGCCCCATCACCAGGCAGTACCAAACGACTGGCTTTTTAAACTCTCCACAGACCAGGCTCATCCAGCTTCCCAAACAGAGCCCCCAGGGAGGGAGGGCTCTCTCCCTCCTAGAGAGAAACGGAGGGGCTCCTGTCACAGGTGTCAGCCCCCTCCTGAGCTCAGGGGACAGAGATCAGGGAGGAGGAGGAGGTGGTCGGGGCTTGCTGGAAACCTGGGCTCAGAAATGCAAGCATCTCTTTCTCCAAAGAGGGTAAGACCTCCATATTTCCCCTTGACTGACTCAGGGGCGAGAGCTGGGCAAGGCAAGCCTGGCTCCTCCCTTCGAGAGCTGCCCAGGAGAGGGCCGGGGACCACCTGTTGGCAAAGCCTAATGCCCCCCCACGCAGCCCCTCCCCCGCTCCCCACAGGTGCCCACCTGCATGGTGATGTTGAACTCTTCAGTGGGCACACACTCCAGACCCTCGTCATTGCAGCAGCCTCCACACCGCATCAGGGGCACACAGGACGGCTTGAAGATGTACTCGATCTCATCGGGGTACTCCTGGAAGATGTCCACCAGGGTCTCAATTGGACGGCAGTAGCTGCGCTGGTAGACGTCCATGAACTTCACCACTGCATGGCAGGGGGTGACACATGAGCCCAGCAGGTCACTTTAGAGGTGGCCGGCCCTTCTTTCCACCCAGCTCTGTAAGGCCACTCCTTTCTGTGAGAGGTACTCACTATAGTCCTTCTGAAAATCTAACTTAGGTCTCTTGGCTGCGGTTGAAGTCCTTTCCTAGCTTTCCACCACCAACACTGATAAAGGCCTGTTTTTATTCCAAAGATCACATGGCACTGATGTCAGGTTCTAAGGGAGTCGGCCTGCACATCTGATCCCCTTGCCTCGCCATGACAGCCAAGCCAATCCCTAGGTCAACCTTGATGCCAGAGGACAGTCTGAGTATGAGTATACCTGTTGGGGGCCTCTAAGCTTCCCGTGAAAGGAGGAGCAGCCAGCTTGGCAAACCCACTCTCCATTTCCCTCCAGCTCCCCACAATAACTGCCATACCATTAACCAACAACCACTTACTGAGCACTTCTTATGTGCTGGGCACTGTGTACAGGAGTCCATAGGTGTCACCCCAAACAATTCTCCCCCCCACGGTACTCTGAGGTTCTAGTAGGACCCCCCATTTTACAAATGGGGAACTAGAGGCTTACAGAGGCTGAGTAACTGGCTCCAAGGCCACACTGCCAGTAAGTAACAGAGTTAAAGTCAACTCTGACATCAAAGCCTTCCCAAGCCAACATCCTATGAAACAGAGGGGAAGCATCAGGGGGCACTTTGCCACCTGCCAGACCCCCTCCCCAAACTCGGGCTGAGGAGGTGGTGGGCATTGGCACAGGGGTTGGGTCTGCCTGGAAACAGCAGGTGGCTATGGGCGGGAACACTGTGCTGGACCTGCCAGCCACCGATAACCCCACCCAGGAGGGCAAACTGCTTGCATCATGGAAAAAACGGTGCCGCCACTGCAGTCACGGAGCGTTTCTAGAAGCTGATCTGGAGGGAGACCAGGGTAAAGACAACTTCCCAGGCTGGCCGTGGAGCCTGGGGTGCACCGGAGCATGAAGGGGTAATTCTGGGCCACAGAGGTAGGGCCCCTGAGAATAAATAAAGTCAGAACTCTGAATGACTACTCCAAATTGTGGCCTGGCCTGCCACTCCCCATCACCCCTCCACCACCACCACAGAGCAATCCTGTCCCTGAAATGAGTTTCCCCTGAATAGAAGGGAAGAAGCAGCACCCAGCCAGCGAGGAAGCCTGGGCTCTGGCCAGGACTTGGTGTGACCTTGGGACAGTTCCTCCCTCTCTAGGCCTCAGACTCTGCACATCTGTGTAAGCGGGTTGGGCTGATCTCTAAAGACACTGAAACAGAGGTTGAAGTATAGGGTTTTGCCTTCCATCTCCAGCCCTAAGAACAAGCGCCCTTTTCTCAGCCCAGGTGATACAAGGTTAGAACCCCACCAAGACATCTGAAGGGCATACCCCCAGCTGCCTCTTCCCAGAGGCCATAGCTGAGCCTCTCCTCACTCCTCCCTCCAGAGTGGTGAAGGAAGATGAGCCTGGGTGCTGGGGAGGGGGGTATATATAGTGGATTAGGGAGAATGTGAGGAACTGAGGGGAAGTGGGGAGGCTATACGTGTGAAAACAGGAAGGAAAACAGTGGGGGCTCCCAAGACAGTCCTTGGCCTTGCCTGAGGTCTCTGCTTCCCCACCCAGACAATGGGCACAGAATTCCCCACCGCTACAAGGGTTAGGATCAAGCGTCATCAAAAAGAGTATAAACAAGACCAGGGATCTGAAAAAGTCCTTTTGTAAGCCAAGTCTATATTGAAGAAGATGACTAATCAAGAATTCTTGCCCTGACACTTCATCGTGGCTGGGGATAGAGGTGGCCAAGACTTCAGGGCCACAAGGACAGGACGGCAGAACAGTCTGGCCTGGGTCATGGCAGTTGGTAGCTGATGGTAAAAAGATCCAGGGTGGAAATTCCTTGGAAAAGCTCCCTGGAATCCTCAAGGCCCACAGGAGGTAGAGGCGGGTGACTTCACCACACCCTTCGCACCCCAGCCAATACCTCCAAGGAAAGCTGTCCTGCTTTTGCTCAGGCATGGGTGCACATACACTCCAACTTCAGGCTTCGTGGTTTTCCTTATTTCTCTAAGACAACCTTTACCCCAGCAAACAAAGACCATTTGTCTTGCCTCTCCCAGACCTCAGAGAGAGACCAGTGGAGGCTGAGGCGGGGTGGGTGCACCCTGGGAGCGGAGGCCTGTCAGTGGCACAGGTGGGGATGCCAGGCCCTGGGTCAAGGAAAGGGCTCCTGAGTGAGGAAGGAGGCAGAACTGGCCAGGCATCACCACCAGCCTGGGGAGTAGAAACACTGCCCCTGGCCACCATCCGGGCCACTGGATTTGGGTCAGGGAAACGCGCCTGGAGGAAGACCCCAGGGCCTTCCCTTCTCAGAGGTGGGGAGCTGGGGGAGTGGCACATCAGGCTGCAGCAGAGGCCACATTCAGTAGTGGGGAGAGCCAGGGCATCCCTAGAGAAATGGGAGGATCTGTACTCCAAACCGCAGCAAACAAAAGGCAGGCAGACTCAGGCTGGGCAGAGGGGCGGGGCTCCTGGGAGCTACAGCCAGCCCTCTGCTGGACCAAGAGGGAAGTTCACAAGCACCCAAACCTACTCCCCAGGAGGGCAGGGGGAGACTATAGGGCTTTCTCTCTCCACCCCCAAAGGAATGCCAAGCGGGGGAGGGAGTTCCATGAGCCTGGGCCCTCTGCACCTCCAGCTCGTACACAGCCAGCAATCTAGACAGCAGGGGTCACAGCCTCTGCCACACAGACCCCACAGGTGGAATCTGGCTGGGTTGTAAGTGACATGGAGTATCCATCCTCCCCGGGGAGCAGGGGGGACAAGGGACACCTCCCCTGACACCTGGGATCCTTGAACACTATTTGTCTTCCTGGTCTGTGCTCGCAACTCTCTCTCCAAATAAAATTTTACTGGAAAGAGCAGAAGAAAAAGACCACAAGTCCTATTTCTAGCCGTGGTCTGAGTAGTACAGACAGAGTCCTGCAGAATGGAAGGGTTAATCTCCCGGAGCTCACCTTTTCCTTTCTAGATCCCCAGATTCCTGTGCCCCTTCCCCACCCAAACCCCAACAGACCTGAGAAGGAACCGGGCCTTCCCACCCATGCCCTGGGGGATCAAGCGACAGCCCCCCATCCATGTGCAGGGGTGGGCATTGGGGGGGGACTTACCTTCGTGAGGTTTCTGCTCTCCTTCTGCCATGGGTGCAGCCTGGGACCACTGAAGACAAAACAAAGAACGAAGAATGGGCATGGGCAGAAGCAGGGATGCACAGACCCAGCCACCCCGCCCCTGCTCCCTCCTTAAGTCCCTCCCAACCCGCAGCCTCTGGCTTCTCCGGGGCCTCTGAATGGAGCAGGGCACCTCCGGGGGCTCTCCACAGCACAAAGCACCACCCCTGGACTGCTCCAGTTCTGAAGCCAAGGAAGATAAAGACTGACCAGATATTGGGGGGGGGGCTCAAAACACAGGAGGAAAACACCAGAATGCTGTGCTGCCCAGGTCCCTGCCCCTCCCCCACATTTCCCATTCCCAGCCCTCACTGGCCCCTTGCTGAGCTAAAAGAAGTGAAGTCTCTCAGCCCCCCTGACTCCCTGGTCCAAAGCCACGGGTAAGTATTAAGGTCAAACAGGAGGACAAATTTGGACTGGGGCAGGAAGGAAGGACTGGGGGTGAGAAAAACAACATGGTGACCTTCTCCTGCTGACATAACAAATACCAGGGTGCGCTGGTGCTGGGTGGGGGGGGCGGTACAGAGGACCGAAGGGCACCAAGCACCCTCCCCCATCCAAACTCTTCTATCCTCAGGAATACTTAGCAAAGCCACAAGTTGCCTAGAGGGTAAAACATGGGAGGAAACCCTGGGGGAGGGGAGGGCCCCATTTTTCCCCGCGCACCCATCTCCCTAGAGCCTGAATTTATCTCCAAAGCCCCGAGCCTCGGGCTCCCACCTTGTTCCCTGGTTTCTTCTCCCTCCCAGACTGAGGGGGGTCCCAAGTCCCTCTCACCTGCTGGGCACCTTCCTCAAAGGCAACCAGGGAAGCCTTTTATGCCTTAGCACTGCCCAACCCCTAGGGGGCCCCCTGCACTACCTAGGCCTGAGGCCTCTCATCCCTCCCCACCCCCACCAGATCATTCCTCCCCTCCCCAGAAGCTGTGAAGGTCAACTAGCCCAACCATGTGGACCTGACAGCACCCCACAGGCAAAGGCTTCTCCCAGCCCTTCCAGAGGGTCTCCAGTTGTCACCAACTGCCCACCCCACCTGCCCCTCTTTTGGGGCAGATCCCGAGCAGCAGAGCTGAGCTCTAGCCCACAGAACTGCAGACTCTGCAGAGACTCTGACTGTCTGTCTGTCTCTCTCCTTCCCACACCACCCCCCAATACACCCCAGACCCCCAGCCTTGCCTCCAGGGCCAAGGTCAGATAACAGTTTCCAGGATCCCAGCTGGAGCCTCCCCCGACAGTTCCCTCAGGGACCCCCCTGGAGTCTCTGCCTCAGCCCCTCACCCATCTCCATGGCAGCCCCTGGCTTCCCTCTGCCAACATTCTGCCTATGCCCTCCACTCCTCCTGGGCCCCAAAGAGCAAAGGGGTCAGAAACTTCATACCCCCTCCAAGTCCAGGGGGCACTGGGAGGGGCAGTTCTGGGCGGGGAGGGGCCAGGTGCCCTTCTCTGGGGGCCTCTGAAGGTCACACTGTGGCCAGGCGGCCTCTCCTCCCCCTCCCCCCCCCCTTGGAGGCCTGGAGCCAAGGCCTTTGTGCCAGGGTCTGAGGAACTCTGGGTGGCAGCAGGGACCCCGGCCCATTGTCTTCCTTCTGCCACTCTCTAAGGGGATTCTGTGGCTAAAGGAAGAGCGGAAAAGGATCCCTTAGGTGGTTTGGGGAAGCAAGGTGGGTGGGCAAGTTTGGAGTTCCGAAAAAACCACCTGCTCCTGCTCCAACGCCCATTTCACCAGAACAAAGTGTGTTTGCAAGGCTGGCAGGAGCTCCCTCCAAAGGTTCGGGGAGGGCTAGTCCCACACGGCCCATGTCACAGCAAATTTCAAACCATTTTTCCAAAAAGTGTAAAGTGGGATGAGGACCCTCTTTAAAGCCTCCCTTAGGCCACCCCCATGAAAGCTAAAGCACAGCTCACTCGGAAGTGTGGGGGAGGGGAGGGAAGCAGACTGTCACCAAGTCGGGACTTTAGGTTGAGTCTCCACAAAGCACCCGGCTGGGCCCAGGCAGCCCGACTCCTGACAGCGATCATTCTTTTCCCGGACTCTGGGGCCGGAGAGAGGTTAGATGGGTCTTCTCAGCAGAGGGGAATAAAAAATAAAGAGGTGGCAGGGGCTTCTCTTCGAGCAGAGAGGAAATGGGGAAGGGACGTTAGGAAATTCCTCCTAGGAGGGGGTTAAGGGCTGGGGACAGCGGGAAGGAATAGGGGTGGTTCTCCGGGTCCTCTGCATGGGACTACCTCGAGAGGTCACCTTCCCGCGGAGGGCAGGCGGGGGGAGGGGCGCCGCTCGCCGCCCCGGGTTCCCCGCTCGGGCCGCCGCGGCTCCGGGAACACGCGGCCGGCCAGGCCCGGGCTGATGTAATCGGCTCCGCGCCGCGCGCGCCCGGCCGGGCGGGGGAGGGCGGGCACCGAGCGGGACGCGAGCTGGGACGGGCGGGGGTGGTGCGGCGCAGGTGGCCCGGCGGAGAGGGGGGGTCCCAGCAGCAATCCACCCCAAAACTTTTCCCCAACTCGAGGCGAGGGCCGCAGAGATCGAGCGGCAGTGACAGCAAGCCCCTCTCTCGCCTGCACCCTGCCTCCTCCACGCTCTCTGCCCTCCCCCGGTCCAAGGTCCGAGCACCCCCACCCCCGCCCGCTGGGCTCCGGCTCCCGCCCCCGCTGCCCGGACTTCCAGTTCGTCGGGGACCAGCGGCCGGGAGCAAACTTCAGCCGCCAGCGGCAGCGCAAGCCCAGCCCCCTCAGCTGCCTCCTCCGGCTCCCGCCCTCCGCTGGTCGGCCCAGATCCTACGTGCGGTAACTCTGGTGGGTGGGCAGGGCCCGCGTGGGCGGTGAGACTGTGTCCCGGTGTCCTCCCACCTAGCGCGCGCCCCCTCCCCCTACACGTATGAAGACAGAGGCGAAGCCGCGCGCCTGGTGCCCAAGGACCCGCGTGGGGCACTGAGCCCCCACGCGCGCACTCGCATGCACGTCCCCAGCCGGGAGAGGCGCTCGCAGCGGCCCGCGGCGCCAGGCGGGCACGGCGGCTTACCTTGGCATGGTGGAGGTAGAGCAGCAAGGCAAGGCTCCAATGCACCCAAGAGAGCAGAAAGTTCATGGTTTCGGAGGCCCGGCCGGGGCCGGCGCGGCTCGCGCTCCCTCTCCGGCTCGGGCTGCGGGGCGGCCCGCTCTCCTCGGCGCCCAGGCGGGGGCCTCTTCCTCCCGGAGCCGAGGCCCGGGCCAGGGCCTGAGGCGCGCGCGCGGCTGGAGCACTGTCTGTGCACACAGCCGCGTCACCCGTCCATGAGCCCGGCTTCCGAGAGCCGAGTCGCCACCGCGGCCCCCTCTCCTCTTCCTTCTCTTCTTCCTCCTCCCCCTCCTCGGACTGCGGCTCCTCCCGGCCCGAGCTAGCACTTCTCCCGGTTCCGCTCGGCTCGGCTGCCCCGGCGCGGACCACGGCTCCTCCGGAGCGAGAACAGCCCAGAAGTTGGACGAAAAGTTTCAGTGCAACGCCGCGAGCCCCGACCCCCTCCACCCCGCCTCCGGGCGCGGGCTCCGGCTCCTGCCCGCGGCTAGCCGCCGCGTCCACCGTCGGCCGCCGGCCGGGGAGGAGGTGGGCGCTGGGGCAGGGGGCGGTGTCTGTCTGTCTGTCCGTCAGCGCGGCTGGTCCGACGTGGGATCCCGAGGGGGAGGGCTCGCGCCGCGCTCTGGCGGTCACCCCCAAAATCAGGTCACTCACTTTGCCCCTGTCCCTCTCGTTTCTCGCTCGCCAGCGCGCGCTCTCTGACCCGGTCTCTCTATCTTCCTCCACTTCTCTTTGGAGCTCTTGCTACCTCTTGCTTCTCTGCTGGTTTCCAAAATCCGAAGTGATTTGGGGGAGTAAGGAGCAATCTCCCCAAACGGTCGGCCCGATTGAGCGGGGAATGGGAAGCAAAAATAAATTAAAAGGGGGAAAGAATACGGTTTAAAAAAAAATGTTTCAGAATAAAAGGAGGAGGGTAAACCCTGGATAAATGAATATCAAATTCCAGTGCGGAGACTCCTGGCTGGTGACCCCGCTGGTTCGTCCGCCTCCCCGATGCGTCTCCCGACCGAGCGCCGCTGCCGCCGGCTCCACTCGCCCCCCGCGCTGCGGCCTCCTTGCAGCCCGGCTGCCCCAAGCCTCTGCGCTCCTCACCGCTACGAGCCGACTAAAAAGAAGGCCTGGCCCCGCCCCGACACGCCCAGGGGCGGGAACAGGCCCAGCCTCGGCTCCTTGAGTCCGTCCCCTCCGCGCGTCTTCGGCCCCTGGCGCTGCCTTCGCCAGGGGACCCCAAGCGAAGCCTGGGCCCCCACCGACACCAGCGAAGCGAAACCTCGACCCCCCCCCAAGGTTCACAGCCTGAAAATTACCTATGCGCCCCCCTTTGCCAGGAGACACACACGCCCGCGCGGTATTTGGGGGGAGGGTACAGGAAAGTGAGGTTATGTGCGGACAGGACTCGAGAGCTGCTATTCCCTCTATGCTGGGAATATTGGAGGGGTCAGGGGTTTGGGGGAGTCGGAAGGGGACTGATGTAAAGAGGGACACACAGATCTACTGGAATCCTGGGGTGACCCCTGGCCTTCTCCCCCGCTCCAACACTCTCAGCAACCCCCCCAACACACTCAAACGCGTCCTCACTCTCACGCAGATGCTGCTCTCCCTCTCCCAAGTTCACCCAGCTTCCCTGTGGTGGCTGAGCGCCCCCTAGTGACTACCGTCTGCACACCCCAGCTCCGGTTCGAGAGGCCTCAGGAAGAGGGTTGAGGGAGATTACCCCTGATATCCCCATTTCTGACCTCTCAAACAGTGGCATGTTTGGGACTCAAATGGCCCCATGTGCACAGAGCCCAGTGCTGGGCACAGAGGGCATGATGTATCCATCTGGACACTGTGCCCTTCTGGAGACCTCATCTGGCCTGTTGCAGCCAACAGGCTGGGGTGACTGGGATCCTTTGGGAAGTGTTCAGGGAGTCTCCCCTGGGGAGAAGTATTTGGCACCATGTTCGTGGGGCTGAGAACAGGAAGCCGTGTGGTTCTGGGGTTAGTCAGTGGCCCAGAGGGAAGAGGACCTGTTGGAGCCCACGTATGCACTGTGGAGTCTGGCAGAACCCAAAGGGAGAGGCAGCTGGGCAGACAGAGGCCCTTGTTCCTGCTTCCCGCCGCCCCCCCCCCCCCGAGATGCTGCCAGGGAACTGAGGCCAGGGGGCTGGTGGGGGCGGATGGAGGCCAGGGCCTGAGTGATGATTCAAACCTACTCACCAGCACTAAGGAACGTCTGTAGGCCAGCTGCCCAGAGCTCCCACCAGGCTGGAGGCCAAGGCTTCTATCAGCCCCAGAGTCCAGGCTCACAGCTCATCTTCTGAACAGAGTTGGGGAGTTCTCCTCAGCAGCCCCCAGACCTCCAGGATCCCTTGCCTACTTCTCGCAGCTGGCAGTCTCTTCTCCCTTTACCTCAGTCACCCCCATTCCTTCAAAGCCTCCCTCTCCCCCAACTCCTCATGTCTTCCCTAAGTGCTCCCCATGGCCCCCCAACTCACCCTTGCATACAGGAACCAGCCTGGAAAAATTCCTGGTTGGGCTTTGACCCAGCAGCTCCCAGGCTCCCCCAGGGAACAAGGAGTGGGGGTGATACCTGTGGGAAGAGAGGGACTAACTGGTCTTATTATTCATCCATATCTGGCCAGGGCCTGGCCTGGGGCTGATGTAGCCTCTGTGAAGGCCTGGGCTGAGAATGGGAGCTAGGCTGAGAACACAGCAACTCCTCAGCTCATGGCGCTGTGGTTTGGTGGGGGTGGTAGGTTACCCCTTTAGTACCCCAGTTCCACAGGAGTGGTGTCCTGAGGCCCTTACAAGCAGAGGGGCTGGCTCAGCCGCCACCCTATCGCACCCTCTCCACCCTCTCCATCGTTCATGCCTCCAGTCCCATCTCTACCACCTGGCAGGCTCCCCAGCAGCAGGGACGAGGTCTTTTTACCATTAGTCTCCACCTCCCAGGTAGTGCTCCTCACCAAGGCTCCACCCTCCAAGATGCCACGTGGGACATGGAAGCAAAGCCACTAGACTTCCTCCTTGCCCAACCTGGTCCTTGTCTAGCACCCCCAGAACACAAGATGTGGGCACCTTGGCAGGGATCCCCTGCCTTATCCCTACCCTGGGGCCGGCAGAGCCCAGGACAGAGGCTCCCCGCTTCACCACTGGGGGTCACTCTGGCCCCCTCCTCTGCATCCCTTCTCATCCCAGCCTTCCTTGGCCCCCCGGAGAGGCCTGAAGAGGTCTTAATAAAGGACCCTGAAGTTGAGAGGAAGACGGAGGGGTTCCAAGGAGGAATGGCCATCAGTTGTCACTTAATAGCCACAAGTCTCTCCCCAACCTGAGCCAACCATTCCCCATTCAGCAAAGTGTGTTACAGCAACCTCTGTGAGCTCTGCTCAGGAAACCAGGGGAATGAGGGAGCAGAATTGCGGCCTTGCCTGAAGGGTCCTGAGCACCCTTCACTAGGGTGAGGAGGGGTCTCCCATCTCCACCCTTCATTTCAGAGCCACAACCTGGTGGTGACTTGGGGGTGGGGGGTTGACTCTGGGTCCCATCCCCCAATGTGATGTCACCAGCTTTCACAATAATACACTGTCATGGATCCAACCCCATGGGTTATCATCAAACTGAGAGCCCCATGCTCCGGGGTCTTCAAAAATGGGGGCCAGAAACACACAGAACAAGAACACAAGTCAACAGCCATAAGACCGCATCACATCTCTATAGCATCTTCTCCTTCCATGGACTTAATCCCCTCCAACAAACTTGATTCCACTTATCCTCCCTCTGCAGGCTGCTTCAGGACAGGGACTATCAGGGCAGACTTTCCCCCAGAGAATTCCAAGGGTACAGAGGGACCCAAGGTCACCCAGCAACATGGCAAGGAGGGGTGGGGGCATGTGGAGCAGCGAGCAACCCGGACAGAGGTCATGCTGGGCCCCCTCAGCGGCAACCTCAGCCCCACTCGGAGGGCCCCACCTCACGGCCAGGGCAGCCTCGGCCTGCAGCTCTGTAGTAGTTCAGAAGGAGCCAAAGAGGAAGGGGAAGGTGTTCCAGGTGAGGGCGAAGGGGAGAGAAGGGCAGAGGTGGGTGGAGAAGCGCATGAAAGGTGTCCAGAAGCCAGCAGTGGCCCCAGACAAAGGGAGTAGTGATCGGCCCCAAGGCACAATAGCTGTACTTTGTCCTGATGTCTTGACACCTCTGATGTTCAGGGTCGCTCCCCCTGTGTGGGTGGAGGCTGTTCCCTGCGTGGGTAAAGGGGCAGAGCCTCTCTGAAGCTAGAAGGGAGATGGGGGAGAGAGGCGCTGAGTCTCACTGTTGTCTAAACATTTCTCCAAGTGGTTTCTCTGTGATGGAAGAAAGGTGTCTCACTCACTCCATCCCCCAACCCCCAGGTGCCTAGCAGGACACAGAGCTGATCCACAGCAAGGGTAAGAATAGAATCTGTTGAATGGAAGGAGAGAGAATTGGTTTGGTTTCCCTCAACTCTCACTCTCTCTCTCTCTCTCTCTCTCTCACTAGGTCTTTACAATAAAGCAATGGGAAGATGAAGCAAAAACAAGGAAGAAGGCCCTCTTTTTCCAGTGCCAATATCATATTCCCATCTGGTTTTGGAGGTCTGACTTGGAGTAATGATGCCAACTGGGGAACAAGATTAGAGCAGAGGAAGCCCAAGAAGAGGAGCCAGTCAGGAAAAGGGAGGGAAGAGGGAGAGGAAGCAGAAGGGGCAGCGTAGGGTCACTGTCTGAGGGAGCACCCCTACCCACAGCAGCCCCAGACCCATCAGCCACGTCTCTGCCCCTCCTTCACGGGCCTCAGTTTCATCCCCGAACACCAGGCTGTCTCTCTGGATCGCTTCTCCCCAACAGCCCCAGGCATGTCCACTTCCTGACACCCCAATCTTTGCCATCCCTCAAAGTCTGACCCCCATCCTGCCCACTGCTGCCCCTGTTCACACCCTCACCCAGTCTTGGAGGGAATCCCTCCGCTGGGAACAAGGTGGTGGCAGAGGTGGCAGCTAAGGACCTAAAGCTGCATTCTCCCTCCCCACCTCGGCCATGCCTGGGAGCCGAGCTTTGTTCCAATTTGTGGATCTTTCCCAAAGCCTGACAGGTACCAGACACTGTGCTAATATTATAGAAGATGCAGGGACACCTAAGTAGAGCAGTGGAAAGCACAAGGACTCTGGATCCAAATGGACCCAGGTGGTACTGCCACTCCTTAACTGTGTGACCTTAGGCAAGTTAATCAACCTCTCTGACCCACAGTTCCCCTCATCTGTAAAACAAGAGTGAAAACACCCGCCTTAGGGAGTTGCTGCACCCAGACAGCTGCCCACAGCTACCCAAGAAGGTAGGATGGGAAAGAGGCCCTGAGAGAGGGACAAAGTGTCAGGAAGGTACTGAGGCACAGCAGTCAGCCCGGCTGGAATGGGCGTCAGGAAGGGCTTTCTGTGGGAGGTAGCTCCGGACATTTATTCCACAAGCAAAAAAAAATTTTTTTGGCCACACCTTGCAGCTTGCAGGATCTCAATTCCCCAACTAGTGATCGAACTCAGGGCCCTGGCAGTGAGAGTGCCGAGTCCTAACCAGTGGACTGCCAGGGAGCTCCCTCCGCAAGCAAATATTAAACTCAGCCTATGAGCCCTGTTTTGGGCTGGGCCCTGGGGCTACAACAATGTAGAAGGGGCTTCCTGTGTGCGGGAGAACCGAAGAGTACACTGAAAATAGAAACTCTCCGAAGGGGCACATATCGCTGGGAGTGGGAGAAGGCTTCCTGGAGGAGGTGACACTAGAGTCTTGCAGGAAGAGCAGGAGTCTAGTTCGCTGAGTGGAGTGGGGACAGGGGAACAGGCAGGGAAGTGAGGTCTGGGAAACGCTGCTGGCTCACCCAGCTCTCCCACTGCTCCCCTGGGTGACGGAGACTTTGAGGCTAGGCAGAGTAGGGAATTAAGGCTTCTTCAGAAACAGTCCCAGCCAAAGCGCAAAGGGACAATGCTGCTCCCTCAGGGGGTGAGCCCACACTGGTTTCCCCGCCTTCTGGGACAGCATGCCTCTGCCAGAGTATTTAAACAAACAAGCAGACACTAGAGGTAGGTCCAGCTCACACGCTGAGCACTGCTGCTGTTTGCCCCAGGGGCGAGAGGAAGAGGGCCGAGGACACCAGCCTGTGACAAGCACAGGGCCACTCAGCTGGGGCAGAGCTCAAAGCACAGAGACCTTTCCTCCAGCTCTGCCCCCTTCCTATCCCCACCTGGTGCCCAGAGCTCTGCTGTCTGCCTGCCACAGACGTGTGGAGACTGGAAACAGCCCTGGGCAAAAAACTCAAATGTGCTGCATGCTGTGTGACCTTGACCAAGTCAGTCCCCCCTTCTGGACCTCAGGCTTCTCCTAGGTGAAAGAGTGAGGTTGCACTCCCTAAGCTTTAGGGCTCTGTAACAGCTCCATCAGATACTTCAACTGAGATCACTGATACAAAATGTCATATCTTCCAGGGCTCTGTGTGTTTTTAAAGGCTCCTAGGGAGGGCAATGCTTAACTCAGAGAAATCCAGCACGAATGGTGAAACCTGGAGCACAGCACCAAGTGGTGGAGGGGAGATGTGATTCCAAGGACCCCCTCAAATCCTAGCAGGTAGAGAACTGCTTCCTCTCTCACCCGACAGGCCAGGACCTCCGTCCTTTTTGAAAAGGCTTGGTGAACCCTCACTGTGAAACGCCCCCACCAGCTCCCCTGCCCCACCCTCCTCCGCCGTAGCATACAATGGAAAAAGCCAGACAGGCTGGGCTCAATCTTCATTCACCACATCCAAGCCATGAGACTTTGGACAAGTCACTTCATCTGCCTGAGCCACAGTTTCCTCATCTGTAAAATGAGAGTCACTGCGCTTACCTCCCAGGGTTGTAGGGAGATATATGGAGACAGTGGATAGAAGCAAAGCTCCTGGCCTAGAGTTAAGCGTCACATAATGTGACTTCCCTTCCCCTTCTCCCGTCCCTACCCCTATGTGTGAGCAAACTCTCAGAGAATGCAAACCTACTATCATTTGGCTAAAGTCAAACAGAAAGGAATAGGGAAATGGGTTTATCCCATCCCTCTGTGGGGGGAGAGGGAGAAGGAAAGAAAGAAAGAAAGGAAAGAAAGAAATCACACAGTGCATGCCAAAGATGACTAGGGGTGGGGGATATGTTGGCTTAGTTCCTGCTTTAGCCTTTCTTTGGAGCAACTGTGTCACCAGGTTGTCACTGAGTTGGCTACAATGTAGGATCCTTCAGGGAAATCCTAGGGAGAAAAAAAAAAAAGAAAGCAAGGACTCAAAGTGGCCCCCACCTCTTAGCAAGAAGGGTCCCTTCTCTCCTCCCCCAGTGACCCCCTGGGCCTGGGCCGGAAGTCTGGCCTATGACCCAGGCCCCCCAGGACGGTTCACAAAGATAAAGCCGGTTAATGATTGGCCCCCTGAGAGGAGTCGCCCCACCATCCTGCCTGCCTTTGCAGACCCAGAAGTGCAGGGCGGGCCATGGGGAGTGCGGGAGACTTCCCCTCAGCTTCCAGGAGCAGCCTGCCCTAACATCCTCGAGACAATCAATGAAACACACAATTAGTCAAGGGGTATCCATGTCAGGAGAACATCAGACCGATTCCTGGAAGCCCTGGGCGTCCTTAGAGGTGGGGCAGCTGCGGGAGGGTGTGGGAGTGGGCAGATACAGCACACCCAGTTTTATCTGCCTCGTTGATTGGAATTTCGTTTGGGATTTCGTTTGAAGAAAAGGCTCCACTGCTGAAGAAGTATGAAAATCCCTTCACTGGCCAGATGAGCAGAAGGAGGCCCAGCGCTGTCTGAAGCCAGCCAGATCTCTTGACTCATAGCTCAGCCTCATGGCTGCCTCTCCAAGGGCCCCTTAAACACTTAATCAGGACCCAGCCTTGAGCCAGGCACCTTTGGGATACATAGGGCTTCAGCCCTCTGGGGATCCAGGCAGTGTCAGGGAAGGGTGCTGGCACTAGGTGCCTTGTGCATCTGGAGCAGGTCAGCTTCCGGGCCCAGGACTCCATCGTTTGCTCCCCCTTCCCACGTAGAGGGACTCAGTACTTCCTCATTCCATGTAGTGCCCTCCAGAGGGCACAGCTTGTGTGAACCATGCCCCACTGGGGTCCCCTGGAGAGATGGCTCTTTCCACATTTCCCCATATGCCAGCATACTCATTCAGACCCATCTCCTTCCAGAACACAGCTGGAAGCATCAGGAAAAGTAAAGTACGGCAGCTCCAGGCTGCTGGGCCTGCTGCCAGTTTCCCCAGGTCCTAAGACCTGGTCCTGGTCTGCTCCAGCTTTGGGACAACAGCCCCCTCAGTTGAGGGTGATGGCCAAAATATTTAACAACCATTATGGCCCAGGTACAGTTTACATGGAGCTGGGGGCATATGCTGAGCCAGACATAAACCCCTCATTTCTGGATTGTGGGCAGGGGCAGAGGACTTAGGAAGGGACTAGGGTGGCCAGAGAGGCATATGGGGGACTCAGGGGCTGGAACAGCAGCTATTTACCAATCAGGTGACCGTGCCGGGCTGTACCAGCTGAGCGCCTGCCCTGCCCCAGTCTCCTCTCAACTCTAGGCTGGAATGTGCAGTTCCCAGCCTAGAATGAGGACTGTCTGGGGCCCTGATCTGCATGCCTCCATATCTCCTCCGCTCCTGGGAAGACCAGGGCATGGTTCCCCCCATGCTCCATCCACAAGTGTAGCCCACACCCAACATAGCAGGGACCTCACCATTCATGGGTTCCAGCCACTATCGAAAAAAGGGCAGGTACGGCCAGCCAGAATTCCCAAGTGCCCAGATCGTGGACAGTTATGAGTAATCAGAGCATCTTCCTTTCCCTCCTTGGTCTCTCTTTGCTTGGATATCTCATCTCTCCTCATCTCCTTCTCTCTCCAACCTTTCCGCTCCCATTGTCCCAGGGGACCTCCTGGCCAGTCCTGTTAGCTGAGTGCTCCTCTGGCCTGTCAGAAGCCTCAGCTTCTCAGAGCCCCCTGGGAGGTGACCGTTCCCCACTTCCCATTCACTGGTGGGGGGCAGGCTGGGCAGTGGGGGACAAGCTAGGGGAAAGGATGGTCTTCACATCTCCCCAATTCCCACTGGCCCTCCAGGGACTATGGGAGAACTGCAGAAGGGACATTTCTGAGGAGATAGGAATGTGCCCCTGCCCATCAGGCACCAGGGTTGGTGGGGTGGCAACTCTAGGGGCCAGACCCGCTCTGCCAAGCCCCTGGTGTGACCTGAGGCTTTAAAGAGGACAGGTGTAGGCACGGTGAGTCTGCCCTTCACCAGCCCCCGGCCGTTGCCCTGGGGGAGCCGCCCCACCCCTCCCCCACCTCGTGACCCTCTCCCCACCACTCATCCGCCAACCTCCTCCTCTCCATCTCCTCGGATCTCCAGGCTGAAGGCTGCAGGGACTAATAAACCGCGTGCAGGCACGCGCGTGCACACACACACACACGCACACGCACATACACACCACCGCCCATGACAGAGCCCCACAGAGAAGAGAGGAGTATTCCCAGAAATCCAGCTGTTCCAGGCAAGCCAACCTGGGTCACGGCGCCCTTCCTACAGGGGCTGTGGGGAGAGACTGGGCATCCCCGAGCAGCCCCTCTCAATACCACCACAGGAATTACCTTGAAAGCCCCTCACACAGAGAGTGTCTCTGAGGCCCTGCCAATAAATACTGCTGCTTTTCCAGAGCAGTTCCTCAGAGACCAGGTGTGGGGCTGCGACTGGAGGTCAGGACACCTGAGTTGAAAACCAGGAACTGTTGCTGCCTGGCTGGGTGACCTGGAGCAAGGCCCTGCCCACCTGTGACCTCAGTGTCTTCTCTGTAGAGTGAAGCCAAAGACTGATTTCTAAAGCCCTGTTAGGGATCCCACGCCATGGCTGTGGGGAATGGGGAGGATGAGAGCTGTGTACACACTGGCGTGTGGCCTGGCAGACTGAAAGAGGTGGAGATAGGACCGGGAGTACCACGCCAGCACCACCTCTTAGAGATGCTGTGAAGATCACAGGAGCATAGGTGGATGGGAGGCCGAGAAGGGCGTACTCTCTTCAGTCCGCTGTCTGACCAGCAGCTGGGTTTGCCTGTTGCCATCAACCAGAACAGCTGGTACTGCAGCCAGAAGGATTTGAGTTAGATACGCAGAAGCCTGGCAAACTCATCTTCTCTGCAGGGACTTATGGGATGATGGCAGCGGCATGTTTATCTAGAGACTTCTAGGCCCATTCGTGGCCTGGATGAAATGTCGGGGAGTGGGAGAGAAGGGGAGAGAAAGGAGAGGGAAAGACAAGGTGTTAGCTCCCCCCCACTCCCTTTTAGGGGAGGAGGTGGGTGGGGTGCCCGTGCCTCCAGTCTGGGAGCTGAAGTGGAGGAAGGAATTTGTCAGGGGTGTGGTGGGCCCGAGAGCAGGGCAGCAGGGGAATGGAATGAGAAGGCTGTCGAGTGGCGAAGCAAGTGTTTGCGGGAAATGGAGAGAAAGACCCTTCCCGGGTTGGAGGGGGTGAGACGGAGCCTCAGCCCAGGGCCCCTGCCCTAGGCACCCCAGCCCCACTCTAGGCTCAACAGAACCTCACTGGGGCAGGGTCTGCACCTCTGCTGTGACTTCAGCTTGGGCACGGGAGCCCAGAGCCACTGTCTGAGAAGTAGAGTGACGCCTACCCAGCCTGGGCCCAGGCACTGGGGAGGGTAAGACTGGCAGTGTCCACAGGGCAGACTGAGGACAAGGGGCCTTCCCTCCCCCAAGACTGCAGGACACTCAGGCCAGTTCTGCTTTTTCTCTGGGTATCACCCCCACCTCTCACTGGGGGCCAGCTGGTAAGGCTCTAGGAGAGGGTCTGCCCTTGCTCCACTCCTGGCCTAGCCCTTGGGCAGGTGGGAAAATTGTGAGACATTCCATAGTCCCTCCTCCTCCTCCGTCCCAAACCCAGGAATCTCTGGTCTCCTGAGTGAACTGAGGCTGAAAAACCACCCAGGAAGTCCCTCTTTCCCTCTATCCACCTTCCTTTTTGCTGCAGTGAGGACCAAGTAAGGAGGAGTTTGAGCAAGAGAATGGGGCCAAGCCCTGAAAATACCTCAGCCAAATAATGAACAATCTGAGGTGACGCCCGGGTACCTGGATGGGGGCCAGGCGAGCAGATGTGCTGCTATGCGTGTGTGTTACAAGGGGGCTGGTCGGCCACCCAGTTCCCTCTAGAAGCCCAGGTCCCCAGCTCCCAATCTTCTAGCCTGGAAAGATTCATTAAGTGATTCCACGCCTCTGTCCACTCTGCCCCCATCCTCCCAGGCTCTCTCCACATCACCATCCTCCTTCCTCTCTGTCTGTCCTACCTAAGCAGGAGTTGAAGGTTTCTCCCACCACTTTCCCAGGTCTGTCCTCACAAAGCCACCTTGGGACACACCCCTCACCTCTCCTCCTCTCCTGGCCTAAAGCTCTTCCAGAGATTCCTGGCTGTCAGAGGACAGGGCCGCAGTTGTCCCCACCCCACCCCAGGGCTGGCAGGGGCAGCCTCCAGCCTCCTTGAAGCTGCCCAAGGGGAAGGTGAGAAGCGGAGAGGAGCTGTCCTGCTGCGCTGGCTGGGTGCAGGCTAGGGAGCCTCAATGCTGACTGGCTGTAACCCAGACAGAGGTGAAGGGCCTGGAACCCCTTTCTACCTGAAACTACAGCACAGCCTCACGGGGCACTTCCAGCAGCAGGGTTCAGATGCAGCTGTTGTCTGACTATGGACACCTTCTGGACATTCTTGGAAGCCCAGGGCCCCCTCCTCAATCAGGACCCCTCCTGGGTGTCTCACCCAGTGCCACCCCGAGCCTCTAGAGGGCGCGGGAGAGCAGCGCTTGACTTCCCTGCCCCTGGGGCATACCCTGGTGGCCCTCAGCACAGGCACCTGCGACCAACCAGCTGCCCTACACCCTGCCCCTGGGGGAAGGGGCCCCATGCTGAAGGCTGCGCAGCCAGACGCACTGTCTAGGGGCAGGAGTGTATGGGCCAGGCCTGGGAAGGGGACTGCTCAGAGGATGCAGGGACAAGTGGGCTACAGGGGATGCTAGCAACGGACGAGTGTGAACAGTGGAAAGATGATCTGAGGCCAATCTGAGATTATTCTCCTGTTCATCTGGGAACAAAAAGGAGGGCTGTGGCCTGGGCCCTTGGAATTTCTGGCTGACCTGGGAGTAACGAGGGGCTTCTTGGCCCACAGAGCAAAGCTGCAAAGCTCCCCACCCCCATGCAGGATCAGAACTAGGGTGAGGCAAGTGAAGCAGCTAGGGTACACAGTTTAAGGAGGTGCTCACGCTCAAGTGCAGGGTTGGCCCTGTCAGTGAGCGCCTCCATAAATACTGTACCCTGTCACTTCGTTCCCCTCATCTTAGTCCTAGCCCTGCGCTCTGGGCTGCCTGTCCTGGGGACTAAAGCTAAAGGCATATGGGAGGCAGAGGTGGGGTGGGGGAGCAGAACGGTCACTTTTTCACACTGGACCCCTCAAAGGGAAGAACTAACCCCTAACTCAGCGAGAGGGGAGGGAATGAGGAGGGACACAGCTGTCTGTTGCCTAAGCCTAGGCCCCTGTGTCTGTCTTTCTGTGTCAGTGTCTGCATGTGTATTTGTGCATCCAGATTGTGGGTCTGCCAGTTTCTAGCTCTGAGTCCTTGGGCAAGTTACCCAACCTCTCTGAGCCTCAATTTCCTTGAAAACTTGTAATAATAATCCCTACACCACAGGGTTGTAGTGAGGATTGAATGAGATAATATATGGAAAGGATGTAGCGTAAGCACCTGGCCTGCACACGGTAGAAGCTAAATTAACACTGATCACTATTCCCATCGTTAATAATATAATTATTGTGTGTGGCTTCAGCTTACTTTGCAGCCTTATTTCCCACCGCCTCCCTACATATACATCCCACTCCAGCCTGACAGGTCTTCTGATTGCCCCAGACACACATATTACTTGTTTCTTCCTCCTGGTTTATTCCCCATCAGCCATGAAGGTACACCTCTTAAAACAAGACTCCCTGAACCGCTTCTGCTCAGTGGTCTCCCCCAAACTCCTACAGCATGAGCTGTCTATATCTCTCATGCCAGCCTCAGTTTGCTATTCAATGAATTTAGCTTTCTGAGGGTGTGTGTGTATGTGTGTTCTCTCTTCAAGCACACTTACAAAGGAAGGACTGTATTTTTCCGTGGTCTGTATCCCTCCACCCCAGCCTAAGGACTAATACAAGCCTGCAGGTGTAGAGAGCCACATGTAGACTCTGTGAATGATGATGATAATAATGGTAAATACTGCCTTTGACTGCATTCCTCCTGTGTGCCTTTCATTATCTCATTAATCCCTTAGTATCTAATTGTAAAACTACAGTTGGGAGAGTTTAAGTAACTTGCCCAAGGTCATACCGCAAGTAAACAGAGCTGGGATTTCAACTGTCTGGCCCCCAAACCTGTACTCTTAACCACTATGACTTGAATAAAAGAAAAAACTGAAAACCAGAATTTCCTTTTCGTACTCTAAGAAGGAAATAACAAGAAAGCAAAGTGAACTTCAGTCAAATGCTTTCAGGGCTTCAAATCAGAGTTCATTGCTGGGGGGGGGGGGGGGGCGGGGCGCGGCGGGGGGGGGATGGTTCCCGACCCCACACGGTTCAGAGTGAGGCCAGAAACCTCAGTCGTTGCAGAAAGAGGCACCCAGGTAGTCTTGCCTTACTCATTAGGGTTCTAGAAAAAAAATTAGCAAATGAAGTTGAAAAAATACTCATCCCAGAGTCAGAAAAATCACTTACCTTGATTGTTCAGTCACCAGAGTGTTCGAGTTGATCCTAGCTGTCTCTTAACTGTCTGTAGGAGAAACTTACTTTCCCTTTGCTGATCACCAATTTAGCCACTTTTTGATCATTAAATGGGCAACATTGGTCAGTCAGCAAATATTACATGGAGTAATCACCAGAAAACCACTCGCTGACTGATTTTCACACATACCCCCATCAATCCCCAGCTGTTAAAGTAAAATTTGGCCATTGGGAATGTATCCCCTTCATGCCGCTGTCCTCCTTTGCTATCGTCCTCTTGTCATTCCAGGGCTGAACCACCTTGGAATGTCATTCCTCTCCCTGTGACTCAGTTTTCTTATCTGGAAAATGGGGATAATAACAGTACTGACTCCACAGAGCTATGGCAAGCACCTAAGGAAGTGACCTGTGTAAATAAAGCACAGGGGTTGGCATGGAGTGAGTGTGTTATCAACATTTGAGGCTGTGGTGTTGTCATTTCGAGCTGGGTAGACGTGCCCAGATGCTGACCCCACTCTGGCCGCAGAGAAACAGCTTCTCCCAGCGCCCCTTCCCTCCTGCCTACTAGGATGGGTGTCCCTGGAAATCAGCCTTCTGCACTCTCTTGCCCCACCAGTCACACCTCAGCCCCCAAGAGACTTAGAATCATCATTGAACTCCATGGCTAAGAGGTAGTGGGAGCTCATCCAGTTTAACTTTATTTTTCCTGACGTGGAAGGCAAAACCTTCTGCAACCTACATGGCTTGCCCCAAATCATATACCATTTTCTTCCAGACTACCTGCAAAATCCTATATCTTCAAAAAATGGAGCTTTACACACCTTGGCCAACAAATCTAAGTTTGCTCAAAACACTTTTGGACTTTATTTCTCTTTGTGAATTGACCTCAGATTTCATTGTACACCAAACAAGGAAATCAATCTCATAATTTGGTGCCACACCTTGTTTGGGACCAAAAACAAAAAACAAAAAAAGAGGTGTTGTTATTACCTGCTCAGTTTGCTTACTCTTCTGGGTCACACATCTTGGCATTAAATAACTTTTGGCTATTTCCACATACTATTCAGTTCCCAAGGATGAAATCTTGATATCGCTGAGGAAAAATTTTAATGTAATAAATGTTCTGAAGGTAGTTCATTTGTTCATTTGTTGGTTCATAAAGTTAGTAAGTATTTCTTGATACTTTCTTATATACCAGCCCTTGTGCAGGAGGATGAAATACCATTGTAAACCAGACACACAATTTTTGCCCTTTTGGAATGTACGTGTTAGTTCCTGAGCAAAGCATACATGGTCTATGATTATGTGGAAGTGGTAATG
The DNA here is from genome assembly GCF_964341445.2 of Mesoplodon mirus. Taxonomy (NCBI): domain Eukaryota; kingdom Metazoa; phylum Chordata; class Mammalia; order Artiodactyla; family Ziphiidae; genus Mesoplodon; species Mesoplodon mirus. Next base: position 75,559,532 of record NC_138988.1, on the reverse strand, counting down.
ATAAAAGCTTGTAATAATGGATTAAGGGACTTCCAGGAAAAGATGGCAGCCTGAACACCTGCATCCACTTTTGCTCTTTCCTGAAGCCACTAAAACAAAGTGAAAGGCTTTCTAAATTTTTCTTTCCTTTTGATTTTGTTTCTTAAGATATATACCCACAAGGACAGGGAGGATGGGAGAGGAGATAAAAGCAACAAAATTTTGGAAGCTGGAAAGCAGGTGGAAGAACAGTAAAGAACACAGAACAGGTGGTGGTGAAAGTCATTACCACCTAATCTATACCCCAGAATCCCCAAAAGGCTCAGGAATTGGTGACACCAGTTACCTCAGCAAGTGAGGGTGAAGGGAATTGAGTAAGTAAAGAGGACTGGGAAAGTGTTTTTAAAAAGCAGCCAGATCTGGACTTCCCTGGTGGAGCAGTGGTTAAGAATCTGCCTGCCAATGCAGGCCCATGGGTTCGAGCCTTGGTCTGGGAAGATCCCACATGCCGCGGAGCAACTAAGCCCGTGCACCACAACTACTGACTGAGCCTGCACTCTAGAGCCTGCGAGCCACAACTACTGAGCCCGCGTGCCACAACTACTGAAGCTCGTGAGCCTGGAGCCCATGCTCCACAACAAGAGAAGCCACCACAATGAGAAGCCCGCGCACTGCAACGAAGAGTAGCTCCCCCTCACCGCAACTAGAGAAAGCCCGCGTGCAGCAATGAAGACCCAACACAGCCATAAATAAATAAATAAATAAATAAATTATATTAAAAAAAAAAAAAAAAAAAGCCATCAGAGCCTCAGATTCTTCCCCTACCCCATACAGCCAGGCAAAAGCTAGAGGCTATTCCCTGGTGAGGGGAAAGCAGAGGGTCTCTGACAAGGAAACCCCAGGACACTGAAGGAAGGAGTATCTCATTGAAAATGTTCACATAGTGGATGCTGAGACCTGGGTCCTCTTACCCCCTGGAATCTCAGAACACTGGCCGTTGTCCTCCAGGCTGGAACCTAGAGGGTGCATCTCTGAGGAATCTGACCAACCTGAAAGGAAGAAAAGACGGAAGATACTAATACTGGGGGCTTGAAAATGAAATATTCCAGCCAGACCACCCTCGCATGAGGCTCACAGACAAGGCACACACATTTGTGTGCACACGCACACACACACAGCTTCCAAACAGCTTTTCAGATCCCCACATTTAAAAATAAGCAAACAACCAAGGCTTATGAGACATCTGAGGCTTCTAACACAAAGGACAGAGCAAAACAAAACAAAGCAAAAATTGACTTTGGGGACTTCCCTGGTGGTGTTGTGGTTAAGAATCCGCCTGCCAGTGCAGGGGACACGGGTTCAATCCCTGTTCTGGGAAGATCCCACATGCCACAGAGCAACTAAGCCCATGCACCACAACTACTGAGCCTGCACTCTAGAGCCCGTGCTCTGCAACAAGATAAGCCACTGCAATGAGAAGCCCGCACACCATAACGAAGAGTAGCCCCCACTCGCCACACTAGAGAAAGTCTGCGTGCATCAAAGAAGACCCAAAGCCACCAAAAATAAACAAATAAATAAAATTGATTCTTTTTTAAAAAAAAAGTGACTTGGAGGAAGCCGAGATTACGTACCAAGAAGAAAGCTTAAAAATAACAACATATTATTATATCCTGAGCATGATAAGGAAAAATATTGCAAAAATGCAACAAAAGTCTAATAGTATTTTCTAAAAAGGGAACAAGAGAGAGAGCTTAAAAATCAAACATGTCAGCAGAAATAAAAACAACTCAGTAGAAGTTTGGAAGATAACGCTGAGGAAATGATCATAAAGTGGAGGGAAGATAACAAAAGGATGGAAATTTTTGAACGACTATACAATAAAACTGGAAGACCAGTTCAGGCAATAGTAACCAAGTAACAGGAGAACATCCAAATAGTTGGAGAAACAGAGAAACTAAGGGAAAGACACCATCAATGACATAATCTAAAAAAGAACTGAAGAACTTCTGAGATCTCAGTGCAATGGATAATTTTTTTTAATTTATTTATTTTTGGCTGCATTGGGTCTTTGTTGCTGCGCGGAGCCTTTCTCTAGTTGCAGTGAGCAGGGGCTACTCTTTGCTGCGGTGTGCAGGCTTCTCATAGCGGTGGCTTCTCTTGTTGCAGAGCATGGGCTCTAGGCACACGGGCTCAGTAGTTGTGGCTCGCAGGCTCCAGAGTGCAGGCTCAGCAGTTGTGGCGCACGGGCTTAGTTGCTCTGTGGCATGTGGGATCTTCCCGGACCAGGGCTCGAACCCGTGTCCCCTACATTGGTGGGCAGATTCTTAACCACTGGGCCACCAGGGAAGTCCCTGGATAATCACTTTTTAAAGTATTGTTTCCTCAATTTCCAATTGTTCATTACGAATATATAGGAATACAATTGATTTTTGAATATCTACCTTGCATCTTGCAACCTTACTAAATCCATTTATTAGTTCTAGTAGATTCTTTGTATATTCCATCGGGTTTTCTACGTGGATAATCATGGTGTCAGCAAATAATGACAGTTTTACTTCTTTCTTTCCCATCTGAATGCTTTGTATTTATTTTTCTTGCCTTGTTGCACTGTTAGAGCCTCTGGTACAATGTTGAATAGAAACAGTAAGAGTAAACGTCCTTGTCTTGTTCCTGATCTTAGAGGGAGAACATTCAGTCTTTCACCATCACAGGTTTTTTGTAGAGGTTCTTTATCAGGTTGTGGAAGTTCCTTTCTATTCCTGATTTGTGGAAATTCTTTTATCAGGAATGGATATTGAATCTTGTCAAATGCTTCTTCTACATCTATTAAGATGAACAGTTTTTCTTTTTTAATTAGGTAGTATGATGAATTATGTTGATTGATTTTTTTTTTTTTTTTTTTTTTTTTTTTGCGGTACGCGGGCCTCTCACTGCTGTGGCCTCTCCCATTGCGGAGCACAGGCTCCGGACGCGCAGGCTCAGCGGCCATGGCTCACGGGCCCAGCCGCTCTGCGGCGTGTGGGATCTTCCCAGACCGGGGCACGAACTCGTGTCCCCTGCATCGGCAGGCGGACTCTCAACCACTGCGTCACCAGGGAAGCCCTGATTTTTTTTTTAATGTTACCAACCTTCATTCCTAGGATAAATCCCACTTGCGCATGATGTGTCATCATAGAGATAGAGATAAAGATAGAGTTAGATTTGATTTACAAAAATTTTGTTGGGAATTTCTGCATCAACGCCCATGAGGGATATTGATCTATAGTTTTTCATTCTTGTAATATCTTTATCTGGTTTTGGTATCAGAGTAATGTTGGCCTCACAGAATGAGTTGAGATTTCCCTCCTTTATAATTTTCTAGAAAATTTGTATAGAATTGATTTTTTTTTCTTCCTTAAATGTTTGGCAAAGTTCATTAGTAAAGCCATCCGGGCCTGGAGTTTTCTTTGTGGGAAGGCTTTTAACTACAAATCCAATTTTTAAAAAATTGATATAGGTCTATTCAGGTTATCTATTTCTTCTCGAGTAAATTTTTACAGTTTGTGTCTTTCAAGGAATTTGTTTATTTCATCTAAGTTATGGAAAGTATTAGAGTAAAATTATTTATAATATTTTCTTATTATCTTTTAAGTATCTTTATAATCTATAGTGAAGTCACCACTTTCATTCTTTTTTTTAAAATAAATTTGTTTATTTATTTATGGCTGCGTTGGGTCTTTGTTGCTGCGTGCGGGCTTTCTCTAATTGCATTGAGCGGGGGGGCTACTCTTCACTGCAGTGCGCGGGCTTCTTATTGCAGTGGCTTCTCTTGTTGTGGAGCATGGGCTCTAGGCGCATGGGCTTCAGTAGTTGTGGCACGTGGTCTCAGTAGCTGTGGCTCGCGGGCTCTAGAACACGCAGACTCAGTAGTTGTGGCTCACAGGCTTAGTTGCTCCGTGGCATGTGGGATCTTCCTGGACCAGGGCTCAAACCCATGTCCCCTGCATTGGCAGGCGGATTCTTAACTACTGCGCCACCAGAGAAGTCACACCGCTTTCATTCTTGTTACTGGTTATTTGTATCTTCTCTCTTTTTTTCCTGATCAATCTGGCTAGATGTTTATTACTTTTATTGATCTTAAAAGACAGCTTTTGGTTTCATTGATCTTCTCTAATATTTTTCTGTTTCTACTTCATTAATTTTTCTCTGATCTTTATTATTTCCTTTCTTCTGCTTACTTTGTGTTTAATTTGCTCTAGTTAAAAGTTTTTAAATTCGGGAATTCCCTGGCTGTCCAGTGATTAGGACTCAGTGCTTTCACTGTCATGGCCCAGGTTCCGTCCCTGGAGGTTCAATCCCTGGTCTGGGAACTAAGATCCCACAAGCTGTGAGTCACAGCCAAAAATAAAAATAAAAGCTTTTAAATTCATTAAAAAATTTTAAACTGTAAAACAAAAATAATACAGGAACAATTTTTCATCTATTTTGCGCTCTGGAATAAACTTTCCATTTCAAAAGCTCTCAGTAGGTATGAAAACACATCCAATCATTCATTCAACAAATATTGAGCACCTGCAAGTGTTGGACACTATTCTAGGCACTGGAGGTAGAATAGCAAATAAAACAAAGTTAACGCCTTCACTGAGCTGACTTCTAGTTGAAGGACATAAGGCGATAAATAAGTAGGCAGATACATGCATAAGATGTCAGGTAGTAATAAATGCTATACAGAAAAATAAAGCAAGGTAAGAGGGGATAGACACTGAGCAGGCTGGGTGGGACTATTTCTATTTCAAACGGGCTCAGCAAAGGGCTGGCTCTGAACAAAGACCTTGAGGAAATATGGGAGAAGGCCATAAAATGTCTGAGAGAGCAGCAAGCACAAAGTACCTAAAGTTGGAACATGCTTGTTTATCTGAGGAAAAGTGAGAATGTCTAAATGGCAGGGGAGAGAGGAAGCTAGCGGTCAGAACATGTAAAGTCTAATAGGTGCTGTAGAAACTTCGAAGGGCAGGCACCTTCTTTCCAGGCACCTTTTCTGAGTGCGGTAGGGAGAATTCTGAGATAGCCTCCCAGGATTCCTCACCCGCTGTGTACACACTCTGTATAATCCCAAGACTGTGAATATGACAGTTTTCACTCTTGTGATTAGGTTATATTATATGGCACAGTTGATTCTAGAAATGAGAGACTGTCCCAATGGGTGAGACCTAGTCACATGAACCTTTTTTTATTTTATTTTTTATTGGAGTACAGTTGATTTAAAATGTTGTTAGTTTCTGCTGTACAGCAAAGTGAATCAGTTATACATATACATATATCCACTCTTTTTTATTCTTTTCCCATAGTGGTCATTACAGAGTATTGAGTAGTGTTCCCTGTGCTATACAGTAGGTTATTATTAGTTATCTATTTTATATATAATAGTGTGCATATGTCAATCCAATTCTCCCAATTTATCCCTCCTCCCCTTTTCCCTCTTGGTAACCATACGTATGACTTCTACATCTGTGATTCTATTTCTGTTTTGTAAATAGGTTCATTTGTGCCATTTTTTTAGATTTCACATATAAGCGATATCATATGATATTTGTCTTTCTCTGTCTGACTTACTTCACTCAGTTTGAACATGAACCTTTTAAAAGTAAGAGTTTTCTCAACAATGAAGAACAAACAGCCAGTTCAAAAATGGGCAAAAGACCTGAAGAAACATTTCTCCAAAGATATACAAATGACCTATAAGCATATGAAAAGATGCTTAACACCACTATTCATTAGGGAAATGTAAATCAAAACTACAGTGAGATACCACTAAATGTCCATTAGGATGGCTATTACAAAAAAAAAAAAACAAAAAAACAGACAATAAAAAGTGTTGGTGAGGGATGTAGAGAAATTGGAACACTTGTGCACTGTTGGTGGGAATGTAAAATGTTACAGCCACTGTGGAACACTGTATGGAGGGTCCTCAAAAAATTAAAAAGAGAATCATTCCCCAGTCTGGGAAGATCCCACATGCTGCAGAGCGGCTAGGCCCATGAGCCATGGCCGCTGAGCCTGCGCGTCCGGAGCCTGTGCTCCCCAACGGGAGAGGCCACAACAGTGAGAGGCCCACGTACCGCAAAAAAAAAAAAAAAAAGAATTATTATATGATCCAGCAATTCTACTTCTGGGCATACCCCCAAAAGAATTGAAAGCAGGATCTCAAAGAGATATTTGTACACCCATGTTTACAGCAGCATTATTCACAAGAGCTAAAACATGGAAGTAACCAAAGTGTCCATCAATAGATGAGTGAATAAGCAAAATGTGGTCTATACATACAATGCAATATCACTCAGCATATCAAAATTCTTTAATATGCTACAACATGGGTGCATCTTGAGGACATTATGCTAAGTGAAATAAGCATCACAAAAAGACAAGTACTATATGATTCCGCTTACATGAAGCACTTAGTGTAGTCAAAATCACAGAGACGAAAAGTAGAATGGTAGTGGCCAAGGGGCCAGGGTGAGGGGAGGATGGAGAGTTATTGTTTAATGGAGATACAGTTTCGGTTTTACAAGATGAAAGAATTCTGGAAACGTATGGTGATGATGTTTGCACAACATTATGACTGTATTTAATACAGCTGAACTGTACACTTAAAAATGGTTAAGATGGTAAATTTTATGTTATGTGTCTTTTACCACAATAAAAAAAATTGGAAAAAACAAAAAGCAGAGTTTTCTTTGGCTGGTCAAAGAAGAAGTCAGAGATTTAAAGCATGATGCATTGATGTTCCACTGATGGCTTCAGTATGGAGGGGACTGTGTGGCAAGGTATACACGCAGCCTTTAGGAGCTGCAAGCAGCCAGCCCTGGCTGACAGCCAGCAAGGAAATGGAATCTCAATCTTACAGTCACAAAGAACCAAATTCTGCCAACAATAAGAATGAGCTTGGAAGTGTATTTTTTCCCCCCAGAGCCTCCAGATAAAATCTCAGTCCGGCCAACACCTTGATTTCAACCTTGTGATACCCTAAGCAGAGAACCCAGCCATCCATGCCAGACTTCTGACTTACAGAACTGTGAGCTAATAAATGGATGTTGCTTTGAGGTACTAAATTGGTGGCCATTTATTATACCACAACAGACAACTAATACACTCAGTATGATGGGAAGCCATAGGTACATGTAGCCTTTTTTATGAGTTTTACTTTATGTCACCCCAATTAGATAATAAGCTCCCTGAAGGCATAAACCCAACAGCCTCTGTGTGTCTCTGTGTCCTTCCACAAGACTGGACCAGTTGCCACATGGACACCCAGGAACTATTCCACAAATGGGTAAAACATTTTGATCAAAGGCAAGCTGTTTGGGAAAACTGCTTAGCCTCTTGTAATAACCACTTTGAAGGACTGTTGATATATGTGTAAGCTCTTTAAGAAAAAGTTGCACATTGTATACGTATGTTTTGCCCTCTTCTGGGGGGAATGACATCTTCAAATGCAACATGCTGAAATAGAGCTCACCTACCGTCCAAACACAGCTCCACCAGACCTTCCCTTCCACTGCCAATAACACCACCATCGCCCAGGTACCCAAGCTCTGAACCTTAGACTCACACTCAATTCCTGCCTCTCCCATCCACCCCATAGTTGGAGTCCTAGAAATTCATTTTCCAAAATGCCTCTCCATAAGTCCCAGCCGTCATGTTCCCACCACTGTCAGCCTAACCGAGGCTTCCTCTGCTCTCACCTGCATGAGGGCAAGGACTCCCAAAGAGCTTCACCATTCCCTCTTCCCTGCCTCAAATCCTCCTTGGTCCACCACCTGGTTAACCCCCTAAGATAACACTTGGCAATGTAGGCTCTTTCTCTAAGACCTCCATAGGCTCCTCAATGGTCACTTAGGTGAGCTGGTTGCCCCACACCAGGCTGTGAGCATCTTGAGGGCAAGGGCCATGTGTTGAGCTTCTTTGTAGCATCATTGATATCCCATGCCTGTAGGAAGCTATTGATGATAATGGTCATGACCATGGGAACTTGGAGGCTTCCTTTTCTTCTAGGTCGGAGAAGACTAGCCTGGGCTGTCATTCTCCCGCACTCTAAAGACTTAATCAGAAGCAGGGGAGGGCTTCCCTGGTGGCGCAGTGGTTGAAAGTCCGCCTGCCGATGCAGGGGACACGGGTTCATGCCCCGGTCTGGGAAGATCCCACATGCCGCGGAGCGGCTAGGCCCGTGAGCCATGGCCGCTGAGCCTGTGCGTCCGGAGACTGCTCCGCAACAGGAGAGGCCGCAACAGTGAGAGGCCCGCGTACTGCAAAAAAAAAAAAAAAAAAAAAAAAGAAGCAGGGGAAAGCTGTGAAGCGTGTCTATTCTTCTCTATAAACCTACTACCCCCAACCCCTCCCCGCCCCTTGGAATCCTGGCCAGCATGCACCTCCCATCCCAGTTACTCCTTTATCTATATCAGCTTTCAGATCTTTTGTTCACAATAAAGGGGTTCCCTGCCTGAGGATATATGCAATTTAACATGGAGATAGTCTTAAAGGAAGCAAATGTTAATGGTAGGGATTCAAGTATCAGCTGGTGGGTGGATTGAGATGTTTGGACCGGGACATAGAGTTTTACTCCAGCATCCAAAAACACACCCCCACCCGTGCAGCAGGACTGATGTTAATAAAAGAATAGCATTGAACACACGTACCCTCTTCCCACAGCTGGGAACAGAACAAGAATCCAGGAAATGGGCAGGATCCAGAACAGGCTGCTGTTAAGAATCCCCAGTGAGAAGATGCAGAGGAAATTTGTGAGATGTCGAATGCCCTGGAGATCTTAACAAAATAAAAGAAAAGCTCCTCCCATCCACCCCCACCTGAGACCCTTTTCCTACACCCCCAAAGGTCAGGCTGGGTTGGAGGGTTGGTCACTCAGTCAAGAATTGCAGGGAAGGCTGCTATGACTTTGGTCATTTCCATGCCCCCAACCTTATTACCAACTCTAAAGAGAATGGACCCCCTTTCCACAAGTCCAACCCACCCCAGGAGTGAATGATGGAGAAGGCATCTTCTAGATCCATCACACTCTCCCTATTCCATCTCTCCCATTGCCCTGATTGAAGCCCAGAGAAGGGGACCCCTTTACAATCCTTGCTTCCCTGTGATTGTAGCCCACAGCTTAGGGCCTAGAGAGGGGAAGCCTCTATGTGTGTGCGCAGGCGCGGGGCAGGGTGGGCGGAGGGGAGACCCGGGAAGATGAGAGGCGCAACGCAAGAGGAGGAAGGGAGGAAGATGTGCACAGCTTGGGGGGGTACTGGCCCTCTGGCATCCTGGAGGAGTCTTCCTCCTTAATTGCTTGAGTTTTACAGCTGTCATGGCTAACGAGAAATTAAAAAGCACCCTGACCCCTGACCCCGCCCCTGCCCCCGTCCTCACAAGTGCTTTCTCAGCACTTCGCCCTGGGAGAAGCACCCAGCGGAGGATGCTACGGAGACTCGACCCGGGGATGCCTTGGGCTGACGGCTCTCCGCTCCGAGGCGGGAGGCAGGAGGCCACAGCAGGGAGGGGAGGTGGGAGTGGGTCCCCAGCTTCTCCGCTCAGGCTCTGGTTTCCTGGACGGCCCTGATTATACCTCCTGCTTCATAATCCCCACAGCTCTTCTGGGACTTGTCAGACCTCAGGCCCAGGTTTGGGGTTTGGGAAATAGGGTCCCTGGAACTGCAGTTTGAAGATCTAGACTCAGCTGGCCTGGGCACAGTGAGCAATTCTATAAAATGGAGGGAAATGAAGAAAAGATGGTCAGAAACCACAGCAAGAAGGATCTCAGCTAGCACAGGGAAGAATTTCCCAGCTGTCTCTCACACCACACCCAGAGAAACAGTCTCCTCTTTTAAGATAAGAAACCTCTGCTTAGCATCGCCCATGGGAGTCTGCGTGATCTGGCCAGTGCCTGCCTCCTCTCCCCACCCCCATCCAGAACTCAAGGCCAGACACTAACCTATTTGCTCTCAGAATGGAATTCCAACACCTACAGATCTGAGACCATCAGCATAGCTCCTTCCTGCCACCCACCCTTCCCCCTCCTCCCCCCAAGGACCACTGAATTTTCACAAGCCAAATGCTATGTTCTAATGTCTTCCCTTCCCATTTTTCACCTGCACTACCCCCCACAGTTCTGCACAGTACAGTTAAATAGTGGCATCGTGTACCCAGATTACCTGTCATGTACCCAGTGGATTCTAGTTCTTTCACTTTAAATAGTAACACTGCAATCTGCAACAAACATCTCTGCAGCTCACTTAATCGAGTGAATAGATTTCCGAATACATTTTTTTTTAAATCAATGGGGTGACATTTTGCACTATTTTATTTTATTTTATTTTTTGACATAGCGTTCTTTTTTTTTCTTTAAAAATTTTTTTTTATTTGGGTATAGTTGTCTTACAATGTTGTGTTACTTTCTACTGTACAGCAAAGTGGAGTTCCCTGTGCTATACAGCAGGTTCTTACTAGTTATCGATTTTATACATATTAGTGTATATATGTCAATCCCAATCTCCAAATTCATCTCACCACCCCATACACTGATTCCCGAATACATCTGCTATTGTTCTTTCAAACTTGTGTAGATACTATGGAAATTAATGACAGGCGATGTCATTTCAAATTGCTCCTAACTTCATCATAGATTGTTGCCTTCACAGATTTTCTCAAATGATGGATACCTTTCATACAGCAACTGTCCTTTGGAGTTCTGGGATGTTTTGAAGGGTTTTTTTGGTGTTAAAATCGGGTTTTCCAGCTCAAGATGGTTGGGGATCTGCACACGAAGTCAACCAATGATTGCTGCACATGTGCCATCCCCAATCACATTAATATTCCATTCTGGCAAATCTTACATAAGTCCGTTTTTACATAAGTCAGAATCCTTTCAGATCAGGAGATAAATGAAGCAGGTATCTGCTTGGCAGCAACGTAGACATGGGAAAAGATGGAAACCTGCCTAGTGAGGGTGTTACAGCTCACCTTGCCCATGAACAAGGGTTACTTCAGAGCAAAGGAGCAGAGAGCGTGACACACGTGTTTACACCCTGTCAGCCAGGGCTCTCTCTTGCCAAGGCTGCTGGAAAAGCTTGACTCAGGCTGAGTTTACATAAGTCAGCCTTACGTAAGTGTATACCTATAAAGACACTGGAAGGTACAAGGAGAAATGTAAATAGCCGGGATTATGGGTGTGAGTTTAATTTGGGGGACCTGATATTACAAGACCACTTTAAAAATAATGTAAGCATGCTCAAGATGAAGCTTGGGCAGAATGCCTACTATGCGCCCAGCCCTGTGGAGGGGTTGTCAGATAATTAAGAGATGTTATGAGACGGTCCCTGCCTTAACGAAGCCTATAATCAAGTTATGGAAAGCTCTAGAATCCACTAAAGCAGGCTTCCATCTCCCTCCCACTTGGCTGGCCCCGGGGCTCTGGCCACTGTCTGCTCACTCTTAATACCCCTTCCCCTCCCCCCACATTACTCCCTAGCCAAGCTCTCCCCTCATCCTGTTCCCCAGCTTGTCCCCACAGAGGAGGAAACCTCTCCATGTACGGGACATTCCTTGGCATGTCACTGATATTCACAGCTATGACAATGTCAAAAGGCACGGCCCCCCCCCCACGCCCGCCTCCCTCAGCTGCCTTTCTTGCCTCCCCAGTATCTTTGGGGGGACTCCAGTGTTCCCGCCTTCTCTCTGTCCCCAGCCTCCTCCCTAAACACAGCTCAGGGGGACTCAGGATGGGGATGAGGGAGGGAGGGGCAGACAGGCCTCCACCATCTGCATGTTCTCAGCAATCAAATCAGTCCTCCCCCGACGCCTATCCGGGGCTGGAGTCGGGGGGTGGGCGAGTGCTGAGTCAGGATATTCCTCACATTCCCTCCCTTCTCCTGTGGCCCGAATGCCGCAAACCCTGCCTCCGAGTGACCAGCCTCAGCTGAGTGTCTGCTCCTGGGCACTGACCCCAGCCTCAGACCAGCCCTCGTCCCTCACACCCCGAGGGGGAGGCCACAGGGGGGAGATCATGCTGCCTACTCTCCTCTGGCCCCCTGCTGGGAAGAGGTTGGGGACCACGCTGCCTCCTGCTGCCCCCACTTCCCTCCCTCATCCCTGGCTCCGTCTCCCCCACCTGGCCCTACTCACAAAATCTGCTGCCACTGATCGGGAAAGGACAGCGAAGGTGGTGGAGAATGAGAAGCGAGATCCTCCACAAGGCACACAGCCAATGGGGCACCACACGGGGCATGGTCCCCTCTTGAGTGCAATGTCTGGAGAGCCTCGGGTGTGCAGAAGCAAACCTGAGGGAAGCCCTGGGAAAGGCTTCCAACTCCAGGGAGCCCCCAGTCTGAAGGGAGGCCCTGCTTGTCCTCAGGGAGCCCAGAGTCTGATGAGGGAGACTCCCCACAAAGAGTGGGCAAGGGAGGAAGGAGGCTGTGCTTTCTAGCTAACTTATACTAACATATAAAGACTCAGAAGTTCCAGGGCAAAGCTATGTGAGTGAGCCTGGAACGTGCAAGAAGCACAGGAACCATCAGCAGGTAAAACTGGTCTAGACAGGAAAGGAAGGCCTCCTGGAGGAAGAGACTTTATGGGACAGAGAACATTTCTGGAGGCTCAGAAATGAGCAAGGAGGACAAGGTGAGTGGGAGGGCCCAGGACAGAGAGAAGGCCTCCCTAGGGCAGCAGAGCCTGGGAACGGGCACTGGACAGGGATCAGGATCCCAGGCTCCTTTTCAGGTGGCAGCGGCCAAGGCCCTGCCCCTCTCAGGCCACAGATGCCTCCTCAGCACAATGTGGGGCTCGGCCACAGGACTCCGAGGGCACCTCCAACAGGATGTGTGTCAGGCCCTCCTGCTCAGCTCAGTGCTCTGCTGTCAAACAAAGGACCTGCATTTTCATTTTCACTGGACCCACAGATTATATTCCCAGTCTTGCCCCCCAGCCCAGAGGGTCTGTTTTCTTCCCTGTGTCTTCTCCTCTGGAGAAGCCCTGGTGGGGAGGAGAGCAGGAGGGCGGCCTGAGGGGCTTGGCTTCCTGGCTCCTAAAGGCTACGTGCAGGGAGGAGGTGGGCCCTGCTGAAGCTCCTGGCATATGCAGGCCCCAGGCCTGACCCTTGGCAGCCTGCAGCAGCCCACTCAGCCCACAAATGGCCTCATCCCTCGGAGGGCCCAGCAGGATCATTTCACAACGTGTGTGCTCGATGGAGCCTGTTCTTGGAAAGCTGGGGACGGGACAGCTCAGTCCTGGGTGTGGGAAAGGCCTCGGCCCCTAGGGTCTGTGCTTGAACAATAAACAACCGAGGGCCCACTTGTGTAGGAGGGGGAGTGGGGACAGGGTTTAGCCAGTGCTCTGTGGCTGGGGGGAGACAAGGGTCCCTCCAAGAGCTTACCACACAGCCTTCCCTGCTCAAGGGGAATACTCCAATCAGAGGAGGGGCACGGGAGGAGGCTGGGATTCGAGGGTGTGTGGCAGAGGCATGCAGGGTGGCAGGGGAGGATGTCATAGCCCAGCAGGCTGAGAGGGCTCAGGGCAGGGCCCATCACAGTGCCCGGTTCCCATGGACACGCCATATGGGTTTGGGAGGTGAGGATTCAGAATTACAGTCAGGGGCAGTAGGTGCCCTGTCCTTGCACAGCTGGCATCTGGCCACCTGAGCTGGAACAGAGAAGCAAGAGAAAAGCCCAGACCATAGGAGGGTTCAATTTGCAGGGTACAGACTATGTCCTGAATCCACTAAGAAATAGGGCATGGGGGCTTTCCTGGTGGTGCAGTGGTTAAGAATCTGCCTGCCAATGCAGGGGACATGGATTCAAGCCCTGGTCTGGGAAGATCCCACATGCCGCGGAGCAACTAAGCCCGTGTGCCACAACTACTGAGCCTGCACTCTAGAGCCCACGAGCCACAACTACTGAAGCCCGCATGCCTAGAGCCCGTGCTCCACAGCAAGAGAAGCCACTGCAATGAGAAGCCCGCGCACCACAACAAAGAGTAGCCCCCGCTCGCCGCAACTAGAGAAAGCCCGCACACAGCAACAAAGACCCAACGCAGCCATAAATAAATAAATAAATTTATATTAAAACGAAAAGAAAGAAAAAAGAAATAGGACACAGAAGCTGAGCAGGATGGGGTGGGGGGCAGGGGCAGGCATTTTCAGAGAAGGCTTCCTGGAGAAGGAACTTGAAACAATCCTCTTTATGACAAAGGAGAAAGAGTGAGGCTTTGCACGGAACAGAGCTGAGGGTGTCCTGACAGAGAGAACAGCCTCTACAAAGGCCTAGAAGTGCCTGGGAAATGAAGATTACCCCACCTCACCCCCTTTGGGTGAGAGGGGGGAGGAGCTGTGCTGATCCATGGGAAAAATCCCCAGATGACGGGTCAGGGCCAATCCGCCTTTGATGTGCCAGTTCAAATAACTGAGGCCTGGATGCTTCTAACAGGCAGGGGCCAGGCCAGCCGTGTGGGGGGGCTGCTGGAGGAGGGGACTTAGCACTGTGGCTGTCATAGCTCAATAAATGTCTTAATGAATGCATTGATTGAATGATTGATTGATTGATAGGGCTAATGAGTCACGGGTGGTGCTTTTCTGAGAGACTGGCAAAGGCGACCTCTGGGCTCAGACCTCTTCTGATGCCTCCATGGGGTTTATAAATACACCGCAGATTTCACCCATGGACTAGTGCTCCCTCCAGGCTGCCTCCTCGGCTCTCCTGGCTCCTCTGCCTCTAACTCAAAGACCTTAGCCTCTAAAACAATACAAAATTAACAAAAAGGATTTTCATGTACATATAAAATTCAAGTACATATAATAGCAACAGCAATAATAATTAACATTTAGTGATCATTTACTGCATGCCAGGCTCTGTGCCAGTTGCTTTATATGTCTAATCTCATAAATCTCAGAACAATCCTTCTAAGTAAACACTACTAGATGCACAAAAAATGTGTGTTCAAGAGAAATGTTTTTAACTTTATTTTGGTTCTCTGACACACATTTTTCACATTTTAACATCTCTGAAATCAGGATGCGCCTTGCAATCAATAACAAGAAGGCACTGTGTCAGAGTTTAATTAGCAGTATTTTTTCTTCTTAATGGTACGTAATTTGTTTGTCTTGCTTTTGATGAAATATAGTTGACTACGTCCATGGCCTACGTAACTGACCACCTGCCCCTTTTATCCTTTTTTTTTTTTTTTTTTTGCGGTACGTGGGCCTCTCACTGCTGTGGCCTCTCCCGTTGCGGAGCACAGGCTCCGGACACGCAGGCTCAGCGGCCATGGCTCATGGGCCCAGCCACTCCGTGGCATGTGGGATCTTCCCGGACTGGGGCACAAACCCGTGTCCCCTGCATCGGCAGGCAGACTCTCAACCACTGCACCACCAGGGAAGCCCCACCTGCCCCTTTTAATCAATAGTGGATGAGAGACGGTTCTTGTTTCTCTGTTTCCAAGTCTGTTCCTGGGGGTGGAGGTTGTGTCTCAACCCACCAGCCTGGGGGCTGCCTGAGAACAGGCTGTCTTCTCTCCCCAGAGCTCCCGGCAGCCCCCAGCCCAGCACCCCCAGCTAGGGAGGCCCACTAGACATGGGGGGATGAGGGGGCATGGAGTACCCTGGACCTTCCAAACAAGCCCTTTTTAGGCAGCATAGAAAGAAAGAGCACTGGGAAGCTGATCTCAGCAGATCCCCGGAGGAATGGAGGTCAAAGGGAAGGAACAGGATTGCCCCACACTTCTCCAGGACGCTCTAGGCTATTGGAAACAGCGTAGGCCACCCAGACCAGGAGCCACTTGCAAACGCTGGGCCTGGCCTCTTCCAGCACTTGCTACGCTTACCTGCCAAAGTGTGTTCCCCTTGGCCTGCCCCTCTGCCCTCACGCCGGGCCCAGGAGACAGGCAAGAGCAAGTGAGGGAGGGACCAGCCTCATTGGAGAGCCGAGGAAACTGAGACCCAAGGGCCCCCGACCTGGCTCTGCCCCAGCAGAGGTGCTGAGCTGGGTGCCCATGCCCACCCTCTAGGCTCCCCTCAGTGGGGGATCTCCGGGAGTCAAGGGGCGAGGGGAAGGGAGAAGTGTCTCTTGCCAGGGACTCTCCCACTTGGTCAGAACATTGCCACCACCTCCTCCTCCTTCCCTCTTTTCCCAGGACTCCTCCCCTCAGAGGCCCGTTCCTCTCCGTCCTCCACTTCCCGGAAGCGCCATCCTGGGATGCTGGTGGCCCCCAGAGGCCCACTGACCACTCAGTCAGGTGCCCAAGCCCTGCCTGGTTGGTGGGGGAGGGGGAAAGGGACAGATAAACCATTACTTGTTCCCTCCCCTCCAGACCTGGGGGCGGAGGCCTCTGAATCTGCAGCAGGGCTGCAGGATTAGGTCTTTAATGAGGACCAGGGACTTACGGGGTTAGGGAGGGGGCTTTCATCCTGGCCTGGGTCGGGGAGGGAGCCCAGTGTCCCGTGCTGGGCTTCCCAAGCCCCCTCTTTCAGCACCTCCTCCTCACTCCCCTGTCTTTGGAGGCTCACGGATGGGTCCTGTTGGGGTGCATGTGGGAGGCCAAATAATGGCTGCCCCTCCTGTCCATGGCCCACCAGGACTCTGCAGTCAGAGCCTACCAGAGCCACACATGCTCAGAATCCCCCCTCACAGCTGTGGGCCTTAAGGACAGAGCCCATGCCTCCTGCCTGTCTTCTACCACGCACCCCTGCAGGTGGATTTCAGAGGCTCCTTCCCTTCTCTCTGCATCTCCTGGCCGTGGGCCATGGACCCAGTAAATGACCTCTGGAAAAGGGGTGGGGGTGGGAGGTGCATAGACACCGGGACCCACTGTGACTACTGCCTGGGGTGACACTGAGCTGAGCCCCACGTGCAAGTGGAGGTGGTAAAAGGGGAGCAGGTGGGGGGTTAGGGCAGAGACTGAGCAGTCGGGTCCCAAGACTAAAGCTTGGGGAACTGGGGCTGGGATCCCTTGGACTGAGTGCATAGTGACCCCATTTCTCAGGGAGAAATTGGCCCCCGGCGATGGAGAGGGCAAGGCCTACTTACTGGGGCTGGACCCCAGGGAGAGAATCTCAAGGCCCTTAGGGATGCGAGGAGCCTCGGAGCTCAGTACACACCCCTGCTTTCTGAGCCGGAAGCCTCAGACCCAGAAAGGGCAAAGGGCTAGTCCAAGGTCCCACAGGGGGTTAGGAGTGAGCCTGGAATCAACCCAGTGCTCCCACCAACCAGCCTAGTGCAACCAACCCACGCTAGTGCTGAGACCTAGAAAGGTATTAACTCACCTAATTCCTCTTATGAAGAAACTGAGACTCAGAGAAGCCAAGTAACTTGCTGAAAGTCACACCAGGAGTCTGGCTCTAAGGCTGGTAAATGTCTGGTTCACAGTGATCTCTCCAGATCGCTTCTTGGGCATGAAGCCTGAATCTTGAAGCTGAAGCAGAGTGTCTCTGGGGATGCAGGGGTGCAGGAACTGGGGGCTGACCCAGGAGGTGGGGGCTCTCTACTTAGCTGGGGCACAGAGCTGGTCCCTACCTTGCTAGGACCATCCCAATCCCCACCTGGAGGACCCAGGGCAGGCAGGGAGACCAGGTGCCCCCATGCCCAGCCTGCTCACTGTTTCTTTAGTGCCAGCTCAGCCCTGCCCTCCCAGCACACTGTGGGGAGAGCTGCCCCTCAGTGGTCGGCTGAGCCTGGGCTCTGCTGGGCCCCCACCCTTCCACCCCATTCCAGACCACCCCACAGTGATGCCAGGAGACACTGGGTAGCAAGAAGAAGGGGGCCTCTGCAAACACGAACACTAACCTAGGCATGGCGCCAAGTGTTATACAGGACATATCTTTTCACCAGCATATTTCCAGCCCCTTAGCACGGTTCCTGGCTTTTGAAAACACTCTGTAACTGCTGCATGAATGACTGAGAAACACAAAGATCAGTGAGGCGTGGACCTGCCCTCCAAGAGGTGACAAGCTGATGGAGGAATCAGTTATGTAGACTACTAATTATAACACAAGGCAAACAAAATACAGTAGGAACTCAGTGGAGGGAGAGGTTAATTCCACCTGCAGGACTGGAGGAGGCAGCATTTGAGCTATGTAATAATAACAATAATACTGATGATGATGATGATGACTTAGATTTATTGGATTTGTCTGGCATACTTCTCAATACTTTTTATGCATTAACTTATTTATTCTTCATACTACCACCAGTTGTAGATACTATTAATATGCCCATTTTACAGATGGTGAAACCAAGGCTCAAAGTAACTTGCAGTAAGTCACACAGCTATAATAAATGAGCAGAGCCATGATTTAAGCCCAATTCTCACAGAAAAGGATGTTTGGGTTTTTACGTTTGTCCATTTGACATTCATTCAACAATTATTTATTAACTACTGCTCTGTACCAGACAGTCAGAGGCTAACTGACCACAGAACTGACCTCTATGGGTGATTCAGCAGGACTATAAATAACCTTAACATAAAACAGGAAGTAATTTGGTTCAAAAAGATGTACAGACAGAGGATGGAGAAAGTACGAGGCAATGGTGACAGAGGCTTCATGGGGGAGGTGGCCTTTGAGCTGGACTTAGAAGGCTGGATAGAACTTGGACACCCGGAGGTGGCAGGGGGCATTCTAGGCCAAGGGAACAGCTTAAGCAAAGGCACAGGGGCAGGAATGGGAGGGACCTATACAAGAAACAGTGAAAGGTGCAATTTGACCAGATAGGGAGGTTGGAAACGAGCGCCCATGGGCCACATCCGGACCTCAGACGTGTTCTGTCTGGCCCACCCCCACTGGCCTACACAGTGTCCTTGAAAAAGGCGCAGTCCATCGCCAGAGCCAGAAGGTAAACAATGAGGTTGGGGGTGGAGGAAGGCGGGCTTTGTAGTCTTAAATTCCAGAAATGCAACAACCATTGAGAAGCGGAGTAGCACACCTCCCCCCTCACTCCAGTCCACTTCCCTTGTCCCCAGTTACCTGTCTGGCCCCCGTAGGCATTTGAGTTTGAGGACCTGGATGAGAGCCCAGGGCACCGAAGAGAGCAACAGTGGATAACCATGGGAAGATACCCTGAGGTCTAGACACAAAGGGCCTTGAACACTGGACTAAAGAATATGGGCTTTATGTTGGCAATAGCTGTGTAATTATAGCCCCTCCACCAACCGCAGCTGGGTGAGAAAGACATGCACGCGCACGGGCACGCACACACACACACACACACACACACATACACACACACGGAGTCTGGGGACAGTCTAAATTGATGTCAACCGAACCTGGGAAGCCCCAAGAGAAATCTTTACACACATTGTCCTGGCCTCAGCCTCAGATTTCACAGCCCTCCTGTCCCCATGCCCAGCCCCAAAGTTGTCCCAGCTGTGTCCTCAGCAAGCTTCTCTCTTCTTTATGCAGAAGGGAGTCCCAGAGGTGTCTCCTGACCCCAGAAGCTCCCCAACCCCCAGTGCGGAGTTTGCTGGCCAGACTGAGAATTCCGGACAGGATTTAGAACTGGAATTTCCCTCTGGGTGGGCGGGGCTGATCAGGTGAGCTGTGTTACAGGGCTGGGGGCTGAGTGGAAAAATTTGGCCTGTCCCAGCCCCTTCTCCCAGTGACTCAGGCCCTGGGTGGTGGTGAGTCTGGGGAGGGGATGAGACAGGAACCCATAGAAAAAAGTTCTCTTGTCTCTGGCTCTGCCACTGCCCAGTCCCCTCCCCCATTCCACACACACCCAGCCTCGCTGCTCACCACAGCCACTGGCTGTATCTGCAGCCACAGACCCAGCCAACTCATCCCAGGGCCTTCCCAGCCTGGGTGGGAGCAGGGTGACCAGCCCACCGGAACTTGGGCCTAGCCCACTTCCGGGCAGCCTTGGGGGCACAGGTGTCCCCATGGTGGATATGGAGGCAGGCTTGCCAGGTTTAGCAAATAAAAATACGGGACATTCATTGTCCCATGCAATATACTGAAAATTATTTGTTATATTTTCTCTCTTCTTTATGCAAAAGGGAGTCCTGGAGCCAAGCACTCTGAAATTCAAATTTAACTGGGAATCTTCCATTTTATCTGGTGACTTTCTGTGAGGGACAGGGGTGAGGATAGCGAATAGAATACCCAAGGCATCTCCACCGCTCAGGCCCACCGACGGTCCAAGATCTCCTCTGCCCCACCCCCCTTACCATGTGCCCCTGCTAGACCCCTTGGTCCCCTGCTAGACCTCAGGGAGCCCTGCTTTGGCCTCAAGGCCTCTCCCAAATCTCCTAAGTCCCTAAGCACCAAGCCTTTTCTCCCAGAGAATCCCGGGACCTCAACCCGCACGCCAGACAGGGAGCCTGCAAGGATGTAGGGGGTAGTTTTCTGGACATGCCTGTGTCTGAGGACACCCCATCTCCACAGCATTTTCTTCAAGTTAGGAGGATTGGAGGGAGGAGGGGGTTTGCAACTCCAGGGGACCACTTAGACACCCTGCCTTCCTCCCTCTTCTGACTTTCTCCCCTTCACCCAGGGTCTGGTTGAAACAGGGTTTCTTGTCCCCTCTCTTCTTCTGGACCCCACACCCCTCCCAAAACACACTTGCCCATGAACCTGTAATAGTCCCCATCACTGTAGTATTCAAGCCCAGGCCAGGGGTCTTGTACAGAGAACGGGGCAGCAGGTGGGGACTGGATTCCACCAGCATCCCTGCCTGCGTGGAATAAGCACCTCCGATGTGTGGGCACTGCACTAGGCCCCAGGACAGCAGTGGCCGAGGGCCTCAAGCCACTGCCAGCCCACTGGGAGACAGAGGACACTCATCAGACAGCGAGGGTGGGGCAGAAAGAGGTAAGGACAGAGGACATGGCTGCCTTGAGAACATCAGGAAGGCCTTTTAGGTTTTATAAGGCAGACACACCTGGGCAGCCACTGCATCTAGGTTGTGGCTGTGGAGACTCCTCCTCCCACTCCTCCTCAGGTTTAAATTGGGCTTTTCTCTGCCCCCGCCTCTATGGGCTGACTGGCTCTGACAGTAAGCTCCCTGAGGGCAGGGCCATGCTGCCGTGTCAGATGTTCTCTGGAGATGGCAGTGTTTTGACTCAGGATTGGTTGACGGTTATTTTTTTGGCAGCAGCTGCCTCAGGCCATGGGGTGAGGGATGCTGTAGATGCTGAAGGACTATCTTGTCCCAGAGACGCACCCTCTCTTTCCTGGAGATTCCCACACCCACCTGCGGTACAGAGAGGGTAGGGCAGGGACCCATTGTCCAGATGGAGAAGCCAAGTCCCAGTGACTCACCTAAACTCACGCAGCCCATGGGAGGAGGGTGGAGCCGGGAGAAGAGCCCGGGGGGTCCCAGAGCATACCCCAGGACTCCCACCACCTCCCTCCCCCCATCCACCCACGACTTTGGTGATGCTGGCTAAAAGGGAAGACACTGTTATCATAGTGAAGCCCTCTCACTCCTTCATGCAGACCCATCAGAAGTCAGAGGGGGAAGAGAAGCATTTCTCTGACCTTTGGGACCCCTGCACAATCCGGCCTAGGTCCTGGCCCTCAGAGGGGCTGGGGCAGGCCAGCACCAAATTCTGGATCCCCAGATGCCTGATTCTGAATTAAGCTCAGCCAGCCTTCCCCTACCCACTCCGTTGGGGATCCTGACTCCCGACCCCCAGGGGTCCTGCCCCGGTCGTTGCCTCCATATCCATCCACACCCTCCCCACATCTTGGGCTTGCCTTGAATAATCACATCCCGGCAGAAATCAACCATCAGGCATCTGTCAGTCTCCAGGCTAGATAGCACAGTGGGCAGAGCACTGACTGAGCTGTGAACCCAGCAGAGCCAATCTGGCCACCACCCAAACCAGACACTCCCCATACAATAGCCTCTGATCTCTTAGTTGGCAGAGATGTTATGTTGTTGAAAACAGAGACCGAGTAGATCTTACAAGTTCTCATCACAAGAAAAAACATTGTAACTATGCATGGTGAGGAATATTAATTACACTTATTGTGGTGATCATTTCACAATATAGACAAATATCAGATCGTTATGTTGTATATATGACTAATATAATGTTATGTGTCAATTATACATCGATAAAAATAATTTTCTGTTTTAAAAAAAAAAAGAAAGAAAAAAGAAGACAGAGGTTGAATCTACTGGAAGGGCCCCCTTCCCCCACCCCACCCCGTCCACCTCCACTAACAAAACCTCGGCACCTCAACAGGGAGAAACAAGGAGGGGAAGAGGAAGGACCCTGAAAGGCCCACGGTGTCAGAGCCAGAAGGGAGTCAGGAGACCCGCCAGGCAGCCCCTCAATACACAGACAGGGAAACTGAGGCTGTGGGATAAGGGAAAGAAAAATGGGCTTCCAAAGCTCTGAGTTCTAGTACTGGCTCAGCCACTGTGTGACCCTGGGTGAGCGCCTTCCCCACTCTGTTCTCTGGGATCCCCCCACCCCCACCTTGCTGTTCCAGGGTTCTGGTTAAAGCATCTTGCCCGAAGAACTCAGGTCCAACCACGGTCAGCCTCCTGTGGACTCCTCTCCTGACTAGCCCTCCAGCCCCTACCCCAGCCAGGTCCTAGAGACTTAGGGCAGTTGGGGTGGAGGGAGGGGAGGAGGTGGGTATCACCCCAGGGAGGGGCAGCAGGGAAGGGAAACTAAGTGTGTCCCTGGCTTGCCCCAGCCTGTCCCCTGCATCCGGGGAAGGGTGAGAGTGACTGTCAGCTGGGGAAGGGGGGCAAGAGGGGCAGGCTGGGGAAGGGCAGGGAACCCCCGTCTGGACTTGTTGGGGCAGCCGGGTGCAGCTGTTTCCGGCTAATGAAAGGGCCCTGATTGATATGGCAGCAGGGACTGACTCTAACCCTTACACTGGAGCCCTTCCCATCCTCCCCAACCTGGGCACACCCAGGGGCCCTCTTTAAGGATAGGCAAAAGCCAGGGAGAAGAGAAGAGAGGGGCTCCTGCTGCCACTGGGGACAATACCCCAAGGACCAGGAGAGGGAAGCTTGTCTAATCTTCCTGCCCCAGCCCAGCAGGGAGGGGAGTCTAGGGCTGGGCCGTGGGTGATGGACCAAGCCAGAGCCCAGGAGGACAGGCGAGGGAAGAGGGGCAAGGGGTTTGCTCCCTCCTCTCCGCATCCTGCGGTGCATACACACATGTTTGAACATTCAAACATATACACACAGAAATAGATTTTATCTATCTAGCCTCCAGGGATGGCAGAGAGGAGAGCAGGGATTGTTGTTGAGCATTCATTTTACAAAGTGTATAGCCATCTACCATTTGCCAGGCCCACATAATAATAGCTAACATTTATTGAGCATGTCCTGTGTGCTGGGTATCCTTCTAAGACCTCTAGGGGTATGAGCTCATTGACTCCTCACCACAGCCCTATGAGGTAGGTGCTATCATCACCCTTTTTTTAATAGATGAGGACATAGAAGCCCAGAGTGGTTAAAAACTTTCCAGTGGTCACACAGTGGTCACAGGCAAAGTCAAGATGTGAACTCAGTCTCCAGGGCTTGAGGCCTTAAACACTATGCTACTGCCTGCAGGGAACTCATGGTGGAGTCAGGAAGACATGCCAAGTTGTAAGCAATTTGAAAATAAATAATGACCTTATAAATGGAAAATAGAGATGTACAAGGTACAATGAGGGGCACTGTGGGTGGGGGTGGGGGGAAAGGGAGAACCATACAGTAAACTTTTGAATTGAAATTAAGGGGGTGGGGCTTCCCTGGTGGCACAGTGGTTGAGAGTCTGCCTGCCGATGCAGGGGACACGGGTTCATGGCCCAGTCCGGGAGGATCCCACATGCCGCAGAGCGGCTGGGCCCGTGAGCCATGGCCGCTGAGCCTGCGCGTCCGGAGCCTGTGCTCCGCAACGGGAGAGGCCACAACAGTGAAAGGCCCGTGTACCGCAAAAAAAAAAAAAAAAAAAAGAGTATATTGTTTGATTTCCACATTTTTGTGAATTTTTCGGTTTTCCTTCTGTTACTGATTTCTAGTTACATCTCACTGTGATCAGAAAAGACACTTTGTATGACTTCAATATTTTTAAATTATTAAGACTTACTTTGTGGCTAAGATACAGTTGATCCTAGAGAATGTTTCCTGTGAACTTGAGAAGAATGTGTATTCTGCTATTATTAGATGGTGTGTTGTGTATATGTCTGTTATGTCTAATTGGTTCATAGTGTTGTTCAGTTACCCTATTTCTTTATTGATCTTCTATCTAATTGTCCTATCCATTATTGGATGTGGTGTATTGAAGTGTCCAACTATTATTGTAGACTTGTCTGTTTCTCCCTTCAGTCATGTCAATTTTTGCTTCATATATTCTGGGGCTTCTGTTTTTAGGTATTTATAGATTTATAATTGTTATATCTTCTTGCTGAATTGAATCTTTCATTAATATATAATGGCCTTCTTTGTCTCTTTTAATATTTTTTTACTTACAGTCTATTTTGTATGACAATAATTTAGCCACTCTAGCTCTCTTTTGACTACTATTTGCATTGGATATCTTTTTCCATCCTTTTACTTTCAATCTCTTTATGCCGTTATATCTAAAGTAAGCCTCTTGTAGACAGCAGATTGTGTGTATTTTCAATCCAATCTTTGCCTTTTAATATGAGAGTTTAATCCATTTACATTTACTGTGATTCCTAATTAAAAATGATTTATTTCTGCCATTTAGCTGTTTTCTGTATGTCTTATCTGTTTGTTTTTTCCCAATTCCTTCATTACTGCCTATTTTGGTATTTAGTTGACTTTTTGTAATGTACCATTTGACACCCTTCTTTTTTCCTTTTTTGTATATTTTTTATTATTTTCTTAATTATTATCTTGGGGTTGTAATTAACATCTTAAACTTATAAGAACCTAGTTTTAATAATACCCCCTTAGTTTCAATATATAAACATTCTGCACCTTTATATCTCCATCTCTCCCCCTTTATATTATCATCACAGAAGATATCTTTATACATCATGTGCCCATTAACATAGATTTAGGGCTTCCCTGGTGGTGCAGTGGTTAAGAACCCACCTGCCAATGCAGGGGACATGGGTTCGAGCCCTGGTCTGGGAAGATCTCACATACCACAGAGCAACTAAGCTCGTGTGCCACAACTACTGAGCCTGTGCTCTAGAGCCCATGAGCCACAACTACTGAGCCTGTGTGCTGCAACTACTGAAGCCCGCATGCCTAGAGCCCGTGCTCCACAATGAGAGAAACCACCACAATGAGAAGCCCACGCACTGCAACAAAGAGTAGCCCCCACTCGCCGCAACTAGAGAAACCCCACGCACAGCAACGAAGATCCAACACAGCCAAAAATAAATAAATAAAATAAATAAATTTTTTACAAAATTAAAATAAAATAAAACTACCAAAAAACCTCATAGATTTATAATTATTGTTTTATGCATTTGCCTTTTGGTTTTTTTTGGGGGGGGTTGGGTTTTTTTGTTTTTGGTTTTTTGGTTTTTTTGCAGTACACAGGCCTCTCACTGTTGTGGCCTCTCCATTGTGGAGCACAGGCTCCGGACACACAGGTTCAGCGGCCATGGCTCACAGGCCCAGCCGCTCCACGGCATGTGGGATCTTCCCACGAACCCGTGTCCCCTGCATCGGCGGGCAGACTCTCAACCACTGCGCCACCAGGGAAGCACTATGCATTTACCTTTTAAATTAACTAATGATCTTACAAGAGGGAAAGGTTTCAAAGAAAGAAGTACAAGGTATGATGAGGCCTCAGAGGATGGGCACTGTGTATGGGGACTGGAGGAAAAGTAAAGAACCAGCAGAGCCTTCCAGGACAGTACACATTTGAATTAAAACTGAGTTTTAAAGAATAAAAAAAAAAATTACTATGTAAAGCTGCTCACTCACAGGAAACGATGTCCAAAATACTTCACTTAGTGCAAAAAGTTGGTTATCAAACAGCATGAATGATTTCATTTTTGTCAGTATGTGTGTATTTATACATATTTCAAGATGTATGTGTACATATGAATAGAAAAAATGCATGATTATACTCATAGTACCTTAACAGTGGTTATCTCCAATTGTTGGAACTATGGGAAGAGGAAACATTTCCATTTTTTTTCTAGTGCATTCTATATTGTTTGAATTATTTATAATGAGCATGCATCACTTTTATAACCAGGAAAAGCAACAATGTCTTTTTTGTTCTGAAGGGTAAAAAGAGTAAGTAGGCATTCACTGTGGAGACAAAGTGGGGAAGGACCTGCTAGGCAGAAGGAACAGCAAAGAGGCATGAAAACCATGCTCTATTACAGGAACTGCCAGCCATAGGCATTGCTGTAGGGCATTGGAGGTGGCTGGAAAAGAAGTATTTCCAGGGACCATATTACCAAGGCCCTTTCATTTCATTAAAAAAAAAAAAAAGAAAGAAAGAAAAGAGGACTTCCCAGGTGGCGCAGTGGTTAAGAAACCACCTGCCAATACAGGGGATATGGGTTCAAGCCCTGGTCCAGGAAGATCCCACATGCCGCAGGGCAACTAAACCTGTGTGCCACAACTACTGAGCCCGCGTGCTGCAACTACTGAAGCCCACGTGTCTGGAGCCTAAGCTCTGCAACAAGAGAAGCCACTGCAATGAGAAGCCCACGCACCGCAGCGAAGAGTAGCCCCCGCTCACTGCAACTAGAGAAAGCCTGTGCACAGCAATGAAGACCCAACGCAGCCAAAGATAAATAAATAAATAAAATATTTTTTTTTTAAAGAGTATAGAATTAGTTCTTGGCATGAGGGCAGGAGATAACAGGTTTTGATTTACATGTTAAGCAAATTAGTGAATGGGGATGGGGAAGAACCCAGAGGCTGGAAGGCCAGTGTGAAAGCTGTTGCGCTAATTAAGGAAAAAGAAGATGGGACTGGAGGTGAGTCACGGCTTAGAGGGTAGAGAATAAAAATGGAAATACAAGATAAGTGGAGGCCAAATCAGACAACAATTACCCATGAATGGGAAGTGGATTAGTCTGTCTCACCAGACTCTCCAGTGCTGTAGCCTAGCCTGGCATACTAATGGCAGGAGGCCAGGTCTAGAGGTGATCATGAAGGAGGGGGAGGAAAATTCCCATTAAAAGAACCCTGTAGCCCCTTTACGGCTGGCAAAGTCGTCTGACTTCCATCTCTTAGCACATCAGAATGTTGTTCCCATTCCACAGATGAAGAAACGGAGGCCTGGAGAGGTGATACAACCAGAGCAAGACCCAGAGAAGATCATTATTAGCCACATGGGCGGGAGCACAGCTATCCCCAGCAGAGCCTGAGCAATGACTGCATGTTTACTTTCTAGTTGTGTGACGTTTACATTCACATAACCTCTCTGTGCCTCAGTCTCCTGCTCTATGAAATAGGGGAAATAGTACACTACCTCATATGGTTGCTGAAAGAATTCAATTACTTAGAGCTTAGAGCCTGGCCCATAGTCAGTGCTCAGTAAATATGTGCTCTGATTATTTTTTATAATTATTATTAGTATCTACATAGTATCCCAGGCAGATCACCTGAAAAGAATGAATGGGTGGGAGCCAGGCTCCTAGCATTCACCAGGCCCCTTCCTTACTTCTCAGACCCTCACTCCTATGAAAAAGACCCAGAGGTTGGAATCTGCATCTGTGGTCTGGTCCACTAGGGCTCTGGGGCTCTCTGCAGCACCAACCCTTTCTGTTCATTCCCATGCTCCTTGGTACTAACATTCATTCATTCATTTAACAAATGTACCAAACTCTGGGCCTGTACTGGAGGCTGGGGCTACAAAGAAAATTATGGCCTGGGCCTGCCTTCAGGGAGTTCACTGTGTAGTCAGCTCAGCTTACCCACTCACTCACTCACCCACTCACTCATTTATTTATCACTTACTAGGAGCCTCCTCTGGGCCACACACATACACTCTGTTTATATCTCCTCCTGCCTTTGGACATTAAGCAATTATTCCAGGAGTCATTTCCCAGGGATTGTTTTGTTTCCAGTCTTTTTCTTATACTTTTCCCCTTGTGTACCCAGTCTGTGCCCACAAACAAAATCACACAGAGAAACCAAAACAGAGATCCAGGAAGAATACATTCTTCCCCCACATTTCCTGTGGCTGAAGATCTTCCACTAGTTCTTGGAGTCTGGAGGGGACAGCAGCAACAACTGAATCTTCTGGATTTTCCTCCTTTCATTCATTCATTCATTTATTCATTTAACAAACTGCTTACTGAGCACTGTGTCTGGGCCAAGCCCCATACTGGGCAGAGCAGGGAAAACATAAATGAACAACCACAAAGTACACCCTCAAGGTGTCTCCACTGAGGTGGGTCAGTGGCTCCTTCTTTCCAGGAATATTTATTGAGCATCTTCCATGTGTCAGGCACCAGTCAAGGCTTTGGGATTGTGAATAAGAAAGATGAAATCCCTGCCCTCATGGAGCTTACCTTCTAGACAGAAGGACAGACAATGGGCAAACCAATGCATAAATAGATGAGCAACTATCCATGATCAAGGCTCTAAAGAAAATAAAACAGATTGATATGGTAGTGACTGAGGTTGGACAGCACAATCTATTCGAATCTCAGCAGGGCCTTCTCTGAGATAGCAATTACACCTACCTCTGCTGTGAGGAGGAAATGAGTTAACACATGTGAAGCCTAGCACATAATAAGCACTATAAGTTATCTTTTTTTTAAAAAATAAATGCATAAACAGATCATCAAAACACCAGGCAGTCAGTGTAGGATAAAGTGATATAGACGTGAGGCATTCTGAGAGCACTGGGGAGGAGCTCCAGGGGGCCAGGTGTGGCCCAAACAGGGATGGAGACGAGGATGCTGAACACAGATGCTCTTCTTCCCCACCCCACCCACAGCCCTGCAGCCCACTGGCCACCCCCAAGGATGTTGCTTCTCTAAGGGACTGGAGCGGGTGGGGTGGGGCCGATGAAACACACATGCCTCACCTCCCTCTAGGACAAGAGAGGAGGGAGGGTTCACAGGTGTCCACTGAGGCCCTTGCCAGGCCCAGGGCAAGTGGGAGAGTACCTGCTTTCACGGCCATCCCCTTCCAGGGCCCCTGGCTCTCCAAAGTGCCCATTGACCCATCTGGTGATGGAGATGCAGGGTGTGAGGGTCCCCAGATGCTTAATCCACGTGAGATTGAATGAAAGAGCAACTTCCATTCCTGGAGTCCCTCCCTAGATCCTAGGATCCCTTCCAACAGCTCTGTGGTAGAAGTATCACTGCCCCCATCTTTCAGATGAGCACACAGAGGCTAAGGCAGAATACAGATCATTCTCGGTCACTCAGTTCAGAAATGGCAGAGGAATGTAAAATCTGGCCTGGCCATAAAGCGGCCGTTCTTTTTATCCTCCCCTACTCTGCTTCTCCTCAACAGCAGCAGGGAGTGTGTGGGGAAAGACCATGGGGGTGGGTGGGGAGGGCTGGGAGACTCAGGAGGGCGGAGGGAGTGAGGCAGATGTTGCTGTGCAGAATGACCTGAAGCTGAAGTGAGGGCTCCAGGATTGGGGGATCGCGGGGGGTTTACAACCAGGAAGACATGGAAGAGATGGAACCACAGGGAGAAAGCCCACCTGCCCCACCCCCAGCACAACAGGCATTCTGGCAAACAGGATGAGGATGGAGCAAGGCCCTCTGCTCCGCACCAACCCCCACTTGAGCATCAGCTGACCAGGCAGCCCCATTTCAAGCCTCATGCCCACAAGGGACCAGGATGTGGGCACCCAGGGACGGACAAGCCCTGACGTAGACAAGTCTGCGACTCCCCATGTGCGGCCTCCGCAGCCAAAAGCCAAATACTCCTTGTGGTTTGGGCCCCAGCCAAGCGCCCACACCCCAGCTCACGGGACCACAACTTCCCTGTTGCATCAGGTTACCAAGCGCATGCACACAACCCAGAGCTGGTTACACAACTGTGGTGCGCGCATACGGCACCCACACACCCCGGGTGGCCCTACAGTCCCACAGAGGAAACCGCAGCCTTGCACGGAGGGCACAGGCCCCTCTACAAGCTCCTGGCATGGAGAGCCGGGCGAGCGGTGGGGAGGACGCCTGGCCAGGAGCCAGGATTCTGTGGGATCCACCACCGGCTCACTGTGAAACCCCAGTAAGTCACGTCCCCAGAGCCTGTTTCCCCACCTATAAAGGAAGATCTCCTTCTACCTTCATGATCCAGATACCCCTTTCCCTCCATGCCACTCAGCACCCTCTGAACCACCACCAACATCTTCCTTTCCCCTAGGAAAGTCTACGAGAAAGGGAGGCGGGAATTATGCAGCATGGAGACAGAGGGTTGGATGAGATGACCTCTAAAAGGGCCCTTCTCGGATGGGTCTTCTCCCCCAACAGAAGTGGGTGTGCCTTAAGCGGAATGCCATGGTCACCTCCTCCCTAGAAGAGGCAGGGCTGTGGCCAGAGCTTTTTGAGATGGCTCTAAGGAGCAGGAGATAGGGGAGGTAACTTTCTTCTCTGCACTTGTTTTTTTCCATTGCTCTACAACAAACATGTGTTACATATTACTTTGCAATAGAAGGCGGGGATGGGCTTGACACATTAACCTTCCCTGGGGGCATTTGCCCTCCGCCCAGGATGATGCCTTAAGCCAGTGTTTCCTTAAGTGCGTTGTGGTGAAAGAATCAGCATAGGAAACCTGGGGTAAACAAAGTCTGACAGGTTTTCTTGCTCAGAGGACTGCTCTGAGCCTCCAACGTCTCTGGGCCGAGACCTTCTGCGAGGAAGAGTGAGACAAGGAAACACATTTGGTCTCAGAGCTCTTTATAGGGAAGCATCTCGAGAGACACTTTCTAGGTACTGTGGGAACTCAGGGTCCAGTGAGGCGGAGAGCCAGGCACACACCCAACCATGAAGGGCCGCCATGGGAGAAGAGATGGCAGGCCCCGGAGGGCAGCGAGGGCAGACGCCCTAGGCAGCCTCCTGGGACTGCATGAGTCAAAAGCCAACCCCTCTGCCCAGAGCTGGCCAGAGCTCCGCATCCCGGTGAAGGCAGGTAGTAATGTGAGAGGGACCTTGGGTGGCCCGGCCACCTGCCTGAGGTTACTTAGATCTGCAGTGACCCCTGCTGGCTCTGCCCAAAATCACCCCTCCCCTTGTCCTCACCTTCCTGGTCTACCTCACCCTCCTCACCCACCTTCTCCTGCTCAACCCCTGACCCTCCAACATCTTCCCTAATGCCTCCACCCAGCCCTATGGGGATCCACCCCTGACCACATCCTGCCACCAGGACCCCACTCATTTCCCCATCCCTGGGACTAGAATCTGGCTGGACTGTGATAGAGCCCATTAGTGAATTCTGGGGCCTGAACTGGGGAGATTCTGATGGCACGAGGAAGTGGGCTCCAAAGATGGCCTGCCCCACTCTCAAGGGCATGGGACACCCACAAGACCCCTCTAATAATAGCAGACATTCACTGAGCACTCACTATCTTCCAGGAGCACAGCTAAACTTTTATATAGATTATTCCATTTGATTCTCATAAGAATCCTAAGAAGTAGGCACTATTTCTACCTCTGTTATTAATCCAGTTTTCAGAAATGAAACTGAGACTCAGAAGTAAAAAAGTTAGGAAATGGCAAAGCTTGGATTCAAATCCAGCTCTCTGACTTCAGAGCCCATCCACGTACCCACTAAGCTATTTTATTCTTCTTGAATCTGCCCACCACCAGGGCCACCTTCATCTTCGAGGTCTGCCCAGTACCCACTGATTTGGGGAAATGTGCCTCCATGGGCCCTGCCCCCTGCCCTCCAGGGATAGCCCAGGGATCCAAATCTGGCCAGCTCTTGTACCCTTCCTCCTGGTAAACTGGGTTGCAGATTTGATTTCCATGCCCAGGACCCACTCCCTCTTCTGATCATTGTGTCTAGATTTCTTTGGGGCAATACCCAGGCTCTCCACAGAAATGTCTTGGATGGAGATGACTCACCCCACCCCCATCTCCAGGGGGAGACATGTGATTCAGGCCTGGCCACTCAAGCACCAAAACGTCCTGATTGGTTCAGGAAGTTACATATGACCCGAACCAGGCCAACAGAGCCAATGCTAGGATTTTACTAAAGCCAGTGGGAAGGAGAATAGTTTTCTGCTCTGGAGTTGCTAACTGGATGTGTGTCTGTCAGAAGCTGCCTGAGAAGGAAGCTGACACAGGGGAGCAGAGACCAGTCCTGATGACTTTATGCATGCTGTGCCAAAGACAGGTCCATCCCTGGACTTTTCAGTGACCATAAGCCAATAAGTTACTTCTTTGTTGTTCTTGTCTTAAGCAAGTATGAGCTAGGCTCCTTCCTTCAAAACAAAGATCTATCAGAGCCTCCCCCCTCATTGTTAATCATTGTTAACAGCTGTGTCTCCTTCTTGCCTGTTCCTCCTATGCTTACTTAGACATACTGGACATTTTTTAAATAAAAATTGACACCACTGGCTACTCCTTCCTTCAGAATATACCCTTTTGCTTATTTTGGTGAAAACTTCACTCCCCTAGTTTTCCTCTGGCCCTTTCAAAGTCCCTTCCGGCTCTTTTTCCTTTGCTGGCTCCTCTTCATTTGCAAGTAACAGAAACCAACTCTGGCATTTGTTAAGCACCCCCAAAATAGCATTTATTGGAAAAATATTGAGGAAGTAGCTCAGGGAATGGACTAGGAGGCTGGAGTACCTAGCTTGGAAATGAGACATACATTACTTGGCTGAATTCCAAAGGCCTCTTCCACGCTAGTGTCAGGACTCTCAAGATACTCAGTCCCAAGGGAGAGTCTGGCCCAGCTAAGCCCAGTTCACATGGCCAGCCCTGGGCCAGCCCATGCAGGTGAGAGGGAGGGTCTGATGGAACAGGTCTCTAGGGATCCTTCTAAACTCTAGAGCAGGTAAGCAGATCATCTGATTTATCACCCCACGAGATGGCAGAAAGACAATGCCCCAAAGGGGAAACAAGGACCCAGAGGCCACAAAATGAGGGTGAACGTCTTCCCACGGTTCTCAGGGCTGTGCCTTTAGTGTTTTCTCTTCTCACTTTTTACTGCTCCCACTAACATGCCTACAATTCCCAACATAAACCTCCAGCCCAGACCTGTCTCCTGAGTCCATATCCGTATCTCCGTGAGCCTCACTGCATAGATGGCTCATAGGCCCTTCAACTCAATTAGTCCAACACTGAACTTCTGCTGACCACCAAACCTGCTCCTTCTTCAGGGTCCCTTAGCTCAAAAAATGCAACCACCAGTCACTCAGCTGATCAGACTGAAAACTGGGGGTCACTGAGTCATTCTCAGTGTCCTGCCTGCCTGAGGGCCTCCACACATGCCAGTCCCTCTCTGGCACTCTCTCCAGTCTTCGCCACCCCGTCTCTCCCCCAGCTAAGTCCTTGTGTCATAGACTTCTATCCATCTCCTCTTCTTTAGTGGTAGAAACTGCTGCTCAACCCATGGCAGTCTAGAAAAAAAGACAAATTCCTCAGCCCAGCCAAGTTAGCCTTAACGGGTCTCAGAATTCCAGCTCAGCAAACAGGCTATTATCTTGCTGGGCATCTCCTCCAGCAAGGAGGAAGATGGTACTTGCCATCCTCTTCCCACGCAGGCATTGGCCCAGGCAGCCACAAGAAGAAAGGGGTCCCAGGGCCAGGGGTGCCCCTCCTGGGGCCTGCTGTCTCCAGCTCTTGCAGCTTGCTCTGGTGCCCCAGATTTCCTCTGACCTCCAAACCCTAGAGAATCCCTCTCTCCACCTCTGTCCTCCACCTTTGGTGATCCCCCAAAAGCATGAGGATGTGCCTAAGAGATGAAGTATGGAGGGTAAGGGATGGCGGACTGGTTTGGCCTAAACCTCACTAGGCTGTGATCTCCTTAGGGCAGGGATCAAGCGTTTTCTGTCCCTGTCTTCCTATACCTGGCATGGTGCCTGGCTCATAGTGGGCACTTAGTAAATGTCTACTGGATAAATAGAAAGGCTGTCTAGGGGGTGGTTTGGTGGGGTGAGGAGGATAATTTGAGATGCTGCCCACTGGGTGCTCTGAGGACCGGAGGAGAAAATGAGATGGGAAGGTGGTGAGAGCTCATGGTCTGCCCCAACCCCTCCACTGCCTTTGATGGGGGAGGGGACACAGCTGGGGGAGGCCAGGGGGAATCCAGAGCTGGTGGGAACTGGATCCCAGCAGACCCTCCTCTCGCCCCTACTCCCACACCCAGATGGGGTCTGTGGGTGAGCAAGCACATTTGGCTATTGTCTCTGATCTGTGATACCCCTGCTCCTCTTGATAGAGCAGAATCAAAGAGGTATTGCCACAGGGCCACACAAGAGCTGTCCAGACACACAGGGGTCTTCCGGGCCATTGTCTTCCCCGCACCCCCAGCCACTCCCAGGGGCCAGGCTGATCCCAGGGAGACCCGAGAAACAGGAGTAGTTCCAAACGGGTAGCTCGACTACAAATGTCACCTGGAAAAGCCTTCGGGATGCAGCCGGTTCAGTCTGATGCCTGCAAAGGGCAGATGAGGAAACAGAGGCCAGAGCACAAGGGTTTGCGCCCAGCCACAGAGGATGCTATCTGTAAAATACGGATAGCAGTGATTGTACTAATCTTACAGTGATATTGAGGGAACTCAATCAGTTGACACATATAAAGTGCCCGGAAGGGGCCTGATATGTAGTAAGTGCTCAATAAACACCGGCTATAACTACTGAATCATCATCAAAAGGTCTCCGTGTCCTGCCAAAGTTTTTCCTAACCCGGCAAAAGGCCTTCCCCTGAGGAGTGATTTGCGGGGGGCAAGTGGGAGGCAGCTCCCGTCACACTCACTTCCCAGGGTGTGGGAAGAGCCTGGGCCCTTCCCTGAGCTCTCACTGACCTCACCCTCCAATCCCCGGCCTCTGGGATTCAGTGGCCCCTCAGCCTCTCCAGTCGCCAGCCTGTCTGGCGGGCTCTCACGCCTGATGCAGAGATAAACACATCCCGCGATAGTATTGTTTCCCACTTCCAGAAGCTCTCAAGTGCAATCCTAGAGGGTGGGATTAGCCAGGCATTTGAGCTGTTTAGGGGTTTGGAAGGATTGAGAGAGGCTGTTCCCAGAACTGGCCAGTCCCATCCTTGAGACAGTTGAGGTGGCTGGGCCTGCAGGCAAGGGGTAAGGGGAGCAGCTGTGACCTGAGCTTCTGGAACATTCTGCTGTCCTCCCCTACCACCATACACACTCACTTGGCCTCATGTGGCAGGAGGGGCTGCCCAGCTGAGTGGAAAAATGGGATAACTCTCTCCCATAGTCAATTCTCTCCCTGCCCCCAGAACAGAGCCTTCTGGTCCCTGTATTCCCTCAAGTGGCTGAACCAGGTGACTAGCCAGGTGTCTCCTGGGAAAGAGAAACTCTGAGCCCATGGCAGAGAGTGCCCACAGCACCCAGAGCCAGTGAGGGGCAGGCAGAGGCACGGGGAGTCTGGAGGAATGGAGTGTCAAGACTTCTTACATCATCATCTCTGGTAGGGTCAGCCCAGGGAGAGAGGCCTTCCTCTCCCAGCCAGGGCGGGCCCTCCTTCCCTCCCCACCCCCCAGTACTCTGGGTACCGCTACTCACATGACCTCACTGCTACGGCCAGGCCAGGCATGTGGCCAGGAGCCAGGCACCCGCCAAAATTCACATCCCCTAGAGACTAGCATGAGCCAGGCAGGGCCAGGACATGTCGCTCAGATAACCTCCACCCGCCCGAACACACGCCTGCAAAGACAGCCTGTCCCACTAAGTGTTTACACCAGCCAGGCAGGCTCACCTCCCGTCTCAACAAGGCTGAACTTCGGGCACCCTCCTCTACTGATCCCATCTGTCAGCCAGAAACATCCCAACTCCGACTTCTCCCCTGCTAAGTTCTGCTCAGCTGTCCTGTCACAGGAAATCTCCCCTGAGTCCCCTTCCCACCTCTGACCTGTCCGTTATCTCACATAGTGATGTCCATTGTTGTAGTGATGATGGAAGAGGCAGAGGAGAAGTGATGGAGGTGATGATGTGGACATGGCTGTTGTAGTCATTCTCGCAGTTTCGGTGGTGGTGATGGTGATGGAGGTGGTGTTGATGGTGGTAACGGTGAGGGTACTCACGGTGGTGGAGGTGACAGTGGTGGTGACAGAGGGCTGGCAGTGATAGCAGAGGTGGTGGCATTGCTGGGATGGTGACAACAGTGGAGGTAGCAATGGTGGTTGAAGCAGCAGGAATGAGGTGAATAGGGGGTGTCTCCCTCCCCTCCCTAAAGCCCAGGGACACGACTAGACCCTCAGAAATGTCCCTGAGGACTCCAGGAAGAGTGGTGAGTAAAGAGTATCCAGGGCATTTAGTCACAGAAAGCCCCAGAGCAATGAGGTAATGACCCCTTGCCCAGTTCCCCAGTGAGGCATGATATGTTCCCCTCCCTGATCTTCAGTGACCTTCCCTCCGACTTGAAGCACAAATCATCTGGCCCAGAAACTGCTGAGGCTTCCCTTGAGAGAAGGTGGGAAGAGGCCAGGCTTAGGAGACGGAGGATCCAATATTGG
Source organism: Mesoplodon mirus (assembly GCF_964341445.2). Classification (NCBI taxonomy): domain Eukaryota; kingdom Metazoa; phylum Chordata; class Mammalia; order Artiodactyla; family Ziphiidae; genus Mesoplodon; species Mesoplodon mirus. The sequence continues at coordinate 75,523,033 of NC_138988.1, read as the reverse complement.
AATCGCAACTAAATGGAACAAACTTAGGTCTGAATCTCCCTGTAGAATGGGAATCATAATTCTTACCGGCAGGGTCATTGTAAGACTGAGATGAATATCTTTAAAAGTGTCTGGCACAGAAGAGTAGCACAATGAATAATACATCTTTTTCATTCTGTTTTCCAAGGCTTTCTTATCAAGCCGTGGCCTCACCAACCCCTTTTGCCACATGCCTCCCTGTATTAGCTTTCTAGAAGTGCCATAACAAATTACCACAAACTTGGTGGCTTAAAACCACAGAAATGTATTATCTTGCCGTTTTGGAGGCCAGAAGGTGTCAGCAGGGTCATGCTCCCTCCGAAGGCTCTAGGGGAGAATCTTCCCTTGTCTTTTCCAGTTTCCAGTGGCTCGAGGTGTTCCCTGGCTTGGGGCTCCCATCTCTGCCACCGTCTTCACATGGCTTTCTCCCATGGGTTTCTGTATGTTCTTTTCTGCTTCTAAAAGTACTCTCGTCGGATTTAAGGCCCAGCCGAATCCAGCACTATCTCATCTCAATTCTCACCTTAATTACATCTGCAAAGACCCTATTTCCAAAGAAGATCACACAGTGAGGTCTCAGGTGGATATAAATTTGCGGAGAAAACTATTCAAACCACCAGACCCCTCGCCAGCCTCTGAGTACGCCAAACCTAATTCGCTAACCCGCACACCACCTGGCACGGTCACGGACCCTGTCCCTCTGAGCCTCCCAGGCCTGCTCCCAGACACCCCGCCCCATCCCCTCCACCCACAGACTGCCAGGCCCTCAGCCCTGGGCCCAGGCTCCCTGGTGCCATGCGTGCATGCCTGTGTGCATGTGCACAGACTCCCTTTTTCACTTGGCGGTGAGAAAGGGGGATTCTAGGCTTGAGTTGGAGCCCACAGGGGCCTCTCTGCTCGGAAATGCTTCTTCCTCTCCCCCTGGCAGCTGTTTGGCTTGGCGGGGACCCAGCTGGCAGGCTCGCCGCCAAGGAGCCCTGGGGGGCAGGGGGAGGGAATGGCGAGGGGCAGGCAGTTCCCTCCTCGGGCCCAGGCCCTGGGAGTTGGGCCAATGGCGGGCCTCCCTGCTGGCCAGCTCCAGCCCCCTTGCTCTTGGTCCTCCTCCTCCTCCTGTCCTTTCCATCCCACAAAGGGGAATTCTGGAGACCCTCCACCACCCCACCCCGGCCAAAGAGAAGACGTGCAGAAGGGGAGCAGCACTGGCAAAGCAAGAAACACACACCAGGAGAAAGAGCAGTCGGCAGGCCCTGGGTCTTTGCTCAGGGGGCTTTGAGAACTCTGAGGGCACCCCAGGACAATCTAGACTCTTCCAACCTCTGGATCCCCTGTCCGCACCCTCCCACAGCCTCCACCCCACTCCTCCCACATTCCTGAAATCTCCTGTCCTTAGCGTCCCCTCTAGGGCACTTGGCTTCTCCTTCCAGGGCCCCTCAGAACCCCCAAGCTGTTGCCCATTTTTCTGAATCAGTCCTCCCTTCAGATAAGTAGGATTGAAAATCATGCCCCCCAGCCCCCAGCAGGTCTGGGACCTTTTACTACTGATGGAAAAATAGTAAAGAAACATGCAGGGAGGGGCCCAGTATAATGAGCCTGGATTTTAGGGTCTAATAGGTCTGGGTTTATGTCACAGCCCTGCCACTTAAACACCCGTGTGACCCTGGACAGGTGATTTAGCCTCTCTGACCCTCAATTTCCTCTCATAAAAGTGGGGGTATTCATAGTTAATTTCCAGGTTGCAAGGATAAAATGGCACAGCTTCTGAAACAAGGTAGGTGTTCTCTGAATGGTAAGAGTGTACTACATGCCAAGCACTGTGTTAAGTGTTTTGTATAGATTAACTCATTCAACCCTAATAATAACGTCATGAAACACAAACCGTTGCATGGCCAAGAGAGCTGAGCACTGTCCCATAGCTGGTAAGTGGCTGAGTTGGGATTTGATTCCAGGTGCTTTGAATGCAGCCCCTGCTCTGTGCCTACACCACTGGCTACAAGGTCTATAGTATTAGGATTAATATTATTAGAGAAAAAGTGTGCTTACGTAAATTTTGGAAGGAAAATGTATCAAGTATAGTTTTAAACTTACTTGGGCTTCATTTTAAAACCTTTTTTTTAACCCATTTATTTTACTCGATTTGCTAGCTTTAGGGAAGAGATCCAAATGTGGGACCAGCCCTAAAGGTTCCATGTTCGTGTTGCTTGTGCTGGCCATCACGGCAGTCTTGCTGGAGATGAACCATAGCACCAGAGCCCATGCTTCATTGTCAGTCTTGACCCAAAGATGTCACCATTCCTAGTTATCTGTCACCACATAATTGGTGTTGATTGGAAACTTTTCCCAAAATGGGGTAGAACTTCTCAGTTGTCTCTTCCATGTAACTTAAGCATAGTAATATAAATAAAGTAATAGTTGGATGTTAATTAAAAAAAGAAAGGCATAGAGAGCAGCTGGGCTGCCAGGGTTTTCCCAGGGGCCCCTGCAGGTGCAGCACGGACACCTCCCTTGCCCTGCACACATGGATTTGCATGCAGTTCTTGAGTAGGGATCTGCCCAGCTGCCTTGGCAGTTCTGGAAGTCCCAGACACGGGAGCCAGCTCATCCCAGCCTCCCAGCCACGGCAGGAGACCACTGGACTGGAGGCTCCTTCGGCTCTCTCGTGCCCTGGCACATCTGGAAGCTGTTAGCCTCCATCCCCTCCCCCACCTCCGCCTCCGTGCTCCAGCTGTTCTTGGTGGCTAATTCTGGGAAGGACCCCTCAGCCATGGATGCTTGCAGAGGATGGGGTGGGGGAGGGGGTCCTCCCCACTGTGCTGGTGGGGTGGGATGGAGGCGGGCAGGCTGCAGAGGGTTCATATGCGTCACCCAGAAGAGCTGATCTCCTCCTCCTCCAGCCTTGCAGACAGTCTGCCTGCCCTTGGGGTTACTAGGGGTTGAGTAATGAGGAGGGAAGAGAGAGGGAGGAGGCAGGGGAGAGTGTGAAGGGAGACCAGGGAACAGAGACTGAGAGAATGTTTCTGCTGGAAGAGATCTGCAAAAAGTCATCTGATATTGTCCATCCCCCTGTTGCCTGGGGGTCACGATAACAACCACATAGTGTAGTGGACAGAGGGTAGCCTTTGTGATTGAGCGGAGCTGGGTCACAATCCTGGCTCCATCACTGTTGGTCTGTGTGACCTTGAACAAGGTCCTTACCCTCTCCAGGTCTGAGCAGCCTCATCTGTGCAATGGAAAGATGGTACCTCCCCTGCCAGAGGGTTCCCTGATTTGGTTCACACCCCAAATCATTGGCTTCCTCCTCTCTAAGAGCTGCAGGAAGCTGCATGGGATGCCTTTCCCTCACTCCACACCCTGCCCCACTTTCTGGGGTCTCACTCACTAGTGACTGCATCCAGTTCATTCACCCCATGCCTGGACCTGCTCTGAAAGCCATGCCTTACCCAGTTGGAGCCTGACTCTCCCTCCTCTTTGCCCAGCTCTGCCCTCCTCACTTTCTAAACTTGCTGAAGACCCCCTGCTGAGGGAGACTGCCTCAAATCTCCCTCCACTTCATAGTAACTGTGGCCTTGGGGAGGTTATTGAACATCTCTGAGACTCAGTTATCCCGGGGGTTAAACGTCATCACTGCTGCAAAGATGCTTCCTTACATGCTGTCGCATGTCATCATCACAGCAATTCTGGAAAATATGGTTTCTTAGCCATCGTTTTATAGCTATGGAGGGAAGGACAGATGCTTACATTCATTGAAGACTTGCTACACACCAAGCCATGTGCTGGGCCTGAAAGAAAAGCTGAGGAAATCATGGATTCTCCCCCTTAGAAGACGTGGGCTTTAAAAAGCCAAGGACTGGTTAATATCTCCTATGGGTACTACTGCAAAAGGCAGTGTCCCCAGGCCACCACACAGCCTGCCCTGCCTGCTATCATCCTGGTTGGGACACTCAAAGCACGGCTGCTCAGTCCCAAGCCAAGGAGCTGATCCAGCACCTGTAGTTGGATGGCCCTACACCCACACTTTCCTGCCGGTCAACAAGCTCCTGTCCCTCTGGAACAATGAAATCACATCCCTCCCTGATGTGACGTGATCACATCTGACCCCATTCTTAGCCTTTCCTCTCCCCACCCCTCATTCCACACCCCCTTAACCCATTTGATGACTGGTCCGCAGTGGCCAATCCAGGTTGACTCCCTGTTATTTTTTCACAGCCATTCGAGTGCTTCTTTGGTGCCAGGCACTGTGCTAAGTGCTTTATGTCTACTGTCTCATTTGACACACCCCACAGCAAGCCCCCAAATGAGTATTATTATACCAATCTTGCACATGAGGAAACCAAGCCTCAGAAACAGCGCCACCCCATGCATTGGGCAGACCTAGTCTATGGGACCAGCACCCTCAGTGCTTGTCAGCAGCCTTGCCCTGGTGTTAAAGAGCCAAGTCCACCCAGAGCAAGGGATTCTAGACCTGAGCAATCAACTGCCTATGCGTCAGCACTCCCTAGGTGCCCACTAGGGTCTCAAACTCAACGTGTCCAAAACCAAACCCCTGATTTTTCCCTCCAAATGCACTTCACTCACAGCTTCCCCATTACAGCTAATAGCAACTCCATCCTTCCAACGAATGGCTCAGGACAAAAATCTCAGTGCCACCATCAACACCTCTCCCCTACCTCTTGCTTTCAATCATCAGGAAGTCTTGTTTGCTCTACCTTCAAAATATATTCAAACCCCGTGACTCCCAACCGCCAAGCTGCCATCTCCTCTCTCCTGGTTTAGTTCAGGGGCCTCTCACAGGTCTCCCTCCTTCTGCTTTTGGACCCTACAGTCTACTCTCTACACAGTCACCAGAGTTAGAGTTGACCCTTTTCAGGCCAACCTCTTGCCTCCTCTGCTCAACACACCCCAGTGTTACTTCCCACTCGGCATAAAAGCCAGGGCCTTACAATGGCCTCCAGCACCCACACATCTGACCTCTGCCCCCTCCCTCCCCTCCTACCACCTTCCCTGTTCCCTCTGCTCCAGCCACACTAGCCTCAAACACTGAAGGCACTTTCCTGCCTCAGGGCCTTTGCTCCTGCTGTTTTCTTTACCTGGAATGCTTTGCCCCCAAACATCCTCATGGCTCATTCCCTTACCTCCTCAGGCTTTGATCCTAAATCTCACCTCTCAATTAGGCCTGCTCTGACCAAACTATTTGTTTCTGTAACAACCTTTCCATCAACACTCTCAATCTTCTCCCCTTATCCTATTCAACTCTTAATTTCCAAAGCCCTTATAGGCCTCTAATATACCCTATAATTTACTTATTTTTGTTTCTTCTTTATCATCTCTCTCAACCACTAGAGTGCCAACTCCTTGTGGGCAGGCAAATGTCTCTGTTTTGTTCACTGCCACATACCAAGGACCTAGAACTATGCTTGGCACATAGTAGTGCTTAATAAATATTTCTTGAATGAATGAGGTGACTGAGATGGTATATATCCCAAAGACACCTATGGGACAGCACATCTTGGGGGATTCAGGTGAGCTACTTGAAAGGTAAATTCACTTTTTTCCTAAGCATTTTTGGAGGTCTGCCATGTATCAGGCCCTGTGCTAAGTCCGGGAAAGTGTTCAGGGACAGACATGGTCCCTGCTCTGGAGACTCCTTACCCAGAGGAGGACACAAGTACCATGTCCTGGAGTGGGGTCACAGTGGAGGTCATTCAGCTTAATACAAACAGTAATCACGGAGCAAATAGCGTATGTGAGGCCCCTTGCTAGGACACCAGTTTTATTTTGCCCTTAAAATAGGTTTCACAGTTGAAAACACCTTCCCATCCATATCTCCTGAGACTCCCACCATCACTGCCACCATATCACCTCCAAACCCTCCCTCCTTTCCTCCCTTCATCCCTCCCTCCCTCCCTTTCTTCTCTCCCTCTTTTCTTTCTTCTAGAACACTTACTGAGCATCTGTTCCTTTCATAACACAGCAAGCTGTGGGTTGTAGGGTACCACTGTGGTTTCAGAGTCCCAGGAAATTTAAAACCATTTCAGTAAAAAGACCAAGCTGTTAGATAAGGAACAAACAAGCCATAGGCCTCAGGAGAAGGTAGGCTCAACCAAAGATATAGGGAGTTCTCCAGAAGAGAGTAGATCTGAGCCAGATCTAAGACAAAAAAAAAAAGAAGAATTTTCAGATATTCCAAGGTAGAAAGGAAGAAGGAAAATGATGCCAGGTGGAAGGAACAGCTTGAACAAAGGCTTAGAGAAGAGAACGAGCTGGCATGAAGGGCATCAATCTGGTTGGCACAGCAAGGTCATCTGAGGGGTGGTAGGATGTGCGGAGCACCCAGCCCATGTGAGGCGTGAGAAGGTCAGCAGTGGGACTGTGCAGTTGGACTTGACCACAGGCAGTAGAGCAAAGCACCAACTCTGGATTCACCTGGACCTGGAACCAGAGCCTGGCCAAGCCCCTTGGGCAAGTCACTTCCTCTCTGCCTTGGATTTCTCACATTTAAAATAGAGATAATAATTCCCAGCTCACAAAATGTTTATGAGGATTAAATGAGATGATGTATATGAAAACTTCTGGCATAGTACCTTGTAGATGCTTTTTTAAAAATGTTTATTGAATCTGAGAAAATGAAGGCAGAGGGTGTGAACCGCTCATTCAGGTTTAGTCACAGAAAGAGGGAAACATATTGCACAATGGCCGGAGAGTGCAGAGCAGGGTCAAGGGAGACTTTTTTTTTAAGTTGTGGAAGACTGTGGGTATTTGAAAGCTGAGGAGGATGGGTGCCGCCAAAAGAGAGGCGGGCTAGTGATGAAAATGTTGTAAAACTGACCGTGGGGATGGTTGCACAACTCTGTGACTAGACTAAACCATCGAATTCTCACTTTAAGTGGGTGAACTGTATGGTATGTGAATTACACCTCAAGAAAGCTGCTTTAAAAAAAAAAAAAAAAAAAGCAGGCTGGATAGACCTACAAGCTCCCAGGAAGGGGGTACTCAGCGAGGGCCAGACTTAGAGAAGAGACGAGGATACGGCGTTCCTCCAAGACAGCCTGGTGGGCTGGTGGGCTCACTCCTCTGTGCCATGGGCTTTAATAGGTGCCTACCAAGTACCAGGCACCGTATCAGGGACTGGGAGGCTGAGATGCCCTCAAGGTGCTCACAGTGCCTGGGCGAGGCCAACTAGGAGCTGAGCCATGGGAGGGCAGGCAGAGTGTGGTGGAAGCAGGGAGGACACTGCCCTGCTCCCAGTCTTCAGCTGGAGGGGGCTTGATGTCTCGATCTGAGATAGACTCACCAGTAGACTCAGCGCTGAGGCAGACAGACACCTGGGCTGTGACTGGGGGTCGAGGCATAGCAAGGTAGGGTGCTCCCAATCTAACTGGGACAGTTGTTAAAAGTGCCCCATCCTGGAAGAAGTCAGAGAGTCCTGAAGCCATCACCCTTGATCTCCAAATCACTTCCATGAGACCTTGACAGGGGACCACCAAGAACATTTATGGAGTCCTCACTGTATACACAGCTCTAACCAGCATGTGGTTTCTTTGTTTTCTTGAGTAAATGCCCCCCACCCCAAAACACGGTGGGTCCTGCTCATGTGGTAAAGCCATGCTTTTGATGACAGGTGGAGGGAGAGACCTGGTGGGCTTGGGGGCAGGGCAAGCAGTTCGTTAGGGCCACTTTCTGTGGACAAACCACAGCTGGAAGAGCACCAAGAGTCAGATATATCTCTTGAGTCGACAGTACATGTCTTTGGGACACAGCCCAGACCAACCTGTAATGTCAGGTGTCCAGCATGTCCCCGGGCACTAGGCTGTCCCCACCACCACCACCACCGCCACCCAGAGCTAACCACAGCCTTTGTCTTCCCCTCCCCCCCCAGAGCCACACCCCTGCTGGCCCCTCCCCCTACACCACCCCGCCCCACTCTGGGCTCATCAGGCAAACTGAGGCAGTGTGCTGGAGGGAGGGTCCTAAATGGGGTCCTGGCTTCTAGCCCCCCGGTTCTGCCATCAACCTGCTGTGTGACTGCCCCTCTGGACTCGGTCTCCTCACCTGTGAAGCAGGGGGACATGGCAAGGTTCAGAGCATAGGTTCCAGACCAGAAACTCCAGACTCCTGGGTTTTGATTCCCAGGTCTTCACCCAGCTTCTCTGTGAAACTGGGAAAATTATGTGTCCTCTTTGTGTCTCAACATCTTTAACTGAAATGGGGGTAGTGATAGCATCCCCCTCAAATGTTAGTGTGAGGAGCAAACAGGTGGATTGATATAAAGCACTCAGGATGCTGCCTGGCTCATAACTGTTAACTGTCTGTATTATTACGACTAAGAGGTAGGAGTGCCCAGTGGTCTCTGGGGTCCCTTCCGGCTCTGGCTGGAGTTCTGCCCACACCATCATATTTGTCTGCATTTCTAATTATGCACAATATGTTGTTGTTATTTGTAACCTGGGCATCTCAAATCTGGATGACTCCTTGACCATGGACCTCTTTGACTTACCCTTTCCTGTAACATCCAGTGCAAGGCTTGAGCCCCACCTGCAGAGCCCTTCCCCGAATCTCTGAGGGCTGGAGGATGGGGGGCTTCTCCCAAGTCTTTCCTCATGAAGCTCTCTGACATTTGGTGAGCTGCTCCTAAGCTTCACCAGGCCTACATCTATGTGGCAGATTTAAGTGAAGGTTCAAGTGTACGGTGGAAAAGTACAGCACAGAGTGGGAAGCACCCTCAACATTGAGGTGAAACAATGGGCATCTGGGTAAATAAGCCCCAGTACACACACAATGGAACACTGTGCAGCTGTAAAAAACTAATAATAATGCAAAAGCCCCTGCTGCCCAATGAAGGATCACTAAGTAAATACCAAGCTGGGTGCAGGATACTGTGAAGGACACATTTGTGAAAGAAAGGGAAAGGACCATAGATTTATATACATTTGCTGTATGTACATAGACTATCTCTGGGAAGCCACATAAGAAACTGGTGGTCACCTTAGTGGCTGGGGGCAAGGCAGAGGGAGACTTTTCATTGTTTATACCTTCGTACACTTAAAATTTTGATATATGCAAATATATTACCTACTAAGAAAAAAATAATAATTTTTAAAAATCAAGATGAGCCTTCATTGGGAGTTCCCTGGTGGTCCTGTGGTTAGGATTTGGTGCTTTCACTGCCGTGTCCTGGGTTCAATCCCTGGTTGGGGAACTGAGATCCCACAAGCCGCATGACACAGCCAAAATAAAAAATAAAAACTAAATAAAAGATGAGACTTCATTCTGCCTAGAGATGTCTTTGCTGGTCCTCACCAACTGGCCCTCTTTAGAGAGCCCTACCCGCACCTCTCTCTGCTCAGCTGCCTCAGACATGCCAGTGTCCTCAACATCTTGTAGTATGCAAAACTTTCTCTCTTGACCTCATCTTCACCTATTCAAGGCCAGGTCTGTCTCTCCCAAAGGGCCCATTGCTGTATTTTCCCCACAAAAGAACCACTTCCTCAAGACGAAACACAGTACATTCCTAGAAAGCAGAAAAAGTGGCGGCAGCTTCTGTATTAAATGGCCCTTTCGTTTTTCTGCCAGGTCTGTTTCCAAACCAGCCTCCCGTCTGGACTGTGAGTTTCTTGGGGGCAGAAACCTGTCTTATTCATCCTTTATCTCCAGCCTCATAGGTGCTTGCCGTGCACACCACGTCATTTGTCCAGGGGATTCACAGCATCCTAAGGGCAGGAACTCCAAATTATCACATCTGTTCCTCCCTCAATGCCTAGCACAGGACAGCTCAGACCTCACACATAGAGCACGGCTAGGAAATGTCTATCAGATTGAATTGGTTTGGTAAGGTAAGTGTGTGGATGTGGAAAGATGGACAGGGAGGGTGGAACTTGAGCCAGAGCTGGAGCAGGAAAGCAGCTGCTGTATAATAATAACAGCTCATGTTAACTGAGCATTTTACTACGTGCCAGGTGCTCCTCTAAAAGCTTTTCATGTGTTACCTCATTTAGTCTTCACAACAACATTACCAACTACCAACAACCCTGTATTATCCCCATTGTACAGATAAGGAAACTGAGGCATGGAGCGATGAAGGAACTTGGCCAACATCACTGCAAACAAGTGGCAAAGCTGGGATTTGAACACAGTGTGAACCCAGAGCATATGTTCCCAACTTTATCTCACATGACCACAGTATAAAGCATATGCTCTCCAGAGAGAGTCTGGCCTGGCCACTGAACAAATGAGATGGAAGGGCTCAGCCCAACCAGAGTCTGGGGCTGAGAGGTGGAGAAAAAACCTTATAGCAGGGGTCCCCAATCCCCGGGCCACTGACCGGTAGCAGTCCGCAGCCTGTTAGGAGCCGGGCTGCACAGCAGGAGGTGAGCGGCGGGCGAGCCAGCAAAGCTTCATCTGTGGCTCCCCATCGCTCTCATGACGGCCTGAACCATCCCCAGCACCCCACCCACCCCGTCCGTGGAAAAATTGTCTTCCATGAAACCGGTGCCAAAAAGGTGGGGGACCGCTGCCTTATAGAATCTCCCTCTGCAGAGATTTTTCCAGGAAAGGGAGGACCACTCTCGGTCCAGGCCTGCTTGGAGGGTGGGGAGCTGGACACAATCACCTTCCAAGGTGTTCACCATCTTCTGACTCGCACCTGAGCTGAGAGCCCTAAGGGCAGAAGACTATGTTTGGGGGTCCCTCATGGCTACAGCTTGGAGCAGCCACCCATGCCAGAGATTAAAGGTGGGAGCAACACAGGTCCTGAAGAAAGACCAATGTCGATCTGACCCCAAATCCCTGCCTGGCAGGCAGAGGCCCCAACAAGGCCACCAGGAAACAGGCAAGAGACAAGAAGGTTGGGCCTTCCAGCTCCCAGACTGCCAATCCCAGCCCAGAGTGGCCTGACCCCTCCCACTAACCACCTGTGCTCCCAAGTGTGTCCCAGCCCACCAGAGGGGCCCTACACCCTCCCGGGGTACAACAACCCTCAGCTTTGATGTGTACCAGTAAATACACACCCCAAGAAATCCATTCATTCTTCTCCCATAAGTTTTCCCTGAGCTCACTACACTGGAAGTCCTGTGTTAGGCACCAGGGATGCTGGCCCACTTAGAAGTTACCCATCCATTGGGGAAAAGCAGTGCCTGAACAAGGAAGCACACTGAGGGTCCTCATCGGTTAGACGCTGGGAAGGAAATATGTGAGCCCGATGGATGCAGGAGTCAGTGAAGGCTACTTAAAGGAGTTAGTTAATGTTCGAGCTGAACTGTAAAAAAAATAATAAATGAGGTCAGGGGGAGCAGGGGAGGGGATGAGCTTTCCAGGCAGCGCTGAGGCCGTCTCATTTGTGTGGCGGCCAGGCCAGCCTCTCTCTGGAGAGCATATGCTTTATATTGTGGGAGACTGCAGGCCAGCTGGGGAGGGTAGGTCATCTGGGGTGACCGGCTTGTGGAGCCCAAGAGTATCAACCACGGGCAAGATGGAAAGGGGAGGGAAACAGAGGACTGGGAGCCACTCGGGCCCCTGCAGGGTCCTGGGTTTATGCTGCAGGAGACAGAGAACCACGGAGGGGCAGTAAGCAAGGGCATGCCATGGTAGGGGGGAACCCTGGGCCTTGATGGTCAGCCTCATGGTCTGTGGGCCCCTGCTGCCCTTCACACCAAGCAGGATCCTGTCTACGTGTGTTTGAACCATGTTTCACCCACAGGCATGTTAAGGGAAGAGAAAGGAAGAGAATCCCACACATGGCTGGTCTGGATGCTGTCCTAGGCCCCAAAGGTGGCTAATGCCAGGTCCAGCTGGTCCCCATTGCTATCGACGGTAACTCCAGCAGGGGCTCAGAGGAGAGCAAAGAGAGCCTTTCATGGGGGAGGAGAGACTGGAAATAAGGTGAGAGATTTAAGATGACAGCAAACACTTATTGAGTGTTTAGCATATACTGGGCACTGTCTCAAGGCTTTTTACATATTAATCTTATGAAGTAGATTCTATTACTGTCCTCATTTTACAGAATGAAGCAAGTAAAGCACAGAGAAGTCCCACGGTATCTACCAAGGGGATTCAAATCCAGAGTCAGGCTCCTTCTGCTTATACTATAAATACTTACTGAACACCTACTATGTGCCAGGCACTGTCTGGGCACTTAGGACACAATGGTGAATAAACAGCGAATTTATAAATCGTCCATGTTGTCAACAAGTATGCCGTGCTACCTCCCTGAGGTGGGATGAACAGAAGCAAGGGTCAGTCCTCATGCCTGGAGAGGATGCTCAGTGCCCCAGGGCATTATTGGCCCAGTTGCCAAGGAGAAAGAGCAGCCCCTCTGCTAAGAAGCTGGTGGCATCTGAGGCTCATGACCCCCTCTCTGATAGCCAGGCTACTGGACAGAGGACCTAGGGCTCAGGCCCTGCAGCACCCACCCTCACCACTGGGAAGAGTGTCCCTCTCACCGTCTCTCTGGGCTGTACCCAACCTCTTGGCAGCCCCTGGGTCGGGGGGGCGGTGAAGGGCAGTCTGTCAGGCAGACTTCATGGGAGAAACAGAAGAGACTCAGTTTCTCCTTCCCCAAGTCTTTTCTCGACCCTGCAGCACCGAGGGCTTCTGTCAGGCCTGGGGACTAGAGTGAATAGGTAGGAGGAAATAGCAGGACACTGGGGCAACTGGGCTGCTCTCCTGCCTGGGTGATCAGCAGCTACCTCTGCAATATGACTCAGCAGCAGCCACTAAAGCCAGGCAAGGGAGAGAGGGCTTTGGTGTTGCAATCTTGTGCCAGCTACTCCAGGCAGGCGGTCTGAGGGCCAGGTCAGCCTCAGGGGTGTGGACTAGGGTAGGAATGTGTATTGGAGGGATCTTTGGGGACTTTCTTAAATTCATAGGCCAAGGGCAAGAAAGGCATTATCTGAGCTTATATTCCTGCTGCAAGCTCTACAGAGCCCCTGCCATGCCCTTCTTCCAACCAGTTCCTTTATTCCTCCCCTTGCCCCAAGAACCTCCCTGAAATTCTGCCTCCTCCAAATAGCCTTCCTGAACTGTCAGAAGTTAATGCTTCTCCTCGCCTCTGATCCATGTACCAGTGCATAGACTGACTCAAGTCTTCCCCAGTGTTTTCCTCAAACTGTCATCCAAGTCAGGGAGTACAGTGGGCCCATGCCTCCTGACACAGTGGTCAAATTTTTTTGACATCTGATCTTTTATCTTCAAATATATGTGAGCTTTGCATTCTACTCCAGGATATAGCCATACATATCTGTTATTATATTGTGTTATTTTATTTTTTTACACCTTTATTGGATTATAATTGCTTTACAACGTTGTGTTAGTGTCTGCTGTACGATAAAGTGAATCAGCTATAAGTATACCTATATCCCCTCCCTCTTGAGCCTGTATTTTTTTTTAATGTCTTAAGTTACTTACAAAGTGAGTCATAATTTTTCTCCTAATATATTTGAGGAAATTGATGCTGCAAGAAGATGCCCCATGTGTAACCTATAACTTTGTAAAGTGTCTGGGAGAACACAGATCTTTAAAGTCTTCATTACAAGAAAAAAATTTTTTGTAACTATCTGTGGAGATGGATGTTAACTAGGCATATTGCGGCAATCATTTCACAATGTATACAAATATCAACTCATTATGTTGTACACCCGAAACTAATATAGTGTTATATGTCAATTATACCGTTAAAAATTTTTTTTAATTAAAAAAAAAAAAAGACTGATGCCTGGGGACTTCCCCGGCGGTCCAGTAGTTAGGACTTGGTACTTTCATGGCGTGGGCCGAGGTTCGATCCCTGGTAGGGGAACTAAGATCTTGCTAAGCCCTGCGGTGCGGCCAAAAAATTTTAAAAAATAATAAAAAATAAAAACGACTGATGCCTGGGCTCCGGCCCTAGGGGCCGTCTGCTTTTAAATCTCTACACGTGATTCTAATGTGCAGCCCGGGGGGAGCCCCCTGCCTGACAGAATCATACGGACAGGAGGATGGATTCTCAAACTGAGCAGAGGGTCAGGGAAAGTGTCTGCCCTTTCTGGGGGGTGCAGGGCAGGTAATATACCCTGGCCTCCTTCTTCAAGTCCATCATCAACAGGATGCAGTAAAATGTCATGGCTGGAGCACACAGAGATGCTGGTCCTCTCACTCCCCTTTCCTCGCCTTGGGCAAATTACTTGGCTTCTCAGAGCCTCGTGGAGAGAATATTTGCCACCTGGGAGGTACCTGTGATAACTAAGTAATTAGGTCTACACGGTTCTGAGCACATAGTAAGCAATCAGTAATAGGTAACTTTTATTATAAAAAAAATAAAAGCTAATTTGTACACCCATGCTCAAAGCAGTATTATTCACAAGAGCTAAAACATGGAAGTAACGCAAGTGTCCGTCGATAGAAGAATGGCTAAGCAAAATGTGGTCTATACATACAACGGAATATCATTCAGCCTTAAACAGGAAGAAAATTCTGCAATATGCTACAATATGGACGCACATTGAGGATGTTATACTAAGTGAAATAAGACAAATGTATGATTCCACTTACATGAGGTACTTGGAGTAGTCAAAATCAGAGAGACAGAAAGTAGAATGGTGGTTGCCAGGGGCTGGGGAGAGAGGGGAATGGGCAGTTAGTGCTTAATGGGTACAGAGTTTCAGCTTTACAAGACGAAGACAGTTCTGGGAAGGATGGTGGTGAAAGTTGCACATTACGAATGTATTTTACACAGCTGAGCTGCACACTTAAAAATGGTTAGGATGGGGACTCTCCTGGTGGTCCAGTGGTTAAGACTCCGTGTTCCCAATGCAGGGGGCCCTGGTTCGATCCCTGGTCAGAAAACTAGATCCCGCATATGGCAGTGAAGATCTTGCGTGCTGCAACTAAGACCCGGAGCAGCCAAAAAATTTTTTTAAAAATGGTTAGGATGATAAATTGTATATTATGCATATTTTACCACAGTTTTTTAAATGTGGAGAAAGTAAAACCACAGCCAGAATTGGTGATACAGCTGACCACAGGCCTGAGCAAGGCTGTTCCCAGGGAAGGGTGGACACAGGCCTTGCCTTCAGGCCTTTACTTCTGAGATGGTACAGGGAGACAGATGCACAATGAATGAACTCAGCATTTACATTGCTAATAAACAGGAAATAATAGATGGGTTTAAATATTTACACGGTATGCAGGCTTCAGGGTGAGGACATTACTGGGGAGGGCCAAGAAGAAGAGGGGAAGAAGGGGACAGGAGACAGATGGAGAATGTAAACCCTGGTAGAAAATGGCGGGGGGGGAGGGTTGAAGCCACTCAAATACGTGTTTCAGGCGTACCCAGGAGGAGGGGGAACCCCTGTCTAGGCCCCAGGGATTGTGCCAGAGCCAAGCTGCGTGCCCCTTCCTTCCACGGGAGATCCTTGTTTACCCTTTGAGACTGGAAGAGAATGTAATCAAATTATGACTCGTTATTCTAAATTACCATCTCCAGTGGGGAAGGCAGGCAGGCAGGGAGCCTGGAAAGGGGAAGCAAGTTGTTTTCTAGGACATTGTTTGTTTGCTCATTCTCCAGCTCCCTCTGTCCCCAGGCCCTTTCCTCCCTTTCTGCCTTCTCCATCCTGGCTTCTCCCTCCCTCCTTCCTGGATTCTGCTCCCTCTCTCCACCAGCTCCCAGGGCAGATTTGGGGGGGAGAGGGGGAAAGGGCAAAGCAGGCACTTCTTAGGTGACCATGGGAACAACCACAAGGAATATTCTGCCCCACAGGACTACCTGACCAGCCCAAAAGAATTTTTCCAGCCCCTCCCCCTCCCAGCAAGATACAGCAAATATTGACACAATGTCTCTATTTCTATATGTAGGGTCACTTGATTGACTAGGACTCTTTCTCTAACTTGCTGTGTCACTTTGGGCAAGTCACCCGTCCTCTCTTGAGCTGGGAGGTCATTCCAGAAAGAAGAACTTCCTCTGCTTGCCCTTTCCTGCCTCCCAGGACTGATGTGAGAACAAGGGGTGAGTCCACTGGTCAGAGACCCTCAGATCTGGGAGCCTGGAGGCCTGAGGCAGGTGACATGCACAGGCCTTCAGGGACAGGGGCAACTGGGCTTGTGGTATGGTCCCCACAGAGATCCCAGGACCAACCTGGCCTGGAAGTCTTGAGCTAGATGCCCCCCTAAGAGCATCCCGTCCGTCCCCTGGCCTCCACTCAAGCCCACATGCAGCTTCTCAGAGAGGAGGGAAAGGTCAGATGGGCTAGACAGGGGAGAGCAAAGAAGGCCTCCTCCCTCACCCTGTGCCCGGGTACCTTCCAACCACCCACAGGACTGAGCAGAGAGGCTGGCTCCACTTCCTCGCCTGGGTTCTCATGCTCCAAGGCTTGGTAGCTTGTGGTGACAAATACAACCGAAAATCTTCTCAGGGGTCAAAAGGAAACTGAGAAAAGGGAAAAGGTGGCATTTTTCCAAACATGACAGTCATTCCCCCCTCCCCACAAACACACACACACACACACACACACACACACACACGAGCTGTGCGTAGAGCACATACCATGTGGTCATGAGATCCGTGTCACTGAGAAAATCTAGTTTACATTCTTTTATTATTAATATCCTTAACTTTAATCAATTCACCCAGAAACTGTCAGATCCAAAGCTCACCCAGAGACTGCACCCAGCCCGGAAGGACAGTGCTGAGGGGATGCTGTGACTGCCCTTTCCTGGCCCTGCAGTCTTCTCACTGCCCACAGCACCTTCCAACCTCACTCCATCCCCCTCCACCCAAGGGCAGGCTTCCTGAGGGGCCTGAAGTGGCTTCTGTAGGGACAGCAGGGCCAGCATGAAGGAAGAGAGGAGGAAGCTTAGCTCCCCTGGCTCCCAGCCTCTCCCCCCACCTATCGTAGCCCCAGGACGAAAGTGCAAAGGATATACTTCAGCTCTAGAAGGATGGAGCCATCAAGTCAGAGATGACCTCAGAGACTCACCTTTCACTCTCCAGTGAGGTCACTGGAGTCCAGAGCAGCTCAGAGACATGCCCCAGGTCCCACAGCCAGTCAGTAGTGGACCCAGCGCTGAGACCCAGGTCTCCTGACTCTCCTATCAGCAGTGACTCCCCAGGCTTTCTCAGCCGTCGCCACCCCCCCCCCCAACTACCACTGTCCTGCTTAGTGTGGGTTGCTGTGGCAAAATACTGTAGACTGCTGTGTGGCTTAAAAACCAGACATTTAGTTCTCATGGTTCTGGAGGCTGGGCAGTCCAAGATCCAGGTGCCAACAGATTTGGTTCTTGGTGAGAGTCCACTTCCTGGTTGCAGATGGTCCTGTTCTCACAGTAGCCTCACAAGGCAGACGGAGGAAGCTCTGGTGTCTCCTCCTCTTCTTATAAGGCCACTAATCCCATCGCTGGGGCTTCACCCTCAGGACTCATCTAAATCTAATCAGCTCCCAAAGGCCTATCCTCCTAATACAATCACACTGGGGGTTAGGGCTCCAACATATAAATGTGGGGTGGGGGGCACACAAACATTCAGTCTCTGACAACCACTGTGTGGCTTTTGCCCACCCCCCCACCAGTCCTCTCCAGGACTCTGAGGAAAAACATTCCAAATAGTAGAGCTCCCCAGGGGCCCCTGCCAGCTGGTCCTTAAAGTAGCCCCCTTCTCACCTAGATGCCCATCCCTGGCCTGGGACCCAAGTGATTCCCTGACCCTCTGATAATGTCCACAGCAACAAAGATAAGGTCAGGGATTTACGGGAGGACCTGAGGATCGCCTCCGGATTCAGATCAGGCCTTTGAACAGAGCTCCTACCATCTCCGATCACTCTCAGCCCATCGTACCTGGTGACTCCCCAGACATCATTTTGTACAAGAGGAGAAACTGAGGCTCAGTGAGGTGAATGGACTGGCCCCAGCTGACCCAGCTGGTTAGTGGCAACTTAGAGCCCCCAGGTCTTCCACTCTGTGGCAGACTCCATGAGGCACTGTTCAGACCCCCACTTCAGGAATAAAGGGCGTATTTTTCCAGTTGCTGAGAGTGCTGCAGGCAGAAAGGCCTGAGCTGCCAACCCCTGTGGAGACTGCTTGGCTGAAGAGGGGGTGACCTGCCCGCAACCTATGGCTGATTGTCATGTGGGTATAAAGATCTGACCCTCCTGTCCCTGCTTGAGTCAACCCTGAAGGATCATCCTAGCATCAGAACGCCCTGTGAGAGGCTGGGGCAGCTCACTGAGCCCCACTGCAGCCTGACCCCTCCCTCTTCCCGATCCCCCTTCCTTCCCTTTAGCAGACTCCGATCCTGGAGCACTCCTAGAACACCCACTGCACGCTAACCTCTGCCTCCGAGTCTACTTCTCAGGAACCCAATCTGTGACATACTCTGAATCCAGGGTGTGGGTTTCCATTGCTCTGAGAGATCTTGCACCTTACTTAGAGAAATAAACTTACCCAAAGGAAGACAAAAAATAAACAGCTGCATGGGGGACATGGAAGATGAAGAGGGCATGGCCCCTGATGCTCACAGAAGTCAGAAGGGAAAACAGATCCACCAGCTGACAGTCAAGATATTAAATGAAGGGCCCGCAAGAGCAAGATGGCAATTGGCATAGATGCTTGTAAAGTCCTGCTTTGGGGTCAGTCTGGAAGAGGAGCAGATTACAGAGTATGAGCTCTTTAGCACCAGGATGAGTGTGAGGTTAGAGGACAAGCCCATTGGGCCAGGCACATCCTCTCTCAATCTGGGGACCTTAACAGATGTAGGGTGTTGAAATGGGGGTGCCAAGAGCCCAAATTATATCCTGTACTGGTCATACAACATCTGGGACACTGGGCTCAGCTTAGAGCATCACATTTTAAGGAGGATACTGACCAGCCCCAGCTGCACACCAGGGTGCTGAGGTCTGGAACTTATGAGAGAAAAATAGAAGTTAAGGATGATCAGACCAAAGACTTGGGTGCCAGTGTTGTCTTCCAACCATTTAAACGTCATGGTGTAGAAAAGGGTCAGAGGGCAGAGCAAGGACCAGCAGGTATAAGTCACAGAGGGGCATGTTTGGGCCATCCACAAACGGAGCAGGCCACCTTGATAGCACTATGTCCCCATTAGCGGGAAATGCCCCCTCAAAGCACCTCGTGGATTAGGGTCATGGCACATCTACTGTCCTCCAACATCCATTCTTCCCTTCTTCCTTAGTGTGTAACAGCACCTCTGATTCTTAGCTGTGCACATGGCTGTCCAGAATTAAGACATTTCCCAGAAGCCCTTTCAGTTAGGGATAGCTATATAACTCAGTTCTGGCAATATAAGGGATATAAAGCATGTACAACTTCCAGAAGGTGGCTTTCAAGGATGGCAGGTTGGGCCATTCTTTTTTTTTTTTTTTTTTTTCTATTTATTTATTTTTGGCCGCACCGCGCAGCTTGTGAAATCTTAGTTCCCCAACCAGGAATTGAATCTGGGCCCTCGGCAGTGAGAGCTCGGAGTCTTAAACGCTGGATTACCAGGGAATTCCAGGGCCATTCTTTGTGTCTTTCTCCTTTCTCTTCCCTAGACCATATGGGTAGAATGACTGGAGCTCAAGCCATCATCTAGGACTAAGAGATAGCGCAGCAACCAGCTAAAAGGAGCTTGGGTTTCAGAGTCCTTTGCCGTCTTATTTAAGTCGCTGCTATTTGGAGTTTTCTGCCATGAAGAGCTGATATGACTCCTAACTAATACAGTGGTGACCATTTGTTGGCTTTTCTGTCCAGCACTTTCCCTTTCTCTTGAAACAGTACTTCCCTTCTTTAGGGAAACTGCTCTTCTTTTGGCCTTTCCTGCAGCTTCTCCATCAAGTCCCACTGGGGACTGCCAATCTTAGTGACTCAACTCCTGCCTCAAGGCTGAGAACTGCTGGCAGCCTCCTGAGGAGAGAACAAGGGAATAAAGGCAAAGTGCAGAGAGAAACAGAGACAAGAGGAGGAGGGGAAGAGCCCGGTGGTGGTTGAGTCTCTGGCTCCAGGTGTCCCGAGGCCCCACTGAACCCTGCCCATCCTAGGTTGGTTCTAAAAGGTAGCAAATGTCCTTCTACAAACTGGATGACTGTCACAACTCAGAGAGTCCTGGCTAATGTGGAATAGCATGTAACTAAGGAGCCGGAGATAGAAGGCAGACAAGCGCTGAAGTGGCAGGAAGGAAACAGAGAGAGAGAGTGCAGAAAGAGACAAAGGAGGTAAGGGTGGGCCAGGCCTTGAAAGAAGCAGGGGATTCCAACTAGGAGATGAGGGAGGGCACCCCTGAAGAGGAACATGATGGAGGTGGAGGAGGGAAGGAAAATGAGCAGGGGTGGGTTTTGAGAGTCTGTGCGGGAGAAGAGGGAGGAAAAGTAGGAAGGGTAGTGGGAGGCACCTCACGTCACTCATGTCAGGCCGCAGAGTTGGGACTTTATTCTCCTTAGTCAGCAGTTCTCAGACTTTAGTCTTCCAGTTCCTTAAAAATGCAAATTCAGACTCCAGCTGTGGGCGATGAGATGCCATGGAGCAGGAAAGTGATTGGGGTGTTTAGGAAAATCAGACAGAGACAGTAGAGTAGATTGGAGATGGGGAAACTGAAGACGATGGACAAATTGACGTATTAGAAGGTGGTGGAAATTTAAATGATAAGGAAGAGGGGGAAATCATGAGATAACTTTGAAATTCATGAAACTTATGAAAACTTTGGAAATTGGACGAGGGCAGTCAATGGTGTCTCTGTAAGTGAGAGGGAGACCTACAGCCCTGACAGCATTTATCAGGAAGGTGGTGGTGGCCTTACTTAGACATGGTGTACACCTAAGCTCCTTCAGAAGAACCAAGTAGAAATTTCTGTAGGCAGTCGTTGCCAGAGGCTGGAGCTCAAAGAAGCACTGCTGTGGATGTGGTTCTTATCAGCCTGAAGGTGAAAGCTGAGGGGCGAAAGTGGCTGAGACTCCGAAAGAGAGCAGAGCGGGGAGGTGGGAGCTGAAGGCTGAACTCTGCCGTTCCAGGTTACAAGGATGGGAATGTGCACAGAGCCAGAATCCTAGAACCATACAGAACTCCTCACAGATGGAGAAACTGAGGCCCAGAGAGCGTGAGTATCTGACTTCAGGTCGCCAGTTGGTTAAAGCAGAGCCTGATTTTCAGTCTGCAGCTCCTTCCTTTTGCTTTTGTAGGTGTTCCCATGTGCATGCAGGGGACAGCATCTCCCTAGGTGCCATTTTATACCCAGTAGCAAAAATGTGCCAGTAATTCCAAAGTGTTCTAAAAGGTTAAAAACCTTCTCCTTATACAATAACTGAATTGAGGCGCTGGGAGAAAGAAATCTGATGAGTTTCTCAGCCTGACAGGGACATGAAGGCCTTTTCTGAAAGGTCATCCAGCCCTCTGCAGAAATGCCCAGTCACAACCAGGGCTTGCTTGGTTTGGGAGGAAACTGAGTGGAGTGGGTCTCACTGGCCCCCACCACTGGGTGAAGCTGGGGTGAGGCAGATGCCAGCCAAGCACTGGGGGGTCCGGAATAGGGTACACTCACTTGGAGAGGCTTCTGGCCTGGGCCTGGGGAGGGCACACAAAGGGCACTGCAGGCTTTCTGTCCTCCGGCAGTCTTGTTTGGGACCTCCTGCCTCTGGCCTCACTTTCCAGAAAGGTTCTGGGGTACTAAAGGCCCATAAAGCTGCTTCTCACCAATCCCACTTCTCTTTTGTATTTTCCCCCTTTATCCATATCAGGGCGGCAGCATGCCGTAGTGATCCAGCATAGAAATGAATCAGTTTTGTTTTACAATTAATCTGTTATATGGTACATTTAAACTTTATATACTTTTCCTGATGTGTGTGTGTTTTTTTTTTTTTTTTTTTTTTTGAAGGGAAGAGCAGGGAGGGGAGAGAAAGCAAATAAGCCCCAGGCCAATCATCCAGTTTACAAAATGTTTCTTTATCAGACAAGCGCTTTCACCCCTGGAGAGTGTTCCCCTGATGCATGTAATCATTTGTTCACGAAAGGCACATAGTAGCTGCTGTCGAAATGAATCAACGAAGAAATAAGGGGATAAGATGAGTAATTTGGACAGAGTAAAGTCCTGGTGAGGAAAAGAAACAACACTGAAAAGCTGCTGGAAAACACTGAATGAGCAAGGACTCTGGACACACCCTGATTGTTTCCAGGCCCATTGCATCAAACAGGGCACACCTGTAGGTAGAGAGGCCGCCGCTGAGCAAGGGGTTCTTTGTCAAGGTCTCCTCACCCACCCCCACTCAAACCTGTTTGAAGGCAGCAGCCCAAACAAGCAGGAAACTGCCCTTTGTTAAAGGTCATGGGAAACCGAGGTGAGCAGCCAGGCGAGCCCAAAGCCAGCAGTCCCTGGCTGTCACCTCAACCCTGATTGAGGTGCTGTCCCTTCCCTCATCTGCACAAAGCCAGTTGGGGAGGAGGGCAGCGGGGGCAGAGGAAACCGGACCCTTGTTGGGAGGCGCCCAGCCTCAGCTCCTGGCCCTGGCCATCTGGGCAGGCCACGTGTTGTTATGGTTTGAGTTGACCAGCTGGAATCAGCAGGGGGGTTGTAAGGAAGCCACGGTTAATTAGGAGAAAGCAAACAGGACTGTCACTGGCTCTGCCAGCCCTTTCTCCTAGTTCTCCCGCAGCCCCCTCCCACCCTTGTCTCTACCCCATCAGCTCTCTCCTTCTCGTGCCTTTTTGCTGCCTCTGCTCATTCACAGCGAACATCTGAACATCTGTGTGGCTCTTGGCTCTGACCAACTCTTCCTGGGCGAGGTGGGAGGAAGGCTGGAAGAGCACACTCATCCACAGCTGGGACCAGAACTTCCTCAGCCCCGAAGCCACAGACAGGCTGATCCACCCATGGCTTCCTAACTCTTGCTTTTCCTCTGACCTGAGCCGGCTGTCCTGTTGGCCAGCAGCAAGTCACTTAGACCAGATCATCTCTGCTGCGAGTTTAAGTTTTTCTTGGCAAAATGAACACTTCTGGGTTCATCTGTTATGAATGTTTCCCTGAACGTCTTCATTAGGACGGTTTACTTGGGACTTGAGTTCTCTCAAGGGTCCAGGACAAGGGGTGGGGTAAAGAAGGAAGATTTTCTTGGAAAATGGGGTGGAAACAAGGGGGCTGGGCTCCTGGGAGGAGGAGGTGGACAGAAGATTGTGTCAGGATAAGGAATGGTTCATTGGCCTCCCTCCTCTCATACATGTTCACACAGTGTCATTGCTGCCCTTCAAGGCCCAGGATTACTACTGCAGCTGGAAATAGTTCTTCCCGTGCATGAGAGTGACTCTGCCAACAGCCCCAGAAACCCTGGCTCCTGAAGAAACCTCTCCTTTGGGTGGCAACTACCACTTTGCAGCCCCCCAGAGAAGGGCCCTCACTCCCTTATATCCCACAGTACAGCTGTACTAGAAAATACAACAACAAAAACCACAACATACCCAACTGGGGACAGGGGTATATAAGACTCACTAATGAAAAGATGCTGTTTTTGGAGTAGGAAGATAGGTCTTAGAAAATATGTTTGAATTAAAAGCAACCTAAATGCCTAGTAATCAGGGATTGGTTAAGTAAGTTATGGCACTTGTAGACAATCAGTTAGTATACAGCCATTTAAAACAGTGCTAAAGGGGATGTCGTGCTTCCACTGCAGGGGGTTCAGGTTTGATCCCTGGTCAGGGAACTAAGACCTTGCATGCTGCATGGCTCGGCCAAAAATTTTTAAATTAAAAAAAAAAAAAAAAAACCAGTGCTAAAGAACAGAAAAAGAGATCAAACAGAGATTCCAGAAATAGATCTATACCAGATAAAATGCAATGGGTGGAAGTATGACATTCTTAATAAATGATGCTGGGTCAGTTAAATTTCGCTATGGGGGGAAAATGAATCTTAATCCCAATCTCAGACCACATAATAAAACAATTCCAGATGAGTTCAGATCTAATGTGAAAGTTAAACAATAAAGTTTTTGGAAGAAAACATAGGAGAACATCTTCATGACCCTGACAAGGAAAAAACTTTAAATAAGAAACCAAACAAGCCAACCAAAAAGGAAAGAAACCTGATAAATTACACTGTTAAAATTAAAAACAATGCTTATCGAAAAATATACAGTTGACCCTTGAATGACACAGGCTTGAATTGCACGGGTCCATTCCTATGTAGATTTTTTTTCAATAGTAAATGCTACAGTACCATTTGACCCTTGGTTGATTGGTTCCCCGAGTGTGGAACCAGGAATACGAAAGAACCTCGGATATGGGGGAACCCTGTATACAGAGGGCTGACTACAAGTTATACTCGGATTTCTGACTACGTGGAGATCAGTGCCCTGACGCCCACGTTGTTCAAGGGTCAACTGTAATACAGAAGAACGAAAAGGCAACCCACAGAGAGGCAGATGACATTTGCCATACATACATCCAATGAAGGACAAGTATCCAGAATATATAAAGAACTTCTACAAATCAATAAGAAAGACAACCCACTATAAAGTGGGTCAAAGACTTTAAAAGACATTTTACAAAAGAGGAGATCTAGATGGCTTATAAACATATGAAAAGTGACTCATCCTCATTTAGGCATCAGAGAAATGTAAATTAAAAACACAATGAGAGGGCTTCCTTGGTGGCGCAGTGGTTGAGAGTCCGCCTGCCGATACAAGGGACACAGGTTCGTGCCCCGGTCCAGGAAGATCCCACATGCCGTGGAGTGGCTGGGCCTGTGAACTATGGCCATTGAGCCTGCGCGTCCGGAGCCTGTGCTCCGCAACGGGAGAGGCCACAACAGTGGGAGGCCCACATACCGCAAAAAAAAAACAACAACACAATGAGATCCTACTATGTACTCACCAGAATGGCCAAGATGAAAAATCACAGAAAATATCAAATATTGATAAGGATGTGGAATGCTGGGAACTGGTACAACTACTATGGAAAACTGTTTGGCAGAATCTACTTAAGCTGAGTATATACATACCCTATAACCGAACAGTTTCACTCCTAGATATAGTCCCAAGAGAAGTTTGCTCTTGTCTTCACAAAAATCATGTAGAAGAATGTACATCACAGCACTATTTGTAACAGTCCCACTGGACATTATCT
Organism: Mesoplodon mirus; assembly: GCF_964341445.2. Lineage (NCBI taxonomy): Eukaryota > Metazoa > Chordata > Mammalia > Artiodactyla > Ziphiidae > Mesoplodon > Mesoplodon mirus. Next base: position 75,497,968 of record NC_138988.1, on the reverse strand, counting down.
AAATCCTGTCAACAAAAGAAAGGATAAGTAAATTGTAGTATAATCACAATGGAACATTATACGACAGTGAGAATGAATGATGACAACAATATATAACAATACGGGTGAATCTCACAAACATGATGTTGGTGAGCAGATGAAAGCAGACAGAAAAGGGTACATGCTACATGAGATTCTGTTTATATAACGTTCAAATGCAGGAAAAAGTAATTTATGGCGCTAAAAGTCAGGATAATGCTTACCCTTGAGGGGGCAGTGTCTGGAAGAGGACACCAGGGGGTGTTCTGGTGTGCTAGTAATGTTCTACTTGTTGGTGTGAGTAATGTGTTCCCTTTGTGAAAATGTATCAAGTTGTATACTGATAACCTGTATACTTTCTTATATAGGTTATTCTTTTTTTTTTTTTTTTTTTGCGGTACGCGGGCCTCTCCCTGCTGTGGCCTCTCCCGTTGCGGAGCACAGGCTCCAGACGCACAGGCTCAGTGGCCATAGCTCACGGGCCCAGCTGCTCCGCGGCATGTGGGATCCTCCCGGACCGGGGCACGAACCCGTGTCCCCTGCATCGGCAGGCGGACTCTCAACCACTGCGCCACCAGGGAAGCCCTAGGTTATTCTTCAATAACAATTTTTTTTTTTTAAGTAAAGGCTAGTCTCTTGAGCAAAATCTGGTCTCAGAGAGTTCTTTTTTCACGTAAGGGCTAATTACGCAAGGATTCAGAAAAATAAGATATTACAAAACAAAGACTATGCACAGTATTATTTCATATTGCTGAATGCAAATAATGCTTATCTCTGGATTATGGATATTTCTTTTCTCTTTATTGTCATATTTTTTTACTATGATCATGTTACTTGTCATTGTAGAAAATATAAGTTGCTTTTTAAAATAAAATTTGATTATATTAAATTAGGATATGATAACGAAGGGAGGGTTAGCACTCAAATACTTTAGCTCACTATGTCCAAAACAAACCCTGGGTGGGGCTCTGTTACTGCCTTGGTCCCAGTCATCCCCAGAAGTTGGGGACTTGTAAAGAAACAAGGGGTATGGTACAAGCAGGACGGGCTCAAGGTCAACTGTACAAAAGGAAAGTATATAGAAGCTACATGAACAGCCAAGGATTTCCTTATCCTGGCCAGAACACCTGGACCTATACACCACCAAAACCCTCTGCTCCACTCCTAATCCATGTGTCCGTCTCACTCACCTAGATTGACCTTTCTCTCAAGTTTCCCCTTCCCAGCACCTGTTTTTGCTGAATTTGATGTTTTAAGGAAACCCAATGCCACGTTTCTCCCACTCTCCTCATCTCTGGTGACACCACTCAAGCTCCCCATGCAGCAGCTGCTCTGCATCCTCTTAGTCTACAAGTGTGGCAGTCCCAACTGGAAGATGGACTCCTTCCCTCCCCTTCATCAGGGAATGTGCTCTGCCATTCAATGAGCCTGATTTTCCCACCCTTGAATTAGAGTAGGATAACTAGAAAATCCCCCTTCCGGTGTGGAAAAGAATATCCTAACCACAATGTGGAAGAATTGAGCTGTGAATGGCTTTCCTTTCTTATGTAGCTCTAGGGGAATATCCTATACACCCTGCAAATCCAAAAGACAGAAAACTGGGCAGCTGTGTTTTCTTTCTGGTACTATAAGCTTCTTTATTAGGCAAGTATGTCAAACTTATGAAAAGTACCTATAGCACAAAGGCCATTTCAGTAATTGCGCTATTAATAAATTATGTTTATTGAGCACTTATGTTTTATCCCATCTAATCTTCACAAAAACGGTATAAAATAGGTTCTACCCATTCACTCAACAAGTATATAATGCACTCATTATGTGTCAAGTGCATAATGGATGCTGGAGCTATGAGAGTCAACCAAAAAAAACAATGTCCTTGCCTTCAAGGAGCTTACAGTCTGGTGAGGAGACACATACTACACAGATGTAAAATTACAGTTGAGTGGGGTACTAAGATGGAGAGGTATCTGGTGCTGAGAACAAGTAACAGGGAAGTTAAGGAAGACTCTAATGTGGAAGTGAAGTTTGAGCTGAGCCCTGAGAAATAAGTTTACCAGTAGCCACAGAGCAGGCAGAGGAAATAGCTGAGCAAAGGTCCTGGGGCCAAAGGTAAGCGCCAAGTTATGAGAATGAAAGACGCGCGGGGGGTGGGGTGGGGGTGGTATTAACTCTATCCCAGGTCTGCGAGATACCTGATGTTCCAGAACCATTGTTTCTAACCATTTCAACTGCTCTGGTACAGACTTAAGCCCAGCCTCAAGAAGCTGAAAATCCACATCTCACTTGAAGAGAAGAAAAAGTTTTAAAGAAATAGGGGCAGTGCATGTGATTTTACCGAAGAAGCCCGCCAGGGAACGAAAGCGACCTTGGGAACTTCGAGGACTGGCAGACAAGAGCTAACCTCCCTAGACTCTCGGAACAAAGCACAGACTTCACACAACGCCGCACCGCTTTGCGAAAAGCGGGAGAGGTGAGGAAATGGAAGTAACGGACAAGAATAACGGAGCTAGAAGCCCACAGGACGCAAGCTTCCGGCCCACCACTGCGGCTGCGCGCGCGCCGTTCCGGAAGCGGAAGGGCACAAGAGGTCAGCGTTGGTTTTCAAGATGGTGGCCCTCAATGTGCTGGTGTCCGGCTGCGGACGGCTGCTCAGAGGGCTCCTGGCAGGCCAGGCCGCGGCCAGCCGGGCCCGGCCTCCAGCTCGCGGGTTCAGGGAAGGTGAGTCCTGGGTACTGGTGACCTCCCAGGGTTGAAGAGGAGAAGCGAAGGTTGTTTCTTTCTGCCCCCGTGCGCCCCTCCCTCCCTTTCCTTCGCGCGGTTCCGAAACGCCGGAGATGCTTGGGCTCCGGGAGTGCTTGCAGTTCCCTTCCAGACCCTGATGCTGTTACTTTGATCTCCCACCCATCGTGATTGTCCTCATGCGTGGGGACGGGGGTGGGGGGATGGAGATCGGAGAGAAAAGCCTACTTAGTTAGCAGGGGCAGAAGAGAAACCTTTCCCAGGGTTCAGGAAAATTTTTGGTTAGGGTCTGCATGTTAATTCTCCGTTCCGTATTAGCCGAATCGCCGCCTCCTTCATTAAAGAATTCCTGCGCCATCGGGGAAGGACATCTGGATAACCTCCCCCGGGCCTCCCTTTCCAGTTTCTCATCTGAAAATGCTGTAATCTCATGGCAGCTTTTTCTACCTGGGCCGCTAGTCTGGGAAGTGGAAGCTAAGATGGAAAGACCATTGAACAGTTGAAACAGAGGCATATGCTGGATGGTGGCTTTGCTTTTCATTAATATTAAGTCTGGAAAAGCAGCCTGATTCTAGTATTGCACCGAGAGCTTACTGAAGGCCAAGTGCTGTACTTCAAGCTGTTAAGGGATTCTGGAGAAGAAAAAATATAACCCTTTTCCTGAGAACTTAGGTTCTAATAAGATGATATGATACACTCCAATAAATGCAAGTTAGGTATTAGGTATTTACATGCGGAAGTACAGGGAGATTAGGTTACCGGCAACAGCAAACCGAATTGGAAGTTTTCATGAAGGGGGTGTGTCTTTAACAGGCTCATAAAAGGATGGAATCTGGCAGAGAGTGAAAAGGTCTTTCAGGACATAGTCTTTGTGCACTGCTGGAAGCAGGAAAGGATGAGTGATGTGCAATAGAAGTGAAATGGTTTTGTGTGTGTGTGAGTGTGTGTTTTTAAGATCTGGTGTAGTATTGACCAGCATATCCTTTAACTGAAGCTGAGAAGAATCCAGAGGAAAATAGTGATCATTTTTGCCAGGGGGACCATAAAAGTCCAAAAAGAAGAGCCTAATGAAGAGAGCATTGGATTTGTCTCAGAAAAGGTCTCTTTTTTTATCTTTCAAACAGCAATTTCAATAGAATGGCAGACAGGGAACCCAGTTTGGGGAAATGAGAGATAGTTCATGAAGAAATTAGGTGTGTTTGAAAAATTTAGCTATGAAGGGAAGATGGAACATTTGCTAGAAAGAACAACAACATCCAGATACTGCCTGGTTAGCATTAGATAAACTAATTCATTGATAAAGAAAGACAACAAAGAGGTGTCTTGGATAAGGTGTTTCATCTGTTCCCATGCTGCAAAATAGGCATATGCCCATAACATTTTTGAGGGCGTCTACCAAGTGTCAAACACTAACGGCTGCAATTTACTTATCCTTTATGAAATCAAAAGTTGAAAACAGTTTTTTGCTATGTCCCCAGAGGATAAGCAAGCGGAAGAGTTTTGATTTTTTACAAAGGAATATTTGAGATTAGAATTTTTCAGTTGGAGAGTTTGTGAAATGCTGGGCTGTATGATGAGATGGGTGTTTGAAGTCTTCCTTGCCATAAATACCTGGTAGCTTCTCTGAGTTACTGTCAGACCTAAAGGCTAAATAATTGAATTGATGTGATCTTACATGAAGGCATTACCATATTCTATATTTTTCTTGAGAACCACCTATCTCCAAAGCCTTTAAATGAAAAAAAAAAAAAAAAACTTAATATTCTATCCATTATGTGTAAGGCTTAAAGAATTACACATAAAGCTAATTTTGACTGGTCCCAGCTGGTATATTTGACACACAAATAATACTGTACACATAGAATTTAAAGTCATGGAGAGGGGGCTTCCCTTCCCTGGTGGCGCAGTGGTTGAGAGTCCGCCTGCCGATGCAGGGGACGCGGGTTCGTGCCCCGGTCCGGGAAGATCCCACATGCCGTGGAGCGGCTGGGCCCGTGAGCCATGGCCGCTGAGCCTGCGCGTCTGGAGCCTGTGCTCCGCAACGGGAGAGGCCACAGCAGTGAGAGGCCCGTGAACCGCAAAAAATAAAAATAAAAAAAATAATCAAGTCATGGAGAGGAAGCTGGGTGTCTTGCTGAAAATATTCAAGCATTCTACTTTTCAGAGTATCAGATAGTACTTCCTTAATTTTAGTCAGAGTTCATGGGCACTCAACACCACTCCTCCTGCCTATAGAATCTCTCTATCCGAAGCAGTGATTCTCAATTGGGGGCAGTTTTGTCCCTCAGGGAACATTTGGCAATGTCCAGAGACATTTTTGGTTGTCACAGCTGGTGTTCATGGCATGTGGTGGGTAGAAGCCAGGGATGCTGCCAAGCATCTTCCAGTGCACAGGATAGCAGCCCTCCACAACAAAGAACCACCTGGCCTGAAATATTGATCCTGCTGCTATTGAGAAAGCCTGGTCTAAAGTTTGACAGAGGGACACACAAAACCAAACAAGGTAATTACAGAAGAAGCAAGACTAAAGGAAGACAAAATGGAAGTTGTGGTTTGCTAAGTGCCTGCTGCAAACACTGTGCTAGGTTTTCCACGTACACTTATTCAGTCTTCTCAACAGTCCTTAAAGGTGAATATTACAGGCATTTTTACAAATGAGGAAATCTGGTCCAGAGGTGTTGGGTAGCTGCCCAATATCACACAGCTAGTAAGTAGTAGAGTTGGAAGAACAGCCAGCACCCTTCCCTCCAGTAACATCACCTTGGTGTTCCATAGCAGGGCTTCCGCGTGGTTCCCTCCCTTCCCTGAAAGCTCTTGTCAGTTAACTTGCTGGAGACCATTTAGTGTTCATGATTGACACTGTCAGACCTAGCAAAGGTTAGACCTTGTTCCTGCCGTGTCACTCTTAGAGCCCTTGTGAAGGAATGCATTTAAAACAAGAAAAGTAAACACATATGACTATCTGAATTAACAGTAATGATCTGTCAGACCCTCAGAGCAGAGTGTGTTGAAATGAGTAAAGGCTGAAGGGAATTTTCTTCATCTTTTCCTAAGGGAGCTTCCTGGAGGACTTAGCATTTCAGACAAGGATATGCCTGGCAGGATGGGCATCCTTATAGGTAAAAGCTTTGAGAGAGGAGTGAGCAAATTGGGGCCTTTAAAGAATTCAAAAGACATAGTCCAGGGACTTCCCTGGTGGCGCAGTGGTTAGGACTGTTCCAAGTGCAGGGGGCCCGGGTTCGATACCTGGCCAGGGAACTAGATCTCACATGCGTGCTGCAACCAAGAGTTCACATGCCGCAACTAAGGAGCTGGCGAGCTGCAACTAAGGAGCCCGCCTGCCGTAACTAAAACCCAGCACAACCAAATAAATAAATAAATTAATTAATTAAAAAAAAAAAAAAAAAGACGTAGTCCAGAGTAACCTCCTAGTGGAAGGAGATTTTTATGTAGCAGTAAGACTCCTCATTTGAAGGATGGGACATTCCCTCAGAGGTCCAAGGGGAAAGGAAGGGGTAGGTGATGAGAGAATCAGAAAACTTTCGTGGCAGAATTAAAGGTGAACAGAAGGGAGCAGAGCTTGAGCAAGGAAGGAGTCTGAGGAGAGTAGTCAGTGGCCATACTTAGCCAACATGCGCTGTACTCCCTGACCCTGCATAAGGTTGTTGGTGCTGCCGTTTAGCCACCTTGCCATTCGGTTGCTCCGTCCCTTCATACTCTACTTGGGACTTGGTTTCCATGGATCCTTTCCAAGAAGAACCTTGGTCTCTGGGCACTTCCTGCAGCAGTGCCCTCCACTCCTCGTCTTTCCGCTCTCCTTACTTCCTCCTTTACTAAACAGCTGGGTCTTTATCCCGCTGCAGTTCACTGTGTCTGCGTTTATGTGGCCATCGGGGTCTTTTTCCATTCATTGCAATCTCACCTTGATGCTGTTTGCTCTAGACTTACAATTCAGTTATCTTGGACTCCATCCTAGGTGAGTATTTACTGAAGTACTCAAAGGATCTCTTTATGAGGCATGGACTTTGTTAGAGTGAGATTCCCTTGCTTGGTATAGTTCTCTTTTCTCCTCTAGGGCAAAGACTGTGTCTCCTAGTAGGCTGGAGCTCTCCACAGTGGGTGGAGCCCGGCTGTACACTCCATGGGTGCTCAGCAGATGTGTTGCCTCCTGTGGCACAGATTATTTGATGTGTATGAGAAGTGCCTATCTTAGAAGATTTTGGCCCTTAATTCTAGTTTAGGAAACTGCTTTGTATCTTTCCTTAGTTTACTTGATACAGCCATATCTCGGAACACAAGAGCAATTCCATCTTTTCCTAAACAAGTTTTCAGTTAGTGACTAACAGTTTTTTATTAGTCCAGCTTTTCTTATCCACCCCCACTTCTCTTGAATGGAGAGGAGGCCAGGAACAAATGGATCTCAGGTTTTGTTTGGTTTTGACATGTTTTTGTATGCATGCTGAAAAGCAATATTATTTTGATTCCTAACTCCTGTTTTCAGAGGCTTGAAATCTCCTAGGGCCTCTTCAGGCTCCGGTGGGCCCTCTGTCCCTGCACTGAGACACCGCCCTGACCAGTCTCTGTCGTGTAAGAGTTCTCCAGTCATTCCTTCTCATTTGACAAATTGTCTCTATTAGATAAGCATCTGCCTATTGTTTTACCCACTGACTTATAGTGAGATGATTCACTGGTTCAGAGTTGCTGTGTGGGGAGCTCATTAACAGTGGAGCTTGCTACGAGCTTTGATCTGTCTTCCAGGGTCCAGTGGGATGACTTCAGGGTTTGGTTCTTTGCCGGGAGTGATGTGTGTTTTGCTAGACTTGTTTACTTGATGGTTAGGACCCAAGTGCCTCCACCTAGAGGGGAAGCACATGTTTGTCCGCTTCATTTCAGGGCACTGTTCTCACGCTGACTTGAGTGGTACTGGAGTGGGTCTCTCCTTTTGTTTCCTATCAGGATTCTTAAAAACTCGCCCCCCACCTGTTGTTGCTCAGATTGGATCACCCTCCGTCCCTCTTCCAACTTGGTTTTTGCAAATTTGCAAAGTTTCCGGGATGCCTGGCAGCCCTGCTGGGCTAGGGCTGCGTCCTCCTGCCTCCCTACTTTTGTAGGCTGACACAGTGCAGTGACCATCTCCCTGCAGCTGTGCTGGCCACCAGACTGAGTACCAGTTTGAGTCTCACCCACATCCCATTTAGGCTGGTCTCTGTTCGAAACAAGTAGATCTGTGCGGTGACACATTTTCTCCTAGGGAGAGAAACCTAGTTTGTCTTTGAATTGATTGGTATACAGTGTTCTCTGGAGAAAGCCTCGGGGCCTTTCTGGCCGTTGTTACTCCTTTGTGTGTGTGGAGTTGAAGTTGAGAGGCTCTCAGGTTGGTTGTTTGAAGTAATGAGTCTTTATGAATGGCCTTGCCCAGAAAACAAACGGGGGACAATTCCAGGCAATCTGTGCCCAGTTTGGTGTCAGTCAGAGAGCTCAGTGATCACAGATGCTGCTGTGGGCCTCCGGGTGGGTTAGAATTGCCTCACTTTTTTTTCTTAGACATTTTCATTCTCTCTTTTTACTGTTTATTTTTTATTGCAAAGGCAGTACATGTTTATTTTAGAAATTTCAGAAAATCACCTCCTCCCATCCCTGAGGGAAAACCAGTATTACCATTTAGGTGCGCAGCTGTAGGGGTCTGTGAGCTTCCTGTAATCCACGTCTAATTGTGTGTACACTTACGGACGTGTTTCCAGGGCAAGGTCCGTAACTTTCATTAGATTCACAAAGTTAACCTTAGGCTCTTTCTAATCTGTACTACTTCTTTCCTTGGCTAGGGCTGAGTAGAACTGATTGTGGTAGCCAAGCTACTGTTAAAATATGGTTTTACTATTTGGGGAGACAGTTTGCAGCCTACTATGTGCACTCATGTTTTCTGTTACAGTAGTTAGCAGTCAGAAGGGCATTATGAGAAGTATTTTGCTCCCTAGCCTTTATGGAGCATCTGCAGTATGCCAGTTCCTATGCTAAAAGCCATGGCTTCTTTCTCTAAAGAAACTGGGAGACCAAGGAGAATCTCCAAGAACTTTCTATGTGATTATATTTGCGGAATGTGGGTTATTAGCTTGGTTCTTCCTTTGGATATTGTTGAAGTTGTCTTTCTGCATCCTGGTTAAGTAAGAGGAAATATGTGCAGCCTGGCTTGCGTGCCTGTGTGCGTGCGACTTAATTGTCTTGCCCTCGGGTTCTCTTCTGACTGCCTCAGCGAAGAGCTGAGGGAGGCCCTCTAGTGTGGAACTGCAGCACTCTGCAGTTCTGCCTGGACCCCATATCTGCAGGCCCCTCATTCCCACCTCTCCCATCACCCCTCTCCGGTGTGGATAACAAAATGCACCCCTGCAGGGAGAGGAGAGGATTTGACTCACACAGCTGCCCTTGTACAGCTTTAACACAAGGCTCTCAGGATGTTTTAGGAGTGAACTGGTCTCATTACTTATCCACCGTGGGACCCCTGGAGCAGTGTTAGTTCAGTGCTGTATCTTAGATTGCAAACTCGTCAAGGTCAGGAATCATATTTGTCTGGTTCTCCTCATGAAAGAACATATGCGATGGGTATTTTTGAATGTCTTTTAGCGGCTTCTGCCCACTTCCCACCCCCCACCTTCAACCCTCAACTCTTAGGCCATTGTTGCTAGCCACAGTAGGGCAAGGTCTTGCCAAGTACCTTGGATGGAACCAAGATGAATCTAAGCTTAGAAATGCAGAAACAGTGTGGAGACCCTTAATCCCAGACAGATGATATGACGTGGGCATCGGGGCTTGCCCCCACCCAGCCTCCAGGGCACAGAGCCTTGGCACTGGGAGGTGAACCCTGCACACTTCCTTTTCCAGGTCAGGGCTGTGGGAGAGTGCAGAGAGAGGGCTCCGTTTTTCTGCATGTGTAGAGTTTGAGCTGTTACTTGAAACTCCCTGTTCCTTATTAAATGGCTGACCTAGTTTTTCCCTTTTATCTCTGTAGTGGTGGAGATCCAAGCAGGGAAGACAACTATAGTAAGTATCGTCGCGTTGGCCACTTCTAACATCTTTAATGCTTGGAGCTGCCTGGCTGCTCCTCTGAGGGAGGGTGGGAGGCCCCAACTGGACTCCTGGCTTCAGGATCTGCTCCCTCTGTGACCATAAATCCCACAGTCTACTATTTTCAACCTGTGTGTGAGAGTGTGGTTAATCAGGAACAGTTGCTGTGCCTGGACTAAGGCATCTGTTACTTGATTAAAGTGGCCCTTTGTATGACAAGAGCTCATAGGTATTTGCTGATATGTTCTTTGGCGGGTGATAAGTCAGTTTTCCAAAGGGGAAAACTAAGGTAATGACAAGACTAGAGAGAGTAGACCCCGGGCGAGGAGCCTGGATCTTTCCTTTCTGCCTAGAATGACTAAGCTACTACTCCTTCAGTGATGTAGTTAGAAGGTGACGCTCTCTGGGCCCTGGGCTCATAGCTGGCACCCTGTCTTCTCTGTTGGTGAGAAAGCTAGCACAGTTCTTCACCCACCTACTCCCCCCCTCCCTCACTGGGCCCATCTCACCTCCCTTCCTCTGGGAGTCATGGGGCCTAGATTATCCTATAATCCCTAAAAGACAACGTTGTTTTCACATGGCCTTCCACGCCTCCAAGAAATCCTCAACCACTCCACCGAGTTCCCAGAAGCTTCTGTAGCTTCCATGTCAACCAGGGATTTAACCCTTTGGCAGCCAGTCAAGATCAGTCCTCCCTAAGGCCTTCTTATCCCCAGGACAAGCCTTAGGGTTCCCTCTTTGGGTCTTCCCCAGAACACTCCCTCAGCCTTTTCACTGCTTAGCCTCACAACAGTTCTTTCTAGGGGGATCCCATTCCCTTAGGGCACCTTTTTTGGTTCCCTTATCTAAAGCCAAAACAAGTATTCACCCTTTAAACTCCATGCTGGTGGAGAGAAGCACATCTGGCTTTTGAGTGTGAAGAGTGTTTTTCCTGTGGGGCGTGAATTTGCTGTTTGTGGAATGAACACAGAAGTATGTGGCCCCATGAGAGCCCCTGGGGGAGGTAACCCAGCCATGCCTGGAGAGGCGCTGCCATGGCTGACTTTGGGTATTACTCTCCAGGGTCTCACTTTCTTCATCAGTAAAATAAGATCATGATTCCGCCCTCACTAGGTTGTGGGGTTAAATGAGATGATACATGTGGACCATTATTAGCACAGAACCAGGCCTATAGTGGGGAGTCAATAAGTGTTAGCTCTCCCCCACCAGGCCCACCTTGACCCCCTCCCAAGTCCTTCCATATACTTGCACATTTTCCCTAGCGCACCTCTCCCTTTCTGGCATAGCTGTGGTGGCCTTGGCAGAAGGGTAGTAACAGCACCCTGCATGGCCAAGCCTTGCTTCTGGCCCCCTTTGCCTTCTGCCAGTTCTTCCCTGGGAGACAGTGTTGCTTCCCTCCCAGAGACTCTCAGACCTGTCCCAACATCACGCAATCTGTGGCCTCAATCAGCAAGGCTTTCTAAACTCCCCTTCTTGCAATTGGAGCTGATGCCCAGATCATTGGTTTATTGAGCTTAGTAATTCCAAGGCTGTGTCACAGGATACAGCAGCCATGGAGGAGGTCACTTCACACGTGGCCTCAGCACGGTTTGAAAGGTGTCATCCAGAGTGACAAGAGGAGGAGGGCAGGGGAATGTATCCTCTCCTCTGTGTTTTTAGAGAGAGGGGGGAGGAGGAGAGCGCACACAGTTGTCTGCTTGTATAGGCCTAGACCAGCCTTCTCAGCCTGGCACTGCTGGCGTTTTAGACTGGCTGGTTCTGTGTTGTGAGTGGGGGCTGTCCTGTGCATGTAGTGTGGTTAGCACCTTCCCTGCTAGAGGCCAGTAGCACTCCATCCCCCCGTGGGGATGATCAGAAATGTCTCAGACGTTGTCCAGTGTCCCCTGGATCCTGTTTTTAGGCAACCCTGCCTGGTTGAGAACCACTGGCATAAACTTACCTCTGTCAGATAAAACTGGAAACTGCAGTTTCCTCTGAGAAGGACATGCAGGGTGGGAGGGAGACTTCCTTTGTACTCCACATCCCTGCACAGTTTGAAACTTTTTACCATGTGCATTTATTACTTTTTCCCAAAGGAGAGAGAGGGAGGCATAATGTTCTGGAGTTTTTGTCTTTTTGAGGAAGGAAAAGTAGCATTCAGCTGATACAGCAAACCCCTCCCTCTTGCCACCAGCATTAAGTTCAGTTTCTACTACCCTTGCAGACCATCAAACCCATCTCTGTGGCCACCCCAAGGTCCATTATCCAGCAGCTATGGAATCAGCACCACAATTCTGGCGGAGAGACCCGTTAGCTACTCGCGTGAGGCCCCCAGAGATGAAGTCTCACCAGCCCTCCTACCACTCGGGGGGTTGTTTGAGGATGAGAGGCTCTGCACAGCCCTCTCCCTCACAGGCTCTCTTTCTCTGCCTCCTAGATTGAAGGCCGAATCACAGGGACTCCCAAGGAAAGTCCAAATCCCCCCAACCCCTCCGGCCAGTGCCCCATCTGCCGCTGGAACCTGAAACACAAGTATAACTACGAGGTGAGTCTGGGCACAGACACACATGTCTGCGCATCTTGGAGCTCGTGTTCCCCGTGGGCTTAAGCAGCATCTCAATGAACCACCAAGACAGAAGCATTTTGTCCAGTTTTAAAAATGCTCAGGCTCCACCTCCAGATGATTCTGTTGGCCTGGGGTGGAGCTCAGCCATCATTATTTTTTAAAGCTCCCCAGGTGATTCTAATGTGCAGCGAGGGTGGAGAGTCACTGACTTAGTTCATGGTCTGGTTGTGGTTGATTCAGACCACCAGGGCCCTGGAGCCCCGTCTCATAGGGCTATGTTCCCAGGGGAGTGGAATCAGAATCTGAGCTTGGCTTTCCTCCTTTTATAATGAGGGCATCTCTGGAGAGTCCTTACTGTGATCTGGGGATACATCATTCTCTTTCCATATTGGAGCTACAAAGACCCCTGTTTGCTGTAGGTCTTCTAGAGCTGTTGTTTCACAGAGAGATGACAAGAGTGAACAACAATAGGTGAGTTGCACGGGGTGCTGCTCTGTGTGTAAGCACCTACGGGGCATAATTCACTTAGTTTTCACAATATCCCTGTGACATAGGTACTATTTTCATCCTTGTTTTACAGATGAGGAAATTCGAGGCGTGAACTTGTTAATGAACAAGTGCCTCAGATCACCCAGCTAGTAAGTATCAGAGCTGGGACGCACACTCTGGGGCTACAAAACCCAGGCAGAGGCTACGATCCCAGCTAGTACTCTATATCGTGTCTAGAGGTGGGGCGGGCCTGCGGGAAAGGACGCAGCCCTGGAGAAATCCATACTTGTCCTTCAACGTTCTATTGGTGACATTAAGCAACCCTGTTTTTAGGTTTCAGGTGATTCGGACTCTGGGCCAGTTTGACCTGCAGGTTGTCCCTATGCCCCTCTGTGGAATGGGATGACTAAGGGCAGAGATCCCGGTCAGGTGGTCAGAGCAGGAGAGGCCACATGTCCACGGGATCTGAACAGAATGACCCAACTAATCTCCTGGGCTGGGAGCCTTGGCTTCAGGCCACCCCGGGGTGGGGGTGGGGGTATTCTTTTGACCTGTCCCGGCCCTTCCGCTGATGGCCACCTGAAGTAACAGGGAACTTGCAGGCCACGGGGCAGTGCTCTCAGCTTCTTGTGACATGGAAGTTAGTGGGGTCCTGGCCATACTTAGAATCCCAGCTGTGGATAGAGAGGTGAACCCCACACCTGCCTGATCACCATGGGGCACTCTTCCTATGAGCCATTTCCAGGAAATGGACTTGGCTCTGTTTATCAAGCAGAAGAAATCCAGTCCCCTCCAAGGTAAAGGCTGAAGAAGTTGTTTTTCTTTTACCCCTTTCCGCTCAGGGCACCACCACTTTGAGCTGCACAGAGCTGTCAGCTTTCTTGGCAGCCTGCAGTGGGGGCACTGGGGCTGTGAGACCAGTGTATTATCCCTGGATAATCCAATCCAAGTTCTTTTCATCAGATTCTGGAGATTACGGGGGTGGCAATTGGGGGCCTGGGTCCCCCGGGAGCTGTCCAGTGATTAAAACAAACCTGCCGTTATACGGCGAGGCACCTGCCAGGGCAGCGAGTCAGTTTGAGGACCAGGACCATGGAGACAGGCATGCCAGGCCCCTCCGAGTCGGGTGGGCGACTTTTCCTTAACCCTCTCAGCCATCCTGTGAGAGTTGGGAGGGGACGTGGTCTTTCTTGATTCTGATTCTTAATTGTTGACTCTCTCCTTGACTCATCCAAAGCAGTCTGATGGTTCAAAGGAAGCCCAAGAATCCATTTACATCTGGTCACAGGGGGCTTAGAAGATGTGGGATTTAACCTCGCAACCTGGCCCCATCCTCAGCTTGTTGCTGCCTGGGGCTTCAGAGGGCACGGCACAAGGCTGAGGGGCTCTGTGGGTCTTCTGGGCTGTGGCATGTAGACTCTGGGGGCGGAAATGGTACAGGTTTTCCCTGTTGTGCAGAAGTACATAACATACCCCCTACCTCACCCAAGGAGGAGAACACACCTTTCATCACCAGGAAAGATACCGTGGGTGCATGAAAGCTTGTTAACCTTCTTGAAGAGTTCCTGTTCTCTAACCTAGTCTATCGGAAGACTTATCTCATGGAGGAGCTGAGGACTCCTGGGGTTGGTAATGGGGTCGGGAAATCTCGCTAAGTTGGGATTGAACCTTTGTTAGGGTGGAGGTAGCAGGCCTGCGTGCAGAGCTCTGTGGGGAGGGAGTGGCCTCAGGTCTGTTCCGGGGGAGCCTCAGCCTCTTGCAGTGCCAGGGTACAGCAGCCTCCCCTGGAGGCCACTCGGCCCTGGCTCCCCAGCAGCAAGTGCCCGTCCAGAGGACCCTCATCTCCTCTGTTTTCCATTTCCACTAGGATGTTCTGCTGCTCAGTCAGTTCATCCGGCCACACGGGGGCATGCTGCCCCGAAGGGTCACAGGCCTGTGCCAGGAAGAGCACCGCAAGATTGAGGAGTGTGTGAAGATGGCCCACCGAGCAGGTAGAAAGCACCTTGGGCTAAGAGGGGCAGAAGAAGGCTGTGGGCACCATTTCCACCCTCCAGCTGCCCCGTGTTCCAGCCCCTCCTGAAAGGGCAATGGGTATCCAGAGGCTTCATTATACTCACCCCCTAGTGCCAACCTCCTACCCCCTTGGGCTTTCCCTCCAGCCCCCAAGAGCTGCACAGGGAGCTGCAGAGACCATCCCCTTAAATGCTTTTCTCTCCACTCAGGTCTGCTCCCAAATCACAGGCCTAAGCTTCCCGAAGGATTTGTTCCAAAGAGCAAACCCCGACTCAACAGGTAAGCAAACCTGGGCTGGGGAGGCTCTCTCCTGGAGCTCGTCCCACAGTTCAGGAAAGCTGGAGCATTCTGTCCCTTCCAGCCTAAGCACCCACCCCATCAGTCCGACCACTGTGCACGCCTCTGTTACCCTCCCCTGCCGGCCTCAGCCTCTTTCCTTGTCCCTCCCCAGTAGGGCACTTAGCACAGGGGTAAGAAGGGTAAGAAGGTCGTTCTTCTTGTGCTAATGTGCTTATCTTCTGTTTATGACATCATACTGGGTTGCTATGGGAATGTCAGAGCACTTCTGCAAACTTTCAGTAATAGCACTGGGGTTATTAAAGGGCAAAATGAGGCCTTAGAAATAGAAATGGGAAGGCTCTCCGGGTCAGGGCCACTGTACATAGCTGCGCAAATCGTACACTGCAAAACTTTAAGGCAGCATCCAGGTAGACTAGATAGAGTTGTGCAGTTAACAACCTGCACAGCTGCACATGGCATCCCATGAGGTCCTGAGGTTTTATAGAGGAGGAGAGCAAGTCCCCTAGGTCCTAGAATCAGTCAGTCTGCCTTTCAGGTGGCCCCCTCTGGTGTAGATATAGATTCCTGTCTAACACTTAAACAGCTGTCTCTGACATTACCACACCCACATACTCCTAGAACTATAATACCCCCTTGTTGAGAGTAGATCCAGGTCTGTAAAATCGATGTTGGTATTTCTTCTTGTTCTCCCGTATCGTATCAATAGACCCCTTGCCTTCAGCCTGTCCCGCTGCCACTGGAACTGCACTCTGTGGTTAAAGCAAAGCAAGATACCCCACCCCCAGCAAATCTCCTAGGCTGATCCCCAACAGAACCCAGGCATGGAGGATGAGAGGCCAGGCAGATACTAGCCATGGATTGCTGGGCTGGGGGAGCAGGGCCAGAGCTGGGTCTTCACTGACGCCTCGCCAACACCCTGGCCCCTTGCCCATCTCCACCTGCACCTCCCACACTGCTAGCTGGGCCATGTGCCAGCAGCCCCGGAGGAACGGGACATATTAACCTCTTCCTGTCTTTCCCAAATGTGCTGTGGACCTTTCGGGGGTGGAGCCCACCCCTACTCTGACTTGTTAAGAGACAGCAGCAGGCCTAAGGACACAATCCATCCTTCCCTCAGGCCTTTGAAGCAAAGCCAGGCTCCCTCCCATATATCCGGTGTCCTTTAACGTGACACAGGATTGATGATGCGTGGGGGCTCTTGGGTTGCAAAGGCCACCCTGGGGAGGAGAGGGAGTCCTGGCTACATGGGAGGCTGATTCCTTACAAGGGACTTTATGATTCCATCCAGAGGTCCTTGAGCTGCCATGCACCGGCCCAGGCTGTGCGGGGCCCCAGGGAGCCATGCGTCCTCCTTCCCCGCTCCTTCAGGAGAGGTAGGAGGAAGGAACCTTGGTTCTTCTTAGAGCTGGAGTGTTCCCAGAGAACCGTTGGAGGCCCTCAGCCCCCTCCCCTGCCAGCTGGCTGCTCCTTGTGGCACAAGCATCAGGCCCAGGGCCAGCTGAATGCCAGCTTCCCTGGGGTCTCCAGGGTGGGAGGGGCAGGGGGCCTTTAGGGCAGCAACTATGGAGAGCCTGGTGAGCCTCGGGATCTGGGGTCTTCAAACCCAAGGAGCACCCCTTTGGGGGAGGCTGCTCCCACACCCCACCTCTTCACCCACCCTTCTGAAGCCTGGGAAATGCCAGCACAGGGGCCTGCCAGGTCCCAGCACCACCATAGGCATCCCTGGGCCCAGCCCACTGCACAGAGGCCCCCCCCTGCTGGGGCACTGACAGCCACAGTGGACATGGGGAAGCCCTCTCCTGCCGGCCTACCTCGCACGTGGCATGGGGCCAATACCACCCACAGCTTTTACTTCCTCACAAAGCTCAGAGCAGAAGACATAGGTCCAGGGGAGCTCAGTTGAAATGTACAAATCAGCAGTCATTTTTTCACTCTTAGCTAAAAATTTTCAGCCATGGTTATTAATTTTTTAAATTAAAACCTCTCATTTGAGGGTCTCTAGAGGCGGCTGGGTTGAGCCCTAACCTAGTGTGGAAGCAGGGGAGGATCCTGGCCTTTGCCATGGCTGAGCTTTCAGGACGAAGGGTGGGCCTCTCTGGACGGGATCCAAGTTTCATTCTGGACGGAGTAAACCCCAGTCCCAGCCGGCATGAGCCACTTTTCCGGGAACTATCAGGGCCCTGCTGCCATCCCCAAAGGAGGCAAAAGGACTATGGGTGGCAGCCATCTTTCCCCACCCCCACCCCCTCCTACTTACAAGAACCTTCCTGGCCCCCATCATGGGTTGGGTGAGGGGCAGGGATCCTCTACGAGTTATGGCTGCCTAGGCTTGTTCCCTGAAGGCTGGGGTGGCAGAGTGAGCCAAGTGGGGGAGAGGGAAGGATTCCTCCAGGCCCTTACATCAGCCTCTCCTCTCCCCGTGACTGGGCCACAGAGGGACGATCTGCTCTCTGAGCAGCCTCTTCCTCCACCTCCTCCCCCAGCAAATGCACACAAACACTGACGACTCATAAAGATCCAGGAAGCGTGTGGCCTTGTGCTGCCTGACCCTGGCCACACACACCTGCGGCAACAGGAGCCCAGCCCATCTGTTTACAGCATACTCAGCAGTTGGTCCCAGGAAAAGCCCTTCTCCTTAAGAAAGGAAAACTGGTGAAAGGGTTTGGTTGGCCAAGCGTGGCTTGGGCCTGAGGAGGCCATGCCCGCGGTCCCACAGCCGCCTCTTGTCCTCGCTCCACAGGTACCTCACCCGCTGGTCTCCCCGCTCCGTCAAGCCCATCTACAACAAAGGCCACCGCTGGAACAAGGTGCGCATGGCCGTGGGGTCCCCCCTCCTGAAGGACAATGTCTCCTACGCGAGCAGGCCTTTGGTGCTGTATCACTGACTGAGATCAGGGCCTCCCGAGAGCCGGCCCTGAGCTCATCCTGCACTCCTGCCCCATCCCACCAGGGTGGCCTGGCTCCTCCAACGTGGATGGCACAAGGGCTAGCAGGTCCAACACCAGTGCCCTGGGCCTGCTCTGCAACAGAGCTGGGCGCTGGGTGCAGGTGGGGCAGTAGAGTCCCCAGGCAGCTGCTGTGGTCTCGTGACTGGCCTGGGCTCATTGCTGGTGGACAGGAGCTTTGCCCACAGGAATGTTATAAACCAGCTTGTACTCACCCACTGGGTGTGCGCCCACTGCTTGGGAAGTGCGGGGGACTCGGCCCGTTTCCGGCCAGTCACTGATCTCTTGTGATGGGCCATGTGAATGCAACAGGGGAGTTCACGGGCCAAACAGGTTCCCTTCCTCTCTATTGACAGCTGTTAGCTTTTTGGCCAGGGGGGCTGCAAGTAGGAGGTAAGTTAGGCTGCCCGGCCCATGTGCAGCTCTCATCTGAGTCCAAGAAGCTGCCCTCCTCAGAGGGCTCCTGGCTGTCACCTCCCCCCGCCATTTCCTCCCACCATTCTCTCTCGTTAGCACATTCCAACCCTCCGCCACTTGCTCTATTTAAGCTGGGCCTCTCCTCAGCCTGGACACCAGATGGAGGTGGAGATGAGGGGAAGCAGCAGCACAGAACAAACAGACCAAATTCACTGGACTTTATGAAAATACTGTTTAGACTCTCCAGACTCCCCAGGCGGCCCTCCTACAGCATGAACGGCAGGTCGATGTTCTTCTCGCCAGTGCCCACGTAGATGTAGCCATAGTTCTTGGTGCGAGGAGCGTGGTAGAAGGTGAGACCTGGCCAGAGCAGGCTGCGCAGCACCACCAGGGTGTTGCCTCTCTCCATCTGGATGCTCCAGGACCCTGAGGAGGAGCAGGAGGCAAGGCCTGGGCACTGTGGAGGCAGAGCCCTGCCGGGTATGCAGAGGCCCCAGGCTCCGGGCAGCCAGGCCCGAGCATTAAGTTCCAGTGGGAAAAGGGAAGACAGTTTAATTATCCCGGCACTTTACTCCTTCTGATTGCCTTTGAGCCGTTTCACTGCTCATTAAAACCACTTCCAGAGGGAGGGCAAAGGAAATGAAAAGAGGTAAAACTCAAAGCAGTCCCGTTTTGTTCCTGTCAGCAAGTCTAGTGAAAGGTTGCTTGGGGGAGGAAGCTGAATCCACAGTGCACAGGCAGAGGGGAGCTGGGGCTGGGCTAGGGGAGGCTCCAGGCTCCCTCTCACCCTGCGCTAGGGGTGCTCACTGGTGGCCTTCAGTCCTGGTGCGCTTCACCGCTGTTTGCCATTTGCTCTCTCTTCCCCAGGCCAGAAGCCTCTGCTCTGAGATGGATGAGACCTGACCAGGCTCACATAGAAGTGGGGCCATTTCAGGGCTCCCAGCTCAGTAGCCCTTTCTGGCAGCCGGCAGACTGGGAGCCATCCTTGGCGGGAGGGTACTTGAGCTGCAACTAATAAGCCTTTGTCTGTCCTGGGTTCTGCCCTGGTTTTTGCTCCTCAGACGGGAGCAGCCCAGCCTAGGGCTGAGCTGTGCAGCCGTGAGGACTTGGCGGGAAGGGCCTGATCCAGCTCCAGAACCGAGGGAGGGAGCCGTTGTGTGGGAGGAAGGAGCCTGGGAAAATCGCCTCTGGATGCAGATCTGGAACTTCTATTCCCCTGCGCAAGGCCTCTCCCGGCCCAGCCGCAGCTCTGCTCCAGGCCCTGCCAGAAAGGCAAATGCTTTGAAGGTTTTGGTGCTGGACCAGCCGGTGATGCGCTGAGAACTGCGCCTAGGCCTTCATCAGCTGCCAGGTCAGCCCGGCTGCCTAGCTTCCACTGCCCCTCTGCCCCTAGGCCTCCTCCAGCCACAGCCCACCATGGTCACTCCACACCCAACAGCCTCGGAGCTCAGGTCCCACTCTCCCACCCCGAATCCAAGAGACCTGACCACCAGGCACCCCTGGCTCTGATGGCAGCTCAGCCCTACTCAGGGTGCCAGCACCTGCCCAGGTCAAAGCCAGAGCTTTTGGGGTGGGGGGGTGTAGGTCAGCTGGCCTTGGGCTGCTTAGGGAGAGGCCACCTGAAGGCCACCTCAGCACTGTGCAGTGGCCTGCACCAAGTGCCACCACCCATGCATGAGATGATGAAGCAGAAGGCACAGTGTGGGCTTGACCCCGCTCCCCCAGGCTCACTCAGTGCCGGCCAGACAGCATTAAGAAGAAAGAAGAGGGCCTCCCTGGTGGCGCAGTGGTTGAGAGTCCGCCTGCCAATGCAGGGGATACGGGTTCGTGCCCCGGTCTGGGAGGATCCCATATGCCGCGGAGCGGCTGGGCCCGTGAGCCATGGCCGCTGAGCCTGTGCGTCCGGAGCCTGTGCTCCGCAACGGGAGAGGCCACAACAGTGAGAGGCCCGCGTACAGCAAAAAAAAAAAAAAAAAAAAAAAAAAAGAAGAAAGAAGGGTGTTCCTGGGTTCCCAGAGCTCTGGGTGGGGCACTGCCTAGGTTGGGAATGGGGGCACTATCTTTCCTGGTCAGAGAAGTGGAGAGGCTCGCAGCTTTCCTCTGCATATCTCCACCTCATAGACGTGCCCGCAGAGTTCTAGAGGCCTTAAAGGCCTGTTGCTTTCCCAGTCACTCATTTCAGAAAACAGATGGCCTAGGGGTAACTGGAGAGGGGGTGTGACAGAACAGTGTTCCCAGTGCACTGCATTCAGCGTCTGGCCAGAAGCACAGGCCCCCCCAGAAGACAGCCCCTGTTAGCACCCCCTGCCAGTTCCCAGAGCATCGTCTGGGGTGTCCCTCCCCGCCCTTGGAGCCCACGGCCACACAGCCCCCTTGAACTGAAAAAGGTCAGGCTCTGCCCACCTGGGGAGGGCAGCTTGCAGCCAGATGCTGCCCTGGAGAAAGAACTGGAATCCTGGAGTCCCCCAGCCCAGACCACTGTCAGCAGTTCCCTGTTGCTGGCACCTTGGCACACCCTGGGCAAGGGCTGGGTCCTGGCCTCCCCTGGCACCAGACTGCCCACCTAGGGTTTGGCCACTGGGGGGCCCAGGCTCATCAGCAGGGGCTCTCCCCACTCCACCCAAGAGCAAAGAGAAACTGACAGGGATGCTAGAGAAATACAGTGCTGCCTCCAGGGTGGGGGCCGGTGCTGAGCAGGCCCAGGGTGCTGGCCTAGTACAGGAGCGGCATGTGAAGTGGCCGGCCAGCCAATGACACTACCTCCTCCCTCCCTTGCATTCCTGTCACACTCAATTCCTTGTCCCTGGCGCAGCTTGTCGCCCAGGAAACACACACTCTCAACGTGCCAGGAGTCACATAGCGTCTACCTGGGAAGCCAGGCGCTTGCTGTCACCTTCACCCACTTTTCTCACTGCAACTGCTGGAAAGGCTGGGCCCAGCCAGCCACCACCTGTGGGACTCTGGGGAAAGCAGCCTCATGCAGCCCTGGTGTTTCCGTTCACAGCCCCTGGTCTCTCCCAAGTCTCCCCAGACCTCCCGTCCGGTCCCCTGGCAACCACTCTTCTCCACAAGCGCCCTTCTTCGAGGGTGTGGTGGGAGGGATATAAGCTGGTAGATCAGGAATGGGCCTTCCTGCATCAGCAGGAAGTTCCAGGGCCTTACCCGCCTTGCCAATGTGGAAACCTCAGGCTGGGGTAGGCTCATCATAGTTATATTCTCCTGCCCGCCAGGAAGGAAGGCAGCAAAGCTCTGAGATTAAGTTTGAGGAGTAGAGTGGACCAGGCAGGGGTTCAGGGCTGTCCAGGGGCAGCAGACGGCTTAAGCCGGTCCTCAGACCAGCACCACACACCTCGTCACACACACACAAATGGCCATGGGCACCTTCTCAGAGCAGCCACTCCCACCACACCAGGGCCACAGCGCATGGGAAGGGGGTGGGGGCGGGGTGGGGAACCAGGCGGAAGAGTTCCCAGTCTTACTGATGAGCAAGGCCAGGCCCCCCGGTCCAGAAGACTGAGCACCTGTCACCCAGGCTTCCACAGGGCTGGAAGGGAGGTGCCACCTGCACACCCCCCAAGAGAAGGCTGATCCCGGACACCATGCTCCCCAGCCCTCTTCGATGCTGTCCCCCTGCTCCCCCGCTGCTTTCCAGGGAAGCAGGCCCCTTGCTGCCCTCTGCTGCCTGAACTGGGCATTGTGCTGGAGCCACAGCGGCCCTGTGCTGAGCAGTTCCTGAGATCTGTCAGCTCCGGCCCAGAGTGGAGCAAGGTGAGGTGCTCTGGCCTCTACCCAGCTCGCTCTGCTTCCCAGGACACCTATGACTTCGCTTGTGAGGCACCTTCTATTTTACTTTTCTGTTTCATTTGATCTTCCCAAACCTCTGTGAGGCAAAGATGGTGTCTTATTCCCAGCGGTGTCTCTGGTGCCTGGTACATAGTAGCTGCTCAGTGGCTATTATTTGCTGATAGACTAGAAGATTAAGGAGCATTGAATGGCAAGAGTACTGCCTAGAAATCTGGCATCCTGACCTGGTACTTCATGTGTCACCTGGCGAGAGCCCAAGCTCAGAGAACTCTTAGCTGTTGCCCTGTATCCACCAGGAGGATGGTTCTGCTCCCAAAGCCCTACTCCCGCAAAAGTCCGCAGACCCCAAGGCACAGTTAGGAGGGCATTAGTGGCCCCGGGCAGGGCCAATCTGAGCCATACCTGCTCACAGATGACATGAAGTTCCCCTGAACAATTGCCTCAGACCCTCAGAAAGGAAACTGATCCTACCTGGGCAGAAAACGGCTCCCAAACTCCACCCCTCCAGCCAGTGCTGGTGTCCCAGGGAACTCTTGGGATTTTGGCCTCACTTAGCAGCGCAGCCATTCTGGCTGCTGTCTGCCTGATGGGGCAGCCTCCCAGCCGCTCCTTTTGCTCTTTCACCGGCAGATAAGGAAGGGAGTCTGGGAGCAAAGTCAGAGTGTCTGCTCTCCCCCGACCATCCACACGTTTACCCCCACACCGTGGCCCCCATCAAGACATCATGAGAAAAAGCTGGGCCCGACTTCCTGGAGGCTTTCTGGTGTTGGCTCTGGGAGGAAGGGAGCTGGAGGCCCAGAAGCTATGGAGTTCCCAAGGTCAGGCCAGGAGCATCCCTCCCCTCAGGCCCACACACACAGGAGATGTCAGGAGCCCTCAGCCCCTAAGGCTCCAGGACTACGGCAAAGTGCGGGGGTGGACTGGGATGTTGAATCACTGGTTGACGCTTCAGCCCTAAGGCCCACCATTAGGGCATGAAGTCTAGGCTCAAGCGGGAGGAGGCGCTCTTGTGTTAGCCCCCCCAGTCACCCAGCGCTGTGGAGGGAGTGCCTCATCCGCTGGCCCTGGAGCATCCTGCAGCAGGTGAGAAGGCTGAGAAGTCAGCACCGGACAGAGCTTTCCAGCCACACAGTGAATCAGGGAGGAGGGGCTGCTGCCCCCCGGTTAGGGGCTCTAAGAGGACTTTTCTCCATCCACCATTCAGCCCGTGGCGCCAGGTCCCACCACCACAGTGTTCCTGGCTCCCTTTATCAACCAGGGATATGCAGCCCCTTCCGGCCTTAACAGGCGGGGAGCAAAGAATTGGAGGAGGTAATGGGAGTCTGGGAAGTATGGTGGTTGAGAAATGCCCATCCCCAGTAAACCTTCATCTCCCCCAGAGGTCCAGGACCCCCTTTTCTATGCTCAAGGAGGGTTCACTCTGGAGCCCCCATGTGGTGGAGGCCAGAGTAGCCACTCTTTGCCGGCAGTCTTTACCCACCTGGGACCCAAGGCCCAGCCCCTGGGGCACTGCAGTAGCCCTGAAACAGCCTCCAGATCCCTGGCTTGCCCCTTGCCATCCATCCATGCACCACTGCCTTGTTATCACAGACCTGCTTACAAGCCACCAGCAGCTCCTACTGCCTTGGTCTACCCCTTGGCCTTCTAGGCTCTTCTAGGCCTGCCCGACCCACCTCTAAGGCCTTTTTGCTACCGACAACAAGGTCAGTAATAATTATTAATTTTTACTTGAGTCCTTACTCAATGTGTTAAGCACTATTATAAATGTTTTGTATATGTGTTAACTCATTTAATTCTCATAACAACCCAATGAGGTAGGAAGTATTATTCCCCTTTTACAAATTGAGGCACAAGGAAATTGAGGGACTTGCCTGAGGTCACCCAGCTAGTATGCGGCAGATTCAGGATTCCAACGCAGGCTTTCTGGTTCCAGAGCCCTCTCCTTTAACGACTACTGCCGTCCCACCCCTACCCTGAGTTCCAGCCTGACTGGCTTGCTCATTGCTCCTCAGAAGCATTTCCCCTTAGTGGTGGGGGTGACTATTGTCCTGCCATTCCCAATGTCCACTTAAAATGAAACACCATCTACTTGACACCACAGTTAAGGCCAGAGCCTTGGAGTCTAACGCTCTAACACTTAACTATGTCCTTGGGTTTAGCTCTCTGAGCCTCTGTTTCTTCATCTATAAAATGGGGATAATAGTATCTACCTCATAGGTCAGCTGTGAAGATTAAAATGAGATAAGGCATGGGAAGGACAGTACAATGTCTGGCACACGATAAGCAGTGTCATTGCTTTTATGAGTAGTTACTAGTATCATTATCTTTGCCATCATCAACAACGGATCCCTCCATTTCTCAAAACACCAAGCATGGGGAGGGAAAGAAGCAGGGGTGCTGAGTCAGTGCCTTGGGTCTGGCCCCTGAATGCCCAGAGCCTGGCACCTGTCCTGGGATGCAGCATCCAAGCAAGAACATCTTCCAAGGACTGGTGGACCCCAGGAAGGAAATGGGGTCTCTGCGACTCCACCAACTGCTGGCTATGTGCCTGGGCCAGGTGGGACCTGAAGTACAATAAGGCCTCTGGAGACCTCCCTGGTGGCACGGTGGTTAAGAATCCACCTACCAATGCAGGGGACAAGGGTGCGATCCCTGGTCTGAGAAGATCCCACATGCCATGGAGAACTAGTGCACCACAACTACTGAGCCTGCGCTCTAGAGCCCATGAGCCACAACTACTGAGCCCACGTGCCACAACTACTGAAGCCCGTGCACCTAGAGCCTGTGCTCCGCAGCAAGAGAAGCCACCGCAATGAGAAGCCCACGCACCGCAATAGAGTAGCCCCCGCTCGCTGCAACTAGAGAAAGACCACGTGCAGCAATGAAGACCCAACACAGCCAAATAAATAAATATTTAAAATTTTAAAAAGGCCTCTGAAGTTGTATGTTTTATGATTAAAAAGTACAACCACATAACAGGAGGCAAATGTATAGAACTCATTTCCTTAGCAGATGGCCTTAGCAGGTCGGTCAGCACCCACTCACTGAGCACCAGCTGTGTGCCAAGCACTGGATCTAACCCTGAAACTAACCATTGCGATGTATGTATGGCTAGTATTTTCAGGGGTGTTTTCAGAGATGTTTTGGGTGGGGGGAGATTCCCAATTTGCCTCCATTCAAGATTGGTATGAAAGTCAAAAGAAGCACTGAGAGACTTCCTGTCTGTGGAAGCACATGGAAGACAATCCTTTCGTCTGCAAACACTTACCAGCTGTTTACTAGGAGCTGAGCCCTGTATTGGGCCCTGGGGAAGCCCCATCCTCAAGGCCCCACGGTGAACCCCCAGTTCCCACCCAGGCCCTAGGTCCCACTCTTAGAGGAGAATGGCAGGTGGCACGGCCCACTGCTCTGACCTGGGGCAAATCCAATGTCCTCCAAATAACAGGCTGTTACCTTTGGGGAAGTCATGCTCCAAGGAGTCCATGAAGTCCAGGGAGGGGTCCAGGTCAGCCTTCTCAAGCAAGGTCTTGTTCTTCAGCTCAACAGGCTCCCTGAAGTGGAAGTAGGAACTGAGCTTCTTGGCTTCAGACGAGGACAGTCCTACAAAAGGGGCAGCAGGTAGGAAGTGAAGGTCATCCCCAAGCCCCACAGCCCCCTTCCTCTATGATTGGGGACCACATGGAGGGGGTTACAGAGGACTCAGTCAGCTACTGACGGGGGACTGAAGAGCAAAAAGGGAGCAGTGTTCTCTAAGCCCGAACTTGGCTCAGATCCTGCAATGAGGACAGACCATGGAGGAGGAGGATAGGAAAAGGCGGGGAGCCCAGCACCACACAAAGCCCCAGACCCAGGTGGCCAGATGCTCCCCCACCCTCAGGCATAAAAGAGTCAGGGTCCAGTGACTGGGTACCCATGCCAAGCACAGATACCAGGTCATTGGGCACATCCTCCCAAGTGATGTGGCCACAGCTATTCTTTCTCTGAGAGAGTGGGCAGTCTCCCCTGGACTCCCAGGCATGTGTCCAACTATGCTCAGGAAGAGATGCCTTCTGGCCCTAAGAGATGCCTGAGAATTCACCTTCAAAGGTCCGATTGACACGGATGGGTCCAAAAGGGGTCTTAACGAGGGCACCTCGGGGGATGACAGCCACAGCCTTGTCGATCTGGTCAATGATGGACACCAAGCGGGTCTCTTCCTTGATCTGGACCTGAGGAGACAGGAGACAAGCCATCCTGCCAGGGCGGTGTGCCCAGTCACCCCTGGTGCAAGGGCCTCAGCATGACCATCTGATCTGGATCACCACAGTGTAGATGCCAGGTCCATGGAAAATCACGATGGTGAGTCCTCGCCTTCCCGCCCTCCGTTCCTTTCTTAAATTGGTGATGAGTGCAATATTTAAAACTTAAAAAAAAAAAAGCAGTCTCTCTCACTTCATCCCTGGCCCCCAAATTGCCCTCACTGGGGGCAGACACCGTTAATGGTTTTTTATGTACCTTTCCAGAAACAAACCATTCTATCATCATATTTTAATGTTGCTTATTTTGCCTTTTTAAAATATAAAAGCTATCATGCTCACTGTAGACTATCTGGGTAATAGAGAAATATTTTATAATATACCTAAGAAAATGAAAACCACTCGTAATCCCACCTTCTAAAGGTAATCGCTGATAACATATTGGTATACTTCCTTCTATTCTTTTTTTCTATGCCTATATTCAAAGGAAAATTAGAGTTACAGTTTATATAGTTTCATATCCTGCCCTTTGACTTAACATTATTTCTCAAGCATCACCCCATACTATTTTTACGCAGATGAAATTTGGTTATAATCAATATCAAGGGCAACCCTGAACAAAAGGACTTCATAGAGATGTTTGGGAAAAAGCAGCACTTGACAGGGAAAACATGTCACTGGGAGCCCCCAAAGTCACTCAACCACCTGTTTCCCATGGGTTGCTGACTAGAATTGATTACAAAGGAGGAGATCGAAACTAATACTTAATAAGTGTCTAGGCCAGGGGCTTTAAATATGTCACCTCATTTAATCTGCACAAGCCTGCAAAGTAAACATAATGATTCCAATTCTACAGAAAATAAAACTGAGGGGAGGTTAAGTTTGTCAGGCAGGCACAGGGTTGCAGCTGAAGTATCATAGACCTAGACCCAGAGTTTCGGCATCACCTGGGTTCCAGTGCAGAGGCTGGGTTTTGAATCCCAGGTTTCTCTAGTTTCAGAACTTGGGCTGGTTATTTTTTTTCTGCACAATCCCATTTCTAGGAGTTGATCCTTCAAATCAAGTGCACACATGGGAAATGACGCATGCACAAGCTTATTCACTGTGGCATCGCTTGTCAGAGCAAAAACTTGGAAACCGACATTTCCATGAGACGCCGGTTAAATATGGTATGTTCACACAATGGCAAAAAGAATGGAGAGGTTCTTCAAGGCACTGACGTAGAAAAATCTCCAAAATATATTGTTAGGAGAAAAAAGCAAGGTGTACATAACATGCTGCCATTTGTTTTGTTTTGTTTTTTAAGATAAAAAGAGAATATGTCTGGGTGAGGTATTGGCTGAGGTTTGTACTTGCATAAAATGTCTCTGGAATCAGAGCTTCTCAAACTTTAATGCATATTTAAATCCCCTGGGAGGGGCTTCCCTGGTGGCACAGTGGTTAAGAATCCACCTGCCAATGCAGGGAACACAGGTTCGAGCCCTGGCCCAGGAAGATCCCCCATGCCGAGGAGCAACTAAGCCCGTGCACCACAACTACTGATCCTGTGTGCTAGAGCCCGCGAGCCACAACTACTGAGCCTTCACGCCTAGTGCCCGTGCTCTGCAGCAAGAGAAGCCACCGCAGTGAGAAGCCCCCACTTGCCGCAACTAGAGAGAGCCCGCGTGCATTAACGAAGACCCAACGCGGCCAAAAATAAATAAATAAACTTATTTAAAAAATAAAACTAAAAATAAATCCCCTTGGAACATGTTAAAATTCAGATCCTGATGCCAGCCCAAGAGTCTGCATTTCTAACTCCCAGGGCATGGTGATGCTTCTGATACAGACTGCACTTTGAGTGGCAAGACTTGGACACACACACACACACACACACGCAACACGGTTATATTAATGACCCCCAGAAAGACGACCTGAATGACTGGTGGATAGGGTAGGAGGGAAACTTTACTATAATCCTTTTTGTGAATTGTGAACCAAGTGAATGTATTATCTAGTAAAATACACATTTATACAAAAATATAAGCACCTGCGCACACCCCGTTGCCCCAGAGCAAAACACACACCCCTTCTTCCCAGCCTCAGCCCCACAGCACGGCTCCCCCGAGGGCTGCCCAGCCACTTTGCCACCCTGTCATCACTCAGGAGTGGTGTTACCCTGGGCAAGTCACTTAACCTCTGTACCACCTGGAAAGTAAGGTACCAACTTCCCAGAGCTGTGAGGATGAAGCAATGGGACTGGCACAGTGGCACAGGGCCTACACACCCAGCACCCCAGGCCCAGCTGGCCCCAGTGGCAGTGATGATAAACGTTGTTTCTGCTGCAGTGTGCATTGGGCTGGGATTTGGATGGCCCAGGTCCCTTTCATTCAGGCCCTCCTCCTCCTCTTGTCTTCACTCACCACTACTTCTTCTTCAAAGACCTTTTCGCCCTCATTCACCTTCTGCAGCTCGGTGTGTTCATACGCATGTGAGGGGTCCCCCATGAAGCGGCCCTTCACCACAGACGTCTGCATCTCCATCTCCTCCGTGGCAGGGGGCAGGAGGCTCCACTCCATGCAGTTCAGGCTGCCAACAACATCCCCATCACCCCGATTCTAACTCTCCTCTCCCTCCAGCTTCCTGCCCCCGCCCCTTCTCAAGAGAGGTGAGGCCCAAGAAGAGCTGTTGGGAGTCACATCTTTCCCCTAAGAAGCGCTAAGTGCCTGTGGTGCACCCCACCCCACATGTGATGAAATTCAGCTTTATCTTTTAAAAGCTTCCGTATGCCAAGATTCCAAGAGCTTCTTCCTAGATAGATATCTGGACTGTGAGGTTCCGATGAGTTTCTGGAATCTGAAATTTCCTCAGTTGCAGGTGCCTCAGGTGGGCCCCAAATTCATGCTCAGCCTGCCTACTGAGCTGCAGCATGGCTATCTTCGCCCCACTTCTCAGGAAAGCCCAGCCCAGGCTCAAGAAGCTCTCTTCCTCTGAGGTCTTCCCTTCTTTCTCACATCCTGCCAGGAGGGGATATCCTCCCACTCCTCCCTCATCCACGTAGGGCCTGTGTCCCCAGCCTGCTCTCCGCTCACGTTTCCTCCCTTCACTCTCCACTGGCTCCTTCACAACATGAAAATGCCCCAGCTTTATAAAACAACAGCCCTCAAATCCATGCCCCTCTAGAAAATGCCCCTTTCCTGTCCCGCCCTCTTCTTCCCCAACTCTGAACCATAATCGAGAACAATTTGTCCTGTGGCAGCCCTTGTTCTCCCTCACTTTCACTCTTTGACCACTGCACCAAGATTCTGCCCCTGGCACCCCAAGAAACTGCTCCGAAGAAGGTCATCCATGGGACCTAAAAGCCAACAAACGCATCTCCATTTCTATTTCCTTTGACATCTCCCTTCTCCCTCCTCCAGTGCCTTAAGTACTTCCAAGGATCTATTCTCACTGCTCTTTTCTCTCCATGGTCTCACCTACCTGACCCCTAGAACCCCAGCTAGTCTCACCTACCTGACCCCTAGAACCCTCCCTAGTTGAATCCAGCCACTTCTCACCACCTCCACTGCTTCCACACTTGTCCAAGCCACCATCTCCTCTTGCCCAGATATTGCAGTAGCTTCCTAACCGGTCTCCCCGTGTCCATACCTGCTCCCCTTTCAGTCTAGTCCCCACCCAGCTGTTAAAACCTAAGCCAGATCATGTCTCTGTGCAGAACCTTCCAGTGACTTCCCATTGAGCCAAGTCCTTACAGTGCCCCACAGGGCCCTGCACAATTGTCTCACCCCTCTCTGACCTCATGTCCTGCAATGGTCCCCCTCACTCACTCCTCTCTAGCCACACTAGCCTCTTCAGGGTTCCACACTACACTAAGCCTCAGGGCCTTTGCACTTGCCTGGAATGCTTTTCCCTGAGATAAACACACAGCTTACTCTCTCAGTTGCTTCAGGTCTCTTCTCAAATGTTACTATTTATAATAGTACCCCATCCTGTATTCTCTGTCTCCTTTAGCACCAATGCTAAGTGTATGCAGTATATGTGTATGTTTATTTATTGTCTGTCTCCCCTACCCCACATACACACTAAAATGTAAACTCCATGAAGACAAGGACTTTGTCTCTTTTCGCAGTGAATTCCCCATGCCTAGATCAATGCCTGGCGCATACTAGGTGCCAAAGAAATAAAAACTAATTGGAATAGAGGGAGTCTCAAATCTCTATCTTCAGTCCAAATTTTTCTCTGTACTCCAGATCTGTACTTGAATATGCCTCCTTACCACCCTGCCCCATGGGCACCTCACACCAAATTCACTAGGCCTTCCCCAGTGCCTCCTGAATTCTCTCCCAGTGGGGGGCACCAGCACTTACCCAGCTGCCTAAACTGGAAGGAAGGGTCAACCTTGACCTCTTCTTCACCTTTCCCCATTTAGTCACAAGTCCTGCCACTTCTACCACTTAAATCTTTCTTTCCAATCCCTCCCCTCTATTCCCTCAGCTACCTCCTCCTTTCAGTCCCCCTTCATCTGGACACTGCAACGTACTTCCAAATGCTCACCCACTTCCAGACCATTCTACCCACTCAGGTCTGAGCAGGCTCTTCTTGATTAAAGGCCCTCAGTGGCTCCCCATAGCCTGTGGACAAAGTTAAAACCCCTTGGCCTCTCCATCCAGTTCAACATAACACCCTAGGCTGCCACTGCCATGTTTGTCTGCCCACTATTCTCCCAAAACACCCAAAGCCAGCTCAAGCCAATAAGCTTGCAGTTGTTCCCTCTAACTGGCATGCCTGTCCCCCACACTTTCCTGGAGAACTCCAGATCATCTCTCAGATCTCAGTAATCTTATCTAATTACTCTCTAGGAGAATGTCCCACCCTGGCACCCCTTTGTGTACACCTCTGTCCCAGTTTTAAGACACTTTGCTGTAATTGCTGGGTTACCCATTGGTCTCCCTTCCTAGGATGTGAATAACTTGGAGATAGGGGTGAGTCTTAGCCATCTTTTTAACCCCAAGTCTAGCACAGGATACATCCAATCAATGTTGGATTGATGCATGGATAGATAAATGAAGTCTCCAACTTCCTGAGGCCTCAACGGAATACTTGTAAGAGGATGAGCTCCCTGTCGTCGGGGGTAGTCAAAAAGAGGCTGGATGGTCCTGTATGGCACTGTCCAGGGAAATTTCTTCAGTTCTAAATCCCTTCTCTCCCATTCAACATTCGTTCGCTACTTCCTAGAGCGCCTCCTGTGAGCCAACACCTCCACCGAAGATGCTTCAGGACCCACTTCCAAACAGCTCCCCACCACCCCTCAAGGCTTCTGACCCTTCTCCAAACTGAACTCTTTGAAAAAGCAGGCCCACCACCTGACGTCTACTCTGGGTCTTCATTCTCCAGAAACTTTCACCTTGCCCTGCCTCCGTTCTTGCCACACTTCCATTATAAACCCACCAGTCTCTAAGTTTCTCTGGCGTCCCTCCCCACATGTCCTCCCAGGGAGGACCTCGCCCCTTTCGATCCTACCTCGCACCCACCCCTTCCCGGCCCTCGCTAGCCCCCGGCTCCTCAGTATCCCCCTGTGGCCTCAGCCAGCCCAGGCGCCGCCTCCACCTGTACAGGGTCTTGCGTGGTGCGAGCTGGTCCTCGCTCAGGCCCTGCGCGATGTAGTAATCGGCGACGAGGCCGAGGATGCGGCCCCAGAAAAGGACCCGATCGAAGCGGTAGTCGCGTTTAACCAGCATAAGGGAAGTGAGCAGCGAGGCCCGACGGTCCGGGCTGAGGCCCTGCCCACTACCGGACGCCAACTCCAGAGACAATAGGAGGCTCTCTTCGTCCATTCCTCCAGCGGCTCTGCTCAACGCCTGCCAGGTTGCTAGGAGAAGCCGGTGTCCACTGAGACCCAAAGCTCCGCCCTTCCACTCGACCGGAAGCGGGATTTCACGCATGCGACCTCCTGCAGCCCAACTTCTGGGGCCTCCTGCCAGCACTTCTTCCCATGGAGCCCTTCCGAAAAGCCTGGGGGTACACTAGCTCCCTCCCGCTTCCTCTCCCGAGTAGGTGTCGGGAGGTGTTCAGTTGTCAGGGCAACGGCGTGGTTTTCCCCCCAAATAGGTAGGACACAGTTGATATGTTGGAAGTCCAAATAAGCCAAATTCTGGGGATATTTTTGCTTTCCCTAAGCCCTTACACACGGTCAACATTTACTGAGTCCTCACTGTATATGCAGTGGGGGGTTGGGAAGGAAAATGCAACAGCGACACCAGCTATATTATTTCACTCCAGTCGTGTCCTTTCTTGGCCTCAGAATTATCTATGCAGAAAAGAACTTGAGATCCTCTTGGCTCTAGGATACCAAGGCAATTAATCCCCCGCAAAGCCAGGTCTTACAAAGACCTAGGCAAGGTGATGGGGTGGGGCGGGGGCGGTGAAGTTCCCCAGCGGCCCAGTGGTTGGTTAGGACTCCCCGCTTTCGCTGCCTGAGGACCTGGGCCAATCCCTGGTGGGGGAATTAAGATCCCACTAGCCCTGCGGCACGGGTAGCTGGGGCCTAGGCAATGGGGCAAGGTATAGGGCCATACCTTGGGAAAGGAGGGTGCGAAGAGGGGTACAAAATGGGTGATTTTACAGACTACACTTCCCCATCAACATTTTCACTTACATTAACAACTACATGTTCCCTACCACCTACATTTACCTACCTCAAGCCCCACAACTGTTGCTTTTAGGCGAAAGTGGTGGCAACAGATGAAAGGCCAGAACCCCACTGAAGCTGGGGCTCTTCACTCCCTGGGCTAGATACTATTTCTTCACATCCATCTCTGGAGTACCCAGCCAAGGTTAAGAGATAAACAGGGACTTGCATAGTGGAGCAGTAGTTAAGAATCCACCTGTCAATGCAGGGGACACGGGTTCAATCCCTGGTCCGGGAGGATCCCACATGCCAAGGAGCCACTAAGCCCATGCGCCACAACTACTGAGCCTGCGCTCTAGAGCCCATGAACCACAACTACTGAAGCCCACGCACCTAGAGCCCGTGCTCCGCAACAGAGAAGGCCCCGCGATGAGAAGTCCGCACACCACAATGAGGAGTAGCCCCGCTCGCCACAACTAGAGAAAGCCTGTGCTCAGCAACGAAGACCCAATGCAGCCAAAAATGAATAAATTAATTTTTAAAAAGAGATACACAGGTGCCTCAGCAGGCTTGTTGTCAGAGGAGGAGATGGGATTTATTGATAAAATTATTAACTGATCTTTTAATTTCTGGATTCCTTTGGAGGACTCATGAAATCAGAATGACCTGGCCCCAGTGCCAACTGGACAGAGAAGTGTCTAAATTACCTGAATAATTACTTTGTTTTGATTGCCTAGACATTCTTTATGAAGGCTTTTAGAAGTAGTACTTGAGGGACCTGACTTGGCTTAATGTGTCTTACATCTCAAAACAATTTATAACTCCCTTGTTCAAAACTCTCCCTCCCTTTAGGCAGACCCCTCAGCCTGTCCCTTCCCAAGTGGGAGATATGGCCCTGCTCCTCTTCTGTAAGGTAATATCAGACACAAAACCAGCAAAGTCCAGCTGGTGGAATATGTTTCAAGTGGACACAGCACAGAAAAGATCTCAAACCTTTTGTTTGCATTGATTCCATATTTACTCCACACCAATAAATGGCAGGTTCCATGTCACGAAACACAATCTGAAGCCAGAGACAGAAGTCCTGCAGCTTTCCAATTCTACCGCCTTCAGTAGGGCAAACCCTGCTTAATTAGCTCAGAGTAAAATCACACAGGGTGTACAGCACAGTGTAAAGCACTGAGCCTCTGGAGCCAGCTGGACTGGGTTTGAATCCAGATTTCGACACTTATACAAGTTATTCAATCTCAGGAATCCAGGTTTTGACACTTATCTTATGCAAGTTATTCAACCTGCCCAATCTCCCCAAGCGTCATCTATAAAACGGGGACTGTAATATGAAGTTTTCAAGGTTATTAGATTAGATAATGTATATAAAGTGCTTAAAACCTACTATAAAATGTTAACTATTTTTATGTTTTCTTAAAATATAAAACATTCTTCTTAAAACATAAAAAATAGTATATATTGCCCCCATTTACACATACACACACACACACACACACACACACACACACACACACAAACACCCACCCCTATCTCCAACACCAGCAGGATGAGGATTCTGTCTTCAACTTGCTTCCAAGAAATAAGCAGGTGTTCTCAGGGACAAAGGGCATCAGTGCTTAGTGGTCAGGACAGCATCAAGCTGGAGAGGGTAACACTAAGGCTCAGGATGGCCAAGCCAGAAATGTAGCTGAGGAAGGACAGCCACAGGCAGGAGAGCAGGGTCTGCCTAAGGACAATACTGCCAACAGTAACTGCCAGCAGCCACCATGTAACTGCAATGGAGAGGCAGGGCAGAATTCCAGAAGGGACATCTGGCCTCAGGGAAGTGAGCCTACAGGGCAGTCTTGGTGCCTTAGCCTACAGTTCAATCAGGCTTTGCAAAGACTCTCTCGGTTTTCTTTTCTCAGTTCCCTTCCCCCATGTGACCTCTGCTTTGGGTACACATACTCATGTGGCAAGCAAAGAACATCGGGCTAGGAGCTAGCTGATGAGGACTCTTGCCCCAGCTCTGATATCAAACTGTTACAGAACCCTGGCCAAGTCACTTAACTTCCCAGATTGGCCTGGGGCTGATGAAGAGAAAGAATCATTAGTAAAAAAAAAATCATGGAAGCCCAAAGCATAAGAGGCCAAGGGGGAAGATAAAATACTCTAACCTCAAGCCTGGAAAGTCTCTTTAAGCTAAAAGAGTTTCAGGAAAATGTAACATATTAATCCATACATTTTATACCTAAGTTCATGAGTCATATTCACATTATGTCCCTAGTAAAAATTCTGAAAGGCCACAGCAAAAAGCAGAAAAGGGTCACCTCCATAGGGGTGTCTGTCTATGGGCCCATGTTTGCTTTCCAACCCCCAAAAGAAACACCTGACCTAGAACCCTCTGGAAAAATCAGCCTTTGATTCAAAGAGATGCTTGTTCAGTGATTATTACAGCCCTAGCCATACCATCAGCCCCCCGGGAAGTCTAAGGGAGGTAGGCAGCCAGAAGGAGAGAACCTTCCTCTCACCAGGAATTAACTAGCTCCAAGCAAGAGACGGGTGACTTGGTGCCACAGGGGGAAAGATAATTTAGCCACTGTGTTCACGATGGGAATTCCCATTCACTCATGGAAGCCCTTCAGTGTCACTGGTGCCTGGAACCAAATGTAATCCTCCCAGGCTGTAGCTGGGATGGGGGGTTGGCCACAGGACAGGGTCACAGTCAATTTGTGGCCCCGGCTGGGCACTCTGTAGTTGAGCTTAGGTCGAAACCAGTCTTCTCCACAGTCGCGGTGACCCTGTGCCATGACAATGGTGCCCATAAGTGGAGGAACCTGCAGCTCACTGAAGGCATCAGCCATGAAAATGGCTCGGAAGAGGCGGCGCAAACAAGCTGCTGTGCTCAGGCTCGGGTCCATGCTGTTGGGGACCAAGCGGGACAAGTCAAGCTCATAGAACTCCTTGGGACTGAGGGCATTGCCCCCAAGGAGGATCAGCACTCGTGGTACTAGTGTCCGGGCAAAGAGACCCTCCAGGTGGCTGAGGACGCTCTCCAGTTCTGCCAGAGTTTGTTGGCATTTCCTGCTGCTCACCTCGGCAGTGGCCCGAGGTTTCTTCTTCACCACTTCTTCTGCCTGTGAAGACAAAGAATGGTGACAGAGAAGCTCTGCAAGGTAGGGGAAAGCTAATGACCTTTGAAGAACCCTCTGGGATGGAGTAGACTTATGGGACTGGATTTCCAGTTCAGTGAACTGCCACAGGCAAGACACTGGGTTTTATCAGAGGGTAATGTATCAAAAAGGAAACTATATTCTTTGTACAAAATCATAATTCTTCCACACTTAGAACAGCAAAGACAGTGTTCTGAAGCAGGAGGCATCCAGAAATTAGCAACTAAAATACTCAAGGAGATGTGGTGGCATGGCAGGTGGCAAATTTTTGCTGTGCTGAGAGTGATAACAAGACTGAGGATTATTTGGTCTAATAAATTCTGGAGTTCATCCTCCAGTTAAACATGGCAAATGGAATGAAGGGAGGGATGGAGGGAGGAAGGGAGAAGGAAGGAAGGAAGGAAGGAAGGAAGGAAGGAAGGAAAGAGGGAATGGAGGGAGACAGGAAGGGAGGGAAGGAGGGGAGAGAAAGAGGACTCCCAAGGGCAAAAAGAACTGGAAGGGACTTCCCTGGTGGCACAATGGTTAAGAATCCGCCTGCCAACGCAGGGGACACGGGTTCAAGCCCAGGCCGGGAAGATCCCACATGCCGCGGAGCAACTAAGCCTGTGTGCCACAACTACTGGGCCTGCACTCTAGAGCCCACAAGCCACAACTACTGAGACCGTGTGCCACAACTACTGAAGCCTTCACGCCTAGAGCCCGTGCTCCGCAAAAAGAGAAGCCACTGCAATGAGAAGCCCGCGCACCACAACAAAGAGCAGCCCCCACTCGCCGCAACTAGAGAAAGCCGGCGCACAGCAAGGAAGACTCAACACAGCCAAAAATAAATAAATAAATAAATTGCAAAAAAAAAAAAAAAAAAAAGAACTGGAAAATAGACAACTGTGGCCAAAGGCAACAACAAATTTTTGGAAGACATTAAGCAGATGAAAGAGTTCGAAAGAGCTGAATACCAAGTACTGACAGAGGGGACTCCCCTGAGAAGTTTGAAATGATTCACAATGCAGAAGCCCATAAAGGCCCAGGAATTGTCCACTTAAGCACCACAGAAGACAAAAGTGAACACATGGGGACTGAGGGAACACCTGTGCAAGGACCCTTAGATCACCTGACAATTTCCTCCACCCAGACAGAATGTTTTGGAAGTCCTCTTTCTCTCTTTCTTTCCTTCCTTCCTATTTCTCTCATTTAGTAGTATTTCAGATGGGAGCACAGATAAGCATGTGTTCAATTTGCCATGTTTAACTGGAAGACAACTCCAGAATCACCTTTATTAGATCAAATAATCCTCTTTCCTGTTATCACTACCATTACTTTCTCACCCAATATCCTTCAAGGTTATCAGCTAGCTCAGAGGCCCAGCCATGCACACAGAACTTTCAATGACTTATTCTTAAATATTCATCAGACACCAAATAAAAGCCTCTAACATGAAAGAGACCAAAACAAATAAATAGGAAAAGGAATCTGGAAGAAACGGAGACACTGCAAGCGACAGAGAAAAGCTTCAAAAATACAATAATTAACGTCCACAGGTAAGAGAAGTTCATACAGACAGTAAACAACAGGATGCAATTTAAAAGGAACATGTAAAAATTAAGAAAAACCTCTTAAGACTATGACTGCCAAAAAAGAAAAAAAATTGATGTAAGTGTTAGAATATAAACTCATGGAAGTTTATATAAATATAAATTTATATTTATATAAACATAATATAAACCCACAAAAAGTATAACATAGAAACAAAGAGATGAGGATATGGACAGAAAAGACACTAAAATTAAAGGATCAGTTCATGAAGTCCAAATGCAACACACAATAGGAGTTTCAGAAAAAGAAAACAAGAGGAAAAGCAGGAAGGATTAGACTATCAAGACTAGAGTGGGTAGAAGGGGACAGAAGCCATAGGGCTGAAACATCCCTTACAGCTGCTTAGGCTGACAGGTCTGAAGATTCCTTAGACGCCGTTTTTACCTGCCCACCATCTAATAGCCACAAAGTCTCCCCACCAATTTTCTCCCAGAGCCTGTGACCACCTGGGGAGGTTTTCGGTAGAAGTGCTTAAGCTGTTCGTAGGGCAGAGGGAGTTGCTGGCGTTGGTACATGATATGCTTCAGAAGTTCACAAGTAAACCGACAGCACCCTTCCTGGCTGACCGGCCCGGGAAACACCACTGGCACCACGCAGTCTCTGGGGCGAAGGGGCTCCGAAGGGTTGGGAGGTTCCTGGAGGGAGGTGGTCTCAAGTTCTATCTGGGGGTCGTGGGTTTCCTCCGACTTCTCACACCACTCCAAATCTGGTAGGTGCACAGGGGGACAAGAGAGAAAAATGAAAAACTTAAAAGGCCAAAGCCAGTCTTCTCATTCCCTTGTGGCGACATCGGCCACCACTGCGGAGGCGACACCCCGACACATGCAGATTCCCTCCCAAAACTCCCCTGTGGGCGGTGGCGCGGAGGTTCCGGATCCCAGTTGCCTAAGGTGAAGTAACGGCGGAATTTGTGGGGAACGGGTGGAGGATTTCGGAGGCAGCGACTGGGGCTCTGCTCAGAAAGTGGAGGCCCTGATCTGGGAAAACGAGTTGAGAGAAAGTGTAGTCAAGCAGGGCCCAGAACCCGTCGCGAAAAGGGGGGTGAACCAATGGAGTCTAGGGCCTTGGGGCGATGGAGTCAACGGGCCGAGTCAGAACTGGGAGGGACGCCGGGAAATGGGGACAAGGAAGACGGGCGAGAGAAGGGGCCAGGGGCTAAGTGACTGGAGGGAGCAGCGGTAGGGAAGAAACAGACTCCTCGAGCTCCGGACCCCAAGCCTTACCACAGACTGCGGACAGGGACTGCACTTCCAGCTCTGGGGCCGCCATCATAACCTCCTCCCCACTCTCCGGGCGGTTTGAATAGTTGCCCCGCGCAGCCTCATGGGAAACCCGCGCCTCCACTTCCGGTTCCGTTGCCCGAAAGTGGGCGGGGCGCCGCGTCAGTGTGGCGGAGGCTGGGCTGGTTGGGGTATTGAGCGCCGCGCTCTCCTACTTAACACCGTCCGGCAAGTCTGCTGAGCCCTTCTCCCACAGGGTAACCACGGGTTCTCAGCCACTTAGCGCTGCCTTCCAAAGGACACCCGCCCGCATGCATCCGTTCTCTCCTGCGTTCCCTATTCGCTGCGCATCTACTTCGTGCCAGGCCCTGTCCTAGGTGCTGGAGACTCTGCAGCGAAGAAGCCAGAGGCAGGCGCTGTCCGCAAAGGGTTCAATGCCTAATAGATTCAATGCAATGTGATGAATTATATAGTAAGGCATACATGGGCAGCGGACGCGAAGAACAGGAGCGCCTAACCTAGAGGGGATGGGAGTGAGGAGTGGTCCCGGAGGAAACTGTGACCTGTAGGATGAGTAAAGGTAAAGAGGAGGGCCTGGTGGTCCTGGAGACTGTTAGAAAGAAACAACCCCCAAACGGATTCACTTGTGCTAAATCTCACCAAGACTCATTTCCTAACCAAGTAGCAGTTTCAGCTTCTCCTGGAGTGGAATTTTAAACTAACCAGTCTGGAATTTCCTAGTCAGCGCTAGTGAGGTAATCTGCAAGATAAGTCCCCCAACATTCCCCCTAATCCTTTCTTTCCTTTTGCTTATAACCTCCTTACCCTGCCCCCCCTTTCTATAAAAGTCTTGCATTTTGAACAGCCCCTCAGAGTGCCTTTGTATTTACTAGATGGGATGCTGCCTGATTCATGAACTGTTAAATAAAGCCAATTAGATCTTCAAATCTTCAGTTGAACTTTGTTTTTTAACAAGACCTTGAGATACAAGAGCATCCTCTATTCAAGGAATAAAAAGAGTTCAGCTTATGAAGAGTTAAGGCTGTGACGGACAAACAGGAGCCAGATCATGGAAAGGCTTTATAAGCCACGTTAAAGCGTTTGAACTTGATCCCGGAGGGGGGGTGGGGGAACCTTTGAAAGATTTAAGTAGGGGAGTGGCATAATTACATTTACATGTTATAAATTTAATCTCTACACTGGGTCTAGATTACATACAGGATAAAGGAGGAGGCAGGGATACCAGTTAGAGCTAGCAACTGGAATTACCCAACTATTGGCTTGGCCAAAAAGTTCGTTCGGGTTTTTCCATAACATCTTATAGAAAAGGTGGTGAAAGAGGCCTGAACTAGGGTAGTCACAGTGGGGTGGAGAGAACTGGGTGAACCCTAGAGATATTTAGGAGGTCTAATGAGCATGGTGGTTGAGCCCAGGAAGAGGAGGAGGGGTAGAGAGAGACTGTCAAGAAGAAAAGCAGGTTTTTTACTTCAGCAACTCTTTGACCAGTTGTGCCATTCAGCGAAGGAGGGAACACCAGAGGAGGACCAGCTTTACCAGGGTATAGGTAAGGAGAAAAGATGAGTTCAGTTTTTTATAGGTTTGCTGTTCCATTGGACAGTGAAGAGATATTTAGGAACACCATTAGGAATAGAAATATGTATTTGAGAGTCATCAGCATGGGAGTGGATAAGATCACCCAGGGAGTGCATAGAATGAAAATGAGCAAGGATCCTGAAGACACTAATGTTTAGGGGATGAGCAGAAAGAGAAAGAGAATCTGTGGAGGAGACTGAGGAGTAGCCAGAGAAGCAGAAAGAAAAATAGACAAGTATTAGGTGATAGAGGCCAAGAAAAAGGTGTGTTTCAGGAAGCAGGGACCAGAGATCAAAACATACCATAAAAGTATAATGATTAAAATACTGTGGTGTTGGCTCAGGAATAAACAGATAATAAAACAGAAGACAGTCCAGAAACACATCAATGTATATGTAGATCTTTGTATATGATGAGGGTGACTTCTCAAAGCAAATAACTTGAAACAACTCCCTATCCATTCAGGAGGGGAAAAAAATCAAGTTAGTTCCTATTACACATCCTACATAAAGATACATTCCAAATCGATTAAACATCTACTGGAGAATAATCCATAATTTAGGAGTGGGGTTGGCTTAGACATGACACAAAACCAAGAAAATATAAAGGGAAATATTGCTAAGTCTAACTTTAAAACGTATGTAAATGTACTATACACAAAGAATGAATGACTAATAATTACATACCAGGAAAAAAGTCTGTATGTATACATCCATTATTTACCTCACAGACAACCATATCATAAACACCTCATAAGCAACCCCTCCAGGAAACTAGACACATATAACACCTTCCATCTCCCAGGATCCTGATCTCCTCCTGGACAGACATCCCTGTTCAGCCTACTCCTCTGCCAGCCTTCACTCCTGTCTGTGGTAAACCA
The DNA here is from genome assembly GCF_964341445.2 of Mesoplodon mirus. Classification (NCBI taxonomy): domain Eukaryota; kingdom Metazoa; phylum Chordata; class Mammalia; order Artiodactyla; family Ziphiidae; genus Mesoplodon; species Mesoplodon mirus. The sequence continues at coordinate 75,456,347 of NC_138988.1, read as the reverse complement.
GGTTGTTTAAGAATGGATATCAGAATGGGTTATCCCTTCCCATCTCTTAAAATTTCTCCACTTAGGAGACAAGGGAATTGGAAAGAATGAAGTGAAATTGTGTGTGTTGGGGTGTTTGAAAGATCTATGATGATGAGAGGACAAGTGTTATCAGGCGAGTGCAGCAGGCCCTGGTTATCAAGAGACCCCAGAGCTGGTGGTGGTGATAATGTTGGGGGAATAGTCTTAGCTCTCTCTTCCAATCCCCAACCTTCTTGAGATCTCTCACTCAGCCCCTAAGTAGCAGCTTCCCTAGTTGGGTTGTGTCCCTGGCTACGGTTGACCGCTGCAGCAAAACCTTCCTTTAGCTGAACAGCGTTGAGAAGTCACATGTGCTTTCAACCACTGAAGACCACATAATTGGCCAGGTCTGCTAGGCCCTTTTGCAGATTTTGGTCCTTCTGCTCTCACCGGTTTGGGGAGCTATGCCATGTGGACAGCAACTACGTGATCAGTAACTTGCCTTTCTCCTTGTGGTCTTGGGGGGAAGCCATGGACTCCACCAAGTCTGAACCCCTGAAAGGATCACCAGAGGTAAGCCACTGTTGCTTCTTCTAGTTTTCCAAGGAAAACTGAGGTCTGGCGGGAGAGGCTGTTTTATTTCTGGGCCGTGTATGAGGATCTCGCTGTTTGTGAAGAGAGCGGAAGTGGACATACAATGGGTGAGTGGTGCCTACGAGACAGCCACGGGGCTGGGAATTGAACTCTGGCATCCTGACTCCCAGGTCAGCAACACTAACTGCTTCTCCACTCTGACTTTCTAGTGTCTCGTACACTGGTTTATGTCACTGAATGCGTTTACTCTTTGCTGACTGCAAGAGCCCTAAAGAGCAAGAGAGACGACAGCTTGGCAAGAAAGTCAGAAGTCAGCAATCCCCTGGGCCCTTGGCCAAGTTTCTATTCCAGGCAACTTCCCCCTCCCTCGCCTTGGTTGACGTAACCTGAGCCCCAGCCCCGCCCCAAGTAGGGGCCAGGCCCCGCCTACAGCCCTAACGGTTTTAAAGCCAAACTCGGTTCTCCCGGATTGGTTCCGCTTCAAAACAAAGGGGAGGGGTAATACTCGCTGCGGGCCCTCGCTGCAAGGCTGGTTTATGGGCTCGGGCCTCGTGTCGGGGCCACCGCGGTATCTCGGGCTGCTAAAACCAGCCCGCGGAGGGTGCCAGCCTGGTAATAAACCAGTGACTACTGTGTAGTAAAGGTGGCATAATCATCGTAAAAATAAAAGCCGTAATTAGGCTAACCACCATCTGCCTCCGTCCTGGCATTGGTCCTAACTCACCCAAACGGCACCCCGGCCGTCGAGGGAGAAACTGAGGCACGGGCGGAGCCAGTAGGCTGGAGGGACCAGTCGCCCTGAGTTCTGCAGCTCTCCAATCCAAAACCCGTTGTCTTGGGTCGCGGTAAGGGTCTAAACCCAGAAGCGCCTACAAAGTTTGATTATGATATAAGCTCCCCGCCTCTGATGACTGCCTCACCACCAGGCCCCAGGAAAAGACCCGCTCAGCGCTTGGAGACTGGGAACCAGACTACAGCTCCCTTAGGCCTTTGCGGGCAAAGGCGCGCTCCTTGCCTACGCCCCGAAGCCACCCGCGGCTCCTTGCGCCGCGATGCCGCCTGGGAGTTGTAGGGCGGCGGCGAACTCTTTCCAGGGAGCTCGCAGGCTTGGGGACTCTATATCCCTTGGCGCCCTGCGGCTGTTTCTGACGCGACCTGGTGGCCAGGGAAGGTGGAGGCGCGGCCTGCGCAGGGCCCCACCCAGCCCTCCTCTGGCTGGCTCGACTCGGCCGTGGCAGTAGGCGCGGCGGTGGCGGCGGCGGCAGCGGCAGCGGCGGCGGGGGGGAGGGGCCGGGCGGGGGGCTGGCGGCAGCGGCGGATGGACTCGCGGGTATCGGAGCTGTTCGGCGGCTGCTGCCGGCCCGGAGGGGGCCCGGCCGTGGGCGGAACCCTCAAGGCTAGGGGCGCCGGCGGCAGCAGCAGCTGCGGTGGCCCGAAGGGGAAGAAGAAGAACGGAAGGAACAGAGGGAGCAAAGCCAACAACCCCCCGTACCTGCCCCCCGAGGTAAGCAGCTAAGAAGTGGCGGGGTGAGAGGAAACCACTCCTTCCGGTCCCAGGACTCCAGGAAGGCGGGTCAGAGAGAATTAGTACCCCCTTCCGGTATCAAGACCCCCAGGAGAGGAGAACCCTTCTTTCCGGTCCTAGGACCCTAGGGAGGAGGGACAGAGAGACTGGGCCTCCCCCTCCTGTGTTAGGACCCCAGGGAGGAAGAGTAGGGAGGAGGGAATCTCCCCACTCTGATCTAGGTAACTCCAGAAGTGGGGAAAGGGGATCCCACCTGCATCCCTTTGGGAAGAGCAGAGTAAAGTGCCCCGGTCCCCTCCCTTATGCAACAGGAGAAGGGAGACTGCATCCTGGGATGAGGAGTTAGAGTTTTCTGAACTTGTTCAGGGAGGGGAGTACCCGGGAAAAGAGCAATATGTTACACACACACACACACACACACACACACACACACACACACACGCACGCGCGCGTCAGGCTTAGTCCTCCCGCCCTTTCCCTGTGCAGACAATAACTGCTACTTTGTCCCTCTTAGAAAAGGAGGACCCAGGGGAAGAGCCTCATCAAGTGGTTATAAAACTTTAGCGTGTATGAGAACCACCTGGATTGCTGCTCCACTCCTAGAATTTCTGATTCAGTAGGTCAAAGGTGGCCCTGATAGTCTGCATTTCTTATAAGTTCCCAGGTGATATGAATGCTACTGGTCCTGGGACCACACTTTGATAACCATTAGCCTAGACCATTATCTTGTACCACTTTTTGAAACCATCCTAATTCTTCATCTCCAGCAAAATGATAAAAAGGAAGGTCTTTACTGATGGGAAAAGATCTCCTTTATACTCCATGAGGTGGAGATTATGGGTGAAGACCTGTAAGAGCCTGGGAGTCAAAGGGCCTTGAAGGGATGGAATGATGACAGGAAGGGGAAAAGAAAAATAAAATGGTCAGGGAGGAGGAGTGCAGAAATGCAGGACAGGCAGAACAGGCAAATCTCATATCCTTTTGTACCCGAGAGGGGCAGGCTTAGGCAACAGGATCCTTTTGTGTTGGGTCACCTGTTATAGGGAAGAGGAGGAGATTGTGGAATGGACTCAAGATTTCACCTCAACTGAGGCATGAGAGTTAGGGGACAGGAGGGGAAAAGCCACAGTGAGTCTAGTTTGTGGCATCTGTCTCCTTCATTATATTTTGAGTTTCTTCTCTTCATCTCAACCCCAACTTTGGAGCCCTGCGCTCTTTCACCTGGACTCCTTTCTTATCAGGCTTGTAGTGACCAGTGCTGAGCTCACCCTTTGGCCGTGTTCCAGAACCTCTTGCAACCTCTTATTCTTGATGTCATCAGCTGAGAGGGGCGGGCAGGAAGGAAATGGTGTCTCTCAGATGAGTGGCAAAGAATGGCCTCAGCAGCCTGGACACGGAGAAGACATAGACTTGTGGGGACAACAGTTTGAGGCCCTAGGGGGAAGGGAGGGGGAGAATTTTGCATTCAGGAAGAGCGTGTTGCTAGTGATCAAAAAAGGAGGGAATCCGGGTTCTGTTCCTGGCTTAGATGGGTGACTGACTGTTCTCAGAGGCCTTTCCTTCAGAGAGGTCACACTGGGACTGAGTATAGGGCTGGTCTGCCATGACCTTTGACAGACACCTGCCTAAGCAGGTGCAGCTGAGGCTTCCTTCTCTCTTAAGTTAGCTGCCTGGACCCCAGTGGGAATCAAGGGGAAGTAGGGGTTAGGTCTGGACAGTGTGTGGTAACTGCTCCCTGTTTCTTTTCAGGCTGAAGATGGAAACATCGAATATAAAGTGAGTCTTAGGTTGGGGAGGGTCAGGTTGTCCTTGCTGGCGTGGGATGATTTCTTTGAGATCCTTCTAACTTCATAATCTGTAGTAATTTAAAGATGTGGTTCAGGGTAAGGGCTCTGTACCTCATTCTGTTGGAAGAGGACTCACTGTTAGAGGAGGTCAGGGATGAGGGTAGTTAAGAGGGAAGGGAAGGTCCTGGTCCTTTCGGCAGGACAGATGGGGAGCATGTGGGTTCAGGAGGAGCATCTCTGACTTTACCTTCTCATGATACCTCACCTGCCCTAAGCTGAAGCTGGTGAATCCATCCCAGTATCGTTTTGAGCACCTGGTGACACAGATGAAGTGGCGGCTCCAGGAGGGCCGCGGTGAGGCTGTCTACCAGATTGGAGTGGAAGACAATGGGCTGCTGGTGGGGCTGGCTGAGGAGGAGATGCGGGCCTCCCTTAAGACCCTGCACCGGATGGCGGAGAAGTATGCTCCCCCTTCCCCTTGGTTCTCCTTTCCCTAAATCTGGACCCACGCATGCCCAGTCACCTATGGCCTGCCTCCTCTTGACAAAGGGCTGAAGTGGAGAGGGTTAGTTTTCTGGGATCCTCTGCATTGGATCCAGGCTTTTTTGCTCCTTTACTTAAGGTTTGTTTGTGTAACGGGAGCTGTGGATGTGGGATAGACTGGAGGGTGGGTAGGAAGTGAAGAAAGGTGTTGGGAGCTCTGTGGGAGGTATGAGAAGGCCATTGGTCCAGAGCAGGGATGGAAGGGGGAAGGGGAGTACAGGTGAGATGTGGCAGCTGTAGCCTTGCTGTGACAGGGTCGGGGCAGACATCACTGTTCTCCGGGAGCGAGAAGTGGACTATGATAGTGACATGCCCCGGAAGATCACCGAGGTGCTGGTACGAAAGGTCCCTGACAACCAACAGGTGGGCCCACACCCTTCCCTGCCTCTCACGCCCATGCTCCCTGGGAGGACCCCGTGGTGGCAGACTCCCCTCTGGCCTGGGACCCTGTGGGGGTCCAGTTCATCGTTCGGTCCCCAGAGAGTGCCACTGCCTTTGACCTTAACTCTCAGTGGAGAGAGGTTAAGGGTCGGAGCCCTGACCTCTGACAATTCATCCACAGTTCCTGGACCTCCGTGTGGCTGTCCTGGGGAATGTGGACTCAGGGAAGTCGACTCTGCTTGGAGTCCTGACCCAAGGAGAGCTGGACAATGGGCGGGGCCGGGCTCGGCTGAACCTTTTCCGCCACCTGCATGAGATTCAGTCCGGCCGAACCTCCAGCATCAGCTTCGAGATCCTGGGCTTTAACAGCAAGGGAGAGGTGCATGCCATCAATGGGACCCAGTGGGACCAGACTCTAAGGATGGGATGGTAGTGGTGAAGGACAGAGTCTGAGGTCAGAGTGTGGAGACTTTCTGGAATAGTGTAGACGAAGGCCCTGAGGGCACTGAACCAGCTCTGACCTCCTTAGAAAACAAATGGGGAATCAACTGAACTAAATCGGAAGTGGGGCTCAGGGTTAAGAGGCAGGGTCACCCAGGGACTGATTTAGGTCCTGGCAACTCTTGAAGGGTTGGGGAGGCCGGCAGGGGGCACTGAGAGCCCTGGGCTCTGGGCCAGGTGGTGAATTACAGTGACTCACGGACGGCAGAAGAGATCTGTGAGAGCAGCTCCAAGATGATCACCTTCATCGACCTGGCAGGCCACCACAAGTACCTGCACACCACCATCTTCGGCCTCACCTCCTACTGCCCTGACTGTGCCCTGCTCCTCGTCAGTGCTAACACTGGGATTGGTACGCGGCATCAGGGCAGGGATGGGGCTGGAGGGGGGTGCTGACTCTCCTACCCTGGGCCTCCTTAAATCTGGGAGCCAGACCAACTCCCCTCTTGCTCTCTCCTCCTTCCCTCATTCTAACTCTTCTTTTTGCTGCCTGCCTGCCTTCTCTGAGCAGCCGGCACCACAAGGGAACATCTGGGGCTGGCACTGGCCCTGAAAGTGCCCTTCTTCATCGTGGTCAGCAAGGTGGACCTGTGTGCCAAGACCACAGTGGAGAGGACGGTACGCCAGCTAGAGCGGGTCCTCAAGCAGCCTGGCTGCCACAAGGTCCCCATGCTGGTCACCTCTGAGGACGATGCCGTCACTGCTGCCCAGCAGTTTGCCCAGTCCCCCAAGTAAGCCTTTCTCACTCTAGAGCCCTAATCCACAGGGATGGCTCCACAGGGCCCCAGAGCATGGGGTACCCCTCCCCCTAGGGCCAGACCAGTCCTGGTTCAGTTCTGTGGTTTTTCAGGTTGGGATTGTAGGAGGGAGTCTTTGCTGAAGGCTGGACCCTTCCCCAAGCCAGCTTTGCTGACGCCTGGGACCCTGGAGACGAAGTGCTGTGCCAGGCATTTCCATCTCCCTGGGCTCTGGGATGGGCCTCACGTGCCACACTCCATGGCTCACAGAGAGAGGGCCCCAAGCTCCTGAGAACCTTAGCAGACAACAGAGAGGAGCCCCTCGCCACTCCAAGAGAAGCTCACCTTTCCATGTATAGCGCTCCAGCCTCTGCTTCCTGTTGGAACTTTCCTCATCTGCCCATTCCGTGCCTCCCCCTACAGCGTCACCCCCATCTTCACACTGTCCAGCGTGTCTGGAGAGAGTCTGGACCTGCTCAAAGTCTTTCTGAATATTCTGCCACCACTCACCAACAGCAAAGAGCAGGAGGAACTCATGCAGCAGCTGACGGAGTTCCAGGTAACTGGCCATCTGAATGGGCAGTGAGCTGGGGATCTGGGAGGGACCAGTTCCAAGCCCCGAGTCTGTTTAGAGATTTTGGACCTGCCAGCTCTTGATAGAATCTTCTTTGGCTTCAGGTGGATGAAATCTACACAGTACCAGAGGTGGGGACAGTTGTTGGAGGGACACTTTCCAGGTGAATTGCCTTTCTTGCTACCCACCCTACTCAGCCCTGACATACCCAAACTCTGGAAGACATCATAGCCCAAAAGAGACCCTGGAGTTGAACAGAGCCCATCTAAAGGATGTGCTTGTTTGTAAATTAGGCTTTCACCATCAGAGGAGCTGGAGAAAGCTTGTGTATTGGCTTATAAGGGAAGAAACAGTATTGCTGCTTATTAGGACTCTCCAGGCCCCTGGGGGAGAGGTGTGGGTCTTGGCCCCAGGAAGAAAACTAGAGTGCATCAACTGACTTCATCTCCAACTAGGGAAATGAGAGATCCCTTAATACTCTTTCCAAAGCAGAGGATGAAACCCAAGGGGATAATTGCTCTTTCAGGGATCAAGTGCTCAGTGTCAAATCAACAGGTACCTGTCTGCCAGCGTCACTGCCAGCCTTTCCTGGTGTTAGCCTTCAGTCTGAATTCTGGACTGGGGCAAGGCAGTCATCTTCCCTACCTTCCAGTCGGAATTTAGGGTCTCTTTCTCCCACCCAAGGGACTCAATCTTAGAAGGGAAGGACCTAGTAGAGAAGCAGGTAGGGGAGCTTAGGCTGACGCTGTGCCACCTGCCCTGTGGGCTGCAGTGGGATTTGCCGTGAGGGGGACCAGCTGGTGGTGGGCCCCACGGACGATGGCTGCTTCCTGGAGCTGAGAGTATGCAGCATCCAACGCAACCGCTCTGCCTGTCGTGTGCTGCGAGCTGGTCAGGCCGCTACGCTGGCCCTCGGGGACTTTGACCGAGCACTCCTTCGCAAGGTGAGGTGGGAGGGTGGGTTGGAGAGAGAACACAAAGAGAAATGCCTGGGAGGCTGGCTCCTTGAATGAGAAGCATCTGTCTAAGGTGCTTCAGGGGAACTTGAAGAGAACCTAGTCCCTCACCCAAGAAGCTGGTTACACAGACTGTCCGTGTATGAAAAAGGCTTAGGGTGCTCGTAAAGCACAGATCACTAAATGTGGATTACTGTGATGCAACCCGAATGTCCAGGACTCTGAAAGTACTAAGCGTTAGAAGGGTTAGAGGACATGAAAGGTGGGTAAGGAAGTGTTCCCTCAGAAAGAAGAGTTTTCCGTATTGTCTTCTGAGGTCTTTTTGTTGGAAGTCCTGGAGGAGGAGGAAGTTGAGGAGCTGTAAGGGGTGTGAGGGTGGCCGGGGAGGAGAGGCTAATGTGAGGTCTGCCCTTCCTGGGTCTGGGGGCTGTGCCTCCCCAGGGCATGGTGATGGTGAGCCCAGAGATGAATCCCACCATCTGCTCAGTGTTCGAGGCAGAGATAGTCTTGCTGTTCCACGCCACCACCTTCCGGCGAGGCTTCCAGGTGACAGTGCACGTGGGCAACGTACGTCAGACAGCAGTGGTGGAAAAGATCCATGCCAAGGTGAGGGGGACCCAGCCATGCCCCTGTTTTCCCAGGGAAAAGTCAGAATTCTGCTTCCAGAAAGGAGGAAAGCCTGTCCCCAGATTCGTAGAGAGCTCCCTTATCCCACAAAGGGGACAAAGCCCCACTTGGGGTGGGCAGACACCTGCTAGGCCCCCGAGGGTGGAGAGCCAAGGCTGGTAGAGACAGGAGGTGCTTTCCAGGGCCAGTGACCATGTATCTGCTGCAGGACAAGCTGCGGACAGGGGAGAAGGCAGTGGTACGTTTCCACTTCCTGAAACACCCGGAGTACCTGAAGGTGGGCGCCAAGCTGCTGTTCCGGGAGGGTGTCACCAAGGGCATCGGCCATGTCACCGATGTGCAAGCCATTGCAGCGGGAGAGGCCCAGGCCAACATGGGCTTCTGAACTCCTCCAGGCAGGCACAGCTCTACTGCTGTCCCTACAGTACATAAGGTGACTTCCGGCCATGCTGTCTCCTGTTGGCAGCTCTGCGTGTTAGTAGGCTAGGGAGTGAGGGGTGATCTCTACTGCTTGCTCCCTGCCACCTTTTCTGGAGAGATGCCAAGCTTGGTGTGAGCAGGGAGGGGCAGTCCTGAGGGAGAGGACAGGAGAATTCAGGGCAGTGCTCAGCAGCTGTGTGTCCACCTGGTTGGCTCATCCAGCCTGGCATCCCTAACGGCCTGTCTACCGGAGGGAGCTGATCACCGCCACATTGGCCCCACTGTCAGGACTGGGCATGATTCGCCGGTGTGGTCGCTGCACATCAGGAATTGTCACAACAACTGGGAGTGGTCCTCGAAAGCACTCCTTTTTGTATACCTCTTCTCAAGGCCATGTAAGTTGCCCATCTCTACTTGACTGTGGACAAAAGACATCTGCTCCTGGCCAGCTGGTGGCCCAGGGTCTGAAGAAATGGCACAGGGACAGTGAATGGCAGTGCTCCCGCCCTGTGCTGAGACATGAGGTCTGCTCTTGCGCTTTGTCTCCCTTCCCTTCTTCACTCAAGGGCCACGTCCCCAGTTCCTCCTCTCAGAGGCCCCACAGGTGCTATTTGTCGTGCTGGCCCAGGTGTGGGGCCGCCAAGCTAAGCCTTGGCGTACCGAAGGTCAGCTGCATGTCAATCAGTCTTGTCCCCTCCTCTGCAGTGACCTGCTAGGTTTAATGCTGGATCAAACAGGTTGTTTTGCCACAGTCCCCAGACTGGTGGCTGGGGACCTGACTCACAGCTCCCCATCCTGCCCCCATGTAAGTCCTCTCTTGTTTTAGTAATTTGTAGTGATCATCCCTTTCCCACTGTTGCAGGGAACCTGGAGGAAAGGGAAAGATGTTGCCATACTTCCTATTCTTTAGAGCATGGATTCCCTCTTTCCCTTTGTTAGTGTCCTGGGTTCCCATGGACTCAGGGATTTGGTTGAGGTTTCTCTGCATATATATATACATATACATATATATTTAAATACACATATATATATTGTACAGAATAAAAATGTTTTATTGAACACACTGTGCTTATGCTTAAGACCCAGGCGCATCTTCCAGAGCTGGATTCCTCTCCAGGATCAGAGACGAGTGAAACCCTTGCACTGCTGAGCCCTGAATGGGGGAAGAACCCATTTGGTATCTCATTCACCCTGCTTCCTTTCCTCTACCCCACTTGGCGATCAGTATTCCAGTGCTGTGACTCAAGTATTCTGGCCTGTTTTGCATAGTTCTTTGAGTGAGCAGAATAGAAAGTGAAACTGCCACCTTTTCAGCTAAGATAGGTACCCACCCTGTACTTGAGGAGTTGGCCACTTGCTAATGGTCACAGGGGTAAGGAGACTGATGACTGTGCCCTGTCAGAGATTTGGAGCTAAGCGTGCCAGCTACTTAATGATGAGTAGAACTTAGAGACATGGCAATCTGGTCCTCACACTTTTCCTAGCAACGCAGAGTAGCCTGATGTGAGGTTTATATAGTCTAAACTGGCTTTTTGGAGCCGAAAGCCAGCTGGCGAAACCTTTGTCCCTTCCTCCTGTTTGTGTTCAGAGTACCTGACTACCACATTTTATGGGTGAAGAAATATGGCCCAAGGTTAAAGTCGACCGTAAAAAGCAGGGACTACAGGGACTTCCCTGGCCGCCAGTGGTTAAGACTCCACGCTTCCATTGCAGCGGGGCGAGGGTTTGATCCTGGTAGGGGAACGAAGATCCCGCGTGCTGCGCAGTGTGGCCAAAAAAAAAAAAAGCAGGGACTACATTTTCAGTACTGATCCTTGCAAAAGAAATTTAATGATAAATGTGGGCCATGGTTCCACGGGTATTCTGCCTCCAGGGTATTAAAGTGATAGCCTCCCTACCATTCAGGCTCAGCTGCTTTTTATATATCACTGGTTTAACTTGCTACTAAGGAGCCTGTGGTTGAAGAACTTCCTCTTGGTGTTGGGAACTAAGAACCATTTACGTCCTTCTGTACGGTTGCTGATAAACCGCTATGAGGGAACGTTATAGTCAGCAAAAAGGTACTCTAGCCTTCTCCCAGCACTGACCTTTGCATGTCTGTCTGCCGCCCCCTCCACAGGCTCACTGCCAGTATGCTGGGGCAGGGCTGGCATTCCCAAGGAAACAAGGTGTGCCGCCAGCATTGTCTTTATTGGTTATTCACTAGTGCTCCCCCTACCTCCCCCCACTACCTGTCTTGGCCTCTAGAAGGTCAATGAAACCAAAGTTTCTACCACATTACTTTTCTATTTGACCCCTTCCAGTCAACTGAATTGTTAAAAATTTGTTCAACTTGATCTGTACAGCACCCAGGGGAGATTTTTTTTTTAACTTCTCCCTAGATTAGGAAAGGAAGTTTTGGAAAATGATACCCGAGACATCTCCACAAACTAATGAGGCACTTTGCTACATTAATGCAACATTGAGGAGTATAAAAAGGTGTATAAGTAGTATGTACATTTTTATTGTTACAGTTCTGGTAATCTTAAAATTTTCAGTATATACGTTTCATCCAGTGAATATCAAGCACCTATTGTGTGCAAGGCACTGTGAAGAATTCTTGACTTTAAGAAATCTACAAATCTAGTAGGGAAAGAGCCATATATACAGTAAGCACTATCTTTTATTAGATATTTAACTGCCACAAAAGTGGAAGGTCTTTCTGGAGGAAGAAATCATTTGCTAGACACAGTGGTTTTCAAATGTTCCCCCTTCAAATTACAGACCCCCAATTTATAAATAAGCTAAAATAAGCCTAAAAGTACCAGTTTGAGTACATGTATGGGAAGGGGGACTATGTATACCGTTCTCCCTACCCTCTTATCTCCCCCCACCCCCCGCCACTACTCAGTTCATCTTTGATTGGGTTCTCTGTGTAATCAACATTTCCCATATCAGAAAAGCCAAAACTGACTTTCCACACATAAGAATGGAGATGAAGAATACAGTACTATAAACATGGACTAGTGCAAAAAGCTACAATAATTCATTTAAAACCCTAAGCTAAAGATTCACACTTCAGTAGGGAAGAGATGAACATGCCAGTGACCCTGAAGGGCCAAGCATTTACCTCTTACATTTGTATTTAGGGTTTAAGGAAATGACATCGCCCTCTACAAACCTGGTGGGCTGTTACTATCTTCTAGATGGGTATTTCTCAAACTTGTTAATATACAAATTCAGTAGGGGTGGGGGTAAGGCTGAGACTATTTCTAACAAGTTCTCTGGTGGTGCAGCTGCTGCCCCTCAAAATCACACTTGGAGTAACAAGGTCCTAGAGATGATCTAGTTCTGATCATGACTTAGCCAATCTAAACAGAGTTCCTGAGCTGGTCCAGTAACAGTCTCATTGCAAGAGGTAGAAGGGCCAGTGGCTAAAATTGTGGCTATCATAGGGTTTACTTGAATGAAATTCAGTATTTATGGAGTAGCTTCTGTGTACACAGTCCTGCCCTAAATTAGTTACCACTTTAGGGTTTCAGGTCTTCACCTCACATAAAAAAATTTTTTTAAACTTTTTTTTCACTCAGTTCCTTTTATGTGCCAATGTTAAGCTACATACTTTAAGTACATTTTTCTTAATCTTCAATAATCTAAGATTATCTTCAATAATCTTAATCTTCAATTATCTCAGTTTTACACATGAGGAAAGTGACTTGCTCAAGGCTGTATTCCAAGAGGCAAAGCCAGGTTTGGAACCAGATCTCTCAATGTTCCAAGGCCCAGGCATTTTAAACTGTATGACACTGCTTCCCTAAAGACTAACAATTAAAAACTCAATAGAGTTGTATCTCTGGAAGATGCGTTTTTACATCCCTGTCAACAAAGAATTAGAATCCCTGAGGTGGGAGCCTTAACATCTAACCGGATTATTTTCCTTATTAAAAATTTTATAGTTATAAATTTCCTTGAGAAGTGAACATATTTCCGTCTCCCAGTTACAAATAAAATACTAAAACCCTGCAGCAAGCCTGAGGGCAGCACTAGTGTGTTAATGGCTTAAAAAATGATTCCAATGTCTGCATGCCCTCAGGCCTAGGGCGTTTATTATTGGAGGCCAAAGGGCTCTTGGGATTTCTTTTGCCTTGAGGAGAACTGGCAGGAACAACCTGGGGGTTTGAGGAGTGGGGCTGCAAAAAGGATTTCTGCAAGTCCAATGCAAAATGATAGTCTGTATGTTCTGGCATCTCCCATACAGGTACCAGAGAGCCACACTTCTCACAGGGCACTTGGTCCTCAGCAGCCAGAAGACTGGAGGTAGTAGATGCCTTCTGAGCCACCTCCAGAGCAGACTTGGAAGTTAAAGAAGCAAGGCTGCTTAGGCTGTTCTGGGCCAAATCCATCTCTGCAGGAGTTGCTTTGAAGGATCCTAGCTTCAACACCTTTTCACAGACAGGGGCACAATCTGGACACTCTGTTGGAAGACAATTTGGTAACTCTTTAGGACTGGACTGTGGTTTTTGTGGAGGGAAGAAAACATTAATAAGCTGTTTCTGCTTTAGAAGCAGACTTTTCTGTTTAAAGAAGGGCTCAGTTCCTGAAGTACGACTGGTTTGGAAAGGTAATGAGGGCTTGGAGGGTGAATTGCTTATGGGGGCCTGAGTAGTGGCAGTAAGAGAAGAAAGTGAAGCTTCTTTGACTTTCTGCTTTTCTGCAGCTTTCTGGAAGAATGATTCCAGAGAAGTGGTTGCTTTCTTAGTGGTTGTCACCGCTGGGCCATTTTCCTGGGTCTTAGCTTCTGAACTGGTAATTGGCACCTTTGACGGAGAACTTGGGTCACTGCTCAAGAAGATGGTGATGTCTGTGCCAGGTGAAGGGGCAGAGGCAGAGAATTTGGTAGCGCAGAGGAGAACCATTGTAAGGGGAGGGGACCTGAAGAGAAAGTAAAAGAGTAAGGTTAGCACCAGGTCACAGGTTCCGTCTGTAAATGACTGGGATTCTGGTTCTGCCACACAAGGAAACTGTTACTGCAGTGGTTCTCAAACTTTAGGGTACATTGGATTAATAGATTCAGTAGACCTGGGATGGGCAGAGAATTTGCCATTCTAACAAGTTCTCAGGTGATGCTGATGTTGCTGGTCTAGGACCACACCTTGAGAACCACTGCCTTTGGTGAACACCTACCAAGTCAGACGTAAGTTGGATACCCTGACAGCTGGGTTTACTGTTTTCATAAGATACTTCTGCAGAGCTGCTGAAATTCAGGGTTGAGGCAAGAAACTATTCAGGGCAATAAAAAAGCTTTAGAATATTTAGACTGGAAAGACTTTTGAAAAAATCCTCTTATGCACTCTTCTGTTTTTAAACAGAACCAGAACTCTGACAGACTTTCAACTCTGGAATTTTTAGAGAATGAAATTTCACAACTGCTTTGGTTATCTGGTCTCAGAAATATTTCAAGAAATTCCTGTCATAAAGTTCCTCATTGTGTCTAATTACCCAAATAACTTTTCACATGGGTTGAATTTTGGAAGATGAAATGTGCTTTTATATACAGATTAGTCCCTTGATGAGGTAAATTTAAAAATTATCATGACTATTCTCCTCTTTCATGCTCTGGGATAGTCTTATAATCAGACAAGGTTATGCTTCCCTGTCAATATTTCACACTCTTGGTGAGCAGTATTTGTTATAGCCTGTCAATTTACAAGGTTTAATGTGAACATAGTATCACAATTATCATTTGGTTCAGTAAAACCGTTCAATATTTGAAAATAAACAAATATACCAGGAAGTAAAAGTAAATTATTCTAAGTAAAGAACAAAGACTCTAACTTTAGAGACCCATACATGTAGTACCCTTATATTCAGATATGCAGTAACTTAGGTGCCTAACTAAACTTTTCTTTTTATAATCTCCAATGTAGATATATAAATAAACAACCAATTTATCTTCCTCACATAATTATATTTACATTGTGAATCTGGAATACTTTTTTCAATTTAAGAGGCTATGTTAAATAAATAATTACGGGATTCCAATACTGAAAATCATTAATATCTGGACAGTATATACTTGATTATCTTTAATGGCCAGCTGAAGTGAAGTTTATTATTATGACATTTGGTATTACACCAGTGGAGCTTGTAACTGAGTTGGGATGTGAGACAGAGATTACTGGTGAATAGGTCACTTTCATTATCAAGGAAGATGATTTTAAGATAGAACCATCAAGCAGTTGAGAGAAAAGTTCCCTGAAACTTGAGTTCTGTACTCCTAAGTACAATTGGTCATTCCCCTGACTATAGCAAATTGATATAGGCAGGGATAGTATTGGTTCACTCTGCCTCTCAAACCAAATGTAGGCAAAGAGGCTGCAGCTGAGCTGCCTTGTTTCTGGTGCTTCTACTGTGTCCTACCCCAGCTGGAATGCTTATATACCCACTAATTTTAAATAAAGACAGGGTTTAAGTCTCAAAAGAAGATGAGTTAGAAGGAAACTCACCATTCAGTTTGGGTTCCTGAAGTGTTACAGTTCCTGATGACAGCAAACGCATCATGGCTCATCTTGTGAGCATCATAGCGAGTAAGGGCACAGCAGCGGCGCAGGCTGCTGAGACGTTTGTCTCCTTGTACGCGAATGCTCACGACCAACTGAGTGGCCACCCTGTCATTCTGTGGGTGTAAATGGATTGAGACAGAACTGAAGTTACCTTGAGCATGTGGATTCTATATAGTGAACTCTGTGAGAGGAAAAACCAGGGTGAGAGAATGGTTTGGGAACAGGTTTAATTTTCTTTAATTTTGTGCTGTTTCTGAGTATAAATAATTGGAGAAGACATAATTTAGATGATGGAATATTAGAATATCTAGGATATTTTGACAGGTAATGGGAACAGGACAGAATAAATGAAAATGAATTCTTCTGACTGTTTTGTTTTGTTTTGTTTTTTGGTGGTGTCTGTGCAGGAAGATTATACTAAATACTTGTAATACTATATTCTAGTTTGTGACTGAAGGAGGGTTCATGTAAGTCATTGAAAGGGTGTCAGGATTGAATAGTGGATCTATTCTTTAATCTGCTCTGATGCTCTTATGCTTAAGAAGAGCAGAAGTGGACTTACCTGGTGGCACAAGTGGTTAAGAATCTGCCTGCCAACGCAGGGGACACGGATTCAATCCCTGGTCCGGTAAGATTCCACATGCCGCAGAGCAACTAAGCCCATGTGCCACAACTACTGAGCCTGCGCTCTAGAGCCCGCGAGCCACAACTGCTGAGCCCATGTTCCACAACTACTGAAGCCCGTGCACCTAGAGCCCGTGCTCCTCAACAAGAGAAGCCACCGCAATGAGAAGCCCACACACTGCTAGGAAGACTAGCCCCTGCTCGATGCAACTAGAGAAAGCCCGCATGCAGTAACGAAGATCCAACGCAGCCAAAAATTAATTAATTAATTAATTTAAAAATACGTGTTTGTTAAATGCATAAATATTTCAATCTTAACAACAACAAAAAACAGCAGTGGTTTCCGCTAGCACCTCCTTACAGCCCATCTATAGAAGATAAAGTGTAGTGAGCCTGCTTCTAGAGAGCATGATCATTGATTCACTTTTCAGTGACGTCTAAGCACCTGAATACTCTTGATGCAAAGCAAACTAAGAAATAAAGGTCAAGAGGCAAGAAGGTAAAAAGTATACATAGGGATCCCCTCAAAATCAAAAGATTCTAGTGAGAAGAAATACTCCTAAGACAAACAAACCAAGGGCAGCAACCAACTTCTAGGTAAAAATACATTTTGTATTTTTGTGCATTTTGTAAATACAGTTTATACAGATTTGTATATCTCAAGAGAATACAAATAGGCAATTACAAACAAGTCCTTGTTGACTAAAACCGTTCAACTATAACTGACTGCCTACTATGTATCAGGCACTATCTAGAGATACAGGAGAGAACAAAATAAAGTCCAGGCCCTTCTGGATCTTATCTTGTAGTAGGAGCTGCATATAATAAACAAGTAGGCATGTAATAGAAATGACCACAAAGTGCCATGGAAAACAGAGTAAGGCAGGGAGTGATGAAGGCTGCTGATATGACAGGGTAGTTGGGGAGAAGGTGAAGGTAAAATTTACTTGGTGTGTTAAATAAACGGGGAGGAGACCAGCAAGTGGAGTCTAGAGGGGAGTGAGCTAGGGGGAGATGATAGGACATAAGGTCATTGACTGTTAGAGAATAAAGAGATGAGAACGGAGTGACACCTAGTGGGCAAAGTCAAATAGGCCCATAACACAACCTCTTTATGTTGCCTCCCAAAGAACAAACATTTACCACCACCTCAGCTAAAAAGGGGCAAACAGGTAATTATAGATGATTCCTGACAGTATACAGTTGATGTCTCAACTGGAGAGGACACATCAAACAATACCATCAGGAAAATGGAAAGAAAATCCACAGAATGGGAGAAAATATTTGCAAATTATATATTTGACAAGGGACTTATACCCAGAATACACACAGAACTTTTAAAACTCAATATAAAGAGACAACCCATTTCAAAAATGGGCAAAGGATCTCGACAGACATTTCTCCAAAGAAAATAAAATAGCCAATGAGCACCTAAAAACCATAAGACACCACTTCACACCCACCAAAAATTTTTAAAAAGACAATAACAAAGATATAGAGAAATTAGAACCCTCTTACATTGCTGGGAGTGTAAAATAGTGCAGCAACGGTCTGGTATGCTAACATAGAGTTGCCATGTGACTCAGCAATTCTACTCCTAGGTATATATACAAGGGAAATGAAAACATGTCTACACAAAAACCTGTACATGAATGTTCACAGCAACATTATTCATAATAACCAAAAAGTGAAAACAAATAACCATTCTCTGATGAATTGATAAATAAAATGTGGTATATCCATTCAATAGAATGTTGTGATAAAAAGGAATAAAGTACTGATAGATGCTACAATATGGGTGAACCTTGAAAATATTATGTTAATTGAAAGATTTCAAGCCAGTCATAAAAGGCCACATGTTATATTATTCCATAGATATGAAATGTCCAGAATAATTAAGTCTATAGAGACAGAAAGCAGACTAGTGGTTGCATAGGCCTGGGGGAGTAACTATTAGTGGGTATAGGATTTCTTTTCTGGGTTATGAAATGTTCTTAAATTGATGATGGAATAGTTGAACAACTCTGAAATATACTAAAACTACTGAACTGTATACTATAAATGGGTGAATTTTATGGTATGTAAATATATATATGTATCAATAGAGCTTTTTTTTTAAAAGATAGAAGATAAACTAATCATCAGATGTTTCATGTTTGACCTAAGACTCTGTCTCTAAAACTGTGAGTACTTCTTTGACACATGAACTATGTTAAAGCCAAATAATTTACAGTCCAATCCCTAAATGTCCTGCTTGATGGTTCTGTACTCTGATGAAGATCCACTGTATATTCAGAGTTGCAGTAACATTTAGATAATATACAAAAAAGTAAAAGCAAATGGTAATGAGGGAGACAGGAGTAGTCAGGTCTTACGTTCACAGATCCAGGCTTTTGAGAATCAAACTGAGTTTTATGGCAGTTTTATGGGAAAAGATAAAAGATTTCTTAAAATTTTCCAGCTGGTATCTTTTTGTATCTTTGTTTCTACTCCATAAGGTAAGGAGCAACTTGTATTTAAATCCCAAAGCTCACCCCAGGAATAAAGAAAGAAAATCTTACATCATTTCGGTCCTTGATTAGTCTCTCCTCTAGTTCCTGGGCTAATTGCAAAAGCCACCATTGTACCTAAAAAAAGTATTGAGACTTTAATCTTTCATTTAAGGACTCTAGGTTTATTATAGAACTAAATGGTGGTTTTGTTCAGTTCTCCCCAAAATGGAAGTGTGCAACAAAGTCTCCCCTGTAACGATCCCCAGATCATAGAAATCTTCAGTACTCTGACCTGCCCTAGCTCAAGATCTTTCATTCTTTTCCTTCTGGCATGCCATCAGGTGAGTTTCAGGCATGTTCCAGCTCTGAGAAAAAAAGACACAAACTTGAGGCACAATATCCTGGCCTCAGAAGATTTCACCTACAAAAAAATGAGTAATTCCATTTCAAACTTCAATCAGCTCCATTCTATTTCTTTTTAGATGGAAGAAAGGGAAAAAATAATTTAAAAAAAAAAATCCCAAGTTAAACTAATCAATTTTCAGCACACAAAAAACCTTCTATTTCCTTCATATTTTACAGTATAAAGGTCCCATCTAACTTTCCACAGCTACCAAAACCTACCCACCAACTCCCTTAAAAGAGGCAATGTTCTGTCAAGAATGTCTGCCTACCTGTTCCCGAGCAGCCAGAGCTGTTTTTCCTGGGAAGTTCTTGCTGCAGCCAATGGTTTTGTATATTTGCCTGGGTTTAACTGGATCATGTTCAATCCCCCGGCACATGGCATATAGCCAAGATCTAATAAAACCAGCAAAAAAGTTTAAGGTGAAAGCAAATGATTATTCTTGTTAAAACAAAATACCTATATTATACTACCTTTTATCCCTTTCATGAAAAAGGAAAAATTTGTTCAAAATTAAGTACACCTCACCCGTAACAGAATCCTTGCCCTTCCCAATGAATTCCAGTAATGATAAATTGCCAAGGAGAACACATTATGCTTTCTAAAGCCAAGTCATCATTTGTATTTTCGGAAAAGTGCCAACTAAGCCACAGATTTCATATCCCCAAGTATTTTTGGTACTTACTAAGCATAAATCAAGGATTTTTAAGAGAACAGCATCTTAGCACACATAAATGTTGTACATGTATATATCAGAGCTTCAAAGTAACAGTTCCTATCTACCGACCTATTTAGGCACGTGAAAAAAACTAGACTAATAGGTTATAATGATTTAATTATTTTTTTTGGTGGTACGCGGGCCTCTCGCTGCCGTGGCCTCTCCTGTTGCAGAGCACAGCCTCCAGACGCGCAGGCTCAGCGGCCATGACTCACGGGCCCAGCCGCTCCGCGGCATGTGGGATCTTCCCGGACTGGGGCACGAACCCGTGTCCCCTGCATCGGCAGGCGGACTCTCAACCACTGCGCCACCAGGGAAGCCCAATGATTTAATATTTTAAAGCAAAAGGACCAATGCAATTACCTCGAGGAGCAAATATTAACCTAAAGATAGGTCTAGATTTTACCTGATGCTCTTGTCTACATTTGAATTTAGCATATCCATAAAGGTTATGATTGAAAAGTATTAGGAATCACTTACCCATTCTTCTCCCCAAAATGACTCTGGAGCTGGGATTCAGTGAACTGGGTCAGTTCTCCCATGTATTCTACCCCCAGGATTTCAATGACAGAAGCCCCTAGCTTTCCTCCAAGACTACGGCTAACAACAACCAAAAAAAGACAAAAGATTTATAGGTCACATCATAAATATCTAGTTAGCAGTAGATACAAAACATTCTGCCTGTATAAGAAGCTCTCCAGAAAGTTCAGGGAAAATGAGAACACACACTGGTCCTGTAAACTACTGATTTTCTAGCATAAGACTAGACGACTCTGGGAATTCAGTACTCTGGAAGTTAGGGCCTGGGAAGAAGATTAACCATAGCATAAACACAAGGGTAAAGTCATTAATTAGTTATCAAGTCAACTGTGTATAAAACTTTCAATTATACAGGATCTACTGTCCCATTTAGGGATTAAAATTCCACCTCCAAAACAAACCCCTTCCATAGCTAAAACCTTTTATACTTAAGAATATAGTAAAAAAAAAAAAAAACTCTTCAGCTTTGCCTTTGAGATGTCTAATAATATGTCCTCAACCTCTCTGTTCAGTCCTTTTTCCATCACTTATCTTCCTCAATATGGTCCCAGTTCACTGGAAATATACTTTCTCCCTCTTGGTGCTCAAAACAGTCTCCAAATTGGTATTTCTCTTCTATTCTCACCTGACTCTCCGAATTGTGCCAATCTCAAAACAAAATCCCATGCCTTTTTCATAAGTCCTTCTCAGATGACTTTTATGAACTTTGGTAACTACCTGTACAATTCATTTAGCAGTTACTCACAGTTACTCACTCTTGATGATAGCACTTTCACTATTGTTTTGAACAGTTATATCTTGGCCCTTCAACAATATTATAAGCCCTTGTCAAGGACACACTATTGGTATGCACAACCTAGTTATTAATTTTATTTGGGAGCAATTCAGTAGCCCTGAACAGCTTGATACGCTACTAGAACAAAGAAAAGAAGTAAAATTCCTATTTGTTATTTAGTAACAGGCTTGAGTAAAAAACCTAGAAGGAAGTTAAACATATGGCTAAAAAAAAGTTCATTTTTTAAAATTCAGGATTAAGTATCTTCCACAGATAATCCGGAATTGAAAGTTCATTAAGAAAAAAATCTCAGTATGTTTGTAAAATTTTCTGTGTCATCTCCCTCCTGTCCCCATGGTACCTATTTTCCCTGGCTCCAATCCTTAAGGAAAAGAAGAAACTACAACCAGAGAGGGCCTTCACATATATAGAAGTGAAATCTAAGGTGCTCCCTGAATACTTACATTTTGCTAATAGGCACTTGGCTGAAGAGCTGTGGGACTGACCCATGTGAGACCAGGGTCTGCCCGTTGGGCTTGTTTAGTCCACAGGCCAGCTTTGCCAGAACCTGGAGCATGGAAAGTATAAAAACCCCATTACTGTCAACACCCACACACAGAGTTGGTGAATATTAACACACACATATACACGCATACACAAGGCACAGCTTAAGGGCTGTAACTAATGGTTTCCACGTTAAAAACAAAAACAAAACCAGAAACTCAAGACATCTCCAAAGCTTGGTGTCCCACAATATCCACATTGGAAAACATGACCCACTATCATTATCCTCATTGTTCTTTCCACGTCTTCCATTCTCAGTCTTTCTTTAGTCATTTATTCCACCCTCGTCTATTCCTTAAGGTTTTCCTACTTCAAGAGGGTGAAAAAGTAGAGAAGCTACAGAAGAGACTTAAGATGCATTTCTTAGTATGTCCATATGAAAATGCTAAAACAAACTCATTTTACCCTACTCCATTTATATACATTTCTTGATTAATGGTTAGTCCATTTTGAGTCCCGGATTTAATACAGATTACCATCATTTAGTATCTGTGATAAAGACTGGGCTCAAAATCATTGTCCAATAGCAAACATCTTCTTATACTAAATAAGATTTCAAAATGAAAAAACCCTTGAGAAGTCTTTTCAAAGAATAAGGTACTTCAGTGGTATCATTTAACAACTTATAATTGGTAGGAAAAATATAAAATCACTCTTCAAATTCATTGGAGATTCTCTGAAACTTCTACTAGGCTACATTTAGTCTAAATTACTACATTGAGACTTTTGTTTCCCCTCCCTCCACCTAACCAGAAAAAAAAAAACCCCAAAACTCTACTGTGTAGTTTGGCAGCTTTCCTCTTCTTGGGAATTCCCTGGCGGTCCAGTGGTTAGGACTCGGTGCTCTCACTGCCGTGGGCTGGGGTTTAATCCCTGGTTGGGGAACTAAGATCCCACAAGCTAAGCAGTGTGGGACTTTCCTCTTCTTGAGTGAGGGAGAGAAGGTAGTAACTAGGAATAATCAGCCACTGCCCAACTACTGAGTCTACACCAAAGGGGATGAAGATCCCAGGGCCACACTGCAGTTTAATCAGAAAGCACAGAACAAAAGCATAGAACACCCAGAATTCTACATAAGAAGTGAGATAATACTAGAAAATTCAGCAACCGAAAAGAAAAGAAATAGGTTCCTACTAGACTCCTCCTTTCTTTGTTTGCTTGCAGGATCTTACTTCCCTGTCCAGGGACTGAACCCAGGGCCCCCGGCAGTGAAAGCGCTGAGTCCCAACCACTGGACCACCAGGGAATTCCTGCCTCCTCCTTTCTTTGGATAGTTCAGTCATTAAGGAAATACTGTGGATACAACTATGTAAATAACCATTTCCAGCAAAATTTTCAGCCTGCTTCTTAGGAAAGTAGATGTGCAATGTCAATTCCCATGTTAAAGAATTACTTAGGTTTTTATTTGGTCTTCACCGTGAAGTTTAAGTAGAAACCCATTTCAAAGTATATGTGTAATGATTTAAATGCCCCACTCATATCTATCCTGGCTGTTTGTTTTTTGTTTTGTTCTTCTTCTTCTTTTTTTTTTTTTTTTTGTTTTTTTGTTTCTATGCCTGCTGTGTTTAACTACAGATATCTGTGTTCCTCTTTGAAATCTACTATTAGCCTTCACCTTATTGTGTGAAATCCCGGCTGAACACTGAAAACCAGTCTGCCTCTCTATGGCTGCTCTCATTTCCTCCACGATCACTGCTCCCACAGTGAGCTGTAGGTCTGGAGAGGTGGTGTTATCAGTCTGAAGAGAATCAAGCCATTGCAATAAGCCTTGTTTTCGCATTTCCTCTGAAAAAGTTGAGAGGTAACAGTTAGACTTCTTTTTTTTTTTAATCAGGGTTTTATTTGTGTTATCTAATGCAGAAATGCTTAGATTTCAGGTACTTTACATATGTAGGTTTTCACCAAAAATGGCAGCCATTTTAGAAGACTATTCAGTATCACAACAGAGATCAATTTCTCCTTCATACCAATTCTAGCAGCCTCATCTCCCAGCATAGGCTGAACCCTATAAGCTCTAATAAGCAACAAATATTTTGTATTGTCTTTCATGAGTAATAATTTAAAAGTACATCTGTTTTCTCTCTCCAGTTTTTGAACTTTCTTCTTCCAACTTCCCTTGAACATCACTAAGAATTCTATTAAGTTACTCAATTAGAAAATATTCAGAATTATCGCACACTTCAGTATAAACTTAAGTTAGCATTTATGTATTTTTAGAGATTGGTTCCAGTTGAATAGCTTAAGTCCAATCAGAGGCACTAGAAGATTTATTCTCTTGACAAACTATTTAAATTAGAAGTAGCTTTGTACCTTAGGGCTTTGAAAATACCTTACTATCCAATTTAGAACTAGTCACAGTTTTGAAAAACATTTAAAAAGTATTATATAACAAGGAAGTTAGGAAATATACACATGCTGTTTTAAAGAGGCTGTAATGAGGTATGAACGAGGCAAGAAAATTCAAAATATCTTGGAGAGGTAGAGTGAAGGGTCACATATATGGAGAAGAGGAGGAAGATGAGCACATAGAAGGAAGTATTTTCCAGCTATTAAGGACTGCTGTTTCTCTCCTTTGCTGGTCTATCTCCCTCCTCTAACACCATAACTGCAGATACAGAGCAACGTTCTCCTCTTCTCTGTATATACGGTTTTTCTCTTGGTGAACTGGTACTGGCTTATGTTTCAATTTGCTTATGCTAAGTACATGCAAATCTTAATCTCTATCCCCAAACTCTTAACTTTAATCCCTTATTTCTACCTCCCTACAGAAAAAGTCTTCTTGAATTTTTCATTACAGTATCAAACAAAATATTACTAAAGTCAACCTTTATTATATCTTCCTCCCCAAAGGTTCTCTTTCCCAAACAACTCCCTATTTCTTAAAGGTTTAAAATCTAATATTGGCTTCTTTTTTTTAAAATTAATTAATTTTTATTTTTGGCTGCCTTGGGTCTTCGTTGCTGCACACGGTCTTTCTCTAGTTATGGCAAGCGGGTGCTACTCTTCGTTGAGGTGCGCAGCCTTCTCATTGCGGTGGCTTCTCTTGTTGCAGAGCGCGGGCTCTAGTAGTTGCAGTACACGGGCTTAGTTGCTCCTTGGCATGTGGGATCTTCATGGACCAGGGCTCGAACCCATGTCCCCTTCGATGGCAGGAGGATTCTTAACCACTGCAACACCAGGTAAGTCCCTTGGCTTCTTTTCTTTTATTCTCCTTTATTATAGTTATTTAGTTATCAAAGCCCACTTCAAAATATTTCACATATCCATTGCAACCCACTGTATTTTATTCAGCTTTTCATCATTCTTGCCTAGGCCACCTCAAATTTCTTTGTTTGTGGTTTTTGTTTGTTTGTTTTTGGCTGCACCGTGCAGCATGTGGGATCTTAGTTCCCAGACCAGGGATCAAACCTGTGCCCCCAGCAGTGGAAGCACAAAATCTTAACCACTGGACCACCAGGGAAGTCCCCATAAATTTATAGTTAACTCTTGAAAATCAGGTAGTGTTAAGTCTTCCAACTTAGTTCTTTTTCAAAATTGTTTTGCTATTCCACATCCTTTGCATTTCCATACAAATTTTAGAATCAGTTTATCAATTTCTATAAAATCCTGCTGGGATTTTGGAGGGAATGCAATGAATCTGTAGGTCAATTTGGGGAGATTTGAACTCTAATATTATTTAATCTTTCAATCCATGAGCATGGTCTCTTCATTGATTTCATCTTTAATTTGTCAGTGATGTTTTGTAGTTTTCACTGAACTAGTTTTTCCACATATATTGTTAAATATATCTCTAATAATTTTATGGTTTTAATGCTATTGCTTTTTAAATTTCAACTTCCCATTTTAAATTATAATATATAGAAATACAATCAATTTTTGCATATTGACTTTGTCCCCTGCAACCTTGCTAATCTCACTTATTCTAGGTTCTTTTTTGGGGGGCGGGTAGTAGATTCCCTAGGATTTTCTATAAACATGGGCATGTCACCTGCATTTGACTAGAACTATTGTAAGAGTGAGCACTGGTAATTTGTGCCAAAACTTCGGGATTAAACTGATAAACCTCTAGCTATGGCCCACAACTCTAGGGACCATAACTACAAAAGAGAAGTCCCTATACTGGTAACGGGTGTACCTTCCTCTGTGCTATGAGCTGATTAGTGCCTTCCAAGCTCCCTCTGGTTGTTGGCAGAATTTATCATCTTGGGGACTTCCCTGGTGGCAAAATGGTTTAGAATCTGCCTGCCAGTGCAGGGGACGTGAGTTCGATCCCTGGTCCGGGAAGATCCCACATGCCACGGAGCAACTAAGTCTGTGTGCTACAGCTACTGAGCCTGCGCTCTAGAGCCTGCGAGCCACAACTACTGAGCCCACGAGCCACAGCTACTGAGCCCGTGAGCCACAACAACTACCGAGCCCATGCCCCTTGAGCCCGTGCTACACAGCAAGAGAAGCCACCGCAATGAGAAGCCCGTGCACAGCAACAAAGAGTAGACGCATCTAGAGAAAGCCCGTGCACAGCAACGAAGACTCAACACAGCCAAAAATAAATTAATTAATTAAAATAAATTAAAATAAAAAATTTATCATCTTGTGGCTGTAGGATTGAAGTCCCCATTTTCTTGCTGGCTGTCAGCAGAGGGCAGCTCTCAGAGCATAGCCATGGGGGCTTCTCCAAAGGCCCTCTTACAATCTGGCAGCTTACTTTGTCAAAGCCTGCAAGGAGTCTAGCCAACTCTTACAGCTCTCAACTTTGGCAGTTGATTGATTTATTTTTTAAATTTTTTATTTAATTTTTATTATTATTATCATTATCATCTTGTTTTTTGGCTGCTCCGGGTGGTATGCGGGGATCTCAGTTCCCTGACCAGGGATCAAATTCATGCCCCCTGCAGTGGAAGTGTGGAGTCTTAACCACGGGACCTCCAGGGAAATCCCTGACAGTTGATTTATATTTTTTTATACCACTACACAACTGTTTCTTATTATATGCATTCACATGTTCAATACTTGCTTAGAAATAAATGAATTAAGAGGAAGCAAACAGAGAACAAATGAGTTCTTTAGCTAACACAAACCAGTTACAAAATGGCCCCAAAGGGTAAGTTTTCACTCTGGCAATTTTTGAGTATTATTTTTAATTAATCTTACTACTTAAACTTTCCACACACATAACTATTTCAGAAACAGAAAAAACAAAGTTGCAAATGCAGCATGGCTGAGTAGGACCCATTAAGAGGCACCACGGTAAAGCTGAATGGGAACTTCAGTATAAAAACATCACAGGGCTTCCCTGGTGGCGCAGTGGTTGAGAGTCCGCCTGCCGATGCAGGGGACACGGGTTCGTGCCCCGATCCCGGAAGATCCCACATGCCGCGGAGCGGCTGGGCCCGCGAGCCATGGCCGCGGAGCCTGTGTGTCCGGAGCCTGTGCTCCGCAACGGGAGAGGCCACAGCAGTGAGAGGCCCGCGTACAGCAAAAAAAAAAAAAAAAAAAAAAAAAACATCACAAATATCTCGACTCTTTTTCCTAGCTTTGAAATATGTCACATCCACGGAAAACAATTTCTGGGAGGGTATATGCACTTAGATCAGCTAATTTCTGTTATGAGGTGTTTTTTTTTTATTACACGCATCATATGAAGACTCAGGAGTATGACATATCATCATAAATCATTTCCTAGACATTGTACTGTTCTGAGCACTCTAAATAATAAGATGATATCACTGCATCTCGAAGCTTAATATTTAAACTAGACACAATAAAGCAACTTCTTCCTTCACATATGAATACCTTTTATTTCCTCATACAGAAATAAGATTTCTTTAAAACACTGGCATTTTACATAAAAACGTAAGAAAGATAGGTATAGAAGAGGAGCATGTCCATTTGAAATAACATTTGACCACCAACAAAGGTATGTACCATCGTCTTCACCAGAGAGCTCTTCAACAATGAGTTGTCCTCCAAAACCAATGTAACGTGTAATAATATTTCTTATTCTGAGGTATGTAGGTTTCAGTGGGTCTGTGAATCTCCTGAAAACTACATGCAAAACTGTCTTACATGTAGATTTTTCTGAGGCAAGCAAGGGTTCACAGCTTTCAACAGATTTTCAAAAGGGCATATAGCCTTCAAAAAAACCCTTAAACAGCAAATAATTTAAAGTACTATAAAACCAAACACAACCACACAATATCTATGGGATACAGCAAAAGCAGTCCTAAGAGCGAAGTTCATAGAGATACAGGCCTTCCTCAAAAAAACAAGAAAAATCTCAGGGACTTCCCTGGCGGTCCAGTGGTTAAGATTCTGCGCTTCCACTGCAGGGGGCGTGGATTCAATCCCTGGTTGGGAACTAAGATTCCACATACTGTGCGGTGCAGCCAAAAAAAAAAAAAAAAAAAACCAAAGAAAAACCCAGAAAAATCTCAAATAAACAATCTAACCTACTACCTATGAGAATTAGAAAAAGAAGAACAAACAAAACCTAAAGTCAGCAGAAGGAAGGAAATAATAAAGTATTATGAAACCAATTCCAAATGTTTATTTTAAAAAATTAGCTACACAGTAAAATGTAGTACACAAAGCTAAGCACCCCCACAAAAAAAAAAAAGAAAGAAAGAAAGAAAAAAAAAACAATAACAGGACTTCCCTGGTGGTGCAGTGGTAAGAATCTGCCTGCCAATGCAGGGGACACGGGTTCAAGCCCTGGTCTGGGAAGATCCCACATGCCACGGAGCAGCTAAGCCTGCGACCCAAAACTGCTGAAGCTCACGCACCCTAGAGCCCGTGCGCTGCAACCACTGAGCCCATGCGCCACAACTGCTGAAGCCTGCAGGCTCTAGGGCCCGCATGCCACAACTACTGAGCCCGCGTGCTGCAACTACTGAAGCCCATGCGCCTAGAGCCCGTGCTCCACAAGAGGAACCACTGCATTGAGAAGCCCACGCACCGCAACAAAGAGTAGCCCCTACTTGCCACAACTAGAGAACGCGTGCGCACAGAAACAAAGACCCAATGCAGTCAAAAATAATCAATAGATTTGCCTTTAAAAACAACAACCCCCCCAAAACCCAACAACAACAAAAACAAAAACACAACACGAAAAACAAAACCAAAAACCCTTCCTTACTCTGATCCCAGAATAATAATAATAAACCAATAAAGGCAAGTGTACCATAACTTTGCCTCCTTTAAGTGGCACATTACATTGTCCATTGTATTCTCCCTAAAGAACTAAAAGATCTGCAGCCTCCACCTTGATAAACTCAGCTATCAGAATCAGAGAATAAAATAATTCCTCAACGGTCCTTCCCATAAGCTTCCCTGGGTAGTTTCAACTCTACCCTTCAGTACAACATATTAAAAGGCATCATACAACTGTTGACAGCAAAACTAAGCTTTAATATCTTACATCTTACTTTAAAACATGGAACCCATGGAAAATTCACCACTGTAACTAGAAATAAGCTAAACACTCTTGGAGCTTTTTCTGAACAAATCTGTATTGTTTCTACAAGTAATAACATATTGCCCTGACAAGTCCCCCAAGAAGTTAACTTGCTATAGATTTGTATCCTTTTGGTTAATGTCCAACATTCAAAGATTTTCACTAAAAGAGCTCTTCTAAATAAGAATAATGTTGGGATTTCCCTGGTGGCATAATGGTCAAGAATCTGCCTGCCAGTGCAGGGGACACGGGTTCGATCCCTGGTCTGGGAAGATTCCACATGCCACGGAGCAACTAAGCCCATGTGCCACAACTACTGACCCTGTGCTCTACAGCCCATGTGCCTAGAGCCTGTGCTCCGCAACAAGAGAAGCTACCGCAGTGAGAAGCCTGCGCACCACAACGAAGAGTAGCCCCCGCTCACCCCAGCTAGACAAAAGCCATGCGCAGCAGTGAAGACCCAATGTAGTCAAAAGTGAATAAATAAAAAATAAATTAACTTTAAAAATAAATAAATAAGAATAATGTTACAAAATAAAGCTAAAGTACATGTTACAAATGAAGGGGAGAATAGATACATTGTTTTGAATATAGCCATTATCATAAGTACTAGAAAATGTATATGAAAAGGTGTTAAAAAGCCTCTAAACGCAGAATCTTTGCTCTGTGAGATCCAGCTGAATTCCACTTTCATAATATTTTGATTAAAAAAAATAATAAGACCCAGATTAAAAGCAAGTTTTAATTGCCCTAATTTAATTCTAGTCTAAGAAATTTTTTTTTTTTGGCCACACCACGCAGCATGCAGAACTTCCCCGACCAGAGAGGTTCCCCGTGACCCCTGCAGTAGTCTTAACCACTGAACCGCCAGGGAAATCCCTAAGAAAATATTTTTAACCATGAAGTACATTTTATTAAAGCATTTTCATGCAGATTATATCTCAAGTTTTTATCAGCCAGATAAAGTAAACAAAGATAAGCTTACCAAAAAAAAATCACTTATCATTCTCCTACACATCAATAATCAAGTGGAGAATATAATAGAAAAAACCACAAAATCGTAATGGCAATTTAAAAAAATTAAAGCATCTAGGAATTAACATAATGAATGCACAAGACCTTTGTAGAAAAAAGTAATGCTTTAATAAGGATAATTGGATACTTATGTAATAAAAAAAGGAATCTTGATCCCTACCTCACATGCTGCAGACACACACATAATGGATAGTAAATCTAAATGTAAAAGGCAAAACAATAAAGCTTCTAAAATAATATAGGAGAGTTTCTTCATGATCTTGAATAGGTAAAGACGACCTTAAAAAATACTATCCATAAAGAAAAAAAAGACAAACTGGACCAAATTAAAATTAAGAGCCTCTATTCATCAAAAGCCACCAGTAAGAGAGTAAAAAACAAGGGAATTCCCTGGCGGTCCAATGGTTAGGGCTCCATGCTTCTACTGCAGGGGGCACGGGTTCAATCCCTGGTTGGGGAACTGGAATCCCACATGCCGCACGGCATGGCCAAAAATTTTTTAAAAAGAGAGTGAAAAACAAGCCACAAACCAGAAGATGTTGCAATACATATATTTGATAATGACTCATATCCAGAATACATAAAGAAGTCCTATAGATGAATAAGACAATTAAACCAAAAAAATGGGCAAATACTTAAACAGGCACTTCATGAAAGAAGAATGGTCATCAACTTACAAAAAGGTGCTCAATTTCATTAACACCAGGAACATGCAGACTAAAACCATAATATGATATCACTATACACTCATCAAAATGGCTAAAAAGCAAAAGAGAAAAAAGCAAGTGTTGAAAAAGATGTGGAACAACTAGAACTCTCATATACCGCTAGTGGAATTATAAATCAGTATAACCATTTTGGAAACCTTTTGGTAGTATCTACTAACGCTGAGTACAGGCAAACTAAAGCTGAATACAGACAAACCCCATAACTGAGCACTTCTAGTCATATGCTCAACAGAAATGCATACATTAAAAGATATTTACAAAAATGTTCATAGCAGCACTATTCTTAGTGGTCCCAAACTGGAAGAAACCCAAATATCCAACAGTAGAATGGGTAAATTGTGGTATATTCATACAATGGAATACTACAGAAACTCAACTATATACAACAGAATGGATGAATCTCACAAAGACAATGTTGAGTGAATGAAGCTAGACTCAAGTATATACTGCATAATTTCAATTTTATAAAGTTCAAAAATAAGCTAAATAGAAATCAGGGCAGTGGTTATATAGGAGAGTGGGGAGAGGAAGAGATAATGACTGGGAGGGTAGGCAAGGGTGGCTTCTAGAATTCTGACATTTTTTGATCTGGGTGCTGCTTACAGAAGTGGGTTTACTTTGTGAAATCACTCAAGGTGTACATGTACGATTTATATACTTTATGCATATTACATCAATTAAAAGTTTAGATGAGAAAGAAAAAGGAAAACATACTGGATTCTAGATTTCAGAAGAAGCAGAAATATAAATCAAAAATTTTAATTTAAAAAGTCACTAAAGGGGGACTTCCCTGGTGGTCCATTTGGTAAGACTCCTCACTCCTAATGCAGGGGGCCCGGGTTCAATCCCGGGTCAGGGAACTAGATTCTACATGCACGCCGCAACTATGAGTGCATGCCGCAACTAAGTAGTCCACGTGCCGCAACTAAGTAGTCCTCATGCAGCAACTAAGGATCCCACATGCCGCAACTAAACACGGCACAACAAAGATCCCGCGCGCTGCAACTAAGACCTGGCGCAGCCTAAATAAATAAATATTTTAAAAAATAAAAGCAACTTTTTCCAAAAAAATTATGTAAAAAAAATTTTTTTAATCACTAAAAGGTATGTGGAATCTAAAATATGACACAAATGAACTTATCTATAAAACAGAAACAGACTTACAGACATAGAGAACAGACCTCTGGTTGTCAAGGGCAGGGGGAGGCATGGATTGGGAGTTTGGGATTATTAGATACAAACTATTATAGTATATAGAATGGATAAACAACAAGGTCCTGCTATATAGCACAGGGAACTATATTCAATATCCTGTGATAAACTATAAAGGAAAACAATATGAAAGGAATTATATATATGTCTTACTGAATCACTTTGCTGTACAGCAGAAATTAACACATTGTAAATCAACTATACTTCAATAAATTTTAAAAAATAAACAAAAATCACAAAAAGGGGCATAAATGAAGACCTAAAAAAATTGGTGAAATGTTTATGGATGGGATAACTTAGCATTAAGATAACTATCCTCTCTAAATATGTAAATTTAATGTAACTCCCAGGATTTTTTGAAGAATTAAACTAATGTATTCTAAAACATATATTGAACAATGAAGGTGCATAAATAGCCAAGACAACTTTGAAAAACAAAAGCAGAGGGGAGTCCTTATCAAATAGTATGACATACTACAAACTAATAAAAATAATGTGTTTCTGAAGCAGAAGCAGACACTAATGGGACACTACAGAAACAGACCCACTGATATATAAGTTGAGGAAAGAATGGATTATTAATAAATAATTGTTGGGAAAACTGACTCACTATAAGAATAATAACTAAGGTGGCTCCCCACCTTAAATCAAATAAAGGTAAACTCCATATAGCTGAAATACCTAAAAATAAGCTGTAACGTAAATAGAAGAAAAT
Organism: Mesoplodon mirus; assembly: GCF_964341445.2. Lineage (NCBI taxonomy): Eukaryota > Metazoa > Chordata > Mammalia > Artiodactyla > Ziphiidae > Mesoplodon > Mesoplodon mirus. The sequence goes on along the minus strand of NC_138988.1, from coordinate 75,423,901 downwards.
GTAGAAAAATGTCTTTAGGAACATCTGGTAGAAATGGATGTCTAAAATGAGATTCAAAACGCACAAACCATAAGGTGAAAAACTGAAGGACTAAAAGAATTTGTTCAACAAAGTACAGCATAAACAAAGTTAATGGATGACAGACTTGGGAAAAGATATTTGAAGAGTCAAAAATAGACAAGGGACCAACTACTAGGATACACAAGGAGCTCTTCCAAAAAAAAAAAAAAGGCAGAAATCCAATGGAAAATTCGGTGAAGATTATAAATAAGCAATTCACAAAAGCAGAAACTCAATTGGCTAACAAGTATATAAAGAGAAGCTCAACCTCAATTAGTAAAGAGAAGTATAAATTAAAACAAACCCCAAAACATAAAATACCCCTTTATAGCCATCACATTGGCAGGTACTTAAAATATTAGATAATACCAATTGCTGGTGAGGATATGAGGAAACAGGAATTCTTGTGTACTGTCAGAGGTAGGGCAAATTGTTACAGTTATTCTGGGGAGCAATTTGGCAGTATTTAGTGAAACTAAGTGTATGTGTATACCCTATAATCTAGCAGTCCACTCCTGAAAATACTTCCCAGAGAAACCCTTGCATATGTCCAAAAGAGGATTAATGAGGACATTCATCATATAAACAGAAGGACGTGAGAAGCAACCAATGAGCTCATCAGTAGGAGAAGGGTCTGTAAACATGGTAGATCCATACCACGGATTATGCTGCAATTAAAAGCAATCAATTACACATAAATACAGCTACATGAATAGATGTATAAAATCAGCAATGAAAGAAAATTAAGAAAAAGAATGAGACCTATAATAACAGTACTATCATGTAATTAAAAAGCACAAATTTTTTTAAACATTGTTTCACAGCAAATTAATGCAGTTTATACTCAACTGCATCTTTTTTTTTTATTGGAGTATAGTTAATTTACAATGTTGTGTTAGTTTCAGGTGTACAGCAAAGTGAATCAGTCACACATATACATAGATCCACTCTCTTTTTTTTTAGATTCTTTTCCCATATAGGTCATTACAGAGTATTGAGTAGAGTTCCCTGTGCTATACAGCAGGTTCTTATTAGTTATCTATTTCATATATAGTAGTGTGTATATGTCAGTCCCAATCTCCCAATTTATCCCTCCCCCACCACCTTATCCCCTGGTAACCATAAGTTTGTTTTCTACATCCGTGACGCTACTTCTGTTTTGTACATAAGTTCATTTGTACTTTTTTTTTTAGATTCCACATATAAGCGATATCATGTTTGTCTTTCTGTGTCTGACTTACTTCACACAGTATGACAATCTCTAGGTTCATCCATGTTGCTGCAAATGGCATTATTTTGTTCTTTTTTATGGCTGAGTTATATTCCATTGTATATATGTACCACATCTTCTTTATCCATTCCTCTGTTGATGGACATTTAGGTTGCTTCCATGTCCTGGCTATTGTAAATAGTGCTGCGATGAACACTAGGGTGCATGTGTGTATATATATATATATTTTTTTTTTTTTTTTTTTTTTTTTGCGGTACGCGGGCCTCTCACTGTTGTGGCCTCTCCCGTTGCGGAGCACAGGCTCCTGATGCGCAGGCTCAGCGGCCATGGCTCACGGGCTCAGCCACTCCGCGGCATGTGGGATCTTCCCAGACCGGGGCACAAACCCGTGTCCCCTGCATCGGCAGGCAGACTCTCAACCACTGCGCCACCAGGGAAGCCCCTGCATGTATATTTTTGAATTATGGTTTTCTCTGGGTATATGCCCAGGAGTGAGATTACTGGGTCATATGGTAGTTCTTTTTTTTTTTTTAGTAACTTTTTTTTTTAACTTTATTTATTTTTGGCTGTGTTGGGTCTTCATTGCTGCACATGGGCTTTCTCTAGTTGCAGCAAGCGGGGACTACTCTTTGTTGTGGTGCACAGCTTCTTACTGTGGTGGCTTCTCTTGTTGTGGAGCATAGGCTCTAGGTGCACGGGCTTCAGTAGTCGCAGCACGCAGGCTCAGTAATTGTGGCTCGTGGGCTCCAGAGCACAGGCTCTAGGCTCAGTAGTTGTGGTACACAGGCTTAGTTGCTCCCAAGTATGTGGGATCTTCCCAGACCAGGGATCAAACCTGTGTCCCCTGCATTGGCAGGCGGATTCTCAACCACTGCGCCACCAGGGAAGTTCTAATTTTAGTTTTTTAAGGAACCTACATACTGTTCTCCATAGTGGCTGTACCAATTTACATTCCCACCAACAGTGTAGGAGGGTTCCCTTTTCTCCACACCCTCTCCAGCATTTGTTGTTTGTAGATTTTTTTGATGATGGCCATTCTGACCAGTGTGAGGTGATACCTCATTGTAGTTTTGATTTGCATTTCTCTAATAATTAGTGATGTTGAGCACCTCTTCATGTGCTTAAAAAGCACAAGTTTTAAAAGCACACGTTATATAAGTCAGACAGAGAAAGACAAATACTGTGTTATCACTTATATGTGGAATCTAAAAAATAAATGAATTAATACAAAAAAACCGGAACAGACTCACAGATATAGAGAACAAACTAGTGGTTACCAGTGAGGAGAGGGGAGGGGAAGGGGCAAGATAGGGGTAGGGGTTTTAGAGATACAAAATACTGTGCATAAAATAAATAAGCAATAAGGATATATTATGCGATTATTTTATAATAACTTTAAATGGAGTATAATCTATAAAAATATTGAATCACTATGTTGTAATCCTGACAGTAATATAATAGTAAATCAACTATATTTCAATAAATAAATAAATAATAAATGAAAAATAATAGCAGACAAATAAAAATAATTAAAAGCACATGTACAAAGCAACGCTGTACAAGTTACAAAGACATATACATATTTAAGAAGATATACATCAGGGAGTGCCAGAGGGTTTGTGGGGTGGGAAGGGAGAAGGGGGAATCACTATGAAGGGGAAAAGAAGTAAAATAAGTAAAGTAAAATGAGAGAGGCCTTGAACAGCCCATCGATGACATTATCCTGAGAACTGATTAGAAATTTTGAGTAATTCAACTCCCTGTTGTTTAGGTCCCCTTAAAAAAGCTCACTCTTCTTATGAACCAAGTTACAATGACATAAATTAACCTACAAATAATGGGAGTGCTCAGCCTTCTACTGATAACTTTAACCTGCCCTAGTTATGTCTGAAGAGAAACTTGATGTTAATACACATTTCACAGCTTCTCAACATCCATATACCTGGAAAGATAAGAGAATTTGTATATCCTTCCATGTGAGTCCTTGTGATTCATTCACGTTGTAGTTTAAGTTTCCTTTCAATCAATCCAAGAAGGAGCAGTGTGACCAAGCAAAGCAGGTTCCAAAGGCAGGAAGCAGAAGCAACATGATGCTATGCAAGTACCTTTCTGAACAGTCCCTTCTGCTGTTGTAGGGCTTTGGGGAAACCCTTCAATGTAGGTGGTTGGCAACAAGTCTGCTGAGAGGGGCTGACCTTGGAGCTTTTGCAGTCTCTCTTGTACAGCACTGGTCAGGTCTACATAAGCCTCATCAATGCTGGCACGTTCAATCACAGCAAAACGAGACATTACCTCCATCACTTCCGCACTGGCTTCCCGGTACCTAAGAGCATGAGAGCACAATATACTCACACACATACAGAGCAAGGAAAGGATGCTCTATTGCAGTAGTTGGTGTTCTTTCACAGACTCTTAAGTAAATCACTCCAAGGTATTTTTAAGAATATTTGATTAAGTATATATATGTTTCTGCAAATCATATTTTTATTTTTATAACCTGGCATCTCAGGTTAATTATTAAAATAATAATTTTAAATTACCAGGTCTTTATTAATAACTCTCTGGTCTACAAACTTATTCCTAAATTTTCTAAAACTGCCTTTGTTCATTATTTGATGACGATTTTAAGAGTAAAATAAATGATCCAGTTTTAAGTTGGTGGCATGCGGCTTTTCAAACTCACACTCTGAAGTCAACTATATTTCTGGGAAGTTACACTGTCTTTCCCAGCATAAAATTCTATTCAATACAATGTAGCATATGTCCATTAGCTGAATTAATTCTACTTTAGGGTTACAGTATTAATCTTCAGTCAAATCTGTCTTCTTTTCTGGCAATAATCCCAATGTGAGGTTGGCTATGACACTCCACCTTTAGATTTCTAATTGATAGGTGAATTCAGGAGTATCTCAAGTCCCAAGTCAAAGCATGATCCCTACACACACCACCCCACACAGTATAGTGTACTGTGAGAATGTGGAGATCTGAACATGAATCCTCAGTCTTCCACTTGCCAACTGTGTGAACTTAAATTATTTAACCTCTCTCAAATGGTCCCTCATCTGTGTGTGGGGGTGTGGTGTGGGGGGGATAATATTAGAACCTTCCTTATAACAATGTGAGATTTAAGAGACACTGCCAATGAAGAATTTAACACAGTGCCTGGCGTATGACATATGTTCACTATACACTAGCTATTAGGATTATTATAATGACTGGGGCTTATATCTACCTCTAACTTGGCTATGCCTATACTAATGCCTCCCATTCCAAGGCTAACTTTCTAAAATCTGGGCAGAGATAGCTCAGTTCAAAAACAGAGAAATTAAGCTTCTTTGGGACTGTTCAATTCTGGCAAATAGTTCTAGATATTGCGCTAGAATGTGAGTTTGACTCAGCCTTCTCTGGAAAAACTCTTATTAGTTTCACAGTCAATTTAATTACTTCAAACATTTCAGACTTTTGGCCTGAGAACATGGGAAGTGGAATTAAGTTTTAATTATAACAACCAATTTTTAAATAATTAAGGAACTGAAAGGGTATTAAGGGTGGCAATTATTATAGGTAATAATGATTCTGAACTGTTCCTAAAACGCAATATTAAAATCTGTTTTCATTCCACACTGAAAATTTAGCTGACTAAAGGGAACTTTTTCAGGTGTTATTTACATAAAACGAATTAGAAACATGAGTTCCTAGCCTCATGAAATGCTTCCAACTCTTCCATTCCCCTTAAACAAACTTTTCTTCTTACTTGGTGAGGTTAGCTTTTCCATGGGACTCACGAACTTGTGCCAGTAGAAGATCTGGACATAATTTCTTAGCATCATCTGCCCACATGTTTCTAGTGACCCCAAATGCACGAGCTTCATAACTTACTGCAACGATTCTAAGGTTAGGAAAAAAGGGGAACAGAAAAATATTACATGATCACAAGCAAAAATAATTAAAATTTAACATGATGAATAGGTTATTAACATAACAGTAGAAACATTTTTGTCACTGATACTACTATTTATTCTCAAACACAGCCGTTCAGAACCCTCAAAAACAGGACCTAGCATAGTGTCACGTATTCTTATAGATTAAAACAGTAGTTGAGAGTTACAATAACTATGATACATACCCACCACCCTTCCATGATTTGTACTGTACAACTGCACAAGGCTTATTCCTCAAATGAGGATTTTGCCGCTGTTCCACTTGAACAAAAAAACAGTCCATGTCCACTAGAGTAACTACCCGGTCTTGTCCATTAGCCATTTTTCTGTAAGACAATATTTTATGGACAGTTAGAAAGGATATTGAATAAAAAGTGCCAAAGAAAATTATACTTCCATTCTTCCACTGTTGAATTACCATAACCATGGGAACATGGAAACTAACAATAATGAAACAGGCATTTTCATATACTGCTGGCAGGAAAATAATAAACTGATACAACTTTAGAAAGGTAATAAATATTGAAAGCTTTAAAGAATACCCATCCCCCCAAAGAACTGAACACTTCACAAAAGAAGATATACAAATAGTCAAAAGGCACATGAAAATGGCTCAACATCATTAGTCACAGGGAAATGCAAATTAAAACCACAATGCACGTCAATGGAGGGATAAAGTCAACAGTTAATCTAGTTGATAGACAAATCTCAAATATAAGTTCAGGGAAAAGAGAAGCAGAAAATGATATATGATATCAAAGCATTCATGTGAATTTTTAAAACTTTTTATTTTAAAATACTTTTACACTTACAGAAAAGTTGCAAATATAGTAGGGTTCTCCTATACCCAGTTTCCCCTAATGCTAACATTTTATACAGCACAATTATCAAAACTAAAGAATGAACATTAGTATAATATTCACACTACAAACTTTACTTGAATTTTACCAGTTATTCCACTAATGTTCATTTTTGGTTCCAGGATCCAGCTTAGGATCCAGTCTTAGTCATCACGTCTCCTTAGTCTTCTCCAATCTGTGACACTTCATGTTTTTCCTGACCTTGACACTTTTGAAGGGAACTACTCAGCTGCTTTGAGAATCTCTCTCAGTTTAGGTTTGTCTGTCATTTTCTCTTGATTAGACTGAGGTTATGCATTTTTAGCAAGAATATTATGGAAGGGTTCTGCTTTTCTTAGTGTATCATGTTGAGAGGTAGGTACATGATGCTGCTGTGTGTTAATACTGGTGATGTTAAGCATATCATTTAGTTGAGATAGTGTTTGCTAGGTTTCTCACTGTAAAGTTACTATTTTTTCCTTTCTTAGGAGAGATACTTTGAGACTATGCAAATACCCTGTTTCTCCTCAAACTTTCAACCACTAAGCACCCATCAGTGGATCTGGTCTGTCACAATTACTTTGTGATTTTCTATCCATTCATGTAAATTTTTGAAGGCAAAAAGAAAACAATACTACATACTATTTGTAGACAGACATATATAAAGGTATGGATGCTAGACTGAAAGAACAAACCTTATACACAGTGAATACGGAATAACGTTTTCATTTAACATTGTTAGAAATCTAAAAGAAGGATTCAGTAAACTAAAGCAGTGGCTCTGCAAACTTTGCACAGATTAGAATCACCTAGGAACCTTTAATGCTATTGATTTCTGGCTTCTATCACCAGACATGTAACTTAATGGGTATGGGTGTGACCTGGCCATCGTGATTTTTAAAAGCTCTCTCTAATAAGCATTCTCTCTCTCTCATGATTTTTTTTTTTTTTTTTTTTTGCGGTACGCGGGCCTCTCACTGTTGTGGCCTCTCCCGTTGCGGAGCACAGGCTCCGGACGCGCAGGCTCAGCGGCCATGGCTCACGGGCCCAGCCGCCCCGCAGCATGTGGGATCTTCCCGGACCGGGGCAGGAACCCGTGTCCCCTGCATCGGCAGGCGGACTCTCAACCACTGCGCCACCAGGGAAGCCCTCTCTCATGATTTTTAAAAGCAGAGATTGAAAACCACTGACTTAAAGTAAATAAGATATTTGTGGAAACACAGTAATTCATGATTTAAATATGAGAGAACACAGGTTATACAGTTGAGTAAGCACTCAACTGTATTCTTTTTTTTAAAAAAGTGTCAAAAATTAACATTCACCTTGAAAAAAGTGTCATGCAACTACAAAGCTGGAAAATTAGGGGAAAGAAAATGATGAATTCAAAAACTCAGAGTATTCAAGGCATTAATTCCTTACAAATTCCACTCACCTAAAACAGGCAGAACGTAATAATTTAAACATTTATAAGTTAAAACCATAACATGCCAGAAATCACTTTACCTTGAAATGGCTTTTGTACAGTCCTGGAACAGATAACGCCAAATTAAAAATAGTAAATGCATTGTTACACACACACACCCAGGTTAAGTACCATATTAGATACAAACACTAGAAGTGGAGTATGAACAGGGAGCAAGGATTTAAGTACAGCAAACATTTCCTAAATATACAACACCAAAACGGATATTCAGATTTTAACTGTTCTAGTTTTCAGTTTATGTATTTTGCTGGAGAAAGCAAGAGTTTTTTAAAGATGAAAAATGAAACATACTCTCTGCCAAAACCCTCCTTTGGGAATAAGGATTACACTATTTTGAAGTCATATAAATATTATATATATATAATATACATATATATTTCATATATATGATATATATATAGCACTTCAAATGATCAAAACTGTACAAACCTTCGGTATTTGCAATTATTCATCATTAACGATCTCGATTTACCCCAATCTTTACAAAACAAGTTTGGTGCCAATCAGGTGATAACACACCCAAGGAAAATACGTACAGGTGAAGAAGGAGGTTTAAGAGCTACCATGTTTTTTCCACAAGAAAAATCCTCTTAAGAGGCAATACCAGGGCCTTTTCTCTCTGTGAGCAAGTATTCCTATTTCATGTAATTTCGGCCCAATGTTGTCCCCAGTCACTGCTATATTATACAACCAATAGCCAAGGCAACATGAAAAGTCTAAAAACAGAGATACAGAACGGTTCTAAATTCTCTTACCAATGTGACAACACTTGGCAAAACCGCCACCAGCGGACGCCACCGATGCTGGACTCAGTGTCCACTGGAAGGACGATGAAGTGATCTTGAATATCCGTCCCCTTTCCGGGAACGGATCAGTCGGTTTCGAAAGAGATTTATTACCGGCAACGACGGAGAAAAGGACCTAGGCGCGCAGACGATCCTCGCCCTGGCAGCAGCCTGCAGAGCCGGGCGGGTCCAGCCTTAGCCACCGAGATCTGCGCACAGCCTTCCCGACAATTAATCGCCGCGCGCCGCCGAGGGCCGTTGACGCGCCTGCGCACCGCAGCCCCTAAGTCTCTCGCTCCGCCCACCAAAGAGCAACCGTCAAAAGGAAGTCGCCACTTCCGCGGGCGCATGCGTACTGGAGGGTCGGGCGCGTGCGCAGCGCTGGCTTTTTCCCGGCTGGGTCTTCTGCGGCTCCCGCTCCTCCTCCCGCTCCCCACCGTCCCCCTTAAGCCCGCCGCGGCCGGGTACCCGCGTGTGGTCCCGCCAACGGAGCGGTGTGTGCCTCGTGCTTCCGGGACGTCCGTGGTGCACGCTTGCGGCGCGTGGCACTAGTCATGTCGATGGATCAAGTGAACGCGCTGTGCGAGCAGCTGGTGAAAGCGGTGACGATCATGATGGACCCCAGCTCCACCCAGCGCTACCGGCTAGAAGCCCTCAAGGTAGCTGGAGTCTGTCGCCCCGGGCCTGCTCCGAGACCCTCCCCCAGCCCCAGCCGTACCGGCGCAGCCCACGACCCTGGCCGTCTCCCGCCCACGCGGCCCCTGGACCTCGGTCCCCAACCCCTGGGGGCCCTCCCCTCGCCGCTTTCCGCGCCTCTTCCCACTCCCCGCCTTCTGTGCTCGCCGCGCCTGCCCTTCTCCCGGGACGCTCTCGTCCCTAGCTCTCTGTGGCCGTCTCATCTCACCACCACTTCCCACTGCCCTCTCCTCCCCCTTCGCCACTTCTGTTTACTCTTCTCCGTACCACGACCCCCTCCACAGCCGGCTGCACCCACTTTATTCCCTCAAACCCCACATCCCTGCATCCCCTCGCTTTCCCGTGGCGCACGTGTCCAACCCGTGTCCAACCCGTCCCCAACACCGGCCACATTCTTTATAGTCTCCGCTGCACTAAACGTTTCCTTGCTGACCCACTCCTGACCCGCCCTAACCGAGCTCCAGCCCCTCTAGTGCCCCCTTACTTAACACCCTTACACCTCTCTATAACCCACTTCTGTGTCTTGGGTATTTCTGGCCTAATTCTCACCCCCCCCCATGTTTTTTATTGTGCGATATTCTTAGGCTGTTTTGCGCAAAGATGAACTTCTACCACTTACTTTGCATTTTAACAAGGGTCTTTTGGTTTCCTGAAAGTAGTTTTCTTGACTGTCGGACGCTCTGCTACCGGGACTGACTCTTGTGGTGTAATTTGGGAATGCTAATACAAAACCAATGGGGATGCTAATACAATTCGAGTTTATTTCCCCATCAAACAATGTATGTGGGCTGTGGGAAATGATCTCTAGGAAGAAGTATTTGTGCCGTGCGTATTTTAAGAGATGTAACTTCATAAAGTAGAGTGAGCATCACTTGGAGGAAACTTTACAATATATAGATGTATGCCACAGGATTTGGAATCAGAAATATTTGGGTTCTATTAGTTTCTCTTTTACTATGAAATATTAAAGATAGACACAAAAGTAAAATACTGCAGTGGTCTTGTGTATACCTAAACTCAGCAGCTGTAAAGATTTTACCACATTTGCTTTATCCCTCCCCCCACCAAAGATTTTTAAAGCAAATCCTAGAAATTGTCATTTTACCTGTATACTTCAGGGGTGTATCTCTAACAATTTTTTACTCATTTATGTCAAATTTATTTTTTCTAACACTAATTGGCCATTGCATGGGAAATCTGGAACTATCAAAGTGAAAGGAATGTTTATCAGTTCTTTATTCATATAATATTGACCTAGATTTTGCAGCTTAAAAATATAGCTCAGGTTAGAGTTGAAGATGAATTTTTTTTTTTAGTCCACACTCTCTCTTGGCTCCTAAGGAAAACACTAACTTTTCTTCTTTTCAGTTTTGTGAGGAGTTTAAAGAAAAGTGCCCTATATGTGTCCCCTGTGGCTTGCGGTTGGCTGAGAAAACACAAATTGCCATCGTCAGACATTTTGGCCTTCAGATCCTGGAACACGTTGTCAAGTAAGGAGCTTTTGGTACCACTGAAGTGTGTGAGAGAGCAAATCTTTATTCCTTGTATAACTCATAGAGGTACTGTTTAGATGAGTAGAAAAGAGCAATCCCCAGGGAGAAAGGAATGATTCCTGAGAGGTTATCACAACCTCACGGGAGCTCTCATTCAGAACTTAACCTTTCTCAAGTTTCTTCATCTGTGTAAAGTGCATGGTACATACTAAGCATTCTGCAAATATTAGCTCATAGTCATTTAGCTAGCATTTATTGAGCTCCTAATATATGCCAGCAGACCTCAGAGTTTTTTTAGAATAATGCAGTGTATAGGTAAATGAATCTCTGATTAGGCAACATGCCTTTAATTTCTTTTCTTCTTTTCTTTTTTAAGTTTGAGTGTGAATGGCAAATTCTAAGCAAGATTATATGAGAATAACTGAAAACCCTTCCTGCTTGAGTCTCCTACTCCCAGTGCCTATCAGAAGAATCAGCTTTTAAGATTTAGCCACAGTTTTTCTGGAATTGTGCTATTATTTCCCTAAGCCAGTTCAGAAAGGAAGTTAGTGTTTTCAAATTCTATTTTCTGAAAATCAGCTACATTGTTGCAGTTGTCCCAGGTACATATTTGCTTTTGGTCTGTCAGTAAAATCAAGGGGAAAAGCTCATCTGTGCACAGATCCTGTGTGGATTCTAATTAATGGACTACTGCCTATATAAAACTTTTTTTCTGTTAGCATTTTGGTTAAATGTGGACTGTTTCTGTCCATTCTTTGAAGGATACCAAAATCCAAAGTATAGTTTCTTAATGAAATCACCAGCATAATTTTAACACAGGAATCAAAGCTAATCTCTTCTGAAGAGAAGACTTCTAATTTGGTTCTGTTGACTTTATGCATTTTGGTGGCCAGGTTTCGGTGGAACAGCATGTCTCGATTGGAGAAGGTCTATCTGAAGAACAGTGTCATGGAGCTGATTGCAAATGTAAGGAATGGTTGGTTGGAAGTCTTGTGTTTCCGAGGTAGTTTAGACAAAGTGTGACTTTTCCAATGTAGCATTTGTGTAAAAATTCACTGCTTCTACATAGGTCAAACAGCATGCTTTATATAATATTAAATGTTACCTTCAAGATAAAAAGAACCACCATCACTAGAAATCACAGTTCATCATGTTTCTCTTACTGGATTTAATTAATCCCTTATGTGTTGACTTCTGTTTTTAAAATTATGAAGACAGGGCAGAGAGATTAAACATTTTCAGCAAATGAGTAAGAGTCTTAGATGAATCAATTCTAAATTAGATTACACTTTGCTATTTGTTTCCTTTTATTCTAAAGTGAATTACTTTATGATATTAGCAATAAAAAATATGCTGAATGAGTTTGTTTCAGGAGTTAGCATATGACTTTGAACATGTTTAGAATCCATAGCCTTTTATGTCTGTTTCACAAAGGGCATGAAAAGGGGAATTCACACCCCTTTTCCTCCTCAAAGTCTAGTGTCGTTAATAGAAAAAAAAAATATTCCCTTCAAAATTATTAACTTAGCTAGCTAAGGATCTGTATTTTATTAATTCTGGGGAAACTTGATAGAAGTCATAATTCATTAGTCTTGATATCAAACTTCAGAAGAGAGTCCCAGTAATGGTCTTTCTGTATCTTCTAATACTAGAACTGTTGGTAAAATATTCAGTTGCTCCTTATTGTCCCACTTTATCAGCCTCTCAATGTGTTCCTTATTTCCATACTTTTCCACCCTGGCCCTCTTACAAAATGAAAACAGTCAATATGAGAGTCTCTTCAGTTTGTAAAGGAGAAGAGCGGTGATGTCTTCCTTGCTCCATGAGACAGCCATTTTATTAGCTGATGCAACCCTCTGTTAAGCTTTAAGTGGGAAGGATGATCAGTGAGAATTCAGGACAGGTGACTCAGATATGGAGAACAGGTTTGTTTATTCTGTTTAGTTTAAAAGTAGGCCTGCTCATGAGTTTCGTACACTTTTACAGCCCACTTTTTCCCTTGAATTCAGTCTTGCAGACCTCTTAATATCTCTTATTCTTTTTCAGGGAACACTGAACATTTTGGAAGAGGAGAACCATATTAAAGATGTTCTGTCTCGAATTGTAGTAGAAATGATCAAGCGGGAGTGGCCACAGCACTGGCCTGACATGCTGATAGAACTGGACATTCTTTCCAAACAAGGGGTATGTAGTACAGCTGTATCAATCCAGGTTTTTGTTTTTGTTTGCTGTGCAGGGTTTATTTGCTTGGTTGGTTTGTCTTGTCAGCAGAAAAGAGCCTTTGGTCACATTTATAACGAAAAACATATTTCAGTTTCATTTAACTACCTTCTCTCTATTGGTATAGGAAACACAGACAGAATTAGTGATGTTCATCCTTTTGCGACTGGCAGAGGATGTAGTGACCTTTCAGACGCTTCCCCCTCAAAGACGAAGGGATATCCAGCAAACGTTAACCCAGAACATGGAAAGAATCTTCACTTTTCTTCTTAACACACTTCAAGAAAATGTAAACAAGTACCAACAAGTGGTAAGGGATAAATACCACCTCCCTGAAGTTCTATTTTCTAATATGAGTGGGTTTGTTTGTTTTTTACAGTTAATCCTTTAGCAAGAAACTAGGGTGTTCAGTTTAGTAAATGGAACGGCTATTTTATAGGCAAAAAAGAAACAAAGATGACAGGAAAAACTGGAATTAATTTTCTAAGAAGCTCAATTCAATGAGTTTCCATACCTACCAGAAAAAAATAATTCCTTTTATAGTAAGAAAATTCCTAAGAAAATAGTATAAAAATGAAGGTTAATTTCTTTCTTTGTTTGTTTAGTTTATTTTTAAAATTTTGGCCATGCGCGCAGCTTGCGGGATCTCAGTTCCCTGACCAAGGATTGAACCCGGGTCACGTCAGTGAAAGCACCGAATCCTAACCACTAGACCACCAAGGAACTCCCTGAAGGTTAATTCTTAATATTTGAAAACCCAGATTCCTGATAGGTCAGGATAGTATCCCTGTTAAATTTCGATGTCCCATTTAGTCTTGTTCCCTTTTGCAGTGGAAACTGTGCCAAGTTTTATTAATCTTGATTACATGATTCCTGGTATTTCATCCTGATGAGGTTTTTCTTCTGCAGAAAAAGGCAAACCAGATACTGTCTTTCCAATCATTGCCATTTTTAGCAGAGAGCCTTTAGAAGAAGGCCGTGTGAAAGTTAATCTAGTACCGTGGTTCTCAAAAGGAGGGGCGATTTTGCCCCCCAGGTTGTCACAACTAGGGGTTGCTACTGGCCTCTAGTGGGTAGAAGCCAGGCACAATGCTAAACATTGTATAATGCCCAGAACAGTCTTCCAAAATAATTTTCTGATCCAAAATGTCAATAGTATTGAGGTTTCAGAACCCTAATGTAGAATCCTCACACATGCTTATTTCACACACAAAAAATCATTAAAATTTGGGTTGCCAGGGGTTTTCTGCCCCTGACATCTTCCTTAAGTCTGTTTTTTCAGGGGAGCACTAGACACTAACACAAATGATGACAAGGTACTACTGGTGTCAGGGTAGGGAGAAACTCACAATGAATACCTAATATATGCTATATACTTTTTTTTAACATCTTTATTGGAGTATAATTGCTTTACAATGGTTATGTACTTTTTCTTGCTTTACATGTTATTTAATCCTCAAAACAACCCTAAGAGTCAGAAAGTATTGTCTCCATATTATGGATGAGGAAACTGAATTTCAGAGAATAATTATTGAAGATCCCCTAATAAATGATTATAGTGGAATTCATGCCCCATTCTTTTTACCAGAATGGACTCTTTCCCCCAAAATATCTCCCCGAGATTTTTTTTTTTTTTTTTTTTTTTTTTTTGCGGTACACGGGCCTCTCACTGTTGTGGCCTCTCCCGTTGTGGAGCACAGGCTCCGGACGCGCAGGCTCAGCGGCCATGGCTCACGGGCCCAGCCGCTCCCCGGCATGTGGGATCTTCCCGGACCGGGGCACAAACCCGTGTCCCCTGCATCGACAGGTGGACTCTCAACCACTGCGCCACCAGGGAAGCCCTCTCCCTGAGATTTTACAAAAGAAAATATCAAAGTATTTGCATTTAAAAACCTATGTGTATTGAGGGTGAAAGAGGTTGGTGTTTTTTTTTTTTTTTTTTTTTTGGCCGCGTTGGGTCTTCATTGCTGCACAGGCTTTCTCTAGTTGTGGCGAGTGGGGGCTACTCTTTGTTGCGGTGCGTGGGCTTCTTATTGCGGTGGCTTCTCTTGTTGCAAAGCACGGGCTCTAGGCGTGCAGACCTCAGTAGTTGTGGCTTGCGGGCTCTAGAGTGCCGGCTCAGTAGTTGTGGCGCACGGGCTTAGTTGCTCCGCGGCATATGGGATCTTCCTGGACCAGGGCTCAAACCCGTGTCCCCTGCACTGGCAGGCAGATTCTTAACCACTTTGCCACCAGGGAAGTCCAAAGAGATATTCTTTTCTTCTTCCCCTAGGAGATTTAATCCCTAAGAGACATGAACAAATTATGAATGCTTCAGTGCCCTAGAAATCTAGCCAACATGCCAGAGCAGGGCCGGTTGATGATGGTCTGACACAAGTTAGAAGTACATCCACGGGTGTTTTTCTTTAGCCTTGGTGTCCATTATCTCCATCTGTTAAACCAGGCCACCACGACCAGAGTGCACCAAGGGACATCTCTTGTACCTGAAACTTCTCAGTTTCCTCATAGTTCCTTCTCTGCTTCCATCCCTTCACCTTCCCACCTAGGGAGTAGGCTGAATGGTAAACAAGGATGGGATGAGTAGGCTTACTCCTGGCTCCATCACCTGGCTCCTGTACTGGTCCCAGGGGGCAGGAGGATAGGATCCAAATGGGAATGCAGGATTTGTTGGAGGAGATGGTGAAGGCTGGACTTGGCTGTTGTTGCCTCCCTTTCCTTCTTGGGCAGCATCAGTAGATGCTGGTGAGAGGGTTCTACTCATCTCTGCCCCATTAACACCGCTCTTTGACCACTGATGGTGAGGGCTTAATACTCGTTCTTTGTTAGAAAAATTACTTTTTGAAAGTTGAGAAAAGGAATTGTAAAACAGATCCTTTATCATGCTAATGGTAAGTTTTTAAGTACTTCAGGAGTTGTTATTCCT
This sequence comes from Mesoplodon mirus, assembly GCF_964341445.2. NCBI lineage: Eukaryota > Metazoa > Chordata > Mammalia > Artiodactyla > Ziphiidae > Mesoplodon > Mesoplodon mirus. Next base: position 75,408,230 of record NC_138988.1, on the reverse strand, counting down.
GCTTGTAAAATTATAAATTGTATAATTTACTGAACAGACATTATTTTGGTCTATTTAGCATTTAATATTTTTGTGTTTGTGGTTTTCCTACAGTTATGTCCCTACATGGTCATAAATTGTACTCATTTTAATTTTGTTTCTTGCTTTTTTCCATTAACATTACATCATTTCAGTATACCTTTGCCAGTTATAATTTGTCTCTATTTTAATATAGAAAAAATGCTAATACTTTGATTTAAACTATATTTCTTTCATCACTAGCAATGTTAAGCCTGCTTCATTGTTCATCTGTTAGTTGTATTTCTTTGTAAACTGTGTGCGTTGAAACTGTCTTGTGGATCTTAATGTTCTAGTAGATTTTGTCATATCGCTGAAACTAAAATAACCCGTCATCCTTTGGGAGAATATCAGTTTTGTGTTCTTAGTAAAGTTGTCTTCTTTTCCAAGATTAAAAGTTGAGTATTTAAAAATCATTGTTCAAGGGCCTAGATTATGGGGGTGGAAAGTTATTACATAGCCTTTGCTCTTTAAAACCATTTAGATCCTTATACTTCTTTTCTTTCAGAAGACAGATAATTCTCAGGAGTCAAAGGTAAGAGCTCTTGGTGGAGTTGGAAGGAGGCTTCTTTGAGGCTTTCAGGTACAGGGATGCATATACCTAGTGGAGGGTGACCTCGGCCTTGGTTTTTTTTTGTTTTGCTTTTGTTTTTGGCCGTGCCGTGTGGCTTGTAGGAGCTTTAGTTCCCCGACCAGGGATCAGACCCATACTGTCAGCAGTGAAAGCAAGAAGTCCTATCACTGGACCGCCAGGGAATTCCCTCAGCCTTGGTTTATTTGATCATTGAGCTATGGTGGAAGGGAGTTAAAATGATAATATCTGAGATTTCTTGAAGGACGTAAAATGGCCACACATGCCAATATAGTCTTACTGATGGGCATCAAGAATGCCATCATTTGATAAGTGATTGTGTATCAGAAGAAAACCTTTGAGTTGCCTATCAGTAACAGTTGCGTGAGTACATTTTGTTGTTTGTTTTTCTTTTTAGAATTAGAAAGTAGAAGGAGCTCGGGTATAATCACAGCTTTCTTGTCTGTTAGTGAGGACTTAATGGCTAAAAGTTACTTCTTTTCATGCAGGCCCAAGCAAACTGTCGAGTAGGAATTGCAGCACTGAATACTCTAGCGGGCTACATTGACTGGGTGTCCATGAGTCACATTACTGCTGAAAACTGTAAACTCCTGGAGATGCTGTGCCTGCTTCTGAACGAACAGGAACTTCAGCTGGGAGCAGCTGAGTGTCTTCTCATTGCAGTCAGCAGGAAAGTAAGTTACCACTTCAGACTGACTTTGACAGTCTCTGAGTGATGCATATGTGTGTTTAATTCCATGTTGTGGTGAAAGACATTTAAAGGTTTGGGTTTTTTTGTTGGTTTTTTTGTTTTACTTGACACCAACTTAATTACCTGCCTCCAACCTTTTGGACAACAGTTTGCCGATATCCTAGGAATCCATTGTCAGGATATATAGAGATTTGTAGGGCTACTTGTTTCTTGAAAGAGCTGTGAATCTTGGTACTTCATGTTTAAGAAACTGTATAAGCGTCATGTTAAAGTTTAAAACTCACATAGTGTTACGTCAAAGAATTGTAGAAGGTGACTATACTGGCCTTATAGCTGTCTTGGCTAACAAATGGGATTGTGACTTTTCTCCATAAGAATGTTATTTTCAGATGTAATTTATTTTGCTTTCATATCATCATTATTGCCCAACACATTTTAAAATATAAGTCTTATCCAGGTTTGGATCTAAAGAGTTGAGTTTTTTTCAGTGTTCAGTTAGCCCCAGGGCTATGTGAGAAATTAGGAAGTCAGTATATTTGATTATATAGGTATAGAAGTTGTTAGTACTTGGAGGTTTTTAATAACATAGTTTGTATTACCTGTGTTTCCCTAAAATCGGGTCTAGGGCAAGTTGGAAGACCGAAAGCCCTTGATGGTCTTATTTGGAGATGTTGCCATGCATTATATACTCTCCGCTGCGCAGTGAGTATCTTCTTTTCTGTGTGTTTTCTAATTTCTTTGTCATTTTTGTATCTCATTTCGATGTATCTGAAGTTCCTATTTGACTGTTGGCAGTCAGTTGACTGTGTTTTTAATAGGAAAATCAGGCACTCTTAAAGGGACTGTTTCACCTTTTTGAAGATCTTATGCTGGAAATAAGTTGCGACTGTTGACTCAGCATCTACTCACATTCACAGTTTTCCACATTCTCCCCAGACTGCTCATCCCCTTGGTTCTCTTTGTCTGCTTTTGATGATCCCTAAGCCTCCTAGTAGCCTTGGTGACTAGGCCAGAGAATGCTCTGATCTGACCAGAGTCTGTCCCAGGGCCTTCCTTGATTGCAGAACTCGAGACACTCCTCCCTCTCTCCTTGTCAAAGTAATCAATGCCTGAAGTGCTGAGGCTCTAGGAAGCAGCAGGAACAATGTGGTCAGTGTGAAATATGTGTATAAATCCTGTAAAAACATTCTATGTCCTGAAATAGTGGCTTCTGCTTATTTTCTTCTAATCGCTCTGAAAAATGTTAAAGCATTTTCTGATATGTTTTTCTTACCAGGGAGTCAGGTAGAACTGTGTATTACAGTAGTTGAAACTGTCACAGCACCCATTTTTCTTCAATACTCTTTCTTCACTTTTGGTGCCAGGGACAAATGAAAAGATGTGAGATGCAGATATATTACTTAAAATTTCTTACTGTCCATTCTAACATAGCTTTTATGATGGCTCTTTCCTATGGATACTACAGGTCTGTTTTTAAGGAGTGCTGTTAATTAAGTTAATAACATGTCTTTTGGGTGGCCACTGTAGTTACTGTTTCCAGGACCCACTTCTTAGTTCCCTAGAGACTGTGGCATTCACACTGAGGTGTCCTATCTCCATTTGTTCTACTGGTACTGGTTAGTAAAGCTATGATTCAGACTTCAGAGCCTGCACTAGAAACCATGATGCCACGCTGTCCTTCAGCATCACTAGAGCCTAGGTCTTTCTTACCCTGAGGCCCATGCTTTTTATGTTATACTGTACTGCCTCCAGAACACGCTAATATGGCTGCTGTCCCACCAGTCCTTACTAATTCTTGTTAGTGAGAATCGTCCTACATCATTGTAGGTCAGGTTTTGCCACCAAATAATTTTTTTTTTAATTTAAAGGGTTATTTGCATTCTAAAATAGCACATAAGTGATTACTGATCTGAACTAAATGACTTGGAGAAATGAGATACCAAGTTATGTTTTGGTTTTTTTTTTTTTTTTTTTTTTTTGTGGTACGCGGGCCTCTCACTGTTGTGGCCTCTCCCGTTGCGGAGCACAGGCTCTGGAAGCGCAGGCCCAGCGGCCATGGCTCATGGGCCCAGCCGCTCCGCGGAATGTGGGATCCTCCCAGACCGGGGCATGAACCCGTGTCCCCTGCATTGGCAGGCGGACTCTCAACCACTGCACCACCAGGGAAGCCCCCAAGTTATGTTTTTAATACCGTCTTTAAAAAACGATTTTGTTTTTTTAGAGCAGATTAAGGTTCACAGCAAAATTCAGGGGAAGGTACAGAGATTTCCCATATATTCCCTGCCCCCACACATGCATAGCCTCCCCCATTATAGCCATCCCCTATCAGAGTGGTACACTTGTTAGAGCTGTTGAACTTACATTGACACATCGTAATCATCCAAAGGCCATAGTTTACCTTAGGGTTCACCTTGGTGTTATACATTTTATGGGTACATTCTCTGAGTTTCAACAAACGTGTAATAACATATATTCATCATCATAATATCTTACAGGTTTTTTTTCACTGCCCTAAAAATCCTCTGTGCTCTGCCTATTTATCCCTCCTCTCCCACCCAAACTCCTGGCAACCACTGATCTTTTTACTTTCTCCATAGTTTTGCCTTTTCCAGAATGTTGTATAGTTGTAATCATATAGTATGTAACCTTTTCAGATTGTTTCCTTTCACTTAGTATCATGCATTTATAGTTCCTACATGTCTTTTCGTGGCTCGGTTAGCTCATTCCTTTTTACCACTGAATAATATTCTGTTGTCTGGATGTACCAAAGTTTATTTATCCATTCACTTACTGAAGGACATCTTGGTTGCTTCCAGATTTTTGCAATTATGAATAAAGCTGCTATAAACATCCGTGTGTAGGTTTTTGTATGTTCAGCTCCTTTGGGTAATTACCAAGGAGTGTGATTACTAAATCATATGGTAAGAGTATGTTTAGTTTTGTAAAAAACTGTCAAACTGTCTTCCAAAGGGTCTGTACCATTTTGCATTCCCACCAACAATGAATGAGAGTTCCTGTTGCCCCACATCCTCACTAGCATTTGGTGTTGTCAGTGTTCTGGATTTTGGCTATTCTAATAGGTGTATAGTGCTATCTCATTTTAATTTGCAATTCCCTGATGACATTTGATGTGGAGCTTCTTATCATATGTTTATTTCCCATCTGTGTATCTTCTTTAGTGAGGTGTCTATTAAGGTCTTTGGCCCATTTTTTAAAAAATTAATTTATTTATTTTTGCTGTGTTGGGTCTTCGTTTCTGTGTAAGGGCTTTCTCTAATTGTGGCAAGCGGGGGCCACTCTTCATCGCGGTGCATGGGCCTCTCACTATCGCGGCCTCTCTTGTTGTGGAGCACAAGCTTCAGACGCGCAGGCTCAGTAGTTGTGGCTCACGGGCCTAGTTGCTCCGTGGCATGTGGGATCCTCCCAGACCAGGGCTCGAACCCGTATCCCCTGCATTAGCAGGCAGATTCTCAACCACTGTGCCACCAGGGAAGCCCTGGCCCATTTTTTAATCATATTTTTTTCTTATTGAGTTTTAAGAGTTCTTGTATATTTTGGATAACAGTCTTATCAGACTGTCTTTTGCAAATATTTTCTCCTAGTCTGTCACTTGTCTTTTCATTCTCTTGATTATAGTCCTTTTGATTTTGTCAGTGGTATAAGGAATTACTGCATGCTGCCCTAGAGATCTCTCTAAGTCCTTCCTCAGTATCAACCAGTGTCTTTTTTTTTTTTTTTTGCGGTACGCAGGCCTCTCACTCTTGTGGCCTCTCCCGTTGCGGAGCACAGGCTCCAGACGCGCAGGCTCAGCGGCTGTGGGTCACGGGCCTAGCCGCTCTGCGGCATGTGGGATCTTCCCGGACCGGGGCACAAACTCGCATCCCCTGCATTGGCAGGCGGACTCTCAACCACTGCACCACCAGGGAAGCCCAACCAATGTCTTTTTGTGCAGTTTTTATGCATATAAGTATATGTATTGCTTTGTGGAGTCATGCTCAGAGTTCACAGTATTATCCCAAAGTACTCAAGGACTGCATTACCCAAAATTAGAGTGTCTCTTGAAGGATGAGATGGCATTGAACCCTATTCCTCATTGATCTTTCAGTGTTTGGTTGGAGGTTTTTGGTTGGTTTTGTTTTTTGATTTTTTTTTTTTTAACTTTAATAATCAACGGAAATTTGAGTGTTGGAGCACAGACCACATACAGCTCCATACTCCATGGGACTCTCTTTGGTGCTCTTGATGTGCTGCTAATCACACTGTGTTCTCCTCTTCAGGACTGCTGATGGAGGAGGCTTGGTAGAAAAACACTATGTCTTCCTGAAGAGACTCTGTCAGGTGTTGTGTGCCCTGGGCAATCAGCTGTGTGCATTGCTGGTGAGCACTTTCTGGAGAGTTTCAGGGCCATTTGAGGAGAGGATTTAGAAAGTTATATTTGTGTAAGGGGTGACACATGCCATTGATTTTAGCCTGAGGGGGCATTTCCCTACAGATTATTTCTTATAATTCTATAGATTAAATTATTTTAATTGAGTTTGAATGATACAGATTTTTTTTAACAAGTCAGTTATTAATGTCAATAGTAAACATTCACATCTGTTATTCCATCTGTTACAACATCTGACTAAAGTCAATGTTGCTACTCCTGTTCATTTTGGTACTTGTAAAACTTCAGTCTGCCGAGTGCATTACCCTTTAAAGTCCTATTAGGTCATGAAACATTATGGATTTGAATAAAGAACACTTTTCCCAAATCTAAAGGATGTATTATTAGATCATAAAAGAAAACTTTAGTCTGATTGACCTGGAATTAACTATCTTTAGGGAAATATTTCATACTCAGTCTTATGTGTTAAAAGATAGGATATTGGTACAGACATTTGCGCTTGATGTTATGTCTTTTTGTGGTGGCTTGAATGGCTAGAGAGGATGGAACTTCAGACATAAGATGTGTACCATCAATTGGTTATTTAATAGGTTAGGTCACAGAGATGTGACTAGACTAGATCTGAAGAAATATACGGATTTCTGAAGTGAATACTCTTGTTTTACTATTTGACCACGGAATAGGTTTTAATGATGATGATTGAGGAGGTAAAGCAGCTTTCCTGTGTTTTAGCCCTTGAAATGATGCCTTCCTTAGGCCACAAGGAAGTATAAAGTCCTTTCAAACCTGAAATTTTTGAGGGTATAAGTTGTCTGTATTTGTTACTCCACTCTCTACTCTGACCTCCTCATCAACATCGTTAATGTAGTGGTCTTTTTGTCCTACAGGGTGTGGATTCTGATGTAGAAACACCAGCAAATTTTGGAAAATACCTGGAATCTTTTCTGGCTTTCACAACTCATCCAAGTCAGGTAAACTTTATGGAGGTGACTTCTCAAAATTTTAGTCAGGTAAATTAAAATCAAGCGCTATGGCCTGAAGTAATCAGCAGCTGAAGTATAAAATGTGACTCTTAAGATCCTAAGGAATAACTGTAGTAGCATTTCATTAAGAAAATTGCTGAGTCTTCCTGAGCTATGCATTGCAGTCTAGGTCAGCAGTTACCCCTCAGGTAGTGTCATTCTGATAAGGCTCAATCAGATATGAGGTATGTCCCAGGTGATTTACCACTAAAGACATTTTAAATACAAAAGTCTGATTAATTGTGTTATACAATTAATTTTATCCAATCCAAGATTCTCCTTGTAATATCATCTTGAGGTTCCTGTATCCTTTCTTGCATAAAACAGAAAGTGGTAGAATTCAGCTCATACTCTGGGAATTGCACCTGACCCAGTCTTATTAACATATGGTCCATAGTGAGCAGTCATTCCTGCTGTACTACAGTATGGGCAGTTTCAAAGTATTACAGATATTTGTTTCCATGGAAAAATATAGTGGATAATTGCTGAGCTAAGTAGTAGTCTTGGTATATAAAACCCAAATCCTTAAACTGAGTTTTTTCTTTTTTCCCTTTAGTTTTTGCGCTCTTCAACTCAGATGACTTGGGGAGCCCTCTTCCGGCATGAGATCCTATCCCGTGACCCTTTGCTATTAGCAATAATACCAAAATATCTTCGTGCTTCTATGACTAACTTGGTCAAGGTATGCAGTGGGAATCTAAAATGTGGAATGTCAGTGAATACACATCATAAGACTTAGATGGCCTCATTGACAGCCCTGTCTTGGTCACTAAGATCCTTTCCTTGGGCATATTAGTCTTTTATTCCTCAAGAAGAAATATCTACTCTTTCATATTTTGGAGCACTTCTATGCCAAGTATTGGGCTAAGTGCTAGGAAGAAGAAGTGATAGGACGAGAGCAGTGACCATGACCATACAATATGATCATTGCTTTTCAGAGGTTAAAAATAGAAAGGAAGGTGGAGTCAGGGAGATTCCAAGAGGAAGTAATGTCTGACTTTCTGAAGGCCAAGTGAGGGTCAGGAAGGTGAATGAGAAGAGGAGCATGGAAGCAGGTTGCTCATTACCTCAATAGAGAGTTGCTTATCAACACTCTGAGATCTGTTCAAGGCTCTTGGAGCTGACAGATGCTTCATCTTGATTTGTAAAATCAGAATAGGACCCATTCAAGGGTCCCCTTATTTCCTCAAGGAATTCACCTAGCACGTTGCACACCATCTTCTAGTTCTCTGCCGTCATGGTCTTCAGTACTTTTTGAATGAAACATAAAAAGTTACATTCTTATTTCCAGGGTTCAGCATTTAAGAAGACAAATTGTTTCAGTTCTTTTACTTATTGCAAGCTGTATCAGCACTTTGTTTTGGGACATCTTTATACTCAAAGACCTTAAACTAATTCTAGAATTTAATTTTCCATGAGGAACCTGGAACAGAGTATCAAATAAAAAACAATCTCTTTCTACCACTCCCAGGATTATTCCCGCTGGAAGCAAATTGTAGACTTAGGGGTAGACGAGAAGCAGTTACTTATCATATATCTCATGAAAACCCTCACCCCCTACCTCATTATGTTTCTCTTTCCAGATGGGCTTTCCTTCTAAAACAGACAGCCCTAGCTGTGAATACTCTCGATTTGATTTTGATAGTGACGAGGACTTCAATGCTTTCTTCAACTGTGAGTGAATTCGCCTGGAATTTCTTCCAGTCTCAGAATGACACCTAGTGTTATGAGTCATGGTGCATGACCCTTGAGCTTCTGTATTAAAGAGCCCCAAGTCTGGACAGCAGCCTGTTTAATCTCCATTTGCACATTGCAGAGAGTGCTGGGATTGTACTTATTCCACGCATTGTTTTATCTCTTACACACACACCCCCACAAACATATACACACACACACTGCCTTTGGACATTGATGTTTAGAGATAGTAACTTTAGGTAAGGCACTCTCATTTTTTTTTATATTTATATATTAGAATTATATACCATCTTACATTTTGGGTCTTTTTTCTAAAAAAGAGAGGAAAAACCCACGATTCCTAATTCTGTTCTGGGTTTTCTGTAACCTGGTTCCCCCCCCCCCCGCTTTTTAATAACAACTTTATTGATGTAATTTATGTCATACAGTTCACCCATTTATAGTATATAATACAGTGGGGTTTTTTGTATTTTCAGAGTTGTACAACCACAACCACAGTCAATGTTAGGATATTCTCATGACCCCAAGAAACCCTGTAACCATTAGCAGTCATCTCCCAATCCCCTCATCCCTCTCAGCCCTGGAAAAGCACTAATCTACTTTCTATTTCTATCTTTCACCTATTCCGAACATTTCATATAAATGGAATCATACAGTGTGTTGTCTTTGGTAACTGCCTTCTTTTTCTTAGTGTAGCGTTTTCAAAATTCGTCCATGTTGTAATATGTATCAGTACTTCATTTCTTTTTATTGCCAATAATACTTCATTGTATGGATATACCACATTTTATTCATCCATTGATAAGTTGATAAATACTTGAGTTGTTTCCACATCTTGACTATTAAGAATAATGCTATTATAACATTTGGGTACAAGTTTTTTTGTTATTTTTTTAAAATAAATTTATTTATTTACTTATTATTTATTTTGGCTGTGTTGGGTCTTTGTTGCTGTGCATGGGCTTTCTCTAGTTGCGGCGAGCGGGGGCTACTCTTCATTGTGGTGTGCGGGCTTCTCGTTGCGGTGGCTTCTTTTGTTGTGGAGCGCAGGCTCAGTAGTTGTGGTGCACGGGCTTAGCTGCTCCGCAGCATGTGGGATCTTCCTGGACCAGGGCTCGAACCCATGTCCCCTGCATTGGCAGGTGGATTCTTAACCACTGTGCCACCAGGGAAATCCCCCTGGGTAGAAGTTTTTGAGTGGACATATGTTTTTATTTTTCTTGGGCATATGCCTAGGAAGAGAATTACTAGATCATATGGTAATTCCATGTTTAATGTTTTGAGGAACTGCCAGACCATTTTCTTCAGCAGCCATACCATTTTACATCTGTACCAACCTGATCTCCTTTTAATTCCAACAGAAATGGGAGACCACTTTTGGTTTGCTGCTTATAGCATCTAGCTGGTATGGTGGCTTCTTAGAATTTTGTTTTGAAAATTTCTAGATTTGTTAACAAAGCTTTACTGAACATTTGTTAGATTCAGAGCATAAGTCTGCAAAACAAAATCTCTTGAATGTTTTCCTCCTGGGATGGATAAATGAATAAACATTAACTAAGTATCTGTTATATGCAGTTATTGATTCATGTCTTTCTCTTGGCAGCCTCTCGGGCCCAACAAGGAGAAGTAATGAGGTTAGCATGTCGCTTGGATCCCAAGACTAGCTTCCAGATGGCTGGGGAGTGGCTAAAGTATCAGCTCTCAACTTCTGTTGATACTGGATCCATGAACTGTAAGACTTTTTTTGTTTTTTTTCCAACTGAACATTAGTGAAGTATTTCTGTGTATCAAAACTGTACATAGAAATAAACCTCTGAGCCACATTTCAAAACAGTGTGCTAATAGTGTTCAAAAACAGCTTTGCTCACTGCCCAGTTCCATCCTAGAGAGTGAGCCTCTTCATTTGCGCATATAGGCAGAGAAAGCAGATATAATACCAGATTTTAACTCTGTTTAGATTAGGGTAAAACCATGACCCTATCAGTTTTGCCTTCATTTTTCTTTTCTAACAGAGTCAACAATTGTTTATTGTTGATTTTATTACTTCACTTCAGGCAGCACCTAACAAATTACATGTCTAGACCTAACTTTTTTTTTTTTTTTTTTTTTTTTTTTTTTTTTTTTTTCCCGTACGCGGGCCTCTCACTGTTGTGGCCTCTCCCGTTGCGGAGCACAGGCTCCGGATGCGCAGGCTCAGCGGCCATGGCTCTCGGGCCCAGCCGCTCCGCGGCATATGGGATCCTCCCAGACCGGGGCACGAACCCGTATCCCCTGCATCGGCAGGCGGACTCTCAACCACTGCGCCACCAGGGAGGCCCTAGACCTAACTTTTTAAAGCTTTTCAACCAAGTTCTTGCATGGCATTTCTCTTAAACTCGGAAAAATTGACTTGTTAGTCAGGCACAACAAGCAGTGCAGGGGTTTCCCGTATCGCTCAGCCCCCTCAAAGCCTTTGGGAAATGCCACTTTATGTAAAATCAGAATAACCCCCCTCTACCCAAAAGCATAAGCTAGGCAACTTCTCTGTGCTCTGTATCTTCTGTCTGTCATCTTATTAATGCAGGCAGTGAGTGAGAGGATTGTAAGGAAAGGGTGTAAGTCACTGCTTTGGAAAAACTCCACACTATGGTCAGTTACCAAGTACACTAGTTACTTGACATTCGTGGGATTTAACATTCAGTTTTATGTATTCACAGTTGACTGTGAAGGTTCCTGGTGTCTAGTAACTTGAATGTTTGCAGAAGCCCAAATATGTTGTACCAAGGTGAAGCTAGTAAATGTGACTGTACGGAAGCAAGAAAAGTAATTTGTAATTCATTTTGCAGGGGCCTTGCTGTTTAAGTGACATGCTTTGATGATACTTGTGGGGTTTTTCCTTTTCTTTTTTTTTCTTTTTTTTCATATTTTGGTCACGCCATGTGGCTTGCGTGATCTCAGTTCCCTGACCAGGGACTGAACCTGGGTCATGGCAGTGAGAGCACCAAATCCTAACCACTAGGCCACCAGGGAACTTGATGATACTTGTGAACTTGGAAGGTGGCACAGTTCTCTGCACAGGGCCCTTGCAGTTGTCATGAGGCTACTGGATGTGAAGCAGCATTTTGTGTCTTACAGCAGTTCTTTATGGTCTTAGATATCGTAATTATTTAGATTCCCATGGACAGATTATGAAAGGGGGGGAATTAATTAATATTTCTCAATTGGCCGGGCACTGGTGTTGATTCTTACATGTATATTCTCATTCAGTACTTAAACTGGCTTTACAGACAAGGCTCACAAAGGTGAATTCAGACAGTTTGTTTTTAGAGGTAGAGGCAGGATAGGGATCCCTTTCTGCTTCCTTTTCTTTTCCCAGGCTGAGAAGGGTTAGATTACCTTGTTCCTTCAACTGTGAAATTACCTAGTGGTTTCTACAGCTCCATGGTCCTTGTGTCTTCTGTGATCCTACAGTGTTTATAAGTGTGTGCGTGCGTGTGTGTGTGTGTGTGTGTGTGTGTGTGTTTTAAAACCCTGTTCCCCTGCAGCTGGAACTGGAGAAGGCAGCCTCTGCTCCATCTTCTCACCTTCATTTGTGCAGTGGGAAGCCATGACCTTTTTTTTGGAAAGTGTGATCAACCAGATGTTTCGAACATTAGATAAAGAAGTAAGTAATTGTTTCTTGTGCTGATTGCATAATAATTTTGATCTTTTTTTTATTATTATTTATTTGGTTGCGCCAGGTCTTAGTTGCAGCAGGCGGGCTCCTTAGTTGCGGCTCGCCGGTTTCTTAGTTGTGGCATGCAAACTCTTGGTTACAGCATGCATCTGGGATCTAGTTCCCTGAACAGGGATCGAACCCAGGCCCCCTGCATTGGGAGTGCAGAGTCTTAACAACTATGCCACCAGGGAAGTCCCCAATTTTGATCTTCTTAAAACTGGCAGTGGGATAGGAAAATATGTGAGTGTGCGTCTTACAGAAGAGGAAACTGAGATTCAGAGAGGGTAAATAACATGCTCAAGGTCAAATAGCTAATAAATAGAGCTGGGACCCAAATTAGGTCTCTCTGACTTTAAGCCCCACAGTGTTTAGTATTCGTTTTAGGAGATAATAAGATGAGCCTGATAGTACAGTGAACCACAGGTAGGATAACTATTATAGGGAGGACAGTGATGGAAGCCTTGAATTGGAAAATCTAAGAGATATCTGCCAATTTTTGGCAAATTGACCAGAATATTCATGATGGCTGATCTGTGTCCCTCTTTCCTGAATAATCTGATTAAACCAGATAACAGCATATACTATATTAACTATGTTAATTAGGTTAAAAATAATCGGATCACTTATTTTGGGGTAATTCGTCTTAACTCATTCTAGGTTAGTTGTAGAAAGAATCTAAGTCCCTTGAAGATAAGTGAACTACAGTGCTTTTTCTCATTAATGGCATATTAACAAATTAGATCTTAGGATCATTAACTTCATCTGTTTTTATATTCACTTCAGTTTGAAATGATGGCATTCTGAGTTCAGTTTCTAGTAGTAGGTAATGCTACATCCCTAATAATGGCAGCAGCATTTGTGAAAAATTTTAATAACATGGGGTAATGCTTAGAATGTTAAGGGTTAAGAAGCACTATATAAAACCATATGTGACAGCCATATTTATATAGAGTGTGAAGGAAATTTAGTAAAAGGGGTTTTCAGTTATGTCAGTCTCCTTTTCACGTCTGTATCACAGGAAATTCCTATTAATGATGGAGTAGAGCTATTGCAGATGGTCCTGAACTTTGACACCAAGGATCCCCTCATCCTGTCCTGTGTCCTCACTAATGTCTCAGCACTCTTTCCATTCGTCACCTACAGACCAGAGTTCCTGCCCCAGGTCTTCTCTAAGGTAAACTCCCTCTCTCCTTTGTAAACTTATTTTGGCATTTCTAAGCTAATTATTTTTTGTAACTGTTTTTGTAAGTATATGAGACAAGCTAATAAACAGTTGTTTATTCATTTATCAAATATTTACTCAGTACTTAATGTGGAGCAGGCACCATGCTAGTAGGAAAGCCTTGTCCTTTACCACCTCTCTGTTTGGGGAGAAAGGCACATAGACAGATGTGGTACCTACGTGGCATTGCAGTTAGTAGACATGTACACTGAGATGGAAAAGAGTACCTGAAGGAGGAGGTATCAATGTGTGCTGTCAGGTTGGGAGGTGATTTGTAAGAGGAAAGGTTTTGGGGTCCAGTTGTGACTAGTGAGAGGTGAAGCACCACCTGAGTGAGAATATTGGACCGGGAGGAGGGAAGGAGTAAGGCAGAGAAGGGGTGAGTTCTGTTTTGCAGGACTAGGTTTAAAGTATACATATAATATCTCAGTGGAGACATCTCATGCTAAACTGGCTATTTGAGGTTAAAGGTCTAGATTCAGAAAATTATGAGAGAAAATTAAGGCATCGCCATCATAGAAATGCCGGTAGTAGAGGTGAAGCCCTTTCAAAAATGTGGACTCATTTGTTGCCACAGAAATTCTTTAAGAATTGGAGAGTGTCCATTGGGTTCCTCTAGACCTTTGTTAGCGCGTTATTCCATCATAGTGGCTAGGGCAGCAGTCACATTGCATTGGGTTAAGGAGTAAGTGGGAAGTTATGAAATGGAATCAGGGAGAGTAGACCACTCAACTTTTTTTTTTTTTTTTTTTTTTGGTGGTATGTGGGCCTCTCACTGTTGTGGCCTCTCCCGTTGCGGAGCACAGGCTCCGGACACACAGGCTCAGCGGCCATGGCTCACGGGCCCAGCCGCTCCGTGGCATGTGGGATCTTCCCGGACTGGGGCACGAACCCGGGTCCCCTGCATCGGCAGGCGGACTCTCAACCACTGCGCCACCAGGGAAGCCCAGACCACTCAACTTTTAACAAAAAGTGGAGAGATGTGACCATGGCTGAGTTCTTGGGTGATAGCCTGGATTGTTCTGGGATTCTTTGGCCTTTATCTTTGTAAAGTGTTTGCTGGTAAAATTGTGAATCTCAAGCCTCTTGCAGAGTTATCTGAGAAAATGAACATTTGAAACTTTGTAATGCCAGTTGAAACCCCATTTTTGTAATGCCAGTTGAAAACCCTTTTCTTACCATATTGTTTGCACTTTAGGGATTTTGTTAGAAACTTTGTAAAATACTTTATGCATTTGGTACTGATGAGTGACCTTTTTTCTTCCCCTTAGCTATTTTCATCTGTCACTTTTGAAACTGTTGAGGAAAGTAAGGTAAGATCATTAATTCAGCCTACCAATTCTAACTTCTTAAGAACAAAAATGTGAATACCCAACACTTAGTGTAGATTTTTCTAATAAGCAAAAGGGGTTAATAAAGGCAGGAGATAGTCATATGATGGGGTGTTTTGCACTAGAGATACTCTAGGACAAACAGTAAACATGTGGATTCATGGTAACTATAAATGTCACTTGATTATACTCCCGTAGCTGTGAAAATTGTGAATTTACCTCTGAAGGAGATATTTACATGATTCTCTGCAGCATCTGTTAATTATATTAAAAGTAGCTTTAAGTTTATTGAATATTTCTTCCCAGGCTCCCAGGACCCGGGCAGTGAGGAATGTGAGGAGACATGCTTGTTCTTCCATCATCAAGATGTGTCGTGACTACCCCCAGCTCGTGCTGGTAAGCCCTGGACTCTGTTCAAGTAGCCACTGAGACATGCCGAGTTTGGGTACATTTCTCTATAAATCCACCCCTAATTATACCTCACATAAGGTTGGTCTTCCCCAACTCCAGAGTTACTCAGTGAAGTTTAGAAACGCAAATATATGGCCTCAGAATGAAGTGTTCTCTTCCACATGGATGACCAAGTTTTCCCTGTCAGTGTACCCCTCTTTACCGTACTATGTGTGATGTTCTTTTTTTTTTTTTTTTTTTTTGCGGTACGCGGGCCTCTCACTGCCGTGGCCTCTCCCATTGCGGAGCACAGGCTCCGGACGCGCAGGCTCAGCGGCCATGGCTCACGGGCCCAGCCGCCCCGCGGCATGTGGGATCTTCTCGGACCGGGGCACGAACCTGTGTCCGCTGCATCGGAAGGCGGACTCTCAACCACTGCGCCACCAGGGAAGCCCTGTGTGATGTTCTTAACCACCACTGCCAAGTGATGTGCCTAGTCTTGAGAGGAGCCAGGTGCAAACCCCAACCTTTTTTGGAGGGTTTCTGTAAGAAGTTTAGCACTACTCCAGATAACAAATTAACCAAAAATTTCTTCTCTGAATACCCAGCAGTTATTTGTGTGTGTCTGTCTGTCTCTCTCCCCCTCTCCTTCCTTCTCTCTCTCTCTATAAAATATATAAATATATATGTATATAAAACAAACTGATCTTTGTCCATGAAGATACTGTAAAAGTTGATATAGAAATAAAAGACAGATGGTTTTCACAGTTGTAGAGTCGGAAAGTGCAGTTACCCAAGTACTCAAACCTAAATTGCCTTGCCTGTTCAGCCAAAAGAAGAGTGTTATAATTAAATTAAGTGACAGTCTTATTAGCCTGACTGTCCTAGAAGTGTCTTCATCCTCTTTTTTACCTTCCTTGAGTGACCCACCCACTCCTTGAAACTCAGACCTTCACCACCTCCGGGTTTTTTTCTTTGTGAAATGCAGCCCAACTTTGACATGCTGTATAACCATGTGAAGCAGCTCCTCTCCAATGAGCTGCTCCTGACACAGATGGAGAAGTGTGCCCTCATGGAAGCCCTGGTTCTCATTAGCAACCAGTTCAAGAACTACGAGCGTCAGAAGGTGTTTCTAGAGGAGCTGATGGCACCCGTGGCCAGCATCTGGCTTTCTGAAGACATGCACAGGTAGGGGAGATCCTTTGCCCTTGACCTTGACTGCACTTGAATACCCGTTCTCTTCTAAGACTATGTCCGGGGTCGGGTTGTAAGGATATCGAGGTGTAGTGGCACTATCAGTGATAGCTGAAGGCCTCTAAAACAGGGGTCCCCAACCCCTGGGCCACAGACCGGTACTGGTCTGCTGCCTGTTAGGAACTGGGCTGCACAGCAGGAGGTGAGCGGCAGAGGAGAGCTTCGTCACCACTCCCCATCGCTCGGATAACGCCTGAACCATCCCCCGTACACCCCCGACCCCAGGTCTGTGGAAAAATTGTCTTCCACGAAACCAGTCCCTGTGGTGCCAGAGAGGTCGGCACCGCTGCTCTAAAAGCAGTCTTGTAAGTGAAATGCCGAAAACATCACCTTGCTCTGCAGAGGCGTAGGAACAGAGACGAAATGACTAAGATGGATAGTGTGGGTCGGAACGCCACAGAGTGAGGTCTGCTGTGGTGTCTAGTTGCAGCTTCAGCACATATAAAGAAGTGAGAACAGCCAGTAGGGCCATACAGAGTAGGAGCTGCACAGACACCCCTCTGTGCCCACATAGCCTTCTCAAGCTTGTACCCTTTTTGATTCTTAAAGTGTCACTAATAACCTTTAGAAGTGGGAAGAGAAGTTAATAAATCTTCATATGACAGCTGACAGTTTGATTAGATTCCTCTCACTGTAACAGCTGCTCTTTGGGGGTCAAATAATCACAGCTTATTAGCTCTTGAGGAAGAAACTATCCTTGCTTAAAATCATGGTGTAACTTGTCTTTCCCCCACCAACCTTTAGAGTGCTGTCAGATGTTGATGCTTTTATTGCCTATGTGGGTGCAGATCGGACTAGCTGTGACCCGGGCCTGGAGGATCCCTGTGGCTTAAACCGTGCACGAGTGAGTAAGCCTCTCCTGGGATAGGGAAGGTGCGTAGGCCACAGGTAGGAGTAGGGTGTTGTCATTTGTCCAGGTTCTTGTAGACTTATGTTTTTTCGTATACGAGCAAGAAATCTGGGAATCTCTACTTCCATTAGTGTCTCCTTTCTTTTCTTCTTTAGTCTTAAATTCTTGAGTTAGTTCTCACAGCAGAACAGGTGGTCTTTTCTTTGAAGTCATTATTTTGGTTTTAAGGATCTGTAAATAGCTTGGAGGACTGAAGGTGTAATGAGGAAGTAGGTCAGAACTTGGTCAGCAGGGTGGGTTCTCCCTGCCTTTGCTCCCTGGCAAGTCAAGTCCTAAATGGTGGCCTAACTTGCAAACCTGAGATTTTCCAGTTCTTTGCTATTCAAATAAGCATTGTTCCTGGCTCCATTATGGCAAAAGTCTTATTAATTAACCTGGCAAGTAGTCAATTGGTAGAAAGTACTATGAGTGAGGATTAGGGCAAAATCTATGAAGGCCTAAACTTGAGGATGCAAGGCCAACTCAAAAACAAGATGAATGTTGGCAGGGTAGATACTGTTTTGAAGTATGTCCAAGCCACCTTCTAATTGGGGTCCTGTAAGCCTCTGGAAGGATATCCTCATGAAAGGGAAGCTTTTAGAGCCTACCACTGGTCCTGAAGATGGCATTGAAAGGATCCCTTTTGGACTTGACCTTAAAGGAAGGGACAGGGATGGGGGCAGGGGAGGGGGCGTCTTTTCCTTTTGTCCGACTTCTATGTCACCTTTGCCATAATCTTGCAAATATCTAATAGCACTTTTGTCTTTTTTTCCCCTTTTATATTTACCTTTCATTTTTATGTTTTTCTATAGATGAGCTTTTGTGTGTATAGCATTCTGGGTGTTGTGAAACGAACTTGCTGGCCCACTGACCTAGAAGAGGCCAAAGCTGGGGGATTTGTGGTGGGTTATACACCCCCTGGAAATCCAATCTTCCGTAACCCCTGCACAGAACAGATTCTGAAGCTTCTTGACAATTTGCTTGCCCTTATAAGGTGAGTCAGAATAATGGTTTTTCTCTGTTGTATTTAAAACTTTTTGCCTTAAAAATCTCAAAAACTTAATTTGTTTATACTTCTTCAGATCATATGGTGATAAATAAGAGATTAGGTCTTGTTTCGTTCTAGAGGGACTCTCCTTTTTAAAAGTAACATTGACTCTCACTTTTTTTGTTGTTGTTGTTATAATTTTATTTTATTTATTTTTGGCTGCGTTGGGTCTTCGTTGCTGTGCGTGGGCTTTCTCTAGTTGTGGCAAGCGGGGGCTACTCTTCATTGCGTTGCGCGGGCTTCTCATTGCGGTGGCTTCTTGTTGCAGAGCATGGGCTCTAGGTGCACGGGCTTCAGTAGTTGTGGCTCGCAGGCTCTAGAGCATGGGCTCAGTAGTTGTGGCACACCAGCTTAGTTGCTTAGTATGTGGGATATTCCCGGACCAGGGCTCGAACCCGAGCCGATGTCCCCTGCATTGGCAGGCGGATTCCTAACCACTGTGCCACCAGGGAAACCCCAGCTCTCACTTTTATAAGTCTTGCATTCCAAGTGAACACATGGGGGCTAATCTCAAAATGGCTGTTCTCAGTTTGAGCCTCCTGTGTTCTTTTACTTCTTTATACTTCATTTCTACTTTTTACTTTTAAGTTTCATTTTGTCTAAAATTTTGCCACTAAAGGAATTGTTCATTGGGAGCAAGGCAGTTGCTTTCTGTAGCAGTGCTTCTCTGGGTCAAGTATTCAAACGAGCTAATCTGAATTTATCAGTAGTGACTGTGTTCTCAAATGGACCAAACATCCAGTGGCTGAACGTGCCAAAGGAAAGCTTGATAGATGCTCCATATCAGAGTCCTAGGTTTTTACTTCTCAAAGCTGAGTCCTCAGACCAGCAGCATCAGCAGTCACCTGAGAGCTTGTTTAAAATGTAGTATTAGGGCTTCACCCCAGACATACTAAATCAGAATCTGCATTTTAACAAGATCCCCAGGTTGTCTGTGTGCACACTAAAGGTTCAGAACCACTGTTATAAATCACATGAGCTAATATAATCAAGCGGAAGTAGGCCAAGTCTAGGCTTGTTGTTTACTCAATATATCTTTGATGATTCAGGGATAGATGCTCTCTACAGTGAAAGAGAGCCTTTGCAGAGAATCAGTTTTTACTGGCCAAAGCAAAATTTGATTGCTTTTTACATCTCCTAGTGTTTCTGAGTTCAAGTTAGAGCTCTGTTCCACTATTTTTTGGCCTCTTACCCAGGGTGTTAGAGCGGAGTCTCAACTGAGTAAACCAAATTGACACAACACGAGTAAATCAAATTACTCATGTCTCAGGGATGCTCTGCTGACAACAGACACCCTGGACCATATGCTTAAGAATCCAAGGTTTTAAATTAATGTTGACCAAATTGGAGGGCTGGAGTGTCTGAACAAGTTGTCACTGTGGACGTGTCTATGGAAATAGACAATACTTTGCTCTGATTTCAAAAGGAGGAAAAAGATTTCAAAAAGTATGGGTTACATGTTGAGAGGGTAGTAAAATATTTAGTCAAGGAAAAATTTGTCTCCATGTTGATGTTTTTAAGACCAAAAGGATCTTCTGTAGTTTAGAGAAATGTGAAAGTGATGAAGTCAGATAGCAACAGACTCATTTACTTTTTAAGCCTGTGGCCAGAGTCCCTGTGGTGGGAACCTAGACCTGGAAACAAGGTTCATCCCTGGTTAGGTAAGGAAACAAGAGATTGTCATCTTGATATTTTTCTAAGAGTACAACACTTTTGGAAAATCCCGAAGTCAGTCAAAAGGTATTTTGAAAAATGTTGACTGTAGTTATGGAATAGTTAGATTCCCCGAGTAGTGTGCAGCTGGAGCTGTTAGAGTTTTGTCTTGTTTTCGTAGTAAGTTTTATCTTGAAGTATAATGTTAAGGGTACAAATATACATAAGAAAAGGACACAAATTGTGAGCGCGGGTAGATGAATTTTGACAAAGTGGACACCTCCATGTGATCAGCATCCAGATCAAGAAACAACCTTACCCAGCACCTCTTTTCAGTCTTACGTGCCCCTCAAGGGTAACCACTATTCTAACTTTTGACGCTTTGCCTGGTTTTTTGAGCTTTAATAAATGGAGTCAGAAGCATGCACTCTTTGGTGCCTTGGCTCCTCTTGTGTAATATTATGTTTGTGAGCTCATCCATGTTATTGCATGTAGTTGTGGCTTGTTCATTCTCATTGGTGGGATGGTATTCCATTGTGTGAATATGCTGTAACTCATTTATCCATTTAGTGTTGAAGGACTTTTGGTAGTCTCCAGCATTTTTTTATCACTACGAGTGCTGCTGTTAACATTCTTATAAATGTCTTTTGGTGTATGCATAATTTCTGTTGGGTAGGAGCAGAATCCTACATGTAGGAGTAGAATTCCTGTTTATAAGGTATGCATATTTTCAGTTTTCATAGGTAGAATCAAATAGTTTTTTAAAGTGGTGTACTAGTTTACATTCCTACCAGTTTGTGTATTAACTCCTTGTTATAAAACTCCTGTTTTAACTCCTTGTCAGACAAATAGTCTGATAATCAAAGGTGTTAGAGCTGCACTGTCTAGTATGGTAGCCACTAGCCACATGTGGCTGGCTACTGAGCACTTGAAATATGGCTAGTCTGAATTGAGATAAACTGTAGGTGTAAAACACACACTATATTTTGAAAACTTAGTACAAAAAATGGAAAAATATCGCATTAATTTTTATATTGCTAACTTTGAAATGATTTTTTGATGTGTTGGGTTAAATAAAAATTAATTAATTTAACTTGTTTCTTTTCACTTTTTAAGTTTGGCTGGTTAGAAAATTTTAAATGGCTTATGTGGCTTACTTTTTATTTCTATTGTACGGTGTGTTCTTAGTGGGTTGGGTGGAAGATAGATGTGGGGGGTAGCATTCTCTGGTTCTCAGAAGGTTCATTATTATCATTCATTATCTGTTTAGAATAACAGCTTTTCTGTTAACTTAAAGTTTGTTACATTGTTTCCAGATATCTTCTGTATGTTTTATTGAAATCTTTGTATGTGGGAAGTCTTGTTTAGCATAGCGATTATACTTTTTTTTTGGTTTGATATATGTATATATTGTGAAATGATTACCACAGTAGGTTTAGTTAACACCCATCAGCTCACATAGTTACACATTTTTTTCTTGTGATGAGAACTTTTAAGATCTCTCTTAGCAACTTTCAAATACACAATATAGTATTAACTATAGTCAGTGTGCTGTATATATTACATCTCCAGAACTTACTTACCTTTTTAACTGAAGTCTGTACCTTTGACCACCTTCGCCCATTTCCCACACCCCCATCTCCCTCCTCGGGCAATCATCAAACTGTTCTGTTTCTATGAGTTTGGTTTTTTTGATTCAACGTACAAGTAAGATCATACTGTATTTGTCTTTCAGTGTCTGATGTGTTTCACTTAACGTAATTCCCTCAAGGTCCATCACATCGTCACAAATAGCAAGATTTTCTCCTCTGTTATGGCTGAATAATATATACCTGTGTGTATGGCAATTACACTCTTAGTTGCTGATACTAAGAATATTTCAGATAGATACAGACTGTGCAGAACTTAAAACTTTTATCACTTGATTGTCTTTTTCTTTGCCAAGCAATAACTAGTTCCTCTTAATGTGGAAGCATAGTGCTCTAACTTGCAAGTGTGTCAGGAAAGGTGATAGTTCAGGAACCTGAGTGTTACTAGGGCCTGTAGGACTCCCTGGAGCCATAGATAAGAGAGCAGTATGTACTGAGTCCTCCTTCCATTACTTGTGAGTTACAGGTGCAGCCACCATGGTGCCACCTCCTTGGCGAAGGGGAGGAGGAGGAGAGGAGACTATACAGAATACAAGATTTTGTTGTACCATCAGGGACATTTGACATATGATGTGTTATATTTTTTAAATTATATCTTGGGATCACAGTCACACTTAATTAAAGAATAAAAATAAAAAACATCTCATCTGTTCCCCCTCAAATTTAAGACTATGAATTTCTTTTCAAGAAGAACTGATTTGGGGCTTCCCTGGTGATGCAGTGGATAAGAATCTGCCTGCCAATGCAGAGGACACGGGTTCGATCCCTGGTCCGGGAAGATCCCACATGCCGCGGAGCAACTAAGCCCGTGCACCACAACTACTGAGCCTGAGCTCTAGAGCCCGCGAGCCACAACTACTGAAGCCCACGTGCCTAGAGCCCGTGCTGCACAACAAGTGAAGCCACCGCAATGAAGAGTAGCCCCCGCTCGCTGCAACTAGACAAATCCTGCGTGCAGCAACGAAGACCCAACGCAGCCAATAAATAAATAGATAGATAGATAGATAGATAGATAGGGAAAAAGCTCTATTTTTTAAAAAAGGACTGATTTTATCAGAGATCATTTCATAGTATTAGACATCTTCCCAAACAACCAAGAAAACCTTAATTCAGAAACTAAAAAGTTGGCAAATTGCAGTTTTTAAAAGTAAGTGGCACCACTTACCAACCCTTGAGCTCCACACAGCAGGAAGTAAAGGCTAAGGTAGAGTTATGGATAGCCTCACAGAATACAAGGAAATTGAATCCAACAGCATGTTATAAGGATTATACACTATGACCAAGTGGGATTTATCTCAAGGATATAAGAGTGGTTCAGCATACAAAAATAAATCAGCATAGTATACCATATTAATAGAACAAAGGAAAAAACCCACTTGATCATCTTAATTGACACAGAAAAAGCATTTGACAGAATCCAACACCCTCTCCTGATAAAAACACTCAGCAAACTAGGACTAGAAGGGAGTTCAAAAACTACTCCTGCTAATAAATAAATTCAACAAAGTTATAGGATACAAGATCAACATACAAAAATCAGTTGTGTTTTTATACACCAGCAATGAATGATCCCAAAAGGAAATTAAGAAAATAATCCCATGTACAGTAGCATTCAAAAGAATAAAGTACCCAGGAATAAATTTAACCAAGGATATGAAAGAATTATACACTGAAAACTAAAAAATATTCTGGAATTAAAGATGACTTAAATGAAAAGGCATCCTGTATTCATGAATTGAAAGACTTAAGTTCGTTAAGATAGAAATATTACTCAAAGCAATCTACAGATTGAATGCAGTCCCTATTAAAATTCCAACAGTGGGAATTCCCTAGTGGTCCAGTGGTTAGGACTCCAAGCGCTTCCACTGCAGGGGGCACAGGTTCGATCCATGGTCAGGGAACTAAGGTCCCTCATGCTGCGCAGCCTGGCAAATACATACATACATACGTACATACATTTAAAAAAAAATTTCCTACAGTTTTTTTTTGCACAAAGCTGATCCTCAGATTCATATGGAATTGCAGGGGGCCCCTAAAAGCCAAAACAGTCTTGAAAAAGAACAAAGTTGGGAGATTCAAACTTCTCATTTTCAAAACTTACTGCAAAGCTACAGAAATCAAAATAGTTTGGTACTGAGAAGGATACACATATAGAAAAAGATAATCTAATCAAGATAGGCAAAAGGCTTGAATAGACATATCTCTAAAGAAGATATACAAATGGCCAACAAGGCCATGAAAAGATGCTCAACATCTCTAGTCATTAGGGATATGCAAATCAAAACCACCTCATACCCAATAGGATGGTTACAATAAAAAATAATGTTAAGATAGCTTCAAGATGGCAGAGGAGTATGTTGTGGAGATCGCCTTCCTCCCCACAAATATATAAAAAATACATCGACATGAGGAACAGCTCCTACAGAACACCTACTGAATGCTGGCAGAAGACCTCAGACTTCCCCAAAGGCAAGAAACTCCCCACATACCTGGCCATGTGGCTGACAGGGTCTTGGTGCTCTGGCCGGGTGTCAGGCCTGAGTCTCTGAGGTGGGAGAGCCGAGTTCAGGACGTTGGTCCACCAGAGACCTCCCGGCCCCATGTAATATCAAACAGCGAAAGCTCTCTCAGAGATCTCCATCTCAAAGTGAAGACCCAGCTCCACTCAATGACCAGCAAGGTACAGTGCTGGACACCCTATGCCAAACAACTAGCAAGACAGAAACACCACCCCACCCATTAGCAGAGAGGCTACCTACAATCATAATAAGTTCACAGCACCCCAAAATACACCACCAAATGTGGTCCTTCCCACCAGAAAGACAAGATACAGCCTCATCCACCAGAACATAGGCACCAGTCCCCTCCACTAGGAACCCTACACAACCCACTGAACCAACCTTACCCACTGGGGGCAGACACCAGAAACAACGGGAACTACAAACCTGCAGCCTGCGAAAAGGAGACCCCAAACACAGTAAGTTAAGCAAAATGAGAAGACAGAGAAATACACAGCAGATGAAGGAGCAAGGTAAAAAATGCACCAGGCCAAACAAGTGAAGAGGAAATAGGCAGTCTTCCTGAAAAAGAATTCAGAGTAGTGATAGTAAAGATGATCCAAACTCTTGGAAATAGAATGGAGAAAATACAAGAAATGTTTAACGAGGACCTAGGAGAACTAAGGAGCAAACAAACAATGATGAACAACACAGTAAATGAAATATAAAATTCTCTAGAAGGAATCAATAGCAGAATAACTGAGGCAAAAGAACGGATAAGTGACCTGGAAGATAAAATAGTGGAAATAACTACCACAGGGCAGAATAAAGAAAAAAGAATGAAAAGAATTGAGGGCAGTCCCAGAGACCTCTGGGCCAACATTAAACGCACCAACATTTGAATTATAGGGGTCCCAGAAGAAGAAGAGGGAAAAAAAAGGGACTGAGAAAATATTTGAGGAGGTTGTAGTTGAAAACTTCCCTAATACGGGAAAGGATATAGTCAGTCAAGTCCAGGAAGCACAGAGCGGCCCATACAGGATAAATCCAAGGAGAAACACACCAAAACACATATTAATCAAACTATCAAAAATTACATACAAAGAAAAAATATTAAAAGCAGCAAGGGAAAAGCAACAAATAACATACAAGGGAATGCCCATAAGGTTAACAGCTGATCTTTCAGCAGAAACTCTGCAAGCCAGAAGGGAGTGGCAGGACATATTTAAAGTGCTTAAAGAGAAAAACCTACAACCAAGATCACTCTACCCAGCAAGAATCTCATTCAGATTCGACGGAGAACTTAAAACCTTTACAGACAAGCAAAAGCTAAGAGAGTTCAGCACCACCAAACCAGCTTTACAACAAATGCTAAAGGAACTTCTCTAGGCAAGAAACATAAGAGAAGGAAGACACCATCAATAACAAACCCAAAACAATTAAGAAAGTGGTAATAGGAACATACATATCGATGACTGCCTTAAATGTAAATGGATTAAATGCTCCAACCAAAAGACATAGACTGGCTGAATAGATACAGAAACAAGACCCATATATATGCTGTCTACAAGAGACCCACTACAGACCTAGGGACACATACAGACTGAAAGTGGGGGGATGGAAAAAGATACTCCATGCAAATGGAAATCAAAAGAAAGCTGGAGTAGCAATTCTCATATCAGACAAAATAAACTTGTAAAACAAAGACTTACAGGAGACAAAGAAGGACACTACATAATGATCAAGGGATCAATCCAAGAAGAAGATATAACAATTGTAAATATTTATGCACCCAACATAGGAGCGCCTCAATACATAAGGCAAATGCTAATGGCCATAAAAGGGGAAATCAACAGTAACACAATCATAGTAGGGGACTTTAACACCCCACTTTCACCAATGGACAGATCATCCAAAATGAAAATAAATAAGGAAACACAAACTTTAAATGATACATTAAACAAGAGGGACTTAATTGATATTTATAGGACATTCCATCCCAAATCAACAGAATACACTTTCTTCTCAAGTGCTCATGGAACATTCTCCAGGATAGGTCATATCTTGGGTCACAAATCAAGCCTTGGGAAATTTAAGTGAAATTGTATGAAGTTTCTTTTCTAACCACAACGCTATGAGACTAGATATCAATTACAGGAAAAAATCTGTGAAAAATACAAACACATGGAGGCTAAACAATACACTACTTAATAACCAAGAGATCACTGAAGAAATCAAAGAGGAAATCAAAAACTACCTAGAAACAAATGACAATGAAAACATGATGACCCAAAACCTATGGGGTGCAGCAAAAGCAGTTCTAAGAGGGAAGTTTATAGCAATACAGTCCTACCTCAAGAAACAAGAAACATCTCAGATAAACAACCTAACCTTACACCTAAAGCAATTAGAGAAAGAAGAACAAAAAAACCCCCAAAGTTAGCAGAAGGAAAGATCATAAAGATCAGATCAGAAATAAGTGAAAAAGAAATGAAGGAAACAGTAGCTAAGATCAATAAAACTAAAAGCTGATTCTTTGAGAAGATAAACAAAATTGATAAACCACTAGCCAGACTCATCAGAAAAAGGAGAAGACTCAAATCAATAGAATTAGAAACGAAAAAGGAGAAGTAACAACTGACACTGCAGAAATAGAAAGGATCATGAGAGATTACTACAAGCAACTATATGCCAATAAAATGGACAACCTGGAAGAAATGGACAAATTTTTAGAAAAGCACAGCCTCCCGAGACTGAACCAGGAAGAAATAGAAAATATGAACAGACTAATCACAAGCACTGAAACAGAAACTGTGATTAAAAATCTTCCAACAAACAAAAGCCCAGGACCAGATGGCTTCACAGGCGAATTCTATCAAACAGTTAGAGAAGAGCTAACACCTATCCTTCTCAAACTCTTCCAAAATATAGCAGAGGGAGGAACACTCCCAGACACTTTCTACGAGGCCACCATCACCCTGATACCAAAACCAAAAATGTCACAGAAAAAAGAAAATTACAGGCCAATATCACTGATGAACATAGATGCACAAATCCTCAACGAAATACTAGCAAACACAGAAGCCAACAGCACACTAAAAGGATCATAACACCATGATCAAGTGGGGTTTATTCCAGGAATGCAAGGATTCTTCAATATACACAAATCAATCAATGTGATAAACCATATTAACAAATTGAAGGAGAAAGACCATATGATGAGCTCAATAGATGTAGAAAAAGCTTTTGACAAAATTCAACACCCATTTATGATAAAAACTCTCCAGAAAGTAGGCATAGAGGGAACTTACCTCAACATAATAAAGGCCATATATGACAAACGCACAGCCAACATTATTCTTTTTTTTTTTTTTTTTTTTTTTTTGCGATATGTGAGCCTCTCACTGTTGTGGCCTCTCCCGTTGCGGAGCACAGGCTCCAGACGTGCAGGCTCAGCAGCCATGGCTCACTGGCCCAGCCGCTTCCCGGCATGTGGGATCCTCCCGGACCGGGGCACGAACCCATGTCCCCTGCATCGGCAGGCGGACTCTCAACCACTGCGCCACCAGGGAAGCCCCAACATTATTCTTAATGGTGAAAAACTGAAACCATTTCCACTAAGATCAGGAACAAGACAAGGTTGCCCACTCTCACCACTATTATTCAACATAGTTTTGGAAGTTTTAGCCCCAGCAATCAGAAGAAAAAGAAATAAAAGGAATCCAAATCGGAAAAGAAGAAGTAAAACTGTCACTGTTTGCAGTTGACATGATACTATACGTAGAGAATCCCAAACATGCTACCAGAAAACTACTAGAGCTAATCAATGGATTGGGTGAAGTAGCAGGGTATAAAATTAATGCACAGAAATCTCTTGCATTCCTATACACTAATGATGAAAAATCTGAAGGAGAAATTAAGGAAACACTCGCATTTACCATTGCAGCAAAAAGAATAAAATACCTAGGAATAAACCTACCTAAGGAGACAAAAGACCTGTATGCAGAAAACTATAAGACACTGATG
The DNA here is from genome assembly GCF_964341445.2 of Mesoplodon mirus. Lineage (NCBI taxonomy): Eukaryota > Metazoa > Chordata > Mammalia > Artiodactyla > Ziphiidae > Mesoplodon > Mesoplodon mirus. The sequence goes on along the minus strand of NC_138988.1, from coordinate 75,380,129 downwards.
AAAGAAATTAAAGATGATACAAACAGATGGAGAGATATACCATGTTCTTGAATTGGAAGAATCAACATTGTGAAAATGACTATACTACCCAAAGCAATCTACAGATTCAATGCAATCCCTATCAAATTACCAATGGCATTTTTCACAGAACTAGAATAAAAAATTTCACAATTTGTAAAGAAACACAAAAGACCCCAAATAGCCAAAGCAATCTTGAGAAAGAAAAACAGAGCTGGAGGAATCAGGCTCCCTGCCTTCAAACTATACTACAAAGCTACAGTAATCAAGACAGTATGGTACTGGCACAAAAACAAATATAGATCAATGGAACAGGATAGAAAGCCCAGAGATAAACCCACACACATATGGTCACCTTATCTTTGATAAAGGAGGCAAGAATATACAATGGAGAAAAGACAGCCTCCTCAATAAGCGGTGCTGGGAAAACTGGACAGCTACATGTAAAAGAATGAAATTAGAACACTCCCTAACACCATACACAAAAATAAACTCAAATGGATTAAAGACCTAAATGTAAGGCCAGACACTATAAAACTCTTAGAGGAAAACATGGGCAGAACACTCTATGACATACATCACAGCAAGATCCTTTTTGACCCACCTCCTCGAGAAATGGAAATAAAAACAAAAAGAAACAAATGGGACCTAATGAAACCTAAAAGCTTTTGCACAGCAAAGGAAACCATAAACAAGTTGAAACGACAACCCTCAGAATGGGAGAAAGTATTTGCAAACGAAGCAGCTGACAAAGGATTAATCTCCAAAATATACAGGCAGATCATGCAGCTCAATATCAAAAAAACAAACCAAAAATGGGCAGAAGACCTAAATAAGACATTTCTCCAAAGAAGATATACAGATTGCCAACAAACACATGAAAGGATGCTCAACATTACTAATCATTAGAGAAGTGCAAATCAGAACTACAATGAGGTATCACCTCACACCGGTCAGAATGGCCATCATCAAAATATCTACAAACAATAAATGCTGGAGAGGGTGTGGAGAAAAGGGAACCCTCTTGCACTGCTGGTGGGAATGTAAATTGATACAGCCACTATGGAGAACAGTATGGAGGTTCCTTAAAAAACTAAAAATAGAACTACCATATGACCCAGCAATCCCACTACCGGGCATATACCCTGAGAAAACCATAATTCAAAAAGAGTCGGGCTTCCCTAGTGGCGCAGTGGTTGGGAGTCCACCTGCCGATGCAGGGGACACGAGTTTGTGCCCCAGTCCGGGAAGATCCCGCATGCCGCGGAGCGGCTGGGCCCGTGAGCCATGGCCTCTGAGCCTGCGCATCCGGAGCCTGTGCTCTGCAACGGGAGAGGCCACAACAGTGAGAGGCCTGCGTACCGCAAAAAAAAAAAAAAAAAAGAGTCATGTACCACAATGTTCATTGCAGCTCTATTTACAATAGCCAGCACGTGGAAGCAACCTAAGTGTCCATCAACAGATGAATGGATAAAGAAGATGTGGCACGAATATACAGTGGAATATTACTCAGCCACAAAATAAAATGAAATTGAGTTATTTGTAGTGAGGTGGATGGACCTAGAGTCTGTCATACAGAGTGAAGTAAGTCAGAAAAACAAATACCATATGCTAACACATATATATGGAATCTAAAAAAATTTTAAAAAGTGGTTCTGATGAACCTAGGGGCAGGACAGGAATAAAGACGCAGACATAGAGAATGGACTTGAGGACTTGGGGAAGGGGAAGCTGGGATGAAGTGAGAGAGTTGCATGGACATATGTACACTACCAAATGTAAAATAGAAAGCTAGTGGGAAACAGCTGCATAGCACAGGGAGATCAGCTCGGTGCTTTGTGTCCACCTAGAGGGGTGGGATAGGGAGGGTGGGAGGGAGACGCAAGAGGGAGGAGTTAGGGGGTGTATGTATATGTATAACTGATTCACTTTGTTATACAGCAGAAACTAACACAATAATGTAAAGCAATTATACTCCAATAAAGATGTTAAAAAAAAGATATTATACATTAAAAAAATAATGTTGAAGAAAGAAAGTAATAGGTGTTAGCAAGGATGTGGAGAAATTGGAACTCTTGTACACTGTTGGTAGGAATGCAAAATGGTACAGCCACTCTGGAAAACAGTTTGGCAGTTCCTCAAAAAATTAAAAATAGTGGGAATTCCCTGGTGGTCCAGTGGTTAGGACTCCATGCTTCCACTGCAGGGGGCCCAGATTCTATCCCTGGTTGAGGAGCTAAGATCCTGCAAGCTGTGCAGCATGACCAATTTAAAAATTAAAAATAGAATTACCGTGTTAAGCAGCAAGTCCAGCTTGAGGTATATACTCAAAAGAATTGGAAGCAGGTCTTAAAGAGGTATTTATACACCTATGTTCATAGCAGCATTACTCACAATAGCTAAAACGTGGAAGCAACCAGTGTCCATTAGTGGATGAATGGATAAGCAAAATGTGGTCTATACAAACAGTGGAATATCATTCAGCCTTAAAAAGGAAGGAATTTCTGCAACATGCTACAACATGGGTGAACCCTGACTATGCTAAGTGGGATAAGCCAGTCATAAAAAGGCAGTTTAAACATGGGTACTAATGAATGCACATGGTTAGACTTAAAAAACATTATTGAGGGTTTTTTAAAAATAAGCATGGTCTAAAATGATCTATTCATTGTTCATCTTAAATATTTAATCTTGCTGGTCCATGTTCTGTAATTTTCTATACATTTGAAATGTTTTATAGTTAACTTTTAAAAGAGAAATAGGTAGTTATGCCCTCTGGCTATAGATTGTTCCGTGGTGCCATTGCTGTGGAAGGCAGGTAGATCAGGTCTGTAGTCTAACAAAGGTAAGTCATTTTGGTGGGGAAGAGATGCTCATGCTGGGAACTGCAAATGTGCCTCTAGGAGACTAAACAGCTGCCAGAGCATTGTTGGGTCCATGCTCTTGATTCAGAGACAAAACATCCTAAAAATGGGGACATATTACTACCTGCTCTGTGTTCCTGCCTGTGAACCATGATGCCTCTGACATTTCATCCTCTATCACGGGCAGTCAGAAAACTGGGAGTGCCTTGGCATTGTCTCAGGTTTGAAAGAATTTTGCTTTCCAGCTTTAGACTGTGATGTTGTTCGGCTCTCTCAGAATTCGGTTCTTGTGGTTGATTGCTATTAGGTGTTGTATACTGTACAAATAAACTTAATAGCATCAAGTCTGCCCCTTCTCCAGGGAAACATTTAAATTCCCCTGCCAAGAGTAGTGTTGACAGAGAGGTATCTATGTGGAAATGTAGTATCACTGCATTACAAGATGGAAACCCACTCTTTCCTTCTCCAGCAGACTAAGAAAAGTTCACATAGCATTCCTATTTTTTTCAGAACTCACAATACTTTATATGCACCAGAAATGCTAGCCAAAATGGCAGAACCTTTTACGAGGGTTCTAGATATGCTTGAAGTGGAAAAATCTGCTATTTTAGGTAAGAAATGTAACCTTTTTTTTTTCTTGAAGTTTTCTATACCTTTGTATGCCCTTATATTTCTATACCTTATCTCTAACGCAGCTTCAGTGTGCCTTGTGTCACCTTCTCCTCACCTGGCACTACCGTGACCACCTGTTTGTTCAGAAATGCATGTATGGAGTTCCTACAGGCTCTCTAGGAACAAGTGTGTTTACTTCATTATCTTATCATGCAGAGAAGGTCTTCAGAAGCACACACACCCCATGTTAACCCCTCCTTCACTTTAGCTGCCAGCTGGTAGTAGGTGTTAGAGCCTTTAGATTATAAATAAACCATGCTTTTTGACCTGAAAGATATTAGCATACTTTCCTGCCTTTTGTATATGGGGGGAAAGTATTCAAACAATTACGCTTAAATAGCTTTAATCAGTAAAATATTATGTATGTTATCACTTTTCTAAGGAATAGTTTCTGAACCAAGTTTCCCAATTTTTACCTTGATCAGAATGTAGCTTTAACTCATTTCTCCCATTAGCAAGTAACTTCACGATCATAATTGTGATACGTGCTGTGAAGGCAAGTGACTGTGGGAGTGTTTATTGGGAGACCTGACCCAGTCTTGGAGTGGAGTCACAGACTGCCTCCCAGTGGAGACTTGAAGGATGAACAGGGGCCAACCCGGCTGGGGGCAAAAGGAGATGCTGAGCATTCTAGGCAGACAGAATGGCAGGTGCAAGATCCCGAGGCATACAGCAAAGAGCTTGATATATCCAGGGAATAGGAAGGTGACTTGTGTGGCTGGAACACAGAGGGCAAGGCAGTTGGTTAGAAGTTAGAGCTAGAGGACTTCTCTGGTCGTGCAGCGGTTAAGAATCCGCCTGCCAATGCAGGGGACACAGGTTCGAGCCCTGGTCCGGGAAGATCCCACATGCCGCAGAGCAACGAAGCCCGTGCACCACAACTACTGAGCCTGCACAGCACAACTACTGAGGCTGCGTGCCACAGCATCTGAAGCCTGCACACCTAGAGCCTATGCTCTACAGCAAGAGAAGCCACTGCAATGAGAAGCCTGCGCACCACAAAGAGCAGCACCCGCTCGCTGCAACTAGAGAAAGCCTGCGCGCAGCCAAAAGTAAAAAATACATAAGTAAATAAATTTACTTTTAAAAAAAAGAAGAAGAAGTTAGAGCTAGAGACACCAGCTAAACCTTGTGCTTATCTCTGGAGCTTCAGGCTGGCTTACCATCACAGCCCTGACAGTGTGTTTTTGCCCCGGCTATCACCTCTGCCTGGGCCTGGCCATGATTAAGCAATCTAGTGAGCATGCCTCAGCTATGACTTAATGAAAAGAAGACTGTTAGCTTGTCTTTCCAGGGCCCATGGCTATCTCTCTTGGCCTAAATGGTCCTGGGCCATTTCCTTTGGCACCACTACACTTAAGCTCCCTTTTGGAGACACCAGTAAAAATGAAACATCCAAAAAATGTCTTGTTATTAATATAAAAATTAGGTGTTGCTTCACCACCCGTTACCCTCCTGCCCCCCCTTCAGTTATTCATATTAAGCCAGGAACTGCTGCTGTAGAAATTGTATGACCAACCAAAACATACTAGAATGGATAAACAGTTCCCTCTGGCAGCTTCCAGCCAGGAGCAAGATTGGAAACAAAATTGCCTCTGATTAGAACTATAGATCTTTTAAGGCAATTGTTACACTGAGATAAGTGGGTTTCATTTTTATCTGCTATACACCTTGGGCTTTTGCATAAAATTTTGCTTGAAAAAGAGGTTCTGTGACTTAAAAAGGAAGCAGGGGACATTCCCAGTACTTATGGAGAGATCATTTTGGGCTATCATTGTGTGTTTTGGTACAAGTTCCATCTGGAGAAACCCAGGCAAAAGTTAGAGTACTCAAACCTGGACACTTAAATAGCTTTCGCCTTTCCCTGCAAATGCAGTGTAGCAGTCACTTTAGGGAAGCTGTTAGCACTTCCAGCTGGTAGAAGACTTGGTCAGCTGCTTTGCATTTATAGCACCCCCGCCGCCTCCCCGCCCCCCAAACCACCTCTGCCTATGGGAGGGTGTTGGCAGGTTGAGACCCTCAGCAGAGGAGCAGCAGGTTCCTGATCCATCTTTGTCTGTAGGATTACCTCAGCCTCTCTTGGAACTGAATGACTCTCCTGTCTACAAAACGGTCTTAGAAAGAATGCAGCGTTTCTTCTGCACCCTCTATGAAAACTGGTAAGGAGCCAATGCTGCCTTTTCATATTCTCCTCCCAGACATGCATTGTATAGGATGGCCTTGGGTTGGACATCTGATCTAGAATTCTAGTGTACAGGTAATGTGAGGAAAGAATTTGACAGGAAACTAATGATTCTAGTGTCAAATCAAAATGAACAGGCTTGTTTCCTGCAATTTTTATTTTAATTGTCACATGTGCCTTTAAGTCCTAGCCATGACTTGATATTTTAATGCCCAACTTGTCTATTTCCAGGGCATAAAGTGATGAGACCAAAGTAGAAGTTACAGTGATGGGGATGCATTTTCTCAGACCCCTCACTCTCATAGCCCACTATTCATGGGCACTGGGAGATAGCTGGCCATATTTTGTCTTGAGGTCCTGGTTGTGGCATGGGGGGTGTAACTGGCCCTTCTGTACACCAACATCCCCAGGGCACTGATCTCGCTAACACAGTGCTCTTAGTCAGCCAACTAGCAAAAGATTCTCCATTGTAAATCCATATTACTTACAAAGTAATGAGAGGCTACTGTTGATCTTGGGTACCGACACCTGTCTTTTAAAAGATGCTGAATCTGGTTTCAAGAAGTTTCCTTAAACGTTGGGGCGGGGGGGGTGGCTGTTATTTTCCCTTCTGATAGAAGACTAAGTCCACATCTTCGAAGTATACTGATTAAGCTAAAGTTCTCTTAAAAAGAAAATACAATTAATTGCTTTTCTAGCCGAGAAGTCTTCTTGTAGACTAGAAATTCCCAAGGCAGTCAGGGCTGGCGATAACAGATGATGGATTTGATGTTGTTCGTGATTTTCCCTTACAGTTTCCATATCCTAGGGAAGGCAGGCCCTTCCATGCAGCAGGACTTCTACACTGTGGAGCACCTGGCCACCCAGCTCCTCAGCTCTGCCTTCGTCAACTTGAACAATATTCCTGACTACCGACTCAGACCCATGCTTCATATCCTTTCAAAAGTCCCTAGATAACCCAAAGGGCCAGAAGATTGAAGACAGGAACAGTTCAGAAGCACCAGAGGAGGCAGAGCTGAGCTATATGAAATAGATGGAAACATTTCTGACAGAATATAGTAACCACATTAGAAAGACAAGAAGATTGACGTAAATAAAAGGAAAAACCTGAAAGCAGTCCACGGGGTGTTGAGAGCTCTTTCTCCTTAGGAGAAATTCTTACCATCCCATTTCTTGGAAAGATGAAAGATGAAGCTTTTATCCCTTTTCTGTACTTTGTCAGGTGCTTCTCTTTGAAGAAGCACTCTCATACTGCATTCTCATTGAGACTCTGTTTTTGTTTGGGGGAGTATCGTTCCTCCCTGAAAGTTACACTGTAAGGGGAGTTGGTCACAATTCCAGCCTGGCAGGGGAGTGGTGCTTTAGAACGACGGGCGTGCGCTCGTGTGCTAGAGCTTCTTAACCTACCGCGCATGGGTCTTTGTGAAGCCTCTGGTGCTCTTCTGTCCCCCGGAGCACTACGAAGCCCTGGTGTCTCCCATCCTTGGACCTCTTTTCACCTACCTTCACATGGTAAGAGATCGGCCAGGAAAGGGTGGCAAAGAGGCCTCTTAGAGTGGGTGGCCTCTCATGAGTCTCACAAGTCAAGAGCTCCTGAAAGCATTGTCTCCTAGCCCTGCCAGGATGGCTGCCCAGCCGCTCCATCCTGTGGAGCAGCCCCCCTGAAGAACTACACTGGTTCCATTGCCTGCAAAGCACCTGCAGACTCAGATTCTACTCCTATCCTCCTGTTAACTGAGGAGAGGTGATCAGGGGAGTGCTTTTCCTGGGTCTCTTTCCCTGACTCTGGAATTAAGCAGGGGGACCAGTTGGGCAGAGAATAGGTGTGTCCAGAGAGACTCAGGAGTTCTGAAATGTCATTGATCCTTTCCAAGCAAAGAAGTGTTTGATATGCTGCTCTTGTCGTGGGTGTGGGAGAGGTTACAGAAACCGTATCTGGTTTTTTAACCTTGTGGGGTCTCCCAAGGCTCTGTTATTGTTACCTGGACTCATCTTCAGCTAATTCTAACCATGAAGTGGCCCTTAGATATTATCTTTTCCAACCTTCTCCCTAGTGTAGCACTTATTTCTTTTTTTGTTTTCCCAGAGGCTTTCCCAAAAATGGCAAGTCATCAACCAGAGGAGCCTGCTGTGGTAAGGAACTTTCTCTTCTCCGTGATGGATGAGCTGGCAGCCAGGTTTGGGGTGGGAGAAGGTAGACATGGAGGAAGAAGGACTCTGCCATCCCAGGGCTAGAACAGTAGTGGGTTATAGTCATCCTCAGCCTAGATGGTAGATCGCTTTTCTGTGACCATTAGGCAGACTCAGCTCAAGCCTTCATAGGGGGTACCTCCAGCTGCCTTAGGTGAATGCTGAGACATTCTTAGGATTTTAATCCATTCCGCTCAAGCCAACTGGATATAGTCACAAGTAATAATGCCCCTCAGTGGATTACTGCTGCCCATTCCTAACTTTTGAGTGGAATGTAGACCAGAGGAAGTCAGGAGAAGGAAGTGGGCACAGAAGGTCTAGCTAGGGTCACTGCTTCTTTTGCATTCCCATGGAACTTGGCCCCTGGTTTTCTGCAGTGGAGAAGATGAGACAACAGATGAAAACCCAGAGTCTCAAGAGATGCTGGAGGAACAACTGGTGAGGATGTTAACCCGAGAAGTCATGGACCTGATCAGTAAGTGGCATGGGAACCAGGGGTAGAAGACAAGCCTTTTTCTGGAAAAAAAAGCTGGTGACTCACCTAACATGTTTGCAGCAACACTGACAGATTGATAAGAAATAATTAACTAAATAGAAACTATGTAATTCTTAAGTCAATTTAAGGATACTTTATGAATTGTGAACTGCATTGTAGTTATTCATACTAAGGGCAGATTATGAGGAAATGGTCTAAAATAGCAGGAGGAAGTTGGATTAATGGTAGGAATAACTTCTAGCTTTGTCAAAATAGGGAAATTTTTAAATTCTTAGACATGAAGGTGGTTATATTTCGTTTTTATTTTTTGGTCAGTTCATTTGTTTGAGATCCAGAGTAGACCAAGTATACATATCAGGCATCCTCTCCTGGTCATTTACTCTCAGATAATTCTGTAATTTCCCTCCAGTTGACTGAACTTGAAGAGGGACCAGAACACAGTCTGGTCAAATGCCTCTATTTCTGTTGGTGAAGCTGACTTTGTGCCTGGACGGTATCCCACCTTCCCCCACTCCTCACCTGCCCAGAGACAGTTTGGGATCCATTGGCCTGAGACGGCTGTTGTCTGGTGGTAGTAAGCCTAGTAATCCTGCTTTCTTGCTTTAGCTGTGTGCTGTGTTTCAAAGAAAGGTGCTGACCATGGTACTGCTCCCCCTGCAGATGGAGATGGTAAGTGAGCCTGTTGCGGGCCTTGGAGGTCAGCCATTAAGCTCCTAAATATTGTTACTTCTGTAACCAGGTCAGTTCCCATAGAAACTGTGTCCCTAGCAGTCTGGTGTGGAGGAGACTTTGTACATCTAGCTTTTGTCCATGCTGGCCCCCTTGCTGTATTCCCCAGCACAGTCCCTCCTCAGAGCCTCTGCGCTTGGTGATTCCTGTACCTAGAATGATTGTTCTCCCAACTATATACCTGGCCCATCCCCTTGCTTTTTATTCAGGTCTCTGCTCAGATGTCACTTCTGAGAGGTCTTCCATGACCAGCTTATCAAAAATAGCAACGCCAGCCTCTAGATTCTTCCTCTGCTCTGTCTTCCAGCACTGATCACTACCTGACATGTTTTATTTGTGTTATTAATTACTTCTCTCCCTCAGTAGAATTTAACTCCTAACAGGGAAGGGACTTTGTTGTATTCCTCTTATATCCCCAGTAACTTCTATAGTGGGCCCTCAAGTATTTGTTTAATGACAAAAGATCCTCAGCATTTGCAGCTTTTTAGGTAACTGTCCAGAAAAATTCCTTGTTTTGCAAATGTATGGCTAGATGCATCTCTAGATCTGCCATGGGCAGAGGCTTCTACACCCTCTTATGAGGCTGGGGGCTGTCCTAGTACCTTTAACCACCAGTCAGCCCAGGATACTCACCTCTCCTTTACTCTGTGGGCTTCTGTCAGAAAGGATGGTCTCTGTTCTGAAAGGATGGAGCTTAACATTTTGGTCTCTACTTACAGATGAAGAGATGATGGCCACAGAGGTAACCCCCTCGGCCATGGCAGAGCTTACAGACCTGGGAAAATGTCTAATGAAGCATGAGGTGGGTGGAGGGGCAGGCGAGATTTTTTCCTTGCCCAGCCAGGGAGCCCGCTTCCGCTTTTCTCAATTTCTGATGCCATCAGGGGGGTTTTTTGGTAATACGCCTTTATATGAGTTAAAGAAAACAGTGGGAAAGGCATAAGGCCACTGTGTTCCCATGCTGGCATGGGCAAAGGCTCAGAAAAACACCCAGGCACGTTGCCACCGGTCCCTGGTGTTCAGCCTCCCCCAGGCCTGAGCTCTCTTTCCTGCACATAGGTTTTCTCTTCTGTATTGGTTAGTTTTTCTTTTTTGGATGGCCTGATAGACATAGAGGAAATAAACTCCCATCTCTTCAGTAGCTGCTTTTATCATTTTCCTCTTACCTATTAAAACTCTAGCTCCTGATGCATAAGAATTCAGAGAACATTGTACTTATTTTCCCATTGTAATTCTCCATCCTTTTCCATTAGGATGTTTGTACAGCGCTATTAATTACAGCCTTCAATTCCCTGGCCTGGAAGGATACTCTGTCCTGCCAGAGGACGACCACACAGCTCTGCTGGCCTCTCCTCAAACAAGTATGGTTACTCACCCTTTCTCCTCTCCCCTCATGAAACATTTGGGTCATGAGGATTGACTGAATCAGTTGGAAGAACTAGGGTGCTGAGGCCTTCAGAGTCCCGCTTTGGCCCTGAGCACAGCTGTCTCCCCAGGTGCTGTCAGGGACACTGCTCGCAGATGCTGTTACATGGCTGTTCACCAGTGTGCTGAAGGGCTTACAGACGCATGGGCAGCACGATGGCTGCATGGCTTCCCTGGTCCACCTGGCCTTCCAGATATATGAGGCGCTGGTGAGTGGAGAAAGCCTGGGGGCAGGATGGCTGCGGCTTCATCCCTCACAGCCTGCCTGCTCCCGGTCACTTGGGCCTTAATCCTAAACGTAGGCAGCTGCCAAGTTGCTAGTGCTGCCCCTGAGAAGTGGGTGTGGCAGGGGATAGGGAAGGTGATGGGGCCCAAAACTGTGCCATTGAGTGGGTTTACCCCTACTTCTCAGCGTCCCAGGTACCTGGAGATAAGAGCTGTGATGGAGCAGATCCCTGAAATTCAGAAGGACTCACTGGACCAGTTTGACTGCAAGCTTTTGAACCCCTCTCTGCAGAAAGTGGCTGACAAGCGCCGGAAGGACCAATTCAAACGCCTCATTGCTGGGTGCATTGGGGTAGGTCACACCCTTCACACCCTTTCCTTAGTGCTCCCAACCACCTTTGCAGTCTTCTTGGACCATGTGTACAGGCAAACCAGAAACCAGCTGTAGTCACGACCATTATGGTGAGATGATCTTTAAAACAACCCACCACTCGAGACCCAGCATTAGTTCTTTCTCGTTTGTCTTCCACAGAAACCCTTGGGCGAGCAGTTCCGAAAAGAAGTTCACATTAAGAATCTTCCCTCACTTTTCAAAAAAACAAAGCCAATGCTGGAAACAGAGGTGCTGGACAATGAGGAGGGCAGCCTGGCCACCATCTTTGAACCCTGAATCAAGCTTTTGGGCATTCTTCCTCGACCTTTATTGTCATCTCTTCTTCCCCTTTGTAGCTATTCTCTAGGCCCCTCTCCACTGCCACCTCACTTTACACCGTCGTCAGCCTGGAGAGAGATCCAGGTCTGGAGCTGGAGAGAGTGGGCCCTGTACAGGGCTGGAAGCCATGCTAAGGCATCAAGAAAGGGAGTTAGGGCTTACACCATTCTGTCTAGATTTCCCAGGTATCTCCCATCCTACTTGGAGTTTTGCCTTTTCCAAGAGAGAAAAGCTAGAGCAGAGCGGCCCTTCTCCCCAAGCCCTCCCACCCCCAGGCAGCCATACACCTGTGCAGAGTGGTAACTAGGGGCGCTGTACCCAGTGCTGCGACTAGCCAGGCTTGCGGCAGGGGCTCAGCCCTGAACTACTTGTGCCAGAGTTTCTCCTGGATCATTGAAAGTCCCACTGAGCCCCCTTGCTGCTGGGCTGACAGGGACCTTCCCCATCCCCCAGGGGCATATCTGGGTCAGGTGCTGAGTACTGAACTGAATTTGGCCAGTTCCTGCTTTGTTTTGAGCAAGAATCTGGTCACCTGATGGGATCCATGGTACAGGCCACTGCTAAGCTCTGGGCACAGTATCAAATGTTAGTACCTTCAGGGACCAGGGCTGGGCCAGGGTCTGTAGCGCTCTGTAACATCCCTTAGAGCTCACACATTTTGCCCCTCCATAAATGACCCCTCAGTGTGGTTTCCCCAGTCCCCAGGGTCCACTCAGGCACAAGAGCCACAGTACCCTATCTAGTGTCACATGATGTCATTGGCATTTAAGGATAATCCAGACCAACTAGGCTACATCTGTGACAAGCAGCTAGCAAAGCCACTGGTCTCTCCTAGGACTAGCTCAGTCCAGGTGCCTTCAAAAATCTCGTGGTCTTTCAGGTCCCTGGTCACTTCCCTCATGGGCCATTTCCAAAAGAAAAAACTATGCCTTCCCATCACAACCTGTGAGTCTGCAGTCTGTTCTAAACATCACTGGATGGCCCTATAAGCACAGGGGACATGGATTCACGACTAGTTAATCTATACAGAAGGACACACATTTAGTGTGTGTGTCCATGTGTTCCCCACAGAGGCCTGGCATTGATCCAATCCACTGACCAGGGTTTTGGTAAGGACCGGTGGAGCAGCATGGACTGAAGCTGCAGCTTTTAGCTGGTGTGGCCCCCCAGGTAGGGTAAGGTCAGGAAGCGGCAAAGCTGGGGAAATAGACTTGGGAGTCCCTCATTGTGCTTTCTGTGGCACAGACTTGGTCCATCCCCTCTTCCTGGGTGGTGCTTTGGGCTTCTTGTCCACTGTGAAGGCCATCTCAGCATGTTTCCCTCCAAACTTGTTAGCTGCCTACTCTTCTCTGCGGTGGGGCTGTGGAGGGTATAGTTGTATTTATTGTGTTGTAATATTTTTAACATCCTGTGACTTCATGCTAGAAGTTTTCTATTGTTTATAGAACCTTTTTGTAGAAACATTAACTCTAAAGCACATCTGCATGTCAGTAAAAATCTCAATTTCATATAGAAAGGGCCCCATCTCCCTTTTTCAAACTAGTAACATACTCCAGGGTCACTGTTCCTCATGAGCATCTTGCTTGCTAAGGGGGGCTGGACAGGAAGAACTGTGACTGACAGACCTGCTCTGTGAAACCCTCTGAAATAGCGTGCCAGCCAGAAGCAGCTTTCTATTCCTGACACGTAGACCAGGCAGCCGTTCCATTCTCTCTGTCGTCATTGGTGGCTACTGGACCTAACCCAGAGGGGCTGTCCAAAGGGAACTGTTGTTCTTCCTTGTGTGGCTCTTGATAGTAATGTGATGTGACTGCCATGGACCACCCTTTTTTCTCTCAGGAACTTCCTCTGGTGTCCAGGAAATAGGTTAAGCACACACAGTATTTTTCTGTGGTCTGGCTGTGCCCCCAGAAACCATCACACTTGGCATTTCTCAAGGGGCTTCAGAGGGACCTGGCCCTGACTTGCAGTGATGTCTGAGCCCAATGCTCCTAACTGCTAAATAACACCAGATCTCTTCTGAGGTGCCCCATATTTTTGGACGAAAACTGAAAAAGTGGTCTCCAACAAAAGGACTTTTGTCTGGATGTGAATTTATTTACATTAAGACCTTACAAAGGCATAAAAGTCACATTTTGTGGCACATTTAACGAAGTGTATTGACTGAAAATAAAGCTGAAATTGTCCCCAGAAAACTCAGGACCCCTAGTCTCTGGGCTCTCTACAGCAGTCCTGTGGGGGCAGGTCAGAACGTAAAATCTTCAGCTTGCCTCAGGAGCATCCAATCCCAGCCATGCCAAGTCCAGCGCAGCCTCAATCCATCTGAACCGCATCCAGTTCATCCAAGAACCGCCGGCACTTCCCCATCAGTACCTTGATGGCTTCACTCACCAGCACGTCTGGTGGCAACACCCCTGTTGACTCAACAGAGACTGGGGACCAAAGGGACACTTTAGCTCAGGCAGGGCTTACAAAAGCTCCTTATACGTATTGCTAGATTCCACATCTGAACTCTGCAAGGAAGCTGCAGCAGCGAAGAACCCCACCCCCACCCCACCCTCCAGCTTGAAACTCACAGATGTAGTGGTTCCGAGCACGAGCAAGCCGTACAAGCTTCTTCAGCTTCTCATTCCGGAAGACTTCCCTGCTGAAGGTATCTAGCCGGGGATTGGCAACTCTGGCCACCTTTTTACCTAATGAAAACAAACCATATTATAAATACATAAGCCCAGAGCTTTTATTTCTCTGCTACCTTCAAAGAAAATATACTTTAGGGCCTGGCATCCCAAATCCCATACCTTGGATTTCTTGCACCTCAATAACACCAGGTGAGAAGCACCGGCTCAGCTCCTCAGCCGCATCCCCTTCCACAGGCTCAAGCAGGGTGATGTCCGGCAGGAGCCGGTAACTGGCTGTTGCCACAGGTGAAAACTTGGCATGATCTTTGCCTGGAGGGAAGAGGGAACTCGGAGCCTGGGAGGAGACCCTTCCTCACATTCCCTAAGCTACTGACATCAAAGGCCCATTGGCTTTCTGCCTGTCGGGGACATCCCAGCCGAGTCCCTTAGTCATACCTCACCCCAGGGTAATCAAAGGGTCTCACCAATGCCCTTGACGCAGTGCATGAGCAGGTCAATCTCCTGACCAGGCCGTAGCTGAGCGATGAGGATATCATCATGTACTGGTCGGATGGTGCCCTCCGGGAAGAGGTCAGCCTGGTTCCCCAGGGGGACCCATGTCATGTGCCTGGTGTACACTGCAGGAGAAAGCACATCAGACCCAAGTCCCTAAAACTAGCACCCACCAACAGGGGGCCCTCTTCCTCACCCCACCGGTACCTACCTTTGTGGTTGACATAGAGCTCATTGGGGTCAGAGGAATCTTTAGCGGCGTGGGGGTTCCGAGTGCACCTGACCTGCAGCCGAAACTGCAGGGTATCTATCTCTGTGCCTTCTTCATCTCCTACACAAAGGGAGGAGGTGGGGGCTGTTAAAGAGCTAGTGGACCTCGGTGCCAGGCACTACGCTGAATGCCTTGCATGTTTCTCTCATCCTCTTGGCAACCCTGGTAAGGCAAGGGCAAGTGTTCTCACAGACAACAGCACTGATGTACCAAAAGATTGGTAACGGGCCCAAGGTCATACAGTAGCCAATCAAGGGTTCGAACACAGGCAGTCTGATTCCAGAATCAACTTCAGAGGAGAGCTGCCCACCTTTCCCCAAAATTTCATTTTCTCAAACCCTCACCTTGGTTCCGATATTCAAAAAGGCGAGGATCAGCATGAATGGGGATAAGCCCCAAGCGGTGAGCGAGGATCTCATCCTGGACAATGGAAGTGTTGTTGTACACCAGGACCTTCTCCACAGCCATGGTTGGCACCTGCCCAAGAAAAGAAAGCCACTCATCTACAAAGACCCTGTAGATTCCCCATCTACTCCCTGCCTCCTGACATAGGGAGATGGAGACTTCTTCCTAGAAGAACGCCTGATGAAAAGTTTACAAAGAATGAGCAGGAGGAATGCTCAGCAAAACTGCAGGAAAATACCACTTGAGACAATTCTACAAATGAGGATTCCCCACACAACTCCACCTCTGCCATCGTGCCCACCTATACCTCAGCTAATAGAATGCGTCGAAAAGCATTGGCAATGGCTGCGTCGATTCCCACCATGTCAAACTCCAATGAGTTTTCATCCATGTGTACCACATCCACGCGGAAATTCTAAAGGAACAGGAAAAACACTAAGTAAAGCCTGCTCTCTATATAGTCAATACCTCCCCCCAGATATTCCCCTCAAGAACCTCCCTTTGCCCAGATGTCCCTCTCTCCCCCAATCATTTATTAGTTTCTGGAAAAGTCTTCATTTTTATCTTCAATTCATTTAAAATCCTCTGCAATATGGCTTCCAGCCAGGCCATCCACAGAGGCCATTTTACTAAGAATAGGCTCACGTATTGCTCAGTCCAGTTGCTATTACTCAATCCTTATCTTACTAGACACCTCCCTTGTACCTGGCGTTGTTGAGAGAATACCGTTTCCAAACTCTACTGCCTTGATTTCTGAGCACCAATCTTCTGTTCTCTTCCTTCTTGTCTGATCAATCCTTCTACTAAAATTCACCATCTTCCACGTACTATATACACGTTACCATTTCCCAAGTGTTTGTGTCTCTCCAGGGTGACCTCAACCCCACTCACGGTTTTAGCAACTGTCTGTACGGGCAACTGCCCAAATTGTATCTCACTTCTGATCTCATATATATATCTCCTGCTAGCCTGCTAGACTTCTCCATCCACAGGAAACTGAATGCATCAACACTCCCTTTCCCCAGACCCATTTCTCATCAGTAAATGACACCACCATCCATCAAAGTAGTTCCCCAACAAGCTAATTTTACACTCCCCCCTCACAGCCCATATCCAAGCAACCATCAAATTTACCTTCTGTCTCCCGTGCTGTGTTTCCATGATCACAATCTTAGTTTCCGCCTTCAGCCTCAGCTCCCCTATGCAATTCTGTCACAAATCTGCACACACCACATGACAATCCTCAAATTCATTCTCTCCCAACCATTAAGCTTGCATATATGATAGTATCTGCTTAAGAGCTCTTCAAAAATTCCCTATCACCTACAGTGCCTAAAACGCACTTCAGTCTTGCCTAACACTGACCCACTTCATATTCTAGCAACAATGAACTGCTTGGACACTCCCCACCCTTCGCTGTTCTCAGCTTCTGCTCATCGCTCAAGGCTGAACTGAAATGTCATCTCCTTCAGGAAATCTTCCATACTTCTGCCCCCCCTTCTCATTCTGGATTAAGTGCCTGTGCAGGATACACCCGCCCCAACCCCATCACCTCTTTTGCTTTCAACCGCCTTTACCGCATTACACTGGACTCATTTGTCTACGAATGCTCTTCTCCAACAAGACTGAACATCGTGTTTGCAAACCAGGGCAGAAATCGTGTATACCGAGCACCTAGCATGTTGCTCAATATACGGAGCAAACCCCAAGCGAGGCAGGAAAGACAGGGCCCGACCCAAGGACAGCCTCCTCATCCACAGACATTAGGCAAAAGGCAACGCCAGGGCTTCCCTGGTGGCGCAGTGGTTGAGAGTCCGCCTGCCAATGCGGGGGATGCGGGTTCGTGCCCCGGTCCGGGAAGATCCCACATGCCGCGGAGCGCCTGGGCCCGTGAGCCATGGCCGCTGAGCCTGCGCGACCGGAGCCTGTGCTCCGCAACGGGAGAGGCCACAACAGTGAGAGGCCCGCGTACCGCAAAAAAAAAAAAAAAAAAAAAGGCAACGCCACCTCTCCTTGTGTTGCACTTAATGAGATTATGAAGCATGGAGGAATGGCATCAGCAACAAGAACATACATTAAACCTTCATTAAACTTTGTGGCACCTGAACAGGGAACCCTGCCCAGAAAACCCACAGAGCTCAGTCAAGCATGAGCAATAAAAATGCACAGGCTGCAGCTGACTGCTATACAACCTTCCACACCTGGTGCTTGACTGCTAAGGGAAAATGGCTCTTAGAGCACATGTGCAGTGGCTTCAGGAGACAGATTCGCAAGAGAAGTGGATGTAACCAGGTGCAATTAAGATCCCACCCCATCCTCCCACCAATGAATATTCTGCCCCTAATCAAAGAAACCTGCATCCATTCAAGGAATTGAAATAAAAGGGGGGGGTCAGAAAACTCCTCAGATGCCCTCCTCACTGGCGAGGACGCCCGAGTTCTTTTCCAAGTGTGTTTGCTTCTGCCCCTTAATATATTGCTTCTTTGTTTCCCTCTACACCTCAGTCTGTGTGACTTTTTTTTGCGTTCCCTGTCCAAATTCTTTTGGACAGGTAGGACAAGAACGTGGACTTTTAATTTAGCCTGTCTGGCATCAGTCTTTGGCAAGCAAGCCAGGAGATTTATTGGAAGTTAATTACCCTTCATCTTGGTCTCTTGTAAGCCTTAGCCTCCCACCTCCCTTGCACTTGAGTGGTGCTCCCTGGCTTCCTATCATTACTTTTCTCTTTTGCTCTTTGTCGCGCCTCTGCGGCCCATCTCACTCATATATTCGTGTCTTGCTCTCCTGGAAGTGCGGGAAGAGGAATCTGTCAGGTGCTTTCCAAGCTTGCTGCTAGGTCTTGCACTTCTCATTGTTGCAAGGCATGTCAGGCCAGCCTCTATTCACAGGCAGTCAGGGACCTGAACCACAGGAGCTTTGCTCTCTGGGTTTATCTTATCCACCATTTGATAACTATTGTCAGGTTCAAATTAGCAAAAATATAAAATACAGCCTTACTTGGACAGACTGTAAGTTGAAGAAAGCTGAGGTTTTCTTAGATTTTTTTTTTTAACACAATTACACATACCGCCTCCCTTAGTGGCTGGTACCCATTTTCAGATACTTACCACCCTTTCAGAGAATGAAAACTAGAACCTAAATAGGTCCTGGAACTATAAGGATGTCCATTTTAGGGGAGTGCACCCCAGGAACACAAGAATTAATCATTGGCTATAGAATCTACAGAGAAGCCTTGAAGCCTTCAGGAAGGTCGCTCACCCTGGGTACCGCAGACACCAGGGGAGGACGTGGGCCTCAGGACAGGGGCTGGCAGGGTTGCCATATGATGGGGTCGCTACCCTCACATAGGCTACAGTTAGCAGGAATGAGAAAAACACGGATACCCGTAGCCAGTCCTGACCGGCAATGCTCCTCCTTTTGGCAGGAGCTTGGTTCCCCTGAAGGATCACAGGTAATCTTTACTCCCAGGGACATACCCTTTGGGAGCATTCAGAGACACCAAGGACATTTTCTCTGTTGGGCTTTTGTGCACCCCATGCTGCCTGGGGACCCTGACCATTGAGGGCTATATTTCAGAACTAGTTAAACTCTAAAGGCATGTAAAACCAGTGAACTCATTAAGAGCAGTACTTAATTAGTTAATTTGGGACAAGTCCAGACAGTTGAATTCCTTCTCTGACCAAATGAGCCTCATCTAGGATTAAACTTGTGAAAGTTTTTAGAGAATGCACTAACACAGACCCCTCCACCCCAAGAACTAGTCCCTACTGGGACAACATTTTTATCAGCTAGTCTGTCCCTGATATTAGGTAAAAGCTCCAAAAGTTACAGTTGGGCCCTCAGGCTCTGATGCCTTAGCCGCTAGATATGGCCTATGGGGTATTTAGTAACCGTGACCAGGCAGAGGAAACCCTGAGAGACTGGCACGAAGGGGAACAAACTAAGAAACAGGCTCAACTGACAGCTCTTGCTGTCAGCAGTGCCTTGCAACCTCGGGGACAAAGAGAAGACACGACACCAGATCAACAGAGACTCCACAAGGGGTCTGCTTCAAATGTGGTAAGCCAAGCCACTGCACCCGTTCCTGCTGAGGGCAAAAGGCGAAACTGCTTGCCCCATGTCCAAACTGTGGAAAGTCAGGCCATCAGACGTGAGAATGTCCCATGTCCGATTTGGACAAAGGGGTTTCCAAACTCCAAATGGTAGCTGCAGATAGCTGACAGGGCCGGGGGTCCTTGGCTCCCATGGAAAAACTCACTGTCTCAACAGAAGAGCCCCAGGTGATCCTTAACAAGGCAGGTAAGAGGGTCATTTTTAATCAATACAGGAGCCACCTGCTGTCTTTAAACAATTATGCTGGACTCTCAAATGTTAAAAGCTGCCTGGTATTGATAAAAATCGAGTATTGAGAAAAATCCCCACAGTTGGTATTTCACTAAGCCACTCAATTGCCAATCTGAACAATATTTGGTCTCACATGCCTTCTCGATAGTCCCTGAATGCCCCATCCTTTAACGGGACAATACGTTATAAAAGCTTGGGAGACACTTCAGTGACTAGGAACAGGCCCTAACTTTTAAATTGCTCTGGCTGAAACCTAACATTTGGGTGAAACCTAATACCCATAAATTTTCAAGCCTGAGACAGAGACATCCCAGGAAGGGCCCCCCAGGCCAAGCTGATTATTACTAGGTGCAGGTTACTAGTCTTTTGTCAGTCACACACAATACTGCTATTCCGCCTGTTATCAAACCCAACAGGACCAAATAAGTATTTTGGGGACACCAAGAATGGATGACCAACTATTAGCTAAGCGGGGAACCTGTCTAGAGTTAAACCTATCCTTCCTCCCAAGTCTTCACAGGACATCGAGGACCACAGACGACCAGAAGAGTCCAGAGAGGTGAGTGAGCCCCCTTCCAAACCTAAAGTTCTTATTAAAGAAGGACAAAAAAACTTCATAAATCCAAGGCTAAGTACCTACGGCCACTATTTCCCTTCTGCCCCGTTACACCAGTCCACCCATAAACTAATTAATATGCTTTGGCGAATTTGGATACCTTGTTATCCTCCTCGTGTTCCTTCTTGCTGCTCTGGTAATCCTTTCTGAGTGCTGTCTTGATTCAGCACCTTTACCGGAGAGCTCTGCTCTGTCCATGCTGGGTTTAAAAAGGACTGTTTGTTTTTAGCTCACCACTGCCGCTGCCACCACAAAATCGTTATTCATCCTAAGCTTTCTCTCCCTCCTTTGGGTAGACTGCATTAGGGGAATAGGAATTTAATGCAACTGTAAATCTTTCAAAAATTACTCATGGTTTAATTCCTTGGGTCTCACTTTTAGGAAAGATCTGCTTACTCTGGCAATATCCAAAGCTTCCAAGGCAGGCTTTCTCTCCCCCTCTCTCTCTCTCTGAGGAAACCTCTTCCATTAATGTCTTTAAATGTAGAAGTTTTATTTAAAATCTTAGATTCCCGAGCTAGGTGGCAATTCCACCACTATGAAGGATTCTTAGATTCATAAGAAAAGTGGATACATCTGGGCACCACAGGCAGACACATTACTGGTCATGCCCTATATCAAAAAGAAGCGTAGAAAAAGAAAAGGCAATCCCCCTACCTGGCCAACGGGGACGAATGGGCAGGGTCCCGGACCCTCTCTCCTTGGAGACATCCAAGGACTAGTAAGGTCACTGAGTGGACGCCTCCAAGGCCTAGGAAGTAGGTAACTGGTAGAAGGAGACGCCCTTGCTGTTACCAAAGCCGAGAGCAAAAATCACAGGATGCCCTATTTTTGTGCTGTTTTCTTTTCTGTCCACTTTAGGTATAAACACCACAGGAGGTGCCCCTTCAATACCCGAGCAGTCCCTCTTAGGACACATCCTGAAAAACTGGAAGGAATTCAACGTTGATGAGCTAAAACCCAAGAAACTCATCTTTTTCTGCAATACGTTTTGGCCTCAATACAAGTAAGGGTCAGGGAAACCTGGCCCCAAAATGGCTCTTCAAATTATGATACTATTTCACAACTGGATTTATTTTGCAGGAAACTAGAGAAATAGACTGAGGTTCCTTACGTGCAGGCTTTTATGATGCTATACCAAAACCCTTCGTTGAAGGAATCATGTCAGATTTGTTTCATTGAACCAAAGAAAAGAGACCAAAATACCCCAGATATTTTAGATGACAACCCCAACTCCTCCTTCCCTTCCCTGGGATTGGCTAAGGCCTCTCCTTGTCTACATAATGCCCTGATAGTGGGACAATGCATGCTAGGCCAACTAAGTAATCAGAGGGACCTCAGTATAACCATTTATAATCCCATTCCTGAAATAAGAGGGCAACTGGACTCATCCTGGCAAAAAAAGGAGCTGCTATTGGTTTGGCAGCTCCACGGGGCAGGGGGGAGGGGGCTTTGCCTACCACGAGGCAACACTTTATAACCTGTCAGATACTCTGTCTTCCCTGGCCAGGACCAGAGGGGACTCACTCTCTAGACTCTCAACATCTCTTAACTCCCTAGCTAATGTGGTGATGGATAATAGACTGGTCTTGGATTATCTCCTAGCTGAGCAGGTAAGGATATGTGCAGTTATCAACAAAACATGTTACACCTACATCAACACCCCTGGCCAGGTGTTACAGTTTTGTAAAGGATAACCCCAGTGCCCACTCCACATGGACTGCAGTCAAAAAGATATAACCAAAGGTACCCTTGGACCTCTGGTTGCATTAATACTTTTGCTGATCTCTGGCCCCTGCCTTTTTACTTGCTTGTTAAATTTGTTTCCTCCAGGTTGCAACAATTTGACATAAACATGATGGTCATACAGGGATTCCAGCCACTGCCTACTGCTGAGGCCTCTATGTAAATCTTGGGACCCCTTGACCAGAAAGGAGGAAAGTTTCATTCCCAGAGTCAGACAAAGTCTGAAAAAGTTACAGAAGAATGAGACTTTGCGCCCTAAATAACCCCAAAAGACTTTGGGAAGGAACTCCTTCAGGGTGGAATTGAGGCAGGAATGACAGGGCTGGACCCAAGGACAGCCTCCTCAAACACAGACTTTAGGCAACAGGCAAAGCCACCTCTCCTTGTGTTGCACTTAATGAGACTATGAAGCATGGAGGAATGGCCATCAGCAACAAGAACATAAATTAAACCTGATTAAACTTCGTGATACCTAAACAGAGAACCCTAACCAGAAAACCCACAGAGCTAGAGCTTGGCGGAGCGTGAGCAATAAAAATGCACAGGCGGGCTTCCCTGGTGGCGCAGTGGTTGAGAGTCCGCCTGCTGATGCAGGGGACACGGGTTCGTGCCCCGGTCCGGGAGGATCCCACATGCCGCGGAGTGGCTGGGCCCGTGAGCCATGGCCGCTGAGCCTGCGCGTCCAGAGACTGTGCTCCGCAACGGGAGAGGCCACAACAGTGAGAGGCCCGCGTACCGCAAAAAAAAAAAGAAAAAAAAAAAAAGCACAGGCTGCGGGGTGGCTGCTATACAACCTTCCACACCTGGCGCTAAGGAAAAATTTAAGGAAAAACAGCTTTCAGAAGTGCGGTGGCTTTAAAAGGCCAATGCGCAAGAGAAGCTGATGTAACCAGATGCAGTCAAGATCCCACCCCAAGGACTTCCCTGGTGGGTTAAGAATCCTTCTGCCAGTGCAGAGGACACGGGTTCGATGGCTGGTCCAGGAAGATCCCACATGCCGCGGAGCAACTAAGCCTGTGCTCCACAACTGCTGAGCCTGCACTCCAGAGCCCGCGAGCCACAACTACTGAGCCCATGCCGCAATTACTGAAGCCACGTGCCTAGAGCCGGTACTCCACAAGAGAAGCCACTGCAATGAGAAGCCCGAGAACAGCATCGAAGGCCCAACGCAACCAAAAATAAAAAATAAAATTTTTTTACAAAGCAAATATTAAAAAAAAGATCCCTCCCCATCCTCCCAACAATGAATATTCCTCCCCTAATCAAAGAAACCTGCACCCATTCAAGGAATTAAAATGAAATTAAAAGGGGGGGTCACAAAACTCCTTGGGTGCGCCCCTCACTCGCGAGGACGCCCTCATTCTTCTCTGAGTACGTACTTTCCCTTCTGCCCCTTAATAAATTGCTTCTTTGTTTCTCTCTACGCCTTAGTCTGCGTGTGACCTTTCTTGCGTTCCCTGTCCAAATTCTTTTGGACAGGTAAAACAAGAACCTGGACCTTTAAGTTAGCCTGAATAGCCTCACAAGGACAGCTTCTGAGGCACAGGCTACTCAGACCACAAGGTCCGATCACCGTACTCTCTCCGGGCACCTCCAGCTCCACCCACCTTTTCGAAGCAGTCCTGGTCCCAGGCATCATCGTAGCCCGAATAGTTACCGGGAAAGTCGGTGGTATGAACCTAGAGCAAAGAGAGACGAGCCTGTCCGCGAAGGGGCAGCGAGGCCAAGCCTGTCCCCACTCTGACCCCAACTCATCCCTGTTCCGCTCCCATTTCTCCTCCCGAGCTCAAGGCCACAAGGCTTACATTGCGAACCCCGAACTCCCCTAAAACCACGCGGCTCCGCATTTCCTCCACCGCCTGGGCCGCCGCCATCTTCAACTCCTCCACGTGACCAAGGCACCTAACTGGTGCGT
The DNA here is from genome assembly GCF_964341445.2 of Mesoplodon mirus. NCBI lineage: Eukaryota > Metazoa > Chordata > Mammalia > Artiodactyla > Ziphiidae > Mesoplodon > Mesoplodon mirus. The sequence goes on along the minus strand of NC_138988.1, from coordinate 75,356,188 downwards.
GCGTTCGTAATGGCCCTCCTCCGTCTCCGTGGCAACGCATCACCTCCTGGAATCTTAGATATCGCGAGATTCTGCCCCGCCTCCGTCCACGTCTCCAGCTACCGGAAGTCAGTTTGGGCCAAACATCCGGGTTTCTCTTTTTTGCGTTCCGACGGATCCCTCTTTTCTTTCTCGTCCGTGGACCTGTCCCTGCTTCAGGCCCACGTCTCTCCCACTCCTCTTCCGCGCGCGGGACTAGCGCGGGCTTCAGCGACGGGAGCCCTCGAGGGACATGGCAACTCCGGCGGCGCCAGCCGGCGGCGCCCGAAATGGGGCTGGCCCGGAATGGGGAGGGTTCGAAGAAAACATCCAGGTAATGGCCCCACGGCTCCGACCAGGGGCCTCAGGTCCCTGGGCCCGCTTGCTCTTGCTTTCCGCACAAGTTAGAAGGTCGGTCGGGGTCAGGCATGGCGCGGGGCAGGAGTGGGCTTGGGGGTGGGCGGGATTCACTGGCCAAAACCACACTGTGTGCGCACAGCCTTGTTTTGGGGTTGGGAAAGACAAAGGAAATGGGCACTTTTGTAGCCCTTTGGGGGCTTTGGTAGGGAAGGTAGGAGAAAGACGTGTATGGAAGACAGGGAATAGGTTTCCCAGGCTAGAAAAGACAGCCAAACAACCAAGGGTTCTGAGAGCAAATGAGGGGGAGAGAATGGCGTGATCTATGGTAATGCCAAGCCATATCCCGAGCAGTGTAAGAACAGAGCCCCAAACTCTGTGGTGAACAGAGAAGGACTTAACGGATGGAGCAGAAAGGCACTGCACTTTAGGTCTGTTGTCTTCACAGGGTGGGGGCTCAGCTGTGATTGACATGGAGAACATGGATGATACCTCAGGCTCCAGCTTCGAGGACATGGGTGAGCTGCATCAGCGCCTGCGTGAGGAAGAAGTGGATGCTGATGCAGCTGCTGCTGAAGAAGAGGATGGGGAGTTCCTGGGCATGAAGGGCTTTAAGGGACAATTGAGCCGGCAGGTGGCTGATCAGGTAAACAAGATTGGCTCCCTGACAGGTGGAAAAGTATACCTAGGAGGCCCCTGGTTCTGGAGTTGGTGTTGGTGAAGTTCATCCCGGGCTGTCCAGTTAGAACCATGAAGAAATTCAACAAAAAATAAGCAATAGAGCCAAGAGTCTCACAGTACCCTCCCACCCCACCCGTCTTCCTTGCTTCAGATGTGGCAGGCAGGGAAGAGACAAGCCTCCAGGGCCTTCAGCTTGTATGCCAACATCGACATCCTGAGACCCTACTTTGATGTGGAGCCTGCCCAGGTGCGAAGCAGGTGAGGATCCTTCTCCTGACAGAAGCTGCCCCCGTAACACCTAGTCCTTCATCCAAACTACAACCGGACACCAAACCCTTAGGCTCCCCTCTTCATGACCCCAGCCACATTATACGTCTTACCAGTCACGGAACAGGGCATGGCGATAACACATTGCCGTCCTCCTCTTCTCCCTCTAGCAAACTACTCATGTTCCCTCAAAGAGTAGCTCAGATGTCACTTCCTTTGCTCCCCATTGCCAGTTTGTCCTTGCCTGGTGCTCCAGTAGAGCTCTGCGCTTTCCTCTAACAGATAACTCTTCAGCAGTGCTGTACTTTATTATTTCTGGGTCTGTCTCCCCAGAGACCTCCTTTTCAAAAGCAGGCTCTGTTTCACATTTTTATTCCCAGCACCAGAACAGTCTCTGAACTAGAATATCGGTACCTAATTGTTGAATGACTTTTCAAGAGCTGGATTTAATCCTGGTTTCATTCTTTGTTCATCCTTTAATTCAACCAATGCTTATCAAATATCCATATCACTCAGCAGGTATTTACTGAGCTTTTGCTCTGCGTCAGGCACTACAGTAGTTGTGTCTGATTCAGTGGTGAAGATAGATGGGAGCCTTACCCTGGAGTGCAGCCCTCGAGCACTCATTTGCCATGAAGGGACACGCAGAAGGGACACCTGACCCAGGCTTGGCTGGAGGATTGGACAGGGCAGCTTTCTCAGAGGAAGTAAAATTTAGTCAAGATCCAAGGTATTATTAGGAGCTAGCTAGTCACTTAAGAAGTGGGGAAGTTATTGGTACTTTTATTCCTTCTGCCTGGAATTTTCATACCACTTCAAATATATTTTTCAAGAAAATGCTCAGTGGTGCCTGGAGGAATGATAAGCAGGAAGAGGCAGGAGGCACGCTGGTTCCCTCAAGTAACAACTTTCCCTCTAAACCTTTCTCACGGCTTTACTATCACAGCCTTGAATTTGGGGCATTCTCTGCTGAGGTTTAAAGGGGAGCAGGTCACATAGGTAACGGGGGCCAAGCCCTCTCCCAAGGCCCAGCAGGGCTTTCTAAATTCTCCGTGTTGCTGCTGCATCAGTCAGCACAGCATCAGAAGGCTGTTTTTCCTGGAAGCATTCAGGGGCAAGAAAGTGATTTCCTCATTCCTTGTCTGCCTTTACCACCCTCTTCTCCCTTTGCCATCCAGCATGTTCTCTTCAGTTAGCAAGATGACTAAGATTCAGGCTTTCCAGAACCTCACAGCCTAGTGCTGCCTCTGCTCTCATCTCTCCTCTCCCCTCCCAGGCTCCTGGAGTCCATGATCCCTATCAAGATGGTCAACTTCCCCCAGGTGAATAGCGGGTAGCATGTCTGGAAGAGCCGGGGGAGGCACTAGGGCAGAGGGTGGGGCCACCACGCAAAGCCTGGGAAGGCATAAACAGAAGAGCCACTGTACCCTCCAGCCTGAATGAGTTGGTATGTTGACAGAAAATCGCAGGTGAGCTTTACGGACCTCTCATGCTTGTCTTCACGCTGGTGGCCATCCTCCTCCATGGGATGAAGACGTCTGACACCATTATCGTAAGCAGGACAGAGGACTTTGGGGGGTGGCTGAAATGAGTTGAAAGCTGCCCAAGGAGACGATGGTCAAGTAAGATAGAAGCAGCCCCTGAGGAAGGCCCTGGGTGAGCTGAGACAAGAGGCCTCCCAGGACTAATTGGAGCCTTCACCCCACAGCGGGAGGGCACCCTGATGGGCACAGCCATTGGCACCTGCTTCGGCTACTGGCTGGGCGTCTCGTCCTTCATTTACTTCCTCGCCTACCTGTGCAATGCCCAGATCACCATGCTCCAGATGCTAGCGCTGCTGGTAAGGAGTCCAGCATGGTGGTGGGCAAGGGTGATCTTAAAAGAGTAACCAGGCTTTGGTCTGCATCTGTCCTAGGGCCCCAGGGCCTGGAATAGGGTGAGCTGGCCAATGGACCATTTATTTCTCAGGGTCCTCGTGAGGGTCCAGAGGCCAGCCCAGCCTGAGTGATTTTCCTCTCCGCCATCCTCTTTCCTAGGGCTACGGCCTCTTTGGGCACTGCATTGTCCTGTTCATCACCTATAACATCCACCTCCATGCCCTCTTCTACCTCTTCTGGCTACTGGTGGGTGGGCTGTCCACCCTGCGCATGGTAAGCTCGGCAGGAGGTTTCCAGGGGTGGGCTGTCCTCCAAAGGAGTAGGGGAAACAGCCCAGAGCTCAGGCCCAATCCCACAAGGGGCTCTGATTGGGAGGGAAGAGCCCAAAGACGGTTCTGCTCTGGGTAAGAGTGGCTTCTCTACACTACTCACTTGGATCAGGCCTTCTGAGCTGTATTCCTGTTGCCCTAGGTGGCAGTGTTGGTGTCACGGACTGTGGGCCCCACACAGCGGCTGCTCCTCTGTGGCACCCTGGCTACCCTGCACATGCTTTTCCTGCTCTATCTGCATTTTGCCTACCACAAGGTGGTAGAGGGTAAGTGACAGGAGGGGTGCAGGGGAGAGGGAGGACAGCTGCCTAGGCAGGGCCCTACCAACCCCCACTCACTTTCCATCCTCCTTCTTTCAGGGATCCTGGACACGCTGGAGGGCCCCAACATCCCACCCATGCAGAGGGTCCCCAGAGACATCCCCGCTGTGCTCCCTGCTGCTAGGCTTCCCACCACTATGCTCAACGCCACAGCCAAGGCTGTCGCGGTGACCCTGCAGTCACACTGACCCCACCTGAGATCCTTGGCCGGCCCCCTTTCCCCCAGCTGCAAAGTGGAGGAAGACTGAAGGACAGTACTGATGACATGTCTCTCTTTGAGGGGTCTGCAGCTGCCACAGAGCTGTAGCCACTTAAGCACCTCCTTGATGCCTGTCGAGCTTCTGAAGGGCACAAGGCCAGGAAGTCCTGGCCAGGACTGCAGGGCTCTGCAGCCAGTGCAGAAAGTGGGTCAGCTCCTCCGAGGTCTTCTCACCACTTACCCCTTCCTTCCTCTTTATCTCTTCCACATTGTCTTGCTAAATATAGACTTGGTAATTAAAATATTGATTGAAGTCTGGAACTACAGCTACCCGTTCCAGTGGTCCTCCCTGCCACCCTACTTCCTGTACACTTCCCTGTTCTGTCAGTGGTGGTAATGTCACATGCTCACTTCATTATACCCCTATCCAAGCAGAATGAAAGTGGGACAGCCCAGACTGCATGGAAAGACTGAATATGGAACCTGCCCTCAGGGCAGGGAGCACAAGATCCATGCAGCATCAGGGAGGCCTCAAACTCAAGAACCATAAGTCTGATGGAACAGTGCGCCCGGCTTAAGTCTGGGCTCAGCCTCACTCTTGGGATGCTTATGGAGCAGTGACAACTGGACAAAAACTTCCAGACTGAACACCATGTTACAAGACCCTTATGCACCTGGGCCATTGTATAGGGATAACTTTTCTGTGGAGGTGCACACTTGAAGCCAAAGTTGGCTTTGCCCTGGTTATACCGGGGCCAGGGGAACAAAGCTTTCTTCAGGAGTTCTCTCAGTCCTTTCTCTTCAAGAGTGCTATTTACTCTTAAAAGCAATAACCACCCCAAGCACAGCACCATCCTCTCCCGCTACCCATTTAATCTGTTCCACTTAAGTCAGGTGGTTAATGGAGGGAACAGAATCTTTGACCTCCCTTCAGTATGTTTATATTATTCATTTTTTAAAAATTCGTTACCCTAGTAGATCTGGGTTAGCGTTTTTCCCTTCTAGTAAAGGGACTAAGAAAGACGTGCCCTTCATTCATGCTATGTGGTCCTACGTGATGTGAGGCCCCTACACTTATCACCAGTGGACAACGTTCCAAGGGCACTGCCTGTATTGTGCAGTGTGCCCTTACTGAAAGCTCCGGCCCACTTTTCACGGCCCCACAGCCACTGCAGCCCACCCTCCTGGTACCCACCCCCCTTCATTTTGGCTACTCCAGTCCCACGGGTACTGAGGACGTGAGAGCATCAGCAGTGCCCTAATCACCTGGGAAAGGAACGGCACCAGCGCGTTGCATCTACCTGCGGCTCACCTGTTTCAAGGACCCTTTGGGGTTCCACTGGGCCTGGCAGCTCAGGCCGCCTCCACGGGGCAGGGGCTCCCGGCGCCGCCGCTGCGAGGCAGCCATCTTGGCGAGGGGCACGCGAGGAATTCCTCGCGCCTGGAATGCCCGCGCACGCGGCTCCTCTTGTCGCGGGGGCGGGGCGAGGCGCGAATTAAAGGGCCCTTGGGACTTCCAAACTGGACGGGGTGGGGTGGGGTGGGGGGCGTCCCTGGGATCCAGGCGAAGGCACCGAGGGGTCTGGCCCTTAGGAACGGGGAACGACGAGAAAATGAGCAAAAGAACGGTGTAATTGTCTCAAATGCCGTCTCCACGTGATGTGCCTCTATTCTCTCATCCCCACCCCTGCCCGTCCCAGGCTTCCACCTGGCCACCTGTTGTCTGGCCCTACACCCAGGGGAACAGCGCCCCCACCGCTCCTGAACACCGGGTGTGCGCAAACCTCGTGTGCCCGCGTGGCCTAGGCCGGGCAGGAGGCGGGGCGAGCGGCGATGACGATACCGTTGCCACGGGAACCCGCCGCCCGCTCCTGCGCAGCACCCTGAGCCCGAGCTGCCGCCCGCCGCCCGCTGCCTGCCTGCCGGCCCGCCCGGCTGCCCTCCTCGGGCTCTCCCTGTGGGGCAGTAGGGGGAGTGGGGCTGGAGGAAGGGAGGGAACAGATGCGGCCTCCGAACGGAGACCGGTCCCGCGCGTCCTAAGCCGAGGCCCCTGAGCCGGCGCCGTAACCGCGAGGGACTAAGACCGGCGCGGAGCAGCGCCCGCCCGGCCCCGGAACGCGCGCCCCGGCTCGCCGCCCAGACACGGACGGCACGGTCCGCCCCGGCCCCAGCGCCGCGCGGTCTCAGCCCGGCCGGCGACCTCGGCGCCTCCGCAATCCCGGCCAGCTCCCGCGCGGGCCCCGGCGCTCCTCTCCGCCTCCGCTGCCTGTGCCTCTGCCTCCCCCTCTGCCCCCGCTGCGTCGGCGACCCCACCCCGGACCCGACCCCGCCCGCGGCCCAGCCAACCTCGGCCGCGGCCCGGGCCCTGGCCCCGGAGGCCCAGCCGTGGGTACGATGCTGCCCAGTTCCATCCAGATATCGGGGGAGCCGCTGTCAGGTGCCGAAGTGCGGGACATCTGCCGCGGCCTGCGCGACAACGCCGTGCGCCTGCTCTCACTGCGCGGCTGCCGTCTCTGCGACCGCGACTTCGGCCGCATCTGCCGGGCCCTGGCCGGGGCCACGTCCCTGGCGCAGCTCAACCTTAACCTGGGCGTCGTGTCCAGCCCCAGCCGCATCAAGCAGCTGGCGGAGGCGCTGCGGACCAACCGCTCCATCCAGTCCCTCTTGTGAGTGCGCTCCCTCTAAAAGGGGTCCCGGGCACCGCACCCCTCCTCGCACTCCCCCTGCCATCTCCTGTTCCTCCGCACACCTTCTGGTACCTGTCCTTGCACCAGCCTACCTTCTCACCCCTTATTCATGCACCTCATTCCTCTGCCCATGCCTCCACAACACCCTCCAAACTCCTGCCTCACCTCCAGACTTTGAACACCAGCCCCACCCCAAATGATATAGGATACCCACCCCTTCCTGGCAGGGCCCGTGTACCTCCCAACCTAATCACCCGCCTTGACTTCTCCGGGGTAGCTGCTCAGTACCCAAGAAGGAATACTCCCCTGAGGACTAGATCCCTGCCCCTATGTTCTGTCCAAAACGCCACCCACACACCCTTTCTCTGTGTTCTGATCTGGATCCCAGTCCCTGCCCCAGAAAAGAAACCGAATTTTCCCCTTCTTACTGCATTCTTAAGAGTCTAGAGTTTTCTTTTTTCCTTCCCAAGGCCTCTCCCAAGTGCTGTGACTGAATGTCCCCTTCAGCTCTACAGCTCACCATAAGGGAGGGCGCCCCTTCCCCCTTACAGTAAGGGCTGATGACTGCAGTAACCTCTGCTCTCTGGTCTCATCCCCCAGCCTGCATGGGAGCCCTCTGACAGATGCAGGGCTGGCCTTGCTGAATCCAGCTCTGGCCCTCCACCCTGCCCTCGTGGCTCTGGACCTGGGGGACTGCATGCTGGGTGATGAAGCCATCAACCTCATCTGTGGCCTCCTCCCCCCTGATGGGGCCAAGTCTGGTGAGCAGGGCCCTGCTGAGGGCATGGGCTAGTGTGGCCTTCATGAAAAGCTCAGTGCAGAGGGCAGGGGGCATGGCCCAGAGATGAGGGCTCTGACTGTGTGGGTGAGAATGTTTTTCAAATCCTCTTAGGAGGGAGAAGGATTGGGAGCTGAGCAGGATGGAGACTCAGGAATCCAGGCTGCAGTGGGCAGGAAAGGCATGGGTCGCTAATGTCCCTGGAGCTCTGTGGAGGAGGTGGGGTAGCTCTCAGTCACTAGGGATACCCCAGAGATCCCCAGGTGAGGGATGGGCTTGAGAAAGGCCTGACCCTCTCCATCCTGGCTTCTCGCTATGATGCTGCCCAGGCTTGAAGGAGCTGACGCTGAGCGCCAACCCTGGCATCACCCCTAAGGGCTGGAGCCGCCTCGCCATTGCCGTGGCCCACAGCTCCCAGGTCCGCGTCCTCAATCTGGACTACAACCCCCTGGGTGAGGCTCAAGAAAGCCCCCTTTGATTCTCACCACCCCTCACCCCTGTCCAAGAACCTGGGACCATCAGTTGCCATGGTAACCAGCACACTGGCAGAGGAAAGAAGAAAGGGGGTTCTGGGTGGAAGTAGAGGAGCCACCTGTGTTGAGGACCAGATGACCAACAGGTAGATCAGAGCATCCATCACCACCCCGGGGCCTGGCTTGCTTCATCCATTCACTCATCAGTCACAATGCTCCCCTCCTGGCCACCTACCAATTGCCAGTGTTTCCTGGCCTGAGGGTGGATTCTAAGGTTGTCAGGGCAATGGGGAGGCTGTGGGGAGAAAGGGTTAGCAGGCCTGTGAATGCTGGTGAGTGTGTGCACGTGTACTCTCTCCCCAGGTGACCATGTGGCAGCGATGCTGGCTGTAGCTGTGGCCTCCAGCCGCACCTTAGAGGTCCTAGACTTGGAGGGTACAGGGCTCACCAACCAGTCAGCTCAGGTGAGAAGTCTTCATGTTTGGGGATGGGCCAGGGGTTGAGGTTAGCCAGTGTGTCTGTGGACATACTGAAGGGGTGGCAGGTTGGAGTCAGGAGCTGCCTTAACTGAGTTCATCCTTTTCCGTACTCTTCCCCACCGCAGACCCTGCTGGACATGGTGGAAAATTACCCCACGGCTTTGCGGAGTCTGGTGTTGGCTGAGAACAGCATTAGCCCGGAGCTGCAGCAGCAGATCTGTGACCTCCTCTCTGAGGGGGAGGAGGAGGAGGAGGTGGCAGGAGGGGCTGGCGACACCCAGGAACGAGAGAGAGGGCGGGAGCCTGCTGCCCACCAGAGGGGCAGTAGCTCCTGGATGTGCCCCAGTGGTAAGAGCCACAAGGGTTGATCAGAGCCAGGTCTGAAAGAGGCTTGGGACCAGGGAGAGTGGGTGTGAGAAACTTAGGCCACTTCTATTTGTGGTCCCCAGCGGATGAATGCGTGGTGGTCTGAACACCTCTCTGCCCTTCCACAGATCCCAGCTCTCAGATGGTGCTAATGACGTCAGGACTAGGGGACAGTCTGTTGGCTGAGACGGAGATGTGACTCTCCCATTCAGGCTTCTGCGCGTCATTACATTTGCATCTCCAGCACTTTGCCCCAGATGTCAGGGTCAGGCCCTGGGGCTTAGGAGGGTGGGGTGGGGGGGTGCCTGGGGCTCTGGCAGCTCCTGGCAGCATGGTGGGAGGCTCTGGAAGCTGTGACTAAACAAAATCGTTGGGGGCACTGGAACCCAAGGCAATGCCTCTGGACTTGTTGGCAGCTCTGGCTGCAGCCCGCTGGCTCGGAAGAGATTTTATGAACTCGACAACCTGACGTGTGGCTCTGGTCACTGGGGGCTGGCAGCGAGGGAGGAATTGGAATTACCACTAGACATCACTAGGGGGCAGTGCCACCCCACGGCCCAAGCTCCAGGCAGCATCCACTGGCCCCAAATATCTCAAACAGGTCTGGCTCAGGTCTCTGACTTACAGGACCTGGGGTTCTGGGGTGACAGGCCCTGTAAGGATCGTAACTGAGGTAAAGAGCCCCCACCGAGCTGGGCTGGACCCTACCTCAAGGAGAGACTCAGGGGCCCTGCCAGGGTTGCTTGAGGTACACCCTCTCCCACCACCTGATGCTCTGTGCCCAGGGAAGCCCCAGGCAGAGCAGTGGTAGTGGGGAGTCAGCAGCAAAGACTAGGACGTGATTAGGACTGGGAATACTCAAGAATGGGGAGAATAAGGGCAGAAGGAAGGTCATTAATAGACAAATTAGGCCATACCAGTAAAATAGTTTTATTTAATTTTAAAATAGTTATTGATGTGAAATCTTCCCAAAGCTGGGAGTTAACAGTCTAGAGCCAAGGTTGGGAGTGGGACCAGGATTCACCTAGAGCCCAGCTTGCGGGCCCTGAATCCCACCCTCTACTCCCTTCCAGAGGGAGGAAGGAAACAGCTGAGGGGAGCCCTGAGTCAGTCCTCTCCCTCATCCCCCCGAGGGCCTGCTGTGCCAGGCCCCTGAAGGCAACAGCTCGTGCAGAGGATGTGGGGGGAGAGGGAAACAGGTGAAAACTTAAATTAGAGGTTAATAATCCCAATGACCCTCCTCCCCCCACCCCACCCAAGCCCCCCCCCGGCCAGATAAAAATAGAAAACTGGTGGATATGAAAGGAGGATGGAGATAAACACTGATGTAATAAACCCCTCAGCTCCCCAGAACAGGCCAATTTGGGCCGACTGGAAGAAAGGTCACGAGCCCCGGCTGCATGTTACCTTTGGAGAATAAATATTCCAGGAGGGAAAAACCATGAGGCAAGCTGGTACCAGTTACAGTCAGTGCAGCTGAAAGGCCTGGTGTAGCCTGACCCTGTCTGCACAGGGAGCAGAGGCCAAGGGCTTGGGCCAGGTGGGGACCCTGAGCTGCGAGGGTTGGGGCGCCTTGCAGCCCCCCTGCAGCAGCGGCAGGAAGGCAAGCAGGGCCCTAGTTGAGCAGGTTGCCCTGCTCCTGGGCCTGGGTCAGGCTGTCCTTGCGGTGCAGGTGGTGCACCCCCATCCTCTTGGGGCTGCGCTGGGGGCGGCTGGAGCTGGGGAGTGCCCAGGCCCTGCCCTCGGTGCGAGGAGTGCCAGGCCCCTCCTCTGTGCCACCATCACTGGGCAGCAGGCTCTGGCGCTCTTCCTCGGGGCTGATGGGCAGGTTCAACTGTTCCTCTTCCTCCTCCCTGGGAAAGCCAAGGTCAGCTTCTGTTGGCAGCAAAAGCCCACTTTCACCGCGTGGGGAAGAAGGTGCCTGCACCTCCTCATCTCCGCCAGCGGGACCAAAAGCAAAGTGGCGCTGCAGTTCAGGGAGCGCGTCACGTCCAAAGGCTGTGCGCTGGGCCACAGCGGCCGGGGGCGGAGTGCGGTCCACAAACGCCCGCTGCCAGCTGGCCAGCAGGTCCTCCTCGGAGCTAGCGGAGCTGGCCGGGGCACTGAGCCCCGGGGGAGCTGGGCTGGGCTGGTGCTGCGGGGAGGCCTGGGCCGAGGCAGGGCTGCTGGGCACTGGGCTGGGGCGGGCTCGCTCACTGCCCTCCTCCACCAGGCTCAGGGAGATGGCCTGGCGGGTGGCGTAAGTGCAGTTGGGCAGGGGGCTGTTGCGGGGAATCCGCACCTTATCCTCAGAGAATTCTATCACCTTGCGGCCAGGATACAGCGTGTGGGGCGGAGACGGGGTGGGGTAGGGGCTCAGCTTCTCAAAGGCTGGCAGGGACATCTCCTCCTCTGGGGAGCCCCCCACGGTGCCCCGAGAGCAGCACTCCCCGTTGGGTTGGGGGACGGGGCTTCCCGGAGCTGGGCGGCTGGCTGGGTCACCTGAGTCACTCCCACTCATATCCACGTGCACAAAGACATCCTCAGCCAGGGGGTGCCCGGCGCTGCCTGACTGGGCCGAATTGAGCAGAAGAGACTCTGGCTTCTCCAACACACGGGCAATGACCGAGGTGGGCACCACAGCCCCTGGGGCCAGGCTGGGGGCAGGCCCCGGGCTGGTAGCCTCCTGACCACTGTGCAGATGTTTCCGAACCATGTCCTGTAGCTCACAGGGCAGCTGGGGTAAAGGAACGAGAGAAGGGAAGAGAGACATGAATGAGCCCAGCCTAAGATAAGACAGCTTGCTTCAGGGCAAATATGACGGCTGCCACATATAAGGCCCCCCGTGTGCTGGGCACTTTGCTATCACCTGTTCTCGCAGCACACAAAGGTATATCCTCATTTCGCAGATAAATTGAGGCTCGGTAGTGGTAAAATAAGTTGAAGCTTTTGATTAACAGAGCCAGGATCTGAACCCAGAACTGGTGCTAAGGCCCACATGCTCTCAGACGTCTAACTTCCCCATCTCAGCGGTAGATTCTGCCCAAACCAGACACAAGCTTGAGAATCAGTATTGACCAGAAGCCTTAGAAATACCTCCACTCCTTCTGTAGGCCCCATCAACCTTGAGCCTGAGCGCTGGGGTCTAGAGTTTGCCCCTTGGAGCAAGGGGCCCTCTCAATTATTCTTATGGCCCATACCTCTGGCAACCCCCTCCTTCCTGCATGGGATCCAGAAATTGAGATCCTCTCTCCCTGTCTCTGTTCCAGAAATACCAACAGGGCCAGTCCCCACTCTGCCCCTAGTGATGGGCCCTTGACAGCATGCAGGACACCAACCAGCGGCCGAGCTGACTGGCTTCAGAGGACACAGGGAGGCGAGGGGAAGGCAAAGCAGAAAGCAGGGAGCTGAAGGTATGAGGACAGGACAGAGAGAGGTGTAGAAACTGGAGTTGGAGGGTCCTAAAAAGGGCAGACGGGCATTGGCAGGGACAGTGCTCCACTCACATCAGCGAACTTGTGGTTACGGAAGTGAGACTTGTTGCACTTCAGGAGCTGCACAGCCAGGTTGCAGTCCAGCCGGTACCGCTCCTGCGGACACAGATGCAGTTCAGAGCCCGGCACAGCCCAGGGGAGCAGGGCGGGGCCAGGACATGGCAGCACAGGCAGGGAGGCCCCCGAGGTGACCATACATTGAGCTCCTCCAGCCTGTTGATGGTGTTCCTGGCGTCCAGCAGCTTGTTGGTCAGCTCCACGATCTCCCAGTCCAGTGTCTTCCTGTCCATCTCAGCCTTCTTGATCTGAGGCACATGACTCAGTGAACCCAGCCCACACCCCAGCCAGCCCTTTCTCCTCTCCCCTCCCCCTCTTCCCGGCCCAGAGACACAGGAAGCCACAGGTGCTAGGGCAGCCAAGGCACACAGAGACAGACGATGGACAGACAGAAGGAGACCAGACACCTCTCCTGCAGTCCAGGCTGGCTGTGGGGAGGGGGCTCTCTGAGCATGACTGACAGCTGCCCAGGCCAGGACAGAGCAATCTAAGAGCTGCCCGGCCCTGGAGGGCACTCAAGGGGCTCTACACACCAGGTGAGGCAGCTGGTACCTGAGAGGCAAGAACTGTGCAAACCCAGGGGCTGAAGCCGATGCTGCCTGTGGCTGTTTCCAGGATCAGGTTGGGAAGCGGGAGGAGGTGGGGAGTGGGGCTGCGTGGCGGCTGGGGGCGCCTGTGAGATTATCTAGTTGAGCAGGGAGGGAGCTGCAGGCTCAGAAGCAGCCTTCTGATCTTCAGCTCATGGACTGGATCCACAGGCCCCCTTCCCCCAAATGGCCGGGGCTTGCTGCCCACTGCAGCCAAGAAGCTGTGAGCATTCAGTGGTGACATCAATCAGTAACTCTGCCCAAGCCAAGAACAGGCTCCCCAGCTGTCCCCCAGGAGGGAGGCACTGACTGCTGAACAGGCCTCACATGAGGAAGAGGAAAGGAGTGGGCAGAGGGCAATGGCCAGGCCCCAGCAATCCCAGATCTCAGCTGAGGAGGAGGCGAGGGCAAGGGAGAAAACACACAAACTCAGACGCAACTGCAAAAATCCAGCTGTGGCTAAGAGAGGCCTGAGAGGAGAGTGCGGCAGCAACGGTGGCAGCATGAGGGAAGACGAGGAGAGAAGAGAAACAGTGTGAGCATTAAGACAGTCCTGACTCTCACAGCACACTGCGGGCCCCTCCCCACCACGGCCCACCCCCTCGCCGAGCCCAGGGAAGGATGGCAGTCCCCTGGCAAGTCCCAGCCCCTGCTATCCTGTGAGCACAGCTCCAGCCAAGCTGCCCTCCTGGACAGATTACCAGCGTGTGCAGCTTGTCCTCTAGCTCCTGGTTGGTCCTCTGGGAAGCCGTGTAGCTGTGCTGCAGCCTGTAGAGGGACACAAGGCAGACCCCTGGATCAAGATCCTATTCTTCAGACCCTGCTCAGCCCCTCCTTCATAAGGGATCTTGGGCAAGTGCCCCTCCCAGAACTTCAGTTTTCGCATCAGAATCAGATGATCTCTGAAGCCTCTCCGGGCTACCTCCTGTGAACAGGGAGATGCGTGCATGTGTGTCCCGGCCCCTTGTTCCCACACCTGCGGAACTTGTCCTTAAATTTGTCCAGCTCCTCACGGCTCTGGCCCAGCTCCAGCTCCAGGCAGTCCTGCCCAATCTCCAGCTCGCGCTCCAGGGCCTCAGTGCGCCTGGTGGCTGAGGCCAGGCGCCGGCGAAGCTCCTCATTCTCCTGCTGCAAAAGCCTGGTAGGGTGAGGAGTCAAGGGCAGAGGGGCATCAGAGATAGAAGGGCCACCCTAGAGTTCCAGGGTGGATTCAGGAAGGAGTAGGGGTGACGTGAGAACAGGTAGCTGTGGGCAGGGGACTCCTTGAGATTCAGCCTGCGTCTGGGGCAGCGTATCCCATAGGCCTGCTGGCCCTGAGATCACAGCTTGGGTGGGAGGGGCAGAGGGGATGGGAGAGGACAGTCTGTCCCCCTCACTGCAGAAGAACGAGAAGACAGAATTGCAGGGTCTACAGTTCCCAGTCTGTCTCTGGTTACAGCCCAAGCCAGCTGGCCAGCAAGCCCCCAGCTCCAGTTTCCCCACTGCACAATCAGGCTGCTCCATTATTCATCTCTTAGAAACCCAGCCCAGTGCTGCCCTCCTCTGCAGAGGCCTCATGTAGCTGATAGAAAGGGCTGCGGGGAGGCAGCTGGCACAGGAGGGCCAGGAGCTGGGGAAGGGAGCTTTGGCAAGAGCAGGCCTCTTAGAGCCATCCACCTCCTTGATGCCAGGTCCTCTTGGAGCCCATGGAACAAAACCTCTTTTTCCGGAAGGAACATCCAAAACTTCAAGCCTCCTCCCAGAGTCCCTAAAACACCCCACCCCAACCTTTACCTCTACCTAATCCAAGGAAAAGCCCAAGTGAAACAACAGCCTCGCCTGCAGCTAAGAGGGACAGAGTTGAGGCAGGGCAGGCTCTCGGGCAGCAGATACTCACTTCATCCTCTCCGCGTCAGTCAGGGTCTCCTGGGCACAAAAGAACAGAAGCTTGAAGCTCAGCTCTGGACCACTGGCCTCCTGCTTGCTCCCCACCCCCTCCAAATAGCCCTGGAAACGGTCATGTCTGAAGCCTAGAGACTCTCACAGCAGAAGTGGGCTGCAGGGCCCCGCAGATAGAGGCAATCCAGTAACACCTGGACCAGCCTACTCTCTCCCATGCCAACCAGATTCCAACCCTCACCCTTACCCACACTAGCTCCAACCCCTCTTAATACTAGAGCCAACTGCAAATGAGTCCTGGTACCCATGCTACCTCTCCCAGGGCTAAAGAGAGCCTCTCAGCTGTTCACTGGGCTCCTAGTGGGCCCTGCAGGCACAGCCAAGACTTTCCAGAGAAGTGATGAAGCCAGGCGGCTAGAGTAGGGTTCTGAGCTCTGCCAAAGCCCTTCTGGCCCCCAGGACAGAATCAGGCCCTCACAGAGGCTCCGGAAGCACAAGTGCGTGGGGGAAGGAGAGCCTCTGGGCTAAACGTGACTGAGACAAGTAAAGCGTCTTCTGCTTTCACCCTCCTGCCGCATCCTCCTCAAGCCTCCACGTTGGTCACAAGCCAGAGCTCAGCCAACCGCAAAGCAGAGCAGACCCGTGCTATGACAGGAGGGAAATGTCAAGCAGCATTTGACTGGCCTGACTGCTTCAGGATGCCAATCACAGGCAGGACAATGAGGTGGGTGGCCCAGACCATGGACTTGGGAGCCACTGACACCTGGATTGATCCTGTTGTACCACACACTGGTTATGTTAATCTTGCTGAACCCTAGTGGCCTCATCTACAAAACCAGGGGAATGCCCAGTGGGTGGCACCTAGCACAGTATCTGGCCTTTTAATTTAATGTCTCCTGAACTGAAAATGGGCAAGTCATGGATGGCACTTCTGCCGTGAATGTGACCAGAGTGGGCCATGGTATGCCTGATGCTCGGCACGTGCTGGCCATCTCTCAAGTTCTTTAAATGTGTTTCACACACTGCAACAGGATAGAGACACGGAAGCAAGATGAATAAACTGCAGGACCCATTTCCTCCTGCAGTAAGCTGAACGGGGGAGGAAAATGGATCTGGAGAATGTTTTGCAGTTGCCTGAAGAAGCCCTCCTAAGAATCTAATGCAGTTCCGAGCAGGGAGCACGTATTTGATAAGTGTCAGCCAAACAAAGGGAAGCTGGAGGAGGGCCTGACTTTCAGGGACAGCACAGAACAGCTAGTCTGGGGGCAGCTGCTGGAGCGCTGCTTCCTAATGGCCCCCGAGGGCCCCAAGTCGAATGGCTCTGCTCCACCAGTGGAGGACCAGAGTCCTGGCCTCCGGTCAGGTGAGCACCCCTCTGTCGGGTGGGCTGCCTCTTGCACGGAAAACAATACCACATGGGATCACTTCTGCTGAGCTACATGTCCTGGACACGTGGACGTGTGTCACAGCTGTCCCCTATGAGTCTACATGGCCCCCACCAGCACTGCTGCAACTGAGAGCCCAAGTGTGTACCAGCAATGCCACACCCTCACCCCAACTGGTGGGACCAGATGTGCCCTCAGGACAGCCAGAACCCCACCTCAGGGGCCTGCCTCTGCCAGCCGGGGCAGGGGCACCACTCTTGCTGACCTCCTGCTCGAGCTGGGAGCCAGGAACTTCCAGCCGCAGCTCCCGATGCTCAGGTGGTGCCTTCCGGTAGGGTTTCTTAGCAGGGGCTGCACTGGTCATTCTGGGAGGTGAGTGCTCCTCAACCTGCTGAGGGGAACAAGGAAGGAGGCTCAGAGATGTGGCAAGAGGCCTCTGAACTGAGAAAAAAAAGAGGACATGTAGGAGCCACCAGGCAGGCAGACAGGCCTGGGCTGCTGCTGGGGTCATTCGAAGGGCTGGACTCTGGTGTGTCAGTGCCCATGGGTCAGGGGCATGCTGGATGGGGGCCCGGGTCCAGGGGGAACAGATGAGAGGAAGCCAGGGTCCAGGGACTGGGTGCAGGGAGTATGGATTGGGCCTGAGGAGCGGCCCACCCCTTGCCCCTGTGGGCTCGGAAAGCAGCCTCAGAGAAAAAGCTGCTCTCCAAGCACCAGTTTCCTCAACTCTACACTGGGTTGAGAATGGCACCAATTTCATAGGGTTGTTGTAACGATTATGTAAAGCACTAACAGTGGTAGCTGGCACTCAGGAAATGTTCGATAAATGTTAGCTTAAAAAAAATTGTAACCAGAAAGTAAGGGTTTGAGATGTGTTCCCCACCTGAGCTCCTCCAGGGGGCCACCAAGCTTGAGGGCCCTGAAGGTCAAGCCCCTCTGGCCTCCACCACCCTTTTCACCGGCCCCACCAAGAGGGGCTGCCTGCTGCCGCCTCCCCAGGAGGGAACCCAGTGGGGGGCGCAGGCCTCACCAGGAACATACCGTCCGTCTGTCGGCAGCTCTCTCTGTTCCGCTGTCCGGGAGTCAGCCCTCGGCTCTCCGCATCCCACAGCCCCGCCACTTCCTCTAGCCAATAGCTCCTGAAACCAGAGAAGGGGAGAAAGTGGAAACCAGGTGTCAGCCGCCTGTCTGTCAGTACCCGCCAGGGAGAGCTGGACAAGAGTGGAAGCACTGGGCTCCCCATGAAAGCTCTGTCCGGGCCCAGAGGAGACACATGTGTGTCTGTGTGTGGGTTCATGGTCTCGGCTTATCACATGCCTGATTCCAGGATAGGTCTGGTCCTGTCTTGTCCCTATCCTACCTCACATCTGTCCTGTTCATCTCCCGGGCCTCTCAGAGTCTAGAAACAACTAAGAGATTTGAGGGACAAGGGTTGCAGAAGACAACACCAGGAAAAAGCCTAACAGAGGCTCAAGAAGATGCTGGGGGAAAAAAGCTCCCAGCAATGTTTCCAGAAGGAGCCCAAACACCTAGTTCTGTGAACAATGGTGGTGAACAGACTGTGTGATGAGGAGGGGTAAGTCCAGGAGAAAATCAGAAAAAGGAGCATTTTAGAGCAATGATGGTTCTCAACCAGGGTGATTTTGGTCTCCCCGGCCCCCTCCTCCCCCCACCCCTGATATCTGGCAAACGTCTGAAGACATTTTTGGTTGTCACACCAGGGGTGAGTGGTACTGGCATCTAGTGGGTAGAGGCCAGGGGTGCTGCTAAACATCCCATAAGGCACAATACAGCCTCCCACAACAAAGAATTATCAGCACAAAATGTCGATAGTGCCTAGGCTGCAAAACCCTGTGTAGAAAGCCCCAGTGTGGGGAGCTGAGACGCCTGGCTTCTAGGCTCAGTGCTGCGTCTGACACAGTGTGGCCCTGGGTAAGTCCCTTCCTCACTGGATAAATCTGTCATCTGCACAGAGGTGGCTGGACTGAGTGACCTCTGAGGTCCCCTCCAGGTTCTTGGGGTTCTGACCTCTCCCCCACCTGTAATGAGCTGGGCTGCAGCATGGCGGCAGCAGCCACCACAGGGACCAGTGGAGGCAGTAACCTCAGGTGGCCTTCTGGGCATAAACAATCTCGCGGCCGCCATCCGCCTCACCGGAGCTGGGGCTGAGGGAAGCCTTGCGGGCTACAGCGTGTGTTCCTGCTGCTGGGACATGCCCTGGCCATGACTCCTGTCACATTCCACCAGGGCCTGAGGCAGGAAGCACAGTGAGGGGGCGGGGAGGGCGGGAAGCAGGAGTGGCCTCCCTCCTCCGTCTGGGCAGCCTGGCCTCTGGTGTGGGGCTCTGGGGCTTGGCAGCAGGCATGAGCCGCCACGCCAGCCCTTTGATAGTGAGGCAGAGTGGGTGCCCACAGGGCACTTGCAGCAGGCCGTGTCGGGCTGACTCCACGCGCAGGAATCCGGGCAGGCCTGAAGGGACAGCACGCTCCTGAGGTGTCGTCACCCCTACAGGTTCCCCAGGGCTACCCTTCCGGTGGGACCCTGGGTGGGAGCTCCTCTGGCCCAGGGGAAAGGCCCAGAAAGTCCCAAGCCAGCCTGGGCACCTGGGTTCTGGTCGTCAGGGGGTCTCAGCGTGGGGGTGTATATGAGTTACAAAAGGGGAAAGAGCCAGAGCCGCAGGAGTAAGAGACACAGGTAGCCAAGAGCTCCAGGGAAATCCAGAGCTGGCCTCTGCCTTCTCCCCTTCTCTGCAGAGAAGCCAGGCCCCCCCTCCCTTCCCCATCTGCTCCCCACTCAGCTGAGTAGCCCTTTCTCCTTGCAGGCCCCTTTATATATACCCCCTCTATTCTCACTCAGCCTCTCGTCTTCCCTATTCCTGCCAATGCCCACACTGCCCTCTAGGTACTGGGACACCTGTGTGGGCGGTGGGTGGGCAGGGAGGACACTGACAGGCCCAGGTAACTGGTCATTCTACCTGTGATGAGAGAGAGCGGTCTCACTCCATACCCTGCTGGCCCAGCTCTAGCCATCACATGTCCTACAAGCTCATCCTTCCTCATCTTGACCTCACGGCCCCACAGCACATATTCCCAGGGCTTTCATGGCAAGATAATCTGGCTTGCTGAGGGGACAGACAGTGTGGATGTGTCTGGCATGAGATGGATCATAAGTGCAGGCTCGGACTATGGATGAATGGTAGTGGTGATGGGAGGTTCTCTCTCCCAGCCAGAGAAAACTCTTTTCATACGTGTCAGAGTCACAGGGAGGGAAACGACTCCCAACTGGGGAAGCAGAAGGCAATGCCCACTAGCGAGACAGTCCACCAGGGAGCCTGCAGTGACCCCAACACAAGTCCACGAGGAAAAGTCCGTGCCGCCCCCTGCCCCATGTCCATAAATTCCAGTGCTTGTTGGGGCCCTGGCTCCAACTCCTGAGATCTGCTAAGCGCCCCAGATCCAGCCCATAGGGGACCACAATTCCAGCACTGAACAGGGACTCGATGCACCTGGCAGGCTGCTGTCCCTGACTGGAAGCACTGCAGGGAAGGTCAGAGCCAGGAGTGAGAGCAATGCCAGGTGCACTGCAGAACAAAGTGAGAAGCAGCTGGACAGCAGGTCCACAAGCTGGGAGAAGAGGAAAGATGAGCTGGAAGGCAGCAGAGTGGTCCCTCCAGGAAGACCCAGCTACTAGATGCAGCCTCCACTGGCCAGATCTCCTTCACCTCAGCTGAGCTGGCTTCAGGGCACCTCCGAGAAAAGAGTCTTCTAGAAGTTCTAGAAATTGACAGGGAAGAATCCCACTCCCATCCCTCACCACAAACTACCTGAGCTTCAAGGAATTGGAGGCAGATGACTCAGGATGTGGGGTACCAGATCACATGCTGGGTTTGTACTACAAGAACAGCTGTGCTCTGGGAGAAAGGCTGAAGCCTAAGTTAAAACCCCTGGCTGACCCAGTCTGGTCTGCAGCTCCTGGGGCTGGACCTGCAGGCACTGCTGAGGAAGACACCCAGAGCAGCAGTAAACCCTCCCGTCTTGTGGAGGTGAGGTGAGAAAGGAAAGCAGCTCTCCTCACTGCCCCCACCCCACCTAACTCCTCCTCCTCCTTCCTCTCCTGCATAGTATTCATTCTTCAGTTACTCAGAATCAGTTCAGAGGACAGACTCAACCCCCTATCTGCTGGGGCGGGTGTGTGTGATAGCTTCGTAATTGCCATGTTGCAATCTGCCAGTCGGCTCAGGCCGCCTGTTACCGCCTGCCCTGCGTGAAATACCTTCTCCCTGATTACAGCCCACGGGGCACGATTAGCTGCCTCCAGAGAACAAAGTCTACTTTCATTAGAAATGGGACTCGGCACGCACAGCGAACCTGCACTGTGAACCCACTGAACAGCTGAGCAGAGCGTGTATCAGAGACAGATACAAGGAGCAATGTGCGCCAGGAGCTGGCTGAGCAGTGTCCTTTAATCAAAGGACAAAACATCTGCCAAGCATCTCTCTCGAACCAGGAGATGGGACTCCTACCCACTCCCCTTTGTGGATACGGAGAGTGTGGGTATGTGACCTGGGGCCTCCATCGAGGTCAGGGATGACGCTTCTGGAGGCGAAGTAGGATAAGGAGAAACCTCTTCAGAATTCAGATTATCCCCAAACCACTATCCTCTCTCCCACTCCCTGCAAACACCCACAGAGGCAACAGCAAAAGGTTCAATTCCAAGAGCCAAGGATGCCCTGTTACTTCCCTCTGCCATCCTTTCTGTGGGTCTGCCCAAGGTCAAAGTCACCGGTGCAGGAGAGGAAGGGAGGTCCCAGCATCCAGCTTTCTCTCTGCTCAGGGCTCAGAGGCTACCCCCTCAACACTGGCCCAGCAGAGGGAGACAGGATTGAACCCAAAATAGGTGTGGCTCTTTGGCTTTTCAAACTCTGCCCTCCCCCACTGGAGGTCTCCTCTAGCTCCCAAGTTCTGCACTACCCTGTCCACCGGCCCAGTTCAGCTGCCGGCCCAGAGACACCGCCTGCTTCCCCAACTCCCCACATCACCCACACTCTTCAAGAAATTAGGGCCCCAACAGTTCCTCTGGGCTCAGACCATTTCTGAACTTACTAATGTCTCTCTGCTCCCAGCCATCACTGAATCAAGCAAGTGAAGGACCTCAAGGGGCCAATGAACCCAACCTTCTGAATCAGGGAAGGCACACACATCACCATAAAAACCATTAAAGCTCTTCTTTCGTAATTCACCCAAAGAAAGTCAAATGGACGTTAGCAATCACTGCTGCTTTTAAAATGAAAGGAAAATGGCCCCTTTTCTGAATACTCCAGCTGTGCTGTATGGTGCCTTAACCCAGCAGGATATAAATAAATAATAAAAACAAATATGGGCCCTTCCTGAAGCCCCTAATCAACCGCTAAACAGGAACATCTGATCACAGGGACTAGCGCCTCCCCTGCGGAAATCGTCCTCAGCTGTGAGCCCTGATGTAGTCTCTGAACACTACAGGCCTGGAGGAAGCTGCACCTCTCAGGGCAGGACATACTCCTGCCGTACATATCTAGCTGCTTCTCAAGCCTCTGAAATTCAGTCTCTGCCTCCAGCTGAGGCCCAAGAAACACAAACCACTACCCTACAAGGGCCAGCCCTATAACCAGCAGGGGCCCCTAAGATTGCCCACAAGGACCCCCCCACCCCCAGTCAGTATGGCTCCCCTCCACCTCGACTGTCAGTGAACAGCCGCACAGTGAGCCGATCCTACCAAAGCAGGCTGGGTTCAGCCTTCCCCACACCGGGCCTCCAGTTTCCGGCACAGCTGTTCCTGAGATACCTGAGCAAAGCCCTCAGCGATGCTGGGCACGTGGCAGGCAAGCAGCCAGCAGAGCACCGGTGGGGCCCAGGCAGGCTCTGCTCTGGGCTGATGACAAGGCTGGAAGATGCCAGTCTGTGCCCAGACCAGCCCTGCTGCCCCTCCCCCAGGCAGGCCTGTCACCCCTCGGGGTAAGTTCAACCTCACCCTCTTGGGGCATGCTGCCTGCGGCCCTGACCTGGCCCCCTGCCCGCTCTAAGCAGAACAGACTGACAGGTTTTTAAAAGCCAGAATGGGTGGGAATTATTGTGCCCCAAAGTCATCCTGAGGCCTCAGAACTAGTGCTGGTGACCTGTGAGAGCTCACCTGGATCCCCACCTGAGCAAATACCTCAAGTCTATCCACCTGGCCTCTCACTCAAGCAAACACTTGACAGGAACAAAGGGGCTGAAGACTACTGATGATGATGATCCAAGCAAACCAACCCCCACCCAAAGGGAGGGCCAAAAAATCCCCAGGATCATAACCAGCACTTGACCTTAGTCCCCATGCCCTCTCCTAAGGAAGCGCAAAGTGAGGGTGGCCCTGCATCAGCCCTCCACTCCACGCCCCTTCTGCTCTCCTGGTCACAGCCAAGCCACAAACCCCTCCAGCTTGCTACCTCCTTACTCAGGGTCCCTACACATCTGCGCAGCACCTACCCCGTCTCTCATTTACACACTTACACCTCATGGTCGCAGGCAGCTCCCTGCCATCTCCCTCCTGGCTCAAGGGAAACAGAATCCACTTAGAGGACCTCCGGGTCTCAAGTTCCCCCATCCAGCCCACCCAACCCTGCACTGCCTCCAGAGGCTGGAGACAGTGTCTGTCTACAGAGTTACCCGTGCAGAACAGCAGGGAGCCCCGAGCAATCGGTCTTCCTGCTACCTCTGGACCCCCCTTCTCCTTTCCAAGCCTGGAGGGAGGTGGGAGCTTGTCGGGGGCTTCTCCATGGCAAGCTGAGGCCAAGGCCTCTTCCAGGCCCACTGTGGAGTCCAAAGCCAGGTCCTTCCCCCTCTGGCTGAGCTGCCCTTCCCAGCTCTTTCTGGTTAAAGTCCACCTGAAGCTCCAGACGTGGAAGGCGGTGGGGGGACTAACTCCACCCACTCCACCTCCCAGAGCCACGGTCGCCAATGGGAGCTACATCTCAGATGGGTACCTGGTTCTGGGCTCCAGCTTTCAGTTTAAGTAGTTTCACTCTTCTGCGCAGGCAATTTCCCACAGCCAGGCCAAGGTTTTCCTCAACCTCCCCACCCCCAAGAAGAACCTGCAATTAATCCTAAATTCAATTTGTACCCTGGGATGAGAATAATGGCGACAGCATCTTCCCCTCTTTCTTTTTTTGGCCCCACCGCAGGCCTTGTAGGATCTTAGTCCCCGGACCAGGGACTAAACCCAGGCCACGGCAGTGAAAGCGCCAAGTCTTAACCACTGGACCACCAGGGAATCCCCACCATCTTCCCCTGTTGATAAAGGGAGGAAACTATCCGGTCTAGCAGAAAATTCCCTTCCTACTGTCGTTCCATCTGTCTCTGAGGCGTGAAACCAACAGTATGGTAACTGAGGGATGTTCTCAAACTCCACGGTGCTAAAAGCAGATTAAACTGAAATGCTAACCATTCTGTTTTAAGGGAGAACTGATAGGCATGGTACTAACTGAAGGGAGAAGGAGGCACAGAGTCCAGCAGCAGGCTGGCAGATAGGTAGGTGCCCATGCACAGCCCCACCCACAGCAAGGAGACTGGGAAAATGGAGGGAACCCAGTAGTAAGGACAAGCGAGCAGAGATGGCATGATGTAAGCAAAGGGGAGAAGGCACAGGCCAGGGGGAGGAAGGGAGAAGAGAGGCATGGCTGGCGGCACCCTCAGGGCAGGTTAGCTGGCCCAGGTCAGACTCACAGGGTTAGTGTCTTCTCCCCAACCAGCCAGCTCTCCTGGTTAGCACAGTTAGCGACAGACTCATGGCAGACGCCCTCCAGGCACTCCATACAAACAGACAGCTCGGTTTGTGAGCAGCCCAACTCCGGAGCTGCAAAGAGAGAGCAGAAGGATTGCCAAGCTGCAGGATGCCTGAGGGTACACACTGCACTCTCCTGACAGGAACACTCCGGCTAGACTTACCACCAGACCCTCAGGGGCTTTCTCCACTCTGGAAAGCATGCCCCGTGAAAGTATAGCACTCCCCCTGCCAAGCAGTGAGCCCAGCTCATGACCCCAGGGATGGTCAACAGAAAGAGAGGACTGCCGTTGTGGAACGGGGCACTGCGACCAGGGGGAAGCTCCCCTGTCTCACCTATTCCTGGAACATTGCTGCCAGGCTGCACCAGAGCCCTGAAAGCTGCTTGTAAGAACAAAGCCACCCACAGCTGCAGCTGCCACCTAGCCCAGGCCTGTGCCAGCAGAGTTCACCCCACCACCTCCCGCGGGCTCTGAGGAAAGGGACTGGGAGAGAACTGGCCCAGGGACCGGAGGCTGCAACAAGAGCTGCATGGAAAGCCCCGTACAATGGGGCAGTGTGCACCCCAGCCAGCTGGGCCAGTCAAAGGAACGGGTGACACACTGTCACCTTTCAGTTTCTGAAAGGGCCAGGGAATGATGCTTCCCAGTGAGCTGGCCCCAGAGGAACCCACAGAGCAAGAATAAGGGCTATGCTACAGCCAGGCTCCCCAGATCCTGAGAGGGACTACCTCACCCACTCAGAATGAGCAATGCCCAGAAAGGCTAGCGTTCCCACACAGCTAGCCCAAGGAACACTCTTTCCTGAAGCCTCCAGAACCACCTAGGGGAAGTGACACACCCCAGCTTAGAGATCTCAAGGCAAATGTGCCACAGCAGTGGAGTCCCAGAGACCCCCACCCAAGATGTGACCCCTGGGTCAGCAGGACAGGAAAGCCCTTCTGTCTGAAAGGCCTGCAGGTGATGAGATGACTCGGGGAAGGAAGGGGAGAACAGAGACCACCCTGGCCCCACATATGGGCCTGGCCTTCTCCCAAGCCCAGGCCAACAATAAACACAGGCAGGAGAAGCCTCCGACAGGCTTCCCAACTGCCTCCTCACTGGGCTCCCCGCATCGCTCTGACAGCCCCCGAGGTCAAAAGGCCATAAAGGATGAGAGAACCATCTAGCAGAGAAGATGACAACTCTTCCTGTGGGCTCTGACCTCTTCGCTGGACTGGCAAGGAAGCATGGCCACGGGCAGGCTACCTTCCGAATCCTCACCACACACACACACAAATAAATAAATAAACACCAGCTGGGTCTGGTTTGCTTTTGAAAGGTAGAGCAGCAAGTGACCCGGCTAATCCAAGGTTTCAGGAACTAGAGGGGACTCTCTCTGCACTAAAACAAGGGTTGAGAAATCAGGTAAGTCTACTCCCTTCCCAGCCAAAGATAAAAGAGGAGTGAAGGAGAGAAACACGTGAGGCGAGAGTGTTGATGCCCGCATCACGCTTGCACCCATCCTGGTTCCCACTCAAGGGCACTCCTGCCAGAAAATTTCATCCCAGAATAAAAGACAATCCCTCAGAGATAAGCAGGGTGCCTGCTGTGGCAAGAGCCTCTAGGAAAGCTGTTCCATCCTCCCAGGGAGCCAGCCCCCAGGAACGCACCAGGCTGGGCAGGAGGCTGCAACCAGGCTCCTCAAAGGCTCCAACAGGGAGGGACTCACTCCCACCCTCACCCCCCGGGGGTTAACTGTTAGAGGAGGGCAGAGCAAGCTGAAGAACAGTACGTATTACTATCGAGTTTTGTTTATTTTACAGGCGATACACGATGGGGAATGTCTGGAAGGACACAAAAATGATTAGAAGGATACATGATAAACGGTTAACAGTAGTTCCCTGTCTTTGGGAAAGGGCTTAGACAGGAGCAGTGGGGGAAGAAAGGAAAGGTCTTTTTACTTTACTTTTAATTTTATATACTTTTCTGTATGGTTGGTATTTTAAATGAGGACATACATTATGTTTGGTTTTTTTTGTTTGTTTTTGCGGTACGCGGGCCTCTCACCGCTGTGGGCTCTCTCGTTGCGGAGCACAGGCTCAGCGGCCATGGCTCACAGGCCCAGCCACTCCGCGGCATGTGGGATCTTCCCGGACTGGGGCACGAGCCCGTGTCCCCTGCATCGGCAGGCGGACTCTCAACGACTGCGCCACCAGGGAAGCCCCATACATTATGTTTATGATGAAAACATACAGTTCCTCATCAAACGGACAAAATCCCTCCACCTGTACTGTGCTTTATCATTCTGGAAGTGCTTTCCCTTCCATTATATTTCCTTTGATCCTTATAGCCTAGTGAGGCCCACGGAACAAGTGGAGTTCTCCCATTTTGAAGCAACAGAGAGGACAAGTGACTTGCCCAAGGCCACAGACACACTGGGACATAACCCTCCATATCCAATTCAAGTGCAAAGCCTGGAAAGCTGTCTTCTCCAGGGAGCCACAGGAAAGCGACTACAATTCTGCCCTGATGTAAAGACCCTCAAAGACTTCTGAGATTGAATTCCCCACTTGGCTTACCTGGGAAGGTGCAAAGAGGCCACTGCTCAGTACCCAAGGCGATAAGCACAGAGTTCTATCCCTCTGGTTGGCTGAGTGAAAGCACAGGGCTCTCGGGCCTAGGCTGACTTCCCAAAAAACAGTCCCTACCCTCAGGGAGATCCCTGCCACAGTTTACTGTGAGAGCACAGAAGGTCTTCACAAATAGGGGGCCATGTCCTTTATAGATTCCAAATGTCACCTAGTAGACAGTTGGCACTTACGAGATAGACCAAAGTTCTCACTCTTCTACTCATGGACTCAGTCCCTCTGAAGCCTAAAAGCACACAACACAACCCAGGCCAGCTGGCTCACCCAATCTCCTCTCAAATCTGCTTAACATACAATGCAGCTTATTACTCCTGCCAAGATGCCATCAGGAAGATGTGCCACATTGCAGTGTGCACCCCACACCGAGGGATGAGGGGTAGAGCCCGGGGAAAACTCCTTCAATCCACTTCTGCCTGCTGGTTTCATCCTTTTAGTTCGTCTAGGCACTAACAAGGCTGTAGTAAGTCCTGGTTGTGAGCATGGAGCCCACCAAGACAGGACCAGTGATACAACAGAAAAGCAAGCAGGTTACAGTGGGCACTAAAAGGAGCTTAATGAATAACAAAGAGGATGCCAGCAGCCAAAGACCTTTTAGAAGATGCTAATTAAGCAAGAAAATACACCTGTGTGTATTTTGATTCCTCTTTTAACTCCTTCCTGCTGGCTTAGGGATGTGTGATTAGAACATAAGGCTGAAAAGGGAGACAGCTGAAGCCAAGCACCTGGAAGGTCATTTAACCACATTAACTCAACTCTGGAAAATAATTAGTAATTTGATTGTTAATACTATCACCATTTGTTTATGCAGGACCTTCCTTCCTGAGGGTTCAAAAAGCTTTGCCAGATAGACCTTATCTGCTTTAGTCTAAGGAAGGACTGGGTTGGGTCACACAGGAACCAGAACTGCTCAGCACCTACTATGTACAGTCTAACTAAACGCTCAGCCTTCAATAAATGACCTTACCCCTAAGAAGCTTCAAAGAAAGAAGATCTTGCCTCTAGAGGGGGAGAGACAGGTTAACTGCCCCCCTGCATCATAGGGTGATGAGTGCTCTGAGAGCAAAGAGGAGAGGCACCTGGCTGGGGCAGGGGTTTAAGGACCAGACAAAAAGGTTGCCCTCCCGAGAACCCAGACAAATCTTCCTCTGATTGTAAACTCACACTGGAGCACCACCCGGCATTATACAATTAAGAGGTCTAGACTTCTGGAAACAAATTCTTTTGGTGTTTGTTCAGAACTGGTGCCCGAAGAACTACTCCCATCAACGATATCAAAAACAAAAAGGCAAAGAATGGACAGCAACCCTCAGCTTCCAACCCCATTTCTGGGGAGCACCTGAGTTAAGCCTGTTCTGTGGCACAAGAAGATCATCGAAGCCGTAAGAAAACTGGGACAAGAAGTCTGGCTTCCTCAATGCCTAGATGTGTTCCATCAGCTTCACCCAACATTTTTCAGTCTATAAAACACCGGGGAACATGGATCATCAAACACGCCATCCAGTCATCCCCAGCCTTAACTATTGGATTGACCAAAAAGTTCGTTCGGGTTTTTCTGTACCGTCTTACAAATCCACCACCTACCCACCCCCACCTGTACCCACCAAGGTCATCACCAATCTCGAATGCATGTCACAGTCCATCAAAGGAATTGTTTCAACATAACAGATGGGAAGAAGGATCAACAATCTTATTTTGCACACTGATGCTGTACCCAATCTCACCTTTTTTGTTGCTTCATCACAAAAAAGGGGACTCTCTCAATTTTACTCCCATCTCAAAAATGTTCCTGGCTACCTGGCAAAAATCAAAAGGCTGAGTCTACCTTGAATAAAAACAAAGCCTTTTCTTATCCACTGAGTTTTCCAAAGTGGGATTCATTCATTTAACAAATATTTACTGAGTATCCTTCATATGCCAGGCACCTTGCTACAGGCAGTGTACTCATTATCTCTAATGCTCAATACTCTTGCAAAAAAGGTAATGTCACCTTCACTTTATAGGGGACAAGACCGGTGATCCTACTGGTTAAGCAACTTGCCCAAAGTCGCACAGCTGGTAAGGGGCAGAATCGGGATTAAAACCCAGCTCCAAAATCAGACTCTATCTACCACATTGCTCACCCCACTTCCAACTCCCCTCACCCCCACCCTCCCAGTCTCCCCTATCTCCCCACCCCCACTCCATGATCAGGGAGGGTCCCTCCTCTACAGGGGGTCAGCTCAGTGAAAGAGACAGACAGGTAAACAGAGGACTCACCACACAACATGGTAAGTGCCAGGACAGAGGTTCAAAGTGCTGTGGGGACCAAGAGGAAGAAAGGAAAGCAGGGAAGTCTTCTCATTGGAGGAGACAGAGAAGCTGGGTCTCAGGGGATGAGCAGAGCTTCAGAGACAGAGGTGAGCATTATGGAGAGTGAAGTGCACAAGCGAGAAGAAAAAAGTAAGCGGATGTCTAGAAAAGGTTCAGGAGCAGTAGGAAACTCAGAAGCAAGGAAATACAGGACAAATGAAGCAGAGTGGCAGCAACTCAGGCCAGAGGGTTGAATTTGGGCCAGAGTGCTTTTTGCATACCACGTTAAAGAGTGTGGCCTTTATCCCAAACAAGGGAGAAACCACGGCCTTTCTAAGGGAAGAGACATTGGGTTTTTTTATAGGAAAATAATTTTTAGAGCAGCAGGGTAGAGTAGGGAGAGACTGCCCACATTTCATTCATCCGTATGCACCACAGCATTATAAAGCACCTCTTATGTGCCCTGCACTATCCTAAATGCTAGAATACAATAGTAAGACAGTATCTGTTCTCAAGGCACTTGTAGAGTCAAGACAAGTAAACAGGCAATTACAATGCAGCCTAAGTGCTAAAATAGAAGTAAGCACAGAAGGACAGTAAAGGGCGGTGGGATCCCAAAGGAAGTGACATTTAAACTGAGACCACAAGAGCAATAAGGAAGGTAAAGGGAGTCTGGAATGTCTGCATTCCAGACAGCACAACCAGCTTGTGCAAAGGCCCAGAAGCTACAGAGAATGAGATAGATTTAGAGAGCTGTCAAGAGGCTGAATCCAGGTGAAGAAATGAAGGCCCAGTTTACCCACAGGTCCTTGGCACTCAAAATATGGTGGCGAGAAGGAGGTGAAGGGATTCGATTCAAAGGTAATGAATGGGGGTGTTATGAGAAGAAACTGATTTAGACGACAACAAAAAGAAAATGCTAAAGGGGGAGAATCGGCTCAAAATCTATCAGCCTTCACCCTGAAGTTCAATCATTTGCTAAAATGTGACCTGAATCTAGAAAGTCTGAGGACTTCTACCAAAACACAAAGGTGTACTCTACGGAGATAACACGTTTCAGCATGCTGACTGAAGCACGAGTCAAGATAAAGCACATTATCCTGAGATACGTGGCTCCTCTATTGATGGAGGAGGGGAGCAGAGACTCACAGATGCTGTCTAACTCTCAAAATCACACATGCCACAACAGACAGAAAAGTTCATCACAGGGCTGTGTCAGAATTCCCAGGGCAAACCCTAGGTCCTGAGCCCCCGACACCAGGCGCGTGCCTACCCTGATGGCAGAATGGAGAGTCATTTACTGAAGAAAAAGATGGACCCCGAGGGTGTGTTAAATAGACAGGACATGACTCAGAAGGAGGGAAAGAGTAAGTCTTAAATACAGGGCAAAGGAAAGCCAGTCAATCAATCCTTGGGTACACCTCTGCCCCAAGGCTGCACACGGGTCTCCTGCCTGGTAAAAGGAGAGACCTGGGCTCGGCAACAGGGCCTTCCTCAACAACATAAGCTTCAGCCGAAGCACATTTATTTTCCATTTTCCTCTCACGTTAGAGGGAGGGAGCTGTTTAAAATGCCACATTTTTTCCCCTGTGTAGTTTGCTACTTGCTATTTTTAAAAGAAAGATGTATCCAGAACGTCTATGAGTTTAACACTATGGCTACTTCAACTGCTCATGTCAGTAATCATAGTCAGATTGAGCCTTATATTTACATCTACATTAACTAACACACACCCCCACACCTTTAATGCATGCTAAGAATGGATCCCAATGGAACTCTGTCTGCTCACCCAACCCAGCCCAAGGTTTTCCAAAGCACAGTCACCAAGTTGAATCACAAAGAGAGAGTACAGATTTGGCTAACGTGGCACAGGGCGCTCCCTCACCAATCCCTGCATCGGTTATTATCTCTGAGAGGAAGGAGAGAACTGAGATGAAGAGCTCAGCTCCTAAAACATTTTTTAAACAAACAAAAAATATTTTACTACAATATGGGTATACATCTAACCATCATTACAAGCAAACGAGATACACATTGCCAGTAGGCATATTTAAAAGTTAATTTCATATCAAATGCAAAAAAAAAGTCTCAACTGCTGAAGCCAGATTGCCTGGGTTCAAATCCCAGCTCTGCCACTTACTTGCTAGGTGACATTGAGCAAATTACTTAACCACTCTGCACCTCTATTTACTCATCTGTAAGATGGGGATACTAACAGTATTAAATTACTTAATACAGGTAAGGCACTTAAAATAGTGCCAAGCACATAGAATCTGCTCAATAAGCACTATTATTATTATTATCACTCAACAGCAAATTAGATAATTCTGCAGCCTCACAGCTTCAAACAGGAAATCACTGGCATTTAAACATCACTTTAAATAGCTTAACGAGGATATTCTCACTACACACAAAATCTATGCTATCCAAAAGCTGCGCCTCTTCTCCTTAACATCAGGATAGCAGCTCAAACCAGTACAGGTCCTCCACAGAGAGACACCAAGTTCAATCATGAAGCAGAAATTAGTGCTGAGATCTGACTAGCATAATAACAACAAATACATATTGCGTGTCAGGCACTGTTCTAAATACATTAATATACTGACTTATTTGACCCTCACACAACCCTATGAGATAGGTACTCTTACCATCCCCATTTGATTGATGAGAAAGCTGAAGCATAGTGAGCTGTGCAATTTCTAAAGGTCACAGAGCTACAAATGGCAAGGTGCAGATTTGAATAGGCAATCTGGCTCCAGAGTCAGTGCTCTTAATCTCTACGTGCACTCACCACACTGTCCTTCCTGATCGCAATTTCCTAGGGACATCCACAAATTGTTCGCAGAAAGAGAAGTTTCTCAACCTTCTAGAAATGAAGTCACAGCTAAATAACACCAGTTCTTCAGATACTTGAAGGTACTGAGGCTAGTCTAGTGACAGTGATTCGGGTTGGTCTGCCTGGAGTAAGCCTTTTGCGGGCGGGGATGGGGTGGGAGTGGGGAGCAGGAGATGGTTAGTGCAGAGTCCTAGATCAAACCAGACTTGCCAGTCCAATCATGGAGCAGATGCTGGCCCTGAAACAGGCTCCAGTAAGAAGCATGCTACCAACTCTGGCTTGGGCATAACCGCAGGGCATCAAAGGAAGTGAGGACCATACTCACAGCACTCTGTAGCTCCAGACCCCTTCTCTTTTCTCCAACCCCAAGTCCACTATCTCTCAAGCCATGCTTAGTTTTGCTAATGAAACTGATTTTTTTTAATGTGGTTTGATGGGAAGAATATAAAGGAAGAGAAGAGAACTACCAGAAGAGAAAGGGGCAAGTTTTACAATCCTTTCCTTCCATCACCACACTGGTCCAGGTTGTAAAGCAGCTCTCCAAAATCAGGTGTCTCAGGGACAGAATGATGTGAAAAATGTTCGCAGAGCTTTACCCCAGTCAGCTTGACCTCTTACCATAAACTGACCTGGGTTTCTCCTCCCTAATCCCAACCTGCCTCCCACCCTCCTCTGACCCCACCTACCCACCAAATCCACACCCCCAAAGAACACTAACGAGTCCTTCTTACCAAAAGAAACGATCAAAAGAGACAGACATGCTGCAAGAGTGAATTCAGGTACTGGTGACAGCAGGTACCTAAACGGTTAGTGAACACCACCAGAAATTTGTTTTCTTATGACTCCCCA
Organism: Mesoplodon mirus; assembly: GCF_964341445.2. Taxonomy (NCBI): domain Eukaryota; kingdom Metazoa; phylum Chordata; class Mammalia; order Artiodactyla; family Ziphiidae; genus Mesoplodon; species Mesoplodon mirus. The sequence goes on along the minus strand of NC_138988.1, from coordinate 75,323,580 downwards.
CCATCTGTCACCCACAAATTTCCACTTCCGGCAGGATACCAAACTGAAGATGTGTTGGGGAGATCAAAGAAAATACAGTGAGCATGAATGCACTGCTTGTGACAGGGATGTGTTCAGATACTTTCAGCCTGATCTCTACGCTCTTGCCCACGTTCGCCTGCCCCGGTGAAGGCATACACGGCTCAATTCTACACCCAACTCTCAAAAATCAGCGTGAGATCTAAGCAGAACATTAACTTAGGGACCACAGGCAAAGGGCAGCCTCTATAGAAGAGTGCCCTTCTCAGATTAAATAATTTTCAGCATCACTCGTAGCCCACGCATCCTGCTCCGCTCCCCGGGAGCATGGCAGTTTGTCACCGGAGGCCACCTTACCCGCTCTGGGGTTGAGCTGGGGCAAGTCGCTACCTCTTCTTCTTTCCAAGTATTGTGATTTCTTCCAGTCCCTGGGGCCCCTGAGTCTTCAGCTGAAATTGGGGCAGATGCTGCTATAAGAACTGTGAAAAGGCTGATCTAAGTCTAGAAGAGGGTCATTTGATTGGCTTTAGTTCCCTCTTTACCAAACCTGCCCAACATCCTTCAGGTCTCTCTTCCCCTCTTCCTTACTCTCCTCCTCCACGGAAAAGACCCCTTTCCTCTCCCACCGGCCTGGTACGGTCGGGCCTCCGCCCCACACTCCAGGCTTTTTACTCTCCGCTAAGAAGTTCCGCTCCAGTTCGTGACTCTGCTTCTCCGGGGCTGCATACCTACTTCTGGTTCCCCCGCCTCGAATCCCCTCCCCCAGGGCTACCACTGGAATCTAGGCCCCCTCCCCTCCATTCCTATCGCCTTTTTTTCTCTCCGCCTCCAACCTTCCACCACTCCATTTCCTCTTCTTAACCCCGGTGCTAGTCCTTCCTCCGTCCCAACTCCATGCTGGTGTCCCCATGATCCCCTACAAGTCTAAACTCCCGGCCCGACTACTCCAATCCCATAACAAACTTTCTGCCGCTGCCCACTCCCTTCAGACCGCCATCTTGCCGCAGGGCAGGCCGGGTAGTGGTCACGGCCGCGGGAATCCCCACGCACTAGGCGCCGTGCGTCATCGGGGGCGTGGTCATGGGGGCGTGGCTTCCAACTGGGGAATAGTGGGGCGCCAGACAAGGTGGAAAGACGGGCAACTCGGAAGAGCAGGCTTTGGTGGCCTGGCAGCAGAAGAAGGAAGGAGGTGTCAGGAGTAGGGCGATAGCGAGAAAAGTGGGGAAAGATTCTGGTATTCAAAAAACAAAACCAAAAAAGACTGGGGGGAAACAGCACAAAAATATACTGAGGGAGTTGCAGCACTGGTTCCCCATCACCCAAAGGATAAAAGGCAATTTCTCAACTTGCCACATGGAAATCTCTAAGATCCAGCTTCTTCGCCCCTTCATGAGCCTCATTTTCCACCTCTCCCGGGGACTTCATGTTCCCCATTGTCCTGTTTTCAGGCCATCAGGCCTGAAAACGTCCAAACCCTCTCCTCCCCTTGCATTATGAATTCCTACTCCTCCTTCAGCCCTCAACTCAAATTATCACCTCCTCCAGGAAGCCTTTCCCAATATCCTAGATTGGATTTGGTGCTCCTTTTGCTGGGTATCTCTAGCCACTTGCACATAACTTCATTGTAGCTACCTGTGCTGTAATTATTTATTTACATGTTGTGTCTCTCACTAAACTGCTGCCCCTTCAGGGCAAAAACTACATCTGATTACATCTTCATATTCCCTAGCAGGCGCCTGGCACACAATAAATACTTAAGAAATAAATAGCATAGCATTCTGCCACTCACTAAGAATACTCCTGCCTCAGGGCTTTTAGGTTTGCTGTTCCCTGTGCCTGGGATGTGCTTCCTCCAGATATTTCCTCTCATTGTGTCTCTGCTCAAATGTTACCACCTCAGAGAAGCCTTCCCTGGCCAAACTATCTAAAACAACATCCCCAATCACTCTCCCTTACCCTGCTTTAATGTTTTCTTTCACAGCACTTATCACTATCTGACATATTATATTTTTGTTTGTTTGTTGACCATCTCCCACTATAATGCAAACTCCAGAGCTCTGGGACTTTTTCTCATTCATTACTGTACCTAAAGCAATGCCTGGTATAGTAGGTACTCAATAAATGTTTATTGAATGAATAAATGGCATGGAGATAAGTGACAGAGGGATTTTGGAATGTAGTGATGGGGAGAAGGAATTGAAAATACTGTAAAATAGGGAAATGCATAAATGGAAGGTACAGGTCCCTAAGGCCAGACTTGGCCATATAAAGAATGGGAACGAAGACAGAAGCCAGACGCAGCAAGGGAGGGAGGGAGTAGGATGAGGGCCAGGTGGAACTCTGGAGCAGGGTCCTCAGGGAGCAGACCTCTCCTGGGAAAGCCCCAGTTCAGGTAGAGGAAATGGGATGGGCAGGAGGCTGAGGAGTTTACTCAGATCTAAAGACAAAATCCACCCCGGGCCCAGGCCTCTTTTGGCCAGATGGTTCCGGAGGAGCCTCAGCATCTGTTCCTCTGTAAATTATCCAGTGCTCCCTCCTGCCTGTCTTCTCTGGTGACAGCCGGAACAATTGTCCAGGAATTCCATCTGCTCCCCTGTTCTTCTCCCCTCCACAGCTCATCAACATTTTAGAGTGGAGAGGTGTCCCATTTCCCTGGGCCGAGGGTTGGGAGCCCAGTTTGTCCCTTGGTGGAGCTGGCCTCAAGCACTCACTCCTCTAACAGCACAACAAATAAAACCTCAGCAAAGATCCCCAGGCCCTTGGAAGGAGGGGTCAGTCATCTTTATTTCTCATCCTGTCCACGTTTTTCAATCCCATTCAACTGTTTATTATTATTAATTTAATAAAATTATACTAAATGAATCAATTATATTGGTCCTTGCAGAGCTTTATCAAATAAGGGTTCCTTCCCGGTCATTGTACGTTTCCACATGGTTCTCTTTAAATTGTCCATACACTACTTTCAAAATGTGACATTCATTGTGATATAAGACCACAAACTCAGATTTCTTTGAGATGACTTTTACTTTTTTTTTTTTTTTTTTGCGGTACGCGGGCCTCTCACTGTTGTGGCCTCTCCCGTTGTGGAGCACAGGCTCCGGACGCGCAGGCTCAGCGGACATGGCTCACGGGCCCAGCCACTTGGCGGCATGTGGGCTCTTCGTGGACCGGGGCACAAACCCGTGTCCCCTGCATCGGCAGGTGGACTCTCAACCACTGCGCCACCAGGGAAGCCTGACTTTTACTCTTTGCTAAAGGAATCTGACTGAAAGAAGAAAGAGAAAAGAAAGATCATCTCTCTACTTTTCCCTAAATTGTTTTGGGATCCAAAGGAGGAGGGAGGGGCTTCCCTGGTGGCACAGTGGTTGAGAGTCCGCCTGCCAATGCAGGGGACGCGGGTTCGTGCCCTGGTCCGGGAAGATCCCACATGCCGCGGAGCGTCTGGGCCCGTGAGCCATGGCCGCTGAGCCTGCGCGTCCGGAGCCTGTGCTCCGCAACGGGAGAGGCCACAACAGTGAGAGGCCCGCGTACCGCTAAAAAAAAAAAAAAAAAAAAAAAAAAAAGGAGGAGGGAGGCCCATGAACTTTCAGGTAAACAAACTTAGGGTATATAAATCTGAAAAATGATTTAAGTTTATATTTTGTAAACAGGGAAAGTGTCAGTAAACATAAATATACCTTTGAAAAGGAAGGGAGTCACAGTCCTCCAGAGTTTTTAACTTTTAGGATATGTAAGATAAAGTTCTTTTTACTATGAGGAGGCTGGCTGACCTCATCACTCCTTTCTCTGTGGACGTACAAAGGCACACATGCGTGTGTACCTACACATTCATTAGGCCACAATTACAAACTTGTTCACTTTCACTGTAAAAGAACTATGAGGAAGGTGGTAAAGATTAAAGATCTCTTCTAGGCTTTCAGGGTTTTACGAAGTAGCTGCAATTTGTGGTAGAGTCAAGCTAACTACCTTTTGATGGCAGTTTTCATGACTGTGCCTTGGTGTCCACAGGGCTACAGGGGCTGTAGGGCCCACCTGAGTAAGCATGGGCAAGTATTTCCCAGGTCACAATCCACCCAGGTCCGAGACAGTTCTTTTTCCTGATTTCACTCATGTAGATCCAGTCTCCCCGTTGGAATGAATGTTTGTGTGGTGTCCACGCTTAGCAGAAGAGAGCCTTGGAATGGAAGTGGGTCTTGGGATACATTCACCCCTATGTTCATAGCAGCATTATTTACAATAGCCAAGACATGGAAACAACCTAAATATCCATCAACAGATGAATGGATACAGAAGCTATGGCAGGGCTTCTCTGGTGACGCAGTGGTTGGGAGTCCGCCTGCCGATGTAGGGGACATGGGTTCGTGCCCCGGTCTGGGAAGATCCCACATGCCGTGGAGCGGCTGGGCCCGTGAGCCATGGCTGCTGAGTCTGTGTGTCCGGAGCCTGTGCTCCGCAATGGGAGAGGCCACAACAGTGAGAGGCCCGCGTACCACACACAAAAAAAGAAGCTATGGTGTATATATAGATAGATAGATAGATAGATATAGATATAGATATATATTACTCAGCCATAAAAAGGAATGAAATAATGCCATTTGTAGCAACATGGATGGACCTAGAGATTATCATACTGAGTGAAGTAAGTTAGAAAGAGAAAGACAAATACCATATATCACTTATATATGGAATCTAAAATATGACACAAAGGAACATATCTACGAAAGAGAAACGTACAAACATAGAGAACAGACTTGTGTTTGCCAAGGGGTAGGGGGGTTAGGGGAGGGAAGGATTGAGAATTTGGGGTTAGCAGATGCAAACTATTATATATAGGATGGATAAACAACAAGGTCATATTGTATAGCACAGGGAACTATATTCAATATCCTGTGATTAACCATGATGGAAAAGAATATGAAGGAGAACATACATATATGTATAAACGAATCACTGTGCTGTGCAGCAGAAATTAACACAATCTTGTAAATCAACTCTACTTCAATAAAAATTTTAAAAAGGAAGAAGAAGTGGGTCTTAGAATAAGAGAGCAATTTGAGCTGCAGGTATTGGAGGAAACTGCTGGGAAAAGAGCTGAAGCCATCCTGGGTTCTGCCCCATAGTCCTTTAAACTGTTCATCATGTTAGCTTGAAGGGCCTTAAACCATATTCAGCCATTCTGGTTGCAACTGACATTATCTACTAATAGTTTGAAGCCGAAAGGCTACCTATCTTCTCATTTATGACCTGATTAGACAAGCTGAACCCTATTTACCTGGTTGTTTTGACAATGTTTTCAAAACCTCAAGAGGTGAAAACTCAGTCTGCTTCCCTAGATTTAAGTTGTACACATTTCCTAATTCTTCTGTCTATTAATAGAAGTCCATGACTGCCACACTGGTGGATAAGCTTTTATTATGTATAAATGTCTTTTTCCTAACTTGGGATGTTGAATTTGATGGGAGTCTAAGAAATGTAATTTTTTTAAATTTATTTATTTTTAGTTATTTATATTTTTGGCTGTGTTCGGTCTTCATTGCTGTGCACAGACTTTCTCTAGCTGCGGCAAGCAGGGGCTACTCTTCATTGCAGTGCGTGGGCTTCTCATTGCAGCGGCTTCTCTTGTTGCCGAGCACAGGCTCTAGGTGCACGGGCTTCAGTAGTTGTGGCACACAGTCTCAGTAGTTGTGGCTCACAGGCTCTAGAGCTCAGGCTCAGTAGTTGTGGCACATGGGCTTAGTTGCTCCTCGGCATGTGGGATCTTTCCGGACCAGGGCTCAAACCCGTGTCTCCTGCATTGGCAGGCGGATTCTTAACCACTGGGCCACCAGGGAAGTCCCTAAGAAATGTAATTTTAAAGACCATAAATAAATAAATAAATAGGGACTTCCCTGGTGGTCCAGTGGTTAAGACTCTGCACTACCAACGCAGGGGGCCCAGGTAAGAGCCCGCATGCTGCAACTAAGACCCAACACAGCCAAATAAATAAATATTTTTTAAAATAAATAAATCAAGACCTTGAATCGTTGCAGGATCTTGTATTCTTAAATGTTCTTATACCCACTTAACTCTTAAAAGATACTTAATAAAGGCAGGAACTCAAATAAATATTTCTACACTGATATATATGAAATAATGCTATGCACAGCAGCACCATTACAACAGCAAAAAGATGGAAGCAACTCAACTGTAAAGCACAAATGGACTAACAAAATGTTCTATATACACACAATATAATATTTTTCAGCCGTAAAAAGGAAATTCTGACACATGCTAAAGCATGGATGCACTTTGAAGACACCATGCTATGTACAATAAACCAGTCACAAATACTCCACGATTCCACTTATATGAGTTTCCTAGAGTAATCACATTCTTAGAGACAGAAAATAGAATGGTGGTTGCCAGGTGCTGGGAAATGGGGGATGGGGAGTTAGTATTTAATGGGTATAGAGTTCCAGTTTGGGAAGATGAAAAATTCTGGAGCTGGATAGTGGTGATCATTGTACAACAATGTGAATGTTGGCAATCAATGTTAATGCCACTGAATTGTACACTTAAAGTTGGCTACAATGGAAAATATTATATATATTTTACCACAACAAAAATATTTCCAGTAAAAGAAAAAACTTTAAAATATACATCCCATATATCTTTATATGATACTGAGTCTTGTCTTCTGCCTTCTGGTGGGCTCCCTGAGGGCAGGGCTTGTCTCCCCACTCAGACTTTGGGCAGGTGCCTCCCTTCTCAGACTTCAATTTTGAGTCCTGGGGAAGCTCAGAAAGTGCAGAAGCACCAGCTTACCTCCCTCTTCTGGACGGCACTGGGGCCCGTTTGGCAGGCCCAACTTCACTCTGACCCAGTAGCATCTGGGTAGTTCTGCCATCCCCTGTCTCTTTCCGAATCAAGAGGGCTTCCCTCCATCCCAGGTCTGTACCTGAAACTTGGCCTTGAATGTTTGTGCTGTCCCATAGACCAAGTAACTGTTCATACATGAAATGTTAGAAGAGGAGGCCCAGCTCCCAGAAACTTCAGGTAAACCTCCTGGGATGGCTCTTTTAGCGGCTGCTGGAGAGGCTGGAGCAGGACCTGCCTGGGCTGCCTCCTCCACCACCCCCTCCTGGGCACTGGTACTGCTATGCTTTTCGCTCATAGTTCTGGATATGGGTGAACTTCTTGCCCTTTCAGACCTGTGCACAGGAATCTGCAAACTCTCATGATTCCAAATGGATGTATCCCCTCTCTTGACATTTGGACACTAACTGCGTGACTGCACACTTAGCACATCCGTGGGCAAAGTGTCCTCCTCTGCCACTTCTCAACTAACCCAAGGCCCACAGTCAGCATCCACCCTCATCCAGCTTCCTCCCTTTCCCTGAGCAGGTATCTCCAGATACCCCAAGTGTGGCATCCAGGGCCTGAGACTTGGCACTCCTCAGGGAGCCCCTAAGGCACATAATAAGCCCTCTCCCCCCGCAACACCCACAGTCAAACAAAGCCAAAAAGAGGGGCACAATAGTTGGTTTAGATTTCAGGCCTTGAGCAGCTGCCTCCAACTCCTGCTATGAGAGAGAGGTCGGGGTGGAGGACAGGAAACAACCAGAGGGGGAGGGCATTCGTGTCAGGGCCCTGTGCTGGCAGAAAGGCCCAGCGAAGGGTGGGACGACATGGATACACCTGACTCCCTCCCTGCACCAATTCAGTGCCCACCTGCAGCCCCTACTTGTTGGACTGGCCAGAAATGGCTTGGAGGGGCAGTGGCAGGACAAAACAAGCAGGCAGATGATTGTCCCTTACCTGGTGAGGACAAAGGGCCAGGCCTGCGTGCCCCTGGATCTCCGTGAGGTCCAGGCCCCATAGGTGCATCTGGTCCCCTGTTTACTTGGAGTGTGTGGGTAGTGAATGGGTGTGTCTACCCTATTAGACTGTAAGCTGCTTGAGGTCAAGGCCCAGTACCTGTTTTCATTCGTATTAATTCTTGCACTCATTTGACTAATGCTTACTGAGCATCTGTGGTCCCTTCCCAGCTCCTGACCATATGTTAGGCTCTGATGGAGAGAAAGAGAAATATCTGTGGGTAGGTCAATGAATATGCAAATGAATGAGGAGCTCCTCTTGCTCCCTGTTCTCTGGTCTCTGCACCCATATTTGGTGTTGGTAATACACAAAACTTTTGGTTTGAAAGGAGATTAGGGAGAGAGGAGGGGAACCTGGGAACCCACCCCCAAGGTGATGGGTGGGGAGGCCAAGAAAGATGAATCCACATGGCTGGGGGCCCTGGAGGAAGGGTTGATTGGCAGGTACTCAGACAGGAAATGCTCAGGGAAGTGGGGAATCCAGAGGGTTGGGAATCTGGGGTATTCTAGAGCAGTAGTTACTGGTAGGATCTGGGATCAAAGCCAGAAATGAGTCTCAGATGTCTACTGGCACCCCTCCAAAAGAGGCCACTATTCAGGTAGGTTTAGGAGGATCCCAAAGTCATCAGGCTTCTAGCCCAACCTGTTCCCAGAGTCCTCCGAAGAGTAGCCACTAAGTTATATTGTGAAGCAGAAATTAAAGACAAGAATTGATTAACACCAGACAGCCCATACCAGTCACTTTTCCCAAGGATAAGAGCAGGGTCTCTGATGGACTTCCCTGGTGGTCCAGTGGTTAGGACTCCGTGCTTCCACTGCAGGGGGCGAGGGTGTGATCCCTGGTCAGGGAACTAAGATTCCACATGCCGCAAGGCGCGGCCAAAAAAAAAAAAAAAAAAAGAGCAGGGTGTCTGAAGCAGACTGCCTGGGTTGCTATCCTGCAGTTAACTAGCTGCAAAACACGGGCAAATGACTGAAGTGCTCTGTGTCTCAGTTTCCCCATCTGTAAAATGGGGTTAAAGATCGTACCTACCTCACAGAGTTGTAATGCTCAGATGAGTTCATGCACGTAAAGTGCTTAGAACAGCGCCTGGTACGTAGGGTGTTCCTCTCTTTTATCAGCGAAGACCTTGAGGCTCAGAGAAGTTAGTTATCTCCTGAAGGTCACTCAGCTGTGGATGATGGAGCCAGGATTTGAAGCAGCTTCTGGTACTCTTGCCTTGACCTCACATGGCCTGAAGAGTAATAGGAGCAATCTCAGGCTGCTGAGCCAGGGAGGGAGGTGACAAGGATGGTGATGCGGAGCGTTTAACCTCAAGACATGCTGCAGAACAGGTGCGTGGGAGGAAGGAGCAGTTCTGGAGCTGAGAGACCAGGTAAGAAATGCTTGTCTTGAGTCTGGTGTGGTGAGGAAGGTGGACAAGGACTGAGACAGTGAGACCGAATGGACCCATGGTCCCAGGAGAAAGAGGACTGGACAACGTTTGGTGAGCAGCCTGAGCAAGGGAATAGAGGAGAGAGAGGAGGTGAGGATGGCTTTAAGGTTTGAAGCCTCAGTTACCCGGAGAATAGAAAGTTCTCTGCCAGAAATAGGTTTGTTTCAGGGGATTCTTGGAAATCCAAGCAGTGAGACAAGCCCTCTTTCCTGGGTGACTGTTAAATAGGCGAGGGGTGTGTGTGTTAGAAAATTTTGCAGAGACTGAAGCCTGGACTCAGTGGTGTCCTTTATGTCAATGTGCTTCCACCCCTAGTAGTGGATTCTCAAAGATACTGGAACGGGGGACTTCCATGGTGGCACAGTGGTTAAGACTCCACGCTCCCAATGCAGGGGCCTGGGTTCAATCCCTGGTCAGGGAACTAGATCCCACATGCATGTCACAACTAAAGAGCTGGTGAGCCGCAACTAAGAAGCCCACGAGCCGCAACTAAGGAGCCCGCCTGCCACAACTAAGGAACCTGCCTGCCGCAACTAAGACCCAGTGCAACCAAATAAATAAATATTAAAAAAAAAGATAGTGGAACAGAAACAGATGCTGAGATACAAGCCCCAGCACAGCCCAGAACAGCCCAGTTCAACTTCCCATCATTGCTCTCATCACTAACCCCTTCTCCTACTCCAGGGCAGAAAACTGACTTTACCAGGGACCACCCCCTCCCCAAAGCCTCAGCAATCACTCATCCCAGCCTCCACTCTCCCACCTCCTATACACATATCTTCGCTTGTACACACACTATCTCATCCTGCCCTCACAGCAACCCCGTTAGAGAGGAAGCCTGGTACTATTCTCCCCATTTTACAAACGGGGAAACTGAGGCCCAAAAAGGTTATGAGACTTTCTCAAAGTCTCAGAGACTTTCTCAGACTTTCTCAGACACAGCCAATGTCAATCAGTGGCCAGATTCCAAATCCTGTTCATTTTACTTCACTACACCACACCTCCACTTCAAGACATCTCAAGCAGATTAGGGCCAGAGGCGCACATCTCCTTTCCCCAGCAGATCCACAGACATTCCTTGGTGTTGGAGGGCGTTAGTTTTCTCTCTGGGAATAATGGTGTGGTGGGATAATGACTGGGTATTAAGGAGGCAGCAAAAAATGGACAATGAGGGATGTGGCATCATTATGGATAAGCACCAACCATTAGGGCTGGAACCATCCTTAGAGACCACTGAGTTAATGCCCACTGTTTACAAGGGAAACTTAGGGCCAGAAAGTAGGGACTTGCCCACTGAATGCTTCTGACATTTTGTTACTCCCTTTGTTCCGGGTATCTATCACCGAATATAACAAATCACTTCAAAACTTAGTGGCTTAAGACAACAATCATTGTATTATCTCTCAGATTCCTGTGGGTGATTCAGGAAGGGCTCAGCTGGGCGGTTCTGACTTTGTCTCTCATGCAACTGTCAGTGGCTGGAGCTGAAACAGCAGGAGCTGGAGCAGCTGGGCTCTCCGGGCCTCTCTGTTTCACCATGTGTCTCAGGTCCTCTCCATGTGGCCTCTCCACTGGGGCTGGTTTGGGTTCCTCACAGCATGGTGACCTCAGGGCAATCAGACTGATTACACAGCAACTCAGGTCTCCAAAGGCAAGTGTCCCAAGAGAATCAGGTGAAACCTGAATCATATTTTGTGATCTAACCTCAGAAGTCACATAGCATCACTTCCACCATAGTTACAAGCCTGTCTAAAGGCAAGGGGAGGGAACATAGACCCTATCTCTCAATGGGAGGAATGTCAAAGTCACATAAGAAGAGCATGTGGGGTGGGAGATCTTGTGGCAGCCGTTTTTGGAGACCACAATCTGCTATACCCTTGCACAATTCCCTAGATAGATAGCTTGGCACAGGGCAAAGGCCAACCTGGGTCAAAGCCCTGGCTTCATCACTCACTAGCTCTGTAACCTTGGGGGAGTCATCTAACCCCTTGTATCTCCTCCTTCCTCATCCACAAAACCAGAATAATAGTAACACCTGTCAAAAAGAAAGTAGTAATGCCTGTCTTGCAGGGTTGGGTTAAGGATTAAATGGAAGGGCCTGGCCCATAGAAAATTCATCTTTTTTTCTTCTTCCAAGTTATGAGAAAGCAGTGAACACACCATCAACCTAAATCTTGCACCCTGACCATGAAACAAACCCAAGTCTCAATAAAGACAGAAAAACAAATTCAGTGCTACACAGTACAAGATGTGATATGATAAATCAAGAGCTGGGTTATAGTAGTAAAGAAAAATAAAGTCCTTCCCCTCATGGAGTTTATAATCTAGTAGAGGGAGCCAGTCTATATATCAATATGCTAATACATATACATGTCAGGTGGAAAAAAGTGTTCTGGGGAAAAATAAAGTAGGGTAATGGAAATATGCCAGGGGTGGGAATGGGGTTATTATATAGGATAACCAGGGAGGGCCTCTTTACTAAAATGAAATTTGAACAGAAGACTGAATGAAATGGGGGGAGTGAACTGTGAAAATATCTGAGTAAGAGCATTTCAGGAAGAGGGAACAGCTAGTGCAAAGTTCCTGAGGCAGGGAACATGCTTGATGTGTTCGAGGATCAACACAGAGGCCAATTTAGCTGGAGCACAGCAAGACAGGGTGAGTGTAGGGAACAAGGTCAGATGGGATCCACTGGAAAGTTTTGGTCAGAGATGTGACTTAATTATGACCTCTATTTTTTTTTTTTTTACACAATTTTTTTTTATTAGTTTCTGCTTTATAACAAAGTGAATCAGTCATACACATACATCTTCTCCCACATCCCTTCCCTCATGCATCTCCCTCCCTCCCACCCTCCCCATCCCACCCCTCCAGGCGGTCACAAAGCACCGAGCTGATCTCCCTGTGCCATGCGGCCGCTTCCCACCATCTATCTACCCCACGTTTGGTAGTGTATATATGTCCATGCCTCTCTTTCGCTTTGTATGACCTCTATTTTTTAAATAAACTTTTTATTTTGAATAATTTTCCTTTTTAAAAAAATATTTATTCATTTATTTAGGTTCTGCCAGGTCTTAGTTGTGGCACACCGGATCTTCGTTGAGGCATGTGGGCTCTTTTAGTTGTGACAATGCATGTGGGATCTAGTTCCCCGACCAGGGATCGAACCTGGGACTCCTGCATTGGGAGTGCCAAGTCTTACCCACTGGACCACCAGGGAAGTCCCTGAATAATTTTCAACTTACAGGAAGTTTGTAAAGATAGTAAAGAGATTTCCCATATACCATTCACCCAGTTTGCCCCAGTGTTAACATTATACATTACCGTGGTACATTTGTCAAAACTATGAAGCCAGTATTGGTACCTTGTGTAAACTAAACTCCAGACTTTACGCAGACTTCACCAGTTTTTCCACTAATGATTTTGTTTTCTGTTTCAGGATTCAATTTAGAATATCACATGGCATTTAGCTGGCTTCCACTTTATCAGGATCACCCCAGCTGCTACATGATAATAGAAGATCCATTAGGAAGCTGTTGCAGTAGTCCAGGAAGGAGATAGTGGGGCTTGGACCCAAGTGTTAGAGGTCAGATTGTGGAAAGCGGACAAATTCTCAGTTGGAGGCAGAGTCAACAGGATTTACAGGACATGGGATGTGAGAGAAAGAGGAGAGTTAAGTATGATGCCAAGGATTTTAGCCTAAAACACTTGGCCATTCACTGATATGGGTGAGACTGACATAGGAAGACTATTTGGGGCTGGAAATCAGGAGTTTGCATTTGAACATGCTAGGTCTCAGTTGCTTATTGCACAGTGATTAAGTGGAAACGTCAAGCAGGCAGTTGGATACACGAGGCTGGATTTCAAGGATACATCGTAGCTGGAAATATAAACTTGGGAGTCATTAGCTTAGAGGTAGTATTTAAAGTCATTAGGCTGAATGAGATCACGAAGGGAGTGGGTGAAGGTAGAAAAGAGAAGAGGGGGATTTCCCTGGTGGCGCAGTGGTTAAGAGTCTGTGCTCCTAATGCAGGGGGCCCGGGTTTGATCCCTGGTCAGGGAACTAGATCCCACATGCATGCTGCAACTAAGAGTTCACACGCCACAAATAAGGAGCCGGCAAGCTGCAACTAAGGAGCCCGCAAGCATCAACTAAGGAGTCTGCCTGCCACAACTAAGACCCAGTGCAACCAAATAAGTAAATAAATGAAAAGAGAAGAAGTCTGAGGAGTGAGCCCTAGGGCTGTGGAAGAAATTGGAAGGATGAGGAGGAAGCAAAGGAGACTGAGGAGGAGCGGCCATTGTGGTAGGTAGAGAAGCTCCTGAGATTGAGCCTAGAAGCCCAGGGAACCACTGTGTCCAGTGCAGCCACTGCAGATGGCTACAGAGCCACCAAGATGAAGACTGAGAAGCAACTGTTGGATTTGGCAATGGTGAGGGCACTGGTGACCTTGACAAGAGTAAATCTCGTAGAGTGGTGGGGCAAGAGTTGGTTCAACAGAAAATGAGAGGAGACGAGGCAAAGACAGCAGGTATAGACAAATGTTTCTGAAGAGTTTTCAGTAAAGAGAAGCAGAAAAATGTAGCTGGAAGAGAATATGGGATCGAGGGAGGTTATTTTAAGATGGGAGACAGGATGATGAAAATGATCTCATAGAGAGCACACTGATGATGCAGAGGGGATGTGGAGAACTGCTGGGGCCCCATAGTAACACAGGTGAGAAGGGATGGGAACTAGTGCCCAGGAGGAGGGAGGGCTTCACCTGTGTAAGAACACTGGCATCGCATCAATGGTAACAGATGCGAGTATATGGAGACAGATGTAGGTAGGCGGAGGAAGCACGTGGAAATTCTCTTCAGACTGCTTCTATTTTCTTCATGAAGTTGGAAACAAGACCACCAGCAGAGGGAGGAGGAACAGGAGGGGCTGGAGGTTTGGAGGAGAGAGGAAAAAGTAAAAATAGCCGTCGAGGAGGCTGAGAGAGTGCACAGAACTGGGGAAAGGCAGGAGCATGGATGGTCAACACAAAGGGTGTTTGAGGGTATGAATTTAAGGGAGACTAGTCAGTCTAGATATGTGTTATTTCCAGCCACGTTCAGCTGCTTGGGTGCAGGCTGGAGAAGTCACTGCGGTGGGGTTTTCCGAGATGAATATGATGGGAGAGAAGGGCCAGGGAGTTGGTGTATGCAAGGAGCTGATTATAATGATAGATCATTGAATCAAAGCTGGGTAAGGAGCGAAGGGTGGATGTGATGGGGGTAGGTGTTACTGAAAAGGGGGTAGGATCAATGGATGAGAGACAGGGCTGACTTATCCCTGGAGGCATAGTGCCAAAGGCCCACAATAGTTTTAGGGGCTCACAAAATATTTTAATTTTAATTTAGTTTAAAATCAGAAGAAAAAAGTGAATATAATAAAAATGAATATATAATAATGGATCCATCCTGGATTATATTCATCCTGATACCAAGGCAATCATAAAATATAACTTCTAATATTCTCTCATAGAGGAAGGGGCCCATGAAGGCGAAGTGTCTAGGGTCCACAAAAGTCATAATGTGACCCTTATGAGTGATCCCAGTGGATCCAAGTTCAATATTTGTTGAATTCATTTATAATGGCAAAAAAGTAAACATACCTAAGTATCCAGAATTGTTTGAGTCCAGGTACGACGGGCTGAAAAGATAGGAGTTGGTAATAGGAAAGTGTGATACTTAAAACTGAGATTATGGACTGTGTGAAGCAATTGGTAGTAACAAGGTTTGGGTGGGAACATCCTTCTCATTGGTGGAGAAGAAACCAAGGCGATGGGAAGCTGGTTTTATTGGTTATCTACTGCCATATTAACAACATCCCAAAACATAGTGGCTTAAAACACTCACCATTTATCTGTTTACTGACGATTTATCTGCTCATCCACCACTTATATGGTAATATGGCTGCGCTCTGCTGAGCAGTTCTTCTCTTGGTCTTGCCAGGGCTCTCTCAGGAGGCTGCAGTCAGCTGGACACTTGACTGGGGCTGGGTAATAGGACCTCATATGTGGTGGATGGTGCTCAGGGCATCTCAGTTCTCCTTCCTGTGGCTTCTCATCTTCCAGCAGGCCAGACTGGACTGCTTTACATGATGTTGGAAGTTTTCTAAGAGGGCAAAGGGGAAGCTGCAAGAGCTCTTGAAGCCCAGACTCTGGGGACTCACACAGTGTCATTTCTGCCACATTCTGCTAGTCAAAACAAGTCCTAGGACCAGCCCAGATGCAAGAGGTTGAGAAACAGACTCCACCTCTTGTTGCGAGGAGCAGCAAAATCACTGCAAAGTGTCATGTGGGACAAGAGGAACTGGAGTGGCCATCTTTGCAAACAAACTATCGCACATGTTGGAAAAATTGTCTATGTGGTACCAAATCAAGCATCACCAAGAATTTGACAGAAGTGAGAGTGAAGAGAGTGACAAGCCAGGTGCTAAAATTTTCAAAGCATGAGGGAGTAGTAAGTGATACAGTCTGATGCTATCAACTTCTAAAGCTTCAAGTATCTTTATTGTTTCATCGGTGGATGCGAGTGAATTTCATTAATGAAAAGGAACTCTTCATTTTTCACAACTTTGACTCAGTCACTCATCAATTCAGACTCTATCTTAAGGAAGGAAACTAAAACATGGGGAAAAAATCTATATGCATGAAAATTTGTAGCACTTTTATTTATCTGGGAGCTGTAGCCCCAGTGCCTGCCCCAGTGCCTAGGATGATGTCTGGCATGGAGTAGTAACACATAGGTGCTTAGTAAATATTTGTTGAATGAATTTATAATGGCAAAAAGTAAATACAACCTAAGTATTCAATAATGAGAGCTAGGTTAAATTTGGGTGTATCTATTTCATAGACTATCATGCAGCCATAACAAAAATTATGATTTTAAGGACTATCAATATATGATGAGGAGTGAAAAAAAAAGCAGGATATAACATTACAGGTTCTGTGTAAAAACAGCTGGATAGGAAAAGGAGTCAAACAACAGCAGTGGTTTTATGAAGCAAATAGAATCATGAGTGATTTTTAACTTTTAACTTTTTTTTTTTTTTTTTTTTTTGGCCGCACCACGAGGCTTGTGGGATCTTAGTTCCCCAACCAGGGATTGAACCCGGGCCACGGCAGTGAAAGTGCCGAGTCCTAACCACTGGACCACCAGGGAATTCCCCAAATTTTTAGTTTATTCTAAAAGTTCTTTAATGTTACTGAATTTCTTTTATAGTAAGAAAAAGTTGAACACATTCATTTTGGAAAGATGAGAAATGTTGAAAAGCATCAATAAGAAAAAATAACCTATAACTCCATCATCCAGGAAAAAAAAAATCACTGCTAACATTGAGACACATTCTGTTTTGTTTCTTGCTTTTTTTTCCCTTCACCTGACGTATTCTTAGCTTTTAAAAAAATATATCTTTAGACTTCCAAGAGGTGACTTTTAATAGTCACATAGGCTTGATATACCATAATCTATTTGACTTACAATAATTTTGGACATGATAGGTTCTTTGCAATTTTTCAGTGAAAAAAAATTAAAATAAATGGTCAGAGCCGTGGCATTACTCAATTCAAATTTAGAAAGCTCTTGAGGAAAGAGGTGATCAGAGTTCCAGGGAAGGTGGGCTAGGATAATAGGGTGGGTGTGGCTGTTCTGTCCAATGGAGAATGCAAGAAAAATTAGTCCAGCGGCTCCGACTTGTGGGGGGGTGTCTGTGGGAAGCTGCACGGGCTAGAACTCCTCCTTCCCATATTTTGAACTTAAAGATCGTGAAATCTTTTTTTTTTTTTTTTTTTTACATTTTTGGCCGCGTTGGGCCTTCGTCGCTGCGTGCGAGCTTTCTCTAGTTGTGGCGAGCGGGGACTACTCTTCGTTGCAGTGCGTGGGCGTCTCATTGCTGTGGCTTCTCTTGTGGAACATGGGCTCTAGGCGCGCGGGCTTCAGTAGTTGTGGCACGCGGGCTCAGTAGTTGTGGCACACGGGCTCAGTAGTTGTGGCACACGGGCTTAGTTGCTCCGCGGCATGTGGGATCTTCCCGGACCAGGGCTTGAACCCGTGTCCCCCCGCACCGCCAGGCGGATTCTCAACCACTGAACCACCAGGGAAGTCCAAAGTTGGTGAAATCTTGATTTGAAGGACTAGAGATGGACAGTGGTGGTCCTGATCTCTGCCCTCTTGCCTTGCGCAAACAAGAAACGGTTTCCTGCCCTTGCCTCTGCCTCGAACAGATATCTCTGAGCCATTAGCCTAGAGGGATAGAGCTCCCTCACTCCCCCTACATAACTCTCTCAGCCTGAGCTCTGGGTTTGGGCAGTCGACGATTAGCCTGAGGTCAAGAATGGATGTTTTCCGGGGTACACAGGTGGGAACTTGGGGGGCACATTTACAAAGTCAGGGGCGTTCCCAGTTCAGGGAAGCTTCCCAGTAGTGGTCACGAAAGTAGTGGGGTAGGAAAGACAGACGTGATGGAAGGAGGGATGGAGGGGGTGGGTGAGTGGGCCAGGCTAATACTTAGGCACGGATCGATCCTGGAAGGTTGTGGTTGCAATGAGGGGGGAAAGAAGCGGACGGGGCGGAGGAGGAGGGGAGCAGACAGATTAAACAGGTGATGTAGGATTTACAAATGGAGGAGGCGTGGGCTGGTGACAGGAGGAGGGCCAGGAGCGGCAAGTATGCCCTGAACGTGCATGGGATATATATGAGAAGCGTGATGGGAAGCGGGCTGGTGAGAGCAGAGGTGGGGCGTGGGGTGAGCAGTGCGGGTCACGAAAGCGGAGATGTGAGATGGAGAATAACGGCTGCGCACATTTGGCCGACCCTTTACAGTCTGCTCCCATTTAGACTCCCATAATTTCCTCCTCCCATCAGGGAGAGCGAGGTGCGGAGAGGTCGGGCGGCTGCGGAGGGTGGGGTCCCAGGAGAGCGCGAGGCCCAGAGGAAGGGTGAGCCCCGGGGCGGGGGTACGCGGTGCATCGCCGGGGGTGGGCGCCGGGCGCGGGCGGGTGTGGGGCGGGCCGGCTGAGGCACGGGAGGGGAGGGGGGAGGCGGGCTCCGCCGGCACACGCCGCCCCTGGCAGGCGGCCTGAGCGCGTGCGAAGAGCCGCCGCCGCCGCCGCTCGGGGTCGCCTTGAGCCCCGGATTCCCCAGCTCGCATGGCAGCCGCCTGGGCGCCCGGCCCGGAGACCCGCTAGGGGCGGCCCAGCGCCCCGGCCCAGCCCCTCAGCTGAGTCCGTCGGATCCGGCCTCGCTCTGCGCCCCGGGGCGCGCCGCCTCCCAGCCCGAGGTGAGGACAGCGAGGGCAGGGGCGCGCTGGGCTGGGGGCGCTCTGGGGTGCCCAGGCCCCGCGCCGCGGCCGAGCCGAGTGCCGCGGAGGTAGGAAGGGGATGCGGGAGCAAGTCCTGCGGGGAGTCGGAGGTGGGGGGCAGAGACTGCTCGCTGCCGGGAACCAGCCACCGCGTCGCCCCCGTGCTCGAGGACGCCCCTCGGCGCTGTTCCCTGTCCCCCTCCTTCCGACTGCATTCCCCGGTCCTTCCAGTGTCCTGACCTCGCTCTGCGCTGCCCATCCTTCACCTCCTTCCTACAGAGCCCGCTCCCGGTTCCTGTCTCCAATCCCCTCGTCTGCTCAGACCTTCCCAGCCCCCGCCCTCCGCTGACCCCGCCGCTTTCTTCTGTCTGGACGCCCCTCTCCCCTCTCGGCTCGTTATCACTCGGAACCGGAATCTGTGCCGCTATCTCCACGTCCGGCCGCCTCCCAGCCTGTGCCGTCCCACAGGTGTCCGCACGTCCGGCGGTCCGTCTGTCCCTCCCGGGGCCGGCGCTGACCATGCCCAGCGGCTGCCGCTGCCTACATCTCGTGTGCCTGTTGTGCATCCTGGGGGCACCCGTAAAGCCTGCCCGAGGTGAGCGCTCCCCTGGGCTCAGGTCGCGGCCCTGTCCGGCTGTCCCTCGCTTGCACGTTGACCTCTGCTGGCCAGAGATGGCACTGCAGGCGCTCCGACCCGCGGGGTTGGCGACACCCAGGACATCCTTTTGGAATGGGATGAGTCTCTGTTCTGCCCGGTCCCAGAGCTGAGTCCACCCAATTACTGGGACCCTGCATCCTCTCCCTAGCCCCGCATCGCAGGCAGCTGAGCGCTGACCCCGGGCTCACCCCTCTCACATCAATCTCTTGCAGCCGATGACTGCAGCTCCCACTGTGACCTGGCCCATGGCTGCTGTGCACCTGATGGCTCCTGCAGGTACCTCTCTGAGAACGTGCTCCCAAACGCTGTGCTCTACATTTCCCGGGCCTCCACACACACAACCAGCTCAAGCCCCAGAGCAGAATGACTCTACTGCTCTCTCCCCATCCCCTCGTGCACATGGCACACAGGGCAGAAAGCCAGCCCCTCACCCTGTGCTTACCCCTCCCCAGTTCCCCTTTGCCTTGCCACTCCTTTGCTTCTTCTAGCTTATGGCTCCCCACTTCACTCTCCCAACCAGGTATTCTGCAACATTCCTCTTCAAGATACCAGGAGAAAGACCCAAAGCTTGAGGGAGTGTGGAGAGTGGGAGCCATAAGGAAAAGGGGAGATAAAGGAAAGACATAAAGAGAATTGGTTTAGCCTGGAAAAGAAAGGCTGTTGCAAGGGTTGCTGGGGAGAAGCACTTATGAGAGTCTTTTCTGATGAATTTGAGTAATTGACTCAGTGGGGTGGGGTTGAGCAAATTCTGCAGCAGGAGGAAAAGTGTGTCTGGTCATAAGGAAATGAGCTGACAGGGCAAGGTCCTGGAGGGGCTGAGGGTGCTTGGGACTCTCCAAAGTAGAGCAGGCCTTTGCCCTGGAATCAGGGTAGAAAGATAGTCCTGATGACCTTTCAAGGTCACTCTTTTTTAAAAAAATGTTTCTAAGCACCTCAGACATGCCAGGAGTGGTGCTGGGGGCACTTACAGACATCATCGTAATTTCCTCCTCAACACATCCCTGCCAGGTGTACCCCCAGTTTACAGATGAAAAAACTGAGGCTCAGAAAGGTTAGACAAAGTGCAGAACCAGGACTTGAATGCTGGTGTCTGATGGTCTGATACCATATATGTGTCCCGTGACCCTGCACAGCCCTATATCAACCTGGGATAGGCCTACTTTCCCCTGGGGGCTGTCATATTTGTCTGTTTCCTAGACGCTCTGATCTTGCCTCCTCCATTTCTTCACATCCTTCTACCCAGAGCCCTGACCCTGTGCTTCTCCCCATCAGGTGTGACCCAGGCTGGGAGGGGCTGCACTGTGAGCACTGTGTGAGGATGCCTGGCTGCCAGCATGGTACCTGCCACCAGCCCTGGCAGTGCATCTGTCACAGTGGCTGGGCAGGCAAGTTCTGTGACAAAGGTAGGGGAGTAGAGAGGGTAGCTGTTGTCTGGGGACCTCGAGTGTCTTGGGAGAACATCCATCCTTATTTATTGAGCGCCTATTGTGTCTGGCTCAAACCCGAAAATATATGGTAGCTTATAATTTTAGACTTTGTACCTATCTGTTGTCTGAACTGATCCTAAACACAACCCTATGTGGTAGGCAAGACACCTGCGGAAAACTGTACTCATATTACAGATGAGGAAACTGAGATCTACAGACAAGATACAACTTGCCCAAAGGCACTTTGAGACAGACAAACAGGGCCAGGGCTGAGTGCCTCCCGACTCCAAATTCAGTGTTGTTGTTTTCCCCCACTACACTGTACCAGCATGGGCTGGGATTGTAGTATGAGCCACACCCACAGAACTTTGGGTGGGGCCTGGGCAGGTCTGGGTGCCAGACATGAGGGGCTAACCCCAAGCCCTCCTGGTGTCCTCTCCAGATGAGCACATCTGTACCACACAGTCCCCCTGCCGGAACGGAGGCCAGTGCGTATATGACGGGGGCGGCAAGTACCACTGTGTATGCCCACCGGGCTTCCACGGGCGTGACTGTGAGCGCAAGGCCGGACCCTGTGAGCAGGCAGGGTGAGTGCTGGTCCCAGATTAGATGAGGATCTGGTGATGGAGGAGAGAGGACTGTTGAGAAGATGGTGGGGCAGTGTTAGGGCTGACGGTCTGAAGTCCCACACGGGGGTACTCGAAGATAAAACCCAGTCTGTCAGAGTATCTGTAGGGTTTCTCAACTTTTTGAGAAAAAAGTGAACCATTTCTCCAACAACAAAAATCTACAGGGGTTGGAGGTGTAACACATCAATGTGTGACCCCCCTGGGTGGGGAGGCTGAGGGCCTAGGACTCCCCTCATCCTCCCAGGAAGGGTGGCACGCAGCCCCTAAAGTTGTTCCACGCAGCAGCCTTATGCCTCGTGGTGAATGGGGAAATGGCCTACAGGTCTGGACTCTTCCTCATTTCCACGTCAAGCCTGAGAGCCTGCGTGGATAACTGTACACTTGCCTTGAGCCTTGCTTTGGGGCCAGGCCCTCTGCTACTTGCTTGACCCTGGATTATCTTATCTAATCCTTACCATTTGGGAAGCCGGGTACTGCTCTTATCCCATTTTTATTTTTTTTTAAACTTATTTATTTTAAAATTTCTTCTAACACTTTTGTTTATTTATTTGTTGGCCGTGCTGTGCAGCTTGTGGGATCTTAGCTCCTCAACCAGGGATCGAACGCAGGCCCTTGGCAGTGAAAGCACAGAGTCCTAACCACTGGATCGCCAGGGAATTCCTCTAATCCTATTTTTAAAATGAGGCATTTGAGGCTCACAGAAAAGTGGCTCAAGGTGACATAGCTAGAAGTGGGGTGGTAGTGGTGGCAGTGATCAGGATGTCGACCTGGGCTACCCTGCAGATGGCAGTCGGTAAAATGCCCTCTCCCATTCCACTCAGCTCCCCGTGCCGGAATGGCGGGCAGTGCCAGGACGACCAGGGCTTTGCCGTCAACTTCACATGCCGCTGCTTGGCGGGCTTTGTGGGTGCCCGCTGCGAGGTGAACGTGGACGACTGTCTGATGCGGCCTTGTGCTAACGGCGCCACCTGCCTGGACGGCATCAACCGCTTCTCCTGCCTCTGCCCTGAGGGCTTTGCTGGGCGCTTCTGCACCATCAACCTGGATGACTGTGCCAGCCACCCATGCCAGAGAGGGGCCCGCTGTCGGGACCGGGTCCACGACTTTGACTGTCTCTGCCCAAGTGGCTATGGTGGCAAGACTTGTGAGCTAGTCTTACCCATCCCAGATCCCGCCACCATAGCGGACATCCCCCCAGGGCCCACCTTGGCTGCAGTGGTACCTGCCACGGGGCCTGTTCCCCACAGCGGGGGCGCCGGTCTGCTGCGTATCTCCGTGAAGGAGGTGGTGCGGAGGCAAGAGGCCAGGCTGGGCGAGTCTAGCCTGGTGGCCGTGGTGCTGTTTGGGGCTGTCACTGCCGCTCTGGTCCTGTCCACGGTGTTGCTGACCCTGAGGGCCTGGCGCCGGGGTGTCTGCCCCCCTGGACCCTGTTGCTACCCTGCCCCACGCTATGCCCCGGCGCGCCAGGACCAGGAGTGTCAGGTTAGCATGCTGTCGGCAGGGCTCCCCCTGCCGCCTGACTTGCCCCCTGAGCCTGGGAAGACCACAGCACTGTGATGGAGATGGGGGCTTTCCTGCCCCCTCCTTCATCTCCTCTGCCGCTCAGACTGGATTGGCCCTTTCTCGCCACCCCTCAGCTGGGATACACAACACTGAGGGACCTCAGCCTCATGCCAGAAATATTATTTTTTTAATACACAGAGTGTAAGATGGAATTTTATCAAATAAAACTATGGAAGTGCATGTGGGCTCCTTTGCCAGAAAAAAATCCGCCTGGAGTCCCAGATGCAAGAGGGCCAGAGCAGAGGCCTGCTTCTGGGGAAGCCGCGGGACTCTGCCCCCGAGGAGGAGTGGTTTGTAAAGAGGAACCCAGGGTACCCTTTTCCCCTCTGCGGAGGTGAGAGAGAGGTAGAGCCACAGAGGGGTGTAAACAAGCGGTAGGCCCCCCTGTGCCAGGCAGCAGTGGGTAGGACAGAGGGAGGCCCTGTGGGGCGGGGACTCGGGGCCCTCAGGGAGAGGAGCGGGCTCCCTGCTGGCTGCTCCGCAGCAGCTGCTGGAACAGCGAGTGGGGCTGGCTGCGCAGGACGGCGGGGGAGTCCAGCTCCGCCACCCTCCCGGCTTGCAGCACCAGCACCCGGTCCGAGTTCAGGATCGTGTTGAGCCTGCGTGGGAGAGGGTGGTCAGCGTGGGGGTGGAGGACAACGCCCTAGAGAAAGTTGACCTGCTTTCCCTCCTCCTCTCCTCTGGACAGCATCAGCCTGCCCCACAGGCTTCAGCCCCTGGCTCTGTGCTAGGGGAGGGGCTGCAGGCTCCCTCAGACAATGCGCTACAAAGGGCCTGGGTCGGTGCCTGGAGAACACGGAGCTGAGATTCATGAGGGTTGGAATCTCTAGAGCCCTGACCCCTGGGGTTTCTGAAAGGAAGGGAGGCTATGGGTCCATGACACCTTAGCCCCTGATTAGATTCTCACTCTGGATGCCTACACACCTGTGGGCGATGGTCAGCACTGTCTTGTTGGCAAAGCGTTTACAGATAGTCTGCTGGAGCAGCTGGTCTGTCTTCTGGTCCACGCTTGCTGTGGCCTCGTCGATACACAAGATCTGGACCATGTGGAGAGGATGAGGGGGGAGGAGGGAGAAGAGGGTCAGCCGTGGCTGCTACATAAGCCCCAGCCCCCGCCTCCTGGTCTGGCTCAGGCCAGCCCACAGCTCCCCACCTCCAGCTCTAAAAGAAAAACTAACTAGGTCCCTTGAGACCTCTCCCCAGTCCACTTCCTCACCCCTCACCCCTCACATGTCCGCTGCCTTCTTCCTGGCCCTCGAATGTCCCTTCCTCTTATCTTACCTTGGCATCTGTGAGGAGAGCCCTGGCCAGACACAGCAGCTGCCTCTGCCCCAGAGATAAGCTCCGGCCCCCCTCGCCCAGCTCACCATCCAGACCACCTGCAAAGCGCAGCATCTTCACCCCTGGGTTCTGAGCCTCCCTCAACCCCCTCCCTGCTCACTCCTGCCACCATGCAGGATAGGACCTAGAACTCACCCATAGATACGATCACCTCACTCAGGTGGCACTGCTCCAGGGCCTGCCACAGGGCCCTGTCCTCATACAGACCCCGGGGGTCCAGGTTTTCCCGAACAGTTCCACTGAACAAAAAGGGCTCCTGGGGGATGATAGCCAGCTGGGATCTGGGGGATGAGGACGGGACAGGACATGGGGGTCTTGGCTGGAGATGTGGCCACTTCTGCTCCCAGCACAGGTTTTAGCTATAGGTCCAGCCCTCCAGAAAAGCTTGGGGATAAGACCTGAACATAACCCCCATCCTGTTCCCTGCTTGGTCAGCCATGTACCTAGAACTGTGCCAGTGCTCTGAGGAATACTAAAGGAACCAAAGGCCTAGACTCTGCCCTTAAGGAGCTTACATCTCACTGAGGGGCAAAACAGAACAAGCATGAGCTAAACCGTATGGTACTGACTCCAATCAAGGGACAGCAGTGGATGGCAAAGAATGACCAGAGGGGACCAAGGAATGACTGGGTAGGGGATGCTTCAAGGTTGGAAGCGGGCCTGAAATTGGGTCCTGAGGAGCCTTATGGTCAACCTATGGCCACCACAGGTTAGAAGAGAAGGCAGGAAGGCCAGGGCCAGGGCCAGGGCCTGGGATCAGTAATGGACTTTAGGACAGAGCATCCCTACCTTTTTCCACATCATGGAACTCAGAAAAAATGATACTAGGGCAACGTGGTTGGGAGGGGTGTTTAGCTCCAGATGAGACCCCTTGTGGCCAGAGGAAACTGGCCCAGGTCTCCAGCTGTCCCAAGCACCGCCTGCCAAGCCCGAGGTCACAGCACCTGGGAGGCTCTGACTCAGGACGCAGTGACTGGTGGTCTAGAGCGGAAGGTGTATGCTGGGAAGTACAAGGTGAACCTGGGAAGGTGAAAACCTTAGGACCACAGCTATGAACCCCAGCCTGAGCACTGGCAGCTCACTATCCTTGCCTGCTTGTCCCATCCTCCGTCTCACCTCCTGATCAACCCTGTCTGCCCTGAGTTTATATAAAGCCTTCCTAACTGGGCCTTCCTCTAAGTGCCAGTAGTCTGGTCCCCTCTCCTCCCTCCCCCAGACCTGAGTTCGGCCAGCTCCAGCTGGCTGGTGTCCACGCCGTCCAGCAGCACTCGCCCAGAACTGGGCTCTAGCAACCGAAAGAGCACCAACAACAGGGAAGACTTGCCAGAGCCCGTGCGGCCCACGATGCCCAGCTTCTCTCCAGGCTGCACGTAGAAGGTCACCCCATCCAGGGCATTGGGCAGCCCTGGCCGGTACACCAACACCACATCCTGGAACTCCACGCTCCCCTGGCTCAGCCAGCCAATGCCCAGCTGGTGGGGTCCGTGGGTGGGAGAGGGAGGGAGATGGGTGAGATGGGGAGGAATGAGGGGAGTGGAAGGGAGAGGAATGAGGGATGGATGCCATGAGAGGAGAGGTGGGGGAAATGAGGAGTGATGGGGGGATGGACACAAAAATCAGGGAGATCACAGGGGACGGTACAGGAGCTGAGAAAAATGGTGAGGGGCACAAGGAAAGGAACTGGGGGAGAGACTGGGGCCGTTAGGAGGATCCTTCAGGGTTCTAGCACCCAGGCTGGGATGAAGGTGCAGGCTACCTGCGGCCGCTGGCCCTGGGGCTCCTGGGGCAGGTCACAGGAGTATTCCTCCAGCCGCTCGACGCTCACCAGCATGGCTTCTGTCTGTGTGAAGCTGCTCACCAAGCCGGAGAGCAGGCCCGTCAGGGACAGGGCGTAGGACAGTGACAGGCCCACGAGTCCTGGGGGAAGGGAACACAATTGCCAGGGGAGGCTTGGATGCTGGGATGTGTGTGGGGATGGCTGGGCAGAACGGGCGAACCCTGAGCTGTAGACCGTGGGCATTTAGAGGAAGCTGGCACTGAAGGAGGAAAATGCAGGAGCCAGACCAGGCCCACAGGAGGCTGGCTGCAGCAGAGTGGAAAGGCTACGAGGGAGGACGGGTGGAAGGCAGGTGGGCTATAGGGCCGGTTGCTAAGTGCTGAGGACGGGTGAGCACGGAGGGGCAGAGATCAGAAGACTTGACTAGTCCCAGATCCACGACCACCAGGGTGAGTGACTCCTTGAGACTCAGTTTCCTCAACTCTAAAATGCAGGTGATGAGAATTACAACATATCCTCACAGGGAACCCCGGATGGGAGGTGAAAATGCTTGGGGCTGTGGGGGGGGGCAGTGCAGGGAGAGGTCTGGGGCAGGTGCTGGGAATAACACACTTCTGAGGTGAGAGTGAAGGGTCCCGGGGCGGCACCTGGGTTGGCGAGGCCTTGCTGGTGCTGTACCAGGGCGATGCCTGCGATGGCGCTGACCACTGCGGCCCCCATGAACTGTAGCCGAATGTCCAGCCACTGCATCGTGGCGCTGGCAGCAAACTGGCACCTCTGGTTTAGCTCCAGGAGTCTCTGGTTCTCCTCCTCAAACCTGGGGGAAGCCACGCTACAGCTGCACAGACCCGCCCAGACGCCCTGCCCGTAGAATGCCTCCTCCTCAGAGCTGACCTGCACGCCCACAGGCCGCACCTCAGTGGTACAGAGGAGCCAATGTGCGCTCTCGTAGGCGTCTGCTCAGTGTCACTCTCCCCCTTTTCTGTTTCTCTCCTCTTCCCCCTATGTCCTCACCCACCCTTCCCTTCTCAGGAGACTGAGACCCGCCCCCCTTCTTCTCAGGGGTCCCTCTTCCCCCCTCCCCCCAGCACCTCACCCCCCTCGCACTGATTGGAGGAGGCGGACCTCACACACCTGTAGGTGGTCCCGGTGGCCCGGAGCACAGGGAGGCCGGCCAAGGTGTCGGCCAGGTGGGTGTAGAGAGGAGACAGGGTGAGGCTGCCCAGGCGCCGCAGCTCCCTCGAGGAGGCCCTGTAGTGGCGCTGCACGCGATAGTGGATGAGGCTCAAAGGCGGCAACAGCAGCAGCAGCCAGGGCAGGCCAGAGCCCAGCACAGCCAGGAGGCCCAGCAGGGCTGCCGCGTTGGCCAGGAGGATGTTGAGGATGAAGGGCAGGCTGTCATCCGCACAGGCCACGTCGGAGGAAAAGCGGTTGAGGACCCGGCCCGTGGGGGTGGAGTCGAAGAAAGTCACCGGCGCCTGGGAGGAGGGGTGTGGGTGGGCCAGGGCAGGGGCCAGCGGAGAAGCCATGGAGGGAGCCCCCGGGGGAGGTGGGCTGGGGGGAAAGGGCGAAGGTAGAGAATAGGAAAGGAGTAAAGTGTCCCCAGAGTCTGTGGGCACTGAGGGGGGGCTGGAGGAGCTTAGAGGAAGAATACCCCAGGTGGGAAAGAGAGAGTCTCTCCCATCCCTCTGGCTAGCAGGGGCCCTGTGAGGCCAGGCGGGCCACCCCTCTACTTCTGTGCTAGACGTGCCTACCCCCCTTTCAAGGGCAGGCAGCTAATCTCTTTCCAGAAGATGGAGTCTTCAGGCCATGAGTGAGATTTAGTTAGATGTTAGGAGGAACATCCTGATTGCCCGTGGCGGGACAGAGTGGTGAGGGCGGTGGTCAAAGTCCACACTGTCCCACAGTCAAGCACTCAGGCTCCGGAGTCAGACTGCTTCTTGGATTCCAGCCCTGCCACTTACCAGATGTGAGACCCCAGGTAAGGGGGCTTCATCTCCTCAAGGCCCCTGTCCCTCATCTCAAAAAGGGGGATAGTAATGAAACTGCACCTCCCGGGGCTGACAGCAGAATTAAAGCCAAAAAGACAGCAGTCAGGAGCTTAGTAGGGTCTGCCTGCCACAGAGCAGGTGCTTGGTAACTCCTAGCTATTTAGACTACTCACTATTGGGAGGTACGGTCTCAAAGACGCTTTCCCTTTCTCTGCCTTCCCTGTCCCCCAACTCTCTGCCTTTACTTGGGGATCAGTCCTATCTTAAGGCAGGGCACTAGGTCAGACTTGCTGAAGCATTTCCTGAAGCCAGCTTATGAGAAATTAGTTCCTTCACAGCCTGAAGATGTGGGCAGACAGTGGGTAGCTGCTCCCGGAGAGGGAAGGGAAAGACCCACATGTCCTGGGTTCACGGCCACAGAACTAGCCTTGCCCAGGTTCCACACACTCTCAGAGCCTGTTTTCTCATCTGTAAAATGAGGATAATAGTACCCACCTCAAAGGGTTATAATGAGGCCCTAATAAGATAACAGACAAAAAAAGAGCTTCATATAATAACATCGTTAATAATAATCGTAATTGGGCCCTGTATATGCCAGACACTATCCTAAGCACTTTCGATGTACTGATTAATCCTCATAATGACCTATGGGGCAAGCAACAGACTATATATACACACAGCAACAGGGATGGACCTTAGAAAAGCTCTAAATAAAAACTGTGAGAAAAGGAATGTCATTTATGAAACTATGTGCACACAAAACACAGGCATTTTGCAAAAAGCCAAAAAGATACATATTAAACACATCTAGGATAGCTGCTTATCAAGGAAAGGAGAGGAAATGAAAACAGGGTTTGCAGATAAATAGGAATGGATCAATACATAAAATTAAAAAGGGATCTCACATGAACTAAGTGGTGATTAACTCAGTCCTCTGCGCCTGAAGTAAAAAACGGAAGTAAATCTGAGGAAGATTCTCTACTCCCCACTTTATAGATGAGAAAGCTATAGGCCTAAGTAATTGGTTTTGAACCCAGGCAGCTGCTCTGCTCTTGGCCTCTCCAGGTCTCAAGTGCTGCACCCATCTGTGAGGGGCTGTTTTCTCCTGAGGACCAGGATGGGGGACGGGCCCCTGATGGAGCCCAGGTACCGGGAAGGGCCCCCCATGCCACCCCCACCCTCCCATCCCCTCACCATGAGGACTCGACTCAGCAGGCGGCGGTGCAGGGTGGCGGCTGCTCGGAGGGTGCCCGCTGCAAAGAGCACTGCCCGGAGAAGGGTGCAGAGGGAGTTGACGCCAGCAATGGTCGCATACACGGTGAGGTAAAAACGGATGTCTGAGGAGCCATTGGGGGCAGCTTTGGGCAGTGGGAACACTGAGGTGCTGGGTGGTGGGGAGGGGGCTGTGGGTAACCAAAAGTGGGGCCACTCAGGGGTCCCTTCCCCACGCCCCTCCCCAACGCCACTGCTCCCCACCCTCCAGGAGACACAGGGCCTGGAACACCAGCCCCCCAACTCACTCCCTGCCTGGCAACCACTCTGAGAGCCCCAGGCCTGCTCCTGGCCCCAGCCACTCACTAGAGGCTTCCGGGGAAGAAGAGCAACTGGGCAGACAGTTGCCCTGCGGAGCCCAGGCTGGTGGGAGCTGGCGCCTCCTGGGAGCTATTCTTGGCTGCCTTCAGCTGAGCGATCCAGTGGGAGAGCCACCAGTCAGCCGAGTTCCTGGTTGCTGGGTGGGGATGGGAAGGAGAAAGCTGCCAGACAGCTCATCTTCTTCTTTCTATTCAGACACCCCCTTCCTCTGCTCTCGACTCTGGTTTCTACCCTCCTCCCCAGCCGTCCCCACCTTATGTCCTCCCCAGTGTGCACTTCTTTCCTGGGCCCATCACCCTTCAGCTCTGGGGAGAGCGAGATCTTGAATCTGCAGAACGAGAGTCAGCCTTGGGGTCAGGTCAGAAGATGGCTACGGAGCATCCCTGCTCCCCTCTCGCTCCCGGTCCCTGGGACCCTCAGAATTGGGGACATGTCTCTTGGCCCAGCTGTCGTCCACACATGGTGAGTGTCTGGGCTTTGTAATGATTAGTACAAGGTGATGGATGTGATGGGGACCTAGGTGACAGGGCTGTGGGTGGGATGAAGGCCTGCAGGGTTTACTCCTACCTTGCATGAGGAGCAGAGAGAAGAGGATGGCAAGGGCCAGGCCCCAGCCCACGGCCCTCCAGTATGCACGGTACACGTGGAAGGCCACGGCGCCCTCCTTCTTGCTTTCTTCCTGCAGCAGGCGGCCAGACGTGCTCTCCTCCACCTCCAGCCCCTCCTTTGTTTTCTCTGGGTTCCGTACTGATTGGGCTGTGACTGAGAATCAGAGAGGTGGGTGGTGGGGGTGGTGGAATTAAGCTTACAGGAGATGACAGTTGAAAACCTTAGTGTTTTCAGGGGCAGGCAAGCTTCCTAGAAACATCTCCCTACAAGTGTGGTGGCGAAAAGCAGGCTCTTTCCTCTCACCCCGGGCCGTACCTGGGTCAGACTCTTGTCCATCCTCAGCCCAGGCTTTGGGGGCAGCTTGTACCAATGGCAGGATCTCAGAAGGGGGCCCTGGAAGGCAGCAGGGGAGATTAGGAGGGGGCTCTTCTGGGTATATTCTATGCCTTTCTAAACATGTGAGCCAATCCACCTCCCATGCTCTTTGGACCCCCTCCCTGACCTACCCATGCCCTGGACCCGCAGACCCTGAGCAGGATCATCAAGTCCATCCCTCTGTGTCTGGAGTCCGATCAGCACAGACAGAAAATGTTCACCCCTGGGAGGAGAGTCACGGCCACCTGTGGGAAGCCTGTCCAAAGGCACCTCTCACTACCGCTGGGCTTTCTCCTCATGCTTCCTGGAACTCCTAACCTGCTGGTGGAGCCTCATTCTGTTTCTCTCCAGTGAACATGCCAATGGTCATGTCCCTCTGGATAATAATCCATCAGAGTTTCTGTTTATTTGTTTTTAAATAAAATGATTATTCTAAACCTGACTGCTTTCCTTTCTCCGAGGACATCAAACTGTTCTCTGAGATCCTGGGCCTCTAAGTTCTCAAAGCTCCCAGTCACAAAGCCTGTGTCACAAAGCTACAGGCTCCTTTCCCTCCTGCTCTCTGTTCCTCACACCAGTTTTGTGAAGGCAGAAGAGGGTCTCCCACTAGACAGAAGTATGACGGGGCCCAGATAACACACAGAGGGGGTGGCAGAATCTGCACTTGACAATCCATCTGTCGCACCCGAGCAGATGGCTCCCTCACTCAGCCAGGCTCCCACCCTGGTGGCCCACATTACCAGCCTGGATGAGGCGTCCAGCCTCCATCAGCAGCACCACGTCAGCCCTCTCCAGGTACTCAGTGCGGTGGGTGCACAGCAGCCGTGTGGTGTGGCTCAGCACTCCCAGGATGCACCTGTGCAGCAGGTGGTTGGCCACGTCTGCATCCACAGCAGCCAGAGGGTCATCGAGGAGATAGAGCTCCTTCTCCTAGGGAGAGGTGGGGGCACCATGGATACCAAGTCCTCTGGCCAGAACCCAGACCTCTCCTAGGACGTGATCTTGAGGCCGTCCGGGAATACGGTTGAGAGGAACTCTGGGGCTACCCCTACAGCAGTAAAGAAGGTGGTGAGACCAGAGGGTGGACTTCCCTCCAGTTAGGCAAGGCCAGTGCCCCAGGGCCAGTGTTCAGCTTTGCTGGGTCCCAGTGCCTCAAGCCACATAATGCTTTTTAAAGGGCCTTTAATTCTGCCTTCAATCTAAAAAAGGGGGATGGGATGGCCAAGGGACCAACACCTTAGGAGCATGCAGGGGGGAGGGAAGAAACTGGATGCTGATGAAAATATCCCCACGCTGCCCCCTCCCCAGGCGAGCTCCCGAGGCTCCAGGCTCCCCCATCTTCAACTTACCTGATAGACGGCACGAGCAAGGGCAATCCGGGCCCGCTGTCCTCCGCTGAGGGTCACACCCTTCTCCCCCACCTCTGTCTGGTCCCCAGCAGGCAGGATCTGACAGGACAGGCCCCGCAGTGTTGGTCAGCGAGCCCCCCAGTACTTTCCACCCCATTTCCTACCCCTCTGCAGGGAAGAGATGGCGGGGGTCAGAGAGCCAGGGAGCTTGAGGAGACTGGACTTGAATTTGAGGTATGTGGGCCAGAGGGGACAAACCACAACTCCAACAAAAAAGAGCATTTGTTGAACACGTTTTTCTTTTCTTTAGGAATTTTTAACAAGCTTTCCTATTTTTGTTTTTTGTTTTTCTGGCTGCACCACGCAGCATGCAGAATCTTAGTTCCCCGCCCTGGGATCGAACTCATGGCTCCTGCAGTGGAAGCGTGGAGTCTTAAAAACTGGACCGCCAAGGAAGTCCCCTGTTGAACACTTTCTATGTGCTAAGCACATTACAGGCATCATCTCATCTGACCCCCACAGCAACCTTATGAAGTTGACGTTATTTCATTTTCACAGATGAGACCAAAGCTCAAAGTACCCTGCCCAAGGTCATTCCATAGCTAGTAAAGGGCAGGACACGAATGTAGATCCTTAACCACTCCGTCACACTCACTACCCTGCCTTTTTAACAGGCAAGGATGAAGATGGCCAAATTCAAAGTGAAACTTTCCTAGGTTTTTAGAGAAGGAAGGTATCCTGAGCCTTGGAAGAGGTACCCTGTGGCCTTGGGAGAGGTCTCCTTAGCTAAGGGGTCCCCATACCAGAGGAAGCACCTGTGGTCAACCAGATGGTGGCTCCCCTGAGGGAAAAGCTTTGTGATTCATTTCTTTTCTTAGTACCCAGAACAGTTCCCTGTATCCAGGAGACATTTGGGAAATGCCTGATGTAGAAACAAATGATAAGTGGACATAAGATGCTCCATGGTTGGAGTCAAAGGTCCTCCTTTCCAGGGAAGTTCCACATCTACCTGGACAGGGTAGTGCTGATGACAGTCCTGCAGGGGATATGGGGGTTGGGTGGGAAAGTCACGGGAGAAAGCTGGACTCTCATCCCCCTTAAACTTAGTATTCTGGATGTGGGGGGTCTGATGGGCTTGCCAGACTTCTCTAGAATAGCCTTGACTCTTCCAGTGGGAGGTGGGAGAAGGCCTCTTGAATCAGAACCATTAGCCAGATCTACAGAGCTAAGCCTCATAGGAAACCCTCCCCTAGTCCCAGAGGCTGCAGGGTTCCCATGGCTGCTGTGTGGAACACCCAGTCTCCACCCTCCCCGCAGGCCCTGTGCAGAAGCTGGACACTCTGGGAGGATCAAAGCCTGATGGCCAGTCCTGGGTAAATGATGCCTGAGAACAAGCAACCCCTTCCCAGAGAAGCAAGTCTCTGACCTGCGGTGTTAGGGACGCGGGGAAGCGGGCGGCCAGGCACTCACGCTGAGGTCATCGTTGAGGGCACAGGCTTCCAGCACTTCCTTGTACAGCTGGGCATTAAACGTCTTCCCAAAGAGGATGTTGTCTCGGATGGTAGCAAACTGGATCCAGGGTTCCTGGGTGGCCAGGCCAAAGCCTTTGGACAGCCTCCACACTGCCACCCGCCCACGCAGCCTGCAGAGAGCCAGGCCAGCAGCATGGGAGGCTGGCTCCCCGCTGGTCCCCTTCCTGCCCAGCCCCTGCCTCTCGGAAGCCTCTCCAGATTGCTGTCTCTTACACAGGGTCCCGCTCCATGTCACATGGCTCTCTAGACTGGCAGCCACTGAGGTCAAGGGATCCTAATGAGGCTGGAGGCTCACTCTGGACTGGGAAGGGAAGAAATTGCTCTTTGGCTGCAGCCAAGCAGCTGTCATATGTCGATGTGCTCAGAAGAGAGTGTGGCCACCACCCTGCACTCATTCATTCTCACCGTGAAATAAAAAGGCCCTCCCTCACACCTCTCTGCTCCTCTCTGGATCCCTCCCGTGCACAAGCACACTTTCTGAAAGAGTAGCTGATGCCGGCTGTTTCCATTTATTTCTTCACTCACTATCACAGCACTTCTCACACTCTGTGGTGATGGTTTTGAGAACCCACTTTCACTTCCTTTCCCTTTACAGACTGAAAACTCTCCCAAGAGAGGGACCATGTCTTGCTCATCCTGGCATCCTGCGGCCTCTAAAAAGGTGTCCACCATGTAGCAGGGGCCAGGACAGTGCTGACAAAGGGCAGAGCTGAGGACACGGGGTGCTGGAAGTTGCTTACCTGTGCAGCTCTCCCGCGATGGCAGCCAGCAGTGAGCTCTTCCCGCAGCCCACCTTCCCCACGATGCCCACCAGCATACCCTGCAAGGAAGCCACACAAGTAAGTGTCAGGTCTCCCTCCTGAGGCCCTGGGATAGCAATCATCCCATGGAGGCTTCTCTCTAGGCCCCAGTTAGCCTGGAGGGAAAGAATTCTCCACCCCACAGGCTGAGCTGAGCCTCGGTGACATGCTGTGTGGCCCCAGGGGAGTAGGGTGTTTTATTCTCTGCTCAGAGAAGCGTCAGTTTCACTGTGTGAAGGGCCTTTGGAGAGCAGCAGTGTGCCAGAGAGCATGGGAGGAAAACTGCCCGAGAACTTCCAAGGAAAGCTCTGAGGCAGGCGACCCAGGATGGGGTGAGGGGAAGGAAGGACTCCAGGCTTTGGGGCCTGGATGCTGGGCTAGCTAACTCCACCTGCAGCTAGATTTCTTTTTTTTTTTCTTTTTTTAAATAAATTTATCTATTTATTTTTGGCTGTGTTGGGTCTTCGTCGCTGTGCTTGCGCTTTCTCTAGTTGCGGTAAGAGGGGGCTACTCTTCATTGCGGTGCGCGGGCTTCTCATTGCGGTGGCTTCTCTTGTTGCGGAGCATGGGCTCTAGGCGTGCGGGCTTCGGTAGTTGTGGCTCGCAGGCTCAGTAGCTGTGGCTCGCAGGCTGTAGAGAGCAGGCTCAGTAGTTGTGGCGCACGGGCTTAGTTGCTCCACCAAATGTGGGATCTTCCTGGACCAGGGCTCGAACCTGTGTCCCCTGCAGTGGCAGGCAGATTCTTAGCCACTGCGCCACCTGGGAAGTCCCTGCAGCTAGATTTCTAATAGCTCAGGGCAAAAACAATGTTTTGCACAGGTACCCATTTCTGTGATTTGCAGTTTAAAATTCTCTGTGCTCCCTTCCTTGCTTAGTTGTAACATACATTCATGGAGCTATCTCTTTGTACACAACGGAAAAAAATTCCTTCCATAGAAACAGGTGGGGCTCCTAGCAGCTCTGTCTGTGATGTCCCACACTGCCAGCCAGGGTTAGCCTATCTTCAAGTGGACACCAGACCAACCTGAGACCCTTCCCTGGGAAGCCTCCCTCTTTCTGGCTGTGGCCTGTAAGTGAAAGGGCTCTCTGCAGGCCTGTCTTCTGCTCAGTGGAGAGCAGGTCCACAGAGAGAGAAGAATGAGGCAGATACAGAAAGAGAAGCAGACGGAAGGAGCTGCTCGGCGAGTCGAGGCCTGGCTCTGGGCTGCTGCTGAGATCTGCCCACATGCTTGCCTGTGGATTCTGCAATTCATCTCTATATCCTTCTTACAAATTCTTGTTGGCTTAAGCTAGCTCCAGTGGGTTTCTATGACTTATATCCAAAAAAGCCCCAAATGACACATTAGTAAAATTCCTTTCAAAAATTCCAGCCTTGTCTTGCCTGAACTAAGAGGAAAAACAAAACATTCAGCCCAAGCCAGAAACATGAGCCAAATGCGGTAGAGGCAGTTCAGGCTCCACTGGAGAACGCTGGGTTGAGCTGTGGGGCAAAGGGTTGGACATGGGTCAGGGGAGAGTGAAAACTCAGGACTCTGGTGAAGAGGAGTTGCCGTCCTGCCAGGAATGTTCTTTCAAGTGCTTCTTTGATGATGTATGCCAGGGTGTGAGTCACAGGGTGTGATTCCTTTTCACCAGGCTAAATAGAGGATTATCTACACCATTTTCAAAATCCTTCTGAGAAGGGGCTGCTGGGCCTCTCCCGGAGGCCCCTAGCCTGGGGAAGATGCTGGATAAGTTCTGGAGTCTGTTCTGAACTCGACAGCCCCTGAGGGACACGGAGAGAAAAATGCAGTTGTTGGACTGGACTGGGTAGATGTGAATGGTCTGGTGACCAGGGAGAGATGTGACTGCTCTGAAGTGGCTGTGTGTTAGAAAACTGACATTCAGAGATAAGGTATCATCTCCTCTCCAATGAGAACCTGCTCACCAAAACCTCTCTGGTCCTTCCCTCAGTAATTAGAGCCACTGGGCCATCTTGCTATGATTGGCTCTGTCCTTGTTTATCGGTCACTGAGCTTGCATGTCCCTCGTTAGTCTGGGGATTCTACTAGGGTGTCTGACCAACCAACCTTCTTCACTTCCAGGTGACTGATGAAGGTCTCCTGGCTGGCTCCAACTGGGTCCCAGGAGAAGAGGGCTTCATGTAGCTCCAAGGCTGTAGATGGCTCTGTCGGAGGATCTGAACAAGGAAGAAGCCACTGAGCTTGGGTTTCTAATCCACAATCTACCTGCCCAGGGATAATTCAGCCTCAGTCTTGGTCTGAGGATTCTCCCCCAGGAAATGGCCACCTGCCCCGCCTAAATTCTGCTGCCTCTGGCTCCCCTTGGCAGCATCTGTGTACAGCAACCAAGGGGCTACAGTTCCCTCCTCCCCTGTGCCAGGTTCTGCCCTCCAGCTTCCCATTACCTGGGCTGTAGCAGGCCTGGGGGTTGTGGTTGGGAAGGTCGAGGAAACGCTGGATCCGGTCCAGGGACACTTTGGCCTCCAGAAGGCCATTGATCACCCAAGGGAAGTTGTTGAGGGGAAGAATAAGCATGTGCACCAGTGCCAGGGCCGTGAACACCTAAGTGGGGTCGAAGGCGGGGGGAAGGGTTGGAGCATCACCTGAAGCTCGGGAATTATCTGAAGGCCTGCTCTATGGGTGGCCCTGCAGACAGGTCTGTGGAGGGGAAAACAGGGCAGCAGCAAAACTGAGGAGTTAGCTGGACAATCTTGGGTTAGAGGTGGCAGAGGTGGCCAGTCCAAGAATCCCAGAAATTCCAGATACTCCTCCAGGGATCCAGGGTGCTCCCTGATAAGCACACACACCTAGCTCACTCTGAGACCTTCTCAGAATTTCCAAGTAGCAACATCACCTGGCTATACCCAGCACTGGATCCACCTTGCACTGGATCGTGAACTTTTCCTCCAAGGCCATCAGAATGAGGATAAGGGGACCTAACCACAAGTAGGAGAGGAAGAGGAGAGGAAAGAAAGGAATTCCTTCGCAGAGGGAAGGGTTACATATCCGAGGCCCCAGATGAAAGGTCCCTTCAGAGAATTTCGCCTTGGTTGGGAAAGGATAAGGCAGCCAGGGACCCTCCATCCCTCCTTCCCAGCCAGCACTGAGTGCCCCAGTCCACTCCTCACTCCACACTCCACTGCAGTCTCCGTGCTGCTGCTTCTCTCCCATGCATTCCTACAGCCGTCCCCTCCCCTCCTGGTCCTCACCTTGGTGGCAGTGAGCTGGTGCCCCATGAGGACGTAGGTGATGAAGATGACGATGGAGATGACGACTGGCAGGGCAGCCCACAGGTACACACAGGCTGCATCCAGGTACTTGATGACCCTGAGTCGCCCCAGCTCTCGAGCTCGACAGGCCTCTACACGGGCCCCCAGCGCCTGCTCCCACCCGAAGAACTTGATGACACGAATGCCACTCAGCAGCTCTGTCATGAGCTAGGGGTGGGGACAAGAGAGCAGTACAAAGTGGAGACACTGCTCACGCGTGTTCTCCACTGCTCAGTCTCCCCCAGGCTCCTGGCACAAGATGTCAAGTATTCTGAGCCCCCATATGCTCCAGCTGGGGGCAGGTTGGAGCTGGAATCCTCCCACCTTCCTAGATGAAGCGGTGGAAAGTAAAGGGGGGGTCGGGTGGTATGGGAACTATTCCTATGGGAGTATACAGGTGTAGGAGGGCACACCACAGCCCAGGGTCAGGCAGACGACAGGGCCAGGCAAGACGGGCAAGGGCCAGAGGAACTCCTTGAATCCTAACATTCAAACATCCCCAGCCTGCAAGCCAGGGAGGCACTGGGAGCCTTCCCAGGTGGCCCTGGAGACTAGTCAATAGCTGTCATGGGTAGGGGAAAAGGCTTCATGCCATAACCAGCTTTCAGAGACACCCCCCTCCCCATTAGCACTCGGAGCTATTCCAGTAAGAGGTTGACAACTACGCTATATGGACCCCTAAGCCCACCATCCCCTCTCTAAAGGTACTACAATCACTGCAGAACCCAGAACTGACTCAGCCAGACCCTCACACCTAGAGTTGGCCCAGGCAGGAGAGAGACCTACTCATTTCCCCACAGCCCACCCCTAAGAGGTAGCTGGGGTTCTCCTAGGCCTCTTCACATGCGGTTGTGGGGTGCTCTGTGCCTGAGATGAGGAGGTGGGAGATTGGGTCCTGGCTCTAACACTAAAATCCCATTTGGCCGCAGACAGGTTACTTCCTACCTCCTAGGGTTGCTCTTAGGGCTGCATGAGCTAATACTATAATATTACTAACAGGCTACACTTACTTAGTGCTTACTTTGTGACTGGCACTTGCCAAGCAGTATCTCATACGATCCTCCAACTATGTTATGAGGCAAGCTATTATTATCCTCGTTTTACAGATGAGGAAATGGAGTCCCAGAGAGGTTAAGTGACTTGTCTGAAGTGATTAAACTAGTAAGTGGTAGAGTTGGGATGTGAACCCATGTCTGTCTTTCTCCAGTCTGAGCTTTTAACTTCTAGATCACACTCACTCTCTCAGGCACAGTGCATGGGAGGACCTGGGGACCAGGATGCTGGGACCTGGGGACTCTGGATGACTGAGGGACCCCAAGCGGCCCCTCACCTTAACCCGCGCATCCTTGTGCTGTAGCACCTCCTGGTTGCTGGCCATGATTCGGGTGGCAATCACTTTGTTGACGGGAACCAGCAGCAATGCCAGGATCAGACCACCCACGAAGGCCACGTCCACCTGCTGGTGCAGCAGGTAGAGGGTAATGGCCAGCTGCAGGGGCAGGCCCCAGGCCTCATGGAAGCTCCCAGCAAAGTTGAGCAGCCGCTCAGAGTCGGTGCCTAGTAAGTTCAGGATCTCCCCAGTGGGAGGGCGTCTGGGTCCCAGCTGCAAAGCCTTTCGGTACAGGAGGTTCAGCACAGCCCCCCGTGCCTGAAGTGTCACCTTCCGCACCTCATACCCATACTGATTCTGCAGCACGGCGCCCAGAACGGCCCCACCGGCCAGCCCCAGGGCATAGAGCAGGCCATTGCTTAGTGGCTCCTGCCCCTCCTCCAGGAAGCCCACCAGTAGGGACAGTAGCAAGGGTCCTGAGAATCCCAGCATGGTCCCCACCAGCTTCAGCAGTCCAAGTGCCAGGTAGCGCTGCCCCAAGGCCCCATACAGGGCCCTCCACAATCGGGCCCCCTCCTGCCATTGTGCCTGGAAGACACGGGCTAGGTAGGTTGGGTGCAACCTGTCGGGGAGGTGGCAAGTGTCCTGGGGCTGCCGGAGCTCTCCACGGGCCCCACGGGCCAGCAATGGTGCCAGCCAGGCATAGGAAAAGCGTGACAGCCAGCTCTCCCCATCTTCAGCTACCTCGGGTTCCTGTCCCTCGGAGAGGAGGGGCTCCTGGGCCCAGGGTTCCTGTGGCCGCCCAGGGACTGCCCAGCCCAGTCCATAGGCCAAAAGTGCAGCCAGCTGCAGGATGAGAAGGCATAGGCGGGAGAGGGGCCCTGGGAGAAGTGGAGGCAGAAGTGTGCCTCGCTGGCAGTGCCATAGCAGGGTCAGCACTAGGGCTGGGGCTGGCAGGAAGGCAGTCAGAGTCAAGGCCAAGGGCCCCCGGGAGCGGCCATGAGGGGAATGAGCCAACACCCACAGGGCCAGGCTGTGGCTGATCCAGGCCACAGCTGCCACGCCCCCGGCCAGCACCTCTAGTCCTATGGGCCCTGGGCCTGCCCCTGGTGGCAAAACGACTGGAAAGAGGTCTAGCAGTGGAAAAATGGAGAGCAGGAAGGAGGCTGCAAGTCGGACCCGCCAGCCAGGACTGCAGCGCGGGATGTAACCTGGATTCCTGGGGACAAGGGGGAAAAGAGAAAAGGAGGCATATCGCAGCTGACTCAGGGCCCAGACATACTTCCAGTAACTCACTTACCTAGAGGGAATCAACTCCCTTTCCTGCCTGTATACCTTATTTCCATCCCATTTTACTCTGGAACTCAGGGTCTTTTCTCCCAGGAAATCTTCCTGGATTAATCTAACCCATTTTTCTAATCTACCCATACTATTTCTTGTCATTCTTTTGCCACAGAAATAAAAAATTCTGAGTTAAGGTTGTACGGAACATGAAGACCCTAATTACAAAAAAAACAAAACAAACAAAAACCCCAAAACCTAAATTTTCCTACAGATAACAACTAAGAGATGAGTTTTCATTTTTACAAAAGTATCTACATAAAATAACCCTTAAATTCATCCGAAGCACTATTAGATGGATAAAAATTTGACTTACATACAGCTTCTATACACTAACACTATAGCCTAAATTTTCTGAAGCCTCAGAATATTCTACTCTCCGTTTCTCCAATGGTTGTAGAAGATGGTGTGGATCATTTTTGTGACTCCATTAGCTGAAGAAAAACCTATTTTCATTTTTGTATCATCTTGGCTTGCAAAAAAAGTTTTTAATAAACAAAAGGGTTATCTGCCTGCATTAAAAATCAAGTACAGGGGGGCTTCCCTGGTGGCACAGTGGTTAAGAATCCACCTGCCAATGCAGGGGACACGGGTTCGAGCCCTGCTCTGGGAAGATCCCACATGCCGCCGAGCAACTAAGCCCGTGTGCCACAACTACTGAGCCTGCGCTCTAGAGCCCGCGAGCCACAACTACTGAGCCCACATGCCACACCTACTGAAGCCCACGCGCCTAGAGCCCATGCTCTGCAACAAGAGAAGCCACCGCAATGAGAAGCCTGCGCACCACAACGAAGAGTAGCCCCTACTCACCGCAACTAGATAAAGCCCGCATGCAGCAACAAAAGACCCAACTCAGCCAAAAAAAAATAAATAGATAAATAAATAAAATTTAAAAAAAAAATCAGGGCCTCCCTGGTGGCGCAGTGGTTGAGAGTCCGCCTGCCGATGCAGGGGATACGGGTTCGTGCCCCGGTCTGGGAGGATCCCATATGCCGCGGAGCGGCTGGGCCCGTGAGCCATGGCCGCTGGGCCTGCGCGTCCGGAGCCTGTGCTCCGCAACGGGGGAGGCCACAGCAGTGAGAGGCCCGCATACCGCAAAAAAAAAAAAAAAAAATCAAGTACAGGGGACTTCCCTGGTAGCACAGTGGTTAAGAATCTGCCTGCCGGGCTTCCCTGGTGGCGCAGTGGTTGGGGGTCCGCCTGCCGATGCAGGGGACACGGGTTCGTGCCCCGGTCTGGGAGGATCCCACATGCCGCGGAGCGGCTGGGCCCGTGAGCCATGGCCGCTGAGCCGACGCGTCCGGAGCCTGTGCTCCGCAACAGGAGAGGCCACAATAGTGAGAGGCCCTAGTACCGCAAAAAAAAAAAAAAGAATCTGCCTGCCAATGCAGGGGACATGGGTGCGAGCCCTAGTCCCGGAAGATCTCACATGCCACAGAGCAACTAAGCCCGTGCACCACAACTACTGAGCCTGTGTTCTAGAGCCCGCAAGCCACAACTACTGAGCCTACATGCCACAACTACCGAAGCCCGCGCGCCTAGAGCCTGTGCTCCGTGACAAGAGAAGCCACTGCAATGAGAAGCCCGTGCACCACAATGAAGAGTAGCCCCCACTCGCCGCGATTAGAGAAAGCCCGCGGGCAGCAATGAAGACCCAATGCAGCCAATAATTAATTAATTAATTTTTTAAAAAATCAAGTGCAGGAAAACACACCTGCAACAGTACATATCAGAACACCTTGAAGGTTCATATAAGAAGAGGTTCATATAAAAACATATAAATCTATATTCCCTGTGTTGTTGGCAGGGCTGGGTTACTCAAAATTTTAATTGTAGGTTAAAATGTTTTGGGTTTCCTTTAAAAAATTCAGTGATCACAGTTATATGGAGGGGTTTATATTCAGATAAAAGTCAACCTTTAATAGTTCTTTTTTTCTAAGATGTGGGGACAGAAGAACACTGTGAGCCCTTGGAGGCTGGAACAGTGGCTCCAAGCTGGCCATTAACCAGTCTTATGAACTCAGGCAAGACTCTTTCCTTCTCTGCATCTCATTTTCCTCATCAGCACAGTGAGCAGTGAGGAGTCTGGACCCAAAGCCTTCTGAGGTCCTTTCCTGTCTAAGATTCTGGATCTCTCTAAACCTTTTCAGCACCTTGCAAAAATCTGTTAAATGAAGTGAGATAACCACAATTTCTGTGGATTACATGTTGGTCTTTCTTGCCTTCACCTTACGCTGTGAGTTCCCAAGGGACTAGGCCAACTTTTAAAAGATACTCCTCTGAGCACAGATAATCCTTTTCAGTTAGTCAGTGTCACTCTGTGCTGACTGACTAACCCTCTCCAGACTTTTGTCTCTGCATAAGAGACAAATCAGGATTCCTCCCAGACCAAGCAATTCTGAAGCCTCTCCTACACAAGGAAGGGATTCATCATCCTCTAACTCATCTTAGGTAAGGACAGTCTGTCCATTAGACTAGGGACTCCCAAAGACAGACCAGACATTCCTCCTGCCTTATCAGTAGCCAGAGTGAGATTAACTTTAGCCATATCTAGACATACAGGAACTAAGTACAAAATCAAGGTGAGTTTAGCACCTACACCTTATAGCCCCAAATTCAGGAAGAATTAAGGTTCTGATTTTGCTCTTCTTTTCTACCGACTGCTTCCTCTCTAACGAGTACATATGCTTTTCTGAGCCTAGAAACACTGAGGTTTCCTAGATGGAAGTGGTGAGAAATTGGTCCAACATCTTCGGCACACGTTAACCTTCTTGGCTTAAAAACATTGCTCACCCACTTTTGCCTCCAATTCATGACAACTGTGTTTGCGCATCTGAAAATCTACAAAAGTGATGATTTTTACCATGCATCAGGCCTTTAAAAATGTGCCAAGCACTGCACTAATGCTTAAATGCATTATCTAATTTAAATCTCCCAACAATGTTATGAGGCTCAGGGAAGCCAGGTAACTTGCCTCAAACAGCCACAATGCTGCAAAGTGGTTATGCCCATATTTTATTCTACTTTTGCCCCCTACTCCAGAGATCTCACTATTTCGGTTACACTTCCGCGGAGATGTGGGTTTCGAGTGAGGTCTGCAGGAACACAAGGACAGATGTCTTGCACCCGTCTCTACCCACCTCGGGTTGCCCCAGTGGCAGGCACTGAGCACAGCGAGGAGCGCGTGGGGCAGGGCGCTGAGCACCAGCTGGGTGAAGCAGTGGCCGGTGGTGTCCCCCTCCCACACAGGGAGCGGCTGCAACGCGCTGGTGCCGCAAAACTGGGCCAGGAACCGCTCCATGGAGGCCTCACCTGAGAGGAAAGCAGAGGGTGGAGGGAGGGAAGGACCCTCCCAGAGAGAGAGGAATCCGCGTTCCCCAGTGCTAGGCGCAGGCAGGGAGCCGGCACCCGAGGGGGCGGGACGCTGACCAGGAAGCGGGGATGGAGTAGAGTGACAGCGCGTCCCCTGTCGGACCTCCCCGCCTTCAACCCCGCCCACAAAGCGGGACCTTCCCTTGCTGCCGCCCCGAAACCAGACACCGCCCGTTCTTGCGTTACCTCAGCGGTGGAAAGGGAGTTGGTTTGGCTCCCAGGAGCAGGCGGCTTTCTGGACTGGTCACCTAGCCGGGCTCCGCTTTTCCCACTCCCTGCGTCCCCGCCCCCAGAGATCTGGAACCTCTCACCTGAAGACGCTGTTTTTCCACCGGATCCCGAGATCCTCAGCACTGGTGGAAGCAAAAGAGCGTGCTGCCGGCTTAGACCCTGACCAGGCTCGCGTGGCACCCCCTAGAGGCGGGATGACCTCCCAAAATTTGCAGGGCTTCTGTGCGCGTGCGCATCTCTCCCTCCCCGCCCCCCGCCTCCCCCTCCCCCTCCCCCCCCTCTCTCTATGGAGGCGAGCCCCTTGTATTATGGCGTGCTTATGCTGCCTCTCAGGACACTTGCAAATGCACTGATCTCAGCTCTAATGCAGCGTCAGCCATACACTGTCACGTAGAGTACTCGCTCCCATCTGTTTACAGTTTACTAGCAGGCACATGCATTGCACTCTAATTCTTACAGCTTACAGCGATGGGAAGCCAAACATGCGAGCCTCGTGCCGCTTACGGACACTGGAACCATTTCCTTCCTTACTCCAAGGCTGTATGGCCTTGGGGAAGTTGCCTAACGTCTAGGAACCTTAGCTTCTTTGTCATTACAAAGGGGGCAATAAC
This sequence comes from Mesoplodon mirus, assembly GCF_964341445.2. Taxonomy (NCBI): domain Eukaryota; kingdom Metazoa; phylum Chordata; class Mammalia; order Artiodactyla; family Ziphiidae; genus Mesoplodon; species Mesoplodon mirus. The sequence goes on along the minus strand of NC_138988.1, from coordinate 75,279,142 downwards.
ACCACTACCGAAGTAGTGTTGAGAGAGTTGAATAATTAATTTACAGGGCTAAGTGCAAGTGCCTTGCTTAGAGTAGTAACGCAAAAAATAAATCTTTTAGGGAAGCAGTGGAAGAACATAAGCTTTTAGTTCAATGGACCTCAGTTTGAATCCTGACCCCACCAATTTTTAGCAGTGTGATCTTGGGCAAGTTACTTCTGCATCTTAGTTTTATTATTTGTTTAAGGGGCATGTTATTGGTATACATCTGGCACAAGTATGTGCAGCGCCCAAAGAAAAGTAGCTCAACAAATAACTATGATTATCCCATTTAATCTCAGTAAGAAGCCTCTCATTAGATTCTCTAATGTCAGAAGTATGGTCCTAACACAGCACTGTAAGTCAACTATACTTCAATAAAAATATTTAAATGAAGTTAATGGTCCTATTTTTATAAATTTAGAAGTGTAGGTGTACATTTCACACCCCCTAATAATTAATGGATCATTTAGGCATTGATCATCAATGGCTGCTAACTCACAAAAAGAGAGACAACCAGAAGTTGTGTGCCTCCTTATGAAAAATAAAATATTCTTGCCAAAAAAATCTAACTTGAATTGATCAAGGCACTATATTTAATTATCTAATTGCAAGAAACACAGGACACAGTTAAACAATACAGAGCTATTTGCAAGTTTACATTAGCCACTATAAACAAGTACATCGTCCTATACAAAGCTAAAATGTGTTTCACTGCATGTGTATGAGCAGGATGGGGTGAAGTTAATTGTGGGGAACCTAAGAACCAGAGGACAGGAGGGCTCTTTAGAGAGACCACTTCTGAAGAGAGGGACATTTAATGGTTCTGTCAAAGATTACTCCTCCTTTACCACCTTCCACCCCCACCTATGGCCAACTTGGTGCTCAGGCACACCAGGAGGGCCCGAGTTCCCACTGACCACCTGAAGAAAGTGGTGCAGGGGGTGGTCCCCTCATTTTCATAACACCCCAGTGTCCTAATTTTCAATAAGAATTTTGGCAAAGGAGTCATACTACCAATAGGATCCTTTCTGACAGCCACAAACAACCAATTTACATTTTCCCAGATAGAGGAGGAAAGACAATTTGAAACAAATAATTCCTGCATTCAATATCATTTGGCCCCTTAGTTTCACCAAGTTTCCCGGAGAAATTTTTTACCATGGTTTCGAAAAATGAGGCCAAAGCTACAAGTTTGTCTCCTTCCTTCCACTTTGGGGAACTGTTGGAGTAACAGCTAGGTAGCAGGAGGAGAGCTGAAGAGGGAGAGGAGGAAATCATTGGTCACTAGATGATTCACAATCCATAGAGTAGAAGGATGGCCAACCTCTCCAAAACCTGAATGTCCAAAGGAAGTTTCTACAACTTTTTAAACTGACTTGTTTTCAGACTGGTGTGAACTGAGCATATCAGGCACCCGTGGAGCTGGTGGGAGTGGGGGTGGGCACATTCAGCTGACTGCCCAGGAAGGGGTGGGATCGAAGGGAGGGCAGTAGAGGTACCTCTGAAATGAAGAAGAACTCTCCTTGGTGGTGGTTTTCCAAGGCAGTAGGTTCTCTCTAGCTGGTCCCTTCTTGGCCTACTTCCTCCTTTCTGCCTGCACTTTACTCCATAATTATCAGCAAGTTAATTTGCTGGAGGGCAAGGGGACAAGTGTGGCTAGGACTGAAACTGGGCAAAGCCCCTGCCTCACCCAGGCTTCATCCTGCCCACATCATCTCCCTGCCAGATCACTGCAAGCTGCTGCGCAGCACATCTAAAAAAAGAAAAAAAAGAAAAAAAAAAAGAAACCCTGTACCTTAGCTATCCATCTTTTATTCCCCCTCGACCCCCTCCATCCCCAGCCTTAGTCTATCTGTCTCTATAGATTTCCCTATTTTAGACTTTCATGTGAATGGAATCATATAATATGTGGGCTTTGGGGGTTTTTTTGGCCATGTGGCTTGCGGGATCTTAGTTCCCTGAGCAGGGATTGAACCTGGGGCCACAGCAGTGAAAGCGCCGAGTGCTAACCACTGGACCGCCAGGGAACTCCCTATGTGGGTTTTTGTGATTGGCTTCTTTCACTTGGCATAATGTTTGCAAGTTTCACCCAAGTTGTAGCATGTGTCAGTACTTCATTCCTTTTTTCTTTTTATTGTGGTAACATAAAATTTACCATTTTAAGCATTTTAAGTGCACAGTTCAGTGGTATTAAACACATTCACATTCATAACCACTACCCATCTACAGTACTTTTTCCATCTTCCCAAACTGAAACTCTAGACCCATTAAATACTACCTCTCCATTCCCCCCTCTCTCCAGATGCTGGCAACCACCATTCTGCTTTCTGTCTCTATGAATGTAACTCGTCTAGGTATTTCATGTAAGTGGAATCATACAATATTTGTCTTTTTGAGACTGGCTTGCTTATTTATATATATATATATATATATATATTTACTTTCATTCTGGATTGTTTACAGGAGTATAAAAATAAAACAGATTTTTTTATATTGATCTTGGGTCCTGTAACCTTGCTGAACTTGTTTATTAGTTGTAATAATTTCTAGTGGATTCCTTGCATTTCTTATATACAAGATCATGTCACCTATAAACAGAAATAGTTTTGCTTCTTCTTTTCCAACTTGGATGCCTTTTATTTCTTTTTCTTGCCTAACCAGCCTGGCTAGAACCTCCACTACGATACTAAATAGAAGTGGTGAGATTAGACATCTTGTCTTGCTCCTGATCTTTGAAGGAAAGCATCCAGTCATTTTTTTTTGAATTTTTTTTATACAGCAGGTTCTTATTAGTTACCTATTTTATACATATTAGTGCATATATGTTGATCCCAATCTCCCAATTCATCCCACCACCACAATCCCCCAAGCATTCAGTCTTTCACAATTAAGTATGATGCTAGCCGTTTGTTTTTCATAGATGACCTTTATCAGGTTGAGGAAGTTCCCTTCTACTCCTAATTTGTTGAGTGTTTTTATCATGAAAGGGTGTTGGGTTTTGTAAAATTATTCTTTGTCTACTGAGATGAACATGTAATTTTTGTTTTTTTTCTATTGATAGAATGGATCACATTCATTGATTTTCAGATATTGAACCAATCTTGCATTCCATTTCTTTCCTTTGTATTCCTGAATAGTATTATATTGTATGAATATATCACATTTTGTATATCCATTCATCCACTGGAGGAAATCTGGGTTGTCTCCAGTTTTGGCTATTATGAATAATACTGATATAAACATTCCTGTAAAAGTCTTTGTGTGGACATAGGTTTTCATTTCTCTAAGGCAGATACCTAATTGTGAAATTGCTAGGTCTTATGGTGAATTTATGTTTATCTTTTTAAGAAACTGACAAACTGGTACCATTTTACGTTCCCAATGTGTAAGATTTCCTGTTTCTTCACATCCTGGCCAAAATTTGTTATTGTCTATTTTTTTTATTTTAGCCATTCTAACGGGTGTGAGATGGTATCTCATTGTGGTTTTAATCTGCATTTCCCTGATGGATAATAATGTTGAACAGGAGGGAGGGCAAAGCATAGTCCATGGCCCTTATAGGGGTTTCCATGAGAAAGGCAAGGAAGAGCAAGAGAAACAGTTTAGGATTGGCTAGTTTGAATAATTTTGGTGGGCTATAAGCTGTAGGGGTAGTCCCTAGTTAGCTGGCACGTAGACCTGGCATGATTTAGGGTAAGGGAAATATAGGTTTGGTGTGTGAGAGTTAGATAAGAAGGTAGCTAGGGGTATAAACCCTGGATTGGTTGGTTTACATATGAAAGGTATGCTTGTAGGCAAGTTATTATCTTTAGGAATTACCTATCTTGGGAGGGGCAGTCTCTCCCCAGACAGAAAGGTTTTTTTAAAGATGTCAAACCATTATAATATATGGAAAATTTACAATGTGTTTATGATTTTTTTTTCTTTTTTTGGCCACGCTGCACAGCTTGTGGGATCTTGGTTCCCCAACCAGGGATCAAACCCGGGCCCTTGGCAGTGAAAGCATGAGGAGTCCTAAACATTGGACCTCCAGGAAATTCCCTGATATATTTTAAATATACATTTTTAATCCAAATCTTGTGGTGTACATTTTTTTATATAAATTAATTTATTTATTATTTTTGGCTGCGTTGGGTCCTAGTTGCTGCGCGCGGGCTTTCTCTAGTTGCGACGAGCGGGGTCTACTCTTCATTGCAGTGCGTGGGCTTCTTTTGTTGCCGAGCACAGGCTCTAGAGCATGCAGGCTTCAGTAGATGTGGCGCGTGGGCTCAGTAGTTGTGGCACACGGGATTAGTTGCTCCGTGGCATGTGGGATCCTCCCAGACCAGGGCTCGAACCCGTGTCCCCTGCATTAGCAAGCAGTTTCTTAACCACTGCGCCACCAGGGAAGCCCCTTGTAGTGTCCTTTTATTTATTTATTTATTTTTGCTGTACGTGGGCCTCTCACTGTTGTGGCCTCTCCCATTGCGGAGCGCAGGCTCCGGACAGGCAGGCTCAGCAGCCGGACAGGCAGGCTCAGCAGCCACGGCTCACGGGCCCAGCCGCTCCGCGGCATGTGGGATCTTCCCGGACTGGGGCACGAACCTGTGTCCCCTGCATCGGCAGGCGGACTCTCAACCACTGCGCCACCAGGGAAGCCCCTGTAGTGTCCTTTTAATTCATTCAAGTGTATTGGCAAAGTCAGTCCGTTTTGTCAAATACTTCATCTTTCAATTAAAATAAACAGGTTAATAATGGCCCTGTGATGACAACATCTCACTCTGAAGTTTAATGCTAAATAAATTGAGAATATATGGCATCTTGCCATGAATTTATCCTTGAATGAAATAAGGTGGCGTCATCTGCTGTGTTTCTTACCTACATTCTCTTTGTTTTGTTCTCACAGGACCTTCCCTCAGGAGAGTCTTTGATAGTAATCAGGGAGCATAAGAGGGGAGGTGGCTAGGTAAAAATTACCATCACTCCAGCCACACTCCACAACATATCTGAATTCAGGACACCCCATCATGGGCCAAAATACCCCATTCTTAATCATGCTTGCCCATGACAGAAACACATACGGCCACCCCTCTCACCTGCAGGGCATTGGTTCCAGGAGCTCCATGGATACTAAAACTCGAGTATGCTCAAGTCCCTTGTATAAAATGGCATTGTGCAGTTGACCCTCTGTATCTGTGGTTTGACATATGTGGATACATAGTGCCTGCTGTATAAGACAGAAAGAGACAGCAAATCCTACCACAGAACCCTGAGGAAAGAGGACCCTTTTGTTCTTGTTCCACAAATTTTTACACACTAGGGAATTAATCCATGCTTTTTTGTTGAATTTTTTTCAACTTTTTATTTTGAAGTAATTATAGATTCACAGGAAGCTGCAAAGGTAGTACAGAGGACTGCTCTGTATCCTTCACTCACCGCACCCCCCATTGGTTACATTTTACATAACTGTAGTACATTATCAAAACCAGAAAACAGATTGGTACAATATGTGTATAAAGTTTTATATCATTTTATCTTGTATAGATTTGTGTAACCAGCTCTGCAATGAAGATACAAAACTATTCAATTACCACAAAGATCTCTCCTGATACCCTTTATAGTCACAACCTCCCTCCCGCAACTACTGACCTTAACCGCCGGCAACCCCTCATCAGTTTTCTATCTCCATAATTTTGTCATTTTGAGAATGTTATATAAATGAAATCGTGTGACATTTTGAGGCTTTTTTTTCACTCAGCATAATGCCCTTGAGATCCATCCAGGTTGTTGTATGTATCAAGTTTGTTCCTTTTTAATGCTGAGTAGTACTCCATGATATGGATGTACCACAGTTTTTTTTTTTTTTTTTTTTTTTTTTTTTGCGGTATGCGGGCCTCTCACTGTTGTGGCCTCCCCCGTTGCGGAGCACAGGCTCCGGATGCGCAGGCCCAGCGGCCATGGCTCACGGGCCCAGCCGCTCCGCGGCATATGGGATCCTCCCAGACCGGGGCACGAACCCGTATCCCCTGCATCGGCAGGCGGACTCTCAACCACTGCGCCACCAGGGAGGCCCCACAGTTTGTTTTACCATTCACCTACTGGGGGACATTTCAGTTGTTTCCAGTTTGGGGCTACTACAAATAAGCTGCTATGAACATTCATGCATCAGTTTTTATGTGGATGCAAATTGTTATTTGGTGGGGATAAATGTATAGGAGTGGGACTGCTGTGTTACATGGTAAATGTATGCTTTGTTTTTTAAAATAACTACCAAACTATTTTCCAGAGTGACTATACCATTTTACTTTCTCATCAACAATGCATGAGAAATCGAGAGATTCAGTTTCCCTGCATCCACACTAGCATTTGGTACTGTCGTTTTTTTTTTTTTTAATTTTAACTGTTCTAATAGACCTAATATCTCATGGTAGTCTTAATTTGCATTTCCTTTTCTTTTTCTTTTTTTTTTTTTTTGCCGCACCTCACAGCTTGCAGGATCAACCCCATGCCCCCTGTAGTGGAAGCTCAGAGCTCTAACCACTGGACCAGCCAAGGAACACCCTTAATTTGCATTTCCTTGATGGCTAGTGATGTTGAAAATGTTTTTCATGTATTTATTTTCCATTTGTTTCTCCTCTTTGGTGAAATGTCTCTTCATGCTTTTTGCCCATTTCCTGGTGGGTTATTTGTTTTTTACTGTAGAGTTTTGAGAGTTAGTTATATATTCCAGATAGTAGTATTTTGTCAGATATGCGGTTTGCAAATATTTCCTCCCAGTCTATATCATGTTTTTTCATTCTCTCAACAGTTTTTCACATAGCAAACGTTTTTGAATTGATGGATTCCAATTTATGGGTTTTTTTTCTTTTATGGGTCATGTTTTTGGTATCAATTTTAAGAGCTCTTTGCCAGGCCCTAGGATCCAAAGATTTTCTCTTATGTTTTCTTCTAAAAGATTATTAATTTTATGTTCTATATTTAAATCTGTGATCCATTTTGAGTTAGTTTTTGTTTAAGGTGTGAGGTTTAGGTTGAGATTCAATTTTTATTTTTATTTTTTCCTATGTATATCCTATTGCTCCAGCATCATTTGTTGAAAAGACTGTCCTTCTGTTGATACCATACATTTCTGATTACTGTGACTATATAATAAGTCTTGAAATAGAATGATTCCTCCCACTTTATTCTTCTCTTTTCAAAATTGCTTTAGCTTTTCTAATTCCTTTGCATTTCCATATAAATTTTAGAATACTCTTGTACACATCTTCAAAAACAATCTTGCTTTTTGATGAGAAGTGTGTTAAACTTGTATACCAGTTTGGGAAGAATTGACATATTTACTATGTTAAGTCTTCCAACCCATGAAAACAGTACGTCTCTCCATTTATTTAGATCTTCTTTGATTTCTTTCATCAGTGTTTTATAGTTTTTAGCATACAAATCCTGTACATGTTATGTTAGACTTACAGCTATTTCATTTTTTTGAGTGATTGTAAATGGTATTGTATTTAAAATTTTTGCTTCCATGTGTTGGTTGCTAGATTATAGAAGTACAACAGAATTTTGTGTATTTACCTTATATCTTAAAACTCCACTGAATTCACTTTTTAGCTCTAGGAGTTCTTGTAGATTCCCTGAGATCTTCTATGTAGACTATCGTGCCATCTGAAATTGGAACAGTTTTTATTTCTTCCTTTCCTATCTGTATAAATTCTATTTCTTTTTCTTGCCTTATTGCACTATCTAGATCTCCCAGTACAGTAGTGCTGTGTTGAATAGATCACATTTATTTTTATTTAACAAATTCATACTTTTAACTTTTCTGTTCTAAGCACTTTACAAATATTAACTCATTTAACCCTCATAACAATCCTGAGTCAGGTACTATTGTGTTATCATTCTTATTTTACACATGAGGAAACTGAGGCTCAAAGAGGTTAAGCAATCTGCCCTACAGTTATCTATAGCTGTGTAAAAATTACCCCCAAGGACTTCCCTGGTGGCCCAGTAGTTAAGACTCTGTGCTTCCACTGCAGGGGGCGTGGGCTTGATCCCTGGGCAGTGCAGCAAAAAAAAAAAAAAAAAAATTACCGCCAAATGTAGTGACTTAAAACAACAAGAACTGTTTATTATCTTTCACAGTTTCTATGAATCAGGAATTCAGGAATGGCTTGGCTGGGAGATTCTGGCTAGGGGTCTTTCATGAGATATCAGGAAGATATTATCTGGGGCTCTTGTCATTAAATGCTCTATTGGGATAGGAGAATCTGTTTGCGGGCGGTTCTGTTTGCAGGGAGCTTCACCTACATCATGGGTGAGTGGGTGCTGCCTGCTTGCGGAGGTCTCAGTTTGTCTCCACATGGACCTCTCCTAGGGCTGCTTGAGTGACCTTATGACATGGTAGTTGGCGTTCCCAAGAGCAAGCAATCCAAAAGAGCAAGGTGGAGGATGCAATGCCCTTTACGGCCTAGCCTCAATAGTCATACATTAATCACATGGACCAGACCTGAATCAGTGAGGTACAGGACAACTCAAGGATATGAATATCAGGAATCAAGCCATCTTGGAAACTGGCTACCATCATAATCACTGTGCTACACTGCCTAACTATAGTGAGATTTGGGCTGAGTGAGAGGTATGACTTCTGTAAAGTGGGAGAAAGGCAATTGAGGAAGGGCAGCTGGCATTTATTTTGAGAAAATAGATCAATTTTAGGAAAAGAACATTTGGAAATTGGGTATCTGGAAACTGAGTCTCTTAAAATTATCTATACTGTGAACATCTTGGAAAGTTGCCTTATTCCCCAAACTGCTGTCCTGAATGACTGTTCTGTGCCTTCTCCAACCTCCTACACTTTCTCCCCTTCTCATTCTCTACTGATGACATTGCTTCCTAATCTACAGAGAAAATTAAAGCATCCACCACCACAGCTACCCACTGGTAGCATCTGTACCCAGCATCTGCCTGCCCTCCTCCTGCTATAGGTGGACTGTCTCTGCTCCCAAGACCAACTCCTTGACTTGGGTACTAGATCTCTTTTTGGGAATTCCCTGGTAGTCCAGTGGTGAGGATTCTGTGCTTTCACTGCCGAGGGCATGGGTTCAATCCCTGGTCCGGGGCATGGGGGGGGGGCGGGGGGAATAAGATCCCACAAGCCCCGAGGCACGGCCAGAAAAAAAAACAGATCTCTTTTCCTCTTAACTACTCAAGGACATTGGGCCTGTCAGACATTCACCTCTCTATCTTCAGTTTGTCCCATTCCCATCATTCCCATCAGCAAATATATAAGGCTATATTATCATCCTTTTTTTTTTTTTTTTTTTTTTTTGCGGTACACGGGCCTCTCACTGTTGTGGCCTCTCCCGTTGCGGAGCACAGGCTCCGGACACGCAGTCTCAGTGGCCATGGCTCACGGGCCCAGCCGCTCCACTGCATGTGGGATCTTCCCGGACCGGGGCATGAACCCGTGTCCCTTGCATTGGCAGGCGGACTCTCAACCACTGTGCCACCAGGGAAGCCCTATCATCCATTTTTAATTGTTCTCATGGTTCATGGTGTTGTTGGAGAGACAATTTGCAGGCCCAACAAGGCCTGTAAATAAACATAAACAACATATGAAAATGAAAATTTTAAGTATAAGGTAACAAATGATAATGTGCTAAGTTGCACCGATTTTTTTATAATGCAATAGAAACTTAGAAAATATAGAGAAAATGTGGTTTTAGGTGGTATAGAGAAAGAGAGAGCTGAGGACAGCTTTCTAAAAAGCTATATTTGTCAGAGTTCTCAGTCTCAAGCAATGGAAATAGATTCTGATTTTAAGTTAAGCTAAAATAGCACACAGAATCACTGGGAAAGCTGGAGAACCAGGCTCAGAGCCTAAACAGCTACCACCATGGCCCAAACCACTCTATAAATAGTGTCTAGTGAGGACACTGTTGTCCACTAGATGTCACACCTCACACTGTTGACGCCATCAGGCAGGGACCTGAGCTTGGCACTGCTGCCACAGCTGCCATGGAAACTGGAAGTTGCTGGTGCCAGGGACACTCTTCCATTGACTCTGCTTCTTTTCGCCAATAACTCCAGAGTCAAAGTCTAAAATAGCTGCATCAGATTGACCCAGCCTAGGTCAGTGCCAGCACCCAGCTTCAAAAGCGGGTTGGGAAAACAAATATGTGGCATTTTCAGCTTCTATAGTGAGAAGTGGGGTCTGCTTCATAAAAGATTCATAAGGTTGGATATTCTCAGATGCTGAACAGCCTCCACCACCACCCCAAGAGAAGTGTCCACCTACAGTTGGCCAAAGCTAGAGGGCAGGAAAAGGAAGGGAATGGTCAGTCAAGAGATCAAGATCAAGTAGTGGCCCAAGGTAGTGGGAATGAGCCTTGAAGAGCCTGGAAGGAGCATTCGAGGAAGGAAAGGTTAGGGGCCAAGAGCCCTGAAGGGTTCCAGGGAGAGTAGGAGTGGTCTTCGTATTTGGATTGAGAGGGGTGTCTTGTGATCAAGGGCAATTTCAGGCAAGTGTGGAGGTAGAAGCCAATTATAGGGAATTATGGAGAAAATGAGTACAAAGACAGGAAGGAATCTGGTATTGAAAATATTGAAAGTGTTTGCCTCTTTTAATCATCACAAACCCACAATGCGATGTGTGTTGATTACTTTATGAAGATGACCGTCTTTTAGTGGTTTAATTTATTTATTGGACATTTATATTCCTCTTTTGTGCACTGTCCGTTCATATATTTTGGTTATTTTTTTATTAAGGTCTTTGTTTTTCTCCCAACAAATTGTAGGTGCTTTTCATAGACTACAGGGCTGGATTGAGGGTATGAATTTTGAGGAAAGGAACTTTTTCTTCTGTTCAGCAGTAAGAGTCAAAACAGGCAATTTTCCTTACAATCCTCTGTGAAAAAGGCAGATTTATTTTATTTTTTAAAATAACAGGGGGCTTCCCTGGTGGCGCAGTGGTTAAGAATCCGCCTGCCAATGCAGGGGACACGGGTTTGAGCCCTGGTCCGGGAAGATACCACATGCTGCGAGCAACTAAGCCCATGCGCCACAACTACTGAGCCTGCGCTGTAGAGCCCACGAGCCACAACTACTGAGCCCGCGTGCTACAACTACTGAAGCCCGCACACCTAGAGCCTGTGCTCTGCAGTGAGAGAAGCCACACACCACAACGAATAGTCCCCACTTGCCGCAACTAGAGAAAGCCCAGGCGCAGCAATGAAGACCCAAAGCAGTCAAAAATAAATTTAAAATAATAATAACAACAGGGACTTCCCTGGTGGCCCAGTGGTTAAGAATCCGCTTTCCAATGCAGAGGACGCAGGTTCGATCCCTCCCTGGTTGGGGAACTAAGGCCCCACATACCGCGGGGCAACTAAGCCCCTTGCGCCACAACTACTGAGGCCGCGTGCTACAACTACTGAAGCCCACGTGCTGCAACTACCAAAACCTGCATGCCTAGAGCCGGTGCTCTGCAACAAGAGAAGCCCCCACTCACTGCCACTAGAGAAGGCCCAGGCACAGCAACGAAGACCCAATGCAGCCAAAAATAAATAAATAAAATAAATAAATTTATTTAAAATATATATATAGGGCTTCCCTGGTGGCGCAGTGATTGAGAGTCTGCCTGCCGATGCAGGGGACACGGGTTCGTGCCCCGGTCCGGGAAGATCCCACATGCTGCGCAGCGGCTGGGCCCATGAGCCATGGCCGCTGAGCCTACGCGTCCGGAGCCTGTGCTCCGCAACGGGAGAGGCCACAACGGTGAGAGGCCCGCGTACCACAAAAAAAAAAAAAAAAGAAAAAAAAAAAAAAAAGAAAATATATATATATAATTCACATACCATAAAATTCACCTGTTTTAAAGTTCACAATCCAATGGTTTTAGTATATCCACAGGGTTGTGCAAACATCACCATTATCTAATTCCAGAGAATTTTCAGCCCCCTAAAAAGAAACCATAAACCTAACAGTGGTCACTCACCATTTCTCCTTCTCCCCAGCCTCTGGTGATCAGTAATCCTCTTTATGTTTCTGTTGATTAACTTACTCTGGACATTTAATATAAATGGAATCATACAATATGTGTCCTTTTGTGTCTGGGTTCTTTCACTTAAAATAATGTTTTCAAGGTTTATCCCTGTTGTGGCATGTATCAAAACTTCATTCCTGGGACTTCCCTGGTGGCGCAGTGGTTAAGAATCCACCTGCCAATACAGGGGACATGGGTTCGAGCCCTGGTCCAGGAAGACCCCACATGTTGCAGAGCAACTAAGCCCGCAAGGCACAACTATTGAGCCCACATGCCACAACTACTGAAGCCCGTGTGCCTAGAGCCTGTTCTCCACAGCAAGAGAAGCCACCGCAATGGGAAGCCCACCCACCGCAACAAAGAGTAGCCCCCCACTTGCCGCAACTTGAGAAAGCCCGTGCGCAGCAAAGAAGACCCAACGCAGTCAAAAATAAATACATAAATTTATATAAAAAAAACTTCATTCCTTTTTATTGCCAAATAACATTCCACTGTATGGGTATACTACATTTTGTTTATCCATTCATGAGTTAATGGAGATAATGATAATAACTGATTACTATTCATTGACTAGAATAGGAAACCACAAGTCTATAGTGATATAAATGAGTTGAATGTACAGTGAGGAATGAGATATTTACAATTTCATATACCTCCCACAAAATATTTATTAATTACTAAAGAAAAAAGTAGCTTCACAGCCTGGCAGACACTACCTTCATCAAGTGACGAAAGTGGACATTATCAGTACTGGGAGGGAACGTTTGAAATCTTGCACCACCTGAGAGGATGCAATGAGAGAAAGGTATCATCCCTTCTATACTATTCCTATCAAAGATGCATAATCTGAATCCAATCATGAGGAAACCCCAGCAAACCCAAGCTGAGGGACATGAAATAACTGGTCTGTAATCTTTAAAAATGTCAAGGTTATGAATGTCAAGCAAAGAGTGAAGAACTGTTCTTGATGAATAAGACTAAAGAGATATGACAATGAAATGCAATGTATGATTATTTATGATTACGATCTGGATATTTTGGGGACGACTAGAGACTCTTGAAAGGAGTCTGAGAATTACATGGTAGTTATGTATCAATGTTGATTTGTATTGTATTGGAGTTATGCAGGAGAATGTCCTTATTTTGGAAAATACCTGCTGAAGTACTCAGGAGCAGTGGGTAACACATAGCAATTTACTTTCAAACAACTCAAAAACAGAAAAAGCTCTACAATTTGTACAATTGGCACTTTTTTTCAAAATAAAAATATGTAAGAAATACAAAACAAAAAAACGAGAAGAAAAGAAGCACGTGCCTACATCATCTTTGGATCAAGAGGAAATAAAAAATTGAAATGGGGATTAATTAGGAAACCAGGCTAGCCTCAGATAATACCTATCTGTTAACAAGCTAGATAGCTGGTCTATTATTGGGATAGATACCAAGTGTGCTAAGAAAGAGCTAGATTAGCTCAGGTTTACAGCCTTAAATTAAGGTTTATTTAAATCACCAAATAAAACTTTTAATTGGAATTTCCATAGGAAAACTATCTTTGTTATTGCAAGGGTGAAATCCTGTAGGCCTATTTTCCCCCATTTATACAATTATTTTAATGTTGCTGTTCTTAATAAATAAAGGTTTCTGAGATATTACAGGAAAGATGGTTAGGTCTATAGATTATTTTGTGTGTGTGTGTGTGTGTATAAATCAAGTTAATTACTTTAGGGAAGAGCTAAAATTATAATGAGTGATTAATTTGTCTTGTTTTGAAATGAAATTATGTCAGAGTATAACTACTTAGAATTAAGGTTCTTGGTTCTTTCTAATTTAATAATTATTTTGTTTGTAAAATTTTTAAAAATGAAGTGATAAACCATCTAGAAAGGAATGAAAAAAGCATTGTATGTAAAATCCTACAGGACACAGCAGAAGAAAATGCATAGCCTTAAATATTTCACTATGAAAGAATTTTTTTTTAAGAATTCATTGCCCATTTTATGAAATTAAGAAAAGAATGACAAAATAAACCCCAAGTGGAGAGAAATAATATAGGCAACAACAGAAAATAATGAATTAGAAAACAAAAAGAATAGTAGAAAGGAAAAAAATAAGTTCAAGAGTTACTTATTTGAAAAGACCAATAAAATATATCAACATTTCATGAATCTGGTTAGGGAAAAAAGAGAGCAAAAACATCAAAGTTAGGGGCTTCCCTGGTGGCGCAGTGGTTGGGAGTCCGCCTGCGGATGCAGGGGACACGGGTTCGTGCCCCAGTCCGGGAAGATCCCGCATGCCGCGGAGCGGCTGGGCCAGTGAGCCATGGCCACTGGGCCTCCACGTCCGGAGCCTGTGCTTCGCAGCCGGAGAGGCCGCAGCGGTGAGAGGCCCGCATACCGCAAAAAAAAAAAAATAATAATAAGGTTAGGAATAAGAAAGCAGATACATTCACAGACACAAAAGAGGCTGAAAGAATTATGTGCAGCTCTACAACAAATGTGAAAAACTAGAGGAAATGGATATTCTCAAAGAAACCTATGAAGAAATAGAAGACTTGAAAAGACAAGTTATCACAAAAAAGATCAGGAAGATGATTACAGATTTACCCTTAAAGAAAGCACCAGAACCACATGGTTTCACAGATGTATTTTATTTCTTTTAGCAAACAGATGATTCCAATGGTGTTTAATTATGCTAGACTATAGGAAAAAATAAGAATTTTCATGCTTTTTTTAAGTAGATCTTATAACTACTTATTTGATTTCTTTAATGGTTATAGGTTTATTCAGGTTGTCTATGTCTCCTTGATATAGTTGGGTAAATTGTAGTTTTAAAGGGAACCAATCATTTGTGCAAATTATCAAATTAATTGGCACAAGGTTGTTCATATTGTCTCATAACTTTTTAAACTATGCTGATCCAGGACTGCCAATATGGTTGTGTAGGTGGTTTAAGCACAAGCTTATCTGGACAAGGAGTGAGTGGGAGCAGCCTGTACCCAGCTTTCCAAGTAACAAGCCCTAGGTATTAGGGCTGTGGCCACCCACAGGGGAAACCTTTTCCTAGTTCACACAAAGGTACTGTGAGGGCTAGTGGTAGCCTGGCTATAACTTATGTGTAGCCCTCTTTTCTAAGATTGTTTATTTGCTCTCTCTCTTTTTTCTCTTGATCAATTAATTCTGCCAGAGTTTTGCCTATTTTATTAGTTTATTTCAAAGAATAAAATAAAGATTTATTTTTATTTTATTTGTCTTTTTACCATCTCCGCATATCTCTGTCATATTCAATTAATTTCTGCTTTCATTTTTTCTTACTGCCACTCTTCCTCTTTCTTCAAGGTTACTGTGCTTGTTTTTTTCTTAAGTTTTTGAACTGGAAATTTAGATGAATAATTTTTAACTTTTCTTTTGTAATATAAGTATTTAGGACTACACATTTCTCTTTATGAATCACTTTATCTGCATCCAGTGAAGGTTTTTCTTGGGGGGGGTGTTTCTACACTTATTTTTTTATTGAAGTATAGTTGATGTACACTATTATATAAGTACAATATAGTGATTCACACTCTGATAAGGTTTTTATTTAATCCTGAAAATGTTCACAAAGTTGAAAGAATTGTAGTGATGCCCAAATGCCCAGCACCTAATTTCTACAGTTAAGATTTTACTGTATTTGCCTTATCATGGAACTTTCCATTTATCCATCCCTTCTTCTATCAGTTTCAAGGATCTTATTTTTGATTCATTTCGAAGGAAGTTACAGACATTAGTACATTTGCTCTTAAACACTTCAGCACACATATCACTACCTGGAGTTTAATATTTTTTTAAAATTTGATTTAATTAATTTATTTATTTTTGGCTGCGTTTGGTCTTTGTTGATGCGCACAGGTTTTCTCTAGGTGCGGCGAGCGGGGCTACTATTTGTTGTGGTGTGTGGGCTTCTCATTGCAGTGGCTTCTCTTGCTGCGGAGCACAGGCTCTAGGCGCGTGGGCTTCAGTAGTTGTGGCTCAAAAGCTCTAGAGTGCAGGCTCAGTAGTTGTGGCTCCTGGAATTAGTTGCTTGGCGGCATGTGGGATCTTCTTGGACCAGGGCTCGAACTGGTGTCCCCTGCATTGGCAGGCGGATTCTTAACCACTGTGCCACCAGGGAAGCCCCTGGAGTTCAATATTTTTATTTATTGATCGATTGATTGAAATTTTAAGGTCAGTTTATTAAGTTTAACGATGAAAGCTGTCAGAAAATTGTTCTCCTGAAAATTATTTTTTCTTATGAATAAAGAAAAGAAAAGCAACACACACTCTAAGCATAGACACAGATGCTGCGGCAGTCAAGCCTCTCTAAGATGAGGATGGTTCACTAGTTGGTCAAGTCACTCTGTGGTCAGCAGGATTGTAGTCTGGATCATCCACCTCATCCAGTAGCTCCAAATCATTAATTTCCTGGACCAACGACTCATCTACCTCCACGCTGTATCCAGCATCCTCCTAGAAGTGGATATTGCATGTGTCAAGATTATGATCTGTTTCAAACAGCTGTTTCCCACTTAATTTAGTTTCTCCTGCTTGTTCCTTTTAATTCATTTCTTTTTAACTTCCAAGAGTTCTGCATCAAACTTGGCCTTCCAACTTAAGAAATTCTTAATGGTAACAAGAGTGTCTTCAAATAATTCCTTTTCTGCTTCTGCTTCTTTTGTTTCTTTTCTCCTTCTCTTCCAGTTTTTATTTGATCTACCATGTCACTTAAATTTTCTTGCACAGCTGTAACTAAAGTAAAGGTCGTCACCATACCAAAGTTTTCTCTGTTTGTAATACTAATAATTTTTAAATGTCTGAGACATCATTATCTTCTAGGTTTCCCTGGGAGAGTATTTCCTAGAAGGGAGCTTCATCTGGGTGCTTTTCCCTATATGTAAACTTGAGGAGAGTCTAGACAGTTTCATCATTTTCTCCAGCCTCAGGTGTCACAGTAATGGTGAAGTTGGTTGGGTTTTCTGATAATACTTAGCTAAAACACTACAGAAGGAGAAAGTGGTATCAGGAGAGTTCATTTCTATTTTGGAAGACCAGTTGTTAGTAGGGTTGGATCAATGTATAATCAAGCTCTGAAGGAGTCAGGATAGATGGACTCCAGAGCCCCCAGTTGCTCTGTTCCTCTTGATAATCTGTCATTGTGGCCCTCACTGCTGCCCATGGATTGTGCGGACACCCAGCCTGCCAGGCAGGCACAGGTGCAAAGTCCCTAGCTGGGAAGCCTGGGGCCCAAGGTCAGGCCAGGCCTGCTGAGCAACGTATGGTTACTTTTTAAGGTAAAATTTATATACAATGAAATACACAAATCTTGATTGTACCATTTGATGAATTTTGGCAAATGTCATCCCATGAGTTTCAATATATAGTATACTCTCTGTCATTCAGTTCTTGTGCTTTCTAATTTTCACTATGATTTTTTCTTTGATCTATCAGTTTTTATTTTGTTAATGACTGATTTCTTTATACAGCCAATATAATAGTAGGCTTATACTGATGAAAAAACAGATGCAATCACTACGTGGGTCTATCCATCTGAGTTTAGTTATTTGAAGGATACAGGAGGATGTCAGCACAAGCAGGAAGCATAGCATATAGATCAATTCTAACAATTTCCTGGACAGAAGGAAGAGTGGTTTTCCAGACCCCCAAATCCTAATAGATAGGGTTGCCAGATTTAGTAAATAAAAATACAGTATTTTATCTGATAATCCTACAAACAAGAAACAACAATTCTAGATAATAACTCTTAAATGAGTGAACATCGTATCATCCTTTCTGGATGACTAACTGCCCCTCTCCTGGCCCAGCGTAATGTGTGCAAGGCTGGAGTCATTGCACACTGGAGCTAGTCTGGATATGCGCCAGCAATTCCGTTATCTATGCCAGTTGCCCTCGTTAATATCAGACTTAAAAAATATACAACAGGATTAAGCAGTTGAGTCAAGTATAGTATGTACACAGGCATGAACACAGATTAATGTTAAAAATATAGTGGATATAATCAACCTCCACCTACATCTTCAGCTCCCTTTCTCACTTTTCTTCTTTTTCTCTGCCCTCCAGTCACACTGGCCTTCTGTGTGGTCCTTGAAATCACTATGGTTTCTCCTGCCACAGGGCCTTTGCATATGGCAGAGCTTCCCAAACCTTATGTCAGGAATGTGTTACAGATGTGTCAAGAAATGATTCCTCTCAGCCCTGGAGTGAGGATGGGTGGAGACTGAGTAGGTGGTTGGAGTGGACAGAGCCAAAGACGATGAAAAAGGTAAATGTAAGGAAACACTGGATGGGGGTTCTCTCTGCCTAGAAGGCTTTACTCTCCACTTCTACCTCCTACTTACCTTCAGATCTCAGTCAAACATCACTTCTCAGGGAAGCCCCCCTAACCCCTCTGACCATGTCAGATCTCCTTACTATATGTTCTCAGGCCATCCTGTGCCCTTTCTTCATTGTACTTATCACAGTTGTAATTTTATATTTATTTATGTCTTCTCAGCTTGACCTTAAGTGTTATGAG
The DNA here is from genome assembly GCF_964341445.2 of Mesoplodon mirus. Classification (NCBI taxonomy): domain Eukaryota; kingdom Metazoa; phylum Chordata; class Mammalia; order Artiodactyla; family Ziphiidae; genus Mesoplodon; species Mesoplodon mirus. The sequence continues at coordinate 75,260,553 of NC_138988.1, read as the reverse complement.
AGCAGGGACTGTGTATTCATATAGTTGTTGCATCTAGCGATAGTCTGTTCTTTTTCATTATTATAAGGTATTCCACTGTATGAATCTACTATAATGTATTCATCCTACAGCTGAAATTTTTACTTTTATAAATAATGCCGTGAGAACATTTTTGTATATCTTTTTTATCGTGCTAAAACATACATAATATTGACCCTTTTAACCATTTTTAAGTGTACAATTCAGTGGCATTAAGTACATTCACAATGTTGTACAACTATCACCACTATCCATTTCCAGAACTTTTTCTGTACATATGTTTTTGATGCACATATGTGCATATTTCTGATGAGCATACATTTAGGAAATGCTGGATCATAGTGTATATATTCAACTTTAAAAAATATTGCCAAACAGTTTTCCAAAGTGGTAGTAATAATTTACATGCCCACCAGCCCTGTATGACAGTTCCCATGGCTCTATGCCCTTGCTTACACACTAGTGATCATTTAAATTTTAATTATTCTAGTAAATGTGCAGCATATATTTTTCCATTTCTCTGATACCTAAGACAGTTTAGCACCTTATCATATACTTAATGATCATTTAGACAATAAAAAGGGCTAAAGAAACAGAGAGAAGACAAAACTATAACTTATGAAATTTGAAGCTCAAGTAGTATTATTTGTGTGCTAGCAAGCAATTTACGTTTCTAAACTTATGTCTCTCATTGATCAAATTCCACCCAACAGGGCAATATCTCTCTCACACTTCCACATTGCACATATGAATTTATGTCTTAAAAAACAAACAAAAGGGCTTCCCTGGTGGCGCAGTGGTTGAGAGTCTGCCTGCCGATGCAGGGGACGCAGGTTCGTGCCCTGGTCCGGGAGGATCCCACATGCCGCGGAGCGGCTGGGCCCGTGAGCCATGGCTGCTGAGCCTGCGCGTCCGGAGCCTGTGCTCCGCAACGGGAGAGGCCACAACAGTGAGAGGCCCGCATACCGCGAAAAAAAAAACCAAAAAAACCCTTTATTGTCACTTTAGTGGGGTTTAGGGACTTAATAGTGACAAATGTATGGATTGAACCCACCATGTTTAACATAATATCATATTTTCTAATTGGTTATTATTGATGTATAGGGTATCACACTATTGCCATTCCACTCACCGAGCAGGGAGTGCCTAGGCTCAATTCTCATCTAAAGACTGTCAAAATTTTTGTCCCACCCTCTTGGCACACAGCTTTCCATAAGGCTATAGCCCCAAGCAGAAGGTTGGCAATAGTTTTGCTCGAATGCATGTAGGGGCAGGGGTGTCCTTGGCTTCAAGCTGAAAACCTGGCCCTTGTCCCCCACCTTCTAGGAGGCACTTATATCTCCATCTACAGGAGCCAAATCTCTGACTGCTACCCTTGCTTCCAGACTTCTTTCAAAGCCGGGGGGGTCTGTGGCTTCAGCAAATTCACAGGGGTATTCATGTTTTAAAGCTTAGATCTCTTTACCCTTTTCAAGTTTTATCTGTCATTGCTCTATGTCTGCTACATGGGGTGTGTGTGTGTGTGTGTGTGTGTGTGTGTGTATCTGTCTGTCTGTCTGTGATAGCCTTAAGCCATTTCACCATTTTCATCAGTCTAGTTAAGAGTTTCTTGAATTGATGACAGACAAGAGTTGTGACAGGATGTTTAATTAGATTCTCCCTGTTTTCTGTGGAGTTTCTGCAAAGGCCTCAAAAGCAGAAAGCAAACAATAGATGCCAGGTAACCTCTTCCCCCATCCACCTCAAAGGGAGATGGGAAGAGGTTGTGAACCAGTCTGCCAGCATTGCTAATTATCCACAGAGTCAATACAAGAGAATGAGAATTGTGTTGGGGAGTTACCTGTGAGCTCTATATTTCCTCTCTCACCATTCTAGGGAGGGACAGGGGTTTTTTCCTTTGCCTAAAGCCAAGTGAGATAGAGGCCTCCACTAGCACCTCTCAGAACGTTTGGCTTATATCTCCTGGGGTTTGGAAGTCCATAGGGACTAATGTTCTAACTCCCACCTGAGGTAGTCCAGATGCAAGGTGCTGGCTGACCAGCTTTCCTGGGATGGTGAGTAAGGTGGGTGGCATGGAGAGCGAGCTGCACTGCCCTTGCCAGCAAGGCAAAGATGCATGAGTTGTCCTGTGGGCCAAGTGTATCTAGAAGGAAACCAACTTGGAGTCATTTAAAAAGGGTCCTTCCCATGAGGGATACCCAGAGAGGAAAGGGACCTCAGGAGAATATGTTTTATGTGGGATGAACCTCCAGAAGGCCAAGAAGTTGGGGGGAGAGGAGTCATAGGCAGTCAACCAGAGGAGAGGCATTGCCTAGGCCCCAGCAAGAGGGTCATTAAAAATCCCACAAAGGTGACACACACAAGAGAGAAAGAGCCAACATTTGTGAGTCCTCCATGTCCATAGGGAACCAACTTCCGAAGATAATAGTATCCTGCACCAATTGGAAAAAACTGTGCCCCTTTCCCCTAATCCCTTCTTCTCCTCACCAAACCCTGGGGGAGGGGGGTTCATAAATAGCAGCTGGCCAACAGGAGAGGAGGAGTAAACTCTGAGCAGTAAAGGCAGGGATGTGGAGAAGCTCCTCACACCTTCCTTTATCACAGCAAGCGTCACACCTGAAGCAGGCAAGAGATGGGGGAAGGGAGATCCTTTAGCTTGAATGAAGTTTAGAGTTGAGTTATGTTTAGGGCAGGTGTGAAGGGGAAGCAAGACAGTTTTCCAATTATATACCATGGAGTCCAGCTCCCTTGATAAAAATAGTTATTGAATATTAGAGAAGGATTGAGGAAGAAAAGTTGATAGAGAGTATAACTAACCCTGATTTACACTGTATGTACTCCAAGTATCTATACATACCTATTCACATTTTCTTCATATTTACTTAGATCCCACCAAAAGCATGGGTAACCAAAACTCATATACAGGTTAATAAAGACAGAGTATACACCTCTGGCAGAGTTTGCATTGGTATTCTGCTCTACACAGTCACTCAGGACCCAGGCTGACAGGCTGCACCATCTGGAACACGTAGCTTCCTCTGTTGCCACAGCAAGAGAAGAAAGAGCATCTTATAACTCGTCTTTCCTGATTGCCTGGAAGTGATACAAGGTGCTTCCATTCACAGCTTGTAGTGATTAGAAATAGTCATAAGACTCCCCTTTCTGAAATGGGGAAGGAAGCGTTGTCCTTGTGCCCAGCATGAGAGGAGCCCCAGATATCAGTGAGCCCTGGTAATGTCTCCTAGATCTCCTAATCCCACCAACCCAGAGATGACTAAAATCAACTTCCATGACATTTTACATGGCAGCTTCACTTACAGAGGCTGTCACCTTTCTCTGACAGGGCTTTTATGCTGCTGAGCTGGTGTATCCGAATCTCTGATTGCAGGTCTCTGCTGCACAGGACACATTATGAAATACGTTTTTAGACTGTTTGGAAACCTTGTACATAACTCATATTTTCTGGTTAAGAGCTATCACTTTCTCAGATTGTTTACTTTCTTCTACTTTTACCATCAATCCTGGTAGTTTTCTTTTCACAAAGAAATCACATTAAAAAATTTTTTCTTTAGTGTCCAATTACACAGTCAAAATAAAACAACGGAATTGGATTGAGATGTGGATAATGGGCATTTAGCAGTGTTCATTCATTAGTTGATAACTCATTTCCTCACGATGACTTCCCAGTATACAGAGAATCCCAATTCATGTTTCAAATAAAATTGGCTATCCATCTGTAAAAAAATAATCTCAGATCTTAATTTAATGGATTATGTGAGGATTCATACAAAAAACTCCTTGTAAACTGAATATGGGTTAACAAAATATATGGAAGAATATATTAAGAAACTTGACACGATGGCCTTCTTAAGCGACAAAATCCAAAAGTCAGGAATTGGTAATTCAAATGCCTGTAGGGAGCAAGCAAGTAATGTTGAGTGAAGAAAGCTGAGTGTGAGACCAATCAAATTGTAAAAAATTTATTTTTACTGAGCTGTGACATAAGCAAAAGCCATTATACAATCATGTGACATTGGATACTTTTTAAACTTAATATGAAGAAATGTAAATTAGGAAATGGAAATCTTGGGGAATTCCCTGGAGGTCCAGTGGTTAGGACTCCGTGCTTTCACTGCCAGGTTGGGGTTCAATCCCTGGTCTGGGAACTAAGATTCTGCAAGCTCAGAAGAGAGGCCAAAAAAAAAAAAAAAGAAAAAAGAAAAAGAAAATGGAAAATTTTTATAATTAATTTTTTCTTTGTCCTGCCTTTGCTTTGCAATCTCATACCAATTTCGGGTTTTGTGTTTCCAGTTGATACATGAAAACTGTCAAGCCAATACTTTATTTTGAAGAGTTTCACTGGTCAGGGTCAGCATTTTTTTTTTCAGGTTTTGACCATTGCTTTTCTTTTACGTGTTGTCTTTTTTTTTTTTTTTTTTTTGACTTTTGTACTTAGCATGCAGGACCCTGAGACTGGGGACTACCACTACAGCCAGGCGTCCAGGAAAATTCTAGTCGCAGACTGGAGGTTCCAAATCTCTCGCAAAAACTATCCAGGCCTCCTATCTGTCACGATGTGGACCCCTAGCGGTGAGTGACCTTCCCCGTAAGTATTCTGGGTTAGACAGCGACAATTCTACTCGGATGCCTGCTTTGAGTTGGATTCTCGCTCCCGAATCCGCCCCCATTCCGCACTTCCCCATCCTCAATTTCAACCTCTAAGAAAACAGGCAAACTGGAAAGTAAGCTAACTGTTGGCCGTCATGCGGCTTCTATGGGATCCGGGACTTCTTTGGTCGCTCTTGCCGGGGTGCGTAACTTCCAACATAACCTAACGCTTTGCGGGTTATTTATATTCCCATCATTATAACCATTTATTGTCCCCACGTAAATTAATACGGTTGGGGGTAGGGAAAAGGCACAGATGCTTCCGCCTCCTCGAAGCCAGCAGCGTCCCAAGGCCTGGAGCATCCCCGGAAGACCCGGCTCCACTCCCGCTAATCCCTTCCCTTCCGCCAGGCCCAACCGGCGCGGAGCTATCGGGGTCACGTGGTCGCCGGGGGAGGGGAAGTGGGCGGCTCGGCGGCCGCCATCTTGCCGGCTTGGAGGCGGAGCGTGAGGAGAGCAGGTCGCGCGCTTTCCCGCGCCTTCCCTCGCCCAGCCCCGCGCCGCCCTCCGTGCTCCTCCCCACTTCTGGCTTCTGTGGCCGCTCCCTGAGTGGAGGAGCGGGGAGCCCCGGAGGGCGGGGGGGGGTGTGTCGGGCGCGTGCTCGCGCCCTCCAACAGCCAGCCGCGGCCGCGGAGGCGCGCTTGGCCGGGCCCCAGGGGCGCCGCGGGGCGGAGGGGAGGGGGCTGCTCTGGGTGCGGGGGCGGTGCGAGGCGGCCGTGGCGGCCCGGGCTGCAGCTGCGGCGGCGCGCTGGGGGCCCTCGTCCAGGGCGCCCCCGGTCGGAGCTGCCGCCGTGGCCGCGGCTGCCGGAGCCATGTACCGCAGCGGCGCCCGCTCCTCCGTCTCTTCGCACCGGCCTAAAGAGAGCGGCGGGGGCGGCCCGCGCACCGGCCGCAGCTCCGGCTCCTCCTCAGGCCCGTCTCGCCGCACCTCGCCGCCGTCCTCCGGCTCCTCCTCGTCGCGGACGCCGGCTCGCCGACCCCGCTCGCCCTCAGGGCACCGCGGCCGCCGGGCCTCGCCGTCCCCTCCGCGGGGTCGCCGCGGCTCCCCATCTCCGCCCCGCGGCCGCCGGGCCTCGCCGTCCCCGCCGCGGGGTCGTCGCCTCTCCCCGTCCCCGCCGCGGGCCCGTCGCGGCTCCCCGTCTCCGCCGCCGCCGCGGGGCCGACGACTCTTCCCGCCGGGCTCGGCCGGTTTCCGAGGGAGCAGCCGGGGGGAGTCTCGCGCCGACTTCGCCCGGGACGGCCGCGGAGACCATCCAGGCGACAGCGGCAGCCGGGTAATCCCACCCCTCGACCCGGACTCCCTTCCTACTGCAGTCCTCTCGCCCGGGGTTCCCGCTTCCAGAAACGCCCTCAGCCCGGGCGACCCGAGGCCTCCAGGCCGGGGTCCCCACATCGAAGGCCATCCATGCCCCCCGGCCTCCTCAGCGACGCCCAAACCAGGAGGTTCCCGGTCAGCCCCTGGAGCTTCATTTGTACAATAACGGACTCGGGACGCGTCCGGGCGCCGGGTCGGGAGGCAGTGCTGCGTTTCCTGGCAATAGGTTGATTCTCTCACTCTAGGTGAGGTGTGGAAAAGTTTGCCGGGGCAAGGGGAATCTCCTCCAAGCCGTGTGCCTGGTACTTTTTCAATAGTTGGTGTCCTCAGAGTTCCATGGTTTTGTACCCCCCTAGACCTGAGCTGCGCTCTGGATCTTGGAATGGCTGAAATGTCTTTGTGGCGAGTTAGGGTGGCTTACACAGTTCCAGGGTAGACACCGAGAGTGTAAACGGTTAGCTCTCTAAGTTAGTGCTGCGTCTCCGAAATCGAAGTGTGGGTACCCACAGTCATTGTAATAGCTGCTGCCACTTACCTAGTTATGTGGCAGGAATGATGCTTAGCCCTTCACTTTACACCTTTTCTTTGAACATTAACGACCGTTTGAGGTGAGGGTTCCTCCGTATCTAACAACTGAGGAACTCAGAGAGGTTTAAGTAACTTGATCAAGGCCACGCAGCTAAGAAGTGGTGGAGTGTGATTCAGTTCATCTCTGCCTGGTTCCCAACACCCTGATTTTAACTGTTACGTTTCCCTGCTAAAGGGACAGAGCATGAGGTTAAGAAGTTTAGTTTAGACGTAATATTGACTTCTCACCATAACCACCTTGCTAGTAGAGCCTCCTGGCAGAATCTGGTGTTTTGGAATTTGTTTTTATTATCAGTTCACCAATCTTAAAAAAAAAACACAAAAAAACCACCCTGTGACAAAGTTTCTGTCTTACTGAGTGGCTTTCTAACAGTATCTGGGTACTCTGGTCATAGATGAGTTGACTTGTCACTATGTCAGGATTTTCATAGCTAAGCATGTATAGTCTGAATGTTAGTTACTACAGAGAAAGTAAGGAAGACAGAAAACTACTAGTTTGTATAACCTCCCCTTTCTTCTCCAACGCAAAACCTATTTGCTCCAGTCTCTTCTGTCTCAGTAAATGACATCACCCATGGCTCAGCCAGAAACAGTGATCATCTCCCTTCTCCCAGTCCGTAAGAATAACTTCATCTCTCTAACCTGTCAGCTCTACCTCCCAAATACATCCTCCACACTGTCCTACTGCCATCACTCTAGTCTAAACCCTGTTACCTCTTGCCCAGGTTATTGCATTAGGCTCCTTTACACTCTTGTTACCATCCAGTTTTTTCTGTACCCAGCAATCAAAATGATTTTTAAAGACCTTCATTTTATACATTTGAGAATTATTTATTGAACATTTACCATGCTGTTCTGGGCCCTGGGGATACAATACTGAACAAACCTGTCAAAAACCCCTGCCCTCATAGAACTTATATTGTAACAGCAGGAGTTGGATAATAAATAAGATAGAGAAGTAAAAAGTCTTGGCGTGTTAAATATGATTAAGTGCTAAGAGAAAGAGAAAACAGAAGGGAGTTATAGTTTTTGATAGGGTAGCCAGAGAAGGCCTTCTGGGAAGGTGACTTTTTAATAAGGACCTGAAGAAGATGAGGGTTATGAACAATGTGAACATCTGGAGGAAGTAATGTAGTTAGATCATATCACTCCCCTGCTTGAAACCCTTCTGTGGCTTGTTATACTAGGAATAAAATCCAAGTTCCCTAACTGTGGCTTCTGACTATCTTCTCCTCTCCCTTTGCTGCAGTCACACTGGCCACCTTTCTGTTGCCCAAAACATGCTAAGCTCATTACAGAGCATGTTCTTTTTGCCTGAAACATCTTCCATCTGTTCTTTGCAAGGCTGACATCTCATCATTCAGGCTTCAAATTAAATAGTATCACCTCAGAAAGCCTTCTCTAACCAGCTTATCTGAAATAGCTCCTTTTCCCCAATCTCTTTCACGTTATTGTGTTTTAATGACTTTAGAGCACTTTATACTGCTCTCGGAAGTACTTTTAAACCTGTTCTTGGCTTGCCTCCTTTACTGGAAATGTATAGGTTCTGGCAGCAGGCCTAATTCACTCCTCTAGCCCCATGCCTGGTACCAGGATATTAAAGAATAAGAGGTCACCGATTAGGAGGGTTGGAAGCATGGACTTTCATCTAAGAAAAATGATAATTTTTTTAAAGTCCTTTATTTTTGGAGTAGAATCTTACCGTAGCCATTTCACACCTTGTAGGACCACAACTTTGTGACTAGGGAGGAGAACATTTTTGAATGTAGAGATATCTTGACCTTATTGACTATTTTGTTATTTTTTACTTTTGTAGAGACGCTCTCCTGGTCTGCGTTCCGACTCTTCTTTGGAACAGAGCTTAAGGATCACTGTTGGCAATGACCACTTCTGTGTTGGCATACCAGAACGGCGGCGGCTTAGTGATCGACTGGGGTCACCAGTGGATAATCTGGAGGATGTGGACAGGTAGGCTTCATCAGAGACAGGGCACACCATAGTGGTGCTTGAAGTTAGAAATGTTGCTGTTTTCTGAATGATGTATTTGAAAGGGTGGTGACAGCACTGAAGTTATACCCTGCATCCAGTACAAAGTATAACATTGGAAAAGGCTTTCTCAGTGGGGTAGACTCTGAAAGAATTATGTACGACTTCCCTGGTGGTGCAGTGGTTAAGAATCCGCCTACCAATGCAGGGGACACAGGTTCGAGCCCTGATCCGGGAAGATCCCACATGCTGCGGAGCAACTAAGCCCGTGCGCCACAGTGACTGAGCCTGTGCTCTAGAGCCCATGAGCCACAACTACTGAGCCCACATGCTGCAACTGCTGAAGTCTGTGCGCCTAGAGCCCTGCTCCGCAACAAGGGAAGCCACTGCAATGAGAAGCCTGCACACCGCAACAAAGAGCAGCACCCCCTCAACGCAACCGGAGAAAACCCACGCACAGCAACGAAGACCCAACGCAGCCAAAAATTAATTAATTAATTAATTAATTAAAAAGAAAAGGCTTAGCTGAATTCATGTCATATATATATATATATATATGAAACATATACGCATTAATGGAAAGAGAGATCTTTTAAAATGTGTGTTTTCTTTTATATATTTTCTTGGCCACGTCGTGTGGCATGTGGGATCTTAGTTTCCCCGACCAAGAATCGAACCCGTGCCCCTTGCATTGGAAGCACAGAGTCTTAACCACTGGACCTCCAGGGAAGTCCCTAAAATGTTTAATTTTAGTTATTACTTTACAACCACTGAGGGCTGAGGAAGGGCATTTAATACTCCATAGTATTAAATATAGATCTCAGGTACTAGGAACTTAGGTATATCTGGGAAGTAAATAATCACATTAGGTGTTTTTCACCTCATAAAAGAGTAAGGATGGGAGTACAGGGAAGGCACTCTTTCTGAGAGCTGAGAACCATGTCTATTAATGGTCTCTGCCTAGTACACTAGGAGTTTTCACAAATGTTTAGCAGTAGCAATAAATCAATATAATGTTCCTTCAAACTGAAATTGTCCATGCAGTAGTGCACAGAGTATAGGCGGGCAGGTTGGGGACAGCTGGGCAGGAAATCTGAGGACCACTGATGCCCTTTGGTAATATTTACTTCAAAGCTTCAGTGGCTATTCAATGTAGTGAAGCAAGGCGGGACAGTCATATAACAGTGAAACTTCTGAGTTTCAAGGTGTGTGACTATTAATTGAGGCAACAGCCCTTGCATTTCTGGCTGCTTCTATTTTGGGAGATGATTGAGTAGGTGGTGCATCGTGTGATTCTCTTCCTTCCTTGCTGAGGTTTTGAGGTAACTTTAGCATTTCCTCTTGTTAGTTCTGGGGTATCACCTCACTTTTCCATAAACTTTGTTATGCATGTGTGCTTCAGATAGCCAATTGTCTGTTTAAGTTATAAAAATTAAAAATTTCCTCTTAGGATGTTTGAGGTAGTAAACTTCTTTCACGAATATTGTTTCAGAGAGACAAATTTATTTTAGAGAAAGTGAGATTAAGATTCTAAAAGGAGGTCCCAGGCCATTCTTTAGACTTTTTGCCCCCAGCACTCTTGCTCAATATAGTTTGTGTGGATAATTACTATCAGCTAAAACCAGGCCATAGGAATGTTGGCATTCTCAAGATGTCTTCTTGACTGTGAGTCCAGTGTTCAGTTAATGAAATGAGCCATTTCCATCCTTTGTATGTAGGTGTGTGTTTTTTTCCTGAGACCCTGTATTCTTTCTCTTCCCATATTGAATTTGTTAAATTTTAATACCTGGTTTGGGTTATAGCCAAATCCAGGGTTGTCAGTCTCCTCACCATGGCAGCTCTGTGTGTACGATTGTAACTTATTCTGAAAAGGGAACGTGAACATGTTGTATGAAGACTCTTAGCTTCTAAAAACTTGTGGATGTGAGGTTGATTTCCCTTGTTTATCAAAGTACTACGCACATTATACGTTCCATTCATGGAATTCTCATCTCCTAATTCCTCCTTGCCCTGACGTAGGTTGAGGGAGTAGAATTTTTTCCCTCTGATTTGCCTCAGGGAACAGACAGAAGCAAACAACTTTCTTCAGGCATTTTGGGGATTCAGCAGAGGAAAATAATGGGAAGTTTGGGTTCTGGAGGACTTTTTTTTTTCCTTATATACATTTTAAGCAGCTTTATTTAGCCATAATTCATGTACCATACAATTCACTCGTTTAGAGTGTACAGTTCAGTGACTTTTAGTATATTCATAGAGTTGTACATCTACCACTATGATCAATTATATTTTTATTACCTTATCCTTAGCTATTAGTCTCACCGCCTGCCCCAAGCCTATTACTAATCCACTTTCTATCTCTATAGATTTACGTATTCTGGCCATTTCATAGAAATAGAATCATACAACGTGTGGTCCTTTGGTGATTGGCTTCTTTCACTTAACATAATGTTTTCAAGATTCATTCACGTTTTTTCCTATAACAGTGCGTCATTCCTTTTTTATTGCTGATAATAATTTCATTGTATGTGTTTTGTTTATTCATCAGTGATGGATGGATAACATTTTAGTTGTTTCTACTTTTTAGCTGTTATGAATAATGCTGCTATGAACATTGGTGTACAAACTTATGTGGATGTATATTCTATGTTTTTTTAGTTTGTTTAATGGAATTTGTAAACACAGAAAAAGTAGAATAGTACACTGAGCCTCCATGTACCCATCCTTACATTGAACAATCAATTTTTTAAGTAAATTTTATTTTAGAAAAGAGTTGGACTTAACCAAAGCTTTCAGAGAGAGTTTGTCTGTGGGCTATTCTGAACTGCAGGGGATCAGGGCCCTTTTTAGGACTTACTTTTATTGCAGCCAGTTCTCTCTCTTATCCTTTGAGAGAACTGGGGAAGGAGGACGTGAGCTTCTAATCAACCTGATTTCTGCCTGTATTTACACGATAGCTCATTCTTTTAACTGTTTCTATTCCTTCTTTCATTGTTTTTTGACTCCTTTTGCTGGAGATTGCAAGTTTAGAGTGAGTCTTTCTGAGAGCCATTTCATTATGTCTAGCTTCTTGATATTTAATGTTGGATTAGATCTTGGGCTAGTATGTTGCTTGGTGGAGACATGTAATAGTTCTGGTGAGGAGCAGAATGTGGGAGCATGGGTGAACTTTCCACTACCCATGGAGCCTGTGATTTTCCTCTACACTAATGTGATCAGAGACTATGTATGGTAGATGGTGTTTTGGCAGTGGAGTGACTCAACTCATGGATGTTCCTCCCTGGAAATAGATGTCTTCGTGGCTGACAAACCTACAGAGTAAAATGTTTTACTCTAGTTACGTTTGATTTCAGAGATTATCCTTGGTCATTCTCATTCTTTCCTATTATTTCATAGTACATTGGGACCTCAGAATTCCCCAAATTCTTAGGGAGGAGGTGAATAACAGGAACCTCAATTCCCATAGGTGGCATGCTTATAGAGGAGGTGATAAAGTTTATCCTTTATAGTCTTTCATAAAGTTATTTATAGCTGTTACCCAGGTCTAAAACTGAACAAAGGCTGGGCTGGCGAATGAGAAAAAGCAACTCTTTGATGTTCTACTTAGTCCCAGAAATAGGAAAACAACTATAAAAAAAAAAAAAAAGAAAAGTCATTTCTCAAAACTCACAAAAAAACAGAAGTAGCTACTAGCATGTAGAAGACAGCAATAATTACCATCCTCTGAACAGTAATTCACTCTGAACTGTGAGTGACGTGTAAGTTTTTCAAAGTGGTTTGCTTAAAGTGCTAGGGGATCTTTATTTCTATCTGTGATTTAAGTCAGAAGCTTTTAGGGGGCAATAGAAACTGACCATAGTGCCCCAAAAGATTAGGATATTGTATGTGATATAGAGATGTGTGCTAAAAGGACAGATGTCCCATCCTGTATTCTTACCTTCATGCCATGAAAGTCTAAGACCTTTTTATTTCTATAAAATAAAAATATATAGTGAGATAAACCATCACATACTCTTTTTCTGGGCCGAAGATGAGCAGAGTGCTTGTGGATATCCAGGCAAGGCAGGAAAGAGGGTAACACAACAGGCTGTGAGGGAGTTTTATGGTTTTTAATATATGAGCCAGCAAAACAAAGCATTGGAGAACCTTCTAAAACTTATGAGAAAATCATGCCAATTGGAGAGATCAATGGTTAAAAAAAATTTTTTCCCCACAGTGAAACTCTTTTTCCCCAGAGGAAATATTATATAGAATTTTATTATATAAACAGATAAAGTTGGGACCAGTATGATTTCAGTGAAGTGGAAGGCCCAGAGCCATGCAGGCTCTTAACCTCCTTCCTTTAGGCAGCTCCTGAGCACTCTTCAGAATCTCTGTGGAACACAGCTTGAAAACCATTGATCTGAACTGGTATTTCTCAAATTTTAAAGTGCATACAGATCACCTGGAGGGCTTGTTAAAATGCAGATTCTGATTCAGTAGGCCTGAGTGGAACCCGAGAACCTGCATTTCTAAAAAGTTCCTGGGTAATACTGATGTTGCTGATTCAGACCGCAATTTTAGTAGCAAAGAGCTAGAATTTAGCTAGTGTGAAGTTGGGTAACCCATGTCTCTTTGTAGTCTGGTAGTAGTTTTTTTGCATCTCCCAGACCCTAGCATGATACTATGCATCCCCAAAGTCTAATCAAAGAGATTAGCTTAAGAATTCTGTCTAGATACATTAGTAGTATCTTTGGTTAGAGGCTACAGCTGCTTGTGCCCTGGGGAAAGGGAGAAGAAGTATTCCATATGTATATATACATAGATTTGTTCTTGGACTTCATGATTATTGTCTTTTGTTCTAAGCATTCTACGGCCCCCTTGCCAGATGTCAGTCTCTTAGCCTTGTCCGGTCTTGCTCTTTCCAAGTCCATTATATTCAGTGATGCTTGTCTCTTTTCTCAGGGATGACCTGACTGATGATTCTGTCTTCACTCGAAGTTCCCAGTGCTCTCGAGGTCTTGAACGATATATTTCCCGGGAGGAGGCACCTCTCAGTCCCTTCTTGGGACAACTTGATGAGGACTACCGAGCAAGAGAAACTTTCCTGCATCGATCTGATTATAGTCCCCATGTCAGTTGTCATGATGAACTGTTGCGGGGAACAGAACGGAATAGAGACAAACTCAAAGGCTCCTACCCTATACGACCTGAGGAAAGGAACCGGGAGGCCAAACGGCCCCGTTATGATGACACAGAGAAGATACACAGCATGGGAGGTGATCACCCAAGTTTTACATCGGGGGCCCGCAACTATCGACAGCGTAGACGGAGCCCGAGTCCTAGGTTTTTAGACCCTGAGTTTCGAGAGCTGGACCTTGCCAGGCGAAAACGAGAGGAAGAGGAGGAACGAAGTAGGAGCTTGAGTCAGGAACTGGTGGGAGTTGATGGTGGTGGCACTGGCTGTCCCATCCCTGGATTGTCGGGTGTCCTAACAGCATCGGAGCCAGGATATTCTTTACATCGGCCAGAGGAAGTATCTGTGATGCCCAAGAAGTCAATTCTGAAAAAGCGGATTGAGGTGGACATGGAACCTTCCATGCAGGTCTATGCTGCATTTCTTCTAGGGTCTATTGCTAGTCCCTGTAATATTTTAAAGCCTAGTTACTTTCCTGGGGGCTGTGTCCCTAAGGTATCTTTGGAATATGTGTTGGACCAACATTGTTATGCCTATGAGCCGTACCTTCCAGGACTCTCCAAAGGAAACTATAGGCTTCATAATGCAACGATAGAGGGCTTCTATTGTCATGTATTAGGCTTTCTAAATAGACATTTTGGAGAGTATCTATTAAAGTTTTTTTTTTCCGCCTCTAAATTGGATAGTCCTTTAGGATCTTTGAATATGGGTTTCTTGGAAATGAAGCTTGAAGAGCAAAGGGAGGAGCTGATCTGAATTTTCCTCATCTCTCTTTAAAGAGAAGAACAAATGTATGAGTGGTAGGACAGTAGACCAGAAATCAGATGATTCTGATTCTGGACCCGTCTCTACCACCAACTTGCTGTGTGATTTTTAAATAAGTCACCTAACCATTCTGGACCTTGATATTTTTTTCTCACTTATGAAAAGATGGTCAGGGCTTCCCTCGTGGCGCAGTGGTTGGGAGTCTGCCTGCCAATGCAGGGAACACGGGTTTGTGCCCCGGTCCGGGAAGATCCCACATGCCGCGGAGCGGCTAGGCCTGTGAGCCATGGCCGCTGAGCCTGCGCGTCTGGAGCCTGTGCTCCGCAATGGGAGAGGCCACAACAGTGAGGCCAGCGTACCACAAAAACAAACAAACAAAAAGATGGTCAGGCATGAGAACTTGTTTTTACCTGTCCTTTTAGGAGCTAAATGTTTCTGAAGAAGTGCCTGAGGGCACTTGGGGAAGTAAGGGAAGGCGATCAGTTAGGGTTAACAGAGTTTCCTGACCCTACTTCAACCAAAGTAGCTCTGCTTTTATATTTTTTTCTTTCGGGGATCCATAAAAAAGAAAGTAAGTAAGCTAGGGCATCTCTAAAGTCCTTTTGAATTCAAATTCCTTGATAAAGACTACAACAAATGGGCAAAAATGAAGACTCAATCTGCCTTCTTTTCTGTTTCCCCCTGCTACAGCAGAACTATCTGGAGAAACGGGAACCCAAATCTTGAACCTGGCTAAGGACCTCCCTTTCATCCACATTTACCTTTTCCCTATTAATTCAAGAAGAACAAAGTATTTATGTATTTATCTCAATTACTACTTTTCTAAGATTCTACATAGAGGCTAATTCAGTTATGTTTGTCTTTGCAGCTTGAGAGTTTTCCCAGCAGTACCAGCTCCAGCCAGGATCACTCCCTTTACTCTGGACACTCATCTCTTCCACTAAGTGGTGCTATTGCTGCTTTTGCCGCAGAGGTTGAAAACAACAAGGGAACTATGGTAGAGACTACCCTGAAGGAATCTCAGGGCAACCTCTACCAATGGGGCCCCCTCCCTGGGATACCCAAAGACAGCAGTCCCCTCAGAGAGAAGTTTGGAAGTTTTTTGTGCCACAAGGAAAAATTGGATATGAAGGCTGAGGGACCAGAGCGACACACAGACTTCTTGCTTCCTCATGAGAGAGCTAGCCAGGATGGCAGTGGTTTCTCCTGCATTCTGAGCATGTTAGCAGATTCTACCAGTACACAGGAAAAGAGGCGACGTAGCTTCCCTGACATTGAGGATGAGGAGAAATTTCTCTATGGGGATGAAGAAGAGGATTTAAAGGCAGAATCTCCACCAAAGCCCCTTGGGGGCTCTGAAAGTGAAGTTATGAGGCAGAAGGGAAGCTCCCTACCCTCTTCAGCTCCAGCTGTAAAGCTAGAATCAATAGAAGAGACCAGTCCAGAATATGCAAAGATTCATGACTTGCTCAAGACCATAGGGCTGGATATTGGAGTAGCAGAGATTAGTAAACTGGCTGCACGCACCCAGGAACGACTTCATGGCAAGAAGCCATCACGTTCCTCTGCTGACCGCCGTTCCTCTGTTGACCGGCACTTTTCAGCAGACCGCTGTCCCTCAGTTGACCGCCATTTCTCAGCTGATCGGCACTCTGCAGATCCTCACAGACTGGAGAGTGGAGAGGCACACCATAGCAATACCCACTCCCCAGAGGTATCCCATCCACACCCAGTCTCCCCTGTGGATCCTTACCTGCTCACCAAAAACAGCCCCCCGTTCCTAAAGTCTGACCATCCAATGGGTCATATTGCAGGACCTGAGGTGGTTGGCAGTGGGTTTCAGTCATCTGTTGCAGTCAGGTGCATGTTGCCATCAGCCCCATCTGCCCCAATTAGACTTCCACACCCTGCTTCTTTATCTCAGTTTCATATGCCAAGGGCCTCTCAGTTTGCTGCAGCTCGGATACCTCCAAACTACCAGGGACCTGCCATTCCCTCTGCTTCCTTTGATGCCTATAGGCACTACATGGCATATGCAGCCTCAAGGTGGCCCATGTACCCTGCCTCCCAACCTTCAAACCACCCTGTACCTGAACCACACAGGATAATGCCAGTTACCAAACAAGCTACCCGTAGCCGTCCCAATCTCCGTGTGATCCCCACTGTGACTCCTGATGAGCCCAAGCAGGAGGAGTCAGTGCTGGGCTCAATTCCTCCTGCCCAAATGCCTGTCCATGTGTCCATCCCATCACTCATAAGATATAATCCGGAGAAGATCTCTGATGAGAAGAACCGTGCTTCCCAGAAACAGAAGGTGAATATTAGCTTTGGGCATCCTGTGCCTGAATCTTCTATTTTAAATTTTTGTCTTAGAGGGAGCTGAAAATTTGCAAGGCCCAAGGCAGTCTTTAGAGACTGCTGTCTTACCATAATTTTTTCTTTTATGTTTTCTCATTTGGACTAAAGTCTGGCCGTAGGTCCCACCGTGATTGCTAGACTTCTTTTTTAAGTTTATTTCTCTATCTGAATTATCAGCCTTAGGACCCTATGGGTAGGAGCTGGGAACCTTGAAGTCTTTAATATGACCTCATCAGGGAGAGAGGAACCAAAATTGGGCTGGGTGAAAGAGAAATCAGGAAATCTATGTTTCATCCCAGTGAGTTTTGGATCTTTTTCCTGTAGTGATTATGGGGTTTAAAAACTAATAACTAGTTGTTGCTTGGTAATTAAACCAAGAAATAAGCTTTGCTTATTCTGGTTTAACTTAGAGTCCAGGAATAATAATATTTTTTGATACTTTTTTTTTTAAGTAGTTTTTATAGTGTCAAAAGTAGTTTTTATACTTTTTTTTTTTTTAAGTAGTTTTTATACTGTTCATCGGGTTCCCAGGTTATAGAAAGGGAGCAGTGGCTGGGGTAAAGATACAATAATTCTAGATGCTTTAGAGCAGTAGGTAAAAATTGTGTAGGGATGAGGAATACAGCATAGAAGAATTTTGAATAGAAAAATTAATATGTACTGTTAATTTTACAGGTCCTTAATAACTAAAAACTCATTTTGTTAAACAAGGTGACCTAAGGATGATAAAATTATAATATGTGTAAATTTGGTTTGCTGATAAAATTAGAAGAATTTCGAATAGAAAAATTAATACTGTTGATTTTACACATCCTTAATAACTAAAAAGTCATTTTGTTAAACAAGGTGACCTAAGGATGATAAAATTGTAATATATGTAAATTTGGTTTGCTAATAAAATAATTAAGACCTGAGGAGAAAAGTAGAAAAGGCAAAATTGTAGGCCTAATCTCATTTTTTTTTTCCAGTTGAACAGAAATTTAGCTAATCCTTGAGAAGACAAAAAACACCTCTTAATTTTCCATGGTACTTGGGTGCCCTGAACTTCAGTCTTTTGGGTTTTTTTTTTTTTTAAGTCTTTTGGGAAAGAGGAAGATACGTTCCATACAACAAAACCTAAGACTGCAGAGACACTGTCTGGAGACTAGTGCTTTCCCTTTACGTTTAAAAACGTAGTACTTAAGTCAGGGCTGACAATACACAGATTTTTCACGTGAGCTCCTTATATAGACAAGCCATATTTGTTTTTCCATTAGGTGATAGTAATACAGTTGAAAGATCAGGGGCTTTAGGGCATGCGTATCTGGATTTTAAATCATCTTACTATACGATCTTTTGGTATGTTACTTAGTCTTTTGCAACCTCAATCTTCTTACTGTGAAACAGATAATATCATGACTAAATAAGATGATATATGTAAATGCAGCTAACACAGTGCTTTATCCGTAACACGTTAGTTCCCTTCTTGATGGCTCCTTTTGGGCTCAGAACTACTATCTAATAGTGTAGTACTTTCTGTACGAAAAAAGTACTTTCCGGTCAGTACAGTTCTGGAAAGGATAATTCTATTCTGGCACTTGGATTGGAATGAAATATCACCTTCACTATAAAGTCAGAGCCTCTGTGTGCAGACATTTGGATTCTTGCATTCAGATATTAGCTAGTGTGAAGGTGTATGAAAAAGAACAATAGAAAAGGGATGTTGGAGGCTAAAGGATCTCTTAACCATTTTGTACCTTGCAGGTTATTGAAGAGAGGGAAAAGCTGAAGAGTGACCGGGAAGCTCGCCAGAAGAAGATGTACTATCTCAGGACCGAGTTGGAGCGGCTTCATAAACAACAAGGTATCAGACACTTCTTTGCATGACTGCCTTTTGTAACTTTAGTAGGAGACCCAAATGGAGAGCTTTGGGGATTCTCAGACAGGTTCATTGACACTGAAGCTTCACTTTCAAACAATTTTTGATATAATTAGACTTATAGAAAAGTTGCATTAATAGTGTAAAGAATTCTCAGGTTCCATGATTATTAGCATTTTACTGTATTTGCCCTATCCATTTTTCTCTCTCAATTGTGTTTGTGCATATGTGTATATAATTTTTCCTGAACTGTTTAAGAGTAAGTTGTAGATATGTATTCCTTTACTCCTAAACACTTAAGTGTGTGTCTTCTAATAACAAAGAATTCCCTTGCATAACCATAGTATGCTTATCAAAATTAGAAAATTAACAGTAATATACTAGTCTACTGATCTTACTCATATTTCATCAGTTGTCCCAATGATGTCCTGAAGCAAAAGAAAATGAAAGATTACACATTGCATTCAGTTGTCATGTTCTTTTAGTCTCCTTTAATCTGTAGTAGTTCCCGAATCTCCAGAAGAGGTTACATATTTTGTAGAATGTCCTTTAATTTTGGTTTATCTGATGTGTCCTTATGATTAAATTCAGGTTATGCATTTTTGGCAGGAACATCACAGAAGTGATGTTAAGTTCGTATCAGGTGTTGATTTGTCCCATACTGGTGTTGTCAACTTTGATCATTTGGTTAAGGTGGCGTCTGCCAAGTTTCTCCACTGTAAGGTTACTATTTTACCCTTTTCAGTTAATAAGTATCTTATAGGGAAGATACTTTGAGACTATGTAAATATTCAGTTACTCCTCAAATTTTGGCCCACTAGTTTTAGCATTCATTGATGATCCTTGCCCAAATCAGTTATTATTATGATGGTTGTTAAATAGTAATTTTCTGATTTCATCATTCCATCTTCGTTAATTAGTTGGCTTTCTACTATGAGGAGGAGCTTTCCACCCACACCTCCTCCCCCATTTATCTGTCCATTTGTAACAGTATGAACTCATGGATTCTTAATAGGTTATAATATTTCACTATTATTATTTATCTTCATGCTCAAATTGCCCCAGATTTGGTCAGTAAGACCCCCTTTAAGTTGACTCCTGTGTCCATCATTTTTTGAGTACTTCCTTTTTGGCACAAAAATGTGCTCCATGATGCCTCTATTGATTCCACCTCTTCATCTATGCTTTTAGGAATTCACATACACACTAAGAACATAGCAAGGCTTCTATATTACAGCTTGGTGATAGCATGGAAGAGTAGAGAGTGGGAGAATATATAATTTCTTCTGTTTGGGTTTGGGCTGTTTAGGGATGAGAAACTTAGTTATTAATCCTGTGAGGATTAATTCATGAGGACCTGCAATTTGGAATAGGAAATAACATTAGGTGAGCTTGAGGCAAAACCTAAAACTCAGTGGAGGTGTTGGTGAAGGGTCCTTAAATCAGATAAAGTCAAATATGTGACTGAATGTTTTTTGCCCTCTGAATAATTCTTTAGTTCTCTGAAGAGGACAGCCACAGGATTCATAGTCACACATGCACACAAACTTGTATATACCCTTTTAGGGATTCATGCAGTGCCTCCCTGAAACCTATCCATAGATCCTTAGTTAATAACCCTTACATAAGAAATAATGTAATCACTCAATCACTTTACCTCCATAGGAGCTTCAACTAAACCAGCCCATGTGGAAGGCAAGTCTCACCTGCTTTTAGAATGTTTTATGGAGAAAGATTTTGTGACCATAAAGTCTTGAGAATTAGTACTTATGACTGAAAAATGACTTGTTAACTTTCCTTGTGCTTCTTTCTGTTGACATTTGACTACTCAGGGGAAATGCTGCGTAAGAAACGAAGGGAGAAGGATGGTCACAAAGACCCACTCCTGGTAGAGGTGAGTCGGCTTCAGGATAACATTATGAAGGACATTGCAGAACTTCGACAAGAGGCAGAAGAGGCAGAAAAAAAGCAGTCTGAACTGGACAAAGTGGCTCAGATCTTGGGAATTAACATTTTGGATAAATCTCAGAAGTCTTCAAATGACAGTAGGGAGCCTACAGAGAAGACTGGGAAAGCAGAAAAATCCAGGAGCCCAGAAAAAGTGTCATCATCCTCAAACTCCTTTTCCAACAGCAAGGTAACAACTCAACTTTTCCATTTTTATTGTATCTTTTATTTCCATGGACTCCTAAAGACGCCTTCTAACTGACCATTTTCTTAGCATCCTTTTCCAATCTGTTCTTACTCTTGCTAGAGTTATCTTTGTAAAGCATAGTTCAGATCATGGTATTCTTCAGAATTTTCGCAGTTCCCCATTGCCCACAAAGTAGAATCCTGGGCCCTCCATTTTCTAGTTCTAGCATTTACTCCTTAACTCACTCCAGTTTGGCTTCTAGTTTTCTCATAACTTGTAATGCCATTTTGTAGGTTCAGGTTTAGCAACAAGGTCACCACTATGTTGTACAGCCTCAGATTCAGTTCTCAAATCAGTATTTGATATAGGGAACCACTGTCCCCTAAAAAAATGTTTTCTTCCCTTGGCTCCTATCACATTTCTTTTCCTCCTATATGCTGGTTGCTCCTGTTTAATCTCCTGATCTTTAAATATTTTAGTTCTTCAGGGCTCAGTTCTAGCCTAATTCTCTAGAATTCTGCTTTCTCCCTAGGTCATTTCATTCAGTCCTATGCTGAAATACCATACTGACAACTTTCAGTTTTATATTCTAGCTCAGGTGATTCTTCTAAGGTTCAAATCTGAGTGTCCAACAGACTACTCACTATTTCCACTTCATTGTCTCATAAACATCTCAAAATCAATATATCCTAAAGTAAACTAAGATTGTGCTCAACCTCCCTCTAACCTTTTCTTCCTCTGTTGTTACCCATCTCAGTGAATGATACTACTATCCCACAGTTTTCATGCCAACAACCTGAAGAGCATGCTTAGTGCTTCCTCCCCGCAAACTGCTCCACACACCAAGTCAGTTACAGATTCTGCCAATTTTCCCTCCAAAGTAAATCTCAGTTCCATTCATCTCATCATCTCTATTGCCATCCAAGTTCAAGCCACCTTCAGTTCTTGCTTGTGCTGCTACACTCTTAATTCTTTCTCCATATTCAGCTGGTGATTGAGATACTTCCTTGCCTACCTCTTCAGCCTCACTTCACGCCTCTTTTTTCCTTTGCTCTCTGTAATTTCGTTACTGGCATTTTCATTCCTTAAATGTTTCATCATTAATGTCTTTGTGTCTTCTCCTCCTTCTGGTTACCACATGAAACCCACTCTTCTTATCCTGTCTTCTAACTAACTCATATTCATCTTCAGATCGCAGATTAACTTATTTCCCTGACTCCCTTCATTTTCCAGGTTGTTAAATTTGCCTGATATACACTATCATAATACCTGACATTTTCCTTCTTAGCATTTATGGCAGTTGTAATTATATAATTACATGTGTTCCCCAATTAGATTTTAAGGTTCAAGGGATCAGGGACCATATCTGTCTCATTCTCCTATATAGTCCCCAGTACATAGCTCAGTGCCTGGCACGTAGCAAATGGGTGGTGCTCAAGAAATATGACACTACACTTTATACTCCTGCCACCTTAGAATGCTTGCACTTTTCCAGATGTGCATTATGCTATTGTGCCTCTCTAATTTTGCATTAATAATCCTCTTAGCCTGTCTCCCAACCCTACTCATCCACTAAGGTCCAACTTGAATACTACCACCTCCGTGAAGAATTCCTGAATTCCATACAGATTGAGTCAGCCCTTTTTTAGCACTCCCATAGTATATTATTTTGTTTCTTTATAAGATTTATTTCATTCTGTCTTATTGAAAACATGATTAAGATCATGCCTGTTCTCATGCCTCTGTCTTCCACTAAATGAGAGCTTCTTGAGAATAACAGAATATAACTTATTTATTTTTGTGTGTCCCATGGCATCTGGTATATCTAGTACATAGTAGATGGTCAGTTAATGTTGGGGGTTAGAGAAGAAGATACGCTGTATTCTCTGTCAACCAAGCTCTAATTTTTTCTTGTCTTCCTGGGAGAGTTCTCTTTCTCAACCAGGTAAGACTGTATTCTTATATCAGGATCACTGAGTTCAGGGCCTTTGATGGGAGAAGAGCTTGAAAGTTTCTACCCTGTGTAGCCGACTTACACATTGTTTGGAGTTCCATTTATGCACCATCCCCATGATAATCTATCATCTTGACTTGAGTGAGCCTTCATGCTCTCTGAAGCTAACAAGGATATGTTGCAATTGGATTTTCATTTCAGCAGTAAGGAGTATTCTCTCTACAAGCTCTGTTTCCTACCTGTCCTTGGTATTTCTTCTTTCTTTGCCTCTTTTAAAATGCATAGTTGGTTTGAGATTTTCTTTCTCTTGAATAGGTCATTTCATAAAAATAAACACATACACACAATTCCACAGTTCCGTTCACCTAGACACAATTGTTACTAATACCTTGGTGTTTATTATTCCAAATTCCCTTCTTCCGTTCGTTCATTTAACAAATATTTCTTGATCTCCAAAAAAGTGCCAGACACTGTTCTAGATATGGGAAGTATAGCAGGGAACTATATAGACAAGGTCCTTATTCTAATGAAATGGGAGAAGATAGTCAGTAAGTAAACAAGTGCAGGTTAGGTAATGACAAGTGCCTAAAAAAAGAAAACAGGATAAGGGATATAGAGTAGTTAGGGAAAGTCTTTTGGGTAAGGTGACATTTGACATTCTGTGCCTATTTACATATCTGTATTGATTATTCAGATGTATTTTGTTACTTACTTTCCTAGTCTATCATGAACATCTTTCCATGTCAATAAATAGACTTTTATAATATCATTTTTAGTGACCTTATTTTTGTTGTTGTATGGATACCAAAATTTATTTAACCAACCAAATCACCTGTAGTTTGACATAATTTCCTAAGGGTAAATGTCAAGGAGTAGAATTGCTGGGTCAAGGGTATAAAGAATTTTGAGGTATGTAATATGTATTCCTAGGTTATCTCTGGAAAGATGGTGCCAGTTAGTACTCACCAGCAGTGTATGCATGTGCCCATCCCTTACCTGCTGGGTGTGATCTCTTTAATGACTCTTGAATAGGACTCTAATAGGGAAAGATTATCTTTGAAGTCTTAATTGTTTCCCTTTCTGCATATTGTCTTCCTCTCCCCACCAGCCAGTATTCAGGGTGCCCACTTCCCTGATCTTGTCTACTGTGGAACCTCATTCATACTTACCTTCTCTGTGTTCCAAAATTTGTCTCTTGTCTGTGCCCCATTCCCCAGTGTTATCCAAAATTCTCATTTCCTGAATCATCTTATTCCCAGCTTGCTGACAAATGATTTCACATTAAAGTATTTTTTTAATTTATTTATTAATTAATTTATTTTTTGGCTGCGTTGGGTCTTTGTTGCTATGCGCGGGCCTTCTCTAGTTGAGGTGTGCGGGCTTCTTATTGCGGTGGCTTCTCTTATTGCGGCGCACGGGCCCTAGACGTGTGGGCTTCAGTAGTTGCAGCACACAAGGCCCAGTAGTTGTGACTCACAGGCTCTAGAGCGCAGGCTCAGCAGCTGTGGCACACCGGCCTAGCTGCTCCACGGCATGTGAGATCCTCCCGGACCAGGGTTCGAACCCATGTCCCCTCTACTGGCAGGCAGACTCTTAACCACTGTGTCACCAGAGAAGCCTTAAAGTATTTATTATTGATAACTTAATGTTGGGGAGTCGATATGTTTTAAAAGAGGATTCATGTTAACTCAAAGGTGTTAAATTCTAATGATGATACTTTAGGCAGTTAGAAATATCTTACCCAAATCCTTTTAAGTCATCCCACGTAGATGACTATCCCCTTTGTCTATGCCAGCCTTGCTCTCTAGTTACCTATATCAGGATGTTTCTGTGATAAGAGAGTTCACTATCATCTATTTTTTGCACTTGCTTAATCTGTCAATTACCTTTTCCATTTTTCTTCCCTCCCTAGTTGTCATTACAATTGATAAATTTAATGTATTTAATTGCATAGGTAGCACATTTAACATCTACCAAAGGGTATACGATAAAAGACTCCTATCCATTCCTGTTCTGTATTACCCCTTCCCAGAGGCAACCAGTGTTTCCATAATCTTGAGTGTTGTTCTAGATATTTTAGGATATATAAGTAAATATATTGCCATTATGATTTATTCTCCACGATGACATGGCACTATGGAATCTAATTAGTTCTGTTTGAGCCTTGCAGGAAGATTTCTCATGGGGTTTTTCCTAGTTTATGCAGCTTTAGGCACTGGAAATATGGTCATATGGTCCTATTTCTGTTATTGTGGTAGGCTATTTGCTTTTTCTGAGAGAAGACAGATCTAGACTACTTTGAATTCCTTCTTAGTGCAGGTTTTTCCCCCTCTAGGAATCAAAGGTAAACAATGAGAATTCCCATACTAAGAGCCCCAAGCCTGCCGAGAGCCCCCAGCCAGCTGCTAAGCAGTCTGATCAGCCCATTGCCACCTATGAGTATTATGATGCTGGCAATCACTGGTGCAAAGACTGCAACACCATCTGTGGGACCATGTTTGACTTCTTCACTCATATGCACAATAAGAAGCACACACAGGTAGGTATCCTGCCCTCTGTCATTTCCATTCTTGCCCTCCTTCCCCTCAAACTCCTATACCCCCATCTGCATTATGAAGCTGGAAAATGAAACATTCTCATATGGGCAGGAGCCCCAATCTGAAGAGCCAAGAGATACCAACAAAGGAGACACCATCCCCAGGGCTCAGTCCAGGGGACCTGCCTGTAACTAAACACCATGACAAGTGTAAGTGAGGCTTCTGCCTCTTTTGATTCCTTGAGTACCTGATTATTTGTTTCATTTTATCCATTGCTAGTACTTGCTCTAACATATGTTTACCTTTTCCACAGGTGATTTCCGTTTAAACAGTTGGCAGAGTGGGTGGGGGTGGGTAGCTGGGGGCTTCTTGTCCTCCTGGTGTGGGGGAGAAAAAGAGAGAGAAGTGGGTCATTGAGTTTTTAGTGCTGTGTGTGAGCACCTCTGCCTCTTGCAAATAGACCCTGGATCCCTACAACAGACCTTGGGCTTCAAAGACCCAGAGTGAAGCCAAGCAAGATGCTGTAAAGCGCACTGACAAGATAACTGTTCCTGCAAAAGGTGTGTTTCCTCCCTGCCTTTTCTGTGGTTTCCTTACATTCAGTCAGAGAAGAGGTATCCCTGAACTAAGGTACAAGGAAGCAGCATAGAGTGAGACATAACTATTACTTCTCACAAAGCTGTAAGATTGCCTTCTATGTGCAAAACTAGTTCCTAAAGAAATAAAGAGAACTATAAGACAATGATCTCTACCCATATGGCTAAAAATCTAACAGATGTTAAACATACACATACCACTCAAAAATATAACTTTCTTTGTGCTTGCTTTGGCACCATATAGACTAAAGTACGGCTTTCTTCGTCACTGGCTTATGCACCAAAATCTTATTTATTTGAAATCTAGGTAAAAAAGAACAGTCAGAGGTGCAATATGACTGCCTTTTCAACTAAGAACTATAAAATATTTTTGAATAGTTGTTATTAGGGGCTAAGTTGAGAAATAGAAAGTTTCTTTGTCTTTAAACTTCTTAATTTCTTACCTTTATAAGTAGTCAGTGCTGCTACATCCTTTACATCTGTAGAAGATAGATTCTTAAGTAATTAATACCAACATGAGAGATCCTCATACCAATAGTTCTGGGCTATTTGGGAGTATAATTTTTAAATCTCCTAAGATGCTTAGTGCTTGTTGGAGTTTGAGGAGAATCAGCAACAGAATTGAGTCTGGCACAGAAAACTCCTGAATTAACCAGTTAGTGTTCCCAAAACGTAGAAGGGGTAGAGGTCCTGAGTTCAAGCTTTAAGTTGGGAAGACATACCACTGGGATTCATCTAAATGCTCCTTCTGACTTGAAAGTGAGTAAGGTCCTCTATACCATTAAGCATTTTACTACAAAAGGGAAGTGGGATTTCCTTTGGTTGCTGCCATCTTGGGTAGAAATGACTTATTTTCTTGACTTTCTTCCACTTCTTCCAGGCTCTGAGTTTCTGATTCCCATCACTGGATATTACTGCCAGCTCTGTGAGGAATTCTTGGGGGATCCAATTTCTGGAGAGCAACATGTGAAGGGTTATCAACACAATGAGAAATATAAGGTTGGTCTTTGTAGTAGCCTATGGAGTTTCCTACTTTCTGCAGTAATCCTTTTGATGTTGCAAACAAACTCAGAGCCAGAAAAAGTCATTAATATTTCAAATTCCATATAATCACTGGGACGTTCTCCTCAATCCTAGTAAGTAAGCAGTGCTGACCTGAGAGAACCATTTATCCTTGAGGAAGGTGACTCTGAGGATTTCCACTAAATGAATTCTAACAGTGGTAGGGCCAACTTTTCTCTCTTACAGTATTTTGACCAGTTATTGAGCCTTTATCTTTTCTCTTCCTAGAAATATGTGGTTGAAAACCCATTGTATGAGGAGCGGCGGAATCTGGACCGCCAAGCTGGCTTGGCTGTGGTCCTAGAGACAGAACGGCGACGGCAGAGTGAGCTAAAGCGCAAACTCAGTGAGAAACCAAAGGAAGAGAAGAAAGAAAAAAAGGCAAAGATCATGAAGGAAGTAAAGGAGGATGACAGGGTGTCTGAGGAATTAGAGGACCGAGTTTCTGAAGGTGGGAACTCCCCTGAAAAGGCTGAAAATAAAAGGAAGCCTAGCATCAAACTCCAGTTAAAAGAAGAAGTAAAGAAAGAACCACCAACATCTTCCTCTTTTGGGAAATTCAGCTGGAAGAAGCCAGAAAAAGAGGAGGAAAAAAGTTCAGTGGCCCCAAGTATTCCCAAAGAAGAGATTGTGGAAAATAGTAAGGACAAAGAGGATGGCAGAGCTGAAGCTGGGAAGGCAAAGCCCATCAAAATCAAACTCTCTGGGAAAACTGTTGTTGCACATACTAGCCCTTGGATGCCTGTAGTGACAACTTCAACCCAGACTAAGATCCGACCCAACCTGCCTATCCCATCCACAGTCCTCCGCAAGTCAGGTTCAGCCACAGTAAGCAAGCCAGCTCCTCTTAACACCTTTCTATCCATCAAGTCCTCTGGAACCACTGCTAAGCCTCTGCCAGTGGTTAAAGAGTCTTCAGCTGATCTCCTCTTGCCTCCCGACATCATCTCTAAAGCATTTGGAGGGGAAGAGGTGATTCTAAAAGGGTCTCCAGAGGAAAAAATGGTGCTGGCTGAAAAGAATGAGCCATCACATGTACCTGAACAAATGCTACCACCTCCACCACCGCCACCTCCACCGCCACCTCCACCACCCCCAGTTATACCTCATCCAGCTGCCCCATCTCCTGCTCAAGCAAATGCTATTTTGGCTCCAGTAAAATCAAACCCAACTATATCTCACACTGTCAGCCCTGGCTTCCTGGGTCCTAACATTTTGAACCCAGTATTACCGGTAGCCATCATGGCCTCAGCACAGCCAGCTGCCATTCCTTCTGATGAGACGGCTCCTGGGGTGAGTGAGAGTGACCGGGACCAGACCCTATTCTCTGTGTTAGTGCGTCCTCCACCTCCCCTCTCAAGTGTGTTCAGTGAACAAGCCAAAAAGTTGGAAAAGCGAAATTCATGCTTAGCCACAGCCAATGCTAAGGATCTGTATGACATATTCTACAGTAGTGGTGGAAAAGGGGCCCCTGAGACTAAGCTGAGTGGTGGTCCATTGGCTAATGGGGAAAATAGAGCTGAAAGTTCAGACACCTCTTCCACTTCTACTTTGAACAGCAGTGCATCCCAAGAGGAGTTGCCTCCAGATAGAAATTTGGTCTCTGCTCCTTTAGTCAGCAGCCTTGAAAAGCCCATTTCAAAACCTCTGGTGTCCCTAGGGAAATGGTCGGTTGTAGAAAATGTAGACTCAAAAAGCAGAGGCAGCAGCTATGGCTTCTTACAGCCTCTGACAAGGTTGTGCCAAAACAGGCCTTATGAAACTATTAGCCCAAAGACAGAGACTTTGGCCATGTGGACTTCTAGTTCCTTCCAGAGTGATGCTAATAGGGATGTATCTCCAGAGGGGAAAATTGAACTTGACCTGGGAGACCCTGGGCCGCCAGGTGTCAAGCCAGCCCCTGAGGTGTCACATGTACACTGTCATACCATGGAATCTCAGAAGCTGTTAGAAACCCACCTTGTGGAATCTAGTAACCAGGATGAGGAAAGCCAAGAGCTCCACCAATCTGAGGATTGTGGAAAAAGTGAAGTAGAGACAAGCGCTGAACTAAAAGAAGGGGGAGCGAAGCTCTCTGAGAGGACTGTGGGAGAGGGAACAGATACCAATGTTGGGCCCAATAGTGTAGAGGATTCTGATTTGAACCATGGGAACAGATACATGTGGGAAGGAGAAGTAGAACAGCCCAACATGCAAATGACTGACAAAAAGGCTAAACAGTTCAAGAAATTGATAACAGGAAGTAAAACTCAAAGTAAAGTAGTGACTGAATTGAACGCACAGGTGCTCTCTTCCACAAAGGCAAAAATAGACTCATTTCCGTCAGAAGCTAGATCTTTACTCCAGAACCCACAAGGTACACCTGTGAAAACTTCTGCCCCAGAATTGCTTCTTCAGTCCCCAGCCAGATCAGATATATGTTTGAAAGATGGTGAACAGGAGCAAGGAGTTTCAACTGCTAGTGAGGAGTGGCTAGAAAATTCAGCTCCAGGATCAGCTTCTAGAGCCTCTAGGTACAGAAGCCTTAAACTGAAGAGAGAAAGATCAAAAGAGTTTCAGGGTAAAATGATCTACGAACTGACTGTTTGGGATGAGAACAAGAAGCCAGAGACCTGGGAGAGCCCAGAGGAACCCAAAGCAGAAGCCCTGGATCTTCGAGATGTCCATCCAGAACTAACAGTGACAATAGAAAGCAAGGCCTTAGAAAACTTTGAAGTTACGAACTTAAAAGTAGAAGAGCTTGCTGCCCTGGGGAGCCTGGGGGATATAGGTGTTGATTTCTGCAATACTCGGGTAGACCCAGCACATAGATCTGCAACTGCCCTGTCTCAGAAAGTACGTGAAGAAAATTCTATGTCACCTATAGGAAGTAATCCCTCCACTCTCACTGACTTTGAACCAATACCATCCTTTTCTGAGTTTCCATTAGATTCTCCCAAAACCCTGGTGCTTAACTTCGGAGCAGAGGGTGAACAAAACTCATCTAATCCCGGAACCGGGAGGATCACCCCTAACATTTTGAAAACTGGACTTTCTATAGAAAATGTTGGCTTTGGCTTGGGGAGCCTAGAGGGAACACACCAGGCCCTTGACCTGTTAGCAGGAGGAATGATGCCTGAGGAAATAGAAGAAACTTCTCAGTTAGAGAAACAAGATTCACTCAGATTGGAATCAGAAACAATTAATCCTTTAGGCCTTGGGCCATCTCCTTGCCTTCCGGACCTTGTTGACTTTGTCACACGGACATCTGGAGTTCAAAAAGAGAAGATATGTTCTCCTCTCTCTGAGCCAAGTGACCCTCCTGAGTGTAGTTCCCTGGAGATGGGACCACTACAGTTAGAAATACCGAATGCATCCCTCACAGAGGTAGCAATTCCTCAAGTAGATGAGTACAATGACAGCCCTTCGAATATGGTAAAATCTATGGCTTCAGGGTCCCATACAAGGGATCAGGTAGTTGGAGGCAATACAGTCCCTCAGGAAATAGCTGCACAAGAAGCTGCAGTTGATGACATCCAGGACCACACAGAATCCAGTGTTCACAACTGAGAATACAAATTCAGAGCTACTTGTGGATGAATCAAATTGGCTTCTAGAAATCAGGTGCCCAGATGATCCAGGACTAGTTGGCTATCTCATCTGGAACGTACACCAAGAGATGCAGTCAGCATCTTAGAGTAAATGTTCATGGAAGCTAAAAAATTTACCTCCTTTCCTTTTTTCCGTTTTCATTAAGATACCAGACAAATCAATCATAATTTCTATACATATCTGTAAAAAAGTATTTTCTGTTAATTATTATTATTATTATTTTTGCCAATTTATTTTCTTCTACTTTGTCATTAAAATCAAATGTCTATCTGGCTCACCATATAGTGTGCTTTGATTGTATTTTGGCTTTGACTCTGCCATTTCTGGAATGTGGGGGAGGAGGGAGACAGCTGACTTCTCCAATTGCTGTGTTGTATTCCCACCCAATTTCTTGGGCAGCTGATGGATCTCTGGGAGAAACACAAGAAAACCTGCTGAAATGGAAAACTACTGCTGAAGGAAGGATTTTTCATCTCTTAGCCTTCCATTTGGATGTGCCTGCCTTAACATTGTTTGAAATGCAGCGTGAGTAGCTCTTTTGTTTACTGTTTACTTCCTTGTGGCATGTCAACCCCCCACACTTCCCTCATTCTGTTGCCTTTGCTTGAGATGGTCCTGCTAATCCACAAACCTGTTTGGAAATGGCCTCCGTAAACGTGGAAGAAAATCTAGCAGGCTCACTTTTCGAAGACGACAAATCGGTAAGGCTTATTCATGCCTCGGTGCCAGGAGCAGATATGCTTTTTGGGTCAGTTTTATTTTCAAAATGGCCTTTGTTCACTGTATTGTGGTCCACTGGCACTTTGTGTGAAATTGTTTCGCAGCCATTTCTGTTCTATCGAGGTAGAAAATCTGAAACTTACTTTGGGATTGGACTCATTCTCTGTTCCCACACTCATATGTATTCCTTCCTCTGCCTCTCCCTTTCCCAAGTTACTTCCACCATAGTGTGATGTTTTGGGTTGTACATTTTGTTCAAAAGATTAAAGATTTATGAGTGGCTTGGACAAGTTTAACTTTATTTTTAATGTGTTAATTACTTGGAATAAATGCATTAATCTCATGTTTCTTTCTGGATTTTTGTTTTGAAACCACACACATTTGAACTCCACAGGGAAACTAGAACAATGCTGCTGCCCTGTTGCCTGTCTCCCCCTCCCACCCTTCTTTCCATAGTTGTTAGGGCTACTTTTGTTAGCTTATATAGTCTGTGCCCCAGTGCTTCTGGATGGGTAGTGAGTAGGCACCAGTGGTCTGGTTTTGGCATCTTCCTATTGTGAAGTTTTGTATATACCCTTATGTTGGTGCTCCCGATGCTCCTCTGGGAACTGAGCTCCCCAAGAATACTCATGTTCTTGCTGAGGGTGCTCTTGGGATCAGGGAGCTTGGTCCTTATATTTTCTAATCTCTGCCCCAGTTTCCTCTTGATAACCCTGTTGTCAGCAATTTATAACCTGGCTCAACAGAGGCTTCAGAGTCTTATTCTCCCACTCCTCAAAAATAATGCAAAGTTGCTGATCTTTTTTCCTAAGAATTCTTGTTTTCCTGTTTCCTTGTGTGCAGAGCTGCAGAATCCCTAGGTTGAGTGCGAGGAGGCTATTTTTCTTGACTAATTTAGAAGTTTAGAAGTTGTACTGCCCTCCCTTCTTCATCTTGTGGAAAGGGTACAGATTTAGAATAGTTAGGTCCTTGGATGTTCCTCGGCCATTTGCCTTGCTGTGATTTTAGACAAGTTACTTTGCCTCACTGTGCCATGGAGGATCATTATCTCCATCTCACACCAAATGTGTACAGGGTCAGGCCATCCTGAGCAGTCTTCTTAGGTCTGCTTTTTAGGCTGAAGCCTGAGTTCAATGCATCTTTCTGACCTGGAAACCATAAATAGACTCAGAAGGTGCCCTTTAGCAGAACGTAAACCCAGGTGAGCTTCAGAGATACATTTGTTTCTCCAGAGAACTACTCCCTCTCCATTCTAGGAGCCTATCTACAGGAATTCAGAGAACATAAGAGTTTTAAAATGCCAGTTATTACTCATTTTCAGGCCTGTTCACTTAGTAAGTTCCACCTCCCTTTGGGGAGAGACGGTGGGTTTAGGGTAAGCATGGAGAGGGGTTAATCCTATCCAGATGTCAGTCCTAAACTCACTCCGTCTCAGAAGGAGTCAGAATCTTACTCTCTAGGTTAGGAGAGGGCCACTTGAGAAGGGTGGAGAAGGGAAAAGAGGCAAAATCTAGGAAGGGCAGAACTAATTCAAGTAACTGGGGCTGGAGTACTTAGAGCAGCTCCTCTTGTACTCTCTTGATAACTCAAAGGCACCTACCCATCTTAGGCTTTTTCTAGAATAATGCCCACTTCTAAGAGTTGAAGCAACAGTGTTCTTCATATTTGCCTTGAACCAGCAGAGGGAGAGCTTTTAGGATTCTGTAGTTTGGGCGGGAAGTGTTGCTAACTTCCTCTTTGATCAGTGCGATCAGGTTTTGGAGACTGTCTAGAGAAGCCATGTGAAAGGAAGGGCAGAACTCTAATCCAGTTGCCAGCGCCTAGAGGTAGGGCCTGTTTCTTTTTATTCAGTACTATCACAGTGCTGAATAAATTTTCATCTTAGGAGACAAAGGTGCATGCAAAGAGTGGCCCCTAATCTTCATATGTGGCCTGTGGTGTCATATAACTATGGTTTAAATTTCTGCAAACATCAGAAGCAGTTTTTATTTGACTCCCTCAATTGTGAGAACAGGTGATCAGCAGTTAGTTTTAAATTTGGGCAAACACCAAGTTTTACCTAAGTTATGTAGGTAACCCCCTAAAACTTCCCCTTGGCTTTGTGAATGGAGGCCTCTTGCTTTATAAACCTCTTTCTTCACAGCTAGCTTCAGGACACATAATACTCTTAGTGACCTTTCTGCTAAGTATACCCATTTTACGCTATGCCACTCCATCTCTCTAAAAGAAGTCAAAACGTTAGCTAATGTTTTGGTAGTAAAGCATGCCAGAGCATATGTCCATTTATCAGACTGCCAGGTTAAGGGACTGAAAAAGAATGGGGAAGTGGGAATGGGGGGTTTGGATGTATAGGATACAGGAATCCAGTAGGGACATTAAGTGTGTTATAAAAAAAATATAAAGCTGGAGGTGGGATCTTGGAGGAGACAGCCTATAAATTATGGAACTAAGTGAGGTGGTGTTTTTAGAAAATACATATTCCAAAGCCCTGGTTCTCACTTTCACAAAGCCTACCTACCAAGCCCAGGATGAGAACCTAAGCAAGCTCTTCGTTCATTGACAATTCTGTGAGAACATGGACAAACGAAAATAGTTTGGGATTGTGAGCACATTTCTTCTTTTAGAGTTTAATTTACAATGATGTCTGTAATTTTTAACCAAAAAACCCTTATACACTTTCAAAGGACCATGTGCATTTTCATTGTAGCACTTAATGTGGTTGTACTTTTACATTTATGTGTTTCTTTGATTAATATGTGCCTCCTTCCCACCCGTCCCCCCCAACTAGATTATAAACTCTCGAAAGCAGGAAGTCTGTCTTGGCTTACTGTGTTTTCATCATTGTATTCACAGTGCACAGTTGCCTGGCACTTAAGAGTGCTCAATAAAAATTCATTAAAAGAATCAGTGTGGTAATAGTAGCTATTTTTTAAATTAACTGTGAATACTTAGCAATTTATAAGTGAGTAAAAGCTGTAAATTGCTGATTGTATTTGCTGGCTGCTTAATACTGCAGAAGCCACCTGTCCTCTTGCTTCTGTCCTAGATCTTTGTATACAAGGCACTGTCTATAGCAGTGAGTGCATATCAAGGCTGCCCGTGGCCCCTTCATTTCAACAGCATTCTGGAATAGTGGTGCCAGGCCAGGAGGGGGACGCATTGCCCCTGAAGCTCCTAGAAGAAAAACAGGATAGGAAGGGTAGGGGTACACTGACTTTAGAGTTAGCAATAAAAGGCTTTGGGGACTCTGATTTTCAGATGGCTCCCTTTCTCCTTCCAGCCAGATTTCATAGGCATGTTGAAGTAAATTAAACCCCAAATCCCTCTGACGTAGCTGAAGGAGTAATTCAACTTTTCATGGCCCAACATCCTCGTCATGTCATCAAAACTGTAAATCAAGCCATCAGTTTTATTTCTGGAAGGAAACCAAAAAATTAACCAAAAAAAGTTGCCTTTGGAAGAGGAAGGAGTGATGCTTTCACTCTTTATTTTTTATCTTTTTTTGTTTGAATATTCAGACCATGAAAATGCATTTTATATAAAATACAAATATTTTATACACATAAAATATGTACACACATAGGAAATTTTTATGTCAGTAGGAGTTATCTGGTGATGTGGAATTACAGACCAGGTTTTTTTCTCTTCTGTATACTTTTATGTATTAAAAAATAGTGTTTTTTAAAAAAGTTGTGTCTCTTCCCACTCAGTGCATCTCTGTCTCCACTCCTCACGTCAGTTTTCCATTATTACAAATAGGTCTTGCTGCTTTTCCCTCAAGATTTCCTAAATTCCTCTACTCCCATCAAGGCTAGGTTACATACATTCAAGAATACCACTCATCTTCCTCTCCTCCTCTTCCCTTTCTCTAGCTCCTACCTCTGTGGAGCTGGTTATGCATTTCCATTCATGCTGTACAAGCACTTGGACATTATATAAATCAAGATACCTGTCTTCACAAAGCTTACTTTAATGCAGGTACACAAAAGATACCACAAAGTCTTTGTTGCATGCAGAAGGACAGAAGATAACTCGTATCGAGATGTATTGATTGAAAGCTTTACAGGTTTTTATTCCTTCCACTCATGGACCATCAGGCAAGAAAAGTGTTGTGTAGAAAACAAGGGAAATGAGCATGTTTAAGAGAAGTGAAAGAGCAGAGTAAAAAAAGAGAGGGACTTCCCTGGCGGTCCAGTTGTTAGGACTCCGCGCTTCCACTGCGTGGGGCAGGGGTTCTGTCCGTGGCTGGGGAACTAGGATCCCACATGCCACACAGCGCTGCCAAAAAAATAGAGACAGAGTTACATTACAGTAGAGGAAGATAGCAAAAAATTAAATCAACCATATTCTGGTACTGTTTTCTTTCGTCTTCTCTCTGATACTTTGCCCCTCCTAAAGTTCAGTCCAGCCCTCCCATAGCCGGTATACCTATATAAGGATGATTATGATGACACTTACCGACTCTAACCCACCTATCTTCCTTTCTTTTCAGGAGCAATTGCAGAAGTCTTCATATTTCTAGAAGGAAGGACTGCAGAAGACATTTTTGCCCCAGAGAGGCAGGGATAGAAGCCACAGAAATGTTGAGCGCCCTTGGGGCCAATGGGCAGTCACCTCTAGGGTCTGACTTCCAGAAGGTGGGTATGGTTGCTGGGGCAGGAATGGGTTATGGAGAAGGCCCTGTTGTAGCTGCCCGGAAATGGTGAGTTGGGTGAGCAAATATGTTACTTATGTATGTCTATATCTTTGTACCGGTAGAGGAGGAACAAGATGAGCATAGGCATAGAAGGTGTATATTTTATTTTTTTATTATTTTTATTTATTTATTTATTTATTTATTTATTTTTGCGGTACGTGGGCCTCTCACTGTTGTGGCCTCTCCCGTTGCGGAGCACAGGCTTCGGACGCGCAGGCTCAGCGGCCATGGCTCACGGGCCCAGCCGCTCCGCAGCATGTGGGATCTTTCCGGACCGGGGCACGAGCCCGTGTCCCCTGCATCGGCAGGCGGACTCTCAACCACTGCGCCACCAGAGAAGCCCAGAAGGTGTATATTTTAAACTTTCCACTCCTCATCTCAAATTATCTCCTAACTTCCATCTCTCATTTTGTGCCATGATACTTACATTAAAGCTGTGGAATTCAGATCTTCTCATCCCTCCTGGGCCCTGGGCCCAATGCTCCCAGCAAGTAGAACATCTCCTATCTCGGCTTTAGCCTTCCTTCCTGGTCCATACAAGAATCGGGGTAAAAATTGGGTATGTCCTTAGAGGAGTGGGGTATAAATAGACAAAGGAGTCTCAAGGAAGGGGGGACAATCACAAAGGATGTGTTTGAAAAGTCCTGGTATTTCAGACTTCAAGACAGCTGTCTTGCAGTTTCCATTCAGTCTTACTACCTCTTCTACACATAGTAGAACTTTTGGTACACAGAAACAGGCAAGCATTTCAAAATACCAAGGAAACACCTTAGTCTCTGTTCATCTAAAAAGCCAATAGGTGCTTCTTTTATGCCCTTTTGTACTTTGGAACTGGGCTCAGGAACACAGTGAGGATGAGAACCTGACCTTTAAGTCCTTTAAACTCTGAGATTTATTTAAATCTGAGCTGCCCCAACTCCAAATTTACCCTTAAAACTGTTAACCTTGGGCTTCCCTGGTGGCACAGTGGTAGAGCGTCTGCCTGCCGATGCAGGGGACACGGGTTCGTGCCCCGGTCTGGGAAGATCCCACATGCCGCGGAGCGGCTAGGCCCGTGAGCCATGGCCGCTGAGCCTGTGTGTCTGGAGCCTGTGCTCCACAACGGGAGAGGCCACAACAGTGAGAGGCCTGTGTACCGCAAAAAACAAAAACAAAAACAAAAAACTGTTAACCTAGTTTTATTTCTGATTTGTAAATGCTGGCACTTTTAGAGTCCTGGATGTCTGCTTTACTGCCCAAATAAACCTGTGGTTTGGGTAACTTTTGGGACTACTCATAACACTATAAATATAAAGAACTACGTAATATACAACCAAAGCCATCGATAGAATAAGAAGGAAGAAGTAAGGGGTAAAAAGTATCTCAAGGCCTCTTTTTGCTGAGCTTATATCAGTTAATGACTACTCATTCCTCAGGCATGACTCTGTGGATGAAGCAATGGAAAGCAGCCTGGTGCCAGGGCTGCCAACACTTTGTCACCACTACTTTCTCCCCCTTGCTCCAGTCCAAGATCTGTTTCTCATCAGCTACCACATTCCTCTGCTCAGGGACAATCAAGGGTGTTGGTCCCAGCTTTTATTCCTAAATGTGACTCACCTACCTACCAGCCCCTGGTTTGCTGCTTACACCTCCCTTCTTCAGTAATATCTGGAGTCCACCTTTGAGATGTGCTGATCTAGGGCATGGGCAGAGGGAAAGGAAACATTTTTTAGAATAATATTTTTCCCTTTGGACTTTTAAAATTTAATATGCTAGAGTTCACATACATTATGAATGATTAAATATTTAAAATCTACTTTTTTATTGAAATATAATTCATATAACATTAAATTTCACATAAGATTCATCATTTTAAAGTGTGTACAAGAAGATTGTGTTGAAGATTGTGCACCAGTCACTGTTATCTAATTCCAGAATATTTCCATCACCCCACTTAAAAAACACATACCAATTAGCAGACATTCCCAATTACCCCAAAGCCACCAGCAATCATCAGTCTGCTTTCTGTCTCTATGAATTTACCTATTCTGGACAATTCTGGAGTCATATAATATGTGGTCTTTTGTGTTTGGCTTCTTTCACTTAACATTTTCAAGATTCATCCATGTTGTACCATGTATCAGTACTTCATTTTTTATAGTTGAATAATATTCCACTGTATAGATATAAACACATTTTGTTTATCCATTGGTTGGTAAACATTTGGATTATTTCCACTTTTTTGCTATTATGCTGCTGTGAAAATTTGTGTACAAGTATTTGTGTGGACATACTTTTCAATTCTCTTGGGTATGTACTGGGTCATGACAACTCTAACTTTTTTAAAAATATAACTTTGTATTAAAGTATAAGGTACATATAACAAAACAAAAGCACACACAACTGTTAAGCTCAATACTTTTCACAAAGTGAACAGTTTGTGTAACACTTCGGGTAACCAACACCCAAATCAAAAAATGGAATGTGACCAACAGCCCTGAAGCCCCTCTCCTGTTCTCTTGCAGTCACTACTTTCCTGAAATATAACTGCCATCTCAGGTGCTTTTTGTTTTTGTTTTATGGAGCTGAAATTCACATAACATAAAGTTAACCACTTTAAAGTGAACAATTCAGTGGCATTTAGTACATTCACAGTGTTGTGCCACCGAAACCTTTGTCTAGTTCTAAAACATTTTCACCACCACAAAATAAAACCCTGTGTCCCTTATGCAGTTAGTTCCCATTCCTACCTCCCCATAGACCCTGGCAATCACCAGTCTTCCTTCTGTCTCTGTGGATTTACATATTCTGGATATTTCATATAAATGGAGTCATACAATCAGTGACCTTTTCTATCTGTCTTCTTTCACTTAGAAGAATGTTTCTGAGGTTCATCCATGCTATAGCAAGTATAGGTATTCCATTACTTTTATGGCTAAATAATATTCCATTGTCTGTGTATACCACAATTTATTTATCCATTAATTCATTGATAGACATTTGGGTTGTTTCCACCTTTTGGCTACTGTGCATAATATGCTATGAACATTCATGCATAAGTATTTGTTTGAGTACTTGTTTTCAGTTCTTTTCAGTATATACCTAGAAGTGGAATTTCTGGGTCATATGGTTATTCTATGTGTAACATTTTGAGGAACCACCAAACTGTTTTCCACAGCACCAGAATCATTTTACATCCCTTCCAGTAAAATGTATGATGGTTCCAGTTTCTCCATATTCATAATACTTAATTTCCTTTTTCATATATTATAACCATCCCAATATTTCATTGTGGTTTTGATTTACATTTTTCTGATGACTAATGATATTGAGCGTCTCTTCATGTGCTTTTTGGCTATTTTATATCTTTTTTGGAAAAATGTCTAGTGAAGTCCTTTTCCATTTTTTAATTGGGTTGTTTGCCTTTTTGTTGTAGAATTATAAGAATTCTTTTTTTTTTTTTTTTTTGCGGTACGCGGGCCTCTCACCGTTGTGGCCTCTCCCGTTGCGGAGCACAGGCTCTGGACGCGCAGGCTTAGCAGCCATGGCTCACAGGCCCAGCCGCTCCGCGGCATGTGGGATCTTCCCGGACCAGGGCACGAACCCGTGTCCCCTGCATCGGCAGGTGGACTCTCAACCACTGCACCACCAGGGAAGCCCCAAGAATTCTTTATATATTCTGGATACTAGATCTTTACCAGATATTTTCAAATATTTTCTCCCATTCTGTAGGTTGTCTTTTCACTTGCTTTTTTTGGCTCCGTTTTTTTCTAGTTCCTCAAGGTGTAAAAGTTAGGTTGTTGGTTTGAGATCTTCTTTTTAAAAATGTTTACAGCTATAGTTTCCCTCTGAGCACTGTTTTCACTGCACCCCATACATTTTGATATGCTGTGTTTTTATTTTCACACATCTCAAAGTATTTTATAATTTCTCTTTTGAATCTTCCTTTGACCCATTGGTTCTTTAAGAGTGTGTTGTTTAATTTCCACATTTTGTGAATTTTCCAGTTTTCCTCCTGTTACTGATTTTTAGCTTTATTCCATTGTGGTTGGAGGCGATCCTTTGTATGATTTTAATCTTTTAAAATGTACTAAGACTTGCTTTGTGGCCTAACATATGATCTACCCTGGAGAATGTTTTATGTGAGCTTAAGAAGATTGTGTATTCTGCTGTTTTGGGATAAATTATTCTGTATGTCTGTTAGATCTAGTTAATTTAGAATTGTTCAAGTCATCTATTTCCTTAGTGAACTTCTGTCTAGATGTTCTGTTCATTATTGGAGTACTGGAATCTCCAACTGTTATCGTAGAACTGTCTATTTCCCCTTCAGTTATGCCAATATTTGATTTAAAATATTTGTCTAATAAGTCCAGTGTCTGGGCTTCCTTGGTGATGGTTTCTATAAACTCCTTTTTTCCTGTGAATGAACAATACTTTATTCTTTTTATACCTTGTGATTTTTTTGTTTAAAACTGGACATTTTGAATATTATGATGTGTCAATCTGGGAGTCAGATCCCCCTCCCAAGTTTTGCTGTTGTTGATTATTGAAGTCTGTAGTCATCATTTGTTTACTGACTTTTCCAAACTATTTTTGCTAAGACTGTATGCTTGTGTTTGGTCCTTAAATCTCTGTTCCAGTATCTCAGCAGTTGGTGACCTGACAGAGATTACCTTAAATGCCTGGTGTGAAAAAATGAACAAAAACAAACAGACAAAAAACCTACTTCTCTTGGTCTTTGCAGACACTGACCTGGGGCACCACTTCAATGCTAAGCCAATCTGCCTAAAACTCTGCCTTGGCCTTCACCTCCTGGCTGCCTGGAACCCAAAGTTCAGCCAAAGGTGCAAGCCTAGGGTCCTCTCAGGTCTTTTCTGAACTCTCATCTGTCTCTGGGCATATACTTTACATGTTGGGTTTCCCCATACACATGGTAGCCCTTCAGAATTCTTATTTCCCCATGTATCTTCCTACTCAGACTCCTCCTTTCCAGACTTTTAGATCCATCTGCTGCTTGTTCCATTCGCTGTTTCTTTATGCAGCCACTGGTAGTATATGTCTTTAAATGCTTTCAATGGATGCTTTGAAAGCTGCTCCAGCTTGAGGGGGGCAAAACAAGGTCAGCCTCAGCACAGATTCCTCGGGGAACTGCTAGACAGGGCAAGATTCACAGCTACAATCTTTTGAGAACAAGGTGCATATTATCTTCCCCTGGCACCCACAAGCCACACCAGGAATATGGGCTGCTGTCCCAATGGCTACCTCCAAGCTGTGGAATGGGGGATGTTAGATGGGTAAGCAAAATGCCACAATGCTTTGTTACTGAAATTTTGCAGCTGCTTTTTTCATTAAGCACACCACTGGTTGGACTCCATTGTTAAGTTTTTTTATTAGATTCCAGAGTTCTGAAAAAGTTGATTCTGTCAGTTTTTGCCAGCTTAATGATAGCTTCAGTGGAGGAACTGATTCTTGGAGATCTCTGCTGTGCCATTTCTGTGACATTACAATATGTTACTTTTTGAGGAACTGTCAAACAAACTGTTTTCCACAGCAGCTGTACCACTTTATATTCCTACCAGAAATGTGAGGGTTTCATTTTTTCCACATCTTTCCAACACTTGTTATTTTCTGTTTTTCTTTTTTAATTATAGCCATCCTAGTGGGTATGAAGTGGTATCTCCTTATGGTTTTGATTTGCATTTCTTTAATGACTAATGATGTCAAGCATCTCTTCATGTGCTTATTGGCCATTTGTATATCTTCTTTGGAGAACTGTCCAAATCCTTTGCCCATTTTTAATTGGATTACTTGTCTAAGATCCATTTCTTACATATTATTTTCTAGTCTTTTTCTTACAACGTTATCCTGAAAATCATGCATTAAGAAAATGTGTGTATAAAACTACAGTTTCAGAACTTTACACAACATGATGTAATTCTTAAACACAAGAAGAAGCACTTCTCTCTGTATAAAGGTACATACTGTATTAATTAGGACTCTTTTGGTTGTAACAGAAACTAAGCTCACACAAGCTTAAGAAAAAAAATGAATAGGTGGTAATTTGTGGTTTGGTAATTGGGAAACCGAGTCAGAATTAGATCCAGGAGGTCAGAGATGTCATCAGGACTCTTTGTTCCCCATTTCCTCAGCTCTGCTTAACTTCTTATTTTCTCTCCACTCAGGTGCAAGTTAGCCCCTGCAGTCTCAAGCTGCCATGGTTCTTATAGGCCTCTGTCTAGAAAATGAGGTGTATCCTTCCTTATAGCACAAAAAAACTCTCAGGGAGGATGTTGATTAGTGTGACTTGGGCCACATTTCTATCTCTGAACAATTACTGTGGCCAGGTGGATGAAGTATCCAGACCAGGCCCTGGCCATAAGCTCACCCTGGGAAGACAGGGTCTACCCTAATGAGGAATCTAGACTAAGTTGAATTAATGTGCAGTGGGGGAAGATGAAGTTCTCCAAAGGAAAGGCTCTATAGAGCTGCGAAGACTCAGTGACTTCTTTGTTTGTAGCCTTCCCTCTTTGTGGCTTTTTATCAAAAGATGGTGCTCAGGTTCTTATCCCCACTAAGATACTAGTAACTGCAGCCCTTTTTTTGGTGGTGAGGGTATGGGGTAGTAAGAGATTAGAAATAAAGATCTTACAGTTCTACCTGTTCCAAAAGCTCAGGAAAAGAAGAGAAAAAGCCCAATCATTTTGGAGTTGGGAAGAGGTTAGAACATGGCTCCTGATTCTGTGACCTTGAGCTTCATAGAGGAACTGAAAGACTCCTCTATAAAAAGGTAAGCATTTGCATTTGTCTGAATTCGTAAGATTAAACTGTTTTAGTCTTATTACATAGTCTCGTGACATGGAAGGACTATTCTTGTATATTGTAAAAAAAAATTACCCCCCAGACCTTAGTAAGAAGATGAGGAAGTTGCTGGTAGTTTCCACCAAGGAGCACTGTCACCATCTATCAGATTTATAAGTAAGCTGACTACCAACTTTCACTCTTACTCTTCTCTCAGTTTCCAGAATATGGATACATTTTTCATGCTGCAAATTATTTGGAGGTCATTTTCTAAAATATACTTTCAGATGAAATACACATTCCCAAGTGATACTTGAGAGGCCAAATCCATCTTTGCATGGAAAACCATCATTTAAAGCTGTTGTTGATATCTTCACAAGCATAGGTTGAAGGCACACATGGTGAAGGGTCAAGAAGTCCTTTCCAGCAGTCTTGATTCTGAATTAGTCCAGCTGATACCACTGAATCACAAAATGTAGCTCACTCAATAGCCCTAAGCAGCTAACCACAAGTAGCTAATACAGAGTGCTCTCAACAGGTTCATATGATGGCAAGTTGATGCTGGGAAACAAGGGAAAAATCGGACAGACTCTTGCAAGAGCCATAAATAATGTGTGATTATACAGCAGCAATTATCTACAGGTGGGAGGATTAGTGTATTTTAAGAAAGCATTTCAGTCTGGTTTTGTTTTGTGTGTATGTTTCTATTTTTATTTTTTGTTTTTATTTTTTGTTCATAAACTATAGAAAGTAAAACTTACTAGTTGTAGGGGATATTCAAAACATGGAGTGAGAAAGCACAAGGGTTATGGGTAATAAAGGTTGAGAAACACAATGATAAAGAAGTAAGACTGATTTTTCATTAACATACAGAACTGAGTGAAACCTTTTAAAAGAGTCATCTGTAGATACAAATTTTGATAATGCCTTAAAGTGACAAGCATATGGCCATGTACTTGAACAAGTCTACAAAGGTATAAAATGAGTGGAATTTATAGTTATAATCAAAACTCACTGCAGTGCCAACCTGACACATGATAGCAGCCATATTTGTAAGGTGCTTTACAGTTTACACAACAATTTTCCCTCATTCTCTCTTTTGCCATATATTTAATGATAGGCATAATTGTGCTACATGCTAATTAGGCTTAATTAGTAAGTTCTTGTGAATGACTGTAATTAGTGGGACTGATTTGCTGCCAAAGCAAATTTTCAGTTCTTTTTACTGTATTAGTCTCCTCGTATTTATAATCAGGATCAGTTTAAATCATATTCCATTTTTCATCATACATGCTGATCCTCATGTGTATTAAGAAACAAGCTCCTGAGTCTACTCCTAGACAACTGAGCTCCCCTTGCTCCAGGGCTTTTGTTATAACAAAACTCTCAACCCCTACCAGTCCACTCATAATCGCACATCTCTCCCACTGGTCCTCATCTACTCACACTTGAGGGAGACTTGTGTGCAACATTTAACATTCATTCACCAACAAATTTTTATTGAGCACCATGTGCTAGAGATTGAGCAAGGCATTGGAAGCATATGCAATGGTTGGCAGAAGAGTCCTGGTCCCTGCCCTCATAGGGCTCACAGAGTAATGAGGTACACAAAGCCTAGAATGTGGCGGGGGAGGTGGGTGGGAAGTTGGCAGACCTATTTTACCCTCCCACTAAGCTACAAACTCAGATTTTATCATGGGGTCTCCATTTGACTTTTTCCCTCATTTGGTTCAGCACTCAGGCAGGGAAAACACAGCTGTCATAGATTGTACCGCCTTTACCCCCAGCACAAGATGCTATAGGAGGGAGTGCCTGGGGCCAATAGCCTGGTATTAAATAGGTGAGGGGAGGGAGCAGAATTAGTGAGGTGAAGATATTGGAGAAGCAAGTTCCCAGAAAAAAGATACCTCTTGCAAAGACCCCGAGGCAGGAAAGAACTTGGCAGATTTAAGAAGCTCATTTACTGTAATTACAGAGGTTGAGGCAACAGGAGAAATGGCTTAGAAGACTGCAAAGGTGGAGGGTCCTAGAGCCAA
Source organism: Mesoplodon mirus (assembly GCF_964341445.2). Lineage (NCBI taxonomy): Eukaryota > Metazoa > Chordata > Mammalia > Artiodactyla > Ziphiidae > Mesoplodon > Mesoplodon mirus. The sequence goes on along the minus strand of NC_138988.1, from coordinate 75,215,721 downwards.
GTTAAAAACTTTATCTTGAGGGTACCGAGAAGCCATGGAAAAGTCTTAATGACATTTCCCTGCCTCTTGTATCTCAACCCATTATTTACCTGGATAGGCCTTCTTATCAATTAGTACAGAGATGCTGTACAGACAAGAGTAGTATCCTTTCAGACTGAAACACATGGGTAGCTTAGCAGAAACCATGCTTAGGAGCATCAAGTAGAAAAAGTATGAGTTCAAGAGTCACAACACATGAGGGTCTGTATGGTGTTGAACCATTTCTTAACCTCTCCAAGCCACTTTTCTTTTCTGTACAGTTGGTAATGTAATGTTTAAATCCTTCATCAGGTTTTGTAGAATCAGAAATAATAAGTATAACGCCTACAAGTGACATTCCATAGGTGGTAGCTGTCACTATTTTAGCAATGCTCTCTTGCTAACACAGATTTCAAACTCCTTGGGGAATGGAATCACAAAATAATACATCGTCAAATTGTGAAGAAACCTTAAAGATCTGTCTGTATATGATGCTTGCATTCCTTCTGCAACAATGACAATTAGTTGGTTTGTTCTCCAGCATTACTTATAACATCCAGAGACAGGAAGCTCACTACTTTCTGAAGCAGTCACTGCATATTTGGCTCTATTAGAAGGTTCTTTTTGTGGACTGAATCCAAATCTGCTTCCCTATGACTTCTATCCAGGGGTCTCAGTAGTACCCCTAATGCCTTTTCCATGTGACAGTCCTCCAGGTGTTTAAGGCCATTATCTCCCACTACCACTCACCTGGAGTTGAAAAGCTTGTTTCTTCAGCCTAACAACAACAATAAAAGGGTCAATTCATCAAGAAAATACAACAATCTAAAACATACATGCACCTGACAATAAAAACATGAAGAGTGTTAGTGGAGGATTTTAATAATAGTAGTAGTAGTAACTATCATTTACTGAGCACCCCACTGTACCTGATACTATAGATACACAGATAAGTAAGTCTCAATCCTGCCAACTGAAGAAAGTTAGAAAAGTAAATAAGTGTAACAGAACATTACAGATACCGTGACAGAGGTCTGTGCAGGAAAAAAGGGGTGGGGCACCAAGGGAATAGTTATCTTTATGAAAGAGGGGTCTGCCTCTCATAAGAGATAATATAAACTACACCCTCTCAACTGAGTAGGCAATACTTACACTCAACTGGACTTATCCATTTGTGGTATTTGTTAAAACATCATTTTAGAGGTTTTAGTCACACAAAGTATTCAAAACAGCCACTGTTAGTGGATGTTAATTCTCCCTGTTAACATTCTTTACAAAGACTTGGGTTAGGGGCTTCCCTGGTGGCGCAGTGGTTGAGAGTCCGCCTGCCGATGCAGGGGACACGGGTTCGTGCCCCGGTCCGGGAAGATCCCACATGCCACGGAGCGGCTAGGCCCGTGAGCCATGGCCACTGAGCCTGTGCGTCCAGAGCCTGTGCTCCGCAACGGGAGAGGCCACAACAGTGAGAGGCCCGTGTACCACACACAAAAAAAAAAGACTCTTGGGTTAGAGTCAGAATAATGGAAGCCAGGCAAGGAAGTAGAGTGGAATACTGTGATTTGTTGTACCTGTAAATGGATGGCAAATATTTGAAAAGGAGGAGCCTCAACTAGTCTTTCATAAGCACTGAAATAGAAAAGATGAGGCGTACTGTGTTTGTTGTGGCCATGCAATATTGGAAGGCCACAGAAGATGGAGAGGAGTAAAGCACTTCAGTGCTTGTTTCTTCATATGGGGCCCTGTGCTGGATGCCAGGGTAAAGATGACCCAACTAAGAGGCTGAGGCATGGGCACAAGTTGATCAAATGCAGAAAGAGGTGGGGAACCTTAGAAAAGGATTATTTGATGTGGCCTGGAAATTCTGAGGATAGATCCTTGGACAGATGAAGTTAGCCTTCCTAAAGGAGGCAGCATGTCCAAGAATAAATACAACAGTGAAGTCCTCCCAGCCTCCTAATGTGGACCTTCTTCATGTGAGCCTTAGAGAGCAAAAGGCAGTGAAACTTGAGCTGCCTTCTTGAAGAAGAAACACATGAGAGGCAGAAACACGAGAGTAAAGTATCAGTGGAGACTAAAACTAGTACTTTTCAAGTTTGTTAAAGAAGAATCCCTTCCAGAAACAGTTACAAAACTAAGGATCTTGAAATGTTCCCCAAAACAAGAAACAAATAATGAGAAAGTGTAGAAAAGTTCATTTCACAATGTGCAAGCCTTCCACCTTCAGAAGTCATCAAGGAGGATAAAGCAAGTGTTGTTAGAAGCAAAAAGTACTCATGGAGACAAGTGAGGAAACAGGAGTGTTAAGCAGGAGTTCAGAGACACCAGTCCCATCCCCATTGCCCATCTGAGGGGATTGAAGTCCAGAGAGGGTCTCCAACTCCTAAGGCACAAATAGGACTCCCTTCACCTAGCAGGGCACAGTGCCGCAACCCAATGATGGGTTTAGTACACATGCCCCATTCAGCCATTTCTGAACTGACTTGACAAAACACAGGAACGTATTCCCGGAAAACTCATTTCACCATGATACTTCATCGAGGGATTGTCTCCTCTGCTGGGGCCCTGGCACAAAGTAATCAGGCCTCTCTTCTGCCCCTCATTTGCTGAGCTACCTTTTTTTGTGTTTTTATTTTGGGGGGCGGGGGGGCCACACCTCACAGCATGAGGAACTTCCCTGACCAGGGATCGAACTGATGGCGCCTGCATTGGAAGTGTGGAGTCTTAACCACTGGACCACCAGGGAAGTCCACTGAGCTACCTTTTAAAAAAAAAAGTAGTTCCCTTCAGGCATAATTATTAAGACATTATCCACATACCATAACTTTCACCCTTTTAAAGTGTACAAAGCTGTGATTTTTAGTATATTCACAAGGTTGTGCAACTATCACCACTAATGCCAGATGATTTTCATTTCTCCTGTAAGGAGACTTGGTCCTCATTAGTAGATACTCCCAATTGTCCCTCCCCTAAACCCCTAGCAACCACTAATCTACTTTGTCATTATGGATTTCCCTTTTTTGGACATTTCATATAAATGGAATCATACAATATGTGGTGTTATGTGTCCGGCTTCTTTCACTTAATGTAATGTTTTTATGGTCCATTCTTGTTGTAGCATGCATCAGTACTTCATTCCTTTTTATGGCCAAATAATGTTATCATAGATAGACCACATTTTGTTTATCCATTCATCAGTTGATGGGCTTTGGGTTTTTCCATCTTTTGGCTGTTGTGAATAGCAATACTATGAACATTCATTTCAAGTTTTTGTGTGGACATATGCTTTTTGTGTGTGTGTGTGTGGACAGTTGCACCTAGGAGTGCAACTGCTTGGTCATATGGTAACTCTAAGTTTTAACTTTTTGAGGAATTGCCAGACTATTTTTCAAAGTGCTACACATTTTACATTCCTATCAGCATTGTATGAGGGATCCAATTTTGCCACATCCTCACTAACACTCATCTTTTTTTATTATAGCCATTCTAATAGGTGTATAATATTACCTCATTGTGTTACTGATTTTCATTTCCCTAATGACAAATGATGCTGAGCATCTTTTCATGTGTTTGTTGACCTTTGTATATCTTCTTTGGAAAAATCTCTATTCAAATTCTCTTCCCATTTTTTAATTGGGTTGTCTTTTTATTGTTGAGTTGTAAAAATCCTTTATATATTCTGATTACTAGACCCTTATCAGATATATGTCTGCAAATATTTTCTTTCATTCTGTGGGTTTATGTTTCTTGAAGTGTCCTTTGAAGCACTGCTGAGCTACTTTTAACTAATATTAAAACATCTTAAACCAAATTAGGAATATGTAATTGGTGTCTGAATTATACTTTTAAATTTAATAAGCATTATAATTTTATGAGCAAACCATAGTATGCAGACCCCGTTTGGAGGCTTCCAAACTGAGTCTTGGGTTCACTATGGGATCCATCATAATGATAGTTACTGCTTTTATAGCATTTAGGTGCCACGTGCTTTTTGGGCACTTTGCAAGTATTAACTTATCTAATTCTCACCACAGTCCTATGAGGGAGAAACTTATTACTTTACTCATTGTACAGATAAGAAAACGGAGGCAGAGGGAGGTTAAGTAATTTGCCTGAAGCCAAAGAATGAGTAAGTTAACAGAGGTGGGCTCCAGATTCTGTAGCTCTTAACCATCTGCCACGGAGAAGGCGGAATGAAACCATTTCAAAGAATGCCTAACTCCTCGCTTTGGGAAAATAATGGTGTTTTCATGGCGTCTACACTCTGAACAGTTTTCCTCTCTGTACCAAGCCAGGAACTAGTGCCACCCTTCCAGGCGTCTTCATTACTCCCTCCCCTCCCAGTCTAGCTTCAGGATCTTCTCTCCTGTCCACCGGTCCGAGACTTCAGTGTTTGGGAGTAACAGCAAAGTTGCCTGCGTTCCCCAGGTGGAGTGGTTCTAAATTTCTGGCGGCCAGTGAGAACAGAGGAGCAGCGGATTCAGCCCAAAGAGGCTCAAGGCTGAGCCATGGGAGGGGCCAGCGAAGGGGGCGGGAACTGAACCCCGGCGGAATTGACCACAGTGTGCGGCGCCGGCTGCTCAGAGCGGAGCCATGAGCTGGACCTGCCCACGTTGCCAGCAACCCGTTTTCTTTGGTGAGGCCTGGGCGGAGGAAGGGGAGAAGACGGGGCGAGTGAGAGCCTTTGGGCTCCATGAGGACGCAAGGAGCTGGCGCCGGTGTGGTCCCAGCCCCCTTTTCCACCTATGGGGCGCACAGCACTCGGGCGGGATGGAACTGGCCTCCCGGAGACACTCCCCATCGTCTCTAGGAATCACGGTCGGGGGGAACAGGGGGGAAAGGAGGGCGCCTTGTGCTTGGCCTGGCTCTGCCCAGTTGCACCTTGTCCCCCACAGCAGAGAAGGTGAGCTCCCTGGGCAAGAACTGGCACCCATTCTGTCTGAAATGTGAGCGCTGCCACAGCGTCCTGTCCCCAGGAGGGCATGCAGAGGTGAGGCCGGGCTAGGGTGCACAGCCTTGTGTCTGTCACTGTCGCTGAGCCACCGGCCCCCGGTTTCAGCCCCACTGGCCCACCAAAGGCAACCTCAGCAGCCAACTCCCAAGATCACCTGCCCAATAGGCACCACACCGGCCAGCACGTGTGGAGCCTGAATTGTGCTGCTGGATCCCATGCCTTTCATCAGGACGGGGAGGGAAGCAGCACGGCTTCCTGACCTGCTCTTTCCCTGTCTCCCTGGCCACAGTGGCAGTTCTGGCATGCCAGCCCACCCCTCACTGCTCCCAGCCCCCGCAGCCCAGGCCAGTAGACAGACACACCTGGCAGCCCGTCCTGGGGAAAAGCCTGTGGGGCACAGGAGAGCCCCCTTGGGCCCTAAGCAGTCCTCTTCCCTCTGCTTGTGCCTAGCACAATGGAAGGCCGTATTGCCACAAGCCATGCTATGGGGCTCTCTTTGGACCCAGGGGTAAGTACCAGCCTGGAAGGGGCCAGGGGACAGCAGAACCCTCCGTGTGGCTGGGAGCTGGAGGCTCAAGCCTGACCTCCCCTCTTCTCTCTGCAGGGGTGAACATTGGTGGTGTGGGCTCCTACCTCTACAAATCCCCCACCCCCACCCCTGCCAGCGCTACTCCCCTTAGCCCCAGCAGGTTCAGCCCCCCCAGGCCCAGGACTGGCCTCCCTCAGGGCAAGAAAAGTAAGTGAGATTGAGCCCCAGCTACTCCTCCTGACCCTTCCCCAGGATGGAACAGGGGATGGGGACCAGGTGGCATTATCCCACCTAGTCCTTTGCTTCACATTCCTACAACTTTGTTCATGGCAAAGGCTTCTCTTCTCCGTGGCCCCTTTTTTGATGTTTCCTCGTGTCAGCTGCTGAGTAAGAGGTAAATCGGGCAGGTGGCATTATCACCCCCATTTTACGGGTGAGAAAACTGAGGTCTGTAGAGGGCAAATGACCTTGTGCAGTCACACAGCTAGTCAGAGGCAAAGCTGGCCTGGAACTCAGGTCCCTCCCAGACCAGGGCCATGGAAGGAATGACCTAGAGTAAGGGGTCATTGAGATGGGCCAGCCCCTCACATTCTTCCACTTCTCCCCTCTCCCTGTTCCTTCCTCCATCCCCTGGAGTGGGCAGTGACATTGTGCTCCCCAACACCTGACACCCCTGCCCTGGCCAGCTCCTATATCAGCTCAGGTTTCCTGAGGATTGAGTTGCTGACGGGGTTGGGCTGGTGGGCACCTGAGCCCCTGGGAGGATGAGAAGGAAGCAGGTGGTCCCTCCTGCAGGTAGGGATGGGGCAGGAAGTGGAGTCAGAGGGGACTCAGCTCTGCCTGAGGAAGGCAGGCTCATGTCCATGTGGGTGGGAGGCTCTGGGATGAGCATGGCTTTTGGAAGAGGACAGTGCCATATGCAGGGCAGGGCTGATGGGCCCTGTTTAGGCCTGGCCTCCACCTCAGCCCTAGCGGGGGCCTCTTCCCCTTAAAGGCCCTCCCCACATGAAGACGTTCACTGGGGAGACCTCGCTGTGCCCCGGCTGTAAGGAACCCGTCTATTTCGGTAAGTGACAACAGAAAGCTAGGAGAGAGGGGTGCAGGATGGGCATCAAAGGGCAGGGATGTGGTACAAGGCAAGTGGGTCTCCCTGCCCTGCCCCTTGAACTACCATCTCTCCCCCACCAGCTGAGAAGGTGATGTCTTTGGGCAGAAATTGGCACCGACCCTGTCTGAGGTGCCAGCGGTGCCGGAAGACCCTGACTGCTGGGAGTCACGCTGAGGTGAGCAGGGCAGGGGTGGGTGATTATGCTGGGAGGAGGGAGGCTGGAGGTGGGAAAAGAGCCAAGCTGAGATGTCTCTCTTTCTCTCTGTGTCCCAGCATGACGGCGTCCCCTACTGCCACATCCCCTGCTATGGCTACCTGTTTGGCCCCAAAGGTGGGCAGCCCCACCCCAGACAATGGGCCTAAAGTATGGCATGTGGGTCTGTGGGGATGTGTGGACAACTTCCCTTGTGGTCAAATACACCCCAGACCCCTCCCAATTCCCTCCAGCCTTCAGCCCAGCACCCTCCCCAGCCCCGAGGCCCTTGGTGATGGGGCTCTCTCCCTCAGGTGTGAACATTGGTGATGTGGGCTGCTACATCTATGACCCCGTGGAGATCAAATGAGATGCTCATAGCAGAGGTCACCCTAACTCAGGCCTCCCATCATCCTCTCCATGGTCCAATGGAAGCTACAGAATTCTCTAGTCCCACGAGGGTGGGAGAAGGTGGGATTCTGGTGGCCTGGGCCTAGGCTCCATGGTAGACCAGAGTCTAGACTTTCTCTGCCAACTCCTCCCTTTCCCATTCCTATCTGGTCAGGGGACATAGGCCACCCCATTTGAAGGTTAGTGTCCTGGTCTTCCCAATCCCTTGACCCAGCAAATTCTGTAACTTCAAGGTACTCATAATACTTGTGTTTATTTTGGCTTCTCCAATAAAATGTTGGCTCCCATGCCTTCAACTCCTCTTTGGGCATGAGGCCTAGACAGTGGGTTGGAGGGTGGGGAGTGTAGGGGTGTGGGGATGCATTACCCTGCAAAGTGACTGGGAGGTAGCAAAGCCAGCCATGGGAACAAAGAGCTCTGTTCTCCTGGTCCCCTGGCTCTGGCACTGGGCAGCTCCCAGCACCACGCAGTGGACAGCATGCCCACCAGCCCTGTTGGTACCAGAAGTCGTCATAGGACAGTCCTTTCTTTAGCACCATCTCTAGAGGAAGCACCTTATTCAGCATCTCATTTGAGCATGACAGCAGATAGATCCTGTGGCGAGGTCTGCGAAGAGGCTTCATTATCCATTTGAGAGATGACCAGACAGACCCAGAGAGGGAAAGCCACATGCCCAAGGTCACCCAGAAATCAGTGACAAAGCTGGGACCAGAACCCAGGGCCAGACTCAGTGGCTTCCCATCCAGGGCTCATCCCACAGCTCCTCACTGTTGCCCTAACCCAAGGGGCACCTTTATTTACAGAATCCCCCCAGCCATGAGAGGGGTGCCAGAATTCTCAGCAGCCCACTGCATTCTGGGAAGTTGCTCTGTTGCTGGAGGCCAAATAGTCAAGGCTGGATGAGCACAGAGAGGGGGCAACTCCAGCCCTGGGCAGGGGGCTCACTGCCCCCAGCCCTGGTAAGAGGGCCTGCCCTTCTGTTCTCCCAGCCCCTGCTGCAGAACTTCCATGGAGGGCCTGCCCCTGATTCCATTCAGTCCTGGACCTGCTTCATGGGCATCTCTTCCTCCTGAGGGTTGGATGAGGCACTGAGGAGGAAGGAGTCATGAGCAATGGTGGGGTTTATCCTCCCAGCCTACCACCCCAGCCTGCCCCATAGGGCTGGCCTAGGGCTTCCGCCAGCTCTTGATATACAAACACATGTACTCCCACAAGTGACTCCCACACATGCTTGACACATCCCTGACATGTAGGCATAACTGAGTATGTGTACATATCCTCTTCTTCCTGGACACACACACAGGTATGGACTCATGTACACTTCTATACACGCAGTTTACATACCTCAGGTCACACACCCACACACACTTGCATACATGCACCAAACACACATGTGCAGACATGTCTTCCTCTCTGAATCTTACCTAAGGTGTCAGGTACCTGAGCACCCATACCCACATGCATGTGCTCACACAGACACAGTCCTGTGCACACACCTCTTCCTCTCCACGTCTTGGATGGTCTCTGGTAGTTGTGCCTGCTTTGTCTCTGGTAGCAGGAGGGCAGTGCAGGCAGCCAGCAGGGCGATCCCCCCATAAGCGAGCTTGGGCAGTGACAGCCACACTCCGTCCAGCAAGGCTGCCAGTGGGGCCAAAGAGCCCCCCAGTCGGCCCACCAGTGCAGTCAGCCCCATCCCTGTCTGTCTGCTCAGAGAGAGAGGATGGAGGAGGGGGTTGGTGCTCAAACCCACTTGCGGTCATGCCTCATGGGGCTCCCTTTCTGGGCTGGCAGGGCCCGGTGCTCCCTTCTCCCCAGACAGCTAAGAAAGCTGAGTCTTCTTTCAGTTGGTCTTCCCACCCAGCCCCAGGCCAGGGGCCCCCAAGCCAGCACCCACCAGAGGATGGGCCCCCATTCTGATAGTACCAATCAGGTATTGCTGAAGGAAAAAAAAAAGTCATCAGAAAGAGGATGGGGAAAGGGTAGCGTGAAAGGAAGGGGTCAGCAGCTGGAACAGACCCTGCCATGTTACAGGAGACACAAGGCTTTCTAAACATGCCCAGCTGCCTACCCATCTCCTCCCCACCTGTCAATAGCTACCTGAAAGGGCCAGGGCCTTATGTCCAGAGACAACCCCCAAGGGCAGTTCTGCTTGGGCTGTGTTGAGTAGGATGGGATGGACAGATGGGGCCTTTTTTTTTTTTTTTTTGCGGTACGCGGGCCTCCCACTGTTGTGGCCTCTCTCATTGCGGAGCACAGGCTCCAGATGCGCAGGCTCAGTGGCCATGGCTCACGGGCCTAGCCGCTCCGCGGCATGTAGGATCTTCCCGGACCGGGGCACGAACCCGTGTGCCCTGCATCGGCAGGCGGACTCTCAACCACTGAGCCACCAGGGAAGCCCCAGGTGGGGCCTTTTGCGACTGTTTTCTTTTAAAGGAGGCCCAGAAAAGTCTGACCTTGCTCAAGGTCGCTTAGTAAAGATTAAATGCCCCGTCTCCTCCCAGACTTAGGCAAACACAGACAGCTCTGATTAGCTCTGTAAGGAATGGGCGACAGGGACTGGGGGTGCAGTGTGTGTATGTAGGCGTGTTGATAAGAGTTGTGACTAACAATCCCTCCCTCCAGGTGGCTTGCCTGGGACCCCTCACCTGAGCACGGTAGGGTACAACTCCGACGTGAAAAGGTAGGCAGTAGTGAAGGCAGCTTCAGAAAAACCTTTCCCCATCACCGCCAGGGCGGTGCTCCAGGACTTCACCTCTGGAGGAAAAGTGGTTCAGGCAGTGAGGAGGCCTTGCAGGAGAACAGAGGTTCTCCCAAGATAGGAGGTGGAGCCTCCGGAGAGGGCCAGACTTAACTGGCCTTGAGTCGGGGCTTCCGGGAAAGGGCGGGGGGGCGGGGGGGCGGGGGTTTCTCGGCCAGGAGGTGGGGCCTACGGGAATGGGCGGGGGCTTGGGGCGGGGCTCACCGGAGGACACCAACAGCCTGAAGCCCAAGGCGAGGGCGGCGCCGAGCAGCGTTCCTGCCAGCGTGAGGCGGCGTCCGGCGTGGCGCACCGACAGGTAGACCAGCAGCTTGGAGGGCAGCTCCACGGCCCCGAAGAGCAGCTGCGTCTGGTACACGTTCAGCCCCAGTCCCGACACATCCAGGCTCACGCCGTAATAGGAAAAGTTCACTCCAAACCTGAGGGGGGTCGCGATGCCACTCAGGGGGTCCTCCTTCGCGCCCCCTTGTCCTCTCTTCTCAGGAGGCTTGGCCTTTTAGAGGGACCGTCTCCCCCACCTTCGGAGCCCGCTGCCCACGGTCTTCCGTGTCCCCATAATCCCTTCTGAGTGTGCAGCACATGCCAGTAGCCCAAGCACCTTTACCTAATCTTCACAGCAACCCTGTGAGATAGGAACTAATAGCGTCCGGTTGTACAAAAGAGGCACTGAGGCTCAGAGTGTTAAGTGACCTGTCAAAGGGCTCACAGTAAGGAGGTCGCAGAGCCTGAATTTATCCCCACGTGTCTCTGATGCCTGCTCCATCCTGACCTCCCAGAGCCCCTTCCCCCCTAGAGGCGGATCCTCCTGCCATCCGCAGTTACAGTTTCACTTGTCCCTTGTCCTCTCACAGCACCAGTGGAGTGTGCCCCTCCCCCACCCCACCAGGCCCAGGTCAGTCCCCTCCTCACCACACCACCATGCAGCACAATGAGATGTGTCGCAGCCTTGGTGTCCGGAACAGGTCTAGGTATGAGGGTGTTCGGACCACCCGCTCCGCAGCAGCCACTTTGCTCAGAGCCTGGTGGGGAAGGAGGAGAGTTTGTGACATCGGAGTTGGCTCTGTGGCCTGAACAAGGCACCTTGTTCTCCCTGGGTCTCCATCCTTCTCTTCTGCAGTAGTGGGGGAGGGGATGCACGTGGGAGCTGAGTAGGGTGGGTCCTGAGTCAAGGGTGTGGCCCACCAGGGCCAGTAGGACATCCTGAAGAGTTCGGAACACTCCACTGGGGGCCAGGAGCTTTTCTTGCACACAGAGTGGATCCCAGGAAGGGGACCCTTGACACAGGGCGCACACACACACACACACACACACACACGTGTACTTGCATGCACTCACACATACATTCACTCTCACCTCCTGGCTCAGGCCATCCTCACCCAGAGGCCGCCCATTGAGCCTGGCACAGCGGAGCAGGTACCTGTGAGCCTCTTCCACACGGCCCTGGGTCAGAAGCCAGCGTGCAGACTCAGGCACCCACCTGGGGGGCAGGAGGAGGCCCTTCAGTCAGAGCGCCCTAAGCCACATCTCCCTCCTGGGCACACCACAGGCTGTCAGCTTCCAGGCTCTTCCCCACACAGTCCCCTCAGCCTGGAATGTGTTCTCTTCCCAAGCCCTCCTCACCTGATGAACTATTATTCATCCCTTAACGGCCCAATTTCAAAGCCACCTCTTCCCACTCTTCCTTGCCCAGGCCTAGGTCCTCCACAGCCTGGGAGTCCCTTCTCTACTCAATTGGTCTTGCTCCCAAAACCTCAGCCCCCAGGACCAGCTACCCACTTCACCCACAGGTGACAGGAGGGCATAGGATGAAAGAGAGACAGACATACAGGCATACCCACAGGGATCATCCAAAACCAGTTCATTTTGGGGAGGCAATGAAATGCCCACCTCACCCAGCCCCCCACCCTCCTGCTTGGACTCCCTACCCCTGTGCTGGCTTTGCCGCCACCCCCACCCCTCCAGGGCGCCAGCCTGTCTGTGCTTGGCTCTGTCTCTTCTGTCACTCATGTGTTCATCTCTATCTGTGCCTCTGAGTCTGCCTTTCGGTCCTGGTCTCTCACTGTCTCTCAGTGGTTCTGTCTCTGTCATTCCATCTCTATCTCTCTATATTTTGTTCCCTGTTTCTCTGCTTCACATGCCTGGTGCCATCTTCTTTGTATTGATCTCTGTCTCTCTTTCTCTTTGTTGGTCACTGACAGTTTCTCTTCATCTCTCAGTCTGTCTTCGAATCTCAGCCTCTGATTAATTCTGTCTCTGGCCTCCTGTATCTCCCACTCCCCAGCTGCCCCCAGGTCTCACCAGATGCTGAGGATGCCTGGGGCACAAGGCAGGGTGACAGCCAGCAGAAGCCATCGCCAGTCCCGTATCAGGTAGCCGACCAGTGCCAACAGCATCACACCCCCTGTCCAGAAGGTGCTGCTTAGGACACCTGCCACAGTACGGTGTCCCACGTCCAGCCACTCCAGCTCTGGACCCAGGGCGCGGTTGGAGACAGGAAGACAGTTAGCAAGGGCCAGATGGGCTCAGTCTCACCCTTGACAACTGCCTCCCTGCCGTCTTCTAGGCCCTACCCGTCCTTTGCCTGCCTCACCCAGTGGCATCACGATGATGGTGAAGCCAGCCAGAGCCGTGCCAGTGAGGGTGCGAGTGATGGCAAACATGGTATAGCTGACTGAGGCTGCAGATGCCAGGCCCAGCACCAGGGAACTCACATAGGCCACGAGCAGCAGACGGCGCCGCCCAAACCTGTATAGGGGTCATGCAGGGTCAGCGCCCGGTAGAAGGGAAGTCCCAAGACAGAGGTATACTAGGCCCATACCCCAGCTAGTGGAAAGGGTTCCCCACCCCACACCCTTATTGGCCCCCCTACCTCACCCCACCTGTCAGACAGGTATCCGAAGGCCACGGCCCCCACCAGCACACCGGCGAAGAAGAAGGTGGAAGTGGCTCTGTTCAGGCCTTTCTGCTCACACACCAGGTCCCACTGCAGGGACAGGCAGGGAGGGGCCTCCTATGGGCACAGGGCCCTCTCCAGCTGGTACCAATCCCTCTTCTCCTAGACCCCAGGTTCTTCTGAGGTCAACTGTGCCATCCAGGTACCACCATGTCAGATAGCCCCCACCTATTCACCCCAGCTTGGGGGGTGGAAAACTTTGCCCCTCCCCAATTCTGCAGCCTCAGTGTCTTCCCATAGAAGGCCTTGACCGTGACAACAGGAGTTCTGCTCCTTCCCAGAGAGACTCTGCCCCCACCTGCACTCCTCTAGATGGATTATGCAAATCCTAGACCTGGGGCCCAGAAAAAAGGAAGAGGGAGGAGTCCTCTATTGTTTCTCCACCTCTTACTACAGAAACACCCCTCTCAAATCTCTGCCCCAGCTCCCTAGAGCCATCTTAGCCCTCACCTGCCCTAATCACCGCCCAGTTAATAATAGCAGCTCTCACATAGGGGCTTTACTACAAGCTAGGAACGAAGCTCAGTGCTTTGAATTTATAGATCCCATCTACAGATTGGTAAACTGAGACTCTAAATGGTAAAGTAATGTGTCTAATGCCCACATGGTAATCACCCAAGGTAATGGCAGGCCCATCCACTTGCATGTCCCCCAACCTCCCAGCTCGGGTACCTCAGTTGCAATGGTGGAGGAGAATTCCGAGTGGTCGTACTCCCAGCCCTGAGGGCAGGGCACTGTGGAGGGCTCACCCTCCAGCTGCTCCCCAGGGCTCTGCCCCCCTCCCCACGGCGTGGTGTTGGGGAGGGCCTGGAGATGGGTGAAGAGGAGGCAGGAGCTGAGCCTGCCATCGGGTTCCCGGGGCAGGTGGGCCTCCAGCCACTCGTCCTGGTGACTGAAGTTGGCAGGGACTCCAGGCAGGGCACAGCGGTGGGCTGGCACAGCAGCCAGGAAGATGGGCAGGAGGAAGTGCATGGGCAGCAGCACACGGGGCAGGGCCAGCAGTGCCACGTTCCGCAGCTGGAAGGGCCCAAAGCCTCCCACCTTGTGTAGCAGCTCCTCGAATCCCATGCTGCCCACCCACCAACCTTCTCCAGCACGGACTCCCTCTGTAGTGCCCAGCACAGCTCAAACTGCCCACCACTTGGACCCTTGGACTCTGGAGGCGGGAGTAGACTGACTGATGAGCAGAGAGCCTGCAGCCAGAATCCAGCCCTCAGGGGCTGGCCCAGGATTGGGCCCTCCCAGGCCACCCAGGTCTCCAGGGATCCCTGCCTGTCTGGCCCAGTGCCTGGGGGGAGGGGCTGCCATCCATTCAGAGGTCACTGGCTCCGTGGCTCTGGGATTTACATATTGGTGCTCAAGGACCAAGTGGGGCAACCTTGGGCTGCCATGATGGGGTAGCTGGGTATGTAGGAAGTGAGGCCCTAGCCCCTTGGTCAGCAGAGCTTCCAAGGTTCCCTAAAAGGGGAGGTCCCCTGGAGCATAGTGCCATCTCTCCCTCGATGCCCTTTGTCCTGTGAAGCCTTAGTTCAGCTTTGTCTATTTGCAGCCACAGCCTGACCAGCAGCTCAGGATGCAAGACTGACAGCCAGGCCCTAACCAGGTGAAGGGTTCTTCCTGCTGAGCCACAAGGCCTCCCTGTACCCCTACCTGGAGCTTATGCCCTGGCCTGAGACACACCTGGAGCCACACTGGACAGCCTGGCTGATCTGGGGGTCTGAGACCTATCACCTTCCCACTTCTTCACTCAGGGGCTCTTCTCATATACACAGTCCCTTCTGCCTACCCTCTGCCCCTATTTCAGGAGCTTCCTAGATTACCCCGTGGTGTCTGGGGGGGTGGGTAGGGAAGGAAAGGGTTTGCCAAGGTCCTGGCATAGTTGCCTGCAATGAATGCCTAAGACTCAGAATTTGTCTGACTCCCCACTCAGTTCTCATTCATGTCCCCCTGCCGCGAAAGCACAGGGAAGGCCAGCAATGTCAGATTTATTCTGATCTGATTCTCCAAACACCAGGTTGGCAAATAAGCTTCTAAAGAGCCCAAGCTACAAAAATATTTGAAAACCTCTTACTTAATCTAGCCCCCACTTTGAAGAGTTAAGAAACTGTTTGGGAGGCTGGGAACACGGCTTGCTGGGTTCACACAGTGACTCAGCAGCAGAGCTGGAGAGAGGACCAGGACCCCTGACTCTTGCCCAGGCCTTTGACCCAAGCTGCTGAGCTGGAGATGTTCCAGTCTGCGCTAGGCTGGGCTCCCTGAGAAAGCTCTGGGAAAAGAGCTAAATTGTTGACATGGTGTGTGTTAATGGTGATGCTAATAGGCTTGGGAGTGAGGGCAGTGATTTGGTGGTGGTGACAGGAGGTGATAATAGTAAAAGATATTGAGTCTCTAGTGCAACCTCAGCATTCTGTAAGGTACAAAGATGCCTCGGCCACAGTCCCTGCCCCCAGTGAGCGTGCAGTCTGGCGAGAGGGTTAAAATAAGTGGTACAATGCCCCCTGCCTCCAGTCTCACCCCTTTCAACACACTCACCACAATGAACATTCTAAAACACAAATCTGACAGGGTAATGTCTCTGTTTAAAACCCTTCACCATGGTACTTCCCTGGTGGTCCAGTGATTAAGACTCCGCCTTGCAATGAAACGGGTGCGGGTTCAATCCCTGGTCGGGGAGCTAGGATACCACATGCCTCGTAGCCAAAAAACCAAAACATAAAACAGAAGCAATATTGTAACGAATTCAATAAAGACTTTTTAAATGGTCCACATCAAAAGCAAACAAACAAAAAACTCCTCACCAGCTCCCTCTGCTGAAGGGTGAAAGTCCAGCTCCCTAGCTTGGCCCATATGACCCTCCATATGACTCCTCTCCCCAAGCCTGTCTCTGACCCCTCCCCACCATGCCCCATTCCCTCCAGTACCCTGGGTGCGGTCCTGAGGGCAGCCCTGGCCTCCCTCCTATTCACCTGGTGCATGCCCCAGCCACTCTGGAGGCCAGCTCAAGAGTGAGAAACTCCTTCCCTCTTGCTCTCACCCATATGCGACCCCCACATTGTTGATTCCTCCCTCATTTGATACTACGTAATCATTTCTATAAAAATATAAAATACCAAAACTGTTTGCGGTTCCTGAGAGGTAAGTTTTGCAGCCATCTCATCACCGTGGTCCCTCCAGCAACTCCACAGGGGAATACTCTGTGTTTTTTCCACAGCCAGAGAGAACAGCCAATGAGGCCAATGCTGGGCATTGGCTGTGGTGCCTTCATTTTCACAGTGGAGAGTTCTCTCCTGCCTTAACATGAGATATAGCTAATAGTCACTTCTCCCTCTTTGCATTGGCTTCTAGGCAACTCAGATATAAATCTGAAGCCCCTTTCTACAGAGAGTAATTTGACATTAACTGTATCCCCAGCTTCACCTTATTCCCCGCCTCCACCCCATATGGCAGCTCTCCTCTCTGATGTCATCAAGGAATGGGGGTGACAATGACCATGATGTTTGGAGGCTGGAAAAGCAAGGACAAGCAAGGTAGGAAATGCCAGGAGTCTAACCAGAGTACTGATCAGCTCTGAATCACCAGTCAAGAGCTGGTTTTGATTAAATTTTTAACCATCCCCATGCCCCTCCAACCTGAGAATCCAAACTTGGGCTCAGAGGCCAAAATAGAAGGAGACCCTCACTTATACCAGACTAGGTGAGAAGGAGCCTTGTGCACTGGAAAACCAACAACTCCTTACTTGAAATTACACTAGAACTGTTGGAGGGTTTGGGAAAGAATAAGTTCCTGGGGTAAACAATTCCCTATTTGGGATTGCCTGCAATAGAGACTTCTTACACTTTAGTGTTTCTTACTCTTTTGCCTCTCTCTCCACTGAGTGACCTCCCTATCTTACTTGGGGCTTCACTGACCATTAATCATTGCTACAATCCAGGTAATCATTTCCTACATTGATGATGGTGGTAATGACAGAATCCATTGTAGTGGGAAATATGGTGATGGGATGGATGGCATACCAGTGATGGAGGTGGGAATACTGATGGCAGAAATGATGGTGACTGGAATAGGGGTGAAGGGTATGGGGCTAGGGATAGTGGTAATAGTGATGTGGTTATGAGGGCAGTGGTGGTGATGAGGATTATATGGTAGATGATACTGATGGTGGTGGTGGTGGTGGTGATGATGGTGAAAATGGTGGTGGTGGTCATGTTGAAGATATATAAGCTCCTGGAGAACAAGAACTTTGTCTCTCTTGTTAATCGTGTCATCAGAGCCTAGTAGTGGTGATGGTGATGGTGGTGGTGACTGCAGGTGATGGAGAAGGGTATCTGTGATTTGAGTGATAAGGGTGCTGGTAGTGGTGGGTAATAGAGTTAGAAGTAGATAATGGAGATAGAGGTGGTGATTGTGGTAAAATTGATGGTGGTGGCAATGGGTGATGTTACACTACGTTGGGCTTAATTGTACATGGGATGGAGAGGAATGCAGAAGATGCCACCTGGAACGGATGAAAATGTGCTTGTCTTATATTTCCCTCTGACTAATGGCCAAATTCCAATGACCATGCAGGTTCTCCCCCATCAGCACATCACCATGGGCAAGACTAGGCTCCTGCATCGGCTGAGGACTTAGAAGTTCATCTTGACCACCCTTCAGTCTTGGCTTGGTCTCAGCTCTTATCCTGGCCTTGACTCCTGTGTAGACAATGGGAAAATCTCAGCAGGCCCGAGTGTATGACGATCAGAGACGTGACACCCTCCACATTCCCACTCTGGTCTCTTTTTTCCAGAGTGTCCCCCAAGGACCTCTCTTTACTAACAAAGGCCCCTCCAGTGTCCTGGGTCTTTTGGCCCCTATCAAGCCCCTGATTGAGGAATCTTGCTCAGGCCACTCATTTCTCTGTGCCGCTGTCCTCAGAGCTCTCTTGGCCCTAGAACAGAAAAGACAGTCTTTCTGAGGGAGTGGAGAGAAGGTCAGCAGGGGGCTGGGCAGGTCCTCACCTGTGGAGCCAAGCTGTGAGGGAAGTGAGTGTGCCTCGCAGGTCTCAGGCTCCTGGGGGAGGAGGGTGGGCAGGGGTTCTCTGTAACCCTCTAAAGCTGTCCTCCTTGGCATAGCCCACCCCTGCCACAGGCTTGGTCCTGCCCCCCGTCACTCCTCTCTCTACTCCCCGAATCACACCAGTGACCACCACACTGAACCACACATAGTCCTCACAACTCCACACCTTGCCCCAGCTGCTCTTTATGTGCCCAACTCCTGTTTCTCCTTCAAAATTCAGTCTAAGAGTCATATTCATCGGAGGGCCTTCCTTCAAGTTTGCAGTCTGACCTGGGAGGCTCTACCTGAGCCTCATGTATCAGCGCACATAGAGCCTCGTGTAAAGTGAAAGTTAATTTACAGCCACCTCCTAGAGGGCACACTCTGCCTTGTCTCGGTTCCTGGATGGTGTCCCATGTCTGGCATAGCCTCTGGTACATGTGGGGCTCAGAATTAGTTGAACGAATGAATGATTGAAGGAATTCTAAACAACAATGAATTAATAGTCCTTGGCATTCTTTCATTCATTCATAATAATAAAATAAATTTAAAAATAGAACAAGATATTTTTCATCTACTTGATTATTCTGGGGATTTCTCCTAGAATTAGACTTGTAGACATAAGCAAAGATTGGAGCCAGGATGTTGATTTTGGCACTATTTGAAATAGTGAGAAGTCGGAAAGACTCTAATGAAAGCACAATGTGGAGCTGGTTAGATAGATGATAGAACATTCATGCCATGGACCATTACGTAGCCATTATAAAGAACACGAGGGGCTTCCCTGGTGGCGCAGTGGTTGAGAGTCTGCCTGCCGATGCAGGGGACGCAGGTTCGTGCCCCGGTCCAGGAGGATCCCATGTGCCATGGAGCGGCTGGGCCCGTGGGCCATGGCTGCTGGGCCTGTGCGTCTGGAGCCTGTGCTCCGTGGTGGGAGAGGCCGCAACGGTGAGGGGCCCACGTACCGCAAAAAAAAAAAAAAAAAAGAACACGAGGATCCTCCTACATTGCTGGTGGGAAAGTAAAATGGTATAGCCCTCGTGGAAAAGTTTGGTAATTCCTCAACATATTAAACATAGAGTTGCCATATGACCCAGCAATTCTACTTCTATATTCTACCTATATACTTCGAATATATACCCAAGAGAAATGAAAACATATGCTCACACAAACACTGGTAAATGGATGTTCATAGCAGCATTATCCATAATAGCCAAAAGGTAGAAGCAACCCAAAGTCCATCAGTTGATGAATGGATAAACAAAATGTTGTCTATCCATACAACAGAATATCATTCAGCCCTAAAAAGGAACGAAGTACTGATAAAAACCTAATATGATGAACCTTGGAAACATGCTGTGTAAAGAAGGCAGTCACAAAGAGCCACATATGGTGTGATTCCAGTGATATGAAATGTCCAAAATAGGCAAATCCATATAGAGCCAGAAAGTAGATTAGTGATTGCCTAGGGCTAGAGGGGTTGGGGGGAAATGGGAGTGACTGCTACAGGTATGGAGTTTCTTTCTGAGGTGATGGAAATGTTCTAAAGTTGATTGTGATGATTGGTTGTACAACTCTATGATATACTAAAAACAAGGAAGATCTGTATTTTAAGACATTGTTGGGTGTAAAAATCATGTTTCAGAATAGTAGGTATAATATGCTCCTCTATTTATAAGAAATATATATGGAGAGAGTGCTATTATTATAAACATAAAAGAAGGCCTGAGATGGTATACATCAAGTGGTTCACAGGGGTTATCTGTAGATGGTCACATTTGTGGATGGGAGGCTTTCACGTTTTATTTTATATGCTTTTAGCACTTGCCTTTTTACTACAAATATGACCTGCTTTTGACATTTTTGAACAAGAAGGAAGGTAAAAGCATGTGGAGGCCCCACTGAAAGCTAGTGAATCAGACCCTAGAGCCCTCTTGCATCACGTCGAAAGGGAGGCCCAGGAAGTCACGGAGGGAAACAGGAGATGCTTACACAGGTTCTGGAACGTCAGAGCTGTGGTGGAGTGGTCTTCTCAGAGGGAGAGCAGGACAACAAAGCCTGGGCCCTTCTCCCTCTGATCCCAGACAGGGCCGGGAGCCTACCCTGGGACAGAAATTGTTTACGTATTGCCTAGGTGAAAGATTCACACGTAGTGAACCTAGGGTCCAAAATGCAAAAAGTACAGCAAGTACACTATACTGCAGCCTCCCTCCCCCCAGCTCGCCTCCCAAAGCAACCAGAGGCCTCTAACTCATCTACACAGTTGGACATTACACACACAGTTCTTTTACTGTATACAAAACGCCACCTCCTTCATTGTAGAGCTTCACAGTACCCCATGATGTCACATGGGTGGCCATGTTCTACTAACAGGCCCCAATTAACGGACATTTAGATGGCTTCTGAGCACTTGCTTTTACAGGTCTACAGTCTCTTACCCAAACCATTGAAAATCTTTTAGAATCCAGAATATATTTATATTTAGAAAGGCAATTCAGTGCATATTCCATATATTATCAAACACCCTAGTAGGATCTAAGGCAGCGCCATGCAATCAAACACATTAATATTTCCACTGCAAACAAGTATGATAAATGGAATTAATAAAGACTATAAATGGTCTTGGCAGGTTTTGATACCAATTGAGTTTATGCCAATCTAATGGGAAGACTCCCAAGTTTCAGAACTTTTTGGCTTTCGGAATTGCAGATGAGTCTTTGCAGAGTTCAAAGAATGCTGCCATGAATAACTTGGGACACATATAATTTTGCAAGTTTACAAGTATATCCACAGGATACATTTCTAGGAGTGGAGGCTCTGTTCATTTGTGATTTTCATAGATTTTGTTAGAATAATGACCATTTATCTTCCTTGCTTGTAAGCTGCTGCACTTTATGGTTTTCCAAACACTTGTACTTTTGTCTGTTAATTTTGGGGGCAATGAAAATTCTTCCTCGCTCCCTCTCTGCACAAAGCTAGACTTAGAGTCTCTGGGAGCCAGGGGAGCCAAGAGAGCCTGAGCTTTGCTGTCAGAGACAGCAGGACCATCCCCTTCCACCAGTGTAGCCCTGAGCAAATTTCCGGTATCCATCCTGAGCTTCCATATCCTTTTCTGTAGACAATCTGCCTCCATGACATTCCCTCCCCACTTTCCCACCAACCTGCTCTCTTCTCTCCTGTCTACCCCCAGCCCCAGGGCCTGGGCTTTGCCCTCTCTCCCAAAGGAAAAAGAGTCCAGGCCAACAGAAAGAAAGGTCCACAGGCTTTTTAATGGTGTGATGGCTACTTCCCTTCCGAGACCCGATCTAATCATGACAGGGGCTTCCAGGGGATGGGGGTGGGGTGTGGACAGGTGCAAGGTGGGCAGAGGCCATGCAGTGACTAGGAGGGGTGGGGGAGGGTGTTACATTCTTTTTGGCATGTAAACATTCTTCAGTGGCTTCCCCAGGGGGAGGGCAAGGGCAACTCTCTGCCCCCTACCCCATGGTCACCAGGGCTGGTCCCCGGAGCTGAGAAGACTGAGCAAGCCAGGCCCCTGCGAGGATCTGGGAAGGGGGCAGCCCACGTGTTTGGGGCCCGGCTCCTCGCCTGCACCTTCTTCGTGCACAGTGCAGCTGGGGAGGGGAGGCATGTTTTGGGGTGAGCAGACCTGCATCCGAGCCAGTGACACAGGCTGTGGTGATGAGGAAATGCTGGAGGGGTGTGGTGTTGGTGTTGTGACACTCTTATAGAGAAGGTGCTCAGGACTGGGAAGGCTTGGTGGCAGGGAATGGGTGCCCAAGGGGGAAGAAGCTGCAGCTGGGGGTGGGGGCACTGGAAGGTGTGGTTTCCTCTGCCCTGGATCCTTCTGAGGGAGAAGAGCAGAGTCAGTCCCCTAGCTCCCTCGCACACTCGCCCCTTCCTCTCCTCCCCCCACCTCAGTGACATTCAATGACGCAGAGGCCTGAGGTCAGTTGGGAGCCCTAGGGAGGTCCGGAATCCCAAAGGCAGACAGGGTTTTGTGTCTCTGCCCAGCTCCAGTGCTGGGTGAAGCTAGAGGGTGGGATGGGCCTGGGGCTCTCTCAGGCCGCCCCCTTTTCCCTCCCAACACCAAACCAGGGTGTTGTTGGTCCTGGGTCAGGGGTGAGGCTGGGGGCCCTACATTCAGAGTTCGGTTGGTGGCAAGGAGCAGGCCCAGGACCTGGGCACCAGGGGTCATGCCCTGGTCCCCACCTGGCACGAGCTGATTGTCATTCGGAGAAGCTCTAGGTGGGAGGGAGTGGCCCTTCCTCCACCCCCTCTGCTGGATCCAGAGGGCAGCAGAGGCCTTGGGAGGGTCTCGGGTTGACAAAGAGGGCTCTGTCCGGAGAGGTTTCCTGAGTGTTCTGGGAGCTTCTGCGTCAGCATAGGGTGAATCTCGAAGGCCATCCACCCTGGAGTCCTCTCCTGGGCTAGTCTGCAGAGAAACCACCACCTTGGCATAGAAGCAGCTGCCCAAGCTGCCGACTCTCCATCAGGGGCTTCAGCTGGCACCACCAGGCTTCTCTCGGGGCAAATTTCCTCATGGGCATCCTTCTAAGTGATGGTGGCTGGATGCTGCCAGATCACTAGGGCAGGCTGGGACCTTTCTTCCTCTTCCCTTGGTTGTCTTGCCTTGCTCTCTATGACCCAGGGAAGAACAGAGGGGCCAGGCCAGGGGGCAGAGGCTGTGTGTGCTGAGGATGGAGAAGGCCTGCAGGGGACCTGTCCCAGATAGGCAGGGTTGGCTATCCTTTCTGCAGCCCCTTGGCCCAGATGTAGGCTGTTGAGGCTGATGATGAGTTGGGATGAACTATGCAGGAGCCAGACCCAGGAGGAGGCCCCATATCCATTCATGGAGCAGCAGAGGCCTCACCCGCTGCAGGGACTGCTCAGCCGCATGGGTTGGGATTAGGACAAGAGGGGACAGGCTGAAGGGTGAGTTGGAGGCGGAGGGGACTGGGGCTGGACCTATCACACAAGCATACAATCTGGAAGTTAAAAGGGCCTTTCTGCCTTGAGTCCAGGGGCCAGCTGTCTGTCTGTCTGCCTATTTCTGCTCTCTCTCCCACTGGGGGAGATGATGGTCTGATCCAGCCTACTCCCCACAGGCAGGAGGACAGGGAGGGTGACCCAGCTAGCACTGAGTCCCTGAATCTCCAAAGGGCCAGTGCAGAGAAGATGATAACCAGCCATTCTCCACCTCCACTGAATTCAGGAGAGAGAGAGAAGTTGGCTGAAACTGCAGTAGGCAAGATTGAGGTTAGATGGCAAGAAGGAATTCCTGATGGTGAGGGGTCCTGAGCACTAGATCCGGGGACAAAGGGAAGGGATGAAACCTTTCTTAAAGCCCCCCTCCAACTTCCCATTGGGAAACACTTGCCCAGGAAGGCAGCCCACACACACTTGATGGTTCCCACTGAGGTCCCACACAAACTAAGGGGGAGGGGGTCTTTGCACCCTAGAGGCGCAAGGGAGCACCCTTCCCCCATCACCTGTCCACTGCCTCCTACAGGGGTGTCCAGGATGGTGCTGACTTTGGGGCAGGTCAGACCTGCCCCCTCACACCACAGTAGACCAATGGCTCCTAGGTCTCACCTCCCCAACCCCCGTCTGGCAGCTGAGAAGAGCCCTTTCCAACCACCACAGCTCCCAGGAGACGTGAGATTAACCCCTAGTGGGAGGCTGGAGCCTCCACTTCTGGAATTTGAGGCTGCCTTTCCGAAAGGGTTGGGGCTTGTAGCTTTGGCTGGAGGAGGGTCAGGAGAAGGGAAAGGCGCCGCAGGATGTGTAAGCAGAGTTCCCTGGGGGGGCTTGGAGAGCAGCAGAGGCCTGGTGGTTAGCAGGGCGTCCCCATTCGTGGAGTCCTTGGTGAAGAGTCGCTGAGCCTTCCCCGGGGCGTAGGGTGAGCCTGCCCCACCTGAAGGGCAGCAGGGGGAGGGGTGGAGACGGGGAAGGATGGGGAGGCGGACACTCCCCGCGCGGCGCCGCGTCCCCTTCCGCAGGGCCGGCGGGTGGGCGCGTCGTGTGCTGGCGCGCGTCCTCGCGGGTGCAGGCAGGAAGCTGGGGCCGCGGGTGGCGCGCGTCAGGCGCGTAAGGCTGTGCTGGGAGCTGTTCCAGTGTGGCCGGCTGCAGGTGGGGGGCCGGGGTGAGGGTGAGGGGCCACGGACCGCCGCGCGCGTCATTATCTGGCCCCAGCCCGACCCTCCGCAACCCCCGCCCGGCCTTTGGTTGCGCGCTGAGTCTGGAGTTTCCCTCTGGGTCCTTTCTTGGGGGCCCCCGGGGAGGGGGTGCCTTCAGGCTGGGCCCGGGCCTGCGGGGCGCCCCGGGGTGGGGGGGCCCCCGGCCGGGCCTGGTGCGAGGGGGAGGGGCTCTCTTTGCGGGACAGGGACCGGCTCCGGGGGGAGGCGCTGGGATGGTGCGCGGAGGAGGCGGGGAGGCCGGGACTGCGCGGGGCCGGGGGCCTGGTGCCGGCTTGGGCTCGCCCTGGGCCCGGGCCACGGCCAGGGGGCTGTTTGGGACGGAGGTCAGCAGCAATGGCCGTCCCTGGGGGCTTCTGCAGCTGGAGCCTGCAGGAGGTGCGGAGGGCAGAAGGCAAGAGACAAGAGGAGGGCAAAGAAACAAAAAGACATTTTCAGAATCTCCCTGGGCACTGAGCTCCAGAGTCCTGCATCCTCAGAGCTGGATGAAACTGAGGAGACCTTGGCACAGATGGATAAACTGAGGCATGGTGCCCCATCCTCCAGAACAGGACCTCTAAGGGCCACACACTCCCAGGCTGCTACCAAAAGAGCTTGCTCCAGGCTTTCTTTGATGTCTCTGTTTTATCTTTAAAATTCGCATGGATTTTACTTTCTACTCTATTATATACCCATGTTTATATTAATATGAATAATGTTTTCTCCTAACTATTCTGGCCTTTATCCTTTGGCCTCAAATGCCCCATGGCACACCAGAGGCTGTGTGTGGACCCCACTGCCCCCACCAACCTTTTCCCAAGCCTGGCCTCCTTGGAACCCCTCCAGACACACTCACTGCAGCCACTCCCTTGAGCCCAGTGACAGGGCTGGGACCTGAGTCAGAAGAGAGACTTAGTTGGGGAGGTGGTGGACAGGGGGTGTGGCTGAGGGTCCTTCCTGAATTATCAATAGCCCTTGGCTCCAGGGAAGCCTCTGCTGGTGGAGGCCTTCTGTAGTCACCCTCTGCCTGCCCTGGGACTAGCAGCAGTTTCTCACCTGCTGGTGATGGCTGTGTCAGATGCTGGGGTCGCGCCTAGGGGTCTGTCAGGTGGCTGCTGGGCTGCGGCAGGCGTGGGCATGCGGATGCTGATGGGGCGGGGGATCCGGCTCCGGGTGGCAGCTGCCCGCCCGGCTTTCCTGGGCACCGTGGGCTCAGAGGCAGGTGTGTCCTCCTCGGAACCTGTGCCTGAGAGCGTCTCAGAGGCACGGCGCTGCTCCTCACTGGAAGAGGATGAGGCCCCAGAGGCCAGGCGCAACAGCAGGCGGCCCTGCCTCTTCTCCATCACCAGCCGAGCCAGGTCCTGCTGTGGTCGGGCCCTCTTGCCCCACCGCTCTTTGGCCGACAGTGAGCCTGAGGGCTCCGAGCCTGTGTCCTCCTCAGACAGCAAGACAGGGATTCGGCTCCTGGGCCGAGGGCCTGGCATGGCATGGCGACTGGGGGAGATGGTGGCCAGTTTCTCGGGACCCGGCTCCAGCAGGGACACCGGGGCTGGCCCATCGGCAAGGGTTGGGCCATTGGGCAGTGAGTCTGTGGTCACCTCCAAGGGGCTGCTCCCGGGGGGGGCGGACAGGACACAGCTCACCAGCCCTGATAGGGCAATGCCGTTCTCCAGGTACACGGGGGCCCCCTCCTCTGCAGCCCTTCCATCAGAGGGCACCTCCAGGCCCAGCTCCCCCCCAGCGCTGAGCTCCTCAGACCGGGAGGCTTGTCCACCAGAAGACATGACATTGAGGTGGGTTTTCTCTGCAATGTGCACAAAGGTCCTCTCGACTTTGGTGAAGGGCGAGGAGGTGACTGCCACTCCCCCTGCCCCTATGGTCACTGCCCCAGCCCCCGGCCCTGTCCCGGTCCCAGGGGGCTTGGGCTCAGACTTGAGGACAGAGGACAGGGTGCCTGGCTCAGACACGTCCAGCTGGCTGCCAGTGGGCTGGGGCCGTTCATGCTGAGGAGTGAGGGCAGCCAGAGTGCCCAGGTCAGGGTCGGGGGCCAGGTCGGCAGTGACAGGCGACTTCTTCATGTCGCCAGGGGAGACGAGCACCAGCGTTTTGGAGCCCTCCTCAGGCTCCAGGTCCCCGTCAGCCATGGAGGCTCGGCCCCTGGACTCTTTCTGATCATCGGCCAGCAGCGTGGACGGGGCGCCCTCCTGGCTCCGGTCCGTGCTCCTCTCGCTGCCCTCACTGCTGGAGCCACTGTGTGGCCCCAGCACCTCCCCCAGGGCCACTGCCTCCTCCTCCTCTTCTTCCTCCTCTTCTTCCTCATCTTCCTCCTCCTCCTCCTCCTCCTCTTCTTCCTCTTCTTCTTCTTCCTCCTCCTCCTCCTCTTCCTCCTCCTCCTCCTCCTCCTCTTCCTCCTTCCCATTCGTTTGAGGCTGAACAGGAGCCAGTGGGACCTGCGGGGTGGCAAGTAGCACGTGCGAGAAGTCCACCCTCCGGACCCTGTTGAGCAGCCGAGCCCGTTCGCGGTAATCGGAGAGATCCTTCTTGTAGTCCTGGTAGGGCAGGCTCAGGGGCACAGCTCGCGGGAGACCATTCACCTCAAACGGGGGTGCCACGGAGAATACCTGCAAGGGGCACACACAGGGACCCACTGAGGTCACCCCCCCATCCTGGGCCGGAGAAGGCCTGACTGCACTCCCAGGCTAGGAGGCCTATGAGAGTGTGAGTTCCACTAGAGCACATGCTGGGGCTGTTTTGCTCATTGCTCTGTCCCCAGGGCTTAGAATGGTCCCTGGCACCTAGTAAGTGCTCAATAAATCTCTGATGAATAACTGTGTTCATGCTCCAGGTCCCCTGAGGTCCCAGGCCTTGATCCTGGTGGCTTTTCTGTCTACCAGTCTTCCCTTTACCCCCACTCTTCTGTATCCTATGTGTATCCTGAAACCCAGAGGCAGCTCTAGTTCAATCAACAGAAGAAAATGACAACTGCAAGCCATCATAGCCACCATGTAGGAAACCAGGTCCAGAGAGAGGCAGCAAGTGTCTGGGTCAGCCCTCACTGCCTCCTCACAGGGCACAGTTCCTCTGCAGCCAGGGAGCTGGCCACCAGGGCCACCAGAACCTGTCAGACAAGGGCAAAGTTCAGGCTGTCCTCCACCCCTTGAAGTGCAGGCTGGACTCCTGGAGCTCCAGCCCCCTTCCCACCTGCCTGTCAGCCAGGAATTTTCCAGTCCTCTGTAGGTATGTTTTGAGTCCACACTTCCTCCCAAAACTCACAGACAGGCTATGAAAGGCAGATTCTTTTCACCTGATTAAGTTTTACCCTTTGAAGCTTTGTGCAGAGTTCTTGGCAATGTGATGGCATGTCCTTGGTTTTCTAGATTCTTGCCACATCTCCCCTTAGCCCCCTTCCTTCCAGACTCAAAAGGCCTGACCATCTCACCAGGACCTCAGCTGCTGTGTCTTCTCTAGCTCTGCCCTTGTCAATCACACACATCCCCAGGCACCCACAATGCACCAGGCCCCATTAGAGCTGACATGGCTTTGTTCCTGGTGGGATGGTACTGATGGTATCCAGCACTTTGTTAGCCTTTTGAACACACAGGGCCTCTGTTTTCCTAAACACAACCCATGCAGACCAGAAGCCCTGGAGGGGCTCCAACACCTTCAGGTGCCATCCAGACTCTCAGGGAGTCCTGCCAGGCATTCCTCTTGAACATCTCTGTCTGCTGCCCTATGCCTGTGGGCACAGCCCTGTCCTGCCTGGTGGTTCCCCAGCCATCAGCCTGTTTTTTCCATTCTGCACTGCCCATCCGTTCTTCCTACAGCTGCCCAAGTGATCTTCCTGAAACTTAAATCTGATCCCATTTCTCTCTGCTTCAAACCTGCAGAAACCTATGGTGGGTCCCACAGTCCTCAGGAGACAGTTTCAAACCTGCGGAAACCTATGGTGGGTCCCACAGTCCTCAGGAGACAGTTTCAATCTTTGGCTTGGCACATGAGCATCCCCACCCCCCGACTTGTCCGCACCCCACCCCACGATCTGACTCCTACCTTGTGCTCCAACCTCACTTTGAGCAGCACCCTCTGGTCCCCCACTTACGTTCCAACAGTTCTCTAAATGCCTCATGCATCTCACACTTCTGGGTCTTTCCCTAGGCAGTTTCCTTTGCCCAGGGGTTCCTCTCATTCTCTCTATTGACATGACAAATTCCTACTCTTCCTCCAGGACCCAGCTAAAACAGCTCATTTCCCCAAAAGCTTCTTGTCCACCCACCAAGCAGACTTCATCACTCTACTTGTTTTCCCACATCCTTCCATTACAGAACCTTCCACCCTCTATTTCATAAGCACGTGTTTACATGGCTCTCTTTCTTGATAAACACTGATCCTCTTAAGGGTTTTTCATTCATTCATTCATTCAAGAAGTCCTTGAATGTCTATTGCCTTGGCCGCTGTGTTAGAGGCTGTGAATTTGTGGATCAGCAAGACAGATCTGGTCCTTGTTTTCATGGAGTGTGAAATCTTTAGATTAGGAAATTAAATGGGGATAATGCATTCTCCACAAAGGCTGTGACCATAAATGAGGTCATGTTAGCAATGAGTCTGGCTTATAGCAGTTGACTGATAAATGTTAGCTCCCTCCCCACCCTGCTCACTCTGGTTTGAAGATCATTGATTCCTTCCTCAGCCCCAGAAACTCCTGGATGCCACACCTGTGAGCGGGGGGCGGGGGGTGGGGAAAGAAGGGGCTCTCCCAGCTGAGGTCTCTGTGCAGTCAGCCCAAAGGCTGGTGGAGGGGAAGGAATCCCCAAGGCCAAGATTTGCTCAAGGCTGTGACTTCTCCCCTCCTTAACTGCCATAATCTTCCTCACAATCAGACCATCAGTGAGGCCTTGATGGAGTGGGGAGGAGTGATGCAAGACAAAATAGCATCAGACACTGGACAGGACCCCAGCACGCTCTGGGGTGTGTTCTGTTTATGTTTTTATCCTGTCTGGCTCAGAACTCACCCACC
Source organism: Mesoplodon mirus (assembly GCF_964341445.2). Classification (NCBI taxonomy): domain Eukaryota; kingdom Metazoa; phylum Chordata; class Mammalia; order Artiodactyla; family Ziphiidae; genus Mesoplodon; species Mesoplodon mirus. Next base: position 75,186,576 of record NC_138988.1, on the reverse strand, counting down.
CAGCACTAGATACATCCTACCCAGCAGGGATATCCTTCAACCCCACCAAGCCATTCTTTCTCAGCAGAACCTCTGCCTATTTTCCCTGTCCCATCTCTGACACTTTGGGCATCCCTGTTAGAACCACCTTTTCCCCTGCCATCTGGCTAGTTCTTGGATCTCTCAGGAAAAGCCCCAACCATAGGATGGATCCTCTGCTCACAGTGCCCACATTAGATGATCATAGCTGGAACCCTCTCTCCTTTCATCTCAAAGCCCTCCCCTTCCATTACATGGGAGAGATGAGGGATGAGAACTGGAAATCAGGCATCACTGATATCAGACTGGGAAACTGAGGCTTGGAGAGAAGCATCAACATGCCCAAGTCACAAAGCACACCACCCAGAGTAGCCCAGAACTCAGAATTCTTTCCACTGCCTCACTGGCCTCCCATCCTCCCACATGGAGAAACTCAGGACCCTCTGCCCTTTAGCAGAACTGTGAACCTCAGAGTAGTGACAGGTTTGCCCTAAGGATCACTGCCAAGCCCACCCTGGCCTGGGCATGCTGAGTTTTCTATTTCAAAGCCCCTCCCCATCTGGCTCCATGTTGGGGAGGGCCCAGGCTGGGCTCAAGTTCTTCCTTCCTCAGAGAGCGGGAAGTCCTCCCACACCCTTTCTGGCCTCTCCTGGATGCCTGTGCCCAATGAGTATTCATCCATTTGCCCATGTGATCCCGTGCTCATTCAATCAGCCAATGGTCACTGGATAGCTTCTGTGTGCTTGGCCCTATAGGCCTGAGGACACCATGGGAGGGGGACAGCAGTGACACTCTCCCAGTCTATCTCAGAGGGAAGAAACAGTGCTGGGTATCACCAAGCGCAAGTTGGGGTCTGGGGAAGCTCACACCTTCCTGCTCCCTTCCCAGGGCATTGGCCCTTTATGATTCTAGTCTGCTTACTGTGGTACCCCAGCATGCTTGGCACAACGTGACTTGGGGGTGCTTTTTAAAAAAACAGAGCCCTGAGTCCTACTCCCTAGATTCTGTAGGTCAGAGATGAGGCCCAGAAATCTGTTTCAAAGCTCCCTGGTGAACTGATGGAGTTTGGCCAAAGGCAGATGTGGTGAGGGTGAATAGTGTGGGAGGAGGAGAGGCAGGCCTTTGGAGCTGAGACAGAGAGAATGAAAGCCTCAGCCCTCCCCCTGCCTCCGCTGAGCCCAGAGCAGCGGCATGTGGCCTCACCAACTTCAGAACTCAGCCCAAGCCCATGTTTACTCCAGTCAGCCGGAAAAGTGAACAGAGGTAGACGGACCAGACTCCCAACTGCCCCTGCCACCAACAAAACTGGGCTCTCCTCAGCCTTGACTTCTCTGCTACTGATGCTGGAGACAGGTTACTCCACATACCCCCACCCCCACACAGCGTGCATTGAGCAACTCTCCTGCCTGGACCCTAGCCAGTCCCAGACATTGTGCACTGCACATCAGCCCACAGTCCCAAGGTCAAAGAAGGGGGGCTGCCGACGGACAAGAGGAGTGTGAACTCTGACACCCCGCCCCTCCCTCACTGTAGGGCGGGGAGGGCTTTGTGCCTCTCACAGCAGTGCCCATCTCCTCCCTTAGCAGCTGCCCAGCGCATACCTCCCATCTCCCCTCCTCCCCAGGGGACCCCCCCCCCGCGCCAGTTGCCATAATTTCCCAAACTGAAAATTGGAGATGAGAAGTCAACAGGGTAGCTTCCTCTGCCCACCTCTGCCTTTCCCAGATTCTTCATCTGTCTGTCCGGGTCTCTATTCTCAAACCACATCTGCCAAGCCAAGAGCCTTCCCTCTGCTCCTCCACCCCACACCCAGGGGTGCCACCCACCCCGGGCACACTGGCCTGTGGCAGTCATCTGGGTGGAAGGGGTAAGATGACCTGGGAAGGCAGCTGCCTAGCCTAGGTCTCTACAGATCCTCACATACTTGACCCCCAGATCTCAGTGTTCCCAGCCCCTCCCTGGCTGCCCCAGGGCAAGAATCTGACAGCATGGGGACATTCTAAATGCTCTGCGGGTCAAGAAATGCAGCTGTAGCTTGCCCTTCTTTTACCCACACACTTGCTTTAGGCCCCGGGAAAAGTATCATCCTCTTTGGGTGCTGTGGCTGCAGGCTTGCAGGGGTGGGGTGGGGGACAGAGAGAGGGTGAGACCCCTCCACCTTCAACCTCTTTCTGCAGTCTCCAAAGTCTCTGCGATCCTCTCCTTCTTTGTGTCCCACCCCCCTCCTTGTCCTAGTTCTCCCTCAACCCACATTCTATCCCTGCGTTCCCTTGGCCCTGCACAATCCACTCTCTCACTGATCCCCCTCAACAGACCATTCTCCCCCAAGCCAGAGCTACTTCAGACCCCCCATTAAAGCAGGGGACAGGGGAAGGCTCCCGTGCCCTTCCCTCCCACAGGGCTCTCTGGCATTCTGGCTTCCCACCCCCAGCACACACTTGGCCTCAATTGTCTGATCCATAGAAAACTGATTAGTGCGCCCACCTTCTTACTCCGCATCCCCCCTCCAGCTAGTTGGCGATTTGGAGTCGGCCCCAAAGACCAGAGTCCACCCCCAAAGCCCCCCTGCGGATGAAAGGAGACAGACAGCCGCCTCCTGAGGGTTGCTCAAGTCCAACTAGGCTGAAACCTCCGGTCCCCTCCCGATTTAGCCTGTCTTAGCGGAGGTAGGAGTGGGGCTGGATCCACTGATCTGGAGTTTGCCCCCCACCCCATCCCTGAGTCGGCAAAAGACTAGACCCTGCCCTCTGCCCAGCCCGGCGACCCCAGAATTGGTTCTGCATCAAATGGTGGGTTAGGAAGGAGGAGGGTGAAAGAAAGCAGGCGAAGTGCAGGTTCCTGGAAGGCGTCTTTAATCAGGATTTGGTAGTACACAAGCTCTCCGGATTGTCTGCATTAACAAACAGGGACTTTAAAAGGCACAAGATCCCTCGCACAGCGACGCGTGACGGCGGGGCGCCCCCCACCCCCGCCTGTGCGTGGCCGTGTGCGCGGGGGTGCGTGTCCGTGTCCCACCCCGCTCCCCGGCGGCGCCGCGCGTGTGCGTGTCAGTTTCAAGTGTTGGATTTGTACAGTACTCGCAGTCTAGGGGCGGGGTCTCAGTGCATGCTCTTCTACCCGGGCCCGGGGCCCCCCCCGACGCCGCTCTGTACACTGAGGACGCACCCCGGAGAGAGAGAGAAAGAAAAAAAAAAAAAAGCGTCCCATCTTCCTGTGTGTGTGTGGTTTTGAGTTTTTCGTGCATGCTTATGCTGGCCGGGGTCGGGAAATAGTGCAAGCTTATAATACAGTATTATTGCAGTACAAAATGGGGGTGGGTATGATGGGATGGGGAAGCCCAGGAATAAACAGGCTGGGATTCGGGACCTCCGGGAAGGGAGGTCCTCTCACCAACCCCCTTCCTATCCCTCGCTCCCCTCCCCACCTCGATCAGGAAGTGTCTCCCAACAATGCGAGGGGGCTCCTCGGGTCCCTGGAGGGAAAGGGCTCAGGTGGGCCCCAGGGCTGAGCTTCCCCCATCCTACCAGCCTCACCTCTTAGGGGGCAGGGGCCAGCCCTCTCCTCGCTCAATACTGTCAGCCACAAGGGCCCCGAACCCCGCCTCTTCACCCTCGGAAGCCCCTCCAAGTGGGGGGACAGGGGTCGACAGAGCAAGTGCAAAGGAAGCAGATGTTGGTCCCTGAGTTTTATTTTCGGGGGTGGGAAGAGAGAAGAGCTGGAAGTGGGGGCATGTTTGGGGACCCGCAGGGCCCTCAGTGGTGGGGTGGGGCAGGAGACACGGACGCAGGGGCTTGGGCCAAAAGGGGGTGTTGGGTGGCTCTGAGAGACCTAGGCTCAAAGCTTGGGTCCCCCTCAACTCTGGGCTCTTTGGCATCCAATTGCAAGGCCAGTTATTTGGGGAGGGAGGGGGCAGCTCTGTAGGCGGTGAGGTAACTGGAATCAGGGGTGGGCGACAGGGGCTCTTCGAGCCCGGAGAATTGGCCAGCTTCCCCTCCCAGCCCTCGTCAGCATCCTGCCCTGAAGCCCTGAGGGGCGAGCTGCCACTCCAGCCCCGCCCCGCCCCGGGCCAGGGACCCTGCGACCGAGAGCCTGCGGAGGGGAAGCTAACACAATCACAGCGTGGGGCGGGGGCGGCGGGCGGCTGGGGGCGATAACCCGGGGGAGGACTTTAGCAGCAGGCAGCTCGGCGGGAGCGGGGCGCAGAGGCTGACACCCCTTCGGGCGCACAAGTCGGGGCGCCCGGGAGGGCAGCTCTGGCGGCGTGAGGGGCGGGTCTCGAGCCAGGGGCTCGGAGGCCTGGCGGTACCCTGATCACGCCGCTTAGCAGCTAGTTAAAAAGACTGAACATACATTCGTGGTGCGACGGCCGCGGGGGCGGGTCCAGGGGTCGGGGACAAAGGGGAATGTGGTAGATGGGGGTCCCGATACAGTGATAAACCTGTGAGAGGGGCCCGGAAACACGATCCTCGTGCTCTCCTGGGCGGGGGGCCGCTAGTTTGCTGTCCGGAGAGTGCATGAAGTGTGCCTTCAGCTATGTGTGTGTGTGTGTGTGTGTGTGTGTGTGAGAGAGAGAGAGAGAGAGAGAGAGAGAGAGAGAGAGAGAGGCGGGGGGGCCTGTTAGTCGTGGCAAGGTAAACCCCAGCACCCCCACCCTCAGAGCCTGTGCAGGTAGAAGGGAGGGTACGTGGTGGGACGCACGGCGGAACCAAGTGGAAGCGGAGGTCTAGGAAGGTTCCCATAGTTCTTTGGGCTTCATTGCCCCTCTTCCCCCACTGCTTCTTAACTACTCACTTGGGGGGCTGGGGCCATTCAAGCCCAGGGGCTCCCTAAGCTGGGAAGCCCACTGGGTGGTGTGAGAAACCATTTGGGATATCTGAAGGATGTGGTCCTCAGGCTGGGAGCCTCTCCCTTAGGGAGAAGGATGCTTTAAAATTTTCAGAGGCTGACCCCACCAGTCCCAGGGGGCACCTCTGTCCCTAATGGGAATAATGCAAACTTTGGGGACATGCCCCCCAACTTAAGAAGAGTGATTTGCCACACTCCTTGTTACCAAGGACTGCCCCTGGGGGTGGGCTGATTCCTGCCCTATGGGCTGGAATCTCAGTGGAGTTTGGGGTGGGGTGGGGTGGTGTTCGGGCCCTCCTTAGAGGTCTATTCTTCCATCCTCAGGTACCAAATCAACCCAAGGACAGAAGGAGATACAGCATTATGCTCCCACAGCCAGGGGCCCCCGTATCCTCCCTAAGCATGGTCCCCTCCCCTGGCCACCTAATATAGACACATTGCCACAGCTCTTTCTGCCCACCCCAGTAGCCCAGGCCCCCCCCCCAACCACTGCCTGGGCAGACAGCACCACCCCTCCCCAGAAAAGGAGATCTAAGCAGGGCAGAGGAGAGAAATAGCAAAGGAGGGTCCTGGGCCCCTCCACAGAGAGGAACCCTGGCTTTTCCTGGGATTGGAGGGGCCTGCCCTTCTTGGCTGGGGGGAGCAAGGGTTAAGGTACCAGCATGGCTCAGAGTTTCCACTATTCCCCCATGTGCTGGGCAGGGCTATTATTCCCCTTTTCCCCACAACTGGAAACGCAAAGGAGATTGCTGGGTTCGGGATGCTAGCGGCAGGGGTGAGTGTTGAATGGTTATTGCTGTGACCCAAGCTGCCTTAAGTGGGTGGGGGGTGTCTATTCATTACTGAGAATTTACTAGAGCATTTTTCACTGACTCAGGTTCCTGTCCCACAGAGAAAATACTGGTCCTCTGAGGAGGACCCCACTTGGCCATGAACAAATCCACCGGCCCACACACACACTTAGGCACACACACCATGAGCTCACTGACATGTACACACAGCACACAGCCCCACTGGCCACGAACTGCCTTGTCTTAAGAAGCCCACCCAGTGTGAGTTCCTGGGGCAGAACACTGCCCCCATTTGAGTGCTACAGCCTTGGGTAGATTTGGGGGAGTGAGTGAGTCCTCAGGCTCAGAGAGGTTCAAACTGAGTTCAGGGTCTCTGCCTGTAAACCGGTTTTGTTTAGCTCACACAGTGATTTTTCTTTAAAAAGTTGTTGCTTTTAAAAAATTAGATGCCACTAATTAAAAATTGTGAGATTTCACTTAAAAATTGGAAGATACTGGCAACAATTGGCTGAGCTGAGGATTGGTGGTGGCCCTTCTGTTTACCACAATCCCCACAAGTGCCCTCTCCCTGACACTGCTTGGCTCCTGTTGACATGTGAGTTGGTGACATATCACATCTCCATGGTCAGTGGTCACCAATGCCAGTACCTGCCCTGCCTGTGAGCCTGACTCCAAGGATACCACCAATACCACTGAGGACAGGGTTTTGAGCGCCTGCTTTCTCACCGGAACTCTTACTCCACCCATCTAATCCCCAGAGCTGCTATGGGATGCTTGGGGCCATGTGGGATTAAGAGGTTGGGGTCTCTGGAGAGACAGGGTCCAGCCATTTCAACCAACCCCAGTACTCTGGAGTGACCCCCACCTGGACTCTGGGATGGAGAAGGAAGGAGAGTCTGACTCATAGACAGCTTCCTTCTTCCTAAATAGAGCGAGGAGGGGCCAACCAGAAAGGACAGTAAATAGTAAATAGACCAATACACAGACTAAAACGCTTTAAAACTCCCATCAAACAAGACCTCAGTTATTCGGCATTGGTGGGGTTTTTAATATGCTTTTATAAATTAGATATTCTGATTAATCCATTTAATGCAGATAATACTGGGATCTACTTCCTAGGCTATTATGAGGATTAAACAAGTTATTTTTGTAAAGTGCTTAGATCACTGCCTGGCACATAATAAGCTCTGTGTGCCAGTGACTGTTAAATAAGATAAATTAATTAATAATTGGAGGCCACCACTACATGCAGGGTGTGACTTTAAAGTATGAAAATATCGTTTTCCAATACAACAAAGAGTGCTGCTCCTTTTCAAAGCCGACCTTGGGGAGGCTATGTGCTTTCCCCAAGCAGGGTATCATTTCTTGAAACACACTGACCTCTTCTTTGGGAAACCCAAAGGAGCCTGACAACACTGCAGGTCCCTACCCAGCCTGGGACCTAGAGACAGGCACCCCAACTCCAAACCATGCAGGGCTCTGCTGAGCTTCACATGAACTTGCTCCAACACACATGGCTTCAAATGGCCTTAGATGTTCCAAAAGTCAAAACTACCCTCAAAAGGTAATCATTCCTAGATGGAGAGGGTGTTCTTGGCCCAGATATTCTCAAAAAGAAACAGATTTTAGAGAAAGGAGAGTGGTGGGTGCAGGCTTAGCTCACATGGATGAGACATCCATGAGAACAGTTTGGCTCAGGGCACTGCCACCCACTACAGCATCCCTAGGCTGGGGCAGGGGCCCTGAGGGTAATCTTAATATTATCAAGATCACTTCCTGTTAGTTCAGAGCTTTATGGCTTATAAGACAGTATCTCCTCCACTACAGAGGACACGTAAAAGGCTGTCCCCCAAAGGACAAAATGTTTTGAATCATGATCTTACTTTAAAGGACACACCCTCTCCCACAATGATCAGTTCTGGAGTGTGTGTTTGTGTGTGTGTGTATGTGTGTGTGTGTGTGTGTGTGTGTGTGTTTGAAAATTTAGCCACTTTGGGGTTGCTAAACAGGATTCCCCACCTCCAAAAGCTTTGGAAACAGAAATATGTGTTTAATGCTAAAATGAGGCTGAAGCTAGTGCCATCATCTTTGATATGTCACAAGGCACTTTGGGATCTTAGAGTACCTCAGGGTGCTGGTCACTGAGTGGGAGCTGTGCTCAGGGTCGGGTAGTGGAACCCTCTGGAAGGAAATGCCGGATAACAGAGTGCTTGGTTTCATCTAGTCCCAGATAACAGGGGCCCTGCCCCCACTGCTGCTGACTTTTAGAGTGGCTGGTGGACAGACTCCTCTTCATTTCAGCCCCTGTCACTAGCTGGAGAGGATGGAAAGAGGGCCAGAGGGTAGCAGGGAGAGAGGGGGGCAGTGCCAGAAGGCAGGGAGTAGGGCTACTGTCCATCCCACCCCCTCACCTTTGTGCTTTGTGTTTTCCCTCTTTTCTTGAGGGTCTACCCTGACCCTCCTCTACCTTCTGCCACCGCGGGATGCAGAGCCACACAAAACATCCCGGAGGGCAACAGAGGCTTGGACTTGGGGAGGTTCAAAAATGAGCAGTCAGGATGGGGGTGGGCCCGAGTCTGGCTTTCATTCCTAGATGGAGAGGGTGCTCTTGGCCCAGATATCCTCAAAAAGAAACAGATTTGGGAGAAAGGAGAGTGGTGGGTGCAGGCTTGTCTCACATGGATGAGCCATCTATGAGAACAGTTTGGCTCAGGGCACTGCCCACCCACTACGGCATCCCTAGGCTGGGGCAGGGGCCCTGAGGCCTCTACCGCAACCAGAGACAGGAGTTGAAGGGAGATGAGTTGGGAGGGAAGCAGACATCAAGAGAGGAAGGAGGGAGAAAGAGGAGCCAGGATGATAGTAGGTACATAGGAAGCTACCAAGGACTGCACAGACATCTTTCTGACTCCCTAACACACACACACATGCACACTCATACACACACCCCCACACAGGACTGCAGCACTGTGCAACTTCAGTGGATGCCATTCACATTAGGGTCTATGTAAATGGCAGCGCACAGCCTGAGCATCTATCCGTGACAACCCTGCCACATGCACAAATGCTCATACATAAGCACACTCATACTCATAAGTGTACCTGCATGCACACAAGCACACACACAGACGCAACCTTACTGCAATAAACATTTTGCAAACCTTCAGGCCTCCTCCCCTCCTTCCCTCCCTGTACAGGTACTGCCCTTGTTGGAGCCGTCTTCACCACTGCCGCATTCCCCAGGGGAACAGAGGTGCTGGCTGACATGGGCAGGAACGAAGAAAGAGAACCTTGGGGGTCCCTGCAGTGACAGGTTGGGTGCTGAGAAACAGGCAGAAAGAGCATAAGCGATCTGGCATCCTGATCCCCCACCCATCTCCAGATCCCCATCTGATCAGCCTCTGTTGCTCTGTCTTCACCACTGCCCCTGGGGGGCAAAAAGATTGGCTGAGCACCCACAGGAATGAGTCACCCTCTGAGAGGGGCAGTGGTGGGACTGCTGTGTCTGGAATTTGTCCTGAGCTCACAGGTCCTACCTCATCCTTTACAACCACCCTCTCTGCCACTGCTACTAGACGGGGTCCTTTCACCCTGAAGCTCCAGCTCGCTTTGAGAGGCAGATCCCAGGCCCCCTGTTCATACTTGCTCAGCTCCTAAGGAGCCGGGCCAGGCAACCAATTCCACCAGTGGATGATGGCACATATGCCTTGGGGGAGGGGCAGCCTACAGTGGATTGAGCTCCAGGCCTCCTGGGTTGAGATGTGGGAGGGCAAGGACTCTGTCCTCTGTGACAGTGGCATGGGAAGGGCTCACTGGGTTACAGGGCTGCTTCCTCCCATACCACTGAGTGTAGAGGCACTTTCCCACCAAGCCCCAAATATGGCTGGCCAGGTCCCCGTCTCACACACAGGGCCACACGCCTTGCCCCACGCAGATAGACAGATACACAGCACACCAAGAGGGACCCAGTCTCCTGGCACTCCCCTCAAGGGTGGACCAGGCCCAACTATGCCAAGAGTTCACAGATTAAAAAGAATAAGCCCCATTCCAGACTGACTCTGACCCAGCATGCCTCTCCCTGACACCTTGGTTTCCACTGGACTCTGGACTCACTGGTGGCTCCAGCCCAGGACCCCTGTCCTGTCCCAGAAACTGCACCAACAGCCCCATCCCTCCCTGCACCATTTGGCTGGCACCAAGCAAAGGGAGATGATGGGGGGTGAGGGGCGGGGCGTTACAGTACCTTGGGCCAACGTTATAGGGGGCTGTATTGCATGATGGGGAGGGACAGGGTGTATGAGTGTGTGATTATTGCGTCCTGGGAAGGAACCACGGTCTCTGCCTGCTCCCCACCCCCCCCCCACCTGCCCCCTCCAGGAGGGGGGGGGCCCAGCCTAGGTCTTGTGCGTGAAGCGGGCCCACACCTGCTGCAGCTGTGACCGCGAGATGCGGAGCACCGAGGGTACGAGTCTGTGGTTGCCGGCGGCCAGGGGCGCGTGGCGCCGGTGGGGCGCCCGCACGGGGCTGCTCTCCGCCGAGCGGCTGCGCTGAATGAGGGAACCGGAGGAGCCGCCGCCGCCAGGGTGAGGGTAATGCTCGGTCTCCAGCGTGGAGGAGGAGAAAACGGAGGACGCCAGTCGTCGCAGGGGGCTGTACCGCGGGAGGGAGTGCCCCGAGAGTCTGTCCTCCTCCAACTGAAAGAGACCAAGAGAGTGGAGGGAAAAGAGGCGTCAGGCACAGACTCGACAGCTCCGTCTCGGGGGGCCACCCCACCGCTGACAGCCCCTGCGGCACCGGCGTCCCGGGCAGGTCGGCAGGGTCCGGCAGGGTGCAGAGGGGTGCAGACTGTAGTACTTTCCTGCCTCACAATCTAGGCTCCGGCCTCCAATGCCCTTTCCCGGCCTCCTCCTCACACCATGGTCTCCATGCAGAGACCTTGGTCACTCACTTTCTCCGGGATGCCTTCCTGGCTTAGCTCTACATAGCTCGGGGTTCCCTCTGGGCTGGGGAAATCCTGCCCCCTAGGAAGGCCGCTCTAAAATGTATTAGCATCTGTGCACCATCTGTCTTCCCGGCTGGACTCCATGCCCTTCATGAGGTCTAGAGAACACCAGCTATACGCCCTCTGGGGTGGCACTCCTGCCCCCATGACAGGGGCAGTCAGGGTCTCATTGACAGTGTAGCAGAGGGTAGGACTCTGAGGTCCGACTACTTATGTTTGAATCCCAACTACACCACTTACTACCTGGGTGATCTCAAGTAAGTTACTTTACTTCTTCATGCCTCAGCTTCCTCATCTGTAAAATGGGGGTGACTATGGTTCCCACATCATAGGACCTTTATAAGGATCAGATGTTATAATATGCAAAGCCCTTAGAACAGTGCTAGCCATGGTGTAAATGCTGTGTCATGTGAACTGTTTTATTACCCTTTAAATCACTCTTGAGAATGAAGAAAGGGATAGAGGACTGGGGGGTGGAGGAGTCGATTGAAATCATTTCTCCAAGGTGGCTTTTTCCCTGTCCTCTGCAAGGTCGAGCCACATGGCAGGGTGTGGCCGCCTCACTTGGCCACCGTTGGGAAGAATCACGCCTGTGCCCTGCTGCCCTCGTGCCCTCAGAGGGAAAAGGGAAAGTGGGGCTCAGTGTCCCAGGCTTATGGGGATGGAAGTGGTGACTTGGCTGTCATCAGAGGTTTCCCATCCTGACCCCTAGCTCTTCCTGGGACTGTGGCCAGTTTACATAGCTCTAGGCAGGGCCAGTGAGGACTGGCTGGGCCAGCTGCTAGAGGGCTGAGGAGGAGGGGGCCCCTGAGGCCATTGAATGGGGGTCCAGGGACCCTGCATGGAACCTCCAGCAGAAAGGTGAGGAGACACAGTATTCTGTAGGATTGTCTTTGCCCTCACTCTGCTTTCCCTTCCAGCTTCTTTGTGGCCAAGTCTAGGATCCTTCTGAACCGGTCCTGTCTGCACTGAGGGTTAGGGGTCCAAGGCCCACCTGGGATACTGAGGGCCAGAGGCACCCACAGTTGCCCACAGTCCCTCTCACAGCACATGCGGGTGGCTCAAGTTCAGCATCTCAACCAGAGTGTGGTCAACTGCCAGAGGGATTTAACCCCAGCGTGCTCCTGCCCTTTCAGGCCAGGTACTTCTTGTGGCCACCCCCCTGTCCTCAGTGCCCCACTGAAGCGTCATGTCTCTGAGGCCACCCCAGCTTCCCAGGCAGGCTGGCTCCCTGTTCCTAGCAGAGGAAAGTTCTCTGTTATCTCCCTATGTCCCTTGACTGTAAACATCGTGTCTCCACCTTTGCATCCCCACCCCACCCCACCCCCTTGACTGTGGGATCCAATTCATCTTTGTCCCCCAGCCCCTCACACACGTGGCAGGGAAATGCTCTAGGGGCTGCCAAACAAATGTCCATGTACTCAGGGAATGTTGACCCGCTGGGTTATCAGCCAGAGACAACCGGGAAGGAGGGTAAACATCCCTCCCCCAAATCACACTCTGTCCGCTGCTCTCTCCTCTGCCCTGGCTTTCCCGGTCACTTCTAATTTGCACCGTAAATTCCGGTCACTTCTAATTTGCACCGTAAATTCCGGAGAGAAAAAAATGAGGTGTGTGTAAGAAAAAAATTAAAGTACCATGCTATGCACACCAAAGAACAATAGATGCTCTAAAACTGCCTGGTTCCACATTATCCTCGTCCCTGCTCCCCACGGGGGTAGGTGACAGAGTTGCAGGTGCTCCTTCCTATCTTAGGAGCTGTTAGGAGGAAGTTCACACGTCAGACACCAAGCAGACGGAGCTGGGATAGGAGGGGCTTCCTTGCAGAAAGGCGGCAGGGTGGGGTCCCTATAGAGACTTCCTGCCTGCCCTGAGCCGCTTAATCTAGTTACATTACAGGATGGGGAGAGTTCCACAAACTGTGATTCCAGTGTGCAGCCAGCTTTGGATCCCCCACCCAGGCTGGGCTCAGGACTCTTTCCAGACCAAAAGAAGGAAAAAATGTACCAGTCCATTCCTCCCTCTTCCCCTGCCCTTGGCGAAGGAAGGAGTCAGCTTCACCCTGCTGTACTGAAACACTCCAAGACATGTCCTGCCCCATGTGCTCACACCCAGACACACACAGAGACTGCACGACACACAATGACACGCCCACAGGCACACCTGCTGCCACAGTCCAGCCAGCAGGCGCACACATGCGTGCATGCAACACACACACCCGCCCCCACAGAGGCTCTTTCTGATCCCGCACAAGTCACCTGCTCTCTCTGGCCTGTGTTTGCTCCTCTCTTAAACACACAGGCCTCAGACTGTGTGGCTCCGGGCACAGCCCTGGAGCGAGCTGCCTGGATTCAAATCCTGCTTCTACCACTTAGCAGCTGGTGACCCTGGGCTAAAGACTTAGCTACTCTGCGCCTCAGTTTCCTTACCTTGTAAATGGGGATGTCCTCTGCACAGTATTGTTGTGAGGAATACACATGTAGAATATGGAATTTCGGGAGCTGTGCCAGCTATTTTATCCTCATTAGAACTATCACTGTGATGATTACCCTGCCAGCTGTGACGTTCTAGGCTTCCATGGATCTCCACACACTCACAGACCCACTACACTCTCTACACAGACACTCTGACATGTGCACCCACATGCGTGTGTACACACACGGACAAGCCCACACACTGCTGCACGCTCTTGGGTAAGCTGACACTGACATTCTATGGCACACACGCAGCCATAGAATGCTGACCAACCTGCCTTCTGTACACTGTGGGGAAACCAAGGCCCGCACACACCTAACATCCCCTCCAGACTCACACGACTCGTCAGCTCATTGCTCACTGAGACAGGCAATGCCCGCCCTTGTCACGAGGGGGACCTGAGCCCAAGACTGACTGTACGACAGGCCTGAGTCTGCTCCCCCAAATCTCTCTTCACCCCTTGGCTGGAATTCCCCCGTGGGAGGCTGACTCCTAGGACAAGGGGGGTGCATCTGAAGGCGAGAAAAACCTCCCAGATAGCTCAGCACCCCGACTCTGAGACCTACTTGGCCGACAGTCACCAGGAAGGGACTGGAAGAGCCCAGGTCCAGAACTCGGCCTCCTGATTTTAATTCTGGGCTTTCTCTCCACCCCACACCACCAACCCCTGTCTCCTCTCCTCCACTCTGCACCTCCCAAGAGCACGACCTATTGTGTGTCTGATCTCTGATGCCTCCGGTCCCCGGCACAGAGTAGATGCACAGTAAGTAGGGAATGACTAGGTGATGAATGAGTGAGAGCGGAGCGAGGGAGCCCGAACAGATCTTGCTCCTTCTCCTGCTTCCCAGTGCTGGTTCTGGTGGGCACAGTGTCCAGGGTCAGCAACACAGCCATGCTGCCCACATCCTGCCGCAGCTGAGCCTCCAACTCAGGCTGGCTAGGACCTCTCTGGGTGGAAGCTCATGGTCCCCACTTTTTGAGCCCCCAATTTTCCAGTGTCCAGGGCAAGGCCAGGACGAACACTCCTCAGGATCTTGGGTCAGAGGTTGTCTCTTCTACACACAGGGATGGGGCCTAAAGACAGCCCTGCTTGGAGCTGCCTTCTCCAGAGCACCTGCGATCTCCCGGCCAGACCTCCCAATTCTGAGCACACAGCGGAACTGGCCCCGGCCCTGCACCTGGCATCTCCCAGAGCCTTCTGCATGCATGCCCCCGACGTGGGACAGTCCAGTGGAACGCGGCACAGCCCCTGAGCCCTCTAGCATCACCTCCTTGGCTCTTCCCAGTCCTCTGAGGGAGCACAGACCCCATTCAACACCCAGGGTGAGTGTTGGAGCCACTTCCTGGATCAGAGGTCAGCCTCTACCCCACACAGAGAAGCCAGGCCAGGCCAATGGCCTTCTGCCTATTCTGACACCCCATGTTTACCAGAAGAAAATAACCAAAATACCATGAGACGTGCTGCGGACCCTCACCCTGGCATTTATGATGCAACCACCATCTGGCCCCCCCCTGCCCGTCCTGCCTTGTCCCCCAGTCCTCCCACACAAGAAGGTGCCATGGCAGCCTGACCGGGTCCACCCAGGGCCCCCAACATGCCCGCCCCTGTGCCCAGTTTAGGGTCCCTGCTGCCCTGGCTCCTTTTCTCCCCATCACTGTCTGAGCGTCCTGGTCCTCAGGGCTCACCGCCCCCGCATGGAGCCTGCCCTGACCACAGGACATCCCCTGCTGCCCTCACCCTCTTTCAGCAGCTCCTTCACTGACTTCCAGGAGCCCTCTCCCCAGGTGTTCCACGCTCTGGCCCCTTCATCTCACTCTTTTTCAAGGGCTCCCTTTCCTTTCACCCCTCCCCTCCCAGGTGTGAATGTGTCCCAGCTCTGCCTTCACCCTTGGCTCTCCCCACCCTCTTGGGTGACATCATCCACTCCTGTGGACTACAAGACCCCCAAATCCATATCTCCTGCCGAGATCTCTCTCCTGAGCACTGATGCCTCCACAGTGGACATCCCACAGGTACCACGAGGTCATTGCATCCAAATCTGAGTTGATACTTTTTTTTAAAACCACTCAGTGACGGCACCGCCACCCACCCAGAACACCGGGCACCAGTGGAAAACCCCTCTGCTCCGTCAAAGCTCCCTCATTCCTCACCCAACACCTCTCGGCTCCATCCACCTTGCCCCGAATCCAAAGTCCCCACCCTGGTCCAAGCCACCAGGGCACTCTCCCGCTGGCGCCTGCCATGTGGTCTTCCTGCTGATAGTTTTGTGCCCCTTCAATCCATTTTCCACACAGCAGCCAGAGGGATCCTTCAAAAGTACCAATGTCATCATGTTGCACCCCTGTTAAAAGCCTGCGGTGGCTCACCAAGCCTTCAGAATCCAGCCCCAACCCCAAGACCCTCCCAGACAGGGCACCAGGACCCACCTCGCAGCCTCATGTGCTGCAAAGTGCAAGCAAAGCACTGCTTTCTGATTGCCACCTCTGGGCCTTTGCACACCCTGTCCCCTTGGCCTGGGAGGTCTTTCTCCTGCTTTGTCACCTGGCTGACACCACCCAGAATGCAAGACTCAACTCAGACCTGGGAGGGTACTTCCTCTGGGAAGCCTTGCTGCCCCCATAAGCTTGGTTTCAGACCCTTAAGCCTGTCTCCCTTCATCAGAGCTGCAACAGTTGGGTGCTAGTCGGCAGCCCCCAGGGAGCACACAGGAGCACTCCCGGCTACGTGCCAGGACTGTGGGCATCGGGGATGGGGAGTGAGGTGCAAGCCCAACCTTACCTGTCTCTGAGGGCCCGTGGGATCCGACTCTCTCCGTCGAGGGCGGGGTCCAGAGTGCAGGGGTGAGTGGGAAGGGCTGCCGGGTGTGGGGGGCTGTGATGTCTCTGACCGGCCATCGGCCTGGTTCAACTGGGGTGGCAGGGCCTGAGCTGGCGTCAGCCGCAGGTCCTCCTCGGCCAGCGTGTGCATGCCGCGTCCCCGGGGCCGGACGGCAGGCTCCGGCCCTGGCCGCCGACGCTCCTCACCCTCCTCGGGCAGCGGCCGCAGCTCCTCGGGCTCCTCGTCCGTGGTGCCCGACGTACTAGGCTCAGCCCCCGGGGGGAAGTCCTTCAGCTCTGTCTCCTTGTCAATGATGACCCACTCCTTGCTGTCGAAGTCCTCCTCCTCGGCCAGCGGCACCGAGCGGAAGGCATTGCTCAGGGCCTCCTGTTCCACGGAGGCTGACACATCCATGCGGCCGCTAGCCTGCCGGTCGGCGTGGCCCGTGTCCACTGACAGCATCTGGGCCGGCTGCGAGGAACAGGCCTGGCGCGAGGGTGAGCCAGGCAGATCCATTCGTGACCTGCAAAGCCACCCAACGTGGGGCTCAGTGCCCAGCCTCTCTGGACCCCCAAGGACCCCAAGGAGGTGGCAAGGTGGAAGCTGATGCCTGAGACCCCCTGACCACTGCACTTCTCCCACCCTGGGCCAGGCTCAGCCACGTCCTGGGTTGCCAACCTCCAACCTCAGTCCCTGCAAAGATCTCATTCATTCATTTAGTCATTCATTCAACACACAATTTTTTTTTTTTTTTTTTTTTTTTTTGCGGTACGCGGGCCTCTCACTGTTGTGGCCTCTCCCGTTGCGGAGCACAGGCTCCGGACACGCAGGCTCAGCAGCCATGGCTCACAGGCCCAGCCGCTCCGTGGCATGTGGAATCTTCCCGGACCGGGGCACGAATCCATGTCGCCTGCATCGGCAGGCGGACTCTCAACCACCGCACCACCAGGGAAGCCCCAACACACATTTTTGAATACCTACTGTGTTCCAGGAATCTAAACAGGCAAAAAGTAAAATCTGGTTCCTGTGCCCAAGGAACACTGTCCTCCAAACCACGCCCAGGAAACTGGATCTTCTGATCTTCCTAAAGGCAACTTGATGCTTGCCCAGCCACGACTCCCACCCCCCGCGGGCTCTCTCCCGCTGCACCCAGGGCAAACACACCCACCTGGCCCTCAAGTTTGCTGATGGTTTTTTAGCCTCTTTTACCACCACCCTTCAAGCCTACCTGGCTGGTTTCACCTCCTCCAGCAAACTCCAGTGACTCCCAGCCCAGGACAAAGTCCACATGCCTTAGTTTGACATTCAAGGCCCCTGACGGCCAGACAAAGGCCCCATTTCCCCCTTCCCCTAGCCAGACCCATCTCATATTCACTTGCTTTTCCCCATATTGCTCACACTTCTGTGCCTTTATGAATGCCACTCCCCACACACAGCCTGTCCTCCCACACTTTGCTGTCCACCCCAGCTCGATGTCACCTCCTGCAGGGAGCTGTTCCCTCCTGCATTGATGGGGGTTAGTTTGCCTTCCCAGCGCTGCCTGTGTCCCCTCTCGTCACAGAGAGGAGTATGTGTATGTTTACGAGTCTGCCGCCCCAGGAGACTGCGAGTTCTGCCAGGCAGGGGCTGGGTCCCTTCTGACTTTTGCTTCTGGGACCCTGATCCTACCTGGGGACATCTCTTTCATCGTTATCTTAACCTGTGCTGTGAATCTCACGTTACTTGCAGAGGTTCTCAACTGGGGAGTACCAGCCCCAAGGTGAGGGTATTCCTGGTTGTAGGATGCTATACAAGGAAGAATTGTCCTCTCCCAGATGCCAGGGTGCCCCCCTGAGAACCACGGAGGCCTCACTCACACTCAGGCTGTGGACAGGGGGCGGACTGCCATCCTCCCCGCTGCATCGAGCCTGTGAGGGGAGGGGTGAAAGATCAAAGCCTCCTGTGGGGCTTTCTCAACATCCTCCTACCCCAGCCTATGTGGGACCTGCCAACTCCAATCTGCACAACATTTTTATCAATTTGTTCATACGGCTTAAAATAAAATCCCCGGAGGGAGGTCACCCAGGTCTTACATTCATACTCCCATGTAAGTGGCTAATGTCACTTCCTTTCCCAAGAGCATGGTTTGTTTAAATAGATGTGAAGGAGAAAGGAAGCCAGAGGAAGAGAGGGGCCGAAGGTTGTGGGGGGAGTGGGAATTGAAGAAAGCAGGGAGGTGGGACACCCTGATCTCACCAGCTTCATATGTTCTCCTGCTCCCAAGTGCCCCAGAGCACCCCAAACCCTTTTGCCCTGCCTGAGATCCTGAACTTTCCAGAAAATCTCTCCTCAGCCCTCTCCTCTCCCCAGCATCCCTGAAACAAGGGTTCAGTCTGAGCAAAACCAATGTGCTCTTCAGGACTGCCTTTGCTCAGGGCATTTCCCACCTCCCTTCTCCACTCGTATCCCTTCCCAACTGCCCCTCCTCGCTCCTCCCTGTTTCCTGAACCCTCTGGGCGACCATGGATGAAAATGTGGTCCTCTGTCCTGGGTAGTTCAACCTGTGAGAGTGTGAGTGTGGTGAGGGTGTGTGTGTATGAGTGTGTGAGTGTGGTGGGCATGTGAAAGTGAGTGTGTGTGAGTGTGTGAGTGTGGTGAGTGTATGTGTGGGTGTGTATGAGCGTGGTGGGCGTGTGAAAGTGAGTGTGTGTGTGGACGTGAGTGTGAGTGTGCGTGGGAGTGTAGTGTGTGTGAGTGTGAGTATGAGCGTGGGAGTGTGTGTGGATGTGAGTGTGTGGTGAGGGCTGTTGGCTCCCTCGGGACAGGGCCTGTGTGTCTTTGTCCTGGGGTCACCACAGGGATTGGCACTGGGCTGCCCTGACTTGGGCGTCTCCACACCCCAGAGGGGCACTGTGCCCATCCCAGAGGGGGCGTGCAGTTCAGGGCAGAGTCCAGAGCGGGGTTCCTGGCTGAGGTGGGGCATGAGGAGGCAGGGACCTCCTACCCCAGGGCTGGGCCCCAGGAAGAGACCTCTTTCCCGGTGCAGAGAAGACCCCAGCCTTGCTGTGAGGTAAAGCTCCACCCAGAGCCAAGGGAGGTGGGGTCACGTCTCCCACCCGAGGTTGTCCCACCCATCAGTTCTAAGGTGAGGATGGGGCCCTGGTCCCTAGCGGCCATCAGCCACCCAAGGTCAACCAGCCGCCCTCTCATACCCCATCCTAAAGGCTCACCTTGACTCTAAACTCTCCAACACTCCCACCCACCAACCAGGTCCCTCCCTGACATTCAGATCCCTGAGGCCTGACCCCCAAAACTTGGTCTGTCTTCTCCTCAGGCACTCCCCAAATCCTTCTCCAGGCCCCTCCCCCAGAGCTGAAGGGAGCCTCACCAACTGCTCTGAGGCATCTGTGATTAGTCCCCAGGGAAAGAGGCTCTGGAAGCACGCCCACCTGCCATCTCAGCTCTCACCTCCTCCTACACCCTCCCCCAGTCCCACGCCCCTCCGTGGTCTGAGCCGGGCCCTCTGCATCCCCCACCCCCTCTCCAGGCTGGTCACTGACTCTAACTGAGTCTGACCCCAGGCCCAAGTAGAACCCTCTTAACGCTTCCAGGGTCCCCCCACCTCTGCCTGGAATCTGAACTTTCCTCCAGAGCAGCCGTGTGAAGATTCAGGGGACCAGGGGCCCCTGACCATGCCCCTGGCTCCAGACCCACCTCCTCTCATGCAGTTCCACCCGCCCATCCGCCGTGGACAGCCTCTCCGACTCAGGGCTGTTGACCCTCCGGTAGTGCAGAGAACGGACTGGGGCTGTCGGTGAGTCTGGGGGGGCACGCACCGGGGAGCTGGGGAGCCCCGCCGCTCGACTCTGCTCCTCCTCCACCACACAGGGGGTCTGCAGGACAGGGGAGCTCCGTGAGGGGGGCTGACAGGGCAGCTGTGGGCAGGTGGTTTTCTGGGGTGAAGGAGAGAGAGGGAGGTCCGAGCACTGGGAGGCCGATGATCCTGGGGTGGGGCCGGGCCAGGGAGGCAGGGCGAGCGGGCAGGCAGCTGGAGAGAGGGGCCCACGGGTGGGGAGCAAGGTGGGAGGGGGAAGGCCACCCGCGTCCCCCTCCGCAGCTGCAGTTACTTTGCCAATGTTGATCCGGAGTTTGTTCCGGTTGACATCTGTCTCCTCCCAGACTTCAGCCTCAGGACCCCCGGGGTGGGGGACGAGGTGGGGGCTGGAGCCCAGCCCCTCGGGGGGCCGCCCCGGCAGGATTGGAGGTGCGTTCTCCTGGTCACTCAGGTGCTCGCCCTGCAGCACATCCTCAGTGTTTTCCCGGAGCAGGTCGCCGGGCACCGGCGTCACGTTGACCACCCTGTGGAGGCCAGGAGGGGGCCGTGGGCAAGGCTGGCAGGGGTGCCCTCTCCTCTAGCACAGGCCCTGGAGACTACCTGCCACTCATGAGAGTGGGCACAGGCAAGGTCCAGCAGGGTCGGGGCATCCGTAGGCCCATCTCCATCCCTGGCTTGCAAACCCTCTGGGACCAGACCACCCTCAGGTGGCTCATGGGGTCAGAGAGCTGAAGGGCAATTACGGCACCACCTGGCTCTGTTTATTTAGGAGATCTCGATGCTCTCCGGCCCTGCCAGCTCCCCACTACATTTCTCTGGCTGGCTTCCTTGAGACTAGGAAATGGGTCTAAAGAAAGAATCACTTTGGAGTTCCTGGACCAATGTCTTTACAGACCCGGCACCTCATGTGCTGGCAAGTCCTGTGGAGTCTCTGCAGTGTGTCCCCTGGGTCACCCCTGGGGCTGGGTGGGGAGCCCTTCTCACTCTGGCCCCTCCCTGGGCCACTCTATCTTTGTGCTTTTCAGTTAGATCTGAAATCGCTGACCCATCAATTACAAACATCCCAGACTCAACTGAGAGTGCTTGGAGGGCAGGGGCTGCGCATCTCTTCTCTGAGCCCCCACAGGGCCTGGTGCCAGGGCTCAAGACCTGTTCCCTGAATGGATGCGTGTGACCACCAAGAAACAGACAGACTGTGGCGCTGGGGGAATCTCACTCAGGGCTCCCTGCTCCCCAGTAAGGTCAAGAACTCCAAATAAGGATGCCCCCTCCATCTCCAGATTGAAGGTAGAGATGTGGCAGAACTTCCTGGGATTCAAGAACCCCGCTTTTGAGCACCAAGAACAGGAGAGACAGCCAGGTGTGTCCAGGTAGGAAGAGGAGGAGAGGACTGGCTTCTCAGGTGACACCTCAGACGGGGTCGTCTGCCCCCCGTCGCCCCTCCCAAGACTCACCCAAACATGGCTGCCGTCTGCCGGGTGTTCTGCTGGGGCGGGGTGGAGGTGCTCGTGGACAGGAGGGCGTCATTGCCCGCCTTCTCCCAGTCAAAGGCCTCGTTCTCGGCGATGCCCCGTTCCTTCATGCTGTTCTCAAACACTGACATGATCAACTGCAGGGATGGGGGTGGCGGGAGGACAGAGAGGTGACCCAGGGGCTAGCCAGGAGGAGGGGGCAGCTGCTGGGATAGCAAGGGGAAGAGAGGGGCCTTCCAGGACAGGGATGGGCCACGAGGGGGCATTGAAAGAAGGGCACATTGATTTTAAATGAAAACATGCACAAAGTATGCAAATCAGCATGCAAATTATCATCTTGACTTAAGCTCCACTGGCTGGACACAAGCCCTTGGAGATCTGTCCCCGGATTACCAGCCCCAGCCTCCTCTGCCATCTCCACCATCTCAGCAGAAGCAGCAGCAGTAGTTTCCCAAACCCACCACCTGCGGTCATGCCTCTGCACAGGCTGCTTCCTCTGCCTGCAGTGCCTTTCCCACTGTCCTCTCCATTCTGAAGCCTTCCCTGAATCCCCCGCCCACACGACTGGGCACAGAGCAGCGGTTTGAATTGTTCACAGGCCTATCTGCCACCTCTGCATTTCCAGCAGCCAGCCCAGGGCCCAGCACAGGGTGTGCTTGAAGCTGTGTGGTCTGGGGGAACCCATGAGGCTGAGCTCGGCCTGGGGGGCTTGGCCTCCCACCGCCCGAGTAAGGGATCTCTGCCAACAACCAGGTCCCTGGGTTCAGGAGGTGGCGGCCCCACAGACCTTTCCGCTTCTGACTTAGCTCTCTCCAGAGGGTTCTCTCTGCTAGCAGGACCCCCTTCACTGCGAGCCCACTGTGTGCCTGACACTATCTGTGCTCCCTGCGGTGTGTAGCCGTGCCTGGCACATAGTGGATCCTGGGCAGAACATTCTCTGATCAGTGGGTCCCATAAGGGTGTAGTGATGGCGCCTTGGAAAGAGCACTGGACTTGGAGTCAGGTGTGCCTGAGCCCTGCCCTGCTCCTAACCAGGCCATCAGGCCTCAGTTTCCTCATCTATGAAATGGGGATAATCATCCCACTTGGCCTCCTGCAGAGTTTCAGTGTAAAGTCCTTGAAAGCACTTGGCTTCATTAATTGTTAAGTGCTGGAATAATAACATAAAGAACACGCAATATCACCAAAGGCTTGTTTTAAAGCTTAAATGAGTTAATGCAGGAAAAGTACTGAGAACAGGGTGAGCTCTTGATAAATCTTAGCTGTGACTACTGTTTACAAGAGCACAGAACAGTTTCTTTCGTGTGGTTGGAAGACCGGGGGAGGTGCTCAGGGCCGAGCCGGCAGGGGCGCAGGGCCTCAGCAGGATGGGTGGCGCTGGAGACAGTCACCCATAGAGAGGCGTCGGGGGCGCAGGAGCAGGCAGGCAGGCTCCCACCTGGTAATCGGGCTTGGTGAAATAGTCAAGGCTGGCGATGTGGTCCAGGAAAAGGTGGAACTCGGAGGGCATGTGCTTCAGCAGCATCCGGTGTTCGTACTTCTCCTTGATCATCCCTACCTGCTCCTGGAGACAAGAGGGCACTGGGAGATGGAGCCTCAGCTGCCCCACACCCCCTCCCTGCCCTCAGACCCAGCTGTACTGCCCCTCACCTTGTCCTTGATCTTCCTCCAAGGCAGCTGACCCACTGCAAACTCCACAAGCATGTAGAAGAGGGACCACAGGTCATCGTGGCGGCCCATCTCCTGGAGGTGGGAGCAGGGAGGGGGTCACCCATGGCTCTCAGGTCCTTCCCTGGGAGTGGAGGCTGACCCTTCACCGAGGGACACCAGTCAGGGTGCCTATGGGCAGAGCTGGGGTCTCCCTGAAGCCACGGCTCCATTCCTGACCCGCCAACACACAGAATCCCACAGTCAAAAGTTCCGTGTGTGCTTTCTCATCCACAGAGATTTGTGGTGGGGACAGAGAGGAGGGGATCCCCCAAACAAGGAAGAAGGTGACGTCAGGGAGACGCCCGCCGAGCCCTCTTCCAGTCAGGATCTCTGGAGGGGCATCTTCCAGCCCCTGCCCTGCACTCCTCTCCCCACCTCCCATCACAGCTGCCTGCCCTGCCCTCTTCCTCAGCAGTATACTCTGCCACTGACCTCTGCCCCTGACCTCTGCCCTTACTGTCCCCACATCCCTCAGTCCCACCCTGCCACTCACCCGGTTCTTGTGAGCATTGACCGAGGCATAGCGAACAGTCCCACGAAACCCGGCCACATTCCGAGGCTGCAGAGGGGAGAACACCACCAGGAACGTCACCCACTGCCCCTGACCTCGGCCACATCTCAACCCTGCTTACCAAACCTAATTCTGCCTACTTTAGCCCTGACTGCCTCCTCCCCCATCACCCCCCTCCCCCACCGCACTCCCGAGTCAGCCTGGTCAGGAGCAACCTGACACACCAAGCCCAGTCCTAAACCCATCTCCTGACCCTGCTCACTGCCCCTGCGTCTGCCCTTGACCAGGCAGACCACAGGGCGTGGAAGTGGCATCCACCCAGGCCAAGGGGGAGAGGGGGACAGGCCGAGTGTGGACCCAGCACTGGGTGACACTGAACACAAGGCCAGGCCTGTCTAGGCAGCTGCAGGGAAAACTGGTGAAGGGTCCCCAGATCAGGGGGTGGGGCGAAGATGCCAGGATTCCCGTGAGCGGCGGTACTCACGGGCCGAACGTCCCCCGTGGTGTTGGTGTACTGCCGGGCCAGCCCAAAATCCAACATGTAGCACTTTCTGTAGGTGGAGGGCAGCCTGCCCATGGCAAAGTTTGACTGGGGGAAGACAGTAGCTGTGAATCTTGGGGCTCCAGGCCCACCTCAGGGGACACCAAGAAACAGCTCTGGTGAGGGGCCTTCCACCCCACATACACTCACATGAGAGTAAAACATCAATATGTACAGCAGGTCACGGACCTTATCTGAGGGGCAGGTGTGAGTATGCTCATTTTAGATAGGAGGAAACTGAGGGCAAACTGCAGGCTTCTCCAAGATCACACAGCAAGAGGTGACCCAGCCAAGGCCCTCCTGGCTCCGAATCCTTGGAACTCCCAGCAGGGCTGTGTGGCTTAGTGTAACTGTCCTGCTCTGAGGCATCAGGAGACCAGCACTGTTCTTGCTGTGTGACCTTGGGCCATTCAACCAACCTTTCTGGGCCTCAGTTTTCACCACTTTAAATTGGGTCCAAGCACCAAGATCCAAGATGTTACAAAATCAGCTACTTGGAATCTCTTACCAAGCCCCAGCCCCTCGTCCCCCTTCCTTCTTCAATCCTTCCATCCTTCCCCAACCCCTTCACCTTTCCAGGTTCAAGGACTATTCAGGTCAGGGGTGAGGAAAAGGAAGAGAAGAGGAAAGAGGGGAGGACACCGGCACGCCCAAGGGGCAGGCAGGGGTGCTCCTGAGAGGCAGGGGAGAGGAAGAGATGGAACATGGGATGGAGAGCAGGAGGAGGGGACAGGTAGAAGAGGCTGTCCCCACCCAACCACTGTTCTGGAGAAGAAACCAGGGGACCCAGGGAAGGAGAGGAGGTGGGGTGTGTGCTTCAGAGGAGGGGGCAGCCCTCACCGGCTTGATGTCGCGGTGCAGGAAGCCCACGGAGTGTATGGCCTCGATGGACTCCAGAATCTGCTTGCCCAGCCGCAGAGTGGTGCTCAGCGTGAAGGTGCCTCGAGGCTGGCTGCGTCGCAGGTCAGCCAGGTTCCGGCCCTGGGGTGGGGGTGGGGGTGGGGACAGGCCCAGCTCAGCTGCCATCCGACCACCACCGCCATGACACTCTTCCCAGCCTCGCCCCAAAGGCTTGCGCCCACTCCCCATTCCTCCCAGGGCCACAGTCTCCATCCCACCCCAGGAGTCACCACCAGAGCTCCTGGGGGAGAGTGAAGGGAGGATGGGCCACGGGGACTCACCTGGAGCTGCATCACTACATAGTTAAACTTCTCGTTGCGGCCACAGCCAATGAACCTGCACACGTGGTCTTTCCCTGAGGGATACAGACAGGGGTCTCCCAACTCCTACTCCTTCTTCCTCACTCCCAGCCCTACGGGGGGCTTCCCATGCACTCTTGATTCCTGGTTCCCCCAGCCCTGGCCCCATGGCCACTTCTCTCACCTCCCCCTGCCCTTAGGCCCATCATCACTCTTGGACTCTGTTCCCATATCCCCTCACCCATCACCTCTCAGCCCCTGGCTCCATCACCTCTTCCCTCCCATCTTGCCCTGGACCCGCACCTTGCAGCTTTTTGAGCACAGCCACCTCCATCTTGAGGACCTGCTTGGGCTGCTGGGCCGACTCCACCTTCAGGGCCACGTTCTCCCTGGTCAGCAGGTCCATGGCCTCGTAGATCTCACCAAAGCCCCCGCCCCCGATCTTTTTGAGCTACAGAGATGGGTGAAAGGGGAATAGGGGACACAGGGATCAGGCTGAACAGCTCCTCACCCCACCCATTACTGGGTCACATTCACTGATGGGGGCAGGGGCTGTCCTTGAAGGGGAGGACCCCATGGCTTCCTTCTTCACCCCACCCACCCGTGCTCCCACCTCCTCTCCTAGTGCTGGAGACAGAGAGCTCAGTCCATGGGTGTACAACTATTCACAGACACAGACACAGACACACACACACGCATGGGGCTAGATGTCAGAGTGGGCAGTGGGAAAGTTATGAGACCTGAGACTCCACAGAGACAAGGAGACAAGCCGATGCAGGATTCTGAAGAGATAATGGGCCGTCGTGAGCCTTTTAAGGACAATAAATATCACACTCCCCCCATCCCCCACCTAGACCGAGCAGCCTCCATCCAGAAGCAAAACTAATTTCCAGAACCTTGCAACTTCAGGTGGGTCCCTCCCCCAGGGAGGCCAGCCGTTCCTGGGGTTGGCAGTCTCCTGAAAGATGACACCAGAGGCAGAGAGCATTTAGAGGGGAGTGTTAGGGGGAGGGGACTCAGCAAAGCGTGTTCTCTGGCCAGGCCCCCTGCTGAAGCTCACATCACCCCCGAGGCCCCAGGTCAGATGCCCAAAACCAGGGTGAGCCTCCTGTCCAGGGGAACATGGTGGGGATGGAGGTTTGAAGAGAATCTGTGTGTTCCCAGGGAGCATGGCAGTGGAACTCTGATGTTCTGGGCCCCCACTCCCCCAGCATCCCTGGGCAGGCAGTGAGAAAAGGCAGAGGGGAGAAATGTGATAGAGGAAGAATTGGCCAGGGGAGATGAGCAAAGCTGAGTTATAGGGCGGGATTAAGTCAGGGGCCCAGGGGTCTTGGAGAGTGAGGGTGCTGCTGGCAATGATGGGGGGACAGGGGAGAAGGTGCTGAGTTCTAAGTTGGGACTCATTTGGTTTAAGAAAAATGTACACCTCTTTCCGCCATCTTTCCATGTCGTCATAATGGTGTGCACAAAGGTCCTGGCTGATGCTCTCAAGAGCATCAACAAAAGTGAGGCAAATGCCAGGTTCTTATTAGGCTGTGCTCCAAAGTCACCATCCAGTTTCTAACTGGGATGCTGAAGCATGGTTACATTGGAGAGTTTGAAATCACTGATGCTCACAGAGCTGGGAAAATTATTGTGAACCTCATAGGCAGGCTAAACAAGTGTAGAGTGATCAGCCCCAGATTTGATGTGCAGCTCAAAGATCTAGAAAAAATGGCAGAATAATCTGCTTCCGTCCCGTCAGTGTGGTTTCATTGTACTGATAACCTCAGCTGGCATCATGAACAGTGAGGAAGCAAGATGAAAAAAACACAGGAGGGAAAATCCTGGGGTTCTTTTTCTAGGGATGTAACACATCTGTGCAAAGAAAATGCCTCAATAGGAAAAAAAAAAAGCTATACAGTTCAATTTTCACCTCCCCAGGGAGCTCCCCACCCATGGGTGGCCTGCCCTCTTCCAGAGTCCTCACTTGTGTCCTGTTGGCTTGTAACGTGCCAGCCGCAGCTGGGCTTGCTCATGATTGGATGGAGGCTGCTCTGAGCATCTGTAAACTCCTGACTCTAAGCCTCCTGCATCTGAGCCCGCCCCTTGGCATTTATTCAGCACGCGGATGCCCAATAAATGTTTAATGGGGGTTGAAACATGGGAATGGTGAGAGATAGGGGGCGGGGCAGAGCTGAGGACTGGGAGTTCCCAGCAGGTTATAGTTGTAAACACTCTAGAAAAAGAGAGAAGGATGAAGGGAAGATTTAGAAGACAAGTGGAAGGCTGGTTGGGTTCTTGTGCCCAGGAAAGAGGAGGGAGGAAGAACAGTGAGAAACCAGGGTCCCTCTCTACTTGAGAAGAAAGTTAAGGTCAGACTTCTAGAAGAATTTCAGAACAGGAGGAGACAGATGCAGACTCAAGGGAAGCAATGGCATGTCTTCCTCTGGGAACGTGAAACTCAGGGGAGATTCTAGTATCTTCTAGATTCCTTTACGGTTTTCTTTGTGGGAACATGGAGGAAACACCTCGTTGTCTGTGCTCCAGACTCACAGACATCATCTCAGCTCATCCCCAGAGGCTCCCAGCAACACAGGTAAGGAAGGTCACAGGAGTTGTCATTTTGCACAAAAGGAAAACTAAGGCACAGAGAGTTAAGTACCTTGCCCCAGTTCACACTGCTAGTAAGTTGCAAAGGCGGGTTTCACTTAAACCCAGGGAATCTGATGCAGAACCCACAGTCTTAACTGAAATAATGTAGGAACCATTGTCTATACTGTGATTAACAGTCTGAGTGCTGAGATTCAAGGCCAGATCTGCCAGGCTCCAAAATCCTTGCTGGAGATGGTAAGGAGGGCTCGGGGCACCCAAGACATTTCTGACACCTACTCTCCAATTTCCTAGGATGCCAAAGGGTATTTCTCTACCGCCTCCACTTCCAAACAGTCTATTTCTCTTTCCTTAGTTCCTTCCTCACCCCCCACCCACCCATTACAGAACCTCTGGGGGCAGGGGAGTACAGCAGGCACCCTAATAATACTTTTAGGAGGCCATGAAAATGTTTTCATTTCTTTTACAATCAGAAGGGGAAAATGAACCTTTAGATCAAAAAAATTTTATTATATAGTATTAATTTATTCCTCATTATAGCAATGCAGTCATACAATTGCAGTCTTTAGTACTTTATTATGTTGGAAGGGGCCGGTAAGGGCAAAAGTGCCCAAGGCCCACGAAAATCACAAAACAGCTTTGCCCACAACCCAGTGACAGGAATGTCCTCTCAACCTCCCTGCACCAGACCCTATTCCTCCCCTCCTAAGTTTTTTCTGGACCCTCTCCCCTGCCGAAGGACCTCAAGAAACACGACACACCCCTTTCTGCCTGTCCATTTGATCTGGGGTATCAGTCTTCAGCTACGTTTGGACCAGGATTTACACCACTGTCTGCTCTGGTTCTCAGGCCTTTGGACTCAGACTGGAATTACACTGCCAGGTCTCCTGGGTCTCCAGCTTGCAGACAGAAGATCAAGAGATTTCTCAGACTCATCTATCCATCCGTTCATCCATCTTTCTATCTTTTCATCTATTCCCCATTGTTCTCTTTCTCTGGAGAACCCTGACTAATACACCATCTCTACCAGTATACCTATAGTATGTTTGTATGTGTATACACATATATACATACATATACACATAGATCCATTTTCCTTCCTATAAATATTTAATATCAATTTCTTTTCCTGCTTATTTATTCAGAAATGAGATTACATTTGAAGAAATATCTTCAAGTCACTTAAATCAAGTTATTACAATAAGAATTAATTTAACTGATGAGGACAAAAGTTAAGGCATAAAAATGGAAAAGAGAAGTCTAATAGGTCACATGTATGTAGTATTTTTGCAGTGGTCAAAGCACTGTTACATATTATGTGATCTTCTTTGAGCCATACAGTATAGCTCTGGAATCACTCAGGCAGGAATTATTTTCCCTATTCTTTCAGTGAAGAAACCGGTTTTGACCACACAGATCCTCATCTTCTAAATCCTGATACAGAGCAATTTCTGTTGCAGTTCTCACATCATGTTGTCTTTCTGTTCATATAAAGATTTTAGGTTTTATTTTTCAAAGGAGTAAAAATATGGAAGAGTAGAATCTTTTCAATGCTCAAGTTTTTATAAACAGTTGTTTAATGTCTAATATTTATACATAATTTATTGTTTAGAAGGAGTTTTAATAAAATCTCAATGTAAAAAAAAAAAAAAAAAAAAAAGAAACACGACACAATAGGACTAGCATTCACTTAGGAAAAAGGAAACCAGGTTTCTTGGCCCAGCTCTGGGTGAACTGCGGTGAGTTTCCACTTTTCCCTTTCTGTAAAATGAGAGTTGGACTAGAAAATATGTCACAACTCTCCCTCGGCTCTCTGATCCTGATTCTCAGATGGGCTAATTCTTAGGAAGCAACATAGTTCAGTGACTGTTGCCCCAGCAGTCAGACAAACCTGGTTCCACCGACTAGTCATGGGAACTTGGCAAGTTAGCTAATCTCTGTGCCTCAGTTTCCACAACTGTGAAATGGGGATAATAACAGTGTCTACTCCATAGGTTGTTGAGATAATGCATGTAAGGCATTTTGCATAGTGCCCGGCCACAGTAAGTGCTCAAAATAAATGCTAAGTTTTTATTGTTATTATAGTTTGACATTCTGATTCTAAGGGGCACCCCTCAAGAAGAAAAAAATGCTATTATTTTTAAATACTCCACCAAATGCCATGGACCCTCATTTTCTCCTGGCACAGCCCATCTGGTCAGTTTTCTTGGTTCCTGAGCTGTGCCTCACTCTCTGTCTGTCCCTCGTGGAGACTGGCTGAGGGGAGGCATCTGGCACCCCACCCTCTCTATTTCTCCAGGGTCCAGGGAGGGAGGGGAAAGCGAGGTCACCTGGCAAAGACTGAGGACTTGCCCCTTTCCCCTCCACCCCTGCCACTTCTCTCCCCACTCATCTCCCACCCCCTCCCTCAAAAATCACAGGAAATTTCTAACCCAATTTCAGTATGTGCGTGAATACCCTCTTTTTCTCACCTCTTCAATGCAAAAGTCCTCCTGCTTCCAACCTGCCAGAAACTACGCCCTGAGAAGGACCCGGAGGGGGTGAGGGTGGGGTCTTGGAGGAACACTCCTCACTTTGCCAGACCCTCATGCCTTTGATTACTGCCCTGGCTCCTCCTCTCCCAGTTTCTGTCCCCTTCCTCTCCCCCTCAGGAAGTCCCCCTCTGGGACATAGACAGCCCTTTCCTTCAGCTCTTGGGCTCCTCCAGTTCCGTCCCTCACCTCCTCCAGTCCCAGGGACATCTCTGACAACGTTGCCACATTTGCCCCTCTCCCTGGCCACTAGGAGACCTGCCCACTGGGTAGTTGTTGCCTTGGAGACCTGCCCGCAGCCAGGCCCCACTCTCCTCTCAACCTGGCACCTCTGGTGAGCCGAGCACCCACCCTATGCAGACCCACAAGCTCACAGTCACCCCAAATTCTGCCCCACATCATCCTGCCCACATAAAAACAGGACATCAGAGTGCCCTCAAGCATCGGAAAGAAAGGGGGGGCGGTGGGACAGGGATTGATTTACCATAGGTTCTGCTCAACATACACTACACTGCCTTTGCCTCGACCCTCATGTGTCGCCCTCCCATCGGAGAGGCAAAGCCCTGAAGAGGGTCGGACTACAACTCCCAGCAGACCGAGCAGCCCGAAGTCCTGGGCTGGAGGAGCAAGGCACACTGGGAGATGGAGTCTCGGCATGTTGCACCTGCCGCAGGAAGCAGTGAAGGGAGGAGGGTGGATAGAGAAGATGGAGTGCGGATGCGGTGGGAGCCGCCTTCAGGGCCTCTTTCCCCGAACCCAAGCGTTTCTGTCCTCTGCGGAAGAGGAGGGGCTCACTCATTGCCCTTCTCCAAGGTCCAGCAGAGAAACGGCCCCCTCCCCCACCCCCGCCCTCCTCCCCTCAATGAGCTCTGCAGCTCCTGCTCTGACATCCAACCAGGAGTTGTTGCAGGCTGGGCCTGACCAACGTGACCTAGCGGGGAAAGGGGTGAGAGACGGCGGGGTTGGAGAGAGGGCACTGGGAGAAAGCGATTGTCCACAAGTGTAGGCAAAATAATGACCTGCAAGCCATATGCAAGTGAGCTTAGGGGCACCTCCCTCTTAGGGTAGGGGCGCCAAGGGCACCTGTTTTAACAGGTCTCCAGATCCTCTCCTCCCATCCTCCCCCACCCGTCCCTCTGCCCTGCTGGGTCACTCACTCACCACCTTCCAGCGATCCTTGACCACGTAGTTGGCCGGCAGGATGTCGGCCTGCTCCCCTCCCCCACTCATGTTGGTTTCGTCCTTAAGAGCAGCCGCTAGGCACTGCATCCGCCAGCCGGAGGGAGGGGTGTCCGCAGGGCCTGCCCTGAGGGGGCCATCTACCTGGGGGAGTGGGGAGGGACTGTGAGGGGGGCAGGCTAGGACCCGGGACCCACTTGCAGATATGGAGGAGGGGAGTTCCATTCTCATGGCAGGCATCTTTCCCTGGCCCACTAGGTGGATGCTCCAGGGGTCAATGGGGGAAGCATTGTGTAAAAATCAAGTGGAGGTCAGAGGAGAAGACAGAAATGCCATTCACAGGAAGGGAGATACAAACTACAAACTGGAGATGTGAAAACCAGCAACGGGCACACACATGTGATAGAAAAAGGAGAGGAAAATGATGTGTGAACAGGCTGTGGGGAAAGGGTTTCCCAAAGAGACATATACTAACTAATGTGGGGAAGACTTGCTGACCGAGGGGCACACCAGACTGGAATCAGTGCTTAGGCAGGGGAGACCTGAGCCAAGAAGGACCAGTCTGGGGATTCGATCTGTGGCCCCCACACCCGCACATTTCCCGTGCCACACCGTTCCCAAGGAACTGTGTATCTGAGGCATATTGAAAGGGGAGACCTGCTGAACCAAAGGGTGCCCCAGGGAAGACACACGCCAGAGTGACAGAGACCTCCAATCAACCATGGGAGATGTGATTATCTGAAAATGAGGAGCTACCCAACAGCCCCTTGAGGATGGTGCGGAGTGAGGAGGCTGCCACCGTACTCAGAGCTGAGCCCAAACCACTGACACGGCCATGGGGGTGAGAAGCAAGGATGTGAGTGATGGGGTGAACATAAGGCGATGGATTCAAGACATGGATTTTAGAGGTATGGCAGCCCTGTGGCCACTCAGAGGGAGAGAGGCAGGCTGAACTGGGGGGAGGTGAGGACAGAGGGGAAGTGGAAGCGGCCTAAGAGAAGGCAGATGTGCCAGGGGGCAGTGGGTCTGGATGGCCAGCGGGTGAGAGAGCCTCTGCCCACACTTTTCTGTGTCTGCTAAGGAAGAAACACAGCTCTTGTCGCATTCGGATAGGTAGAAGTTGGATATCAGGGGGAGTGTCCCAAGTGTGAGGGCTGGGAAAGCCAGCCAGGGTTACCCAGGGAAATGTCAGTGTGCGCATGTGTGTGTCTGTGTGTGTACCCTCTGTGTGAGTGTGTATATGTCTTTGTGTGTCTTTTTGCGTGTGTCTATCTATGTGTCTGTGTCCTTGTGTCTGTACATCTGTGTCCACGTGTGCTTATGTGTGGTTTTGTGTCTGTTGGTGTGTGATGTGCCCGTGTGTGGGCAGGGGCCAGAAGAGACGGCTCTTTGAGATCTCTGCCACCCCGGTACAGGAATGGATCTTTTCCTCTCTCCCTTCGCCCTACACATTTTATAAGTACACGGCTCTGGCCTCCCAGTGACCCTGGACAGTCACAGATAGAAGGAAGCTCCTCAGGCTGGGTATGGTGGGGGAGGTGGAGAGGAGGAAAGTGCCTAAGATACCAATGGATGGGGCGGGAACTCCATGAGCCTGTCTTTACTTGGGATGGACTCATTCCCCAGGGCTCCTGTGTCTGACCATCCAGGTACAGGGGCAGCGTGGGATAGCGAAGGCGTGGAAACAACCTTCCACAGGTCATGGTGTGCTGTGAGGGATCTTCAGGGAGAGGGACACTGTCACTCTTTTTCTGCCAAATGACTCAGCTGACTGTTTCCTCCAATCCACACAACTTCAGAGTATCAGGACTGTGAGGATATTAAATAGGCCTCTGCCTTCCTTCTGCCAAGTGGCAAATGGGGCATCAGGAATTCAGAGGGCAGTGAGAGCAATGGCAGGATGAAGGGAGAGGGAGGGATGGGGGATTCTGAAATAAAGGTGGAGAGACAGGTTGAGGACAAGATTGAAGAAGCAATTGAACCAGTAGGGAGGGAGCCTTAAGGAGTTAAACAGGGTGACCTCTGGTGGGCCTTCCAGTCCTGTGATGGTGGATTCTATAGATTGATGAGGAAGATGTGAGTCCTGCTCCCATTCTATAGATGGGCAAGCATAGAGGAACAGGTGAGGTGGGAAAAGGGGGAGTGGAGGCAAGAGGATAAATGAGGGTTCCCTGCCTCTCCCTGCCCACCATCCTTCCCACTCTCTGCCTCAGAGGACTGCACTCAGCCCAGTCTAGGGTTGGATGACACAGACACAAGGAACCTGACTGCCCCATGACCGCCCCCTCAGGACCCTTTAGTGTGTGGAGGGATGGGTGTGTGGAGAGAGAGGGCTTGTGGAGGAGGTTTTATGTCTGTCAGCAAGTGTGTATGTATGAGAGTGTGCGGGGCCGATGATGTGTGTGTGTGCGTGCAGGCGTGTGTGTTGGGGGTGTATATCTAGGCGGTTGCAAGCTCATCATGGCATGTGCATGTAAGTGTTGGTGTGCACCTATGCAAGGTGTAAGCCAGGTGTGTGTGGGAATCTGGGAGCCCAGGTAAGGAGAGGTGAGGGAGATCAGTGAGGGGTAATGGGAACAGGTGAAGAGAGGTGTGGAAGGGGGCACAGGGAATGCAAGGGACAAGGGTGACAGGATCAGAGGAGGGGGTTGCATAAGACAGAGACAGGTGAGGGATAATCATGACAGGTGAAGAGGGGACAGGACCATGAGAGGGGCTTCTGGGTACAGGGATGAGGAAGTAGGCAAGGAGGCTGGTGGGAGGACAAGGGAGAGAGGTTATGGAGACAGCAGGGAACGACTGTCAGGGATGCCAGGAGAGTGAAGCCATAGGGACGGGGACAGAGGTGAGAAACGAGGAGCAAAACCCCTGGAGGACAGGCTGGAGAGGGTGGGTGTGCTGGGGGCAGGGCGCCAATCCAGGCCTCCGGATGCGGCCCAGGCTGTGTAGGCCAGCGTCCCACCTCGGGCGGAGACGGAGACGGCACAGGGAGGGGGAACTGGAGAAGGCTGCGCTGGGAGGTGCGCCAGGCCGGAGGCCCGATGGGTTCACAGAAGGAGACCCCTCCCCGACCCCCGCCCGGCCGGCCGGCCCCGCCCCGCCTCGCCTCGGCTCGCCTCGCCTCACCTGCTCTGAGCCCGCTGCGGCTGCGGCTGCGGCTGCGGCGGCGGAGGCAGCGGCTCCGGGCGGCGCATCCCCCGGGGACGGGGCAGAGAGGGGGCGGGGGCGGGGGCGGCTCAGTGCGGTGCTGGGCGTCCCGCTCCCTCCGGCGGCGGTGGCGGCGGCCTCCCGACCGGGACCATCCCGGCCCGGCCCGGCCCGTATCCTTCTCGGGCGACGGCGACGGCGGCGGCAGCGGCAGAGCGGGGAGCTGCCCACAATGCACTGCGCCGCCAGCATCAGCACCAGCCCTGACATCACCTCCTCACCGCCCCGGCTCTGACATCACAGTCTACTCTGCTCCTTTCTCCACTCCTGCGGCCCTAGGACTGTCTCTCGTATGGACCTGTTTCTGATCATAGATTCTCTTCACTGGTCTCTGCCATTCGCTTGACGCCCCCCCCATCCCCCAGCAGGGCCCTGTCACTCTTTACCTATCCCCACAATCCTCGCCTGTCTCCATCCTGCTTTATCTTCTCCACTCCCAGCATGTCTCTATCACTCCTCACCTGTTCCCATCAGCCTCAGCTGATTTTGCCACATAATCTTCCATACGTTCATATTACTTTCCTCTAAACTCATTTCCCCTCACCTGTACCCATCCTCTCATAAGCCCCCCCCCCATTTCTTCTAACACCATCCCTCACCTGTAACTCTCACCTCGCCATATATATACACACACCTTACCTCCTGGCTCAACCTGGCCCTTTCTTTCTTTGGTCCTTTCTCCCATCTGTTGACAAACTCTCGTTTCTCTTAGCAAATTAGATGCACACTCTTTACTGTGACATGAAACATTCTTCCCAATATGGGCCCAGAGAGGCTATTATTACCCTTCTGACAGATTGGATTACTCAACATTCCCTGAGCATACTTTTGCAGTTTGTCTCTCTCAGGTCCCTTCCTCCATCCTTCTTGTCTTCAACAAATGCACACTGAGTAACTTCAACAACAACCACAACGACGACAACAATAATAATAGCAGTAACGATTTACTCCTGCCAGACACTGTTCTGACCTTCCACATATTAATTCATTTAACCCTCATAACAACCCTTTGAGGTAGCGTATTAGTGTTATACCCATTGTATAGATGAGGAAACTAAGATGCAGGGAGGTTGAATAATTTGCCTTAAGTTACGTACACAGCTAACAAGTGGCAGAGCTGGGATTCAAACCCTGGCCCCAGGGTGCATGCTTCTAACCTCTCTGCTGGCGAGAAGGATCATTGAATCTGCAAAACTAGCCAGAAGAGACTTCTTGGAGGAGGTGCACTCGACTGTAATTTGAAGGATTAGTAGGAGTTTTTCAACAGATGAGTGGGGCCAGGGCAGAGGGTGGGACAGACTTCCAGGCTGAGAAGACAGTGTGTGGTGAGCTGGGGGTGACCGTGTGCAACATTATGAACGATGGGCCTTGTGTGCTGTGCTAAGGAGATTAGATTCTCTCCATTTAGTTTTTGGAAGCATAGTGGACAATGTGGTGAGCCATCCAGATCCTCCTTCAGAATCCAGGGATTTATTTCCCTGGCTGCCTGGGGTGCTGAAGACTGGCTCTCTC
The DNA here is from genome assembly GCF_964341445.2 of Mesoplodon mirus. Classification (NCBI taxonomy): domain Eukaryota; kingdom Metazoa; phylum Chordata; class Mammalia; order Artiodactyla; family Ziphiidae; genus Mesoplodon; species Mesoplodon mirus. Next base: position 75,150,359 of record NC_138988.1, on the reverse strand, counting down.
AGCTCACTCTCTGTCTGGAATTGCCCTTGACCAAGGGAGCTGCCATGCCCAAGATCATGTGCCCTTCCTGGGGCATCCCATGGCCAATCGATGATAGACTCGTGAGTACAAAGGCCTGGCACCATCACCCCAACTCAAGGCCACTCTGAAGGAACAACCCATTTGCGAACCCCCGATAGGGTGAGCCAAGGTATCTGTTGAGGCTGCGTCAAAACTCAGCATCTACTCTGCCCAGTGCTGCTTCCTTCAGTCCTCCTCAGATGTTGATACTCAGGGCACATCCCAATAAGTCTACTGCATGAGCATCTCTTGTCGCAGAGTCAATGTACAGAGGACTCAGACTTTTAGACAGGAAATCACTGAAGAACTGTGAGCAGAGATAAGACAGTCTGATCTGAGTATTAGGTTAGACTTCTAGGTTGACTTTTTTCTTTTTAGAAATGTTGCTGTACTGTCTTCTAGCTTGTATTGCTTCTGATGAAAAATCTGCAGTTATCCTTATCTTTGCTTTCTCTGTATGTAATGTTTTCTACTCCTCTGGCTACTTTTATGATTTTCTCTTTATCACTGTTTTTAAGCTACTTGAGTATGATGTGCCTTGGTGTAGTTGTATGAATGTTTCTTTTTTTTTAAGTTTTAAAAAAATATTTATTTATTTATTTGGCTGCGTCTGGTCTTAGTTGTAGCACATGGGATCTTTCGTTGCAGTGCTTGGGCTTTGTTGCCGTGCACGAGCTTCTCTCTAGTTGTGGCATGCGGGCTTATTTGCCTCTAGTTGTGGCATGGCCTGTGGGATCTTAGTTCCCCAACCAGGGATCAAACCCAAGTCCCCTGCACTGGAAGGTGGATCTTTAACCACTGGGCCACCAGGGAAGTCCCTGTATGCATGTTTCTTGTGCTTGGGGTTTGTTGAGCATCTTGTATCTGTGGATTTATAGTTTTCATCAAGTTCAGAAAACTTTTGGCCACAATTTACTCAGATATTTTTTCTGCTCTTCTCTTTCCTTCAGGGACTCCAAATACTCTGTCTACTAGGCTGCTTGAAGTTGTCCTGCAGTTCACTGAGCTTTGTTCATTTTTTTCCCAGTCTTTTCTCTCACCGTGTTTCATTTTGGATAGTTTCTACTGCTATTTATTCAAGTTTATTCATCTTTGCTTTTGCAGCATGTAATCTGGTATGAATCCCATTCAATGTATTTTTTTTTTGTAGTTTACATTTCTAGAAGTTTGACCTGGGTCTTTTAAAAATCTACCATATTTAATTTTCCTTCTAACTTCTTAAACACATGGAATAGTAATAATTCTTTTAATGAACTGTCTACTAATTTTATTATCGGAATCATTTCTGAAACCATTTCAGTTGGTTTATCTTTGCGCTGTAGGTCATACATTTCTGCTCCTTTCCATAGTGTAATTTTTAAAATTGGATGCCAAATATTGTTAATTTTACCTTGTGGTGTCCTGGATATTTTTGTGCTTCAGTAAATACTCTTGAGCTTTGTTCTGGGATGCAATTAATTTACTTAGAAACAGTTTGATCCTTTCAAGGCTTACTTTTTAAGTCTTCGTTAGGAGGGAACTGAGAAGCATCTAGTCTGGGCCTAATTTTCCCCACCATTGAGGCAAACACTTTGGTATCATTTACCCAATGCCCCAAGAATTATGAGGTTTTACCCCTTCAGCTGGAGGGAAAGGCATGATTTCCATTTTGTGTGGGCTCCAAAGATTGTTCTCTCTGTTCATTTCAGATGGTTCTTTTCCCACCTCAGATACTTTCCTCACACATATGTGCTGATCAGTCCTCAACTGACTGTCCCAGGGAACCCTCTGAACATTCCAGAGCTCTCTCTCCTATCCTGTGCTCTGTCCCGCAAGCTAGCTGCCTTGGCCTCCCCTTCCATCTCCTCAGCTCAAGGAGACAGCCAGGCTCAGCCTGGATCCCTCCTGCCTGCAGCCTAGAAACCCTGCAGACAATACACTCACCTGGCTTGTTTCGTCTTTCAGGAGTCACTGTCTTAGGCCGCCTGATGGCCAATGGTCAAACGTCATTGTTTCATGTATCCTCCCAGTTTTTTGGTTGTTGAACATGGGAAGGTATACAGCAAAGGAAACCATCAACAAGATGAAAAGGCAGCCTACGAAGTGGGAGAAAATATTACAAATCATATATCTGATGAGCAGCTAATATCTAAAAAATATAAAGAATTCATACAACTCGAAAAAAATCTGATTTAAAAATGGGTAGAGGATCTGAATAGACATTTTCCCAAAAAAGACGAACAAATGACCAACAGATACGTGAGAAGGTGCTTAACATCATTAATCATCAGGAAAATGTAAATCAAAACCACAATGAGGACTCCCCTGGTGGTGCAGTGGTTAAGAATCCACCTGCCAATGCAGGGGACACGGGTTCGAGCCCTGGTCTGGGAAGATCCCACGTTCCGAGGGGCAACTAAGCCCACGCACTGAAACCACTGAGCCTGCGCTCTAGAGCCCGAGACCCACAACTACTGAGCCCGTGCGCCACAACTACTGAAGCCAGCGCACCTAAAGCCCGTACTCCGCAACAAGAGAAGCCACCGCAATGAGAAGCCCGCGCAATGAAACGAAGAGTAACCCCAGCTGGCCGCAACTAGAGAAAGCCCATGCGCAGCAATGAAGACCCAACGCAGCCAAAAATAAATAAATAAATAAATTAATTAATTAATTAATTTTAAAAAAACACAATGAGATACCACCTCATACTTGTCAGGATGGGTATTATCAAAAAGACAAGAGGGGGTGCCCTGGTGGTCCAGTGGTTAGGACTCTGCACTTTCACTGCCGCGGACCCAGGTTCAATCCCTGGACAGGGAACTAAGATCCATCAGGCCGCACAGTGTGGCCAAAAATAAATAAATAAATAAATAAATAAATAAATAAATAAATAAATGACAAATAACAAGTATTGGTGAGAATGTGGAGAAAAGGGAACACTTGTGTCCTGTCAGTGGAGATGTGTGTATTTATATATATGTAATGGAATATTATTCAGCCATAAAGAAAGGAAATCCATCCAGTCACAACAACATGGATGGACCCTGAGGGCATTAAGCTAAGTGAAATAAGTCAGACAGAAAAACACAGATACTATATCATATCACTTATATGTGAAATCTGAAAAAAATGACCTCGTAGATACAGAGAACAGACTGATAGTTGCCAGAAGTGGAGTGTGGGGGTAGGTGAAATAGGTTGATGTGGTCAAAAAGTACAGACTTCCAGTAATCAGATAATAAAGTCCTGGGGATGGTGACGGTAGTTAACAATACTGTATTGTATATTTGAAAGTTGCTAAGAGAGTAGATCTTCAAGTTCTCAACACAAGAAAACAATCTGTGACTATGTGTGGTGATGGATGTTAACTAAACTTATTGTGGTGATCGTTTCAAAATACATACGTGTATCATATTATTATATTATATACCTGAAACTAATATAATGTTATATGTCAATTATATCTCAAACTTTAAAAAATCCACATAGGAGGGCTTCCCTGGTGGCGCAGCGGTTGAGAGTCCGCCTGCCGATGCAGGGGACACGGGTTCCTGCCCCGGTCCGGGAAGATCCCACATGCCGCGGAGCAGCTGGGCCTGTGAGCCATGGCCGCTGAGCCTGAGCGTCCGGAGCCTGTGCTCCGCAACGGGAGAGGCCACAACAGTGAGAGGCCTGCGTACCGCAAAAAAAAAAACAAAAAACCACATAGGAGAAAGCATGACAAACAAACAAAAAGAAGCGAGGAAAAAGCATAGTAAATATAAAAGATGAAACAGGATAATAGGAAAAACTTCCAAACATATAAGTAATCACAATAAATATAAATTGACAAAGTTCACTGATTAATAGAACATCGGCTTTTTAAAAATGCAGATATAAGCTGCTTACTAAAGACACACTTGGAATACAGAAAGGTTGAAACAAAAGGTGTAAAAATATATGAGTCCAAAAGAATTTATTAGGAAAAAAAGTGGGTCACTTCATAAGGACAAAATGCATACTACCAAGAACATATAACAATTCTGAACTTGTACTCACCTCCTAGTCTCAGAATACAAAGTAAAAATAGTTAAAATTACAAGAAAAAAAAATTTTAATCCACTGTCAAAGGGAGATTTTAACAAAATTACCTCAGTAATTGATAAATCAAATAAGCAAAAAAAAAATTGTAAGGATATAGAAGGTTTGAAAATAAAACTATAACAAGCATGATCTAAGGTATATGTGTGTATAGACTATCATATATATAAATAATATATTATCTACTATATATCTATTTTAGGTATTAGGTTATTTTTATACATAGATATCAATACTATATACATACATATCTATTATATATACAATAGAGAGTGCAATATATGTATATTTATAATATTTATAATATATTATAATATAATATATATGGATCTGAAATAGATATAACAAAATTTTAAGATTTGATGAAACTGGGTAGTGGATACAAGGATATTTGATATACTATTCTTCATTCTTTTCTCATACTTGCAAAATTTTCTAATAAATTTTAAAATTCATAATTACTCACAAGAAAATACAAAACTGAGCGCTAAAGCTGAGTCTCCTGTTTCGGCCTTTATAGATTCCCGACCCAGGAAAGACGAGGACTAGGACCCCAGATGTTCCCCACTTTCACAAAATTGTCCTCATAAATGACGTCACCAGCAAGAAAACAGCCTAGACGCTGGGATGGGGAGGAAATCAAACTAAGAATGTACCTGAGTAGGTGGGTATAGTATATATTAGGTATAATATATATTGGGGCAGAAAATCTCAGCCCTGCTCTCTCTACAACATTCTGAGAAAGGAAAGTCACATTTGAAAAACAAAGAAACAAAATATAAGGAAGGGTAAATCTGCTCCCTGCTACTCCTTCTTGGCTGGAAGTGATATTTGATCTGGGTGTTAATTGCTGGAGTGCAAGGATAAACCGGAAGGAATACCCCCCATGCTTGATTTCTACTTTCTTTGAATCTCTCCACTCATCGCACATCCCTACATGACATTGATTTGATTTCTACTCTTGAGCTAACTCTGGCCCTTCTCCAAGCCAAACAGAGTCTCAAGTCTCAGATGCCTCTTCACTCCTTTTTTTTTAGTTCTTTGAGTGCCCACTGAGTGTCTCACACAAAACACACGCTTAAAAAAATGTATCCCCAAAGCTATAGATTAAAAGAGACTTAAAAGGCCTATAAAACAATGAAGAAGTTTAAAGTATATGACGAGGGATGCACATTGGGTGATAAAACCATAAAGAAACATAAGGAAGTTTATTTTTGTCCTTACCGTAAAAGTAAGGGCAGTGGTTACTTTTGGAGGGAATGAGGAGGCAGAGATTGGGATTGGGCACATGGAAACTTCTGAGTGGGAGAAGCTCTATTTCTTGACATGCATGAGTGGTAGTTATAAGAGTATTTTATTATACTTCATTTGCCTTAAGGTGGTTTTCTGCTGGTGAGTTTTATTTTAATATTAAGACATTTTTATTGGTATATCCAATGAATAAATGAATGGATGGGTCTGGGCATTGAGCATCCATGGTTGCTAACTTCAAACAAGAAAGACATCCAGGCATTCTGTGCCCCGTGATGGGAGCACACACCACCACCTGTGACGTAGTCTAGCCCCAGATTGAACCTGAATCTGGTCACACCTCTAGATCCAACTCCAATTTATAGCACAAAGGAACACTTTAAATGGCACTACAGGTATATCATCAGTCAACTCCAGACTGTAAGAACCTCTGCAGGACAGCTGAGGGGAGGAGAGAAGATATGCAAGGGGAATGTGTTGATTAAAATAGACTTAAAAGGCATGTCAACCAATCACAGTATGTGGACTTGATGTGGCTCCTGATTTTATTTTTATTATTTATTTATTTATTTTTAATAGTTGTTATCTGTATTTCTGTGAGTCCGGAATCAAAGTGTGTCTCTCATAGGTTGTAATCAAGTTATTTATTTATTTATTTATTTAGTTATTTATTTATTTATTTGGCTGCGTTGGGTCTTCATTGCTGCGTGTGCGCTTTCTCTAGTTGCAGAGAACGGGGGTTCCTTTTTGTTGTGGTGCATGAGCTTCTAGTTGTGGTGGCTTTTCTTGTTGCAGAGCACAGGGTCTAGAAGCGTGGGCTTCAGTAGTCGTGGCTCGCAGGCTCTAGAGCGCAGGCTCAGTATGTGTGGCGCACAGGCTTAGTTGCTCCGTGACGTGTGGGATCTTCCCGGACCAGGGCTCAAACCCGTGTCCCCTGCACTGGCAGGCAGATTCTTAACCACTGCATCACCAGGGAGGTCCCGTGGCTCCTGATTTTAAACAAATAAATTGTAAACAAACATTTATAACATAATTGGATATACCAATAAAAACATACAATTCAAATTTGAACACTGATAAAATATTTGATGACAGTAAGAAAATCTTACTAAATTTTTCAGCTCTGATAATAGTATTATCGTTATATTTTTTAAAGAAAAAAGGTATTTTTTAGAGACACATTAAAATATTTACAGGGCTTCCCTGGTGGCACAGTGGTTAAGAATCCGCCTGCCAGTGCAAGGGACACGGGTTCGAGTCCTGGCCCCGGAAGATCCCACATGCTGCGGAGCAACTAAGCCCGTGCGCCACACATATTGAGCCTGTGCTCTAGAGCCCATGAGCTACAACTACTGAGCCCATGTGCCACAACTACTGAAGCCTGCGTGCCTAAAGCCCGTGCTCCAAAACAAGAGAAGCCACCGCGATGAGAAGCCTGCACACTGCAAGGAAGAGTAGCTCCTGCTCGCTGCAACTAGAGAAAAAAGCCCGCACGCAGCAACGAAGACCCAACGCAGCAAAAAAAAAAAAAAAAAAAAAAAAAAAATTACAAATGAATTAATCTTCAATTTGCTTTTTCTCACATAACTTCTTTTTAATTCATCTGTATTTGTTACAACTTTTAAAGGAGGATGTGACCTGAGCACTACATTTCCATTCACAAAACTTGCTCTCAGTTACTTTTCAAATGGCTTTACAACATGCCTAGGTAGGCTTATAATCTTGCTACTCTAAACAATACTTTTCTTTGGAAAATAAGCCCTATGTATGGATAGTGACTCCCATCAAGTTGGTTCAGTTTAGCATACTAATTTCTAGAGGCCTGGCACATGCAGTTGATAACTACAGGGGAGGGAAGTTTTAAAAAGTAGATCCCAGAAGATGAAAAGTTGCTTTAACGAATATTTTTCTTTTAAACATCAAGGTATATGCTTCAGAACACTTCAGTGACAAAAGATTTGGTCTACTAAAGAATCCGCTTGATAGCTAGACACTTCAGACCACGAAGTTAACATAGGTTACATACACCTTACAACAAACGCTACTTGCGTCTGTTAAAATAAGATTCCACCTGTTAAAATGCCAGTATGAAACTAGAAAAGAACTAGCTGGCCTTTAATGCCTAAAGTATCACAGTATCATACTTAGTAGAAAGAAATCTTATCTTCCCCTTAAGCAGTTGTCAAGCCATACAGATTTTTAAATGTAACAAAAAAATACTTGAAAACATATTATCAGAGGGAATGGAGACAGTGTTGAACACGAAGCCAATTTGCATCACAATAGGACAGCGAGGAAGTTGAATATGCATGGAGGTGAAACAAGATCATAAATGGGTCATAAATTGATAATTGTTGAACCTCATTATATTGATACTACTTACTATTTTCAGTACTTTATTTTTGCCTTTTTAAAAACAGCGTTAGGGCTTCCCTGGTGGCGCAGTAGTTGGGAATCCGCCTGCCAATGCAGGGAACACAGGTTCGAGCCCTGATCCGGGAAGATCCCACATACTGCGGAACAACTAAGCCCATGCGCCACAACTACTGAGCCTGCGCCCTAGAGCCCAAGAGCCACAACTACTGAAGCCCGTGTGCCACGACTACGGAAGCCCGCGTGCCTAGAGCCCGTGCTCTGCAACAAGAGAAGCCACCGCAATGAGAAGCCCGTGCACCGCAATGAAGAGTAGCCCCCACTCGTCACAACCAGAGAAAAGCCCACGTGCAGCAATGAAGACCCAACGCAGCCAAAAATAAAATTAATAAAATAAATTTATATAAATAAATAAAAACAGCTTTATGAGGAATAACTTACATGTCAATAAAATTTGCCATTTGTAAGTGTACAATTTAATATTTTGTAAATTTATAGAGTTGTGCAGTCTTCACTACAGTCCAGTTTTTGAACATCTCCATCACCCCAAAAGATTTCCTTGGGCCCTACCCTGCAGTCAGTTCCCACCCCCACCCCGGCCCTCCACTGCTCTGCTTTCTGTATCTCTAAATATGCCCTTTCTGGACATTTCACTTAAATACAGTCATGCAATAGATAGTCTTCTGCTGCTCCCTTTACTGTTATACAAGTTGGATACACTGACCTGCCCACCACCGTTGCTCCCCCAGCCCATCACTTAGTGCCCTGTCCCTCCGACTCAGGCCTCTCTGCATTGAGGCAAGGATCTGAGCTGCCAGCCGTGGCTGGCTCTGCATCCTCACCCAACTCAGCTGTGGACACAGAACCAGTCGCAGGGCTTTATATCGCATTTAGAGAAACAGACAAAATATCTCTCTCTTCTTTCTCCTTCAGCCTGAGGTGGGGATGCTAGGCACATTAGAAGTGTGGGAGCTAAGGAGACGGAGGCTGGCTTATTTTCTTGAAGACACCAAGGCAGAAGCAAGATGCTCTGTGTCTATATGTGCACGTGTGTTCCTCACCTGTGGCAAGAACCAGAGGACGGCATGACCGAGGGTAGGGAGAGTGAAGGAGGTTGCCCCCCAAGGCCTCTGGCCCCTGAGGCCAGCCTCCTAAGTATGCACCTGTGGCTGTGTATGTGAAGGTGCTGAGCACGCTAGTGCACAGCTGTGCACACACGTTTGCCCCATGGTTCGTGTATCTTCGGAGCTGGGCCCATCAGAGGCCAGAGATAGCCTAAGATGTCTTTGCCTTCTCTTTGTGTCTTTGCATTCTAAGAAAGTGGTTATTGGGTTTCCCTGGTGGCGCAGTGGTTGGGAGTCCGCCTGCCGATGCAGGGGACACGGGTTCGTGCCCCAGTCCGGGAGGATCCCACATGCCACGGAGTGGCTGGGCCCGTGAGCCATGGCCGCTGAGCCTACGCGTCCGGAGCCTGTGCTCTGCAACGGGGGAGGCCCCAGCAGTGAGAAGCCCGCGTACCGCAAAAAAAATAAAATAAAATAAAAAAATAAAAAATAAAAAAATGGTTATTGTGTCTGCTCTGTCACCCCATGCTTTGGTATTTTATAGTTAATCAGGAAGAATTCAGAAGGAACCTCCAATGATGCACTTCTCTGGGGAATGGGATCTGGGTCTCAGGTCTCCCTTTCCACTGTGTACTCTCTCATTCCATTTGAAGTTTTTGTCCTATATTTGTGTAATTTTCAAAACAAAATGAGGGAGAAATCATTGTTATTACCAGTGAGCCATGGTGTGTTTGCCTGGCTCCCTGCAGACTCTGCTTCTATTAGCTTAGTCTAGGGCTGAGCAGATTACAAAGTGCTATCAAATGCAGCTGCTCATTTAATCCACTCATTCATTCAACAAATATTTGATAAATGTTTCCTATGTGCCAGGCACAATTTTAGAAGCTAGGGATAAAAATACAGAGAAAAATCCCTGCCCTTCTGGGGATTTACATTCTACTGAGTGTAGAAAGACATACAACAAAATTAATCAGTTGTATGGTAATGAGAGGAGAAAAGACAAGGCACAGGAGGGTGATAGGGATGGGAGGCTGCCATATTGAAGAGGGTGGTCAGGGAAGGTGACCTGAACAGACTTGGAGGAGGTAAGGGAGTGACCAGGGAGCTCTCTGGGAGAAAAGGGCTCCAGAGAACAGCAAATGCAAAGGATCGGAGGCAAGAGCATGCCCAGCTTGCTTGAGGAAGAGCCAGAAAGGCAGCGTGGCTGCAAAACAGCCAGTGAGAGTAATGGAGCTGGGATGAGAGAGGTAAGAGGGTCACCAGATCGGGTGGGGCTGGTGGGCCACTGCAGGGCTTTTGGGTTTTACCCCAAGTGAGGTGGGAGCCATTGGAGGGTTTGGCTGAGGAGGACATGACCTAACGAATGTGTTCACAGGGTTCCCCCGCTGGAGACCAGACTGTGTAGCAGGGAAGTGAGGTGACCGTGAGGAGGCTGCTGAGAGAGGTGGTGGAGGTGTAACCACGCAGGACCTTATGGGATCTTCCCGGGACAGACCCCTCTCCCATATCCTCTGCTTTAGCTGCTCTCTGAAGTACCTAGGTAACAGTATCTGCACATTTTCTGAGTTGTTTGGCAGATGCTCAAATCACCACCAAATGGAAGAAATTAACTACCTGATGACCATGAGCTCGTAGCCCCCAGACTTAAGGGAACCTGAGGATTGATCATGTTCACCCCTGTGACACAGCCCGTTACCTCACCATCAACCAGTCAGAGAATTGTGCTCAAGTTAACCTCCTGCCCTGGGACTCCTCTCCCTCGCCTGGCCTTTAAAAATGCATTCCTGAACCCCAAAGGGGAGTTTCGGTTTTTTGAGCGCTCCTGTCCTGAACCCCTTGCTTGGAGCCCTGCAGTAATCGCTGCCCTTTCCTTCACCACAACCAGGCGTCTGCAGAGAGGCTTTACTGTGGGGTGGGGGTGGGGCTGACCCAAGGTTGGTTCCCCAACAGGTGGGCGTCAGAGTCTGTATTTATCTGGAAAGAAGCCACCCGTAGGGGTTGCCGATGGATTGGAGGTAGGGTTTGATGGAAAGAGAAGAGTCAAAACTGACTCCAAGCTTTGGGAGCTGAGGAGCTGGGAGGATGAAGTTGCCTTTGGCAGAGACGCGGTGGCCTGGGGGCGGCGGGGAGCAGTGTAAAAGATCGGGAGGACCCCGCCTTCTGCCTGGACGAGTTAAAGAAGTCCGGGAGGCGGTGGATTCCCACACGTGGGTACTGTTGACGTCTCCATTTCACAAGTGTGGACACTCCTGCACCGGAGCCCCGCGGGCTGGCCGGATCACGTGCCGTAGGCGGGCGCCCCCTGGCGCGGGGAGGGAAGTGCGGCGGCGGCGGCCGGAGCGCGGGGAGCCGGGCGGCCCCTCCTTGTACTTCGGCGGGAGCATCCCCGGCAGACGCGAGGACCGGGAGCTGTACGGGCGGATCGTGTCGCGGCTGCGGCGCTTTGGGGCGGAGCTCACCGAGCACTTGGCGGCCGCCGATCAGGGCGCGGACGGTGAGGCCGCCGGGGCGCGGGGCGCGGACGGCCAGAAGGGCGAGGGCAGGTCCGGCCCCTCGACCCAGGCCCGCTCTCTTGCGGGGAAGCTCCCAGCAGGGCCCCTCCCCTGCCCGATAAGGAAAGGCTGCCCGCGTGCGTCCGACCTGTGAGCCCACTCTCCGCATTCAGTTACTATCTTGACCTTTGGGTCCTTGGAAAACTTTTTCGGGCTTTTTCCGGAGGCGTTTGTAGAGAGGAGCAGAACGGGAGTGGGCCGGGCAGCTTCAGCGAGATGCCTCACCCGCTGGCATCTTGTCTCCCACCTAGGACTAAAGCTTTCTCTCCTGCTACCCCTCTTTGGGCCGAGGTATCAGCCCTCCCTCAGACCCGACAGACCCCAGCTCCCGCGACCACCGTCTCTCTCAGGCCCTCTGATCTGTTACCAGTATGTGCTGCTCCTGCGGCGTGCTTGGCCCGGAATCTGGCTGACTTTCTACTTTGGAAATGGTGCCAGAACTCTTGTACTTCTCAGAAAACCTTAAATGTTCTCCCCTTTCCCCACCAGGGGCAGATCCAGGATCTGAGGGACCCAGTGCAATTCTGGGCAACCTCTTTAAAAAGACGAAATCACAAATCACAATTGTTGGGGCTTTTGGAAGGGCCTGTGCAAGGCAGGGACCCTGAAGCTTAAGTCTTTTTGGTTTCAGGGTCTGTGCCCCCCTGCCTGGTGGCTCTCCAACTTTACTGTGCTCAACAATCATCTGCGGGAGCATGTTGAAAATGCAGATTATGGGATAAAGCCTTAGAGTCTATTTTTAAGAAGTTCTCCAGTTATTCTGCTCTGATGTGGGGGGCTGTGAGCCTCGTGCTCCTAGTGGATTTTAATCAAGCTGGAAAGCTGGGCTCCTTGCCCTGTGACCCCAGCGCCTCTCCTGCCTTCCTTGCCAACACCCCTACTGGTTACACTCTGCATTCCAGCACTGGTTCTCAAACTTACCTGGCTATGAGAATCACCTGGAGATGGGCCTGGGCTCATTGACACCTGGGTCTTTGTAGTTTGGTCAAGTTCTCGGGTGGTTCTCATACCCACCACAGTTTGAGAGCCTATGAGGCCCTAGTTTCCCTGCACGGGGCCAGCCTCTTGCTACTGCCTGCCTTTCCCCCACCTGGAATGCGATTCCTCCTTCTCTCCACCCCGATCACGGACCCATGGTGAATTAGTTCTTCCTTCCCTTCATCTCATCTGTATCACTCCTCTGGCCCTAATCACACATCCCCCTGCAAAGGAGTAAATTTTTCTTTCGGGCTGTTTCATTTCCTCACTCATTTTCATGGAATCTTAGTGTTGGGTGGGCCCTTGGAGGTCATCTCTTCTGGCTCCCACTTCCATGAGCAGGGTGGGCCTTGGGGGGGGAGTCGACAGCAGAGGAGAGGAACTGAGGACCAGGGCGGGCCCTTGACCAGCTTTCCCTCAACCACAGGGGAAGAGGCTGCTGGGGGCGACAGGCTCATCCATGAGCAGGACCTGGCCTGGCTGCAGCAGGCAGAGGGTGAGTGGCGCTCCCCCCTGCCTGCAAACTCCCCTGGGGTCTTAGATCCCCTGGACACGCCTGGCCTCCCCACCTAGAAGGGACTTTCTAGAGCTCCCTCCCCACTACAGCCAGACTCTGTCATGTCTCCCTTACAAGCCCAAGTGAGCCTTGGTCTCCTCTTTCTTCCCAGTTGTTGTGTAGAAGTGGCCCAGCAGCCCTCTCTGGGTATAGGCTACGAGCTGGACCGGGCCGTGGCCCGCAATAAACCAGTCCTGTGCCTGTTCCGCCCGCGGTGTGACCAAGGTGAGCACCCCCAGCCCTGGATGGCCGCCCCTGCCTCCCTCCCCAGCTCTGAGGACCCCACCCTCCGCTCCTTCCTTGTGGGGGCTCTGAGCAGTGCCCACCCAAAAAGGGACAGGAAAGGGAGAGGAGGGGGGAGTGTGGGAGGCAGCCACCTTCACCTCCCTCCTCCTTCCCAGCGCTCTCAGCCATGATCCGGGGATCAGCCGAAGGCTCGCAGGTCCAGGTGTGGGGCTACGAGGCGGCAGAGGCGGCGGCCGTGCTGGATGGGTACTTTGCAGGGGATCCTCCCGAGCGGTGGCTGCTCCCCTGACCCCACTACTTGACTTCACCCCAGCTCATTAAATTCTCCTGACCCCAGACTTGCTCTAGTACCATTCCTACCCCTTAGCCCCAGTACCAGATTCATGGCATGTTTACATTCTAACTTTCCGTCTGTGTGAGAGTGGGGTGGGGGCAGGTCCCCCGTAATATCCTCTTAACACCCCACTTCACTTCAAGATGTAGAGACCCTTTAAAGATCCACAGGCTCCCAAGATGAGGATACTTCCTAACGCCCTCAAGCTCCCCCCAGGAACACTCAGGAGTGTGGAGGAAGCTGATCGATCGTGGGAGTGGCCATTCCTCTCTGTCTCTGATGCAGGGCTGGGTCTGGGGCAAGTGGGCCAGCCTGTACCTGGCCCTGTATCACGTGGACCTTTATTTCCCTATATTATCGGTGTAAGTCACACAGGTCTGCCGTGGGCTTTCTCTGAGGATGGAAGTCTGGACGCCTAAAGAAAACAGTAAAGGAGGAGGAGGGCTGGGTGTGTGCGATGGAGGGGCAAGTTGAAGTGGCCCATTGAGGAAGCTGTCTGGTCTGCTTCCAGAGAAGTATATGAAAAAAAGAAGTTTATTCAGTGAACAGAAGACGGTGCCACAGACACTGGTAACCGCCTACCCTCACGACACGGGAAGGGTGCACTCCTGAGCCCGTGGCCCCAGGACTCTGGCGGCTCCAGCGCTCCCTGCATCCTACCCCTCAGTCGTAGCCCTCGTCGTCTTCCTCCTCGTCGCCGAAGAAGAAAGTCTCTCGGTCCAGGTTCTCAGACTCCTCGTCATAGGAGAAGCTGTCATTGTCCAGCTCCTCTTCGAACTCATCCTGCTGCCACTCAGGCACATCATCCTCGTCGTCGTCGTCGTCGTCCTCCTCCTCCTCCTCCTCCACCTGCAGCCCCGAGGAGCCCTGGGGCCTGGGAGAGCGCCTCGCTCAGCCCCAGAGGAAGCCTAGCGCCTCCCACGCCCCCCCGGTGGCTCCGCCCCCTCCACTCACTGACTGCCGGGCACGTTGGATCCTTTCGCCTCCCGGGCCTCTGATGATGGGCTCTGGAGACCAACCCGGAAATCCTGGAAAGGAGACGGGAGGATGCGGGGAGCAGGAGAGCAGAGGACACGGGGCCTCTGTGCCCAGCCTCGCTTCACCCAGCGTCCTCTGAGGGCCGAGGGGGGCCCGGCCCCTGCCAGGAATGCCCCCCGCTCAGCACCGCCCTCCACAAGCCACTGCCTCTGTGTAATGTGACTCAGAGGTGGTCTCCAGGGACCCAGAATACTGCGGTGAGGCACCACCCCCACTTCCCATGTATGTTCACACCTTTTCTGCCCAAGTTACTACCAGTCCGTAAGCTCCCTGAGGGTGGGATTCCTACTTTAGACTTGACATCAGAGTATTAGAGCCAGAAAGAACCTCAGATCCCCTATTCTGGGGGATGCCAGTCCCTTGCCCCCAGTCCTAGGATTCTAAATCCACCTTTGCAAAGAGTCTTCTGAAGAAGCCCCCCAAGTGATTCTTGGGAGCAAGCAACTGGCCAAATACCCTTGATCTGGGATAACCAACTCCATTTTGCAGGAAATGCCAGGTGGCTAAGGGGCAGGCCTGGGAGCTGAGATGCATGCCAGGTCCATTTACCCTTGACACCTTTCCTTCAGGATCCCCCAGGGCGGCCGGGCCGGGCGGGCAGCTACCTGGGTGGAGTGCTGCAGGATGGCCAGCAGCCGCTCCTGGATCCGCCGCAGCAGCTCCAGGCCCGTGCTGAGGTGTTCCGCCCGCAGGAGGCGCAGCGAGGAGCCCAGGTCTCTGCAGCGCAGCAGGGTCTCTTCTGCAGAGGGGGCAGGGCACGGGGGCTCCCTCCCTTCTTCCCGTCCTTCCACAGATGCATACTGGACGCCCACTATGTGCCACCCACATCTACCGGGGCCTAGTGCCTAGAGGTGGGGACAGGTTGTAACCAAAGCAAAGGTCGGGTGAAGGGCTCTGTACTGTGTACCTGAGGACTGGAACTTTATAACCGTGATAAGGCTATGAAGGACAGAAAGGGGACAGAATGAAGGTGGGCAGCTGGCTCTGGTCACCCACCCGTTTGTGTGTCGGGGGTGGGTGCTGGGGGAGAGGGGGCAGGAGAGAGCACTGAGTGGGCAGGGGGCTCACCCAGGAGGATCTGCAGGGCGTTGGTGTGCAGCTCCAGGGCCTCGGTCTGCTGTTCCACCACGTCCATGTGCTCTGTGTCCTGGTTGTAGAAGCTGTACACGCAGGCGTAGGCCAGCACCTGCGGAGCCCAGGCCGCTGCTCCCGCTGAGGCCGCCTCCCACCAGCTTCTTCCTCCCTCCCTCCCTCCCTCTCCCAGCCCACCAGACCCCTGGGCACATCGCCCCCCTGCCCCGCCCCGCCCCACACCTTTCGAGCCTGCTCGAGACCCCGGCAGGCGTCACTGAGGAAGGTGAAGGATCTGGGCGGGGGCACCTCGTGGATGGCAGACACGCGGTTCTGCAAGTTCACAGCAAAGTCCTGCGCAGGGAAGGCGGTCAGTGCCAGCACGCGCATCCCCACCCAGTCAGAAGAGCGCTCGTCCCGTTGGGACCTCTAGCCTCTGCCCGGCCATCTGGCCCAGCCCTCTGACCTCCTCACCGACCCAGCTGTCTCCCCCGCTGCTCACCCGGGCCTGGTGATGGAAAGTACACCTCTCATTATAGTCCTGGAACCGCTTCTCCTGGCGAGCTGCTTTGCTTACCTGGTAAAGACAGGTCGAGAGGGCTGTCGGGTGCTTGGCAGGACAGGAAGTTAATAATCAGACCAACTACCATTCATGGAGGCCTTCGGATGCTTTACCCAAGTTTTCTCATTCAATTCTCATAACTGTGAGGTAGGTCAGACTATCATCCCCTTTTACAGATAAGGGCGCTGAGGCCTGGACAGGTTAACTGAGTACACAGTGGAGCCAGGCTCTGACTCAGAGTCCTTGCTCTGCTCTGGGCTGGTGCTTCCTGGGAGCGCCCAGCCCGCCCCGGCCTCTCTGTAGCCACCTCGGTGTGAGACGTCTGACTCCGGAGCTGAAGGTCTTCATGCACAGACCTCCCAAGGTAGAACTCTCAGCACCTGTAGGCCCAGGTGGCTTCTGTCTTCTCCCCACTGAGCCTTCGCCCCAACAGCTGTTCGGCTGCTTGGGACACATGAGACGTCTGTGCCCAGGCCCTGCAGCAGCACCTCATCCTCACCGCCCTTGGGCCTCTGCCCCTCCTCCCGGCGCCGGCCCCTTACCATGGCGGAGCAGTTGTAATAGTCTTTGTGATTTGGCTTCCAGGACTTGAGGCAGCGCCAGCAGAATCCATGGTTGCATTTGGCACAAGTCATGCTGTGGAGGAAGCTAGCTGGTCAGAGGGCTCCTGCCTCTGGCCAGGGCCACAGCAGGAATGCCCAGGGCCTGGACACACCACTGAAGATGCCCTGGTCCCTCTCATGCCCTCTTAGTCTCCTTAACCTTACCAATCCTTACTGACCACACCCTGGCTTCTGAATTCCCCTCTACAGCGTAGGCTTAAAAGTGGGGGAAGGAACACTCAGACCCAGGAATCACTCTGGAGGGTGCAGCGAAGGGAGCTGAGTAACGGCCCTTGTTTGCTGAGCTTTCGGGTAGGCCCACTGCCCCTTCCTTCCGCCAGGCCTCCCACCCTCTCCCATGCCCCCCGACCCTGCCAGTGCCCACAGTGCCCCCTTCTTACTGCAGACACCCCTCGTTCTTCTCGATGGGAGCCTGACAGCTGGGACAGCGCTTGGAGATGAGCTTGGCCAGATGCTTGCTTTGGGCCTCCACGCTCATGCCATCGTAGTAGCCACCATCGTCCACCCACTGAGACATGTGGCCACAGCTGGCAGGGTAGTGCGCCTAGAGCAGGAGGGGCAGTGAGGACGCAGCCCAGCCCTTACTGCGGGGAGGGGGGGAGGTCAGGTCTGGAGGACGGCAGTGTGGGGAGGACAGGGAAGAGTCCTTGTGGGTGGCAGGGAGAGGTGTGGATCCCAGCTCCAGGACAGAGCCAGGGTGGGCACCCACCTCAGGGAAGCTACAGTTGAAGCAGGAGGCCCAGCCGCACTTGGAGCAGCTGGTCCCACAGCCCAGGCCCTGGCGGCACAGGATGCGGTCGCAGCCCTGGGGGTTGGTGCACCAGGTCAGGTTGGCACAGCTCTCCACGTAGCCACGCAGGAGGGCCTTCTCGTACTGTGGGGACGCAGGTGCCACGAGGTGAGGGCCTGGCTCTCCGGATGCCACACCTCCGGGCCCCCCCCACGCCGCGTGTCAGCCCACTTCCTGGGGCTGTGCACTGGAGCCTCTCCGAGGAGGCGGTACCTTGGAGATGACCTCTGGCGAGGAGATGATGGTGCGGATGAAGGCCCCCGTGGGCTGGGCGGGGCAGTCGGCAATGGGGCAGGTGCAGTTCAGCACAAGGTTCTGCTCAATTCGAGTTGTCAGGTACTCCTTCCAGCAAGACTGGGAGGGACACAGGAGCAGCCGCTCAGGGGCAGCGCAGGAGCAGCACAAGTGTGACTCACCTAGCACCCCTCCCCGATGGCGCACGAGGCCAGAGACAAGCCTGCTTCTACAACCCCGAAACTGACCCTAAGCTTTCCGGCCTCCATGGGTCTTCCTGAGATTGGCCCAAATGACATTTCACTTTGCGGATGTGCAGACCGTGGTAATGTAATTATAACTATTGTTGGGATGGATGTGAAGGGAATGGGAAAAGAGAATCATGAAAAAGGAGAAGATTCAAGTTCTAAGAAAGATTTGGAGACAGCAAGAAGGTCAGAGAGAAAGGAGGCCCGGGGGCCTGGCCAGGGTCACTGCGCCACAGCTGCAGCCTCGCCTCCCGCTCCACTGCTCACCTCAGTGCCTGTCTCGATGCTCCCGCTTCCCCAGACTCAGCCTCCTCCACAAAGCAGCCTCGCCAGCTGCACCCCCAAATCCTGATCAGCCACCCCACCGCTCCCCCAGTCCCCAGTGCTGGAGCTGTCACAACTCTTGAATCCTTTTCTTGCTTCCACGTCACTGCCCGCGCCAACACAGGCCATCATCCCCTCACCCCTCAACTGCCGCGGGAGCCGGTCCCATCAGTGCGCTTCCTTCCCCCATCGCTCCTGACACCATGAGCACCCGAGCCTCCAAAAGACTCCATTAACGACCCTTTCTCTCACACTGCCGACGGCGGGCGGCCGAGCTTCCCCAAATGATGCATCCAACCCCTGGAGAGTCCCCCAGGTGGTTTCAAAGCTCCAGGATAAATAAGAAACACTTCACCAGACTATTTTCACTCAAAGTACTAAACAAAACGAACCCCTTCTATAGTGAAACAAGCCCAGATAAACTGGGAAGTTGAATGCAAAATTCTTGCATTTTTGAGATCATACAGGGGAAACTTCTCCAAAGTCAGACCCCCACGCTTGCAAGCACACAGGCCATGAGGGCCCCTCACCACCATGGGGTGGGAGCCCTGCCCTGTAGGACGAAGGCCAGCATCTCAGTTCAGAGCCCACTCCACCGCCACAAGGAGCCCCTCTGCTTTGGGTGTGCCCTTGGCTTTTGCTGCCCAGCCAAGTGGAATATGGTCTCCAGCTTGGACTGCCCCTCCCGCCCTCTGCCACTCAAGCCTCACCCTGGGAAGCCACCTCCGACTGCTCCAGACCCCAGGATTTCCTGTCTGATCGCTCCTGCATTGCCACTGGCTCCCCTTTGGCTGGGACCTCTGCCATCAGCCTGCTTTTCCTCAGTCCCATTTTCCGGCTCCCCGTCTCTTCACTTCTACAGGGTCGGGGTACAGCTTGGGCCTGCTCTTCTCTCCCTGGGTGTTGCCAGCCAGGCCTCTCCACTTAATTCCAAGTTCAAAAATCCACTGTCCACTTGCCAGTCCCACACAGGTGTCCAACAAAGCAAAAGCAGCTCAAACTTCACTTGGCCAAAACAGATTGAATTTCCCCTCAAAAATCTGCCCTTCAGCCCAAACATTTTCCCCAACTCAGTAAAAGATGACACATCCCCTCCTCCCAGATGCTCAGGTCAAAAACCCAGGAACTGCCTTGATTCCCTTTTCCTAAGCCACCAACACCTGTCAGCTCTATCTCCAAATGCGTCCCAATCCGTCCCCTCCCCTCTTCACTGTCCCTAGGCCCAGCTGCCACCAACTCTTGCCTCTTTGTACAACAGCGTCCCTACTTCCACTCTTGTTCCATCCAAGTCTTTTCTCCACAAAAAGTGATCTTTTCAAAAATGGAAATCAGATCATATCATCTCCCTGCTTAAAACCCACCAGGGCTTCCCATAAATTAAAGGCCACTGTCCACCAACCCAACCCATCTGGGCCCCTGTCCACCTCCCAAATCGCCTCTCCTTCTGCTGTCCCACCAGTTTGCTCACCTACCTCACAGAACTATTTTGGGAATTAAGCAAGATGATGTGTGTAAAACAGCGCAATGGCCCAGAGTGAGTCCCCCATAAGTATTAGCTGTGGTTAGTATTAGCTCTCGGGTCCTTGCCAGTTGGGGTTTCCCCACTCCCTCACGCAGCACCCAGAGCTGTGCACGTAGTAAGTCCATGACAAGTATTAGTTGAATGAAAAAGTGAAAGTGTAAAGGAAATAATTAAGAACCCGGAAAAAGGGAGCAGAGGCAACTACGTGAGAAGAGTAACCTGAAGCCGAGCAAAAGGGAAGGAGAAAAAAGTACAAGGACACACGCACGCAAACGCACACAGCCCCGGTCACCCACCACTGGGGCAGCGCTGCTGAGAGAGGCGACTAGAATTCAGGGCAACAGGGGAGCTCATCCTGCTAAGTAGATGGGTTTGGGCACCGGTCCCACAAGCTGTGAGGCAGGGAAGATGAGGCACTCAGTACCCGGCTTCCTGCCTCAGCCCCTCCCCCTGTGAGGACCACTCCCTCTCCATCTACAGCCTGCTCTGCCTCAGCTTTACCGCAGCCTGACTTCTCATGCTTCCCTCTGCTTTTGTGCTATTTTTTGGTTTAAACCATTCCTTCTTATTTTTATATTAAATGAGAGTATATATGGTAAAAATAAGGGATGATGTTCTGGGACAAAGAGCCTTGAATGGTGATAAGGAAACCATCAACTACAGTCATCACCAATTTCATAACACTTTTCATTTAGAAAGTACCTTGATTCTGTATGTGTGTGTATCTATCTACCTACCTACCTACAGTCCTCAAATTTGGCTGAACCCTGGAATCACCTGAGGAGCTTTTAAAACTCCAGATGCCTGGGCTTCACCTTCAGAGATTCTAACTGGTCTGGGGTACAGTTTGAGCACCGGGATTTTTCAAAGCTCCCAGTGATTATAACAGGCAGCAAACTTACCTTGCAGCAGTCGTGCATGCAGCACAGAGAGGGCAAGTCGTCGTCGGGCTCCAGGGGGCTGACACACACAGGGCAGTGGTCCGGGCGTGCGGGGGCAGCCTGGGCCTGGGGGACGCACAGCCCGGCCGCCAGCAGCACTGGCTCGGGGTTATCGCTGTAGCGCTGCAGCAGCTGTTCGGCGCCCCAGTGCGAGTGAGCCAGAAGGTGCTGAGCCACGTCTGGCTCTAGGTTCAGCGTCTCCTGCACCTGCCGCACCGTGTGCTCCATCAACCCTTCCACCTCCTGGGGGCTCATGGTGCGGCCCGCAGGCAGCTGTAGGGATGCTAGGGCGGCCACAACTTCCGGGCTTGAGGGAGAGAAGAGTCAGCGGTCAGTCTCGCTGCCCTGCTTATCCAACCTGCTAGCTGAACCCCACCCTGGTCCCCCAGTCCCCGCTTGCACATCTCCATCCACACTTGCTTAACCAACCTGAGGATAACCAGCCAACCGTCAGAGCACAGCCCCCACAGGAGCATTTCTAAGAGTGGGGGGCTGGCAGTTGCAATGACTGGGGGCACTACAGGAATCTAGTGGGCAGGGGTCACGATGCTAATTGACCTACAGTGGATGGGACAATCCTACTGCAGGTGCCGCCCAAAATACTACCAGGGTGTCTGGTGAGAAACAATCTACAGCTTTACGCCTCAAAGTGCGGTCTGTGGACCAGCAGCCTAAGTGTCACCGGGAGCTCAACTGAATTTGAACGTGTGTGCATGTGAAAGTTGGAGAAAGGTTACTCTAGAGAACTTGCCTTACACACAGTGTGAACAGCAGGCATAAAAATAGAGCCATAGGGCTTCCCTGGTGGCGCAGTGGTTGAGAGTCCGCCTGCCGATGCAGGGGACACGGGTTCGTGCCCCGATCCCGGAAGATCCCACATGCCGCGGAGCGGCTAGGCCTGTGAGCCATGGCCGCGGAGCCTGTGTGTCCGGAGCCTGTGCTCCGCAACGGGAGAGGCCACAGCAGTGAGAGGCCCGCGTACAGCAAAAAAAAAAAATAGAGCCATAACAACTCCTGGTGAACTGGAGCTGATGTAAAAAGCTTTAGGGGTGCCAGCTACTTAGGGGAATCCTACGGCAAATTCCTCTGTAGAACAGACTTCCGGAAAGCTAGAATTTGTATATTTCACTGAGCAAAGTGCATGGTTAGTACCCAATACCTATCTGCGTAATATTTCAATTTTGCTTAGAATGAAAGACATCCAGAAAGGAGTTTACATGTCTGGGTCCCTTGCCTAAGGGGTGGCTTTAGGAGGCTGAGGAGAGCAAGGCCCCTGCTTGGGAAGGAGGCAGAGAAGGGGACGACAGTGCTGGGAGGGGGAATGAAGGCTAGCAAAATGGGGGAGATAACAGGGACAGGGAAAATGGGGTTAGACAAAGAAAGAAATGAAATATTTTTCCACTGGGAGCCTGACTTTGGTGCTACGAACCCTCCCATGTCACTGCAGTGCTGTCTGTCCTGGGTGGCAGTAAGGGGACAGAGCTAGGGGTGGCTACCTAGGCTTGGAGGTCTCGGAGGTCTGGCTGCCACATAAGGGGACCTCTGCCTGACCTCGGCAGGGCCCCATGGGCTCCGGGCTGGCATACATCAGGATCTGGGGGCGGTCATCCCGCCGTTCCACGTAGCCCTGGCCCAGGAGGTGCAGGATGCAAGAGAGGACATCGGTGCTGGTACAGGCCACACCCCCGGCAACAGCGCGGCCCAGGCTTCCAGGGGGATTTGGACCCTTCTGCCAGGCCTCCAGCACCTGGACGGGAGGAGAGGAAACAGGCAGGACACTTTTACCCAGAGAAGCCAGCTTGCCTGGGTTCAATGCCCGGCTCTGCCCTTACTAGCTGTGTGATTATGGACCAGTTACTAATTCATGCCTCATTTTTCTTATCTGTCAAATGAGAACAATAATAATAATAGTAATAATAATAATAACTCCACCACCACCTATCTCATAGTAGTTTTGTGTGGATTAAATGACTTAATCACGTAAACTCTTAGAATAGAGCCTGGCACTTGGTCAGCACTCATGTCTGGTCTCTACCTTCTGTCTAACTGCCCGTCGGGAATAGAAAACCCAAATGGAAATGTCACCCTTCCAGGTCTTGGGCTGAGACAGCACCTTCCCTGTGATGACCCTTGCCTCCAACCCCACCCCCAAGCACGACTCCCTCCCTCTCCCACCACCACCATGGTCTCCTCTGCCTACCAGACAAACCAGCTGGTCGACGTGGAGGCCCTTCTCTCCGTGGGCTTTGAGAATACGGACAAGAAGACAGCTCAAGAGGTTCCTCTTCTGCTCCAGGGCTCGGCCCTCGTCCTTCTCTACGTTCAGGTACGTCTGGGGAGGTAGCAGCCACAGGGCCTCCCCACGGGGCCAGAGCCCAGGCTCACGGAGCTGCAGCACACCTGGAACCCGCTCCCAGTCAGCGCCCGAGGAGGGGAAGGGACAGAGGAGTGGGGGCAAGGGGGACCCCATCCTCACCCCCTACACCACCCCCACCCGGAGAGCCCCGCCCCTCGGAGCAGAGGCTCAGCCCAGCCCCCCTCAGACCTACCTCCACGTGGGAAGTCCTGACCCTCCTGCAGGGTCAAAGGGCCGCTGTCAGCGGTGAGGGGCAGGAGTGCCTGGAGCAGCAGCTTGGGGCTGAGGTCAGAATTCTTCAGCAGAGCCTCTACTGACACCTCCTGGTCAGGAGAAACAGGGCCAGTCAGGAGGAGACAGTCAAGGGAAAGGAAAATAAGAGGGAGGACAGAAGGAAGGAGGGAGAGACTTGAGAAGAACAGTGACAGACAAAGCAGAGAAGAAGACAGCGAGAGGCCAAGGAGCTGAGGCACCTCCGTCTGATTGAAATTCAACAGCAGCCACATCTGCACGGTGGACACATGGAGGGTCTGGTCCCCAAACTGCAGCTCAGCCCGGCCCAGCCATGTCCACTGCAGTCGCCGATGTGGTCCCATGTCCAGGACTGGATGGTTCTGACCTGGGAAAGTGTTGAGGGAAAATGTGGAGACAGAGTAGGGGAAACAAGGGGTCAGCGTTGAGGTGAGGGTGCACCATTCGCCAAACTTTGCTAGTCTCTGTGGGGAGCAGGGCTCAGCATTCACAGACACAGAGGTGCCTCGTCCAGCATCCAGAGCTCAGCCTCCTCTGTGTCTGCCACAGGGACCTGGGAGCCCACCCTGAGCCTAGCCCTGCGCCAGGCGAGCTCCACGGCAGAAACACCAGAGAGGAGAGCTGGGTTTTGCTCCCAGAGAGCCGACAGTTTTAAAGACCCGCTGGGCTAGGTCTCTTCCTTCTTCTGTGAGCCTGGGCTGTTTGCTCAGACTAGAAAACAAGGATGCTGTCAAAGGGAGAGGGTATCAAAAGGAGCCAGCCTGAGAGGTGCTCTCTGGCCAAAGATGGGACAATGTGAAGATCAAAAAAAATAACACCTGCGATGAACTGAAACACATGAAATGTTTTAAAAGCCATGAGTTCGGGCCTCCCTGGTGGCGCAGTGGTTGAGAGTCCGCCTGCCGATGCAGGGGATACGGGTTCGTGCCCCGGTCTGGGAGGACCCATATGCCGCGGAGCGGCTGGGCCCGTGAGCCATGGCCGCTGAGCCTGTGCGTCCGGAGCCTGTGCTCCGCAACGGGTGAGGCCACAACAGTGAGAGGCCCGCGTACAGCAAAAAAAAATAATAATAAAAAAAAAAATAAAAGCCATGAGTTCAAAATGATATATTTTTTTAAAAGACCTCACCAGTCATCTTTGGAGGAAGCTAGAGAACCAACACATTATTTTGAAAACTGGTTAAAAATAAGGGGGAGGAGAAGAGAATCAAGCCTTTCCTGTATAAACTGTACTTCAGGGTAACCAAAAAGCTGATGAGAGGAAGTTTCTCTTTATAGAGGAAGCATTCTGGCTAACACATGGAGAGGGAATGACAGAAGCAGAATGTCACTAGCTCCTAACCCTAATGGCAATGAGAATAAATGAGCGTCTAGCAAACAGCTAATGGGAAATTATACATAATATATAAATTGGACAGACAACAGTGAAATCCACTGATCCACTTTAACATCAGAGAGAGAGACAGCCTCCAGGAGGAAGTACACGATACTACCTATGAAGTGCCCTTGCCTGAGAAATCAACCCTGAATCTGAATAAGCTCCTACATCTAAATATCGGTCTTCGGGAAAGCAGACAGAGTACGGTGCCTAGAGGACACCGTGTAGAAACAATCAACAAAATTCAGCCAGTGGACAACTCTATTTGGACAACTAACTACCCAGTTTACTCTACAAATGATTGCAAGGGGGAAGAAAACAGAGGCAGGAACCTATACATTAAGGGAGACAGGAGATATAACTCATCAAATGTAATGTGTGGGCTTTGTTTGGATCCTCAACAGGCAAAAAAAAAAAAACCCTAATTTTAAAAGCTCGAGATAATTAGGGAAATATGAATATTGACTGTATATTTAATAATATTAGGAACTGTTACTAATTTCTGTAAGTTTGATAATTGTAGTGTCCTTGCTTTTAAAAAGAGAGTCCTTACCTTAAATTTGAGGGCTAGGGAAAGCGGGTGGGGTACAAATGAAGCAAAATCGGCCATGAATTGATATATGTTGCTATACTGAAGTTTATCTATTCTGTCTACTTTTGTGTATGTCTAAAGTTTCTCACAGGGCTTCCCTGGTGGTGCAGTGGTTAAGAATCCACCTGCCAAGGCAGGGGTCACAGGTTCAAGCCCTGGTCCGGGAAGATCCCACATGCTGCGGAACAACTGAGCCCATGTACCACAACTACTGAGCTTGCGGTCTAGAGCCCGCGAGCCACAACTACTGAGCCCCTCGCGCCTAGAGCCCGTGCTCCGCAACAAGAGAAGCCACCAGAATGAGAAGCCCACGCACCACCACGAAGAGTAGCCCCCTCTCGCCACAACTAGAGAAAGTCCGCGTGCAGCAACGAAGACCCAATGCAGCCAAAAAGAAATTATTAAATAAAATTTCTCATAATGATTTTTTAAATGACGGTGAAAATAAGCCATTCTGAAATAAAAACTGGTAAAAGTCTTCCAACAATATTCCATCAATTAAGAGACTTCTTCGTAAACAAAGCAACAAAGGATTAATCTCCAAAATATACAAAATATGAGCAGAACGATGCTTTGTGACCACCTAGAAGGGTGTGATAGGGAGGGTGGGAGGGGGACGTAAGAGGGAGGGGATATGGGGATATGTGTATATGTATGGCTGATTCACTTTGTTATACGGCAGAAGCTAACGCACCACTGTAGAGCAATTATATTCCAATAAACATGCTGAAAAACAAATCATTATGCTGTGACAGCCACCATCATCCATTTAAAAAGTACAAGACAAGCTCTTTAACAATCAGACATTTTACATCATTCCTTTTACTCCTTGAAATTATATTTCCATTTCACTTCCCCCACAGAATTTTATCCTGATGTAATACATTGATATTTTTATGCTTGACAGTCTTTTACTGATCAGTCTCTCATATATCACAGCAACAAAACATGTATGCAAATTTGTTTGAAATTTGTTTCCCATAACCGTAAATAATAATTATTATATTTTAAAAAATGAGTGGAAGATCTAAATAGACCTTTCTCCAAAGAAGACATACAGATAGCCAAAAAGCACGTGAAAAGATGCTCAACATCACTAATTATTACAGAAATGCAAATCAAAACTACCATGAGGTATCACCTCACACCAGTCAGAATGGCCATCATCAAAAAATCTACAAACAGGGCTTCCCTGGTGGCACAGTGTTTAAGAGTCCGCCTGCCAATGCAGGGGTCACAGGTTCAAGCCCTGGTTCGGGAAGATCCCACATGCCATGGAGCAACTAAGCCTGTGCACCACAACTACCAAGCCTGTGCTCTAGAGCCCGCGAGCCACAACTACTGAAACCCACACGCCTAGAGCCTGTGCCCTGCAACAAGAAAAGCCACCGCAATGAGAAACCTGCAAACCGCAACGAAGAGTAGCCCCCGCCTGCTGCAACTAGAGAAAGCCCACACGTGGCAATGAAGACCCAATGCAGCCAAAAATAAAATAAAATAACATAAAAATAAATAAATTTTTTAAAAAATCTACAAACAATAAATGCTGGAGAGAGTGTGGAGAAAAGGGAACCCCTTCTACAATGTTGGTGGGAATGTAAATTGGTACTGCCACTATGGAGAAAAGCACGGAGGTTCCCTAAAAAACTAAAAACAGAGCTGCCATATGATCCAGCAATCCCACTCCTGGGTATATACCCAGAGAAAACCATAATTCGAAAAGATACATGCACCCCAGTGTTCACTGCAGCACTATTTACAATAGCCAGGACATGGAAGCAACCTAAATGTCCACTGACAGAGGAATGGATAAAGAAGGTGTGGTACATATATACAATGGAATATTACTCAGCCATAAAAAAGAACAAAATAATGCCATTTGCAGCAACATGAATAGACCTAGAGATTGTCATACTGAGTGAAGTAAGTCAGACAGAGAAGGACAAATACCGTATAATATCACTTATATGCGGAATCTAAAAAAATGGTACAAATGAACTTACTTACAAAACAGAAATAGAGTCACAGATGTAGAAAACAAACTTATGGTTACCAGGAGGGAAGGGGGGTGGGGATAAATTGGGTGATTGGGATTGACATTTACATACTCCTTATATATAAAATAGATAACTAACAAGGACCTACTATACAGCACAGAGAACTCTACTCAATACTCTGTTATGACCTATATGGGAAAAGAGTCTAAAAAAGAGTGGCTATATGTGTATGTATAACTGATTCATGTGCTGTACAGCAGAAAGTAACACGACACTGTAAATCAACTATACTCCAATAAAAATTAAAAAAAAAAAACTTCTAAAGGATGTACTTTAGGAAGAAAATTGAACTCAGAAAGAAGGATCAAGATGCAAAAGGAGGGACTTCCCTAGTGGTCCAGTGGTAAAGAACCTGCTTTCCAACGCAGGGGACGTGGGTTCAATCCCTGGTTGGGGAACTAAGATCCCACACGCCGCAGGGCAACTAAGCCAGTGCGCCACAACTACTGAGCTCGCACGCCTCAGTGAGAAAGTCCACGTGCCACAAACTACAGAGCCCACGTGCTCTGGAGCCCACGCACCACAACTACAGAGCCCGCATGCCACAACTAGAGCCCTCACGCTGCAACTACAGAAAAGCCCGTGCACCGCAACAAAGTGCCTGCATGCCAAAACAAAAACATCCTGCATGCCACAGCTAAGACCTGACATAGCCAAAAAAATAAATTAAATAAATATTTTTTTTAAATGCAAGAGGAGGGGCTTCCCTGGTAGCACAGTGGTTGAGAGTCCGCCTGCCAATGCAGGGGACACGGGTTCGTGCCCTGGTCCGGGAAGATCCCACATGCCGCGGAGCGGCTGGGCCCGTGAGCCATGGCCGCTGAGCCTGCGCGTCCAGAGCCTGTGCTCTGCAACGCGAGAGGCTACAACAGTGAGAGGCCCGCGTACTACAAAGAAAAAAAAAAAAATGCAAGAGGAATGGTGACTAAAGCAATTGGTATGATGGCAAATCCAAACTGAATAAAACAATAATAATGATGACTAGCTGGGAGGTAAAAAAAGATACAAGATGGGAGTTAGAGCTGGAATTAAGATTTTCTGTGGTCCTTTTATTGTTCAGGAAGATGCAAAGTGATAGTAACAAGTCAAGTTTATATTAAAAATATAAGGGCAATCAACTATAGAAATAGAATGCATAACTTCCAAAACTGATAGAGACAAAAAAGGAATTTTTTAAAATCCATAATAAAATGCATAAAACCTCAGGGCAGAATCACATCTATAAAGATGTTCCTTTTTTTTTTTTTTGCTTTACCTGTACATTTTATATACTCTTTTGTGTATATGAAATAACTAAAATTTAAAATTAATAAGAAGGGTGAACTAAGAGGTTAAAAATAAAAGCCAAATACATCATTACTCATAATAATTATAGACAAAAATTGACAATTCAAAAAGAGATTATTAGGTTGATTAAAAAAACAAATTCTAGGTATTTATAAGACACATTCCTAAAATATAAGAGTATGGTAAAGTTAAAAGTTAAATGAGGGAATTCCCTGGTGGTCCAGTTAGGACTCCATGCTCTCAGTGCAGGGGTCCGGGTTCAATCCCTGGTTGGGGAACTAAGATCCGCAAGCCACAGAGGCAGCCAAAAAAAAAAAAGTAAAATGCTACTGGGGGAAATCCTGATGAGAGTAGAATATTGGCATGTTTTAAAGTATACTGCCAATAGATTGCTTATGTTTTTTTACCTTTTTATTTTACATTGGAGTAGAGCCAATTAACAATGTTGTGAATAGTTTCAGGAGCACAGCAAAGGGACTCAGCCATACGTACACGTGTATCCATTCTCCACCAAACTCCTCTCCCATCCAGGCTGCCACATAACATTGAGCAGAGTTCCCTGTGCTATACAGCAGGACCTTCAGATTGCTTATTAATAGTAGCAAGGGAAAAAATATTAACTATACAGTGGAGAAATCAAACAATCTCTTGACCAGGTTGTCAAAATTAACATCACAAACAAGGGGCAGATGGTAATCCTGTGCTTCCAGATGTAATACCCTGAGAAGTATATAATATCAGTTAGTACTCTGGCCAGGAATATATAACTTGAATCTAATCATGAGGAAATATACCAACTTAAGATAGGAACTACTTAGAAAATTTTAAAGGACTATATTCTCCCAAAATGTCAACATCACAAAAGACAAAGAATGGCCGAGGAATTGTTCCAGACTAAACGAGACTAGAGACATGACAACTAAACATAACGGGTGATCCTAGACTAGGTCCTCTCCTGGACTGGAAAAAAAAAAAAAAAAAAGATTATGGAGTAATTGACAAAATTGGAATATGGAAAGTAGATTAAAAGTATTATATGAATGTTAATATTTGAAAGTAATAAATGTACTGCAGTTTTAAAAGAGAATATTTTATTCTGAGGAAATGTGTATTATTTAGGGGCAAAGAGCCAGCATATATGCAGCAGTTCATGAGAAAAAAGGATACACAAACACATACCACATATACATACATATACACATTTATAGATATGTATATGTACACAAAGAGCAAATGATAAAAGCAAATGGAGGGAAACGTTAACAAAAAGTAAACTTGGATAAAGAATATATGAGTGTTCTTTGTATTATTCTTACAATTTTTCTGTAAATTTGAATTATTTCCAAATAAAAAAATCTTCAAGTAAAGGAACAACTGAATTTTATACTTAAAATGGTTAAAATGGCAAACTTTGCTATTCATATTTGACCACAATAAAAGAGACCTAAAAGAATGATGAATCCAAAAAAAAAAAGTAAAAGGATAGAAAAAGATATACTAGAAAGATACTAATCAAAGAAAGCTGGTATAGGGACTTCCCTGGCGGTCCAGGGGTTAAGACTCTGTGTTTCCACTGCAGGGGGCACGGGTTCCAACCTTGGTCGGTGAACTAGGATCCTGCATGCCTTGCGGCATGCCCAAAAAATTAAAAAAAAAAAAAAAGAAAGCTGGTATACTATTAATACCAGATAAAAATAGACCTTAAGGCTTCCCTGGTGGTGCAGTGGTTGGGAGTCCGCCTGCCGGTGCAGGGGACGTGGGTTCGTGCCCCGGTCTGGGGGGGATCCCACGTTCCATGGAGCAGCTGGGCCCATGGGCCATGGCCGCTGAGCCTGCACGTCCGGGGCCTGTGCTCCGCGGCGGGGGAGGCCACGGCGGTGAGAGGCCCGCGTACTGCAAAAAAAAAAAAAAAAAAAAAAAAAAAAAATAGACCTTAAGAGAAAAAACTTTACTAGAAAGAAAGATGGTCATTTCACAATAATGAGGCTTAACTGACCATGAAGATTCTAAACCTGCATAGTCCATTACGGTAGCCACTAGCCATATGTGGCTCTTTAACTTTAAACTGGTTAAAGTACATAAAATTAAATATCGAGCTCCTCAGTCACACTAGTCCCATTTCAAGTGCTCAACAGACACAAATGGCTGTCATATTGAACAGCACAGAAAAGAACTTTTCCATCATTGCAGAAAGCTCTATTGGACAGCACTGTTAAATGATTTTAAGCTTGTATCTGATAATACAGTCAAAAAATATATAAAGCAAAACTGACATGATTAGAAGTTTAAAAATTCACTACTATAATGGTAGATTTTAGCATACTTCTCTAAGTAATAGAGCAAACAGACAAAAATGAGTAAGGTTACAGATTTGAACAACACAAGGTCAATTTAGTGGAATATACAGAAATCTATATCCAACAGTTGAAGAATACACATTCTTCTTAATCACACATAGAACACTTATAAAATCTGACCATCTACTAGGCCGTAAAGGAAGTCTCAATAAATTGCAAAGATTCAGAATCATAGAAATCATGTTCTTTGGCCACAAGGGAATGAAGGTTAAAATCTAAACCAGAAAGATAACTAAGCAAAATAAAAGTTTGGAAATTTAAAAATATACTTCCGGGACTTCCCTGGTGGTCCAGTGGTTGAGAATCCGCCTCCCAATGCAGGGGATGCAGGTTTGATCTCTGGTTGGGGAACTAAGATCCCACATGCCACGGGGCAACTAAGCCCACGCACCACAACTAAAGAGCCCACGTGCCGCAACTACGGAGTCCACCCGCTCTGGAGCCTGTGTGCCACAACTAGAGATGCCACACGCTGCAACTACTGAGCCCGGGCGCCACAACTAAAGCCCACGTGCCTCAAGGAAAGATCCCGCATGCCGCAACTAAGACCCAACACAGCCAAATAAATAAATAAATATTTTAAAATATACTTCAAAAAAACTAATAAATCAAAGAAATAAAAATGGAAATTAGAAAATTCTTAGAACTAAACAATAATAAAGTACTACATGATAAAAACTTATGCAACATCCCAAATGTCCAGCATTCATGCAGTGGAATATGACTAAGTGATGCAAAAGAACAAAGTAATGACATAACTGACAACCTGAATAACTCCCACAGACGTTATGTTGAGTAAAAGATATCAGACACAGCAGAATACATACTCTATGATTCCACTTACATGATGCTTAAAGGCAAAAATCTATGATGATAAAGGGAAAAAGAATAATTTCTCTTGGAAGAAGATGCTGACTAGAAAGGGGACATGAAGGAGGAAGCCTTTTGGGGTGCTGGAAAAGTTCTGCATCTTGATCTGGGGAGTGGTTATGGGAGGGCATATGGACATTAAATTCATTAAGCTATAATTAAGATTTGTGCACTTCATTGAATACTAATTATACGTCAAAAAAACTCTAAAAAAATAAAACCAAAAAACTTACTGAATGCAGCTAAAGTAATGTTGAGAGGGACATGAATAGCCTTAAATAGTTTCATTTGAAAATCAGAAGTCTGAAAGGACTAAAAATTAAGTAAGCATGCAACTTGAAGTTAAAAAAAGAAAAATAGAACAAATTCGTACAAAGGTGAAGAAAATAAGAGAGAAATTAATGAAGATCTAACCCACACTTTTCCACCCTTCCTTAGGAGATGGTTCTCTCTAGAGAGTATTTTTCTTCATATCTACACATTCCTGTCCAAAGATCCTCTCCTCTTCCTCTCTGAGATACCACCCCAAATCTCACCCCAATCTCCAAATGCCTATCCCTATCTCCTCACTCTGATTGTAGAAATTGGAGAAGCGGTCAAGGGCATCACAGAATTCTGTGGGAAGGCACTTTCTGGGATGGTACAGGTAGCAGAGTGGAGAGACCGGCCAGCAGCGTGGTGACAGGACCAGTACAGAAACTGTTGGACTTGGATCTTCGATAAACAGTTCTTTCTCAGCCTCCTCTTCCTCCTCTTCCTCCTGAGAGACAGAAGGATTTCAAGGGCTCTTGGGCTCCCTTCTTTGGTCTAGTCTTCCCCTGCTCTCCCACTCTTTCCCTTGCTCTCACCTCCTCTTCTTCCAGGCCCTGTTCCTCCTCATCCTCCTGCTCCAAGAGCAGCTTGTCCAGCTGCTGGAGCTGGTACACATGGAACTGGCGCTGCAGCTCCTCCGAGGTGCTCAGGCTCCGCAACATCTGCTGGGGGAGGCGGTTGGGGAAGCAGGGGCCGATCTGCTCCAGCACGGCCCCCTCCAGCCAGCTCGAGCCCACGCTCAGGAGACGGTCCGCCATGTAGTGCCTGCAGCGCGCACAGCCCAGGCCGAGCCTCAGTGTGGGTGCTTGGCATGGCCCCCCCGCTCCAGAACGTAGGTACCTCTGTTGTAGCCTGCCTGGGTCACAGGCCATCCCTCACCTCGTCCTTCCCACCAGTGCCACGGCCATCTCTGCATCTTAATCTCTCCTCCCTACTGCTCCTCCCTCACCTTCCCTCTAAGACTCAAGTCTCCCCCTTCTCTAGACTCTATGCCTCCCATGCCCTACTTCTCCAGCCCTGCACTCACTGGTAGAAGTGCTCAAAAGTCGTGGCCAGCTCCAGGCCAGAGAGGACCATGATGGGCTCCAGGTGCCACTGGAGCCGCGCCAGCATTTCCACTCCAGGGGTTCCACCCATCAGGCCACCCTGGATCTGCTGGTCGATGTGCCTGGCGAACTGCTCACTCATCTGGGGGCAACAGGGAGGGCAGCAGCAAACCATGAAGAGGGAGTGGAGCAGAAGGGTGGCGGGTGGAAGGAGGTCAAAAGGCAGAGCAGAAATGGACTGGGAAGCCGGCGGTCCCCAGCACTCACGTGGGCAGCGGTGAGGAAGGACTGCTGTAGCAAGGCGCCCGAGAAGCCGCTGCGCAGGGCCAGCATGAAGGCTGCTCGGGGCCCGAAGAGCTCTGAGCCTGCTCTCTGCAAGCGCCCGTAGAGTTTACAGTAGCGGGGCACGAAGTCTGGCGCCCTCCAGGCCGCAGCCAGGAACCTGCTGACCTGAGGAGAAAGGGGAAACTGCATCCAAGGGGCAGCCCAGCAGCCTCGGTCCCGCCCGGACCTCAGCTCCCTCTGCCCACCTGCTCCTGCACCACACTCAGCCAGCACTGGGTTATGTTCTTCAGGCTGCTGCTTGGAAGAACTGGTGAAGGCCCAGGGCTCCGGTCCTGGCCCTTACTGTTCTTGCTGACTGTGGACACAAGAGGTCAAAGGACGGGGTTCATCTCAGCCCCTGGGCGAGTCCCGGCATCCTGGGAACTGACCCCTTGGAAGGCCCATGGCAAAGCAGAAAGGATGAGTAAAACCCAGGAGAGAGAGGAGTCAGATTATCACCGCTGCCCAGATTCTTAGTTCAACTGGCCAGACTGGGACTCACAGGGCCGAGTGGACGGCTCAGGAGAAGGCCCAGGAGGAGGCTCCACATGCACCAGCAAGTGGCAAAGGCGACGGACTCGAGAGGCAAAGGCTGCTGCTCGACTCAGGGGGTTCCGAGAGCTCTCTCTTTGCTCCAAGTACTGGTCCAGCAGCCACCCCAGGGAGCTCACACCTTCCACATCTAAAAGAAGATGGGTCAGGAACAGGTCTCCATGGGCGATGGGGAAGGGAGAGCCCAGGAGGACAGAGAAGGAGTGGTTGTACAAAAAGGATTTGGGGGCAGCAGGGCCTTCGTCCTCCCCTCACCAAGGTTTGCTTCAGCTGGAGTCTGGGGACATGGGAACACGTTGGGGGTGAGGGTGAGAATTCAAATACCAGAGTCTCAGGGAGCAGTTCCTGGGGCAGGAAGGAGAGGAACACTGAGGTGACAAGCCTTCAGGGATAAAGACAGGAACCAAAAGAGCCAAGAGCATTAACTCAGGTCAGCCCTGGGAATAATTACGAGGAGCGGGTTAGTTGGGCCAGGGGTGGGGACGGTTACCGGGGGAGGTGATGTTCTGCACCAGGGGGCTGACCAGGGCCTCCCAGCAGGTCTTGCCCAGTGCTTGGGCGGCCTCGTCATCAGGGAGGAAGCGATCAGCAAAATTCTGCTCGTGACGCAAAACCCTGTTCAGTCTGGGAACAAAGAGTGTCTGGTCAAGGATTAAAGACTTCCCTGAGGCCTCCACTCAAGCACGCTCAACTCCCAATCACCCTGATCCCCCGCTCAGCACACACTTCTCACCTCTGCTCTATCCCCGATCCCGGCTGCTGCTTTACCCTTCAGACTCCCCTGAAGCACATCTCCTGCTCCTTTAACCATCCCCTCTCCTCCCTGCCTGCCTCCTGCCCACTCACCTGGGGCAGAGCTGGAGGAGGCGCTTGCGGTCCTCTGCAATGTCCCGGCTCCAGGCTTGCGCCCGAATTGTGTAGAAGAGACACGTACGGCGACACAGCTGCTCTCGGAATAGTGGCCAGAAAGTGGGCTTGGGGCCCAGGACCTCCACGCCCCGAACCCGGGTGTCAATGCCGCCCTGCAATGTGCACAGGCCTCACACCCTCGGCTCCCTGGAGACATTCCCGCATCTCTGGAACTCAACAGCTTCCTGGGCCATCCACAAGCAGACTAAGGAGGACCCTTGGCCTGAGCCTGGCCTGAATGCTGGAGAATCCAGGCACTGCGGAAACCCTGTGCTTCCTCCTGGTCCCCAGCCCCCAGCCTTTGCCCTCGCCCCACCTGCTGGCAGCGCTTTATGCGGATCTGGATGACAGGCCAGAAACGGTTCAGGTTCTCCAGGAGGACCACCCGGCTGGCGGAGGGCATCACGTTCACCTGGTGGGGCAGGGGAGAAGAGGTAGAGAGCTGTCACCTGCAGAAGTGGAGCGGGAAGGACTGTTGACAGCAACCAAGTCTGTGACAGTGTGTGCCCTTCACCTCTCCCGCCCTGCGCCCGTGGATCTACACGCCTCCACAGCCCTAATTCTATTCTCGCTGCTTACGAGGCAGTTGCCTGCCTCGAAGGGATGTGGGAGCTCCCCATGGACTGGGTCCTTCTGATAAGGCCCCGGGACCAACAGAAGGATGGAGAGTAAGGGGAAGCGGGGCACAGGGTCCCCACCGTGTTGAGCTCCGTGCTGATGCAGCTGACACTGTCACCCCCAAACACCACCACCCTGGCTGGCATGTAACTTGAGTCCTCGCTGGCCACCAGCAGAGTCAGCTGCCTGGCAGAGGAAAAAGGAATCAGTCAGAACCAGGGCCCTGGTCTTGGTTCAGAACTTCAGCCCACCACTTCCTCTTCAGACTCCTGTCCTCTGCTTAAGCATCAGTTTTCCCCAGACCCCCGCTCTTCCCTTTATCCTCTCCCAAAGTGGCTTCATTTAAACCCATAGTTTCAGCTTAAAGTTCACACCCTAATGACTCCAAATCCACATCTCTACCCTAGACCGCTCTCCTGAGCTTCCACGCCACGCATCCAACAGACATTTCTATGTCGCACCCACAGGCACCTCCAAGCCTACATGCCCACAGGGAGCGGTCATCTGTCTGTAGAAACCTGCTCCTCTTCCTATTTCTCTCTCCTGGGAAAGAAAACTGCCATCCACCTAGTTCTCCAACTAGAACACATGACTTCTCCCTCACGGCCGCCCTCATCCAGTCGGTGGCAGGCGCTGTAGACGCCACCTCTCAAGCTCTCCCAGTCCACCGCCCCCTCGCCATCTATTCCCGTCCCCTCTGCCTTACTGAACGTTCATCACTCAGTAAGCCTTCCAACTCTCTCCCAGCCTGCCACCCAAATTCACATAATTGCCAGAGTTCTCTAAATTAAAATGCCTACTTTTGTCTCTTTCCCTCTTAAACTCCTTCAGTGGGCTCCTCAAGTTTCAGAATAAAGCTCAAAGTGGTTCGATCACAGAGCTCTGTGGTCCGGCTCTGGCTCCGTTTCTGGCTTCCTCTCCTGCCACTCCACTACACATACCCTTCGTTCCAGCCAAACACAATTACTTAAGGTTCCCCCAAATACATCATCGTTTCTTGCTTCCATTTTGCACATAGGCTGTCCCTCGGCCTGGAGTATCCGTTGCCCCCTTTACCTCATCAATTTCTACTGCAAACAACCCAGTCAGCCCCTCCTTCCGGCAGCCTCCTCTGAGCTCTCAGTTGGCATCAGGAACCAGTGCACACACCAACCGTAACTTTTTTCTTACTCTATTTCTTACTGATTTTCCAGCCTGGCTCCCCAACAAGACTGTAAGTTCCCTGAAGACAGGCCCCTTATCTTACTGTCCGCGCAGCTCCAGACCCTTGCAGGGTGCCTGGCACACAGTACACAATAAACAAATACCCACGGGAGGAGTGGATAAGTGAGTCATTGCTCTCCCTCGACCAAAACCACAGGGCAGTGACACATGACCTGTAGGGGGGGCACGGCACAGGCTTGGGGATTGAGGGGACGTCTACACTTAGCTCAGGGAGATGAGGCCAACGTGTCTATGTTCACTGCACAAAATGGGTTTCAGTGTGTCCCTCAGGCATAGGGGTTCAGTCGGGGTTGTGTGTGTGTGGGCAATCCTCTGAGGATGTGTACTGGGGCATATCAGAATATTCGTGTGTGTGCACACACGCGTGTGAGGGCACACATGCACATATGGACATGGGCACGCTCACACCTAACAAGAACACCGCGGTGCATGTGTAGGGTGATGTAGTGGGAGCCGGTGCTGCCGTTGGACTCCCAGTAGGTCTTGGGGTTGCGGTCCGTCAGCTTGCTGGCCCGGTGCGGGTTGGAGGACACCTCCACCTTCTCCCAGCACTTGTCCTCCTTCACCTCCACGCTGGAGCCTGCGGGCAGGCGGGAAGCCTGGTCAGTTGAGAGAGAGGAAAGGAAGGGGACTAGGGAGCAGGAAGGGAAGGGGGAAACAGATGCTGGGGTGGCAGCAGGAGAAAGTAGATGGGGGCACGAACCCTGGCAGAGATGCCTGAGGAACACGTCAAAGAAGGGGATGTTGATGGGGCGGTAGGTTCGTCTGTGGTCTTCGATCTGGCCCAGCACCATCTGCAGCCCGGACATCAGAGAGAAGGGGTGTGGGGAAGGGGCAGAGACACGGAAACACATGTGGAGAAAGAATCAAGGGGCAACAGAACACTCAACCCCTTTCTTCCCAAATTTTGGCAGAACAGAACCATGTGGGGTAAAGGTTGGGGAACAAGTGCCCTAGATTTGCTACTACTTATGCCAAACAGGGACATGCACTGAACCACCTTCCCCTGCTTCTGGCTTACTTCTCAGCTCCGGACCCACACACCTCCTCACCTGAATGCAGCCAGCCAGGATGCTGGAGGTAAGGTTACTATAGAGCTGGGCGTGTTTCTCACACTCTGTCACCAGGTCCCGCAGCTCACAGGCCAGCAGCAGCTGAGCCGAGTGCTTGTCCAGGACTTTGGCGAGGGCCTCTTTGGCTCCCAGGCAGCAGAGCACCACTGCATAGTCCTTGTGCACGGAGGCCAGGCGATACAGGAAGCAGAGCAGCTCCTGAACAATCTGGCCCAGAGCCACAGAGGTTAACGTAGGGAAACAAAGGGCAGGCTGTACAGGCTGAGGGGCGGGTTTACAAATGGGGATGTGGTGGCTGAGACTTTGGAGAACTTGAAAGCAGAGTACCAAAGCCAGGCTGGCACAGAACACTGGGGTGCCGGGACTCCAGAGTGAGTTGGCAGGGGCAGAGCTCGGGCGCAGCTCCCCAGGCTTCTTCCTGCCAGGACCAAGCTACCTCAGGAGCCAACCTCAGTGTCTGAGCCTTGCTCCACAAGGCACAAACCCCAAAGGCGGAGAGCAAGGACTGCGTGGACTGGTGAACGTGGGCTTCTCCTAAACCCAGAATCTTAAAATTCAGGTGCAGCCAGAAGGCCTCGGTTCTGGAGACGCTCAGATGACGCTGGTCTCCTTCCTACACACCCCTCCCAGTTTCCAGACTCATCCAGGAAGGCCGTACTGTGCCCTCCAGAACCTCACTAGGTAGCTGGTGTCCAGAGGCTGCCTTTCCCTCCCCCACCCTTGCCAGGGCTCTGGTACCTCAAAGTCACTGCTAGGGCCACTCAGACAGTTGAGGCAGGGCTCCAAGACCTCATGCCAGGGAAGGACCATGGCCTCTGGGTGATCCAGCAGCCGGGTCATGACCCTGGCGAGGGATGGAAGCAAGTGAAGTCCTTGCAGTCTGCCAGCTGCCCTTGCCCCCGACGCACGGGTGCCCCCGAGCTGGCCTCTCACCTCAGCGCCGTCAGCAGCAGAGTTTTGTTGGGCCCGGGGGCGTCCAGAGTCCGCAGAAACAGGAGGAAGGGCTGGCTCTCCTGCTGGAGGCGCTTGAGGAGAGGTCTCACGGCACCCCCTGGGCTGCCCTCTCGGCACAGCACACGCTCCAAGTCCAGGAGGAGCTCTGCAGACGGGCCCCCCACCAGGGATCGGATCAGTAGCTCAGGGGACCCATCCTGGCCCTGGGCGCCAGGCGTCTCCAGTGCTGCTGCTCAGACACACAGGAGGGAAAAATGGGCAGGAAGGAGAGTCATACAAATTGGTCAAACTGAGAAACTGGCAGATGCAGAAAATAACCACCGCCCCCCAATTTTCCTCCTGTTGTGAGGATGTCTGAAATTTCTACTCAACTGTGGGGGATTTTCTTTTCTGGCACCAAATATATACCTAACTACATCTGTAAAAATCAGTATGGCAAAAACTGTCAAGTTAAACAGCAGTTTTAATCTCATACAGTCACACAACTACCTTTTAGTATTAACTGTCAGCTTTGCTATTACACAAGTCAATAACTATTAGCTACTACAGTCACATCCCTATACTACCTAACATGGTGGCTTCAGATGTACAGACTAAAAGACACACAGTGCTTATTCTGATTTGCCCCCATACTTCCAGGTTTCACTTGTTTGTAAATACAAAAGGTTTCTTCCCTATGGCATCAGTAGTTCACATTCTAGTCACCAACTTTCTGTATCATAAGCTACAATTCCTCTACAGAAGGCCTCTCTAGAAGTCATTTCAACCAACCTTCCAGTGTCCGATAAGAGCGGACCAAACCCAGCCCAGACAGATGGGAACCCTTTTATGTTTAAAGCCATTCAGAGAAGGCAATTTCCTTGTACCTATTCTACAGTCCCCCTCTCCTCTTGGTCAGGAAGTTCTACTTGAGACCTAACGTGAGCACCAAAACCCTCACTCATTTCCTGAAGGTTCATCGTGTCTTTCCAGCACGGTACTAGGATGTAAACCTGAGCCCTCCTGGCCGTGGGCGGGGACCAATTCCTCAGCACAACCACCGCCTCCCCGATGGTACCTGCATGCTCGGGACTGCCCGGTGGCTCTGAGTAGCGATTGAGAAGCATCATGAGGATGGTGCGTGTGGTGGGCATGGCTTCTGTCCCCGGTGGTATCCCTGAGTGTCTAAACAAGGTGTCTCTCAGCTCTCTGGTTATGATCTGGTCTCCCAGAGTGTGGTGGTTACACAAAAGCAGGTTGAGGAGGAGCAGGCCATTTCTCACCGCGGAGGAGCACCTGGGAGGAGGGAGGTGACCCAGGAAGAAGTTGAGAGTGAATGCAATGGAAGCAGGAAGCCCGCTTCCTGGAGGGAGGAGCCCTGCAGCTGAGGAGGGAGGGGCTCCGGGGGTCCCCCTGAGGCCAGACATCTGGCCTCTTGACCTCAGGTCACTCCTCCCAACTCCAGGAAGGAAAAGCAGGTGTCTCTGATCTCTCTGGAATCTCCCTACCCTCAACCACTGGCCTCTCTTCTTTTTTTTTTTTTTTTTGCGGTACGCAGGCCTCTCACTGTTGTGGCCTCTCCCGTTGTGGAGCACAGGCTCCGGACGTGCAGGCTCAGTGGCCACGGCTCATGGGCCCAGCCGCTCCGTAGCATGCGAGAGCTTCCCAGACCGGGGCACAAACCCGCGTCCCCTGCATCAGCAGGCAGACTCTCAACCACTGCGCCACCAAGGAAGCCCACTGGCCTCTCTTCTAACAACAGCCAGAGAGGGCCACCACATTTCATCCAGAGGCAACAACGTGAGGGGAATTTCTGTGGAATGCATGAGACCTGGGCAGGGGAGCAGCAGGGCTTGGGGCTTAGCAGGAGTTTGGAGTTTGGAAGGGGAGGTCCTGACCCCTCCGTGTTCAGCATCAGGATCACGGCAGCAGGGACGGCGAGGAGCAGGCTCTCAGCGCCCGGACGTGTGGCCGAGTCAATGCTGGCAAAGATCTCCCTGGTCATCTGGGCATCAAACAAAGGGTGGATGGAATCTCGGCCGGCAACAAGAGTGGGGATCTCCGAGGAGCTGGCAATGGCCAGCATCTTCAGCGCCTGCGAGAGGATGTGAAGGCAGAGTCAGGAGTGGGCAAAGCCACCACGCAGAGGAGGGGAGAGCCGGGCCGTCATTCTAGGCCTCAAACTTTGGGGCAGCTGAGCTGTTTGCAAATAGAAACGAAAGAGGTAGTGATGGGACATTAAAAAGAAAGGAAAGAAAAGAAAGCCAACCAAAAACACCTAAGGCATCATGGTAATGTGAGCCTGTAACTTCTCTCTGCCAGCACCGAGGCTCGCCGAGTGCTGGGGTGGCCACCCCTCCGCAGCTTCCCCTCAGGACGGAGCCCTTTCATAGCCTCTACTTGCCTTCAAGGCTTTCCTTTAAGTTGTCTTCCATCTCGCTTGGCCACTCCTCCCTTTGAAAAACCTCTCTTCCCTTGAGTTCCATAACTTCTTGTCCTCCTGGTCGTCCTACCTCTCTGGAGTTTCTCTGCTGCCGGGTCCCAAACACGGAAGTTCCTTGTCCCCCTTCTCCTTGATCTCCGCACCCCCTCCCCACACAACCTTGGCCATTCCCCCAACTGCCACTAGCACCTGTGTGCCAACACTCCCACCCCTATGTCCCCTGGCCTCCAAAGGTAGTATCCAGCCTGCCTGGACAAGGCTACCTGGGTTGACTCACAGGCAGAGCAGCTGGAATTATAGGAAAAAATACTGGTAATACGCCAACTCGTTTGCTGGTACTAAAGAGAATCTTAAATTAGCATGAACACTAAACCATCAGGGTGGAGAATGTCTTGGCTGGTGAAAGGGTTGACTCTTGAGAAGAAACCTTCTAAGGATGAAGTAAATTAGAAATAATTCTCAGGACAATACCCCTTGTGAGGGCTGGACCCTTCAAGCAAATGCTACCTCATAATGAGGCTTTTTCCCTTTAGCTACCTCCCCCTCCCCCAAGCTGAATTCTGTAGACCTTAAGTTATATACAAAAAGATGCAATTCTGTTATAGGGCAAGAGTTCAAATTCAGAGGCAAATGTCGTATTTTGGTCATGCGGTTTGAAAGGATCAGGGAAGTTTTTGAGCAGACACAGGCTCAACTAGGAATGCTTGGCTGCTCTTGGGAGGAGCAGCACCAGGCTGGCCCCATAAAGGACGAGCCTCCCGGCCTCTCCCTGGGACGCCTGCCCTAAGAGCACCTGTGCTCCAGTCCATGCTGCTGCCGTTACACTGCTGGAATCCATTCTCAGAACTGCTCTGGACAAGGCCTACCTGTCCCCTGCCCATAGCTCCCTACCAGCCAGCCCTTCTGTCTGGAGTACTCAGGAAGCCAATTCTTCCTCCCTGAACGAGGGCCTCCTTTCACCATTCTCTGAGCCCAGGGTGGGCAAGGCAATGGCAATGCTGGCTGGGCTTTACCCACATCTGGTGAGGAGGTATTTTCTGTGTACCAGTACCACTCAGACAAAAAGGTTAAAAAATACTCTGTCACATCTAGAAATTTAGTCTTTAATCAGACACCTAGTTGTAACTAAAAAGCCAAGGGAAAGTCAGCATACCTAGAAATTCAACCTGACCTTCTCTCCACACCTCTTCCTCCTCTAACATTCTCCCCCTTGGCAAGTGACCACCTTATCCACCCCTGCTGCTCAATTTTCAACCTGGGAGTCATTCTCAAAAACATCCTTCTCCCTTCCTCCAAATACACATTCAATCTCCAAGACTGTCCAGCTGGATCTCTCCCATCCACCTGCATCTTTCCATCCCAATGTCTCCTCCTTGTCCGAATCACCAGAGAACCTCCTCGAGATCAGCCATGCCCTCA
Source organism: Mesoplodon mirus (assembly GCF_964341445.2). NCBI lineage: Eukaryota > Metazoa > Chordata > Mammalia > Artiodactyla > Ziphiidae > Mesoplodon > Mesoplodon mirus. Next base: position 75,107,532 of record NC_138988.1, on the reverse strand, counting down.
ACCTGCCCACCCTGCCCATCCCTCTCTACCTCCAGGCCCAGTCCACTCACCGCCAGCCCTGCCTGCTGCACCAAGACAGAAGTCTTATATTCTTGCATGCAAACCAGCACAGCGTAGATGCCACCCTCCCTGGCGAAAAGTGGGCGCCACTCGTGCTTGGTCATGAGCAGGTAGAGGAGGCGCAGGGCCAGCACCACTACCATCTTCTCTCCCACCTGGTTGGTCAGCAGCTCCACCAGCGTCTTCACTAGCTTCTCTCTGAAAGAGAGGAGACATCGGGGTTCCCCATCCCAAGAGTCATGTCTACTGCCTGCCCAACCCTGTCCACCAAGATCCAGTCCATCACCCCCCCACCCCCCTCCACCCTACTCTCCCTGCCTCAGTCCCAGTCCTGCTGCCCTCTCCTCTGAAGTCTGTCTCAGGCTCTTCACCTCATCAAGTAGGGATTACTGCAAAAAGGTTATGAACTCTGGTTCATCTTTTCAAATAAATCTATAAATTTAGTATAATGCTAATCAAAATGCCCAAAAGGTTTTTTTAAAAAAAAAAATGACAGGCAGGTATAGGTACAGGAAGAGAAAATATGCAAGAATTGTCAAGAAATGTTTGGAAAGAAATAATTGTAGACTTGCCTACTACTTATCAAAATATAAACTTACAATAATTAAAACTCTGGAAACAATACAGGGTAGCCAAACAGATGAACAGATGAGAAGAGAGATAAGGGTAGCATCTCAGACAGTGAGGACAGGAAGGACCATACAAAACGTGAGGCAGAGACACGTGGCTATCTATCTGAAAAAACGAAGGCTGGAGCTCCGCTTCACTCCATTTGCAAAAATAAACCGCGAACAGATTTTAAACGTGAAAAGTCAAATCATAAATACTTTTAGAAAGTATAAGGAAATATTTTTATAATCCTAGAATGAAATAGACCCTCTTAAAACCCAGAAGCCATTTTTAAGAAGTTGAAAATATAGCAACATGAAAATCTGAAACTTCAGCATAATGAAAGATACTATCCACAAAACTAAGAGCCCAGCCACATAAGCTAGAGAAAGGATCCAGTGGAAATGCTGATCCAAAGGGAAGGAAGAAGTGTCTCCAGTGTTCCTAGATCACAGTGAGCATCACAAGAGGAAAAAAGCCGGGACTGACATTTTTCTCCACAATGACAGAGATGCATATTGAGGAGGTGGCCTGGGAAATAGGAAGGAAAGGAGGACAAAAAGAGAAATTCTGGGAAATAAGGCAAATAAAAGCACTGAGAAAGTTCTGTGTTTATCTCTGTCTTTTTTGTTGTCATTGTACTGGGGTCTCGAGGTCCAGAGGTCCTGGGGTCCATAGAACCCTAACTCTACCAGGTGCCGATGGGGACCAGCGGCCAGAGTGCTAACAGCCCCTCCCCATGTAGAGACACTTTCTGTCTTCTCTCATGAGCTTTATGATGACTACAACGTGAATCGAACGTGCTTTAAATATATATCCCTCTCTGTAGCCACAATTTACTATAAACAAGTTAACATGCATATGAATGCATATGAATATGAATAAATAAATATAAGTAAGGATGTTTACTAAAATGTTAACAGTGACTATCTCTGCATAAAGGGTTTTCAGATGATTGTTATCCTCACAATTTTCTATTTTTCTTACAGTGAGCATGTATTCTATATTCAGAAAATTAAGTTAATATGATTTTGAAAGAAAAAGACAAGCAAAATATTTGAAACAGAAGTAATGGATTAATATCCAGAATGTCTGTAAATTAAAAAAAAGGCTAAGGCGCAGTGGTTAAGAATCCGCCTGCCAATGCAGGGGACACAGGTTCGATCCCTGGTCCGGGAAGGTCCCAAATACAGTGGAGCAACTAAGCCCGTGCACCACAACTACTGAGCCTGCACGCCACAACTACTGAGGCCAATGCGCTTAGAGCCCATGCTCCGCAACAAGAGAAGCCATGGCAATGAGAAGCCCACGCACCGCAACAAAGACTAGCCCCCGCTCGCCGCAACTAGAGAGAGCCCACAAGCAGCAACAAAGACATAACGCAGCCAAAAATAAATTAACTAATTAAGAAAAATACATTAAAAAAAAAGACTAAGACCCAGTAAGAAAGTGGGCAAAGGATATGAATATTTATAGTAGAAGAAATACTATGCATGCAAATATGCCTAACTTCTCTAGAACTAAGAAATTAAAACAAGGAGGTACCAATCACTTCAAATTTTGCCAACCTGATAGATTTAAAAAATGATTTAATATCCAGTGCTGACAGATGTGAGGAAAAACAGATCGATTAGAACACTATTTGAGAGAACAGACTTGTGGTTGCCAAGCGGAGGAGGAGAGTGGGGGAGGGAAGGATTGGGAGTTGGGGATTAAGAGAGACAAACTAATATATATAGAATGGATAAACAACAAGGTCCTACTGTACAGCACAGGGAACTATATTCAATATCCTGTGATAAACCATAATGGAAAAGAATATGAAAAAGAATATATATATGCCCAAGAATATTAACCATCGTTAATATTCCACCCTCCTGCTCAGCTACCCCTCAGGCTGACCCTTCTTTCCAACTCTTGATCTCATAGCTCCTTCCCTCCCCCCATCATCCTCCCCCACTGACAGCTTAAACCATAACCCCCTCCACCTCTCCACGGTTCTAACCTTAGGGATCTGTCGGGACTGACCAGAGGGTGGTCCCGTTCAGTGACTTCCTCCACGGCCTGAGAGAGGGCATAGAGTCCCGAAAGCTGCAGATTTGTGTCCAAGCTGGATATCTGCACAGTGGCCACGACCGCTGCCACATGCTGATCCAGGGAACTGCGTGGCCCAGGACCCCGCAAGGCTCTAGCCATTTCTGAAAGTGGTGAGGGAAAGGCAGTGCCTTAAAAAAACTGTGGCACCTTCACGTTGGAAGTCTTTAAAGGTCAAGTCCAGTTATCCTACTGATATTTTAACACACTGTTCACTACTGTAGCTTGCACCTAGAACTTTCCCTATCCTGTGTGAGGGATTTAATAGTCAAGCAATGAAGATGACGATACTCTGGAATACGGACCTTCCTTTTCCAGGGATACTGAAGAAAGGGAGCAGTGATCAATTACAGATAATCAAGGTCGAAGGAAGGAAAATGGATGCATGCTTCCAAAGCATTTTCCCATACAAAAGTGACCTCCCTCCACGGCTTGCCCTCTGCCCTGACTACCCACTTCTCTAGGGACCACCCAGGACTTGCTCCAACCTCTTTGCCCTCCCCTCCCAGCACCTGACTCACCACTGGCTGCCTCCTTCATCTCGGTGGGCAGAGCCATCCCCTCAGTCACCAGAAGCTGGTTAAACAGCTGCGAATCACTCTGTGCCATGGGGGGCTCAGTTTTTCCCCTGGCAGGCTCTGCCTCTAATTTAAGGGGCTTTGCTTTGGAGGACTCAGCCTCTTCCTCTGAGAAGTTGGCCTCTGACTTGGACTCCTCTTCCAGATCTGGGGAACTGGAGTGACTTCGTGAAGAAGACAAGCTGCTCGGTGCCTTGGGTGGCAGCCCGTACTTGGTGTAGATCTGAGAGTTGAGCAGGTCGCTGAGGGCACTGCCCTCAAACCGATTACTGAGAACCTGCAGCAGACCCTCAGCCATCGCTATGGGCACGGAGATTTCACCTAGGGCCTTCTCACTCAGGGTCTGGCAACAGAATGGTATGTATTTTTTAGGAAAGAGCAGACGCAAAGGCCTTGGGGACAGGAACAGAAGGGCGGCCACCTCCCACCGTGCCTTGCACACCTGCTACATACTAGACCCTCCTGGCATTTGCCTCCTCCCCCAGCAGGACCCCCCGGGCTCTCTAACCCCTCGCTTCAGCCTTCCCCTAGGCAGTCCCATATGGTGAACTACCTTAGAGGATCCCGCCTCCAATGCCATTCCAAACCCCCCAGGTATCGCAGGCCTGTAATACCTCATCCAGGTTCTCCCGAAGATTCTGGAAAATTGGCTGCTGCTCACATACATCCAACTTCTTGATGAAGAAGAGAAGCTCCCACCACTCAGCCTGGGTCAGGTATCCCAGTTCCTCGTTCTTCTGAGGCTCGGGCTGGAGGTACGGCAAAGAGTAGAGCCCATCCACCGGCTTCCAGTCCCAGGAGGGAAGTGCTGAGGAGACAGGCATGAGGGGCCTCAGCTCTGCCAGGAACAGACTGAATTTCTGAATCTGTGGGGCAGTTCCTGGTCGGGAAGGGCTTCATTCCAGCCACTCCTCCTCTGTTCAGAGACACGACGTCCATGTCCCCTACATGGCTCACCTGTGCCCAACACAGCAGCCCCCGCCCCCTTCTCCACAGCTGCTGAAGCCATATCCTCAGCAGTTTCCTCGGGGCCCAGGATCTCCAGCATGTGCCAGTGCACCCAGTAGGTACGGCCGGTCGACTGCCAAAAGACCTAGTATGGAGGGAGGAAGAAAGAGAGAAGACAAGAGGGCTCAGCCCTGTGAACCCTTTGCTGTGCAGGCTGGAGAAGACATGGCTGGACCCAGACCTGGGCACACAGTCCTCAGGGGCACACCTGGCTAGGCTTGGGAAACCTCCGTTCAGCAAAAGGCTCCCTTCCCCTACCAGGCAGGCCCTGCCTCTCATCTCTTCCTAATCCGTATGGCCTCCACGCCCACATTCCCTCCTAGCCAGCTCCACTGGTGGGGGTCAGGGTGTCTGAACATGTCAGTTCTGCTTCCTGGGTGGGAAGGAAGAACTGTTTCCTTGACCTCACAGCCCACCCACTCCTGCCAGATTTTCTCAGCCCTCCAAACAGCCCCCCTCTCCATCACTGACCCCCTTTAAACCATTCCAGTTTTCTTGGGGTTTTCTCCTTGGGTGGCCTGCAGGAGTCCCCTGTGTGGATGCCCCAGCTACGCCCCACCCAAGACAGACCCCCAACGGTGGCCCATCCCCGCGCTCTTGCTCACCTGCACAGGGGGCACGCCATTGTTGCTCTGCCGGAACTCGCCCTCGTCCCCGGCACTGATCTCCTCGTAATCGTCCAGCATCCGCACTCGCATGCCCGGCTGCAGGGTCTGCTGCACGTACTCGCCGTAGCCACTACGGCTAGAGAACTCAGCGCGCTGGCGGAAGGCCCGCCCTTGCCTCCTGGGGGTGGCAACGTTGGTGGGGAGTAAAAGGCTGGGGCCTGAAATGCCGGGCTGAAAGATGGACCGGGTTGGCCGGGGTGGCGATGCGGCCTGTTCACTGAGGTTCCGGGCCCAGCCCATGTTCCGCACGAGCTCTGAGATGAGGTTGCCCACAGCCATACTGAATTCCAGCTCCCGCTGCCCCCGGCTTTTCTCCCGGCCAAAATCCTCCCTTGAGGATCGGGAGCCTCGGTCTCCAGTCCCTGGCTCTGGACTGTTATTCAGCTGATCCAGCAGGGAAGTGACACATAGGTAGCGTTTCACCAGGGAGAAGAGCAGCTTTCCTGGGATCTGGAGGACACAGTCCATGGTGTAGCCTCTTCTCCCGGCTTTAGCCCCTCTCCTTTCCCCTCAATATCACCCTCTCCAGAAAAAGATAAAGGCCTCATCCCCATACCTGTAGTTCTCAAACTGATTTACAGAAGAAACACACAAGGAGTGCCCTAAAACAGAGATTCCTGATTCTCATCTCAGAGATTCTGAGTGGGGAGGGTAGCACGAACCTTCATTTTAATGACGCAGTCCTGAACCACATTTTCAGAAATGATGCCCTAGGCCTTGTACACAGCATTCCCCCCACAGCTGCCAGGGTACCTGAGGCAGATGAATGCCCTCAAAGGCCATGCAGTGCTCCTCAGAAGACGTGGTCTCTGCAAACAGCTCCAGCAAAGTATAGCGGCTGTCAAAATCCATGTGCTGCTCGATGCCATCTTGCTGGCTCAGTGACAGAAGGACGTGAGCCCGACTTCCTGTAATCCATACCCAATCTGTACCTTCTCCTCAATCCCCACTACTTACCCGCTGCCTTCCCCCAGACTCTCTATCCCCTACCCCCAGAGGCTTTCAAACTTCTCTGTGACTGAGACTCACAGTAACACACACATTTTACCTGGTAGCCTAATACAAGTGTACACATATGAAACCGAAACATATATTTCAGGTTACAAAACCTACATTACTAAGTGCCATGTACTGATATTTTACATTTTTAAAAATGTTGGTTATAACCCACCAGACTGATTTCATAAGCAACTAACAAATCTCAAACCAGTTTAAAAATATAAACGTATTCCCTTCTCTGCCACTGCACTGAGAATGGATAAACCAGGTGCTATCATTTTATCCTGTTTGTGCACCTGTGATAGCTTATTTTATATTTTTCCCTTTGCAAGGAAACTGATGTCCACCAAATACTAGGTATTCTTACAGAGCTGGGAAATCCCTCCTCCTCCTGTTCTTACTCCTGTAGCCTCATTCTCCCCAGTGTTTACCTTCTCCGCCTGGCTGTCTCTTACCAGCGTCATGGGCTGCCAGAGCCTGCAGCATCCTGCCCGCGCTCCGACGGATCTGAGGCTCGGGGTTGCACAGCATGTGCATGAGCAGGTCTAGGGCGCCCGTCTCCCTGAAGACACCAGTGAGGGGCCCGATGCTGGCATAGGCGCTGAGCACGTGGATGGTGTGGAGCACAGCGGCCGTGAGGCTCGAGGTCCCACCTTCTGCCAGCTGCCTGGCAGCCCTGCGCACCAGCGCCCGCACATCAGCCTCCATCTCTCCCATTGCCACATCATCCAGGCCTCCCGGATCTCGGGGAAAGCTTCCGGAACCCCCAGCTGTTTCATGCTGAGGTCCCTTAGATAATGCCCGCTCACCTAACAACATGGGGCAGTTGGCGTACACCTCGGGGGCTGACAACCACATGAGGATGTGCTCTGCCTTGCCCTCTTCCACACCCACTCTGCCCACTTCCTCACACTTCAGGACACTCCATCGGATCAGGTATTCAGGACGCCCATCATGCCCAGGCCGCTGTCGAAGAAGTTCTTCAGGATATGCTTGCAGCCGGGGCCCCAAGGGCACCATGAGGTCCCCAGGGCGCCGTTCCCCCACCATCCTGACTTCCTGGGACACACAAGGAGAAAGACAGAGGCTGTGTTGGAAAGGGAAAAGGCTACATGAAGGGGGTGGAATCTTGAGGCGTAGACAGGGTGGGTGGTGATTGGTAGGTTGCATGGAATTTAGAGGCCAAAGAGAAAAGGCCAAGAATAGGATGGAATGAATAACTTGAACATACTTTGGGATTTATAAGAGGAGAATGGAGTGAAAAATGGTGATAGAAGGAAATGAAAAGATTTAAGAAATAGAAGAAATTACAAAAGAGGATGAGAAGAATAAAAGGCAAGGTAACAAGAAGAGTTGACAGTTAATCAGGACAATTTGGGCAGAACAGTAGGGCGGCTGAGGGGTACAGATCAGGACTTAGAAGGATGACACAGGTGAGCAGGTAGGACAGCAGCCTGTGAGACAGCGGGGCCCGAACAAGCCAGGAATGTCAGGATGGCGAAGTGGCAGGACAAGGAGTATAAGTGACAGGGTAAAACTGGACTGTGGATATAAAAGGGGGGGCCACGGCAGATACAGAGAACAGAGATGAAAGGAGGCCCCCACGTGCAGATGGCTGGACGGGACAGGGGTATGAGAATATTGTGAAAGGGGGAGGGGACTAGGGGCCCAAGTAAAATCATGGGAGAAAAAAAACCAGGTCCCACCCTGCACTTATGCAGTAGGTACGGTGAGGCTCTAAGTCAGGTAGTTATAGACAGAGGTAGTGATCATGGAGTTGAAGGCTAGGGAGTGAGGTCAGGAGACAGTAGAGATTCTACAGAGGCAATATATCAACAGTACAGATTCAGAGTCAGATAAATGGGACTCCGAACTCTGGCTCTTTCACTTCCTGTGTGCATGCTTTTGGACAAGTTACTTAACTTCTACGCCTCGGTTCCCTCCTCTGAAAGATGGTAATAATATTCATACCCAATTCAGGAAGTTGTTGTAAAAACTAAAATCACTATATAAAGCATTTAGAACAGCCTCTAACATACAGTGAGCGCTTAGTAAACAGAATCTAATATTATTATTCTTAGAGAAGGAGAAGGTAGGATCAGTCCCCAGATAAACGGAACGCTATTAAGCCAGAAAGGATTATAAATACGTGTGGGGTGATAGCTATGCTAGTGGTCAGGGAACACTATGAAGCAGTGTGGGGACAACAGGGAATGATAAGGATAAGAACGGAGGATAAACCAAGATGAAGAAATGGTGATAAGGCAGGGGTCATGTTGGGGTACAGGGACAGAAGATGAGAATAGAAGAAAGGCGTGAAGAGGAGGGGAAACATGGGATGTGGACCTCGATGGGGGTAGGGGTCCAGTTAGCATGGGGAGCAGGACAGGGAGGTAACCAGAGATGTGCGATGGACAACTGATGAGCAGGGTGAAGTAACACCATCGGAAAGGCCTAAATGGGGGGAGAGGGAGGGCCTAGAACAGGAGCAATAAACTGAGGTGTGGAGACGAGGTCTGGATGCGGGGATGAGACAGCAGGTAGGCGTAGGTGGCAAGATCAGGCCCGAGCTTGCAGGCCAGCAGGGGCCGTAGAGGAGGCCCGCATCGCCACAGGAACGGGCTTGTGGGGCGGGGTGAGGATGGAGAGGCGCGGTCGGAAGAGGCTGACTGGTCCGAGCGAATCTCAGCAAGACCTGGCTCCTGTCGTCAGCCCCACGGAGAGTGGGCAAGGGACCGGGGAGGGAACGAGGCAGGGACCGGGTCGGCGCAGAACTCTCCTCTCACCTCCCACCGCCCGGCTCGGCCCTCGCTGGTACACAGCGATGGTCCCGCCGCGCTGGTCCCGCCGTCCTGGCCCCGCCGTCCTGGCCCCGCCGCCCTGGTCCCGCCGTCCTGGTCCCGCCGTCCTGACCCCGCCGTCCTCGCTCCGCCTCCTCAGCAGCTCCCTTCCGGGTCACGTCGCGAGTGCACGCACGGCCGGGCGGCTACGGGTCCCACCGCGGCCCACAGCCGAGCGCGGCCGCAGCGCAGCGCGCAAGCGGAGCATGCGTAGTACTCGGGGGCTGCTGCGCTGGGGGCGAGCTGCCCGGGGAGGGGTGAGTGGGGGGCTGCTCGCGGAGCCCGGGGTAGTGGTCACGTTGCTCCTTTCTCAGCAGCCGTAGGCAGCCCTTTCCATCCAATATCAACTTTGAAGCCCTCCTTCCCCTTCACTAGGTCTGCCTTCCTCATCCCCCACTGAAACTCACACTCCCACCCTAGGGCTTTCCTCTTATTTTGCACTAGGTCACGTGGCCCTGAGTTTCCCAAACCCGATGCTTTGGATTGGTTGCGTCACTTTTCCTATTAATTAAAATTGCTCCTCTCTGTGTTGACCTAAGCACCTAGCACAGCTGGGGCCAAAGATAAAGGCCCGAGCCCCCCCACCCCGGAAATGTTCCTCAAGTACAATCCTAGAATTTCAACAGCCCAAAGCACCCCTTAGCATTTCATCAGCCAGGCTTACTTCTCAGAGCAGCAACTTTTGGGGTTTGATTCATGTTCACACCTCCCTCCCTCCAATATGGGAAAACAAAGGCAAAGACTCCACAGTCTGTGCACAAAAATGATACATTTATTGAAAGAGTATTTTTTCTTAATACAAAAGAAAGCTCTGTACATAGGACTGTGACCATGTCCACTATTCCTGGGTCAGCATCCCAGGGAAGTAGAAACCACTAACATACACACCCCACATTCACACACACACATTCACTCAGGCACACACACACACCCCAGAGCCACCAAGGAAGGGAAACACCAAGGGTCGCCGCACATATAAATGCCACCTCATCCCTGACGCACACATGTTCTCCCAAGGCCACGCTCACACAACACACACTATAAGCACTTTGCCTGATTCACTCACTGGGTCTGTCTTTTGTGGGAAGGAGAGGAGGAATTCATCAAGGTCTCCTCCCCTGGGTGGGAGGGGGGAGTGAGTGAGTGATGGTGGAGTGAAAACAAGAGCAGAGAAAAGGGGCTGGGCAGTTACAGACCTGAGTCCCAAGCTCCCCCACTCTCTAGCCCCTGATTTGCCATGCCCCAATCTTGTAAGCCACCCATAAGCCCCCAGCTACCTCCAGGAGAAAGCCAGAAAGATGACTTCCATCTTGGCACCCCAAACTGGGGCAAGACAGCAACGGGGGTTAGAGGTTCGGAGGTTCTCAAACATGTCGGCAAATCATCCCCTTGATAGCTAGGCTGTGCGTAAAAATGTCCCCCACCCCTTCACCTAATCACAGAAGCAGGCTTGTTCCTACTGAAGGCAGTCCTAAGGGGTTAATAAAACTCCACTCCACCGCTGCCCGGTTCTGAAAAAGCTCCCTCTCTGGATACAGGTGGTAAAGGTAGGCTCTGACACAGGGTAAAAGACCCTCCCCCTATGTTGGCCCACCCTCAAGGTCTACCCCAAAGCAGGTAGAGGGGGTGGGGCACGGCCCCTGTACAAATTACATAAATACTGAGGTTACACTTAGAAAAATAAAGTCATTTTCTTCAAGGCTTTTTGTCTTAATTTTAAAAAGTTACAGTAGCTGCTCACTCCCTGGGAGAGCTGCCATTTCTGGCTCCCCTATCCCCACACTCAGCCCAAGAGCTGCTCCCATTTCTTCTGCCCCCCCATTCCTGCCTTCCGCCCCCTCCCAGACCCCACCCTGCTCACTGCAACTTGGGCCCCAGGCAGCTGCAGGCCTGGGGGCACACAAGGCTGCAATGCCCATGCGTGTGGCACAAATGAAGTCGGTTGCCTCTGACACCCTCCCACCCCCATCCCCACATTTGGTCTCCCTTTTCCCTCTCCCTAGCAACAGCCCTGAAGGACAAAAAGAGGCCCAGAGCTGTGGGTCACCCTCCCCACCCCGTTGGGGCATGGCCTGAGGGCCCCTCCCCCGGTTTTCTCCTGGAAACAACCCAGGACCGGGCGATCCCAGCATCTCCCCCCCACACTGGCGGGCCCCAAGCTCATGGGGCGGCTCTGTCCCCAGAAGCCCAGCCAGCTCCAGGGAGCCCCAGGGCTCCCCAGGGAAGGGGAGCTTGGGCAGGGAGGGGGACGAGAAAAACGCCATAAAAAAAAGTTAAATATTTTAAAAATATATATTTATAGATTTGTTTTCACTTCGTCTCCTCAAATAAAAAGTTCAAAATCAACTTTAAGTAAAGCAGCTGGGAGGAGGTGGGGAAGACAGGGGGAGAGGGAACACCGGTGGTTCCCTCCAACCCAGTAGCCCCCGGAGTTCCGAGGGGAGCGGCAGGGCAGGGCAGGTCACCCCAGGAATCTGCTCCGTGCACAGGCCCCGCTACTCAGGAGCTGCAAGGGCCATGGGCACGGGCAAGTCTTAAGGGAAGAAGCCCCATCTCCCCAGCTGGCTCCCTGAGGGGCAGGGTTAGGGCTCTTTTGACCCAGCCTGTGGCAGACGCAGAGCTGACGTGGGGTCAGCAAGAAGGCTGGGGAGAGGACCCCGACTGCTTCCTCAGGGGGACACAGTGCCTCGTCCCACAGAGACCTGTGTGTGGGAGGGGGAGCACGGTCCCATCGGGTAAGCTAATACTCATGGCAAACACGGAGCCAAGCTGGCAAGGGGAGTCTGAGGAGGCAGGACAGCCCCACCATCAACAGAGATGGGAGGTGGAGCTAGAAGGAGGGGAGGGTGAGGGAGGATGGGGTGGAGGGCAGGCTGGCCCATTTCTTTGGCTGGAGTGAGAGGGCTCAGTCCTGTGGCTGCCCACTGCTCCTCCCCGCCTCCCTCCTGCGGCCCGTCAACATGTGTGTAAAGAAAACGTGAAAAGGCAACAATAAATAAGTGGTGCCGTCCCTTGGGCCATCTGTCCAGGGCGGCAGGGCGGATCAGTCACTCTTGGTGCTGTGGGCGGCATCCAGGTTCACCACCTGTAATTCGGTGAGGTTGCTGCTGCTCCCGGCCTGCTGCCCTATCACAGCCATCTGGAGGGAAGGGGATGTGTGAGGAGGAGGTAGGGGGCTGGAACTGACCAGCCAGCTCAGGCTGCCCCCTGCTCACCTGCCTGCCTGCCCACCACACAGGCCTGACCAGGAAAATAGATAGGCCTCTCGGCTAAGGATCTTGGCTTGGACCACCCAGTAACGGAATCCCTGAGGTCAAGATAAAGAAGGGGCTGGCTGACTGGGGTGAAAGGTGCCCCCACCTACCTGGTGAAGCTGAACTGCAGAAACAGGGATCTGCACTGTCCCAGATGGCGCTGTCAGGAACACCTGGGGGACGCCACCTGCATTAAAAAGCCACAGGAGAAACTCAAATCACTTGCTCGAGAGAAACTTCCAGATCTTGGAGGTGTGGTGATAAATGCACAAGTGACTGGGTGAGTCTCAGATGTAAGTGCCCAAAGGTAAGCGTCCAAATGTGTCTAAGTATGTATGTGGGTGTGGGTGTTCAAGTGTGCATGAGTGTCCAAGTGGACAGCCTGGGTGGAGTGTGTGTGCAAGCATCTGTGTGTGTAAATGTGTAGGTATATGTGTGAGCACCTGGCTTGGGTATGTGTGAGTGTGTGCATCTGAGTTGGGGGAGGCATTTGAACGTGTGTGTGTGTGTGTGTGTGTAAGGGAGGAAATGGCCCTCCTTTCGGCAGCCCTGCCCCCCCCCAAACTCACCTTGCTCCTGGACCTGGCTGTGGGACACCTGCATGGTGGATGGTGCCTGGGAGAAGGCATTGAGCACGGTGAGGCTGCCATCAGCCAGGCCCGAGGTGGGTGCATACATCACTGCATGGGGGCTGGGGTACATCATGTGGCCTCCCACAGTTGTGGGCACAGATGACGTCATGATGGTGGCGGGCAACGTCACTGGCAAACACAGACACACGTCAGGGAGGTCGGCACTGGTCCATATTAACATCCCTCATCCCACCCCCAGGAACTCCAGGCCTCCGGAGCCCTCTTGCCATTTCCCAGGTCAAAAGCTAGATAAACTTGTTCCTCGGTTCCCTGTCATCAACTAAGACTATCCTTATTTTTTCTTGAACACAACACCAACCTTTAAGTGTATCCTATCACATCGTTCTATTCCATTATCTATCTGCTCTGTTCCAAGACCCCAAGGCCCTGGGAAAAACAAAGATTACAATGACTGACCCAACCCAAGGAAACTCAGATACTCTTCTTTTAGAGAGAGAGCTCCCTCATCCCGTTTTTCACTTGTTCTCACTCCTCTTCCCTCTTCCTCAACATGTGGCTAACAGATTCAGCTTTTAAATAAGCACTTCTCCAATGTTAATGTGCATACAGTGACCAGGGGAACTTGTTAAAAATGTGGATTCTGATTCAGTAGGTTTGGGGTGAGGCTAAAGAGTCTACATTTCTATCAAGCTCCCAGGTGATGCTGTGATACTGGTCCTCCTTCCACAGACCAAACTTCGTGTAACAGGTTGTAAATAACTTAAAGTACTTAAAAGTACTTTTATTTTGAAAGTGTCTCATCATTTCTGAAATGACCAGAGACACAGAGGGGAATTATGGTTACTCAAAACCTAAGACACCCTCCCACAAGGAGACAACTACTCTAGAAGTCCTTCCTGGTAATTGAGCAAACGTGTGTCTTTGGGCAAGTAACTTCTCCTTTCTGGGCCTCAGGCTTCTCACCTAAGGAGTGTAGCTTCAATGGTCCCTAATTTCTTCCTGAAATCCACAGCCCTACTGCAGGGCAGGAGTCAAAACCCAACCACCCTCACCTGACTTTCTCATCAGGATTAGGGTAAGGGTTAACCCCAAAGCCTCAGTCTCCACATTAAGAAATTCTCTGACCTTAGTTATGGGATGGACACTGCTGGGCACCTGCTGCTAGGCCTCGTGAAGGAGGCACAGCAGGGAGGTGACAGAGCTTCGAGCTATACCTGTCCCGCTGGAGGAGGTCTGCGTGAGGTCTGTGCTGCTGTCGCGAGAGGGAGACGCTTGCTGTGGGGCCTGGTGCACCTGAATGGCCTGCACTGGGACCTGCTGGGCCACCGCCCCACCTATGAGACACAGAGACTTACTCGTGCTCTGTCCTACCCAGCCACCACCTGCACCAAGCACCCTCAAACACCCCCAGGCCCAAGGTCTGGCATTCTATCCCCGACTCCCATCACTATCTTTCCTGGGAGCCAAAGAGGCCCTTCATGACCAGAATCTTGTCTCCAGGGGCTTCCACACTCTGCTCTTGCCCTTCCCTCCTCCTCCTGCCCTAGGCCCTGACTCTACCCTCTTAGGTGGACACAGGAGCAGGCACTGACCCATCAAGGACATGATCTGCCTTCCAGTCAAGGTAGGGAAGTGGTAGAATGTCTGCTGTCCTTGTGGCGATGGAGGCACAGGGCTGGGCTTGCTAGACAAGGCCAGAGCATATGGTTGAAACTTACTGACAAGAATAGTTCAAGTCCCAGTGGGGAGGGACCAGTGCCTACCAATGGGACCTAAGAGGCTCCTCTCAGGCTCTGGCCCCTGTTCACCCTCCTTCTGAGCGAGGAAAGTCATTCTCCTTGGGCCAGCCCTAAACCCACTCTTAGCATGCTGAGTTTGCCCCTTGTGACTCACCAGGCATCAGGGTGAAGCTGGTAGGCAGCTGCATGAGGCCCCCAGAGGAAACAGGGCCGCTGCCTGTACTCTTCAGCACAGTCCCGTTGGCACTGCTGACAGCACTGGGGCTGACGCTAGCAGACACTGGTGCCAGGTAGTTGGTGATGGGAAAGGAGGGGCCGCTGCTGACTTGCATGGTGGTAGAGGTGCTGGGTGCCGTCTGGATGGTGGAGGTGGTACCCGGCAGGTTGGTGACAGTAAAGGCCGGTTTCAGTGTATCCTACACCCGGAGTAAAGATGGAGTGGTGAGCCTCTACCAGACCCTGCCCCTTCAAGAAACTGTGTGGACTGACAGCCCAGAATGGAACCAGTGTGCTTGCGTTCAAATCCCAAGTCCACCATTTACCTGCAGCCTGACTCTTAGACAAGTTATTGAGCTGCTGAGCTTTTTTCTTTAGTCTTCTGTCTGTAAAAGAAGGATAATACCTACCCCATAGGTGTTGTGAAGATTAAATAGGTTAACATATGTAAAACACTTAGAATAGTGCCTGGCTCATAAAAAAAGCAGTATTTGCTGCTCTTATAATGATGACAATGATAATGTCACCTGAGGTCTGTTCCCAGCTCTGGCAATGATAACCTGTGTGACCCTTGGAAAACCTCTTCTTTCTGAGCTTCAGTTTTCTTCTTCTGTAAACATGAGGGGGCTGGGCTACTATGTCATCCTTAAAAGGGTCCTTCCAGATCTGAATTGCCAGGCTTCTGAGATAGGGACCGACAGTTTTTCAGGGAATTTAGGGTTTGAGAGCGATCTTGGGGGTTTGGCAATGAAGCACCAAAAGAATGTATTCATTCAGCAACATTTCATGGGAATAAATCAGCCCTACTGCTAAAAGAGTGGGGAGCCTAGAGCACTGACTCTCCCCTCAGGGAGGCTTTGTTTTTAGAAGAGGAAGGAGGAAGCCACGAGCTGAGAACCAGGCCCAGAGAACTGAGGGGGCTCCGATACTGGAGCTGGATCAGCGCGGGATGTTTGCGAAGCAGTGGAGCTCGAAGCCCCTGATTGGTGGAGGCGTTGCTAAGGCAAACAGTGCCGCTTCCTCCGACTGGCCAGTTAGTGAAGGGCCACCCAGAAGGTGGAGCTCCCCAGAGCAGCAAGGGCGGAAGCTCCGCCCCCTCTCCTTACCGGGAAAAGGAAGGGGGAGGCGTAACCACGGCCGGCATCCCTAGCAGCCGGGCGAATACACTCCCTAACGTGCGCAGACCCGGACATCCTGAAGAGGCAGGCAGCTGGCTAGTAAGGTAGTCTCCAGCCTAGTCAGCCAGCCTGCCTGATGACAGTGCTGGCTTCCCAGGACCCTGGAACCGATGAGCACTCCCTTCCTACTCCCCGGCCACCCAGCCGGCCAGGAGGGCAGGGCTAAGCGACGCCCCCGCCCCCAGCAGGGAGACAGCTGGCGGGAGGAATGCAAGGGCCCTGCCAGGCAGGCGGGCTGCAGGCGGGAGGCCGGCGTGGAGCCGGAGCCGGCCTTATATGGGCACGGAGGCCGCCCGCTTATCTAGGGGGCCGGCCTCCTGTCAGGATAGAGAGGATGGACACCTGTACCCGAAGATGCGGGGCACTAACCCGGCTCCACTCCACATCAGTAGGCACCTATCCACCTGTCCTGGGCGAGGGAGAGAGACCCCTTCCCCTCTCTGCCGGTCAAGTCCCTCCCCTTCCTTCCCCTCAGACAGGGGACCCAAACACACCTTGGTCTCCCCACTGCTGTCGGACTCCGACACCTGGTAGGTGAGATCTGTTTCTTCAAAGCCCGTGGCACTCATTCTCTGGTCTGTGGTGGGGTCTGAGCGGGGTGGAGAGTCTGGCGAGTTGAGGCAGGTCTGAATCAGTGCCTTGCCAGTCTCACTGGTGATCATGGGCTGCAGTTTGCGGGTGGCAAAGGTATACACATGGCCTGTCTCACTGGCCACCAGCAACAGCACCTGTGTCCCTGTCAGCGTGGACAGCTCATAGGCCTGGGGGTAGGGGGGGAGATGGGTAGGTCAGCAAAACTTTTAATCTCTACCTTCCTTGGGTAGTGGGAAAGAGAGGGAAGTACACAGTGATCTCAAGCCCCCACTCCCATAATTACCTTCCTCTCCAGTGACTCTATAGGGTCTTATCTGAAGGATATCTGAAGGTGGGCTGAGGGGTAGAAAAACCCCATGCTTCTCTTTTGAGGAACAGCCTCACTGACCTGCAGATACCCCAAGCAAATAGCCACAGCTCCCGGTGACAGAACATATAACACCTCAGCAGACACGGAGGGGCCCAGGTAGCTGCTCCAAACTACAGCTTGGTGCCCAGAGCCTCACGAAGAGATGGCTCCCACTACCTCCTCACCATCACAGGGACCAGGATGAAGTCGCTACTACACTGGAAGTCACATAGATGTTAGGGATAAGGGGCCACCTAAGCTCTAAAATGTCCCATGTTTCTTCCCAGAAACTGCACAGGCACTAACCTGTTGCCATTTTGTCCTGCTCTATAATACTCTGCTCCCCCTTTTCTCTTTCTTTGTCTTGACTCAACAGTGTCTGGAGTGAGGGGAGATAGCAGCTAGATTAGCAGCTACTAGCCTGCCATAAACCCAGGAAGGGGGCCTTCACAGACCTTCAAGGATGGCCCCATAGGTAACATCCTCACTCCCAACAAAGTTCCACAACCCACTGGAAGCAGCCTTGGTTTCTATATGGGATAAATATAAACCAGCCAATGTTCCCAGAGTTCTAGCTTCTTGTTTCCCAGTTCCTCTGCTTTCATCCCTTCCCATATCTTCTATACCCCAAGACAACTCCTTTCCTCATCCTTTTCACTGGATAATCAGCTAGAAGAGGAGGCATTTCTAGGTACCTCTGCAAACCTTCTCCCCAAACTCCGTGCACAGATTTTTCCCTAGGGCTGGAAATCCCACTTGTTCCAAGGGCAAATGGTTCTGAAGCCTGTCCTGCAGGGAGTGTGCCGGCTTCCAGTGGATGCACGGAAGACACATGGCCATCTCAGGACTTGGTTTCTGATGCTTAGGGCAGCATCAGTTCTCCTGCCCTGCTCCCTTACCTGGGGCCCTTGAGCCCCATTCGGTCATCAGCCCTGCCGATCCTTCCAGCCAGCACTACTCTAGTGATGCCCACCTTCCTCCCACACATGTTCGCTCATTGTTGTTATGCAGCTCCAACCTCCTCACCCCCATACCTTCTCTTCTCCCTGCTTTTCCGGCGCCTTCCCCCCAACACCAGAGCGCACTGGACCTACTGACCCCCGGGTCTCATTAACCACCTCCCGGGCAGCCCCGCAGCCTCCCATTACCACTCCTCACTCCTCCGCTCTACGAGGGCCCCGTTCCTCTCTGGAGCCCGTCACTCCCACCTCGGCGCCTTTCCTCTCTTTTCCGGACGTTCCCGGCATCTCCCCTCTCCCCACATTTCCCTGGCGGCCCCTCCCCTTTCACCCTCCTGGGGCAACAGCCATCCCCTCCCACACACCTCCTGCGGACCCGCCGCCTCTCACCTCCGCCTCGGCTCTGCCTCCTTCCCGGGCTCCCCTTGCGCGTCCCCACCCTCCCGGTCTCCCGTGGCCGGCCAGCCTCCCGGCCCGGTACCTTCTTCATGATGCCCGTCTTCCTCTTGCTGAAGGTCGTGTAGCGCCGCAGCTTGTTGTCGATGAACTCCATCTTGATCTTCACGCGGCCCCGAGTCTTCTTACCCGGCTTGGCCCCGCTCACTGCGCCGCTCACCGGCCCGTAGCCCCCGGTGGCCGCCGCCGCCGCCTCGGGCCCACCGACCACCACGCCGAGCTCCATCTCGCTCAGGCTCCGCTTCAGGCCGCGCCGCTCCGCGCCCAGCTCCTCCTCCTCGCCCGACTCCGAGTCACCCTCGCTGCCGCTGTAGAGGGCCCCCGCGGTGGGCGCCGGGGTGGTTGTCGCTGCTGCTGCAGCCTCCCGCTCAAGGCGGCCCGGGCCGAGCCCCGCGCCGTTCCCGGGGACCCGGCCCCCGTTAGCCCCGCGAGTCCCGCCGCCGCCTCCACCGCCTGGCCGCCCCGTCGGGGTCCGGTTCAGGCTGCCCCCCAGGGCCGAGCCCCGGCCCAGCGCCGCCGCGGCCCCAGCTTGGCTCGGTAACATGGCGCTCAAAGTAGGAGGGCGGACGGGCAGTCAGCGAGGAATCGGAGCCGCCGCCGCCGCCATCGGCTTCCCGGCTCAACCCGGCGCTCCCGCTGCTGCTTAGTGCCGCTATCGCTGCCGCCGCTGCCGCTGCGAACCCGGGGCCCCTGCACGCCCGGGCCGACCTGGGCCCTCACTTTCCTGCCCCTGTGGCCCGGGTTGCCCCAGGCCGCGCGGAGCGCCCCCTGTCCGTACGCTAGGGCGGCGCGCCCGGCGGCCGTCAGCGTCCCCCGGGGGGCAGGGGCTGCTGGCCGCGGCCGAGACGGCGGGTGGAGGGGGCCGGGACCACGCGCTGGTGGCGAGGGATCCCCCGACCCTTCCCCCCATATAAAGAGATACAATGTTTCCTTTTATGGCGAGGCCGCTCCTTATATGGTGAGCCCCTGCACCCCCGCCCCATTGGTCCGCTGTTCCAGCACCTCCGCTCCCCATTGGCCCACAGGGAGCGCTTATTTGCATAGACATACCGAACTCGGTGCTGTCATCAGGCGTCAGATGGCAACTCCGAAAGGGGAGGAGCCGACGCCTCTTAAAGGAACAGGAGAGGAGGTACGACTCCGCCCCCCTGACCAGAGAATGGTAGAGAGAATTGGGAGGAACCTGCGGTAGGGGAAGCCTGGAAGAGCACTGGAGCGCAGTCTTGCGGAAGAGAGGGAGCGGTACTGGGAACCTGGTGCTGGAAGGGCTGGAAGCTAACACTGGGATAGTCCTTGAGTGGATTGTGCGGATTGCAGTAAATGATATGCAGCCCAAATTCCCAGGGACTGCAGGGATTAGAGCATTTCCCCACGCCTTCCCGAGGGAGTCAACGTTACTGGCGGAGCAAAGGGGGCTTGTGTCCCCGCTGTCTACACTTTTCGCCCTGCGGCCTCTCTGCTCCACCGCTTCCCCTCCCCCCCCACCACTTCCTTTCCCTTTCCCTCTCTTTTCAAGGCGACGACACTTTCCCACCAGGCCGGCTCCCCGGTCCTCATTCATCATTCTCTATACTGGTTTTTTTTGGGGGGCTGGGATCTTTGGCAGACGTACATCTGGAAAAGACCGGGGGAGACAGTCGGCCTCCCGGTCCCCAATGGGGGCAGGGAGGAGAGATGATGATCTGTAAAGACTTCCAGCTGCGGCCTGGGCTGGGGGAGGGGGTGGTCGCGGGGATAAAGCCCACCCCTCAACCAGTGCAAAGGCCTGGGAAAAAGTGTAGCCGGACAGAAAGTTTAAGCAAGCAAGCAAGTGCATGCGACACACACACACACACACACACACACACACACACACACACACACACACACACACACACACACACACACACACACACACACACACACACACACACACACACACACCCCCTTCTCTTGAAAGCCAAGAAAAGCCCATAGGAGGAAAAAAAAAAGAGTGGAGTGCTGCAAAACCCAGGTTCAGGGTCTGGGTCTGGTTCTTAGCTCCAAGGCAGTGAAAATAGCTTGAGCTTTACTATTACAGAAATTATTAAAATCTGGAAACTGCCTCTTCCTAGCCCTGTGCCTGGAAACAAGTTTTTGACCTCTCCAAACTCCACATTACTCATTGTCGGTAGGAGGTCCTTAAAAAGATTAGATGAGGTATAGATTAAAGTGCAGTGGTGGTCTAAGTAAGTGGTTAGGGAGTTAATCACCTTGTCCCTAGGATAAACAGCCTCTTGTGTTTAAGGGGATGGCATAGAGTGATGATTCCTGCCTTAAAAATTGTTATGAAGATTAAATAAAGCAGTGAATAAAGTGGTAGTGATAGTTAAATCAATTTAGTATACTGCAACCAGAATTTAAATTAATAAAGTAATGGGTCTCACCAAAAAGAGACAAGAGTAAATATTGTTGCATACAACTTTTCTTTGCATTATTTTTAGTTTGAACCATAAAAAATTGCCATTTTATAGGTCAAGAGGGTAGGATACTGTCAGTTTCATATGACTCAATGTGTGTGTACTGGATGACAACATCAACTGCATTTCTTACTGTGAATCGCAATCCAAAGACTGAAAAATACTGAAATAAAGTATGTTCAAGTGATTTGTGAGATATGTGTGTATATATACATACATATACACATACATACTGAAAACATGGCTTGTTCATCAAACCCCTAAATACAGGAATTAAGAGCCCTCCTCTCCCCCCTTTCCCAATAGTTTTTTAAAGAGTTTTTTTTTTTTCTCTTTTCCTAATTTACTCTGCACAACAGGTAGTTAAACATATGGAATGTGTTAGCTCAAGAGGAAGAACAGGTCAAATAGATAAATAGGTTCCAGACGGGCTTCAGGGGCCACAAATGTTTGCTTGGGATTTGTCTAAGCCGCACAGTCAAAATCACAGCCGTTGGGGTTCATTCTTGCCTGGCTTCTAAAGATTTTTCCATTTGAAACACCTACTTTAGACACGCAGGGTGGACAGCCCTAGGCGGTGGCACTCCACTCAGCAGAGAACGACAGCCGTCTGCCATCCACAGGGAAGGGGGTCCAGGATGATAAACAGTACTCAGCTTCCCTTCACAGAGGCTGCCATCTCTCCCATTTCACCGAACCCCAGGGCAATTGCACAGCAGCATTAGTGCCACAGCTCCTTCCCAGCCCTTTATCACCGGCGGGGGAAGGGGGCACCACTCCACACACATCACTGCAGGTTCAGGAAACAAAACTGCTGATGTGGATAAAGTTACAATAAAAAACTGGCTCATAGGTGTGTCTTCTTTGGACCATAGACTATTTTAAAACCAGGAGACTTTACACAGAAATCTGATTATCTGGCCTCTCTCAAAAAAATTGGAATTTTTAGCAACCCCGGGCCTACGTGCCTGCAGGGGCACAATATCACGCAGCAGAATTGAACGGTGGCCAGAGAAGAGGCATTTGCTCCCAGGTTCACTATAGACTCTGCACAGCCCACTGAACTCAGATAAGTCCCCTGCCTGGCCTCCCTGGAATGTGAGTTTGGTGCGTCTCCGATAAGGCCTCAATCGCAGTAGCCCCCTGTCCATCCAGACCATGAAGGACCTCCAGAAGGGCACCAGAATTTCAGCCAGATCCCCTCATTCTACAACATTCCCACCCTGAACTTTCTTTCTCCTGATTTTTATCACCCAAATAAAATCAGAACAAAAATTTATTACTTTTTAAATTTTTTTATTTATTTATTTTTTGGCTGTGTTGGGTTTTTGTTGCTGCGCCCCGGCTTTCTCTAGTTGCAGCGAGCGGGGGCTAATCTTCGTTGCGGTGCGCAGGCTTCTCATTGCGGTGGCTTCTTTTGTTGTGGAGCACGGGCTCTAGGCGGGCGGGCTTCAGTGGTTGTGGCACATGGGCTTCAGTAGTTGTGGCTCTCGGGCTCTAGAGAGCAGGCTCAGTAGCTGTGGTGCACGGGCTTAGGTGCTCCGCAGCATGTGGGATCTTCCTGGAACAGAGCTCGAACCCGTGTCCCCTGCATTGGCAGGCGGATTCTTAACCACTGCAACACCAGGGAAGTCCAAGATTGCTTTTTAAAAGATTGCTATCGGGCTTCCCTGGTGGCGCAGTGGTTGAGAGTCCGCCTGCCGATGCAGGAGACACGGGTTCGTGCCCCGGTCCGGGAAGATTCCACATGCCGCGGAGCAGCTGGGCCCGTGAGCCATGGCCGCTGAGCCTGAGCGTCCGAAGCCTGTGCTCCACAACAGGAGAGGCCACAACAGTGAGAGGCCTGCGTACCGCAAAAAAAAAAAAAAAATTGCTATCACCAAAAAAAAAAAAATTAGTAACACTCTATAACTGTTTTCATTGGGAAATAACCAATTAACGTTGTGATAGTTTCAGGTGCACAGCAAAACATCTCAGCCATACATATACACATACCCATTCTCCCCCAGACTCCCCTCCCATCCAGGCTGCCACATAAGATTGAGCAGAATTCTACACAGGGATTCTTAACTTCACATAGAAGAAAAGAGATCTCAATGGTTGATGGCAGCATTAGGGGGAATGGAAAGGTCATGAGTCAGTGTGCCCAGGAAATGTCAGGAAAAGCCACGCTGCAAACACTCATCGTGCTTTCCATCAGACGAGAGGAATGTGTTTTTTTAATTTTTACTGGCGTATAGTTGCTTTACAATGTCGTGTTAGTTTCTGCTGTGCAGTAATGTGAAACAGTTATACGTAAAAATATATCCCTTCTTTTTTAAGAGTTCCTTCCCATTTAGGTTACCAGAGAGCACTGAATAGAGTTCCCTGTGCTATACAGTAGGTTCTCATTAGTTATCTATTTTATACATAGTAGTGTATATATGTCAATCCCAATCTCCAAATTCATCCCACCCCCCTCTTCCACCCTTAGTATCCATGAGTTTGTTCTCTACATCTGTGTCTCTATTTCTGCTTTGCAAATAAGTTCATTTTTTGGATTCCTTTTATTTCTTTTTCTTCCCTGATTGCCATGGCTAGGACTTCCAGAACTATGTGGAATAATAGTGGCGAGAGTGGACATTCTTGTCTTGTTCCTGATCTTAGAGGAAATGCTTTCAGTTTTTCACCTTTGAGAATGATGTTTGTTGTGGGTTTGTCATATATGGCCTTTATTATGTTGAGGTAGGTTCCCTCTGTGTCCACTATCTGGAGAGTTTTTAATCATAGAATGGTGTTAAATTTTGTCAAAACCTTTTTCTGCATCTATTGAGATGATCATATGGTTTTTATTCTTCAAGTTGCTAATATGGTGTATCACATTGATTGATTTGCATATATTGAAGAATCCTTGCATCCCTTGGATAAATCCCACTTGATCATGGTATATGATCCTTTTAATGTGTTGCTGGATTCTGTTTGCTAGTATTTTGTTGAGGATTTTTGTGTCTATGTTCATCAGTGATGTTGGCCTGTAATTTTCTTTTTTTGTGATATTTTTGTCTGGTTTTGGTATCAGGGTGATAGTGGCCTTGTAGAATGAGCTTGGGTGTGTTCCTTCTAGAGGAATCTATTTTTTGCTTTATGCAAGTCTGTACCACTTGACTTCTTCCATGATCAGGACTACTTCTATGTGAAAATTTTTCCCTTAAAATTAAGCAAAGATAGAAACAGGGCAGAGGTAGAAAAAAGGGATCTTGGTGATGGCCTGCATGGGAAGGGGGTGCACAGAGAAGAGGGCTCATGATGGGTTGAGATTCTAAGTAAGGGTGACTATTCTCC
This sequence comes from Mesoplodon mirus, assembly GCF_964341445.2. Lineage (NCBI taxonomy): Eukaryota > Metazoa > Chordata > Mammalia > Artiodactyla > Ziphiidae > Mesoplodon > Mesoplodon mirus. Next base: position 75,083,579 of record NC_138988.1, on the reverse strand, counting down.
ACCAATAAAGGGAACAGGGAACTTGGCTTAAAGAACAGGTTTGGGAGAGAGGTAAGTTCAGTTTGGGCCCAGGGAAACAGGTAGAGAGAAATGTCCTGTAGAAAAAGGGGAGCGTGAGTCTGAAGCTTGAGGTAGAGGCTGGAACTGGAGCTAATGCTTTGGGAACTGTCCACACTGAAGGGCCAGTTAAAGTCACATGAGGTAAGATGAGATTCCTGAGGGTGAGAATGTAGAGAGAGGAAGGCCAAGGACAGAAGCCAGGAGAACAGCCATCTCTGGGGCAGGCAGAAGGAAGCCACAAGCAGGGCTGGAGAAGGCCTGGTCAGAGAAGGTGGATACGGCGTACCATCACCAAAGGCAAGAGACGAGAATTTGACAAGGCAGATGTGACCAGCAGTGTTAGCTGCTGCAGAGCGGTCAAGGAAGACCAGGCATCTTCCCTGATGCCTCTAAGAAGAGGCTTAGTGATAAATGACCTTCTACAGTACTGCCTTCCCAGTACTTCTGAGTGCATCCCACAGGAGGAAATAATTTTTACATCACAACATGGAGTGAATTCAATGATCGTACCCCATTTTTACACCCTGTGTTGGAATAAGATACCCACATCCTTTGCAGTCACATCCTACTAGTGCTGATGTTGGGTTTTGACATGTGACTTGCTTTGGCTGATAAAATGTTAATAGACCGACACTTTTAAATGTACTGGCATGATCTGGCAGGACTTCTTGTGCTCCTGCTACTGCATGAGAGCATGCTCTGGGGGCCAGCAAAGTAGACCCAAACCAGACCTACCACCTGGTGCCAAGCCCGCCTGAACTCAGCTAAGTCCAGCCAAGATCAGCCAAACCTCACCAACCTGCAGGCCTGTGAGAAAAATAAATTGTTGTGAGATTTGGGGGTTTTATGCTGCAGCACCACCCCCATAGCTGACATAAGCTAACATACCCAAACACATGTCAAATATAATAAACAAAATTTTGTAAAACAATACTTACCCATAAGGTATACAATGTACTCAGATAGTTTTTTATTGTTTCATATTTTTTAAATGATGGTTACAACCCACAATTTGAAAAGCACTGCTCTAGAGAAATTTTTTTGTTTTTGTTTTTTTTTTTTTACACTCCAACACACCTGAGGGATGTACCACACTGTATATCTACAACAGTGGCTCACTTACCATTTGTGCAACCTTAGGGAAACTACCTGACCTCCCTGAGCCTTGGTTTCCTAATCTGTGAAATGGGAACAATAATATCTGGCTAACAGAGTGGTCACAGAAGTTCAATAAGATAATGCAGGTTAAGTGCTTAGCAAAGTGACTGGTACAGAGCAAGTATTTAATAAATATTAGCTGTTCTTTTCATTACTGAGAAATTTGGTGAGGAACAGAAGGAACTAGAGCAATTCCAGAGGTCAGGACTTATCTCTTTAGGATGGGGAACCATGCTGAAGTTACGACATGGTAGAGTGTAACTGATGACACAAGGTCTAGGTAATGAAGAGGCAGGAATCAAACCAGCCGAGGGCTGAAAGCCCTGGAGCAGTGAGGCATTAAGCGCATCTTTGCTCAGTCCTATCTCCTCCATCACCTTCCTAGAGTCTTAAAGGGATTCAGAGACCTGAATCTGTCACTAACTCCTTCTCCAACCCCACTCTAACTAGTTCCCTCCTCACACTTCTACGCTCAGTACCTGAGTGTGAGTACCAGGCCAGCCAGCAGAGAATAATTAGTTGGCACTCCTCTGAGCCCACATTCTCAACTTCCCCAGGAGGAAACTCCCTGGCAGTCCAGTGGTTAGGACTCCGTGTTTTCACTGCTGTGGTCCGGATTCAATCCCTGGTTGGGGAACTAAGACCCTGCAAGCCACGCAGTGTGGCCAAAAAAAAAAAAAAAAAAGTATTCAACTGCTCCACAAACCAGAGAGAAGGACCAGTGTCTGCCAATTATCCCTGCCCAAGCACCCCCCAAGACTCCGGGAAGGCACATGGCCCCTCTGATAAGCGAGGGAAGAAGGCACATCATTTATGGGCAAAAAGTAGGGAATGAGCATCAGAAGCAGGTTGTAAAAAAGGCTTCTTTATTGAGAGCAGCGAGTGTAAAAACAAAATCAAAACAAACAAACAAACAACAGCAACAACAATAAAGGTGTGAGGCAGGGGTGGCCCACTGTCCCATCTCCTCCAGGACCCACCCCTGCGTCCCATGCCCTCCCACCCCACGCTGCAATTACATACAAAAGCCGCCCACGGTGCATACAAAAAGGGCGGGTTATATAGTGTCAAAAGCTCCTGAAAACTCCTTCATCTGCCAGGCACTTAGGATGAGAAAAGGAGAGAAGGGTAGGGAGGAGGCGCAGGTCTGGGTCAGCGTGCACATGTCCGTGGCGGCGGGGGAGGGGGGGGACTCGCTGGCTGGGTCCTCCATGATCCTAGTGCAGACCCCAAAGTGGTCCCCAGGGGCCAGAGCAATCCAGGACTTGAGTATAGTAAGGAACTCCCCTTGAAGCCAGCTCACCTCCAGCCTAGCCCTCCCCCGATGAAGTTGGCAGGTGAGTGGCAGAACTGGACCTGGTGGAGGGGAGGAGACCCAGGCCAGAAGTTGGGGTTACCTGAGGCACCCACACTGCCCCTGATGGGGGAAGGGGTGGTAGAGAAAGCTGCCCAGCCCAAAGCCCCAGTCACCCAGTCTGGGTCCAAATCAGCCTCCCCAAGGGCTGAGGGTGAGGAAGAGGAAGAAAGCCCAGGCCCTGCCTGACCTCAGCAGTGCCTGTGGTGCCTGGGCGGGGCCCCTAGGGCCCAAGAGGACCAGGATCTTGCCCATCATGCTGTGGGCACCCTCAGGAGGTCCTCCCCTGCCCACACCATCCTGAGGCACAGCCCGCCTGGGCTCCCTCCTCACGGCTTGTTATCCGCGGGGCTGTCTCCCAGGGTGTTGGCGATCTCGCTGAAGGAGGGCCGGTCCTTGGGGCTGAGGGCCCAGCAGCGCTGCATCAGCCGGTAGAGCTTGGAAGGGCAGCCCTCAGGCTGCGGGAGTCTGGCCTTCCCAGCCTGCAAGTCTGCAGAAAGACGGTGGGAAGAGGGTTAGTCAAAATATTTAACCACCTGTCCAATACTCTGTGGAGCCTGCAGTTCCCACAGGCAGCCACGTGAGGGAGACTCTGAGGGATGCTGGCCAGTGTGGATGAGCAAGGATTCAAGGAGTCTATAGAAAGCATCTTGCAAGCAAAGGGGAGGACTCCCCTGGTCCCAGATCTCTCTGGCTGGCGGGGGCAGGGTCCAAGCAGCACAAGAAGCAGCCAATGCACAGGGGCTGAAGTGGGGTCAACAGGCAGGCACCAGAGTAGCTAGAGTGAACGCTGGGGACAAGGGCTATTTACAAACCAGTATGAAGGTATTTTGGTAATCTAACAAGTGGAGTGGCCATATCCGTGTACGTGCTGATACCAGCCCTGAGAGGGGAGGTTGGCGCTGAACTGGCCCCGGGACCCTGAGCAAGCTCTCCACCTAGAGAACATCTGGAACTGTCTCTCGGAAACAGAGCTGCCTACCTGCCAGCACTTCATCGTCTGCCTGCCCACCATGGGGCATTTCCCCGTGAGTGAACACTTCCCACATCAGCACGCCGAAGGCCCAGACATCAGACTTGGTGGAGAAGTCGCCCTCCAGGATGGCCTCAGGGGACATCCAGCGCAGCGGCACCCAGGCCTGGCGGAAGTGGTAGTACTCACTGCGGGACAAGAGGACACACAGGCATGGGGGTGGGGGGGTGAGGGGCACAGCCTGGGATCCCAACCTCATCCCAGGTCTGGGTCTCATACCCAAGCTACAGCCCAGATTTTCTGTATCAAGGCATTCAGGGAAATTGGAAACATTTTTGCTTAGCAAGGGGTGGGGTGGGGGGGTTGTATACTGGATGAAATCTGGAGGCATCCACATGGGGTCTGACAGTTAAAAAATTCCCTTAAGAATCAGACTTCGCCTAATGTCAATATTTAAAAGCTAATAATCATACATATTTTCTATTAGTTTAAAAGTGTAAAAAATGAACATGTTAAATGAAAAGAAATCTTAAAGAGCTTTACTAGTGATAACCCAATCATGACTAAAGCAACAGTCAGACAAACCAGGGTGAGTCAAAACTGGGATGACTCAAGGGGAAGTTCCCGGAGGCACTAGGTAATGTATATTCCAGCGTGATCTCTGGCTGTGGGTGCTGAGCTTTAAGTCTTAGCCTTAAAAATAATAACTACTGAATTCAGGAAGTTACAGAGGGAACCATATGAATAGTTAAATTCTATATAAAACTATATAAAGTGTGACTAGTTACTTCTGAAAAAGGTTTATAATTTTTTTATCACTAGAGAAAATGTGTAAGATCAGGGAGCTGTGGTTCACTGGCTGGGATGCCTACTGCACCCTTGGGAGAGGGTGGGAAGGTTCTGCCCCTCCCGGGGCCTCCAGCTTTGGACTAAGCCCTTTCCCACCCCACCGCCACCAGCTGTGTCTGCCCTCTGCCCCTCGCCCACCCCACCTGTGCCCCCTACCTGTTGTACACGTCCTTGCTGAGCCCCAGGGCCGACACCTTCACCTGTCTCTGAGCGCTGACCAGGCAGTTTCGAGCGGCCAGGTCCTTGTGCACAAAGCGGTTGTTGGACAGGTGCTCCATTCCCAGGGCCACCTGGGTACACAGAGCCACCTGGAATGAGAAAGGGGGCTGTCAGAGCAGATCAGGACTGGGGTATTGGCAGACCGCCCTTGTCACAGCTCTTGGTGGGGTCTCAGCACCATTAATGTGATGCTGAAGGAAGCCCCAAAACAAAGGCACAACAGCCTGTTCCCTTCTCTGTAAAATGGGAATAACAGGACCTGCCTCCTGGGTTGTTGGAGAACTGAACTGAATGAAATAAAGTTTTCGGCCCCACTCCCATGCCCAGCAGGTGCTAGATTAAGTGAGTGGCAGGCGGGGTGGGGAGGACACATAGTGACCACCTGCTGAGTGAAAAATAACTGGGCAGTAAGCATAGCTCACATCTTTATGGATTGCTCCTCTTTTCTTTTTTTACTTCAAAGTTACATATTTTCTACTAGTTGCATTTCATAAAAAACAAAATAAACAATCATATATATCTATATATAAAATATATGTGTGAGCGAAGGTAGATAGATACACACACACACACACACTAGTTGCCTCTGAGAAGGGTAGCTGGAGGCCAGAGAGAAAAGGTAGGGAAACTTTTGGTTTATATTTTGGTGTGAACTACATATAGAAAAGTTCATAAAATATATGTCTACTTTCACGAATAACTATAACGCCCACACTCAGGTAACAGTCACCAAGTTAAAAAAAAAAAACCAATGATAGGCCCCCAGAAGCCCCCCACTGGCTCCTTCCCCATCACAAAGTCTCCTCTCTCCTCAAGAGGTAATCACTATCCTGACTTTTATGAAAATAATGTCTTGTCTGTTCTTTACAGTTTTACCGCTTATTCATATGTTCCTAAACAAACAATACAATTCCATTTTGCCTGTTTTAGAACCAGATAAGGCTGCAAGCATACAAATACGTATATTCCTTTGTGCCTTGATTCTTTCACTTAACAATGCAAGGTTCATCCTTTTTATGGGATATCATTGTACTTAGTTCTTTTTCATGATAAACACATCATAATTTATTCCTCCTAATGTCAGTGGAAAGTTGTTCCCCACCCCCCCCGCCAGATTTTCACTATTCAGAACAGTGCTGGGCAACTACTGAGCCCACGTGCCACAACTACTGAAGCCCGCGTGCCTAGAGCCCATGCTCCACAACAAGAGAACCCACCACAATGAGAAGCCCATGCACCGCAACGAAGAGTAGCCCCCGCTCGCCACAACCAGAGAAAAGCCCACGTGCAGCAACGAAGACCCAACGGAGCCAAAAATAAAATTTAAAAAAAAAAAAAAAAAAAAAAAAAAAGGACAGTGCTGGGTACTTCCCTGGTGGCACAGTCGTTAGACTCCAAGCTCCCAATGCAGGGGGCCTGGGTTCGATCCCTGGTCAGGGAACTAGATCCTACATGCATGCCACAACTAAGGAGCTGGCAAGCCGCAACTAAGGAGCCCACAAGCCACAATTAAGGAGCCCACCGGCCACAACTAAGACCCGGCACAACCAAATAAATAAATAAATAAATAAATAAATAAGAGCATGACCTCTCTCTTCCTCCCTCCCTTCCTTCCTCCCTTCCTCCCTCCCTCCCTCTTTAAAAAAAAAAAAAGTGCTGTTATGAATGTTCTTATGAGTGTATATATGCATGAGTTTCTCTAAGATACCTCGTGGTGGGTCATGGGCTGTGAGTAGCTCTAGCATTACAAAATAATGCAAAACTATTTTCCAAAGTGTAAGAGAGTTGGGGAGATGTTTCACTGATACCTTTTAAAAGTTTTTGAGCCATGTGAATGTATTACATATAATACATTATATAACATATTAAATGTTATTATAATTAAGAAATACTAACATTTAAAAAATATACACCAATGCACTGAACGAATATCAATTGAGCATCTACTATATACCACATACAACTGGGTGCTGATGGAATATAACAGGGATGGCAAGACTAGGCTCCTGGTGAGAGGGCAGTCTAGAAGGGAGGTAAGAATTGTACCTGCAGAAGGGTGCCACCAATTGGGGGAAGGTGAGCCATGCCAAACAGAGGTAAAATCAGAGCACCAGCAGAGTGCTTGTAAAGACCAATGGTCCCTATGCTTCTGTCACCTTATCCAATCCTTGGGAGCAACACCAAGGGACACAGGACATGTAGCATTTCCTTGTGTATAAAAACAAGGCAAACAGAAACGCAAAGAGGTCTGCGTGGAAGGTTATTTAACAAGTTACTGGCCAGCTGTGTATTTCTTCCAGCACACAGACTCACTTTCAGGATCCATAAGGGAGAAGCCACCCACCACATACTAAATCACGGAGAGACAAATGTGGCCAATGACCAGTATCATGGGTGATGAAGAAAATACTAATCAAGACCCGACAAGGTATCATTTGCCACACATCTGATTGCAAAAGGTCAAAAGTCGGCCTCTAACTTACCTCCAACGGTTCAGAAAAATGCATAAAAATAATAATATACAGACACAGAGAATAATAAAGCAAATGGGGCAAAATGTAAACAATTGAATCTGGATAAAGGGTTTGTAGGAGCTCCTTGAACCATTCTTACAGTCTTTTAAGTTTGAAATATCAAAATGAAACAAACATACACACATACATACACACGTCAATAAACACATTAAAAAAATAGCAATAACTAAGTAAGTAAAAGCAGCCTGTGTGTGGACCAATGAGAGTATGTCACAGATTAACCAAGATTATGGTTTATCTATGTCCCTGAAGTTCAAAAAGGAACAAAGGTGAATGTGAGTGGTAGAAGGGCTGCTCCCACATTACCTAGGGCAAGAAGGAGACCACCCAGTCAGAGAGAAGGGGGTGGGAATCCTTGTTGTGCACCTACTGTGCGCCCGGGCCCTGAGCCAAGCTAGCTGCTCCCCTGCTTGCTCTCTGTGAGGGGGGCTCCTCCTCAGCTTTGCACACAGTCCCAGCCAAATGCCAAAGCCTGGCTCTTTCCTCAACACTGCAGCCGCCTTTCCTGGGTCACCTCACAGTGGATGGGGGCACAGGAAGGGCTGTCTGCCATCAGTGACCCCAGGGGTGGGGTGCTGGCTGTGGACTGGCCCTTCGGCATCCCTGGCTGGCTCCGAGCAGCTTCACCAGCCTGGCTCCCAGAGTCACAGCAAGGCCAGGAGAGGAGCTGAGTCCAAACACTGGGAGAGGGGTCACTCCAAAAACAGATCTTTTCAGTCTGTGTGCTCTGACCAGTGAGATCCCTGCAGGCCCCACTGCTTCCACTGGAGAGTTGCTAATTGTGGTCACAACCTACTAGTAGGGCATAAAACCCATTTAGTGAATCTTAACCAGCATTTTTTTTTAAAGGAATAGAAAATATCAGAGTGTATCACACGTGGTAAGGATAACTATCATTCATGGAACTTTTTCCATTTTTTAAATATACACATCTGGGACTTCCCTGGTGGCGCAGTAGTTAAGAATCCACCTGCTAATGCAGGGGACAACGGTTCAAGCCCTGCTCCGGGAAGATCCCACATGCCGAGGAGCAACTAAGTCCGTGCGCCACAACTACTGAGCCTGCGCTCTAGAGCCCGCGAGCCACAACTACTGAGCCCACGTGCCACAACTACTGGAGCCCGTGCGCCTAGAGCCTGTGCTCCACAACTAGAGAAGCCACCGCAATGAGAAGCCCATGCACCGCAATGAAGAGCAGCCACCACTCGTCACAACTAGAGAAAGCCCGCACGCAGCAACAAAGACCCAACGCAGCCAAAAATAAATTAATTAATTTTTAAAAAGTGACACTTTAGAATATTTAAAATAAATAAATAAATATGCACGTCTGTGTTGCATTGTGATGTAAAACGTGCTCTCTTTTCCTTTTTTTTTTTTTGCTACTGTGGGTCTCAGTCAAAAAAAGTTTAAAAACAATGGTCTACACCTGTGCTGTCCAAAACAGTAGCCCCCTAGCCCCGTGTGCCTATTTAAGTTAATTAAAACTTAATAAAATAAAGAATTCAGCTCCTCCGTCTCTCTAGCCACATGCTAAGTACTCAGTAGCCACATGGGGCTGGTGACCACTGCACTGGACAGCACAGGTATGGAATGTTTCCATCACCTCGGGAAGTTCTATTAGGCAGCACTGATCCCAACCACGACCAGTCTGGACCCATTACATATCCAATATATCGACTGACACTGCATATGCAGATGGGCTGAACGCGGGCCACTACCAAGAGTTAGGGGAAATCTCATCTTCTTGGTGCATTTTCTTTATCAAAAGTGAAGCCACAAAATCTCCGGAGAGCTTCCAACCAAATGCATGAGCCAATGAGAAGAGGTCAGGTGAACAGGTCCACCAGGATTACTGAGCCATCCCTGGGTGCAGAGCTGGGCACTGGATCTCCAAGGAAAAGTAGAGGTCATGCTCCCAAAAGAGCTCCCAGGCTGCCATCCTCAGGAAGCCCCAAGTGGCACTGGTGGTAAAAGGCATTATAAATGGACACACTCTACTTCAGGCTTCAAAACGCCAGGGCATTTGTCCAGCCTTGCCCGGTTGTCTGTAAGGGGCAGACAATGGCTTTTGTAACAAGCCCTCATCAGACTTGGCTTTCCCTTCAGCCTGCCCTCTCTGCTCTGGCTCACAAGCTAAACAATCTGCTATTAGTCATGGGAACAGAAGACAGAGGTCTTGGCCCAGTGACTAACTTGCTATCTTTCCAGAGAAGCAGTGCTTCTGGAAATACTGGCTAAGCGAGGACAGTAAAAGGGAATTCTGTTAACCCAAGCCAGTTAAGTGTTTCCTTACTGCTGGGCATGCCGCCATCAGATGGCCACGGGATTAATTTTCAAATGCTGTTATAAACACCTGCACTTTGGTAAAGACCAGATCCACCCCTCCTTTCCAACTTTAACACCCTGGGGGCTCGCCTGAGTTCTGGCTAAGCCACCGTGACACTTCCCTTCTCTTCCCAAACAGGCTGCTGCTTCCTATCCGGCATCTGACTGCTTAAAGCAAAGCGCTGTCCACCAGGTGTGCTAAGCTGCCCCTGCTCCTGGTCCCATCATTAGCTTGCAGGTGATCCATGGAGAAATCACAGGTTACAGTGCTCAAACTTCAAAATCTCCATCATCTTATCAGCTACTCTAACATGCATCACCTACAATTATGCCACCACCCAGGGCCTGTGTCTTTGATTGCTATCGCGATCCCACAGCTGTCCTGGAATCCTCCTGAGGCTCCTCCCCATCCAGGCACAGCACCCTCATTCCAGCTCTAGCTGGCCAGGGAGCAGCCTGCTTACCACTCCACCTCCCTTTAAAAACTGAACGTTGGGCTTCCCTGGTGGCGCAGTGGTAGACAGTCCGCCTGCCGATGCAGGGGACAAGGGTTCGTGCCCCAGTCTGGGAAGATCCCACGTGCCGCGGAGTGGCCAGGCCCGTGAGCCATGGCCGCTGAGCCTGTGCGTCTGGAGCCTGTGCTCCGCAAGGGGAGAGGCCACAACAGTGAGAGGCCCGCGTACCGCAAAAAAAAAAAAAAAAAAATGCGGATCCTCAGACCCCACTCTCACAGATTCCGCCCTAAGTCTGAGGTACGGTCCATAAATCTACAATTTTTTTTTAAAGCAATGCCCTTCCCCCACCATCCAATGCAGAATATTGTCCTTGGAGAGTATGAAACCCAACTTACTGAATTTTCCCCGTCAAGTTCAAGACACTTGGGCAAAAAAGTGTGGAGAAATCTTCAGCAACAGTGGTGACGACTCTCAGCCAAAGAGAGTCCCTCGGGTCACGTGATGGAAATAACTTCCTGTCACCTGCCTACGCCCCTGTCCCAGCCAAAGCAACATACCTAAACTCCTCTTCTTCCCACCATTCACCTACTTCTTGTCCTTGAGACTTGAACTCAAATGGCTTTCTCTACCAGGGGACCTTCTTTGTTAACCACACTGTCTGTCCACCTAAAGGACGTGGACGTCTTCAATGTCTCTTATTTTATGTCTCTCACTTGCTTTCTGTGTCTTACCTGAAATCTGTAAGGCACACGCCATACTCACTTACCCAAGCTCTCCCACTAGATCCTAAGTGCCCCAAGGACGTGCGGCAGTCTCAGTTTTGCATCCCCAAGGGCCCATGATGCCAGATTCACTGGCTCCATGCGTGTCCTGATTTGTGAGCTCTGGGGTCCTGACATCCCACCCAGCTGGAGAAGCACGTCCTGTCCTGTGGCTTTCCATATACAGCCACAGCAGACAATCCTGTGGATTCTCAGAGATGGAGGCAGGGGCACCATGTCAGGAGGCCAGTTCACACGCGGAGGATGAAGAAACATGCTCAGGGCCACGCCCAGCCCCAAAGGCCCCTAGACGCCCAGGCTGCCTGCTGCTCCTCCAGCTCAGCATCCAAGGCAGGCGACAGACGTCCTGCTGCAGCGGCCAAGGTGAAGGGCAGCTCTTCTCTCCGAAGGCAATGTGGCCACACAAAGGCACTCACAGGCTCCATGACTGGGACAAGTCACCTAATCTCTCTAAACCTTGGCGTCTTCACCCACAACTCGGATAGCGACATGTATCGCAGAGGATCACCGTGATCACTGAGGTAAGTACTTACACGGGGCCTGGCCCACAGGCTGCATTCAACCAGTGCACTTCTGTTAGGTAACTGCCCTGGGTCCTGGCCCACCTTGGGGGCCTCGACCCGCCCCCGTCCTCACCTTCTGCTTCGTGCTGAGGGGCTGCGACTTCAACTTTTCATCCTTGCTCTTGGAAATCCTCAGGAACTGTTTGAGGTCTCCCTGAGGAAAAGCCAAGCGTCTCTGTCAAGTCAGTCCAGCCTGTATCTCCAAAACATCCAACCCAGCAGGTGCTCACAAGGTACCCGCCCCGGGGGGATGGTGGGGGGGTGAGGAGCCCCGAGCTGAATGCCCAATCCCCAGCCCAGACCCCCTCCCATGGGGAGAGGCCAGTGGGAATTAAAAACTATAGGAAGTGCCTCCTAGACACTCTCAGTCGGAAAGGGAGGAGGACGGTCATTGCGACCCTCAGGGGAGGCCCCAGATGGGCAGGTGAGGAAGCCCCTGCCCTGAGGGAGCCAAGAGAGGAAAACCCCACAGCCCCCAACCCTCTGTCTTCACAGGGTCTTCACGGACCCCAGACAGGATGGCTGTGTCCTCCAGACATAACAAAGAGGGGACACCAGCAGCAAAAACATGCACAAAGTGCTCATCAGCACTCACTAAAGGAAAGACGAGGGTCACTCCGCCCCCTTCCTGCCCCCTGAGCTGGGGAGATTGACAAGCAGCAGTTTGAAGTCCAAGGGGATTAGGCCTAGATGGGCCAGGGAATGAAGAGTGAGGGGTGGAGCTGGGCGTGACAAGCAGGGTGGAAAGAGAAGGCTAGTGGCTGGGTTAACACTGTCCCTCAAGTGGTATGGGCTGCAGGGAAAGAAGGAAAGCCAGTTTCTGACGTTATTTATTCTCAAGGGCTGACAAGCCCTGGGGAGGAAAAAAAAAAAAAAAAGACAAACCAAAGAAAACGAGAGTCAGAGAAGAGGACCTGGAAGGCATCCAGGCAGCGGGCAGAGGGAGAGGCCAGAAGAACCTGGGCCCCACCCCCAGACCTGGGGCTGGCAGACTGGGTGCGGGTCAAAGAAAGGTGGGTGTCAGAGAGCTGGGGGGACAGGAGGCTGAGCATCTCAAGGTGGTGACAGCAGGTTCCCATGGTGCCCCCCGCCCCCCAGGTCAGAGCACTGCCCAGCCCGAGACAAGCAGGGCCCCGGCCAGCAGCATACCAGGTCCACATACTCCAGCACCATGTAGTGGGGCTCGGCCTCCCGGCACAGCCCCAGCAGCCGCACCACGTTGGCGTGGTTCAGCTTCCCAAACATCTCGAACTCCCTCCGGAAGTCCAGCTGCTGCTGCTCGTCCCGGCTCTGCAGGCTCTTCACAAGCACCAGGGTCTCTGGCGCCCCCTCCTCCAAGCCCTGCGCCTTTGCCAGGAACACCTCCCCAAACTCGCTCTTCCCTGCGGGCACACATCCGAGTCAGCTAGCAGCCTTCCCCGGAGCAGAGAAAAGCCCCTGACTTGGGAGGCACCTGGCCTGTGTCACACAGCAGGGAGTCTCTCTGCTCCACCCACCTGGACCGGGCGGTGGCCCCAGCTGTGTGGGTGACCCTGAGCAAACCACTTCCCCTTCTGCCCTGGGCTTGGCAGTCGCTAACAGTGAAATAAAGGGGTCAGATTAATAGTATTTTCTAGAGGGTGGTCTGTATGAGAATTTTAGGTCGTTCACCATAAACAGATCTTAGTTCTACATTCTAACCTATGCTCAGAAAATATTTAACTAGCACAGATCCGTAACTTCTCACAGTTCTTCCTAAAACAAAGCTAACTTTAGTTAGATTTTTTTTTAAAGGTGAGGGAGAGTCAATCTAAAGAAAACATCAAGTGAATAATACACAGGAATGACAAAATCTGTGGAGGTGGGGTGTGGACAACAGGTGGGGGACACACTGGACCGGGCCTCCCCAAAGCTCCCTCCATTTCTGATGTTCTGGGCCTCAGGGACTCCAGAGCCACCAGCCCTGGCGCAGCCCCAAGACAGACCAGAGCCTGTAGTTAAGCAGGGGTGACGATGGCCAAGGCAACACACCCAGTGTGGTGATGGGCTGCAGGCTGGCCCGAGGGAAGTGCATCTTGTCACTTGTGCTGTGGCGTTTGTTGGTGGCTGCGGAGCTGGAGCCCAAGCTGGTCAAGGCCACTTCCTCTTGGATCTCTGCTGAGGGCTGTCCGTTCTGCAGAGGCCCGCCTGGGAAGAAGAGGCAGGGAGGGTGTCAGGATAAAACCTGACACTCTGGCCACCACGGTGGGGACTGCAGTTCTTTTCCACAATCTCCCACTTCCACCAAAGGGGTCCAATCCTGGGGTCCCACACAAAATCCACACACAATCCAACCGATGAACTGATGGGGCTGGGGTGAGGGAGACAGGCATCCCTTAGGGTATGACCACTTATTGACACAGCCGATTACAACTTTTGAAATGGAACAAACTGCACAAGTCTCATCTGAGTCAATGGTCCCTGGACAGCATGGTGACATAAGGGTTTTTGCTTTCATAGGGTCTCCTACGGGCACAAAGGGAAAATCACAACAAGGGAAACCCAGGCCCTGCTCCTGAACTCCTAAACTGAGAGGGAAGACCCAGCAATGTCCCCAGGGGGCTCCCAGTAGGAGGAGAAAATGCAGGAGGAGGGAAACAGGCAGACAGATCGCCCCTGGGGAAACTCAAAGACTAATGGGGGGAGACAAGGTATACAAAGAAACATGAACACATATACTTAAATTATGTCTGTGGTTTCAAACTGCAGGGAGAAGGCAGGGAAACAGGAGGCTGGCCCAAAAGGCTCCAATGAGCAAGATGTAAGCCAGGTTGCGCAGAAGCCAAGCCCAGGGAATCGGCCAACTCCAGGCTTCCAGCTGGGATTGGGGCAGGGGGGGCGGCGGGGGGGGGGTTGAGGGGGAGGGGGGCAGAGCGGCTCTGCTCTGGCTCCAGCTGTTCCCTCCAGCACCACAGCGCTGTCCTCCGTGGCCACGGGAGGGCGCTCAGCACCTGCGCACAGCACCGCCTCCCTCTTCCTGGGCCTCCCTCCTCCAGGGCCCCTCACCGTTGAGGCACTCCATCTCTGGCTCCTCGCCCTCCGGCTGCTTCTGAAGCCGCTTGGCCTTGCAGCGCTTCTTGCAATAGAACATGAGGCCCAGCACGGCAATGATGTAAGCCACGGCAGCGCCCACTGACAGCCCGATAGTCTGGATCATCTTGTAAGGTGGAGGGCTGCCCAGGCCCTCCGACTCCTCCAGCATCGGCTTGTCTGAGAGACATACAGATAGCTGTGAGCAGGGGCCGCTGAAGCAAGCCCAGCCCTACTTCTCTACTGGCCGCTCCCTACTTCACACATAAGACAACCTCCCAGACACCTGGCCTGACCAAGCCAGAGCGACCCAGGGAGGGTCACCACCAGCAATGGCGTCAACAAGGGCCAGGTCCTCAGGGCCCCACCAAGGCCAGAGGGAGCTCTGCAGGAGTTGAGGCCAGTGATTCCCAAGCTGGCTCTGCATCAGGACACAAGGCCAGGGACACACCTAAGAAGCACACCTGTCGGCCCCACCACAAACCCACACTGTTTGTTAACAAGCTTCCTTAGTGACTTGACATCATGAGTCAGGCTCTGAAGAGCCTGCATCTGGGAACTTTTGGTTTAGAATCCCAGCCATCACCCAGCACAGAGTGGTTCTTCAAGAAATGTATTGGTAGGGACTTCCCTGGCGGTCCAGTGGTTAGGGCTCTGCGCTTCCACTGCAGGGGGCATGGGTTCAATCCCTGGTCAGGGAACTAAGATCTTTCATGTGCGGCACGGCCAAAAAATAAAAAATAAAAAAAAAAGAGAAACGTATTTGCAGAAGGGATCTTCTAGTCTAGGGGCTTTCAGTGGCCTCGGGTCCCATTGAGAAAGAGGTGCCAGAAGGGAGAGAGGCCCAAGGGGGAGGCCATGCAGGATCCCCCAACTCTCACACACACCCAGTGGCTTCAACCAAGGAGGCTGTCACTTCACCTTACCCATTTAAAGTTCCACATAAAACTTTGTCTAGAAAACCAATTCTGCTGCTAAACCAAAAAAAGTTTGAAACCTCTCATTTAAACCACTCCCACCTTACAGACAGAGAAAAAAGCCCCTGGGGAGGAAATAACACCTGCAAGGGCACAGAGGTGGTTAGCAAGAGAGGCCATACCCAAACCCCAAGTCCCTGACCCTAGTCAGGGTGTTTCACTTGACACATCATCCTCTCTGGGCCTCCAGGGTAAAGGAAACTTGTGCTGCTGCATCCTGGCCTGATCCCCTGCCCGCCCACCCAGGGACCTGTAGGGAGACCTGGGAGGAAGCATTTTAGGACAAGGGCACCATCCCCCTGACTTCCCCAGAATAGGCACATACCCACCAGCTGTGGAATGTTTAAGGGAGAGCCCAGGTCCAGGAAAGGAGCCTGAGACTGACAGTGAGGTGGCCTGGTGGAGGGGACACAGCTGAATGCCCGCACGCACCGCAAAAATGGTTTCGTGCCTTCTGTGTACAGGGGCCGATGAGTACAAGGATGAGAAAGAAGTGAGGTGCCCCCACTTCCTGTGCAGGACACCCCTCCGGGTCCCATACCCACGACGTAGAGGGGGGCCTCCGTGTGTTTGATGTTGCAGCTGTTGCCCGCAATGCAGGTGTAGCGGCCCGAGTCCTCGGGGGCAACATCGTGGATCACCAGGGAGCCGTTCTGGAAGATGTGCATCCTGCCAGGAGAGAAGTCACAGCGTTGCCCACCAGGCCAGCTCCAGGGAGACTGGGCTGCAGGAGAAGCAAGGTAGGGGTGGAAAGGAGATAGCCTACCTGGGTCCCAGCTTGGTGGGGTCCAGGATACGGTCTTTGCCCTTCCACTGAATGAGTGGCTTGGGGTCCCCCTGGGCCTCGCACCGCAGCAGGGCCGTGTGGCCCTGGTACACGGTCGTGCGCTCCGGCTCCACCTTGAAGGTGATGAACACTGGATGGGAAGAGCCCGGTGAGGGGCAGGGAGCACTGAGCAAAGGGGCTGGCGGGGTGCAGGCAGCTGCCCCACAGGGCCCGCCAGCCCCAGCCCCAGCCCCCTGCACGGCCGCACCTGCCACGGTGAGCTGGACGTGGGCACGGATCTGGCCCTGCAGCCCATTGGAGGCGATGCAAGTGTAGTTGCCAGCGTCATTGCGGGTCACCCTGGAGAAGTGCAAGGTCCCGGCGTTGTCTGTCACCCACTCTGGAAGGCTGCTCCCATCTATAGGGGCAACAGTGGGGAATGATGGGATGGACCAGAGTCCCATGAGTGGCCAGCAATGCCCTCAGTCACTCACCTCTACTGAAAAACACGCCACCGCTCCTGGCTATTCACAGACAAGATCCAAACGCCTGAGCCAGACATTGGGAGTCCCTATTACTTAATCCTTTTCTAATTTTTCAGTCTCACATCCTTCTACTGCCCTGTATAACGTTCCACTTCCACCCAACTGGACTTCTGGTTGGGCTTGGAATCTGCCTTGCTCTCACCCTCACTGCCTGTCACTCTCCACTCCTAGAACCCATTCCTGCTCTTTGCCATCGTCCCACCCATTCTGAGTCCCACCCCCCCACAGAGAGCTCCCCCAGACACCTGAGCAGAGACAGCCCACTTGCTGCTCAGAATCTACAACCCCACTCTCTCTCACTGTTAATGGGAATGTAAAAACCTTTTTAAAAAACAATTTGGGGCTTCCCTGGTGGCGCAGTGGTTGAGAGTCCACCTGCCGATGCAGGGGACACGGGTTCGTGCCCCTGTCCGGGAAGATCCCACATGCCGTGGAGCGGCTGGGCCCGTGAGCCACGGCTGCTGAGCCTGCGCGTCCAGAGCCTGTGCTCCGCAACGGGAGAGGCCACAACAGTGAGAGGCCCGCGTACCGCCAAAAAAAAAAAAAAAAAAAAAAAAAAATATATATATATATATATATATATATATATATATTTGGCCATTCGCATCAAGGGTTGTAAAAATGTGCATACCCTTTTATACATAATTATTCCATTTCTGGGAATCTTTCCCAAAGGAAATAAACCCAAGTCCAGAAAAAACTCTGCCTCAAGATGTTTATTGCAGCAATAAAAAGACAGAGAGAGAGACAGAGAAAGGGAGGGAGGAAGGGAGGGTGGTTAACAACCCAAATGTCCAACATTTAGGGGATATTTAAGTAAATTACAGTGAATCCAATCATTGGAATATTATTGCAATCATCAAAACCAATGTTTATGTACAAAACCACAGGGAAATGCTTGATAATGTTAAGTAAAAAAAGATAAAATTACATACAGTTATCTGCATCTTCCATTTCTATAGTAAGCATGACTTACTCATGGAAGTATAGTAAGTGAAAATTATATGTACAGTAAAACTGCTATGTAAAAACAAAAAGACGTACACAGAAAAAGGTACACACCCAGAGATGACTGATAGTGGGATTATGCATTATTTTCTGCCAAAATTTTCTAAAGGATGACTTTTACATTGGAAAGGATGACTATTTTGAAAAGGGGGAAAGAAGGACTTTACGGCCCTGTCTGGACCAATCCAATCATTTGTTGCCTTGAGTCGTCTTATATGTTGTCTAATGCTGTAACCTGACCTCTTTTGTGTCTGGCTTTTTTTTCTAACTGGACCATAAATCGGCCCCTACATTTCTTGTCTATCCCAAAGTTTCGGGCACTCAGCTGGTCCTCAGACAGGCATACATCTGACCAGTGGACTGCGTGCTGCCCCCCACCCCATGCTCACACAGTACCGACCTGCCCGGACCCACTTAATAGTGGGCTTCTCTCGGCCTGTGGCTGAGCAGGGAACCGTGGCCTCCTTGTCGAACTCCATGCACTGCTGCGGCCGGGGCGGTGGTGTGAACTTGAGCTTTTCTGTTTCAGTAGCAGAAAAGGGGAGGACTTGAGGTGGCAGGCCTGAAGGTTCTGGACCCTGCTGCTCCCTCCCTGGTCCTCTCCTGCCCAGGAGGCCAGGCGCCAGCTCACCCAGCACTTGGACGCGGGCCTGGGCCTCGATGCTGCCAGCGGGCGTGCTGCTCACGCAGCGGTACCACGTCCCGTCGTACACCTCCACGCTGTTGATGCGCAAGGTCCCGTTCTTGAAGACCTCGAACCGCGAGTCCTGCAGCACAGGAGATGTGCCTGAGAGCGAGTCTCGGCCTGCCCCCCACCATCATCTCCCTGGGGGCAGTCTCGGGGTGGGGGGAAGCGGGCCTTGGAGGTGAGCACAGAGGATTCTGTGTCCCCGTCCCCCACCAGCAGTAATCCCCGTTCTCACCTCAGAGATGAGCATCTGGTTTCTGTACCAGGAGACTGTGGGTTTGGGTGTGGCCTGGGTCAGGCAATGCAAATAGCCTGGCTTGCCCTCCTCCAGCTGGCTGTCTTGGGGCTTCTCCAGCCACGTGGGCACAGCTTAGAGGTACAGGGAGGAAACAGAAGGTTGACCAACACATCTGCAAAACCAACAGATCCAATCCCAAGAAATTCTAATACCCTCCCCCGCAACCCCGGCCCTGAGTTTAGAAACCCTTGTCTGCTCCGGTGATAACTGCAGCCATTACCCCTTAGTGCAGGCCCATGTGCCGGCACCTTTTGAATATTATCCTAGTTAATGATCACAATATACCCCCAAGGTATTTATTTTTATACCCATTTTATAGATAAGACAACAGAGGTTCAAAGAAGTAACGGTGATTTATTAATCCATGATAGAGAGAGGATTGAAAACTCTGGTCTGCGTGACTCCAAAATCCTTGCTTTCTTTATTACACCATAACGTTCCAAGGCTCGGTCCCTGAATCTCTGTTCTGTTTTAGCCATGCTCATCCCTTGAATGATCTCATCCAGTCCACGGCCTTCAGTACTATCGAAGTGGATGAGTCCCAAATACACAGCCTGGCTCCTGACCTCCCCCCAGTGAACTTCAGACCTGCAAATCCTACCGGCATTTCCAATTGGATATCTAATAGGCACTTCAGGCTTTATACGTGCAAAAGAGAATGCTCAGTTTCTCCCCAAACCTGCTCATCACAGTTTTCTCTATCTCAGTAAACAGCACCACTATCCAGCCAACTGTATAAGCCAAAAACTTAGTTGACTTCTCTCTCTACAGCCCCCGCCTCCGCCATCACATTCATTCTATACAAACCTCATCTACCTCAGCTCTAAAATGTATCCTAAATTTCACCACCTCCCACCTCCACTGCTACCACCTCTGTTCAAGCCCCTTAAACACCTCCCCTAGATGATTACAGTCATCTATTAACTGGTTTCCTGTTTGGACTCTTGCCCCTAACAGTCTAGTCTTCTCAGAATAGCCAGTCACCTTTTGAAAATGTCACTTTCACATTCAATCCCTGCAAGGACTTTTCATCCTCTGACTTGGTGGGGCAGATTCTGCAAAGATGGCTTTAAACAGTCCTCCCATCTCTTGCTTCCCTTTGTAATGTGGCGTTGCCACTTTTCCATCAAGAGACAGGGTCTATTTCTCTACTGCCTGGAATCTGGGTGGCCTGTGACTTGCCCTGTCCAATAGAATATAGTGGACAATGTCTAAGCTAATGCCTCGAGAAGGCTTGCAGCATCCACTTTTGCACTCTTGGAACCCAGCCTCCACGTGAGAAGCCTGAGCTAGTCTGTTGGAGTGGCTGTGTGGAAGGGAACCAAGGCACCCTGGTCAATATCGTCCCTCAACTGCCAGACTGAGCGAGGCACCTGAGGGAGGACATCAGGGAACAGCCAGCCACCAGCTGACGTATCAGCTGCCGCCAACAGCACATGGGGCTGAACCATACCCACAGAATCAATCATGAGCAAATCAGTGGCTGTTGTTTCAAGTTTTGGACTGGTTTGTTACACAGCAGTAGATAACTGGTACACTTGTATTACAAACCAAAGTCCTTACCATGTTCTTACAAAGCTTCATATGATCTAATCTCTGCCTCTCAGACAACCTCAACCACACTCACCATCACTTATTCAACACAAGCCACACAGGCTACTGCTGTCCCTTCAATTTACAAGCCCATTTCTTGCTCAGGGCCCGTCCACGTGGTTCCCTCTTTAATTTAAGCATCAGCTCAAATACCATCTTCTAAAGAAGTCTTCTCTAAACTCCCCCTGGCCCTCATGCCATCTCTCTGTCACTTACCCTATTTTATTTTTCTTCATGGCTCTGCTGCCACCTAAAATCATATATTTGTTCATTCAATTGTTTTCCTTGCTTGCTTTGTTGCTCCTATTAGACTACAAACTCCACAAGGGGAAGGATTTTTGTCTGCTTTGTTCATTGCTGCATTCCCAGTGCTGGGAGCAGTGCCTAGCACAAAGAAGGCACTCGATAAGTCTGTTGATGGAATGCAGGGATGGAGTCCTCCCTCCTCCGAACTGTACCCACTACCCCTTTGCACCAGTCCAGCCCTGCGCGCATCACGCACTCTTACTCCACAGGTCTCCTTCTCAGGGAGCAGTGCAGGCACAGGGCACTGTTGGTGCCTGTCAGAAGACTGATCAAAGCCAGCACTCCCACCTCCAGCACGCATATGCCTCACTTGGAGCATGTGCTGCACACTCTTTGTCTGGGCCCACCCCCAGAGAGGCTGGGGGCAGGAGATGTGGAGTGTGGTCCCAGATTCTGCATTTTAAAAAGCCTCCCCGGGACTTCCCTGGTGGCTCAGTGGTTAAGAATCCACCTGCCGGGCTTCCCTGGTGGCGCAGTGGTTGAGAGTCCGCCTGCCGATGCAGGGGACACGGGTTCGTGCCCCGATCCCGGAAGATCCCACATGCCGCGGAGCGGCTGGGCCCGCGAGCCATGGCCGCGGAGCCTGTGTGTCCGGAGCCTGTGCTCCGCAATGGGAGAGGCCACAGCAGTGAGAGGCCCGCGTACAGCAAAAAAAAAAAAAAAGAATCCACCTGCCAATGCAGGGGACATGGGTTCGATCCTGGTCCAGGAAGATCCCACATGCTGCGGAACAACTAAGCCCATGAGCCACAACTACTGAGCCCACGTGCCACACTACTGAAGCCCGCATGCCTAGAGACCGTGCTCTGCAACAAGAGAAGTCACCACAATGAGAAGCCTGCGCACTGCAATGAAGAGCAGCCCCTGCTCTCTGCAGCTAGAGAAAGCCCGCAAACGGTAACGAAGTAACAAAGATCCAATGCAGCCAAAAATAAATAAATAAAAATAAATAAATAAATAAATAAAATGCAAAATTACAAAATAAAAGCATCCCCAATGAAACAGATGAACAACGGACCCCGACTGGAGAAAGGCTGATCATGGCTGCTTGCATGTCTGCATGTCGCTGTGGAAGTGTCCTGAGCGCTTGTTACCTGGGTGCTGCAGCTTCCCACCTGAACCAGGTACCTGAGCACGAAAGCGCATGTCTCCTGGGTTTTAGTAACTTAATGGGAATAATACCATCACAACTTACAAGTGTACAAAGCTCTTTTCATGTTTGAAATCTTTTTGAATTTTTGCAATTTACCTACTTGGAAAGATGTAGAGGTAAATGGAAGCAGCAGGTTGCAAAATGGTATGTGTGTGTGTATGAATTTGTCTCGGATATCCTTTTAAATTATCACAAACATTTCACACAGGCATGGTGTAAATAAGTACCATGCCTGTAGCAAGGGTATATATGCCTGTAGCAAGGGTATATAGGTCTTTATCATTTATCTCACAAGTCATATGTTCACTGTAGAAATCTGGAAAGTATAACAATAAATAAAATAATTCCTACCTATAACTCTGACACATCACCTTCCCCAAAAAGAAAAGGAAAAATCTTTTTTATCTACTTCACTGATCTTTCTGGCCATCTAGTAGGGAAGGTAGTGAGTTATTAAGCCCTATTTTATGGATGAGGAAACTGACCCCTGGCAAGGCAGGTGACTTTCTACCCATGGTCATTCCATGCACTGGGGACAGAGTGGGACCTGGGTCTCAAGACTCCCACTCCGTTGCTTTGTCCTCTGCAGCCAGAGGACCACTTTTCTGGCACCGCAACCTCTGTGCCTGGCTTGCCACTGTCCACTCCAATATCACCTCCCAGCGGCTGACTGGTTCCCAAGCCGGCAGGGCTCAGAGCTGAGGTGGGGCCTCAGGTGAGCACCAGGGAAGCCTCTATCCATCACACCCAGAGCCCAAGACCTCCTGGGACCTGGGCTCCCCTCCTCGCCTCGCCCTTCAGGGTAAAGGTGCTCACTGGCCACGGTGATGTTGACATCCTGTCTCCGCCAACCAGCCAGGTTGGCCGCATGGCAGGTATAGACACCAGCATCGCTCTCGGCAGTGCTGGCAAACACCAGCTCATGGCCCTGCTGGTAGACTCTGCCATGGGCAGGCAGACGGGCTCCCGCGTGCTCCCACCACACACTGGGCTCCGGCAGACCCTGGGGGGGCGGGCAGGCCACACGCTCCTCGCTGCCAGCTGTGAACACCCGTGGCTCAAATGGTGGCATATCTTCAATCTCTGCAGGGATGGGAGCAGACAGCCTGGTTACTATGGGGCCCAGGGTACCTGATGTTCTCCCGCAGCAAGCCTTGCCCTGTCCAGCACGAGCCCTCCCCATGACCTTCAGCATTTCCTCTTCCAACCCCAGCATCCTCTTCCTCCCTCTGCCCTCCAAGCTGCTCTGAGTGGAAACAGGAGCTTAAATCTCTACAAGCCCACAACATTGAAGGCGGCTCCCACCTCGGCACCCCAGACCCAGGGACCCACCTGCCAGGTGGAGAGTGGCCTCCAGGATGACAGGAGGGCCCCTCTGGCCCTGGCCTACGCAGCGGTAGACCCCTGCATTGCGCGGCCGGACCTGGGTCAGCAGCAGGGACCCGTTGGCAAACACTGTGGCTCTGCGGACGTGCGGGGGGCTGTGGAGGGGAGAGATTGCTCTTTGAAAGGAGTGGCCCACAGGCCTCCTTCTGGAGGGCAGCCAGTGGAAGCCCATCCTGCACAGGTCAGATATGCAGGAAGGAATCAACCAGGAACAGGGCAGAGAGAAGGAAGCCAACACGCCACTCTGGTGTGTGCGTGCGCTTGTTCGTGTGTATGTGGAGGTGTGTGTTCTAATTACAAGAGATGCAGCTTTGGGGCAGCCAGGCGAGCAGCAGTGCAAGTGGGAGGCAGCAAGCCATCAATGTGGAGACAGAGGGGCCACCTTCCCACTGAGTCAAGATACGCCTGCTGGTAAAGCACCAGATCCAGCACCAGAAGTCCCTCAGATGCACCAGATGGACTGCTGATGATGTCCTCAGGGCTGCAGGCAGGCGGGATCCCAGCCCACAGCCTAGGGAGCCACACCTCCAAAGGCCCATGGCCACACCTGGCACCACACAGGTGGTGTGGTCTCTGCTCTCACAGGGCCTGGATGAGGACAGAAGTCCCTATAGAGGGCCTGACACCTCCCAGCACCTTCTGGTAATGTTGGCTTCTTCCAAAAAACGTGCGTGTGCGTGCATGTGTCTAAGTAACGTACCCTTGCCCTCCGGGACCTTCCTGTGCAGACTGTGATCCCCCAGGTCCCGTGTCCCTCCATCCTTGGGTCTCTACGCCCCCATCCCAGAAGACCCATGTGGGCAGAAGCGGAGGGGAGAAAGTAGCAGAGCCACCGCTGGCTCACACAGTGTGTCTGTGGGAACTGGAAAAAGATGCCCTTCCTGGAGACCCTTCCCTTTGTTGGACTCATTTTGTAACAGGAAGACATTCTACTGCCATCTGCTGGAAAGTCGAAGTAATACATGTATAGATCTATGATATCTGTGATAAGAACTTCATTCCCTTTTAGAGAACCATACACAACTTTTAGCACCATACTGGAAAGCTGCTGCCAGATGCCTTACCGGCTTCGGTTAGTGATGGGAGTCTCATCCTCAAAGACCCACTGCAGGCTTGGGGGTGGGTGGGCTGAGAACTGACAGTGGAACATGGCCTCCTCATTCCTCGCCACTACCACGTCCTGGGGAGCCAGTACCACCCTGGCAAAGCTCTCATCTGGGGTGAGGGAGGCACAGACACATGAGCAGGCAAGGTGGGGAGGCCCCTCCCCCATCCCCAACTCACCTTCTCCATCCCCGCCCCAGGCTCACCAGCAATGCTCAAGGTGAAGTTCTGGCTGCTGCAGGCCTGGCCAAAGGCATTGTGGGCACAGCAGGAGTAGATGCCACTGTGCTCAGGGCCGGCTGGCCGGAGGGTCAGGTTCTTCTCCTTACTGCTGACCGTGTGGTTGCTCTGACCATCAGACAGGGCACTCCCATCTTGGAACCACTGGTAGGTGGGCCTGAGGGGCCGAGGGGGTCAGCAGCAGGGGGGCAGGGGGTTCTCAGGTGGCCGGTAGGGAGGGCCAGAATCAGAGGGTCAAGGCTAGACCCCTCAGTTTACAAATGGGGAAACTGAGGCCTGGAGAGGGACCTTGACTTGCACAAAGGCACACAATTCAGGGGCAGAATCTGGCTGAGATTCTAGATTTCCCAGCTCCCAGAATCCAGGATCGCTCCACAGCACAATGCTGCCCCTTCTCTGGTGACCAGGGCCCAGTGTGGAGCAGCATGGGGCAGGGGCAGTGGCAGAGTCCACAGTTTGGGGAGACAGCTCTGCCAGTCCAGAATAACCCTTTCCCTCCCCACCCTCAACGTCTCCTTACCGAGGGTGCCCATCAATGTGACAACGCAACATGACCTGGGTCTGTGGCTGGATCTCGGCTTCCGAGGCTGGATGCTTCAGGACCACGGGACCGGACTCAATCCCTGGAGCAGAGTGAGGGGTGGGGCAGAGCAAGGGTGAGGAAGCAGAGGAGGAGGACAAGCAGGAAACGATGGAACCTGGAGGCTCTGGAGCCAAGAGACACCGGGGCACACTGCCTCACTGCTCCTGCCATTTGCAAAAGTATCTGGCAGATCAATGGGTTCAAGACTTGAAGGGGAGAAAAAATAAATTCTGAAAAAATTAAAACTTTTTAACTTCCTCTTATCCACACAAGCAGAGAGCTGACCCCAACTGCATTCTCCCTGCCCCACTCAACCGGAAATGGGAGAAGCTGAGGCAAAGGAGGAGTCCCGCAGGGCTCAGGAGTTGAGGGTCTAGAGGGAGGGGGTGGGCACAGCCCCCGGCTCTCACATTTGATGTTGAAGGAGGCATTGGCACTGCGGGCCTCCTCTCCGGTGGCATCATCCCGAGCCACGCACTGAAAGGCTCCCGAGTCCTGCAGCCGGTCCACAGCTGCGAAGCTCAGGCTGCTGCCCTGGGCGAAGCGCCGCTCGGTGTCCTGGACAGGGGCCCCATCCAGCAGCCAGTACACGTGCACTGGGCCTGAGGCCTCGACCTCACAGCGGAGCAGCGCCCGGCGCCCCTGCAGTGCATCCTGGGAGGATGGCTCCTTGATGAAGACAATGGTTGCCTGGGCACCTGCAGATGGGGAACACGGGAGAGGCAGGGTCAGGGGGAGCCGCAGCCACTGTTCTAACACAGGTCACCCACTGTCCTGTGCACAGGAGACGTCCAATAAGTGCAAGTGAGAAGGATCATGAGACCACAGTTGCCAAGTGTCCATTGAGGAACGTTTACACTATGCTGGGCGCTCCGCAGGATTCAAAGATGCAGTACCCTCCAGGACGCTAATCTGGAGGCGGACACAGGATAAGGCAAAGCTCGTGCCAAATGAATGATGTGGGCAGTCGGTGCCTCTAGAACACCGAAGAGGGAGGGAGCCCCAAGGGCTAGGGAAAGGAGGGGATTAATGCCACATGGGACACTCCCTAGAGGAAGAGGGCCTTGGAGCTGTGGAACCAGATCATAGGAAATGCCAGACCAAGGAGTGGGGAACATTAGCAAGCAACGCTCCCACCATCTTCAGAATGCAGGACACTGAGCAAAGTTAAATCATGATCCAAAGAGCTTCTTGGAAGGATTACTGGCACTCACGTACCCGCTGAGGGTCCAGCATCAGAGATGGCCACAGGTCAGGGAGGCGGCTTTGAATCCCATCCACAGACCGCTCTGCAGCCCACCATTCCCCAGGGGCGTCTTTGGGAGAACCCATCCCATCACAGGAGAAGCCAATATTCTCTTGAACTGGCATTATTCCCAAAGACATGCCAGGGCCACCCCCACGTTCTTCTCTCCATCCTTAAGGATCCGTCTGTGGCCAAGGCTGGCTCTTCTGTGCTAGGTGAGAGGTGAGCTAAGTGGTCCCAGGTTTTCACCTGAATCCACTCCCCCTCTTGCATGGCTACAGTTCAGCTCTGGCAGGAGTCAGGGGGGCACCCTCGGAGGAAGGGGCCCTGCAATCAAAGGTGGAACTGTAGCCAAACAAAGGGGAGAGTGAAGAGCCTGTGCAGAGTGGCAGATGAGCTGGGGAGGCGGAGGGCAGGGCCAGGCAGGTGGCATATTCCAAGCAGGAATAATACACTGGGCTTTGTTCCTGGTCCGTGTGGGCGCCCTGCAGAGGCCTGGAGCTGCAGAGCCCGGGACACCAGCCGCCTGGGGAGTTTGGGAGCTGGGGGGGCGGTGATGGCACAGAGGAGGATGTGCTGCCCCTCCAGGAAGAAGGAACAGGCCACCTGGGGCTGCTACGTGAAGAAGCAGGCTCTGCCTCTGGCCAAACTGGGCCCAGCAAGGGCAGGAAGGAAGAGGCTAATGGGGTCCTGCCCATCCCATTCCAAACCACTGGAGACTGATCTTGGCCCAAAGAGCACCCTTCCAAGTCCCTGGGCGGAGCGGGGGGAGGGGGATTTGGTTCTTTAGGGCACAAGAACCTGTCTCCTCATAAAGTCGGTTTCAAGACAAGTTCAGGATCCCCCAGGGCTGGGTCCAGAGGAGGGGCTGACCCGATGTTGGTCCACTTCCCAGCATTCCAGAGGGGCCGACCCACAAGACACACAGAGCTGAAAGGGGCTGGGAGCTCCCGCATTACTTCTCATTGGGTTCCTGCTGGCTCTCTGGATGGGACAATTCTCCACCACGCTGGGCTACCCTATCCACTGTGCAAGTTAGCAAATCTGCACCCAGTCACCCTAACAACCCAAACATCCCCGCTCACTTCCAATCTCTGAACAGGAGTGCGGTCCTGCCCCCGCTGAGCAACGTGGTACAACCCCTGTGTAGTACAGATGGGTGGGTCAACTGAGGTCCAGAGAGATGAAGGGATTTGCCCGAGATCAAACAGCTAATTTGTGGCAGAGCCAGGACCATGACCCAAGGAGGCCAACTCCATACCCCATGCTCTTCCCAGCCCCGCTCGGGAACTCAAAACCAATCCTGGAAGTATCTGATCTCAGAATGGGTCTCACTCCCCGCAGCCAGGTAGAGAGATAGACACACCTTCAGACAACGCCAGGCTCACAAAGGCACTCAGCGAACACTAGCTGAACTGAGGTGACCTCAGAGGAAGTGTGGGGTGAGAGCTGGTGGACACAGAGGCGTCCGGAACACTTCCTGACCCCCACTCCTGACACAGATGGGCAACCTCGCACTGAGACCTCAGCAGGCCTCTGCAAACGTGACTCACCCAAATCTTGGGACCCTCGACCCAGAACTAAAGATGCTCATCAAAGACCAGAGAGAGATCATCCGCCTCAAAGTGTAGATGACTCCCCACTTCCCAACTCAGCTTCTCCAGACACAGTGGGGGCCAGGAGTCTCGTCCACACACAGGAGCATTAGTTAAGCGTTTGCAGTCAGGTCCGCCTCGATCCTGACCATCACACTCGGTGTGCCTGACCTTGGGTAAGGAACACAGACCGTGCCCCAGCTTCCTCTGCCTCTCCCGTGAGGCTGTCGTGACTCAAAAACGCAGTAACACGTGTGAAGTGCCTTGGATGAGCTCGCTCGGCAGGCGGCTACCGTGATCCTTACCTCTATCACCCGTCCTGCCCAAGGACTCGAGTTTTAGGGATATTAGAAAGCTCCCCCCATGCAAGGCCCAGCACCATCTCAGACCCCAGATGGGAAAGGGATAATCAGGTGGGGGGTAGGATGGAGGGAAAGGGGCTGTGGGGTAGCAGGAACCACAGACCACTTGCCACAGAAACCCGAGCTGGCAGAAGAGATGGCATGACTCAGAGGGACCCCAGCTCAGCCTCCAGCATCCCGTCCTGTCCCGGGGCTGGAGCTGCAGGAGCTGTGGTGAGACGCTGCATTCCCAGACTGCCACTCAGAGCCCCCTCCGCACCCCCAAGACAGGGCCTGGGAAACATCAAAGCCGGCCCCGCGGGGCCCTCTGTCCTGACGTCAGCTCACAGCAGGTCCTGGTTAGTGCTTGGCTGGGGCAGACTTTAGATGTTACAAAAGGCAGGGAGGGCAGCCACCAGGCCTCCTCTAAGACCCCGGCCCCTGCTCTGAGCCCACACCCCTGGCCACCAGGCTTCTCATGCAGGAGCCTGGCCCAGTGCTGTGGCACCCACGTTTACTGTGCCCAGTCTGGCTGTCTGCATGGTCTGCAGGAGAGGCTGGTCTGTTGTTTTGTTTGAGGGGAAACGGGCAGACGGAGGAGCCCCTGACAGATATGCCAGACTCCAGACAGGGAGGGGCTGGGAAGTGAGGGACTCTTCAGAAGCTTCGGCTGAATGACAGAGAAGGAGGAAGGCTCTGGGGATCGAGGTGGTACCTGCCTCGAGGTGGCACAGTCCCCAGCACATCCCTGTCCCTGCACCACCTGACTTGAGGATGCCCCCAGGGCTGTGGTCCGGGGAAGGCCCACTCTGGAAGCACACCAGTCCTGGGCTTCCCAAAGCCTCCCCGCTTTCAGAGTCCAGTCCTCCGTGCATGACATCTTCTACACCCAGGCCCTCACAGAACACCTGGCCCACGTGCCCCTCAAGGAAGCCGCTGAGCATAGCAGCAGCCAATGGCCCTGCTGCTCCCTAGCAATGCCACCTCCGCTGGCCTCTCCCTTGATGTAAAGTGAGGACCCCAAGCCTACCACTCGGGGACTGTGTGAGGCTAAGTGGGTTCATAAACGCAAAGCCCATAGCACAGCCCGGAGCACAGAGAGGGCATGGTGGGCCCAGGAAGCACCGGCACCATGACCGGCAGGCAGAGTCATCTGCCCACATCAGGCACGACCCCAACAGAGCTGGCGCTGCAAATACCCAGTAAAGACGTTTTCCAAGCCATTTCCTTGGCTCCTCAACAGCCATCTACATGCAGACACTCACTCTGCCTGCGCCCTGGCCCCAGCCCCCTGAGAAAGGGCTGTGTGGGCAGCAGCCCAACTCCTGCTCCCCACCCACCAGCAAGCAGCTGGTCTGGTGCCCGCCTTCCTTGATGTTCTCTGGGCTCCAGGCCCAGTCGACCCACATGTATATACGTGTGCATCTGCGCACACACATGTGTAAACATGATTTTGTGGAGAGCAGAGAGCAGCAGGAAGTTTTTCTGCTCTGATAATTTCAGCTACTTCGGTCCAAGTAACCATCTGGGCCACTCAACTACCTGTCTCCCAGAGACCAGTCCTCTTAGTCTTGGAAAGACAACCCCTGAATCTGTACAGGTCCCAGAACCTGCCAAACCCGACCAGTTGATTCCACCTACCTTCTCTCCCTCTTACTAAAGAAACTCTATCCTTCGGACAGCTGCTTTGGGACCAGGCAGAGGTACCAAGATGACCCTGGGTGGCCCTGGCATGGGCATTCTGCACGGATGTGTGTAATCACGAGTGACTGTGACCTTTCTCACGCACGAGGCCAACCAGCCACAGGCAGGAAGCTGACTCCTCCATACCCAAGACTCAGTCCCTGGTTCCAGGGCCCACGTCCCTGTGGGGACATCCTGCCTCCCGGATGACCTCGAGAGCACAGGCCAAGACAGCTCCTATTGGGCATATGGTCCCCTGAGGGAGAGGTTTGCCAACTTCCTGTGTCCCATCTGGGGCAACAGCATCAGGACACAGGCCAGGAGAGACAGCCCTCAACCCGAGAGGCACAAATGCTCTGTTCCAGGAAAGAGAGCAGCCCCAGGCCTCCTCACCACACGAGGATGGCCCTGCTCACAGGTCCCCTCCATGTGGAAACTCTAAGGACACCAAATGAGAGGCCCCAGGGGTACCAGGGTCCCTGCCCCACTTCTCCTCCCCAAGGGGCCAATGCACCACAGGACTTCGGCCTTCAGGGTCTAACTGGTGCACTTTCAGCTGCTCTGGGACACTCCAAGGGTCCACGGCTCATAGGCATGTGTCAGTTTTTTGAGGAACAA
Source organism: Mesoplodon mirus (assembly GCF_964341445.2). Classification (NCBI taxonomy): domain Eukaryota; kingdom Metazoa; phylum Chordata; class Mammalia; order Artiodactyla; family Ziphiidae; genus Mesoplodon; species Mesoplodon mirus. The sequence goes on along the minus strand of NC_138988.1, from coordinate 75,053,129 downwards.
ATCTCAGTCTCTGTAAGAACAAGTCGTTTGCATGAACAGCAAGCCCAGTCATCTCCCCAGTTCACCTGGGCCGGCAGGAACACAAAATGCTGCAGTGGGGTTTGTGAATCTGGGGATCTCGAATGTCCCCCTCCACCACCACCAGTCCACCACCAATATACCCCATGTGGTTTTAGCACCAACAACCCTGTATGGTGATAAGCCCCAGAAAACCAGGGTTCAGAGGGTTGCTGAAAATCCACCACAGCTGACTCAGAGACCCAGAGGCAGGGCACAAAGTTCTAGCTGCCCCCCACCTCGGCCCCGTCTCCCGAGTGTCTACAGAAGGCCCCAGGTTCGCTGACAGCAGCCCCGCAGCCCTCCACAGGCCATCACAGCCCTCGCTTGGAGCCATGCGGGCGGGAGCAGAGTCAGGGACGCAGCTGAGTTTTCCTGTCCTGGGATTTAACTGTAAATATCTGGAGAGGCTCCCACATCCGGATGAGAGTAACAGAACAAAATCACCAGGGATTAGCACAGAAACAATGTAGCGGGCCAGCTCTTCTACCTTAGATGAAAACCACAACTCAGCCTTGCCCTGCCCGCTCCTGGGAGGCCCTGGAGGCGGAAGATCAACCTCTGACGGCACAAGCGGATCCTCGTGTCCAGTACCATGCGGCATCCGAGCCCAGAGGGGCAGAGACACCGGTTGGGAGATGTGCTTTAAGAAGCTCCTCAGCCAGCAGCCACACCACCTGATCCTCGCACCAGCCTATCTTCTGCTGGGGCTCAGAGGGCCATACCTAGGACACACCTCTCGCCCTTAGTAACCCTCAGATGGCTGCGATGTCTCCAAGGAAGCGGCAATAAATTAAAAGCTCAGCCAGAGTGAGGTGGTGTGATCAGGCAGAAGCAACATGGGGTAAAGAGACCTGGGTTCTAGTCTCGATACAATCCCTCACAAGTAGGGTGACCCTGACCAACCACCACCCGCCACCAGGGAGTTTTATGATACGTAAAATTAGAGAACTGAAAGGATGTGACTGGACAGTCACCAAGACCTAGTCCTGGATTCGCTGGCACTGAGCCTGAGAGGCAGTTACAGAAACAAAGCGCTCACTCCCCAGAGTCCCCTTCCTGCCCCCCAGCCTCCAGCTGCACAGCCGGCCCCTAAAGCCCACGCACCACATGTAGGGCCAGCCCCGGGAGGGATTAAAAGTGATGCTATAGGGCTTCCCTGGTGGCGCAGTGGTTGAGAGTCTGCCTGCTAATGCAGGGGACACGGGTTCGAGCCCTGGTCTGGGAGGATCCCACATGCCACGGAGCAACTAGGCCCGTGAGCCACAACTACTGAGCCTGCGCGTCTGGAGCCTGTGCTCCGCAACAAGAGAGGCCACGATGGTGAGAGGCCCGCGCACCGCGATGAAGAGTGGCCCCCGCTTGCCACAACTAGAGAAAGCCCTCGCACAGAAACGAAGACCCAACACAGCAAAAATAAATAAATGAAAGTTAATAAATAAATAAATAAATAAAATTTAAAAAAAAAAAAAAGTGATGCTATAAATGGCAGGTGTGCAGTTAGAGGCAGCTGGGAGTTGCAAACTGGGACCCAGCATCACTGCTCATGAGCTACTCCCGTTCCCGCGGCTCAGCTTGCATCCTGCCTCCCCAGGAGATCCCGCCTCTGCCTGCCTCGGCCACACACTTGCACTGACAGCTCACTGCCCGTGACCCCCCTGATATGCCCGCCTGTGCTGTGACCGAGAGCCATATCTTCCAAGCCAGACTGCAAGCTCAAGGTGAGCTTGAATGGGCACCTCGTATGCCCATTCTCAGCTCGAAGGAGAGACAGAGACAGCAGCCACTGTCTCCTGAAGACACCAGTGCGCGGCCTGCGGAAATAATCTACATTGCGGGAAGGCAATGGGGCTGCTGGACCACGAGACGCGGAAATGAGCCAGGAGCTCAGGCCCAGGAAGACTTTTGGGATGCTCAGATGGCGTGCTCAGGGACCCCAGAGGGGTCAGAGTCTGCCCCTCATCATCCAGAGAAGATGGAAAGGGACTCGCTGCAGGTTCCACAGCCATTCATTAGGCAGGCCCAGACCCAGGCCCCAACCAGGTCTTCCTCCCGGTGCAGTGGGGAGGGGCCCAGGGACACCACAGCAAGAACAGTGCCAGGGCGAGCCTGGGGGTGAGCTTCCCACGGTCTTTCTTGTGCAAGCTGAGGGCAAACTAAATGACAGTCTGGGGACTGGTTGGACCTGACTTCATCTATTAATTTTCAAGACAGGCTCAGAAAACTCTGGGAGACTCTGTTTTCTGAGCTCTTTTTACTCATCTCTGAGGCACACACCCTAAACTCCCTATGCAGGGAGAACATGATTCCCTGCCCTTTAGGTGGAGTGGCCTCAACCGCACTCAATGAGGGAAAATCCTCCCTGGCTCCTAAAGACAGTAAAATATCCCTTCGGCCTGTTCTGTCCAATATGGCAGCCACTAGCCACATGGAGCTATTCAAATGTAACTTAATTAAAATGAAACAAAACTGAAAACTCATTGCCTCTGTTCCACTAGCCGTATTTTTTTTTTCCTTGCGGTACGCGGGCCTCTCACTGCTGTGGCCTCTCCCGTTGCGGAGCACAGGCTCCGGACGCGCAGGCTCAGCGGCCATGGCTCACGGGCCCAGCCGCTCCGCGGCACGTGGGATCTTCCCGGACCGGAGCACGAACCCGCGTCCCCTGCATCGGCAGGCGGACTCTCAACCACTGCGCCACCAGGGAAGCCCCACTAGCCATATTTTTAGTGCTCGGGAGCCGCATGTGGCTAGCGGCCACCGTACTGAACAGCGCCGATGTAGAACAGTTCTGTCCCCACAGAAAGTTCCATCAGTCAGCACTGCCTTAGCTACTCTGACCGTCTGCTTCTTGCTGGCCCTCATTACATGGACGCATTATTTCTCATCCAAAGAACCCTCCACACGGACCAGCCTCATTTCACAGAGGAGGAAACTGGGGTCAAGGCTATCCCAGGAATGGCAGGGTCGGGAACTGCCCCTGGATCTGTCTGGCTCCCACATCTGTGTTCTTTCCACGCTGCCATGCTGGCTGCTCTTCATTTCTTTCACTTTATCCCCTTTTATCCAAGTCCCACCAACAACCATTCTGTCCTGTTTAAGGTAGATCCTCTCTTTGTATGTGCTCTGGTCAAATGTGATTGTTGTTTCGTGTGCGGCTATTTTTAACCCATATAAATGGTCTTGCATTATCTCTCATTCTGCCTCTCACTTTATTCCATGTAGCACTATGTTTCAAAGTGCCTTCCCTGTGGCCATCACCTACATCCTGCTGTTTTTCCCAGTAGAAGAACACACTGTTGGGTCTGGGGAAGCAAGAAGAAAATGAAATTTTTGAAAACAAGTTAAGTGGCTGAACATAGCTGCCCACAGTTTGAAAATCAGTCTTTGAGCCTACACCCTCCTCTCTGTCTGCCCCGGCACCCTGCCCAGGCCTTCAGCACTGCACCTAGCCTCACGCTGTGCCCCCGCACGCATATGGGTATCAGCAGAGCCTGGGGAAACACGCATGCAGGCGCACCCCCCAGCTTCTCCCGTGCCCCTTCCTCCTCCCATCAAACCCCAAAAGTGACTAAAGAGGTTGGTCCTCAGCTGGTTCCAAAGGGATAAGAGGAAGAGGCAGGCTCATACTTTTATATTTAGAAGCGCTCTGCAAACCACTTCCTGGAGCAGACAAGAGTGGGGAATGTGAGGACATCGCTTTGCTATGTGTGATGTGGAAAGCACGAGCCACCCAGGGCCTGCAGCAATGGGCTGCGTGTACCACACACCCGATGACACGCGGCGATGCCGAACACATGTGCAGGAGATGAACCCGGCCCTCGGCAGCCTGGCCATCCCCTCGGGGCCAGGGCACAAGGCAGGGCCCAGGAGTCGGAGCCGGACACCGTCCTCCAAGTGCCCCTCTCCCAGCCTTCCTTTCTTTCCTTCTCCACCTGTCTGACCAACAGCTGCTTCTGGAAACCAACCCTTCTCTCCAGGGAAAGGGTTGCTCCAGGCTTTAAGCCTCAATCTGAAACACAAAGAGAAGAATCCCGACTGAAGGAGGCGGTTTGGAAGAGCCAGTGTCTTCAAGAGGCAAGGGTGCCCTCCTCGCCTCTAGGCTGCTGGAGAGGGGTGTGGGGGGCAGGATTTTGCAGTGCCCACTGCCTTCTGCTCAAGGTAGACCTGCTGCTGCCATCAGAGGCCCTCCCCTCAGCCACCTCTGCTACCACGCGTGGCTGGAAAAATGTCGGAGGGGGAAGCTATCTGGAGGTGGGGATCGACTACTGTGGCCATGGTCACTGCTCCAACATCACTCAGATGTAACTGATGCTTGCCCAGTTGGGGGAGGGCATGGTCAGGGGACAGAGGGGGGAGGGGAAGGCAGGCCAGCTGCTTAATTAGAATCAAAGCATCAGACATTTCCTAGACTCCTTATAAACTTCACTTTACAGCTTAAAATATAAACTCTCTAGTAAGACAAAACCAATTTTATTCCTTTATTTCTTAACTGCATCACTGATGATTTGCTCCTTTATTTTTTAAAAGAAAATAACCAAAAAATCGTCGTTTTTGAAAAATCAGCTGTTCTGAAAAAGCATTCTGGCTAAAGATGGCAAAATATGTATTTCAATCTCCAAATCAGTAACAACAGATGAAAAAAATACAATCTGATGAATAACAGACAGAAACAATTCCTTGTAAGTTATTTTTAAAAGCACCAAAAACTTGCAACACATTACCAGATGCTTAAAGCCTAGGGATAACTGACTTTTGGGGGCCGGGGGGGCGGGGTGGTGTTATAAAACATAAAGCACACCCAAATAGCTAAAGAAAAAAAAAGCCCCTAAGAGTGGCTGATGCAATAACTGAATAGCCAAAAAAATGACAAAGACCTAAAGTTTATTTTATGCCTACTCTGTCGATCTTGAAGTCAGGGTCTGGAAGGTACCAAGATCTGGCTTCACTTAAGTCTGGAACTGGCTGCCCCTCCATCCCAGGAGGTGCCTCTTACAGGCCTCTAAAGTCACGCAGAGAGAGAGAGAGAGGGAGAGAGAGAGAAGCAGACACTGATGGAGAAAGACAGAGGGAGACAGGAAGATGAGAAAAAGGGGGCTGGAGGGAGATTGATGGTGTGGATGGGGGAAGGGAGGGAGGAGCAGAGGGAGGGAGTGGGGGGAGGGACGGGGACAGAGAGACACAGAGAGACCCAGGTCAACAGACAGAGAGACACGGACAGAGACAAACTGAGAGACAGAGAGTAACATACAGTCCTAGAGAGACCCAGAGAAAGGGACAAGAAAAACAAAGACCCAGAGCACACATATGTGCACACACACACGTAAGCACACAAAAGGCTCCCCATGCCTGTAGAGCAGCCCCCAGCCCCACATTGACCCCAGCTTCCCCCCCAACCCCCGGCCAAGTAAACCCCCCACAGGGCTTTCCCTGCATCTCTAGTAGGGAGGGTCCTCCTCACTCCCTCCTGCCACCCAACCCAGTGGCCACAGGGACTCCAAACTCAGAGAGTCCCTGGCTACAGGCCACCGTGTAACACTAGACACGGAAGGTTACAGCGAACCTGTAGCTGGGAGACCCAGGGAGTGAGAGGAGTCGGGAGGGACTCTAGATACACCCAATTCAGACCACTCATAGTGGAGAGCCTCAAATTAGACGCTCCTGGTAAATAATTCACCAGGAAAAATACAGTACCTTCCCTGGGCTCATCCATTATTCACCAAGATAAATGTACCATATTGTTACACTTCCTGACATCTAAAAATGGTCTGAGCCATTAGGCCAGGAGCAAGAAGACAGCAGGGCATTTTCTACCCAACCTTTCCAGAACCGCTGATCCAGCAGTCCTGGTGCTCTTGGAACACACTCTGTTGCTCCTCACACAAGGGCAAAGAAGTCAGCTTCCAGATACGGCCAGCCTGGGCTCAGACCATGAGATCCCGAGAGCAGGCCCGCCTCCACAGCCCTCAGGAGCCCAGGAAAGTCCTAAGTAAGACCCCCCCCGCCCCGTTCACCAGACCCCGGAGGGGTCAGCCCTCTCAAAGGGAAAAGGCAACCACTGTCTGTACCTGTCTAAGAGCAATTCTGTTCCTAGGAGGTTCAAAGAGTTTGACTTTGATGCCAAATGAGTGTCACCTACAGAAAGACCTGCATCTGGGGCTTCCCTGGTGGCGCAGTGGTAGAGAGTCCGCCTGCCGATGCAGGGGACACAGGTTCGTGCCCCGGTCTGGGAAGATCCCACATGCCACGAAGCGGCTAGGCCCGTGAGCCATGGCCGCTGAGCCTGCGCGTCCGGAGCCTGTGCTCCGCAACGGGAGAGGCCACAACAGTGAGAGGCCCGTGTACCGCAAAAAAAAAAGAAAGAAAGAAAGAAAGACCTGCATCTGACTTGCACAGACAGCTCTGAGCAAATCACTCTGTCCTTCAGGCCTCAGTTTCCCCATCTGTAAAGCCAGCTGCTCCTTACCCTGCAGGGACAAAATGCCCCCTGGGAAGTCTGAAGAGCTGCACCACTTTAAGGCCCTGGCTCACAGTGCACAGGCAGGACGGAGATGTGACAAGAGCTCAGAGTCTGGAGTCAGACTGTCTGCACTTCAATTCTCCTCTCCCACTTACCGAGCATATGACCTTGGGCAAGCTGTTTATCCTCTCGGTGTCTCCGTTTCTGTAGCTATAAAATGGTGCTAATAACAGTATCTACCTCCTAGGCTTGCGAAAAGTAAATTCACATGTTAACCAATGTAGCATGTTTGGAACAGTGCCTGGCACGTATTAAGTATCATATGAGTTTGGGCTCTTAGCCATTCTTGCTCGTCATTATTATGTTCGAGATTTTTTTTTTTTAATCTTTTAAGGGCCTCTGTCCCATGACAACCACCTCTTACCCAGTGTAGGCCTTGGTCGGCATCCCTCTCACGCAGACCGTTTGCAGCTGCCGACTGCCCTGTTTGACTCGCCACCCACTCAATCTCTGCCATGTGGGTGTATAGGTTCTGAACAGACCCTGGGGTCCAAAACTTTGTCCCACAGTTGCTCCATGGAGCCTTGGAGCTGGCGGGTCACTTAAGTGGGTCTCCACAGGGAAGCAGCTGACTGCTGGGACCTCTGCGCTCTCTGGCCCACTGCCCCGGGAACCTCCAGGCAGTGCCCAGATTAGCAGTTGCTCATTGTTTCAGTCACTCTCCCACCTTCAATATGAAGAAGAGTCAGAGCGAGTCTGTCTGGGTGAAAATGGATCCAGACCATGTTGGAATGAGGCAGGCCTCTGGCCTCAAGGGACCCAACGGTAGTTAGGTGAGGACAGCACAGTGAATGTTTGGGTGCCAACTAATGCCTGGAGATAACTCTTAGGGTTCAGCTTTCTGATCCCGTAAGTCCCCAATGAGAGAGGACTGGAAAATGCTTTATAAAGGAAAATATCTGACTACATAAAATAGAAGTTGTAAACAACTCCCAATGGCAAACGACCAATTAGGAAAATGGTTTCTAGCAATTGACAGAAAAGGGGCTGCTGGCCTTGATACACAGTTACAAATCGATCATAAGAACTACTAAAATTCTAATAGTAACATGGTCAAAACAGCATGTCTTCTCAAAACAAATATAAATGATTAATAAATATAAGAAAACATTCCAATGCACCAGTAACCTAATGAATGCAAATTGGAACATAAATGCAAATAAGAAATGCAAATCATTCTGCCCTATCAAATGAATGCCAAGTTTTTAAAATAACACTCAACACTGGTTGAGTATATGGAGAAAATGGTCCTCATGCCTTGCAGATGGGAGTGTAAATGATAATAATGTCCCTCTGGAAAGTGGTTTGGTAATATTGTACCAATATCCTAAAAAATTCATGCCCTTCTTCCTTGGAGAAGTACCTGATTCCAGGTCTGGGCAGGAAATGTGCCGGATGAACCTGGAACATCTTATCATACGAGGAAATGAGCAAAAACAAGCAGGGCCGCATCAAAAGGTTCAGGGCCAGCTTGAAGAGGCTCCCACGAGGCCATGAAGGGACCTTTTTTTTTTTTTTTTTTTGCGATACATGGGCCTCTCACTGTTGTGGCCTCTCCTGTTGAGGAGCACAGGCTCCGGACGCGCAGGCTCAGAGGCCATGGCTCACGGGCCCAGCTGCTCCGTGGCATGTGGGATCTTCCCGGACCAGGGCACGAACCCGTGTCCCCTGCATCGGCAGGCGGACTCTCAACCACTGCGCCACCAGGGACGCCCAAGAAGGGACCTTTTAAGCTTCATAATGGTAAGAACCACATGGCCTTAACACACTGGTAAGTTTAAAATCTGTGAGTTCATAATGATGTTTAAAGAAAAAAAGAGCCCAGGGCTTCCCTGGTGGCGCAGTGGTTGAGAGTCCACCTGCCGATGCAGGGGACACGGGTTCGTGCCCCGGTCCGGGAAGATCCCGCATGCCGCGGAGCGGCTGGGCCCGTGAGCCATGGCCGCTGAGCCTGTGTGTCCGGAGCCTGTGCTCCGCAACACGAGAGGCCACAACAGTGAGAGGCACCTGTACCGCAAAAAAAAAAAAAAAAAAAGAGCCCAGAGGGGAGGGATAAATTGGGAGATTGGGATTGACATATACACACTACTATATATAAAATAGATAACTAATGAGAAGCTATTGTATAGCACAGAGAAGTCTACTCAGTATTGTGTAATAGCCTACATGGGAAAAGAATCTAAAAAAAGAGTGGATATATATACATGTATAACTGATTCACTTTGCTGTACTCCTACAACTAACACAACATTGTAAATCAACCGTATTCCAATAAAAAAATTTTTTAAAGACACCGGTAATGCCAAATCATAAGATTAAAAAAATTTTTTTAATGTTTTTAAAATTTAAAAAAAAAGGAGCCCAAAGTCCTCCTCCATTGGTCACCTTTGAAGGATGATAGAAAACCAACTCATTATTTTATTTTATTTTATTTTATTTTTTAGTAAGAGACTTAAGCGTTTATTTCCTCGTTTCACAAATAAAGCCGGCTGAATTGGCTGCTTTTTGGCGATTAGTCAAAGAGACCAAATCCCATATACTCGTCCGCCTCCTCCGACGCTTCCTTTGCTTCAGCCTTGGCTGGGGCTGCAGCAGCAGCAGCAGGAGCAACAGTGATGGCAGCAGCCACAAAGGCAGATGGATCAGCCAAGAAGGCCTTGACCTTTTCAGCAAGTGGGAAGGTGTAATCAGTCTCCACCGACAAAGCCAGGACCCACTTGTACCCACTGATGATAGAATGGGGTACAGATGCAACAGCTGGGTAACCAATCTGCAGACATACGCTGGCAACATTGCGGACACCCTCCAGGAAGCGAGAATGCAGAGTTTCCTCTGTGATGTCACGCACTTCAAGGTTACAGATGCTGCCATTGTCAAGCACCTGCTGGATGACCAGCCCAACGGAGAAGGGGGACATGTTCAGCAACGTGGCTTCACTGGCTCCCAATTTGTCTCCAGTCTTAATCAGCTGCACATCACTCACGATTTCGATGGTGCCCCTGGAGATTTTAGTGTACTGCCTGAAGCCTGGAAGAAGGAGGTCTTCCCAGGGCCCAGACCAGTGTTCTGGACCAGCACAGTGACTTTGCAGGGCGGCAGGCGGCACGTCATTGGCCAGCAGCATGTCCCTGATCTCAGTGAGGTCCTCCTTGGTGAACACAAAGCCCACGTTCCCCTGGATGTGAGGCAACTGTTTCTTCAAAGCTGGGTTATTTCCCAGATGCCCTCGGACCACCTTGTGCATCATCGTGTTCTTGCCCATCAGCACCACAGCCTTCCCGCGGAGTGACCTGAGGATCTGCTGCATCTGCCTGGAGCCCACATTGTCTGCTCCCACAACGAAGCATTTCGGATAATCATTCAGAAGTTGGATGATCTTAAGGAAGTAGCTGGACTTCCAGGTTGCCCTGTCTTCCCTGGGCATCACGGCGGTGCGTCAGGGATTGCCACGCAGGGTTTAAAGACGATGTCACTCACTCGAGGATGCCTGGCGAGAGGCTCATTATTTTAAAAACTGGTCAAGAAGCATTTACTTTCCCTTTCGTGAACAGCTATACCTCAGGGTAACCAAACAGTTAATAAGGGACGGTTTATCTTTATAGAAGTCTCCAGCTGATAAATAGAATATCACCATTGTATAGCCCCTAATGAAATACTGGATCTGGCAATGATTATTGACGGCTGCTAATTCCAGAGAGACAACCAGATGTTATGTGCCTACTGAGAAAGTATACCTGGAAAAAAAAAAAATCAAATCTGACCCTGACGAAGCCTCCAGATCTATGTTTCATTATTAAAAAGAAGCTCTCTATGGGACTTCCCTGGTGGCGCAGTAGTTAAGAATCCGCCTGCTAATGCAGGGGACAAGGGTTCAAGCCCTGCTCCGGGAAGATCCCACATGTCACGGAGCAACTAAGCCCGTGCACCACAACTACTGAGCCTGCACTCTAGAGTCCGCGAGCCACAACTACCGAGCCCGTGTGCCACAACTACTGAAGCCCGCGTGGCTAGAGCCCACGCTCCGCAACAAGGGACGCCACCGCAATGAGAAGCCCACGCACCACGACGAAGAGTAGCCCCCGCTCGCCCCAACTGGAGAAAGCCCACACGCAGCAACGAAGACCCAAAGTACCCAAAAATAAATAAATAAATTTATTTTTAAAAAAGAAGCTCTCTAGAAGGAATTTGGAAAACAAGGGCTGAAATAGTTAACTGTGAACGCACATTCTTCTGTTGCTCCCACAAATGGTTAAGACCTAATATTGTTATTAACGTTTCATGCGCTTCCACCATCTTCTCCACCAGATCCTCAGCTCCCTGAGGTCAGGGGCTGGACGTCCACTCTTCCATCCCCTCCACTGTGGACGCCTTGCCCATTGGAGGAGCTTGGGAAATACCAGCTGATCTGTGGCGGGTTCACTGGCCCCTGCATGATGTGGATCCAAACTGAGTTGAGCCCAATATGGGATCCTGGTTGGCAATTACATTAATTATCATTATTAATTCAACAAACATTTATTTAATGCCTACCATGTGCCAAGTACTCTGCAAGACACTGGGGATGGAGAGAGAAAAATACAATTACTGCCTTTAAGTATGTCTGTTTAGTGGGGGAGTCAGACAAGTAAACATATAATTACAATAGCAAAGGCTTACTGACCGTTTATTACGTGCCAGCCACTATTGCGAGAGCTTTAACCCCATTGTTAATGCTTACAACCACCCAGTGAGGTAGGTACTACGACCCCCGTTATGCAGATGAGGAAACTGAGGCACAGAAAGGTAAAGCCACTTGCTCAAGGTAACACAGCTAATAAGTGACAAATGCAGGATTCAAATCTCCGGTCATCTGGCTCCAAAGGAAAACCTATCATAATCACTAGGCTTTACCACATTATCACACAGCATGATGGGTGGGTGCACGATGGGTGGGTGCACAAGGCAGGCTTTTAACTCAGAGTGAGGGTATAAGGGGGCAGAGAAGCATCCTGGAAGAAGGCTCTTCAAAACAAGATTTTAAGAAGGAACGGGGCTTGGGGACTTCCCTGGCGGTCCAGTGGTTAAGGTTCTGCAATTACAATGCAGGGGGCACAGGTTCAATCCCTGGTCAAGGAACTAATATCCCACATGCCACACAGAGCGGCCAAAAAATAAAAAATTAAAAAAAAAAAAAGAAGGAATGGGGCTTGGCAAATAGAAAAAGAAGCACAAAAACAAAACACGAACTCAGGGTAATTCCGGATGCTCAGAGTTTAAGGGATGATGAGGGGGAACACAGCAAAAGGCCACTAGGACACTGTTTTGTGAGGGGTGGAGCAGGCAAAGGAGGTGAAATCCAAGTTTACCCTGCTTAGGCTGTCCCCGGGAAAAGAAAAATCACCAACACAGTGAGTCCCTGTTTCCAAGGAGGTGGCTGTTAGGTTAGAAAATGGACTGAAGAAGCTCTTTGTCAAGGTACATTCACAGAGGCATGATTATGGGATAATGTCATACCTGGTCTATTAGTTTCCTAGGGCTGCTGTAACAAATCACCAGAGCTGGGTGGCTTAAAACACCAGAAGCTTATTCTCTCACAGTTCTGGAGGCCAGAGTTGCCAAATCAAGGTGTCGGCAGGGCTGGTTCCTTCTGGAGGCTCTAGGAAGAGTCTGTTCCATGCCTCTCTCCCAGCTTCTGGTGGTCGCAGGCAATCCCTGGCGCTCCTTGGCTTGTGGTTGCATCACTCCAAGCTCTGCCTCCGTCATCACGTGACGTCCTTCCCTCTGTGCGCATCTGTGTCTCTCCTCTTCTTGTAAGGACATCACCAGTCACATAGGATTAGAGCCCACCTTCATGACATCTCTTCACTTGATTACATCTGCAAAGGCCCTATTTCCAAATCAGGTCATGGTCACAGGTCCCAGGGCTTAGGACTTGAACATATCCTTTCAGGAGACACTATTCAACCTATTAACACCTGCTATTCTGCAAACTGCTTTTTTTGCCCTACAGCTAACCACAGGTATTTTTCCGTGTCTGTTCACATGGTTCTGGCCCATTCATTTCAACCACCGTATATTATTTCACTGTATCGGTGACCCAAAATCTATTTGTCTAACACCCTAATCATGGACATTCAGATGGTTTTCAATTTTTTGCCATTACAAACAATGCCCCAACTGAATCTCTCTGTACAGGTACCTATGCACATTGGTAATGGGAATGTTTCTTGTAGTATGACTTCCTAGAAACAGGACTCCCCCTGGACCAAAGAGAATGCAATTCAGGGCTTTGATAAATGACAAATTGCTCTTTAAAAAGGCTGTACCAATTTATGCTTCCTTACCAACATTGATACTTATTAACCTTTGCCAATTTGAGAGATGTAAAATGATACTTTGTTTTATTCTGCAACTCATTTAAGACATTTAGTCTGTTCTTAACAACATAAAGCCATCTTTTGTATGTTCACTGGTTAGCTGAATTTTCTATTCAATTTCTTTGTCTACTTTTTTCCTTATTTTTACTGTTATCTTTTTCTTATTAATTTGTAATCAATAAGATCACTAATATAAGGCATTTTCTGCATTACATGTCACACTTTTTCCCCCTGAGAATGGTCATTAAGTTACTGAATGCCTACTAAGTGCCAGGCACTGTTCTAAGTGTTGGGAATACAGCAGTGAACAGGGCAGTGAGGGTTCCTGTTCTCAAATGTTACTTTACTCAGAAGAAAATATGTTTGCACATGATTTGGGCTTGGAAATAGATAGGAAGTGAATTTTCACCCTTGGGTGCAAAGCTGTCTTGGAATTCATTTAAATACTGTCCTGTTTTGCTTCAAGAGCCTTTTAGAGGGAAATGTACTCTGTTCTCCAGGTGTCCTGGAAGCACCCACAAAGGAGCAGTGTGGTTAGTGAAGGTGGAAGCAGGAATAGCTGACAGCTGTGCCCTTTCCTTGAAAGGAAGAGCCACACCCCAGGCACCCACACCCACTAGAAGTCCAGGGCCTTCAACAATTAAGCCCCGGTGAGCTCAGGGAGCAAAGGAAGTTTTAAGGAGGAATAACTCTTCTCCATTTCAGTGGAGGGGGTACCACTGGAGTCTCACTCCACCTCCTCCCAGAAGTTCCAGGGAGGCGTGATGTCTCACCGAATATGTTTGGCTCTGATCCTTCCTCTCCTGCCCACTTGGGGGAGGGGGAATATACCCCCTGCAGACAGACAGACACACACACACACACACACACACACACACACACACACACACCCTAATTCAGGGATGAATCAGACACACACACACACACACACACACCCTAATTCAGGGATGAATCAGACACACACACACACACACACACACACAATTCAGGGATGAATCAGACAAGCTTATCCTGTTCAGATTACAACCTTGTTCCTCAACCTAACCTTTATCTGTAATAAAGGTGATACACTAATTTCCATCTGTCTAATTCCTGTCTGTCTTTCTTTCCTCCCTGCATCCACTGGTTTAAAATTCAGAGGAAAGAAGGGTGTTATTTACTGACTCCTTCAACATACAGTTTCCATTCTATTGCTTTACACCTGCGTATTTTATGGGTTTTCTTATTGTTGTTGATTTTGTGAATGGGATAAACGTTTCCATTGTATTTTCTAAAAGGTTACTTGCTGATAACTAGTGAAACTTCTGGTTTTGTGTAGTTTTGTATTTGGCCAAATGACTCAACTCTCTTACTGATTCTAATGGTTTTCAGTTGACACTTGGGTTTCACATGTAAAAAAAAATGGCACCACCTCCAAAGACTATTAACTTTACTTTGACTTTCGTTTTCTTACAATATCATTTCAGCTACAATTTCCAGAATAATGTTAAATAGTAGAGACTTTATTTTAATGTAGTGACTTCTTTAAAGAGAACAGCATTATAATTTCATTTTTTAAAATTTATTTATTTTTTTTTTATTTTTTGGCTGCGTTGGGTCTTTGCTGCTGCACGCGGGCTTTCCCTAGTTGCAGCGAGTGGGAGCTACTCTTCGTTTCGGTGCGCAGGCTTTTCATTGCGGTGACTTCTCGTTTCGGAGTACAGGCTCTAGGCGCGTGGGCTTCAGTAGTTGCGGCACGCGGGCTCAGTAGTTGTGGCTTGCGGGCTCTTGAGCGCAGGCTCAACAGTTGTGGCGCACGGGCTTAGTTGCTCCGCCGCATGTGGGATCTTCCCGGACCAGGGCTCGAACCCGTGTCCCCTGCATTGGCAGGCAGATTCTTAACCACTGTGCAACCAGGGAACTCCCTATAATTTCATTTTTAAATACGTTAGTTGTTGTTTAAGATTAAAAAAAAAAACAGGAATGGATGTTAATTTGTATCTAATGTCATTTTCACATCTACTGAGATAACTGTGTGACTCCTTTGACTTCTTATTTTGATGAATTACGTTAAATTAAACCATCCATGCCATTTTTGGAGTAAATCCTAATTATTTATGGTACATTATCTTTAACATAGTATTTGCCAGTATTTTCTTTAGACTTTCATACCAATATTTCTAAGTAGTGTACTTTCCTCTTCCGCACTGTCAGTCAGCATTTGGGATCAAGGTCATATCAACTTTGTGACATGCACGGTGTGGCCATCCACCTGTTCCTTGGCTCTGTGACTGCCTATAAAGCACTCCACAAGGCTCTATTTTCTACATTTTTCAAAATTTCCCCTCAAGGCCCTCTGATACAACAGTTTGGTGGGGGGTGTCTTGTTTTCTCACTATCTTTCAATTGTTTTTAAGTTACTGGTCTAGTTAGTCATCCTAATGGCTCATTACATTTCAATAATTTATACTCTCCTAACATTGATTTCTCAGCACAGCATTGAACATGGTAACCCCTTGTAACTTAAAAAATCTTGGGGCCTCCCTGGTGGCGCAGTGGTTGAGAGTCCGCCTGCCGATGCAGGGGATACGGGTTCGTGCCCTGGTCTGGGAGGATCCCATATGCCGCGGAGCGGCTGGGCCCGTGAGCCATGGCCGCTGGGCCTGCGCATCCAGAGCCTGTGCTCCGCAACGGGAGAGGCCACAACAGTGAGAGGCCCGCATACCGCAAAAAGAAAAAAAAAAAAAAAAAAAAATCTTTTCCATGGCAATTACCACAACTGTAATTATCAGTACACATTTTCATAAGCCCTCCCACTAAATGGTAAGCTCCGTCTCATTCCCTGCTCTAAGTCCCCAGAATCTACCAGGTACCTAGTATGTTGAAATTGGCCTCAAGAAATTGTTGTGAGGCCAGGAATGAGGTTAAAGCTTCTTTTTCCTTTCTTGCTTTGCTTATTGACCATTTCTCTCCTTTTCTTGACAGCATTCGCCAAAGTTTTGTTTCTTTTGTTTTTTCTGAAGCAATGGAACTTACCAATTCTGTATTTTTTCATTTCAAATTTATTAATTTCAAAGCTGTACTCAGAAGAAAATTCATAACCTTAATATTCTTTCCTAAATAATAAGTGAAATAAATTAAGCTATTGGTCTAAAGTTAAAAAAAGAATAAAATGAACTCTGTCTGTATTTTAGGTTTGTCTCATGAAAAGAACATGAAACTTTTCTAACTCAATCTTAATTTTGTCTTACCTCTGTGGAGACATATTCCACTGAAGTTTATCATACTAACTGCTATATTTATCTCTGCTTTTAACTGGTTTATGTTTTAATACTACAATTCTTCCTTTGTTATATGTATTGTGTTTTATTTGCCTCTTCGGATCTGCTTTTTAATTCTACTTGTATATCCTTTGTTTATTCCTTTTTAAAATCTTGAATCTATTTCTCTAATTATCACATTTTTTCATCATTTTCACCTCACTGTACATTTTCCTCTGGATTCTGAGAGCTCCTCAGCTGCATGACATTGATTAGATTAACTGCAGTGCTGATTCAGCTCCTTAAAGTGAATACTGGAAACTGAATTCTGCTATTGCATTTTTTGTCTCCTCATACTCCATTATCTCAGCCAGTCCTCTTATTACTTCTTCACCCTTCTCGGTAAGCTTCTTTTTTATCTCACTATGTTGCGACTCACCGGATGTTTTTATCTTAGGTTTCATGAAGTACGTGTCTTCTTGACATTTTTGAGAGGGAAAAAAAGATGCTGCCTTCAAAAATTCACTTCTTTTTTCCAGCAGTATTCCAAGGGAGAAATGGCAAAGCCACAGACAATAGGATAAAAGGGGAGGGAATAGATACGAGAGCAATTAAAGGGATGGTAATAACTGGAGAAGTGGAAAACACAAATCTAAAGCCAGCAATGCTCAAGAGCTCCCAAGTCTATGTCAATAAGGAGTGACAACACATGTCAATATGCGTGTCCCTGAAGCCTGCCTCCCACAAACAAAGGCCACGCCGCAACACCCCTGCACAAACGTTCCTTCATTAGACCCTCACCATAGCTCTATGAGGTGGATATTATCATTGTCATCCTGCAGATTAAGAAATGGAATTCAGGGACTTCCCTGGTGGCACAGTGACTAAGACTCCACGCTCCCAATGCAGGGGCTCCGGGTTCGATCCCTGGTCAGGGAACTAGACCCCACATGCATGCCACAACTAAGGAGCCTGCCTGCTGCAACTAAGACCCGGTGCAACCAAATAAATAAATAAATATTTTTTTAAAAAAAGAAAAGAAGAGAAATGGAATTCAGAAGTTACAGTGCTTCCAGGACTCAAATTCTGGTCTTGGGAATCCAAGAACAACTTGAACAACCACTGAGCATCTGGGAAAACAAAGGTCAGGAACTGGACCCACCTTACCAAGCTCATCATCAAGTTAGGAGCAACAAAAAGAACACAGCTGCTAGAATGGAAAAGAAAATGGAGCAGGTAATTCAGAGCTCCATGGTGTAGAAGAGAGAACATACATGGTCCCAGAGATGAGGGGAAAAGATCTTGTTGGGCACTGGGCTACCATCCTCCCAAGTTACCTGGAACAACCCTGGCTTATGCTGGTTGTCTTGGCATAATTATTAACAATGCCTCAGGTTGGATGATAAATTCTCCAGTCACCCCAGCAATGTCTCACACCTTAACCATGCTTACTAGTTTTCACACTTTAACCCATGCGATTTTCACAGGCCCACTGTACAGCAGGGATTCAGAAATTTGATGAAAGCTATAAACACCCTCCCCAGAAAAATAACATAAATACAGAATGTTGTACCCAGTTGTGATATATTCCTATCCTTTGACAGAGCAGCTCCACTTCTGGGAATTTACCCTTCAGGTACACAAACCCAAGGGTACAGATAGATACAAGGATATTTGTGGTGGCACTGTTTACAAGAGCAAACCCTCAGAGACAGCCTAAAGTCCATCAGTAGGGAACAGGGGGTGGGTGGGGTGAATGTAGACAGCACTTGCTTTAGGCTAAGCTTCCCCTTAAAATACGTAGGAGCCTTCCTGCCCCCGCTTGTGCCCCCAACTCAGCAAGGTCCCAGGGGAGGAAGAGACACGAGCAAACTCGCAGGAGGAGGCTAAATAATGAATTGTAAGTGTATGTTTTCTTTGGCCAGGGCAGTCTGGCCAAGCTCTGGGGGCTTCTGGGCAGACATTTTTCATATTTTAGCAGCTGGCCTATGCCCAAGGCAGTCAGAAGTTAAGTAAGCTTTGAATGAGCTACGCCCATCCTTTCCCCGGCCCCAAGAATTCTTAATGAGGCTCTAAGGCAGCAGCCTCCAGCAAACCCATGGTGTTGCCTTAAATATCACTCACCCTTCGCTACTTTTAATGAATGCAAATGATTCAGCAACAAAACACTTAGCCTGCAATGGAATCCATCTCTGTGCCCCTGGTTTCTCCAGCTTATAGCCCAGCTCAGGCGGGGCCCTACCGGGAGGGCAGCCCAGCAGAGCCCGGGGTGCCCAGGCTAGCCCAGGCAGACCCCTGCACACCAGGACAGTGGGAGCAGGATGCAGGAAGCGCACAGCGGGAGGGAAGTCCCCCCCTCCGCCCCGCCTCCACCTACCACCCCAACTACCAGATGCAGACCCTCACAACTCCACCTCTTTACGACTCTGGCTCCAGGGCAGAGGAAAGTGTGAGCAGAAAAACAAAAGGTATTTCTTTGATCTAATGAAAGAGGCTGGTCCCAGGCACCTCAAAGGCCTGTCCAGTCACCGCACTTCCTGCATTCAAGGGCACTTCACCCCACATGCCCACCCCCTCCTCCTCTTCACCTGATGTCAGGTACCAGAGGAACCTGAAAAGCTCCCTTGGACTGGCACCCTCCTCCACCAACCTCATGGAAGCAACAAAAACAGAGACAGTGTCAATAACCCAATTTACACCCTGTTTTCAGAGTTCTCTTTTGGCAGCAAAAACTGAAAGCAATTTGTCAGGAGTCTAAGAGCAACGTTTAACTAATGTACTTCCAACCTGGGGCTCAGGGGGATTTGTTGCCCCATCAGCCTGATCAACACCTCTCCCCAAGGCTGAGGCAGTGGCCTGGCCCAGAACAGACGGCTGTTAATTCAGCTGCTACAGCCGTCACCCTCAAGGCCAGCAGCTGGCAGGAGCCCCACGGAGGTCCAGGCAAGTCCTCTCAAGGCTTCTCAAACTGGACAACTAGTTACGCTCAGGACAATGGAGGGCCCGCGGGTAGTACTCTGGGTGCTTGAGATACAAAAAGGGCTTCAAAGAATTTGTTGACCTGGTTTGAAAAGAACCCCTGCCTCCCAGGACAGGCGACAGGAAGATCAGCTTCCCCAGAAGTTTCAGAGTTTTATCAAAATACATTTTTTTTAATACATTTATTTATTTATTTTTAGCTGTGTTGGGTCTTCGTTTCTGTGCAAGGGCTTTCTCTAGTTGCGGCGAGTGGGGGCCACCCTTCATCGCGGTGCGCGGGCCTCTCACTATCGCGCCCTCTCGTTGTGGAGCACAGGCTCTAGATGCACAGGCTCAGTAGTTGTGGCTCACGGGTCCAGTTGCTCCGCGGCATGTGGGATCTTCCCAGACCAGGGCTCGAACCCGTGTCCCCTGCATCGGCAGGCAGATTCACAACCACTGCGCCACCAGGGAAGCCCCCAAAATACATTTTTATATCATCAGAAACGCCCTGAAAAGAGCCCTGGAATTTTCTTAACCTCAATGCCCTTCTTCCTGATTGTTCAAGGCACAGCATCTGCAACGCTTTATCCTCCTTCAAAACGTTCCCAAAGGAAGTAAAGCAGAGCATTGACTCCCTGGAGGGGCTGGGTCTCTAGACCCTGGGACTTCTGAGCTCTTGCCCTCCAGGCGAGCCCTTAATCAGCCCCTTTCCTAGCTGGGCACACCTACCAAGGGTTAAAGTTTTGGGCAACCACACAGAAAGAATGCATTCTGAAACTCCTGTAAGGTGAGGTGCCTAAAACACATATCTACACAGCAATCCACTAAAAAAGAAAAAAAGCTTTGCTCTCGATATCCACTGACACATACAAAAGGGACATATTTTTGTCTTCTCATGTGCCATCCAAATCCCAACCTGACAGCCAATCCATCCCACCATCAGATGGACCAAAACTCAAGCAAAGGAAGAACTCCCCAGCCTTTGGGCCACTTGTGTCCTGAGGGGGAACCGCACCACCCAGCCAATGCTCAGGTAGCACCAAGCAGAATGATTAGCACCAGCTGTCTCCAGAAAGCTCAGATCAACCCCACGCAACGGTGCTGCTGTGAGTGGAAGCCCATGCTACCACCCCCTGGGGGTCTCCCGCATGCCACCCTCAGGTCTTCACCCTCTGAGCACCTGGCATTTACTGTGTCTCCCCTCTTTGGTGCTTCTCTGTGTCCCTGCCTTGTTCATTACCCTCTTCTGGTTCTGTCTCAGTTTGCCTACCAGACAATCCATTCCTGGAGTGAGTCTCCAGTCTCCCCCTGGAATAGCTCAGCCTTTTTATGTCCTTTTTTTTTTTTTGGCCGCATGGCTTGTGGGATCTTAGTTCCCTGACCAGGGATCAAACCCTGGCGCCAGCAGTAAAAGCAGCAAGTCCTAACCACTGGACCGCCAGGGAATTCCCCGCTCAGCCTTTTTAATTTTTTTAAATATTTAATTTATTTATTTATTTGGCTGTGTTGGGTCTTAGCTGCAGCATGCGGGATCTTTTTTTTTTTTTTTTTTTTTTTTAGTTGCAGCATGAAGGATCTATTCCTCGACCAGGGATGGAACCCGGGCCCCCTGCACTGGGAGCATGGAGTCTTACCCACTGGACCACCAGGGAAGTCCCTCAACTTAGCCTTTTAAAATGGAGACCCTAGGGGAATTCCCCGCTGGGGCCCAGGTTCAATCCCTGGTTGGGGAACTGGGATCTCGTATGCCAGGTGGTGTGGCTAAATAAATAAATAAATAACTGGAGACTCTACCATAAGAGAGGTATTTTCTTTCCACAAGAGACTGTTTGCCCTCTTAGGGACAGCTACCTCCTCTTCTGGATATCGCTTGCTTTTTAAGGATTTAGAAGTTCCCCGACCTCCCCTCCCACATTACCTAGCATGAGGCCATCTGCCTTAAACATCCTTTGTTATTTATGTGCCAGACTAAAAGGAAGACAGCTTCTATTGGAAGTTACTAATAGATAGGAAGCAAAAACAGGTCTGTAACTAAATCACATTCTAACTACCTTTTATCAAGTATTCACAATAGGACAGACGAAGTCCTTTGCATACACTGAATTTCAAAGATGTCACTGATTTTAAGATGCACCATTATTTATGTTCCAGCAAAAGGAAATGGTACCAGTTAAACTAAGACACAACATTACATAATTATCTCACAACCAAAGAAGTGAAACTGGGGAGGGGGAGAGAGAGCATCTTAGAGTTCGTGAAATACGGTACTAGCTCATTTAATTCTCACGCGACCTCTAATGGGATGGGTATTACCATCCCCATCTTACAAAAGAAGAAACTGAGGCTCAGAGAGGCAAAGTGAACTAAGGTCTCCCGGGGAGCAAGCTGCAAAGCCAGAACTCAGTTCCTGAACAGATTTCTGAATTTCCGGGGTTGGGGGCATGGGGGCCGGCGCGGGGCAGCCAGGCCTCAGACAGACCAGCCTTGGTTAAGCTGCCCCGCCCCTTCAAGGGCAAACAACACTTGCCTGCTGATTCCTGAAATTAGGGTCTTTTTGCAATTGCACCTTCACAGATCCTACTTCCAAAAACAACAAAAGGAAAACAGGTTTCCCTAGCTCCTTCCTCACAAAACTGGCTGGAAATGAAGGGGGGAAGCTCTCAGCCAACTTGTTATACATAAAGCACATTTAATGAGCCTTTCAAGCTCTGGGAGTGGGAGAAGGAAGGGTTCATTGGAAATCTGATACTTTGGCAGCCAAGTGAGAGGGGCAAGGCCCTGAGCATCAACCCTGGGGATTAAACACCATCCCAAACCCCTTTGTCTGCCAGAAGGAGATACTTCCTGGGGGGCAGGAGGCAGCAATGCTTTTTATGGCAAAGCCCACCTAACAACAACCCTCCACCGGAGACCTGGCTGGGGACTTTGTACAACCCACCTCACCATAAACCCTCTGTCCTCTCCCAAACCTGCTGGGGTTCCTCTTCCCACAAATACCTGTGACCGTCATAAACACCCTTAAACAGCCCCGGTTTACTGCCCAGCCTGCCTGCTGCTAAATGAGGGCATTTGTTTCAAATTTGCAAATACCAAGAGCGCTGGAAACCTAAGTCCACTCCTAAAATGAAATGTTCTGCATTCCTCTGGGCCGAAGCACCGCGCTTCAAAAGCTGCAAGAGGCCCTGGCTGTTTACTCACTGGTGGGGCTATTGGGAGAGGCATTTCCCTGCTCCCTGAGGAGGCTGCTTTGATCCCGGCCGAGTGGGAAGGGGACCGAGGGAGGTGCCACCCAAGCCCAGGCCTGGCTGGGCCCAGGCTCTCCTGCCCCCTTCCTGGGTCGCCAGTGGCAGATTCGGGGTGCCTGGGAAAGTGAGTCTCATGGGGAGGCTCAAGTAGAGACTCACCGGAGACAGAGCAGGCCAGCTGAGCGGACCTCTCGGACCATCTTCAAGAGGCCCTCGAAACAAAGGCGAAGAGAGTAAGGGAAGGCACGAAGGCTGAGAAGCAGCTGACAACACCCCAACCTCTTACACAGAAATAAAGAGGCAAATCCCCCACCCATCCCCCTTGCGGCACCAAGCAACTCTGGACACTGCATTGGGCTGGGTGCCATGCGGGTGTTTACTAAATAAAAGCCTTTTGTTTTAAGGAGGTTTTTTTTGGTGCGGGGGGGGGGGGGTGGTGGTGGTAAAGAAAAGACAGAGATCCTCCTCCAGGCCCCCAGGGCTTGTTCCAAGGCACCGCATTCCCCCCTCCCCTCCAAGCTCCTCCTGCAGGAGGCCCGAACCCCTAGGGTAGAGGAGGAGCCCAGATCACAAGCTGCAAAACTGCTGGCAAGTTGGGCATTTTTTAAATTGGTCAGTTTAACAATTGGTTTAATCTGCTAAATTAACCAAACAGAATGATTTGCTCTTTGTAGCTGCAGCTCCAAGACCAACAGCATTTCCTTTCCCCGCCCACCCACCCCCAAGACTGCAAGACAACCGTTTTCTTTGTCTGTGATTTGTTTTGTTATTCAGGTGGCTGGAAGTGAACTTGGGATCACAAATGCCATCCTACCACACCACCTCTCAATGGAACTGCCAGCCTGAAGGAGCCTACTCTTTCTTCTCCCAGCTGGGAAACAGCTCATCTTTGTGTGTTTTTTTAATAGATGAGCTACAAAAGAATCAGAACACTGAAGTGTTGCTTTGCACCCTCCATGATAGAGCGTAAGTTCCCGTGTTGCAGCCTGAGAACTTCAGAAGCGGAAGAACAAACTTAGCAGGATTGCCAAGCGCGGTCAATGGCTGAGCCAAAGGGAGATACACCTGGCACCAAAGAACTTACGTCTCTCAGGATGTCGAGGTCATTGTTCAACCTCTTCTGAAACCTCCTGAGAATTAAGACTTGCCTCCAAAGTCAGAAATGGAAGGAAACCTACATCCATCATGCCCCTACTATGTGCCAGGGCACGGGCACATCTATCTGTACAAAAGACATCAGAGGAGGTAAACTGAGAGCAGAGATGATTCTGTTACCACCTACGTGGTCTCCACCGCAGCATAACCCAGTATGCAACTCTCAGCAGGCACACCGGTCTGGAATGCGGCAGCACACCTGCAAGCCCGGGCCTGTAACTGCTCATGACCTTCCAGGAGCACCAGGCGGAAGAGACTCAGGACTCATGGGTTCATGAGAAAAGCTCCAATCTTGGGGATGCAGGCACAGTGTTCTGGACTTCTAGATTACATATAGTCTGATCATAACACTAAAAACTTTAAGACGTATACAAACCTCTGAATGGGCCATTGAAAACTTTAACCTGACTGTTGTAACCAAAAGGTGGGGGGAGAAAAATGAGCAATCCTGAATGCTGTGTCCCAAAAGATCTCTCCAGGTTTAAGTTATGGACACACTCCCTCTGACTCTAGCAGGATTGCCTCTAAGCCCACCCAGAGAGTTATCTCGGCTGCAAAATCCACTCCCCAATAGTCACCTGGTTCCAAGGCGTGTGTGCAACATTTCATAGACTCTAGTGATGACATACATACAAGGACATATGAGAGCACGGAAACGGCTCTATTACTTACCAGCTCTGCAGTCCTGAGCGGATCGTATTTTGTGCCTCAGTTTCTTTACCTGTCAAATGCCTCCCACCCCCACTCCTCCAGAAACAAACAAACAAAACCCAACCACCCGCATCCTGCCTCTGTGGCTTCTTGATAGGATGGAAAGTCAGTGCGAGTGAAAGCATTCTGTAAACTGCAGAGCTGAGTACAGCTGTCGGTCATCACGGACGAGGCTCTCCCAAAGCACACCCAACCCCTCTTCCCAACTCCAAGCCTCCCTCCAGTTGTCCTCCTTCTGTGCAAGAGAAGAAAAGGGGTTCCCCACCCGGACACTGGTTCCTCAAATACTGAGACTGAAACGAACCAGGTAAAGATGGCTGCTTTCCCATACTCAGATAAAAACTCTCGTGTGTTTTTTTTCTCATAAGAACTCCCTCCCCAAACTCTCCAAACCTTTCATTCCCTTTGGCACCCAGGGAAAGACACCCTAATTCCAGCTGATCGAGTCCAGACGCATCTGTGCCCATGCACTAGACACTCCAGAATAAAACGCAGTCCTCAGATGCAAGTGCTCTCCCAACATTGAGGGCGAGGGGGACAACCTTACAACGTGTGGCAGAAGCACAGTTGGGGGTTGTGGATGGTAAGGCTGCGCTGGCCTCAACGGTCACCACAGGCAAGGTCCTCCAAGGGCTTCTCAAGTTGAGGCCCGAGAGGTAGGTGGGATTTGCCCAAGGTCACACGAGCAATCTGGGGCAAATGTGGAAGCAGGGTCCACATCTCCCAAGTCCCAACCCGGTGCTCCTCACAATGTCTCCTCAGGCTAAGAGGGAGGAACACCCGTAGGGTACCCAGAACTAAAGTCCAGCAAGACCTAGGACCCATCCTTTCCACTGAAGTGACACCACTTCTACTGCAGGAATTCCTCTGAATCAGGAATGCCCACACACTTTACCTGGGGCTGTGGGAGGCCCCGGGGGCCCCAAGGGAGAGAGGACACAGGAGACAGGTAAGCATGAAGCTCCTTAATGAAATGGGAAATAAACTCTGAGCAGCATTTCTTCCCTGAAGACAGACAGCCTTCTACATCAGTGATCACATCAGGCTAGAAGCCTGATTCTGCAAGGCAGCAAAATCCTCTGGCGGGGAAAGGAGCCCAGAAACAGGCCGAGACCTCAGCAGCCACAGACATATACTGTGGAATGGGTACAGCACTGGGGGCCCAGCCTCCCAGGCTTCTCCTAGTGTATGTTATGAGCAGTAGTGCCCCACGCCCCCACCACAGGAGGCAGGAGAACAGTAGTGAAAAGGGTTCCTATGAAACATATTATTAGAATAGAGGTCGCCAAAATCATCTTGGCCTACGAACTGGGAAGCAAAGAGCAACTAGCTGCAAGGCTCTCATTCCAATGGCACAGCCATGTACGACCGTACAGGTTGTGCACTGCTCAAATGCCCGGCCAAGGGGGTACTATTGAAATACTGCCTGTGCTCCACTAGCCAAAGCCCTGTGTCCTCATGCAGGGCTGCAGTCACTTGGAGGAAGGGTGCCTATTTCTAATTTGCACAAAGGCACCTTATGAGCTAGCCGCTAGGACATCCCAGAAGTCCCAAGAGCAGACAAGCATTCTCCTCGTTGCCCCCACCACCACCACCACCAACCCAAGAAGGGGACAAAAGAGTCACTGTGTCTCCTGGAGGAGAAGCGGTGCATGCCAGCCCCCACTCTGGCCACCTTAACCCCCTCATAGGGAGACCACACCGCACCTCGGGAACCTCCCCATGGTTCTCATAGGAGGAGTTCCTGCACGTTATACAGAGTAACTGACGGGGGAGACCCCCACAGCCATCCTGTGATGATAAACACCCTCCCCTGGGTATTATAAAAGTCCGCCTCGGCTGCAAGAAGCTCACTTTCCTACTCACTCCCTGGAAGCACCTCAGCAGGCTGAGGGAGGTGGTCCTGAACCAGCATTCATCACCCTGGGGAGAATCTGCCACCGGGATAGAGGGAGGAAGAGTTCCTACCAGGAAACGCGAAGTGGCTGTGCCCACCTTTCCGAGCTGCTGTTGGAATACTGAGACCCGTTTAGAAAATCTGTGCTTTAGAATGAGAAAACCTTTTCTAAAGCTATAGGTCAAGAGTGACCAAGTTGAGCCCTCACAAACCATTTAGAAAGACGGGACTGGAACAAAAGGCTGACACCTTAAAGGGAGACAGAAGGTCAGGACCGTCTCTGGGAAGAGAGAGCAGGGCTGACCAGAGGGGCTGCTTCCCCGGGTCAACCACCTTCACAGCTGCGACTGCTACACCCTAACTTCCCAGAGGCGGGCAAGGCAGGAGTCAGCATCATTTGCATTTTGCAGATGAGGAAACTGAGGCTCGGAAAGTTAATTAACCAGGTCAGGGTCGTGTAACCAGCAGCAGTGAGCCAATAGATGTCACTTCTCTTCCTTTATCCTGTGTGGTATCAGCAGAGAACCACCCAAGTTTTCAGACTCTTGATCCAATGCCTTTCCATCATTCTGATCCGTCACCACAGACTACAGCTACTAGCAAAGTCAATCCTTTCTCCTCTCTGAAGCCCTCCCACTGCCCCCAGTTGCTCCTGCATCATGGACTCACCTTCCTACACATTCTGGAATGTTATTCCATCTATTTAGCACTTTACCAAGTGTTGCCTCCCATTATACTTCATCTGATTCTCATCATCTTGTCGCCTTCCCGCCTCCTGCGCCACCTGAAACAGCTTCACCCAAAGAAGACACCCAAAAGCTTTGAATTGAGCCCATCCTAAACCCCTCAGCATTAATACCTCTTTCTCATCACCACACCGCCACTTTAGACAGACAAATTCTCCTTATGGCTACACAGTGGTTCTCAAACTTGAGAGTAGATAGGAATCTCCTGGGAAGCTCTTTTAAAATGCAGTTTCCTTTTGAGACTTGAACTATGTGACAGGATTGGCTATTCAAACAATACAATGTAATCTAACAAATGGGAAAATAAACTACACGTTCTGGCTCCTCCCCCAACGATTCTGATGGGCAGACCTGCAGTTAAGGCTCAGGTGACTCAAATTTTAACCAGTACCTCTGGCTACCTGCCCTCCCACTATATTCCCCAATTGTCTCTGGACCACGTATTTGAGAAACACAAATCCACGTCTTCTTAACGTGTGACTCACAAACCCTACCCCAAAGACTCAGGACCCAGTTATCAGAAGTTACATACACACCTAAGCCAGCCAGTTCATGTCCTGCACATCAGGGTCTAAGTTTCTGGCAGGGAACGTAGGATCTGCAGGACAGCCGGTAGATTGCATTCCACTCACCTGTGCGTTCACTCAGTTAATGCACACAGGGACACGAGAGCTCCGGGACCCCAAACCAAGCTGCGAGAGGGGGAAGGCGCCCGCATAGGTCAGCCCTTCCAGCACAGCTTCCTCCCTGCCCCACTGCTGCTGTGTAGCATTACTGGGAGGGAAGTGGCCTGAACTCAGAGAAGAAAAGAGGATGGAAAAAGTGACAGACTACAGAGGGCTTCCTCAAACCACTGATTAGCTGTAGCAGCTCCTGTGCCAGCTCCACCAAAGCGCCAGGGGGCTCGGCGGGGCTGAATGCGCACTGAGCAGTGAAGCCAAGAACCCCAACGCGGGACCCTACCTCAGCCACATGGCAGAACCCCCATACCCTCGGGACAAAGGACCAGACAGCTGGGGGGTGGGGGGCAGCGCAGGACTCAAGGAGAGAGGCAGGCTGGCAGCCCGCGGGCAAGGCCAGAGCCCGCGCCAGCAACCGTGTTCCCACCACGTGGCTCTGCCGGGCAACAGAGCAGAGAGGCATGTACTGAGGTTAGGGAGAGCCGAGGGAGGCTAAGGGACGCAGGCCAAGGATACCCAGCCCGGTTTAATGACCCTTTCCTCCATCAGGAACACACCAAAGACTGAATCCCTGGTCCCACACTGCTCTTGGCTCAAATATTAGAGTTTGAACCGGCCACCCTCCCTCCCAGATGAGTCTCACAGAAGCTGTACTGGCTCAAAAACACGCAGCTCACCCAAACCCGCCCCACTCCAAAATATGAAATCCTCCAAAACTTTAACAATTACAACTGTTACAGCCCAGTGGAGACACTGCCTCCCTTTATGAACCAAACGTATTCCTGAAAAGTCGTCCACAGACCAAACTTCTTCCTGACAAATCCAAGTTCTCCACTGGCTCTCTTTATAAATTGAGACACACGCTCCTCCAGGAAAAGCTAAGGCTCCCAGAGGAACAGAGCTCCACCCTTAGTGTTGCAAGTCCTCTGGAGTCACACCTTTAATGGACAAGTTTCCTGACAACATCTAATTCAAATTCAACCCAAAGTGAGGTCATTTTTAAGTGTATAATATCACAGCGGAGAGTTCACACGAACTAAAAGTTATTTAAGCTAAGTCTTCAAATACTGTGCAAGATCTAGGGTTCCTCATTCGTACGGCTGCAACGGGAAAGCTCTGTACCTCGAGTTTCTATATAAGGAAGGATGCTTAGAGCAGGACTTCTGAAACCTTGGGTGCAGTCACCTGGGGAGCTTGTTAAAATGCAGTCTGGAACTCCGATTCATGCTCTCAGGGAAAGCTGATGATGCTGGTCTTTGGCCCTTGGTTTTTTTTTTTATTGTTGTTGTTGTTTAAATAAATTTATTTATTTATTTTATATTTATTTTGGGCTGCGTTGGGTCTTCGTTGCTGCGCGGGCTTTCTCTAGTTGCGGTGAGCGGGGGCTACTCTTCGTTGCGGTGCGCGGGCTTCTCATTGCAGTGGCTTCTCTGGTTGCTGAGCACGGGTTCTAAGCACGCGGGCTCAGTAGTTGTGGCTGCAGGCTCTAGAGCACAGGCTCAGTAGTTGTGGCGCACGGGCTTAGTTGCTCCGCGGCATGTGGTATCTTCCCGGAGCAGGGCTCAAACCTGTGTCTCCTGCACTGGCAGGCGGATTCTTAACCACTGCGCCATCAGGGAAGTCCCTGGCCCTTGTTCTGAGTGGCAAAGTTGTAGATAATCTAGGCCCCTATATAGCTCATGGTGGTTAAGCTGTGGCCTTTCCAGGCAGGTCAGCTCCATATGCAGAGGTGGATGCCCATGCCCAGCACTCTTAGAGAAAGCCAGAAGCCCTGCCACATCAAAACTCAGAAAACCGCCGCAGAGAACAGACAGCCCAGAGACAGGGAAGGAAGATCGGGTCCCTTGACTGGGTCGCAGTAGAACAGGCACAAGGAGAGGGGACAGGCAACCCCAACCCAGAGAAGTGGGAAAGGGCACAAAAGACCCCCCCCACTGCCTAGCAGGCACAGGGGCTGTTTACCTTTGCCACTGGTCACTCTGCCCTGTACCCAAATGCTTCATTCACTTTTTAAGAAACCTAGATAAGGATCTACTATAAATAAGATACCACCATAATGAATTCTACAGTAAGTTAAATCCCTTCAGTAAGTTAAAACCCAAGTGGGGCAAAAATATGGAAGATAGCCTAAGAGTCCAGAGGTTCTCCAGGCATCCACCTTCTGGTAGGAGAGATGGGACAGCTTCAGGAAGGAAGTGGAGGTGGGGCTGGACAAAAGAGATGGGGAAGGCGGCACATACCAGGAGACCGGCCAGAGAGAAAAGAAAGGCCTGCAAAACCCCGTATGTTTTAGGGGATGGGAAAGAGACTAGTTGGGCTGGAATGGAGGGTTCCAGTGAATGGAACATGTTTATTGTCGGAGGTGACTGTAAAGCTGGAAAGGTAATGCTGGCAGCACACCACCAGAGAGGGAAGAACAAGAAAGGGGCCCTTTATATACTTCGTTACATTTAATCCTCAGCACAACTCCAGGAAGTAAGTCCCTTTACAGAGGAGGCAAACTGTGAGGTGAAGAAATCTGCCAGGGCCACAGGGCCTGTCAAAGAACCTTGAGTTGCTGTTTTGGCAAACACTTCATCCCGATGGCCTGGGCTCTCTCCACCACTCAGCCCTGCTCTGAACGCCAGGAGTCTGACTAGATCCTTTGGCAAGTGATGAGCAGAAATTACTCTAGCCCTCCCGCCATACTTCCCAACATCTGAGAAAGCCCATCACTGATAAAAGGGCTGAATTACAGGCTGCAGAAGCCATCTCAGGACGTGACAATTCAATTTCCCCAAAGAAACAAGATCCTGGAGGAAAGAACCCAGAGACGGGGGTGGGAAGAGGGATGGGTAGTGACCCCAACCAACCATTCCAGCCGTGAGGCGAAGAATCCCAGGTTTCAAACGTCAAGCCCTCTCCTCCTCCTCCACCATGTTTATCACAACGGGGATCTCAAAGTTCGGAAAGTTCCTCAGCCATTTACAGCATAATTACCCAAACTTCAAAATGGCCTAATCCACAAACCTAGCCAGCCTAGGTCCCCTACTCCTGCCTTATTAGCAGCGGGGTCTCACTACAAATCCAGTTAATTACACAATGAGATGGAAACATCTACTGTTATCTATTGAAAAATCATTGCCCCCTGAAGTCATGCCATCCTGGGGTGGGTTGAGCCCCCGGATTTCACCAGGAGACAGACAGCAAGCGCCTCAGCCTCGACTGAAACTGTTTACAGCGCATGGGCAGGTTCCACACTAAGACACATTTGATGGAACTGATTTAAGGCTCTCATTAAAATGTTCCTTTGTTGAGCACAAGACATCTCCCCACCCCCAGAGGAGATTCCAGGCCTCCAGTCCCCAGCCCTCAGCCTGCCCTAACTCCCCCCACCAGAACCCACCCCTTCGCTAAACACCAGTCACCGGATTAACATCGCTTAACATCAGAGTCGTCTTCTCATGGAAGGAATTTAGGAATTTAGCATTTGTTGAACAAGAGCCCCGTCTCCACCAGAATCTTCCCCAGAACTCTAAACATCAGCAGTGAAGGCAGACATATCTGGCACCC
Source organism: Mesoplodon mirus (assembly GCF_964341445.2). Taxonomy (NCBI): domain Eukaryota; kingdom Metazoa; phylum Chordata; class Mammalia; order Artiodactyla; family Ziphiidae; genus Mesoplodon; species Mesoplodon mirus. Next base: position 75,022,013 of record NC_138988.1, on the reverse strand, counting down.
CACACACCAAAACCCAAACAGCCTGCAGACCTAGGAAGCCTGTGAGCTTGGACTACCGGCCCATATGGCTGGGCCCCCTATGCTGGCTGTGCAAAAATCTTCCATACTTCCTCCGGGAGCAGATGTGGGTTCTGCCGTGAGCATTACCACCCCACACATCAGAAGGAACACAGGGCAGCTCCAGAAACACCTCCTCCGAATCCGGGGAACTTGTTCTTACCTCTCGGTCCTGGGTTACAATTACCTCTCCTTTTACAGCTAGGGGTGTGGGAGATGTTCCATTCCATCAGCACCAAACCCCTCAACAGCTGGCAGGCCAGGGAGATGTCAGAAAAGGCAACTCTCCCCACCCTCCCCACGGCCACTCTTCAAAAGAGGAGGAAAGTGATAAGCTCGCACCAGGTCTCTTGGGCAGAGTTCCCCCAGAGAGGGCTGCTGCCAGGAACATCACCAAAGATCGTGGGTTTTGGAAGGGGGTACGGGGTGCGAGGGGCATACTTCCAGTCCAGAGTGTTTCGGGTGTGCGGGTACCTTGGCGCTTTCCTCTAAAGCACTTCAACACCTCGGTGGTGACTCTCAGGTGTGACCAAGCCAGGAAATAAAGCGAGGGGAGGGTTCGGGTCCAGTCTGCCCTAGAGATAGGGGCCACACCCTCATCAAAATGCTGAGGCCCTCCAAGAAGGCAGAATGAACTCTTTTTGCCTTTCTGCCCGTAGAAAGAGAGATTTTCTTTCCTTGCTGGGGAGAGAGAGGATGGAAATCCAGGAAGGAGCAGAACCAACCCCGTCCGCACCTTTGCAGGCCGGCCATGCCCGATTTTGGCAGCGGCCTTCACACATGAGTCACCGAGACAGCCTGGGACTCTCAGCTCCCAGATCCGACCCTGGGAGGGAGTGGGCTCAGGGCTCGGGCCGGGAGCTGGAGGAGATGGGACGGACCCTCACTCTTCTTTCCCTTCTTCCGCCCTCACCAGCAGGGCCGTCTGGGTCCCAGCCTGGCCCAGAAACTTGGAGGAGGGAAGCCGGGAGCGTCCGGCCGGCATAGGTAACAAAGCTCCGCGCCCCGCGCGCCGGTCGGTCCCGCATCCGGCCACAGGCCGGCCTCCCTCACCTAGGCTGAGCCTGCCGGGGGGACTCCATCTCCCCCACCCTCAGCCACCGCGCTGCACCCCCTAAGTGGGGGGGCGGCGCCGTTTCTCCCCCGCAAAGAAACGCCCCACTGGAGCCCGGGAGCCGGCAACTCCCGGCAGTTCCCGAGCAAACTCTCAGCTCGGGCCGGGAAAACTCCGGGGAGGCTGGAAACGCGTCCTCGCGGGCGCGGGGGCGAGAGGAGCCCGGCCGAGTAAGCGGGGGCTTCGCCATCTCCCGGCCGCCGGGACCTCGTCCCCCGCCCAGAGAGCCCCTGCCCCACGCCCGGGTGACTCCCCCGCTCCAGTTGTCCAAGCCCACCTCCACGGCGCCCCCTTTGGCCCTAGGGGCTCCCGCGCTCCCCCAGCTCGCCGGGACTCACCGCCCAGCAGCGGCAGCAGCAGGACGCTGAGCAGAGGCAGCCGGCGAGGGCTGCTCGGGGTTCCGCGAGCGGCTCCCATCCCGGCGGGCCCGGGAAAGGGGGCGGGCGGGCGCACGGCGGGCTAGCGGTCAGCGCTCCCCGGCGGGCCCAGGAGGCCGAGCACACCGGAGCGCGGGTGCCGCTGCAGCAGCCGCAACCGGAGTCAGAGCCCGAGGCGTCCCGACCTGGAGCCGCGCGCGCCCGGTACCTCCGAGCCGTCGCGCGCCGCCGCCGTCTCCGCCGCCGCCGCGGTCAAGCCCCGCCCCGCGACGCCCCCTCGACGCCCCCCTCCCCGCCGCTGTGGGGAGGAGCTCCTACTTGGGGGAGGGGTCTGGAGACGGATGGGGGACAGAGAGTAGGAAGCCCCGGGGGAGTGTGGGGACCTGAGCGAGGTAGGGGAACGGATGCTGTGCCTACCACCTAGTGTGCAGGGACTCAGGGGACCTAAAGTGACTTTTGTGATTCCGTGGCTCCTGGGGAAGATCGTGGTTTCTGGGCTTTCCTGAGGGCTGTGACCAACAGTTCCCCCAAATTCTCCGGGTTGGGGGGAAAGGGTGGGCTCTGGCTCACTTCTCAGCAACCTGAAATCCGGAGGGAGATCCAGAACAGAAGGGTGTCCTTGGTATCCCCAAGCAAGGTAAACTGGAGATACTGTGGAGCCCCAGGAGAGAAGCAGCCTGGAGAAGAAGAGGACCAGTGCACGGCTAGGGTCTGGTTTGGCCCTGGACCAATCTGAACCCAAAGGTAGAGAGAGACTGGGCTCTCTGAACACCAGGCTGAAGGCTGTTAAACTGACAAATTCATCCCAAGTCCATCTCCAGGCAGTCTGGGCTGTGTCAGGGCATGGCCAAGTCTCCAGCTGAGGGGAGGCCCAGTACAGCCCTTGTTCCAGGCGCCCCCCACCCCCAGCGCCACCACCCCCACATTCTTTCTTTGTTGTGAAAGCAGCAAGGGGTGTAGGAGGCGGGTCAGGAGGAGTCAAGCTTTGGAAGATGGGCCCCAGCTGCTGCTGGGCCTCCAGGATATGCCGAGAGGGTATGGATAGTAAGTGCCTCATCCCCCTCTGGCTCCAGAGGGCCCCCCAGGCCTGCTTAGACCTCCCTTCCCCCAAGCAGCTGGGAGGAGGAGGGGCCACCACAGAGGGCCTCACAGGCCAGGAGCAGTGGCGCCAGGACTCCAGGGTCCTGCCACATGGCCGCCACATGTCCCTGACAACGCAGTCCACAGCACCTTCTCCTTGGGTTGTGGGCCTCCCCCCATCCCCCAGACGCCTGCCTGCAGGCCCTGCTGGAGAGGATACACGAACAGGGGAAGGAAGAGAGGAGAGATCCAAGAAGCAACATTCCTCCTATTGCCCCATCCATCACTGCCCCTCACCCTTCTGTGAGGGGCCCCAACACCACCCTTGCTTCCTACCCTGTTCAGTTAGGACTCAAGTGGCTGAATGGTTACCTGGTTCTTTTATTTAGGTGAAGTGAAATACATGGACCTGAAGTGAGGCAGCAGAGGGAACAAGAAGGCCAGGGCAAGGCAGGCTGGCTGGCCAGCCCCAAACCCTCTGACAGAAAAGCCAGCAGCAGGCTGCATCTCTGGGGTGCATACCTGCTCCTTACCCGCTCTGGGGCCCCTAGTAGTAGAGCTAGCTACTCTAGAGGACCACAGGGTGGGGAGAGGATGTCCTGAGGGTCCTTCCTGAGGGGGATTCCTGAGGAGGGAGCTGAGACCCTCAGGGCAGCAGCAATCTTCTGGTTAACCGCTCCCCCTTCACTGTCCCACCTTGGGGCTGGAAGAGCCAGGAGCAATAGGGAATGCTGTGAGGACTGTGTGGGGGACCCAGCAGACCTGGGGGGGTGGGTTGAATGTCAGCTGCTTGAAGAGAGGTCCATACTGCTGGCACTGAGGCCTCGGGAGACCTGAAATAGACAATAGCATGCCATCAGCCCAGGGACCTCAGCCTCCCAAAGACTGTCCCCTGGAGTCTTATCCATCTCATGGCTGCAGTCTCTCTCTGGACCTAGGATGGAGCCTGTAACCTCAACCCCAAGCTCTGGGCTTTGTTTAGTCTTTGCTACGATTTCCCAGAAGGCCACAATCTGGTGGAGAAAATACCTGGAAGAACCACATGAATATTGGCATATACTTTGAATGTGTTGATACAGGGGGTCGTTTCCCATTAAAATGTCATTGCTACTTCTTTAACAGAGACTCATTTCTTGTTATATAACTTGTACAGTCTTTATACGATCTCTACAATATCATGATATAAAAGTGCTTCGGGATAACATTATAGAGACTAAATCTCATCAATACATCCTTTGCATAATTTCTCACTGACATCGCTGATAAAATAAAGCAGAGAACTCTTCTCCAAAAAAAAAAAAAAAAAAAAAGTCATTGCTGTTTTCTCAAATGGAGATGAGTTAATGCTTTTTTTTTCTTTTTCCCTTCTCATCTATTGCTGAGTCCCCAAGGTGAGGAGTATGGTGGCTATAGGGGGAGAGCAATTAGTATCCCCAAATCATTCCTGAATTATTCATAATCCCAAAGTACCCCATTTAGAGAACATTCATTCTTGTTCCCCTCCTGATTAATTTATTTGCTACTATCTCTGGCCCGAAACTGTCCCTTGGCGGTCACCACCCCCAACAAGCTGCTTGATTCCTGTCTGCCCACCTCCAATTCCCTGGCAAAGCCTTCATCCCAGATGACTCTCCCCTCTCCCCACTGGGCTTATCCTTTCTTTCTCACCCACCAATACACTCACGAGCACTGCTCTCACCTGGAGGGGTGCTGCACTGGGTTGGTTCAGATAGTTCAAGGAGGCCGCCCGCTTCATGTTGCTGCTACAATGGAAAAGAAAGAATCCAGGCCTCTTCTCTTCTCATGGGTGGCCCTAACGCTTGGGACTCTTGGGCACCACCACACACACTCAGATCATTGCCTCCCCACCATCTGACCCCGCCCCCCCCGCACACATACACGCACTCTCTTATCTTCATCAGTCACCAGCATCTGCTCAGGTACTGTTGTCCCCGCACTGGGGCACCCATTTTTCCCACACTCTCTCTCCACAGCCACCCCAGTGACCTCCTCCACGTTTCTCTCCAAGATTCTTCTCCTCCAGAGATGAGGGGCCAAGCGGAGTTGGAGGCCAGGGCTCACCTGCCTACTCTGCCATATCTCAGTCTCAGTGTGTACCTGGAGGGCCGGGGCTCGGTCCCCTGGAGCTTCCTCACCAGGAGTTCGCTGCTTCTACGAAGCACATCTCGGATCTTGCCCAGAGAGCCGCTCCTCTGCAGGGCCCCGCTGCCATCCTGGTAGAGAGGGATGGGGAACAGAAGCTAAAGGGATCCCAGGCAGACTGGCCTCTGAGTCTACTCCTGCCATTTATTCTGCACACCTCCCCCTCCCCCCAAAAGCCCAGTGACTGAAAACAAGAGCCTGGTCAACAGCTGGCTTGCAAAGAGACCCCTGAGAGGGATGGGCTAACTGAACTGGGATGGGGACAACGTCCCCTCCGACACGCACGTCCTACACGCATCCTACAGGCTCAGAGCCTCTCACCACCACCAGCAGGAGAGGCAGGAGAGATGAAGGGGCGATGATCAGACTTACCCCTGACCACTCCACAGCCACTGAGGCATCTTCACCTCCCTCGAATTTCACACTGCCCCCAAGGCCCTCCTGGGAGGTCCTTCCACTGTCACCCTCTCCAAGCAGCTCAGCCACCTTGGTCTGGCTGATAGGGTCAGTGCCCTGGAAGGAAAAGGAAGGAGCTGGGACTTCCCACTTCTGAACTCCTCAGGATGGGGCTTCCAAACTTTTTCTCACCATCAGCCGCAATAAAGAAAACATTTTTCTTTGAGACTTCCCAGTACACACATACTGGAAAGGAGACACTCACCTTTTCTATTTGCAATGCTTTCCTACATAAAGATACACATCGATCTTTAGCCGAGGCCCACACTGAATTGATTTCAGGACCCACTGAGTCAAGACCCTCAATTTGAGAAACTCCGATTCAGGGCTCCCCTCAACCACAACCCTCTCACCCACACTGCCTGTGCCCCGCCTCAGAAGATTCTTCACATTATCAAAAGGCAGGGCTTCCCATAATAGTCCCATTTAGTGAAGTGAACCTTGAACTTGGAGTCCTGACCACAAAGGGCAGGTAGGGGGTAAGAACACACTTAGAAAACAACCACAGTCACAAAAGAGTCTCACCTGCCTGTCCTGTCTTCCTCCTCAGCCTCTCCTCTTACCCTTCAGAGAGTCACAAGCAGCCTCAGTGGTCCTCCATCCTGTCCCCAGGGCCCTACCTTGCAGACCTCCTTCCCCTCTTGGTCTCTGACCTGTTTCCGGGAACGCAGAGCACATTCCTCCAGGGTCTCAGCTGCCTCCAGCTTTCCCTGGCGCCTGTACAGAGCTCCGAGGTTTCTCAGGGTCGTGTTTACTGTGGGGCTGTGGCAGGGGAGACCAGGGAAGGAAAAGAAGATGGACTCAGAACACAAGCAGGAGAGAGAGGGAGCAGAGCTAAGGCCGAGGGAAGGTCCAAGGGAAGGAGGGGAAGGTCCAGGAAGCCGGAAGCCGGGCTTGGATGGAGGGCATTGGAGGCCAAGCCGGCTGCTCACCCGCAGCTCACCTGCTCACTTTGCAGGCCTTGTACCAGCCTCCATACTCGGTGTAGGGCGTGCTGCCCTCACGGTGCCGGCTCTGCAGGAGGACAGAGGGGGAGGTGAAGCCAGAGATGAGAGTACCGAGACACTGGGGTACAAGCTGGCGCAGGGCTGGGGTGCAGGCTGGGCTGGGGAAGGCACCATGCACCTGGGGCTGGTGCTTGGATGGGAAATGAGGAGCTGGGCTGGGGCAGGAGTAAGTCAGAGGCCCTGGTAGCCTTGGGCTCCCCAGGCTGGGCTCCCCACTCACTTTGCTCATTTCCTCCCGCTCCTCTGCATGCATCCAGATGGGCTTGTGGTTGTCTGGGGGTGATACATGGGATGGGGTGGCGAGGTTAGAGAACGGAGCTGGACAGTACGGGGGGGCCAGGACCCAGAGGCCGACAGGGCTGGACTAAAGGGGTCTGGCTCCCCCTTGGGAACCACTGTGGTCAACCCCCCAACCTTTGGTCTGCATGTCCTTTCCTCCCTGAAGCTCCCTGCCCAGGCCCTCCCCACTCACCATCCACAGGCCCAAACTCCTGCACATGGGCACGGGTCAGGATCTCTTTGTAGAGTGTCTCAGCCTCAGCATACTTCCCTTGTTTCAGGTAACAGGAAGCCTGGGGGCAGGAAGGCAAAAACACAGGAGCAAGAGGTAGAGATAAGGTCTTGGCCAGGCCTGGGATTTCCACTTCTTGGTATCTTTATGACTTTCCCCAGAGATCCACCTCACACCTCTTTGTCTAGCTGCAGGGTCCAGGGTGTTCCCACTCCACTCCACTCCCAAGAGGCTACGGAACTTCTGCCTTCCCACGGGAAGGAAACAGACCCCTCAGCCCCAGAGGCAGCCCCAGAGCTGGGCACAAAGGCGATGAGGTCAGTGTACCAGACTATGATGCTTCCCCTTCCCTCCTCCCACCACCTTTGCCCTCACCAGGTTGTTCTTGGTCCGGGCTACATTAGGGTTGTCCGGCCCCAGCTGCCCCTCATAGATGGCCAGTGCCCGCCGGTAATAGCGCTCCACAGCCTCATACTTGCCCTGGTTTTGGCACAACAGGGCCAGGTTGTTCAGCTGCTTTGCCACATCTGGGTGGTTGGTGCCCAGGACCTGGAGGAGTACAAAGGACAGACAGATGGCCGTGATTATGTGTGTGCTTGTGTGTGTGTGCATGTGCATGTGTGTGTGTGTGTGTGTGTGCATGTGCCCATGCAGGGAGCAGGGGGAAGGGAATAAGGCAGAGATGGGGGGTGAGACGAAAAGAAGTGAGGGGCAAGGGTAGATCAGAAGAGAGATGGTGGAGGAGGGGTCATCGCAACAGGGAAGAACAGGCAGAGGGCACAGGCACCTTTTCTCGAATCTCCAGGGCCCGCTGGCACAGCGGCTCTGCCTCCTTGTATTTGCCCCTCTTGCCATAGAGCACAGCCAGATTGTTGAGTGTGGCAGCCACCTAGGAAGACAGGCCCGCCCCCATCAGAAACTCGTGCTGCAAAGGACCTTGAACAGCAGGGCCCCACGCTGCACAATGCCCAGACAAATGGACTCTGCCACCCGAACCAGAGGCAGCGGAGGGGAAAGTACTGACCCCCGTGGCTCTGAGGTTCTCCATGGGGGTGGCATCACCCTCTAAATAGATTTTTAGACATTTCTGGAGGCAGGGTTTTTTTTGGTTGCCGTAAATATTGGGGGCCTTTGGGGAGGCAAGGATGCTACAGACTGCCTGTGTGGGACAGCTCAGGCAACTTTTGAATGTCCTGCCAGACTTTCAAACACTGAATATAAGCTTTGATGCTTGGTGGGATATCAAGACAGGAGTTATGTTTCCTGAGAGACATCATCCCTGCCTATCACGCGTCATAACACAGGGAATTCTTTTCCCAAAGTCAGCTCAGGCATCTTTTGAATGTCCTGCCAGACTTTCAAACGCTGAATGTAAGCTTTGATACTTGGTGGGATATCAAGACAGGAGTTATGTTTTCTGAGATACATCATCCCTGCCTCTCATGCGTCATAACACAGGGAATTCTTTTTCCACAGTCAGCTCATTTTCAAAAATATCTTATTTCTCATTGTCTCCACTTTGACAAATCTAGCATTTGTCTTGGCACGCTATCCCTACTTAAGGTTACTTCTCTCTCTCTCTCTTATCTCAGACAAATAAATCTGGTTCATTATTACTTATTCTAACACTGGATTTTAATCTTGCATGCGCCAATTCTTCTGCTCTGTCATTTTTCTAATACGTACTTCTATGTAGAATGACTTACCTGTTTTACTTCTTCTAAATCTAGAGTTATTCAGTCGTTCTATATCAGACTATATTATGTCTTCTAGCATTGCTGCATCAACACAACTGTTATTGTTTTGCATTTTCATTTTACTGTAACGTATTATACATATTATTTTATTATAAATTACTTTCCTTGTTTCTCTTTTATATTAATAGGGTATCATTCAACTTTTGAGGAAATTATACGGGTAGCTTGGTTACATTATCTACGAGTTAAGTTTTAGGAAAATATTCATTATAAGAAGGAGTCATTGGGTCTCAGAGAGTTGAGAACCACTGGGAACGGCAGACAGAGCCTGGGAGAAATGAGTCTTCATGCCTCCCTCCTGAGAAGCCCCAGGGAGTGGGCTGAGGGAAGCAGATGAACAAGCTGAGAGAGCACAGGGGAAGGAGGGCAAGGAATACTGACAGCAGGGTGGTCCCGGCCCAAGGTGCTCTCCCGGATGCTGAGGGCATCATTCAGCAGGAGGGCAGCTTCCTTATACTTATTCTGGTCCCTGTAAGAGGACAAAAGTGGCAAGGGGTTAGCCCGAACTCCGGCCCTAAGCCATCTCCTTACTTCCTTCCCTTTGGGACAACTGAGGTACATTTAGGGATTGGGGCCCCCCCATGAGGAGACAGGAAGCCTGGTGGGAGCAGTGAGAGGGGTTCACTGACACACGCTGAGAGTTGCCATGCCCAGGGAAGGCCATAAGGCATAAGATGCAAGAGGAGGGGATCCCCCCCAGAGGAGAGATGAGAGAAGCAAAAAACCTGAGGGATGAGTATTCTCTGAGGTCAGGGGCTCAGGTATGAAAGAATAAGAGTCTGGTATAGAAGAAAGCCCCCAGGTGGGAGGGAGAAGAGGTTCCCTGTGGAGAGGAGGAATGAGAACCAAAGGCGAATCAAGGCGGGAACGTGGAGGCAGGTTCGTGCGAGGAGGAGGCCGTACTCACCGATACACCAGAGCTAGGATGTTGAGCATAGTGGCCACGTCGGGGTGGCCACGGCCGGACGTGCGCTCCAGGTCCTCCAGTGCCTGCTTGCAGAGTGGCACAGCTACCTCATAGCGACCCTGGGCTGCATACTGGATCACCAAGTTGTGCAGTGTCCGCAACCTCGCCGGGATCTCATAGCCACTGTGCTGGGCACCCGGGCCACGGGACACTACACCGTCACAGAAAAAGACAGGAGACTTCCTCAGATGACGCTGCCTCTCCCTTTGCTGTCTGCCCTCCCCACCCCACTCCAAGACTTGTTCCGTGCCTGTGTCTACCCCCCACCAGGCTCCCTGCATAGACCTGCCTCAACTGCTACTCTATTGCCTATTCCCTTGCCCCATGCCCATCACAATCCCATTTGTTCACCCAGTCATTCATTCATTCAACAAACTACTCAATAAGCATGAGGCATGGGCTGTGCCAGGGATACAAAGATAAGAAAGACCTGGTCCTTTCCCTTGAGGAGCTCATGCTCTTCCCCTCCAGGGTCACTCTTCCACTCGACTGTGAGCTCCTTACTGGCGAGACCTGTGTCGTGCTCATCTTCATCTCCCTGGTGCCCAGCACAGTGCCTGACACAGGCTAAGTGCTTAATACATGTTGATGAATAAGGGGGAAGCTGAGGAGATCAAAGTACTGGTCCCTGGCCCATCTCCAGAGGAAGTGGAAAACCTATTCCTGGATGGTGAGCATCCTGTGTTCAGGGTAGGCCACAGCTGCGACCAGCCTCCTGATGCCCCCCCTTCACCCTCCAACTCCAGAGGCAGACTCACAGCCATTGCTGGGGTCCTCTTCCTCCTCATTGGGGAAGAGGTCATCCAGGGAATCCTTGGAGGCATCACCTTCCTTCTCCTCCTGGAAGGGAAGAAGCAGCATGTCTGGGCCAAGATAGCCTCAGTAGCCTCTTCAAGCCCCCTCTAAACCATGAAATCATTGACAGGTGGGGCCTAGGACAAGTCCCTTGTTCATGTCCCTGCCCCTGGGAAGGCCAGCATCTGTCCCGCCAAGCTTAGGCCTCTCTTGTTCATAAAAAATGAGAGATGGGGACCTCCCTGGCAGTCCAGTGTTTAAGATGCCGTGCTTCCACGCAGGGGGCACGGGTTCGATCCCTGGTCCGGGAACTAAGATGCTGCATGCCGCAAGGCACGGCCCAGAAAACAAAAAATAACAACAAAAAAAAACCAAGAGATGCTTCAGCCAAAATGTCATGACTTTCCCTTCCTTCACATCCAGAGAGCTTCCTTCCTTCCTAAGCACCCTCACCCTCCACCTCTTTCCCCCTCAACTCTTGTAATTATAGTCCCGTGTTGATCCCTGTGTGTTTACACTGATTACATGTCTGTCCTGGCTCTCCTGAGGGCAGGGGTGTGTCCTATCTTATTGACACGAACCCAAAGTGTCTAGCTCAGCCTGACACCCTTCATCTGCCACCACTCACTCTGTATGTAGTGCCCAGTCCTTACTGAATAACCTACTTTCACACCAGGCAAAAATGCTTCACCCCACCAGGCACTGCAGCCTTGTACAAACACTTTCAACTCTCCTGCCCAGATTCACCAGTGTGTCCCATACGAATCATCCCACTTTCCCTGGGTCAGACCACCTTTCCAGCCCTGGCACCTTATCTATGAATCTATCTCACACACACACACACACCGGTCTAGAAAGCTCCTCCCTCTCCCTCACAGATGACCAAAATCCATCCCAATTCCTAAACCAAATAAAAAAATAAATAAAATCAAATTTTAAAAATCCAACCTAAATCTTGCCCATCCCTGTTTCCCACCTCCTCTGTGAACCTTTCAGACCATTCCAGCCCCCAGGAACCTATCTCCTTGGGAGCCCTCCCACACTGACTGAACCGCTCCTCCAGCACTGGGCACTTTCTGTTTGTGTTGTCACATACGTGTTCTCACATGTAAGCCTTGTTCCTACAGCTACACTATAAACTCAAGAAGGCAGAAACTCTCTTTTGTAGTTCCTTACATCTACCTGCCACACATCTTCTTGCATTGCCTAAGGCACAGAGATATAGAAATGCCTGTTGAGTGAGGGTTAAATTCCACACATTTTGAGAGCAAATTTTAGGACTTGCTCAACGGGGCTGCGCTTTCCCTAATTGCAGAGCTCAGGGTTCTGAATTGGAATTGTCCAAATGCCTATCTGTCCCCCCCAAAAAAACCTATTATTGTCAGAGCAGGAACTCTGCCTTGTTTACTTTGCATCCCCAGCAGAGTGCACTGCGCCTGACATATAGTAGTCATTTGATGAAATGTTGACTGAATGAGTGACCCTTGTTTCTCCCTTGCTGTCTTCTGGAGTTGGTGTCAGGACCTGAATTCTGCCAGGTGGGGGCAGGCTGGGCAGGGCTGCTGGCCCTTGTGGATGATGGAGCAACTGCCCCCACGTTTGTGGTCACTCCCAGCTGTCCGCCCCCCAACCAGCCTCGCCTGCACATGCTCACCGCGGTGTGCCCATCCTCGTCATACTGACGCAGCTGTCCCAGGAACTCTAGGTGCTTCTTTTCCTCCTCCAGCTGAGCCACGGCCTGTTCGCTGCGCTGCAGCCGCTGCTGGGTGCCTGCCAGCTCGTCCCGGAGCCACTGGTTCTCCTGGCACAGCCGCCGGACCTGAGCCCGCAGCTTCTGTTTCTCCGATTCCACTGTGCTCAGGTGGTTGGCCAAAGCCAGCATCACCTAGGTGGGCAATCCTGTGAGCACCAGGCTCTGGATAGGAGTGTTGAAGGATAGGCGGGAGAGAAGCCGGCAAGACTGGCAGGGGCCAGGAGGCAGGGTTGGGTAGTGATGACTCTACCTTCAAAACATACCCTGAATCCAATTTCTCACCACCTCCAGAGCTACCGCCCTGGGCCAAGCCACCATCAAGTCCCACCTGGATTATGAGAATTGCCTCCTCACTGGCCTCCCTGTTTCTGCCCTTGTTCCCCTAGAGTCTGGTCTCAACCCTGCAGCCAAATGATCCTTTTAAAACGTTAAACCACATCACTTCTCCACTCAAAACATTCCAATAGCCTCCGTCTCACTCAAAGTAGAAGCCAAGTCCTTACGATGGCCTACAGTTCCACAGGATCCGTCCCCTGCCTCCACCACCTCTCCAACTTCACTTTCTATTTTGCTTGCCCTCATTCACTGTCCTGCAGCCACACTGGCCCCTCAGTGAACTCATCCGGAAGGCTCCAGGTCGGGGCCTTTGCACTTGCCGTCCACTCTGTTTAGGATGCTCTTCCCCCGTTTACTGTATGACTCATTCCCTCATCTTCAAATCTTTGCTCAAATGGCGCCTTTTCAATGAGGCTTTTATTGACCACCCTATCTCAAACTGTATCCTCTCCCCATACGCCCCAGTCCCCTTCCTTGCTTTATTTTTATCCTTTTATCCTTAACAGTTATCATTGTGGCATACTGAATCACTTATTTATTCGTGTATTGTCTGCCTCCCCCAGCTAGAATGTAAGCTCCAAGATGGCAAAGGTTTATGGCTGTTCTTGTTCAGTGATGTGTCTCTAGTGTCCAGGAGAGTAGTGTCTAGCACATGGTAGAAGCTTAATACATATTTACTGGGTGAATGAATGCAAGCAATTATTAGGACAAGGGGATCCCGAGTGACCTCCAAGCCCTAATCAGACAACTGCTTCTCCATCTACCCTGGGCCACTTGGCACCACCTCCTCCCCCTCACCTGGGCCTCACTCAGCCCCAGCTCGATGTTTTCCATGGAACGGCGCAGCTGCCGGGCCTTCTCATGCACCAGCCCTTCTTCATGGCCTCCCTGCTGCAGACACTCGATGGTTTGGGAGAGGCTTTGCAGCACAGCCTGGTGTTCACTGTGGAGGGCCTCCAGCCCTTGGCTCACCAGACGAGTGCTCCCCAGGATCTCCTCCTGGCTGAGCCGGTGCCCTGCAGGCTCATCCCGCTGTCCCAATACCAGGCCCGACATCCTGGCTGGGGGACCTTGCCTGGGCTACAGAGAAACAACAGAGCTCAGGTGGGGTAAAGATTGGAAAGAGTGGCTGAGCGCCTTGGGCGGGAGGGATCCAAATGAAGGGGCGAGAACCAGTAGGGGGGGACCCTGTGGTTTAATTGGAGAGAGAGAGCGACCAGTGGGTTGGCAGGCTGTGATGACACTAGACACAAAGCTAAGGTCGTGGGAAAGAGAGAGGGAGACAAATTGACTTGAACGAAAAACTGTAGAAAGAACAAAGGTGCTGAGAAGTAGCAGAGGGATTTAGAACTAAGGAACACAATAGAAAAGGAGCTGGAGTGAGAGCTTGGGTTAGGAAAAGGAATCAGGAGTGTAGAGACAGCACTATAGGGAACACAGAGGGTGTCTGAGAGAGCTGCAAAGAAAATGGAGTTAAAGCAGACCAGAGGTATGCAGAAAATAGTGCAGAGTTTTCAAAAAAGGGGAACGAATAGGTTTCAAAGTTAAACCAAGAAAGAGAGGGAGAAGAAAAAGAGAGGAGCCTTCATCACAAGACCCAGATGAGAGGGGCCTAGAGGCTCAAAGTCTTCAGGTTGCATCACCCACGGGGCTGAGCCCAGCATCTCCAAACCTGGTCAGCTCTGCCTCTTTCCCCACTAGCCTGAAACCCCAGGTCTCAGGCTGTCTTCCTACTTCCTCAAAAGGGCCTTGTTTCTCATCTTTGAAGTTTTCTTACCTGTATATAGCCCTTGGTTGTGGTGTTCAGGCAGGAGCTCAGAAGAAACTCTGTTCAAACAGCCAGGAACTCAGAAGGATCTGCCCTGCCCAAAGTCCAGAAGCCCAGAGTTCCCACCCCTTCTCTCACCACTTCACAGCCACCCAGAGGACCTGGCATGGAGCCCCACCCAGGACAAACGCCCTCCCTCCCCTGCCTACAGGTCTTCAAAGACTACCAATGTCCCTCCTCCTTCCCCAAGCCAACGTCCCACCCCAAGCCTGGGGAGCTATTTTCTCCCAAGAAGGGAGTGAGATTTGATCTGAGACCTGCGGCAAGGGGCGTGTCTGGGAAAGGGTGAAGAGGAAGACCTGGTCACTCCTAACCCAGTCATTTCTATGGTTTTGTGTCTATCACGATCACATACTAACAGGCTCTGAGAGGAGTCACCTTAGGGTACCTCCCAGACGCCCGATGATGCAGGGAAGAACGGCAAGTCTGCTGAGCGGCTGCGGGATCACAGGGAAACGCGGCGCTGGGAGGTGGTCTCCCGGGCCTGGGAATGCTGTGGAGAGGTGTCCCAGGCTGTCGACCTGCCCTGAGGCCCAGGGTGGGGATAGAGTGAGATGGGCAGGGGTGACGGGAGGTGGTGCGGGTGGACGGCCGAGGTCCGTGTCACGGACGAGGGCCCGGGACTGACAATCCCGAGGTCACTGAGTCAGTCTGTAGCGCAGGGGGCGGGGCAGGCCGTCTGTCCCTCTGTCTGGACGCCGAGGGGCGGGAAGAATCGCGGGGGGGGGGGCGGAGTTTTTAAGGCTGACTGGAGTTGTGTAAGTTCGGTCGGAGAGGCTCATTTGTTCATTTGTCTGGGAGTGCAGGAAAGAGGTAGCGGGACTTCAACTCT
Source organism: Mesoplodon mirus (assembly GCF_964341445.2). NCBI lineage: Eukaryota > Metazoa > Chordata > Mammalia > Artiodactyla > Ziphiidae > Mesoplodon > Mesoplodon mirus. Next base: position 75,006,980 of record NC_138988.1, on the reverse strand, counting down.
CAGCCCCAGAGGTACCCTCAAAGACTCACCCGCAGTCCGTCGATCTCGCTGCCGCTCTTGCCGGTACTGCGCCTTTAAATCCATCATGGCTGCCGCTCGAGGCAATTGTTTTGACGGCTCCAAGGGGCGGAGCCTGTTCCACAGTCACGCGACCTAAGAGCCACCCGGGGATTGGCTCTACCACGAGCAGGGAGCGTAAGAGATGTGTGTCCAGCTTTGTCTCGGGTTCTCTGACCGCCTCTTTTTACGTCATTAAGGAGCGACAGAACGGGGACCTGTTAGCGTCATCCAGTAGCACCAGGCGGCCTGGCTAAAGGTAATGGTGGCGTGCTGAGCCAAGCTGAGCCTGGTCCAACTCATGGCCTTGCGGGCACTGACCCGCGCTCTTGGCTCTGTGAGCCTGACACCCCGGATTGCCGCCGTCCCCGGCCCAAGCCTGCTCCTGGCCTCCCAGGTAATCCACCGTACCCGGGAATGTGGCTGTTTCCGTTCGGGCAGCCGGAGAGGGGGGCTCCAGGAGAAGCGAGGTGGGGGATGCGAGTCTGCTTAGGAGTCACGCCGGCCTGTGACCTTGGATAAGTCACTCTCAGCCTCAGGTTTCTCCTCTGTATAAGTGTTGCTATCTCACAGGGTCCCTGGATTCCTCAGACAAGATACTGGAGGTGAAAGTGCTTTACAGACAAATGTACAGGTTTCAATAATAACTAACACTTATTGTCTCTCATAAGCCAAGCATAAGTAATAGACGTTTTAAATAAGTGAATTCCTTTCAATCACTTTATAAATTAGTTATTATATTCCCATTTTACAAATGAGAAAACATAAGTAGTCGAAGGTCATACACCAACCATTGGTGCTAGGTAATTTGGCTTCAAAGCCTGGGCTCTTAACCATTATTATAACCAAGGATGAGTTACTACTGAGATTAGAGAATTCAGGGCAAGATACCAAGAATAGGAGCCTAACATGATATCTCAAGGTTCCTAGTGGGCGACTGGTGAGTTACAGAAAAGAGAAGTTAAGTCTTACCTCCCCGGACCTTTCAGACTTATGGTAGAGTTTGGCAGATGCATACTTAAAATTCAAAACCAAACCAGCCTACTTTGTGAAGTGCTGGGAATTCAAAAGGGAACAAGACATAAATGATCTCTCCCCTCCATTCATATCTGAAAAACTCTCAGAAACATGCAGCAAAATGGGCAAAAGGCATTGATGCCAATGGTGGTACATGGGTGTATGGAAGTTACCAGCCCTGGAGAAGGGAGTTGTTTAGGGAAGGAAAAGTTTCTTGGAGAAGGAGAGTTTTGAGCCAAATTTGGAAGAAGGTGCACCAAGGGGAGAACATTCCATTGAAGAAATACTTCAGAGGTGAGAGGATCAGATGAGGAGAGGTAATCAACACACATACACCTAGATAAACATTCCGAACTGGTATTTGTGCAAGCTGTGATGGGTGGAGTTTTTGGATAGCTGGTCTGGGACTTCCAGGAGGAAGGAGGCTACAAGCTAAACTTTGTGCCCTCACCCTGGGTTCTCTGAAGCTTTTCCTTCAGTTAGCTTTCAAGTGAAAGAGATTTCTGTTTATCTCTAGGTGACAAACAATGTCCTTCTGCTGCCCTCTCCCTCGATGTTGCTTCCCTGCCGCCCAGTCCTTACCTCTGTGGCCCTTAGTGCTAAGTTTGTGTCCTGGAAGAGTCGTACCAAGTATACCGTTATGCCAGTGAAGATGAGGAAGTCTGGGGGCCGAAACCATACAGGTGGGAGCAAGGACAAGAAGATTTCAGCAGTAAAGGGCAAAAACATGGTAGGATCCTAGGCCTGTATTTTGATACAGGCAGAGGAATGTAATTAAAAAGCATTTATTGAACTCCTGCATGTAGTACGTGTGTAAGAGTAGAATACAAAGCAACAAACAAGTGGTCTGTGCTTCTAAAGATAATGTAGGTAGTTGAAGAAAACTGGACGTACTCAGGAAGTTATATGACATTTCTCTTCACACCCTTCAAAAATTGACAATAGTTGAACACGAGTTACATGGCTCTCAGTAAACTTACTGAATTTTGTAATTTGTAGAGACTTTATCTGGATGTTTTATACAATTTCAATATCATAATTATGTTTTTACCAAGCTCCATGTAGGTGTTCACCCTCACCCCATTGTGCTGTGCAAATTTTTATCATTTTCTGCTTGTGTCATAATGTTGGGGAGCGCTGCTCTCTGCCTAGGATGGGTCTGTTCCCAATGCTGGGAACTGACTCGTCTGACCAGGGTCATGTCCCTGCACTGTCCTGACCACAGGCCGAATCCAAGTGCACGGTATTGGTGGGGGCCACAAGCAACGTTATCGAATGATTGACTTTCTACGGTTCCGGCCCGAGCAGGAATCCAAGCCAGGACCCTTTGAGGAGAAGGTCATCACTGTCCGCTATGATCCCTGTAGGCAAGTTTGGGATGTGAGGTGGTAGTATGGCTGAATGACTGCTCTGTGGCTTTTCAGGATACATGAGGCTGCCTAGATGGTCTACTTACCTGTGCCTCACTCTGAACAGGTCAGCAGACATAGCTCTGGTTGCTGGGGGCAACCGGAAACGCTGGATCATTGCCACAGAAAACATGCAAGCTGGAGATACAATCCTGAACTCTGACCACATAGGCCGAATGGCAGGTGAGAGATGGCTGCCAGGTGTGTGTGGGCTGGGAGGCTGCAGGGGTTCTGGTACTGATGAAATTCTGTCTTTTAGTTGCTGCTCGGGAAGGGGATGCACACCCTCTTGGGGCCTTGCCAGTGGGGACCCTCATCAACAATGTGGAGAGTGAGCCAGGCCGGGGTGCCCAGTATATCCGAGCCGCAGGTATGAAGAAAGGAGCTGCTTGGGATCTTACAGTTTGGAAGGCCAAGGGGTACCTGAGGTTGCAACTCTCTGAACCCATGGGCCCACATCTGGTCCACTGGCAGAGAAAAAGAAGGAAAAACAAGGCTGAAGAGGTGCTTGTGTTTTGACCTAAAACCTTCCATGTATCCTGCTTCAGTGTTTCTCCTCCTCAAAGTATGTGTGGTGTGGCCCCTTGGAAATCTGCCCCCCACGTCCTGCTCTGTGGAGGGTCGCAGAGCTGTTTCTCCCTTTCCCAGGGACCTGTGGTGTGCTGCTACGGAAGGTGAATGGGACAGCCATCATCCAGCTGCCCTCTAAGAGGCAGATGCAGGTGTGTGTGGGGGGTGCAGGTGCGAGGGATCAGCGAGGGAGGAATTTTGGGAATGTACCTGACCGGTCCAGGATAGCTCCCAGGTGTTTTATGTTGAGAACTGCCTCGAGCTGGGTCTGTCCTTTTCTGCCATGTGACTAGGCGTGCCTTGTCAGGCTGGCACCATGATGGAGTAGGGAACAGTGCCTTTTGTTTTCAACTACTGTAGGACCTGCACTCAGGTTCAATTATGTTGTGCTTTCCCCCTCTCCTCTCCCTTCTCTTCTTGAGTGTAAGAAGTCTCCCAAGAGTCCATGCCCTCAACAATGTCAGGCTCTTTCCCCCCATGGTGCATTCCCCTCCATCTGCTTTCTCTTTCAGGTGCTGGAAACGTGCATAGCAACAGTGGGCCGAGTATCCAACGTTGATCATAACAAACGGGTTATCGGCAAGGCCGGGCGGAACCGCTGGCTGGGAAAGAGGCCCAACAGTGGGCGATGGCACCGCAAGGGGGGCTGGGCTGGCCGAAAGATCCGGCCACTGCCCCCCATGAAGAGTTACGTGAAGCTGCCCTCAGCTGCTGCCCAAAGCTGATATCCCTGGACTCTAATAAAATGTCCCCCATTTTAATCTTTCTGTCTTTTTTTGGGAGGGAGGAGGTACATACTGGATGAGGGGGGGCGCGGGGACAGAAGCAAACAACCGTTGGCCGAAGGAGAAAGGAAAGAAAAGTATGGGGCAAACACGGGCCGTTCCCCTCTCATTTCCAGTGCCCCCCCACCTTGCTCCGTGCCTTTATATGTAATGGAGGAGGGGGGAATAAATGACCTCCAAAGTCTTTTCCAGTTCTGATTTCGGGAAGCGGGGAAGGCGCTTCCGGTGACAGGAGGAGGGGGACGGAAAGGAAGAGGAAAGGGCGGAGGAGGAGGTGCCGCGCGTCGCCGAGGTGGCACCGGCGGCTCCGCCCCGGCGCTCTCCCAGGGCCCCTAGCTTTCCGCTGGGCCTGGCGGAAATGAGCGGCGGCTCCGGGCGGGCGGGCGACGGGCCCCCAGAGCTAGGCGGGCGGCGCCGCTGGTTGGGGATAGGCCCCGCCCTGCCAGGCTCCGGAGGCCGCAGACCTGCGCGCAGGCCGGGAGCTGGCAGCGCCACGCCCCCAGGGCGTTCGATCCCGCGCGCCACGCCCCCTGCGACCGCCTGTCCTGCGGAAACACGCCCCCTCCCGCCTCTCCGCCTCGACCCCTTCGGGGGGCCCAGGCGGGGCCCAAATCTCTGCCAGCGCCGCCGCCATAACCTGCGCCGCGTCCCTAGATCGGCGAAGGACAGGCCTCACGCCGGGACCCCCATCGACTTCTGAGGTGGCCACAGCCCCGCCGCGGCCCCCCGCCCCGAGCCCGGGTTTTCCTCCGCCCACTCGCCCACCGGGCCTCGCGCCCCCGATTCCGCCGCGCCTCGGGATTCTTGTTTATCTGGCCTAGCCCCCTCCCCCGCACCTTGCCGCGCGCCCCTGGCTTCTCCTGTCTTCGACCCCAGTCCTACAAGCCTCGCGCCCCTCACCCATCGGGTCTCCTGTGCACCCTGTTCGGGGCCTCACGTCGCCCCCACTGGCCTTGCTGCTTAAGCGCCTCCAATCTTGGGCGCCTCCAGCCTACCAGCCCCTTCTCCCAGCCCGTCGCGCCCTGCGCCCTCACTCCACACCAGGTCTCCTGGTCTTTTGCCCTTGCAGACTCACTCTCCGATGCTTCAATCATTGGAGCTATCACCCCTTCCCATATTCACTCGGGGTCTCGATCCCAACTCCCCAAAACACACACCCCTCTGGGCTTCGCATACCCCCTTCTCAGGTCTGCTGCCGCCTGTCCCTGGGCCCTGGGATTCACTTTAATTCTAAGGCTGCCCTGCCTCCACTGTCCCCTTTCCTCTGCTCCAAACCAACTCGCTCCATGCTGCATGCAGGGCCTTGGACCCTCCTTTTAGCCCCCAAATTTTGAGTTCTTTCAGAACAAACACCCCAGTGTTCCTCTGCTTAGGCCTGGCCCCACCCAGCATGCAGCAGGCAACTCCTGGGCCCTGCTTTACCCCACCCAGCCCGACAGCTGTTGTCACATTTGCTGTCCCCACTTCTGGGTGTCCTTGATTTTCTGACCTCCCATCTCACTCTAGCTTGCCTATTCTCTTTTCCTTGTGTTGCCAGGTGCCAGGATGGTGGGGGAACTCCGCTACAGGGAATTCAGGGTGCCCCTGGGGCCCGGCTTGCACGCCTATCCTGATGAGCTGATACGCCAGCGAGTGGGCCATGATGGGCATCCTGAGTACCAGATCCGCTGGCTCATCCTCCGGCGTGGGGATGACGGGGAAGGGGGTTCTAACCAAGTGGACTGCAAGGCTGAGCACATCCTGCTATGGATGTCCAATGACGAGATCTATGCCAACTGCCACAAGATGCTGGGCGAAGATGGCCAGGTCATCGGGCCCTCCCAGGAGACAGCAGGGGAGGCTGGAGCCCTGGACAAATCTGTGCTGGGGGAGATGGAAACCGATGTGAAGTCTCTGATTCAGAGGGCCCTTCGGCAGCTGGAGGAATGTGAGGGCACCATTCCTCCCGCCCCGCTGCTTCACACTGTCCATGTGCTCAGCGCCTATGCCAGCATTGAGCCCCTCACGGGGGTCTTCAAAGACCCAAGGGTCCTGGACTTGCTCATGCACATGCTCAGTAGTCCCGATTATCAAATTCGCTGGAGCGCAGGCCGGATGATACAAGCCCTGGCTTCCCATGATGCTGGTGAGGGGCAGTGTGGGGAGGAAAGGGGAGCAGGAGAGGGACTGGGTCAGCTTAGCGTCTCACAGGTCCCTGTGACAGAAGCCTCTGATCTCATCAGTACGTAAATGATTCTGTTGCCCTTGTCTTAGGATTGGAAGAAAAGGAGGTGGGAAGGTGAGTGTGGGCATCTCGGCAGAAAGGGGAGACTGAATCCTCAAGAACTTCCTGTTAACTGCCTTTCTATGCAGAGGAAGAGTTTAGACTATTAGACTATTGCATATGAGACAGTAATAGGATAGGATAAGATAGTAAGGTTTGGCTTTTGAAGCAAATCAGCAAATCACGTCATTCTTAGTGTGTGGCCGCAGAAGGAGTGAGAGATAGAGCGTCTAAGAGAGATGCCTGGGAAGGGCAAGGTTAGGGAGCTGTTGCTGACTGGGGTGTGGGTTACAGGGACCCGGACCCAGATCCTTCTGTCACTGAGCCAGCAGGAGGCCATTGAGAAACAGCTGGATTTTGACAGCCGCTGTGCTCTGCTGGCACTGTTTGCACAGGCCACGCTCTCTGAACATCCCATGTCTTTCGAGGGCATTCAGCTGCCACAGGTATTCTATGGAGAGTGTTGGGAGGGAGCTGTGGACAAAATCTAGGCATCGGGCCCTTGCACCTGTCCGCAGAGGACAGTGTGGAGAGAGGCACTGAAGCTGGAGCAAGGGGGACATAGGCCAAAGATTGTGTCCTACAGGTCCCAGGAAGGCTGCTCTTCTCCCTGGTGAAGCGCTATCTGCACGTCACCTCCCTCCTGGATCAGTTGAATGACAGTGCTGTGGAACCAGGAGCCCAGAGCTCCACTCCCGAGGAGTTGAGTGGGGAGAGGGGTCGGCTGGAGCTGGAGTTCAGCATGGCCATGGGCACCCTGATCTCGGAGCTGGTACAGGCCATGCGCTGGGACTGGGCCTCGGGCAGACAGGGGCCCTCGGCACGACCCTCCTGTTCCATCTTCCAGCCCCAGCTGGCAGATGCAGGCCCAGGGCACCCACCCGCCCAGGCCCTGCCCTCCCTTAGGAGGTCAAGGCGGTTTCGCCCTCGCTCCGAGTTCGCAAGTGGCAATACCTATGCCTTGTACGTGCGGGACGCGCTGCAGCCGGGCATGCGAGTGCGGATGCTGGACGATTACGAGGAGATCAGTGCCGGGGACGAGGGCGAGTTCCGGCAGAGCAATGATGGCGTGCCCCCTGTGCAGGTGAGCAAGAGCGCGGGGGCGGGCCACCGTTGGGGGTCTGTCTTGGGTGGGGCATAGCTGGGGCTTCAAGGTGGGGCCTCTGGCAGGCCACTCAAAGTGAAAACCCTCAGTAAGCTGGGTACGGTAAAAGGGGGTCAGCAATTGAGAGGGGAGCCATTTGGAGGGCTGAGAAAATCTGCCTTTAGGAGACTGAGGTCAGGAGGACTCACTCCCAGGAACAAGACTGATAACGGCAAGACCATCCCAAAGGTCAAGTTCAGGAAGACAGTGTGGTTAAGGCCAGGAGGAAGTACGGGGCATAAGCCACCAAGGATAGGTGAGGGGAGACAGCCCGTTCCCGTTTGGGGAAGGCATCCTTTGTGTGCGTGTACGTGTTCTCCATATACCACAGGTTTTGCTCTTTAGAGGTTTTTCCAAACCTGGCCAGGTGGTCACCCTGAGGGCTGTGAGGGCTGTGTGTCCTCAGCATCGGGCCACAGCCGGTCATTAGGTGAGCTCTCTTCCCCTTCCCTCTTTTCCCATATCCCCCAGGTGTTGTGGGAGTCAACAGGCCGCACCTATTGGGTACACTGGCACATGCTTGAGATTCTGGGCTTTGAGGAAGACATCGAAGACGTGGTTGAGGCTGATGAGTACCAGGGGGCAGCGGTCAGTGGAGCTGTGGGTGTAGGTGAGCCCAGAGGGGAAGCAGGGGTCAGCTCTGTGCAGAGGAGCGGTGGTCTAGCTGGGCGGCCAGTGACGTCCCTGTGCCCCTCTCCTTTCCACAGCCCTGCCCTCCTGGCGGTGGAAGCCCATGGCAGAGCTCTACGCCGTGCCCTGCGTGCTGCCTGAGGATGAGGACGCTGAGGAGAGTGAACACCTGAGCCAGGCCGAGTGGTGGGAGCTCCTCTTCTTCATCAAGAAGCTGGATGGACCCGACCATCAGGAGGTTCTCCAGATCCTCCAGGAGAACCTGGATGGGGAGGTAGAGCCGCCCAGAGACACACAGAGGTTGGAGGGCTGGACTGTGACACAGCATTTGGAAGGCTCAGGATGGGAAGTGGAGGGTGATAGCGTAAGGCTGCAGGGGAGGGGTCTAGGATGTTCGGAGATGTTGGCGAGCTGTTTGGGAGGACACCCCATGAGAGATTTGGGATGGAGAAGGCGTGTGCAGAACTCCCTTCCCCTGGCAAGTGCCTCTGGAGCCTCTGCGCCGGCAGAGCCGCCTGCAGTGAGAGCTTCTCCCCGATGACAGATTCTGGATGACGAGATCCTGGCTGAGCTGGCCATGCCCATGGAGTTGGCCCAGGACCTGCTGCTGGCTCTGCCACAGCGACTCGATGACAGCGCTCTCAGGGACCTGCTCAACTGCCATGTCTACAGGAAATACGGGCCCGAGGCCCTGACAGGGCAGCTGGCCTACCCATCCCTGCTGGAAGCCCAGGCCCAGCCTCAGGAATCAGCAGACGCAGCCAGAGTGGAAGGTGGGTTGCCAAACAGACAGCAGCTCTGCACACTGGCCTCTGGGAGGGCATTAGCCCAAGAGAGGTGTCTCTGCTGGTTTTTGTGCAGTCCTCTCTGGAAGAGATGGCACTTCAGGAAGAATCTGAAATTTCGAGATAAGCAGTGAATGGAGAAGCAGACACTGTCCTCCCTCCAAAGTATGAAGGAGTGTCAAGTTAGAACATTGCAAGAAATTTGAAGCCTTGAAAGCCCTCACATTGAATTTTTTCTGTTGTAGAGAAAAACAGATTATTGCATGCTTCCAGATACAGGGAAATGCTCTGCTATTTGCAGATAGGAAGCTCCTTTGCTATTTTAAGAATACAAAATAAAAAGTTTGTCATGAAGCTGTCTTAAAAGTACATTAAGATCCCCAAAACCTGGCGTTCAGGGGGAAAAAAATTAAAAATATTTTTAGGAGAAATGAGGAAACAGAGTTGAGAGTTATGAATGTCTCTCCTTTTATGATCTTTCACGTCACTAACGATGGCCAACTCTTGTGACTTCCCCTTTCCTATAGCAAAAGAAGCCCCGACTCAGTGCCCCAACACTCCCCTGCAGCATCTGGTGGAGGGTTACGGTCTGGCTGGGAAAATCTTCCTGGATCTGGAGCAAGCTCTCAGCTCAGAGGGGCCCCGTGGGAGCGAGGTCAAGCCACTCCTGCTGCAACTGCAGCGGCAGCCCCAGCCCTTCCTCGCACTGATGCGGAGCCTCGACACTCCTGTGGCCAACAAGGCCCTGCACCTGGCTGTTCTGAGGTGAGGGGGTGGTGAGGGGCGGGGCTGGGCAGAGGGGTCTCCGAGGCAGGCTGCACATCTCTCTCCTACTGCCCTCTGCTCCCCAGAATCCTGATGCGGCTGGTGGACTTTCCTGAGGCATTGCTTCTCCCCTGGCATGAGGCCATGGACGCCTGCATGGCCTGCCTGCGGTCCCCAGACACTGACCGAGAGGTACCCCTGCCCTGCCCTGGGGAGATGCTGAGAGGGGGAGGACGCCAGGCAGCTTCTGGAAAGGCAGACCCCCTGGGCGGGGCTTGAGAGGGCACCGTGGAGCCTTTGTGCTCTTGGTTTGGGTTTCGTTTTTAAAATCGAATTGTATTTTAAAAAATAGATGGTACGTTCACACAGTTCACAAATCAAAACAATATAACAAGGTAGAAACAAAATTCTCACTCCCACCTGAATCCCTGTCCTCCCAATGCCACCTACATGCCCCTTATTGGTAACCATTTGTATTAATTTATGTATCTTTCCTGTATTTCATTATGCAAATGTAACCCAAATGTGTGATCTTATTTGCCATCTCCTTTGTTACATAAAGGATGATACCTATATTACATTAAGAGCCTTAGTGGCTCCTGTTTGGCTGGGCCTGTGAAGGAAAGGGGGGTGATGAAGGCAGAGGGTACCATCACATCCCAGAGTCCCCTGCCACAGAGCACTCCTGGGCACAGAAGGCTTGGGAAGCAGTCAGAGAACTAGGTTCATGGAGGCAGCGGGTGTCTGCAGCACACACCTTTGGCGGCTACCCAGATTTTAGCTCTGTGGTGGGTTTACTGAGTGTCCACACATACATCCGGTCCCTCTCGGCCCCCTCTTTGCTGTCAGGTGTCTGTGCTTGGGGGCTGAGCATCTCATAACACAGCCCCACAGCGGTTTCTTGGGACAGCTGGGCCTGAAAAGAAACAACCGGGGATGCCCCCTGCGCCTATTGCCAGCGTAATCAGTAGTTAAGAACCCCAGGGTCCAGGGCGCCTCTTGGCTTTTCCACTGCGGTTTGTTTGGTTCTCTAATTCCACTGAGCCCTCATGTCTCCTCATCCTTGTCTTTTTACTTCCTCACTCTGTTAACTGCAGTAGCCCTGGCACCCAGCACACAGTACGTGTGTAGTCAGTACTACTGAAGACGCTTGTGGTCTGTCCCCTTTATTCACCTCCCCCTGCCTCCTTCCCAGGTGCTCCAGGAGCTGATCCTCTTCCTGCACCACCTGGCCTCGGTGAGCAGGGACTATGCTGTGGTGCTGAATCAGCTGGGAGCCCGAGATGCCATCTCCAAAGCCCTGGAAAAGCACCTGGGAAAGCTGGAGCTGGCTCAGGAGCTGCGGGACATGGTGTTCAAGTGTGAGAAGCATGCGCACCTCTACCGGAAACTCACCACCAACATCCTGGGAGGCTGTATCCAGGTCAGGAGGAAGGGCAGGGGGAAGCCTTTGGGTTCACAGCTGAGTAAGAGTATGAAACCCAAGCAGTGGCAGGGGCAGGGGGTGTGTTCCTGAAGTTGGAAGGCAGGTGAATCTAGTGAACCCGGGGGCGTTTGTTCCTGGCCCTGCTTTCCCAGCTGGTCCTGCTCTGCCAGTGTTACGGAGTTAGTCCCGCTGCTCCTGGGGTTTTTCCTCCACGTGTGTTTCCATGTTCCTGCCCCCTCCCCGCACCCCTTCTCTCCGATGTCCGGGCTGCAGATGGTGCTGGGCCAGATCGAAGACCACAGACGAACGCACCGCCCCATCAACATCCCCTTCTTTGACGTGTTCCTCAGATACCTGTGCCAGGGTTCGTGCCTGTCCCCCCATCACCCCGCGTCCCCACACCTCTGTGTGTTTTCCCTCCACACCTGCCAGGGCTGTGACCGCCACCCCTTCCCGCTTGCCCGCAGGCTCCAGCGTGGAGGTGAAGGAGGACAAGTGCTGGGAGAAGGTGGAGGTGTCCTCCAACCCGCACCGGGCCAGCAAGCTGACGGACCGCAACCCCAAGACCTACTGGGAGTCCAGTGGCAGCGCCGGCTCCCACTACATCACCCTACACATGCACCAGGGCGTCCTCGTCAGGTAACGCGCTCCATGCCTGTGCCTAGACACACACCCACGCTGTCCCGTGACTTCCCTGCTGTTTGTCTTGGGGAAGCACCCACACGCCCCTGAAGGTGACCAGAGTCCCCTCAGCTGTGTCTGTGAGGACACGACTGGATCGATTCCAACTGGTCCCTCTGCCCTGCTCCTAGGCAGCTGGCTCTGCTGGTGGCTGGCGAAGACTCAAGCTACATGCCGGCCAGGGTGGTGGTGTTCGGGGGCGACAGCGCCACCTCCCTTAACACGGAACTCAACTCGGTAGGGACCCCTGTGCCGTTAGGCCACCCCTCAAGGGATCCACCCTCCTGCCCAGACCCCTAAATGCCTACATTCTTCCCTGCTTTGAGCCCCATAGTAGATGAAGTCCATCCCTGTGCCCGCGTGACAGCACCAGGCCCTGAGCAGTGAGGGTGGCATTAGGACCCCTCGGTCAGGACCCCGCACGCCCCAGGGCTGGGGGAGGGAGGGACACAGCAGGCAACGGGAGCAGACTGGGGCTCTTTCAGCACTCCCATCCACACGTGTGACAGCGCTCTCTGCCTGCCACCCCCTTGCCACCAGGTGAACGTGATGCCCTCTGCCAGCCGGGTGGTCCTCCTGGAGAACCTGAACCGCTTCTGGCCAGTCATCCAGATCCGCATAAAGCGCTGCCAGCAGGTGGGGCCGGGGGAGGGGGGCAGCCATGGGCAGGAGGCTCTGCGGCCCGTAACCGTTGCAGATCTTGGGCCACCTCTCCAGCGCCTCCTGAGGAGGGTATGGGGCCGGCGGAAATGGGCCTTTGCACATTGCAGGGCGGCATCGACACGCGCATTCGGGGATTAGAGGTCCTGGGCCCCAAGCCCACGTTCTGGCCGGTGTTCCGGGAGCAGCTGTGTCGCCACACACGCCTCTTCTACATGGTCAGGGCGCAGGCTTGGAGCCAGGACATCGCAGAGGACCGCAGGAGCCTCCTGCACCTGAGCTCTAGGTGTGTGGGAGTGCGTGTGTACCTGTGTGCGTGAGAGGGGTAGCTGGCAATCTTAGGCTGGTGGACACAGGAGTCACTTAGGCTCCAGCCCCCAACACCTTCCTCCCCACTCTTCTCCCCAGACTCAACGGGGCTCTACGTCAGGAGCAGAATTTTGCTGATCGCTTCCTCCCAGACAGTGAAGCTGCCCGAGCACTGGGCAAGACCTGCTGGGAGGCCCTGGTCAGCCCCCTGGTGCAGAACATCACCTCCCCCGGTAACTGTCCCTGCCCCTGGCCCCTTTACTATCCCGTTGCTCGGCCCTGCTCGTCAGCCCCTTCTTGCTCTGGCCTAGAGCCACCTGGGTTATGCTCTTGGCCCTGTGGATACCTGCGTTCATTCAGTACCCCCAAGCTCCCTTTTCACAGCCCAGGGGCCGCCTCCTTCCTCATGTCTCCTGGCTGCCTGCTGACACCACATGGTCAGGAGGGACCTTGCTACCTCCCTTGCCATATCGTCCTGTCCTGCTGCTCTTTCTTGGCACTCCTGTCCAGCCCAGCTTCCCCACTGCCCTGGAGACATGCCCTGCCTTGGCTTGTTTTTCCCCCGCCTCCAGATGAGGATGGGGTCAGCCCCCTGGGCTGGTTGCTGGACCAGTACCTGGAGTGTCGGGAGGCTGCCCACAACCCGCAGAGCCGCGCAGCAGCTTTCTCCTCACGGGTGCGCCGCCTCACCCACCTGCTGGTGCACGTGGAGCCCTGCGAGGCAGCCCCTCCAGTGGTGGCCGCTCCTCGGCCCAGTGAGTGCTGGGGGCTCAGGTGGGAGCTCGGTTGGGGGCCTTCCCTCCCCCAACTCACATACTACAGGCGTCTGTCCCTCCTCACCACCCCTCCCTGCATGCTCAGCCTGTTCATCTTCTGGTTTGTGTCACCCCCACCTGGGAGCATCATTTTGGGTTGCAGAATGTCAGGAGGGAACCCCAGGCTCACCCTCGAATGGGGACCCAGGAGCTGAGGGCTGCCACCGCCTTGCCTCCGCCCCTTCCCCTGTCTCCACAGAGGGCAGAAACAGAAGCCATGACTGGAGCTCCCTGGCCACCCGGGGGCTTCCTAGCAGCATCATGAGAAACCTGACCCGCTGCTGGCGGGCAGTGGTGGAGGAGCAGGTGGGCAGGAGCGGCGGAGGCGGGGCGGGGAGGGAGGGCAGAACTGTGCCGTCGGTTTGTTGGGTTGCCCTTCACACTGCCGCCCCTTCCCACCTTCCAGGTCAACAGTTTTCTGACCTCACACTGGCGGGATGATGACTTTGTGCCCCGCTACTGCGAACACTTCAGTAATCTGCAGAAGTCAAGCTCCGAGCTGTTTGGGCCACGGGCAGCCTTCTTGCTGGCGCTGCAGAACGGCTGTGCTGGTGCCCTGCTGAAGCACCCTTTCCTCATAGCTGCCCACGTAAGCCTCCCATCCTCCCCTCCCCTGGGGCCTCTCCCCCTAAACTCTCCCTTCCCCTCCTCAGAATGGCCCACCCTTCCATTCCCACTCAACAAGGAGCATGTACAATACTAATATAGAACCATGTTATCAAAAATTCTAAAAAAACAGGAATACCCTGGTGGTCCAGTGGTTAGGACTCTGCACTTTCACTGCTGTGGGCCCAGGTTCCATCCCTAGTCGGGGAACTAAGATCCCATAAGCCATGCCCACAACACCCCCCGCCCCGCCCCCTGCAAAAAAAAAAGGAAGATAAAAGAAAGAAATGACCCACTTTGTACCATCCTAATACATCTCGGCATACTTTCTTCTACTTGGGTGCTTGATTTCATATAGTTTACTCACAAGTAGCTAAAATGCTTTATCCTGTTTTCTTTTGACCCTTAACATGAAAAGCCATTTTCAGTGTTGCTGTTTGTCTTCAAATTTTTGTATAAATTCCATCCAATAGATGTATCGATACTATAATTTACTCCACCATTCCTGTCATTCCACAAATATTTAATAGGCACTTAAAATGTGTCAGGCACTGAGATAAGAGCTGAAGATAGACGAAATCCCTTCCCTCAAAGTTTACAGTCTCCTAGAGAAGATGCACAGTTAAGCAGAGTGCCCTGGTAAGCAGAGAACAGCGAAGTGGGAGCCAGAAGCATGGCTGTAACAACGTGGTGTGACCATCTTTGTGCACAAAACTTACAGGAATACCTCCTTTTATTGCTCTTCGCTTTATTGTGCTTTGCAAGTAATGCATTTTTTTGCAAATTGAAGGTTTGTGGCAACCCTGTGTTGTCAGGTGATGGTCAGCATTTCTTAGCAATAAAGTATTGTTTAATTAAGGTATGCACACTGTTTTTTAGGCATACTGCTATTGCACACTTAATACACTATGGTATAATGTAAACATCCTTTTGTATGCGCTGGGAAACCAGAAAATTTGCGTGACTTGCTTTATTGCGGTGGCAAACCCGCCATATCTCTGAGGTGTGTTTGTGTCTCCTTGCATTGAGTTACTATTGTTAGTTTGATTTTAGACATGCTAAATGTGAAAAAAACAGTTTTCGGGGCTTCCCTGGTGGCACAGTGGTTATCTGCCTGCTAATGCAGGGGACACGGGTTCGAGCCCTGGTCTGGGAAGATCCCACGTGCCGCAGAGCAACTAGGCCCGTGAGCCACAACTACTGAGCCTGCGTGTCAGGAGACTGTGCTCCGCAACAAGGGAGGCCGTGATAGTGAGAGGCCCGCGCACCGCGATGAAGAGGGGCCCCGGCTTGCCACAACTAGAGAAAGCCCTCGCACAGAAACGAAGACCCAACACAGCAAAAATAAATTAATTAATAAACTCCTACCCCCAACATCTTCTTTAAAAAAATAAAAAATAAGGGTTTTATAAAATCGCTGACCAGTTGATGAACCTGCTGGCCATTCATATCTCCTTCCTCAGACCCTCCCCCTGTTCCCACTCACCTCCTCCATTCTCTCCTTCATAGTTTTCCTGTGCTCTCCCCACTGCCCAGGTGAGCGAGCAGTTTGCACGGCACATCGACCAGCGGATCCAGGGCAGCCGGATCGGTGGGGCCCGGGGGATGGAGATGCTGGCCCAACTGCAGCGATGCCTGGAAACCGTCCTGATCTTCTCTGGCCTGGAGATAGCCACCACTTTCGAGCATTACTACCAGTTGAGTGTGGACCAAGGGAGTGGGAGGTCGGGGGAGGCAGGATGACGGGCAGGGCCAGCCCTTGGGGCTGGGAGGCTGGGGTCCCGGCAGGCTGGAGTCCCGGAGTGGGGGGGCCATGCCAAGCACCCACACTGAGGCTCGGCCTGGGCTGTGCGCGCTGCAGGCACTACATGGCGGACCGTCTCCTGAGCGTGGGCTCGAGCTGGCTGGAGGGGGCCGTGCTGGAGCAGATCGGCTCCTGCTTCCCCAACCGCCTCCCCCAGCAGATGTTGCGGAGCCTGAGCACCTCAGAGGAGCTGCAGCGCCAGTTCCACGTGTACCAGCTCCAGCGGCTTGATCAGGAACTCCTGAAGCTGGAGGACACAGAGAAGAAAATACAGGTGGGCGCTGGGGAAGGGAATTAGCAAGTGGGAGGGTGGGAGGCACAGAGAGAGGCACGGGGCAGACCAGAGGAGCCGCTGGCTTTTTGGGGCGCCCTGTGTTCCATCGTCTTCAGGTGAGCCACGAGGCCAGCGGCAGGGGGCACGAGAGAGGGACCGGAGAGGAAGCTGAGCTGGAAGCTGGGGCAGCATCGGCGGCCGGCGGGGCGGGAGAGGAGGCGGCGGAGGAGGAGGAGGAGGAGGATGAGAACGAGGACCTTTACTATGAAGGGGCGATGCCAGAAGTGTCTGTGCTCGTCCTGTCACCACGCTGCTGGCCCACTGCCTCCATCTGCCACACGCTCAACCCCAGAACCTGCCTGCCTGCCTACCTGAGGGGCACCTTGAACCGATACTCCAACTTCTACAGCAAGAGTGAGCAGCTGGCCGAGAGAACTGGGGGCTGGGACACCGGGAAAGAACCTGGGCTTGGGGGTGGCCCCTGGGGCTGGCAGCCTTCACGGGGTAGATTTGAGGAAAAGGGCAGGAGCTTAGGTTTGGGGTGGGGCTACAGGTGCCAGATCCCCAGCCTGTTGTCTTTTCTGTCTTTAAAATAAGACCCAAGACTCCCTTTCTGGGTGGTGGGGAGGATGGAGGCAGGAGGCACCTGAGACCACCAGAGAGTGGTGGGTGTTTCGTTCCTGGTCAGTCATTGTAACCTAATCTCCCCAGTGGGGGCTGATCCTGGGCTGGGCAGCGACAAAGGAGGGGTTGGTGAGACTTAGACCCTGCCCTCAGGGAGCTCCTACACTACTGGGGGAGACGTTTCCAGTTTGATGAGAGCCCCAGTCCTTCCTCACTTCATGGTTTTGTCTCCCTTAAAAATTGGGGAACTCCTCGAAGGCACTGATCACAGCCTGCCTGGCACAGGGTGGGCTCCCCTTACCCAGGAGGCAGACACAGAGAGGGCTGAGCTCTGGAAGGTCAGACCAGGAACCACAGTGTCCAGAAACACTGGGCCCCAGACTCTGCAGAGATTAACGGGGACAAAGCTCCACCGATGGTGCGTCCTCACCAGCCCCCCTGACTCCCTCCTCCTCCCTGACACTCAGGTCAGAGCTACCCTGCCCTAGAGCAGGCCCCGCAGAGGCGACTGCAGTGGACATGGCTGGGCCGGGCTGAACTGCAGTTTGGGGACCAGACGCTGCATGTGTCCACCGTGCAGATGTGGCTGCTGCTGCATCTCAATGAGCTGAAGGTGGCCCAGCCCCTCACGCCTCCCTGCTCTCTCCCACCTGTCCCTCCTTTTCCTTCCCTCCACCCTCTCTGCTCCACCTCCTGGGGAGGCCCTGACGCTTCCCTCCTCTTCCTAAGGCGGTCTCCATGGAGAGTCTGCTGGCGCTCTCCGGGCTCTCTCCAGACATGCTGAATCAGGCAGTTGGGCCTCTTACCTCTTCAAGGGGCCCCCTGGACCTTCACGAGACAAAGGATGCCCCAGGAGGTCTGTACTTAGGGCCCCGGGGCCTCTGCCCTGAGCTGGGGCCAGCCTCCTCGAGGGCCCCCCCACCAAGTGACCAGCGCTTATTTCAGGGGTGCTCAAGATTCGAGATGGTAGCGAGGAACCCAGGCCTCGGAGGGGCAACGTGTGGCTCATCCCAGCTCAGACATACCTGAAAGCTGAGGACGAAGAGGGCCGGAACTTGGAGAAGAGACGGAACCTTCTCAACTGCCTCATTCTCCGAATCCTCAAGGCCCACGGGGACGAGGGCCTGCACATTGACCAGCTTGTCTGCCGGGTAGGCGGGGGTGGGCGTTGGGTGAGGAGGCTTTGCTGGGGGCAGGGGGCAGTCCACAGGAGGATGGATCCACATTTGAAGTCTCTGGCTCACTGTAGAGCCTGTAGTGGGTGAGGAGTGGGGTTGGGGTGCCCCTCATGGCCTCGCTGTTCTGGGGCTGAGAGCTAGAGGTGCAGTAAGCTGGGCGTCTTACATATCGTTTCCCCTCCCCGCTCCATACCAGGTGCTGGAGGCTTGGCAGAAGGGCCCGTGTCCTTCCAGGGGCTTGGTCAGCAGCCTTGGCAGGGGGTCCACCTGCAGCAGTGCTGATGTCCTCTCCTGTGTCTTGCACCTCCTGGGCAAGGGCACAGTGAGACGCCAGGATGACCGGCCCCAGATGCTGTCCTATGCAGTCCCCGTGACTGTGATGGAGCCTCACACCGAGTCCCTGAACCCCGGCTCCTCGGGCCCAAACCCACCCCTCACCTTCCACACCCTGCAGATTCGCTCCCGGGGCGTGCCCTATGCCTCCTGCACAAGCACCCAGAGCTTCTCTACCTTCCGGTAGCCCTGGAGACGGGCTCAGGGTTATGTAGGGCAGCGCTTTCTACAGAATAAAATGCAGCAGTTTGATTACTTGGCCTGTGTGGTGACTGCTAGGGAGCTGACAGGGGCAGGGGCTTTCCTGGCTGAAAGGGGAGAAGAGCCCTCCACTCTGAGGCAGTCTCATGCTGTGCCAGGAGTCTCTCTTCGGGTGAGGATGGCAGGCTGGGGAGAGGGGTAGAGGGAGTCAGGTGTGACTGAGCATCCCCCTCCTGGCCGGGGGATTAAGTGGACTCTGGGGATGGGTCTTCTCAGAGGGTGTGTGGTCAGAAGTGCTTTCACCTTGGCAGGGTGGAGATTCGAGTCCATCTTGCCATGCGCTGGATGGCTTGCAACTTCGGCAGATCATCCAGCAGGGCTCCATTTCACTTGTTTGTGGAATTGGACAGTCACTGTGGGACTCGTGTGGGAGCCTTTGACACGGTGAAGGCTTTGCCACCAAGTCCCTCTTCTGGCCACCACGCTCAGAAGTGTGCACGGCGCTGTCCCGAGGTAAGGCTGACAAGGGGACGGTGAGGTAAAGGACCCTTGCGGCCACTACAGGCACCCAGGACCTTAATGTGTTCCCCACAGACGCTCTAGGGTCTGGGTTAGAAGCCGACCTAGAAGGATCTGCAGCTCCCACGGGCTCCTCCTCTTTGCCCCTCTCTACTCCCCTGCCTCTGCCCGCCTCTGGCTGTGCAGAGCTGCACACTGTCGCCAGAGTTGGACCCCAGCTAGCTCCAGAGGCAGGCCTGTTGCTCTGTGCTGATTGGCCCCCCTGGCCCCACCCACACTGAGGCAGGGCAGGTCAGGCTAGGGGACCCGGTGCCGGGGGTGGAGCTCTGTGTCTGGGCAGGGCCCTTAGCGCAGGAGGGAAGGAGTGACCCAGGCGTCCTGAATCCATGACTAGGTGACTAGGAAAAAGCTACAGAAGAGTCAGGTGGTGGGAGAGGGCACATTGGCCGTAGCGAACTGGGTGCCACCCAGGACTGACATATGGAATAGATTCTGTAAGGGAAAAAGCGGCCAGGGCTTGGGAGTCAGGATGCCCAGGATGAGGCAACAAAGCAAAGTGTGGACACAGAGGGCCCCTGCTTGCTTTGCAGTGTGGTGGCCCTGTGGTGCCGTTGGTGGTTCTCACAGCAGAACCGCCCTGTTGGTCCGTTCTATTCTGAGGCGGCATCAGGCTGGGCCAGCAGTGGGCACACTGGAGCTGCTGCACTTTGTCACTTGGTTGCTCCTCCACCTTTGTGCCAGAGATCATGGCCTGACTCTCTTTCGCTGGCCCAGGCCACGTCCTCCTTTTTGAGCCAGCTCTGTGGGGCCGGCGCCTTTTGCTTCTCTGGGTTCATGCTCTTTATGAGCCTATCCTTTCCCACAGAAACCCAGAGAGCCCCCGGGCTCTAGTAGCCAGGCCAGCATGCACCACATGCGGGGACCAGGTGGAACTCTGTCCCACTGCCACCTCCTGTGCTGCTGCTGCCCCCACGGGCTCTGGTGTGGGCTGAGCTCCAGGCCACTAGTCGCATCCACGGCGTTCGCTCAACCCCTTATTCGTCCCACTCAGTCACCCTGCCCCGAAGTCTCCCACAGGGTACCCACCTGCTCATCTGCAATGGACAAACCTCCAACAGTCCTTAAAGGAAGAGCACACCAGCCATGACGCCAAAACCCTGCACATTCCTGTCTGCAGTCCAGCTCCTACATTGCCCATTGTCCTCCACACACAGTCTAACCCCACTTTGATCTGCCTGATCTGGTACCCAAATCCAGCCACCCAGGCGAGCAGTCCTGATTACCCTTCTCTCACCAGCACCAGTAAAGATCTGAGCCTCCTTCCCTGCCCTCAGGACTTTCCATCTCTACAGGGCAAACACTTCCTGGCTGACTCAGGGGATGAAAGTTTGCTTCCCTGATCCCCGTATGAGACCATCCTCACAGCCTCAATTCCGTATATCCCTTTAGCTGGTTTGCACACCAAGGACCACATAATGATCCCATTTATATGAAATGTCCCCAGATCGGCACATCTAGAGACGGAATGTGGTTTAGTGGTTGCCTAGAGTTGGGGGGATTGGGAAGAACTGAGGAGTGACTGCTAGAAGGTACCAGGTTTCTTTTTGAGGTGTCACCAATGTTACAACATTGTGGTGATGGTCACACAATTCTGTGAATACACTAAAAACCACCGAATTGTACACGTTAAATGGATACACTGTATGGTATGTGAATGATATCTCAACAAAGCTTTTAACAGTAAAAACCAAAACCAACCAGACCAACCCACAGCTAAAGCTCAGAGCTCTCCATCTCCTCTGGCTCCTCGCTGAAGGGCAAAAGTAGCAGTTTGGAGGCTTGGGGACCAATACAGCCGTGTGGTGGACATACATTACGGTTTCTTGACTGCCCTTCACCTGAACCCCCTTCTTGTGCTTAGAAACTCCCTACCACAAACCTAGGGAGAAGGCAGAGCCCACCTCCCGCCATATGAAAGACCAGACACTTGGCTTTCCCAGCATCGCCTTTGCAGCCAGGTGACTCGACGCCTCTGCCAGGAACGCCTCAGTCTAGAGCAGAGCAGGGGGAAGTGGGGCACCTCTGGTGTCGGCACTGACATCTTCACGTCAACACTGGTTCCCAGGTAGGACTTACAGTGCTTTTAACTGCTCTATCCCCCACTCCTTTTTTGGAGCTTCTCTCCAGCCTTCTTAGTGTTTCTGTGAGCCCAGTAGTTCAATAGTCTATTTCTGCTTTTATCAGCCAGAATCGGTCCTTTGGCTTTAAACTAGGATTGACACACGTGACACTGGGGACCCTGTAGCACTGGCTCCCTCACTCCCCCTGGGACAGGCGAACTATCCTGGCAGCTAGAGGCCTCATCTAACAATCATTGGGAGAAGCGCATTTTATGCATTTCTGTCATCAGAACTATATCTTTTCCCCCATCCCAGAAGCATCAAGCAATAACAGATGTCTTAACTTCTAATTCTACCTCTTCCTTTCCCTTACAGCTGCTTTTTATTTTTTAAATTATTACTTTTTTGGCCGCGCCACACAGCACACAGGATTTTAGTTCCCCGACCAGGGGGCCCCCTGCAGTGGAAGCTGGGTCCTAAACATTGGACTGCCAGGGAATTCCCTATAGCTGCTTTTTAGATGTTAATCTTTCTAATGTTCTGTAGTTTTTGTGATTTATCTAGGTCCCCAACCCCACCGTCTGTGATTAACTGGTGTTCCTGATTCTTAGGGTTCATAAATTATCAATTATAATTCTCATCCCCTTTAACATACTCTCTCCTTCTGGAACTCTGATTGGTCTCACATCTCCTCACTCTATCCTCCGTGTTGTTTAACCTCTTTTCCTCAGTTTCCATTTCTCTCTATCCCTGGGCTCCATCTGTGTAACTTCACATCTACTTCCAGTTCATTCTCCTTCTAGGTGTGTCTAATCTGCAGCTTAACCATAAAGTTTCTAACTTCAAATAGCATATTTTTCATTAAAAATTTTTTTTATCAGTCTGGTCCTTTTTGATATTTTTTTCATCAGTCATAGCTTTTCTTTAAACGTAAGACATTTTATATTTTGTATTTTATACTTCTAACATCTCAGTCTTTGCTGGTCTGATTCTCTTGCCTGTTGTTCCTAATGACCCTTGCTTATGGGTTTTTTTTTCCCCTTGTTTGTTTTCACTGTAAGCTTAGATTCCTTGAAATTTTATCTGAAGGAATTCCTTGGGGCCTGGGTTTAAAGTACAATCCTAAAGAGAGGAATGCATTTGCTTCTGCCAGGTGCCTAAAGGCACTATCAACCTGAGATCACTTTAAACTGAATTGTCAGCTTGAGGATTTTCCAGTCCACATAGGCAATATGAATTCTCCACCCAAACAGTACTGAGAGCCAGCTGTGCTTACATATTACCTTTTTTTTTTGCGGTACGCAGGCCTCTCACTGCTGTGGCCTCTCCCGTTGCGGAGCACAGGCTCCGGACACGCAGGCTCAACGGCCATGGCTCACGGGCCCAGCCGCTCTGCGGCATGTGGGATCCTCCCGGACCGGGGCACGAACCCGTGTCCCCTGCATCAGCAGGCGGACTCTCAACCACTGCACCACCAGGGAAGCCCCATATTATCATATTTTTGTCCCCACCTTCTACCTCCCCTTGCATCCAAGACCAAAGCTAAGTAGATGAGTTGTGGGATTGGTTCCGTCTTTGAATGATCGTGTCATCTGTTCAGTTTAAATAGGAAGGGTCTCTGATCTGACTTCCCACTTTGTAGGAGCATGAGATTTATTGCCCATCCAACACGTGGCCCCTGAAATGGTAATTCTAGGCCACCCACAAAAGCAGCAGAATAAAAAGATGAGTGACACGAGTGTTTATGAACTGGCTCCTACATAAAGTCCCAGTCCCGGGAGCCACTCAGAGACTCTATGGCTTTCAGCTGGCCTCAAGGTCACTCACCAGTCCTTTTCCTTCTATACCAGAATCATTATTTTAAGGCAAGAATGGGAGGATTTGAGGGCATGATGACCCAGATCCAAGCAGAAGAAGGGTGGAATGGCAGAAGGCTGAGCTGCTCTTCTTGTCCAGCCCTCAGGCAGTCCAAGAGCCCTCTAGTCATCTCTGAGCCAGTTGGGTTCCCAGGCAGCTGTGACCCTTGCCCTTGAATGGGAAAGACCAGAACGGGCCAAGACCAAATGTGTCCCCACAGATGCGTTTCTCACTGGGGCAGTGGCAGAGCTGAGGACAGCTCCTTACTACTCTTTGCTCAAAGGGAGATGTCTTCTGTCCTTGCCTGCATTTCGGCGCCTCTTCCGACTCAAGAAGCTCTCTAGCTTCTTGCTTCGTTTCAGCTCCTTGAACTTCTCAGCTAGGACCAACTGGCGCTGCTCAGCTAGAGGACAAGGAGAAAGAAAGCTGGTAAGCAAAGGAGGAAGCCCGCTTCTTTCCCTTTCCCCAGGTCAGTAATTCTCAACCACTATGCAGGGATATGTGACCCATCTGGAGTTCACCGGCGTGTGTAAGCAAGCTGACTTCTATGAATCTACTCTTTCTCAATTCAACCAACTATGAGCTCCTTCTCTGTGCCCTACCCACATATGTGGGGGTGGGACAGAGATAAAAAGGACACTCCCTGCCCATAGTCATTAGGGATACAAGAATGGTTACAACAACTCCCTACTATTTCTACTTTCCTCCAACTTACCATGGGATCCAGCCTTCATGCCTCCCTTAGGGAGCTCATGGACCCCCAACACAGTATCCTGCCTCTATGGCCACCCAACCCCTGCTCCTGTAACTAGCCTCTATGGCCACCCAACCCCTGTTCCTGTAACTAGCCTGTCATAGCTGTGCCCCACTCACATTTCTTCAGGAAGTATGGCCGATGGCCCTGCTGGGCCTGAGCCCGCCGCTCCTGCTTCAGGGCCAGGTGCAGCTCCTGCTGCCGCTTCCGTTTCTGCTGTGCCATTTCTTGCTGCTCCTGAGGAGCAAAGATGAGATCGGTGAGACAGGTGAATAGCAGGGACTGAATCACCTCCTGCCTCGACCTGCTCTCACCTCCCTCCCCCGTATTCTGACTTACTCACCATTTGCTGAAGCAGCTGCTGCAGTTTCTCACGCTCCTCCCCTGAACGGCGCTTCTTCAGCTGCTTTTTCACAAGCTCCACGTTGGAAGATGAGTATGACAGTTAGCATTCTGTAAATGTTAGGTGAAACTCTGTGCCAAGCATTATTCTAAGAGGTTCGCATATGTTAACTCCCATAAACACTATGAGACAGGAATTATTATCTTTCTGTGATAAGGAAACTGAAGCAAAAAGAGGTTAAGTAACTTGTCAATGATCACACAGCTAGTAAATTGACGCGCCCTGCTCCCCTCTGCTTGACTCTCGGACCTGTGCTCTAGTCTCACCACTCGGAATCCCCACAGACCAATCTCACGTTACTCACATCTTTCTCTCTGGCTCGGATGTCATTTAGGAATTGATACGTTTTATCAAACACCTCAGGATTATATTCCCCTGACAGATCGTCAAAGCGGGGGTCCCGGGCTACCTTTGGAGCGAACAGAGAGAATATAAAAGAACTGTTCAGTCTCCTTTCACTGAGAAAGAGCTTACTGGCTCCTCCTCACCTTCTTACTGATGGGAACAACTTGACGCAAAAATGGCACCCGGACCTTGGCTGACATTTCCAGGGGCCTGTGGAGAAATTAAACAGGTCAAGGGAACTCCAGTCTTGTCGAAGGCCTCCCACCTGCCACCCAAGAAAGCAGACACCTACTCAAGGTCCCAGCTACCCTCCAACTCCTGGGGCAGGCCTTGCGCCTCACCTGTGTTTATCTGCAACACATGCTTTTTGGACAGGTGGTCTGGCACTTTGCTTCTTAGTGCTGTTTCCGGTTACCAATTGTTTGTACGTCTTAGTCCCCACTTGGCTCTGCAATTCTAACAGCTCCTCAAATGACATGTGAGATGTGCCTGTGAAAGGTAGGTGGGGGTGGGAGGGAACCGCAACTCAGCTCAGCATCTGCCACTGCTGCAAAGACGCCATCCCATCTTCATTCCTTAGGTAACTGATCCTTTCCAACATCCCCTTCAGACCCATCACTGAAGGTCCTGGGCAGCACACGTTGTAATGGCGCTACACTGACACCTAACTCCCCATCGGTTCCAGGTACCTGGGGCCTCACCTTGCTAAAGAAGGTGTATATGTAAGGCTCTTTTAAATCACTCCTTCACAGGTTTCCCCATAAGGACCTCTGTCTCCCTTGCTCAGCTACCATCGCCATTGTTCTGGCTCAGGATACGCTCAGCACCTCTCACCTCCATCAGTACTCTAGCCTCCTCACTGCTCTCCCAACCTCCAGTCTCACTCCTCTCAAAGCTATGCTCCCCGCTTCAGCCTGGGAGAGGCATCTGAAAACCAAAACCTGGGGAGAGGGTAAATTGGGAGATTGGGATTGACATATACACACTAGTATTGATATATATAAAATAGGTAACTAATAAGGACCTACTGTAGCGCAGGGTACTCTACTCAATACTCTATAATGACCTATATGGGAAAAGAATCTAAAAAAGAGTGGATAGGACTTCCCTGGTGGCACAGTGGTTAAGAATCCGCCTGCCAATGCAGGGAACACGGGTTTGTTCCTGGTCTGGGAAGATCCCACATGCTGCGGAGCAACTAAGTCCGTGTGCCGTAACTACTGAAGCCCGCGCTCCGCAACGAGAAGCCACCGCAATGAGAAGCCTGCGCACCGCAACAAAGAGGAGCCCCCACTCACCGCAACCAGAGAAAAGCCCACGTACAGCAACGAAGACCCAACACAGCCAAAAATAATATAAAATTAAAAAATGAGTGGATATATGTATATGTATAACTGATTCACTTTGCTGTACACCTGAAACTAACATATTGTAAATCAGCCATATTCCCAATAAAAATTTTTTTACAAAAGGAAACTACTTCAGACCTGAAGTTTTCACTTTAAGTCTTTAATAAAATAACCTTCTCTTTCCAAAACAAAAAAAGAAAAAGGCAAATCTTATCACTCCCACCTCATTTCCACATACATATCCTACACGTCATGTCACTCCAGAACTCAAAACTCCCCGATGGCTTCCATCTTGCTCAGAGGAAAAGCTCTAGGCTTTGTAATAGCCTGAAGACCCCATGTGACCTAGCCTGGGTTTTGGCTCTAATCTCATGTCCTACCATCTCCTCCTTCCTACTCCTCTCCAGTCAACTGGCCTCCAAGCAGTTCCTAAGCAGGAAGGTATGCTCCCACCTCAGTTCCTTTGCACCTGACTTTGCTTGGAACACTTACTCCAGCTGTACTGCTTGCTCCCTCACCTCCTTCAAACGGCTTCTCAAATGTCACCTACCCAGTGAGGCCTTCTGTGATTACTTAAAAACAGTAACTCCTTCCCTGCTTTCTCTTCAAAGCTCTTATCACCTTTTTCAAAAAATTTACCCTTTAAAAATCTGCAATTCCGTGTTTTATTGTCTTTTATTAATTTGCTTGGGTTTTTTTAAACCCCTAAAAGGTAAGCTTCATGAGGACAGTGTTGTGCTGCTTTATTTACTACTGTTATCTCCAGCATCTAGAACTGTGCCTGCACACAACAGATGCTCAATAATGTTGGCAAAATTTGTTGAATCCTCACCTACTAAGCCTTCCCCAACAATCCATCCCCTTTCCTGACTCTGCTGTTGAACATAACGTTTCCTCCCTGCGAAAAACCCTCTTCGCCCTTTAAAAAACTGCTCAGGATGTCCTAATCCAGGAAGCATCCTCTCTCACTCCCCACTTTCCAGTGCGTTGGGGGCGCTCCCGGTGTTTGCATCTTTCAGAGAACTGAGTCTCACGGTCACGGCGTCTCCAGGCTCCGAGCCCGCACCACACGCGGTGCCACTAGCCCCTCACCCCGCCCCCGCGGCTGCCCCTCGGCCCGGCGCCGTCCCCTCACCCTTCTGCAGGTCCCCGGGCCCCAGGCCCCCGCCGTCCCGAGCCCCGCGAGGCGACCCGGAGGCCGCCCATTCCCGGGAGTTCGCACTCAGCATCTGCTCGCACGGCGCGCCGAAGACTAATGGCGCTCCTTCCGCTCCGGCGGCCGCCGCCCCGCCCCGCTCCTTCCGGCATCTCCGGCAGGCCGAGTCCGCGAGGCTTGGTGACAATAGAGCAGATCCTGCCCACCGCCGGGCGGGCCGCTGGTGGGCGGCCGGGGAGCCCTCCCTGGGCGGAAAAGGGAGCCCACCGTAAATAACGTTGCCCCCTCCCTTTTGTCGCTTGGGCTGCACTCCGCGCCGAAGAGAGACTCCGGCCAGGCCGTGGTGGTATTTGGTTTCCTAATGCTCTTGGCTGAAAAGCCAGAACCTCAGCACCCTGGCCCCACTGCAAACTCCTGCCGTCCCTTGTCTATTCCACACAAAAGAGATCACACGTTTGGAGACTTTCAATTCATTTTTATAAAATCTGAGCTGGCTGAGAGCATCAGGGTACAGCAACAGCTCAAGGAAGGGTGGGATTATCTGCTGGTCCTCCCCTCCCCAGGTCAGGGAGAAGGAGATTTCATGCCAACAGCTGCAACTCCTCTCAGCTCCCAATCAATGCTCAGGGCTCAAGCAGCGGGAAGAGGTGGAAAGAGGGGTGGGGAGGGGAAGCTCCTGAGGCTGACACTGCTTGCTTCTCCCTCCTCCCCATTCCCTTCGCTTCCCAGCAGAGCATGGCTGACCTGGGGCAGAGCAGAGGCCCAGGAGCAGTTGGAGGGAGGTGAATGGGACAGAGCACCAAGGGGAAGGGGCCCTCGGCCCAAGGAGGAAGGGACCTAGCCCTCCCCCCTGCAGCTCCCCACTAAGTTCACAGCACAGAAAACACCTCTCCAGCAACTCCATGTGGAGGTATACCAAGTCCAGGGTCCAAAGGGGCAGGCGGGGGAGAGATGGGCAAGGGCAGTGAAGACACCAGCAGGCTCAGGAAGGGAGGCGGCAGAAACTTCCTCCTACCCATGGGAGGAGACAATGGGGCGACTGATATTGCTGTTGGTGGTCATGGCATTCAGCTCCCACCTGCAAGGCCAAAAATGACAGGCAGAAAGGACTGAAGGGGGAGCCCCCGCCCCCAAGGCCAGAATTGCTCAAACAAAGCAATGAACACACCAGTACCTTCAACTTCCTAAAGCTCCACCACCCACGGCCACCTCTTCCTTACAGCCCTATGAGGGTTAACAATCAGGCCTCCACCCACCACCAAATCCACTACCACCCACTAGTGCACCTGCAAGCTCATGTGGACTTCCTGTTTATGTTTACCTATTGATATTCTTGTGCCCAACACCTGGAGAAAAACATCTGTGTATACATCTCAATAAACGTCCCAACCTACCTTTCCTCCTCTGCTCAGATCCAACCAGGATGCCCCTCCCCCCACCAGGAATGTCGGGTTTTGCTCTCAACTCCCATCCTTTTGAGGCCCTGATTCAGCTCTCCTATCCTCCCTGAGGCCCTCCCCAGCCATCCCACCATATTAAAATTAAATTCCTCTCTTTCTGACAACTGTCATTCTACAAAGTACCTCCTTATGCCAAGGCTCTACTCTACTTGGTACTAGGCACTTGCACATGTGTTCGTCTTGGGCCAGCCTGGGATCCATCTGTCCAGCCTTGTACACTCTATCACCAAATACTGAACACACAGACCCTCAGCAAGTAAGAATTAAGCTGAACTCAATCAAGGAGAGGAAAGTGTCGCAGAATGACCCAGAAGGGCACAATTATACACAAGACAACTTTCAGTGCTTGATTTACACCTAAGAATGGAATTCAAAGGGAAGGAGCTAGGAAGGGCCTCCCTTAATTCTGGAATTAATGTGATCCAGAGGCTCCTAAACTTGTTTTTTCTCTGCAGCTAGGTTCTAAGGTTTAATCAAACTTTCTCAGCATATTAACAAAAATAACTGCATAAGCTCAGGAATTAGGAAGTGATGCCTGTGAGCTTGGTTTGAAAACTGGACATTTTTTCCACAAAACTTACCCAGCTGACAGTTTTATATTTCCTTCTAGCTCCCTCTCCACAAGTACACTACAGAACAAAATCTTCTCTCTCCTGCACACTGAGACCAAGCCAATCAGGTCACGCCTGTGCTGCCCACTCACCCTCAACCAGTCCCTCCTTTCCAACCATTCACTGTACCTGATGTCATGGGGCAAACAGGACTGGTCCAGGTTATACTGAATTACAGCCAGTTTGCACAGAGTCTTCAGACTAGGGCCTTTAAAGGAGGAGTGGGGGAAAGGGAGATGGTCAAAGCCGAGGAAAGGGTCCAGTCCTGGATATCACCACCCAAAGACAGGGACCCTGACGGCAAAAGCATTTAGAGAATAAGCGTACTTACTAAAGTCCAAAATGTGTAAGTCAGAATGATCTATGAGGTCAAATTCATCTCCCAGGCCTTCCTCAGGAGACGGACTATAGGGATCAAAAGAGAGATGAAGGAAGGAGTGAAGACCACCCACGAGACCCTCTCGCTCAAATGTCTCCCATGTTAGTCACAGGCTTAGGCCCTTCCTGGAAGCCTCCCCTCTCTCCTCCTAACCTGGTACCCCCAAAGAGGACAATCTTGTCACCAACAATACAGCAGCACTGGCGCCGGCGGGGACATGGCCCCTTCCCCTTCGGTTCAATCTTTTTCCAGGTAAACGACACTAAAGAGAAGTTTAAATGGAGGTTCAACACCTGCTAGCCCAGAAATCCTCTCCACCCCCGCCCCTCACCCACTCAGGATTATTCTTTTCTTTTCCACGCCCCCTCAATTGCTCCCTGTCCCTCCCTTAGGGCCAGTGCTCTTTACCAGGGTTAAACTTCCAGAGGTCATGGAAGTGCCGGTTCAGCCTTGCATTATAGCCACCAAAAATGTACAGCTCCCCATTGTAGCCAACTGGAAGGAGAGAGGAATGTCAAGAATGTAGGGGCAATGGGGGGACGGGGACTCGGCAGGGACCTAACAGACACTCACAGGCTGAGTGGCTCCGGCGCCCCTCGGGCAGCACTGGGGTGGGTGGACAGTCCAGCCAGGCCTCAGTCCTCGTGTCAAAGACACGGATACGGTTGCAGTAAATCTCATTGTTGGAATGGAATGGCCCGAAACGGTCTGCACGGCCCCCAAAGACATACATGTGCCTGCCCAGCATTGTGGCCGAGTGGAAGTCCCTCCAGCGCGCAGGGTTGCCCTGGGCAGGAGCAGAGACGGGAGGGGGAGGGGTCAGCTTTCACTGTTTGAGCTCCCTATGGTTCCTTAAGTCGAGGGTGGGGATCTGGGAGAGAGGAAGAAGGGCCAACCTTTGTACAGATCAGGGTCCATGTCATGGTGCTGGTATCCAGCTTGTGAATGTCATTGGAAAAGCAGTCCGCCTGACAAGGAAGGGAAAGGAAGTGAAGGAAGGAATAAAAGAGAGGAGCAGGGGTCACTCTCTGACCCTCCGTCCCTCCCACCTCAGAACCTGCAGGCAAACCAAAGCCTCCCATTCCATTACTTTCAATTCCCCTTCCTCCTTCTCATTCCCACCCTAGGGAAACCTCTAGTTTCTTCCCAGACCTACCAGCTGCTCGTAGCCCCCGAAAATGTACATGGTCTTGCCCAGGACACAAGCCGAATGTCCATCCCGGGCCCCAGGAACTGTTCCTGCCACTCGGGGTGTGGACCATTTGTGAGTATCTGAAGGAGGGGAGAGGGTAGTCCCAGTAAGCAAGCAGGTGCTCCCTCCTCGACTCTGGGGCGCCTTATTCCCAGCCCCCCTCAGCCCACACCTTTCCCAGCCCCACAAGGCACCATTTGGCAGAACACAGCCTCCAGAGACTCATACTCACTGACGTCAAAGGCATAGAGCACATTGCAGGCCCCTTCGGTGTCATTCCGCCCGCCCCAAAGGAAGACTGTGTCGTCGATGAGGACAGTGGAGTGTCCATACCGCATGTAGGGTACCACGGGAACCTGTCCGCGGGTGGCGGGCCTCACTGGGGGCAGCTTTGTCCAACGCAAGGACACTGTGGGCACAGCTCTGCTCAGCCCTGGGAACCTCCCTTCAGGCCGTCCACAATTTCCCAAACCACATGTTAGTCTCCTCCACTCCCTCTGGCTGTGGGGGCCACCATCAAACCTCACTCAGCCACCCACTGCCCTCCCTGATGTGGGCACCCAGGGATGGTCCCTGAGTTAGCTTACCTGCATTGAAAATGTGCACATCAATCTGACGCAGCGTCTCATAGTCTTCACCCGAGCAGTAACCCCCGAAGGAGTACACCCGGTGTCCGACAGCCACTGCAGCATGGTTCACCCTGCGGGGCCCGCCCTCCAGGTGCACCGTCCACCGTAACATCCCCTGGGCCACTGGTTACAGCAACATGCCCCCCCGGCACGGCCTGCTGCCTTCGCTACCTGCACACAAGTTAGGGCCACGGGCTCCTCAGGCAAAGCCTTTGCCTGGCTCAACTCTGCCCAGGACTAGCCTTGCCTCTAAGTGTCACCCTGGTGGCCCTCCCACACCACCCCTCCGCAGCTCAGGTGGCTGGCTCTGCCCCAGGGGAGCTGCTGAGGTCAGGAAGCTAGCCCTGGCCCTGTGTTCTCCAACAGCAAAGGGTGGGGCCACTCTGACCTGACTGCCAGCTCAGACTGCCGATCAAGGGCTCAACGTGGTCGTCCCCTACTCATGGCGGCCGCACCCTGTCACTGGCCTGGCCCAAGCTCCAAGCCCCCTTCAAAGGTCCGTGAGTTCTCTCGTCTTTCTGACTCTGCTCTGCCTACTGCCACCTCTCTAAGAATCTCCGTGCTCTTTGAGGTGGGGAGAGGGATCTCAAAATACTCAGAGCTATTAATAGCCCAGCCAACCCCAGACAGTCCACTGAAAGCTGGCATGAGTGCCTCCAAGCAGAAAAGCTTTTAGGCTTTTAGAGTGGAACAGTTCCTCTATCCAGGACGGGGTGGGATTGATCCTGGACAGGGACCTCCATGGATGATCAGCCCCTCATAGGGGGCTCTTGTCAAGCAGAGCTGTGGTCATTGGGGTCACCCAGGGCTCCTCACAGGCATGAGGAGTTCCTTTGACAGCTGTGCCTGGCATGCTGCCAAGAACTTAAGCCAGAAAGGTATGTGTGTGCTGGGGATTGAGGGGGTAGGGTTTTCTCCTCGTGCCACTTGCCCAACCTAGCCATTGTGGTAGAGAACAAGCTATTTCCAGCAGCTCTTCTCCCACTTGGGTCTCTGAAAGGGGACAGGGGTGGGGGTGTGCACTGGAAAGGGAAAGGAAAGCAAAATGCCCTTGGGCAGGACAAGAAAAAGACCCAGGCATGAGAGAACATGGTCTCTTAAAGACAACCCGCTAACCTAGTGATAATGGGTACATCTGAAGGCTCTGTCAGGCAAATCCTGCAGCTGGCACTGCCTGCTCTGGCAGCACCTGCTGGGTTTGGGTAGATCATCTGCTCCCTGTTCAAGAAGCCCTGGCAGAAGGGAAAAAAAAAAAAAAAAAAAAAAGAAGCCCTGGCAGAAGGGAAAAAAAAAAAAAAAAAAAAAGAAGCCCTGGCAGAAGGAAGAGCCAGGCAGAATCTCAGGCACAGAAAAAGCTCAAGTAAGGGAGGCCCCTCGCAAGAAAGACACACGGGTTTCCGCTGGCTTGCCAGCCCTCCTGCCCCTGCCCAACCTCCCTCAACCCCCAACCCCATGCTTTAAATAGCCACTCTGCCAAACCTGAAATAGCCCCTCAGGAAACCACTCTCACTTCATTACTCCTGTCCTCAATCCAAAAGCTCTTGGATCTGGGCTTGTAAGGACAGATAGGAAGGAGGTTGAAGAGCTTAAGAACTGGAGTCCATCTTCCCTCATAGCTTCCACTCCCCACTTCAGCTATATCAAGGTAAAGCAAAGAACTCAGAGGACAAGAGAGAAGCAATTCCATCCAAAGGTGGAGAAAAAACCTTAGCTTCTCCTCCAAAAAAAAAAAAAAACAACTCAAGCTCGTGGAGAACAAGCCCCCAGGGTCTCAGGGGCTCCTCTTATCCCTGGGTCTCTCCCATCCTCCATCACTGCCGCATTCTCAAGCTTCTTCAATTCCCTTCATGTACCTACCCCGCTTCCTATTCTCTTGCAATTTTCACTCCCCGTTTCTGGCCCTTCTTGATCTCCTGAGAGCTTTGCCGTTTTCTCCTTCTTCCTTCTCCCACAACTCCAAGCTCCACCCCGACAGCCCTCCATTTTCCCTCTTCCCCTAAGGGAAAAAAAGCTAATATCCATTGACCCTTTTCCGCCAGAGATATTCCTCCCTGTATGTGACGCTACCCCTGTCGTCTCCCAGTCATCCCAACCTCCCCTCCCGCACAACTCCAGACACCCCCCGCCCTTTTCTTCCATTATCCTCAGCTTCCCTGTTCTCCTCACAACCCGATCTTCTTTCCAATTTCCTTTAGTGCCTCCTCCGGCTACCAGGTCTCCCCCACTGGTTTCCTCACCATCCTCCCGGAGCCCTTCTTTCCCCATTAACACTTTCCTTTCCCATCATCCCCCTAGCTCCCTCCCCACCCCCACCTCTTCACTCTCAGGCCCCTCCCCCACGACTCCAGCGCTAAGCATGGGCGTCCCCAGCCCCTATAATTCTCCTTGTCCCTCAACCCACCCCGGGCTACCTGCCAGGCCGGGCCGGGGCGGGGCCGCGGGTCCTCACGCTGCCTGCAGCCTAGAACCCCGTTGCACGCCAACCGACGACTCGGTCCCCAACGAGATAAACACAACCAGGCTCTATCCTTCCGGCGGGCAGCTGTCTGCGCACATGCAGTCAGAGCTAAGTGCCCGAAGCCTATCGGGACTTGTAGTTCACGGGGCTCCGGAGGGACGTCAGGGGCTGAAGAGTGGGCAGGAGCCTGAGGAGATTCTGGGCATGTGCCCAGATACGTGTCAAAAAATCGCGGCAGTTACTGGGTAATGTAGTCCTTGGTTGTCCGGGAAGAAGACGGTGGAGGCGGGGCAAGGGGCGGACCCTTCGTCCTCGCTCGCGTCAATCATGAGCGCGCGGCAGGGTTGGAGGACTAGGCACCCCAGCACGTCCTGCCGCGCCGGAAGTGAAGGTGCGAGTTTGGCAACGGGCTCTGAGCGGGTAAGGCGCGCGGAAACGCCAGCGCCGAGACTCGGTGGGGCGGCTGGGGACGCCGCAGCTGGGGCCATTTGAAGGAAACCTCTGGGACCCGAAGGGCGTTCGTCAGGCGGTACAGAGGGGAACCCCTTGGAGAGGAGAGAAGGGGGCGGGTACGCCTTGTCTAGGGGAGCTTATTTGGCGACCAGGAGTTCCTAAGTGGACTGGGGGGGAGGGGCGTTCTCGAAGGGGTGTCTTTTGGGAGGTGGCATGGCCTCTGGCTGGGCTGTTAAGAATTGACGGAGTAAGGCGGGTGGGCGTCCGTTGGAGATAAATCGGCTTAAGAGGTGAAGGGCCCAGGAGAGGCTGGATGGTGGGGAGGGGGGCAGGAAACTTGGGGCGTTTAAATGTTTCGTGACGTAGGAGGAGACCAGAAGGAGCTGGATGAGGGGCTGAAGGTGGACTTAATTTCATCCGATCACTATTCTCCTGCCGCCCTGTTCTTGCAGCCCCTGCCCGATGGCAGCAGTAGTTCTAGGGGGAGACACCATGGGTCCTGAACGTATCTTCCCCAATCAGACTGAGGAACTCGGGCCACACCAGGGCCCTACAGAAGGCACTGGGGATTGGAGCAGTGAGGAACCAGAGGAAGAGCAAGAGGAAACGGGGGCAGGACCAGCTGGCTACTCCTACCAGCCCCTGAACCAAGATCCTGAACAAGAGGAGGTGGAGCTGGCACCAGTGGGGGATGGAGAAGATGTAGTTGCTGATATCCAGGATCGGATCCAGGTATGGTGGAGGAGGCATTGTTCCTGAGCAGGTGAAGCTGGAGTCCTTGGACTGGCCCTGAACTGTCATCTCTGGCTCTGCAGGCCCTGGGGCTTCATTTGCCAGACCCACCATTAGAAAGTGAGGATGAAGATGAGGAGGGAGCTATAGCATCGAGCAACCACAGCTCTATTCCCATGGACCCAGGTAAAAGAGATCATTCTTTTATTCTGGAGTAATAACGGAGGAAGGGAACTGGTTAGTGCCAGTAGAGGGAAGTCACAGGAACACCCTGTTTCTAAAACAAGTTGGTAATCTAAGATTTTGCAGACTTCAGAATCCAGGTGAGATGCTATTCTTCTAGGCTGGGGGTGGGGATGGGCAGGCTTGCCTAGGAATAACAGGACAGATTCACTGACCTCACTAGCCCAAAAGCTCTGGGTTAATTCAACGAACGGGGAGGGGAGCTGGTCTTATTGTTTCTACCCCCTAACTGGTCTGCCTGTGATTTCAGAACACGTGGAGCTGGTGAAAAGGACGATGGCTGGTGTAAGCCTGCCTGCGCCAGGGGTTCCTGCCTGGGCTCGGGAGATATCAGATGCCCAGTGGGAAGATGTGGTACAGAAGGCCCTCCAAGCCCGGCAGGCTGCCCCTTCCTGGAAGTGATCACCCTGAGAGGTGCCTTATCTCCCTGCATCCCAGGCCAGAACCAGCACAGGACTGAACACATCCTGGTTGTAATGTCCATCTCCATCCTCCCCATCTCCCTTCCACGTCAAGGCAAATCAGACTTCTTCTCAGAGACCCACTTTATTCAGTTCTGTACATATGGGGACAACGGTCCAAGCCCAACCCACCTTAGCATGTATCACTCTGTGGGGAATAAAGCACCCTATGTACACAGCCAAAAGCTGCACGGCCTGTGCCCCTGGAACCCGGGTCCAGCCCCCCCCAACCCCTCGCCCCTCCAAGGTTCCTGAAAGGGACAAGTGAGAGCCTGCCCGGCATCAGCACAAACAGGGAAATAAATAGGTGTTGGGAGCCATGCTTAGGGCACTGCCCCCTGCTTCCTTCTTCCTAGCTTTGGGGACCAACAGCACAGGAAAGCAGTCAGCCCCAGGATGGTCCCTTCCATGTCAGTGATCCCAGGGCTGCTGCTCACCAAAGAGGGGGTACAGGGTAGGGTGTTTGTTCATCCCCTTCTCTTGGTCCATCTGGGCCTTATATTCATCATCTACTGTCCAAAGCCTATGCTTTTCTCCTTTTGCCCTCCCATGTTGTCTTGATCAGGCAGGGGTAAGAGGAAATAATGCAACCCCGTCAGCCTGCACACTGCTGGGGCTGGGGGCCTATTTGTGCTGTTGGGGGTTGGCTCCCCTCCAGCTAATTCACTCCAGGGGCCAATGGGGTTTGACATAACTTTGGTGAGAATCATCTCCTGCTGCTCCCTATATGCCTGCAGGGGAGGGAGACAAGGAGGAGACACCTGGAGTTCAAATGGGGCTGCAGGGGAGGGGAGAGGAGCACATTATTCCCGTGTGTATTTCTCAGAGCAGCCTCAGGCAGCTGTGGGATAAGGAGCAGGAGGGGGCCAGGCATCCCCAAGTTGTCTGAGCGCTGAGCATTGCCGCGCTCAGCCTGTCTGTACCAGCCGCAGGGAGGCATGAACATGTTTGGGGGGAGAAGAGGGACCACTCTGTGGGTGTCCCCACTTCAAGTGCCTCATCCCCCTCCCTAGAGCAGAGAGGCCCTGCCTTGCCCCAAGTCAGCCAGTGGGGAGCAGAAGGTGGAGGGCTGGGGCAGTGTCCCAGGGCTGAGTGGGCTGTGGCCCTGTGGTGGGAGGGTGAGGAGGTCAGAGCGCCTCCTGGCTGGCAGTTAGAAACTCTTCCGCCCGCTTGTGCGCCTCCAGTGCCTTGATGGTGTACACGTCCTGAGGCAGCTCTGACTTCCGCCGAAGCAGCACTTTCTCCTTCTTGATGTCCTTTAGCATCTGTGTGGGGATGTGCAGAAGGTGAGGAATGGTGACCAAGTCCCGAGAAACCCCATTGTTTCCTGCCCTGATTCCTTGGCTCTGCGGCTCCTGTCTCCTCTCCCTCCCAGGGCTGTCTTGTCTTTCTGCTCCCCGTGCCCTCCCACCTGCACGGCCTCTGTCTCCACCGTCCTCTTCAGAAGCTGGATGTCCTCTGCTGTGGGGGTCTCCGTCTCCATCGAGTACACAGGAGGCAGTGGTGGAGGCGCTCGGAACATGGGATACTGAGAGGAAAGGAGGCAGACAAGTGGCGAGAGCCACTTGGGAAGTCTGGGGACCCTGTTTGCTTCCTGCCCCTCCTCAGACAAACCCTCCCCCCACCCAGGCTGGACCCCTCAGTTCAGGGCAAGGGCAGAAGCACCTCACCTGGGGGTTAAGGCGAGCCAGCTCCTCAATCCTTTGCCACATCTCTTCTCTCTCCTTCATTCGGAACCGGCCCCTGAGGGAGCAAAGACAGGATTGGGGTGGGCTTGAGAGAGCAGCACGGGGGGCTGGTGTGGAAGAGGAACACCCCCAAGGAGAGAGAGACTCACTTCTGCTTCTCTGCCTTGTATTGTTGTGTACAGTCATCAAACAGCTTCTGATTCATCTCCATAAACAGCTTCAGGGCATTGTAGATCAGGCCGTGGATTGTCCTGCCCCCAGGAAGAAAGACGAGGTGTAAGAGGCCAGAGCCTGCCCTCAGTGCCGGGACCTCAATTTGGTCTCTCCCACAAGGTGTCTCTGCTAAAGAGCTTTCTCGTGTACTACTCCCATCCCACCAGCCTCTGTACAGTGTAAGCTCATCGCTCTGGCCAAGTCACGTGACTTGAGATTGGCAGTTCAGGCCTTTTACAGGTATGAGTCTGCCTGCCCATCCTTCCCACACCCCGTGCTCCAAGAGCTCCCTTTTCCCCACTACTTCCTACTCTTCTAGCCCACACTAATGGCCTCCCAGCGCACTTGCTTTAAGCAGGAAAGCCTTTTTATAACACTGGGATTTAATACCTACTAAGAGGATCACATCAGCTTCTCACAACATGGAATTACATCTCCAAAGCTGCAGAATATCTGACCTCAAGAAGAGATGCGACAGAGGCCACTGCTCTGCTGCTGGGTAGCACAGATCTCTCACATGGGTATCTTTTCTCCCTGGTCAGTCCCTCAAGGCCCTATTAATATGCAGTGGGCACCAGCCCCGCTTGCTGAGGGACCAGATGAGACCACTGGCTCTTGAGTCCATCCACACCCTCCCACATTCCAAAACCAGATCCTCAGTGCCCAGTGCCACCCCAGTTCCCTACTTGTTCCAGTGGCTCTTGGAGTTCCTGTAGAGTGCAGGGAACATGATGGGAAGGACTCGGGCAGCATTGTCACTTATCAGGCTCATGATGTACTCATTGTTCCAGTAATAGAGGGCACGCTCTGCCACCTGGTGGGGACGCGGGCGAGACTCAGTGGGGATATGGCTCGCTGTGCTAGAGACCCTCCTCAGTTTTCTGGGAGGCAGGGGCTGGGATGTTCTGGGTCTCACCTGGAAATGGGGGCTGGAGACACACTTGGCAAGCTGGCGGAAGAGTGGTTCCATCACTTTGCTGAACTCTGAAGGTTCAATGACATCCAGAATCTCCTCTAGCTCATTCAGGAACATCACCTCCTTGGGGCTGTGGGTCTTGGGCCAGAACTTGAGAAGGCCCACGATCACCTGCGAGAAGAGGAGGACACAGGAATAAAATTCTCACTCAACACCTGTCTGGGTCTCCAGGAAACCATCCTGCCCTCTCCTCCGAACCCTGGTGGGCACAGCTTGGGTGGCCTCAGCCAAGTGCTCATGTTTCTCCAGCTTGGATGCTTCCTAGGTGTACAAAGGTTTTACTTCTCCTTTAGAGAGGAAACCATGTCACCTGTCGGGTTACATCCCCCGAGTGCTTACGGCACTGCTCGATAGGTACCAACTGGCAAGTGCTGCTGACAGGGAGAGGTGGACCCTGGGGCCCAGCAGGGGAGTTACCGGCTCAGTGAGGCTGCTTTCCTTCTCCAGGAACTGTACCACGCAGTACGCCAGCTGCAGAAGGTTGAGACAGAAAGGAGGTGAGGTGCAGGGCTCAGAAGGTCACAGAGAGTTCGGTGACAGAAACCAGACCCCAGAACAGAAGGGGAGGCGTAGAGAGGAATTCCGCCCCCTGCTCCCTCTGCCGCCCCATCACGCCTGGAATGCTTCCCTTTCCCTCTTTTCTCCGCAGCCAGGGCCGGGGATCATCAGGAGGAAGGCAGCTCACCTGAGGGTGGTAGACACTCAGAGACTTGACCTTGTGAAGGGGAAGCAGGACACGGATGAGGAACATCTTGTGCTCTTCTTTCAGGGGCAAGGCAAAGCCATTGATGATGCTGGGAGTTAAGGGAGGGTTGTCAGGACCAAAGGGCCAGGTCCACGCTCAATGCACCAATCCTCCCGACCTCTTCTAGGTTCTTCCCTCTCACCTGCCCAGGATCTCCAGGAGCTCGGCAATCCCATTGTGATGCTCCGTCTCATAGATGAATCTGAGGGAAGAACAAAGACTCTCTTGATAACCCCTGATGCCCCTCCAGCATTCTGTGGAGTCCCGCCTACCACCCTTCTCCCACCCCATCTTAGTGAGGGGCTTGCTTTGCTCCTGAGCCCAGGCTCCTGGCCTCACCTGTAGAAGATGTGGTTGATCTGCCTACGGATATAAGCCCGGAGCCCCAAAAACTTGCCATAGATGCGATGCAAGATGGTCTTGAGGAAGTCCCGCTCTCGAGGGTCCTCACTGTCAAACAGGTCCAGGAGCTGGGGGCAAGCGGGAGGAGAGGCGGCAGTGAGGAAGGAGCCGGGGGAGGCCAGGGCTGGGGTGACTTGGGTCCTGGCCAGAGGAAGCCCTCTGAAGAGGGTGCGTGGAGACGAGTCTCTGGGAAGAGTGATTCTATTGTACTGCTCTACCCCAGGTGATGTCTGGGAATACATGCTGCATTCCCCATTGGGTGGGTGGGGGGGAAGGGGGAGGGTAACAGTGTTGCTTTTTTGTTTACTTCCATTATGCTGGAAGCTTCTTATGGACAGAGTAGGTTTGTTTAACCCTCATGGTCAATTTGCACCAGACACAGCTGAAACCCAATACAGTACCTATATTCAGCAGAAGCAAAAAGAGCAGCTGGGACTGGAGTCAGGGGACGTGGGGCTAGAGTTCATGGACTGGAAGGAGGGGAAGGCAGGAACTTCAGGGACTCACAGCAAGGACAAACTTCTGGTCAATGTACTTCTTGGCTATGTTTGGCTGGAAATCGGGAGACTCAAGGAAACGTAAGAAAAACTCGTACACGAGCTGCGGGGGGAAAGGAACATCACTTAGGGGCATTCCCCAAGGACTGGGAGAGCCCCCTTGCTGCAGGGCTCGGAGTGCCCCACTGCCCACAGCCAGGTCCCTGCCCCCTTTGCTCTGGTACCTGGAGATGCGGCCAGGCGGCCTCCAGGGTGGGCTCATCTTCCTCGGGGTCAAACTCGGCCCCAGTGGGATTTGAGGAAGGTGGCAGCGTCCGGAAGAGGTTCACTGAAAACTGAGGGGTAGGGAGGGCCCAGGTGAGAGCTCTCTGGGCAGGTCTGGGCTTTTCTGGGGCCCCCATCCCTGCCCGCTTTCCCCTTTCCCTGTGCCTACCATAGTGACGGCCTCAGGGTAAATGGCCTCGGTGACAACATCGCGGCTGTGGGTGATGTACTCCACCATTTCATTGAGCCCCGCCCGCTTCACCTCCTTGAATTTGAGGTCACTGAGTGGGTCTGACACAAAGTCAAAGAGGACGCAGCACTGGCGTAGCTTCTGGATAAACAGCTCCTCCCGCTCCTGGGTTGGTGAGTCTAGGGGCGGATTGGCCATGGTCAGGTCTCTTCTGTGGTCCTTCACTGCTATGCCCTGCTCACCTCGCAGGGTGTTCCCCGATCCCTTCCTGCCACCATCCTGCTCCCCTGATGCCCACCCCCAGCCCCAGCGCAACTCCCCCTCACATTCTCTAGGGCTTCCATCCTCCCCCAAACATCCCCAAACCTCCATTCCGCCAATACCCACTGTCCCTTAGGTCCAATGCCCCAGCCCCTTTGACCTTTCCCAAGCACCTTTCAGGGCAGGAAGCTTCTGCAGCTCCCGGTTCTTGCTGAGGTTGAAGCGGGAGGAGCTTTGCCGTCGCTCCTTCTTGACAATCTGGGGCCCCCCTGAGTACTTGATTTTGCTGAGCTGTGTGGGGGGCGGCGTGCTGTTGCTGGGACGCTTGTTGGATGACGGCGGCTGCGGTGGCGGCTGCGGTGGCGGCTGGGGCTGGGGTTGGGGCTGGGCCTGGTCAAACAAGCGAGTCACCGGAGTGCACTCGCCAAGCTACGCTTCCCACCCCAGGCCTGGCCCACCGCCCAGCCCCGGGTCCGTTTATGCCTCTATGGGCCTGGGCAGCAAGCAGCTGCCTCCTGCCCTGAAGGAGCCAAGACCAGGGTCAGATATAACTGCGGGATGTGGCCCTGGAAGGGAGCGGTCTAGAAGGCGTGTCTCCCAAAGTGATGCCCGCTGCCTGTGCATCAAGAGCCTTCAAAACGCTCACTCCCGTTCCTGAACAGGCAAAGCTAATTGATGGACTGACGGTGACAGAAGTCAGACAAGTGGCTCTCCTGCCGGGGAGTGGGTGGCAGCGGTGTAGGTTGGGGAGATGCGGGTGGTGACTGAGGAGGGGCACGAGGACCTTTCTGACTAATGGAAACATTCCATATCTTGACTGGGTCTGGGAGGTGGTTCATAGCATAAACATATGTAAAAATGCATCTAGCAGTACACCGAAGATTACTCTATTTTATCATTTACTGAACGTGTGACAGTCTTCAGTTAAAAAAACTCCTTCCCATATCTCAGCAGTTTAACTACTAGAAATATAGATAAAGCAAAATCCTAAATATAAAAAAAGGCTTTGTGCAAAAACACTTTTTATGGTCTTATTTATAATGGCAAATATATAAATACATGGAAATCATGGAGTTAAAATTATGTTTATGAAAACTATGTACTAAATGTAATCATACATGGTTCAGCTGTGAAAAATGTTTACACAGTCAGAGTAATTTACCCAAAATGGGTGATAAGTATTCTGAGAGGAGGGGAAAAGTCTGCACGGAGGTAAAAGACACTGGGGCCTTAATTTTCCACATTAGGAAGTCAAGAGATATCTAAAGCTCACAAATTAAAGGGGGAAAAAAAAAGGCAGTAAAAGGATCTTATTTGGAGGTATAAAAGTCAATCTGGGGGCTTCCCTGGTGGCGCAGTGGTTGAGAGTCCGCCTGCCGATGCAGGGCACACGGGTTCGTGCCCCGCTCCGGGAAGATCCCACATGCCGCGGAGCGGCTGGGCCCGTGAGCCATGGCCACTGAGCCTGTGCGTCCGGAGCCTGTGCTCCACAACGGGAGAGGCCACAACAGTGAGAAGCCCGTGTACCACTAAATAAATAAATAAATAAATAAATAAATTGGGCAAGCTTAAAAAAAAAAGTCAATCTGCAAGGAAAGAGTTAGGAGTTGAATGTGGTTGCCACAAAACAACAGGAGAAGAGGGGCCGGCGACAGGGGCTGCCCTGCTCATTACAAGCCTCAGAGTATTATCTGACCTTCTGAACAATGCACCTGTTACCATGCTGATAAAAATTAAAAACAAAACAAAAAGCCTAAAACTATGGAATGAGAGAAAATTGCTTCCCATATGCTAAGTTAAATAAGGATAATACAAACCTGTATATACAAAATGAGCTCACCCACATTAAAACATGCACAGAACCCAAAATCCAGTTAAGAAAAAGAAAGAACAAGTGCATTGTGTTCATGACTATCTCCTGTAATGACAGAATGAGACATGACTTTTTCCTATTTTCCTAAATTTTTTACAAGCTGACACTGCTTTTATAATGGAGAAACAGGGAATGCCCTGGCAGTCCAGTGGTTAGGACCCTGGTCAGGGAACTAAGATCCTGCAAGCCACATGCGTGGCAAAAAAAAAAAAAAAAAGACAATATAATGGGAGAAATACAGCTAATTTCCAAAAGTTATTTCTTTACTTCCTCCCAGACACGGGTGTCAGAGCCCCACAAAGCCCATTTTCAGAAGCACACAAACAGGTGTTTGCAGGGCTGTCCACTCATAGGTACTGTCCAGGTAACCCCCTGCTGGGAGAGGGGAGAGGCTGAGCCACAGGACAGCCCTTTCCCCCAACCAGAGAAGAGACTGCAGCAGGACCAGAGGAGTGAGGTCACGTCCAGCTGGGTCCCCACACCACAGGAAAACTATCCTCCTGTGCTCACACCTGCCATCCCCGCCTCCTCTCCAGCCCCCTCCATAAACTCTTACTTCATAAAATAAGAATGGGAGAATATGAAACTCTCTGGGATAAGGGGCAAGGAGGAAGACAAATGTTATGCTTTGTATGCTCTTGAATTTTTTTTTTTTTTTTTTTTTTTGCGGTATGCAGGCCTCTCACTGCCGTGGCCTCTCCCGTTGCGGAGCGCAGGCTCCAGACGCGCAGGCCCAGCGGCCATGGCCCACGGGCCCAGCCGCTCCGCGGCACGTGGGATCCTCCCGGACCGAGACACGAACCCATGCCCCCCACATCGGCAGGTGGACTCCCAACCACTGAGCCACCAGGAAAGCCCTTGAATTTTTTATAGAAACAATTATGTCAAGCTTGTGACCTATCTGGGGGTCAGAGGCAGGAGAGGAGCGATGGGTCCAGCCCAGGGCAGGTCTTGGGTCCAGTGTAGCTC
Source organism: Mesoplodon mirus (assembly GCF_964341445.2). NCBI lineage: Eukaryota > Metazoa > Chordata > Mammalia > Artiodactyla > Ziphiidae > Mesoplodon > Mesoplodon mirus. The sequence goes on along the minus strand of NC_138988.1, from coordinate 74,963,445 downwards.
ATTACCGCTTTGGCCATCTGGCCCTCTCCTCCTCCTGAAATGAGCCCCAGACACCAATTTGACTAGGGGAATGCAAAGAAGTGGGGCAAGAGCAGTCATCACACACTTCCCTTGCCATGACTACACTCACCCCGTGTGATTTTTTTGGTTAGACAGTGCAAGGCACCCTGAAGTCTGGGGTCTCTCTTCCTGTATACGGAGGATGGATCACACCTTGGTAGAGGATGAAGGAGAGAGGCAAAAGGCCAGGGGGCCAGAGCCTGGTGTGCATCAGACTCTCCCCATTTCCCTATCGCAGGAACAACCCAATCCTTATCTGTGGAGCTTAACAGTCAAGGGCACAGACTTGAGCCTGACTGTCTGGGTTTGACTACTGGCTCTGCCATTTATTAGCTGAGTAACCTCCAGGAGGTCATATAGCCTCTCTGTGCCTCATCTGTAAAGTGGGGATGGCAATAGTACTACCTCACAGGGTTGTAATAAGGATTTAAATGAACAGTATATGGCACACAGAAGTGTCTTATAAGCAGTATCTTCTACTATTCTCGTTATTATTATTATTATTTCCCATCCCTGGATTTTAGGAATCCAGCCTGGAAATTCCTGAAACTAGCACACCTCAAATGTTCCTTAGAGTTCATTATCCTTCTTGTTTTAAAATGGGGGAGCCCAGGGAATTCCCTGGCAGTCCAATGGTTAGGACTTCGTGCTTTCACTGCTGTGGGCCTGGGTTCAATCCCTGGGTGGGGAACTAAGATCTCACAAGCCACGTGGCGTGGCCAAAAAAATAATAAAATAAAATGGGAGAACCCAAGAAGGCATTGCATCTTTCAAGACCCACCTTCTTCCAAAAAGCCTTCTCCAATCACTCCAGGACTTGCATGTCCACCCTCCACCCTCAACCTTCTGACACTGCTTGTCTGTTCCATTGGCTCTGGGATCATCCCCAGTGACACCTCTTGATCACTTTGCTCATGTGTCATCTCCCCACTAGAAAGCAAGTCCTTTTAAAGCCAGGACCCTGGTTTGTGCCCCTCTGGGTCTCCTCAGCACTGGCACTGGCACCTAACAGGCATTCAGCGAATGACTGGTTATTTGATTGATGGGGGGGGCGGGGGACGCCAAGCCCAGGCCCATCTCCATAGGTCCCTCCTGTCCTGACCGGGGACCTTCAGAACAAAGCCCTGCACAGTGGTGGGAGCAGAGTGGGAAGGAGAAACATCAGAGATACTAGGCTGAGGGGCTCAGTGGCAACTGAGGAAAAAGACTCGGGAAGAATATGTCTCTCTCCATCCTCCTGGATAAGATGCAGAAACCCTGCATCTCCATGAACCTCGCACTGAGGGGACATCCCGAGAAAGGAGGCCTTCTTCCCAAAAAGGGAAAAGCAAGACCTCAATTTTCTCTGCTAACGAGCAGAGGGTTGGACTAGATCAGTAGTCCAAACACTCTCCAAGTAAGGTTTTAAGAAAACAGAGATTGCATGGCTGAAAATCATAGTTTAAAAAGCCACCCAATGAGTTGATGCCTAAGGTCCCTTCCCCTTCAGGATGGCATTGTTGAAGGCTGGGGTGGCCAGAGAGCAGCTGAGCCGGCTTAGTCTGCCCCGCCCCCAGCCCACTGGGCCACCCTGGTTTTATAAGGACCATTGGCTCCCAGGCCCCAGATACAAGGAGCAGCTGAGAGACAGCTGGGCCGGCCAGCAAAGCCCTGGAAACATACTTGTCAGAAGGGAGTATAGGTGTGTGCCAGCAACTCACTTCACGTTCAACCCTTTCTCCTAAAAGCTCTAGCTTCCAACTTCTCCTTTATTGACCTGGGCTGGAGATGAGAGGCAGCTGCATCCCCAGGAGAACCTTCTGCAGCCATCAGAGCATGGGTGGACACGGCCCAAAGGCAAGCTGGTGACCTGCCTGCTCCCACTTCTGAGACTCCACAGTGGCTGTCTCCTCTGCCTGAACAACCGTCTCCTCCCACTTCTAAACTTGCAACAAGATCCAAACTCCAAGAAGCCTTCCTAGATTCAGGCCTCCTGCAATCCAGTGGGGCTTTTAAAAAATATACATATAATTTATTTATTTTTGGCTGCATTGGGTCTTAGCTGCTGCATGCAGGCTTTTCTCTAGTTGCGGTGAGTGGGGGCTACTCTTCGTTGTGGCTCATGGGCTCTAGAGCGCAAGCTCTGTAATTGTGGCACACGGGCTTAGTTGCTCCGCCACATGGGGGATCTTCCCGGACCAGGGCTCGAACCCGTGTCCCCTGCACTGGCAGGCGGATTCTCAACCACTGCGCCACAAGGGAAGCCCCTCCAGTGGGACTTTGAATTTATACACCACCCTCACACTCAGGAGACTGCAACTATACTTACCCACTCTGAACCAATTCCATTCCAACCTGACCCTAACACAGACACCGGTAATCATTAAACCCATATATTTAAACATAAAGTAGGACGTAGAAATATAATTTAAGCACTATAGAAGGTACTGTAGTAGAAAGATGAAAGATAAAATTATCAGTGAAAAATGCAAAGATTAATGTTAAAACTTTTGCATAATGAATTAACTAGCTGAGTGAAGATCATTTTAGTTTCAAATCCTGAAAATCAGAGAGGCATTCTCTCCTGTATTGACACCTAGAGCGCTGTTGGGTTGGCCAAAGAGTTAGTTTGGGTTTTTCGTAACAGCTTACAAAAAACCCATTCTTAATTCATTTATTCAATAAACATCATGCTACACATTAGAGATTAAAAGGTGAATAAGACATGGCCCTTGCCCTCGAAGAGCTCACCGTCCAGTGGGCAAGACAGACACGAAAGCTGCCATTAGTACAGGGCAATGCAAAACCAGAGCGCCGCAAAGGATTCAGGAACTCAGAGGGCTGAGTGACAAACTCTGCCTGAAGAATTAGGGAAGCCCTCCCTGAAGAGGTGACTTTTCATTTGGCTCTTAAAGGATAAACACGGGTTTAGGCAAAGAATGAAAAGAGAGAGATAAAGCAGTCCAGGCCAATGGGATGACACCAATAAGAGCCCTGAGCCACAAAAGGCTTGTCGGGTTGGAAGATGGAAAGTCCAGAGGGGCTGGAAGAACAGGGCAGGGCCAGCCCAGGAGGCCTGAGGCTGCGTGCGTATTTGAATTTGTGAGCAGTGAGATGCCAAGAGAGGCTTTTAAGTAAAGGACTGATAGGACCAAAAATGTTTTTAGGGTAACAACTCTGGCTACAGTGATGTCAGGCTGAAGTGGGGGAGACCAGGATCGTTTCTTCCTCCCTCTGTCCCTGCTCCCAGAACTCAGGGCAGGGCACAGCACATAGAAAAGTCCACAACACTGAAATGGTTTTTCCAAAGACAGGCCAGGAAAGACCCCTGCCTTGTAGCAGAGTCCGACCTAATCTCTCAAGGCTCCTTTCCATTCTAAGACTCTTCTAGAATCTTAGAACCAGCCTATTAGGTCATTAAGAGCACAGGAGGACTGGCCACAGACCTGGGCTGAATTCCAGCTCTGCTGTTTTACTGCCGAGTAAAAGCTACTTAACATGACTAAGCCTCAGTTTCCTCTGTAAAATGGGGCTGATAATGGTAACAGATGACCTCAGCGACTGCTGTAGAGATTAAATGAGAAGATTCTAAGATTAAATGCATGCAAGTACTTAGCACAGTGCCTGAGACAGAGTGTACTGCGTTGAACAGTGTTCCCCCAAAATTCACATCAACCCAACATCTATGAATGTGATCGTATTTGGAAACAGGGTCTTTGCAGATGTAATCAAGTTAAAATGAGGTCATACTGGATTAGGGTGGGCCCTAAATCCAACATGACTGGTGTTCTTATAAGAAGAGGGAAATTTGGACACAGAGACAGAGGCACAGGGGAGAACGCTGAGTGAAGACGGAGGCAGAGATTGGAATGATGCTTCTACAAGCCAAGGAGCAGATCGCAGAAAGCCACCGAAGCTGGGAGAGAGGAGGGAAGAGATTCTTCCCTAGAACCTCAGAGGAACAAGGCCTGCTGACACCTTGATTTCAGACTTCTGACCTCCACAGCTATGAGAGAATAAACTTCTGGTATTTTAAGCCACCCAATTCATGGTAACTGGTATGGCTGTCCTAGGAAACTAATACACAAGTAACTGCTCAATAAAATAAATGTTTGCTGCTATAAATTATTAAGATCAGTTGGAAAGACTGGCAAATGCTTGACACGGGGTAAGTTTGGCTGTAAGAACCCAAAATTCTGGACTAGAAAAAGGGCAAGGGAGGGATTTCCTTGGCGGTCCAGTGGTTAAGACTTTGCCTTCCAATGCAGGGGTTGAGAGTTCGATCCCTGGTCGGGAGCTAAGATCCCACATGCTTCGCAGCCAAAAAAAAAAAAAACAAACCCATAAAACAGAAGCAATTTTGTAACAAATTCAATAAAGACTTTAAAAATGGTCCACATCAAAAAAAAAATTAAAAAAAGAAAGAAAGAAAGAAAAAGGGCAAGAGAAGGACTGTGACAAACAGCTTTTGATGACCTAGGCCTCACAGCCTGGCCCCCAACTATTCCATGTCCCACTGCCTGGGGCCACCTGGGTGCATTTCTGCAAAATCATGGAGCAGAATTCCTGCAGCTGCCTCAGACAGGTGAGCCCTGAGCGGCATTTCATAAAACAGAGCCCAAGGTGAACACGACACTCTTCTTTTCCAGAGGGCGGTGGAGAAATCACAGCAGCTGGTCTCAGCTTATTTCTTAAGCTGCTTCAGCCTTCATTTTCCTACCTATGAAAGGAGAGGGTTCCTTCCAGGTCTAATTTGAAGTTGGTTTGTTTGCTCATCCATTCACTAATGCATTCAAATGCTGGTGCTTCCAGTGGGCCAGGCCCTTCGGTGTGAGCGAGAGCCTCTCAGGAGCTAAGTGTTAACACAGGAGACAACTGACACACAATGAATTCCCAGGGAATTGTTTCATTACAGCTGTAATTAAGCCCTGCCGTGGAGTGATGCTGGGTACCAGGGGCCCTGACTGCATCCTGGGCATGGGGATGAGGGCGGGTGGTCAAGGAGGGCTGCTTCCAGGAAATGACAGCCAATCTGTCTAGTAACTGAACGAGCAGGAGGGAGTCCGGCAGAAGGCAGGAGTGGCCCCCCAAGCTATTCCTTTCTGTCCCTTTAAATCCTGTTTCCAAGTCTCTTGCCGCTTTGAGTATCAGTTGCCGGCTCCCGACCACCTTCCCTGTGGGTCCCACACATGTCACGGCTCCTGAAGGGGAGACTGAGCCCAGAGGGTGTGCCCTCCAGAAGCAAGCTCCTTCCCTCAGAGTTCACAGTCTGGTGGGGAGAAACACATCTGGGAACCAACAGTGCCAGCACTGAGTGATAAGGACTGGCCTAGAGACATGTTCAGATGCCAGTGTATGTGCAGAGGAAGGAGGAATTTCTCTTCTGTGGTCCTCAACTCGCACGTCTGTAAGATGGAGACAACCTACCCTGCTTCCTCGCATCACTCAAGTGAGGGTAAAATGATGGTCGCAGGTGTGAAAAGTGCTTGGCTCTCTTTGGAGGTGATAGGGACCAGAAGTATCCAGAAAAATCCAAATCCAGAGTTAACCCCAACCAAACACTTTTTAATCGATCTCCTCTCCATGACCCGCCCCCAACCCACAAGACCTGCCCAGAATTAGACAGCTCCATTTCCTATTCACCTCCATCCCTCTGAACAGTTTAGCACAGGAGGGAGGAAGCACAGAAACCAAGGATCACCAGCTTCCGGGTAACACAGGCGCTTGCTCAGTGTGCTCCCAGGACCGTTCAGCAACCAAGCATCCCACTGAGCACACTCCCAAACTTCCATGGACACACTCTGGACTTCCTTAAGTCCCTCCACCCTCCTGTGTGCTCTCTGCTTGTCATTTATTGCTTTACAGCCCTAGATTGCCAAACTGCGCTGACCTCTGCTCATGCCTGTCCTTCAGCAGCTCCCATCTGATCGGGACCAAGAAAGGTGGGCCCAGCCCTGCCCGACTCAAGGACATCAGCCACTCCCCACCCCTGCCCCACCCAGAGCTACACTGAAGTCACCCCACTGAGCACCCATGTGCTCCCATGTACTTTTCCCTCCTCCCCAGGACTCAGTACCCCTAGCTTTTTGCCCTAAGAGAAAAGGAATTCTCAACACTTTGGTAGACAGAGAATTGACTTTCACAGAAATCCCTGCGGAATCAGAAAAACTGGAGGGCTTATTTGGTCCATAGCCGCCAAAGGGAAAGCCTGCCTGAGGGCAGTCTGGATGGGCTGTCCAGGCCCCTCCCTGGCTATGAAAGTATCCTTCCCTTCTGCCCCAATAATCTCCGGCCCCCTGAGATCCCTCACCCCACTGGCCATCAAGCAGGTGTAACTGGCGCCTGCACCATAACTAGGGCTATGCCCACGTTCATTACCTCCTCAGCACTCTCGCCTCCACCATCCTTGCTCGAGCTGCTGGGCTTGGCCGCGCCTTTGGCAAGCTTGGGGGGCTCCTGAAGGGAGAAGACGAAGGTAGAGTTAACAGATGCCAAGGAAGGGAGAGGCCTCATCCTCATCCCTCAGGTCTCTGTTGTAATTCTCCTCTGTCCAATTGAATCAATGAGTCAATCAGCACCACTGAGCACCTACCTTAAACCTGGGGCGGTGGGGTGGCAGGTTGGGTACAAAGGGAGATTCAGTCCCTCAAAGGCACCAACGAGTTCAGAATCTGGTTAGGAAGACAACTCTAACACACAATAATCCAGCATGACCATGCTCCTTCACCTCACAAGGCTGTTGTATGAGTTAGGGCCTCTGTCAAGTAAGAACCAGGGTGACGAGGCTCAAGGGAAGAGCAACATGGAAGAAGCTGCTCAGACTGGCTTCTGGCTAAAGCGGGCAGAGGGGGCCTGAGGCTCTCATGCTGGAGGGAAGGGGGTCACCACTCTACCCCTGAGGCCATCTGGAAAGACCTGGAAGCCTTTTTTGGATATCACAAACAGCATCCAGACTAGAAACTGCTACTGGCATAATCAGTGGGGCCCAGGGATGCTAACAGGTATAGGAATCGTCCCAAGAATGCCTCGGTAGACAAGCACAAGGACAGGGATGGGGATAAGGCCCAGAATTGCTATAAAGAATGCGCACTAGTCCAAAGTCTCCCTTAGGAACCTAGCTGCTGGCTCAGAGCCCTGGCCTGCCCAGCATCTCTTCCTATGCTTTGGGCCAAAAAAAAGCAACTGCCCAGGGACAGGATGAGGAAAATGTGAAAAAGACTTGGGGATTTAGGTCTGACTGAAAGCTCAACACAAATCATCCATGTGCTGTGGCTGCCACGGCAGCTCATGTGACCTGCCATCCAGTTAACAGACCTGTGCAGAGCGCCTGGCACCAGGGGACATGGAAGCGCCCCATCCTTGGCACTGATAGGGCCATTCCGGAGGATCTGGTACAGTCAAGAGCATCACACTTTGGGAGGGACAAAGACAAATGCTAGGTTTTCTTCGGGGAAAATACAACCCATACAGGGAGTAGATTCAAAAGCAGGTCCTGAGAGCAACAGCTGCAGGAACTGTGATAGTTAACAATGGAAGGGAGGAGTCATGGCGGGTGGGGGAGCAAGAGGGATCTTTACGAATAAATGAAGGGCTGCCATGTGGACTAAAGATGCAACTTGTTCTATGTGGATCCAGAGGCCCAAGAGCCACAGGCAGAAGTGACAGGAAGACAGGCTGAGGCTCCAAAGAAGGAAGACTTTTCTCCTGGAGCAGCTGCACAGAAACCGGCTGCCTAGTGAGGCTGTAAGCTCCCCAACCCAAGAGCATTCAAGCAGAGGTGCATTCATGCCTCCTCCAAGGCATGATGCAAAAGGGTCCCGAGCCTTAAATGCAGATCAGATTGGAGGACTCTGGAAATCACTTCTAGCTCTGAGATTCTGCCACTTGATAGCACCTGAGCCCCTTCAATGAGAAGTGTTAAATCCAGTGATTATGCCAACGGGGGCAAAAGGATTTCAGGGAGAAGAGAGCTCCGCGTAGGCTGGAGCAGGGGGAAGGCTTCGTGGGGGTGGGGAGGCAGGAAGCCGTTCCCAGGTGTGGAGCAGCTCCAGGCAGTCATAGCAGTAGGAAGGAGCCCTGTGCTCTGGGTGGCTAGGCGCTCTCCCAGGGCCCACTGACCAGGCGGGGCACACTCACCCCTTGCTGAGGGGCCAGCAAGTGGTGCAGAGTGTGGGGTGGAGAGGAAAAGGAAGAGGGGGTGCAGGCAGGACGCAACACTGAGGTGACCATCTGCACACACCCCAGACGTGGGCCTCTCGGACAAAGCTGGCCCATCTGCACCCACGTCTCACCTCTCTCCTTGATCGTGAGCTCCTTGTTCCTTTTTGTACCCCTCCACCCACCCTGCAGCACTCAGACATATCTCTCAGGCAATGTGCAGAAGAAAGATCCCGGCTGCCTGGGGGGTGGCGTTGGGGGGTGGGCGTGGGAACCAGGCCACCACCCTTGCTTCCTGGCTCCCGCTGAGCAGGTGAAATGCACACACTTCAGCCCAGCCCAGCTGTCCAGTGCTGCATGGCAATGTGGTTTAGAGCCAGCCCTGTGTTCCAGGCCCAGCTCTTACTGGCTATACAATCATGGGCAACTTAACTAGCCTCGCTGAGCCTGTTTCCCTCACCTATTAAGTGCTGACAATCAAAGTACCTAATTCCCGCCCCCCCTTTTTTTTTAAAATTTTTAACCTTTTTCTTTTTTGTCTGTGCCACACAGCATGCGGGATCTTAGTTCCCCGACCAGGGATTGAACCCGTGCCCCCTGCAGTGGAAGCACGGGACAACTGGACCGCCAGGGAAGTACCCCTAATTCCCTTTAGCACAGTGTCTGGCACATGAAAAATGAAATGTTAGTCAATGTTATTACTATTATTATGAACAAGAAGAAAGTGGGAGGGAGCAAAGGCACGCCACCACCCAGGAACCTAAAAGAGAGAAGTCCTAGATCAGAACATGAGGGAAGAGGAAGGATGCAAATCTCCCCAAGGATTGACTCAGCACTCATCCATTGAGCACCTACTGTGTACAAGGAGATGCCAAACCAAAATGGAACTTAGTTATTATCTCAAGGGGGAAGAAAAGACTTGTCTACAATTAATTCCAGTCCAAGGGAACACAAAAGGGCCATAAATGACCTACCGAGTACTCTGCAAATCCAGGGGAGGAGGGAGAGCTCACCCCCAACTAAGGGTTCAGGACGGGCTTCAGGGAGGAGGCCATGAGGTTAGGCCAGGCATGGGACCAGCAGAGATGAAGGAGAAAGGGGAGAGGTGATGGATGAGCAATACAGACCCTCCATCCCCCACCTCCTCTCTGCCCCCACCTCTTTTAGGCAAACCCCAGTGACATCGTCAGGACTTGTCAACCATTGAAGGAGGCCAAATGCAACTAGAAATCAAAAGTGGAAAGTTAAACCTTAAAGGGGATCAGAGATGCCTGGCCCCATGCACACCAATCCTTCCCATACTCTTTCCCAACCAAACACTTAACACCTGTGGTCCTAGCAAGTCTTAAGAATTTTTCTTCTTCTTCTCAATCCTCTAGTAGATTAAGGCTTTCTGTGGATGGGACAGTATCCGTTCCATCAGACTAACAACTACAGATCAGTGAGGACCTCACCAGCTTCCCCTGAATTGCATTGCTCTCCACACTCCTTGTAGGAGCCCTTCAGCTCCTGGTGTGGCTGACTTTTGTATGCATCACCTACAGCTAAGCTGCCCAAACCACCTCAGCATGCCTGCTCCCCAAGGACACAGGGCCTCGGTGGGGCACCCAAACCTGCCCAGCTCAGCACCCAAGGAGGTTCAATGCCTGCTATACCATCACCAACTCAACACTCAGAATCTCAGGCCCTGAGAGGTTATGGGGACAATCCAGAATCAGAGCTGCCTGGCAAATCTCCAACAGCCCCAGGATAGGGAGTTTAACTGATAAGGTCAGAGATGGCAACCCAGCAACCCAGCCAATCAGAGGGCAAATGAAAGCAAGACACCTCTGGGGTCATAAAGTGGGTGAGCAGAACACCAGGCCAGAGCTAGCGCCCACCATGAAGGACCAGCCCCAGGAAAGAAGAAGCTGGGGGAGGCTGGAACTGGTATCCTAGCATCCTCTGTGTGAGTCTGTACCTCAAAGGAACCACACCTCTGAGTCAGACATCAGCAGCAGCAGGAAACAGAGGGTAGGGAAAGACAGGGATGAAGAAGAGGGGAAGGCAGTTCGGAGGTAGAAGAGGAAGGTGAAAGAAGGCAGCATCAAGAAACGCCGTGTCAAGACACCAAGACAAAGGCAAGGGTGTCCAGGGGTGGCTGCCCTGTGGAATAAGAAGGACAGCTAATCTGATAGTGAGGGCAGATTCCCAATTTGAGGACAGTGTGGCCCAGGAAAGACAGAAACCCAGCACTGGTACAAAAAAGGAAAAATGCAAAGGTTATCTTCAATTAGGAATAAGGGGAGTAGCCTGCCCAGATTAGGAAAGCTGACTGGTTGAGGATGAACCTGGGAGTGGGTTGATGCCTGTTAGAGGGGCTTTGGAACAGAGGAGGCCTTTAAGTCAGGAGACCTGATATTACAGCTGGGCCTCCAGCAGGCTGTGTGACCTTGGCCAAGTCCCTTCCCCTGTCCCCCTGTCGGGGCCTCAGTCTCCTCATCTGTATCACTAGGGATTGCACTGGATGCGCTCAGACACGCTGACGTTCCGAGGTTCCATCGGCAGAAGGAAGGGCTCAGTCCTGGTTTACAAGTTTGTGTGTGAAGGAAGAACTAGAGGGAGGGGCCTAGGCCAGATTCGGTGGAGGAGAGAGAAAGCAGAGCCGTTCTAGGTCAAGGAGCCTGGCAGGGAGGGAGAAGGGGCTGTAGGGGACGGTGGAGAAGGCAGGCGCAGGCCCAGGCCCAGGCCCAGGCGGGCGGGAAGAGGAGGGAAGAGAAGGGGCTGCGCGGGGTTGGAGAGGTGGGTTAGTTCTGGAGGGAGGTGCAGTCTCAGATAAGCGGCTGTCCCAAACGGCAAACGGGTGGGGGATGGGGTGGTGATGGGGAGGGGATGAGGGCAGAAAAGGCAGGGGAGTAACCTGGGAGTGGGGCAGGATCTGGAGGGAGGAGGTTACCCTGGGCCGGGGGTCGGTGGAGGGAGGTGCATGTGGGGGTACTCTACCCCGGACAAGGGAGGGAGCTTTCTCAGCTGCGGCACAGGCTGGGGGTGCGACCAGCAGCCGGGGCGGAGGGCCGGCCCCGGGAGTCCTGCGGGGGCCGGACGGGAGGGTCAGTCTGGGGCTGTCCCGGGCCTGGCTCGGGCCCCTCCCAGAGCTCCGCGCAGGCCCCGAGGCGGAGGCGCGGGGAAAAGGGCCACGCTCACCTTCTCCTTCTTCAGTTTATAGGGCATCTCGGCCCGTCCGGACCCGGTCCGGCTCTTGCGGCCCCGCTCCGGCTCCGGCTTTGCTCGGCCGCACTCGGCCCGCTCGGCTTCTCTTCGCCACCGCCTGCGCGCTGCGCCCGGGTCGAGCGGTGTCTGTGCCTCCAATTGGCCCGAACTCTTACAAACCTGCCTGACAACCAGGCGCCGCCTTCTCCGATTGGTCATTGGAAGCAAGCGGCTTCCTTTTTTTCTCATTGGAAAGGAAGAGTACAAACCGCCAGGGTTCGGCTCCCAGTATTGGCTGAAGTGGGAGATCCCGCCCTAAAGGGGGTCGAGCTTAGCGTGAGAGGCGCGGGTCAGGGGATGCCCGGGCTTTGCACCCAGTGCTGCACTTCGGCATCTGGTGTGCCTCAGACTCGGCCGTTCTTCGCGGCCCGTTCAGTTCTAAAGTGGTTCTTACTCTTTCCCCACTGCGACTCCGCCCAGTCCGAATTGAAGGAAAGAAGCCCTAAAATGAAGGGTGCCCTTCTTCGTCAGGGTAACGTAACACTAATTGCCTACGCAAAATTGGTGGAGAGAGCTACCAGGATCTCTCGAGGGCATCCTTTCCAAGACAAGGCTTGAGGAGGATCAAAGGGGAAGCCTGGCAGGCCGGGACCGGGGTGAAATGAGATGAGAATCTAGGGTTTGTTGCAACTTTGGGAAGAGGATCCCCGTTCCTACTGCATATGCCCTAGGGTTGGGGAACCGGCTAGACCTGAGCACTTGGGAACGCAGTGGAAATGCTACCTCATTGCTGAGTGTCTCATAAATACATCCCTTACTTCCCACCCTGCCAAAGCCAGTGTCCTAATGGATAAGATCAGTTCCTGCCCTCAAGACGTTCAGAGTCTGGTGAAGTTAACAGCCGTGTACAAATAGATGATTAAGAAACAATGTAGTAGGGCTTCCCTGGTGGCGCAGTGGTTAAGAATCCACCTGCCAATGCAGGGGACACGGGTTAGAGCTCTGGTCCAGGAAGATTCCATGTGCCGCTGAGCAGCTAAGCCCATGGGCCACAACTACTGAGGCTGCGCTCTAGAGCCCATGCTCAGCAGCAAGAGAAGCCACGGCAATGAGAAGCCCACGCACTGCAACGAAGAGTAGCCCCCGTTCTCCGAAAGCCCGCCAGCAGCAACAAAGACCCAATGCAAACAAAAATAAATAAAATAAATTTATTTTTAAAAAGATACAATGTAATAAATTACACAAACCTAGAGGTGGCTGGAGGAATATGTTTCAGAAAGTCAACTCCAGTAGCAGGTCGACTACTGGAGAAGGCTTAAGAATAAGCCTGTGGTTGCTCAGGATTTGTTGATTACAGGATTGTGGGGAGGATGGTAAGGGAAAGGGAGGAGTTGAGGATGAATTCTGGAAGCCATCAGAAATGTAGGAGGTAAACTGGTGTCATAATGGCAAAGGAAGTATAAGAGGATTGGTCAATAGTGTCAGATTCCAGAGAAACATTGAGTAAGATGAAGATCAAACAGCATCTCAAGAGCCTGAAATTCTCAAGGGTCCTGAGGGAGAAGTTTCCACTATGAGTGGATACAGAAGAGGTTCTTCGAGGAGTCTAAGATGTTTCAAATGGAAACAGGCCAACAGTCCCACTTCCCAAGAAGTGCGTCAGGAAGAAGCCACATCTTTGGACAAAGGAGAATTCTCAGGACAACTTGGGTCCCATTCTGTTGGTACACCTAGCACAGTGGGACCAACCAGTCTTCCTGAGGGAAAAGAAGCCTGGGGATGGGCACCCTATGAATATGGTATGCAAGAAGAGATTTCCTTATCCATCTCAGCTTACCCTTCACCAGAGGACACAAACGGGAGAGACACCCTTTAAATGAAATATCTGTTCCAAAGGGTTTATGCAGCCTTCAGACCTGCAGGTTCACCAGCGAATCCACACAGGAGAGAAGCCATACTGCCGTGATTTCTGCCCCAAGAAGTTCACCCACAACTCCACGCTGCATGCTCACAAGAGGACCCACACCAAGGAGAAGCCTTTCCGACATGAGCACTGTGACAAAGTCTTTAGCCACAGCGGGAACCTCAACATTCACTGACACACTCACTCTGTGCACAAACCATACTTGTGTCCCAAGTGTCACAGTGCCTTCTGTCAGCTGGGGACTTTCAAACGCCACCCGAAAACACATTCCAAATGACTTTCCCAGGACCCCGCACTCAGGTCCCAGTCCCTTCTGCTCCAAGAAGGGAATTCAGGATGATTTGTCACCTCTGTGATACAAAGGATGGATGACATGTGAAGAACTTAGGAGGATACTGGAACCCAATGGGGTTCCATCCATGTGTATTAAAAGGATCTTTGAGTGATGACTTATCTTTCCCTTTGGATTTTGTTTTCTACTTTAGTATAGCCTATGTTTTTTAAAATAAGTTTTTGTTTGTGTGCTTTCAACAATGCATGTCGTAGTGGTTTTAAATACTTTATCATGAAACTTAGGCTGCTGCTGATTGTCTTCCTTTTAGGCATGATTTCATTGTAAAATAGGATGCTCCTGGCATGGCAGCCAGATAAAATATAGGAAAACAAGTGAAATTTAAATTTCAAATAAACAAATACGTTTTTTGTCAAAAAAAAATATCAAACAACCTCACCTATATTCTGCAGTTAAGAGGTTACAGATGATCTTTGTAGGAAAGTTTCAGAAGAATGGAAGGAATGTTACAGCAGGTTGAAGAGCAAGAGGTATGGAAGTAAAGGCAACAAAATCTAGGCTCCTGGCTATCTTACAGAAGTAATATTTGGCATTCAGTGACAAATGATGATTTCAAGGTAATGCAGAGTGGAAGGCATGCCAACCATTATTCGCTGGGGGAAAAGCCTAGGAGGAAAGCACGTTTATTTGTGGATGGATATTTGTGTCTGTATGGATGCTGATCCAGGCAGGATACCAGATGTATTTACCCATTCCCAAGACCTCAAGGAGCATGATAGCCCTGAGGCCTGGAGCTTGCCTGCTACTGTGTAAAGGGGGCATATCCTCTTTGGACTCACCCCACCATCCTCCCAGTTCTTGGTTCCTCTGAGAGGCAGGGGACAGAGCCACATAATAATTTAGACCTATCAAATGGGAACTTCCATCCTTGTGAATTCAGGTACCTAGTACATTCTTTTTTTTTTTTTTTTTTTTGGCTGTGTTGGGTCTTCATTGCTGCACGCAGGCTTTCTCTAGTTGCAGCGAGTGGGGGACTACCTTCATTGCGGTGCTCGGATTTCTCATTGCGGTGGCTTCTCTTGTTGCAGAGCAGGGGTTCTAGAGCGCAGTCTCAGGAGTTGTGGTGCACGGGCTTAGTTGCTCTGTAGCATGTGGGAACTTCCTGGACCAGGGCTCGAACCCATGTGCCCTGCACTGGCAGGCGGATTCTTAACCACTGCACCACCAGGGAAGTCCGTCTTTTTTTTTTTATATTTATTTATTTGGCTGTGACAGGTCTTAGTTGTGGCACATGGGATCTTCGTTGCTGCGTGCAGGATCTCTAGTTGTGGCATGCGAACTAGCATGTGAACTCTTAGTTGCAGCATGTGGGATATATTTCCCCAACCAGGGATTGAACCCAGGCCCCCTGCATTGGGAGCGTGGAGTCTTAGCCACTGGACCACCAGGGAAGTTCCCCTAGTACACTCTTGCAAGCTGTTTTAAAGATGTAGAACTGGGCAATTTCAGGTTTAGGACTAGGAAATATAATCAAACATTTAAAAAATATTTTCTTGTCTCTCTAGGGAATAGAAATACCTTATAGGGACTTCCTTGGCGGTCCAGTGGTTAAGACTTCACTTTCCAGTGCAGGGGGTGTGGGTTCAATCCCTGGTCAGGGAGCTAGGATCCCACATGCCTCACGGCCAAAAAACCGAAGCATAAAACAGGAGCAATATTGTAACAAATTCAATAAAGACTTTAAAAATGGTCCACATCAGACTTCCCTAGTGGCTCAGTGGTTAAGAATCCGCCTGCCAATGCAGGGCACATGGGTTCGAGCCCTGGTCCAGGAAGATCCCACATGCCGCGGAGCAACTAAGCCCGTGTGCCACAACTACTGAGCCCGCGCTCTAGAGCCTGTGAGCCACAACTAGCGAGCCCACATGCCACAACTACTGAAGCCCGCATGCCTAGAGCCCGTTCTCTGAAACAAGAGAAGCCACGACAATGAGAAGCCCGCACACCGCAAGAAAGAGTAGCCCCCGCTTGCCACAGCTAGAGAAAGCCTGCGCACAGCAACGAAGACCCAACGCAGCCAAACATAAATAAATAAATTAATTAATTAATTTGAAAACAATGATCCACATCAAAAAAAAATACCTTATAACATGTAAATCTAATATTCACCTCTCAGATTTGCAGGAAAGTAGAATATACAAAGTAGAAGACTGCCTCAAGATGAAGGAAAGGAGGTTAGGCAGGGAATGCAAGGAAGAGAATGCAAGGTCCAGAAAGAGGAGATTGCCACCAACCAATTCACTGATTCTTTTTTTTTTTTTCTTTTTTTCTTTTTGGACACACCGCACGGCACGTGGGATCTTAGTTCCCCAACCAGGGATCAAACCTGTGCCCCCTGCAGTGGAAGCACGGAGTCCTAACCACTGGACCACCATGGAATTCCCCAATCCATTGATTCTAAATGCAAGAATATTGTTAATAACTGAAAGTGAGGCAAGCCAGTGTCCAAGTGTTTTATACAGAGCAGTGGAGGTGGAGACAAGGATGAACTCTAAGTAACAGCGCAGATGGGAAGCAAGCTGTTGGTTTGGTTCTCATGACTGAAGCCTTGAACCTCTCTCTTCTGTCTGCTCTGCTGCCCACTCCTCTGTAGGGTGAAAGTAGGAATGGATCTCCAGTCTGCAAGGATTGGTGGGGGGAGAGCATCTGGTTTTGGAGAGATGAAAAAGTGAGGCTACTTTGTCGTTGCTTCAAGCTTGGTGGGAGTAGAACAAACAGGACAAAAAACACTGGAACGTGGGTTTTGTGTAGGATGTGTTGGAACAGGTGTGGCAACACCAAACACTCCAGGGCTACATGAATCACGTGTAGTAATTCAGCCAGCAGCCACTACCTATCCCCTTAAGCCCGTCTGAGACAGTTTTATAATCCTACCACTCCCTCCTGCAACCTTCCCCACAACCCTCAAACGTCAGTGCCTACAGTTCCACAGAGTGGACTCCTTCCTAAACACTCCACCCACAGCTCCCAGCAGTGGGCCGAGTTTGGTGCAGAACACAATGACCGTTCATTGATCATTCAATAAACTGTTAAGTACATGTTATGGGGAGGGTAATTGACAGGACGTTACTCCCCAAGCAGGCGCGGAAGGTAAATCCCTGTAAACACTTCTCAAAGGGTGCTTGCGTAGACTACCCGACCACAGTGACTGCGTTACTGCCACCGAGACACCACCCGGATCGATCCAAGGCGCAGCTCACCCTCCCGGAGCAAGCTCTTGCACCCGACGTCCTGCCCACTTCCCCTCGCACCTCCCCTGACGGAAGCGGAAGCGGCGTGTGAGCCGCCTGGACGTCTGGCTCTCCGGCTCCCGAAGGCGCCCTCCTTCGCTGTGCTCTGTGCTTGTTGGTTTCCTGTCACCATGGCGCTGGCAGTCTTGCGGGTCCTGGAGCCTTTCCCGACGGAGACACCCCCGTTGGCGGTGCTGCTGCCGCCCGGGGGCCCGTG
The DNA here is from genome assembly GCF_964341445.2 of Mesoplodon mirus. Lineage (NCBI taxonomy): Eukaryota > Metazoa > Chordata > Mammalia > Artiodactyla > Ziphiidae > Mesoplodon > Mesoplodon mirus. The sequence continues at coordinate 74,946,337 of NC_138988.1, read as the reverse complement.
GCCTGCGGCGGGGCTGGGCCTGGTGCTGGCGCTGCGGCCTGCTGGGGAGAGCCCGGCAGGGCCGGCGCTGCTAGTGGCAGCCCTGGAGGGACCGGGCGCGGGCACCGAAGAGCAGGGGCCGGGGCCTCCGCAGCTGCTGGTGAGCCACGCGCTGCTGCGGCTCCTGGCCCTGGGCTCCGGGGCATGGGTGCGGGCGCGGCCGGTGCGGCGGCCCCCGGCGCTGGGCTGGGCGCTGCTCGGCACCTCGTCTGGGCCCGGGCTCGGACCGAGAGTCGGGCCGTTGCTGGTGAGGCGCGGAGAGACCCTGCCGGTACCCGGACCGCGGGTGCTGGAGACGCGGCCGGCGTTACAAGGGCTGCTGGGCCCAGGGACGCGACTAGCTGTGACTGAGCTCCGTGGGCGGGCCAAACTGGGTCCGGAGACTGAGGACAGCAGCCGGCCCCCACCCCCGCCGGTGGTGTCCTCCTTCGCGGCCTCTGGCACAGTCCGGCGACTCCGGGGAGTTCTGGGAGGGACTGGAGATGCACTGGGGGTGAGCCGGAGCTGTCTTCGTAGCCTCAGCCTCTTCCAGGGCGAATGGGTGTGGGTGACCCGGGCTGGAGAGCCATCGAACACTTCCCAGCCACACTTGGCCACGGTGCAGGTCCTAGAGCCTCGCTGGGACCTCTGTGAAAGGCTGGGACCCAGCTCTGGGCAGCTGGGAGAGCCCCTCGCTGACGGACTGGCCCTCGTGCCTGCTACTCTGGCTTTTAATCTCGGCTGTGATCCCCTGGAGGTGGGAGAGCTTAAAATTCAGGTAGGATACCAGACTGAGGTCAGGAATGCTTCCTCGTCTTTATTCCCTCTTCTTTGTCTTAACTGAATTGGAAGATCAGAGCTGTAGAATTTAGGTCCCTTACTCCTTAGATCTTGGACTTTTCACTTACTGCCTCTTAGCCTTGTTTACCCATTCTCTACAATTAAAACATGTTGGTGGTGCATGGGAAGGGCTTTCACGATTTGGGTGAAAGGTGAAAATTACGGTCAAATTACCACTTGTATGTATTAATCTACTAAATCTAATCAGTTGTTTGTTGAATTGCTGCAGTGTATCCAGTATTGTACTGGGTAGTATGGAGGAGGATACCTCCAGCTTTTGCTCACGCTATCCTTGACTTCAAGTTCCTTCCTATTCTTTTAGCCTCCTCGGTTAAAATCCTACCATGCTTTCCTTGAAGGCCCATCTAAAGGTGGCACTATCTTCTCAAAGCCTTATATAATCTCACCACCACAAATTTAACATTACTTCTTCTTACTATAGCATTTTGTATTGTACCTTTCAGAGAGCATTTATTTTATTGTTTTGTTATGATCATGTAATCTGTCTAATCCTCAACTGTACATTGTAAATTCCTTGAAGGGAAGGGCTCTTTATTATCTTTAGTGCTTGGTGTTTAAGTTTAATATTTTATTAAATATATCCAGGAGGAGTTTTTGGCTTCTGCCTTTTAAGAAGCTTACTTCAAGAAGGTAATTATTTTGGGGGTACAAATATAGTCTACTGTTTAATTAAGCACCTGGTTGTATGGTTTAGGCCTGTGCTGTCCAGTATGGAAGCCACTAGCCCCTTGGTGGCACTTTAAATCAACTGAAAGTAATGAAGTAAAAAATTCAGTTCGTTAATTGCTTTAGTCATATGTTGAGTGTTCAACAGCCACATGTTAATATAGAACATTTCTATCACTGTAGAAAGTTATATTAGGTAATGCTGGCATAGCCAGTTAGTGCTATGGGATGTCAAAAAGAGATATAAGATATGCACGAATGGGAGTTAGGTGTGGATTTCCTTCTGAATGGAGGAAAAATACTGGATTACTCAGACTGGAGCTCATTCAGCTAACGCAGCCCTTTCAGCTTCATTGTGATCATATCCTTTAACTACAGCCTGAATTCAGAGTGTCCCCACTAATGTCCAATTAATATTCCCAGTGGCTGCCTGGTGTCACTCAAATGACTTGTGGACATTAAACGTCTTTACTATTTCTCTGGCTCTGGGCCAGTATAAAGGTATTACGGAATGGTTATCTTTCCTGGTGAACTTTTTGGAGGGAGAGTGAGAAAAGTCAGAGTCAGAAATCTCTTCCTGGTGCCCATTAGAAGGAGAGGTTTCTATTTTCTCAGGAAGATACAGGTATTCAGCTCTGCTACCTTAGGTCTCCTCTCCCACAAGCCTTATGGTTATGGGAAGGATAAAGGATGGAAGCAGAAATATTGATTGCTAAGGGATTGGGTAGAGCCTGACTCCTTGGGAGAAGGTTACAAGGTGGTGGTTATTTCTCTAATAGAGATACTTGGAGGGCTCCAGCACCCCTGAAGACAAAGGAAGCTGCTCAGTGCTGCCTGGGCCTCCGTTTGCCAAAGAGTTACACATCGAAATTGTGTCCTCTCCTCACTACAGCACTAATGGAACTTATGACCATGTTCTTTACCGGCACTTTCAGACACCCAGGTTAGCTGCGTCCCCCTTTCAGGAGGATAGCACCTTACCCTCACTGCTCTCCTCCTATCCCATGCCTTAGATTCAGGTACCACAGAGCATCTGATTTTAAAAAGCCACAGTTTAAGGCAATATTGTGGCTAGAAGCCTCTTGCTGTGTCAGGCGGACAATAGAGGAGTAATCTGGACCAGGAGGTGAATCCAGACATCCTAAACTGAGAAACCACTTTGATTTGGGAGGACCCCAAAGCAGCCGGGATCCTGCTTTGCCCCTCTCTGGTCTCTGATCCCCTCTCTAGCCTCTCTGCCATTTCCTGCAGCTCTTTCTAGGTCAGACTTGTTCTCTGTACAACTACTTGGGATCTCTGGGTGGGCAGTAGGCCCCTAAGAATAGTCTGCATGTTGGGGTTGGCTGTGCGGGCACGTGTCAGGCCCATGCTCTTGACTCCCATTGTGAGCTGACCAGGGCCACTGCTGTGTTACAGGGCGGTCCAGGAAGGGGATGTTCTGTGTGTGCCAACAGTCGGGCAAGTAGAGATCCTGGAAGGAAGCCCAGAGAAACTGCCCAGGTACGCAGCTGCCTCCTTTCCTACAGCCGGGATTCTTAACCTGGGTGCAGGAGTCCTCAACTTGAATGGAATAATTCTGTGCATAGGAACATTTTGTTGTTGTCACACATATTTCTGGACAGAAGGCACATACCTTCTTCAGGTTCTCAAATAGGTGTGTGACTGAAAAAAGAATTAAGAACCACAGCCTACTAGCTTTTGGGGGTGTTTATCTTCAAATCGATTGGTGGTCCTAGATAAAGTAAAGCATTTAGAACAGCTTAATGGCCTAGACCAAGGTGGGATTCCTTGCTTTCCATTCTTAACCAGTGTTGTTTAGGCCACACCTCCGATACACTCAGCAGGAGGAGACCCAGGCCCTGATTTCTATCCTAATGGATGGAATGTGCACATGCTGCTTTCAATCCTGTCTCCCAAGGCAGGGGAGGGAGGGATTTCTGCTGTCCTTGGGAGGCCTTCCCTCTTTCCTTATCCTCAACAGAATGAGAAATAGAGCATAACTGAGCTAGGGACCCAAAACAAGGAGTCCAGCCTTTCTCCTCCTCCTGTTGACTCTGACTACGGAAGTTGCATGTAAGATGGTGAGACGAAGAATTCAGAGACCACTTGGCCTTATGTGGAGGGGGAAGAATGTGTAGCTCCACACCCCAGGACTGATTTCCTGTAGGGATTTACTAGAAGGAGAAGACAGCTGGTAGGCACACTAACCCAACTTGCCAGGAAATCTCATTGAGGTGGTGGGACCCGCCTGCAGGAACTTGGGCATAAGAGCCATAGTGCCCAAGGTCCCGGGCCGAGCCAGCCTGGGCCCTCTGCCAAGAGAGGGACGCCTTGTCTGGAGCACCTGATTCGTCTTTGGTCGGTATTCAGAGCTGGGTTCTGGCCAGCACTCTGTCTCCCCAGTCTCAGGGCTATGGTACCCAGAGGAAGGGGCTGGTAGTGCCCCATGTAATCCCACTTGGCGCTGCAGGGCACCTCTTTGAGCTTTCCCAGTTCAAATCTACAACTGGGTCCTGGTGGAGAATGCCAGGCTGCTGTCCGTCACTTCCTACTCTGTATCCCATCTTAAATATAGCAAATGTCTATGAGCTAGCTTTCTGTAGGAAAACTGCAGAATGCCCACCCTTTGTACTTTGAAAGGAAAACAGGCACTAGGCCCTCCTGAGACAGACAGGCAAGCCCGTCCTGTTCCTGGACCTCTGCCATTCCAGCCCCCTGGAGACCTGTCTCCCTCCTCTGGGTGCTGAGCACATGGTTCTTCCCCCCTGAGCAGGTCCTGGAAAGCAGGGTCGGGGTGGACAGGTGGGTCCAAGGACAGAGATGAGTGCTTTAGCCACACTTCTTGGACTTGGTAAGGGAAGCCCTGCAGGGAGGCTTCTGTGATCCCTGGCAAGGAAGTCCACTATAGCCCCTTCAGACTCCCCAGCGTTCCACTTTCCCACGCCAGGCCTATGGGTTCCAGCTCCACTGTTTCCCATCTGGCTCTCGGGAACGCAACCCGGTGTTCCCCAGCAGTGTCCAGATATGTTCCAGAGGTCTGGCCCGTGTACTCACTGAGGTGGTCCCTCCACTCTCCGTGGAAGAGGGGTGGGCATGTCTCCCTCCCCCCTCCCCGCCCCAGTGCTGTTCTTCCTTGGATTCCACTGCCTGCCATATGCACTCTGACTCGGGATGTTCAGCTTGATTGACAGTCTAGGTTATGGACCCACCCATCATTTATTTATTTATTTATTTCCATCATTTATTTATAACGAATAACAGTAGGACAGTTTTCCTTATGTTCTAGTTTTTACCACAGTCACTGCCTATGGTTATAGTTACATGAGTTTCATAATACTAACCTGGTATGCTTCCCCCTCCACCTGAAAGCATTCCCACCCCCACCCTCCTCTGCTGCCAGAGGGAGCAGTTCTGTGACTGTGCGACGCTGAGCAAAGGAATTTGCACCCTGATTGGACCTTAAAGAGGCCCAGGTTCTGTCATTGCTGTTCTGCCTGAGGATTAAAGATGGGAGTAGTTCACTTCTTTACCTGGAAAATTGGACTAGTGACTGCTATCTGCTACCCACCCCCTTAGCAGGCTGAGTAACCCTAACTCACTCTGACACTAGCCAGTGACTGCACAGCCCTGGTTATGGCTGGGAGCTTTTGAAAAATACAAATGCTTGAGTCCCACCCCAGGCCTATTAGAGCAGCAGGGTGAGGCTGGGACCTGTGCAGTCTTTATTTTTTTCCAAAGGAAGGAAAATGTTAATTTTTTTTTTTTTTTTTTTTTTTTTTTGGTGGTACGCGGGCCTCTCACTGCTGTGGCCTCTCCCGTTGCGGAGCACAGGCTCCGGACGCGCAGGCTCAGCGGCCATGGCTCACGGGCCCAGCCGCTCCGCGGCATTTGGGATCTTCCCAGACCAGGGCGCGAACCCGTGTTCCCTGCATCGGCAGGCGGACTCTCAACCACTGCGCCACCAGGGAAGCCCTGTTAATTTTTAAATTGAGATATAATTCACATACCATAAAATTCATGCTTTTAAAGTGTACAGTTCGGTGGCTTTTAGTATATTCTCAAGGTTGTGCCATCAACATCACCAATTCCAGAGCATGTTTATCACCCCAGAAAGAAACCCCTCCCCATTAGCAGTCACTCCCTGTTCCCTCCTTCCCTCAGCTCCTGGCAGCCACTAATCTACTGAATGGAATCATACAGTATTTGAGAGATGTTGATTTTTCTTTTTAAGTTTCACAGATAATTCTAATGTGCAGCCAAAATAGAGAATCATTAATCATTAAATGTCATTATGAAGGAATCTGCCTGCAATTAGATTTTGTGGATGCTTGAATAAGAGCCAAGGGACTCTTTCCTCTGAGGTTTTGGGTGGCCTTGGTGGGTACGTATTTGAGGGAGAGACTGTGTTCTGAAGCCAGTGAAAACAGATGGTCACTGCTTGGTGCAGGGGTGGCTGCTCCCATTGGAGTGGGTGGGCAGGCCATTTACTTGAAGAAACACACCCTCAGGTGATGTTGTCATGAGGGATGTGGAGGACAGGCACAGTTCCTGTGCTCAAAATGCATATGATTGGGCTTCCCTGGTGGCGCAGTGGTTGAGAGTCCGCCTGCCGATGCAGGGGACACGGGTTCGTGCCCCAGTCCGGGAAGATCCCATATGCCGCGGAGCGGCTAGGCCCGTGAGCCATGGCTGCTGAGCCTGTGCGTCCAGAGCCTATGCTCTGCAACAGGAGAGGCCACAGCAGTGAGAGGCCCACGCACTGCAGGAAAAAAAAAATGCATATGATCCAGTCAGGGAGATAAGAAAGACCATCTGCTTTCCTTTTCCTCCACGTCCCCCACTTCCTCCCCACCTCCACCATGTCTAGGGACATTTATTTATGCTGCTCTTGAGTTTGTCCCTGCAGTGGACCTCTGACTGAGACAGCCACCTTGCCCTTGGGGAGGGGTGTGTGTGCTCTGGATCTGGGGTTCATTGGGCCTCTCTCCTGCAGGTGGCGGGAGATGTTTTTTAAAGTGAAGAAAACAGTTGGGGAAGCTCCAGATGGGCCAACCAGGGCCTACGTAGCTGACACCACTCACACCTCCTTGTACTTGGTGAGGCCCTAGCGGTGGGGGTAGACTTGGGAAAAGGAGCAGAAAGAACTTCTAGAGAACAGACTATGGTTGCCAAGGGGGAAGGAGGGTGGAGGAGGAACGGACTGGGAGTTTGGGATTAGCAGGTGCAAACTATTATGTATAGAATGGATAAACAACGAAGTCCTACTATATAGCACAGGGAACTATATTCAGTATCCTGGGATAAACCATAATGGAAAAGAATATGAAAAATAATGTGTATGTTTATATAACTGAATCACTTTGCTGTACATTAGAAATTAACACAACATTGTAAATTAACCATAAAATAAATTAAAAAAAAAAAAACTTCTAGAAACTAAAGCTTCCTCCCACCTTTCACAGGTGGGTTCTACCCTGAGCCTTGTTCCAAGGCTCCCTTCAGGTGAATCCACTCCCTGGAGCAGCTTGTCTCCTCCAGGCCTGGAGGGCTTGGTGACTGAGCTCTGTGCTGCCCTGAAGCCTCGCCTCCAGCCAGGGTGAGTGAGGCCTCTGTGTGAGAAAAACCTGCTCAGAACGTCCCTGGAGGAGCGGCAGGCCAGACAACTAGTTCCTAATTCCCTGTTCAGAGTGGAATTAGGTGGACCTCCCTCCAACTGTTAGGCCCAGGCCACTAGCTCATGTCCTTTCTGTAAGCAAATTCCCAGGCTCCTTTCCTGGGATAACCACTGTCCTCCAGGGTCAGCTATGGAGGAAGAATCTCCATCAGGGACAACTGTCTCTGAGACTGCCATTCCTCTTGGGGAACCCACTAGCCATCCTGACCTTCACCATCCTGTACCTGAAAGACACAGGTCCTCATACCACTGGCCTAAGTGTAGCCACACACGCCTCCCTAATTTCGCCCAGTACAATCCAAACCAGACAGAATAGCCAAGGCTTTCTTGATGACAAAAGAGAATTAGTCTCAGCTGCTGGATATGCTCCATGCCCCTACCAGAGTACCAAGGTGGTGTGGGAAATATGGCCTCACCATGTGGCGACAGCCCCGGGGGTTGGGGAGGGGGTTTGCTTCAAGGACGGTGTCTGCTTTCTGGATCCAAAGGGCCCTGTGTCACTGGGGACTCTCACATTTGGGCAGAATGGAGGAAACAAACGTCTCTTCTCTGGTTGCAGGGGTGCCCTGCTGACAGGAACAGGCAGTGTCCTTCTACGGGGCCCCCCAGGCAGTGGGAAGACCACTGCAGTCGCTGCCGCCTGCAGCCGCCTTGGGCTCCACTTACTGAAGGTGAGGGTCCCTGGAGAGTAGGTCCCAACCACGTCTCCTCCCTCTCCCCCTGGCTACAAGCCTGACCCTGCCACCTCAGCCTAGTGGGCCAGTGGGTTAGGCATAGTCCCATGATGCTGAACTACTGAGAGATGCTTTCAACAAGGAGGATGCTCCCAGGTTTTGGTGGACAGTCCAGGAAATGAGGTTAGGGTAAAGAAGAGTTAGGGCTCGGGCAGTGTTACCTTCCTCCCCCATCCCTGCCCTCCAAAGAGAGATGGCCTGTACCTTCTTGTGACTCCTCCCCCCATTCTCCTGCCCCAGTCACCCCTGCCCCCTTGCTCACAGGCCCATCGGGACCCCCTCCCCAGGTGCCCTGCTCCAGCCTCTGTGCAGACAGTAGCGGGGCTGTGGAGACAAAACTGCAGGCCACTTTCTCCCGGGCCGGGCGCTGCCGGCCTGTGGTTCTGTTGCTGACAGCTGTGGACCTGCTGGGCCGGGACCGTGATGGGCTAGGCGAGGACGCCCGTGTGGTGGCCACACTGCGTCGCCTCCTCCTGGATGAAGACCCCCTCACCAGGTATCATCCAGCGCTGGGCCTGGAAGGGGGTAGGGTCCAGCCCTCTCTTCACCACCCCCTCAGTGGCTTCTTAGACGTCTACCGCCCATCTGGCAGCTCTCCAGGCAACCCTGAGCTGAGGGGCATGGGGGTACCCAGAGGGAGGAGGATGCAGTCCCTGGTATTTCTTGGGGGACACTAAAGCACAGCCTCTGCCCTCACTGAGCGCCCTGTGTGGGGGGCATGCCCCATCCAGGAAGCTTTGGGGCGCCCATCTCCCTGTCCCATCCCAGCCCTACCCTCCTCCCTGCCCTCCTGCACCAGCCTCAGGACGAGGCAGGGCTCAGGGCCTGCCGGCCACCTTCTTGCCCTGAGTGCTGCCCTTTCCCTGTCTGCAGCTGCCCTCCCCTGATGGTCGTGGCCACCACAAGCCGGGCCCAGGACCTGCCTGTGGATGTGCAGACAGCGTTTCCTCACGAGCTGGAGGTGCCTGTGCTGTCAGAGGGGCAGCGGCTCAGCATACTGCGGGCCCTCACTGCCCACCTCCCGCTGGGCCAAGAGGTGAACCTGGCGCAGCTGGCACGGCGGTGTGCAGTGAGTACCCAGGCAGGATACGGGCCGCCCTGCACCCTTTGCCGGGGGTACTCAGTCCTGCTGCCATGCAGGTGTGCAAGTGAGGGTAGAAAACCCGAGGCATCAGTGATGGGCCTCTGCTCCAGCCAGGGGTCCAGCCCCCCATGGGTTCCTGCCTACTGTGCCCTGCTCACGTGTCCTCTCCTGTGGTTCCCCAGGGCTTTGTGGTAGGGGATCTCTATGCCCTTTTGACCCACAGCAGCCGGGCAGCCTGCACCAGGATCAAGAACTCGGGGTAAAGAAATTGGACACAGGAGGGGCAAGGCGGCAAGAGGCGGTATGGGTGGGTAGGGGCTGGTGAGGAAGGGAGGAGGGTGAGGGCCCTTATGGGGAGGAGACCTCAGGTTAGGTCCTCCAGAGGCCTCCCTGGATTTTCCTTTGCAGCTGGGCAGGTGGCTTGAGTGAGGAGGATGAGGGGGAGCTGTGTGCTGCTGGCTTTCCTCTCCTGGCTGAGGACTTCGGGCAGGCGCTGGAGCAGCTGCAGTCAGCTCACTCCCAGGCTGTCGGAGCCCCCAAGGTAGACACTCCAGGTCCTTGGAGGTGGGACCGGAGCTCCCTCCACCAGCACGTGCCCAACTGTGCCCTTTCCATCTCCTAGATCCCCCTGGTGTCCTGGCACGATGTGGGTGGGCTGCAGGAGGTGAAGAAGGAGATTCTGGAGACTATTCAGCTCCCTCTAGAGCACCCTGAGCTGCTGAGCCTGGGCCTGAGGCGCTCCGGCCTTCTGCTCCACGGGCCCCCTGGCACGGGCAAGACCCTCCTGGCCAAGGCAGTAGCCACTGAGTGCAGCCTTACCTTCCTCAGGTGGCGAGGGGGCCTGGCAGGGCAGGCGGGTGGATTGGGGGCAGCGGCAGGGGGCAGGAGGTGTGTTGCGTGTTTCTGCATCTGAGGAGTCTCACCCTCTCCCATCCCCTCCCTCAGCGTGAAGGGGCCGGAGCTGATCAACATGTACGTGGGCCAAAGCGAGGAGAATGTACGGCAAGGTGAGCGGGGTGTGGGGGTAGGGCTTCTGGCCCCCGAGCCGCCCCTACCCTCAGGCTGCTCGCGGTCACTGCTAGTCTTCCTCTCCCCAGGTCAGGTTCCTGCTGGGTGGGGCCTCTTACCTGAACTGCTAGTGATGAATTGTCAACATGGGTTTCCCTCCCCATCTCCTGACTTCAAACCCCCCTGGGCTTCCCCGTCCTGTGGGCCCTTCTCTCTCCTAAGTGTTTGCCAGGGCCAGGGCCGCAGCTCCATGCATCATCTTCTTTGATGAACTGGACTCCTTGGCCCCAAGCCGGGGGCGAAGTGGAGACTCTGGAGGTGTGATGGACAGGTGGGGGTCTGAGCCAGAATGGAATCTGGGGTCCAGGACAGAGGGATGTGAGACAGGTTGCACTAGTCTTTGGAGCCCAAAGAGTTCCTGCCCTTCTGGTTCTGCGATTGTATAACGGAAGCTAAAAGGGGCCGTGGAGTTGGGTGTGGGGCATTGAGGAGATGGGGGCCGGTGTGGAGGGGTACACAAAGCACAACCGGGCAGGGGGCCCTGTGGAGACAGCCTGCAAGGAGCACCACAAGCAGGGTAGAGGCTGAGGATGCACCAAGCACTCTCTCACCTTCACTTCCTCCTTTACAGGGTGGTGTCTCAGCTCCTGGCCGAGCTGGATGGGCTTCACAGCACTCAGGATGTGTTTGTGATTGGAGCCACCAACAGACCAGACCTCCTGGACCCTGCCCTTCTGAGGCCCGGCAGGTGTGCACCCCATACCTTTCACCTCCGCCAGGCCCATTTGGGCCTGTCCCTTGACCCCCATCCGGTGCCTCTCCACCCTCATGCCAGGCACCCTGGCACTCACACCCACCTGTCTCCCTAAAGGTTTGACAAGCTAGTGTTTGTGGGAGTGAGCGAGGACCGCGCCTCCCAGCTGCGTGTTCTGAGTGCCATCACGCGCAAGTATGCCCTGTTAGAGGGAGACCCCCATAGGGCTTGGGCCTTGGGATGGTTAGGGGATAAGTGCAGAGTGCACAATAAGCTGGTCAGGGATGCCTTCTGACAGAGTAGGGGATGCCAGGTAAGTCTCTTTCTTTCCTGTATCCCCACAACAGATTCAGGCTCGAGCCCTCTGTGAGCCTGGTGGACGTGCTGGACCACTGCCCGCCCCAGCTGACGGGCGCAGACCTCTACTCCCTATGCTCCGATGCCATGACAGCTGCCCTCAAACGCAGGGTTCGGGACCTGGAGGAAGGTGAGCCGCTCACCAGCCCCAGAGGTCAGCCAAGGACCTAGTGAGCACCAGGCCTGGTTCTGGATTTCAGAGGAGGGACTGTTGACCACTGGGGGACTCTGGGCAAGAAGGTGCCTACCAGGGTGCTCCCCTGCTTGGGCAGAGACCACAGCCTCTGTGCCCCAGCTGGCCTCACCTCCCCTTGTCACCCCCAGGCCTGGAGCCCAGGAGCTCGGCACTGCTGCTCACCATGGAGGACCTGCTGCAGGCTGCGGCCCGGCTACAGCCCTCGGTCAGCGAGCATGAGCTGCTCCGGTACAAGAGCATCCAGCGCAAGTTTGCTGCCTGCTAGGAGCCTCCTGCAGCCTGGGACCCTGCCCGCAGGGGCTAAAGGTATCTCCACAGAGACCTGAGAGAGCAAAGGCTCTTTCTCAGGCCAGTGCCACCGACCCACCTGTGAACGCTGCCTACCTCCAGGCACTGCCTTGAGTGCCGAGTGGCATCGGGAGCCCCGAGAGAGCTCAGGAGGCATCCTCTGCCCACCTGTCCGCCCTCCAGGCCAGCTCCAAGACTAAGGCCCCTCTGCTCAGGAGGAAGGATCAGGTCCTGAGGGAGCCCCATCTGTGGCTGAAAATAAAGCGTATGCCGCCCCCTGCTGGTGTTGTGGTGTAAAAGGTTGGCGTGGAGAAGAGCAAGCCGGTGGCGGAGTAAACTCGGGAGGGCAGGGTGGGCACCGCAGGAGCCTGATCCTTCTGATACAAACACAAGGTATACAGGAACTGAAAAAGGCATAAACTATATTGTTCAGCCTTCCATCCACCTGAACCCAAATCCCTGGCCCCCAGCTGCAGTCTGCCCCTCCCCACACCCCCAAGATCTGCACTGGAGGGAGCTGGGTTTGGTGTGGGGCTACTGGTCCCCTCCTCCCCAGACAGAGCCTGGCAGCGCCTGGGCAGAGGGCTGTGGGAGCTGAGGGCTTGTTCAGTCTGTCTTCTTGAGCACGTGGATGAAATAGCAGGGAATGTAGGCCTGGCCCGTCTTGTAAGGCTTGAAGTCACCCAGGATGCTGTGCTGGCACTTGCCCCCGAAGGCTGTCTGAAGCAACTCCGTAAAGGATGCCAGACAGTGAGGGTAGTAGGAGAGCCGGAACTTACTGCAACAGAGCCCCCGACCAACCATGAGGACTGGTGGTCTCAGCACCCTCACCCCGCCCTGCCTTGCCAGGTGGGTACCTCAAGTCAGGAGAACCGCTCTGGCCAGTCCCTGGCACCTGCACCGTGTAATCCAGGGTCACCATGTGGGCCTTGTTGTTCACCGTCAGCACTGACGTTGTGATGTCCTTGGTCAGGTCACTCTGCAGGTGGTGGTGCCAGCTGCGTTAGCCTCTGCAACTACCAGTGGGACCTGGACCCCAGTACCACACCTCCCTCTCTGGGCGGCCCCTCCCCCAGGGGCCCCACCTTATAGTAGATGTTCTTTCCTGGCGGCGCGCAGCCTGTGCTGAGGATGTGGTCGTAGTTGCGATGATCGATGATCAGCACACCCCCTGACCTCACCATGCTCGCGATGTTCTTCAGGGCCAGCCGGTGCTCACTCTGGTCCCCTGAACTCCGCCGGCCAGGGACAGAGAGGCTGCGTCTGCTCAGGGCCCCCAGCACCAGTCTCCCTCCCCTCTTTCTCCTCCCCAGGGGCCTGGAAAGGCTATAGTTCAAAGCAGTGTCCATGCCCAAGGCCACGTCCTCTCTCACCTTTGCAGTCTGGCAAGTGGGCAAAACTGTTTCCAAGGCAGATGACAGCATCGAAGCCGCCCCCTGGTGGCTGGGGCACATCTTTGTCCAGAGTCATCCAGTTGGCTTCTTCAATGACTGGGGGCCGGGAAGGGGAAGAGGGATCAGGGTGGCACCACGGTACCAGCAGTACCCACCTCCACCAAGTGGTGTCCTGCCTCAGTTTCCCCTTCAAGACACCCAGGGACTCCCCATCCAGTCGGGGGAGGGGATCCTTATGGACATGGAGGGTGAAGGGGAAGAGCGGCCCAGGGAGGAGGAAGCCATGGGTGGGAAGGAAGGCTCTGTGCTTACGGGGGAAAGACAAGACACTATAAACATAATTAAAACTAGCCCCTCATACTCAATACCTCATTCTGGTGCCTAAGCCTCCCTTTTCAGGGAAATGACAGTGGTTTTACTGTCTCCCTTGAGGAAAACAAACACCCCACCACAGGAGCTAAAGGAGCCCAGGGCAGAGAGAACCATGTCCTTGGTGGCTGGGCTGAGGGCGCCTGGCTGGACCCACGTACCCCACTTGTCAAAGGCAGGCTCGTGCCGCCGGTTCCAGCGCTCTTTAAGCGCATACTTCAGCATCTTGTCACTGGCATCCACGCTTGTCACACTGAAGCCCTCTTCCACCAGCATGATGGAGTCCACCCTGGGCAGGACCAGGGATGACAGGCAGAGAGGGGCAGTCAGGGGGGCCTGGGAAAGCAAGGAGGAGACCCTGTGCTGGACACTTCTGTCTCCTCTATATCCTGTCCCCAGCCTCTCTCCACTGACCTCAATTGACCTGGCAAATCTGTTGCTGAGAACCCGGTAGCAACTTTTCTTTTTTGTTTTAGCACCGAGTCAGGTATTCTACAGATGTGCATTAATCCTCATGGCAATCCAGTAAGGTAGATGGTGTTATCCCCATTTGAGAGATGGGGCAAACTGAGGCTCCTGGAAGTCAGGTAACTTGAGCACAGGAGATAATATGGCATGATTTTTTTGTTTTTGTTTTTGGCCGGGCAACAAGGCTTGTGAGATCTCAGTTCCCCCACCAGGGGTTGAACCCCGGGCCCTCGGCAGTGAAAGTGCAAAATCCTAACCACTAGGCCACCGGGGAACTCCCAGCATGGTGGTTCAGAGCACAGGTCAGACCCTAAACAACCTGGGTCCGCATCTTCTCTCCACCTTTACCTCTCTGAGGCCAAATTTCTACAGCTGTAACTGGATATCACTTCTTACCTCATGGGGTTTTGTGAGGATTTAAAAAACTGATGTATCAAAAGCACCTGGCACAGTACTTTGTTCGAGGCACATGTCGAACAAGTGTTAACGCTGCCGCGCTGGAGCCTGAACAGAGCTTACGTCGGTGTGGCCCCAAAGCCTGGCCCTTGCGCCGCCCTCCGGAACCCGCCTTCCCCACCCGATGTGCCCACACCCTCGCTCTCACCCTGGGTCTCCTGGGCCCGGTCCTGCCATCGTCGGCCTCGCCCTGCCTGTTCTGCCTGGGCAAACACTCATTCCTGGCCCTGGCGTCGTGCCCCCGCCCGGCTCAGGGTCGGCGGAGGAGGCTGCCCTGACGTGCCCGGCCGTAGTCCTGCGATCAAGCTGCCCGGGCCGAGCCGACTCCGTTGCCCCAATGCCCCGGGTCCCCACTCACCCCGGTCCCCCGGCGCCCGCTCACCCGGGTCCCCACCCGCCACCCACTACCCGCTCCCGCTCACTCCGGTCCCCTGGCCCCTGCCCGGGCTCACCCAGTGCCGCAGGCCACATCGAGCACCCGCTGGCAGCCTTGCTGGCGCAGCAGCCCGAGCAGCCAGGCCTTGTACTCGTCGGTGCGGCTGCGGGTGTCCCCGATGTAGAGCTGCCACACGCGCGCCGCCTCTCCGTCCGCGTACTGGTCCGGGAGTCCTTCAGCCGCCACCCCCAGGGAGCGGGTCCGGTACACGCTGTCCACCATCCTGCGACGTGCGTGGCTCCGCTGCCACCGGCTCCGCATTTATAATACGGCCCCTGCCAAAGCTCCGGCTGCCCCACCTGCCCAATGGCAGGTGAGCGCGGGGACACGCCCCTGCTGGGCTCCGGGCCCGGGGCCGCGGCTGCCCGGGCCGCGGGGAGGGCGCTGCACGGCAATCCTAGACAAGCCCTTCTCGCCCGCCTGAAGATCCGGCCCTCTGGCCGATCCCTCGGCGGGAAGGGACCCTCCCAGACCCCTGCCCACTTAACCCAGGTCGCAGGAGGGCCCAGGAAGGGCCAGGAGAAAGGGGAGAAGTGAGAGTGCCCGCTCTACCCCCGCCCCAAGCTGGAAAGAAACTTTAGGTCCACAGAGATGGGCGCCCAGGGCTGGACCCTCCCTAGCAGGGAAAAAAAAGGTATTCGAGTACCTAAAGAAAGACTGTCCAGGGACTTCCCTGGTGGCCCAGTGGTAAAGAATCCCCCTTACAATTCAGGGGATGCGGGTTCGATCCCTGGTCAGGGAAATAAGATCCCACATGCTGCGGGCAACTAAGCCCACAACTACTGAGCTCGCGGGCCTCAACTAGAGGCCGCTTGCTGCAAACTACAGAGCCCACACGTTCTGGAACCCTCACGCCACAACTAGAGAAGAGAAAACCCGCACGCCACAACCAGAGAGAAGCCCACACGCCACAATGAAAGACCCCGCATGCCTCAACAAAGATCCCACGTGCTGCAACTAAGACCGGAAGCCGACAATAAAATAAATAAATCTTAAAAAAAAAAAACCTGTCCAGCTGAAGGAGGGCCTGGTCAGCCAGGGAAGGAAGGAATGGGGAGTATCTGGGTAAATGCTGGCTTGGCCATTCAAGTCCAGGAGCAGTTCTGGCCCAAGGAATCATTCCACCCACCTGGGGGCAGGTGTTCCTCTGTCCTGTAGGTGAGGCATCAAGCTTTTTTTTGAGCTGCCTAAGGTGAAGTCTGGTTCCAACTCCTCTCCAACCAAGCGCCCTTCCAATGACCAACTGCCTTCCATGGAGGTGCCCACAGAGTGCGAAGTCCAGGGTCAGGGCTGGGAGTGCTTGGTGCTCTTGCTATCGTATTGCTCACTGTCACTTCATAAATTGGTCGTTTAGTTTGGTTACTGTACATCCATCCTTCCTCCCCAAAGCAGAAGGTCTCTTCCTGGGACAAGACCCTGGACTGAGGTGGATTCAGGAAAATGATGCCACCCAGGGAAGCCCAAGACAGCAAGAACAACCTTCCCCACCTGTCTTTGTTCTTCTGGCTTCAGAAAAAGCAGAGGTATGGAATTTAGAACAAAGGAGCCTCCCCATCCCCTCCCCCTTTTACCATCTATAGAATCCGGGAGCTGGAGGAATCCCAAAGATATGTAATCATTCTTACCTTTCTATTTTTAGCACACAGACGACCTCAACCTGCCCATGCCCAAGCAGTGGAGTCTGTGCTCACACTGACCCTACAGACAGGTCTTTGGCTACAGGCTTAGAAAGACACTGTACTGGGGAGTTTATAATATGATTTTTTAAACTAATATGAATGCTGATGGTAAACTTGATTTTTTAAAAAAATATATAGGTTGTGAATAGCTTCTAAACGTACTTATCATTTCAAAGACAAGATTTTTGTCCTGAAGTTAGTAATTATTTGATTTCTTTCTCATCCAGAGGCATTTAAAAAAAAACGTCGAGATCACAGTACACATGGAATTGCATGGACCATTTTTCTTTCTTTTTTTTTTTTTTTTGCTTTTAACTATCAAAAGCATATTTTCTTCTCTTGACCATAAATTACTTGGCCTTAAGCATTTTTTGGCTACACTGAGAGGATGTGCTGCACCTTGTTTACTCACTCCCCAAGCTCTGAACATTTAAGATGCTCCCACAATTTTTCCGAAGAGTGAACATGTGGATGGTTGTGAGGAAATTATTTTCCAAATGAAAGTTTTCTAGTAATTGATGTTGTCACGCAAAACAAATGTTTGTTTCAACCTTCTCTACGTGAAGATAGTATTCACTGATATTGCATTGGGTAGAAAATTGTATTTAATTGTTGTAATCTTCTTTAATTACCACCAAAATGTACCAAGTAATTGCAGTCCTTCATTGCTAAATTGTTTGTCCATGTCTTCTACCCAATGAAATATATCAAAACCGCCTTTTGTTTTACTTGGTTACTCTATGTGAATTTTAGATAACCCAAACCCAAATTTAGATAACCCTGGGCCATGGAAGAGAAGGTCGCAGAATATAAATCAATTTACAGTTTGACTTAGCTGAAAATAAGAACAGGTGATATTTTTTAAATGCAATGCTTATTATTTGCAACAGGCTGAAAAGACTAAATTCTTCATCCCCAAATGTATAATATGTTTGCAAAGAGATTTTAGGTTGGGAACGTGGCTGCAACTGGACAAACTCCAAGGCTATACCTATTTGAGGGCACATTAAAATCTTAGAATTATGAATTATGTATATACAGTAACTACAAATGGAAGACATTCTGGCTGGTTTTGTTTTGATTCAGAACAGGTAGAAATACATTGCTCAGAGGAGGGCTGCCAATTTCCAAACTCTAGTCCAAGCCGCTGGAAAAAACTCTTCTCTGCTGATTATCTGTCCAGATTGACCATTGGGATGCCACCCACCCACATGAACTCTGCTAGCAGATTTATTACAATGGATCCTTTTTTAGCCTTTTCAATATACGATATGACTCACTCTGCTTTAATAAAGCCCCATCAAATGAGTATAAAATTGGTCCCTATATTGGTGGGTTATAACACTAATTAATGGTGGCTACATTACTTTCTTTTTTTTTTTTTTTTTACATTTTTGGCTGCATGGCATGTGGGATCTTAGTTCCTGGACCAGGGATGGAACCCGCATCCACTGTGGTGGAAGTGCGGAGTCTTAACCACTGGACCGCCAGGGAATTCCCACACCTGGCTTTTTGAGTGTCTTGTTTTGTTTTGTTTTTCGGACAGAGAACCTTTTCTATTTTAGAAAAGTAATGATGGTAGGAGATGTTGCCACCCCTGGAGTTGGTGATGGGGTTGGCCCACTTCTCAGGTCTCAATGTGCAGCTACATCTCCTGTAGAGAATCACACCCATTTTAGCAGAAGTTTAAGCTCTGTTGGCCTGTATAAACTTGATAGATGGAGAGTACACTTTTAAAGAAAGAATGAGTAAAATCGGATTCCTCTTAAAGAAACTGTAAAGAGAAGCCAGCTCTTGAGGGCAACGTTAAAGGTCAAGCTGCCTTTAAGCTATACACAACTGTAAACTTTGAAAGGGGAGAAAAACTTGAAGGTTAATTCACTCCTAACTGCATGTCCAACCTTAAACTCTGAGGACATAAATAGACTAGTGGACAGCAGCTGGTCTGCTTTCTAGAAGAGAGAGCCATGTCTAAGGGGAGGATGGTGGATGAGCCAACCAGCTATGGCTGCAAGATTCTATGGCATGGAGGCTATGCCCCGGGGCACTGAAGCCATTCCATCTGGGTTCAAAACCTGGCTGGGCCACTTCCTAAATGTGTGACCTGGGCAAGTTATGTAACCTTTCTGTGCTCCGTTCATTCAACAGATATTAAGCAGCTACTCTTGGAATTCCCTGGCATTCCAGGGGTTAGGACTCTGAGCTTTCACTGCCGAGGGCCCGGGTTCAATCCCTGGTCTGGGAACTAAGATCCCACAAGCCCTGTGGTATGGCCGGCGGTGGGGGGGGGAAGCAGCTACTCTGTGCCAGACACCGCTGTACTAAGCACTGGGAATATAGCAGTGAACAAAGTAGACAAAAATCCCTGTTCTTTTTGTAGGGTGTGTGTGGGATGTTTCTGGAGTGATGGTAATGTTTCACAATCTGCATGCTGGTGACTTTGGTGTTCAGCTTGTAAAAATTCATTGAGCTTACACTTATGTGTACTTTTCTGTATGTGTATTTTACTTCGATAACGTGTTTAAAAATCCATGGCCTTGTGTGGATCACAGCTGTATTAAATGAGTTAACTAAAGCATGTAGAGCTGTGCTTGCCGCATAGTAATATGCACTCAAAAAACAGTGGCTACTATTATTACTCCAGTGAAGTTTCTTAATAGTGCAAACCAGGCCATCAGTGGATGTTCAAGAGGGATTCAGCTGGCCCTGCTGCTAGGATTAGTACACAGAGTCCTTCCACAAACCAGTTAGGCATGGACCATGCACCTGTCACGGAAAAATGTGTTTTTCTTTCAAGATCAAAGATATGAAGAATTTTGTTCATACCTGTGAACTAAAGTGATTTAGGGCTGCTGTGCACATGTGGACAAGTTGTGAACTGCACAAGGTGTCCTTATTTAAAGGGCTTCCATTCAAACTGCAAACCTCATGGGCTTGTATACTTATTATCATTTTCTGGCAGGAATTCTGGCAGTCAAGTGTCTTATTCTAACAAAACTTTTATTAAAACAACTTTCTGACAGATGGGAGTCAAAGGTGTGAAAAGCACCACTTTCCAACCTGTGAAAAGATGTTGCATGAAAATACCACCCAGGAACTTGGAAATAAAGAGAGGAGCCTGCCTCCTAGGAGCTGTTCCTTAAAATGAATACACAGAGGCCCCGATGCAGCCACTTCTGAGGCTACTGAACCCCAACCCCTGAGACTTGACTGTCATTGAACTGGAACAAACTGGCCTTGTGGTTTGTCCATCAGCC
This sequence comes from Mesoplodon mirus, assembly GCF_964341445.2. Lineage (NCBI taxonomy): Eukaryota > Metazoa > Chordata > Mammalia > Artiodactyla > Ziphiidae > Mesoplodon > Mesoplodon mirus. The sequence continues at coordinate 74,926,638 of NC_138988.1, read as the reverse complement.
TTTGTGGTTCTGGATGATGAAAGTCTCCAAAAGAGAGACAGATCCCCTCTGGGGTTCTGATAATTCATGTTTCTGAGGACAAGACTTCCTTCCAGTGTGGCTTCATTGAGGTCTTGGCCCCTCTTAGCACAACACCCGAATTTCTCCTGGTGGAGTGGGTTCCAGCTGGCCTCATCTTAGGACTCACACAGACTCCTAGATCCCCAACCCAGCAAGTCTGAGGGGGGCCCATGTGTATGTTTAACAAGCATCCAAGTGACTCTCATGTCCAGGTGAGGGTAGGAGACCCCGTTCTAATTGGGTTTCTAACAAAGGGACTGAAATCAGGTTCACTCTAGCTCAGCCAGACCCCTCACCTTATGGGAAAGTGGGAGGCAGTACTCCAGTTCAGAAAGGCTTGTGTGTGTGGTGGGGAGAGGAAAAGAAAAACCTGGGAAGCCAGATCCTGCCTTCTTTCTTTTCTAGGCTGGGCCAGGGCGAAGCTGCCTGCTGGGGTGGGTGCGTGGAGAGCTAGTGAGTGTGCAACATGCCTGGCCTTGTGGGGAATGGGGGGCAAGTGAGGGCACTCATCCTGCAGCAGCCACAGGTCAAAGAGCAAAGCAGTCACAGCGCTGCCCTCCCTCTGGTCTGGGCCTAGGCCTGGGATTGGGCTCCTGGGCCAACACCCCAGTAAGGGGATAGGTCTTTGTCTCATCCTATTCTAAGGACAGTGAAGCTCTGGGGACAGACCTAAGCCAAGTATTGAAGTGCTGTGGGTTAGTGACAGGATAGGGGTGGTCAGAGACTGTCCACCAAATCCTAGACAGTCCAGGGGCCTGCAAATGGTTCCCCAGCCCTGGGTTCCAATCCCGGACCCCCGCAGTCACCTCCTATGCTCAGACCAGAGTCCAGGATGGGACCACGGTCTAGGCTGGAATCTCTGCCCATAGCCCCTTCAACAGGCGCCAGTATCAGTGCTGGAGATGGGGAGGGGGGCGCTAGACTAAAAAGTATCATCCTCCAAGGGCCTGTTCTAAGCCTCATGGGCCAGAGAAGCAGCTTCCAATTTGCTCCACTCTCTATGGCCTTGGTGTTCCCAGCCCTGGGGAGGGGGGGAGGGGCTGAGCCCCAGTTGGGGGGACCCCAGAGCCTTTTTGCCAGAAGCTGGGAAAATCCTTCTGGGGCACCTCAGCAGTGACCCCTCCTACCTGCTGGGCCCAGCCTGGAGTGTGAGGGAGACTGGGTGCGGGTGCTCAGGGGATGTGGTGTGGGCGCAGCGCTGGCGGGAACTTCCACCCATCTCTCCTTTCTAGAAGCAGGGGTTGCGTCCTATTTTCCTTCTAAAAGAGACTTGTTGGTGGGCATGGGTTACGGGCAAGAAACCAAACCAGTTCAATGCGAATCACATGGCCGATGCCAGGTGTTGGGAGAGGGGCCCTGGGGCTGCGGGAATACAGTGGGCTGGGGTCTCAAAGCCAGGGTCCGCGTGCAGCTGTGCCACTGTCAACAGGACTTCGAGCGTGTCCTGTGACTTGAGCCTCAGTTCCCTCTTCTACAAAATGGGGCTAACAGCACCCACCCGAGTGCACTGCAGGGTTAAAGCACTGACTACTCGCAGCTGTCACCACTAATGCTTCTGACCCACCACAGATCTCTGCCTTCAGGACAGACAGGGAGGTGCCGGAGCCTCCCATCCCTTCTCCCCAGAGGCCAGCCTTCCTGTTTCTCCCCTACTCCCAGAGAACATGGTGCAACCAGCTGTTTTGGGGGGACTGGCGTGTCCTCCCTCCCCTGCGGGCTCCGGGCACAACAGCTGGGAAGCATGGAGTGGTCAGGTGTGGTCATCAGGGAACAAGGTTCAAGACCAACAGGCAGGGCCAGGCGGAGGTAGAGACGAGGGGCGGGAGCTGGTGGGGTCACTGGCGTACACCTTACACAACCAACGGGAAGGCCTTGGTGGCGGGGAGAGGAGAGGCGGGAGGGAGGGAAGGAATGAGGGCAGCCAGGTGCCAGGGCACGAGTGAGGCCCCTCCCGGCCTGGGGGGCTCGGGGAGACCAAGAGCAGCTGAGGGGCAGCACCGGAGCACTGTGCCTGGCCCCACCGCATACCCAAGGCTCACCCCTCGCCCCAGCCCCCCCGGGCCCTCCCTGCACTTGCTTTCCCCACAGTCAGCAGGTTCGGCCTCAGTAATGGGAGGATGGGAACAGCCTCCCATCCTCAGCCCCCAAGGCTGGAAGGTGAGGGGCAGGGAAGAGCCACAGGGGGCTCCAGGCCCCTCTGAGGGGCTGAAAAGGACTCAGAAATCCAACGGAAAAAGGCCGAAAGGTTTTTACTCTGTGAGCCCTGGGCAGGGCCAGGCAGAGTGCAAGGTGTCCACAGGAGGGGTGGGTGCAGAGAGGAGGAGCTGGGGCCTCAGTCTTGCTTCCCGGTGTCAGTGCCGGAGGAGCGAGGGCGTGCGGGGCTCTGGAGCCCCAGTCCCGGGGCCCAGCTCAACACCTGCCTGCCCGAGTTCACACTGGAGTCCTGGGCAGTCCTGAGAGCGCAGAGCCCACCTGAAGTCTGGGTCAGGAGAGGAACGCTGGGCAGAGGGAAAAGGCCAGCCTGGGCTGCCTGCAGCTGATCTGAGTTCTTCCAGGGCTGGAGTCCGTCTGTGGCAGAAGAGGCGCAGCCCAGGCAGGCACAGCTGAAGCCCGGTGCCGCTCTGTCTGCCAGAGGCAGGGCCCAGATCCTTCAGCTCCCAGGTCAGGGCTCTGGGTCAGCAGGAGCGCTGAGTTAGGCTCAGAGCTCCTCGGGGGGGCCGCGGGTGAGGGGGGAAGCCTTCTGGATGCCCTCGTCCTCCTCGGGGCTGGGGTCTCCCTCGAGGCCACCCAGCTCCTTCCTCTGTTTGCTGCCACCGCTGCCGCCACCCGAGGCCTTGGCCCTGCCGCTCTTCTTCTTGGATTTCTTCCCCCCCAGGGCGGCTGTGTCCCCCTTCTTGCCAGACCACCGCTCTGCCAGGCAGCCTGGGGCAAGGAGGAGAGACACCGTCAACAGACTGCTTTGCTGGGTGAGGAGAACTGGCTGCGGAGCCACTGGGGGCGGCGACTGGAACGGGTCCCAGCTGTGCCTCGCTGTGGCCCCAGGCCCGTTTTGGGGCATCTGAGGCATCCGCACGTTACTCTGCACCGGGCATGTCAGGCCTTGACCCCACCCTGTCCCATCCAGCTCCCTGAGGACAGATGCTACGATGCCCCCACTTCTTATTTCTTTTCCGTCCTCCCCCTACCCACGTCCCCTGAGGGGGAGGCAAACAACACGATCGAGGGCCGACATGCCCTCAGACTCACTGGTATCCTTGCCCTTCAGCACGTGATTGGCGCAGAGGAACTGAGTCAGGTCCTCTTCCTGGTGGTTCCTGTACCAGTCCTCGATCACCTCCTCAAACTCCTCCACCAGCACGTCACACTGTTAACCACAATGCCTCGCGTTGGCAAAGCCTGGCGCCGACTTCTCCCCGAGGAGCCCAGCCGAGCCCCGCCGCCCACCAGGCTGGTGGCTGATTCCCGAGGAGGCTGCAGCCAGAGGGGTGAAACGACTTGACCACGGTCCCCCGGCTCCTGGTGGCCTTCCTCAGCCGAGGACCCCCCACCACCCAGCTCTGTGGGGCACAGCTGGCCTCTGAGGGCCGAGGGGTCCGTACCTGCTTCTTGAGGTCAGCCACCTCCGCAGAGGTCTCGTTCCACAGCTCGTAGGGGATGTCCATCACCACCTTGACCCCTTTGTGCACCAGGTTGTGTAGCGTCTCAAAGGTCTCCGACATGCCCTGGAAGAGGCGACCGGACATGAGAGGCAGAGACCCTTCCTCTCCCTGCCTCCTCCTCTCCCGGTGGAGCTGGAGGCCCAAGGACCCAGCTGGAAGTCAAGACCCCCTGTAGCTTCTCACACTTGTCCTGACCTTCCCCTCCCCTCTTTGAGGCCTGCATCCCACAACCCCTCCACACACACGCCCTGTCCTGCCTCCCCACACTCCTCCTTTCCAAAAGGTCTGCTGGGGCTTCCCTGGTGGCGCAGTGGTTGGGAATCTGCCTGCCAATGCAGGGGACACGGGTTCAAGCCCTGGTCTGGGAAGATCCCACATGCCATGGAGCAACTAAGCCCATGTGCCACAACTACTGAGCCTGTGCTCTAGAGCCCGTGCTCCACAACAAGAGAAGCCACCGCAATGAGAAACCGGCACACCGCAATGAAGAGTAGCCCCCGCTCGCTGCAACTAGAGAAAGCCCATATGCATCAACGAAGACCCAACACAGATAAAAATAAATAAATTTATTAAAAAACCCCCAAACCAAAAAAGTCTGCTGTTGCCCTCAGGCCCTTTGGACAAATACTCCTTTTCCAGGAAATAAGTTGGTCTTGGCTCCTTCCCCTCACTGTGGCCTCCCCCATATCCAGGCCCACTCCCTGCTTCGGTTCTTCCTATGGCTTGTGTCTTTCCTTGAGGGGAAGAGGCACAAGCGAAGCAGGGAGGACTCTCGGTTGCGTAAAAAATATTCTTCTCCACGGAGACAACACACTATCTATTTCTCCTCTGTCTTTCCAGCGATCATGCACGTGACTAGAAGCAAATATACACACAAATATATCCTCTCTTCCACCCCCACTTTTTACACAAGCAGCAGTATGTATCATACACACCATTCGGCACCTTGCCTTTCTCACTTAATAATATACTTTGGAGATGATCTTAGTTCAGTTCATAAAAAGCTATCTCATTCTTCATTTTACACTTTGCAAGATGGCCTACTGAACGGCCACACTGATTTATTTAACCACTGGTGAATGGTTAGGTTGGTTCTAATTTTTTTGCTATGGAAAATAATGTTAAACATTTTTACATTAAACATGGATTTATTACCAAGTACAACATTAACACCGATTCTAAAGATAAAACCTAAGACTTCTGCGGTTTGATACTATTCATCTAGGTTTCCCAGGGGTTTCTGATGGATCTCCTTTGCTATAAGGGTACTTAGGTGGAGAAATGTGGGAGACAACTCTCCTACCAAACATGGAAGATGCAGAGGCAAAGAAACATGGGCCTTGTTGCAAGAAAGCTCATTCTCCAGGGAGAGAAGCATTCGTGTACACAGTAAGCACAATAAATGTCACAAAGGCACCATGATGGAGGTCCAGGTAGGGGCCCTGTGGGCCCAGAGGAGGGACGTGGCAGTCACCGCCCCCCAAGAGTCTTCTGACATCTCCTCTAAACCCTCACAATTCGGCACAGCCTGAGTTCTCTCTGTGCAAGTGCTTAGGCCTCCGAGGGGGCTGCCACCCGGGAGCATTTCTATCTGGGGCTGAGGCAAGACCCCAGTGGGCAGGCCCAGACCATCAGGGATGTGCCCACTGCCACTGAAAAGTCAGGCTGCTCAGGAGGGGAGGGGTGCCAACAGCAACGGATGAAGAATGGGGAGAGACCGAGGAGGGATGCTCCCAGGGCACGATCTTCCAGTGGCACCCAGACCAGCAGACACACTTAAACATGCAGCCTGGCCCCGGTGGGGATGAAGGGCCAGCACAAACCCAACCTTGGCAAATCGGTTGCTGCCAGTCCTCTCCTTGTGTAGACTGTAGTCCAGGAGCCGCTTGCAAATGGTCTCAGTGACTTCGATTAACCGTAAGTCCCTGCCAAGACAGCAGCACGAGAGGGCCTGAGTGCCCCTCCTCACCCCGGTGGATTAGTGGTCTGTCCCTCCAGCCCTGCCTCCCCAACACCTGCACATCTCACCAGCGGGAAGGCAGAGCTGGAAGGAAGAGAGGTCATCTGGGGGGGGGCTCTGAAATGCCGGAACACAGACCAGAGAGACACACTTTTAACAGCTCTAGGGGAAGGAAGTTTTGTTTTGTTTTGTTTTGTTTTAATAAAGCTAAATGATTCAGTGTATTTTTAAAAAATAAAGCAAAATGTAGTAAAGTTTGATGTTAGGATATCACTTCATTTTGAAAGGATGATCATAGCTGATGGAAGTGTTTTTTGGTTTGTTTTTAATATTTATACCTGGCAAAGTTAAAAGTTGGTAATCTTTTTTTTTTTCCTTAGGCCACGCTGTGAGGGTTGCAGGATCTTAGTTTCCTGACCAGGGATTGAACCCAGGCCATGGCAGTGAAAGCTCCCAGTCCTAACTACTGGACCGCCAGGGAATTCCCCAGTAATCCTATATTTAAAAAAATTAATCCGTAAAATCCAAGAGCCTGGGAATCACTGATAAGGTCCAACAGTCTTGCTTTTACAGATGAGGAATGTGAAGCCCAGAAGCATTCAGGGATTTATGAAGGCCACACAATTAGTTGGGGATAGAACCAGTGGGCAAACTTAGGTCTCAGAGCTGCCTCCCTTTGGTGGGTCTGCCTAGCCAGAAGGGAGAAGGGAACTTCAAGCTGCTGATGCCTCGAGGAAAAAGCAGACCAGGCCAGTGCCCCCCTCCCTACCACTTCACTTACGACTTGGTGTATTTGACTCCTGAGGTCTTCCGGTCCAGGATGCCATAGCCCATGTCAATCACTTCCTTGGTCTTGCCAGTTTCCTCAAAGGCTGACTTCAGCTCCACTGCGACGTATTTACACACTGGGGGAAGGAGACACAGCACAGCCTACTGAGTGCATCTGAGCCTTTGACGGGAGCTGGCTCCCAGCAAAACAGACCCAAGTGGACGCCTCTCCCAGACTGGGTTGAGTCAATGCTTGGAGCACAGAAAGGAGTTAGCACCAGACCACCAAATGGAGCTCAGTAGGTGAAAGCGGGCTCCAAGATCCACTGTCCCCTGTCCACTCTTGGCCCTTATTCCTACTGGCTTCATTTCTCCCAGCTCCTTCCTGCTCCCCACCCCCACAATCATTTATTTTACTTAAAAAATTTTCAAACATATAGAAAAGCTGAAATGCTGAAAGAGTACAATGAGTAACTATATACCTTCCACTCACAGTCAACAGTTGTTAGTAAAAACAAAAAAACAGTCGTTAGTGATTTATCACTCTCTCCCCAATATATAATATGAAGCAATGTGATAATAATAGATATCAACAATATACACATTGTTTTTGCTAAATCATTCTGAAAGTAAGTAGACTTACATCACTCCTAAACAAGTCATCACGCATCTCTTGAGAACAAGGACCTTCTCCTACCTAACCATAAAAATCACCATACTCGGAAGATTAGCAACAATTCCAATATCATCTAATACTCAGTCCACATTCAAATTTCCCCAGTTGCTCTCCAAATGTCTTTTTAAAATCTTTTTTTTTTTTCTTTTTGCGGTACGCGGGCCTCTCACTGCTGTGGCCTCTCCCATTGCGGAGCGCGGGCTCAGCGGCCATGGCCCGCGGGACCAGCCGCTCCGCGGCACGTGGGATCTTCCCGGACCGGGGCACGAACCCGTGTCCCCTGCATCGGCAGGCGGACTCTCAACCACTGCACCACCAGGGAAGCCCCTTAAAATCTTTTATTAAAAATTTTTTTAAATTAATTAATTTATTTTTGTCTGTGTTGGGTCTTCTTTGCTTCACACGGGCTTTCTCTAGTTGCGGTGGGCGGGGGCTACTCTTCGTCGCGGTGCGCGGGCTTCTCACTGCGGCGGCTTCTCTTGTTGCAGAGCACGGGCTCTAGGCTCATGGGCTTCAGTAGTTGTGGCATGCGGGCTCAGCAGTCGTGGCTCGCAGGCTCTAGAGCACAGGCTCAGTAGTTGCGGTGCACAGGTTTAGTTGCTCCATGGCATGTGGGATCTTCCTGGACCAGGGCTCAAACCCGTGTCCCCTGCATTGGCAGGTGGGTTCTTAACCACTGTGCCACCAGGGAAGCCCCCCAAAGTGTCTTTCATGGCTGTTTTATTTCTTGATTTCATATGTTGTTCCAACACGAGCACTCTATTCCTACCAAGTTAATTTGCTCCATTCCCCCCACAGGCCTGTTTCTACTGTTTTTGTTCATTTATTTTCACATTTCCTCTTACGCTTCCTCGAACAGTTATTAAGCAAATCCTGTGTGTCAGGCACTGCCTGGGGATACACAGACAGAAACAAGGTCCCTCCCTTCCAGATACTCAGTCTAATGGAGAAGAGAGAAGTGTAAACAAATAATTACCATTGCATAAGGAGTGCTAGCACTGAAAGTGGGCAGTGCCTGGGGCTTCAGGAAGGTGCATGATGTCCCCCTTCAGGGGTTGTCTGTCCATTCTCCTAACCTCACCTTAAAAACCTCCTCCCCCAGGAAGCCCTTCTGGATGAATCCCACCTGCTCTTGATTTCATTCTGAGACTCTGTAGGATCCATGCTCTCACTAAGGGCCTCCGTCATCTCATGTGCCTCTCTGATTCGACTACAAGGGCACTCAAAATGAGGATAATGTACTGGATTTTTTTCTTTATTCCTCTAGTCTTGGACTTTGTATGTGTTGGATACTTGATAAATATTGCTCACAGAGACTGTGCTGGTGCTCGAGCAGCTTCTGATGTCTCCGAGTGGAACATGGTCTGCAGGCTAAATGCCATCAGCGTTGTTATAAGACCAACAGCAGAGTTGGGGAGGAAACCAACTTACTACTGAAACAAATAAATCCCCTGCAGGCTTGTTTGGTGAAATTTTATACCATGTGCATTAATAGATGGCTTGGAGAACTTGGAACACATGAAAATTCCAAAATGTAAGCCAGTGACCTCAGAGTCTGCAATGAATTGAGGGTGTCTCACCTCCCTGGCTCTCCATCCAGGACGATCTGGGCTCCCTCCTCTCTTCTGTCCTGTACTGTGTGCAAGCTCATCATTTTTATGGCTCCTGTGCCCCCCTCTTCCACACCCTCAACATGCAGTATGCCAGGCCCCGGAGGTTGGAACCCATCAACTCATCTCTCTTATACCCATCAACCACAACCTTGCTGCCCAACTCTTCCAAACCTTACCTCTTCAAGACCCCGTCTGGGGGTCACACCCAGAGCCAGACTTGGAGGAGACCCATGGCACAGACCCCAGATCCTCATGGACATCCACCCACTTTTTTCTGGGCAGGTTCTCCTTCCTCTGTGCCAAGGCCTCTTCCACTCAGGCTACTGAGCCAGGAGGCAGGATTTGTTGGCCAGATAGTCAGCATTTAGTATCAAAGATGTCACAGTGGTAAGTAAAAGTAAATATACATGATTAAGAGAAGCCAAAGGGTTGGAGTTTGCCAAGCCATCCTATGACTGAAAATCCCTTTAAAATTATTTTTATTAATTACCTACAAAATCAGGTTGGACTAGAATGATCTAAAGATCTTTGCCAGCTCTGTGCTATTTTGAGTCTTAGGAAAAGAAATGTGAGCTTCTTAGGCTATGAGAATAATAAGAGAAACAGTAAGGGCTCTTTGGTATTAGAATAAGATAGGAAATGAGAAGGGGAACAGAAACCCCCAAAAGATGTTGGCTATGACTAAAAGAAGAGTGAAAGGAAGGCATCATAACCCTCTGACTGTCTATTCAAGGCAGTGAGGGAGAAAGTAGAGGCTAGAATCCACATTGGGAGGCCGACCAGTGAGGTCAGCTCATCTCTGAAGCATCTCACCTTTAATCTCTCAAACAAAAAGATTACGCCTTCCAAACTACCCCCACTTCCCAGTGCTTGGGGAACCTCTGGCCGACTGTACGCTTTGTATTAGGATGCAACAGATTTATAGCCAACTTTCGTGGGGGGCTGGGGTTAGGGAGGGGAAAAGGAAGGAGTGGGTGTAAAGGCCTGAGGAGGAAACAGAAATGGAGGGGAGGGAAAAAAAGGTAGGCCCTTCGCAGTCCTGAATCGCTGGTTTGTGTGCTGGCGCTCTTTTCTCTCTTTCCCACGCCCTCTCCTTCTCTCTCTCTCCAGTGCCACACCTTGGGAGGCCTTTGGGATTTACTCTTTTCCCATATTCCTAAAATCTTCCTCCCTCAGGAAGTTCCCCCAAGCTCTCTTCTTCTCCTAAAGTGACCCCTTCGGGCTCAGACCCTCCTCCCCCCTCCACACACCCACAGCACCCCCACCCCCCTTCACTCATACTTATTCCAAATACAACTACTGGCTGCCTACTAGGCACTGTGTGAATAGCTATCTGAGTCAAGGTCGCTGCCCTCAAGGAGCTCACAGCTAGTGGGGGAGACTTCCAGTGACACAAAGTAGGTTGCGGTGAGGGCACAAAGGGAGCGTCTCAAGCTCTTCTTCCCCCAAGACCAGTCATATGGATCTTTTCAGTTCCTCAAACTTGTCCTTTGCTTGTAGGCCTCTCCATCTGTGGCTTCGCTTCTCTTCACCCGGCTAACTCCTAATCATTCAGGGCTTCCTGGACGTAGCCTTTCCCCCCATCTCTGGGCTAGATTTAGATGTTCCTCACCCAGCCCCCAAAGTTCTGTGCCTCCCTTATCACGGCATCTACTACCCCGATTATAAGTGCTTGTTTTCACCGATTTCTGAGCTCCAAGTGCACTGAGACCTGAACTCTCGCCCGCCCCTGTGTCCCCAACGTCCAGTACAGGGCCAGGCACATACCAGGGTCAGGGAGTGGAGACCCGCTGGAGAGCCCAGGACCTTCGATCCCCCGACGCTTCTCCGCAAGCCCCGCCCCCTCACCTTCGCATTTGCTGGGCAGTCGAACCCAGTCGGTCTCCTCTGCTCGCGCCTGCCTCGGGCCCAGCTCCGGGGCCGCCAGGAGTAGCAGCAGCAGCAATAGCAAGGGGAGAAGCAGAAGACAGCGGGGCCTGGGCCCGGGCCGGGGCGGGGACGCGGGCTCAGGTAATAGCTCCATGGCCCAGCCGGACCCGACCCGAGCGGACCCGGCTGCGCTTCCTCCGGCTGCGCGAGCTAGGCAGCTTCCCGGAGCCGCTTCCGGGACTGCACACGTGCCTCAGCGTAACCAGGCCAACGGGGAGCCCCCCGCCCTCGCCTGCTCCCGCTTCAGGCCGCCTCGTCCGGCCCCCAGAGCCGACCGAGGCCCGCGGACTAATCAGCCAATGGGCTTTTCGGGGTTTGCCTTCTAGCGAAAGGGAGGACGATCTTTTTTCGTCCTCGGCCAATGAGAGAGTGGATGGTGCCCTCAGTGACCTATGGCAACATCTTTTCCCATCGCATAACGGAGGCTCTGGGAGGGGCTGGAGGATCAGGGCTAGGGGAGAGGAAGCAGCGCCCTGGTCCTGAAAGGTATGGGAAAGACAGTCTTCACTGCCTTCGCCACCTCCTTGCACGTCGCTTCTCCCCTGGGGTCATTATGAAGCTAGTACTTACTGAGAACCAGTTTTTAAATTTTATTATTATTATTGCTGCTGTTGTTATTGTTCTAATTGCCAGTCACTCTAGTAGGCGCCGTGGATGAGACCTGGACGATTCAAAGAGTCCCCAGCCTTCAATCAGCTTTCTTAGGGCCCAGTAACCCTAGATTTGTCCCAGTGAGAACTAGAACAAATAATTTCCTCTCTGAGCCTCAGCTTTTATCTGTATGATGACAAAGTGATCCTCCTAGCTGCTGTTCAAGACTTGCCTGTTCCTGTGACACTCAAAGGGGTTAATAGAATTAAAGCTTATTGAGCAGATTGTAAAAAGTTCATGCAATAATTTTCTTTTTAGTGTGTAATCTGGCTCCCTTTTCTGGCCTATTGTTTATTTCTTTGGATTCTGAGCTCCCACAAGGCAGGGACTTGGCTAATGAATGATTGATTTCCCTTCCATCTCCCCAGCAACAGGGTGCCTAGCACAAGGAGTTGCTGAGTGAAACCCCCTTGTGCTGTGTCATCAAGAGGAGGACTCTCTGGGTCTTTGGGGCTGCTTCAGGCTGCCCCTGAGCTCAGTGTTCTATGGACACGCACAGACCAAGGCTGGCCTCTCTGGGAGGTTGTCTGCAAATTCCATTTTTGTCCATAAATCTGTGTTTCCTTCCTAGAGGTTGGATATTTATGCTATTTTATAAAGACTTTAGAGGACTGATGCTCAGTCCATTGACTTGTCATTTCCTGATCTTAGTTTCTTTTTAAAAAAATTTTATTTATTTAATTATTTATTTTTGGCTATGTGTGGGCTTTCTCTAGTTGCTGCGAGCAGGGGCTACTCTTTTTTGTGGTGCATGGGCTTCTCATTGCGGTGGCTTCTCTTGTTGCAGAGCACAGGCTCTCGGCGAGCGGGCTTCAGTAGTTGTGGCTCGCGGGCTCTAGAGCACAGGCTCAGTAGTTGTGGCACACGGGCTTAGTTGCTTCCAGGCATGTGGGATCTTCCTGGACCAGGGCTCGAACCCGTGTCCCCTGCATTGGCAGGCGGATTCTTAACCACTGTGCCACCAGGGAAGCCCCTGATCTTAGTTTCTTGCTCAAAACAGTTGTGTGGGTGACAAGGCACTTTGGTTAGGCAGGAGCTGTGGTATGTAGAATTCATACTACAGTGTAGAGGGACAGGACATTGTCCTGAGGTCCTCCATGCTCTCTAGGCTTCAAAAGACTTGAGGAGGCTCAAGAGTCTGGCCAGGAACCCTCTTGGGAAATAACATTAAGCCACCACAGTGGGGATTCAGAGTCTGGGGCAGGGCAGGATTGGGGGAAGGGGGGCAAGATGGGTAGGAGCACTGAAGCTAAGGGAAGCCTGCTTCCAGAATAAACAAAAGGGCCTCTGAGAGGACATTTACTGAGGCACAGCTTAGTTTGGCAGGAGCCCTGGGCTCAACATCTGGGCTGAGAGCTGGGAAGGGACAATGGCTGGAGAAACTTTGAGATTATGGCTGGATACGCCCCCACCCCCACCCAGCCTACCCCTCCCTCATTCTGTGTGTTAGGGAAGGAGCCAGCTCTGTGGGGATGGTGGACAGGTTGATTCCCCAGAAGTTGTTGCCCTCTCCCTCCTTGAAGGATCCAAAAAAGAGCTGGGAGAATCTCCTTACAGGCTGGTGAGAGATGAACAGTGGAGGAGAGGTGAGGGTTTTCGTGGAAGAGTAGCTAAAAGGGCAAAGGGGCTCTGGCAAGCTGGGAGTCACTGACGCCATGTGTGTGGGGAGTGTTAGAGTACAGTTCCTCACCGCCACGTTGGAGGAAGGAAGACTGAAGTAGGGCCACTGATCCAGGGAACTGTCCTGCACTGCCCCAGGGGACATCTGGATTCACATGAATGCACCCAGAGATTCTTGGGGTGATTACTGGAGAGGAAACTCTGGAAAAGGCAGGGTTTCCTGCAAGAGCTGGACTAACAGAAGACACACAGGTTACACCCCATTGTGGGAGCCTCATATTCTATCAGTGCAAGAACCCTCTTTAGGAAACAAAACAAAACGAAACTAAAACCTCGTTAGTGCCTGGCTCAGAGTTGAAGCTCAGTGAATATTTGTCAAATGAATAATGACCCTTAATTGATTAATAATGTATAAGTTTGGAATTACTATCTGTGCTCTTGGCAGTGGTTATGATCCTATTACTCTGGAATCCTGGCCCTATTCTTTTTTTTTTTTTTTTTTTTTTTTTTTTTGCGGTACGCGGGCCTCTCACTGTTGTGGCCTCTTCCGTTCTGGAGCACAGGCTACGGACGTGCAGGCTCAGCGGCCATGGCTCACGGGCCCAGCCGCTCCGCGGCATGTGGGATCTTCCCGGACTGGGGCACAAACCCGTGTCCCCTGCATCGGCAGGAGGACTCCCAACCACTGTGCCACCAGGGAAGCCCCTGGTCCTATTCTTTTCTGTCAAGTCTGTACAAGACTTCACATCAGGCCCAGCGCCCCATCTTCCTGGGTTCCTGGGCTCCTCACCCTGACCTCTCAGAGAGGTCAGGGCGAGGGTGAGGAGACAGAGAGGGGGCCTTGCCCCATGCCTGGTGATGAGGAAAGGAGACAGAGTTGGGACCACATCCACCCCAACCCCCAGCCCCACTCTGCAGTTTCCAGGCTCTCACCCTCAGGAAGCCTTCCCAGATTTCTGTCTCCTGTAAATCTGCCAAATTCCCTCCTCCCAGAGCAGACATTTTCATTTGCTTGTGTCATATAAGTTCTCCTTTAATTGTTCTCAGTTATCAGCACCTCAAATGTCCCAGTGTCTGGGTCAATCACCACCCTCAAGGGGCTTCCAATCTGATGGGAGAGACAAAGCCTTTTCCCTCAGAAAGCCGTCAGTCTGAAGCGGGAGACGGAGCCTAGCCCCCGGGGAAGCTCGGGTCAACTGGAGGAGGCAGATCGCAGAGAAATGCTCTAAGGCTGGAGGCAGGAATACTGAGGGCGGGTCCCGAGCGCCACGCCCTGAGCACCAGCGGGCCCTCCTCCCAGACAGGGCTCCTGGGATCCCGACCCGGAGGGCGGGTGTGAACCCAGCGGCCGTCCCGGGGCTGCAGCGCCGGCGGGGTGGAGAGGCTGAGCCCTCGGCCTGTGGTCCACCCATCATTGCGGCGAATCCAGTCGGTGGGGTTTGCGGGCGATCCTTCCGGTGGCGGAGGCTGCGGGAGGAGAAGGTGGTCCGCCCGCGGGGCCGCCGGGAGCCCGGGGTCCCCAGGGCGAGGCGCCCGGGCCGGGTCCCTCCGCGCGGCGGGCGGGGCGCGGAAGCGGCTGCAGGTCAGAAGCACATCCAACAGCAGCAGCTTGAAGAGCAGCAGCCGCAGCGCCCCGAGCCGCAGCGCCTGGCCCCGGGTCCCTGCAGGAGAGAAGGAACCGGTGAGCGGCCTGGAGGCTGGCGCTCAGCGCCACGCTCCCGAGAAGGTTCACCAGAGGAGAGGGAATCCAGGGGACGTCCTTCCTGGTGTCTAACCTCAGCTCTGACTGGTGATAATAACACACACCTTCCTAGCCTTCATTTAATTTTATTCCCCAGCAACCAAGGGGATGCAAGCCAGGCAGGAATTAGCATTTGGTTGCAGAGAAGAGACACCAGCTCAGACTTATCTGTTTGGTAGGGAAGTAGAACCTGGCTCATGACTGCATCCAGCGGGGGGTGGGACTTTCCTCCGCTCTGTCTTCCGAGGCTCCCTAGACTCCCAAGAGTCTCCCAAGGCTCGGATGCTGAGACCATCCCTCTGAGCTGCCCAAGGAGAGCTTCAAGGACCCTTCTGCTAGCTCTCACCTGTGCTTCTCAACTGGCGTCCAGGAATTATGCTGGGGTCAGAGGATCTATCCCCACCTGACCCAGGGGTAGACAGAGGCCCAGGCTAGCCAGTGCCCCAACCCAGCAAGGCAGCCTCTTGAGGGGACCCATCAGGCCCAGAGCCCAACAGGGACTGAGGTCCTGGTTCCCGGTACTCACCCCTGAGAGGCTCCCAGAGGCAGGTCCTGGCTGAGGAAGACTCTCCTGCCAGTCAAGGAGAAAGGAGTAAGTCATTGGGGTGGCTGTGCCCTCCACCCCAGTGCTATGCCCTGGCCCTGCTCAGGGCAGCTCTTCTTGGAGCACTGGATAAGTGGACAAATGAACCAGTAGTGGGAATCCTGAGCCCATCTGCAGCAAGTCCTCTGAGGGGCCCAGATCTCCCTCTCTCCTGGCTGTCCTCCTGCCCCTAGAGATACCTCAGCACTTTTAGACAAGGAATCAATTTTCTTAGCAGCCTTCTTTGGAAGGCAGTACGTTTATTCAACAAACATTCCTATTTGGAGGATGAGAAAACAAACATAATTCAAAAAGAGAAAGTAAGTCATCTGGTCAATAATAATAATAGCTGGCTTTGGACATGTTACTTAACCTTTCTGTGCCTATAAAATGAGGAGAATAATATGACCTACTTCATAAGTGTAAAGTGTTTACAACAGTGGCTGGCACAGAATAAACAATAAGTAAGTGAGAGCAACTTAATATTTAATTATTGTTTGATTCTAATAGGGTGTCATATTTAGGGTGATATAGATATAGATATTAACCCTGGGTATACATAGAAAGATATTAACCTAGGAGGGAGGAGACATTATTACCTCTTGGAAGTCATGCATCAGAGCCTGGATTTGAATGAGATATCACTGTTTTAAATCCCAGAACTCAGGGCCCTGAAACCACCCTGCTATGGTTGGCACTTAGATGCCCTTCACGCCCCCATGGCCTGGATTCTGCCCTTCCTGCCACCATATCCTGGTTTCAGGGTGTATGAAAGGGGCAGGGAGCAACCACAGGGGCCCGGGCTCTGTCCCCACCTGACAGCTGTAGAGGCCGTGTGCTCTGGCTGTGGTCCCCAGTTCCAGGTCCAGTGTGACAGACCAAGGTCTCCCAGGCTACCAGGTCCTCAGAAGGCAGGGAAAGCTGAGCCAAGCTAGTCCAGGTGCCATCAGCTGCTGGGGAAGGGCCATAGGTGAAGGCATCCAGTGAGCTGCCATTCCCAGCTGAGAACCAGATGGGACTCTCAAGGCCAGGGGGTGCAACGTCGAGGACCAGGCAAACCACCAGAGTCTGCTGCTTCCCATCCACCAGCAGTGTGATTGGTGGGGCCAGAGAGGGGAAGGGTGTGCTACCCACACCTGCAAGAGAGCACGCACTTGTAGGGGGCTAGGTCTGTCCATGCCCTCCCAGGTCAGCATCTCATATCCTCCCCTCTGGATTTCTCTCCTTCCATCTATCCTTCCACCAACCATCAGTCTATCCTTCTATCCACTCATCCATCCCTCTCTCCTTGCATTTACCTATCTAACCACCTTCCTTCCCTCCATCCTTTCATTCTCCCATCTATTCATCCATCCTTTCTTTTTTTAAAAATTAATTAATTTATTTATTTATTTTTGTCTGCGTTGGGTCTTTGTTGCTACGCACGGGCTTTCTCTAGTTGCGGTGAGCAGGGGCTACTCTTTGTTGCGGAGCACAGGCTCTAGGCATGCGGGCTGCAGTAGTTGTGGCACGCGGGCTCAGTAGTTGTGGCTCGTGGGCTCTAGAGCACAGGATCAGTAGCTGTGGCACACGGACTTAGTTGTTCCACGGCATGTGGGATCTTCCCGGACCAGGGCTCGAACCTGTGTCCCCTGCATTGGCAGGTGGATTCTTAACCACTGCGCCACCAGGGAAGTCCCTCATCCATCCTTTCTTCCATCATCCATCTTCTCCACATCTCTTGTTTCTACTTTCCATCTATATGTCTATCCATCCATCGATCCATCCATCCATTTATCCATCTTTCCTTCCTTCCATTCATCCATCCATCCTTCCATCCTTCTGTCACCTATCTATCATATGTGAATCTCTCTGTGCCAGGCACTGGGGATACAACATTAATTAAAGTATTGTCCCTGCTCTCAATGATCTCAGTCCCATGAGAAAGACAGCAGGTGCAAACAAACATTTATAGTACCTTGTTGTGCCAGCCTCAGGAGAGTGGTTACCTCTGAGGAGGAAGGGGAGGAAATAGAATCTGGAATGAGATCAAAAGGGGCCTCAAAGGTATCTGTAACTTTTTGTTTCTTTTAAATAATATTTGATTCAAATATGGCAACATTTTAACTATTTGCTAATCTGAGTGGAGTATGCATGGTTGTTTGCTGTATTATTCCCCGTTCTATTCTGTAAGTTTGTAGTATTTTTTAACAGCTTTGTTTAGATATAATTCACGTACCATACAACTCACCCATTTAAAGTGTATGTCCGGGGACTTCCCTGGTGGTCCAGTAGCTAAGAGTCTGCGCTCCCAATGCAGGGGGCCCGGATTTGATCCCTGGTCAGGGAACTAGATCCCACATGTCGCAACTAAGAGTTCACATGCGGCAACTAAAGATCCCGCATGCCACAACGGAGATCCTGAGTGCCTCAACTAAGACCCGACACAGCCAAATAAATAAATAAATAAAATAAAGTGTACGTCTGTATATTTTATAATTAAAAAAAACAAAAATAAGTCATGTGGGTACTGCAAACATTTGTCCTATATTTTTCAGAATAGTCCTGATTTTCCAAAAACTTATTCTTTTTGGTAAAGATGACTCATTTAATATATAACAAAATCTTATTTTTGAATAGTTGGACATCGGGAATTCCCTGGCGGGCTAGTGGTTAGGACTCAGTGCTTTCACTGACATGGCTTGGGTTCACTTCCTGGTAGGGGAACTAAGATACCACAAGCCACTTGGTGCGGCCAAAAAAAAAAAAAGAACAGTTGGATATCTTTTCATATAAATAAAATCTCAAAGGTTAAAACCTACAAACAAGGGACTTCCCTGGTGGCACAGTGGTTAAGAACCCGCCTGCCAATGCCGGGGACACAGGTTTGAGCCCTGGTCTGGGAAGATCCCACATGCCGCGGAGCAACTAAGCCCGTGCACCACAACTACTGATCCTGTGCTCTAGAGCCCGCGAGCCACAACTACTGGGCCCGCGTGCCACAACTACTGAAGCCCGCGTGCCTAGAGCCCGTGCTCTGCAACAAGAGAAGCCACCCTAATGAAAAGCCTGCATACCGCAACGAAGATCCAACGCAGCCAAAAATAAATAAAATCAATCAATCAATCAAAAAAAAAAAAACAAAAACCTACAAACAAATTCACACCATGAGTTAGGTGCAGCCAGGCTAAAGAAATGCTCCAGGGTGCTGGGAAGGGAGGCCATAGAATCTCGTGGGGACTTAGAGGTGGGGGGGTGCTCACAAAACATTTCTTTTTTTTGGCTGCATCACGTGGCATGTGGGATCTTAGTTTCCCAACCAGGGATCGAAACTGTGCCCCCTGCAGAGGAATCCTAACCACTGGCCTGCCAGGGAATTCCCTCACAAAAGATTTCTTGAAGGTCGAATAACTGACCTAGAAGCAGAAGTATGGTAAGTAGCCCGCTCAGGATTTGAATTCAGACCTCTGTGACTCCAAATCCCACAGACTACCCCACTTGGAAGGATGACTAAGATTTGCTACATGACACAGTGGACCAAGCCTGGGACATGGCCTCAGAAAGAGTTGATTTGACTCTTGACTTGTCCACTTAATTTAGAGTCTTAATTGTCCCAGTGATATAATGGGGTTAATAACACCAGCCCAGTAAAATTGCTGTGAAGAATAAAAATCATGAATATAAAATACCTTGGCAGATAAGTATCATCAATACTAATATTGATAAGGCATCACAAACAAAGGGAGGATAGAAGGCTGGCAATGAGCTCCAGGACCATCAACCTCCTGAGTCTTTTCAGCTGTACAGAGAGACACACTCCCCTAGCTGAGTTCAGCATCTACCTCCTCCATGAAACCTCCCAGGATTGCTCCTCCTCACCCTAGGTGCTTCTTTCCCAGAGCTCAGGCCTCCTGACATGGGCTCTCCCCAATCCACATGGGTGTGGTTTATCTCCCTAGCGAGGGCGAGCTGGTGACATACTGGGGGCCAGCTTTAGAACAAGGAGATGCCCCAACTCAAAGTCAAGGACCTATCCCCACCACACACATGCAAACATGCACAAGCTTCTAGATGAAGCTGGAATTCTCAGAATTTGACTCCTTTGTCTCCAGCCTTGATCTTTGGAGGACTGGGATCGGGGTTGGGGGTCAATACACTGGGAAGTCACTGAGGCCTTGAGACTTCTGAGAGCCCATTTTTAGGGGGAGCAGAGGGTGAACGTGAGACACCCTGAGCCCTGAGGGTAGGAGACTGGACAGTAAGGAGGGTGGGACCTCACCATCACCCCATATAACACAACACAGACAGGCTACCCCCCACATCATACACACCTGTCCAGCTTGCTCTGAGAGGTGAGTACCCTTCCTCCCAACACTGTGGACTCCAGGGGAGCAGGAATTGGGGGCCCCAGAGCAAGGTAGTTGGGAGGTAGTATACAATGGGGAAGGGGATGATGGGCTTCTGGTGAGATCCTCCCAAGGGGATCCAGGTACCTCTGTCCTGCCTGCCTGCATCCCTCCCACACCTAGGGACGCCCAGAGTGAGGGAGTAGGCTTGGGCAGACTAATGGGGCACAGAGAGGGATGCAGGGAGGGCGCTCACCTGTAGGCAGGGCTGGACACCCGAGGGCCAGGAGAAGCAGCAGCCATGTCCCAGGCATGGCCCACCTGAGAGGAGGCAGGACCCAACTGCAGACCTGGGCTGTGGGCTGGGGGAGGAGGCGGCCACAGGACTGCCTCGCAGGCCACAGGCCCAGCTGCATCTCAGCTGCTCCACCACGGAGCCGTTTCCCCAGGTGAGGGGCCCCTCCCACCTTCACCCTGGCCCCCAAACCCAGCCTTCTCTCACTCTCTCACGGGTTCAGGGAACTCAGAGTGCCACTACCACGCCAGGAGTCAGATGCCACACCCCCTCCCATCTGAAGAGCACTTCACAGTGTGCAAAGCCTTTTCCAAGTCACTGCCCCTGCCATCTACAGGATCCAGAGCACTTGACAGTAGGTTAGGGGCTTAACATACAGCATTTCACTCCATCCAGCCAACAACTGTGAGTTCCATTTCACAGGTGGGGCAACTGAGGCTCAGAGAGATTGAGTGACCTTCCCAAGGCCACACAGCTGGCAGGTGGCAGAGCCAGGGCTTGAACTGCTTTCTGATGGCTGGCCTTACTATAGCCAAAAAGCCCAATAAACTTATTTCCATGTAGTTACAACCCTTTTAAATAGAATTTATTTTTTAGCACCATTTCAGGTTTATAGCAAAAGTGAGGAGAAATTTCAGAGATGTCCCACATACTCCCTGCCCCGTCATATCAAACCTCTTCTTAAAAATAAACTTTTTAGGGCTTCCCTGGTGGCGCACTGGTTGAGAGTTTGCCTGCCAGTGCAGGGGACATGGGTTCGAGCCCTGGTCTGGGAAGATCCCACATGCCGCGGAGCAACTGGGCCCGTGAGCCACAACTACTGAGCCTGCGCGTCTGGAGCCTGTACTCCGCAACAGGAGAGGCCGCGACAGTGAGAGGCCCGCGCACCGCGATGAAGAGTGGCCCCTACTCGCTGCAACTGGAGAGAGCCCTCGCACAGAAACGAAGACCCAACACACCCAAAAATAAATAAATAAATTTATTTTTAAATAAATAAATAAATAAATAAACTTTTTAGGGAATTCCCTGGTGGTCCAGTGGTTAGGACTTGGCGCTTTCACTGCCGTGGGCCTGGGTTTAGTCCCTGGTCGGGGAACTAAGTTCCTGTAGGGCACGGCCCCCACCCCGCAAAAAACTTTATAAATTCTATTTTCAGTGACTCCACTAAATTTTATCTGTAGCTGTTATTTTGACCCTGAAACTTTACATCTAAGTATATACCCTAAGGGAATAATAAGAGATTCAGCCATTATAAGACAAAGATTTATGCACAAAAATATTCTTTGAAGTATTATATTAAAAAACCAAGAGAAATTGGAAACAACGTAATTGTTCAATGCTAGGAGACGGTTCGATGATGTTTGGTGTATTTATATTAGTGAATATTACGCAGCAGCTTTTTTAAAAAAATTATTTATTTATTTATTTATTTTTGGCTGTGTTGCTCTACCTTGCGGTACGCTGGCTTTCTTTTGTTGTGGTGAGTGGGGCCTACTCTTTGTTGCAGTGCGAATGCTTCTCATTGCAGTGGCTTCTCTTGTTGCAGAGCACTGGCTCTAGGCGCGTGGGCTTCAGTAGTTGTGGCACGTGGGCTTCAGTAGTTGTGGCGCACAGGCTTAGTTGCTCCACGGCATGTGCGATCTTTTCGGAGCAGGGCTCGAACCCGTGTCCCCTGCATTGGCAGGCGGATTCTTAACCCCTGCGCCACAAGGGAAGTCCCCATGCAGCAGCTTTTTTAAAAAAATATTTATTTGGCTGCGTGGGCTCTTAGTTGCGGCATGCGGGATCTAGCTCCTTGACCAGGGATCAAACCTGGGCCCCCTGTATTGGGAGCGCAGTCTTAACCACTGGATCACCAGGGAAGTCCCTATGCAGCAGCTTTTAAAAACATGTTTTCAAAAGAATGTTTAATGACATGGGATATAGAAGAGAGTTTGGTTCAGAGTGTGGGCTGTGAAGCCACAATACCTGGCTTTCAATCCTGACTATATCATTCAGGAGTTGTATGACTTTCACCAAATTACTTACTTCCCTAATCCTCCATTTCCTCATCTGTACAATGGGAATGATAATACCTCAAAGGGGTTCTGTGATATTTAACAAGATCATCCATGAAGCAGCTCTAGCATTATTCTCTATACATAGTAAGAAGTCAATAAATGTTCTCCCTTTCTTTATATATGTGTATACATAATTACGTACACAGAAAGTCTAAACAAACAGGATGCAAATTTAAATGGACAATATATACCCAATTTTGTTAAAGAAATATATAACTATTCCTAGAAGGATGCAGACCAAATGTTAACAATGGTTATCTCTGCATGTTAGGCTTTTGGATAGTTTTTATTTTCATTTTTATAATTGTTCATTTATTAAATGTTCTATGATGAGTCTATTATTTTTAAAATCAGGAAAATAAACATTATTAAAACATAAAGCTACAGATGTACTATAGTTTATTTAGCCATTCCTTTACTTTCAGACATTTGGGTTTTCCAGTTTGGGGCAATAAATATCTTTGGTCATAAAGTATTTTCCAAATTCATACTTATTTCCTTAAAATTGGCTTAAAGGCCTCTGTGATTTTGGGGGGGGATTTGTTTAACTTAAAAAATTTTAAATTGTAGTAAAGCACATATAACAAAATTTACCATCTTAACCATTGCAAGTTCAGTGGCATTAAGTACATTCACATTCTTGTGCAACCACCACCATCATCCATCTCCAGAATTCTTGCAAAACTAAACACTCCATTCCTCCTCCCTTCAGCCCCAGGCAACCACAATTCTACTTTCTGTTTCTGTAATTTTGACTACATCATGAAAGTGGAATCATACAGTATTTGTCTTTTTGCGCTTGGCTTATTTCATTTAGCACTATATCCTCAAAGTTCATCATCCATGTTGTAACTTGTGAGAACCTCCTTCCTTTGTTTTTTTTTTTTTTTTTTTTTGTGGTACGCTGGCCTCTCACTGTTGCGGAGCACAGGCTCCAGGTGCGCAGGCCCAGTGGCCATGGCTCACGGGCCTAGCCGCTCCGTGGCATCTTGCCGGACCCGGGCACGAACCCGTGTCCCCTGCATCAGCAGGCGGATTCTCAACCACTGCGCCACCAGGGAAGCCCCCTCCTTCCTTTTTAAAGCCTGAGTAAGGACCTCCCTGATGGCGCAGTGGTTAAGAATCCCCCTGCCAATGCACAGCACATGGGTTTGAGCCCTGGTCCAGGAAGATCTCACATGCTGCGGAGCAATTAAGCCCATGCACCACAACTACTGCGCCCTGTCACCTAGAGCCGGTACTCCACAACAAGAGAAGCCACCACAATGAGAAGCCTGCGCACCACAGCGAAGACCCAATGCAGCCAAAAATAAAATAAAATAAAAATACATTAACAAAAAAAAAGGCTGGGGCTTGCCTGGTCGCGCAGTGGTTAAGAATCCGCCTGCCAATGCAGGGGACACGGGTTCAAGCCCTGGTCCGAGAAGATCGCACGTGCCGCGGAGCAACTAAGGCCGTGCACCACAACTACTGAGCCTGTGCTCTAGAGCCCATGCTCCACAACAAGAGAAGCCACCGCAATGAGAAGCCCACGCACTGCAACGAAGCGTAGCCCCAGCTCACGGCAACTAAAGTCCGCGCGCATCAACGAAGACCCAATGCAGCCAAAAATAAATAAATTAAATAAATTAAAAAAAATTTTAAAGGCTGAATAATATTCCACTGTACGTACATTCTACATTTTGCTTCTTATCCATTCATCTCTCAGTGGACATCCCTCAACATTTGTTTCCCTGTTTTAACTGTTGTGAACATGGGCATACAAATCTCTCTTCAAGATCCTACTTTCAGGGAATTCCCTGGCAGTGCAGTGGTTAGGACTCCGTGCTCTCACTCTCTGGACCCAGGTTCAATCCCTGGTCAGGGAACTATGATCCCAGCAAGCCACGTGGCATGGCCAAAAACAAACAAATAAACAAAAAGATCGTACTTTCAGTTTTTTTGTGTATATACCCAAAAGTGGAATTGCTGGATCATATGGTAATTTAATTTTAATTTTAATTTTGATAGTGGCCATCATAATTGATAGTGTGAAGTGTTATCTCATGGTGGTTTCAATTTGCATTTCCCTAATGATTAGTGATGTTGAGCATCAGAGGCCTCTGTGTTTTAAGTCTCCCTGATACACCTGTTGTACTAATTTATGTTAGTATAAAACCACCACAATGTATGAAAGGTCCACTTCATCCCCATCAGCATTTAACATTTCTTTAAAAAATAAAATAAAATAAAAAATTAAAAATCTTAATTTCTTCAGTTAAAATGGTATTCATTTCTCTGATAACATTATTTTCCCATCTTACTTGTTTCCTTCACTGTATTGTCTGTTTGTGTCTGCTTGTAGTCTTAGTGTCTTACTAGTTTTTTTATTTTTAAAATTTATTTATTTACTTATTTTTGGCTGTGTTGGGTCTTCGTTGCCGTGTGCTGGCTTTCTCTAGTTGCAGCAAGGGGGGGAGGAGGGGCTACTCTTTGTTGTGGTGTGCGGGCTTCTCATTGTGGTGGCTTCTCTTGTTGTGGAGCACGGCCTCTAGATGCACGGGCTTCAGTAGTTGTGACACGCGGGCTCAGTAGTTGTGGCTCGTGGGCTTTAGAGCACAGGCTCAGTAGTTGTGGCACACGGGCTTAGTTGCTCCGCAGCATGTGGGATCTTCCTGGACCAGGGCTCGAACCCGTGTCCCCTGCATTGGCAGGCAGATTCTTAACCACTGCGCCACCAGGGAAGCCCCAGCCTTTTTTTTTTTTAAATGTATTTTTAAATTTTTAATTTGATTTTTGGCTGCGTTGGGTATTCGCTGTGGTTCCAGGCTTCTCATTGCAGTGGCTTCTCTTGTTGTGGCGCACCGGCTCTAGGCGACAGGGCTCAGTAGTTGTGGCGCACGGGCTTAGTTGCTCCGCAGCACGTAAGATCTTCCTGGACCAGGGCTTGAGCCTGTCCCCTGCTTTGGCAGGCGGATTCTTAACCACTGCGCCACCAGGGAAGCTCCTCACTGACTACTTCTAATTTCACTTTGTTTTTAAGCCTACAGTTTGTTTTTGTTTTGTTTTGTATGAACCAACATGTCCATCTTCCTTATTGGGATTTATCTCATTCCTTCAAGCCTAGAAAGTCCTCTCTCCTCCAAAGGATGGATACATTCCTACTTCTATTGTCTTTTTCTGCACTTGTATTTTAATATCCCGCCCCCAATTTAACCCCATCAGGAATTGAATTAATTTTGGTGTATTATAGAAGATGTGCATCTAAATTTCTTTTTTTTCCCCAAAGAGCTAATCAGTTATCCCAGGATTATTCATAAATAATCCTTTCTGTCCCCACTATTTGCAAAACATTCTCTATTACGTGTTAATGTCTTTTACATTGGCGGATTTACTTCTTCCTGGCTCCCGGATTTCTTTATTTTGGTGCCAGCCTCACTCCGTTTCCTTCTGGATGGTTATTTTAATAATCATGTCAATAGCACTCTCCGGTGTCCTAAGGGACTCCCTGCAGCCAGGGCTGCGCTCCCGCCCCTTTTCCCTCGGGGGAGCCTGGCGGCCTCCGGCGCCAAGTGTTCCCAGGCGCAGCGGGTGCCCAGGTGCGCGCAGTCTTGGTGGGTTCCCGCCAGGCGGGGGAGGGAGAGAGGCAGGTGTCCCTAACGACTCTCCCGCCTTCCATCCTGGGGAGGTGCTAGCTCGGGCTCAGTTACCACAATACAGATGGGGAAGAGCCCTCCGGCTTGCTTTGTTTTTTTGAGTTTCAAGATGTTCCCAGGACGAGAAAGACGAAGACCCCCACCCCGCGCAGCCAGCCGCCTGCCTCGCCGGCTGCCCTCTTGGGCCCCCTAGCGCTGAGACAGCTACCCTTCCCCTGGCCCACTCCCAGCTCCCTGGACACAGGTCGGCCTGGAAGCTTTCTTTGCCCTCTCTTACAACGGTTCCCTCCTTCCAGGAGCCCCAGGAATCTCCCCCTGACCCCACAGTCTTTCTGGTCCTAAAGATGCCCTCCCCTAGGGCGGTGAGGATGCCCTGACATGCTGGCTTTAGATCCCCGAGCTGAAACCCTGCTCTGAGCTCCTCACTTGGGACTGAACCTGCCATTTGCAGACCCGCTACCTAGAGCCAGGCCATGTTCACAGACATCTCATTTAATCCTCACAACCACGCATCAGGTATTTTCATCCCGGTTTTGCAGTCGAGGAAGCGGAGGCTCTGAAAAACGAAGTTGCTTCGAGGAAGATTCTCTAGCAGGCAAGTGGTGGAACTGTGCATTCATTACAGGGTTGTGTTTACAGGTCTGTCTCTCCAAAACTTTTCACAAGCTTTTGGGGAGAATTCAATTAAATATGAGGACACACCTGAGTACCTGGTACACAGCAGATTATCCCTCTCTTCTCTTTTTTCACATGCACAGGTAGAAAACCAGGGCTGTGGTTAAACTGAGATGAACCACATAGAATGTGAAAAAGAAAATTAAGGAAAAGTAGCAGGGCTTCTTAGAGAAGATTGCTGATATTACCAGATAATTACTGAGTGTAACTCTGACCTATCTGATTAGACTGTAGCCAGAGGGGCAAACGGGGTCAGCATGCATGTGTCTGATGAAATAGCAAGGATAAGTCTCTTCCAGGGACACCTATTCCATTGATCAAATGAAAATCCTACAATAATATTTAAAATGAAAAACTAAAATCACCTAAATGTTCAATGTTAAAGTAATAAAGGAATAATCTAGGGTGAGTCTACATGATGAAATATTATGTAGGCCTTAAAATGTCCTTTCATTCAGACCCATTTATTGGTCTCTGTTTTATGCCAGAGATTGGGGTTGGAGATAATAAGACAAAAAGAGAAGCTCCCTTCAGTCAAAGAAGGAGACAGGCTCATAAACAGATAAAGGGACTCTAGTGTGACAGATGCCGTGACTGATGCATGTGTGTGTGTGTGTGTGTGTGTGTGTGTGTGTTTAGGGGTGGAAACTGGGGTTCTGAGAGAGGGAGATAATTCTTCTAGAGCTGGAATGAGCACCAGGGCAAGTGCTTTAGAAGATGGTACTTGAGCCAAGTCTTGATTCTTTCTAAAGAGTTTGTAATGCTATGGAAAACTCTTGTTATGATGTTAATTTTAAAAGGATACAAAAAATAGTATGATCTGATGTTCATGGAGCTACCATACCAGCTTTGGGTTACTTAACACCAAGTTTAATTTATATAAGAAAGACATAGGGCTTCCCTGGTGGCGCAGTGGTTGAGAGTCCGCCTGCCGATGCAAGGTACACGGGTTCATGCCCGGGTCCGGGAGGATCCCACATGCCGCGGAGCGGCTGGGCCCATGAGTTATGGCCGCTGAGCCTGCGCATCCGGAGCCTGCGCGTCCGGAGCCTGTGCTCCGCAACGGGAGAGAGGCCCGCGTACCGCAAAAAAAAAAAAAAAAAAAGACAGACATAAACTTTTTTTTTTTTTTTTTTGCGGTATGCGGGCCTCTCACTGTTGTGGCCTCTCCCGTTGCGGAGCACAGGCTCCGGATGCGCAGGCCCAGCGGCCATGGCTCACGGGCCTAGCCGCTCCGCGGCATATGGGATCCTCCCAGACCGGGGCACGAACCCGTATCCCCTGCATCGGCAGGCGGACTCTCAACCACTGCGCCACCAGGGAGGCCCCAGACATAAACTTTTATCTTGCGTACACTATTGTTATTTTAGGTTTTCTGTTGCTCATTGCCAAAACTAATTCTAATTAAAATACATGCTGTATGTGCCACGGTCCTAGCAGGAACGCTGATGGGTAATTTTGAAGAGAGTTTAATAAAGTGATTGTTTATAAAGGTGTGGGCGGGGTATGGAGAAATTGCTGGGGCTGCTACAGTACCTCATGGTTAGTAATAGTGGGGTGTCAGCACCTGAGGTCTGAAGAGGGGAGGGAGCAGTTGGCAGGAACCCTGAACCAGAGAGAGCTGTGTGGAGAGGGTGCCTGACAATAGCTGTGACCTTCAATCATTGTAGGTAGTGTTGATTCTGCAGGGAAGGAAGCAGGCGAATAAATTCCCTGACTTCACTATCCTCCCATCTTCAGACACCCGACTAGTCCCTCACTGGCTGAATCCAAGTCTGGGGGTGTGGGAGTCCTCTGATGCCGCTCAGCTTTCCAGGGCACAGAGCTGGTAGGGTGAGGAGGGAGAGGGGGAATCTGGAGCATCTGCAGGAAGCTCCTCTTAGCCTTTTCCAGAAGAAAAACCCATGTCCCCAGCACAGAGGACACACTGGGTCACATTGGCTACTATATCATTGGGAAGTGATGTCAAATGTCCACTGAAACCTAAAATATTAGCTCCCATGAGTTAGCAGGGGACAATGCGGGTTATGAGGCCTAAGTTCATATTCAGAGCTGCCTACTTTTTCCTCCAATGATGTATTCTTCTTATCCTTTACCAGCACCTTGGCTGGGCAGTTTTTTTTTTAATCAATCAATCAATTAATTAATTAATTAAATTTTTGGTTGGGTCTTTGTTGCTGCATGTGAGCTTTCTCTAGTTGCAGTGAGTGGGTGCGAGGGCGTCTCATTGTGGTGGCTTCTCGTTGCAGAGCACGGGCTCTAGGCGTGTGGACTTCAGTAGTTGTGGCTCGCACACTCTAGAGCGCAGGCTCAGTAGTTGTGGCACATGGGCTTAGTTGCTCTGCAGCACGTGGGATCTTCCCAGATGAGGGCTTGAACTTGTGTCCCCTGCATTGGTGGGTGGATTCTCAACCATTGCGCCACCAGGGACTGGGTTCTTTACCTGGTGGTGACTCAAACCTTTATTCCTGTGGGGTCTGAGTCCTTGGTAGTCTTGACACTGTGGGTTGCTGAAGTTTTCTGCTAACCAGGACAACCGAGCAGAGGATTATTAAGAGGCACTTTGTGAATCCCCTGGGTTCCAGTTCTAGTGCCTACCTCTATTACGTGGTAGCAAGCTTATTTTCTCTGGTAATTGGGATTAGTCGACTCAGGCATTACAGTAACCCCTTTCTCTGCCTGTTTGTTCAGTAGCATGAGAAACCAAAATGGCCAGGGCCATCTCAGCTTCCAAGTCATCAATACTGTGATCATTCCACAGTGCAAATGTTTCTCCCTTGAATGCTAAGGATCGCCAAATTCCCTGAGGGCGAGGTTCTGGGGATGGGTAGCAAAAGTTCTTCTAGTAGGTTACAGACTTTAGCTCTAATAGCGAAAAGGCTGCTGCTACCCCCACCTCTCAGTTACATATAATACGATTCTGGTTTTGGTTTAAAGAATACACCGCATCCTGGAGGATAGCACTTCCACCTTGTAGGGTGTAGTTTCTTAGCTCTGCTCTAACTGTGCCTTCAGCTGGCCAATCCTCCATTCTGTCAAGCCAGCTGCTCCTGGGTCATGGGGCACATGGTAAGACCAGTGGATGCCTTGGGTGTGAGCTCATTTGTACATTTCCTTGGCTATAAAATGTGTGCCCACGTTGGAGGCCATGTTATGTGGCATGCCATGGTGATGGATAAGGTATTCTGTACGTCCATAAATGGTGACACTGACAGAAGTGGTGAATTCATACCTAGAATATGTGTCTGTTCTCTCTCTCTCTCTTTTTTTTTTTTTGCGGTACGCGGGCCTCTCACTGTTGTGGCCTCTCCCGTTGCGGAGCACAGGCTCCAGACGCACAGGCTCAGCGGCCATGGCTCACGGGCCCAGCCGCTCCACAGCATGTGGGATCCTCCCGGACCGGGGCACGAACCCGTGTCCCCTGCATCGGCAGGCGGACTCTCAACCACTGCACCACCAGGGAAGCCCTCTCTCTCTTTTTTTATATACGTTATTTTATGTATGTATGTATGTATGTATTTATTTATTTATTGGCTACACTTAGCGGCATGTGGGATCTTAGTTCCCTGACCGGGAACCAATCCCGTGCCCTGTGCATTGGAAGTATGGAGTCTTAACCACTGGACCACCAGGGAAGTCCCCGTGTCTGTTCTCTTGAGGATAAAGCACAGTCCATCCACACTGCGTGGGGCAGGGGGGCGGGCAATTAAATCAGTCTACACCAGGTGAGAATGGTACTCAATCAGGCTGTAAGTAGGATGGTCACTCAGCACTGGCTACAGCCAGATTAGCCTCAGAGAGGGGAAGACCGTGTTATTAAGTCAAAGCATAGCTTCCATCCCTGCCATCATGGGTCCACTGAACAAGCCCTGGAGTGCCTGGGGGAAACGGCTGACCGCAGTCCAGCGCCTGTCACTTTGTCTACCTGATGACCATTCTTTCCCATGCTTTATTCTGGGTCATAGTAGTTACCTTGCCTTTGGCTGTTAAGTACTACCACCTGCTCTTTACCACACCAGGATACCATTATTCTCATCAAGATCAAGGAATTAAGTTTCACTATCCAGCATTCCCCATTAGCATCTCCAGCCTACAGAGGACAGCCCGTCAGAGCAAGCCAAGGATGCTGGTGGCCCTTACCAATGCATTTCTTAATGCGTTGGTGAAGGGAGTGTTTTCCAGACTCCCTTAAAATACATGGCTAGGGGTGGCTAAGCAGATTGCACATAATAAATCCAATCCAGCATTCCCATCTCTCTGAGATTTTGGATTCCTTCCTCTATAGTATGCTAGGGAAATTCTGGCATTTCAAGTTTATTAACTCTAGGTTACCATTAAGTCCAGGCTTTAGTTAAGCAAGCTAGCAGACTATGAATTCCTCTCCCAGGTGCTCAAGCCAATACATGAAGTCCCAAATCCTGGATGAGCATCCATGGCCATGAGTTTGGACAAACTGGATCTTACATTCCACGCTCCTGGGTCTGTTTCCCTTCGAACCCTCTTCCACACATGCTCCTGTGGCTCCTGCCAAGGCAGTTTACTAGGGCCTGTGACTCTTTCTGTCTGGGGGCATTCTCCTCTTAGCGTGAGCCTTGTGCTTCTCCACCCAGGCTGTGCTGGGATCTAACTCATGAAGGGCCTGGGGCCAGGAGGGATGGAGGCAGGAAGGGTTCTGAGGCTGATGTCCCAGGAGACAGGATCACGACAAGAGGAGATTGTCTCTACAGACAAGACACTTCAAAAGAATTTAGGAGTTCAGAATTAGCCTTATTCATGTCGGTCCAAATGTCCCCATCTCAGGGTCCCACCCCTTCCCCATCAATGCCTTCACCTTAGCATAAGAGACCTAGAGGGCTGAGGTTTTTTTGTTTGGCCGGGCTGTGTGGCTTGTGGGGTCTTAGTTCCCTGATTGGCAGAGAAAGCTCGGAATCCCAACCACTGGACCACCAGGAATTCCCTAGAGGGCTGAGTATTGAGTCAGCCATATGAACCCTCTCTGTAGGAGGTGAGGGACCTTCAAGGTCCCATCAAGGAGTCCTAATTGCTCACTCACATTCCTCATCAGGCACTGGTAACTCCTGGTTCTCCTTTCCCCTGCACATGTTCCCGGAGGCCATCAGAAGCCAAATGACTCCCCACCATAGTGAAGAAGGGCCACAGCCATTCCATCTCCCATCTCCCCGCCCCAGCAACGCAGTACCCTACACTTCATCCCATGCCACCCCCAATGATAATTTTTGTTTTTCTTTTTTTTTCCCAATGATAATTTAAGTAATAGTGATACCTCTGCATGCAGTGCATTACCTGGGTGCATTTCCCCCACTGCAAGGAGGTTTCCTTTACTCCCTGAATTTTTTTAAAAAATTTACTTATTTATTATTTTTGGCTGCATTGGGTCTTCGTTGCTGTGTACGGGCTTTCTTTAGTTGTGGCGAGCGGGGGCTACTCTTTGTTGTGGTGCGCAGGCTTCTTATTGTGGTGGCTTCTCTTGTTGCGGAGCACAGGCTCTAGGCATGCGGGCTTCAGTAGTTCTGGCTCGTGGACTCCAGAGCACAGGCTCAGTAGTTGTGGCACATGGACTTAGTTGCTCTGCGGCATGTGAGATCTTCCCAGACCAGGGCTTGAACTCATGTTCCCTGCTATGGCAGGCGGATTCTTAACCACTGCGCCACCAGGGAAGTCCTGGACTGCTTATTTCAGTTGACATATGACATTGTTACCACACCAGGCACTATACTGCATTACTTATATAAGAAATTCTGTGATACATGTATATCATAATTATAATAATTTACTTCTGTGACTTTTCGGTAGGATGTGAGCCCCTTGAGGACAGGGGTCTGTATACTAAGCACTTGGCACTGTGCACAGCACATGGCAGGCTCTCAGCCAATGCTTGCATTGAGTTGAATTCAGTCTTTTCTCCTTGAGTTTATAATAATAGATTCAGTCAGGCAGGCATTTAGTTAATATTTTCTTTCTTTTCTTTTTCCAGCCCCATCCCAGTAATACTAATATAAAACTTTAACATACTATTGTACGTTAATTTATAATTGTAACAGTGTATATTCCTTGAGGGTAGTCAAAATTTTTTTTAAATAAATTTATTTACTTGTTTATTTATTTTTGGAGGTGTTGGGTCTTCGTTGCTGCGCTTGGGCTTTCTCTAGTTGCAGCAAGAGGGGGCTACTCTTTGTTGCAGTGCGCAGGCTTCTCTTGTTGCAGAGCACGGGCTCTAGGCACGTGGGCTTCAGTAGTTGTGGCTCGTGAGCTCTAGAGTGCAGGCTCAGTAGTTGTGGCGCATGGGCCTAGTTGCTCCATGGCACGTGGGATCTTCCCAGACCCGTGTCCCCTGAGTTGGCAGGCAGATTCTTAGCCACTGCGCCACCAGGGAAGTCCCTAGTTAACATTTTCTGAGCACTAGGTCTCTGCAGGTGCTGGTCTGGGCACATAGGGATACTAGATGTGTAGGACTCATGGCCTAAGAGTATGTGGATGAGCAAGGGACTGTGGGAGCGTAGAATAAGGATCAGTTCATACTGATGGCAACGATGGGAGGGGTGGGCCCACTGAGAAACCTTTGAAGGATGAATTGGGCTCCAATAAATGGGGGGGGGCAGGGTGTTTCCTGTTGAGATGCAGTGTTGAAAATCATGGGTGAAAGATGTCTAATGGGTTATAAATGAGCTCAGGGGTGTTTGGAGCCTGTCTCTACACCTAGAGGTTGACATCTGGCCTTGCCACCCCCTACTGACGTGACCTCTTGGCTTCTGAGGTCCTCGCTGATGAAGGCTGTGGACGGGCCTGGATGGGAAGTGTCTTCCCCTGCCTGTGGGCTTACTCGATTTTCCTTCTTTTGCCTCCCTGCCTTCTGCATGCACACCTGTGGCAGGGCACAGACTCAGAATGGCTGCCCACAGGGACAGGGGCCTCTGTGCCCCATCAAGGGGAGGCAGCCTGGGTTACGAGTCAGCGGGCTCAGGTTCCCACCCCAGCCCTGTTACTCCTTTTCACATGCTCAGTTTACCTCTCTGTATATAAGAGGATTATGGTCAGTGATGTGTGAGGTCCCTCCTGACAACCCCTGGTTCCTAGACTTGTCCTGTCCGTACTACAGACTTGTGCTCAGGAGATGAAAGAATGCAAGGGAAGAAAAAAGATGACACTGAGACAACTCCCCACTTCCCAAACACATACATATTACTGTCCCTAATTCTGAGGAAATTTGGTCCTTACTGAGCCTGGGAGGATACCCAAGGTTGGTCTTAATCTCATAAAGATGTCTTCATCTTGCCCTTGGCTGGTCGGAATGGTGGAGCAGAAAGCCAGAGTCACCCAGGTAGGATGTTGGGAGTGGAACTGGGGTCAAGGACATCTGAGAGAGAAAGGGAACCTGGTAATTTAGGAGGGAGTCCAGAAACTGATGCAGGCCACAGAGAGAAAGGTGAGCTCTTCCTTCATTCAGTGTTCGGTTAAAAACCCCAAATGGAGTACTGCCATTCAGCTCTAGTGCTAAGCACCTGTAGTTAGTGCAGATCCCACAAGTTCAAGAGCACAATCCCCAACAAGACTGCTCTTAGTTCAGGTGCCAGCTGCAAGTTCAGAGGGGTCCCAGGCCACAGGCACTTCTGATTCACTGGGTACAGTTTGGGGGATCCCACAACCCCCTTCAGTTTCAGTAATTCACTAGAACAACTCAGAACACACAGCTCAGGAAAGTGCTGTTCTTAGGATTACAGTTTTATAGAGAAGATACAAATCAGCAGGACCAGCCAAATGAAGAGGCACATAGGGCAAGGTCTGAGAAGGTCCGGCATGCAGGGCTTCTGTGTTATCTCCTCGTGGAACCATGGCACATCACCCTCCTGACACATTGATGAGTTCACCAACCAGGAAGCTCCATTGAGCTTTGTGTCCAGAGCTGTTATAGGGGTTTCATTATGCCGGCATGGGTGATTAAATCATTGGCTGGAGGCTGAACTCAATCTCCAGGCCCCCTTCCTGGACCCCCCATGGCTCAAAGCCCCAACCCTCTTCCCATAACTGGCCAGCCCCAGTCCTGAAACCATTTAGGGGCCACCATGAGTCACCTCCTTGCAATAAATTATCAAGGCCCACCATGAATATCACTTCTAATACTTGGGAAATTCCAAGGGTTTAGTCTTCCCATAAGGAACCAGGGACAAAGGCCAGTCAAATTCTTTGTTATACAACACTTATTTTGGTCAGTTTCCTCCAGACTGGCTTCTCAAGCTCACCCCTTCCAACTTTTCATCTAGACAAATTTTTTTTTTTTTTTGCGGTACGCGGGCCTCTCACTGCTGTGGCCTCTCCCGCCGCGGAGCACAGGCTCTGGACGCGCAGGCTCAGCGGCCATGGCTCACGGGCCCAGCTGCTCCGCGGCATGTGGGATCTTCCCGGACCGGGGCACGAACCCATGTCCCCTGCATCGGCAGGCGGACTCTCAACCACTGTGCCACCAGGGAAGCCCTTGACAAATTTTTTAAAGTTATTTTTTATTTATCTTTTATATTGGAGTATAGTTGATTTACAATGTTGTGTTAGTTTCAGGTGTACAGCTAAGTGATTCAGTTATACATATACATATATCCATTCTTTTTCAGGTTCTTTTCCCATATAGGTTATTACAGAATATTGACTATAGTTCCCTGTGCTATACAGTAGGTCCTGTTGATTATTTTATATATAGTAGCATGTATATGTTAATCCCAAACTCCTAATTTATCCCTCCCCCCACCCTTTGGTAACCATACGTTTGTTTTTGAGGTATCTTGAGAAATTTCAAACCATTTAGATTCACCAGCTCTTAGCAATTTTGCCACATTTGCTTGCTCGCTCTCTCTTTCTCTCTCTCATGACATTTCACCCATAAATACTTCAGCATGTATCTCCTATGAACAAGGTCATTCTCCCACATAACCAAAGCACAGTTACTCCACCTAATTTAACATTGATGTAACACTGTCATCTAATATACAGAGTATGTGCAAAATTTCCCAAGGGTAAAATGTCCTTTGTAACTGATTTTCCCCTCATTTTGCTCCAATACAGGAGCAAAATGATACATGTATATCATAATTATCATAATAATTTACTTCTGTGACTTTTCTGTGAATTTTGCATTTTTCACAACTCCTTTAGTCTGACATAGTTCCTCAATCTTGTCTTTTTCTTTCTGTCTTCGTCTTTTAGGGTATCAACATCTATAAAGCATCCAGGCCAGTCATTTTGCAGAATGTCTCTCACTTTGGTTTGTCCGCTCATTTCCTCCAGTTTAGATCCAGAGTGAACACTTTTGGCAGGAACACTGCAGAGGAGATGCAATGTCCCTGCACCTGTAGTGTCCCTGCAGTGCAACACTTCAGGAGGCAGATGATGCCAGTTTGTCCGATTAGTAGTAATTAAGCTTTGCTTACTTGATTAAGGCGGCCTGTGCCAGATCAGGCTAGCTTTCGATAAACTTAGAAACCTGGGTTTTATTGGCATTGGCTTCCCAAGCAGCTGGAGGGAATGTAGCACTCCTGGCCTGCCTTCATCTTCTCTTCTCCCCTCTGGGAAAGTCTGGAATAGTCCTGACGGCAGGAAATGGGGAGAGAGTGGCGAGGCTCTGCAGTGGTGTCCTTTGTTCCCAGTTCTCCTGAGACCACTGGAGACATCTCCATTATTTTCTGTCTGGTGCTCTGGAGCCTGGGATGGAGGTTATCTCCGCGCCCTCCCCCCACCACGTGTCTATGCAGTAGTCTCAGCGCATGCATGAACGCAGGTGTGCGCGCGGTGCCCGGGCGAGTGTGCAAACTCAGGTCTTTTTGCCTGCATCGGCAGGCACGTTCCATTCTGTGCAAGCCTTCCCGTGTTCTAAAGCATTCCATGTTGGAGGCTCTGGGGCGGGTTAAGTGGTGTATGTGTGGATGAAGCGTTTCCGCGCGGAGCATGTTCTCCAGTGCTCCCCGCTCTCCGGGCCGCTTGGTACAGTCTACGCCCCCCTTCACTTCCTCCGACGGTGGTTGCACCCATCCCTCCCGGAAGCGTTCAGGCTCCACTTCCGCCATGGAGCCCTCCGGCAGTCAGAGCGGACCTGGCGCGGCTCCTGCACCCGCGGACTCAGCCTCGGCCTCGGCGACCCTGGCGCAGCTCCTGCAGCTGGTCCAGCAGGGCCGGAGGCTCCCCGGCCTGGAGAGGCGCAACGTCGTGGCGACCCTCGGCGAACCCACGGCGTCCCGGCTCCCGCGGAGGCCCAAGCCCTGGGAGGCCTCGGGCTCCGCCGACGCCCCCGCGCCGCCCTTCCAGACCCGGGGCCACAGGCCCGACGACCCTCCCTATGGGCAGAGGACCCTCCTGGAAGAACCTGGCTCCGGAGAGGCTGCGACAGCGCCTTCCTAGATGGCACATAGTGGGTTCCTGAGGCTCGAGGTCCTTTGCAGCTGTGAATGAAAAATGTTGCTGCCCTATCAGCAAAGGACGCTGCAGCCATCTAGCCATCAGCCAGTACTGCGGCCCCGTCGGCACGCCCTAGGGAACCCAGGATGGAGACAAATGGGCCGCCGGCTGCCAAGCCCTCAGCCACTGCAGACACTACCAACAGCGCACCCTGAGGGGGCTCAAGATGGGA
Organism: Mesoplodon mirus; assembly: GCF_964341445.2. Taxonomy (NCBI): domain Eukaryota; kingdom Metazoa; phylum Chordata; class Mammalia; order Artiodactyla; family Ziphiidae; genus Mesoplodon; species Mesoplodon mirus. The sequence goes on along the minus strand of NC_138988.1, from coordinate 74,889,758 downwards.
AAGAACAGGATACTGGCCTTGGATAGCTAAGGCGTATATCAAAGGCAAGGTGTCACTGAGCCCAGACTCTTGCATCTACCTGTTCACAGAAAAAAGCTCAATTCATTAACGTGGGATGTCGGGTTTTCTTTAATTAACAGTAATCTTTTGATGTTCTGACTACCTGATCTTGTCGCAGAACTCCTATCTATCCTTCAGAGCAGTCCCTCAGAGCTATCTGAGAGGCTGCCTCCTGGGCTTGCATCCTCAGAAAGTCTGCCAAATAAAATAATTCTCAACTTTGAGGTTTTGCTTTTTTTTTTCAGTCCACAGTTTTGGTGACCATGGAGGGAACCAGAGTAGACTTCTCCTCTTCGCCTGAACTCTACGAGGAACCGGACCCTTGGTACTGGCAGAGTCCTCTTGTGTCCATCCGCCTCCTTGGAGAGTTCATACGAACTTGGGTGAGTCTCCTGGTTCTTGGATCTCCTGATTATTGGTTGATTATCCTGAGTTTTATTTGGCAGTGTCTAACAGATGCCTGGCTCCCCATTTGAAAGACATTGGGGAGTGACCTCCCTAGTTGAAAGATACTAGGGGAGCCCAGTTGAAAGACACTGGAAGAAAATGCCCGCCAGCTGAAACATACTGGGGGAACCCGGTTGAAAGACACTTGGATTTGCTCAGTTGAAAAGATATTTGGGGACTTCCCTGGTGGTCCAGTGGTTAAGCCTCTGCGCTTCCGCTGCAGGGGGCACAGTTTCCATCCCTGGTCAGGGAACTAAGATGCCACACCGCGCGGCCAAAGGAAAAAAAAAAGTACTGAGCAGTCTGGGCTGAATGTTTAGATAAGAGGGTGACCTGATGTTTTCCTCAAATTGGCTACCTTAATAAGAATTTGTCAGGATAAAAGTGCACTAGTAAATTTTATCCCCGACGAATTCAACTTTAAAACGGGAAATAGATTCTCTCAAACAAAAACGAAGGGCATCAGAAAACCAACCTCCGGTTAACACTCCGGCCAGATTCATGAATGTACGGAGCTCATACTTGCAAGTACCTACTTAATTGAGAGTCAAAGGAAATCTCACCCTGAAAATGACTCAGATTGGGCTCATTTATTGAATACGCAGTTAAGTTAGAAAAAGCCGACTTGATAAAAACATCTTTTCAAAATTCTGACCTTAAAAAAACAAAAACAAATAAAAGCCCTTCTGGGGGAAGTTTCATTTCTCTTCCTGTGTCTTTGAGATGTAAATGTTCTACCTGATCTTCTTCCAGCTTTTTGCGTGTATGGCTTTTGAGAACTTGGTCTCGGCCATCCAAAAGGTGCACATATGGTGTACATTTGGCAGCCAATCAAATAGACTGGGATTCTGAGCAGTCTTTTGTCTGGCTGTACCAACTCTCGGGGATTTTTTTGCCATCTTAACCTTCATTGCGTCAGCCTGTACAACAAAGGCCTTTACTTTCTTAGACTGTTTTTGGGAATAAACTTTATGGATCTTGTTTAGGCAGCAGCCTTCACACTCTCTTGTGGGGAATGCCTCTTGCATCTTATTGGTTTGAGTCACTATTAAGATACATCTCATTAATGGCCAGATGATGGAGCCTTTAAATTGGAAAAGCTCTGAATTGGTAAAGTTTTAGGGAGCTCTCATTATAACTAGCTGTTTTATTAGTACCTATGAGGGGAAAAAAAACCCAAAACAACCCCCCACCCCCCAAAAAATGGTTTGGGAAGCCTTATTGTGGTCTCTGCTTCCCCTCAGTGGGTCTTATGGATAACAATAAAAACAATAATTAATTTTAATTAGGTTGATTAACAGGAAAACAAGAAAAAGGTGAAGGAAAAGTCTAGGGACTTTTTCCCAATAAGTTGGAAATTTTAAGGTGGTTACTTAAAAATGGAATAAATAAAACAGACATTAATGGGATTAAATTAAAGGTTTGATACAAAACTACCTAAGGTTGGATGGGCCAGAGGGACCCACTATTGGTTCCCAACATTAAAGGGCCCCAAACAAGTCTGCTCTATTTACCCCAGTTTAAAAGAATATATTTAAACGGCTGGAAAAAATTACACTGAGATACTTGACCAACAGTTACTTGGGGCAACAGGCCAATTAACCAACTTAAAAGATTGACAAAAGCGCCTGAATTCCTTGGTGCCCACTGGACCACCAGGGGAGTCCCTGTCTTGCAAATCTTGACAACAGAAATGTAAATACAGCTCACAGAAACCTGAGACTGAGCCTAATTAACTCAATCAGAAAGAACCTGAAACCAAGGAAGAAAAAAAGGAAAAAGTGGCCTTTTTAAACTCAAACAGCTGGAAAGTCTCCCTCAGCCAAAATCTAATTCATAGCCTCCTTAAAGGTTTATCAAGGACAAATACAAATCTTAAAAGTCTTTTCCATAAATAGTAAAGGCTTAGTCATATGAGCAAGCAAATTTAATTCATTCCAAGTGTGACTTATAAACTAGTAAGTTTATATTGTAATAACTGATTCATAACTAAGTTTTTTTTTTTTTTTTTGGCTGTCCCACACAGCATGTGGGATCTTAATTCCCCAACCAGGGATCAAACCCGTGTCCCTTGCAGTGGAAGCTTGGAGTCTTAAACCACTGGACTGCCAGGGAAGTCCCAATAACTAAGTTTTTTTTTTTTTTTAACAAATACTATTTTATTCTTTACATAATACATAGTGATCTTAAGGGTACAGGTCACAAATTACAAACGGGAAAAGCACAGGGAAAAGTTGAGACAAATGCGTTAAATGACAACAAGGTTGTGTTCACTAGAGGGGTGGGATAGGGAGGGTGGGAGGGAGACGCAAGACACCTAGTGGGGTGGGATAGGGAGAATGGGAGGGAGACGCAAGAGGGAGGAGATAGGGGGATGTATGTGTATGTGTAGCTGATTCACTTTGTTATACAGCAGAAACTAGCACACCATTGTAAAGCAATTATACTCCAATAAAGATGTTAAAAAAATGACAACAAGGTACCCATTAATACGGAATCCATTTAGAATAAAACAGTTATTTGTTAGACAAGGCCAAGAGGAGGTACCTTGTTGAGTAGAAAATGCCAGTTACCTAGAAATATACTTCTACCAAAAAGCAGAAACGTGTTAGTAGTGTACCTAAATTAAATCACAGCATATACAGGTCCGCTGTTCCACAGTACAACCATTGGTTTTAGGCAGGAATCTGCGAGAGACTTGACTGCCTATCTTGCTGGAAGAGGAAAGCCCCAGGACTGATTAACTTCCCTACCTTCCATAAAGCTTTGTTCAGGTGACTTTGGAATGGGGTGTCAAACACCCTATTCCTTTCTGCCGCAAGTTCCCGCAGAACAGACACTGTGGACTCATCACTGGAATTCAGAATCCGCACAAAGAATTTATTCCACAGTTCACCACCTTTTAGCTCAGAAATATTTTGGCTAAGTTTCCAGAGGCACCCATCCCAGAAGACCTGCAGGTGTTCCTTGAACAATAGTAAATGTGCTAAATCTGCTATACCAAACAGATGTACCTGGTAGGGAGAAGAACAGTTAGCCAGGATCTTTTGTCCTTCCAGGATCTGTACAGTCTGAAAGCCGCTGAGGTTAAAAACGTCTAGCTGCGCCCTAAGGTCAACACTGTAGGAAAAGTCCACTGTCTTCAAAGCTTGATTGTTCTTATTACAATCATAGGGATCGTGGATTCTGTTTCTAAGAATCAGACTCCTTGGACTCAAGTCACCATGGACTATTTCTGCTTTGTGTAGTTTCTCCACCATTGTCAAGAGGTTATAAATAATCAACACTGTCATTTCATGGGTAATAAATTCACTGTATTGAAGAAGATCCTGAAGGGTGAAGCAGTTTATATATTGGTGCCAAACGATACAGCCATCTTGGTATTGTTACCAGCTACACAAATTATCACACTCCTTATTTAAACGTTCCTTTAACTTGAAGTTGATATAAAAGTCCCATGGGACAGGTTGAGAAGATACCTTTATTATGGTTAACTCTGCAGAGTTTCTTGGTGTCACCCAGGATAATTTGTGGTCTTCTCATAACAGGTATTCTTGTTTAATGCAGTAATCCTCATTATCTAATTCAATTTCCTTCTCTGTTTCCAAATTAGGCATTGGTCTAATCTTCTACAAAAAACTCTGCAGAGGTACTCAGCTGTGGTTGGGATGTTAGTAGTTGTCTGCGATACTGTGAACACCAGGGTGACTGAGTAGGGCTGTCTGTAGTCTCACTAATGAGCTCCAGTTTCTCAGGAATTTAAAGACATTTGATGGAGGAGGTGCTTATAACTGAGGCAGAAGATCCAGAGAACCCAGAGCAGTGTGTGGCTTCACAGCTGTCTTCAATAATTGGGCCCCGAACTGCTGAACTCCACACTCCAGAGGCCCTCCTTTCCACATGCTGCCTCTCCCCTTCTGCACAGTTCCTCCCAATAACTAAGTTTTAAAGTGAAGCTATGAGATCTCTAGTTTTGTCTGTTTATGTGTGTGTACATTATTACGAGACATTATTATGAGATGTATGTACCTCTAGAAATGTTATCAAAATTAAAATTTAAAAAGAGCTCTATATAATTGACTTAAAAGTAAGGTGTTACAAACTAAATATTTCTAAATATAAAAGAAAGTGGTCAGAATGAATTTCAGGTTTATGTGATCTAAGAAATATTCAATATTAACATCTCGTTTTTAAAAATATTTTTTTATTGACGTATAGTTGATTTACAATGTATTAGTGTCAGGTGTACAGCAACGTGGTTCAGTTTTATATATATACTTTTTTTCTTTTTCAGATTCTTTTCCTATAAAGGAAGAAAATATTGAGTATAGTTCTCTGTGCCATACAGTAGGTCCTTGTTGGTTATCTATTTTATATATAGTATAACATCTGTTATTAAAGCTAGCTTAAGCTCGCTGACTTAATTAATATAGACATGTCTTACTGTATTGTACCTAGGTTTACTAAAGTCAATACATTCATGTCTTTTTTTTTTTTTTTGGCTGTGTTGGGTCTTCGTTGCTGTGTGCGGGCCTTCTCTAGTTGCGAGTGGGGGCTACTCTTCTTGGTGGTGTGTGGGCTTCTCATTGTGGTGGCTTCTCTTGTTGTGGAGCACGGGCTCTAGGCACACAGTGTTTGGTAGTTGTGGCTAGTGGGCTCTAGAGCACAGGCTCAGTAGTTGTGGCTCGTGGGCTCTAGAGCGCAGGCTCAGTAGTTGTGGTGCACGGGCTTAGTTGCTCCATGACATGTGGGATCTTCCCAGACCAGGGCTTGAACCCGTGTCCTCTGCATTGGCAGGTAGATTCTTAACCACTGTGCCACCAGGGAAGCCCCGCATTCATGTTATTTCTGTTACAGACTTTGTCAACAACAACAGCAACAAATTAACATGGTAGGATAATATTTTCATAAGTTATAAAATGAAGGTAAATGAGATAAGAGTTTTCAGGTGAACTCTTTTAGAAATAATTATGTCTTGGGTATGTCTGTCTAAAATAGTTTCTCTAGATTTTTGGTAACTTGCGTTTTGCTAAGTTAAGTTAAATGATGGGAATTTATTGAATGTCCAGGTTGTTTCAAATGAGGTAAAATGGTGAAACACTAATTGCTAAACAGGTCTAAAGTTAATCACTTTATTCTTCTTAGGAAAGGAAGAACTAAAGATGTCTGGGTTTATTACAAACATACCTTGTACCACATTGAGGAAAGAAATTATTTTGTGTGTTTCTAGAGGTTATGGGGTACTCCAGTTGGAATGCTGGTATGACAAACAGCTTATAATTACTTGCTGCTTGTTGGTTTGTGCTAGAGATTAAGGTTTTTAAGTTAAAATTGTAGTATGTAATTAGAACTACTAAAGATAATAAGGGAAATATTTCAGTATGCAAGGAAAGTAGGATGTGTGTTTTCAGCAAAAGAAGGTATGAGGAATGGAAGTACATTTTGTTAAGGGGAAAGAATGATTTTGTCCTAGAGCTGGTTATTTCTGTATTAAAAAATAAGGGACAAATTAATATGAATACAGAAACTTGTAGAAGATTTGTAAAAAGGGAGCCCTGAAAAAGGAGTTTTATACATGGTCAGGCTCATATTAGATTCAATTTAATTTTGTAAATGGAATTTGTTATTAAAAGTAGACTGGTGCAAGACTGGATTTGGTTCTCTCTTTTAAGAGAATAAAGTTTTCTTGAAATACTGCTTTTGGTAACAGATTTTGTGAGCTTTTTTGCCTTTAAGTGATCTTTTTTTTTTTTTGAAATTTTTTATCACTTTGGTTAAGTGAGTATTATTTCACAGTGACCTGTGATCCTATTTGACCAAGTGTTAATATTTTTGACAAATATCCCAAATATCAAATTCTAACAAAAGTTCTTTTGACCTCTGGCTAACTCTGGGATGCTTCAAAGGAAGCCTAAGACATCTCAGAGAGGAATATTAAACTAATTAGGCCTATTTGGTATGTTAAATTACTTGAGAAACATTGTCAAATGATTGGAGATGAACCTTAGTTGTATGGATAAATGTTATAGATATTCCAAAATTTATGTGAAATTCCTAAAATTCTGATATGCTCTGGTATAGTGTTATCAGTCATAATTCTAGTTATTATCTTAAAATGTTACATGTCACAGAAATATCCAAGTTTCTTGCCGATTGCCTTGTAATCAGATCTTTAACCATGCCATTTAAGTCTTGTCATTTATAGATAATCATTGTTTTACTCTGATGCTTTTATAAAATGAAAATCTTCAAGAAAATTCATAAAAAGGATTTCTGACAAATACAAGTTTCTGATAATTTTTGGATCATACCACTGAACTAGGTAAGAAATTACAAAACTCTAATGGAAAACCTGAACACTTCATCCAGATCATCAGAAATTAATTACATGGGACTGAATGAACTGATAAACATGATTTATAATTTTAATGACTTTTTCTGTAATATCCTGGCTTTTAATCTTTGTTTTCTAGAAAAACCTTTCCTCTTATGCCATGACCTACAAAAAGTTGATAAAGTATACCTTTATAAACAAAGATGAAACATTTATCTTTTTCACTCTACCTAATCCTTACAGAATTTGGCTTCTCCAGCTGGGTCTCCTGTGGACTTGATGGTTTATTACAACCAAATTACAACTAGTTATACTAATCATTGTTTTAATTTGTTCTCTTCGTTTCCAGATTGTTTATGCTTTGTGTCTCTTTCTGCTGTACTATGACCTTATTAATGTTACTAGCTTTATTACTTATCCCATCTAGTTTATAAGATTGTCTCTTGCATTACCCAATGTGTAACCAGGTCTCCAACAAAATTAATGATGGCTAAACATCTTGAGGAAATAGATCAATAATTGTAACAGTGTGATTCTAGATATGAGAAGAAGCAACAAGGGAAAACATTTCCTGGATCATAATAGACTAGTAAGACAGGTGATCCAGAGAATTTTAGATTATCAACAGGGCCTAATCCAAAAAAAGTTAACACATTGAGTAGGCTATCAACAGAATCTTTGCCTGATCTAGGAATGAGCCTTCCTAGCACCATGGGACAAAATTGGTCATGAAATGTCTCTCAAATGTTGGTCGAATTTTATTACTAAGGAGAAGCACTGTGGGTGAAAAATGTTGCCTGCCATATCAACAAACAAAGGATGCTGCGGCCATCACGCCATCAGCCACTACAAACGCCCCTGACAGTGAGCCCTGAGGGAACTCGAGGAGAGACAAACGGGCTGCCACTGCCAAGCCCTCAGCCACTGCAGCCACCCGAAGGGTGCACCCTGAGGGGACTCAGGAAGGGAAAGAAGAGGATACTGGCCCTGGACAGCTAAGGTACATAGCAAAGGAATGATTTCAATAAGCCCAGACTCTTGCATCTTCTTATACATAGAAAAGTGTTAAATTTGTTAACTTGAGATGTTTGGTTTTCTTTAATAGTCATCTTCTGATGTTCTGACTACATTTTTTTTGCTGCAGAACTCCTGTATATCCTGTAAAGGCTGCTCCCTTACCTCTTTGGAGCGGCCTCTCAGAACTATCTTGAGAAGCTGCCTCCCAGGCTTGAGTGCTCAGAAAGTCCACCAAATAAAACATAATTCTCAACTTTTAGGTTGTGCATCTTTCAGTCGATATAACTCTGAGATCTGGAGGGTGTGACTGTGTCCTGCATAGACTAGGACCCTGGATACTGGCCACTCTGCTGTTTCTCTTTTATGCATTCACCACCACCTATCAGCTGGACTTAAGCCTTCTGGGAGCATCACTGTGGTGGTGGTTGTTTTTTAATTTATTTATTTATTATTTTTGGCTGCATTGGGTCTTCATTGCTGCGCGTGGGCTTTCTCTAGTTGCGGCGAGCCGGGGCTACTCTTTGTTGCCGTGCGCGGGCTTCTCATTGCAGTGGCTTCTCTTGTTGCGGAGCACGGGCTCCAGGCACGAGGGCTTCAGTAGGTGTGGCACACGGGCTCAGTAGTTGTGGCTCGCGGGCTCTAGAGCACAGGCTCAGTAGTCGTGGCGCACGGGCTTAGTTGCTCCGCGGTATGTGGGATCTTCCCAGACAAGGGCTCGAACCCGTTTCCCCTGCATTGGTAGGCAGATTCTTAACCACTGCGCCATCAGGGAAGCCCCACTGTGGCTGTTTTGTATTTGTATCTCTAGACAGTGAGCCTCAATTAAAAAAAAGAAAAAAAAATGTAATCCTGTTTCAGTCCTTATATGTAATTGAAACAAATCTCATACTTTACTACTTGCAGTGCATAGATGTTTTTATTTTTAAAATGCTACTTAGGACACACTGAACGGTTCTGACCAACTGGGAACGATTTCTTAGGAGTGTAGAGGTTAGTGTTTATCTCCCGATTCAGCTTATTCTGGTGGTCGTGGAAGTGAATTTGGGATCCAAGTGGCATTTTTATTTCAGACAGCCATTCTCCAGATAGGCGGTGAAAAAAAAGGTTTGATGAAAACACTTGGCCCCAGAATGACAACAAATGAAATCTCAAAGCATAAAAAAGAGCCAGTCAACAACAACCCCTAGAACCTTAGGCTCTAAGAACCAGCTGGGTCAGGCAAGGGGCTAGAGGCTCTAGAGCCAAGGAAAAGCTTTAACTACCTTTTAAAGTCAGTCTCTTTAAATCAGCCGCATGGCTCACTGCACCTACTACTGTTTCCTGAAACTAGGTCTTTTGTTCTCCCTACACCTAGAACATATCAGGTATTTATGTTGACTGTCATGATCCCACATTAGCACACACTAATGGGACTAATTTTCCCCAGAAAAAAGGATAGTCCCATAACTTGTTCAGGGAATGGTATATAACATGGTACACAATACAGAAGAGCATAATTTTTAAAACTTCCTTTACATAGATTTCTAAGTTAAAAACTGTTGTTTTGCTTAATACTCTTAACCATGGGAGGCAGACAGGCTAGACTATATTAGCCCCATTTTATAGGCGAGTGGAAACATTTCCATACTTAGTATATGACAGATCTGGGATATAAACCCTGGGCTTCCACACTCAACTGCTCTTTTCCTGTGACTTTTTGATACATCATTTTAAAGTAATCTGACTTCACAATGCTTTACAGTATAAGAGTAGCATCTATAACATCTAATTCTGGCAGGTTCACTCTTGAGCCAGTTAACTGTGAAATAAAATTCATATTTCATGGAAAGAGAAGAAAAATTTAAACAAAAAATCTTCTCTGCCTTTTGGCCTCCTCTCTCCCACCACTGCGCATTGTGTATCTTGCATTATGCATTGACCAAACCTTTACATCGGCAGAAATTTCTACTCAACCATAAAGAGCAACATTCTCCTAAGACAATTCCTTAAAGGTAACATTCCTTCTTGATAAGGGGTCACATGGTGCTCAGATGTGGATTATGTAAATTGTCAATAATATGTCATTTGATGTACAGCCCTCCTCTGTCTCAAAAAGCATATATAACTGTATCTTGACTTCTAATGGGAGGAACAATTCTCAGGGCTTTGTGAGATGCTCTTCCTGGGTTATAATCCTCAAATTTGGCTCGAATAAAATTTTCCATTTCTTTTTTAGATTGATAAAAATTTTTCATCGACATATGCTTGGTGTAGTCAGCAGGATATCAGAGACTCCTGCCAGAGGCCACCGGGAGTCTATGCAGAACAAGTGCTCGGTGCCAGCATGGGCCCATTGAGCCCCACCTGCTTCTCAGCGCTCCCCAGGTGTTTTTGGTGGATTCTCCTGATATTTGGATCTCATTGTTTGGGTGTTGATCCTAAAAATTTTATTTGAGCAGGTTTTCACTTAAAACTTAGAGTCTTGGGGCCTCCCTGGTGGCGCAGTGGTTGAGAGTCCGCCTGCCGATGCAGGGGATACGGGTTCGTGCCCCGGTCTGGGAGGATCCCATATGCCGCGGAGCGGCTGGGCCCGTGAGCCATGGCCGCTGAGCCTGTGCGTCCGGAGCCTGTGCTCCGCAACGGGAGAGGCCACAACAGTGAGAGGCCCGCGTACAGCAAAAAAAAGAAAAAAAAAAAAAAAACTTAGAGTCTTAAGGGGCACCAGTGCATTTCCTAGGCACCTAGGGGGTCTGGGCAAGAGGCCCAGGGAAACATGTGGCTGGGTTTTTGTTAAATTTGGCTTAAAAAAAAAAAAAGTAGATATATGGTCTGAACAGAACTTTTGCTAGTGAAATCAGGGACTGAATTATTCAGCGCCAAAGAATAAAGGGACATTTTGCTCCTTCCAGCCACAAGCCATCCTCAGATGACTGAGGATCTTTGGGAAGTGTCTGAGGATCAATTTTCATGACGTGTAGCAGTCCCATAGGGAAACCCCATTACAGTCATTAAGTAAGTACTGCTCATCCAGGCGGCGTGACAGAGGCTGATCACCTAGTGTTCCGAGCACCCAAGATGGTTTTAGGCTGTCATTGGGAGAAACTGAGCCACCTAAAAGAAGTCGAACCAGGGAATTCCCTGGTGGTCCAGTGGTTAGGACTCTGTGCTTTCATTGCCGGAGACCCAGGTTCAATCACTGGTCAGGGAACTAAGATCCAGCAAGCCACATGGTGCAGCCAGAAAAAAAAGGTTAGTATCTGCAGATTTTGGTAACTTGAAACTAAACCAAAGTAACTTATGAGAATTCATTCACTATCCGGGTCATTTCAAACAGGATACAATTCTGGAACATTAATTGCTGGGGAGGTCTAAGTTCTTAGAAGAGGAAAACTAAAGCATAAGCATCAGTTTGTCAATCAGGAAATGCTGATATGACAAACAGCATTTTAATTTTTTTTTTGGCTGCGCCATGTGTGGCATGCAGGATCTAGTTTCCTGACCAGGGATCGAACTTGTGCCCCCTGCCGTGGAAGCTCAGAGCCCTAACCACTGGACCACCAGGGAATTCCAGAGAAAAATTAAGGTTTTAAGGTTAAGAATTATAAGGGAAACATTTCAGTATGCAAGGAAGTAGGATGTGTGTTTTCAGCAAAGAAGGTATGAGGATTGAAAATGCATTTGGTTAAAGGAAAAAAGGTTTTGTCCTAGAGTTGGTTGTTTCTGAATAGATACAGAAAGTTGTGGAAAGTTTGTGGAAAAGGAACACTGAGAGTTTTGTGCATGGTCAAAATTGGCTGAGATAAGATTGAACTTAATTAAGGAAATGTTTTAAAGGTAAAGTGGTACAAAACCTGAATTTGGTCCTCTAAGAGGACAAAATTTTGTTAAAATATTGAACTGCTTTTGGTAATAGATTGTTTCTTTGTGTTTAAGTGATCTGTATTTGCCATTGAGATTTTTTTTTAAGTTTATTTTTTTGGCCATGCTTTTGGCTCATGGGATTTTAGTTCCCCGACCAGGGATCGAACCTGGGGCCCTGGCAGTGTGCGCAGCGAGTCCTAACCACTGAACCACCAGGAAATTCCCTGCTATTGAGATCTTTTATCGTCACGCTGGTTAAATGAATTGGTATCGTTTCACAGTGACATGTGATTCTATTTGACCAAGTGTTTTAAAACTTTTTGATTTTTTTTTTTTTTTTTTTCTTGGTACGCGGGCCTCTCACTGTTGTGGCCTCTCCCGTTGCGGAGCACAGGCTCCGGACGCGCAGGCTCAGCGGCCATGGCTCATGGGCCCAGCCGCTCTGCGGCATGTGGGATCCTCCCAGACCGGGGCACGAACCTGTGTCCCCTGCATCAGCAGGTGGACTCTCAACCACTGCGCCACCAGGGAAGCCCATAACTTTTTGATATTTTTGACGAACTTTTCAAAGATCAAATACTAAATGAAGGTCATTTGACCTCTAACTTTGAGGTTTTCCAAAGGGTCCCTGGAGCACCTCAAAATATTTGTTTTCTCTCCATCTCAGAGAGAGGAATATTAAACTAATTAGGCTTATTTGGTATGTTAAATGGGAAGCAGTTAAATAGATGGTGATAAAACTTCTTAGTTTATGTCATATGTGTAAACATTAATATATGCATTCTAGAAATTAAGTGGAACTCCCCAAATTCTGGTATGTCCTGGTAAGTGATATCAGTCATAATTTTAGTGTATGTCGCAGCAGTAACCAAGTTTCTTTTCAATTGCATTGTAATCAAGTTCTTTAACCTTGACTCTTAAAGTCTTTTGTCATTTATAGCTAGCTATATGGTCAGTTAACCAGATATTTGGTAGAAATGAGGTTAACTTTAGAAAGAAAAAGATTATGAATATTCTAGTTTTGTTAATTCAGGTATTTACTGGCTAAGACTCACTTCTCAGATAGCTCCTTGCAAAGTTTAATTAAAAGGACACTGTTTCTGGGCTTCCCTGGTGGCGCAGTGGTTGAGAGTCCGCCTGCCGATGCAGGGGACACGGGTTTGTGCCCCGGTCCGGGAAGATCCCACGTGCCACGGAGCGGCTGGGCCCGTGAGCCATGGCCGCTGAGCCTGAGCGTCCGGAGCCTGTGCTCCGCAACGGGAGAGGCCACAACAGTGAGAGGCCCGCGTACCGCTAAAAACAACAACAAAAAAAGGACACTGTTTCTGAAGGCTATCACAGTACTCTAACTTTGGATGAAGATCAGATCCACCATGACCTGCAACCAGGACATTATTCATATTGGAAAAGACATCAGATAAAGGACTCCTTGCAGCCATGTTGGAAGGGACCATATCAGGCCTCTCTTGAATGAACTGAAACTCGCTTTTGGGTTTTTTGTGTGTGTGTGGTACGCGGGCCTTTCACTGTTGTGGCCTCTCCCGTTGCGGAGCACAGGCTCCGGATGCGCAGGCTCAGCGGCCATGGCTCACGGGCCCAGCCGCTCCGCGGCATGTGGGATCTTCCCGGACCGGGGCACAAACCCGTGTCCCCTGCGCCGACAGGCGGACTCTCAACCACTGCGCCACCAGAGAAGCCCTGGCAGGCAGATTCTTAACCATTGCACCACCAGGGAAGCCCAGTGAGACCCCTTTTAACCAGCTAATTAATGCTGCCTGTTCTGGCCATAAATAATCCTTTATATTAGATGTTGAATATCAGGTAGCTCCTAACAGGAACCAGTGGATTTATGGAACAAGTTTATGACCTTGGCTCCCCCCAGTAGGGAGATTCACAATTGGTTTCCCTTGGTCACTTACTTACAGGCAGCCTTGGAAACAGTTCCTGCCAAGCTGTCAGTCTGCCTTTAGTGCAGGCACACTGGTCTCTTATCAGTTTTCCAATGGTACTACCATTTGGCCGTGATATTTAATTCACCTGATGACCCATGAAGAGTCAAACTTTTGCTCTGAACGATCTTCTCTCCCAGTTTAGAGGAAATAGATACTACAAAAATGGTTTGGTTCAGAATTTTGGCTTGAACTTTTGCTAATAATTGTTCCTCCTACTACCAATTTAAATGAGTTTGTGGAACTTAGAAGGTGATAGTTTCTTGCCTTTCACAGTGTCATTTGCTCCTACTAAGATAATGATGCTTGCACGACTTGGAACTATAGATCACATCTATAGTTTTCTATAAAATTATGTACATACACAACGTACATGCAAGGAAAACTGGCTTAAGTACCTTTTTGGACAAGTTGGAATTGGCTGTCAATCCTTGACAAATATTCTGCCAGTATAACCCTCTAAGAGAGAGAACCGGGCTACTAGGACCCAGCATCAAGGGACATGATGGACACTGAGGCGGGCAGGCAGCCCCCTAGCTTTGAGGGACCAAACATTTGGTCACCTCATGCTTTCTGTCAAAAGATTAATGATCAACAGGGGCAAATTACAAGATACATATCTTATGGCAAGACAAGAAAAATTTAAACAAAAAATCTGTGCCCTTTGGCCTCCTCTCGCCCACCACTGTGCACTGTGTTATCTGCATTATGCATCGACCAAACCTTCCCCATCAGCAGAAATTTCCACTCAACCATAAAGAGAAACGTTCTCCTAAGACAATTCCTTAAGGGTAAAATTCCTTCTTGGTAAGAGGTCACATGGTGCTCAGGTCTGGATTATGTAAATTGTCAATTATGTCATTTGATGTACGACCCTCCTGTCTCAAAAAGCTTATACAACTGTGTCTTGACTTCTAATGGGCAGAACAGTTCTCAGGGCTTTGTGAGATGCTCCTCTTGGGTTATAATCCTCAAATTTGGCTCGAATAAAATTTTGTTTCTTTTTTAGATCAACTGATTAAAGGCACAGGGGCTCAGCAATATACCACCATGTTCTTTTTTTTTTTTTTTTTTTTTTTTTTTTTCTTTTTGCAGTATGCGGGCCTCTCACTGTTGTGGCCTCCCCCGTTGCGGAGCACAGGCTCCGGACGCGCAGGCCCAGCGGCCATGGCTCACGGGCCCAGCCGCTCCGCGGCATATGGGATCCTCCCAGACCAGGGCACGAACCCGTATCCCCTGCATCGGCAGGCGGACTCTCAACCACTTGCGCCACCAGGGAGGCCCCCACCATGTTCTTAATAGGAAACACCCACTGGCTTGAAGGGAAAAAAAGCCACCTTGGTAAGCCATGGTCTTCCACAGGGCACAGAACCAGAGGAAACTAGCCAGGTCAGAGCCTGTGTGACCAATCCTGGTGGTAGTGCAGGACTTCTTCACATAAGGTGCCTGGGTCCCTGAGAAAGATCTACAAACACCCTGAACTTCCAAGAAAAAAACTGGAGTGTATGCATGTTTTCCTGGGGAAAGGGTCCTCCCCTTCACATAGATCCAAGAGTCGGTTAAAATCCTGAGCTAGAGAAAAGCACTAAGCCAGTTGCAAAGATGATAAGGAAGCTACAGCCAGCCAGTCGGAGAGCTCACTAAGCCAAGCCATCACGGAAGTTAGAACACAGACTTACAGCAGACAACAGGGCACTGGTGTTTTTTTTTTAGAGCATTGTTTTTGTACGCTTCTAATTGTATTTCAAGTTCTTTCCAAAACAAGGCCCTTGGATACCCCAGGTTCAATATGCCCCTGGGCCTGGTCCACTGCTGTCTTGTATTCATATGTGAGTATTCGTTCGTTCACCAACGTTAAATCCCAGGATAGGTGTGATAAAACAGGACTCCCTCCTCCATGGCACAGGTCCTTTGCTGGTTTCAGAGGTGGACGGCGGTCTTTCCAGAAAACACACAGGAACTTTTTCTTGGAACTGAAGTGGGATGAAAAGTGCCTGCCCTGAACATCACCATCTTTTCCCTGACCCTTCCCCTCCAGTTTCTGAAGATACAGCAGAAAATAATCTTGCTTGAGGATACTGGGTAACAATTCCATAAAACAAAAACACATGCTTCCAATGCACTGTGCTTTCAGATATGCTGAGGAAGAAAAACACAACTTCATTAATTCAAATGCAACTTGGCACCTAAGAGTAATCACAATAAAGAGCAATTTCAAAGAATTAACATTCCTTCAACAGAAGTGATGATTTAGATCTTCAGGTCCTTTTAGAAATTAGTTTTCAATATTATTCTCTCTCCATCTCCAGCTAAATGACCACAGCAACACAGAAGGTTTTTTGGTTAGTCAGTGTTTTCTGTCCTGTAACTCTTGGGGTGCACAAAACCCCATGCCCTAACCAGGCATTCACTGTTCCAAGTATCTCCATCCATTAGACTTGGGAATACCAGCTCCCCTAACCCGAGTTATTCTCATACACTCGTAAATGCAAAAAGATCTTTTAAGAGGCAAGGCATAGCCCAGCCAAAGTCAGCCCAAGGGCAGTTTTCAGCCCTGCCTTACCTGGGTTTAGTTCAGCTGCCGGATAAGCTGATTGATGCGTTCACCTCGATAGCCAGGTGAGCCCATTTCCTTGAGGAAGCCCACTCTATTCTTGGTAGCGTGACGGGCCACTGAGAGTTGGAAAGGGCGCAAGAACCCTGAGATCACCTGAAAATTCTTCCCCGGAAAGGCAATTTCGTGAATGAGGTCTTCCAAGCAAATGACACCAAACTTCCCTAAGAAACATAAGGTTCGGATTCCTTTATTCAACATTTTCACAGCACACACAGTGAGGCTCTTATATGCCAGAGCTCGGCACTCTGGCAGGCTCTTGGGACTCTTTCTGCTCTGACTCCTAAGGTGTTCACTCACCCAGGTGCTCCTCAATCACTGTGTTGTCTGTCAAAGGGATGATTTTATTCTTGACCTTGGCTTGTCCACGTTTCAAGATGAGTTCCCGAACTGACTTCAAATTTGGAAATCTATGTGGGGCAGAGTAAAATACAACCTCAGCCACCTCCCCACGACCACCGGGCACACTGTATTACACTGGCCACACAGTCCAGCAGCCTGGCTAAGGATTCTACCACCCCCCCTCCCCAAAGTGTCCTGTAACATGCTGCAGCTGGGATGCTCAGAAATTCACCTGAAGGAGGTGAAAAACCCAAGCGGCCCTATGTAATTAGAAATTAAAATTTATGCATACAAATGCTCACCAAATAAAGATATTTATTTTCCAGGCAAAAATACGTCCTGGCTTACAGTCTAGGACTTTGGCCTTAAGTGACCCTATTCAAGAGTTTGAAATGAAATCCAAGCCTTTTTCGGGTTTTACTGTTTGAAGGAATACTACCTAGCTCTGCTTCAGGATTCCAAGAATTAATCTGTCCTCTACTTGTCTTACTCAGCCTTAGCCTACAACTGACCAAGCCCTGCCACAGCCCTGTTCAGACCATTATCAGCCGCTCTGAGAACCCCTGCTCTACCCGCCCCATGTTCTGAGACTCTTACGGCTGGCAGCTGATTACTGATGACTGTGGCCGCAGCAAAATGTCCCCTGGACACGGCAACATGAGCACTGGAGGACAGTACCCTGTACCTCCTAATGTTCTCAACCTTCTCAAACGTGAATTCACACAAACATCCACACTCACCCCCAGGTCACATAAGGTTCCACTATACGAAGGGTTTTCATGGTTCGAGGAGTTACTTGCATGAAGACGCCACTGAACATCTTATTCAGGCGAAGTCTTGCAACGGTCCTCTGCACCAGTAAACTCACCCCATTAATCCTGAAATGAACACCAGAGGAAGTCAGGCTCTGTCCAGCAAGCACCCATGAAATGTCTGCCACTACTGGGCACCCAGAGGGTAGGACACAGACCGTGACTTACAAAGTGCAATTGAGTGGGAAGCAGCTATGTAAATAGATCATTTCCATGCTATGTGGAGCAATGCCTGAGGTGCTAAGGGAACAGAAATGGTCCCTGAATTTGTGTGGGTGGGGGGTTGAACACATCAAGCTAAGGAAGCCAGGCTGGCTTCTGTGAGCATTAAAAGCTATGGAAGATTTTAAGGACTTCCCTGGTGGTCCAGTGGTTAGGACTCCGAGCTCTCACTGCCGAGGGTCTGGGTTCAGTACTGGTCGGGGAACTGAGATCCTACAAATCACGCAGCGGGGCCCAAAAACCCCCAGAAAAACCAAACTATGGAAGATTTTAAATAAAGGAGACATGATCAGATTTGTTTGGCAATCACTGAGGGAGCATATAAAACAGAAACAAGAGCATGACACCAGAGTCCGGGAAACCCAGCTAGAAAGCTGGTGTGCTAGGCCAGGAAAGAGATTACGGCAGTGGTAGGAGACTCATACATATTTAAAAACCACAAGTTACTGATTTGGGTGACTGGGGAGGGGAACAGAGGCAGAGCTGTGTGCGCTGATAGGAGTAGGTAAGGCATTACTACGTACTGTCCCCAGCACTGAATATGCCCCATCCACTCGACCCTGGTTCAGTTCCTAGAAGATGCCTTGATCCCCCACTTCAGGACTTTTTCCATCTGTGCCTGGAAAGCCTTCCCCCAACCCTTTCATGTTTGCAGGTCTCATCAAGTTCCTGCTTCCCAGTGTCCCAAACCATGACACACCACACAGAGGGCCCCTTGTCCCCACATCCAGCACTTTACCCTCAAAGCAGTCAGTGTGTATTTTCATGTCTGTTTGCTTAAGCTCAGTCTCCCTAATCTTGAAGACAAAATCTATGCTTTGCTCAGCCCCGAGTCCCTAGCACAACTTGCATTAACGGCTTAAGGCCGAGTATCTCATCTCCCTACAAAGGGCCTAAAGCTGAACCAACGGTTTTGCCCCAGCCTCATGAAATCCAGCAAGTTCCCTACCTTTCGATGCGTAAAACAAAGGCCAAGGAATGTTTATCTGGCACTTCCAAGCCATGAGGTTTCACTTCTAGTCGTCTGAGTCGCACCCTGTCACGTAGTTGCCGCCAGGAATCATGTAGGAACCATTCTAGTCGCTTAAACTTGATCTCTTTTCCTTTCCTCTGCTACAGAGAAGGCAAACCATCACCATTTTATGCCTCTAGTCATCTTCACTTCCACAACAGTAATTCATTAGTCACTACTGAAAAGCTTATTTCCCCTTATGTTCTGGAAAGGGGCGCAGACAAACATCCTCTATTCTTATATAGTGGAAAAACCAAAATACCCGAGTGAAGGTGGAGTTGAGAAAACTTGGGAACTTATCGGGAAAAGTCCCTGCTAAATAAACAAAAACCCAATTAATTTACATGCTGTCAGCCAATGTTTACCAGCAAGTGTTTATGGAACCTAACACTGTGTTAGGCATCATAAAGTTCACACTTGTTTTGTTACCTGCCTCCAAAATACGTATCTCTCCAAAAACATTTAGCAGATAGCAAAAATCGTTCGGTATATTAAAAAAGTTTTCTTTCAGGTACACAAGCATGTTTGGTCTCTCAAGTCACTTGGTATGAACCTGGAACTCTCCATTCACTTTTTCCTTAACAACTTTATGCCAGTATTTTGTTTGCGGAAAGTGATACATATTTGCTAAGCAAACACAAGAACCCTATACTTTGTATAATCCAACCAATGGCAGAAGAGAATGTCAGTACCAAATCTAGTTCAACACATGCTGGATGAATAAAACTCATCAAATACAAATTCTAATTCCCTCCACCTGGTTCTCCACCATTACCTCCTTCCTTTGCAAAAGCGCCTGCTTTGCCTGGGTGGCTTTCAGGGCCTGATAAGCCTTCCTCTTTTTCAGGAGATCTTCTGGAACCAAAGGGATCTTTTTTCTTGGCCTGACACAGAAAATGGAGACGAGCGACAGTATTAAGTAAACAAATCTTCAATGGGTTTCCAAAAGATATCCTGGGCTTCGGGAAACATTACTGTCTTCAAATTACTAAGGACTGAGGCGCCTCTGAAATCTGTGGTTTCTGGCTCCAGTCTTCAAAATGGACCCCTCACATTCCCTCGTCTCCAAAACCTTTTAAAAAGTCATGAACCCCTTAACCACTGGTCCTCATATACGTCAACGGAGCTTTTACTGCCGCAGCTTTATAGACACCATCAGCGATGAGATTCTGCCCCATGGGGCTGGGACGGGTGAAGACCCATCTGTAGGGGTAACACTTAAGCCAGGCTGGAGGAACCCACTCTCCAGCCCCGCTGCCTAAAAGTCAATCCTCTCCCCTTGAGGTAACCCGAACTCGACTGCAGCCCCCTCCGCCCGCCCACCCACCCACCGACCTACCCAACCCCTACGGCTCCTTACTCCTTCCTCTGTAATCTGTAACCTTTCCTATTCTCTCCCTTCAGTCCACAATTATCCTTATTTTCCGCCACCGAGAAATAAACACTATGGATGGCACCGGATGCTCGAGACGCCAAGCCAGAGACTCAGAGCCCCCAGTACTTACTCTTCCGCCGCCATCTTTCCAACTCTGCAGCTACTGCTCATGCGCAGCCCCACCGCGTGGGGGAAGAGAGAAACTTCTCTGTTTACTCGACCATAGAGACGTCTACTCTAGCCCATGGAGGGGCGGTCCGGGCCGTTTTAGCGGCAGTGAACAGCTGAGGTTTTGCTAACCCCGATTCCCGCCAAAAGTTGCACAGAGCTTCCTTCGCACCGCTTCGAAGCTTTTTAGAGCCGTGTTATCTTCAAAACACAGCCTTTTTTATTCCAGCTGTACTCTCATAATGCTGGAGCTCGCAGTGTAAACAAACAACGAAACGCTTCCCACAATGCACCGACTTCCGGTGGGGGGTGGGAGCTGCTCCTCCAGTTTCCGCTCGCTGGGCTGTACGTTTCCTTTTCTGGGTGGGGTGAGCTGGGGCTATGGTTTTGGCTCTCACGTGTGGATGGAGGTGAATATGGACTACTTAGGACGGTGAAAAAAGGCAACACTGATTCTGTCGGCCTGGCTCCGTCAGTGGGTCCCTGAGCAAGTTCTTTAATCCCTATGTCCCTTCGTTTCCTTTACCCATTAAATGGACATAATGATGAATCTTGCCATAGCCTTAGGCGAGTTATATGAGCTTCTCCATATAAAGCGTTTAAAACGAAGTCTGGCAGTAAGCAGTTAACACTTTGTTCATTATTATTGGTGCTGAACCGAAAACTAGAAATTCCAACTTACCACGTCCAGACCTTCCCTCATATACTTTTTACCACCTGCCATATGCTTCCTTCTTTCCCGGTCTTCATAAAACAATGAAAAGTCCCGTCCTGTTTTTTTCTGAAACCTCTAGAGCAGGCGCGTCTCAAGCATTAATGTGCATAGGAGCAACCTGAGGATCTTGTTAAAACGCACATTTTTTATTCAGGAGGGGGCGGGGGTCGCTATTCTGCACTTTAAACATGCTTCAAAGTGATGGGGATGCTTCACGTCTGTGACCAGCAGGGTTCTTGAGTAGGCTCTATCCTCCTGAATTCCTTCAGCAAGTTGTTATATTTTTAACATTTCTTCGCCATGATACTAGGAGAGCAGAGATCATGCCTGCCTTGCTCATCACTGATCCTAAGAGTCTAGCACAGGTTTTTCAGTCTCGGCACTATTTGCATTTGGGGCGAGATAATTCTTTGTAACGGAGGTTGTCCTGTGCATTGTAGGATGTCTAGCGGCATCCCAGGCTTCTACCCACTGTATGCCAGTAGCATCCCCACCCCAGTGGTGACAACAAAAATGTTTCCAGGCATTGCCAAATGTCTAGCACAGTATGTATATTTCTCTTAAGGTATAAGGCAATGTCATATTTTGACAGTGCTTACAGGCATATCCACAGACTTTATCCTGTATTGTTTGGCTTGTTTTCCTGATTAGACTGGCTTCTCTGGAGACCGAGAACTTGTCACATACTTCTCTGAATCTTCTCCAGCACCTCTCACAACAATGGGCACCTGCAGGGGCTTGTTAACCATCTTAAGCTCAAGGCATCATATTGGTATGTGCTATGTAATTAGTTTAACCAGAAAGACAGTGCCTTGCGCAGAGCTCAGTAGCTGATGAATAAATGTCAAAGGTCTACATAGTCTTCAGAGTCACAGGCTATGGCGTGAGCCTCATTTTTACTCGCTTTTTCAGCACCTCACCATGTGTCTTACTTTGTGGAAAGGCAAAAACAGAAAGGTTGGCAAACTGTAAAGTGTCCATTAAATAGTAAACAAGAAACAAAAAAAGTAAACATTTTGTAACTTCCCCTGTCTACAGATAAAAGGTAGGTTCTGTGGAACGGAAGGTATTTCAGAGGTATTAACAATACAACAATACTCCTGGCTGAAAGACTCGGAGGCGGAGATTCAGGAAAGGCTTTCCAATGCCAGCAGATGGTCCTAGAAGAGCACTTATTCTCAGTGTGAAAGCCATTGTTCCACCAGGCTGATCCAGAGAAAAAAGAGACGGAGTCCTCTTGAACCCAAACATGTTCACTAACTGAAAACATGCTTACTGACCATTGAGCATATGCCCTGGGCCCTGGGCAAGACATGAGATTTTTAACTGACATTCCTGAATGAGAACGGGGCAGGGCCATTTACAGCCTCAAGAATCATTCTTTTTAGCCTGTCCTCATAGGCCTCTGTTCTCTTTTTTCTTGACCATTTCAGTTGTCCATCATTAGGGAATGGTTAAAAAATTTATGGAAGACTATGCAATTATACGCAGTGAGGTAAGTCTTTGTGTCCCAAAATCTCGATGGGGAGTATTTTTTATTTTTTTGCCCACCGACATCCATCCATTTCTCTTTTGGACTGATCGCTCCCTCATTGCATACAGTCTTTGGAGGGTGGGGTATCTAATCCAAACACACTTGCCCTCCCAATACATAAACTGAAGGAGTCTCTGGAAGCTCTTATCAACTCCTCCCACTTCTCCATAAGACCCTCTCTTCCAGGTTTTGAATCTTCAGCAGAGTGATGATGGAAGAAAAGGAGGAGACTTTTAAGGATTTCCACCTACTAAGACCTTTTGGAGTTTTCTTATTCCTATCTTTCTCAAGCCTTTAAAAAAAAATATATATATATATATATATATTTATTTATTTATTTATTTATTTAGGCTGTGCTGGGTCTTAGATGTGGCACACAGGATCTTTGTTTTGGCATGTGGGATCTTTAGTTGCAGCATGCATGCAGGATCTAGTTCCCCGACCAGGGATCAAACCTGGGTACCCTGCATTGGGAGCTTGGAGTCTTACCCACTGGACCACCAGGGAAGTCCCTCTCAAGCCTTTAAGTTCTTCAATCTTCCCTTTAATTTTTATCCTTCCTATAAAACTCCTTTATGCTGGTTAACCAAGCAGATTGGTTTCTGATGCTTAAAACCAAAGAATCCTGACTATAAAACTCCCAGATATTTGGTTACATTTGAAAACGCAAGATACAGAAGAGAATAGGGTGTTAAGAGAGTGGTTCCCAGTTGTTTTGTTGTTTTTGTTTCTTGGCTATAGATGTACTTGTATATAACAGTTTTGGAAGGATGTACAAGAAAGAGTTGATGAGGGTTATTTTTGGGAAATGGGAGTGGGGCCTGGAATGGGAGGAAGACTTAGAGTTGTGCTTTGCTTTTGTTTATCATTTACGTATTAGTTTAAGAAAGCACTCTCTGGGTAATTAGGCTCTTGTAATTTGCCTGTTTTAGAAACCACTTGACTATACTTTTTTTTAAAAGACTCCTTTCAGGACCAACATTTTGTGGTTCTTTGAATTGACTCCAGGATCCCTTTCCTAACATATCCCACAATAAGTTATTTCAGTACTGTCTGCATTTGGGGATTATTTGGAATCCATGCCTTCTCAGTAAGGCAAAACCACCACACCCCACACACCCAAAAGGGGGCTCAATTTGCAATTTCCCATCTGCCCCAAACCTCTTTCTTGGATTATGACCCTCCTTGCAGTTGACTTCGTTTTGCTTCAAGTTTTCCTTGTTGCTTCCTCACAGAGTGACGTGGGTTACCAGGAGGCAAGTGGGAAGGAGCAGCCAGATGACCCTGGAGTTAGGGAAGACAACATGGACAACAGCTTTTGATCCTGATGAAAAACGAGCAAAGGGAGCAAAAGTGAGAAGGAAAAGGAGAGAACAGGTGGAGGGCAGCAGCCTTCTGAGGGTCGAGGGTAGACACAGGAGAGCTAGGGTAGGAGGGAGACAGTGTGCAGTAGGTAAGAATATATGCAAAACGGAAAAACCCAAACCTCTTCTGAATTATTTCGGGGATAATGGAACATTAGCTTTTCCTACCTTCCACACTTCTTCAGTAAGACTTAATTGTACACCCTAAGAAGTAGAGGGTCGGGCCAAGTCTTCCTAGTTTATCCGCAAGGAAGCTGAGGCTGAGAGTAACTTGCACAAAGGTGTCTGATGATGGGTTAGGTGAAGTCCTGGGACGTGTTCCCAGATTCTGCTGCCAAAGGCGCCTTCTGCACCCGCCTGCCTCCCACCCCGCATTGTACTGGTTTCCTTGACCTTCACAGACACGATTTTTCCCTAAGGATCTCACCTTTGAAAGTGTTTTCAAAGGCCAGGCTCCAGCGCATGCCTAAAAGGAATATAGATGAGGTACTCATACAGGCCTTTTACCTGCAGCAGTGTACATACAGGCTGTTTACATTACAGAATCCACTTTATACTGCAAATGTGCTTCTACAATTTGTGTGTCCGCTGAACCAGTTTTCTCCACGTAGTTAACACTATAAAATTCCTCTATCTTCATTCCTGCAAAAAGTGTCATACTTTTTTTTCTCAAACATACCTCAGGAAATTTCACTAAAAACCATGGAAATAAGCAGGGCACGGGAATATAGGTCACAGCTCTCTACCAACTGGCAATCTGGAAGAATTTTAGCCCGTTTCTTCTCTCTTGAAATGTAGTTAGTTATGTGCTTGTTTCCTCTCTAGACTGAGCTGAGAGTAGAAATCATAACTGAATGATCTGTAGACTCCTAGTGTCTAGCACAGCGCCTGTAAACTGCTCAATAGTTTAGTGCTTAATGCCAGACAGCCAGGAATCCTCTGTCTCAGAGCACAAAGGCTGAAGCAGAGCCAGAGCCCAGATCCAGGGCTCAGCCCTCCTGAGGACAGCAGAGCTCAAGTTCTGCCTGAGCAATGCTGTTTCAGTGCCCCCAGATACTGGAGTTTCTTTCTTTTCCCATTCCTTTCCCCCCAGTAAAACCCTGGCTACTCTCTCCACACCAGGCAGTGCTAGGGCCCCTCTCCTGGGACATGGCCTCCTGTACACAGGCCTGAGGGCTTTAACCATCCTAGGAGAAGGTGCCTGGTCTTTCCTCTGGGCGTGCCTCTGCGGAACACACAGACTCCGATCCTAATCACGCAGCCAGATGATCCTTCTAACTCTTTATTCATGGGGCACACCCATTGCAAATGGCCTGAAGAGGGGCAAGAGGGTCATGTTGGACACACATTTGTCCTTAGCAAGGAGAGAAGCTTGACAGCAGGACACCACTGTAAAAGACATTAAGGGATCCATCCACTGATGTAATTATTCTAGCCATAATTATTCTAACTTCTGTTAGTTATATGAGGACAACTTCCACTTATGTATCGATTACTGAAGAATCTTGATATCCTGACTGCTACTACCTATTGGTGGTGGTGGAGAGCAATTAAACCATAAAGTAGGGAGTCTAAGTATCAATTCTAGGCCCCAAAGGAAAATTTAAGGAGTCTTATACCCCTACCCCAGCAAGTTTCCCCTCTGTTAGTTTCCCTAACAATTTGGGTAGAGTCACACTTGTGAGGGCAGGAACTCAAAAGGGCTTAGTGGGCCTGATTTTATAGATAAGGTTACAATTTGGTCAAACGTGTGAATCCAAAGAGAAACATGTTAATTCTGGAACAAGTTTTATGTAAAATAGTTTTTTATCTTTTTCATTTTTTTACCTATCCCTTAGCCTTCTCGTTCCTGCAGAAACAAAAGAAATGTAACGATTAAAGAAAAATTCCTGCAGATTGAGGCACATTTATCTAACTTTTAAATGACCTCATTTTTCCTTCCTTAGTTAAGGGCCCATGTGACGGGAGCAGGGAGGGAGGCCAGAGATGTTCATGACTAAACTTTCTCCTTGACCAATTTTAATTTGTAATTTAGAAAGGCTGATCAGTTAAAATCCTACTCCCTCACTGGCCGGGGTATTCTTTGGTAATGGTATTTAATAACAGAACTCCCACTGGACATTTACTTACCCTTTTCTTCTGGGAAAAGCAGCCATTCCTCTTTGCAAAATCAAGACAATCACAGTTGCACATTTTCCCAAATCTTTGGCTGTATTGCAATGGTTGTTTCATTTTGTAATCTCCAACTAAACATTTCCTAACCATGGATTAACAATATAGTTACTGACTGGTTTCTTTTAACAGTATTTATCCAACATAACAAAATAAACTGCAATTTGTTATACTTTTTTTTTACAAAACATTTTATAAATATTTTTACAAAATGTATACAAAGCAATTTCAAGTGAGACATACTATACAAATGAAGGTATTTAAGCAAATAAAGCCCACACCACACTGACAGTGAGTGACGCGTCCTCTTTAAGTCAGTCTGTAAGGCCTCCCTAATCTAACAAAGTCTGCTAAATTCTTCAGCGCTAAAATAGTTCTTTTTTGTAATTGCCAGTTTAAAATTTGCTTTATCTTTAGGCAGTACTTAAGGACACAGAAAGTCAAATGCTTAATAACAAATTCACACTTTTCCACAACAACAGAAAAAAAAAAGAAAGAAAGAAAAGAAAATGATTTTTGTTACTGAGTATGAGTAGCTCTAAAACTTAACTTTGACTAATGAATCTGAACAACTGAATGTTGGCCATCCGAGGCTGAGCTCTCACCCTCCACCAGAGGGGCCTCGACATGCGAGTTATGACCTAATCACAGGAGTAAAAGACATTTCATAATCGTCATTTGTCATTACCTAGAATCTTTCCTCCATAAAAAGTAAACTTACATACAAGGACACAAAAATTTACAAGTTTCATTTTGGTAAATTAGGCTCTCCGTTTTCTAGACAAGTGTCAAGGCTTTAAAAACCCTTTAAGATGGTATATCGAAAAGTTGGGACTGGGGTGGCAGGGCAGGGTAGGGAAGAAAGAGAGGTGACAAATGTACATGGAGCTTATCTTGTCTCTTAAGAATTCCACTGATTCAGTAATTAATGTAACTCATCAGTAGCTTCCATGAAGGCTTCTAGGTATAAATTTCCACAATGAGAAGAATTTGATCAGGAGGGACCATCTTTAAGTCTTGCTAGGAATTAGGGGAGCATGAGCCCTAAGAGAAGAGCCTATGAAATCATGGGGTTCAGGGCAGGGTGTTACCCCAGGGCTACCCAAACAGAAAGTTCCAACTGGCAATACCAACTTATCTTTCTAATATGTTACAATACAGGAAAAAGGGGAAATCTGCAACTTGGACATTGGCACAAATAAGGAAAACATGGTAACCGTAAAATGGCCCAGATTTTCCAATTTCTATTGGCTCAGGGGTGGGAGTGGGGAGAAGGTATTTTGCTTTTGTGAAGACTGGCTGTCTCACAGGGTTTCTCTGTTTGGGGGGACTAAGGAGCAGGGAGAGTCTAGGTCTTCTGTTACTGTGTTTTCTAGTAATCAGAAGCCTTCCTTTCCATTGCAGGCCGACCTGGAAGAGAAATGCCCAACATGATGACAGTGGGGTCATCCCCATTCTGGGGATGGCCAGAAGCGGATCTTGGCAACATGTTAGAGCGAAGACCAGTGGGTGTGCCTCTAAAGCCAGAGAGATGGACAGAATAAATGAGAGCCCGTGCACATAACAGGGAGGGTGAGTGTGTACACACTGTTGCCAAAATGACCTCTGAATCTGAACAGCCCAGACACATGCACGCACACATGTATGTAAGAGGGTACATACAAAATACCATATGTAGCTTTCCCAATGCTAGGAGATACTGATGGTTACAATGACATTGAGAACGAAAGTGCCAACAGAAACGGGATGACCTGGGGCGGGTATACAAGAAAGGAAACTGGGGAAAGCTCCCTGAAAAGAAATATAAATAAATAAAGCAATAAGTCACGTTCACGAACATGAACATGGGCCAAACACAAACTATGGCAGGGAATGTCCTTTGGCTCTCAAGTGGGAATCCCGGGTCTCAGATCTTTCCTCTCAGTGGTGGGCTGGCTGGTTACCTTTGGTTTGTCTGTGTTTTGGTAATGATTGCTGCCAGGGGTGACTACTGTTCTCAGACAACAAGAAGCAGAAACAAGGCCAAAGTCCCCTTAACGTTTAAACTGAAAAATTACAACATAGTTTTCAAATGAAAATACTTTTGATGCTTGCCTATTTGTTGTGGGAGGGGTGCAAAGAGAGGTTAAATGGAACAAAACCCAGCAACCGACAAAAACATACATCGTATGCTGCCTAGATCCAATTATAGAATGCAAAACGCTTGTTTTTTCTCAATAGTTAACATATATATGCTTTTACATATATACATATTATATTCCTCATGGCTCTATCCCGGCCTCCCCTGTACACTGTGCCACTTCATTGGTTTCCATTTTCTTTTATTTCGCCTGGTGAGATTATCTCAAGTCGTGCTGTCACAACTCAAAACCAAGTATTCCCTAGAGGAAACTCAAGGTGGATATGATGAAGAGGTGAGGTTTTGCTCCGGGAGCATCAGAAAAGCACTTGAACGATGAACAGGAAGCCCTGCTTGTGCGCTATAGGGGCTCACGCCAGGGCCGTGGGTCCTGGCAGAGCAGCCAGGACTAACTGCTCAGAGACGGCCAAGGGGAGAGCCATGTGGTCTCCCGGCCCATGACACCCCAAGACCCCCCCAAAGCCAAAATTTGGAGATGCAGTGGGATATTCTTTAAGAAGTATCTTCTATCAGTCCTGTTTGATTTTCTTTAATAAGTCTGTTCTTTTCAAATGACTTATGATTGTCAGAATTTTACCCAGGGCCTAGGGTACTGTGATCTCATTGAGTTACAGTGTTTAAAAAAAATAAAACAAATAAACAAAAACAAACAAAAAAATGACTATAAGCACTTTCAAAACACTTGAAATGTGTAGGGCCTATCAGACTGCTTTCTAACAAGGATCAGTTTTACTAAAGGATCTCCCTGTAACCACGACGAGTATTGCTCTTAAACAAAGAATGGGACTGAGATTAGAAAGAATAAGCTGTGATGAAAGATCAAGCAGGCTGGAGACAGGAGACCATTTCCATTGCTTTTGCCAGGAAAGAATGTAACTTGTCCGGGGCGGGGTCTCGGGGGGCAGGTTGGGGAGGACTGCGGCTATTAACACTCTAGGATACTATTTACAGCTGCTTCTAAAATGGAGTCAGTTTCTACAATGCCTTCACTGTGGTCTGGGATGAACTTTTCCAGGCAGTTTTCCTGCGAAGCCATTGGAGAAAAGTTGGGGAAATCTAACTCAACAGAGCCGCTAACCGTGGGGTCACTCTGGGGCTGCCGCCCCGCCTTTTTGAGTTCCAAGATGTTCTTAAATGTTGTTTCTAAACTCTTAGTGAGCTGGAGATCAGGCTGGGGCTCGGCTGACCCTTTCATGATGTCTGTGTGTAAAACTTCATTCTTTGGAGAATTCCGCAGAGTCTTGTCCTGGAAGGAGCTATTACACGTCATCTCCAGGTGCGAATCTACTAGGAGGCTTGAGAGTTTGCTCTCAGGACCGTGATCTGGTCTGGACGAGTTTTTCCGGTGCCCTTCAGGGCCGGGAGAGCACTCGCTGCCTTTCACGGAGTCTTTTCGGCTGGTTTTCTCTTCAGATGCACTCCGGTACTGAACTGAGCCCATTTTGTCAAATTTCAGTGCTCTGCCGAGGCATTCGGTTTTTTTAGCAATGTTTCCTTCTGCGGAGACCACGATGTGATTAGGCACTAGATGAAACTGGTCATGATTCGTTGGTTCTGTCATGCCTGGTTTGGCTCTGTCTCTGCTCTGGGCCTTGGCCGTCAGATGCACAGAACTGGTTGTTTTACTGCCATGCTGGTCACTCCTGCCAAACTGTGTCTCATGAGCAGCTTTATTATCAAGTTTGAAGGAACAACAGAAATCAGCCTGAAAGCCCTCTGGAAATGGGAACAAAAAGAACATTAATGAAAGAATGAGACAGGACTAGACAGTAGCCCCTCAGTGGGTCAGGTGCAAACCCACTCCACCCTACCCCACCACACCGAGTCAGCTGTTCACGTCCAGGACTGTGCAGAAGCACAGTACTTGGGGGGCGTCCTTAAAAGGAACCGAGGCTGCGGAGCTGCAGCTTTCAGAGGAGCTTAAACCTCTTTGAAAAAGGAGTTGCTGGATGACAAATGGGAAAACCCAATGGGCAAAAAGCTCCACTTCGTCTTGGTCTCTTACTGTAGTTTTTGATCAGTTTTTTATTAATGACTGCTTTGAAACAGTCTGAAAACAGAAATCAGATGTTAGGATCAGCCTCGTTTCTTCCTTGGAGCAGAAGGCCCTGAACAGAGGCTTTGGCGGGGGGCTGGAGAGGACACAACTACTTGTCTGTGGGTGATAGCACTTCAGTCCCTCTAAACACGTGGCAGGGGACCTGGCATAACTAGTGGCACTTTGCCAGGAACACAAAACGAACGACCAACATGCACCTTAAACGGTATCTGCTTGGAAGGACAGTGGGGCATGGAGGAACTGGGTCTGAGGGTGAGTGCTGACCTGTGCCAGGCCTGAAGAGCCAAGGATGGCGAGAGAAATGTGAGTGAGGATTTAGGGGGTTGAGGGTACGGAGGGAGGGAAGTAGGTTGCTGTTATGCAAGGGCAAAGAAAGTGTTCACTCTGGAAGTAATGAAAGTGAAACAGAGCTTTGATGATACCTATAAAGCCACAAACGTGAATTTGTTCACTAAATCCCAAAATATGAGATCTAGGGGATACAGCCTTGAAATCAAAAAAGGTGATTCCACCCCATAAACACTGTGCAGGTACAATACAGAGGAGAACGGAGCATGCCCCTGCCCGCGTGACACCAGGCCTGAGGGGCTGTGACAAAAGAGGAGGGTTTATCCCCAAAGCCCAATTCACCCGATGGCAATAGGGGATTTCAGGTTCTAAGAAAAAGGGGCAGAAATATATCTGACATTATTCTCTTGTTTTTTGGAAAGATTTGAGGATTCTCCTAGGTATACAGCAATTCTTTAGGACTCTCCCTTTACACTGAGTATAAGGATCATGTATTCTCTTTGAAAATTTCTTAAGCCACATCAAACACAAGGCTGAACCTTAATATTTAAGTATCAGAAAAGATGTTAGAAAAATTAAAGCCAGAGGAAAATAATATTCCAATAGGAGGGGAATGGATTAGCCAAATTATCAAATTAGTATATTAAAAATTTATTAACTATTATTTTGAAGACTTCAGCAACAGGATAAAAACATCAGATGTGTTAAATGGAAGAAAATTAGAATAACAAAATAATATCTAGCATGTGACATATGATTTAATTATATTGTAAGTGATGTATGCAAATGGGAACCATAACTGGAAGAAAACTTGGAGAAATAAAAACATTCCTTTTCTAGGATGGTAAAAGTATGGGTAAAAATTGATATTCCACAAATTGTTATGTTATTCAATTTTAAAAATTTTAGACACTAGAAAGAAGTACAGAGAATTCATTTTTAAAAGGCAGAATGTGGGTCGAATCTAGCACAGATGCAAATGGCAGGAAGCTGATGGGGTGCGGGAAGAGTACCAACAAGGAGCACTACAAGCTACCAGAGCCTGTGGGCAGGGACCATGTTTCACTGATTCCCCTCCAACAATGCATTGCACATAGTAAGAAAACTCAATCATTTGCTGAGGTTTAGTTGCTTCTGGGAAGGCTTCTGACTTACTTTAGTTCTCAAAGACTAGGGAAAGATTGATAAGTTTGAGTTTACAATGGGGAAGAAGAATCACTTAACTGAATGCAAAATTCCAGTTTGGATTTTGCAGAACAACCTTTTCAGAGTATTCATATCCTGCTCTCAACTCTGGATTTTTTTCTCCCCAGAATTCAGGGTCTACCTTCAGGTTTCATACTCCAAGGTCACTTCAGACAGTCTCCGCAAAGCCATAGTCCCTGAACCCTGGCGGGAGCTCTCCTCTGCTTTTACTCTGGCGTTTCTTACCAGGGTCTACAAGTGCCAGACGCTTGTCCCGGGACAGAGAAGCTCTTTCCTCTTGGTTGAACATTCTGTCGATCATCACCATCTCAGCAGAGGGATTGATCCGCTGAAAATGAGAGAACCTAGTCATTTCAGATGCCCTTTAACAAGTGCAAACAGCTCGCTGTGTTTTGGGGACAAAGGAAGCAATCAGAAGGGAGAATATGTTTATCCTTGACATACTTTTTTGAATCGTGTTTTTTGGGGAAAGGTAATTTACCACATTGGTACAAACTTCAGAAGGTACTAAAGGGGATGTGGAAAGTCAGCCTTCCTTCTTCGCCTCCCCTGTGCACTGCCTTCCCCACCCACCCAGGGCCCTCCCTGCAGGAACCCTCGTGCCAAGCAGTTTAGTAAACTCTTCCAGAGATAGTTTATGCACACACCCAAATTTACATTCTTCATTCTTTATTTTTGCACACAAATGGAAGCAACTATACACCCTGTTCTGTACTTTTCTTATTTCCTCCTCTGCCTAATATGTGGGAAATCTTTTCATTAGGATGACCTTTTACTTTATATTCTGCTATGCTATCATTGTGTTGTGTTTTGTTTTTGGCCGTGCTGCATGGCTTGTGGGATCTTAGTTCCCCAACCAGGGACTGAACCCGTGTCCTCGGCAGTGAAACCACAGGAGTCCTAACCATTGGACCTCCAGGGAATTCCCTATAATTATGTTTTGTATTAAGGCTTTCCTTAGAATTATTTTTTGTTGTACAGAATCAAAGCTTAAATTATATTTCTGGGTCTTATTTAACATAAAAATTCATGGCAGATATAATTTGTCCAAGTAATTAGTCCATTTGTCCAAGTCTGTCCAAATGGTCCTTTTCTCATAAATGACAGAGTTAGTCTTTTTGATATCTCAGAGTTTTGTTTCAGAAATGATTGTCAATATAAGAACAACTATTTCAGACTTTGGTGGCACCGTTTTAATATACATAAGTATAGGCATATCTCATTTCATTGCGCTTTGCAGGTATTGCGTTTTTTTACAAATTGAAGGCTATAGCAACCCTGCATCGAGAAAGTCTATTGGCACCACTTTTCCAACAACATTTGCTCACTTCATGTCTCTGTGTCACGTTTTGGTAATTCTCCCAATATTTCAAACCCTCCACCAGCAAAAAGATTACAACTCACTGGAGGCTCAGATGATGATTAGCATTTTTTAGCAATAAAGTATTTTTAAATTAAGGTATGCACATTGTTGTTTTATTATTTTTTATTTTTTTGTTTTTGCGGTATACAGGCCTCTCACTGTTGTGGCCTCTCCCATTGCAGAGCACAGGCTCCGGATGCGCAGGCTCAGCGGCCATGGCTCACGGGCCCAGCCGCTCCGCGGCATGTGGGATCTTCCCGGACCGGGGCACGAACCTGTGTCCCCTGCATCGGCAGGCGGACTCTCAACTACTGCGCCACCAGGGAAGCCCACATTGTTGTTTTAGACACAATGCTACTGCACACTTAATAGGCTGCAGTATAGTGTAAACATAACTTTTATTTGCACCAGAAAACGAAAAAGTTCATGTGAATTGATTTATTGAGATATTCACTTTATTGAGGTGGTCTAGAACTGAACCCACAATGTTTCTGAGGTATGCCTGTAAATATATACACCTTAGTTAAACACAAACACACACACATACATATTTATACTATATTGCATACGTGTATAATGTAATTCAGCTAATCTCTCAAGGTACATTTTCAAAGCTGATCTCAAATTAAAAGCCACTGGTAAGAGACCAATTTATTAAAGTCTGTATGATTTTAGAACTGCTTCTAAAATCTCAGATAGGTTTGGTCTTTCCATCATTTTCTGAGATACCTTACTCCTTTCTCTAATTATCTGGTGCTTTAAAATTAATTTTAGGGGAGTTCCTCAGCGGTCCAGTGGTTAGGACTCAACGCTTTCACTGCTGTGGGCTGGGGTTCAATCCCTGGTCGGGGAACGAAGATCCTGCAAGCCATGCGGTGCGGCCAAAGGGAAAAAAAAACCAATTAATTTTAGTTTCTATTTGGGGTGCTGAAAATGCTCTGGAATTAACGAGTGGTGATGCTTGCACAGCCTTGTGAATATACTAAAATCCATCAGGTTGTACGTTTTAAAATTAAGCATGATTTTTTGGGGGGAAATTATTATTGTAATATACGACAAAAGATTCATATTTATTTATTTATTTATTTTACATCTTTACTGGAGTATAATTGCTTGTTGTGTTAGTTTCTGCTGTACTACGAAGTGAATCAGCTATATGTATACATATATCCCCATAACCCCTCCCTCTTGAGCCTCCCTCCCACCCTCCCTATCCCACCCCTCTAGGTGGTCACAAAGCAACAAGCTGATCTCCCTGTTAAGCATGATTTTTATGACATGCTAGTGATCTCTCAATTGAAAACAAGACAAAACTAACTTTTTTTTTATTTGGCTGCACCACGTGGCTTGCAGGATCTTAGTTCCCAGACCGGGGTGAAAACCCGAGCCCTCGGCAGTGAGTGCACAGAGTCCTAACCACTGGACCGCCAGGAATTCCCAAGACAAAACTAATTTTAACATCTGTCACCACCTCATCTTTTCAGATATTATTCTGAACAATATTCAGCAGAAGTGTTGCCAGTCCTCTCCCACATCTTCTGGTTGGTGAGAGGCAGTGGACAGCATCGGAGTGCGGATGGGGGTCAGGTGGTCCTGGTCTGTATTCTAGCTTTGCTAATTACACTGCAAACTTACTGGCTGTATGATGTTGGGCAAATTACATAACCAAAGCACTAGTCCCTCATTTGGAACCAGGAAAACAATAGCACTGATTCAGTGTGATCAACCATGGAAAGCATAGCAAATATAGCTGCTGTTAGTAGAAGGTTCAGTCAAAGGTAAGTTTTTCTACAATTTTAAGTATCTGTGCCTTTTAAACTATGTTGGGAAAATGTAATTTCTTGAAGTTTTTCTCTCTGAATTAGTAGCTGTGACCTGTGGAGTTTAAGAAACAAACATGCTTGGTAGTGGAACTTTACCATGGCATCTTCCAGGAGCAGGCATCTGTACTTGTTAAGCATAGCTTGAGTCCTTTTTAGGAGCTGAGTGGCAACTGTTTCAAATTCATTGTCAACTTTAAAAAGAGAGAGAGAGAGAAAAAAAAAAGTAAGAGAGTGCAAATCACCCACTAGGTCCTTTTTTCCTTAGGACTGAAATGAATCATTCCTCCATTTTCTCTTCTTAGTTTAGTTCTTCCTTGGTTAAACATCATCTTTCTGCACTCCTGTCCCTCACTGTTCACTGGAATGTGATCACAGAAACTCATTTTAATACTAGCTTATTTTCACTCTAATTAGGAAACTAAAAACATAATGCCTTTAATTAAGATCATTTATAAAAGAAAACCACGTTAACACAGACCAGCAGCAAATATCAATGAACAGAGAGTGATCTACGAGTTTAGGTGACCTAAGCCTCCACTTCCTTCCAACAGCATGAAAAACTGAAACTGCTGAGACAATGAAGTCCTACTGTCCGGGCTGGGCAGACCAGTTTCACGTAACGACACCAACTCGTCCATGGCATCTCGCAGGTCATGGTCCTGTGGCTCTGTCCTTTGTCTGTCTGTCTCCAAAGGTCTCACATTTTCCACTTCGCTCTTCTCAGAGCCTCCACATCCCTGTTTAATGCTGGATGTGGATGCTCTTCCTCCCAGGGAAGCTCACAGTGGATTGACTGCTGCACTCCCCTCAGAGGCCCTACTCTGGACTCACTTTGGAACCTCAAAGAATGCTTTTTGGGAGCTACAGTATCTATCTAATTCATAAAAGTGATAGCAGCAGCTCAGGGTATGTATGCATTCTATCTAAACACAGGGACTGTGCCTGAATCACTGTGCAGGGCATCTCATCCAGGGCCATCCTGTCTGCAGCCAGAGTCCAAACAGTGCTCTGGATTCACTGCCCTCAAATGTGTCCATAAAATATTCGGACATTTGGGTGACCCTCCACAGAATGTTGAGAAAAATAAGTCACAACCCTAAACATGGACTGGGAAATCAAGTAAATTGGGAAGAAGGTAGGTCTGCAATGAAAAACAGTAACCTGGCTACCATCTGGGGGTGACGAGGCTCTGGTTCGCCTGTGGGGTGAGTCCCCAGGAGGGCATCCCTAGGAGGGTGTCTGGTGTCAAGGTGGCACCCTGGGGGTCCAGCCTGCTTACCTTTCTTCAGGTCTTCCTCTGTGGGCATGGAGCCCTGGCACACATGGTAGGAGAGCAGCCTTTGCACTGCGTCACTGAGTGATCGGAACTGACTTTTATCAGGTGTCACCGTGTGGGTTTGGTCCCTCTGTAACTGCTGGAGAATGCTGTTAAAGAGAAATTGCCAACGGCAGTGTTGAGTCATGTAATAAATCTAATCATGATGGTTATTTGCATGCAAAGACAATGAGAGACACAGGAATGTTATTATCCATAGTATAGCAGGTCCTTCCCCCCCCCCCCTTTTTTTTTTTGCTGTACGCGGGCCTCTCACTGGTGTGGCCTCTCCCGTTGCGGACGCGCAGGTTCAGCGGCCATGGCTCACGGGCCCAGCCACTCCGCGGCATGTGGGATCTTCCCGGACCAGGGCATGAACCCGTGTCCCCTGCATCGGCAGGCAGACTCTCAACCACTGCGCCACCAGGGAAGCCCTCCCCTCAGTTTTATACTTCATACATCATGGTGGGTTTAGAGTTTAGTCTAACCATCAACACAGGGGACTCAAACTATGACTCTGGCCTCAAAAGCATGGGGTTCCCCCCAGCCATTCAAGTGTGGGCGCTCACACAGACCCTGGCAATGCCTGACCACTGGCCAGCTAAGCTTATGGTAATATTTCTGTTCTGAACATAGTAGTTTATTTTTTTTATTTTTTGGACTAATAACATCATTGATAGAACTTATTATAGACGATAACCAAACAAAGTCTGTGTCTCAAAACCAGCGTTAAATCAATCTCAGGGTTGAGAGGAAGAAAAGGGGAGTCTAAAATCACAAGAAGTGCAGACATTCTCTAGGATCTTTATCCTTCTGGATCCATGCTCCCTTCAGGGTCTTCATCATCATAAATGTTCTCTGCCATTTGACAAGCTTGCATGATATTGTCTTCTGATACAGAACAAATCATCCAAGGTTCATTGGGATTTCAGGAGAAATCAGATATCTTGGCAGTCTGACCACCATGAATAAACAACAACTCTGCTGGCCCATCTTCTGCATTTTCCAGGGATTGTTCCTCTCCAATTTTACTTAAATCCCAGACATTCAGTCTGTGATCAGTACCACTGGAAGCCAAGGTAGTCTCATTGTGAGGCAACCACTGAACCTGGAATATTTCATCCTTATGTGATTCAAAGGAATGCAACTTAAGTTTCAGATTTCTCAGATCCCACAAGGCAACAGTCTTGTCAGCTGATCCTGTGGCAAGAAGGAACTCACTATAAGGACTGAAAGAAAGGCAGTTCACTTCAGCAGTGTGAGCACCAACTGCGTGGCTTGGCTGGACATAGGACTTTATTAAACCTTGCTTCTCCTCAGAGACCCTTAGGCCAATCAAAGGGTATGTGGTTGCTAAAAAGACAAAGAACTATTCTCCTTAAGAACAAAAGGGTGAACAGTAGGCTCAAACCACATTTGAGATATATATAGATATATAGATATATAGATAGATAGATATATCTCCTAACAAACTATAGGGAAAGATTTCCAAAGTATACTTTAAAAAATATGTAGTATCATAACCTGACTGTTGTATATTTGTTGAAGGTTAGGAACCTAGAAAAATGTTCAAAATGGGTCATTTCCGAAGGTAACTCACAAAGCTCCTTTAGTTAGCTGTTTTGCAGCAGGCCTCTTTTGTCCTCCCGAATGACTATCCACCTAAAGACAAAACACACCTCTTATTATTCCCTTTTGTAGAAAAAATAAGCAAAATACAGTTATACATAAAGGTCACTATGTTTCCAATATTTTCAAATCCTTATCAAGAGCAGACTCTAAGTATGTAACATTTGCTGTAATTTGCCAGTGTTGGAAAATGAAACAAGGAAATCCATAGACCCATGTAGCAAAGTTGCACCGTGTCAAGATTACAGAAAGCCGTACTATCAGTTCCTTGGAAGGACTTAGCTGTACCTTAAAGCCTGAATTCCCAACTCCCTCTACAAAGCTTCATTATATTTTTGAAGAAATATATTTTAAGTAACAACTCCATAAACATCTGAAAATTCAGTAGACAGTCCTTAATTCATCCTCTCAGTGGTAAATAAGGGAGCAAACACATCTGAGCTCCTGTCACATACAGTCCAGGTGTGTGACCTAGCAGGGCATTTCTTGGATCACAGTAAGGAACAAATACGCCTTACATCAGAACCTGAGAACTGAACCAGATCCTTCACTAAGTATTCCAGGCAGGCCCAGACTACCACAGATTTCATTAAGCGATTTTAAGTTTGATGGAGAAGAGCCTAAGGCCTTAGAAAACTGAAAACAAAAAATTTTTTTCTTCTTTTTCAGACCAGTATGGGTTAAAAGACCATAGGGACTGACTACTTCATACACTCCTGCAGGAAAAAAAAATCTCTAGTATAACTAAGAGGACAGATGCACTTTTGATAGGATAATAATCATTATCATTCAACAGTAAACTACATTTTTTGAGTGCCTACGATGTGCTGGCT
The DNA here is from genome assembly GCF_964341445.2 of Mesoplodon mirus. Taxonomy (NCBI): domain Eukaryota; kingdom Metazoa; phylum Chordata; class Mammalia; order Artiodactyla; family Ziphiidae; genus Mesoplodon; species Mesoplodon mirus. Next base: position 74,851,125 of record NC_138988.1, on the reverse strand, counting down.
GCTGGTATACTATTAATTCATGAGTAAATGAAAGAACTGTAAACATGTGAGAAATAGAACAGACATATTCATCCTATAAACATTAACATTACAAGGCATGGCTCTCAGGGAAGGTCTCCAGTGAGCACTTTCGTGGGCACACAGGGCGACAAGGCTGACTGTGCAGATGATGCCAGACAGCCACTAGCAAACAGAAGGTGATGTGACCACATTTTCTGTCAATCATGCTGAACATTGAGAAGAAGCTATGCAAACTGTTTTCTACCTGCACAGCTGGCTGGCCAGGAGATGATCCAACGACTTTTTCCTGCTGTGGTTGTGTGGTTCCTAAGGACACCGGTATAACTTTGCTTCCAGAATCCTGTCCTGTTAGAATGAACACGAGACAACGTTCAACAGAAACAGTAAATCAGGCCCGTTGTGTAACCCCTAGAGTCCAATGTACACAGATTACTGAACATTCTGAAAGGGATTTGTTTATCATGGGTGCTGGCTGTGAGGAAGGGGAGCAGGAAGTACATTTATCCACCAAAGCTCTAAAGACAGAGGTAAGGATTATTAAAGCTTATTTAGGTAATAAATGGAAATAAACACATAAATAAATGGTAATAAATAAAAGCTGTCAGTGCTACAGTTTCAAATTATCTAAGGTCTAAGGAATAGGCCTCAAACCAGTGATCTGTCCGTATTACCGAACCCCCAAATACTCACAACTTAAGAAAGGGAGGCCCAACTAGGGGACTGGCTAGGAGTGTTCATGCTGTCATCTTTTCTAGTACTTATTGAGCAGTGCGGGTGCTCAAAGCTTTAAAAGAAATGGAAGACATGGCCCACGATATTTTTTGTTTTTGTCTGGGGTGGGGGAGTGGGGGGGGAGATTCTAAATATACAAATACAGGATAGTTACAAAGTTGCATGTGCCATATAATACTAGGTTTCATTGTTTCTAAGCAGCACATTTTTTTCACATAATTTAATGTGTTGTAATTTAAACAGAAGTGCTTTTTTTCCCCCTCATTAGTATATAAGATACTACAGATGCAACATTGTACAGCATTTGGGTGGAAAGGATACGGAAAGAAGGAAGGATCAAAGCAGAGGTGAGGCTGAGTGGAAGAGATGCAGGATGAGGGATGTGTGAAGAGTGTCCCCTGGTGCTGGGAGGACTGCGACAGACTAAAAGAGCTCACAACAGGGGCTCCTGACCTGGCAGTGCGGTGCTCAAGAGGCCTGGGATGGGCGCTTGCCTCAGGCCATCTGCAGTCTTGGAAGCAGAAATGGGGCAAGTCTGATTCAAACTTTTTTTCGGAGCCTGTGAAAAAACATTGCCAAGATGGAAAAATTAATTGCATGATAAAAGCTTTACTAGATCACTTAAAGTGCCAACCAAGTCTGTTAATGAGTCTCCCGCATCACCTTTGGTTTAGCTTACAAAACAAAAGTTTAAAAACATTATCCTCCTATCACATTGGGAGAACTGCAAAGAGTACCCTTTAAAGTCTACAAGCCTGCTGAATTTTCTTGACGCCATTCAGGAGGGATGATTGATCCCAGCTGAGCTGATTGATAGCAGCTGCTTTCTCACTCCTGGAACTCCTGTGTTCATGGTGCTCAGATGCAAAGCTGAGCCTGAAACAAGTCTCTACCCCCAACAGTTTCTATCCTCAGTAATGCAATGTCTCGCCTGCAAGGATTATGACCCTGAGTATCAGTTCCTATGTGGGGTCTGCAGGGATGCTGAGCACCCGGTCAGGGCCCAAGCACCAACCCCAAATCTACTGTCAACATTCGCTGTCCACTGTGTGGATGATCTAAAGGAAATCTCACCCCTGCCGTCTGGGATGTCTCTAGTTCATGTCATGATAACCTCAGGTGGCATGTAATCGGGAAATGTAAATTCAACTGAATATTAGTCTGAGCAAAATATTATTAGAAAAATTAATGTTTAAACTGTTGTGTGCTTCTTTTCTATAAATAAGGAAGATGAACTGGATGAAGTTTAAGGACTAACAAATTCCTTTTAGCTCTAAAAAAATCTGTTCTCTCTATAATGCATTTAAAGTAAGATGATAAAGGGTTTCTAAACTACTCCCACATTTTAATCCTTTATGTCATTACTACTTCACAGTGAAGTTTTCAGTTTTTCCTTCAGTTTTATATTTTGTATACCAGCAGATGATTTAGAGTTTAGTCTAACCATCTCCAGGGGTGATGACCTGTGACCCTGGCCTAAGCAAAATGTTCCCACCAACCATTCACATGTGGCCGCTCACACAGACCTTGGCAATACCTGGCCATTGGCCAACTAAACTCATGTTAATATTTCTGTTCTAAACAATGTATTATTCTAAACAATTAATTATCTATTTGGTCCTTTTTTCTAATACAGAAATGGAGATGGATTTGACATCAACCAAGAAAGACTGGAGGAGGTCATTACAAAGTTGGAAACAGTCACTTTGCTCATCCTTCCATTAGCAGGGAAGGTCGGACCTGCATCTCTTAGTGAGAACACCATGGGGGAAAATCTCCCAGTCTTCACAGCATTTGCCCTAGAACATAACTCCACACCTTCCTACTGTAGGGAAGCTCTTCACAAGAAGGACACCCATGTTGTGAGGAGGCCTGGGGTGAACAGTGAGCACAGGCCTTCCTCACAAATATTTCCAAGGGATGAACACTAAGGGCCACCTTGACCTAGTGGTTAGCATTCCGGGCTTTCACTGCCATGGCCCGGGTTCAATCCCTGGTTGGGGATCTGAGATCCCGCAAGCCGCTCGGTGCAGCCAAAAAGTAAATAAATAAAAATAAGGGCCAACTTGAATAAAAAAACAAACAGATAAAAGTTGGAAAAACGTGGTCTAACAGGGCAAGGCTATATTCTAGATGGGACTCTGAAATAACGAGATCAACAGTTGAATAGATGAACCAGAATGAATATGTTCAAATGACCAAAATCCTCATAGCAGTGTTGCCAGGACAACATTTTTGGAATTTCTTTCAATATGCCTAGTTCACATGAAACAGAAGAATATCATCCAAATTGCTTAAGAGCACACAAGTTGTTTTTTTTTTTTAAATAAATAAATGTCATTACCCAGCCTGATCTCCCACCTTATTTATCAGATATCACCTTGAATGATTCCTAGCTATTGAACAGACAAATAAAACAAAATTCATGCATACAGAAGTAGTAAAACTAAAAGAACAGCAAGGAAGAAATCACCATAAAAGTCAGGAGAGGGGCTAGGTTAGGAAGGTGCATGGAAGAGGGTACTTTCTGGGGTACTGATAATCTATTTCTCAAGTGGTTACATGCATGGGTATTTGCTTTATAATTATTTGTTAACTGCACATTTATGTTTTCTGTATTTTTCTATGTGTTTTTTCATAATACAGAAGAGTAAAGAGAAAAAAAATACTCTGAACAATCTAATCTAATGTCAAAAGCTTGAAAAATTGCCATCATTTAAGGGTATAAAGTACTGTTGTGTCTGAAAACAAGGTTACTAACTGTAGGGACACCTCGTTTGAGCAGGTTTTTTGTTTTTTGTTTTTTTTGGCTGCAAGGTGGTTTTTCTCTAGTTGCATCGAGCGGGGTCTACTCTTTGTTGCGGTGCGTGGGCTTCTCATTGTGGTGGCTTCTCTTGTTGCGAAGCACGGGCTCTAGGAACGTGGGCTTCAGTAGTTGTGGCACGTGGGCTCAGTAGTTGTGGCTCGTGGGCTCTAGAGTGCAGGCTCAGTAGTTGTGGTGCACAGGCTTAGTTGCTTCACGGCACGTGGGATCTTCCCCGGACCAGGGCTGGAACCCGTGTCCCCTGCATTGGCAGGCGGATTCTTAACCACTGTGCCACCAGGGAAGTCCTGAGCAGGTTTTGGTGTAAGTGTTTTACAGTCCCCTTGCCCACATCCATGTGGGGGTTGAACACTGGCATCAGTGCATTTTCATCTTTCAGCTACTGCCAGTACCCCTCACTGTGTCCCTCCCCTTGGGACTGGAATGATCTCCCCACCTCTTATGCTATAAGGGTAACACAGAGGTTGGGTGGGGCGGGTAGGGCCAGGATGGTGGTAGTACTGTAATCCACTGGGAACTTGGTTTGGTGTCCCCACTGGAATCTCCTCCATTCACTAGGTCTGTATTGGAAAGCTCTGCTGCCCGAGGGATCTGCTCTGTTCCCAGATGTTCGCTGGTCACTGGTCACTCCCAGTCCCCTGATTTCAGAGCAGGACTTTTGTGTGTCTGGTTCACTGCTGTATCCCCAGCACCAGAAGAGGGCCTGACACCATAGTGAGCACACAGTAGATCATTGTTAAATGAAAATAAGTGAGTGAATTCCACTGCGGCATTAAGTCATAGGGGTCTGTACTTCCTCCTAGTCCAATGCCCCTGTCCAGGAGCCAGCAACTTTCTCTCATTCCCCCCAAATTTAGGTTGCCCCTGAACTGACAGTCTTTTCCAGAAAGAAAATATATCATTCAGGTTTTCTTTTTCTGAACTCTTAGAGAAGACTTTTTTAAAATTTTATTTATTTATTGCGCCGGGTCTTAGCTGAGGCAGGCAGGCTCCTTAGTTGCGGCATTTGAACTCTTGGTTGCGGCATGCATGTGGGATCTAGTTCCCTGAACAGGGATCGAACCTGGGCACCCTGCTTTGGGAGCATGGAGTCCTATCCACTGCGCCACCAGGGAAGTCCCTCTTAGAGAAGACTTGCTCTTGAAATATATTTTCTTCACAAATAGAGAAGCTATTTGAGGATATTTTGTTGAGAACTTGGCTCCAAGAACTCTGCTCATATCAATGTACAATTTTAACTCTTTAGACCCTGTACTATCTTGATACCACGTGAATATACAGAAATCCACCAATGAATCAGAATACTCAATATATCCCCATCCCCCTCTGTGGTACACCTTGTAAGAAGCCAACGACAAACTAGCAAGATGATATTCGTCAACCGATAGGCATTTGCTGAGTGAGGGAGGCCATCTGGGATCTTCCCAGCCCACAGTCTCCTCTGGGAATTGCCCCATTGCCATAGAAATGGGTTGGAGCCAGCACAGTTGGACACACAAAGGTCTGTTACCTGCTAGAGGGCATTAAGAGCTAGAATCCAGGGAACGAGCACCTTTTTTTTTTTTTATTTATTTATTCATTTTTTTTGCTTTATAACAAATTAAATCAGTTATACATATACATATGTTCCCATATCCCCTCCCTTTTGCGTCTCCCTCCCACCCTCCCTATCCCACCCCTCCAGGCAGTCACAAAGCACCGAGCTGATCTCCCTGTGCTATGCGGCTGCTTCCCACTAGCTATCTACCTTACGTTTGGTAGTGTATATATGTCCATGCCGCTCTTTCACTTTGTCACAGCTTACCCTTCCCCCTCCCCATATCCTCAACTCCATTCTCTAGTAGGTCTGTGTCTTTATTCCTGTCTTACCCCTATGTTCTTCATGACATTTTTTTTTCTTAAATTCCATATATATGTGTCAGCATACAGTATTTGTCTTTCTCTTTCTGACTTACTTCACTCTGTATGACAGACTCTAGGTCCATCCACCTCATTACAAATAGCTCAATTTCATTTCTTTTTATGGCTGAGTAATATTCCATTGTATATATGTGCCACATCTTCTTTACCCATTCATCCGATGATGGACACTTAGGTTGTTTCCATCTCCGCGAGCACCTTTTCTTCCCGTGGAAAAGTGCCAAGCCTGCCAGTGAGCAGCTTCTCTACCCAGAGGGGTGTTTTTTTCTATTTTGGCTCAGAGGGGCACTTTTTCCTAATTTGAACAAAGGCTCCATATAGAGCATCGGCTCTATACGTATAGAGCTCCGTATAGAGGCCCTGCGTGGCCACTTCCTCATGTTGCCCACGACTGGCTCCTCTGGTCAAGGGTGACTGAACCATGGGTGGGCCAATCAGACTCTCTCTCCTTGGAACTGAGAATTGGGGGAGGGGGAGGGATACCTAAGGGCCGCGGTTCTCAAATGCAGGTTTATAGCCTAATTGCATCAAGATCACCTGGGAGAGCATCTGAAAGACAAAGTTTCTGGGTTCCATCCACAAAGATCGATTCAGAAATCTAATGTGGGGCTTAGGAATCTATAAATTAAAAAAGCTCTCCAGGGCTTCCCTGGTGGCGCAGTGGTTGAGAGTCCACCTGCCGATGCAGGGGACGTGGGTTCGTGCCCCGGTCCGGGAAGATCCCACATGCTGCGGAGCGGCTAGGCCTGTGAGCCATGGCCGCTGAGCCTGCGCGTCCGGAGCCTGTGCTCCACAACAGGAGAGGCCACAACAGTGAGAGGCCCGCGTACCGCCTGTTTCTGTTAAACGCTTGGAAGAGTGAGAGAGGACCATGAAGGAGAGAGGTGAGGCCGTGCTATCTTGAAGAGGCCAAGGGAAGAGCAGAGAGCCTGGTTCTGACTCTTATAAAGAAGCTACACTATAAAAGACGTTCTCCTTTTTGCTAAATGTGTTAGGGTGAGTTTCTAGACAGTTGCAGCCCAAAATACCTTGACTAAGACATTTGGGTGTTCACTGTATGCACAGCACCATGGTAATCACAGAGAAGGCAGATGAAGGATACCACACACAGTCTCTGCCCTCTGAGAGTTTACCATCCAGAAAACAACCAGGCCCACCCAAACACAGTGTACCATATTATGGTGTCCAACCTCAGGCCCTCATGCATGACCAGCAATCCTCTTTTTCCCCTGGCCAGCTTCTTGCTTATTTTCCACTGAAGCCTATTTCATTATCTTCAAACCTGTAAGCCAGGTGAGAATTCATTCAACTTTCTACCACCAAAGCTACGACATCACCTGCAACCCCATTCATCCCTTCCCGCTTCTCTGTTACAGTGAAAGAAGCATCCCCCAATGCTTTTATACAAAGAATCCCACCAACGTTTCTGGAATTCATGTCCTTCTCCTTCCCATGAGCTTCGAAAAGAGCTCAAGCCTTTCCCGTATCTTATAAAAACCACACCCTGACTCCACACATCCGTGGAGCTACTGCAGTGTCAGTTACTGTCATTTTTCTGGAAGTTGTCTGTGCTTATCACCACACACCCCCTACTCCCCTTAATCTATTGCAATCTGGCTTCTGCACATATCACTCCATGGAGACAAATCTTACCAAGGTCAACAACTGCCTCCTTGTTGCTACATGTATCAGAAACATTCCCATCCTGACTTCCACCCACTTCCCAGCAACACTCCACTCTGTGGACACCATCCCTCCTGCCTGCCTCATTTTCCTTTCTTAGCTTCCAAAATGCTGAGCCCTATGGGTTTGACGCCTGCTCTCTGGAATATTCTGAGTCTTCCCTGCGGACCCCTCTTTCTGTGTCCACCCCCTAAGTGTGTTGGTGCTTTGGGGCTCTCTCCTGGCTGCTCCTCCTCTACTGACACACTCTTCCTGATCCGTTTCATCCACTCCCACCGCTTCCATCACGATATATATGCTGGTCAATCCCACTTCAGCTGACAATTCACTCTCTGCTTCAGCACATGTAGCTGTTGCCCATACAACTTGGTTGTTCCAAAGGTACCTCACCCTTGACAAACAACCTAAATTGAACTCAGAACTTCCCTTCAAACCATGATTTCTTTCCATGTTCTCTATTTCGGTGAACCTGGGTGTCACTGCCAGAAACTTCTGTGTCACCCTTATTCCTCCACTATAGCCAATCAATCCAAAGTTCTATCTAACCTGCCTCAAATCCATTCACTTCTCTCCATTTCTTCTGCCACTAGGCTCAAGTGGGTCTGCACTATTTCATGCTTACGTTACGACACTGGCTCCTGAGCCCGGCATCAGGGTCCTGTAGTGTTTAGGGCTCGCTTACCTTTCCCACCTAAATCTTCACCTCTCACTTGAACTTGCTTTCCTTCTCCTGCAGAACCACATTCTCTTCTCTCTGCAAGGCTTTGCACTTGCTGATTCCACTGCCTGAACATCCTTTACTCAGACCCTCTCTTGCTGGATAACTTCCTTCTCCCATAGTAGGGCTCAGTCAGAAACCACTATTTCGTGGAAACCTGCTCAAACCATCCCATCTTGGTAAGAGGCTCCTTTTCGGAGCCGGGTGCCCTGGGCTGCCTCCACCAGAGCACTCAGAATACTGTCTTGTGGCTGTCGGCTTATCTGCTGCCTCCTGCTATGCAAAAGACTGTTGCATCCCTGGGACTTGGCCCAGGGCTGGCCCCGGCAGCTACTGATACACTGTTGAATGAATGAATCAGTGAAGGAAATATTATACCTGGTGGGAAGTATAAATAAAAAGTGCAGAGAGGAGATCAGTGGAGGGTCCGAAAAAGGCTTCATTCTTTTAGGGGCTTTGGGTGCCCTGAGGGAGGAGAAGCATCTAGGCCAGATAGGAAAGGACATTCAGTGAATGCCCATCAGCAAAGGCTTGAGGCTCACGATGAGTCTGGCCTGTTCAGGGAGCCATGAGGGGTCCTGCCTGGCTAACCTGGAGCAGTTCAGCTTGAGAACCTTAGCGGCCAGGCTGGGGGTTGGTACTTTCTCCTGTGCAATGGGAAGCTCCCAGATGATTTGGTTCAGGTCACCAAGCAAATGTTTTAGGAAGATAAATGTGGTGGAAGCCAGACTTTAGGGAGAGTCTGAAGGCAGATTAATCATCCAGACAATTGTTACAGCTGTCTAATTACAGTACAAATGGGCCTTGGAAAACATCTACCCAGCAGTCCATTCTTCTTCGTTTGCACTTTAGAATCACTTGGGGAGCTTTTGAAAAATGCTGCTGCCTAGAACCTTCAATCTAGACCATTTAAATCAGAATTTATGAAGGTGAGGCCCAAGCATCCTTTTTTTTTTTTTTTTTTTTTTTTTTTTTTTTTTGCGGTACGCAGGCCTCTCACTGTTGTGGCCTCTCCCATTGCAGAGCCCAGGCTCCGGACGCGCAGGCTCAGGGGCCATGGCTCACAGGCCCAGCCGCTCCGCGGCACGTGGGATCCTCCCAGACCGGGGCACGAACCCGTGTCCCCTGCATCGGCAGGAGGACTCTCAACCACTGCGTCACCAGGGAAGCCCGTGGGTTCCTCATTTTCAAGAGAAAACTAGGTAAGCTGTGACAAAGCGAAAGAGAGGCATGGACATATATACACTACCAAACGTAAGGTAGATAGATAGTGGGAAGCAGCCGCAGAGCACAGGGAGATCAGCTCGGTGCTTTGTGACCGCCTGGAGGGGTGGGAGGGAGGGAGACGCAGGAGGGAAGGGATGTGGGAACAGATGTATATGTATGACTGATTCACTTTGTTATAAAGCAGAAACTAATAAAAAAAAATGCAGAGGTGTTAAAAAAAAAAAAAAAGAGAAAACTAGGGCTCAGAATGTAAGATAGGAACTTAGATCACAAAACCAATCACTGGCAGAGGAGGACCTGCAAGTGAGCTGACTCCTGTTCCAACTCTTGTTTTCCCCGTTATACTGCTGTCCCTCTTAAAGTCTAGCTCAGGGTACAGATGTAGAAAAGAGAGAAAAGGGAAGCAGTGTGGTAGAGACAGCTAGCTGGTGAAGTCTGCCTTTACAGCAATTTGCCCATGCTCTGAACCTCCATCTCCTTGACTGTGAAATGGGAACAGTAATGTTACTTGTAGCCCCAAAGTAAGGATTAGAAATAATACAGATAGTCCCTGCATGTACCAGTTGTTAATAATATGATCTTTATTTTCATTATTATTGGGAAGAATGGATATAAGACATTCAAAGAAGAATTTGTAGGATTTGTAACTTATTAAAGGTACAGAGGAAGAGAACAAACAAGAACATCTAGATTATGAAGTCTGGGCATCTGAAAATACAGTGCCTCCACAGTAAGGTAGGCAGGCTGAGCTGGATGGGGAAAGGAATTAGGGAGGGGCAGGGCAGGCTGGAGACTTCAGTAGTAATCGCTTTGGAAATCTCACATGCAAAGCACCGCAAAGCACCAGTAGGTGCTGCTCTCAAGGAATTTAAAATCTACTAAAACTTTCAGTGATCTAAAGAGATTTGGACTTAAAATAATTTGTTTACTTTTGTTTGATAGGCTAAACCCTTGCAAACTGCCTTCTTTGTCACTAACTTTTGAAATATTAATCCATTTAAAAGAAAGTTTAAATCCTGTAAATGACTCTGCATTAAGAGATTTAAATTCACAGGGCTCCTTAGAGAAATGGCTGATTCTAGGTCTGTGGCAAGGTAATCACAAGACATGCCTACAATATCTTGTGCTTCAAAGTGCTCAAAGGAGGTGGGAATGTGTCAGAAGTGTAGAAGTCAGCTTAAGTAGGCCTTAAGTAGGCCAAACTTGGGACAATATAAGCATCAAAAAGAATAATGAAAGCAATAAATTGCAACGTTAACTTTAAAGAGAATACATGGCCTTTTGGAGATATACACTAAAATATTACAGATGAACTTATATGTCTGGTTTAGCTTCAGAGTAATACTGGGCAGGGGAGACTGAGTGGGGTATGGATGAAACAGGAATAGCCATGAGCTGGTAAGCACTGGAGCTGATTGAGCATGGGGCTCATTACACTAACTTGTCTTTGTTCATGTTTAAAATTCCCTGTAATAAAGTTTTTAAATTAATGCAAAAAAACAACTATGATTTCATAGTGTTAAACCCACACACAATGTGAGAAGAAAAAGCTCTTTTTTATGGAAAAATCCCAGTCAATAACAGTAGATAGGATAATATAACTAGAAAAGCATTTTGCAACCACTAATGCAATATATACCAATGGAGTCAAATCACTGGGTGAGAGGCCGGGAAACAGGAGAGTCACGTGGTCCCAAAGCACCATCCTAGAGATCATTTCTTCCTTACATGGGAACAAGATACCTTTGAATACCTCAAGGAGAAACCTGGCAGGGGGCCACCGTAACAAAGTGATCACATCGGAATCACCCATAATGGGAAAAATCAACATTATGTGCCAACCATTCAGCCAGAATCTAATCATGAGGAAACAATCAGATGACACACTGAGGGCCACCCTACCAGACAACTGATCCAGGCTGCTGTAGCCTAAAGAGATGTGACAATAAATGAAATCAGTGTTCTCTGCTTTCTAGAGTGAGGCATTGTCATAAAGGACATTACTGAGTCAACTGGAAGGAATCTGATATAATGTTATTACGTTAATGTTAAATTTCTTGGGGGTGATAGTAATACTGAGATTGTGTTGAAGAAGGTCTTTGTTCTTGGGAGATACCTGCTGAAGAATTTAGGGGTCAAGGGTCATACCATTTGCAACTTACTTTCAAAAGGTTCAGAGAAAAGAGTGTGTGCATATGTGTGTGTGTGTGTGTGTGTGTGTAGAGAGAGACACACACAGAGCAAATGTTGCAAAACATAAACAACTGGTGAATCTAGGTGAATAGGTTCACGGTACTCTTCCAACTTTTCTGTGGTTCTGAAAGTTTTCATAATGGAAAATTTGGGGTGGGGACTTAAGTTCGCTCTTCAAGAAGCTGGTTACATTGGTTGCCTGAAGGCAACTGTGTGCCTGGGGAACAGGAGGAAGGAAAATTTTCACTGTAGTATACAACTTTCTGTACCTTTTGAATTCTGAACCAAATAAATGTATTATCTATACCAAAAATAAAGTTTATATTTAAAAACTCATTGTTCTCTAATATTAATGTTTTATAGTATCAAAACTTTACATATTAAATTTCTCCAAATAGATAAACACTGAAGGCCCCTGATAATGGTATTTTTGGTCATTACAATGTTCTATAAAGTAATTTATACAGAAATTATAAAAAGAGTCACTGTAAATGTCTCTGGATGTCCTAGTTTAAATGTTAGATGACACCTCAACACTATTTTTCCAACTTGTGTTGCCTCCAAGGCTGTGTCTTCCTTAATCCAAAACACCTGATGCTTTAATTGTTCTGGAAACCTGCAGCAGAACACACAGGACATAATGCAACTGATCTAGTTCCCAATACTCTTTGGCATTAAACTGATCTAGTTCCCAATACTCTTTGGCATTAAAAATTACTTTGGAGCTGCCGGTATAGGCTTCTTGTTACCTTTGGATAGTTGAAACTTTGGGGAGTCAGAAAGACAGATTTTTTTTCCCCCTCATTGAAGCATTATTGAAAAAAAAAGAAAAAGAAAAAGAAAGGAAATGACCATGCTGTGGCTGATTATGTATAATTGATTATAATAAACGTAAAGCAGATCAATATATATAGGTATAAAGTAATCCTCAAGTTCTATAATTAAGTAAAAACAGGTATGGTGTGTTGCAGAGATAAGTATATATGTGACGTTTGTGCTGTATATGCAGAGGACATATCTGGGGGAAGAGAAAGAACCTAGAAACAGTGGTGGCCTCTGGAAGAGGAAGACTTACTTTTCATTCTAAACTATTTTGGAACTGTTTCTAATGATTACCAATGGCATGTTTTACTTATTTTTGAAAAATGCATCAATATGTTGATAAATGCTGTCCAGGTATCACCTCCTCTACGTGGGGTAAGTTTTTAAAACTAGAAGAAAACAAGAGTATCTGTAATTCTACCACTCAGAAAACTGCTGTTAAGGGAGCAGTACATTTCCTCCTAATCAAGTTTCTGGATGTTTTGTAAGCAAGAGGGTTTTCTATTTTCTAGTTCACCATATTGTCTTTCATCATTTTTCTAAAAGAGAAAACAAATTTCTTATTAAATATTTTACAGTTAAATGTGCATTTAAAATATTTCACATTTAACTGCACACTTAAAATGACTTTGTAAGCCTTCCCCCAAATCTTTAATTATTTTTCAAAAACATTTAAAATGGCTACATAATACTTCATTATATCCAATAATCCTCCTACTATTGGAGAAGTATTATATTGGGTTTAGAAAACTTTTTTGCAACCAAAGTATAGAAGAATATCTATCTATAGTATGCTATATTTGAGTAAGAAAGGAGGGGAAATAAGAAAATATACATGTATCTGCTTATCTGTGTGAAAAAAAAACAGAGGATAAATAAAGGAGAAACTAATGAGATTGCTGCAAATAGGGGATGGATGAGAACTGGCAGGAAAGGATGGAGGGAGGGGTGGGAGCAGGGAGAAAGGCCAGGGAGGAGGGAGACTGCCCAGCACACTTTCTGCATAGCCCTGGCTTTTGGGACCATGCTAATGGTTCACCCATTCAAAAGAAATTACATAGATAAAATCAACAAAGGTAGTGGGAAAAGAATTCTAAAATGAAACGCAAACAGAAACAAGCAAAAGTATAGTTCAAAAGAATAGCATAACCATACCAAGGGAGGAAAAAAAAAGTACTAACTCTAGTAACTTTTGAACACAGTATTTTTTTTTTTTAATTTTTACTGGAGTATAGTTGATTTACAATGTTGTGGTATTTTCAGGTGTTGAACACAGTATTTTGACTATACACCTTTAGGTTAAAGACAGAATGTAAACCAATACTGAAGTCTGAAGTAGGTTTGTTTTTCACACTGCTATGAATTAGCAATTCTAAAACTATTTTCTTTGTTTTCTAGGATTGGGCAAATAAGCAAATATATTGTGGGGCAGGCTTTCTCACTGTTAGAAAAGAGAGCTACAAATATGGAAAAGGAGACTTGAATAATGAACCTGGTGGTACTGGATTAGAATTGAAAGTATCAGTATGAACTCATGGTTTTTAATATAGATAGATAGACAGCTATAGATGTTGCGTATGTGTAAATACATATAAGTCCCAGCTCAGATCTTGGCTTCTAAATATTGTTCTCCACTAGAAGGAACAAGGTCCCTCAAGTGGTTGATTCCAGGGCAGGGGCAGGGAAAGTGAAAGACGAACGTGGAACATCATGTTTTGCTAGAAATTAAAGGAAGTGCTCAAAGCATGATGGAAACATGTCAGAAGGACCAGCAGCCAATTTGGAGGGGTGCCCAATGGCATCAAAGCAATTTGAGCATCAAAAAAATTGATTGTAACAATTTTTAACACATGAAATAAAATAAGAACCTATGTGTCCATACTGGCATAAGCAAAAGGGGGAGACAGAAAAACTCTTCCTTAGAGTAGAATGCCAACAATTAATGTAGAATAAACAATGGAATTAGAAAGTCTCTATTTGGTGACTGTCACAGTAACAGCTGATTTAGTAATAACTGATTCAGTCAGGAATTATCAATGAAAGCTTAAACTAGTGTGTTCAGGTTTGACAAGAAATTGGATATCTACATAATCTCAATGTAACTCCCTGAAGAAACTTATTAACTATGCATCAGACGCCACATGAAGCAGACACCATCTTAAGCAAGTGTTCAAAGTTAACATCACCAGGAATGCGACAAGTTCACATCGTGAGGACACATCCATCACCTCTGTGGCAATCCTACCAAAAATGTATAATCTGAATCTAATCATGAGGAAACATCAGAGAAACCCAAATTGAGGGACACTCTACAAAACAATTGGTTTGACTCTTCAAAAAAATCAAGGTCGGGCTTCCCTGGTGGCACAGTGGTTAAGAATCTGCCTGCCAAGGCAGGGGTCACGGGTTCGAGCCCTGGTCCGGGAAGATCCCACATGGCGCAGAGCAACTAAGCCCATGCACCACAACTACTGAGCCTGTGCTCTAGAGCCCACGAGCCACAACTACTGAGCCCACGTGCCACAACTACTGAAGACCACACACCTGGAGCCCGTGCTCTGCAGCAAGAGAAGCCACCATAATGAGAAGCCTGCGCACCGCAACGAAGAGTAGCCCCCACTTGCCGCAACTAGAGAAAGCCTGCGCGCAGCAACGAAGACCCAACACAGCCAAAAACAAACAAACAAACAATCAAGGTCATGAAAGACAGCAAGATGAAGAAACTGTTTCCAGGTCTTCCCTGGCGGTCCAGTGGTTAAGACTCCACGCTTCCACTGCGGGGGCGTGGGTTCGATCCCTAGTTGGGGAAATAAGATCCTGTATGCCACGCGGTATGGCCAAAAATTAAAAAAAAGAAAGAAAGAAAAAAAAACCTGTTTCCGATTTAAAGACATGACAACAGAATTAGGCAGTGATCCTAGACCATAAAAACAAAACATAATATAATTTATTCTCTCTTGCTGTAAGGGACATTATTGGGAAAATGGACTAAATCAGAATAAGGTCTGTAGATTAGATGATAATATTGTAATAATGCTGTTTTTCTTGGTTTTGATGACTGTCCTGTGGTTATGTAGGGGAGTGTCCCTGTTCTTAAGAGATACACACTGAAGTCTGAAGTATGTAGGGGTCAAGAGGCATCATGCCTGCAATTTACTCTCAGAACTATGTGTGTGTGTGTGTTTGTGTGTGTGAGTGTGTGTGTGTGTGAAAGAGAGAAAGAAGGATAAAACAAATGGGGTAAAAAGTTAACATCTGGGGAATCTTGGTGAAGGGTATATGAGAATTCTTTACACTAGTCTCGAAACTTTAACTTTTCTATAAGCCTGACATTATTTCAAAACACAAAGACACACACACACCTTTGACACCGAAAGTAATACAATGAACAGCCTTGATCATAAATAATCTTTGTTTCCTTAGGATTCTTAGTGGAATTACTAAGTCAAAGGTATACAGTTTTAAAAATATTGATATACATGGTAGAGAGAAGTTTTTGAATTCTTCTAAATGTGGAGAAGAAAGGCAGGGAAAATGGAGGAGTAAGGAGGGTAGACCACCGGCAGGGGGTTGGTGGGGGAGTGGGGTATGGAGCTGGAACTACAGAACATGCTAAGAATGAGTGAGAACCAAAAGCCAGAGGAGTTCAAAGATCGGCAGATGGGCTGAAGGACCAAAGGTGATGACCCTTTGAAATGCTTTTCAGAAACATAATCCTTACATGGTTTTACAGATTGCCCACAGTGATTTACCGGCACAATGCTCTGGTAAGAGTAGGCTCAGGTACTTGGTCAAATCCATTGCCCTGGATCCCTCCCTCCATATGCATCCCTCTGTGCAGGCCAGTTACCCACTGCTGAGTCTCACTGGGTCCCTGAGCCTTTCCAGTTGGCACCCAAGAGACAGCCGTGACTTCTCTACCCAGTCCATCCAAAACAAGCTTTCCTTTTAAATGCCTATAATACATTCCATCAAGTATATGTCTTAATATTGGCTCTTATTAAGTATTTGTCATTTGCCAGGGACTATGCTAAGTGCTTTATATAGATTACCTCATTTAATTCTCCCAATAATTCCATGGGATGGTAGTATTATTATGTCCACTTTACTGATGAAAAAACTTAACCTCTAGAGAGGTTAGTTAAGGTAAGACTTGCTCCACGTCATTAAGCTTAGATTCAAATCCATGAGTCTCCACTCTAAACCACAACACTACCCTGGATAAAACATTTTAGTTAAGAAGAAAAAAGGCAATCAATAGTAAGTTGAACATCTTAAGATAATAAATTGGGAGCCTAGGATGAAAATTATAGTCTATCACATACTCATTCCACTCTTCCATTCCGTAATCATCCAAACATATGTTTGATATTATCATTTGTTTGACAATATTACCTGACAGAAGAACTGTTGCTGGCTTCCTGCTCCAGGTGTGTTACTGAAGGTGCTAGTAGATTTGGAAGAAGGAACTGGAAGACGATGAGACACACTGACCGGTACTGGAGTCCTGTTTGGCTGGGTCAGCTGATCTCCCGTAAAGTTTGATCCTGATGCACCAGACTGAACCGCAGCCCCAAGACTAGGATGGGCAGTGCTGGATGAGCTGACAACAGGGAACCGACCAGGTCCTGACATGCTTGTCACCGAGGGCATGGCGGCAAAGCCAGGTCTTCCTTGGGAGACGCTGCTCTGCCCAGGGGACAGGTGCAAGACGGTTGGCGATGCCTGCTGCAAGGGCATCTGCCCACCAACGATCTGAGGAGAGGCATGATTGACTATCACTGGACTTCCAGAGGCGGCGAACGTCTGCCCAGACACTAACTGGACGGCGGTATTCTGGTTGTTCAGCATCTGTCCAGAATATGGTTGGTTGGTCCTGAGCATGTTGGAAGAGTTTCTGTTCAACATGACATGCTCTGAGGTCACTTGGCCAGAAATGAGCTGAGAGGGTTGAGTCTGAAGAAGTTGCCCATTTATGGTCTGGACGTGGTGTACCGAGTTGGAACTGACGGAAAGGCTTGTAGGTATGAGGAACTGACTCTGGGGTGTGTGAGGCTGGCCCATGGGAGAATGAATAACAATACTGCCCCCAGCGCTGCTCACGGCCTGCGAGGTGACCGGCTTCCTTGTGTTCTGTTGGTTTACAATGTTCACCGACATGTGCGGACCAACCACTGAGCCCTGGGGTGAGCTCGCAGAAGCAAACGAGATCCCTGGCTGAACATGGTGCTGCTGTATTCCCAAATTGTTCACATTGTATGTGTTTTGCTGACCCATTTGGATAGGCTTTGGCTGGATATTAATTGGGACTTTATTTGAATTTGGTGCAAGACCCCTTTGTATGATGATGTTATGCACAGGTAAAGATGTTTGGAAATTTGTGCTATTAAATGGAACGGTAACAGGCTGTGCTACTGGACTGGAACTGGAGTTCCCAAACAAGGAGTTGCCATTAGGAGTCTGTCTGTGAACCAGAAGCCCTCCACTCACATTTGATGGGGCTTGTTGCCCACTACCCTTCAATATGATTTGAGATCCATCTAGGTTATTAATAGTCATCATGGAAGGTTGATTACCAAATGACCCAATTAACTGTATTTGACCAGAACCACTAATCTGACTGTTATTAGACAAATGCTGGCTGGGCACACTGATCCCCACATGGTGCATAAAGCCATGGTGCACACCCACTGTATTGCTTGCAAACGATGTGCCAACAGGCACATGAGTCACCCCTATAGGCTGCAGCGTCTGACCTGAGTAATTAGAAATATTAGAAGCCTGAGTAAAGGATGCTGATGAAGAGGGATGAAGCTGAGCTTGTGCAAACTGTTGGCTTGAACCTATACTGGCGTCCAGATATGCCTCTTCTGCCAATGTCTGTTCAGTGATATTGGCCTCCTGCAAGGATTTCTGAAGAATGTCGAAAGGTTGGTCCTCACTGAGATCAGGAAGAGGAGAAGACTCAAGTTCATCTTCAAGAAACTGAAGGCTACTTGAAAGTGGCAGTCCATCACTGGGCCCTTCTCCAAGCTGGCTGCTTACAGCTTTGAGGGATGACTTAGGATCAGCATTCTAAAAAAATAAGCAGGATGTTACATGGCATATCTAACCTTGGAAAGAGATTCTTAAACAAAAAACTAATCTCACTTTTGAATATGAATAAAGCATAACAGTCTGCTTTTCAGGCACAACTCTCCAAACTGCTCACCTTATTCTTTTTTTTTTTTAATAAATTTATTTTTATTTGTTTATTTATTTTTGGCTGTGTTGGGTCTTCATTTCTGTGCGTGGGCCCTCTCTAGTTGCGGCGAGCGGGGGCCACTCCTCATTGCGGTGCGCGGGCCTCTCACTGCCGCGGCCTCTCCCGTCGCGGAGCACAGGCTCCGCAGCTGCGGCTCACGGGCCCAGCTGTCCCGCGGCATGTGGGATCCTCCCGGACCAGGGCCCGAACCCGTGTCCCCTGCATTGGCAGGCGGATTCTCAACCACTGCGCCACCAGGGAAGCCCTGCTCACCTTATTCTGATACTTGATTTCCTTACTAATGATGTTTAATGTTGTTTTTGTAAGTATGTGCATTCACTGCTCTGATAAATTATTTTATAGGAAACAGATCAATAATGCCAACATACTCATGACTACCTGGAGTTTAGCTTTATTTTTTAGATAGTGGCATGGCTTAATTTTTTCAGGATTGCTCCCAAGTCCAAAGCTTGAGTGGGACTCAGCCTAGGGTATGTGTGTATCCAGGACACAGCAGTGTCTAGTTTTTGTACCACAGGAGTAGATGTGAGCTTTGAGAGTTCCGAGTGTGGTTCTACTAGAAGTCCAGAAGGTATCCCAGATCCAGCCTTGACTTTAAAGGTTTCTCGAAACTCCCGTAGTTCTAACCTGCCCCACTCCAAGCAAAATCGGCCTGGATAAAAACAAGCTTCCCATATGAAATGAGTGAATAGTTACTTGATTTCTTAGAAGTTATCAGCTTATTATGATGCTTTAAAAGCCATTTCAATGTCCTATTCAAGAGTAAAAGTTGGTCAACATTTGTCAAGCGCTCACTTGTGCGTTTGTGTCTGTCCATAATGAGTCCTTAAGGACTGCGCATTCCAACTAGAGACAATAACACAGGCAAATGAAGGGAACTGAACTCCGTCACTGATAGATAAGAGCCACGCTGCTGGCCAGCAGTTTATCATGGGATATGTCAAAATTATAAAAGAAAAAAAAAATGGAATCAGTCGTTATTTAACATAAGGTGAAGACAATGTGAATATCCTTAACACTACTGAACTGTCCACTTAAAATGGTTAAGATGGTGAATTTGTTGTTATATATATTTTTAACACAATTAAAAATTTTAAAAAGATGAAGAAAAAAATTAAAAATAGATCAATCAAGTATAAACAGTCCAGGACTTCCCTGGTGGTGCAGTGGTTAAGAATCTGCCTGCCGGGCCTCCCTGGTGGCGCAGTGGTTGAGAGTCCGCCTGCCGATGCAGGGGATACGGGTTCGTGCCCCGGTCTGGGAGGATCCCATATGCCGCGGAGCGGCTGGGCCCGTGAGCCATGGCCACTAAGCCTGTGCGTCCGGAGCCTGTGCTCCGCAACGGGAGAGGCCACAACAGTGAGAGGCCCGCATACCGCAAAAAAAAAAAAAAAAAAAAAAGAATCTGCCTGCCAATGCAGGGGACACAGGTTTGATCCCTGGTCTGGGAAGATCCCACATGCCGCAGAGCAACTAAGCCCATGCGCCACAACTACTGAGCCCACGCGCCGCAACTACTGAAGCCCACACACCTAGAGCTCGTGCTCCGCGGAAAGAGAAGCCACCGCAACGAGAAGCCCGCGCACCGCAAGGAAGAGTAGCCCCTGCTTGCCGCAACTAGAGAAAGCCCATGCGCAGCAACAAAGACCCAACGCAGCCAAAAGTAATAAATAAATAAAAATTAAAAAAAAAAAAAGAAAACAGTCCAGGGAATTCCTTGGGGGTCCAGTGGTTGAACTTGGTGCTTTAGCTGCCAGGGCCTGGGTTCAATCCCTGGTTGGGGAACTAAGATCCCACAAGCTGCATGGCGCAGCCAAAGGAAAAAAAAAAAAGAATGAATAGTCCAACTTTCAAAACTATAGAGATTCTCAGCCCTAGGCTAATAAGGTGTGTTGGGGGCTAGATGATGCGGAGACCCAGGTAGAAAAGCCAAGACTAGTTCACTCGACACCCAATCAACAGTTGAAACGGGACTAATGTGGCCTCAGTTAGGTGGACACCACCTTAGGACTTGAACAGTCATTTGAAAGGAAGTGGGAAAAAGCAACTGAAAGCAAGGAGGTTTGTTTGTTTGTTTGTTTTTGCAGAGAAATATCAAGGCAACAGTGGATTATCTCCTGAGTGGTGGTACAGTTTAATGTTTTTACAATGCACAAATTAACAGACCATAGATTTGAAATTCCATATTTTTAAAAGCTTTTAAAATGTTTTACTGACATGATGCAACTCACGTTTACAATAAATACATCCTGAATGAAGCAGCCTGAAGAGTTAGAATTAATACTTACGTGGAAGTGGGAGAGCTGGTAAGTAAAAATCATTAGTGTTGGGAAACAGGCTCAGTGTCTACTTTATGGGTTTAATGGCATCACATGCAGTTATTGCCCACTCAGAATGAATTTCAGAATTGCTACTAATTCATAAACCTTACAGGAAATCAGTGTTGTGGCTTTAAAGCCACCCCTAGCATGTGGAGGAGTCTTGCATGTTATGATCTGACATACTTTACACATACTCAAATACTTTATAAAGAACTGTGCATTCCCAAGGACTTTCTGAATACTATTCCATTTTATGGATGAAGAAAATAAAGACCCTGATGATGACAATAAGTTGACATTAACTGAGCACTGTGTCAACTGATTTCCATGGACTAGTCCATTCATCTTAACCACCCTATGAGGTAGATTTATCATTCTCCTGGATTCACAAATAAGGAAACTGAGTCTTAGAGATTTAGTGATAGATACAAGGTTATAAAGCTAGTAAGTGGCAGAGCAAGGATTCAGACTTGGGTGGTCGGACTCTGGACTACCATCCATGGTAGAACAAAGCAGTTGAAAAGATTAAAGTAACATAGGCTTAAACACAGCAATCCGGATATAGTTTCCAGGCAGGACTTCCCTGCCCTCAGGTCAGATTTCTTGTCTAGATGTTCCTAGAGCTTAAGAACCTGCGCCCTGGAACCTGGTGGCCCGAGTTCGATTCCTAGCTTGCGACTCCTGGCTGTGTAATACTGGGTAAATACCAACCTTTAGTTTTCTCATCCTTAAATATGGATAATAATAGAACCTACTTCATGGAATTATTGTAACAAGGTCAATATATGTTAAGCTCTGAGTGCCAAGAACATACCGAGCGCTCAGTAGGTGTCAGCTACTATGATCTTTCTCCTTGTTTAAGATGAAAATGATTGGAAAGTAACCACAATACAGAATGATTTTTTTTAAAGGTTATGTAACAACATTCAAAAGACTCTAATATAAGTTTCTCAGGCTATAACGTTTCTGAGGCATTTTAGAAAGAAAGTTGAAACCTTAGGAAAATGGCAAAGTAAAAATCTTAATAGACTAAGTTAAAAGTAGAAAATGTCAACAAAATTCAATAGATTTTCCTCTTGTGTCAATTACAAAAGACAAAGTAGGGATTCCCATCATGATACAAAGGCAATTAAAGCTTCAATTCACTAGGCATCAATGAGACAGAAACATCTGATCATTGCATTCAGTTTCCAATACTCACACTAGAGTTGGCGAAAATTGAATTTGAATTGGCTGCAGAATATCCTGCATTAGTCAAGTCCTCATTGCTCTGCAAAAGTACAAATTCAAAAAAGTGATCACTTTGACTCTGAAGAAGAAACAAAATGTATGCCTATGATGGTCTGAGTATTACTTACCGATTTATTACTAGGTCCATGTAGAAAATAGTTCAATGCCTGGGGGTCTCTAGAAAACAACAGCCAAAAAGAGAAAACAGCAAATAAATACATTACTTATATTTAGGGTTCATTTTCACAGGGGAAAAAGAAAATGATGTATTAGTTTGAGTAAAATCCTCTCCCTGTTTTAAAACTATTAGTAGTTTTTTTGTTGGTTTTGTTTTGTTTCATTTTGATGTTCCATTTCCCATTATCACTCATTTCTGCCTCCTAGGATTTTTGTGTGTGTGTGTGTGGTACGCGGGCCTCTCACTGTTGTGGCCTCTCCCGTTGCAGAGCACAGGCTCCGGACGCGCAGGCCCAGCAGCCATGGCTCACGGGCCTAGCCGCTCTGTGGCACACGGGATCCTCCCGGACCGGGGCACGAACCCGTGTCCCCTGCATCAGCAGGCGGACTCTCAACCACTGCGCCACCAGGGAAGCCCCTCCTAGGATTTTTTATAAAATAAATTTAATAAAGGATTACCTAATTATGACCCCTATGTTAATCCATGTCACTTTGTCTCCCTACTATATCTATGATGATTATTTAATCTTTATTTAAAAAACCCACTTGGTTTTAATATGCTTATTAGGTTGTTTTAGTACAACAAACCTCACACATTTGATTTACCCTTATTTTGGAATGAACATCTTACCCAATAAGATCAAGGAGACACGAGTCATCATCATCATCCATGACAACTATAAAGAAAAGGAATAAGAAAGCACTGTTTCAGCAAAGCAGATTAAAGCCAGTAGCATCAATGCAACACAAAAATATACCTTATACTTTCCTAGATAAATAACTAATTCATGTGAGTTTTCCCTCTAATTGCTTATTATGAACGTGACTTTTAAATTTTTGTGGTCATTCAAGAGATGAAGTATTCAATTTAAATTGTTTTTATTGAACACAAATCCTTAACTTACAAGTCAAAAAGCAATCTAGACAAATCAAGGATAGTTGGCAGCAACCACTCACACACAGATTCCTCAAAGGGGCGGTAAACCATGAACAGTAACTTCCTCAAAATGTACACAGTGAACAAGAGGAGAAATCGTATTTTTGTTTTAGAAAAAAATCTCATGCATACAGAGGTCTTTGAATTTTGTCACTGGATATTTCCAAACCTGGTGAGCAATCTGGATTTCTAGTCATATTTTGGCCATCTTTAGGAAAACAGAAAAGTCAGTTGTCCCTACTTTTTGAGACAGAAGAGGCACCATCGCCCCAGGCAGTACTGAGACAGGCTCTGCCCTGAAGGTCCCAAGTTCCTCCCTCTACAGCAGTAACGCCAACTGTTCAGTTCCAAACAATCTGCATCCCAACACTGGACTCTTTAAAGTAGAAACCCTCAACCCCAAATTCACCCCAGCTCCAAGCCGAAATCTCTCTCTCTCCCCAACCATCGATAGTATCCAGCTTAACCAGCGCAATCACTGTGCTCTGGCTGAAACAGTAACAACTATGTAAATTCCAAGAGCAGTTCTCCCCGTTTCTTTCTCCTCCCTCCCCTGAGATCCAGGAAACTTACACTAGTGATCCGGCACCTGGCAACACTGTTTCACACCCATTTCCAGCCATGCGTGGAATAATTTACATCACGGAATGCCAAGGCCAAGAGTTCTGGAGCCGTTGGAAAGGGCAGTTGTAAACGGCAGTTGGACGGAGGAATGAAATCCTGAAGAGATGCCCAGAAGAGGGACACGCCCGAAGAAGGCAGAGGCAGAGTTTCTACTAAGTTTTTTTTCTCGGTTAAAACTGCCATCTCCTCTCCACTTCCCCTCAACTTCCCATCCTATCAGTCACAAGGCCAAACAAATATAAAATGTATTCCTGCCACATGGAAGGAAACTTGCTGTCTTCAGGAAGGGTCTGGAAGGGGTAAGTATCCCCCGATGTGGGACCTTCCCGTTGATGGGAGAATTGGTTCAGCTGCTGAATGATCCGGACGATTACAATCCACTTGAGTGGATCATCAGTGGAGAGGAGAGATGATGAGTGAGACAGGAGGAGGTCAGAGTGGGGAAAGCTTATCAAAAGGTAACATCCATGGCCAAAACTGTGAAAGGCACAGCAGGCTAAGTGAAATCTGCATCTAGCACTCAGATGTCCAGGTGCTCAGGGGCATGCTAGGACGACTCTACTAACACGACTTTTTTTTTTTTGCAGTACGCGGGCCTCTCACTGTTGTGGCCTCTCCCGTTGCAGAGCACAGGCTCCGGACGCACAGGCTCAGCGGCCATGGCTCACGGGCCCAGCCGCTCCACGGCATGTGGGATCCTCCCGCACCGGGGCACGAACCCGTGTCCCCTGCATCAGCAGGCGGACTCTCAACCACTGCGCCACCAGGGAAGCCCTAATACGACTTTTGAGGTGTGAAAAGGGACAGGAAAGAGAAACAGGAAAACTATCATTAGGTAGATATGTAGAAATCAGTGTGAAGATCTTCCCTTAAATCATATTTAATATGCAGAACTGCACTAGCTGTCGCTCATTACCGTATCCTGGGCTTGTCTCCCAGACATCACAATCGCATGGACTAAATTAGCCAAATATGACGTATAATTAAGCCTATAAAGTGGATATTATTTTTTTACTTCAACATGACCATTTAAATGGAGCTCCACTGTATCCTTTGCAAATTTATATTTTTTAAGTGTCTAACAGTCTCTGGAAAAAACTAATTAATAAAAACATACGTGAAAAATAGCTTACACCAAAGCAGAACACTTTCATGCCTCTCCCAGCTTCCCTCACTACTTTACACTTGTACCCAGCTCCTCCAGTGGATGAGATGCCCAAGGGTTAACACACACTGAGGGAGGAAGGCAGCACCAGTCACTCCTCTGAGGTGTCACTGCCACTGGGACTTTCAAGCACAGAGAACATTTGTTACCCCAAAGTTCAAAGTGACAAGCTACTTCTTGAGTACCCCAAATAAAAGAACAATTGTATAATACTGGATGAAATTAAAAGCCATTGCACATCCCCCACAGCAAACCAAGCAGGCCGCTCAAATGCCTGACGAAACGCTTCTTGGGGACATCCGCCCTACTCAGGGGCATCAGTCCTTACAGACAGACCTCCTCCTCCAGGCCCCCTTGGGTAGAACTCTACAAGCTCGTCAGGGGTACCCCGAGAATTCTACTTTTTAAAGGGTCGCACTCTTTTCTGACTATAAACAGTTTCAAATGAGAAGAGATGACTCTTATCCCTACATGCCCAGCTCTACATGGTGCCAAAACAGTCATATTACAGCCCGGGCCAGTAGTCCTTTCCCAGGAGGACACACGGCCCACCAAAGCAAATCTACCAAAGTAAAACTGTAGAAATTGACTACGATTCTAAAGTGGGAAGACAACCTGAGGATCAGAAACTGACTCAAAAGTGAAGAGCCTAGTTTCTTTGGAAAAGATACTCCCATTACTTCTGGACTCTTGTTGAGGCTCTTTTCTCATTAAAGTAACAACCCTGGATTCACTAGATGGGCCTCTGGCCACAGGTGAAACCTATAAGGCTGTGTGAAAGATAAGTCCCCCCTCTAAAGGGTTAAAAACTACTTCTTGGTTCAGCACACTTGAGCAACACACATCCCCTAAGTAATAGCAGTTTACAGCAGTAGAATTTGTCAGGGAGAGAACGGGACTGCAGTTCTTACAGAATCCTCATAGGCACCCCAAGAGATCAGAAATCACTGCCCCAGACACCTGACTACCACTCTCAAAAAGTTAAAGCTAATATTTAAAACTGCTCTTACTATTCTTAGTCAAGAGGCACTATGAAAGTGACATTTCAAATCAGTGGGGGAAAGATGTTAGCCTTCTAGAGAAAAGAAGGTGGATCCATACCTCACATCTTACACAAAAATAAATTCCAGGTGGATCTAAGAGTTAAATGGGAGGGAGGAGGAGAGCTTAAAGTACTAGAATAACATATGGGAGAATTTTGTTTTTATAATCTTGGAGTAGGGAAAGGCTAAGTATGTCACAAGATGCAGAAGTCATAAAAGAAGATTGCCAAATTTGATGACAAAACATTTTTAAATTCTGCATGATAAAAGAAAAAAAAACATGAATAAAGTCAAAGACTAAAAAACCCCCAAAAAACATACATCGGGAAAATACTTTCAATTCATATCACAAACAGCTTTTCTCCTTAATACATAATGAACTCCTATTTTTAAAAAGTCAGCTACCCTGCAGAAAATCAAAGGGTACGAAAAATCAGTTCATAAAAAAAGGAAAGGCAAGTACCTCCTAAACATGTAAAAGTAATCACCCTCACTTAGAATAAGAGAAATGAAATTAAAGTTACAATGAGATACTATTATTTGTCAGATTGGCAAAGATAAAAAAGTTTGGTTAAGGACTATGCTAGTCAGGAAATGGGAAATAGGGACTTTTATACCCTGGTAGTGAGAGTGTAATCTCATGTAACCTCTGGAGAGGGCAATTTAGCAGTCGCTTTCAAAGTTTTAAGTGCACAAATCACTTCACCTAGCAAATATTTCCAGATACTCGTCCCGCAGATATTCTTGTACACGTGTGAAATGACACGTGTATAAGAATATCCAGTGCAGCATGACTGGTTTTAGCAAAAGACTGTAAAAACCTCGATGTCAGGGGTACAGGGTTTCCTCTTAAGGTGATGGAAATGTTGTGTAATTAAGCCACTGAATTGTACACTTTAAAGGGTGCATTTTATGGTATTTAAATTCTATTTAAAGCATTTTTTAAAACTCTATGTCCATAATGAAAGATGTGTGTACCTTTCTTGTTCCTTTGATCATATATCTTTCTAAGTCAGTCTGTATAAATATGCCTCATTTTTATTTGTATTTTTGAATTTTATTTTTTACACTGCAGGTTCTTACTAGTTATCTATTTTATACATATTAGTGTATACATGTCAATCCCAATCTCCCAATTCATCCCACCACCACCCTCCACCCCCACCACTTTCTGCCCTTGGTGTCCATACATTTGTTCTCTACATGTGTGTCTCTATTTCTGCCCTGCAAACCAGTTCATCTGTACCACTTTTCTAGGTTCCACATATATGCATTAATATACGATATTTGTTTTTCTCTTTCTGACTTACTTCACTCTGTATGACAGTGTCTAGATCCATCCACAACTCTACAAATGACCCAACTTCATTCCTTTTTATGGCTGAGTAATATTCCACTGTATATATGTACCACAACTTCTTTATCCATTCGTCTGTCGAGGGGCATTTCGGTTGCTTCCATGACCTGGCTACTGTAAATAGTGCTGCAATGAACATTGGGGTGCATGTGTCTTTTTGAATTATGGTTTTCTCTGGGTATATGCCCAGTAGTGGGATTGCTGGGTCATATGGTAATTCTATTTTTAGTTTTTTAAGGAACCTCCATACTGTTCTCCATAGTGGCTGTATCAATTTACATTCCCACCAACAGTGCAAGAGGGTTCCCTTTTCTCCACACCCTCTGAAGCATTTGTTGTCTGTAGATTTTCTGATGATGCCCATTCTAACTGGTGTGAGGGGATACTTCATTGTAGTTTTGATTTGCATTTCTCTAATAATTAGTGATGTTGAGCAGCCTTTCATGTGCTTCTTGGCCATCTGTATGTCTTCTTTGGAGAAATGTCTATTTAGGTCTTCTGCCCATTTTTGGATTGGGGTGTTTGTTTCTTTAATACTGAGCTGCATGGGCTGTTTATATATTTTGGAGATTAATCCTTTGTCCATTGATTGGTTTGCAAATATTTTCTACCATTCTGAGGGTTGTCTTTTCGTCTTGTTTATGGTTTCCTTTGCTGTGCAAAAGCTTTTAAGTTTCATTAGGTCCCATTTGTTTATTTTTGTTTTTATTTCCATTTCTCTAGGAGGTGGGTCAAAAAAGATCTTGCTGTGGGCTTCCCTGGTGGCACAGCGGTTGAGAGTCTGCCTGCCGATGCAGGGGACACGGGTTCGTGCCCCGGTCTGGGAGGATCCCGCATGCCGCGGAGCGACTGGGCCCATGAGCCAAAATTGCTGAGCCTGCGCGTCTGGAGCCTGTGCTCTGCAACAAGAGAGGCCGCGATAGTGAGAGGACCGCGCACCGCGATGAAGAGTGGCCCCCGCTCGCCACAACTAGAGAAAGCCCTCGCACAGAAACGAAGACCCAACACAGCCAAAAATAAATAAATAAACAAAGACATCATACAAAATGATGATAAAATTAAAAAAAAAAAAAAAGATCTTGCTGTGATTTATGTCATAGAGTGTTCCTCCTATGTTTTCCTCTAAGAGTTTTATAGTGTCTGGTCTTACATTTAGGTCTCGAATCCATTTTGAGTTTATTTTTGTGTATGGTGTTAGGGAGTGTTCTAATTTCATTCTTTTACATGTAGCTGTCCAGTTTTCCCAGCACCACTTATTGAAGAGACTGTCTTTTCTCCATTGTATATCCTTGCCTCCTTTGTCATAGATTAGTTGAGCATAGGTGCGTGGGTTTATCTCTGGGCTTTCTATCTTGTCCCATTGATCTATGTTTCTGTTTTTGTGCCAGTACCATATTGTCCTGATTACTGTAGCTTTGTATTATAGTCAGAAGTCAGGGAGTCTGATTCCTCCAGCTCCGTTTCTTTCCCTCAAGACTGCTTTGGCTATTCAGGGCCTTTTGTGTCTCCATACAAATTTTAAGATTTTTTGTTCAAGTTCTGTAAAAAATGCCATTGGTAGTTTGATAGGGATTGCATTGAATCTGTAGATTGCTTTGGGCAGTATAGTCATTTTCACAATATTGATTCTTCCAATCCAAGAACATGGTATATCTCTCCATCTGTTGGTATCATCTTTAATTTCTTTCATCAGTGTATTACAGTTTTCTGCATACAGGTCTTTTGTCTCTCTAGGTAGGTTTACTCCTGGGTATTTTATTCTTTTTGTTGCAATGGTAAATGGGAGTGTTTCCTTAATTTCTCTTTCAGATTTTTCATCATTAGTGTAGAGGAATGCTAGAGATTTCTGTGCATTAATTTTGTATCCTGCAACTTTACCAAATTCATTGATTAGCTCTAGTAGTTTTCTGGTGGCATTTTTAGGATTCTCTATGTATAGTATCATGTCATCTGCAAACAGTGACAGTTTTACTTGTTCTTTTCCAATTTGTATTCCTTTTATTTCTTTTTCTTCTCTGACTGCTGTGGCTAGGACTTCCAAAACGATGTTGAATAACAGTGGTGAGAGTGGACATCCTTGTCTCATTCCTGATCTTAGAGGAAACGCTTTCAGTTTTTCACCATTGAGAATGATGTTTGCTGTGGGTTTGTCATATATGGCCTTTATTATGTTGAGGTAGGTTCCCTCTATGTCCACTTTCTGGAGAGTTTTTATCATAAATGGGTGTTGAATTTTGTCAAAAGCTTTTTCTGCATCTATTGAGATGATCATATGGTTTTTATTCTTCAATTTGTTAATATGGAGTATCACATTGATTGATTTGCATATATTGAAGAATCCTTGCATCCTTGGGATAAATCCCACTTGATCATGGTGTATGATCCTTTTAATGTGTTGTTGGATTCTGTTTGCTAGTATGTTGTTGAGGATTTTTGCATCTATATTCATCAGTGATATTGGCCTGTAATTTTCTTTTTTTGTAGTATCTTTGTCTGGTTTTGGTATCAGGGTGATGGTGGCCTCATAGAATGAGTTTGGGAGTGTTCCTTCCTCTGCAATTTTTGGGAAGAGTTTGAGAAGGATGGGTGTTAGCTCTTCTATAAATGTTTGATAGAATTCACCTGTGAAGCCATCTGGTCCTGGACTTTTGTTTGTTGGAAGAATTTTAATCACAGTTTCAATTTCATTAGTTGTGATTAGTCTGTTCATATTTTCTGTTTCTTCCTGGTTCAGTCTTGGAAGGTTATACCTTTCTAAAAATTTGTCCATTTCTTCCAGGTTGTCCGTTTTATTGGCATAGAGTTGCCTGTCTCTTAGGATGCTTTGTATTTCTACAGTGTCTGTTTTAACTTCTCCTTTTTCATTTCTAATTTTATTGATTTGAGTCCTCTCCCTCTTTTTCTTGATGAGTCTGCCTAATGGTTTATCAATTTTGTTTATCTTCTCAAAGAACGAGCTTTTAGTTTTATTGATCTTTGCTGTTGTTTTCTTTGTTTTTATTTCATTTATTCCTGCTCTGATCTTTATGATTTCTTTCCTTCAACTAACTTTGGGTTTTGTTTGTTCTTCTTTCTCTAGTTCGTTTCGGTGTAAGGTTAGATTGTTTATTTGAGATTTTTCTTGTTTCTTGAGTTAGGCTTGTATAGCTATAAACTTCCCTCTTAGAACTGCTTTTGCTGCATCCCATAGGTTTTGGATCGTTGTGTTTTCATTGTCATTTGTCTCTAGGTATTTTTTGATTTCCTCTTTAATTTCTTCAGTGATCTCTTGGTTATTTAGGAACGTATTGTTTAGCTTCCATGTGTTTGTGTTTTTTACGTTTTTTCCCCTGTAATTCATTTCTAATCTCATAGCGTTGTGGTCAGAAAAGATGCTTGATATGATTTCAATTTTCTTAAATTTACTGAGGCTTGATTTGTGACCCAAGATGTGATCTATCCTGGAGAATGTTCCATGCACACTTGAGAAGAAAGTGTAATCTGCTGTTTTTGGATGGAATGTCCTATAAATATCAATTAAATCTAACTGGTCTATTGTGTCATTTAAAGCTTGTGTTTCCTTATTAATTTTCTGTCTGGATGATCTGTCCATTGGTGTAAGTGAGGTGTTAAATTGCCCCGTTATTATTGTGTTACTGTCGATTTCCTCTTTTTAGTTGTTAGCAGTTGCCTTATGTATTGAGGTGCTCCTATGTTGGGTGCATATATATTTATAATTGTTGTATCATCTTCTTGGATTGATCCCTTGATCATTTTGTAGTGTCGTTCCTTGTCTCTTGTAACATTCTTTATTTTAAAGTCTATTTTCTCTGATATGAGTATTGCTACTCCAGCTTTCTTTTGATTTCCATTTGCATGGAATATCTTTTTCCATCCCCTCACTTTCAGTCTGTATGTGTCCCTAGGTCTGAAGTGGGTCTCTTGTAGATAGCATATATACGGGTCTTGTTTTTGTATCCATTCAGAGAGCCTGTGTCTTTTGGTTGGAGCATTTCATCCATTCAAGTTTAAGGTAATTATCGATATGTATGTTTCTGTGACCATTTTCTTAATTGTTATGGGTTTTTGTAGGTCCTTTTCTTCTCTTGTGTTTCTCACTTAGAGAAGTTACTTTAGCATTTGTTGTAGAGCTGGTTTGGTGGTGCTGAATTCTCTCAGCTTTTGCTTGCCTGTAAAGCTTTCAATTTCTCCATCAATTCTGAATGAGATCCTTGCCAGGTAGAGTAATCTTGGTTGTAAGTTCTTCCCTTTCATCACTTTAAATATATCATGCCCCCTTCTGGCTTGTAGAGTTTCTCCTGAGAAATCAGCTGGTAACATTATGGGAGTTCCCTTGTATGTTATTTGTCGTTTTTCCCTTGTTGCTTTGAATAATTTTTCTTTCTCTTTAATTTTTGTCAGTTTGATTACTATGTGTCTCAGCGTGTTTCTCCTTGGGTTTATTCTGCCTGGGACTCTCTGCACTTCCTGGACTTGGGTGGCTATTTACTTTCCCATGTTAGGGACGTCTTTGACTATAATCTCTTCAAATATTTTCTTGGGTCCTTTCTCTCTCTCTTCTCCTTCTGGGACCCCTATAATGCAAATGTTGTTGTGTTTAATGTTGTCCCAGAGGTCTCTTAGGCTGTCTTCATTTCTTTTCATTCTTTTTTTCTTTATTCTGTTCTGCAGCAGTGAATTCCACCATTCTGTCTTCCAGGTCACCTATCCACTCTTCTGCCTCAGTTATTCTGCTATTGCTTCCTTCTAGTGTATTTTTCATTTCAGTTATTGTATTGTTCATCTCTGTTTGTTTGTTCTTTAATTCTTCTAGGTGTTTGTTCTTTAATTCTTCAAGGTCTTTGTTAAACATTTATGGCACTTCTCAATCTTTGCCTCCATTCTTTTGAGGTCCTACATCATCTTCACTGTCATTATTCTGAATTCTTTTTCTGGAAGGCTGCCTATCTCCACTTCAGTTAGTTGTTTTTCTGGGGTTTTATCTTTTTCCTTCATCTGGTATATAGTACTCTGCCTTTTCATTTTGTCTATCTTTCTGTGAATGTGGTTTTCATTCCACAGGCTGCAGAACTGTCTCTCTCATTATTTTTAATGGCTGTGTAATATTCCAGTGTGGATGAATCATGATTTATTCTCCCAAGTGCTGGGTGGAGGGAGAATATATACATGTGTTTGTAAATATTCAGACCCTGAAATGAGGCACAAATAACCAGCAACACCAGCTGCTTCTGTGAGGGAATCTGGGTGGCTGGAAACACAGAGGAAGGTATACACTTCACTTATATGTCCTTTTGTACCTCTTGAATATTATGCCACATGCATGTAAGGCCTATTTTTAAAAATAAATACAATTAATATGGGAATTTCCTGGCAGTCCAGTGGTTAGGATTCTGGGTTTTCACTGCCTGGGGCCCAGGGTTTGATTCCTGGTTGGGGAACTAAGGTCCTGCAAGCCACACGGTGCCCCCCACACCAAATACAATTAATAAAACAAAGAGGATGGGGGAGACCCATGAAACACAAGAATCTCAAGTCAGTCTCACTCTAGGTAAGCATACCAGAGATCAAATACCTGGGAAATTTTCAAGCAGCCTAGTGGCCTCAAGAATAATCTACATCAGCTAACTGTAAGAAATATCTTCCAGACAGTTGATTTTCATTAAGATCACAGAAAGATTTTAAAGACCTCTAAGACAGAGATAAAAAGGAAGATGACAAGCTATTTAAAATTTTTTTCATACAGTGGGAACAGTCTGAGCTCTCATATCAAGAAATGTATTGGTTTCAAGAACAGCTATTTCAGGAAAGCTAGCTAAGCAAATCAATTCTACTGATTTAAGATACAACATAGCAGAAGAAAACTTTTAAAGTCATACACAGGATTTCAAACACTTCACAAAATGAAATTTGGTATGTGACTGCTAACAAATGATTCTCTTCTCTTCCTTATATGCCTCTCTGTTCTTTTTCTTCTTCCAAAAACATTACATAGTGAAAATGACTAGGAAGCTAAAACTTTAAAAGATCACCAAGAGTCAATATAATAGGCTATCTTACCTACATACAAAAAATTACTGACATTTGCTTTATTTGCATTAATTTGGTATAGCATCAGTATATGCCATAATTTCCCAATCATTTACAAACAAATTTACCTCTAAAAGGTGCTGAGGCTAGCACAGGGATCATTGGGAAACTTTATTTAAGCAATCATGAGCTGTGGAATGGTTGCAGTGTTCTCATGTGATCTGTGCCTGAGCTATTGAAGTATATAATAAGCTGTAGTCACTTTTATTTTTACCCACATATTTACCAGTTCCAGTGCTGTTCATTCCTTTGAGTAAATCCAATTTTCATCTGGTATCATGAAGGATTTCTTTTTTTAAAAAAATTTATTTATTTATTTATTTATTTTTGGCTGGGTTGGGTCTTTGTTGCTGTGTGCGGGCTTTCTCTAGTTGCGGCAAGCGGGGGTTACCCTTCGTTGTGGTGCGCGGGCTTCTCATTGCAGTAGCTTCTCTTTGTTGCAGAACATGGGCTCTAGGCATGCGGGCTTTAGTAGTTGTGGCATGCGGGCTCAGTAGTTGTGGCTTGCAGGCTCTAGAACACAGGCTCAGTAGTTGTGGTGCACGGGTTTAGCTGCTCCGTGGCGTGTGGGATCTTCCCAGACCAGGGCTCAAACCCTTGTCCCCTGCACTGGCAGGTGGATTCTTAACCACTGTACCACGAGGGAAGCCCCTGGAGGATTCCTTTTAATATTTTTGTAGTACAGATCTGGTGATGAATTCTTTCAGTTTTTGTATGTCTTTAAAAAAAGTGCTTATTCTACCTTCATTTTTGAAATGTATTTCACTGGACATATAGTTCTAGATTGAGTATTTTTCTTCTCTTTTGGATCTTTAAAGATATTGCTACACTGTTTCTTGCTTGCATTGTTTCCAAATAGAA
This sequence comes from Mesoplodon mirus, assembly GCF_964341445.2. Classification (NCBI taxonomy): domain Eukaryota; kingdom Metazoa; phylum Chordata; class Mammalia; order Artiodactyla; family Ziphiidae; genus Mesoplodon; species Mesoplodon mirus. The sequence goes on along the minus strand of NC_138988.1, from coordinate 74,816,918 downwards.
TTCTGCTGTCATTCTTACTTTTGTCCTTTTGTACATGATAGGTCTCCCCTCCTCACCCCACACCCACCCCAATGTTTTAAAGATTTTTCTCTTTATCACTGGTTTTAAGCAATCTGATTCTGATATGCCTTGGCATCATTTTCTTCATGCTTCTTGTGCTTGGGGTTCATTAAACTTCTAGGATCTGTAGGTTTATAGTTTTCCTCCAATTTAGAACAATTTCAGCCATTCCTTCATGTATTTTGTGTCCCTACCCCTCCTTCAGGGACTCCAACTACCTATGATTATGCTGCTTGAAGTGGTTCCACAGCTCACTGGTGCTCTTTTTAAAAAAATTTTTTAAGTGTCCTTTTATCTCTCTGGCTTTTATTTAGGATAGTTTCTATTGCTATGTCTTCAAGCACACTAATTTTTTCTTCTGCAGTGTCTAATCTGTTTGTTAATTGCATCCAATGTATTTTTTATTTTCAAACATTGTAGTTTTCATCTCTAGAAGTTGGGTTTTTTAAATATCTTCCATTTCTTTATTTAATATGCTCAATGTTTCCTCTACCTTCTTGAAATTATGCAGAATAGTGACAGTTTTTTAATGTCCTTCTCTACTAATTCTATCATTTATATCATTTCTGGGTCTTTTTCTACTGATTGATGTTTTTCCTCCTCATAGTGGGTGGTATTTTTCTCCTTCTTTGTATGCCTGGTACTTTTTTTTTTTTTTTTTTTGCGGTACGCAGGCCTCTCACTGTTGTGGCCTCTCCTGTTGTGGAGCACAGGCTCCGGACACGCAGGCTCAGCAGCCATGGCTCATGGGCCCAGCCGCTCCGCGGCATGTGGGATCGTCCCGGACCGGGGCACGAACCCACATCCCCTGCATCGGCAGGCAGACTCTCAACCACTGCACCACCAGGGAAGCCCTGCCTGGTACTTTTTTATTGGATTCCAGACATTGCTAATTTTACATTATTGAGTACTGGATATTTTTGTATTCCTGTAGATATTTTTGAACTTTGTCTAGGACACAATTAAGTTACATGTAAATGGTTTGATTCTCTTGAGGTCTGTTTTTAAGCTTTGTCCATCTTTAGTCTAGGGCTAATTTTGCCCTATAGTGAGGCAATACCCTTCTGAGTACTTCACTTGCTGTCGCATGAATTACAATGATTTTTGCAGTCTTGCAGGTGGGAACACAAACTCTCCTCTGCCCTGTGTGAGCTCCAAGTGTTATTTCCTCTAATCCTTTGGGTTGATTCTTTCCCAGGACTTGGGTAGTTTCCCCACACACATGTACCGATCAGGTACCAGCTGAAAACTCAAGGGAGACTCTCTGCAGCTCTCCAGGGTTTTATCTCCATGTAGCTCTCTCCTCTGGTGCTCTGTCCAATGAGTTTTAGCCACTTTTACCCCCCAGCTGCATCAGCTCAACTCAGGAAGATTACCAGAGTCCATCTGGGTTCCCCTTCCCTGTGCTATGGCCTGAAAACTCCCCAGACAGAAGCTGGGGCAGTTACAGGGCTTACCTTATCTGTTTTCTATTTCTCATGAATCCCTGTCCTGTGCTGCCTGATATTCAATGTCTAAAAACCATTGTTTAATATATTTTATCTAATTTTTAACTGTTTTATGCAGGAAGGCAATCCAGTCCCTGTCATTGCATCTTGGTCCTATAGCGATTTTTAAGGTTTTGGAAGAAATCACTTTAGGAGGTAAGAACAGCTTATATGAATTCATTAGCATGAATTATAGAATCAGAGCATCCTCAAAGGAGGAAAGGAGAAAGGGAGGACAGTAAATTGTAGTTTTATCCCCTGCCTCCTTCTGTTTTCTACCCTGAAGAATAGCTTAGGGAATGGGGAAAGCCGCTTCTTTAATTACTACCTTTAATGAACTTGTTCAGTGGGTGAAAAGAATAAGCATTTAACCAACATTTAGCACCCACTATGTGCCAGGTCCTCTGTTAAGGACTGGGAATATCAAATGAGTATGACATAAAATGCAATAATAAATGTAAATACCCTTAACATTTTTGTAGGACTGTAAAAGCAAGGCCAAGAAGTAGATTATTATGTTTAAGTGAACAATATTCTGATAAGTGTCATGATCAAAATTTACACCATAAAACAGTCACTTACCCAGGGCAAGTAACTGTTTATGTCACCTAGGATATAAAGTATTTTCATCTTATTCCTTTTACTATATTGTCATTGTAATGGACTGTTAAATTTTATTTTTATTATTTTTTGGCTGCACTGTGCAGCACACGGAATCTTAATTCACCAACCAGGGATCGAACTTGTGCCCCCTGCAGTGCAAGCACAGAGTCTTAACCACTGGACCACCAGCAAAGTCCCTGGACTGTTAAATTTTGTAATTACAAGGCTGTGTCAAACTTCCTGGCACAGTTCCTGATTGTAAGGAACTCCCTTTCTTTTGGGGGAGAGATGCAACAATTCATCACAACGCAAGGTAAGAAGTGCTAGAGCTTTTGGCGGGGGTCCCCAAGCTTTTTCAGGTGAAGTCACTGGTCATTTTTTTTTGTGAAATAATATGACATTTTACTAGGAGAAAACACTACTATATTTTCACAATTATGCCCATTTGTAATAAAAAGACGCTGTCAAACTCAACATGATGGGCTCTGAGTTTTTCCTTTGTTATTCAACCAAGACCTTCATTCTTCTTGTAACTAGCTAGAGCATACTAACAGCAAGGAAGAAAGGTGGAAAAAACTAAGAAACATTATTAGGAGAAAAACGTAGGAATCAAAAAAAAAAAAAAAAAATTCCAGGCCTTAAAGCTGCTTTAATTCCAACTTGGCATGAGGTAGAATAGAAATAAACCTAATATATTAAGCAATCCAGCTGGCTAAACAATGCACTATAACATGGGGGGAAAGAGTGACCAACCTTGGGGGGTCAGGGAGAAGTCTGGCCAGGCTTTACAGGGGCTGGGGACATGTACAGGTTGGGGCGGGGGGGACACTGAATTTGAAAAGGGCTTGTTCTGGATACTGACATTGACTAGGCTTGTGATTACTGACAAATTCCAATCTCTCAGGGCCTGTTTTCTCATCTTTAAATGAAATTAATAGCCACATCAGTGATTTAAAAACTTTGATCCCTGGGGACCTAGGATTCTCCGAGGGGTCCAGGAGCTGTCTTGGAGGCCTAAAGGCTGGTGGTAGAGGCACTGTAATGCTCCACTTCTCTTTAACTCAGTGATAGAACTCTTCACTGGGAGAAAAAAGTTTGAACATCATTTAACTTATCCAACTCCAGAACTCAGTGATTTGTTGTGTGCTGTAAAGGAATGACCTTTAATGGTGGTCAAACTGAAAATGGAAACACAAGGATCCATAGAAAGCAAGACATTCATGATTATTTTAGCAAGCAAGAGAATAGTGATAAATATTGTTTGATAAATATATCAAACTTCTTTAAGATAAATTCCAACATAGTGATAATGATCCTAAGTTTACTGACTATAGAACCATTAATCATACACAGATCGGTGTTTCTCAAACTGGGGTCTGCAGAAGTAATCTTGGGTGGTCTGAATTCTCAAGTTGGAGAAACATCAACAGATTTTAAAACCAGCCAGAAATACACGTGCTGAAAATTTTCAGGGCTGATAAAATTTCTGCTTAACATGTTTGCTAAAACCCTCTCAAAATCTTGAGATCTAATGGGAATCTACTGACAGAAGACCTGCGTATGCGTTGTCTGACTGATGCAAAGATGGTCCTAGGGAAACATTTCCAGGTCTCTCTTTATCCTCCCTTAATCTCAACTGCCAATGCTGTGCCAGGCTGGGTAGAGTAGGTCTAAACAAAGGATGGCATCAAAAGAGACTGTGGGTTGGGTCTCAAAAGTCTTTGAGATGGCTCAAGAGATACCAAACTCTGGAAGTAACAAAGCCCTGCAGCATGGGAGGATGCTCTTAACTGTCTACTCTCTCCCACTGCACAGCTGGTGGTGGTAAAGAACTCTGGGTGTTAAGTTATGGCTCAAGTATAGTGGACTGACTTCAAATCTAAATGTTACTAACAGACTACCTTCTTACAGTAAAAACATATTACAGTGCTATCATCAAAAGCAGGAATCTTGTCATATTCATCTTCATATCCCCAGCAAATAGCACATAAACAGGTATAATAAATACTTAATAAATATCCAGGGTTTAGATGTAGGGCAGCTGTGGAGAAAGAGCCACCTGAGTGCTGGGCGAGAGCCTTCCAGGGTTCTTTGGGGTTCGAGGAATCTTGAAACCATGGATCACCTATATATGTCTTGAGACATGCTTTAGATGTTTTTTTCTGGAAGCCCTGCAACTACCCTAAAAATGGAATGTATTGTTGAAAAGACATATGGCCAATGGTGGCAGAGTCTACATAGAACCATGCTTCGTGGTGTTCCAGGAAAAACCTTTTGGCTTGTTGGTTATACTATTCAGTCTGGCTGTATAACTTGTTGTGTTTTTGAATACTTTGGTGGTGTTGTCATGTGTTCTGAACCATCAATAGAGCCTAAAATTCAAAATTCAGATATCGTCTTTGCAGAAAATTTTAGTCGACATTTTTATGGTATCCAAAGAGGTGACACTGTGATTGCAAAAAGCCCGAGTGATCCAAAATCAAATATTTGTAAAAGAGTAATTGGTTTGGAAGGAGACAAAATTCTTATCAATAGTCCATCAGGTTTATTTAAAAGCACAGTTATGTGCCAACGGGTCACGTTTGGTTAGAAGGTGATAATCTATAGAATTCTACAGATTCCAGGTACTGTGGACCTGTTCCATATGGACTAATAAGAGGACGTATCTTCTTTAAGATCTGGACTCAATGATTTTGGATTTCTACATGACAGCCCTAATGGCCACAGATTTTCTGATTGGCAAGAATTTATTCTTTTGATTTGATTATTGTCTTCTGTTCAAGTGAATTTATTATTGTCACTAAAACCATGTACTTGCTAATAAACTATTTGCTATTCTAAATAAATAAATAAGTAAATAAATGTAGGTCAGCTGCATTTTATGCAAATATTGTGTTCCCAAAGACCTTGCCTTAAAAACTCACATAATTCTAGTTTAATCCTGAAAAAGAAATTTATAATTTCCCAAAATCCATCAGTATTGAAAATTTGCAATTACATTCTGTTAAAAAATTTTTTAAGGTGTAACAATGAAACTTGGGTTACATTTTAAAAAATAACTCATATCTTTTAGAGATCCCATACTGAAATAGGTATGAATGAAGTAATACGATGTCTGGGATTTGCTTCAAAATCATATGGACTGGGGAATTCCCTGGTGGTCCACTGTTAGGACTCCACGCTTTCACTGCCAAGGGCATGGGTTTGATCCCTGGTTGGGGAACTAAGATTCTGCAAGCTGCGTGACACGGCAAATAAATAAAATAAAATAAAATAATAATAATAATAATAGTAATAATAATAATAATAATATGGACTGGAGTTAGTTATTAAAAACATGGAAATCTGTCTCCCCTGCCCCCTCCAGAGATTCTGATTCACCAGGAGTCTGGGGTTACTATGGGGTTTTCTCCCTGACCCCCTGAGGTTGGTCACTCTTTTCCCCCCATGTTACAGCACACACTTGGGCACATTTCAGGCAAACTGGGGAAACTGTCCCCAACTGCAGGCAGATGGGACCAGCAAACAATGGCCTCTGGTCAGCTCAGAGACCCAAATCTAGGCTGCCAACTTTCCAAACTCAGGGGAAGGGTAGCTTCTTGGTAATCTGACTAAAGGAAATGCTGTAGGTGAAACTTTATTTGAGGATTCATCACTCTCAACCACCTTCAGTACCAGTCCCTTTCCACTACTTCCCCTCAAATAATTTATTTCTCCCTTCCCCTCTTTACTGTATTTACTCATATTTACATTAGGATGTCAGCTCCACCAGGGCAGAGGTTTGTCTGTTCACTGACGAACCTCAGAATAGTGCCTGGCACATGACAGGAGCTCAGTGAACATGCCCGCCAGTTTTATTGAGATAAAATTGACAAATAAGATTGTGTAAGTTTAAGGTGTACAATCTGATGATTTGATATATATCTATATTGTGAAATGATTACCACAAACACATCCATCACCTCATATAGTTAATTTTTTTTTTTTTTGGTGTAGTGAGTACATTTAAAATCTACTCTCTCAAGAAATTCCAGGTATACAATATAGTATTGGTATCTATAGTCACCATGTTATACATTAGATCCCCAGAACTTATTCATCTTATAACTGAAAGTTTGTACCCTTTGACCAACATCTCCCCATTTCCCCCACCCCCCAGTCCCTGGCAACCACCAATGTACTCTGCTTCTACAAGTTCAACATTTTTAGATTCCACATATAAATGAGATCATACAGTATTTGTCTATCTTTGTCAAACTTATTTCACTTAGCTTATGTTTCAACCATTTAGTCACAAATAGCAGGATTTCCTTCTTTTTTATGGTTGAATACTATTCCACTGTACGTATGTGTATAACCAACTATCTATATATTTGTATTTATATATAACAATTTCTTTATCCATTCATCCAACACAGACACTTAGGTTGTTTACATATCTTGGCTATTGTGAATAATGCTGCAATGAATATGAGGGTGCAGATATCTCTTCAAGATAGTGATTTCATTTCCTTCAAATATACATATAGAAGTGGGGTTACTGGATCATGTGGTAGCTCTATTTTTAATTTTTTGAGGACCCTCCATACTGTTTTCCATAGTGGCTGCATCAATTTACATTCCCACCAACAGTGCACAAGGGTTCCCTTTTGTCCATATCCCTGCCAGCACTTGCCATCTCTTGTCTCTTTGATGATAGCCATTCTAACAGGTGCGAGGTGGTATCGCACTGTGGTCCATGAACATTTTTTGAAATGAACTTATCACCCTTTCCAATATGTTGGTCACATGATGGCAAAACCTGCAACAGGATCAGGCATACCAGGGAAAGTGTGCTTATTCCCTTTTTCTTGAAACTTACTTCAGTTTTCCAAGAAAGCATGCTTACTTTGGACACCGGGTTATTCCTATGGGAGAGCAATCTAAAGTGGAAAACAAAGAATTATATTTAAACCTAGAACATACAGTGGGGCTAAAGTTACTTCCCACTATTCCTCTGCACACTATTCTAGCCAAACTGCTACTCTCCTAGCCCCCAAACACAATGCACACTTTCCCAGCATCTGCCCTGGTTCAGGTGACAATTTTATCTGAAATGCTCTTCTTTCTCTCCTACATGTACTGAAATTCCATCCGTTATTCAAAACTTAGTTTGAATCTACCTCTCTGAGTCTTTCTCTGACAACCTTGGGCTGTCTTTTGGATTTCCTACCGAGAATTCTAAAAGCACCAACCATGTCTTTTGACATTGATCAGCCACTGTTCTGTGTGATTAGCTTAATTATACCTATCTTCTGTACCCAACTAAAGCAGAGCCCAAATTTAAACAAAAACAGTATAAAGTGCTACAAGAGTACAATGAATTCTCCCATCCTAAAGCCAAGCAACTTTTAGACTGCATGGCTTTTTGGCATTAGTGAACTTAAAATTCTGGCCCATTACAATAGGCTCTGGCCTCATTTTGTACCTTAACCCAGCTCACCCTCCCCTATATGGAACCCTTGTTTCTTCGCCATCTTGACCATTTGATGTCCCCCAAACTTATCATGCCACTTTTTCAATTCTTTGGCTTTGCACTTGTCCCTTCACTTAGAAGACAAAAGACCTTCCCGCCCATCTCCAAGTGGTCAAGTAACAATACCTCCTTATCTTTTAAGGCTTTGAGTAAAATGATTTTGCCTTTCTTTTTAAAAAAAAAATCCTGGGGGGCTTCCCTGATGGCGCAGTGGTTGAGAGTCCGCCTGCCGATGCAGGGGACACGGGTTCGTGCCCCGGTCTGGGAGGATCCCACATGCCGCGGAGCGGCTGGGCCCGTGAGCCATGGCCCGTGAGCCATGGCCCGTGAGCCATGGCCGTTGATCCTGCGCGTCCGGAGCCTGTGCTCCACAACGGGAGAGGCCACAACAGTGAGAGGCCCACATACCGCAAAAAAAAAAAAAAAAAAAAAAAAAATCCTGGGACTTCCCTGGTGGCGCAGTGGTTAATAATCCACCTGCCAATGCAGGGGACACAGGTTCGAGCCCTGGTCCAGGAAGATCCCACATGTGGCGGAGCAACTAAGCCTGTGCACCACAACTACTGAGCCTGCACTCTAGAGCCCACAACTACTGAAGCCCGGGCGCCCTAGAGCCTGTGAGCCACAACTACTGAGCCTGCGTGCCTAGAGCCCGTGCTCTGCAACAAGAGAAGCCACTGCAATGAGAAGCCCGCGCACCGCAACGAAGAGTAGCCCCCCTTCGCCACAACTAGAGAAAGCCCATGTGCAGCAATGAAGACCCAATGCAGCCAAAAATAAAACTAACTAATTTTAAGAAACTCCTGAAGCAAAATTAATTGCTCATGTATCTGTATCCCTAGAGCACGTCTGACATGTTACTAGAACTGACATGTGTGTGACAAAACTTTGCTTTTCTGACTCCCTCATTAGCTTACAAGTTCCATGAAAGCTGGGTCAATTTTGTTCCATCTTCATGTTACCAGAGTTTAGTGCAATGCCCGATACAAATGTGCCCAATAAACATGTTTTACTCAGTACTTAAGTAAAATTTTGGTCTTAAAAATTAACTTTTTCAGGAGTGATGTCAGTTCCTTATCATTTGGTTTCCAAGAATATTCAGCTAGGCTACACAGGAGCACTTTAGCACAATCATAAAACACAGGATTCGGATGCAGGCTGGTCATCCACTGTCCGGGATCCACCAGCTTATGCTGGGCCCTTATGTATTTAGCCAGGCATTCCTGCCAGGGAGAAAAAGGCTTTCGAGGTCAACTGATTCCCCATCTGATCAGACAGTTCAACTCTCTGAGGCATATGGAAATGTCATTTTTTAAGATCCATATGACAAAAAAATTGTGTATCCTTCCATAATAACCTACTTAATATTTAATAAACCTCCTTAAAACAGGGATTTATGCACTGAACATAAACATAAAATAACTCCTGGTATCCCGAAATCTTGAGCAGTAATTTATATTAATAATAGTTGTGTTCAGGGACTTCCCTGGTGGTCCAGTGGTTAAGAATGCGCCTTCCAATGCAGGGGGACGTGGGTTCGATCCCTGGTTGGGGAACTAAGATCCCACATGCTGCGGGGCAACTAAGCCCATGCACTGCAACTACTGAGCCCCCCTGCCACAACTAGACAGAAGCCTGCGCGCGGCAAGGAAGAGCCTGCACGCCCTAATGAAAAGATCCCACGTGTTGCAACTAAGACCCGACACAGCCAAAAAAAAAAAACAAAACAACAGTTGTGTTCATTAAAAGACTCAGAAGTAAAAGTCTAAGATGAAGTCTCTGGCACAGGCATGTATGGCTTTTTGAGGGCATCAACACTAGACCTTTAAAGAAAAGAAAAAAACTCTGAAGTATAGGAAAAACAGATGCTCTGCCAAAAATGTTTTCATAATTTCTTTACTGTGTTTCATAAGAGACAAGATTTTTAATGACTATGGAAAACAGTAAACAGGAAATGACTGAGAAATGACCAAGAAATACTGCTGTCCTGATTGCTATTAAATGTTAAATAAAATTAAGTTGAAACTATCTTTGTGATAATTCACAATACTGCACTACGTAGAATAATAAGTACTAAAAAGATGAGTCAGTTCTTTTCAGTTACACTACTAAATTTCAAAGAACTCTTGTATTATACTTCCAAATAAAAGGTGAGTTTCTGTTTTAATCATTGATTGACATATTTATTACTTTCTTCCACTAAAAATAATCAATCATTCGGAGAATCGGCTCCAATGACAAGCTGACTTAGCAAAAGGAAGCAATGCCAACATTGAAATAAACACTCATGAAGATGAACCTGGTCATGCATCAACCAAAAACACATTAAGCCAAAATTTTAGGAATAGGAATTAAAAACTAGAAAGCCAAAAGTAAGTCTTACTTGCATCCTCTCCATAAAAACAAACTACCTAAATATTAAACACAAACTGCTCTTGACACTTTTAAAATTTTTAGCTTCATTCAGAAAAAAGATATCATTTATTAAATGGAGATTTAATGAGTCATTTGTGTTTTTTTTCTAATTGAAAGGGATTTCTTTTAGAGAGCATTTTAAACGAAGTAAAAGAAAAATCCTCCCAATGCATTTTTTTCCTGCTTTTAAAAACAATGGATATCATTGCACAATACCAGTCATAAATAGAAAAAGGACTGCTGTTTGCATTTCCATCTTACAATCACAAAATTTACTAGAGTACAGTATGGTAATAATTAAGCTATTAAAAAATAAAAACTGCCTGATCTTTCTCTGTATTTCCTCAAATACAATACGACACCATTGCTCTGTGTTAGCATAGTTTGTACATGTTATTGTTTCTATGTATGGAACTGCTTTAAAAAATACTTTGAAATGGCAGTAATTATAAATAAAAAATCTTTTTCTTTTATTGAGCTTTAGTATTAGCAATCTGGCTAAAGTTATCATGCAAACTCTTGACTCTCATTGCTCTCTGTCAATGAGTAACATTCAAAATATTTTGGTTTTACAGTATGTTCCAAGAAAAACAAGCCCTATAAAAACAACTAACAATATTAAACAAAATTCCATTTTACAAAGTCAATGATGTTACCATGGAAGAGATGCTGAGGATTCTCTTTTATAAAAGCAGGCTCAAAAGGAAGATGTGTGCATGAGTCAATCTTTTAAGGAGAAGAAAATAAAAGGAAACTTTTAAAGCTTAAAAACGATTTAAGAAAGAATATGGGCAAATATATATGTAGCATATTACTCCAAGAAAGATTTCGCAGTTTCTACAAAAATTTTAAAGAAGCTGAATTAATCTCACTCTTCTAAACTCCGTTTAAGAAACATAAACTTCTATCTAGTGTGAAATCTTTTACAAACTTTAAGAAATGCCATGTGAACTGGAATTTAAATTGATAGTTTTTTCTATCAAAAGACCATAAGATACAGAGTTTCAGTTGAGGAAGATGAAAAAGTTCGGGGGAAAAACGGTGGTGATGGTTATACAACAATGTGAATGTACTTAATGCCACAGAACTGTACTTAAAATGGTTAAAGGGGGGACTTCCCTGGTGGCGCGGTGGTTAAGAATCCGCCTGCCAATGCAGGGGACACAGGTTCGATCCGTGGCCCGGGAAGATCCCACATGCCGCGGAGCAACTAAGCCCGTGCGCCGTAACTACTGAGCCTGTGCTCTAGAGCCCACAAGCCAAAACTACTGAAGACTTCATGCCTAGAGCCCGTGCTCCTCAACAAGAGAAGCCATCGCAATGAGAAGCCTGCGCACCGCAAGGAAGAGTAGCCCGCGCTCACCCGTGACAAAGCCCGCGCACCGTAACGAAGACCCAACGCACACAAAAATAAATAAATAAATTAATTTTTTAAAAAAGGCTAAAGGGCTTCCCTGGTGGCGCAATCGTTGAGAATCCGCCCACCAATGCAGGGGACATGGGTTCAAGCCCTGGTCCAAGAAGATCCCACAGACCGCAAAGCAACTAAACCCGTGTGCCACAACTACTGAATCTGCGCTCTAGAGCCCGCGAGCCACAATTACTGAGCCCACACACTACAACTACTGAGCCCGTGCGCCACAACTACTGAAGCCCACACATCTAGAGCCCATGCTCCGCAACACTAAAAGCCACCACAATGAGAAGTCCACACACCGCAATGAAGAGTAGCCCCTGCTCGCCACAACTAGAGAAAGCCCTTGCGCAGCAACGAGGACCCAACACAGCTAAAAATTTTAAATAAACAAACAAACAAACAAACAAATAAAATGGCTAAAATGGTAAATTTTATGTTATGTATATTTTACCACAAAAAAAGAAGAAAGCATCTCTGAATATTCCTACTTAAAAAAATACCCAAAAGGGTTTATCTGAAAATAACTAGCTGTACATCTATGATTAAAAATCTTAAAAAACTGCAGAGGAAGGAACACTCCCAAACTCATTCTATGAGGCCACCATCACCCTGATACCAAAACCAGACAAAGATACTACAAAAAAAGAAAATTACAGGCCAATATCACTGATGAATATAGATGCAAAAATTCTCAACAACATACTAGCAAACAGAATCCAACAACACATTAAAAGGATCATACACCATGATCAAGTGGGATTTATCCCAGGGATGCAAGGATTCTTCAATATACGCAAATCAATCAATGTGATACTCCATATTAACAAATTGAAGAATAAAAACCATATGATCATCTCAATAGATGCAGAAAAAGCTTTTGACAAAATTCAACACCCATTTATGATAAAAACTCTCCAGAAAGTGGACATAGAGGGAACCTACCTCAACATAATAAAGGCCATATATGACAAACCCACAGCAAACATCATTCTCAATGGTGAAAAACTGAAAGCGTTTCCTCTAAGATCAGGAATGAGACAAGGATGTCCACTCTCACCACTATTATTCAACATCGTTTTGGAAGTCTTAGCCACGGCAGTCAGAGAAGAAAAAGAAATAAAAGGAATACAAATTGGAAAAGAACAAGTAAAACTGTCACTGTTTGCAGATGACATGATACTATACATAGAGAATCCTAAAAATGCCACCAGAAAACTACTAGAGCTAATCAATGAATTTGGTAAAGTTGCAGGATACAAAATTAATGCACAGAAATCTCTTGCATTCCTCTACACTAATGATGAAAAATCTGAAAGAGAAATTATGGAAACACTCCCATTTACCACTGCAACAAAAAGAATAAAATACCCAGGGATAAACCTACCTAGGGAGACAAAAGACCTGTATGCAGAAAACTATAAGACACTGATGAAAGAAATTAAAGATGATGATGCCAAGAGATGGAGAGATATACCATGTTCTTGGATTGGAAGAATCAATATTGTGAAAATGACTATACTGCCCAAAGCAATCTACAGATTCAGTGCATCCCTATCAAATTACCGGTGGCATTTATTACAGAGCTAGAACAAATCATCTTCAAATTTGTACAGAGACACAAAAGGCCCTGAATAGCCAAAGCAGTCTTGAGGGAAAGAAACGGAGCTGGAGGAATCAGACTCCCTGACTTCTGACTATACTACAAAGCTACAGTAATCAACACAATATGGTACTGGCACAGAAACAGAAACATAGATCAATGGAACAAGATAGAAAGCCCAGAGATAAACCCACGCACCTATCCTCAACTAATCTATGACAAAGGAGGCAAGGATATACAATGGAGAAAAGACAGTCTCTTCAATAAGTGGTGCTGGGAAAACTGGACAGCTACATGTAAAAGAATAAAATTAGAACACTCCCTAACACCATACACAAAAATAAACTCAGAATGGATTCGAGACCTAAATGTAAGACCAGACACTATAAAAAACTCTTAGAGGAAAACATAGGAGGAACACTCTTTGACATAAATCACAGCAAGATCTTTCTTGATCCACCTCCTCGAGTAATGGAATTAAAAACAAAAATAAACAAATGGGACCTAATGGAACTTAAAAGTTTTTGCATAGCAAAGGAAACCATAAACAAGAGGAAAAGACAACCCTCAGAATGGTAGAAAATATTTGCAAACCAATCAATGGACAAAGGATTAATCTCCAAAATATATAAACGGCTCATGCAGCTCAATATTAAAGAAACAAACAACCCAATCCAAAAATGGGCAGAAGACCTAAATAGACATTTCTCCAAAGAAGATATACAGATTGCCAACAAACACATGATAGAATGCTTAACATCATTAATCATTAGAGAAACGCAAATCAAAACTACAATGAGATATCATCTCACACCAGTCAGAATGGCCATCATCAAAAAATCTAAAAACAGTAAATGCTGGAGGTGGTGTGGAGAAAATGGAACCCTCTTGCACTGTTGGTGGGAATGTAAATTGATACAGCCACTATGGAGAACAGTATGGAGGTTCCTTAAAAAACTAAAAATAGGGACTTCCCTGGTGGCGTGGTGGTTAAGAATCCACCTGCCAGTGCAGGGCACATGGGTTCGATCCCCGGTCCGGGAAGATCCCACATGACGCGGAGCAACTGAGCCTATGTGCCACAACTACTGAGCCTGCGCTGTAGAGCCCGTGAACCACAAGCCCCCGCTTGCCGCAACTAGAGAAAGCCCACGCGCAGCAGCGAAGACCCAACGCAGCCATAAATAAATAAATAAATAAAATAACATTAAAAAAAAAAAGAAAAAAAAAAAAACTAAAAATAGAATTACCATATGACCCAGCAATCCCACTACTGGGCATATACCCAGAGAAAACCATAATTCAAAAAGACACATGCACCCCAATGTTCATTGCAGCACTATTTACAATAGCCAGGTCATGGAAGCAACCTAAATGCCCCTCGACAGACGAATGGATAAAGAAGATGTGGTACATATATACAATGGAATCCTAGTCAGCCATAAAAAGGAATGAAATTGAGTCATTTGTTGAGATGTGGATGGATCTAGAGACTGTCATACAGAGTGAAGTAAGTCAGAAAGAGAAAAACAAATATCGTATATTATTAACACATGTATGTGGAACCTAGAAAAATGGTACAGATGAACTGGTGTGCAGGGCAGAAGTTGAGACACAGATGTAGAGAACAAACGTATGGACACCAAGGGGAGAAAACTGCAGTGGGGTGGGGATGGTGGTGTGCTGAATTGGGCGATTGGGATTGACATGTATACACTGATGTGTATAAAATTGATGACTAATAAGAACCTGCAGTATAAAAAACCAACCAACCAAACAAACAAACAACTAATTCTAAACTTTATTTGGGTTATTTGTATGGAAATATGTTAATATAAATAAATGTTTCAGACATTACATCAAATTTCTAAAAATCTTATATGTTCTCGTATAATTTTATAAGTCATAATTCTAGTTATTACTTTAAAATGTATAACTCAGAAATAACTAAATTTCCTTGTCAATTGCATTATTATGAACTTTCATCAAATCTTTAACCGTGGTCATTTTTAAGTCTTTTGTCATTTACAGACAGTTCTGGACTCTGATGCTTTCGCAAAAATAGTCCTATAAAAGGGTTTCATCTTCAAGGAATTCATGGAAAAGACTCTGACAAGTACAGGTTTCTGGTAACTGACTATACTGCTGAACTGAATGAATAAGCATTTTCAGAACTCTAATGGAAAACTGATGAATTCATAAAAGTGCTTAAAAAAGATCAAGATGAAAAAAAATTAATTACATGGGACTGAGTGAACTGATGAGGATGATTATAATTTTTGTGACTTTCTGTTAGAATAAAAAAAAAATCCCCCCCCCCAAAAAATCTTTCTATTTCTGGAAAAGTATTCTCTCCCTCAAGCTGGCAGCTTCAGGACACATGCTCACTGAGGGAAAATGAGGGACCTATGGCACATCAGTTAAAATTAACCCCAGCAAACAGTGGGGTGAAAGAAGCTGAGGCAGATCACCCCACAACTACCAACAGGCACAGATGTAGGAAGAAATCATCCCACAAAGGAAGGAGGAGGGTTCTTAACCCTGTTGTGCCTTCTGTCTGTCTGGTGAGGCTTATGGATCCCTTCTCAGAGTAATATTTCAAGATGCAGAGTATATGGAAGATTTTTTAAAATACAGTTATAAAAATATTTAAAACTTGTAATATAGTTATATATGTGGTTCTTCATCAGTGCATTAATATACTAGATGTAGTGGTGAGTCTAGTAACTACTATCATTTAGGAGATAGTATTCTTTCAAGATACCTGCAAATGTAATGTGATAAACAATATTTCTACTGGTAACATTTCTCAGGCACTGTTAATACTACTGTGGTTGGTGGCCTTCACTCATAGATTTAGGAAATAATAAATTTCAATTGGAGTCTAGTGAAAATAACATGCAATTTTTTTCATATCCAAGTTCACAGGCCTCCCTCTCCCCAGTTCTCCCTAATTCTAACCACGGATCCTTTAGGGGTCAGTCCATGGAGCCCTTGTACTCTTGGGGTCCAGGACAGTTGTTCAACATGTGAAACAAATAAACTCAATCCAGTAACAGATAACAAAGGGATTCTGAACATCTGAATATAATTCACAATATATTTTTAAACTTGCTAAGCACACAACGGCCATTTCTACACACTGTTTGGATGTACTTTTTTGCAATGCAAAGATGCTGAAGGTGCTGTCAGATGCACAGGATGGTAGCAGCAAGCTGTCAATTTCAACAGGGCAGAAAGGATACTCTTCACTATCACCAAAGATATCAAAGAATGCCCTGAGGGAGGAAGGTGAAGTATAGCCTCGTTTTCTGCAAGCTTAGTAGAGGGCAACAGAAATGCATTTTACAATTTAAAAAACCTGACACTGCAGTGGAAAAGCCCATCAACATTCTCCACCTTGGACCAGAGTGAGATACAAAGGCAAGTTTCATCTGATAAACATGCAACAGTCCTTTCTGGAAAGCTTAGTCAAAATTCACATCTTTATTCTCCCAAATGTCCACTGTAGAAAATAGCCACATAATCATTTACTTTTCTAGTTTTTACATGAATGCTTGGAATTGAATAGACATGTAAATTAACACCTTTTTCTATACTCACTTCTGGGCTATCCTGCTATAGATTATTGAACCTTCATATAAGAGTCAAGTAACTTAGAAACAGCCTCTGGCGATCTAAGAATAAAACACTATGTTTCGTTTTTAAGGCCAGCTCAGTGTAATTAAAAAAAATTTTTTTTTGACTTAAAACCACATCATTCTGAAGTGGCAGTCACATGTGCTAGAAGCAAGTGGTGTCGGGAAACTGCATAACTGGTTTCGAATGCAGTCCTATCTTCTGAGAGATTTGTGCCACAACACAACCCTTTTCCTTAGGAAAGAGGTGAAGACTTTTCATTTAGTTTGACCCTCTTCTATCACTTCTGGGTCATTTAAAATAGGATAGACCCATAGCTCCATTACCACCATTATTCAGTAT
This sequence comes from Mesoplodon mirus, assembly GCF_964341445.2. NCBI lineage: Eukaryota > Metazoa > Chordata > Mammalia > Artiodactyla > Ziphiidae > Mesoplodon > Mesoplodon mirus. Next base: position 74,799,840 of record NC_138988.1, on the reverse strand, counting down.
CGTTCTTTTGGACAAATTAGAATAAATTTTTCTTGTTTCATTATGTCTTCATAGTCTTGCCTTTAGAACACCTTATTTACCTCTCTAAATATTTAAGTTCTTTGGTTTTGCTTCAACTAGTAAAATTATTTTTCTATGAAGGTTTGTCATTAACTTTTTCTTAAACTTCTAATGAAAGCTTGCAAATTTTGTTAATGATTCTCATATCACTAATATCACAATTTTTCTTTAACAAATTACATTAAAATAGCATGATATATTAAGCAGAACTGTAATTTATCATACTAATGATAATGAGGGCTTGATTCAATGATCATTTATTTATTAAAATAAGTCTGTGTTGGAAGGGCAGGGTAGAGGATTAAAGAAACACAAAAAAGCCCCACACAAGGGCTTCCCTGGTGGCGCAGTGGTTGAGAGTCCGCCTGCCGATGCAGGGGACATGGGTTCGTGCCCCGGTCCGGGAGGATCCCACATGCCGTGGAGCGGCTAGGCCCGTCAGCCATGGCCGCTGAGCCTGCGCGTCTGGAGCCTGTGCTCCGCAACGGGAGAGGCCACAACAGTGAGAGGCCCGCGTACCGCAAAAAAAAAAAAAAGCCCCACACAAGTGTATAATATGTCCCAGCTCTCAAGTAGCTGATAATCTTATTGGAAAGGCAAGACACCTACATCTGAAATAATCTTCCAAACTGTAGTAAGCATTATCAATGTGCATGAAAATAAACATATACTAGCATGGATATTTACAGTAACATTAAGCCCTTTTTACAAGTAATGATTATTGCTATTATTATTACTATTAACTATTATAAAATATAAATTAAATTAATATTATTAATATACCAAGGCATATGATATGATAAAAACTATAGTAGCAGCTAATATTCATTAAGTGCCTTCCCTCTGCCACACACTTTAAACAGTCCTAATCCTTCTAACACAGTCCTGCCAGGTATGTATTATTATCTCTATTTTTAGAGAGAATGTAAGACACTTGCCCAACATTGCAGTTTGTAAGCAGTGAGACAGAAGTTTGAATTCAAATCTCTAATTCCCAAGCCCATGCTTCTCATCTCTGTGGGTGGAAACAGGATTTTTGGAAGGTCTGATTTCTGTAAATGTTTCCCATGCCAAAAAACATCAGTTGAGAATCTTAAAACATTTTTTCCCACAGCAAAAAACCTCATAACTCCATCAATTACAATTCTAAAATTTTAAATCAACTTCTTATAAGATGTTTTTGTTGAGAAAAGTGACGCACATTATTGTAAATCTATCACTATAAAAAGTAGGGAGGGATTTCCCTGGTGGTCCAGTGGATAAGACTCCGGCTCCCAATGCAGGGGGCCCGGGGTTCGATCCCTGGTTGGGGAACGCATGCATGCTGCAACTAAGAGTCCGCATGCCGCAACTAAGAAGTACGCATAATGCAATGAAGATCCCGCGTGCCACAGCTAAGACCCAGTGGGGCCAAAATAAATAAATAAAATAAGTAAATAATTATATTTAAAAAGTAGGGAGAAATATAAGTAAGGAGAAATACATTGGCACCAGCTTCAAGAAAAGGAGCTGTGGGAACATTGTAGCTGAGAGCTGCATTTTAGTCTTTTCCATGTAAGACTTCAGGGAAAGGAGTCCTTTAAACAAAAAAGGCTGGCAGAGGTTCCATAATGAAATAACTTTGGGAAACGTTACTTATCTCATACCCGTCTCAGTAATTCATGATATACATCAGACCTCCTGCTTTTTATTTATTTTTAAAGTCCTTTCTTTCTTTCCTTCTTTCCTTCTTTTTTTCTTTCTTTCTGTGTGGGCTCTTCGTTGTAGTGTGCAGGCCTCTCTCTAGTCGTGGCATGTGGGTTTTCTCTTTGTAGTGTGGCGCGTGGGCTCCAGGGCGCAGGGGCTCTGTAGTTTGCAGCACGCAGGCTCTCTCGTTGAGGCGTGCCAGCTCAATAGTTGTGGTGCGCGCGGGCTTAGCTGCCCCGTGTCATGTGGGATCTTAGTTCCCTGACCAGGGATTTAACCCGTGTCCCCTGCATTGGAAGGCGGATTCTTTACCACTGGACCACCAGGGAAGTCCCCAGACCTCCTGCTTTTTATAAGTCACTGTTTCCCGCACTGACTTTGCCACAGAACCCTCCATTCTCTCCCAACTCCACTCCCAACACCTATTAACTCCCGTGGGTCTAGAGCAGCACAGCTGTCCAATAGGAACACCATGAGTCACAAGTGAGAGCCACACATGAGATTCAAACTGTTCTAGTAGCTAAACTTTTTAAAGTGTAATTTGTTGTAATATACAGTTGATCCTTGAACAATATAGGTTTGAACTGCGAGGGTCCACTTATACACAGATTTTTTTTCCAATACATTTACAAATATATACATGTAGAACATCATGAGCAAGACTTGTATGGAAGTGGATAGCCTATCCTTACATAGGCATAAGGTGAGTGATATTTAATACAAAATTAACAGTGCTTGTTTTCTTACTGTTTTATAACTTTGCTTTCAAAGAATTACATTACTGTGGGACTTCCCTGGTGGTCCAGTGGTTAAGGCTCCGTGCTTCCAATGCAGCAGGCGCAGGTTTGATCCCTGGTCAGGGAACTAAGATCCCACATGCCGTGCGGCAAGGCCAAAAAAAATTTTTTTAATTAAAAAAAAAAAAAAAAAGGAATTACATTACTGTAAAGTATGCCTCTTTCTCTCGTAATTGGAGAACCTGCATATCAGCCTATCATAATAGGTAAGTGGCTTTCTAGAAAAATATAACAATGCTTCCAATACTGTATTATGAATATGACTGTAATACTATATGCCATAAACATTTTATAATGAATGATTCATTCATTCATTCATTTTATAATGAATGAATGATTCATTCATTCATTTTATAATGAATGAATGAATGAATGATTCATTCATTCATTTTATAATGATTCATTCATATAATGATTCATTCAGCCCACAGAGGCTGGGCTACTGTGAAGCAATCGTATGGATGACACTAGGCCACCATAAAGCAATCATATTGCTGCTTTTTCTTTATCAATGCATGAATCACTATACCCATACATAAATATAAATTTCTTTTTCACATTATCTTTTCATTTTTGATGTCTAGTGTTAGAGATACATGTAACATCTATAGTGTTTTGTATTATATAAGACAATATTGATATAAGTACTGACAGGACAATTCATCTTGTAAACAGACATCATAAACTTAATGGTATGGATATATGCAGTACTCTAAATAATGTATTTTCTCTTCTGTATGATTTTTTTTTTTTTTGGCTTCACTGAGTGGCATGCAGGATCTTAGTTTCCTGATCAGGGATTGAACCCGAGCCCTCCGCAGTGGAAGTACGGAGTCCTAACCACTGGACCACCAGAGAATTCCCATGTGTATGATTTTCCTAAAAACATTTTCTTTTTCTTGCTTAGTTTTTTTGTAAGAAATCAGTATATAATAAGTATAACATACCAAATATATTTTAATTGACTATATGTTATCAGTGAGGCTCTGTTCAACAGTAGGCTATTATTTAAGTTTTGGGGGGATAAAAAGTTATATGTGGATTTTTGACTGCATAGGGGGTTGGTGCTCCTAACCCTCACATTGTTCAAGGGTCAACTGTGTTTTATTTTGTCCAGAATACCCAAAAAATATTTTGGACAAAATTAAAAAAAAATTTATTTAGTATTTATTTAATCATTTCAACATGTAATTAATATAAAATTAATGAGATATTTTACATCCTTTTTCTCATACAAAGTCTTCAAAATCTGGTGTGGACTTTATACTTAGAGCACATCACAATTGGTGCATTTCAGGCACTAACAGCCATATGTGGTTAGTGCCCCCCATATTGGACAGTTCCCATATAGAGACTTTTCTAGAACTTAGTTTAGGAAAAACACTGGCCTAGAGGCTCATTTTCCCCTTGTTAGCCTTTATGGACAGCTACAAGGTGGAAATCTTTAAGATTTAAGAACAGTTAAAGAGGTATAAATAATATTTACCCTAATTATTTACATATGGTTTCCAAGAGGTTTTGTTTGTGGGATTTTTTTTATGGAAGGGGGGGGATGAAGGGAAGGGAGTTGCCATAACCCTTGTTTTCACCAGATTATAACCCCCTACACACACACACACACACACACACACACACACACACACACAGATATAACTTGGAAAAGGAAAAAAGTTGAATATTAAGTATCAGTTCCAAAGATAACCCTAGTCTAGCCACTGGATTGAAATAATCCTAATCTTCTAAGAAGCAAAGTTAATTTTACATGCTTCTTACATATTTAAAGACTTTAATATATATTTCTAAAAATAAGTTTCTTCTATAGCACAGGGAACTCTATTCAATATCCTGTGATAAAGAATATGAAAAAGAATATATATATGTATAACTGAATCACTTTGCTGTACAGCAGAAATTAACAATATTGTAAATCAACTATACTTGAATAAAATAAATTAAAAAAATAAGTTATTTCTTCATGTTTGTGTAAAATGATCTTAAATACACGAGAAAAAGATCCAATAGTAAATTATTTGAGGAAAAAGCAAACAAACAGTTTGCTAAAAAGAAACTAAAACTGATGCTGAGAGCTCCTGAACCAGGTACTCCCACATAAGCCTCACAGCTGACAAACAGACCCACTTTTACAAACAGGGAACTTGCTGTAGGCTCTCAATCACCTGGGAGCTTGTTAAAAATCCAAATTCTCAGGCCAATCCCAGACCTACTGGACCAGGAACTCAGGGGGTGTTAAACAAGCCATCCAGGTAATCCTGATGCACACTCATGTTTGAGAACCACTACATCAACACAGAACTAGTATTTAAACCCAATCTGTCTAACTCCAAAAGCTGTATATTTTTTAGAAGTTTTTGGGGGCCTTTCTTGGAGAGGGGGCTGAGAATTTTTGTGTGTATGTGTGGTAAAATACACATAACATAAAATTCACCATCTTAACCATTTTTAACTGTACAGTTCAGTGGTATTAAGTACCTTCACACTGTTGTGCAACCATCACCACGATCCATCTCCATAAGTCTTTTCATCTTGCAAAACTGAAACTCTGTACCCATTATATGCTAACTCTCTCTTTCCCCTCCCCCCAGCGCTTGGCAACCCCCATTCTACTTTCTGTCCCTATGAGTTTGACTACTGTAGGTAACTCATATAAGTGGAACCCAGTTTCACCCAACACCCTCAACGGCAGAAAGTTTGGAAAGTACAGAAATGCATAAAGAAGAAAGTGAAGATCACTTATGATTCCACTGCCTAGCAGTAACTGCTATGGACTGAATTGTGTCCCCCACAAAACTCAAGTTGAAACCCTAAGCTCTAATGTGACTGGATTTAGAGACAGGGTCTCTAGGAAATAATTAAGGTTAGATGAGTTCACAAGGGTAGAGCCCTAATCCAATAGGGCTGGCGCTCTTATAAGAAGAGGAAGAGAGTCCAGAGCTCCTGTGAGGACAGCAAGAAGGTGGCAATCTGCAAACCAGGAAGAGGGCCTTCCCCAGCAAGCGAATTGCCTGGCACCCCAATCTTGGACTGCCCAGCCTCCAGAACTGTGAGAAAATAAGTTTCTGCTGTTTAAGCCACACAGTCTATGGTACAGTTGACCCTTGAACAACTCAAGGGTTGGAGCTTTGACCATCTGCGCAGTCGAAAATTCACATATAACTTTATAGTCAGTTCTCTACATAGGCAGTTACTCTGCATCTGCAGACTCAATCAACTGTGGATCATGAGTACTGTAGTAGGTATTCCGTGAAAAAAAAAATCCGTGCATAAGTGGACCCATGAAGTTCAAACCCATGTTGTTCAAAGGTCATCTGTATTCTGTTACGGCAGCCTGAGCTAATACTTTGGAACATACTTTTTCAATCTTTTTCTTTAGTATATTTTTATTTTTTAAAGTATGTTTTATATTTAAACGAAATCAAAGCCCATATGCCTTTTTTCACTTTCCCAGCATTTTCTAAACCTCCATTCTGCAGACCAGTGTTCAGCAGGACACTGATTTTTGGAAAGTGGGTTTTAAAGTGACATCAGGTTTCTACTGCTAAATTTCTCAGTCTTTTCTATACTAAAGTGAGAATGTCAAGATGGGAATTTGTTATATTTGATCTCTAACTGTTTGAGGGGAGAACTCTGTATTACATCCCCTGCTGTTCTGATAAAAGAATACCATTGGACAACTAACAGGAATTTCAAGGGGCATTGCCTAGTCTTGGAAGGCAATACTGACTGACAGAAATAATTCACTTAAGACAAAAAGTCAATTTCATTTTCTAAAGGAGCCATTCACTCATTCATTCACTATTAGCAGACTGGTCTAATTAAACACTGCTTTAACATTTTTTTATAACAATAATTTTAAAAAGTAGTGATAGTTAAGCTCCAAATTAGTGAGGCACTGTTAACTCTTTGTATGCATGGTCTTACTTAATCCTGGCAAACTTCCTCTGCAAGGTAAATCCTCAATCCAGAGAAACTAAGGCACATGCCCCCAGAGAGGTTACATAATTTACTGGAGACAGCACAGAAAGGAAAAGAGCCAGGATTGGAACACAGATCTGTCTGGTTCCAAGGCTATTATTAACTACAATGCTTCTTTCTCTCTTAGTCAAATAACTGCCTTGCTTGAAAAACTTTATGATTTTTTTGTATGTAAAGAAAAATTCAAATACTTTGGCCCTGCATTGAGTGCATTTCACAAACTGTTATCCCAATGTCCCATCCCAGCCTGCCTTTTCTCTCTCCTCTTTGAGAAACTTCTCACTTCATCCAACGAAGATTCCCCACTGTCTTGCCCCTCTTATATACTTCTCACTTAATTTCTTTTTTTCCCACCTAAATTCCTCTGCTTTGCCATCTTCTCCTGGTCAACAAATTCCTTAGGTTCCAGTTCAAATTTCATTTTTTATATGTAACCCTTCATTGCTCATTCTCTCACACCCCACATCCCATCCATCAAGAAATCCCATCGGCTATACCTTCAAAACAGATCCAGAATCCAACCACACACCACCTCCACTGCTACCTCCCTAGTCGGAGCCGTCATCACCTCTCATCTGGCCTCTCTGCTCTCCCCCTTTTACCCCCTGCATCTATTCTCACCCCAACCTCCTGAGCAATGCCTTTAAAACATAAATCAAAACCCTCCAATGAATCCCCATTTTTCTCATTGTAAAAACCAAACTCCTTTTCTATGTTCAACTGTGAATAACCATTGAGTAAACAACGGCCCCCACCCCCACCCCCAAACCTCATGCCTCAGGCCCTTTTCACTGGCTGCTCTCTGCCTGGAATGTCATTCCTTAAGATAAGGCTCACTCCTTCTTTCTGACTCTCTGCCCCGAGGATCATGACCTACCAGTGACCACCTTCCCATCCCCCCAGCATTCCACATCTTCCTTGTCTTGCTTTATTTTTCTCCCTATAACTTACAAATTTACCTAGGTATGCTATCTGTCTTCTCATGAGAGTCCTGCTCATTGAGGCATCTTGGAGCCTAGAATGGCACCTGGCACATATTAGGTACTCAATAATATTTGCTGAATGAGTGAATGGATGGAACACGCTCACACACTTCGGTCAAAGGCTCTCTCTCCTTTGCTCTCATTTGGCACTTATCACATGCTGCTGTGTACTTTTCTGCATGTACTTATTACCCACCCAGCTAGATCACATGTTCCTGTATCCTCCAAGTGCCTTGTACAAAATTAGCATTTAATAAATATTTGATGATGAATTATCAGTGCAGTGGCTTTTTCTTTCCAAATAGTTACAGTAATAACTTTTCAAAACATGACATTCCATTTAGAAAAGAAACATCCTGGAAAGGAAGAAAAAAAACAGAATATTTTTATTTATTTATTTTTTTATTTTTGGCTGCGCCACGTGGCTTATGGGATTTTAGTTCCCCAAACAGGGATTGAACCCAGGCCCTCGGCAGTGAGAGCACCGAGTCCTAACCTCTGGCCTGCCAGAAAATTCCCAGAATATTTTTAACTTTAAATTAATCTTAAAAGGGTGGAAAATATTTTAAAGGTATATACATACAACGCATATACATATACCAAATCCATGTCATGCTCTGAAAATAAATTATTTGCTTTGTGACTTTCATGTATATTATATATCCTGAAGACATACTTGAGAGTCAAGCTCAAGGTAACATTTGGATAGTAAGGTAATTTGGAACATGGAACATATTTTAAATAATGAGTTGAGAATTTATGTAATGTGTGACAAAAATAAAAGGTTAATGTCAAATAGGTTTTATGTCACATTTTTTGATGCAATAGTTGGGGAGCATCTAATTGTAATGAAAATGTGTTCTATAAAACAAAAAATAATAAAAAAAACAAAACAATTTGTTTACATGTATGTATAGAACTAAAGTATTCGTTTACATGAAGACTTTAACATATCTCTCTATATTGTTCATTTTGTACTGCATATCCAATGTGCATATTTTTGAAAAACAGTTTAGACAACTTTTTAACATTAGATTCAGATCTTTTCAGTCATCTTGACTGTAGCACATGCACTATTCTCTTTGTGAGTATTGGTGGGGAAGACATGTAAACAGACCCCTGCAAGACTTATGGTGACTTCTTTTTTTTTTTTTTTTTTTTTTTTGCGGTATGCGGGCCTCTCACTGTTGTGGCCTCTCCCGTGTGGAGCACAGGCTCCGGACGCGCAGGCTCAGCGGCCATGGCTCACGGGCCCAGCCGCTCTGTGGCATGTGGGATCTTCCCAGACCGGGGCACGAACCCGAGTCCCCTGCATCGGCAGGCGGACTCTCAACCACTGCGCCACCAGGGAAGCCCTTAATTGATTATTTATCTCATTTAACCTTAGAACCTTAACATGACAGTGCAAATGAAAAAAGAAGGTACAGTAATAATTTGGTACTCATAAAATATATTAAAAAGATAAGGAAATCTTCTCTGGTATGCACAGGTTTTCACATGGCACAATGTCCATTTTACATTTCTAGGTAAGTTAAGGCCCTCTCCACTCCTCTTTTTCAAACACAGTTCCCTAAATTTCATTTTTCTTTGATTATTCTCTTTGGACATTTACTTTCAGATTGTTTTACCTACGTAATATATGCTGTAACAGAAAATAATCCTAAGTATACATGTGGCATAAAAATCAGACTAATGAAGAGAAACAAGTAAAATAGTTTTAAAACTTTGGGGAAAAAAAAAACAACCAACAAACCTAGAGGAGCAAAGAATTAGGGCAGTAGCTGGAGGGAGAAGTGAGCTCAAAAAAAAGAAATCAGTTATTGTTTACCTTGTAAATTAGACCAGTAAAGTGAAAAAAAATACCTAAAATAAATAAATAAGCAAGCAAGCGATCTTGAGGTTTATGGATATAGGTAGCTCCAAACATCTCTAGGTGTAAATCTGCATCTTTTAAGTGTGATCAGACCTAGAGAAAAGGGGCTGGACTCTCATGATCTTTCCAGTCCTGATTCTCACAGATCTGGAGAATCAGAATACAAATAGGTCAGTTTATTCTTACTTCTTCTTCCTAAATATATTTCTTTGCACTTCTAGGAAGTATCAGAGTTAAAAAATCTGAATGTAGCAGCATTCATTTTTATTTTAAATCCTAGGAGAAATATTTCCAAGTTAAAACCACACAATTGAAAACTTACTCTCAGTAATCAGGAGAAAAAAAATCTGATTTTTTTTTGTGTGTGTGGATAACAGTCTCTACACATGGAATGAGTTACTTCTAAATCTGAAGACATTTCTCCACATTAAAAAAAAAATCTATTATTCTACTTCCCAGGTTAAGTCCAGTTTAAAAAACTAAACTTTGCTCTAGAAAACTTTCTTTGACAGTAATTTAAATTTTGTATGTAATACCTTTGTTTGCCAAAAGTATGTAATACCTTTGTTTGCCAAACACAAATATAAAGATTTTAAATTTAGTCTCTCAATAATGGCATCCAGGTTTCTCCAGCTCTACTACTTATTGAGAAATGACTACTGAATGTGACTACTGAAAATAACTACCCTAAGTTATTTTATATTCATAAAACTTTCATGTATATTACACTAAAGCTAAACATTCAACAACTACGGCATTTTTTTTTTTTAATTCAGGGGAAATGCTTAGGGCTTTAAAAATTATTGCTAAAAATCAACTGATGGGGCTTCCCTGGTGGCGCAGTGGTTGAGAGTCCACCTGCCGATGCAGAGGACACAGGTTCGTGCCCCAGTCCGGGAAGATCCCACATGCTGCGGAGCGGCTGGGCCCGTGAGCCATGGCTGCTGAGCCTGAGCGTCCAGAGCCTGTGCTCCGCAACGGGAGAGGCCACAACAGTGAGGGGCCCGCGTACCGCAAAAAAAAAAAAAAAAAAATCAACTGATGGTGGTGGCCCTAACACTGTAAAATATTATTCTAAGGAGAGCTGAATACCAACTCTACAATAAAAACCAAGAAATCAGATAAATAAACTGATTATGTTTTTTAAAAAATTACAATAAAAATCTGAAATCACTGCAAGCAACTGTTAAAGATGGGTGATTTTAATACATACAATAGCAGTCTTAACATTCCTTAGTTACGTTCGAAATATTTAGTCTACATAACAAATTTTGAAAGTCTCTCCCATATGACATTTACCACAAGAGTCTGAAATTCTTCATCTCCCCAAATTAGGCTTACCACTAGTAAGTAGTGAGAGGACTGGTTCTCACTGGGAAAGAAGGAAAATTCAGGTTAGCTCTGGCAACCTTGCATGAAGAACTCATGCACTACCTCAGACTGTTCAGGGACCAACTTAACGATCAAGAGCTGTAGGTCAGCCCCAGTGAACTAAAAAATCCACAGTTAAGAATGATTCATCATCTTTTATTACTGTTGTCCATCAGGGCTCAGCTTTCTCATAGGGTCAAAAAGAAAAGGAAAAAGTCCTTCTGACACGTTATTTTACTGGCCTTATATTCAACCTACAGTATGGCCTCTTTAAAAGAATGTTTCTTAAGTGAATCACACTTTGTACGTTTTAAATCCAAATCTGTACTTTGATTACACTGACAACATTCCAAGCAAGGAACAACTTGAGCTGTACCATATCATGTTTAATTAAGGTTCTAAGTGTTCTTTTTTCCAATTAGGATTTTTGCTAAGTGAAAGATATGATTCATAATCCCTGACTGCTCCCAAGTATAGAGCTTGGGAGCAATACTATGCACGTTTGACTCACCATACTATGCAAATAAAAAACTGAATTATCTGCAGAAGGAGCAGAATAACTGCTCTGACCTAAAATTTGACTATCGACATAAGATTCTGGGTTAAGATTCTGTTTTTTTTTTTTTTTTTTTTTTGTGGTACACGGGCCTCTCATTGTTGTGGCCTCTCCCCGTTGCGGAGCACAGGCTCCGGACGCGCAGGCTCAGTGGCCATGGCTCACAGGCCTAGCCGCTCCGCGGCATGTGGGATCTTCCTGGACCGGGGCACGAACCCGCGTCCCCTGCACAGGCAGGCGGACTCCCAACCACTGCACCAGCAGGGAAGCCCAAGATTCTAGGTTTTTTGATCACCACTTTTATTTATCAATAAAACACCACATTTCCCTATTCCTCCTATTGAAACAAAGGTCATCCAATTTTAATTTTAAAACCTCAAAATGTTTAACTAGTACGCAGTCATTTGTAGATAAAATCTTATACATGGGCTTAATACTGATGGCAAAATGTATCATGCATGGACATGCAGTATATATTCAAATCCCAGCTCTGCCGCTTAGTAATGTAACCTTGGGCAAGTTATCTATCATTTCTAAACCTCAGTTTCATTATCTATAAAATGGAGACAAACCTACCTCCAGGGTGTTGTCAGAATTTAATAATACTAAACACCCATCAGGGCCCGAAATAATGTCAAAGTTTAACAATATTTTTTCTCCTTTCCCCCATTTTCTTTCTTGTGAAAATGTTACAGTCACAGGTTGGGACATCTGTGACACATGTTTAATTTCTGATGCTACAGGAAGCACCCTGGATTTTAGTTGAACTGAAATAAGCTTTTCCTAGAAAGGCAATACCGTTCATACCTCATTCCCTCACATTTAGGATTTTATTTCAGGTAATATGAATGTTCAATGTGTTTGCAAGATAAGCCAAAGAACCCACAAAAACAGAAAATGTTCAATTTTCCAACTTTATTAAAAAGAAATTTATAATTAAACACCAACTATATAAAGTTGATTAGGATTACAGGGAAGGGGAACCTGGGTTTCAGATCTGGTACAGTGAGGTCTCAGGATCTTTTCCTGAGCGGAAGCACATATGAGGTAAGGGGGAAAAAAGATCAAGCTGCCTCTCCCCAAGACCTCTTTCTTCCACGTTCCCATACTGGGTATGTTGCCAGTCCTGAGCACTTGTGAACTGCACTACACGTGGGCAAGCCACCCCAGCAGAGCCGCCTCCTGGGCCCACCTCCATTCAGCAAAGGACCACTTACAAGGTTTCCCTTTTTTTTTTTGCGGTACGCGGGCCTCACTGTTGTGGCATCTCCCGTTGCGGAGCACAGGCTACAGACGCGCAGGCTCAGCAGCCATGGCTCAGGGGCCCAGCCGCTCCGCGGCATGTGGGATCTTCCCGGACCGGGGCACGAACCCATGTCCCCTGCATCAGCAGGTGGATTCTCAACCACTGCGTCACCAGGGAAGCCCCAAGGTTTCCCTTTTAGGGCTTTCCTTTAAAGTCCACACCTCCTTCCTTCTCTGTCAGCTCTTCCACTTCACATTCATTTAACACCCACACCCACACCCCCACCCCCGCTTTCTGCCAGCCCCCTCACCCACTGTATTTTCCACTTCTACCCTAGAACATTATTGATCACGAGAGAACCATGCCATGCAGATGGAACTGGTATGTTGCTTAATTCATGTTGCCTCACTGCAGCTAAGTACCATTCCTTTCATCCACCTTCCCCACATCTGACACATTCCACAAATTTACTCCCCTCAAACTCAAAACCTTTTGCCTCTGCCCGACAAATGACCTTGCTATCTTCTCAGGAAAGACCACAGACCTCTATTTTGAATCCTATCATCTACCCTGCTCTCCTCTCCTCTAATTTTACTTTACTGTTACTTATTCTGTAGGCCATCTGGGGAACAGAGGAACCTTATGAAAAGATGAATGACCGCAGTCTGAGAAAAGAATAGAGAAAGGGAGGATAGGGAACGTGCTACAAAGTTCCACTTGGTATTATCTGAATTTTTTAAAAAATGACTTTCCCTTATTTCTCTCCCTTTAATCTGATTTTTCTCTTACCCACAGAGATCACAATGTACTATAAGGCCTTGCTGATTTTTATCTATGTCAAAAATGTTTTTTTCTTTGGTTCCCATCATTCTACTCTAACCTGGGTTGTCTAAGTATTTAGCCAGAAAATGTTTACTAAGTGCCCAGCTTGTTTTAAATGCTATGCTAAAGGCTTAGAGTAAATGCGGAACAGGGAAACATAAGATTTCATGGTCCCACTCCAGAACCTCTGTGTCTACAGGTGATTGTTATGCCTACTCAAGTTTGGGACCATGATAAAGAGGAGATACCGTCTCTTTAGCCTCAATAATTTGAGATATGCTTTCTAAACCTTTCTTCCATAGAAAATATAGTACTTTGCAAACAGTCCAAGGCAGTGTGCAAGTAACATCTGTACCTGCCACAAACCTTTAAATGTTAATTCTTTTTCTTTCTTTCTTTTTTCTGGCTGTGCCATGTGGCTTGTGGGATGTTAGTTCCCGGACCAGGGATTGAACCCGGGCCCTCCTCAGGGAGAGTTGCAGAGTCCTAACCACTGCTCTGCCAGGGAACTCCCAACTGCATTTTTTTACATTGTGGTAAAACGTACATAAGATTCACCATGTAAGTGTACAGTTCATTAGCTTTAAGTACATTCACATTGTTGTACAACCGTTGTCACTATCCAGCTCCAGAACTTTTTCATCAACCCCGGCTGAGATTTTCTACCCATTAAGTCACTGTTTATTAACCAAAACTCATTTTCATGGTTAAATTCTCCCCCCCCCACCCCCATTATCCTCTCTTGCTTTCCTACCGAGATAACATCCCAAGGTTCATCACTAATCACACCCTTGCAACCACCCTCAATTCCCTAGCTCCTCTCTTCCTATCATATCTGGGGGGCCAAACTCCAATCTTGGTTGAACTGATCACCTGGCTGCTTTTGCTTCCCTTGTTATAGCTGAACGTTGGTGGCAGAAAACCACACAACTAACTGGGTCGATTGGTTTCACCTTAAATTCAGACCTACCCCCCACCTCCAGCCACATCCAGGCATTCAATAATGCCCAGCCACCCTATCAGGTGTCTCAGTGAGTTCACTTCCTGCTGTCCAAGGTGAGGTGTCCTCCTCATCTCAAACCATCCACACCCTTTCCTCCTTTACTTTAAGTTGCTGGCCCTGCCTCAGACTTCACTGAGAAAACAGAAGCCACCAGAACAGAAAGCCCTATATTCTGTCTCCAGTTCCTAAACCTCCTTGCACTTGTACCAATTTTTTGCCTTCTCTCCTGCTACACTGCAAGATGACTGCAAGTCATCTTGCTCCCACCAAAGGCAAACCCTCTTCTTGTGTTTTGAATTCCTTTTCTCCTTCTGAAGAATTTTGCTCCTTTGGCAGGAATTCCCTGGTGGTCCAGTGGTTAGGACTCGGCGTTTTCACTGCTGGGACCTGGGTTCAACCCCTGGTTGGGGAACTAAGATCCCACAAGCTGCGCAGGGAGGCCAACAAATAAATTAAAAAATAAAGAATTTTGCTCCTTTGGTAGTCTTATTTCTCTTCTGCATTAGTCTCTCCCTATTAGATATTCTCGCTAGCCTACTTGAAAATGCTCTTCTATTTCCCATCATTTTTTAAAATGTGCTTCCTTGATCACACCTCTCTCTCCAACCACTGATGCGCAGTTTGTCCTCGCTTTACGGGAAAACTTCCCCAACAAGCAGTTTACATTCACTTCACTCCCATTCTCTCAATGCATTCCAACCTGGCTTCCATCCTCATGTGCCACAGAAACTACTTGTCAAGAGAGCCAAATCCAAGTGGAATTTCTCTATCCTCACTGTTTAACTTCTCAACAGTATTTGGCAGAGCAGACCCGTCCTTCTTTTCTTGAAAGGGATAATTCGCTCTCCTGCTTTAATGCTTAACCTTCTCGGTCTACTTTACCCAACCTTTACACACTGGAACTTTTAGGGCTTCATCTTAAGTCTTCCATGATCACAAATGATCTCAACCAGTTCCATGACATATTATCTCTATGATAGTGACTCCCAAAATTTATGTCCACTCCACTCAGCTCAACTTGAATATTCACTGCCTACTTGACTTTCCACTTGGATGTCTCACAAGTCTTTCAAAAACCTAAATGGTTCCACACAGAACCCACCCTTCACACCTCTCCCTCTCCTAGTCTTCTCTACAAGCAATTGGCACCACCAGCCACCAAAGCTTAGGCCAGGAATCTGAAGGCATCCTTGATTCCTCCTTCTCTCCCTCCACAGCCAACCCATGAAGAAAATACTCCTGATTCAACCTCCAAAACATATCTGAAACCTACCATCTACTCTGCTCCATCTCCACTGCCACTGTACTTGTCTAAGATACTATCAGCCTTGAGCTGACCATTGCAAGTCCCCTAACTGCCCTCTCTGCTTCCTCTCTAGCTCCACAGAGCAGCCAGTAATATTTAAAAACAAAAACATATCATTGTCCTAATTAACGTCCTACAATAGCTTCTCATTTTCATTAAAATCTCAAAATTCCCACAAGCCCTAATATAAGAGGCCCTGCACTCTCTCTCTCTAGGTCACTGCATTCTCCTCCTGCTTTTCTCTGTTCTAACACCCGCACCCTTCTGGGCCTAAAGGTCTTTGCACTTGTTCCCAGGCCAAGAATGTCTCCCCAGCTTTTCACATGGTTAGCACAAGCTCATGTGTCAAGTCTCAGCTCATATGTCACCTTTTCTAAAGGAACACTCCTTGACTCTTACTAGCCAAAATAGTCATTCCCTACAACACACTCTTTTAGACCCACTAGCTTATTAACTTCTTATAAATTTTATTAATCTGTAATTATCTTGTTTGTGTTTACTTATTTCCTGTTTTTCCCACTATACTATAAACTCCATGAGGGCAGAGATCTTGTCGGTCTTGAATTTCACTAAAGGCTACTTTAAAATAAAGAAGCTACTCTTTCCCTCTGAGCAGGTTTATTTTAGATTTCCCCTCCTTTCAAGCTTTATTGGATTTTAGTCAAAGAAAATAATTACTCTGGCATTTACCATGAAAAACAAGGGGAGAAAAACCACATGACACAAATACTAAGACTCCACCCACTCACTAGTCTAGACTGGACAGACTGCACACAGGTATCCAACAGTTGCCCCTTATAAAACTTTTCAAAATGTAGGACAGAGGAACGTGGATATATGCAAAGATAATATAATTTTGACATCTGCATCAAAAATCAAAGTTTTCAACCATTCCCCCTAGCAATCACTAAACACTTTAGAATAAAGAATGAAAATCTTAGAATAAAGAAAGAAAAGCACAAAATAACTAAAATACGTGGTCCTTGCTCCAGAGAAGTTGATGATTTCCTCACTGACTCGGTTCTCTTTTTGGTCTGGTTGGCTATTCATTACCTGCTCTGGATGTTTCTTCCTGACCTTCTGTGTCTTTAATGCATACTCTGTTCTTATCAAGTCTCATGTTTAGCATAACTTTCCCATCCTACTTCCCCAAACCCAAAAAATACCTTCCCAATTCAAAATCAGAAAGAAACCTTCCTTTCAAGGATTTATCTCTAGGTTTTTATTTCAGGATATTTCCTACCCTATTCCTAAATTCTGTATCAACCCTAGATTCAGTTCTATCAATATTTTTGTTGCATAGCTGTCTTGACTAAAACTAGATGGCCCGGCTAGACCTAGAAGCCAGTATGTTATGTAACTTCTAGTAGAATGAAATTATATACTTTTAAATATGTACTAAGATTTTAATGGCTTGCAATACTTAAGCTTTCTTTCTGTAAGAAAATCATTTCAACGATTTGATAAATGGCAGAGAAAAATAAAAATAATGTGAGCAATAAAACTGTGGTGAAACTCAAAATAATATAGACCTCGTCTCATGTTCCAATTCAAGAAAGCCAGCAGCACAGTGCATAGTGTAGTACAGTGATGTTCTGAATGTGTTATCTGTGTCACAATGGAATCACCTGGAGAGCTTTGGAATAACACAGAATCCTACATATTTGGATTCAGGGGATCCTGGATGAGCCAGAATTTCAAAATTGGAGGGAGTTGGGGGCATTGAGAAGTTGAAAGTAGGAATCTTAAAACTGAGACTGCCTAACACGTTAGACCTTTTGAAAAAACCCCAACTGTCCCTAACAAATGGATGTTACAAATCTGTATTTTAAAACATCTCCCCAGTTGATTCTGATGCTCAGATTTGGAAACCACAGATACAGAGCCAGGAACATGGCTTTTGGGATCCACTGTCAATTCTACCAGTTAAAACTTCGAGACCTTGAACAATTCGAATATCTTGGCAAACATTATTAGTTCCTCCCCTGCTAAATATATAGAGTTCCTGGCATACAACAGTGTTCAACACATGGTAGGTCTTAAAGGGCCTAAAACATCCACTACAGTATTTGTAAACACAAGCACACACCTAATGGTGCCACCATGTTACTTTTATCCACCAGAAATTAACTATTTACTTCCCATCGCGGTGGACTCCTAGAGATCAGAGCTTTTCCTCCTCCCAATAATCTTTTCAGTAACAATTGAAAACAAAGTTAAAACCCACACACACCTTGATAAACAGCTACTACAGGACAGAAAAATACTTATATGAATGCTTCTAAGGAAACACTTTAATGAGTGGGGGAACTGAGAAGTCCTATATGATCAGAAAGAGATGAACCAAAACACAGTGCTTTTTTGTTTGTTTTTTGTTTTTAGAAAGGAAAAGGAAAAAAGCCTCCGGGGTGTTTCAAGGCGAGTTTAATTTTTCAGATCAGAGTTCTAAGAAACTATCGTAATTTACTACCATTTGGAATAGGGGATATGAAAGCCAAAAAGAAGTTTCAAATCACTGGAACCCATCACCTTCCCACAATTTGACAACTAGAGTAAAGTCTCTCCAGGATTGTGAAAACACAACCAACTAAAAAAACGAACACAGGGGACCTATACAGAACTACGCTACTGTAAGGCAGGAAGACAGTGCCCTCGACTCTTTTTTCTGCAATTTTGTAACCTGGTTCGACTTTACTCTCAAAATGAAGTGGAAGAGGATGAACGAAAAGTCTCCATGCCCTGCCCGAGGCCGGGCCAGGGAAAGCAAAGCCGTCCAGGTTCAAGCCGTAGGAAGACGACGGGAAGCCCTCACCTCCAAATTTTGACTGGGGCGGGGGCGGAGGGGGCTGCGGGTTCAGGGAGGGAACCCCTCGGCTGCAAGGCCCGACCCTCAGCCCACTTCCATCCTCAACGCAAGTGGTAAAAGGAACAAGATGCCGCCGGCCCCAGCCCCTTCCCGCTCCGAGCCGCTGCCTCGCCTTTCGGGTTTGGGGGCACTGGGAAGGACCAGGCTACTCGGCCCCGGGCCCAAGTACAGATTTCGGCCCCCGGAGCGTAGCCCCCACGCCCGGAACCGCCCGGCACTGGGGCCGGCGAAGCGTCCCCGAAGGGCGCCGCCCGCGCCGCCAGGTAAGATGGCGCCCGCGGAGCAACTGCGCCACCAGCCCTGGCGACGGGCCAGGCCCAGCGCCATCTTAGCGCCTTCTAGCTGCCACCCCCCCACCCCGCCCCGCACAACCCCCGCAAGATCCTGCGTCCGGGACGATCCGGGGGCGGGAACCGCGTCGGGCCCGCACGCTCTCAGCCAAAAGAGTGCCACCGAGCCTCTCGTCTCTTCGGACCGGCCGCGCAGGCCCCGCAGGAGGCGCCTGGCTGGGCCGAGGGTCCTCCGCGCGGCACAAGGGCTCGTCCGGGCCAGGCCGCGGGTCGTCTGCGGTGCTTTGGGCCCAGGCAGCGAGGCGACGGGGAAGAGCCGGTCCTGCCGGCAGGCGCGCGCCGAAAACCGGGCCGGGGAGGCCGGCCGACCCTGAGCTCTCCCAGCCGCGGCCGCCCGCACAAGCGGCGGGAAGGAGGAAGCCAAGATGAAAAATAACCCCCGTGCAGCCGCCGCCGCCTCCCTCCCACCCACCCGCTCCCCTCCCCCTCTCGAGACGCGGGGTCCATTTTGCCGAGAAGAAAGAAAATGCGATTCACACCCAAGAGCTTCCGAGAGAGCGAAGAAACGAGGGGGGGGAAAACCGAGGGGAGGAGATTGGAAAAGCTTATTTTTCTTCCTCGCTCGCCGTCACTCCTGGCCCTCCCTGCCCCTGCTCGCGGCCCCGCCGCGCCGTCCTCCCTTCGCCGAGCCCCGCTCCCTCCTTCCCGGCTCCCGGCGGCTCCGGGGGGGGGGCGGGGGGGCGGAAAACACACTCGCACTCGCGCACACAACTAATTTTAAACCGGCTCAATCAATGAGTCATTAAACGGCTTCCCTCCCCTCTCCTCCCCACCACCAACAGCCACGCCATCCCCCTTCCCAGGCTCTCCCTCTCCCCGCTCCAGAAATTTGCATCCGCGGAAAAGAAAAAAAAAAAAAAGGCGCCGGGGCCCCCACCCCGCCTAGGCGCCCCCAGCCCGGCCCCGCCGCCCCCTGCCCGCCCGCGCCCCCGCCCTGAAACACTGAACTTGGTCTTCCCCGGGGCCCGGGCATCGCTGGGAAAGGCATAAACACTCGATTCCCCTTTTCTCCGTGTCCATTAAACATCCACCCACCACCACCATCACCCACCCACAAACCCACCCCCCCCCAAAAAAAAACACAGCCTTAGCCAATAGCTCTCTGGGCTGAAACCTAATATCCTGGTTTTGGCAACTCGGTGTTTAATTTGCTCCTCTTTCTTTTCTGTCTGGAGATATATCTCCAGCCCCCCCACTCGCTTTTCCCCTCCCCGAAGGAAAGAGGCAGAGGAAGGAGGTTGTGTGTGTTTTTTTTTTTTCTCCTTGAAATTTTTATCACAAAATTATAATACACTCAAAGGGAAACTCACCGTCATGAAAAAGCAGTGCCTTGTCAACGGGGTTTCTGCGCCATCGCACCAGGGGCGGCGGCGGCGGCGGCGGGCGCGGGGCGCGGGGCGCGGGCGCGGGAGCTCCCGGCCGAGCGGCGCCGGCCACACGCGCTCCGCTCTCTCTCTTGCTCACCCCCGCGCCGGGCGGCGGGCGCCCGCTCCCCGCGCCCGCCCGGCCTTCATGCTCTGCGCCCGGGCAAACCGCTCGCCTGCTCGTCTACCTCCAAACTTCGGTTCTCGCCTAGCAAAAAATGTGAAGATTAGGATTTTTTCAATTAATTTTTTTTTTAAGAAAAATCAAGTTCCAAAGCTGATAATTCCTGTTTCCTTTGGGATTCTTTTTAACTTCAATAAATGCAGTGGTTTATTCAAGAAACAGGGTTCTTGGCTTTTTTTTTTTTTTTTTTGAAGATCTACAAGATGCGTGCTATTCTCCGCAGGCGCCCTGCACACACACGCACACACACACACACACACACACACACACACACACACACACCCCAGTTTTAGCTGGGGGGGGCGCGCCGATGGGGGGGGTTAAAAACAAAAAACACAATATTTGTTTAGAACTCTAACTGGAACATGTCCCAGTATATACTTTTTGCATATGCTTTAAAAAAAAACATAAAAACGAAAACATAACTTTTAACTTAGTTATTTGGCAAATAACTGATTCATTCCAACTTTTAATTCTACTAAGCTTTCCTTTGCAACACCCCCTTTCCATTCCAAAATGCAGTGAAACCTTATCTGTAAACCTGTATGTTAACATTAAAACAAAAAACAGAAAAAAAACTTTAGCAGCCAAGATGAAGGTGAAGAGCTAAGTAAGCTAAGTAAGTCACTCTCAAAACATCCAGTTCCCACTGGTTTCTCTTTATTGCAGATAATTGTACCGCCACATTTGTGGAATTTTCATGACGTGATCCCCAGTCTTAAAAAGAGAGCTTCCCAAACATCCAGTGAAATAGAATAGGTTAAAAAAGAGAGAGAGCTACCCAACCTTTTAACATTCTGTAGTCCAAGTATAATTACCACCCTTTTTTTTTTTTTTTTTTTTTGTGCGGTACGTGGGGCCTCTTACTGTTGTGGCCTCTCCCATCGTGGAGCACAGGCTCCGGACGCGCAGGCTCAGCGGCCATGGCTCACGGGCCCAGCCGCTCCGCGGCATATGGGATCTTCCCGGACCGGGGCACGAACCCGCGTCCCCTGCATCGGCAGGCAGACGCTCAACCACTGTGCCACCAGGGAAGCCCCTACCACCCATTTTTAATATCAAATCTCAAACTGAGACGTCTCCATAAACCATCCAGCATCCAGAGCATTTAAATAAATGTTAATTATTTTTTATTTTTTTATTTTTTTTATTTTTTGCGGTACACGGGCCTCTCTCACTGCTGTGGCCTCTCCCTCACTGCTGTTGCGGAGCACAGGCTCCGGACACACAGGCTCAGAGGCCATGGCTCATGGGCCCAGCCACTCCGCGGCATGTGGGATCTTCCCGGACCGGGGCACGAACCCGTGTCCCCTGCATCGGCAGGCGGACTCTCAACCACTGCGCCACCAGGGAAGCCCTAAATAAATGTTAATTATGACTGTGGATTGGGAGTGGGTGCTTTTGTGGTTTAGGTTAATTACATTTACTTTTCCTGTAAATGCCCACAAAAATATAGTGGGGGTTTTGTTTTATTTTAAATAAACATCAAGGTAAAAGATAAATTGTACAAAACTGTGATTCAGATTTTAAAAAATACATACGTAAGCCCCAGAAACACTCTACAATTATTATTATTATTTTTTTTTTTTCTGCAGTACGCGGGCCTCTCACTGTTGTGGCCTCTCCCGTTGCGGAGCATAGGCTCCGGACACGCAGGCTCAGCGGCCATGGCTCACGGGCTTAGCCTCTCCGCGGCATGTGGGATCTTCCCGGACCGGGGCACGAACCCGTGTCCGCTGCATCGGCAGGCGGACCCTCAACCACTGAGCTACCAGGGAAGCCCTCTAAAATTATTTTAAATTAGTTTGTAATGCATATAGCAATGGGGTCCTGCTGATAAACAGGAAAGCTCATATCAAACCCATATCTCCCAGATATTTGTTGAGTTCTAAATAAAATTATCCCTAGATTTAAATTACTTAAGTGGAATTTGTTAGTTTCTAATATAATATCCCCTTAGCATTAAAAAACATAATGGTAGCACACCTTGTTTGCTTTTAGAAGGATACTGTAACTATGCTATTTTATTGCACAAAGTAAGTATGTCAAGGTCGGCATACAATGTTGTCATATTTAAGATAGAAGATCTTTTTAAAAAACAAAACATATCTTGTTCTAGTAACTGCCACTCTGTCACTCACAATGTGTGCTTTGTATTTAGACCCGTCTTAATAAATACAGTCAATGATTTAGTATCACATAGTATCATCGAGGTGTTTTTTCAGATGTGTGTTGTGTTCACATTCAGCCAAGGTCTTCCTGGAACAGTAGTCTTTGCATAAATTCGCATATTTCTCTACACTTGACAGTTGGACCAACCAGTTTTCTAATTGGCTTGGGAAATTTTAAAACCTGTTTTAAGGTGCCTTTGGATTGGCTGGAGTTTAATTATAATACACATTTTGAAGAATTACATTTCAAAAGAGTCCATAGAGTATTCATTGCAATTAGGGCCCACCAAACAAGTTTTACAGCTGTTGCTCCACAGCTCCAATGAAATATTAATGGATTTCAGAAAGCTGTTCTCCCAAGTAGGCCAAGACCCCTAGGAAACACAAATCTGACTTTAAGAGATCACCTAACAAAGAGGTGAATTCAGGAAGAGGATAGGGCATGGCAGGCTTTTTCATGAATGCCCAAATATAAGAGCACTAACACTTATTGAGGGCCTACTAAGTGCTGCCAGGCATTATTCTATATACTTTATTCTTATCTTATACATTATTGCATGAACCTTCACACAAACCGATAGAATAATATTTAATTATCCAGATTTTTGCAGATGAGTCTCCCAGTGGTTTCTGTAATTTGCCTGAGGTCATCAGTCTAATAAGGGCTGGGGGAACCCAGGCATGGTTGACTCCTCAACTCACCCTCTCTTCAAGGCCCAAAAACGATCCTAGGAACAAGCAGTCCTTGATGTTTCAATATAAACCAAGTTCAGTGGTGTGGTATAGGCAGAGGGGACCACCCTCTAATTGGGGAAGACCTACTTTGAGAATGCCAGTTGTCAAAGCTAATTTAAAATATTTCAGGGGGGGGTCAAAAAATATTGGGACAGCAGTGGGGAGAATCTCAGATTCATCAGGTAACACGAAAATCGGTATCATTTAATAATAAAAACAACTTAAATTTTTTTGCATGCAAAAAAAAAAGTAACATTTTAAAAAAGGGATATCCCTTTGTACATAAAATTTTAAGTTATGGTTTATATAGACAGGATTTTGGTATCTGAATGTAAGATTAGGAAACTTTTAAAGAGGAAAGTTCTTTAAATGGCTTGACTATATGCAAAAAACTTTAATTGTATTGCCTACAATTTAATTATGTACAATTAAATGTTCACTCCTATGATGCTCGTCTGTGTATGTGACCTAGAAAGAAGGGCAACTGGACACAGGAGAAAAAAAAAAGTTGTAATTATAATTGATACATTCTGGCATGTGTTTGGGCCTCTAAATAAACAGGTCCAATGTCCACATAACAAGTAAAAGTAGAAATGTTCCTCTTTTTTTGTGTTCTTCCTCCAAATGTTCCCCTTGGTTGGTTGGCCGTTCTCAGAGGGGGAGAATGCAAATACTGGAGATGAAGTGGTGATATGCATGACCAGATGTGTCCAGATCACAGAAATCTGAAATATACCTGATAAGTTAGTAAGTGCTCTATACAGTGTTTGTGACATAAAAAATTTAAAGTTCTCAATGTGCATAAATAAGGTAGTTACTTTTATTTGTACCTCTTGAGGTACTTATATTCTGAGACTTATGGGCACTGGCTGTGTACTGAGACTGACCAGGGTTCAAATTCCACCCTTGTCACACACCAGGTGTGTGGCTCTGGGCAAGTCACTTCACCCCACAGAGCTTCAACTTCCTCATCTATAAAACCGGGATAATTATAGTACTCACATCTGAGAGTTATTTTAAGGATTCGGGAACTAGCGCACATAAAACGTTTAGCATGGTGCCTGAAACATAACGAGAGGTCAATATATTCAGCTAATATTCTATCGCCTCATTTTAGTTGTGTGTCGAGTTGAACCATGTGAAGTCTTCCCATGTAAATTTCCAATGGCAATCTCACACCTAATATATCTAATTCCACCTAATATATCTCTCTCATGTTCTGTCCAGGATAGGGAGCTCTGCAAAGGCTTTTTATTTTCTAAGGGCCTACCAGAGTATTTTGTATACAGTTAGCTCTCAATCAGTACTTGTGGGATAAAAGAAAAACAGGCCCAATCCACAAGATGTATAAGAATATAAGAAATCAGGGACTTCCCTGATGGCTCAGTGGTTAAGAATCTGCCTGCCAATTCAGGGGGCACAGTTTCGATCCCTGGCCCGGGAGGATCCCACATGCCTCGGAGCAGCTAAGCCCGTGTGCCACGAGCCTGTGCTCTGCAACAAGAGAAGCCACGACAATGAGAAGCCCGTGCACCACAACGAAGAGCAGCCCCCGCTTGCTGCAACTAGAGAAAGTCCGCACGTAGCAACGAAGACCCAACACAGCCAAAAATAAAACAAATAAATAAATTTATTTAAAAAAAAAAAAAAAAGAATCCACCTGCCAATGCAGGGGACACGGGTTCGAGCCCTGGTCCTGGAAGATCCCATATGCTGCAGAGCAGCTAAGCCCGTGTGCCACAACTACTGAGCCTGCGCTCTAGAGCCTGCAAGCCACAACTACTGAGCCCATATACCACAACTACTGAAGTCCGTGTGCCTAGAGCCCGTGCTCTGCAACAAGAGAAGCCACTGCAATGAGAAGCCTGTGCACTGCAACAAAGAGTAGCCCCTGCTCACCGCAACTAGAGAAAGCCCTTGTGCAGCAACGAGGACCCAACGCAGCCAAAAAAATAAATAAATAAATTTATTTAAAAAAAAAAGAATACAAGAAATCAGTGTGTTTCTACCTAGATACCTGTATATTAAGAGGGTAATACAGTAAGTCTCCCTGAACCACATAAAACCATTGCCCAGTTGATCACAGGCAGTATCGTCTAACGGTTTAGAAGTTCTTCCTCTCCCTCTCTCTCTCTCTCTTCCTCTCTCATCAAGTAGACCTTTATCATTGCCACTTTTTAGCCATGTAAACTTGGCCTATTTTTTTTTTTAACTTCTCTCACCTCAGTTTACTCATATGTATAGTGAAGGTGACAATATGTATATCTCGGGTCAGTAGCAGGGAGAGTTCAATGATATTAGGATGCAAAACCCTTGTTTTAGTGCCTGGTATACAGTAAACATTCAATATTAGTTGCCGTTACTGTTGTGGTTGTTAATACTATTATTAGAAGCAAGTGGGGACTTCCCTGGTGGCTCAGTGGATAAGAATCCGCCTTCCAGTGCAGGGGACACAGGTTCGAGCCCTGGTCTGGAAAGATCCCACATGCCGTGGAGCAACTAAGCCCGTGCGCCACACATACTGAGCCTGCTCTCTAGAGCCCGCAAGCCACAACTACTGAGTCCGTGTGCCACAACTACTGAACCCCGCGTGCCTAGAGCCCGTGCTCTGCAACAAGAGAAGCCACTGCGATTAGAAGCCCGTGCACCGCAACGAAGAATAGCCCCCACTTGCCACAACCAGAGAAAGCCCACGCACAGCAACGAAGACCCAACACAGACAAAAATAAATTAAAGTAAAAAAAAAAAAAAGTAACGTGGAACTGTTTTCAAAGCAATGGTAAACAAGCAAATTACTGGAGTAATTTCAATAACTTGCCTACATTATTATTTTATTTGATACATGAGTATAAACACTTTAAATCATCTTTGTAGAGACTAAGGCTATTCTAGTCCTGACACATTTCAAGCTGGTTATTTTCCTTGACAGACTTTTTAAAAAAAAAAAATCTGAACTCCTACAAGCTTCTAGTACAAGGATAAGGAATATAGCAGAACTGTTTAAAAAAATAGAGGCATCGGCACTCCCACTGGCCTTGCTGTCTTACACATCCAGCCTGTTTCCCCACAGAGTATGTGAGGGGGAGGACAGTCATCAGGTTAGGAGGATGCCACACACATGCCTTGGAGGTGTCACTCACCAGCTCCCAGGCCCCTGTGGTGCCAGAACTCCCAACATCTCCTCAACAGAGCGTCCCTTCCACTCCACCACGCCCAGGAGGATGGTGGGTTGTAGAGGCAGTAGAAGAGAGGTCTCATAAGCTCAGAATTTGGTGAGAAAGTCAGCCTCCAAGATAGGATACCCATGCAAAGGGGCTTGCTCAATAAATAAATGTCAGTGTCCTTTCTGAAAATGAAACTAAGAGGTAAGACATCTGAAGAAAGAACCACCCCTAAAAGATGACTTGTAAAAACAAGTCGAATACAAATAAATAAGTAGGTACAAAGCAGGCACCAAGATATATCCTCAACACTGAAGAAAAACAGTGAAGGAGTAGAGACACTATCATCTCCACAAGTATTTCAATCACATTATGTGAGCATAGTAAAGGTAATAAGGCAATTGTAGAGCTCCCATGAAATACCCCTCAGACCATACAATTCTCTCTTTCCTAAATCTTCTAATTACTGGGGCCATTTTCCAGGTACTCTGATACTGAACAAAGGTACAAGTACTTTTGTACCCAAAAAGGTTTAGACACCTCCCTCACTGTAAATCATACTAACCAACCAGCAGTTTGGGTATACTGATCAGTCCCTTGTGAGTTAGATTAACTTGAGTCAGGTCTAAGACAGCAAGGAGGTTGTTCAGAGATGGGCAATCAGAGCAAAGGACATGTACTCTCAACATATTTTAGGATCGTGTATGATTCCTTCTTATTCTCTCATCTACCTTAACCCATGCAACCCACCTCAAAAATCTCCCTCAAATCCAGCCCCTTTTCGCCACTAACTGCCTCACCTAAATTCAGGCCCTTACCTCTTGCTTGGCCTCCCGATTTTACTTCCCTCCAATTAATGTTCTATCTAAATTACTACCCAAAATCACCTTTTGAAAACCCAGAGTTGTTCATGTCACACCTCCATTAGCACCTCACTGCCTGGGAAGCTTATTAGAAATACAGATTCTCAAGGCAAAACCCATCACTAGAAAAATGGAGTTTCTGGGGAAAGCTGAGGCCCTGATATTGGTACTTAAAAGTGGTTCATTAGCTCCACCTGTCTTCCCAGGCGCATCTCTAGCCGCTCCTCTCCTGGTACCCTGCAGTCCAATCACAGAGAATACCTATCCCTGAACAAGAACAAACTCTTCTCCATTTGGGCATATCCTTTCCCCTCTGCCTGGAATGTCCTTCTTCTTCTGGGGCAAGCCCACCATTCTGCAAGGTCCAGTTCAAATGTTACTCCTCTGGGAAGACTTTCTCTACCCCTACAGCAGTGGCTTCAAAACATCGTCTGAGATTCAATTTCAAGAAATAGATTTCACGTTCCAATGCAATAGATATATAACTGAAATGAAGGTTTCAGAAAACAATATCTAAACTTACTATGGAGGATGTAACTTGATCTATTTCATTCTATCATCCCATTTAAAAAAATGCTGTTTGCCACCTTATACATCATGGATTTCATGATCCACTAAGGGAGGCAACATTCACTTGAAAAATACTGCTGAAAGTGAACAAATGACCCCCTTCCCTATGCATGTGATATGTACTCTATTATACTATTTATCACACTCTACAGTAATGATCTGTTTACAGTCTGTCTCCCGCTCCACTACCCTCCCCCCAACACGCACACACCACAAGGAAGTCAGCATATCCTTGGGCAGTTACCCAGCCATTGACAAATGAGGAAATGAGAATATTGAAGAAGGAATAATTTAATTGCTTTTGCTCATGTCTCATTTTTTATTTTTTTCCATTTCTGGTTATGGTTCACAGCATAGTCTATCAGCGATTCCCATGAGCCTGGAAATCATATTCGCTTCAACCCTTTAAGTTAACAGCAATTTTTTAAAAACAGCCATTGTGTTTCAGTACAATTTAACCAAGGTGTAAATTTTTCTTCCCCTCAAAAATAAAAACCACGTACAGGCAAAACCAACCAGAAAATATTCTGTCAGGTTGCTAGCTTGACAAGATAGTACAAATGTGGGCAAACAAATCTCTTACTTAAGATACTTAGAAGCAAATATTCAAAAACCTCAAAACCCTCCTTCCGTACCACTTCAGAAAGGAAACCCCCCTCCCGCAGGGCGGGTGCAGATATAGAGGCCTTTCTATCTGTGCTGCCTAAAGCTCCATGTCTCACTAGGCTGTCCCCATAGACACAAGCACATGCAAAAAGTAGGGGAAAAAAACCCCAAAAACAAAAAGAAACCAGACCAGCTAAAATGAACCACAGCAATGAACCTAAGCGGCAAGTTCCGGTGCGAATTGTACCTGTGATGGATGCGCAGGGGAGACAGCGGACTCGCAGAGGGAGGGATCCTTTTTCTGCAGCACATGGCTCCATCGACAGGAAACCTGCCTGCAACACCCCCCAACTCTGAACACCGCTCATTTGCAGCATCGTCATTTGTGTGATGCTAATTTGCTCAATGTCCTCCTAAACGTACTGAGATTCAGTGAAAATATATTGTGGGCTTGGAGGAGCTGGCCCGAGGACAGGCTGGAAGTGGAGGAGGGACCAAGTGTCAGTGAAATGTTCTGGGGGCCAGAGGATGGAGCAGGCAAGTGTTTCCAAGGAGAGAGGGGAAGAAGGGTCACTTTAAAGCTGGGTTTTAAAGGATGAATAAGAGTTCTCCAAACCATGTGGGGAAGGAGAGGAGAGAGCTCCAGGTAGAGGAACTTTATGTGGGGGAGTCATTATTAAATATGAATGAGGGGGGAGCTGCAGACAGGTAGACGGTGAGGAGCTTTGCTGCTCATGGCAGAGAGTCTGTATGACCCTTTAGGCTGCCACTTTCCACTCTGCAGGTCACAATGCGATAGGTTGTGAAATCCATGAGACTGTGACCAGCTTTCACAAAAATGAAATTGCCTATAATAGAAAATATTTGAATATATTGCAGGCACTGAGGGTATAAACTCTTTTGTGAAATTTGTTCCCAATATAAATGTGTCTATGTATATACTGGTTTGTGATATAAAATGTATTTCTTACTGTGGTGGTGATTTAAACTTAAAAAAAAACCATCTGGGCAAGAAAGGGACCCATTAAAAAAAAAAAGAAAGGGACCCATTTGAGGATGATTAAAATAAGAGACTGCTATGAACAGATGTGAATTTCATGAGGATACGTGTGATAGCTCAGGAGACACATGGTGGTGTTTTTAAAAAGGTATCCCCCGGGCTTCCCTGGTGGCACAGTGGTTGAGAGTCTGCCTGCCGATGCAGGGTACATGGGTTTGTGCCCCGGTCCGGGAAGATCCCACATGCCGTGGAGCGGCTGGGCCCGTGAGCCATGGCCGCTGAGCCTGTGCGTCCGGAGCCTGTGCTCCGCACTGGGAGAGGCCACAACAGTGAGAGGCCCGCGTACCGCCAAAAATAAATAAATAAATAAATAAAAGGTATCCCCCAGCAGACAGTGAGCTCCTCAAGGACAGAAACTCTGTGTCACATAGCTCTCAATTCCTAGCACCTGGCACACAAGAAGGCACTAAATAAATGTTGATGGAGTATGGTAACTAATGTTCAAGAAGATTCCCAAAGCCTCATCTCCTGGCATCCCCACCTTTGTGTATCCCCCTCCCACAATGTACCAGGGTTGGTCTGTGTGACCAACAGAATAGGGCAGAAGTGATTGTCACTTCTGAGGGTAGGTTATAAAAGGCTGCAACTTCCATTTTAGGTGCTCTTTCTGGAATACTCGCTCTGGGGGAAGCCAGCTGCCATGTCCTAAGGATACCCAGCCTATGGAGACACCCATATGGCGAGGAACTGAGGTCTCCAATAGCCAAGAGCCAATGAGGAAAGGAGGCTTTCTCTCTGTCGTGGAAGCAAATCATCCCCCAGCCCACCCTTCAAATGATTACAGTCCCAAGGGACAGCTTGACTACAACCTCATGAGAGACTCTGAGGCAGAAACATCCAGCTAAGCTGTTCCTGTGTTCTGGACTCACAGAACTGGGTATATAATATAATAAATGCTTATTATTTAAGCTGCTAGGTTTTGGAGTACTTTGTTATACAGCGAAAGACAATGAATACAGTGAATTATTCATGAAGTCTAGAAAAGCTGAACAATAATACCAGTATACTAGAGTTATCCAGGGTTGCTTACCATTTTTTTTTTTTTTTCCCTCTAAGAATCTATCATGTCACATTTTCAGCCTGACTAGATTAGGAAAAGGCCTGACCCAACTTGGACAAATGGGATCCTCTCTTCTAGTATTAGTACTTGAGACACAGAAACTGGGTCAGCTGTGAGAAGCAGACCGTAAGTCTGGAAAGACTAGGGGTCAAGGCCACCATTTTGGAGAAGTTATAATGGGGCCTATGCAAGTGGATGGGAACAGAAAGGCCAATGTGTCCGGAAGAAGAAGAAAGCAGATTCTCAGTGGATGTGGAGAGAGGGAAGTGGGGAGGGGAAACTGCCTGAGATATTCTAAGTCCCAGGAGGTCTGGCTGCCTTTCTAGTATTAGGGTTGTAAGATTCCCCTTCCTTATAATTATTTCCCATTTTACTTGCTCATTGATGACTGAGTTCCCTTTCTTGAAACCAAAAGATCCTCAAATACGCCTCGGGCCAACTTCTCTCCAGTGCTGGCAAGGGGAGTGGCTCCTCCTGCTGTGGCAGGCCAAGGATCTCTCCAGAGAAGAGCAACAACTGGCCAGAGACTAAGCTGTGTTATTACCGCGATGCAAAAATGGCTATAGATGGAGTAAAAGGTCCTTTCAGACCATCCAACTCCTTTTGCCTTAACTCCATTTTCACCAAATAATCCTTTGATTATTAATGTACTTCAATTTAAAAAGCTGTGCTCTGGCCAGCTGAAATAATCATTCGAGTGGTTGGGTAGGTTCATGCCCATTATAAATTCACAGATTGGCTCTCAAGTACAAATCATTCTGGAGTAATCTCCCTTTCATTTCCACTGCCCTCGGTCAAGCCCTGTCACTTATCCAATGACCCACTACAGTAGCCTCCCATGGCACTAACCCTTCTCCAGTCCATCCTCTTCAACTTCTCTTCCTAAAACACAAAGAATCCGATGCCTTGCTCTCTGCTCAAAACCTCTGATGGTCCCCGGTGCCTTGGGAATGACTGCAGGCAACAGCCCTATCTTCCACCACACCCCTCGACACTCCTCCTGACTCCTTCTTGCCATGTGGCATTATTCCAAGTTCCTCAAATGCAACTGGTACCCACGCTGCTCTGCGCCTGTTCTTCCCATTGCTAGCATCCCTTTCCTCTGGGTACCTCCCCTGCCTGCTCACTTTCCCTCACTCCTCTCTGTGCCCCTCCTCCCTCTTCCCTTTGTACTTCCACAGAATTTCCCCTCTCCTTTATAACGCACACTGCAGTCGACTTGACTTATAATTACTTGTCTTCTTGTCTATCCCTGTATGGTGAGCCTCAAGGAGACGAGGACTAAGCTTTTTTCATGTTTATCTTTCTCTCACCCAGGGCCGAATAAAGCATCTTGCATCAACACTTCAACATTCGTTGAGTGTTTTCTGTATCCAGGTGATGGAGGTAGCAGGCACTCAACAAATGGCCACTGAATCGATGACAGTCAGTTAGGTGGCAAGAACAAGTTTCCCCTGGACCTGATGATGTTCAGGTGAGGTGCCCACCTAGCCTCTGCATGTGCAGAGGTGAGAGAGCACAGTCAGACTCCTCGTGACACCCGCGGTACAGCAATGAATGAATGAATCTCAGCCTCACTTTTTTTTTTTTGAATAAAAAGCGAGGCGCTATTTCTCATATCCTGATAAACTAACATGCTGCTCCCCTTTTCTTCTCTTTCCCCCTCTTTCTACAGTTGCAATTATGACTCACAGGCACATTACAGAATGGAAGCTTTAGGTCAACAATTACTGGAGAATGGGAATGGGGGCGACCTCCACAGTTATATAATTTACATGTTCTAGAAGAAGGGCATGTGGGTCAACCCACAAGTGACTTCATTGCCCCTCTTTCAAAAGAGTCAGCATTGACATGTGAAGGAAGAAGCAGAATCTAGTCCTGATTTGTCCACTGATAATCCTGCTCCTGTCCCCAATTCTTCCTCTCCCTCCCAGAGTTGTGGGAAGGACTAGCTCTGGGAAGACATGAGACAGACAACCCAGAATCCTAAAGAAAATAGCAGAGAAAGTCACGCAGTCATTCCTAAAGCAATGGATCAAGAAGTATCAGAATTAATAACCAAAAAAACCCCCAAAAACCCATACACAGGTTTTCTCCTCTTTTTAAACAAAAGTGAAGATTTCTACATTCTAAATTTCTATCTTCCAGAGGCTATATATTAAGTGAATATTGCCTCAAATCAATGCTTACCCCACAGGTTCTAAAAACGCAGCAAAGCATATTGCATAGACCCCTGACAGCCTCTAGAACTACCTACACAAAGCACCAGGAATCACCAACTTGTAGAACACCGGAATACCCGCAGCAGCTCTGGCTTTCTGGGGAATCACACTTTTGTCAAGAGGCTATCTTTCTCAGCTTATCTTCAGATCCCAAGTTTCACTCAAACTTCACCTTTCACTTCGTGGTCATTCTTCACACAGAAACAAACTTTCTATTACTTTAAGAAAATTGTGCTCTTAAGACAGATTAGAAAAACTCTCATGCTCCGTTGAAATGCAGATGGAGGGCAGGGGCCGTGGCTCACTCATGAGCTAAATCACTGTCTCTCCCCAGCCACAGGCCTTCTGGGATGTGCTCAGATCTGTGCCCCAGCAAATTTCAACTTACGACAGGTCAAGGACCACTGGATCCCTCGCAGACAGTGGAACTCACACTTGTCAGAGCCACACGTGCCTTACGCTGTAGCTCCCGTCACACAGCCACATCCCTGAACTTTATGTGCCACTGTTCCCACATCCAAATTGGCATCTTTTACAAAAAAATAAATAAAGAACAAATTGGCATCTTTCACTTTTTGCAAGCAAACGTTCATTATCCTGACAAATGAAGGAGAAGAAAGTATCTGCAGCACAAATGGGTTCCCACTGTGCATCCACATTTCCTTATCGTTATCACATCATAATGACACAAAGACATCGCTTTATCCATGTCAATGAGCATGTTTGAACACCATAATGTGCAAGGCATCAATCACCAAACCATTTTTTTCCAAACTTTTTTGACCATAACCTATAAAAAGAAATACATTTTTATCCTGCAAGTCATGTATGTGTAAAATGTATATATACACTATAAACCTGCTTATGCAGTACAATGCACTCTGACATTTTCTATTCTATTTCTTTTGTCATTTTTTTAAAAAATGCAGACTTCCACCCACTAAACGGATTTTGTGTCCTTATTGGGTTGGAACCTGTGGTTTGAAAACATATAGTATTTCACAGAAAAGTGGTGTTTTGTAGAAAATAATGAAATCCTATCTAAAGAAGAGAACCTTTCAACTTCTAGGCAGAAAAGTTGAAGAGGAATACTTTTTTTGCTTCTTCTCTAACTTGCAACTGCCAGGACATTTTAAAAGCCCTTGATCTCAATAAATGAGCCATTTCTACAGAAACCCATCTCAAAACTTTGTGGGTCACTATTCCCCTTACACTGAAGAAAAAAACTGAGGTTGAAAAGGTATTCCCCCAACCATGTGTATTAAAAATGCACATCTGTTTGGGAATTAAAATTTGGCTGTATCTTTTAAAGAATCTTAAAATTATGTTGCTTCAAATTATCACCCTCCTGGCAAGGTTACCATGAAGATTAAATGAGATAGTGTGAGAGAAGGGCCCGGTGGCTCCTGCTATCTTTCAGGTTCTTGGATTATCCTTTCCTGGACATGCCTGAACTCTGTGTGACCTGGGGGCTCATTCACTGAACACCTACCCTGCTGGGCAACAGAGGACAGAGGATCCCACAAGGAGTTTACTGGTTCCATCAATAAGAATAAACATCATCACAAACTAGGATTCTAGAGTTCCTGGGTTGAGTATTTCACTTATTCCTCCAAAAGATAATTACTGTGAGCCTTCCATGCCAGGCATGATCTGCCTGTGTGCAGGGATTATTGGGTATAAAAAATAGAAGACACACCACAGCCCTCATGGAGCCTACAGTCAAGTAACAGCTTAGAGTTTGTGAAAATACTTCACATTCCATTAATGTTACATAGCATGCAAGTGTTTTACACTCCCTTACCTGTAAAGGGAGGTAAGATTAGATCAATGGTTCTCAAAACTGAAGATATCACAGATAAAAAGGATTTCATAAAAGAAACTGAAAAAAAGGGGGGGGAGAAAAAAAGAAAAAGAAAGAATATGATCTCACAACATAATTCTTTAAACTGAATGACTTGTCACCAAAAAAAAAAAAAAAAAAAAAATCATCACATAGCCTTATTTTTCCCTTTTACTATATAAGCCAGTTTTTGTCCTGGAATTTAAGAATCCCTCAGGGCTTGCCCAGCTCTGACTTTGTAGGATTCTTTGGTTTTCTTTTGCAGTACTACTTACATGTAAATTCTGGCCAAATATCCCCCAGAATTGCAGAAAGGCCAGAGACCTGTTCCTAGGAGAATCATTACAGGGTCATTTCTGAGAAAGTCATAATATACACAGCAAATTCTGGCTCCATCCTTGACCCTGAGCTCTGGGAAGTGCAAAGGGACAAAGGTCCTGGTGATTGGAAGGCAGAAAGGAATACTTGTTGAGGATATACTACAGGTCTGGCCCCAAACTTGGTACTTTCCCACACGTTACTTTAACATCACAACTATCCCATGAGAAATATATTTTTTTCTTTATCTCCACTTTTTAGTTGGAGGAGACTGAGCTCAGAGAGGTTAAATATCACGCCCAATGTCACACAGCTAGTAATCACAATTTAAACTCAGATCTGTCTACTTGTTGCCACCATCACACCTCACTGGAAGGAAGAGACATCAGAGAAAGAACAGATGCAGAAAAGCTTTAAGAGATTTATGTGCCTTTTGACATGAGAGAAATTTGAAACTATGTTCAAAAGACAATTCACACTTTTGGTGGGAATGTAAATTGGTGCAGTCACCATGGAAAACAGTATGGAGGTGCCTCAAAAAACTAAAAATGCAACTACTATATGACCCAGCAATTCCACTCCTGGGGATATATCTGAAAAAAAGAAAATATTAATTTGAAAAGATACATGCACCCAAATGATGTTCATAGAAGCATTATTTATAATAACCAAGATGTAGAAGCAACCTAAGTGTCCATCAACAGATGAATGGATAAAGAAGATGTGATACACACACACACGTGTGTGTGTGTGTGCACATGCACAATGGAATATTACTCAGCCATAAAAAAGAATAAAATTTTGCCTTTTGCAACAACATGAATGGACTTGGAGGGTATTATGCTTAGTGAAATAGTCAGACAGAGAAAGACAAATACTGTATGATATCACTTAAATGTGGAATCTGAAAAATAAAACAAACTAGGGAATATAACAAAACAAAACAGACTCACAGGTATAGAGAACAAACTAGTGGCTACCAGTGGGGAGAGGGAAGTGGGGAGGGGCAAGATAGGGATAGGGGAGTAAGAGGTACAAACTATTGATACTATGTATAAAATAAATAAGCTACAAGGATATATTATACAGCACAAGGAATATAGCCAAACTTTTATAATAACTATAAGTGGAGTATAATCTTTAAAAATTGTGAATCGCTATGTTGCACACCTGAAATTTATATAGTATTATACATAACTGTACCTCAATTTAAAGAAGACAATTCAGAGAGCTGACTACATATCGCTCTATCTTGGAGTCAGTGACTTGATACCTCTTTAACTAGGCCTCTTTCCTGATCAGCTCAGTAAATATCCTCTTCTCTGTCCCTGGACTCCTTCCATCCTTTACCCTAGGAACGAGAACAGCAAGCCCCCTGACCCACTTCTATTCACACTCCTAGGAGAAGTCTTGCTTCTGGCCCAACTCTCCATCCATTATTCATCTATTTAACAAGCATTTATTAATGTGTATCAGGTGTTGTGCTAGGCATAGAATAAAACACATCCCTCCTTGGAGGAGCCCAAGCTACAGAACAGATATCTGTAAATACAGTCAGGATACTGACAAACACTCACCCACAGCCAATGGAGGGGAGAATCCAGATAGGCTTCCTGGAAGAAGAGATATGTAAAAGAGGTCTTATAGGAGACAAGTGCCCTGTCATGCAGAGAAGAAAAAGCACAAGATTGCAGGCAGCAGAACAAGGGAGCAAGCAGCAGGTCCCACGTGGACCCACCAGCTCTCTCTCCAAACCCACTCGTCCTGGCACCAAGACCACTACAGACCCATCTCTCCAAGCTGGAACCTTCCATAACTCTTTGCCCTCCTGTAGCCCTTACTTCCAGTGAATCCCTGAGTCCTGTCTAGTCTCCTTCTAAGTCTCTCTCAGACATTTCCTCCTCCTTCTCCATCCTCACTCCCCTCACCATAGCCCAGTACCACCATTTCTCCTTGGCTCCTGCAACAGCCTCCAAAGGGACATCAGTTTACTTTTGCTCCATGTGCATCCATTCAGCACAGAGCATCTAGACTGAGCCTTTGTTAAAGGGGAAAAAAAAAAAAAAAAGGTGGTGGTAGGAATCACCTGATCCTGTCATTATCCTGCTTAAACTTCACTAGATCCCAGTGCCTTCAAGTTTAAGACAAAACTTCCTAACAGGATCTACAAGATCCTTGGTCATCTGGCCCCTGCTCACCTCCCTAAAACCTCATCTCTGATCTTCAGTTCCTCTAACACGGTGGTTTATGACCCTGGTTGCCCAGCAGAACCACCTGGGGAGCTTTAAAAAATACCAACTTCATATCCCACTCTCAGACATCGTGACTGAATTACTCAGGGGAAGGCCCTGGACATCAGGGTGTTGTAAAGCTCTCTGTGTGATATTAACATGCAGCCAGGGCTGAGAAACTTGCCCTAGTCCAACACATCTGACAGGTTTGCTGCACATGCCCCGTCTCTGCTGCCAGGGGCACTGGAGCTCTCCAGGCTTGAGGCCCGGGACTTTGTCTGTTTTGTTCACTGCAGTATTTCCAGCACCTAGAACAGTGCTAGAATGACTCTGCTTTCTCCCTTCACCTGGTTAGATTTCACTCATTCTTTAAGATCCAGCTTCGATTTCCTAAAAGACACTCCCTCCCTTGATTCCCCTGTTCTGGGTTAGGTGACTCTGTGTGAGCTCAGCACCCAAGATTTCTCCCATTATAGTATATATCACACCACCTTGCAATCGTCTGCATCCCTCACGTAGCCTGTAAGCTCCAAGGGAGCCCTGTCTGTGTGTTCATCAGTATAGCACCTCCATCCCCTAGCAAAGCGCCTAGCATAGAGTCAGTTCTGATTTAATAAGCACAGCATGAATAAATGGAAGTGAAGGAGCATGAGTATGGGTGTAACAGCACACTATGGTACAGCTTGGGTAACGGCAATGGTAGGAGATGAGGCTGGAGAGGCATACTGGGGACACGGCCTGGCATCCACAGCAAAGACTCTGAACAGTATCAGACAATAGGGAGCCAGCAGAAGTTTTAGGTAAAGTGACACGATCAGCTTAAATTTTAGGGAAACAAGTGGCTGAGGCATGGAGGACTGGGGGAGTTCAGGGAAGCACAGGGGTCGGGGACCAGATGGGGGTCTAGAGCAACAGCCCAAGGAGGAGATGAGGAGGGGGCTGAGGCCTGAAGAGAGGGAGCCAGCTGAGAGAGAGAGAGAGAGAGAGAGAGAGAGAGAGAGAGAGAGAGAGAGGGAATTAATGGTATTTGCAGACTGGGCGGCCCAGTGAGGAGGAATGAGGCTCTGTGGATGACTCTGATTTCCTGCTTGTAAGAGTACGGATGTGGTGTCAGGAGTGTGATCAGATGTGGTATCAAGACCAGATATGTGGTGCTAAAAGCCTGGACTCAGGAACTCAACTGCCTCAATTAAAATTTTGGCTCCACTGCTTACTAGCTTTCGGTCCTGAGGAAGTCATCTTCACCTCCTCAGTTCTTCATCTGTTCAGTGGGTATAACAAGTAGTACCTACACCACAGGGATGTTGTAAAGGATCAATGGGGTAATATGTATAAATGCTCAGCAATTGCCTGGCACATAGTAAATGCCATACAAGAGTTAGCAAAACTATTTATATACAGCATGCTAGATTATCGGCAAAGAGTTATTGTCTGCCAACAATTCCCTCCATCCCTCTGAATGCCTGTGCTCCACCCATCAAGAGGTGGAGTCTCTTTCTCCCCATCATGAATCTGGGCAGCTTTATGATTTGCTTTGACCAAATGAAGTGACATTGTACCAATTCTGGCCCAGGCCTTAAGAGGCCTGGTGGCACCTTTTGCCCCTTTGGGAGCCAGCCACCATGCAAAGCTGGAGCCCAGTTACTGAATGCTAGGAGACCAAGTGAGAGAGAGGCTGTGTGGAGGAGATGAGGTACATAGGCCGACAGCAGCACCAAGGCCCCAGACACGTAAGAGAGGCTGTCTTGGAGACTCCAGCCCCAGCTCAGCCCACAGAATTGTGAGAAATAATGAATTATTGCTGTTTCAAGCCAGTAAGTTTGGGGTTGGTTTGCTACACAGTAATAAACTGAAACTTATGTAGAAGAAAAAGGAGATCATTGGGACAATAAGGACTTCATTTTAAGCCATCTTAAAATATGAGAGGGCTTCCCTGGTGGCGCGGTGGTTGAGGGTCCGCCTGCCGATGCAGGGGATACGGGTTCGTGCCCCGGTCCGGGAAGATCCCACATGCCATGCAGTGGCTGGGTCCGTGAGCCATGGCCGCTGAGCCTGTGCGTCCGGAGCCTGTGCTCCGCAATGGGAGAGGCCACAACAGTGAGAAGCCCGCGTACCGCAAAAAAAAAAAAAAGAGAGAGAGATTTTGTACAGTAAAAATATGGAGACACGGAAATATCAAAAAAAGGTGCTGAAGTTCAAGTTTGGGCTCAGGAGAGAAGTGGGAGGGGACAGGGATTCGAGAATCAGTCAGCATAAGGACAGGACGTGGTGCCCCGGGAGGGGAAGGTGAGCTCAACAGAGGAGGTTCGAGGAACGAGAAAAGGGGTACCAGGATAGAAATCTGGCCCTGTGGATACTTAAGGGGTGGATGGAGAGAAACTTATGAAGAAGACAAGGAACAGTGATCAGGGATGGACAGAGAACTGACAGAACCAGGGCGCCATACTTTGATAAGAAGGGGTCATCCAGTGCTTAGAGCTACAAAGAACAATGCACTTGAACGTTAGGAGGGAATGGGGAGTTTCAAGTAAAGTAGCAGAGGCAGCAGTCAGATGATAAGGGGCTAAGGAAGGAATGAAATTGAGAATCTGAACATAGCAAATGTAGATGACCATTTTTTTTTTCCCCCCTGCGGTACGTGGACAGAGGTCCACTGTTGTGGCCCCTCCCGTTGCGGAGCACAGGCTCTGGACACGCAGGCTCAGCGGCCATGGCTCACGGGCCCAGCCGCTCCGCGGCATGTGGGATCTTCCCGGACCGGGGCACGAACCCGCGTCCCCTGCATCGGCAGGCGGACTCTCAACCACTGCGCCACCAGGGAAGCCCTAGATGACTATTTTTAAGTCTATTGAACCTGGGGGCTTCCCTGGTGGTCCAGTGGTCAGGACTCCACACTTCCACTGCAAGGGGCATGGTTCGATCCCTGGTCAGGGAACGAAGATTCCGCCAGCCGTGCTGCTGAACCCATAGAAACAGAGAGTAGATTGGTGGCTGCCAGGGGTGGGGTGGGAGGTGAGGAGTTGGATGGAAATGAGTGAAGGCAGTCAAAGGGTACAAACTTCCAGTTATAAGATGAGTAAGTTCTGGGGATATAACATACATCATGGTGACTACTGGTAACAATACTGTAATGTGTATCTGAAAGTCGCTGAGAGAGAAAATCTTAAAAGTTCTTACCACACACACAGACACAGACACAGACACACACACACACAAACACACACATACACACACAAAGGTAACTATATGAAATTATGCATGTGTTAACTATATGGTGATCATTTCACAATATATACATATGTCAAATCATCACAATGGGTACCCTAAACTCACACAGTGGTATATGTCACTTATAGCTCAACAAAGCTATAAAAAATAAACCTAATTACCTCCTCCCAAAATTTTTTTCAAAAAATAAATAAAATTAAAAGTCTATTGACAAGAGAAGGAGAAAAGAGCATTCGCTTGGGTAGATGAAAGGACAAAAGGAAAATTGTTTTAAGCTGAGGGAACTTGCTTGCTCAGAGGTGATACCAAAGAAGAGGCATTAAAGATCACGAAGAATGAGAGGATGGAAGTGGCTCGAGGTCCCAGGAAATGGGAGGGACACAGTTCAGGTGGAGGGCTTGGCTTTGAAGAAGAAGGACAAGAGGCAAAGGGGTGGATCTTCACGGAGAAGTCATGAGTGAGATGGAGGCAAGGTGAGGTTCACGTCTGATGGCCTTTTTTTCTCAGAGAGGAGTAGGTAGGGTCATCTGCTGACAGGCAGTGCAGGTCTTGGAAGAGTGATGTAAATTTCTGAAGATTTTGTAGGGAATGCATGAGGGGAAACAGAAGTCAAGTCTCCTGACTCTTCGACAGAAGCTGCTCTATGGGGATTCCTGCCTTCTGAGGGTCAGGCTCTCCATACCAGCTTCTCTCCTGTGGCCTGACCCAAACCCAGCTCCTTCCCCTGAGTCAGTCTAGACCGCTGCCTGGAAGGTTCTTCACTCTCCAAGTATTTGCTGAACGTACACACCACGAGCCCCATTTCTCTGGGCAACACGCTCTCCCTCTTCCCACAGGGCTTCCAAACCTTCCCCCCACCTTTGCAGACACCCCCCTTCCCCCCCCACCACTGTCTACTTTACAGAGCACACAGACACCATCAGACTCATCTGCCAACTACCAAACATGCAAATTTACCTACAGCTGCACCCTCTCCTGCTGATACACCATTTTAAAACTGCCGTTGAATTTAGCGGGTCTTGACCAACATTTAAAAATACAATAAAAAGAATAGAAAACAGCATCTATTGTACATCCTAAGAGTATTTACTGTTTCTTAAAGCTTCTGTTTCAATTATGATGCATCTGTTACTATGAGTTGAAGTCAAAAAGTTTGTGTATGTTTGAAAACTTTCACAATAAAAAGTTAAAACAACACTGCCATAGAGAAAGCTGTCCTTCCCTCCATCTACGGCTAATCCTCACACCTGTGTTTTGGGTCCCATTCCCTCCAGGACCCTTATATTATGGACCTTATGTCTTCTTTCTCTGTAAAAAACAAAAACACCTCACTGGCCTCCTCATACCCCCCATTTATTCCCTCTTCCCCCCTCACAGTCAAACTTCTCCAGAGTTATCTGGGTTCAACATCAACTCCATACCCTGCTCCCACCCCTTCGTCTCACCCCTTCGGTGTGCCTCCTGCCCACAGCACTCCTGGGACACAGCTCTCCGCAAAGTCACCAGTGAGCCCTGAGCCCACACGTCTAGAAGACACTTTCCAGTGTTCATGACTCCGTGTTCATTCCTGCTCCTTCTTCCAGCCTGGGCTCAACCCCTCCCCCTCCCTCCGGAAGGCTTCACTGACCTCCCAACAAGGTCAAACCTCCCACTAGGGGCACTCACTCTTCCTCTGTCCTTCCTAACAGTTGTCAATTGTCGCTGTGACAATTTTACATGTTTTTGTAATTATCTGCCCAGATTAGGCC
Source organism: Mesoplodon mirus (assembly GCF_964341445.2). Lineage (NCBI taxonomy): Eukaryota > Metazoa > Chordata > Mammalia > Artiodactyla > Ziphiidae > Mesoplodon > Mesoplodon mirus. Next base: position 74,757,564 of record NC_138988.1, on the reverse strand, counting down.
TCCTCAAGGAGGAAGGGGACTCTGCCTATCTTGATGCCCCTCGGCAGCCCAAAAGCCTCCCCGGCTCAGCGCTCGGCACAGTGCTTAATAAACTGATGTTAGATAAATAATCGGCACCAGCCCCTGTGCCAGGCATTACGTGTAAAACGATGAAAAACGTCCCAGAAAGTGAAGGGTGTTGAGGGGGAGGAGAAAGCCAGGGGTAGAGGTGGAAATAAGGGGCAGCTACTGTCCTGCTTCCCAGACCAATCTGGGGCCTTTTGCAGAACAGCACATGCCTTCACGGCTGACACCTTTCACTGTCTTTGTGTCAGAAAAGTCAGCAACTCAGGTAGGCAAATTTGCTTAATAGTTGATACTTGACACGCAAAACTCTTAATGAATCCTTTTAAACCACTACATGTTCAATATTTGCTGAAAGATGAATAGGTGACACCTCCTTCTGGCATCGAGCTACTAGAAAACAGGGCCTGGATCTTTTCATTTGCCCAGGTGTGGCTGGCACGTCCCACCTGCACAGGGTCCCTGATAAACTCCAGAGAACACAAAAGGCCTCATTCTTTGCTCTCTAACCACACCCAAAGACTATTTTATTGTGTTACACACTTTCACTACTTGGTTATTGATTTCCTGTGGCATATCACTATACAAATATTCACTTAAGGACTTTAAAAGACCAAATAAATATGAGAAGTATTTAAAATTAGAAACATAGTATGGAGATGCAACCAGCAAAATCCAGACTGTGGGAAACTCAAATGACCGTTGGGTTTTTTTTCAACAAAACACTTGGGAGACGGGGGAAGGATTTAAAAGTGATTAAAGAGACATTAACTAGGCATGTTGTGTAGAGCTTGTTTGACTCCTTATTCAAATACAGTAACTTTTAAAAAAGGAAATTATAGGATAATCAGAGAAATGTGAATATAGCCTGAAACTCTGATGATAATGAGGAAATAATCACCACTTTTTTGGAGTGTGGTAACGGTATTGCAGCTATGTTTTTAAAAGATAGTCTTGATCTTTTTGAGATACATATTGAAATATTTATGGTTTGTAAAATATGAAATAATATAAGGTTTGGGATTTGCTGTAAAATAATCAGAGTGAGGTGGGGTGGGGAAGAGCTAGGGTTGTAGAAGGAACAAGACTGCCAGTTGGGAATTGTTGAAGTTGGTACACATAACACTCTGCTCTCCACTTTTAAATTTTCAAAAAGTTAAAAAAGAAATCTAACTAACAAACTGAACCATTAAAGTATCTAAATTTTTGTTAAATAATTTTTAAAGTCTGGAACACCTTAGAATTCTTTCATTTTCCAAGATGTCTACAGTAGAGCAGTACTTTGATTAACGAACTCTGTAAAGTATCTTTGAAAGTGGGATTCAGCACTCACCGGCTGCTTGCCTTTTGCCACATTTCCACTGTAATGCATCACCCTCTTTCCTTCCATCAGAACAGGCAAATACAGTCTGGCAATGCCTTCCTACTGCTTTTGAAATGCAGCTTTAAACCCATGTCTTGACCACCTATCTTGGCCTGCAGTTGTGCTGGGGTCTGTCAAGAACTGTCAAACCAATGCTTCATGATGACCATACTCCTGACCCCTGTCCATTCCCAATGGGGTCTCACATCAGTCTTTGAAGGTGCCTCCTGCACACTGGGTCTGCAGGGTAGCCTGTCCATTCTTGTCCTTTACTGCTCCCTTCCCATAAAAGATTGAACTAGCCAACTTAAAATATTCGGAAACTTCCAAAGTCTACTGGACTCTATGCCAAAACCTCTCGTTGGGCAGAAATGAAGTTCTTGAGAGGGTTTAACGATCTTCCATTCCACTTCTGATACAGACAACACTACTCCCTACCCATAGGTTCACTATAGCTAATTCAAAAATGTTGCCTAACTCCAGCTGCAACTCTCAAGTCCAATAAACTTTGTTTGGCTACAGACTTTCTTAATTTGAGTAGGACAGATTGAACTGCTGAAAAATTTAAGGGAGGCAGGTCAGATTTTTTTCCCTAGCAAAAATAAATCTCTAAAGCTTCCTTGGGTAAATCGACCCTTCATAAAATAAAGCAGCTACTGCATTCCCCCGGACTACCCAAAGACAAGATAACCAGTTATATTTCATTCACCAGCCTTGGAAACATACCTCACAAAAAAACAAAAGCCTCCATCTATCTCGCCCATGAAACAAAGAGAACAAAAACTTAGAATATATACTACAAGCGCAAGCACAGGATTTTTTTTTAGCAACCCCGTTTCCATCAGGTGCACGTCTACCCACGCAAACACACAATAATTACCTCACCCGCCCCCCCGTGGAATTTGCCAAACAGTGTGACATGTGCTGACTTTCAGCGGAGAAACACAGGAATTTATGTTTAGTTGTGGTTTTGGCTTTCAATGGGTAGGAAAGGAAGAGTGTGGGGGCGTGAAAAACTGGAAATGAGTCTTAATTCTCTTGTTTCCTCCCATCCTTCTCTGCATCAAAATGCAGGTATATCACTGAAATTTCAAGTGTGTTTCTCGGGCAGTTAAATACCCCGACGGAGTCTGGCAACAGGGGGTGGAGATAAAGGTGAAACCGAAGACTGGAAGGGTGAGCCGGGTCAGAGGCCCCGGCGCTCTGCCGGGTTGCACCGAGCATGCGAGGTCGCCACGCGCCTGCTGCCGGCCGCGCCCCGGTTCTGGCCTGGCCAGCTGTCCTGGGTTTTGTCAGCGACTGCGCCGTCCGGGGTGCCCACTCACACCTCTGGCTGGTCCCGACTTTAGCCTAGGTTCATCCACTTCCGGTGACAAATCCCTCCCACCACTTCTAGAAATAATGTAACATTTCCCCCATCACTTTCCTAACAACCGACGGCCCCTCAGACAGCCGCCGAGTCCGGGTCTGGGGTCTCACCCCGGCGAGACCAGCAGCTTCCAGCTGCGGAGGGAGTGACGGCCAAGGTCGGGGCGGGGGGGGAGGGCGTGGGAGGAAGAGGAAGGGGGTGTGGAATCTCATCTCCCCCGCCCCCACCCCTCCGACTGCAGTAATTGGCAAAAAAATAAGCCGTTTTTAGACTTCCCCAGGGCCCCCTGAACCTGGTTGCAGTGAGGAACCCAGTCTCTCCCATTCCGGTGCCCCTCGCCTTCTCCCGGCCCCGTAAGTGACTGCGGGAATCCTGGAGCCCCAGGCCACGCGGAACTGCAGCGGCAGGGGTGGGGGGGGTGGTAGGATGAGGGTTTAGGGGCGGCAGGAATGGGTGGGGGGAAGGGGTGGTGGAAGGGAGAAGGAGAAAAACAGAGGCATGCAAAAGGCTCCGTAGCCAGCTGTTCCAGCTGCCGCTTCCTCCGGCGCGGGCCGGGCGGTGTAACATTCCCCCCCCCTCCATCTTTCTCACCACTACCTGTCCCACCCACCCACCACAGGCACACATTCCCCCCACCAGTAGCGGATCTCCAGCCTGTAAGGGGGTAGTAGCAAGGAGCTGGGGGGGAGGGGGAGGCCTGCGAGTTTCTAACCTTGTTCTTATAAACAAACCCACATGTGCAGCTGCCGCTGCTGCAACTCACCCCACAATCCCGGATATAAGTCCTGCCCCTTTAAGAGGAAAAAAAGCTTCCCCCGCCTGCCTTCCACCCTACCCATCCACAAGGACCTTTGTCTCCCCACCCCCTCTGTCAATCGGCCCCGCCCCACATCCCCGCCCCCTCCAACGCAGAGGAACCAATGGATGAAGAAAATAAGGCCGGGGTCTGACGTCAGCATGTCCAGCCAATCACAGGGCGCGTTGGTGGGAGGCCTCGCGGAGGGCGCGCCCGGAGGAAAGAAGGCAGGAGAAAGGAAGCTTAAAGTCAAGATGGAGACTGCTAGTGACTCTGCCACTGCTGTGGTGAACAGGGACTTGGGATCCCAGAGGGTCCGGAGCCTGGTGCCTGAGCGGCTTCAGAGTCGAGAACATGAGCGGCAACTGGAGGTGGAAAGGCGGAAGCAAAAGCGGCAGACCCAGGAGGTGGAGGAGGAGAAGAGTGACTTTTTCGCCGCCGCCTTCTCTCGGGAGCGATCGGCCGTGGAAGAGCTTCTGGAAGGCGGGGAGTCCGTCGAGCAGCTGGAGGAGGCGGCCGCTCGGCTCCAGGGGCTGCAGAAACTACTCAACGACTCGGTTTTGTTCCTGGCCGCCTACGACTTGCGGCAGGGACAAGAGGTGTTGGCGCGGCTGCAGGAGGCCCTGGCCAAGCGGCGCCAGGAGCTGCAGCCTAAGAAGCGTTTCGCTTTCAAGACCCGCAGGAAGGATGCTGCTTCAGCCACCAAAGTAGATTCGGCTCCCGGCGCCCCGGCAGCGGAAGGCATCCTGGCCTCCCCGCCGCCCTTGAAGGAGGAGGAAGACTTCGGCTCCAGCTGGATCTGCGGCTTCTCCAATCTGCAGTCCCAAGTCTTGGAGAAGAGAGCCGAGGAGCTGCACCAGCGGGACGTCCTTTTGACCCAACTGATTAACTGCACCATCAAACTGTATGGCAATCCCAACACCCTGCGGCTGACCAAGGCTCGAGGCTGCACGCTGCTCTGCGGCCCGGTGTCCACCTCCGTGTTCCTGGAGAACTGCAGTGACTGCGTGCTGGCCGTGGCCTGCCAGCAGCTCCGCGTACACACCACGAAAGACACCCGCATCTTCCTGCAGGTGACCAGCAGGGCCATCGTGGAGGACTGCACCGGGATACAGTTCGCCCCGTATACCTGGAGCTACCCGGGGATCGACACGGACTTCGAGGGCTCTGGTTTAGACAGGAACAAAAATAACTGGAGCGACGTTGACGATTTTAACTGGCTGGCCCGTGATGTGGCCTCCCCAAACTGGAGTATTCTTCCTGAAGAAGAGCGAAGGATCCAGTGAGACTAAGCAGTTGTCACTCTTTTCTTCACTCCTACCAAATACACTCCCTTGTGGGACTGACTCCAGCTAATGGGACCCCAAAATTTACTTCTTGTCACGCTGTCTGCTTTCATTATTTTAAGACTTTAGATTGTGATAGGCTCCTACTTTCGATTTCCATTAAATTTGTGGCAGGTCTAGCATTTTAAAGAATTTTTGCTATTTTGGTGATGTTTCGGAGCTTTTGTTTGACGGTGATAATTTGAAGCCATAAGGGGAACAGAGTGTGGTTGTGTGTCGGTTTTTAATGATTTGTGGTGTTTAAAACTTATTGCAGAATAAAGTAAGCCTTCAATAAATATTTGTTTAATAAACGAATTCAGTAGGGCTAGTAGGAGCCAGTTAATGTTGAAGTAAGGTATCAAACGTGTTCAAACTCCCATTAACCAAGAGCTTTTCTGAATTGCAGGTTTGACTTCCATACGTATTTTTCAGTGGGGCAAATGGAAAGACTCCTTTCTGGTCTTCAGTTACATGTTAGCTTGGGTTTTTGGCATCCAGCTAGTCATCGACTTATTTGGATCCAAACTTTTGGCACGGACCCCAAGAGCCTCATGAGTCTTAATCACCTGTAAAGCCACAATAGTTATAGCTACCAATTTTTTGTGCACTTAAAATGTTATCGACACCATTGTAAGCACCTTACTCATGTTAAGGTCCTCAAAATATTATGAGGGTAGTTTCTGTTAACTCCATTTTTCAAGTGAGGAAATGGATAAGTTGCCCAAAGGGCACACAGCCCAAGTGGTGGACTGGGATTTGAAATCATGTAGTCTGGCTCCAGAGCCCACGTTCTTAACCTCTACTAGATATTGATTTTTGAATAGTGTTAATTGAGTTGGAAAGAAAGCTTCCAAAAGTAAAGAAGGCAAATTGCTTTTCTTAAATTCTCAGGCATAATGGCGCTACGTATCTATCCTCATACAAGAAGAATTGAGGCAAACATCTGGCTGAGTCTTAATTTTTCCACTCATTTTGCTGTAATTCGCTACTGTTACAAATTTGGCTTTCTGCTCTATATACTACCACTCATTATTCTTAAATGGAAAGTTGTAAGATTTTCAAAAAGCTTTTTTGGGTCTAGTGGCCTTGTAACTGTGGATGTGCTTTTTATTTAATAATTACCACAAGCATTAAGGTGCTTAAATATCTCAAGTATTTATGTATTTAATATTATATGTTCTCTTTTGTTCTGAAAAAGGATATAAAGTGGCTTCTAGGATATGTGAAATGTAACAAGATAATAAAAACAAATGACAAGGAGGAACAAGGGTAGAATGATGGATTGGAGGCAGAAATGAAGCCAATAAAAAAAATGTAAGCTGCCAAGCCCTATTCCTTAGCTGGAGGTGAATCCAGATTTTTTTCCCCTCAACTATTAGCTAACTTGAAAAGGGATCCTAATCAATTTCACAATTCGCAGCATCCACAAACGAGGGAAAATCGTTTGCTTGGGAGAGTTAATCCTGATGATAAAAAGAAACAACATATAATGAAATTCTCAACCATATCTTTACATTAGAAACTGACCAGTATCCTAAAGTCATGCCCCTAGAGACTGATAGTTTAACACAAGTGCAGTTAAGAATAAACCATGCTTGTTTTTTTTGCTTGTGCCACCTGGCTTGCAGGCTCTTAGTTCCCGACCAGGGGTCGAACCCAGGACCCCTAGAATTGGAAGCGCGGAGTCCTAACCACTGGACCGCCAGGGAATTCCCAACCTTTTTCTACGAAAGCTCACAATTTTACACCTGTAACTCTGCTGACCACCTGACCAGTTGTAGGCCATCCAACTAGCTCCCCCTGACTTACGTCCCTCAATATTTGAAAACATTTCCATCTTTGCTGGTCTTCCTTACTAGAAGCATATCTCTTCTTGCCCAGAGATTCCTCTTTCGCTTGTGCCCATCCCCTGCAACCTCCTATGGCCTCCCTTTCCACTGGCCTTTTTTCTTTTAAGACACCAGATCCTGAGATCCTCCACGCTACATGTTACTGAATGATGTTCCAGCTCCTTCCCTGTGTGTCAGACATCTTAAAAGAATAGCTGTGTCCACATAACACCTACATCTCTTCCCTCTTTCAGTCTTTGTAATTTTAACTCTTCTCAGCTGAAACTGCTCTTTGATGGTATTAGTGGCCTAGTCACCAAATCTACCGGCTCCCTCCCCTCCCCCTCCTTATTACTCTTGGTATTACTCTTGGTACAGTTTACCCTTTTTTGTTTGTTTGTTTTAGGTACAGTTTACTCATCCTTGAAGTTCTCTCTTTCCTTGGCCATAACCCTTCTCTAACCTGTTTCTCTTATGTCAGCTTCCTTCCCTTCATTGGGATTCTGATGATTTGTAGCCCTTAAATATGAGTGATGCCCAAAGTTTTGCCATTAGCTTCTTTGTATTCATTCTCTCAGAGCCTCAACTCTCAACCTATATGCATAGTCTTGTGTCTGTATCCCTAGCCTCCACCCTTATTGGGCTCACCTGCCTTTCAAATTACATATATATATATATATATATATATTTTTTTTTTTTTTTTTTTGGCCACGCCGTGCGGCTTGCAGGATCTTAGTTTCCTAAGCAGGGATACCTGGGCAAACAGCAGTGAAAGCACCACGTCCTAACCACTGGGCTGCCAGGGAATTCCCTCAAATTCCATATATACTTTTGTTTGTTTGTTTGTTTATTTTTGGCTGCGTTGGGTCTTTGTTGCTGTGCATGGGCTTTCTCTAGTTGCGGCGAGCGGGGGCTACTCTTCGTTGCGGTGTGCGGACTTCTTGTTCCTGTGGCTCCTCTTGTGGAGCACGGGCTCTAGGTGCGTGGGCTCAATAGTTGTGGCACACGGGTTTAGTTGCTCCGCAGCATGTGGGATCTTCTCAGACCAGGGATCAAACCCGTGTCCCCTGCATTGGCAGGCGGATTCTTAACCACTGTGCCACCAGGGAAGTCCCTCCATATATCCTTAAAATCTCCATGTTCACTTCTTTCCCTCCCAAGTTCCATGTTTATTTTAAGGAGGTCTCTCTTCTCCAGGCACCCAGTGCTTACCAGGACCAGGCAGGTGAAGTCAATGAGTAAGGCTGCTGAGAGTAAGTCGCTAGGGAGTGGGGGACCAGATAACGTGGCAGACAAATTCAGGCATTTAAAAAACATTGGATAAGACAAGCAAAACTTTTTCTGCAGTCTGCGTCTGGTCCTGGAGCTGGCCAACTTGTAACTAAAATAAGTGATGCCCCAAGTGATGAGTGATGCCCATTCATGTCAGTTCCTTCCCTGGAAGGTCTTGCCTATTCATCCTGTCCTCTCAAGTCTTTCTGCCGTTTCAGGAAGATAGACCCTATTTGTTTCCCGACGCTTAAACTGGGATGGATTTTTTTGTTTGTTTTTTACAAAGACAACAACAAGACAAAACAAATCTATATTAAAGCCACACCCCTGAATTAAAAGCATTGACTTAAAGTCACCTTAGTAAGTTTTTATCAAGCAAATCTAATGACAATGGTCATTGCGGTGAGGGCATATTCACCAATAAGTGTAATGACCATATATTTTCATTAAGATCAACTCTGGAAAAGCAATAAAATTGCATATTAGTCAAGCAATCAGTTTATTAAACTTCATTTATGATCAGATATGTTAAATATAACTTAGTACAGTATTATATAATTATAAAAGTGTCACTCCAGGGCTTCTCTGCTGGTGCAGTGGTTAAGAATCTGCCTGCCAACGCAGGGGACACGGGTGCGAGCCCTCGTCTGGGAAGATCCCACATGCCGTGGAGCACCTAAGCCCGTGTGCCACAACTACTGGGCCTGCACTCTAGAGCCCACAAGCCACAACTACTGAGCCCACATGCCACAACTACTGAAGCCTGCACACCTAGAGCCCATGCTCCGCAACAAGAGAAGCCACTGCAGTGAGAAGCCTGCGCACCACAACAAAGAGTAGCCCCTGCTCACCGCAACTAGAGAAAACCCATGCACAGCAATGAAGACCCAATGCAGCCAAAAAAATAAATAATAAAAAACCCAGTATGTACAATATAATACAAAATTAAAAAAAAAATTGTTACTCTACTCTCAACTGCATAAGAATAGAAGAAATGGTCAATTATAAGTTTTAATGCTGAACTTCTGATTGCAATGCAAGAGTCATTATTTAACAAAAAAAATTTAGTTTTAATTGTGTTAATGAGGCAGAAATAAACAGAAACAGCAAGATGTAAAGATTCAACTTTCTATGGGTAATGTTATATGGTAATACATTTTATCAACATCGTGGCAATTACTGTAGTGCCACAGAAATTAGACAGCTAAATTACATTTAATTGAAAAGTTTCACCACCAACTCAAAAACTTAATCACACTATTTGACAATTTTCTTCTCTTATAAAAAAAATGAGTTGGCCATTACAATTAGATGGACAATTATTTACCAGCTTTAAGTTTCAAGAAGGGCAGGGACAATATGACACAAAAGCCATGTTCAATTCAACTAAAGAAATATCTGAGCATCCACTATGCAACTTTTCCATGTTGGGTGCTAAGAGCACAATGGTAAACAAGGTAAGCGTGTGCTCTTCCTTGATGGAGGTTACAGCCTAGTTGAAGATCAGATGAATGAAACAACAATCATGAGAGAGAAACCCTGAGAGCTCCGATAGGGTAGTGCCCTATTATTATCAATATAACCTCTCCTGGTTAGAAGGGACCTTAAGTAAGGCTTCTATTTTAACCACCAATCCAGGGTTTGAATTCCCTGGCTGAACTCAGATCAGCAGCAGTCACAGAAGGAAGTAGTTACTATTCAAAGGCCTGCTTTCCAAATTTTCAGATACTGTACACTCTGAACTTTAAGAGCTGACAAGACCAAGCAAAAAATTCAAGGCCATTTACTCACCTGGTAACCAAGCTCAGCATTCTGTGCAGGCATTTAAGTAATTGATTATATTTTGAAAAATATTTTTGAGTTGAATACCTTTTAGTTGTGTTTATTTCACCAAGAAAGCTATACATAAACTAATTTTTAGGACTGATAACAAGGTAGACGTTTGATTCTGAGATGATAGCGCAATGGATTTTCAAAACAGATAATTCATGTACAGGTACAAAAAGATTAAAATAAAATCTCCCTCCTTCCTTTGATCCCAGCGATTCAGTTTTCTTTGGAGAGCAACCACGCTTTACCAGTTTCCTTTGTATTCTTCTGGTCTATGCATTTACAAACTTATGTGCAGTATATCCTTCTATCCTCCCACCCCAGGAGAAGCACACTATGTATACGCTTGGGCACTCTGCCTTTGTCCTTAACATTATATTGGAGATCTTCCCATATAAGTATGTAGTCATCTCATTCTCTTTAGCTGCTCCCTAGTGTTCTGTTATACGGAATGTGCCATACTTATTTAACCAGTCTCTTACTGATGAACATTTAGGTTGTTTCCAATCTTTAGCCAGTAGAAAAATGCTACAATGAATATCCTGATACATAAATTATTTAGCGTATGTGCAGTGGGTTCTTAGGGGTAGGCTAGGTACCTAGAAGTGGAATTGGTGGATCAATAGGTTATGAACATTTATTATGTTGACAGATATTATCAAATTGCCTTCTGAGGAGGTTTATCAATTTACACACTCACTAGCAATGACTGAGAGTGCTATTTCTTCACTTCCTTATTGACATACTGTGCTATCAAATTTTTGGATCTTTGCCAATCTGAGAGTTACAAAATATTATCTTTCCGTAATAGTAATTGTCTCCTAACTTGTCTCCTCAGCTCCAATTTCTAAAGCATTCTGCATGCAGCTACCAAATTAGTTTTCTTAAAGCCTGTCACTCCTGGTCTAAAACCTTCTGAGATTCCCACAGCCTGCTGGACTCCCTGGCTCGGAACACAAGTCCCTCCACCACCTGCTTTCAGCCTACTGTTTCTACATGATGTTTTACTGTTTCAGCACACACACTTCATGCTCCAACTAGTCTGAAATAAGACCCATTAATCAAACACACTGTATCAGTGAGGGACCTGGCAGGAAACAGATGGCACACTTAAAATGGATAATTTGAGAAAAGCCTAACACAGGAGCTATTTACAAAGCTGTGGGCAGAGTTTAGGAAAAGCAATAACAGATAGTGCAATACCTCTTATCACTCCTAGGGCTGAAGGGACAAAACTGTTACCTGAACCCAGAAAGAGAGCGCGCTACGTGGCAGGAGCTGTGGCCTTCAGTAGATGGATGTAGCCAGTCCATTGTGACCTGTGGGCCGAAGAGCAACAGGAATTTCAAAACTCTCTTCAATTGTGCCTTCCGTTGGCTGAACCCAATTAGAATTTTAGGGCAAGGACGTCTGTTTCCCAACTTTAGGGCAAGGAAGTCTGTTGATGCAGTCCATATGGGCCAGCTCCCAGGACAGCTCCAGCGTGGAGAAAAGTAAAGAATAGATTTGGAGGAACAAATGGAAGATATTTGCTACAAACACCTTCTGCCATACTTTCTGGTCTTTTCTCAAGCAGTTCCCACACAGCTTGAGTCCATGTGCACTTGCCAAAATTTTGCAAAAGCCAATCTGGGAAGTCTTCTGGGATTTCCCTCAGTCTCTTTGAGAACGAAGCATGATATTTTGAGACAATAAGAGCAAGAAAGAAAAGTGAATGAGCCAGTCTCTGAGGCCAAGTTGTTGCATTGTCCAGTAGAGACAATTTTTGAGGGAAAGAAAAAAATTTGAAGAAAGTGAGAAGTGTAGGCCAATTCAGATGACATTCATGTGATGGCAGAACTTTAGAAGGCCTGGCAGCATGATTAGAAACAGAGAATCCAGTATGCCTCTGAGTCAAGCAATAATTTCAGCAGTCATCGTCTTTCAAGAAGTTTAAGGAAAGATAAGACATCAAAGGAAAAACTTCTCGGGACTTCCCTGGTGGCGCAGTGGTTAAGAATCTGCCTGCCAATGCACGGGACACGGGTTCGATCCCTGGTCTGGGAAGATCCCACATGCTGCAGAGCAACTAAGCACGTGCGCCACAACTACTGAGCCTGCACTCCAGAGCCTGCAAGTCACAACTACGGAGCCCACGTGCCACAACTACTGAAGCCCGAGCACCCAGAGCCCGTACTCCACAACAAGAGAGGCCACGGCAATGAGAAGCCCGCACACCGCAACGAAGAGTAGCCCCACAACTAGAGAAAGCCCACGTGCAGCAATGAAGACCCAACGCAGCCAAAAATAAGAAATTAAAAAAAAAAAAAAAGAATAACTTCTCAGAAAGACCAAAGAATGACCTCTACAGGAAAGGAAAAAGGGAAGCTTCCAGTGCCAATACAAAAGTACCGAGACTTACACAAAAGTTAGCTGTAATCTTTGAAGAGAAGGAAATGGAGGAGGGAGGAGAGGGGGAGGGGCATTCACACACATCTCATTGGTTATGGAAATTTCCAAGAAAGGTGCCTGGAACATTGAAAGATTTTTAAGGTCCCTGAGTAATGAGAAGGCTTATGGACATTCACCAAGAACATTTCATTGAAGCTGTAGTTTAAGAAACATTAGCAAACCCAACTTGTGCACAAATTTTCCTCAAAAAGAACATCAGGGGCTTCCCTGGTGGCGCAGTGGTTGAGAGTCTGCCTGCCGATGTAGGGGACACAGGTTCGTGCCCCGGTCCGGGAGGATCCCATATGCCGTGGAGCAGCTGGGCCCATGAGCCATGGCCGCTGAGCCTGCGCGTCCAGAGCCTGTGCTCCGCAACGGGAGAGGCCACAACAGTGAGAGGCCCGCGTACCGCAAAAACAAAACAAAACAAAAACCAATGTTAACATATGTAAAGATTCATGGTTATATGTTTAAAATAAAGGTTCTGCATTGTAAACAATAAAACTTTAAAAAAAAAAAAAAAAAAAAAAAGAACATCAACAACAGCTTTTTGACCTTATACATACTTAGTTTATGTTTGCTGTATATTCATATTTTACTTTCATTTCTTTTCATCTTCAATTTTGGCATTTTTATGGTAGGAAATGTGTTTCCAGCGCTGGAAATATGGGTGAGACCTGAAGTGGCTTAACTTGTAACTGACGATAAGGAACAAATTAACTTGTTCAGTACAGTAGCTCCTACTGACTGGGATATGTCCCCAGGGGGCTTAATAAAAAGTGCTGCTTGTGACTCATAGATACAGAGAACAAACTAGTGGTTACCAGTGGGGAAAGGGAAGGTGGGGAGGGGATTAAGAAGTATAACAAAGGACTTCCCTGGTGGTCCAGTGGTTAAGAATCCGACTTCCAATGCGGGGGGAGGCAGGTTGGATCCCTGGTCCGGGAACGTGGGACAATTAAGCCTGTGCGCCACAACGAAGAGCCTGACCACACCCCAATGAAAGTTCCCACCTGCCGCAACCAAGACCCGACGCAGCCCAAACTAAAAATAAATAAATAAATAAATAAAAACAAATGCAGTATTAAAAAAAATTCTGCCAATGCGTCACTAATCTTAAAAAAAAATGTTCTAAGATCCTTGTATTATCCTAAAGGAAGGAAAATATACTTATTAAGTTTAGACTTTATTAAATATACATGAAAAAATTTCCAGGATAATTATTTAAAACATAGTAATAAAGTGTATAACTTGTAACTGGTAAAAAGGGAAAAGTTAAATGAGGAAGAACACCTTAACCGATCCTAAAGAAGTCAAAATAAAGGGAAGAAGAAAAAAGAGAAGCATAGAAAAAGTTGGACAATGAAAAAACACTAAATAAGTTTGGTAGAAATAAATCCAAATACATCAGTAATCACAGGAAATGCAAATAGAATAAGGCTTCCACTTAAAACACAGATTGTCAGTCTGCATTTTAAAAATCAACTATATACTGTTTTCAAGAGATAGATTTAAACATGGATTGAGAAGTGTTGAAAGTGAAAGGCTAAAAATTATCAGGCACATACTTTTAAAGAAAGCTGGCACAGATCTATTAATATCAGAAAAAACAGACTGTAAAGAACAACTTTACTAGGGATAAAAAAGGTCCCCATAAGATGAAAAAGGCTCAATTCACAGGAAGATATAATAGGTCTAAGCTTGTATGCCCCATTACAGAACTTCAAAATGTATAAAACAAAATTTGGCAAAATAGCAAAGAGCAAACAACAAATTCATTGTCAACTGGGAGGATTTTAACCTTCTTCTCTCAGTAATTAACAGATAAGTAGACAAAATTCAAATATAACATGAAAGATTTAAACAACATTAACACTTTTTTTTTTTTTTTTTTTTTTTTTTTTGCGGTGCACAGGCGTCTCACTGTTGTGGCCTCTCCCATTGAGGAGCACAGGCTCCGGACGCGCAGGCTCAGCGGCCATGGCTCACGGGCCCAGCCGCTCTGCAGCATGTGGGATCTTCCCAGACCGGGGCACGAACCCGTGTCCCCTGCATCGGCAGGCGGACTCTCAACCACTGCGCCACCAGGGAAGCCCCAACACTTTTTAACAAGAGCATTGCATCCAACTATTATACAAGACACACATTCTTTTCAAACACACATGGAATATTGACCACATGACAACTGGCTACAAACAAGGCCATAAAGCAAATCTCAAAAATTTTTTTCTAGGTTTGGTATTGTTACATCATTTTACTGCAATGCAACTGAGTTAGAAATCAATTTTTTAAAAAAAGATAGAAAATTTGAAAGTTATAAGGACTTAAAAGAATGTAACAAAACTTACTCCGTGTGTATTATATGATCATAAGCATAAAAATTCCAAAATAATCTATAGAGCAATTATTAGTGCTAATAAGAGCATCACATTTTTATATATCAGCAATAAACATCCAAGATATTCTTGATGAAAAAGGAAAAGGTGTGTGTGTATGTGTGAGTGTGTTGCCTAATCAAATATGAAGACCTCTTTTTTTTTTTTTTGGCCAGTCCATGAGGCTTGCAAGATCTTAGTTCCCTGACTATGGATCGAACCCAGGCCTATGACAGTGAAAGCCCAGCATCCTAACCACTAGGCCACCAAGGAACTCGCAAGACTTATTTAATTAGAGCAAAATGATGATGGCACAGGAATACACAAAGTGACTAATGGGACAGAATAGGGAACTGAAAAATAGACCCATGCACGTATGGAAAACTAGTTCATGACTGGGCAGTTAAGACTATTGGGAAAAGGAGAGATTATTCAATGAATTGTGTGCTGGGACAACTGGTTATCCATATGGAAGAAAATTAAATCATATTCCTTCATCACACCATACACACAAATCTACTCCGGATACACTCAAATCTTAAAGAGAGAAAAAGTATACAATTTTAGGAGGCAATGGAGGATAGTACCTTTGTTTCTATGTATGGGGAAGGAATAATTTCTTAAACAAGCACTAGGAAAAGATTGAAAACTTCTACTATATTAGTAAGCACTTCTGATCTTCAAAAGATGCCATAAAGTGAAAATCAAGTCACAAATTGGGAGAAAATCATTGTAACACATATAAACGCCAAAGAAATATTATATGGAAAATATAAGGAAGTCAATCAGAAAAATATTAACCACGGATATGAAAAATGGGCAAAACACAAGAACATACATTTTGCAGAGGAAACACAAATGGCAAATAAATTTATGACAATGTACACAAACTCATTAGTAACCAGGGAAATGCAAATTAAGACCACAGTCGAAACAGGGAAAACAAAAATTAAGAAGTCTTGACTCAATAGTAATAGTTGGAGAAATTGTGGATGATAAATATTCACTGCAAGTGGGAGTAAAAGTTGGCTTGATCACTTTAGATAATAGTTGGCATCACTCACTCCATAAAGGTGAAGATTCATATACCCTACTTTTCAGCAGTTCCCCTCTTTTGGCTACACCCCAGAGAAACTTCTGCTCAGTGGAAGACAGGTACCGAATGTTGAGAGCAGCTCTGTTCATAAAAGCAACACTAGAAATCATTTAAAAATAAACATTAGAAATCACCTCTGTATCCACCTACAGGAGAATAGATCATATGTGTTATGATCAACATATGAAAATAAACTAAAGCTGCATGCAGCAACATGCATGAATCTTAACACATAATGTTGGGTTTATTATTGGAGACTATCTACTCTACGATACAATTTTGTAAATCTCAAAAACAAGCAAAAATATATATATACGTAGGGAAACACTACGTGCTTTTTATATGAAAAGGAAAAGCTAAGGTATTTAGAATAATGGCTACATCTTGAGTGGGAGGGAAGGTGTATTAGTCAGCTCAGGCTGCCATAACAAAGTGCCACAGACTGTGGCTTAAACAACAGACATTTATTTTCTCACAGTTCTAGAGGCAGGAAGTCCAAAATCAAGGCAGTGGCTGATTTGGTTTTCTGGCGAGAACTCTCTTCCTGCTTTCTTGCTATGTCCTCACATGTCCTCTTGCTTCCCTCAGTGCCTGTGAGCCGAGAGAGAGCCCTGGTCTCTCCCCCACCCCACCCTTGTTTTTGGCTGAGAGGCTTACGAGATCTTTCTTAGCACCTGGGCCCACAGAAGTGAAAGCATAGAGTCCTAACCACTGGACTGCCAGGGAATTCCCTCTCCTCCTCTTCTTATAAGGACACCAGTCCTATCGGATTACAGCCCCATCCTTATGACTTCATTTGACTTTAATTACCTCCTTATAGGTCCTATCTCTAAATACAGTCACATTGGGCTTCCACATATGAATTTGGAAGGGACTCAATGAGTCTAGAACAGAGGAGAATGTGATGAGAAGAATCATATATATTGATACAAGTTACGTGTGATATTCGAGTTGGGTGATGAGTGAATATTTAATTTATTATTATGATTTATAACTTATGTTACATATATTCTTTATATCAAAAATTATATTTAAGATTCAATGAATCCTATCAAAATTCCAATGGCATATTTCACAGAAATAGAACAAATAATTCTAAAATTTGAATGGAACCACAAAAGATCCTGAGTAGCCAAACAATCTTGAGAAAGAAGTACGAAGCTGGAGTTATCACACTCCCTGATTTTAAACTATACTACAAAGCTACAGTAATAAAAACAGTATGGTACTAGCACTAAAACAAACACACAAATCAATGGAACAGAATTGAGAGACCAGAAAGAAACCCACATTTATATGGACAATTAATTTATGACAAAGGAACAAATAACACAATGGAGAAAGAATGGTCTCTTCAATAAATGGTGTTGGGAACAATGTACAGCCACATGCAAAAGAATGAAACTGGACTCCTATCTTCCTCCATACAGAAAAATTAACTCAAAATGGATTAAAGACTTGAATGTAAGACCTGAAACCATAAAATTCTCAGAAGAAAAAATAGGCAGTAACCTCACCAACATCTGTCTTAGTGAAGTTTTTGTGGATCTGACTCCAAAGGCAAGGGAAACCAAAGCAAAAGTAAACACATAGGACTACATCAAACTAAAAAGCTCCTGCACAGCAAAGGAAACCATCATCAAAACAAAAAGGCAACCTACTGAATGGGAGAAAATATTTGCAAACCATATATCTGATAAAGGGTTAATATCTAAAATATATAAAGAACTCATACATCTCAACAACAAAAAATCCAAACATCCCAATTAAAAATGGGCAGAGGATCTGAACAGACATTTTTCCAAAGAAGACATACAGATGGCCAACAGGCACATGAAAAGATGTTCAACATTACTAATTATTAGGGAAGTGCAAATCAAAACCACAGTGAGACGGCACCCCATACCTGTTAGAATGGCTATTATCGAAAAGATGAGAAATAACAAATGTTGGAGAAGATGTGGAGAAAAGGGAACACTCATACACTGTTGGTGGGACTATAAATTGGTGCAGCCACTATGGAAAACAGTATGGAGATTCCTCAAAAAAAATTAAGAATAGAACCACCATATGACCCAGCTATTCCACTTCTGGGTATTTATCCAAGAACACAAAAACACTAATTTGAAAAGATATATTGCACCCCAATGTTCATTGCAGCTTTATTTACAATAGCTAAGATATGGAAACAACCTAAGTGTCCATCAGTGGAGGAATGGATAAAGAAGATGTGGTATATATACACAATGGAACACTACTCAGCCATAAAAAAGAATGAAATTCTGCCATTTGTGACAATAAGGATGAACCTTGACAGTATTATGCCAAGTGAAATAAATCAGAGAAAGACAAATACTGTATTATTTCACTCATATGTGGAATATAAAAAAAAAAGAGCAAACCAACAAACACAGATATAGAGATCAGATTAGTGGTTAACAGAAAAGAACTGGGTTGGGTGTAGGTGAAATGGGAAAAGGGGGTCAACTGTATGGTGACGGATGGTAACTAGACTTGTAGTTTATATAGACCACTTTGTAGTGACCTCTTTGTAGTATACACAGATGTTGAATTATAAAGCTGTACATTTGAAACTTGCATAAAAATTATATTTAAAGCTTAAAAGTTAATAAACTATAGCTGTGTGTATTAATATCAGTGAAATTCAAAATAAAATTTTAATGCTAATTGTACATTTATGATATGTGGGCTTTTCTGTATGTACAAAAGATTTAAAAGTAATGTTTGGGTGAAAAAAACAAAAGCAAAAAGAATACTTACCATATGATTTTATTTATGGCAAGTTCAAAATCATGCAAAACTAAACAATATATTGTTGAAGCACACACGCATAGGTACTAAAGAAAATCAAGAGACGAATAATTACCAAATTCAGGTTACCTCTGGGAGTACGGAAGGAGGGGTACCCAGGTTGCTTCATGGTGCTGGTGATATTCTATTTTTTATGCTGGGGGAGGGAATATGGGGGAGTGGGAATGTTCATTTGAGCATTATACTTTTTTTTACTCATATTAATTTCAATTAGTCAAAGATGGTATATAATTTGTTCCTTAAGATGACTATTTTCCAAATGCTTATACTCTCCTTTGAGATACATAAAAACTAACCTGTTTAGTTACTATTTTCACTTCTGTCTTCTTCCTGCTTTAGTCTAAATTCAGCAAACAATTAAATATTTGTCAAGTGATATCAAGTGGTGTAATCTCACTCTTCCACTCAGATTGGCACCTGTGGGAAGAACACTGCATTCCTCTGCTGTCTTGGAGATGTTTACATTTTGGCTGTAAAGCTCAGGGACATTATACCTGCAAGCCAGCTCCAGGTCAAGCTTTTGGGTTAGCTGGCTGTTGCAGAGGGACACTCAGAGGGATATTTTCTTGCTCTTTAACTCTTTCTGAAATATTCTTTCATAAACAGTCCTTATGATCTTGATTTGTTTGTTCTTATCAAACTGGAGCTTGTGTTCATTATGGAATTTTCAATTTTAAACTGGTCTAATGGCTCTGTTTGATCTTCATTCTGAGGAGTAACCAGGACTACACCTGAAAGAGGGAGGGCAAAGATTCATGAGAAAAGGTTTTTGTTGCTTTGCAGTTCCTTCCTTTATTTATTTAATGAGCATTATTCTTTATGCTCTTTATGTATAATATATTTAACAAGAGGAAAGGAAGAAAGAAAGAAAGAAAGAAAGAAAGAAAGAAAGAAAGAAAGAAAGAAGGAAAGAAAGAGGGAGGGGGAAGGAGGGAGGGAGGGAGGCAGGAAGGAAGGAAGAAGGAAAAAGAGTAAAGAGAAGTCAGGATGACAAGGGAGAGAGGTTAAGAAAGCAAGAGTCAGTTAATTCTTCAAAGAGCCAACCTGTGCCTCGTTCTTCCTTGGGTGGGAAGTCCAGAGAGATGATCTCTTGGGTTCCTTTATTTTTTTTTGTTTTAAATGTATAATTTCATTATTTTCATTCCATTATTATAATAACATTAAAGGAAATTCTAAGGAAGAAAAACTAATCACCCCTAATTCAATTAACCTATTCTATTATCTTTGTAATAGATTTATAGCGTCAAGACTTACATCCATTGGTCCAGCAGGGGAGGTAGCCAGCTTTCCCCATCCTCCAGCAGGGATGCATTATTCCTTCCTCAGCAGTCTGTTTTTCTTGGATCGTTCCTCAGCGTATCCTGCCTTGCTTCCTACTTGAAAAGTTTGGCCAGGGACATTTCTGATGTGTCTGGTCTTTCTCTTTTGCCTTTCTACATAATTTAACATCCTCAGAGATGCTAGCCTGAGAGGTGAAATCTCCCTTTCCCATCCACTGAAGTCATTATATTTTTGGCCACCAGGGGGCATCCATAGACTTGCCATAGACTCAACCCTGCCCCTCCTCAGGATATACACCTCTGGGTCATTTGAGGAGAAAGAGGTCCTTGACTAATTGGTTTATCCCTGTAGAACTATTTTTAACTTTTGTTTCTGTTTTCTACAGCAAATCTTTCTTCTCCTTCCCTCTGATTGTCTCACATGCATGTGTGCTCCTAAGAGATTCTCTGAGACAGCTTCACACTCATTCATGTCCCTTTTCTCTTGGGACAGTTGTCCTCAGATTTTGTGTATATGAGGTACAAATCTGGTCGTACTTCTGGTTGTCTGAACGTCCTCTCTTGGGGGGAGGGGGAACTTCAGAAACTGCAGCACATTCTATTCAATGTCTATTCTATTCAATGTGATGATGAAGAGTTGAAATCCTTTGAAGGTCCAAAGCTACTTAGAAGCTGAACCTTGGCTGTTAGAAGAGTGATCATTCTGTGTAATAGTGTTTTTGACTCAAAATGTGGTCTGACAATAAAATAACAAGACTGATTTCCCCAAATGGCTCAGAACCTGGCCTTGGAAATCACTCTCAAATTGGAGTTTAGACTTGGGTCCAGCAATGGAATACGTGTTTTGTTTTCCGAGGTGACTACGCTGGAGGACAAAAGAATCAGGTCCCATTGCTCTGTTCTCACACCTCCTCTATATGTGGGGAAATACTCCTTCGATTTTACTTAGTGATTTGGAGATCTTAAAGAGGAGTGTGTAGGTGGTGAATTTAGTGGAACCCAACAAACACATAGGGAAAAAAGGAGATTCCAGGTTGGAGATTTGATCCTCTTACTGCCTTGAGCTCATGGGCCTCTTATTCTAATCATGAAGACTTCCTTGGTATTTGGTGGACATGAATTTGAGGACAGGATAGGTTTCTTCTTAAAACGGCTTCTGGTGATACACAGGCTGTTCTGAGAAGTGGAATTGCTGGATCACTGGCAATGTGCATTTTAAATTTTAATAGAGATAGATAAATTACTCTCCCAAAAGGCTGTAAAAACTTACAATCTAAAGAAAATAATCCAATTAAAAAGTGGGAAAAAGTGCTGGACAGACATCTCACCAAAGAAGATATATAGATGGCACATAAGCATGTGAAAAGATGTTCTGCAACGTATACCATTAGGGAAATGCAAATTAAAACAAGTGAGATGCCACTACACACTTATTAAAATGGCTAAAATCCAGAGCACTAACAATACCAAATGCTGGCTAGGGCATAGAGCAACAGGAACTCTCATTCATTGCTAGTAGGAATGCAAAATAATACAGCCACTTTGGAAGATAATTTGGCAGGTTTTTACAAAGCTAAACATAATCTCACCATATGATCCAGCAATTGCACTCCTAGATATTTACCCAAATGAGTTGAAAACTTATGTTCACACAAAAACCTGCATAGTAGAGTTTTGGTAGCAGCTTCATTTATAATTGCCCAAAATTGGAAGCAGTCAGGATGACCTTTAATAGGTGAATTGATAAACACACAATGGTACATTCACATTAATGGAATGTTATTCAGCGATAAATAGAAATGAGCTATCAAGCCACAAAAAGACATGGAGAAACATTAAGTGCATATTTCAAAGGGAAAGAAACCAGCCTGAAAAGGTTATATGCTGTATGATTCCAACAATATGACATGGAAAAGACAAAACTATAGAGACAGTGGCTGCCTGCCTGGGATTGGGCAGGGAGGGGAGGAGGAATGAACAGGTGGAACACAGGGATTACTAGAGCAGTGAGAATATTCTGTATGATACTATATGATATAATGGTGGAAACGTGACATTATGCATTTGGCAAAACCCATAGAACCATGCAACACAAAGAGTTAACCCTAATGTAAACTATGAGCTTTAGTTAATAATGTATCAAAATTGATTCATCAATTGTAATAAATGTATCACACAAGGGCAAGATGTTAATTATAGGGAAATTGGTTGGGGGAAAGGAGTATTTAGGAACGCTCTGTACTTTCTGTTCAATTTTTTTTGTAAACCTGAAACTACTCCAAGAAATAAATTAAAAATAATAATAAATTTACAGACTCATCAAGAATGTATATCTCATTTCTACTATCTTTGTTTATATTGGTGACAGAATTTTGACAGATGTGCAAGTTTGGTCTTTTATTATTGTTTTAATTGCATTGCCCTTTGTTCTACTCAGATTGACAAGTTTTCCAGATCCTTGGACTTTCCAGGTTCGCTTGTTATAAATCACCTGTTCCTTTCCTTTGCCTGTTTTTCCAGTTGATGATTTTTTTTTTGGATGTGGAACTGTGGCAGTTAATTTTTTTTCTTTTTTTGCCTATTCATTCTGTTTTATACATGTTGCAAATGTTTTCTCACAATCTGTCATTTGTTTTTCAACTTGGATAGTGATGTCTTTTGTACCATTAGAAAGTTTTAAATTTTGAAGGAGTTTGGCCCAGAAACGTATTCTGGGGAGACATGCGATGTGATCTGAGCCAGACCTCCAGATAAAGCCCATTTCTCTGGCTAGTCTTGTCTTTTTTACTCCTGATTCTTCAAGCTGAACCCAGAGCTCTCTGCTCCAGGGTGTCCATGGAGGCTCCTCTTGACCATGTTTTGAAACTGGCACGGCTTTATCTAATGGGATGAACCTGGCTAAAGAGATTAGCAAGATGTCTTGTGGATCCCACTTTTAATCTGCAGCCTTCAGGCTGTCCCTCCTCTGCTGGGAAGGGAGCTGCAGAAATGACACGCGGAGGACTGGCCCCTTCATGAGCTGTGACTCTGAGGCCCCTGCTCCCACTAGTGAGTTAACAGGGGTCCCAGGCTAGGGGACGCAGCATGGGCAGCCCCCAGAGCAGCTCCCTGCAGCTTGGGCCATCTGCACCCTTCCCAAGGCCCTGAGTCTTCAGGCTCCGGGCTTACTGAGGTCAGGAGTGA
The DNA here is from genome assembly GCF_964341445.2 of Mesoplodon mirus. Lineage (NCBI taxonomy): Eukaryota > Metazoa > Chordata > Mammalia > Artiodactyla > Ziphiidae > Mesoplodon > Mesoplodon mirus. Next base: position 74,734,518 of record NC_138988.1, on the reverse strand, counting down.
GAGGCTGCCTGGACTGCACTCTGCAAGTATGGCATTGCTGAAAGTCAAATTTGACCAGAAGAAGCGGGTCAAGTTGGCCCAAGGGCTCTGGCTCATGAACTGGCTCTCCGTGTTGGCTGGTATCATCATCTTCAGCTTAGGGCTGTTCCTAAAGATTGAACTCAGGAAGCGGAGTGATATGATGGACAATTCCGAGAGCCATTTTGTGCCCAATTCCTTGATAGGGATGGGGGTGCTGTCCTGTGTCTTCAATTCTCTGGCGGGCAAAATCTGCTATGACGCCTTGGACCCTGCCAAGTACGCCAAGTGGAAGCCCTGGCTGAAGCCATACCTGGCCGTGTGTGTCCTCTTCAACATTGTCCTCTTCCTGGTGGCCCTCTGCTGCTTCCTCCTGCGGGGCTCCCTGGAGAGCACGCTGGCCCACGGGCTCAAGAATGGCATGAAGTTCTACCGGGACACAGACACCCCAGGCAGGTGTTTCATGAAGAAGACCATCGACATGCTGCAAATTGAGTTCAAGTGCTGTGGCAACAACGGCTTTCGGGACTGGTTTGAGATTCAGTGGATCAGCAACCGCTATCTGGACTTCTCCTCCAAAGAAGTCAAAGAGTGAGTAGCCTCCAGTCCTGGGGTCAGAGTGATATGGGGACACGGAGACACGAGCCTGTGACTCCCCTTGTCCAGTGCCTTTTCCTCCCCATTGGGTGCTCTGTGTGCACAACTTATTACTGCGTGTTGAGGGTGTATTTGGTTGGACCATATGGAATTTTCAATATTCTATCATTTTTGACCTATAAAAATAGCAGCTTCATATGGTTCAACCTAATGTTTGGCTAAGATGGGAGGAAAGTGTCAAGTTATAGAAACTATTTGAATGGGGGTCACCAGGGGGAGACCCAGCCAGGACTGTGTGTCTGCTTCATTCGGGAGGGAATTCATGGATCACATATACTGAGACTTTATCTGGCTGCTTGTCTCATTCACTCAAAGTGAACGCATTCGGTCCTAAAAGCATAAATTTCTGGGTTGGTTCCCTTGTTTTCCAACCTTTCAACCCTGAGCAACCATTCTCAAGGTGTTTGTCCTTGGATACGGTGGAAAGAGCAGAGGATGGGGCAGTCAGGGGGTCTAGGCTGTAGTTTTGTCTCTGTTGTTAATTAGATGGTGATCTTGGATAAGTCATTTGACACCCTGGGCCTTTGCTTGCCCATCTTTTAGTTGTTTGTTTTTGCAGTATGCAGGCCTCTCACTGTTGTGGCCTCTCCTGTTATGGAGCACAGGTTCCGGACGTGCAGGCCCAGAGGCCATGGCTCACGGGCCCAGCCGCTCCGCGGCATGTGGGATCTTCCCGGACCGGGGCACGAACCCGTGTCCCCTGCACTGGCAGGCAGACTCTCAACCACTGCGCCACCAGGGAAGCCCTGCTTGCCCATCTTTTAAAGGAAGGCACCAGAATACACTTTGGAGGTCACCTCCTAGCTCTGTCTAGAGCCTGGCATACAACAGGTGCTCAATAAATGCCTGCTGGTGTTTACTACTTAAATCATGATAGTGCAACTCGATAAAGTGTTTCTAAAGTGTTCTTGGCATGTGTAAAAATAAAATCCTGAGCGGCAGATGTAGGGAGGTGTTGGCGAGAAAGAGAATCTCACCTTTTGTGCTGATCCCAGCATACCCCTTCCCAGCGACCCACCATTGCAGGTCTTGAGTCATTTTCCAGGGAAAGGTCAGCCTGTCCAGAGCCAGTGGCTCTCCCTCACCTCTTCCTTCTGTCCAACTCTACCCATTCCCTGCCTGAGGCTAGGGCTTCAGTTGTTCATCCAGCTGGTTTATCCTCTGAGTGAGGCTGGTGAGTCCAAGGGGACATGCACCCTGGGCGCTGGGCACACTGGCATCAGGACATGGTTGAAGCCCAGACAACACTGGTGAACCCCAGATGGCTAGCTTAGCTGCTCCTCAGATGGAAGCGAAGTCAGATTGAAGGTCACTGCTTGGGATTGTATTTTCTCTGTGGGTGGGGATTACTTCTACAAATCCCTTGTCAAGGAGGCTTGTAAACCACTCTGCCCTTCCTAGGGGACAGATCCGCAGGGACAGCACAAAGTGGCATGATTTATATGAGTTGCCCTAGGAGGGTGTGAAGCCAGAGGGACAAGCAGAATTCCTGGGGATGGGGAGAGTGGGGGGAGCAGAAGCTGAGGGTAGAACTAGCCTTTGTGATGGACAGGAAGGGGCTTCTCATCTTCTCCTCTTGTCATTTTCCTTGATCGTCTTCCGCACAGAGTCAGTCCTTGATGAGACTTACAGGATCTCTCTGTAATCCCCAAATCCCCTTCTGTCCCAGGGTGGAGAAACGCTCCAGGCTGCTCCACTCCCAATGGTCGGCATATCCAAATTTTCAGGCAAACATTAAACTTGATCAAAATTACCTCAATGCCCCATACCAACTTATTGGTGTGAAACAATCTTAACTCCATTGATTTGGAAAAAATTTTCTCTGCTACACACACACACACACATACAAATATGGTCACAACATTAAGAGAAACTGAGCATCCCTAACTGAGCCTGGCACTTGTGAGCTTGGACAAGCATGGAGGCATGGCTGGTTTTTGGAGATTTCTCAGGGTAATATTTTTTTTTTTTTTTTTTTGGCTGAGTTGGGTCTTTGTTGCTGCGCGCGGTCTCTAGTTGCAGAGAGTGGGGGCCACTCTTAACTGCAGTGCGCGGGCCTCTCATCACGGTGGCTTCTCTTGTTGTGGAGCATGGGCTCTAGCCATGCGGGCTTCAATAGTTGAGCCTCACGGGCTCCAGAGCACAGGCTTAGCAGTTGCGGCACATAGGCTTAGTTGCTACGCGGCATGTGGGATCCTCCCGGACCAGGGCTCGAACCCATGACCCCTGCACTGGCAGGTGGATTCTTAACCGCTACGCCACCAAGGAAGGCCCTCTCAGGGGAATATTTAAGGTCAACAGCTGGTTCCTGAAGGCTCCTGATCTAAACATGGAGATCAGGTGGGAACAATTCAAGATTTTTTTACAAGAATTTACAAGCCTTTGACCGCACCCCACCCCCACCCCAGCCTGCCCTGTTGTTAAGTTGCTGGGTCTTTGGGGAGGAAAAAGGCCCTTATTTGGTGTGCACAAAACCTCTCCTGGGGGTTTTGTATTTTTGTTGTTTTTATTGTTAATCTCTATTTTGTGGATGAGAAATCTGAACCTCAGAGAGCTTAAGGGATGTTCCTAAAATCTCATAGCGGGAAGTGGCAAGCTGGGGTTGGGGGTGTGGGGCAAATTTTTGGAAAAACCAACCAACCAGCTTTATGGAGATATATTCCACACACCATACAATTCACCCATTTCAAGTGTGCAATTCAACGGTTTTTAGTACATTCACAGAGTTGTGCAACCAATACTGAGGTTGATTTTAGAATGTGTTCACCACTTCACAGAGAAACCCTGCACCCTTCAGTGTTCACTCCGGCCTCCCCTGCCCCCAAGCCCAAGTAATCACTACTCTACTTTCTGTCTCTATAGGCTTCCCTGTTCTGGACATTTCATTTGAATGGAATCATATAATATTGGTCCTTTGGGGTCTGGCTTCTTTGGTTTAGCATACTGTTTTCAAATTTCATCCACGTTGCAGCATGCGTCAGCACTCACTCCTTCTTCTTTTGGGATGGTATCCCACTGTAGGCAGTGCCAGGTTTTGATTCTGCTCTTTCCACTCTGCCTCATACAGATTCGGTGTTAGATGAGTGCTTGTTCTCCGACAGCTGAAACCTGGGGGGCGTTGGTGGGGGGGCCTCAGGTCTTCCCTCTTCCTCTCTCTGTCTTGCTCTCTTCTTCCTCCTCCAGAGGGACAGTGGAAGGTGTGGGCAGATAAGATACAAGCTCGATAAACACCTGTGGATCGTGATGGGATTCTGGTCCTTCTGTGCCAGGGCCTCAGATCATCATGAGGCCCCACAGAAGCCAGAACTGCCACCCCGCCCAGGCTCTTCGTGGGCTGTGGCACGTGGGGCCATGCTGTGCTCCATCCTCCTGCATCTGTGTTTCCCTTCTCACTCCCTTCCCAGCCTGGTGGTCCTGGGGTGGGGGTGGGCGGTCACACTCTGTTATAACTGGGGGAGGTCCTCAGAGGGATGAGTCCAGGAATGTCGCCTCCCTCAGCGACTCAGTCTTCAGAGCAAGATATCGGGATATAGATTTGTGATTCTTAACCACCAGAGCTGCTTTTTTTTTTTTTTTTTTTTTTTGCATTTTCAACTTTTATTATGGAAGATTTCATGCATTCACAAAAGTAGAGAGATTATAACAAATCCCCATGTACCCTCGCTCCCCCATAACATTTTCCCCCTTCTGAGTATTAAGAAGCAAATCCAGGGCACTGTTTCCTCTTACCTGTAAACACTTTAGGAGGAATTTCTAACAGATAAAGAGGGTTTGCTTTATTGCCTTTTTGTTTTTAACAGAAGCACAATATTAATAATGCCTACTAACATTACTATCGTCTAATACCCAGCCTGTGTTCAATATTCTCTGATTGTCTCAAGACGTCTTTTACAGGTGGTTTATTCAAATCAGGATCTAAACCAGACATTGCATTTGGTTGTCTGGTCTCCTAAGTCTCTTTTACTCTAAATAGTTACCTTTTCATGCCATGTGCGTCTTGGAGGAAGTCGGCCATTTGTCCTGCAGAATTTCCCGCGTTCTGGGGTTGGGCCACTGTAGCCAATCATTGCTGTCTTCTAACGTGTTCTTCTGTCTCCTGTATTTCCCTGTAAAACAGTAGTCAGGGCTGAGGTGTGGCTGGATTCAGGTTCAGTTTTGGCAAGAGCACCCCCTAGGGTGCTGCTATGGGTACCTTACTGCATCACACCAGGAGGCACCTGAGGTCTTCAGCCAGGTTATAACAATTCCTTTAAAGTTTCCTCCTGGTTTCAGGATGAGCTGAGCTTCAGTGTCTTGGGGTGAGAGGCAGAGCATGAAGCAGCTCAGAGGTCTTGGCACTGTCAGCCTGAAGGAACTGTCAGCCAGGAAAGCCTGGCCTGGGGCCCTCAGTCTGAGAAAGAAGCTGGCACTAAGCTCTCTCACTTTACTGTCCTTCCCACGGAACCCATAGGCTATGACACCTGTTCCCTCTTCCTAAACAATTAATAGATATCTAGAGAATTCTGAACCTTGGCTAGGAGATTCCTGAGGGCAGGGCTGTGTCTCCCTTCAGATTGGGGCTCCCCAAGGCAGGGCTGTGTCTCCCTTCAGACTGGGCCTCCCTGAGTGCTGGGCTGTCTCCCCAGACCGGGGCTCCCTGAGGGCGGGGCTGTGTCTCCCTGAGGACGGGGCTGTGTCTCCCCTCAGACTGGGGCTTCTTTAGGGCAGGGCTGGGTCCCCTCCTTCTTGTGTCCTCCCTCGCCACCTGCAGTTCTTTATATCCAGTGACTACTCAAAAAAGAAATACTATTAGTATTTCAAAGGAATACTAATACTGCACTTTATGTGTATACCAGGTGCTCTATGTGTATTATCTCAATTAGTCTCTACCACACCCGTCAGAGACTTATACTGTCATTTCTCAGGTGAGAAAACTGAGGCTCACAGAGGTCAAGTGAGTTGCCAAGATTCCACAGGTGTCACTCGGCTGGCATTCGGGTTGGGGATTGACACATTATCCGTTACACTCCTGGCTCCCTCCTCTCCGCTCCCCTGCTCGTTTCCATATGGCTTTCCTTATTGATTCACCTACTAAATTATGTTGCTTTTTCCAGGAAAACTCCAACATGATGATTTTCCCAAGTCATATGTAGGTTGGCTATGGGAGAATCGGCTAAAAGAAAGCCTTATCTTAATTAAGACCCTTACAAGCCTTGGTGAGCCCTGAGCAGAGATTTGTAGCCTGGGAAATACTCTGATATAAATAGCCAGCTCACCACCTAAGGAGCTCTCTTTTGCCTTTGTCTTAAGAGGGTGAGTGGAGCCTTAATCTGTGGTTGAAGCCAGGGCAAGTGCTAAGTCAACAAGACAATGTTTCCAATGGCGAGGGAGGGCTAGTTTCAGAGATGTGGGACCCCAAGAGGTCCTAGGCTGGGGGTCTGGGGGAACCCCAACGTCCACCAAGCCAGGCCTACCCTCAGGGTCCCCCGTGTGAGGGAAGACACAGCCCTGCCTCAGGGAGTATGAGGCAGATCTGTAGGCTTCACCCCACCTTAGGGACACCTGGAGAGTGCATAGGAGAGATGATGCTGGACAAGGAAGGGCTCCTGGGACAGGGAACACGGGAGAGAACTCACACTTTCCTAGGAAGTTTAGCTAGAAAAGCCAACAGGCAGGAAAGACCTGAGAGGCTCTGAGGAAACTCTTGAGGGGAGGGGTGGGCAACTGCTGTGGGCTGGACTTCCACTTACTGTGTAACTTCGTGTGAGGCCCTGCCTGCTCTGGGCCCCACTTCCTCCTCTGTAGAACAGCCTGGTGGGTTGTAGGGTCCCCCCCAGATGGCCACGAGTGGGGAGGAGCCAGCATTCTCCCAGGGCCTGTGTCAAGTGCATCCTCCTACTGCCTCCTTTAAACCTCGCACAGCCCCTGAGAGGGGGTGTGATTGTCACGCCTCACACAAGTCCACAGCTCACAAATGCACATTTGAGACTCAAAGGCCAGCTCTCTGTGCTCTACCCACTCCGTTACACGGGGACACTGGGAATGGCCCAGGTGGGACATTGTGCAGGTGGGAGCAGGCTCCAGGGACAGCCTGCAGGTCAGGAAGAGGGACGAACAGTGTTTGCATTTGGGGACCAGGCCTGCTGGGGTTGGTCCTAGGGGTAGGAGACTACGTCTGCTCAGTCCTGGGGGAGGCGGGTGGCTGGCCCCTCAGGAGGTGGGTGGGAGTTCCAAGCTGAAGGGCCTCTGCTCCAGTCCTCCCACTGGGACCACCCAGGACCACCCCAGCCAGCGGAACCAGGTGCCGTGTGGGGCTGTGCAGGGAGAGTTGCTCCCATGGTGCTCGGTGCAGTTGAGCTTCAGCAGTGGCCACTCCCGTCACTGGACAAATGTCTCACAGCCCCTGCCTTGGGTTGGCATTGAGCTCTGCCCTTGCAGTTTTTTTTTTTTTTTTAATTTTTAAAAAATATTTTATTTATTTATTTTTGGCTGCATTGAGTCTTCGTTGCTGTGCGTGGGTTTTCTCTAGTTGTGGTGCGCAGGCTTCTCATTGCGGTGGCTTCTTTTGTTGAGGAGCACGGGCTCTAGGTGTGCAGGCTTTAGTAGTTGTGGCATGCCAGCTCAGTGGTTGTGGCTCATGGGCTCTAGAGCGCAGGCTCAGTAGTTGTGGTGCATGGGCTTAGTTGCTCCATGGCATGTGGGATCTTCCTGGACCAGGGCTCGAACTCATGTCCCCTGCATTGGCATGCAGATTCTTAACCGCTGCGCCACCAGGGAAGTCCCTGCCCTTGCAGTCTTGGTCACAGAAGGCACTCTTCTCCACAGCTGGCAGAGGCCACACCACCCATGCACAAGAGACTATTCCCCAGTAGTGTCATGTGGTCTGTTCCACTGTCACAGCTGCTCCCCGACGACACACAGAGCTCATGTGAAGTGAAGGCTCTTGTTCTGTCACCCTTCCCAGCGCCAGCCCAGGAGTCCACATTTCTTACACACTTAGTACGTACCAAGCACTCTTCTTAGCCTCTTTACGTGGATCCCTTCATACAACTCTTATGTCAACTCCATTTTACAGATTAGTAAGCTGAGGCCTGGCGAGGTTAAGGAATTTTTCCAGAGGGATGAACCAGGAGTAAACTCAGGCTGTCCTGCTCTTATCATGGTCCTGGTCCTGGACCACCTGTGCATCCAGGGCCAGTTGTTCTCTGGGCAGTGGGTTCTGTCCATGAAGCAGAAGGCAGGGACTACAGGGTGTGTGGAAATACGGTCGCCATAACCCAGGTGAGGATTGTTCTGGAACCAAGGAGGCCACATTTTTCAGAGCCTTCCTCAGGTCTTAATCACACCAATCAGCAGACAGTTTACTGAAATGAAACCACAAATGGATCTTAAACACATGAAAAGATACTTAACTTCACTTTTAATGAGAAATACGGAAATCAGAACAACTCTGAGATACTATTTTTCATCTGTCAGGTTGGCAAAGACCAAAAACAGGACTTATGTGGGTGTGGCTGGTGTGGGTGTGACTGTACAACCCCTGAGAGGAGAAAAATGGCAGAGCTCGGGTGCAATCACAGGTGGACCCTTTGATTCAGAGATGCCTCTTCTAGGAATTGATCCTCTAGATATATTCCCAATATGCAAAATGACCCATGTCCATGTTTGTATTAACAAGTCCCTGGGGGGACCTCCCTGGTGGCACAGTGGTTAAGAATCCCCCTGCCAATGCAGGGGACACGGGTTTGAGCCCTGGCCCGGGAAGATCCCACATGCCACGGAGCAACAAAGCCCGTGCGCCACAACTACTGAGCCCACACGTCGCAACTGCTGAAGCCTGCGCGCCTAGAGCTCGTGCTCCACAGCAAGAGAAGCCACTGCAATGACAAGCCCACGCACTGCAATGAAGAGTAGCCCCCACTCGCCACAACTAGAAAAAGCCCACGTGCAGCAACGAAGACCCAACGCAGCCAAAAATAAATAAATAAATAAATAAGTTAAAAAAAAAAAAAGAAAAAAGAAAAATAACAAGACACTGGGAAAATCCCAAATGTCCATCAATAGGAAATGGATAAATACCCTATGGGCCATCTGCACAAGGGGGACACCATGCACCTCATTAAAACCTGGAGAACACTCTCCATTTGATAGATATAAAAAGATCTCGCGGGGGCTTCCCTGGTGGCGTAGTTGAGAGTCTGCCTGCCGATGCAGGGTACGTGGGTTCGTGCCCCGGTCCGGGAAGATCCCACATGCCACGGAGCAGCTAGGCCCGTGAGCCATGGCTGCTGAGCCTGCGCGTCCAGAGCCTGTGCTCTGCAACGGGAGAGGCCACAGCAGTGAGAGGGAGGCCCGAGTACCGCAAAAAAAAAAAAAAAAAAGGATCTCTAAGGTATTGCTAGGGGGAAAAAAAATGATTCAAGACAGTGTGTATATAATGCTACCATTTGGATAAACAAACATACAGGAAGAATAAGAACTCTGCAAAATCTGAGCTTGCTTATCCATGCTTGAAGCTTCTGTGAAAGGATAGACAGAGCTGGCCACAGTGAGGGAACTTGGGGGCCAAGGGACAAGAATGAGTGGGAGACTTTTTTGTATTGAGGGGATTTTATTTAGAAGTTGAACACGAACATCTTTTTTTTTTTAAAGAGTATAATAATTACCATTTCAATGAACATTGTTGGAAACAATTTCTATTATGAACAATTACATGCTCCCTGTTCTTGTGCTGTAAAAGTCTGCTGCTATTATGTAATGCATTGTTCATGTGCAACTTTAAAAAAAACTTTTTTACTCAAGATAACATGCACACAGTTAAAGATGCAAATCTTAAATGTGCAGCTCCATGAATTTTTTTTTTAAATTTTTGTCTGCGCCATGTGCCTTGTGGGATCTTAGTTTCCTGACCGGGGATTGAACCTGCGTCCTTGGCAGTGAAAGTGCCGAGTCCTAACAACTGGACCACCAGGGAATTCCCTCCGTTAATTTTGACACGTAAAGTTGCCTGGGTAACCACGAGCAGGTCAGATGGAACACACCCAGCCTGCCTGATGGGGAGGGAGTGAATTTTTGTTATAACGATGGCTGCCCCTTTTGAATTTTGAACCTGCATGAATGTATGGTGTGCTCTAACCAAATATATGTGTAAGTAGAGAGATGCAAAAGTTGTGCAAGTTGCATCCTTCAGGTGAGTATGCAGCCCCCACCCAGCTGGGGGCAGAGGTCAGTGTGGATGGAGAGCAAGCCATGGGCAAAGACCCATTCTCTGCTCCTGCAAAGGCCCAGGGACAGAGCAGGCCTTCTGGAAACATCTGTTGAGCAGAAGTGATCTGGCCAGAGGGGACCTCGGTCCCCAGTGATCTGTAAGGAGGAGATGAGGTTGGGGAGGGGGCTGGGGGCTGAAGCTGATGGTCGTGAATGCTAGGCAGTCTTGTCTCAACAGTCACCACCTTTCCTGCTACTCTTCCTACCAGCTTGGCACGGACCCAAGAAATCACTGCAATGCCAGGGCCTGGCAGCACACAGAGTGGTTGATTTTTTAAAAAAATAAATCTTTATTTTGCACTTTACAATGCAGTACTCCACAGACTGGTGTTAAATGTTGTCTACAGTGCAACATCCATGTTCCAACACACCTAATAATTGCCAGGAGTACAGTGCTCTTGTCCATCTTGTATTCAGTCAGGTTAAAACAATGGGCAATAAAAGAACGAACACGTTTCTCATGTGTGTGACTCACTCTTGTTAAATGCCCCAACTTGTGACTTCTTTACTATCCAGGATAGTTATCTAGGATCTTGAAGAAATCCTGAACCTCTAATAGGCCATCCTCTGGCAAATCAGTACGGTGAACAGCTTTCTGGATCTTAGTTTTACCAAAGATTGCTCAGAGGCTTCCAAGGCGTAAATGCCAGGCAGTTTCAGGATCAGCAGGTCCACAGAATTCTGGAAATGTCATTGTAAGGTTTTGTTGAATCTCCATTGCTCCACAAGGGCTAGAATACATATGTTCCTTATTTACTTGCCTCTTGGTTTATCATCTGTCTTAACCCTCTAAACATAAGCTCCAGGAAGGCTGGGGCATTCGCCCTCTAGGGTCACTGCTCCATCTTCAGCACCTAGAACAGTGGCTGGCGCATAGTCGGTGTACAGCAAATATTTCTCAAGACAGCAAATGAATGAATGAATATTCCAGGTTTTCAGACGTGGGGGATGGGAGGAGCTGGCCCCTGGTGAGAAGTTCAAGAAGCTGGTCTTAAGCCGTCTGTTTCTCCTCCAGTCGCATCAAGAGCAACGTGGATGGGCGGTACCTGGTGGATGGAGTCCCCTTCAGCTGCTGCAACCCCAACTCGCCACGGCCCTGTATCCAGTACCAGCTCACCAACAACTCTGCACACTACAGCTATGACCACCAGACGGAGGAGCTCAACCTGTGGGCGCGCGGCTGCAGGGCCGCCCTGCTGAGCTACTACAGCAACCTCATGAATTCCGTGGGCGCTGTGACGCTCCTCGTCTGGCTTTTTGAGGTAGGCCCTGGGCCGGTGGTGGGCAGGGCAAGAGGGAGCCACCTGCCTCGTTGGGATTTGATGGGGTGGAGCTGGGCCTGGGTCTCCCTCCTGGGAACCAGCCCTCTGCCCGCCGTGCAGGCACGCCCAGGCTTGAATATCAGCACCTCTATTTTTTGTTTCTGTCCCGTCACTTAAAAAAAACAATTCGTTGAGTTGAAATTCACAGCACATAAAATTAACCATTTTAAAGTGAACAATTTGGTGGCATTTGGTACAATCACACTGTTGTGTGACTACCACCTCTACCTTGTTCCAAAATACTTCCATTGCCCCCTCAAGAAAACCTCATACCCATTAAGCAGTCGGTCCCCCTCCTCCCCTCCCCCTAAGCCCCTGGCAACCACCAATCTGTGTTCTGTCTTTGTGGATTTATCTATTCTGGACATTTCATATAAAAGGAATCATATAATATGTGGCCTTTTAGGTCTGGCTTCTTTCACTTTGCATGTTTCAGAGGTTTATCCTGTGTCTCCACTTTTTGAGTCTAAGGACTCGGAAAGTTATTTAACATCTCTGTTATAGGAGGCTGCCAGCATTTAGCTTTGGAACTATTGGGAGGCAACAGGAGATACAGACAGGCACATCAAAGTGTTCAGTCAATGATTTGTGATTCTCTTGAGATTCTGGTAGCAACTTACTTGGTATTCTAATTATTTGTAGGTTCATCTTATCTCATCTATTAGGTTTAATTCCTCTCTGTAGCTGCAGGGCTTGGGATATAGCAAGCCCTCATTCATTCATTTATTGAAGAAATAGTTCTCAAAAATCTACGAGTGCTGGGCGCTGTCCTGGGTGCTGAACGAGAGCTCACTGTCAGCGAGGGGTAAACCAAGGTGGCACAGAGAGTGACTCATGGGCTCATGCTTTGAGCTAACAGCAGAAACCCAAACCCCAAAACCTAAATGTACAAAACCAGAAACATTAGGTGGGGAAACTTTGCCCATCAGAGAAGATTCACTGAAAGGTTCCCTTAAGTAAGTCAATCTTTAGTGCTATGGAAATTCACACATAGCTGGGCTCTCAGCTGAGACGCACCACTTCTAACTTACCACATCACACCAGAAGGACTGTACTGCCTGTTGAGGGGGTGAGATGGGGAGGAAGGCCTTCTTTTCACATTAAGGCAAATGCAAGCATATTCACGATGATTTATTAGTCACCAGCTCCTTGAGGCAGAGTCTGGGGAATATGTGGGTAGAGTAAGGAGAGAAGCTTACTGCTAGAAGTTTCGAAGTTTGCATCCCTTGAAAACACATGAAAAGAAGACTGAAAGGATAAATGAAGTCAGTGGGAAAATGGAGTTCCATTGGCTGCTTCTCAGTTTACCCACCTTTCCAGGAACCTAGTGACCGCTTAAGAAGAGGAACTGTTCACTGGGAACAGGGAGTTTGAATCCCCTTTCACTTTTCCCCTGAGGCTTTTAGTGGGCAGAGCTCTGTGATGGGCACAAGGGGGGCTGATAAGATTCTGCCCTCAGCCTTGCCCTCCTGGGTCTCACAATCCATGAGTCCACATCAGACTCATGAACCAAAGGGAGCACCATTACCTAGTGCAAAATTCATAGTGCAACAGGGGGCCTTCTTGAGGAAAGCAGGAAGGAATCAGAGTGGGTACACGCACACCAGGAGGACTTCCTGGAGGTGAGTCTCTCTACTGTAAAAATATCTTATTAAACTTTCAGTCAACAATAACAGTAACCTAAAACTATTAGTTACTATTATCATCTACTGCTATAATTATAAAATGCTCCCAGAGCATTCATTCAACAGATGTTTACTGAGGCCCTACCACCACTGGGTGCTGTTTTAGGGGCTGGGACAGCAGGTGAACAAGATGCATCAAGGCCACCCCTGCCCTCAGGGGGTGGATGTTCTCCATTAGTGGGCCTAGGCCTCTCACAGAGTTTGCTATACCATCGAAGGAAGAGTGTAAGACAGCAAACCAGGAATTTGTGTAGAAACAAGTGGCTAACACAATACAGGGTTAGAAAAGTGGAAACAGTACTTACCATGCTCACTAATAACCAACTACAGCTGACATTCCTGTTCATCCTTGCTGTGCACCAGGTACCATGCTCTACACATATCGAAGCATCACAGCATGCCCATGGAGCAGGCGGCACTTCATCTGAAAATCTGCAAACCAGATGAGTAAGCTGAGGTTTCCTGGTCACATGGCTGGCTAAGTGCCAGGGCTGAGGTTTGAACCCAGGCATTTTGGCACGAGTCTGCTGCAGTGACTTCCAGTGAACAAATCCAAACAAATCACCCACTCATCCTCTAGTATCAAAATAACAGAAGTAGGGCTTCCCTGGTGGCGCAGTGGTTGAGAGTCCGCCTGCTGATGCAGGAGACACGGGTTTGTGCCCTGGTCTGGGAAGATCCCACATGCCGCGGAGCGGCTGGGCCCGTGAACCATGGCCGCTGAGCCTGCGCGTCTGGAGCCTGTGCTCCGCAACGGGAGAGGCCACAGCAGTGAGAGGCCCGTGTACCGCAAAAAGGAAGGAAAAAGAAAAATAAAAAATAAAAAAAATAACAGAAGTAGAGGGAAACCATATATCACTATTGTTTGCAGAAAAGGAGATGACTTTTTAATTCTGTCCAGCAAATAGTTGCTGAGCACCCGCTATGTGCCTAGCAATGTGTCAGGAACAAGGTGGGGGTGGGGGTGGACACACAGAGAAGGAGCCCAGGATTAATGTCCCCAGGAAGGGGGAGACCTGAGGGCAAGGAGGGGAGAATTCAGGTGCAGGGGCACCCATACATAATGTTCTAAGCAGAAAAAACAGCGAATGGTAAAACTGGAGAGGATAAAGGCTGGGTGTGGGCAGGATCCAAAGAAACCCAGGATGACTGGAAAGGGAGGAGAATGGGGTCTGAGATGAGGCTGGAGCACAGGCAGGTATCGCGAGCACCCAGGCCTGGCTGGGGCGGGCAGGGCCTCGCCAACCCAGCCCCAACAGAACCTTGTTTGAAGGGCCCCCAGGATGAGCAGGCTGGTGGCTGCCATGGTTTCCTGGTAACCGCTGCCCCAGCTACTTCTCCCAGATCTCCTCTAAGTCTCCTCTCCCCACACCAGGTGACCATCACCATCGGGCTGCGCTACTTGCACACGGCGCTGGAAGGCGTGGCCAACCCCGAAGACCCCGAGTGCGAGAGCGAGGGCTGGATTCTGGAGAAGAGCATTCCGGAGACCTGGAAGGCCTTTCTGGAGAGCGTGAAGAAGCTGGGCAAGGGTAACCAGGTGGAAGCCGAGGGTGTGGATGCAGGCCAGGCCCCAGAGGCTGGTTGACGGTCGCGGGACCCCCTCCCCTCTGAACACTGAAAAGTAGTGGACTCCAGGAAACGCGGATACCCCCCTAATCCAATCTGAATCTCCCAAGGAGGGTGGCCGTCTCAGAGACTCTTCTGGATGGTGGGATTTAAAATTCAGGGTCCCTAAAAACTTTCGTTGAATGACTGTCTCAAAATGTGAGTGAATGAGTCCCACTCAGGCCCACTGCCCTAGGACGCACCCTCACAGTGGACTCATGGGGGTCTCTCAGTGAATGACTCTTCATGGCACAGGGGTCCAGTTCCACCCTGAGGCTACTGGCTACACCTGAGGGCTGCTCCCTTTTTATGAGTTGGCTGTTACAATGAGCTCCAAGTTGCTTCATTCTATATCCAAAGTGTCACTTGATGCATAAGCTTAAGAGTCTGAAAAATGTACTGGCCATGCTGTCATGTTTTTCAAATGCGAAGATTGACACATCAGCCATTTTATTTAATTACAGAAGGTGAGGGACAGTTACACTTTTCTAAGAGTAATGGTCTCTCCAGAGCACTGAGGGCTCAAAAGAGGAATTCTCAATCATGAGGCAAGAGAACTTAAAGAGAGGGGATTATGTCCCTCAGCAAAAACACAGCTTTTGTGTCACCTTCACAAGCCCTCAGCCACTTAGCCAGGAGTGAGCCACGGGCTGAGGGAGTTGGGTTGTAGGCATGTTCTGGCTAAACTGCCGGGTGACCTCCTTTGGCTCATCTATGGAAGCACTGGGTCAGACGGCTGCCCTTCTGTGGAAGAGGAGCAACAATCAGACAAGAGTCCACCCTTTGGAGACCAGGCCTCACCTCCTGGGACGCCCACACAGGTGCCGTGACAGGCCCCACGGACAACACTGTCTACAGTGGAGGACAGAGTCCTCTGCGAGCTTCGTCCTGCTTCTTGCCCCAGACACCCATCCTGCAGAACGATATTTCCCGAATGCCTCCGCATTAAAGAAGATTCTTTGAGACAGCTCATCTTCCCATGCTAGCAACTGCAAAAGAAGTTTTTACTTCCTTCCGGAAAAAGAGAGAAAGGAAGCTTTCAGGGGAAGGAGGGAATGATTTCACTGCTGTCCTAGGAGTTTTCAGTGTGGAAAAAATAAGACTTCTGGTGCTGCCTGGGGTATGTTCTGGGGCTCTAATTCTCCCAGGCTTAAGACCAGATCAAAGATGTTTGGACATGCTGTCAGATTTTGGTCCCAGGTTTAATTCAATTCGACTTCTGAGTGTGGAGACCAAGGAATGACCCACATGGACAACACTGAGGGAGTCAGCCCCTCTGATGAGGGTCCCGGAGCTCTCCCCTCCCAGGAGCGCTGAGAACCATCAAGAAAATGCTGCTCTAGGCCCACACGTGTAACGATGCTGTTGACAGCTGTACAATAGACATTAAAAATTATATGGTATGAAAATCACTTTTGTTAAGTGCCTGTCTTAAATGTGCTACATGTATGTAGCACAGGATCCCTGATTCTTGCTAACATTTGTTAACAAAACCAAACCAAACCTGACACTGAAAGGTAGCACTGCTAATGATCACGGCAGCTGCAGCTGTTTCAACAGCGTGGGTGTCACCTCTCTCCCTCTTGCTATCTCTTATCTGCAAGAACAGGGACTATTAGGTTATCCAAATAATCTCAACATTTGCTAGAGTTTGGACCAGAGCTGAGTTCAATATTTTAGTATGTGGAATCTTAATTTAGTGATTTAAGCAAAAATTCCATTTTCTATACCCCCCCGCTCTGGTCAGAATCTGAGAGCTGTTGGGAGGATCAAGGGGAAAATGATCCCACAATAAACACCACCAGTTGGTTCAGAGCAGACTGTGCAGGGGGCCTGGAGCTGGCGTACTGAATTAAGAACATGCAGATTATGACCCGCTGAATGAGGGGGCACAAGCCACCCACACAGGGTTGGCAGGTAGCTCCCTCAGCATCCCAGCTCCCACTTTGGGGAAGTGAAAACCCCAGGGTTGTTTTGATTGAAGGCAGTTTCAAGGCACTCATACAAAGGGAGTAAATTCACAAGGTCTATTACTCGCAGGTCCCAGAACAGAAGCGAGGGGTGTGTGTGCAATGAGCCAGTCGAAGAGGGGTCCTCCATTCTAGGTCTCGAGAGCAGGAGACAGAGAGCAGGGTAGCAAGCACGTATTACTTAAGAGGTGGTTGGGACAGGCTCCACTCTAAGTGGTTATTTTGAAACGTGCCTCGGGAAAAGCAAAGCAGGAATTCCAGGGATGGGAAACCTAAGCTCAGGTCCTTATCTAAATGTCCTGAGCAGGGCTGTCACACTGTAAATGCTCAGGCAGCAACTCACAATAGCTCTTTTCTCATTACACAGACTTAGGGTGGGCTGCATTCTCACAGTCTTCTCAGGTAGCCAGGTATATGCTAGAAGAAGCTGCCCATCTCATTTGGTCATCTACCAGTGCCCAGCAAGACTGGGACCAGGTTTTTCCTTATGTCTAACCGCAGTCTTTCTTTGGGCCAATGTAGGTTCATTTCTCCCAAGGGACTCAGCCAGCTTTTCAAGTCCTGTCAGCCTAGCCCTGTGGAAGGGTGAAAGGTAAAGACAGTGCCTTAGAACTTTTATTTCTGAAACAATTACTCCATAGTGAAGTAGTAATAGCTACTTATTCCCAACATTTAGGAAGATAGGTGTCCTAGTGTCTGCAGCCTCAGCTCAAGAGCCCACAGCCTCTTGCAACATTTTCAAGCCCAGGACTGAGCCACCAGCCAATAAACCCTTAGTAACCTCAATTCAGGTTAATAAGATTAGGGGCTTGCTCCGCACACTCCCCCGCCTCCCCTCGTCCGGGCACCTGTAATGCTAGGTCAGCAGGTTTGCAGCTTAGCCAGGGGCCGGGGGGAAGGGGGGCACTATGACAATTATGGTCTCTGACCTGCTACTAGATTTTAAAAAAAGGCTCCTGATGTCAGTGTGGCAGCCAGCAGCACCGTGTGTTAAGGACTAGGAATGTGGGGGAATAACACGGAGGTTCAGGGGGAGAGCGGATGCCCTCTTGGTGTTCAGAGGACATGAGATTGGCTGGAAGGGAGGAAATATCAGCCCTTAACTCCTGATGGCATTATATCTTGTCCTTCAAATCAGAGGATGCGTATAAGTAAGCAGCAAAGTCAAAGTGCGAGGATGGTGTAGAGTGGATTAAGATATGAGTCAACTCCTAGCTATTTGCCTGACGGGAATGAAAACTTAGGTCCATACAAAAAAAACCTGTAACAGGATTGTTTGTCATGGTTCTATTCATAACCACCCCAAACTGCCCAAATGTCTTTTACCTGGTGACTGGGTATACATCTGCACAATGGAACACGATTCAGCAACCGATTCAGCAACCAAAAGGAACGTGGACGGCTCTCAAATGCATCAGTCTTCTTAGAGAGAAGCCAGACTCAAAACTCTACATATATGATATATTTATATAACATTCTGGAAGAGGCAAGACAAAGGGACAGAAAAAAATTAGTGGTTGTCAAGGGTCAGGATGGGGGGAGAAGGTGCCCACAAAAGGGCATGAGAGAACTTCCTGGGGTGATGGAACTGTTCTATTCTTGAGTGTGGCTTGTTAAAACAACTGTATGCATTTGTCAAAATGCATAAAACCATCCACTAGAAAGGGTGAATTTTACTATTTGGAAAATAAACGTCAATAAACCTGACTCAGAAAACAAAAGTAGGGACAAAGCAAGGAAGGAGCATGTCAGAGGGAATTAATGAGTCCTGGAGCTGATGACATTAGGACCAGGGAAGGTAGTAAGCTAGGTAGGAGCAGCATTAATGACCAGGAGACAGAGAAACCTAGTGTTTTTAGTTTGATGCTTTCCTTTTAAGAGGATTTTCAAGAGCACAGCAGAACTTTCATAGGCAATGTCTCCCTTGCAAATATAGGATGTAGCTTCCTTCGTACATGTGTCTTTTCTAAGCAGAAAGTGTCTGGGGAGTGTGTTAGAACAGGGACCTGGAGATCACTACGTAAGGATAAGCAAGAAGAGTTTAACCCTTCTTGGAGGAAATGACTTGGAGCTGGGAGAGACTTCGAGTGCCCTGTTTTCCCAGTGATTTGAGGTCCACAGTAGTTCAGAAAGGTCACAAGCTGTCATAGTGAATATGAAACTTAATCAGCTGAAACGATGATCAAGCTTTCTTCAGAAGGTCAAGATCGTTTGGCCAACAGCCATAACTGACACTAATAATATAAGCATCTTAAATTTCAAGCTAATACAAGTGTCCCACTTTATCTATAGCAAGGTGACATGTGGAACACCTCCACTGCATTTAACTGTGTGAAACAAAACAGAAAGAAAATGTAGGCAGATGCAAAGTAATGTCAACACCTAAAGCATTTATTTGGATATCTTTAAACTTTTTACATATGCTACATTCCAAATTTTACAAGTTGTCCACAGATAATAAAGTTTTAGCCAATTTTTTAAACAGATATGATTTTCCCTGATATGGAAAGCATGTTATATAAACATTTCTACAATAAACATAATACATGCGGAACAAATCATAAGACTAAGATGATTCGTTAGTTAGGGAAGACAATTAGATTAATGATACACACACCAGAAGATAAAAGGGCGCATGTGTTGCTATCTCATGTAAATTCATCTTCTCTGACTCCCTGACATTCTCAGAGAATGGAATCCAGGGACACCCTCTGCTAACAACAGGCTTGTATGAAATCAGCTCTGAAAGCTGAAGTATTGTTATGATTTGGTGAACATGTTTATAAATTCAACTACAGAGGGAGAAACCTGGTCTTATCATTCTAAATTTAAGCTTGGTTAACAACTGGAGAAAAGCCAAAAGAAGCTGAACTTAAAAGCTAAAGGAATGAGGATGTGACAAAGGCCAAAATAAACATTAAAAATCACGATGCCATCCACAGCCCATACCACCAGATCTTATGAATGGAAGGAAGGCCAGGAAAGCGGGGCGAGCGCTGTGTTCGAAAGCAGATTTTCTTCCTCTTGGGTGAGAAGCGCTTCCTCTCAGATGGGTGACTCAGTCCCAGGCAAAAAGGGTCAAGGTCATCCTTTCAGAGGAAGGGGCTCTTCACACACCACCCTGGAGAAGCAGTGAGTGTGGCTTCTACATCTCCACTTACTTCAGCTGAAAGTCTGGATTTCCAACCTTCCTCCTGGGTGTACCGTGGAGTGTGCAAAGCTGAGCAGGATGGAACTTTTAGATGCAGAGTTCAAAGAAAACTGAGTGAAAGGGTTATTTTCATTGGCTTAAAAAAATCCAAGAGCCTCTAATTATTCATTTATCTCTTAGCCTCACCTCAGAGAGGCTCTGTATTTATTCTTCCACCAAATCTGCCACCACTCTCCATGTACCCAAGCTCTCTCAGCACGTGTCTCACACAAGAGTGGTACATGGCATGTCATGGTTATAAACTATTTTACTAAGCGGCTATCATTCTAGGAAGGCACCTCTTAGTAAGAACAATAATGTTTAAAAATAATAAAAAGCCTGGGCGCACAGGTGTCCCAGAAATGTACTAAGTGAGCCAGCAGGTAAACAGCAATTCATCTATTCCAGGAAATGCTGGAAGGGGTGGGGGTGAGGGAATTTTATAACACTGAATTCTCATTTTTTTGCTAGTGTTTGATTCTAGATGTATACACTCTTTCAACTTAGTCTTAGAAATAAGAGACTATATCATCTGAAAAATTAGGATACTCTTAAGTTTTCAATAAGCCCTTTAATATGAGTTTTTTTCCTCAAAGCCAAAAGTCTTGCCAAAAAAAAGGGGGGGGGGCGGGGGAATCCCACCTTGTATAGCCCTGAAAATCACCCAGCACACAAAGACACCACCTTCTCTCCTTCTTCCCACAGGTTCCTCCAGCATGAGAGTCCCCCAACCCCCTCACAGCCGGTAGAGACAAGGGAATGCCACTTTTGAAATCCACTGTTTTGCTTAGAGGTAGGGTCCCATCAGCTGTGGGGACACTGACCCAGGCCCAACGCTGAGAGTCACTGAGAGGGATCAGGAAGTGTGACCCCAAAAGACCAGAGACTTTGTTTCCAGCTGCTGTTGCATCAGCTTCAGGCCTGGAGTTCCCTGTGTTCAGTAATGTGACACGGCTCAGACTACTGGGAACAGTCAAATGCAGTCAGATGCCCACAAAGGGGTTGAGTCCAGCCCAGGAAGAGAAGCTCCTTCCTGGATTCTAAAATTCAAGAAGTTACGTTTGAAGTACACAGCAAATGATGCAAGAAAATCTGCTGACAGAAGATGATTTTCATCAGTCTCTGGAGCCAGAAACTATAAAAATAAAACTGGGAAGAAAAGCTTAAATAAAGAATTTATTTCCAAATTCAGTAGAACCTATTTCCTATTCTCTGTCTTGAAAAGCGAACTGGGTTACAAAAATCCAAATTTATGTATTTGGTAGTGAAGTAATTATAAATGTTGCCAGTCAATGCCAACCAGTGTCTGATTTGCTTCCTGTGCATGTCCAATTTCCTCTGTGATACTGTGCTGGTGCCAGAGCTTCTGAATCTTCTTAAATCGCTCTCTGCACAAATGTAAAGGATTTCCCCGTCTAGAAAGAAGACACATGTCACTCAGGATGCATTCGGTTTATTCATCTATTATACTCCAACCTTTCCTGATTTAGGAAAAGTTACAAGTTATTGGTTTTAGATCCTCTGCAGAATTTCTCTTTGGCAGGCGCCTGTGGCTATTAATGTGTTAGCTCTGACGGTTTGCTAGGAGCAGCTGAAGGGGAGTAAGTGCTGAAAAGAAGAGGAAAATGAACACAAGCTACACCTACTCAGACTGGGGTGAGGAACTGGGGGTGGGGTTGAGCAGGAGGGTTTACGCTGAGAGGCTAGAACTATGCATTTATTATCCATTTTGTTGGTAAAACGTAAAACAGGGAGGGGCAGGGGAGAGGATGGAAAACTTGCAGGGGTGAAAATGTTCTTCTAAGTACTGTCCTTCAGTTACAAAGTCTAAGCAAAGCAGTCAAATGTAACTCTGGGGTCTAATTTAACCAAAGCACAGGCACTGCTGAGCTCATGCCTGGGGCCTTGGCTCCCGACTCAGAGTGCCAGTCCTCTCACTCTCCGTCCAGAGCTCTTCCTCCTAAGAGCCCACGTTTCTCAGAGCAACGGTAAGAACCATCAACAGGTGGCACAAGCCCGTATCCTTGCAGTCAAGTGCCTGAGGAGCCCATCTACTTATCTTGCCTTGGTTTCCAGGCCTTCAACTTCTGCTCCCCAAGGCTGGGAAGTTACATCTAGGTTAAGACTTTTATCCCATTTGGGCAAAAAGAAATGGTCTGAAAGTTCTTTAACAGTGCTTGAAGGAACTGCTGTTAGCATTTTGCTTTTGATGTAACAGAAGCTACCAGAGTAGAAGTGATTAAGCCTCAAATACTGTTGTATTGCTCTATATGTTCTAAATCTTTGTTCTCTCAGATTCTTATGTAGTAAGATAATCTTGATCTCTTATCAATCAAGATTTGCTCTTTTATATTACTTGAAGAGGACCGGGTCTCCCATACAAAGCCGCACAAGTTACAAAGAGCTATCCCTGCAGTGCTCTGATGCTGTGGATGCCACAGGACAATTCAAACAGCTCTCTGGAGTAAGAAATGGAAAAAGGTTGCGCTCTGTCCCATTTTTTCCCCTTATGTATCTTGATGGCCTTCATGACACTCTGAGGGCTGGGAATGGGAATGTCAAACCAGACAGCCAGGGTAGCCTCCTTCGAAGAGTCCACAGACAAAAGCCACTTGTGCTAACCCTCCAGGCAGTTAGCAGGCAGGCTTCAGGACCACGAGGTTCATTGTGTTCACCCCATGCTGAAGGCTCTGGTGGCCCAGAGCCAGTCAACCTAGTTCCCCAGGATGGGCCTTACCTGAGTCCCTGGTCAGTCTCCCCATAGTCATCAAGGTAAGGAGGAGAATAAAAACAGCCTTTGGTTTTGCCAGCTAAAAATAGCACTTGACATTCCCGTACTCTGTAGAGAGACCATTTATACATTAGTAACCAAGGTTTGGATTCAGTTCCAAATGGACTGAAGTCTTATAAAAGTAAACAAAACCATTGGGAATATGGGGTTAAGAGACACAAACTATTATACATAAAACAGATAAGCAACAAGGATTTACTGTATAGCACAGGGAATTATACCTAATAACTTGTAATAACCTATAATGGAATATAACCTGCAAAAAACAAAACAACACTGAATCACTATGATGTACACCTGAAACTAGTACAATATCATAAATCAACTATATAATCAATAAATAAATATAAACAAACAAAACCACTGTTGGAAGAGAAGAAATGGCGTTTATAGCAGAGACACTTGAAAAAGTATCAACACCCCGCCTAAGTTTAAAAATAACTAAAAGGATTTTATTGTAACCAATATTAAGGAGGGGGAGGGACATTTAGGATTAGGATTTGACAGCTCATATAATAGTGGCATTTAAAAAAATTAAGTGTGAGAAAGTTAACTACTTCTAAACATAAGGTAGTTATTTATGTATCAACCACTATTATGAGGAAATTATTTACTTAAAAAATTGTACACAGGGCTCTCCTGGTGGCACAGTGGTTAAGAATCTGCCTGCCAGTGCAGGGGACACGGTTCGATCCCTGGTCTAGGAAGGTCCCACGTGCTGTGGAGCAACTAAGACCGTGCACCACAACTACTGAGCCTGCGCTCTAGAGCCCGCGAGCCACAACTACTGAGCCCGTGCTCCACAACGAGAGAAGCCACCGCAATGAGAAGCCCGTGCACTGTAATGAAGAGTAGCCTCCACTTGCTGCAACTAGAGAAAGCCCACATGCTGCAACTAGAGAAAGCCTGTGCAGCAACGAAGACCCAACGCAGCCAAAAATTTAAAAAAAAAAAAAAAAAAAAAAGGTACACAAACATTACGAACTAGGTTGACCTGAAACACAAAGCAACACTCTACATGACCAGAAGAATTCTGAAATATGCCGAACAAGGTAAAAATGCTACTTTTACATTTCTCCTAAGGGTTTTAAAAAAAATGTGTCTCCTGATCCCTTTGAGAGGTTTGATTAACTTTTTCTGGTGTTAACAATTCAGCTCATCTCAACATTTATTGAGAACCTATCATACACAAGAAATTGTCAGGCACTGGGGGGTACTAAGATGACTAAGATGTGGATATAATCTATGCCCCAGAGGAGCTCAAACTCATGTCACTTCTCTCCTTCAGACCTGCGATGGCTTCCATCTCACTCAGAGACCTCGCTAGGACACACCAGGCCCATGACTCTCCCCCTTGTGCTCACTACTGCAGTAGCAGCAGCCTCCTTGCTGTTTCTTTTCTTTTTTTATTTTTCTTTCTTTATTTTTTGGCCATGCCGTGCGGCTTGTGGAATCTTAGTTCCCCAACCAGGGATTTAACCTGCACCCTCAGCAGTGAAAGCACGGAGTCCTAACCACTGGACTGCCAGGGAATTCCTTTTGTTTATTTTTAATAAATTTTATTGAGGGATAATTTTTTTTAAAAAACCTATCCATTTTTACAGGACAGTTTGATGAATTTTGTCCTTGCTCTTTCTTGAACATGGCAGGCACACTCCCCAGCAATTCTGCACTTGCTGCTCCCTGCCTAGAATGTTCTCCCCACTTCCTTAGGTCTTTATTCAAGTCACCTTCCCAGGGAACCTTCCTTGGTTCCCTATCTAAAATTCAGCTCTCCAGCTGCCATTTCATATTCCCCTCCCTAGTTTATTTTTTCTCTTCTGCATGGATTGCTTTCTAAATTCTTACTTTACTTTCTATCTCCCTCACTAGAAACTGAGCTCCATGAAGGCAGAGGTTTTCGTATGCTTTGTTGACTACTGCATTCTCAATATCCATTACATAGTCACTGATAAATATTTGCTGTATGTTGTCAAATGTACACAACTATATACAGCAGCCTGTGATATGTATGAATCCAACTATGAGGATACAACAAAAGGAGTAATTCTGACTGTGCTTGGGTAGAAAACCAAACACAGCTGGAAGTTTCACATTACAATGAGGCACAAAGAAAGAACAGAATTGTCATGGGGATGGAAATGATAATGAAAGAACAGCACAGAGTTAGCATGAGCCAAATATGAGATGTGTGGAGACAAGGCTCCCCATTTTTCTCAAATGTATAAAAGAGTGGCCTCAAATCTCTGCAATGTAGTAGTTTCTTGTTCCACCCCTCAACAGATGTCTACTGTGACAGATCCAAAGCTAGAAAGCTCCTTCCAGGGCCTTACCTCAGGAAGATGCCCACCCCAGAACCACAGGAGTAGGTGTGGGCGGTGCAAGCTCCCACGTCCTCCCCTTCCAACTCCGTCTGACAGCAGTAGCTCTGGGAGCACAGCAGAGTTCCACATACAAGGCACAGAGTTGGGGCTCTGCTCTTGTCACCACCTGATTTCGGGCACCTCCATGAAATAAAAAAGCACAAGTCAAGGCTCTAAAAGACTGGCTAAAGAGCTGACGGTGGTAAAACTGCCCTGGAAAAAAATTCTGCAATATCAAGTAGAGTGAAGATGCATACAGACTATGGACCAGGCAAATTTATTTCTAGAATAGGTAACATCTCACATACACACCAACACCATGTACTGGAAACACTCAATCAACAAGTGGAGAAAAGAGAAATAAAATTATCAATAGGAGGAAAAAAATATGTAAATTAAAAAATTAAAAAAAATACTGCTACTGTCATATAATGAAGTACTACACAATAGTGAAAACTGATGAATTAAAAATTACATGTGTCAAATGTATAAATAAATCTTACAAACAATGCTGAGTGAAAAATGCTATAGGATAATGTACAATGCTATTCTAAAGCTTAAAATAATAATAATATATGCAAAATAATAATAACTGCTTAGGAATATAACCGTTTATAGTTAATGTGTTATTTAAAGTACAAATTGTTTAGATAACCTCTAATGAATCAAACTTGTCCCTCATCACCCCCTTTCTCATCTTATTCTGAAACATGGAATCATGCTTTTTACAAGTTCGGTAGTACAAGTTAGGTGGTACTACTGATGTTATGATTTCCCTACCCAAACAAAAGAGAACAATGACAAAATGCTTCAAATTCTGTGTAGAGAAGTGAGTGTTTCCAGTGGTAGGAAGTGCTCAATAAGCTCATATAAAAACTTACGAGAAATTAGATGCTTGATTAATGAGGCTGCTGTAATCCTCTGGAAGGTCTATTAATTTGTTAGATTCTCTTGGATAGCTAAAACAAAACAAAACAAAAACCACATAAAAGACCCAGTTAATATGAGGGCATATTGTAACAATGACAGGGAAACTCTTAACTTAGTCAAAATAAATACAGGAAGACTGAATCTGAGTGACTGGGCACTACCCACAGCAGCAAAAAGCCACAGTAAGAACTTTAAAACGCGCTTAAATAACATAGGGCCTTAGGGTTCACATTTCTACTTGAAGAACTCAGGATGAATTATCAGGACAATAGGCTGTCCTGTACACTTATATTCTGCTTCTTTCCTACTTCTTGCCTCCAACCAAGTCTTTGACAATCTTCAGCTTACCTTATAGCGTCTCTTTCACCTTCCAGGTATCTCTTAACTTCAGTGTTATGACACCAACTTCAATGTAAATGGAGAAAAAAAAGTTTTTTACTTTTGAAGGGCTAGAACTAAAAAATTTTCTTCTCTAAATCCAGTAAGAGAGAAACAGTCTTCTTGGCTTATTATATTTATCTCTTCATACGAAGCTTAGAGGAATACCACATACTTTGCCTACCATATTTTAAAATCAGAAGAATATGACCTTTGATTTTCTAAAAGCAACAATGCTTAACGTATTAAAATTTGCTATTACCCCCATTAATTGGACACTCTGAAAAACCAGTCTGGGGAATTCCCTGGTGGTCCAATGGTTAGGACTCTGTGCTCTCATTGCCAAGGGCACAGGTTCAATCCCTGGTCAGGGAACTAAGATCCCGCAAGCCACGCAGTGTGGCCAAAAAAACCAAACCAAAACCAAAACCAAAACAGTCTGAATCAATGAGAAGCTCTTATAATCTAGAGCTAGAACACTCATATAAAATAAAAATTTTTAAATGGTGGTAAAAATACACAGAACATAAAATTTACTATTTTAACCATTTTTAAGTGTACAGTTCTGTGGCATTAAGTATATTGATGTTGTTGGGCAATCATCACCACCTCTGTCTCCAGAACTTTTTCAGCTTTCTCAAATGAAATTCTCTGCTTGTTAAACACTAACCCATTCCTCCCCGCACCCCCAGCCCCTGGCAACCACCATTCTATTTTGTCTCTATGAATTTCACTATTCTAAGTACCTCATATAAATAGAAACATAATGTTTGTTCTTTTGTGACTGGCTTATTTCACTTAGCCTGCCTTCAAGTTTCATCCACATTGTAGCATGTGTCAGAACTTCCTACCTTTTTAAGGCTGAATAATAACTCCACTGAATGTATATAACACATTTTGTTTATCCATTCATTGGTTTATGGATATTTGGGTTGTTTCCACCTCTTGGCTATTGTGAATAATGCTGCTATGAACATGCGTGTACAAAATTCTATGAGTTCCTGCTTTCAATTCTTTTGCAATATACACCTAGAAGTGAAACTACTGGATCACAGAGTAATTCTGTTTAACTTTTTGAGGAATCACCATACTGTTTTCCAGAGCAGCTGTACCATTTTCTGTTCCTACCGATAGTGTACATGGATTCCAGTTTCTTGACATCCTCACCAACATGTATTATTAATGTCTGCCTTTTTCATTACAGCAGTTCTAAGGGGTATGAAGTGGTATCTCACTGTGATTTTTATTTGCATTTCCCTGATGACTAGTGATCAGTATTTTTTCATGTGCTTATTGACCATTTGTATATCTTCTTTGGAGAAGTCCTTTGCTCATTTTATAATGGGTTGTTTGCTTTTTTGTTGCTGAGATGTAGGAAATCTGGATATATATTTTCTGGCTATTACTCCCTTATCAGATATATGATTTGCAAATATTTTCTCCCATTCTGTGGGTAAATCAGCCAAATTTTATTCTTAACTTAGTCACTAACTTGACATGATTAATGGGTCAATTTCTTTAGACTTCAGTTTTCTCGAATATAAAGTGAGGATAGGGTGTCCCTGGTGGCGCAGGGGTTAAGAATCCGCCTGCCAATGCAGGTGACACATGTTCGAGCCCTGGTCCGGGAATATCCCACATGCCATGGAGCAACTAAGCCCCTGTACCACAACTACTGAGCCTGCACTCTAGAGCCCGTAAGCCACAGCTACTGAAGCCCTTGTGCCACAACTAGTGAAGCCCGCGCACCTAGAGCCTGTGCTCTGCAACGAGAGAAGCCACCATAATGAGAAGCCCGCTCACTGCATCTAGAGAGCCCGCACGCAGAAATGAAGACCCAAAGCAGCAATCAATCAATCAATCAATAAAATAAAATAAAATAAAATAATAAAAATAAAGTGAGGATATTAGACTAGATAACCCTTAAGGTTTCTTTCAGTTTCAAAAATCCACAGAACATAGTACTTAACAAGTAAGTTAATATGAGGAAATAAACATTTCCACCACTACTCTCCTTCCAGGCAAATCTGCTTATGCTATTCAGTAGGCCTGGCAAAAATCTTACCATAAAGGTAAATCCTCAACTAAGAAGGCCTAATAATTATACTTTGAATCACATGGATTGAATTCTGCCAGGCTATCTGAGAATTTTGTAAAATATGTGATAAACTGAAGTTTGTTTCCATATATATATATTCCAATATAAAGAAGAAAAGTGTATAATTGTTACCTTTCAATCAGTAACTTCATTATCTCCTTATTTTCTTGAAAAAGGCAAATGAAGTTGTTTGGCAGGGAAAGATAGTTACATAAATGTTCAAAATGGCTTGTTCCAGTAGCTGCAAATAGAGAAGAAAACAATTTTGCATATAACAACTACGAGTAGATCCTATAGGAGAGTAAGCAACAGTAGAGCTTAAAACAAAAAAGGCACGAGATGAAAGAGTTCAATTTTGCTAGGTACATAACCCGTAAGAAGTAAATAAGATGGCACATGGAAGGGATCCACAGAAAATGACATAACTGAAAGTGGAGTCAGGTGACTCCTTTACCAAAGTGGTCACAATTTCTCGATGTTTCAGTTTTACCATCTGCAAAATGGGGTACCTGTGTGATATACTTCATGGGGTTATTTGTGAACGTTAAATGACAAAAATAACATGGGTAGCTCTGGAAAAGTATAAGGCAGTACAGAGACATAAGATGATTTTATCACTGAGAGATGGATTTAAACACTAACTTAATCATCACTGAAAATGATTAGGAAGGGTAAATTATTCTCTCAATGGTGCCTGGACAACTAGCTAAATAGAGATGCTATTCAACAAACTTTTAGAGAGTAGCATAACATGCAGGCACCCCATGACTTGTGCCAGGCACTATGAGGTACAGTAAACTTTAAGTCTACCTTTAATTCCTACATTAAAATCAGATTTATGTGTAATTATGGCTATTTTGAACTTCAAGGCCTCATGTTTCACATTAAAAAAATACTTGAAAGGGGGCAGACAGCAGAAGCAAGAAGAACTACAATCCTACAGCCTGCAGAACGAAAACCACAATCAAAAAGTTAGACAAAATGGGGCTTCCCTGGTGGCGCAGTGGTTGAGGGTCTGCCTGCGAATGCAGGGGATGCAGGTTCGAGCCCTGGTCCGGGAAGATCCCACATGCCACGGAGTGGCTGGGCCCGTGAGCTATGGCCGCTGAGCCTGCGCATCCAGAGCCTGTGCTCAGCAACAGGAGAGGCCACAACAGTGAGAGGCTCGCGTACCGCAAAAAAAAAAAAAAAAAAAAAAAGTTAGACAAAATGAAAAGGCAGAGGATTATGTCGCAGACGAAGAAACAAGATAAAAACCCCAGAAGAACAACTAAATGAAGTGGAGACAGGCAACCTTCCAGAAAAAGAATTCAGAATAATGATAGTGAAGATGACCTAAGATCTCGGAAAAAGAATGGAGGCAAAGATTGAGAAGATGTAGAAATGTTTAACAAAGACCTAGAAGAACTAAAGAACAAACAAACAGAGATGAACAATACAATAATTAAAATGAAAAATACACTAGAAGGAATCAATAGCAGAATAACTGAGGCAGAAGACCGGATAAGTGACCTGGAAGACAGAACGGTGGAAATCACGACCACAAAACGGAATAAAGAAAAAAGAATGAAAAGAAATGAAGACAGCCTAAGAGACCTCTGGGACAACATTAAATGCACCAACATTTGCATTATAGGGGTCCCAGAAGGAGAAGAGAAAGGACCCAAGAAAATATTTGAAGAGATAATAGCTGAAAACTTCCCTAACATAGGAAAGGAAACAGTCAATGAAGTCCAGGAAGTGCAGAGAGTCCCAGGCAGGATAAACCCAAGGAGGGCACACCGAGACACACAGTAATCAAATCGACAAAACTTAAAGACAAAGAAAAAAATCAACAAGGGAAATATGACAAATAACATACAAGGGAACTCCCATAGGGTTATCAGCTGATTTCTCAGCAGAAACTCTGTAAGCCAGAGGGAGTGGCACAATATATTTAAAGTGATGTAAGGGAAGAAACTACAACCAAGAATACTTTACCCAGTAAGGATCTCATTCAGATTTGACAAAGAAATCAAAAGCTTTACAGACAAACAAAAGCTAAGAGAATTCAGCACTACCAGACCAGCTTTGCAACAAATGCTAAAGGAACTCCTCTAAGTGGGAAAGGGACTAGCAACTTAAAAAATAAAAAACCTTGTACATACATAGACTGCTGTACCAAAACTGCATGGGAGGGCTTCCCTGGTGGTGCAGTGGTTAAGAATCTGCTTGCCAATGCAGAGGACACGGGTTCGAATCCTGATCCGGGAAGATCCCACATGCTGTGGAGCAACTAAGCCTGTATGCCACAACTACTGAGCCTGTGTTCTAGAGCCCGCGAGCCACAACTACTGAGCCCATGTGCCACAACTACCAAAGCCTGCATGCCTAGAGCCCATGCTCTGCAACAAGAGAAGCCACCACAATGAGAAGCCTGCACACTGCAATGAAGAGTAGCCCCCGCTTGCTGCAACTAGAGAAAGCGTGCACGCAGCAACGAAGACCCAACGCAGCTGAAAATAAATAAGTAAAACAACAACAACAACAACAAAAAGACTACATGGGAAGAGCAAAACCAAAACCTACGATAGATACACACACAAAAAAGAAAAAACAACCCAAACACAACACTAAAGATGGCCATCAAAACGCAAGAGCACAAAAGAAGAAGGGAAGAGAAAAGACCTACAAAAACAAACCCAAAACAATTAAGAAAATGGCAATAGGAATACACATATTGATAATTACCTTACATGTAAATGGATTAAGTGCACCAATCAAAAGACACAGACTGGCTGAGTGGATACAAAAACAAGACCCATCTATATGCTGTCTACAGGAGACCCACCTCAGACCTAGGGACACATACAGACTGAAAGTGAGATGGAAGAAGGTATTCCACGCAAACAGAAATCACAAGAAAGCTGAAGTAGCAATACTCATATCAGACAAAATAAACTTTAAAATAAAGACTGTTATAAGAGACAAAGAAGGACACTACACAATGATCAAGGGATCAATCCAAGAAGAAGATATAACAACTGTAAATATATATGTACCCAACATAGGAGCAACTCAATATATAAGGCAAATACTAACAGCCATAAAGGTAGAGATCAACAGCAACACAATAATACTGGGAGACTTTAACACCTCATTTTCATCAACGGACAGATCATCCAGACAGAAAATCAATAAAGAAGCACAGGCCTTAAATGACACATTAGACCAGATGGACTTAACTGATATTTATAGAGCATTTCATCCAAAAGCAGCAGAATACACTTTCTTCTCAAGTGCACACAGAACATTCTCCAGGATTGACCACATGCTAGGCCACAAGGCGAGCCTCGGTAAATTTAAGAAAACTGAAATCATATCAAGCATCTTCTGATAAAAATGCTATGAGATTAAAAATAAACTATAAGAAAAAAAAAACAAACACATGGAGGCTAAACAATATGCTACTGAACAAACCAATGGATCACTGAAGAAATAAAAGGGGAAATCAAAAAATACCTAGAGACAAATGAAAGCACAACGATCCAAAATCTATGAGATGCAGCAAAAGCAGTTGTAAGAGGGAAGTTTATAGCAATACAATATTACCTCAGGAAACAAGAAAAAATCTCAAATAAACAACCCAACCTTACACCTAAAGCAACCAGAGAAAGAAGAACAAACAAAACCCAAAGTTAGTAGAAGGAAAGAAGTCATAAAGATCAGAGGAGAAATATATGAAATAGAGACAAAGGAAGTAAGAGCAAAGATCAATGAAACTAAAAGCTGGTTCTCTGAAAAGATAAACAAAACTGATAAACCTTTAGCCAGACTCATCAAGAAAAAAGGGAGAGGACTCAAATCAATAAAATTCGAAATGGAAAAGGAGAAGTTATAACAGACACCACAGAAATACAAAGGATCATAAGACACTACACGTGGTTATGTGCCAATAAAATAGACAACCTGGAAGAAATGGACAAATTCTTAGAAAGGTACAGTCTCCCAAGACTGAACCAGGAAGAAATAGAAGATAGGAACAGACCAATCACAAGCACTGAAATTGAAGCTGTGATTAAAAATCTTCTGACAAACCAAAGTCCAGGACCTGATGACTTCACAGGCAAATTCTATCAAACATTTAGAGAAGAAAGAGCTAATGCCTATCCTTCTGAAACTGTTCCAAAAAATTGCAGAGGAAGGAAAACTCCCAAACTCATTCTATGAGGCCACCATCACCCTGATACCAAAACCAGACAAAGATACCACACAAAAAAAGAAAATTACACGCTGGGACTTCCCTGGTGGTGCAGTGGTTAAGACTCTGTGCTCTCAATGCAGAGGGCCCGGGTTTGATCCCTGGTCAGGGAACTAGATCCCACGTGCATGTTGCAACTGAGAGTTTGCATGCCACAACTAAAAAGCCCGTATGCGGCAACTAAGGAGCTGGTGAGCTGCAACTAAGGAGCCCGCCTGCTGCAACTAAGACCTGGCACAACCAAATAAATAAATATTAAAAAAAAAAAAAAAAGAAAAAAAAAGAAAGTTAGAGGCCAATATCACCGATGAACATAGACACAAAAAGTCTCAACAAAATACTAGCAATCTGAATCCAATAATACATTAAAAGGATCACACACCATGATCAAGTGGGATTTATCCCGGGGATACAAGGATTTTTCAGTATCTGTAAATCAATCAGTGTGATATACCACATCAACAAATTGAAGAATAAAAACCATATGATCATCTCAAAAGATGCAGAAAAAGCTTTTGACAACATTCAGCACCCATTTATGATAAAAGCTCTCCAGAAAGTGGGCACAGAGGGAACATACCTCAACATAATAAAGGCCATATACAACAAACCTATAGCTAACATCATACTCAATGGTGAAAAGCTGAAAGCGTTTCCTCTAAGACTAGGAACAAGACAAGGATGTCCACTCTCAGCACTTTTATTCAACATAATTTTGGAAGTCCTACCTATGGCAATCAGAGAAGAAAAAGAAATAAAAGGAATCCAAATTGGAAAAGAAGCAGTAAAACCATAACTGTTTGCAGATGACATGATACTATATACATAAAAAATCCTAAAGATGCTACCAGAAAACTACTAGAGCTCATCAATGAATTGGTAAAGTTGCAGGTTACAAAATTAATACACAGAAATTTGTTGCATTTCTATACACTAACTATGAAAGATCAGAAAGAAAATTCAAGAAACAATCCTATTTACCACTGCATCAAAAAGAATGAAATACCTAGGAATAAACCTACCTAAGGAGACAAAAGATCTGTACTTGAAAACTATAAGACACTGATGAAAGAAATCAAAGAAGACACAAACAGATGGAAAGATATACGATGTCAGTGGATTGGAAGAATCAATATTGTCAAAATGACTATACTACCCAAGGCAATCTACGGATTCAATGGAATCCCTATAAAATTACCAATGGCATTTTTCACAGAATTAGAACAAAAAATCTTAAAATTTGTTATGGAGACACAAAAGACCCCGAATAGCCAAAGCAATCTTGAGAAAGAAAAACAGAGCTGGAGGAATCAGCCTCCCTGACTTCAGACTATACTACCTATAGTCATCAAAACAGTATGGTACGGGCACAAAAACAGATATATAGATCAATGTAACAGGATAGAAAACCCAGAAATAAACCCACACACCTATAGTCAATTAATCTACAGCAAAGGAGGCAAGACTACACAACAGTGGAAAGACAGTCTAGTCTCTTTAACAAATGGTGCTGGGAAAACTGGTCAGCTACATGTAAAAAAATGAAATTAGATGGTTCTTTAACACCATACACAAAAATACGCTCAAAATGGATTAAAGACCTAAATGTGAGAAAAGATACTATAAAACCCCAAGAGAAAAACATAGGTTGAACACTCTCTGACATAAATTGCAGCAATATCCTTTTCGATCTGTCTCCCATAATAATGGAAATAAAAACAAAAATAAACAAATGGGACCTAATTAAACTCAAAAGCTTTTGCACAGCAAAGGAAACCATAAACAAAACGAAAAGACAACCCACAGATTGGGAGAAAATATTTGCAAATGATGTGAGCAACAAGAGATTATTCTCCAAAATTTACAAACACCTCATGAGGCTTAATATCATCAAAACGAACAACCCAATCAAAAAATGGGCAGAAGACCTATATAGACATTTCTCCAAAGAAGACAGATGAGAAGATGTTCAACATTGCTAATTATTAGAGAAATGCAAATCAAAAGTACAATGAGATACCACCTCACACCAGTCAAAATGGCTATCATCAAAAAATCCACAAACAATAAATGCTGGAGTGTGGAGAAAAGGGAACCCTCCTACACTGTCGGTGGGAACGTAAATTGGTACAGCCACTATGGAGAACAGTATGGAGGCTCCTTAAAAAACTAAAAATAGACTTCCCTGGTGGCGCAGTGGTTGAGAGTCCGCCTGGCGATGCAGGGGACGTGGGTTCGTGCCCGGTCCGGGAAGATCCCACATGCTGCGGAGCGGCTGGGCCTGTGAGCCATGGCCGCTGAGCCTGCGCGTCTGGAGCCTGTGCTCCGCAACGGGAGAGGCCACAACAGTGAGAGGCCCGCGTATCGCAAAAAAAAAAAAAAAAAAAAAAAAAACTAAAAAACTAAAAATAGAGCTACCATTTCACCCTGCAATCCCACTCCTGGGCATATATCCAGAGAAAAACATGGTCCGAAAGGATACATGCACCCCAATGTTCATTGCAGCACTGTTTACGATAGCCAAGACATGGAAGCAACCTAAATATCCATCGACAGAGGAATGGATAAAACAAATGTGGTACATATATACAATGGAATATTGCTCAGCCATTAAAAAGAATGAAATAATGACATTTGTAGCAACATGGATGGACCTAGAGATTGCCATACTGAGTGAAGTCAGTCAGAGAAAGAGAAATATCATATGATATCTCTTATATGTGGAATCTAAAAAGAAATGATACAAAGGACCTTATTTACAAAACAGAAACAGGCTCATAGACTTAGAGAACAAACTTACGGTTACCAGGGGGGAAGGGTGGAGGGAAGGGATAGTCAGGGAGTTTGGGATCGACATGTACACACTGCCATAATTAAAATGGATAACCAACAAGGACCTACTGTATAGCACAGGGAACCCTGCTCAATGTTACGTGGCAGCCTAGATGGGAGGGGAGTTTGGATACATGTATATGTATGGCTGAGTTGCTTTGTTGTGCACCTGAAACTATCACAACATTGTTAATCGGCTATATTCCAATATAAAATCAAAAGTTAAAAAAAAAAAAGCAACAAAAAAAGCACACCTCAATTTGTCACTTTTCACTTTTTAAAATCTGAAGAACCCAGTTTATGAATAACATACAATTGAACAGTTTTAACATCTGAAAGCAAAACAAGTACATTTTTGTACATGTACAAAATCAGTACATTTACTGACATCCAAATAAAATATTTACATAAATATGCATCTAATTCTATAATCTGTACATCACCATAGTCAATTAGCTGTGACCTAAACTTTTAATAAGTTTTCATTTTTGCAATGCACTTTAAGTCTTAACTTGCTAGAGTGAAAGACTACATACATTTCCTACATTTTGAAAGAAATCAGAAATTACCTTGAATTTCAGGTGGCGAAGGAACTCCATTTAAGTAATGGAAAAACAAAGCAGAACACCTCAGGAAAGGCATGATTCCAGCTCTGACATTCCTCAACAGATGCCAACCAGAGTGCATTTCTTTCAAGGCACTGTGAAAGAGAAAAATGACAACTGGGAAATGTAACTAAAAAATGGTCATTCTAGTTATAGCAGTGAGAAAACAGACAACTACAATTCGGAATTGATAGCACGTTGGCTTAAAAGGTATGGGTAGCCCTAACTATTACAGGATGTCAGGTATAATTGGTGATACACCCTCTAATGCTGTTATTAAAATTTGTAAAAGTTATACAGCTATATAAAGAGAAAATTTGGAAAATAAAAAAACTATCCACTATTCTATAACCTTATATCAGCAGGTATTACTTTGGAAAACTATTTTCATACTAATCTGTCTTACACAGTTGTACTTGTAACATATAAAATTTAAAATTAACATGATTTTCAGATCATAAACCATAATTTTATTGGAATTTTAATATTCTGGATAACATCAATCATAACCTACATTAAATTACTTCCCTGTAAGCAAACTCTTAGATCGCTTTAAATTCTTTGCTAATATAAATAATATCAGTGTACATCTTTATGTCTGTAGGTTTTTCTATATGTTGGATTATTTTGCTAGTGTGGATTCTCAGAAATGGGATAACTTAGTCAAAGAACAAACAGTATGGTTCTTGACATACACTGTTAGAAAGCCAAGTGAAGGGACTTATCTGGTGGCGCAGTGGTTAAGAATCTGCCTGCTAGTGCAGGAGACACGGGTTCAAGCCCTGGTCTGGGAAGATCCCACATGCCGCAGAGCAACTAAGCCCACGCACCACAGCTACTGAGCCTGCGAGCCACAACTACTGAGCTGGCATGCCACAACTACTGAAGCCCACATGCCCTAGAGCCCGTGCACTGCAACTACTGAGCCCACGTGCCACAACTACTGAAGCCTGCGTGCTGCAACTACTGAAGCCCGTGTGACTAGAGCCAGTGCGACTAGAGCCAGTGCACCACAACAAAAGAAGCCACTGCAATGAGAAGCCCGTGCACCACAAGGAAGAGCAGCCCCCGCTTGTCGCAACTAAAGAAAGTCTGCATGCAGCAACGAAGACCCAGCACAGCCAAATATAAAAAAAAAAAAAAGAAAGAAAGCCAAGTGAAACTGTCATAACCAAATCACAATGACTCCAATAACATGAGGTTCTAAGAATGTCACTGCACTCCTGCCAGCCCTGGGTATACCTTAAAAATGTGTGGGAAGTGCTGTATATTACTCCTCTCTCAGAGATTTCCAATCATGTTAGTGTATTAAAAGTTGAGAAGTCCTGCAGGTCACTCCCCCATCTCTTATTTTTAACATGTCAACAGACAGCAACTTCCCTTATTTAACAAATGAATTCACTTTTCATACTACCACCTCCTAATATTTGGGGAACTGCCTATCATGTAAAGATTATGACCTCACCTTCCTGTATACTGGTGAAGTGTTTTATACAAAGCAAGAACTGCTAATTCTTCTTCCCCAGAAGCATTTTCTTGATCCATGCCATTCTCTTCTGAAAGATAAGGCAATATTAGTACTCTGCATTTGCCTACTAAGTGGACTGATGACCACACCATTTAAGCACTCAAATATATTCATACACTCACATGTAATATGAAAATACTCTCACAAAACACATAGAACTTTAATCCCTCAGGTCGGAACACAGTATTGATCTCCATCCTAACAAGGAGCCTCTTAGGGAGAGGAAGCCAAAGTGCTTCAGGGTGCCAGGCAGCAAGCGGTGAGTAAAATCTGCTAAATATACAGTCTGTGGTACTCAAATATTACTAAACTTATGAAATAAAAAAAATAAGTAAAAACATTCCCATCACTAAGGTTTTTAACAGAAGGGAAATTGTT
This sequence comes from Mesoplodon mirus, assembly GCF_964341445.2. Lineage (NCBI taxonomy): Eukaryota > Metazoa > Chordata > Mammalia > Artiodactyla > Ziphiidae > Mesoplodon > Mesoplodon mirus. The sequence continues at coordinate 74,696,679 of NC_138988.1, read as the reverse complement.
TCAAAATTTTTCACATGAGGATAAACAGGATTTTACTGTTTATTTTACTAATTACTACTACAAGTAGCCTAATTATAGTTTATATATTACTCTCATCCAAGCACCTTTTCCTTTAATACTTTTTTTTTAAACTGAAAAAACTCCAGTACTTCCTTCAAGAATCTGACAAAAAGGAGTTACCTGTACGTGAGGTAAGTAAGATCTGTATGATGTGTGCCATAGTAACCAGATGGAAAATGTGAAGGTCCCCAGTGCCAAGGCTGATCCCTGAAAAATCTTGACACTGCAATGCCGGGAAGGCGAGCACCAAGCCCACCTGTATACCAAATACAGAAGGTCAGAAAGAGCACCTTTCCTTTCACAGCTGAACACGTTTCCATTTTCTTAATGTGATCCCTTTGTGAGCTCAGTCCCTCCCCTTAAGAAATCTTTGGTCTTAAAGGGTACACATGTTAGAAATTCCACTAGGATTGACTAAAGAAAATTATTTAGAGCGTTATTATTTCATTTGATGGGCATTATTATTTCATTTATCCACTGATTCCCCTATACATAGTTTATTGTTAATAATAACAAAAAAAAACTTGAAATCTTTCTAGGTAGTGAGCAATGGAAAAAGCATGAGTTTTGGACCCACAAAGATCTAGGTAAGAATCTGAGATACTCTTATGAACCTTTTAGACAATTCCTTTGAGTCTCAGTTTCCCTGTTGGTAAGCTGGCGATAATATACATGTTTTTAATACCTCAGTAATAAGGATGTAAGGACTAAATGAAGATGAATGGGAAAGCAGTCAGATACACAATAAATGCTAGCCCCCTTGTTAGCCTCCTGCTGCCTGTATGGTGGTGTCAGTGCTGGTGGTTTTCAGAGGAGCAATGGGAACAATAACAATGGCTGACATTTACTAGGGACACATTGCTCTAAGCTCTTTACATTGATTATCCCATTGAGTTTTGACACAATTATATCAGGTAGGTATTAACCAACTTACAGGCACAGAATATGATGCCCAAAGAGATTAAGGAGGCAGCACTTGGGGCTGCTGTGCGTGGCGGTACACTCAGTGTCCTGAGTAAGGAGACCTGGTTGAGGTGGGGCTTAACTTCAGCCACCCACTGCCTGGCCAGTGCTGACCTGGCACCATCCGCACCTGTTCAGAAGACATGACTTTCCCTAAATCACACAAAGAGACTGTTGCTAAGTAGTGTTACCAGAGGGCTGTATCTGCCCCAAAGCACTGTATGGGTTGGCAGCAGCCCTTACATTACTAGTGTTTTTTACTTCTCTATAGTGAAAAGCATAGAGAGGTTACATTACTGACCTCAGCCACAAGACAAAAATAAGACAGACTGGATTAGACACCCAGGTCAAGTCTCTCAACTGGATTCCTTAACATTTTCTTTTTGAGGATCTTCAGAAAAGAATTACACTCAGAAGTAGTAAGAATAATAGGTGATAATTCCTCCTGTCTGCCTCAGCATTACTCATCAAGTCTAAGATAAAGCTATATAATATGATAAAAAATTCAAACACAAATTACAAGATACCCACCAATAAATGAAACATGTCGATATCTAATATGCATGGAAGGTCTCCGTGGTTGTCACCAGGCACCAAGGCTAATGTTTAAAGAAAAATACATGAGCACATATTATATGTCAATGTAAGTATTAAATTATTTTTAAAATGCATATAATCTAGTTTAAATTTATTTTTTGCAAGCTATATATGAATTCATGAGCTAGAACTTATATATAAGACAAACAGTATTACCAAAATATTTCTTCCAAAATGGAGGGAAGTTTCACCACTAAAAAGAAAATTACAGAAGATGAGAAATTATCATAACATATGGTACATGCATTAATACTCACATGCAAAAAGTTTACAAAAGTGTCCTTGTACCACTGAAAGTGATGTCACTGTCCAATGTGCTGCAGCAAATCTTGTTAGTGACCTAAGACAGTCATCCTAAAATAGAGACGACAAAATTAACAAAGAAGCCAGCATATGAAGTAGTTCTCCTCTTTCAGGAACGTTACAAAGCACAGCTAGTTGAAGTAAAGCTGGATGCACAATGAAATCTCTAGATGGTATGGAACTGAATCTACGACATCTTTAATGGCATGTCTCTAACATGGAATGCATGGAATGGAAAATATCTAATTGTATGATGAATAAAACAAGGCTATCTCCTGTTACCATGCTGCTAGTTCTCTGTGGAAAAGTTAAGAAGGACACATGCGTCAAGACAGACAACAAACAAAAGAGACTCCCAGGAATGTGATGCAGTATTTCTTTATATTTAGTCTAAATAAATACTCTAAAATGTGGCAAACACTTCAAATACTGGGGAAATTACGTGCAAGAAGATGGTTATACAAATCAGGGTGTCTGTAAACATCAAAAACTGTTATGGAGACTATGTAGGAACAATGAGAAAACTCTCAATGTAAAGTGAAGAACAGAGTAGAAACAAAACTACATGTAAATATCTATTATAATAAAGTATAAACATGCTAGTGAAAAAGACAGATGGGTGATTGACTTAAGTTTTTTCTTCCTGCTTAATTCTCTATTTTCTAAATTTTTTGTAATGTTGTTTGGTTCAATAGATATTGAGGACCTACCATACGCTAGTCTTGGTTTTGAAGATCTCAAAATGAAAACTCACCCCCCCACCCCCTGCTCTCAAGGAGCTCACAGCCTTGAGGGTGGGAAGGAAGAGAAAAGGGGGGAGGGGACAGCTAAAGGAGGCAGTATCACAGGTGAGGTATACCCCACTTCATGGCTCGGAAGTTTCCCAGGGAAGGCAAAGCTTGGAGAACTTCTTAAAGAGAAGTCATCTGCTTAGGGCACTCGAGCAGAGGCAAAAGTCTGGGACTGGCATTTGGGGACCAGTAATGATTCTGCAATCCTGGCCCATGGATGTGGGGATTGGCAGGAGGTGAGTGACAATGGAGAAGTAACATTTAAGAGATATGATCAGGGTGACTTTTTAGAGAACCTCTCTGATAATATATTAGGAGAGAGTGAGATTCAGGGTAGAGACAGTTACAATAATCTAGGCAAGAAAAGATACAGGGGCTGAACCAAATCAGTAGAAGTAGGAATGGAAGAACTAGAACAAATATGCAGGAGAGAAATTCAACAAACTCTGCTGATCAATTGGATATGAACATCCAGACCAAATGATGCATCCAAAAGGACTTGCAAGTTTCTGGCTTGGTCACTGGATGGACAGTGGTGACATTAACTAAGACTCTAAATATAGGAAGAAAAATTAATTTGGATTGTTCAGTTTGAGGTATCTTTAAGAGATCCAGGTGAAAAAAATGGCACTGAGCTAATAGATCTGGTTTAGAGATAAACAGGTGGGAATCATTTGGATATAACTGGAATCAGAGACATAGATGGGGCTGACCAGGGAAGAGTATCAGATGATTGAGTCATGGGCCAAACTCTGGGGGTTTAAAATAACATTTACAGCACAAAGGAGGGAAAGCAGACTGAGAAGGAGCCACCAGAAAGGTAGGGAGAAAACCAGGAATGTCACAGAAATCAAGAGAGAAAATGAGTTTCAGAAAGAAGTAGTTATCAGAATTAAGTAAATAGAATGTCAAATAAGGGCTGAAAAATGCCCACTCACAATGATAATGAGATCATTTGGTGAACTTGGCAAGAGGTGTTTCCGAAAAGTGAGACAGTGTTGGTGAGGGGTGGTGGTGGTGAAGCCAAACTGCAGGGAGTTGAAAAGTGAAGAGTTAGCAAGAAATTGGAGCCAGAGTATACATTATTGTTTAAAGATGTTTCGCTGTGTATAAAGTTTCTCTTAGGATGTGAAGTGAAATTAAAAACTGTAGGTGCTATTTATCTGTATTTAAACATTTTTCATTGCATGGTGAAATAAGCTTTAAAATCGCTTGCTTGGTCATAAAAAGGAATGAAAAAGCTAGGGTGAGAGAAGATAATATTGAGGGCAAGAGTAAGAGGAATAATGGAGCACACTTGTGAACAGGGCAAGTGCCAGGAGTGAAAGAGGTAGAAGAAGGGATAACTGATGGAGAGGGGATGGATTCCAAACAATAGATGAAAAGATAAGCCACTTTACCCGGAGGTCTCTTATCCTCTGATATAGGAGGGAAAGGTCAGTGGAGAGGTATGTAAATTTGAAAAGCAGAAGTCAAAAAAATAGAATGAGTTCATCCCTAATGGCTATATACTTTAAAAAATTAAATTTCTCTTATGAACGTAGAAAAAAAACTTAGATAAAATATTAGCAAATCAAATATAATCATATATAAAAAGGATACTCTACATGACCAAGTTGGGATTATTTCAGGAATGCAAGGTTGCTTTAACAATCAATATAAACAGATTACACAAATCATATTAGCAGAAAAACAGATGAAGAGCCGACAGTGTGCCGAAGAGGTAGAGTGAAGTACACAGAATCAAGAAAATGTGTAAGAACTGCCTTAAAAACCAGACAAAGTAAACTCTATTCTATACATTTGTGATTGCCTTTTCAATATCAGCATACTTATCAACTCTTATTTACTGTAGCAAAAGAATGTCACAGTCAACATTGATAGTCATATCCCAATCCATCATATATCACAGTTAAGAATACAGGGTACTGCTATTCTGCTGATTTACCACAAAGATACAATTCAGGGCAGTTTTAATACCAGGGTCTACTCCTAGATATTCCAATTTAATAAGTCAAAGTGACCAGGTATCTGTATTTTTAAAAAACTCCAAAGAGTTAGGGGCTCTTACATCAGTGGTTCTCAATCCTGGCCTCGGGGGTGGGGGAAGCTTTTATTTTATTTTTTTTTTTCTTTTTGCGGTATGCGGGCCTCTCACTGTTGTGGCCTCCCCCGTTGCGGAGCACAGGCTCCGGATGCGCAGGCCCAGCGGCCATGGCTCACGGGCCCAGCCGCTCCGCGGCATATGGGATCCTCCCAGACCGGGGCACGAACCCGTATCCCCTGCATCGGCAGGCGGACTCTCAACCACTGCGCCACCAGGGAGGCCCGGGGGAAGCTTTTAAAAAAATATTAACGCCTGGGGCCTATCTCCAGAGACTCTGATTTAACTGACCCATAGTAGGGCCTAGGCACTTTTAAAAGCTCCCCAGGTGATTCTACGTGAATAAAATTACATGCACTTTTATGATTATAAGTTTGAATGGTAAGTAGTAGAAGAAGCTGACACTAGCTACATTGTAAAAATTAGCAAGCTTTAATTGTATATTCCTTCACTTTTCTAGGCATTAAATGTACTGTTTTGACATTAATTTGTACTTATTTACATGTTGCTTATAATGGGTAGTCAAATGTGGTAGAGGGTATGTTCTGATCTCTATTTCCAACTACGGCACTAAACATTCAAGAACAAGCACTTTGTTTTTGTTCCCCATCCCCCCATTTTTTTGCATGTTTAACCAAAAGAGATGAAGTCTGTTTAAAAGAAAAATAATGAAAAATTAAATTATAAACATTACGTCTTCAGTATTGTTACAGAAAATGGGTTTTACCTCAAAAGGAGTGAACCTATGCTTAAATAACCATTTCAGGTTTTTTGGATTAAAAAAAGCAGAACAATCTAATTTCTACTCCACCATTCCATGAATTGAGTAAACTGATAACTTACCAGTCTGCAAGGCAAAGGACTGAACAACGGTTTATCTTCATCATTTAAAATTCTTTCTGAGGATTAAAAATGGTAAAGATGGTAAATTTTATGTTTTGTACATTTTATTACAAGTTTAAAAAAAAAGTAAAAAAAAAATTCTTTCTCCCGAAAGCACAATATTGTCAGGTTTTGAAATCTTTAAGTCATTTCACAAGAATTAACTTTGGATAAGAAGTAAAAATGAGGAAATATTCCCTTAACTGACAAGAAGCTATAAGCACCACTAAAATGAGTTCTCTGTTGCTGTGGTTAATTTATAAACTGTCAATCTAATATTCTGTCAGTACACTACATTTCCTGCTTCAAAGTCTTTATATTATTTGATATTGTTGCCCACTTTAAACATCTCTGTTTAAATACAGGATTCTACACACAACTCATGTCAATGTATGCTTGAGATTTAAAGACACAACTCTGAATCTCTTACCTATGCTTTGGATGGTGTACGCACAACTACCCCAGCACATTATGGGGACACGGGGATCCTCTTCATTGGGATGAACCTTTAGTCCCACCTTATAAGTAGCAGTTCCAAATGTTGTTAGCATTTCTTTTATGCTTTCAGAATAAGGATTCCTGAAGTGAACATGTACAGGATTAGCTCAAAACAATGTGCTCACATCAATCAAAGGGCTCAGTTTCTTAACAGCTATTTTCTATGTTGGAACTGAACCACTGAAACTACCTAAAGATAGTTGTACGAAAAGGGGGAATGAAAGACATGCAAACGGTCCCTGCCTGAGAGGGATTATGCTCTACTTGGGTTGGCAGCAGTGAGGCACAGGCCTGAAAACAGGGTATTAGGGTGAAGGTCTACACACTGAACTATTGGACCCTGGACCTCTTCCCCATCTCAAGAACATCAGCAATGTGTACCCACTGCCATAGATTTTAGTTTCTCCAGTGAAGAATTCTCAGGAAAAGCCGTTTTTACACATTGACATTTGGGGGTCCCAAGTGAAAGACTGGCGGGGGCCTGATCACCTCGTTGTGAGGCTCATAGGTCAGCAAGTTCCAACCTGCCCACCAGGTATCCAGTGAGCTTCCTAGTGCCTTGTTCTTGAAATCACCCAAGGACCAATAAACATTTAAGAAAAGAATCAAACATCAAAGACATAAACACCAAAACAAACAAGCAGAAAAAAGGAACTCAGGGAAAACGGAGACAGGGTAGAGAACAACAATTTATAAAAAAATTAGGGGACTTCCCTGGTGGCGCAGTGGTTAAGAATCTGCCTGCCAACGCAGGGGACATGGGTTCGATTCCTGGTCCGGGAAGATCCCACGTGCCGTGGAGCAACTAAGCCCGTGCGCCACAAATACTGAGCCTGCGCTCTAGAGCCCACGAGCCACAACTAATAAGCCTGCGTGCCACAACTACTGAAGCCCATGGGCCTAAAGCCTGTGCTCCGGAACAAGAGAAACCACCACAATGAGAAGCCCACACACCGCAACGAAGAATAGCCCCTGCTTGCCCCAACTAGAGAAAGCCCGTGTGCAGCAGTGAAGACCCAATGCAGCCATACATACATACCTACATACACACCTACCTACATACATACATAAATAAATAAGGGGATCAGTCCAAGAGGGCCAAGAATGAACTAACAGTAGGACTACCTCAAAGAATGGAAAAACCAAGAGGAGAAAATTATCTAAGGAACAAAATAAAACACTCCCCAAACTGAAGGATATGAATCTTCAAAGAGCCTGTTGAAAACCTGGCGAAATGAATGAAGAAAAGACTCACATGCCAAGGAATATCACAGAGAAATTTCAGAACATTGGGAATTAATGAGACAATCACAACAGTTTCCAGAAGTAATAAAGTTACAAAGGAACAGGAATCAGAATGGTGTTAATTTCTCAGTGGGTGCTAGAAGTTAGTAAACACTGCCTTCAAAATCTAGATGTAAAGTTACTTCTAACCTATAATTCTATACCCAAACCATCCATCAAGCATATGGATACAATAAATGTATTTTCAGACATGGAAAATTTAACACCCAGGCACCTTTTCTTAGGAATCTGCTGAGAGATGCAACATGAGGGAGTAAATTAAGAAAGGAAGGAGAGGACTTCCCCAGTGGTTAAGATTCTGCACTCCCAAAGCAGGCGGTGTGGGTTCAATCACTGGTCAGGGAACTAAAATCCTACATGCCACAGGTGCGGCCAAAAAAAAAAAGAGAGAGAGAAGGATACAAGATCCAGCAAACAAGAGGAGCAAGGCTAGGGGAAGTCTCAGGGTGACATCTGTGTCCTGTCCTGATTGGCATGGGAGGGCAAAGGCTGTGGGAGGAGGGCTCCAGGAAGGAAGATCATCTGATGAATCTGAGCACTGATAGCTACTGCTAGGCATCTGACAGGTCTATTGCAACGTTTAGGGGAAAAAAAAAGTATTATATACAAAGAAAACCAAGTATATGAAAAAAAATAAGGTAATTATTAACCACAGGAAAACAAAATGTATAAGAAAGGAAATTTACCACACAACTTATCAGTAGAAACAATTATAATATAAAAACTGACAAACGATTTAACCAAAAATTGTGAAATAACTCTATAGGTAGACTGGCGAGGAATAGTGAATAGGGTAGAGGTCAAAGTTGAATCCTAAATTACTAGTCAACAGAAAGATACTGTCTAAAAAAATGATAAATCAAGACACAGCTGATTAAGCATTTTAATTAGAAATACGGAAGTACGTAGCAGAAGAAACAAAATGACAGGACTGGGGATAGGGAGGAGGAATGTGAGAGGCACAGGACTGATGTTCTTTCTGTTTAAGCCCTCCAGTAGTATTTTTACTGAGTAATTTAGTATTTGCCAGGCACAGCTTCCACGTAACATTAAATGTATTGTCACTTTATAACACTTATGAGGTAGATATTATTATCTTCCCTTTACAAATGAGGAAACTGAGTGAGGTACAGAGAGGTCAAGCAATTTGCACAAAGTTGCACAGCTTATAAGCAGCGGTGCTGGAACTGAACAAAAGCAGTCTAGCTCTAGAATCTGGGTTATACCTTGTAACTTACTGGCTATGGGTAAAATTAGGCTGAAAACACTCTGGTTTTGGTCCTGAGTTACTAAGAGGTTGGTGGGGCCATAAATAGAAAACAGAAGTCAGAAGGAAGCATGGGCTTTGGTGGGGGAGCTGAGCAGCTTAGGTTTAGATGTACTGATAAGGTGTTGTCAAGTAGAGCCAGATAAAGGGGTGTAGGAGGGAGTCAGGAACATAGACTAGGAGAGGTTTGTGAGAATTAAACATGCCATGTAGTTCTTAGGTTTTTATCTATACACCTGCAGTAAATATTCTTAAGTCTCAGAATTCAAGATCAGTGTCCTATAACATTTTGCTCCCTAACTTGACAAACGATATTCTTACTAACTGCTGACTTAATTTTTCATTTCAAGTGGGCCAAATTTAAAAGGAATAATATACTCACTTAGGATGAAAATCAGGCCTAAATCCTTCAGGGAGCTGCAATTCATCCACATTTTCTAAATTCTTTGATAAGGCAGTATCTACAGAAACAAGAATTTTATATTATTATTCTTTAGTCCACAATATTTCTATAAACTTCAGTAATAAATTTCATTATAAATTTAGGTCAAAGAAATTTTAAAAAGTGGGAAAAATTCCCATTAATGAAAACTAATATAATATACATTCAAAGCATGAGAAACACTATTGCTCTGGATGACCTAGGTACCTTCTTCGGTCACCTGTGCTTCTCCTCAAAGTAAAGCCACTGGAATGTAGCTAGGGAAGGTAAGAAAAGGAAGAGTATGCTGTTTTGTTTCCTTATAAACCAATGGTATAAATTCTGCTCAGACTGCTTTCCCTCAAGGTCGGAAGTGCAGTGCATGTCTATCAAACTTGGGAAGCCTTTGGTAATGCCAACAATATAGTGAGTCAGCCCACAGAGAACAAAGCCAGCTCTTTCATACTCAGTTACATCTCCCCCACCCCCAGAAGCTGTTCAATAAAATGGGGGAGTAAGTGAGAAGTATTTATCATAAACTTCACATGAGCTTGTGTGTTTTCAAGGAATAAGGAGTAATGTAGCAGATTCAAATTTAGTTCACTAAGACAAAGAAAATTAGAGAAAGTCAAATTTTAAAGTGATAGGTTTCACTTTTAAAATATTTTAAAACAATTTATTCTGAAACTATATTTCCCAGTGGTCTCAGACATTAGGGAAAAATGAAAGCAGGTTATCAGAACTTACTAGGAGTATTTTCTTCTTTCCTAAGAACCTGTAATGCTTTTATTTGCTGAGATATTGTTCTAATCCACTGAGTCAGATTTGGTTGGTCTGAAAAATGTAACCTGCTAGAAAAGATTATAGAGAGTGTTTAGTATTCTGTTGCTGCTTAGTTTAAGATACAAAAAGACTCCTTAAATGATCACAGGTATATTTTAGACATACTTCAAATATTAAAAAAACAAAAAAACAATAAAAAAACCTAGGGGAAAATTTGTTGCTTTTTAAAAAGTCAGAATAGGTATTTACCAATGGAAATGAAAATATATCATTCGTCAATATGATGCTAATAATTATTAGCAACATATTGAATTATTTGCCAAATATTTCACTTTTTTGGTACTGGAATTTATTAGTATTTCTTAAATATCACAATCACCACACCACAGACACTATTTATTGAGTGCTTATTATACTGCAAGCACTTAGTTATGTTGTAAGCATTTTACAGTATTATATTTAATCCTCAGAATCGTTAATGAAATAGGTTATATTATTGTCCCCATTTTACAGATGAGGAAACAGGTTTAGAGCTATGTTACTTGACTAAGGCCATATATGGGACAGATGTGGCATTCAAACCCAGCTATATCAGACTCCACAGCCTGTGTTCTTTTAACAAATGTGCCATAACTGACTCTCCTGGGAAAAAAGCAAAACCTGAACCACAGAAGTGATTGTTTTCTCCTTACATGCAGAGAATTCTTAATCTAACAATGACTAATTTCTTTACCAGTTCAAATGCAGGTATAAGTCAGCACCATGATATGCTTTTCTGATTAAAATGCATGAGCTTACATGCACATCTAATGGTATTTTAAGAACACTGTGTGGTAGCATAGACTAAGACACCATGGTTTTAACTCCTAAAATTGAAGAGAAAAAAACTGACCCTGCTTTATTTAAACCCAAATAGTACCACAGAAATAAACAGATGATTCATGTTCACAAAACTCAAATTAGTACTTGTGAATGTAAGACAGATACCATAAACTGAGTAATAAAGGTCAGGTTTGAAGAGGAGACACTATCAAATTCATATCTGAAATGAGTATGTCTAATACTCCTATTAGCTAAAAGTGCACTAAAAATTATGAAATGACAAAAACTTTGCATTTTAAATACACTAACAGATTTTCACTTTTTGGCCCAATTTTTGAATTGGCCAGTAAATTGCAAAAAAGTATATTTAATTGTTAGTATGTTCAATAATGTCAGTTTGAGCTGCCCCTTCTCCCCCTATCAATTTACTGAGCATCTCTAAAAACGTATGAGGCAGATATTTAAAGTGGGGTCTTAGAAATAAAGGAGACAGTTTTCATGAACACATGGGAACTTTATACCCTTTATAGTGCTTACAGGTGACCAAGAAACTGTTAAATTTTAGCCTGTTCCTTTCTAAAAACCAAAATCATATTTCATAGGTCAGCTAGAAGAAATAACTAAATAAAAAGTTTGGAAAGTACCTGGAAAACATTATGCATTTACCTAGAGTGATCTCCTCACCCAGCTGTTGTTTATTATTTCATTACCTTCAAAGGAAACTAGTTCTTTGACATCAAGGTTCTATGAGCCAAAACTTACCTATTAAAAATATTTCTTGGAGGAAGCAGCAGAGGAATAACAGTATTACTCAAGCATTCACAAAGGGGACAAAGGAATTCTCCATTTTCTACATCATAGCTTGTATGTAAGCGTAATCTCTGTTGCCTTCGCTGTTCTTTAGCTTGAACGGAATCAAAATACCTTTACAATTAGAAAACATGAGGTATCAAAAACAATGGTAATTTTTAAAAATGAGAGCCACAAGCTTCAACATTTTAAATAATTTGTTTCCACAAAAAAAATCTAAAATTAAAATCTTGAAATGACCTGAATTATTTTTAACAGTGATACTTTAATTTTGAGTTGTTGTAATTACCAAAATGGGCTAAGAGTTTTAAAACAGGAGAATCAAAAAAAGACTGCCTTGCAAACAATCATTCACAATGTAGCATATTTCTTGGTCCCAGTGCTCTGCGGTTACTCCCCCAGTGTTGGTGACTACGTACTAGGGGCAGTTCATAACAACTCAATGAGCAGAGTACTAGAATAACAGCACTGATTTGTTGGTTTTGTGGGAGCATAGAAAGCACCAAAGTAGAATAAGTTTGAAGTTATCCCATCTTAGCTCGGGGAGCCATGGCAATCTTAAGAACTAACCAGACAAGTGCTAGCATCTTCAGAATCAAGAGTTATTCACCCTGGACCTAAAAAAAGACATATTTCTAGGGTTTATACCACTGTAAAAATCCTTTACTTCGTCTAGTCTGTTAGATCCCCACATTAAAAAATACATTTGATATACTATGAAGTTTCTAAGTCACTCCTTTAAATGTAATGACAAAACAAATTAATTTTGTTATTTATTAGGCAGTAATATGGAGTTTTCTTCTTCAAACATCTTTAGTTCTTTCTCCCTTTTTCTAGAATGGAATTTCCTTTATTAAAAAATTTAATTTTGAGCCTTTGGATAAGCTTCTCTTGACTAATATTATGAATATAAATTACCTTTGCCAACAATGGGCATGCATAATGTGCCCACAGCTACCAGTATGTGTTCCACAAGACAGATCAGGGTGCATGAATAATGGATCATATTTTTCTGCATTATAAAACAAACAAAAAACAAAGGGAAAAACCAAGCATTTAATATTCCTATAACAAATGTACAACTTTGAACTGTGAAATCCTTACTAAGGGCCTGTAAACTTCAAGTGAAATGCTAGTTTATACCTTTGATTTGAGATACCAATAATTTATGCAAGACCTCAGATTATTCAGAATATAGGACTCTCTAATTTTCATTACCTTGAGCAAGTTAATGAAACATCCCTGAATTGTTAACTGAAACTGGAATCCCGTATTTAAGTACATCTAATCTTTTGAACATTTCACATTTTCAGGGCACTGAGAGACTCCTATTCCCCGAAAATGCCCTGAGCCTGAGGTAAAAGGGATATTCTTCAGGGAGAGGTCTTTAATACCTTCAGGGCAGCTGGGTCACAATGATCTCTAACAAAAAAGATGTCCTGGCAGTAGAGGAGAATCTGCCTAAAGACAATCATGCAGAGACTAGCCACAATTACTATACCAGAGTCAAAGTTGCAGCAAAATATCTGGGACAGCGGCCCAGACCAGAGTAGGGAAAAATGGGAAATTCAGACAGTCTTCTGCTCTGGTACTGATTTTTTATATTTCAAGGAGATGAAAAATGAAGACAAACATAAAGTGGGTAGCCGGCTTCTTCGGGAATTCTTGGAATTCTCTACATAAATTAGTATAATCTTAGAAATTCCCTAACATTAAATTACTCAAGTTTCAATTTGCTTTATATAATATAACAGTACAAATTTCACAGCATAAAGAAAATCTTTTATGATATAAATTGTGAAAGCATTAAAAAAATCCACTTATAGCCAAGTACTAAATACAACTGGTGACTTTATCTTCAGCCTGGAATGAAATTTGTAAATCGCCTAGTACAAATGATCATTTCTTAAGGTGAAGCTGACCAATGTATCTTAACTAGGGTGCTTGAGAGCCACACTGTGAAGACTTTCATTATAGAGAAAAGGCAAACTTACCAGTGGTCTCTCAAACCTCCTTCCAATCATACAATGTGAAAAGCACTGGCTAAATAAGTGCTTTGGAAATTAAAACACAGTTCCTACTCTCAAGAAGTTTACTGGCTGGTATCATTAAGGCATGTGCACACATAAACAAATGTAAGAGTAGAAACATAAAAGTATCTGCGGTGGACACAATAAGGTGCAGCCCAGAAGCCCCTGCAGGAATGAATGACTTACTCCCTCAGCTGTTAGAAGAGGGCACTCAACCGTTATCCCTCTTTAAGGGACTCTGCTCAGGGTCACACTACTTTGATCAAGGTCACACCTCTTTCCAGAGGTAGGCCACAAACAGTCACTGATCAGTGTCAGGGTATAAAGACCCAGCCCCCTTGCCCCAACTTGGGACACCTCTGAAGGGCCATCCAGCTCCAGAGCTCCCATGGGGTTGGCTAAGGTCTTCTGGGGACTGCATCATAGCTCAACTTCTCCCTTTGCCCAAACCTGCTTCCTTCCCGTCCATTCCATAGATGTTGATCCCAAGACTCTCTCTTTTTTTTTTTGTGGTACGAGGGCCTCTCACTGTTGTGGCCTCTCCCATTGCGGAGCACAGGCTCTGGACACGCAGGCTCAGCGGCCATGGCTCACGGGCCCAGCCGCTCCGCGGCATGTGGGATCTTCCCAGACCGGGGCACGAACCCGCATCCCCTGCATCGGCAGGCGGACTCTCAACCACTGCGCCACCAGGGAAGCCCCCCAAGACTCTCTTGAATAACATCCTGCACTGCATGGTAATCTCTATCTCAATAATCTAAATGAGAATCTGGCTCAAGGACAGCTTCTCACAGGGGTGACTCACACCACTGTTCTCAAGGGATTCCACCCTGGATCTATCTATGAGATAAAATAATTATTGAGATAAAAGTTATTGTTATTTCAGTGTCAACTAATTATTGGACTTTACAAATGTGAAGAATGGGAAAGACTGTTAAGTACCAAAGTACATTAATGAAACAAAGAACAGCTTTCTTTTGAATCCCTGCTATTTATCAGCTGCGTAATTCAGGCATAATACTTAACCTTCTGGAGTGTTTCCACATCTGTCAAGTGAGGAATTCCTGTCTAAGTTACCTGTTCAAGATACCACCAAGCCTACATTATTATTAAGTTCATAAAATCTCTGTATATCACCTACCATACTATGTGGCAGTCATTAGTAATAGGGAGGATGAGGATATAGCTATGACTTACCTGGATCCTGAATGAATTTACTTCTGTTTTTTGATAATACAGTTGATCTCTGAACAAATGCTGCCAGGACCATTGCCCTGCTTTCCACCTTGACCTCTTGCTCTTCTTGACACAATATACAGGTAACAAATTGTCTTTGTTCAGGGACCCGAGTTTGTGCTGGGCCCAATGCCGTATGAGTCATATCTGAAACCACAGGGCTGCAATAAAAAGGTTAGGAGTATAATTAATGAGCCTAAGAAGTTTCTATAGAATCATAAAACAGTAGATTCTAGGTAAGTAGAAACATATTTAAAACACGCAATTTTTTGTTTTTTTTAAAAAAAATTTATTTATTTATTTGGCTGTGCCAGGTCTTAGTTGCGGCACGTGGGATCTTTGATCTTTGTTGGGGCGTGCGGATCTTTAGTTGCAGCATGGGAAGTCTTAGTTGTGGCATGTGGGATCTAGTTCCCTGACCAGGGATCGAACCCAAGCCCCCTGCATTGGGAGCGCAGAGTCTTAGCCACTGGACCACCAGGGAAGTCCCTAAAACACACAGTTTTGATGACTTGATTTGAGAGACCCAAGTCTTTCATACGTATCAAAACCATGTCCTTCAATCCTCATAGCAATCCAATGTGCAACACATAAGTCAGACACGAAGTTAACTGAGCCCAGTGTATTCATTCTTTTATGAATCTCAAGGGTCTTCTGTATAACTTACATTTTAAGCATACATATGAATTCTCTTATCTATAGTCAAGAGACATGCTCATGATCATATGCTAATAAACTCAGATTTCTAAGATTAAGTCCTCTAACTACGAGGCCACAAAATTTATCTATCAACTCTTCTAAGTTATTCTATGATTAAGTGTACTTATAAAGAAAAAAAAAACAAACATCTTCCTCAGTTGAGAACCATGGTCAAGAGTTTCAAAAATTGTGATTAATTTTTACCTATTATCAAGAACAGCAGAGATAGAGGCATCCAGTTCTAATGTCTGCTGAAAGAGTTCTTTGTTCTCATCAATAAAGTGCCGCTGCATCTCAGACATCTGGGCCATGATCTTTTCTCTGCGCAGTCTGGCAATCTCAGCTTTTCTCTTCCTCTCAGCTTTGTCTTTGTCTCTCGAACTCTGAAATTACGCTTCATTTAATTAGACCATTAGAGGCTAAATGCATATTTTTTCCCCCAAAGCAGAAACATCTTTATTGTAAATACTAATTAAAAACTATTCTATAATCTCACTTATCTAAACAAAGAGAAAAGATTTCTTAATCAACCTAACATGTTAAAAGAAAAAAAAAAGGCAGTCAAAAAAGACAGCTACAAAAATATAAACAAATAGTGGCACACTTCTTGGGATTTACGTGTTTGTGAATAATATCAACTACCAACTTACTGCAGATAAATTTAATTGTTTATAGTGAGCTTGCCACAATTTTTCAGTATTACCACACTTTACATCTTATACCTCTTCCATTATGGTTCCTTCTGTCTCTGCCACAGGACTGGTGGATGAACTCTCCCTTATCTTCTTAATGGCATTAAAAGTCTATGAAAAAAAATATCGTTATTCTGAAGCTATGAAACATTAAAAAATTTAAAGATAAACATTTAATATTTCTCACAAAAAGCAGAGTGATGCAGGAAATTTTACCTTTAATATCCACCTAATCATATCTTTGTGGACTTCTAGGTAGGGAGCATTTTGTAGTGTTTCCAGCATAGCTAGTATGCTAGGAGAGTTGTTTGGTGCTTCACCAGGTTCTGAGGCGGAAGAAAAAAAGGGCACACGAACAACAGCTAAGACTTCATAGTGCTTATTACTATGCACAAGATAAATGAAGTTGCTTATAACATTTGCCCATCATTTGCCCATCATTTGATTACAGTTCAACTTAGAAATTTTCAATACCTCTTGAAATGTGACATATTTGTATTTTACAAACAAGTTGTTAACAACTAGAATGCTTTAATCATTCAAAACTGACATCTTACACCAAATGATTATTTTAACATAGCCTCTAGCAAAATTAAATAAAAACCCAGCTGAAAGGCCTAAGATTTTACAAGTCTAAGAAAATGAATCAGGATTAGAGGAGTCCATGTGTATATAACATGTATCTATTTGTTTTGACCTTTTCTTTAATGAAAACCTAGATTCAAAATAAAACAAATTTCTTCCTCTATGGATTACTTTTTTATTTTGAGAAAAAGATACAAAAAGTCCATTACTCTCAGGAATACATTTAATCCAATATTAGCTAATTTAGTTTTATAGTTGGAAATATCCAATTATTAATTTTCTTGATTTAAGAAACATTTCTGGCAAAATATTACTCTTTCCTAAGAGGGTAAGAGACCAAACTATGTGATCTTTATAAAAAAATGTTATTTAATTTAATTGTTATTTTTTTGGCCGCGCCACATGGCTTGTGGGATCTTAGTTCCCTGACCAGGGACTGAACCTAGTTCCTCAGCAGTGAAAGCTCCGAGTCCTAACAACTGGACCGCCAGAGAATTCCCTGAACTATGTGATCTTTCATATCCTTCCAGATCTGAAATTTGGTAGCTGTGGATTAGGGATCTGACTCTAAATAGTTTGTCTTTTGTTTGTATGTACGTATGCATGTATTTATTTATTTATTTATGGTTGCACTGGGTCTTTGTTGCTGTGTGCAGGCTTTCTCTAGTTGCGGTGAGCGGGGGCTACTCTTTGTTGCAGTGCACTGGCTTCTCATTGCGGTGGCTTCTCTTGTTGCGGAGCACAGGCTCTAGGTGCGTGGGCTTCAGTAGTTGTGGCACACGGGCTCAGTAGTTGTGGCTCGCAGGCTTAGCTGCTCCATGGCACGTGGGATCTTCCTGGCCCAGGGCTTGAACCCATGTCCCCTGCACTGGCAGGCGAATTCTTAACCACTGTGCCACCACAGAAGTTCCAATAGTTTGTTTTAATTATATAAAATGTTTAAAGAGAAATAGGAGGACTGTCTAGAGAAAATGATGATTGTTGAAAGAAAAAGAAAGAAAGAAGCAAAAGAGAACCTGAGATCAAATGAAATTAGGGAATTTTCTGTGTGGTTATCCCAAAGTAAAAAAACTGCAGATAAAGAAGGTACAACAGATACATTGTTAATGTTAATCGATAGAAAGAAACACTGGCAGAGAAAAGAGCTGGGAAAGGCTGGCATCCAAGAACATAGTCTTCAGTGGGGAAAGACAGCTCCCCTTCTGCCTCCCACTTACCTGGATGTGGGCAAAAAGGGAAAAATAGAGATTTAGCAGCAACCAGGACTATTCCTCCTCATCCCCCAGTGGAACCTACTATTCTCACAGTCATTATCTTTTAGGAAGAAATGGCAGAGAACACAATACTAAACAAAGTTACAGAAATACTCCCTTGCAATCAAGGAATTCAGAAATTCCTATTATACCACCACAACTTCATTTAAGCATCTCAGCAAATCACTGATTGCAGTTCTAGAGCAGGGAAAGTACAAGATGAGCCTCAGACACCTTTTGTGCCAGAAAGCAAGGTGGTGCTCAAATACTAATGGGGTTGGGTCAAAAGGACACAGAACCAATTGAACAGACTCCCACTACCCAGAAGTGGCACAGTTTGAGCATCAAAAGGAGTATTGATTATAACTGACTATAAAACACTGAAAAAAAAACCCATGAGTAATATTAAAAAACAAAAGAACCACAAAAATACGTAAGCAAACAAAAAAATTTCACAGTTGCCACTACTTCAGGTAACTATTAGAACAACTGCTTATTCTGAAGATTAATAAAGGAAACATTTTTATTTAGAGATGAAATATTATGACATCTGAAACAAATGGTTCAGGGAATTCCCTGGCAGTCCAGTGATTAGGACTCTGTGCTTCCACTGCAGGGGGCCCAGGTTCGATCCCTGGTTGGGGAACTAAGATCCTGCATGCTGTGCAGCACAGCCAAAAGATAAATAAACAAAAAACCAAATGGTTCAAAAAAGTGTTCAAACATAAAGCAAATATAGCAAAACACTAACTATTGAATCTAGGTGGCAGGTATATAGATGTTTACTGTACAACTCTTTCAACTTGTCTGTATGTTTGAAATTTTAATATTAAAAAGCTAGAAAAAATATTTCTTTGGTCTTCTCAAAAAAAGTCACGTTACTCTATATAAAATGTAATACTCTATAGCTAATTTTCTTATTTTCATTACTTTTTATACGATAATAGCAACAATTTAAAAGTGAAATCCTAATAGCACACTCTGTGTTTTTAGAAGTATATACTAGAGTTTAAATTTATGTGCTATACTGATTTCAAACTAAGGAATCCTCATTACTGTTTCCTGTTTATGAATTAAAATTTATGTTTTTAAAGTATGGGTAGGCCCTAAGTATTTTTATAAAAATGTATCAGGATCTGATATAATACACAGGTGAATACAGACAGCCTCAGAAATTTGGATTCAATGTAACCTACTTAAAACTTATATAATCAAATAAAAGAGGTTATACTACACTTAAAAATCATGGACATGTTGAGTTACTTTAGTAAAAACTGTATACATACTCGATATCTTCTGAGTGAAGGTAAATGTTACTACATGCTCCTCCATGACGTTCTCTAAATGCTGTTTTTCTTCTTGTAGTGCCATTCCAATTAAATGTAACACCTAAAATACAAGATGTTTTTTAACTTTTAGTGAAACAAAAATCAAGTACATATTTTTTATAAGAAATTTAAAAAAATCACTATTGAAAAAAGATAAACTATTAAACACTAAGTGCAGTAAAAATTAATTCCAAGTACCAATTTTCATGAAATCCAAACTCTAAAGTTCATTTTCTAATAAAGAATTCTCAGCAAAGAAACCAAAATTTCTATTTCAGCTAGGAAGAATATTCAATTGCAAACTCTTAGGGTAAGTTAAAATTACTAACAGCTGTGACCAGCAATCCATATAATTTTCAGTTTTATTCCATCCCTACACTACAGTCTTAAAAATCACTGATTCTAAGAATCAGTGGCCAAATAATTAGACCTGAAATCATCTATGATGCAATGATCTGATCTATAATACTCCTAGTTCAATTTCTCTAAGGACTAAAAATCTTAATCATCTAAGAGACACACTTTTATCTCTAATGCCATATCATTTATAAAGATATTCAGCATATCTCATGAAAAATTCCTTACTAGACTTCTAAGACTATAACTACACTAATCTATTTGCACTTTTATTGTTCCTTATCCTGCTCCCCAATCTTTGAAGGAGATAATGCATGTGGTGTCTCTGTATCGTTCCCTACACATAGGGCTACTGTGGTTGTCAGACTTGGAAGAACTAAGTTAGCCTGAATGACATAAAGCAAATGTATATATAAGATAAATGATGTTCATTCCTCTTTTCTCCATCATTTCCCATACATCTTTTGCTCATATAATACTGATGGTCTCCAGTATACTGCAACTCTATGCTTTTACATTTTTAGTGTATGTTTGTAAACTGGAGGAGGGTATACATATACAAATATCTTAGCCAATGAGATACTTGAGCCTGCTGAGACAAGGGGAGGAACAGTAGCTCTGAAGGAAGGCTCTGGAGGAAGGCTCACCTTCATCTGAATTCTGGCTTCACTGCTTTCAAGTCTCACTAAGCCTAACTTCATCATCTTCAAAATCAAAAGAAAAAAAAAAAAGCTTTCCTCTAGAGTTTTGAGGGTTACAAATATGGTACATAAAAGTGCCTAGCATAGAATAAGGCACAGAGTAGGCTAACTGTATTAACTGAGTATTATTATTATGTTACTTACTAGTTGGGTAACATGGACAAGTCTATCTCACTGAAACTTGCCTTCTTCATCTATACAGTGGAAAAACTATCTACTGATACTCAAAGGGGTATTACATGGATTTAATGAGATAATAATTTATGAATGACTGACATTAAATCTATAAAGTAAAATACAAACAAGGTTCTAGACTTGCCACTAATTAGATATAGGAGCGTAAGTCTCTGACTTTCAATTTCTTCAACTGCAAAACATAAGTATTAATGAACTCACAGGTTTTTAAAGAGAATTAAGTGAAAGCAAATGCAAAGATAACACATTATACAAATATCAGAGTACTGTATAAACAAAGACATATCAGGACCAATAAATGAGAGCAGATCTGCCAACAAGACCAAGGTAACCACAACCATGTGGTGTAAAAAAATCTGCCAGGGGCTTCCCTGGTGGCGCAGTGGTTGAGAGTCCGCCTGCCGATGCAGGGGACACCGGTTCGTGCCCCGGTCCGGGAAGATCCCACATGCTGCGGGGTGGCTAGGCCCGTGAGCCACGGCCGCTGAGCCTGCGCGTCCGGAGCCTGTGCTCCGCAATGGGAGAGGCCACAACAGTGAGAGGCCCGCGTACCGCAAAAAACAAAAACAAAACAAAAAAAACCTGCCAGGCTCTCATTTTTATGGTCAGACACAAACAGTAACAAAATACTATATTTCGAATTAAGTTAACACTACATTTTATCCTAAGTTTCCTGTGTACAGATATTGACAGGAGTATTTTGTATTTTGGTTTTTACTACAAGACCACTAAAATATAAATAATAAATGTCTTCAAACTTACCCTTTGCAGCATGGACTCAGACCAGACATGTCCGTTATGTTCTACAGTCCATTGCAATACTGTTCTCATGATTAACAACATGACATCTGACTGCAAAATGTTAACCAGACTTGCAAACAGAGGGCAGAATGGGGGCAAAACTGGAGGTGGAAGTGCTGAAAATAAAGTTATAATTGGCTTCTTTTGTAGAACATGCTTTAAAAAACAAATGAACAAAAAAAACAGCAAAAAACTATCCCTTTGTTACATACTTTTGATAGTCTTCAAAGAATATTCATTTACACACATCTTAAAGCTATATTTTACCTTCTCAGGTCAGTCAAATGCATAAAAACAGCTCTGTAAGTAGCAGTAGTACAAAAGAAGGCCTTTCTTTTCCCTAGAAATGTCTTACGATCCGAGATAAAACCATTAACCCAAAGGTGACTCAGTACAGACTATGTCTATATTAGCATATTTATTAGCCCTTGAAAGTTCACTCATGGGGCTTCCCTGGCATCCAGTGGTCAAGAATCCACCTTCCAATGCAGAGGACGTGGGTTCGATCCCTGGGTGGGGAGCTAAGATCCCACATGTTGCAGGGCAACTAAGCCTGTGCGCCGCAATTACTGAGCCCACATGCTCTAGAGCCCAGGCACCACAACCAGAGAGCCTGTGCGCCACAACTACTGAGCCCACACGCTCTGGAGGCCGTATGCCACAACGAAGAGCCCACGTGCTACAATGAAAGGTCCCGCATGCTGCAAGGAAGATCCCATGTGACGCAACTAAGACTCAAATCAGCCAAATAAATAAATTAAAAAAAAAAAAGCTCACTCAGAAAGCTTATATTTAAATCTACCACTTCATCAAGAATCATCATCATAGTCAATAGAAAACAATGTTTAACAAGTAAAAGAGACTGAAACGAGATTTGGGGAAAGATTAAAAATACCTGTATCTTCCTTATTTTGTCTTTTCAATTTCCGTTGGGCTTCTTCTGCCTAATAAAAATGAATGTAATTTGGACAGGGAATTAGTAACATGAAACAATTTAATATCCAAAACTACTGATATATGTTAATCTTTGCCATACTAACTTCTGATTTTAGAAGATTTCTATCCTCAGTTTTGCAACTCCCCCGAAATTGGTATCAAGGTTAATTTCCCCCTGCCACTAAGAGAATCCCCCCAAGTGGATTCTTTCTTGATTTAAAATGCAGGGGAAGGGCTTCCCTGGTGGCGCAGTGGTTGAGAGTCCGCCTGTCGATGCAGGGGACACGGGTTTGTGCCCTGGTCCGGGAAGATCCCACATGCCGCGGAGCGGCTGGGCCTGTGAGCCCTGGCCACTGAGCCTGCGCGTCCGGAGCCTGTGCTCCGCAACGGGAGAGGCCACAGCAGTGAGAGGCCCGTGCACCACACACACACAAAAAAAATGCAGGGGAAACATGCACCAACCAAAACCAAAAACTTATTCAGATTTGAGCTTTATTTCATGCATCAAACACTAATACACACTGCTATATATAAAATAGATAACCAACAAGGACCTACTGTATAGCACAGGGAACTATACTCAATATTCTATAATAACCTATAAGGGAAAAGAATCTGAAAAAGAATATATATATATATACACGACTGAATCACTGTGCTGCACACCAGAAACTAACACAACATTGTAAATCAACTATATTTCAAAAAAGCAAAAACAAAAACAAAACCCCAGAAAACTAATAAACAAAAGCTTCATGTTTAAGTTTCATTTACTGCCATTTATTGAAAACTTATTTTTAAGAGCAGACTGCTAAAAGGCAAAATTTAACCCTCTAAGAATGATCAGGAAAATTCCTTAAGTCACCATGGAAAAGCATAATGTTAAGTACTAGCAATTCTGAAATGAGTGTAAAATAGGTTAACCGATTAGAATACACGTTGATGATGTCTTCAAAAGCCAATAAAATACATACAATTAGATATGTGTGGGTATGTATATAATTATATAGATCTTTTTTATGTACGCACAAAATAGGGGAAAACCCCAAATGCTACGTGGTGGTATAGGTAATCTGTACTTTCTTCTTTATACCTTTTCATATTTTCCAAATCTCCTACAATAAAAATGTGTCCTTTTTCAATCTGTGAAAGGCAGTAAAAGTTGTTTAGGAAAAAACAAAATAAAAACAAAAAAACTCCAAGCAACCCTTTCTCAGTACACTTTTAATTTGCTCAATTACCTTGGACTGCTCTGCCCTTGAAAAGTGATAGAAATACAAATTGAACTCTTTGGCACATTCTGGTTTCAGTTCATACATGCCTCGTCCTGTTAATCCAGGTTTCCTTTGGGGGAAAAAAAAATTCTTAAATCTCATATACTGTTGGTGAATGTAAGCTGGAACTACTTTCTGTGGGTTCATTTAATCATCTACATCCAAAGCTTTATGTGCATCCACTTTATCTAGCACGTCCACCTGGAATTTATTCTAACTGGACAAGTGAATGTGATGGTCACTGTAGTGACAACAATTCAAAGTCTAACAACAGGGGACAGGTTACACACATTACGGCATCTCCAAACAACTGAACACTATTAAAATTGATGTTAACTTGTATATTTTGACATGTAAAGATGTCTGTGGTAAGTTCTACCAAGTGAAAAAAAGCAGATGCAATTTTAGGGTTTAGAGAATCTTTTCTATAATTTTTTCTATATTTTCCCTAAAAATATGTATTGTTTTTAAAATCAGCAAAAATAAAGACAATGCCATTGGAATGAGGAGCACAGAAAAAGCAGGATTAAGAAACTGCCTCAGCAACCTTAAGGGATAGATTATTGATAGTTTACTGATTGGACACCGAAGAAAGCATTATTCAGAGGCTATCCCACAATTTAGGTGGCACATTCAAATGGAAAGGAAGAAAGCACAATGCATTTACTCAGATCACCTGCTCAGGTTAGTTTCAATTACCTGAAACTATCAGCTAGGGAACACCTGAAAACTGAAAATCCTCATAAAGCTACTTGAAGTTGCTAAGTGCAGGGCTAGATCATAAAAGTAAAATGTCAGTGAGAAATCTAGTTCAGAATTATATGTTTCAAAGTGGTTGTCACTCTCTGAAAACAACAATTTTATTCTCAGTTCCATCAAGGGGAACACTCTAAGAAAAATTAATGTATAAAATAAAATTGAATGTGAAAAAGCAGAAAATAAACTCACTTGAAATGGGCAACTGCTTCAATTACACTCTCCATGCCAGTTTCCTTGTTCTCCTAAAGGGTACAGGAAACAAATTAAGTGTGTTTCATGTTAATAACTGCTAGCACTCTGAGCATTGTGCTTTTAACTCATTAAGCTTCATACAGTAATCGTATAAAGCAGATATACTATTCTCCCGATTTTTACAAATGAGGATTCTATAGTAAACATAATGATTAATAGGCAGTTGGGGAAATTGAGTTGGTAAGCTAACATTCATTCAGATTGATATAATTAAAAACAAGTTACTACCATATGGAATCAACGTGACAGCTTTCAAAAGGAATAAAATAAAAACACAAAGTACACATAATGTTTAAATTTTATATTTAAAATTTATATATTTGCAATATTTTGTGAAATAGCTACACTAATTTCTTATCTATTTTTGTTAAAACATCATTTCCCAAATCATATCCCATTCACGACAAGCTGTTCATAGGAATTCTGTGAAATATTCTCTGGTCAAAAATGTTTGGTAAATATAGATGCCATCACTTTGTACAAGGCAGTTACACTTTTAAAATACTGTTTTAGGGCTTCCCTGGTGGCGCAGTGGTTGAGAGTCCGCCTGCCGATGCAGGGGACAACCAGTTCGTGCCCCGGTCCGGGAGGATTCCACATGCCGCGGAGTGGTTAGGCCAGTGAGCCATGGCTGCTGAGCCTGCGCATCCGGAGCCTGTGCTCCGCAGTGGGAGAGGCCACAACAGTGAGAGGCCCGCGTACCGCAAAAAAAAAAATAAAATAAAATACTGTTTTAAATTTTATTTCTTCCTTATTCCAATGGTCTAAATGAAACTGTAATTGTTTCCTCATTTTCTGCATTAAAAAGTACATGTATACACAACTAGAAATGGAAATGGCAAAAGCAGCCCATTAGCAAAGACCTATTAAAAAAAGTACATGTAATTTTTATTCTGACTAGATATTCAGTGATATTAAAAAATCATTAATTATTTTTTTTAGGTGTGATAATTGGCATATGCATAGGTTTTTCTAAAAGCTAGTATCTTTTGGATCAACCTTGGCACTACTGACATTTGGACGAGATAGTTCTTTGTTGTGGGAATCTGTCCTGTGCACTATAGGATGTTCAGTAGTATACTGGCCTCTGCTGAATGGATGCCAGTAGCATCACACACCCTGCCCTGAGTAGTGACATTGCCAAATGCCACCCTCCCGGGGGGTGAGGCAAAATCATCCCTGGTTGAGAACCACTGTTTTAGATATATACAATTCTATTTATAGATGAAATGGTAAACCTGGTATTCTCTACAAAATAACCCAGTGAGGGTGTAGAAATCAGTGGCTGGGGTATAAATAAAATAAGATTGGTCATCTGTTGAAGCTGGTGATGGTTCACTCTACTATGTTCTCTATTTCTATAGATGTTTCAAGTTTTTCAAGTTTGAAATAATACGAAGTTTAAGAGAAGTATTACAATGCAACAAATAAAGGTTTAAATCCCAGAAGAATGAACATTAAGGTTAAGAGTTTTGATCTATGTTTCAAATTTGGGAAAACATTTTGAAAAGCCTCGATGAAAATAAAGTCCTTTCGCAACTGTAATCTGGGTTTCTGAAAAGCCCCAGGGCTGAAAAGTAGGTGGCAGAGGAACTTAAGATCCTGGCAATAAAAATAGTTACAACTGAATCTATGAATGCCCATATGAATATTAATTTACATTCACTAAAATGAGAGAGATGGCTTAGCATAGTCTTTGGATGCTTTAGAAGGAAAAAACTCTAGCAAACTTTAGTCAACACAGCTGAGTAGGTATTTCTAGGTTATAAAAGTGTTATCTCTACCCATGGCAACTTTGCACTAAACACCCTATAAAAACCCCTCTTTAATGGATATATAAATTCCATTCTAAGGAACAGGTTTTTTTCTTTTTTAAAAATAATTAATTAATTTTATTTTTGGTTGCGTTGGGTCTTCGTTGCTGTGCGTGGGCTTTCTCTAGTTGCGGCGAGTGGGGGTTACTCTTTGTTGTGGTGCGCAGGCTTCTCATTGCCGTGGCTTCTCTTGTTGCGGAGCACGGGCTC
This sequence comes from Mesoplodon mirus, assembly GCF_964341445.2. Lineage (NCBI taxonomy): Eukaryota > Metazoa > Chordata > Mammalia > Artiodactyla > Ziphiidae > Mesoplodon > Mesoplodon mirus. Next base: position 74,669,951 of record NC_138988.1, on the reverse strand, counting down.
TAGGTGCACAGGCTTCAGTAGTTGTGGTGCGTGGGCTCAGTAGGTGTGGCTCACGGGCTCTAGAGCACAGGCTCAGTAGTTGTGGCGCAGGGGCTTAGTTGCTCCACGGCATGTGGGATCTTCCTGGACCAGGGCTCAAACCCATGTCCCCTGCATTGGCAGGTGGATTCTTAACCACTGTGCCACCAGGGAAGTCCTGGAACAGGTTTTCTTTTATTCAGCATCCTTATTTCTTTCAAGGCTTCATTGTAAAGGATTCTATTCCTAGGCTGCTTTCCACTCCCAGTCCCTAGTATTCTCTTTTTCTAATTATTTCTAATAAGAGTGACTAGAGTTATACATGTTCTAGAACTGTTGTTTTTACAATTATGGAAAAGGTACAGAGAAGTAAATCTATACATACTAGACTGGTAGGTAGGGAAGGATTTCCGTAATTTTCTTTTCTTAAAATGCAGGTACTTACATCTTCAGGTAAAGACTTTACCAATTCACTATGAGCCATAGGTTTGATGCTCAACTGATGGATAATCTCTCGTTTAATCTCATCTGTAGCATTTACCTGTCCAACTCCAGGACTAAATCTCTCTCCTGTCAACAGTGAATAAGTACATATACACACACTTAACAATCATAATACTTATAAGTGATATCTATTTATAATTCATGCAACACAATGTATTTTTCTTTCTGTGCAATGGGAAAGCAATGACTGGTCTGGCAACAAGGTAGGGTGAGAGCAGCTCCTAACCATCATTCTGAGTCTCTGACACAACAGGTGAGTGTAGTCTTCAGCAACGGAGAGAGAACTCTGGTTGCTGTTTTGACAGAATGGGATCAGAAGGTGGGAAAGGATTAGAAGTAGTCAAGAATTGGTACAGCAGTAGCTGTACTAGCAGCCTAGGTAGGAGGGAGAGCCTTCCTTTGTCCTTTTATCTAGTGGCAAATAAGGTATCACCTTCTGAGACCTTCTTCATTGGTATTACCTCCTGACAGTAGCCAGGATTCTCTGCTCTATGGACTGTAGAGAGACTGAAATAGTACGGGAGGTGGGAGGAAGTAAAGGATAAAAGAATAGGAAAGATGGAGGCAACAGGACTGAAAAGTTAGGTAATAAGAAAAAAAAAATCTGTGTCTATTAGCCATAGGTCTCATATTAACTTGGAATTTTCATATCTGAAGTCAAGAGGACACTTTTGTACCACAAAACCATGGGAAAAACATAGCTAAGATATAAAGTAACTGTAAATAGCTCCTAAATATCCTATTCTTATTTGCTAAATTCTCCTGTCCCCCGTTTTATTCCCAACACAGTCTTCTAGTTTATCCTGCTTTAGCAGTTGTCCTCTCTCCTTCCAAAGGAACACAGTGCTGTTTCTCTCATCATTACAGTAACCAGAGGGGAGATAAAAATAAACACTCTCATCTCCTTCCCCTAAAACTGAGTAACTGCTCAAATAGAGGAAACAGTTCAGATTCTAAACTATTTGATACCACAAAAGTCAATATAATACATAAATGTTCCAAAAGATCCAAACTTACCAACAAGCATTATAATGAGGTAGAGCATCTCTTCTATTAGAGTGTTGTTCTGCTGAACTAAATCCTGTAACAATCGGGGGTAGTGGGAGAAAGTTCATAGATAAGAAGAAGAATACTGTATTACCTCAGATGATCAAAATAACCAAAAAGAATGAAAGATGCTTCTCTAACAGTGTGTTGTGGTCTCATAAAGCATGCTCTTACCTTATGAGTAGTCTCAGAACTAATTTTTTTTCCATAGTCTGGAGTACTGAAAATCTGGTGAAGTTCAAAGCGGCTAAGCATTATCATCAGGAAATGATTTGGATCCATCATGGAGACACCTGTCTTTTTTAAAAATGTTTGAGATAAAGGAAAAGAGGAAGGTCAAAAGGGCTACTAAACAACTAGTGAGAGATATTTTGGCTTGCACAAGAGAAAGCAGCTTACTCCTTCACCAATTCCAGTAAAAGATGAAAACCCATTTAGCCGCAATCTCTACTTGTGGTAGCTACAAGTATGGACAGGGATCTATGCTGGTAAAACAAATCAAAACAAAACACTCCCTAAACCCACATATCATAATCCCTATAAATTCAGTTCAAAGATTTGTGTCAGGGCTATCTTACCACTGCCAGGTGTATGGACAGTAATGTGGTATGGTAATAAAACTTCTAGCATTTAAAACAATATGTATCATATTAAACTCTTATCAAGAACTCAAACTAATTTTTAGTGATAAATGCTATAGTAAGTGAAATGACAGCTTTTAAATATTAGTTTTAATTCTCCTATAATTCTTGTATAGCTTCTCAATCAACTTGAATTTTAATTTATCTTGAACCAATAATTTTTTTTTGAATTTTACATTTTGTAACTTTTTCTATAATTTCTAAATCCATTCAGCAATAATATGGAAACACTACTTTGTGACAAGCACTGTGCTATGTAAAATGGACATAAAAAGGAACAAGATAGAGTTGCCACAGTTTAGTGTAGGGGACGAAAAGTAAATAGGCAACTACAATCCAGACTTATGAATGCTATGGTGGGGATAAGCATCATGCTATGGGCCCTCCCAAAAGGGACACAAAGCCACATTTTAGTGTGTCAGGGAAGGCTTCCTGGAGAAAGTGACTCTAAACACGAAGACACACAGGACAACATTATACGTGGTAAACAGAAAAGGAAGCGGGTGGGGTGGGCAATCTAGGGAGCAAACAAAATAAATGTGCAGATTTTAAGACTTACGGGAGAGTATGACAAATTCAGGGAATTTTAAACATAGCTAAGTACTGAAGGCCTTGAAAATCAGTTTGAGGAATTTGGGTCTTTAATCAGACGACAGTGAAGAAAGGATGGCTTTCAGGTTTCTGACTCTAATAATTACAGATTGAATAATTCACTAAGGTAGGGAAACCTCAAAGATAGGAAGAACGTATGGAGGACACAAGAGTTACTTTGAATATGTTAACTGTGAGATGTGTCCAGGAAACTAGATGGAAATGTTCTATCAGCTGTTAGCCATATGAGTTTGGAGCTTAGTAGATAAGAGCTAGGCTGCAGTTATAGATTTGAGAGTGATCATAAATGATTGGGTCCTGTGGAAATAACAAGAAGAAAAACTCCCCACAACCTTTAAATTTAATGCTTTTTACCTGAAGCATTACTATATCCTTGTCAAACATTTCACGTCTGCATTTCACATTGTGGTAGTAATAAATCTAAAAAAAAAAAGTAATTATATTGGGTAAACAGAATTTTATTTGTGCAGTTCCCTCCTCTTCCCACTCACCAAAAGAGCACATGGCTCTTGTGCACGTGAGCATGAACACACAAATGTGCACACGTAATGTGGTTTCCCCAGCAGTTAATGCTATCTTAGTAGAGATTAGTTAATTAGAAATTTCCAGATTATAGTAGTCACTCTATGGTTCACATTTTGCAGCCAACTTTCTGGGTCTCCTAATAAAGTTCTTTCAGTGAGATTTATTATAGCTATCAAAAACAGAAAAATCCTATACCAAGCCTTGGTGAGGTTTAAAAATTAAAACTTCAATTTCAGAGCTATACTAACAGAACTTTTATCTTTTAACCCAATTTAATTTAAGTAAGTGAAATCCAGATTTTTTTTTAAAGATTTTTTTGATGTGGACCATTTTTAAAGTCTTTATTGAATTTGTTACAATATTGCTTCTGTTTTATGTTTTGGTTTTTTGGCGGCGAGGCATGTGGGATCTGAGTTCCCCGACCAGGGATCAAACCCGCACCCCCTGCATTGGAAGGCGAAGTCTTAACCACTGGACCACCAGGGAAGTCCCCAGATTTTTTATGTTTTAAAGATATCCAACTTTGTTCTAAAAATGACTGCAAGTGAAAATAAAACTCATTTCTACTTTTGATATTGTTTCTTAATAAAATATGAATTAAAACTCTAAAAAACCTTTGGTTTAAGGTTACATTTCTTTTGTCAAACAGTTTTTTAAAAAAAATTCTTTTAAGGTTTGTTTCCAGGGGCCACAAACAGTTTTAATATAGATGACGTTCAGTGACTAAGTACACTGAAAATTATAACCTTCACAGAAGGTAAAGAATGGACTGAAAACTCTTTGTAGAATTAAAAAACACTTACTTGATTTACAAGAGAGAAACCATTTCTTCTCCACATTCCTGCATGTACTTGGGCACATAAAACAAGGCATCTAAGAGGGTGTTCTATCAACATGGGTGGGCTAAGTTCACTCTGTGTATACAAAAAAACCACAAAAATCTCAACTCTATAAAGAAGATTGGTTTATAGGGACAGAAGCTTTATATAAAATACAAGTCAAAATTATTTTAAGGATGTTTGTGTGATAGTTAATTTTATGTGTCAACTTGGCTGGGCCATGGTACCCAATGTTTGATTAACACCAACGTAGATGTTGCCGTGAAGGCATTTTGTAGATGTGATCAGTATTTATATCAGTAGACTTTGAGTAAAGCAGATTACTCTCCATGATATGGGTGGGCCTCATCCAATTAGTTGAAGGCCTTAAGAGAAAAGACTGAGGCTTCCCCAAGGATGAAGAAATTCTGCTTCCAGACTACCTTTGGACTTCAGACTGTGACATCAACTCTTAAACTCTTAGCCTGCCAGGTTGCCGGGCTTATTTCAAACTTGCCAAGCCCCATGACTATGTGAGTCAGTTCCCTACAATACATCAATCTCTGTCTCCTACACACACACAAACACACACACACTCACTCACTCACTCTTTATTGGCTGTTTCTCTGGAGAACCCTAGTAATTTGTTTCAAAGTGATTTCAAGTACATGGAACATAGTAAATATTTACTTTTATTTATTTGTTTGTTGATTACTGAAATATAGTTGATGTATAGTATTATGTTAGTTTCAGGTGTACTACATAATGATTTGATATTTGCATACATTATGAAATGATCACCGTGATAAGTCTAGTAACCATCCGTCTCCATACAAAGTTGTTATGATATTATTGACCATATTCCTTATGCTGGATATTACATTCCCATGACTTATTATCTAATTGGAGGTTTGTAATAGATATCTACTTTTAAACAGCACTACTTACTAGAGGTAGGAGCTCTGGAAATTTATATGCCACTTCACTTTTGCTTACCAATACATGCAAACCTGCATGGAGAACAAATAAAAAAGTATTTCTGTAAGTGAAAATCATTCAGATAAAAAAAAACCCCTAAATATTCACTCAACTTTATAGCGAACTTCTTTTCTGTTTCTCTTTGGGAACCTATCATGTTACACATTAAGATATAAAATGAATTGCATCCATAAATGAAGCTTTTCAATTGTTATTCTCATGAACCTCAGAATTAAAGGCACACTTGAACTGGAGTCTTAATTACATGTACCAACATACACTGATGACATTTCACAGAAGTAAATGTTAGACATACAAACATAGCAAAAGCAGCTATATAACTATCAAAGCAACTTGTATACCAATTTTAAGAGTCATATTCCACTGGATCATGAAGTTTGTTCCATTTAAAGTACAGTAGTGAGTGATCCTCCTGGCTACTGAACAGAGAAACTGGCCGTGGAATTCATAGTCTGCACTGATCCTGACCTCAGAATTCAGTTCCCCAGAACTTCCAGTTTAGGATCAAAGCCTCTTTAGTCCCTAACTGCAAAGGGCTCTTTTATAGCTCAACCTTAGTTAATTCTGTTAACTAAGAATTAATTGTCCTGTTTATGTTGTTGTCTAAACAGAGAACGCTTTTTACAATCTTATCACCCCAATTTGGGACTCACTCCAACCTGCTGATTAAAAAGGTTATCAATAAATAAGAAACAGCTTAGAGAGAGAGGAAGTATAGGGTGGTTTCAATTTATTAGCAATCACTTAAGTGATGGACCAATTTGAATCCTAACAACACAGACTTTGAAGCTGGGCTGAGATAAACAATAAAACACGTGGTATATGTAGTTAAGAAGTCTGAAGAGGCATTATGGTATGGTCATTACAAACATGGTTTCTGGTGCCAAACTACCTCAAAATCCCTACTCTGACTTGTTGTGGTGTGATGCTAAGCGAGCCACCTCCATGTCTCAGTCTTTCCATTTGTGATAAACCTAACAATACCCACCTCATAGGCTGTGATGATTAAATAAGTTAATGCATGTGAAACTCTCAGAAAAATGCATTGTAGGTATTCAATAAATATTAACCACAAACAACAATTTAAAAGACAATTTCAGGGTTCTCTTTTAGGGAGAAATGCTTTACCTGCAAGTAACCGAGAAACTGGAAGGTGAATGCTAACTTTTTCTTTGGAAACACAGTATCTGATAGTTTCCACTGAATGTCCACAAATGCTTAATGTGACTGGCTGTTCACCATCAGTAAAACCACCGTGACACTGCGTCAATACAGCAAGGCATTTCTTGTAAGCTTCAATTAATACTTTTTCCTAAAAAAGACGGTTTTCTGTAAGTTACTCAAAGGTTTCTACAACATTAACCAAGCACCTCAAATTCAATGATGTATTAAGTACTTCAAATATCAATATGGGCAAAATTAAACTCAATCTTTTCTTCCCAACTTGCTCCCTCTTCCAGGGCCCTGTCTCAGTAAATGACATCTTTATAGAGCTGCAGAAATCTGGAAGTCATTCCAAAATCCTTTCCCTCATTCCCTATTTTTTAAAAAAATTACATTAGTTAGAGGTGTACAGAGAGTGATTCAAAATTTTTATAGATTATATTCCATTTACAGCTATTTTAACATATCAGCTATATTCCTTGTGCTATAGCATAATCCTTGTAGCTTATTTATTTTATACACAGTGGTTTGAACCTTTTAATCCCCCCTATCTTGCCTCTCCCCACCTTCCTTCTCCCCGCTGGTAACCACTAGTTTGTTCTCTATATCTGTGATTCTGTTTTTGTTTTGTTATATTCACTAGTTGCTTTTTTTTTTAGATTCCACATATGAGTGATAACATACAGGATTTGTCTTTCTCTGTTTGACTTATTTCACTAACCATAATACCCTCCAGGGTCCATCCATGTTGTTGCGAATGGCAAAATTTCATTCCTTTTTATGGCTGAGTAATATTACATCACACACACCTGCACACGCACACCGCCCCACATCTTCTTCATCCACTCATCTACTGATGGACATTTAGGCTGCTTCCATATATCTCGGCAATTGTAAATAATGCTTTAATATACGAAATTTGTTTGTCTCTTTCTGACTTACTTCACACAGAGGAATGGATAAAGAAGATGTGGTACATATATACAATGGAATATTACTCAGCCATAAAAAGGAAATTGGGTCATTTGTAGAGACATGGATGGACCTAGAGACTATCATACACAGTGAAGTGAGTCGGAAAGAAAATAATACTGCTATGAACATTGGGGTACATGTATCTCTTTGAATTAGTGTTTCTGTTTTCTTCAGATAAATACCCAGAAGTGGAATTACTGGATTATATGGTGGTTTTCTTTTTAGTTTTTTGAAGAAACTCCATACTGTTTTCCACAGTGCACCAGTTTACATCCATACTAACAGTGTACAAGGGTTCCTCTTCTCCACATCCTCGCCAGTATTTGTTATTTGTGGTCTTTTTGATGACAGCCATTCTGACAGGTGTGAAGTGATATCTCACTGTAGTTTTGACTTGCATTTCTCCAATGATAAGCGCTGTTGAGCATCTTTTCATGTGCCTATTGATCATCTGTATGTCTCCTTTGGAAAAATGTCCATTCAGGTCTTCTGCCCAATTTTGTTTTTTTGATATTGAGCTATTTATATATTTTGGATAATAACCCCTTATTGGGCATATCATTTGCAAATATTTTCTCCCACTCAGTAGGCAGTCTCTTTGTTTTGTCGATGGTTTCCTTTGTCGTGCAAAAGATTTTAAGTTTAATTAGGTCCCATTTGTTTCTTTTTTGCTTTTGTTTCCTTTGCCTTAGGGGACAGATCCAAAAAAAAAATGTTGCTATGATTTATGTCAAAGAGTGTTCTGCCTATATTTTCTTCTAGAACCTTTATGGTTTTCAGTCTTACATTTAGGTCTTTAATCTGAGTTCATTTTTGTATACGGTGTGAGGAAATGTTCTAATTTCATTCTTTTACATGTAGCTGTCCAGTTTTCCCAGCACCACTTACTGAAGAGACCATTTTTTTTCCATTGCATATTCTTGTCTCCTTTGTCATGGATTAATTGACCATAATGTGTGGGTTTATTTCTGGGCTCTCTTCCTCTTTCCCGGTTGTCCAGTCTATTACCAAGCTGGCAATTTCATCTAAATTTCTCTCAAACCTGACCACTGATTATTTCCAGTAACTCAAAGGAAAGCCAACATGTCTCCACTGAACTCCCTGCTTCTACTCTTACCCTCTTCCATCCATTCTCCACACAGAGTAACTTTTAAAAACATGTAAATTGGATCATGTCACTTTTCTGCTTGGGAGTCTCGAATGGCGTCCCACTTTAATTAAAATAAAATTCAAACTTCTTTCCATGGCTTCCAAGGCCCTGCAAAGCCAGGCACCTGTTTACTTCTCTATTTTCAACCTCTGTTCTGACCAGAGCCTTCTCACAGCTCCTGGAACCATACTCGTTCTCATCAGAGAGCATGATGCAGCTGTCCCTCAGTCAGGAATATTCTTTACTCTTTGATCAGTTAACTCTGACACATAGTTCAGATCTCACAGAAGCCTTCTCTGACCTCCCAACTTACACAAGCTCTCATCTAGATTTTATAGCCAAAGGAAGGCCAAAATAATTTTAAGACATAGGACAAATGTACCAATAGTAAAATTTCATTTTTGGATAAATTTATAAACTTCTTTTTATATGCTCAAAATCTTGATGGGATTATATATATATATATATATATATAAAAGATAGTAACATAAAAGAAGAGAGAGTGTGGATTATATCCTCCTTTATCTAACTTCCAAGATTTTCAAAGGTTTCAGAATTTGAACTTTTACTGAATATACAAGTGAAAGCAGAAAATATGCTGTTTTATGAACATATCACCACTATCCTCTCCAAACTGCCTCAGATTTTACTTAGGAAATTGTTTATCTCTGTCTCTCCTCCATTTATCTCCTATCCCTGACCCCAGAAGAGACTCACATCTAAAGCACACCAGTCCTGCATCATTGAAATGACATGTGTTAATTTCATTTGTAGTGTGAAGGCTGCTTCCCACTCTGGTTCCATTTCAATATGCTGTCCTACTTGACGTGTAACTGGATCCATTCCCTTAAAAGGAATGAAAAGATTTTTAAACAAACTAAAATTACATCTGTTCTTTTACATTGAAACTTAAGAAATAATGCAGAAGAAATATTGATTACAAAAACATATAAAGTAAAAGTTCTAACAGGAAGTTTCAAGTAGTATGAGAAGTCCAACTTCTTAAATAACACGTTTATATAACATTCTCTAAAATTTTATAAATAAAAAATCCCAGTATAGAACAACTTATTTTAGAGGCAATCTTCTACATGTTTTAGACAATAAAATGTATATACTTCACTGCAACAATCCTTCAAATCCCTTTTTAGCTCTATCATCCATAGAAAAAACTGTCAGAAGAAACTTGACAGACCTTTAAAATGCTATTGAATTTATAAATATGTTTTATAATATACTAAAATAAAATTTTTATATTTATTTGTAATCTGTAACTAAAAGTTTTCATAGGGCTTCCCTGGTGGCGCAGTGGTTAAGAATCCACCTGCCAAGGCAGGGGACATGGGTTCGAGCCCTGATCTGGGAAGATCCCACGTGCTGTGGAGCAACAAAGCCCGTGCGCCACAACTACTGAGCCTGTCTTCCAGAGCCCGAGCTCTAGAGCCCGCAAGCCACGACTACTGAAGCCTGCGTGACTAGAGTCCGTGCTCTGCAACAAGAGAAGCCACCACAATGAGACGCCCGCGCGCCGCAACAAAGAGTAGCGCCCGCTCGCCACAACTAGAGAAAGCCCCCGCGCAGCAACGAAGACCCAATGCAGCCATAAATAAATAAATAAATAAAGTTTTCATAGCGACTGAAAGAAAGCAAAACAAGGAAAAGATAAACAGCTTTTAATACAAAAGAATATAACTTTTTTAGAAACTAGCCTAACTACCCTGGTGCACTGGAACTGATTAAAAATAATAGAAAATACAGGACACTTCAAGTATTCAAAATGACCAAGGTAGATACTCTTTCTATAGGTACAAGGAAAAAAATAGAAGTACTATAATAAAACACCCAGAAACCACCACCAACATGGGAACTAGAATATATCCTAAAAATGACAGGTTAACTTTGCTTATTCCTTTCTTAAGAAAGCCAGAAAGCTACTAAAGGAATCATAATGATATTCCTCAGGTTTTCTGAAGGAGAATTCCCTGGCAGTCCAGTGGTTAGGACTCTGTGCTCTCACTGCCAGATTTAATTCCTGGTTGGGGAACTAAAATCCCACAAGCCTCGAGGCATGGCCCCAAACAAGCAAACAAACAAAACCAAAACAACAAAAAACTGGTTAACTATACCAGTTTCTGCTTCTAGATTCTATTTTGTATACAGAAGTGTTTCCAAAAAGAAAATTAAATGGGGGGGGGGGAGAGTTCTATACTATATCATATAAATATGGTATCAATGAAAGAAAAATATGGAAATATTAAGAAGACAAACATTATAGTTTCCTAAATAACTAATTTGACAATACTTCCATGTAAGCATATTCAAAACAAAACCATCTGCAACCCCCAAGGAAAGAACATTAATGGTAACCAAAAGAATAACCAAATACAGAAGTACAGCAGATGTCAGAACCTCTGCTGGGATCTCATGCATTCTACACCTTTCTAAGAGTTTCCAATTAAGAGGAGCTTCTTGATCCAAATTGTAGCTATCCAAATTATTCTTTTAAAAATGTGCCCAGTATGAAAAAAATACACAGACAGAAAGGTATTTAGTTCAGCGAACCGAAAAAGGGAGAAAGTAAATGTTTCACTTTTGAAATGTGTCAGCTTATACATACCTGCATACATTTGAGTAATTCCAAAAAGGCATCAAATCCTTCTAGGAACTTCTGCCTCAGATCGTCTGACCATTCAGTTGGTTTGCTAATTAACACATACCTGAACAACACAAAAACAGCAATGGATATATGGACAAACAATGACCTTTTACAAGTTGCAACTGGTTCAATAATTAAGTGAAAACTTACTTAAGATCTAAAATAAGGCTCTGAACTCTCCTAAACTTGAAGGCTTGTAAAGCAGTATATCGTTCAAACTGAAACCTGCCCTGGGCATCTCGATGTCTCAAATGATCCATAAACGTCTTAATGATAATGGTCATTAGGTTTTCTTCTGTGATGAGCATCCGAGCCTAGGACAAAGTATATCAGAGTACATGGTAATAAAAAACTATTTACCATAAAGCTAAAAAAGAAAGTCACCAATGTTGGTTAGCTCTTTCAGTTTAGACCATTTTCAACACAACTATGTAATATCATAAATGCATTTTTGTGTATTTCTAAATAACAATTACTTACTCCAATTGCCACGTGTATGAAGCAACAATTATATCACGGAGAAAGATGCCAGAATGTAAGGAGACAGATCCAAGGCTCATTATTCAAAGACAATTCAGGGTGGGGGATCTGAACCAGGTTGCAAATTTTCCTTAACTGAGACATTTAGACACCTATAATGGTATGGTATAATTATTCTAGGATTCACAGGTTTATATCACAGATTCTGTAGAACTCAGTACGAAACCATTATTTCCTCTTAATCTTAGTTGAGATTTATTTTTTTGTTTTTCTTTCTATATACAGATATACATATTAATGTATTTTTGAATAAGTAAATACACTTAAATGATGCAAAAAACAGGTAAAAAGTTAAGTCTCCTAGCTCCCAAAGTCCCCCTTGCAAAGGCAATCTCTGTTAGCAGTTTTCTTGCATATACTTCCAGAGATGGTGTGTATATAATATATACGTGTATGCATATATACACACATATATACATTTATAGTACATGGATAACTTATTAAGTAGATATAAGTATGGGTATGTATAATGATCTCCCCCCCTGCCCAAAGGATAGCATATTATAAACACTGTTCTGCACTTGGTTTTTTCACTTGATATATTTTGGAGACTGTCCCATACCAGTTCATATAAATTCCCTCATTCTTTTAAATTATCCCCAGTACTCTTTTCTATCATACTTTATTAGCCAGGCCCTTACTGTGAGATATGTGGGTTTTTCCCAGTCTTATGCTATTTATCACAAAAGATACTGCAACAAATATCTACTATGTACAGTTGCAAGGATATTTATAGAATAATTTCCTAGAAGTGGAATTACTGGGTTAAGGTGTATATTTTGACTGATATCACCAAACCCCTCAAAGAAGACAAAACAATGCAGAAGTTAGATGTCTAAGAATATAGTAAAACTGTATTCTAATGTAGAGGTTAAGCTGTAAAGTCATCAGATAAGGAGAAAATCGATATAGTTAAACATACCTTTGAAAAACTCATAAATCATCATCCCATTGCCAGGACTTAGGCCCCAAAAAGCTCAAAAGTCAATAGGATTAATTTCTGTTAATTTTCCTAGACAGTGAAGACTAAGTTCAAGTTCGAAGGAGGGGAGGTGCTGACAAGTTAAGTAAAAGGATTTTCCTTCTTGTTTGCTATATTAGTCAATTTTGAGACAACTAAATGAGTATATGTGATTTCACTGACCTAAGAAAAAACTCTGGTCTCGGGGAAAAGCTTTTATTATTTCGCCATCAAGCATAATGTTTGCTTTGGGTTTTTACTTTTTGCTTTGTTTTCAGGTATTTTATCAGATTAAATAAATTCTTTCATTCCTATTTCATTTGCTATGAGGTATTTTTCGTTCGTTTTAAATCATGAATTCAGGAAAAGCATCTAATATGATCTTTTCTCTCCTTTTTGTCTGTTAATAAGTTGAATTACGCCAGTTGATTTTTTTTTTCAAATGGTATACTACTCTTGCGTTAAGGAAATAAAGCCAAACTTGGTTGTGATGTATTATCCTTTTTGTATATTGCTTGATTCAATCTGTGCAACCTCGTTTGTGAGAGAAATTAAATGGTAATTTTCTTTTCTTGTAATTTTTGGGTTCTGGTATCAAGATTACAGAGGACTTAATTAAATTGGCAAGTATATTCTCTTTCTCTGTTTTCTAGAAAAAGTTATATAAGACAGGTATTATTTTTTTCTTAAATATTTGGAAGAATTCCCCAGTATAGCCTTTGGGCCTGGGGACTTGTTTGTGAGAAGATTTTTATATTAATTAAAATTTTCTATTTCTTGTTTCTCTTCTAACAACCTGTGTTTTTTTCGTAGGAATTTGTTCATTTCATCCAAATTTCCAATTATATTGATTAATTTGATCCTAATATTGCCTATTTTCTATTTAAAATCTGTAAGATTTGTAGTTTTTTGTAGTCCTTTTTAAATAAAAATTTTTGTTTTTCTTACTAGACTTTCTAGAGATCTACCCCCATCCCTTTTTTTTCAAAGAAAAATCTTTTTTGTACATTTACTTTGTTTTATTAATTTCTGTTCTTTACTATTTCCCTTTTTCTACTTTCTTTAGACAAAAAAATATAAGTACTTGTATTACAATGGCCTTCAAGGTCTGGCACTAATCCACTCCCATGTTCCCCTTATCCCCAGACTCAATGACCTCATGGATCATTCTCCTCCTCACTCACTCTAGCAACACTGGCCTGTTCTGGGTTCTTTCTTCCAAAATGCCAAGTGCACATTCATCTCAGAACTTTGCACTTGCTGTTCCCTCTGCCTAGGAGGCTCTGTCACCAGTTAGTCACATCACTCACTCCCTCACGTCTCTGTTCAAACACCACTTCTCTGAGAGGCTTTTTGATAACCTTGTATAAAATATGACCCTTCCATTGTCACTCTCTAACCCCTTAACCCGCTTTCCTACTTTACAGCACTTCTCAACATCTGATTTATAATAAATATATAAATATGTAAATATTATATACATCTGTCTCTCCCCAACTGCACTATAAATCCCATGGGAACAGGGTCTTTTGTCTTGTTTACTGCTATATTTATCTCCAGAGCCCCAAACAGTGCCTAGTTAATAAAGGTGCTAAATAAATATGCTCTGAATAATGAATACATGTTATTTTTCTAGTGCTTCTAACTAAAGGAGTCAGACAAGAAACATAAAAGGTTGAAATATCAGAAAAAAACAAAAATTATTATTTGTAGATTACTAGAAATTCCAAGGAATCAACACAAAATATTAGATAAAATGTTAATAAGAAAACCAGACTGATACAAGATGGATATATAAAAATCAGTAGTTTTCTTTTTTTTTTTTTTGTGGTATGCGGGCCTCTCACTGTTTTGGCCTCTCCCGTTGCGGAGCACAGGCTCCGGACACGCAGGCTCAGCGGCCATGGCTCACAGGCCCAGCCGCTCCGTGGCATGTGGGATCTTCCTGGACCGGGGCATAAACCCGTGTCCCCTGCATCGGCAGGCGGACTCTCAACCACTGCGCCACCAGGGAAGCCCAAAAATCAGTAGTTTCCTTACATATTAGCCATAGTGAGATTAAAATGTGAATAATTCACAATAGTGTCAAAAATATAAAACATAAACACTTTTAGGACAAGTTATGTTCCTAGATGGGGATACGCAATATTGCAAAGATATCAGTTCTTCCCATATTATCTATAAATACAACATCTTTTCAGTCAAAAACCCTAATGTGGTTTCTGAAATTGACAAACTGATTTTAGTTCTTCTCTTAAAAAAAGCCTAAAATAATTAAGAATTTTTTTGAAAAGAATAATGAAAGAAGATTTAGCTCTATAAAATATCAAAATGGAATAGTAAGCTAATATTATTAAAACTTGGTACTGGCATGGAAATGGACAAAAGGATCAATTGAGGAGAGAAACAGATTTGAATACACATGGGATTGTCTCAGAGGCTTCTCAAACTCATCCCTGACTAAACTGAAAGCAACACTTTCCCTTTTTATAAGTTCTACTCATTCTCCACTTGGTTACAAAAGTCAGAAACCCAGCAATCACCTTTATATTTTCCCCTCAAACCCAACAACCAATCATTCACCAAACCTAATATTCCTCAAACCCAACATGTGGCCCGTCAGTAGATTTCACTACTTACATATCTCTCACAACGTCTGTACCCGCTGCCACAATCCCCACAGGTTTCCCACATCCACTACTGCTCCTGCAAATTTGTTCTCCAAATTACAAGAAGCATCATCTTTTAAAAATCACAAATGTGATGATATAAGTGCCACCTAAAACTCTTCAGTGCCTTCCAATGTTCTTAAGAGAAAAACCAAAGTCCTTAATTTGGCGCAAAATATCTCATTAGTGGCTAAATAGACTTCAGACAGCTTCAACTGTCCTAGAATATACCCTTGAACATAAAAATAATCTGGGGAAAAAACAGTCATTAAAAAAAGAATCTGGAACATAACACCTTGTTAATAAAATAACTGTAGAATACTCTTAACTCCATACAATTAGGCCCTTGCCTATGTTTCTGGTCTCATTTAACTCCGTGTTCAAGGATCTTCGACCATACTTCTTCCCTTCTCTTCCCTTCCCTACTTCAAGATTTTCTCAAGTGTTGGTTCCTATGCATGATTTCTCTTCACGCTCCTGCATAAAGTTACCTTCCCTACAGAATCCTCTTCTGAACTGTGGGAAAAGGTCAGATCTCTCCTACTCTATCAAAACAACAGAATTCTTCAGTTTTTATTATAATTTTAGTTACCATTTATGTGAGTCTTTCCCTCCCTACTGTAAGTTCCATGAGGGCAAGGCCCATGTCTGTTCACTGTTCATTCCCAAAAACCTAGAATTGTGCCAATAAATAATAGGTGCTCAGTAAATTTTTTTAATGAATTAAATATTAATAAATTATTCAACAGAACTAAAACATAGTGATGCCTCCTGGAACAACTAGTGAAACTTAGTACAAGATCACCCAATCATCATGATTCAACTGCCTTAGTTACCCTTTCCCTTAGCAGGGAAAAGGAGGCTTCTTAGAATGTGAGATTATACACAATATGCTGTTTCTTCTTTTTTTGGCCGCGCCATGCAGCTTGCAGGATTTTAGTTCCCCGACCAGGGACTGAACTTGCAGGCAGTGAAAGCACTGAGTCCTCACCATTGGACGGCCAGGGAATTCCCACAATATGCTGTTTCTAATGGATAAATTTGTTAAACTAATGAGTTTGATTTTAACTCATCAGTTCAAAACCTCGGGGAAGTACTATGAGAAAGTACAGATTAAGTTCAAATGACTTTCCCCTCCAGATTACACATTCAAAGATACATGTTCTAGTATGACTGAAGGCATCTGAAGTCTGATCACCCATTAATAAAATATTTTTCTATTCAGGAATATACAGATCTCAGTTCTCTATTATTTTAAGGCTTTACTTCTTCTAATGGAAAACAAGAAAATTCTTCTTAGTCTTTTAGTACTTACAAGTGAAGGGACTGTGAAAATCTGAACCGAGAGGTCTGCGATTGAAAACTCTCTGTCGTGGTCATCTGTCACATAATCACTCTGCAAACGCTCATAGTTCTATTAAGAAGGCAAAAAAAGGCAAGGAGTGCCAACTATCAGTTACAAAGAAAAGGCAAGCACTACTCACCAGAGTAGGTGCGGTGAAGAACTGGACAGACAGAGCAGTCACGGACACTGCTCGCTCGTGATCATCCTCCATAAAATCTCTCTGCAACTGCTGGTAATTCTAAACAACAAGGGGGAGATTCACCTCTAATCCACAATGACCAATGTTTAAGGATTATAATGAAAAATCAGTGCTGGAGGAGTCAATAAGATATTCTATGAGAATGATAACTGGAATGTACCAACTAAACTCTGTGTAAATATCGATTCACTATACAATCTTCTTTAGCACAATGGCAATTTGTGAGCTCAAATAGGAGTAACAGCTACTAAAATCCTGGGACGTCACTGTACATGGGTGGAGCCAAATCACAGCAGCTTTACATTGTCTCTGATTAAACCAGACTTTCATTACTTCTGGATGCCTGTCAGAGTCACCTGATGGCTCTTTCAAAGTATACATGCTTGGGCCCCATTCTTGGTGAATCTGCTTCAGTAGGTTTGAGAATGGAATGCAAACACATGCATTTTGAAAGAGCTCCCCAAATGATTCTTGTATGTTTCCTTTGTTAATAACCCCTAATTCAGGTGAATAAAAAACCAAGCAGTTAGCTTAATCGCATGCTGCTGAAAGGGAGAAGAACATAATTCAATAATATCAACAACCTAGAGTTATGATTCTTAAATCACATCCAAATATACAGGTCGTTTCAACTAAAATTATCTTTTCTTACACAAAATTTAATAGGAATAACATAATTCAGTGACATAGGTTTAAAGTCTTCATTTATCATTTCACATCATACACACTACAGAGGTGGATATTCACATTATCATGGCAGATGATAAACAAGAAAAACCTCACTGCTAGAATTTTATTCTATTGATGAAAGATAAAAAGATCATTTATGAAGTTTCTTAGAATTTAAAATCAATGCACTGACATACTACTATCAGCTGTTAATTTTACAAACACTGGATATAATCATGGACTACAGTTACTCTGTATATAACCTGTTTTGTTAATCTTTAAAAGTGAGAAACTACTTACCTTTGCAAATCGAACAGCAAACAGTTTCTTGTATTTCAAATCCATAAGTAGACTGCTCATGAACAACTGATGATACACACTCCTAGCACCTTTCACAAAAAGAGCAGATGTAAGATAAGGATGTATCAAACAAGCCAAAAATTACATTTCCAAAGTTTTCATATGATCAACTGTATTTTTTTTTTTTAATATTTTCTTTTTGTTTGACAGTTTTGCTTTATTTATTTATTTATTTATGGCTGTGTTGGGTCTTCGTTTCTGTGCGAGGGCTTTCTCTAGTTGTGGCAAGCGGGGGCCACTCTTCATCGCGGTGCGCGGGCCTCTCACTGTCGTGGCCTGTCTTGTTGCGGAGCACAGGCTCCAGACGCGCAGGCTCAGTAGCCGTGGCTCACAGGCCCAGTTGCTCTGCGGCATGTGGGATCTTCCCGGACCAGGGCTCAAACCCGTGTCCCCTGCATTGGCAGGCAGACTCTCAACCACTGCGCCACCAGGGAAGCCCGATCAACTGTATTTTAAGTGTCAAGAGCAACACTCTACATGTGTTCCTTTTTTTTTTTTTTTTTTTTTTCTTTTTGCGGTATGCGGGCCTCTCACTGTTGTGGCCTCTCCCGTTGCGGAGCACAGGCTCCGGACGCGCAGGCCCAGCGGCCATGGCTCACGGGCCCAGCCGCTCCGCGGCATATGGGATCCTCCCAGACCGGGGCACGAACCCGCATCCCCTGCATCGGCAGGCGGACTCTCAACCACTGAGCCACCAGGGAGGCCCTCTACATGTGTTCCTTAATCAGTTTTTCTAAATATATTTTTCAAACAAAACATAAAGGTGATTTAATTTGGATCATGGATCCCCAAATCTGTTTTTTCCCCAAAGAATAAGACTGCATGTGTTAATTCTAAAAACCATAAATATATTTATTAGATACCCCCCCAAATGAAAAAGAAACTAACATCCCAATTACTTGTGTAAGTTCCCCTATACCTTAAAAGTAGTTAAGATACATACCTTTCCACAATTTGGAATCACTAAGCATCAACCTATCCACTAGAGAAGAGTTTTCACCATTTGGCCCTTCTTGTAAACCAACTTGACATAAAATTCGGCGAAGACCATCTTAAAACAAGAAAAAAGGTAGTCAAGAAACAGTAAGTTCAAATATTAAAATAAAATGACATATTAGTAGAAATTTTCAAATGGATCTACTATAGAGTCTTACTTTTTTTTAAACTAAAGGTCAAATTTATTCAGAAAAAGTAAACATATTAACTATTTTATTAACATGTTCACAAAATGGAGAAAAATTCCAAATCTTGCATTATACACCAACTCTTATTCCAGAATACCAAAATACATGTGTATCAGAACAGCAATGACCTCTTATGCTGTAAAGAATTTAAATAAACAACAAAGAACCCAAAAGCCACTGAAATAAACATGGTTCTTTAAGCATCTATGCTAATTAAACCAGGTTACAGTAAAATTGTTACATATCCCATGGTAACTGAAGATAGGTATAATATAAAATTGTGCTACCATTTAAAAGAAAGAATACCTCTGTACTTTAATATATACCAGTCCATTTTATTAATGTTATGTAAAATCTTCTTCATTAAACAAAAATACACTATGTACTTATGTACACCTACTATATGAGGGGTTTTGGCAAATTCCCTTATATTCTAAATGCTAAACTTAAAAACTATATATAAGCATTAATAAAACCAGAACTTTAATACCTTCTAGTTGCATATTTTATATTTAAAATCACTGTTTTTAAGTCTTCTACAAGCATGCAAAATAATCCGAAAAAAACCCTAAAAAAATAGAGTAACTTTAAAATTTAATTTTAAGAGTCACCAAATAGAAATTGTTTACAAGGCTAAAGAGAAAACTTTATATACGAATTAAATAATAGATGATAAGGTCTTTAAATTGTTGACGGTAAATACATTTTCTCAAAGAAAATTTTCAGCAGAAAACTGCTTCCATGATACTATTCATTAATGCTGTAGCACAGTACTTGGCATATAGATATCCAATGGAAAACACCAAAGCCAAAAAAAAGAAAAAAAGATGAGAGAAATAATTGGAAAGACATTTAGATTAAACAAACACGTTCTCCTAAATTTCCACACCTCCATATTTTCACCTGTCAATTCACAGTGTGGCAATACTCTTTCTAGTAGCCTTTTAATACAAATGTTTTAGAAATTTTCTTTATAGCAAACATTGGAATGTCATTTATTCAAACCACCTCTCTTGCCTGAAGAACAGTATGACAGCTTAGATCGATTCCTAGTTTACTCTTCAGTGTTACACAACAAACTTGTATTTTTGGCATTGGACGTGAAGGTTCTAATTCTGTTTATCACTACTTTTAAAAGATTATCTAATTTGTAGACTGTGGAAAAACAAAAACTCAAATACACAGTAACTTCAAATTTGCAAATTTTCAGGGTTGCAAATTATTAGTAACCATAAGTCGTAGAAGTCAAAACAAAGACATCCTTTAAACAGTTAATCATTTAGGTTTTATATACAGTAGCATTATGCAGCTTGCTTTGTGGAAGAGAATTCCACAGGATATGCCATTAAGAAATAGGTTCTTTTATCAAGTTGGTAAGATTTAGGTTTCATTAGCATATTATAGTCATTTACAATTGTTTAACCCACCGTTTCCTGCATTTATTTGAACACAGACTCCTCTGTATGCATATAAAAAGATCCCGTGGATCAAAAGTAGGAAACAGATTTTTTTCTATGTATAAAAATATTATGAGATGGTATTTTAAAACATGAAACTAAAGCAAAAAAACGATTCCACTTGCTATTTTTTCCAAAACAGTTTTGCAAAGGCATATGAGCTCATTTTTAAGTCAATTAGCACAAGTATGAACCTACCTGAATATCCAATAATACTTCCCAGCCAAGACAAAAGTTTCAAACCAAAATTCTGATGTGCGACAATAGACGAATGCATAACTTGAACTTTGAGTGGCTTTGTCTGTCTACTGGTATTTCTCTTAAAAAGAAATGGCAGGATGAAAAAACAAACTTAAAAAGGCTATTTTAGAGAAAGAAGTTAATATTTTTATTTAATATAGCTACACTCTCATTATAGGGGAGTTTTTCATGTATGTGTGTAAGAAAAATACCATGTGGCTTGCTTTACTCGTATTCTAATTTTCTAGAAGGAATCTTAGGATTCTTATAAAAAAGTAAGAAGTTACAGCTTTAAGTAACCTGAATTTTTGGTCTTATATTTGAAAATCTGCCCCACCAATTATAAATTATTTAAATGCTTAAATTGGCTTTATGTCTTTAAACTAATTTTTTAATGTAATTACACACTAATTTAAATAATTTACTTCATTGCACAAATGTGATGTTATCAATACTTTAAAAAAATTGTAGTAAATACACACAAAACTTTCCAACTTAACCATTTTTAAGTGTGCAGTTCTGTAAAGCACACATTGTTGTATAACCAGTCTCCAGAACTCTCTGTCTTGCGAAACTAAAACTCTGTACCCATCAAACACTCCAGGTACCTCATACAAGCAGAATCATACATTATTTATAATATCTTTTTGTGACTAGCTTATTTCACTTAGCATAATGTCCTCAAGGTTCATCCACACTGTAGCATGTATCAGAATTTTCTTCCTTTTTAAGGCTGAATAATATTCTATTGTATGTGTATAGACTTTGTTTATCCATTCATCCATTGATAGACACTAAAGTTGCTTCTACCTTTTGTCTACTGTGAATAATGTTGTTATGAACATGAGACCCTGCTTTCAATTCTTTTGTGTATATACCCAGAAGCAAGACTGCTGGATCATATGGCAATTCTATTTTTAATTCTTAGAGGAACCACCATACTGTTTTCCATAGTGGTCGCACCATTTTACATTCCCACCAATAGTGAACGAGGGTTCCAATTTTTCCATATCCTTGCCAATACCTGTGATTTTCTGTTACTGTTTTGTTGTTGTTGTTTGTTTTTAATAGCCATCCTAATGGATATGAGGTGGTATCTTACCGTGGTTTTTACTTGCATTCCCCTAGTGATTAGTAATACTGAGCATGTTTTCCTGTGCTTTGGCAATCTGCATACCATCTTTGGATAAATGTCTATTTAAGTCTATCAAAACTTTTAATTTAACATGTTTTCCCCCCTTTTCCTTTTTTGCTTGGATCATCTTTCTACCCACCAGTTCATCCCATCTCCATAACCCACATTAACACAGTACACCTTTGCATACTTTATCCATCTATATGTATTATATATGTACACATTTATAAAGGCTTTTGATTTACAAAAAATGGGATACTACACATATTCTGTCGCATCTTTGTGTTAACAGTTTTTTGTTGTTGTTGTTAATGACTCAATAATATTCTGTGGTGTGGATTTATTTAGACATTCTTTAGAGAAGGGCATTCAGAGTCTCTGTTTTCAGTCTTCTATGACTACAAAAAAACGTAGTACTGAACATCTCTGTACACATACTAACTGGTGCTTATATTTTTACAGGATAAATTCCTAGGAGAGATAATAGAAGCCTACTAGATTGTTTTCCAATTACGTGGTAGCAATTTATTTTTACACGAGTATTTCTGTTCTCTGCATCTCTGCCAGCAAGGTACTTTATCACTCTAATTTCTCCATCTTGTTGGGTATGAAATCTCTGTCACTTCACTAAACTAGGGAGTTTGAGTCTCTTTTTACATATATTTACCACCTAGATCTTCTCTGTTGTGATTGTCTTTTCATACCCTATGTCCATTTTTCTATTTTGTTGTTTGCTCCTTACTTGATAATCTATGAGTGCTCTGTTTATTATAAACATTAAAGTCTACCCTTTGAATTAGAAATAATTTTTCTAAATCTACTGTCTACTGACATTCTTTATAATATTTTGCTATGCAAATTTTTTATGTAGCCAAAAATAAGTTCTTTTCTAACTCCTGGGGTTCTAGTCTTGGTTAAGAAGCTCTCCTCCTCCCTTAGAATGTACTTGTTTCCTAGATTTTCCTCATATTAGTATCTATTTCTGGACTTTCTATTCTATATTATGCATATAGTATATCTGTGCAGACACTACCAGAGATTACAAGTACTGATTTTTTAGGGAAAAACTGAAATAACACTATGAAGCAACAAATGTAAAGGGAAAAAAAACACCTTCTCCTTTACCTGGATTCATCTACTGTAAACATTCTATTCCAACTGCTTTATCATTTGCACATTATCTTTCTTTCTCCACACACACACAAGCATTAAAAAAAAAAAAAAACCCACTGAAGGTTAAGTTACATGCATAATGTCCCCTTATCCCTAAAAACTTCAGTATACATTTCCTAAGAATGGGAATGTTCTTTTTATACAACCACAGTATAGTTTCTGAGGTATTATTAAATTGAGTATGTCCAGTTATCAATAAAGAATTTCTTAAATAAGACACAAACTCATGAAGAGAAAAATGTATTTTGCTACATTAAAATTAAAGCTTTTGCTCAAGGAGAAGCATCACAAATAAGCTTAAAATAAGTCACATATTAGGAAAAGATATTGCAACAAAAGATCAGGATTCAGATTATGTAAAGAGCCCCTACAAATGAGTAAGAAAAAGACAAATAACCTAATAACAAAAAAATGGGTAAAGGGTATGAACAAGAAATTCACAGAAAACTTAAATGACCAATACAATAAATATGAAATAAGATACTCAGTAATCAAGGCAGTGCAAATTTAACTGATGAGATGCCATTCATACACATCAGGCTGGCAAAATTAAAAAAATTTGACAATATATAGTTTTGACAAAGCGGTAGAGATACGGGAACTCTACTTCAATGCTGGTTGGAATGTATATTGGTACCACCATTTTGGAGATTAACTTGGCAAAATCTAGTATAGCTGAAAATGCTCAAAAGCTAACAGCTCACACATTCCATTGCTTGGTATATACCCTAGAGAAACTTTTGCTTCTATGCAACAAGAGGACAAAAAAATGACCACAGCAGGACTGATAGTTATAGAAAAAAATTGGAAATATCCTAATTGTCCATCAACTGGAAAATGGAAAAATTTTGGTATAGTCATCAATGGAATACTTACAGATACATGTATCAACACAGATAAATCTAGAAACAACACTGGAATGAAAAGGCAAATTGCAATATAATATATTCAGTATGAATCTTGTTATATAATGTTTAAAGATTTCCAAATCAATACATATAATATGGATGGATATTTAACAGATGAAATATAAAGGCATGTATGAAAACGAAAGATAAATTAATGAAAGTAGTTATTTCTAGGGAAGGAGGAAGGGGAATGGGATTTAGAAGGGATAATACAAGGGCCTCTATACTATTTTATTTATTTAAAATATGTATGAAGAAAATAAGGTATAATGTAGCACACAGGCATTTACTGTTACCTCTATTTTCATCTGTATATTTAAAATATTTCACAATATATAAAATTATATTTTAAAAGGACATTTACATAAAATGCAGTTACATGGAATAGTTAAAAATAATAAATTATAACTTTAAAAAATAAATCTAAATGTGGGGAATAGTTTTCTTTCAGATAAATTATACACTAAATGTTATTAGGATATGCAGCATACCTTGCTATTAGGTACCAAGAAACAACTTCCCTTGAATTCTAATCTTGGTGCTAAAGGCCAGTTTAATTCCTAAAAAGTAATGTGAAACCCTATCAAAAACAAAACAGAAAGCAAAAATCTTTCTAAGATGTCTCTGATAAAAAAATAAGAAGACAGAAATATATACATATATATCTCATCTAAACATTCATTTTCTGTATCAATCTTACATAGCTTAAAAAAAAACTAGATAAAGCAATAAGCAATGCTCAAGTAACATATTTAAACATGATTTTTTTTTTTTTTTTTTTTTTTTTGCGGTACGCGGGTCTCTCACTGTTGTGGCCTCTCCCGTTGCGGAGCACAGGCTCTGGACGTGCAGGCTCAGCGGCCATGGCTCAGGGGCCTAGCCGCTCCGCGGCATGTGGGATCTTCCCGGACCGGGGCAGGAACCCATGTCCCCTGCATCGGCAGGTGGACTCTCAACCACTGCGCCACCAGGGAAGCCCCTAAACATGATTTTTGATTGATGTGGCTTTACATTCAGGAAGGCAGAAAAATGTGTTCATATACACCAAAATGTGGGACTAGTTTTATACTAATAAAAAATAAGAGTGTAGACATATTTTTAAATTACTTACCACAATTACTGATTTTGCTTGTTCACAATACTGGAAGTCTCCATATCGAACAGACCTACGTCCCTGTAAATAAAGATATTTGAAATTAACTTGTAAAAATATTTATATTCAGTATTAATAACTTTTGAAACAGTAAACAAATAAACACAGTGTTATCTGAGCACATAACAACTCTGGTCAATTTTTTTTTTTTTTTTTGCGGTATGAGGGCCTCTCACTGTTGTGGCCTCTCTGGTTGCAGAGCACAGGCTCCGGACACGCAGGCTCAGCGGCCATGGCTCACGGGCCCAGCCGCTCCGTGGCATGTGGGATCTTCCTGGACCAGGGCACGAACCCGTGTCCCCTGCATTGGCAGGCGGACTCTCAACCACTGCGCCACCAGGGAAGCCCTGGTCAATTTTTAATATCTACAATGTTTATTCTATTCATTAAGTTAAAAATTAAAATATTTTCCTTCAAAGCTATCGTAACATTTTTCAAGCCATTAATAAGTTCAAGTTGTTATCCTTGAACAACACAACATTTATTCTTCTAGGCTGCTATAATTTCTATTTTCATAACTGAATATTTCTAACCACTGTGTAGGATGAGAGCAACTGTATCTATGCTTCCTCCTAAACTTTCTGACAATAGCTTACAGTTATACCCAATATATATTTGGGTCAATATTCATATGAAATTAAAGAAAAATAGCCTAAACATATATACCTCTAACTCAATTTTCTAGGATAACTTATCTGTACTAAAAGTTTAATTTATTATGTGACATCAATATAATGAAATTACTTACATCTCGATCTACTGTAGTTGCAAAGCCAATGGCTTCTTTTTGTGTACAGTTAACAGCTTTCTGAAGAGTATAAATAACTTGTTCATAGGTATGAACCTCATCATTAAACAGCATGCAATAGTAGGTGTCACTCTTCTCTCTGTGGGATAAAACATTAATTATATATTATCTATTTGCATATCACCTTGCTCCAGGATGATTAATTAAGAGCACACTTTGTTCTAGGGAACATGCTAGGTACTAGGCACATACCTGTAATGAAGCCATCTGTGGTCCCCACACTCTATGACACTACCGGCTGGTGGGAAAGATAGATACTATACATATAATCTATGTGAATTGGCTTTTATCAAGAAGGATAGGATGCTAGAGTGGGATAAAACCAGTATGGGAGTTCAGAGAACTGCCAAAGAAGTAATTTGAGAGCTGAAGTCAGAATTGGCTATCAGTGGTGCTCAACTGGGGTCAATTCTCCTCTACCCTCCATAGATGACCACTGGGCAATGTCTGGAAACTTTTGGTTGTCATGACTGGGGTGGGAGTGCCACTGGCATCCAGTGGGTAAGGGCCAAGGATGCTGCTAAAAATTCTACAGTCCACCAGTTAGAGCCCATAATATCTGGCCCCCAAAGGCAACAGTGCGAAGGTTGAGAAACCATGGGCTGGAAGAAAGTGAAAGCAAAGGCCCTGAGGTGGCAAAGGTAAATACTGGGAGCTGGAGCACAGGGAGGAAGGAGGAGATTAGTCTGGAGAGAGGCAGAAATCTTAAAGACCTTGTAATGGATTTCGATTTTGCCATCCTAAGGGCAATCAAAGATTTGAAAGAGTGAAATAGGAGCTATGGTCAGATTTGTCTTAAAGTTCACTTTGGCTATATGTGGAGAATGGACCATGAGAGACCCAAGTGGATATGGCAGTCTAGTTAGGGACGTCATGTTGTCCAAGGATGAAATTAACGCAATTTGGACTAGGATAGTAGTAATGGAGATGAATAGAAGTAAACAACCTGACAGAGGGAGAACCAGCTGGACCTGAAATCTAAGTGGATATGCATGACTCAGGTTTCTGGGTAGATGAAATGCCATTTACTAAGATGGGAAAACATTACAAGAGATGCAAGTTAGATTCTTTTCCCTTCTATGCTGGTGGTCCCAAACTTACAATGGAACAGAAAAATAAAAACACAACTCTTCTATTCTCTACGGTCTAAATTTGGATCTCAGATTTAGATCTTAGTTGGTCTCCAACTCAAAATACATGAAGATAAAAGTCATGAGGTAACTAAGCCATTTTCAACATTTCCAAAAAAGGAATACTAACTCCTCATTTTACTAAAAAACAACCTACAACCTAATTATTTGGAACACTGTTGAGAAAGCAAAAAAGAAACACCACCAATGTCCTTTAGACTCTCACTTGTATTCAACCTTAACTGTGAATACAATTCCAACAAGCTTGGCTAGAATTAAAAGTAGAGGAGAAGGCTGCTTAAGGCAAGCACATTCATGCAGAAAAGTAAGCCCTTAACCTTAATACAGCTATAGCAGAATCCAGCTCTCTGATCACAAATTTGCAATCTCCTCAATAATCTAAGAACAAATGGTAAAAATGTTAGATGTACTCTAAAGGAAGCACAAAGTGTAGAATAAATTTTATACAGATTTAGAATCAAAAATGGTTAAAATTGAATTTGTGCATTTAGTCAAAGCAGAAAACTCACTTAGATCAAAGTGCTCATTCCCTAATCAAATCTCATAAACAAACAAAAAGAATTGTAGAGTTAACTTAACAGCTTTATCACACAAAGAAGAGAAAAATGTCTGTGCTTGAAACCAGTGGTAGAGCCTTGATGTGGCTAAAATATGGCTATAAATCAGCGAAAGCAACAGCAGGGAAAAACCTCTACCAATTAAATGGCTCACACATATTTAAAAACTATAAAACCAAGGTTATTATTATGCTGAAAACTAATTATTAAAAAAGATTATGTTCTATCCTAGCTGTATTAAAGTTAATTTGAGGAATTAGAATCAAAATGGTTAAAATTGAGTGTAAGCAAATACAAATACAAGGAATAAATGGGTTGTACTTACACCATCTCTAAATCTGGTGGCAATTCACTTTCCTTTTCCCAGGTTAATATCTCTACTGCATACCGAAACATAATAGCAAAAATGTTATAAGTTCTTGCTATCACATCTTCTGATAAATGCACAAGAGGATCCTGAAAGAACAGAAAAAAAAAAGCAACCATGTTAAATGTACATGAATTCTCCTTTTTCCCATTCTGCCTCCCTCCTCAAAATACTACTGTAAAAAGCTGACCCATCTTCCAGCTTCAGCTTCTCTTCAATTTGATCCTATACGTTACATCTCAGCAAATCAAGCTTCCTAAAACATTCTGTTCATAATAATCCATATTACTGAATCATATGAACCACAATATTCCACGGCACTCCAATGCCTAATAAATAAATCTAAAAATTTTAGAATGGCATTCTAGGATCTTTAAAACCTAACATCAAACCATGGTAACAGCTTCACATCTCTCTAATCCCCAATTTCCAGAATAAGCAAAGGAATGTTATCTAAGGATGGACAAGTAATATTTAGTTTTATAGGTATAAAGGAGAACCTGATTTTGAGGATTCTAAAGGGGAGAAGTCAACAAGGTCAGAAAACTGCTCCTCGATGTTGTTAAGAATCACTCACCTTCTCTCAGCGAGTCAAGTTGTGTATGTATTTAACAGAGAACTTCGTACATTAGACTTAACAGTGAATGAGCCACTAAATTTCAAGGTTAATGTAGAAAAGTATTACTATAAACATACTTTAAGGTTATCTTTCAGTCAAGGTTGGCAAAATGTTTTACACAATCTAATTTTAATGCTTTATCAAATCTAAACATGTTATTTAGCTTAATGGCTGAATAGTGTTATATTCATCTCTCAATAAGAAAATCAATATATTCCAACATCATGGAATGGGAACCAGCACATTCTTGAAAATATACATAAGGATACAGAACATTTTCGTGCATCTTCACCAAGGATCAGCTTAGTGGAACTGATATAAAACAAATGGAGAAGGAGAATAATATCAAGGATGAAGGAAAAAAGACAAAGATTCCTAAAGGAGATGGGTCTAGGGCTTAAAGAGTGTAAGAAGAAGTAAAGTAAGAAAAAGATTTTCCAAAGTCTTACAGCACTTTTTACCTATAACTCTTCTCAATAAACTGCTTTATATGTCCCATCAAAAAAAAATTTTTTTTATACTGCTACCAAGGTTTGCTACTATTTCTTATGGAGACTTTAGAAGTTAACATGGCAAAACCACCTGTTACAAAGTAGGTATTGGAACTGGTACCTTCTGGGGATTCATGAAAGAGTGGCTATTAATCATAATACGAACCTCACACTGTACTAAAATAGAAAGTAGAACCAAAACTCAGTTTTCTTCGTGATACTATCTCACTATACAGTCATTCCATTTCTTACAATTACGTCCCATAATACAAGACGTTTAGAGGATTGAAGAATTATGATAAACAGGATATATAAGAATTAAATGGTGTTGGGACAGAAACAACCACCAATTCTTGAGAATCCAAGCCAGTAGTGTCCAAACTCTGTTCTAAAAATCCCAGGGCCTGGTAGGGATGTTTCCTATTTGAAATACACACCAGTTTAAAAACATATGATTATCCATATTTTTATTTATTTATTATTATTTTTTTTGCGGTACGCGGGCCTCTCACTGTTGTGGCCTCTCCCGTTGCAGAGCACAGGCTCCGGACGCGCAGGCTCAGCGGCCATGGTCACGGGCCCAGCAGCTCCGCGGCACGTGGGATCTTCCCCAACCGGGGCACGAACCGCGTCCCCTGCATCGGCAGGCGTACTCTCAACCACTGCGCCACCAGGGAAGCCCATGATTATCCAAATTTTTAAATGGCCTATGGATATAGATTCTTCTGCCATCTTTGTATGCACATGTTAACTTCTTGAAAATGGGTTACTGATTAAGAATCATTATTTCTGAAGTGAAGAGATGCTAGGCTGTGCAAGTCTACTCGTGTACAATGGTAAATTAAACTCTATTTGAAAAGACTTCTGTTCCAAGTGCTCGTATCACAGCATAAGTCAGTTGGAATGAGAAAATAAATAACCATCTTATCCTATGTTGTATTATCTAAGACTAATAATTGTTTTTGGTGACATTTATGTTAGAGAATGCAAGCCTTTGTGAGTCAACTTTGATTTATTCTTCTTCCAAACTAGAAGAATAGCATGCTGTTAAAAAGGTTACCTGTGGTTGGGACTTCCCTGGTGGTCCAGTGGTAAAGAATCCGCCTTATGATGCAGGGGACGCGGGTTCGATCCCTTGTCAGGGAACTAAGATCCTACATGCTGCAGGGCAACTAAGCCCATGCACCACAATACTGAGCCTGTGTGCCGCAAACTATGGAGCCCATGCACTCTGGAACCTGCGCGCCATGATTACAGAGCCCACGCGCCCTGAAGCCTGCGTGCCACAACTAGAGAAGAGAAAACCTGCTGCCACAACTAGAGAGAAGCCCACGCACCACAATGAAGAGCCTGCATGCTGCAACGAAAGGTCCCGCATGCAGCAACTAGACCCGATGCAGCCAAAAAAAATCAATCAATCAATCTTAAAAAAAAAAAGAAAGAAAAGTAAGCACATATTATAATAGAGTTTAACTGTTGTCATATGCAAATAAGGTATGAATGAGGGTTTTCTCCACACTGTCCAACTAAAACTAGAAACCAAAGTTATGAATCGATTTTCTAACAAGAAATAATATACATTCCAACTTATAAAAATAAATTCATTAGTAATACTGCTTTTATCTGTTTTATTATTGGGATTTCTTAATTAAAATTTTATTTAAAAAAATTCCACTGCCAAAAAATGTTTTCAAAAACCAGTATACTGTACTGTCAGAGTTGTCTATACTACCTAGGTTTAAAGCCCAGCTCTAGCACTTACTGTGTGGGACACTGTAGGCAAGTTTCTTAATCTAAGACTCAAGCTTTCACAGCTATAAAATATGGGTAACAGTAGTATTTATCTTACAGGGTTGTTCTGAGAATTAAATGAGGTAAACCAAGAATCGTATTTAGCATGATATTCAGCTACTAGTTACCACTGATCTGTATTCAAATGGGATGAAAGCAGCATTGATAAGTGAAAATTTCAGATAAAAAATTTTTCACTGAGGTTGTTCATTCAGTTATTATATGTTATTGAATTAAATTTCATTTCGAAAAGGATTTACAGCAACTTTTTTTGGCCGAGTGCAGCTTGCGGGATCGTAGTTGCCCGACCAGGGATTGAACCTGTGCTCTTGTCAGTGAAAACATGGAGTCCTAACCACTGGACCTCCAGGGAATTCCCCTTCAGCAACTAGAATACATCCAGTGTAATAAAACAGTATTAAAAAATAGATATACAAAGCAGGTAAAATGAAAATAAAGGAAGGAAAATAAACTGAAGTCAAGATAATGTCTATTTATAAATGCCAATCATATAAATTTCCATATAGCTACTACAGACAAGCTGTTTTCAAGATGCCCCAACAAAAGGAAACACAGTCAGTTACCAGACTCACACCAAGAGAAACGTAACATTTCCTAATGCAGAGACCTAAGACAAATTTCTTACGGTTTTTATAAAGATCAACAAAGGAGACACTAGGAAAGGTACCATCCCACCAGCCTCCGTACTCACCCCCCATGCTCAAGGGCCCATTTGGAAAACTAGTTGGGCATTTATTGTTGTCATGGTGATGGAAGATGTTATTACCATTTAATGAGTGGGAATTAGGTATAATAAACACAGTGCTTCTGACAGTGTACACCTGGGGTCAGTAAAGTTTTTCTATGAAGAGTCACTAAGTATTTCAGTTTTTGCAGGCTACAGGGTCTCTGTCATAGCTACTCAGTTTTGCTGTTGTAGTGGAAAAGCAGCTACAGACAATACATGAACAATTAAGCGTGGCTGTGTTGCAATAAAATTTTATTTATGGATAATGAAATTTGAATTTCACATAAATCTTCACATGCCACAAAATACTACCCTTATTGATTTTTCTTCAACTATTTAAAAATATAAAAACCATTCTTGGATTATGGTGGTGCCAGTAACAGGGTGCAGACAAGATCCGGCCTGTGGGGCCAGGGTTTGCTGATCCCTGGCCTGTACAATGAAGAATGTCCCACCTCAAATGCCAAAAGTTGAGAAGACCTGTGGAACTTCTAAACACTACCCCAACAGAAGTATATAATCAAAATTTTTTACAACTTTTTCTTAAAATGTAGGCTGAATGTATAACAAAACAATTATATTCAATAAAAACAATTCTGTGACAGGCTAAAAAGGTTCATTTCAAATATTATATAGCTTTCTTCCATTTCAAGCATAAAATAGAAAAACCCTAGATAATGTATGGATTTAGTGAGTGGGGACCAGGTATGCTAAATATAATGTTATCTGTTATCTTTTTAATATCTTATAGTCTTTTCTCGAAGACTTCATTTCTCTTAACTGAATTCTTAAATAGGAATTAAATGGCAAAGTCTGGAGGTTCGATTCTCTGTCAAGTTGCTGGAATATATATTCTCCAGGCAGGACCATACAATTTCAGCCAGGCAGGTTATTTTGCTGGCATCTTCTAAAAATTCAGGAAACTAACCAAAGTCTTCATTATTTGATAGCTACCCCACTAATGTATGAGGATAAAGCCAAGAGAGTAACTGCAGGCAGATTCATAATTTTTCTTAGAAAATTTAAAGCGAACAATCTGGTGGTGTCTAGTACATTCATAATGTTGAGCCACAATCACCTCTATCTAGTTCTAAAACATTTCTATCACTTCAACAAAGTAAAACCCCTTACCCATTAAGCAGTTTTTCTCCATTTTTCCCTTCCCTATTCCCTGGCAACCACCAGTCTGTGTTCTCTACAGATGTATTTATTCTGGATATTGCACATAAATGGAATCATACAGTATGTGACCCTTTGAGTCTGGCTTCTTTCACTTAGCATGATGTTTTGAAAGTTCATCCACGTTGCAACATGTATCAGTACTTCATTCCTTTTTACAGCGAAGTAATATTACACTGTATGTTTATCCATTCACATACTGATAGACATTTTGACTGTTTCCACCTTTTGGCTATTATGAATAATGCTGCTACTAATGTGTGTGCATGTACTTATTTGAATACTTGTTTTTAATTCTTTTGGGTATATACCTAGAAGTGAAATTACAGGCTTACATGGCAATGTTTAACATTTGAGGAACAGCCAAACTGTTTTCCACAGTGCTAAACCATTGTGCATTCCCCCTAGCACTGTACAGAGTTCCACTTTCTCTATAGCCTCGCCAACACCTATTTGCCACTTTTTTGATTACAGCCATCCTAGTGGGTGTGAAGTGGTATCTCACTGTGGTTTTGATTTACATTTCCCTAATGACAAATACTCTTGAGCATGTTTTCACGTGTTTGTTGGTCACCTGTATTACATCTTCTTTGGAGAAATGTCTATTCAGGTCCTTTGGCCATTTTCAATTGCGTTTTTTGTTGTTGAGTTGTAAGATATATATTCTGGATACCAGACACTTATCAGATATGACTTGCAAATATTTTCTCCCAGTCCTAAAGTTTTACACTAGCTTTCCATTTTTTTTCAAAAGCAAAACCATTTTTTCCAAATATGTCTTTGTTTGCCTTGTTTATATTTTTATATACAGAATGCCAACCCAGTATGTAAGAGATAAAAACAGAGCTGCTCCAATTGCAGTGGAGAAATCTGAAACCCTGATCACTTGGCATCTCTCTGTAGCAAATCCTAAAGCACATGCACAAAGCAAACAAAACACAAACAAATATATATGTGTTCCATAGCACTGAATCACTCTGCACAAATTTTCATCTGTCTAAAACACAGTGAAACACAGTCTAAAAGATACTGTCCTACACCATAAGTTCTCTGGTCATTCTGTTAAAATATCTGAGACCAGGAAGACGTGCACTAGGAAGGACTATTAATGTCCACTTGCCCCAAATCGGTATCAGACCTACTTACTAACAATGCATATGTTCTTTTAATGTACCCACCTCTCTGCCATTTAAAATTAAAATCTGAAATAAGGATCTTAAATCAAACATCAGATTGTCACAAACGGCAGAGTTTCAAGTATTTATTTAGAGAGAGCCTATTATATCATTACAAATATCATTTAGAGAAAAATAATAAAGGATCAACAACAATTTTAGAAAGCACATATTTACAGCTAGAACGAGTATAACTTGTATTGAGCTATCATCCCAATGTTTGGTCCCATCACATATCCAATGACATTGATTTACCAGGAGATGATGAGTAGGATTGGCTGCCATGTAGGACTACAGAAAAGAAAGGTATCTGATCTACAAAGTCTTAGTCATAACACAAACAAAAACCAACTAAGTTAACTGATCTACATATATAGGAAAAATAATCCCTTTAATAATAAATGAGGACTAAAAAAACTCATATATGCTTAAAATAAAACAAACAAATGCAAAAGTCCAAATTAAATTAAATTTCTAGAATTTCAAGTGTGTTCTACTAGTAATGGTATGCCATCCATAAAATGCAAAAAACTTTCGAAGTATATACTTGGTCACTGTTAATAGTGAGAGGACTACTGATATTTTACTTATCCATTGCTATATTATAACCTAATGCTTATGTCTGAAAATATTTCAAACACATGGTTAAGACAGTATTTCCTTAGGAACAATTTTGTGAAAATGTTTTTACCTCTTCTTCCTCAATTTCAGAGGTGTTAAGTTCATGTTTCTGACAGTAAGGACCCTCTTTCCAAGCTTCAGTATCACCACAGTCACAGAAACCTCCACCTCCTGATGTTGTCATCTTGAAAAAAAATTGTAAAGTATCTTGTCAATAAGTATTTACTGAGGGGCTATCGGATTATAAATAGGAATATCAAGTGCTAAGGAAATAACATTGCTGAAGTGTTAATTTCTTTGGAGGGATAAAATTAAATAAAATGCCAAACCTCTCAATGTTTTAAAGCTGATTTTAAATAAGCCTATAGGCTAATTTAAGTGATTTCAAAATAAAATAAGCTACTCTGTAGTGTCTAGCAAGCTACAGCTATTTTAAAGAGGTAAAATATGTCCACTTGCATGACTTCCTAATTAGGAAAATAACAAGGGTTTTCTTGCTAGGTTTTGGCTAAATTGGTATATTGCTGGTATCTATGCTACCAGGTTATAACATAACAGATTCAAGAGTGACAAAGATTCCTACAGCTGCTGTCTTCTACAAAAGTCTAATAAGAGTGCATCTGCATTAGAGAAAGTGACCAAAAAAACTATAGAAATAGTTTATTTTTCTTTTCTAACACTCTCTAAATAGCATTCTTTGAAAAGGAAACATGGAGTGCCTAGTCGTAAAACCTTTTACCACCTGTGGGCTTCAAAATTATTCAAGCTTCCTTAAGACGTAGCAATGATTCAAGGAATCTGGCAAGATAAAACCTATTATTTAATAATTAGTAGACTGGAAATTTTGCTTTTTTAAAAAATACTGTGAGAGTTTATGGATGGGTATGAGAAGGAAATTTTAGAAAGAGCCTTTCATATTTTGCCCAAAGTAAGTATTTGTGTGTTACATATCACAGGGTAATTAATGTAAACTCACAAATGACAGTTATTCTTAGGGGCTGCAAAGATATATGCCAAGAAACATGGGCAGGCAGCTATATGAAAAGTGATAACCTCACCCTATAGCTTTTATGTGTGTTCTGGTAACCAAAGATAGGTAGAACAGTTTAAAGGAAACTAGGATTCTCTTACTGATTTATGAAAATAAAAAGAACATATAAAAATATGAATTCAATTTTGCAGCTGTTTTAGTTCACTGTTAACAATACTCGGGTAGAGTAAATAAAAACAAACAGGAGGAAAAGTCCTGAATCAAAAGTCTTGAATTAGTAAGAAGATTGCAATATTTCTTCTCTATTTTTATTTGAGATTAGGGTGAAAAATTCCAGCTAGTAACAGTTCCCTAAATTTCTGAATGCTCACAGCTCTGTCTTCAGCATCCAGTAGAGGAACCAGGACAGGCTTAGCAATAATCTGCCTATGTATTTTGTATCCCTGACTTAAAAACAAACATACTTGATTTTTGGAAAAGTACTGATTGCATTACAGCAGTTAAAAAAAAAAATTGATTAGTCTTATGTTCTGAAGTTGGCCCTTTTCTACATTGTACTACATGCCTCTTTAATATTAAGAAATGACAATTCTGTAGAAGCTGACCAATAGATAGAACCATTTCTTAAAGGTATAATCCTGTCAGTTTTACTTAATTGCTCACTCATCTCCCTTCAGAACCTCCCTCTTGCATTTTAACTCTCACCCTTATCCTCTAATTTTTGATAACTTGCTTTATAAACCTAGAATTATAAAGATAATAAACATTAAAAAAATAACAAAACTAGTTGAAAACCAATACTGAAAGAGCTGCTATCTATAGTCTTTTAATCTTAAACCATGTGTTCCATGAAATCTGGATTCATAATTCATCTCTACACTGCCATCGTATGTTTAATGGTATTTGAGTAACACATTTCTTAAACCACTCTCTCCTGTTTCAGTGTTAAATCTTGGAATTTTAAAAAGAAAAGGTAATGAGTATAAAATTCAATACTAGGTGTGGTTATTATCTGGATATTACTAACCCTATATCGATGGTCTCTGTGAATACTTCCCAAAAAGCACTCCATGCATAAAACACAAGTTGGATCAACTGCACAGTCTCTGTAAAGTTAAAGAAAAAAAAAATCAGAGTGTCATAAAATAACTGTATATTTTACCACATAATATTTCAAATTGGAATCCATCTTGGAAGAGCCAGAATAGTGAAATGCCTTAGTGTTAGAAGAAAAGAAATTATTTTTCCCAAAGATCTGTCAGATCTTTGATCAATGGAGTCAGCTTAAGAACCTGCTTCTCATACTGGATGTGCACTAGGGGGTCTTAGAAGGCACATATTACTAGAATGGCAATTTTCCCTAAATATTGAGGGAAATCCTGTTTTATATTAAAACACACAGATGTATATGGGATAGATTTTAAATATTATAAATTCTTAAGATATTTTAACTAATTTAAATGGCAATAACATATTAAGTGTTCAGTATACAGGCTGACATGGGCCTCCACCCTCGGTCTGTATATCTGATGGTCACACAACACCTATGGTTCATAAGACATCCTGATGGGGGAGTAGGAGTTCCACAAAGTGAATGGGTTGACAGTGGTGCCTTTGATCATTTCATTTGCTTTTATCATACTGCAATTTAGATACATTTATAGATCATATCTTAAATAATTTCTATGATTCTATGAAATGAGATGGGGAGTCATGAAAATCTTTAAATTTCCCCTTATCCTTGTTTCTGTATCGCATAGGCAACCACCCTACTATGCCTACTGTGTGCCCTTTAATTTGTATGTGTTCTTGCAAAATGTTTTTGAATGCATGTATTTAAAAAAAATTTTATTTTTTAAACTGTAGTTGATTTACAATATTTTATTAGTTTCACGTGTACAGCAAAGTGATTTGGATATATATATGTGTGTGTGTATATATATATATTTCAGATTCTTTTCCATTATAGGTTATTACAAGATGCTGAATATAGTTTCCTGTGCTATACAGTAAATCCATATTGTTTACTGAGTGCATGTATTTTTTTTTTTTTTTTGCGGTACGCGGGCCTCTCACTGCTGTGGCCTCTCCCACTGCGGAGCACAGGCTCCGGACGTGCAGGCTCAGCGGCCATGGATCACGGGCCCAGCCACTCCGCGGCATGTGGGATCTTCCCGGGCTGGGGCACGAACCCGTGCCCCCTGCATCAGCAGGCGGACTCTCAACCACTGCGCCACCAGGGAAGCCCCGAGTGCATGTATTTTTGATGTGTGCAAATATTACTGTGTTATATCTCATTCTGTTCTTTTTCAATTCTGTAACATAATCCATTCATTTTGTATGTGTACGTTTGATTTGCTGCTTCTGATTGGTATATAATATGCCATGGCATGTATTCAAAACATTTTTCCTCTACTATCCCTGCACCGGACACCTGGATTACCTCTAATGCCTTTCTACCACAAATAATGCTGCAATGAATATCCCTGTAAATGTTTTCTTATGGATCTGATTGAGATTTTCTTCGGCATATAAACTCAAGAGCAGAATAGCTGGGTCGTATACATATAGAGTTTTAATTCTGAGTGCCATGCTACTGTCCAGAGTGGCTACATGTGTCCCAGCAGTGTGTAAGAGTTTTTATAACCTGCATCTTCATCAGCATTTGGTTTTTATCTCATTTGCTAATATGTGCCAGCTTAACATATATGAAATATCTTACTGTCTTTTTTGTTTTTTGTTGTGGTTTTTTTTTTTTTTTTCTTTTGGCTGTTTTGTTGCTGCACGTGGGCTTTCTCTAGTTGCAGCGAGCGGGGGCTACTCTTCATTGCAGTGCATGTGCTTCTCATTGCGGTGGCTTCTCTTGTTGCAGAGCATGGGCTCTAGGTGTGCAGGCTTCTGTAGTTGTGGCACGCAGGCTCAGTAGTTGTGGCTTGTGGGCTCTAGAGCGCAGGCTCAGCAGTTGTGGCACATGGGCTTAGTTGCTCCGCAGCATGTGGGATCTTCCTGGGCCAGGGCTCGAACCCGTGTCCCCTGCATTGGCAGGCGGATTCTTAACCACTGAGCCACCAGGGAAGCCCCTATCTTACTGTTTTAATTTGTATTTCTCTGACTGCTAATACATTTGAGCAACTCTTCATATGCTTACTGCTTTGAGGATTTCCTTTTCTATAAACTGCCTGTTTATATCCTTTGTCCATTTTTCTGCTGGGATTGCTTTCTTTATCTTGTTCATTTGCAGGAGTTTCCTATATAGTCTAGTTTAGAGGACATTAATCACTTGGCAATTTAAACATTGCAAATATTGTCTCCCATTTGTCACATGTATATTAGTTTTGCCCATGGGGTCCTTTGTTGAATAGAGCTCCCTATTTTGATGCAATTAAATTTACACACAAATTGGTTTGTGCTTTGAGGTTTTAGAAGTTCCTTCCCCAACCCTAGGTCACGAAAATATATATGTTTTTAAAGAAAATAATTTTCTTCTATTAAACCTTTTGGTTTTATCTTCCACATATAGGTGTTTAATCCACCTGGAATCTACCTTTGCATATGATATAGGATAGAGATACTGTTTTACTTCTCCATATATAATGAGCTGCTTTTTCTAAAACCATTTACTAAACAACCTAACTTTTACCTATTGATTGTGGTGTCACCTATATAACACATTAAGTTCCCATATATCCTTGGGTCTATTATCTAAGCTCTCTAAGAGTGATCTATTTGTTTGTTCTTATACTATACCACCCTGTATTACTATGGCTTTTTGTAGTATTGATATATCTTAATATCTGATAGGGTAAATTCCCCTTTATTCTCCTTTTTTAAAGGTTGATTTAACTATTCATGAATTATTATTTATTCTTCTACACAATAAGTTTACAGAGTTCCTCGAAAATACCCAGCTAAAATTTTGACAGAGATTACTTGGAATTTATTGATAAACTTCAGAAGTAATAACATCCTTATAAGAGTAAGTTACCATGTCCACGATTATTTCCTATATCTTTTATTGAAGTTTTAAATTTTTCTTAATGAGTCCTGTGTATTCTTGATTAGACTAATATCTAGGCACTTTCTAGGTTTTGTTGTTTTAATGATACACATTTTTTAAAAATTTCATTTTCTAGTTGGTTAAGGATGATGAAAATAAATAGTATTGATTTTTAAGACCCTTGATGAACTCAAGGCAGTTTTAACAGTTTGCTGACCCTGTTTTATTCCCCTGAAGTAAATGTGTATACTGTCTGTACATAATGACAATTTTATCCTTTTCCTTACAATAGCTATTCTTCTTCCCTTATACTGTTGACAAGGACTTCTAGTAATATGTTAAATAAGAGCAGTAATAGTAGGCATCCTTGTCTTTAGATATTAAAGTAAGCCCATCTAAGTATTATGTTCACTGTAGGTACTAAGAAAGTGCTCTTCTAGGGCTTCCCTGGTGGCGCAGTGGTTGAGAGTCCGCCTGCCGATGCAGGGGACACGGGTTCGTGCCCCGGTCTGGGAAGATCCCACACGCAGCAGAGCAGCTAGGCCCGTGAGCCATGGCCGCTGAGCCTGCGCGTCCGGAGCCTGTGCTCCGCAACGGGAGAGGCCACAACAGCGAGAGGCCCGCGCGTACAGCAAAAAAAAAAAAAAGAAAAGAAAAGTGCTCTTCTAGTAAGAATTAAGCATTTATCTTGTCTTTCCTATATAAACTGTGCCTCAGGGTTATCGAAGGATTGATGAGGGACTGTTTCTTTCATAGAAGACTAGTTTATAAACAAAGAAGAGATGATAAATTAGAGTAGCACCACTTTGCTACACCCTAATGAATAACAATCCAGGCAGCAAGCATCAATGACTGCTAAAACATTAGGTAAAAAGGCTGATGGAGGGACTTCCCTGGCAGTGGTTAAGACTCCGTGCTTCCAACGCAGGGGGCACAGGTTAAATCCCTGGTTGGGGAACTAAGATCCCACATGCCACGTGGCGCGGCAAAAAACATAAATAAATAAGAGGCTGCTGGAGACCTTCACGATGGTTGCGTGTGCCAGGTACCTAAACCCACTAATCAATTTTAACAAAAGCAGCCAAGCATCATATACTTCCTGATATTAAGAATTAAGAAGTCATGCATCAGGCTTCCTTGGTGGTGTAGTGGTTAAGAATCTACCTGCCAATGCAGGGGACACAGGTTCGAGCCCTGGTCTGGGAAGATCCCACATGCCGTGGAGCAACTAAGCCCGTGCGCCACAACTACTGAGCCTGTGCTCTAGAGACCTTGAGCCACAACTACTGAGCCCACACGCCACAGCTACTGAAGCTCGCGTGCCTAGAGCCTGTGCTCCACAACAAGAGAAGCCACCGTAATGAGAAGCCCGCGCACCACAACGAAGAGTGGCCCCTGTTCCCTGCAACTAGAGAAAGCCCGCGCAGCAACGAAGACCCAACGCAGCCAAAAATAAATAAAAATAATAAAGTTCTCTTAGGGCTTCCCTGGTGGCACAGTGGTTGAGAGTCCGCTTGCCGATGCAGGGGACGTGGGTTCGTGCCCAGGTCCGGGAAGATCCCACATGCCGCGGAGCGGCTGGGCCCGTGAGCCATGGCCGCTGAGTCTGCGCGTCTGGAGCCTGTGCTCCGTCCGCAACGGGAGAGGCCACAACAGCGAGAGGCCCGTGTACAGCAAAAAAAAAAAAAAAAAAAAAAAAAAAGTTCTCTTAAAAAAAAGTTATGCATCAATAATTATGAAATTATTATCTACCCCCCCCCAATAATAGAAGTTAATCAAGCCTAACTACCTGTTTCGAGGAAAGACAGGGAAAAAAGAAACATTTAAGCAACACCATGGGGCCACAATCAGCCAAATCTAGAATGTGGAAAATTCCATAGGACAAATGACCTGGTTTCTTAGCAACATAATGGAAAAAAGAAGGAAGGAAAGAGGTAAAAGAGCTATTACAGTTTAAAAGAAAAAATGAAGAATAACAGCCAAATGCAATGTGTGAACTCTGAATTCCCAGTTATGAGTCAATCAGGACAATTTCAACTCTGCTAGACAGCAGATAATATTAAGGAATTAGTGTTAATTATTTTAGGATATTAATGGTTAGAGAGAAAAAAGGTACATACTCAGTATTGATTAAAAAGAGCATGTTGTCTGGAACATGCTTCAAAATAATCTAGCAGGGCACGAAAAAAGTGTATGAGAGTGTATGTGTGTGTATATAGATTAAAAAGAGTTGCCATACATTGATAATTGCTGAAGCTGAGCAATGATTACCTGTCACGTCTATTGTACCACTCACCCTACCTTTATTATGTTTGAAACTGTCTATAATAAAAAACTTTTAAAAATCCAATATACAAATACTCAATAAAGTTCCCTTATATATTCTTTGTTTGCTAAGAATTAAATCACAAACAACAATTGAAATACATAAAATGCTTTTCTGAATCAAATCAGAAAAACATTTTTCTTTTCTCAACTATTAAAATGGTGAATTACATCAATAATTGTTTTAAAGATGAACTATCTTTGGATTCCTGAACTAAATTCCATTTGATCATGATGCATCACTCGTTTAGTATATTCTTGGATTCAGATAGCTAATATTTTATTTAGGATCCCTTTCATCTACATTAATAAGGGAAATGGCTTTATAATATCTCCTCTTGAATTTATCAGGGTTTCAAATCAAGCTTATTAAGTAGCCGCATAAAGAGTTAGGCAGTTTTCACTCTTGCCCTCTTTTCTGCAGTAACTTGTTTAAGAAAGGAATTAATTGTTCCTTCAAAATTTGATAGAACTCACCCATACACAGTCATCCAGGTATGCGATTTTTGGGAGGGAAGATCTTTGATTACCATTCCAATGTTTTCATACTACATTCAAGTTGCCTATCATTTTCCTACAAATTTATCCATTTCATCTACATTTTCAATTTTTTTTTAGCATTTACTTATTCATAATTCTCATATTTCAGAGGTTGTCAAACTTTCTCAGTTCATGGCATCTTTAGTGTCTCAACAGTTTCTTTCAGGGTATCACTAGACCAAATGAAACACCTAATCATTCTATTTATCAAACAGTTAGACTCAAAAAACTTAGTACCTGTTAGGCACTGCATAACTTCTCAAATCTTAGAATCAGACTGGATACCGCCACCCTCATTTCTTATTCCACAGGTATTTGCTTTTTAATCACAACAACGGAGAGGGCCCAGCTTCGGCAAGAAATGACATCACTAAAAGGAATGCAGTGAGTGTACGTCTCTATCTTCATTCTGAATTTTATATATGTGCATCTTCTCTTTTCTTACTCAGTCTTCTCAGAAAACTACCTTAAAAATTCCAAAGAGTAAGTATCTCAACTTTTTACTTCATTTTCTGATCTTTTTATTTCCTTTCTTCTTTTTCCTTTGAGTGTGCTCAATTGTTCTATTTCTACAAACTTCTTGAACTCAATGTTTACCTTATTTTTCTTTTTTATCTTTTTTTTTTTTTTGCAGTACATGGGCCTCTCACTGTTGTGGCTCTCCCGTTGCGGAGCAAAGGCTATGGACGCGCAGGCCCAGCAGCCATGGCTCACGGGCCCAGCCGCTCTGCAGCACGTGGGATCTTCCCGGACCGGGGCACGAACCCGCGTCCCCTGCATTGGCAGGCAGATTCTTAACCACTGCGCCACCAGGGAAGGCCCTCTTTTTTATCTTTGAAATAATTTTATTTATAGGAAAATTGCAAGAATAGTAGAGTTCCTCTACACCCTTACCAAGCTCTCCTTAATGTTAACCATAGTACAAGGAAA
Source organism: Mesoplodon mirus (assembly GCF_964341445.2). NCBI lineage: Eukaryota > Metazoa > Chordata > Mammalia > Artiodactyla > Ziphiidae > Mesoplodon > Mesoplodon mirus. The sequence goes on along the minus strand of NC_138988.1, from coordinate 74,626,559 downwards.
CTGTACAAGGAAATTGTACCAAAAACATTGGTACAATATTGTTAACTACAGACCTTATTCAAATATCATTGGTTTTCCCACTAAGGTCATTTTTTTCTCTTCTGGATCCAACACAGGCTCCCACATTACATTAGATGTAATTTCTCCTTAATCTCCTCTAATCTCCAAAAGACTGACAGTTCCCCAGTCTTTTCTTGACTTTGAGACCATAACCCTTTTGAAGAGTATTGGTTAGTTATTTTGCAGATGTTCCACAATTTGTGTTTGTGATGTTTTCATGATTAGATTGAGTTATGCATTTTTGGCAAAAACACCAGAGGAATGATGCTGTGTCTTTCTCAGTGCATCATAACACGGGGCACGTGTTGATTTGATATGCTTTATTACTGGTGATGTTACCTTTGCTCACTTCATTAAGATGGTGTCTGCCGGATTTCTTCACTGTAAAGTTGTTATTGTTCCTTTTGTAATTAAATATATTTGGGGAGATACTTTGTGACTATGCAAACATCCTCCTATTTCTCCTCAAAATTTCATCCACTAGCTTTAGCATCTACCAATGGATCTAGACTACAATTATTACTGTGTTACTTGCCTAATGATGATTTTCTGTTTTATTTATTAACTGTAACTCTTCAATACAGGAAAACTACTGAAAACATCCCTTCTCTCCCGTTTATTTACTCAAAGAGTATGGACTCATGGATATTTATTTTATTCTATGGGTTATAATTTAATACTATCATTACTTATTTCATTACCCAAATTGTTTTAGCTGTGGCCATTGGGAACTCTTTCAGTTTGGTCCCCATGCCCTTTCAACAGGCCCTGTTTCTTTTTGAGCACTTTCTTACCTCTGGCAACATAACATGTTCCAGGCTTATTTTTTAATCTTCCTTGTCCCAGCCCTGGAATCAATCATTCCTCCATGGAACTCTGATTCTTTTTATTGGACAATGGTATTTAGAAACCAGTATGTGGGTACTGGGTATGCTCACTGCTATGGTAGTTTCATTGTTTCTAGGTCCTTTCAGCAGACACAGCCAGGAAATGTATGTTTGTATAGTTTATTTTTAACCTTTCTTTTTTGGGCAAACATTTTAAAGTTATACATTTCCTTCTAAATACTACTTTAGCTATGTCCCCAAAATTTCAACATGTAATCTTATATTCAGTTCTGTTTCTAAATTTCCTCAGTAATTTCAGTGATTTTCTTTTACTTAATGTTAGTTCCCAAACTTTGTTTAACCTACTCTTTTGTTATTTGTTTCTAATTCTTTTTGCAATAAATATAGTGGGAGAACAATCTGCATGGCTCTAAGCCTTGAGAATTAAGTGAGGTTTGGTCTTTAAGACCAAATATACAGATCACTTTTTAAAAATTGAGATATAATTCACATATTATAAAATTCGCCTTCTTAAAGTATACAACTTAGTGGTTCTTAATATATTTACAAGGTTGTGCAACTATAACCAACCAGAACATTTAGAGAAACGTCTATTCAAATCCTTTGCCCATTTTTTAATTGGGCTGTCTTTCTGTGTCCCTTACGTTTTCTACCATAAATATTATATTTATCAAATATGAAAACTGCTACTTTAGCTTTCTTTTGTATCATACTTTTTGCCTGGTATATTTTTCTCCACTGTTTCTATTCCTATTTTTAGCAACTTTCTGTTTTACTTTGCCTCTCACAGATAACATTTTTGGATTTTAAAAAATCTGAGAACCACTGTCTTTATATTTCTATATAATTATTAAGAAAAGTAAAGCCAGTGGCTTGTCCTCTAGGAGCTCATCATTTAACAGAAAAGACAAATGTGCATAGTTACTGTACCAGTCATTAAATGCCATTATATTAAAGGTAAGTTGGGGGTTGGTAAAAGCACCCATCTCCAAATTCTCTTGATCATGGATCCCTTTTATTAAAATGTTTAGAGCACGCACCATCTATCTATATGTAAATATACTCATATTACATATATATTTATATTAATAAGTTTATACTGATAGGTTATACATATGCACTGCTGTACTAATTAGAGTCCCTCAATTATACTGTAACTGGAGTCCCAAGAGTGGCAAAAACAAGGCAGAAAATATATTTGAAGATATAGTAACCTAAATTTCCCAAATTTGGTTAAAGACATCAACTTACAGATCCAAGAAACTCAAGGAGCCCCAAGAAGATAAATACAAAGAACATATAGCTAGGTGTCTCATAATCAAACTGTTAAAATTCAAAGATAAAGTAAAAATCTTGAAGGCAGCTAGAGAAAACCAACACATTTCACATAAGGGAATATAGATATGCTAATAAAAGCTGACTTATCATCAGAAACCATAGACGTCAGGAGTGGAACAGGATCTTTAAACACTGAAAAGGAAAAGAAAGTATCAACCCAAAATTCTATATTCAGGAAAATATGCTTTAAAAAAATGAGCAAAGACTTGCAGTTTCCAGCCCAGCATGTAAGAAGTCTGGAGGTCGCCACTTTGTCCTAACAACAGTAAAAAGCTGAACAAACTGAAATATCAACAACTCTTCTTAGATCTGTAAGACAAGTGAAGTCATAGGGCAAACTGCTAACCCCAAAATGGGAGAGACCAACAGGTGAATACAGAGAATCACAACTTATGAGAGCAGAAAGCCACTAGCACAAACCTGCACAGGAACCAGTGGTGAGGTAGGGAAACATGAACTGTAATTAACCAGCTGTTGAAGGCTCAGTGTGATCAAGTTTGAAAAATTAAAAATCCCAGGGGGACTTCCCTGGTGGCTCAGTGGTTAAGAATCCGCCTGCCAATGCAGGGGACATGGGTTCGATCCTGGTCTGGGAAGATCCCACATGTCGTGGAGCAACTAAGCCCGTGTACCACAACTACTGAGCCTGCGCTCTAGAGCCCATGAGCCACAACTACTGAAGCCTGTGAGCCACAACTACTGAAGCCCGTACGCCTAGAGCCCGTGCTCCGCAACAAGAGAAGCCACCGCACTGAGAAGCCTGTGCACCGCAATGAAGACCCAACACAGCCAAAAAAATAAAAAATAAAAATTCCAGCGACCCGGTCATTGGGGGTCCCACACTTCAGTGAGTTTAATTTCCTGGAGTCCTACTAGGTTCTCACAGTGAATATCAGAGAAAAATTCTCTCGTGCTTCCAGCAGAAGGGTAAAAGGAACCACTTTGAAATATTCCAGAGCATTCTGTTCTTAACAAAGTCTGCCTGCAGAAGAAACTATTTAATCAGAGCCTAAGCTGCTGGGGTATTATCAGTCAAACTGACCTGAAAAAAGGGAAATACCCAATTCCAGCCCACTCTAGCCATCCTGTCCCAACTAAAGGGTGAATGCGGGGGCACTGAGAAACACATGTGAAGTTCACAGCTCAGAGGTATAGGCACACTAAAAGATTGAGACTTAATCACATGACTATGGAATGCTTCTACTCCCTGACCCATTACCACCACGTTATTTTTTTTCTGTTATACATTTTCTAGCAGATGCTTTTGTTTTTTTAAAAATTTTATTGAAGTATAGTTGATTTACAATGTTGTGTTAATTTCTGCTGTACAGCAACGTGACTCAGTTATACATATATATATATTCTTTTTCATATTCTTTTCCATTATGGTTTATCACAGGATATTGAATATAGTTCCCTGTGCTATAATGTAGTACCCTGTTGTTTATCCATCCTATATACAATAGGATTGCATCTGCTAAGCCCAAACTCCCAACACTTCCCTCCCTCACACCCCCTTCTCCCTTGGCAACCACAAGTCTGTTCTCTATGTTTGTACCACCACATTATTAAAGGACTATTTACAAGATCCCTTTTACCCAGTATATCACATGCCTAGCGATCAAGAAAAAATTATAAGACACACTAAAAGACCAAAACGTACAGTTTGAAGAGACAGAGCAAGCATCAAAATCAGACTCAGATATTGGAATTACCAGACCTGGAATTAAAAACAATTATGATTAATATGCTAACGGCGCTAATGGATACAGTAGACAGCTTGCAAGAACAGATGGGCAATATAAACAGAGACTGAAATCCTAAGAAAGAACCAAAAAGAAATGCCAGAGATCAAAAACACTGAAACAGACATGAAGACAGACTTTGATGGACTTATTGGTAGACTGGATATAGCCGAGGAAAGAATCTCTGAGCTTAAGGATATCTCAACAGAATGCTCTAAGGCTGATGTATGGGAGGGGAGTTTGGGGGAGAATGGATACATGTATATGTATGGCTGATTCCCTTTGCTGTGCACCTGAAACAATCATAACATTGTTAATCTGCTATACTCCAGTATAAAATAAAAAGTTAAAAAAACCAAACCTTTACATATACGTCTTGGGGGAAAAAAGAAAGCTCTAAGGCTGAAAAGCAAAGAGAAAAAAGACTGGAAGGAAAACACAACAGAATATCCATGAACTATGGGACACCTACAAAAGGTTTAACATATGTGTAATAGGAATACAAAAAAGAGAGGAACGAGAGAAAGAAACAGAATATTGAAAACAATATTTATTGAGAATTTCCCTAAATGAATAGCAGGCACCAAACCACAAATCCAGGAAGTTCAAAGAACATCAAGTGGGAAAAACACCAAAAAACCTTGTACCTAGGCATATCATTTTCAAACTACAGAAAATCAAAGATAAAGAAAAAATCCTGAAAGAAGCCAGAAGAGAAAAACAACTTACCTAGAGAAGAGCAAAGATAAGAATTACATCTGACTTTTCCTCAGACACCATGCAAGCAACAGGAAAGCAGAGTGAAATATTTGAAGTGTTGAAGAATTACATCTGACTTTTCCTCAGAAACCATGCAAGTAACAGGAAAGCAGAGTGAAATATTTGAAGTGCTGAAAGAAAAAATGCCTACCAACCTAGAATTTTGTACCTACAATATTATCCTTCAAAAGTGAAGGTGAAAGGAAAACTTTCTCAGGCAACCAAAGTGGACTTGGGTTAGTTGTAATATATCACAAATTCTAGGGCAACCACTGAAAAAGGTAAAAGTATATATAACACTGATATGTTATGAAAGGAGTGGCTTTATCAACATCTGATAAAATAGACCTTAAGACAAGGACTAAGTACAAGAATTAATAAAGGTCACTGACATTTCATAATGATAAAATATATAAGTATATAGCAATTATAAATATCTATGTATGTGGTTAATAAAAGAGCTCTTAGATACATGAAACATAAACTGATAGAACTAAAAGAAGTAAACAAATCCACAATCACATTTGGAGATTTTCATACCCCTTTCTCAATAACTGAAAGAACCAGTCATAAAAATCAGTAAGTACAGAAGACCTGAATGGCACAATCAACCACCTTGTCCTAACTGACGTTTATAGATTACTCATCCAGCAACTGCAAAATACACCTTCTTTTCAAGTGCATATGGAATGTACAAGACTGACCATGTTGCTAAGTCATAAAACAAGTCTCAATAAATTTAAAGGTTGCAACCTTACAGAACTTTGTGTTAGAAACCAGTTACAATATATCTAGGAAAGTCTCAAATATATGAAAATTAAACAATGCGCCTCTAAATAACCCATGGATTAAAGAATAAAATATGAGCACATTAAATCAAAAGTTAAGTAGAAAGAATAAAAGTAGAAATCAAAAAAACAAAACAGATAAAAAAGAAAACTAACAAAGCCAAAAACTGATTCTTTAATCAGTTTTATTAATCTTTTCAAAGACAGAAAACACAAATTACTAATATCAGAATGGAAGAGGGGACCTCACTGTAGATACCACAGATATCAACAGCATAAGGAAATATGCACAGCTCTATGTCAATAAATTTGACATTATACAATGAAACATATTTCTTGAAAAGTACAGTGTACCAAAATTGCACAAGATGAAATGAAGTTCTAAATAACTCTAGTAAGTATCAAAGAAATTTAATTTATCAAAAACTTCCTCTGAAGAAAATACCAGGCCTTAGTGGTTTGTTTTACTGGAAAATTCTTCAAATGCTGAAGGAAGAACTCATACCAATTTTATACAAATTCTTCAAAAATATAGGAAAAAGGAATACTTCTCAATTCATTTTATAAGGCCAGCATAACTCTGCTCTACCAAAACCAGACGAAGACATTACAAGAAAGTGACAGGTTTATATTATTATTTTCTTTTTTAATTTTTAAAAAACATATAAATGAACTTATTTACAATACACAAACAGACTTACAGATATCCAAAACAAACTTACGGATACCAAAGGGGAAACGTGTGTGGGGGTGGTGGTGATAAATCAGGAGCTTGGAATGAACATACACACACTACTATATAAAAGACAGAAAACCAACAAGGACCTACTATATAGCACAGGGAACTCTACTCAATATTCTGTGATAACCTATATGAAAAAAGAATCTAAAAAATATATGTGTATGTATAACTGAATCACTTTGCTGTACACCTGAAACTAACACATCATTGTAAATCAACTATACTCCAATGAAATTAAAATACTTTTTTTAAAAAAAAGAATGGCAGAGGGCTTCCCTGGTGGCGCAGTGGTTGAGAGTCCGCCTGCCGATGCAGGGGACACGGGTTCGTGCCCCGGTCAGGGAAGATCCCACATGCCGCAGAGCGGCTGGGCCCGTGAGCCATGGCTGCTGAGCCTGCGCGTCTGGAGCCTGTGCTCCGCAACGGGAGAAGCCACAACAGTGAGAGGCCCGCGTACTGCAAAAAAAAAAAAAAAAAAGAATGGCAGAGGACAGGGAGAAGGAAGCTGAGCCCTGAATGATATGATTGAGCCACTGAATCAAGCAACCTGAAAGCTTGCCCCATCTCTGCACTTGCTGCTTTGACAGGTTTATGTTATGACAGTGTTATATTAAGGATTTTTTGTGTCTGTAATCTATGAAATGTACAGACACAAAAACACCTTAATATAACACTAGCTAACTCAATCCAGCAATATATAAAAGTTACAATACATGATAATCAAGTAGAGTTTATCTCACTAATGAAAACCATTTGGAAAAATATCAGTCAATGCAATCATTAATGGAATAAAAAAGGAAAATTATGACAATCTCAATAGATGCAATAAAAGTACCTGACAACATTCAGTCATTTATAAAAAAACAAAAAACAAACAAACAAAAACACCACTCAGCAAACTAGAAATAGAAGGGAAAGTCCGCAATGAGATAAAGGGTGTATATGAGAAAACTATACCTAACATCATATTTAACGGTAAAAGACTGAATACCTCCCATCCAAGGCAAGGATGTCCTACTTTCACCAGTGCAATAAGGCACAAAAAAATAAAAGGCAGAAAGACTGGAAAGGAATAAATAAAACTGTCCATTCAGAGAGGACACAATTACGCAAAAATCCTAAGGAACAAAACCCAGAAGATAACAAAAACTACTAGAACTACTAAGCGAATTTAGCAACGTCACAGGACACAAGATCAATATCAGAACCCAACTGTATTTCTTTATATTCACAGAAGAAAACTGAAATTAAAACTAAGAAACTAGGGGCTTTCCTGGTGGCGCAGTGGTTGAGAGTCCGCCTGCCGATGCTGGGGACACGGGTTCGTGCCCCAGTCCGGGAAGATCCCACATGCCGCAGAGCGGCTGGGCCTGCGCGTCCAGAGCCTGTGCTCCGCAACGGGAGAGGCCACAGCGGTGAGAGGCCCGTGTACCACCAAAATAAAAAACAAACAAAAACAAACAAACAAAAAACCTAAGAAAAAAGAATACCATCATAAAATATTTAGAGGTATGTATAAATTCTACATAAAAACAAAAGACAAGGTTAAAAGAGATTAAAGAAGACCTCAATAAATGGAGAGATATAAGATGTTAATGGATTGGAAAACTCAATATTGTTAAAACGTCAAATCTTCCCAAATTGATCTATAGATTCAATGCAATCCTGATCATAATCTCAGCAGTCTTTCTTAAAAATAAACATTGACAAGTTAATTCTAAAATTTATAAAATGCAAAGGATCTGAAGTAGACAAATGAAACTTTAAAGGAACAAAAATGGAATCAACTCAAAGTTTACTACGAAGTTACAGTAATCAAGTTAATGTGGTTATTGGCATAAGAACAGCCATATCAATGAATGGAATTGATTAGAGTGTTCTGAAATACATCCACACTCATATGGGCAAATGGTTTTTGATAAGGTACCAAAGCAATTCAATGGGCAAAAGAATAAACAGTGCTAGAATAACTGGATCCCCACATGTAGTAAGTAAATGAAACTCAACCCCTACACCTCAAGCCATAAAAAAAAAAAAATTAGTTTTGAGACAGATCACAGACCCACAAATAAAATCTAAAATTTCAAAGTTTATAGAAGAAAACCGAGAGAATGTCCTTGACACCTGGGAGAAGGCAGACATTTCTTTAACACAGGAAACAATTATCATAAAATTTAAGTTGGTAAGTTAAACTCCATCAAAATTTTAAACCCCTGCCATCAAAAGACACCGTATAGGGACTTCCCTGGTGGCCCAGTAGTTAAGAATCCGCCTGTCAATGCAGGGAACATGGGGTCGATCCCTGGTTCGGGAAGATCCCACATATCATGGAACAACTAAGCCCGTGTGCCACAACTGCTGAAGCCCGCGCGCCTAGAGCCCATGCTCTGCAACAAGAGAAGCCACCGCACCACAACAAAGAGTAGCCCCCACTTGCCACAACTGGAGAAAGCCTGCGAACAGCAACGAAGACACAATGCAGCCAAAAAAAAGACACCATATAGGCAAGTCACAGACTGGGAGAAAATATTCACAAAACATGTCTGACAAAGGACTTGTATCCAGAACACATAAAGAACTCCAGAGAATTCCCGGCAGTCCAGTGGCGAGGGCTCTGCCCTCTCACTTACGAGGCCCCGGGTTCAATCCCTGGTTGGGGAACTAAATCCCATAAGCTGCACAGCATGGCCAAAAAAACAAACAAACAAACAAACACAAAGAAACAGAACATATAAAGAACTCCAAAACTCAGTAATAAAAAATATAAAGAAGCCAATAAAAAACAGACAAAGGACTTGAACAAAAACTTCATTAGTTAAATGGGCAATGAACATGCAAAATTGCACCAACATCATTAGTCATTAGAGAAAATTAAACCCATATTGAGATATCACTATACAGAACAGCTAAAATTTAAAAGACTGACATCAAATGTCGGTGAGAAAATGGAGCAAGTGGAACATTACTGGTGGGAACAAAAAAATATTTTAGAAAAAGTTTTGGCAGTTTCTTATCAAGTTCAAATATACTTGCCCCTTGACACAGCAATTCTACTCCTGGAGATTTATCCATGAATATTTAAATATATGTCCACAAAAAGACTTGTTTTGCAAATGGTTGTAGCCAGCTGAGAGTGCCCTCTCATAGATAACAGTCTAGAAAAGCCTATTTTAATGGTGTCTTAATATTCCTAAAATGTTCCATAAAAAGCTGAAGATTTTTAATAGTGTAAGATTTATTATTTGGTATTTTATTTTATTTTATCTTATTTTTATTGTTTGGCTGCGCCGTGGAACATGTAGGATCTAGTTCCCCAACCAGGGACCAAACCTGTGACCCCTGAGGTGGAAGTGAGGAGTCCCAGCCACTGCACCGCCAGGGAATTCCCTTATTTGGTATTTTAAACACACAGATTTATAGCTGAGTACAAAATAATAATGCCTAATACTTTAATATGTTGCTTTTAATATAATGTTGGCATAAGCTGATATGATTCATGAAATAAACCACTTTCCTTAGCTCTAAATATTTAAAATATCTACCAAAAAGTAGAATGAGCTGATAAAAAAGAAGTCATAGAAGCCTTGTTTATGATACCCTCAAATTGAAACAACTCAAATGTTCATCAGTAGTACAATGGATTATGGGCAATTACAATACACTCATACAATGGACAACTACTCAGCAATAAAAATGGAAACAATCTCTAATAATCATAGGATCATGAATGAATCAGATATATATTATGCTGAGTAAAAGAAGCCAGGCACCAAAGAGTATGATTTCATTTTGATGAAGTTCTAGAATGGACAAAACTAATCTAAGGTGAAAATATCAGAATAGTGGTTACCTAAGGGCTGGAGCTGTTAACAAGGAAATCTCTAGTTAGATGGAAATGTTCTCTATCTTGGGAGGATGTGAGTTACATGAGGTTAACTATTGTCAAAAATGTACAATTAAGATTTGTGCCTTTTGAAATATGTAAATTTTCCCCTAAAAAATAAAGAACTCAAATAGGGTATCAATAGGAAAACTTTGGTGATATAAATCCAAGTCTCCTTACCTGAAAGGATTACCAGTAATCTATTCATACCTCTATTATTTCCTAACGTCTGGAAAAAGGCATACGTGTAAAGTTGATATTATACCCCACATACTCCTATGTTCGATCTTGCACCAAACTGGTGCATAAAAAGTAAATAAATAAAAATGATCACAAATATCCAAACCAAGAATACAAGATTCATTTTAGACAACCACAGGAATCCAACCTATCTAGGAGATATCAACTTCCCACTCCCTGTTATTTTCCTAGGTTGGAGAGAGCAAGGTAGACAAGGGAAATTCCAATGTATTGAAGGCCACAGTGATAATACACAGCACTGAAATTTTATTTCTAGGTATCTCCCTTGGAAAATACTGAAACGGGTATAAAAAGAGAAGTGTACAAATAGGTACACAATGTTCTTTGTGGTGCAGTTTGCTACGGAAAAAAAAAATCCTAAAATTTACTGATTTCTAATTTCATTAATAAATAGGGCATTCAAATAAATCATGGCCTGTCCTTACTATGGAAATACAGCAGTTAAAAGAATGATGTAGATTTATATATACTGACTGGGAAAGATCTCTAAGACAAATTGTTTCATGAAAAAAAGCCACATTTACAATACATACAGTATAATTTCATTCATGTGTCACATCCATAATTAGAGGTAACCAATATTTTTTAAACTAACACAGCGTTCATTTCAATCTCTGGACCGTTCATGTTAAAAAGAAACAGTCTTAGGAACTTCCCTGGTGGCGCAGTGGTTAAGAATCCACCTGCCAATGCAGGGGACATGGATTTGAGCCCTGGTCCGGGAAGATCCCACATGCCACAGAGCAGCTAAGCCTGTGTGCCAAAACTGAGCCTGCGCTCTAGAGCCTGCGAGCCACAACTACTGAGCCTGCATGCCGCCACTACTGAAGCCCACGCACCTAGAGCCCGTGCTCTGCAATGAGAAGCCACCTCAATGAGAAGCCCGCGTACCACAACGAAGAGTAGCCCCTGCTCGCCGCAACTAGAGAAAGCCCGCATGCAGCAATGAAGACCCAACACAGCCAAAAAAAAAAGTCTTAAAATAGAACTGTCCTAAAAAGAGATTAAGTGTTAAAAGCAAGAAACTAACAAACAACTCTTCTTACTAGAAATAAGCGGTTCTTCCGTATTAGAGCTTTTTATTTCCAAACAGAAAAGGAATGAAACCATCTCTATCCCTCTGCTTAAGATATTTATTACTCATGGCTCAGTAATGTATTTTAAGACTGAGTATTCGGCTTAAAAAAATCTTACATACAAAAATTCCTTATAGTTCCCCAAGTGCTTTTATACACATTATCTCATTTTATCCTAACAACTCTGTGAGGGAGGAAAAATAACCCCCAAACCCTGAAGATCACTGAAAACAATTCTAATGTTCATCCACTTCCAAGTTTGCATCTCTTCCAGACATAGGAGAATTACACTTCCCTGCCCTGTTTTGCAGTTGGACAGAGGCCTTCTAACTAGTTCTAGATAAAGGAATGTAGGCATGGTCATCATTTCTGAGCCAGAGCAATTTATTTGCTGTGCAAGACCCTCCTCTTCCCTTGCTGTGGTGAACCCTAAAAACATTAAGTTTATGGAGATGTTACATGGTATGAAGTAACTACCTAGAGTAGAACCCTCCACTCATCACCCCCACTGATCTGAATTGGTCACACCGTCTGAATAATAAATGTATTTTGGATATTTAAAGTCTCTGAGATTGTAGGGTTGTTTGTTATTTTTAGCATAACCTTATCCATCATTATTGACAGAATCAGAGTTAAAAAAATTTAAACAAGCAAAACTGTTTAATAAAGTTTATAATAAAGCATCATAAAGTACTATCTGGAAACACATGCTAAGAATAGTCCTAACTGATGGCAGCGTAACTCCCAACCCCAAATTCTGGTGATCTATAACATTCACACAGTAAGTTTTTAAATGTTAAAAAAGCATGTTTTTAATTTAACTATACAACAAAAACAATGGAACTAAATCTAACTTAGTTTAAGTTAAAATGTAAACCATACACCAAAGTATGATTTCATATTTTACTAGTATTTTATTTTTCTTAATGGCTATGAGATGTCAAAATATACACAGCTATGATCAACATCAACACTAAGATGATTGCCCCTAATAACAATCACCTCACAGGGGCAGGACAGGAATAAAGATGCAGACGTAGAGAATGGACTTGAGGACATGGGGAGAGGGAAGGGTAAGTAAGCTGGGACGAAGTGAGAGAGTGGCATGGACATATATATGCTACCAAATGTAAAATAGATAGCTAGTGGAAAGCAGCCACATAGCACAGGGAGATCATCAGCTCAGTGCTTTGTGACCACCTAGAGGGGTGGGACAGGGAGGGTGGGAGGGAGAGGCAAGAGAGAGGAGATATGGGGATATATGTATATGTATAGCTGATTCACTTTGTTATAAAGCAGAAACTAACAACATTGTAAAGCAATTATACTCCAATAAAGATGTTTAAAAAAACACAAAAAAACAACCACCTCTATTTAGAAAGAAATAACAAGTGACAGGTTTGATTACATTTTTCCTAATAGAGAACTAAGTACAGATAAATATAAACATTAGCCCACTGCCTGAAAACACAGCTTTTTCTGACATCACAGAGGCTTCAGAGAGATAATTTGGGACCTACACAATTTTAGAAACAATGAATAACAGAAAAATTAACCTAATTCCCTTCACAGATTCCTTTTCTAAGTACTAAACATAAAAGACTCCTGAATATCATTTTTTCTGGTTAAAGAAAACCTCCACCCTATAGACATAAGTCACCTTTATCCTGAAGGGTCTAGTTTACAAACTCTCCCAGAATTCCAACAACCATATTTCATCTTTCCAAGTAATAGACTCCATTGTCATTTTATCAGGGTCCTGGGTTTCATGGGAACACCTACTTTTAACATAAGACATTCATCCTCAGGACCCCAGCATGGCCATTTACTAAGAGTTTACTATGTACCAAGTGTTGTGGAAAGCACTACACAAAGGACCTCATTTACCTTCTCAACAACTGTGTGATAAAGAATTTGGCTGACCTTTGTCTAGGGTTCCTAGGAGGTAACCTGTAAATCCTCAAAATTTCCCATGTGATAGCAGTGTCTTTGCTAGTCATGCTCCCACCCCTCCCCCACATATCTGAAAGTTTATACTAATGAGATAACTTAGAGTGGAGGTTGGCCATATCAGAAAAACCAACCACGTAATTAGAGGGCTGGGGTTTTCAGGCACATAATATTAGCCCCACCTCTGGGAAGGGAAGTGGAGCTGGATATTGAGTCATGTGGGCAATGATTCAATTAATCATGCCTGTATAATGAAACCCCAATAAAAACTCTGGACACCTAAGCTTGGGTGAGCTTCTCTGGTTGGCAATACTCTGCGTGTTGCCAAGCATTAATGTGCCAGGAGGATAATAACATGTCACTGAGGACAATAAAAACTTTGCACTTGCAAATCTTACCCTTTGGCTGGTTCTGATTTGTGTCCTTTTGCTATGATAAAACTTTAATCATAAGTGCACTTTCCTGAGTTGTGAGTTGTTCTAAGTAAATTATGCAACCTAAAGGAGTCTATGGAGATGCCTGAAATTTGTAGCCAGCTGATGAGAATTGAGGATGGCTCTGGGGATCCCCAAACTTGCAGCTGTATTTTAGACAGTCTTGTGGAAGTCTGGGCCCTTAACCTGGAGTTGGCCAACTTCAAGTCACAACAAAGTTTAGAAATATCCTCTAAGAGTCTGGTTCAAACTTGAGTCCTAGTGGGGCCATCATATATTATATCCCTCTCCCCCATTCCAGGCTACTTGTCTGTCCAAGTGCAGGTCCCCAGATACTGCTTTCTTTCTTCAGTAGTTCAGGGAATTGGCCAATCTGCCTCTTCTTTCTGGCTGCCACAGCCTATCCTCTGCTCCCTGGTTTCTTCCCCTCATAAGGCTAGCTGAAAGACATTTTCCAATCTCTTCCATCATAACTATAGCAGTTTCTGTTGTTTGTCCTCCACTCTGCCTTTCCTCCTCCAACTAGCGTATTATATCTCCTTTTCATTTTGTAAGTTTTTGCTACTGGCTGTTAAAAGGAAATAAGTGCATGCATCCTTCGACCCAGAAATTCTACTTCTAGGAATGTATCCTGTGTATATACGTCTACACGTGCACAAAGACACACACAAAGTATAATAATGCAGTATTATTTATAGTCCCAGAAACAACCTAAATGTCTACTAATACAAGACAAGTAGGTACAGAACAGAACATCCATAAAAGAGAATAACCGGCCATTAAAAAGATAAGACAAAGTCAGCTCTCTCTATATATGTTATTTAACAATCTGACAGACAAATTTTAAATGAAATAAGCAAGATGAAAACAGTTTATGTGGTATGCTAGCATTTATTGAAAAAAGTATAAATGTTTGGATCTAGATATGCATATGATATCTAGATGAATACACAAGAAACTAGTAACAGTGGTCACTTCTGGATAAGGGAACAGGGAAATTAAGGGAGGAGTGGGAGAGGGTACCTTTCATGGCATATACTTTTGTACCTCTTGAGAGACATAACCAAATACATGTTTTGCCTATTATATTAGTTTTTCAAGTTAATTTTTAAAAAGCAGTGGCTAATGCTGTTCTTGGTGTTCTCTATCCTTAATAAATGTATCCTTGTGACCCTTTAGATGATGTCATGAAAATGAAAATGCTCTCCTCAAACCATGAGGCAATCCCCTTACCCAAGGTGCCTTCCTTTTCATTAATTTTATACATCCTCTAAATATATAGTTAGAGTCCCAGGATAGGTATGAATGGATTAACCTATACCTCCACGGTCTAGTGAAATGATTTTATATCTCAAAGAAACTCCAGACTGACACATCCAAATCCAAACTCCACCATGCACATACAGGAAAACTCTGCTGAGATCATCCCTGACTTGGTTTCATCCACAAATCCTTTAGGCACACTTAATCTTCAAGTACAGGCAAACAGCTTTTCAGTGCACCACTTTCATTGAGGGAATAGATATACTCCTCCTCCCGTCATCCCACCTCCACTCCTCCAAACTCCCAAAAGCCTTTTCCATGAACACTGTTGAAAACACAATTCTTCCTACTTCTTCTTCTAGTAATGGAAGCTCTCAGAACTCTGTCAATTTAAACAAGGCCTTCCTACAAAGCATTCAAACCTGCACCCAACTTGTTCTCCCCTGGGATGGACCCACACATAGACACATATGACATCAGCAGAGAAGGGAGTTAAAATATGCAAAGGAAGAAAACAAGAAAGAATCCTGTGGTGTTAGACTGGAACTAGAGAGACCTACAGATACATAGATCCACTGACAGGGCCTGGGATTAGTGACATACCAATGGCAACAGGCACACTAAGTATCTTATTTCTGAACATTAATTTCTACTAAAAAAGAACTAGGCTCCTTAGAGAAATGGTTGATTTCAGGGCTGGTGTAGGGAAAAGCCCAAGATGTGTCCAAAATATCTTGTGTCAGAAAGAAAAAGGATGTGCTCAAAGAATGATGGGGACATGAAAAAGAACAAAGACATCTTGAAGGGCCTCCCACTGGTCAAATCTAGAACAATTTTGACCACAAGAATAATGGAGCTCCATGAACATATACTGATATAAATAAATTAAAAAACTGAACATTGATAAGAAACAGGATATTTAATAGTCTCAAAGTATCTCCCCACCAAATACTTACTGATTAAAGAGGGAAAAAGAATAACTTTACAGTGGAGAAGCCTTGCAGAAATCCCCTTAATCAAGTGATCAAACTTAAAGAGTTATTGAACCAAATCAAAATCATATGCTACTAGATAGGATACAATGAGAACACGTGATTTCTGCAATATTTCTGTGAAAGAGGCAACCTGACTCTAATCATGAAGAGTATCAGACAAACCCAAATTGATGTACATTTACAAAATAAATGGCCTGTAATCTTCAAAAGTGTCAAGATCATGAAAGTCAAAGAAAAACCGAGGCAACATTCCAGATTGAAGATTAAAAGACATGACATACAAATGCCTTCTTTGGAACTGGATCTTTTTGCTACAAAGGATGGTACTACAACAACTGGATCTCAGTTTTCTCATCTGGAAATCATGAGGTTGAACTAGATCTATTGCTCCAAACACCAATAAAGGACTCAAAGAGGTTTCTGTATAGACAAAAAAACTAGATCTAACAGCCTTTCAATATATAAAAAGATCTCTATCGGTATTCTAACCACACTGATAAAGAAAGATTACCATAGACACCTGGAGGTCTTAACCAAAATTAAGTTTATTAAATTTAAGTTGTATGGGAAAAAGTCTTAAGAAAAAAAATGACTCTATCAATAGTATATCCAAACAATGGAATACTACCTAGCTCTATTAGCTGATATGGACAGATGTCAATGTCAAGATTTTGTTAAATAGAGAAAGGAAAATTTAGCTAACATATTCCCTTTTCTGTGTATGTCTGCGTATGTGTATGTTTAAGATAGCCCCATATGTGGGCATGTACATGCATAGAAAATTTCTGGAAGGGCACATAAAAGTATGTTAACAATGATTAGTTCTGAGAAACAGGAGTAGATAGTCATAACGGGAGACAGAGCACTTTCCTCGTTTCCTCTCCATCTTCTACCCTTGTATACTTAATTCTCAACAAGAAATCAAAAAAAAAACCCCAAAAAACTCAACCTAGTAGCAGTAAGTACATATAGCACCCAGATCATGGTTTCTAACTAACATTCCCAACTAAAAGGAAATTCCCTGCATAAATGGCTGATTCTACATATGGGTCAGAGTAAGTACAAAGTGAGGTGTGGACATCTTATGCGAGAAAGCGAAGAGGCACTCAAAAACTAATAAAGGCATGTGAAAAGGACAAAGAAGCTAGTGTGATGGGGCTCTCAAAGGCCAAATGTAGGGTAATTCGAACATCAAAAAGAATCACTGTAACCATCAAGAAAAGCAAGGAAGTGGGCTTCCCTGGTGGCACAGTGGTTGAGAGTCCGCCTACCGATGCAGGGGACGCGGGTTCGTGCCCCGATCCGGGAGGATCCCCCATACCGCGGAGCGGCTGGGCCCGTGGGCCATGGCCACTGAGCCTGCGTGTCCGAAGCCTGTGCTCCGCAACGGGAGAGACCACAACAGTGAGAGGCCCGCGTACCGCAAAAAAAAAAAAAAAAAAGAAAGAAAAGCAAGGAAGTGATTATTACAAGAGTCAAGGTAGGAGCTAATTATGGGGGAGGAAGAAAGTACATAATGGGTTTCTGGAATGCTGGTGATGTTCTATATCTTGACCTGGAAAATAATTATATAATGTTTGTTTATAATAATTTATTAAAACACATATATTTGTTTTGGAAACTAACACACATATGTACATATATATAATACTGATATTTCATAATATGAAAACAAAAATGTAAGGTTTCAGGAAAAAAAAAGTCAAGTAAAAACAAGGAAAGAAAGAAAATGACAGTATCTTACCTGCAAGAGTATGTAGGTTCTCCCACTTTAAAAACACGACCACAAAGATGAGAAGGTTTGTTTGTTTGTTCAAGTTTTGAAAATCCCAACTCAGGATCTTCACCACAAAGGTACCATTCCATTGGTCCCAACAAAACTTGGTGTGCCAACATGTCTTCTTTCTGTGGAAAAGGGTTGGGACCCCTGCAGTAGATTTTGGGTACATAGTGAGCCAAATGCTGGTTCACTTCTCTAGTGAGGTCAGTTGCTTGCAGCCATTTCTTTAAAAAAGAAAAAAGAAAAAAGAGTTTTAAACAAGGTCAATAAACTGCTAATTTGAATAAACATACTCTATTTTCTTTTAGATGCAGAAATAATGATGAGTCCTATAAATTATTTTATTGACATTCATCACTGCATGTCTTCTTCCCAAAAAAGGATAAAACTCAATTTAGAATTTTACTAAAATGCCCAGTATTTTAAAATTCTACTTAAAGTGAAAGTAAAGTGAAACGAGCCCATCTCCTCAAAATGACTCTTGAAGCAACCTTCTGTAGGCAATACAGGAAAATGACCACAACATATCATCTTATAAGGCACTAGTCATTGAGCCCATCTGACTTCCTTTCTAATTTCTAATGCTTTGCTCAAATGATATTCTGATTGTGATTTGGATTCTCCTGTCAGTTTGCTGACAGGAAGAGCATACAGTGAACATGAACAGCCAATACACTAATTCTATTTCTCAATGATTATAAAGGACACGCCAGTATCTTATGAATGTCAGTCCACAAGAGTTTGTTCTATAGATTATATCTTTATTCCCTGATCAACCTCTCTGTAAGCCCTTTCTCCTTTGCTCTCCCTGTTAACAGCATTTTAAAAAGTCACTTTTCCCTGTCCCCAAACTTTCATGTCCTACTACCTGTGATAATTATACTTAGATATCTAATAGATACTGTGATATTATGATAAGAAAAATGTATTTGGTCTTCTCATTCCTAGCACAGAGCTCCTAAAAATCTTCAAATTTCCTAAGTGATAAGTGAGATAAAAGTGAAAGGAATGTCTTTTGTTATTCATAACAAGCCCCCTTCAATCAGACCTGAGTTGATATTACTAAGGTGACTTTTGGAAAGCCCCTAAAGATGGGAAGCTAGTTGCCAGGGGAAGTAGCCACATGATTAGTAGGGTGGGACTTACAGCCTCCACCCCAACCAACTTCAGGGAAGGGAGAGGTGCTGGAGGTGGAGTTAAGCACTAATGACCAATCATTTGATCATCATGCCTATGGAGGCACAAAGCCTCCATAAAAATCCAAAAATGTTGGGGTTCAGAGATCTCCTTGGTTGATGAACACGTAGAGGTGCGGGCACGCCCAGAGAGGGCATGGAATCTCCGCAACCCTTCCCACATACCTTGCTCTATTCCATCTGGCTGTTCCTGAGTTGTATCATTTTATAATAAACAAGTAATCCAGTAAATAAACTGTCTCCCTGAGTTCTGTGAGCCATTCTAGAAAATTATCGAACCCAAAGAGGGGGTTATGGGAACCCCCTAATTTGTAACATAAGTTGTGGGTAACCTGAGGACCCACTGCTTGTGACTGGCATCTGTAGTAGTGAAGGGGGGCAGCCTTGTGGGACTGAGCCATTAATCTGTCGGATCTGATGCTAACTGCAGGTGTACAGTGTCAGAACTGACTGAGTTGTAGGACACCCAACTGGTGTCTGCTGAGAACGAGAGAATTGCCTGGTGTGGGAAACCACCCCCCCAACACGTTTGGCGGCCGGAAGTATTGATGTGAGAGTAAAAAGAAAAGGAAGAAACAGTTTTTCCTTTCAGACACCAATTCAATATGTCCAAAATTGAACTCATGATCTCCCACACCACAAAAAACACCCTGCTATTTTCTCCATTTCTCTATTTTAGACGCCAGCATCTACCCAGGTATCCAAACCAGAAAAACTCAGAAATCTTTTTTCCTCACCCCAACATCCAATTAGTCATCATGTCTTGTCTATTAGGCCTCCTAAGTATCTGTTGAATCCATCCATTTCTTTCTCTCCATCTCTGGTGGCACTACTTCCACTACCCTAGTCCAAGCTCCCCACTCCTGTCTTTTGCAAGGATTAATGCAACTGTGTCCTAACTAGTAATCCCCACTAGCCTGGTCCCTCTACAGTCCATTTTTCCAACCCCACTACCAGAGTGTTTCTTGCAAAATGACAATCTGATCATGTCATTCAGCTTCCCCTTCTATTTAGGATCAAATCAGGTCCACTGACATGGTTTACAACAGCGGTCCCCAAACGTTTTGGCACCAGGGACTGGTTTAATGGAAGACAATTTTTCCACAGACGGGGGGTGGGGGGGTGGTTCAGATGGTAATGCTAGTGATGGGGAGCGGCAGATGAAGCTTCGCTGGCTCGCCTGCTGCTCACCTCCTGCTGTGCAGCCCGGCTCCTATCAAGCTGCAGACCACTACCGGTCCTCAGCCCGGGAGTTGGGGACCCCTGGTTTACAAGGGCCTTTGCCTTGTATCATACTTTCCAGTTTCCTCCTCCTGATCAGTATTGCTCCTCTCTCTCTGCTTTACAGGGCTGTTATCTACTCATTCTTCAGATCTCAGTTTATGTTTCACTTTCTCTAAGACGTCTTCTTAGCCTATTCTTCACCCCCATCTCCTGTTCCCCTACCCCCCATGTCTAAAACAGAACCAAGCCCCAGTGGGCAGTTAGTAAAATCCGTTAACTGAATGACTATAAATATGTATATACTACTGACTGTCACTTAACACTGACATTACAGAAAGATGTTTGGCTTTAATGGAACGTGGTTTCAATGGACGCAGAAATAAAGCAGATCCAGGCCTGCAGGTTCTTAAAAACCAAACCAAATAAGTCCTATATAGGCATCCTTCAAACCACCTCCTTTCTTTTCTCTTTCTATTTCCTTAAGTCCTAAGGCTTTCCCCTATATTCTGTCGTTTATTTATTCCTGCCTCCCATGCCAATTCCATCTATGTGTTTATTTGTCTTCCAAATAAACATAATTTATTTAGTTACAAATTATGTAATTAAGACCTGCTCATTTTGGCTCTAAACCAAGTGAAAATTTGAAATCAGAAAATATGAAACAACTCACTTCTACAAAAATGCAGTTAACTGTTAACTCAGAAGTCCAATGTTTACCTATAGATTACAACCTAAATTTCAAATTACATCCTTGTTAAAAAAGAGTTTATGAAGATTGGGATTGACACATATACACTATTGATACTATGTATAAAACAGACAACTAATGAGAACATACTGTATAGCACAGGGAACTCTACTTAATGCACTGTGTTGACCTAAATGGGAAGGAAATCCAAAAAAGAGGGGATATATGTATATATATAGCTGATTCATTTTGCTGTACAGTAGAAACTAACACGACATTGTAAAGCAGCTATACTCCAAAAAAAATTAATTAAAAAAAAAAGTTTAGGGCTTCCCTGGTGGCGCAGTGGTTGAGAGTCCGCCTGCCGATGCAGGGGACACGGGTTCGTGCCCCGATCCCGGAAGATCCCACATGCCGCGGAGCGGCTGGGCCCGCGAGCCATGGCCGCGGAGCCTGTGTGTCCGGAGCCTGTGCTCCGCAACGGGAGAGGCCACAGCAGTGAGAGGCCCGCGTACAGCAAAAAAAAAAAAAAAAAAAAAAAAAAAGTTTACGTTTACGTGATGTCTAACACTGTTAAAACAAGAGTATACGGTCTTCTTTTTAACTATTACTTGCACAATCTTCAGCTCACTTCCTTCCTTTGAAAAAATAACATATAGAGAGATTTTACATATTCATGAGGAGATATATACTACCGTTCTAGTCAATTTCACAATTTAGAGAAATTTTCCTAAAAATGTAAAAATCTCGTTCATAAGTTAAGGGGCTGGATGGAAGCTTATAACAGTGAAAAACTTTTCACCCCAGAAGTGAAACAATCCTTTCTAAATGTTACTAATTTTGCTGTGTTTGCTTTATGCAAGTAGGAAAGAGACTAAATTACTATTAAAACAGTACTTCTGGGGAGACAATCCCATAGGTTTAAAGATTGTTCAAGTGATGTCTAACACTGTAAGACAAGAGTATAAGGTCTTACAAGGAGAAGTGGCTCCAAAGCAAAATTATACACACACACACATTAAGTTCAGTAATTATAAAACAAACGAGGAAAAAAAAAAAGATAGTCAATAGTAAAAGACAGAGTCAACCAAAAAGCAAACAAAAATCTAATTCTTTCAGCTAAAAAACATGTTTTTGGCCACATCAAAGGGGTTTTCACCCATTGTCAGCAAACCCTAATTCAAAATATGAATGCAGTCAAATTATCCTAAGCAATTTATTGTTTATGGATGAAAAATTAAGCATTAAAATTCAAGAATTCACCTCCACAATCCTAGAAAACTATGCTTCAAGTTTAATTTACAACACATTTAAAGGTTTTATTTTAACAGCAATTTTTTGTTTTATATTTTATGTTCCCATTTCTCTTAAAATTTCACTTTTGCAGAATTTTAATCCAGGGAGGATAAAGGGTGATGCTTTCTAAAAGAAATTATGTTGTCTTGTGGCTCTAACAACACTGATGGGTCAAATCTGTTCATAGATTTCTTGAACAAAAAATTCAGAAACTAATATCAGCTTCTGGTTAAGAAAAAAAAATCAGCTGCCTTATACAAAATATATTATTAGTAAAACAAGCATTTCACTCTAAATATCTTTTATTATACATTATTATAAATTATTAACAAGACACAAAAGTCTATTTCAAGAAAGGCAGGCATACGCTCCATTTAAAACCACCTAACAGGACTTCCCTGGTGGCACAATGGTTAAGAATCTGCCTGCCAATGCAGGGGACACGGGTTCAAGCCCTGGTCTGGGAAGATCCCACGTGCCACAGAGCACATAGAGTGCACCACAGCTAATGAGCCTGCACTCTAGAGCCCGTGAACCACAACTACTGAGCCCGTGTGCCACAACTACTGAAGCCCACATGTCTAGAGCCCATGCTCCGCAACAAGAGAAGCCACCGCAGTGAGAAGCCCACACACCACAACGAAGAGTAGACCTCGCTCACCACCAACTAGAGAAAGCCTGCGCGGAAAACAAAACAAACAAACAAAAAAACACCTGATTTGCGATTTTAACTTTATTAAGTTTAAACACTTAATATATAAAGCAAGACACCTTTACATGAAAAAATCTATACCAGAAATACAGAATTAGTGGTTAGCGACACTATAGATTAGAAAAAAAAAAAAGTGAAGAGAAAATGAGTAGGAGGAAAAAATTTCTGGCTGTCTTTAAGAATAATGGTTCACATATTTCTCAAAAGAAAGAAAACCTATATAGCTTTTCATATCAGATCTCAGTAACATAAGCTAACTGTAACTGTTTCTTCAACATGAAGAATTATTGATATTTCTAATTTGGTTGCATGTTAATCTGTCCATATTTCAGACACTTGTGGCTGTCACACTAATGTGCACACCAGAGTAATAAGCACTATCTTATTAGAAGTCCTCAATAACGGAAGTAGAGAAACTGTCAACTCATTCCACTAAAGTAAACATGTTATGACAATGTTTGCAGGAGCTCTCCTTTTTTTGAAAGCTAATTTCAGCCTTGGTATAGAGAGCAAGTACAATAAACACAAAAATCAAAGAATCCCTAGGGGTTAGTCTTTTATCACAGTATCTAATTATTATTCTATGCCAAATTAAAATTGTACTCTATTTAAGCACATTTGATTTTGCTTTCGAACAAGGATAACCAACATGTAAGTTAACTACAAAACAACAATCTAAAACAACAATTGCTAGGGCCAAAATAGAGCTTTTGGGACTATACTAAGAAAAAATTAGAACTAAGAAAAATTTAAAACAAATCATATTAAGAGTTCTAGAAATGAAGTAAAAACATTCACAAATCAAAATAATACAGAAACAGTAATAAAAAACGAGAATCTAATTTAAAAATAGGCAAAAAACAAAAAAAACAAAAGGCAAAATGAAAAAATAGGCAAAAGATCTGAATTGACACTTCCAAAGAAGATATACAAATAGCCAATAAGCTTATGAAAAGATGTTCAACATCATGAGTCACGAGGGAAATACTGATACAAATCAAAACTACAAGGAGATCCCACTTTACACCTAACAGAATGGCTATCATCAAAAAGACAGACAATTAACTAGTGCTGGTAAGGACGTGAAAAAACCCACTGAAAACTTCACATCTGCTAGTGGGAGGGTAAAATGATGCAGCCATTTTAGTCTAGCAATTCCTGACCCAGCAATTCCACTCCTGGGTATATGCCCAAGAGAAATGAAAACATGTGTCCCCATAAAAAACTGTACAGAAATGTTCATCATAGCACAATTCATAATATCCACAAAGTAGAAATCATCCAAACATCCATCAACATATGAATGGATAAATAAAATATGGTATATCCACGTAATGGACTATCATTTGGCAGTAAAAAGGAATGAAGTACTGATGATACATGCTGCAACATGGACGAACCTTAAAAACTTATGCTAAGTGAAAGAAGCCAGTCACAAAAGACAACATATTACATGATTCCGTTTATATGAAATTTCCAGAATAGACAAATCTATGGAGACAAAGAAACAGGTCAGCAGTGGGCCTAGAGTTTGGGAGGTTAGGAGAAAATGGGGAGTGTATAGCTAATGGATATAGGATTTCTTTTTTGCGGTGATGAAAATGTTCTAAAATTGATTGTGGTGAGGGCTGCACAACTCTGCATATACTAAAAACCACTCACTGGAATTGTAAGATATGTGAATTTTATATAAAACTGTTGAAAATTTTAAGGCAAAAAATAACCAATATAGGTATAATACTCTACATAAGACTTTTATAATGAATATGTATTTCTTTCAGATTTGGGCAAAAACAATATATGTACTTCTTAAATCATAATCATCCACTGGAACATATAATCAAATCTGTGGAGCATGAAATGTAGATAGAGTCAAGAAGTGTTGGGGAAGTCATACTTGTAGAATCAACTCTATCAAGGAAAAGAAAAAACTACAACAGAGGGCCACTTTAATATCCTAAACTTAAAATTATTGAAGTGAGTACTTAAATACTTTTATTTGTGAGGCATTCTAGTAAGAATAGACGGGATCACAAAAAGTCCTTCCTCCTCGTAATACAAATAAGAAAAGCAAGTGTGTAAATAAATTGTGCGAAAAATGCCACTAGTCATTATTAAGTAACTTTAGATGGATGTGATCCTAACAAATTATCAGCAACAGAGGTCTAAAGGCTGTAATAACTGCTTTCCTTGTTTACCCTCTCTAAAATTTACTTTTACCGGAGAAAACTTTATTAATTCATTTTAATTTTTAAAAAAATATGTATTTATTTTTTTGGCTGCATTGGGTCTTAGTTGCGGTAGATGGGATCTTTGTTGCAGCATGCAGGATATTTAGTTGCAGCATGCGAACTCTTAGTTGCAGCATGTGGGATCTACTTCCCTGACTAGGGATTGAAACTGGGCCACCTGCATTGGGAGCACTGAGTCTTAACCACTGGACCACCAGGGAAGTCCCCCAATTAATTTTAATTTGTGATAAATGGCTGGGCTGGGGCCTAAGTTGAAAGAACAGTAAAGTGTTATGTTGTTTTAATCAAATACGAACAATAAACTCCTCACAAAGTAAGGGCAAATTATACTGCTGGAAGAATCTTGTATTTTAATATTAGATGAAATCTTCTTTAAGAAATTTTGTTGGCCTTCAGACTAAATTTTTTTTTAATCTTATTGTTCAGAAAGTCATTTAAAAGTACACAGAGCAAAGGGACTTCCCTGGTGGTCCAGCGCTTAAGACTCCGTGCTCCCAATGCCGGGGGCCTGGGTTTGATCCCTGGTCAGGGAACTAGATCAAGCATGCCGCAAGTAAAGACCTGGCGCAGCCTAATACATAAATAAATAATTTAAAAAGAAGAGTAAACAGAGCAAAACTAAAATGTAGCTCAGACTGTGAACTTCACAAACTCGAATTAAGTCCAAATTTATAAATTTTGACTGCATTTTCCTTAATTTCCCCCACTACATCTGAGAATTTCACTACACAAGGACTAGGAGCATTGCTCTCTAGCACCAGTTTTATAACTAGTTTCCTCAGGAACCTCAACAAACTGGGGAAGCTCTAATCACTTGATAGCTTGCACTTCTATTTGTTTATTTTAATTTTTATTCTATATTGGAGTATAGTCCATTAACAATGTTGTGTTAGCTTCAGGTGTATGGCAGCTTGCATTTTTAGCATTGGAAAAACAGAGTACACAGCCTGTATCACTGGGTCAACAGACAAAATTTGGTGGGAGTAAAAAAAATTTTTGAGGTAAATAACAGATTAGCTATCAATCTAGATACTGATAAGATCACATGGATAGGGGATAGCTGTCATTACCACTTTACTGTTTACTTTGAACACTGCTTTCGTTTTCTTTTTCAAACCTCTTGATAAATGAAAAGGCAGATGGGGAAAATCCTTGGGTTGTTGCAATACTAAGCGGAAAGTAAATGAAAACAGAACTAAACAAGTTGGTTTAAAAACAAACCAACAAACAAAGATGCATCATTCAACAATGTATTTCTTTAAACTTTTCACCTCTACTCCTGACATTTATTTCCACTATGACTTTAGTGTCCTCATCAATTCACCCAAAATAACTCCTCACTAACCAACAGCCCCACAGCGCCCCACTAGAATTTTGTTCCTAACATTCAGATTGTTGACTTGGGCTCAAAGGTCACTCCCTTCCTATCAGCTTTTTAAATTGGAGGCCCTAGAGGTGGGGCCTCAGCTGTTTTGGCCCATTCAGAATCATTCTGGACAATCTGTTCTAGGGGGTGTTCCCTTGTCCTTGAGGAAAGATACCATCGAGTTTTATTAATTATTTTACAACTCTGCTACTTATACAGCATATTCGTATTACAGTTTAAGTACAAGACTAGGTTTGAATGCTATAAGTTTGGGGCATAACTGCTCCCACTATGCTGTGACCAAACCTCACATTATTAGCTTCCATGTACTGAGAGCTGCTCTCTCAAAGTTATATAACGTTTGTTCTCCGTCCAACTACCCCCAACTCCTAGACGAATTATTGTTTTAATCTCCCAGTCTCCACTACCACTTTCTCACACTCTGTGAACGTGTCAAGACACTACTTTCCGCACATTCATCAACGCTGTAGACTGACCAAACCGGTGCGAAAACGCGCTGAAGGGGTAAAGAGGGTGAACAGTGTCGCTGGCATCCTTTGGTGCCTAGGGCGGTCCCAGAAACAAAATAAGGTAGCAGGTTTCAGAGGAGGAGGCAAAGGAATCAGGAAGACAAAGTACCCAAAAAAACAGGAAGCGTCTTTCCCTCCCCTCTTCTAAGAGTTGACATAAAGGGCAAAGGCCCTGTGCTGGGGACTTACTGGGAGTGTGGGGGAAAGTAGAAATAATGGAAGAGCGAAAGGGAACGTGAGGATGGCTAGTGCACCCAGCAGCCCTGCGGGCTACTCGTGGATAAACAAGGAAGGAGAGGGGCAAGATCTGGGGCCTCCCCAGGCCGTTACCCACAAGGCGAGGCCGGCGGGGCCAGCGCGGTCGTCACCCCAAGTCAGGGCCCGGCCGCTCCGGGATTTCCATTAATCTGTTCCTCCCCCGGGGCGCGGCCTGCGACGGCCGGACGTCCCCGCCCGGGTCCCGGTACTCACCCCCGCGGTCTCCTCAGCCGAACATTCCAGCAAACTCCGGTCTAGGCCCTGCACCTCGGGCTCCAGCTCCGACGCCATCTTCCCTCCTTCGCCTCCCCAGCGCTGGCGCCGCTACCGCCGCCCCGAGGGCCGCGGCCTCGCCACAGCCCCGGCGGCCGAGACGGCCACCGCTGCCCGGGGCGGTCGGTCCCGAGCCACCCAGGCGGCCGCGGGTGGAAAAGACGGAGAGTAGTGTGAGGTGAGCCAGGCAGAAGGGACGGCGCGTCCTGCGCTCCCTCCCGGGCTCTGCGCCCAGAGTCAAGTCACTGCCTCGTCCCTGCCCCGGGGAAGGACACAGAGAACCCAGGCCTGGCACTCTTGCCCGCTTCTACCGCGTCCCGCTCCGGGAAAGGGGCAACAACACCCAAAAGGCGAAGCAGAGCACTCTGGGAACTGTAGTCGTCCTCCGCACGGCCAGGGAAAAGGTGGAGCCCTTACAAGGAGGCCCCAGGATGGCATTGTGGGAGTTGTAGTCCATCTCCTCCTAAGAGCCTGGGCAAACGGCAGATAAGCGGGCGGGCGGGGCTTTTGTGCCCGGCAAGAATCGTAGACTAAGCGGCGAGAAGCGCCCACCAGGGAAGAGGCAGAAGCGCGAGATCATGTGTGGTACTGAGTTTTATTCCCTTAACACCCTTTGTTCATTTTTGGATCCCCAGAGCTTAGAACAGTGCCTGGCACGTGGCAGAACTCGAGTACTTTTCAAAGCCCGATATGTACGAACTCAAATACTTGTCGAATGAATGAATTACGTTGTTCTATCCCTTTTGTTCTATGGCTCTGTCATCCATCAACCCCTCATTCTTTTTTCTTTTTTTTTTTTTTTCTGTAGTACGCGGGCCTCTCACTGTTGTGGCCTCTCCCGTTGCGGAGCACAGGCTCCGGACGCGCCGGCTCAGCGGCCATGGCTCACGGGCCCAGCTGCTCCGCGGCATGTGGGATTTTCCCGGACCGGGGCACGAACCCGTGTCCCCTGCATCGGCAGGCGGACTCTCAACCACTGCGCCACCAGGGACCCCCCCCCCTCATTCTTTAGACTGGTAACCGAGGTGTACATTTCTCAGGTTTTTGAAGGTTTTAAAACATGTTAAAATGGTGTTAAAGGAAACGTTTCCAAGTGATTTAGATATGACCGTTTATTAAAATTTATAACAAATCTTGCTGCAGAGGAGGAGTCTACCAAGCCAATTCAAAGGTTTACTCTTGATAGGGACATTTTATAGAAATAAATAATCATGGTTAGCTTAGATACAAAAGAAAATTACGTTTGGGTAGAGGTAATTAGGCTCTTGACTAATCCACTCTTGGGTGAGTGGATTTCTTAGAACAAGTCTCCAATTCCTTTAGAGTTATCAGAAAATTGCTTAACATTTTATTAGGCATGCTGATGTATTCCCACAAAGAAATTGTGAATTACATTAGGCAAAAAAAATTCTGACCCAATCCAGGTTTTTTTTTTTTTTTTTTTTTTTGCGGTATGTGGGCCTCGCGCTGTTGTGGCCTCTCCCGTTGCAGAGCACAGGCTCCGGACGCGCAGGCTCAGCGGCCATGGCTCACGGGCCCAGCCCCTCCACGGCATGTGGGATCTTCCCAGACCGGGGCACGAACCCGTGTCCCCTGCATCGGCAGGCGGGCTCTCAACCACTGCGCCACCAGGGAAGCCCCCCCAATCCAGGTTTGAGACATGTTTTTGTTGTTGTTATTGTTGTTAACAAAAGTGTAATATTAACCAAGTTTTTTTTTAAGGAAATAAAAATTACCCATCATCCCACAGTCCAAATAAGCCTTGTCATCACTTTAAAAAATAAAACTAATATATGTATAAGATTAGAACTTCAAGCTCAATGGAAATATTCAATATTTTTAAAGGAAAACAAAACTATGCCTCTTACCCCAAGTCCCTCTCCCCAAAGAAAAGCCTTTTCAATACTTTCTTATGATTCTATCCAGAAAAAACAGGATGCATCTATCTGCATAGATATCTAGAATGAGAGATCTTGAAATGTTCTTCTATATGTTACTTTCTTCTTTGCCCAACTTCCTTGCACTGATGCATTCCCTAGTCAGGGTCAATCTGGAGGAAAACTGGGGTTGTTACAACCCAGAAGCAAAGATAATGCCTCTTTAATAGTCCTAATATAGAATTAAAGCCATTAAAATTGTAAAGAAATTATTATTTTTTTAAATTCTTTTTGGATTGATTTTTAATGTCCTTTTTTCGAAATTCTTGAGTTGGATGTTTGCTATTAACCATTCTCTTTTTTTTTCAGTATGTACATCTAAGGCAGTGAGTGGTTTTCAAACTTGAGCATGTATCAGAATTGCCTAGAGGTCTTGATAAAATACAGGCTTCTGGACCCCACTCTCAGAATTTCTGATTCAATAGATTTTGGGTGGAGACTGGAAATTGCATTTCTGTCAAGTTCCTGGTCATTCTGTGGGCCTGGGGACCAACTTCAAGAATCACAGATTTATTAACGCAGTACATTTCCATTATATAATGCTTTAATTACATTACACAAATTTGGGTATATAGTGTTTTCATTATCATTCTTTAGTATGTTTTAAATTTTTCATATGTGTACGGCATTGTGATCTTTTCTTCTCTTTTTCATATACATGACTCATTTATTTTGCAACTGGAAGCTTATACCTCTTAATCTCCCTCACTTTTTTCTTTCCTCCTCCCACCTGCTCCCCTGTGGCAACCACCTGTTTCTTCTCTGCACCTATAGCACTGTTTGTGTTTTGTTATATTTGTTCATTTGTTTTGCTTTTTAGATTCACATATAAGTGAAATCATGCAGTATTTATTTTATTCTGTCTGACATATTTTTCGTAGCATAAAAACCTCTAGGACCACCCATGTTGTCACAAATGGCAAGATTCCATTCTTTTTTTGCGGCTGAGTAATATTCCATTGTATATGTGTACCACATCTTCTTGATCCATTATCAATAGGTGCTTAGGTTGCTTCCATATCTTGGCTATTGTAAATAATGCTGCAGTGGACATAGGAGGACATATATATTTTCTAATTAGTGTTTTCATTTTCTTCAGATAAATACAGAGGAGTGGAATTTCTGGATCATATGGTAGTTCTATTTTTAATTTTTTGAGGAATCTCCGTACTGTTTTCCATAGTAACTGCACCAATTTACCTTCCCACCAACAGTGCATGAGGGTTCCCTTTTCTCCACTTCCTGTTATTTATTGTCTTTTTTTTTTTTTTTTTTTTTTTTGCGGTATGCGGGCCTCTCACTGTTGTGGCCTCCCCCGTTGCGGAGCACAGGCTCCGGATGCGCAGGCCCAGCGGCCATGGCCCACGGGCCCAGCCGCTCCGCGGCATATGGGATCCTCCCAGACCGGGGCACGAACCCGCATCCCCTGCATCGGCAGGCGGACTCTCAACCACTGCGCCACCAGGGAGGCCCTTGTCTTTTTGATAATAGCCATTCTGACAGGTGAGAGGTGTTATCTCGTGTTTTTTTTTTTTTAATTCTATTTTTGGCTGCACTGGGTCTTCATTGCTGCAAATGGGCTTTCTCTAGTTGCAGCAAGCAGGGGCTCCTCTTTGTAGTGGTGAGCAGGCTTCTCACTGTAGTGGCTTCTCTTGTTGCAGAGCATGGGCTCTAGGTGCACAGGCTTCAGTAGTTGTGGCATGCGGGCTTCAGTAGTTGTGGCTCACGGGTTCTAGAGGCTCAGTAGTTGTGGCGCACGAGCTTAGTTGCTCCGCGACATGTGGGATCTTCCCGGACCAGGGCTCAAACCCATGTCCCCTGAACTGGCAGGCGGATTGTCAACCACTGCGCCACCAGGGAAGCCCCACTCATTGTGGTTTTGATTTGCATTTCCCTGATGATTAGTGATGCTGAACATCTTTTCATGTGCCTGTTGGCCACCTATTCGTCTTCTTTGGAAAAATGTCTGTTGAGATCCTCTGCCCATTTTTTAATCAGGTTGTTTGTTTTTCAGATGTTGAGCTGTATAAGTTCTTTGTATATTATATTTTAGACTTTAACCCCTTATCAGATATACTGTTTGCCTATGTCTTCTCCCATTCAGTAAGTGGCCTTTTCACTTCGTTGATAGTTTCCTCTGCTGAGCAAAAGATTTTTAGTTTGAGGTAGTCCAATTTGTTTATTTTTGCTTTTGTTTCTCTTGCCTGAGGAGACATATCCAAAAAAATATTACGAAGATCAATGTCAAGGAGCTTACTGCCTATGCTTTCTTCTAGAAGTTTTATGGTTTCAGGTCTTACATTTAAGTCTTTAATCCATTCTGAGTTTATTTTTGTGCATGGTGTGAGAGGGTAGTCCAGTTTGGTTCTTTTGAATGTAGCTGTCCAGTTTTCCCAAAACCATTTACTGAAGAGGCTGTCTTTTCCCTTTGTATATTCTTGCCTTCCTTGTCATAGATTAATTGCCCATGTAATGTGGGTTCATTTCTGGGCTATCTTTTCTGTTCCATTGATCTGTGTGTCTGTTTTTGTGCCAGTACCACAATGGTTTGATAGTTTAATTTGAAATCAGGGAGCGTGATAACTCCAGCTTTGTTCTTCTTTCTCAAGATTGTTTTGTCTATGTGGAGTCTTTTGTGTTTACATACAAATTTTAGAACTATGTATTCTAGTTCTGTGAAAAATGTCATTGGTATTTTGATAGGGATTGTATTGAATCTGTTGATTGCCTTGGGTAGTATGGTCATTTTAACAAAATTAATTCTTTCAATCCATGAACATAGTGTATCTTTCCATCTGTGTCATCTTCAATTTCTCTTGTCAGTGTCTTATAGTTTCCCAAGGACAGGTATTTTACCTCCTTAGTTAGATTTATTCCTAGATATTTTATTCTTTTTGACAGGATTATAACTGGGATTGTTTTCTTAATTTCTCTTTCTGATAGTTCACTGCTAGTGTATAGATATGCAACAGATTTCTGTATATTAATTTTGTATCCTGCAACTTTACTGAATTCATTGATAAGTTCTAGTAGTTTTTTGTGGCATCTTTGGGATTTTCTACATATAGTATCATGTCATCTGCAAACAGTGACAGTTTTACTACTTCCTTTCCAGTTTGGATTCCTTTTGTTTCTTTTTCTTGTCTGATTGCTGTGGCTAGGACTTCCAATACTACGTTGAATAAAAGTGGTGATAGTTGACATCCTTGTCTTGTTCCTGATCTTAGAGGAAATTCCTTCAGCTTTTCACCATTGAGTATTATGTTAGTTATGGGCTTATCATATATGGCCTTTGTTACGTTGAGGCATGTTCCCTATATACCCATTTTCTGGATAATTTTAATCATAAATGGATGTTGAATTTTGACAAAGGTTCCTCTGCATCTATTGACATGATCATATGGTTTTTATTCTTCAACTTGTTAATGTGATGTATCACACTGATTTGCAGGTATTGAACCACCCTTGCATCCCTGGGATAAATCCCAATTGATCATGGTCCTTTTAATGTATTGTTGAATTTGGTTTGCTAAAATTTTGTTGAGTATTTTTTTTTAATTTGTTTATTTTTGACTGCATTGGGTCTTCGTTGCTGCTCTAGTTGTGGCGAGTAGGGGCTGCTCCTCGCTGCAGGGCGTGGGCTTCTCATTGCAGTGACTTCCCTTGTTGTGGAGCATGGGCTCTAGGTGCACAGGCTCCAGAGTGCAGGCTTAGTAGCTGTGGCACACAGCCTTAGTTGCTCCGTGGCACATGGGATCTTCCTGGACCAGGGACTGAACCCATGTCCCCTGCATTGGCAGGCGGATTCTTAACCACTACGCCACCAGGGAAGTCCGTGTAATTTTCTTTTGTTGTGATATCTTTGTCTGGTTTTGGTATCAGGGTGATGCTGGCCTCATAGAATGAGTTTGGAAGCTCTCCTTCCTCTGCAGTTTTTTGGAATAGTTTGAGAAGGATAGGTGCTAACTCTTCTCTAAATGTTTGGCATAATTCACCTGTAAAGCCATCTAGTCCTGGACCTTTGTTTGCTGGGAGATTTTTTTTTAATTTTTATTTTATATTGGAGTATAGTTGATTAACAATGTTGTGTTCGTTTCAGGTGTACAACAGAGTGATTCATTTATACATATATGTGTATCTAGTCTTTTTCAAATTCTTTTTGTTGAGAGTTTTTTTTATTACATTCAATTTCATTACTGCTCATATTTTCTATTTCTTCCTGGTTCAGTCTTGGGAGATTGTACATTTCTAGGAATTTGTCCATTTCCTCTAGGTTGTCCATTTTATTGGCATATAGTTTTTCATGGTAGTCTCTCATGATCCTTTATATTTCTGTGGTGTTCATTTAATTTCTCCTTTTTCATTTCAGATTTTATTGATTTGGTCCCTCTTGCTTTTTCTTTTGATGAGTCTGGCTAAAGATTTATCAATTTTGGTTATCTTTTCAAAGAACCAGCATTTAGTTTCATTGATCTTTTCTATTGGGCTTTTTTAGTCTCTATTTCATTTATTTCTGCTCTGATCTTTATGATTTCCTTCCTTCTACTAACTTTGGGTTTTGTTTGTTCTTCTTTCTATAGTTCCTTTAGGTGTAAGGTTAGGTTGCTTATTTGAGATTTGTCTTGTTTCCTGAGGTAAGCTTGTATCACTATACACTTCTTTCTTAGAACTGCTTTTGCTGTGTCACATAGGTTTTTGATTGTCATGTTTTCATTTTTATTTGTCTCTAGGTTTTTTTTTTTGTTTTTTTTTTTTGCGGTACACGGGCCTCTCACTGTTGTGGCCTCTCCCGTTGCGGAGTACAGGCTCCGGACGTGCAGGCTCAGCGGCCATGGCTCACGGGCCCAGCCGCTCCGCGGCACGTGGGATCTTCCCAGACCGGGGCACGAACCCATGTTCCCTGCATCGGCAGGCGGACTCCCAACCACTGCGCCACCAGGGAAGCCCTCTAGGTATTTTTTAATTTCCTCTTTGATTTCTTCAGTGATCCATTAGTTGTTCAGTAACATAATTTTTAGCCTCCACGTGTTTGTGTTTTTTGCAGTTTTTTTCTGGCAGTTGATTTCTAGTCTCATAACGTTGTGGTGAGAAAAGATGCTTGATATGATTTCAGTTTTCTTAAATCTACAGAGGTTCGTTTTGTGGACTACCATGTGATCTATCCTGGAGAATATAGCATGTGCTCTTGAAAAGAATGTGTATTCTGCTGCTTTCAGAGGGAGTGCTCTATATATATATCAGTGAAGTCTGTTTGGTTTAATGTGTCATTTAAGGTCAGTGTTTCCTTATGGATTTTCTTTTTGGATGATCTGTCCATTGATGTAAGTGTGGTGTTAAAGTCCCCTAGTATTATTGTGTTATTATCAATTTCCTTTATGTCTATTAATATTTGCTTTATGTATTTATGTGCTCCTATGTTGGGTGCATATATATTTATAATTGTTATATCTTTTTCTTGGATTGATCCCTTGATCATTATGTATGTATAATAATGTCCTTCTTTGTCTCTTGTAACAATCTTTGTTTTAAAGTCTATTTTGTCTGATGTAAGCATTGCTACCCCAGCTTTCTTTTGATTTCCATTTGCATGGAATAACTTTTTCTATTTTCACACTTTCAATCTGTGCATCTTTAGATCTGAAGTAGTGTCTTGTCAGCAGCATATAGATGGGTCTTGTTTTCATATGCATTCAGCCACTTTGTGTCTTTTGGTTGGAACATAGTCCATTTACATTTAAAGTAATTACTTATAGGTATGTACTTGTTTTGGGGTTGTTTTGTAGTTCTTTTTTGTTGTTGTTCCTTTCCTCTTCTTTTTTTTTTTTCTTTCCTCTTCTTTTGCTCTCTTCCCTTGTGATTTGATGACTATCTTTAGTGTTATGTTTGGTTGGCAGTTACCATGAGGTTTATATATAGAAATCTATATATATGTGATTATTTTAAGTTGTTGATCTCTAAAGTTCAAATGCATTTTAAGAACCCTGCATTTTTACTGTCCCCCACCCACGTTTAGTGTTTTTGACATCATATTTTACATCTTTTTGTTTTGTGTATCCCTTAACTACTTAGTATGGATATGGCTGATTTTACTAGTTTTGTACTTTAACGTTCCTACTAGCTTTATACATAGTTGATTTAATATCTTTACTGTATATTTGCCTTTACTAATGAGATTTTTCCTTTTTTAATTTTCATATTTCTATTCGTAGCCTTTTCTTTTTCACTTTAAGAAGTTCCTTTAACATTTCTCGGAAAACCGGTTTGGTGGTGCTGAGCTCTTAGCTTTTGCTTGTCTATAAAACTTTTGATCTCTCCATCAAATCTGAATGAAAGTCTAATTGGGTAGAATGTTATCGGTTTTAGGTTTTCCTCTTTAATCATTTAAAGTATATCATGTCACTCCCTTTTGGCCTGCAGAGTTTCTGCTGAAACATCAGCTGATAATAGCCTTTGAGACTCTCTGTGAATCCTGGACCTGGATATCTGTTTCCATTCCCAGGTTAGGGAAGTTTTCAGCTATTATGTCTTCAAATATGTTCTCTGCCCCTTACTCTCTTTCTTTTCATTCTGGGACCGCTATAATGCAAATGTTAGTATGCTTGATGTTGTCCCAGAGGTCTCTTAAACTGTCCTCATTTCTTTTTATTCTTTTTATTGTTGTTGTTCATCTTCAGTGATTTCCACTACTCTGCCACCCAGCTCACTAATCTGTTCCTCTGTATCATCTACTCTACTGTTGATTCCTTCTAGTGTATTTTTCATTTCAGTAACGATATTCTTCATCTCTGGTTCTTCTTTATATTTTCTAATTCTTTGTTAAAAACTTCCAACTTCTCACTCTCTTCATCCAGTTTTGTCCTGAGTTCTTTGAACATCTTTATGATTACAATGAGTTCTTTATTGAGTAGATTGCCTATTTCCACTTTACTTAGTTCTTCTTCTGGGGTTTTATCTTGTACTTTGTTTGAGATATATTCCTCTGTTGTCTCATTTTTGCCTAATTTGCTGTTTTTATTTCTGTGTATTTGGTAAGTGCTTATGTTTCCTGACCTTGGAGAGGTGGCCTTTTTTAGGAGGCATCCTACGTATCCCAGCAGTGCACTCCCCTTTGGTCACTAGAGCTATATGCCTTAGGAGTACCCCCTATGTGGGCTGCATGGGTCCTTCTGGTGTGGCAGGCTGATTACTGTGGGTGGTCTGATAGGTGTGGCTGTCCCCCTGTCTGGTTGTTTGCCAGGCCCTGCATTGTGTGGAGGCTGCCAGCTGCTGGTGGGTGGGGCTGGGTCATGAGGCAGCTGACTGTGGAACCCCATGGGGTCCCAGGGCTAGTGCTGGCACACTGATGGGTGGAGCTGGGTTCCAGGGTGGGTGGTTGCAGGGAAGAGGGTTCTGGGTCTAGTATCAGCCTGCTAGTTGGTGGGGCTGTGTTCCCCATCCCCCAGCTAGTTGCTCACCCTGAGGTGTCCCAGTACTGGTGCCAACAGGCTGGTGGGAGGGGCCAGGTCCCAGCTCTAATAAGCTAGAGGGAGGATTCCAAAATGGCCCTTGCCAGCACCAGTGTCCTCGTAGAATGAGCTCCCCAAAATGGCTACCACCAGTGTCTGTGTCTCCAGGGTGAGCTCCAGTTGCCTCCTGCCTCTCCCAGGAGACTCTCCAAGATCAGCAGGTGGGTCTGACCCAGGCTTCTTACAAATTATTGCTTCTTCCCTGGGTCCCAGAGCATGTGAGGTTTTGTGCACACCCTTTAGGATTGGAGTCTTTATTTCCCACAGACCTCTGGTTCTCCCAAAAGTAAGTGCTGCTAGCCTTCAAAGCCAAACATTCTAGGAGCTCGTCTTGCTGATGCAGGACCCCTGAGCTGGGGAGCGATGTGGGGCTTCGACCTCTTGCTCCTTGAGGGGAACCTCTGCAAGTGTAGTTATCTTCCTATTTGTAGGTCACCCACCCAGGGGTATGGGTGTTGACTATATCACGTCTCCACCCCTCCTACCTGTCTTGTTGTGGTTCCTTCTTTATATTTTTAGTTGAAGAAGATCTTTTCTGTTAGTCTTCCAGACTTTTTCATCAATATTTGCTTAATTTTTTTTTTTTTGTAGTACGCGGGCCTCTCACTGTTGTGGCCTCTCCCATTGCGGAGCACAGGCTCCAGACGCGCAGGCTCAGCGGCCATGGCTCACGGGCCCAGCTGCTCCGCGGCATGTGGGATCCTTCCAGACCGGGGCACGAACCCGTGTTCCCTGCATCGGCAGGTGGACTCTCAACCACTGCGCCACCAGGGAAGCCCAATATTTGCTTAATTTTATCATAGTTCTGGAGTTTGTAATTTTGGTGTGCCTGTGGGAGGAGGTGAGCTTAGGGTTTTCCTTATTTGCAATCTTGGCCACTTCTGGCATTGTTATCTTTTGTTACTCATTTCTCATTGTATTGTACTGTGGGCAGAGAACACGGTCTATATGATATAGATCTTTGGTATTTGATGACATTAACTTTGTGGACTAAGGTATATGGTCAAGTAACTCTCCAAAGCCATTATTTCTTCAAATATTACCTTCCTTGCATTCTGTCTATTTCCTCTTTGTGGAATTCTATTTTTTTTAATTAATTTATTTTATTTTATTTTTTATTTTTTGCTCTGTTGGGTCTTCACTGCTGTGCGCGCGTTTCTCTACTTGCGGTGAGCGGGGGCTACTCTTCACTGCAGTGCACGGGCTTCTCATTGCAGTGGCTTCTCTTGTTGCGGAGCACAGGCTCTAGGCATGCAGGCTTCAGTAGTTGTGGCATGTGGGCTGAGTAGTTGTGGCTCGCGGGCTCTAGAGCTCAGGCTCAGTAGTTGTGGTGCACAGGCTTAGTTGCTCTGCGGCATGTGGGGTCTTCCCAGGCCACGGCTTGTACCTGTGTCCCTTGCATTGGCAGGCAGATTCTTAACCACTGAGCCACCAGGGAAGCCCTCTTTGTGGAATTCTGTTTGACTTCCTTTTATATTTTCCATGACTTTCTATCTCTTCTTCATTTTCCCATACTTTTAACTGTTTTGCATTCTAGTTATATCTTCTAGCATACAAATTCTCTCTTCAACTGTGTCTAATCTGATATTAACTATCTACTGAGTTTTTATTTTCAGTGACTTCATTTCTCATTCCTAGAAATTATATTTAATTCATTTTCAAAGATTCCTGTTCTTTCATAATGTCTTATTATTTATTTATGGCTCTGAATCTTTCTTTTATATCTTTAATACTTAAGAAAATGCTTATTCAGTAGTGTTAAGTAGATTATTGTATTTATAAAGACCTTGGGAATCGAATCTTACTTTCTGTGTCTGTGTGGATCCTCATTTAAATGATTGTTCCTTTGTGCTTTGTGATTATCAAATTTGAGATCATTTTCACTTAACATTAGCTGTGGGAATCTTAAGAGGCCTGTGTTAAGAGCATGTATCTTCAAAATAATTTTCCCTTTGCTTCTACAAGGCCAGGTATTGTAGGAATATCATATACTCAGGACCAGGCACACTAGGAGTATCATATACCCAGGACCAATTTTTACATCAGTTTCTTGGCTTGGTGATTCCCTAATAGTATTAATTCAATTGTGTGGCATTGTTCCTGTTTATAAATTCCTAAGGGAGAGTTATTTTTCCTACTCAGAGTCCAGTTTAAAAGCTTCTTTGTCATTTTCCTCTGCCAGTCAATGAGTTTTTTCCTAGTCTATCCTTTCACTGATATTCCATTCCTTTGAAAGCTCTGGCTTTATGTAGGGATCTCAGTTTCAATTCATGCTTCTTGGGTCCAAAGTCTTATCTTCTGTTCGTATGTGGGCATTAAACCCTAATCTCGAGCTTTCCGTTAGACATGGCACATTGAATACCTCGTGACAGTAAAAGATGAAAACAAAGAAAGGTAGCCTAGGGCTTCCCTGGTGGCGCAGTGGTTGGGAGTCCGCCTGCCGATGCAGGGGACATGGGTTCGTGCCCCGGTCCGGGAAGATCCCACATGCCGCGGAGCGGCTGGGCCCGTGAGCCATGGCCGCTGAGCCTGCGCGTCCGGAGCCTGTGCTCCGCAACGGGAGAGGCCACAACAGTGAGAGGCCCGCGTACCACAAAAAAAAAAAAAAAAAAAAAAAGAAAGGTAGCCTAGGTTTGGAGATGACAGCACCAAACTTTTGGAAGATAGAAAGCCCATGGATGAGAAGTAACTGACTTAGCAATCAGCGAATGCTGAAACCTAAGACAGCAGTAGAGCAACACAGACTCAAGCTAATTCATATCCAGAACTCTGAAAAACTTAGAAAAATGAAGCACCGTGTTACTCTGAAAGTGGGTGAGGATGATGCTAAGAAGAAGAATATTGTTTGAAAGTCTGTATAATAAGAAGTGAGGGACCTCCCTGGTGGCTCAGTGGTTAAGAATCCGCCTGTCAATGCAGAGGACACGGGTTTGATCCATGGTCTGGGACGATCCCACATGCTGCAGAGCAACTAAGCCCGTGCGTTACAACTACTGAGCCTGCACTCTAGAGCCCGCAAGCCACAACTACTGGGCCCGCGTGCTGCAACTACTGAAGCCTGGGTGCCTAGAGCCCATTCTCCACGACAAGAGAAGCCACTGCAATGAGAAGCCCACACACTGCAATGAGGAGTAGCCCCCACTCACCTTAACTAGAGAAAGCCCACACACAGCAACGAAGACCCAATGCAGCCAAAAATCAATCAATAAATAGAACTTTTAAATTTTTTTAAAATTTATTTTATTAGATAGGTTGGTCAGGGAGGCATATCTGAGGAAGGGAAAATTGTGCTGAGCCCTGAGTGAAAAGAAAGAGGTAGTCATGTGAAAATCTGGGACAAGAGCATTGAAAACAAAGGAAAGAGCAAGTGCAAAGGCCCTGAGGCTGAAACAGACTTGGAATGAATCAAGAACAATAAGAAAGCTATGGCTTTATGGCAAAAAGTTTTCGGATAAGCTGATAAATGCTATGCTCACTAGTAATAGTAACTGTTATATTATTCCTATTCTTTTTTTAAAAAATAAATTTATTTATTTATTTATTTTTGGCTGCATTGGGTCTTAGTTGCTGTGCACGGGCTTTTCTCTAGTTGCAGTGAGCAGGGGCTACTCTTCGTTGCGGTGCGCGGGCTTCTCATTACGGTGGCTTCTCTTGTTGCAGAGCACAGGCTCTAGGTGTGCAGGCCTCAGTAGTTGTGGCTCGTGGGCTCTAGAGCGCAGGCACAGGAGTTGTGGTGCACGGGCTTAGTTGCTCAGCGGCATGTGGGATTTTCCCGGACCAGGGCTCGAACCCGTGTTCCCTGCACTGGCAGGTGGATTCTCAACCACTGCGCCACCAGGGAAGCCCTATTCCTATTCTTTACTAAAACCGTTTCAGGGACTTCCCTGGTGGCGCGGTGGTTAAGGATCCGCCTGCCAATGCAGGGGACATGGGTTCGATCCCTGGTCCAGGAAGATCCCCAATGCCGCTGAGCAACTAAGCCCGTGCACCCCAACTGCTGAGCCTGCGCTCTAGAGCCCACGAGCCACAAATACCAAGCCTGCACACCACAACTACTGAAGCCCACATGCCCTAGAGCCCGTGTGCTGCAACTACTGGGCCCATGCACCGCAACTACTGAGCCCGTGTGCTGCAACTACTGAAGCCCAGGCTCCTAGAGCCTGTGCTCTGCAACAAGAGAAACCACCAAAATGAGAAGCCCGTGCACTGCAATGAAGAATAGCCCCTGCTCACTGCAACCAAGACCCAACATAGCCAAAAATAACATAAAGTTAAAAAAAACAACCTTTCAGATACATGTTATTATTTTCAGTTAAGATGTGATGAAACTGAGGCTCATGAAGATAAGATAACTTGCCCAAAGTCACTGTGGTAGTGATTCCGTTTTACGGCCCTAATTAATGGCCTTCCTGTACTTACTCCCGTGGCTGTGTGACTCTGCCAGTCTTTGAGTGGCGTATTTTCCCAACCTTTGAACCTGGGCTGGCTTTGTGACTTGCTTTAGAGAACAGAATGTGGTGAAAGTGACAGTATACCAGTTCCAAGCCTAGGTCCCTCGATGTGGTCTTGCACACTTCCACCCTCTCTCTTGGACCTCTGCTTTCTCCGTGAGAACATATTTGGACTGACCTGCTGGAGAATAAGAGCACAGGAAGGAAAGCAGCAGTACACAGGTTAACAACCAGCCAACTCCTGGAAGCAGAGCCACCTAGCTGACCTGTGGGTACCTGCAGGCACCTGAGGGACTCCCGGGAGACCAGTAGAACTGGCCTAAATTACTGACCTGCAGAATTGTGAACTAAATGATTGTGGTTTTAAGCCACTGAATTTTGAGGTGGTTTTACATGCAGAAATATCTAATCATTTCAGGATACATAGTTCGATTAGTAGCAGAGCTGGCGTTTGAACTCAAGTCTCTCCTGAGTTCCAGGGTCTCCAAGGCTCATATTTTTTCCATGCCATTTTGCTCCCCCATGGACCTACTTCTAGGGAAATTAATTTATTATTATTTTTAATATTTAAAATAACCAAGCTCAAGTATAGTATGTCAAAATCCAGTCTCCCTTTTCCTTGACAGATCCTAAAATAATTAATTGACCC
Organism: Mesoplodon mirus; assembly: GCF_964341445.2. Lineage (NCBI taxonomy): Eukaryota > Metazoa > Chordata > Mammalia > Artiodactyla > Ziphiidae > Mesoplodon > Mesoplodon mirus. The sequence continues at coordinate 74,584,300 of NC_138988.1, read as the reverse complement.
TTCTTAAAGGCCATGGGTAAAAGATTGAGAACTTTTGTTCTTGAATTGTTTCAGAACACTGAGCTGAGATCTTCCCATCTCAGGAGAGTCACACCAAGGTAGGTCCATCTACGGTTAAGTCTGTGGATACCTGCTCTGCTTTTCTTGGGGACAAGATTATCCACCTCCCTCTTTCATACTGAGATAATTGACCATGATGACAGTAAACTGCAACTTTTTTTTTCTCTTTGGGGGTTAAGAGTAGCTTTCCTCTAATCTTTAATAGGAAAGTTATAAAACAGCTGGTCTCTAAAAAGTCCTCAGGCAATGAAAAAAGTAAACAAATGAATACATTATTATATAGGCAAAGAGTTTGAAGACTGTTTCATATTTTCTGTATCTGTTGTCACTGATATAAATGATCTCCTACAAGTGTAGTTTTCTGCTTCTTAAAGTCAGCTTGTTAAGGCCATCTTTCTTCTAGATGTGGGAAGGATTGTCACATGGCATGTTCTGAGGCAGAGTTGTCCAACTAGCACATTCTATCCCCTCCCCAATTATTTCTGTCCATTGGGTACTGAGCAGTGTGACAAAGACCCTCTCTCTGACCAATCTCTCGTCAGGTTCCTCTGAGTCCTCTTTTTGGCTAGGAATTGGGCTCTGTCCTTAGCCTGCTTCTTCCAGTTTTAGCAAGAATCCTGCTGAGTCAGTTTAGCAAGAAATTCCTACCCTTGGTCTGATCACGTTGATATTTGATCAAATTCCTCATCTCCCATCCTTGCTGCCTTATCGCCCTGGCCTGCCTTCAGCAAGAATCCTGTTGAGCTGGTCTAGCAAGAATCTCCCTAGCCCTGATGTCCTCTTAGTACTTTTCCACTCATTGACCCCACTCTGCTCCTTGGCTATAAATATCTGTTTGTCCTTGTTGTTTTCAGAGTTGAGCTTGTTTTCTATCCTCAACTGCAAAACCCCATTGTAGTAGCCCCTTTTGAATAAAGTCTTCCTTACCATCTTTTTTTTTTTTTAATTTTTTTTTTTTTAGATGTTGGGGGTAGGAGTTTATTAATTAATTAATTTATTTTTGCTGTGTTGGGTCTTCGTTTCTGTGTGAGGGCTTTCTCTACTTGTGGCAAGCAGGGGCCACTCTTCATGGCAGTGCACGGGCCTCTCACTATCGCGGCCTCTCTTGCTGAGGAGCACAAGCTCCAGATGCGCAGGCTCAGTAGTTGTGGCTTACGGGCCTAGTTGCTCCGTGGCATGTGGGATCCTTCCAGACCAGGGCTCGAACCCGTGTCCCCTGCATTAGCAGGCAGATTCTCAACCACTGCGCCACCAGGGAAGCCCCTTCCTTACCATCTTTAACAAGTGTCAGGAATAATTATTTTTTCTTTGACAGGTGCAATATATTCTTTAAGGCATGTAAATTATTGTACTTGGTCATTATGGGAAGCAAAATGAAAGAAAAGTTCTGGTGTCTTTCTGGCTTTACAAAGGCGTTAGAAAACTAATGACACCGAGCCCAAAAAGGACAAGGGCTTAAGGCTGCCAGGTATGGGTACTATTATATCAGACTCTCAGAAACCACCTTCACAAGTTTAGTTACTGCGGCAAATGCTGTGGATTGGCTTCCCCAGGCAATGTCATCTCCTGATATGCTTTCATTCACTATAAAGTGTGGTAAGCTAAACATACTGCCCACCCTCCTTTGCAACTAGAGTCCAGGAAACAAATTAAATTTCATCAATTATATGTGCTCTTGTGAGATTTAGAAGTTGGAAGTGAATTGGAGGCTCTCTTTTCCTGTGGCTGTTACTGACATCAAGCTTGGTGGTGGAGATATGTCCCTATTGGTTCTGTTTCTCTGGAGAACCCTGACTGATACAGTTACTAGTTAGCAAATATCCATTTGCCTTGTCCTTAGGTTCATTTAATTAATTCTGTGTTTTTCCATTTTGTATTAAAGTTTTTTAATTAAAATTTTACTTTTTTAATAGATAATGTCACATGGTCTGCAGTTTTAAAAGTACAGAAGGGTATAGTTATGAAAAGTAAGTCACTCTCCTATCCCTTCCATTAGCCATTAAGTTCCCTCTCCTGGAGACAACTACTGTTTTCATTCCTTCTGTATTCTTCTAGAGAGTTTCTGTACATTACAAGTGTGTTTATTTTTGTTTTTATACCAGTGGTAGCATATATGCAAATTTTCTGTATTCGCTTTTTCATTTAGGAGATTCCTCCATATCAGGATACATAGAGTTGCCTTATTTTTAAATAGGCTACCTAGTATTCCAATGGATATATGTTTCATTTATTTAACAATCCCTTATTGATGATGTTTAAATCATTTCCAATCTTTTGTTCTCACAGACCATAGGCAATAAATGACCTGGTAAAAATGTAATTATGCACATGTGTGAGTATGTCTGTGGGTTAGATAAAATCTTAGAGCTAGAATCCCTAGATTACAGGATATGAGTGTATTTTAATTTTTAATTTTTGTCAAAATTATTTATGTGCAAATTTCAACAGCTATATAGTTCTACAAAGTTTGTTAAAAAGAAAAAAAAATGAAAGAAAAGATAAAGGAAAAGAAAGCTAGAGCAGTCCCTAGTCCCTTTCCCCCAACTTCTGCCTTCTCAGAGGCAAACACTAAATTATTTTAACTGCTTCCACATCTCAAAATAGCTTCCTTATATTGCTTCTTTTTTGTTGTTTTGTTTTAAAGATTTTTTTTAAATGTGAACCATTTTTAAAGTCTTTATTGAATTTGTTACAATATTGCTTCTATTTTATGTTTTGGTTTTTTGGCCGCGAGGCATGTGGGATCTTAGCTCCCCGGCCAGGTATCGAACGCACACCCCCTGCATTGGAAGGCAAAGTCTTAACCACTGGACCGCCAGGGAAGTCCCCCTGTACTGCTTCTTGATTTTTTTTCCATTTTAGGCATCATTTATGCACTTCCTGTTAGGAAAGATGAGGATTTCACTCTCTTTCATCCCCTGCCCTCACCATGTACCTATACACTTCATATTCCTCCACCCTCCTAATGCAGTTATATTGTAATTTAGATAGGCAAACTTTCAGAGCTTACATTATTATGCTGATAAAAATTATTTATAGCTGAGCCATCCAGTAAATTTTGATGACTTCTTTTCCTGAACAACTTTCTATTTTCCATGGAGTTAATAATTGTCTTATTTTTCATTTTCATCATTTTCTCTGAGCACACCAGAATGTTCAAGCCCTAATTCTCCACCGATTGTCTAAGTCTCTCATTATACTGAGTCACATCCAGTTGTCTATAAATTTTATCTTGTAGAAATCTCTGCTGGAGTTTTCTGACCTCCTCCAAAATGGACTGGCTGCCCTGTCAGCCTAGAGCTAGCAGTGGATTTCCCATGACACTATGAAGTTTAAGCTTCAAGAGCTTTCATTTGCCTTAGCAATGTATCCACATGATGAGTTCTGTATAATTTGCAAAGTAAGATATTTTAACTTTGGTTAAATACATTGTCTCTTTCCTATCCAGCTTTCCCTCTGTCACAATTTCTCTCACATTGCAGTTTTGGAATCCAGCCAAGGGGAAGTAAGTTGGAAATCCATTTAACTTGGATTTAGTTGGATTTATTTATGTAGTTTGAAGTCACATCTGTATAAAGTTAAGTTATTGTCAGTCATCCCAGTAGGAATTGCTATAGGAATATTCCTACCTTCTACTGTGTTAACTCACCCTGGGTTGTAACATGAAGGCGCAGGGTCAGAGGTTATAGCAAGATATGAACATGTCCTATGGTGCCTGACAGCAGAAATAGGTGTGTAGGGGCAGAGAAACAAGATCTGAATGTAAGGAGCCAGAAACTAGTCAGTAGAACAGTTTTTTCCATTCACCAGATGTAGGAGATTATAAGTGACGGATTCAGTTTCCAGCAATTTAGTTTTCTCCTATCAGGAGGATACTGATTAGTGCAACACATACAATTATAAATGCACTGTACAGTTTTTCTTCTTTGGTGGGAAACACATAAATAGAATTTATCAGAATTCTGCTTAAGCCTGTAGCACTATCACAAACAGTACTATGTATATGTAAAAGTTGCTTATTTCATACATCTCTACTATTGATAATAAAAACAAATTTTTTTTTTTTTTTTTTTTTGCGGTACGTGGGCCTCTCACTGTTGTGGCCTCTCCCGTTGTGGAGCACAGGCTACAGATGCGCAGGCTCAGCAGCCATGGCTCACGGGCCCAGCCGCTCCGTGGCATGTGGGATCCTCCCGGACCGGGGCACAAACCCATGTCCCCTGCATCGGCAGGCGGACTCTCAACCACTGCGCCACCAGGGAAGCCCATAAAAACAAATTTTGATTAACCACAGTGGAGAAAAGACTGAATTATCTCCATATTCCCTCTAGAGAAAAATATCACAAAATCATTGTCATATGTAGAGATGACCAAAAAGTATACAGCGTACACTTAAGAGTTTTACATTTCATTGTATGTAAATTTTACCTCAAATGGAAAAAAGACAAGGATTGTAAAAACATATATTGATCTCCTATTAAGGATAGGCATGCTGAGGTAGTTGGTGGGAAATGTACTGACATCTGCAAATTGTTCGGTCTGATATGCATCAAAAAAATAAGATGAACTGATGGACAGAGAACTGGATAGATGGACAGATTTGTGATAAAGTATAGTAAAATGTTAAATGTAGAACTTAGGTGGTAGGTATATGGTATTGTAAAGTTCTTGTAAGTTTTTCTATAGGTTTAAAATTTTTCATAATAAATTATTGGGGGAAAAATTATGCAGCTGAAAAATATAGAGAAAAAAGTATTAGAGGGCTTCCCTGGTGGCGCAGTGGTTGAGAGTCTGCCTGCCGATGCAGGGGACACGGGTTCGTGCCCCAGTCTGGGAGGATCCCACATGCCGCGGAGCGGGTGGGCCCGTGAGCCATGGCCGCTGAGCCTGCGCGTCCGGAGCCTGTGCTCCGCAATGGGAGAGGCCCCAACAGTGAGAGGCCCACGTACCGCAAAAAAAAAAAAAAGTATTAGACACATGAATCAAGTAGGTAACTCTTAAAAATAATATTCTATTTTTCTGGATTTGTGTGATGTTTGTGGTATTTGTCAGCTCTTTAAAATTTATAGTTTGTTATGATTTCTTTTCTCATTCTACATATTCATTTTCAAACCTAACTTTGTATTTGTAATTTTTTTTTTTTTTTTTTTTTTTTTTTTTTGCGGTGTGTGGGCCTCTCACTGTTGTGGCCTCTCCCGTTGCAGAGCACAGGCTCCGGACGCGCAGGCTCAGCGGCCATGGCTCACTGGCCCAGCCGCTCCGCGGCATGTGGGATCTTCCCGGACTGGGGCACGAACCCGTGTCCCCTGCATCGGCAGGTGGACTCTCAACCACTACGCCACCAGGGAAGCCCTGTATTTTATTTTCTTAAAGAGGATCCCCAAATTGTATAAGCTTCAAGCTCCACAAAGCCTGGATCCACCCCGTCTGGTACACAGCCAACATTCTGAAATCTCTTTTCACATTCTCTTTGGAATCTCGTCTCCATTGTCCTTAAGGTTCTCTTCATCCTTCCTGTGTTGAAGCTTCTGTTTCCTGGATCCTATGTCTTCTTATCTTCTTCATTCTTGGATTCACCCCCGTTTTGGACCATGTATTCCAGTAGTTTCCAAAGAAAGGTTGCATGAGAAATTCTTTTTTGGGACCTTGCAATTATGAAATTAGCTTTATTTTATTCTCCAACTTGACTGATAGTTTGTCTGAGTATAGAATTCTAGGTTGGAAATAATTTTCCTCCAGAATTTTGAAGGCAGTTCCCAGTTGTCTTCTATCTTTCAATATGTTTACTGAGCAATCTAAAGTATTCTGATTTCTTTTCTTTTCTTTTTTTTTTTTTGGCTGCGTTGGGTGTTCGTTGCTGCGCACAGGCTTTCTCTAGTTGCAGCGAGCTGGGGCTGCATGCACTCTTCATTGCAGTGTGCAGGCTTCAGTAGTTGTGGCACATGGGCTCAGTAGTTGTGGCTTGCGGGCTCTAGAGCGCAGGCTCAGTAGTTGTGGCGCACGGGCTTAGTTGCTCCGTGGCATGTGGAATTTTCCTGGGCCAGGATTGAACCTGTGTCCCCTGCATTGGCAGGCAGATTCTTAACCACTGTGCCACCAGGGAAGTCCCCATTCTGATTTCTGATTCTTTATTTATGATCAGTTTTTCTATCTCCGGAAGTCTAAAGGAGCTTCTTTTTATTCCTAGAGTTCTGAAATTTCACAACGATGTGACTCAATGTGGGTCAATTTCCATTCATTAATGCTGAGCACTAAGAGGGCCCTTTCAGTATGAAAACTCATGTCCTTACCATCTGGGAAATTTTAAAGAATTCATTTTTAAAAATAGTGTTCTCTCCTTTTTTCTTTCCTCCTGTAATTCCTGGGCTAGTCTTCTATTTCTCTTATCGTTTGTCTCTTATTTCCATCTCTTTGCCTCTTTGCTTTTCCTTCTGGGACATTTCCTGAATTTCATCTTCATTTTTTTTTTTTTTTTTTCCGGTACGTGGGCCTCTCACTGTTGTGGCCTCTCCCGGTGCCGAGCATAGGCTCCAGACACGCAGGCTCAACGACCATGGCTCATGGGCCTAGCCGCTCCGCGGCATGTGGGATCTTCCTGGACTGGGGCACGAACCCATGTCCCCTGCATCAGCAGGCGGACTCTCAACCACTGCGCCACCAGGGAAGCCCCATCTTCAGTCTTTTTAGTGAATTTTTCATTTCTTCTTCCCATTTTTCATTTCCAGGAATTCAGTTTTATTCATTGACTCCTTTAAAGAACATCTTGTTCTTTTTTTTCTTTTGAATTTTATTTTATTTTTTTATACAGCAGGTTCTTATTAGTTATCTATTTTATACATATTAGTGTATATATGTCAATCCCAATCTCACAATTCATCCCACCACAGGCCCTCCACCCCCGCGCCCCACCCTGCTTTCCTCCCTTGGTGTCCATATGTTTGTTCTCTACATCTGTGTCTCTATTTCTGCCTTGCAAACCAGTTCATTGTATTATTTTTGTAGATTCCACGTGTATGCATTAATATACAATATTTGTTTTTCTCTTTCTGACTTACTTCACTCTGTATGACAGTCTCTAGGTCCATCCACATCTCTACAAGAATATCTTGTTCTTATTTTATGGTTTCAATAGTGTGTCTCTGAGGATATCAATTATAGGTGTGGTTTTGGCTTGGTTTTGTTTTGTTGTTGGAGCTTTCTTCCCTCCTGTATAGCTTCAGTTTTATCCAGGTTTCTTCTTTTCTGTTACTTTTCGTCTCTATTTCTCATATTAGAAGCTGTAATCTGTAGTTGTTGGCTCATTTTTAAGAGTGGGGGACTAAAAATCTGATGAGATGCTCTGAAAGCATGAGTAGGGTGTATCAGTTGTGAAATTTGCTGTAGGATGATCTGTCTGGGACGTTTTGCTGGGGAACCTCTGCTGTCAATACCTTTAGGTCTTTCCTCTTAGCCTTGCCAGATTTCTCATAGGAGACACTTATTCTTTTCCCTGGATGGTAAATGGCCCTATCTTTTCCCACTGTCAAGGGAGTAGTTCAATATGGCATCCAGTATTGGAACTTGCAGGAACAGAATTCCCAGCCTCCCAAGTTGAGTCAGTTAAACTCATTGCAGACTAGAAGGGATGGATGTGTTCACTTTTTATTGCTAAAAGGGCACTAGTATATATATATTTTTAAAAATCACACCCAGTCATCTATGGTCTGTAAACATCAGTTACTATAGGCATTTGTTTCAGTCCATTACTTATTGTTGCCAGTGGCTACAATAGTTGAATCCTTTCATAGCTGAGCTTATATCCATATAATTTTCTGTCTGCAAAGACTGTAAAATTGAATATTATTAATTAGAGTAAGTGGCTGTTCTCTATTATACATCCCACCCTGGTTTGGGAGATTCTTATGTGTTCAGTTTGTCCATAGCTGATGCATAAGGAGCGACCTCATGCTGTAAGGTTATGCTGCTTCCCAACGGAGGGAATAATGCCACATACATCAAGGATTGGTGTTTGACCAGCAGGAGCCATCATGAAAAGATACAAGATCAGAGGAGCTATACTAGAAAAGGAAAATTCAATGAAAGACTTTTCAGATGATTTGGGGGAGACTAAGTTTGTGATTATGATCATATTCAGTGTTTCCTGGGCCTCCCTACTTCTCACCTTCCTGATTTGATTCCCGGATAGTAAGTTTATAATTTACCTACCATTTGGTTATAAGGAGTTTTAATTTTACTTTAATATTTCTGGTGAATTGTGAAATCATAAGTTCCTGTCCCAGATTACTCAGTGAATTATCATCAGACTGGTCGCCCATATTGTGTAAAACCCAAAAGGGAGAGGGAACTTTCATTTTAGACTCATATGTTTAGTTGTTATTTTTCCCAATTCATAATTCTTTTCCCACTGTGCCTCAACCCTTCACTTGTGCTTTATCAAAGCTAAGTTTAAAACTCCTTATTTGTACTTATCAGGCTCCTTCATAGGTGGCATCACCAGATATAAGGTATCAGGAATGTCATATTTCTGCACAACTTTCTAAGTAAGCTCCCTAAGAGTTGATTCCATAATGGCTGTTTTTATCTAGTTAAGCATAAATTTGTCTGAGGACATACTTTTGGCCTTGATAAGCTGGGCAGCAGGGAAAATGATCTACCTTTCAGCAATGCGCAGGGCATCACCTCCAGGCACAGAAGTAGGTAGGGGAAGGCCAACCTCACAGGGCTGATGAATGTAGCACATTGGTTGTTAAATACTTCAGACCCTTGCCCTTGCCAAGGCAGCATCCGTTTCCCTGTGATCACTGTGTGATCACTCTTGTGTCCACTTGCCTGCCTCCCTCATCTTGTCAGAATGTCTCCGGCTTTGTTCCAACAGGATTCCTTACCAAGGATTTGGTGGCATCCACAAGAGGAACCAGAAGCTTAATTTTGTCAGAATTGCCAGTCAGTTGAATCAATCAGCCAAGCCAATGGTCTAAACATTAATCACTGCCCAGGAACTTGAATACCTGAGAGAATTTCCTGGTTTTGTCTCTAGAGCCCAGGTTCATGTCATGGGAATGCCTTTAATTTTGCAGTGGGATGAGACCCCCTCATTCTCCTCTCGAAACAGCCCCTCCCCCACCCAGGCTAGGTGTAGGTTTTAAAGTGAGGTGGCAGAGCCACCCGTACATCCCGCAGCAGCTCTAGGAAGACAGCGCTTCCTCGGCAATGATGCCGGTGTCTGCAGGGGGCGCTCTTGCCCAGGGCTGGCCTCTGCAGCGCCAGGAAGAGCGACGAACGTTGGTGGGGCTGGGCTTTCCTATCCCTGGGGTTCCTCTTCTTTAACAATGGAGCTTGCATTTATTTGAACGTGACCTATTCCCACTGCACAGCTTGGGACGCAGAAATACTTGATGTCCATTTGTTGTTTTAGATTCAATAAGCAGCTGGTAACTGACATTCAAAGGGAGAAAGGGGTCCAGCATCCTCAGGACCGGAAGCCTGAGGCCAATTCCTTCCTCTCCCTCAGGAATCCCAAAGAGGCTCTAGCCTCCATCAGCCAAGGAGGCACACCTCCTATACTGATGGATGATATGGACCCAGAGGAAGAGCAGCAGGTACAGCTGTCTATAACGCTTCCGAGGCAGTGTGTGGTTCAGACCCTATACAAATTCTGATACAACACCCAAATGTGGGGCGTCTGTCTCCAGGGTCCAACATGACCATTAAAATCTATGCCTGCTTTTTAGTGGCAAGGTGCTTGAAGAACAAAAGCCTCTGTCTGCCTGGTCCCGGGTGAATGCCTCTTCGCTCCAGAGATAGAGCCAAGCTGTATCTTTAAGGGCCCCTGCATTTTCTCCTGGTGGATAATGCATCCCTTTTCAGTCAAAAAAAACAAGGGAAGACAGAGCTTCAGGCACAGTTGTTTCTGAATCATCCCTAATTAATATGTCATAAGTTAATCAAGTAACTTCGATATCTGAACTAGGCCACCTGTTGAAATCTTGCTTTATCAGATGTGGCTCCTGGAGAACTAATATTTCACTGTGGCAGGACCAAGGGAATTGCTGCCCTTGCCAAAGGAAGGGTCATTATAAGTAGGTTGTCAGATTTAGCAAATAAAACTACAGGACACCCAGTTACATTTGAATTTCAGAGAAACAATAAATGATTTTTTGTGTGTGTGTGTAAGTATCTCCCAAATGTTGCATAGGATGTACTCACGCTGCAAATCAATTTTTTTTCTAAAATTCAAGTGCTAAGGTGTCCTATATTTTATCTGGCAACCCTAACTGTAAAAAGAAAGTTCAAACAATCTAAAAACTAAGATCCTGCAAGCAGCGCAGCGCAGCCAAAACAAAACACAGCAAAGCAAAACAAAACAAAACTTAGATTCTCAATCTCACTGGGCAGAGATAGCCAGCATTAAGTTTCTCTGGATCTTAGTTTCCTTAACTGTAAAATGGGAATAATAATATTATCAGCCTTATAGAGTGTTAATGGGGTTAAATGAGTCTGGCACATAGAAGGCACTGAATTATCTGTTATCAATTATGGTAATTATTAATCATTAATATCATATATCATTCTTAAAAATTCAAATGGAGACATGTTATATGAATTGTTCTATACCTTGCTTTTGTTCACCTTTTATATCTTATTCTTTTTCACAGATGCATAGAATTCCTTTTTAAAAATTAATTAGTTGCTACTGATGGTCATTTATTTTCAACTCTTTTCTATTTGATTACTGCTTCAGTGAATATCTTTGTGTTGCAAGGATTGTCCAAAGGCACTTCTTCTGGGTAGTCTAGGCAGTGAGTCAGTCACAACTTGGAGCTGACCTCCACTCTACTTCTCCTAGTGGGCAGGGCTACAACTGAACTCCTTGCTGGTGGAACCGGAAACCGGGCTCCCTCATCTAGGTGCTGGCAGTTGGCTTTCCCAGAGAACACAGTAAACAATGGCAAAAGGGCTGAGACTAGGATGCTTGGATGCAAAATTAAGAGAGTACTCAAATCTCAGTAATCAAGGAAAATAACATTTAATGCAATACTTTTTTTTTTTTAAAGAAGATGTTGGGGGTAGGAGTTTATTAATTTATTTTTGCTGAGTTGGGTCTTCGTTTCTGTGCGAGGGCTTTCTCTAGTTGTGGCAAGCGGGGGCCATCGCGGTGCGTGGACCTCTCACTATCGCGGCCTCTCCCGTTGCAGAGCACAGTCTCCAGACGCGCAGGCTCAGTAGTTGTGGCTTACGGGCCCAGTCGCTCCGCGGCATGTGGGATCCTCCCAGACCAGGGATCGAACCCATGTCCCCTGCATTAGCAGGCAGACTCCCAACCACTGCACCACCAGGGAAGCCCCTAATGCAATACTTTTAAAAATTAATGTTAATTGCAAAAAAAAAAAAAAAAAAAATCCATGATGAGCAAAATATCAAAATTTTAAATGAAGACGGGATCAGTAACAGTGCTATGCCAAGTCCTTTTGGATTATACATTAATTTTTACTTTAAAATATTTTATTAAAATATAATTTCTCTTGATTACTGTGTTTCTTGGTGCCCTCTTAAATTTTGCACCAGAGATGAGAGCCTTACTTGCCTTACTCTAATGTCTAGACTCTGGCTGGCACCATATCCAGGTGGCACAGTGTCCAAGCTTGTGCTTCATTGATAAGGTGGTTCTCATGCTTGCCCTAAAAGAAGGGAGCCCCTCATGGTAAGGGGGTCCCTCCTATGGAACACAAACCCACATTGCATATAGAGTAGGCTGCTTGGTCCTAGCACACCTCTCCAGGGGCAAATGGGTTGATGAGGATCACAGGCCTTCTCTTGCTGGCCCTGACTTTTCTTTTTCTTTCTTTCTTTCTTTTGTTTTTTTTTTTTTAGTAGAAAAGTATTTTTATAAGCTCAAGTTTTTAAAATGTTGCTTATTACAGATTGATTCAGGGGGAATGCTAGGTGTACTCAGTTGAATGCAAAAATATGCATTCTTTAAATGTCTATTCTTTATCCTGAGTCCTGTTACACAACAGGAGTCACTCCTGAAGGGATCTGTCTAAGACGACAAATCTTGTTTACATGGTTTCATAAACATATAAGAATATATCTACAGTATAAAGAACTGCCAGTCCAAATGGTGTGTACACCACAAGTTTTGATAAATACAACCAATTTCCTCTCCTATGATAATGTATTAATTTACATTCCCACTAAAAGTATGTGAGAATAACTGTTTCCCCATATTCTTGACAACAATGAGGATTGTGGCACTTCTTAATCTTTGCTAATTTTACAGATAAAATAGTATTTCATTTTTGTTTTAATTTATAGTTCTTATTTATGAGGAAAACCAAGCACTTTAAATCTTCTTATTTATTAAAAAATAAATATTTTTTATAAATAAATATTTTTATTTATAAAAAAAAATTTATAAAACATTAATATGTTCTTCTGTAAGTAAGTTCCCTGGTCCCATTTTTCAAGTAGATTATTGGTCTTTTCCTTATTGATTTGTTAATACTCTTTATATATTAAGGGAAATGACTCTGGCTGTTATATATATTGCAACTATTATCCCTGATTTTTTTTTTGTTGGTCTTTTGACTTTTTAATAATTTTTTTCACCTGAAGGAATGCTTTACATTTTTATGTAGTCAAAGTTATTAATATTTTTCTTTGTTGTACTGGATTTTGTATTTTATTTAAAAGTTGTTTCTCACAATGTTTATATGCTGTCTACCTATGTTTTCTTCTAGTACCTTTTATGGCTTTGTTTCATCTGTTTACATCCATCTAGGATTTACTTGGGAATAAAGTAAGAAAGACATCTACCTCTTTTCTCCTAAATGACTAGCCAATATGATTTATTGAGAAACTATTTTCCCCCCCACTGATTTGAAATGCCACCCATATCACATTTAACATTCTCATTTGTATATGGGACTTTTCCTGAATTCTTTAATCTGTTATAATTGTGTATTCCTGAACCAGCACCAAATTGTTTCAAATAAGGAAGATTTGTAATGTATTTTAGTATTCAATATTTGTTTTCCCTGGAGTTAATTATTGCCACCTGCCCCCACATTTGTTTAGTTGTTTTTCTTAATGTCTTTATCATTAATTCACTTCACATTCTTTGCCAGTATATAAAACTCCTCTCAAGATTGATTATTTTATCAGTTTTAGCTTCCTGAAAAAAAATCTGGACTTGTTGGTCTGTATGCCTGGTGCATATTTGTCTGCCTTTGTCATTTGTCCTGGGGATTCCCTTGGCCTTTCTCCTGTGATAGAGCTCCAATTTTTGGACATTAGACCTTCCTTTTTCTTGGTTTACTATCATGTTTTAGTAAAGCATATCCTTCAATAGCTTCATAAGGAAGGATGCTTTGGAGGTAAATTTTTTCACAACTAAAAATGTCTTTACCTTACTCTCATACTTGAATTGCTAGGCATGGTACTCTAGGTTGAAAACCACTTTACTCCAGAATTTTGAAGACATTGTTCTGTTGCTTTCTAGCTTTCTCTTATAGAAGTCAGAGCCATTTTTATCCTTCATCTTTTATATAGGCCTTTTGTTTTCCTCTCTAGAAATTTGGAGGATTTTTTTTCTTTGTCCCCTTTGCTCTGAGATTTCACAATGATATGCCTTAGAACAGGTCTATTTTAATTCTTTGTTCTGAACGCTTTCAGTTTGGAAACTCATTCTCCAGTTCTGGGAAATTTTCTTGAATTACTTCTATAATGGTCTCCTCCCTTTTATGTTCACTGTTTATTCTTTCTGGAACTCGTATTGTTTTTGTATTGGGCCTCCTGGACCAGGCTTCTAGTTTTTCTTGTCTTTTCTCTCTTATTTCCCATCTCTTTGTTTCTGTGCTGTACACTCTAGGAGATTTTCTCAATACCATCTTCCAAACCTTCTGTAGATTAAAAACAAATCTCTGATATGTCTTTAAATTTCAAGAGCTCTCTCTCACTATTTTTCTCTGAATATATTTTCTTTATAGCAGCGTATTCTTATTTTATGGATGCAATATCACAATAGCTTTTCATTTTTCGAAGGATTTTTTTTTTTTTTGGCTGCGTTGGGTCCTCGTTTCTGTGCGTGGGCCCTCTCCAGTTGCAGCGAGCAGGGACCACTCTTCATCGCGGTGCATGGGCCTCTCACTGTCGCGGCCTCTATTGTTGCAGAGCACAAGCTCCAGACGCGCAGGCTCAGTAGTTGTGGCACACGGGCCTAGTTGCTCCGTGGCATGTGGGATCTTCCCAGAGGGTTCGAACCTGTGTCCCCTGCATTGGCAGGCAGACTCTCAACCACTGCGCCACCAGGGAAGCCCTCGAAGGATATTAATGATAGTTTTTGTTTTGTTTGTTTTTGTTTTCCTCTCCTTGCATAATGGCCGTAATCCATTTCCTCCAGGTTCCTTTTTCTGTTTTCACATTTTGGTTTCTATGCTTCATGTTAGAAGTTTTCCTCAGATGCCTGGTGATCTTTGGTCATCTGCTCCTATTTAAGCTGATTGGAAGCTTTGATGGTGCTGAGAAGGATTTGTTGGGTGCTGTTCTTGATATATCTTCATGTCTTTCTTTGTGCGCTGGTCAGATTCCCCAAGTAAGTCTTCTCCAATCTCCTCGTGGAATGGTGAATGGCAGGCTGACATCTTCTAGGAGCAGAGGCAGAGGAGGGCAGAGGTTTCAGCATCCAGTACTTACACCTAACCCTGTTTTCTGGTACCCCTGCCCTCAAGTGTGCCTAGTGTCCTTCAGACCAGAAGAGCCGCCCCCTGCCCCTCAGGTTTTCCCTTTACAGAGAATAAAACTGCAGTCTTTTGCTGTGGTGGGACAGGTAGTTGGGAGAGTATTTAGGGCTCTAACTGCCTCTTAAACAGTATTTCAATCAGTTTTCTTTGTGTTATCCCTCCTTCAACCTCCAAATGTAACTAGTTCCACCAATTCCTGAGCCTTTGGGGGACTCTATGGTATAATTGGTTTGATGATTTTTCCCAATGCCACCTTAGAATTCTGTTCTCTCAGGTCTGAGTCCTTTACTTATAGAACAGCTGTTCATTTTTGTACATTTATTTTACAGTTAGACACTGTAGTGCATTTTCTTACTCTTAGGTCTTCAAAGTATACAATCCCAACATCTGCAAATAATGAAAATTTTCTTTCCCTTAACAATTTTTATACTTTCTATTTCTTTCCCTTCTATAACTGCATTGCCTTATACCTTCAGTACAATGTGAAAGAGCAGTGGCGATGTGGGCACCTTTGTCTTTTTCTAGGTTTACTGGGTGTCCTTTTAGAATTTCACCATTGAGCCTGACGCTGGTTTTGATATGACTGCATACATTTATTATGTTGAGGAAATATTCCTCATTTCTATTAAGAAATTTTTATCAGAAATTACTGTTGAATCTTTCAGATTCATGAGTGAAATTTGTCTGTAGTTTTCTTTCGGCTGCTGTGTTTTTCAGGGTTTGGTATCAGTGTAATACTGGTTTTGTAAAACAGTCTGAAAGCTTGCTTTCTCTCTTATGCTTTTGAACAGTTGAACAACATTGGAACTATCTGATGAGTACATTTTAGAAATAATAGTGTCCAGTACTTGAACAGATTGGCGCTACACCATCCTTCAAATCAAATTATAGTTTGTAGGGTGATGCCTACCTCTAAGCAGATGCATATTATAAGCTGTAGTATCAGCAGGCACAACAGAGGTAATATTGAATGAAAGATGTAAAATTTACTTTCTGGAAGCTTCAGGGAGCCGGAAAAGGAGGAGAAGGAAAAGGAAAAGGAGGAGGAGGAAGTTAATTGTATTGTTTGGACAAGAATTTAGTTCAGCAGAACCATGCTTCTCTTCAGCAGGCCTGATAACATAGGACAAAGGAAAAGGAATAATACTACTCCTTTCTCCACAGTCCTCAGACTTGGCCCACTATTTTGTGGTCTCCCCAGTCACCTTTGTAGAAAGTTTCTCAGAGGAAACATGTGAGACCCTCTCTGTACCACTGGAACAAGGTCTGGGGTTGCCATGTGCTGACAAACAGAAAAGCTCTGTGTTGGTTTAGGGACTCGATCATCCCTTTGTCTGATGAAAGATGGTGTTTGATACATTCTACCAGCTTGACTTGGCTGTCTAATTCAAGACCTAATGGCTTTTCAAAGTTTGTCTACCACCAGGAAAAATGCTGAGGTGGAAGGTTCTCGAAAGATTTCAGTATGTTATAAGTGAGAAACTTCTGGCTATGTTTGCAAATGGAAGTTGCTGCCTCTAGAGGCTGAACAGGGTGTCTGGGTGACTCTTGTAATTCTCTAATGTCCACAACTCTATGACATGGAGATGTTTTGAAGATGTCTTCATATTTTAATTAGGGCTTTGCACTTAGATTGTCTCTACACTCTCTTTAACTGTCATAATTGATGAGAGAGTCAGTAGAGTTCAAGTGACCAAGAACATAGACTCTGGATTCAGACAGACACAGTGTGAATCCCATTTCTGCTCTAATTAGCTATATGACCTTGGTCAAATTAATGAGCCTCTCAGAGCTTCAGCTTATCTATAAAGAGGGGACGTCCTAGTACCTACTTCATAAGGCTGATGTGAAAATGGAATGAATATTGGGTATAAGGCTTCTGACATGATGTCTTATTACAGGACTTATTATATAGAAGCTATTGTTAATGCTGTTAATATTATTCTATAAGCCTTCTGAGACTGATACTTATATCACGAAATAGGAGCTTTTGGAGAGATACTGGTAAAATCCAGGCCTATCTGGGAGTAGATGGGAGCTGAGGACCTGTCAGTCAGCCCTGTGGTCAATCAGAAGACCCTGATCCCTGACTCTCCACTTTTTGCTCCTGCGTCTTTTGTCTTAGGGAAAATGGCAGAGACTTTTTGGATGCCTAAGTTCTGTCCTCTGAAAGTAGACCAGACTCTTTTGTTTCCGGCTAGAGACTGGACTCTAGGTCTGCAAATCTGGTTGCTACTTCTGATTGGTCATCAGAAGAACAAAGGCCACCTCAGGGGAGTCGCTGCTCCCTGTGCCATCTGAGCTTTCTCTGGTCATCACAGTACCCCCACGCACCTTCTGGATAACACTGTGCAGCTCAGCTTCCCTTCCCTTTGACTCCAGCCACCTGTTGAGTCCTTTTTCTAACTGGTCAGCTAGGTTCCCAGGAATAGCCTAGACTGGCTACACATGAAGAAGTTTGTTCCCTTCTTCCAGCACTCTACCTTCTCTGCAATGTCCCCTCTTTCTCCCCCAGGAATCCCCCAGTCCCCATCTCCTTCCGTTACCTTGTGTTTACATTCTTCTTCCCATTAAAATCAGATTTTATATCTTCTATTCACAAAATTTAATAAGGGAATCAAATTACTGGGAGTGCGTGTTGGGCTCTTTTGCTGGTAATAAGGAGTCTTCCTCGGTTTACCACAAATAATTCCCTTACCCCCAGTGGGAGGGTGGGGTACACAATTATTGCAAGGAGTCCACATGGTAATTAATCAGGGCTCTGCAGGCACCTACGGTAGTTTCCCAGCTGGGCTTCATTGGAATTAGAACACAGCTCAGAGACCGGAAGGGGGTTCAGGACGCAGAGCTCTAAGGTCAGTGATGTGTCCCCACCTGGGCAGGAGACTGCCCACTCCCCAGCATGACCGTGACACAGCCCCCTTCTGCCTCTGCTTCTCACACTTCTGTCACTACCAACCTACCTCTCACTCTTCTTTTCCCTGCCTCATGGGCTCTGTTCTCTCCAAGCTTCTGCTTATCGAGAGTCCTAGGCCTCTGTGGCATCTACTACCTCGTGATACTGCCTCCTGTCTGATGAGCAGCAGTTTTCATAGCATGGCTCCGTGCTGGCTGGGCCACACTCACTGTGTTGGTTTCCCACCTCTGGTCCATCCATCTGTGGCCATGGAAGACCTGTGGTTCTGTCTGGGGCTTTGCTCCTCTGCACAGGGATGTGGCAGGGCCATGACTGTGCCCAGCACTCTGAACTTGGCTTTATCCAGGAAACGCTGTTATCCTTCCCACGAGCACAGAAGGGTTAAATTGGAATTTCAATGATTCCCAAACCAAGTGAATAGCAGACTCTCATGGGCAAAGTTTTACAAATGCAAATTTCTAGGAGCCACTCATCTGTAAAATGGAGACGGTAATAACACTAGATTGATGTGATCTATTCTTTTTTTTTTTTTCCGGAATTTTTTATGTGCTATGTTTGTTATGAAAAACAGCTGGAAATCTAATGCCCCCCAAATAGGAACTTGTTAAGTCAGTGGTTTTCAAGGTCTGGGAAGAGAGAGAGGAACAGTATATCAGAAATGCTTGGGGGGCTTCCCTGGTGGCGCAGTGGTTGAGAATCTGTCTGCCGATGAAGGGGACATGGGTTCGAGCCCTGGTCTGGGAAGATCCCACATGCCACGGAGCAACTAGCCCCGTGAGCCACAATTACTGAGCCTGCGCGTCTGGAGCCTGTGCTCCGTAACAAGAGAGGCCGCGATAGTGAGAGGCCCGCGCACCGCGATGAGGAGTGGCCCCCACTTGCCACAGGTAGATAAAGCCCTCGCACAGAAACGAAGAGCCAACACAGCCATAAATAAATAAATAAATAAATAAATGATAGAAAGAAATGCTTGGGGAGCCCGATCCCTGATCTATGTCACCAGAATGGAGGCAGGGATTGAACTTCCCAGATTATATACCAGCTGAAACCTCTAGCCCCCAAAGTACTGCACTAAGTGACCTACAGTAATATATCCTTAAAATGGGATCTCATGTAGCCAGTCAAAACGATCTTGCAGGGGCTTCCCTGGTGGTGCAGTGGTTGGGAGTCCGTCTGCCGATGCAGGGGACGCGGGTTTGTGTCCTGGTCCGGGAGGATCCCGCATGCCGTGGAGCGGCTGGGCCCGTGAGTCATGGCTGCTGAGCCTGCGCGTTCGGAGCCTGTGCTCCGCAACGGGAGAGGCCACAACAGTGAGAGGCCCGTGTACCGCAAAAAAAAAAAAAAAAAAAAGATCTTGCAGGCGTGTATTTTTTTTTAACATGCAAAGGAGGTCATGATGGATCATTGAATAAAAAGAGCAGATTATAAAACAGGGGTAGGAATTTTTAGAGAAAAGGTAAATATAGGTATTTATGAATAATGAAGCATATGGAATATTAAAAGTATGTTTGGCAGACCTGCTGCATTAGCATTACCTGGGAGCTTCATAGAAATGTAGAATCCAGGACCTCACTCCAGACCTACTCAATCAAGATATGCATTTTTGACAAGATCAACACCTGGTTGGTGTGCAGAGTCAAGTCTGAGACTCATTGCTCTAGGGCACTGGCTCTTGTCTTGGGTGCTCATCAAAATTCACCTGGGGAGCATTAAAAAAAATCCTGATTCCCAGGTAGCACCCAGGCCAATTAACTCGCAGTCTCTGTGGGTGGGACTGGGCATTGTATATCGTGGAACTCTCAGGTGATGCTGAGGAGCAGCCAGGGTTGAAACACCAGCTGTGAGACTACACCCCAGCTGTTAGAGTGCTTATTCTGTGGATGGTGCCAACCTCGTGCTTCTGATTTTGTTCTTTCTGCTTTTCTATATTTTCTGATTTTTGTTTAGGAAGCGTGCATTATTTTTATAGTGATTAAAAAAAAGTTATTTTAAATTAAAAAACCCTAAATGAATGCAAGGCTCATCTGAAGGTTAGACAGCAACCTTGAAGTGAGGAAGATGTTTCAGAGCAGGATTCACCATAGAAAGGGGAGTAGAGGGCACGTGCTCCCAGGTGGGGGGAGGGAGAGCGATAACAAAGCCATATGTTGTGCTATTTCTTTTCGTTTTAGTCATGATATTGAACTTTTAAAATTCTGTTTTGAAATAAAAACGATCAAAGAAAGCATGAGCTTTTAATGTTTAGCAAAAGGGAACATGGGTTAAATGTTGAAAAACCCTGTTATAGAGGAAAAAGAGGAGTCATTCCATCTGCCACCTGACCTGGTGCATCTCTTCCCCTTAATAAAAGAAACTAAACGTTGCTGAGAGCTCGCTAACTGCTAGCATCATAATAGGCATTTCATTATCCTTGCAATAATGCCGAGGAGCAGCATTACCATGTCCCCATTTTAAGGGAGACTGAGCCCTACAGAGGTTACTTAATTTGCATGTAACCCCTAGCCTTGCCAATATGGCAGCCACTGGCCACACACTGAGCACTTAAAACAAGGCTGGTCCGAATTGATATGTGCTGTGAGCATAAAATAGGCACCAGATTCCAAAGACTCAGTATGAAAAAAACTGTAAAATAGCTCATTAATAATGTTTCATATTAATTACACATGGAAGTGATATTGTTTGGGATGTATTGGGGATAAATAAGATATATTATTAAACTTTATTTCAGCTATTTCTTTTTCCCTTTTTAAATGTGGCTACTAGAAATTTAAAAATTATTTACATGGCTTGCCTTTTGTGGTTCATACTTTATTTCTAGCCAAGCAGAGGCAACTAGGAGTTAGACCCAGGGGGATTATTTGTTGTTTATTCTCTTTGGAACCCTTCTAAGAGCAGAGGAAGAGGTGAGAGAGGAAGCAGCCTCTCCCTGTCTGATTGAGGATTGGATGGAAAAGAGGTTAAAATCAGTTTGAGGGCATCCCTGCCAACTTTCTTTAGTGTACTGGTTCTCAACCTCAGCTGAACTTTCGAATTTCCTGGAAAGCTTTTTAAAATCCTGATGTTCAGCCACACTACTGTCTGATCAAATCAAAATCTCTAGAGAATTTCTATTTTCCAAGATACCGAGGTTCAGCCAAGATTGAGAACAACGGCTTTAGCCAGATTTTTTAATCCTTCCTCCCTGGGAACAAACTACAGCTGTCTAGGAAAGTAGGCTAGCAACTTTTAGAAAGCAGAGACCTTAGATGATATTGAGGGGTGTTATTTGGGTCGTTATATATTTTCTTTAAGATTAAAAAAAATGAGGTTGCTTTATTTCTGTTTTGTGAATTAATCTTGAAAGAACGGGGTTGGTTTAGTTATCTTGAAAATTCAGTCTCTTGGCCACTAGGGGGATTGGATTAAAACACTTGCAGAAGGATAAACCTTTGTCCCTTGGAGAAACCCCTTAGAGTGGAGGTAAATTGGCACTGTCATCCTGGTAGGCAAAGGAGCAGCTTGTATTGCTACTTCTTAACTTTTATTTGACTTAAATCCTATAGCTGAAAGGGCTTGACCTTTGTTACGGTTTTTTTTATGGGGTATAGTTGTTTTACAATGTTGTGTTAGTTCCTACTGTACAGCGAAGTGGAGTTCCCTGTGCTATACAGCAGGTTCTCATTAGTTATCTATTTTATACATATTAGTATATATATGTCATTCCCGATCTCCCAATTCTTCCCACCTCCCCTTTCCCCTCTTGGTGTCCATACATTTGTTCTCTACATCTGTGTCTCTATTTCTGCCTTGCAAACCGGTTCATCTGTACCATTTTTCTAGATTCCACATATATGCATTAATATACAATATTTGTTTTTCTGACTTACTTCACTCTGTATGATAGTCCTAGGTCCATCCACATCTCTACAAATTGAAAGGGCTTGACCTTTGTGTCAATGAAAAGTGATATAATCTTTCTGAAGATCACTTGAGCAATGTAATTATAGAAAATATTTATGGAGGGCTCACTCTGTGTCAGACACTGTGCTCAGTCCTTCACACACATTATCTAATAGAAATCCTCACAACAATCAGATACAGCAGATACAATTATTATCTTAATTTCAGATTAAAAAAACACAAGGGCTGGAGGGATTAGAGAACAAACCGCATGGCCACAGAGCTGGAAAATAAAAGATTTGAACCCAAGCAGTCTGTCCCTAGAACCTGCCTCTTAACCTCTAAATGATATCATATAAAATATACTTAGACTTTGCCCCGTGATTTTAGTCCTAGGACTTTACTCAAGGAAATGATCAGACAACAGCATAATTCAGAACACAACTAGATCTAGAAAAATCTCAATATCCCTATTCTTGTAGGAGACTAAACAGATTAGTGTATCGCCATAAAATGAAAAAATATGTAACAGCTAAGAGTACTGATATAGAAGTGATGTACTGAAATGGAAAAACTCTTCATGAAGTATTATTAAGTTAAAAAAGCAATTTAGAAAACATATACAGTACAATATCCAGAAAGAAAAAGCCAGCGGGTATGTGTGTAGGCGGGAACACTAAAACATTAACAGTGGCTATTTTTAGAGGGAATATCAGGAATTTTAACTTTCCTCTTTACATTTTTCCTTATATTCTAATTTTTTAATAGTGTCTTTTCAGGCAGTAATTTTTTTAGAGCAATGCAAATGAAGATATTTCAGCATATGAAAGAACAATGCCTGCTTAAAGGAAGTGAAAGGAGTTAGTGGGAACATCTTTGAGGTGGCCCTGGGCACTAAATTTAGCACTAGAACTCTGGCAGCCAAAGGAAAAAGAGAAACATGTTGGTTGTATAAATTTCATAGTATCTCATCTAATGTTTTATGAGAGAGTCTCTTAGGTGGTTTTCTGCATTTCTAACTGTTTACTCTTGTGAACTTCAGAGTGTGCGACCCTAAATAGATGCTACACGCATATCCCAGTTCTCTGTTACGAAGTGCCCTGAACTTGACTGAACTTGTGTTCACTGAGTACCTGCCATGTACCAGGCTGGGGGCCGAGTGCTAAATCTTCTCTTCCTTGCAACAAAACTCTGATTCATACCTTCCGCTCATCTCCCCCCTGGAGTCCCATCCCATGCAAATGCTTCTGGTTCTAAAGTCTGGTTCAAGCACCGCTGCTAGAGCCTCCAGGACAAGCCAATCGTCCCCTTTTGAGATGCCTATTGTACCACCAGTCCACATGGGACAATTCAATACATACACATTCCCTCATCTTTTCATAAGCATTCACTATGTCTCCACTATTAGACTGGAAACAAACTGGGAACATGGGCCTATTTTCTCTTATGTATAGAATTCTGGAATTCTAGCATTTTAGAGTTTGAAGGGGATGCCTGATAGCTGGGATGACCAATGCACCCTGGTTTACCTGGGACTTTCCTGGTTTTAGCACTGAAGGTCCCATATCCGGAAAACCTACTTAATCCTGGCCAGACAGCTGGGTACTTTCTGGGTACTCACTAATTATTACTTGATTAGTTGGATTATTTTATATGGTAAAATACCTACTGGGCGCATTCCAATTTTTAGCTATATATTCACAAAATAATAACCCCTGTATTAACATGGCTCTCTCTACTGCTGTGTTAGTATAATCTTCAGGCAAACTCTGGAAGCAGGAAAAGGCAGGGGTTATTAGTCCAGCTGAGAAAAGTAAGGCAGAGAAGAGTTTTGTAAATTTTTCCAGGTATTAAGTGAGTAGTCAAAATTATGAATTGGGTCTTTTGATTCCTATTCAGGGCGCCCTGGAATTTGAAAATACCCACCATGGAGCTTCCATTGTTTTAAATAATTGCGCAAGGCTTTTGTGAAGAAAAACACAAATTGTAGTTTGAGATCCAAAAGGCTTGCATAAATGGAACGTGGAATATCATCATCTTTCTAAATGGAACAATTCAATATTATAAAGATTATTTCCCCAAAATTAGTTAATAAGTTGAATGCAGTTTTAACAAAAATTCCAACAAGATTTTTCTTAGAACGTGACAAAATTATTCTTAAGTTCGTCTGCTTACAGTACCCACTGAAGAAGAGTTCAAGAAAATTTTGAGAAGGAACAGTTGTGAAGGGGGTAATTGTACTTCTAGGTTTTAAAAGTTATTAAACCACAGTACTTTAAGCAGTGAGGTGTTAGCACAGAATTGATTGATCAATGGAATGAAATAAAAAGTCCAGAAAGAGAACCCAAAACATCTCAGAAATTTGGTATATGATAAAGCTGGTTCAGGTCAATGGAGAATGATTATTTAGTAAATGATGTTGGGCAAATAGACCGATCATTTAAATGCAACTAGGGACTTCCCTGGTGGTGCAGTGGATAGGACTGTGCTCCCAATGCGGGGGGCCCTGGTTTGATCCCTGGTCAGGGAACTAGATCCCACATGCATGCTGCAGCTAAGAGTTTGCATGCCACAACTAAGGAGCCCTGGAGCTGCAACTAAGGAGCCCGCCTGCTGCAACTAAGACCCGGTGCAACCAAATAAATAAATATTTTTTAAAAATAAATGCAAAAAATGTAGGGCTCTATCTCTCCCAAAATGCCCAAATAAATTAACTTTTAATGTAAAAAAAAATAATGCTGCAAAAGAATCAGAAGAAGAACCAGTGAATGTTTATGTGATCTTTGGGAGAAGAAAACCTTTCTAAATAAAACATGAAAGGTAGACATCATAAGGGTGAAAACAGATTAAATTTGACTACATGAAAAATACATTTTTTAAAGGTTTAATAGAAATGACACTGTGGGAAAAACCTTTGCTGTGTATATGACAATTTGAAAGAATTCTTACAAATCGTTAAGAAAAAGATAAACATACTAATAGAAAAATGGCAAAGTACACAATTTGCCACAGAAGTACAAATTATTAAAAGTTCTATTTCCTTAGTAAGCAAATGAAAGTAAATAAAAACCAAAAAGTTCTCCCCCTTCATTTTTTATCTTACCTAATGATTTTGGAAAAAAAAAATTAAAACCATAATATCCTTTGCTGATGGGAGAATAAATCAGCAGCCTTCCTGTAAGGCCAGTTGTAATAGGAATTAAAGCCTTATTAACCTGCGTTCATTTTGATCCAGCAATTCCACAACTATGCATATTTTTAAGTAATAATAAAAGATATGTGCAGATACCTCTTTATAACTATGTGTGTGGGAATTTTATTTATTGTAGTTAAAAGGAAGAAACAACTTAATGTCTAGTTCTAGGGAATTGGTTGCATAAATGACAGAATATTGCTCCAGTAGAATGAGAGGCAATTATACAAATATACTTTGCAGTTAATGTCGTAGAAGAATATTTAAGGACATGAAAAATATTCATGACGATGTATATTGCTAAGTGAAAAAAAGCATGTTACTAGGCTGTATTCATAGCATGATCCTGTGTTTGTTTACACCCATATGTAAACATATACACAGAACATGACTTGTGCATTACAAATGATTTGTTCTTTTTTTACGTTTTTGCATTTCTACTGTACACATTTATTGACTTTTTAATAAGAAAAATTAATAATTACTATTAATTATTGTTAAAGAGAACTTAGATCCTGAGTTAGTGTTTTTTTGAGGGTATGGAATTGTTTGTGTACTATGTTATATATTTCTGTAATGCTTGAACTTTGTTTACTGAATTGATCATTTTTATAGTCAAAAGGAAACAATTTTAAAAAATAAAGGGCTGGGGAACAAAGAAGTTCATACTCTTTAATCCAACAATTTAACTTTTAGAAACGTTCTTAACCCTGAATATGAGTAAATATTTATACAGAGATTGCTCATCATAGCAGTATTTACAACGGAAAAAACAAACAAAAGCCTGATAAAAAAACATATAAGCACCATTTAAACAATACAGAGCTAGATAAATTATGACAGGCCCATTAGATGAACCTACAGCAGCATAGTGAAGTCAGCATGAATCCAGCCTGCCTGGATTCAAATCTCAGCTCCACCATTTACTTGCTGTGTGACTTTTACTTAACCTCTCTGCTTCAATTTCCTCTAGTAAAATGAGGATAACAATAGTACCTACATCATTGGATGGTTATGAGGATTTTGAAGTCAGAGCTCCTGCAGGAAACAGATGACACACTCAAATTAGATAATTTGAGTAGAGTTTAATAAAAGGACTCTTTACAGAGGTGCGGACAGGGTGTAGTGAAACCACCAAGGATAGTGCAGTACTCTGGGCAAGTAGTAGTAGGAAGTCATAGGGAGCAATTGGGCAGGTATTGGAACCTGGAGAGAGAGAGAGTTCCTAGGAGGAGCTGTGCTCTTTGTGAAAAGCCCAGTGACCCTTCCTACCTTAACCTCACCCTCCAGGCTTCTTCTGAGACATCTGTGATAAGTCTGCCACTGCTGCAATAATGGTGCATATAAACAACCCCAAATCTCACTGGCTACAAACTGCAGACATTTGTTTTTCTCAATCCCAAGTTGACTGAAGCAGCTCTGCTTCAGGCTTTGGGTTGTTTGGGTTCAGGTCAGCTTCTTATTTTGGGAACAGCCACCAAGAGGCCAAACCAAACAGGCAAGTCGCTTTCAGGCCTCTGCTCACACCAAGTGTGCAAACATTCCATTGGCCAAAGCATGTCCCATGACTGAGACTAAAGTAAATAGAGTAGAGCTATTTATATTCCACATACTCTAGTAGAAGGCAAACTCCCATGGCAAATCCTGACACAGGGAGAGAAGAAGAGAGTGGAGTTGGGAATGATAATCCAATGACAACTTGTCATTGGCCAAATCCAAGGAAGGGAGAGGGCACAGAAGCCGGGTGATGCAGTCTGTACAGGTCGGCCTTCGGGGGCACAGAGCAAGGTGGAAGAGGGTAGAGGGGTCTGGAGAGGCAAACAAAAATATCTGTGCAGGATTACGTGAGTTAATATTTTTGACGAGTTTAGGATAGTGATTGGCATGTAAAAAAATACTATAATAAGTGTTAAATGAAATAATAAAATACGGTGCCATTGGAAATGATGTTTTCAAGAATATTTAATTAAACATTTTAAATATTTATAATTAACTGTTAAATGAAAGAGGTTATAGAGCAGGTGTACATTATAATATCATTTAAAAATACAATATACCTAGAAGAAAGACTGGGAGGAAACGTAGCAAAATAATAATGTTGTTGCTGGGAGGTAGATCATGGGGAATTTTTTCCTTTCTGTGCTCTGTGTTCAGAAATAGGTTGCCACATATGATCTCATTGGTTGTGCACTGCACAACTCCAGGAGCCCCATTTGTCCCTCTGCAGCTTATACAACCTTCAGCTTATACAACCTCCTTCATTGCCCACAGCTTCTAAAACACACATGTATTACTCTTGTGTAACCAAATAAATGCAATAAAAATTGCAACCTTGCTTTTTCTCCCTAAAACTCTTCAAAGACAACAGAAATTGACCTAGTTTGGCATTTTCACTAGAGTGGCAAAGAAATTATTCCAGTATAGTTGTCCTTCAGGATCCTGGGGGAATGGTACCAGGACCCTCATGGATACTAAAGTTCATGGATGCGCAAGTCTCTTTTATACAATGGTGTAGTAGTTGCATATAACCTACACAATCCTCCTGTACACTTTAAATCATCTCTAGATTACTTATAATACCTAATCCAATGTAAATGCTATGTAAATAGTGTGCAGCAAGTTCAAATTTTGCTTTTGGGAACTTTCTGGAATTTTTTCCTCTGAATATTTTTGATCTGTTGTTTGGTTGAATCTGCAGATGTGGAATCCACAGATAAGGAGGGCCGATTGTGCTCTAAGATGATTGTTATAAGGCACACTCACCAACGCTTGAGGCAATCGAGGTTATACAGTCACCGTTGCAGAACTGAAAGGTATTTCTTCATGCATGTCGTCTAAATAGAGAAAACATATTTGGCCTGCGTGAGTTACTACAATTTTTAAAATCCTGTAATATATCTTCTTTAGTGGAGAAATTCAGAACTGCTGGATGAGAAATGATGAATATAAGAATGAGATATTTCTACTAAATCCACAATGGAGAAGATTTAAAGTAAAATGAAAGCTTCTCTCCCCATGCCCAGGATGAAATGAGCCTAGCTCTTAAAGGCATTCAGGCCAACCCTGCACTTCCTGTCTCTGTATTTCTTGTTATATGAGATAATAAGTATCTTTACTACTTAGGCCACTGTATTCTATTACTTGAAGCCAAAAATTATATGTATTCTCTTCAAAGCCCTCCCTTCCCAAGATAGAGTTAAACATCCCTTCCTCTGTGTGTCCACAATCCCTGTGTATGTACCTCTATTCTAGAATTTAACGTATAGTGTAATAGTCATTGACATGACTTGTTTACGAGATCATCCAAAAAATTCATGGATTTTCCTTTCATTTTTGTAACCTCAGTATCCTTCTTGGTACCCAGCGCAGAAGCATTTGTTAAGTAGGTGTCAAGACTTCCTATGTTCACTGTTCTGGGAGGCGTGGAGGGCACTGTCTCTTGAGAGTGTGGGACAACGGTGGACAGCCCATGTACATACTTGGGTGAGCCTGTTGGGAAAGGCTGAGTCACAAATACCCTAGAGAACCTCCAGCCCTGAGCTCCCGACAGCGCACTCCTGAAAACTGGGAGACAGAACCAAAAGCCGTCCTAGATGCGGGGTGGGGCAATTCAGAAGAGTATGTCTCTTTTCCCATTTGGTTCTTAGGGTCCTTTTTAGGTACTATTTTTATTTTTTTATAAAAATATTTTTGGAGATTAAAATGTCGGTTTCATTGCAAAGTTAGATTGGAGGGTGTGGCTTGGTTGTGAAGTCAAATGGGTTTGCTAATACTCTCCTGTTTCGAACTTAACCCTCCAAAATGCCATCCTCCACCCCTGCTGGGACAGAAGCTGTCCTGTTTGGCTTACCACATGGCTGGGGGTACAGACCAGAAAACACCTGCCCTCCACAGAGCAGGTTCCCAAGCAAAAGTGAAGTCAGAAAGCCAGGCCTGCCAGGGGAGCATATACAAAGACATGAACTTCTACACTGGAGTACTGGTGCTGCACATTCTTTGTAATCTTTTTCACTTTCCTCTCCTGGCTTGGATCATTGAGAGGTCACAGTATTTAAACATTTCCCCCAACCTTGGTTTGGCTTTTGCTTTCTTACAATATGAAGAAGGTAGCTTCCGAACCAGCTGAGGAATGTGAGTGGCAGAGTGTGGACTGTTTCGTGTTTGATATCATCATATTTTGATACTTTCTCCACAAAGTCTCAGTGTGACGGCTGGAATGATCATTGGCAGAAATACACAGGATTCTGAATTTGAAAGTTTGGGCCGCAGGTTGCAGTAAAAGTAACCAGTCCAGGGTGCTATTTTCAGAGTTCAAATATCCTAATGGGCAAATCTGCTAAACCAATTTGAAAAGTGTTAATGGGAAAGAATAGGTTTATGTGTTAGACCACCCAAACCTCATTTGCTTTTTTTATTTGATTTTTTTTTTTTTTTTTTTTTTGCGTTACTCGGGCCTCTCACTGTTGTGGCCTCTCCCGTTGCGGAGCACAGGCTCCGGACGCGCAGGCTCAGCAGCCATGGCTCACGGGCCCAGCCTCTCCGCGGCATGTGGGATCTTCCCGGACCGGGGCACGAACCGGTGTCCCCTGAATCGGCAGGCGGACTCTCAACCACTGCGCCACCAGGGAAACCCTTTATTTGATTTTTATTGGAGTATAGTTGATTTACAATGTTGTGTTAGTTTCTACTGTACAGCAAAGTGAATCAGTTATGCATATACATATATCTGCTCTTTTTTAGATTATTTTCCCTTATAGGTCATTACAGAGTACTGAGTAGAGTTCCCTGTGCTATACAGTAGGTCCTTATTAGTTATCTATTTTATATATAGTAGTGTGTATATGTCAATCCCAATCTTCCAATTTATCCCTCCCCCTGCTTTCCCCCCGGTAGTAAGTCAGAGAAAGACAAATATCATATGGTATCACTTATATGTGGAACCTCATTTCCTTTTCAGTAGTCACTTTCAATGTCTTGCCTGAAAGGAGGGTGTCCCGTAGGAATGGTAAGCCATGTGGCAGGTGTCTTCAGGGAGGTGGCTTTATCTGGCACCCCTAAATCACGGCATATAGGAAGCTCCTACTTTATTCTCCCCCTCACAAGGCCATGTAAGATTGTAAGAATGCAGTGGAAAAGGGGGGATTTTCCAGGTTTAATTCAGGAGCAAAGCACAGATGGCCCCAGAGCAGGGACCCTTCCAGCCCCACGCCATCATGATACACTTCACCAGCTTGGGCAGAAACAGGAAGTAGGTGAGGGCAACACAGAGCCCTGAGAATGTGACCAGGGCACCATTTCTGGGTTCTGTAGAGTAAGTTGACCGGACCAGGCTCTCTCCAACCAGTTTGAGACTCAGCCTCTCCTGTCAGCCTCCTCAGCCTAATACTGCCTTGGGCCCCAAAGTCCACAGTTCACCAGTCCCAGGCTCCATGACACAGCCACAATCCCTGTGCTGCTAATCCTGGCCAACTGTCAAGTTAATGAGTCTCCGGGGTTCTTAGGGGACTGGGCAAGAGTGTGGATGACTCAGTGTGGCCCATCCCCGTTATTAGAGAAACAGCTCAAAGCAAATGGTTTGTGACGGTGAGTTAGTAATTTTAGCTTCATTAGAGAATATCTTGTGGAAGGTGCAGCAGTGAATAGCATTTGCAGACCTTTTAAGACTAATTTTTGTGTCACAGAAGAAAGGGGAAGTTAGAGTAAATAGCCTGAGACTCAGATGATTTATTTCTCAGTTTAGACTTGCGTGTTTCACTCACTTCTGGGACGTTTCTTCTCGTCTCTCTTGCCTTTGGGGATCAACATTGAAAGAGGAGTGAGTCATCATTTGGCCACGTCCTCTTTTCTGTGTTTAATCCCTTAATGTAAAAGAGAATTAGGCAAGAGGATTAAGAGAGATTAAACAAGATTCATTATTGAATTATTAAAAATTAAGCTCTGGCTTCAAACAGCCTAAGAGGAGGTGCATACAATAATGTAAGGGACACAAACACTCCACAAAAACTCCTTATTCAAACACAAGAGATGGTATCCATTTGTTCTTGATAAAAATCAATGGTTAACAATAATACACTCAAAAGATATCATAATGTCTCTTCATTCACGAAGAGACCCTACCAACCCGCCTCTGGGAGGGTTGGGACTTAGAGAAAAATAACTCTAGTCCTGAGATGGGTTAACCTGATATTTCTCTTCATCTGCTATAGGACTAGGTCTTCTTACCCAGTGGGTACTCAGCATTTCCAACCGATATGCCATCAAACGCTTGTAGGATTTATAAGCCCCTAAGTAGTACTCTAGGGCAGGGCTTGAGTGAGATACTGAAAATGAACAAACTTCCCCTTCATCCTTTTGAATCACAGACGTAGCCTCTGAGGTCAGCTTCTCAATCTCTTCAGGCCTTCAAGTCTTTATGTGGGAGAACCAGGGAAAATTCTGAAAAAATTAAAATTAGGTTTTTCTCAGAGAACCTCTCAAAAAATGAAAATTTTAGATTATAGAAAGATGTATAAAACCTTTAAGATAAGATGGTCATGGTTTGCACATTCAGCTTTATTCCTCTGAAGACATTTCTTTTTAAAATAATTTTTTAAAATATTTATTTATTTACTTGGCTGCACGGGGTCTTAGTTGTGCCATGCGGGATCTTGTTCCCTGACCAGGGATCGAACCTGGGGCCCCCTGCATTGGGAGTGTGGAGTCTTAACCACTGGATCACCAGGGAAGTCCCTGAAGATATTTCTGAAACCACAAAATAAGGGAAATTTCTGTAGGGTCCGCGCAGTCTCAGATTACACTTCGAGACTTCAGAGGCAGAGTGAGACTCTCAAAAGACAAAATGTGTGTTTGCCTTCAGAGCTGCTGTGATTTTCATGAGGACTCACTGCCTTCTCTTTGTGGGCTTGTGGCTGCTGTGTTTAGTCTAGAGCAAAGGCTTATATAACTCTCTACGAGGACCACGGATGGACAACTAGGGGTTTTTGAACCCCATGAACTTGTAGCAATTTTCATGATACATGTATTGGTTGGGGCAATATGGAGGATCCAAAGCTCTCATTAGATTCTCAGAAAAGTCCATGACTTCATATGGAAGAGGGTTCCAAGGCTTTTCCAAGGCTGGAGCATCTGCATGCTTTCTGGTTCAGCAGTAGCTCCACACCTGAAACATAGGTAATGTTATTATACTCACCATACAGATGAGGAAACAGGCTGACAGAATTTAAAAAACCCATCGAACCTCCCACAGCTGGTAAATGTTAAAGCCAGGTTATAAACCCAGATCTGTCTGACTTCAGAAACTGAGCCTCTCATTAGTGGGCAATGCTTTGTCTACATTTAACAGGTTTAAAAGAATAAGATCTGGAATTTGTTAGGGCTCTTCCAGCTTTCCCGAATCTTTACGGTAGCATCCCTGACAGGTGACCCAGCTCTGTCCGAACCCTTCTGGGGATGTGAGCTTCCTACCTCACCAGGGATCAGTTCTGTTGTTGAACTTAATGAGCACTTTTCAAATATAAAACTCCAATTTACCTTATGATTGGATGCTGGCAAGGTGCTTTCAAATGTAGTGAAATACAGAATGTCTTCAGGTGTGCTATCCAGGACTGGAGTCTGAAATTCTGAAGCATGAAGACCTCTGCTTCTCTCCCTCTTCAAAGTGGGTCACATGGGGGAAGGTGGCCTGTGTTGGAAAATCCAAACATGCACATCAAGAAAGAATCTAACATGTGGAATGATGGACAAGGCAATCATTCAAAGACATCAAAAGGTGTGCTTTGAAAATGAGAATGACCTGACAGTTTCCGTATACAGCAAAATCTTTATTAGCTGACATTGGAGGTCTTTTTTTCTCTAGCTTCTTTGGTAAAAATGATCCTTTTTGTATCTCTTTTATGCTTCAGTGAATAAGAAATCTGGAAGGTGGTGGAGGATGCTTTCCGAGAGTATTGGTGGTTTCTTGTGAGCTCAAGTTCTTTCCTGCCCCTCAAAAGGTCCTCAATGATAGATGACTTAAATGCCTTAAAAAGTGGAAAGCATTTATCAGTAATGTTAGTAAATTAGAAAAATTACTATTATCTCCTGAGTAAACTATTCTTTTTGGGGCAGTTAGTCTTCATAGATGGTCACTAAGGGTCCACGCCTCCCAGGACTCATGCCTCAGAATCTAGACTGGCCCAATGGAGTGTGATGGGAGTGATGCTGTGCCAGTTCCGAGCATCAGCCTTAGAAAGGTCTCAAAGCTTCCACTTTTGCATTTTTGTGAGCTCTGTGCTGCCATGTATCAGTCCAACTACTCTCATGCTGGAGGGGCCATGTAGAGAGAGAGAGAGAGATGCCCCAGGATGATGTGGAAAGAGAGAGTCCCAACTGCTCAAGTATTGCATCTGAGTTCAGCCTTCCAGCCATCCCTGTGAAGTCACCAGACATGTATCTGAGCTATCTTGGATGTTCTGTGTAGTCAAACTTCCAGGTGACTGCAGCCCCAGCCGATATCACACTGAGCAGAAGAGCCACCCAGCTGAGCCTAGCCAACCTACAGAATCATGAGAGATAATAAACTGGTTATTTTAAGCCCCTACGTTGTGGGATGGTTTGTTACATAGTAATAGATAACCAAACACTTTTCATATTCATAT
Source organism: Mesoplodon mirus (assembly GCF_964341445.2). Taxonomy (NCBI): domain Eukaryota; kingdom Metazoa; phylum Chordata; class Mammalia; order Artiodactyla; family Ziphiidae; genus Mesoplodon; species Mesoplodon mirus. The sequence goes on along the minus strand of NC_138988.1, from coordinate 74,550,874 downwards.
AGCAAAACTGATTATTTTTATGGGTAAACAAAGTTGATAAAAATGCATATTATAGCAAAGTGATTAAAAACACTCACTTATCTTGCAAAACACCCAATCAGAAATAAGCCTCATTAAAGCAGTATTCTAACCACAGTGAGATAGTGCTTTATAACCACTAGGATGACTACAATCAAAAAGACAGATAATAACAAGTGCTGACAGGGATGTGGAGAAGTTGGAGCCCTCATACACTGCTGATGGGAATGTAAAATTGTGCAGCTGCCTCAGAAAGCAGCCTGGCAGTTCCCCAAAATGTTACTTATAGAGCTGGCATGGGACCCAGCAACTCCACTACTAAGTATATACCCAAGAGAAATGAAAACATATGTTCTCATAAAAACTTGTACAAGAATGTGCATAGCAACGTTATTCATAATTGCTGAAAAGTGGAAATAACTCAAATGTCCATCAACTGATGAATGGATAAATAACATGTGGTATTATCTGTACAAGGGAATTGTACGGATAAAAAGGAATAAAAAGGGATGAAGTATGGATACATGCTACAGCATAAATGAACCTTGAAAATGTTAAGTGAAAGAAGCCAATCACAAAGACCAGATACTGTATGATTCTGTTTATATGAAATGTCCAGGCAAATCTGTAGAGACAGAGTGTAGATTAGTGGTTGCCTAGGGCTGGAAAGCAATGGAGAGTGACTGTTAATGGGTACAGAACTACTTTTTGGTATAATGAAAATATTCTATAATTGAATGTGTTGATGATTTCAACCTCCGTGAATATACTAAAAACATTTAATTGCACATTTTAAATGGGTGACTTGTATGGTATGTGAATTGTATCTCAGTAAAGGTGTTACCAAAAAAAGAAAGTCAATCTCCTATAAGACTGATGTTCATTTTGTTTTGACTGCTTTGGGCACCAGACTCTTGCCTATGATCAGATAAGGCTAAATCAACCCAGAAAGCTAACAGCAGTTGAATGGGCTTTTTGATGGGGGAGTTTATAGAAACAACATATGAAATGAGAGCTGAATGACAATTTATTATGCAGTTAATATAGTGTAAACTTACAGTTAATATTCTTAGCTTCTTCTTATCAATAAGGTGAAGATCAATACAGAGATTTGGTCTGAATCCTTAAATTCTCTGATTGTGAGGTTTGTTAAATCACCTCTTGGGACCTGCTGTGTTCTAATTATGACGTGATATTAGCTTGTCAGTATGAGGGCAGTATTGCCCCCTCCTCAATTTCCCAGAAAACAAAACAATGTTCATAACTATATTTGCAGAAACTGTCAAAAGTATCTGAGTTCATTACCTACATAGAAAACATAAGTTCCAGTTAGACTATCCTGCAGCAGCGTAATAGCACATTTTTCATTGTCTAATGGCCACTGAATGATTGACTTTTGTAGATGTTTTAGGTGGTTTTTTATTTATTATTATTTTTTATTTTATTTATTTTTGGCTGCGTCGGGTTTTCGTTGCTGCACGTGGGCTTTCTCTAGTTGCGGTGAGTGGGGGGTTACTCTTAGTTGCCATGTGCGGGCTTCTCACTGAGGCAGCTTCTCTTTGGTGCGGAGCGCAGGCTCAGTAGTTGTGGCACCCAGGCTTAGTTGCTCTGCTGAATGAGGGATCTTCCGGAACCAGGGCTCGAACACGAGTCCCCCGCGTTGGCAGGCGGATTCTTAACCCCTGTGCCACCAGGGAAGCCCCGTTGTAGGTGTTTTTGAAAAAAATATGTATGCTCTACTTGTTGTGATGTGCAATTTTATACGTATCCATTAATTTAAGCTTAATTGTGCATTTATGTCCTCTATAGCCTTATAATATTTTAGCTACTTCATTTAGAATTATAAATATTATAAATATAATATTTACTCATTGATACCCTAAAATGTGTCAGGTCCCATGCCAGGCTCTAAGGATTCAGTCCTGATCAGTACACAGTTCCTGTCCTCGCAGAGCTCACAGTAGATAACAAATGTCTTAGCGAATGAGGATATAAGAACTGCAATGCCAGTTTGTATTTACTTGGAATGTACATTTTTAATTTATAGGTATACTTAATTTAAACCTTTGCCTTTTTATCTATTTTTTTAAATAAAGTAATGTTAAAATCTATGGTCGTGAAGTCATCAAATTCCCTGTTAGATCTGTTAATTTTTGCTTAATATACTTTGAGTCTCCTTTGTTAGATGCACCAGTTCAGGATTTTTATAACTTCCTGATGAATTCTCTCTTTTATCTCCTGCAGTGTCTAATCTTCACACCATCCAGTAAAACTTCCATTTTCCTCTCTAGAGGTTCAATTTGGGTCTTTTTATATCTTACCATGCTCAATCTTTCCTCTACCTTCTTGAATTTATAGAATATCGTTACAATAACTTTTAATGTTCTTATCTACTAATTCTGTCATCTGCGCTGTTTCTGGATGTGTTTCTATTGATAGATTTTTCTCCTCATTGTGGGTCAGAGTTTCCTGCTTCTTTGCATCCCTGGTAAGTTTTGATTGGTTGCCAGACATTGTGTATTTAACCTTGTTAAATGCTGGATGCTTTGTATGCCTGTAAATATTCTTGAGCTTTGTTCTGAGACACAGTTAAATTACTTGGAAACAGTTTGATCCTTTTAAGGCTTTTTTATTTTCAAGCTTTGTTAGGCAGGATCCAAGTAGACTTTAGTCTAGAGCTGATTTTTCCCCACTACTGAGGCAGTACCCTTCTGGTTACTCAATGCCCTATGAATTACAGGGTCTTCCACTCTGTCTGATGGGAGCCCAATCCTTCCTAGCCCTGTGTCATCTCCCTGGATTGATACCTCTGCTCTTTTTGGGTCATTCATTCTCTGGCTGTGGGTAGGTTTCTCACACTCATGGGCTGATGAGCATTCAGCTGAGGACTCAAGGGGGATCCTGTGCAGATCTCTGGGACTGACTTCCTCTGTGTGCAATTTCTCCTCTCCACTACTGTGCCTGCAAACTCCAACAGCTTTGGCTTCCTTAGACTCCCGGAATTTATCCCTTCAACTCAGAGACCCTGCATCTGCCTGGGTTCCCCCTGCCTGGCTATGGCTAGAAACTCTCCAGCACTAAACTGGAGCAATCGTAGGGTTCACTAATGTGTTTCCCCTTTCAGGGATCACTGTGCTGTGTGATGTCCAAAGTCTGAAAGACCTTTGTTTCAAATATTCTGTCCAGTTTTTCAGTTGTTCCAGGCAAAGAGGGTAAATCCAGTTCTCGTTACTCCGTCTTGGCTGGAAGATGAGTTCTACTTAATTTCTAGTAACGCTTTTTGCCTTAATATCTATTTTTGTCTGGTATTGCTACACCAACTTTCTTTCCACAAGTATTTGCCAGGTGTTTATATGTCCATCTCTTTACTTAGAGCCTTCTTATATCATATGTCTCAGCTTTGTCTCTTTAAAAAGAACTTAGCAGTTGGACTTTATCTCCTAGTCTGAGAATTTTTGTCCTTTAAACACTGGGTTTAATCGTTTAAATTTATAGGGGTTAGTAATCTATTTGGATTTATTTCTATTTCCTTTTTTGTGCTTTTCCTTTATTATGCTTTTTCTTTTTTCTTTTATTGCTTTCTATTGTATTAATATAGTTTTTCTTATGCTCCCCCTTTTTATTTCTACAGGTTTGGAAGTTATGTATTCTATTTTTGTTCTTTTAGGAGTTACACTCTGAATTTTAATATGCATTCTTGACATAATAAAGTACAAAGCTAGTTGGTATTGCCATCCCCCCCTAAAAAAATACAAGGTCTTATAAAGATTTAATTCCTTTCTCTGTCTCCCACATTCCACATTACTGTGGCCTAAAATGTATTTCCATCTTGTTTTTAAACATCCCCAACAAATTAGTAATTTTTTTTTTTTTTTTTTTTGCCATACCATGTGGCATGTGGGATCTTAGTTCCCTGAGCAGGGATTGAACCTGCACCCCCTGCATTGGAAGTGCATTGTCTTAACCACTGGACCACCAGGGAAGTCCCCAAATTAGTAATTTTTAATAGTCAATGTTTATTAGGGTTTAGATTACCCATTTGCTCACACTGCTTCATGCATCACACTCCTTCAACTATAATACCATCCTACTGAAGAATGTCCTTCAGGAATTCTTTCCCTGAGAGTTAGTGAGACATGAACTCTGAGTCTTTTGTTTGTCTGAAAATGTCTTTATTTTATTCTGTGCTCAGTGTAAAAACATGATTTTGCTGAATATAGAATTCCAGGTTGACAATTACTTTCCTTAATACATTGAAGATATTGTTTCATTTTCTTTCTGGCATTTGTTATCTGATAAGAAGTCTGTTCTCAATAATTATTTTTCTTTTGTAGACAGTCTGTCTTTCCAGTTTGGCTGGATTTATCTCTTGTCTATATTGTTCTGCAGGTGTGATGATGTGTTTAGGTGTGGATTTGTATTGTATTATTTATTCCGTTCAAGACAATTTACTACTTCAATTAGAAAGGCTCATTATGTTCAATACTGTCCTGCACCACCTGGATCCCTCTTCAGGACTGAAGGACCTAATCCCCCAGATGCTAGGAGCTGGGGGTGCTTCCAGAAGACAACGCTCAGATGTCAGCCTTCTCCAGGAATTGCCCTCAGCTGAATAGTGCTGTTTTGCTCAAGAGGTTACACCCCTTCCTAAGGGCATCCGGCATCCAATGATTCGTCAATACAGGGGTACAAAGAGCCAGCCCTCTTGTCTCAATGTGGGACAATTCTAAAGGTCCTTAGCGTCAGAGCTCCCTTTGGTAGGATAATCAACCAGTCCTTTACCAAGGACTTGTGTCTCTAAAACCCCTCAGTCTTGCATCCTGGGAAACCCCTCGATCCTGGGCAAACGGGGACAATTGGTCATCCTTCCCATGAAGTTGGCCGAAGTCTTTGTTGAGGCTGCATCACACCTCACCTTCTCCCTCTGCCCAGTCCTGCTTCCATCCGTTCCACTAATATTGATCTCAAGAGCTCTCCATAATAAGCCTCCTGCACACTAATCTCTGTTTCAGTCTACTTCCCGGGGAACCGAACCTACAACATTAATGTCTTTCCAAATTTAATTATAGAAAATTTCTCTTTAAATAGTGCCTTTTCACATTCTCTATTCTTTTCTTCAGGGACATCCACTAAATGCACCTTGAATCTCTTCATTCTATCCTCCATTTCTTTTTCTTTTTTTGCGGTATGCGGGCCTCTCACTGTTGTGGCCTCTCCCGTTGCGGAGCGCAGGCTCTGGACGCTCCGGACGCTCACGGGCCCAGCCGCTCCGCGGCATGCGGGATCCTCCCGGACCAGGGCACGAACCCGCGCCCCCTGCATCGGCAGGCGTACTCTCAACCACTGCACCACCAGGGAAGCCCCTATCCTCCATTTCTCTTAATCACTCTTCTTTTTTTAATTTTTAATTAAAAAAATATTTATTTATTTGGCTGCACTGGGTCTTAGTTGCAGCATGCAGGATCTTTGTTGCCATGTGCGAGATCTTTTAGTTGTGGCACGCAGATATTTGGTTGCAGCATGCGAACTCTTAGTTGCGGCATGTGGGATCTTGTTCCCTCAGGGGACAAACCCAGGCCCCCTGCATTAGGAGCGTGGAGTCTTAGCCACTGGGCCACCAGAGAAGTCCCTCACTCTTCTAAAAAAAACAAACCACTCCATCTCTATTTTTGAATTTGCTGATTTCATCTTCATGCAGGTCTCATTTGCTGTTTAACCCATCTGTTTACTTTTACACCTTAATAACTTTATTTGGCTTTGAAGACACATACTCATCTGGTTTTCTTCTTCTATTTCTGGTTGTTCTGTTTCAGTCTTGTTTGCTGATTCCTCTTCATTGTCCCTACTTCTAAATGATGAAGTCCTAGGGCTCAGTTCTTGAGACTCTTCTCTTTTTCACAGTTTAAATCACTTTCCAGATGAAGTCATCAATCTTGTGACTTCAAATACCATAGATATGCTGATAACTTCCAAATTTATATCTCCAGCTCAGACATCTCCCCTAAACTCCTGACCCACATATCCAGCTGCCTATGAGACAGCTCCACTTGGAAAGTTAAAAACTGAGCTCCTGTTCTTCATTCCCAAACCCCGAAGTTTTCCCCATCTCAGTTATTGGTAACTGTTATTATAGGCATTCAGGGTAATATCTTGGAGTCATCTTTATTTCCTCTCTTTGTCTCACACTGCAAATACTGCAAATCCTATGGATTTTCCTTAAAAATGGATCCAGAATTGGACCACTTCTTATAATCCTCACTGCTGCCCCCCGGGTCCGAGTCACCATCACTTCCTGCCTGGATTATTGCAACAGCCTCCTGATTGGTCTGCTTTCAGCCGATTCTCAACATGGCAGAGTGACCTTGTTAAAATGTTAGTCAAATCCTTGCCTCCCTCTGCAGAACCCACCAGTGACTCCCTGGTCACTCAGAGCAAAAACAAAAGTTCTTACTGTGATTGCAAGTCCCTGCATGATCCAGCCTGTTGTTACCTCCTGGACTCGTCTCCCACTGCTCGCTCTCTCTCTCTCTCTCTCTCTCTCTCTCTCTCTCTCTCCACACCCCCGCACACCGAGTTCCTTGCTGTTATTTAAAACTACCAGGCATGGTTCCCCATCAGGGCCTTTGCTCTGGCTGTTTCCTCTGCCTGAAAAGTTCTTCCCCACATATCCATATGGTTTGCTCTCTTACTTCTTCAGGTCTTGAATAAACACCACTTGCTCAGTGAAGCTTTCCCAGGTACCTTATCTAAAACTTCAACCCCTCCCTCTTAACATTTCATAACCTTTTTTCCTACTTTATTTTTACTCCTTAGCACTTATCCTCTACCTCATATGCTATATATTATACTTATTATCTATCTTCATTAGTAAAATGTAAACTCTATTAGACTAGGCTTTTTTGTCTATTTTGTTCACTGCAGTGTCCCCAGAGCCTTGAACTGTGTCTGGCACATACTATGGGCTCAATAAATATTTGGTGAATGAACGAAAGAGTGACTCCTTTTCATTTCTAGAAATTTGACTTTAAAAATCTGCATGTTCTTATTATATAGTGTCCTTTTGCTTTTGATTTATAGTGATGAATAGCGAGTGCTCTGGAACTAGACTGCTTGGGTTCAAATCCCAGCTCTGCTGCTCTAACAGCTGTGTGACCATGGGCAGATGTCCTAACATCTCATCTGTAAAATGCAGAAAATAATAGTAGCTGCTTCACAGGGATTTACTATATAGCTGTAAAACAAATTAGGAAGCTTTTTATGTACTGATATGGAGAGAACTTCAGGATTTATTTTAAGTAACAAAAGGAAGGTGTAGAATAGTAATATATAATTTTCTGCCTTTTATGCAAGAATTTGTACCTGCATAGACACATTTTGGAAGTATTTAAAAGAAATTAATAAAAGTGCTGAATTACAGAGAGAAGGGGGGAGTAGGGGTAGCATATCAAGAAAGAGAGTGACTGGATTTACTCTTCAAAGAGGAGGATAAAGATGTTGATTAACTTTAGGTTTTGTTGATCAAGTCAGGATGGGCTTGGTTATATCGTAGTTACAAACACACCAAAGTCTCAGTGGTCTTCACCCCCAAGATTTCCTTTCTTTCTCCGACTAAATGTCCATCCCGGCAGACTGGGAGTTCTATTACGTAGTTCTGGGATGGGCATATAACCTAGTTCTGTCCAATGAGAGGCGACAAAATATCCTGAAGTGCTTCAGGGAAACATTTCCCCATTCTTGAAAAGAAACAAACAGGAATAGATATCCCTTCTGCATCCCAGATTTATATAGGATGCTTGGTAATATGGGAGCCATGTTGTTGCCTTGGGAGAGGCAAGCTTGGAAGATTTACAAATCTGACCTCCAGGGGATGGTAGAGTTAAAAAATAGAAAGAACCTGGGTCCTTAATAAGGTCAGCAAACCACTGAATTAACCAGCTCTGGAGACTTCCTACCTCAGGATTTCTTATTATGTGAGATAATAGAATTTATTTATTGTATAAGCTATTTCAAATTAGATTTTCTCTAATTTGTAGATGAAAACATCCTCATTTATAGGTTTCTCATTCATTTTTCTTATTTCATTTTACTGACTAGATCTCCCAGTTTAATGCTGTATAGTAGCATGAAAGCAGGCATCCTTGTTTTATTCCTGATTTAATAGGATTACCTCTAAAATTACCCCTAAGTATTATAATAACTGTAGGTTTTCATAAGTTGTTTTATTAAGATAAGAAATTTCCCTTCTAGAGCTAGCTGCTTAGAGGTTTGTGGGGTTTTTTAAAATCAATAATAGATTTAAATTTTACCAATTATTTTTCAGCATTTGTTGGTATCATCAGATGCCTTAATCTGTAAATGTAGTGAATTATATAAACTTTCTAAGTTAAAATTAGATTCTTGCACTTCTGTAATTAACCTCCCTTTGTCATAATATATTCCCTTGATACACTGTTGTATTTGCCTTGCTGAAATTTAAATAGAATTTTTGCATCTATGTTCCAAGTGAGGTTAATCTTGCTGAGTTTTGGCGTCAGTGCTTTGCTGGATGCACAAAACGAGTTAGATACCTTTCCAACACTAGAATAATGTATATAACATAGAAATTATCTCTTTTTGGAAAGTTCACTAGTACTTGTCCATTAAACTTCTTAGGCTTAGTGTCTTTTTTTCCTGGCCGTGCTGTGCAGCTTGCGAGATCTTAGTTCCCCAACCAGGGATTGAACCCGGGCCCTCTGCAGTGAAAGCACGGAGTCCTAACTACTGGACCGCCACGGAATTCCCTCACAATTTTTTTAAAAGTTAGAAAAAGACACTAAGGGAGTTCTCTGGCGGGCCAGGGGTGGTCCGTCCCTCCCCATCCCCTTTCCCCCTTGGCAACCACAAGTCTGTTCTCTATGTCTGTGAGTCTGTTTCGTAGACAAGTTCATTTGAGTCATATTTTAGATTCCACATATAAGGGATATCATATGGTATTTGTCTTTCTCTTTCTGACTTCCTTCACTTAGTATGATAATCTCTAGGTCCATCCATGTTGCTGCAAATGGCATTATTTCATTCTTTTCTATGGCTGAGTAGTATTCCATTGTATATATGTACCACATCTTCTTTATCCATTCATCTGTCAATGGACATTTAGGTTGTTTCCATGTCCTGGCTATTGTGGATAGTGCTGCTATGAACATAGGGATGCATGTATCTTTTTGAATCCTAGTTTTGTCTGGATATATGCCCAGGAGTGGGATTGCTGGATCATATGGCAACTCTACTTTTTGCTTTTTTAGGACCCTCCATACTGTTTTGCACAGTGGCTACACCAATTTATATTCCCACCAACAGTGTAAGAGGGTTCCTTTTCTTACACACCCTCCCCAGCATTCATTATTTGCAGACTCTTTAATCATGGCCATTCTGACTGGGATGAGGTGGTACCTCATTGTAGTTTTGATTTGCATTTCTCTAAATTAGTGGTACTGAGCATCTTTTCATGCACTTGTTGACCATCTGTATGTCTTCTTCGGAGAAAAGTCTATTTAGGTCTTCTGCCCGTTTTTCAACTGGCTTGTTTGTTTTTTGTTATTGAGCTATATGAGGACTCCTAAGTGGTTTTGACACTCTCTGTGGCCTTTGGCTTTCTTATCTCTGATATGACAGTTTGTTCCAGACTCATCTTGTACCTTTCCTGCCCCAGACCTGGAATCAGCCTTTTCTCAAGTGAGCCCTAATTCCTTTTAGTGGTAAATGATGTTTAGAGACCACTATTTGGGTCTCAGGGGTGCTCACTACTACTGGGTGGATCCATTTTCCAGCTCTTCATTGAATTCTTTTTAAATTTATTTATTTTATTTATTTTTGGCCGTGTTGGGTCTTCATTGCTGTGCACAGGCTTTCTCTAGTTGTGGCGAGTGGGGGCTACTCTTCATTGTGGTGTGCAGGCTTCTCATTGCCATGGCTCTCTGCTTCTCTTGTTGCGGAGCATGGGCTCTAGGTGCGCGGGCTTCAGTAGTTGTGGCTCACGGGCTCTAGAGCATAAGCTCAGTAGTTGTGGCTCACAGGCTTAGTTGCTCTACGGCATGTGGGATCTTCTTGGACTAGGGATCAAACCCATGTCCCCTGCATTGGCAGGCAGATTCTTAACCACTGTGCTACCAGGGAAGTCGCTCTTCTTTGAATTTTTTTTTTTTTTCTGGTACATGGGCCTCTCACTGTTGTGGCTGCTCCCGTTGCGGAGCACAGGCTCCGGACGCTCAGGCTCAGCGGCCATGGCTCACGGCCCCAGCAGCTCCGCGACATGTGGGATCTTCCCGGACTGGGGCATGAACCCGTGTCCCCTGGATCGGCAGGCAGACTCTCAACCACTGAGCCACCAGGGAAGCCCTCTCCCTTGAATTTTATTTTATTTACTTTAAATATAATCACGCATAGTTTCTTTTTATTAATTTTTATTTGAATATCTTTTTCCATCACTTTATTTTCAACTTTCTTAGATGATTTTTATCATTTTTTTCCCCACATGGCTTGTGGGATCTTAGTTCCCCGACCAGGTATCCAACCTGGGCCTTCGGCAGTGAAAGCACGGGAGTCCTAACCACTGGGCCACCAGGGAATTCCCTAGACAAGTTTTAGATGTGTCTCTTGCAATAGCTAGATTTTTAAAAATCCAATATAAGATTCTCTTTTCATCCATGAACTGAGCCCAATCACATTCAAAGTGATATTGATACATCTGAACTCCCATCATATTTTGCCTTTTCTACTTAGCCTGGATTTCTGTTGTTTCCTTTTTTTTTTTTTTTTTTTTTTTGCGGTACGTGGGCCTCTCACTGTTGTGGCCTCTCCGGTTGCGGAGCACAGGCTCCAGACGCGCAGGCTCAGCGGCCATGGCTCACGGGCCTAGCCGCTCCGCGACATGTGGGATCTTCCCGGACCGGGGCACGAACCTGTGTCCCCTGCATCGGCAGGCGGACTCTCAACCACTGCGCCACCAGGGAAGCCCTGTTGTTTCCTTTTGTCTTTTGTAAGATTGATTGACTTTTCTTTGTCCTATTTTATTGTTCTTAAAATCTGGAACTTGTATCTGCTATTTCTTCAAGTGGTTACCGTAACTTATATGGATTTTACAATAAGTTTCACTGATTTCTTTAATAAGATACTGCTCATGTATCTCTCTAGGATTACTAGTTTTCCTTTTTTTCTAGGTAAGTACATTCTCTATTAATTCTTTGTGGATGGCAAATGTTCTGCACCCTTGAATATCTATAAATATATTTATTTTACATTCACATTTGAATAATAGCTGAGTATAGAATTCTAGATTTGTAACCATTTTTCTCTCAAAATTTTGAAGATATATTTCTTCTGTCTTCTTGTATCCAGCACGTTTCCAGTGAGAATTCTGATTTGTAGAAATGTTTTTTAAAATCTTTTGATGATTTTAGGAATTCTCTTTATTGCCATTGTTCTAAAATTTCACTCTGTATATCTAGATGTAGTCCTTCCTTTCTTCTTTTTTAAAAAATTTATTTATTTACTTATCTACCTACCCCTCTATTTATTTATGTGTAGTTATCTCTCATTCATCTTATTCTGTTCCCAATCTGAAGATTCGTGTCTATTCAGCTCTGGAAAATTTTCTTTTATTATATTTTGAATTATTCTTCCCCTTTATCATTTATGTCTTTTATTTTTTCTAGAACATGTATAAATAGGTTGGGAGACTCTGGCTCTTCTCCATGTTTATAAATATTTCTTCATACAGTCTGTCTTCTTGTACCACATTCTGGGAGAATCCCTCAGCTACTGTTTCTAGCTCATTCTGCTATTTCCCCTTCTTCTGAATACTTTTCTTTTCCAAGGTCTCTACTTGGTTCTTTTTTTAAAAAAAAAAACAGTTATCTTCTTTTTTAAAAACTTTTTTAAAATAATTAATTAATTAATTTAATTTTGGCTGCGTTGGGTCTTTGTTGCTGCACGTGGGCTTTCTCTAGTTGTGGTGAGCGGGGGCTACTCTTTGTTGTGGTGTGTGAGCTTCTCCTTGTGGTGGCTTCTCTTGCTACGGAGCACGGGCTCCAGGTGCACAGGCTTCAGTAACTGTGGCAAGTGGGCTTAGTTGCTCTGTGGCATGTGGGATCTTCCCAGGCTAGGTCTTGAACCCGTGTGCCCTGCATTGGCAGGTGGATTCTTAACCACTGCACCACCAGGGAAGTCCTCTACTTGGTTCTTTTCATAACTTCCTTTTTGTCTCATGGATTCAATTATCTCTCACCTCTGTGAAGATTTTAATTATATTTCCCTTAAAATCACCTTCTGTGAGTTCCATTAACTGTTCCTTAGATTGGGCTTCCCTGGTGGCGCAGTGGTTCAGAATCTGCCTGCCAATGCAGGGGACACGGATTCGAGCCCTGGCCCAGGAAGATCCTACATGCAGTGGAGCAACTAAGCCCGTCCGCCACAACTACTGAGCCTGTGCTCTAGAGCCCGCGAGCCACAACTACTGAAGCCCGTGCACCTAGAGCCCGTGCTCTGCAGCAAGAGAAGCCACTGCAATGAGAAGCCTGCGCACTGCAATGAAGAGTAGCCCCCACTTGCCACAATTAGAGAAAGCTCACGCACAGCAACAAAGACCCAATGCAGCCAAAAATAAATAAAATAATTTTTTTTTTTTTTTTTTTTTTTTTTTTTTGCGGTACGCAGGCCTCTCACTGTTGTGGCCTCTCCCGTTGCGGAGCACAGGCTCCGGACGCGCAGGCTGAGCGGCCATGGCTCACGGGCCCAGCCGCTCCGCGGCATGTGGGATCTTCCCGGCCCGGGGCACGAATCCGTGTCCCCTGCATCGGCAGGCGGACTCTCAACCACTGCACCACCAGGGAAGCCCTTGAGCTACTTTTTACTTTTTGAAATTCAAACAAATGCTATTGCCAACTTTGTGGAATAATGTTCCACATTCCCCGGAATTCCCTGGAATAATGTTCATGGACCTCGCAAAAGGTCAAAGACACTTTATGGGTTTCTCATGAGGTAGAATGCTTTGCAGCCATTAAACATGATGCTCATGAAGACAATGTATTACAAGAAAAATATTTATGATCTAATGCCAGAGGGGAAAGCAGGATTCAAAGTTGTAAGTATGCTACAGAAACGAGAGCAAGACCACTTAAAACTATGTAAAACACTTCTAGGAAAAAGACAGAAAGGAAATATGCAAAATAATAACAATAACATGGTGGATGGTAGAATTATGGGAATATATTTTTCTTTCCTAAATTTTCCAAAGATCTGTAATGTGCTTATATTACTTTCATTAGGTAAACAATTATACATGAAGAAAGGTAATAGCTCATGATTGTTGACCTTTAGCAGCTTTCTGCTAAGTCATCCTTGATTCAGCCCATCTTAAAAGGACATGCAGACCCACATGTACTCTATAGATAGAAATCTTGAAGTTAAATGATTGGAAAATTACACAAGAACATCTTTCTAATGTTCATTTTGGAAGGATAACTGCCATTGGCTTGCCTTGTAGAGGACAACTCCTTTTAATAAGGTCTTTTTGTACTTCATTAATCCCCCTTGGATGGCCTTTAATTAGACCAAATTCTGCTTACTATCTGCGTCTTAAGACAAAAGCACATGGAAGGTACCAGACCATCTATTATAATGTTCTGGGAAGGACGTTGGCTTGGGTGTTAGGAGGCCTGAGTCTGAGCCTTAGCTGTGTGGCCTCAGCCGAGTCAACTTCATCTCTGAACTTTATCTTCCTCCTCCGCACCATGGGGATGAGGGTCCTGACTTCTATGGAGCTCTAGATGAGAAGGAAATTCTCAACTACTTAAATGACCTTTGACTTCTCCTAAGTAGGGACAATCAGAAAGGTGTCTGACTCCTACTAAAGTAGAAACAGCTGCAGAACAGGAAAGGGAAGAGTGATCGAAAAGGATACACTTGAAAATAAGCAAGAGCGAGAGCACTGGAGGGTGACTCTCAGGAGACCTGAACTCTAGTCCTAGCTATGCTGCTGGCTGAGGGTGTGATCCTGAGTTAGTCATTTCCTTTTTCTAGGGCCTGGCTTCTTCCTCTGTGAAATAAGGTGACAGGTCTAAGGTTCCTCCTGGTTACAAATTCTATTAATATATGATTCTATATTATAGGACGAGGGGTGCCTGTTGTAGCCTCACTTGGTTCTTGCAGGGCCTCTTTGTTATTCAAGAGACTCAGCACAATGTTGACTTTTTAATCTTTTAATTAATTCTCATGTCATCCATGAAGTAAATCAGAAGAGAAAATCCAGATGAACATTCCCATTTAAGCCAGTTTCTTGAGGCTGATATTTTAACAAACAATAAACTGATGAATCATGAGATGACCTTGGAAAATATTAGACTCTTAAATCTTCTCAACATTTTTCAGGAAATAGGCTGTAAATGAGGGAAGGAAAAATGTAAATATGTTCAAGATGGGGAACTACCTTAAATAAAAATAACTACATTTTACTTTGAAATAAAAAAAAAATCTCCTCCTGAAAGAGTACTTGGGATGGGTACAAACGTAGTATCAGGGATTTTTCTTTAGATCACACAACCAGCTTTTTATTTGCTAACCAGAGCATTTTGGAAAATTTGCATCATGAATGCAGACCCGGGCAAGGAGGCCAGTTGGGATGGGTGACTTCTCCAGCTGCTTTCTCAGTTATTTGGTTTTCCTGATGGTCAACTCTGCCCTAAAACCAAACTCATCATCATCAGGGGAAGCTGTGGGGTAAAAATGTGAGGGTGGCAAGATTTATCTTCTGGTTCAGCATCTGGTTCTCCCTGCTCAGTGTCAACTCGCCAAAGCTGCCTTATATACCTGTTTTCTTTCCTCTCTCTTTCTTCCCACCCTCCCTCCCTCCCTGTTTCCTTCCTTTCTTCCTTCCTTCCTTTTTCTTTCTCTTTCTTTCTTTCTTTCTTTTTCTTCTTTCTTTCTTTCTTTCCCTTTCCCCTTCCTCCCTCCCTTCCTTCCTTCTTTCCTTCCTTCCTCCCTTTCCCTCTTTCCCTTTCTTTCTTTGTTTCCCCCTTCCTTTCTTTGTTTCCCCCTTCCTTCCTTCCTTCCTTCCCCTCTTTCCCTTTCTTTCTTTCTTTCCTCCTTCCTTCCTTCCTTCCTTCCTTGTCTCTTTCTCTCTTTCTTTTCTCTCCACACATTTAGTATATTTTACCGGGAGAAATTTTCTACATTTATTGTTCTGACCTATAATTGGTTGAGAATATTCTACAGTGGGTTATATATTCCCATGTTTTGTAAGCTTATAAGATTAAAACACTCAAACAAATGGAATACCTTTTCCACCCACAGCCTTGGGGGAAGGTGGGGGTGTGAGAGGAAGGGGCATTTATAGGGTCTATCAATCAGGGTCCATCTGCAAATAGCAGAAACCACTCTGGCTAATTTCAACAACCCTTTAATAAGGGAATTATATGCTTACAAAATTGTTTGAAGGGTTATCAGAAGAGCCCTAGGTTGAGCTTCCAAGAATGACCCCTAGAACAAGATGGTGGAAGTGGCCCACAAAGGGAGCTGTTACTTCTGTCAATACTAGTAAGTTGGGGGATCAGGAAGTGCTAGGACCACATTGCTCCTGACACCCACAGAGCTAAGAAACAGACACTGGGACTCCTGCCACTGCTGTCACAGAAGAACCCAACCCATCTCTATTTTCATGTGTGCCAACAGAAATAACAGAAAATAGCAGAAGCATGGCCTGTACCTTATTTCTGCCTTCCAAATCCCCAGGTGTGTTTCCTTGATGGACTCAGAACTCTCGCTGTCAAGGAGTCTAGGAAATACATAGTCTATCTTTTTTTATCTGACGTACTTAGTGAAGTATATTACAAGGGAGTTGGAACGGAGCTGAGTGAGCCTAACTGTGATATGTAACATGGGAGGAGGGAGGGGGAACAACTTCATTTTCCCCAAGGGCCCTGGAGGTTCACTCCCATACGCCAAGGCCAGCTATGAACATCATCATGGGTATAGAAAGAAGCCACATGGAGCATAAAGCCCTCTGGTAGGGTAGGACTCAGAGTATAGAGTGTAAGTCACTGCTGGCTTCCTAGAGCTTACACTGTCTCACCTGAGAAATGGAAATACAGACTCACAGTCTGGCAGGCCAATTATATATACAGATATGTAGATAATGATATATCTATATATATAGATAATTATATATATGTGACTATATATATATGCCTTTGAAAACAAATGCATTTGGTAATTTAATTTGCATTTTTTAAAAAAATGAACCTTAGATGCCATCCATATGTAGAGATATGTCCAACTCACAACATCTACTTGTTGTGAGCCTGCTAAGTGCCAAGGAATGCTTTCACATGTGCTTTCTCATTTAATTTTCATAGCACATGAATTCAGAATTCCTGGGCTATGAGCTCTATTGTATATATGAGACAGTTACTAAATTTCTTCCAGGGGGCAAAGAGGGGCTACCCTTAGTATGTGTGAAGGCGATTCATGTATCATTACTGGAGAAAGTGAAAGTTGAAATATACGTGCAACTATTTAGAGAAGATGTCAGATTTCCAAAATCAGAATGTGTGAGGAAATTTAAATATATGTCTAACCCACGTGACATTGGACTGCTGAACTTTAATTTAATGGTGTTGCAAAGGAAGTGTTATGACCTTAGTAGTATTGTGTTCTTGTGTGTGAACAGAGCATAGTTTATTTAACAAGTTCCTTATTGATGGGCATTTGGTTGTCTCTGATCTTTTTCTACTGTAGACAATGAAGCAATGATGAATTATCCTGTACATGCATCATTTTGTCAGTGTGGAAGGAAACATATAAAATCTCCAGAAGTGGAAATGTCAGGTCAAAGGGTAAATGTATTGCAAATTTGGGAAATATTGCCAATTGCTTCCTATTATGGTTGTGTCACTTTTCATTCCCACTGGCAATGGTTGAGATTACCTGATTCCCCAAAGCCTTGCTAACAGAAACTGCTGCTTAACTTTTGGGTTTTTCCTAATTTAATAGTTATCTCAGTTTAGTTTCAATTTGCTTTTTTCATATTATGACTTGAAGAAAGTTTACTTTCTTTTTATATGCATAAGGGCCATTTGTATCTCTTTTTCTATGAACTTTCAGTTCATGTACTTTGCTCATTTTTCTTTAAAAAGACTGATCATTATTGGTCTTTTTTGTATTGATTTATTGTAATTCTTCATATATTTGGATAATTAGCACTTTGTCTAAGATGCAGATTGCAAATATATCTTTCCCAATTTATCATTTGTCTTTCAACATTGCTTTGGCATATTTTTCCATGTATTTTAAAAAGTTCTATGTAGTAAAAATTGCTATTTTTTGTGTGTGTCTTCTGCATTTTGAGTCATAGATAGCTTGTAAAGAAATTACTCATGTTTTCTTCTGATATTTTTATAGTTTCATTTTTCAACATCAAGATTTTAAAGATAGTTGCCTTTTTCCTGGTACATGATGAGAGGAATAGTTTCAACTTTATTTTTTCCAGGTGGCTACTCGGTTGTCTCAACATTTATTTGAAACTTTTTTTCTTGCCACTCTGATTTGAGTTACCATCTTTTCATATACTAAATTTTTGTATGTATTTGGCTCTATTTCTGCAACTTAAATTCTCCTCCTTTAGCCTGTTTAGTCATGCACAATTATTGGGACCTGTTAGCATGTTTTAATATCCATTTGGGATAGCTCCAGCACATTGTTCTTCATTTTTCAAGTTTTTTTGGTTACTCTTGCTTATTTATTTTTTGGAATGAATTTAGAAAAAAACTTATCTATTTCTTGGGAAAAAATCAGTTGGTAATTTTATTAAGATCAGGTTAAGTTTATAAATTGACTCAGAGAGAACAGACTTTTTGTCATGTTGAATTTTTCTGCCAAGAATAAGGCATATATTTCCATTGTTCTGTTCTACTTTTGTGTCCCACAGTAGCATTTTGAAATTTTCCTCATAAAGATGTATATTTCTTGTTAAGTTTATTCTTGTATTTTATCTATTTGTTGTTGTATTTGCTGTTGCAGATGTGCTTTTCTTTTCCATTGTATTGTTTTATATGAGAAAACTATTCATTGCTGTATATTAATTTTATAACCTGCAATTTACTGCATTCTCTTATTATTAGTAGTAGATTATCAGTTGGTTCTCTTAAATATATAATCATATCTTCTGAAAATAGTGACAGTTTTGCCATCTCTTACAATTCTTACACTTTCTCTTGTCTAACTGTATTTCTTAATATCTTCAGGACAATATTAAATAGCAGTGGTGATAGGGAGCATCTTCAGCTTGTTTCTTACCTTAGCATGAGTTCTTCCATTGTTCTCCATTAAGATTGTTTCTCATTTCTGGCTTAATAAATCATGTTAAATAAGTCATCCATTTATATTTCATGGGGTGTTTTTTAAAATCAAGAATCGTTTTTTATTTTTTTGCAAATCCTTATTAGCATCAGTTGAGATAATTTTTCTCCTCATATATATTAATATAGAAATATCACTGATATTAAACCATCTTTTCATTCATGGAATAAACAACACTTGATCATTATTTTAAACGTACCCCTTGATTCTGCTTGCTAATATTTTATTTAATGTTTTTATGTTGATATTTATAAGTGAGACTGGTCTGTAATTTTCTTTCTTTGTGCAATCTTTGCCAGGTTTTGATATCAATGTTATATTTGTTCTGGAACCATTAAGAAATAAACAATCAGATAGAGATTTCTCAGAAAACATGGGCCTTGTGAATTTTTTTTTTTAATTTAATTTCATTTATTTTTGGCTGTGTTGGGTCTTCGTTGCTGCGCACGGGGTTTCTCTAGTTGTGGTGAGCGGGGGCTACTCTTCGTTGCAGTGTGTGGGCTTCTCATTGTGGTGGTTTCTCTTGTTGCGGAGCACGGGCTCTAGGTGCACGGGCTTCAGTAGTTGTGGCACGCGGGCTCTAGAGCACAGGCTCAGTAGTTGTGGCGCACGGGCTTAGTTGCTCCGGGGCATGTGGGATCTTCCCAGACCAGGGATTGAAGCCGTGTCCCCTGCATTGGCAGGAGGATTCTTATCCACTGCACCACCAGGGAAGTCCCGGGCCATGTGAATTTAAGCACCTACGTGAAGCCTAACTGTGGTTCTATATTTTCAGAGGATATTTTTACTTTCCCTCCCATCCACCATCAAGATTGAAGCAGGTAAGTTTTCTTACTGTACTTTTCTGTACGCTGGATTTTTCTAGCTCATCTTTTGGTATTTTAGCTTTGTGCATGGGTCTCCTATCCATCTCCCTCACTTTGGGAGGACTTCCATGCTCTAGACATTGGGAGGATGTCAAAATAGAAACTTGAGGTCATAAAAGATGACTTTAAGGCACCTGGCATTGCACTTGGATTTCTCCTTTCACCCATTTGGCCTATGTAACTTTTTGTAACTTTATTGCTAACTTATTCTTAAAAGTGAAAACAGATCTATTTTGTCCAGAATTTTTACTTGTCTTTCAGAAAGAAGCTGTTAAGGTTATCTGGTCTACCATACTGCTAGAAACAGATATTAGGACTTGCCATAAGAAATATCAAAATATTTTATAATACTAAAGCAATTAAAATGGTGTGGTTTTGGCATAGAGATAAATAGGTTAATGAGGCAGAATGGAGACTATAGAAATAGATCTGTATATAAGAACTTAGTATATATCCTTGCCACATACAACTTTTAGAATTAAATTCCAGATGGATTAAAAAAAAACCAAAGCTACAAAAGTGTTAGATAAAAATACAGACAAATATATATATATAACTACTGAAAAGGAAAGATCCTCTAAGTCAAACACACATACACTCATATAAGAACATATATTTGTAACAAATATTTGTAAACCATGGGGTAGAGAAATTCTCTAAAGCAAGACATACTCATGCTTGCCCAAAGAGCTTTGCAGGAAAAGTTGATAAATTCGATTACTTCAACATCAAAACCAAAGTGAAAGAATAAGCAAGAGCCTACAAGAAAAGATTTTCATCATATATACAGTAACAAAAAATTACTGTCACAAATCTGTTAGACAGTCAACAAGAAAAAAAAGCAATTCAGTAGAAAAATTGTCAATGGCTATAAAGAAGTAAAACAAAAACCCAATAAAAATATTAAAAGATATGTCCCTTTTACAGTTAATCAGGGACCTGCAAATCTTAACAATGAGAAACTATTTGTTAACTATGATGTAGTCAAGAATTTCATACTGGTTATATCAAGTGAAGGCAAATAGGCAGAAAATTGATATCCTAATTTCAGTTGGGAATCTAAATTGATATAATCTTTTTAGAGATAATTTAATGATATAAAAATTCTAAAAATGCATACCCTTTTATGTAAGCATGCTACTTACACAGCATACATTATAAGAATATATGCACTTATGACAGATTCTATAATAATAAAAATTTAAGACATTATTATTCTATAATAATAAATTTTTTTTTAATTTGTTAAATGATCTATGGATTGTACATGTGCACAAGGAGATGTACAATAATGTTTATTGCATCACTATTTGTGATAGCAAATAGTCAAAAAGAACTTAAATGATAATGATGGAGGAATGGATAAAATGTGGTCTAATCATATGATAGATTACTATGTAGCAGTTAAAAGGAATAAACAGACATGTTTATCCATGTGGATGGATAGCAAATGTAATTTGCATGATAAAAGCAAGTTGTAGAGTCATACAGAAAGAAGCCATTTTTGTTATAATTTTTTTTTTACATTTTTTGTCTTTGGTATTAACATAGAATAGATTCTCTCATTCAGTAGTATTTTGAGTATTCAATAAATATTCTATGATGAATTATAGGAAACACAGTACTTTGTTGCAGAACTCAAGAAGCTAAGAAAAACAGATGTAATGAGAAAAAATATCTGCTGGGCCAAGTGCCAGGTACTTTTACAGCTACTGTATTACTTATTTCTCCCAAGTGTTGGAGATGCATATTATTACCCATTTTGTTTTTTCCAATGGGAAACTAGCTAAATTAATTATATTGCAAATACACAATAAAATACCATGAAGAAAGCAAACACATATATAGTCTTTGGTTGAACCATATACCATTCTAAGTGCTCTAGATTACATATACTATCTCACATAATTTCCCAACTTTACTACTACTATCCCATTTTACATATGAGACAAGAAGTTAAGTAACATGCCCAAGATGACACACATATATATATATTTTTTTCTATGTCATAATGTTGATATTCAGTCCAGTAATCCTCCACTGTAACAGCTCCTTTACTTTGCAGTGAAAATTGATTTGTATATTTTTTGCCTCTGAGTCCTTGTGGAATTTTTTTTTTAATTCAAACAGAAAGTCACAAAAATTATAATCATCCTCATCAGTTCACTCAGTCCCATGTAATTAATT
The DNA here is from genome assembly GCF_964341445.2 of Mesoplodon mirus. NCBI lineage: Eukaryota > Metazoa > Chordata > Mammalia > Artiodactyla > Ziphiidae > Mesoplodon > Mesoplodon mirus. The sequence continues at coordinate 74,529,416 of NC_138988.1, read as the reverse complement.
TTTTTTTCATCTTGATCTTTTGTTAGCACTTTTATGAATTCATCAGTTTTCCATTAGAGTTCTGAAAATGCTTATTCATTCAGTTCAGCAGTATACTCAGTTACCAAAAACCTGTACTCGTCAGAGTCTTTTCCATGCATTCCTTGAAGATGAAACCCTTTTATAGGAACATTTTTGCAAAAGCATCAGAGTACACCCAGAACTGTCTGTAAATGACAAAAGACTTAAAAATGACCACGGTTAAAGATTTGATGAAAGTTCATAATAATGCAATTGACAAGGAAATTTACTTATTTCTGAGATATACATTTTAAAGTAATAACTAGAATTATGACTTATAACATTATACGAGAACATATAAGAGTTTTAGAAATTTCATGTAATGTCTGAAACATTTATATTAACATATTTCCATACAAATAACCCAAAGAAAGTTTAGTATTAGTTGCTTTTTTGTTTGCTTGTTTTTTTATACTGCAGGTTCTTATTAGTCATCAATTTTATACACTTCAGTGTATACACGTCAATCCCAATCGCCCAATTTAGCACACCACCATCCCCACCCCACCGCGGTCTTCCCCCCTTGGTATCCATACGTTTGTTCTCTACATCTGTGTCTCAACTTCTGCCCTGCAAACCGGTTCATCTGTACCATTATTCTAGGTTCCACATACATGCGTTAATATACGATATTTGTTTTTCTCTTTCTGACTTACTTCACTCTGTATGACAGTCTTTAGATCCATCCACGTCTCAACAAATGACTCAATTTTGTTCCTTTTTATGGCTGAGTAATATTCCATTGTATATATGTACCACATCTTCTTTATCCATTCATCTGTCGATGGGCATTTAGGTTGCTTCCATGACCTAGCTATTGTAAATAGTGCTGCAATGAACAATGGGGTGCATGTGTCTTTTTGAATTATGGTTTTCTCTGGGTATATGCCCAGCAGTGGGGTTGCTGGATCATATGGTAATTCTATTTTTAGTTTTTTAAGGAACCTCCATACTGTTCTCCATAGTGGCTGTATCAATTTACATTGCCACCAACAGTGCAAGAGGATTCCCTTTTCTCCACACTCTCTCCAGCATTTATTGTTTGTAGATTTTCTGATGATGCCCATTCTAACTGGTGTGAGGTGATACCTCATTGTACTTTTGATTTGCATTTCTCTAATAATTAGTGATGTTGAACAGCTTTTCATGTGCTTCTTGGCCATCTGTATGTCCTCTTTGGAGAAATGTCTATTTAGGTCTTCCACCCATTTTTTGATTGGGTTGTTTGTTTTTTGATATTGAGCTCCATGAACTGCTTGTATAATTTGGAGATTAATCCTTAGTCCGTTGCTTCATTTGCAAATATTTTCTCCCATTCTGAGGGTTGTCTTTTTGTCTTGTTTATGGTTTCCTTTGCTGTGCAAAAGCTTTTAAGTTTTTTTAGGTCCCATTTGTTTATTTTTGTTTTTATTTCCATTACTCTAAGAGGTGGATCAAAAAAGATCTTGCTGTGATTTATGTCAAAGAGTGTTCTTCCTATGTTTTCCTCTAAATGTTTTATAGTTTGCAGTCTTAACATTTAGGTCTCTAATCCATTTTGAGCTTATTTTTGTGTATGGTGTTAGGGAGTGTTCTAATTTCATTCTTTTACATGTAGCTGTCCAGTTTTCCCAGCACCACTTATTGAAGAGACTGTCTTTTCTAAGCTCACAAAATAATGCTGTATGTTATCAAAGAAAAATATGGCAGGTGGATTAGAAAGACACACATTAAATATCTGAGAGATGTCTATGGTGAAGGGGGAAGAGTGGGGGTAAAGGAATAAAACTGCAAATTGGCTGTAACTAAGGTGTATGAATAATCAAATCATGTCAATCCATTTGTACAACTGAGGTCTAACAATTTTTGAAAAACAAAGCAAACAAATAAACAAAACTCTGATACAACCATATCAGTTCTTAGGTGAGAATTAAAAGAAGTTAGTTAAAAAAGCAAAATCAAGGGACTTCCCTGGTGGTCCAGTGGTTAAGACCCCACTCTCCCAATACAGGGGGCACAGGGTTCAATCCCTGGTGGGGGAACTAAGGTTCCACATGCCACAAGGCCAAAAAAAAAAAAAAAAAAAACAAGTCAAAGAACCACGTGTACAGTGTAATAAAACATAAAACAAACCTACAAAATAAAACTCTCTTTACACACACACACACGCAAATGCATAGAGAAAGTTTTGAAAAAGATAACTATTGGAAAACTTTAAATAGCAATGTGGAAAATTTTCTTACATTATTCATAAAAAATTATAAATAGTATAGGATAAAATAAATGCAGATAGAAATTCCAGGAGAAACAAAAAGCAGTAAGAAAGGAAATCTAATGGTCACTGCTTCTGTAATGAACAATATTTTCATAGTCACAGTAATGTAAAGAGGTGGTTTTTTTTGGCCCTCTTTCTCTCACTCTACACAGGTGTGTGTGAATGATGTATATATATGTTACATATGTGAGTATTTAATTTTCACAAGGATTTTATGCCCCAAATATTCATGCCATAGTAAAATTTTTCTCATTTATGTATAGAATATAGCTCCCAAGCAGACCATACACTTGCTCTTTTACAGTCACATCATCTCTACCTACCTGAATGTCTGTCTGTCTGTCTCTCTGTCTTTGTCTCTGTCTCTCCCCAAATGTATATATATGTAAATATATATATGTGTGTGTGTGTGTATATATATATATATATATATATATATATATATATATATATATATATGTATGTATTTCTCAGCTATACAGCAGGTCAAGTTTTTAGAGACTTCCAGGAGTTAAAATGAGAGGAGATAGACAATGCTACTATTGAACAGTATCTGACTCTGTAATTATAATGCATTTATTGCCAAGAGCAAAGAATTTTAATTGATTTTTAGTTGTTCATAACCAACCTATCAGTAAAGCTTAGGAGACCTAGTTATAAACTTGATAATGCAAAAATCAAGTGTGGATGACAGAAGATACAAAGTGAAGTGTAGAATTACTGAGTGGACTTGTTGGGGAGCTAATATCTTAATTCTATAAAAAGAGAGTTGACGAAACGAAAACTAAAGGTGTTAGGATGTTATTTATAGTTATAAAGGTATAGAGCAACTAAAGGGGGAGGTAGAGGAGGTGTTGGAAAATGAGCTGAGTTTTTCATCTATCATAGGACAGGTTAAATAGATAATGTCAAACATTGATAAACCAAGAAATGGCAGTAGAAGCTTATTTAGGAATATGGAAATATAGCAGAGTGCCTTTTCTTTCCAATATCAAAAATAACCCTAATTCAGTTTGACTTGGATTGTCAGGAAACGTATTGACTCTCATCACTGAACTTCCAGAGGTAGGACAGGTTTAAGATTGATCCAATCCAGTATATCTAGCTCTGTTTCCCTGCATTTCTCTTGACCCTGAACTTATTTGTGACTTGGCCTCTCCTCAGGTTGGTATTAAGATAGCTGGCATTCTAGGTCTTTCCGCATTTCCAAGTCTTGGAAAAACTGGTCTCTAGTTCCCCAGAAGGAAAATGAAATTTCCTCTTTCTCTCTCATTTAAGGGTCTTCTTCCATTATTTATATTCCGACTGAAAATGAACCTATTTACATGGTGATCGATGGTGGGAGCAACCATTCTTCATAGAAAGGAAAGACTTGGCCACTTCCATGGTAGAGTGTGAGCTGCTTGGAGCAGGCCAGGAGAATGGCCATGGACTTGCTTAGGCTTAGGAAGTAATTATAAGTTGTTCTTGAGTAGTACACCTGCCTATTATTCTCGACCTCCAGTAGGTGTTATTTTTTTAAAAACCATTTATTTATTTGTTTGTTTGTTTGTTTGTTTGTTTATTGGCTGTGTCAAGTGGCTTGCAGGATCTTAGTTCACCAACCAGGAATCGAACCTGTGCCCCCTGCAATGGAAGCGCAATGGTCCTAGCCACTGGACTGCCAGGGAATTCCCTCCAGGAGGTGTTATTAATGTTACATCTCAGTCTCAATGTGGCTGGGAGAAGTTAGGAAAGAGCTGGTGCCCAGGCTTGGAGCAAAGAATTACAACTAAAAGTGGAATCCCTAACCCCTAGATGGAGATGGTTAGCAATATCAGTCAGCAGAAGGAGCTGGGTCCAGGAGAAAGGTGAGCCATGACGTGTGGACTAAGGAGAAGCTTCTCAAACACATTGGGGGATACGTGTGGTTATTTATAGCAACGAGTTTGCTAGGGGCTTGAATCATAATTATGGGTATAATTATTTGGGTATAAAGAGGATGAATGACCAAATTTTATATATGGGTTTCAAATAGATTGGATTTCAACCCAATTTTTCATCAGTCCTTCTCCCTTTTGGAAGAATATTTGGAAAAAAATATTCCCTTATTTTACAGAAAGTCGCTATCCTCTGTAAATGAATTTCCTGGACAGAATCCATTACCTGGCCAGTGGAAGGAAGGCTCCTTAGGTAAGACATGAATACCTCCTTGTCCACTTAGCTATTGATTTGATTTTTAAAAAAAACCTCTACCATTTGTGTGCAGTTGTGCCTGTTCATGTTCAATCAAAAATTACAGCAAGACAGAGATGGGCCCTGTGAAATTCTCCTTCCACAATGCCTACCATTTCACTATGTGTAACTGGGCTTCTAATAAAAGATTCCATGTACTGGTGTTCTTCTAAGGGAGCTTTCTAGGGCAGTTGTGGGGCTGGAGATGTAGATATTCTGGTCAAATATGAATATAATATTCACTTTTAAATTCTGGAGAAGACTATCTGGGATAGCAATGTATTTCCTGATTCCTAGAGACTATGAATGGATTGGACTGAAACTTGTTTTTGATAGCTTACCTGTTCATCTATCTGAAGGAAGAATGCAAAATCAGATACACTTTCAAGGTCCTTTTCTAGTTCTGGCTTTTTACATATTTAAAATTCAAGAGGGCTTCCCTGGTGGCGCAGTGGTTGAGAGTCCGCCTGCCGATGCAGGGGACACGGGTTCGTGCCCCGGTCTGGGAAGATCCCACATGCCGCGGAGCGGCTGGGCCCGTGAGCCATGGCCGCTGAGCCTGCGCGTCCGGAGCCTGTGCTCCACAACGGGAGAGGCCACGACAGTGAGAGGCCCGCGTACCGGAAAAAAAAAAAAAAATTCAAGAGCACAAAAAAATTTTAAGCTTCCCATTTCATTTTGCCCCCAAGGTACATAAGCTTGATGAGAGCATGGGCATGGTAAACAGAAAGAAAAATTATAAACTTGGGTTTAAACTTGTTTTTCCTTAAAATGACAAAGCTATGATTTGTCACGTATTCTATATAGCTTTGGAAGAGAATTCTTCCTCCATTTACTCCTAAGAATTATTATATTCAGGAGAAAGGCATAGGGAAGAGTGTTTCTAAATAAAATTTTATTCAAGGTTGGCAGCCATCGATGTTCAAGGAAATAATAATAGGGCAATAATCATTTGTTCCTGCAAAATGCTTTTCCATGGAAGGATCTTGAAGAACATTTAGAAATGGTGACCTCATTAATCCCAGCCACATTTACGTGAAAGATCAGGCGCACGTGTGACAATGTTGCAGACAGCCAAAGGGCTGCAAAGGAAAGTTAAATGGTTTGTCAAAGGTCAACTTACAGATCCCTAGGAAGAGTTTGACGATTATGTTAATCACTGACAGTGGCTTAATATGTTTCTCTTCCAAGAATATGGGAAGGTCGTCTTAAGTCTTTGGAATAAGCATCGTCTTTAAAATATAATTTGTTCTACTTTCTCAGATTATGAAAGTAGTACATGATCATTGTGGAAAATTTGGAAGACATAAGACAGTAGAAAGATGGGAAAAAGTCATCATCCCACACTCTCAAAAACAGTATCTTTTCTTTCTTGTAATAGCTGGAATGGCTTTGACTTCTTGTCCAGGTTCTGACCGATACATTGGATAGCATGGTTCAAAACTTCTATAGCACTACTTCCTGCTAAGTGACTGGGGTCCATATCATAGATCACAGATGCTGATTCAAGTAGGTCATTATCAGAAGGTCAAGTAAATGAAAGAAGGCGGGGCTACAGAGAATTGTACAGGTATATAAATGCCTTGTTTCTCCTTCGCCTGAAATGGAGCAAAGTTAACCAGATGAAATTAAACCCATGAAAGACATCTTTTATATGGGCTCTTCTGCACCATAGGGTAAACTTTCCTCCTTCTCTCTGTTATCTAATAATGGCCTCCTCCCTTTTTCTCCTGCTATCTCTTCTATTTCTTAAGTGACTTCATCTATAAGGATAAAAAACTTTTTATGCAGTACCAACTTTAACAATACCAGATTTTGAAACTGGAGCATAAGACAAATGGGCATGATTTTAAAGAGAGAAATTGTAATATTAATGACAATGAAAACTGTTATGAGTCAGAAGGAAAATATTTTCAAGTTTTAACAAATAGCTGTTCAGAATTTATCATGTACTGTGTCAGGCACTGCTGGTGATTTTTTTTTTTAAAGATGTATTTGTTATTTATTTATTTATTTTTGGCTGTGTCGGGTCTTAGCTGCAGCACGTGGGAACATATATTGGGAAGGACCAAGCAATGAGTTGCCGAAATTTGGAGGAGGAAGAACAGGTGTGAAGGCAGTTTGCTTCTTGGAAGAACTGGGATTTGAACTCCCCTTTGAGGATAAGAAGGATTCAATAGGCACAAAAGCCTGGGGAGGTCATCCCAGCAGGAGGCACTGACCTGAGCAGAAGCCTAGAAGCTGGACAATGCAGAACAGCCTCCGGGTAGGAGCAACAGAGACCAAATGTTAAGCTGCAATGTAATGGAGTCTTTGGCTGAAAGGCAAGGAATAGGACTGATTTTTTAAAAATTACCCAAGGCAAAAGTTCCAAGACCACTTGGCCAGGATAAAATGTGACTACTGAATTTGCTTCTCTGTTACTGGAATTGACACTCCTGTATTCTATACACAACTCATGCCAGTAGAAATGATCGCATTATTTACTCTAATGAGTTCTCCTAATTTTTGGATTGTCCAAAATAATGCAAAGAGTGTAACTAGTGAATATATGACAACAGTCATCAAAATACATACATGGGACGCCGGAGACCACAGCCCAAGGCTATTATTCATTAAATGGGGGAAGAAAAAATTCCTACAAATACAGGGTTCTGGGTCCCTTTTCTAAATATTAATTGTTTATTTCATGATTCTCCTCCACTTTATTTTTTATTTTTATTTTTTTAATATATATTTATTTAATCTATTAATTTTGGCCGCTTTTGTTCTTTGTTGTGGTGCGCGGGCTCCTCATTGTGGTGGCTTCTCTTGTTACGGAGCACGGGCTTCTCACTGCCGTGGCTTCTCTTGTTGTGGAACACGGGCTGTAGGCACGCGGGCTTCAGTAGTTGTGGCTCGCGAGGTTGGTTGCCCCGCGGCATGTGGGATCTTCCCGGACCAGGGCTCGAACCCGTGTCCCCTGCATTGGCAGGCAGATTCTTAACCACTGCACCACCAGGGAAGCCCTCCTCCACTTTAAACAGACTTTAAACCACCCCTTCTTAATATGCTCCCCTAAAGGATTATAAACTAGAAAGGAGGTTGGTTTAAACAAAGTAATCAGAAAGTAAGCAATCTTCTTCTCTTTCTCTCTGGCTCGAAGCTTGTTATGTCTGTTAAGGAACTTTTCTCTTCAGCGCACAGACCTCAAGGTCAAACAGAGGTCACTCTTCTGCTTTTTGAGGTATGGGTGCTTTCATGTTATTTGCTCATTTTTATTGCTGAGAATAACCATCCATTTGCCCACATAACTAGGGCCTCCCCAACACAAAGACTTGAGAGTGGGCTCTGGTGGGGGGTTAATCCCATGCAACACAAAGCAAACAAGTTCAAATCTCATTAAATGTTGGACTTTGAAGCAAGAATACAAATATTTCCAATTTAGAAAAGGAAGATAGAAATGTGACAGAAGTATTCTAATCATTTAGTAGAATAAATCATACCAACATGATCTTAAAACTGTCAACTTGGTGGAAAAAACAATAAAACTCCATTAATAATACAACGGCAATGCTTACTTTTTCACATGAGGAAAATTCTATTATAACAAACAGCCTGAGGCTTAAATTGCTTTTGTTCTAGATCAGTGGAATATTGTTATAAAGAATATATTGCTAGCAATGATGGTTTGGATCTGAAGATGAAAACTAGCCGATTTTTTGGTGTGAACCAGCAGAGATGGTGGTGGTTGCACATGGGGCCGTGTGTGAATAACCTCCTTTGTGCAAAATTTTAAAAGGTAGACCCTTCATTTGGGCACACATCTTGGTGAGCAGAATGCAGGGTGGAATTCAACTTCATTTGCCCCCTCAGCCAGGGCACAGCTATACAATCTTCTGCAGAGGCCCTGGTGGCACAAGACTGTTCTTTTAAGACCCATTTATAAGTTGATCCTCTGAAATTATTTTCCTTGAGTCCACCCCAGGACAGGCCTCACTCTATGCCTCCTTTTTAGTTATAAGGTCCTCTATGATAGAATTTCCCATTTAAAGATTTGGACCAATGTTTTTTTCCCCTGGTTTTGGAAGCACTTTAGATTCATCCTACAAGGGTCTTTTAGGTCTCTCAGTTACCAACTGCGGCATCGTGGGGTAAGTTAGGGTTTTTTTTTACTCTCTTAGCCTAGCTTTCCTTAACAAGGAACTATTAGTTCACTGGTTCCCAATAAACATTTTGTAATGTCCTTTTTCTATACCAAAATGAAATTCATAGGTAATATGATCATTCCACACACAAAATTTTTAAATAATTATAATGTTCACATATAAAGGGGAAAGAAAAGAAGAGCTCTTTATCATAAAACTATATAAAATGCATAGGCCTAACTATAATAGAAAACATAATGAAGTTGTCAATGCTGAGCAAAACAAAGTTAGAATCTTCTCTCAGTTTAAATAGTAGTTTACATTCCTGGAAAAATCAGTGTAAACCCACAATACACTTTGTGATTATGTGGAAAAGAGTTAGGTGCTAGTCTTGATCATTAGAACAGGCTTTCCACCCATATAAATGGGCTTTTGAAAGTTGTGTGGAGCATTCATAGAAATTGTTTGGTGGGTAGTACTGTCTCATACATGGAAGGAGGTATAGCACCCCTGGTCCCAATCTCCTAATGCCAGTAACGCCTGATCATTGTGATAATCAAAAATCTCCCCAAATTTCCACAACATCCCTAGTAGGGATGTTTTCCTCTCATTGACAACCACTGGATTAACTAGTCTTGAATCCAAGAAGCCTGAAAAACTCAGGACCAGAAAAGGCCTTCCTCCGTGAAGATTTTACTACAACTTCCACTTTCCTTCAGCCTCTCCCAGAGATTCCAGCTCTTAGGGGAAGGGAACACAGCTGACGCGACAATTGGCCAGGACCAGCCCTGAAAGGACATTGAGGAAGGCAAATGATACCTCTACCTTCTCCCCACTCCATCTCCTCCCATCCCCACAGGGATTTTCCCACTTATTCTTCCCTCTCAGTCTTTCTCCCTATCAAAAATCACTTTCAGAAGTAGAGATATGTTAGCGATTTATACTTCCGTGTGAATATGTGTTAATTGTACGTCTCTTAAATCGAAATGGCTTATGAGCATATAAAAAGGTGCTCAGCCTCACCAGAAATTAAGGTAGTGAGAAATTTATAATAAAAATGAGATACTATTGATATTTCATACTCATCAGGTTGGCAAAAGTCTAAAACTCCAAGAATACCAAATGTTGGAAAAGAGTGGGGAAATTGGTACAGCCACTTTGGGGAGCAATTTGATTTTATCTATTAAGATTGGAAATGCTCTTAATCCTACATCACAGGAAATCGGCTCTTAAGTCTATACCTTAGAGGAAAACTATTTGCTTGGACCTGAAGATATATATGTTTGTGGCGGCATTACTTTTAATAGTGAAAAACTAAATCAGCTGGAAACATTTAAATGCCATTAATGGAAGATCAGATTCATATATCATTGTGTATTCATGCAAGGGAATATTATACAGCAATTACAATGATGAATCACAGCTTTGTGTCTGCACAATGATAAATCTCAAAAACAATGAAGAAAAGCTAATTGCAGGGTACGTAGAGTGTGACACCATTTAAATAGTTTAAAAACCTGCAAAACAATGCCATATACTGTTTATAGATACATGAATATTCAGTAAAAGCATAAAGCATGTATAAGAATGATTAATTATTCATGATCTTGGTTATTTCTGAAGAAGGAGAAAGAATGAGATTGGGAAGAGGACACACAGAAAGCTCTCAGTTGTATCCGCAATGTTTTTTTCCTCCAAAAATATATCTAAAGGAAATGTGGCCAACTGTTAAGATTTAATTTGCTATAGATAGTGCTGGATATACTAGGTACTCATTATATCTTTTACATATTTCGATGAGAAATAATACCATAATAAAAATAATTTTTAAAAGTGATGCATCTTTAAGGGGTATTTGTATTCTTGATTTAGCAGATTCTTCACGACCTTCTAGGCACCAGGTGCTGAGACAGAGAACTCAACAATGAACAAGATATGCTCCCAGTTTTAGATGGTGGTTCTTAAACTTTACTGTGCATCAGGATCACCTGGAAGGCTTATTAAAACACAGACTGCTGGGCCCAACCCCCAGAGTTTCTGATTCAGTTAAGTCTAGGATCAGGCTTGATAATTTGCGTTTCTGACAAGTTCCCAGGTGATGCTGATGTTGCTGGTTCAGGGACCACATGTCTCCTGAAGTTGTTTTAACACTACTGTGGAAGGACTTTATTCCTGCTATAAGGATTCCAAGAACTGGTGGGAGAAGTATATTTTCTGGACAGCATGCTCGGCCAAGTCTCTAAAGCACACTTATGCTGCCCGCCCTGGGCCACAAACAGCACATCATCTTCCTGGCGTCTCAAGAAATGTCACTGCATCCTCTTACCCCTTCTAACTTGTGGTTGTGTATCTTTCTATTTATTCCATTAAAACTTTAGCTCCACTATACATCCTATTTGGTGTACACCCTATACAAAATGTCAACAGCAGTTATTCTCTGATATTGGAATTATGGTTAATTTTTAAATCTTTTTGCTTGTCTGCATCATCTAACATTTCCATAATGAACATTTTCATTATGAACAAGAGTTAATTATATAATAAGGATATTAAAGTAAAATAAATATATATCAAATTGTGTTAGGCTCTGTGATGCGGGCACAGGTGCTAAGAAGTAGTACGGATATGGACTTGCCTTTAAGAGGTTTATGATCTCATTCATACATACATTGGAAAAACATTTAGCAATAAGACAAGCTATTCAGGAAAGTGTTCACCGAGAACTAAATGTACAGTTGGCAAGTACTTTGGAAGGAAAAAATGACTAGGCTGAGTGGCCCTAGAAGGAGCATTTGGGCCCAGCCTTGGATGATAAACCTGCCAGAGACTAAGCAGAGGGCGAGGCAGGATGCAAGGGTCTCTGCCAGTCCCCAGTATACGTATAGGTGCTCAGTGAACACTGAAGAATTGAACACTCATTGAATTCATATAGAAACTTCACTTAGGCACAAGTACATTCAGCATAATAGTGGCTCATATCCAAGACACATAAATTGAAACCAAAATTAATTTCATTTTGGGTTTATGACAAGTCAAGAATGGGAGAAAATGTCATCTTCTTTTACGTGATTCCTGCATTGATGATTACATCTCAAAAGTGCATCTGTGGGTTTGCAAAGAAAGACCCATCTGGACTGGACACCTCTTAGGTGTGTTCTCCTCCCTTTTTGCCCTTAATTAAGATGGGGGAGTTCTTACTGGTCTTCTAGATCCTCTGTTCAAAACCTTACTGGTCTTCTAGTTCCTCTGTTCAAAACCATACTCACCCTAAAGGAGCATCTCTTCACCTCTTTATGTTTGGATTGATTATATGCTTCTCTGTGTTAAAAAAGCCTGGAGGCATCTACTTCTGGACAAGATGAAACAACAGGGTCCAAATTTATCCTTTTGCCTTAAACAACTAGAAAAGCAGATTAAAATATATGAAAAAATGGAGGCGAAGGTATAAGCAGGGGCTGGACGGAAGAATTACAAAGGTGCATGAGGAAACTTTTGAGACTGATGAATATATTCATTATCTTGATTATGGTGATTCTTTCGCAGGGGTATACATATTTCAAAACTTAGACTGTATACTTCAAATATGAGCAGTTTTTGTATGTCAATTATATCTCGATAAAAGTACTGGAGAGAGAGAAAAAAAAGAGTCTGGGAGCACAGGTACCATCAAAAAAAATACTCCTGTGCTATTAGTTGGATAGTTTCCCTTTCTCTTAGCAGATTTTAAAAATTATGGTTAAGCAGAGGTGAATATACAGAGAACAATAATCCTATGCTATTTAACTGAATAATTTCCCTTCTTTTTATCAGATCTGTTATTCATGTTAAGCAACTGGGTTGCTAATGAAGTTAAAGCTTCTGGACCCTCACTTACAAGTTCTTTCCAAAGTTCTATAGCTGATTTTCTGTTTGTAATTGTGTTTTCTTTTTTTAAAAAAGAGGCCCCAGACTTCCCTGGTGGCGCAGTGGTTAAGAATCCGCCTGCCAATGCAGGGGACGCGGGTTTGATTCTGGTCAGGGAAGATCCCACATGCTGCAGAGCAACTAAGCCCATGTGGTGTGCCACAATTACTGAAGCCCGTGCACCTAGAACCTGTGCTCTGCAACAAGAGAAGCCACTGCAATGAGAAGCCCGCGCAACACAACGAAGAGTAACCCCCACTCGCTGCAACTAGAGAAAGCCTGCGAACAGCAATGAAGACCCAAAGCAGCCAAAAATATAAATAAATTTAAAAAAAAGAGGCCCCAGATTGTATAAGATTCAGGCTCCATGAAACCTGGATGCAACCCTACATTTTAAAAAAGATTTTATTGAAGGTCTTTATAGAGCAACATCAGACTCCAAATCCAGCTGCCAAGGAGACTGTGTTATGCAGTGGGTACTTGCTGGCATGGCAGGCGTCTATGGCTTCCCTTCTTTCTGCTCAAGGATGGGGAAGTGACAGTGGGCAGTGTCTCATCTATGGGTTCCACCATGCTCAGTGGTCAGGCAGGGGCTTCTTAAGGGCCCATCTTTCCACTTGGGTCCCAAAGCAGCATGATCTTCACTTTGATGTCCAGCACACCCTGTCTGAGCAGCATATGGCACCCAGTGGTGTCTGTGTAGAAGCTAACAAGGTCCTCACTGTGGGTCATCAGGCCATCCACAACTTCATGGATTTAACCCTCTGTCCTTGGAGTTGCCCAGGCATTATGACCTAGCAGCCCTTGTCCCCACCCTCCATGATGACCTGCAGCACACCACAGCAAGCCCTCCTAGAAGTGTGTACTGCAGATCCTGCCTGGGTGATGTGCACAGAGCTCTCGTATATACCTTTTCCTCCTAAAGCTCTACACTATCCTCAGGGAAGCCAAATCTCTTCTGAAGCACAGCGGTCAATTCCTGGATCCACCAGCCCTTCTCACCAAGAACATTGTGCGTCCTGGAGGCCAAGATAATGATTTCCGCCCTGGTTGGTGTAAATCGGACTTCAACTCCAGAGTAGTCATCTTTGGCCAGCTCCCAAGTGAGACATTTGTTCAATTCAACCTTGAGGACGCCATCAGCGACGTCTTGGAAATTGACCCTGCCATCTTGCCACCTGGCAGCACCGTAAGGAATGGCCCAGTGCTGCTGTTAAATGACCTAAGGAGTGTGATGTGAGCAAATGGCTCCCATTGCTATTGCATACAGAACACAAACACTCAAAGAACTTTAGGACTATGGTGGCCTAGAGCACCATTCTCTCCTTGGATAAGCCTTTGTGTGGACTTGGTAACAGCAGCTGAGGGGCTGTGAATAATACTTCAGACTTCCTCACTTTCTTTTTCATCAATTGCTCTATCTGGAGGGACCCAAGTATGAAGGAGAAAAATGACCCAATAAATACAATTCAGCTTCAGCAGCTTCAGAAAGCCCATTCCCTGTCTCCTCCACCTGCTCCAGAATTGAACAAGCAAGGTAGGAGAGGAGAGCTTTGCCTCAGGTGCTCTTTGTGACTCAACATTGGGGAATTTCAGTTCCAACACCTCCAGAGAAGGTGTCTTGAAATGATCATGGAAATAGGATTTTTTACTACATTTGGGCCACATTTCACACTGTTGCTGAGTAGAATATCCTTGCTCTGCCTCTCTGTCAACCAGATCCCACTAGCTCCTCGGTACAAGCTCAGTGCCTTCCTCCTGGAATTGCCTTCCCAGATCTATCCAGTGCAGAGTGAAATCTTCCTTCCCTAAACTGAGCACTTAAGATATGACAATTCTTGAAGCTGTTAGGAGTTTAGACCCAAACTCCTATAACCATGTGATCTTGTGTAAGTGATAATTTTTCTGAGCAGAGAGTCCCCAATAATAATTCATTTTCCACACTAATATGTGTTAATTTTATTTATTTATTTATTTATTTATTATTATTTTTTAATGTGTTAATTTTATAATTAAGATGTTTTATGATGGCAATAACAATTTGTACTGATGTCATGGAGCCGGCATGAAGCTTAACTAAGATAATATATGTAAATATCTTTTGTAAACTATAAAATGCTGTACAAACATAAGGTACCGGCAGAGGTGATATTCCAAATATTTAATGACCGGTAGGCACTGGCCTTGACCAATCAGAATAGTTTCAATCACAGCACTGGAGCTCAGTCCAGTAAACTCCCTGTGGTGTCAGACATTAACTCTTTAGTTGCTAAATTAAAGGAAGGTTTGGGGTTTCCTGAAGGAGAAGCTAAAGTAATGGGGGTCTAGTGGAAAGAGACTCAGGGGGCTAGGGGCTATATTCTTTTTCAGATTCTCTTCCCTTATAGGTTACTACAAGATATTGAGTATAGTTCCCTGTGCTATAGAGTAAGTCCTTGTTGGTTATCTATTTCATACATAGTAATGTGTATATGTTACTCCCAACCTCCTAATTTATCCCTCCCCCCACTTTCCATAAGTTTTTTTTCTATGTCTGTGTGTCTCTTTCTGTTTTGTAAATAAGTTCATTTCTATCATTTTTTTTTTAGATTCCACATATAAGTGATATCATATGATATATGTCGTTGTCTGGCTTCACTTAGTACGATACTCTCTAGGTCATCCATGTTGCTACAAATGGCATTATTTCATTCTTTTTTATGGCTGAGTAATATTTCATTGTATATATGTACCACATCTTCTTTATCCATTCATCTATTGACAGGCATCTAGGTTGCTTCCATGTCTTAGCTATTGTAAATAGTCCTGCAATGAACATTGGGATACATGTATCTTAGAAAATATTTTTGCCTGGACAAAAATGAAGCACAACACATAAAAAATTTTGGGGTGAATTAAAGCAGTTCTTAAAGCAACATTTATAGCATTATAACATAGCTTATCTTAGGGGCTTCCCTGGTGGCGCAGTGGTTGAGAGTCCGCCTGCCGATGCAGGGGACACGGGTTTGTGCCCCGGTCCGGGAAGATCCCACATGCCGTGGAGTGGCTGGGCCCGTGAGCCATGGCCGCTGAGTCTGTGCGTCTGGGGGCTGTGCTCCGCAATGGGAGAGGCCACAACAGGGAGAGGCCACAACAGTGTGAGGCCCGCGTATCGCAAAAAAAAAAAAAAAAAAAAAAAATAGCTTATCTTAGAGAAGATGAAAGGTCTCAAATCAACAACTAAGCGTCCATCTTAAGAAACCAAGGAAAGCAAAATAAACCAAATACAAGCAGAAAGAAGGAAATAATAAAGAGCAGAAAAAAATGACCTTGAAAACTGAAAAACAATAAAGAAAATCAATAAAATCAAAAGCTGATTCTCTGAAAACATCAATGAGATCAATAAACTTTAGCCATACTAAAAATTTAAAAAAACAGAAGAGACACAAATTACCAATGTCATTAAAGACCCCACAGATATTAAAAGGCAGTGCTCTGAACAGCTCTATGCACATAAATTCAATAACTTAGATGAAATGGACCAATTCCTTAAAAGCCACAAATTTCCAAAACTCACACAAAGAAGAAATAGGCAACATATATATTAAAGAAATGGAATCCATAGGTAAAAACCTTAAAAAAAACCCAACAACCCTCCAGGCCCAAATGGTTTCACTGGTAAATTCTACCAAACTTTTAAAGAACAAATAGCACCAATTTTACACAATCTCTTCCAGAGAACAGAAGGGAAGGGAACACTTCCCAACTCATTTCATGAGGCTAGAATTGCCTTGATACCAAAAAACTAGGCAAAGACAGTACAAGGAGAGAAAACTATAGACCACTATCCCTCATGAACATACACAAAAATCTTCAAAAAAAATACTAGGAAATCAAATCCAACAATATATAAATAGGATACTACTCCGTGACCAAGTGGGGTTTATCCTAGAAATGCATGACTGGCTCCAAATTCAAAAATCAATCAATATAGTTCACCATATTAAAAAACTAAAAAGGAAAAATGTCATGAGCATATCAAACAATGCAGAAAAAGCATTTGAAAACATCCAGCATCGATTCATGATAAAAACTCTCAGCAATATAGAAATAGAAGGAAATGTCCTTAATTTGATAAAGGCCATCTACAAAATACCTACAGTTAATGTAATGTTTAATGGCGAAACACTGAATGCTTTCTCCTAAGATCAGGAGCAAAGCAAAGATGTCCTCTATCAACACTCCTATTCAGTATAGTACAGGAAGTCCTCGTCAGTGCAGCAAGGCAGAGAAAGAAAGTAAAGGCATACAGATTAGAAAGAAAGAATACTGTACCTATCTGCAGGTGACATGATTTTCTACACAGAAAATCCCAAGGAATTTACCGAAAAAGTCTTAAATTAATAAATGAGTTTAGCACAACTGCAAGAGATAAGGCTAACTCACAAAGAAGATTATATTTCTACATGCTTAAACAATTTGGAAATCAAAATTAAAATATATATTTCATTTAAAATTTTTAAAAGAGAAATACTTAGGTATAAATTTAGCAAAACTTGTGCAGGATCTGTATGCTGACAACTATAAACACCGAGGAGAGAAATCAAAGGACATAAATAAATGGAGAGACATACTGGATTCATGGGTTGGAAGATCCAATTTAGTTGAACATGTCAATTTTCTCTGAAGAAATCTATAGATTTAATACAATTCCAATCAAAAGTCCAATAAGATTTCTGCAGATATAGACAAGCTGATTCTAAAATTTATTTGGAAAGGTGAAGGGACCAGAATAGCCACAACAATTTTGAAAAAGAAGGATAAAGTGGGAGAAATCATCTACCTGATTTTAAAACTTACTGTAAAGGAACAATAATTAAGACACTGTGGTACTGGTGGAGGGATAGAGACATAGACCAATGGATCAGAATATATCAAGCAATTGAGTCACAAAATGTCAGTTGTTGACAAAGGTAAAAAAGCAATTCAATGGAAAAAGGATAGCCTTTTCAATATATGATGTTGGAATAATTGAACATCCATATGCAAAAGTATGCCACGAAAAGCTAAAGACAAAAAAAACTTGACCTCAGTCTCACATTTTATACAAAAATTAACTCAAAAATAGATCATAGATGTAAAACGTAAAACTATAAAACTTTTAGAAGAAGATATAGTAGAAATGTTTATGACTTGGGATCAGGGAGTTTTCTTAGACTTGATATCAAAAGCACAACTCATAAAAGAAAAAAAATTGACAAATCGGACTTTATTAAAATGAAAACCTTTTGCTTTGTGAAAGACACTAAGAGAAAGAAAAGCTATAGACTGGGGAAAAATATTTTCAAATCACATATTCAACAAAGGACTTGTATCTAGAAAAACTCTTAGAACTCAATAGTAGGAAAACAAACAACCCAATAAAAAATGAGGAGAACATCTTGTTGTAGTTTAATTCTTATAATCCTTAAAACAAAGGTACCTATCCTGATAGGAAACAAAGACCAATGCCTTTTGTTTGTTTGTTTTCAACGCCATTTTAAAATATAGTGCTTTCTGGATAATTTACATTACTGTAGATGGGAACAAAGTAATCGAGGTTTAAAATTAATTCTGTTTAATATTATAGGAAAAGTATAAACTAAGCATTTTATTCACTTCAGTTTGATTTAAGTGATCAGCTCTTCTAGAAAGCTTTCCTTGACCCTTAAGTATGAATTCCGTATTCCCCCACTGTGCTTTGCCAGGTTCCTGTGCATATCTTTATCACAGCACCTTTCTTATTTTACAATATTAACCTGTCTCCTAAGGTTAAACCTCCTAAGTTTTCACTTTATTCCTAAGCCCTAGCGTAGTAACTGGAAGGTAGTAACCACTCAGTGTGTTTGTTGAACAATTAAAGACTTGTAAAGAATAAATAAAAATTATTGATGAAATAATAAAATAGCAACAACACTAATAAAATCTGATAATATTAGGATGCTTTTAGAATGGTCCCTGACACATAGTAAGTATGCAATAAGTGTTTATTTATTCAACAAATATTATTGTAGTTTTCCTACAATGTATGAAGCACTGTTATAGTTGATAGGTAAATTACACGCATTTTCCATTATAGCCCTTAGAGCAAAAACAACACAGACCAAAACCCCTGCCCTCATGGAATTTACATTTTAATAGGAGAGACAAACAATAAGTAAAATAAATAGGTGAAATATGTAGTTTGCTAGATGGAAAAAAAAAGGCGAGGGGCAAAAGACTTAACGTCTATGTACATTCACCAAAGAGAAAATAGCATGTGAAAAGATGGTCAATACAATCAGCTATTAGGAAAATGCAAATTAAAATCACGATGAGATACTACTACATAACTATTAGGATGAAAATAAAATCAATAGCAACAAAAGCCTGACAGCATCTACTGATGGCGAGGTTGTGGAGCAACTGGAACTCTCATTTGTTGCTTGGAATATAAAATGGTACTCAGGTAAACAATTTGCCTGTTTCTTGTAAAGTTAAACACATACTTACCATATGATATGGTATGATCCCCCTCCTAAGTATTTACCTTAGAGAAATGAATTTTATGTTCGCCCTAAAACCTGCACGTGAATGTTTATATCTGCTTTATTCTAATCATCACCTAACAGTAGAGACCACCGCAAAATCCTTCAATGGGTGAACAGATAAACTGAGTACATTCATACTCTTTGGCATTAAGATACTATTTAGCAATAAATATTATTGCTAGTAGAGTATAAACACTATTGAGCAATAAAAAGGAATGAAATACTATCATTACATGTAGCAACATGAATGAGTCTCAAAGACATTATGTGGAGTCAGAGAAGCCAGTCTCAAAAGACTGTATACTTTATGATTCCATTTCTATGACATTCGGGAAGAAGGCCAAGTGTAGGAGTAATGGAGAACAGACCAGTGATTTCCAGGGGTTACAATAGGGGGAGAGCGGAACTCTAAAGGGATTTTTTAGGGTGAAGGTGATAGAACCATCTGCATCTTAATTGTGATGATGTTTACACATAAGACTGTACACACACACACGTCAGTATTACTTACTATATTTTGATTTAAGAAAAGAAAGCCTACTGCGTGCAGCAATGAGGACCCAATGCAGCCAAGAATGAATGAATAAAATAAATAAATTTATGAAAAGAAAAGAAAAGAAAAGAAAGCCTATATCTAGGTAGGACTTCTGCATCCATCTGAAAGAGACAGTTAGTCAAAATTCTGTGTTCCTCAACTCAATTCCAAAGGAGAAAACAAATATTATTAAGTCAAATAAATAGATTTAAAAAAACACAAGAATAAACAAACCAAAACCACACCTTCTATATGCAGGCTCAGTAACTCAAAGTCAGAGTTGATTTACCAGGTAATTATCCTACACAACCATACAGTCATGCTTCAGGTTATTACAGCAACAGGCTGAACTGCAAAAACTAGGTAAGTGTGCCTTCTGATGTGAAATTGTTACCATTCACAGGCTTACTGTGTTGTTTTTCTTCTTTGAGTTAATTTCATTTTCTATTTCAGGCTGGATTTATTGATAAGTGCTCTGGTAAGCTATTTTTGTTAAAAAAAAAGTGTGTGTGTAAGAGTTCACAGTGGGTTACGAGTGATCTGTATTTTCTTTTTGACTCAGTGTTGTTTTTAAAAATTTCTCTAATGAGCATGTATTACTTTATAAACCAATAACCTAAATAAATTATAAGAACTCAAGTCAATTGCTAACTAGAGTATCTCCCACATAGAAAATTTTTTGGAATGTGTTTTATTTTGTAGGCAAGAATGGGCTTAGTTACTCTAGGTATGATATCTAGTGGTTGTAAAACGGGTGCTTCTAAAAGGATTTCAGAGTTCCCTTAAAAAGGTTGTGTAAACAATTTGGCAGTTTCTCAAAAATTAAACATAGAATTACCATATGACCCAGCAATTCCACTCCTACGTGTATACCCAAAAGAACTGAAAATAGGTGTTCAAATGAGTACCTGTACACTCATGTTCATAGCAGCATCATTTATAATTGTCAAAAGCTGGAAGCAACCCATATGTCCATCAACTGATGAACTGATTAAAAAAATGTTGTATATCCACACAAGGGGATATTATCCAGCCATAAAAAAGAATGAAGTACTGTCACATGCTACAGCATGAATGAACCTTGAAAACATTATGCTAAGTGAAAGCAGCCAAACAGAAAAGGTCATGTATTTTATGATTCTATTTATATGAAATATTCAGAATAGGTAAACCTAAAAACAGAAGGCAGATAAGTGGTTGTGAGTTGCTAGGGGGAGGGAAGAATGGGGAATGACTGCTTAATGGGTATGGTGTTTCCCTTTGGGGTGATAAAAATGTTTTGGAACTAGATAGGCGTGATGATTATACAACATTGTGAATGTATTAAATATCACTGAATTATGCAGTTTAAAATGATTAATTTTGTGTTCTGTGACTTTTACCTCAATTTTTTAAAAAAGATGAAGTGTGTCCCTGCAATCTTATTCACATTTGCAGCAAAAATCTTTATTTTTCAAGGAAATTATAAAGGATAAATATAGTTTAGCCCGTATCTACATAGTTAAGAACTCTGAGTGGCATGTGAATTAATGAGTGATATGTACTTTTTGGAAAGTGATCTGAATAGTCTTAAAATGTTCAGAGGAATTGAGTAGTCAGAATGGTTACAAAGCAGCATAATGAATTCCCTTTGTACAAGCTTTTCAATGCTCCTCATGTGCGAAAGGTATCTACAAATATTTAATTATACCAAAATCCTTGGTTGGAATACATTCTATTTAGCTGCTGTTGCCCTAGTGGTCCTTGCAATTCTTGGGATGTTGTGCCTGTCAAAGGTACTTTTTGTTGTGATGTTGGCCTAAGGGTGAAGGGGAGTGGGTTGTTACCTACAAAATTTGACTTTGGGGCCTGGAATGTTTCTAAAAATTTTGAAATCCCAGGCTTCACTCTTCACTTAATGATGGCTCTTTCAAACATCTAATTTTCTTGAAAATTCTTGGATCATCTTGTTTTTCCTTGAAAGTATGTAAAACCTTGTACATGATGCATACCAAATGATTACCCTTTAATAATCAATACAGAGTCCTTTACTGAAATTCATCGTTTGAATTTTCCATTTTCACGTTATTTACTCTTAACCATGATCCTGAAAATTTCAGGTAAAAGTCCTGAGCTGGCTATTCTCTGCCCTTTCCAGATTCACTTTTACCTTTTTCCACTGTACTCTATGCCCTGGCAGGCTGCCCTCCACTGATTTCATCAACAGGCTCCCAGAGCCCCTGGCTTCCTGTAGGGTTCAGCCAATGGGAGGCACATGTAGGAGGTCAGAGGGCAGGGGCAGAGAGAAGCTGGGGTAGCTATTCACCTGCCTGTGCTCTCTGCAGGCTGTGGGTTGACTATGGCTGTGTTCTGTGTTGTGTTCTTACAGAAAGCCGTCACCTGTGTTGTGTGACCCTCTCCTACAGCTACAGTCACAGCCATAACTTCAGAGACAGCGTTTCCTCCATTCCAGATATTTCTCTTTCTTGCCCTTTCTGACTTATGGGTGGTAAAGGTTCCACACTGTTTTTAGTTCTTTGGTCCTGTACCATCCCTTGCTGGTTTCCCTTAGCCCTGCACAAAGGACTAACTACATAGTTTGTGGGGTCCAGTGCAAAATGAAAATGCAGAACTTTTTGTTCAAAAACCACAATGGATTTCAAGATGGCGACCGCAAGGCATTAAGCAGTGCAGGACCTTCTAAGTGCAGGGTCCTGTGTGACCACACAAGCTGCACATTCACGAAGCCTGCCCTGACTGCACACTATTGTAAACAGTACTTACCATAAATGCTCCTCAGTTACCTGTTGAGTGTGCCACCCATTTCCTGCCAGGATCTTTTCTAATACAAGGTCTTAATGGTTCTCCTTCCCATTTAAAAAAAAAAAATGTGACTCCATTAGGGGTTCTGGAAAAGTAGCTGTTATCTATACTTAGATTTAAACACTCTGCAATTTAAAACTTTTTAATAGATTTACATCTGCAGTAGGAAATTCACTTATTCTCTCTCTTCCTCACCCTTACATGGAACAAAGCCACTCATTTGGGAACCAGCGGGGGCCACCGCAGCCCTTGAGCACTACCCACCATGTGCTGGTACCGTAGTTGAAATGTGTGACTCCCAAGCATGCCTTCTGGGCAGGTGCAGGAAGTTTTAGGAGTGATTTCAACCATTGAGTTGCTGTTTGATTTTTGTACTGGATACAGAATCTACTATCCTAGTTTGCTTGTTTGTTTTCCCTCTCTTCAAAATAAGACTTAAACCGAGAGCTTTCTCATAGCCTTTCTCTCTCTGGCTAGAAACTTGCCTGAGATAGTGATCTTTTAGTATTACTAAACAAACACCAGTTAGGCCTCCTGTCTTGAGTAAGGCCTGCTCTCTCAACACCGTCCTTAACAGACTTGGGGGTTGAGGTGACAGTCAACAAATTATGCTATCTTATTGGTTTCAAAATGGGAGTCCCATAAGCCCTTCTGTGCCAGGACTTTTTGCTTTCATTGCTTTGGTTGTTACAAATTCAGGGATGGCAAAGAAACATGAGTTTGAGAAATACTCTACAACTATAGTGTTTCACTGCTTGCACTTGCCACAGACTTATTGGTGCTTGACCACTGAGCTGTCTTCAACAACTGCATTAGTTACATCCATCACTCATTTCTAAAGCACCCACTGACTTTTTCTACCCTCACAGTCCCTTGATTTGGTCACGTTGCCTCTCAGAGGCTTGGATAGAGCAGGGAGCAAAGTTGGGATTTTCTTTCCATGCCTTTTCTCCCCCATTTCTCCATGCCTCCAGTTTTCCCTGTTTTTAAGAAGCGCTCCTGAAGAGTCATCTTTAATGTAAAGTACTATACGGAGGGGTTCACTTCTTTGAAGAGTTACCAAATATACTGTCTCATCTTTTCTCTGAAATGCAAATTTTCTCTCAAGGAGGACAAACTTGCATTTCAAAAGGGGGTCATATGAAAAAATAATTCCAGCTGTTTAAATCCAGAGCACAGAAAAATTATTCCTAGAACAGTACACAGAATGTTCACTGGGCCTGAAACATTTCATTTGGTTGTGAATTGGCTACAGTTCCATTTCCATTCAGTTTTGATCTGTTCTTGAGTTAGGCAAATAACCAGTGTGGTCTCAGAAATGATCCTTCTCTTGTGAAAGCCAACAGCATTGCTTAGACTTCTAGTCCGGATGGCTGGAAGGGGCCTGAGAGGTCTTATAGCCAAACTACAAATGAGGAAACTCAGAGCAGTTCTGGACTGGGTGACAGAACTGGTAAGCATAGAGTTGAGAATTTTGCCCAGTGCATCAGATTCTTAAGCCATGCAGTTTTGAATTAGCTCTGTGGAGACACATGCTCAAGGAAAATTGGCTCCCAATTTTAATTTGCCTCTTCCTCCATCATCCAGTCCTGCCATTTTCCTTCCTGTACATTGTCCTCTGAGTGGTTGACGGGCGTCCTTAACAATTATATGTCTACCTTGCTCTCTGCAGTGTTCATTTCTGCCCCCTCCCTGATTTACCTGCCAGACATAAGTGTTGCTCTGAATGTCTCACAGTAACAAAACTGCCATTTTTGCATCTCTACTATAAGCCAGTACTGTATTTCAACAATTTAAAAAATTTCATAGTAAATATTTATCACAAATTAGATCACAAGCAAGTTTTATGTGTGTACAAATACATATATCCATGTGTATCTGTCTAAAAATGTGTATACAGACATACATGTATCTATGCACATGTTTGTTATCACTTAAATGTATAAAATCAATTGTTTGTTTTCATTAATTAACAGTACTAAAAAAGTGTAAGAAATCAAAAATGAAGACTAATTACAATAAAAACAAACTACTTAAAAAAAGTTCATAGTTACTGATAACATTTCATAGTAATTGAATAAGCCTTATTTTAAATTTCAGTGCTTTAAACTAGAATTATTTTACTTTTAAATTTATTTCAGACTTATTTGAAACATTTCAAACATTCAGCAGGGTGAACAGTATAACAGACAGCTCCACCAATTATCCATACTTTGCTAATCTTGTTTTATTTATCTTTTGGTTTTTTGGGAGGGGGCTGGATTATTTGAAAATAAATCCTAAACATACTTTCACCCCGGATTCCCCATTATGCATTCTAATAGATAAGAACACAAGAAGAAATTTAACCACAATACCATTATCACATGTAACAAAATTAATAATTTCTTTTATTTTTATATTTTTAAATTTTAAAAAAATTAACTAATTAATTTTATTTTTGGCTGCATTGGGTCTTCGTTGCTGTGCATGGGCTTTCTCTAGTTGCGGCAAGCGGGGGCTGTGCTTTTGTTGTGGTGCGCAGGCCTCTCATTACGCAACAAGACTTCTCTTGTTGTGGAGCACGGGCTCTAGGTGCACGGGCTTCAGTAGTTGTGGCACGCAGGCTCAGTAGTTGTGCCTCGCGGGCTCTAGAGTGCAGGCTCAGTAGTTGTGGTGCATGGGCTTAGTTGCTCCACAGCATGTGGGATCTTCCCAGACTAGGGATCTAACCTGTGTCCCCTGCATTGGCAGGCAGATTCTTAACCACTGCGCCACCAGGGAAGTCCCATTTCTTAACATCTATATCAAGTCCACATTTTATTTCCCTGATTATCTCAAAGTCTTTTAAACAATTGGTTTATTCAAATCAGAGCCACACAGGATCTAAACACTGCATTTGGTTTACTACGCCTTTTAAAAACCATTATTTACATACATTTGACTTTCACTTCATTTGACCATTGAAGAATGTATGGTCCCAGTACACAGGTGGGTGAACTGGGGCTCAGAGAGGTTAAGAAACCTCCCCAAGTTCTCATTGCTGGTAGGGGCCAGACCCAGGACTTGAATTAAGGTCTGCCTGAGTCCAAAGACTCCATTCTACTCCTTCCCCTTCAGGCTACAAGAATATTCCCTGTGTTGCAGAGAGGCAAGAGGCCTAGTGGTTAAGAGAGAGGGTTTGGGCTCAGGTTGGCCTGGATGCAAATTGGAGCAAGTTACATAACCTCTCTGATCCTCCACTTCTGTCTGCGTCTGTAAAATAAGGTTAATGATGATGGTTTGGGGCTGATTAAATAGGAGAAAGCATGTCTAGTACTTAGCACAGTGACTGGCACATAGAAAGCACTCAGTAAACCTTAGCTATTATTCCTAGCATAAAGGAGGAGAAAGAATCACAAAATGGTTGTTTGCTTTTGTCAGTAGCTCAGGAATTGTGGCTCATGATTGTTACTACAACTTGTTTAGGATTGAGGTTGAAGGGGTGGGCAGGTTGGGAGTAGGGTGTTGATTCTGCCTGGATTGGAGAAGGAAGCCCTGGACATAAAAATTTAAGTAGGCATCCAAGGAATTCTCCAGAGACCTCAGCTGGAAAACAGTTGAACATATCTTCTGACCTTCCATAGAGGGAAAACTGTTGGGCAGCAGACATGGTGGGAGGGAGACTTCTCAATGTTTATTTGAATTTGGAACCATGTAAATGCATTAAACCAATTCCAATAAAATGAATTGCATTTAAAAAAAAAACCCTCTTTTACCATGGGGTAAGTGCTGAGAATGGGAAAACTAGGATTTAATGACAATAATAATAGTAATAATAATAATCCCCTGACAATTTTTGCAGCCCTAGGAGGGCTTCGGTCATCTAAGTCAGGTTGTGCACCAGGATGGGACTATTTCAGCTTGACTCTGATTTCAAAGATCTACGGTAATATTTTAACTTTAGCTGTCCTCCCTCTGACACTCATTCTAAGAGTCCAGAACCAGTGCTCCCAGATTTGGAGTTGTCTTCAAGCATACGCATTGTCAAGGGCTGAATCTATTGGCTAACTAAGGTCTTTGTATGTACTGTCTGTACATTTATGGGTGCTTTCCCAGTTCATTAGGCCCTAAGTTGTTTTTGATGCTAAGTAAAGACTCTGGGGCTCTGATTTTCTAGAGTCCTTGGGAAGGGAGGGGTCACATAACCCCACTCACAAATAATCAAGAACTTGCCTCTGTTCTAAGGCCTTTACATACACGAACTCATTAAAACCTCACAAAACAGTACACTGCAGGTACCATTATTCTGATTTTACAGGCAAAGAAACTGAACCAAGTGAGAAGTAACTTGCCTAAGATCAGAGCCTGCACGACTAACCATTAGGCTTACTACCTCTCTGTTGGCAGTGGGCCAAGCATGTAGGGGCCCTTTGAAGGTGATGCAAGCGTCCTTGGCTGTGCAGCAGCAATGCTTTAGGTCCCAAATCCTTCCTTCTAGTTTAGGACCAAGAAAGACCAGGGTGTCAATTTCCTCATTGACCCTGGACAAGTCACTTACTCCCTTCAAGCCCCACGTTTCTTATCTGCCCCAGGGAGGAGTTTTAGAAAAGACCTCTCCTTGCATTAGGAGTGTGGGTGTGTGCTGGGGGTGGGAGGTGTAGGGTCTGAGGTTTCTGGGCGGTACTGCGCTGCTTTTCCTAGGTCTCTTGAGGAAACAGGGTGTTTGGAGGTTTTGTCCTAGTCAACTCCCTCCCAGGAGGTCGGGCCCCCAGTCAGTGATGGCGCGCAAGCTTGGCTATGCCTCCTCCGCTTGGAAAAGGGCCGCCACTGCAGCCAGCTCCGGCCAAAGCCCGGCTGCCCGGAGGTCGAGGGTGGGTCTTTTTTCCCTGAGGGAGTTAGAGCTGAGATTGTATACTTAGGAAGGCTTCTTGGAGGTAGTGACAGTTGAGTCAACTCCTGAAGGTCTAGCAGGAGTTAGTAAGAAGACGTGGAGGGGGAAGGGTTACCCCCGGCCCAAACAACAGAACAAAGAAGCACAACCCGGCTTACAGTATGGGAGGAGGAGCTGTGAGAGTGGAGAGGTCTGTAGGGGCGAAATCGCGCGGGGGCTTCAAAGCTTTATTCTAAGAGCAATTGGGAGGGGTTTGAAGGAGGGTAGTCCGGAGTTTTAGAAAGACTCTTCTAGCCACTTGGGAAGAATAGGTCGGAGAGGGGCAGGAGGCTATCGTAGAAAGCAATCGGGTTGGAAAATGACCGAGGACTGAGGAAAGTGGCGCTGGGGGGCGGAGCCGAGCATCTGAGCCTTTCTCAAACCCCACGACACTGTGCGCTGTCCCTCGACTTTCTTTGCTTATGTGGAAGGGCCCCATAAAGGGCAGGGCACCCCCAAAAGCTCAAAGAGCGAAACAGCGCAGAGCCCCCTCTTCTTTCGGGGGCTCTCTGGTCCAGGTGCCCCAGAATTCGTAGGGTTTTGCGGGAGAACTTAACACTGCTTAAGATGGAGAACCGTTACCCCTCAAAATACACAAAAACCTCGGCCGCTTTTGGCAGCAGCCTCCTCCGTCCATGACCTCATGCTTTAAGCTCCCATACAGCCTTCCCCCGCCCTGTACACACCCGGTGCCCGAGTGGGGGTGGGGTGAGGGGACAGTGGCGAAAGTCTGGGTAGAGGGAGCACCTTATTTATACTGCGCGAAGATTTGGGGTAAGGGGCACAACGATTTTCCCATACCGAAAAAAACATGACTTTCTCCTGAGCAAAAAACACTCGCTGTCTTGTGGGACCTCCCTGAGATAGATGCCCCGTACCCGGCCCGAGGTAGTCTGTTTAAGCCCAACCATCTTTGGTTCACGTTTCCTTGGACCAGAGAAGCCGCCTGGAAGTGCTGGCGTCCCGGGCTGGACCGAAGGGCGGCCGCGCCTTCGAGGGACCAGGGGGCTGTTGGGCTCTCGCCCCCATGGCGCCGCCGAGGTTTGAACCCTTGGCTTGCCTTTCAGCTCGCGCCCTGCCCCCTGCTCGCAGCTGCTCTCGGTTTAGGTGCAGCGGTTTCCCCCGCAGAGGAGGAGGAGGAGACTGCGCGAGGAGCGACTCCCTGCTCGGGTTTCCGCACCAATGCCGAGCGGCCCCAGGCGGCCCCCGGCGGCCGGCCCTCCTCCCCGGCACCACGTTCCACAGTCATGGCGCACGAGGAGGGGCGAGCGCGCGCCGCGGCGGCACCCGCGCCCCTTCCCCTCCCCTGCGCCGCCCGGTTCCGGCCCCTCTCCTAGGCAACCTCCCTCCCCGGCCTTCAGCGCCGCGGAGATGGAGACCCCTCCCCAGAGGGATGCAGTTCCAGCGCCGTTTGCAGCACCCCCTCCCCGCCCCCATCGGGGCGGAGGGATGGAGCCGCGCGCTTCTAGAACCTCCAAGCCCCTTCCCGGGAGCCTCAGCCTCTCTCCCAGCCCCACCGAAGCCGGGATGCAGCGGGGGGTAGGCGCAGACCGTTTCCCCGAAGCCCACCTAGACCTTGGCATCTTTGCAACCCCTTAAAAAATAAACATAAAACCCAAACCCCAGTCGTTAGATTGCAAAGCGCGTTACAATAACCGGGACGGCTACGCAGGAAACAATCCTGCACTGGTCCGGGTCTCAGGCGGCAGCTTCCCGGCCACGCCACCTTCTCCCGGGCCTCGATTTTCCGGCCTTGCCAGAGAGTCTGCCACACCCCGGGGCTGACAGGTCCCGCGCGGGGCCCCAACTGGGTCCGCGCCCCCTGCCCCATCCATGTCCAGAGTCTCGCCAGCCTACAAAAGGTGCAACCTCACGTACAGGCAGAGCACACAGATAAGGTCGGCAGCGCACGCCAGGGAGGCTGCGAACAATGCGCCGGGAGGCCCGCGCCGGCCAAAGCGCGGCGCCCCGGGGGACAGGGGGCGCGGGCGGGGGCCGCGGCGGAGGACCCGCCGGCCGCGGCGCTGGACACCTTACTTCCTGCTTCCCCGCCCGCGGCCAGACCCAGCTCTGCGGAGGGATATCTCTCCCCTCCTCTTTCCCTCTCTCTCCCTTCCCCCGCCTCCCCTCCTTTTTGCTTCTGCTCCCCCCCCCCACCCCGCCTTTCTCCTTTTGCTAGAAAATAATTTGACAGTCGATTTGCTGACAGGGGAGGAATTTGCATCCTGGATTAAAAAAAAAAAAGGCCGAGAGGAGCTTGGGAACGGTTGCTAGGGGTGGGTAATGGGTGAAAAAAGGGGGCGCCGGGGAGCGGATAAGGAGGGTTAAGGGAGGGGGCGAGGGTGGGGAGCAATGCAAAAGGTAAGGCCAGGTTACAGCGGCTCGGCCCCGAGTGGGCTGCGGCCGGGGGAGGGGCGAGAGATACATATGTATTTCTGTCTCCCTAGCACACCCCCTTCCCTCTAAGCGATGGCTGAGAGGCGGTGCATGCAGATGGGGAGTAAGTTTCCTGAAGGGGAGGGTGGATGCACGCGCGCGGCCCCGCGCTGCAAATTTCCACCGGGGAGGGAGAGTGGCTGGATGCAGAGAGTTTGGAGTTGCTTGCGGCGGAGGGCAGGAAGGGGAGCAGGGCCGGGAAAGGGGGCTGGCGGGCGCTATATCTGGGAGTAAGTTTCCAGGATCAGGAGAGCCTGCACGCTTTCTCGCTAGTAAGTTTCTGGCCGGGGAGGGCGCGTGGGGAGGAGGAGAGGGAGGGGTGCATGTATATAGAAGGGGGGAGGGGGGAGCAGATTTCCTGCGGGGAGGCTGAATGCATATGGAGAGTAGATTTCCTGAAGGGAGGGTGGAGGCGTAGACGGACCGAGTAAGTTTGCTGGGGTGGTGGCGGAGGTGGTGGGTTGGTGCTCTGGAAACCCGGAGCTTCCTACCCTGGGTGGGGGCGCACGCTGTTTTGGGGGGAGGGCGTGAAGGGCCAGGTTCCCTGCTGGGGAGAGGGGCTTGCATCTGGGGAGTATGTTTCCTGGCGGAGCGATATTTGTTTACAGGCTGAGGGCAGTACTGTAAGTGAGTAGCGCTTCGAGAAGGCGGCTCTGACACAAATTAATATTGAAATTACTCCATCAGCTCTGCTCGCCCCCCCATCTCACCCCCCAAGCGAAGACTGGTCTTCTTGTCGGATTGCCCATGCACTTGTTGCAGAAACAGCCAAGGTAGGCAAGAAGCTTATTAAGTTTCATTTTTAAAAAATTAGTTGGGGGATGCTCCGTGAGAAGACGAGGGAGGGGAAGAGAAAAGTAGGGGGACAGATTAGGAGAAGTCTCCCCCCACTTCTTTACTTCCAGTGTGTTAGCAGGGCCTTCTCTGCTTCCCTTCTTCCCTCTTCCCTCTCTGCGCTGCAGAGCATCCCAGCAAAGGGGGGAGGGGGGAGGTGGGCGCTATAATTGGCAGACCCGGCTTAAAGGGGGGGGGGCTTGCGACTGAAGATTGTGTTGTTATAAAGCCTTCATTATTCCAGCCAAGAAACCGCAGGACCCTAGGGATGTGCCTTTTGGGGTTTTTGACATGATGCATATGTGTATGTATACGCTCCTGAGGGCTCTTCGGGGGCTGGGTACTCCCCAGAAGTTAAAGTGGCCACCCAGATGGGAGAAATGTGTAAGGGAGTAAACCTGCCCCTTGACTCCCCAACTTCAGTTCGGGAGACTGTGAAGTTACTGCCGGTGGTCTAAAGAAATAGATGTTTAAAAAAACAGCATAAAACCACCCATTCACTGGCAGAGGCCGAGAGCACCTGACGGGCAGCCTCTGGCCAGCACTGGGCTGGAGCATGTGCGCCTGCCATCCTTAGGTTAAGAGAAAATGACTTCTGGTTCCTCTGTGTGCCTT
The DNA here is from genome assembly GCF_964341445.2 of Mesoplodon mirus. Taxonomy (NCBI): domain Eukaryota; kingdom Metazoa; phylum Chordata; class Mammalia; order Artiodactyla; family Ziphiidae; genus Mesoplodon; species Mesoplodon mirus. Next base: position 74,498,197 of record NC_138988.1, on the reverse strand, counting down.
CGACTGGCCCGTTAGAGCCAGCTTTGTGGAAACTCTTCCCCATACTAGACGCGGCTTTGGCAAGTGAACGTGTTGAAGCGGGTTGCTAACAGCATGGCCCCGGCTGTCTTGTGAAGTGCATGGAAGTGATGTTTAAGAATGACGGATCCAGGGATGGCTGAAGAGTTCTTTTAAAAAAATGCCGGCTGTTTGCACCTTTTGGCAGGCCATGGAGCAGAGCTTTAAGAAGGAGTTTTAAGTTGTCCCAATTGGTACCAACCTTCTGCATCATAGACTGTCTCAAGAAAGCAGTCTGGTGATGGAAAATGTGGTTTTGGTGCTCGCTGGAAGGATAACAACCAGGAGTATTCAGCCCTTAACTAGTTAACCAGCCCTCTTTGCTTCTCTGTGCCTCTTTTCCTGGTCCTCAGCCTACTGGTTTCTGCAGATGAGTTGTAGGTCTTGGCTGTCAGGTACCTTCATTAGGCTGGGAGCTTTATTTATTTCCTTCTTTTTCTTTTTTTTTTCTTTAATTGAAGTATAATTGACTTAACAGCATTGTGTTAGTTTCAGTTGCATAACATAGTGATTTGATATTTTTATACATTATGAAATGATCGTCACCATAAGTATGCTAGGAGTTTTAACTTGGCCAGGATAATTTTAGCACCAGGGATTAAAACCCAGACAAGTTTAGTAAAGTCAGGGAGTGAACACTAGGCAGTGTGGTTAACTAAAGTTAAGCTTTCTGCAGTGCTATAGACAGGCTCAATACTAGCAGGGGAAAAAATGGGTTAAAAAAAAAATGATCTCTTTACATGTTACTGATGGACAGTGGTTTTTTTTTTTTTTCTTTCTTTCCTTTCTGTCATCAGATTTCCAGATTGAGAATTTGATTTTTGGCAGCTTGAGAGTTGAGTTAGTTGGGAATTCAATATTATTGCCACTTATCAAATGTTCCTAACTAGGCATTCGTTAAACAAATTAGCTATTATTTTTCCCTTGCTGAAAATCTGCTTCTGGTTGATATATATGCTGGGAAGGTAAATAGAAACTTTATGTGTGTTTATCCCAAGGTAGGGGAATTATTTACATGTCTACCCTCCAAGCCAAGAGTGGTCATGGTCATTCAGTTTTTTTTTTTTTTTTTAATTTATGAGATTTTTTTATTGTCTTTCTTTGGCCATTAATCAAGTCACAGTAGATTTTTTTTCCCTCTTCTGCTGAGAACGTTCTGTGGTAATAAAGGTTTGAAGGCCCATGAATCATAATTCATTCTTTTAAAAATATTGTCAGGATTTGATTTATAGGAATTGATACCAGGAGTGACACACCTCTTTGGGCTCCGCCCTTTTAGGCATGTCCATTTTCGCCAAAGAATTGTTTAAGAAGCCAGCTTAACATGTCAAAAAAGAGCATTTCCCTTCTGCTTTATGGGCACTGAGAAGATTAATTTTGCAGGTTCCATAGTATGCATGGGTCTTTTCACAGCTTGGTGAGCAGGCTTCTACATAGCAGGCAGGTGGTAATATCACATAGCATTTATGTGAGCTTGCTGTGAAAACACTTGTTCTATGAACTGTGTGGAAAGTACTCAGTTTTGCATCCGTTAACCCACTTGGGCCTGCGATTTTTGTCGAGGTGGGAGCTTTCACTGTAAGAGAGGGGACAGACCGTAGTGTTCTTTGCTGCTTATATAATAAAATGTGTGGTCACAGAAACAAGCTTACTTAAAATTCTTTTTCTCCTGCTCTGATGGGTGGATTGGTCATAATAATTGAAAGCATCAGAGGTTTTTTATGGGAAGGTCTGAGGATTCTCCGTAAAGTTGATTAATCAGAACATGTTAAAATTGTGTTCAGCAGTTGGCTCAGTTTACAGTATTTGTAAAATGACAAAGAACTTTTAAGGTGGTTTTAGTCTTAAGGCAGGAGCACAGCATCACTGGAAGAAAAAGTGGGGAGGGTATCAGTGTCTAGCCATTTCTAGACTTCAGAGTTTTTATCTTAAAAACGCATGGTTTGATCCGTGAGTTCCATTCATGTCTGAAATTCTGTGACTCAGTCTTGTGAAAAAAAGTCTCAAGAGATCTCCACAGTCTGTCTCTTCCTGGGCCAACGGCCAAATTGCCTCATGAACTTGGGTGAGTTGATTAACTTCTCTTTTTGTCTTCTCATGGAGAGAGTGGATTTACACCTTGGCATTCCAAAAAGGACTCTTGAGTGGCCTGGTAATCTTGACCGTCAAATGCAAGAAAATGCTTATGAAAGTCTGCCACCGTCTTGGAAAAAAAAAAAGTGATGGTTGAGTCCCAATTATATGTGCTAATAGAGAGTGGGGCATATAATCCCAGGCACCAAAAATAATTTCAGTTCATCTTGGAAGTTTTCCCCTCCAGCCAGCTGGTTCACCTGCCTAATTATGCCTGGTCAAGTCTAAGGTTAATTGAGCTGTTAATCTCAGGCAGCAGGGGGAGGTAGTCTTGGGAGGAGTGGGAGACCAGAAAGCCTAGTGTGGCTTTACCCGCTTTCTGTGGAGAATTCACATGTGGGTAATTGGGATATGGTCATATATTTATGATAAGGTTCAAAATAGTGATATTGTATTACTGTCACTTCTGGGATATCATATATTTCACCACGGGCACTTTTGGAGGAAAAGCTCTTGATGTTTTTATTGACTTTGAGCATTGACATGAGAAGTAAGGATCCAGACAAGCGGCTCAGACCCCAGGCAGTAGAGATGGGTGCTGATTGCTCTAAAAGCAGTTGACTTCAGCTTGTTTTATTTCTGACTTCATAAACCTGTGTGATTTAGGGAGGAGAATCAGCTGGAATCTTGTGGATTAATAATATTTCTGAATTTGCATGTTGGAGGGGAAGCAATGAAATAAAAGGGAAACTAAAACATAGTTGATTTCCTTTGCGGGGAGAGGGGGACAAGAGCAGCTGGAGTCCAGATATTGGTGTGTTTTTCAGCAAGGATACTGTGGCATCTTAAGGAATAACAGAGTCCTGGTAACATGAGTTTGATCCCATGGCTCTCTTCTGGGTTAAAGAAAATACACACCAAAAAGCTTCTGTGGTATTTTCTAAAGATGTTTAAGTTCTCAAGGGAGCTGCTTGTAGGGTCTTCTGGTTAATTGGGGTTTACTGAAGAAACATGATTTTTACTTTTTCCTCATGGAAGACAACAAGCTGGGGATGAGTGGAGTATACTGAGCTATTGGGCTGTTGGTTTAGCAACATTAAAAACATACTTTTTTGACAGAGGGGAAGGGGAAAAAGAACTTGTGTGCCTAAATGGTAACCGAGGGCTTGTAGGAGGTTAACAGTTACTTTCGTGCTGTGACTGGATCTGGTTTATTCATGCGTACGTATTGGCAGCTACTTATTGAGCACCTACTATTTGCTAAGCACTGTGTTACTGCTCTGGGTATACACTGATAATTAAAAGACATAATCACCTTCCTCTGCCCACCCCCCACTCCACCGCCTAGCCTATAGTCCAGTGGGGAGGCAGACATGTAAAGAAATATATCTTGCAAAATGTGGTAAATGCTCAGATGAAACCACAGGGAGCAGTAACCTGCAGTTACTCAGCTAAAGGAGCCTAGAAAAGCCTCTCTGAGGATTGGGGTTGAGGGGAAGACAGCATCAGGTAGAGAGAGGAGGGCCTGTGTGGAAGGACTTTGGCCTTGGGGTGGGGGGGGACTAAAAAGAGGCACAGGTGGACAAGGGGGCAGGGGGAGAGGGCAGCATGAGATGATCATGAAGGACTCGGGGCCTTGGAAGGGTATGGGTTTCATTTGAAGGGTAGTGGGAAGCCACTGGAAGTTTGCAGTGGGAAGTGATACCCCCTAACTCGTGTTTAAAGGGGGTGGCATTGGTGGAGAGGGCAGGTGTGGAATTGGGGAGTGCAATAAAAAGGCATTTGGAGCAGGCCAGGTGGGGAGGTGACAGGAGGTGAATGCAGGGGAGCAGGTGGGTGTGAGATGCTTATTAGAGGTAGAATGGGCAGGGCTTGCTGATGGATTTGGTGGAGGTTGGGGAGGAGGAATCTAATAACTGAGGTTTCTGACTGAGCAGTTGGGTAGATATGGGTGGAGCTCTTTGCTGAGATCGGGGCGAGGGAGAGTCTCGGGGAGCAGAATCAAGCGATTTCAGTTTGGACACAGCTAAGTTTGAGATGCCTGTTAGACTCAAGGTGGAGATGTTAAGCTTGCAGTCTGATACAATGTCCAGAGCCAGAGGTATGGCCAGGCAGGAGATAAAAATGTGGGAACCATCAACTAACGCGTGGTATTTAAATCCAGGAGACTGGATGAGGTGCTCTAAGGAGTCTGTTGAGAGAAGAAAAGGCTGTGTGTGTGTGTGTGTGTGTGTGTGTGTGTGTGTGTGTGTGTGTGTTGGGTCGGAGTGAGTGTTAAATGTTTCATGAGTCTAAGGCCAGAAAAGTCAGCACTGGATTTGGCAAAATGGAAGCCATTATCAGCTTCTCAAAGAACAGTTTGAGTGGAGCAGTGGATTGGGTGAGAGCCAGATCGGAGGGGTTGGGAGGGGAATAGGGGGTGAAGAACTGGGAGTAGCATGTGGAGACAACTTCGGGGCAAAATTTGACTGTGAAAGGGGAGCAGAGAAATGGAGGGGGAGCTGGAAGCACATGTGTGTAGAGGGAAGGGTTTTGCGGGCGGTGCTGCTGGTCTGTGTGTGTGATGATGGGAAAGACTAGTGGAGAGGGAGGGATTGTTCAAGAGCAATGGGCTGGGTCAGCTGAGCAAAAGCCATTGAGAAAGTCTGTGGGGAAGATCTGGCCTTGGCGGGGGTGGGGGGGGAGGGCGGGGAGGAACACTTCCTTCATGATGACTGGAGGGAAGATCCAAGAAAAGTGAAGGTGCAGGTGAGGGAAGGGTGGGGAGCGGTGCTGGGGCACAGGTGGTCTGTCTCTCCAGGCTGAGGCTGCACTAGCCTTGGGCAGGGGTTTGGGCTCGGGCTTTGACATCAGCCAGAGACGACAAGGGTTAAGACTGCATCAGAAAATTGTACTGCATTTTTCTGAACATTTGACTGCATTACTGAGCGGTACAAAGGAAAGACCGGATTCTTTCGCTTGGGGAAAAGAGTCTTCAGTTAAAATAATTTGGGCCTTACATTAGATTTATTTGAAAACTATGATTGGGAGAAGACATCTGTGATTTGCAGCCCTGTTCAAAAGTTGGTGGGCACTGTGTTGTACGTTTTGAGCAAGGAAAAAAAAAAAGGCGAAAGGGCTGCTTCTACTTCAGGCGGCCTTTCACAAAAATAGGCCATAGACTGCCCTGCTTGCCCCGGTGGCCCCAACGATGGGGTCTGTATGGCACGTGAGTGGGTGAGCAGAGAGTCGGAAGATCTGGGTTGGGGTCCAGCCCCGTCATATGGTCTGGACAAGTCAGCCTCCCTGTCTGTCTCCGCATCTGTAAAAAGAGGGTGATACCATCTGTCGCCTCTTCTCTGAGAGTTGTGAGGACTGAATCAGATAATGTACGCCAAGTGCGATGTAAACTGTAAGAGGCATCGCACACAGGCGGCAGCGAGGTGCAGTGATCTTCAGCCGGATCTCCTTTTAGATGTGAAACCTGACAACCAATGAAAAACTGCCGTCAGTTCCCTAAAGCTTCTGCTAAAAACACCGTTCACCGTGTCTACTCTCTCTTGTTCCCTCTTTGTAGCCCCTTTCTGTTTGGGGTATTCAAGTCCTCTGTGATTTCTTTCAGCGAAACTGGTCTTACTGCTGGAAGGCTGACATCAGAAAAGCTGGCTGTGAAATGCCAGTCTGTGTAGGTTCACACTCTGATTCCATATATAGAATTTGAGACCTGCCCACTCAAAGGTCCAAATGAACTTGGTTTGTGAACTTGGTGCAGGGGAACCTTGAACCCACCCAAGAATCCCAACTGTGGCCCAGTGGTCTTAGCAGTGATTCATTTGCCTTCCAAGTTTGTTTTGCAAATGAGAACTGTTCTATAAAGCTGAGTCTACCTTACAGTCCTTAGCCCTACGTCTTACTGTGTATGCTGGAAAGTCATTTCTAGTTTTAAAAAGCAACCAATGCTTTTTACTAATTGGACTCCTGACCTCTGCCTAAGAGGGTGATGCTTTATTTATTTATTAAAATTAATTTTTACTATGAAAAAACGTTAAACACATGCAAAAGCAGACAGACTACTATAATGAACTCCGTTGTGCTCATCACCTAGATTCAAAGGTTAGTGAGATTTTGCACACCTGTGGATAAGAGGACTTCTTCCTGTGTTTGTAAAATAAACACAAGTTATCAGTTTTGAGAGATCAGTGGAACCGATATCAATTTGGTTTCATAGAGAGGGAAAATAATCAATGAAAAATCAGAGAGCGAGAGAGGAAATAGGTGACGTCATTGTAATAACCAGTGTTTACATAGCATGTTATGGGTTCAAAGCCTCTTTGGCATGTCTTATTTTAACTGTCTTGCAACAACCATAGGAGGTAGATATTATTTTCATTTTACAGCTGAGGAAGGTAAGGCTCAAGAAGTAGAATTGAAAAAATATAAGTAAGTGATTAACCCAGAGTCACATGTCCAGCCAGCATTCAGAGCCCTAGTTTAATGCCAGAATTTGAACGGTCTCCAAATTTTGTGCACTCTCAGATAATGCTATATGGTATTCAATAAGAGATGTGGTACAGAATATATGCAAAGGATCATGGAGACCAAGAAGATCATCTGGGAATTTGGGGCTTAGAACTCAACGACCTTAGCTGGAAATACTCAGATGATTTAAGCATGTTTTGGGCATTCCATGTGTCAGAAAATTGAATTGTCTGGCTCATGCTGGAGCACACAGCTTTAAGGCTGCTTCATAATGAAAGCCCAAACTTGACTGTAACAGATCTAGTGGCTATTCTTCATTAGCCTCTTACTCTCAGCCATGTCCCCTCTGTGGAGCCCCTCTGTGGTCATTTCTAGAGATTGTGGCCTTTAGTCTGCAGGCTCTGGCTTTGAACACATGGGACCTAGAGCAGGTTGCCACCTGGGTGAGGCTTCCTGAGGGCCCCCTAGGGTTCTTTGTCATTACAGAGGGTATAACAGAGGCTGCTCTGAGAGCCTCTCCTCATCTTTGGGAAACGGCCTCCAACCCAGCTTCTTTGGAGGACTTTTTTAAAAAGAAAAAGAAAAAAGAATGGAGTTGATGCCCAAGGAGTTTTTGGTTTTTTTTTAAATCTTTTTTTTTTAACATCTTTATTGGAGTATAAGTGCTTTACAATGGTGTGTTAGTTTCTGCTGTATAACAAAGTGATCAGCTATACCTATACATATATCCCCATATCCAAGGAGTTTTAATAGGAGTGTCATATGAGTTCCCTCTGTGGTCATCACAGTGGAAGATACCAAACTCTCTTAAAATTCAACTGAAAGCTATCCGTAATGAGCTGATTCTCAAGTGCTGGGACTTGTTCACTTCTCTGTTTTAATTGGGTGAACACACGTGCGCTGAGGGATTTTCTAGGGGAGCCAGGGTAGGTAAGGACATTCAGCGGCCTCTTTCCTTTTGAAGAGTCTGAGCTTCTTTAGAGACCAGCATGGAATTCCAGCAATTTCACTGTGCACATACTCATTCCTTAAGCCTTTCTTGAGGGCTCTGTGTGCCTGGTCTGGGGCCAGACTGGGGTGTGGGCTAGAGGGGAGATGCCCTTGGGCTCCTGCAGCCCTTGGCTCACAGGGCTGTTGTCATCCTGACCACTGGGCGTGTCCTTGACTCTTTCTAGACTGCCCTGGGAGGGCAGAACTGGGTCATCACTCAAGTTTGCACCCCCATCACCTAGTACAGAGCCTGGCGCTAGTTAGTACAGTATAAATGCTTACAGCTCCTTTGTTGCTTTGGGTTTGCCTCTCTGGTTCTCTCCCCATCGGTTTTCGTTGGAGGGAGAAATCCGGGCCTCTCTGCCACCAGGGTCAGCTCTTACAGCCGCTGAAGGAGACCAGACTGGAGAAATGTTTCCTTCCCCCTTGCCTTTCTGGCCTGGCAGCCTTTAGCCAGGGTGGTTTAACTCAGATACAAATGTGGCCCCATCCCCCATCTCTTTTAATAAGTGACATTTTGTTGAATCACTTATTCAAGGCCTTATCTATATTTCTGTCTGTGCTGGCTTAGTCAAAATAGGAAAGAGTGAATATTAGATTCCTTCGCCCATCCCCTCCTCCCTCCCCTTTAAGCAACTCTACGTAAGATTCCTGATAGGGGAGGGGTGATGTGTCCTTGAAGTAGTAAAAGCTGCCTGCAGAAAAAATGTGGAGGGCTTTGACTTGTAGCGAATGCTGTTTTTCAGCAGCTGTGATTTTTCCATTTTTCTTTTTCTTTCTGTTTTGATTAGTGGAACTCATTGTGCTCCGGGGTTGGGATTGCGCTGGGGGAGGGTGCAGGGGAACAACATTTACTGGGAGAGCTCAAGTTGGGGAGGAGGAAGGAGAGAAGGGATTTATTGAAAATATATGTCTACTTCTGCTGTGATAAAGCAGCAGGCATGTAAAAATGCAACCGGGAAATCATTATTGTGGTAATGTAGGCAGAGCTCTGCTTTCTCATTAACGGAGCTTAGCCCACGTGGAGGAGGGGGCTGCCTGGCTGCTTTGAGGGTCGGGGTATTCAATAATAGCAGAGACTCAGGGGATTGTCCCCATCCCCCAGTGCTCACCCCCTCCAGCTGCCTTCTTTCTTTCTCCAGTCAGTTTGTAACCTTTTAAAAGCCTCTTGTTGGATTTCACGGTCTCCTTCCTCACCCCAAAATGCCGTGAGAACTGTTTAATTTTTAAAGTTAGATGGAATTAAAATAAAATTCCCCTTGGGGACTCGAGGAGATTTTTGGCAACACATTGTGAGTCAGAGATTGGATTATACCCCTTGCATCCCAGGGAGCATCACGAAGAGCCGATTTAGGGGCTCAGGAATTTGCATATGCCGTGGGGTACCGAAGTGAGGGTTCCACATCGCTTTAGAAGCAGTAGCTACTGCTTATAGACAGCTTACTGTGTGGCTGGCCTCGTGCAGATGTGTCAGGCATTTCATCTGCACAAAAACTGTAAGAGGCAGATGTGATGCCTACTTTACACTTGAGGAAACCGAGGCTTCGAGCATTTCAGCAACGTGGTTAAGGACATTCAGGGACTACGTTGCCCAGCTGGTCTCCAGACCTAGGACTGACTCCAAAGACTGGCTCCTGATCACTAGGCTATGCTGCCTTTAAAAATTGACTAGTCACCTTCCTTGTATAGGTCTCTAGATTCTAGGAACTTGGGGAAAATAGAGCCACCCCAAGGCCTGCCAATGACAGTTGAGGGTAGAGTGCTCAGGACAGTCATGAGAACCTTTCCCGAGCTCCTGGACAGAGCCGTCATTCTAAGGAAGGTCAAGTTCAGGGGCTCACATCTTTGGTAGAAGAGGTGAATGCCCTCCCCCCTATCCCTGCCAGGCTATGGTCCCTTTTCTGACAACTCACTTGTTCATTAGGTATTTACTGACTGCCTCCCATGTGCTGGGATTTTACCAGTGGCTAGAAGTACCAGGACAAATAAGAGAAGGTGCTCAGAGTCTAGTGGAGGACTGTTACAAGGACACATAAGTAAGATACACAGTGATGCCTGCCTAGAAAAAGACAAAACTTCAGAAATAGTAAGTAGGAGGGAAGTCTTCAGAGAGAGGTGGTACTTGGGTGGATTGTGTGGGTCCAGCGGGCGGCTTACAGGTAGACAAGGGAGAGGAGACAGCTGATGGCCTGGTGAGTATAGGAAACCACATACAGTCTGGCCTTACTGCAGCACCACTTCAACTTCAGGGCTTACCTGCCTAGTTTCATTTTCCATCGCCCTCAGTTGAATGCTCTAGAACGGTGCCGTCCAGCATGGTAGCCATTAGCTATTCATGGCGAGTTAAGTTTAAATTAATTTAAAAAGAAATAAAATTAAAAATTCAGTTCCCTAGTTGCACTAGCCATGTGTCAAGTGCTCAATAGCCACACACCGCTAGTGGCTGCCATATTGGAGAGCGTAAATGTAGAACATTTCCATTAGTGCAGAAGTTCTGTCAGATAGCACTGCTCACAAACTTTGCTCTGAGGTGTTTTTCAGCATGGAATGTTCCCTCCATTGCCCCTCACCTGGCTCACTCCCACTTCCTCCAGAGGCCTTCCCTAAACAGCCCGGCTGGGCTTCCATCCCACTGTCCATCTCGACTGCAATGCTCCCTTTCTGTGTCTGTCTCCCCAGCATGACCTTCAGCTTCTTTTTTTTCTTTTTTTTTTTTTTTAACATCTTTATTGGAGTATAATTGCTTTACAATGGTGTGTTAGTTTCTGCTTTATAACAAAGTGAATCAGTTATACACATACATATGTTCCCATATCTCTTCCCTCTTGTGTCTCCCTCCCTCCCACCCTCCCTATCCCACCCCTCTAGGTGGTCACAAAGCACCCAGCTGATCTCCCTGTGCTATGCGGCTGCTTCCCACTAGCTATCTATTTTACGTTTGGTAGTGTATATATGTCCATGCCACTCTCTCACTTTGTCACAGCTTACCCTTCCCCCCCCCCATATCCTCAAGTCCATTCTCTAGTAGGTCTGTGTCTTTATTCCCGTCTTACCCCTAGGTTCTTCATGACCTTTTTTTTTTTCTTAGTTTCCATATATATGTGTTAGCATACGGTATTTGTTTTTCTCTTTCTGACTTATTTCACTCTGTATGACAGACTCTAGGTCCATCCACCTCACTACAAATAACTCAATTTCGTTTCTTTTTATGGCTGAGTAATATTCCATTGTATATATATGCCACATCTTCTTTATCCATTCGTCTGTTGATGGACACTTAGGTTGCTTCCATGTCCTGGGTATTATAAATAGAGCTGCAATGAACATATTGGTACATGACTCTTTTTGAATTATGGTTTGCTCAGGGTATATGCCCGGTAGTGGGATTGCTGGGTCGTATGGTAGTTCTATTTGTAGTTTTTTTTTTCCGGTACGCGGGCCTCTCACTGTTGTGGCCTCTCCCGTTGCAGAGCACAGGCTCCGGACGTGCAGGCTCAGTGGCCATGGCTCACGGGCCCAACCGCTCCGCAGCATGTGGGATCTTCCCGGACCGGGGCACGAACCTGTGTCCCCTGCATCGGCAGGCGGACTCTCAACTACTGCGCCACCAGGGAAGCCCCTATTTGTAGTTTTTTAAGGAATCTCCATACTGTTCTCCATAGTGGCTGTATCAATTTACATTCCCACCAACAGTGCAAGAGTGTTCCCTTTTCTCCACAACCTCTCCAGCATTTATTGTTTCTAGATTTTTTGATGATGCCCATTCTGACCAGTGTGAGATGATATCTCATTGTAGTTTTGATTTGCATTTCTCTAATGATTAGTGATGTTGAGCATTCTTTCATGTGTTTGTTGGCAATCTGTATATCTTCTTTGGAAAAGTGTCTATTTAGGTCTTCTGCCCATTTTTGGATTGGGTTGTTTGTTTTTTTGTTATTGAGCTGCATGAGCTGCTTGTAAATTTTGGAGATTAATCCTTTGCAAGTTGCTTCATTTGCAAATATTTTCTCCCATTCTGAGGGTTGTCTTTTGGTCTTGTTTATGGTTTCCTTTGCTGTGCAAAAGCTTTTAATTTTCATTAGCTCCCATTTGTTTATTTTTGTTTTTATTTCCATTTCTCTAGGAGGTGGGTCTAAAAGGATCTTGCTGTGATTTATGTCATAGAGTGTTCTGCCTATGTTTTCCTCTAAGAGTTTGATAGTTTCTGGCCTTACATTTAGGTCTTTAATCCATTTTGAGCTTATTTTTGTGTATGGTGTTAGGGAGTGTTCTAATCTCATACTTTTACATGTATCTGTCCAGTTTTCCCAGCACCACTTACTGAAGAGGCTGTCTTTTGTCCATTGTATATCCTTGCCTCCTTTGTCATAGATTAGTTGAGCATAGGTGTGTGGGTTTATCTCTGGGCTTTCTATCCTGTTCCATTGATCTATCTTTCTGTTTTTGTGCCAGTACCATACTGTCTTGATTACTGTAGCTTTGTAGTATAGTCTGAAGCCAGGGAGCCTGATTCCTCCAGCTCTGTTTTTCGTTCTCAAGATTGCTTTGGCTATTCGGGGTCTTTTGTGCTTCCATACAAATTGTGAAATTTTTTGTTCTAGTTCTGTGAAAAATGCCAGTGGTAGTTTGATAGGGATTGCATTGAATCTGTAGATTGCTTTGGGTAGTAGAGTCATTTTCACAATGTTGATTCTTCCGATCCAAAAACATGGTATATCTCTCCATCTATTTGTATCATCTTTAATTTCTTTCATCAGTGTCTTATAATTTTCTGCATACAGGTCTTTTGTCTCCTTAGGTAGGTTTATTCCTAGATATTTTATTCTTTTTGTTGCAGTGGTAAATGGGAGTGTTTTCTTAATTTCACTTTCAGATTTTTCATCATTAGTGTATAAGAATGCCAGAGATTTTTGTGCATTAATTTTGTATCTTGCTACTTTACCAAATTCATTGATTAGCTCTAGTAGTTTTCTGGTAGCATCTTTAGGATTCTCTATGTATAGTATCATGTCATCTGCAAACAGTGACAGCTTCATCTTCTTAAAGGCATGAACTAGGTCTTGTTCATCTGTGTCATGTCTTGTTTATCACTGTGTCCCCAGCACCCAGGAAGTTCTCAATGGCATTTGCAGGTGATGAGGCTGGAGGAGTAAGCAAGGTATTGGGCAAGGGGGGAGCCAGTGCCACGTTATGGAGCTTGGTCTTGACCCTGTAGGCTGTGGGGAGTCACTGAAGGGCTTGGGGTGTGGGAGCAATGGGGTCACGTCAGAGTTACATATTAGAAAGATTACTCTGAGTGGTGTGGAGGACAGGCTGGCTTGGCTGAGCCTGCAGGCCAAGAGATCAGTTAGGAAAGTGTTAGAAGCACAGGGGCAAGAGGGCTAAGGGTCTGGACTTCATAGGCTGTGGCAGTGATGTTAAAGGATAGCATCACGGGGCTTCCCTGGTGGCGCAGTGGTTGAGAGTCCGCCTGCCGATGCAGGGGACACGGGTTCGTGCCCCGGTCTGGGAAGATCCCACATGCCACGGAGCGGCTGGGCCCATGAGCCATGGCTGCTGAGCCTGTGCGTCCGGAGCCTGTGCTCTGCAACGGGAGAGGCCACAACAGTGAGAGGCCCGCGTACAGCAAAAAAAAAAAAAAAAAAAAAAAAAGAATAGCATCACTGGGGCTTCCCTGGTGGCGCAGTGGTTAAGAACCTGCCTGCGAATGCAGGGGATGCAGGTTTGAGCCCTGGTCCAGGAGGATCCCACATGCCGTGGAGCAACTAGGCCTGTGCGCTACAACTGCTGAGCCTGTGCTCTGGAGCCCGTGAGCCACAACTACTGGAGCCCATGCGCCTAGAGCCCGTGCTCTGCAACGGGAGAGGCCACCGCAATGAGAGGCCCATGCACCGCAACAAAGGTTAGCCCCTGCTCACCGCAACTGGAGAAAGCCCGTCCACAGTGGCGAAGACCCAACGCAGCCAAAACAAATAAATAAATAAATAAAAATAAATTTAAAAAAATAAAGCTGTCCTTAAAAAAAAAAAAAAAAAAAGAATAGCATCACCATCTTGCCAAGTCAGGGCCTCCTACCATTTCTCTTTCCATATTAGCTGCTCTTTTCCATATCTGAGGGAAACTGCAGAAAGAATTCCCTTTCACTTCTTCTGGGTCCCCAATCCCTTTCCCTTTTGGGGCCCCCGGCCACATACTCAGAAACCCTCCGTGTCCACTCTCCACTTTGTTGGTGGCTGCCCTCTTTCCACCTCCCCTTCCACCCTGTGCCACCTGTTCATTTCCCTCCAGGGAATGTCTCACTCTGGGTCGTCCCATGTCTCAATTTGTGATCAAATCTGAGCAGAAGCGCAGAGCACAGAGGCTGGGGTTTCAGCCTTCTGTCTTTGACAACCCAGCCAGGTGCTTCTCCGAGGACACTTTTGGGGGCTTAAATTTAAGAAGAGAGTTGAAAAGGAGTTTAGGATGTAACTGAGATCAATCCAGTGTCTCTGAGATAGTTAAGAAGGAACCAGGTTGGTGGAGTTCAGAGAAGCATAAGAGGATTCTTTTCTTTCGGAAGGTGAGGCTGTGTGCTCTGGCAGTGGTGACCTCGCATTGTGCATGTTTGGGGATAGGATGCATTTCAAAGCACAACAGCTACCTAATAAGTGCAAAAGCATGCCATCGTTTTACATATGTTACCTCGTTTAATCCTCAAAGCAACTCCATGAGGAAGGCATTATTATCCCCATTATACACGTGAGGAAATGGAGGCACCGAGGGATGTAGTATTTGGGCCTGAACATGCTCTCAGCTCTGCCCCAATTGTTCTACATGATTTGAGGGAACAGTTGGTGGGCAGACCTTTGACCAAAGCTGGAGTGGTGTTCAGGACCTCGGGAAAGTCACTTCACCTTCCTAAACTTCTATTTCCTGAGATAGTCACATCTACTTGGATGGGTCATTGGGAAGATTAAGGGCAGAATATACATAAAAATTAGCACCTCGTCAGCCAGAGGGTAACACGTATTTGTGGAATGGAAGAGTCCATAGTCTTGGCTCATCCCCTTTCCCTGGTCAGAATGTCATGCTAAGATTTACAAATGTTCTCCTGCTTGTAAAGCCTGGAGAAGACCTGATTCAAAGCTTCTTTAGAGCTAAGACTTTTTCACTGAAATCGTGTAAATGGTAAGTGAAAAGAGTACATAGAACTTTCTTTTGGAGAAGGAGACTATAAACAGTACATGGTGATCATAGGGAATCCAGAAAATATCGACAGTTCTAAAGAAGAAAATAAAAATTGTCTTTAATTCCTTCCTGTGGGCTTCCCTGGTGGCGCGCTGGTTAAGGATCCACCTGCTGGGCTTCCCTGGTGGCGCAGTGGTTAAGAATCTGCCTGCCATTGCAGGGCACATGGGTTCGAGCCCTGGTCCGGGAAGATCCCACATGCCGCGCAGCAACTAAGCCCTTGCACCACAATTACTGAGCCTGTGCTCTAGAGCCCGTGAGCCACAGCTACTGAGTCTGCGAGCCTAGAGCCCGCGCTCTGCAACAAGAGAAGCCACTGCAACGAGAAGCCCGCAAACCGCAACGAAGAGTAGCCCCTGCTTGCTGAATCTAGAGAAACAGCCAAAAATAAAAATAAATTTATACTAAAAGAAGAATCTTATATTCCTTCCTGTTAACATTTTAATAATTTCCATCCAGTATTTTTTTGAGGCAGTGTAGTCTAGTGATTAAAAGTATAAGTTCTGGAATCAGACTGCTTGGGTTTGAATCCAGGATCCTTCACTTACTGGAAATAATAACGACGACTTGTTAGGACTGGGTGAGATGAGATGGGATGATACATGTAAAATAGTTGGGGCTCTGCCTGGCAGACAGTAAATTCTCAAGAAACATTAGCTATGTATTGTGCTTTAAAAATAATATGGGGGTTATCCTGCATATGCTTTAATATCTAGCTCATTAAATGTTCTTGGGAAACATTTTTTTTTCTGAAATAGTTGTTTAGTATCCTCCTATTTAGATTCTGTGTTCAGTAAATATTTATGTAGCACCTACTGTGTACCAGATACTGGGTCCCCTAATTTAACTAGTCATTATTATTAGAAATTTAGGACTTCCCTGGTGGCACAGTGGTTAAGAATCCACCTGCCATTGCAGGGGGCACGGGTTTGAGCCCTGGTGCAGGAAGATCCCACATGCCGTGGAGCAGCTAAGCCCGTGCGCCACAACTACCGAGCCCATGTGCCACAACTGCTGAAGCCCGTGCACCTAGAGCCTGTGCTCCACAACAGGAGAAGCCACCACAATGAAAAGCCTGTGCACTGCAATGAAGAGCAGCCCCCACTCGCCGCAACTAGAGAAAGCCCGTGCACAGCAACGAAGACCCAACACAGCCCAAAACAAATAATTAATTAATTTAAAAAAAGGAATTTAGCTTGTTTATCATTTTTGATTATTATAAATAGTGCTTTGACGAACAGAGATCATAGAACATAGATGTACATAGATCTTTGATCACATCTCAGATTATTTTCTTAGACTAAATTCCTGGAAAGGAGAACTACTGTGTTAAAGAGAGTGGGTGTTTTTAAGGTTCTTGATAAGATTTCCTAATTGTTCTTCACAGAGTTTTAAAATTAATTTTCATTTGCACTACCAGCATATGACAGTACCCACCTCATCCCATCTGCCCTAATATTATTGTTTTTCAAAAAATGGTCATTCTTGTGAGCATGGATTACTCTCTAAGCAATATACATTCCTTTTCTGGGGCGCAGTTTTATTCTTGCTGCAAGGTGGAGTACAAACGTCTCTTGCTTGATGACTGTTATTATTTATTTATTTTTAAAATTAATTAATCTATGTATTTATTTTGGGCTGTATTGGGTCTTCAGTGCTGTGCGCGGGCTTTCTCTCTAGTTGCGGCGAGCAGGGGCTACTGTTCGTTGCGGTGCACGGGCTTCTCATTGTGGTGGCTTCTCTTGTTGCGGAGCATGAGCTCTAGGCGTACAGGCTTCAGTAGTTGTGGCATGCAGGCTCAGTAGTTGTTGCGCACGGGCTTAGTTGCTCCGCGGCATGTGGAATCTTCCCGGACCCGGGCTCGAACCCGTGTCTCCTGCATTGGCAAGCGGGTTCTTAAGCACTGTGCCACCAGGGAAGCCCCTTGATGACTGTTATTAATTTAGCAAGCTCTTTGGATTTCTGTTGTGGAAAGGCCATGCAGATGACTTGAATTACTCTCAAAAGCGACTCTTTCTGCCGAGTTAGAATTTCCTCATGCTTATTGAGGAGGAAGACTTTAGGAGTGCTCTCTCTCTCAAGAAACCCAGTGTGAGTGAGCAGTCCTTCCACGCCCAGGGCACAGGATATGTCAGATAGCTGGTCTGTAATCGGTAGACAAACGGTATTTTTAGAATAAATGTTGCTAATAATTGACTGCAGAAATACAGGGTCTTGGTTCAATTTTCTAGGAATTTGTTCTTTTTGAACCTTTATAAGAAAATGAAGGCTACTTTCACCTCCTGAAGGCATAAGAAAATAGTGTCTAGTGTTATATGAAACCAAATATTGAGAAAAAAGTTTTCCTACTGAAAATGCCAAAAAATATAAAGACAGTGAAAACCAGTCAGTATTCCATCATCTTGATAGAACCTCAGTTTTAAAAAATGGGGTTTCTTTCTAGTATTTTTTTCAATATATATACCTTTGCATAATTGGATGCTTTGTCTGTGATTTTGTAGTTTTGTTTTGGTAGAGTCTACCCTAAAGTAGTATTTTAACCATTTCCTGGGCATTGCAAGCTCCTTAGAACACTTAGACTTCTATACCTCCTATACTTTCATATTGCTTTTGAGGTCTTGTTGTGATTTTAATTCTCATAAAAATTTTATTCCATAAAATTATCATAATACAATATAAAATATAATTCAAATATAAGAGACTATAAGAATATAAAATTATCATAAGAATTTAATCCCTAAGATATTGTTTTTAAAAATTAACAATATTTTAGATTAATCCACATATTTACTCTTTTTGGTATTCTTCATTTCTCCCTATATAACCAAGTACATGCTTTCAGATTAATTTTCTTTTGTCTCTCCTTATTGTGTGTGTGTGTGTGTGTGTGTAATGCGTCTGCTGGTGTCACAATTCTCTCAGTTCTTGTGTCTGAAAATGTCTTTTTCACCTTTATATTTGGAGGATATTTTCACCGGGTATAGAATTCTAGCTTGTTTTTTGTTTTTTAATAATCCTTTAAAGATATCATTCCATTGTCTTCTGCCTTCCTTCATTTCTGTTAAAAGTCACCTGTCAGTTTTATTATGATTGCTTTGAAATTAACATATTTTTTTTCCTTTGGCCCTGTGTTTTTAGCAGTTTTACTATGAGGTGCATAAGTATGGTTCTCTTTGTATGTAAACCCCTTGGAGTTTGGAGAGCTTCTAGAATTCATGGTCTGGTGTATTTTGTCAGTTTTAGAAAAGTCTTGGGCAGTTCTCTTCAAAGCTTGCTTTGGTCTACTATTTCTCTCATCTCCTTAGACCTCTGCACATGTGTTATACCCTTTCATGGTAGCCTGTGTGTCGCTGAAGCTTGTTTTTGTAATTTCTGTGCTTTAATATGAATATTTTTTCCTACTGTCCTGTCTTCCAATTCACCCACCATCTCTTCTACTGTTTCATCTATTTAATTCTTAATTTGTTTGTTTTTATTGTTTGTAAATATTTTTTTATAATAAAATATATCTTTGACCGTTTTTAATGATTGTATTTTTCTCTTGGTTCGGTCCTTTTCCTGACATGCTTGGTCATTTTTGTCTGAAAGTTGGGCATTTTACATGGAAAATGTAGAGGCTTGTATGTTGTATCACCTTGATTCAGTCAAGGCTGGTTTTTATGGTTTGCCCTTACTTGTAGGATGGGTGTTTATTAGGATCCCCCTTTCTTAATAGGCCCTGATATCCAAATTTTGTCTCCCTGCCCCTGTGAAACTACTAAAATCTCTAGCTACATTTTAAGTCTTTTAATAGCTTCTTGCTGCTAGATTCCCAGAGTCTAGCCTTGTACACCCACGGGTTAGGTGTCAGCAAATGCCTTCAGCGGAAATTGCTGCCGAATATTGAACTCACTTATGTGTGGTTTCTTTTCTCTGGGATCTTGGCCTCTTAAATCCTGGATATTGTCATAGCCCTGAGCTCCAGTTTTTGTCTTCTCAGTCTAGGGAGGAAGCTGCTGCAAGATTTAATTTGCTGCCTTTTGTTTCACCTTAATGTTCTTTCTACCAAATCGGCAAATGTCCTGAGGGGAGACATTTGTACTAATATATATATACCTCACAAGCTTCCCTTTCCTCTAAGACCTTGGCCTCTCAAGTCCTAGCTGCCTTATTGTACTCCTATATCTGCAAACAGTTATTATTATTGTTATTATTTTGTATTTTATTTACTTTTTATGGTTTTTCTATACAGGAGGGTTAGTTTATTAGCAGTTATGTCATAATAGCTGAAAGTGAAGTCTAATTTTTTGTATCCTTTATTATTTGACATTATAAGTATTTTCCATATCTTTAAGAAAATCTTCATTAGGTGATTTTTAATATCTGCACAAAACCCCTTCTTATGGCTTTTGTAATCTACTCAACCATTCTACTGTCAGATACTTAGGTCACTTACCATAATATTCTTACGTAAGTAATGCTGCAATCTTTGTGCCATAATACTTTATTACTATTTTAAAAGTATGGAATAGGAATTATCAGAGTTGAAAATATTTATCAGTAGTGATTGTTTTCATGCACATGTCATGTACAAAAATAAAATATAGACTTTTTTTCTCGATGTTTTAGAAAGATGCTATCCTTTTTAAAGAGTGTTTTTCCTTCTTTTTTTTTTTTTTTTGGCCTTGCTGCGCTGCTTGTGGGATCTTAATTCCCCGACCAGGGGTTGAACCCGGGCCCTCTGCAGTGAAAGTGCCGAGTCCTAACCACTTGACCACCAGGGAATTCCCTGTTTTTCCTTCTTTAGAAGTATTCATATAGGGCTTCCCTGGTGGCGCAGTGGTTGAGTCTGCTTGTCAATGCAGGGGACACGGGTTCATGCCCCGGTCCGGGAAGATCCCACATGCTGCGGAGCGGCTAGGCTCGTGAGCCATGGCCGCTGAGGCTGCTCGTCCAGAGCCTGTTCTCCGCAACAGGAGAGGCCACAACAGTGAGAGGCCCGTGTACCACAAAAAAAAAAAAAAAAAAAAAAAAAAAAAGTATTCATGTAATGTTTACCACGTGCCAGACATTCTTTTACATACTTTATAATACTAACTTTAATTTTCCTAATTAAAGCCCTGGGACACAGGAACTAAATAATGATGAGGAATCTGGGGCAAGGGAGGGTAAATAACTTACCCAAGTTCTCACAGGTAACTTGTCTAACTAAGGTCATGCACTCTTCAGTGGCAGGACTGGACCGTGCATTCTGGCTCTAGATCTTGTGCTTTTAGCTATTACACTATACCATCTTGAGCTAATTGTTATAATTCTACCAATTTTAGCTTTTTCCAGGGCTTCCCCAGCCTTTTCTTTTAAATTTTATTTATTTATTTATTTATTTAAAAATTTTTTTTGGCTGTGCCACACAGCATGTGGGATCTTAGTTCCCATACCAGGGATCAAACCACGCCCGCTGCATTGGAAGCACAGAGTCTTAACCAGTGGACCGCCAGGGAAGTCCCCCCGAGCTTTTTCTTTCTTTTCTTTTTTTAAAAATAAATTTATTTATTTATTTTTGGCTGTGTTGGGTCTTCGTTTCTGTGCAAGGGCTTTCTCTAGTTGCGGCGAGCGGGGGCCACTCTTCATCACGGTGCGTGGGCCTCATCACTGTCGCGGCTTCTCTTGTTGCGGAGCACAGGCTCCAGACGCGCAGGCTCAGTAGTTGTGGCTCATGGGCCCAGTTGCTCCGTGGCATGTGGGATCCTCCCAGACCAGGGCTCGAACACGTGTCCCCTGCATTGGCAGGCAGACTCTAAACCACTGCGCCACCAGGGAAGCCCCTGAGCTTTTTCTTAATTGGGCATTTATTTTTTTTCTCCGTGTGGTTGCTGGTGGATGAGTGTGAATGTGGGGACAATTTGGAGGAGGAGGTGCCATGGACAGAAGTTGCTATTGGGCCTGGGCAGTGTGGTGGCAGCTTACTTTGTAGATTGGCCAGGTGAGGTTGCCCAGTGGCTTATAGTGATTCTCTTGGGGATGTGGTGTGGCTTTAATGACCAGGGAGTTTCTGCTTCCACCTGACAAGCTAGTGTTCGCTGGGCCTTTGTAGTTTAGAGAATAAGAGTAAAGGAATCTGTCTCTTTCCTCCCTTGACATCAGGATAAAGAGTAAAGAGGTATAAAGAGAGGGCTCTCCACTGATTGGAGTATCAGGGCAGCCACGGGGGAGCAGGGATTGGAAAGCTTAAGTGCTTTGGACCTAGTAAACTGCATGGAGTGGATGAAGAATAAGGGGCCCCAGGAGCAGTTGGGCTCCTGTTCCTTTGTCTTTCTGCCTCTCTTTGGAGCCTTCCGTTCATTCCCACGTGTTTCCCTGTCTCTCTCTGTTTGTTGTTGTATTTTCCTGGTACCTCGTTCCCCTCTCTTACCTTCCTACCTTCCTTCCCTTTGGGTCTAATATTGATTTGAGGGAGAGGTAAGTGTGGGTCTTGCTGGTTTTCTTAGAGTTGTTTGAGTTTGTAATTTACAGTGATTAATCAGAGAGGGCTCTTTTTTTTTTTAATATATTGCTATTTTAGTTTAAACTTTTTTTTTTAATATTTATTTTTATTTGCTTGCGCTGGGTCTTGGTTGTGGCAGGCGGGCTCCTCAGTTGTGGCTCGCCAGCTCCCCATTTGTAGCATGTGGGCTCCTTAGTTGTGGCTCGAGGGCTCCTTAGTTGTGGCATGCAAACTCTCAGTTGCGGCAGGCATATGGGATCTAGTTCCCTGACCAGGGATTGAACCCAGGCCCCCTGCATTGGAAGCGTGGAGTATTAACCACTGTGCCACCAGGGAAGTCCCCAGAGAGGGCTTTGCACGAGAGATGGTTTTGAGCCGTATTTATTAGATGTATCAAAGGAGGTCACTGGGGAAGAATGACAGAGTGGCAGAGAATTGCAGGGGATCTGTTCCTCCCTTGCTTATCATCCTTCCTTGGTCCCCTACCTTAGTCAGTGAAAGCCTGAGTCCTTAGAATGGTCTGGTGACACCCTGCCCTCTCCCCCACCTTGCTTTTGTGACATTATCTTCTACTCTTCTCTGCCTGCTCACTCGCTCCAGCCACATTGACCCCCTGGCTCTTCCTTGTACACACCTGCCATGTTCCTGCCTCAGGACCTTTGCCCAGGTTGTCCTCTCTGCTTGGATTGCTCTTCTATAACCCAGATACCCGTCTGCATTGCTCACTGTCTCCTCCTGCAAGTGTTTACTCAGATGTCTGTCTTTCTCACTGAGACTTTCCTCACTGCTGTATTTAACACCTCGCCCTGAATTTTGCATCCCCTTTATCTGCTCAACTTTTTCTTTTTTCCCAAACCCTTTAACTTTCTAACATTCCATTATAGCTTACCTGCTAATTATCTTTATTGCCTGTCTCCTTCCTCCTAGAATAGGAGCCCAAGAAGCCAGGGATCTCTGTTTGTGTGTTCCCTGAAGCATCCTAAGCACCCAGAATCCTGCCAGGCACATAGTAGGCCCTCGGTAGGTGTGTGTTGAATGCTGGGTCCTTGGGGGGCTCTGTAGGGCCCCCAGCTCAAGAGACTTTCATCACATCTTAGGATCTGGTAAGTCTCTTTGCCTGTAGGAATTTTTTTTAATTAAGATTTTTATCATTGTCATCCCCTTCCCCCTTCCAGTTCATTTAAGACTGTTATGAAACAAAACTCATTATCCTTCAAAATCTGACAGAGCTCAGGCCCTGGGGAAAGTGACAGGGGGCGGTGGCAGTTTCCTCCATTCCCTTCTGTCCTTGGTTTTCTCGTGTGGTTGGTTCACTTAGGACGGCCTGAAGCCCACAGGGTCGAGGGGAGCAGGGGTCCCAGACCTCCCAGGGTGCATCCGAGGGAGAGTCTGTGGTCAGCCAGAGAGGAGAAGCCTGCCTTCCTGCAGTGAAGGTTTTTCTTCAGTCACCAGTACCCAGGGCGGAAGGAAGAAGGAGGCAGGCTGGAGAGGAGAGGAGAGAGAAGGGGGAAGTGAGGCATGTTTTGTTCCGTTCAGTTGGAGGAATAACATCACAAGGAGAAATTAGAAGTGTGGTCCTCCTGGAGTGACTGTTAGTTTTCACTTAAAGTGACAGATGGATGTCATACATTTTGTTCATCAGTAGTTATGGAGAGGCTGCTGGGATACAGATAGGCTAGAAGGGTCTGTGGGTCTGGGCTGGAGTCAGCTCTCCCATCACGACTCAGCGGCTGCAGGAGAGGTGCTACCAGGGGACCTTGGGTGAACCCAGTGGCTCAGAGCCAGTGTGTTGAACTTCTCCTGGATCTGTGGGTCCCTGGGAAGTGGGAAGGCCTGCTGGCAGTAATTAATGTGTGTGGAAGGGAGGGAGGAGGCCGCAGCAGTTGATGAGGAAGTGGCTTCGACTCCTCCCAGCATTCTTTTCTAAACATTTCCCTAAATGAATCCATCCTCGTGCTTTTCAGAGTCAGGGCAGGCCCGTCCTCTGACTTCAGGGGGCCAAGGGTTTGTTTTAGGCCTTGGAGCTTCATTCAGCTGTGAATCTCCTTGTGACTTTTGCGTTTTCCATATGAACAAAGGAAGGGAACTTAGGGAGTAATACTCACTCTTGGATCCTGATAGGGATAGGCCAGTGTTATTGATAGGCTGTCACCATGCAGTGATGTACGATGTGGAGATCTGGTGAAGGATGCCTGCGGGGAGCCTCTGCTCTCCAGACGGGGCTTTCACCCTCTACCCCCCCTCCACCCCAACCTTAGCATCTTATCTGCTAATAAAGTAGCAACACCAACTGATTTGAGTTTCACCTCCTTTCATTTCCTCTCTCCTGTCTTCTGGTTCTGGGCCCATAATGAACCAGTCTAACCATCAAAAAGCCACCAGCCTAACCATCAGCCTCCGAATAATCAAGCCTACAGAACTAAAAATACACGGTTGCATTATAATGCAGATGTACTGATAAATTAAGGAGGAAATTATTGAGTCTACAGTTGTCTACTGATGCGTTGTCCCAACCAGAAGTTACATAGGAAATAAATCATTTCACTCCAGTTGGTTCTGGGCCTGTAGCTTACTTATTTAGAATGTAAGGCTAAGGAGGCCAAAATCCTGCTTTGAGCCCCACTTGGAGATTATGACAGTATCTTGATTGGTTACCCAGACTTGACTCCTACTTCTGCCCTCAGATGGCCTGCCAAGCCCTTGCCAGCTGTCTCTCACTGTAGCTGTACAGTGTGCATGACTTGGTGTGATCCATCTTCAAGGCATACCTCCTACTGAGGATGTCAGGCCCCCCCCTTTTTTATTTTTTGTAATATAAAAGAACATATCTCCCATTTGCTAGGCATTTGTTAATGTGTTCCCTGGGTCAGTAAGGTCTTCGTTCTTATGTATTAGCTTGACTTAAGCTTATTTGAAATAATTAATTCAATAAAAATGATTAAATCCTCACTGTATGCAGAATACCAGGCTAAGCATTACATCGAGGATTGGCAAACTTTCTATATAAAAAGCCAGAGAGTATTAAAAAAAAAAAAAAAAAGCCAGAGAGTTAATATTTCAGCTCCGTGGGCCATGTCTCTGTCCTGAGTACTCAGCTCTGCCACTGTAGCATAAAAGCAGCCACAGACAACACATAAGTGGGTGAGTGGCTGTGTTCCCATCAAACTGTGTTCACAAAACCAGATGGTGGGATTTAGTAGCAGGCCACTGTTGCTGACCCCTAGTCTGTCCCTTTCAACCCCTTTGTTAGAGACACAGCTATGAAGAAACCAGACCTGATCATGACCCTCATGGAGCTTTCATTCCACATGGGAATAATTCTTTGCTACTGGAAATAACATTGCTTTGGAACCACACCTGTTATAAATAGTTGACAAGTAGCTTTTGGGGGGCATTGGAAACCGAACTAACTATACTGAAGAAAGTTTCTAGTGAACACTCAGTTCTATTTATATTATCCACCCCTTGTCTGGGGGTACTGTGTGTACCTAATTTGGCATGTAGATCCTATTTTTGAGTTGCTCTTTTTCCCACTTAATGTAATTTTGCCTGCGTATTTCTATGCATTGGCCTGGATTGTATAATTTCAGTGGCTACACAGTATTTCTTGCTGAGTTAAGTAAGGCATGTCATGTGCTGGGGGGGAGGGGTGGGGGGTTGGGGGTGAGTGCATAGTAGGCATTTGTTAGATGTTTGTTTCCAGTTGCAGTAAAAACCCTTTCAGAGTTGAAAAGAAGCTGGTTTCTGCAGAAGCTCCACTGGTGAGAACTGTGAATTTGGGAGACTCTGGGAGAGCCGGGTGTGAGTGATTTCCTCATGCCAGCCTGCTGGGTGACACCCAGCCTCTTTCAGCCAGGGACCTGCCAGGTAAGTGTGTCATCAGCAGACATTTGAGTGACAGATAGCACGGTGACCTTTTACTTGAGCACCGCTCCCCAAGTGCAGGGAAAGCATTTGTGGGCTGCAGAGCAAAACTTGGAGTCTGAGGAGCTTTGTGGGGGCTGATGGGGAGGAAAAGCAGCCCATGCAGAGAAGGTAGAAAGCCTGGGGTGGGGGTGGGGGGTTGGCAGCAGGTGTGTGGAAAGGGCATGGGTTCTGGGGCCAGACTGCCCTTGATTTGACTCTGACTCTTGTCCCTTATATGCTATGACTGGGCACTTTCATAGCCTCTCTGAACCTCAGTTTTCTGTGTTGTAAGATGGGGCTGTTGTATCCATTCCATGGAGATGCTGGGAGGATCAGAATAGTCTAGCAGGCGCATAATACAGTGACTGGAGTCTAATAAGCGCGCCATGGGTGTGATCGTTGTTATTTGGTGTGAAGTGTGTGGCCTATGTTAGGCCCGCAATTCACAACAGTAGATGTTATTTGACTATTATTGTTACTGAAGGGACACTCATTGCCCTGGGTGGAGACTGGACTTGACTCTGCCCTCTTGACTCTGCCCTGGGTGGACCTCTCCCTCCCTTCAGTCCAGGTTCAGAGGTACCACCTCATCACCTCTACCCCTCTGAGTGACTCAGTTGGGGAGGTCAGACCCCAAGTGGTGAGCCCAGGCTTTTAACAAAATCAGATCAGAGCCTGAAGACGAACTGGATAGTCTCATTTACTCAGCTCTTTATGCATTCATTCATTTATGCGTTCATTCATTCATTTGCCATACACACAGGGGCCCTACTTTGTGCCTTGGTACAGTGTGCAGTGGTGAAGAAAACCGGCATGGGGATGGGCTTTAATCAAGTAATCCCACAAATGTTTAATTATAGACTGTGATAAGAGCTGCAAAAGAAAAATACAGGGCCTCTAGGTTGGGATCTCTGTCTCTTTTTATGAGACACTTAATTTCATTACTAATCAGGGAATACAAATCACAGTGAGATTCCATTTTATCCCCATTTGATTGTCAAACATGAAGAAGCTGTGCAGTAGCAAGCGTTAGAGAGAATATGGATCACTGTGGCCTCTTATGTGCTGCTGGTAGGTATGTAAACAGGTGCACCCCCTTTGGAAAACAATTTGATATTATCTTGTAAAGTTGTAAGTACACCTACTGCGTGACCTGGCATTTCTACTTCTGCGTGTAAAATCATCATGAGAAATTCATTCATGTGGGCACAGGTGAGGTGTACTAAGAATGTTCCTTGTGGCACAGTGGATACTAGCAAAAAAACTGGAAATCCAGTTGCTTATCAGCGGGAGAATGGGTCAAAACACTGTGGTCACACGCTGGGCTGTTATCTGCCAGCAACACGAATGCACAACATCTCCATGGAACTATATGAGTGAATCTTAGTCTTCTAAGGTTGGATTTATAAAAGCAAGACCCTGAGTATTCCATACAGCATGATACTTTTGGAATAAATTTTAAAGTCAACAAATATTTTAAAACACATTATTTAGGGGTGCAGATATATATAATAGAGCCATAAATGTTGGGCGGTGGGTTCATGAAGCTTCGTCCTATTGGGAGAGACTCTTTTGAATGTGTTTGTGTTGAGATCCCTAAGTGCAGGGATAGAGGTAGGAGCCAGGAGAAGCCAGCTCTTGTTTTGAAGGCACAGTAGACTTTTTTTACGTATTGCTTTGTTTTTTAAGCCCAAATTACAAAATGTTACCCATCAAAGTAGTGACACTAGGTGCATGTGTGTGCATTTAATTTCTTCTTTTATCACCACGAATGCATTTTTTTGATGACCACAAACGCAGATAGGATATGGGAAACTGTGGCCGTATCTAATATCTACCGTTTCTTGCGTGTGCAAGGTGGTGCTGGGAGATCTCAGCTCTGAAGGGCTGTGTTTGCAGCCAGGTGTGAGACTCCTTGTCGCAGGGCCGCTTTCACCGTGAAGGGACAGATGTGGCTGGGTGATGAGGCCTTCTCGGTTTGGTTCCAGGGTTTGCAGGTAGAGCTAGTTCAGAAGTAAGTAAGAAGGGAGCACTTTCTGCCTGCAGATTTGGGCTTAAATAGGCATATTGAAACTCTTCCTCACATTCCGTCTTCTTGTCGATGGGCCTTGAGGCATCCTAATCTTCATTTATGGAAGGACAGAGGAGGGAACACCTTTGTATGAAAGAACCAGCTTTCAGAGAGGAGGTGGGGATGGGCTGGAGGAGACCAAGCTGAATTCCTCTGGATGAAGAGTGCATCTGTTGGGAAGGTTCAAAAAGATGCTCTTATCAGGCTGCTTGACCTGAGGAGACACAGAAGCCACCATAAGAGCAGAACGGCTGCTAAATGAGCATGGCATCCTGGGCAGCGGTAATTGAAGGAGGAAAACTTGCAGAGGGAGGAAGGAGTCCAGAGGAGGGGATGCGGATGAAGAGGGATTGGGAAGCCGGATCACACACAGTGACTGCTCGAGAGAACAGGGGATGCTGCACATGCTTGAACATTTAACATGTGGAAGATGGAGCAGAGTTGTTCTGTGTGGTTCCAGAAGGTAAAGCTAGAAATGAAAGGTGGAAGCTATAGGAGGAGGTATTTGGTCTTCGTATAGGTCAGGGCTTTTCAAACTGCAATTTCCATTAGTGGGTTGTGCAGTCAATTTAGGGATTAAACCAGCAATTAAAAAAAAATGAAATAGAATAGAAAGGAAAGAATAGAATAGGAAAAAAATCTTCAGTGGATCAGCTGTGTATGGGTCAGCATTGTTTCTTGAAAATATTTGTTCATATAAATATTTATTTATATGTATGTATCGATATTTTATGTTCTGAGTTATGGTATAATATCTTACTAGGGGTAAGGTAGAAAAGTTTGAAGGCCATTGTTATGAGCTACAATTAATAATAATACTTACGTTTATTGAGCACGTACACTGTGCAGGCACTTTGCTAAGTGCTTTATATACATTTTCTCATTTTAATTTTACAATGACCCTTTTAAGCAGATATTATTGTTCTAGTCTTAGAGATGAGGAAATTCAAGTTCACAGAGGCTAAGTGACTTTCCCAGTGTCAAGGAGCACGTAAGAGGCTGAGCTTGGAATTGAACCAGAGTCTGGGCCTCTTAAAAGCCTGTGCATATGTCAGAAAGAGAAAGACAAATACCATATGATATCACTTGTATGTGGAAACTGAAATATGACACAAATAAACTTATCTACGAAACAGAAACAGACTCACAGACATAGAGAACAGACTTGTGGTT
This sequence comes from Mesoplodon mirus, assembly GCF_964341445.2. Lineage (NCBI taxonomy): Eukaryota > Metazoa > Chordata > Mammalia > Artiodactyla > Ziphiidae > Mesoplodon > Mesoplodon mirus. The sequence continues at coordinate 74,469,779 of NC_138988.1, read as the reverse complement.
GCCAAGGGGGAGGAGAGGTGGGGAGGGATGGATTGAGTGTGGCAAATGCAAACTATTATATATGGAATGTGAACAACAGGGTCCTACTGTGTAGCACAGGGAACTATATTCAATATCCTATAATAAATAATCATGGAAAAGAATATGAAAGGGAAAAAAATACATATATATATGTATTACTGAATTGCTTTGCCATACACCAGAAACTAACACAATATTGTAAATCAACTATATGTTAATTAAAAAAAAAGTCTGTGAAATAAAACCCTACCTGATTAAAAAAAAAAAAGCCTGTGCATATAATTATGACCATCCTCCACTGTAAGAAGAACCATTGGAGCTTCCCTCAAATGGCCCAGGCTGCCTTGAAAAGGGCTGGAAAAGTGAGAATTGTTGCAGCCTCTGCTGGGTGGCCACCTGTCAGGGACAGTGGAGACAGGGGGATTGTACTGGATCATAATAATCCCCCCCGATATTCTATGGCATAGCCCAGGACGCCACCTGTCCCTCTCTAAGGTCAATTCCAACTCTGGGGTTTCTTTGATTATCAATTGGAATGTGATTTAATTAATAGGTTTAGATTTGTTTAGGTGGGATTTTTCTTTTAACAAGTTTTCTAATTTTTCTGTAATGAATTTACATTTATTTTATGATTGTAAAAAGTCACTAAAAATGAAATGTTTTCTGGAGTGAACACAAATCAATTTTATAATTTAAAGAAGTCATTGAAAAGAAAATAATACTACAGTGCAACAAAAGACTTTAATTAAGAATTCTTGCTGGCAAGTTTGTGAAGACAGCTGGCAGCTTGCTGCTTCTCCTCTTGTGTGGGCTGGGGAAGCTGTGTATGGACCACAGGAGGCCACTGGTGGATAGGTTTTCTATGGTCTGCAGCTTCTCATCAATTGCCTGGACCAGCCCACCCTCCCTTCACAGAGCAGGATGAGGCAGGGACCATGGCTTGGGGGAGCCCCTTTTCCCTCTCAACTATAAAGTAAAGCTTCCATTGATTCTGTTTAAAGCTGGAAAGGATCTTAGAAGTCATCTCCACTAACCTCTTTGTTTTAGAGAAGAGAAAACTAAGTCCTTTTCTTCGGGGATGGGACTTTGCTTTGCCCTTGACCCACTGCATGGGGAGCAGAACTGGACCAGCTCTCAGATGGGTTATATTATGTTGCTTCCCCCAAGAGAAAGGGAGTCCTGAAAGTTGGTTGAGCCTGTGGGGGGAATAAAGAGCAAAGAAGTGGCAAACCTTCTAATTTCATAGGTGAGTTCCAAATTGGAGGTGAAGGGAATGTGATTTAGTTGGAAGAACTTCAGCCTGGGAGTTGAACGACCCAAGTTCTGTTCCCAGCTTTAAAACTCACTGTGTAATCTTGGGTGAATCATTTACTCACTGCTGGAGGACAGATTAATTCTTTTTCCTCACATATTGCTTAGTCAGCACACAGCAGGAGTACTCACCTGCAGCAGAGGATGTCCTCAGGCTTATTTCCTTTCAGAGCCAATGGCCTAATCTTCACAGAGGAGTTGCCCTTAGCCATGTTCTATAGAACTTTAGACCACAGGTATAGGGAAATCTTCAGATTGGTGGGTGCTAGCCATCGGGGAACTTAAGAGTATGGTAGTTGCCTGAGCATGAGGTGCAGTCTCAACTCTTTGACCAACTCCTCAAATTCAGGGATTGTGTTTTCTGAATCCCCACAGTCCCACAGTGTGTGGTAGGGTGCTGCATACTTTAGATGCCTGATTCGCTGAATTGATGATGTGTGTTGTGTGAGTAGTTTGTGGGTCACATGGGAGTGGGGTCTAGGTCTACATTCAAACAGTCTGATTGTCACTCTGCTGATGGACCACCCGCATGAAGCTTAAACACAGGCTGTCTGATTTCAGAATCAAGCCATGTCGAGGAGCTCTGTGGTTTGTGATGGGGTTGATTTGAAGTGAGTGCCTAAGTAGCGGCCCGAGGGAGGGGGCTCAGGAGCAGGCGGTAGGGAGAGGCAGAAGCTTCTTTTAGGCTTCCCAGTTACCCCAGGAGATGGGTACATTAAGGAAGTCACTAGGATTGTGGCAGATCGTGATCGGTTTCCAGATTTGTCTCAGATGGGTCATAAGAGAGCTGATAAATTTCTCCTGTGTGGCCCATCTTGGGTACGAGATTCTCACAAAGGCATTGTTCCCTTGACCCAGGATGTAATGCAGATGTTACCCTGCCTGACGGCCTCAGCTGAGAGGGAAGGCAAATGCAATTGTTGCTGGGGTTTGTTTTACGCTCTGTTATCAAAGCTAATAATATGACACTTTAAGGCTTTATCACTTGATTAGTGGCATCCGCCCTTGAAAGAGCTGGCTTAGGGCTGCTGTTAAAGGTTATGGGAGAGTAATTAAATGGCAGTTGTGAAGTGCAGGGGTGGTTTCTATTTACCAGTGGCCTTGTGGGAACCCTGCCAGTTACTGAACCCCCCTTGGTGAATTTTTCGAGAAAATGAGTTGGTTAGTTTGGGTGCTCTGCTGTTGACCCCAGACAACCCTCAGTTTTTTCTCTGCCTGTGGTTAATGCCCTTAATCTGCTGCCTGGGAGCCCTCCGTATCATCTAGTCCTTTACTACTCAAAGCATAGCCCCAGGACCAGGGGCATCAGGCATCACCCTGGAGCTTCTTAGAAATAAATGCAGAACCCATGGTTGCAGAATCAGGATCTGCATTAAGATCCTCAGGTGATCTGGGTGCCCTTTAAGTTTGAGAAATGCTGGGCTAGCACATATGCCCCCTGAGGTTAGAGATTTGTGGCAGTGTGGTTTTTATCGTGTAGTATAATAAACTGTTTAAACCCTAGTGCAGCGGAATGATTCCCAGTCTGCGTCTTTAATCAGAGCCTGGACTTGTGTGTGTGTGTGTCCATTGTCACTTGTGGCATCAGCATAGGGTTGTGGTTTACAGTGCCCCCCACAGCTCGCCAAGTTCTTGGCACAACTAGTCATTTCTTTGAATGCAAGTCTGGCATCCTAGACTGTGGGCGATGTGACCAAAACACCACTTTCTTCCTGTTACTCCCCTGCACAGGAGCCCACGGTGGCTCCCACTGCCTGCTGTGTCATGGCCAGACCTCTCGCCGGGGCTCCCAGGTTTATCTGCCCCCTTTTCTACACGACTAGCACACTGGGTTGATCCTCCCCCAGCCTGGCTTTGAGTCCCTTGCTTGAAGTGTCTTTCCCACTGCCTTCCTGATAATCAGTGATTCCTCTGTTCTCGGTCCTCCTGATTTGCTCTGCTGTACTGGGCTGCTTACTGAGGCCTTGAGGTTATTTGTGGGCAGGTCTTAACCCCTCATTCGGATAACACACTTTTTTTTCATTCTAGTTGCATTGAGATATAATTGACATACGGGCAGCATAATGGTTTGACTTACATACATCATGAAATGATTACTGCAGTAAGTTTAGTGAACCTCCATCATCTCATATAGATAATAAAAGAAAAGAAAAAAAATATTTATTCCTTGTGATGGGAACTCTTAGGATCCATGCTTTCAGATGGCAGGAAGACCCTTGTATGCCAGGAACTCCGGGCATCTGGCAGGTGCCTGATGAATGAACACCTGTGGATTGCTTGGTGCCAGCCATCAGGAGGCCGAGGATTTGGTGTGAGTGGGGTGAGGCGGGCTGCTGGCTTCAGTGATGGGGTAGGGGCTGGTGAGGGCTCCAAAAAGAAGCCCAGGGGAGAGTGAAAGGGACTCCACTGAGGGGAGGTGAAGAGAATTGGTCCATTCACTTCCAGTCCTACCCTGATGGTACTGGAGGTGAAGGAGGAGTGCCAGCGTGTTTCTGGTTTATTGCAAACCTGTCCGTTCTCATTTTATGTGAATCTGGTGGTGAGAGAAGAGGGGCGAGGAGGGATGAGGAACAGGGGGTGCAGAAATTAGGAACCAGGCCGTTTGGGTGTTGTCCCGGTAAGGTTTGTGGTAGAGGCTATATTTACTTCTTACAGCGATGCTGGTAAGATCTTTTTCTATGTTTAGAAATAGTTTATGTAATATGAGAATATGTGTTCTTTAAAAAAAAAGAAACCCTGAAACTAGAATAGAATAAAATTTAAACAGACCAATTACCATAGAAGAAATTGAGAAACTTATCAAAGAGCTGTTCCTTAAAATAGTTGTAGGACCAGACGGTTTCACAGGTAAATTTTTTCAAATATTGAAGGTGCAGGTGATTCTAATGCTATTTAAATCGTTCTAGAGCAAAGAAATAAGGAAGGAGTAAATTCTTTTTATGAAGCTAGTGTAACAAAACGTGATAAAAGAGCAGTATGGGCACACACAAAACTACAACGTGATCTTAGTTTTGAATATCGATGCAAAATCCTAATAACATAATTAGCAAATAGAATCCAGCACCCCATTGGAAGAACTCCATGGGCATGTGGGTTTCAGAACAGGAATGCAAGGATAGGTTAATTTTAGGATTCCTATGAATAAACTCCCCATATTAAAGGATCCAAGGAGAAAATAAAATGCTGAAAAGGTTTATGAAAAGTTAAGCATCTGTTTCTAATAAAAACTCATAATATAGGAATAATTAGATACCGCCTCATCGTGAGAAAATATATCTTTATTAAGCTGGTAGCCAAATTTTGCTTAGTACTGAAATAGTGCATGGTTGATGCATTCCAATTAAAACCTTGGTTAAGTACCATAATTATATAACCTTGTTTTGGAGGGATAAGCTGGTATCATTAGATAAGAGAAAGAAATAAGAGGTGTAAAAACTAGAAGGGAGGGGGCCCAAACTAAAAAACAAGAAGAGAATTCAGTAAGGTAGTTGAGTGCATAATTAATGCACAAAAATCTGTAGCTCTCCTGCATAAACAATATTCAACTAGAAAATATGCTGGAAGAAAAAAAATTCCATTTACGAAAGCAAAAAAAGAGAGAAAAAACTAGCTATAAGCTAGTTTTAGCAAATAGAATCCAGCAACCCACTGGAAGAACTAGCTATAAGCTTAATAAAAAATATATTAATATGTTACTTCAATGCTACTAAGGGACATAAAAAGCTTAAACAGGAAGATAATATAGCCCTGGCTAGAAGGAGTCAATGTTACAAAAATCCTATACACTTAAGATGTGATCACAATAAAATTACCAATAGGATTATTTTGGTGTAGAAAACTGATTCTGAGTTCACATGGGAAAATTAGCATACCTGAAAATATAAAAAAGAAAAAGAGAGGAGGGTGTAGCTCTAACAGATATTAAATATTTTAAAAGTTATAGTGATTAGGATAACTTGGTACTGAATAGATTGAACAAATGATGAGACAGAATAGAGAACCCTGAAATAAAGAGTGGTGTTGTGTGTGTGTGTGTGTATAATTTGTGATAAAGGCAGTCTTTCAAATTTGTGGGGAAAGATAGTAACTTTATACCAATTCCCGCCTTGCGGGAAGTACATTAGGCAGGCTCCCTACTTTGTGCCTTAGATCAAATAAGTCTATCAAAGATAGATCAAAGATTCAAATGAAGAATGAAAGTATAGAAGTACTAGAAGAATTTTTCTACAGTCTCGGAAGAGAGAGACATTTCTAAGTTTGACACAAATCCCAGAAGACATAAAATAAACTACTGATAAATTTGACAACATAGAAATGAGAACTTCTGTATGAGAAAAACAGCATCAACAAAGTCAAAAGATATGTGATACTCGGAGGAAAAAAATATCTGCAGCATATATGATAAAAGGAGCTAATTCTCTTAATATGCAAAGAGCTCTTAGAAATAAAGAAGGAGCATTAACTTAATTGAAGAATGGGCAAAGGAACAGGAATTCACAGGAAAAGAAGGGTAAATGAATCTTGAAAAGATGCACAAACTCTTTTATAATAAAACATACAAATCAGAACTACAGTAAGATGGCACTTGTAACCTATTAGATTAGAGAAGATCAAAACTTTTGATAATAAACTGAGTTGGTGAGGGTGTAAAGAAAACGTACTTTTGTACATTGCTGGTGAAAATAAATGGATACAACTGCTTTGGAAGGCGATTTGTGATTTTTATCTGAATTGTTAATGCCCATATCTTAGGGCCCAGTGGTTCTCTTCCTAGGTATCGGTTCACTTCCTAGGTATCTGCTCTAGAGAAATATTCACTTACACGCACAGTGTTCATGGAACATTGTTCTCATAGTGGAAAATTAGAGACAACAGTGTAACTGTCCATCAGTAGGATGGATAAATAAATATTCATTTATTTAGTAACGGCAAAATAAAACAGACGGTTCAGACCATTAGTGGGTCAATAAATCAACTTAGTGGGTTTTGACACAGTGTGAAACAAAGAATAGAAAATAACAGAGTGCATTGCACAGAGTGGGTAAATGCTGGGTGAGATTTTTGTTTCAGTTTTGCATATTCACAAGTGCGAACTGGATCACATTTCTTATTGTTGGACTCAGTCAACAAAGTTGGAAAAACACTGCCAGCGTAGTTGAAAGGAATATATTAGGTTGATACCTTATGATAAGAATAGATCTCAGAAATGTAATGTTGAGTAAAAAAAGCAAGCTGCAGAATGATATGTACAATGTGATGCCATTTTTGAAAAAGTATATTTTTGGTGGAATCACGTATTCGTACAAAACAGGCCTGAAATACGTGCACCAGGCTCATATCAGAGAAGCCGTCTGGGGACTGGAGTGGTATTGAGAGAGGCCTCAGCTTTAAATTACATCCTTTAATTTGTAAAAAGGAAAGCATGAGTGTTTTACTTGTATATTTAAGTGAGCAAAAAAATGTTTACACGTTATATGGAAGGACTTAGCAAGGAATCCATTAAACTCAGGTGCTTTTCCCTTTGTTGATTTGCATTTTTCTAACTCATCTTTTACTGATCAGTTTGTGTCTTTCCTTTAGCTTTAATTTCAGTAGCTTATAAATTTGTATCCGCTTGTTCACTTTGTTTTTCAGCTGTTAGTTTAAGATTGCATATAAAATTCCTTAAACAGTATGTCAGTGGCTCAGTTATTGGGTCTTTGTTTGTCTTTCCTAACTTTTCCAGCTTATTCTTTTGGAATTAATTGGGCCTATGGTTCAGTAATCTCAGATATTTTTTCGAAGAGCCAACTTCGGCTTTCATTCTTTTCCCTGACATTTGCTCATATTCTTGTTTGTTAATTCTATTTTCACTTTTCCTTTTTCTCCTTCCTTTTTGCCTTCCATGAATTTCCTTCAACACAAGTATAGCAGTGCTTCTCAAATTTTAAGGTGCCCACGAATCACCTGGGGCCTAGAGCCCCTGTTAAATGTGGATCCTGATCCAGAAGGCTGGGAGTGAGGCCCCAGGTTCCACATTTCCAACCAGCTCCAGGTGGGGCTGGTGTCTGAGGAGTGAGGAAGTGGAAACAGTGGCACCTGCTTCTCCTCTGACCTTAGGGCACCGAGTATCCAAGTGTCCAGTATCCAGCAAACCCACCAACTGTATAAACATGATGCTTCTAAGTATGTCCAAAAAAAAATTCATAGTGTTCTCCTTTAAAGCAGTGAAGGTGGGATGCCCTGACTCACCCAGTTACTTTCTCTGGCTTCATGAGTGACCAGCCACACACTCACCCTGTGATCTGAAAGGACAGAAGCGAGTTTGTGGCTGTAGAATTTCTCAGGGCATATTTCGCTGGTTGAGCTGACTGCCTTCGCTCAGAACAGCTGTCTAGACTCTACTGATTTAGCTGACTTTTTAGGTGCATTTGGATCAGTTGTTCTGAATCTTTTTGGTGGTCCATGGACCTTTGTGGGAATATGATGGAAACTATGTACTTCCCCTCCAGAAATATGCCACCCCCATATATGGACACTGAAACCCCAATTTTTCTTTCACTTGTATGGGCTTCAAGCATCCAGAAGCCTGTCTGTAAATCATAGGACCCCTTATTTAAATGGTGCTGCTAAGGGGAAGAATCCCAAGGTGAGGTACACAATCCACAGCTCCCGTGCTCCCTGTGGTAGTGGGGTCCTGCTTGGCTGGATGCTGGCTCCCCTTGCTGTGGTCTGTTGAGCTGAGCGGGGGCAGACCCACCCAGACTCAGCCTGTATCGCTTTGGGGGAGGGCAGCCCACACATTACTTCCTGCGGCTCAACCTTGCCCTCAGCTCGCAGAGTCACGTCTGGCCTGAGGAAGCGGAGACTCAGATCCCTTCCGGCCAGGATTCTGGGCTCAGTCGCTGTTCTGGCTTTGACATGGCAGGGCCTCCTGCCTTGTTCCCGTGTCCTGTTTCCTTCTCTAAGTCTCAGTTCTTCTGAGAGGCTTCTGTGTTGGTTCCTGTTCTGCTGACATGCCTGATATCCAGGTCCTGTGCTGGGACGGAGACCCTGTCGTGGGCTTTGCTAGAGACAGCAAGGTGCGGTGGGAAGGCATCCGTCTGGATTCCAGCTCATCCACTTACTGGCTGTGTGGCTGTGGTATATTACATAACCCAACTGGCCTCGGTTTCCTTACGTGGGTGACGGGAACTATAGAATATACCTTTAAAGAGGACTTGGAAAGATAATTGTGTGCGGTGTCTGGTGCATAGTATGTGTTGCTAACCAGTAACTGGCATGACTAGTCCTATTCCCGGGGGTTGGATCTGCTGGATCCAGCTAGCTGGGGCCTTGGTCATCTTCATAGATGTCCCGATGCCTGTGTTGCCGAGGCTCATCCATTCCCCCGCTCCCTTCTCCCCATCACAGGGCTTTGCCCACTTATTGGGACAGTTCAAACCTCATCTTATGCTGTTCCCTTCCTCAAAGTCACTGTGAGGTCAAACTCTAGCTGGAGTTCTCCAGTATCTCCTTGGAGAGGAGGCCTGCCCAACAGACCACAGCTCCTTTGTGTGTGCATGGAATTGGGCTGGCTTGTCCGTGCCCTACTGATCCCAAGAAGGAAATTACCAATCAATTTCACTTAAAAATACAGCTGCAAAAATCATCAGTGGAATAAATTAACAGACGAATGGCCTCACTACTTTGGGAAATATTTGTTGTGTACCTCCCATCCACTAGTCATGGTGCTTAGCACTGGTGATTCTTCTGTCCTGGGGCCGTGATGGAGTCATGAGGCCCGTGGGGGTTAGGGGGAGGGGTGGAGCAGGGCTGTGGACATTTGATTGCGTTACAGTCCCTGTGATACATGTGGTAGTGGAGGGTGGGAGGACTGTGGGAGCCCAGAGCGGGGGGAGCTGGGAACTCTATTTCAAAAAAGTAAGTGTTGGGAAGGCTTCACTGAGTAGATGATGTTTGAATTGGTCCTTGGAGGTTGATGTCTCCATATCCTTGTCTCTTAATTTTTTCAGATAAATTTTATAGTCACTTAACAGGGCCTTGAAAAATGAGTTTTGAAAAATTACCAAGCATGGCTCATCACAGGAATATATGCCTGGTTCAATACAAAGAGACTAATATTAATGGAAATAAACCACAAAAATCAGAACACCCAATATTCAACATAGTGCCTAGAATATAATTGATACTCAACAAATATCTGATGAATGAATGAATTTAGTCTCAATAGATGCAGAAATATACTGGAAATAATTGTATGTGCATTAGAAAGCATCGTAAAACTAAAAATAGGTGTGTTAGAGGATTTACTCCTAAATATGATAAAGAGCCTGCCTGTGTATAATGACATACCAAGACTTTCATGGGGGCTGCAGGTACGGAGTGGAGAAATTCTAGAAGCGTGCTCTGCAAAACAGGAACTAAACCAAAATGTCGCTTATCGCTACTCCTATTTAACATAGTTTAACAGATGCTTGTCATAACAATATAGGAACAAAAAGAAACTAGAGGGATTGGTATAGGGAAGGAAGAGATAAAAATATCACTGTTTGCAAATGACACAATTTCTATTCAAAGAAAATTACAAAATCCTACATGGATGTTTTTGTTCAGAAGTTACAGTACTGGAGGGTCAGTATCCCAGGTTTTCGCCTCGATTTCATGCTCTGGCAGTTAAAATTCCAATGAAATGCTTCATAAAGCATGAAAAATGATTGTAATAATAATCAGGAAAAATTGGTGGGCAAGCATACTAAAGGATGTTTTGAAAATCTTTTAGCAGTGGGCTCCTCTAAGCAAACCAGGCAGGTGAGCAGTAGCTATTAAAACTGTACAGCATTAGGATAAAACAGAAAAATGAGAGATGGGTACAATAAAATAGATCTAAATAAATAGAAGCCTCTTCTATGTGGCAAATTTGGAAAGGCAGAAAATAGTGAAAGAAATTATTTAAAGTAAATGGCTCTTGGGAAGAACTAGATCACAATATGAAGAAAATGAACTCAGACATGTGTCTTATATTTATAAATTCTAAATGTATTTAAAACTTAGTTTTAAAAACTCTTTAAAGGGCTTTGCTGGTGGCGCAGTGGTTAAGAATCCACCTGCCAGATGTAGAGAATAGACTTGAGGAGACAGGGAGGGGGAAGGGTAAGCTGGGGCAAAGTGAGAGTGTGGCATTGACATATATACACTACCAAATGTAAAATACCTAGTGGGAAGGAGCTGCGTAGCACAGGGAGATCAGCTGGGTGCTTTGTGACCACCTAGAGGGGTGGGGTAGGGAGGGTGGGAGGGAGATTCAAGAGGGAGGGGATGTGGGGATATATGTATATGTATAGCTGATTCACCTTGTCATACAGCAGAAACTAACACAACATTGTAAAGCAATTATACTCCAATAAAGATGTTAAAAAAAAAAAAAAAGCTAAAAAACGTCAAAGAAAAAGAATCCGCCTGCCAATGCAGGGCACATGGGTTCAAGCCCTGGTCCGGGAAGATCCCACATGCCGCGGAGCAACTAAGCCCGTGCACCACAACTACTGAGCCCGCATGCCACAACTACTGAAACCCGTGTGCCTAGAGCCCATGCTCCGCAACAAGAGAAGCCACTGCAATGAGAAGCCCGCGCACCGCAACAAAGAGTAGCCCCCGCTCGCCGCAACTAGAGAAAGCCTGCGTGCGCAGCAGCAAAGACCCAACGCAGCCAAAACAATAAAAATAAAAACTCTTTAAAAGTCAGGGAAAGTAGATGGAATATTTATCCTTGCTATGGAGAGCAAATGTGTTTGTGAAAATTCCATAAAAATGATCATTGATGAAATGGGATGTGTTCAACTATAAAGGCATAAAATCTATAAAGCAAAAATAATAAGCATATACCCAGTCACTTCATGGTGGGCTTATGTGGCCTGAGGATGGGGTAGTGCTCTCACAGTGACATGTTTACAGCTGGGGTGACTCAGTAAAGTGGATTTTTCCCCCCAAAAAACCCCATAGTAATTGTGATAAAGGGGACAGTATAGAAGAGGGAAACAACTGTGATAAACTGATGGATGAGAACATGTTGTCAAAAGTATGCCCAGAACTGTATGTCAAAAGTATGCCCAGAACTTAAAGATCAGGATCTTTAAGGTAAATATTCAGGCTGTATTGGTAAAATAACCAAGACATAGGAACAGATCATTTCATGTGAGGCCCAGTTGAGTGAGATGTGGAGAACAGTTCAATTTCCTAAACACGAAAGATATGTACTACTCTGAGGTAGTACTCCAGTTGACCTATCATATTAGTGACAAATTGACCAAATTTATAAAACCCACTGTTGAGGTCCGTGGGAAAGAAAACAGGGTACCACCGTCATTACTGAGACGGAGAGCATGGCGGCTTTGGACTGTAGTAGCAACGACACTGTTTATACCTTTTGACCGGTATGTTTACTTCTGGGAATAAGTCCCACAGAAGTAATCCCAAAGGGGCAGGACACCAACTTGTCCAAAGATGGGAAAAAGTTGGAAATTATCCCATTGTAGGTAATCCGGGAAAGGTTCAGTAAACTCTGTGACAGCAATTTGGAGGAGTACTTACCCACGTAGAGACTGGGGATTACAGTTATGTGTATCCAGAGCGGCATGGGGTAGCTCACCCGTGCTGACGGCAAGCTGGTAAAAATCTATGCACACAGGTTGAAAAGAATCTGGAAAAGGGCAGAGTTTATTTGATGTGTTTTCGATCAGTTTCCCCGCACCCCCCACACCGGTAATATTGTTAATATATAATGCAGGTTTTTCAAAGAAGAAAGGAGGGGAGGAAATAATTCTGGTAGTAAAAAGGGGAAACGTGGGCAGCGTATGGTGGAAGACAGGTCTGGGCAGGGCGTCCACGTGGGCTGGATTTGAGTCACTGCGTTGCCATGTGGTTTGGGGCAAGTCACACATCTTCTCCAGCTTCCCTTGTCTTCACCCTAGAAGGAGGTAATGGTGACGCCCACCAATGAGATCCCGGGAGTTCTTGCCTTCCAGGCAAACACTCTTTCATTAAACAGCTTTGCAGCGTGCTGGGGGCCCTGGCTGCTGTCCTTAGTTTTGTGCCCGTCTCCACTTCTAGGGCGGCAGTAGAGAGGGGGAGGCAGACAAACACACCCCAGAACTAGGCAGGCAACAGAACCGTTGCAAATAGCCCTGCGAAGGTACTGCAGCCCCTAGGAAAATTAAGCAAAGAAATAGGGGCCCCTTCTGTTTCCGAACTGGTGATGTGGCCCAAGGGGAAAAGACAGAGCCTTAAAAGAGAACATTCTGGTAAGCAGATTCAGATTTACCATGCTGTCGAACTTTTTTTTAGAAGACTCACTTGTGGACAAGGCAAGAAAGGAAGGAGGCCAGCCACTTATCTGGTGTGTTTGGGACACTTTGGGGCCTAACTAATAAATTCTAGTGTTGAGCTCCTCTCCTTGGGAGCTGGGTGACCTTGAACTTTGTAACCTGAGCCCCGGATTCCTCATGGTGAAAAATGAGGATGACCTCTCCCGAGTTTGTTGTGAGAATGACGTAGGATGTTGTGCCTAAATGTTCTCTGTGCTTTCAGTGACTATTTGTCAAGGTTTTTCCTGGATGCATGCCAAAAATGGCACGACGCTGGGTCCCATAGGGAATACAGAGCCGTCTGAATTATCGTCCCTGCCTTTGGGGAGCTTGTATAGCCTGGGGGTCGGGGGGAGATTACATGAACCCCTACAAAAGTATGTCATGAGAAGGCAGCAAGGTCAGGGATGGTGTTTTTAGGATGAGGGAAATCGGGCCATTCAGGGTGAGGGATGAGGGACTAGTTAAGAAGCAGAGTGTGGGGATGCCTGAGAGAGAGGTGGTATTTGGTGGGAGAAGGCCTGAGATGGATTTAACAGCCCTGTGGGATGTCCTGAACACATCTGTGGCTGTTACCTCGTGTGGGCCTTTGAGGTGAGGGCGCTGAGGTTTGCAGGGACTGAGGGATCCGAGCTCCTTCCTGGGCTGACTGGGCCCAGCACAGAGTCCTCTTGCCCGCTGTCCTGTTCTTGCATCTGAACCACACCCCCTCTCAAGAAGAGCAGTCCCAGGCACTTCTCCCTCTGAGTGAGAGAGGGGCTGAGGAGAAGGGGATGAAAGGCAGGAGGTGTTTGAGGTGGAGAAGAAGGTGAAGGTCGTGAAAGAGGTCTGACTGATTTTCGGGAGGCAGTGAAAGGATGTGGGACCTGGAGTCAGTCCCAGCTTTACAACTGCCATGATTGTGACCGAGTAAATTAAGCCTTGTGAGCCTCAGTTCCTCCCTCTGTAAAATGGGGCCATTCAGCTTACCTCCTGGGTGTGGGAGGACTAACTCATTTAGAGCTATGTGCAGAAAGTGTTTAGCACTTAGTAAGTCTTCCATACACGATAGCTGCCATTATGATGATGATGGTTATTATTATTTTATTTCTTTTTTTGTAATTATGAAGGATTGGTGCCTCTTGGAAACAAATAGCTGGCTTTGATGCCTAGTGGGTCAGTAACGTTTTACTTCACACGGGCAGGTAGATGCTTCTCTCTCTCTGCCCCTATTTATTTTCAGTTTAAAGCAACCAACCTTTATTAAACACCTTCTATGTGTCAGACATTTTGTTCTGTAATTTTACATACATTATCTCATTTAAATCCTGCCAATAATTCTTTGGGGGGTGCGTAATTATTCTTGTTTTTCAGATAAGGAAACAGACGCTTATAGAGTCCACAGGAGGGGATCCAAACTCTGTCTCAATCTCCGAGCAAACATCCAATGGGCACTGGGTGCAGGGCCTGGTATCTTAGGGCCCTAGTGAGCCCAGTGCCCTGCCCCTTCCTAGTCAGTGAACTGGAACATAGTGGGTGGGGGCAGGGGGTGTCCGTTATTGCTGCCTTTTCCCCTCCAAATTGTAACTTTGAGTCAAGGTATTTAACCCCTCAGTGCTCACTCTTCTGTGGTTACATGACAGTGATAACAGCAATTAATTGGAGGGTGATTGTAAAGATTAAATAAGATAATACCCAAAGCTCCTGAGCACAGCTGCAAGTGGTGGCTGCCATCACCCCGTCTGCAGCCTCAGACTCTCTCCAGCCCCCTGGGAAGGGAGCCTATTTGCTGGCTTTAGCCTGGGGAATGGGTATATAACAGCCTTGATGAAATATGTAAATGCTTTAGGGACAACTCCAAATCTCTGTGTTTGTGCCCTTAGCAAGAGGAGTTTGCTGAGCATTGCAAGTGTGAACTTACCTCCACTTTGGATGAATCCAAAGCAAACTTGGTGTGAGCGTTTCCTAGTACGAGAAAGCAGGCAGTCCAAAGGTCTTGACTTCTTGGGGCCTTGGGTTCTGTGGTTGCTTAGCCAGGACAGGAAGGAGGAGTTGGCAGGGAGAGCAGTTAGAGAGTGGGATCAAGAGGAGGGAGGAGAGTAGATTGCTGGGCTGGGAGAACAGGGAAATGAGCCTGGGTGGGGCCCCTGACCGACTAGAGGCCCATGGATCAGCTGGAGGCCTCCAGGCTGGGGGCAGGGGGGCCAGAGGTCAGGTGTTCTGAGAGCTGAGCTTCTTGGTGTTAGCCTTGGCTGTGGTATTTGGGACAGCTGGATTGAGGAGGAGGATGGAAAGGAAAGGGGAGTCCCCTTAGGGGGATGGAAACCCATGATGCAGCCACAGAGAAATCCAGGAGGGAGAGGAGGTGCGCCTGTGCTCCTGTCATGGGGTGGAAAAGAGGGCGTGGGATGGACAGCCAGTTGGTGACTCCCTGGGTGTGGAGGAGAGCAGGGGAGTCTAGGGGGAGCCCCAGTTTTAGGGCAATGACTGAGAGGAACCCAGCAGAAGCAAGGTGGAAGGGAAAGATGCAGAGCTGACGTGGGACATGTTGAGTTTGAGAAGCTGCGAGAACAGAAGGTGGAGGCGTCTGGTCAGAACAATGTCCTGACTGAAGGTGGGCGCCATTTGCAAACAGACTCTTGAAGCCCCGGGTGTGGATGAACCCAGCAAGCAGAGTGTGGGCAGATGGGTGGTGGAGTCCTGGAGGACACTAAAGGGATAGGACTGGAGGCCGCAGGTTGGAAGGGTATAAGCTCCAGACTGGTTTTTATAAAACAGCCCCCTGCCTGCACCCCCTCTCTGCTGCTTAAAATCCGCCCCATGGCCTGCAGCGGGGAGTCCAAACTCCTTAACCCAATGTGTAGGTCCTGTCCAGAGCAGGCCTTGGTAACCTCCCAGGGCTGCTGTGACAACGTACCGAAAGCTGGGGGACTTAAAACAACAGAAATGTATTCTCTGGAGTTCTGGAGGCCAGAAGTTTAATATCAAGGTGTCGGCAGGGTTGGTTCCCTCCAGAGGCCCTGCGGGAGGATCTGTTTCACGCCTCTCTCCTAGCTTTCGGTGGCTCGCATCAACCCTTGGCGTTCCTTGACCTGTAGCTGCATCACTCCAATCCCTGCCTCCGTCATCACATGGCCCTATGTGTGTCTGGGTCTCTATTTTCTCTCCTTATAAGGGCACTGGTCATTGGATTAGGGTGGGTTTAAGACGACTGTGACCTCATCTTAACAGTTACATCTGCAAAGACCCTATTTCCTGATCAGATCATATTCTGAGGTTGCCGGTGGTCATGAATTTCGGGCGGGGGGTGCACCATTCAACACAGTATAGACCTCTCCTCTTCCTGCTTTTTTGGCCTTATTCCCACCTCCCACCACCATGGCCTCCTTTCGGGAAGATGTCCAGAGCCAACCCTAGCTCAGGTTCATTGTCTCCGTCTTATAAGCTCCCCCCTCTGTGAGCACCCCAACACTCCCTTCATTGCACATGTCCTCCACCAGGCTTGAGCTCCTTGGGACGGGGACCAGGCCTTAGGTGTCCCTCCTCACTGCAAGGTAAGTTGGCATTTGAGAGCCCAGCCCCAGAGTGCCCTGGAAGTGGATTTGAGTCCTGGCTCCACTTAATCAACCATGTGACCTCAGCCTCAGTTTCCCCATCTGTCAGATGGAGCTATTAAATGAGAATTTAATAAATTAAATGAGAAAAAGTGTGTAAAGCAGCTAGTGGGGGACTTAGGGTCTCCTTGAGGGTGGTTGCCGTGTTTTTTTAATTCACCTTGTGTATATGGCACTTGGTCCAGTGTCTGACTTGGTAGGTGCTGTATAAAATATTTGTTGAATAAGTGATTGCATGAGGAGATGTAGCTTGATGAGAAGGGACTCTGCTGTGTTTATGGATGTGACCCCCTTAGAAGCCCCCCTTCCTCCTGCCCTCGGTCTCCAAGAGCTGGGTAGGTACAGTTTGAGTTTCAGCTAAATGCTGACGAGTGACAGTGAACGGGGGTCGCAGTTTGAGTCAGGCTCACAGCCCTGTACCCGGTGTTTCTCTTTCATGTGGATGGAACAAACTCTGGCTTTTTACATTAGCGGTACCTATGGTGGCTGCAATAGATGAGTCACCATTTACTGTAAAGCTTTCACATGCCCGGCAGACATACGCCAGTCAGGAGTGACAGTGCCTTCTGTGATCAGGCACCCCAGCCACGAGCATCTAAAAAGGGAGAAGTGGTAGGGAGGTCTTGGGTGAGGATCCGTAGCCCTCTTAGCTTCCTCCTTCCCAAATTTCCTGCTGGACTTTTATTTTGATCTGTAGGCATATTTTTGCAGTCACTTAAATAAGTCTGTGCAAATTTGTGTCTGCTTGCTTCTAAGCTAGAGGTTTATGCTTCTGTCTGGTTTTGGTTTTACGTGGAATATTAATTTATTTTTAAAGCGACCTACTCCCGTTTCTTGATTATCGGCCACTGAGAGCAGTGGTTCAAAGCCTAAGAACTTTTTTTTTTTTCCTTTTAAGTAGAACTGTCTTTGGCTCCTCTTTGCCTGCAGGTGATGGTTTTCTTTTCCTTTCAAGAGATGAACCTGTGAAATTCCATTTGGTCTCCAATGGTAGACAGGGCTTGGGAATTTCAGTCTTTGAGGATGAACTTGGTTGTGAAGAACCGAAAAGACTGGGCAGGCGCAGCGTGTTCCCTCTTGCAGGTGGGGCTGGGTGGGGCAGGGTGTGGGGAGCGGTGAGTGGCTGGAAAGGCACCCACAGAGTGCCCTGTACGTGCCTGGCTCCATGCTAGGAACCAGCTTCCCTACAAGCGGGCTGTGGCCAGGGCCTGGGGCTGTCATGGAATTTTAAATCTGATTGAACAGATGTAGCCTTTTTGTGCCTGTCTGTGTGCAGGTCTGTGCCATGGGGCCTTGCGCAAGTTATGTAACCTCAGCCTCAGTTTCGTCCTCTGTTAAATGGGCATGCTGACCCTTTTCTCAATCAGGTGGTTTTAAGGATTCGATGAGATATTTAAGGCACCTAGTATAGGCCTGGTACATTGTAGGGCTCAAAAAATGATCGTTGTAATTACGAGGAGTGCTGTGAATCTCTTATTTTGAGAGCGTGGATGGTGGAGGGAGCCTTTTGGTGAGAAGAGGGGTGTTAAGGTGTTCCTTCTAGGTAAGCAGTGGTCAACTCCCTGGTTTTTGGTGGTAATTAATCAGTATCTTAGGTTGGCCTCTGTGTTCATTTGACATGTTTCTGCCTCTCCACCTTGGATTTGCTGTTGGCCCGTGTGGAATACCCCCTTTCCCATCCTCCACGGCCCGTCCCCTCCTCTTGGGCTTCTCCTGTGATTGGTCAGTCCATGCTTCCCTGCTGTATTTAGAGGATGGCCGTGAGCCCCTGCCGTGTAGTTCACACCCTCCCACCTTACTCTGGCCAGTCAGAGGAGGGGGTCCCAAGGCCCCAGTCAGACCCCGGGGTCTCCCAGAGATTTTTGTGCCTCCCCTGGAAGCAAGAGGCTGTCGAGGACATCTATTTTGGATTCTGAAATTCGGGGTGCTTTGGGAATAGCTGAGGTTTATTGGGACAGTGGTGATGGACTGCTTGAAATGAGAACTTGGGGACATTCAGGATAGTGGTAGCTGTAGCTGGACATTATCTGTGGTGGTGAAGGATAAAGGGGCTGTGCTTGGCTTCCGCCTCCTTCCTCATTGGTGGTGTCTCCTGAGTCCCTCCCTTCTCCCCTCCCCAGCTTCTGGAGGGGAAGATTCTTCACTTAGAGCAGAGGACACTTTCTTCCTGAATTTGCGAGTCTCACCGTGATATGGTTGCCTCTTTTAGCCCGGTGTCTACTGCCCCCTCCCACGGTATAGTCCTTGCGGTAAGGGAGGCTTTGTGTCTTGTTTGCAGCGGCATATCCCTAGGACATGCCCTCAGTAAGCCAGTGTTGAGAGAGGGAGTGAATGAATGAAGGGCCAGATGAAAGCCCCGCACAACGAGAAAAAAATTCAGACAGGGTGAAAGTGCTGCCCCCACCCCTGCAGGAAGAGGGTGGTTATAATTTGTTATTCTTTCTTCTCTGTGTGTGTTTGTGTGCTGGGTTGTGTAGCCGGCACTTGGGTTGTATCACGTTGATCCACAAATCCCTTTGCTTGGTTGTTCCTGGTGTAGTAATGATGTGGCATCTCTGGGGTGGCTGGCTGGGACAAGGGGGACAGTCCACGGCTGGGACCAGGAGTATTCTTCTCTGCACAAAAGATGAGGGTCCTATGACCTCTGTTTCATCATAACTGGATCCAATGGGAGGAGGGAAGCCCACTCATGTCGGGTGGGCCAGAGAGGTTGAGTGACCTTTTGTATGTAATTATCAGGATTCTAATGCCGTTCTGAGTCCAAAGACAGTGTTTCTTCTGCAGCATCACCCTGACTCCTAAAACGCTAGAAGGCTCTTAACACTGGAATTCCCATCCACCCTGGGTCCTGTGTTACCTGCTTGGAGAACTGAAAGAGTGTGATAAACGGTGGTCACCAGCACTGGCTTTCTCCACTCACTGCCACACTGCAGAGTATCTGACCACCAGGGATGGGAATCAGAAATCAGGACACAGAAGCTGGCCACTGTTCTCGTTGCCCTGAGTTCTACTGAATGTGTCCGGAACTCCGTGGCTCTGGTCTCAGCAACCCCTGGAGCTCTCTTCTTCCCCCCACTCCCCCTCTGACCCCATTGTCAATTTCTGGTTACTTCCAGTCGGCATTAGGCCTGGCACTGTCTACAGCAATGCACATTACTTTTCTAAAGCCTTCCATCTGGAAGAGCTCTCTTGTCCCAGTGTTTCTAGTATAATTCAGGTTTGCATTTCCCGGGCACCCAGCACTGCAGCCACTCAGAAGGTGTGGGTCCTTTTCTGGTTAAGCACTGACATTTGGGGATCGGCTTCCATTCAGCAGTGCTTCTTCCCTTCTTTTCATGCAAGCAGGTACCTGAGGTACTGAGGTACCCAGAGGCCCCAGCTGGTAACTGGGAAAGATAAGACCTCACTGTCCGGGGAGCTCTGGATGTGGAATCTAGTTGCAGTGGGGCCTATAGCTTCTCTTTGATCGTTTTAGGTTTAATACGCTCTCCGCTGTAATGGAAACCATAACATAAGCTGATTAGTAAAATTTGACTCTTGGTTTAATGAGAAACCTGAGAGGGACCCACTTCCTCTTGATTTTTGTTTTATTTTTAAAAATTCTGTACCTGCTGTTTCATTTCTCTTCCTCTGGACTTTTCTTTTAGAAAAGTCACAAACAATGTACTATACAAACCAAAACCATTTAGAAAATAAAACTGGACCCTGGGGAATACACAGCACTTACCCTCCACGGCACCTTCTTCCCACCATCTGGTTGAGCCTCTCTATGTGTCTGATGGGGGAGCAGGCAGTAGTTGACATGGAGAAGCTGAGGCCCACAGACAGGCTGGGAGTGGATTGAAAGCCACACTGGAGTAGGACTAGAATCAGGGCTGTACTGCTTAGGTTCCAGGCCAGTGCTTATGCTTCTGCCCAGAGCACTGGTATTAGGTGCGAGATATTCTCCTTGTCAGTGTGTATCCTCAGGCCTCCCTCCTGTGGTTTCGTTGGCTTACTGAATGTGAGCTCTCACTAAAGAATTGTTAGGATCATGCATTTATATGGTATCCGGACAATCTTCAATGGATTCCTTCCCCATCCATCCATCCATCTATCCATCAAAATATTTCTTGACCTGCTCTGCATGAGGCAATGTGCCAGTCCTGGAAGGTTGGAGGGATGAGAGAGTCAAACATCCATTTCTGAAAAGCCTTTTCTTTGGAGTTGGGGCACAGAACCATAACTGTAATACCAGGCACAACAAAGTAAGTACTATGATAAGCATCAAGCCAAATGGAGTAGTGGAAGAGGGGTTAAGTTTTGCCGAGAGATGCAAAGATGGCATTGGAGCTGAGTTTTGAAGGATGAAGAGAATTTTGGTGCTGGGCAGACTTGGAGAAATAAGGACCAAAGGCATGATGCCATGGCCACAGTCTCGTTTCCTTCATACCACACTGCACAAATACAGAGGTGATCCGGTCCTGGGTTTAAGTGGTACTTGCCTAATAATGGTTTTGCACAATTGCTTGGACCTCCTTCACTTTGGGATTAGGACTGGAGGTGGAAAGTTGGCATTAGGAGAGGGCTAGTATTTATTGAGTGTTTTACTTACATTTATCCAATTGACATACATCATCTAATCAGGGGCACATAGCTAGCAAGCGCTAGAGCTGAGATTTGAACTCAGAGCTCTCTGACTCCAGGGCCCCTACTCTTCCCATAGTACTGCCTTATCACCTTCTCCTGGGAAGTTGCTAATGCTAAACAGTCATTCCCAAACAGCAGGATTCAGGTTGCAAAGTAGAGTGGCTGGTGAATGCTTGTGAAAATATTTTGTCATCTTAACTCACGTCATTCAAACTTCCTGTGGTTAGTGGAAGGAGTATTTCTGCGTCAGTCATGCTTTCTGGAGGACCCTCTGTGGTGCCATTCTTTTGTGATGCTGCTATTTGGCTGGTTTTTCAGACAGTCGCCATTTATGACTTTCTGATGAGCAGGTGTCTTCGGGCCTCTCACCTGCCCAAGCTGACAAGTCACATTCTGTGCTTGAATGGGTTGTTAATGGCCTTCCTAATGGATACAAGCATTTGACCTGGCAGAACCGGCCAGGTGGGCTGGTGTTTTTATTGGACAATGTTGTCCTGTGAAATCTAAGAGAGAAACAAGGAGAGTGAGGGGGTTGAGGAGCAGCAACTTAGTACGAGGTGGACTTCCTGGGGCAGAGGCAGTAGACTGGGCGTTGGACCCAATTTTCCAAGGGATGTCTCGAGACATGGCGGGGGGTGGGAGTGTAAGGTAGGTGATAGTCATTGGGGGTAGGGTGGGTGCTTGAATCTTAGTAAATATTTAGTAATTGTGAAAAAATATTGTAATTCTAGAGTATATCTCAGTGGTCCTCTGTCTTGATCCCTCTAGGGGTTTGTGCCGTAAATACTGTCTGAGGAAGGTGCCTGAGGCTGTCAGTTTTGTCACAGGAGGAAGGTGCTGTCCCCATGAGATGCCAGTCCTGTTCCACAGCGAATTTCTTGTCGCCACTCTCCACCGATGACTCTCTCTGCCTCCTTCCTCTCTTTCTTTCCCCCCGCCCTTCTCCATTACAGTGCAGTTTTAGTTTGCAAGATTCTTTCAGGGCTGCAGAGCAGTTAATCTTAGAATCTGCTTCTCCAAGAGCATCTTGCTTTTTATCTCTGTTCTCTATATTGGGGCCTGGGATTCTGCTGCTAAAAAAAAGTTTGAAAACCAGATGTCTAGAGCATTTCTGCAGTGTTCATGGTCTGCAAGGGCGGCCCAAGGGGTTTGTGAGTGAGGGCTACACCTCCTGTTGTGTGTATTGCGGGGGTTGGGAGGTGCGTGGACCGATGCACCTGTCTGTTGCCCTTAGTCTGCTTCTGGAGTCTGGGTCCTTCTGGTTCTTCGGGGACTCATGATTCTCCTCCTTTCATCCCAGCCCGCTGAGGAAAACAACTTGGGGTTCAATGAGTAAGTCCCAAGTTATATATACTCTCTCCTATAATACTCATTTCACAGACTAGGAAGCTCAGAGGGGTTGAGTAACTTGCTTGAGGTTACCCAGTTTGTAAGTGAAATGGCTTAGATTTGAATCCAGATCTGATTCTAGAATTCATCATTTTTTACTACTGTATGCATCAGCCATGCTTTTACCTACAATCAAAAATATTTATTATTCTCTGTCATTTCCCCCTCCTGGGGAGATGGGCTGGGTAAATTTAGCACTGTGTAAAGTAGTATAATATGTATATCCCAATTTTATTCACCTTGAAAGTACTGCTTTTGGATGTCTGGCTGAGGTGGGAGAGTTGGGGGCCCAGGCTCGGGGTCCTCAGTTCCATCAATGTGAGGGTCAGGGGAGAGGTCTGGGAGGCTTACCTCCCAGCTCCTGAAACTAGACAGTAAAGTCAACATCTGAGAGCTTCAGAGCACTTTGGCCACTGGTTGCCCTCCTCTTTCTCTAAATCTTTCTCTGATGCTTTCTGGTCTTCCCCTGGATTTCTGATGGAGTCCTTAGAGCGTGGCTCAGCCATGAGGAACTGGGAACAACCTGCTTGGAAGGTTCCAGGTGTGAATGGGGGCAGGGCTTGAGGAGGACTGAAATTGAGTGTATGTGGGGCCGTTGATCAGCTCTGGATTGCTGTCCACTGACTGTAGAGATTGGAGCTCCAGGTTGGTGAGACAGTGCAGCCAATCCGTGGGTCCCATCGGGCACAAAGTTGTTTAATGGTGTCTCCAGTATGGAGCTGTGAGTTATGCTATTGTTAAGGCCATGCTTCTCCTCAAGTTGTGAATATTAATTTTATTCCCCTTTGCCAGGGTGCCCCATGTCTCCACTTGAGGGAGTGGATACAGACCTACCGTAAGGGCTTAGATGCCCTCATGAAACACTGGAAGGAAACTTGGAAAAGAAATCCAAGGACTAGGTTGCTGGAAGAAAAATCCAGCTAGCTTGTAGGCCCCCAAAGCCTCAGATTCATCCAGAAAACTGGGGAGAGTTTTTCATTAGCTAGCTCTTTCTCTGGTGCAATCCCGTTTAAAAAGTCAAGTGTGGGGAGAAGGGACCAGGGACACCGAGTTTGTTGAGTCCTGGTGGGTAGAATCCCTCCCCTGGACAAGACAGAGGGTGACGAGCCCCAGAGACATCCAGGAGGCTCAGCCCTCGCTCTCCCTCCTGTTGCCAAATATTTATTTACTGAGAACTGAATACTCCAAAGCTGGAGCTTAAGAGCTACAGCAGCTCCAGGACGGGCCAACTCATTTCGCCCTGATCAGCCACAGCTTGGGTTGCCGTTGATTCATTCTGTGGAAGTGGGGTGTCTGGGCCTTGCCCAGTGGCTCCCCTCTGCACATCAGGGTCCCAGGAACAATAGAGCTGTACGTTGCGATGGGCCTTCAAGATCCCTTTTGTCATTCCACCCCTGACTTTGTAGAGGGGTGGCTGAGACACCCAGAGAGGGGAAGCTGCTGCCCCAAGGCCCCACAGCTCCACGCAGAGAACGAGGCCGCAGAAACTCTCTTTTCAAAGGGGTCCTCCGAGGCACAGCCCCAGACTCCCCCAGGATGCTGGCCCTATGTGCCCTGCCCCGCTTTCCTTGGAACAAGGGCTGGTGTTTCAGATGAGGACTTTATGACTTCATTTCAGATAATGCAGTTGGGTACAGTTTGCCTGGTGGTTGCCTAAATTTAAACGAAGTGGGCTGGGGTGGGTGGTAGTGAAGAAGATTGGCTTGGTGCTTTCATTAAAGCACAATGTGTTGGGGGAAGGTTCGATTTTTATTTTTACTTCACTGAATGAGGGATGAGCACAGAGCTGTGGGTCTTTTTTCCCCTTTCCTTTTCTTGCTTTCTTTTTTAAATTATTAAATCTTTATATTCTCGAATCGGGACTGGTGGTGCATTTTGCTTTCAGACTGAGTATAAATTAAAGTAGGTTGAACTGGAATATTATTATTTTGCATTTCGCGATGATCAGGTACCGTTGTTGGGCCTCTTAAACATCTATAGATGAACTCTGGTTAGACTTGGGTTTCATTCCCAATTCTGGGCACTTGCTGGCTGCGTGACCCTGGTTATAATTTCTAAACTTGACTTTCCTCTTGGTAAATTGTTGGTATCAATACCTATGTTTTAGAATTGCCGTGTATCTGAGTTCACATGTTGGAAGCTGTGCCACAACATAGCTGCGTGCCACATGGAGGATACTCGTGAATTATTACTGGTTGTCCATCCTCTGCTGTGCCTTCCATGCCTTGCCCCCAGCAAGGTGGGACTGGATCGGGGGGGTGAGGTTGAGAGGATGGCCTCCTGAAGGAGGGGCGAGGGGGTGCTGTGGAGGCATGTGCTGGAGTGTGCTGTGGAGGCATGTGCTGGTCTGTAGAAGACTTGGCGTTTGGGGGCAACCTGGCTTGTCTCCTCGGGGGGATATTAGAGATCTGAACATCTGGACCTTTGCCCCAGAGGACTGCCTTCCTGGGGTTCACCTCACTGATTTTTGTAATTAGTTTTCTCAACCTTTGAAAATCCAGACGTATAAATATAGTCTATTTATTGTGTCTCTGGTTCGAAAAGCAACATGTTATAGAAAAGTGGGAGCAGACAGAAAATCACAGAGAAGAAAATAAAAATCGTCCATAATCCCACCCTTCTGGGAGAAACCAGCATGAGGATTCTGAGGTCTGTGCGTCCAATTTTTTTTCTGTGCCTGTATACATAGGGTGTGTTTCCTGCTAGTTCATTTTTACAAAACTGGAATCATATTGCACATATTGTTATGTAACGTGCTTTTCAAACAATATTCTGTGAGCGTTTCCTAGTTGTAAACTGTTCTTTTAAAACACGGCTTTGGGTGGAGGCACAGCATTCCGCTATGCGGATATTCCATAACTTATTCAACCAGCCTCCCTATTGTTCGTCATTTAAATTGCTTTCCGTTCCTTTTGCTCCTTCACCTCATGGTGCAGTGAATTGGGGAATGCAGATTTTAATAACTGCATCACTGTTTTAGGAAAGCAATTTTCTGGCGAAGCACACTGAACAAAACGGTTTCATTAGTTTCAAGTTTGTTTTCACGCCTTCCATGCTCCCCTAGATCTTTGGGCTTTGTAGTGAATTCACCATCTGGGTAAGCACTGTACCTCTTCTGCACTTCCACCCCGTCCTCCACATACTGCTCAGCCTTCAACTATTTCTCCTCTGGTTATTAGGGGAGTGGGAACAACGAGAGATCACGACTGCCCCAGAAGATCCTAGTTCAAGCTCTGACCACGTCATTCGCTAGCAGAGTGCCCCTGAAAAATCTGGGAGCTTTTTAACCCTCTGTTTCTTTCTTTTTTTTTTTTTTTTTTTTCCGATACACGGGCCTCTCACTGTTGTGGCCTCTCCTGTTGCGGAGCACAGGATCCGGATGCACAGGCTCAGCGGCCGTGGCTCACGGGCCTAGCCGCTCTGCGGTATGTGGGGTCTTCCCGGACCGGGGCACGAACCCGTGTCCCCTGCATTGGCAGGCGGACTCTCAACCACTGCGCCACTAGGGAAGCCCTAACCCTCTGTTTCTTTATCTGCAAAATGAGGGTGATTATACCTTTCTGACCAGAGGATGAAGGTGAAATAGTCATGGCCTCACATCCGCTTTGTAACCTGAAGTTCCGTAAAGATGCTGGTTGTTAGTGAAGATCACTTGGCGCTTGACCTTGAAGAATAATCACAGGCCTGGTCCAGCGGTGCCGCAGCTGGCTTGCACCAGCTCTTGAGAGTTGATTCTGCCCATCTCTTCCCGACTCTGTGACCGCTGGCCCTCATGTTGGTAGCTTGAGATTGGCCATACTGAGAGTATTGACACCATGGAAATTGACAAATGCTACAATCGAGGCTTTTTTTTTTTTTTTTTTTTTTGAGAGCTGACTGTTAGACATTTACCAGCACTTCACAGCCCCAGTGCCTGCTGTGCTTATTTGACATTTGACATACATTGTTTTGAGTTTGAGTTTGTAGTGTTTTCATATATTATTGTGTCATCTTCCCCAGCTGGACTATAAACTCTTGAGGGCAGGCATTAGATATTTTAAGACTTTAATGATTGGGACCTATAAAGCAGCATTTGCACAAATGAGCTCATGACTTTAAACTACATGAAAAGGTTTTACGCTAAGACTTATGCTCTGTGGGATTCATGGTAGCTACGCAGGCCCGTGGCCCAGTCCTCTCTTAATGACCCTTTACAGACGGGTCTTACACAGAATTTTAGTTATTTAGCCTAAAAACTGCCCAGGGTATAATAAAGAGGCTTTATTTCCCTGTGTTTCCATCAGCGACTGTGATAATAATAGCTAGCAAGTAATAGCTAACGTTTATTGATTATTTGCTGTGTGCCAGGTACATCCTCAATGCTTTTACAATCATTTTCTTGTTTAATCCTCACTCCGGTCATATAAAGAATACATTAATATGATCCTCTCTCTTTTTTTTTTTTTTTTTTTTTTGCTGTACGCGGGCCTCTCACTGTTGTGGCCTCTCCCGCTGCGGAGCACAGGCTCCGGACGCGCAGGCTCAGCGGCCATGGCTCACGGGCCCAGCCGCTCCGCAGCACGTGGGATCCTCCCGGACCGGGGCACGAACCCGTGTCCCCTGCATCGGCAGGCGGACTCTCAACCACCGCGCCACCAGGGAAGCCCCGATCCTCATTTTATAAATGAAGAACACATGTTAGCTTAGAGACATTAAGTAACTCGGTCTTGATTGAGGAAGATCCTTCATTCATTCAGCAGACATCTAACCCCTGCCACGTGCTGAGTGCCGCCTAGCTACCAGGATGAAGAGCCAGCTCCTGCCCTCATGGAGCAGTCCTTCTAGTGAGCAAGACAGATAATAAATAAATATGCAGACAAATACTACAATGTCAGTTGTCCCCAAAGGTTCTGAAGAAAATCAGTCAGGGGAAGGAGATAGAGGCTGATGGGGCAGGGCTGGGGGATGTCTGACTCTCTGCCCTTGAAACACAGCCTACCCTGTAGCCAGCCGAGCACCCTGTGTGCTGTAGCCCCTCGTCACCTTGTTGTTGGTTGGGTGATTGGGAGCAAAGCCTTCCTCCATGGGGATGATACAGGAAGGCACATGGAGAGCACACAGTCAGTCAGCTCAAATCAGGCACACATGCGCGCTGCACCCTTCAGTGTACTGATCTCCGTTCTGAGGGCTCCCAGGATGTGCTGGGCTGGTGGAGTGAGCAGGAGGGCTGAGCAGTGAATGCAGGAGGCGGAGGGGGAGCTCTGTGGGGCTCAGGGGGTGGGAGAGGATACGAGGGTTTAGAATCAGAGACCCACGGGGTTAGCGGCTTCTTGGAGGCCAATGTTCTCATGGCACACACAGACCCAGGAAGGCATGGAGGGCAGGATGGCTCCCCTGAGGCCACCCTTGTGTTCACCAAGAGATGAAGCCCAGTGTTCCATTCCCAGTCCTGTGCCTTGTGCAACACCACCGTCTCCCAGATTTTGTTTTTTTTATTCCTGGTTGGGGAATAATGGCAAATGGGTGCAGTAAGCTAGCTTAGGGACCTGCTGAAGGGCAACCCCTAATCCCAGGCATTCAGGAGCCAGAGTGGGTTACGAGGATGGGCTACAGCACCTCCCAAAACATGCTGCTAGAAGATGGGCCCTCCTGGTGTGTAAGAGACAAAAAGTATTTTAGGCTGCCCTCCCTGTCCCCACCCCCACGCGTTATGGACAAGCCAGTGTCCAGTGTGGCTGAGCCAACACTTATTCAGCACCTGCTCCACGTTCATTTGATTAGATATTGAAAATCCCTGCCCTGGGAGATGGAGAACTGGGATCTAGGGTCTGCTCTGCTGTTATTTAGTCAGCTGGGGGAGTCAGGTCTTGGTCCGGTTTCTTCCTCTGTAACAGGGGGTGCCTGGCCAAATGGTTTAATGTCTCTTTTTGCTCTGACCCTTTTTCTAAGCCGGAGGTTAGACAGCGTCCCTCTTCCAAAGCGTTTCAGTCTTTCAGTTCCTTTCTCAGGTGGCGACCACTCCTCGGAGCACAGGGTTTGGGGAAGGATTTCAGGGTTGGCTTGTGCTCCTCCAGGGCATTTCTTCGTCTGTGGGTGCCCAGTATTTTCCTGCATGGTTCCCAGTTCTAAGCCACCTGGTATTGGCTGGTGGTTAGGTGGCCATTGCCCACATAGAACGTTCCCCACAAAGTAAAACTTGCCCGCAAGTGCTTTCCTAGCAGTGGGTGCACTGCTGGCGGGCGGGGGTGAGACGTTGGGTGTACTTTCCTCACCGTTGGTCGGTTGGGATTTCGTGTCTCAGAACCGTACTGTCCTCATCCTGGTACCGCCGGTGGCCTCCCACCGAAACTCTACAGTGATACCAGACAAACACATACGCTTCAAAACTAAAATGTGACGGGGTGAGGTAGCAACAGGAAGTGGGGAAGTGAGCAGAGCAGAGCTTGTGATGTGTGCTCAGAATGCTGTTGACCTTTTTTCCCCCCCCTTTTAAAAATCATATAGTTCGCTTAAATGGTTGAGGTAGAAGTTCTTGTTTGTTTTAAAAGGTTCAGCCTCTCGAGACGCCTAAGGAGAGAGCACATGGCGGGGGTAAAACAAGTTTAGGGAAGATGCAAACCACCCTTTCCCCACCGTGCTTGGCAAAAGGTATGCAAGTTCATGTCAGGTGGGTGTTCTCGAGGCTGTTTGATCCTTTCACTCCACTTTTCTTTACTAAGGGCTGGGGAAAGTTATTTAAATTGCTCTTCTTTTAGACCTCCCTCTGCAGGACTCTTCTTGACCTTGATTGAAGACGCGGTGGGGAAAGTGGAATTCTGCCCCCATGGTTTTTCTTTTTCTGCCTCCCCCTCAGTTTCTTATTTTCTACCAATGATTGAAGAAGGAGAGAAAGCAAATTCAGTAGTTTGTTTCTGGTATCGGGAGGGCCCCGTCTGTTGACTTTAACGAGACCCTGTCAAACTGTCACTGCCTAGGGTGCCTCCCTCTGGAGAGGGCACACTTCACACAGGCCAGGACAGAACAGGGGTAAATCGACGTGGCTGGCCAGATGGAGAGAGTGATTGTTAGTTTAGACAAATAGCTTTTCATCTGAAGAGCAAATACAGTCCTGAGGATGGAAGCTACGGGTAGGCATTCCCTGTTTGGATATTGGAGCCCAATTAGCTCAGGTTGAATTAGCTACGTTGGGGCTTTGAGTGGGGTGCAGCCCGCAATAACGGCGCTGTGTGATAAGAGCTGTGTGTTTGTAGACGCTTCACCTGCCTTTCCACAAATTACCCTCCTCCTAAGCTTACAAGTTTGGGAGGGAAGATAGTATAGGCTCTCAGTGATGGCTGGGTAATATTAATAATGAAATAATGAAACAGGAATGGTAAGCTACCACTTTCTTGGCACATTTTTGGATACCAGGTCATAGGTATCATCTTATTTAATGCTGAGGGAACTCCACTGTACAGATGGGCAGTGGAGGCCTGGGAACAGTAAGCTCAGTGACCCGAAATGATGAAGCAGGTGTCCTGTCCCAAAGTTCACTTGGGTCAGAGCTTGTGTCTCTCCTGTTGCCCTGTGTGTTCACTGCAATTGGTTTCTGAAATGGCTGGGTTTAGGGTGTGATCTGTGTCCTGACCATAGAATGTCTCTTTGGGGGAATTTTGCTGATCCAGGTGACGTCCTGACTCTGACTCTACTAGCTTTGTTGATGGATAGGCTGCCTTGCCATGGATACAGGTACACCTTGCTACCCTCCGCAGCGTTGTAGATTCATGTGTCAACTGTATTTCATTGGAAATGCACCAGGGTGAAGGTTATTCCAAAGAAAAAGTTTTTTTTTTTCTTTTTTAAGGTACCCTTATCCCCAATTCTATTCAGTGTCTATGGCATTTTGGCTTTGCCGCGATCAGACTGTAGTAAGGCCTGCTCTGAGTGTCTGAACTCAAGTCTTGCTGGAAGGGCTATGTGGTCAGCCTCTTTTCACATGATTTTGGGCACCTTCTTACTTTCTTGTGGCTTCATTTCTGCTTTGTTTGTCTGTTTTTCAGTCTTGTTGGAGTAGAGGTATGGAAGGCATAGTGAGCTGGACGGTCTGCTAATTCAGAGAACTTGTACACAGTGAGTGGAACGAACAGGACATGGAGCTGAAACAGTTTTTAAAACCCCGAGCAGGATCGCTTCCAGTGGAAACTTGGCATTCATGGGCTAGTTTGGGGAGTCCTAAGCAAATTGCTAGCGAAGCCCCCACCTTCTGAAGAGCCCAAGCCTATGGTGTCTCTGACTCTGGTGATGCCACCGAACTGTGTAGAGACGTGCTAGGAGGGGTGGTAATAGCTGGTATTTTTGAAGTTGATGAAACTTGAGGAAGGAAGGTAGGGCTCTCGTGGCAGTCTGGTTTTTATTTTATTTATTTATTTATTTAAATTTATTTGTTTTATTTATTTTTGGTTGCGTTGGGTCTTCGCTGCTGCGCGCGGGCTTTCTCTAGTTGCAGCGAACGGGGGCTACTCTTCGTTGCGGTGCGTGGGCTTCTCAATGCTGTGGCTTCTCTTGTTGTGGAGCACGGGCTCTAGGCGTGCGGGCTTCAGTAGTTGTGGCGCACGGGCTCAGTAGCTGTGGCACATGGGCTTAGTTGCTCCGCGGCATGTGGGATCTTCCGGGACCAGGGCTCGAACCCAAGTCCCCTGCATTGGCAGGCGGATTCTTAACCACTGTGCCACCAGGGAAGTCCCAGCAGTCTGGTTTTTAGTGTTTTATGAATCAAACAGGCAGAGAGGTTGATTTGTGTGATTGAGAGCTGTACCACTTGCCTGTGGTCAGTGGAGGGTTGTGTAGGTGGGCCCTGCTCAAGTCTTTCTCATTCTTCTGCCGCTGGGGGTTGGGCACCCTCCAACTGAAAGAAGAGTATAAACAGATGAAAAGTCATTCTCAACTTCCGGTCCAGCTTCATTTTAATGTTTCCCATCCTGTTCCTTAATAAAGTTAACCTTAATAAAGTTAACTTTTAAAAAGAAAATCCATGATGAAATCAAAGCGGAATCTTTCAACATTTATTGGAGTTCAGCCCATGTTCTGTTATCTCCCAGTTGGTTTTAATACCCTACGAGCCAGACAGCTCCCCGGTGGAATCTTGCAAATTAAATGTAGCATCTTGGTCTGTTGATTGTAAAATTCTTGCGGGAAGTGTGGCCCGGAATGTGAACATGGGAACTGGGCTTTGTTTTTTTTTTTTTTTAAATTAAAAAGTGGTTCTCTATCTTTGATTATTTGTTTAAGCTCTGTAAGGAGTTCAGTGTTCAGCACTGGGGAGGGGTAGTCTCCCCAGCTCGCCCATGAACAGGGAGCATATATTTGAACAGTTTAGAATTAAGAGTGCTTGTGGTTTAGAAACCCACCTTTTCTGCCATTAACCACCAGTGAATGCCAGCCTGAAATGTGTTCTTGTGCCAGAGTAAACCACAAGGTTGTGGAAAAACGTAAAGGAAATGGGGGGTAAGTTAGTAGTAAAAGGTGAATGCTGGTTGTGGGCTGGGGGAGGGAGAGGCTGCAGAACAGATGGAGGAGAATGGAACGCAGTCTACGGGGTCCTTGGCCTTAGGCAGGCTTGGACTTTGCTAGAGAGAGAAGGTTCACGGTGTGTGAACTAAACACTGATGTGCTACCTTCTGCATTTCCTTAGATTTGTATTTTCAAACTTCATAGAACAGGCAGCACGAAGGACACGTTTTACTTTTGTTGGAGTGGTTTTAGCTCCACCAGCCCACCTCTGTCAGGTTAGACTTAAGGCATCTAGGAGACTGATTCTCAGTTAGGGGTGGTGTTGCCCCCAGGGGACATTTGAAAATGTCCGGAAGTTCCCTGGTGGTCCCCCGTGGCCTGGGTTCAATCCCTGGTCGGGGGACCTAAGATCCCTCAAGACCCTACAGGGTGGCCAAAAGAAAAAAAAGAAAGAAAGAAAAGAAAATGTCTGGAGACGTTTTTGGTTGTCACAACTGTTTGCGGGGGAGGGGGGAGTCTTACTGGCAGCTAAAGGGTAGAGGCCTGGGGTGCTGCTAAACATCCCACGCTGCACAGGACAGCCCGCAGGACAAAGAATCATCAGCCCAAAGTGTCAGTAGTGCCGAGGCTGAGAAACCTCGATCTCGGGGCTTGGGTGCTGTCCATTCATCCTTCAACACAGCAGTGTCTTGGCCCTGGGCTGTGGGAAGTGCACACTTCTACTGGAGTGGAACCGCCAGGTCTGGAAGCCTTACTGCTCCCAAGATCTGAGAGAGTCCTGAGGAATTGGCATCTTGGCACAGCTGTAATAATTTTGCAGCTTAGAGTCATTTTTTCCCCACACTTTTCTTCTGACAGTTCTCCATCTTATCTTGCTGCTCCATGAACCTGTCCCCCAAAATTTATTCTCTAACTTAGTGCATTTTGCCCCTGCCCCATACAAAATGCTATAATTGGAATTTTTCTTTGTTTTCTATCTCTACCACCCATCTTAAAGCTGTATTGGATGAGTCCTTGGTCCTCTTTGGGGAATCTGTTTTTCTCTACCCTAAAACAGGTTAATGAGTCTCCAAATTGCTTTTTTGCATAAGATGTGTCCCATGTGCCATTTTCTCCCTCCCCCATAGAGAATTAAAAATATTTAATAAACTATAGACCTACCAGCAGTCAACTGTAAAACACATGCCTCTTTCAGGCCACTTTTTGACAAGTTTCAGGTAAGAATGATAGCATATTAAATTATTAGGCAGTTTTATGACTGTGCAGGGAAGATTTATCCTTCGATGAATAAATATTGCTGTAACCCAATTTAGAACTTGACGAATACTGATTTATGGCTTAAAATATATAAGGGTTGTTTTATGATGAAGTGGCAGTGGTGGGGGGGCAGGGTTAAAGTGATGGCTGTGGCACCTTTGAGTAATATGCCATTAAAATATTGCTGCAGGCAGAGCTGCTGGGAGGATTCTCGGTGGCTTCTGGGGGTTCCTGCCACTGCTGGTGGGAATAGGGGTTCAAGTCACTTTGTGATGCACAGTCCCAGCTGATAGCACTTGGAAGCATTATTAAAAATGTGGGTGCCCCCGGGTCCCTAGCAGTTGATGCTTCAGTGCACCTTCTGAAGGATTCCACTTGCCTGCGTATGGAATTTCAGGGTAGCAGTGGTCAGTGACAGTACATTTTTCAGGTAAGGAAGGCAGCTTTGAGGATGAATGCTTTCAAAACCTAATTGAGGAGGGAAGCCAGTTTCGTGTTCTGGATGTGGTGGTCGTCCTACTTTTTTTTTTTTTTCCCTCAAATCCTTACTTTTTTTTTTTTTAAATTGAAGTATAGTTGATTTACAATGTTGTGTTAATTTCAGGTGTACAGCAAAGTGATTCAGTTATACATATATATGTATGTGTGTATATATATATATATTCTTTTTCAGATTCTTTTCCCATATAGGTTATTACAAAATACTGAGTATAGTTCCCTGTGCTATACAGTAGGTCCTTGTTGTTTTTCTATTTTATATATAGTAGTGTGTATATGTTACTCCCAAATTCCTATTTATCCCTCCCCTCCCACCTTTCCCCTTTGGTAACCATAAGTTTGTTTTCTATGTCTGTGAGTCTCTTTCTGATCATCTTACGTTTGAATAAAAAAAAATGGGACATTTGAACTGACAAATATGGATGCTTAGAGGAATAAAAGAGAATTTACCATTGAGACCGACCTGTAATATCTGTTGCATGTATAGGTGCCTCATGATGGTAGAGCTAGATCAGTTACTCATGATCTCTTCCTATTTGTTTATTGAATAATGTGTGCACAGGGTATAAAAGTTGGAGGTCACAAAGAGTCAAAAGTGGTGTATAGTAATTCTTCCTCTCCTTCTTGCCCCAGTCTCCCAATTCCCCTCTCCAGAGGTAACTACTGTTATTAGCTTTTGGGTTATCTTTTTCAAAGTTAATCTATGCATATAAATGCATATATGAACTCATAGTATTTTTGAACAACTGCTGGCGTACTATTCATGTCGTCTGTGCCTTATTTACCTTACCTAACAGTATACATGGAAAATTATCCCATATCATGACATACAGAATGCCCTTACTGTTTTTTTACAGCTACATAGCATACCATTTTATGGATGAACCATAATTTATTCAAGAATCCCCTGACAGTGGATACTGAGGCTCTTTCCAGTCTTTTGTCATTACAAATCATACTGTAGTGAGTATCCTTGTATACACACCATTTTGCACATGTAGGAGTATGTCTGCAGAATAAATTCTTAGAAGTGGAATTGCTGATAAAAGCATATATACATCAGTGGTATTGGTAGACATTGCAAGTATCCTTTCAAGGAGGTTGTAGCGATTTACACCCTCAATGAATGAGACATCCTCGCCAACACAGTGAGTTATCAAACTTTTTGATCTCTGCCAGTCTGATAGTTGAAAATTGGTATCGCAGTTTGTTTTAATTTGCATTTCTTTTATGAGTGCGGTTGAGCACTTTTTCACAAAGTTAAGATCCATTTGTATTTCCTTTTCTTGCAATTCATATTCTTTACCCATTTTCCTATCAGGTTGTTGGTCTTTCCCAAGTCTATTAGCTTCGGTATCTCTTTGGCCCATTTCTGTATTTGGCAGAGCTCACTCCTGCGGGCTGAGGCAGACCGTGCATTCAAATGAGGCTTTGGAGAGTGAGATGGATGATGAAATGGGTCCATTTTCTCGGGTGTGGCCATTGCTGCCTCTGAGGCAGCTGGAGTCCCTGAGCCTAGTGGTTTCTGGTCTCACCCCAGCTGTGCTCCTTCAGAGCTGGCAGCAGTCAGACTCAGGCAGACAGTGAGTGCCTGCTGGTGGGTTGAACACGTGAGGATGGATTGGTTTGGGGGATGGACGTGAATGAGACTGGAGAAGCCGAGGTTGGGAGGAGGAACGGAGCCTGGGGATGGGACACTGAGTATTTGCATTTAGCAGATTCACAGGAAAGAAGGACTGGCAGCCACACTGAAATTTTTCAAATACATTGTGTCTGGGAAGTCAGGAAAAATAGGATACACTTACTTTTAAGTAGTATGTCAGTTCCATTTTCAGTACGATGCTCAATATGTTTATTTCAACCTCAGTTGAAGTTTATCTAAATGTAAAGTGTTGGTTCTTGACCTAGAGTGAGCCCTCCCCTCCCCCCCTTCCCCCCAGCTCCAGGGCATTTGGCAAAGCCTGGAGACATCTTTGGTTGTCATTCACAGGGGAGGGGAAGGAGAATGCCACTGGTGTCTGGTGGGTAGAAGCCAGGGATGCTGCTGAACATCCTACAACGCACAGGACAGCCCCACAGTAAAGAATTTTCAGCCCCAAATGCCAAGTGTCAATACATGAAAAACCCTTATATAAAGCAATGGGGTCCAATTGTTAATCTGGGCGGTGGGGGAAGCACAACAGATCCACTATTTCCTTCAGTTTTCAGACAGTTTGGACACTCTGAATGTCACAATTGAACTCACTGATTTATTACAGTTAGATGAACTTCACCTGAAAAGGTATGGATGTTGAAGAAAAATATACTGAGAATTTTATTTGGAAACGTAACTAGCGTACTGTTTTAAAGGAAGTCTATCCTATGTTTGCTGAGTCTGGGGGTCCCCTGTGGGCTTCCAGTGGGAGCAGGGACCTGTCACTGCCGCCTGCCCCTCCTTACTGCTTTCGCTCTTTGCCCTGTGCACACACTAGATACAGAAAGGGTAGGATTTTCTTAACCTGAGACTCCCGAAAGGAGAGGGCCAACAGTGCCCCAGCAGGGTGGCATTTTCTGGGTATCCAGGCTCTGAGCACAGTGGGAAGGTGGTGCTGGGACCCTGCTGGTCTCTGCTTGAGTCTCCAGCACCCCTGTCTCCCAAGCAGGATGCCTCCTGCGGGTGGCCTTCAACCCCAGAGGTTCAGAGGAAGCAGCAGAAATACCCTTGGATTTTCCCCTTTTTTTTGTTTTCAGAGAGGGAGGTGGCTGAGATCGTGGGGTGGGGAGCCAGACAACCCAGTTGAAATCTTTATTCCTCACCTATGCATAACTTTGGGCAGGCCTCAGTCGCCACCTCTGTAAAAGGGGAGTAGTATTAGCATTGTTATGAAGATTAACTGAGTTAGTATATGGAAGGTACTTAGCACAGTGCTTGTAAGTGCTATCGATTATTATTATTCGTTTCAGCCTGAGGAAGTTCCAGCCTTCTTGCCCCTCCTCTGCAGTTCTGTGGAAACCCTTTGCCGAGATGAGCCAGCATTCTAGATTCCAGGGGGAGCCTGGGAGCTTCCCTGAGTCCCCATGTGCGGGAGTGCCCCTCCCCGAGTCTGGGGTGGCCTCTGCTTCCTCCAGGAGGCACCAGCCCTGTACTCTCTGTCCCCAGCTCCGCCCACCCACCCTGACCTCCTCCATCTCCCCTGGGCCTGCCTCTCTGAGATGGGTCTCCTCTTCATCCCACTCTCCTGATTCCAGTTTCCCATTTCCCACCACATCATTTGGTGTGACTGCCTTGGAAAAGCCCAAGTTGGAAGGTGAGAGGACGGTCATATCTGGGCCATGGGCCGCCCTCCCACATAGGACTTGGCTTTGGTCAGGCCTGGGCTGGTGGGCTCCCTGCCCTCAGTTCCCAAGGGGCATTTCAGCTTGGCCTCCACCACCATCACCAGAAAGGGTTATTTATAAAATGGGGACAGCCTTTGGCCGGAACCTATAAACAGTCTACCCAAAAGTTGTTTGGGTGAAGCCAACTTTTAATTTTGTTTTCTTTTCATTCAACGTGGAGGTCCATATTCAGATAGTTTTCATGGATCATTTAATGGCCAGGGATCACAAGGGTCTCATCCCTGGGTGGGTGGTTTAACTTGAGGGCTCCAATCAGCACCTTGTTTTAAGACATCACTAAATATACAGAAGCCTCATGGGATGCAGTGAGGGAAAGGAGCAGGTAAACCCTGTCTCCAAGGAGCTTCCATCCAATGGGGGTGGTACAGACCCTCACATCAGGTGCTCCCAATCTGTTGGGGGAGATAGAGCCTCAGCCCTCATGGAACCCCCAGGCTGATGGAGGGGACATAGGATGAATTCACAGTCCGATTGATGGGTGAAGTTGTTGGTATTCTAGGCGAGCTCTCAGTCTGATGCGGGAGAGACAAAGTCTGCTAATTCAGCCCAATGGAGGAGACCTGAGTCTTGCTTTCAAGACTTTCGGTTTGATGATGTGAGACACAGACAGAGCCCTCAAGGAAACGGACAGGATGGGGCAGTTCTTAACTCTATAATTTTCTTTCTTACGCATGATGGAAGTGGGGGAGATAGGAGAGACTTTGGCAGCCTGGGGTAGAAGCAGATTCAGCAGCGGCCTTTGATTTGGCTGCAGAAGCCACTTTCACCGGCCTCTGCTGGCGGAGCACCCCCCTGAAACATTGTGTGGGGCTGTGCTATCTTTAGTGGTCACCCTTCGTAATCTTTAGAGGACGTTGCTGACGTGGCTGCTTCCTGGGCTGGACCTTTCTCCCTAGAGAGCCGTGCCTTTTGCAGGGCGAGAATTTGTTTTGGGGCAGGGGAGGCAGTGGGGAGTGATTGGGGACTTCTAAAACTGGGCTGCTGTTCTTTGCCTTCTCCCGAGTCAGAGGGTGAGACTTTTAGACCCTTTGAGCAATCCATCTTAGGGTCAGAAAATAAGAATATTGTAGAAAGAAATATCATTAGGCATCACGTAGTCTTCTTTTTCTAATTAAAAAAAATTTTTTTTTAATTTGGCTTCACCGCACGGCATGCGAGATCTTAGTTCCCTGACTAGGGATCGAACCCGGGCCCTGGCAGTGAAAGCGCTGAGTCCTAACCACTGGACCGCCAGGGAATTCCCAAGGCATCATCTAGTCTTACCTTCACATTTCACAGAGGAGAATGTGGAGGCCAGGAGAAGGGAAGTGTTTTTCTCAGTGCTGCTTAGTAGCTACACTGGGCTTATGGCCTGGTTCCTGAATCTGGTCCCCAACACAGGCCTGGTAACAATAGTTTCAGGCAAGTCCTGCTAAACCTTATGGCAGGTCAGTGATTCCCCTGCTCAGAGCCCTGTATGTTCCCATCCCGCTTGGAGTTAAAAACCAAAGGCCTTATCGTGGCTTCAGGGCCAGCCAGATGTGGCTCCCCACCCCTTGCCTCTGTAACCTGCCACTTTCTTCCTCATTCATGCCACTCTAGACTTCTGGTTGTTCCTTGAATGCACTAGGACATTCCTACCTCAGGGCCTTTGCACTTGCTGATCCTTTTGCCTGGAATATCTTCCCTTAGATATCTGTATGGCTCACTCCTTCACCTTTTTCAGAGAGTCCTTACCTGGCCATCCTAGATAAAATGCTCTCCTTCTCTTCCCTTCTCTATCCCTCTTATCCTGCTTTATCTTTTCTCCAGAGCATTTGTCACCATCTTACATGGTATATATTCATTTACTTATTAGCTCTTAGTTTCCTCCCTTTAGAATATAAACACCAAAACATGGTCTGTTTTGTTTGCTGCCGTGTCCCCAGCAACAAGAACGTGCCTGGCACGTAGTAAGTGTTCAGTATCTATTTGTTCAAGGAAAGAAAAGACGAGTAAAAGTGGGGGGGCGGGGCGGGTGGAGGATGAAACACAAATTGAAATCCAGGCACTTGGTGATAAGGATGGTTAGATTGCGTTAGTTTTCTTTCTTTCTTTCTTTCTTTCTTCCTTCCTTTCTTTCTTTCTTTCTTTTAACATTAATTAATTAATTAGTTTTTTTGGCTGCGTTGGTTCTTCGTTGCTGCATGCTGGCTTTCTCTAGTTGCAGTGAGCGGGGGCTGCTCTTCGTTGCGGGGCGCGGGCTTCTCATTGTGGTGGCTTCTCTTGTTGCGGGACAGGCTCTAGGCATGCAGGCTTCAGTAGCTGTGGCACACAGGTCAGTAGTTGTGGCTCGCGGGCTATAGAGTGCAGGCTCAGTAGTTGTGATGCACAGGCTTAGTTGCTCCGTGGCATGTGGGATCTTCCCAGACCAGTGCTCAAACCTGTGTCCCCTGCATTGGCAGGCGGATTCTTAACCACTGCACCACCAGGGAAGTCCTTGGATTAGTTTTCGATTTAGAAAAAGGGTAATATGTATTGGGGTGGCAGTGACCCATCACTTTCCAGTGGCCATCTGGACCTTTCTGTTTGGTGTGGTAGGCTGGCAGCATTTCCTGTCTGCCCCCAAGCTCCATCCACCCTGCGTGATCCTTGTACCTATAACTGCAAAAAACTAGGTTAAACTTCACTCTTCCCAGAAAAAGAGTGTTTTATGAATGTCCTGGATATGGAAAGGCTCTGAATGCTGCATTGGAGCTCACTGGCCCTTCGCCAAGTGATGGGCTAGAGATTGCACTGGTGGAAGGAAGCTGCATCTTCCTCTTTAGGGTGTATAAATCTTACGTTTATCTGCACGACCAGACTCCCTCTTCTGAGGGACAAAGACAAGCACTAGAAGATTTGAGTTGAGGATCCAGGAGAAAATTGGGTGTGGGGGGCATACACCCTGTATATGAATTTTGGTTGGACTTATGAAATTGGGACGTAGGAAGGGGAAGCTGCAAGCTCCCGGCTTCTGGTCCCGCCCCTTTTTGTGGGTGGCCTTGGTGGCTTACTTCCCCTCTCACAGCCTAGCTTCCTCATCTATAAAATGAGACTTGGACCACAACCCTGGGCAGGGGGCGGGAGGGACGTGTTTAAGACTCCTGGGGATCCATGTGTATGTGGTCCCCATGGTCCCTTCTAGTTACTGACATCAGCATAGATGGCTGCCTTTAAGTTCACTGCTGTCTTTGGATCAAATACCAGATACTTGGTGAAACCATGGCTTCCTTGATATGCTGGAAATGAAGATGACAGTTTTTTAAGAAAAGTAAATGTTTAAAAAATTTTCTCAGTGCCGGTTACTTTAGTAAGTGTGGGGGTTTTTTTTTCTTTCTTCTTCTTGGTCTTAACCTGTAAGCGATTACAAGATCAAACAAGTTTCAGTTTGAGTCTCCCCTGCTTTACAGTCTGAGCCTGTATCACGTTGACTTATCACATTTACTTTCAACTAGTCTGGCTGTTCCAGGGAGGCCTTATCAGCCAACTGTTCAGGCCTCAAGGTAGGAAGACGTGGTTTTGGGCAGTTTGGAAGCTGGGTTTTCAGCATCGCTATAGACCTCTCCCCTCTCCCCACTTATCTGCAGACCCCACGCCCCGCCCCCCGGCCTGACTCAGTGAGCTGTTTGTTATGCAGCGATCTGCTTGGGAAGATTGTCTGAGTTCCAGCCCCGTCCCAAACCCTTGCCTCTTGCCCAGGACCAGCTAGCTACATTTGCTGGGCCCAGTGCAAAATGGAAATGGGGGGCCCCTTGTTTAAAAATTACTAAGAATTTCAAGGTGGGGACAACAGAGCATTAAACCAAGCAGGGGGCCCTGTGAGCCTGTGAAGCTGGCTCTGCTCTCCCATCTTCCATTACCAGGGCCGTGGAGATTTATAAAACACATTTTAAGAGTCATCATAAATTCCCTCAGAAGGAATTTGAGTTGTTTCTGTCATGGCCTGATTCAGGGCTGCTGTCCTGAGCCACTGTGTGTTTGGAAAATCATGCCAGCCCAGTGGGGAGGGTTTGGACAGTGTCCATGGGTGCTGATGGGAGGCTCAGAGAAGGATGGTTTACACGTGGTTGCATTGCCCAAGCAGCCCCGAGGATATCAGGGGCTCCTTTCTTGTAGGAGCACCATTTGTTTGCCTTTTAAAAAGTCTTTTGATGGATAAACAAAATGTGGTTTATCTCTGCATTGGAATATTATTCAGCCATAAAAGGGTATGAAGTACTGACACATGCTACAACATGGATGAACTCTGAAAACATTATGTTAAGTGAAAAGAAGCCAGACACAAAAGGCCACATACTGTATGGTTCCGTTTATGTGAAATATCCAGAGTGGGCAAGTCCGTAAGATAGAAATTGGTTGCCAAGGGAAGAGGAGAAGGACTGACTGCTAATGGATATGGTTTTTTGGGAGGATGATGAAAATATTCCGAAATGAGCTGACAGTGATGGGAATACAACTTGGTAAATATGCTAAAAACCACCGAATGGGTCAGTTTAAAGGGTAAATTTTATGGTTTGTGAACTATACCTCAATTTTTTAAAACTAGAAGGAAAAAGAAAGGTCTTTCGAGGGCTCAGCATTTAACTCTCTACCCCTCTGCCCTTGGTGGATGTAGCTGATTCAGTGCAGGAGCGGCCGTTCTCTCCTTCCACCAACCCCATCCCTTTTCTTCCTGCCTCACCCTTGGTCACAGATAATCTTTCCAGCATCCCTCCCGCAAAGCCTGTTTTCCAGGAAAGATCTTCTGGAAGTATTCATGCTGAGCAGATATGCGGCTGCTCTTCTGAGGCATTTGCATATTAGCTTCTAAAGGGAGAAAGCTTTTAGGTGAGAGGAACAAACGTTTAATTTTAGAATTCCAAGTAAGAGCAAATGTGTGTGAAAGGTTATTATTTTTCACAGGGTGGAGTGCTTTCGGTGGTTCTGGAGCTCCGGGTCGGCAGGTCCCCTTTCCACCCATGGATCCGGCTGACCCCAAGGCAGGGCCAGGCTGGTGGTGAGTGGCAGGCTTAGAAGCATCCCTTCAGGATGATCATCTTTGCCCAGACCCACCCAGAATTCCTCTAACATTTTTCCAGAGAGGGGGGCATTTTGACTTTGGGGGGCTGCTGGGAGGAAACACCCTTCCGGTCAGGTTTCATTTCTGCTCTGTGGATGCGCTTGGTTCTTGAATCAGGTGGGCCCGATTTGAGACAGACCCTTTGCCTGGCTCTTTTCTGCTCTCGTCCCTGACAGTTCAGCACTACTTGTCCTTACCTAGTGCTCCTCAACCCCCCACTTCCCTCCTTACATCTCCTGCTGCCTTCCCCCCACCTTCCCTACGGTCACAGCCCCATCCTCCAAGACCTAATGTGGTTCAAGTTCAATCTTTCTTAGAATCCCCTTTAGTCAGTGTTAAGCCCTCTTCCTTCATATTTTCTGCGGCTCTTGGATTCCTGAGACCTTTATCTTAATCATATTTGGATCTTCAGTGCCTGATATGGTACTTGTATACAGTAAGCACTTAATAAATGCTTCTGGATTTCACTAAACCAAGACTGTGTTTGGCCCTGTGGGGAAATGGGGAACAATGAAATCAGAGAGGGAGGTGCTGAGGAAATTATAAGCCTCAGGAATGACTTGATAAGAGACAAGAAAAGAGCATTTGTGATACGAAGGGCTGGAGATGGGGGCACCTCAGAGCCTTACGTCATGAGCTCAGGGCATCTCAGGAGCCACCGGTGGAGGAGCTGCTTCAGTGGAGTATCCTTTCCTGAAAGATCTCTTGGATTTCAGGCTTCCATCCTTAGCTGGAAGGACCTGCACGAACAAATACTTATCGTGTCTACTGTGTGCCAGGCACTCATCTAGATTCTGCCACTTGGTTGGTGGATTTGGAGGAGCACAGGGCTTTTGAATATGCCCTGCCTGGGCTGGGAGAGTTGCTTTTCCCTGAGCCTCTTGGGTTTTCCCCAGATTCCTAGGGATGTTAAAGTCCCAAATGATCGCTCATAGGAAAAACACATTGGTGCTTCTGTCTTAAACACTGCCATTCATATCCTGCCTCTGAGAGGAGGAAGGGAGTGAGAGTAAGACAGCGCTGCCCTTTCCACCCTGTGCATCAGGTGGATGGATGCGGCCTTGGCTCTGTCCGTTAGGGTCCCAGCATGAGATGGCTGGCACATGCAAAGGGTTTACTGGGGACACTTTAGTGAGGGGGAGGTATTTAGAGAAGTGTGGTCAGGGTTAGGGAAACCAAAGGGAGGCACCGCCGGGGTTGGCAACAGTGGGAAGCTGTTCCCTCCCCTTGGTCAGGAGGGCGGAGCTCCAAAGTTGGGGAGGTGGGGCCCCTGACAATAGCCATGATGCTGAAGGGACACAACTGCCACCAAACTGTGGTGAAACAGAAGGAAGAGGGGAATAAATGCTTTCCCTTTGCCCTCTCCAGCTGGAAGCTTAGGGAGCCCAGTTGCTGCAGTAGGTGGTCCACTAAGGGCAGAGAACTGTGTGTGCCTCTGTGTGTGTGTGTGTGTGTGTGTGTGGTTGAGAATACCCACCACCCCCTGGCTGCCTGGGCATTCCAGTGCCCTGCTGGCTCTTGCATTTCTTAGGTTAAAGAAGAAAGTATGCTGTCTGCATCAGCAGGATGGGCACTGGGTAGTTTTGACTGTAGCAAGAGTAACAGATAACGTTCATTGACGGCAGGCACCCAGCATCCTAAGCATTTTCCGTGCATCCTCTAGTTTAGTCTTCACAATAGCCCCAGCAGGTAGGTACCGGTATTATCCTCATCTTCATCCTGGTACTTAGAGAGTTAGTAAGTTGCCCCGTCGCAGTCGCACAGCTAACAAGAGGCACAGGTGGGCTCAGAGTGATTCTGTCTGACTCCTGAATGCA
Organism: Mesoplodon mirus; assembly: GCF_964341445.2. Taxonomy (NCBI): domain Eukaryota; kingdom Metazoa; phylum Chordata; class Mammalia; order Artiodactyla; family Ziphiidae; genus Mesoplodon; species Mesoplodon mirus. The sequence goes on along the minus strand of NC_138988.1, from coordinate 74,426,017 downwards.
TACGTGTACCCCCCACTGCCTCTGGTTCTCCTTCCTCCGCAGCGGGGCCCTACCCACCCCGTGGTCAGTGCCACGCGTGTGCTGGTCCCACTGCCTGGGATGGTCTTCCCACTTCCTCTGCACTTGACCCAATTGAATCCATTTTCGAGACCCAACTCAGATCTCACTTCCTCCGTGAGCCCTTCTCCAGCCATTTCAGCCCCCATGCCTCCCCGTCACAGACAGTGGCAGGGGACTGCCCACCGTGCCCTCAGGATGTGTTATCGACTGTTCTGAGTGTGTACATCTCCTCAGTCTCCACGGAGACTCCAACTTTCTTCCATACAGGTGTTAGGTCCTGAGTTTTCTTGGAGCTCTTCCCTCACTCCAAAGTTTTAATTGAAGAGACTTCAGTAATTATTCCAGTGTTCAGGGAACCAACAGCGATGGTACCTATGGACCAACAACATAGGGGAGATGCCATTACCACACCAGAGCCTGAGGGGACTTCTTCAGAGGGAGCTGGCACGGAGCCCAGGGAGGGCTGTAGCCCTGGGAGAGGGGCCACGTGATAGGAGATGATGGATTGGAGGATTGGTTTTCTACTTGGTTAGTAAATGCCCACTGAGAGCCAATAGGGAGGGTTTTTTAGAAGGAAAGAGAATAAGCTAGAGATGAGGTCACAGGAGCATACGGTCTCTTTGAGTGTCTGCAGGAGAGATGATGGGCATGTAGCCCTGCCTGAAACAGCACGGTGCTTTCACAGAGCTATATATCTCTCCTGGTCAGATGCACGCACCATCAGCCGGGTGGTTGAGCCCAATGGAGGTGGATGTGTGAGGAGCCAGAATTGTCGCAGGCGGGCTTCCCTGGTGGCGCAGTGGTCAAGAATCCGCCTGCCAGAGGGTGGGAGGGAGGGAGATGCAAGAGGGAAGAGATATGGGGATATATGTATATGTATAACTGATTCACTTTGTTATAAAGCAGAAACTAGCACACCATTGTAAAGCAATTATCCTCCAATAAAGATGTTAAAAAAAAAAAAGAGAATCCGCCTGCCAATGCAGGGGACACGGGTTCGAGCCCGGGTCCGGGAAGATCCCACATGCTGCGGAGCAACTAAGCCCCACGAGCAACAACTACCGAGCCCGTGCGCCACAACTACTGAAGCCCTCGCGCCTAGAGCCTGTGGTCCACAACAAGAGAAGCCACCGCAATGAGAAGCCCACACGCACTGCAACGAAGAGTAGCCCCTGCTCGCCGCAGCTAGAGAAAGCCTGCACACAGCAACGAAGGCCCAACACAGCCAAAATAAATAAATAAAATAAATAAATTAAAAAAAAAAAGAATTGTCGCAGGCTTCCTTCTTACAGGACAGGAGGTGATGCTAGTCCAATGGCCTCCTGGAGGATTTCCCCAAAGGCCTCACGCAGGCCACAGAGGCATCGGAGTGGAGCACGGCCAGTCTGTGTCTCGGCAGTTTTGAAGTCTCACAGTTCTTTTGAAATGTCTCTGGAGGGTCCCGGAAGTTTGGATAATTGGCAAACGTCCTTCACCTTTGGGGCTGACATCAAGGACAGGGCTATGCACCGTGTCCCCGCCCCCCTCAAGCATCACCCAAGGCCACTTGGTGTTGCACAGGGAGGCCCTCAGCCTCTCTCAGTGTGGTGTTGCTTAATCTCATTTCTTTTTTCTCTATTCCTATTTTTCCACCCACTCCTATTGGCCTCGACCCAACTAGACACTGGAAGGGCTTTCAATTGTGAATTGTGGGGAAGCAGTTGGAAGGATGAGTAGCAGATGAGAGGCTGAGAGCCCTTCGCTTTTGGGCCTCTCTGTGCTGGCCCTTGTAAATTTTGCTAAGTGTCTTTGGATTTTTCTTTCTGCTAAGCCTTGGATGTGCTAGGAGATGCTCCAGACATCCCAAATGCCTTTTCCTCCCCCGAACTCATCACACACCCTACGAGCTCCGGGCCTTTGAGCTTGTGGTTCTTGCTGCCTGGAAGACGCTCTCACCCCTCTGCTTTGCCTTGTTAGGCTTGGGGAGCAGTGGGGACTGTGGAGAATTCCACAGTTTACGCTCCATTGCAAGAGTTTCTGGGCTCCTGATCTTCAAGTTGTGGGTTTGAATGTTACTTGGAGTAGGCGTGGCTGCTTGCCTTGGCAGAGACTCAGGAAGGAAACAAGTAGGGGTGGGTGACACAGCCTGGGTAGAAACTTAGAGGCAGGGGGGACCAGAGGAGACACTCAGGAGAGGACAACTGCTCCATGTGGCTCACACTCAGGGAGCAGGAGGAGGTGAAACTGACGAGGCCAGATGGGTCCCATAAGGGACTTGGCCGCTGTGCTAGGGCATCTTTTCTACATCTATTCTTGGGAACTGCCAGGGCCTGGGTGTGGCTAGGGTCAGTTGTAGTGGTAGATTCGACCCTTAGGCAGGCTGCAGAAGCCAGGGCCTGACTGGGGAGAAATCTTGCATTTTACAAAAAGGGAGATGTTTCTACACACCAGACTGGGTCCTGCTCTGGTGCCTTGGCTTCCTGATACTGTGTACGTTTCAGAGAGCAGATAATGCTTTGGTTCAGGTTTTAAAACTTTCATTATTCCTTTATTACATAAATAAAACATAATAAAGATAAGCAAAGAGGAAAGAGAAGTGAAATTAACCTCACCCGTAATCCCACCACCTAGGTATCATTTACATTGAAAACTTGGGTATGGAGACTTCCCCAACAATTTTCTGTATTTTACAAAGTGGAAACAAACCGTAGGTGTATTTTGTAACCTGCTTTGTTTTATTATGTATGTGTATGTATGTGTGATTTTTTTTTTGATTTATTTATTTTTGGCTGAGCTGGGTCTTGGTTGCTGCGCGCAGGCTTTCTGTCTAGTTCTGGCAAGCGGGGGCCGCTCTTCGTTGCGGTGCGCGGGCTTCTCGTTGCGGTGGCTTCTCTTGTTGCGGAGCACAGGCTCCAGGCACACGGGCTTCAGTAGTTGCGGCGTGTGGGCTCAGTAGTTGTGGCACACGGGCTTAGTTGCTCTGTGGCATGTGGCATCTTCCCGGACCAGGGATCAAACCTGTGTTCCCTGCATTGGCAGGCGGATTCTTAACCACTGTGCCACCAGGGACGTCCCTGTATGTGTTATTTTTGTCCCATTTAAAAAATATATGCTTGCCCAAAACTCAAACTGAAGGGTATAAAGACAACCCCTCCTTCCCACCTCCCCACCCCATCCCCTAATTCTACTCCTCAGAGGTAGCCCTCTTTAAAAGTTTCCAGTAAATCTTGGAAGGCATTATGCTCAGTGAAGTAAGTCAGACAAAGACAAATACTGTATGATATCACTTATATGTGGAATCTAAAAAAATATAACAAGCTAGTGAATATAACAAAAAGGAAGCAGATGTACAGATAACAACAAACTAGTGGTTACCAGTGAGAAGAAGGAAGGTGGGATGGGCAAGATAGGGGTAGGGGAGTAAGAGGTACAAACTACTAGGTATAAAATAAGCTGCAAGAATATATTGTACAACACAGGGGATATAGCCAATATTTTATAATAACTATAAATGGAGTATAACCTTTAAAAATTGTTAATCACTATATTGCACACCTGTAACTTATATAATATTGTACAGCAACTATACTCCAATTTAAAAAAAGTTTCCTGTACATCCTTGATTAGGGAGAAATTTGGAAGGGATCATGTGTGTGGAAGAACAAATTGTAAATATTGGATGCTGTGACTTGTACAAATATTAGGTGTCATGTGTTGTTCAGGAGGAAGGCCAAAGGTGGGTTTGGAGGGACTAGGAAGTAGTCTGTGGTCAGGGAAGGGACTTTCAGAAATCCGTATTGTGGAGGTTCAGGAAACGGGGAGATGGAGAATTTTGGAGGCCTGGGTTTTGTTTGGATTTGTCCTGTGGATGTTGGTGAGGGGCAGGGTGAGTAGAGGTGAGTGAGACTGTGGGCAGGGGCCAGATATGGTCCAATCTTACCTCCTAGGTGGGGTTGGGGTGGAGAGGGTGGCCGGTGTGCGCATGAGCATGAGACTTGACAGGAAGCAGTGACAGTAATTGATAGATACTTATAAAAATATCCGTGCTTGACACAACAAAAAGTCAGCAACTCTGTGTTGGTCCTCCAAGTTAAAAAAAAAAAAAAAGGGCTTCCCTGGTGGCGCAGTGGTTGAGAGTCTGCCTGCCGATGCAGGGGACACGGGTTTGTGCCCCGGTCCGGGAAGACCCCACATGCCGCGGAGCGGCTGGGCCCGTGAGCTGTGGCCGCTGAGCCTGCGCGTCCGGAGCCTGTGCTCTGCAACAGGAGAGGCCACAACAGTGAGAGGCCCGCGTACCGCAAAAAAAAAAAAAAAAAAAAAAGGTTTTAACAATTCAGTGAATATTGAAAATCTGAAAGAGACTACTGATCTGGACGGGGAGTTGTAAATGTCACATTTGGTTCTGGTTTTGTGTCTGGCTGTGTGGTCTTGGGCTGCACCTTAATTTCTTTAGACCTCCCCGTTTTCTTATCTGCAGTAGATCAGTGGTCCTCAACCCTGGATGCACATTAAAATCACCAGGAAACTTATAAAAAAGAAAGAAAGAAACCAATGTCAGAACCCCACTACAGTCCAAATGTATCCAAATCTCTGGGGGTGGAGCCTGGGAATTTTTTAATGCAGCCAACGTTGAGAACCCCTGGATTAGGATCATCCTAATTGCACATTTGCACCCTAAAATGTTATGATTCTATGTATTATATCATACAGTTTTGTTCCTTTCAAATACCGTGCACAATATGTTGTAAACTTCTTACGTATGAAGAAATTTTACTTTTTACAAAAACAAAAAACAAAAAAAACTCCCCATAATTCTCATTAGGCCAATGATATAATGTCAATGTCCTTTGTCCAGTAAGTCAGAATCATAAATGTAGTAAAACATGAAGTAATTAATTTTTGACCCAGGACTTGCAAGTGTGGACTTTAATTTCTCATTCCCACATTTTAAAAAAGGTACTGACTGCAGGCCTGAGGCCACCTGCATTCTTAAGGAAGACCCTGAAAAGTTCAGAGAGAAGACGTTACTGGAAATGTTTTTTTTGTTAGAAGAACTGGGTATACTGTAAAGTTCCAAATTAGGCGGTCCAGTTTAGGGAGTCTTTATCGGATCTAAATTCTACATGGAGTAGGAGGTGTTTAAAGAGACTCAGTGCTGTTTTATCTTCACCATTGAAGTTTTGGGTTTTGTCTCTTCCTAAATGAGTCATTTTTTTAAAAAGGAACCTAACTTGGGGAGGTGGGGAAACCACTGCCGGAGGTGCCGAGGAGGGGCGGGCACTGAGGCTGATAATCAGGGGACTGAGTTTACAGTTGGGCGGTTCACCTGGGAGGGGTGGAAGCAGGGACCCGCCTGTGGAGGGTGGATCAGGACCAGTGGGACACAGTCTGGTGGGGGGTAGGGTAGTAGAAGTGGCATTGATATTGTTTATTAATTTACCAAGTATTTTCTGGAGCACACCCACCAAACATACAGCCTGGTATCAAGGCTCAGTCCACACATGCTAGGAGATTAAGAACAAAGGGGAAGGAACCTTCTAGTTTTCACTCCAGTTGGGGACACAAATCATGGAGGTTAGGCGTGTCTGTATTTTCCTGCCATTACAAGTAAGTGAACTGAGGTTATGGTTCCCCATACCTGTGTGAACAGTACAAATGAAAATGTTAGTCCCAGGCAGGATTTCAGAGGAGAAAACATGGCAGCCTGGAGACCCCATTGTGGAGCACCAGGGGGCCTTGTGAAACATACACTGGGATCAACAAGACATTGGTCGAGAGCCCTGTGGGATCTCCGCACATCACTGCCTCTTTCTGTGCTAAGTTCTCCCAGCTGAAAAATGATCTCACACACCTGACATCCCCAGGCCCCTGAGAGCTGTTCAAAATGTCCGCTGCCCTTGATGCCTGGGGAGGGAGGGGAGGGACAGAGAGTGGGGAGGTGTTGACAGGCTCCATGTGGAAGCCAGAAAACCAGGGCAGCCACATGGGATTGGCCCACGTGCTTGGGGTGAGGAGAGGAGCACAGGGCAGGTGCTCCCGACACCCGGAGGAGCTGTATGTGTTTGGAATGTCGGCCAAGCACACTCCTTTTATTCCACGCTGCCTCCCGCCCCCAGGAGTGCTCATTTTCATCTTTTCTGAGTGGTGTCAACCTCCTGCAGTCGTGCCTGCATGTTTTCTAAGTTTGTCACAAACTTCCTGTTTGGGTCTGGTCTGAGGCTTGAAGCTTTGTATGTTTTGAAACCCTGGCATTTACAGAGGTCCAGTGCTTCTCTCTTTGAGGCCGTGGGGTGGCCCTTTTGTCCTCCTCCCTTTAGCTGACTTTGGCCATCCTTCTTTGCAGACCTTCCCCCTGGGAAATGCTCTGTAGCTTCTGCACTTGCTCCTCTTAGGGAGGGTTGAGAGTTGTGAGATCTGAAGGAGGGAGGGGAGCCACACTTACTGGGCCCCTTACATAATGCCAGGCACTGCGCTGGATGTTTTCCTACATGTCTTGTTTTATTTAGGCCTCGCATTAGCTCACGCGGAGCCAGGCTCAGAGAGGGGAAGTGACCAGCCTAAATTTGGACAGCCACTGGGTGATGAGGTCAGGATATGATCCCAGGCTTGACTCCAGAGCTCTTGGTATTTCCACTGTGTCACGAGGACCACACTGTGCCTTTGGTTCCACTGGTTAGGGGAGATCTTGATTTCTTATTGGGCACCTGGTGGGCAGCATCACCTTCCCCTCCATAGATTCCTCCCAGACCCTTGTTATTCAGGTGCTGCCCATTCTATCTGCATGGGGTGTGATTGGATGACCCTTGAGTGCCTTGTTGACTTTCACCATTCTCAACCATCCTCCTTCTGTGACCCCAAGAATCCCAGAATTGTATGGTCCCTGGCTGACAGTCAAAGTAGGTTAGAGCCAACTCCCAGTTTCCCAGATATGGAGTATCCTTTCTCTTCCTTCTGCCATTCTGCTAGTCACCATGAACTCCACTCAGCCAGATTTGGACTGCTCACATTTTAAGCTCTTCTTTTGAAGAGGGAGGAAGATAGGATATCTCTGTGTGTGAAAGCATGTACCTAAGGAGGGATCCCAAGACCTTGAGTATGTAGGAGCAGGAAGGAAGGGAGAGCTACATCCAGCCACCCTCCCTCTTATTACGGTGGCTGGTACAGGGTGTCAGACTCTGGGTGCTCCTGCAAAGGGAGAATACTTACACTTCCAAAACTTCAAGAAGGCCCTGTGTCCCTTCCAGTTACCATCCCAGTTCTTTTGTATTTTCTGAAAAACTTCTAGAAGTATATCGTCTGTGTTTCATCAGAATTGTTTTGTAGATCGAGTAACATTTACCATTGTAGACTCTGTGTTGAGCAGTGGGCAATTCCAAGCATTCAACGCATATATTAATTACCTTCAAGTAATTGTGTGCCATCTACACGGAAACTTAGCAAATGGAACACTTGCCAAGAGAAGCTAAGTGCAGTGAACTCAGAAGAGCAGGGATTGCTCAGCAAGCTGGGGCGTGAGCAGGGCGCTCAGAGGGGTGGAGCTATGGGGATGGGGTGGGGAGGAATGTCCTGGCATTGGGCCTTGAGGGGTGCATGGAAAGGGGAGGAGCATCCTGGATGGGGTGCAGTGGAGTGTGCGTGTGGGAAGCAAGATTGAAGAAGGAGCCCTTCCAATTGCATGGGACGGGGATAGGTAAAAACAATGCTGTGAACTATTATAAACACACTCCACATGTTCAACAAGGAGAGGAGATCGTAAAAGAGGAGAGAAGTAGAAGATTCCAATGGAACTTTTAGAGCTGAAAGATACAACATTCGAAATAAAAAACACACTGCATGAGATTAAAGCAGATGAGACGCCAGCTTGAAGACATAGCAACAGAAACTATCCAAAAAGAAGCACAGAGATATTTAAAATAAAAACATAGCATTGACAACTTGTGGGACAATATTAAGTGGTCTAACGTATGTGTGATTGAAGTCCCAGTGAGAGAGGAAGGGGAGAGGGGAAAATACTTGAACAAATAATGGGCAAAATTTTTCATAATTCCATGAAGACTATAAATCAGTGGCTGGAAAACTGTGACTTACAGGCCAACTATGGCCTGGTGCCTATTTTTGTAAATAAAGTTTTATTGGAACAGGAAAACAAAACAGTGTTGTAAGAAGCTTCATTCGGATGTGTGCCCTGTAACAGGGGAATGCTGGGAGGTGAGTTAGAAGATATTTATCACATTGAATTTTAGGAATGAAACGTTGAGGCCTTGGACCAGGGTGGTGGCATGAATGTGGACAAGAGGAAAGAGAGATGGAAGATTTCAAACCCCAGCTCTGCCACTTGCTACCTGTGTGACCTTGAGCAGGTGACTTCATCAAAATTCAGTTTTATCAACTGTAAATAGACACTCAGAACACCTCACAGGACTGGTGTGTGAGGGTTTTAACTTGGGTCGCACCCAGCACACCAGTGTAATAGGCCGGATTTGTGACTGACTGGGAGGAATTAGGGCAGTGGAGAGTGAGGACTCAGAGGGGCTCAAAGGGCTGAATCTGGGGGCCTGGGTGAGTGATGCAGCCCTGACAGAAAGGGGTGGAGCTGTTTGGGGTCGCGGAATTCTTCAGTTGGAGGAAGACCCTTCTCCTAAATCCATGCTGCCAAGGGCCTGTCCCAGAAACCCATAGCCACGTGGATTGTGTGTGTCTGAGCCCACGGCCTCTTGTTTCAGCTGAGCCCTCAGTGATGCTGGCCAGCGTCTGGCTCTCTCTCCCGTGAGAGTTGGCACTTCACAAGGCGAGGAGGTACGTGGGGCACAGAATTCGAGGAGGTACTCGGTTTCAGGGCTGACCATGCAGGATGTTCCCCACAGTCCCCACTCCATCCAGCCCTCCTCCCTGTCTTCCCTTCGTCACTCAGGAGACCTCCTGCCTTCACTGATTACTGACAAGGTCCCCTGGCTCAGCAGCGAGCTCACTCAGGTTCTCGCCTCCCCGCCTCGTGCAGTTATCCCCATCTGGGCTCATCCCAGCTTGGTTTCCTTCCACTCAGAGGAGGACACACCCCTCCTCCTCTTCCTGGTGAGAGGGAACCTTCCTCCTGCACCCGGGTGCCCGTGCAGCTTCTGGGACCTCACCCGCTCCAGTCATTCTGCTGTAGTCTTTCCTCAAACCTTCACCCCCTCTTTTTCTCATTCCCTTTTCTCCTTCCCTCATGAGACGCCTGGAAAGAATCTGCCCTCGGGTTTTGCTTCTTCGCTGAGGCAGCCCGCTCAGGTTGGCTTCTGCCTGTGGGAGGTGTGACTGGCGCAGGGGAGGGACCTGGTGGGTTTGCTGCGAGGGGCTCCTGCTTCCACACGAGCTGTCCCCTCTCAGGTCACCTGTGGCCTCCATATTACCACACCCAACGGACACTTCGGTCCTTATCTTTCTGGACCCTTTGCTACTTTTGACACTGTGGACAACTTCCTCCTTCTTGCAACTCTCTTTTCTCTGGGCTTCTTTACTCTTTTTTTTTTTTTTTTTGCGGTATGCGGGCCTCTCACTGTTGTGGCCTCTCCCGTTGCGGAGCACAGGCTCCGGACGCGCAGGCCCAGCGGCCACGGCCCACGGGCCCAGCCGCTCCGCGGCACATGGGATCCTCCCGGACCGGGGCACGAACCCGCATCCCTCGCATCGGCAGGCGGACTCTCAACCACTGCACCACCAGGGAGGCCCCTCTCTGGGCTTCTTTCAGTCCGCAAATAAATCTCTCAGCCACTATTACTTAAGCACCTACTATGTGCTGGGCTCTGGGGCATACCATAATTCCATGTCCCTGCTTCCAGGGAGTTTCTAGTCTAGTGTGAGGAAAGAGGGATAAAAATATAAACAAATGTCAGGTGGTGATGAGCACTACAAAGAAAAATACAACAGGGAAGGAGGGTGGAAAGGCTGCTGGGGTTGTCAGGAGGGTCTCACTGAGAAGGTGACATTATCACAGAAACCTGAAGGAAGTGAAGGAAGCCTAGTGGAACAGTGTTCCAGGCAGAGGGAAGAGCATGTGCAAAGGCCCTGAGGCAGGAGCCTACTTGGGATGCTTGAGGAAGCCATTGTGGCTGTAGGAACTTGAAGAAGGGCAGAGTAGGAGAATAGGTCAGAGAAGAGGCTGGGGCAGGTCATGGAGCCGGGTAGGACATTTCAGGGACTTTGTCTTTTACTCTGAGAGATGTAAGATGCTATAGGAATGTTTTGAGCAGATGAGTGATTTTTAGGCTGGTGTGGGGAGCATGGTGTATTGGTCTTCTAGGGCTGCCATAACAAAGTACCACAGACTGGGTGGCTTAAACAATAAAAATTTACCATCTCACAGTTCTGGAGGCCAAAAGTTCAAGACCAAGGTGTCTGCAGGGTCATGCTCCCTCCGAAGGCGCTAGGGAAGGATCTGTTCCAGAGCTCTCTCTTAGCTTCTGGTAGTTTCTTGGCTTGGGGCAGCATGAGTCCAGTCTTCACATGGTGCTCTCCCTGTGTAGGTGTCTGTGTCCAAATTTCCCCTTTTTATAAGGACGCCAGTCATATTGGATTAGGGACCCACCCTACTCAATGTATGATGTGTGAGCTCATCGTAAGAGTTTGTTACATCGGCTTCAATCCTATTTCCAAATAAGTTCATATTCTGAGGTCCTGGGGTTAGGACTTCAACATAGGAACTGCGGGGAGACACAGTTTGACCCATAACACAGTTCAACCTGCATGATACATGGATTATAGACAGGCAAGGATGGAAGTTAGGGGGACCAGCTAGGAGGTTATTGCAGTATTCTAATGAGAGAAGCTGCTTGGACCAAAGTGGTAGCAGTGGAGGTGGATACATTTTGCAGATAAAGCTGGCATCATTTGCTGATGGATTGGACGTGGGGTGTGAAGGAAACAGGGGAGTCACAATGACTCCTGGTTTGGGGCCTGAGTGACTAGAAGACTGGAATTGAGTGTCTTTCTCTCCTAAGTCCTCTCCACCCTCAGGGACCTTTCAGGGCCCTCCTCCCGGGCAGATCCATCCACTGCTGGGTTCTTCAGGGCTCCATCCTTGGCTGCCTCTCTAGTCCCTCCCTGATTGATATGATCTGTCCCCATGTTGAAGCCAGATATCCTGAATGTGCTTTCTGGGTCACCCCTACAGGCCCTGGCTCTGGAGGATGCTGAAAGAGGAAGACACGGAAGCAGGACGACCCTGAGAGATTAAGCTTCTTAATCGTGAAACAGGTAGCTTCTCCGACATTCTGGGTGTTTGAATGCTTTATGATGAAGGGGTCATAAAATCGTTTCTTTGATCCATGTGGTGTGGAAAATGCCCCACAGAGGGGAGGTTGGCTGCTCTGCGCCTGGACATCCATAGGTGTCCGGGAAATGGTCAGCGCTTATGGTTTCACGTATTGGAATTCAGCATCACTTGGCATGGGGCTGAGGGCATCGTGTCTCGTCTCTCTTGACTTTGCAGAGTTGTTGCAGATAGTGAAGGATCCAAAAGATGTTCATGGATGGTAGCTTCTAGAAGTGGGAATTAAACACCTCTGGAGAATTGGTACAGAAGGCCACTCTGAGAAACTCCACAGAGCCTGTCAGAGGCAGATTCCTGGACCAAGGAGCCTTTGAACTGGCCCTGGGGCATTTCTAGTGTTTTTGTCAGCTCTGGCCCTGTGTTCTCTCTCCAGGCTCAGTTTGTCTCTCTAGAAAATGGGCACATAGCTATGATTCCTCTGCCAGATCTCACACACAAGCTGTGTGGAGGGTCAATAGGTTTGTGTATAAACAGAATTTTTTTTTCAGTTTTAAACCCTGTTTTCGCAAGAGATGACTATTTCCCACAAATTCTTAGTGACGGTGGGGAAGGGGGGTGGTGGTGTCTAATTTGATTCTTTCGGTGTGTGCAGGTTTTTTCTTGGCAAGTTCCACACTTTTCCTGTTTCTTCTGTGAGACTCACAGTTGATTGCTTCTGTTTCTTTTTTATTGTGCCTGATTTTGATTTAATTTTTAAGCCACTGTGTCTTGGGGTTCCAGTAGGAAACAGATGGTTCACTCAAATGGAGTAGTCCAAGAGTCTCTACTGAAGGAACTGCTTATAGTAGCATCAGCAGGGTTAAGAGAAACCAGCACGGGATGTTGAAGCATCCCAGGGTTAGCAGTGTCAGGAAGCTGTTCCCATACCTGGGCCTAAAAAGAAGAGGGAGGGATTGGTTATCAGAACTGGAAAGAGAAGCTGTACAGAAAGGCTGTCTCTGGTAGGAGGCAGTCAACCTACAGCAACATGGCCAGGGAAGAGCCAAGAAAATGGATCTCCTCATTGAACTCCCTGTCAGTTCTCACGTCTCCTGATGGTGCCTCCCATTAGGCGTACTCAGCCAGAAGCCAGGAGGCAGGGACCATATTGAAGCTGTGCAGAGATCAGAACCTCTAGGGGTGCAAGCTGAGTGGAGACAGATCGGGGATGGGTATCAGGGCACAAATGGAAAATATCTGACCGACCAAGAGATGCAGATCGCTTGGAATATATTAAAAGGGATGTTTCTACTTTAGGACTCAAAGAGGGTTTTTCGTTTGTTTGAGTGTGAAACTTTGCAATATTGGGTCAGCTACATAGAACCATTGGCTGTGAGGGCTGGAAGGAGCACCAGAAACCCTCTAATCAAACTTCATCCTTCTTATAGTTGAAAAGACCCAAAGAGATCAAGTGACTTGCCCAAGGCCACTCATTAATTCATGAAAGCGTTTCTTGAAAGCCCATCATATTTTCTCAAGAAAAACAACACAAAACCACTTGAAACAGGACCAAGCAAAATCTGAGCAAGTGCTAGGAAAAAGCTGTGGATGAGTGTTTATTTCCAATTTATCAGTTTGGATTACTTGGGGGTTGTGAATATCATAAAACTGAACTCAAAGGGGCTCCCACAGCACAGGGAATTAATTAAGTGGCTTGTACTAGCAAAAAGCAGGGATGGGACGGACTACAGGGTGCATGTGAGACAACAGGAGTCCAGTTTCTTCCCATCTCTCTGCCGCTCTTCCATGGTATCAGTCCATCCTCAGGCTGGCCTCTCTCCTGGCGGCAGAATGGCCACAGAAGTTCCTGGGCTTATTGTTGCACGTCCCTCTGGCCAGAAAGAAAGACGCATCCCTTGCCCTAACTCTTGAAAAGACTGAGAAAGTGTCTTTCCCACAAGCCCCCCCCCCCAGCAAACCAACCCTGCATTTCATTGGCTTGAACTGAGTCATGTGTTCATTCCTTAGCCAGTCACATTGGCCTTCTGTTGATTGGCAGGGATGGGAGATTTTCCTGATTAGCCTATCCCTACACTGGGGAGTGTAGCTTTCCTCAAAGCGCCAGGGTGGGGGAAGCAGAGCTGTGGGTACTGTTGAGGGAGGAGGGAAATGGACATGGGGAGAGTGACAGTGGACATCCACTGTACTGTGTCATCTATAGAGGCCTTACTAATTTGGACTAATTGTTGGGGTAACAGTGAGAGAAAACTCACTCTTAACTAGTGTAAGTCTGAATTTTAAAGTGGTTTAACATAGTATAGTTTCAGACAGAACCTTCCCAAACAGTTCCTGTTGGAAGGCTTGCAATTAGCATCTGCTCTTCAGTATGTCTTAAGATGTAGGACCTTCTGGGAGGTTAACTATGCCTTCTACAATGCTGTTTTATTTCTAATATACTTATTCAACCTTTCTATAGCCAGAGTAAACACTGAACTCAAATTCTGGGTTATTGAAGATTAAATTACAGTAATGAAGTTCCTCATTTATAACCTCATCTATAAAATGGGAATAGGAATAATACCTGCTTTATAGGTCTGTTGTAAGGACTAACTGGGGTAATCCAAGTAAAGTGCCCAGTGGCCCAGTGGCTGGCCCAATAAATGTTACCTTTATTAGCTTCATATAACTCAAAATATTGTCACATTTGTATGTTTATGTGCATGTTTATTCTAGGAAATTAACTCTTCACAACAAATATAGGTCACTGGTTAGCTCAGCTAGAGACAAGGTAAATAAAGATATTAAAATATTTAGTGTTTATGGATTTTTTTTTTTTACTGGAGTGGTTTTTTAAAAAAAATTCACTTTGGGGAAAACCTAAATAAAGAAAAATTTAAGTAGCACACAGTTTGTTGTTGTTGTTTTTTTTTTTTTTTTTTGCGGTACTCGGGCCACTCACTGTTGTGGCCTCTCCCGTTGCAGAGCACAGGCTCCGGACGCGCAGGCTCAGCGGCCATGGCTCACGGGCCCAGCCGCTCTGTGTCATATGGGGTCCTCCTGGACCGCGGCACGAACCCGTGTCCCCTGCATCGGCAGGCGGACTCTCAACCACTGCGCCACCAGGGAAGCCCAACACACAGTTTTAAATTAAAAGTAGTTATAATCCCTGGAAAATAGGGAATTTTAACTTTATGGTAACATTAACGTATTCTTGGTTGAGAAAGTCTTGTAAATAGTTGAAAGCCTGTCATGACTTATCCTAGCTGATTTTCTTGCCATTGTTCTCCGTTTGGAGGCTCTGGAGGGCCAAGTGACCCTCCTCAGCTTTGGCTTCCCAAGCCAGCCACTCAGTGGGGCTTTTCTGGGCGGATGGATTTTAGAATCACCTGGATTGGTTGAGATGCTGCAGTAGTGAGAAGCTAGCCTTGGGCATTTATTTCAGTGGGATTTTGGCTGACAAAACGCTGTGAATCGTTCTCAAAAGCCTTGGGTGCCATAAGGCTGACTTCTCAAAATCCCAGGAGGGTGAAATCTCTTGATTTGGGGTTCCCAGATTAGTGGTGGGAAGAGCAAAGGTGGGTGCAGCACCCTGAAGCTGATTTCAAAACTGGGAGGTGATAACTTTGAGGATAAGGATTGGATAGGGTACAGCGAGGGGCCTGTGGATGGAGGATGAAGTTCCAGAGTGACCAGGAACTTACAGACCACAAATTTATAAACCATAAAATTTTTCATCCTCCCTTCCCCTGAATATTGACTAAAATTAGACTTAAATTTTCTGTAGGTTGTTTGTTGCTCCCAAGGCTGTCTGGTCACAATTGTGATAAGTAGATGAGAACTAGTGATAACTGGACAACTGACCCTGAATTCCTTGGTTCAGAGGGTGCTGTAGACAAGTGGTTCTCAAATGTAGTTTGTCTGGACCAAGAAACTACCAAAACAGAATTGGGGGGATTGGCTTAGGGCTACCAAGTTTTTATTTTGCCAGGGAAGGATGTTTTTAAAAACCTAACATCTATCACTACAGTTCTTATAAAAGAAAGGACCATCTTGATCCTAAAATAGTAGGAAGGAGACAGTCTAAGGAATAAAATCTTCACATTGAAAACATTCAGCTTTAGGAATAATTTATTGCACTCTTCTTATTTTTATGACATCACCTGTGAAAACAACATTAAGGGTGGATGCTTCCCCGCATCTATGCATAACAGGTGTTGGGGAGATGTGGAGTTAATGTGCAACTGTAGGGCGAAAAATCATATTTCTTTTGAAGCTTCTCATGAAGCCTAGGAATTCGCTGAAATCATGCCTTTACTTGATTTAAAGGGACAGGAGAAATTCACTTAAACGCAAGTCTTGGTGAACCCAATTCATTATATAAAAGAAGGAACTGTTTACCCTCAAGTCATTAACTTAGAATTGTTCGTTTAATTTCCCACCGGTAGGAAGAAAATTTTGCAGTAACTAAACAGTTCAAATGAAAAGGCATGTCAATGGTTTTTTCTTTTTCCACAATTTAACCCTAAAAATGGTAAATTTGTTGAATTTCATTTGGCTTTCAGTTGTGTGCTATGTCTCTGTGTGTGCATGGGCACACACTCACACACACACACACAAAACCTAGTTTGGTCTGAAAAGCCCCAGGAGGGAAAGGGTACTTTTGAGAAAAGCAGTGTGTCCATCAGTCAGTTGCTGGTAAGTGTTAGTACTTGCACCAGCAGTTGCATCTTGGAACTGCCAAGAGTGTGACTTCTTAAGATGCCTTCTGAAGTCATTAAAAAAACCCTCCAAACCAGGGACTTCCCTGGTGGCGCAGTGGTTAAGAATCCGCCTGCCAATGCAGGAGACACGGGTTTGAGCCCTGGTTTGGGAAGATCCCACATGCCGCAGAGCAGCTAAGCCCGTGCGCCACAACTACTGAACCTGCGCTCTAGAGCCTGCGAGCCACAACTGCTGAGCCCACGCGCCACAGCTACTGAAGCCTGTGCACCTAGAGCCCGTGCTCCACAACAAGAGAAGCCACCACAATGAGAAGCCCATGCACTGCAACAAAGAGTAGCCCCTGCTCGCCACAACTAGAGAAAGCCTGCACACAGCAACGAAGACCCAATGCAGCCATAAATTAATTAATTAATTTTAAAAAAATCCCCCAATCATACACCGAACCACCCCTGGCATCCAAAACAGCAATAAAATGTTTCTCGTTCTGCTTCACTTCACATTCCTGCTTGGCTTTGCCACAAAGATGTTTTGCCTTCCAGCCAGGGATTAAGCTTCTGTGTGAGGCCATGACTGGTGTGAAAACAACATCTCTGCCCTTGTTGAGGGGAGAAAAAGACTGCCTGCATATGTGAAATCCTGAACGGAATCATGGAATCCTAGTGCCAAAGAGGGTTTTGAGGTCCCTGTCTTCCTGCCAGACTATCCTAACACTCATCACCTTGACTGACAATCCTAACATTTCATCTATCTCTAACGTTTCATGGATCCTCTGTGAATGTGGACATGAACTGAAATGTGTCTTCGTCAAGAAAGAGCAGATTGTTCTGTGCACACTTACATCTGCAGTTACTGCCCTGTTCACAGCCTCATTCCTGGGCATTGTCACTGTTTGAGTGCTATTTATATTGTCACATATGTTCATACGGCACCGTCCTCGCATGTTCTAGTAGACACTCAATCGTAATTGGTTCAGACTCCGTACCATTTGTTTCTCCTAAGGGGTATCTCACTCTACAGCAGGCTACGCAGTCTGTATAGCTGCAGCTCAGCGTTCTTTTGGGCAGATATTACCACAACCCTCTCGTCTTAGCTTGGGCTGCCATAACAAAATACCATAGACTGGGTGGCTTAAATAATAGAAATTTATTTCTCACGGTTCTAGAGGCTAGGAAGTCCAAGATCAAGGTGCTGGCAAGGTAAGTTTTATACTGAGACCTCTCCTCTTGGCTTGTAGGTGTCCACCATCTTGTGTGCTCACATGACCTCTTCTTTGTGGAGAGAGGAAGCTCTGGTGTCTCTTCCTCATCTTATAAGGACACTAATCCCATCATGGGGGTTCCACCCTTGTGACTCATTTTAACCTAATTGACTCCCAAAGGCCCCACCTCCTAATACCATCAGATTGGGGGCTAGGGCTTTAACATATGAATTTGGGGGGTGAGGACAAACATTCAGCCCATAGCGATGCTAAATCTTTTATTTATGGTCCCCTGGAAGTGCTTGCAGGGTCTTTGGTCCAGGAGCCTTGCAGTAAGCAGAGAAAGCCTTAGAGTTACGAGCTTTTATTGCTGTGGAAGAGATGCAGTGTTCTATAGCTGAAACAGATGGTTCTGTGGACTAAAAATTTGGAATACCTTTACCACAGAACTAGAGGTGACCTGGGGTAGACTGGTGATCCCCTTGTCTTTTCAGATCTTAGGTTTCTTAGTTCCATATGTCAGTGGTAAAGTTGTGGTTGCCAAATTTGGTCAGCCTCAATGAAATTTGTATGGTTTAGCATTCAATATTCTCTGACCACCTTGTATACCTTCCTTGATGGGCCTCTAAAAAGGAGGCTCTTGGAACCAAAGCCTGGGAAAATGGGTTATTTCCTAGGTCTTCATCATCTTGGACATTTACTCCCTTTTCAGCTGGGGAAGAAAAGGCAGTAAGTTACAATAAAACTACTCCCCGTTCCATTAGAGATCAATATCTTACAGTGTCATGTATACAAACACGGTAATGTCCACATGGACATAGGTGCCAGGTGGAATATTTTAAAATATAAAAAGGACTTTGGAATTTTTTTTTAACCTTTCAAAGAACCAGTGATTCCTGTGTTATGTAAAGTGTTCCAGGATTTAGAAGAAAGATGGAAAACTTCCAGATCCTACTTTCAAGCAAACATGACCCTGATAACAAATCTGGCAAGTCCCCAAAGGGAGGCTCTATACCAGTCTTGCTTAGGAATGTAAAAATATTAGATAAAATTCTAGTGAGTAGATTTCAACACTAGAGTATGTGAATGTTCCACCATACCCAAGTGGGTTATACTCCTGGAATGTAGGAATGGCTTCATATACATATATTTTCATTTGATTCACATAATGAATCAAATGAAATATTTTAAATGGTTTAAGTGAAAATATGTAATAATCTCATTAATTTCAAAAGTGCATTCAATCAATTCAACTTCTAACTTCTACAAACCACTTAAAAAGGAATATATAAAATGACCATTCCTGAACCTGATAAGGAAGATTGAGTTCATACAGTCCACTGGCATTATACTTTATTGGAGCCTCATAAAGGTATCATTGCATATGACTGAGATCAAAGCAAAAAGCCAATGCAGAAAGTTATAAAAATAGTAACTTTAGAGAATAAATACTGTAAAGAAAAGAATAAAATAATCATTAACTACAGATTGCTTAGTTGTAAACCAAGAAGAGTTAAAGAGATTAAAGACCTTATTTCTAAATGGTGAGATTAAAATTCAGGATTTGGATACTTCTGGAATTAGTTCATGAGTCTAATGCCATTCCTCTCAAAGTCCCATCAAGATTTAAAAAAATTTCACCAGATGGTTTTAAGTCTGTTTGGAAAAATAAGTAGATGAGAACCTCAAGGGGAATTATGAAAATGGTTCTGGGGGGAAGGGAATTAGATCTTTTGGATATTAAAATATGTAGTCCTACCAGATATTAAAATGCATTATGAAGCCTTTGTAATTAAAACACTGTGGGGCCGGCAGAAGAGGAGGAAGTAGATAAGTGAACTAGGACAGTTCAGAAATAGACTCTTGCAGAAATAATGTAATAAATCATAAAGAAGGCATCGCAAATCAATGGGGAAAGGAAAATTATTCAATAAATAATTTTTATGTCTAGCAATTTGGAAAAAATCATTTGACTTCATCAAAATGAATTGCAGATGGATCAAACAATTAAGTGCAAAATGTAAATGCATAGGAAATCAGTAGAATTGAATATTGCTTGGAAACAAAAGAAAAACACTCAAAAAGGGAAAGAATAGTCCATCAAGTTACAGGATAATCAAAGATTTCTTCACGTAAGAAACCAGTGGGGAAACAATAGCCTGGGAAAAAAATTTGCGGTAACATGACAGAATTAATCTTTGTTATGTGAAATGCTCAACAAATTAAAAAGAAAGGTACTAAAACCTTGGTAGAGCACTTGAATAACTAAATATAACACTAAACAAATATATGGAAAATGTTCAATTTTGTAATAAGAGATATGTAGATTAAAACAGCAGTAAAGTACTATTCTAACATATTGACAAAAGAACCCGTTTTTAATGATAATCCCCAATTCTGATGTCATTACAATATTATGAAACAGTTTTACAGTGTATTAAAGAATCATGTTATTCATTCATACATTTGATCCGGTAATACCACTTCTGTGGACCATCTTCCCACATCCCTCCACGAAGGAAATAATACAAAATATTTAATATGCTGTTTAGACAGTGATGCTTCCCTGATGCATTATTTACAAAGCAAACTCACACACACACACACACATACACACACCATTAACGTCCAACAGTTGGGTAACTATAAAATTAAATAGTTCTTCTCTCAGCATAATACTCTACTATAATGAATAATTATTTTGAAGATACATAGCATTGTGACAAGATATTTACAGTATAATTTTATGTGCAGAAATTGCAGTACACACTGTGGCATAGTCTTACTGTGGAATGTAGCTATATTAGCTGTGCTGTTAGAATGAATGAACCATAGCAGCTGTGACAACATAGAAGGCTCTCAGGAACATAACGTTAAGTAAAAAAGCAAGATGTAGAATAGCTGCAGTGTGATTCCAATTACATAAGGTTCAGATGCATGCAAAACCAATGATACAGTTTTTAGACATCTACGTGCATGTGGCAATACCTATAAGACCAAGTGAGCATAGACAAAGAATCAGGATAGTGACGGGAGGTGAGGCTAGGAAGAGGGAGAAGCCATAGAGTCTGTGTAGGGGATTAGTAAAGTTCTCTTCCTCAAGCTGGGCTATGGACACACTATATTTATTATTGCTATTTTTTATACCCTTAACATAAGCTACAAATATTTTAAATGTATTTAATGTTAATGAAAGGGATATTAAAACCAGTATTCACGGATTACAATTTGGTACAAAATATTATCCCTAATAAAGACGGTACAGAGTGTATAGGTAACAATGACTCTGTTAGAGGGGTGAAATTAGGAGTGGTTTCTTCTTTCATTTTCTCTCATTTCCAAATTTTCAATTATGTACTTACATTACATTATTTTTAAAAAGAAAGAAAGGAAAATTGAAGACAACTGCAATTATAGGATGATGTAAGCTTCCACTGGAGGGTGTGCCATTGCTCAGAGGATGGTGGACTTCAGCACTGAGGCAGAAGGGGAGATGGATTTAAACTGTAAAAGCAGTGTGTTTGGAAAATAAATCAGACCATCAATAGTCACTGAGCATCCTTCCTGTGAAAAAGCATTGGTTTAGCCTGCCTTCCAAAAAATCTTTTGGATACTGCATTTTAATGAATTGCTAAAATGGATGAATTAGAAAGACTGGTGTTTCTTTGAGTTCCTTTAAAAATATTTTTAAGCTTTATTGTTTTGTCTGCTTATAAAAATAATACAGTTGATTTGAAATAGTCTTATTAAAAATATAATAGAACCTGAAGTTGATTAGACACTAAAACTAAATCTCAGTTGAAATGAAATACAGGGAATAGAGAAGCCTGGTAAAGGACACCATGGGGATGCAATCAGGAAGTTCTTGGGCCTATGACCCATATGTTTCTCAGTAAATCAAATGGCCTGGAAAAGGATGGCGGGGCATTATATAATAAACTTTAAAAGAGACAAAAGACACCAACCAGGTGCAAATGTAAATCTTGTTTGGATCCTGATTTAAATAAACCAACTGTAAAAAGGCATTTATGAGATAATTGGGGAAATTGGGACACTGACTGGATATTTGATATTAAGAAATTACTAATTTTTAGGTGTGATTTGTTATTATGGGTATGTTTTAAAGATACATGCTAAAGCATTTATTTGCAAATGAAATATCAGATATTTACTCTAAAATAATACAGTGGAGAGTTTGAGTATGTTAACTATAAAAAGTCCTTATGTCTCATGTATATATGACATATCCAGGATTTACATTAAAATAATCCAGGGGTAGGAGGCATAGAGTGGTATGGATGAAATAAAGTCAGCCATGTGTGATAATAGGAGCTGGGCAATGGGTAATATATTCTTGCTACTTTTGTATATGTTTATTATTATTTTTCATAATAAAACATAGAAGTTGGGCTTCCCTGGTGGCACAGCGGTTGAGAGTCTGCCTGCCAATGCAGGGGACACAGGTTCGTGCCCCAGTCTGGGAGGATCCCGCATGCCGCGGAGCGGCTGGGCCCGTGAGCCATGGCCGCTGAGCCTGCGCGTCCGGAGCCTGTGCTCCGCAACGGGAGAGGCTACAGCAGCAAGAGGCCCGTGTACCGCAAAACAAAAACAAAAACAAAAACAAAAAAAAACATAGAAGTAAAATTTATATATTTTCCTGGTTGAAAACATATAAAATATAGAAAAGTATAAAGAAGGAAATGAAAGTCACCCATAGTCCCACCCCTTGGAGAGAACATTTTGATAAAAATCCTTCTATACTTTTCCTTATGCACTTATAACATAAGTTCTTATACATATATACTTTTAAGCAATTAAGAAATTATACTATCTGTATTGTTTTGTATCCTGCTTTTTTATATTGTGGGCACTGTTGTACTTTAGTACATTTAGATATTCATCATAATTTAAAATTATGTCTATTATTCTAATATGTGAATATACACACACATGCCATGATTTATTTATCTAACAGGTACTTCACAGATGGGTATCTAAGTTGTTTCGTCTTTTTTCCCCGTTGAAGCACTTCTGCATACTTGTTTACTTCTTTTGACAAATATGTAGAAGGTCAAAGTCTTTTTTAAAGGCTTTTTTTTTCCTATCATGCCAAACTATTTGTTGAAAATATGATACCATTTTGAACTCCCTCCATTTCATCATAATTTCAGCCACATTAATACTATATTCACAATATTTTAAATGTTTGCCAATCTGATAGAAGGATAAAGATTATCTTAATTTGCATTTATTTGGTTATTAGTGAGCTTGAAAGTCTTTTTATAAGTGTGCGTTAGTATTTTTTATTTTGTGACTAGGTGTTTATATCTTTCCCCCAGTTATTGTATGTATCCCTCACTTGTTTCATAAGTGCTCTTTACATATTATAGGTTACTAATAGTTCATATATTGTATAAATTGCAGTATTTCCTTGTTTGTTTCATTTAACTTTGGATCATTTTTGAACAATCATTTGTCTGGAATTGTTTTAGTAGATTTTTAAATGTTATACATCTAGATTTTTTTCTTTGAGTCTTTATAATTTTCTACATTTTAATTTTTGTAACCTTATTCAGTACTTTATTGAGAGTTTTCATTATATAGCATTGCCCTCTAAAGTCTGCTTTTCTATTTTAATATCTTTTTTTTTTTGGGCCACACCTCACGGCATGCAGATCTTAGTTCCCCGACCAGGGATAGAACCCTTGCCCCCTGCAGTGGAAACATGGAGTCTTAACTGCTGGACTGTCAGGGAAGTCCCTATTTTTTAATATCTTTATTGGTTATAAAATAAGACATGTTTGTGGTAGAAAGAATACACTTTTGAAAATAATTTACCTTATACTTTGTCGTACAGTGCATCAGATTAAATTTAGTCGTTTACCTTTCAGTAATTTTTCTATATGTGTGTATTAGTTAGAGTAACACTTGCTGAAGAAACAATTAAAACTCCAAATTATAACTTCACACGGTAGAGGTTTATTTTTTACTCTGTCCAACATAGTACAGATTGGTGGTCAGCCCTCCAGTGAGTGATTGAGAGGCCCAGGCTCATTCCATCTTATGGCTCTTTCATTCCCTAGGGCTTTGGGGTCCTCTGCATCTAGTTGGCAGATGGAGGAGGAAAGCACGGAGAAGGCACATCACTCTCTAACCACCTTAGCCTGGAGGTGCTGCACATCACTTCTGCCTGTATTCCATTGGTGGGAATAGTCACATGGTGCCATGGGGATACAAGGGATGCTGGGAAATGAAGTCCCTGGCTGGGCAGCCACTTTCCAGTGAAAACTCTACACTCTGAAAAGGAGTGTGAATATTTGTTGGATATTTAGCTGAATCTGCCACCATTTATTGCACTTATAGTGCAATAAATTTGCATTTATAATGCATATAAGTATATATTATACATATATAAATATATATTGCATTTATAATGCATATAAAATGCGTGATATATATTTTCTTTACAAAATGGAATTATCCTATTAAGGGTGTTGAATTTTAGCATCATTTTGTGAGCGTTTCCCTGTGTCTTTGAAGTTTTCAAAAACATGAGTTTTAAAGTTTACATATTATTCCTTGTATTGATAATATCATAATTCATTTTGCCATTTTTCTATATAGTACAGTTAGGTTTTTCTAGATTTTTGTTACTATGAATTGTGCTGCTATAACTGCCCTTGTACATAAATCTTTGAATATTCCTCTGATCATTTCCTCAGAGAAGATCCTTGCTTAGTGTTAAGGCTGGTGATACATCTTACCAGATGGGCCTTCAGAAATGTGGACTAATTTACACTCTCGTCAGTGGTGTTTGAGGATTCTTATTTCACAGCACCCTTCACTGTCCTGGGCATTATACTTGGGTTTTGGTTTTGGCCAATTTGTTGAGAACAGTATTGCATTGTTTGAATTTGAAAGCTTTGCTTAGTAATAGGTTTGAACATTTTTTCATGAGGCCATTGGTAATCTTTGTGTGTGTGTATGTGAATTGCCTCTTTGCATCCTTTTTCATTTTTATTTTGCAGTGTTCCATCTTTTTTCAGTCACTGATAAGAGATTTTTATGCAGTATGTGTTAACTTGTCATACGTTACAAATATTTTTATCTAATTTCTCCTTGCCTCGATTTTGCTTCATAACCTAATTTTTTTAGATTAAACTCTATACTTGGAACCCTGATGTGCAATATCACACCCGCTGAATATGCCCAGTTAGCAGTACTCCTGAGATTAATACCATTTAAAAAAAGCAATGCAGATTCTTTTCTTCTGACCCATCATATGGTTTGAATGTTCTTAATGTGAATTTTAGTTATCTGGGATTCAGGGGGTTGAAAGTAGTCATCAAGAAAATGGGCTTGACAAGAAGGCTTTGGGGTGCTGGTCTGAGTCACCCATGGAGATACTGAGACCTACTTCTGTATCTTCCCAGGATACTTAGGAGAGGCAGGAAGACGTCAGATGGTATCTGACGACTCGTGGTTTTAGCTAAGTGAGTAGCAGTGGAGTCTCAGAGGCCCTCTGGCTGTTTTTCATGTTAGATCTTATTAAAAACACATGTAGTAGAGTGGCAGGGACCCAAACTAGGGATCAGGGAGCTGAGCTGTAGTCCCAGCTCTGCCACTCACTGACTGCGACCCTGTGCAAGTCTCTTGTCCATCAGTGCCTCAGTTTACTCCACTGCAAAATGCAAGAGTTTGTTGTAGGTGGTGTTTTGGGTGCATGAATTCCAGGACTTTGCAGCGGGGTTCTCCACGAGACCTCTTTTACATTTACCACCTGCTCTGACCTGTGTGTCAGGTGGGTGGGCGGGGAGCGGGGAGAAGGGTAGTCTCTTTTGGTCTTCCGAGTGATTTATGAAAGAAATCAATCCAGTATATGTCTGTTCCAGATATAATGTGATCTAAATGTGATGTTCACCTAATAAGATTAGATGGATCTAATACGGTTTTCCTCTAAAACACAAATACTGCGCCACTTTTAATTGTAGTAGCCAAATTAAATTACTCATCCCAAATTAGATTTCCAGCAAACTTAATCTGAACATGAGCTCAGTACTGCAGGCCCTGTGTAATTTTTTAAGACATAAAATAAATCAATGGGCTACCCGTATTGTTCCTCTGGGCTCTTCAGTGGTTACCATGAAAGAGAATAAGTAAACATCTGGAAGAAACCTGCAAAAGTAGAGCTGAGATGGAAACTGATCCTTCAGCTTATCATGGAGGGGTTTTTTCCCCCTTCTATCTCTTCCATCACTAGGACCCTCACTGGTCTCAGAGGACAGGAAGCAAACAAAAGCAGGCCCAGTAATCACTGAAGACTTAACTGCTTATGATTGCCTTTCTTCTTTTTGTTCCTTGAGTGACCCCCTTAAGGTGTTCACCCCCTCAGGAGGACAGAGGACACTAGGTAGGAAGCGAATCCCTGGATAGTTTATGGATTTGGTGAGGGACTAGAGAGGTTTATAACACTGATTAGCCATCTTTTCTCTCATTTTATGTCAGTTAGGTGACAGATTAACTGAAAGCCAGTCCAAACTGGTTTAAGCAAAGACAGAAAATACATTGGCTTATGTGATGGAGCACCCATCCTGGGCATCAGGTGAGGCTTTATCAAAGGCTCAAATGAGTTGCCTCAGACACAGTTTCTCTCCTTCATTGCTAGTTCCTTTCTCAGGCATGACCTCCCCTTCTGCCCCCAAGATGTCAGCCCAGGCTCCTGTTCTCATCCAGTGGGAGAAAAGTCTTCCTTGATGGGTCAGCCAAAGGCTTGTAATTGAGTCTAGTTGCCCCTGGTTGGCTCGACTTAGATCCTGTGCTTTCCTGAACCAGTACTGTGTGGAGGGGATGGGATGAATGACTGCCTGGGGGACTCAGGGGAGTCCCCCTGAGTTGGGAAAGTAGGGTAGGGAAGCTGGGGAGGCACCTCCAAATCCCACGACACTATAGAGGCACTGTACATAGCCTTCTGCTTTTCCCAGCACTCAGGCTTACGTTTTCTCACTTCAGTAAATGAGAAGTATGTAGGTAGCACATGTTTGTGGATGAGGAAGTGAAGTCCACCCTGGGATCAGCTCACCCAGATCCTTGTCAGTGGTGGAGCTAGGACCAGGCTCAGTGTCTTATGAGTCTTCCATTTGTTTTCACCGTATCCTGCCTTCGTCCTACTGATGCCTTGCACGGTCTCCTCCTCACCAACCCCCCGCCCCCATACCAACTCAGGGCTCTTCATTAAATAGACAGTCAGTCAATAGTTGTTAACTTCTTATTGACCAACCAGTGCACCATCAGACCACACGTGGCCTTTCTCTTCATACTGTGTGAATATCATTACAGCAAACCAACAATGTGGTCGATTCCCAGTTATTAATTTGTAGATGGTCCCTAATAATTCAGTTTCCCTTTCCCTGAATTATGGAGTTCTTCTAACAGAAAGATGGAGTTTGGATCACTTGAGGATAGACATACAGAGAGGGGCTGAGGGTGTGTGTGTGTGTGTGTGTGTGTGTGTGTGTGTGTGTGTAGGAGCATACACATGGATCTGCATTACAAAATTAAGTATGTTTCGATCCCCTGCCTCCTTAGCCCGGACGGCTGAAATTAGATCTGATGCCTGTCTTTCCACTTAAAGGTAACTTCCATTTGTGGAAGTCACCATTGGCAAGGTCCCCAAGTACTTAAACCAAAGACCTGTGAGTAGGTGTGCCGTTTTGAAACATTTTGAGTAACGACTATACACTTGCTTTTTCATTTTTTGGGAAAAGTCACAAGTGCCTATTGTCTTCTCCCTGCCTGGCAAACTCTCCCTCATCCGTTTTTCATCTCAGGTTTTACTTGTACTTCCTCTGGGAAGCTGTGGACTTTCTCCAGCTCTGTGTCTCTGTGCTGAAAGTCTGTATTCCAGGTTAGCCCTTTGCCCTGTATCCTGTGGTACACTAATTGTGTCTTATGTTTGGGTTTTATCTTCTGAATCATTTGGTTCACTCTTTCAGGTCAGTGCCCTATCTTCCCGCCCTATCTTCCTTTCTTCCTTCCTTGCTTTCTTCTTTTTTTCCTTTCTTTTCCTTCCTTCTTTTCTCCCCTCCTTCCTTCCTTTCTTTTCTTTCTCTCCTTTCTTCCTCCCCCTTCCCTTCCTCCCTCCCTTCCTTCCTTTCTTTGCTTTCTTTCCTTTCTTTTCCTTCTTCCTCCCCCCTCCCTCCCTCCCCCTCCCTCCCCTTCCCTCCCTCCCTCCCCCTCCCTCCCTTCCTTCCTTCCTTTCTTTTCTTTCTTTCCTTTCTTTTCCTTCTTCCTCCCCCTCCCTCCCTCCCCCTCCTCCCTCCCTCCCTTCCTTCTCCATAGCACTTACCTCCAGGCGAAAGTGAGGTGGGTTGGTATTTGGTTCAGTAACTGGGGTAGGTGCCCCCACATCACCATCATTGTACTTAGAATGGTTTTGCAGTTGTCTGGTTACTTGTCTCTATTCCCCCAGTACAGTTCTTGGCATCTGTTAAGGGCAGTGTGACTACCTGTCGGCTATTGAATGATTCTCCCCTTCTCTACACCAGCCCCACCCTGCCACCCGACCCTGCCCCCGACCACTGAACCGTAACTTCTTTGTATTCTCCACGGTCCCTAACAGTGTCTGCTACACAGTAAATGCTCAGTAAGTCCTTGTTGAGTGAGTGGATTTTACCCTCTCAGGACCTGCCTTGGGGAGAGGCAGATGGGAAATGAAGCTCTGAGAGGGCAGAGGGGGATGGAGACTGGACAGGGATGGGTTCAGGAGCTGGGTGTGACAGCCCCTCTGCTGCTTCTGATTTCCATGTACAGATATGGCACTTCCCTAAGGGCAGAGTACCACGTCCTCTCCCAGCTGGGCAGCTGGTGAGCCCAATGCCTGAGAAACAGTTGAGTAAAGGATAGTGGCTGTGATTCTAGGTGTTATTTTAACAACAACAGTAAAGAATTTTCTCTGCTGCCTGAACCCTTTCAGACATTTGCATGGTTGAGATGAGAGGACTCAAGCTAGAAGGAGAGGCACATGGTCACATCCGTATGTTGACCTCCTTATCCTTCCCATTGCCCTAGGGGTGCCAGTGGGCAGGGACAGGTCCACGAAGGAGGGAGGGAGAGCACCAAGGGGTCAGCCACCCCTTAGCATCCCCGAGTGACATGCTACCACTGGGCTGACCAACTCGTCCCGGTTTGCCTGGGGCTGTCCTGGTGTTCGTCCCGGAAGTCCTGAGTCCTGGGCCACTCCTCCGTCCTTGGCAAACAGGACAGATGGTCTCTTTAGATGCCACTTGCTCCCTTCCCTGCCCTGGCCAGCTCTCTTGATTTCTTTTCCCTTTTTGAGGTCCTTGGTTTGGCCCTTTTCCTCCTTTCTTTCTGTCTTTCCTCCTCTGCTATTTCTACCCCAGCTCTTTCAAGCTAAGCCATAAGACTTGCCTGCATCTCTGCTCTTAGAGGCCTTTCAGACCGTTTTCTGAATCACTGTGGGTTGACCAGAGTCCCTGGCTCAAGACAGAGTTGCAAGTGTTGCCTTCTCTTCCACTCTGGCTCCACTTGGCTTCTGAAATCATCCGAGCTGTGAAAGCTTCTGTCACTTCAAGGTAAAGCTCATCTGGCTCGGGGAGCGTGCGCCCTCTCTGGGGGCGGCTCTCCACACACGTGGCGCTCAGAGCAGCAGGCTCTGCCTGGAAGTTAGGGCACGGGAGGCGGCAGGGCGTGTGGCGGGCACTGAGGCCCACCTGCCTCGGTCCAGCCTCAGCCCTCAGCCCCTCTCTTGTGGGCGCACCACGGCCCGGCTCTCAGCGAGGCCTGGGTGCAGCCTGCCCGCTTCCCCGAAGCCTCCTTTCCCGCACTTACCGCTTTGTTCTCAGAACTCTTACTACTCTGTTAATAAGTGCTGCTCCATTAAGGGTGATTGGTTTCTTCCTTCTTTCTCGTGTGTTAGCCCTTCCTTGAAGGCAGACGTCTCATCTTAGGTTGCCTTTCCTTCCACCTCACAGCACCTGGCCTTGCGCCGGGCCCACAGCTGGCTCTCACTTTGCACGTGTCGTTGTGGTCAGTGCCTCGGTGATTTGTGTGTGACGGAGAGAACGTGTGAGTCCGTGGGTGGGTGCCCTGTGAGCCCCTGTATGCAGAACATGTCGGAGGCTATGCCCGAGCCAGGCCCAGGGTCTTGGGTGGAATTCAGCCCTCCCGACTTCCTCTTTAACACAGGCATGAGAGAATGAGGCTTTTTTTTTTTTTTTTTAAACTGCAAAGTGAGTTTTTTTGTTGTAAAATACCTCACTTGATGTCTTAGATTTGCTTTACATGTTCTGGAACCTTCAGGTGTAATTTACAAATAATCACAGGATTAAACAATTCTGAGACTGCTCCAGAGAAGCAGGAAAGTGGGGTTGGATCTAGGAGCAGTTCTGAAGGAGGGGCTGCTGAGTGCCAAGCCCTGTAGACCTAATCCTGTGGTTTCTTTCGGCGTTGCTGATGGATGAGTGGGGATGCTGTGTGGCCCACCATCTGGGAGGTGGGTGCTCTATGCTGCCACCAGTCCTGACCTCCTGCTTCAGTCGCTAATAACTAGTTGCATGCTTCTGCTGTGTGTCTGCCCACAAGCGTGCACAAGTGTGTTCGTTTTCAACTATAAATAGGTTTAGAAACGTATAGGAATAATGCATGGTCTTTGTAAAACATTTGGAAGGAAGTTAAAACTGTTTTTACTCCTACTCCTTAGAAACAGTCACAATGAACATTTTCATGTGTATCTTTCTAGATTTTTTTTCTGTGTCTTCACACATGTGCTCAGACACACACATGATATATTTACAGAGGTGGGATCGTTTTTGTTTTGTTTTGTTTTGTTTGCAGTACGCGGGCCTCTCACTGTTGTGGCCTCTCCCATTGTGGAGCACAGGCTCCGGAGGCGCAGGCTCAGCGGCCATGGCTCACGGGCCTAGCCGCTCCGTGGCATGTGGGATCCTCCCGGACCGGGGCACGAACCCGTGTCCCCTGCACCGGCAGGCGGACTCTCAACCACTGCGCCACCAGGGAAGCCCCAGTGGGATCGTTTTATATAAAATTTAGGGGCCTGCTCTCTTTTGCTTAACAAGATGTTATGGACATTTTTGCCATGTCAATAAAGATGAATTTGTCATTCATTCAGCAGATACTTACCGAGTGCCTGCTCACGTGTCTAGCACTGTTCTGAGTGCTGGGGGTAAAGCGTGGAACAAAAGAGATCAAATTCCTTGCCCTCCTGGAACCTATGGTCTCATTGGGGAGACCGGCAATAAATAAATACGATATGTAGTAGGTTAGTAGGTGATAAGTGCTATGGGAAAAAATGAGATAAGGAAGGTGAGAGGGAGGGAGGGAGGTAATGTGCATTTCGCGGTTTTAAACAGGGTGGTCAGGTGAGGGGGAGGCCTTTGAACCAGCACGGGGGCTATAATGTTTAGTGAACAGCGTGCACTACTGAGAGGCTGCCAGGGTGAGGTCCATAGTTGGGGCTGGAGGAGACACCAGCTGAGCCTTGGGAGCTCAGGGCAGGACGCACTCAGGTCCCCTGTGGTAGAAAATCCAGACTTGAGCATTCAGGCAGGGCCCTATTCCAGTCATTAATGATAAGTATGACCACCGTTTAGGTAACATGACAGAGTTTCAAAGCAGCTTTTTATTTATTATCCTGGTCCTGCTGCTTATTAGCTGCCCAATTTGGGGCAAATAACCCACCCTCTCTGGGCCTCGGTTTCCTCCTTTGTGAAATAACAGGGTTCTCGTACAGTTTAAATGAGTTCATCCAAGTGCATATAGAGCGGTGCTGGTAAGACCTATTACCAAATAGTTCAGTTGTTATTATTATTGCCTTTCATTTATTAGTCGTGACAGTCCTGCGAGGAAGACACTGTGCTCAGCGTAGAGATGAGGAAGCTGAGGCTGGAGGAGGTTGGCCTCCGTAGTTAACAAGTCCAGGGCACCAGTGGGTGGCGGGATCTCCAGGTCCAGGCCCAGCTCTGTCCATGCAAACACCTGCCCTCCTCCAGGTGGGTGCAGCTGCTCCTGTTTCAGCAGATGCCCCGGAGACATGGCCACTACCTTCCTGATTGCTCCATAGTCTCCTCAGAAGAGAAGCAGCTCTCGGGGTTGCCGGGGGCGGGGAGGGAAGGTGGCCTGGTTGGTCAAGGCGGAAAGAAGGAAGGACGTGGAACTTCCACAAGGAAGAACTGAGACTCAGAAGCTCTGCTCGGCATCCCCACTGCTGTCCATTCGGTGTCAATGCATCTTCTCCTCCCTCCCCTCCAATCGCCGTAAACACCAACTTGTAACTATCCCTCTTAAGGACTTAGAGAGGGACACGATAATTAGTGACTTTGCTAGTTTGAAATTTCTGATTTTGAGAACCATCCCCGTTCTTGTGTCTGCAGGAGATGGTTGAAAAGCACCAGCACCATGAACACAGCCAAACCCCATAACCATGATCACTGGCCTCCTTCCCGACGGCCTCCAGGCAGCAGCCTCACAGCTCACCTGGTCCTGACAGGCCTTCATGTGTGTAGGCCGTTGGACCTTTAGGACCACACACTTTAAAGGACCTGTGGGTCTGAACAGAGCTGGGGGGGCCAGTGACTAGGGTCATTTCTCCCCTGAGGTCAACACCCCCATCCACCCCGCCACCCACAGGGACAACCTAGAGTAAATGCAGCACCAGGTTTACTTTGTGTCTGGTTCTCTGAAATGGAGCGCAGTGTGTTACCGTGGAAACCATAATATAAATGGTGGCTGCGTGTAGTTAAAATAGCACTGTCAGTTTTATGCTGCAGGTACATTGTGAGTTCAGAAGGCTTTTGTGGGCTGGCCTGGGAGTCTAACCATCATTTAAAATATGGTTTCTGTGGCTACACGCTGTCAAGGTTCTGAACAATTACTTTTAAGCAAACCTTTAGAGCAAGTTGTTTGTAACAGGGAAATTGGCAGTCGGTAATTTATATGATATTTTCTTACCATCTCATGGGGTTTCTCCTGTCGCGGGGCTGCTAAGCTCCCGGGAAGTCCTGTGGCAGATGGATGGAGCTGTGGCTCAACAGTAGCATGTTCAGAAACGGCGTCAGGGTGTTGGTATGAGCCAGTGCCTGGTGGAGCTGCCAGACGCTATAGCAGAGTAGAGGATCTGCCAGGAGCAAGGTAACTGGCATGGGGGGCATCCTTGGGTACCACCCCCCAAGAGGGGCTTAGATGGGTTGTTGTAAGACTGGGACAGCACTCCAACTTTAAACCAAGTCATGTGAGTAACATATAAGGAAACTGGGCCTGGAAAAGGGAAGACTTGGGAGGAATTTAGTAACTGTGTTTCATTATTTTGAAGCACCATAATGTGGTCCCCAAAAAGAGACTGATAAGAGAGACACTTTAGTAATTTAAGGAAGGAGTTTGACAGCCAGAACTATTGAAGATAGGAAGAGTTGCTTTAAGAGGTAGTGAGTTCCCCATCATTAGAAGTATATAAGGAGAGGCTGACTGCTTACTTGTGGAGGATACTCTAGAGGGGATTTAAGTTCTGGATGAGTGACTACTAGACTTCAAAGTCTTTGCTAGCCTAGAGCTTCTATGATTCTAGGGCATAGATGGAAAATTAATTTTCTGACCCTCCTATTCAGGGTGATTAATAGTGGCTGCCTGGAGCAAAGGTGAGATGGCTTTGGAGCTGGCTCAGTCTGGGAGCAAGTAGGAGCTCGTTAATCGATTAGCAGTGTCTGCTATGGCAGGGGGCCTTGTTGCAGGATGCCCAATATTAGCCATCGCCTTTCCAGTGGTAAGTGTCCAGTGATGAACTTAGACTCAGGTCAAGTAGAAGCAGGATGACCTGGTTTGTTTGGGATCAGCGGGGTTCTTCCGACCTGAACTTTGACTCCAAGACAATCCCAGTAAAACCAGAATGAATTGGTCACCCTAAGCAGAATGGATGGTCATCGGCGACTACATACTGGGTTCCATCTCTACTGATGGTGAAGATGCCAGGAGCATCTTCATCTTCTCAGAGCATGAGTGCGGGGCTCTGCCCTCAGTAGGAGCCCGCTAGACACGTGCAGAATAAATGAGTTGGATGCAGTTCCTGGGATATGGTTGCACTCTCCTTGCAAGTAATTAATTTGTTTAATTAATTAAAATGACTTCACTAATTATATGTACAGGAGATTGCACATTTCATTTGGCTGAGCAGATGTCTCCACTAATAATTACGAAAGCCTGGGGTTGCAGGAAAGAGGGGTGTTGGCATATGAATTGATATTGAACACTTCAATGCCATCCCTTCCTACAAATAAAGTTGAAACTCCTATCCCCATTATGTCCAAGACGGATTGAGGAACAGATTTTTAATTTGCTTCTGGTAGTGCCAGTAGGTTGTGGTAACTTGCTTTTTGTGACTGGTGATCATTTTCTTCATCAAACAGCTGGCTGTGGAAGGGGTATGGGCTCCCTGGCTTTGGAAGAAGCGGCCGAGTCAGGGTTAGATCTGGGGCCTCTGCATCGTTCAGATAGCTGGCTAACCCACTGAACTGTGATAGTAAACCACATCTCCCAGAAAAATAACAGGCACCTCATCTCCAAAGGGAACGTGCCTTCTGCTACGTTATCCAGACCTTGCCCTGCCCTCACTCCGCTCCCATCCCTGGGGCCTTAGAATCTAAGGCAGACCCACAGACCTACCAGAGAATGAAAACCCTGACTGGCTACACACACAGACCAGGCAGTACCTGCACTTAAGTGATTCTGCATCACATAGGTGAGTGAGTGTGTCTCTGGAGTATCCTCGCTATGGTGATAAGGAGGAAAATTATTGGTAATCGAGGAGTGTTGAGCATCCCCTCTGGGCCAGAAACTTCCCGCACTCTTTGTGTTTCTTAAAACAGCCCTGCAGGGCAGGTGTTAACTTACAGATGAGAAAATGAGGCTTGGAGAAGTTAAGTAAGATGCCTGGGGTCACACAAAGCTGGGTTCATACCCAGAGCTTTCTATCTATAAAGCCTCTTGTTCTTTCCACCCCCTGCTCTGCTGGTAAATGATTTGGGGTCATGAAAGTCCCGTAGCCAAATCTGGAAGGATGTGATGGGAAGCCACCGGGCTGGGCTCACTCCTGCACACAAGCCGGGTACTGCTTGGGAGCCAGCCACCGCTCATGGGCCCTCAGCACCTTAGAACCCGCAGGGGCCTTGGGGTGATCGGTTCTGAGCAATTTCCCAGCACCCATAGGGAAGTGCTTAGTGCATAAAGATTCTGCTTTAAACACCAGTCAGCTGGCTATGTTATGACGGAGTGATGTACTCGTCAGAGAAAGTTCCAGAAAGAAATTGATCATTTCAGAAGAATCTTCAGAATGTTAACTTAATGTGATCTGATAAGAGAGTTTTCTTTCTTGCTCATGTTCATGGCTGGGGAAAGGTGACCCTTCTGAAGCTTTTTGAGTGGTGTGTGAAGAAGAAACAAAGCTAAGGAAGGGGGAAAATACCAGCTGTAAAAGAACAAATAGATCAGTCTGCGTGCCGATGAATACATCTGAACGTGGCAGCAAGATTCCTGTTTGGGCAAATCAAGCATTGCAGTTGGAGAATATGCTCAACCTTGTGTGATGGTCCTGGTGAACCCCCATCCCTCTCTGGTCTGCCTGCCTGCCCCCCACCCAGGTTACTCTTGGGGTACTTGTCCATCCCTTGCAGCTTTCACTCCACACTCCTTATGAACTAGAGCAGGAATGGGGTGGTGTGTCTGAGTCACAAAAAATTGTGAATCATTCTTGAGATGAGGGAGCCCTGAAAATGTGACTCATTTCTGTAGCATGTACAGGTAAGAAATGGCTGTCTGGTTGTGACTGGCAACTGCCATATAATTTCTAATTTTGACTTGGTTGCTGTTGTTTTGGGGGATGGGATCAGACCTGGCCCCGGGTGGGTGCAGCGTGGAAGGACGCGGTGCCATTTGGACCCGGTTCCTGCCTTTCAGCACTTCGCCACCTGAAGGAGGCTGAGGCATGTCCATATTTGCAGAAAACATGTCGGTTTGAATGTGTATTAAGTGGTAAACTGAAAGATGGAAATCTTAAGCTTAATCAAAATTAAAATATATTTTTCCTAATCACATATCCAAATAAGTGCTGGAGGGAGGCTGTGGGGCCCAGCCAAGTAGCGTCCAGATTACATCAGTCTGTATTAGGAGGAGCACTGGGCTAGTTCATACATTGTGTTTCTGTTTACACATCTGCTCTGTCTTAGTTGGTGTGTCAGCCTGGATGAGCTGGCTGAGTCTGCACACCTGTTATGAAATTCAAGATTTGTTCAATGTAAATGCACTTGAGAAATATCCTTACGTACTTTTATTAGCTCATAACAGTAATCCAAGAAGTAAAGAAACATAATAATGGAATTTGCTCATTGTTCTTTCAGGTTTGGGTAAAATTTGTAGCTAGGCTAAAGTTGCCAGAGATCAGAAGAGGTTGCTGCATGAGGACCAACGACTGGACATTCAGACTTGACCTTTCAGAAATGGGGGTTGGTCATCTGAGCCTGTTATATTATGGACTGGGAGTGGAGGGTGTGAATAGGAAAAGAATAAGGGAAAATGGAGCAGTCTGGAGGCTGGTGCAAAAACTAGATGGAAATAGTAAGTGGGCAAAGAGGTGAAGCATATGTGGGGGGAGAGGAGTTGGGGATAGGAAAAGACCACAGGCATGCTTTTGGCTGTGAGTAACAGAAAAGCAAATGAATCGTGGTCTGAGTAACACATCCTCTCATAAAACGAGAAGTTGGGGTGAACACGGTGGTTGTCTGGTGTTGATCTGGCAGTTCAACGATGACGTCAAGGACAGGAGTTTTTTCAGTTTCTCTGCTTTGCCCTCCTTAGTGTTTTGGCTTCTTGTCTTCTCAGTTCTGGGAGTAAGATGTGGTTGCCCCAAGCTGCAAGGGAGGCTGTGAAGGGATTAGTAAGCTTTTCCAGCCTTGGGAGTAGAGGTGGGCAAGAGGGGTTAGGAATAGCTGGAGGGTTATCCAGACAGCCGTTGGGCATAGACCAGCTGTGAACAAATAAAAATAAAAACAAATACTATGTTGAATCATCACCACAAAAAAAACAGATGCTCCTAGGAGTTTCCTACGTGTGAATGGTGTTCAGTACAAGCGTGTTATGGTGTGGAAGGGCATCTTGTAGGTCCCATTCCAGCAACGTGGCTGATCACCACCAAAGTCTGTGTGCAACACTGCAGGCTGGATTCAGGGAAAGCCATCTGAAGTCCTGCTTGGCGGGAATGGAGCATAGGGAGGGAGGAGGCAAGGTAGCACCGTTGTGGATCTACCTTTGCTCCAGTTTCCAGCCCATGATTCTCAGAAGCAAGACAGCTGCTTTTCAAAGGTTAATGGTAGAGCTTGCTAATTTCTTTGTAAATTCCATTTTAATGAATAGATGCATTTAACTTAGGACACTGAGCTTCTGGTAGTAGCTCAAAGACTGATACCCCTTCGGCACCATTTTGAATTCCACACCTCTGTGCATGTGCATGTGCGCACACGTGTGTGCATGGCTGCACCCTCTATTCACATCCCTGTGGTCCAGATCTGTTTTTCTCGTTGCCTTACAGAATCCCGGTCTTGTCAGAGGACTGGTTCCCCTGCCCCGCACTCCCCAGTTTCTTCCCTCTTTCCTGTATCGGTGCCATACGGTGACGCTTCTTTCCCCATGGTGCTCAGTAGAGGCCAGCTCTCTGATCTGTGGCTCTTGCTGCTTTTGGTCATTTGGTTATTGTTGAGGGGACTGCCACTCACCCATAACAGTGAGTCAGATGCCTTTGATCAAAAAAAATGGAAGCCGGCTGGTTTAAATGCAACTCCTTGCTCTCCCTCTAATACTCTAGAGCAGGGCCTCTCAAACTTTCACATGCACATCAATCACCTGGGGATCTTGTTAAAGGGCAGATTCTGATTCAGGAGGTCTGGGGTGGGGCCTGAGACTGTACTTCTTTTTTCGGGCCAGCGGGGGGAGTGGAAAAAATTTTTTATTAAGTTTTATTGGAGTATAGTTGCCTTACAATGTTGTGTTAGTTTCTGCTGTGCAGCAAAGTGTCTGCACTTCTTCTTAGCTGCCAGGTGGTGATGATGATGCTGGTCCAGGAAGCAGGGATCTCAGCCCTCAACAAGATTTCAAGTGCTCAACAGCCACACATGGCTATGGCTACCACATTGGACAGCACAAATATTAAATATTTCCACTATTGCAGAAAGTTCTACTGGACAGCATTGGCTTAGAGTCTAGCCAGGGAGAGAAGCCTTTGTTAAGTAAACAGACAACCAAATAATGTGGAGCCATGGACAGCGATAAAAGATTTAGTAGAGGGAGTCTTGTCAACGAATAACCTAGTGGATAGGGAGCCAGAGTTTCCTTGAGGAAGTGATGGTTGAGTTGGAGTTGGATCAGGTGGTAACCAGGCTTGCAGGGAAGTTGGGGAGGAGAGTGGAGGAGAGAGAATCCCAGAGTTCAAGCACGTGAAAGTGCCTCAAGATTGCGCTCACGCTCGCTGGCATTCGATAAATGTCATTCCCCATGCACACTCGTGTTGAATGTTTAATCCAGAACTGTGTGGAAACACAGACCCTGGCTATCCCTGGTGAGCACAGGCTCTGGAGTCACATTTCCTGGGTTCAAATCTGCTTGCTTAAACTCTTAGTGCCTCAGTTTCCTCATCTGTAAAATGGGCAAAATAATATGTACACAGTAGAGCTGTGGTGAGAATTGAGTCAGTACCTGTAAAGCACCTAGGAGTGCCTGGTATACTGTAAATGCTATTGAGTTGTTGGCTGTTATCATTGTTGCTCCCCATGCCTGTGACTTGTGAGCAGGGGGCTGCCCTACCTCGAGCTCCTGGTAGAATCAAGGAGTATCTACTTGGTGCTGGCCCCAGCACTTGGGAGCAGGGCTTCTGGGCTCTAGGCTCCCACTTCCAGGTGAGCCAAGAGTTCTGAATCCCGGTGCCCCCCCTCCCCACCCTGCCCAATCCTGTCCTCTCTGCTTTTAATCCTCCCAACTGATCCCATAAATGGTTGGTTTGGCTATGCAGAAGGCACAGCAGTTGTAGTCATTTCCATGGCCTGTGAGCCATGTAGCCTAATAACAATCCAGCAAGGTCAGTCCCGACACTAACATGTCAGATTCACATCATTATGGATGTTAGGACTCCAGAGGTGGAAGCATCTCACAGACTTCTATCAGGCTGGAACCCCAGTGCCCATTCCTGTCCCCCACGATGTGTCACTCAGGCACACATGGGGTGTCTTGATGCCGTGCAGCTACCACAGCCGGATGGACCACTCACAGCTTTGAGATATCAGAGGGAGCACTCCCACCCTCCCATTTTACCTTTTTGGTTCCGGTGCTGCTGGGCCTGTGGTATGTGGTGGCCCTTATCTGGGTGGGGTCTCAGGGTTTAATCTCTTTTCCTGTGAGGGAGTTGAGGCCATTATCAGAGCCATGACCTTCTTCACTGGCCTGTCTCAGGTCTGTCCTGCTGCCAGCACAGAGCCAGCGATTTTTAGCACAGAGAGTGACCACTCTAAATGCTTGGGCCTAGACAGAGGATTTGCTGCACAGGATTCTTTCCCAAAGAGACGTTTTTTCTAACCAAGTCAAGACATCACCATGAATTGGCCCATCCAAGCAATTCTTTTTTGAAATGAGATTTGATGCATGAGATGGGCCTGTATAATATCATTAGATAATACAGTTGTTGAGAATATTAGAGTTGGGACTTGAGTTGCTTTAAAAGTTGAAAGGGGGTAGTAATGGTGGAAGTTGCTGAGATCACTGTTCTGGAAGGAATGAGTGTGTTAGTGGTTGCTGCCGGCAGGTCTTCTGGGCTGTCTGTCTGAGGCTTGCTGTAACCCCCCATGACTCAACCACCTTCAAATCGTTGGGTTCCACTTGCTTTTCCGAAGTTTTCTTCGTTTTATTTTTAGATTTCCACATTTATGCCTTCGGGGCTTCTTGGCTTGTGTATCACACACACGTTCATATGTCTGTGTGTGTATACACCCCTTTGAGCGCACGCACACACAGACACGCACACACACACATCTCTTTGAGCTACATGTGCCTGTATAGTTGTTTTGTTTTGTTTGTCTTTTTAGTGGTCCCAGCTGAAAGCCCATCTAGGACTACCAACCCCAAAGAAAAAATATCTTCGCTGTATCCTTGAAATATTCCATTTCCTTATGGCCAGGAGGTGGTCGGATGTGGCCGTTGGGATTCGTCACTGCCCTTGGCCTCCGTGTCTCTGCATCCGTTGGTGGGTGTCTGTGGGGCAATTTCCTCCTCACGTTAAGTAAGCACTGGAGGGGCCCATGTGGCCCTTGGAGGCTCCTATATTTTCCTCCCATGGAGGCTAAAGTCAGTAGCAGGGCCCCCTTTG
The DNA here is from genome assembly GCF_964341445.2 of Mesoplodon mirus. NCBI lineage: Eukaryota > Metazoa > Chordata > Mammalia > Artiodactyla > Ziphiidae > Mesoplodon > Mesoplodon mirus. The sequence continues at coordinate 74,386,405 of NC_138988.1, read as the reverse complement.
GATCTTGTGATTTTTTTCCATCCCCTGTGCCAGTTGGAATGGGGGTGTACTTTTACTTAACAGTGGTGGGGACCCTGCATCCTTGCCCAGGGACTCAGGTCCGTTCTCGGGCGAGAAGAACCTTTATCTAGCTCCACAGGGTGGAGGGAGGCTGCTGGCTCTGACGTGGCTGCTGCAGGTTTGTGTCAGGCCAAGTGAGCAGCATCAGGGAAGGAGTTGGGTGCCTGACAGAACCACGTTACAGGACCTTCGGAAAACATCCCCTCGGGCGCCCCATGCACTTCTCAGGAGGAGGATGATAACTTACTCACGTAAGTAAGACCTTAAACCTTGACTGCAGTCATGAGCACCCCAAAATATTGCCTGAACCTCGCTCCCCAGTTTATAAGGACCCCAAGGATGATAAAAAGCAAGACGTGAAATAAGCTTGTGAAAATTGACACATTTTCCTTTGCTAATGATTTGAGTCAGGACCCATCTGAGTTAACACCAGCCAACGAACAATTGATTACTATTAAGGAACAAGCCCCTAAGCGATGAGTGCGCGCTTCTGTGCTGGGCTGTGAAAGCTCGGTTCATTTTGCCGCTCGCACACCTGACTTTTTTTTTTTTTTTTTTGGCTGTGTTGGGTCTTCGTTTCTGTGCAAGGTCTTCGTTTCTGTGCAAGGGCTTTCTCTAGTTGTGGCAAGCGGGGGCCACTCTTCATCGCGGTGCGCGGGACTCTCACTGTCGTGGCCTCTCTTGTTGCGGAGCACAGGCTCCAGACGCACAGGCTCAGTAGTTGTGGCTCACGGGCCCAGTTGCTCTGCGGCATGTGGGATCTTCCCAGACCAGGGCTCGAACTCGTGTCCCCTGCATTAGCAGGCAGATTCTCAACCACTGCGCCACCAGGGAAGCCCTCGCACACCTGACTTTTATGTGAACCTCTAAGCCCATCTCGTACTAGGATCTCCTTGGAGGCCAGGATTGGTTCATTTGCCTTCCAACAGTCCCTGGAACATCAGGGATGCTCTCTTTCTATGTGTATATCTTTGTTGGAAACACGACAGAGGTCCAGATCCATAAAAGCAGACCAGTTTCCTGTCCTTTGCTCTCAGGTTGGCACAAAGATGTGCCAAGTGCTCCATGGCATCACTGAGCCAGGTGCTCCATGGAAGGTCCCCTTCTTACCCAACTGGAAGTATTTTTCCAGCATGACCTGGATCTTAAAGGCCAGAACACAGCCTTCTGGAATTGTTAGAAAGTAGACACTGTGACAGGAAGGTAAATATTGACTGTCTTTAAAAACCAGTGGAAGGGGCTTCCTCAGGCCCTAAGTAAAGTGAGAGCCCTTTGAGCACATTTACAGAGGTCAAGTTCTCAGGGATGGAGAGGGAGGCCTAGAAAAGGAGCAAGAGCTGTCTCCTTGCCTTTAGACAGGACTGTCCCACCCGGTGGGGGGTTGGGACTGTCACCTGCCTACCAGGCTGAGGAGGGATGCTCCTGCCCCCCGCCCCCACCACATGAGGTTTCGCTCCCTTTTCAGAATCACCTGCAGCCCAAGGAGGTAAGGGGGCTCTGCTGTGAGCTTCACCTTGACCGTCTGAGAGAATCCAGTCACGGATTGCCTGTTTTCTGAGCTGTTGTTCTCTCTGTGTAGAAATCCCAGGAAAATTCAGAGTGAGCAAAGCTTCCTTGGGCTCAGCCCCTACACTACACCTCACCCCGTACCTCACTGGGCCTCTTCTTTCAAAGATGTCACACCTGGTTTAGACCATCTCTTGACTTTTGCAGGAAAAGGATGGCTAGTGACGCACATTTGACTTCTTTGGAAACAAATTCTCCATTCCCAACTCCCTGGCAGAGCTCAAGGGAAGTGGGGAGGCTGAGGGCAGAAGGGACTGTCCACGCAGATGTGTGGGTTGGGAGAGCACATGCCTCTGGCAGCGCTGCTAGTCTGGCTTTACCTGGGACTCAGAGGGGCCTGGAGGTCAGACCCTACGCTGGGCTCTGAATCCCTTCCTCTCCTCTGCTCAGGGACCTACAGCACCCAGTGGCCCTTCATTCGGCATCTGTGCTTTTGCCCCTTCTGGCTTAGTGGCTAGCAGCTGGGGAGCTTTTCTGAGTGACCCTTAGGGAACTGGTTACTAGTCGGGGTGGCCCATTTGTCATTCAGTTAATCTGAGGAGGGGACCTGCAGTCTCCTACCTGCAAGGTGCCTGTGCGTGGGAGAGAGGGAGTGAATGAGAGAGAGTGTGTGTAAGTGTCAGTCTTCTGTTTTCTTACTTCCAGTTAGTCCCCATTTTCAGCCTCACTCCCCACCCTTCCCCACGACTGGCATCCTTGCTTCTCTCACCCTCTGGAGTTTACAGAGCAGATCACACCCTTCTTGTCCGCATCTTTCTCTGAGCATTTGTCTTGCTATCTCAGTTATGCCTCTTGGCCATTTGCTGTCGTCCTGTAACGGGCTAATTGCCTCTTTTCTGTTCTTTTCAATGTTGTAAGTTTATATAATTTAAAAAATTCCTTTACTGTCATTTTAGTGGAGCCTTAGAAGGAAAAGGAGATCAACACATGTTTTCAATCTACCGTTTTTTTAACCAGAAGACCGTGGCATAATTTGGAATCACTTCCTAGAATTCCACTCTATTTCTATAGCTGCTATTTACCCTGTCTTGGCATTTTACATATTTATACTTTGCCCGCCCCCCTCTACCTGTCCATTAAAAACAGCATATGAGCATCTTTGTAACTAAATCTTTAGGCGTATTATGATCTCCAAAGGGTGAATTTCTGTAAGTAGAATGTCTGGGTCAAAGGATATGTTAAACTTTAAGGTATTACTGGTGCATATTGCTAAATTTCTCTTCATAAATATGACACTAATTTGCATTCCCACTAGCCATAGATGAATGTGCTTGTTTCTCCACACTCTTGTTGATACTGGGTGTCTTTGAGCATGTATGTTTGGGTATATAATGTGAACATTCTGTGGGATAGATCTCTGGCTCAAAATGCCTGCATATCAAAGTTTGGATAGACATTAGTCAACTTACCATCAGTGTATGAGCATGCTTGCTTCTTCCACATTTTTACCAACACTGCACTATGATATAAAAATCTTTTCCAGTTTAATAGGTTGATTTTATTGATTTCTCCCGAGGTTGAGGATTTTTCATGTATTTATGCCATTTGTATTTATTCTTTCATGGACTGCTTGTAACCCATTTTTTTCTTTGTGTGTTTATCATTTTCTTGATTTTAAGCTCTCTTTATATATTAAGGATATTAATATGGATATGACAAATTGTTTTTTAAGTTTTGTTGATGTTTCATTTTGTTTGCCTTTTTTGTTTGTTTACATATCCAACTGATAAGTTTTTTTCTTTTTTATTTCTGAGATACACATTTTAAAGTAATAACTAGAATTATGACTTATAACATTATACCAGTACATATAAGATTTTAGAAATTTCATGTAATGTCTGAAATATTTATATTAACATATTTCCATACAAATATCCCAAAGAAAGTTTAGTATTAGTTGTTTTTTTTGTTTGTTTGTACTGCAGGTTCTTATCAGTCTGATAAGTTTTATTATTAAATTTTTGTTTAATTTTTATTTATTTTTGGATGCACTGGGTCTTCATTGCTGCGTGCAGGCTCTTCTCTAGTTGCAGAGTGGGAGCTACTCTTTGTTGCGGTGCGCAGGCTTCTCATTGTGGTGGTTTCTCTTGTTGTGGAGCACGGGCTTTAGGCGCACGGACTTCAGTAGTTGCGGGCTTATTGCTCTGTGGCATGTGGGATCTTCCTGGACCAGGACTCGATCCTGTGTCTCCTGCATGGGCAGGCAGATTCTTAACCACTGTGCCACCAGGGAAGCCCCTCTGACTGATAAGTTTTAAACAGTAAAGTTTATCAGCCTTTTGCCTCTGTGGTGTGCTTCCAGAATTACCTGAACCTTGGGCTTCTGGGATGTCCTTTATTTCTTCATTTGACCACACCTGAGGGATGGGCTGGCTGCACATGTGAATGTGACTGAGTTCCAGTGTGGTCCTCAGGTCCTGCAGAAGGAGGACAAGGTCACCATGGATAGTTCTCCGGGGGCTGCTTAGCCGCAGTGGGCGTGGGAGGTTGGTCCTGGGGAAGACGCAGCCCCACCTGAGACCCAACGTTATTGACCTGGGATGCGGCTGGCAGGAGTGTTTCAGGACCCACCTCACATTAGGATGATCCAGAGGCAGAGGGTGAATGTCATGAGGGGTATGGACGTGATGTGGACAAGCATGGCTGCTAATCTCAGTAAGCCCCTCCTGCCACTAACAGCTGGCCTCAGGGCAGAGGTGTTGCTCACTGGGAGCAGTGATTAAGAGGACGGGGGCGGGGGGCTTCCCTGGTGGTGCAGTGCTTGAGAGTCCGCCTGCCGATGCAGGGGACACGGGTTCGTGCCCCGGCCCGGGAAGATCCCACGTGCCGCGGAGTGGCTGGGCCCGTGAGCCATGGCCGCTGAGCGTGCACGTCCGGAGCCTGTGCTCCGCAACGGGAGAGGCCACAACAGTGAGAGGCCCGCGTACCGCAAAAAAAAAAAAAAAAGAGGAGGGGCTCTTCCTGTCCAAATCTGTTCTGATTGAGCCTAAGAGGAAGTCAGGATAAGACAAGTGGGACCAGGGCTTTAAAGGGCCCACATTAATTTGGTTCAACTCAGGCTTTCTGTGATAAAAGCACAGAACAGCCTCAAATGACACAGGACAATGTTGCTTCGATGGCTTTACTTCCAATTTGTGTTTCTCCCCAGTGCTTACCTTACCAACTTGCCTCCTGCCTCTGCATTTTCCAGATTTACCCCTGGTGAGACGTGCTTGGGGAGGAGGCCGAGGGGGGCGGATGCTGGTAAATTGCATTCAGAGCATAAGCTGGGGACTTCCAGGATTGAGGGGACTTGGAGCTTCATTTTCCCCAGCCATTAGTCCATGCGCTAGAAATAAGTTCTGTTTCAGAAATGTGTGAACGGTGCTGAAGGGATTTTCTTGAACTTTCAGCAAAGTGAGTTCTTCAGACCTGTTTGAGATACTTTGACCAAACCTTCAGAGTGGCCTTTAAGATGCTGTCTACTATGGGGTGGCTATTCAGATGTATAATTCTATGTTGACTCCTAAAAATTAGGGATAGGAATTGGGATGTAAAAACCGTAAGAAGCTGGATTGTGATCATTACAAAACTGCTACTTCCTTCTGCTCCTCAGAAACACCAAGTTCACTCCCATCTCCAAGCCTTTGCCCCTGCCGCTCCCTCCGCCTGACCTGCCCTCCCCCAGATCTGGTACACTTGACTCCTTGTCTTCATTCAGGTCTTGCTCCAATGTGGCATTCTCAGAAAACCCTTCTGCACAACCCTAGTTAAGGTAGCACACCCCCGCCCCCACTGTGCTATTCTCTCTCATATTGCCTTATTCTCTTTTCTTCATAGCAGTTACAATATCAACGATAATAGTAATAGCTAATATTAGGGAGTATCAACCATGTGCCAGACAGTGTTATAAAAGCTTTACTTGTATGAATACATTTGATCCTCGCATTAAGTGTATGAGAAGAATATTATTATTCCCATTTTACAGATAAAGAAATCAAGTCCAGAGAGAAGTTAATGTAATAGTTTGGCCCTGGGAGTCTTCTATTCAGTAAACATTTATTAAACACATATTATGGACCAGGACCAGGCTCTCTGCTAGGATTAGGGGATCCAAAAATGAGTAAGTCATTGTCCTTGCATTCAAGTCATCAGAAGACCAGTGTTCCAGACCAGGCTGGGCCAGTGACTCCTCTCTGAGACCCTGGAGCAAGTTGCTTACACAGATATATGTGCTTTAATTTTCCCATCTGTAAAATAGGAATAAAGGAACCTGCCCCAGCTAGTCCTCTGCATTCTTGGAAGATTTGTTGGTGAAATCACTTTGAGATGTGCACAGGGTGATGCAGATGCAGGGAGCCATTGGGCATCCTCACTCTGGGACTAGTAAACAGCAAACATATTCTCTCTTCCTACCTGGATGAGGGAAAGGTAGATAATTAGCCACCACTCATCTCTGTCTTGATGGTACCAAGTCCTTATCAGATTTCACCCCCTTCCCTTACTTGCAGTCATTTTGTGGTATCAAGCAATTCTTAAATGTCTAAAAGAGTCTAGCTAGAATCTCAAAATCAATTTTTGGTCCATTGATGTAAGAGATGTTGTACTTATATAACTGGTCAATAGGATTATGGTATGTAGGGCAGCTGTCCCATCTGATTGAAAGTGGTGAGTTTTATTTTCCAGGGACCCCAAAATCCCTTGCCTACTGATGGTACTTTTTTTTTTTTTTTTTTTTTTTTGCGGTACGCGGGCCTCTCACTGTTGTGGCCCCTCGCGCCGCGGAGCACAGGCCCCGGACGCACAGGCTCAGTGGCCATGTCTCACGGGCCCAGCCACTCCATGGCATGCGGGATCCTCCCGGACCGGGGCACGAACCCGTGTCCCCTGCATCAGCAGGCGGACTCTCAACCACTGCACCACCAGGGAAGCCCTGATGGTACTTTTTTGAAGGAAGTTCTTATTCATCATTAGGCTACCAGCCTGGCTGTTTAATTCCAACAGCTGGTGTTATTCTGAAACCAATGCAAGAGCACTGTTTTGGTTACTGTGGGTTTTGCCAAGGCCATTAATTAAAAACAAGCTCGTGATAATGGATGGGATGTTGGTATGTGATGGGGAAACAGCCCTGTGGAAAGGGATTCTTGCTCCTTGTCATCCTCTTGAGATGGACTTTAAAGAATGGGTGACCAGACCTTTCAAGTAAAGCAGGCCAACATGTCCCCATGTAGGAGGAGGACCCCATCCTCCTAAATAGTATGTGAGAGGGAGCTTTGGTCCCTGGTTCTTGCCCTGGGCCTCACCCGCCTTTCTATCATCATGGTTTGTTTCCTGTGTCTAATTTGTTGCATGATCTGTTAATAACCAAACATGCCCTCACAAGCTGGGGAATATTTGCGGAGTGATAAAGCAATTATGTTATAATCTCCCACTTTCTAAAAGAGACAGGCATCAGGACTGCACACTCTGGGAAGCATCCAGGTGCCAGAGCCTGTTGATTCTGTTCTTTCATTCATTTGTACTGTTGCCATCCAACTGTAGGCCCCTGTCACCCCATCCATCCCCCACCCGTCCATCCTTCCATCCATCCATCCATCCATCCACCCAACCACCTGTTCCATCCAGTGGATCACTTATTTTTGAGCACTTATTATGGGTCAGGCCCTGAGCTAGGGCCTGGGGATGTAAAGATGAGTAGGTCACCATCCTTGCATTCAAGTGATTCATACAGTAATAGCAGGACATATGAGAGTTCAGTGAAGTGTTTCACGCTAGCATAGTTGGGGCTTAATATTCCCACTACCAAGAAAAGGCAGAGCTTCCCTCGTGGCACAGTGGTTGAGAGTCCGCCTGCCGATGCAGGGGACACAGGCTCGTGCCCCGGTCTGGGAAGATCACACATGCCGCGGAGCAGCTGGGCCCGTGAGCCATGGCCGCTGAGCCTGTGCGTCTGGGGCCTGTGCTCCGCAATGGGAGAGGCCACAACAGTGAGAGGCCCGCATACCGCAAAAAAAAAAAAAAGAAAAAGAAAAGGCAGGGTTTGGTCAAGAAAAATTTTACAGAGGAGATGACTATGTAATCAAGTCTTAAAAGACAAGCTAGGTGCTTACCTATATACATCCTCCCTCCTTCCGTCCCGGCCTCTCATCCTTCCACAGATATTAACACCTGCTAGGGGCAAGTCCCTTCCTTGTGTGTATCCCCACCTTCCCTCGCTTTGACATTGGTTCATTTCCCACCCATGTAATTCCCTTACTGCTTCAGGCATGTCACCTGATCTGAAATTTGGGGCAGCATCCTGTTCTAAAGGTGAAGTTCCAGCTCCTGAGCTTGGCGTTTGGGATCCCTCCACTGTGCTGCCCCAGCCTGATGACCAGCCTGTGTCTCACTCATCCTGTGACCAGCAGACCTACTCACTGCCCCCAAACGTGTCTTGCACGCTGCCCTCTCCCATCTAATTCCACTCACCCTTCAAGGAAAGCCTGGGAAGGTGTGTTGCCTCTTGGTTTGGGCCCTGGAGGCAAGTGTGGCTATTTTCATTGGATGCCCGTCCTACCACATTGTATGGTTACCTTTCTATGTGTGTCTGGCTCACTTTCCTTTTGTCACGTGGATGGGATTCTTGCTTCATATATATCTTGGTTCTCCTCAGTGACTAAAGGGCCTACATATGGAAGTCATCCATCTCTATTTGCTAATTAAAATTGGGGGAAATTATACATTATTTATCACCTCCTCCTGGCAGTCCCTTAATTCTGCTGCTGAACTAGACTAGGTTGAAATTACCACTCTGGGACAAATGTGTGGTTTATCTAATCCATTTTTTAACTCTCAGGTAGGTAATGGAGAGTGTGAGAATGTGTGCTATTTATTCTCCATCTGCCCCAGCCCCCCAGATCTATTTCTGTCATGCTGTGTCTGGGGAGGCTGGCCCCTATGGATGACATCAGCTGGGCGCCTTTATTTTACCTTCTGGTTTCATTGGGTTTGGCCAGTAGGAGACACCAGCAGGAGATACGAGAACAGGAGGAGAGAGAGGTTGGAGTATTAATCCCCCTGATTTCTGGCAATGGCTTCTTTTCCATCTGCAGCCCCTCTCCCAGTGCTGGAGAATCACTGGGCTCAGGAACAGTTGTTCCCTCCCCTTTCCCTTCTAACTTAGGGGTGATCAAGGCTTCTTGCTGGTTTCAACCTCTGGGTGCCGCACCATATCTTGTTGGTTCCCTTAACCCTTCCTACACCTCTGTAACTGATCCATTCATTAAATTATTTCCATTTAAACCTTTTTGAGTGCCATCTATAGTATTACCGAGAGTCAACTTTGCAGGCTTAGTTATCAGCCCATGAATTGATCTGTTTCATTTTCTTACAAAAGGGTTTTGGGGTTTTGTTTTTTTTTTCGACGGGGAGCACACATTCAGAAGAATCTATGATAAAAATAACAGTCTCTTGGCTTCTTCCCTCCCTAACTTGTCACTCTCCCTTGAGGCAACCTCTTTTAACTCTTTCAGTTATTTTTTTCTGACATTTACCTCCATATTTAAAAATAATGTGCTTTTGTTTTACTCCTATTTTAGAAATTATCTGCTTACTTCCTGTTATGATAGATGACGATTTAGCTCACTTATACCACCCTCCTACCTCCCCTCCCCACATCCTCACAGTATAGTTGTGTCGTTATTTATAGTTCCTCTACTTGGTTAGCTTTATAAGTAATATTTTTACTATCATATTTCTTGCTTGTTAACAACAGTTTCTCGACTCCCTTAATCAGTAAATGAAGGTATTAGTGCCCTTACCCCAACTGCCTTCCAACTTTCCAATTTCTGTCATCTCTGTTTTTACTTTTACATTGTTAAGGGTGATAACACATTTTTATTTTGTAACTGCCAGTAAAAACTGTGCTGTGTCTGTAGTTTGACTCTAAAGACTAAAAAATCAGCAGATAGGGCTTACGTGATTGTGAATGTAGAAAGAAACAAGTTGTGAATTGACAGTCTACCCTCTGACATACTTGTTTGGTTTGCCTAGTGATTTTTTTTTTTAAGTTTCAGCCAACATTTTAAAATAGGGAGAGTTTTCCTAACAGATTCAGAGTTTGGGATATTGTTTTAAAGGCTGTAAGATCTGGTCTGATGTTCCATATGGCAACACTCTGCTGGAGGCTGCCCGCTTTAGAATGGGCTTTCCTACTCCAGTTTGCTGCAGTCTCTACTACTCATACAGTGTATGCATGTGCTCAAACTCCTAGCCTGCTGTGTTCATTTACTTATTTACCTGACCCTGAAGGCGTTTAAGTGTGTGACCCTGATGCCTGATCTGTTGTCCTCTTTGGAGTCCATAATATGTATTTCCTTTATATATGTGGCTTTATATTTTTCCAAGAGTATGTCATTGCCTTCCTTTTTTCCCCCCACCAATTGCTATTATCATATCCTCATTTTTTTTCCTCCCAAACTCTCTAGCCAATTGGGTATTTTATATGTTCTCCCTTCCCCCCAGAGTTCTCTATCCTCCTCAAGTTTGACCTGGTTGCTGTCTAGGCCTGCTACACAATTGACATTTGGAATTTTCCTGTACTGTTATACTAGGTTAGTTCTGCCGCTTCCTGGATCTCATCTTTTCTTTGGGTCCATTCAGGTTCTTCAGAGAAGGAAATTCCTTTTTTTTTTTTTTAATGCTTGGGAGAGTAGATACCTGGCTGCCCCATGAATACCAGTGGCTCAACTGTTCTGACTTCAGATTTTATATAATCCCCGCCTCCCCGACCCTGCCACCTTTTCAGCCTCACATTTGATTCCTGCCCTCCGCTGCCTTGGCAGCTCTGAGTCATGAGCCTCTTGGCCATTCTGCCAGGCTGATGGACTCTCATAATATCTGTGCCTACTACAGGGTCAGGCTCCCTGTGGCTGCCTCATCAGTTTCTAATCTTTCATACTCTGTCTCTTTTCCACAAAGTTGTCCCAACCTCTTTTCCAGTAGCCCTTACCTGTTCCCTTTATTGTTTGAAATTATATCTTAAAAAAACTTATTTCACTCTCATCTTGGTGGTGATGTGTCTAGATGGAAAGCATATAAATGAATGCAGTTAATTTGTTGTCCACCATCTAAAGTAGGCGTTTTTAATCCTAAATTTATCTCTTTTAGGATTTAGAAGTTCCTTGTATTATAAACATGTTTATCCAATTCATAATTTTCTTTTAACTATCAAATTTAGATCTTGTACTAACACTGATAAAGCAATGGTAGCTGCCATAATCATCTCCCAGTTCTCAGGGGCTTACCATGATTGAAGTTATTTCTTGCAGCTCTAACAGTCAAATGCAGCTGTCCTGGCATGACTGGTGTTCTTCCACAAAGTCATTCAGGGACCCAGGCACCTTCCATCTTGTGACTATGCTCTACCTTAGAGGATACATTCTCAACTGGGGCAGTATCACACTTAGGGGGGCAAAATTAGTTCTTGGGGCCAAAAAAATCTCATTTTAATACATAAATCACAGATATACATTTGGTACATAAACAGATAAACAGTGTATTAAAATTTCCTAGGTGGAAGAGGACACCTAGGAAAAAAGTATCTGAAATCGCTCCTTACAAGGGCAACAGTGATGAAAGAAGGTTGAGAAACACTGCTACAGGGCCTAGGAGTACCCTGTGTTCAGGTGGAAGGGAAAAAACAAGGTGGTGAAGGTTTACCCACTTCTTAACAATCTTGGCCCCAAAATGACAGAGACCTCTTAGCCCACATTTCATTGGTGAGCTCTAGTCATGGGTCCCACCTTGCCACGGAGGAGCTGGGAGGTGTAGCTCCAGGCTAGGCAGCTGCCTCTCAGTGACAACTCTTAGCTAAATGAGGGGGAACACAGATTTTGGAGGACGGCTGGCCTCCAAACACAGGGGTCAGCAAACTTTGTCTTTGTCACAACTGCTCAACTCTGCTTATTGTGGCCAAAAGCAGCCATAGACACTATTGACATGAATAGGTGTGGCTGTGTTTCAGTAAAGCTTTATTTACATAAACAGGTGGTTGGCTGGCCTGCAGGCTGTGGTTGACCAACCACTACCGATCCCTACACCTGATGACCATTCCAGAGCTTTTCCATTGCCTCCTTTTCCTTGCATCTCAGGACCTAACCCAGGTTCTTCTACATTCCCTGTGCCAAGATGGGACCTACAGCTGCCCCTTAACTGAGTGAGGAGTCCGTAGTTTTTCTGTGAGAAGAGTGGGATGGGGTATGACCCTCAACCAAGTGAATTGTACAGGTCCCAAGTCTGGAGAAAAGGAATGCATATTGCATGTGACAGTATGGTATTAAGCCATCCCCACATCTAATCTCCACTGCCACCTGACACGGTAGGAGGCCGAGTACCTGGCACATGTAGTAAGTGCTCAGAATATGGGGACAACTCCTGTATTCAATGCTCAGGGGTCCCTTAAAATACCTGCATTAGGTGAAATAAGTCCTCAGAGGATCTGCACTCTGCCTCTCATAACATTAGAGACTATACCATATTTTCAGTGGATTATTTCAATGATTAAAGCTGATAGTTTAATAACACGGCCATATGCTTACATTAGAAACGGAATAGAAAACTACATATACAATATGATCTCAACCATCGTATTTTAAAGGTTTAGCAAAAAAAAAAAAGGAAATATTCTCACAAAACGATGGGATTATGAGTGGCTTTTCTTTTTCTCTTGTGTATGTTTAAAACTTTTACAGTGAGCATGCTTTCTAGGTGGAGAAGAATAAATGTTATTTTAAAACTATAGGGGAAGGGAGTCAGCACTGAGTGAGAGTGGTAATGAGGGCATCTGCCCGCTTGTGGGCATAGACATGGACCCAAGGATTCCACCAGCAATTCTGTTGGAACAAGTCCCTCTGAGGCACTGTCCTGCTCACCCTCCCCCAAATTAGAAAGGCTTCTTTACATAGCGACTATGGAAGGGTTCCAGCCTGCTTCTCCACTGAGAAATTCTTCTCATTTCTAAGTGATGAGAAACTCATCTAGATTCTCTTTCCGCTGAGGCGGGACCAGCCTCTCTGAATGAATCATCCAGATTATCAATAGGGTGAGGAGAAGAGGCGTGCCTGGGGTTAACTGCGTGTCACAGGCATTGGTCATCTCGGCCTCTCCCCAGTGGGCTTACTTGACTTTGGGGAGAAATGAAATCACTTGCACCCTAAAGTGCTCTCTGTGTTGGACCACCAGCCCGGTGGCCTGACCTCCAGGTGCCCCTGCCCCCAACGGAGCAGAGAACAACCCATTCTGTAGTCGTAACCAAATTCAAGATCATACCCAAATGCCCCGAAGTGTCCAGGCCCCTCTGGGTTCCTCATTTGCCTCTTCCAGGTATTGAGTGGTTGGGTTTGGGGGCCCTCCACCCATGTCCTGCCCACCTGAGTCCCTTCTCTTCAGCCCTTGGCTGTTTCTTCTGGTGATTTCGTTCTTGAGTCCTGGGCTGTCTACACACTGGCTCAGCCTGTGCCCTCCGCACTCATCAGACCCGTTGCATTCTCCAGCTCTTAGCCCCTTCACTAGGACAGGGTGGCCCCTCACCCCTCACCCAGGGCCCTGTCTTGACTCTCAAGGGGCATCGTCTGCTTGAAAACAGCTCCCCGTGGCCTCCGTCTGCTTGCCCATAGCCTCCATGCCTCCCTGTATTCGACCTCCTCTGTCCTTGTTCCAGGACCTCCCTCTTAGCTCCCAATTAGGTCAGAGGAACCTTATCCCAGCTCTTTGCCTCCGCCCTGGCTCCTATGTTCTGAGAGCTGGTCCTAGCATCCTCTCTTTCATCTCAACACACATACCCTGGACATGCACGTGATGGACGCGCATGTGTAAGGACCACACTCCAGCAGGCACAGGCACCGGTTAGTCCTGTGTGTGCACATGGACTCCTTACGGTGACTTGAGAGACCCTATACCAGAGCTTCTCGGCCTCAGCACTATTGACGTTTGAACCCGATAATTCTCTGTTGAGGGGGGCTGACCTGTGCATTCAAAAGTGTTTAGCAGCATCCCTGGCCCCAACCCACTGGATGCCAGTATCACGTCCCCAGCTGTGACAACCAGCTATGTCTCCGGACATTGTCAGATATCCTCTGGAGGACGAAATCACTGCAGGCTGAGAACCACTACCCTACATGTCGGGGGACCCCTGCCCCCCCCCACCACTCCTCTGCTCTCTCCCACCCACTGTGCCTGCTGTGTGCACACCGATCCCTGCCTCGGGGCCATTGCTTCAACTGTCCCTGCTGAATGTCCAGTGTTCTCCACTCAGATTTTCACTTGTTGGTCCATCTGGGCCTCAGCTCAACTTTCACGTCCCCAAGGCCTTTCCTGAGTGCCCTATGGGAGCAAACCTAGTTGCTCCATCATGTTTACAAGAGAACTATCCGAGGCACCCAGCCTCGGATTTGGAGTTGAGAGATGAAGACGGGTGGGTGGCAGAGTCAGAAGGCTGCCAAGAAGCCCCTCTTGCCGGCTTATGTAATTCGCTCCGCGGAGAGAGAGCTCAGTGGGGCTCAGCAAGTGAGTCCCTGGCTGCTTGTCATGTGAAGAAAACTGATGGGAACGACACTTTTCCTCCTCTGCTTCCTGCCCTGCTTTTTTGTTCTTTGTATCGTGAATAATGTGAATACAGGAGGAGCCTCATACTTGGAGTTATTTTTACAAGGTCTCATCTTTGCTGCAGATGACTCAGAGCTGGGGCCTTCTCTTGAAGACGTTTCTTGGGAAACGCCGGAGAGGTGCTGCGCCCTAGGTGAGCTGGGGGTCAGAGAGGCCCCTGACCCATCTGGAGCCGTGTGCACTGGGGGCAGGAAGTGGGGCTGGAAGGAAGGCCTTGCTGAAGGCCAGCACTTCTACCGGTTTCCCTCTGCCTAGCCAGCCCTGCCTTTTCCTCACCATCCTTTTCTGCTCCAGCAGAAACAACCAGGACGGCCTGCCAGTCTGGAGAAGAGAGAGGGCACTGCCCCCAAGGTTGGCACTGCAGGCTGCTGGTAGACAAGGCCCCAGCAGGCTGGTGGCTCTAGTCTAAAAGTATGAAAACTACCTGGACAGTGGTCACCAGGCCCTGAGGGAAAAGGAGAAGCAGAGAAACCTCTTCTCATGTCTCCAGCCGCCCCCGCTGCCCATGTTCTTGGGGTGTAAAGGCTGCATCTTACTCTCTATTTCTTCCATGCCTGGCGCTAAGACCCAGTGAATGTGTGTTGAATAAAGGAATTAATGAAGGAGAAGCACCTTTTTATGTATAAAGCTGAACTACCTGGGCATGTGTATAGCACAGAACCTCATGCCATGGAGGATGGTGGGTTCTGCACCTGCTCCAGAAGATGGGCGTGCCCAGACCTCGGCACGTGGACTGGAAGTTGTCATCACTCTCGGTGCGGGCATCATCTGACTTGACTCCTCAATACCACTCTGAGGGGCAGAGGTGTCGTTTCCTTTTACAGAGGGTCACGGAGATCAGCAGCAGCATGCTCAGCGCTGTGCAGTTAGTAACCGGCACAGCTGGGTTCTTCTGCCCTAAATCTGCCGATTCTGTGACTGTTGCCCTGACCCTGTGATGCCCTAGAACCTCAGAAACCCCAGAAGTAGAGACTCCCTTGCTTTTGGAAAAGACTCCACACCCTCCTTCGCTCACAGCTGCAGTGCTGTCCTTCCGGAAGATCTGGTCCTTTCCCTTCTGTTCTGCCTGTAGCGGAATTGCTGGTTCTCACCCATCTGCTACCCAACAACCCTTGGGAGAATTGGAAGGCCCCTCTCAGACACCTCTGATGGTTCTAGAGAAAGGGGGATTTGGGGGCATACACCCTTTTTCCTCCTGCTAAAATTCCCTAACCCCCCAACTCCCTTTCTTGCTGCCTTCTCCCAGGTCACACAGTCCCCGACTTAAAACCCAGGTGGATGGAAAAGGTTTCAAGTTGACCATTTGGAACTCAGAATGCATTTCTCCATAGAAGTAGCTTGAACATGATGCTGAGTCTACCTGTAATATATCTGAGATAGAGTATTAATAACATTGGCCAAGTAGAGAGCTAGTATTAATATGAATGATTTCATTAATTAATTAACTAATAATAAGCCATCACCATCTCTTGCCTGGAAGACTGTAGCAGCCTCGTCACAGGTCTGGCCTTTTCCACTCTTATCCTCCTATAGTTTGTTCTCTATGTGAAAAGCTGATCAAGCCCCATCTCTCCTCTGCTCAGAGCCCTCCAGTGGGTTCCTATCCCCGTGACCTGGCCCGTTCCTGCCTTGCCAACCTTACATGCCAGCCTTTTCCAGCTCCAGAGAGCTTGTTTCGCCAGAGGAGTCAGCAGCCGCTGTTCCCTCTGCTTAGAACTCTTGTCCCTCCTCGAGTTACCCGGTACAATCTCAGTTCATTCAGGTCTCTGCCAGATGACACCTTTTCAGTTGCCCCAGGACACTTCAGATAGGTGACCTCAGATACCCACCCCCCATCACTCCTCTGCGCCCCTCCCCTTCGTAGCACTGATCACACCCATTCCACTGCTGGTGTGTTTGTTTACTTGGGTCCTGTTGGTCTCCGCCACTAGGATGCCAGCTCCACAAGGGCAGGGACCTGGTTTGTTTTATTGGCCACTCTGCTTTCAGCGCTGGAATAGTACCTGACATATGGTAGGTGCTCAATAAATACTTTTAAGTAAATAGATACATGAACGAACGAATGCTGTGTCCACACCTGACCGATAGGCAGATTGTGGTTTCTTGTGGAATTTATCACACATTCCAAACATCAAAAATTAACTTCTTCATTTCCCAGCCCTTGGGATTTGAAGTGTAGGGACCTCATTTTAGTAATGAGTTCGTCGATTATTCTGGAAACCAGGACTTCTTACTCTGCATTCTTGGCGAAAATAGATACTCTTCTCCGGTTCTGAATTTGGCAAAGGAGGGGGGTGGGCACTTTGGTGTCGTGAGTCTCCTGCCTCCAGTTTTACTGAGGATGGCCATGTATTTTTGATTACTCTATCTGGGTGCTTCTCACCTCGGCACCACTGACACTTTGGACCGGATAATTCTTTGTTGTGCTGTCCTGGGCACTGTAGGATGTAAGATGTTTAGCAGCATCCCTGGCCTCTACCCATATGATGCCAGTAGAACCTCCCAGCTATGACAACCAAAAAATGTCTACAGGCATTGCCATTCCCTTGAGGGACGAAATCATCCCAGGTTGCAAACTACTACTCTACCATGTGCTGGAAGCCTCGCCACATCCACCCCCCGCAACAAAGAATTATCTAGCCCCAAATGTCAGTGGTGCCAAGTTCAAGATAGCCTGCTGTAGCACAGCACTGATGGAAATGTTCTATTTTGTGCCGCCCAGTGGTAGCCACTTGTCACATGTGGCTGTGGAGCACTTCAGATGTGGCTGGTACAACTGAAGAACTGAGTTTTTAAGTTTATTTCATTTTAATTAATTTTAATATTTTTCAAGATTGTTTTTATGTGGACCATTCTTTTAGTCTTTATTGAATTTGTTACAATATTGCCTCTGTTTTATGTTTTGGTTTTTTGGCCCCGAGGCATGTGGGATCTTAGCTCCCTGACCAGGGATCGAACCCACACCCCCTGCACTGGAAGGCAAAGTCTTAACCACTGGACTGCCAGGGAAGTCCCCATTAGTTTTAATTTAAATAGCCACTTAAATAGGCTAGTGGCTACCATATTGGATAGCACAGCTCTAGAGAAACCTGTGCGGCTCACACTTTAGTGTCACACAAATCATCTGGGGAGAGCAGAGTCTGATTCAGCAAACCTGGGGTGAGGACTGAGAGTCTGCATTTCTAGTGAATTCCCAGGAGATACCAAGGACCACAGTTTTAGTAAGATGACCTAAGTCTCTAACCTAAAGAACATATAAACCCAAAAATGACATTTCTGCTGCCTGGAAGGGCTTGTTAAAAGACACAGCGGTGTAGTATGAGGTGATGGGGAAAATATGGTCTGTGGAGTCAGACAGATAATGGTATGAATCCGCTGTTACTCAGCTGTGTGCCCTGGGCAACTTACTTAACCTCTCTGAGCCTCAGTCTCCTCAACTATAAAACAAAACAGTGATCATTCCCAACTTGCAGTGTGATTCTGAGACACTGTATTTGAAAGCACCAAGCCCAGTGCCTGCCTGGCCCATACTGGGCACTCAGGAAATAGCAGCAGGTGTTACTGATTCATCTAAAGTAAAGGCATCATTTACACACATCAGCCCTTACGTTTAGGCCATGCCTGAGACCCCCATGTCAGAATCACTCAGATGTTCTTTGGAAAAGCAGATCCCTGGGCCCAGCCCACACCTACTGAGTCAGAGCCTCTCACGGTGGGGCCCTGGAAGCTTTGTTTTTTGTTGTTTTTAATTGAGGTAAAATTCACATAGCATAAAATTAACCACTGACCATTTTAAAGTATAGAGGTCAGTGGCATTTAGTGCGTTCTCAATGTTGTGCAGCCATCACCTCTGTCTAGTTCCAAGGCATTTTCATCACCCCAAAAGGAAACCCCATACCCATTAAGCAGTCACCCCTCATTCTCCTACCAGCCCCGGCCCCTGGCAACCGCTGGTCTGCTTGATATCTCCATGGACTTACCTACCTTCTGGGTATTTCAGATAAAAGGAATCATTCAATATGTGACCTTTTGTGTCTGACTCTTTTCACTTAATGTTTTCGAGGGTCATCCATGTTGTCGCATGTATCAGAACTTCATTCTTTTTTATGGCTGAATAATATTCCATTGTATGTAGATACCAGATTTATCTGTTAGCCAGTTGATGGACGTTTGGGTCGTTTCCACTTTTGTGGCTATTGTTAATAGAGCTTCTTTGAATATGTGTGAATGAGTTTTTGTTGGAGTGCCTGTTTTCAGTTCTTTTGGGTTTACACCTAGGAGTAGGGTTACTGGGTCATTGATAACTAAGGAACTGCCACACTATTTTCTAAAGCAGCCGCACCATTTTCCATTCCTGCCAGCAGTGCAGAAGGGTTCCAATTTCTCCACATCCTCACCAACACTTGTTATTATTTTATTATTACCAACGTAGTGGGTGCAAGGTGAAGCTTCATTCTTAACTTCCCCAGGTGGTCCCTGTGTGTGCTAGAGCTATATTCAGGAGAGCTTGCCCTGCACTGGGTTAAGTGATGGTCTACTTCTCACAGGGGCGTGGGACTTGGGACTCGGTCAAACAGTGCTTTTGTTGGGCTGGTGAAACCCATCAGAGGATTGGAGTTGTTACTTTGAGTGTGTTTAAGAGGTTGGATTTTTTTCACACATCTTACTGTCTTAGCCCATAACGAAAAACCACAGAGGATGGCTTATAAACAACAGAAATTTATTTCACACCGTTCTGGAGGCTGGATGTCCAAGATCAACATGCCAGCATTCTGGTCGCATTCTGTGAGGGCCCTTTCTTCCTGGTGCATTGCTAATACTTTCTCACTGTGTCCTCACATGGCAGAAGGGGTGAGGGAGCTATCGGGATCTCTTTAATAAGGGCACTAATCCCATTCATGAGACCTCCACCCTCATGACCTAAGCACCTCCCAGAGCCCCCACCTACTAATAGCATCACCTTTGGGGGTTAGGATTCAACATATGAATTGGTGGGGGAGGGACAGAACATTTAGCACGTAGCACTTACTCCCTCCCCTTTAGTAAGGGGAACTGAGAGGATAGGGACGGCTTGTTCTCAGCTTGCCCTGGAAAGGCCAGATCAGCGCAGATGACCCGTGGGAGCCCCCCCCACCCCAGTGCCCCCATGGGCAAGTTACTGCAAAGCACCTCTACCTGTGGGGCTGGCCTGGAGGGCCTGTCCCGGCACGAACTGGCTTTGAATTCTTCTGTTTTAATAAAATTTAATGTGAAGTTTTGCACTCTACCGGATAGTATAGCTGGGCCTGATTTAATTTTTAAAATTAGGGGTTATCCCCCCAAATATTTAAGTGTATTTCAGGAACACATCAGGTTAATCCTGTGGCTCTGAGGATAAAGGTGATAAACCAGGGTTAGCGGGAAGAGGAGCGTCGGGGAGGGGGTTATCGTGGGAGTGCTTCATGAAAGGAATAGTATTCCTCTCTAACAATGAGGATTTTGTTTCCCTCTGCCGGAATTTCCTCAAATATAATCTCTGGGGTGGAAAACAACATTTAAACGATGCATTGTATCCACAAGCAAAGGGAGCAAGGTCCTACTGTAACTCCCTGGGCCACCTCAAGATTGCTCTAGGACAGAAGCCCAGCACCCATGGCCTCCTTAGATTCTCAGCCTTGGCCACATGTCACAACACCTGGCCAGCTTTAAGCACTATTGACTCATGGGTTTTGGTGAACCCCAAGCATCTGTGTTTTTTAAAACTCCTCAGGTGATTTTGATGTGCAAACAAGACTGATAACTGCTGTGCTCACCCATGGGACACAATGGTGCAAAAAGCAGACACTTGCTATGCCCTCAGAGAGCTTACAGTCTGACTGGGGAGGCCCCCTCGTTAATCACATAATGAATTAATTGCAACTGTGATAAGTGCTGTTGCACACTTGCATTTCTGGAGAGTCAAAGAAGTCTCACTGAAGCTCATCTAGTATTTGAAAGCTAACTAGATGTTAGTGAGGGGGGAGCTAGGAGAAGAGCATCCCAGTCAGAGGGACCAGCATGTGCAAAAGTTCTGGGGTAAGAAAGAGCTTGGAGTGTGTGAAGACCTGAAAGACAAGCTGACTGGAGCTGTGAGCAAGGGAATAGGAGGAGGCCTGAGGAGGTTGGAGAGTGGATGGTGGTCCGCCATCCATTGTCAGCCTATGATAAGTCTGTCTGATATGCTCTCAGTGTTTGAGCTGCTGTAATATTGGTCGAATACCCCAGCTTCTGTGTTCTGGAATAACCAGATGCATGAAGACCTGATGAAGTGGCCACCTGCCTCTCATAATGATCTGAGCAGGAATGCCCTCTTCTAGTGCCTATAAATTATTCTTTTCTCCACCTCCATGGAGGTAAGAGTGGGGCATCTACAGAAGAGGAGAGATGGTTGGAGAGAGAATGGGAGTTTTCACCACATTGGAAAAGCTTCCAGGCCTCCCCATCTGTTGATAGAATGTGTCTCACTTGAAAATTAGATCTTCTTCCGTGTCACCATCATCTCTGTGCAGGAGAACTTGTTTGACAGAATGAGTGGCCCCCACGTGACTGGAGTCTAAGATTTCTCATTGCATTGATTACTCTCCACCCTGTTTCTTAGGTGTTCTTAGATTAAATCTACAGATTTAATTCCTCCTCCTCCTCAATTTCTTCTCCTCCCCCTCCTGCTTTTCCTTCTTTTAAAAATCTGTGCCAATTTCTAATTTATTGTGGGTGGCATGGAGGGAATTCTTCACACTTCATTGGGTCCTGCTTCCCATTTCAGAAGCTCCACAGTTTGTCTCCTGTGTCCCCTCCCCTCCCCTGGCTGCCATCCTGCTCCTGGTCCAGTTTTCATTTCAACTTCTCTGTGGCCTACAGGAGCCCTTCCTCTTTGGTTTGAGCCTCTCAATACCCATTTAAAGTGTTCATGTCTCTATAGTAATTTTTCCCTCCCAAGACTCTTAAATCTTCATTCTCCCCTTAACTCTAACAGCAGTGTGGTCTGTAAGGCATCATTAGTCACCACTGTGTGCAGAAGGGAAACTGAGACCCAGACATCCGTGTGGGGCATGGGGCAGAGTCTGGCCTTACCTGGTGGCTTGCTGCCTGTGGGTCCCTGGAAAATCACAGAGCCTTCCAGGGCTGCGTCCTCACTGGTCGTGTGGGAAAGACCTAAGTGAGATTTCCATCCCTGTAAGGCAGTGCCGTGGTAGAGAGGAAGGGCTTTCCAGCTTCCCATTCTGGTTCCGTCACTTAGTTCTGTGGTCTGGGACAAACCAGCAGGCCTCACTTTCCTCACTTGTAACATGGTGATACCAACAGTGACCCCGCAGGACTGTTGTGACTATTCGGGTGCTTCTTGGGAAGGCCCAGCACCAGGCCTGGCCTGTGTTTAGGCCTTCAGGATGTGGTAGCTGTTCCATCTCCTCTCCCTTCTGGAACTCGGCTGTTTGTCCAGGGTAACCCCAGCCATTAGTGGTGGAACTAGAACCCAAGTCTGCTGGCTGCCGGCCCGGAGCCCCTGGGTGGAGCTCCCTGTAAGTCCTGGGCTGGCATCCAGAGAGGGTGGGCCTGGGGCCACCGAGGTGAGACTCAGTGCCCGTTAGCCCTGGTGCAGGGGGACTTCCCACTGGAAACTCTCAGCACAGTGGCAGGGGACCCATGAGGTCACACACCAAGCAACTGTGAGTCATCGGGACCCCTGCACCCCTGCAAAGCTGCCCTGCAGCCCCAGTACCAGCTGGGAAATTGTTTCATGGATTCCTGTTGATTTTCACGTTGAGGGAGGAGCATGGCTGTCCCCACACACTGCTGTGTGGTAGTATTGCTGACACTTATCCAGGGCCAGTTGGGAGCCAGGAAATGTGCTCAGTGTAGGACCTGTGCTCTTGCCGAGCTTGCAGCAAGGAAGGCACTGCTAACTCCATTTTATGAAAGAACCAGGCCAAATGGCCAGCGAGGGGCGGGGCCAGATTTGAACCCAGGTCTGCTTGGCCCCAAAGCTCTTGTTTTGTGCATGAAATTGTATGACCTTCCGTCGAGTCACATTCACCACGAGGCTTCTCCAGCAGTCATTTAATAATAGAACACTTGTTCACATCCCCAAACCCACATCCACTGTCAGTCTATGTCAGCCCTGACCAACTAATTTTCACCACTGGTCAAATTGGATTTGGCCAAGTTACCACTGTTGAAGAGAAAAATAGATGAGTCCCCAAACTTGCTATAAAATGGGAGGGAGGATAAGGTGGCCCCTGTGTTGGATGCCTCGTGCCAGCTTAGGAAGAGGGAGAATGAGCTGACATGCACCCTACTTTCCTGGCTCGCCTTAAGTAACTTCTTGGGCACTTTTGGAAAAACCTGCACATCTATAATGCATGGTCTGAATACCATCACAATGGAAGCATGATGTGAGTCAAGAACCGATTCGGTCCTTATTAAGAGCCTCCTTTCATAGCTAGAATGTGCCATGTTCCTTCTGTCACAGGAACTTTGCACAGCCTATTCATTGTGCTGGCAACACCTTTTCTTTCCGTCTTTTCCCGCCTGCCCCCACCCTATTTTGTTTCACTAACTTATTCTTAGGGCTCAGATTAAAGACTAATTGTTTAGGAAAGCACCACTGACCCTTTCCTGTGCTAGATCTACCCCTGACATATGCTGTTAGGGCAGTAATCATACTTCTTCAGAGCACCGCTATTATAGCTATTTCTAATTTATTAATGTTGGTTTCCCCACTAGAGGATAAACTCCAGGAAGGCAGGGACCACATTGGTCTCAACTGCTGTATGCCTAGTGCTTTGCACTTGCCTGCTGTATACTAGGCACTCAGTCAACAATGGATGGACCAATGGATGGTTGGATAGATGGATTGAGCTAGTTAACTTCATTTCCTTTACCTTAACTCCAGCCAATATACTCTTCTTGCAGGAAAGGGGGATTGTAATTGCCTGTTTATATGTCTCCCTTGGGGCTCTTTGAAGAAGAACGCATATTGAGAACACTAGAATCTAGTCCAGCACCTGATACATAAAAGTTGGCTGTGTGGTCTAAGCTTAACCTTGCCCATGAGTGATTCCAAGGACTATTGCTCCTGTCGGGGAGCCTGGAAAGTTATTTTCCCATGTTGAGAATAAGGATGAAACACTCATGGAAACTGAGGGAAGTCCATCCCTGCTTCCCACCTCGTGCCATGGTTTAGCTTCTGGGTAAGATCTGCTATTGAAGTTGCCAGTTACTCTGTTGACTTATTTATACATAAATAGTTATTCCCATAACCTTCACTTCGCCAGCATTCAGAGATAATGATAGACAATCTTTGTAACATCACAGACATCGCTTCCAAAGCATTCCCTTGCTATAGGAATGTTTATGATGTGCTTATCGCTAGAATTTCATGAGCAACAAACTCTCAAGTTGCAAATGACTTAGCATTTGAAGCAGCGAGTGAGAGTGTGTGTGTGTATGCATTAAAAAAAAAAGACTTTGAAAAGGGAAGTTTTTCTTCTACAGAGATGTCTTCTAAAGTTTAAAATAAGAACTACATAAAAGCTGAGAGTTTAGAGGAATGAGCACTTTCTCTTAAGCATTCAAATGGGGGAAATTGACTTGTAATCTCTCCCTCAAGTATTAAGGCAATAGACATTTAAAGGCTTTTTTAGGAGCTGGCTGTCACAGACAAAAGATTTCTCAATTTAGAAAACATCATTTTTATAACATTAAATGGTAGGAGTGAACACCAGCAGTCCTCTTGACATTTTGGAAGTGCTTTATTTTTTGAAACGTCCCAGTCCATTTTAATAGATGACACTTTTGTTCTTCCCATTCCGGGCAGTAGCTTCGGCTGGGGTTGCCATAGTTACAATTGGAAGTTCAAGGTAGAGCAGGACAGGGCTCCAGGCACAACTTCTGACCAGGTTCCCATGAACCCAGTGTGTTGGTGCCACCACCTCAGACACCCCACCGCCACACTTTCCCAAAGTCCCTGCTGTAACTCTCCTTCTTGGAGAGAGACTCTCTGAACAGTCTGGACTATAGTCCAGAGGGTGATTTTTTTTTTTTTTTTTTAACGGTACGTGGGCCTCTCACTGTTGTGGCCTCTCCCGTTGCGGAGCACAGGCTCCGGACGCGCAGGCTCAGCGGCCATGGCTCACGGGCCCAGCCGCTCCGCAGCATGTGGGATCTTCCTGGACCAGGGCACGAACCCGTGTCCCCGACATCGGCAGGTGGACTCTCAACCACTGTGCCACCAGGGAAGCCCCAGAGGGTGAATTTGACATCATTTTTATTTCCAGCCACCCACTCTGAACCAAGAGCTCAGCCAGACATCTCAGGAAGGTTGCACTCTTTACAAACGTTTCCTATAGCAATGCTTCTCAGCTGTGGTTTGTGGAATGGTGCTGGTCTACAAGCTGTGTACCGGTCCACGAGATCAGTACAGAAATTGAGAGGAAGAGCTTAAAAACTCTCATGCCGATTTGACAGAGTAAGCTGTTGAATCATTAAGAAGTAGGCTTGGGGCTTCCCTCGTGGTGCAGTGGTTGAGAGTCCGCCTGCCGATTCAGGGGACAAGGGTTCGTGCCCCAGTCCGGGAAGATCCCACGTGCCATGGAGCGGCTGGGCCCGTGAGCCGTGGCCGCTGAGCCTGCACGTCCGGAGCCTGTGCTCCGCAACGGGAGAGGCCACAACAGTGAGAGGCCTGCGTACCGCAAAAAAAAAAAAAAAAAAAAAAAAATGTAGACTTGTACTCTATGAATATTTTTGTCATTTCATTTTTCTACCAGTTCCTTTTCTTATATTTTATAAAAGTATTCATCCGTGATGGATCAGAAATTAAAACAAACAACTGGTCCTTCATAACAAAGAGATTGAGAAGCCCTGTGCTGTAGCACTTGCAAGCTGCCTCTGCTCCCTGTGGGACAGGTAGGCTGTTGAATGAACTTGGGGAAATCACAGCACTTACCAAATTATCTTGTAGTGAAACATGTGTATGTCTCTCTCTCTCCTCTCTCTCTCTCTCTCTCTCTCTCTCTCTCTCTCTCTCTCTCTCTCTCTCTCTCTCTCTCTCTCTCTTGCTAGGCTGTTGCTTGAAAACAGGGACTGCATCTGATTCATCTTTGTAGCCTCGTTCCTTAGAGCCCTGCCTGGCACATCGGAGGGCGTGGGAAACATTCGTCCTGTGCCTGTCTGCTCCCCAATGACAGGAGAGTGGCTGAGGCCAGCCTCGCGAGCTCCCGCGACTTCTGGATAGTGTCCTTGGCAGGCTGGTGATGGAGAGCTGGGAGCAAACGATGAAGAAGTGACCTTTCTTTCTCTTTTTCCCACAGAACTAGGCCTCCTCTTCCCACCTGCCCAGCAGCATGAGAGCAGCATGACTGGCCGGCCACAGGAGAAGCCCCCAGAGCCAGGCCCCCAACTCAACCATCTGCTGCGGAGGCCAAGGTGAGCTTGCTTCCCTTTTCCTGGAAAGTTTCGGCATTTTCATTTGAACTAATTCTCTGTGCTTTTGTAATCCCTTGCCATATGCTGGAAAAATGGGGTTTACTGGGACATGGGTAGACTGAAAAAGTACATGTCAGCCTAATGGGGCAAAACGTGCTCATTTCAGCTAATGGAGAGGCCGATGGTGGAGCAGAAAGGACACTGGATTGAGCTTCTGGGGACTGAAGCTCTCATTATTCCTCCACCACCTCCTAAATATGGGGCCTTGGGCAGATCTTTTGGGGATCGGGTAGCCAGGGAATTTTGGGTGAAGGAATCTCTGGGATAGGATAGAATTGGAAGGATGGTCCACTCATGGTCTGGGACTCTCAGGACGCCCTGGACAGTCTCCTGTCCAACACAGGGTCATAAAACCCCTTAGAGGATAAGCCAGGCCAATTCCCGGCCAATGTTGAGGAATGAATTGTTAGAAAATTCTTCCTAATATTGAGACAAATTCTTCCTCTCTGAGATTTCTGTCTTCTCTCCTCTGCTCTGACACATGGACCCACAAAGACTGGGCTTTCAAAGACTCTTCCACATGACCCTCTCTTTGGATTTGGAGATGGCTGTCGTGGCTCTGTTTTTCTTTTTTGTATAAATTCTCCCTGGAGACTGGCACCACTCACCTTGTCCTCTTGTCCCCTCCGTGTTAGAAAGGGCTTCATCACCTCCAGTGTTGGTCCTCAGTGCTCACTCGGCCTGTACCATCCTCAACAGAGAATCCTTCGTTCGCATTCTTCAGAACATATTAAGAGACCCCTTTGTGACAGTCACTGAACTAGACTCTGGAGGTACCTCAGTGAACAAGAAAGACAGGGTCTTTTTCTTTTTTAAGATAAAATAGGAATGGATCCTTGGAGACAGTTTGAAATAAGCATTGAACCATTTCTGTGTGCTCCTTTTAAATATTTTATCTTTTCAACTTTTTTCTTAAATGTTTCATGAGTGCTTGAAAAAGTGTGTACTCTCTAATTATTAGATATATAGTAGTTTTCTATATATGATCATTAAAATAAGCTAGTTCATTGTGCTGTTCAAATCATCTGTAATACGTCCTTGTCTGTTTTTGTCTGACTAATCTTCTCAGTAACACATTATTGAGAGACATGTTAAAAAATCTCCCATTGGATTTGTCCATTTCTCCTTGTAGTGCCAAAAATTTTGCTTATGTATAAAATTTTGTATATTTTAAGGCAATGCTGTTTGGTTAGAACAGGTGTATCTTACTGATGAATTGGGATTCATTTCAACCATGTTTATATTTGTTTTTTTTCCGCTCCTTTTTGGTTGAGATGTTTTTCCCTCCTCATTCCATCTTCTATCTTCTTATTTGGAAGTTATGTGCTCTGTATCTGTTCTTTCAATGTTTAGCCCATCTATTTTAACAGGCATACTTAACAAAGTCTAAAATTAATCAATGTCTTTACCTGCCTCCCCCAAAATACAAGAACCATAAACTGGTTTAATTCTAACCACTACCTCTCCCAATTTATATACAATTGTTATCCTGTGTTTTCATTCTGTCCTGTTTTTTTCCCTACAATTTAGACATTGTTGTTTTATATGATGTGTTTGTATCCACATTCTTATCAATATCTTTTCTCCCATTCTTTCATGAATTGGAGATCATTTTCCTTCTGCCTAAAATAAACCCCTTTAGCATTATCCTTTAGTGAGAGTCTGTTGGTGGTGAACTTTCAAGTTGTTTTTGCTTTGGTTTGGTTTGGGTTTTGTTGGCTTGAAACTGTATTTTGCTCTCAATTTTGAAAGGTAGCTTTACTGGATATTTTCTCTTCGGTCACTGAAACCATTATTCCACTACCTCTGGCTCTGAATGTTGCTGTTGAGAAGTTGGCTGTTGGTCTTCCTTTATAAGTGACCTGGCATTTCCCTCTAGTTACATTAAAGATGTTGCTGCGTTCTTTGGTGTTCTGCCACTTCTCTCTCATGTAACTAGGTGTCAATTTCTCTGTCTTTATTCTGTTTGGGTTTCACTGGGATTCCTAGAGCTAAAGATGAGTGTCTTTCAACAGTTCTGGAGGATTCTCACCCTTCATTCTTTGAATATTGACTCCTTCCCATTCTTTCTAATAGCTCCTTTTGGAACTCCAGTTAGACATATGGTGGACCTTCTCATTCTGTTCTCTGTATCTCATAACCTCTATTCCATATTTCTCACCTCTTTGTCCCTCTATGCTGAACTCTGAATAATTTCTTCAAACCTGTCTTCCATTTAATTTATTCTGTGTTTCAAATGCTGTTTAATCCATCCATTGAAATTTTTTCCTTTCAACTTCTTTATTTATCATTTCTAGAAGTTCTGGTCCATTATTTTTTAAATGTGCTTGGTGATTTTCTCTTATTTCTTGCTTATATTTGCAAACTTCTTAATTTCTTTAACATATTGAAGTTGCTAATTAGAAATTGTAGAATTTCATGTCTGGTAATTGAGAATCTGAAATCTTTGCAGGTCTGATTCTGCCATCTGTTGCTTCTGCTGGCTAGTACTCATAATGCCTTGTTTCCTTGTTGTTGTTATTTTCTTTGAGCTGTTCATTTTCCTTAGAACTTTACCTTTGTGAACTATTTGAGGTATGGCTTGAAGTTAATTTTTCCAGAGACATTTTGCATTAACTTCTGCTAGTTGTCTGGGGGCACTCCCAATGAAAAATCACTTTAAATTCATTTTCTACCCAAAGCTTTTCTGGCTACATAAGTAGCATGAATTCCAACTGCAAATCTGTGTGAGATCAGCTTATGGGTTCAGATTTCTACCCAGCCCAAGGTCAGGTTTCCTTGTGGTCTCCTTTTGTGTTGGGGGTCTATTTCTCATTCATTGAGGGTGGAGCCTTTTTTTTTTTTTTTTTTTTGCGGTACGCGGGCCTCTCACTGTTGTGGCCTCTCCCGTTGTGGAGCACAGGCTCCGGACGTGCAGGCTCAGCGGCCATGGCTCACGGGCCCAGCCGCTCCGCGGCATGTGGGATCTTCCCGGACCGGGGCACGAACTGGTGTCCCCTGAATCGGCAGGCGGACTCTCAACCACTGCGCCACCAGGGAAGCCCAAGGGTGGAGCCTTTTGAAGTCCCAATTTTATGAAGGAACTAAGCTTTTTCTCCTGTTTCCTGAACACTATGCAGCTCTCATGGGAAACTTAGAATCTGTAGGGTTTGGCAGGAACCCTCAGGGCAAAAGCCAGGTTTGCTGCTAGCTTACATCCCAAAGTTCCTGCTTTTGGTTTTGGATTTGGTCTTCGAAGAATCCTTCCATTTATACCAGTTCAGCAGTGTGTGTGCAATCTTTATATTTTAAATTTTAAACAGCATGTTAGTTGTTTCAGTTGGGAAGGTCAAGTAGGGTGTCTGATCTGCCATATTGCCAGAAGGTCTGTTTTCTTTCTTTTCTACCATAGCCCCATGGGGCAGGAATTACTATTCCTTGTTCACAGAAGAATGAACCAAGGCTCAGAAAGGACACGTAGGGCTTCCCTGGTGGCGCAGTGGTTGGGAGTCCGCCTGCCGATGCAGGGGACGCGGGTTCGTGCCCCAGTCCGGGAGGATCCCGCATGCCGCGGAGCAGCTGGGTCCATGAGCCATGGCCGCTGAGCCTGCGCGTCTGGCGTCCGGAGCCTGTGCCCCGCAACGGGAGAGGCCACAGCAGTGAGAGGCCCGCGTACTGCAAAAAAAAAAAAAGAAAAAGAAAGGACACGTAACTGACTGCAGTCACAGGGCTGGCAGGTGATGGACCGGCAAGGAGTATATCCCTCCCCTATCCCCTTTTCCCACCTTTGCTCTCCTCAGAATAACTTAACCATTTTGGGGGGGATTAGCTTTATGCTCACAAAGGATATAAGTTCCTACCAGAATAAATAAATAGTTGGGCAGCTTTGTAAAATTTGTTTATGAATCTATTGTTTATCTTCCTCGAGAGAGGAAATGGCTTCTGCATATTTTGTGGTTTGTTTCTCCCGTGGTCCCCAGCAACCTTCCTGCTTCATTCCCACTTGGCAAAGACCTCCTGGACCTGCAGCCAGATCCCATGTGCACCTCAAGGTTGAGGACAAGACCCCAACTTCCTCTTGTCCTCATGCTCTCTCTCCTTCTCCCTTCCCTTGTGCCTCTTTTCCACACCCCCCAACCCCATCCTTCCTGCTGTTAGTTTTCCTGTCTCCTGTTTGTGTGCCTTTCATCAGAGGGGAGGCCACAGACCACAGTGGTTAGACTTTTCGGGCTTGGGGGCAGGAGAAAGAGCTGAGTTTGAACCTAGCTCTGCCTCTCACTAGCTTCGTCTCTCTGAGCTTCCATTTCTTCATCTGCAACATGGGGACCACAGGCAGAGCTGTTCAAGGATGAAATGAGATGATGTATGTATGTAGAGCTTGTAACAGGAGCTTGGAGCATCACAAGCACCCAGTCCGTGGTAGTCAATATCATCATGACTAAGAACAGACCCCTTCAAGACTTGCGCCCTTGTTCAGTGATGCTCTCATGTTGGCAGAGCTGGTTTATGAAATGTGATGGAAATGGAGGCAGGAGTCTAGGGTCAATGTGGGATTCCCAGCCCCGCTGGGGTGTTTTTAAAAATAATCGGAGGGAAAGCAGAACACACTGGTCTGGCCAGTGTTTGCACAGGCTATAAACCATGGGTTCTAGAAATGTTCATCTCTAGAGATGGGGCATCTCAGCATCTCAGCCCTCCCTCCAAGCTGTTCCTTCTGTCTTAGAACCATGAGAGCTCTGGAACCTCATGACACCACTCGCTGGGGAGTTGTCCCTGTGGTGCCCACACCCCGGTCAGTGGATGGCACACCAACTCTGCTGGACACATGTCCAGAAGGGGCAGGATGGGTGGTCTCCACTGTTCGTTTGACTTCCATTCTTAAAGCTGACATGACTGCTTATAAACACACACTCCCTGCTCATAAGTAAGTGACTTTATATTACACTCAGATTTGTGTCACTTCCTGATTTGATATCTATCAGGCAACAACTTTTTTAGCACCTGCTATTTGTAGTGGCTCTGGGCTTTGTACAGTGGGCAAGTGTTATGAAAAATACATAGAGTTGCTATGACCCTAAAACTACTCTGAAAAATACTCTTCATTTAAAAAGACTTTATGACCAAAAAATGCATAAAGGATAAAACGCCTTCATAAGATTAAGTGCCAGGTGTTCAGAATAGGTTTCCAGCGGGGACAGCACTGTGCCTTCGAGTGCTCAGGGAAGACTTCCTGGGGAAGGCTAGGAAGAAGATTGGGGCTGGCACCGTGGGGCAGGTAGGGTGAGGTGGCTGGAAAAGGAACCTTGTACATTAGGGGTGTTGAAGTGGTGTGAACTGAGGTTTAGAGATGGGCATTCTCTTGAGCTAGTGAGACCCAGTGCAGTGCTTCTAGCCCCACAGACGGCCTCTGTGGCGTCTCTTAGAGAGCCACCTCCACTAGCATATCAAGTGCCCTGACAAGTCCTGCAATCAATGTTTGACTGTGCTTCACCAGGTTTCCCAACTGTGTCTGATCATGCATGGCCAATGAACATGGTGGTCTTGAATGGATTTGCATTTGCCTTTTTATCTCTCTGCAAATGCTACCAACTCACTTTTGTAAAACAGGGATTGACAACTTTCTTTAAAAATTCAGTCTGTGAGGATCAAAAAATTATTTCCAAATAATTTTCAAAGACGAGTCAACCACTTGTCTTCCTTTTCCAAGGGTGGCTCAAATACTTAGAAGGGTGGGGGTTTGCAGGAGCCTGAAGATTGATGCCGCTGCACTAGGGAGGGACCTGACTCCCAAGACGATGTCCACCGACATTCTCGACCTAGCTGAGGGACCAGGCCCAACCCCACCCCATCCCCACCCTGCCTGCAAACCTCAAAGTCTATTAACGGCCTCTCTCCAGATAATGATTCATGCTTCCTGTCCCTCCTCCTTTCTAGTTACTCAGAGCTGTGAGCCAAGATTGATTACTTACACCATCCAACTGGCCTCGCCCATGGGGAGCTCAACTGCTAGATTAAATATTCTTCATGGGCAACACCCCAGCTTGAGTTCTCCTTGTCAGCTGAGTCCTGCGCAGTGAAACAAGGGGTTGTCCCAGATGCAGATGTGGAGATGGTTTCCAGAACTAGGGAGTCGGGACGCATCATGTTCGGGAATACGTGTGGAGTTTGGGGAGCCGGGGTTACTGTGAATAGAGAAACAAGGAGGTGCCCCAGGCACGGGACTCATATACTGCCATGGCCTCATAAAAGCCAACAGAAATAGGTTCTAAGCTGAGTCTTTAGGTACTTCTCTGGAGACTGACTATCTGTTCCTTCTTGCTGTTAGGTGGTCTTGGTCTAAAAGCATTTTCATAATCTTTATTACACTAGTCATAGAGATTATTCTATTTTTTAAAAATTAAAACACTCTAACTGAGCTTAAGTCTGCCCTGATAACCTCCCCCACTCACTCAGTTCCTTTTCCAAAATACCGCAGAACCGAGATGGACATCCAGGTGTCCTGATTCCCGGTGTTCTTTCCCCCCAGGGGGCCAGGGTCCTTAGGGATCGGCTGTCAGTGGTGGAAAACCGTAGTGCCTCAATATCCTGCCTCAAGGTTGCTGGGTGTCCCTGAGACAGGCAGGGTCTGGGAGGTTCACCCAGCTAAACCCTCGCTGGTCAGAGCCAGCGGGACCTCCTTGCAGTGCGTCAGGTCCAGCCTCCTCATTCTGCAGAAGCTGCGTCTGAGATGCAGGGAGAGGAAGTCATTTGCCCAACAAGGTCACAGGGCCAGTCTCCTTTTCTGTTTGGCCCGGGTTATCTTTATATTGGGTTTGCATTTCCTGAATACGCAGCAACGGGGTAGGGGGTGGAGGGCAGGGGAAGTGGGCTTAGAAGAACCCCATCTGAGAATGTTTAAATTTCCTGTGAGTGTCCCATGAAGAGGGAGATAATCTATGTGCACATGATCCAGAGGAGAGGGGGAGGCTTGGTTTAGGTCCGGAAGACGGAGAGTGGAGGGGAGCAGGAGGAGGCCAAATGAGAGCAATTCAGAGAGGCTGTGATGTTTTTATAGGTGAGATAGAAATAAATAGAGGTTTGTTTCTTTGCATTTCCTTGTTGCCTTCTTGTTTGCGTTTTTGGAGAACACTCAAGTCGCGTGGAGGCTCTTGTTTTAGTGGTGGTCCTTTGTGGTTCTGGGGGGACCGGAGACCTCTGCTCTTGTCTCCCTCAGGTTGGCTTCTTCCTGGCACGTGTGGTCCTTTGGAAATCTCTTGCCCCCTCAGAGCGTCCATAGCTGAGCTCAAAATGGGAGTACAGCCTCCTGCTGGGCTGCCTCACAGAAAGACCGTGGGTATGAGGGTGCCCCCCAGATGTTAAGGGTTGCTTCATTTTCTCCCTAGCTTCTGGGAGGTTGGCACGGACACTGAGTGATTCGGAGCTTCCACCAGGTAGGGTCTCGTTTGCCCGTCAGATCAGGTGGCAGATGTGGGCACCAAGGCCACCCCAGGCCTGCTTTGGGACAGCCTTGCCAGACAGTGTGTCCCACGTTCCTTAAAGGGGGCCGTTGTTTAAGCAGGCCAGGAGGCTGTAACTGAAAGTAAGGAAACGGCAGATATAGACAGAGTTACTGCCAATTTCCTGGAGTCTGGGAGCTGGGGGCCCCCTTGAAACAGGAAGGGAAGTAGATTATTTCCTTATCTGGTATCATGGAGGGAATGAAATGTCTCTTTCCGGGTAACTGGGGCAGCACCTTTCAACTTCTCGCTTTAACGATAACCACACATATTCCTAAACTTTAGGTGGCCACTCAGGAATTACATCTCTTTCCCTCTCCTGGGGTCTTGAGCAGCTTGAGAGCCAGACCCCAGAGAGCAGAACACCCCCTTCGTCACCGGTAACCACACTACAGAGCTTGGCCTGACTCACGGCCACACTGAGTCCCTCTTAGGCACCTCCAAGTCTCACTGACCCATGGGGATCCACAGGCCTCTCTCGCAGGGACCCACCTGCCCCAGAAAGCAAGTCTGCCCCATGAGCAAGTCACATGGGCATCTGTATCCTCCTTCTTTCTCTGCCTGGTGAACAGTATGCTAAACGCACATTAGCCTTTCCACAGTGACGCTGGATCTTCAGGGATAAAGGGGAATGTCCTCTGATGCAGTGGTGCTTTCAGGAGGGTGTCAAGGCGAGTGAGGTTACCTGTCCCTACACCGGAGGGCCCACAGGACTGTGGGTTTTCTCTCTTCCTTCCTGTGTCCACTTCTAGCCATTTCTGCCCCTGAGCGCCGTGCTGCTCACTGAAACAAAGGGAGGGTTGAAGGTTGCCCAGGAAACAAATAACCAAATGTATTCAATCATGACTGAGTCATTGAGCCTTGCTGTCAACTGTACTCAAGTCAAAACAAACCAACAGAAACCCCACCCAGGCGGTGAGACTCTGTGAGTTCTCCCTGGGCACCACGCATGTCCTGAACATTCTCCTGTTTAATCTTCACCAAAAACCTGGAATAATTAGGTGTTGTTATTCCTCTTTGACAGATGTCAATACCGAGGCTCCAAAAAGCCCAAAAAAGATTAGATCAGCCTGCCTGGTTCTCACCGGTGGAACATTATGATTTGATTTGAACTCTGGTCTTCTGACTCCAGAGCCCAGTACTTTGGGTGTTTCTGTGAGGAAAACGCCTGCCACATAATCCATGTGTTTCTCTCCAGTGAGAAAAGTTCCTGATGAGTTAAAAAAAAAAAAATTCCAGAGAGCTGAGACTAGCCCTTTAAACCTGGAAAGAGAAAGGGTTTTTGGTGTAAAGTGCATCAGATTCTTTCTCATACTTCCAAGTTCACGGCTATATGCTAGAGGGCTGAAGGCTGCCTGCAGCTGATGGCCAGGACGTGTCTATACCAGGGTATAAGCCAGCTCTCCTTGACCCTTCAGAATGTGGAGAGCGCTGCAGGGGTCCAACTAGGGGGAAGTAGCTTCATGCTACTCAGATCCGCGATGGGTGAGTGAAGGACACCACACGGTATCAGAGAAGCCTCATCCTGCCATCAGAGGCCTGGAGGTTTAACCCTTTGTCACGATTGTGTGGCCTTGAGTGCATCGTCCCCTGCATGTGAATTTCCTCATCTTTCAAATGGAGAAAACAATTCTGACCTCACCGGCTTGTTGTGGGGACAGAGTAAGATAGTGGGTGTCGGGGCTTTGTCCAGTACTTTCCAGAATGGTACTGTTGGCCATGAGGACAAGCACCCCCCTCCCATGAACTCCTCAATGTTCCTACCAGAGACTCCACGTGGGCCAGAGGATTCGTGGCTGTGGCCCCGGGGGACGGGTCTGCTCTGAGCTCCACTGACATCAGGCAAACACACCCACGGCCGCCAGGGCGGGTCACTCTCCATGTCAGCACTGACCTCCTCATGCCAGGACTGTTGGAGAGAAGGAGCCATGAACTTCTCACTCTTCTGCTCAGGAAAAGGAAAGAGAAAAAAAAGAAAGGGGGAAAAAAAGAAAAATTGATGTTCTTTAACCTGTGGCTTTTTTTCCCTTTCTCCCCTCCTTGTTATGAGTGGGATTGCCACTTAACTTTTTTATAATTAAAAAAAAATGATGTTCTGGGTGAGGGAACATAATATTTAGACATGTTGAACTGACAGCTGATGGGCATGTTGTCAATACATCATCACCACAAATCATGTGGCAAGGGTTGGTGGAGAGGAGATTTGTGTGTACGTGTGTGTGCGCACACACACCTGAATGATTTTAAGTGTTTGGGGAAGGTCCTATGACCCCTATGGGAAGCAGCTCCTGTGGAAGGTTAGCCAGGGAGATGGTCAGCCCTTAGGGTAGGAATGGGAAGTGGGCTTCCATTGTGAACTGAGGGGGGTTCTTCTCCATGTGAGCCTGTGGAAGCAAAAGGTCTCCCCTTCCTCTCTCTTTCTCTCCCTCTTTTGTGTCCTTAGCACCCAGTGGGTGCCCTGTATTATGCTGACCGCAGTAGACAGAGTTGATGAGGCACTTCTTAGAAGAGGTCCCGGTTTGACGGTGGATGCAGATAAAGCGGCTGGGACCAGTGCTCTAAGTGGTGTGATAAAGACACGAAGCCTGAGTCCTGCCATTCTCACTTGCCCTCCAGGCATTCTTCCTCCCATCCCTGCCTTCACTGACTGCCTGTGTCGGGGACTCACCAACCTCTCTTGAGCCTTGGAGCCCTCGGTCCAGCTGCCTCTGTGACAACTCCTGCTGTAGGTCTCAAAGTGAAACAGCTTTCCTGGTGCTCCGTCTTCACAGATGCGAATCTAGGCATCATCTTGACACTCCTCCCTCCCACACCCCCCTGGCCATCTCATCACTAAGTCCTATCAGCTTCACCCCCACATGCCCCTCCATCACCACTCACATCCAAGCTGCCTGGCCTGGACCATCGCTAAGTTGAGTCCCGCTCCCCATATCCTCATTCACCCTCCTCCAGTCTGTTCTGACCAGGAGTCCACAAACTATGGTCCATGGGCCAAATCCAGCCACTGCCTGATTTGTACAGCCCGTGAACTAAAAATCGTTTGTGCATGTAAACATTTGATGATACGGGGCACTGACTTTGAACCCAATTAAGCAAAATGTTATCCCTCTAAAAAAAAGTCCATTCTTCTCATTAGTAGATCTATTTACATTAAATTGTACTCGATTACTATTATATTTTGAGTTTCCTCAAAAAGTGTAGAAATTTGTTTTTTCTCTTACTATATAAGCATCTACATCATAGCCTCGATTTTGCTTCCTGGCTGTGAACCCTGCAATATATACTTTCTGGCCCTTCACAGAAAACGTTTGCTGACCTCTGGTATATCCTGTGGCCTTTTCAAAATGGAAATCTGATCAGTCACACATGCTTGTACATGCACACTCACACACATACATACATCATACATCACATACACACATCCAAACACTTTAATCGTTCCCCATTGCTCTTGGTATAAAGATAAAACTCCTAACCTTCAAGAACCTGGGGTGGTCTGGCCCCTGCCCCCTCTCCATTTTCATTGCCATGCTCCTATCCTGGCCACTCTGACCTTCTCTTAGTTCCTATGTCCACCGTGTTCCCACCTGCCACAGGGCCTTTGCCTGTGCTATCCTTGACTTTATCTGGGAGGCAGCTTTCCACACTCTATTTTCCCTATTTAAGTGCTTCTCATCCTGCAGATTGCAGTATCACCATGACTTCCGCAGAGGATCTTTCCCTGACCTTTCTGCTGAGCCCTCTATTATAACCACTCATAGCAGTCATAGATTTGTCATTGTCTGACACTCCCCACACCCCAGATGGCAAGCCCCTGACACCATGAGAGCTGACACCATGTCATACAACCCCCTCATGGTGTCCCCTGGTACATAGTGGGCACTCAGTAAATACCTCGTTACATTGAATGGCTGAGAATCAAGGAAGCCTTCATAAAAGATAAGTTTGAACAGGAACTAGTAGGTTGAGAAGATGGAGAATGGGAAAAAGGGGGTTTTAGGCAGAGAGACCAGTATTCTGGAGATTCTATGTGGCTCCATGGGTGGGAGGGGGGGCGCTCGGGCTGTATATGGGTGAATGGTTGGGTAAATCACTGGAAAGGGAGGTGAGGCCAAATCATGAGGGGCCCCCTGTGCCAGCCTGAGCTCTTTGGATGCTTCTCCTGTGGGCAGAGGGCACGTGGGTGGTTTGAAGCAGAAGGGTGGCGTGGACAGAGCTGCTGAGTGGACGGTAGACTGGAGGGGACAGGACCAGCTATAAAGGACTCTTCCATGGATCGGGCAGTGGGGATGAGAGGAGATGGTCAGGGAATGCTATAGAGGAGGGGGCAACAGGAATTGATAGCCTCCTGGAAGTGGGGGAGGTGAGCTCTTGGGGGTCCCGTGCTTCTCCAGTACTTAAGATGAGTGAAGAGAGAGGAGTTGGAGCACAGGTGGAGGGATGGACGTTTGTTTGAGGGTCAGGAAGTGGAAGTGGTAAATACCTATAGTCCCCCGGTGTTCTCTGTGAAGGAGATTAGAGTTATCTGCTGAGACAGAGGCTTTTTGGGTTCAAGTCATAGGCTTTGACTTCTTCCCCTGTTTGCAAGCAATGGGTGCTACATGCCCCCTAAACCGTTGAGGGGTTCAGCTCATCCAGGAGCAGCTGGGGGCTCAGGCTGGCGGTTTCTATCCCAAACAGCTCCTCCGGGGCTTAAACAGGCACTTAAAGGAGATCTTAGAGACCTGCCTTTCCTCATTCTTTTCCTAAAATGTGATGTCTAGATGTCAGCTTTGTCAGAAATCCTACCTCGAAAGCCTTTGGAAGAAAGAGTTCCACTCATGTCCAAAAATGTTCACTGAGGCCCTACACCACCCAGCTCTGCTCTGAGCACCATGGGGAGTCCAGCTCTTGGCCCCCAGAGGGTCTGGGCCTGACCTGAAGACACATAACTAACACATGAAATGCACAGAGACGGAATTCCCTGGCGGTCCAGTGGTTAGGACTCAGTGCTTTCCCTTCTTTGGGCCCGGGTTCAATCCCTGTTCGGGGAAGTAAGATCCCGCAAGCGATGCGGCGCAGCCAGAAAAAAAAAAAAAAAAAAGCAGAAATGCACAGAGAACAGTGCAGGAAGGTGTCATTCAGCGACATCAAGCCTTTTGTTTTCTTTTTTTTTTTAACATCTTTATTGGAGTATAATTGCTTTACAATGGTGTGTTAGTTTCTGCTGTATAACAAAGTGAATCAGCTATACATATACATATATCCCTATATCTCTTCCCTCTTGCATCTCCCTCCCTCCCACCCTCCCTATCCCACCCCTCTAAGTGGTCACAAAGCACTGAGCTGATCTCCCTGTGCTATGCGGCTGCTTCCCACTAGCTATCGATTTTACATTTGGTAGTGTATATATGTCCATGCCACTCTCTCACTTTGTCCCAGCTTACCCTTCCCCATCCCCGTGTCCTCAAGTCCATTCTCTAGTAGGTCTGTGTCTTTACTCCTGTCCTGCCCCTAGGTTCTTTGTTGTTTTTTTTTTTTTTAGATTCCATATATATGTGTTAGCATATGGTATTTGTTTTTCTCTTTCTGACTTACTTCACTCTGTATGACAGACTCTAGGTCCATCCACCTCACTACAAATAACTCAATTTCGTTTCTTTTTATGGCTGAGTAATATTCCATTGTATATATGTGACACATCTTTTTTTTTTCACACACACACTGTATTTTATTTTTACAAGAGATAAATAAACTGACACCAAGCATTGTAAATGGATGACCACAACAAAAGCAACGATTGCAATTACCGAACACGAAACACACTCATACTATGTCGTAATATTGACATTCAGCCCAGTAATCCTCCATTGTAACAGCTCCTTTACTTTGCAGTGAAAATTGATTTGTATATTTTTTGCCTCTGAGTCCTTGTGGGATTTTTTTTTTTTTACTTCAAACAGAAAGTCACAAAAATTATAATCATCCTCATCAGTTCACTCAGTCCCATGTAATTAATTTTTTTTCCTCTTGATCTTTTGTTAGCACTTTTATGAATTCATCAGTTTTCCATTAGAGTTCTGAAAATGCTTATTCGTTCAGTTCAGCAGTATGGTCAGTTACCAGAAACCTGTACTTGTCAGAGTCTTTTCCATGAATTCCTTGAAGATAAAACCCTTTTATAGGAACATTTTTGCAAAAGCATCAGAGTACACCCAGAACTGTCTGTAAATGACAGAAGACTTAAAAATGACCACGGTTAAAGATTTGATGAAAGTTCATAATAATGCAATTGACAAGGAAATTTACTTATTTCTGAGATATACATTTTAAAGTAATAACTAGAATTATGACTTATAACATTATACGAGAACATATAAGAGTTTTAGAAATTTCATGTAATGTCTGAAACATTTATATTAACATATTTCCATACAAATAACCCAAAGAAAGTTCAGTATTAGTTGTTTTGTTTGTTTGTTTGTTTGTACTGCAGGTTCTTATTAGTCATCAATTTTATACACTTCAGTGTATACATGTCAATCCCAATTGCCCAATTCAGCTCACCACCATCCCCACCCCACCGCAGTTTTCCCTCCTTGGTGTCCATACGTTTGTTCTCTGCATCTGTGTCTCAGCTTCTGCCCTGCAAACCAGTTCATCTGTACCATTATTCTAGGTTCCACATACATGCGTTAATATACGATATTTGTTTTTCTCTTTCTGACTTACTTCACTCTGTATGACAGTCTCTAGATCCATCCACATCTCATCAAATGGTTCAATTTTGTTCCTTTTTAGGGCTGAGTAATATTCCATTGTATATATGTACCACATCTTCTTTATCCATTCATCTGTCGATGGACACTTAGGTTGCGTCCATGTCCTGGCTATTGTAAATAGAGCTGCAATGAACATTGTGGTACATGACTCTTTTTTTTTTTTTATTTTTTGCTTTATAACAAATTTAATCAGTTATACATATACATATGTTCCCATATCCCCTCCCTTTTGCGTCTCCCTCCCACCCTCCCTATCCCACCCCTCCAGGCGGTCACAAAGCACCCAGCTGATCTCCCTGTGCTATGCGGCTGCTTCCCACTAGCTATCTACCTTACGTTTGGTAGTGTATATATGTCCATGCCGCTCTTTCACTTTGTCACAGCTTACCCTTCCCCCTCCCCATATCCTCAAGTCCATTCTCTAGTAGGTCTGTGTCTTTATTCCTATCTTATCCCTATGTTCTTCATGACATTTTTTTTTCTTAAATTCTATATATATGTGTCAGCATACAGTATTTGTCTTTCTCTTTCTGACTTACTTCACTCTGTATGACAGACTCTAGGTCCATCCACCTCATTACAAATAGCTCAATTTCATT
Organism: Mesoplodon mirus; assembly: GCF_964341445.2. NCBI lineage: Eukaryota > Metazoa > Chordata > Mammalia > Artiodactyla > Ziphiidae > Mesoplodon > Mesoplodon mirus. Next base: position 74,345,824 of record NC_138988.1, on the reverse strand, counting down.
TCTTTTTATGGCTGAGTAATATTCCATTGTATATATGTGCCACATCTTCTTTACCCATTCATCTGATGATGGACACTTAGGTTGTTTCCATCTCCGGGCTATTGTAAATAGGGCTGCTATGAACAGTTTGGTACATGACTCTTTTTGAATTATGGTTTTCTCTGGGTACATGCCCAGTAGTGGGATTGCTGGGTTGTATGGTAGTTCTATTTTTAGTTTTTTAAGGAACCTCCATACTCTTCTCCATAGTGGCTGTATCATTTTACATTCCCACCAACAGTGCAGGAGGGTTTCCTTTTCTCCACACCCTCTCCAGCATTTGTTGTTTTTAGATTTTTTGACATCATGCTTTTTTGTAGTGTATTAAAGCTCCCAAGGCACATTCACATGCAGACACAGGGGTCTTTAACTAACTCCGACCTCACTACCTTCTCCCAGACACCCACACACATAGCACCCACTCCCCCAAATGAGGTTGGGGGCTGAGCGAGCATCAGCTACGTTTCCAAACCTGCTTGTGCCCGTTGTCCTTGTTACTGTAGATATATCAGTTAATTAGATGTGACCTGTGAATGCAAAAGAGAAAGAGAATTTTGACAAACTTGTTGGCTGCATTCCATAAACACTGAGTGGGTGTGCTTTGGGTGAAACACTGCTCGTGGCACAGTGGAGAAGGGAGAGAGAGATGTAAAAGCAGAGGTATGAAGACAGTCCTGCTCCTAAAGAACTTAAAATCTAGCATTGGTTGAAAAATAGAACACCCAAGGTTCTGGTCTGGTTCTGGTCTGAGGACTGGCCTTGGAGGAATGACGTTTCACACAAACAGAAGGACGCGTGTCTGGGCCTGCAGATCCTTCATCCAGGGCTTGGTCCTCACTTTCCCCGAGGCCCCCAGGCTCCAGGGGCCCCATGTCTGCCTGCTCACTTCAGCTGCCGGGGCCCCTGGTGTATGCATCACTTCAGCCCTCTGGTCTTATAGCAGCCAAGGGAGGCTATTTTGGCAAGAAATTGAGGCAGTGAGATGATGAGGGCCAATGACCAATGGGATATCTGTCTTGAGCGAGTCCAGACAGGCTTGGGGGCTTCCCAGGAAGGATATAAAGGATCACCAGAGGAGGAAGCAAACCCAGAAAAGGGCAAGACACCCTCTTGACTCCCTGAGGCTTCTCAGTCGCTGTTGAGTAGACGGAAGCCAAGCTCTGTGGTCCTCCCACCATTGCACACAGAACTTCAACAGCGGAAATCTCAGGTGAATGTTCACTTCCAACTTTTTTCTGTAATAATACTTGAATTCCCAGAAGCATCCGTAAATTAAAGCAGGCATTTTCCCTCAATCTTGGTGCTTGCTATCATTTGGAACAAGACCCTCCTGACAAAACTGGTCTCGGCCGCTCCCATCAGCTTGTCTCCTGCAGGATGTCTTCCCAATTCGATCCCTGGGTCTGTTCACCCTTTGCTTCCCCTCCCTCAGCAACTTCCCACGGGCCCTGGGAGCTCGCTTAGGGCGCCCCTCTCATCTGATTGAGAAGGCCGGCCTCCCTCACTTGGCCCAAGGACAAAGGAGACATCGCCAGAGGCAGCCAAGTCACTGAGTCAAACCTCAGTCCAGGGGCTCCAGGGCGACGGGGGATGTGAGGGGAGCTGTGAGGTCCTCTGTCTGGCTCCCTCAAGCAAACGCTTGCTTAGCGTAGTGCCAGATGTGAGGCACAGGCTGGGTCCCAGAGATGAGCCAGAGGGGCCTCCAGCTGCCCTTGGAGAGTTCACCCCCGCTGGGAAGGTGGGGGCAGGGTGAGGATGATCCTCCAGAACCTGGTCCACAGGGGCCTGGAGGAGGGAGTGACTCAAGAAGTGCCGGTGGGAAGGCCTCCAGCCCCAGACATCAGAGGTCCTCCTTTTTCTGGCTTGTTTCTTGACTCCCAGAATTCCCCCCAGAGTCTTAGAACCCTGAGCCAGAAGGGCCATGGCATCGCCCCAGGATGGGGCCCTGTGTTGACAGGATGTCCAAGTGTGGCACTGACGTCATAACCCGGGGTACCTCCCATCTGAACCGCAGACAGAAGGGCCGAGAGAGACTGACAGACAGCCGAGCACGAGAACCTTCATGCAGTTATTTCACACACAAGGGAGCATCACAGACTTTGTTACCCAGCGAACTCTGAGCTGCTTTCCAGAAAGAAGGGGCATTTGTTTTTTGTACAGTCTAATGTCTTCAAGGTCACAGACCAAAGCCAAGCCAGCTGCTCCATTTGGGAACTGATCCTCTAAGCGCACAGCCTAGCTGCAATCCTGGGCAGCACGGGGGATGCGGTCCCGGGGCACAGTGCTGGCCGCCCCGCTCCCATCCCCTGCAGAGGAAGCCAGTCTGTGATGCTGACCTGCTGGAGGCCCTCCCCGTAGCTCAGCCCAGGGTGCTGGGTGTGGGGCTTGAGTGACAGGAGCAGAGCCCTCAGGTGCTTGACTTGTATTTTCTTAGGTTTATAATTTGCCCTGATGCTGGGGCTGGAGCCTCATGCCAGATCTACCCACCAACCACCCCCTTCCCCTCCGTCTTCACCCCACACTCCCTGGGGCTGTGTCAGAGGGAAGCCTCCCAATCTCCCAGCCCTGCCCTGCCCTACCCTGCCCAGGACAGCTGTAGGGAGGGCAATCCTTTCCTTGGTTGTAGTTCCAAGTGCTGATTCACAAGGCCTGAGCCTCAAGTCCTTGGGGGCAGGAGTGGAGGATCCTCCCTGCAACCCTGGCCCAAACCACTCCAGCTGGCCACCCCGCTGAGACCCTCCCTGAGGCCCCAGCTTCAAGGATTTGCCCACGGTGCCTCCTGAGTCCTGGCTGGTGTGACCTCACCCCCCTGCCAGGCCTTCTTCTGCCTCCTCTTTGTGAAATTTCATGGATCTTTAGGAAGGCTGGCACCTGCCCCCCAAGACCGTAGGCCTCAAGACACAGGTTTGCGGGTCTTCATCTCCCCTAGCAGAGTCTTGGCACAGTAGGTCCTCCTTGTGAGTTTGCAGGAAAGAATACAGAGGATAAGGTCGGGTACAGATGCCAGTCTCTGGGCTTTGAGGCCAGACGTCATGACCTAGTCAGATCTCCTGGCACAAAGTAGGTCTTCAGAATATGGTCACATTGCTCCTGAAATTCTCCTGGCAGCAACTCCGTAGGAGAAACTTGTGATTATGAAGTAGTCAGCGTTCGGGTCACCCAGGGACTCACGTGTGACTTCTTCAGGTGTCTCCGTAGTCCTCCCTTCTTTCTGCAGACCTCTTGTCAACCTCTGGCTACTCCCATATTCTTAATCTCCCCACCCAGGCCTAGCCATTTGTCAAGGCAGGTGGTTTGAAAAACTGTATCCAGGAATATATCAATAGGGCCCACTCAGACCATTCCTCCAGGAAGCCACCCTAGACTCCTGAGTCCCCTACTTTTCTCCCTGTGTCCTCAGCATCATTCACACTGCTCCATGCCAGCTAGGGCAGGAGGGAAGCGGTGTGTGGCAGTCACGGGGGGAAGATGATGTTAATTAATTCCCTGGTAGAGAACTACTGTTGGCCCAGAGGAGAGAGCACTGACAGTGAGGGTCCGCACACCAGAAAGTGAAATAGCTCCCATCTCCATGTCCTGGTGGAGAGCTGTCCCCAGGAAGCAAAGTCCAAACTCTCCATTTGTGAGTCAGGCTTCTTCCTGGTTCCTGGGGCTCGGAGGAAGCAATTGATGCTACAGGGTGCTACTGAAAGATGGAGAAATAAATGTCTCTTGGTGTCCAAAGGAAGCCGTGGGAATCCGCCCGGGGCTGAGAGTTCAGCATGAGACCCGGGGCAGGGAGCAGTGGGGCAGGAAGGAACAAGGATGCGCCAGTCACTCTACATGGAGGAAGATTTCGTTGCTAATCGCTGGCATTGGCAGAACTGATCCACGGTAATTGGGTTACTGGATTATAAAGCACCCACTGGCTTTATTTAGAAGACTAATCAGAAAACATTTAGAACAACAACGTTGCTATAAAGGAGACCATGAACCGTGAACCCATGTCTTGGAGAACTGCCCTTGGCTTCAGCCTCTTTTGGGGAGCAGAATCCCAGGAGAATCCAAGTTAAGCTCCTTTGACAGACCTGAGAGGAAGTCTTGACGAAAACCGAAGCCAAGTCACTTGGGGAATTGTGTATATAGTCTCTGAAGGATGACCCGGTGTCAGAAAAAGGAAAATCTTTTTGGTTTTTCTTCCTCAAACAAGCAGTGGTGGTCTGGCGGGAGCAGGGTGTTAACCCTTCTGAATTATAAGCAAACAAGTCTTGCCGAGCCGTTGGCCAAAGTCAACTTCCTCTCTTCTCCCCACCCGTCTCTCTCTCTGGTTCAAAGGATGGTCCTTTTAGACATATCTTCCTTGCAGACTGTGCCCTGTCTCCTGGTGCCCCTGGGGGTGCGGGGGGAGGGGAGAGGAACTTTGATGCACTAGAACAGGGGTCAACATACTATGGCTGGGACCAAATCCAGACCCCGACTGTCCTTATACAGCCTGTGAGCCCAGAAAGGTTTTTTACATCTTTAAATGGTTAAAGAAAAATCAGACAAAGAACACTATTTCTTGACATGTGAAAATTATATAAAATTCAAAGTTCAGTGTCCATAAATAAAGTTGTATTAGGACACGACCACACCCATTCATTTATATATTGTTTATGGCTGCTTTCACGCTGCAACTGCAGAGTTATGACAGACATCGTATGGCCTGCAAAGCTGAAAATATTTACTAGCTAGTCCGCAAAGCTGAAAATATTTACTAGCTGGCCCTGTACAGAAAAGCCCCTTGCTAAAACATCTTTGTAGAGCCTTATTATTATGTACATCATTCCATGAACCTGGCACTGTAGGGCCCTGTGAAAATAGTAAATTCTGGCCCTTGGTCCATGTCAGAAGCATGGAAATCTAGGGGTGAAGTGCTTTGGGTCTCATTTGTCTGGCTTGGCATTTCAGTTCAATGAGTGTTTATTGAGCATCTACTGTGTCTCAATCACTGGGGACCCAAGATGGGTAGGATGCTGTCCCTGCCTTGGAATGACTGGACAGACAGTGGGGAGATGGGCTCCCAAGCAGGTCGTTTGACTATAATGCTTCAGGGGGATCAGAGAGAGCATCTCAGATTCTGAGCAGACAATTTTTTTGTCGAACTGAATCCAGAATCCTGGAGCCTTGCTCTAATAAGGAAGGACTTGACCAAAGAAATGTGAAAGCAGTAGTTCTGTTAATTTGTTCATGAATGAAAAAGCTTCTGGTGCCAATTACCCAATGGGAAGTATTGTACATAATGAGCAAAGCAGTTACCTTATTAGAAAAATAACAAAGACTTGAACCTTGAGTTGGTATTATAACAGTCCTGTGGGATTGACTAATCCACCAAGAAGAACAGTTTCCAGGTTTTAAATCATATGTTTAAAACAGCCTTTTGACAAGATGCTGAACCGTGTGCTGCTGCCCATGTAAAGCGAGTAGGGGTGGGGGTGTGTACAAGCACTCTTGTAGGAGCATAAAATACCTTTAGAATATACAGGAACCTGAGCGACTGTCCCAGGAGGGGGGCTGGGTATCTAGGGGCAAGGCTGAGAGGGAGACTTTGGGCAGATACCTGTTTTAAATTTTTTGCTCTAACTTTTCACTTTAGTTTCAAGTATTTATTTAGGATGATTTTCAGCCCTTTGTATGCTCTTTTATGCCTTTTGAATTTTGAACCATGTGAATGAAGTACCTATTCAAAAAATACATAAATTTAATGTAAAATAAGTAGCACATGGTCTTGCTATTACCTTCTTACGTCTTCCTAGGGAGGTCGTTTTTCCTCTCTTTCATTCAGTATATGATTCTTTTTTTTAATAGATCTTTATTGGAGTATAATTGCCTCACAATACTGTGTTAGTTTCTGTTGTACAACAAAGTGAATCAGCCATATGCATACATATATCCCCATATCCCCTCCCTGTTGAGCCTCCCTCCCACCCTCCCTATCCCACCCCTCTAGGTGGTCACAAAGCACCGAGCTGATCTCCCCGTGCTGTGCTGCTGCTTCCCACTAGCTGTTTTACATTCGGTAGTGTATATCGATGCTACTCTCACTTTGTCCCGGCGTGCCACTCTCCCGCCGTGTCCTCAAGTCCGTTCTCTGTGGCAGAGCAGGAGTATATGACTCTTGATTGCCTACTACTGTGAGTCAGGTACTGTTCTAGGTCCAGCAGTTACAGCTCTGGGCCTCAACTTGTTCCTCTGAATGTGGGGAGTTGACCTCTAAGGCAGCCTTCAACTTGAGAGGGCATCAAACTCAACAGGAGGGCTCATTAGAACACAGACTGCTGGTCCCCACCCCCAAGATTCAGTGGGTTTAGGTGAGCCTCAAGAATCAGCACTTACAACACGTTCCCAGGTGATGTTATATGCTGCTGGCCTGGGAACCACACTTTGGGAGCTCCCCTCTGACTTCCTAGGGTTCCCTACTTTCTAGGGTTCTTTATAAATAAACTACATTCCCAGTTCTGAAAATATGAACAAATAAAGAATAGATTCCTGTAGCTCAGAACACAAAGTAATCCTTCTTACCCTGCAGTTTGGGAACACAACAAAGCAGACAGGTCAACAGAAGTAAAGTCATCTAGCTTCCATTCCCCCCACAGGGGCATGATGGAGGAGCACAGAATCAGATCATGGTCAGAGTTTGATGAGTTTCAGCAAGTAATTCTTCCTGGGGGAAGTGACTTGGTGCAAAGCTTTCGAGGAAGGTTAAGTGGCGAGGTTTAAGCCAGGCAGCCTGGCCTAATACCCACAGGATAACACTGCTGGACATCATTTTAAGGCCTCACAATTATCCCTGACCATACAAATTCAGCCTGATCATCAGTGAGCTCCTGACAAGGACATGGTCCCCAGCATGGATCCCTGCACCTGACTCCATGCCTTAGTGCATGCTGTTCCCTCAGCTGAAATACCCTTCCTGGTCCCCTCACCTCTGTAAACCTTATTTGTCCATCAGGATCCAGGTAAAATCAAACTATTCTTCATGAGAATTTAATATCTGCTCAACCTACACTTAATATCTTTTTCTGTATATCAATTCATTGGGACACTTGATCATTATTATTTTTTTCATTTACTGATTCTTTCATTCGACAATATTACCACTCCACCAACAAATTCTTATCAAAGGGCCTACCATATACTGGGAATTATGGTAGATTTGGAGAATAGAATCATAGGTCAAAACAGACTTGGTCCCTGCCCTAATGAGAGAAAGATCGTTAATCAAATAATTGCACTGGTGGAAATACAATTACAGGCTGAGAAGAGTAGTCTGAAGGAAAGAAATATGGTTTTATGAGAACATAAAAGAAATGACCCTGATGTAGCCTTGGGGGTGGGTGTCAGGATAGACTTTCCAAGAAAGTATAGTTTGGGCTGAGAGCTGAAGGTTGCCCAAGACTTGGCTGGATGAGGAGTTGGAGTGGGGAAGGGGAACGCTCTCCAAATTGGGGGACCAGCATGTGCAAAGGTCCTGTTGTAGGAGGCAGCTTGGCAGGTTCAAGGAACTGAGAGACCACAGTGGCTGGGGGTGGGGATGGGGAGGTGTTGGAGAACAAGGAGAAGAGGGGTACATCGTGAGGCTGGGAACAAACCCCGCGGAGCCCTGTCGGCCTTGTTAATGATTTTGGTCTTTAACCTAAGGTTGCTAAGATGCCATGAAAGCGTTTTAAACAGTGGGTTGATGGGGGCAGAGTTATGTTTGGAAAAGTTTATTCTGCTGCTGCTGTCTAGAGAATGAACAAGACTGAAATCAGGGAGACCAATCAGAAGGCTGTTGGAAGAGTGCAGAAGATAGATATGGTGTCTTGGACTAGGGTGATAGTAGTGGAACCAGAGAAAAATGGGTGGAGTTAAGAAAATGTTAGGAAGTAAATTGCTGGGTTGTGGTGGTTGGTTAAGAGAGGGAGAAGAGTCAAGGGCGAGACTTTGGAGGAGCATTCATTTGGGGGGATATGGTAATGAATTTTCTTTGAACCTGAAAGTGGAGCTGTGGAGTAGGCAGCTGATCAGGAGCTCAGACTCTCTGAGCTGGGAGTGGTCACTGGGAGTCCTCAAGGCTCACCGCATCACTTCACCTTCAGGATCTGCTCCAGCCATCTTTGGCCAACCTTTGTCCCGTCCCACTGCTTCCAGCATTCATTCCACCAAACCAAACCCCCCACCTTGAATTTGTCCATCTCCTTCTCTTGTCATTCTGAAAGGGACAGAGACCAACTCAGGCTTGCTCCCAGCTGGAGGGGGCCTACTGCAGTGGTCTTCAAACTTTCTGCTTAAAATCCCCCATAAAAGGATTTTGTAAAACCATTTACCCTCTCACACATTTTTAAGTTTACATCTACATTTTTTATTATATGTCTGCCAAAGATGCAATTTCCAGGAAATTGTAAACATTGAGATTTTTAAGTAAAACGATTACATCACTGTTTTAAATGTATCCAGTGGAATCTAAACACCATAGGAATTTGACACCCACCATCATCCATTTTAAAAATGCATGAACACGCTCTTCGTTAATAGTCAGTGTTCCTTTTTCTCCTTGAAATTTTACTTCTGTTTCACTTCCCCTGTGGAATTTTACCCTAATGTAATATGTGTAATATGTTTTTGTGCTTAAAACTCTGTCGTTTGGAGGGCCTCCCTGGTGGCGCAGTGGTTGAGAGTCCGCCTGCCGATGCAGGGGATACGGGTTCGTGCCCCGGTCTGGGAGGATCCCATGTGCCGCGGAGCGGCTGGGCCCGTGAGCCATGGCCGCTGAGCCTGCGCGTCCAGAGCCTGTGCTCCGCAACGGGAGAGGCCACAACAGTGAGAGGCCCGCGTACGGGGGAAAAAAAAAAAAAAAAAAAAAAACAACTCTGTCGTTTGTTTCCCTGTCACATTTCTCTGTAACAATTTCATATGAAGTTCAAACTTTTTAAATTTCCTGAAATCAGAAAGTTCTAAATGCTAAAATTTTCTTCGTGTTTGAGGTATAATTATGATTATTAATAGTATGCAGGCAATCAAAACAACATAAAATATACTCTAATTTGGATAAATAATTAATAAACATAAAAACTAAAATTACATTGAAAATGTACATTAGGTGGTGATGCTGGAGACTTTTCAAAGTAATTCTTTTTCATGTAAATACATTGTTCTTTTGTTTGCTTTTTGGAGTTTTTTGGGTCGTTTGTTTGTTTGTTTGAAGTATAGTTGATTTACAGTGTTTTGCCAATCTCTGCTGTACAGCAGTGACTGTTTTAAACACATAGACATTCTTTTAAAAATATTCTTTTCCATTATGGTTTATCCCAGGAGATTGGATATAGTTCCCTGGGCTATACAGTAGGACCTTGCTGTTTATCCACTCTCAATGTAATAGTTTGCATCTACCAACCCCAAATTCCCAGTCCATTCCTCTCTCTCCCCGCCTCCCCCCTTGGCAACCACAAGTCTGATCTCTATGTCTCTGAGTCTGTTTCTGTTTTGTAGATAGGTTCATTTGTGCCATATTTAGATTCCACATATAAGGGATATCATATGGTGTTTGTCTTTCTCTTTCTGACTTCCTTCACTAAGTATGATAATCTCTAGTTGTATCCATGTTGCTGCAAATGGCATTATGTTGTGCTTTTTATGGCTGAGTAGTATTCCATTGTATATATGTACCACATCTTCTTTATCCATTCATCTGTTGATGGGCATTTAGTTTGTTTCCATGTTTTGGCTAAGTAATTTTTTTATTGACGTATAACATACGTGCATGTATGTGATGAGGTCTGAGTGTACAGCTCAGGTTATTATACAGAGTGAGCACACCCGTGCAGTTATCACCCAGGTCCAGAGATAGAATCTTGCTGGTGCCAGGTTATCTCTTCTGTTTTTTTTTATTTATCCACGGAAGAATACTATTTGTTGCATGAGATATGAGACAAGGATCAGCATCGATTGTATTTCCATTTTTCATTTATACAGATGTAAACACTGAAAAACCCTCATTCACATAAACTAATAGATAAAAATACAAGTTTTATTAAAGCAGGGTCAACTCAGTTCTTGATCTGCTTCTGAGTTATGTACCAAAAAAATCACATAGTGATCTATCACTAACAATTATATTTTAATTACTTCTATTCGGCCTTCCTAATGAAAAAAAGAATTGGAAACCACCCAGCTTGCAAAGAAGATTTACTACTTATTTATTAGTGTTGCTCACTTTCAGTGTTCTGTGCCCTCTCGTGTGGCGGCTGGGGGAGTCATCCCTGGGGCATAAGCCCAGTTAAGATTTGGGATGGAATGAGTAAGAAGTTTGTCTTTCTTTTGTAAAGGAGGAGGGCTGTTGTGAAAGAGTAGGTGTAAAAGGACAACTTGCACCTCTGTCACTGGTTAGCAGACATCTGGTCCTGTCCAAAACCATTTGGCATGGACCAAATATGCTTTATGGACATTTTGGATAAGACCAAATTTCAGGGACCTTTTGACGTGGACCAGATATCTTACAGACCCAATGTCTTATGGATGTTTTGGACAGGACCAAAGGTCCTGCAATTCTGTCACCCATCAGTTCTAGAAAAGGATTTTTATGGAAGTTGAGGATCTGGACATTGATTCTCTTAAAGCTTTGAATGTGTGTGTATAGTGCTTGGAAAGTCTTCGTGTACTCCCAGGGGTTGACATACCCCAGTTTGAAGTTCACAGAGGAACCTGTGTGGCTTCAAATCAGACTAGACCAGTCACTCAAAATTTCCTAGTTCATGTTTCTAAGAGAGGGAATCTGATTGGCCCAGCCTATTTTTTTGAGTCAGGCCACATCATAGGCTTCCGACCAGGTGGTCAGCACTGTGCACAGATGTTTCCCTGAGCAGGGACCCCAAGGAGGCAGGTAGCTATGTACTGACACGTGTGCTGCTTTTCCTTGAAACTGTCTCCTTTTCTGTTCTTCTGCTAGAAATATGCTCTCCAGACTATGAGTTCCTTATCTGTTATTTTTTACCTTTTTTTTTTTTTTTTTTTTTTTTTTTGCGGTACGCGGGCCTCTCACTGTTGTGGCCTCTCCCATTGCAGAGCACAAGGCTCCGGACGCGCAGGCTCAGTGGCCATGGCTCATGGGCCCAGCCGCTCCGCGGCATGTGGGATCCTCCCAGACCGGGGCACGAACCCATGTCCCCTTCATTGGCAGGCAGACTCTCAACCACTGCGACACCAGGGAAGCCCTATTTTTTTACCTTTCTATTACATGCATCTCTTTCCTCCTTGTACTGTAGTTATTCATGTGGCCAACTGCCTTTTCTAACTGTAAGCTCCTTGAGAGATGGCCCATGTCTTAATGATTTCCTAGCCTTGTGCCTTACACTTAGTAGATGTCTATGTCTAGTAAGTATTTTTTGACCAGATGAATTGATTAATGAATGTCTTAAGCTTCTTTATATCCCCTACAGGACCTAGAATAGTGCTGGGCTTTCAATAGCAGGGTTCCAGAAGAATGGATGAATTGATCAGTGAGCAAAACAATGAATTAACGAATCAATGAACTAATGAGCCATTGAGCAATGGCTTGAAAGTAAGAGAGTTCATATCTCACATGGGGGTCAGGATCTGCAGAATCAGTGTAAAGGAGTGACATGTATGAAACTGGCTATTTCTAATCCACGCTCTCGTTTTGTGTTTATTTCCATAATGGGCTGTGGTAGATACAGTTGCTCATTACAAAACATCCAAGTAAATCCTTTCCTGTCTTTTGCATCTTGTCTTGCAGGTGTGAGCAGCATCTCTTCACCACGGTGGTGTTTGGTCCGTACCTCAGCCCGGGTGAGGATGTAAAACCCCCCGCTCTGCATATGCGTGGTAGAGGCCAACAGGAACACCTGGCTCCAGCCACAGTCATGGACATGTCAGCCGTGGAGTAGTGTGGACGCTTTCTCTCTGCTTCTCAGGGTTTCAGTCCTTTCGGGTTTGTGTCATCGATCTTTTTTTATGGTTTTGCGGCTGGACGTTCACGATCAAGGCAGGCACCATGGGGGATCAGCAACTGTACAAGACCAATCACGTGGCCCACGGTGGTGAGAACCTTTTCTACCAACAGCCACCACTTGGCGTCCACGGTGGGCTGAACCACAACTATGGGAATACAGTCCCCGGGGCTGGAATGGATGCCCCTCAGGCATCACCCATCTCCCCCCACTTCCCTCAAGACACTCGGGATGGTCTGGGCTTGCCTGTTGGCTCCAAAACGCTTGGCCAAGTGGACACCTCAAGGCAGGGAGGGTGGGCAGGCCATGCAGGGCCTGGAAACCATGTCCAGCTACGTGGCAACCTGACCAACTCGAACATGATGTGGGGGTCTCCAGCCCAGGCGGAGCCCACCGATGGCTACCAGTACACCTATTCCCAGGCTAGCGAGATCCGGACCCAGAAGCTCACCAGCGGTGTCCTGCACAAGCTAGACTCTTTCACCCAGGTGTTTGCCAACCAAAACCTGCGAATTCAGGTCAACAATATGGCCCAGGTGCTGCACACCCAATCAGCGGTGATGGACGGAGCCCCTGAAAGCGCCCTCCGCCAGTTGCTGTCCCAGAAGCCCATGGAGCCCTCAGCACCGGCTCTCTCTTCCCGCTACCAGCAGGTGCCCCAGCAGCCTCACCCTGGTTTCACTGGCGGGCTGTCCAAACCAGCTCTTCAGGTTGCGCCGCACCCAAGCCAAGGGCACCCGTATTATGACTACCAGCAGCCACTGGCCCAGATGCCAGTGCAGGGAGGACAGTCACTGCAGGCCCCCCAGGTGCTGTCCCAGCACATGCAGCAGCTGCAGCAGCACCAGTATTACCCGCAGCAGCAACAGCAGCAAGCCGGGCAGCCGCGGATGTCAGTGCAAGAAATGCAGCCGCCGCCGCAGCAGCAGATTTGCCCAGCGCAGCCCCAGCAGCTGCAGCAGCGGCAGGGTTCGATGCAGATACCTCAGTATTACCAGTCCTCACCCATGATGCAGCATTTGCCAGAGTCGCGGCAGTCACAGATGCACCTGCAGCCCCCTCCTTATCACAGGGACCCCCACCAGTACACCCCGGAGCAGGCGCACGCTGTCCAGCTGATTCAGCTGGGCTCCGTGCCCCAGTACTACTACCAGGAGCCCCAGCAGCCCTATGGCCACCCCATGTACCAGCAGAGCCACCTGCCCCAGCACCAGCAGCCTGAGGACGGTCAGCCCAAGACTTATACAAGCGACAGGCAGGCCCAGGCCATGCTGAGCTCCCACGGGGACCTGGGGCCTCCAGATACAGGAATGGGTGACCCGGCAAGCTCGGACCTGAGCCGGGTCAGCAGTGCGCTCCCCCACCGGCCGCTCCTGTCCCCCAGTGGCATCCACCTCAACAACATGGGGCCTCAGCACCAGCAGCCATCTCCCAGTGCCGTGTGGCCCCAGGTATTCTCACAGTGGCTGTTTCTCCTGGTGGCTCAGTGTGCCCATGGGCCAGCCAGAGCTGAGTCTATGCAGTGCCCAGTCCGCTCTCCAAACCCCTCCAACACTTCTGTCCTTTCTTTATTCCACAAACGTTAACCAGACGCTGCGGAATACAAACGCAATTTTGACTCAGTTCTTTGCCCATAGAGTTTACAGTCTCACTAAGGAGATGGCCAGTTCACCATATCAGGTCCTGAATGATGCATGTAATGGTCAAGGCCTGATCAGGTGCCCAGGGACCACCACAGTGTCTGCTGCCCCTTAAGTCTGTATCCTTAGGGAATTTCCTATGAAATTGTCCCCCCTTCGGGAGGGAGACCACATTATGATAGCATTTCTCAAAGTCTAATGCCCAGAATAGGAGTTGTGTAGAATGTTGAATGGATATTGCTGGGAGGAGGGGAATGGGTTCTCTGGATAAACAAATTTGGGGTTTCTTAAAGTGAAACAGGTTGCAGTGCTGCTGGACTTCTCAGAACCTTTAATATGCTCGTGTGCACTGCAAATCTCCCCAAGGGGATACCTTGTGTAGTTGCAGAGGTGAAAACCTTAGCTGCCCACAGGATCCAGGCAGGTAAAGTCAATAAGCAAAACGGGGCTTCCCTGGTGGCGCAGTGGTTGAGAGTCCGCCTGCCGATGCAGGGGACACAGGTTCGTGCCCCGGTCCGGGGAGATCCCACATGCCGCGGAGCGGCTAGGCCCGTGAGCCATGGCCGCTGAGCCTGCGCATCCGGAGCCTGTGCTCCGCAATGGGAGAGGCCACAACAGTGAGAGGCCTGCGTACCACACACACACACAAAAAAAAAGCAAAACAGCCTGGTATGAGATAATAAGGACTGTGTGGACTAGAGAGCAGATGTCCCATCTAATGACATTCTTAGGATTTTTTAAAACAGTCCAGCCAAGCAAACCATGTCTGCAGGCCAGATTCAGCCTGAGGGTGACGGTTATTAACCCTTGATTATTTCCAAAATCTATTTGATCACGAAACTGCCTACTGTGTCCTGGACACCGTTCAGGCCTTGGCGTGTCCCAAGTGCTACACTCAAGTGACAACAGGGTCGGGGGAGGAGGGCACCTTGAATAGGACTGGGGTAGATGGAGAGAGGGCTCCGATGAAGGTTGAAGACCAGGCATAAAGTTCCCTTGACCCTGTTTTGTTTAAGACTCAGGCCTACAGTAACTGAGAGACTTTGTGACTATAAGAATAAGATGACATGGCCAAAGCTGAGGTCTCCCAGCGTGAGGCTGTGTCATCCAGCCCTCCATTCGGGAATGGAGCCTGTCTGTGTACAGAGTAGGTGGACAGGGAGAACAGGAAGGAAGGAGGTGGGGGATTGAGTCCCGGTGGGCTTGTGGCTGGTGGGGCTCCGTGAGGGGGCGTGGCCCCAAGCCAGGGAACATCAGGGGAAAGAAGTCTGGAAGCTTCAGGTGTGGAAGGGCAAGGGCGTGCGTATCTGTGAGCCCGGTCAGCGTGAGGCAGAGAGCGGAAAGAAGTGTGCAGGCCCTGGGGTTCCCGCCGCTCAAGGACTCCTCCCATCAGAAACACATTTGTTTTTTTTCTTCTTTCTTCTGGTGTCCTGCATGGCTCAAAATAGATGCACCTACCTGATGGCAGAGCCCAGCCAGGGTCCCCTGACTCAAGGTAGGATGGATGCATGGAGGCTTGTTGGCATTTTGGGAGACTGGAAGGTTTCCCTAAATTGTCTCATGATTCATTTCCAAATTCAAAGTCAATTCCTCAAAGAAATTTATAAGAATAATAATAGCAGCTACTGTTTTTGAGTGCTTATTATTACTCTATATCATATGTAATAAAAGTAGCTCCATGAGGGTTGGTGTGATTACCATGTGCCTAGCACATAGTAAGCACTCAACCATTGTTAACTATTATTATCATTATTATTTTACAAATGAGAAAACTGAGGCTCAGAGGGCTTAAGGTTGCACATCAAGAAAGTAGGGATGACAGTCCCAATGCAGGGGGCCCGGGTTCGATCCCTGGTCAGGGAACTAGATCCCACATGCAGGCCACAGCTAAGAGTTTGCATGCCACAACTAAGGAGCCCACGAGCCACAACTAAGGAGGCTGCCTGCTGCAATTAAGGAGCCCTGGAGCTGCAACTAAGGAGCCCAGGTGCTGCAACTGAGGACCCGGTGAGCTGCAACTAAGGAGTCTGTGAGCTGCAACTAAGAGAGCCCACCTGCTGCAACTAAGACCCGGTGCAACCAAATAAATATAAATATATAAATAAAAATTTTTTTAAAAAACGTTAAAAAAAAAAAAAAGAAAGTAGGGATGCTGGGATGGACTCCAAAACCCATGTTCTGCCCTCTGTCCATTCAGTGAGTATTTATTTAGTACCTACTGTGTGCTAGGCATGGAACTAAGCTATGAGGATGCCCCAGTGAATAGTACAGTCTTGTTTCCTCCCCTCATGGGTTTGGTAAATAAAGACTTAGCCAGAGCCTTACAAACTAAGACATGCAACCTGGAGGCTGAACCAGAAGACTGAGACCCATGTGTCTAAGGGAAGACATCTGGAAGAGGAGAGCCGAAGCTGATTCTAGAAGGGTCATAAGCCAGAGGTGGGAGAAAAACCCAGCACCTGAAGGCCTGGAATGAAGAAAGACGTTTGGTTCAACTCTTGCACGATCTTGAGCACGCCCTTTCCTACTCTTGAGCCTCAGTTTTCCATCTGCAAATTGGGCTTAGTTCTCTGAAGGGAATTGGGGTGATACAAGTAGGGCCATGGCCATGGGAGCTCTGGATGAATGAAATGGGTTCATTGTAGGGTGTGAGGTCTTGTGATGAGTCACTGTTTCCCTTCATCAATGTGTGTGTCCTCTCCACTTGGTCCTACCCTTGAGCAGTGGCCAACCAAAAGGAGTGTTTGGGGAGCAGTTTGATGCCAAGAACAAGCTGACATGCTCCATCTGCCTGAAGGAGTTCAAGAGTCTGCCTGCCCTGAACGGCCACATGCGGTCCCACGGGGGGATGAGGGCCTCCCCCAGCCTCAAACAGGTGAGCAGGAGTCAGCCCCCAGTCCTTCCCAGGCCATGTGCTGCTTGCTTTGCTTTGCTACCATCAGAGAGTGATGTGAGCCCCACTCAGGGAACCTGAGGAGGCATAGTCCTTCCCTAACGAAAGTACTCAAGCTTTGACGCTGGGAGCCAGCCAGGTCACACAGTCTCCGCTTCCACTGGCTTTATGAACAAGAGTCCAGAACTGAGGTGGTAGAAATCCTTTTAGGGGATCCCAGCCTCTCCAGCTCCTAGAGAAGACAGCAAAGAAAACATGTTGATGCAATATTGTTTTCAACTTCTGCTGCTTGAAGTACTCAAGACCAGGGTCCCTTGGGCCTTCCAGATCCATAGTCAATGGCCAGGGAAAGCTAGTGTGACCATCAGGCTCCCAGCCAGCATTTTCTGTTCACCAGGGCACTAGTGGTAGACTCTAGCGTCCAAAGACCTTTAAATGCCCTTAGGATTATCCAGGTAGGATACCCTTGTGGTGAACTACCCATGCAGTTTTAGAGTTAGATTAAAATTCAAAGAGGGCTTCCCTGGTGGTGCAGTGGTTTAGAGTCCGCCTGCCGATGCAGGGGACACGGGTTTGTGCCCCAGTCCGGGAAGATCCCGCATGCCATGGAGCGGCTGGGCCCGTGAGCCATGGCCGCTGAGCCTGCGCGTCCGGAGCCTGTGCTCCGCCAACGGGAGAGGCCACAACAGTGAGAGGCCCGTGTACCGCAAAAATAATAATAATAAAATAAAATAAAATAAAATTCAAAGAACTTTCTCAATTCTTTGAATGCTGTTAATCTTAATTTAAGTCTATGGGATTAACTCTGTTCACCAGAAACTTTGATGTGACGCAGGTCACTCCGTCTCCCGACCATGCCAGTTAAAAGAGCTTTTCCTCCATTTGACAGATGAGTAAACTGAGGCCCATAGAATTAAAAGTTCCTGCACAAGAGCTTATGTGTTTTTGTTTTTTGTTTTTTTTGGTCTGATTCTAAGTCCATGTCCTTTTCTTTAAAAGCAATGACAGCCACACAAAAATTTTTCTTCACTATTTGTTTTAATATACAAGTGATACACGGTCAGGATTTTTTAATGTAGAAAATCAAGTGCCTTGTCCATTGCCGACGGGTATCACTGGAGCCGAGGGACTCGGGCTGGCAGGAAGGAAACCACCCTGCAGCAGTTCTCTGTCACCCACGCGTGATGTCCAGGAACGTTTCAGGAAGAGCAAAGTGCATCCCCCCCCAGTGAGAGCTGCTCTCAGCCCAGGATCAAAGCCTTTATTGTCTGTGTAGGAGGAAGGAGAGAAGGCCCCGGCGCCTCCGCCTCAGCCGCCACTGCCGCCTCCGCCTCCGCCGCCACCGCAGCTCCCACCCGAGGCGGAAAGCCTCACGCCCATGGTCATGCCCGTGTCTGTCCCTGTCAAGCTTCTCCCGCCCAAGCCGAGCTCTCAGGGCTTCGCCAACAGCGTCGCTGCCGCCCCCTCAGCCAGAGACAAGCCAGCCAGCTCGATGTCGGACGACGAGATGCCCGTGCTCGTGAGGATGACCCTCTCTCCCCCACACTCACCCCAAGGGGCTGCCCCCCACCCGCCTGCTGTGAGTTGCTGCTCTGCCCTGCCTGCCTGGGGTGGGGACATCCCTTTGCTTTCTTGGAGATGGGGACAGCTCTGCCAGGGCCACTGGCCTGAGCTCAGACGTGGCTTGGCCTCTGTGGGCTGAGCCCCCCACGGCCACCTTGGGAATCCCATCCGTGTCCGCACTGCGTGCCACCCAGTAAACACCTGGCACTCTACCAGGCTAATGGTCTGGGTTAGATTCTGAGAGACCCGAAGATGTTCCTAGATTAAACAGAGGTGATAACTCAGCTGGTGATCACAGTTATTAAAATATGGAAGTACTGTCCCAGATAATAAATAGCTACTGCCCAGGGTCCTGGCCCCTCCCCCAGGATCTCCAGACCTCCCCAAATCTAGCAACCAAAGAGGCAACCCTGGGCTTCCCTGGTGGCGCAGTGGTTGAGAATCCGCCTGCCGATGCTGGGGACATGGGTTTGTGCCCCGGTCTGGGAAGATCCCACATGCCACAGAGCAGCTGGGCCCGTGAGCCATGGCCGCTGAGCCTGCACGTCCAGAGCCTGTGCTCCGCAATGGGAGAGGCCACGACAGTGAGAGGCCCGCATACCGCAAAAAAAAAACAAAAAAAAGAGGCAACCCCTGGCACAGCATGTCCTCCAGGCAGTAGAGCTGGCATCCATTCTGATGGTCAGTCAGCCTTACCACATGCTTAATATTTTCAGTATCACCCCTGTGTAAATAAATACCCTCAGAGGACCAGATTCATTAAGATGCCCAAAGTAATTCCCCTGAGACACCCACCCCCCCACTCTCAAGAAAGCAAAGAGATTTGTGTTTCTTATTCACTGTTCTCTTTCTCAAGTTCTGAGCGCGTCACCCAAGCAGCTTAGCTTGGCTCTGGGACAGAGATCTCTCTCACTCTCCTTCCCTCTCTCTCCCTCTCTCTCTCTCCCTCTCTCTTCCCCCCCCCCCCTCTCTCTCTCTCTGTCCCTCTCTCTCTCTCTGTCCCTCTCTGTCCCTCTCCCCCTCTCTCCCTCCCTCCACCCCTCCCCTGGGGAGTCTGTAACCCATGTGATTCACTACATCAGATTTGTCCCCTCCCCACAGGGTAGTGTGCTGAGTCACATTTGTCCTCACAGGATAGGTAGTTGCTGGGATTCCAGGAGACACGAGTGGTGTTGGGCCAGAATAGGAATAAGGAGGATAATTAAGAGAACTAGAAAAATCCAGAAAGAGCCTTTTTGGTTTTCTATGTAATATCAGGGCTCAGAAGAGGAAAGGCAGATGGAGAACCTCTGGAGGTGAGGATTCTCGTCAGCTGGCAGGTCTTGGGGGCCAGCAATAGGCAGAGAGAGAAAACGACACAGCCAAGCACCCTCTTTGCCCAGGCAAGTTCCTCATTTGGTGGGAGGGATGCTGTTTCTACCCTTTGGAAACTCTCAGCCTGAAGCTGGAGAAAGTAACGTTCGTAGTCACAATGCCCTGCGTGTGGCTGGTGGGGAATATACCTGGGGAGCTAAGGTCATTAGGGACTGGGATGAGGCAAGGGAAGTTTGAGGTGAGTTTGCTTAGAACTCACGAGGAGAGTTCCAAGTAGGGTTCTGAAGTAGGGTTCTGAAGGCAGAGGTGAACTTGGTTTTGTGGGAAGGGTGAGAGAGATACTGTGAGGAGATAAGCCGAAATGGAAGCGTGTTGGTAGGACTTGAGTAAGTGTGAGCAAGGTCCTGACACTTAATATAAAGAAATCAAAATGTCCACGTAGGAGCCCTGTGTTTTAATCCCCACTCTGCTCCTAGCCGTCTGGGATGCAGCCAGCCGA
Organism: Mesoplodon mirus; assembly: GCF_964341445.2. NCBI lineage: Eukaryota > Metazoa > Chordata > Mammalia > Artiodactyla > Ziphiidae > Mesoplodon > Mesoplodon mirus. Next base: position 74,325,910 of record NC_138988.1, on the reverse strand, counting down.
GCCCCTTCCCCTCTCAGAACTTCAGTTTCTCCCTGATCTGGGGTTGGGGGGCGGGGGTGGTGTTGGCCTCCTCAGTGACTGTCACCTCTCTGGGGTGCTTTTAAAACCTCTCAGCGCTTCGCCCTGTCTCCAGCTTGGCTGGAACTCTGTAAATGCTTCCTCCCAAGTGACATCCAGGTCTGATATTCGGGGGGCCTTCCCTGGCCCAGGGTCTCAGAGCCTTGCCTGGAGGATTGGAAAGTCCCAGAATAGAGCTGTCGTAACAGAACCCAGAGGCTCAAGTAGAGAGAGAGCCCGAAAGGGGCCTTTGGCTCTGTGGTCAGAGGTCTGGATTCCAGTGCAGGGTTGAAGTCACTCGGGGTCCTCAGGTGACCCCATCAGTTACCCAGGAACCAGGTGTGGTGTCAGGATTGCTCCCCAAGTTGGGGGCACGTGCACCTTCTTCCCATTCCTCAGCCCCCTCTCTCCACCTCAGCCTCAGGTGGTGAGGAGCCCCCTGGTGGGGAAAGGAAGCAGGTTGGGGCTCTCTGACCTAAGGAGAGCCCCCTGGGGGCCCGGGGGTCCCCGCTGCCCCTTCCCCTTTCCTCACCTTTCTGCTTCCTTAGACTCCCCTCCTAGGGGCTGGGACGGCACCCCAGAAGACGATGAAGCTGAGGGAGAGACAGGAGGGGCAGCCTGAAGTGCTGAAGGCAGCAGAAGGGGCCCTGAGGGAGAGGAGCCCAGAGCTGAGGGGTGACTGGGCCAGGTCACATGGCCTGGAGGAGGCTGGTCACATGACCATAGCCAACTTTTCCCATCACCCCCTGCTGCCTCCTAGTCAGGCGCCACCCTGGGCACAGGAATTGCCAGGGACCACAGCTGTGACGAGCACTGGCCTGCAGGGCCTGGGAGGGGACCACAGACTGCCCAGAACTTTTCTGCAGGTATCCTCACAGCCCCTCCCGACCGCATGGCTGCCTCTCCAGCCACACCCAGCTCTCGGTTTTTCTGGGCTGATGCTGGCACACAACCAAGTCTGTTTGTGTTTGGCTTTGGCATGCCCCGCTTATCTCTTTCCGTGCGTGTGTTTACTTATTAGTATATCTGTATCCATGTGGCAGATCTTCCTTCCAGAAGATGCTTGGTTCTGCTGGAATAAAATAAACTAACACTGCTGACAGGAAACCAACCTACGAGAAGGGTTTGCCACAGATAAGCCACCAGTGCTGGGAGCAGTAGTGAGGGCGGGTGGTGACGGGGGGAGGCTCACCAGATGCACTTCTAGGAGAGCACATGAGACGGGCCTCAAAGATCCGGGATGGCTCTCCTCAACCCTAAGGTTACCTTGAAGAAGAGCCCAGTGTGGGTCACTGGCCCTGGGAGCCTTGGCCAAGGCCTGACCCCCTCTTCCTGCCCCACAGCCTCTGCCCAGCTTCCCTGAATAGATTCTTCTGTCGCTTTCTCAGAACATGTGTTATCTGTCCCCGATGTCTGTCCCCGGGGAGCAGTGGGGAATTAAAGGGCCCACTCAGCTGGATTCCACTCACCAGATGGGAATGCAGTGATAAGCAATAAAGAATGTGAATTTATTCTTTCTTGCCCACCCACTATTCCTACCACCCCCATCACTCTCCAGACATGAGGGATTTCCTCCAAAACCAAAGTTTTCTCCCTAATCAAGCCACCAGATCTCGCCTTGTCTGAAGTGGATGTGGCCGTTTCTGAAGGCGGAGGATGCTGCGGTCAGACAAGTGGAAGGGAGGAGGGGTCCCCGTTAGGACAGCAGTCCCCCTTCCCATAACCTGTGGAAAAAAGCCCAAGGATTTGAATCGGACCATTCTTCCCGTTGTAGGAAATTCCCAAGAAGCATCAGCCAGGCTTGGCCAAAGCCGAGGAAGCCCTCAAGACCGCGCCGGAGAAGAAGAAGTTCCGGCACCGGCCGGAGCCGCTCTTCATCCCGCCTCCGCCGTCCTACACGCCCAACCTCGCCGCCTCGCACTCTGGCGCCACCCTGTACCAGAGCCAGCTGCGCTCCCCGCGCGTCCTGGGCGACCACCTGCTCCTCGACCCCGCCCACGAGCTGCCCCCCTACACGCCCCCGCCCATGCTCAGCCCGGTGCGCCAGGGCTCGGGGCTCTTCAGCAACGTGCTCATCTCCGGCCACGGCGCCGGCGCGCATCCGCAGCTGCCCCTCACGCCCCTGACGCCCACGCCTCGCGTGCTGCTCTGCCGCCCCAGTGAGTCGGCCCTGTCCCCGCCTCCGCGACCTCGGGGGCGGCACCCCGACTGTTCTGGGTGCTGCCCCAGGAGGCCTCCCATTTCTATCGTCTCGTTTTCCACAGACCTTGGCAGTGGCTCGACTCTGTGTACCAGGCAATATGCTAGGTGCTAGAAATAACTAGAATACTTCTCAGGGGAAACGCAGTCTAGCCGCGGAGACTAACACGTAGAGCGATAATCAGAGTTTCTTTGGGATAAGGAAAAACAGTTGAAGTGTGCTGTGGATAACCGTGTGAGACACCCAAAATAAATGTACTAAGTAGATGTACAAATGGGGTTATATGCAAGACCACACCTTCACATTTTAGCATGCTGTGTAAAGATCAAGCAGGAGGGCTTTCCTGGTGGCGCAGTGCTTAAGAATCCGCCTGCCAATGCAGGGGACACGGGTTCGAGCCGAGGTCCGGGAAGGTCCCACATGCCGCGGAGTGCCTAAGCCCATGCACTACAACTACTGAGCCTGCAAACCACAACTGCTGAGCCCGTGTGCCACAACTACTGAAACCCACGGGCCTAGAGCCTGTGCTCCACAACAAGAGAAGCCACCGCCTGTGCACTTCATCGAAGAATGGCCCCCGCTCACCGCAACTAGAGAAAGCCCATGCACCACAGGGAAGATCCAATGCAACTAAAAATAAAAATAAATAAAAAATAAATTTATTTAAAAAAAAAAAAAAAAGATCAAGCAGGAGAGGCCTGTAGCCAGGATCTCTTTCTGGAGCAAGAATAGTTTCATAGAAATAAGACAGATTAACAGGGGAATTCCCTAGTGGCCCAGCGCTTAGGACGCCACACTTTCACTGCAGAGGGCCTGGGTTCAATCCCCGGTCGAGGAACTAGGCTCCCACAGGCCCTGCGCACACAGCCAAAAATTATTTTTTAAAAATTTTAAAAATAAATAAATAAAAAGCTTAGCAGACCAGAGTAGGGCAGCAGGCCACTCCTTACCCTGTGTGAGAAGTGGGGAAACGCTAAGCCACGTTGCTCCACATTCCATCCAACTCCTCGGAGACTGCTGGGGTAACTCCGGCGTGGGTTGGGTAGGAGAGGGGTCCTGTCATGACTGTTTAGGTAACTGCTCATTTGGTTTCTTCAGTACCCTTCCCTGTTGACCAGTGACCCCTGGTTTTTGTGCTTCAGACAGCATCGATGGCAGCAACGTGACAGTCACCCCAGGGCCTGGAGAGCAGACCGTTGATGTCGAACCGTAAGGAAAAGCCAATTATTCTTTAGAACAGAAGCCTCAGCCTAGAAAAGGGATGGGGAGCTTTGAGAAGTGTAGCTAGTGCTTCTGGGATCAGGGTGGCCACTGGGCAAGAAGTTGCAGAAAATGTATGATCGTGGTATTTCTCAAGTACTGTTGTTTCCCTGTAACTGCCAGTGTTTCAAGGCCTTTTCTAAAGACTAAACATTAAAAGCAAGGAGCCTTGTGTTTGGAGAACCAGGCGTCCCCATCTGTGGCTCCGTGAGCTAGTTTGGTTGGGGCCACATGCCTTCACATCCCCAGTGACACTGAGACATCTGTCTAGCTCTGCCTAGCTCTCCACGAGGCACCATCCAAATGCCCTTGATCCCCCAGCCCCTCCCTAAGATTCTTGGCTGATCCTCCAAGTGGCCTTGTTGAGTAATTGAGTTGGGGGGTATAATGGAAGAGAAAGCTGGTTATTTTCATGGATAAGTACAGAAGAGGCCAGATGGTAGAGTGGTGAGTAGATTGAGTCAGGAATCAGGAAACCTGGTTCCAGCACCGTTTTGTTATTTGATCTTGATCCAGTTAACCTTTCTAAGCTTTAGTTAACTCATCTATTGAGTAGGAATAATTATCACTGCCTTGCTTACATCACAGGTCTTGGTGAGGTTCAGATGGGATATTTATGTGAAAGTGGTCTGAAAGGGCTAAAAAATGGAATAAGTACTTTGTACTTGTCCCATTGGGTTAAGTGGTACCCTCGGCCGTGCTCTGGCAGCTGTTCCCTTGGAATTAGGACCTTCCCTCTCCCAGTTATAGGGAGCTTTGAAGCCCCAGGCAGGCTTCTCCCTTGCTCCCCACAGCATCTCTCCCCAATCTCAAAGCTGTTCCTTATCCCAGTAGAAAGGCCGTGCCTGGAATCTTCAGATCACACTGTGAGGAAATGCGCCTGCATTCTTCTTGCAGAAGGAACTGGTTTCCTTCTTTTTCAAGTCCCTGACAGTTGCCCTTGGTCTCAAATTGAAGACCACACTGTTGTTTTTCTTCTTGCGATTAAAGACGCATCAACATTGGCTTGAGATTCCAAGCGGAGATCCCAGAACTCCAGGATGTCTCTGCCCTGGCCCAGGACACACACAAGGCCACACTGGTTTGGAAGCCCTGGCCAGAGCTGGAAAACCACGACTTCCAGCAAAGAGGTATTGGCAGCATGGGAAGAACTGGGCAGGAAAGGCTGGATTCTCTCCCGGGGGCCTCTGGCTCCAGGATCGGTTTGTCTTTCCGGTGACCCTGAGCTCTTTCTGATGCAGTGGCCTCTCTTTGTTCCCAACAGTGGAGCATCTCCTGAATTTGTGCTGTTCAAGTGCGTTGCCAGGTGGAGGGACCAATTCTGAATTTGCTTTGCACTCTCTCTTCGAGGCCAAAGGTGATGTGATGGTAAGGAACTGTGAAAAGGAGGCTTCCCAGTTCATATGCTTCATGTCAGAATTCTGAAAAGTATTTTACCAAGTTTCTGTGTTGTTTCATGCCCCACCCCCCAACCAACTCTTAGGATGATGACCAGTCGGTGTGCCTCCCATCTTCCTTATCTCAGTGAGTAGGCCAGGATTTGAAAGCCTGCAGAAAACCTCCAGTTGGATTTCTGTTTACACATCTGTTTTGGGAAACTAGAATTTCTTTTCAGCAGTCTTGTAATTCACATCGGGGAACAGGTCTGCAGTGATGGAAGTAGAAGGCCTTCCTGAAGCAAGGCTTGGCCCAAAATAGCCTGTCATACTCTGCTCGTCACTCCTCCCTACCTGGAAATCAGCCAGAGTTTGACGTTCTTAGAACCGTTTGCTCCCCTAACCAAAGTGAAATGTTCGCTGTGCACCATCTGGTGTCATTCTTCCACTTTTGGCGCAGTTCTCTGGCATCCCCAAACCAGAACTTTGGTGCCCTTTTCCCAGAATCAGAGCTGACCATTTGCCTGCTCAACCTGGACCCCTGGCTGGAGCACTTCGTCACCAGCCTCAGCTTCCCCTTTAGTAAATACATGATTCTTATACCAGAGCTAACCTCCTGTCCTTTTTGATTTTATGAAAATGTGAAAGTAAACAAGTGTCCCAATACTACCTTCTCATGAGATTACTGATACCCTTCAAGGGTTCTCTAGAACGTTGGAGAACTCTCCTTGACCTTTTAAGATCAGTGCTGCAGAGCCGTGCTTCTCAAACTGTTAACGTACATGCACATCACCTAGGGAGTCTTGTTAAAATGCAGGCTCTTATTCAGCAATTCTGGAGGGGGGGCCCAAGGTGCTGCATTTCTAACCTGCTCCCAGGGGATACCCGTGCTGCTGGTCCATGGACCACACTTGGAGTAGCAAGATTTGAGATCCCCAAACCATCCACAGCTCAACTCCACCTGCACCACTTTTTTAACAAAGTCAGTGAGGCTGAAGGACATAGATTTGAAAGGGTTATTTAGCAAGGCTCCCTGGAAGGACAGTGTGTAGTACAGTTATTACTAATATAGCTGTTGATGTTCAGTTGTAATGAAACATGTGATTTTTCTGCAAAAACAGTTCCAAATCACCCACTCATTTCCTCAGAGACTCAGCCTCCAAACAGAGGAGGCTCCACCATATCTCTGAAGCTGGGGCCCTCACCAAGGAAGGAGTGGGGTTTTGGCTGCCACCTGTGTTTTTGTGACAAGACCAGCTGGCTGCAGGCATGGGTGGAGGAGGTATTAGAACGATGAGTCCTGTTGGGTGCTGACCAGAAGGAAGACCCCAAATCGGGGAGTCTCCTCTGTTTTTCCTTCCAGCCCCCCAACCCCGGGCCCTGCAATGCTGGCTCGTTTTCCCTGTTAGGCAGATGGTCTTCTGAGGACACAAGCCCCATGACTGACTCTCGCCTTTTCTCTCCCATGGGTCTGCAGGCTGCTCTGGAAATGCTGCTGCTGCGGAAGCCAGTCAGGTTAAAATGTCACCCTTTAGCAAATTACCACTATGCCGGTAGGTTGCCCGGAGCCCTGTGCCCCCTTGCTTCCCGAGAGCGGGCTGTCTGCGTGTTGGTTGTGTCCCCTTTTAATAACAGATAGCACCCATTCTGTCCTCAAGGCCGCTTGTGCTCTCAAGGCCTCTGGGGCGTAGATGGTGGGGCAGCTGTATCCGCTGGCTGGTCGCTGTCGGGCATTTGTCTGTCTGGGCTCCTGCCCCTCATGGGTGTGCCAAGAGCTGGGCGACAGGGGACAAGGCCCGCATGTGCAGCAGTGAGATCAGTGCACCCGGAGGAAGAGCCACAGAGGGTAGACCACAAAGGCAACAGCACACAGCGGCCCCTGGACTTGGGGATCAGTAGACGTGGGTTCACATCTTGCCTGCACCCCGTGGCCTTCTGCAGCCTTGGTTTCCTCACCTGTAAAGTGGCGCTCATACTCCATCCCTTGCAGGATTTTGTGAAGATTTGAGAGAGTATATGGAGCCCAATGCCTGGCACAGTCTAGTAGCTTTATTATTCATTGGTTGAACAATTAATGAGTACTTCCTACGTACAGGAAACTGTGCTGAGCGCTAAGAGAAGGAAGTGACGGTGACAGATGTAGACAGAGTCCTGTCCTGTGCAGTTTGGAGTCTGAGGGGTCGGCAGTTATTAAATGACAGATCACCAATGGCGGGAGAAAGACGTGTACATGCACAAGTATACATGTGCATACACAGATACATGTACACGTACACATACACGTACATATACATACAAGTCTCTCTCAGGAGGGGGTGGATTAACGATGGCATCACCAGTACGAGGGAAAGAGGACACACCTTGAAGAGTTGAATGTAGTGAGAATCGTGAAGAGAGAGTGAAACAGGCTGGGGAACCTGCGGTGACAATGAAGTTGAAGTCAACATTTGTATTTCCGTTAACTAGTAGCCCTGTCCATTCTGGGGGTCTCCATGAGCCTGCCTGGGTTCTCTGCTTCAGAGAGGGCTGGATCCTCCAATGCCCCTTGGTTGTTAATCATTTGAAGGTGTCTCTGGTGCCTGGGGGGACCGTGCGTAGATGGGGTGCTAAGTACTTCAGTGGCCTTGGGGACCCAGTAAATACCTTTTCCAGTCCTTGGTCCAGGCGGCCAGATGTGGCCTCAGGTGGGGGCTGTTCTGCAGATTCCGGCGTGTTCTCAGGGGGCTCCCTGTGACCCGCCCCCCCACCATCTGCCTTGCAGAACGGGCTCCTCTCCCGAGTTGGCCCTCTTGCCTGTCATCACAGGGTGGAAAGGCCTCAGAAGCCACTCACCTGAGCACAGCAAGCCCGGGATGCCTGCCTGTGGATCGCTCCCGGCGCACAGGCTGCTGCTGGCACTAGGCGAGCACAGAATGGACACATTGGATAAGAAATCCATCACGTAACCCCGTGGCCTCAAGGAGCCAGTTCCTTAATATTGTCTCCATCGTTTCCTGCTTGGTGTCTGCCCCACGTGTGGGTAGAAGATGTGGGAGTTCTCTCTAATCTGCCATGGAAGCAATTCAGTCCTCTTAATTCCCACCGTCATCTGCTGCCCATTAAACCCTGATGGGCCGTCCAGCCTCCTGGAGCCTGGGTCAGGCTTCTCTGCTTAGCAGAGAGGCTTCCCTAGTATCTGCTGTGGCTGCCCTTGGCCCCCGGGGTGACTGGGGTGGCCGGCGCCTCTGGGCTGCTCATCTCCAGCTGTGAGCAGCCTTGTCTGGGCCCCAAATCCCCTCCAGTTCTTCCCAGCATGCCAAGCAGGTATTGTGATCTTTTTAGTGTGTGTCATGACATAAAAGAGACGGGAAAGCTATGGGCTAGAAACCACCTCCACCCCAAACAACCTTAAAATAGTACTAAAAGCTTTGAAACTAGAAGGCCCTAAACTCTGCTAAAATTCAGTGATCTTCGGGGGTTGGGGGTTCCTGGGAAATCCTTTGCCCATCCCTTGCACCCTTCCCCTATAAGCAGACCAGGAAGCACTCTTGTTGCTTCCAGAATCCTTTTGACCCTTGGAGACAAGAGAGGTGGAGCTGTCCGGTGTGAAGGGTTGGTGTCCCATTAGCTGTGTGTCCCCAAGAAAAGGGTGCTCGCCTAGGTCTGCCAGTAATCTCTCTTCTCCAGGAAGTGACCACAGACTGGGCCCCAGAGAATCTTCTAGAATTATGAGCATAAAGGACAAAGGTCACAGATCTCTGAAGTCTGGCCTGACTCCATCCCCTTGGCGGTTCCCTTCCAGACCACAGAGGAGGCCACAGAGTCTACCCCCGTCACGTGCCCCAGCTACCAGCCGCCACCGCCTTCCGCCCTTTTCACCGCCCCACCCTCTGATTGGTTCCGGGCATCAGTGAATCCCACCCCCGTGGCCCCGTCCTGCCTTGGCCTTCGTGCCAAGCCCCGTTGGGTTGCTCTCCAGCAGGACTGTCAGCTCAGGTCCAGCCTCGCCGGGACACTGTCTTCTGAAATCTCCTTTGCTTCCAGCTCCGTGGCTGTGGCCAGTGTCACTCCCGCCCGACTCCGGCCCTGGCATTGCACCCCAGGCTTCCAGTTGTCTAGAGAGAGGTCAGACCTCCCCGGCCTGTGCCCTGGAGGGAAGGTGGCAAGGCTGGGTTCAGGGGTGCAGACTGTGAATTGGGGGGAGACAGAGACAGGAGCCTGTGAAAATCACTTCCCTCCTGACCTGCCCTTCCACCCCACCCCATCCCATCCCAAGCAGTTCAGTGAGAAAAGGAAAGAGCGACCAGTGCTGGGGCCCAGGAGAGACATCAGTGTAGGTGGGCAGCTTGCCCAGATCTGGGGGCAGCTTGGCAATCCCGGAAGAGCCCTGTTAAGATCCTCAGAGGAAGGGGGCTGTCGCAGTGGCCCCCAGTCTCTAATTCACACCAAGGTGCCCGGTCCAGACCTCTCTCCGCACCCTCCGCCCATAAGTGGCAGCGGTTGTTTGCAGTGGCTCCCAGTCAGCGGTTGGGTTGGGTGGGGAAGGCTTGAGTGTGGGTCTGTCAGGGTGACAAGGATGCCTGGTTGTGATTAGAGAGCTTCCGGCGTCCTTGGTTTTTCCATTGAGCCGGTCGTTCCTGCAGATGGGCACGGAGTGGAGGGGTGTCAGACCTGGCCCTGGGAGTCTTGGCAAGGGTTCAGCGGAGGCTACTATGGGCCCCCACCACAGCCCAAGCACTCACTGGGTCCTGAGCCCTGACCTGACTCCGGAGATGGGAGCGACCTGGAGGGAATATACCCGTCCAGTCGGGGGGAGGCCTGGTCTCTGTCTCGGAAGCTGCCCCAGTTTGGTGAAGAGACAAAATTACGTTCTCCAGAGAATACTTCTCAAGAAGCGCAGCTGTAAAGTCATCTCACAGGCATTCTTAGCCCATGTCGCTAGCTGGAGAGTGATCCCCAGAAGGGCAGGAACGGAGTTAATACTCACTCTGCTGCTTTGCCTGATGTGGCACTTGTGGAAAAGAGGCTAGTGGACAAGCTCGGGTTCTGGATTCAGATCAAGGCCTCCCTGCCTTTGGCCTTCAGAGGGAACTCTGGTATTACCTGGTTCACCTGCACCCCTAAAAAAATTACTCAGTCTTCACCCATCATGGAAAACCTTTCACGGAAATGAAGATCTGGTGTAAAAACAGGGCCTCCTTTTTCTACAATGAACGTGTCTTTCTTATGTAACTGCTAAAACAACAGCATCAAGAACAGTTTTTAAGAGCTTGAAAGGAAGACGGAAAGGCTCTCTTTAAGACATACTGTGCCCAAACTTTCTCTCACCCCTCCATGTCTCGTTTTAATTGCCTGCATTCGCTATAGATTGCCCCAAATTTCGCCACCATCCAGAGCCTGTTTCCCAGCAACCGAAGCTCAGAACATTTTTCCTCTGGATACTGTTCCAGCACCAGTTTCCTCCAGTTAATTAGGCTCTTTGTAATTAGCCTTAATCGTCTTGTTAGGGACCCCTGCTGATAATAGCCCACTAGCCAGGAATCCCCAGGGAGAATGGATTGGGGTGGGGGGAAGGGTGTGTCATCAGCCCATCAACCCCAGGGACATGCTGAGTGGACAGCAGGGATCTCAAAGGGGGAGGGCAGGTGAGGAGTTGGGGCAGCCCCCTGCCTTGGTTTTGCATTTTATCCTGGACTTTGTTCAAGAAATAGAATCCCAGAAGGGCTGGCTTAGAAAACCTTGTCCAAGAATGAGGAAAATGCTCCTGCCAGACAGACCCCAGGAGGAGAGACGCTGAGCCTTGTCGGGATTACAGGAGGATTTCGGGGCAGGGAGGAGAAGGCTGCAAGTTACAGGTAGCCCAGAGTAAGGCTGTGGGTGAGCACACACACAACAGGGAACGCGGCAGGGACCGGCGGGCTTCATGAGTGCCCGCAGATGTCAGCAGGGGACAGCGTGTGTCCCACGGCTGCAGGCTGATTTGGAATCTGCCGTCCGAGTGGCCAGATCTAAAACATTCTCTGTGCACATACTTCGGACTAAACGCTGCCAGTCACAGCATGACTGTCAGGATCCCCAAGTCACAAAAGAGGAAACTGAGACTCAGAGAAGTAAACTTGCAGGGGCCCCAGAAGGAGTGAGGGGCAGGACCAGGTTCGCAGCCTGTGGTCTCCTGATTAAAGTCACCCCTTTTATCACAGCACAGTGACTTTATTATTTGGGGCAAGCGCATCCAGATATTATGTCTATATACCCGGCTTCAGCCTGGGAATTCAGCCCAAGAGCCCAGGAGTGGATTCTCAGCCCTGTGGGCAATCCCATGATCAGGGTGCGGTGAAGATGGAGCGTGAGAACCGATGGGCTTGTCTGGCCCCGCCTCTGCCTCTCAGTTTGTGGACACCCTTGTTGGACAGACATGCACGCACAGCACAGTCACGTGTGCTAAAGCGCAGACCCTAGGATTACGTAGGGGAGCCATCTCTCGCCGTCTGAGCACATGCTCCCCACCCCAGCCCTCAGGTGGGGGGCAGCACAGAGAGGAAATTGCGAGGGTGCAGCCCACTTCCAATCCAGGACTGGTGGTGTGGGGTGGACACTCTGGGATTTGGAAGACTGAAGACCCCACCACATAGCAGCAGCCCTAAAAACCACCAAAGAGTTGATGGGGAGAAGGCCTCCTTCCCCCATGAGGCTTGAGGATCCCCCATATCAGATGGTCCAGGAGGTCACTTCACCTTCTTTGGGGTTACAGCTGGAAGGCCATTTGGGGACGTGTAGGGACATACCTCTCACAAGTAAACAGACCTGGGGACTTAACACTGCGGTTTGGGCAGTAATCAGATGACAAGCTTGGCATGGGGTGGAAGAAAGTGTGTCCACCATAGAGGCTGGGTGCTGGCCTGAGAAGGCTGTGTGGCCCTGTGAGTGTCTCACGGAGGCTTAGAGCTGCACTCTGACTTGGGAAACGTAGGATCTGGCTGAGGGTGGAAAGGATTCTCATTCATCTCATTGGGGGTTTTCATCAGCAAAATATCCCCTGACTTCTTATGTGAGCTGCAACCCAGAGCTGCACAGACTGGACCTGCATCAGGGCAGCACAGCAACCTCCCTATATGCTGGTCCAGGGGCTCAGCTAGTGTGACATGTCCCCATCATGGTCCTCTTACACCATTGCCTCTCTGATCTCTCTTTGCTGTTTTAATGGATACCTAAAAGGAGCCATGACTCTTCTTTGGTCTTTCAGTTGTTGGTTCAGCCTTTCTGTCTCTGCCTCTGGGCAATGGGAGCAAATGGGAACTGCGACCCAAAGCCCTTGAGTGTTGGACAGAAGTTGAGGAATGGTGATGCAAGTGCTCCAGAGCTCCAAACCCCACCGACCTGCTCTGCTCACATCCACTCTAGCAAAGCCTCTCCAAACCTGTGGCCCCACTTCTCCCTGTTACGATGGTTTGCGCAACCAGAGATGTCCTGGCCTCCAGAACCTGTGGAAGAGGCTTCCTTCTTCCGAGGGTTAATCAGAAAGCTGCTTTCCTTCTAGAAGTAAAGAGAGAAACTCACAAACCAAAGAAATCAGGTGGTCGCCCTACTTTTATAGAGGCCTGAAGCAGCCCAGCTGTGGAGAGCATATCCTGCATCTGGAGCCAGAGCTCTTGGCTTAAGGACCCATCAGGGAGTCACACAGAGAAGGTGTTTATTTCAGAAATCTGAGCTGACATCACTGAGTCACATATTTTCTCAAGGACCCAAGGCTGTCTGCCTCCTGCCTGCCTGCCAGGCGTGGTTTCACTTGTTTGAATGATTTGGGCTCAGCCTTTTGAGGGAAGAAGCAATTCAGGTTTTCTTACTTTAGCCCCTCCGTCAAGCATAGCAGAATGGAAATCTTGGGCTTGTTCTGGTTGGAAGGAAAAATGCTATAGTTTGGGGGATTACAGCTCTGAAAAGTAGAGGCTTATCAAAAGCCCAGCCATGTACCATCCAAAGAATCAGAGATACAGGGAATTCAAAAAGTTAGAATGAGGCTGAGTTTCTGCAAACCAGCCACAGTGATTGAGCCCCCAGAAGTAGGACTTGCCTTGGAAAGAGGCCAGTACCATTCTCTGTAAACATCTGCATATCCTGCTTTGACATGAATGTCAAGTTCAGCCAGCAAGGCAAGATGGACCAGCCCGGCACTGCAGGGCCTCTTCTTCATTCGTCTGCAGATTTGTCAGGAACCAGTCCCTCTCACCTCCCAGCCTCATCTGCTTTCCCTCTGCTGGAACCCTGTAGTTGAGCCGTACTGGATTACTGCTTATTTCTTGAACACCTCCATTTCCTCATCTGTAAAATGGGTAGCAGTAATACCAATCTTACAGATTGTCTGTCGAACCAAATGACTACTATCTGTAAAGTACTTTAGAGCCTGGCACATAGTAAGCACTTATAAGTATTAGGTTTTTTTCCCCTTGTGTCTTGCATGTAGTAAACACCTAATAAGTATCTGCCGAATGGATGAATGAATGAATGACATGTCCTCTCACTGCTTGCTTCTGACTTTGCACATGCCGCTTTCTCTCCCCAGAATTCCCTTCCATCTCCTTCTTGCCTGACTTGCTTCTGTGTCTTTTTAAACCCCGCTCAGGTGTTCTCTCCACCTGGAAGCCTTCCCGGCTGCCCTAACCTGAGTGTGGTGTTCCTCTTTTGTGCCCCATCGGCACCCGACCCCTCCCTTCATCCTCGCAATCATCACCTTGAATGCAGGGCCTCCTGGTTTTCTCCCCACTAGACTGTGAACATCTTGAGGGTGAAGACTGCTGAATCCAGCACATGTGAGGATCACTTGCTACGTGAATGCTTGCCCTCATCCTAATTACATAAAAACTGTAGCTAAACTCCATTAAGCATTCATGATTTTCCAGTTACTAAGCTAGACACTTTTGGGGCATTACCTTCTTTAACCTTCACAGAAATCTTAAGAGGTGGAGACAATCAGAATTATTCCCATTTGTAGGTAATAAAACCTACAAGTTATTGAGTCTTAGGCTCAATAACTTGCCAAGGTCAAGGCCACGGCTGAGATCTGAACCCAGGTGTCAGGGCTCCTAACCATTACACTGCACTTCCTGTTCAGAAAGGAGTGTGATATGTATTCCATCACATGCTGAACAGTTGTAGTTTGTAACTTAACTAAGTGAACCAGCAACCACAAGTGAGGAGAACTGAGCTGTTTTTTTATGAAATGTGTGTTTTTTTGTAGGTTCGGACAAGTGGACCTCCCTAGAAAGAAAACTGTTTAATAAAGCACTAGCCACTTACAACAAAGACTTTATTTTTGTACAGAAGATGGTAAGTATTCTTTGTCCCATTGCTCACTTGAAACCAAATTTGGGAAGTTGTACACCTAAAGGTATATAGAATTATTTGGTTACTGACTTAAGACTCTCACCAAAAGAATGTCTTCCATCTCTTGCTGGTAAAGGATGGTATTTGTTATGGATGGCTTGGCCCTGGTGTTAGGGATGTGGGGGGAGGAGAATATAGATTATTTGGATGTGGCAGTGGGGGGGGAGGGGTATTCTTATCTTAATTAAAATGTGTAATTCACGCATTCTGTCAGAATAAATAGACCTGAGCCTTCTGGTTCACAATGTATATAAATTATTTCATGTGTATTTGACAGATCTATAGTGTTTCTGACAGAATTTGGAGAGGGGGGATTGGAGAAGGGAGAATATGAGCCATCCCCCTAGCAGAGTTTCTGGTGTTGGGCCCCTGATCATAAGGACAGTGTTAATAAAAATAATATGTTACAGGGACTTCCCTGGCAGTCCAGTGGTTAAGACTCCCAGCTTCCACTGCAGGGGGCACAGGTTCGATCCCTGGTCAGGGAACTAAGATCCCGAAAGCTGTGTGGTGCAGCCACATAAAAATAATAATAACAACAATAACATGTTACATAGATAGCATTTCACAGCAAAGTAGAGCTCTTTAACAAAGATGAAATAGCACTTTATCCAGCACATAATAAACGTAATAGGCCTTAATTGGCTGAGAGATGGTTTAGGCTAAAAGTTACAATGATTCCGAGTGTTTCAGCAAACTGATGAATGATGGAGCCATACTGAGTTATTAAGATGCTCAGGTCCACAGAGAACAGGGTCCCAGGTGACAGCTGCCACTGGCTCTGGGCTGGGCCTCAGTGTTGTCCCAGGTTCATGTCTCCTGTCCTTAACCCTGGGCCTTGACTGGATGAGAATCAGACTAGGTGGACTTTTTCTCCAACTTGCCTCCATCTTCAGATCTGAATTCGCACCCACCTTACTCTGCCCTGGAGGCCACTGGACTCTTTGCTGCCCTCCATCCCAGCAGCTCCCAGGCTCCCATCTCTCTTGGGTCACCTTCCCCCGGGACTGGTCTGTCCTCAGCCTCATTCCTTAAAGGCCCCGCACCTTGTTGACCGATGATGGATTCATGTGTCGTGCTCGCCAGGCAACGCAGGATTTAAAACAAGGCTTCTCTGGGACTCTATCCTCCCTCCCTGGGTGATTCTAATGTAGAAATTCATGATATCAGGTGGACGTGAAGGGGCCCCCTTTGAGGAGACCAGACTTCTGAAGGTACTCTTTTCATTCTCACTATGCAGGTGGCCATGTTCCTGCCCCCAAGGGGACAGCCAGCCTTTTTATCTACCTCCAGAAAACCCACATTATTGAACCCCACTTTGAGCTTAGAGCACTGTGAACTAAACAAAGGAATTTTTTTCTCTTTAAAACACATTTATCTTTGCCCCTTTGGGGGAGAACAGGGCAAGCCTTGTTTTCTGCAAACACTAAGCTCTTGTCATCATAACTTTTGTCTTATATTCCTGTTCGATTACCAAGGAACATTTTTCATAAATAGATTTTGAAGGTCAACGAGTTGGAGAGCCAAATACATTCAAGCATTTGAAAAAGCATGCTGCTTTATGGGTTAAAAAACAGAACGAGGGCTTCCCTGGTGGCGCAGTGGTTGAGAGTCTGCCTGCCAATGCAGGGGACGCGGGTTCATGCCCCGGTCTGGGAGAATCCCACATGCCGCGGAGCGGCTGGGCCCATGAGCCATGGCCGCTGAGCCTGTGCATCCGGAGCCTGTGCTGCGCAACGAGAGAGGCCACAACAGTGAGAGGCCCGCGTACCGCAAAAAAAAAAAAAAAAAAGGGGGGGGTTGGGGGGGAACGAGCTCTCTATGGACGAATGTGAAGAAAATCTCCAAGCTGTCTTGTGAAAAAAGTCAAGATGCAAAGCAGTACATAGAGTGAGGCAGAATGGTGGGGAGGAATATATTTTCCTGTTTGTTGGTATATATGTAAAGAAATTCTGGAATGACACCCAAGATATGAATAAGAGGGGCCAGCTGTGTTGCAGGGGTGGGGGGGGACAGATGGATGGATGGATAGAGAACAGGTGTTGGGAGGAGATTTTTCACCATGTGTATGTTTTTATTCAACTGCATAAACCTAATACCTATTACAAACTTAAAATTGCACAAAAGCTTGCTGCTTTGCACCCTGCCCACTGCTGGAGCTGATCTTGAGGTGCCTTTCCCGGCAGGTGAAGTCCAAGACGGTGGCTCAGTGTGTGGAGTACTACTACACGTGGAAGAAAATCATGAGGCTAGGGAGGAAACACCGGACACGGCTCTCGGAAATCATCGACGATTGTGTGGTGAGTGAAGCTGCCCGGGTGCTGCTTATTCGGGCCCTGCTCCTGCCCCATGCCCAGGTCCCTAAGTGGCTGGCACTGGTGGCCGACAGGCCAGTTCCCAGGTGAGATTAAGGCCTTGATTTCCTGGGATAACTAGGCAGAGGGAAGGCAGTTTTGGGTTTGACCCACAGCCCAGTGATCAGTTAAGGAGATGAGGGCTGGCTTGCATTCCAGGACAGGTAGGCACCGAGGGAGTTAAACCGTGGTGGTTCCAGCCTTGATGTGGGTGATTTATAAGAGGCACCCCGACATTCTGGGATAGCACTTCCTGATCCTTCCACAGTCACAGATGCTCCTGACTAGAGAACTAACATGCCTTAGAAAGACCTAAGCGCACTCGGATTTTACACAGCTTCTGTGAAGCATGCCCAAGGAGCAACGTTGGCCTCTAGATGGCGCCAGGAACTCTCAGTTATTGGAGAACTGGTTAGCAGTGTGTAGATTATTCTGATCCTCACATCACCATTTATCCTGGGTACTGATTTCCTTCATTAGCAGACAATCCAAGGTTGTCTGCGTATTAAGATGAAGAACCTACTAAAGACATCACTAGGGACTTCCCTGGTGTCACAGTGGTTAAGAATCTGCCTGCCAGTGCAGGGGACATGGGTTTGAGCCCTGGTCCCATATGCTGCGGAGCAACTACGCCCATGCGCCACAACTACTGAGCCCGCGCTCTAGAGCCCCCGAGCCACAACTACTGAGCCCGTGTGCCACAGCTACTGAAGCCCGCACACTTAGAGCCTGTGCTCTGCAACAAGAGAAGCCACTGCAATGAGAAGCCCCTGCACTGCAACGAAGAGTAGCCCCCGCTCGCCGCAACTAGAGAAAGCCCGCGCAGCAACGAAGACCCAACGCAGCCAAAAATAAATGTTAATTAATTTAAAAAAAAAAAAAGAAAAAGTTTTTAAAAAAGATATCACTAGATCGAAATCTTCTCTGAACGCCTTACGTGTGGCTTTGGAAATTACTACCATTTTTGTCCTTGTGGTTAACTCTCTTCTCTGCATCCACAGCCAAAGGGAAATCTTCTCACATGTTGTGGAAAACACGTATGTGTGTGTGTAAAAGTTACGTCTTACAACAGATTACTAAACTCTCGTCTGCAACCATCAGGGAATGTGTTTGGAATTCATAAATATCGTGAATATTTGTAATTATACTTTCATTCCCAATTTGTCCCCCATGTAAGTGTTACTAGCACATATGTGGGTTAATCTCTTTCACAGACGTTTACATAGTGCTTCATACATTCCAGGCACTGTACTAGGAGGCACTTTACACATATTGACTTTTTTACTCCTCATACCAATTCTATGAGGTAGGAAACTGAGGCACAGGGCCTAGGTAACTTAGCCATGGTCAAAAGGCTGGTGCGTGTGTTGTCTGAGCCTGATTCCCTGGTGTAACACTTAAGAGCAAGCAAATGCAAGTCCTCTTAGAGAAATGTAAAAACACTTGGGCTCATTAATGCTTCAAAGCCTAAGTTCCTAACTAAGAATTGATCCTAGCTAAGAAATATATACACATAATATAAATTTATATTTGGACCCAAATATAAAAAAAAAAAATAGACATCTGTAGAATAGAATGGTATTGCCATTCTTTTGATCAGAGATGGCAGTATTCTATATTCAGGGTTTCCTATGATGAGTTTTGTTTGACTGCCTTAAGTAGTGATGTCTTATATCTGAATAGCCCTTTTCTCACCTGTGGCTAATGTTTAAAAAAGCAACATGGAAAAAAAAAAAAAGCAACGTGGCCTCTTCTGGTTCAATCAACTAAAAACAGTTGAGTTCCCACTATGTTTGCAGTGCTGTGGGTGACCTGGGGCTGTTAACTGGCCTCTGCCCCCTGCCCCAGGATCATATATTATAGGTGGGAAGATGTAGCATACACAAGGAAAAAGTTTACCGTGAACCCCAAGAATCTTTAAAAGTAGTATGAGATGAGATCCAGAAAGTCTTAGATATGGCCTTTGGGGACTCTCCCTCATCCAGCTCCACCAGTCCTCAGGCAGAAGGTTGAGGCCCAGCAAGGGGAAAGGGCTTACCCAAGGTCACACAGAGCATTGCTTTCTGAATGAGCAGAATAGACAGTAAATGAGGAAGCGCAAAGAATCCTGGCCTGGGAGACCTAGGACCTGGCCCCTAAGCTTACTGACCAGTAAAAGGGGGCCGATGGTTTAGATGATTTGGAAAGTCCCTTCCAATTCTGGAATGTTCTGGGCTCTGTCAGAGTCATGTTTTGGAAGAGAGCAAAATCAGAGGATATGGTTTGCCAAAGCAAGTTGATGTCTCTTCAACTTGGGTGTTACCAAGTGTCTAGGACAGTGCCTGACACAATATCAGCACTCAGTAAACGTTTGTTGAATGAATGAGTGAACGTTTTTCCCAGGTAGGAGTCGCTCTGGTCATGGCAACAATCCCTCTATGAACTCCCTGGGAGGGGAGTTCTGAGCAGAGGAGGGCTGCTACGGAAGGAAGGTGTGACCACGTTAGGCACAGGCACCATCTTGGGCCAGCAGTGCCTTGCAGGTGGGTGGAAAGGCCTGAGCCAGTGTGTAGCCTCAGACTGAAGAGGAAAGGTTAAGACGTCACCCCAGGCACCACACCTCCTTGGGTTTATTTGCCAGGAGCCAGTATTAGGCTGGGTCAGGTGCAGCCACACCTTGTGACCTGTGAGCTTAATGTGCAGAGATGACTCAGGCCCCCCAAAAAACAAGAAAATCTTGATTCAAGGCCAGTGTGGTAGCTCACAACTCCCTTTAGGACACTGTGAAGACACAGTCAACCTTCTGAGGATAGTTTGCCAAGTGGAAATGAAAAACTGAGACCATGCAAGGACGGGGAAGGTGCAGGAGGCACAGTCCTAGGAGGGGGTCCTGCTCTTTGTCCTCTGGGCCTGCCTGGGATACTTGGGTAGCTCTCCTCAATATTTTATTAAAGGGAGTATATTCCCCCCAGATGGAGCACAGTCAGGTAGCTCAGGGACTTTTCAAGGGAGGTGGGGGGAAGGAAGGAGGGTGAGGAGTGACTGCTCTTTAGGGGCCAGGAGGTCAGCATAGCACAAGCTCATCCAGCAGGTGACCTGACTTCTGGCCTGAGACCGTCACAGGCCCTTCCACCCTTGCAGGCCAAAGAGGAGGCCAAGGTGGGCTCTACTGAGGAGGCGAGAGGGAAGTGCTGGCCACAGCTTCCTGTTCCCTGCCCAGGCTCCTGCTTCCACTCAAGACAAACCTGTGGGTCTGGCTGTGAGCAAAATTCAGCACAGTTCTAGAAACCAACCGAGGGCTTCCCTGGTGGCGCAGTGGTTGAGAGTCCGCCTACCGATGCGGGGAACACGGGGTCGTGCCCCGGTCTGGGAGGATCCCACATGCCACGGAGCGGCTGGGCCCGTGAGCCATGGCCGCTGGGCCTGCACGTCCGGAGCCTGTGCTCCGCAACGGGAGAGGCCACAACAGTGAGAGGCCCGCATACTGCAAAAAAAAAAAAAAGAAACCAGCTGAGGCAGTTACCTGACTTTGGAAGACAGCGGTCAGGGCTCCGAGGGCACAGCTTCCCCATGGTCCCAGGCCTGAGTTGCCTGCAGTGCGATCCACTGACAAGGGGCCTGGGGAACATTCTCCTTCCCTCTGACACGGAAAGGCAGCTGGTTCTCATTGGTTTTGAGAGGTTTAGCTCTGTGTTTGAGCTGAAAACCTAAGCCATGTCCAGATGGACAGGTGTGCATCTGTGGACATGTGCAGGCAGGCAAGGAGCGAAGGCTGAGGCTATAGAATCAGATGGTGCAGGTTTTAAATCTCAATTCAACTTCTTTACCAGCTATGTGCTCTGGGGAAAATTAGTTCTCTGGCCAATTTCTCATTTGTTTAAAAAATAAAAATTTGTAGGGAATTCCCTGGTGGTCCAGTGGTTAGGACTCCATGCTTGCACTGCTGAGGTTCTGAGGGCCCAAGTTCAATCCCTGGCCGGGGAACTAAGATCCAGCAACCTGCATGGTGTGGCCTAAATAAATAAATAAATAAAATTTTTTAAATGAAAAAAAAATATTGTTCAGGGTTTTTGTGAGAACTAGCAGTGTGTGTGTGTGTGTGTGTGTGTGTGTGTGTGTGTGTGTGTGTGTGTGTGTGTAGTCCCTGATTCACAGCAGGCCTTCAGTATGTTGTCATCACCATCCTCATTCATCAGCGACTGTAATACTCAAATTTGTGTCATTGAGGAAATTTGGGTTGTTGAGCATTTGTGTTTTAACTTATAAATTTCTCATAATACAAATGCCATTTGCAGGCCTGAGAAATAAAAATCTCCTCAAGAAACTCTTATCTGGACTCAGGGTTTTGAGCACTTTGTCTAATACATAACCATCTCCCTGCTCTGTACTTGCCCACTTTTCTGCCAATTTTGGAATAATACCAAATGTTTCCTTTCATGATGCATCATGAAATGGCCAACTTGTTGATACAGAGTGCTACATGTTAGGGTTTTGTCCTTTGTCTTTGCATCTCTAGTCACATTGGTGAGCGCTTTCGCTTGATGATAAATCATTTTGTGAACATGCGTAGATTGCCGTTTGAAGTAAACCTGTCTACGTTCATGAGACATATATAATCACAGGACAGTATGATTTAATCTGTAATTTAATGGCTCTATGGAACTTTTAAGAGCTTTCAAATAATAGCATGGTGAGAAAGTTGTATAGATTTGCATAACAACTTGAAAATTGTATAACAACTGCTGTGAAATAAGTGCCATTGTCACTGAAAGTTACCATGTAATTTACTTTAAATGGTGAGCTGTAGGCCTCCCATCTGCTTAATAGCCTGATACCTGAGACCACAGAGTTCCAGTTCTGTAAAGGAATGGAGCGAACCCGTGGAGTTAGACGTAACATGATTTTACCTGAAATTCTCTGAGATTGGAAGGTGGTTGATTCATATGAGAATAAGGCCAGTTAAGTGATATCAACCTGTATGTTCTATACTAGTAAGAGATCTGTAAGTTTATATCATAAATCACTCTGTAAAATGTATTAAGCCTACATCTGTATTCATTGAAGTCTTTCAGCAAATGTAATCATTATGGATTAATCCTAATTTACCCTCTGGAAACTGGGACCATTTCTTAAGTATACCCTATTAATACATGGCCTCAAATATGCATATATACCATATTAAATAAGGATAATACTGAAACAGTGAGGAGTGTGCTAAATGCCCGTATTTACTGGGATTATCTTTCTCTCCCATCCCCAATCCAAACTGGAGAGAGAAAGCTGGTGGTTTCTGGATCCCAGGGTACTGATACTCTCAGAAATCTTTATTCTTCTTGGAAATTCTGGCTTCCAGGTTCTAAGAATTGTAGACTTACCCAGAGTTACATCGCTGTCTGGGGCAAACCAAACTGCAGCCCATGTGCTTTTTTTTTTTGGCTGCGTGGGATCTTCGTTGCTGCGCAGGCTTTCTCTAGTTGTGGTGAGCGGGGGCCACCCCTCGCCATGGTGCATGGGCCCCTCATGGCGGTGGCTTCTCTCGTTGCGGAGCACGGGCTCTAGGCACGCGGGCTTCAGTAGTTGTGGCACACGGGCTCTAATTGTGGCTCGTGGGCTCTAGAGCGCAGGCTCAGTAGTTGTGACGCACGGGCTTTGCCACTCTGCAGCATGTGGGATCTTCCCAGACCAGGGATCGAACCCGTGTCCCCTGCATTGGCAGCCAGACTCTTAACCACTGTGCCACCAGGGAAGTCCCCCAGCCCACATGCTTTAAGCAGTGGGTGTGCAGAGAGCCCAGCAGAGACAAATGACCCATCAGGGTGGAAGGCAGCCGGACATCCCTTTTGTTTCTTCATTTGTAAAATAGGAGGACTGTTTACAGCCTGTTCAGTGACATAGCAAACACACTTTGTACACCGCAAAGTGCTGTAAAATAGAAGCGAAAATGAGGTTGATGTAACACAGAATTCCCATCCCTGGTCCTCAGTCCTTCTAGGCCCGGAGGAGCAAGCATCCCTTACACACACACCCTCCCCCCACCCCACCCCCGTGAGGACTGAGATTGCAGAGTAAGGTAGTTAGTTCAATAAAAGGGCCTCCTAGATCCCTGGCCCCCATCCCCACCCAGCCCAGGTACCTCCTCCAGGCTATTCCATTAACTGTCTTGTTAACCTTGAGGAAGGTCAGGACCTTGGGCTTAATTCTGCACCTCGTTGCTGTTCTGAAGCAGAGGGAGGGGACACAGTCACAAAGAGGATAGTTATTCATAGAAATATTTTTCTTATTCTTTTTCATAGAGTGCCCATGATCAGAGACCCCCCGCCCCAAAAAAAAGCACATGATAAATAAAAGGGAATATCCCTTTCCATTTCTGCTCCTTTTCAGAGTCACTGTGGTTCAGTCTCTGATCCTATTTTCTGACAAGAACAGAGAAGAAGTGCATCAGAATGCCATGGGCCATGTGCCTTCCACAGGTCAAATCAATATCTCGGGCATCTTGCAAGGAAGTGTGTTAGAAGACCTTTAAAAACAAATCCTGATAGGTCTTTAGCCTCTGTCCAGAGGGGCTCCACAGTGTCATTACTGCTTGAAAACCCTCCTCACTGCTCTGGGGAGTCAGAGCTGCTGCAAGTGGGGTATCCTGCCTGCGTTTTAGTCAGTGTCAAGGTCTGCGGGTCTCAAACAAGGGGGAGAAACTCTACATACAGAAATCTCTCCTCTGCCTTAGGATATTTTGTTATAAGTGATAAGGGAACCCAAAGTGGGCTGGGGGGACTTCCTTGCCCTCAGAATTCCAAGTGTCCAATGACCAAACTTGTAGAAACCGTATCCCTCCCCAGAGGCCTCTGCCAGCCCTTCCTTATGCACAAAGAAGCCGATGCAGCCCCAGCGTCCAGCCCCTCTCTCCTCTCCTAGCCCCTGGGTTCTGTTCATCACTAAACTTGCCATTTGGGGATTTAACCCCTTTTGCTTTTATTGCCGTAACACCAGACGAGTGAAGAAGATGAAGAGGTACAGGAGGAGGAGGAAGACCCAGAAGAAGAGAGGAAATCCACAAGAGAAGAGGAGAGTGAATTGCCCAAGTCTCCAGAGCCACCACCAGGCCCGGTCCTGGCTTCCGCAGAGGGGCCGCCCCTGCAAGCCCTGGGCCAGCCCTCAGGCTCCTTCATCTGTGAAATGCCCAACTGTGGAGCTGTAAGTATCTCTGCGCCCTCCAGGGATCTGGGACTCCTGAGAGCCGTACATACAGCTGTGCCTGGCTTTAAGAGATGATGCACTTTGCAAAAGGTGTACTTTCAGCAGTGAAAGTTTGGCAGAGGGAAGTCCATGTGGCCATGCTTTTCTGTCTTTCATCCATTTACTTATTCTTTCAGCCCGTAGATGTTTCTGGAGCGTGTGTTCTCTGTTAAGCACTGTGCCACGCGCTTGGAGGACACAGGTCCATCCCTGCCCTCAGGGAGCATATGATTCAGGCTCTGCACTGGACCTTGGCCTCCATAACTTACACTCCTCGTTACTTGGTGCCTCCCCACTCCTCCTGGGCTGTGTCACACAGGTCATGTCCTGGAGACATGCATTTAAATGCAGTGGGAGAGCCCACAGAGAAGGAGTGTCCTTTTATGGCATAATTACAAAGATTTAGCTAAAGTTTATCTTTGTACTCTTCGGGGGAAGCAAACAAGATTTACTAAGCAAATTATTCATGTAAACAGGCTAAAAAGGTGTCTGTGTAGTTTACCTAACCTAGTACTTTTCAAGTACATTAGAAGCATCATTTAGCTAAAATAAAACCAGTTCACCATTTGATCACTAAAGGATGGCCTTACAGAATCTGTACTGGCCTGATCTAAGGCTCCCTGTGTATTTTAATGGATATATTTCTTTAATTGTTAACTTTGGACTCTCAGTCCCCCCGGTACCCCACTCATCTGAATTGTCGAGCTTTTCCCAAATCAAGTTTCTTAAAGCTGGGCACACCTGTGCAGGCAAGCTCTAGAGGTATTATGGAAAAAATTAGAATGTTGCTCCTTTCATATGAAGCCCTGTTTTCCCCAAGTTAGTGTTTATCCTTGCTTGTGTGTTATATAGGATAATACTGTTTTCCAGAGTGCATTGAATGCTGCTTATTGAGTCTGTCACTTAGATGAAGAAAACAACAGTCTTTAAAATATTTAGATCCTAAAGCAGAAATTCACTTGATTTACATTTAAGAAAAAATGAAAAACTTCTTTTAAATGATACATACATTTTGCATTAGCTTTGAAGAGAACATAAGAAATTGCTAGCTTGTTTCTATCTTTGATGTTTAATGAGCTGGACGCTTCACTCCATCCTTGCCTTATTGTATAGAGCACTTCCGTTGGGGGATGATTAAGATGTGACTTTATTTATTTATTTTTTACACATCTTTATTGGAGTGCTTTACAATGGTGTGCTAGTTTCTGCTTTATAACAAAGTGAATCAGCTATACATATACATATATCCCCATATCTCCTCCCTCTTGCCTCTCCCTCCCACCCTCCCTATCCCACCCCTCTAGGTGGTCACAAAGCACCGAGCTGATCTCCCTGTGTTATGTGGCTGCTTCCCACTAGCTATAAGATGTGACTTTAAATGACAGTATCCTTGGTGAATTTCTTTAGAAATTGGATGCTTCCTCAATTCATAGTTTGGGTGTACAGTAAATTCTCTCCTGAGAGGGAAATCATCTTTTACTTTACCCAATCAAAAATGCTCAGCAAGGTGAATATTTTTTCGTGACTTTAAAAAACAACCGGGAAAAAAGCATGTTGGTTTTATTCGGTGCCTAACCATGGAGGTTCTGGTTGCTAAATCAGTGAAAGATTTTTTTTTTCCTGCAAGACTATAAACAGAATTCATGAACTTAACACAGAGTGACCATCTGTGGCTGGACAGTTCAGTGGGTACTCCCATTAGCTGATGCATTTAGCAGTCTGGAAGTTAGGGCTCTTGGAATTCAGGGGTGTGGATTACATCCCTTTACGGCAGTGGATCTCTGCCGGGAATGACTTTGTTCCCCGTGAACATTTGGCAACGTCCGGAGACATTTTTATCACATCTGGGGAGGTGCTCCTGGCATCTGGTGGGTAGAGAGGCCAGGGTTGCTGCTGAAGATCCTGTGATGCCCAGGACAGCCCCACAGCAAAGAATCATCCAGTCCCAAATGTCAGTAATACTGAGGTTGGGAAACCGTGCACTATGGCAAGCTTCAAAAGACCAGGTCGTTCCCCTTTTTTTCATCCTGCAGTACAATGTCGGGGTCTGAAACGTTGCTTCAACACTGGGCTACTGATTGGGGCTTAGAAATAACATATAGAATATATCAGAGCAGCTAGTCAATGTCTTCCATGCTGTGTCTCTTGGGGTTCGAGGGCTTCCTAGGGGGGAGATAGAGCTGAGCAAATAGATTCAATTTTGGGGGGCTGTCTGTTTCAGCCAGAGTACCTCTGCTTTGAGCTTTTGAATAAGACCTGATTTTTTTAAGTAAAGAAAGGAAAGGAAAGGAAGAAAGAAAGAAAAGAAAAAAGGGGTGGAAGGTAGCTTCTGGCTGTTAAAAAGTTTGAAAGCTGGTCCAAACCCTCTCATTTTACAGATGGAAAAAATAAGGTGTTCAGAGGGGAAATGGCCCAGTGACCTCCCTGATTGAGCCCTCGTCTTTGGTTATAGCGGTGACGGGTTTTTTACTGGCACAGCACTTGTGGTGGTGGTATTTGGTCTCTACTTTCTGTGGCATTTGCCCAGAGTTTGCTTATGTAAAACCCCTGTGCCTTGTCATTAGACACTGTTTCGAGTATCCCATGTTCTACCAATGAGTAACTAATAACCCTAATTTCCTTTTCAGGACTGTAGATGTCATGTCACTGCCTTTCTTCCCCAGGTGTTCAGCTCCCGACAGGCACTGAACGGCCACGCCCGCATCCACGGTGGCACCAACCAGGTGACCAAAGCTCGGGGTGCTGTCCCCTCTGGAAAGCAGAAGCCTGGCAGTGCCCAGAGCGGGTACTGCTCAGTGAAGAGCTCACCCTCTCACAGCACCACCAGCGGCGAGACAGACCCCACCACCATCTTCCCCTGCAAGGAGTGTGGCAAGTAGGTAGAACTGGGCCAGGGACTGAATCTAAGTGTGTGATGAATAACGCCTCTGTAGGGGCTGGGCCAAGGTGGTCTGAGGTGCCTCCAGGTAGAAAAAGAACCCAGACTCTCCAGTTTTTCTTCATGTCATCCTTGGGGTCTACATGGTGCCTCATGGTGAGTGGACCTTGTCTCTGACTCGGAATACGGTCATTCTGATGGCCCAAAGCCTAATAAGGACGGATCATCAGAGAGCAAATCTCTAGTGACAAAACTTCACTCTTTTCCAGAAATGACAGATGGAACTCTGATTCCCACCTCTCCCTTCACACCCAAACCATATTCACTAGTACTGACTGCTCTCTTTGCATCCCTGCCGAGCGATTTGAGAATGGCTCTAAAACATCTAATCAGGAACTCTCTGTGGCAGAGATGGCTTTCCTACCAGTACTGCTCATTCCTGCACCCAGGGCAGACATCACTAATCAATTGCTATACTTTTTGCTACCACATTAAGATAAGACTCAGATCCTTTCAAATCCTTTAAATCTTAATGCTTCAAGCTGGCACAACCAACTGATCAGAGTTGACTCATGAGGTAAAGTCTATTTGTCATCTCTGCCGTTTTAAGTGTAATTTAAAACAATGAAAAGGGGGAACTGACAGTAGGTGGTAATAACAGCATTAAATAATGTTTACTAAGCACTTAGTTTTGTTACGTACTTCATGTGCATGAGATCATTTAATCCCCACACAGAAACTCCATGTGGCGCAGATACTGTTTTATCCTTGTTTTTACAAATAAGGACTGAACATTAGGTAAATTTACTTGCCCCAGGTCATACCCTCAGTAAGAGCAGAACTGAGATTTGAACCCCTATGTGTTCAAATACAGAGCCTGGGCTTCCGACCACTGTTCCAGCCTAGTGGTTTGCTTTGTTTGCTTATTTATTTATCACTGATGGTGAGATGCACACAGTTCCCTCCCACAGCATCTAGTATAGAATTCCAGTTTACTTCTCAGTGAGTCTGCCTCCAAGAAGGGTTGTCATAAGTGACTTCTTTTAGGAGCCTTGCCGAGTTTCTCTTCCTGTAACCTCCAATGTCTCAAACGTGCAGTGTTACCTGGAGAGATACCCACGAGGTAGCTGCTGAAACTCTACCAAGGGAACATCCCTAGTTGTATGAATGAGGCCAGCTGGGACCTCTGTTTATAATATTCATCCTCATGGAATATTTCAGGTGTATTTCAGGCATCTTAATAATTCTGTCATTTATCAGTTACTCAGTATTTGCCTGGCACTGTTTTAAAGGATGTTTATGTGTATTGGTTAATTTAACCTTAAGCCCGATGAGGTAGGTGCTCTTAGCCGTAGGTCAGTGGCACCTGCCAAAGTGGGTTGGAACTAGCAACTCTCTTCCTGCAGAGATGCGGAGACAGACTTAGGCGTGGGTCCCCTCCTCTGGGCTCTAATGTCCTTCAGAGCCAGGACATGATATCATCTTCATGTCAGCAAGGAATAAGTGAGCCCCTGGATTGATCATCGGGCTTACTTACTTGAAATAGTGAAACCTCCTCAGTCGGACTCCCCGCTGCTTGCCCTGGGGTAGGAGAGGCAGGGAAGGAGGGTCTCAACCAGTTTGTTCTCAGAGGAACCAGCATCTTTCCTCCACTCACTCCCCTCCAACAGGCGACAACTCCTTATTCCACTAGGTGGCGACAAAGGACATTTTAACAACCAGAAATTATTTCAAGCTCTGGTTTGGTTGTCTTTCAGTGACGTCCATTAAATGTTTTTCTTGTCTTGTTTTATGTTGCTTGGGACCTTTTTCTACCATAACTCCAGTTAAGATTTTTATGGAAAACAAATATTTTCTGTGTTTTCCAGATGAGGAATAACATCAGGCACATGTTTGCAGAATCCTTTTTTTAGCTGCTGAAATTATGTTCATTACATTAGACAGTTTTCAGTATGTCCAGTGGTGATTCATCAACTCTGTTCTAAGACACAGGTCTTAGAAATCAGGGTTTTTTTTCCCTTTATGAGCTCAGGAATAAATATTTATGCCACCCTCCCTCTCTAAAAACAGGCCGTCTCACATCTGGACAAACTTGCTCTGAAAAAGGTCCAGATAGAAATATTTTAGGCTGGATTTCCCTGGCGGCACAGTGGTTAAGAATCTGCCTGCCAATGCAGGGGACACAGGTTCGATCCCTGGTCCGGGAAGATCCCACATGCCGCAGAGCAACTAAGCCCGTGCGCCACAACTACTGAGCCTGCACTCTAGAGCCCGCAAGCCACAAGAGAAGCCATTGCAATGAGAAGCCCGTGCACCGCATTGAAGAATAGCCCCCGCTCGCCGCAACTAGAGAAAGCCCACGTGCAGCAACGAAGGCCCAACGCAGCCAAAACAACAACAACAAAACAACAAAAACATAATTCTCAACTTTAAAAAAAAAGAAATATTTTAGGCTTTGCAGGTCATTCTGTCTCCGACACAACTACTCAGCTGTGCCATGTTAGTGCAAAAGCAGCCATGGACGGTACGTAAAGAAACATGGCTGCGTTCTGGTAAAACTTTATTTACAAAAGCAGGCAGTGGGCAGGATTTGGCCCACTGACCATAGTTGGCAGACCCCTTTTCCCAGGGTTTCTCAGCCTTGGCACTGATATTTTGGGTCTGATGATTCCTTATTTGGGGGAGAGGGCCTGCCCTCTGTATTGTAGGGTGTTCAGCAGCATCCCTAGCATCTACCCACTCGATGCCAGAAGTACCACTACCACCACCCAGCTGTGACCATCAAAAATGTCTCCAGACGTTGCCAGATATTCCCTGTGGAGGCAGAATCCCCCCTAGCTGAGAACCACTATTTCATTCTAAAGCAAACAGGAGGGAACTATGATATATGATGGCCAAAACGAGACGGGATCTTGGGCGAAGAGGAATGGTCAGTGCAGCTCAGAAGTCCAGTACAATGAAGACAGAAGAGGGGCTGTTGGATTTGGCCACACGGTCACTAGCGATCTCACGCACTTGGACTGAAGTGGAGGGGAGGACGGTCCAGTTGGAGAGTGTGGCGGAAAGAGGCACTGTACGTGTGTGCTGGCAGACCCTCTAGAATTTTGACGGGAATGACAGGGACAGGAGGCCAGAGGCAAAGGATGGGTTGTTTTATGTTGGGAACCAACAGAGCTTGGCAGCATGATTTGGGGATTCTCAGGTTGGTCGAGAGGGCTTGGTCAGTGATGGAGAGAGAAACGGGGCAGATAAGGAGGAAGAAAACGCTTGTGCCCCAGGCCACAGATGGACAGGAAAGCTTTGAGGATTCATCCTCCGTCGTCACAGAGAGAAAGCCCAACACACCGTAAATATGTTCCTGTCCCCATCCCCTTTCCTTGGAACGCTTGGAGAGAAGAGAGCTAACAGGTCACCAGGGGAGGAGGCCTTGGGAGCTAAGGAGATGGGAACTCTGTCAGAGCCACCCCAAACCAGACAGCAGACCATGCACCTGCTATTACCTATAGGATCCCTTGGATTTCCAAGAACTCATATCTTCTAAATTTCACATGCTTCTTTTTCTTCATTTTTATAGAGTCTTCTTCAAGATTAAAAGCCGAAATGCACACATGAAAACTCACAGACAGCAGGAGGAACAGCAGAGGCAAAAAGCCCAGAAGGCGGCTTTTGCGGCCGAAATGGCAGCCACGATTGAGAGGACTACGGGGCCGGTGGGGCCGCCGGGGCTGCTGCCCCTGGACCAGCTGAGTCTGATCAAACCCATCAAGGACGTGGACATCCTCGACGACGACGTCGTCCAGCAGTTAGGAGGCGTCATGGAAGAGGCCGAGGTCGTGGACACCGGTCTCCTCTTGGATGATCAAGATTCAGTTTTGCTTCAGGGTGACACGGAACTCTAAAGCCCTGTGTGTCGCTTGGAGACGGCGAAAACCCACTGTCTCCATCATCATTCATCAGGAAAGCTGGACTGCGTGCTTGTTTTGTAACCATTTTAAACTACCTGTTTAAAAAGTGGTCGTTTTTTTCAGGTTTAGAAAAAAATCGGGGTTTTTTCCTTTTATTTAAAAACAATTGTTTTGTGGGAGGTTGGGGGGGAATAAATAATTGGCACAATCCTACTTTAAGATGTGTTTCATCTGGGCTACATTCCCATGAACTCATTCCTGGTTGGGAATGAACCTCACGTTCATGTTCTTTTGCTTCCAGATGCCAACCATCCTGGTTGCCTTTTATCCCAAAGCTTGCATGAGTGTGTGAGTGAGAGTGTGTGTGTGTGTGTGTGTGTGTGTGTGTGTGTGTGTGTGTGTGTGTAAAGCAGGCTACTTTCTTTGTGCTGGGGTCTTGGGCCATCCTTTCCCACCAAGAGTCATTTTTGTGCTGACCTCATTCCGCAGTTTGCAGTGAACTTGGCGTCTTTGCCGGGAGACCATGCTAGGAAGTAGCTTTCCAGTGAGCAAAGGCCGCCCTGTGTTCCACAGCTTTCTTCTAGCACACACGTCATTTGAAGAGTTGACCAAATGTGAAAGTCATTTTTCTCACTGCCCTGCCTGTCACTCGGCCTGTTTCTGAAAACTGAGTGCTGTGTCATTTCAGGCTTTTCCTCCCTGGCCGTGATTTACTAAGAAGGTGATTCATGGAGCAAGTGCGTCCTCTTCCCAGTTCCGTGAAGACCGGTTGACTCCAATTCATGGGTTAGCAGGATCCCTTGGATTTCCAAGAACTCAGATCTTCTAAATTTCACATGCTTCTCTTCCAGTTGGCCTGAGCCGACTAGAAATCCGTCTGGAGGAAAATAACCCCAACTATTAAGTTGCCAGGCCTGTTTTCAGGGAGGATGGTGGAGGAGCACAGATTAAAGTCCCTGGAATGCCAAGAGGCCCAAAAACTAGATCAGAAGAGCTGATTCTTTTTTGCCACACTGTTAATGGTCAGTGGAGTTCTGAAATTACTCTGTGCCACGTGGAAGTACTGTGAAACCTCATTCACTAGGATTCTGCTGTCATTTGCCTGTGCTGGACCAAAGTTTACCTTGACGCAAACTCTGAGGAAAAGGGTTGTCTAACAAATCTGATGACAAATACAAGGGAAATAGCATTAA
The DNA here is from genome assembly GCF_964341445.2 of Mesoplodon mirus. NCBI lineage: Eukaryota > Metazoa > Chordata > Mammalia > Artiodactyla > Ziphiidae > Mesoplodon > Mesoplodon mirus. The sequence continues at coordinate 74,294,115 of NC_138988.1, read as the reverse complement.
AGGCCAACAAAAATGGTTTCAGATACCACTTCAGCTACAGTGTTTGCATTCAAACAATGAATGTATTCATTAAAGTCATTTACCAAAGCCCTTCTAGAATTCTCCAAGCTACATACCCCTGCTCTGTCTCCTCCTGTCCCTGCCGGCAGGGTTGCTGTTTGTACTTGAAGGTAATAAACCTGTAATCCTTCAAAAATGGCATCGAGCTCAGGCTTTTGAGCTGAGTCAGACTCCTCCATGGCCTCCGTCACGGCAAATGAGTGCGCGCGCCTTCAGGCTGGGATGCGGCCCCAGCACAGAGCTGACGCTTCTGATGCCCCAGCTCCTGCAGGTGTGGCAATCCTACCAGGGCACTTTGCTGGCACAGTAATAGTTTGATGTTAAAGAAGATGTCAGCGGAAGCATGAGGATAGGACTGGAGCATCTTTAAGTTGTCTCAGCAAAAGCTTCTAGCACACACTGAAGACCCACAGCAGCCCCACGCAGGCAGTGTCCTCTGAATCTCAGGAAGCCATGGACAGAAGATCAATACAAAGGTTCTTTTCATTGCCACCATTCGGTTTTCAGAAAAAGAGGTCTTGAAGATTTCCTTTATCTTTTTTGAGGGGAAAAAAAAGTGTTTCATTTGCTGCCATTTCTGACAAATTATTCTATGTTCTGAGTTCAGAACTGCCTGGAGAGGGCATCAGCTTTGTGGCAGAACTATTCCAGAACCATTCCAACTGTAATATCGGCTGATCCCGTCTGTCCCAGTGACTACTTCCCTCCACTTGTGGGTCTGAGAGGGATTCTGGAATGGTTCTGCTATTGGGTCTATGAAACCTTATCTAGCAAAGGAGCAAACACCCGGAAAAATGTTTATAAAGCAAATGTACTCGTTCTGTTTGGAGACTTGCCCGGCTGTTCCAGTTGAAAACATTAAAATAAACTGAGTTGCCAAGGCAAAAATATAATGCACAATTTAATTTTGATTTTCCATGCAGTATAGCATTTGCATTTTTGACTTGAAATAACCAAAGAACTCCTCCTTGATGGGACAGTTCACTTTCCTGAATTAGTAATTTTCTTCACAATATCAACTTAAAGAATTGACTTCATAGTAAAATATTGCACTTATTTTTTTCCTGAAGTGATTCTGCCTGCATGTATGTGTTGTGTTTTAGCTCCTCAAACCCCCATCTCTCCCCACCCTAAAGAACTTTTCTTCCCAATGGTTTGTCTTCAACACAGTTACTGTTTACTCTCAGATAGTTTTTCATTAGTGAATTTAGACCTCTTTGAGAAAGCTTGTATATAAAAAGTTAAAAGATATATTTTATGGAAAAACCCATCTTATTTTCAAATATATTTAACTGCTGTTCTATTTTATTAGAGGAAGGTTGTAAATATTTTCTAGGAGTTCTATTGTAAAGAAAAGTATTTTTGAAAAAAATTAATGTAATAAAAAGGAAAACCTTTTAAAACAGTGGTTGTGATTGCTTCCTGTTCTGGCCTCATTGTGTTCTATTCATAGGAAATGACTTGCATGCCTTCCCATTTTAGGATGTAATTTATTCTGGTTTGCACTATTTTAAGTTGACATCATAATATCTAATGTGCTTCACTGTATTTTCCCCAGAATGCAGGTCCCTTGGTCCATATCAAAAGCACTATGTATAGCATATTCATACTTTTTTCTTTTGTAACGTGTGTATTTTTAATAAGGATTTTATGTAACATTTTGGCAAAAAGAGGACAGTATTTTCTAGTGAATTTTATAATACATTTTGCTAAAAGTGTTTCTTCCTAGGTCAGTTTTTGTTAAGGTGAACCAAAAGTCTTATTTTCCCAGGGGTTAAAAAAAAAAGTTTGAAGCTTGAAAGCAAAGTTATATTTAAACATCATATGTAACAAATAAATAAAGATGTTTTATAGACTTGTCCTCAAAAGGTGCATTCCTTAAAAACAAAAACAACTGGGGCATTCTAGGTTGGTTTTCCCCCTGAGCGATGAGCATTTTATTTTAATTGCTGCAATACTTTTTTTTCAGAAAGCAAGCCAGGAGAATTTTACTTAAAAGGTTCCGGTCATTAGCCTCCTCAGAAATTTATTACAGTTCTTACAGATAGGCATTCATCAAACAGAGATGTAACCAAGTAGACACTGTCATATTAATTTGTGAAAACCTGATTCAATATTGCATCAGCTGCTCTGAAAATAAAATGTTATCGTTTTGAGTTTCACTTGGCTTAAACATTCCTTCTTTCTAGCTGCTGAAATGACTTCTCAATGCTAATTTACTGTTAGTTTGCTTCTGGAGACCGGTTTAGAGGGCTGCTGATTAGATTTTTTATATATATATATAAATTTATTTATTTTATTTGTTTATTTTTGGCTGCATTGGGTCTTCATTGCTGTACGCGGGCTTTCTCTAGTTGCGGCGAGGAGGGGGCTACTCTTCGTTGCGTTGCACGGGCTTCTCATTGCGGCGGCTTCTCTTGCTGCAGAGCACAGGCTCTAGGTGCGCGGGCTTCAGTAGTTGTGGTGCACGGGCTCTAGAGCGCAGGCTCAGTAGTTGTGGCACACAGACTTAGTTGTTCAGTGGCATGTGGGATCTTCCCAGTCCAGGGCTCGAACCTGTGTCCCCTGAACTGGCAGGCAGATTCTTAACCAGTGCACCACCAGGGAAGCCCATGCTGATCAGATTTAATGCTCATATAATGCCCCCACCCCTACCCTGGAGGCCAAGATGAATATTTCTGCTTCTCAAGCTGTGGATGAGCCCCTTGAAGGGTTGATGGCCTCTAACCTGTACTACTCACAGTGCAGTTTGGGGGAGCTCAGTATTACACACGGGTTATCTCACAGGGAACCAGCAACAAAATCCAGTCCACCCTGGTTTATAGGCATTGCTAATCTGGATTTCCAAATTCTACAAAGTGTGTTTACTTTTTAATGGTCAACAGCAAAGTTCAGGAGAAATCTGAAATTCTGGATTTCATACAGAATTTGATTTAAGTAGGGCATACCTGTTCAAGACCTTGATCTTCTTCGTTCTTTTGGGGTTTTATACTTTTAATTTGGGCAGTGTTAGTCATGTGCCAAAGAAAATAGCTCTTCCTTTACAAACACTGCATTTAGCCAGCGTTGGAAATTTAAATTCTTCTTCCAGGGGCTCAGGTGTCCAATCTGAAGGCTTTTTCCTGCTGTTTTAGTCTCATTCATTACTCACGTACCAGGCACTATTCCACGCTGTATTATACACGGGGCAGTTGAGTAGCTAAAGATGACTGTGACATCATTCCTGCCTGCCTGCCAAGGAATTTAATACTTAGAAAAAACATATAGGGGCCTGGGAACAGATCCAGTTCCATCACTGGGAAGAGCAAAGGTCATGCTTTATTACTGAACCATCTCACCATCACCCACATATTCACAGCAATTTACAACAGGTGCTCAGCAATTATTTGTTAATTATCTCTCTAATCTTCCAGGTATGCTTATCCGTGTGTGTGTGTGTGTGTGTGTGTGTGTAAATAAAACCTCTTTTGACTTTACCTAAAGTCAATTCTGAATTCCACAGACTCCCAGTCTACCTTCCTCAGCCACAGCCAGCCAGCTGTGGACTGAGTCTGAATTATAATGTTGGTATAAACAAAACATAATTAGGAAGGCATGTTAAGAAATTGAATAATATATTCCTAAGTGAACCATAGTGATCTTTGGGTCTCAGATATCCCTGTATAAAAGAGCCAAAGGGCTGATTATTTCTTTATATGAGAGAGAATCTTTTGAAAAGAGCTGTCCTCCTCCCACACACCCCACCAAGGGAAGTGTTTAATGTTTCTATTTGAGTCGTAAAGACAAAGCAGCCATACATGCTTCCAAGCAGCCATATATGCTTGATTTGCATTCCAGCACACATATGCTTAACACACAACATGGATCTCTCTTTGGGCTCTTTGGGTTCATTACTTCCTTACTTCCTCTGCTTATGTAATTTTATTTTGGCAGTCTTGCTATTTCTTTTTTTTTTTCCCCAACCACTTTATTAAGGTATGATTGACACATAAAAAGCTATACATATTTATTGTATACAACTTGATGAGTTTGGAGATAAGTGTATAACCATGAAACCATCACAATCAAGTGAGAAGATCTGTCTTTTAAAACAGAACAACCAGTGCAATCAAAGTATGATATAACTTAGAAATGTTTGATGCACACACTTTTATTTTTCCTGGATATAAAGCAAGGTGGACTTGCATCAACTTGATCTCCTGCTCATTTACACTAGTTCAGAGGTTTGAAGGCTTAGGTCGTAGGGAAAAGACCCATAATGGACTGGCCAAGCTTTAGAACACTGTCCACACTAATAAACTAAGAACTTTTACATGTCAATAAAAACCTCCACACTGTCCATACCCACACACCATACCAAAGGGCTCTGTCCACAGCCCCACTGTTGGCAAAACCCGAGTTTGCTCCTCACAATGACTCCCACCTTACCCCCAGCTAATTGGACCAGGGCCAGCACCTGACCCCAAGCTATTAGGCCCATAGTCCATTTGATGACACATGACATGATTTAGCCCCGGAAAACGAGGGGACCAAATCCAATTCCCACATTTGAGAGTATGAATGGAGAAACTTGGTGAGCCAAAGGCAGCAAGCAGAATTCTGAGGGAGCACCAACTATTTCTAAGCAGAGAAAGCCCATCAGTAAAGAGACCATGTTTGGCCTTAGGGGTGGAGAGGGCATCCAGTCCCTAAGGCTGCTTTGAGCCCACTTTTCCAATTGCAGGAGCAGTTCAGGCCATACATGTCTTTAAAAATAAAAAATAAACTCCTTTTCTTGCAGGAGTGTGGGGAAATGGGGACCTCTATGCCTCACATCCAAAAGAGACTACTAAGAGTTCTACTTAGTAGAACTGGACCTTATTACAAAGTCAGCACCAGGGGTGCTGCAGGGTGGAAAAGGCACTGAACTAGGATTTTGAAGATGGTTGTTGGTTTAGCTATAACTAACTCACCCATATGACTTTGAATGAGTCATTTCATCTCTGAGCCTCAGTTTCCTCACCTATTAAATTAGGACAAGATGCACGTCTCCTTGTGAGGATCAGATTAGGTGACATAGGGAAAAGTTGTTTGCAAGCTGTAAGGTCACCATCACTGGCAGCTGCAGAACCCTCACCCAGATAAGGCTGCTAAAGGGGGCAGGGGCAAGCTGAGGAGCCATCCCAGAGGAGAGACTGATGCTTCAAAAGCAGCAACAGAGTTGGAGAGCTATAGGAAAACTCCACTGCCTAAGAGAGACCAGACAACTCTGAATGTCACAATTGACAGAGGGAGCCTGATTCTGAAAAGGCCACTGGGCAGCCTGCCAAGGCTATTGTTGTTATAGCTAGCACCATTAAAGTACAAACTCAGGTTGTTTCTCCAGTGCAAGATGAGGTAACAGATCCCGAGTCACGGACCACCTGGCCAGGGAATCGTAAACCAGAGACACTGTGACTCCCAAAACTACAATTCAGAAATGTCACAAGGTGATTAATCCCAGTCTCTTTGATCTTCTCCTTTAAAAAACAAAAACCCCCTAACTCAAATACCAAGTTGGAGTGGATCTGAGGCTTGTCTCCTACTCCCTTGCTTGGCGCCCTGTAATAAATCCTACTCGGCTACGAACTCCCGCTGTCAGTTTGGCTTTCTGCGAGCCACAGGCACACAAGCCCTTTGCTCCGTTATAATAGGGGAAAAAATCAACCATTCATCCACTACTCAGAGATAACCAGTGTCAATATATTACTCATGTTTTTTCCAAGTATGTGTTTGTTGTGTTTGCATCCAACAAAACAGGAACCGCAAAGGACAAACACGATTTGAAAAGGAAAGCGCTGACAGAACTCTGTAACTAGATACGAGCTGAAACTATTACAGGACGGCGTACAGGTCAGCTTGCGACCGGAAGGAAGCCAGCTACATTCACAATCCCACCCTCGGAGAGCGTGGAATCGCATCTCTATGGTTGTTCCGGTGCCGGAACACAGGGATACACTCTCTCCTTTTGCAGAACTCTATGGTCAGAGGACTACTCTGTGACCCCGGAAGCGATCCGGGGAAGCGGAAACGGCAAGATGGCAGCGCGAGCGGCGTTTGGACTTCTGGGACGGCGTCCGTGGCAGGTATGTGGCGTCTCTGGCAGGTATGGGGTGCGCTGGGGGGACTAGGCGGCCCAACAAGGACAGTTACCATTACGTCTAGCTGCCGCCTGTCATTCTTAACATCTGGAGCTTTCCGCGATATTTATTCCGCACGGCCCGTTATTTGCAGGAAGGTGGCGAGAAAAGGGCTGATTTTATCTCGAATTATCTCATAGGATAAAACATAAGTTAATGAGTCAGGGCAAAGACAGGAGCTAGAAAAATCGTAGACTGTCAGGGCTGGAAAGGATATTGAACAGCGTATGTTCCAGACCCCGCCTTTCACGTTTGCGAAATAAACTGAGGCTCAGAGAAGTCAAGAAGGTTAACCTCGCGAAAATTAGGTGGCACGAGATCTTAGACGCTTCCCACGGAACCAGATTGAGATACTTTCCGGATACCCGGGTTTCTGAGATTTAGACGAGAATCGCTGAAGTCAGAGGAGTGGGTTAGATATCCTCTGCTCGGTTCTTTGGAGAAAAAGCAAAAATTTGAGCGGCGGTTCTTAAGTTATTTGGCCTCAGCACCCCTTTCTTTACACTCTAAAAATGGTTGAGGACTCCGAAGAGCTTTGGTTTTTGTGGGTTTTAGCTATCGATTTTTAGCTTATTAGAAAATACATCCGAGAATCTTAAAAGTGCTTGTTCACTTAAAAATAAACTCATTGCATGTTAACATAATTAACGTTTTTATGGGAAACAACCATATTTTCCCAAACAAATTGAGAGAGAAGTGTAGCAGTGTTTTACGTTTTTGCAAATCTCTTTAATGTCTGGCTTAACAGAAGACAGCTTGGCTCTCATAGCTGCTTCTGCGGTCTGTTGCTATATCACACGTCCTGCAGCCTCTGGAAAACTTCACTGTGCACTGGTGAGAGAATAGAGTGGGAAAGTTGCAAATTACATCTTACTGTTACTATGAAAATAAGTTTAGTCTCCCGGGCCCCTTCTGAATGTGTCTCAGGAGCCCCTCAGAAGTCCTTAGACCACACTTTGAGAACCACCGTTATTAAATCAGGCACTGTTAGAGGTTGAAATTTTGAACTATTTTAAGACGCACTTACCCAGAACAGGCTCCACCCCCTCAAAAAAAAAGAAAGAAAGGAAAAAAAGGAAGGAAAGCTTAAGAACTTCTTAAGGTTAGTTTGTGGGTGTAATAGCACTTTAGGCTCCAGCTTTTTAAAAGCAGGGGGTTTATACTGGGAGAAGATGCCTGGGAAGTGTCATATTCCTTAGACCTGTGGGCCTTCTACACAACTGGATTGTGGGCTTAGGGGTATAAATGCGGGGAGGGAATTTTCTCTGTGATTATGTGTGGCAAATGGCACGTACCTCTTACTACCTTGTATTGTGCTTGATTTCCTTCTTTTTGCGTTTCTCCCTTGATCCAAGAGAGACTGTGAAAGTTTTGATTTGCTTCCATCTTGGGTGAAGAGTGGAAGAAGGATAATTAGCTAAGAATAGTTTGGTTTTTTTTAAACATAGGTGACCCTCTGTTGTTCTAATTAAGTTTCATTTGTACTAAACTGTTATTCTCATCTTTAAAGTATTTTTCAGGATCCTATTGAGCTCTCAGGTTACACTTTTAAATCTTGGGAAAGCTTAAGAAAAAAACGGGTGGCAAATGTGTATTACATACAGTACCATAGGTTTCCTACAACTAGAAATTTTGTTCCACCAGGGGGAGCTGACAGTAAGGATTTGGAAACGCTGTATTGTTGCAGTGTGAGGCACAGTAGTGGTATATAAGATGAGCGTAAATTCCAACGTGTATTTCAACTTACTTATAAAATTAGACGTTTAGGGCTTCCCTGGTGGCACAGTGGTTGAGAGTCCGCCTGCCGATGCAAGGGACACGGGTTCGTGCCCCGGTCCGGGAAGATCCCACATGCCGCGGAGCGGCTAGGCCCGTGAGCCATGGCCGCTGAGCCTGCGTGTCCGGAGCCTGTGCTCCGCAACGGGAGAGGCCACAACAGTGAGAAGCCCGCGTACCGCCAAAAAAAAAAAAAATAATAATAATAATAATAAAATTAGACGCTTATAAGCTAGTTGTCTCAGCCAAGCCAAGAAATAAATATGCTGGAAAAGGTGTATGAAAGCTTCAAAGAAGGGTACTTTAGAATTCTTATTCCAGCTCCATAAATTAAATTATAAAGACGCTTTTTTTTAATGCTCGAAAGTATTTAAGTAAAAGAAGTATTATGTTGAAATATATTTAATCTGTAAAAAAAAAATGGGAAAATGAAGTCACATGTTTTCTTCCTTGATGTCTGCATATTTAATTCATAGCTGTTAATGTGAGAATTGTTTTTTAAAAAAGTTCTTGTTCCTGGGCTTCCTTGGTGGTGCAGTGGTTAAGAATCTGCCTGCCAGTACAGGGGACACGAGTTAGAGCCCTGGTCTGGGAAGATCCCACATGCCGCAGAGCAACTAAGCCCGTGCGCCACAACTACTGAGCCTGCGCTCTAGAGCCCACGAGCCACAACTTCTGAGCCCGTGTGCCTAGAGCCCGTGCTCCACAGCAAGAGGAGCCACCACAGTGAGAAGCCCTGCACTGCAACGAAGAGTAGCCCTCGCTCGCCACAACTAGAGAAAGCCACTGTGCAGCAACAAAGACCCAACACAGCCAAAAATAAATTAATTAATTTTAAAAAAAAGTTCTTGCTCCTGAGCTTTAAAAAATATAGTCTCTAGTATTTTGAGAGTCCTTTTTGATTATCAACTCTACCACTGTCCTCTTTTTTTTAAATGAAATCTAACTTGGCAATTTAGTTACCCCAATATCTTCATCTAAAATAATGAGATAGCCTGTTATTTGAAGCATCCTGCATCTTTTGGGTTTTAATGGAAACTATGAATGGTTTGGGAATTGATTTTAATTCTAACACACATCCCCCTCTTTTTAAGGGTTCGAGGAATTTTTCTGTATGCAGTTCTAGGAGCAGTACAGCCAAAAATGGTGGCCTTCTTCTGTAAGTATATAATTGGATGTGCTAAATTGAATAAGAAAATGGGCACTTGTGCCGTTTTACTTAGGTTTCTCTTTGTTTCCGCACATAGCAGCACCAATATGAAGTGGGTACAGTTTTCAAACCTACACGTTGATGTTCCCAAGGATTTGACCAAGCCTACGGTATGCACTCCCTATTTCTTGACATAAGAAGCTACATTAGCAATAAATTTTCCTCATTATTTCATTTGGGGCTGTTTCCCAAACACTTTATGAATAAAAAAATTTGTTCTGGAATACTGGCAGGTGCACAGTGCACCTGAGAAAGTATTCACTGATATCCCTGAGTGTTCATGGTCGCTTTCAGTCTATTAAGGTAAGAGCTAATCGAATAAAGTGTTTACCCCAAATAGCTGTGGGAATGAGTAGTCTTTTGCTTTTAGCTCAGCATAGTGTATAGCGTTGTCATAATTGATGATGCTGAATACTTGGTATTATATTATGGAATTTTGTTGTTGTAGGCTTCAAGTCTTTACTGAACAGTGAACAGTGCTTTATTGTGAGAGAGAGCATTATCACAAGTAGAGAAAATCCGGGAGCAGCTGTGTAACCTTGTTTCCTTTAAGTGAAAGCCATGATTTCATCAACCCAGTTTTTGTATTATTTGTAGTTTTTTTAAATCCTAAAACTACAAACTATAATTTGTAGTTTTTTAAATTCCAAATGCTTCCAGCCCCACCCCTCAAAAATAATCCCCTTTAACAGTTTGGTACGTATCCTTCTAGACCTTTGTCTGTATATAATCATCTGTGCACACCATGAGCGCCAAAATGGAATTGTGTTATACCTAATGGCCTGCTGGTTCAGTGTTTTCACTTCATAGCATATATGAACCCCAGGTCTCCAGCTCAGATGCCTGTGTAGGCCAGGCCTGTAAGGAACGGTAACAGGGTGGGCACAGTGGCAGGCTGTACCCTTTATAAGCAAGACAGCTGCTACTTACTGTAGCCAGTTGTTGCCATGTGGGAAATCAGACCTAGTGATATCAGATTGTCTGAATTTTCCAAACTAAATGAAATTCAAATATTTGTGCAAAATCTTTTGATTTTTAATATTTGTAACAGATTCAGAATTATCTTTAAAACCCTGTAGAGACCAGTCATTATACATTTTAGGGCTATATTCCCCTTCTCTTGTCCCTCAACTTAAGAGATAGGATATCAGTGTATTCTCTTCTTCCAACAACCCTATCTGGGGTAATTGAGAGTGAATATCTAGCTTCCTGGTTAGTAAGTAGATCTCCTTTCAAGGGCAAAGTAATTTAACTCTGAAACATTGGATTAGTAATATAAATTACTGGTTTGATGGATGAATGAAGTAAAGGTAATTCACCTCTTGGAAGAAAGTCAGAAATGTCAGCCCCATCATTTCTAAGATCTTTAAGTATTAGGGTGGAAGAGGTGGAAGTTATTTGTACAGTCAGTGTCATGACATTTTAGTTAGAAATGAGCAATTTTTCTATTAGGGCAGGCAAAATAAACATGGACAAACCTAATAAAAAGAATATGAATAGAAGTAGCTCGCCTTTGTTTAACAATGTTTTATAACTTATAAGCACTTAAATCCATGCTCTCTCATTAGTTCCTGACAGAAGTGCCATGAGCTGTAGCGCAAGTATTGTCCTATTGATATGTGAGAAAACTAAAGTTCAGTGAGATTCTATTACTTGCCCATTGTTATTCATCTTTAAGTGGCAGAGTTTAATTCTCAATCCCGGTCTTCTGACCAGGCTACTTTTATTAACAGAACCCCAAATCCTTTCCTGTTGTATATTTGGGGTTTAATAACTATTAAGCTCAAGGTTCTGTTGGTGATTTTGTAGGTTGCTTGAAAATCCTTTTGATTCAAACTGTATTTTAACTGATTCTTAAGGGTCATCGTGGAGCCCGAATGTGGTTGTATCTAGATATTTAAGCTGTGTTAAGATGTGACTCAGCATTTTTCTCCCCACTTATTGGTAGACTCTGAAGTTGTGCAGGTGAGGGTAATACGTTAAATTTTCCAGTTGTAAATATTAGAGGAACCATGAGTGAAGCTTTTCTTTTTGATTTTAAAATTGCAGATAACCGTTTCTGATGAACCAGACACGTTATATAAGCGCCTATCAGTTTTAGTAAAAGGCCACGATAAGGCTGTATTGGACAGTTATGAATATTTTGCGGCACTTGCTGCTAAAGAACTTGGTATCTCTGTTAAAGTGTAAGTATGATCTTTCTTAATCTGACCTGTTAGCTGCTATTACACAGTCAGTCAGGAAAATGGTGCCAGTCCCAGCTAGGTCTGAGCTCTTAAAATGGGATAAAAACCCATGATGGGGAGAGATTAGGTTTGTTATTATTATTCTAAGCAAGATCATCCCTTCCTGTCTGCCAGAATTTTTAAATACTAGAATGAGTGAACAAGGAAAATGAAGGAATCCTTTCTCTAGAAATTGCATGGACTTAGGAGGCCCAAGAAGCCCTCGTGTCTGGGATCTCCATGGGGCAGGGAGGTGGATTAGGTGAACAAGCAATTCTTTCAGGCCTCTTGGATTTGGTATCTTTGCTATTATATTCACTGTTTCAAAACTGCCTTAAGAAGCACCATTCACCCAATACTTTTATGCATGAGCAAGGCAAGCTTCGTATGGCCTTGAAGTCACTGCAGGGTCAAGTATAACCACCTCCTGTGTTTTGTCACCTGCTCTTTCTGATGTTGAACGAGGCCCATATGGAGCTTTGCCAGTCTTGCCTTCTAGCAAAACTGAAGGAAACTCACATTTCCCGTAACAGACCATGGTTTTGTGCTTTTCACTATATCTGTAATAACACGGCAGACATTACAACCACGTCCAGCCCACGGTGCTGCGCCTCACAGTTCATGTGTTTAGTCAGTGCGAGACCTCAAGGGTGTGAAAGCCGGAGGCATGTGTGTGTGCACTTGCATGCCAAGGCTTGTTTTTGGGTCGATGGCAAATGTTCCTGTTGCTGTCTGCAGGTTTATTTTAGCCGGAGCTTCATGACAGCAGTTGTTAGAGATGACGATCTTGACAAATGGAAGTCTGTAAAATGGTAGTTAACGCCTATAATTGGGCGTGAGCGTGACCTGCAAAATTGTGGAATCATGTTTTGATATCAGTGACTCAGGTTCTAACATCACTTAGCTTAAGTATGTTGCTTCGCCCATTAATTTTCCAGACATGAACCTCCAAGGAAAATAGAGCGATTTACTCTTCTCAAATCAGTGCATATTTTCAAGAAGCACAGGGTTCAGTATGAAATGAGAACACTTTACAGATGTTTAGAGGTGAGTTTATTGCAGACATTCAGGCATTTTTTTGAAATGACCCAAATTTCACACTAGCACATCATAACTTTCCTTTAACCTTGCCCAGTAGACTTCCTTTCTGTCAGCCTATGCTGGGTAGTAGTAGAGAAGGTAAGTGTTTTTTTGTGTTTATAGAAGCAGCATGATAGGAAAATCAAACTTAAGTAAAGCCATCCTTCAGAGTAGTTCATACTTTAACTCAGTAGTGCACATTATGTTGACTAATTTTTATACAGTAAGCTATCATTGGAATAATTTTGCTTATATTTCAAAAATTCTAGCCACGTTTTCACACAGCTCTAATAATTCTTCTCACATGCTCACTGAATTCTCTATGTCCATGATGGGCAGCATTAAGGTTTTTCATTCGTCAGTTATCATTCATTTGTGCAGCCTCCCAGGTCAGCACAGTCTTGTGGTTAAGAGAAAGCATGGGCTTTGGAGTTGGACAGCCAGGTCCAAATACTGGCATTTACTAGCTGTGTGACCTGTGCCTCAAGTCCTTCATCTTTAAGTTGGAAATAATAACAGTACCAATTTCATACAGTTAGTGTGAAGATTAAATGAGATATTTATCTAAAGCACTTAGAATATTTCATCTCATGGTAAATGATTGGTAAATGTTACTAAAACAAGTGCTTGTGCATGTTTTATATGAGAAGCTCTGTACTAGGCATGAGAGTACAAATATCAAGACATAGTCCTACCCTTGAATGAAAAAGAAAAATCCAAAATTTTATCCACCTTGCCATGGAGCACATAAAATCTTATACTAACTCTATTTTATAATTTAGTCTTTTGTCTCCTTTTGTTTTGAGTTGTTTTGTGAAACTCTTAAACTGTTTTGATACCATGCTTGCCAGCTGGGTTCCATGGAGTCCTGGCTTTAAGGCATTTAGGAGGAAAGGGGACATTGCGGCTGTGCTCCCCTCATTCAGTTCAACCAGAGGATCTGCACTTTTTTCCTTTTAAATTGGGATTCTGTAAGATTTTACAGATGACGAAAAGACTCTACTGCCTTTACCAGAAAAGAAAAACAAAACCCCTCAAAATTTCTGCTTTAACCAGCATAGCATGAATCAATTTCACGTTTGAAATTTTAGTTAGAACATCTCACTGGGAGTACAGCAGATGTCTACTTGGAATATATTCAGCGAAACTTACCTGAAGGAGTTGCGATGGAAGTTACAAAGGTACGACTTGAATTTCTGCCTCTGTTGGAGGGAGATGTGTATTGTTGTGTTGATACATCGCCGCCTGATTCCAGCCCACTGGGTGGAGGGGAGGACCTGGAGGCAGAGTTGCCACAGTGGTTGGGGTCTACACCCGCCGTGCAGGGCGCAGCTCAACAGAATGCTGCCCCCGCAGCCCATGTGCTCCTGGAGCCACCTCTGATGCCTCCCTCCCTCTTAGCAGTTGTCTAGACATGGGTTCCACGTTGATTGGTGGTCCCTGGAGATCACTGAGGAGCAAATAGATTATGTATGTGAGAGTGTTTATCTACCATCGAGTTTTCTTCTCTGTTTCAAAGCCCTACAACAAGATGGGAGGGTAAAAGAAAAAAGTCAAGAGGACTTGAGGGAACAGAATGAATAAATTCAATTTGTGGCTGAAGAGTTGAGTCCACATTATATTATAATTTTGTTTTTCTCTCTTTAGACAAAATTAGAACAGTTACCAGAACACATCAAGAAGCCAATCTGGGAAACAATACCAGAGGAAGAAGAAGAAAGCAAGTCATAAAGTCTCAGAGTGACCACTTGTGCTGGGATGTGAAATGAGCATGTCAAGTGGAGGGAGTCTCCAGTGAAGACAGTTTCAAGTCACCCTGACTGCCCTCCTGAGGCCACGCGGCCTGATCAGTAGAAAGCAGGGATTGGAAGTTTACGATACACCAGACTATTGTGCAGGAACCACTTTATCTATTCTTTTATACATGTCATTGTTTCAGTTCGGATTTTAACAAATGTGAGCAAACCATTTGGACCACTCTGTACCAAAACAGTCAAATTCATATTTTGTTATTCCACTGTTGTTCAATTTTTAGTTTGTACTGATTGTGATTTGTATCATTTCATTCATCTAAAAGTGTTTCAGATATTCCTCACACACATTTCTTTCTTTTGAGGGACCTAAAAGGAAACTCTGATTAATTTAACACTGAGCAGTTAAAGTTTTTGATATTTACGTTAGAGCAGGCTGGCATATGCTAGTTTGGGGGTGGTGACCTCCAAGTTTTACCTCATGTAAGCGTTACATTCTTGAAAATTGATATACTTTATAGCAGATCAAGCACATTGGTGGCATGCGCTGAACTCTTCTGTAGCCCAAACCCTTTCACGGCTGCCGAGAAGGGTCACTATAATGGAATTTGAGCTCTCAAGAAATTACTGTATCGTTTCATTCATCCTGTAATTCATTTATTCAATAAGCTTTTCTTTTGTTGACTTTGCACCCAGCACTATAGTAAATACCAAAAATTGAATAGCAATAACAGCTTTCAAAAATTGTGCAAGGCACAAATACTTTTCCCTTATTAAGTTCCATGCTGATAAGACCTCTTTCTTTTGGTGAATAGCACTCTTTTTTGGGGATGTCTGCTTTTCCATAAAATTAAATAGTTAAAGCTCTGAAAGAGGCAAGATGACAGTGGGCTGAGGTTGTTGGTGTATCAACCCCAAGGGAGTGATACGTTTCCTTTTTACAGCAGAATCCGGCCCATGTCTTTTGTGGTTTCCTTCACATCTTTGGGGTAGTTATGACTTCTCAGTTTTCCACCCTTAATCTGGAGCCTCTGTTCTCTTTTCTCTGCTATCAGGTATGAGTGTTCTGAATGCACACTGCTCATGTATCAGACTTACATTACTGTCATTAACATGAAAAGAATTACAGCCTTGTGCCCCATGACCTCATTTTGTTTGCAGCTCAGTTGTCGACTGTGTCATTCACAAATGCCTAAAACCTGTTTATCCCAGGTATAAACCTCAGGATTAAGAACTAGTCAATAAAACAAGAGCAGTATAAAATTAACTGTATCTAGCAAAGCAGCCATTGTGACTCATTTTCATTTTGAAAGAAAGAAATCTTTAAAAATAAATGTAGACCCACATCTAATCCTTTTTTGTGCTTTTTTTACAGACAGTATCGATCACTTTATTATAATAGGATGACTTCTGCATACTCACCTCCAGTGGCTCTCTTTTAAAGGTGTACATCCATTTCCAGCTGTTTTCAGACTAAAGTAGCCTCTAAACCAGATTATTTAGCACTTCAGATTATATATTAAAATCTTGTTTTAAGATAAATACAGAGATAAACTACACACACAACAAAAATTAATGGTATTTCCTTGACATAAGTACTTGGCATATTTGAAGCCTACTTGATATAAACTAGGTAATTCTGATAGCCTGAGAGGGGTCTTTTTGTTTGTTTTTTAATTGGGTCTCCTGAGTAAAATGTATATTCTGAAAATTAGAATTAATGCCCAAGTCTCATCTTTCTGTTCATGGTGGTGACGGGAGGTAGTGAGAAAAGTAGACCTGATGTCAGGATGGACCAGAAGGCAGGTAGGAAGTGAGATGGTTTTTTATTGAGGTGAAGCCCTGAGTTCATTGTTATTTTCTCTGATCTGAAGTATAGTTTCTTTTCATATTAAATAAAATAGTGTTAAAGTCTTTTAAATTATTGGTAGACTCTACAGGTTAAACTCGTTCAGTGCCTAGTTTTGATGCTTTCAAAGAGAATTACTTAGATGTCCTTTGGCCACTTAGATATGCCACAGTAAATACATAAAGGAATTATTTTAAATCAGTCTATTTTTGTAACATTTCTGTTTGTCAGCTACCCTTCCTCCTTTCTTACACTATTAAATTAGCTTTACTGCAACATTCATGAGTAGCCGAGTAGAGAAAACAGGCTTGAGTCAGATAAGAGTTCAAACCCACTAACTGCTATAAACAGGCAAGGTGTTTAACCCTCTCAGAGCCTCAGTTTACTCATTAGTAAAATGTAGGAAATAAAACTTATGAAGGTTGGAGTATTGAATTAGGTAACTTGTAAAGCACCTCACACAGTACCAGGCAGATAATAGACATTCAATGAATACTAGCTATGTGAATGAAGAATATTGCCTGCCATATCAGTAAACAAAGGATGTTGCAGCCATCAAGCCATCACATTACAGCCACCCTAACAGTGCACCCTGAGGAGACTCAGGATGAGAAGTACAGGATACTGCCCCCAGATAGCTGAGGTGCATATCACAGGAATGATTTCAGTGAGCCCAGACTTGCATCTCCCCATACTTAGAAAAGTGCAGAATTCCTTAACTCGAGACACCTGGTTTTCTTTAATTAATGGTAATCTTTAATGTTCCGAATACCTGGTCTTTATTGCAAAAACCTCTGTATATCCTGGCTCTCCCCCTTGCCTCTTCGGAGCAGTCTCTCAGAGGTATCTGAGATGCTGTGTCCCGAGCATAAGTCCTCAGTTTTGTCCGCTAAATAAAACATAACTCTCGACTTTTAGATTGTGCTTTTTTTTTCAGTTGACAGCGATTACCAGATGGCAGAACAAATTTGATGATACTGCAGATGCTTGTGTGCTGTACTGTTTAAAAACCAGCTGGAAAGGACTTCAGGGTATCTCTAAGGTGAGGATAACACCTTACAGTGGTTGCAAAATTTAATTTAGATGAGAAAACATGTAGCATGCTTATTATAACCACCATACATTATGCCAAGCATTTACAGATATTATCTTATTTAATCTTTATAACAACCCAATAAAGTAGTTACTATTATCCCCATTTTATAAGAGAGAAAACTAAGTTTGACTTGCCCGCTCAATTGCCCTTTCAGTTGACAGATGAAACTGAGACAAAAAGGTGAAACTGATTTGTCTGAGTTCAGGTTAGTGAAGACAGAGCCTCAGAACCTAATTTTTAAAGGCTAGGATGTACTCAAATGCCCACACATTAAATGCAGACTATTCAAACCTAAAATCCAGATTTATTTCCCCTTGCACATTAGCAAAGTGTGCTACTCATTTCCCCTAAGGCTTAGAAGTAAAGAGATTGACTGGGGGAAAATAAAGAATAAAAGATGTAAATGTGTATGAATAAAGGCAAGAAGCATAACCCACAGCGCGATCCCTGTGGTCTCAAGGCTGACATTGGTCCTGACTGACTGAGGCAGCAACAGGAGAGTTTAAGCTTCAGCAAGGAGGGGCCTACTGGGTTATAGGAACCCTGGCATGGAGACAGTTAACCCTGGGGCTTTGCGCCAGGCCCATCTCAGGCTCTGCAGACACTGGTTTGTTGCTCACACGCATTTCTTTACCCCTGGAGCCAGGCTTATGGCTGAATGCCTGCGATCCCCAGGGTTCTCTTTGCAAATCCCTGCTCAGTTCCTAACCCTGTCCTCCTTAAAGCATTACTGTTGTTACTCACTTCACACTGTTGTTCTCTGTGGGGTCCTAATCCTCTTAAAAACTGATATATTTATACCTCAACAGCTCAGCAGTATTTAAGGGCAGGTCATGGGCAACTGACCCACATGAAAAGCCAATTGAATTTTAGATTCCTCTGCCAGAGGCTAAATCAAGTTCTGTTTCATTCAAACGGTCTCTTGAGCACAGGTACCCACAGCAGTGGATTGCATATGCTGTCTTCAGGTGTGATGAGATGGGGACAAGTTAGAAAAATCACTGGAGACCTCTTCCAGTGCTAAAATCCCATTATGTTTTCCCATGGACAAATATCTGCTAGGGAATTCCCCGGTGGTCCAGTGGTTAGGACACCGCGCTTCCACTGCAGGGGGCACAGGTTCCATCCCTGGTTGGGGAACTAAGATCCCGCATGCCGCATAGCGCAACAAGGGGGAAAAAAAAAAATCTGCTAACCCAGGCATTCTCAAAGGAATCAAGAGCTGTTGTCTTGTAAAATTAAGAGTAGCACACGTGAATTCAGCTGTGACCGTGTGTCAAGCACTTTGCTCAGTTACTCAACAAGTCTTGTTTCTGCCAAGAACTCCTTGTTTGTGCCAAGCACTGTTCTAGGTTTTGGAAATTCTGCAATGTGTATGTTGAAGTCCCTCTCCTCAAGGATCTTAGATTCTAGTGAGGAAGACATGCTAGGGGAAAAAATAATAATATCATTTCATAAGCAGTTAAGCACTATGAAGCAAATAAAGTAGGATAATGTCAGAATTACTTCAGTAGCTATTTGAGGTGAGGTTGGGAAAGTTCTCTTTCCCAAGGGGAGAATGTCAGGAAGGAGGCAGCCATATGAGGGTCTGGGGAAGAGCATTCCAAGCAGCAGGACCCATCAGTGCTAAGGCCCAGTGAGTGTGGTGTGTCTGTGGATAGGGCAGAGTAACATGAAGATGAAATAGGAGGATCCTAGAGTGCATCACGGCCATGGGAAGGAGTGTGGATTTTATCCTGAGTTTCAGTGGGAAGCCACGGAAGGGTTTGGAGCAGGACAGTGATAGGATCTGATTTACGCTTTAGAACACACTCCTCTGGCTGCTGGGTGTGGACTGGAAGGAGGGAGGTGATGGAAAGGTGGGGGCAGGAAGGCCAGTTAGGACTGCTGCAGTGGACCAGTGAGAGGACGTGGCCTGGACCAGAGCTGCAGAAATGATGGAGGGGATGGGAAGTGGTTGGATTCAGAATAAGTTTGGAGGTGGAGCCGATGGAATGACCTACTAATAGATTGAAATGAGATCTAAGAGAAAGAGAGGACTCAGGGATGACTCCTCATTTTTGGCCTAGGCAGCTAGATAAATGGTGATGCCGTGACTGAAGTTGAGAAGGGTTGAGGAGGGATTTGGGAAGGAAATCAGTACTTTGGCTTCGGCCTTGCTAAGTTTGTGATCTGAGTTGAGCTGTCCAGTAGACAGCTGGGCTCATGAATCTGGAATCTACAAATGGTATGTAATGTTGAGGGTGAATGAGCTCTCTGGGGAGAGCATGTGAGTAGACGGGAGAATGGTACTGAGGACAAGCCTGGGAAGCCCAAGCAGGAAGAGATTTGTTTAAAGGGAGGAGGTGCTGGCAAAGGAGATGTGCAGTCAGTGAGATTGGAGTGAAATCACATGTGGGTCCTTGAAACCTAAGGTGTTTGAAGGAAGAACTCACTTGGTGAGCTGTGCTGAATCTGCTGGCAGGTTGAGTAAGAAAAGTAGGTCATTGGTGACCACTGTAAAGCCTTCTCCATGGAGTGATGGGGATGCGTATCCAATTGGAGTAAGTTGAGGAGAGAATAAGAAATGCAGAGGATGCAAAACAGGTTCAGTTATCTACTGCTACCTTAAAAAATGCCTGACACTTCATGGCTTCATGACAACACCTACTTTGCATGCAGATCTGCAGTTTGGGAATACTATCTGCTCCATTTGGTATCAGCTGGGGTGCTGGAAGGCCAGGCCTGGAGGCATCTACAGGTTCACTGACTCCTTCAGCCTGGTGGTTGAGGCTGACTGTCAGCTGGAAGCCCTGCGTGTGCTCTGGGCTTCCCCACAATATGGTGGCTGCGTTCCCCGGGCAAGTCCCGAGGGAGCGCCAGGCACAAACCCTGTCGCCTTTGATGACCTAGTCTCGGAAGTCACATAGTGTCACTTCTGCCCATTCTCTTCATTGAGTACCATAAAGTCCCATCCAGCTTGAAGAGAGGGAGAAATAGACTCTTCCCCTTGATGGAAGGAACATGGGAGACCACACCTACTGCTGTGCCAGTTTCAGAAAATAACATCTTCCACAAGGGGTTTTGTTGTCACGGGAGCCAAAGTTATGACAGTGGCTGGAGGGGAGTAGGAGTTGGCAGGGCCAGTGGATCCAGTAGGCACAGTACCTAGGGCCCACACTATTTATTTTTCTTTATTTTCTTTTTGGCTGTGTTGGGTCTTCGTTGCTGCACGCGGGCTTTATCTAGTTGCAGTGAGTGGGGGCAACTCTTCATTGCAGTGCGTGGGCTTCTCATTGCAGTGGCTTCTCTTGTTGCGGAGCACAGGCTCTAGGTGCGCGGGCTTCAGTAGTTGTGGCACGTGGGCTCAGTAGTTGTGGCTCTCAGGCTCTAGAGTGCAGGCTCAGTAGTTGTGGTGCATGGGCTTAGTTGCTCCGTGGCATGTGGGATCTTCCCGGACCAGGGCTTGAACCCATGTCCCCTGCATCGGCAGGCGGATTCTTAACCACTGCGCCACCAGGGAAGTCCCTGGGCCCACAATATTTTTAATTTCTTTTAAATGTTTTAATTTTCAAAACCAGAAGAAAGAATTAATATAATGCAACCTGGACTGGACTGGATTATATTCATCTTTTTACCAATGAATGATAGATAAAATAGCACTTTTAATATTTCCTTATTTAATATTTAATTATCAGTATTAATCTTGTGACCCATGAAGGCAAACGTGAGTAGGCCCAAAAAAGTCACAATAGGATCCTGAATGTGGGATCAAGGAAGAATCTTTGTTTTGTTTAATCTTGTTTTCATAAAGGTGATATTAAAGCACATCTGCAAACGGGAATGATCCATTACAGAAGGATAAATGGAGGGTGCAGAATAGAAAGGGATTACTGTGGACATGAAGTGCTTGAGTAGGCAAAGGGAGGTGACATCTAGAAACCAACTGGAGGAGCTGACGGGGAGAAGTGGGAAAGGGACGCTGCGTCCATCGAACCAGGAAGAGGGGCCGGGTATGTGAGCACAGGTGCAGAGAGGTGTGTCTGCTATGGGAGGATGAGGTGGTTGTCAGATGCATCTGCTTCTCTGTGAAGTGAAGGATGTGACAAGGTCATCAGTTGAACGTGGGAGCGAGGGGAAGTTTTGAGGGCAGGAAGCGTGGTGGAAGAGTCATCTTGGGGAGAAGGGACTCAAGTCAGCAGAGGAGAGCGTGCAGTACAACTGTCCGGCATTATTTGAAGTGTGTGCGGCCAGTGTGATTTTCTGACTTTTTCCAGCTGTGTTCAGCCTCGGGTGCAGATGAGGTGTTAGTGCCTAGTTAAGGGGATAGCTGTAGCCAGGGTCAGGTTTTGCCAAGCGAGTAGTTAGAGGGAGAGAGGGGTGCAAAGGTCAAGGTCATGGCAAGGAAATGACGAGTTCTGGGCTGTGTGTAAGGATAAGAAGGAAAGTGAGAATGTGACAGATGCTAAAAAGCGTAGTGATAGATGGGTTGGAAGTCTCAACAGGGCTGGTGCGTTGCTGGAGTGAAGCTGTTAATGTAAGTGAGTGGAAGGAGAGGCGATGACGGTGTTTGAACATTTCAGACCATCAGTAGAGAAATTCATGGTAGCAAGGCCTCCGGTAGACATTCTCAGACTTCACGTGCCGTGGAAGCACCTGGAGAGCTTTTTAAAACACAGACTGTGGCCCCGCAACCCCAAGTTTCAGATTCACTAGGGGAGGAGGGGCCTGAGACTCTGCATTTCTAACAGACTCTCAGATGTTGCAGCTGCTGGCCCAGGGACCACAGTGAATGGGGGCCAAGGTGGGGTGGAAGAAAAGCTCTTGGGAACTGGGGAGATAAGAACCTTTGAGGCCAGAGTGGGAGGGACCAGCTGTCCACCTGATGCTTTGGGACGAATGGTGACATCACCAGTGAATGATGACAATAAGGACAAGTACAAGATGGGAGGGTCAGACGTGGCCTCGAAGGCACTGGCATTTCTGAGGGAGAAAAGAGGAAAGGTAGAGGCAACAGCTGAACAAGGAGGAGACCAGCCTTAACCTCCAGACCCGGAGGCACGTGGGATTTGGGAGAAAAACCCATCGGCACTTGAAAGGATGACAGAGGAAGCGGGGTTCCACCTTCAGGGATGGCAAGGAAATTAGAAGAACTTTGAGAGATTAGGGACGTCTGGAGGCAGGGACCTGAGAGCGAGAGCGAGCGAGAACGAGAGAGAGAGAGAGAGAGAGAGAGAGAGAGAGAGAGAGAGAGAGACTGGAATGTACAAAGCAATTCAGGAATGAACATACAGTGGGAGGCAGGCAGTGCTGCGCCTGAGATTATGAGACACACTGGAAGGACTGCCCCTAAAATCTCAAAAAAAATTAGCGTTCCAGGTTTTCTGATTTCTTAGACGTGTCATTTTTATATTCCATTAACATAAGCATGAGTATATAACTGATTCAAAAACAAATTCGCAGGACGTTCCTGGTGGTCCAGTGGTTAAGACTCCACACTTCTAACACAGGAGATGCAGGTTCGACCCGTGGTTGGGGAGCTAGGATCCTGCGTGCCAAGCGGCATGGCCAAAATAAATAAATAAAAATAATTTTCAAAGCCAAATTCGCATGAACCTTTAATATAAAAGTAAGAGCCTTCAGAGATAAGTTAAGCCACGCTCCCAGATCCTTCTCATGTGTTTATACTTTGGAGAAAAAGTGGGAAGAGCCCTGCTGATAGGTCTTGGATGAAGGGTGTAGGAGGGACGTATTTGTACTTTAAACTGGGAGATGGAGAACTTCCAAGACTCAAGGGTGTGATCTGTAAAGGAGCTTCAGATATGGTGCTGGGGACTGAGCTAGCCTGGGGACAGAAGTGCTCACCCAGAGCCCTTCGCATCATAGATCCTGCTGCTTCTCATTAGGCCAAGTGAAGGGCAAGCCCCAGCTCACCAGTGGTTCTGTTTTATGGGCTAGGAGTTGGCCTTGCTTCCTCTCTGGACTTCAGAGTCTCCTGTATCTCCACGATGGGCCTCCCTGGAGCAGCCTGGTGTCCAACGGAAAGGGACAGGGAGCACGTGTGAGATGGGAGGGTCTCAGCCTGTCTTCTCGACTCCCCCTCCATCTGCCTACTTCTCAGTGTCCTCCCCTTCTCCCTCTTCAGAATCTGCCCGGCAGCTTAGTTGAGTAGTTGATGAGCCTAAAGGGAGGGGTGAGGCTGGGGGAGCTTAGCTGACTGGAGGTCAGACCTTGCAGGGGAATCTTCTAATGACCTTAGGGCGCTTAGCTGGCCTGGTCCCGCCCCCTCGCTGCCAGCCCCCTGCACTGCCCGTCCTGTTCTGTTGGCTAGGAGATGATGAAGAGCCTGGCTAAGAGGAGGAAAGGGAGGAAGAGGGCCCTCGCCTAAGGAATCCATTGGCAGAAGCCCGGGAGGAAGCACAGACCCTTGCTCGCTGACGTCCCCGGGGGCCAGGATGGGGCAGCAGTTCAGCTGGGAGGAGGCAGAGGAGAACGGCGCGATGGACGTGGCGGAGCTGCAGGAGTGGTACAGGAAGTTCCTGGAGGAGTGCCCCAGCGGCACGCTCTTCATGCACGAGTTTAAGCGCTTCTTCAGGGTCGCGGGCAACGAGGAGGCCACCCAGTATGTAGAGGGCATGTTCCGAGCTTTCGACAAGAACGGGGTAAGGCGCCCTGAGGGGGAGGACCGATGGCTCAGGTCTCATCCCGGTGCTAAAGGAGCATCCTCAGTGGGAGCTCCGTTCCCCAGTCCTCCTGCTCTTCCTCTGCTCTTCGTTTCTCTCCATCCCCTCTCGCCCTTTCTGTCTCACTGTTCCCCCCAACTCTTCTCCCCATCATTCCTCTTTCAGTCTTCTCTTCCTCCCCTCCACCTCTCCGCTCTCATGTGACTGGCCTTCTTCCTGAGAGCTGAGGGGAGATTCTGCAGAAAGGCGCACGGTCCAGCCCTCTCTGCGTGTATTTATGGACAGGGCTCCGTAGCCGGAGGACCTGGTTTTTCACACCCACCAGAGCACCCCTCGCTGTAAAGATAAGGGGCTCCAGAGCTGCCCTAAATGGGCGGAGCTATCTTGGAACAGGTCGTGAGCGCCCCCTTGTTGAGGTCCTTCGAATTGAGACCGGTCAGCTCTTCCCACCCAGAAAGCTGGAGGAGGCTCCTTGATGGACTTGGAGGTTGGACGGATTATTGCAAAATCCCCTTTCTACTCTTCAAGCCATAAAAGATTCCATGAAATCATCCATCCACAAGGTTTCTTCCAGCCCTTGGATGGCACCAGGAGCTAAGAAGATAATATATTTTGTAAATGCGCACCTGGGAACTGAATTCAAACATTGAAATCCCCTCATTAGTTAAGGCCATCCAGTCCAGCGCCTCCGCAGTACTCTAAACCATTAGGTTTGCCTCAGATACCTATTTCAGTCCCCCAAATTGAGGGGGAGGTGGGTTGGACCTAGATAATTAATCTGGAGAGAGCGGTGGGTATCCCACTTCTTTGTAGGGGGAGAGCTTCACTTTCTAGAGAGAGTCACTGGGAAGGCTTCTTCAGGTCCCAACCTGACCCTGGTACCGGTCAGTGCACATCTCCTCATCGCCTATAGGGGGCGGGAGGGCGGGGTCAGCGTCATTCCCTGCAACAGAAACCTCCTTGGAGATGAACCTTATCTCGGGGCCCAGAGTGAGCTTCAGCCTTCTCAGAGCTCCTCTCCACAGGCACCTCTGAGGCGGCAGCAGCCCTGGGAGGGAACAGGCAGAGGTTGTTATTGCAGATTCAGTGAATTGATTGACCAAGATCATATACTCAGGGGTCCCGAGTCCCAGGCAAGCGCTCCTGCCCAGAAGGCAGTTTGTTGGGTTTCTTTCAGAGAGAAAATGATTTTTCTAAGTGTTGAATGTCACAAGAAAAGTAAACAAATAGGTCATATATGGCAAGAGTCACTATCATAGATTTATCAATCTTCCTCAAATTCATTTAAAATTCAGTATAATAACAATTCAGGATCTCAAAGGGATTATGAAGCCCCTGGGAATAATATGGCTGACCTCTTATACCTAATCTCCTCCTATAAATCAGCATATAATATTCATCAATTGTTTTTAAAACAACCTTTTAATTTTGGTATGATTTTAAATTTACAGCAAAATTATAATAGTGCAATTAATTCCCATGTACAATTTATCCAAATTCCCCAACTGTTTACATTTTGCCTCATTTGCTTTACCATTCTCTCCGTGTAATGTATTATGTATTTATGTATATATACATACACATAATATATACATATATGTGTATATTGTGCATATAAATATACATACATATTTTTGAGAGAAAATTATAGACATCACAACCTTTTACCCAAGTATTCTAGTGTGTATTTTCTAAGACCAAGGGCATTCTATTAACCTAATAAGTGATCAAACCAGGAAATTCAACAGTAATAAATTCTCTTATCTAATCGACAATCCATATTCAAGTTTGGTCAGTTGTCCTGGTGACATCCATTAAAACCTTTTTTTTTTTTTTCGTTTGATCACACATTGCATTTACTTGTCCTGTCTCTTTCTTAGCCTTTAATTTGGAAACTTTAATCTCAGACTTTCTTTATCTTATTTGACTCTGACATTTTCGAAGACTGCAGACCAGTGATTTGGGTTTGTCCCATGTTGCCTCGTGATGAGATTCAGGTTACACTTCTGGCAGAAATGCCCCAGAAGAGATGCTGTGTCCTCCTGAGTGCATCATGTCATGGGGCACGTGATGTTGGTTTGTCCCATTAGTGGAGCGGTTCACTTCGATCACTTGGATACATGGTGTTCTGCCAGGTTCCACCACTGTAAAGTGACTATTTTTCCTTTGTAATTTATAAGCATCTTATAGGGAGATACTTTGAGACTAAGTAAATTTCCTGTTGCTCATCAAGTGCTCATCCTCTGGGTTTGGCCTCAGCTGATAATTTTGTAACTCCACCGTCCCACCTCTATTTATTACTTGGCCTCCTGCCGTAAGGAAGAGCATTCCAGGCAGGTGTTTTCAGCTCCTCTGTCAGGGACTGAGCCTTCTTTCTTTTCTTTTCCCACTTTGTGTCTCCAAACCTCCACCCGACTCCACTTTCCACCTTGGCACAATCTTTGTATCAGCAAGTCTTGTTTCTAGGCAGTTGGTCTGAGATTTCTGGGGCAAATAAAATCAAAAGAGCTCATAGATCTTGCTCACACGTCAAAATCTGAGGTCGTGGAAACGGGGTTTTGGTGGAGGCAAGGAGGTAGGAGTACCTGGTCTCTGCTGCTGCTGCGCCCCCTCCTGGTGGTGGTAGTAACACTCGTCTCTGGTGCTTGCCTGTGATGCACTGGATGGAAGAAAAGGAAGGATGAAGCTCAAATGTCCTTCGGGATCCTTATGTAAGGAGTGTTGGGGGTCAGGGTTAGTTCACCAGTGCAGCCCATTCAGGGAGAAACAAGGCAGGTAATCCCATAGAGCAGATCACGTTCCTGTCACTTCTGCTCCAGCTCTTGAGTAGACAGGCATTTCCATGATCTTGGGCCCCTGTGGGTAATTGAAGCTGATGAGAGCTGGTGTGCAGTGGATGAGATTAGCCCCAGCTGGAAGCTTTCCAGAGCTGGTCCGGGGGGGGGGGTTTCTATTTCTTTTTTTAAAATTTTTTAATTTTTATTTTATTTATTTATTTTTGGCTGCATCTTGATTGCTGTGTGCGGGCTTTCTCTAGTTGCGGCGAGCAGGGCCTACTCTTTGTTGAGGTGTGCAGTCTTCTCATTGCGGTGGCTTCTCTTGTTGCAGAGCACAGGCTCTAGGCGCGTGGGCTTCAGTAGTTGTGGCACGTGGGCTCAGTAGTTGTGGCTCGTGGGCTCTAGAGCACAGGCTCAGTAGTTTGGCGCACGGGCTTGGTTGCTCTGTGGCATGTGGGATCTTCCCTGACCAGGGCTCGAACCCATGCCCCTTGTCTTGGCAGGTGGATTCTAAACCACTGTGCCACCAGGGAAGTCCCTAGAGTTGGGGGGGTTTGAAGTAAACTCGCAGGGGAGATCACTTGTCAGGAAGGGGCTGCTCTACAGTGGGCCTCAGGTAAGGCGAGGGGTCTTTGTGGAAACCGTATCATGGTGAGACAGGATGTTACAAGAACAGAAGGTTCTAGACAAAGAATGTGGGGGAATCTAGAGATCTGGAGAGTAGGGATTTGTCTGTGGTTTTTTGTTTGTTGTTCTCCCCTTGGTGCTAGACACCAGGTTCATTTTTTAGACAGTAATAGACCTTGCATGGAATAAGACATTTCTCCCAACCTGATGAACTGGAGAAGGCATGTAGCTTGAAAGGCTCTGCCACTTGCTGGGTGGGAATTTCTCGGGCAACTTATTCAACCTCTGAGTCTCTGTCTCCTCATCCATAACATGGGGATGACAGACCTGAGGGAGATGATGTATGTAAAACAGATGATCCATACCAGCCTTTTTTTTTTTTTTTTTTTGCAGTACGCGGGCCTCTCACTGTTGTGTCCTCTCCCGTTGCGGAGCACAGGCTCCGGACGCGCAGGCTCAGCAGCCATGGCTCACGGGCTCAGCCACCCCGCAGCATGTGGGATCTTCCCGGACCGGGGCACGAACCCACGTTCCCTGCATTGGCAGGCGGACTCTCAACCACTGCGCCACCAGGGAAGCCCCCTACCAGCCATTTTGCACACATTTTCCTACCCAATTCTTATTTTAAAAGAAACCTAACATCTATTTTTAGTAAGCTTAATAAATAATAATTACTAATGAAAATAGCCTTTTAAAGAACAACCAATTATCACATTGTACACCTTAATCTTACACAGAGTTCTTTAAAAGGCTATTTTGCAATTATTACCTCAGTAGAGCTGGGGAAGAAAAATTGGACACAAGCCAAATAACCTTCAATGAGCAAACAGAAAGCAAACTAGGGACCATTCATACAATGGTGCACCATACAGTAATAAAAAGGAAGGAACTGTTGATGCATGCAGTGACTGAGATGAATCTGTAGGGCATTGTGCTGAGTGAATAAAAGAGTTACACATTATATGATTCTATTTATATACCGTTCTCAAAGTGAAAATATTATTGTGATGGAGAACAGATCCGTGGTTGTCAAGTGTTACGGTTGGGGGAAAGATGTGACCCTTAAGAGGTAACACAAGAGAGTTTCTTTGTGTTGAGAGCTATTCGTATCTACACGTGATATAATTTTGTAGAACAAGTGGAGAGGGGCAATTCAGGGGTAGGGGATTAAGCGGAACAAACTATTACCTATGAAATAAGCTACAAGGATATACTGTACAACACAGGGAATATAGCCAATATTGTATGCTCCAATAAATGGAGCATAATCTTTAAAAATTATGAATCACTGTATTGTACACCTGGAATTTATATAATATTGTACATCAACTATATTTCAATTAAAAAATTCATAGAGGGGCTTCCCTGGTGGTGCAGTGGTTAAGAATTCGCCTGCCAATGCAGGGGACACGGGTTCGAGCCCTGGTCCGGGAAGATCCCACATGCCGTGGAGCAACAAAGCCTGTGTGCCACAACTACTGAGCCCGCATGCTGCAACTATTGAAGCCGCGTGCCTGTAGCCCGTGCTCTGCAACAAGAGAAGCCACCGCAGTAGCCCCTGCTCACCACAACTAGAGAAAGCCCACGCGCAGCAACGAAGACCCAACGCAGCCAAAAAAAAAAAGACTACTGGTGGGGGGTGAGGAACAACCAGCAACTGCTAAGAATCTACCCTACAGAAATTACCAGAGACATAAGAAAAAATACATATGCACAAAGATGTTCATTGTGTCACATAAAATATCAAAACCATGTTCAGCAAGAGGGACTTCCCAGTATTCCTCTGAAAAAGAAGAAGGAAAGATATGATTTTAAATAAATTTGAAGGCATGGGAAATTTTAAAATAAAAATCCAGGAACTAAAATTATAGCTACAGTCTAACCTCAATTAGGTAAATACATTGTGAGGAGTGTGGAGAACCAGAAGGAATTATATAAAGGATGTTGAATAAAACTCTTCAGGTAGGCTCATCTTATTTTCTTGGTTTTTCATTAGGCTTTTGCTGTTTCCCTCATTTGGGGCCCTGTTCTTCTGTTGCTCAAACCTTGCCCACCCAGGCACCCCTTGAACCGGGGCTGAGTGACCTGACCCAGTGGGACAGTGGGGCTCTGGGCCAGCAATGCCATTTCTGATTACAAAGTCATGGGAATGGGCTTCCCCTCGTGGCGCAGTGGTTAAGAATCCACCTGCCAGTGCAGGGGACACAGGTTCGAGCTCTGGTGCAGGAAGATCCCACATGCCACGGAGCAACTAAGCCTGTGCACCACAACTACTGACCCTGTGCTCTAGAGCCCGCAAGCCACAACTACTGAACTCACGTGTCACAACTACTGAAGCCCGCATGCCTAAAGCCCATGCTCTGCAACAAGAGAAGCCACCACAATGAGAAGCCTGCGCACATCAACGAAGAGCAGCCCCTGCTCATCGCAACAAGAGAAAGCCCGCGAGGAGCAATGAAGACCCAACACAGCCAAAAATAAATAAATAAAATAAATTTTTTAAAAAATTTATATTAAAAAAAAAAAGTCATGGGAATGACAGACACTCCTGGGAGAGAGAACAATTCCAATTTTTGATTTGGAGGGCTGAGATCCTGACCCTGAAATACGTGAGGTCCTGCTTTCTAATTTCCTGTCAAAACTATGTTAGTCTCAAATTCAGACTTAATCATTTCTTCATTGATTCATAAATATTCATGAGACTCTGGGTGGAAGTGGCATTGTGCTAGGCATGGAGGAGGGATAAAGGCAATGTAAACCCCTCTCCTTTCTCCCTGAGCATAGACTGTAGCTAGAGAATGAGACACACGAAACACTTAAGGGTAGAATAGAAGATAGGTGCTGGGAGTGTCAGAAGAGGGAGAGGGAGATCATTGTGGCTGAAGTGGTGTGAGAAGGAAGGCTTCCTGGAGGAGGGGACCCTTGAGTTGAGCCTTGAAGGACAGATAGGAGTGGGTGAGCATGGAGACTGGGAATAGATCCCAGGACAGAGAATAGCACAAGCACAGATGCAGAGGCACACGGAATGCAAGGAGGATGCAAAGCCCTGAGTTTACAGGGATGGTGGCCTAGATTAGGGCTCACACCTGTGCTCCAGGGAGATCCGGCGGCGAGTGGGAGGGAGCCTCACAGCTCGCACTCCCAATGCAGGATGACACCATCGACTTCCTGGAGTATGTGGCAGCCCTGAACCTTGTACTGAGGGGCACCCTGGAGCACAAGCTGAAGTGGACCTTCAAGATCTATGACAAGGACCGCAATGGCTTCATTGACCGCCTGGAGCTGCTGGACATCGTGGAGGTCAGTGTCTGCTCAGGGCGGGGGCGCAGGGCAGGCACCTGGGCATGTGGCCCCGCTGGGGTGTGAGTGCCGGCTGCTGAAGTGGGGGCCCCTGGGGCTGGGGGTGGGAAGGGGCATTGGAACCCTTCAGAGTGTGCTTTCCGACCACAGTGAAATTAAGCTAGAAATCAATTACAAAAAGAATGAGAAAATCCCCATCTGTTTGGAAATTAGGCAATCCACTTCCTAATACTCCATGAATCAAAACAATAATATCACACATAC
Organism: Mesoplodon mirus; assembly: GCF_964341445.2. Lineage (NCBI taxonomy): Eukaryota > Metazoa > Chordata > Mammalia > Artiodactyla > Ziphiidae > Mesoplodon > Mesoplodon mirus. The sequence continues at coordinate 74,263,280 of NC_138988.1, read as the reverse complement.
ACACAAAGTATTGTGAACTGAATAATAATGCAAACATAACAAAACTTGTGGAATGCAGCTAAAGCTGGACTTGCAGAAACATCGGTAGCCTTAAAAAGTATATACTAGAAAATAAGAGAGGCTGGAAATTCAATGATCCAAGAAGTCATCTCAACAAATTAGAAAAAAGAGTAAATTAAGGCCAAAGAAAGCAGAAGAAAAGAACTAATAAAGAGCAGAAATTAATGAAACAGAACACAAATACATAAGGAAAGTCAACAAAAGCAAAAGTTGGTTCTTTGAAAAGATTAACAAAGCTGATTGACTACTAGCAAGAACAAGCAAGGGGTAAAAAAAAGTACTACAGCTCAGACTCTGCACGAAACCTGCATTAGCCTATTACTCCCCAGAACTGCACTCCGAGGAGGGGATTGTTCATCCATTTTACAGATGAGGAAATCAGCCCGTGGAGGTTGTGTGGTTTGCCCAAGTTCATCCACCAGGAGGTGCTGGGCTGCCTGTAACACCTGAGCCTCCCAGCACCGTGGGGTGCCAGGCGCTGCTTTGTGCCAGGCGCTGCACTGGGCTGTGGGGACCCCGAAGGCACACCTCTGTCCTCAGCCCCAACCAAGGACTAAGGATAATCCTCACATTTGTCTGTCTCTTCCCCGTTTCAGTTCCAAACGTTGCCTCATTGCCAGAAACAGGGCAAGGGAGACACCTGTGCTTTTCCCTCTCCCGTCATCCTATTTCACACACATACACACACATCTATAAATACACTAAAATCTCTTTTCCTCTCTGAATCTCCATTTCTTCCTCTGTAGTGTAGAGTTTAGACCATCACTGTGCCGTCCACATCCCTCCTTAAAGGCTTTGGGTGTCAGCTCTGACACTCACAGTGGAAATGCCAAAGGCGTGGGGCTGAGGCGGTGTGTGAAGCCGGGAACTCCTCGGTTGGAATTAGGCCAATGGGACACTGAGGGAACAGTGGGACCCACGGGTCACTTTTAATTTGGTCCCGTGGTCCTCAGATGCACAGACTGGGGGGCAGTGCTGGGGACGAGCTGCCAAGGGATGTGGGTCCTGGGGAGAGGGCAGGGCATGCAGGGTCTTGTGGATACCACCGGGTTCTCTCCCACAGTCCATCTACAGGCTGAAGAAAGCCTGCAGGGTGGAGATGGAGGCTGAGCAGGACGGCGAGATGCTCACACCTGAGGAGGTCGTGGACAGGATCTTCCTTCTGGTGGATGAGAACGGAGATGGTAACGGGCAGAGAGGATGGTGGGGCGGGTGGGGGGCACGGCACCCACCCTGGATCACCCCACTTTCTTTCCATGTGACCTTAGGCAAGGCCCTTCACCTCCTGACAGTGAGATGGGTGAAGAGGGGAATACATAAAATAACAAGGGTGTCACTAGCATGTGAGGTTTGTAAGAGTGATTAAAACTCCTGTGGGAGTTGCTGATGGAGGCCAGGCAAGCACAGTGGAAGAAGAGAAGCTTTGGAGTCGGGCAGACCAGGGTGCTACATTTACCCTCTCAGCCTGGTCTCAGTTTCCTCACCTGGAAAATGGGGCTAAGAACGGTTGAAAGGAAAAAATGGGGTCATGTACTTAAGAGCCAGCTACTTGGGCTCTCCTCGCCGTAGCTCAGAGCCCCAGCCCCAGGCTGTACAGGGAGGCAGCTGGCTGGGAACACACCCAGAAGAGCCCTCAAGAGCATTCTGAGGGTACCGCGGGCAGAATTAAAATTTAAACTCACTTGCAAATAAAGTCCCTTAAAGAAACCCTTGAAGGTTCCAGGTGACTCCTGGAGAATCAGGGAATCGACAAGGCCCAAGCTTAGGCCCTGCGGCCGCAGGCTCATCTGTGTACAAGGTGTAGGCGCACCCAAGGAGAGAAGGCCTCACCTCTCACCCCCACCCCATTTCTTCCATTCCCCCTGTGACCGTCTCTCCTACCCCTGTGCAGGCCAGCTGTCCCTGAGTGAGTTCACTGAAGGTGCCCGTCGTGACAAGTGGGTGATGAAGATGCTGCAGATGGATGTGAATCCCGGTAGCTGGATCTCTCAGCAAAGGCGGAAAAGTGCCATGTTCTGAGGGCTCCGGGGTCCTGGGAGCCCTCCAAGACTCCAGGCTCACCAGGTTTCCAGAGCAGTGGGAGGGTCCCTGGCTCAGCCTGCTTATGCGCACTCTTATCCTGGCTTGGACTTCCTGGCATCCCCTGTGCAGGGGGTGGGGCTGAGTGGGGAGAGGAGGGGCCGTTGGTCTGAAGTGGCCAACAGGACCCGGTCCATTGGGAGGATTCACAGGGTGGTGAAGGGAACAGGCTTCCTCTCCCCCTTCAGCTGCTCCTGGGAAAGCTAGGCCTTGGCTAGGTGGTTGTGGGGTTTCCACAAATTCCTACATGGTTCATAGCTGGAAGCAGGGAAAACTGAGGGGTAGGGGTTCCATAGATGAAATTAGCAATGAGAATGCCCACACAATGTGAAACTGACTAGTAGAAGGGTGGGGCTGGCAGGTGTTGTTAACTCTGAAGAAAAGGTAGGAACTGGGGAGAAGGGATGGATAATAACTACATCCCCCCAGGATCCTGAGGAATGTTCAGGGGAGGACTCTTGCCTCTTCCTCTCCAAGTTGTCCTTGCCAAGGGTGTCAGGAGGGAAACTTGCAACAAGTAAGGCCGTGGTCTTCCTGCCCTTGTAGGGGGTCAGCTGTGCTTAAAGGGGCTGTTTCAGCTCTGCCCTGGTGCTGCTCCCCAGCCCCTGCTGCCAACCCCTCTCCACCCTCCTCTCCCCCTCCCTAACCCCTCATCCCTCACACTCACCTCTCCAACCCCCACCCCCAGAATGGACCCTCCACAGTTCCCCGTCACAGGCCCACAAGCCAAATGTGTCTCCTTAAAGGATGGAAAAAAAATTTACTCTGTCTCTGGGGAGAACTGGGGCCTGCCAACCTGGGTTCTAGGCCAGGCTTTGCCTCCAACTGCTGTGTGACCCAAGACGGCCATTTCTTTTCCCTAACCTTGGTGTCTCATCTGCACGGTGAGCAGGCTGGGCTAGACAAGCAGTTTTCAGATTATTATTTTTTTAGATGTGGAATTCTTTTTTTTTTTTGGCTGCGCTGCACAGCTTGTAGGACCTTAGTTCCCCGACCAGGGATTGAACCCAGGCCCTCGGCACTGAGAGCATGGAGTCCTAACGACTGGACCGCGAGGGAATTCTCTAGACGTGGAATTACTTTTGTTATACAAACTCTATGTGCAACCCCAGTGCATAAACTAGATTAAAAGGCAGTCACTCTGGGGCTTCCCTGGTGGCGCAGTGGTTAAGAATCCGCCTGCCAATGCGGGGGACATGGGTTCGAGCCCTGGTCCGGGAAGATCCCACATGCCGTGGAGCAACTAAACCCGTGCACCACAACTACTGAGCCTGTGCTCTAGAGCCCGCAAGCTACAACTACTGAGCCCACACGCCACAACTACTGAAGGCCGCTCACCTAGAGCCTGTGCTCCACAACAAGAGAAGCCACTGCAGTGAGAAGCCAACACACCGCAACGAAGAGTAGCCCCCGCGTGCCGCAACGAGAGAAAGCCTGCGCGCAGCAACGAAGATCCAACGCAGCCATAAATAAATAAATTTATTTTAAAAAGAATCTGCCTGCCAATGCAGGGGACACGGGTTCAAGCCTTGGTCCGGGAAGATCCCACATGCCGCGGGGCAACTAAGCCCGTGCACCACAGCTACTGAGCAGCGAAGAGTAGCCTCCTCTTGCTGCAACTAGAGAAAGCCCGCACGCAGCAACGAAGACCCAACGCAGCCAAAAATAAATAAATAAAAGGCAGTCACTCTGGTTGCATGGGGTGCCGAGGAACTCAGAAAAGGAACTCATGTGACTAGATATGTTTCTGTGTTGTATGAAGAATAAAACTAATTTGTAGAGCCTGTGATTTCATGGGCATTATATTCATATAAAGTTTCCTTTAGAAACAAATGTAAGGTAAAAAAATAGTTGATTAAAAAATAATAGTAATCCAGCTGGGACACAGATATGCCCCAAATCATGAAGATGGTATATGAATGAGGTTGGGGAAATGTCCCAGTTCTATCCAAATACCCTCCCAGCTTTGACCTCCAGGATTTTCCAAGAGGCAGCCACCAAGAGAAGAAGCAGAAATGTCAACTCCCTTTTTTTCCAGGTTGCCCCAGGCATTGAGCTCCACCTTCCCTCCATGTCTGTGCTCCAGCTGGCGGACGGTGTGAGTGAAACACATCCTCTCCTCCCCGCCCAGGGGGCTCTCTGCAAGCTGGGGATTTACCCACCTTTCCGCTTGTTTGCTCCCTCCCACCCCTGGATTTTTTTTTTACTCCCTGAACTTCCCCCACACCCCGCTGAAGCGAAGACTCAAAGTTCAGAAGGAAAGAGCACCTTTGAAAAAATGGTCATAACTGCTCCAGCCTGTCTGTCTCCAGGTTCTTGGACAGGTGCTCCTAAAGTTGGGGTGTGCAAAGAATGGGGATAGAGCCCACCTATAACAGACTGTTCCACTTCCCAACTGGCTGTCAGGTGTCACTGCAGCAAGAGGGATTTAGGCTAGATCAGGGATGGTCAGGACGCTTGCCGTAAACAATGAGTCACAATCCTGTGGGGAACCGTGTGGCACCATGTGCCACCGAGGGGCCAGCAGGGGAAGAATGAGGGTGTTGTGCAGTCACTTCTGAATAAATATGGATTTCCTCTGGATAAAGGAGCACTGTCTATAGTATCATATTTTATTATAATGATGATTGGCCTGTGAGTTCTTTGAGGATGAGAACTGTCGTCTTCTTTGCACGTCTAACATCTAGCATTAATACAAAGTAGGTGTTCGATAAATGCTTGTTGAAGGGAGGAACGAATCAACACAGACCACACAAGTACACTCTGGGATGCTGGGAGCAGGATGGGTGTGTGATACAGCACCCAGATGGAGGCCGCAGCCACCAGATCTGTGTGATCCCGTTAGAGTCCCGGGAAAGCCCACCTCTGCATCAGAGCTTCTCTGTCCAGAAGAGCGTGGAACTAGAGAAGCTCAGTGGAAGAGCTGGTAAAAGCTGGGGAGGGGCCAGAAGGGGCTGGGGAGGAGCCTGAGGGATGTTGAAGGCTTCCCCCAGCAGGGAGCGGTCACCACCAGCTGAGTCGCACAGAGGGTTCAGGAACCGTCCCTCCCTGTCCCCTGCTCTGAATCCCCACCCCTGCCCCTCTGCTGCCACCACGTGCCCCGAGCAGGTGAGCTGAGCCTTTGAGTTCAGAAGACTCCATCTAGTATTATAACAACGAGACACCAGGCACCACCACACACCCCTCCCCAATACAGAAACTGCAGGGCGGTGGGCTCAGCCGGCTGCTTCCGCTGCCTCACTTTCCCTGCCACCAGCTCCCTCCTCATCCTGCTCTCCATTCTGGAGCCTGCGCACAATGCGGGTAAGGTCCAGGCTTCGGGTTAGCGTGTCCAAGAGCATCTGGTCCTTCTGGACGCCCTCCATGAACTCCTCCAGGGAGAGTTCCCCTGGGGTAGAGAGAAAGGGCATCATGGGCAGGAGGTGTTCACATCTGCTGTCCGAGGCCCAGAGCTGCAGTCTTGTAAGGGGGACAGAACCAAGGCTGGAGGAAGTGGCTGTGAATGAGGCTGGCCAAGGAGCCAGAGACCAAAGTCTGGTGCAGGCATCCCCAAAAGCCAGCTCTGTGGCCGGGGCGGAGGCAGGCAGAGGAGGTGGCCAGCAGCGGCCCTTCTGTGCCTCCCTCTCCCCTTCTGCCCTCTCCCCTGGGGACCCTGGTGACAACCCCAGTGACCCCTCCCCTGGGGACCCCCAGCGCGGCCTCACCATCCCCATTGACGTCAATCTTGGAGAACACTGTATCGGTGAACTCCTCTGCGGTCATGGTCGAGTCGCTGCAGGGGTTAATGGTTCGGATGGCCTGGGAGGGAAGAAGAGTGAGACGACCCGTCCTAATTAGTCTCAGCGGTAGGAGCGGGGGCAGAGCGAGCACATCAGGCTCCGAACAGCGTGTGTGTGTAAGGTGAGTACAGATCAAGGTGCCTGAAGGCCGCAGGCAGAGCGGGGACTGTGCTTCGACAGATCTTGGTACAGATGAGGAAACTGAAGCCCAGAGAGCAGAGGAAACCTGGCCCGGGTCACGCAGCTGGTGAGGGCCGAGCCACCCAGGGGAAGTCAGTCCCAATCCTGTCCCCTTCCTAGCACGCTGTTCCGCCACCTTAAGACCCAGCCCCAGGCTCTCAGCTCTGGCTCCGCCCCTGCCCGGCCCTCTGCACCTGGAGTTACCCGGATGATGGTGAGCAGCTCGTCGCGGTCGATGCATCCGTTGCCGTCCACGTCGTAGAGCTTGAAGTACCAGCGCAGCTTCTGTTCCACCTTCCCCTTGAGGACAAGACTCAGCGCCGCCACGTACTCCATGAAGTCGATGTAGCCGTCCTGGGTGAGGGGCACGGCCGCCTGAGCCCCCTCTGCCTGGGCCCCGCCCCGACCCCGCCCTCAGAGCCCCCGGGGCCCCAGGATACGCTGAGCCCAGGCCCGGACCCGCGCCCCGCCCCCTTGGCGCCCACCTGCTTACGCCCTCCTGGACGCCCGTTATAGCTCACCCTACCTGCTGCAGGATGGTTTATCAAATTTGATAAACCAGTCTCCCCTAGAGTATGAACGGCTTATGCTATCCCTTCACAGGTATTTTGGTTCCAGCCGTCACCGGCTGCTTCCCTGTGATCCTCAAACTTCAGCCTTCCAGTTTGCGGGGTGGGGTGTAAGAGTGTGAAGGTGGGAGGAGAGACAAGGACTCCCCAGGGATGGGGGCGTGGTTTGGATGAGCTCTAACTAACCGAGATAAGGGGTACAGGTAGATGGGGAGGCACCGAGCGCCTTTCTCATTCTTCCCTTTATTCTTTGAAACTTACCGAGCACCTACTCCGTGCTGTGATAGGCCGAGGATTCAGAACTCCGTAAGATAGAACCCTGTCCTGATGGGAGCGCAATGTTGAGGACGCAGGTTTGAATCCTGGCCTCACCCTCTCAAGTATGTGGGATCTGGGACAAAGGATTCAATATGTCTCTGGCCGTCGATTTCCTCATCTGTAATAGTTATAACAGCTGCCACCTCCATGGGATTGTCGTGGGCTTAAATGAGTGCGTGTGTGTAAGGCACTCAACACTGCCTGGCACATAGGAATCACTCAGTAAATGCTAGCTATTGTTATTGTTGTTATTACCACTATACTATTACTTTTATTATTATTATCAAGAGGTCATTGTGCCATCATGATGTATATTCAGTGACGGCACATCTGGACAGGACATTATGGACTCACAGAATAGGGGAGCACCCACCCAGGCAAGGGCAGCAGGGAGGCTTCCTGGGGGAGGCGCTGCCCTCATTGAGTCTTGGAGGGATTGGCCAAGGGGGAAGGTGGTGCAAGACATTCCTGCGGGATATTTCCCCAGGACCCTCCAAATGTTCAGCAGCTGAGCCTCTGCCTGGCCCTGCCAGCCCTACCAATAGGGTCAGAGAAGCAGGGAGCACAGGCCTGCTTCTGCCCACCTCCCCCCAGCCAAGTGAGGCTGGGAAAGGGAAGCCTTGTCATGCAGAGAGGCTGAGTACTGTAAGGAAAGAAGCACTGGACTCAGAGCACGTGACTTGGAGTCCAGTCCCTGTTCCTCCACTTACTCACAACCATGACTCTGGAACCAGGAAGTTACTGAGAGGCAGATTTGGGGTCAGTATCAAGAACTCTTTAACAGGCAGGGTTGCCCGTGGTGGAATGAGCCTCGTGCAGTAATGACCTCCCTGTCACTGAAAGTGTGCAAGCAGAGGCTGGGGTAGCGTTATTAGGGATGTGGCAGAGGGTGGGTATGAAGGCCTCTGAGATCTCCCGATTGTGTGCTGGCCTTTGGCCTTAGGTGAGACCTTAACCACCTGAGCCCCGTGGTAGGCATCACACTCTTAGTGAACATTTGCTGAGTGCTTCCCCGTGTTTAAGGGCTTTCCCATATGCCTTAGCTCAGTCAGTCCTTGCCCGACCCTCCTTTCAGGATCGTTGTCAGGATGGAGTCAGGCGCCCCTGCAGCGACGCTCAGAGAAGCAAGAAGACTGCTATCGAAGTTTCCTCTGGGCATGGGGACACAGGGTGAGGGTACTTTTGCTTTTCATTTTTTATCTTTCTATATTGTTGGAAACGTTTACAGTGAGCTGTAATTTTTTGGTAATTAAAATAGTTTTTAATTTTGTAATTTTTTGTAATTAAAAAAAAATGGCTAGGGCTTCCGTGGTGGCGCAGTGGTTGAGAGTCCGCCTGCCAATGCAGGGGACACGGGTTCATGCCCCGGTCTGGGAAGATCCCACATGCCGCAGAGCGGCTAGGCCCGTGAGCCATGGCCGCTGAGCCTGCGTGTCCGGAGCCTGTGCTCCGCAACGGGAGAGGCCACAACAGTGAGAGGCCCACGTACCGCAAAAAAAAAAAAAAAAAAAAAAGACCCATGGGCTGTTGTTTGCATTGCCCTGTTTAACTTCTCTCTGTATCAAAACTTCCCAGTCCTGTGTCCTATCTCGTAACTAACCTGCCCTACTGCTTTATGCTGGCGATAATGGTTGGAAGCAATGTTGCCTGAAGTGTGATTTATCCCATTGGTGTGTACAAGGCACTTTAGATGTTACAAAGATGCTCTTCAGTTTAACAATTAGCAGGTATGTATTTAAATTAGTGTATATTATATAATATATAGCTATTTCATAAAATTCATAATTTCTCATATAGTCATTCACTCAAATAAAAATATTGATTGAGCACCTACTGTGTTCCAGGCACTGTTCTAGGTGCAAAGGCTACAGCAATGAACAAGAAACACAGAAATCCCTGCCTTCATGGAGCTCACATTCCAGCAGGAGAAACTGACAATAAACATAGCAACTAAATGTTATTCAGTATCATGTATTAGAAGATGAGACATGCTCTGGGGGAAAAGGGGAGGAGTAGGAAATGCTACCGTGGGGGCTAGTCCTAGTTAAATGGGGTTGAAACCAGGAGATCAGGGCAGGTGTCAGTGGGAAGGAGACATTTGAACAGAGTCTTGCAGCAGGGGAAGGTGTGAGCCAAGCAGAATTCTGGAGGAAGAGAGTCCCAGGCAGCACCCAGGCCCGAAGGTGGGGATGTGTGTGGAATTGAGGAGGTCAGGTTTGGGACAGTATGGGTGGTGCTTACATGTGACAAGAGATGACATATGAATGACGCAGGTTAGGCAAATACAGGGTTGATGGGTTGCCCCTCCCTGGTATCACACATGTAATCTTAGGGGGCCCTTCTGAAGGTTTCCTTAACAGGCAAGAAGCTGAGCTGGTTCAGTGCGTTTGGGTATAAGGTGTTGAGGCTCAACCATGGACTCTGCCCCCTCCTTTTCGGGAAAGATCCCTTCTTCTGGAGCATCTTGGGGGACCAGCCTGATGATGCCATCCCTCTGGGTCTCCATATCTTGAGCTCCAGTACTTTGACCCTGCATCCCTTTCAGGAAAGCCCTTGGGCACCATAATGCTGCCCTTGAGGCTGGGACTCAAAGCCCATAATCTGCTTTGGCCCCTTGATCCTAAACATTAGTGAGTTTTAAATAGCCTCTGAACCCCAGCTTTCCCTAGGAGCCCTGCCTACAATGATGTTGGGACCCTATGGGCAGTGAGTGGAGCCAGGAAAGCTCTGGACGACCTCCCCCTGGTGTGCAGTGGACATAGGGCAGCATCACATCCTCACCTTCAAGGGAACACCAGCCGGGGTGGGGACCAGCCGGGGTGGGGAGGTGGGTGTGTAGATGTACGTTCTTCTACCAGTACATCTTGACTGAATTGCTCCAGATAAATGGAAGATTTGCTATGAAACACCAAGAAACACCTTAACTAATGCTCCCGACCTCCAAGACAGATCCAGGTGAATAAGCTGAGGCAGAGAGCGGGGGAAATGGGCTCCAGGCCACCCAGCTGATGAAAACTAGGGCCCCAAACTCACAGTGCCCCCTCTATCTTATCAGGAAGTCCTTACCCAATGCACCCAGGTGATTCCTTGGGAAGACATATAATTTGACCGCTGCGCAGACCTTTAATCCCTCTTAGGATGAACTGAGGTCACCAGGTGTTTGGGAGTTGGAGTAGCCTGGGTTCCCCAGTGACCCGGCAACCCTGACTGTCCCCAGTTCTAGTGTCCACAGGCCATCATGGGATGGGTGACCCAAGTAACATGGGCCTGCCCACCCCAGACCAGCCGGGCTGAAGCTCATCACCCTGCTCTCTACTCTCCACCCTCCTCCTCCTGCATCCCGTGAGCATCTAATGGCCTGTGCAGAAGCACCACGTACGGTGCCAAGCACTTAGTAGGTGCTCAACGACTGTCTTGTAAGTGTTCATATTTGTTCTGGAATAAACTGTGCATGTGGAAGAGGCAGAGGAAGCCAATAGGTTTGGCCTCTGGGCGCACTGATCGGGGGCCTCTGTCTTCCCCTGGAGAGTGAGGGCAGGGACAATGGCTGATTCCTTTCTGAACCCCCAGTGCCTGGCGCACAGTAGGCGCTCAATGAACGTTAGAAAACTGGAATCCCTGATGTCGACACTCGACCTCCCAGATAAATGAAGTCACTCCTCCAGCCATTCTCACACCTTCTTCTCCCCACCCCCATGCTGGCCGAGGCGGGGCGTCCCTCCAGCACTGCCCACCCAGACCCCTGCTCACTTTGTTGAAGTCAAAGGTCTCAAACATCTGCTCCACGTACTGGCTGGCCCACGGGCTCAGGTTCTTGAGGCCAAAGAACTGGCGGAACTCGTAGAGGGTGAGCTGGCCGGAGGGGCACTCGGTCATGAACTTCTTGTACCACTGGTGGCACTCGGTGCTGCTCAGCTCCTCCACCGACTTCCCGTCTATGATGTTCCCCATCGCTCAGGCCCACGGGAGGCTGATGCCCCAGACGGACTGGTTCTTTTCTCTGCTGCTCCTCGCACCTGGGCCGCCGGACTTCCTAACACTGGGCCCTCCTCTCCCACAGGCCTGAGTCCTGCAGATCTGAGTGAGGGAGGGCCTGGTGAATCAAAAAGTGCAGGGAAATGATAGGAGGAAATGAGCAGAAGGGAGAAGGTAATGGGGGCTGTGCCAGCCTACACCCAAACCCAGGGGCTGCCGGAGAACTCGCGTTAAAAGTCCCCACTAAATCCTGGCAGCCAATGGAGACCTACTCCCTGGGAAGAGGAGTGAAAATAGAACAAAGCTTAGAGGCGCAGAGGCCCAGGATTACAGCCCTGAGCTGGAGGTGAGAGGATTTTCTTACCCAGTATGCAATCTCCTTATCCCTTCTTACCAGGACAGAATGGGTGGCCAGCCAGCAGCTGTTCTGATCCTGTCACTTCCTCTGCCTTCTCCTCCTGTTTTGAATGGGTTCTCAATGTTTCTGGTTCCTGCCCTCCGACATGGCATTGAGGTACCTGTGAGAAAGAGCCGGTTTTTCTTCCAGAGCTGGGCCAACTGTGGGCCCTTGATAGGGCTGCTGTGTGTAGTTATCCAGGCTGTGCACTGCACTTGGCTGTCACAACCGAGGGGTTCAAATCACACCACGGATGGCAAACATATGAGAGTGTCTGGGTGATGCAGAGTTTGTGGGCTTCCAAGATGAGTCCTAAGCAGCCAAAGGGAACCCCCTCCTACGTAAAACTGCACAAATATCCATAGCCACACACACACACACACAGATCCTATTCTGACCACACTCTCGTATTCCTGGAGGTTGCATCTTTCCCATCCTGGGACACTTGAATTCAGCCCTCCATCTGACCCTAAACCTGATACCATCACCACCCAGGGGCATGGGGATAGGGGACATTGAGTGTGTGCCTAATGGCCTGGGTGTGTGTGTGTATGTGTACGTATGAGGGCAGCCACACAGTTGCATGGGTGTGCTCCTACCTGCTGGTCCTAGAAAGCTCCCAGGCCAAGCCTAGGGGCCCATCTATGCAGCAATATCTTTCTCTGACCCCTAGTGGGATGCTCTCCGGCCATAGAATTTAAAACTTGTTCTTTTCTGGAGCCAACATTGAAGTGCACTTAAGCTGGATGCTACTGGGAAAGCTCAGGGCCAGCACTCGCTCTGTCCTGACCCTTCCCTGTTTCCCTCCCTCCTCTGCGATGTGGACCACCCCATCTTTATTTAAATAAAAAGCAAGTTAGAACCCTCAGAGGCAGTTTGGGGATGGAGGCACCAGGAAGATGGTGGTTTTTCTGCAATTTTATGAGAAGAGTATCAGGCTCTTGATCTTAGGAGCATTTCCTGAGAACTGGACAGAAGGAAGACCAGGGCCTGGAGACGGTCAGCTCACCAGCTCTGTAGAGGAAGGGCAGTCACAGCCTTCCAGCCGTCGGGGCTCAGTCCTCTGTATCCGCGAGCTGTGACCACTGGCTGGACAGAGGGAGGAGCCCGGAGTGATGGGGTCAGTGTGCCTAGATACTCCTCAGCCCCAGCAGCTCTTCCTCAAGTGGACACCCCCTTCCAACAGCTCAGGGCACAGAGGAACCACTGGAAGCAGAACCCTGGACACCTGGAGAGGGATCTCCCTCTTTGACCAAGGTGCTCCAGATGGAATGAGACAAAACTCCCTGAGAACTAGAGGAGCCTGGGAGGGCTGCTTCTCTGGCCCTGTCTTATGTGGCATCTGCCAGGTATAACTGGAGGTGCGGGTGGGGGCTGTGTGCTCTGGGCAGAGTCCGCCTTCTCAGACCTGGTCTTCCCCCAGGAGCAGTTCTCTTCCTTTCCATCATAGAAACCACTAGGTGGCCTCCTTTCCAGTTCTACAACTCTTTTTGCCCATTATCCCGAGAAAGTTCATCTAAAGGGCCCAGAGCTAAGAATGCTCCTTAGAAGACCAGAGAGAGAAAGACTGAGACAAGAATGACATTAATACTGTTGTCCCTGTCACTTGTTGTGTACATGATACCTATGATGAGAAGGAAACCACCAAAATGTTAACAGGCTCATCTCTGAGTCATGGGATCACCAGTGATTTTTTTATTTTTATTTGTTTTAAGATTTATTTTTATTTATTTATTTGTTTATTTAGGCTGCTCTGGGTCTTAGTTGCGGCACGTGGAATCTTCATTGCGGCATGTGGACTCTTAGTTGCGGCGGCACGCATGTGGGATCTAGTTCCCCTGACAAGGGATTGAACCTGGGCCCCCTGCATTGGGAGCATGGAGTCTCACCCACTGGACCACCAGGGAAGTCTCACCAGTGATTTTTTTTTTTTTTTTTTTTTTTTTTGCGGTACGCGGGCCTCTCACTGTTGTGGCCTCCCCCATTGCGGAGCACAGGCTCCAGACGTGCAGGCTCAGCGGCCATGGCTCACGAACCCAGCCGCTCCGCAGCATGTGGGATCTTCCCGGACCAGGGCATGAAACCGTGTCCCCTGCATCGGCAGGCAGACTCCCAACCACTGCGCCACCAGGGAGGCCCTCACCAGTGATTTTTTAATCTTTGCTTTTTAAAAAAAAAATCTGTATTTTTAAAAGTGGTTCATAATGAACATATGTTGCTCACATAACCAGAGGATAGTTATTTTTGAAAAAAGAATCAAATGGGACTGTTTTACTTCTCTTCTACCTAAAGTGATCAATTTTTGGTGCATTGTGGAGGGAGAGGAGGGCTTGGATCTGCCTACTTTGATCAAGTTTTCCAGAACATGTTTTTTTTTGGGGGGGGGGCTTGGGGGCGGGAGGGCTCCTCCACTGAACTTGCTTGGGGCCCAGGCTGGAATCAGTGTCCTTGAAGAGTCCTCTCAGGCCCAGGGTTTGAAACGAAGAGGTCAAGGAGGAGATGGCAGCTCATCTTTCCATCTCTCCCTATTTACATCCTCCTCATTCTTAATGTGTGAGCACAAAAGCCAGCTCCTCTGTGAAGCCTTCTGAATCTCTGCAGAATTCATCTTTCCTGCCTCAGCATACTAACATCTTGATTACGTGTTATATTAGTTTTCTGTGTCACATAACAAATTACCACAAAGTCAGCAGCTTCAAAATATGTACATTTATTACCTCATAGTTTCTGAGGACGAGGAGTCCAAGCCTGGTTCAACAGGGTCCTCTGTCCAGGATCTCACAAGGCTGGAATCAAGGTGTTGTCTGGGCTATGTTTTCATCTGAAGGCTTGACTGGGGAAGAATCCACTCCCACCTCATTCAGGTCGTTGGTGGAATTCATTCCCTGTGGCTCTAGGACTGAGGACCCTGGCTTCCTGCTAGATATTGTCTGGAGGGCACTCTCGGGTCCTAGAGGCTGCCTAAAGTTTCTAGAAGCTGCCCACATTTCCTTGTTACGTGGGCTCCTCAACACATATGCTTATTTTGTCAAGCCAGCGAGGGGAATCTCCCTCTAATCTGCTAAAATTGAATTTTATATGATGGAACCTAATCAAGGGAGTGACACCCATCACCTTTGCCATATTCTGTGGAGTAGAAGCAAGTCACAGAGGGAGGGGATTGTACAAAGGCAGGAACAACAGGAGGTGGAAATCATTGGACGTCACCTTAGGGTCTATGACAGTCACACTTCTACGATAACATAGACACAACACTCATTTCTTTCTGGAATTATAAGCAGCTGTTTATTGCCAGCCTGCCCTCAGGAATCCAGCAAGTTCCCTGGGTAGAGACTACTGTCTTACTCATTTCTCAAAACCTCCCAGCACCTAGTACCACATGGTTGTGTGCTGGTTATTCGGTTTGCCCCTCCCCACTCCTTCTCCACCTTTCTGGGTCTGCACTGAGCCCCAGGAGGCTGACCCCCGTGGACTGGATCACCTGGGCTCCCCAGCCCTCTGGCTTCAGCCTGGATTCGTCCATTGAGAAGCACTGGAAGGAGATTGGAGGATGGAAAGAGACAAGCTGGGTATCTGTTCCGCTCCCTCCCTGCTGGGTCACAGTTTGGGCCCCAGTTGTCTTCTTTGACCTTCAGCTACAGCTCCTGCCAGAACCCTCTCCAAGCTCCTGTGACAAAACCCCCTCCCTCTACCCCTCAGGCTTAGGGGTAAGAAAGGCCTCCCTCTGTTGCCACCCTCTGGGCATACCACCAGTCCCTTAACTGTGCCCGCTTCTCTGCGAATAGTCCCCTCATTAAACTCTCCCCAGTTACCTTTTTGAGATAACATTTGACTGACAGGGGCTTGAGCTCGATAAAACATTACTGAATGATTGAATGTATGCATGATTAAAGAAAGGATTAAAGAGAGCTAATGTAGGATGGAGCTCTTAGGTGTAAGACACCATGCTAAGCTCAATAAATAGGCTCATGACAGCCCTGTGGGGTGGGTGTTGTTATTTCCACGGGAGACAAGAGAAATTAGAGGCGAAACCAGTTGGATTCACCCAGTGGTGAATTTAACCACTGGCTCTCTGGAAAAAAAGAAACCCCTGTTTATAGGTGTTTGCTGGTTTCCGTAGTGTAAATACTTCCACCACGGCTGATTTCAAGCTACCAGCAAGAAGTCACTGGCTGAGGAGTTGGGAGATGTCCACAGTCAGCTGTCACAGGCCAGTCTGAGCTGGTGCCAGCAGGCCATTGGATCCAGGCCTGGGTGGCAGTGACCAGAACTCAGTCAGGCCATGAGTCAAGTGCACTCTGCCTTCATCCCCCTTCCCATGAACCATGGCCCATGAGTCTAACTAACCTCAGCGTCAGTTCTGCTGGACCAGAGGTGAGACTTGAGATGGGAAATCCATCCCTTGCCAACAAACTACAAGTCAGAAGAGGCAGTTTTATGTAAAACTAGGGCTGGAGAGGGGCCCCCTGGAGACCGGGTTCGCTCCCTACAGGACTTCCCTATTCTCCAGTGGCTGCTCCAACCCCATGTCATGGTCAGTTGATGTATCTCTTTCTTGTTGTTGGATGGCTTGCCAAGACTGGGCCACTGGGAGGGCATGGCCAGTATGGACTTTGCTTGGGACTCAGGCTCTGGAGGGGAGTTGGGGTTACTCTTGGGGTGAGGTGATGAGAATCAAGTCTTTCCAAGTCTCCAGGCACCTCTGGACATAACGTTGCTTATGACACCCCTGTGGCCTCAGTCTACCCACACATGGCCACCCATTCAGATGCCAGGGAAAGGAAGGACAAACTTTAATTGCTGCTGAGAAGTGAGACCTCCCTTTGCCATTGTTGACAGTGGGCAGGGCACAGCCGTCCTAGCCCAGGCACTTTCTGCTCCTCCAGGAGGGAGCAGTGCTTCCCCTCTGGGACCCAGGATCATGGGGGTGAGGGTGCAGGGTAGGGGGCTTCTGACTGGCACAGGCCTACGAGCGCCACAAGACCAGGTTGGCAGGAGGCACGTCGAAGTTCTTGCGGGTGTGGTCGGTGTCCCGGCTGTACAGGCAGCCGCAGGTAGGCTTCTGCAAGGTGTAGAAGGGGTTCAGGGTGTTGGAGTACTGGGAGGTGTAGAAATTGAGCCTGAACTTGTCCGGGTTCTGCCCCCTGGGGTCCACCAACACCGGTACATAGGCCGCCGCCAGAGTCTGTTCATGGTCCTGCTTCCACGACCGGGACAGGGGACAGTGTGGAGCCTTCACCTTTTTGCCTGATGGCGTCTTCGGCCCATGGCTGAGTACTGAGGGTTTCTGTGAGTCCTGGGAGGAAGGAAAGAAGGGGAGAGCTGGCGCATCGGACACCAGGACTTTGACCGCGAGGGCCAGAGGCAGGAGGGTGGGGACAGGGCCACTGGTCAGAAGCCCACAGAGCCGCCCTGGAGCTCTGCTGGCCCTGGAGCCAGACACCACCAGGCAGGGAAAGGCCTTCAAGGTTCACTGACCTGACCCTGCTTCTACAGACCTCAGTTTGCTTCTTAAAGACATAGGCCAGCTCAGAGGCTTGGCACCTGGGAGTTATTCCTCAAACCACCCCCAGCCCCTGCCCCTTCCCCCTGCATCCAGTCTTTTTTTTTTTTTTGGCTACACCGCCGGCTTGCATGATCTTAGGTCCCCAACCAGGAATTGAACCAAACACTAGGCCACCAGGGAACTCCTTTCCCATGCATCCAGTCTGTCCATCAATGTCCCCCACATCCTCCTCTCCCTGTCCTCTGCCAGCGCTCCATCAGGCATCCATCCCCTCTCCCACAGGGTTACTCCAGCTTTCTACCAAGGCTTCTGCTTCCTCATCTCTTGCCTTTTCAGCCTGCGCTTCACACACACACCGAATTAATCTTTCTATATTAATGGCGAGAACGTATGGCTTGTCCTTAAAGCAACTTTTGCTCTATGCTGCCCAGGAAATAAAAGCCAAGGCCCCCAGCCCGGAAGGCAAGACCTGTAAGGACAGGGCTTCCCCAATCCTGTATTCTAGCCACACGGTCTGCCTGTGACTTCCTGGTCACACCTGGTCCTTCCAGGCGTCACGTCTTAGCTCAGGCTGTCCCCCCAGACTAGTGTGTCCTCACTCCCACCCATCAGGGAAACTCTTTCCTGTTCAGCCCTGAGCCCCTTAAAAAGCAGTGCTCTCTTACCCTTACCCTTGACATAGCAGCCTCTAAAATCCTATTCCTTCTCTTACTCCAGACCAAGGCATTGAGTGAGCACTCAATAACTATTGGTTCAACAGAATTGGATTCCAGTAAGGGGTTGCTGGCCTTCCAGCCAGCCAGCCCATTCTAAGTAACCTCTCATTGTTACAGAGTGTGTCTTCTAACCAACAATGCCTGCTCTACTTAACCACTCTTGGTTGATTGGGTATGGAGGTCCACCCTCCTAGGAGGGCCCCGTGGCCACCTCTAGCACATGGTACTGACATTTATCGGCTCCTCTGTCCACCACACGCCTTGGCCATCCTGTGACCGAATCGTCGTACTTACCTTTGAACTCCCCACACGATCTCCCAGCTACTGGATGCCCTTCACTAGGGATCTTCATAGCCGTGACGGTCCAACCCAAAGGATGAGACGCCTGAGTGTCAGGCGGCTCTGTCGCACTCCCCCAGGCTACAAATCTCAGGGGAACCCATCTTCTCTCTGCTGAGGCCCCAGGGAACTGGGAGGGAATCCCTAGCTGCAGAGCTACTAGAAGCTGAACCCCTGCCTTCTTACAAAAGAAACCCCCTATACCCAAGTCGTAATGTACATTCTTTTGCATTTAATTTACAAACTATTGGCCCAACTCAGACTTGCCCAGGGCTTTTCTCCAAGGCGGTCTCTGCTCCCATAGTTTCCTACCCAGCACTATATATGCCCTCAGCTTTGCACTCCAAAATTCTCCCTATCCTTCCAAGCCAGCAGCCCTCATGACACCTCCTCCAGGAAGCCTCAGATGCTGCAGTCTCTGCCCCCATCTCACCCTCCTCTGGGCCTTCAGGCCCTCCTCTTGGGATGTGGTCCTTTGCTGGGCTGGGACTAGGGTGAGGCAAGGGTGTACATTTTAAGGAGGCACTCACACTCAGACTCGTGCAAGGGCATGGTGAGTGGCTTCCTTACAATATTTTGCGCCCTATTTTGCTGTGCTTGCCTCATCTTAATCCCAAATTGTGGTCCTTCCGGGCTCTTGCTAATGTCCCAACAGCCCGTAAACTGCTCCCAGCAGTCAGGACCACATCCTATTCACCTGTGTCCCTGGGGCTTAACCCAGTGCTGGCACAGAGACAAGCTGGAGAGAGGGATGGGTGCACGAGCCATCAGCAGCCTTCCCAGACTCGTCCAGGCTCAGCCTTGGGACGCAGGATTACAAGCAGAGGGGCAAGCACCGGAAATGAGGTATGACAGTGATAATCCACGATCGTTTTTCACCACCATTTAGGAGCCCTGCGCCAAACTCTTTAAGTGGATTTTCTCTGTGAATCCTCACATTAACCCTTTAAGGAAGGTATATTATTAGCCCCATTTGTAATTGAGAAAACTGAAATAAGGAGGTTATTCCCATGTTTAGGGTTACGTGGCTGGTAAGGAGCCAGGCTGCAATGGGAACCCAGGCCTGGCTGACCCCAGGGACCACACCCTGTACTCCCCAGCGTGTACTGCCATATCCACAGCACTGTGGGGCAGGGCCTGCCGATCATTTCTGTCCTCATTCTGTCACCTTGCTGAGCCCTTGCCAGGGGTGCTGGGCGGCAGGCAAGCAGTCAAGGCGGCCCCTCCCTAGCCCTCAGGCTCACTGGTGAGAGAGGGCAGCCCAGTGCCTCAGTTTGGCAGGGACACTCTGGGGTTTTGAATGCTGGATTTTGGTTCTGGGTCTGTGGACCCTGCACAGACAGGATGACACACCACGAGTGTGAGGTTTATTCTATGAATTATCTCTTAGTGCCGCTGAGGACGTGACATCAGTTGCTCCATCCTTTCATGCAAAACTATTCCTGAGCTCCTCTTGTAAACCAGGCTCTGGGTGTGGAAGTAACAAAGACACTACACATATGAACACAAATATGAAGCCCTGGGGAGCAGGGTTCCTAGGTCTCGGCACCATTGACACTTTGGGCTGGATAAATCTTTGCGGTGGGGCTGTCCTTCAATGAAGGATGTTTAGCATCAGCTCTGGCCTCTGCCCACTAGATGCCAGTAGCCCCCGCTCCCAATTGTGACAGCCAAGAATGTCTCTCGCATTGCCAGTGCCTCCTGAGGGCGGTGAGAATCACTGATGTAGAGTCCATGACAAGTTCTATATCCTCAGTGTTGAGGCTGACGGCCTGGCCCTGCAGAATTTTCCTTACCTGGGCCACAGAAGTGGCTTGGGTTTTTCCCATGTTAAGCATGATTCTGGGGACTTCCCTGGTGGCGCAGTGGTTAAGAATCTGCCTGCCAACTCAGGGGACATGGGTTCGAGCCCTGATCCAGGAAGATCCCACATGCCGCGGAGCAACTAAGCCCCTGTGCCACAACTACTGAGCCTGCATGCTTCAACTACTGAAGCCCGCGTGCCTAGAGCCCATGCTCTGAAACAAGAGAAGCCACCACAATGAGAACACCGTGCACTGGAACGAAGAGTAGCTCCCGCTCGCCACAACCAGAGAAAGCCTGCACGCAGCAACAAGGACCCAACACAGCCGCCCCCCCCTAAAAAAAAAGCATGATTCTGAGGTTCTGGTCCTCCTGACACCACGGGAAGGCTCATCCTGTGGCCATAGAGGTGAAGGAACTGCAGAGGCCCCTCCCCCTACCAGCCCCTGCTCCCCAGCAGTCTTGGCCACCTGGACCCTGCACCTGAGGCTCGGGAGCTGGTGTGAGGGGTGACAGAGGCATGTGCTTTCAGAAGTGTTGGTGGGTGGGGATCTTCCTACAGGGGGAAGGGCAACGCTCTTTGCTAACAGGATTGAGGATCTACCAAGTGCTAACCACTCAGCTCTGCAAAAACCCCGAAGAGCCATTTTGAGATGTTACCCCCATCTTTCAAATGCAGAAACTGAGGCTCAGAGGAACCTAAACTTTGCCTAAGTTCACACGGTTAGTGAGTGGCGTGTAAGAATCTTGAAGAAGTCGCAGGACTAGTGACCAGTTAGTGCAGGAACCAGGATTTGAATCTTCCCCTCCCTCTCCACCCCAGCCCAGGCCCTGAGTCTCCCGTCAGTTATGCCCCAGCTGCTGCTGCTGCCCCTACACTTGGGGCCCTGGTTAGGGGGACCCAGGACCCCCAGGACATCCAGGGACGAGACCCACACAGAAACCGGGGCAGAAGGACAGCCCCGGGGAAGGGGAGAGGGAGGAGGAAGAGAGAAAGGAGGAGGGGGGGGAGTGGAAGAGGAGGTGGATGGGGGAGGGGGAGAAGGAGGGGGAGGGGAGGGGAGGGGGAGGGGAGGGGGAGGAGGAGGCCCAGGCAGTCCCAGCCTTGCCCTGCCCCTTCCCGGGGCCCAGCCAGGCTCCAGGCGACTAAGCTCAGAGGGCTGAGAACACCCTATCCGGCCAGCTCTGGAGGGAGGGTGGGGCCCGACTGCATATTTTCCAGGTTAACATCTGGTTTCATTTAACCATCTCCTCTCCTCTCAAGAGATCCTCCCTGTCAAATGCACAGCGTGTGTGTGTGTGTGTGTGTGTGTGTGTGTGTGTGTGTGTGTGTGTGTGTGTGTGTGTGTGAGACTAGAGAAGTGGTTCACAACTGGGTGTATTCCCCGCTCCCAGGGGACAGTTGGCAATGCCGGGAGGCATTTTTGGTGATCACTCCTGGGGGTGCTACTGGTGTCCAGAGGCCAGGACGCTGCTAAACATCCCACACTGCACAGGTCAGCACACAGCCACACATCCCCACCCCGCCGGCCCCGCAAAGAATGATCGGCTCACAAGGTCCATAGTGAGTACCAAGGTTGAGAAAACTGGTTTAGCGGTTGAAGGAAGATCCCCATCTCCCCTATCTGCTTCCTGCAGCCTTAAGCCTCCCATTCCTCCTGTTCTATGGGGGATGGGGGTGGGGCAATGAAGCTTAAAGGGCAAGGAGAGGGTCCCACCAGCCCCTTCCCTCCCTTCTGAATCTCACTACCCTGTTTCAATTGGGTTTTGAGTTAGAGCCAAAAGAAGGAATCTGACCCCCTCCCTCTATGACTTCCACCAAGGCCTTTTAGATATACAGTGTATACATTTTCCCCTTATACCAGGATGTAGAATGGGGAAGAGAGAGACTCAAGGGTGCCACTTTCTGAGTAAGGCAAGAAGACCCCATTGTGCTATGTCTGTCCTCCCAAATACTTCAGGCCCCCATCTGCTGGCCTAGCCCATGCCTGACACTCCACCACTAGCACCTCGCTTTTTCACAGAAGGCCTGTGCCCTGTGAAAGTGCAAACAGCATTGGGTGAGGCAGCTGGTGAAGGCTCCCAGGGCACCTGGTACTGGAAATGTGCCTGGCCTTTGAAGTTTGAAGGCTGAGCTCAGGACCGGACTCTGCCCTTACAGGTCAGGCATCCTTGGGCAAGTCGCTGAACCTCTTTGAGTTTTACTTGCCTCATCTGCAAAATGGGGCTAATAAGGCTATCTACTGCACCAGCTTGTGGTGGGGGGAGTGATGAGTCGAGGGAGCTGTAAAAGCAAATGGTAATTATCATCAGCCTCGTCCAGCTCCTACACCGAGGTGTCGACACACTCCCCTGAATCTTTATGAGCACATACTTGACTGCGGTGGGGACAAGGGGGACTTTGAAGGGAGTCAATGGGAAGGCCTAGAGGGGGCCTCAGCTCCCTCAGGAGGCTGTGTAGCAGGATGGCCTGGAATTTAAATTCCAGCTCCACCACCCACTAGGTACCTGCTCTTCCACGATTTATTTATTTTTATTTTTTATTTTTTTTGCCACACCGCACAGAGTGCAGGATCTTAGTTCCCCAACCAGGGATCGAACCTGTGCCCACTGCAGTGGAAGCATGGAGTCTTAACCACTGGACCACCAGGGAATTCCCCCAGTAGTTTATAATACGCTGTGCCTGTTTTCCCATCTGTGAAGTGGGAATCACAAGAGAATCTATCTCATAGGGTTACCATGAGTTAATGAGATATTCTCGGCAAGGTACATAATAGACCTCTTCAGCACTCAGTAAACATTTGCCAGCATTATTACTTGTCACAAGTTTGCCTAGGTGGTGGGGCCGTGCAAACTAACAGTCCAGGAAGCCTCTCGGGGAAGTGAAGGGGCAGGAACCAGAGGAATTGATGGTGGCCCACTCCTGCCTGCCTCCCCCTCCTCCCGGGAGACAATGACAGCTCCACAGTTGGGGAACAAGAGTCAGGCAGTGTCACTGGCACCTAAGCCTTTTGTAAGAGGCCTTCAGCTCCCAGCCGCACAGGTGGGCCTGGCTGGGGCCTTCATGCTCCTTTCTGCCAATCAAACTTCTTGTGACCTTGGGCTGCCCTGATCCAACACTGTGATGTCATCCTACCTGGGACATCCTTGACCAGGGCCTTCCTTGGTGATGAGATGGAACTTCTGGTGGCCAGGGGCTCCAGAGGTTTTCAGGGACTCTTGAGAGGGTACTGGGATGCCAAGTTAGGGAGAATTATATGGGGCTGGGGGCATTGTGACCCCTCTCTGACAACACAATTCCTTCTATCTTGCTAAGGAGATACAGGGGCAGGGCTGAGGGCTGAAGTTTCAAGGTCTGGATGGGTCTTACAACCTTGATACTGACTCACTCTGCACTTCCTTCTTCCCACAGTTCCCAGGACCTTTGAGCTGTGGGTAGTGGGGTGAGTGGAGAGAGGAGGAAAGCACTCTAGTTATTCAGGTGCCTCCAGCAGTCCTAATATTCCTCCAGGCACCCTCATGTTTCTCGTGATTTCACAAGAAATCACTGGCGGGGAATAAATGTACCCAGCCAACTCTCCATTCCCTTTCTTCCTCTTTCTATCTGCCTTCTAAAGTACAGAGATGGGGCTTCCCTGGTGGCGCAGTGGTTGGGAGTCCGCCTGCCGATGCAGGGGACATGGGTTCGTGCCCCGGTCCGGGAAGATCCCACATGCCGCGGAGCGGCTGGGCCCGTGAGCCATGGCCGCTGAGCCTGTGCATCCGGAGCCTGTGCTCCGCAACGGGAGAGGCCACAACAGTGAGAGGCCCGCGTACCGCAAAAATTAAAAAAAAATAATAATAAAGTACAGAGATGAAGGATGGGTGGATGAATGGATGGATGGATGGGTGGATGGATGGATGATGGATGGACACATGAACCCATGGATGGACAAAGGAGTGGGAGAGTGGATGGGCAGGTGGATGGATGTGGGCAGGTGGATAGATGGTGGATGGGCAGACCCTCCTGATTTGAGCCCTGGTCACCTTCTTAGTCTCATCTCTTGCTATCTTTTCCCTCACTCTATGCAGTAACTACTTTCTTAAACATGCTCTGGGACTTCCCTGGTGGTCCAGTGGGTAAGAGTCTGTGCTCCCAATGCAGGGGGCCCAGGTTCAATCCCTAGTGGGGGAACTAGATCCCGCATGCATGCCGCAACTAAGGGTGCACATGCCGCAACCAGAAGATCCTGCATGGCAACTGAAGATCCCGCATGCCGCAACGAAGATTCCACGTGCCACAACTAAGACCTGGTGCAGCCTAAATAAACATATATATAAATATTTTTTTAAATGCCCTGCCCTCTCCCCTCTAAGCCTTTGTATTCAATATTTGCTGTTCCCTTTCCTGGACCACTTCAAACAGGGGGTTAGGAGATGAAGGGATGGATGGATAGGTGAGTAGACAGGTGGCTGGGTGGGGTGGCCATGGCTGAGTGGATGGGCAGACGGTCAATGTGCAGATCGATGGTGGGCTGCTGTGGTATAGAGGATGGGCTTGCAGGCCCAGGAGCCAGACTTGCTGAGCTTGAATCCTGGCTCTACCATTTTACCAATTTTGTGACATTGGGCAAGTAATTGACCTCTCTGTACTTCTGTTTGCTCATCTGTAAAATGGTTGGGCTAAAGGTCCCTAACTAATAGAGTTGGGCAAAACACTTAGGACAGTACCTGGCACAGAGTGAGCACTCAATAACTATTAGCTTTTATTATGTTTGGGTGGGTAATTGCTTTGAGGGTTAGGTGGCTGAATGGGCTGTCCTCTCCCCATCTTCAAAACCTGACCCCTCCCCACACACACCTCCTTAGGGTCCCGCCTCCCCAACACCAGACTTGGTGGGCACCTTCCAGGAATGTGTCAGAAATGCAGGAGTGCCCTGGGCTTCTCCCTGGGTCAGTGGGGGAGGAAAGGCGGAGGCCCAGGGTGGCAGAGGCAAAGCAAGGTGGTGACTTCCTGCCCTCAGCCCACTGGCTTGGGCTGGGCCCAGGACTTGTTTCCTTCCTGGAACTGTGTCAGCACCGACTGTCGGGCACGGGGTAGACTTTGGGGCCCACAGGCAGATTGGGGGTTGAGGTGTGGATGACGTGCGCTCTGCTCAGATTGTGAGATAATCTGAGGTAATGACCATCAGGTGTGAACCCTGATGGTAATGACCCCTAATTTCTGAGGAGGCTGGGAGAGGCCAAGAGGGGAGGCAGGCAGGGAGGAAGGGGAGGAGGAGCAGTCCTGCCGGAGCCTCTGTTCAGGGATCTCCAAGGTTCTGGGCAGATGATATCTTGCTTGGGAAAGGGTGGGGAAGAGGGAACGGGAGCTTGGAGCAGGGCCTGCTGCATGGTAGGTGCTGAGTTATATTGTTATTATCATTTCTAAGCCCCAGACAACACTGAATGCGTCCTGTCTCCCGGAAGCCCACCCTTTCTGACTTCTCTGCCACACTCCCAGTGTGAGCTCATTTTATTCCTCATCAAAATTCCTGGAAGGTGAGGACTGTGTTCTGTACCCCACAGCGCTCAGCGGGTGTTTGGGAAGGATGGGGAGAGCTAGTGAGACTCAGGGCTGACTTGTGGAGCCCAGGAAGATCCAGAGACCACCCCCACCCCTTGCCACACACACCCCTCTGCTGTTGAGGTGCAGGCATGTGGCTTTCAGGGTCCTGCTACTGCCTTGCAGGCTACTTAGAGGCAGCCTGCTTATTTAAACATCCTCTCCACTCCTCCTTACCTGCTGTGTGATTTGGTCAAATTACTTAACCTCTCTGATCCTTACTTGCGTTTGCCTTGTTGGACTTCAAGTACAGGTGGCTGAATTATTCCTACAGCTCACTTCATGGTGCATTATCACCACTGGTCCATGAAGTCCTCCTCTCTTGTTGTATTAATTTTCCCTCTTTATCTCCAGTCTCCAGCCATGCTCTCCATCCACCCGCACCAGAGGCAACCCTTCAAAAGTGCTTAATGAGTATCTTCTTGTTCATGTGTCTGCAAAATATATATTGTTTTGTGCGCAAGTACTGTTCATTTATGTAAGTGGTTTTGTGTATTTTAGATCTCATTCTGGTGTTTACTTTGATCGCTGTATTCTGTTTTTTAAGATCCATCTGCGTTGCTATACAAGCATCTAGTTACTTGCTTCCAAATGCTGTGTCCCTTCTCCACCCAGGTGTCTCCAATTCCCCATCCCCACAAACAGCACTGCAATGACATCACATCCATGTCCCCTTATGGACCAGGGTGAAGGTTTCTTTGGGGCCTACTCCTAAGACAGAATTGACTGGTCATAGAGAATGAGTAGATGTCGTTTGAAATCTTCTTTTCTCCATCCATAAAATGGGTGTATTGCCCCTTCCTTGCAGGGCTGACTTGATGGTAGTGGCTTAGTGCACATAATCCACTCGGCCCCCGTGTCTGACACAGAAAAGATGCTCAGTGAATGGCAGTTGCAGCTGCTGATCCTTCCAGGTCTCAGGGAGAGATAGAGAGAGAGAGACACACACACACACACACACACAGAGACAAGCTGGACCCAGGAGAGGTTGCATGGAAACGCACCCAGGGCTCAAAGTCCCCATTCAAGTGTTGGTCTCCAGAACAAGTGAGAAGTGTTGTGGGGCTGTGCTGATTCCTAGAGGGTAGGGACTGATCTTGAAGGCTAGACCTCCCACACCAGAGCACAGGACTGGTGCAGAAGAGACAGCCATGCCCAGGAAATGCTTCCTGTATCCCAGTGCTCACCTCACTTTCCTCAGAGACCCCCTGTACAGGAGGGCCAGACAGCCTCATATGCTGTTCTGCCTCTGCTCTGCAAGCCAATGAGCACTTTAACGAGATGAGAAACTACACCTGAGTAGTGGAGCCTGCCATCCCATTTTACAGATGGAGAGACTGAGGCTCAGGAAGGCTCCATGGTCTCACGGGAGGTTAGGGGCAGAAGAGCCACCAGACTCCACATCTCCACACACCACCCCCACCCCCATCCAGTGTTCTTTTAAAAAAGAAAATGTATTCCATGCTAAATTATGTTCTTTATTATTTGTAGAATTTTAAGTTAAAACAAATGATTAAAACAGAGCACATTACTGAAAAGTAAAAATCCCACATGTAATCCTGGCATTCCCCCTGAGCCATCTCCACAGTCTTGTTTCCTGCTAACCCCTGACCATTCACAAATACACTTTATCTATGTGTAGTCACAATCTACATGAAATTTTGTATTTTGCTTTTGTACTTAACAATCTTTTTTTTTAACATAGACACATGATTTCAGATGGTGGGATATGTTTTACAATGGGATGT
This sequence comes from Mesoplodon mirus, assembly GCF_964341445.2. Taxonomy (NCBI): domain Eukaryota; kingdom Metazoa; phylum Chordata; class Mammalia; order Artiodactyla; family Ziphiidae; genus Mesoplodon; species Mesoplodon mirus. The sequence goes on along the minus strand of NC_138988.1, from coordinate 74,236,227 downwards.
TTTTGTCTGGCCTTCGAGGTAACCTTGTAGACACCTGCCCCACCCTGTCTCATGGGCCCCGGTGTAATTTTCCTTCTTGAGGTTCTTTGTAGAATTGGTGCTGCTCTTGTGCAGACTCTCGAGGCCTCTGTTCTGTCTTTGCTATTCTCTGTTTAGCGTCTCCATGCCCAAAGTCAGGGTAGGGAACCGGGGCAGGAGCACGTAGGTACTAAGTAATCACCATGAGTCAAGACTCTCTGCTGGGCATCTTAACCCTTTATCTCGTTGAATCTCATAAAAACTACATTAATAGCCCCTGTTTTACAGATGAACAAACTGAAGCTCAGAGAGGGAGGTGGTAACTCAGCCAAGGTCACACCCTTGCTAAACAGCACAGTCAGGATTCAAACCTATTCCCCAGCAAGGGTCTTTCCCACTATGCCATGGTCCCATCCACAGAGCCCACGGTTACAAAGGGAAATGAGTCTCTCCCCAGCACCCCCTAACACACCACTCCCTACCCAGGGCTGGACCTTGGATCCTCACACTCTTAGGCACCAGGTAATGACCCTGACCCACTTCTAAGGATGTAGGATTCCACACCAGCAAGACTTTCTCTCAGCCTGATCACATCTCCTGGCACCTGCCCAGCCCAGAGGAAGGCCGAGGTTGGGGGGATTGAAGCCCATCCTGCCCTGCAGGCTGAAGGGGACCGTTTCAGGAGCTGGTCTGGTAGAAGGTGTCTCCAGCCTGGAACACGGGGCTGGACGAGGTGAGCTGCAGCTCAGTGGCATGTGGGAGTTGGCATGACGGGAGTTTTGACTTTTGCCCCTGCAGAGCTAACCGCAGAGACCTGGGTCTGGGAATGAGGTGATTTTCAGGGTCTCTCAGCCTGCCTTCCCCCAAGCCAGGCGTGTTTGGCTTTGTTGGAGGAGAGACCACAGCTCTGATAAAGGCCTGGCTGGGTCTCTGGGGAGACTGCACCTGCCAGGCCCTCATCTCACCCCACATTCCAGAACCGGCCAGTAAAGTTGGCTCTTGGAGGTGACTTAAGTCATTGCTGAGCCGAGATTTAATTACAGGATTGGGCTTTTGGCTTTTTCGAGGGGAGCCTGTTATTTGGCTGTCTCTTTTCCTGGGGGAGCAGGTGTGAGGTGCTGTCATTAGACGGAGCGGGGCTACAATGGTCTGGGGGGCTGACCTGGACAGAGAATCAGGCCCCAAGCCTGCTCCAGAGAACTCAGCCTCCAAAGCTGCCAGAAACTGCCCACCCCTCACGCACCAACATGGGAGTGGAATCTGGGTGAAATGGGTGGTGTAAGGGCAGGGAGAGCCCTGCTGTCCAGACTCAGCAGCCTCAAACCCTTCTGGTGTTCATGGGTCACTCTCGTTCCCCCCTTTCCTCCATCCCCAACCAAAACTAACCCCAAAAGCAAGGGGACCAGAAGGAGGAGAAATGAACAAACACTTGAGGAGTGGCCCCTGGGTGCCAGGCCCTGTACTGGCACTTCACATCCTTTATCTCATTTAATCTTCTTAACAACCCTCAGATGGGGGTACTGTTATTACTCCCATGTTACAGATGAGGAAACGGGCACAGAGTTCTTGTTGTTGTCATTTTTTCTACTTCTCTATATGCAAGCTGTTTACCAAGCCCTTCCTTTATTCCTAAGAAATGTCCCACAAACTAACAACTTTACTTTCTGTTTCTACCACCGGCTCGCGTGTCCACATCCCCTCCTGCTTGAATCAATACCAACTGATTAACCAATTAACCGATCAATTACGCAGCCTCTCTTAGCCCCTCAGCCTACACTTTCTCCTTCTCCCGGCCCTTCATCCAGCTGCTAGATGATCCTTATACACAGCTGTTACCACCAGTCACCCTTGCCTGCTCCGTTGCCTGGTAACCACTGACTCTAGGCCTGAGCTTCTCAAACCTTAACATGCTCTTGAATCACTTGGGGGTCTTGTTAAAATACAGATCCTCTGCTGGGTACCTTAATGCAACAGCTCACTGAATCTCATAATGGCCTTAAATTAATAGCCTGTTTCACAGAAGAACAGGCGGAGACCCAGAGAGCTTGCCCAACATCTGGAATGGAGCCAGAGATCCTACATTTCTAGTAAGATCCCAGATGATGCAGAGGCTGCTGGTTCGTGGTGGTCCACACTTCTAGACTAAGCTCTCCTGCTGAGTTATTTTTTTCTTAAAAATTTTTTTAAATTAATTAATTTATTTATGGCTGTGTTGGGTCTTTGTTTCTGTGCGAGGGCTTTCTCTAGTTGTGGCAAGCGGGGGCCACTCTTCATTGCAGTGCGCGGGCCTCTCACTATCGCGGCCTCTCTTGTTGCAGAGCACAGGCTTCAGACGCGCATGCTCAGTAGTTGTGGCTCACAGGCCCAGTTGCTCCACGGCATGTGGGATCTTCCCAGACCAGGGCTCGAACCCGTGTGCCCTGCATTGGCAGGCAGATTCTCAACCACTGCGCCACCAGGGAAGCCCCTTCTTTAATTTTTAAACAGCAAATATATTTACCATCGTTTGAAAATTAGAAACTGTAAAAAGGTGTTCAGTGAAAATTCTCCCTCCCACTCCATTTGCCCAGTTCCCCCCACTTCCCCACAGTAACTACTTTTACTAGTTTCTTATGTATCTTTCCATAGTTTCTCTGTGCCAATACAAGCAAATATGATCATACTTATCCTGCCCCAAATGGTAACACACACACACACACACACACACATACACACACGGTTTTGTCAACAGTTTATCAGTTTATCTTGTAGATAACTGGACACAGTCAGCTGACTCATTCATTTTTAGAGTTGCATTATTATCCCATTGTGTGAATATGCCATAATTCATTTAACCAGTCATTGTTAGCTGGACAATCTGGGTTGTTTCCAATTTTACCAGCTGGCCTTTTTAAGCCCATCATACCCTGGCCAACCTTGCTGTGACCTCCCTTCCATCCCCCAATTCCCAGCTCCACCATCCTAAGTCCCTGCAAAGGTCTTTGCTCCTCCTACATGCCCCCCCCCCGCCCTGATCCTCCAGCCCACCCTGATTGCCCCTCCTCTGAATCTCTGTTAATTCCATTGTTAGTCTCACCCTCATCATTTACCCCCCCACCCTTCATCTCTCCATGTGTCTCTCCCTGTCTCCCCAAATAGACTAAAGCAACTTGAACTCAGGAACCATGTCTTTGATTTCTCTGGATCCTTCACAGCCCAGAGCTGGGCACACAGCGGTTCTCAAGAATATTAGTTATATGGTGGAAGTTGTACATGAATGGAACCACTGGATGGCAGCTCTGCTGGGGATGGTTCAGGGTGTAAGAGCCCAGGAGCAATGCAAGGTGGGAGGGGCCTCGTACCTCAGAGGTCTCCTAGAAGGAAGCCCCTATCTCATGCCTGAGTGTCTAGAGCACTTCGGTGGGTTGTGATGATGTCCAGGGTGTGATGGGGCATCTGGGGTCCCCTTGTGCCCTTCCTGTGTGGACAGTGGGAGGAGCCATGATGTGGAGATGGGGGGTGGAGGGACAGATCATATGGGTATGTGTGGATGCCCTAGAATGGGCATCCTTCTGGTCTCTATTAATATCTTTGTCATCCTTCAGAGGCCAGCTCACGTCTCAATTCTTCCAAGAAGCCTTCCTGGACTTCTCCAGCCCACGCTGGCCTCCCCTCCTCTGAATTCCTGTTGTGTATGTACTAGTGACAGCAGCCACTGTCCTGTACTTGGTCATCATGGTCTGCCACCTTGACTCATGTAAACCCAGCTTCCTGATGAGACCCCGAGATCCTCCATGGTAGAAATAAGACTTCTATAATTCTCTTCTATCCCCAGTTATCACAAACCCTGAGCACGGCACCAGGCAACTGGGACAGCCTCCACAAATACTCCTTGAATGAACAGGAGTGCCACAGGAGTGGGTGGGGTAGGACAAGGTTGACCACAGGCGTGTCACCAACCAAGAACATTTGGGAAACACGAGTGTTTTTAAAGATGCTCTGTCCCCCAGTCTGTTCCTCAGATTGGGAAAACAATGACCTCACAGCCACAGGACTTGAGGGCCCTTCTCATCCTGTCCCTTGACACTGGGGGGACTTTTCAAAATGTTACTGTCATGAAAAACGAACAAAAGCAGGGGACTGCCCTAAATTAAGAAATTAAAGGAACATGACGAGCAAATGCAATTTGTGAACCTTGATTGGACTGTGGACTGGAAAAAAATCAAAAACTAAAATGACATCTTGGGGGGATAATTGGGAAATTTTTAATGTGGAGTATATTTCAGATGTTAATAGTGTATCGATGTTAAATTTCTGAGTGTGATAACTGTATTGAGGTCATTTAGGAGAATGTCCTTATTCTTAGGCAATGGATACTGAAGTAGTGGTGGGTGTGGGGAGATGTGCCATGATATCCACACCTTTCAACTGTCAGTAAAAAGAAAATGAAAAGTGTGTGTGGTGTGTGTGTGTGTGTGTGTGTGTGTGTGTGTGTGAGTACAGGTGGTCATTTTAGTAGACTTTCAGATTTTTCAGGATGAAAAGTTGAAGGGAAAATATCTGGTACAAAGAGCAGTGCCACCCCAACTGTCTGGGAGGAAGAGGAGGAGAAATGCAGTGGGGATTCTGATTGGGTAGCTCAGGCGAAACACTATCTGTGACTTGATCGCCCCCCACCCAGCCTTCCACCCCTGCTGCCCAGAATGCATCCAAATCTAACCCCTTGGACTGACTCTCCCCTACTCTCTGCATCTTTCACACAGTCTCCCAGGTCCTCATCTGATGGGACCTCCCCTGGTGGACAGCCACCCCCAGCCTAGCTAGTATAGAACTTGAAGCAACTTAAAGGTTCACAGCTCGTCTCCCTGAAGAATGAACTGAACCTCTGTGGACTTGACCCACCTGGAGTTTTTAGAAATTACGTCCACTTAGAGGATGAAAGGGACCCCTTGTACACTGTTGGTGGGAATGTAAACTGGTGCAGCCACTATGGAAAACAGTACGGAGTGTCCTCAAAAAAATAAAAATAGAACTACTATATGATCCAGCAATTCCACTCCTGGGTATATATCTGAAGAAAATGAAGAAACTAATTCAAAAGATACATGCACCCCAATGTTCACAGCAGCATTATTTACAATAGCCAAGATATGGAGGCAAGCTAAGTGTCTATCAACAGATGAATGGATACAGAAGATATTTCATTTATATATATACATATAAATGTATACACACACACACACACACACACACACCACACAATGGAATACTACTCAGCCATAAAAAGAATGAAATCCTACCGTCTGCAACAACATGGATGGACCTAGAGGGTATTATTCTTATTAAAATAAGTCAGACAGAGAAAGCAAATACTGAATGCTAACGCTTATTTGTGGAATCTAAAAAATAAACCGAATGAATATAACACAACAGAAACAGACTCACAGATATAGAGAACAAACTAGTGGAGGTGGAGAGAAGGAAGGAAAGAAAGACAAAATAGGGGTAGAGAATTAAGAGGCACAAACTACTATGTATAAAATAAATAAGCTACAAGGACGTATTGTGCAGCACAGGGAATATAGCCAATATTTTATGATAACTTTAAATGGTATATAATCTATAAAAATATTAAATCACTATGTTGTACACCTGAAACTAATATAATGTTGTAATTCAACTATATTTCAATTTAAAAATATATATTCACTTAGCTTCATAGAAAAAAGAAAAAGAAAAGTAATTTGGTGTTTAAAAAAAATGCCAAGATTTAGTCATCCTACATGCTCTTTGGAGCTCTGTCAATGAGGATATTTTCCACCCTAGTCATCAGATCGGGACACTAGTTTTTTGCTTTTTTAGTTTTTTTAATTTATTGCTTTTACATGTTTTTCTTATGGGCATTTCCTTACAGGCATGGAAGATTCCTGGCCCACATTTCTGAGGGCCCCTAGAACCCTTCAGCGCGCGCGCTGTGGCCAGCCACTTCCCCAGTGCTGGGCGCAAGAGTCGTTTCCGAAGTTCCGGATCGATGTGGTCACGCACCTCCTGAGAAGCTGGGAACGGGCCTGCCCCCCTCCCTTCCCCGGGGGACGAGGGGTGGAGGAGGGGGGCCGGGAGGCTACCCGGGGGAGGGGGCGGGTCGTCTCCGCGGCTGGGCGTGGGTTGGGCGAGGTCTCGGGCCCACCGGGCCCCGCCAACAATGGCCAGTTGTGGAAGGAGGCGGCAGGAATGCGGCCGGGGGAGTCGGGCGGCGGGCCGGCGGGGCGGGGCCGGGTCGCAGCCTCAGCCTCTTACCTGTTCAGGTAGCTCGCATTTCCCGGCGAGCGGCGGCGCCCGCAGCACCTGTCTCCCGTTGCGCGGGCGGGGAGGACGGCGCGGGGCATGGCCTGGTAGAGGCCCCTGGGGAGACGGTGAGGAGTCCAGTCCGGAGCAGGGCAGGAGGCGGAGGGACGGTCCTCCCCGGCGCCTGCTTGGCCGGCGGCAGCATGAAAAAGAACTCGACGGTGCAGGGCACCTTCAGCAAACTCTTCGGCAAGAAGCACGCCAACCCTCCCGCCACCTCCCTCTATGCCACCAACCCGCCCTGGATTTTCACCCAGGAGGCCCCGGAGGAGGGGACCCGGGACTTCGGTGAGTGTGCCCGGGAGCCGGAGGGAGCAGGGCTGCCGGGCGGCCCCCCCACCCCGGGGGCGACCTCCCTCCCGGGACTCCGAGCGATCCGCGGCCTCCAGGGCGGGAGACGCGGCAGCGCAGAGGGGAAGGAACGCGTTTGAACCTGTGTGCTGGCCGGCTGGAGCCTCCGGCGAGAGAGGTGTCTCTGGGAAAGGGAAGGAGGGGCCCCACTCCACAGCGAGGTCGGAGACCTTTGCGGAGGTCCCCGCATCTGATCTTAGTCCCTCTTTCGAGGTGTTTATTTTCCCTCCTCTGTGGAAGTTTTATTTGCGTTATTGTTGCCAGAAAGGCTTCCCGCGGTTTGCAGTGCCCTCCCTCACCCTTCCCCCAGCAGTACTGTTGAGTACAAAGTGTTCCCCTGGATCTGAGGACTTGGGGGTGGTCCTTTCAACCCCCCACTCTTTCCGCTTCCTCCGTCCCCCCACCCCTAGTTCCCAGCCCCGCTTCTCCTGGCCCGGGGTCACAGGCAGAGAGGGAGCTGCGATCTGCATGCCCACACACTTGGCTCTGCCCTGGGGGGACCCAGGAAAAATCCACAGGAGCCACTGCTAGCGGGATACCAGCCTGTGCCAGACACCAAGTCACTTACCGGGGTCACAGGCTCTTGCCAGGTCAACCTGGGGCCCAGTTGCCTATGAGCTCAGAGGGAGAAGCCCCAGACCCGACAGGGGAGGCTGAGGAAGCCCCTCCTGACTGCCAGCCGCCCCTGGCCCCTGAGTCAGGGTGGTGTGTCTGCAGGCATCTGAAAACACCATGCCCACCCTGCCTTTGGGTTCTTCCTGTGGGTCACCTTATCACTGCATCTTTCTGAAGTTTGTACCCTATATAACTGAGGGGGAATCCAGCGGGTGGGGACAGGAATTCACTTCTTGTGTATGATCTGAGCTTCTGGGCCCAAGGAGGGTCACCCATCACTGCTTTACCTCACCTGCCTTCATTGTCACCCCATTACCTTCACTGACCTTTATGGCCACTGTGTGGGGACCCACAGAGGATGTTACAGCCTCAACCCCTGCTATTGGATTCACTTCGGCACCCAAGTTGTCACAGTTGGGACACAAGGCACCCTGACAGGAGCAGGGCAAACAAGACCTTGCCTCTCTCTGTCCCAAGGATCTCAGACCAGCTGGTGAACAGAGCTGACCGAATGCTGTTTAGCCCTTTCTGAGTCTTTGCTATAAAAGAGTAAGTGCAAAAGGAACAGAGAGACATGACCTCTGATTGGAACTAGCATGTGAGCTGAGAGGGAAGGGCACCCAGCATTTCGAGAGCAAACAGCAGGAGCAAAGCCTACGAGGGCCACGGTGGCTTGGAGGCAGGGTTTAGGAACTTAACAAACACACATGTCCTGCCAAGTACAACTGTGTGAGGCCTAAACGCCTCTCCTCGCCTGGGTCCCAAACATTTATTGACCCCTTCTTAGGTGCAAGGTACCGTTCTAAAGTCCTTGTGTTGTTGACTTGTTGAATCCTAGCCTATGATCCTGTTTGACAGATGAGGCAACCAAGGCACAGCGAGGTTAAGTAACATGCCCAAGATCATACAGCTTTAAATGATGGAGCCAGGGTTTTCTCAAGTGTACAGTTCATTGATTTTTTTTTTTTTTTTTTTTTTTTGGTACGCGGGCCTCTCACTGTTGTGGCCTCTCCCGCTGCGGAGCACAGGCTCCGGACGCGCAGGCTCAGCGGCCATGGCTCACGGGCCCAGCCGCTCCGCGGCATGTGGGATCTTCCCAGACTGGGGCACGAACCCGTGTCCCCTGCATCGGCAGGCAGACTCTCAACCACTGCGCCACCAGGGAAGCCCCACTGATTTTTTTAGTAGACTTATCAAGTTGTATAACCGTCAGTGCAATTCAGTTTGGGACATTTCCATTACCCCCCAGTTTCCCTCATGAGGCACAGCCAATATTTGAACCCGGGCAGTGGGGCTCCAGAGACCACACTCTTAGCCGGCTTGCAGAGTGGACTTTGTGGAAGGTAATCAAGGGTGAATTTGACTGGAGGGGCATCTGCTTGAGAACACCTCCCCCCCCCACTCCTTCCCCAAGGGGAATGCCTTACACACTTCTGTACATTTTTGCTTTACATACTTCTCTACATTTTTGCCTGCACTGAACAGACTGCAGGTGGGGTTCAGTCCCTCCAGTAGAGAAATGCAGGCATGGTGCCCTGTCACCTCTAGCCAACTTTTGCCTCCACCAGCAGGGCTGGAGCCCGGGGAGGCACCTCCTCCCGTTCCCCAGGGCAGGGCTGAGTCTCCATCTGACTCAGCCTGGTTGCACCACATGGAGGGGTGGGAAGCAATGTGCACCCAGCAGGATGGCTCCCCAGTGTTTCTGGGGTGTTCCTCAGGGTGCCAGTGGGTGTAGCAGAGGTCTTCCTGCTGAACAGGACATGTGCTCGGAGTTGGGGAGGGGAAGGACCAGTGTTGGGGATTCTGGGTTGTGATGAAGATCCCAGACCTGTTTTGGAGTCCACCCCTGTCAATAAGTGGGGGCCTAGCCACTCCCTGGGCCAGTTTTTTTCTTCTGTTAAATGGGGCTGGTGTCCAGACTGCTTACAGAATGACTGCTTGAGGTTGGTATATGGCAGTGCTTTGAAGAGCATTAAAAGGAAAAACACTAAAACAAGGACTGGCAAATTATGGCCCATGGCCTGTTTTTGTAAATAAAGTTTTATTAGAACACAGCCAGCCATGCCCATCATTTGCATATCATCTGTGGTTGCTTTCATGCTACTAAGGGCAGAGGTGAGTCACAGCAGCAGAGACAGTATGGCTCACAAAGCCAAAAATATTTACTAGCTGGCCCTTTACAGAACAAATCTGTCAACTCCTGCATGATTTATTATTATCAGGGCATTTCCAACTCTGAGCACTTCCTGCTTCCGTTCTTGTAGCTGAGGCATGTAGAGGCCATGATAAGATCTCAAAGGGGTTGGGATTAGAGTTTCATAGGGTCCCTGAGTCTGTGACATTCTCTGAGATGCTGGTGGTATCCAGCCCTTGGAGAATAGCCGGTAGGATGGAGGGGGAAGAATCAGTATGGGAGTGTGTAAGGGAATTAAGGAGTAAGCACTTGCTTTGTGGCTACAGTCATGTAAAAATCTGTTTGCACAAGGGTAGGCTGGGTGCAGCAGGTAAAATGCAAACAGTCATATGAAGGTGGTGACAGGTAAATTTTTCTTTACAGGATTTCCCTAACATTTATCCAGTAACTATTAGAAGGCCTTCACTTAATGCCATTGCAATCCTAATTAAGCCTCCTGCGAGCCCACACAAGGGTCTTAAAAGGCTGCACAATTGCTTTTAAAGTACTTGAGAAAGCAAAGATGTGGATCTTTACAAATCTCAGGATAAGGGACTTGCTGCAGCCTGAGACAAGGCTGCCAGTCACTCAGGACTCCTCCCTTGCCTCTTGGATTAGTTGAGCCAAGCTTCTTTATCTACCACCACCCCACCCCACCAATAGGATGCCCTGATTGCTGGGGGCCCTTCCTTCTTTTCCTCCAAAATGTAAATCACCTTCCTCCCAACCACCTAGAACACTTATTTAAAATGCAGATTCCAGGGGGCCCACCTGGGGTACATGAAGTCAGAATCACTGGACTAGGACCCAGATTCTGGACTTTCACCAGCTCCTGGGTGATTCTTTTATTGGGAATATTTGAGAATCCTGGGGTTTCCTTCCCCAGATGGAGCTGGGCCATTCTCATTCCCCTGAGGACTTTTTGCAGTTCTAAATAAATGTATAGGGACTATCCCAGCTCCTTATCCAGGAGAGCCCCAGTACTCCCTAAGGTGGCTACTGGTTCTGGTATTCCTGCTCCTGGGGTCCCCTGACCTGGTGTCTCAGGCCAGGCTAACAGGTAGAAAGCCATGAACCCCAGGGACTGAGCACATATTTCTGGTCAGGGACAGGCTGGCACCAGCCTACCGAAAGGAAAGCTGACCTGTGCATGGCAGGGGTGTGAAGGAGATTTTTGTTTACTCCTGTCCCCTGGAGGTGTGCTGTGGTTTGCTTGCAGCTCAATACACACACACACACACAGACACAGACACACAGACACACAGACACACACACACACCCTCTCTACTGCCCCATTATATAAGCTCCTCTTGTTCCTGTAGTTCAGCTCAGAAAGCCAGGCCCTCCCTTGACCACTGCAGACTGGCTACAGGGTGCCCTTTCTCTTCCAGCCAATAAATTAATAACAATAATATCATCATTATTATTATCAGTTATTTATTGAAACAGGCACTATACTAAAAACTATGTTTTCTCAATTGAGGAAACACTCAGAGGCTCAGATAGGTTGAATGACTCAAAGGCATTTCAGCTCAAGGCAGCTCAAAAATTAAAGTGCATCCAGTCACCCGGGACCTTGTTAAGATCAGATTCAGATGCACTTTGAGAAGTTCCCAGGTGAAGTCCGGCAGGTCTACAGGCCATACTTTGGGTAGCGTGTCCTAGCCTAGGGCCTATCTGCTGCACTTCTGCCCCACTCCAGTCCCCAGCCCCAAGGCTCCTCCCATTGTGCCCGCCCCCCCCCCCCCGCCCCCGCACTCTGTGGCTCCAGCCCAGCCCAGTGCCATCTTTGGAGTTCCCTCTGCGCTTGGACAAAGGCCTCTCTCCTGCGCACCAGGTCAGACCTGCTGGGGCTTGCTGGGACAGACCAGCCTTTTCAGGTTCCTGTCATGTGGCCCTGTTAATTAGCAAGGAAGGGCCTCATCAGCCATTTGTGGGTTACATTCACCTGGGGCCCCCTGCTGCATCCCTGAAAGGCTGGGCTCCCCCTAGTGGCCAAGGATCAGATGACCCACTTCAGTGGAGTAGAGGTGAGGGTCTGTTTTGGGGTCTGGGTTACGCTGGTCAAGGTAGCAAACTCTCCCAAGCTAGAACACCACCGCTTTTAAGCACCTGGAATTCGATGAGATCTGTGGCCAGTGCTCCTGGGGCCATTTGGGGGCTCCTGGCAATTTGGGACCCCACACCATTACCCCAGCCTTCCTCTCACCTCTGCTAGCTTTTTTGTCTCCCTTGATTTTGGGAGGCTTCTCCCCAAATGATCCCCATTTGACGGGTGGGGAAACCCAGCCTGAGTCCTCAGGTGCTACATGGAGGAGCTGGGGTGTGACCCCAGATCTGATGCCGAGATGCATTTGTCTCCTCTAGACCTCACCAACTTTCCAGTCTCACTCTGGAAGAACAGGAGACCAAGGAAAGAGATGCTGAATCCCTGTGTGATTTCCTTGCTGTCCTGGCTGTGACCAGAGGGAATTGGATTCTAGAGTCAGGTTGCCTGGGCTTGAATCCTGGCCCCTTTTACTCACCAGCTGTGGGAACTTCGGCAGGGGACTTAACCTCTCTGAGCCTCAGTTTCCTCATCTGCCAAATGAGGATAATAAGAGTACCTCCCGCACAGGTTTTTTTTTTAAACAATTTTATGTATTTATGTATATATTTATTGGCTGCGTTAGGTCTTCGTTGCGGTGCACGGGCTTCTCATTGTGGTGGCTTGTTGCGCAGCATGGGCTCTAGAGCATGTGGGCTTCAGTAGATGTGGCACATGGGCTCAGTAGTTGTGGCTCGTGGGCTCTAGAGCGCAGGCTCAGTAGTTGTGGCTCATGGGCTTTGTTGCTCCACGGCATGTGGGATCTTCCCGGACGACGGCTCGAACCCGTGTCCCCTGCATTGGCAGACAGATTCTTAACCACTGCGCCACCAGGGAAGCCCCGCACAGGTTTGTGAAGGGGGATGTAAAGAGCACTTAAAATGGTGCCCAGCTCGTAATATGGCGTATCAGGTGTCAGACAGTTACATTTTTATCATTCATTTCCTCTCTAGTTTGGACCTGTCTAGGATCTGGGGAAAGAGCTAAATAACTGTCCCAGAGCTCAGCCTCCATGGAGATCCATGGGCAGCTTTCGGGCTGGGGGAAGAAGAGCATTTTATCAGGCTTTCAACCCTGACCTTTGTAAGTAAACGAATGCCAAAGACCCAATGAGAGGTTCCTCCTTTTGGGGAGAAGGAGAAAGGAAGGGCTGGAAGTGAGGCAGCCGCTTGTGCCCAGCCCTCAGCTCCCCTAAAGCTGGCTGTTCCCCCCTCCACTTCACACACACACACACACACACACACACACACACACACACACACACACACACACACACACACACACACGCCCTGCCCCAGACTGAGAGAACCAGGTCAGCCTGTTCGGGGAGAGGCAGCAAGCCACGCGCCATGTGTAAGGCACCCCATTATTTGTGCCTGGAGCCCAGCCCTGCAAGTTGGGGACCCCGTTTGAGCCCTGGCACCACCACCACTGCTCTGAGACCTTGGACCAGCCCCATCCGTTCTGGGCCTCAGTCTCCCCATCGGCAAAGAGGGCAGCCCCAAGGATGCAGACTCAGAGCTCTCCCTGACAAGAGGGCAAAGGGCCACCCACCTCCCAGTGGCTTCCCCACCGTGGGTAGAGTTGTCCAGCCTCCTGTCTGTCTCTGGCTTCACCTCCTCACTGTCCATTCCTTCCTCAAGAGGCCCTCCTTTAATCTCTTCAGTTGAGAAGGGGGCTGCTTCCCAGGAAGGCCCATTCTAGTGTCCCTGACACTGATCCTAGCAGCATTCATTTACTTCCACAGGAAAAGCCCCAAGGTTGGACTCTACTGTCTTTCTGTTTAGTTTTGGACCTTGACTGTGAGGCTCAGAAAGCCCCAGCCCTGACCTTGAACTCTTGGGGGACCCCGCTTATGGTAGTAGCCACACGTGCCTCACGTGCTGGTGTGCCTTGACCAACTGGGAACTGAGCCCAGGTATGAGGGGCCCAGGGAAAGTCTGTCAGGTTCTAGACACACCTCTTTTTTTTTTTTCCTTGAAATAACATACATTTATTACCTTAGAGTTCTGTAGGTCAGAAGTCTGACACTGATCTCACTGGGCTAAAATGAAAGTGTCAGCATCACTGTGTTCTTTTCTGGAGGTTCTATGGAAGAATGTTTTCTCGCCTTTTCCAGCTTCTAGAGGCTGCCTGCACTCCCTGGCTCGTGGCCCCTTCCATATTCAAAGACAGCAGTGGCCAGCCGAGTCTTTCTCACATCACACCGCTTTGACTCTGCTTCTCTCATCACATTTCCTTCCCCGACTCCCAGCCACACCTCTTAGAATGGGGGAATCAAATTGCATTTCCAAGAGGTGCCCCCTTGGGAGGGAGCCACCCAGGCCTTCCACTTCTGTCTCTACCACAGCTGCTTGCCTTCCACAGGTATTCCAGAGAACAATCGTATTCTTAGAAAGGGCTCCCCTGCTCAAAACAACCACAAACCAACTGAGACAACAGTGGCTCAGAATCAAGGCTGAGTCATGGAATCTGTGAGGTGTGTAGAGTGGGTGCATGTGGGGGTCAGATGGCCCCGGCTCAGATCTGGCTCTGCCCTAACCTGTGTGGGCCTTGGGCAAGCTGCTTCACCTCCCACCCCTCCCCAGCACTGCTTCTTGGCTACAGCCAAGCCTCCCATACCCTCCAATAGCACCCCTGCCCCTCACACCCCCATCCTCCCATCCACATCCTATAAATCGTGAGATCAGGATTCCCCACTTTGGGAGCAGTGTATACAGTATAGTGGTTCAGAGGCCAGCCCTGGAGCAGAGACCCCGGCTTCACCGCTTACTCTGAGGCTTTGGGCAACTTATTAGATCTCTCTCTGTGCCTCAGTTTTCTCATCTGTAAAATGGGGATGGTGATCATACCAATTGCAAGGGGCTGTTTTGAGAATTAGATGAATTAATAATGTATAAGATGCTTAGAAGGGTGCCTGGCCCATTACAAGTGTTCAATAAATTCTACCTAGTCTTATATTATTACTGCTATTATAGTGATCAACCTGCCAGATTGCTTGCTTCTAAAACTCCTAGGCACACAATAAGAGTAACTATTCATATTGTGGTAACTCAGCTGCAGAAAGGATGCTCCCTAGACCCCAACACTGGTGCAGAGATTAAATAAAATAATGAGAGAGAAGGTCGGCTTAGAAGCATGCCTGTGTTAGTCCCCACCCCACCCCCAGTATAACGTCTTGGTGATCAAAACAGCACTGTCTAGAGAATGTCCCAGGAAATCCTGGTGTCAACACACAGACGCTTAGAAGCCAGTGAGAATTGGGTGGGTTTTAGTGGTAGCTGTTGGGGGTGTCCAGTTATTTCTACTTTTCTTGTTTCTAACTGTGCCAAATCTGCACTCTTACAACCCCCCTCTCCCTCCCCACCCACCCTCTGGCATCTTGGTCTCCAGCCTTAGGCATGGAGCCTGGCAGCCACCACTGGGGAACCGTGTTTGCCCAGAGTGTACGGGACGGGACGGGGCAGCGCTGGGAACTAGAATTTCCGGGGACATGGGGAAAACTCATCATTTTGGCCCCTTTGAGAGGTGGAGAATCTGGAATGTGCCAGCCGACTCTCTGCCAGGTAGGGCAGCACATAAAGGACTCTGTGTCCCATTTCTGGGGTGCTCCCCGGAGCCTCCATGTCACAGTCAAGGCCCTCTATGTGGGAATCTTTAAACTCTTGCACTTTTCTCCTAAAGTCATGTGCAAGAGGCAAAGTAACCACCATTCATCCATTGTTCCAGTTAGTAGGATTCTGGTTAGTTGGAATTTTGACCTTTCTCCTCTTTCCCCTCTGGCTATAGAGGAAGAGGAAGTCCCTCGGCCCTGGTAAATGGAGAAAGCCCTCCTTGCTCATGGCCCATGTAGTAGGAGGTCCACAGTGACCCCTGCCTCTCAGAGGTGACAGTGTGTGAAATCTCATCAATGTGTGTTAAGAATCATGAGGGAGATTGGTTGAGAAAATGTTCTACAATAGTTCCCACTACTGTAGAAACAGCCCAGAGCACAGGTCCAGCAACTAGAGGAAGAGAAAGGTCCTGTATTGTCTTCCTACAGAGGATGGGACCACATTTGCTGGCACTGTCATTGTTCCCGTTGTACAGATGGGAAAACTGAGGCCCAGAGAGGTTAAGCCACATGGCGAGTCAGTGGCAGAGCTGGGATTTGTACTAAGTCAGGTGGACCCTACCATCCTATTTCTGCTCTGTCCTCAAGGGCGCATCAGATGGAGCCATGCCCCCAACCATTGATGGTTTGGGAGCTAAAGAAATCTTGGGTTAGAGGAGTCCAGAAGGTGGATGCTGGGCCACTGGGCGGCCTAATCTGCTCTGCTTGTTCCAGATTAGAAATTCAAACACTCAAGCGAAAAGCCAGCTTGTTTTCCTCCCTCTCTCAGAGATAAGCTTTAGCTGGGGCCTTGCTCAAGTTCTCAGGGCCCCAGAAGGAGGGGCTTGTGGGAGTGAAGGCTCAGGACCTGTATGGGGTGGATGAGGAGAGAGAGGACTGCTGGTGGCTGAAAGCCTCAGGAGACCCCAAGAAACCGCCCCTGGAGTCCCTCCCAATCCTGCTTCACTTGGTCCCAAAAGCACACGCCCCACCCGTAGGATCTTGTTATATAAGAGGTGCTGGGCTGGGTCCAGCAGGGGCCACTGCGGGGCCTGATTAAACTCAGTTTTCCTGATTAAACTCCATTGGCCCCTGTGCCTTTGATCTCCAGCTCATGGTCTCCCCTCACTTGTCTCCTCTAGATGGGATCTATTATGGAGACAACCGATTTGACACAGTGAGTGAGTCAGGAACTGCCACGCTGAAAGCTCGGCCAAGAGTCCGGCCCCTGCTGACCTTTCTTCCACTGGTGAGTACTGTTCTGCCCTGAGGTCTGTGGGTCTGCTCTGGATGGGCCACCTTGGCTGTCATAGAGGAGGGAGCCCCACCTGCCCTGGCCCGAGTGGTCATCAGCCTCACTCTCTGTCCATTCCCTTCCTTCCTGATGCCAACCCAGGGTGGCTACTGGGAGGAGGCATGGCTCATGGCAGGAAGGATGGGATTAGGGGTGTCAGCTCCTCCAAGTCGAAACCTAAGGAGAGGTTATGGGGAAGTTGCATGCAGAGGCAATGCAGCAGTGGGTACCTCCAGCTCAGCAGGATTCATATTCCACAATCACCAATGGCTGACTGCTCTGTGCTAGGCCCTGCATTGGATGCTGGGATTCAGAGATGATTGAGCCAGCATTGCTCAAGGAACTCCCTGCCCAGTGCAGGGGATGAATCAGTAAGCAGACTATTAGAACATAGGCAAGAGCAGGAGTAGCCAATCCAGCTACAGGGTGGTGATCAAGGAAAGCTTCCTGGAAGAGGTGGCACCTGAACTGTCTCGCAGGTCAAATAGCAGTGACCCTTGGGAGAAGGGCATTTGGGACCGATTTGTTTGTGGATCTGAAATTGCCAGAAACCAAAAACTCCCTTCTGGAGTCTGTGGTTGGGCTTTTGTTCTCTAAAGGGAAAGACACTCAAAACAACTGCTCTGTGACTGGGTTTTCAGGGACAGCCTAGACCAGCGCCATCCAGTAGAAGTATAATGTGAGCCTCATGTGTAATTTTATAATTTCTAGTAGCTACATGAAAAAGAAATAGGTAAAATTAGTCCAAAGATGATCATTTCAACATTTAATCAATGTAGAAAATACTACTGAGACAGTTTACATTCTTTCTTTCATACTAAGTCTTCAAAATCTGGTGTGCCACACTTAGAACACACATCTGACTTCTGACTAGCAACATTTCAAGGGCTCAATAGCCACTTGTGGCCAGTGGCTACCGTATGCGACAGCCCAGATTTAGAGCCTAAACTGTCAGCCTCATAAACTCCAGGTTCCAGGTTGTGAGACCTGGGTCCCGGTTGAGACAATACAGTCACTGGGGTCACAGCATCCCATACCTCGACTGACAAGGCACCTAATCCTGGTCTGAGTTCTCAGGGGCCTGTTAGACCTCATGGCACCCCATGCCTCAGTCTGGGGCACCCACAAGTTCTGTCCAGCACTGCCTAGCACAACCATCTCCCTTGCACCACCACCGATTTTTTCTGGGTTGTCCAAGCTCACCAACCAGACCCCGAGATTCTTTGTGAGAGGGACTGAGTCTTACAGTCTCCTTGCCGCGACCCCAAGGCCTGTATGTGGAGGGCTGAGCACACAGACCTCTGGGAATACAACTTTAAGTAATTTATTTTCTGCTTACAAAAGCAATTCACGGACATCACAGACGAATAGAGAGAGTACACCACCATCAACAAAAAGGTATAAAGCAAATGAGTCCACCCCTAACTTTGTTTCCAGAGATGCATAAAACTGTTACAGGGTTATCGCACCCATACATGCAGATGAAATAATTTTGAGATTTTCTGTTGCTGGAGGTGAATTCGATTCTCTCCCTTCACCTACTCCCAGCACACATACTCAGAATTACAGTGGTGGGTGCCCAGAGCTGACACACCAGTACCTGTTCTGGTTGTTAAAGTATTTAAATAAATGGCTGTTTCCTCTTGAGTGGCTCTTGCTGTCCTGGCTCCTCCCTGAGTTCTGCACCAACAAGTAAAGGGTTAATGCAGCACAGCTGAGTTTCTTCTGATGGGCCGGCATCCTGTATCCCTGCTCCCACCCACCCACCCACCCACTTTGGGCCCCTTCAGTGATCAGTGCAGGTCCCTGCCTTTCTGCTCTCCTCCTTTCTGGCTTGGGTCCTCTGGTTTGGATCTGGTCTGGGCCAAGCCGAGCATGACTGGGGGGCGCTGCACAGGGTTAGGGACTGCTGGCTGGTACTGGCTTGGGAGCAGTCCTTCCGGGCAAGCCTCAGACCCAGTCCCAGGAGATGGGGCTTCTCGCCACCAAACTCACGGCCCCTCACTGATGAGGGTGAGGGAATGAATGCACTGTGAACCCACAACTGAAAGGGGCCTCGTCGGGTCCACACCAGCCACACTTTACACTGGCAGGAACTGAACCCAGAAAGGGAAGGTCATTCCATGCCGTCGGTGCCGGCTGGGTGGCTTGTGTGGTCCTAGCCAGTGGCAGGGCCATGAGATAGTGGCTGACACATGGGGGACACTTTCTGTGCGTCAGGCACCATCCCAAGTGCCTCGCATATGTTAACAGAGTCATTGGAGCCACCCTCTTGGGAAGATGCTGCTGTGAATCCCCATTTTACCGGTAGAGAAACTGAAGCACAGGACAGGGCACTAACTTGCTTAAGGACAGGCAGCTCATAAGTGGCAGAGCTGGGATTTGTAGCCAGGCTCCAGGGTCCGAGTTCTATTCAGGCCATCCTATCTTCCCCTCCACCCACGGCCTAGAAGCTTTTTTTCTTCCCTCCCTGCACCAGCCCGCAGCACCGCCTGCATCTCCCGTGTCTGCCTCTCTGAGCCCCTGCCTGGCAGCCAGGGCTTTCTGGGCACCAGGGCTTTTGCCTCTGTAGGGTCATAGATCCCTTTGAGAGCATGATGAGGCTATGAGCCATGTACATGTAATTTTGCTTACAATTCCAGCAGAGGGATCTCAGGCCCCTGGAAGCCCACCTATGATGCATCTTAAGAGTAGGAACCCTGGGCATGGTGGCCCGTATCCCGGGGACATGTTTTACTCCTGACTCAGGTCGTAAGATACAAAGCAGCCCCAATATCCTTCATCACTGGCTCCTGGGTTGAGGGGAGTCTGACTCCTCTCCCTTAGGCTCTGGGCTGGGTCCTTTGCTTTCTTCTAGCAGGGGCAGGAGGCCGGGAGAATGAGAGGCAGGAGAACAGAACTGTGGGTTCACACACAGACACACATGCACACACCCTGGCCCCCAGCCCCACCGAGTTGGGGCAGGGGTGCGGAGCTGGGTCGAGGCCAAGCCCTGCCTGACACTGTCCTAACCAGCTGGGCCTTGCCCCTCCCTCTCCTCCCTTCCCATACTCAGGGGGCACCTCCCAGGCCAGGCCACCCTGGGGCAGGGGAGGCTCAAGGCGGCGATGCCCATGACAGGCCTATGCTCTTCCTTGAGCGCCGTCCGGGCCGGACTGTCTTCTGGGAGCACTGTCGCTGTCAGTACCTCTCAGGAGCCCGCAGAGGGACTGGTGCGAGAGGGGAGGGCAAGATGAGGCGGAGAAGGGCCACAGCAGGTGCTTCTGGCCCCTTCCTGGAGCTTCCTTGCCCTGTTTGAGGTAAAAGTGCAGAGAACGAAGAAATACTTTTCCAGGCAGCCAGCAGCCAAAGGCCAATTATGAAGAGGACCTTGGGATCCCTCAGTGACTGGGATGGGATCTGGATTGATCCTCAGGTAGCTGGCACCAGTGCCTGCTCTGCCACTGGGCTGCAGGGTGGCTGAGGGCCAGGCCTTCCTCTCCCAGGGCCTCTGGCTCCTCACCCACCAGCGGGGGTTATACTGGATGGTCCACTAGGGTCTCCTCAGCTGTGACCTTCTGTGTTAAAATAACTTGCTAATGGAGGGGCAGGAGGTGGGGTCAGCTCTCTGGAGCCCCCCAGAGACTCCAGGCCCTCTGAAAAGGACATGCTTCAGTCACCAGGGCCACCCCACTTCCTGCTCTGCAAGGTCCGAGGAACTGGATTAGAATCACAAACTTCAGAGCTGGGGTAGGGGCGGACCTTAGTGCTCATCAGGATGAGAAAACTGACGCCCAGGGAGGGGACGGTCCTGCCCAGGCCACACAGCTCAGTGGAGGTGGAGATAGGACCCAAGCCCAGGTCTCCTCCTCTCAATCCAGTCCTGTCTACACCATGTGGGCCTGGGCTGAGTCATGGAAGGATCCTTTCTCCCCACTTTCTTCTACCTCCAAGGGGGAGCCCAGCCCAGAGCTCAAGCCAGAGCCTGTCCCTAGCTTTTGAGAGCTGAGCTGGTGGAACAACTGGTGGAAGGAAGGTCGTACTTTTCTCTGGGGCTGCCTCTTGCCCTACCCTAGTCTGAACCCAGCCATCTCCAGGGCGATGCATATGAGGAATTAAAAATTAAATGCCAATGTGGCAAATATGGGGAAACTGGCTGGACAGGTCCCCTGAGCTGCCCCAGGCGGTGAGAGCTCCCTGGGTCACCCCACCCTCTGAGTCAGGCAGGCCTGGCGGTGCCTGGGGAGGTGTCAGCCTGGGTTCCGGGCAGGAAGCCTGACTGTTCTGGACCCTGCCCTCTGTGAAACGCAAAGATGCAGCCCGAGTCAGCTGGATTTCTCCTTCCCACTTTTCCACTCCATCCCCCACCGTGGGAGCTCATCTCTGAACTCAAGGCCCAGGCTCCCTTTGGGGTTGGGGTTTGAGCTCCTTAGGGTGAGCTGGGAAGGGCAGTCCTTATTGGCTTTCGAGTGATTTGCGTGGCTGACGTTAGCTGGGAGGGCTGTCGGGGGCAGCTCCATGCATTCCTGGGGGGTGGGTGTCAGAAGCTTGCAGCCAGTGTACGGATGGAGCACCCTCTCCCCACCGTAGCCACCCGCGCCTCTGCCCACCTGGCTCCTCCTCCATGGTGGAGGTCTCAGCCTGAACCTCCAAAGCTCCACCCACACCCTTATCCACACATGGCCACCCCTTGGGCTCAGGGATGTGCACCTCCAGCTTGGGCTGCCCTCAGAAGGACTGACTGGGAAAGAAGCTCTAGAAATGGGCTCAGGGCCACTTAAATGGGGGATTCTAGGGACCTTGGTGCCTGGAGCAGGGTCAAGAACAGGGTGTTGTGGGCTCTTAGGGCATGTCCCTTTGATCCCATGGACTCCTTGCCCTAAAGGGAACCAGAGCAGGGCCCTCTGTAGCTCAGAGTCCAGGGCAGGACCCTGAAACGAGGGTCTAAGAGCAATTCTGGGATGGCAGGCTGGTCCAGAGGAAGACGGCCTTGTTGGTGGAATTCTCTGTTCCCCAGGAAGGGGGTATGAGCTGTGGCAGAGGGTGGAGGGCAGGGCGGGGAAGTAATGGGGCTCTTTTTTTTAATGCTCACTGGTTCCCAGCTTCAGAGAAGCTGCTGTGTGGGGAACACACTCCGTACCCTCACGCTGCCCCACAAAGCCAGGAAACAACTAACCGGCTGGGCTTTACCCAGCTGGGGACGTTGGGTGCCTGGACGGGTTTCCTGTGGCTCTCACTCTGGGGGCCTGTCCCCCTGCTCCCCCAGCCTACAGCAGTGTCCCCAGCCGTGCCTGGCTCTGACTCTGACTCAGGGTCATCTCCCTCACCCCCTGCAGCTCCACACCTCACCCTGAGGTGCCCCAGCCAGGCTACTGGAGGAATCTGGTGAGGAAGTTTGCATTCCACAATGTGTCACTAAGGCACCGAGCTGGCCTGTGTCCAAGGTCAACCGTGTGTGGCCCATTGGCCAAGCCCCTGGTGACCCACCCTTGGGGGTTGCCTGGGTTCTGAGGAATCCCAGGCATGAGGATGTGTGTGTCCCAGGCCCAGGGAGGCCAAGGGGGCAGGGCTGGGCCCATCGGTGGGGTAAGGCTGTCCCCTGAGCCCTTGGTGGTGCAGCAGGGGGCTAGCAGTGGGCTCTGACCCCCTGTAACATTAAAGGGGAGACAACCTCATCCTGAATAGTGAATGCTTTCCTCCCTTCCTCCTTCCTTCTTTCCTTCCTCCTTCTCTTCAACTCTGAAATGTCTGTGGTTGAAAGGGTAGTAGGAGATTCCCGGCTACCTGACCCTGACTACGGGGAAGCACCCATGTATCTCTTCAGGTCCAGCCGGGCAGACACATCCCGGGAGCTGTGCCCAGGCAGAGTGTCCATGGACTCAGGCCACTGCTCACCTACTGAGCCTTGTTAGGGCCTGAGGGCCAGGAGCCCAGGGAAATGCCCTTCCTTGAGTGCTTCTCTGCAGGATGTCTTTAGGTGTGGGGTGTCACAACAAACCTAAGGGGGGTGGGATCAACCCCATCTTACAGATGAGAAAACTGAGCCTCAAAAGGTGAGAGAGGGGCACACTTCCTGAGCACTGGTCCGATTCTGTCTTTGAGATGATGGAGTTAAATTAAGATTGCCAATCTGGGGACTTCCCTGGATGTCCAGTGGTTAAAACTCTACATTTCCAGTGCAGGGGGCACAGGTTTGATCCCCAGTGCGGGAACTAAGATCCCACATGCCGCGCGGTCTGGTCAAAAAAAAAAAAAAAAATTGCCAATCTGGTCTGCCTGCCTATAAAATCCATGCTCTTTCTTCTTGATTACAAGAATTAAAAAAAAAAAAAACAACTATGTACTGTGTGCTTTTTTAAATTATGAAGGAAACAGAAATTCATTGTTAAGAACTGAAAATAGAGACAAGTATAAGGAAGAAAATATATATAAATAGTCTTGGAATGGCACTTCCGCCCCCAGCCTCCCTGGAGCTAATCATTGCTGGGTGACTTTTCAATATATGAGGCTGTGAGGGATTTTAAAGGGCTGCTTGACTGAGCTGGGGAGCTGGCTTGCACCCCTCTGTGAGGTGTGTGAGGTGACCAGTGATCTTAGCTTCTGGGTGTTGTCCAGGTGTGGGGACGCAGAAGGCCTGAGGCCCAGTTCCATGGGGAATGCCCCATCTGGCAGGGCCAGGGCTGGGCTCTACCCCAGGCACTGAGCAAGGGCTGCTCTGTGGCAACAGTGCCGGGAGTGGCTGTGGCTTCAGTAGTTATGGTGTGCGGGCTCAGTAGTTGTGGCCTGCGGGCTCTAGAGCTCAGGCTCAGTAGTTGTGGCACACGGGCTTAGTTGCTCTGTGGCATGTGGGATCTTCCCGGACCAGGGCCCGAACCTGTGTCCCCTGCATTGGCAGGCGGATTCTTAACCACTGCGACACCAGGGAAGTCCCCAGAATTCTTTAAGAATAAGAAGATGGGTTGTTTGTTGCCCTCAAATGGCCAGAGAGTAATTCTGAGATTGCCCTTGGTAACCCAGGGTCTTGTGGATATTTCTGAAACACCTACCTTGAATCCCCCTTCTTATATATTAAACCATTAAGTCTAGAGAGTTGGCACCATCAGCCCATCAGCGAATAACAACTTGGCTTACTATGTGTCCTGCTTTGGGGGATTCGTGTAAAACATGTCCCTGGGCTCCAAGGAGCAACCACATCTTATTGGAGGAACTGGGGGAATATCTAGAGAACAAACAGAAGTCCTCCCTATGGGGCTTGGCTGTGGGTTGCTCTGAACAGGCAGGTCATTGTGGGCTGGTGCAGACAAGGGATGGCTTCTTAGGAATAACAACAAGAGCTAACATTTATTGGGCTTTCACTACATGCCAGGAGCTAAGTGCTTTTTGTGTATTGCATCACTTAATCCTCACAGCTTCCCTAGAATAGGTAAATTCTATTTTCATCACAATTTCATAGTCAGGGAAACTGAGAGTTTACGTCACTGGCACAGTCATACAGCTAGTAGCTGGCAGGGCTGGAATTCAAATCCAGGCAGTCTGGCTCCACAGCTTCCCCTTCCCTGCTACCATCTTTTTAGAGGGGCTCAGCGAATCCTTGCAGGATGAGAGACTTAGACTTTAGGGAAGCAAAATACCCAGGGGTGGGAGCTCCTCAGACCTGGGTTTGACAGCGCTGGTCATGTGACTATAGACAACTTACCAAACATTTCTGAGCCTCCGCGGTCTCTGACAAATGGGGATAGCTTCTTCACAGAGTGGCGTGATGGTGATCATATGTTTAGAGCTCAGAGTAATGGGTGGTATTGTTAGAAATGGAGGGTGGGAAGAGGAGCACAGCCTGACCAACACCCAGCATCAGGGATGAACATGAACCAGATGTGTGGGTTGGAAGGATCCTGGAGAGGGAGTTGGTCCAGCTAGAATGCAGGATGGCTGTAACAGGTGAGTGGAAATAAACATTGGCTGGAAAGGATGAGGCCAGGGTGTTGAGGACCTTGAAAGTGACCATAAAATGCTCCACAGCTCCTCCAAAGGACAGGTGTGTGGACGTTGTTGACATATGGAAATGTGTGTTTGGGGGAAAAAAAAGAATCTAAAATAGTATGTACAAACCGACAGCTGTGTAAACGCATTATGGTCTGCCAAGCTTAGAGATCAGAAGGGCATCTGCAGTGCTGTCCATACTCCAGTTCACCACTTTTTACTTAGGTACTTTTCTGTAAATACCTAATGAAAACTAAGCGTGAACAGGAGGCCAGGCTGAGGGGTTTGGCTTTTTATCTTGGGGCCACCCCTGGGGAGTCATGCAGAATTTTTTTGTTTGTTCTGTTCTAACTGAGATACAATTTATATACAGTTGATTCTCATTATTTGCGGATTCTGTATCTGCAAATTCGCCTACTTGCTAAAATTTGTTTGTAACCCCCCAAATCAGTACTCAAGGTGCTTTGGACCTATGCAGAGTAGTGAAAAATTTGAGTCACCTGATGCACACGGGCCCTGCTGAGGTCAAACAAGACACTTTGCTTTCTTGTTTCAGCCCTCATGCTGTAAATAAGCATCCTTTTCTATTTAGTGCCATATTTTTTCATATTTCTTTGCTTTTTTTGTTGATTTTGCTATTTAAAATGGTCCCCAAGCATAGGGCTGATGTGCCGTCTGACATCCCTACATGCGAGGAGGCTAGGTGAGGTGCCTTTTACAGAGAAAATACGTGCGTTAGGTAAGCTCCGAAGGTGTGAGCTATGGTGCTGTTGGCCATGAGTTCAGTGTCAGTGAGTCAACAATAGATATTAAATAAGGTCTCTTTAAACAGAAACACGCATAAAACAAAGTTATGTATTGATCAGCTGATGAAGGTGCCTTGACCAACATTTACAGGAACCTAACCCTGTATTTCCCTCGGGCATTTTGATCCAGTTTTTGCTAATTGAGTGTTCGCAGCAACTTTACACACCCTAACTACCGCGAATAACAAGACTTGACTATATCATAAAATTCACCCTTTTAAATGAGCCCTTTTATATTTTAGTATACTCACAAGGTTGTGCAACCATCACTGTGGATTTTCCAGCAGTAAAATGGCCTCACGGAGCAGCGATTTAAGAACCATCTGTCTTCCCCTGTCCGCTAACTGTTCTGCTCTCTTTCAGGATGCCCAGGAGAACCATGGACTGGCTGTGCCCACCCCCTCTGTCCCAGACAACTTTGCAGACAAACAAATGACAGGTAAGAGGACCCTAAGCTTGGGGCTTGTCCATCTTTCTTTTTTTCCTCCTTAAGCCCAAGCATCTGGTCCCCCCTCCCCAGCTGGTGAGAAAGCTGGAGTCCCCAGGCCTCTTGGCTGCTGGCTGTTGTGGGTGGGAGATGAGGAGAGCCACGGTTGGCTAAGGCCCAGTGGGGGAAGGATGGTGAGGGCCGAGGCCAGAGCAGGAACAAGTTCAGCGTGACTGGTAGAGAGAACCCCGGAGTCAGGCAGACCTGGCTTCGAGTCCCAGCTCCCCTGCATACTAGCTTCGCTCCCTGGGGCAAATCATTTAACCCCTTGCACCTCCGTATCTTCCAATGAGCCACGGGCAAGACAATTCCAGTTCTGGAAGAGTAAACTAAGTACTGGATGGGATGCAAGTCACTTCTTGTCATACCCTGCTCAAAACCCGCCAGTGACTTCCCTTGTCACCCAGTGGAAGGGTTCTTGCCAGGACCGCCAGAATCTGGCCTACGTGGTCTCATCTCTTGCTGGCTTTCCCGTCTCATGCTGCTCCGCCATCCCGGTGTCCTTGCTGCTCCTTCAATATCCAGGCACATTTCCACCCTCAGGTCTTTGCGCTGCAGTTCCCACTGCCCTGACAGCTCTCGCCTCCCTCTTTCCCTCTTTGCTCCAGTGTCACCTTCTCAGCCAGGTCTTCCCTGACCACCCTATTCACATTGCACCCCTCCCACCCCTCCTGGGTTTCCCCCATATTACTCATCACCTAATGTGGTAGTAATTTACTAATATATTATGTTTATTGCCTGTCTCATTGTCCCATTAAAACACAAGCTCCACGAGAGCCAGTATTTTGACTATTTTTTGGTTTGTCTTTTACTGCTGTGTCCTAGCTCCTGACACTTGTGTGCTCAATGGGTGTTGGTTTTCCCCCTCCCTACTCTCGGTCTGGCTTCTGTTTTGAAGTCAGACAGCTGGGAGGAGCCCTTCAGAGCTGCACATTCCCAGGTTTGTTTCTCTCTGCCCTAGAAATTGAGAGGAGGAGAGGTGAAGGACAGGTGCCCCTCAGAGAGAAGTAATCAGGGCATCCTGGTGGCCTGCAGACAATAGGGAGGGGGCAGGGACTGGGGCCAAGAAGAGAGGGATGTGAGCCGCTGGGGCCAGGGGGGCTCAGCATCTCTGGTGCCTCGGTCGTCCAGGTCACCTCGTTTCCAGAGACCCCCATCCATCCTGCAGTCCAGAATCTGTTCCAGAAGTTCTCTATGAGGTGGAAAGCTGGGTTCTTGGTAGATTCAGGATCTTTAGAAAGCAGGAGGTGCTCATGCAAATTTCTCCCTCCCAAACTTTCACCCAGACTTCCTTCCTTACTGAGGTCTCCAGGCCCCTGCCCCCATCCATGACTTCCTATCTCTGCCACCTTCTCTGTCTTATGGCTGAATGAAAAGGTAAGCACAGGTGGTAGTCGTCAAAGCAATTACCGTTCGTTAAGCACCTACTATGGGCCTAGCACCTGATAAGCTCTTGCCCTGCATTTACATGAATTCTCTTGCTTAATCCTCACAACAGCTTTATGAGGTAAGTGCTGACATCGTTCCCATTTTTCAGATGATGAAACTGAGGCTCAGCAAGGTTAATGAGTGTGTCTCAGGTTACACATTTAGTAAGTGGAAGAGCCGGGATTTGAACCCTGGCCTTTCTGGCTTTGTACCAGCCAAGGCACCTGTAAGAAACACTTGGTGCACTTGAAGGGCCTAACCGAAGAGAGTTTAGTAAAGGGATTATATACAGGATTGTGAGTGGAGCAGAGAAGGGTGAGCCTCGGGAGCCTATGGAGATTTAGCACAGGCTCCAGAGGCTGTGCCAGGGACAGGCAGGGGCCCGTCCCTAGAAAGAAGAGGGTCACTCCCAGGAGAGCTCAGGAGACTCGAGACATGGCTGCTCCTCACATGGTGTTCAAAAGGAAAGGCACGACACCGGCCAGCTACTCTCTCAGGAGCCCACCCCGCCCTGCCCTGGGCACTCAGAGATGGGCAAGCCCGGCTGCCTTCTCGCCCTTCTCATCTCTGCCTCTCCCTCCTTCCAGGCACCAGCAAGCTCGTCAATGGCAACCTCCGATTATACAGCTCTGTGGGGGACCTAAGGCCCGGGCACTATGGCCAGGACTTGCTCATCCCTCCGCCACCGCCGGGCCCAGCCCCGGCACCACCCCCAGACACTCCACAGCCTCAAGAGGAGCCCTCACCACCACCTCCACCTTCCACAGCTCCCCCGCCTCCCCCGCTGCTGCAGGAACCCCTGTCCCCGCCCAGCATGGCTCCACCTCTGCCCCCAGTAATGGGGGCCCTATCCACCACACCCCGCCTTTCCTCCCCGTCCACACCCACCCCTCCGGACTTCATTCCCCCTGCGCCTCCCCTACCCCTTTTGCCAACCCCGGCTCCCCCAGCTCCAGTGTCTCCTCATACACCGGGGACTGACCCCTTACCCGCTGCGGGTGTCACCAAGTGGAAATCAGAGGTAGCGCTGAGTGACAGGCAGCCAGAAGCCCCCAGAGGCAGCCCCCCCAGGAGCCCTGCTGAGCCCAAGGGGAGCCTCCTGGGACCGGAGACCCACCTCACCTTCCCCAGCTCGCTCAAGGTGCCTCCCCCAGCCCCAGTCAGGACTTCATCCATCTCCACTCAGGAAGCACAAGAGGCTCTTCCTGAGGAAGGAGAGGCCACCAAGAAGGCCCCCAGTCGACTCCCACTGCCTCCCAGCTTCCACATCCGCCCCGCGTCCCAGGTCTACCCCGACAGGGCCACTGAGCCAGACCATCCCGAGGAGCCCAGGGCTACGGCACCAGCCAGTCCGAGGCCGGGCCAGTTCCAGGCCTGGACAAGTGAACAAGCCGAGACTCCACCTCCAGCCCCTCCCCTGCCCACTCCTCCACCCCCACTCCCTCCCCCAGCACCCCCTCTGCCCCCAGCTTCCCCTCCTTTGCCATCTGCTGAGAAAGCAGCCCCTCCACCGGCTGGGGTTATGAAAAGACCCAAGTCCAGCTCTGCTGCTCCCAAACCCAAACTTGACCCCACCAGCCCGGAGGACACAGCCTCTTCAGAGTCCGTGGACTGGTGGGATCCCAGCCAGATGGCAAAGCTGCGGAATGAGCTGTCAGCCTATCTCTGTGGCTCAAGGAGAGAGGACCGGTTTGCCAGTCATAGACCAGGCCCAACTGCAGCCTCTCAGGGAAAGGAGAGCCAGAAGGGCCCCAGCCTGCCAGAGAAGGAGGCGCCCCCAAGCCTGCCAGAGAAGGAGGTGCCCCGAAGCCTGCCAGAGAAGGAGGCGCCTCCAAGTGTTCCTGAGGAGAGTCTTTGTAGCCAGCCAGAGAGGAAGGCTGCCACCAGCCTGACCCTCCCTCCTGTGGACTACATCCCCCAAGACTCACCAACTCCTAGCATCTGGCAGATCCGGAATAAGTTGGAGGCCCAGCTTTCCTCATCAGCAGAGAAGGAAGCCAAGCCCAGCAGAGGGTCTCTGCCTCCCAAACCTCAGCTAGAAGGGGTAAGAATCTTTGAAAACAGGGCTGATAACGGCAAATTCTCCAAGCCCGTGGCCAAGAATCTGCCACGTCTATCCACCACCCCTCTGCCAACCACACCACTCCAGT
This sequence comes from Mesoplodon mirus, assembly GCF_964341445.2. Taxonomy (NCBI): domain Eukaryota; kingdom Metazoa; phylum Chordata; class Mammalia; order Artiodactyla; family Ziphiidae; genus Mesoplodon; species Mesoplodon mirus. Next base: position 74,206,944 of record NC_138988.1, on the reverse strand, counting down.
CCAAGGCCACGCCTGGACCAGCCATACCACCCAGGGCCACACCTGAGCCAGCCACACCTGGACCAGCCATACCACCCAAGGCCACACCTGAGCCAGCCACACCTGGACCAGCCACACCACCCAGGGCCACACCTGAGCCAGCCACACCTGGACCAGCCACACCACCCAAGGCCACACCTGAGCCAGCCACACCTGGACCAGCCACACCACCCAAGGCCACACCTGAGCCAGCCACACCTGGACCAGCCACACCACCCAAGGCCACACCTGAGCCAGCCACACCACTCAAGGCCACACCTCTGCCTACCACATCATCCCAACTGATAGCAGAGAAGAACCTAGTCCCAGCTGGGCAGTGGGAGAAGCCAGAACATCAAGAACTTGCAGTGCCCTCCAAGCCAGAGGCAGAAGGGCGCTCCTCAGAGACCAGTAAACCTACACAGGGAGCCCTCTCATCTCCAGCCCTCCCCCCAAAGATATCCCCTGGCCGAGAAGAGGTGCCATTTCTCTATAAGCCCCATCGCAGCCAGAACAGCCCCAGCAGAGATGTGGCCGTGGTGATGCCCACCCTGTCCAGAGGAGAGGCTGTAGGGTCATGGGAGCCTGTGGAGGTGAAGGAGCCCCAAAGGCTGCCAGCCAAACCCCCCGCCTCAGCCCAGCCTGCTGAGGAACTCCTCAGGCATCCAGTGACAGGGGAGGTGGTGGAGCAGGGCTCCCCGATGGCTCTTCTCCTTGCAGCCAGGCAGAGGGCACAGAAGGGGAGGTCCAGAGGGGCTGCCCTGGGCCAGTCCTCCCTGCCAGGGAGTCTCTGTGGCCACAGCCAGCCCGCGGCAGCCTCTGACAGCATCTTCTACAACGACGGCCATCCCAGCTCCTTCACAGTAGTCCCCAAGGTACCCAAGGAGACTGAGAAGGACCCCCAGCTAACCTCACCAGGACAGCCCAAGGTACCCAGTCAGTGGAAGCCCCAGCCCCGCAGAGACTCAGAGGGCACGGAGCCCAGCCGGGGGTACAGCTGGACAAAGACGGGGCCCTCCGTGGCCTGGGAAAGACCAGCGCCCTCCAGCCTCCCCCAGGGCCGCCTGCTGCCCAAGTCCTCCTCTTCCCCTCCTCCTTCCCACAAGAGGGAGGATGAGTTCAACTTTGAGATCATCCCACCGCCTCCAGAATTCAGCAATTACCCCGAGCCCCCGCCCCGCTCCCTGCAGTATCTGGGGCGCCGGGGCTCCCCTCCCCGGAACAACTTCTCAGACTTGGGGCAGCTCGCGGACGCGGGCCCCGCTCGCGGCTCCTCGCGCTTTTCCGCCAGTGCGGGCCCCGCCGGGGCCGCCAGGGGCCTGGGCCGTTTCTCGGGCGTGGGCCGTTCGCTTATCAAGAAGCGCCTGTACGTCTTCGGGGAGACCCCCCGCAGCCCCAGGCTGCCCCAGGGCGGCACCGGCCGCAGCCCGACCTCCCCTTGCTGCTTCGGGCCGCCGCCCAGAGGGCCCTTCGCAGCGCCCGGAGGCCCGGAGGTGCGGCGCGTCAGCTCGACGGGCCGCGCGCCCCCCGCCGGCCTGCACGCGCGGAATATGCCCCTGGAGGGCGCCCCCCGCGGAGAGGCCAAGTACAAAGCGCCCGGCGGCGGCGGTGGCGGTGGCGGTGGCGGCAACTGTTGCAGCTACGGCGACTGCGGCTGCGCCCCGGCTACCCGCAGGTGAGTTGGGGGCCAGGGTGATGGCGGGAGCCTGGGCTGGGAAGCCAGGGGAGAGGGAGGCTCTCCCGTGGACCACGGGGAAGCTGGCCAGGCCACGGCCATCAGTCTGGGACATTTGGTTTTCTCCCCTCTGGCTCTCAGGGCAGAGAGAAGGGGGAGGGAGGCACACTTCACCTGGAAAGGGCGCCTTTGGCGCTTTCTTGATCTGCTTCCTTATCTCCTTTGTTTTCTCTTTCCCCCTCCTCCTGCTTTCCCCACCAGCTCCCTCTTCTCTCTCCTCTCTCCCACTCCCTGGAGCCTCAGCGTGGGGTGGGGGGAGACCTGAGTGGTCCTTAGGTGCTGGGATTTCCCATCACAGAGATGCGTCCAGAGCCAGCCTAGGAGGGACGGGTTCTGAGCAGAAGGGTATGAGGCATGTACTCTGGCATCAGGGCCTAGACAGGAGGGAAGCCCTGTGTCTGGTGAGTCAGTACTGGGGTCCCACTCTGGGGATAAGCCCTGAGCTTGTGGGGCAGCTCCATCGCACTGAGCCACATCCTTCCTCTTGTGCCCTGGGGGAGATGGAAGCGGTGTTGGTTAACCAGATATTAACCTCATCTCTCTCCTGCTCCCCACCAGGTCTCCCCACAGCAACCCCCACTATGGAAGCTCCATCAACACATTCACCGTGAGGCCCGGGACCCACCATCCCATCTCCTATGCCTACTCGGGGGCCCATCGGAAGTCCCCATCCTGAGCCCAGGGTTTTCTCAGTTCCTCTCCAAGGGGTCGGATCCAGGCACTTGTTTTTGTGGGGGGTGGGAGGGACGCAGCAGGTGTTAAGTAGCCTCACTCAGACACACAGGAGTCTGTTTCCCAAAGACAGATGGGGACGAGTGAAGCAGTGACCCCAGGAAGAGTAAGATTGAACTTCTGTTTCCCAAAGCACTGGTGTGGCTGTGGACTGTCTGCAGATGGGGGTGGGAGGGGGAAGGAGGGAGGAGAGGAGGGACCTTTAAGGAGCTGGAGCCTGAGTTTTCACTGTCTGGTACTACTTGCTTTAGCAAGGCTTATTGAAAGCAGTTTTCCAAGCAGGCCTACTGAGCAGGTTCTAAAAGCAAGGGCTGGAGCACTCGCTCAGATTGGGAGCCCATCGGGATGGCTGTTATTGCGGGTCAGGCCCTCATGAGGGGCTGAGGCCCAGCCCTGACTGGATTGGGGGTGCAGGGTGCTACAGGTTGACCTCCTCAGCCTCCACCAGTCCACCAGTTGCCACTCCCAGAGGCGACACCTGGGGTTCCTAGCATAGAAGCCACATTGAGGTGTGAGCAGGAATATGCATACACAACATGTAGAGAAGGTAGTGGAACAAAGTGCTTTGCATTGACCAAGGATGGGGATAGGGGTACTGATGGTTCATTTCTCCCTGGCCCTGAGCTACAGGAAGGCCTAGAGAGAGAAGACGTGGCAGGTTTGGGATGAAAGACAGAGGATTAAGGCTTGCTTTTCTATTCAGACCCAGGCAGCCACTATCTGGGGGATCGGGCCCAAGGAGCCAGAAAGCCTGGGGCTTGACACCAAAGGCCTTACATGGCCAGGTTCTGTATGGGATTTGGAGGGGCATCATTCCCAATCACCCCTCCCAACCCCAATACTACAGGTCTCCAATATTACTGAGGCCTTAGAATGTGTAACCAAGGTGCCAGAAGGCCTTGTAGAGTAGAAGGTGACAGAGATGGAAATAGAGGTCTGAGAGGAGTTTGCTGCAAGTATGGAACGAGTTTTGGAAAGTCAAGAGTGGCAGGACTGGGCCAGTTCAGAGCAGGGGAGCCCTATCAGTAGGGTGACCATTTGTACTTTGCTGGGAAGTCTGGGTTTATGCCTGTTTTCCAGTGAGTGAGAACCCCTTCCACTTTCAAAAAAGTCCTGGTTTAGATAATATATGGTCACCAACATATCAGGAAACAATATTCTTTGGTCAATCTTCTTCTGTCTTCAGGTCTTGGTGGGCCGAATTCCTGGGGCCAGGCCAAGGAAGGCTACCTGGGTAAGGAGGAAGGGCAGGGGGTGCCCACCTCAGAGGAGCAGGCTGGTAGGGGCAGCCAGGAAGCAGTTCCCTTTGGGGGCACGATGATGGACCTCTATGATTTGTGCTAACCAGCCAAGGTACTGGGGTGTGGGGATAGCGGATGACCACTTCAGGGAAAGAGAGTACAGGGGTGGGTGGGCACCCTGATGGGCCAGGATCTGGTTACCTGTGTCAAAGAAGCGAACCCCACCCCAGTGCCAGCACTGGCTCTATATATATGTATGTATTTTCCCTGTACAATGTTTTATAAAAGAGTTCACTAATTTATCTGCTGTGTTAAGGCTTGAGGGATGGGGTGTGGATTCCCAACTGTATCTTGCTCTGGGGTGGGCAGGGAAGGACTGATTCGCACTTGGCTTGGGAAATAAACAGGCCAGTTTGGATGGCCTCCAGCTCTGTGGCTATGGATTGATAACTGGAAGCTACTGGGGTATGATCAGAGGTTGGGGGAGCTCAGCTGGGGAAGGCTGAGCGCAGGGTGGTGGCTGAACTGGAGCCATTATGCTGGACCCAACTCTCTCTCTGACCCTTAGGTCTTCTCGTTCTCCAAGTCCTTCAAGGAGAAGGAGCAGAACTGAAGTCTGGTGATAACAAACTGTGCCCTTAAGCAAGTCTCTGACTCTCTGAACCTCAGTTTCTTCTTCTGTACAGTGAGCTTGATAACCTACCTCATAAGGCTGTTGTGAAGACTAGAGACAGTCATGCGTTCATTTAACAAGGATTTGAGTGACTACTAGACGGCAGGCACTGTGTTTAGCACGGATATACAGCCATCAACACACTGACACGCCTCCTGCCCATGGCAAGACAGTAGTCTCGTGGAGGAGAGAGGATGGAAGGAACGCACAGAAACAGCCTCTATTATAATAAGTGGTAGGACGGGAAGGAACGGAGACTATGAGAATAACTAGAGGGTGGGAGAGAGAGGTGGGTTTACTTTGACTGGCTGGTCAGGGGAGGCCTCTTGAAGGTGCGACGTTTATGCCGATTTAGGCCAAGCATCCAGCACGTGTCTGGTACTCAGGAGTCGCTCAGGAAACTGCATCTTTGGGCGATGACTACCTTACATTTGCATGTGGCCCTTCACGGTTTTCCGTAAAGCTTTGACGTGGCATCTTTAAATTTCCCAGTAGAGGAAACTGAGAACCAGAAGTCATCTCAAGACAGTGTGAGGGAGAGAGTGTGTTTCTTGTGTTTCCTGTGTCTGAGCCTTTTGTGGGGGATTGTTGGGAAAGGGAGGCTGGGAGGACGACTCACTTACTCAGCAACTTGTGCTTCCAGGAAGGGCCTCCGTCTCCCATCCTGGGGCTCCCTGGTCTGTCTCTCACCGTCCCCTGCCCTGTACCACGAGGCCCTCATCTGGTAACAGTGAGGACAGGGGCCCTGCCTCTGGCTGCTCCTCCGCCCCCAGCCCCACCCCTGTTCCCTCCTAACTCTTCTTTCCCCTCGCCTGACAAGGAAGGGGCAGTGGGAGCGGAGGGTTGGGGCATCAGGGTCCCACATCTGGCCTTGCCTCTGACAAGCTGTGTGACCTTGGGTCTCGGCTAACATCTCAGAAGTGATGGGGATGGGCTCGTGCTGTGTCTGGGTCTTAAGCTTTGTTGGGCCCAGACGTCTTCAAAAAGCTGACAAGAGCTATGGATCCTCACCCCAGAAAGATACCCTACATGCATTTTTACACATTATTTCAGGCACTCCACAGACCCCCCACCACCACCAAACTGGGCTCCGTGGACTTCACACTGAGTACTCCTGATGCAACGGTGGTAATGGTAACCACCAACGCTTAATTTTGACAGTTTGGAAAGTTCGTTCCTTCCCTCGTTTACTCACGACAGTCCTCTGAAGTGTGTTGCCCTCGTAATACTCTTAATTCCGTGTTGCTGATGAGAAAATTAAGGCTCCAGGAAGAAAGGTGAATTGCTCAGAATAGCCCACCTGACTCCAAACTCTGTGTGCTTCCTCACAGCCGCCTCCCTTCTAGCTGTATCCATTCCCACCCATTCCCACCCATTCATCCCTCTCCCAATCACACCACCCCTGAACTTTGTACCTTTCTATCAGAGCAGGGATGCAGGAGGGCCTGAGGAGGGAAAAGCTAATACAAAAAGTTAATGGGTGTAGGTGGCACAGGTGTTCCTGATCGAGTTGGTTGCACCTTGGTTTCTGGAGCCTCCTCACTGCTCCCTGGACGTGGCCCAAGCCCCAGTGGCTAGAACCCCTCTCTGAGGCCCCGCCCAAAGCAGCAGCGGGGGCAGGTCCTGGGGCCTGCAGTCAGCAATACTTGAAGGGTCCTCTTCTCCCAAAAGGAGCACAGCTTTCTCCAGGGCTGGGCTTCATTGAAACAGAGAGGCTTCCTCCCACTCCTGCAGGAAGCTGAAGGGGAGAGGTGCCTTCCACCTGGGAGGCGTAAGGGAGGAGCTTCCTAAGTGCTCAGGCGGGCCTGCCCCTGCCTGCTTACCCACCACCTGCCTACCCTCAGTGGCCTGTGGCTGCTTTCATCTCTGCAGCTCCAAGGCGATGCTGGCTTCCCACCATGAGTCAGCTGCCCAGGATGGGCAGCCACTGATTCCAGGCAGAGGAGCTGGGCTTCTTCCCTCTGACGGCACAGGGATGGCCGGCTGCTGCAGACCCGCTGTTGGGGCCTCAGGGGATGTTTTTGGCCAGGAAGGTGAGAAAAGGTGAGCTTCTGGGAGAGGGGCGGTGACCAGGGCAATGCATTGCGAATGCTCCCTCTTTACCTGGATGATCCTGTGCTCCCTGCCCAATTCTCAGAGCTCTAGAAGCTTCGCTAACACCTGGCACAGAAGAGCCCCTCCTCCCTCCCCTCCTTGAGAACCGTTCTCTGAGCTACAGAACTGAGCTACAGAACGTGCTCTGATGTCTCCTGTCCTCCAGCCTGGATCCCTTCCTCCGCCCAGTCTTCCTTCTCCATAGTTTCCTTTTCAGGAGACTGAGTTTCACTCCTGTCTCACCTGTACCTGAGCTCCCCATTTCTAACTTGAAAGTGCCCTCCCGGCCATTTCCATGTGGCTCCCTGCCAGCCACTCAGATTCAGCCTTGCCTCTCCCCTTCACTTCCCTCTCACAGGATCCTGAGGCCAGAGCAGCCAGACTGATGGCCTCACTACTCTGCCCCCTCTGCTTCCTCAAGGCTGACTCGCTTTTCAAGCCCAGCATAAATCAGCTCCTGCGGGAAGCCCGCCCCAGCCCTGAGCTGCTTGGAGACCCCTCCCTCCTCCACACCGCTGCAGCCACTTACCTTGGCTGGCTCTTTCTCATCCTTCAGGCGCAGCCGGACACCCTCACCCCCTCTGCCACATCAGCTCCTCTTAAAGGCCCCCAGTCCCCCTCGCATGGTGTTACTTGCTCCACATCTCCCTCCCCCAGCAGCTTGTATGCTCCACAACTCATGGGCTGCCTGTCTTATTCATCACAGTATCCCCAGCATCTAGTGCTGCTCCTGGCACCAGCAGGTACTAATATGTGTCTGCTGAATGACTACCTGTTAGTATTTAATCAAATGCCGTCACGCACTGTTTAAGTTCCTTGAGGGCAAAGGCCACGTCTCCCTTGGACGCATGACCACATAACCCTCTTGTTTCTAGAGGTGAGTGACCTGATCTAATGCTGAGGTTCCTGTGTGACACAGAGTTATGGTTTTAGGGATGGGCTTCTTGCATTTCATCATAAAGGCGTCAAGATGCCTTGAAGAGGCTCCTGCCTGATGGGCTGACACTCGATGCCCTCTAAGGGGAGACACGAGGGACTTCCTGGCGGTCCAGTAGTTTGGACTCGGTGCTATCATTGGCATAGACCCGGGTTCAATCCCTGGTCGGGGAACTAAGATCCCGCAAGCCATTCGGTGTGGCCAAAAAAAGATAATAAGGGGAGACACAAGGAGCTGGGCAGTGATGGTACCAGGTGCGGCCCATCTGGTCCTTACAGGACTAGGCGTGGGGGCCTCGGGCAGCCCTCGTATCATCAGGTCAGGTCCACTGCCCCCTGTGCCACCTGCAGCTGCCAGTGCCAGGCAGCCCAGCGACCTGCACTCCACATTTGCTCCTCTTCTGATCTCCTTCCATCCTCAGCACCCTGCTTGGGCTCTCCAGCCTGTTCCTGTGCTACTGGGGCCACTGGAAATGTTTCTGCCAAACGTGGATCACACAACGAGAAAGAACAGCACCGCTGGGGGCCAGGGTGGCAGAAGCCAGTCAGGACCAACCTGTTCACTGTCCCGCCCACCTGGAGAGCCCTCCCTCAGGAGACAGCCTTATGGTTCTAGGGGTTTTTTAAATTAATTAATTTTGGGAGGGGGCTGCATTGGGTCTTTGTTGCTGCCCACGGGCTTTCTCTAGTTTTGGAGAGCAGGGGCTTCTCTTCGTTGCAGTGCGCTGGCTTCTCATTGCAGTGGCTTCTCTTGTTGCGGAGCACGGGCTCTAGGCGCGCAGGCTTCAGTAGTTGTGGCACACGAGCTCAGTAGTTGTGGCTCACGGGCTCTACAGCGCAGGCTCAGGCTCAGTAGTTGTGGTGCATGGGCCTAGTTGCTCCGTGGTATGTGGGATCTTCCCGGACCAGGGCTCGAACCCATGACCCCTGCATTGGCAGGTGGATTCTTAACCACTGTGGCACCAGGGAAGTCCCTGGGGTTTTTGTTGTTGTTGTTAAACAGCGAGCTCCCTGCACAGGGTTCTCAGGGCCTAGGAGGGATCTATGCACAGAGTGGGGACCCAGCAGACTTGCTGTTTCCCATTTCTCCCACTTTAATGTGGGATCACGCGTCCAGTGCTGCTCTCAGGGGTGGGATGCCACTGGCACCCCAACTGAGGGATGCTCCCTTCTCATTCCTGAAGACTGTATTTCTTCAATCTTGTCTTCTACAGACTGAGCCTCCGGTCTCCTTTAAGATTTCCTCACAGCAGCGGTCTATCTCCTGCCACTTCTTGTCACTGTCATTTGTTTTCTGAGCCACTCAAAGGAGTTTGGTAGTCTCCTACTTCCTCTCTCTCTGTCTGTCTCTCTCTTTCCTACCCTATCTGTGATCTTCCTACCCTTTGGCTCAAAACTTTCCAGCATTTGTTCCAAATATCTGAGGTAGCACAAACCTCTATCAATTCAATCCCACAGTTCGGTGAGGCGGGGGGCACCCAGTACAAGGCCAGGAGCCAGGTAAGAGGCTCACAGTCAAGTGCAGGACACACACACACACACACACACACACACACACACACACACCCGTACGTACGTACGTACGTAACTGGAATATAAAGCAGGAGAATTCAAAGTTCTCCCAACCAGGGGAGCTGGATGGTCAAACAGAGCAGGTGACCACATGGGAAACACCGTTTGTTGGCCCAGCACTGTGGTTGGCCCTCCTTGCTGGCCTGTGACCAGGTCATCAAGGCTGCCCTCAGCCCTGTGACCCCGGAGGGAGTGCATGCACAAGCGTGCAGAGGAAGGAGGGCTGCTCCCTGTTTGCCTGTTTCTCCTACAGTGTCTGACACTCAAACCCTTGGGAAAGGGTACCTGTTACTGCTGACACAAACACACACACTGCTGATATCTTTGGTGACCTCTTGGCCATGTAAAGCTGCCCTTGACATTCACTTTAACCTGATTTCTCCAGGGAGAGTGGAGGAGAGTGAGGAAAGGACGTCTGTGTCACTTGCCTTGGTGTCGAGCACTGCTGTCCTTGCCCCATGGGTCTAGCCTGAATCCCTTGTGTGAATCTCGTGTGTGCACGTGAGACAGGTTGTAAGCAGCAGGTGGCACTCTACTCACAGGTGCCTGACCTCAAGCTCAGGAGGTGGAGTTCAGGTTCCAATTCTGCTGAGGTTGACAGGGGTCCCCTTAGGATCCTGGCACGGAGCTAAGTGCTGCCCCGTCTGCCAGTATTTCTCAGAATAGAGCGTGCATCAGAAATGCTTTTTTGAAAACACAGATCCCTGGGTCTCGTTCCCAGAGCTCCTGATTCAGTGAGTTCGCAGTGGGTCCTGAGAATTCACATTTCTAACAAGTCCCCAGATGCGGCTGCCAGTCCTGATGACTCAAGGACCGAACTTTGAGAACTGCTGCTGTGCAGTATCCCATTTAATCATCCCACCCCTCTCTGGGCGGGCAGCATCCAGGTGCCAGTGAAGAAGCTAAATTCCCGACAGGCCAAGCGACCTGGCCTAGGCCAAAGAGCTGGAGAATGGGGAGGAGCCAACCATCATGGGCTGCTCTGCCCTCTGCCTCAAGAGCACTGTGGCTGGGGTGGGTATGAGCCCCTCTCCTGTGAGGGCAGTAAGAGGAGAGAGCAGGGTAGGGGTAAGCAGGGTACTGAAAGGAGGCACGGGGCGCTGTTAGGCTGGCAGTCATCCCTGGTGTCCACAGTGTAGAAGCACTATTGCTTCTATTGGAATCTAGCCTCATAATACTGGCCAATGAGCACTCACACCGTGGACGCCTTGCTGCTGCCCTGACCCCCATCCTTTTCAGGACTGAAGCTGTGGCTCCCCCAGCGGCTGACTGCGCTCACCTGGGTCCTTTCCTGGACCGTCCTTTCCATGCAACTGCTCTTTTTTTTTTTTTTTTAAATTTTATTTTATTTATTTTTTTACACAGCAGGTTCTTATTAGTTGTCCATTTCATACATATTAGTGTATACATGTCAATCCCAATCTCCCAATTCATCCCACCCTCCCACCCCATGCAGCTGCTCTTTCCATAAGACAGCCAGCTCACCCAGGGTCATGCCTGCTCCCTGGGGGTGGCCCACATTTGCTGACGGTCCCTCCTTCCAACTCAGGACAACTCTGAAGATGCCTCATAGCTCCAGGGCTCCCCAGGGCGGCCCAGCTTCTCCCTCTGTCCTGCCGCCTCCCCTCCTTACCCCGCAGGTGTGCATCCTGAAGGCTCTCCCCAAACACGTCCTGAACACAAATCTCAGTCTCCCGGGAACCTATCCTGCCACAACTTGTTATGTACCAGGCACTGTTCCGAGCATTCACGCATATAATTTCAAGGAACCCTCCCAACAACCCAGGATGTAGGTGTTTTTATTATCCCCCAGTTTATGGATGAGAAAACAGAGGGAGAGGCTAAGTAAATTACCCAAGGTCACAGAGCTAGCAAGCTGCACAACCAGGATTCCTATGCAAGCTCTGAAGTGTTACACACACTGTCTTCTAGAACATTCCGGTGGCCTAGCCGTGAAGAAATTAAACAAAGGAAACAGTTGAAGAAGATACATTCTGACTTGAGAGGGAAAAATAATCTCCACTATTCCCAATTCTTTTCCACAGGCCTCTCACTGGTGCCTGAACACGCAGCCCTGGTGCCTAATTTTAACTCAGTGGTTCTTATGGGGGTGGGGACTTTTGGCAACGTCTGGAGACATTTTGTTGTCAGACCTGGGAGGCTCCTAAGGGCATTTAGCAGGTGGAGGTCACAATTACTACCAAATGTCCTACAACAAGCAAAGCCAGCCCAAAATGTCAGTAGTACTGAGGTTGAGAAACCCTGTAATCTGGCTTTAGAGCCTGGTCCCTCAGCTGCTTTTACTTTGAAGGACTCCCAGCGTGATGACTACTAGGGAGCAGGCTTTGGTGAAGGTGGTCAGAGATGTCTGAGCATGGGGGTGGAAAGAGGCTCTGGAAGGCACACCTGCCTGCACATCTGTCCAGTTAGTAGGCACATGCAGTGAAATCACAGAGGCACAAAGCCACTCATCGCATCGACACTTGAAAGAACAGAAGGCTGGAAACTACCTAAGTGTCCATCCACCGGGAGCAGGTTAAATAAATAAGCTACAGTAAAGCCATACAATGGGACACGATGCAGCCATAAAACAGAAAGAAGAAGCTTTTTATTATTAGCATGGAACTATCACCAAATATACTCAGAAGTGGGAAATAAAAAACATGGATAGGGCTTCCCCGGTGGCGCAGTGGTTGAGAATCCGCCTGCCGATGCGGGGGATATGGGCTCGTGCCTCGGTCCGGGAGGATCCCACATGCCGCGGAGCGGCTGGGCCCGTGAGCCATGGCCGCTGAGCCTGCGCGTCCGGAGCCTGTGCTCCGCAACGGGAGAGGCCACAGCAGTGAGAGGCCCGCGTACCGCAAAAAAAAAAAAACAAAAACAAAACATGGATAGTTTATACATGGATAGTTAAACATGGATAGTATCTACCATTATATAAAAAGGGAAGAAAGTATATACAGGCATTTGTGTTTAATGCATAGACTATTTCTGGAAAAATACATAAGATAATATTGATATCAACATACTGGAGGCCTCCAAGGAGGAGAACTGAGAGTCTGGGAGAGAGGGGAGGAGGGGGATGCTTAGTTATTACTTATATCTTTTTCTGTCTTTTAAATGTTATACTGTGTACATATATTATCTATTCAAAATTAAATAAATTTTTTTTTTTTTTTTTTTTTGCGGTATGCAGGCCTCTCACTGCTGTGGCCTCTCCCTTTGCGGAGCACAGGCTCCGGATGCACAGGCCCAGCGGCCATGGCTCATGGGCCCAGCCGCTCCGCGACATGTGGGATCTTCCCGGACCGGGGCACGAACCTGTGTCCCCTGCATCGGCAGGCGGACTCTCAACCACTGCGCCACCAGGGAAGCCCAAAATTAAATAACTTTTTAGTAAAGTAGGAAAAAAAAACGTAATAAAATGGAGATGACGGTGAGCCCCCTGCTCCAAGAGGAAGAAAAATACCTTGAACTTGATTCCAGGAGTGAGAGTGCCCATGGGAAATCTTTATCCTCAGGCCAGCTGCTCCCCACTTGTACCCAGGCACTGTCAGGTGATGTTCAGAGAATTAGAAACTTGTTTCAGTACGAGCCTGAGTAAAACAGAAGAATGATAGACCCCACTATCAGTGGCTGAAGAAAATTCATAAATGGACGCCTAACAAAATCCAAAAGAAATACCATTAAAATTTGGGGCCCCAGGGCTCTTTCGTGATGACAAATAACTGACAAGGCTCAGGTCATTCCTCTTGTCCCCATACAAACACTTCTTAGAGCCTCTGAGGATCCCGGCCCTTCTATTTAAAAGCTTCTCAGATCATCAGCAACTCACCTGGGTAAAGGAGCTGGGGCAGGGCCCCTTCCAGCCCTGGACCCCACCAGTTCAAACGACCCCTTTCCTGGGGCAACCCTGGTACAGAGCCGGCAGACGCGCTCCAAAACCCAACCTGCCCAGCGGGGGTTCAACCTGAGGGCCAATGCCACGGAGGGGACTTCCGCCATCTTTACAAGGAGAAAGCTGGTGACCGCTGACACCAAAGTAGCCTCACAAGAGAAAACCACAACAGGAGGGCACAGGGGCCTCAGGGGCTGTGCTGGGGCAGCCGCTGGGTCACCTGCCCTCCCGCCTTCCCTCAAGCCATCTCCGCCCTCCCCTGTCCTTACTCACCTCTTTCAGAAGCTTCACTTGCTCACCACTCCCCATTCAGACCTCAGCACAGCCTTTATCCCTCAAGTCCTCAAGTCCTAAAGTCCTCAACTCGACCTTCTATTGACAGTGGTTCCTCTGTCTTGGTAAGTGGTGTTAAACAGGTTCCAGTGTTTATCTGTCTCCCTGACGAACACCCCAGGGGGAGGGAGTTACCCGTGTGTTTGTGTTTCCTCCTCTCCCCTTGGTACTGATACAGGTCTGTCTGCAGGTAGTAGTCACTCTCGGCCTTGTTGGCTCTCCTGGGGGGAGAGGAGGAAACTCACTTCCCCCCACTTCCAACTCACTGAGGAGACTCACCTCCCCCCAGTTCCATCATGTTTGCTAAGTGCCAGACTACGTGAAAATTACTGAAGAGAAATGGTGTCTCTCGTGTCCCTCCGGCCAGAATGCCACCCAGGAGCCCGAATGACCCTTTGATAAGCTAAGTCAACTGCCGTCACTCCCTGGCTACCCATCTCTCTCTGAATAGCACCTAAAGCCCTGACGCAGGCCCAGGAGGCTCTGCACTGACTGGGCCCTGCTCCCCCCCGGCCCCCTCTCCCACCGCTCTCCAGGGTCCAGCAGCCCACACCCTGCCTCAGAGCTCCTGTGCTGGCTCTTCCCTCTCCCTGGAATGCTTTTCCATGCAGCTGGTCCCATCGATGCACGCGGGGCCCTGCTCCAACAGCTCTCCTTCCCCACCCTTTCTAAAATGGCACCCTTTCAGTACCCAGCCCCTTTCACCTGCCCCTCCACATCCGCTCACTCACCACTTCTCCACCCTGCGCAGGGCCCTGGTAGGCTGGCCGCTCTGCCTGCAGGGACAGGCCCCACGCCCTCTGGCTTCCGTTCAGCAGAGAACAGGCAAGATCCTGGAAGGTGGGAGGGGGCAGGAGGCCAGGGCGTTAATCCCCGGACTGGCTCTTTCCCTGCAGGGTGGCTGCCACCCACTGGCCCCTCAATGGCCACAGCCTCAGCTCTTAGCAGAAGGGTCTCACCTCGGCTTCTCTCCAGGTTCTAGTAACTGCTCCCTCCCCTCCCTCTCACTCACCCAGGTCTGGCTACCTACGCTGTGCTCCCCTATACCTCGCCCACACCTTTGGAGGTGATCCCTTTATTAAACTTTCCTCAAATTACCCAGCTTGAATATACTGTGGCTTTTCTTTCAGGCCCCCAATTCACCACCCATTACATGCCTATGGTTTGTGAGCTGTCTGGCCCCCAAAGAGACCAGAAGGACAGAGAATATAGTGGCTTAGTTATCCTCTGCTGCATCCCAACGTCTGACTCGGCGCCTGCACACAGTAGCTCAATAAGTACTTGTCGGATGAGTGAATGAAGAAGGGAGGGACTGAGGTCATCTGGAGAGAGGATGTAGAGGCTGGAAGGACAGGCAAGAGTTTAGGAGGCGATGGGGAGGCAGCGCACAAATGCAGGCACAGGAGGCGGTGGGGATGAGGATGCCGCCTCCCCTCGAGGCATGAACACCTCTGTTTCTGTCCTTCTTAGCGCTTCAGAGTCTGGTGATTTTGCTCTTTGTTTTCTTTGTATGTCTTCCGACTAGAATGGATTCCCTGGGGGCAGGGGCCATGTCTGTCTTGTTCACTATGGTATCCTTAGAGCTTGGCACAGTTCCTGACATACATAGAAGGCACCAGATCCATACTTGTCAGATGAAGGAAAGATATATGAGTTATCCAAAAGAAACAGTGAATTGGTAGAGGACCTGGAAAGCCGGGTTGGGCAGTTTGGAAGTTGCGTGGAGAGCAGTAGGGATGAAGTACAAGTCCTAGTGCGGGGCTGGGGGTCGGGGGACCAAGGTGGAGCTTATAGGAAGATGAGCCATTGCTACAGAGTCATTATTCATAAACCACGCAAAACCCTTCAAGGAATGAATAACAGTGATTAGCAGCCTCACCATCACTCTCTCTGTAACTGGTTCCGTTTCTAGCTCCCTTCCCAGAGACCGTGTGGGTGTGCGGGTGGAAGCCACTCTGCACAAAGTAGTGTCAATGCCTTTGAGGAACAGAATCATGCGATCTCGAAGCAAGAGTGTGAAAGGTAAAAAGCATGGACCTGAGCAGGATGCCTGGGGGCAGGACCGCAGTTCTGCTCCTCAGCAGCCAAGCGGACTGAGGTGTTTCTGAACTCCTGGGTCTCCAGGTCTTCAACTGCAAGTGGGGACAGTAAGAACATGGAGGTAATCGTGAGGATTAAATGAGTCAATATCTGTAAGACACTTAGGACAGTGACTCAATTCTCAATTAGTATTAGCTTGTGTATAATTTTAAAAACAACAGAAAAGAAAAAAGAGAAGTCTGGCAATGGAATAACGTTGGCGTTTATAAGGCACAGGTACAGACGTTCTCATTAAATCCTCCTGATGAGGTATCATCAGTATTCATTTTATGGAAACTGGTTTGGATGCTTAGGGATTTGCCCTAGATCTCACAGCTGATAGGCTGTGGTCAGGCCACAAGTACAAATGACACCGAGTCTTGTTTTATTGAACCACATGCCTCTAAGTTGAGCAACTTCAGGATTCCACAAAAACAAAGCCCAGAAAAGCCAGTTCCTTTTACACTTGTCCCCCACCCCGGCTCCCTGCCCCCGAAGCCAGGCCACTTTGTTACTGGTGTTTCAGTTAACTGCACTCATCACCTTTTAACTGCCTCGTGGTTAGAAACAAAGGAAAGGGGCATCCTCATCCCCAGGCCAGAGCTGGGAGGGACTGCTGTACACTTAGGAGATGTGAAAACCCAGTGCAATGTGTGGATCTTATTTTGATCCTGATTCAAACCAGCCAATTATTAAAAAATAAAATAAAAACATCTTTGAGACAACTGGAAAAATCTGAATATGAACTGGATACTAGGGGATGTTATAAAATCACTGTTCATTTGTTAAGTGTGATATTGATATGGTGATTATGTTAAAAAAAGAAAGTCTTAATCAACCCACATAAATACGCCCCCATACAAAAACCTAATTTTTGACAAACGTACAAACATCGTTCAATGGAAGAAGGGTCACTTTTTTTTTTTTTTTTTTTTTTTTTTTTGTGGTACGCGGGCCTTCACTGCTGTGGCCTCTCCCGTTGTGGAGCACAGGCTCCGGACGCGCAGGCTCAGCGGCCATGGCTCACGGGCCCAGCCGCTCCGCAGCATGTGGGATCTTCCCGGACCGGGGCACAAACCCGTGTCCCCTGCATCGGCAGGTAGACTCTCAACCACTGCGCCACCAGGGAAGCCCGAAGGGTAACTTTTGATCAAGGGTGCTGGATCAATTGGACATCCTCAGGCAAAATAGTGAACTCAACCTAAACCCCAACCTTATAAAAAAATTTACTCAAGGGAATTCCCTGGTGGTCCTGGACTCCATGCTTCCACTGCAGGGGCCCGGGTTCAATCCCTGGTCAGGGAACTAAGATCCCTCAAGCAGCTTGGCCAAAAAAACCCAAACCAATCCAAACCAACAAAACCCCAAAACCTTAAAAAAAAATTACTCAAACTAGATCAAGGCCTAAAACATAAAAGATACATCTATAAAAATATTAGAAAAAATACAGAGAAAGATCTGCAGGACGTAGGGCTCAACCCAAAAATACAGTCCATAAAAGAAAAAATAAATTGGATTTCATCAAAATTAGAAACTATTGCTCTGCAAAAGATCCCTGTGAAGATAATGAAAAGACCAGCTTGTAGAGAAAGTATGTGCAAACCACACGCCTGACAAAGTTCTTATATCTAGAATATATAAAGAAATCTAAAAACAAAGAAGCAATCCAGTTAGAAAATGGACAAAAGATTTAAATGGATAATTAACCAAAGAGGATACACAGACAGCAAAAAAGCACATGAAAAGAAGTTTAACATCTAGGGACTTCACTGGTGGCGCAGTGGTTGAGAATCTGCCTGCCAGTGCAAGGGACACGGGTTCAATCCCTGGCTGAGGAGGATCCCACATTGCTGCAGAGCAACTAAGCCCGTGCGCCACAACTACTGATCCTGCGTGCCACAACTACTGAAGCCTGTGTGCTCTAGGGCCCATGCTCCGCAATGAGAAGCCACCACAATGAGAAGCCACTACAATGAGAAGCCCACGCACATCAGGGAAGAGCAGCCCCCGCTCGCTGCAATTAGAGAAAGCCCGTGCGTGGCAACGAAAACCCAACACAGCCAAGAAAAAAAGATGTTTAACATCTAGCCATGAGGGAGACGCAAATTAAGATCACAATGAGTATTACCACACACCTATCAGCATGGCTAAAATTAAAAAATAAAAAAAAACGGTAACACCACGCGTTGGCGAAGATGTGGAGAAACTGGCTCACTCGTACAGTACTAGCAGGAACGCAAACTGGTTCAGCCACCCCGGGAGAGAGTTTCCGTTTCCTTTAAAATGAAACACACAGTTACCACAGGACCCAGCAGTTGCATTCTCGGGCATTTATTCCAAAGAAATGAAAACTTACGTTTACATAAACACCTATACACAGATGTCTATAGCTGCTTTATTCGTAATAGCCCCAAACTGGAAACAGCCTAGATGTCCCTCCTTGTGTGAATGGTTAAACAGACGTGGTACATCCATACTTGGGATACTACTCAGCAATAAAAAGAAGGAACTACAGACACACACAACCACCTGGATGGCTCTCACTCGCTTATGCCAAGTGAAAAAGGCAACTTCAAAAGGTCACAAACTTTGCTTCCATTTACATAATATTTTAAAAATAAAATTATAGAGATGGAGAACAGAGCAGTGGCTGCCAGGGGGTAGGGATGGGGAAGAGGTGAGAGGTGGATGTGGTTATAAGAAGACAGCATGAAGGAACCTTGTGGTTATGGAAATGTTCTATATATATTTTAATTTTTATTGGAGTATAGTTGATTTACAATGTTAGTTTTTTTTTAAATAAGTTTATCTGCTACATTGTTCTTTTATAAAAATATTTATTTTATTGACTGCGTCGGGTCTTAGTTGCAGCACATGGGATCTTTCATTGCAGTGCGGGCTCTTCATTGTGGTGTGCAGGTTTCTCTCTAGTTGTGGTGTGCAGGCTCCAGGGCGCATGGGCTCTGTAGTTTGTGGCACGCAGGCTCTCTCGTTGAGGCGTGCGAGCTCAGTAATTGTGGTGCATGCGCTTAGTTGCCCCGCAGCATGTGTGATTCTAGTTCCCCGACCAGGGATCAAACCCACATCCCCTGCATTGGAAGGCGGATTCTTAACCACTGGATCACCAGGGAAGTCCCTACAATGTTGTGTTAGTTTCTGCTGTAAAGTGAATCAGTTATACATATACATATATCCACTCTTTTTAAGATTCTTTTCCCATATAGGTCATTACAGAGTATTGAGTAGAGTTCCCTGTGCTATATACAGTAGGCCTTAATTAGTTACCTATTTTATATATAGTATAGTGTGTATATGTCTCAATCTCCCAATTTATCCCTCCCCCTCACAATGTTCTATACCTTGACTGTGAATCTACACGTGACAAAATTGCATAGAACTACACACACACACACATGAAATGGTGGAATCTGAATAAGCCCTGTGGATTGTACCAATGTCGTTTTCCTAGCTTTGATATTATACTAGTTATTCAAGATGCTACCAATGAAGGAACTGGGTGAAGGGTACATGGGACCTCCCTGAACTTTTTTTTTTTTTTTGCAACATCCACAATCTATAATTACCTCAAAAAACCTTTAAAGGGCTTCCCTGGTGGCGCAGTGGTTGAGAATCCGCCTGCCGATGCAGGGGACACGGGTTCGTGCCCCGGTCTGGGAGGATCCCACATGCCGTGGAGCTGCTGGGCCCGTGGGCCATGGCTGCTGGGCCTGCGCGTCTGGAGCCTGTGCTCTGCAACAGGAGAGGCCACGGCAGTGAGAGGCCCGCGTACCGCAAAAAAAAAACCACAACAAAACACCTTTAAAAAGTCTATCAGATGCATAACAATATATTTACAGATTACATGACATAGCTCTTAGATTTGTTTTAAAATATACTCTAGGAATAAAAAATAAGAGAAAAAAAGTAGAAGAAATAGATGAAACAGAAAAGATGTTGATAGGTGTTGAAGCTGGGTGAAGAATACATAGGGAAAGTATATATACTTTCCTCCCTAGTTTTGTGTTTGCAGACTTCCCAAATAAAAAAAGTTTTAGACAGTTGAAAAGGGTACTCTGTCCAACATAAGGGCTAAGCCTTACTTATTGGTATACAGCTTTACTCACTGCTATAACATTTGCATACAAATTAAGTTCAAAGCTTATAATTCTGTTTCATTTACAAAGTTTTTATTATGACCTTTTATTAAGAGCTCATAAATCACATGCTTAATCTGGTTCTGTTGACTACTTTTTCCCTCCATGATTCCCCCAAAGTTATAAAAAATAAAAACTTATAAATATCCATTGAGGATTATCCACAGTTTTTACACGATAGTCAGGTCAATGTTTCAGGTTGTCCGACCATCTCCCAGTGTCTCATGCAGAACAGAATTACAGCAGCAAGGCCTCTGAAATCTCAACAGCAGAAAGCGCAATTCTTTTCCAAATCCCACCTCATCCCTTAGTGTTACAGCACTCAACAGGTGCTTGTTTGGGATAGTAGCAGGAGGAATTGCTGGGATGACTGCTCCCGGGAGCGGGTGAGAACAGCAAGCCAGGAAAGTTTCAGCCCTGCATCTGCCATGGCTCAAACCTGGAACTATATTTAAACTCAACAGGCCAAGAATCACCAACAGCCAAATGACAAGCTCAAAGGGGGTCAGCACAGGCCCGATCTGGCTACTTTCAACTGGAAGAGTTTCAGGTCACTACAAACCGGAAAAACTCTTATTTGGTCCAGAGCTGGGGAATCCGATTTTCTCACTCAGTATCCTCTCTTGAGGTGCTGACGAGCAGCACTTTCCTTCCAGCCAGTGGGATGAAATGCTTAGAGAACAGTGAGGCCAGAGGAACATGGAGCCTGCTGTCAAGTCACTAGGTTTTTCGAGTTTTCAAATTCACCAAGAGGACAGAAGGTTAAGAGCTGACTGTGGAAGCCGAGTATCAGGAGAGCTCAGTACGGACCTTAGGACACTAACCCAGGATCTCCTCCTTTACCCTGTGTTAACCTCCAGGTGTCACTGGCATTTCTCTTCCTCCAACTTGGTTTTAAAACCTCTTCCTTTGGAGAACAGTCAAAAGGTATCAGCTTGCCCAGCATCTTTCTTTTTTGGTTTGTAGGGCACATCAAGGATAAAGAGGCAAAGAGGCTGGACAGATTCAGACCTGCAGGCTCTTCTTGGCCCACTTCTGCCATAAGGTGGGCACGTGGCCTTCCATCCACGCCAACTTTCAGCAGACCGAACAGGTTTCTCAGCTTTCAGAACATAAGGCTAAGCCCGGCCTTCAAAATCTCATCCCCGCCACCTCCCACCCCCAGCAAATCCTTTTCCTACTGCATAAAACCAGTGATTCCTCCATCAAGTCACAGTGTAATATATCCACTGACGTAGGCTCTTGTCAAAGAAAATCTCTTTTTCCAGGATGGGGTAGAACTTGGTTGTTCCCAAGCACACGCTCCACAGAGGGACAGTAAACGATAAACCCCTCAGGAGAGGGCGCTGCCCTGCTTTAGGGAGCTTTCATCAGATGCTGATGAGAGTCAGTACTGCCTTTCATTCTACTCCACACGCATCTGCTTATGCCTCCTGACTCCTGCCGGCCCCAGACTGAGGCTGCGATGGGTGGGCCTCTTGTTTCCAACATGTTAAAGGAGGGAAAGTCACCTTCGATCAGCTCTACAGGGCACGTGGAGCCCAGGTGAGGTGAGAAGTAAGGAGGTTCTAGGACGATAAAATAGATGCCACAAATTGTCAGTCAACAAAAGGGGTCAAGATATCCTGAAATACAAACTAAGCAAACAGTCTTTCTGGCAGTGAGCAAAGCAGGCAAACAGTCCTTTCTTTTCTGCCACCTTCCCTGGTCTCCCAGGTTTCAAGGAATCAAGTTCCATGATTATAAACGAAGTCACTGGCTGCTCCTGTGCCCCACGGTATGGCCCGGTTGATTTAAAAAGCCTCACTGTTACCATCGTATCTTCGTCAACCCAAACATCCAGTGAAAACAGGTAATCTTAATAGAGAGTTTGCTATTAAAATCATGCCCGGTCACACCCTAGAGCCTCGGCTTATCCCCGAGGCGGCCACCCTCTTCTTCCCTCGAGTGGCTTTAACTCCCCCAGGAGGGTGGCATCCGCGTCTCTCTACAAGGCAGGCTTCCTTCTCAGCTCATGAGAGGGACCTAGAAAGAAGAGGAATCCATGGAGCCCGCCTGGTGGGGGCCCCAGCTGCTCTCCTGCTTGCGGGGGAACAACTGCTGGGCTGTGAGGGTTGGTCCCTGGGCTGCAGGATGCTCAACCTCCATGCAACAAAAGGTACATGCGGGAGATGAGGACGGAGAGGAAAGGGGACAACATTCCCCTCTCACCAGACTAGCTCTCCCCAAGGTTCAGAACCACCGGTGAGCCTCTCTTTTCTGCCAAGGAGCAGAGAAGACCACCTCGGTCGGCCAGGGAGGCCTCTCTGCACCCTGGCCTCCAACTCACTTCTTCCTGCGGATCTTGGGTTTCTTCACAGGCCGAAGATAGGGATTATCGATGATGTTCTCCTCCCCGTTCCGGCTCCCCGATAAGGAAGGGTTCTGCTGCAGGATAGAGGTGTTCTCCTTCTCGGCTCCAGAATCATCCTTTGAGCAAAAGCCGAAATAAAGCAAAATACCAAATGGCATAAGGAAAGAGATCATGCCCACGGTAAGAACGACTGTTAGCATCCCTTTCATTGAGAAATTAGAAGCCCAAGCACCACCTTTTGGCTAATGTGCCTCTCTCTGCCTCAGACGAAAGGAGGCCAGGTAGCGGCTGCTATCAGAGGACGGCGAGCACCAGCTTTGACACAGTGGAGCACAAAACACGAGACCCTGAACCTCTTCAGAAGGCAGGGACAGGAGTGAGAAGGAACAGAGAACTGGGAGGGGCAGAGTCAGGGGCTACCATTTAGACGCCTCAGGGAGGAAGCCCAGCCTGTGCGGAGACAAAGAAAAAGAGAAGTGGCTCCCGATGCCCTGCAGGACTGAGAGGTACAGGACTGAAACAAATCATGTGCGTGGGCACCCCCTGGACCAAAGCTCATGCAAATCATAATCGATTTTCCCGCAAATTCTCAAATATCTGGTACTTGCAACATGGTACAAATGATCATATCCCAGCAGAGGCCAGAAACTGCTCAAGCCCTGAGAGCTCCCATGAAGGCAAAGCAACACCTGCAGGCACCAACACAGGAACATCATGCAAAATCTCCATCTGCAGCCTGTGGATCAGGCCTTTTGCTGTTCGTTTTTTGAGGAAAGTGATTTTGGAGAAGAGCTTATAAGTTTGGATATATTCAATATGATCTCAGTTAAAGATTTTTTTAAAATCACAATGGGATGTAGACATAGAAAACAGTAATATGTTGAAGTTTTACAGACGGCTTCTGGAAATATGGGTGATTGATTCTCCTTTCCTTTTTTACACTCTATTCTATTTTTCAAGTTCTTTAAAATGAGCAGAAGCTGCAGGCGAAGGGGGTAAAAATCACACGAAGCAGCTCAGGCCCAAGGGGCTGTAAGGGACCAGAAGCAGCTGGTTGGGCTGCGCCCCCTGGTGACAGACCAATGGTTCTGTCACTGGGATTCCCGTTCTGTAACTTGAGGCAAAAGAGGACTTGACCTCAACCAGGAGATTATGCTGTCAGAAGACAGGGGGACAGTGGACAGATGGCAGGTTCTTCCATAGGGACCACTGGCCTAGGACGGCGGTGCCAGTCTGGGCTCAATGAGACTGAAGAAAGCAATGACTCTGAGGTTCGGCTGCGTGCCCTCTCACTGCCCGTCAGCCCTGTTCTCCCCAGAGACCCAGATCATCCAGGGCCCCTGTGCCTTCCCTCTCCAACACTCAGTCCGGTGCCACTAGAGTCGTTGTGGACCTCCTGAAGGCTCTCTTGAAAGCGAGTACCCCAAGATCAGCCTGGCTGGCGCGTGCCAGACTAGGTGCCGGACACAACGTCTGACCACACCGAGACCTGCCTTGGATACTGGGCTCCGACCTTTCTGAAGTTCTTAACGGCTCGGTTTCGTAGCTCACCCCTACCTCCCTCCTCTCATCTCTCTACAGGAAACGCCCGACCTTCAAAGTTACTGGAAGTTCAACTGTGCCTTAAGTGCTTCCTGAGATGATTAGGGTGGAGGGGACCCAGTCAGGGGTGCCCTGGGATCACTGCTGGAGGCTCCCCCCACTCAGCTCGCTAAGCCTCATGAGGCCAGGACTTGGGGCATGAGTCATGGGACAACAGGCTTCTCTACTCCCAAGGAGAGCTTCTGGAAATGCCACTTTCTTTGCTGTCTTTGGGGACAGGCAGCCTTGAGATGGGGAGGGACAGGAGGAGTAGACTAAAGAAGTAAAGTACTAAAACGACTGAGATTTGTAAAAAAAGGTGGGAGTAGAAAGGTCTGTCAGGAGCGACCTGGGCCAGGAAAGGCCAGACTCAGGGCATGTGTGCACGCTCCTCATGCACCCCCTTCATGCACCCCATGCGCCCTGGGTGACTGCATCCAGCCTCACAGCTTCTACCACCACTTCCACGGCAGCATCCCCCACTTGAACCTCCCCAGCCCTCACCTCTCCCTTGACCTCCAGGCCTCCACGGCCACTGTCGCTCAACCACGTGCCATCTCCACGTGGCGGTCAAGTAGGCATCTCAAATTCAACGTGCCCAGAACTAAACCCCGAGCACAAACAGCTTCTCCCACTGTCTTCCCGTCCTGTCCTCCCAGCTATCCAAGCCCAAAACTCTGCAGTCACTCCTGCTTGCTTGCTTGCTATCTCTGGCATCCCACAGCCAATCTGTTGGGAAAACTTCTTGGCCTTATCTTCCAAATACAGGCAGAATCTGACCACTTCCACTATCTCTACCGCGATCCCCCTGGTAGGACCTACCAGTGTCTCTTACCCGGATGGACAACGGCCTCCTAACTGGCCTCCCGCCACAGTCCCTCCTCTGCCTGTCCCATTCTCACCAGCGCAGCCAGTGCTCCTTGGAGAAGTTCAGACCTGCCTCTCCTCTGCCCCACACCCTCCCAGGACTCCCACTTCATCCAATGAAAAGACAGTTCTTAAAATTGCTCACAAGGCCCTGCCTGATCTGAGCTCTCCCTCCCCTCCCCCGGCCCCACCTTCCTCAGTCACACCTCCACTCTCCTTTGTGCTATTCCCCAGGGCCTTTGCACTGGCTGTTCCCTTTCCAGGACACTCTTCCCCAGATATCCACATGGCTCACTCCCTCACCTCCTTCAAGACTCTGCTCAGACGTCACCTTTTCTGTGATGTGTACCCTGAGCACCCAATTTAAAACTGAAACCTCTACCCTTTACCCTGGATCCTCCCCTACTCAGTTTTCCCCCCGTAGCACTTTCGTCTTTTACAAACTATATAGTGATGTATTTACGTATTACGCCTACGGTCATTCCCCCACTGCCAACACACAGGCTCCCAAGATGCAGCTGTTGTCTTTGTTCTGGCCACTGATGTGTCCCAAGCACTCAGAACAGTATCTGGCACTTACCAGGTACTAAACAAATACTTGCTGAGTACATGAATGGTACATCGTTCAGAAAAGAGTAAAAGTTGAGACACTGGGATTGCCTGCAGAAGGCAGCTAGTTGAAATGTATGAGAAAATAATCCTCTGATACAGCAATTTAAAATGAATAGTCCTGGGACTTCCCTGGCGGTCCAGTGGTTAAGACTCCACGCTTCCACTACCGGGGCCGCAGGTTTGATCCTTGGTCAGGGAACTAAGATCCCACATGCTGCGCAGCGTGTTAAGTAAGTAAAGTAAGTAAGTTAAGTAAGTAAACAAACAAACAAACAAAATGAATAGCCCCTTCATGTTCCTAGATGGAGTAACCAGAACCAAGTTAAACAAAGTAACTACCTAGCAACAGTCCTTGACAGCTGTGACCTTGATAGATAAAAGAACAATTTAAAACACCAGTTATTGAACTTACCATAACAATGTCTGTAAATGCTAAAGACAGAAAACAACCTAAACATCCACAGGGGACTGGCTCACTAAATCCACACGATGGAACAGGAGGAAGCCATGCAGAGGGATGAAGCAGCTCCTCACATACGGCGGGCAACGACCACCGAGATATGGCCACAAAGAAAGCAAGCCAGGGGAAAACTGTTTGTGTTTAAGATAACAGTTAAAAAAACATCTCTAGAAGATTCACAAGAGACTGGTGACACTGGTTGCTTTGTAGGAGGGAAAATGGATGACAGGGAACAAGGACAGGCGAAAGACAGTCACCATACATCTTTTCGTACATTCTGAGCCTTAAACATATGATTGTATTTGCCAGTCCAACGAAATAACAAGCCCACTGACTGTCATAAATTGTTGCTGGAATCCTTTTCCTGAAGTCTTTTTATTTATTTATCTTGTACAGAAGAGCATATGGTCATACAGCAGGGGCAGGGGGAGGGGGGCAGTGGGTGCCGTGAGCTGCCATGTGCCGGGCACCCGATATGGATGAGCTCATTTTATCTCAGGCTCCTCACTTCCCCTTGAGGGAGGTGTTCCTACTCCTATTTGTATTTGTGAGGAAACAGACTCAGATGCTGGGTCATGCGACCAAAGTCACTGAGCTGGAAAGTACCCTGGTCTGGATCTGAGGCCAGGCCCGTCTGACTCCGAGGCTCAGGTCTTTCTACTCTTTCCTGTCTGGCTTGGCCTCTGGGTATCCAGGAGTCCTCAGGCAGTTCCTGGCATCCTTTCAGCCACGATTCACTCACCGCCATGACCTCACCTATGTCATTACATTACCCGGAGTTTTAGATAACACATCTGCAAGCCCTTTAGCTGCTTTGTACTTATAAAGGGACGGTGACGTTTGTTTAGAAGACTCGCCTTCTCATAAGGTGAACCTCATCTTAGTCCGTGACACAATCACCATATCTCAGACCAGGTTAACTGAGTCCAAAACAGAAGTGTAGAATAACAAAGCTCCTCTGTTCTGTGTAGAGCCATGGGCTCCCAGCCCTAATTCTGAAAGGAATAATTCAACGTTAAAGAAATGGGTGTTCAGGCAAGGGAGACCTTCAGCAAATACTAGAGTCAGCACTGGCACTCTCCACCTGCATCCTGGGGCCTCACACCTCAGAGAACACGAGGAACCCTCAGTCCAGCTACAACCACTGAGCCATCCCTTGCTTAAAAGCCAGGGCCAGCCTTAAAGGATGGATAAATGTGGTAACCTGACTCTTAGGGTCCTGTAAGCTTTAAAGGCATTAGAGCTTCAGCAGGTCTGTGACTCTACTTGGCACTTGGCTCTTTCTCCCCTGATGCATGAACAAGAGTGGGTCTTATCCTCTTACTTGCCGAGTACAATACATCGTAACCAGAAAAGAACACCCACCAGTTTCAACGAGCACACCTCCCACCCGACCTTTGTCTTTGTGCCCACACATTTTATCTCCTATCCTGGCTCTGAAATGTCCACAATAAGGCTAACCCCTCCTTATGGGCACAAAATCCCATGCCTTCTCCCTTACCAAAGATCATCATTCCAAAATGTTTTTCTCTCCTGCATCAACATTACCAGATCATTTTCATCAGCATACAAACATCCTGTTATTTCTTTTATCTTAAAAAACAAATAAGGGACATCCCTGGTGGTCTGGTGGTGAGGACTCCATGTTTCCACCGTGGGGGGGTCCACATTTGATCCCTGGTTGGGGAACTAAGATCCCCCAAGCTGCAAGGTGCAGCTAAAAAAATCAATACATAAAATTTAAAAATAAAAAACAAATAAAAAACAAAATACCTCTCTGACCTCCTTAATTCTTCCCCTTTAGTTACCGCTCCATTTTCTCTCCTTCCCTTCACAGCAAAATTCCTTGAAACCATGGTCTACATTAATGGAACTTTCTGTGATGATTTAACTGTTCATATCTGCGTTGCCCAGTAGGGTAGCCACGAGCCACACGTGGCCACTGAAATGTGGCTGGTGTGACCAAGGAACTGCATTTTTTCGTTTTATTTAATTTACATCAATTTAGACTTAAATAGCCACATGTGGCTACTGGCCACTGTAACGGACAACACAAGTCCACACTCACCGACTCCAGTTCCTCTCTTCTCTTTCTCTTTGAATTCACTTGCTCTCATTCTTCCTGAAATTGCCATTGTCAAGGTCACAAACTACATGCCTGTTGCCAAATCTAATGGGCAACATCTCAGTCCTCACATGACTGGAACTAACTGCAGCTTCAGACACAGCTGGTCACTCTCTTCTCCCTGAAACACTTTCTTCCCTTGGCCTCCGGGACGCCGCAGACCACCCCCACCCCCACCCCGCCCAGTTCCACCACCTTTCCCGCTGTGCCTTCTCCATCTTCTCG
Organism: Mesoplodon mirus; assembly: GCF_964341445.2. NCBI lineage: Eukaryota > Metazoa > Chordata > Mammalia > Artiodactyla > Ziphiidae > Mesoplodon > Mesoplodon mirus. The sequence continues at coordinate 74,179,256 of NC_138988.1, read as the reverse complement.
GCCGGTTCCTCATCTCCTCACCCTCTGAACAGCGCAGAGCCCCAGGGCTCAGTCCTGGCACCTCTTCTCTATTTTATCCTCACTCGCCCCCTAGGCACTCACCTGGTCTCGTGGTTTAAACACTATCTACATGCCGAGGACTCCCAGGTTTTCATCTCCTGAGCCCAAAAGCTCCTTGAACTCCAATGCGCCTATCCACCTTCCTACCTGACCCCACCACCCATATGTCTAATAAGCATCTCAAACTTACCTCGTGTAAACCTCTACTCCTGGCTTCCCCCCTACACCTGTTCCACCCAACCGTCTCGCCTGTCTTGGCTGAGGGCACGTCCATCTTGCCTGTTGTTCAAGAAAAAACCCTTGCATTTATCTTTGACTCTCTTTCTCTCACATCCACTCCATCAGTCGCTTCTGCTCCGAAAATCATCTAGAATCTGACCAAATAATCTACCTGTGTCTTCACCTCTACCACCATCTCTCAGCTTCTTGCACCAGCCTCCCGACCGGTCTGCTTCTGCCCTCACCCTCGACCCAGCAACCTCACCGATCCTGAGACCCTCCTCTGCTCAGCATGTCCAGGGGCTCCCATCGTACTGACAAAAAGCCCAAGTGCTTAGGTACCGTTAAGACCTGACTTCCCCAGGAGCTCTCTGACCTCGTGCCCTGCTCTCCTCCCCCCTTTTGCTCATGCCACACTGGCCACCCTGATGGCCTTGCCATTCCTCAGCACAACAGCACCCACCTCAGGGCCTTCGCGTCTGCTGTTCCCTCTGTGGGGAACGCTCTACTCCCAGATACATGCGAGCCTTGTTCCCTTCGGGTCTTTACTCACCTGTCACCTTCTCAGTCACCCAATCTAATACCACATCCCCCAGGCTCATACCTACTCCCATCTCCTAATTTCTCACTTTTCCTTAGCTCCACGAGGGCAGGACATTTTGCCTATTTTGCCTCCTGCTAATTCCCTAGCACCTGGCACCTGCCTGACTCTGGCAGGTGCTCATTCAATATTTGTTGAATGAATGAATGGATCCCCAGGACACAGACTTATCCCTCGAGCTAGAGATCGTGCTGCAATTGGATCACCACGGGCCTATCATGCAAGTCCCTAACATGGCGCCAGAGAACTGAGGTAGGTCCTGTCCAATCCCCAGGGTGATAGGCAGAGAGCAGCACGGGCTACGGCGGGGGGCATGCTGAAGCGGGCAGAAGGCAGGACCCACCGTGCTGATGTGAAGAGGGAGGTTCTCTGTGTCTGTCTGCTCATCCTGCTCCGAGGAATCCGTCTCCTCCATTTGTTGCATCTCCAGCTCAGACGGAAGAAGAGCGGTCAGGTAGGGGATGGTGAAAGGCCTGGCAGCAATCACTGGGGGATTGGAAGAGAGGCCAAGAGCGTTATGACAGATCAGCGAGCAGCAGCGAATGACAGTGATGGCTAACACGCTCGAGCACTTACCACAGGCCAGGCAGTGTCCTACAGGCTTTACATGTTATCTTTAATTCTCGCCTCCACCCTATTAAGTAAGTACAATTACCAACCCCATTTTACAGATGGGGAACCTGAGGCCCGGAGAGGTTACGTGACCTCCTCAAGCACACCGGAAGTGGTGGAGTGGGATTTGAACTCGGGCAATATGACTTCACAGCCTACTTTTACCAAGTACCACTAAAATCAGAGAGAACTGGGGCTGAATCCTAGCAAAGCATCAGCTTAGTGATCTTATACCCAAGGTCAGTTAACCCCCCAGCCTCATTAGTAGAGCAGGGATATGGATCCCTTCAACCTGAAGGACTCAAGTCTTGATAGCGGACTTGAAAACTCTCTGCATGGAAGTATATCCACTGAGCTAGAGGGCACTTCAGGTAAATGAGTGACCCAATTCCTCCAAAAAGCACCGAGGCTGAGTAGGAGAAATCATTAAATAAATAAATAAATAAATAAATACATAAATACATAAATAATAAATAAGTACATAAATAAATAAGTAAATAAATAAATAAGCAAATAAATAAATAAAAAAGAAAGAAAGTCTCTGTGCATACTTCCATGGTAGAATGTCATTATCAGGAGACACTCTAAGATTATTTTTAAAATGGCTCAGATGTGGAGTCCTGCAGACAGAAAGAGCTAGGTTTGAATGCTATCTACTCTCCGTGTGACCTTGGGCAAATTACTTCATTTCTCTTCTCTATACGCCTTGGCTCCTGGAATGGTGGAAGTAACAGTTCCTAACTCAGAGGCTCACTCGAGGAGTTCATGAGATAACGTAGGGAAAGTGAGTAGCACAGTGTCTGGACTTAATAACTTAGCCGCTGGGGTTCCAGGGCAAGGCACACAGCGAGAATCCAACAGGAACTTGCTGACTGAATGAATCATCTAAACCAATCTCCCTCACTCCCCTTTGGAAACACTGAGGCCTGTGGAGAGGAAGGAACATGGTCACACAGTGAAACGATAGTGCCGAGATGAGAAATTATATGGTGAGTCCTGTGAGAGGACGTAGTGAAGGCAAAGCCTAGCAGAGGTTCTTTAACTGCCCTGCCCCCGACACCAGGGTCCTTCTACCACCAGGGCTGCCCCTTCTGCTAAATGAGCCTCTCTGATGCCTGGGGCTCAGTCACCCTCGAGGTAACCTCAACTCAGTGCACTTCAAGTGCCCAATCCCAACAGAGGCCATTACTGTTTTGGAGTCATCAGTTAGGGACGGGCCCTTAAGACCTAGAAAAAGGAGCCAGAAATGAAGAACAAATTCCACCCAAGACAAGGACAAAGCTTATTCGTTTCTTCCAACGACACTGAGAGAGAGGGAAGATGGGGCGATGATCTCAAAGGACAAGCCAGGGTCCACAGAGGGGAGACACTCACAGGGAAACGTGCTGACGTCATCTTTGAAAAGACTCTGGGTCTCGCCGGTCTTGGCCATAAAACGGGTGAGTGCCCGCTCCACATCTCGTCTCTGGGACGCGGCCTTCTCCCGCAGGACCTGATAGTCCGACACAGGCTCACGGTACGTCTAAAGGGAGAACAGCAAAGACACTAGAGAAATACCAATGACTACACTGCTCTCCTAGGGTTCCTGCCTTGCTGTTGCTCTGTCCTCCCACCCTTTAAATGACCCCTACGTCACTGAGAGCTGAGATCCCCAAGGGCAGAGGAAGGGCAGAAAGAACCAATATAACTATGATTAACATTTACTTTGAACCTTAAAAGTTAAGAAATATACAAACATTTACATTTATGTGATTGATCCCGGGCCTTCATTTAGCTCCAGCGACAGCTGGACTCAGGCATAAGAGACACATCCTGAAGGGAGAGTGGGAATTCCAGCCCCACACACCTGCCGGGGAAGCCCTGCCGGGGACCACCCAGGGGCGCTCAGTGTAACATGACAATAGAACTTTCTGACATGTTTAAAATCTTCCCGAGATGAAGAATTTAACAGGATTCTGAACACGCTGGTTAAAAACATTAAAATGCAAGATCTTACAATTATTTTTAAGACAACTGTTTGACATTTAAAAAGTTGGAAATTTAATAGGAAATTTTTAACGTAAGTCTTCAAATAATTGGTAGATGAGAATGAAAAAAATTAGTTTTATGATTTATTAAGGGCAGCCTAAGATCCTACCTATCTTTGTACTGTACCTTTTTCAACTATGAGAACTGTTAAAGTATCAAAATAAACTGAACTTAGAACCAGACCTCCTACTTCGTATTCCACCAAATATTAAACCAAGATTTCAAAAAATACAAAAGCTGAGGCTATAACGTGGCTGCCACTAAAAAGGAGCATCAGTTTCCTGAACCTTTAATAAGGGTCAGATGATCTTTCAACGTACATTGTTTTAGTACCGTGTTACATTATAACATTCACGTAAATGAGCAAACAAATACTGAAGCATGTGCTTAATACTGTACTAACAGAGATATGCTACAAAAGAGTTAGAGACTGCTGTGGGTTGAATTATAGCCCCCTAAAAAAAAGATGTGTGGAAGGCCTAACCCCCAGGACCCCAGAATATGATCTCATTTGGAAATAGGGTCATTGCAAGATGTAATCAGTTAACATGATGTCATATGAGTAGGGTGGTAAGAATCCGATATGACTGGTGTCCTTGTAAGAAATGGCCACGTGAAGACGGAGATACAGAGAGAGGGCCGTGTGAAGAGGAAGACTGGAGTGATGCATCTACAAGTCAAGGGGCGCCACGAACTGCCTAGAAACCACCTGAGGCTGGGCAAAGGTTTCACAGGGAGCCTGCCGACACCTTGATTTTGGACTTCCAGCCTCTGGAACTACAAGATAATACATTTCTGTTGTTCTAAGGCACCGAGTTTGTGGCACTTTGTTACAGCAGCTCTAGGACACTAATACAGAAAATCCTGGTCAAGAGCAATGGCTGTGTTGCAATGGTGGCTGACCACCTGCTCCTTTCCCCCCGTATCCTGAGGTGTGGAAAAATCTCCTGGAGGACTTGCCCCAACCCTGCATCGTGGCCATATTTGCACCGGGACGCAGTGTGGAGGCGGGGACACAGGAAGCGAGTAGAAGAGCCTCTGGGGACTCTTATGCACACTGTACCTTCCCAAAGGAAGGTGAAATTGCTAGAAGGCAAACTGGAACACGGAGGACATGTTCGGAAGACATCTGAACTAAGGAGGACAACTAGACTTGTCCCATACAGACCCAGAGCTCACAGTTATGGTAAGTTCCATTTCATATTACCGAGTTTTATTTTTTGTTTTTTTTGGGGGAGCCACACCATGCAGCTTGTGGGATCTTAGTTCCCAGACCAGGGATTGAACCCAGGCCCTCAGCAGTGAAAGCACGGAGTCCTAACCACTGGACTGCCAGGGAATTCCCCCAAGTATGTTTTAAGTAACTCTTTCCCTGATTTCAAAAATAACTCTTACCTATTATGGAAAATTTGGAAAACCCAGAAAAGCACACACAAAACAACAGTTACCTATAATCCCACCAAGAATTACTACCAGCATTTTGTGGAATGTGTCTTTTCTCTACGTGGCTAGGTACTTCTGTGTTTGGCTGGGACAGGCAAAACGGTGCCAGTTTCAGTTTATTTTTTAACTATATTTTTGCCAGCAAACTGGAGAAGATAATTCTCCTTTGCCAAATTGTTTTCCAGTGAGGAAAGACATTCTGAGTTCTGAACTACCCTGTGACCAACAAACTTCTGGACTCCAGTCTGACAGCCAGTAGAATGGAGTCTGCTTTTGCATCAGTCACAGCCCCCAGGGTGGCCTTGTCACTCACCGGAGTTTTGATGTAGGTGTGGGGGTCGGGGAACTCGGGAAAATGGCTGGGGATGTGTGGCGGGTGGGGTCGGTTCTGTCCTGCAGTGAGGGCCTTGGGGGTCACCGGCTGATTGGTCACTGGAGCTGCAACAGAGTCACCGGCGGTTACTCTTCCACCCAAGGCCTTGCGTCTCTACCCACACCCTCCTTTTCTCAAAGTAAATGCTGGACCTCAATGTTCTATGCAACAGGCACTTCGTACTTCTACCAATAAAAGGCCTTTAATGGCCTGAGGACCTGAAAAGGTACCTCCGCCCCCCAACAATGCCCGGCACGGCATGACCTGGGGTGACATTCCCATCTACAACAATCTTGACTGCACGCCTCTTAGGTCGTTGAGTGGGGGGCTGAGACAAGCTAACTACATAAAGAGCAGGTTGAGGACCTAAGGAAATTAGGTGGGCTGCTAACTCCTTTCAAGAACCCAGGTAACAAAGACAGACACTGAGCCAGGGTAAGTTAAGTGAGGGCCAATAAAAGCAAGAAGGGCTGAAAATGGCACCTTTCACTGCCACTTTGAGAGGAGCATCTTAAAACGATGTCAGCTGGACTTCCCTGGTGGTGCAGTGGTTAAGAACCCACCTGCCAATGTAGGGGACGCAGGTTCTACCCCTGGTCCGGGAAGATCCCACATGCCGTGGAGCAACTAAGCCCGGGCACCACAACTACTGAGCCTGCGCTCTAGAGCCCGCGAGCCACAACGACTGAGCCCATGTTGTGCTGCAACTAATGAAGCCCGCGCGCGCGTAGAACCCGTGCTCCACAGCAAGAGAAGCCACCGCAATGAGAAGCCCGTGCACCACAACGAAAGTAGCCCCCGCTCGCCGCAACTAGAGAAAGCCCGTGCACAGTAACAAAGACCCAATGCAGCCAAAAAAAAAAAAGATGCCAGCCTGAAAAGAGTGATAAAAAAAAAATCTAGTGAATTCTCCCCAGGTCCTGCAAACCCAAACTAGTTACTCCAATCAACTGAGTTTATGGCACTCAGTGTATCTAAGGCAGAGATCATCAGACTTTTTGTATAAAGGACAGGAAGTAAATATTTTAGGTTTTGCAAGCTGTGCAGCCTGTCACAACTGCTTAACTCTGCCATTATTGCATGAAAACAACCATAGATAATAAGTAAACATGGCTGTGTACCAATAAAAGTTTATTTACAAAACAGGAGGTGGACCACCTTAGGCCTATAGGCCATAGTTTACTGACCCTTGATCTAAGGAAGAACAAGCACTCTCCCATTTTTCAAGTAGCATCGAGATGGTTTACCTTTCTGGTGACTGAACTTCACATCCTAATCCGACTAGCCCAAATAACGATTACATGGTAGGTAGCCCCAGATGATGGAAGGGAGCCTGCAACGAGGCAGTAGCTACACACCAATCCCTGCCCTAGTCAATCAATTCATTCCACCAGCATTAACTGAGCACTCCTGAGTACCTCAGCTCAGAGTCACTTACGGGCAGTGATGACCATCCTCTGAGACCGTTTTGCATAAGCAGGGAGAGTGTCCACATTGAAACCTAAGAAACAGGAGAACAAAAATCACTGCCCAGACCACTGGATACTGAACATGGAAGGGGAAGTAATACTGTGGTGAAATAGTTCAAACTCCCAACTCAAGAGCTTTGCTGCCACTCAAAAGAAGCTCCACCAGAATTTGCGAGAGGGAGTTAGGAGGCCTCTTAAAGGGGTTCAGAGGAACCCTCTTTTGATAACTCTCTCAAGCTAAAAGCAAACCAGGAGACGAATGAGGGGATTTAAGAATGCTCAGCAGAGGGGGCTGCCTCCTGGGGACTCCTCTCTCTCTCTCTCATGCCTCCAACTCAGCTGCACTGAAGAAACAGAAACCGGAGGTGTACTCACCCATCTCGACAAGGGTGACCACAATATCTGACAGTGTGGGCTGTGTCCTGGCTGTGTGCTCACAGTAAGACTTGGCGCTCCTCCCAATTTCTGAAATGTCTAGGAAAGGATCAAAGGCAGAAAGTCTTACTCTCAGTTCCCAAACAGTTAAACACAGAATTGCCATATGAGCCAGCAATTCCACTCCTAGGTGTCCACCCAAGTGAAAGGAAAACAGGGACTCGGACGGAGTGTAGCACTACTTGAGTATCCATGTTCATAGCAGCACTATTCACAGTGGACAAAAGGTAGAAATAACCCAGCGTCCATCCACAGAGGAATGGATACATAAAATGCGGTCTATCCATATAATGGAATATTATTCAGCTTTCAAAAGGAATGACATTCTGATACAAGCTACAACATGAATAAACGTTGAAAACATCATGCTAATGAAATAAGCCAGACAGTCAAATATTTTAAGATTCCACTTATATGAGTTATCTAGAAAAAAAAAATTCAGGGCTTCCCTGGTGGCGCAGTGGTTGAGAATCTGCCGGCCAATGCAGGGGACACAGGTTCGAACCCTGGTCTGGGAAGATCCCACATGCCGCGGAGCAACTGGGCCCATGAGCCACAACTACTGAGCCTGCGCATCTGAAGCCTGCGCTCCGCAACAGGAGAGGCCACAACAGTGAGAGCCCCGCGCACCACGATGAAGAGTGGCCCCTGCTCGCTGCAACTAGAGAAAGCCCTCGCACAGAAACAAAAACCCAACGCAGCCAAATAAATAAATAAATAAATAAAATTTATTTAAAAAAAAAATTCATAGAGACAAAAAAAATTGATTAGGGGTTACCAGGAGCTGGGAGGAATGAGGAATGGGGAGTTACTGTTTATGGATACAGTTTCTGTTTAGAATGATGAAAAAGTTCTGGAAATGGATAATGTTGATGGTTGTACAACATTGTGAGTATATTTAACACTACTGAATTGTACACTGAAAAATAATTAAAATGGTAATTTTGATATGTACATTGTGCCACCAAAAAAAAAAAAAAGGTCTTATTATCTGGTTGTCAAGTTTTTGTTTTTTCTACCTGAAGCTGAACCTCTTTTCAGCCATGCTAAACTCCTTCAGGGGAAAGGGGAAGCATGAAGCTGGGCTCCATGAGTGGGTTTCAGAAGTGGATGGGCAGCTCCAGGAAAATTCTGAAATTGTGCTGAATTTTACATACAAAAGAGCCTTTTTCTGGGATGGGGCCACAGGTCAAAACCATTTTCATAATAAAATGAGACATCTTTTGACTTTTTTAGTCACAATCTCTCATGCAGTTTTCCAGAGGCTATGTCACCTATGACGACATCATGGCTCTGCTGGATAATGGAATGTGTGCTTGTGCATTCTTATGTTTTAAAATGTTCTCAGTTTTATTTTCTAATGTGACAAAAATCTCTCTATATAAAGCCCATGTATACAAAATTCCTTGGGGTCCTCAATATTTAAGAGTCTAACGGGGTTTGAGATGGCTGCTTTAGGAAAACATTGGGTATTTTGAAGTTCCAAACATCAGCTGCAGAGAGTCACCTCAATCCAGATCACGCCCTTCCTGGGACAGCCCACATCTAGTGACTGATCAAGACCAGACTACAAAGGCAGGGCTTTGGGGGACTGATGTCAGATACTCTGATGGGCAATAATTGCTCCAGAGCGCCCCACTGAGTTGGCCAATTCTTTGTTTGGCCTGTACTGCAGTTCAATTTCTCTCTCTGCCTAAACCTTTCTCACTTCCATTCATAGGGTTGATTCCGCTCTCAAACACCTTAAATACCCACAACCCTCATTCCATCCTCCCCTCCCCTCCAAAGGCCCAAAGAGGGAAATACAGTGTACATGCACAAGCCTATGTGAGACCGTTCCAGGCTCCTAAACCTCAAGATACTTCCTTTGAAAAGTGGGTTTTTTTCTTTTTTCCATTTTCTAAAACTTATTCACCCTCACTCTGTGTATCACATAATATAGCATTTGATTATATAATGTGTGGCATCTATTTCATGGGAATTAATCCTGACTCTCCAATGAAACTGTAAGTTCTTTGAGCATAGAAAACAAACAGCAATAATAACAGCACCTACAAGCCATCGAGCGCTTACAACGTTCCCAGCTTTGACTGTTTTACATATACATCTCACTTATACTCAAAACTCCAGGGGGTACAAATTATTATCCCTGTTCACAAAGGAGGCAATTGAGGTGCAGGAGGTTTAGTGGTTTACCCAAGCTAGTAGGTGGCAGAGTGATGACCTACACCCAGGTCTATCTGATTCTAAAGCCTGTAAGTCACTTAACAATGTTCTTCTTTTTCTTAAATCCTCTCTAACACTATCACAATGCAGGACACAGAACAGATGTCTGGTTGACTCGAAGAAGGCCTATTGTTTCCTGGTACTTACAGCTCTGCAGCATCTCTGTCAATGTTTCCACAGATGCTTTCTCAGCACTCTCAAACCCTGCCTCTGTCAGCAGGGAGCTCACAACCACTTGCAGGGTTCGCCTTCGGGCCAGATGGTAGTTATCAGCAGGATTAGTGGACTGTTTACTTCCCGATCTCTGTGAATCAGCAGCCCAGAAAGAGAAAACGTTTTCATCCAGAGGACAAGGATGCAATCACAGAGTTCACATACTGCCAATGGCAAGCAAAGGTTCTTTTGCTAAATACTTATTTATTAGCGCTTAATAAGATGTGGTAGTCCCTGATGTTTAGACTTACAGCTCTTGGCCAAATGAGTAATAACTGAGCACACCGGGGGCTCTAAATTCGGAGACAGCCTTTCTGCCTACCTAATACTTACAATTCCAATAACAAAACAGCTGTTTTCTACTTTCTATTTTAGCAGATTATCAGAATATATAACTGAAGAAACACGCACGATGGGATTGAACTCATATCCATCTCCCAGAAAAAAGTGACCTCTCTCTTGTTCCTCCCATCTCCACACCATTTTGCTAACGAGGAAAATTAAAACAACAAACAACACATGATGCTAAGTAGAGGACCTACAAGTAGGAAGTATTTTGAAACGGGAATCCCTCCCAACTTTGGCGAGCCAATAAGAGGGCGAAAGCGGCCTTGTTGCACCAATCAGGAGGTGTTCCGGGCTCCCAACCCCCAACAGAGAACGGGCCAATCAGTATACAGGTCCACCAACTCAGGAGGCAACCGCCGAGTCTCGAGAAGAGGGTCACGTACGGCTTGAAAGACCCTCCTCCACTCAGAGCTCATGGTGGGGCTGGATTTCTGGGTATAAGATTGTAGCCCAGGCTAGGGGAAAGTTACAGAATGTCCCGACTCTCTCGGCTTCGGCCCCGCGCCTCCCGCCCTTACCGTTCCGGAGCTGCCAGCCCCGGCAGTGGCCGCCGCGTCGGCCATCTTGCTCTGGCGTAATGTGCATGAGCGCAGGGCAGGATGGGGCTTGTAGTCACGGGGCGGGGAGGAGCGGCTAGGGGGCGGGGCGACACGCGCCCCTCTGGGCTTTCCTAGGCCCAGCGGGGTCGGGAGGGTGTGTTGGGTAAGCCCGCTCACTTTGCCTTTTGTGAGCGGTGCGTTCAGTAAGCCCCGGAAGTGGCCAGGAAAATGAGCTCTCGGTTTTACACCTATTTTGAAGTGAAGTCGCTTTTCGTAAAAAGCACATCCCTGGAACACTCCAAAGGTGCTTGATAGCAACCTCTGCCTGGGTCCCGCTGGGTCCTCATCATTTACTCTCTAGGGGAGGGTCTGGGATTCTGTATTCTTAAAACCTCCAGGTGATTCTTCTGAGCGGGAAATTTAGGGAAACCTTGTTTTGTGCTGGCGGCCCCGCAGCCCACTTGGAACTGGATCCCAACAGCCACCCAGTCCAGGTGTTCCAACGCATCCCTCTGCCTTCTCGCCGTGTATTAATCCGTAGGTATTTGCCGGGCAAGCCGGGAAGCGCCGGCGGCAAGAGACTGTCCCTTGCCCGCCTTACTCCCAGGCCGTTGCGTCAACGTGGTGCTTGTGGTTTTCTGCGGTTCACTCGCGGGTCAGCCTGTCCGGGAGTCCTTCGTGCACCACGCCTCATTCGTCTCCGTTTGCGGGTGTCTGGCAGGACGCAGAAGCTGGGTTTGAATCCCAGCACTCAGCAGCTGTGGGATTTCGGGCACATTACCTGATCTCACTGTGCCTCGGTTTCCTCTTTTGCGAAACTGGGATGGGATGGATAACGGGGGAAAATGAGCTAATACACTCAAAGGGTCTATCACTGTGCAGACGTAGCGTAAGAGGTCAAGAAGCAGCGCCTAATGTTATTTATTTCCTGAGCGGCGAGTGGATGAGTGGAAAACGCTCACAGGCAGATGTCTGGAAACCTGCGCTGCTCCTGCCCGCGGGGCGCACCTGCGACTGGGGGGCACCCCTGCCCCTCACTGGGGGAACGTGCAGCGGGATGTGCGGGCTGGGGTCGCTGCGCAGGCTGAGCCGCCGGGAGGAGTCGGGGCCCAAACCTTAGCTGAGCGGAGCACCCAGCCCCTTTGTCTCCCCCGCCCCCTCTTCCCCACTTCCTGCCCAGCTTTAAACTCGGGATTGGCGGCGCGGCGGCGACTTTGTAAACACGCCGCGACTGCGGCGGTGGAAACTGGTTGTGTTTGGGCGCCTGGGGGAGGGGTGCACGCCCCTCGCCGTGGCTGGAGGTGGCGACCCCCTCCCCATCTCCCCAAAGACAGAAGCGAGAGGCGGCGGGAGAGAGTGTGTGCAGCCACAGTCGGTGCTCCGGGGGGCTCACCTGCCGAGGAGGTAGGCTCGAGGGCTGGAGAAGCCAAGACTGATGGGTGTCAGCGTCTGCCCTCTTCGCTGGGGCCTCCAAGCTGACGCTGGACACCTGGGCGGGGGGTCTGAGGTGGGGGGGGTTAAGGAGGTCATGGTGTCCTCATCACCTCCCGGTTGTCTCTCAAAGCTCGGGTCAGTTTCTTTCAGAGTTGCACGTGGCTGAAGGGCGGAGAAGCCCCCCAAAGCCCTGAGCTTTCTGTGTGTCTGCACAGCCACCCTCCAAGCTGATCTGGAAGCCCAGTGACCTCACTGGGCTGTCTGTTGTCGTTCTTCATACCTCAGAGGTGGGGTGGGAGGCGGAAGGAGGGCAGAAGCCGTGTGGGCAGGGAGCCTTGGGGTCATCCTGCCAGCCAGGGCCGAGGGAGGAGGCCAGAGGACAGGACTGGAAAGAGGGACCTCTCAGTGGCGGTCCCTCTGGTATCTGATGGGTACACAAGTGACGGCCTTACCCTCTTCTGTGTCTTTTCGTGTGTCAACAAGAGGAATAACTGAAGAAATTGGTTGTTGTTAATGAGGGAGCCTTAATGTATTCATTTGCAAACATTGATTGAGCACCTACTGTGTGTGGGATTGGATGGGATGCTGAGCGTGCAGTGATGTTATTCATCCCTAGTGATCTCGCCCGAGTCATAGAACAACAGAGACAAAGTGTCAAGTTGGGGTGGCTGGGAAGGCTTCAGAGAGAAGAGGACATTTGAGTTGGTTCTGAATGATGAATAGTCACCAGGTAGAGAAGTGGGGGGAAGTCTTTGTGGGAACTTACTCAGTCTGCAGAGCTGGACTGAACCCTGACTGTGGTGTTGGGCGTTGGGAAACAATAGGGACCCAGAAACAGCTCTTGCTCTCTTTAACCCACTGTCTAGACCTGAAGAAGAGATAAGAATGAACTGGATGAATTCAGGGAAAGGCATGTTTCTGGGCTGGTCCCCAAGACCCCAGAAATTCCCAGCTAGGTGCAGCTGGGAGAGTCTACCCCAGGGTGATGTAACAGTCAAACAATCTTTCGGCACCGCCCCCCCCCGGTTGCTAGGACTGTTTCTTCTAACAAATCTTTGCTCTATGCCCCCCACCTCCATTCTCTCTGGAACTAGACATGAGTGAAAAGAACTGGATCTACCATTGCTTTCCTGAAGATTCTTCTGCTCTTTCAATTCCCAGGCTCATTTGAGAGATGGCTGACACGGTGAATTCTTTCACCACCTGTTTGCTGTGGCTGCACTCTCTGCACAGGCTAAATATTGGGGGTATAATGGGAAACAAGTCAGAGCTTCTCCTCCCCTGGAATTTAGGAGCAAAAGCATATCTGAGAACTCCAGCAGGATCCGTCCTTGAGACTATGACCTCCATGATCCCAGGTGTCTTTTCTTTCCCATTTCCTTCCTTCAAGGGTTCAGAATACTAGCTAAGGCTTATATAGCACTGTCAGGTACTCTTCTAAATGTTTTAGGTGTAATGTCTCATTTAATCCTCCTAACAGTTCTATGAGGTAAGCACTAGGCTTATCTCCATCTTATAGATGAGGAAACTCAGGCATGGAGGAGATAATTTTCCTAAAGAGGACAGGGTTGGGATTTAAACCCGGGTCACTTGACTTGGGAGACCCTGTTCTTAACCATTTGGCTAGACTGCCTCCTTGACTGACCACATGGAATGTGCCCTTGAGCCAGGGGCTTGGGAATTTCCAAAAGGGAGGCTATGGTCCTGTGTCTCGGGTGATACAGAGAAGCGCAATCTGTTAGCTGAGTGTGGGCGCTGGTGCTGTTTACAGGGAGCCCCAGCAGGCCTGGAGTTGTGGGGACTACACAGAACTGGTATCCTTTCCTAATGGCCGTGTGTGTGTGTGTGTGTGTGTGTGTGTGTGTGTTTTCTCCTGAGTAAGCCTCAGTCAACAAGAGGAGCAAACCAAGGTTTGATGCAAGAAAGATGCATGGAGGTGATGTGCCAGAATCTGGGGAGATGGGAAACCAAGATACCTCTTTTGCTGGGAATCTTTAAGAGCAGAGACCCTCATATTCTAGATTCCAAGGGGAACAATCCAGCTTTGTAGCTGAGTAAGGAAGATGGTCAGGGAGTAGAAGCAATCTTAAGATGTGCACCTTACTTCCTCACAGCTGTTGCATCCCAAAGCTGCATCCCAAAGCTGCGTCCACGCATCTGACCCCATCCCTCTAGGCAGACTGGGACTTGCCCATGATGCCAGCCGGTGCCACAGGGCAGAGGTTCCATGGATTCCAGCCATTTTTCCACTACTTTTCTGAAACTCCAGATTTCTCACATGAGCCCTCTAACAGATCTGGGGAGGCCCAGAGGCTGTCCCTCTCTGCCTGCAGTCAAACTACCTCTAGCCTCTGTCTTTGAGGGAGGGGTGTGGGTTGGGGGGATGGGTGTTGATGCTGGGAGTTGAGGGTAGAGGGTGGCCACACCAAGATCACTGGTACGCAGGATGTGAAGGTCAGAACTATGTGGACCTCTAGGCCACTCCTCTACACAGACACCCTCCTTCCTCCTCATCGTAGGGTGGGGTGCGATGGAAGCCTCGGCATGCCCCAGCCCCCTGCCCCAGGCGCTGTTCTCTAGGTTGAGAACAGGTTGTACTCTTAAGAAACCACAAGAGGAAGTTTAGGGAGGGCTGGGGGTGGGGAAAGTTCTGGGGCCCCTGCCAAGTTTCCCTTTCTCTGCTGAGCCGGAGGTGTGTTTATTTTGGTGTGTTTCTCTTGCCCTCAAAGACATTTAAATTTTAAACCCTCTGAGTGTCAAAGAACTGTCAAGGCCTGCCCGTGTTTATGCGTGTGTGTTTATGCGTGTGTGTGTTTATGTGTGTGTGTGTGTGTGTGTGTGTGTGTGTGTGTTTATGTGTGGGTCGGTGGGGGTGTGGAGGTGGTCAGACACCCCGGAAATGGGATTGCAACAAGGTACTCATTTGTTGGATTTCACCTGGGATTTGTGCTAGATGGGAAAGGCTAACTCCACAAAGTCTTCTTTTCTCCTCTCTACCCTTTCACCTTACTCTTCCCCAAAGCGCTCCCTACAGCCCCAAACACGAGAAAAATGTGGTTATAATGGCCCCTTAGGAGCTGAATGATGTTGCCAGGAGCTGTCCTAAGTGTTCTACCTGCCTTATCTCATTTGATATTCACTGTAATTCCAGGTAGTAAATGCCTCTATTCCCAATTTATAGATGAGGAAACTGAAGCTCAGAAAGGCTTAGAAGCTTGCCTGAGGTCACACAGCTAGTAAGTGGTAGAGCCCAGATTTGAACACTGGTCTATCTGACTTCAGAGCCTGTGCTCTTGATGTCTATTTAATCCTCAAATTAGAGCGTCAACTTCCCCAACATATCAGACCCTGCACAATAGGAGGTTGAGATCCAAAGATGTTTTAAAATGGTGCTACTAGTGTGTGGGGGGGTAGTTTGGGTATAGAATTGGAAGAGAGATTCTCTGGAAGTTAATATATTAAAAAAAGACACCCGAGGGAAAGGAAGATGTAGTGGGTGAAAGGTTAAGGCCAAACTGGAATTTTGAAGCAAATGGGGAGAAGATTTGGGAGGGATACTGTAGCTGTGTTCAAACATTTGAAAGGTTGCCTTTGGTAGCCCCCAATTAGGAGACTGGTGGAGACAGATTTCCAAAAAACATAAGCACTTTCTAACAAATAATTGCCTAATCCCCTTCTGCAGAAGTGAGTTCCTCATCTAGGGGGGTCTAGAGCACATGCCTGGGAGGGGCTTCTGTGAGCAAGAAGGCCTCAGAGCCCCTTCCACCTCTAAGCCTCCCGTGTGATTATTGACCGGCTTCCCTCCCCATCTGTACACCAGGTGGAGCTGTTGCCCAGTGTGTGGCTCCAGGGCTGCTGGATGGAGTGAAGAGCGCCACCTGGTCCTTCAGCCACCAGCTGGTTTCCTGGGGCCTATCCCCCACCCCTTCCTCAGCCATCTACACGCCAGGGGTCAGAGAGCCACTTCTGACCCAGCACAGCCCTTGTAAAATGCGCTCTCAGGTTTCCTCTGGGCTCAGGCCAGAACAAGCAGCCCTCCGCCCCTGGGGCAGTCTCCCTTCCCCAGGTCAGGGATTCCCCTCCCTCCCTTCCTTCGCTTCCCCCTCCTTGACCTTCCTTTGCCCTGGAGATAGAAGGATCTGTGTCAGGAGCAGAGGGCAAGACCAGCAGCCCTTATGGGCGTGGCCTTTCCTAGCGTTCGAGGGCATGACACCCATGTCATGTCATCTCTTTTAAGATACTCGAAAGCCGCACCTCTCGGAAACTATTTGCCCTCAGCGGCCTGACCAGTTCTCCCACCCTATTTAAACAACCCCAGGACAGCCACTCCTAAGGAGAGACGGGGCGGGGGGGGGGGGGGGGGGGGGGGCAGACGTTGTTCCTAGGAAGGAGGGGCAGCAGAGGGCTTGCCTGGTGCCTCGTTTGTTGACCCAGATCTGCTTGCTGTTCTCTGCCCCCCTCCAACCCTCGCCGCCCCTTAGAAAGGCCCAGGGCCACTGGGGCCCCAGGGGCACAGCAGGCAGGGCCCTACATGTGCCAGGACAGAGAGTGCAGTTCCAAGCCCTGTGGCCAGAGGGCGCCATAGAGGCCAGGCCCAGAGAGCAAGGCCCTCACCAGCATGTTTCAATTACTTAGGAACTCACTACCCACCACCCTCCAACACCAACCCTGTGAGGCAGGAGGCCCGTTTTATAGAAGAGCAAACCAAGGCACCGAGGGTTAAGCAGCTGGCTTCCATGTACACAGCAGGACAGTGGCCGAGCTGGAAGTCTGACGTGGCCGTTTGGCTGTAAAGTTTGTACACATGACCACTAATCCGTGCTTTCTCTCATGGAGTGGCTCAGAGGGCCTGTGCTCTGTGCAGAAACCACCCAGGTTTGAGTCCTAGCTTGGCTTCTTCCTGGCTGTGTGAAACTCGGTTTCCTTACCTGTCAAGTGAGTGTAACTAGTCCCTACCTCACTGGATCATTGTGAGGATTAATAGTACTGATATTCGTCGAGTGCTTACAATATGCCAGGTGTGATCTTTTTTCACTGTAGAATTTTTTTTTCTTTTTTTTTTTTTGGCTGCACCGTGTGGCTTGTGGGATCTTAGTCCCCTGACTAGGGATTGAACCCGTGCCCTCGGCAATGAAAGCGTGGAGTCCCAACCATTGGACTGCCAGGGAATTCCCTTGCCAGGTGTGAAATTTCTGTGTCCTCACAGCAGCTCTGTGAGAGAGGTACTGTCACTAGGTCTTTACAGACAAGGAAGCTGAGGCACAGAGTGGATACACAGAGTGAAGAGCCGAGGCTTCAGGGCCCACGCTCTGCACCAGGCTTAGGAGGTAGTACACTCAAAGCCCTGCCAAGTGCCAAACAGGTCGTAAACCCTTATACGTGATACCTCTGTCGCCATCATATCATCATCACAATCATCTCCCAGACTGAGGTCCTGGGGCTGGTCATGGAGGGCTATCCAAAAACAAGGGGGCAGCCCTGGTTTCTTTCCTCACCATCCCACCAATGACTTCATCTCATCCTCTTTTTTTTTTTTTTTTTTTTTTTTTGCGGTATGCGGGCCTCTCACTGTTGTGGCCTCCCCCGTTGCGGAGCACAGGCTCCGGACGCGCAGGCCCAGCGGCCATGGCTCACGGGCCCAGCCGCTCCGCGGCATATGGGATCCTCCCAGACCGGGGCATGAACCCGTATCCCCTGCATCGGCAGGCGGACTCTCAACCACTGCGCCACCAGGGAGGCCCTCATCCTCTTTTCTAGAATAAAAATCGGCCTACCAGTTCTGGCCTGTGGTCAGACAATTGGACAGAATAGTTGAAACTGGGACAGAAACTCCCAGTTCTGGACCCAGTGCTGTCTGCTGCAGCTCGTCCTGCCTTCTGTTCTCTGTTCTCTTCCCTCCAGGCTGCGTCTCCTGGCCCCTCCTCTGGGGGCCCCGAGCTCTGGGAAAGGAAGCCGGAACAGGGCCTCTGACAGATGCAGACCTTGGGCTCCAGCTGGAGGTGTTAGAGGCTGTGGGAGGAGGAGAGGACTGGCCAGGGGACGGGAGGATGGGGCACAGAGGGCCCCAAGGCTGCCTTCCCCTGTCTGTTCTTCACAGACTCTTCTTCCTGAGCTCTGGTTTATTAAGCTCACTCTGCTGGGTGCTGAGGAATCAGCTTGGAATAAGATGCCGGGGAGGATTTACCCTTCTCTGGCAAGTGGATATCACAAGCTGTCTTTGGATTATGGAGGGGAAGAGTGCTGTTTCCTCCCAACACCAGGCCTCTGAGAGTCAGGGCTGCTTTTTCCTTTCCTTCCAGCCCTATTCCCTTTTCTCTAAGCAGGATCTACTACAGAACCACAAACTTGGAGACTGTTCAGAGGTGGAATCTATTTTCATCCCAGTGAGTGAGGACCTTGGGGTTACAAACTCTCAGATGTACTGGATGGCTGAGCATAGGCCAGGGTGTAGAATATTCTAATAGTTTTCCCAGGCCCTCTCTCTTTTTCTTTCCAGTCAACTGGTACCTGCTGGTCTTAGGGGCAGCCACCACCTTTTCTTAGAATTCTACCTTTAAGACCAGGCTGAGTTTTTCCTCTTGGGTCTCTTGGTCTCCAAGTCCTTTTCTGCCTGGGGCCCAGCCTCTTGGGTTCTAACTCAAAACTCTTTCAAACCATTGGACATGGGCTTGGTGCTTCCTGGGTCGTCCTCAGAAGTCTTGCATCTCCCCTGCTTCTCCTCTGTCGCAGCTTCTAGGAGTCATTTTTGGTATTCCTTGTAGAAATCTATTGTGTGGATTTTCTCTGAACCCTCATTTCTTCACAGGCAGGTGGCAGTGAAGACGTTGGGGGTAATAAGCGCATATGTTTGCACAGTACTTCCACGTGCCGGTGACTGTGGAAAGTGCCTACGTATAATATGTACCATGTGTAAATAAGTTTATAATAAATATGCATATTTATTAACTCATTTCTCATTTACTCATCACAAGAATCCTCTGAGGTTTCCTCACTTTGCAGATGGAGAAACTGAGGCAAAGAGGTTAAGTAACTTGCCCAAGGTCATACAGCCAGTCAGTGTTGAGAGCCCAGTGCTGAAAGAACCCTGACTGGAGTCAGACTTTTCATGCACACCGTGTGTGTGCGTGTGTGTGTGTGTATGTGTGCGCGCGTGCACTTAGGAGTGCCCACCCACCAAGGGGAGTGTGAGGGGACCCCAGGTTCCCTGTTGAGATGCCCTGAGATGTCCTGAACACAGCATCAAGACCGGGCAGAGCAGGCTGGTAGGCCCCTGAACTGCCTGTGTGTGACAGTGTATTTGTGTATGATCTGCACATCTGTGTGGAGGTGTAATGGTGTGGATACGCATCCCCCAGCAAGCCCGGGGCCTCCTCTATCCCTCAGTGCTCCTGGCTGGAGCTG
Organism: Mesoplodon mirus; assembly: GCF_964341445.2. NCBI lineage: Eukaryota > Metazoa > Chordata > Mammalia > Artiodactyla > Ziphiidae > Mesoplodon > Mesoplodon mirus. The sequence goes on along the minus strand of NC_138988.1, from coordinate 74,159,855 downwards.
CAGGCTTGTCTCCTAAGCCAATCAAGACGGCAGGGAAGGAGCAAGGAGCGCCCTGCCCTGCCCCAGCAGGCAGGTCAGGTGCTGCACACTACCCAGGAAGCAGGAGTGGGTGGTGGCGATGTGAGCTTTGCTAGGTGGGGCTGGGGCCCTGACCTTTCTGGGGCACCCTGGATGAATCAGCCCGACCACAGCTGCCTTAACTGCAACATGGTGCAAACAAGCTTTTCCTCCAGCTCCCTCCCCTCCCCCCTCCATGCTCATTTTCCTTTCCTTTCTCTCCTTGGCAGGGGTGTGCCACCAGGACAGTGGCTGCGGGCACACCTCTGGAGTTGGTGGTTAAGCTGGGTCCTGGTGCTGGACCTGCAACCTTTACCTTCTAGATACTCCATCCCAAAATGGGCAGCAGCTCCAGCCCAGGGTGGAGGCCACGTACCCTGCCCAGAGGACAGGACTGTGTAGATGTAGGACTAGTGAGTTCACCCACCTGGCATATCCCTCCAGCAACATCTATAAGCCTCAGAGGTCTTGTCCATTCCTCATTTACAGTAGAGCCACATTTTATGCTGTGTTGGGTTCACAGTCAGTGTAAAAACAAAACACATGTCAACATTACTATTTAAGTCTCCTTAAACTGCTCCTAAAACACAGTATGCATGGCTTGGGCATTCTCTCCCATCTCTAAGGATCTCCAGCACAGCCAGTTTTCAGTGGGACAGATGGCAGAGTCTTTGGTGGGAGATTATGCTGAGCTTGGGGAAGGGCCCACGTTGTATGAACAATACGTGAGTTTCTGAGGCTGGTTGGTATCTCTTCCAGTAGGTAATACTGGATTTGTGGTAGTCAAATGTGCACATTTAGGAATTCAGTATGCATTCGCTTATGGGTTCTTATGGGCTCCCTGGGTTGCAAGAAAGGTTTGAGTGACAGTACTGTGGGAATCTGGAGGAAGGAGCAGTTGCTTGTGGATGGAACCAGGAATTTCTCCTCAAAGGTGCCATTTTTACTTACCTAATGGCCGAGTTGGGTCTTCGTTGCTGCACGCGGGCTTTCTCTAGTTGTGGCGAGCAGGGGCTACTCTTCGTTGCGGTGCGGTGGCTTCTCTTGTTATGGAGCACCGGCTCTAGGGTGCGTGGGCTTCAGGAGTTGCGGTGCGTGGGCTCAGTAGTTGTGGCTTGCAGACTCTAGAGCACAGGCTCAGTAGTTGTGGCACACGGGCTCAGTTGCTCCGCGGCATGTGGGATCTTCCCAGACCAGGGATCGAACCTATGTCCCCTGCATTGGCAGGTGGATTCTTTTTTTCTTTTTTTTCTTTTGCGGTACGCGGGCCTCTCGCTGTTGTGGCCTCTCCCGTTGGGGAGCACAGGCTCCGGACGCGCAGGCTCAGCGGCCACGGCTCACGGGTCCAGCCACTCCGCGGCACGTGGGATCTTCCCGGACCGGGGCAGGAACCCGCATCCCCTGCATCGGCAGGCAGCCACTCCGCGGCACGTGGGATCTTCCCGGACCGGGGCAGGAACCCGCATCCCCTGCATCGGCAGGCAGACTCTCAACCACTGCACCACCAGGGAAGTCCTGGAGGTGCCATTTGAGAAAATGAAAAAGGAGTGGATTTGATGGGAGAATATTCAGGAGCAATTTTAAATGGTGGTTGCTTTTGTATCTTTTTACTTTTCTGAATATCTGAGGGTTTTTTTTTTTTTTTTTTTTGGCCGTGCTGCATGGCTTGTGGGATCTTAGCTCCCCAACCAGGGATTGAACCCGTGCCCCCTGCAGTGGAAGCGTGGAGTCTTAACCAGTGGAACGCCAGGGATTTCCCTAGGTTTATTTATTCTTTATATTATTATTGATTGTAAAATAACCAGCGGCTGTTTCTATAATCACTATTATTTCTATAAGAATCATTATTCTTGGGTTTCCCTGGTGGCGCAGTGGTTGAGAGTCCGCCTGCCGATGCAGGGGACATGGGTTTGTGCCCCGGTCCAGGAGGATCCCACGTGCCGCGGAGCGGCTGGGCCCATGAGCCATGGCCGCTGGGCCTGCGCGTCCGGAGCCTGTGCTCCGCAACGGGAGAGGCCACAACAGTGAGAGGCCCGCGTACCGCAAAAAAAAAAAAAAAAAAGAATAGTTATTCTTCATATGACCACTTCTTGTTTCTTTAATGGTTTAAAATCTCCAGCAACACACTGGGGCAGGGAAGTAAAACATGAGAAAGGGGAGAGGGCAGGGGCATTTCAGAGACCCTGTGTCTGCTTTGACTGACATGTTAGATCTCAGGCAGTAGTTCTCAAACTTTCTGGTCTCAGGAACACTGTACACCCTTGAAAATTATTGAGGATCCCAAAGAGCTTTTGCTTTTCAAAGTTGTAGCTATTGACATTTGATTTCTAATAAAAATATGTTAAATGAGAAATTTTAAAAATATTTATTAATTCCTTTTTAAGTAACAATAAAAAAATCATTGCATGTTAGCACAGCAGCATATATTTTATAAGATAATAGCTATATTGACCAAAACAACAAAAAAATTTGAAGTGTGGCCTTGTTTTACATTTTTCGCAAATCTCTTTAATGCCTGGCTTAATAGAAGACAGCTGGATTCTCGTATCTGCTTCTACTTCAGTCTGTTGCAATATGTTGTTTTGGTCAATTTGAAGAAAATTGGGCCTCACACAGATACGTGATTGGGAAGAGAGGACCTTGTGGACCTGTTCCAGGGGCTTAGTGGGACATGGAGCTGGAAAGAAATTTTGGGGCGATGGTGGAGAAGCCAAATGAACAGTGTTGGGTTGGGGAGTTTGGATTTATTTAGGAGGTAATGGGAGCCATTGAAGACTTTTGAGCAAAGAAGCTACATGATCAGAACTGATTTCTAGGGCAGTAGGCCAGAGAGAGTCTACATAAAATAAAAAAGATTGAAACTAGGGTGACGCAGTAGAAATGGAAACAAGGGGGCGATTTGGCAAAATATTTTGAAGGTAGAAGCAACAGAACTTAGTAATTATTTGGTAGGAAGGTATGAAGAGTCATCCACCCTGTGAAATGGCTCTGCCCTTCCCCTGTTAGGTACCATGTATACTTCTAAGATGAAGTATGTTGCCGTGTATTGTAGTTTTCTGCTAGCTCGCCTTCTCTACTACTGGGCTACAGTAGGTGGTGAGTAAATGAATGGAGGAGAATTGAAGGACTACCCCAGAATATTTCAGCCTGCGGGGCTGGCAGAATATTGGTGCTATTAAGAGAAATTTAAAGACCAAGAGGAAAAGATGTCCATTATCATTAAGTATCATCAAGTAAAGGGTGGGAGGAGATGTCAAGCTATTAATAGAGAGAAAATAGTGGGTGGACCTTGAAATATACTGTTCTCTTGGCAAAGAAGTCCATTTTCCTAGGTACTAAAGATTTGGGGAGAAATATAAAAAACATCTAGCACAGATTGGTCTTGATTGTTCTTTATTCTCAAGTAACTCAAGTTCAATTAGGACAGTGTTTTTCAAAATTAGAAATGTCTTCATTTTAACCTATTTCATACGAATGCACACAGACACACATACATAAAACAAGTTTCATTCACTAAGCAATACTTCCCCTCACTCCAGATGATATACTTTTGATATCTTCTCTTTTATTCTGTTGTTTCATTTTTTTAAAATGCTGGTCAAGATTAGCTTTATGACTTCATGACCCAGTAAAGCATCCTGACTTGCAATTTGAAAAACGCTAAGTTGGCCAAGTATCAGTATTTTCAAGGTTCTGTTAGCAACAGAAACAGGTTGTCCAATGTAAGGCAAAGGGAATTTATTGGAAGAAGGTTGGGAACCCATAGACTCACCAGAAAGGCTGGAAAACTGGAAATGAGCAGAAAATGACAAAGTGCCTGAGGGCTGGGCAAAAGGACGGACAGCATGGTGGAAATGGACGGGCCGGCCGCTCCAGTTTCTGAGCTGCAGGTCAGGCGGGCTGGCTCTTGGATTTGCACTAGGGGAGGGGTAACCTCCTGAAAGGAAGTGACAGTGCTGTTGGAAAGGGGACCGTGTATTTAGCAGCCAAAAAAGAATAGTCTACAAAAGGGAACACGACTTAGGCACATAAAAAGATACCTAACAGTGAGTGGTGTCCCTACACGATGGTAGATCTAAATGGCTGTGTTCTTACCTGTTGGTGACCTTGCCATGTGGTAAATTCTCCCTTCAGAAAGCAGTTTGGCTAAAGGTATCAAATCAAATGCCTCCAGAATATTCTGCCCCTCTGCTTTAGTAATCCTACTTTCCAGGCTCTATCCTAATTTAAGTAATTCTAAATGTAGGAAAAAATTTTGTCCATGATGATCTTCATCAGGGTGTTATTATGTACAGTGAGAAAAAATTGGAACAACTGAAATGCCTCCCAATAGAGCATGGTTAAACAAGGTATACTATATCCAGTAAATGGAATATTAGGTAGCCATTAAAAACGTCAAATTGCAAAAATATGTGGTATCACAGAAATTACCTATATGTTAATGTTAAGGAAAAAAATCAGGATGCAAAAGTGTACATACAATACATTTACAACTGTATGTTTTACACACATACACATATATACACACATAGAGAAAAGACTGGAAAAAAATATACCAAAATGTGAACAGCAGTTGTTTTTTGAGGGCAGTAGAGCTCTGGGTGATTTCTTTTCTACTTTTTCCCCTTTTCTAAATGTTCCAGTTCTGCAATAACAAGAGAAATGCAAAAAAAGTCATGAGTTGTGTTTCCATAAGTATATAGAAAATCAGTCTTATTATTTTCACAGCATCTCATTGGAGACATTAGGTGCCACGTAAAAAGTTGGCACAAGGAATGCAGTGTGACGGCCCGGAGAGTGGCCTGGTGTGGCCTGGGAGGTGACAGCTGCCTCTGCTTCAAGTTCCCAACTGAGCAGCACTATCTGCCGACCCTTCAAGTTCTATGGCACCTATAAGGCTGAAATATCCAGGCAACTCTGGGGTGACAGCTTGGGTTGTCATGGCACTTGGGGGTGGGTCTTAATGTGAGATGTCTGACTTTCAAGATCCACTTACTCATGGACGGGCACAGGATGGATCTGAAGTAGGCAGCAGGTCTTTCTTTGGGGCGGGGGGGCTGCTCGCTCCTTGTCCCTTTTAGCAGCTTGGAGCAGCGGGGAGCTAAGGTAGTGAGCAGGGTGCAGGCTGTATCCCACAGTATCTGCCTTCTGCAGCTCAGCAACAGAGAAGGAGGTGGAGTCTGGATTGAGCCCCAAGATAAGGAATATGCTGCAGCTGACGGAGAAGATCAAAATACACAGCTGTGCCCCCAGGAGAATGAACTCCACATTCCATTCTCTGACCCCACCCCCAATTCTCACTTCTCCCGAGTGCCTTCGCCCACCCCACCCCACACATGCACACTCAGCATCCCCATCGGCTAGAAGGGCCTCCCCCCAGCCTTGGCTTAGGTCCCTTAGAACTTCCCACACTCACTCCCCTCCCTTAACCAGAGGCTCCAGAGCCGCTCTCCAGCTGTCTGGAAGGGAGTGAGTGCTCCGGACAGGTGGCCGGAGGCGGATGGAGAGAGGCCTCATCCAGGGCCGGGCTCCACCTGCCAGACTGGGCCACCCTCAGACTCACACGTGGGCTACTCCAGGAAGGCCCAGGAACAGAAGAGGGTGGTGGTGGTAGTGGTGGCGAGTCTGGGGAAGCTGAGGCAGGACCTGGGGCAGCATGGGGTGGGTGGGAGGAGGGCATGCAGTGGTCCTGATGGCCGGGTCTGCAAACATCTGGTTCTCACTATGGGTGAGCCCGACCCTCCAGGAGCTCACAGTGCAGTAGGGGAGACAGACAGCAAGTACAAGATGTGCCGCCTGAGGGGGTCATTCCTCACCATAGTGCCCAGCTCCACGGAACCCCCTGCCAGTCTCCCTGTCTCCTGAAGTTTCAGGTTACTACCCCAGACCACTTTCTAGATGTGCTAACCTGGGATTTAAAATCAAGGAGCTAGAAGGAGCAGATATTTCTCTCTCCTGGGGCTGGGCTAACCCCTCGGGCCACCAGGAGTCATCAACACCCTTCTTCTATGTCGCCCCCATTCCAGTTCCAACCTGCACAGTGAGACCCAGCTGGACCTGGGTGCTGAGGGGCTTCAGGGCAGCGCTGGTTCCCACCACGTAGTACTTCCATGTCCCAGAGATGCAGGGACTCTGGACATAACTCCTATCCTCCTGAGCTTGTACGTGGCCTCTGTCCTCACCTACAAAGGATAAAACCATGGGGGGCAGATGGGTGGGTGTTGGCCCTGACGTTCATCGGGCACCTTTGCACTTGGTGGGAGGATGATTGAAGGAGGAAGGTAGTGGGGAGCTCCTCAGGCTGCCCATTGGCCTGGCTGCCTGAGGGGAGGGCACCCCTACCCACCACAATGCCCAGGGAGGGTGTGCATGGAGGTTGCACCCCCCTTCAGTCCCTAACTGCAGGCAACCTGGCAGAGTCCCACATCACTCCACTTAAATGACTCCCTTGAGGTCACCAAAGCCCTCTAATGTCCCACATCTCCAGCAGATTGCTGGGCAACCCCCCCCCCCCGCCCTTGCATAGTCAGCCACAGCCAGCAGACTCAGCGTATGCATGCTAATACTAGGCAGGACCCACTACATAATTTGCAGAGCCCCTTGTTCAAAAATTACTAAGAATTTCAAGATGGTGGCAACAGAGCATTAAACCAAGGGTGGAACCTTTCTGAGCGCAGGGCTCTGTGTGCCTGCGTGGGTTACATGCCCATGAAGCCAGCCCTGAGGGTCGCTACCATTCATTAAACACTTGCTATGGTGCCAGACCCTGTGCTGGGTGCTCACCACGCATGAGCTCATTCCTTCCTCTCGGCAGCCCTATTATCCCTTTTGTGCAGACGAGGAAATTGAAGGATTAGACAAGCCACATAACTTGCTGAGGTCATCAGCTCTTAAGGGCTAGAGTGGGGGACAGAACCCAGCCTGTCTGTCTACAGAGCCTGGGCTCTTAACCACCCTGGGCCGCTCCAGCCCACAGGGCTTGGGTGGTTGCTGGGCAAGGCAGCTGCTTCCCGTCCCCTTCTTCTGTCCTATCAGGGACAGGAAGGAAGATGAGGCAAGAAGCAGCAGCTGACAGTGCGGCAACCATGGCAGTGGCAGTGAGGGTGGCCAACCCAGACAGAAGTGCTGGGTAGAGACCGTGTGAGATGGGCCCGGGGGTTGTGCGAGCTAGAGGCAGCTGATAGACACCACAGCTGTGCCCTCCACCCTCTCGTCCAATGTGGGCATCGCTGAGCCCTTTCCCCTCCTCTCCGCTGATAGCACCTCCTCCTCTGCCTCTCTCTCTTCCTCTTTACGGCTGTGGTCTCTTCTCCCCAACTCTCTTTCACTCCCTTTCCAGCCACCCTCCACTGGGGAGGTCACTCAGGGCTCTCCTCCAGCTGTGTCCTCAATATTTAGTTCCATAGCAGTAACAACCGTGGTTTAGTGAGCACCCACTAGGTGCCAGCCACGCTGCTAGGCACTTTATAGATATATAAACTTGAATTCTCTCCACAAACCTGTAAACAATGATTATTATCCACATTTTATAAAGGAAGAAACCGAGGCTCAGAGGGGCTAAGAGATTTGTCCAAGGTTACATAGGTTTGCTGCTCTTCCTCATTGCCTTCCCCGTAGGACGGAGTTGGCCTGATAAGGTACAGCGGTCCCTGAGCATAGAAGAGTCTTTTCTCACCAAGGAGAGAGTTTGAGAAATGGTCAGTCCAAGGGAGGAATGAATTATGTATTGTGAGTGAGGGAGACATTCACCTCCTTTGTGTTAGCTGGAGTGGCATTCCAAGAGGTGTCCTGTCTACCTGGAAGGTCCTCTCTGACACTTGGGAAAGCAGACCTGATGGAGTGAGGTGATGCGGAGCTGAAGGGCTGAGGATGCTGATGAGGAGGAAAGTCCCTCTTACACATTTTACCCATTGGCATCTGGCACCAACGAATGGACTGTGATAGGCATTGGGAGAGGTTAGACTGCTGTCATAGAGACCCTCCAAACCAGGCGCCTAAACAAAGTGGACATTTCTCACTACAAGCCTGGGTAGGCAATCGGACCCCTTGTGTGTTGGGGACCCACGCTCCTCCCAGGCCGTTGCTTGTCCCGGCCCTTCGATGTTGAAGACAGCGCACCACCACATCCCCTGGGTCCATGACCCAGCCAGTGGGAAGGGAGAGAAGGGAAGGAGGGGGCACGACCCTTCCTTTTCAGGACATGACACCCAAATTGCCAGATCCCTTATCCCTTTAGCCAAAAGTTGGTCACCCACCACATTTAGCTGCAAGGGGGTTTGGGCATCATACATAGTGGAGCTTCTAGTATGAAAGGTATAAGAAGGGGAAATGGATGCTGCGGGACAATTAGGAACCTTTGCCCCAGGATTTAGATAGGCAGGGACCAAGAGAGCCTGTGTCACATGTGTGAGGATGGCTTTTCTACATGGAACCTGTGCGAGAAAGGTTCTCAGATGGACTTCTCTCTGGGGGAGGCCTAGGGCAGAGGGGCCAGCACCCCCGCCTTATCTCTAGTCAAAGGTAGAGGGTTTGACTCTCCCTCGCCCTGACCAGAAGCCCCCTGGAGGTCCTCAGAGCCCTTGTCCCAGGAGCACTGTAGGATGGGGTGAGGCTCATTGAAGGACACCACTCTTGCCCCTTTGGGTGGCCCTGCTGTTCTCAGACGGGGTAGAAAAGCATCATGTCCCCTCACCTCAGTGATCAGATGTGATCCTCTTAGGCATCAGGAGATGGAGAGTTACAGGGCTCTCGGGGCCAGGTTTCAGTCTCAGAGACAGAAAGTACAGAGTTGAGGCAGAAGTTTGAGCTTTGTCCAAAACAAGGGAAATGGTTCTCCTCTCTGGAGATGTGAATCTCTAGATGCTGACGGACAGTCTTCTGGGCCCATTGTTTGCTTGCTTATTCATTCATTCGTTCATCATTCAGTGTCTCTGTAGTGAGCACCTGCCTCGAATGCCCCAGGCGCTGTGTTCAGTGCAGGTGAAAGAGAAAAGAACAAGACAGGCAAAGCCTCTGACCTCATGGAGCTTACAAGCCCTCAGTGTTCCCTGTCCCCTTTCTACCTCCCCATAGAGGCCAGGCCAGGCCAGGCCATTGCAGCTCTGAGAGCCACCCTTGTGGCTCAGAGCTCGAAAGGCCCAAAGGGGGCCCCTGAAAGCACATGACAGGCCTCACCTGGGTGCCATCCTGGGGCAGCTGGGCGGGGGCTGGGTGGGGGGCAGAGCAGGCATTGGAGTGGCGGTTCCACTTCCCTCTTACATACTAGGCGTGGAATTGCTTTTTCTCAGTTGGTGAGGTCGGTGACTTCTCTTCTTGTGCCTGGGGGACATGTCTCCTCTCAGCCGCTCCTCCAGTGCTCCAGTTTGGGTGGGATCCTTCCTGCCATTACCTATGATCCCAGGAAAGAGGGTGGCGTGGGAAGTGGAAATCTATGTGGGGACACTTCCTCTCTGGGGCCTTTGGTCTCTGAGCTCCTCTCTGGGCCCCCTTGGCCCTGCAGTCCTCCCGGCTAGTCCAGGAAGAGAGGCCGCAGGTCCTCGCCTCTGCAGAGGGCTGGCTGGCCCCCTGCTTCCTCTCCTAGTGCATCCCAGACCTGCCGTCCGCCTGCTCATGTTGGCCTCTCTCATTTTATTCCCTAAGGCATGGCCTTGTTCAGGCCCTGCCTGGACCCTGAGTGGACTCCCAGTGTCCCTTCATGCACTCTTACTACTTGGGGAAAGTTTGAGGCCCCAACACTGGTATATAAACCTAGGGATTTAGGCCAAATAAATAAATAAAACCTTCAGAGTCACATGCCCCCATCTCTGCAGTTAAGATGGTCAGTAGGAGGGCAGGGGTCCTATCTACATTCCATATTTTTGGCTTTTAATGTAAGATTTGCACTTAGCAGGTGTTCAGTAGGTGGTGGGTAGTGAATGGATGAGTAGATGAAGATTGGCATTCACAGGAAGCCAGAGATATGGCTGCCCGATTATTGTAATATTGAAATACAGGCAATTTCTGTTATTCATATAGTTATGTTCTATAAAGTCGCCGTGAACACTGAATTAGTGAATTCTGAGCCATTGCTCCTAGGGGAACACAGGGCTGGGTTCCTTCCAGCCTGTGGTCCCAACATTTAAGTCAGCCAACCGGTGTACTTGTTTTATGTGTGTTTCTGTTTAAAGACACCTTATTTAATATCTGTTGTTGATTTGAACTCACAGCCCAGGACACGATAACTCACACCTGAAGGAAGCTTAGCTAATGCACATCACAGCCTTCTTGCGCTCAGGATCATTGGCACATCAGCACTATGCTTGGGGGCCTTTTTTTTTTTTTTTTTTTGCGGTACGCGGGCCTCTCACTGTTGTGGCCTCTCCGGTTGCGGAGCACAGGCTCCGGACGTGCAGGCTCAGCGGCCATGGCTCACGGGCCCAGCCGCTCCGCGGCACGTGGGATCTTCCCGGACCGGGGCACGAACCCGTGTCCCCTGCATCGGCAGGCGGACTCTCAACCACTGCGCCACCAGGGAAGCCCTTGGGGGCCATTTTAAACAGTGAAATCAACAAAAAGGCCCAAAATGCTGAAAAGGTGGCACTGAATAGACTGAAAAAGACACTTGTTTACTGCACAAGAGCTGAAACAAGAGGGCAGAGCGTCGCCTTGTTCGACCTCAGCTGAGAACATGCACGTCAGGTGACTTGAATTTTTCACAGCTCTGTGCATGTCCTCGAATGACCGCAAAAGCGGCAGGAACGTTGATTTGGGAGTTCCAGAAAAATGTTAGTGAGTAGGCAAGTTCACAAATAGAGAATCCATGAATACTGAGGATGACTGTAGCTCCACACAGGTTGGTATATACCTGATGCCCCCGGGCCCAGCCCTCCCCTGCAGCATTCAGCATCTCAGGCTGGGCTGCTGGGCCCGGCATGGCCCTCCAGCGTCCGTGCTGTACCACTGCTGCCTCTCTTGGGTGGGTGGGTGAATTGTGCTGCCCTGGCCTGCACTGGAGGAGGGGTGAGGAAGCCTTGCCCTGCCACCCTCCCCCTTCCGCTACTTCCTCACTGCACATGAGGCCTCCCTGGTGAACCAGACCCACACGTGCATAAAGGGAGGTGGGGTGACACGAGCAGGCAGCCACCTGTGACTCCTCTAAGCCAAGTGCTGCACCAACACCTGGGGAAGACCCCCTGGTGGTTTGGGGGAGCCTGTTTTGGCCTGATCTTTATTTACTCCTCACAAAGGAAGTAAATTAATAGCTCTTTGTGTGTCTGTGTGGATGTGCGCCTGCCAGACTGTGTGTGCCTGCTGCACACCGTTAAAAACCATGGCCCGGCCCCAGAGGAAGTGGTAACAAAACGATTGTTTGTTTTATGTCCCATTTACACTCCCATCCCTTCCCCACCTCCACCCTTTTAATGTGTGCCCAGAGGCATTCTTTGCCAGCCTGGGATCTAATCATTTGTTCATCCATTTCTTCTTCGTTCACTCATTCTGGTATGTACTGAAGCAACATAGTGCCAGAGGCTGGCAAATGTAAAAGACAGTGTAGAAGAAAGTGAGGTGGGGAAGGGGCCCTTTGGCTTGTGGGTGTGACTCTCTTCCTTTAAGGACATGCTCTCCACTTGGGAACAAGGGTTGCAATATCCCCAGTGTGCCTCTTCTCTGCTCCTGCGGCTCCCTGCCTACCCCAGGCCTCCGTGAGACTTGCCTGGATTACTGGGTGTTTCCATGACATCACTGCTCAAAGACCATTAGAGGCTTCCTTCCCAGGGCCTGTGAAATCACATTCGACTTGTCATGGTTCTCTGGTTCTCCTAGCATCTGGGCTTGGCCCACCTTTCCAGCCTTTTTACCCACAATCAACCTCTATCACTCTATTCCTGCCAACAAGAGTGCTGATACATCCTGGGGTGTCCCTGCTTCCATCACTTGGCTCACACTGTCCCCCTTTCTTGGGATGTACTTTGTCCACCTCTCATCCACCCCTGCCTGTCCAAACTTGGCCATTCTTTTTTTTTTTTTTTTTTTTTTTTTGTGGTACGCGGGCCTCTCACTGCTGTGGCCTCTCCTGTTGCGGAGCACAGGCTCCGGACGTGCAGGTTCAGCGGCCATGGCTCACGGGCCTAGCCGCTCCGCGGCATGTGGGATCTTCCCGGACTAGGGCAGGAACCCGTGTCCCCTGCATCGGCAGGCGGACTCTCAACCACTGTGCCACCAGGGAAGCCCCAAACTTGGCCATTCTTTAAGGCCCGGTTTAAATCTACTCAGCTGCTCCCCCCACATATCCCACCTCCTGGGTAGCACATCCTAGTGTATGTTGGGTGTGGATGGGTGCAGCTTCTTGTCCTTACTAGACCGTGAGCTCCTTGAGGACAGGGTCTGCATCTTAGTTGGCTTTCATCTTCTTTCATTCATTCATTTAGCCCGTATGAAGGGTGCTGTGCCTGATGACTCTGGGCTCCTGTCCTTGTTTCTCTAATGGTACCCATCCCTGCATACGACACCTTCTTGATAAATGCTGGTCCAACAAATGAAGCCTTGGGGTACAAGTTCTCTATGCTATGGGCATTCAAAGGTGAGGGAGACCAGGGAAGGCTGGGGGTGAGGGGAGGGCTTCCGGGAGAGCTGAGCAGTCTCTGGAGTGAACAGGTAGAGTTTGGAGGGTTGGGAGATGGAGGCAAGGGCAGGGCAGGAGCATCTTGACCTGAGCCCGGGATTCTTGCTGCAGGCCCTTACAATCATGCAAGTGTCCAGATCTGGGGAGGGCAGTGAGGATCAAGGCTTGAACCATGCACATCTGTGGACAAGGTCCTTCTGAGGACCTGATCCATATAGTGAAGCAAAGGAGGACAGAGAGACAGCCAAGTCTCCTGCATGTTGGGTCAGATGCAGGCACAGAGCAGGGCTTGGGAAAATCATGCATTCATTCATTCAGCCTTTATTATTATTTTTTATTTTTATTTTTATTTTTTTTTGGTACGTGGGCCTCTCACTGTTGTGGCCTCTCCCGTTGTGGAGCACAGGCTCCAGACGCGCAGGCTCAGCGGCCATGGCTTACAGGCCCAGCCACTCCGCGGCATGTGGGATCCTCCCGGACCGGGGCACGAACCCGCGTCCCCTGCATCGGCAGGCAGACTCTCAACCACTGCACCACCAGGGAAGCCCAGCCTTTATTTTTAAGGTTTAAAAAAATTATAAAATGAATACTTGCTCAATATAGGAAATTTGGACAATATAGAGAAACAGGAAAAAGCTAGAAAAATCGTTCATAGTTCTTACCACCCAAAGACAGCCTTAGTTTACATTCTGTGCGTCTCCTTCTAGCCTTCTCTCTTTATTATTTAAATAATTGTCATGCAATTATTTAAACAGCTATTTAAATAATTGTTAATTTTTATATTTAATTTTTAAGGAAAATTCATTCAATTGAATAGTAAGAAATGTAATTATGAAAGTAAAACAGACTTTATCATTGTAAAAACATATTGTAGACAGGAAGAAAATAAAGGTGCGAATTCTGCCCCACCCTCCAAGTGCCATCCTCCGGGGGAAAACCAGTGTTAAGAGCTGCTATGTGTCCTTCTGAACCTTTTTTTCTGTGCATATACACTCCGTTTTATTCTTTTAAAATAAGATCATAGAATACTGTTCATATGCAATTGTTTTTCTTTTTACAAAGTTAAGGTAATTTTGCATGCCCAATGTTGCATATCCTTTTTTTAACAGCATTTTTTAATGCTATCTAAATTTACATATCTGACATTATGCAAAATGAATCCATACTATTTAATTCATTACATATGACACAGTTATAGATTGTAATTTACAACTTTGAAAATATGGAGTAGTTTGCCTGAAAACACAGGAATATCTAATTTGTACATTTTAGAACATGACTGAAATATCCCATTGATTAATCAAAATGATTTTTTGTTGTTTTGTTTTGTTTTGGCCGCACCACGAGGCTTGTGGGATGTTAGTTCGCCCACTAGGGATTGAACCCGGGCCCTGCGCAGTGAAAGTGCGGAGTCCTAACCACTGGACTGCCAGGGAATTCCCCAAAATGATTTTTAAAACTTAACATTTATATCTAGTTAAACTATTTCTTAAAAGGAAGGAGAGGAATTTCCCTGGTTGTACAGCGGTTAAGACTCTGCACTTCCAATGCAGGGGGCACGGGTTCGATCCCTGGTCAGGGAACTAGGATCCTGCATGCCAGGCAGCGCGGCCAGGAAAATATAAATAAATAAATAAAAGGAAGGAGAGATACCTTTTAAATTTTGTTTTGGGTATATAAAACTAAAGGAAAAAGTTATTATTCTAAAATCTCTCAAGTGAAATGAAAATGGCCTCTCAAGTGAACATTTTATGGCTAAAATATAAAACGTTAATTATTATTTTGGAAAAATTAAAAATTCCCAGACCTTGACTTCTATCTACATACCATTTTAAGAAACAGTTTTTTCTATGTCAATATGTAAATTTTTGAATACCTGTGTAACCGTTCACCCATATTTTATTCAGTCATCGCAGAATTCTCGCAGACCTTTCCTAAGTTCTGTGCTAGGCCCATGAGACAAACTGTCTGCCCTCTGGAGCTCCCAGGCTGGTTGGGTCCCTAATACCTGAGCAGTTTCCACTTAATGAATACATGGCTGGACTGGATTCTGTGCTGCTTGCAGTAGAAGCTTGCAAGAGGTGGGGGGCTGGGGGTGCAGTCAAGGAAGGCTTTGTGGAGAAGAGACATAGCTATACTGGGTCTTGAAGGACAAGTGGGAGGTCCCAGATGCAGAGGCTGGAGGACAGAGTGGAGGGGCCCCAGCAGTGATGTGACTTATTATCAGCCATCCTCCCAGCCCCGGTGGTTTCTTCCTACTTTTCCCTTGGACATGACAGATTCTGCAAACAAGGGCTCCAGCTGTTTATCAGGGGCCATCCCAGGGCCAGGGGCTCCCACTCCCTGCTGCAGAGGCTGCAGGGCCCTGATTATGGAAACAGCTGAGGCAAGGGACCCAGGGCAGAGGGGGAGGGAGAACTCGAAGGAAGGACGCCAGAGAGGAGAGGGTGCAGGGCAGGGGAGAGCCAGGGCGAAGGACAGGAACGAACAAGCCGTGCCCCTCTGGGCTTCCAGGGCGTGCCCCTGCCCTCCTCCCCTTGGCGAGACCCTGCTCCATCAAGGCCCCTTCAGATGGCATCTCCTCTGTCTTCATTCATTCATCACACGTCTCCTGATGACAGCGCTCAGAATTGATTCCTCTCCTTTGCTCATTTAGCAAGTCAGCCTGTTGCAGTGGAAAGAGTGTGAACTTTGGAATCAAGAATCGTAGCAGCAGTAGCTACCATGTAAGAAGCATTTAACTGTAATGAGCACTGTGATGAGTGTTTTGAATCTATTTTCTCACTTAATACTTGCCAACAGTCAGTGAGGTGGGAATTATTATCCCCATGTAGTAGAGGAAGAAACTGAAGGCCAAAGGGGTTAATAAGCTCGAAGTGTCACAGCAGAAATTCACACCCCTGTCTGAGACTCAGTTTCCTCCTTTATAACACAGAGATGAAAATAATATCTTTTTCCCAGAGTAGCTGCAAGAACGAAATGAGGTAATGCATATCAAGCACCTGGTACATTCAATGAATGTTGACTCCCACCCTCCCCATTAAAGCCTTCACCACTATCATTCTGTACCATCATTCCTTGGTTTGTGCTAGTTTGAGTTTATATAACATGGTAGAGTGGTTAAAGAACATCCATTCTGGAGCTGGACTGCGTGGGTTCAAAATCTAGGCCCAGATCCATGACCGGACTCCAGTAAGTGACATTGAGCAAGTCACTTTAATCTCTTTGACCCACAGTTTCTTCATCTATAATATGGAAATGATAATGGTACCGTGTGTGTGTGTGTGTGTGTGTGTGTGTGTGTGTGTGTGTGTACTGATATTAACTAGACTGGAAACTTTCTGAGGGCTGGGTCAATTTCAGGAAGGTGTCACCTGAGTTCTCACTGCCTTGATGAGGATATGTGTGGCTAAGTAGTCCAGATAATGGTACGACAACAAGGACAACAGGTAGCCATATGTCAGTATTCTTCTCCCTATAAAAGAAGTACTTGGCTGGGCTTCCCTGGTGGTGCAGTGGTTGAGAGTCCGCTTGCCGATGCAGGGGACATGGGTTCATGCCCCGGTCCGGGAGGATCCCACATGCCGCGCAGCGGCTGGGCCTGTGAGCCATGGCCGCTGAGCCTGTGCGTCCGGAGCCTGTGCTCCGCAACGGGAGAGGCCGCAGCAGTGAGAGGCCCGCATACTGAAAAAAAAAAAAAAAAAAAAAAAAAAGAAGTACTTGCTTATTGTAGAAACTTTGAAAAATATAAGGAAAAAATGAAAATGAACCATGATCCCACTACTCACAAATAATCACTGTTAACATTTTGGTATATTGGTATATTTCTTCTCAGTCTTGTTTCTTTTTCTAAAAATTAATTAATTAATCTATTTATTTATTTATTTGGCTGCATTGGGTCTTAGTTGCGGCATGCAGGATCTTGCATCGTGGTACACGGGCTTCTCTCTAGTTGTGGTGTGTGGGCTCTCTAGTTGTGGCGTGAGGGCTCTCGAGTGCGCGGGCTTAGCTGCCCCTCGGCATGTGGGAGCTTAGTTCCCTGACCAGGAATGGAACCTGCGTCCCCTGCATTGGAAGGTGGATTCTTAACCACTGGACCGCCAGGGAAGTCCCTCAGTCTTGTTTCTATGTAGACAGCTATCTTCCTATAATTGGAACCATGGGCTATATTACTGACCACGTGCTATACTATATCCTCCACTGACCTGGTTGTATATAAGATGAGCATTTCTAAATGCCATTAAAATACTTTTTGAAATAGGGTTATTAATGGTATTTTGTTTCATTTTGTTTTACTGATGGAAAGACGATGCACTGAGGAAGTTAATTAATAAATTGATACTGTTCTGGAGGGAGGGAGGTCTGTCCCATTGCATATTTTCACCAGTGACTTGGGAGATAACACAGGTGGCATGTGATCAGCTGACCTCTTTGTGTCTTATTCATCTTGGTGTCACATACATTCCTGGGTCCAGAGCAGTTGTCCATTCATTCATTCCACACATATTTATTACGTGTCCATTATGTGCCAGGCATTGTTCTGTGTACTTGGGATACATCAGTGAATAAAACGGGCAAGAATTCCTTCCCTTGTATAACAAGGGGTGGGACTGGTAGGGCAGACAGCAAGCAGTACATGCAATAAATAAGCTAGATTACAAAGCTCATTAAAAGGTGATAAGCATTATGGACAAAGCAAAAATATGGAGCTGGGTAAGGAGGATAGTATTGGAGAGGGGGACATTTTGCAGTTTTCTATAGGATGACAGTGTCAGTCTCACTGAGAAGGAAGCATTCAAACAGTGATTGAAGGGACTTCCCTGGCGGTCCAGTGCTTAAGACTCCATGCTTCCACTGCAGGGGGCAAGGTTTCAATCCCTGTTCGGGGAACTAAGATCCCGCATGCCGAGTGGCATGGCCAAAAGCAAAACAAAACAGAAAAACAGACAGTGACTTGAAGGTGAAGAACTGGCGGTGTAGCTATCTGGGGTGGGGGAGGGCGTATAACAGCAGAGGGAACAGCCAAAGCAAAGACCCTGGCACTAGAGCCTCTTAGAGTGTTTGAGGAATAGTAAGACCAGTGTGGCCGCAGTGGCGAGTCATTCTTTTTTTTTTTTAAGAAGATGTTGGGGGTAGGAGTTTATTAATTTACTTATTTATTTTTGCTGTGTTGGGTCTTCGTTTCTGTGTGAGGGCTTTCTCTAGTTGTGGCAAGTGGGGGCCACTCTTCATCGCGGTGTGCGGGCCTCTCACTATCACGGCCTCTCTTGTTGCGGAGCACAGGCTCCAGACGCGCAGGTTCAGTAGTTGTGGCTCACGGGCCTAGTTGCTCCACGACATGTGGGATCCTCCCAGACCAGGGCTCGAACCCATGTCCCCTGCATTAGCAGGCAGATTCTCAACCACTGCGCCACCAGGGAAGCCCTGTCAAGTCATTCTTGAATGAATGGCTGGACACTGTGGGGGATAACCAATATGCTGGTTTCAAGAGCCAGGAATTAGATCTCAACAGGCTGTAACTAATGATACAAATTTAGTAAAATATAAACAAGAACAAAGTTGGCTCTGAAGTTAAAAAGGCCTCTGCAAAGCAAGTTATCTCAAGTCCCTCGTTAGTAGACGATAAATTACACAAGTATGGCTTATATGTTATAAATATTCATTTATTCAGCATGTATTTATTGAATGTCCACTATGGGCCTGGACTTGTCCTAGGTGTTGGGGATTCAGAACAAGCCAAAGCCCCTGCCTTCATGAAGCTTACATTCTAGTGGGTAGAGACTGACACTGAGCAAACTCAGAGACGTAATGTGATACTGGGTGGTGATAACTGCTGAAACCAAGAGCAGTGAACCATGGTTCACAAGAGAACTGTGGTTTAAGTTGAGTCTAAGTTCATTGAGTCAACTGTGTGATGCAGTCGCCAAAAAGCCTAATTCCATCTGTGGCTGTGTGAACAGAATGCCCAGCACTAGAGAGGTTGTGTTCCCCCTGCTTCTGATTGTCAAGCCGGACCTGGAGTGTTGCATTTACATTCTAGAAGGACACTGACAAATGTGAACTTATTCAGGGTAGAATAGCTAAGATCATGGGAGGGGTGAGGGTAGAGGTGCTATAACACCATCCAGAAGACAGGACCAGAATCAGTGGGTAGAGGTTCCAGAGGGTAGGTTTCAACTCAGCAAGTTGAGGAGTTTTCTAGTGGTCAGAACTGACCAGTAATAGAATTGGCTGTGAGAGAGGATGGGAGTCCATTTTCCAAAAGTATTCAAAAAGAGCCTGGATTCACCTGTCTCAGGATATATATGAGGATATAACGAATCTGGTAGAAGCTTGGATTTAATCTGTATGGCTCCTTCAAGTTCCAGGTCATACTGTCCATGAGAAGAAGAAAGCATTTTCTGCATATAACTTGTAACATAGAGAATTCCACATCAGCCACATATTATTTCCACAATAATTTCCACAATAGCCAACAACCACCAAGGGTATAAGTAGAATCTCAACATGCAAGAATCAGAAGCTTTGAGAACTCTTTCACTCATCACTTTAGTTTGGTGTCCAGATCTGGGCTCCAGAAGCTTTGGAGGGTTAAAAAAAAAAAAAAAGTTCAACAGGAAGGCCTTGGGCTGGTCAGTGGACTTTTCCCCCCTCACCTTTTTATTTTGATAATTTCAGATAAAGAAAAGTTGCAAGAATTGTACAGAAGATCCTCATATAGTCCACGCAGATTCCCCAGATGTTAACATTTTATTACATTTGTTTTGTCATTCTATCTCTCTAACTCATACACACACACACACACACACACACACACACACATGCATTGACTGTAAACTGAAGACATAATGTCCCTTTACTCCTAAACACTTTAGTGTGTATTCTTAAAACAAGGTCTTCTCTTACATAACCTGAATGGAATGATAAAAACCAGGAAAGTAACACTGATACAATACAGTATCTAATCTACAGACCTTATTCAAATGTCACAACTGTCCCAATGATAAGCTTATAGCCAAAAAAGAAAAAAGTCCCAGATCACATGTTGTATTCAGTTGTCATGTCTCTGTAAGTTTCCTTTAACCTGAAATGGTTCCTTAATTTTTCTTCGTCTTTCATGACGTCAACGTTTTTGATAGGTAGTTAGTGGCCTCCCTCTCTGAGATGGTCAGGGCCTGAGAGTGCCCATCTTCCCCCACCACCTCAGTATATACTGATCCATACTGTGGGTCCTCAGTTCTCTGGTGGGGGTGGGGGATGGGATTCGGGTCTTTTATGTTCACTGTTTCCTCCCTTCCCACCGGAGCCTCTGGCCCCTTGTACCTTAATCAAGCCTGAGTTTCTCAGAGTGGGGCCCAGTGTGTGAAATTGTATGAAAGTTATCAACATCTGCGGGGTGTGTCAAAAATACACAAGCCAGGACCCCCCCCCCCAGACCTCCTGAATCAAAATCTTTGGTGGGGAGACCCAGAGCCTGCCTCTTTAATAAACTTCCCAGTGATTCTTACAAGTTTGAGAATTGCTGTTGAAAGCCCTCATCGGATGATTATAAAATGATGGATTGACTGACCCATTGACTGCTTGGATGAACAGCGGAGGTGTGTTTCTATGGGGGACAGACCAAGAGGAAAGTTTAAGATTTTCCTGCCAATTTTCACAGATCTATTTTTCTGTCACCTAAAACTACTCTAAAAATAAAGTCTATTCTTTTTTTTTTTTTTTTTTAATGAACGTTATTGCCCACAGAGTAACTAAAGAATGTTGTGGAATGTTGTAGGACTGAAAAACAGAGCGTATGGTGGGCAGGGACTATTTCTACTCAAACTTCTCTCTCAGCAGCATGTCCCATCAGAATCAGAGGGAAATCAGGTCCCTGACCTGATTCCAACACCCCCACCCCCCACCCCCACCCCCGACCCCTTGCCCAAAACTCTAAGAGCCTGGGGGTAACAGGAGACAGTTGCTCCACACCCCCAGAGGAGCCCAGCTGTTTCCTCGCCCCTCTGTTCAGCCACCTGAACCCATTCACAGTTTTCCTGTCAGTTAACCCGGCCGCAGGGCAGTGTGGGAAGGGGCCCCTCTAGATGGGGTGGGGCTGTGTTTCATTTACTGGTGTCTTTCCTCCGGCCTTAGCTGAACAGGTGCAGGCAGAAGCAGCTGGGTGAAATGAGGACAGCCTTCCTCTCCTTTCCTTTCTCCTCTCCCTCCAACTCCCTCCTCCAACCCAGCCACCCTGAAGCCACATCCAGTTTCCTCCCCAACATTCAAAAGCTTTTCTCCACCCTCCATCCATCAAAGGGCAGCACGCCCTGGGGAGGGGTTGCTTTAACTGGCAGGGGACATGGTTAAGGGAAAGTGGAAAGCAATAGGTTTGCACTGCCACCTCCCTTTCTGTTCTGGTGGGGTTTGTTTTGTCTTTTTAAGAAGGCAAGGTGGAGAGAGGGAAGTGGTGTCTTAGGAAAGGAGGGGAGGGCTGTTCCTGGGCCTGGGTTGCTGACTTTACCTATGGCCTCTAAGGCATTGAAGAAGCCTGATTTTGAAGTTGGCCAACCTGTCCCCTTCAGGGCAGACTCCTCCCTGTCTCCTCAAAGAATGAGACTGGTAGTGATGGGGAATCAGACTCATATCCACATTCTAGAACAAAGGTACTTGAAGTTGAGTGTACATCCACATCCCCTGGAGGGCTAGTTAAACTGAGATTCTGATTCAGCAGGACTGAGATGGGGCCGGAGAATTTGCATTTCTGATTTGTTTCCCAGTTGATGCTGCTCCTGCCGGCTCAGGGACCGCACTTAGAGAACCAGTGTTCTACGGCTCCCCTTAAGACTTCTGATAAGTGGGCTCTGCCTAGCCACCGCTGGGAGAAGAACAGGTCACTCAAGGAAGTTGGGCCCCCAGCGGTGGCTTATCACTGAGGCTCAAATCACAACCCTCCCCCCTTGCAGTTCTGTGTGATTTAGCTCAGTTTGGGTGGGACTGTGGCTTAAGGGAAGAGGACAGAAAGAAGACCCTGTCTGTCTGCTTTCTCCTCACTCCCATGGCCAGTCCCCTTCTAAGTGATGCCTCCTGCCATCTTGAATCTTTTGTTCCCATATCTTCTTCCCTGCCAATTGTAGGGAAAGAGATGCCCCTGTGTTCTCTGAAGCTTACCCTTCAACTATCTGCTATGGAATATTAGGCAGCTGTTCAAATCATGAATTTAATCTCTGTAGTGACGTAGGAGTGATCTACCATGACATAGTTAGTGTAGAGTGAAACTGCTCAACTCTAGGTAGAAAATATTCCTGCTTTTGTAAAAAACCACCAACCATAAAATTATAAATGAATATAGACATAAGTATTTCCATGCATTCAGACAAAAATAAAGTCTGGAAGGACCCTTTCCAGACTGCCAACAGAAATTAGCTCAGGAAGATGGGAGATTTCACTGTTTACGTTCTCTAATCCTGTATTTTAACAAGCCTATCTCACTCTAATTTAAAGCCAGTGACCTACTGTATAGCACAGGGAATTCTACCCAATATTCTGTGATAACCTATATGAGAAAATCTAAAAAAGAATGGATATATGTATATGTATAACTGAATCACTTGGCTGTACACCTGAAACTAACACAATATTGTAAATCAACTATACTCCAATCAAGTCAAAATATTTTTTAAAAAGCCAGTGAACTGCAAATAATAGAAAATGGCACAGCTCTGGAAAGCTGTACTATGAACTATCAACAGTAGGAAGTAGGAGGTAGGGCTGAGGGGTCTTTCACTGCACACGCAAACACACACTGGACTGTTTGAATTTGTTAAAAGGAGGATTATAAGTTTTTTAATTAAAAAAGGAAACATAGGCATTAAAGGAAATAGATGGCCTCCCCTTCTCCTCCACCCTTTCCCTGGCAGCCCCTGGTTCGCCTGTGCCAGCTGCTGCCCCAAGCCCTCCGTACTCCTCCAGCTGCTGTGCCATCTCATTCCTTCCTGTCACCATCAGATTTCTCCACCGAGTGGCCTGCACTTGCTGCCTCCATTTCTTCAAGAGCCATTCTTTTGATTTTAAAGAAACATTACATGTTTTTGTTTGCTGATGGCCAGCATTCCAAAGAAGAAAAAAAAAAATTCTCATAGCCTTAAAACAGTGTCCACAAACAGGACTCGATCTGGTCCAGTCCTATCTGCTTCTCACTGCACCCGCATGTCCTTTCATCATTGTAATCTACACAAATGCTATTTTGTGTCCTGAAATTGTTTTACGTCACCTAATTTTGTAAGCCTGTCTGTGTATGGACACAGCATCATTTCTTCTCTGAATGGTACTATGGTTGTTTAACCAGGCCCTGATTGTTAGGCCTTTGGGTGGTTTCCAGTTTTTTGCTATTTATTCATTCATGATTTAACCCCCTTCTTTTGGGCCCCGCCTCCTGCCAGCCTATAAAAACTGCCCTCTTAAAGGTCACTGCTGTCGGTCTTCCCTCCAGATCTACCAGCCTCTTCTCCGTCCTTGACTGAGCCCTTGTCCTGACTTTAATTGAACTTGGCCTTGTTAACCATCCTCACTGCCACCCACCAGCCCATCCATCAAACCCTTCGTGAAATTCCAGCCTCCCTTCATTGGCTTTTGTTTTTTTCTTTCTTTAATCTTTTTTTCTTTCACATACAGACATTTTTACATTTTCACTGTAAAAAAAAATAACATCACTAATAAATGGGTAATATAGAAAGTAAAAATACATTTTATTTTAAATTTCTAAATTGAATTATGAATTATATGATTTGAAAGAACATGAATGCATATATATGAATATATGTATATGTATATATGTAAATTATAAAGCAGAAATACAGCATCACCAATTCCACGAACGCTTCCTGTGTCCCCCTTTTGCATCATCCATCTAACAAACCCCACTGAGATACTCCAAATTTTGTTTATTTTATCATTCTCCTAATTAATTTTAATAAGTTGTCAATTTGAAGGGGTTATAGCTAGACAAACGTATCATCTATCTATAATAACATTGTTTCCTTCCAATTCTATACCTTTATTTTCCTTTGGTGTCTGCTTTTGCTAGGACATCCAATTCACTGTCAACTAGAAGCAGGAATAGCAGACGTACGTGACTTCTTCCTGAATTTAAAGGAAATGCTTCTAATGTTTTTCCACTAATAATAAGGATTGCTGTAGGTTTTTGGCAGATGCTCTTTAACAGATTAAGGAAGTTTCTTTTTATCTCTAGTTTATTGTTAGATTTTATGAGGGCTTCCCTGGTGGCGCAGTCGTTAAGAATCCGCCTGCCAATGCCAGGGACACGGGTTTGAGCCCTGGTCCGGGAAGATCCCACACGGCCGTGGAGCAACTAAGCCTGTTCGCCACAACTACTGAGTCTGCCCTGTAGAGCCGGCGAGCTACAACTACTGAGCCCACGTAATGCAACTACTGAAGCCCGCGTGCCTAGAGTCCATGCTCCACAAGAGAAGCCACCGCAATGGGAATCCTGTGCACCATAACGAAGAGGAGCCCCCATTCGCCACAATGAGAGAAAGCTCGCGCACAGCAACGAAGACCCAATGCAGCCCCCCCCAAAAAAAAGCTTTTATGAAATGCTTTTTGTACATCTATTGAAACGATCTTATGGGCTTTCTTTTTCATCTATATATGCTATAATTTACATTAATATTTTTATGTTAAACTTTCTTTGCATTTCCAGGATAAATTCAATCAGAACATGATATATTATCTTTTTTATATACCACTGGGTTTGATTTGCTTATATTTTGAACAAGGTATCAGCATCTATGCTCATATGTGATATTAAGCTGTAATTTTTCTTTCTCATATTATATTTGTCTAGCTTGGAATTAAGGTTTTCCTAACCTCATTGAATAAGTTGAAAATATCTCTTCCTTATTAAATTTCTAATAAAAGGTGGTATAAAATTGGAATTGTTTTTTTCAGTGTTTGGTAGAGCATTCCTATAATACCTTCTGGGTTGTAGGAAGATCTTAAAGTACTGATTCAAATTTTGTTTATGGCTATATGTAAAGTAACCATATGCATTCTGGTTTGCCTGGGCTAATAAATCTTAGAATTTATTCTGCTACTCTTTGTTTAACTTCCTAACTTCTATCCTTGATTTATCAATTTTGAATTCTTTTTTCTTTTCTAATATATGTACTTAAGGCTATATATTTCCCTATAAGTGTTAAGTTGCATCCTGTAAATTTTTTTCTTTGTTAACCATACTTGTAATAAAATGCACAGATCTTAAGTATACAGTTTTATGAGTTTGGGTACAGTAAACATGCACGTTACAATCATCCAAATCAAGATATAGGATATTTCCCTCATCTGAGAAAGCTTTCCTTTCTCTTGGGTAGGTACCTACAGGTAGAGAAGCTGAGTCTTAGTGTAGGCATCCCATAAGTTCTACCGTGTGATATTTTCATTATCATTTAGTTCTGGTTCTTAACAAGTTTCCATTAAGATTTTTTTCTTTGACTTTTAAGTTATTTGGAAGTGTGTTTTTAAGTTTCAACATGTGGGACTTTTTGTTGTTGATGATGATTTCTAACTTAATTGCATTTTGCATTTATAACACTCATTTTTTGAAGTGTTTTGAGACTTGCTTTATGACTTATGTTGTAAATTTCAGTGCTTAAAAAGAATATGGGAACTTCCCTGGTGGTCCAGTGGTTAAGGCTCCATGGTCCCAATGCAGGGGGCCTGGGTTTGATCACTGATCAGGGAACTAGATCCCACATGCATGCTGTAACGAAGAGCCCACATGCCACAAGTAAGAGTTTGCATGCTGTAACTAAGAGCCCGCACGCTGCAACTAAAGATCCTGCATGCCACAATGAAGATCCCGTGTGCCACAACTAAGACCCAGTGCAAATAAATAAATAACTATTAAAAGAAAAGAATATGTATTTTTCAATTCACACATACACACATATATACATTTATTTAACAAGTTTGATAATACATACACACACATACACATATATAAATAGATATACAAATATATAGATACATACATACAGATATAGGTCTCAAGCTTGTTAATGGCATTGTTCAAATCTTCCAAATACTTTCTGATTTTTGTCTGATCTATCAATTACTAAAAAAGATGTATCGATATTAAAATCTCCTACCCCAATTGATAAATGGTGGATTTATCAATTTCTCCTTATAGCTTTGTCAAATTTGGCTTCATATATTTTGAACCTTTGTTATTGGGGATGTACAGATTTAGAATTATATATCATTCTAGTAAACAATATTATTGTAGCAAATTTTCAAGTCATCCTATAGTGACTATCTCTTACAATGCTTTTTGCCTTAGCACCTATTTTATCTCATGTTACTATTTGGTGTCAGCTTCCTTTCAGTTAGTATTTATTTAGTATATTTTTACCATCATTTAACTTTCAGCCTCTCTCTATATTATTTCTTTTCTTTTTTTTTTTTAAACAGTTTTTTTTTTTAATGTATATTTATTTTTGGCTGTGTTGGGTCTTCGTTTCTGTGCAAGGGCTTTCTCTAGTTGTGGCAAGTGGGGGCCACTCTTCATTGCGGTGCGCGGACCTCTCTCGTTGTGCAGCACAGGCTCCAGAAGCGCAGGCTCAGTAGTTGTGGCTCACAGGTCCAGTTGCTCCGCGGCATGTGGGATCTTCCCGGACCAGGGCTCGAACCCGTGTCCCCTGCATTGGCAGGCAGACTCTCAACCACTGTGCCACCAGGGAAGCCCTTATTTCTTTTCAATCAGTGCTTTTAATGAGGCCTAGATTAGAAATCAGAAGACCTCTGTTCTAGTCTCATCATTCAGTTGGGTGTAAGAATACTTGCATTGCACACTCCCCTTCACCAGTGTTGTGAGATTCAAATGAGATAAGATATGTGAAATCACTTTGCAAACTTTAAAGTATTCTGCAAATTATTGTCTTAGCCACCTAACAACGAGCGTCCTCAAAAGCTTGCTTAAAGCCATAGTGGTTAAGAGCTTAGTTGGTTAACAGAGTCATGCTTTTGCATTTGCAAATACTATTTCATAGGGCAGTTGCAAGATTAAATGTATTGGGGTGGTGGTGGCGGTGGTGGGATGAATTGGGAGATTGGGATTGACATATATACACCAATATGTATAAAATATATAACTAATAACCTACTGTATAAAAAAATAAAATTCAAAAAAAGATTAAATGCATTAAAAGTACTAAATTATGTGGGGCAGAGTGAGTGTTCAATAAATAGTAACTCAATATTTTTATGATTATGATTATTATGTTGCTTTTGCTTTTACCTGAATTCTAGCTCAACTTACCAGTGTATGACCATACGCAAATTCCTTAACCTCTCTAAGCCTCAGCTTCCTCATCTTTGAAGCTAGAATAATAATAACTACTTCATAGTGTTGTTCTGAGAATGATGTAAAATGATGATGAAAAGAGCTTGGCACTGTGCCTGGTTACCGTGATCTTGAGGATCTCTTCTGCTATTATAGTTCTTTTTAAAAAATAATTAATTAATTAATTAATTAATTAATTTTTGGCTGTGTTGGGTCTTTGTTGCTGGGCATGCGGGCTTTTCTCTAGTTGCAGCGAGCAGGGGCTACTCTTCATTGCGGTGCACGGGCTTCTCACTGCGGTGGCTTCTCTTGTGGAGCACGGGCTCTAGGCACACGGGCTTCAGTAGTTGTGGCATGTGGGCTCAGTAGTTGTGGCTCGAGGGTTCTAGAGCGCAGGCTCAGTAGTTGCGGCACACGGGCTTAGTTGCTCCGCTGCATGTGGGATCTTCCCGGACCAGGGCTCAAACTTGTGTTTTTTTTGTTTTTGTTTTTGTTTTTTGGCGGTACGCGGGCCTCCCACTGTCGTGGCCTCTCCCGTTGCGGAGCACAGGCTCCGGACGCACAAGCTCAGCGGCCATGGCTCACGGGCCCAGCCACTCCGTGGCACGTGGGATCTTCCCGGACTGGGGCACGAACCCGTGTCCCCTGCATCGGCAGGCGGACTCTCAACCACTGCGCCACCACAAAACTGTGTTTTTAAAGCATTCTGTCTAAAGCTAAATTCTCCATCCTTTATCCCCACCAAATCATCTCAGCTTCTTGAGCACCAAAGTGATGGGCTTATGTCAAACCCTATCCTTCAAGAGCTCGCTGCCTAGTAGAAGACTGACCCTAAAACATCTGCTAGAAATGCCATTGTAGAAATCCATACAAAGTGCTTCAGGAGACTCTACAAAAGAGATGAGCCCTGTGGGGACAAGGGTGGCCAAGTCGGGGAAAGCTTCCCAGACCAGGGGAAGCCCATTTCCCCATTTCCACCAAACATACCAGAACCATTGTCTGTCATTCTGCCAACATATAACAGATTAGGTTTCATAAAATTAAACAGCTCTTTTCATTTCATAACTTCCAAGCAGTGGCTCAGGCATCCAGGCTCTTACTTCTGATGACACAGGGTTCATGTTCTGGAAGTCCTGTATTAGCTCCTTCTGCATCCTTCTCCTACTGAGAGAGTGAGGGCTGTGCTAGGTGTGCTATGTGCCCAAAGAGGCGTCATCATCGCTGCCCACCTCAATTGGTCAGACCCAGTGGCTGGCTGCAGCCTCACTGCATGGGAAGCTGGGAATTGTAGTTTCCCTGTGTACCCAGGAAGAGGAAGAGGGATTGGTGGGCTTCTAACCAGTCTTAGCCATAGCTGCCTCAGAGACATCTTTGACAGCAGCCTCTCCTGACTTGCTCCCTTTGCTGCTCTTGTGAAAGCCTGGGCCACAGAGCAGAGGGCCATCACCTCAGTAATCCCAGGTGTTCAGTCCCAGCTTGATAAAGACCCACAATTTTTTTTTCTGCCGTCTTGTTCACTTTAGTAATCCTTCCAGCTGAGAAAAAGTTATTTTGGCACCCGGACCAGTGTTTGGCACATAGTAGGTATACAAGAAGTATTTTTGAAATGTGTGGATTCTCTCAGCTCTAGGAATTGCTTAGAGGTTACTTAAAAGTGTAAATTAAATTGAGCAGTTGGGTGGGCTAAGAGAGAGAGAGAGAGAAGAGTGAGGGGGACGGGAGGGGAAGGAGGAGGGAGCTTTTGAATGCTTCATAATAAGGGCTGGGAGGACCTCCTTTTTTTTTTTTTTTTTTTTTTTTTTTTTTAAGAGCTTGTTTATTGGTCACAGCTGAACTGCTCCTGAAGGCAAATGAAAACAACTCAGTGCTAGAAGCTTTCCAGCGTGGCTGCTTCCTTCCGTAGAATCAGAAAGGAAAAGTGACAAGGCTGAGCAGAGGCCCCAGGGGACTGGCGCTGGAAGGGAAGCTTTCACTGTGCCCTCTTGGCACTTAGGGAGCCCGCAGAGCGTGGCTGAGCACAGACTCTGATGGGTTCACAGTCTAGTTTGGCCACCTCTATCCGTGGAACCCTGGACAAGTTACTTAATCTTTTTGTGCCAGTTTCCTCATCTGTACTATGAAGATAATAATACCTACCTCCCCTGGTTTTTAGATTAAGCAGGTTAATGTAATAAAAAGCATAGACCAGTGACTGGCCCGATATAAGCGCTATGTAATTGTGGATGTTGTCATCATTAGGCACAGAAGAGAAATGGTCGTAAGAAATCCTAAAATGATAGACTGGAAGGGCCCTTAGCGGGGACTATGTCTAATCCCCAGCACCATGGGCAATTCTTGGTGTCCAGTTGGATCCTTGTGCTGCCTCTGGTTTTCAGCTCACACCATGGCTCTAAGCTATTTGGTAAAGTAGGTGAAATTTATTTTAATGGCTTCCTAAGTCCAGGCTGCCCCAGCCCAATCCCTGCCCCGCCTTGCCTGTTTTGCCCCCAGTCTGCCTTTTCTACCCAAGAACACTCACACTATTCCCCACCACCCAGATCTTCCCTCAGCCACCCCCTCAGCACTCCACCTCAGTTCTGCTGGATCTCTGTCCCAGGATCGCATTCTGCGCATCAGTGCCAACTAGTTAATCTGATAAAAAGATTGTTCTGAAAGTACTAATTGGGGATGGTGCAAAGGTTGCTGCTTCATACAAAGGTGCATTATGACTGGGGCCCTTGAGAAAATGCCCCACCCTTTGTGTCCTGGTTGGTGGGAGGGAGAGATGGAACAGCTTTCCAGCTGGGAAGTTGGAGAGATTTAAGGCCATCAACCTTCTCTGAAAGAAGACATCCTCTCTGAGCTTCCATCCTGTTGGCTGGGGAGGGGATAGATGAAGATACTGGCAGAGACCTGGCAGGGGAACATGGTAGGGACCTTTAATCAAGATTTCTAGACACAGAGCTAGGTGCTGGAGTGGGTAGGGCAGGATGTAAAAATGGGTTAGACTTGTACCTGCCTTCCAGGAGTGAGGCAAATGCAAGTACCCATTTAATAAGCATACAAAGTAAACTATGTCACATGCTAACACAGATACAAATCAGAGTATAGACAAGGATGAGAGATCCATTCAACCTGGAGGTTCCTGATGATTCCATGAAAAGGCTGATGGTAGCCTTAGAACTGAGTCATGAAGAGGATTTTTTTTAAGTATATTTAATTTTTTACCAGTACTAGAAAATCTACAAATACTAGAGCACAGAAAGAAAAGAAAATCATTCACGGTCTCACTATTCAAGGCGACCTCTGTTGTCTCCAGATAATGGGGTTATAGGTAATTTTTGTTTGCTCTACATTTCTGTATTTTTAAGTTTTCTATCATGAGTTTTACAATTTAAAAATATTCCTTCATAAAAACAAAAAAATTAAAACCCAAAGACAACTCAGGCTAACCTTTCAGTGTGTTATCCTCTTAGTTATTTGCAATATACAATTTTTTCATTCCATTCATACAATGATACATACCTGCTCTTTTCAACTTCTCAACATTTGCCCTGCTGTTATAAATGCTTCGTAAATATAACTGAGTGATTGTAGATGTAATTCATATGGTAATTTCCTTCCATTGGGCTGTAAGCTTGTTTACAAAAATTTGCTGTTCTAAATAGCCCTTGTACATTCCTATGCATAAGTCTTTTTTTAAATCAATAAACTTTATTATTATTATTTTTATTTTCTGGTACACGGGCCTCTCACTGTTGTGGCCTCTCCCGTTGCGGAGTACAGGCTCCAGATGCGCAGGCTCAGCGGCCATGGCTCACGGGCCCAGCCGCTCCGTGGCATGTGGGATTTTCCCGGATCGGGGCACGAACCCGTGTCCCCTGCATCGGCAGGCGGACTCTCAAGCACTGCGCCACCAGGGAAGCCCAATAAACTTTATTTTTTAGGTTGACAGCAAAGCTGAACGGAAAGTGTACAGAGTTCTCGTATAACCCCTGTCCTCACACGTATACAACCTCCTCCACTACCGACCCCACTCTTGACATCACCCCCCAGAGGGTACATTTGTCATCATCAGTGAACCTACAGTGTCACATCATTTTCACCCAAAGTCCAGTTTACTTTAGGGTTCACTCTTGGTGTTGTACATTCTGTGGGTTTTGACATGTGTCCACCTCTGTAGTGTCATACAGAGTAGTTTCACTGCCCTGAAAGTTCTCCGTGCTCTGCCTGTTCATCCCTTGCTCCCTGCTGAACCCTGGCGACCACTGATCTTTTTACTGTCCCCATAGTTTTGCATTTTCCAAAACGTCATATAGTTGGAATTACACAGTATGTAGCCTTTTCAGATTGGCTTCTTTCACTTAGTAATATGCATCTCTAAGATTCCTCAGTGTCTTTCCATGACTTGATAATTCCTTTTTTTTTTTTTTGCACTGAATAATATTCCATTGTCTGCATGTACCACAGTTTATTTATCTATCCACCTACTGAAGGACATCTTGGTTGGTTTTAGGTTTGGGCAATTATGAATAAAGCTGCTGTACACATCCATGTGCAGACTTTTATGTGGACATAAGTTTTCAGTTCATTTAGGTAAATACCAAGGAACACAATTGCTAGATCATATGGTAAGAGTATGTTTAGTTTTGTAAGAAACCACCAAACTGTCCTCAATGTAGCTGTACCATTTTGCATTTCCAACAGCAATGAACGAGAGTTCTTGTTGCTTCACATCCTCACCAGCATTTGGTGTTGTCAGTGTCCTGGATATCCAGTAGGTATATAGTGGTGTGAAATAATAGAAAAAATGTACATTGGTTTCTGCCCTGGGTTCCTGGCACAGAGGAAACCCTTGTAATTTCCTAAGTGATAAGAGCACCAGGAGCATCTTTTGTTCTAATATTTGATCTTTGACCCCAGTTCCTGATGCAGGGCTCCTAAATCCCTTGGAATTTCCTGGGTGATAGGAGAGTGTTTTGTTCTAATAAGGCAACTCTGGGTGGGCTCCTGGATGGCCTCAGGATATGGGTTGGCCAACAGAAAGATCACGCCATGATTAGAAGCTTGGAATTTTTAGCCCCGTTCCCCCATTCTCTAGAGAGGAGAGAGTGGCTGGAAATCAGTTAATAATTGATCATAGCTACATGAGGAAACCTCCATTAAAAATCTCAATAGCATAGGGTGGGGAGCTTCCAGGAGCGTGAACACGTTCACGTACCAGGAAGGTGATGAACACCACCTCCACTTGGGACCCTCCCAGACCTTACCCTATGTATCTCTTCATCTGGCTGTTCATTTGTTATCCTTTATCATATCCTTTAATAAACTGGTAAACTTAAGTAAGTGTTTCCCTGGGTTCTGTGAGCTGCTCTAGTGAATGAATTGAATCCAAGGAGGGAGGAGGTCATGGGAACCTCTGATTTGTGGCCACGTTGGACAGAAGTTGTGGGTAACCTGGAGACCTACTACTTGCAATTGGCATTTAAGTGTGGGGCAGTCTCGTGGGACTGAGCCCTTAATCTGTAGGATCTGACGCTACCTCCAGGTAGATAGTGTCAGAATTGAGTTGAATTGTAGGACACCCAGTTGGTGTCAGCGAATTGCTTGGGTTAGGGGAAAAAAAACACACACATCTCATGTCAGAAATGTTGTGGTGTGGTAATAGTGTGAGAGTAAAGGAGAAAGACGTACAGGAGGAGGACTGTGAGGTTTTTCTTATACAAGTGGTATCTCATTTTTGTTGTAATTTGCATTCCCTAAGGACATACAATGTTAAGCATCTTTTCATATATTTATATGCCGTCTGTATATCTTCTCATGGCAAGGTATCTGTTCAGGACTTTTGCCCACTTTTTAATCAGATTGTTAACTTTCATATTGTTGAGTTTTATCAGTCCTTTATCAGATGTATCTTTTGCAAATACTTTATCTCAGTCTGTAGATTGTCTTCTCATTCTCTTCATATTGTCTTTCACGGAGCAGAAGTTTTAATTTTAAAGAAGTCTAGCTTATCAATCATTTCTTTCATGGATCATGCTTTTGGTGTTGTATCTACAAAGCCATCACCATACCCAAGATCATTTAGGTTTTCTCCTATATTCTCTCTCTATTTTTTTTAATTTTTTAAAATAAATTTATTTATTTATTTTTGGCTGCATTGGGTCTTCATTGCTGTGCACGGGCATTCTCTAGTTGTGGCGAGTGGGGACTACTCTTCATTGTGGTGCACAGGCTTCTCATTGCGGTGGCTTCTCTTGTTGCGGAGCACAGTCTCTAGGCACGCGGGCTCAGTAGTTGTGGTACGTGGGCTCTAGAGCAGAGGCTCAGTAGTTGTGGCACACGGGCTTAGTTGCTTCGCGGCATGTGGGATCTTCCCGGACCAGGTATCGAGCCCGTGTCCCCTGCATTGGCAGGCAGATTCTTAACCACCAGGGAAGTCCCTCTTTTTATTTTTTTAAATTAATTAATTAATTTTATTTTTGGCTGCATTGGGTCTTTGTTGCTGCATGCAGGCTCTCTCTAGTTGCGGCGAGTGGGGGCTTCTCTTGTTGCGGAGCATGGGCTCTAGGCTTGCGGGCTTCAGTAGTTGCAGCACACGGGCTCAGTAGTTGTGGCTCGTGGGCTCTAGAGTGCAGGCTCAGGCTCAGTAGTTGCGGCGCACAGGCTTAGTTGCTCCGCGGCATGTGGGATCTTACCAGACCAGGGCTCGAACCCATGTCACCTGCATTAGCAGGCGGATTCTTAACCACCGCGCCACCAGGGAAGTCCCTCTCCTATATTCTCTTCTAGGAGTTTTATAGTTTTGTGTTTTACATTTAGGTCTATGATCCATTTTGAGTTAATTTTTGTGAAGGGTGTAGGTCTATGTCTAGATTGATTGATTGATTTGCATATGGATGTCCATTTGTACCAGCACCATTTATTGAAAAGAGTATCTTTGCTCCATTGCATTGCCTTTCCTTTTTTGTCACAAATCAGTTGATTATATTTATGTTGAGCCTATTTCTGGGCTCTCTCTTCTGTTCCATTGACCTATTTGTCTATTCTTTTGTGAATACCACAGTGTCTTGAAGTTGGGTAGTGTCAGTCCTCTGACTTTGTTCTTCTCCTTAATATTGAATTGACTATTTGGGGTCTTTTGTCTCTTCATATAAACTTTAGAAGCAGTTTGTCAATATCCACAAAATAAGTTGCTGGGATTTTTTTGGAATTGTGTTGAATCTTTATATCAAGTTGGGAAGAACGGACATCTTGATAATCTTGAGTATTCCTGTCCATAAACATGGAATATCTCTCTGGCTATTTAGTTCTTCTTTGATATCTTTCATCAGAGTTTTGTAGTTTTCCTCATTTAGATTTGTACTTAGGTATACATCTAACAAAATAAATAAATATTTTGTTTTTGGGGGTTGCTAATGTAAATGGTAATTTCAAATTCCATTTGTTCATTGCTAGTTTATAGGAAAGGAGTTGGCTTTGGTATATTAACTTTGTATCTTGCAGCCTTGCTATAATCACTTATTAGTTCCAGAGGTTTTTGTTGTTGTTGTTGATTCGTTCAGATTTTCTATATAGACAATTATGTCATCTGTGAACAAATACAGTTTTATTTCTTCTTTCTCAATCTGTATACCTTTTATTTTATTTTCTTGTTTTGTTTCATTAGCTAGGACTTCCAGTACAATGTTGAAAACAGTGGTGAGAGGGGACATCCTTGCCTTGTTCCTGATCTTAGGGGGAAAACTTCAAGCTTCTCACCATGGAATATGATGTTAGCTGTAGGTTTTTGGTAGATGTTCTTTATCAAGTTCCCCTCTATCCCTAGTTTACTGAGAGATTTTTAAAAATCATGAATGGGTTTTGGATTTTGTCAAATGCTTTTTCTGCATCTATTGATATAATTATGTGATTTTTCTTCTTTAGCCTGCTGATGTGATGGATTATATTAATTGATTTTTGAATGTTGAACCAGCCTTGCATACCTGTGATAAATCTCACTTGGTCGCGGTGTATAATTTTTGTATAATTCTGTATTATTGGATTCAATTTGCTAATATTTTGTTGAGGATTTTTTCATCTACATGAGAGAGTTGGGCTGTGGTTTTCTTTTATAATGCTTTTGTCTGGTTTTGGTATTAGGGTAATACTGGCCTCACAGAATAAGTTAGGACATACTCCTTCTGTATCTATCTTCTGAAAGAGATTGTAGAGAATTTAATTTCTTCTTTAAGTGGTAGAAAGAAGAAATTAACACCCATCTGGGCTTGGTGTGTTCTGTTTTGGAAGGTTATTAGTTATTGATTTGGTTTCTTTAATATACATAGGCCTATTTAGATTGTCCTTTAGTAATTTTTTTAAGGATATATTTCTAAAGGTAGGATTCCTGGTCATGGGTTTGATGTGTGTGTATGTGTGTGTGTGTGTGTGTGATTCTGAAAGTAGTACATGCTCATTGTTAAATAAATAAACTGGATAGAAATATACCAAATAAAGAAGTAAAAGTTTCCCAACAACCCCCTTCACCAGGCAGACTCCACAGAAGTGATCACTATTAATTTCTTGCTGTGGATTTTTCCAAACATTTTCTATGCCTGGTTTGAATATTTTCAAAGGCCTTGATACCTACTGATAAACTGCTTTCTAAAAGACCTGTAATAAGGCGTGATCATTTCTAACTGGAGTGAGGTTTAATTTTTTTTTTCATTTTTTTAAAGTATAAAAATAGAGCATGTTACTGTAGACAATAAAGAACATTTTTAAAGGAAAATATTTAGATCACCCATAATTCCGCTATGTAGAGATGACCAATAGTAATGTTTTAATTTTATTTATTTTTGGCTGTGTTTTGGGTCTTTGTTGCTGTGCGTCGGTTTTCTGTAGTTGCGGCGAGCAGGGTCTACTCTTCCTTTCAGTGCTCAGGCTTCTCATTGCGGTGGCTTCTCTTGTTGCAGAGCATGGGCTCTAAGCGCAAGGGCTTCAGTAGTTGTGGCGCACGGGCTTAGTTGCTCTGCTGCACGGCATGTGGGATCTTCCCGGACCAGGGATTGAACCCGAGTCCCCTGCATCGGCAAGTGGATTCTTAACCACTGTGCCACCTGGGAAGTCCCAATAGTAATGTGTTTTTTTGTTTTTTTTTTTTGCGGTACGTGGGCCTCTCACTGTTGTGGCCTCTCCCGTTGCGAAGCACAGGCTCCGGACGCGCAGGCTCAGCGGCCATGGCTCACGGGCCTAGCCGCTCTGCGGCATGTGGGATCTTCCTGGACCAGGACACGAACTCACGTCCCCTGCATTGGCAGGTGGATTCTTAACCACTGTGCCACCTGGGAAGTCCCGGTAGTAATGTTTTTGAATGTTCCTCTCTGGGCATAAAACAGGAGCACAAATCACAGATGTCATGTGACAAGCACAATGCACCAGATCAAGAGATAGAACATGTCAGTTCCCCCCGCCAGTCATGCATTGATACTTTAGTATAGTCAGAATCATCTTCTCTAGCCAAGTTTGTTTATTCGTTCTTGTTTTTAACCATCTTAACATTCTTTCTTTGCTCAATTTTTTTTTCTGACTTAATATAGTGAATATTTTTCCATATCTTTAAAAATTCTGCATAATCTTGGGATGATTATCCAAGTATATGTAAATATTTATATCCTTCTCTGGCTTTCTTAGACCAAATTCCTAGAAGAATATGAGTGTTTTAAAAATATCTGGGGGAGGGGCTTCCCTGGTGGCGCAGTGGTTGAGAGTCTGCCTGCCGATGCAGGGGACGCGGGTTCGTGTCCCGGTCTTGGGGGATCCCACATGCCGTGGAGCGGCTGGGCCCGTGAGCCATGGCCGCTGGGCCTGCGTGTCCGGGGCCTGTGCTCCGCAACGGGAGAGGCCACAACAGTGAGAGGCCCATGTACTGCAAAAAAAAAAAAAAATATCTGGGGGAATTCCCTGGCAGTCTGGTGGTTAAGACTCGGAGCTTTCATTGCCAAGGGCCTGGGTTCGATCCCTGGTCAGGGAAGTAAAATCCCACAAGCCACACGGTGCAACCAAAAAAAAAAAAAAAAAAGTTTGGTACTTATTGTCCAACAGTCTTCCAGAAACATATCAAGTTTACACTCTAAAGATAATATTTTAGCAGGGAGGCAGTGTGAGAGGGAAGGAGAGAGGGGGAAAGCTAGGGGATGCCCAGCACATGGCCATTATTCATGGTGACTTTGCTGAGACGTGGCCACCTTGATGGCTGGTGTCTCCTTCCAGCAGGTTGGCGCCCTCAACTTTGTGGGTCCGTGGCTTGAACATTCATTTAGTCATTCAACAAATATGATTGAGCGCCTTCTCTTGCTCTGCATTGTTCTAGGTGCTGAACGTACTGCATGGAGAAGGCAAAGTTCCAGCCCTTGGAGAGCTTACATTCTGATGGGGGCAGTCAGACCATAAGCATCTAAACAAATGAATATGTAATATGTCTGACAGTGAAAGAATTAAGAAAAAGAAAACAGAGTCTGGGCATGGAGAGTGCCTGCCTGGGCATGTTGGTGCCATTTGAATTGGGCTGGTCAGGGAGGGCAGTAACATTAATGTTGAGACCTGAGTGAGGAGCTATAGGAAAATCTAGAGCCGTTCTGAGTCTCAGTCCTGGCTGGACATAAAATCACCTGGGAGAGGTTTAAAAAAAGAATCCCAGTCCACACTCCAGGCCATTTGAACATGAATCTCTGGAGATGGAACCCAGGCACCAGTATTTTTTAAGTTCCTTGGGTGATTCCAATGTGCAGCCAGGGTAGAGAACCAGTGGTTTAGGGAAGCTCTGTCCAATAGAAATGCATTTCAAACCACATATATAATTTTTAAAATTCTAGTAGCTTCATTTAAGAAATAAAAAGAAACAGGTGACATTAACTTTAATAATTTTAATTTATCTAATACATCGAAAATATTATTTCATCATATAACCAATATAAAACATTATTAGTGTGATATTTTACATCTTTATACTAAGTCTTTGAGATCCAGTGTGTATTTTACATTCAGAAGTGCATCTCAGTTTAGACCAACCACATTGCAAGTGCTCAATAGAAACTTGTGGCCACCGTATCAGCCAGCACAGAGGAAGAGCTTTCTGAGCAAAAGACCCGAAAACTTCTTGAGTCTGAGGTGCAACTGGGAGACAGGTGTGGCTGGAGGGGAGTAAAGGATGGGGGGAGTGGTAATAGATGAGGTCCAAGAGATAGTCAGGGCCTAGCGTTTTGGATTTTATTCTAAATGTGATGGAAAGCCATTGGTGACTTTTAAGGCCAGAAATGGTTTGCTTTAATTTACTTTTTTAAAAGACAGTTTGGCTGCTGCATTGGAAACAGTCTGCATGGTGGCCAGAGTGCGGCAGAAAGGTCTAGATATAGGCTATTACATTAGCATGGATGACAGATACAGGCAGCTTGGATTTGAGATGTCATGGGGCAGGTACTGAAAAGTGTCAGGATTCCCAGCAGATATTCCAAGGCAAAGCCCTTTGGAGTTGCTGATGGACTAGATGTGATATGTGAGAAAGAGAAAAGTCAAAGATGACTCCAAGAGTTTTGTCCTGAGCAAATGATGTGGAGCTGGGTTTGGGGTAGGGAGTAGAAATAAGTTTGGGAGGAAAATAAGAGTTGAATTTAACCAACAGCCAGTAAGAAGCCAGGGCCTAATACATCACCAAAGACATGAATCCTGCCAACTTGAATGAACTTGGAAGCAAATTCTTCCCCAGTGGAGTCTCCACATGAGAATGCAGCCCAGCCAAAACCTTGGCTGCAGTCTTGTGAAACCCTGAGCAGAAAGCCCAGCTAAACTCCTGACTCATTTGAAACTATGAGATAATAAATGTGTATTGTTATAAGCCGAAAACAAAACAAACAAAGAGTTGAATTTAAGCATAGACCAATCAACATTGGGTGGTGTCCTCTAAAATCTAGAACGTGTGTGTCAGCAAAGACCCAGGGGGTATGAAAAAGTGCAGGAAGTGTTCAAGCAATGGAGATCCCAAAAGGCACGAATATGTGTTGGGGTAGGGGCCAGGGTATGGAAGAAATAGGAGATAAAACACACTGCAATAGATCATAGAGGGCCTTGAATGCCAAACTAAGGAATTTGAAACTTATTTGATAGGCATGGGGGGAACTCTTGGAAATTTTTGAGCAATAACTGATAGGATCAGAGCTTAACTTTACACTGACAATTCTATGTTTAACAACATGAAAAATGCCCATGAGATAATTTTCACTAAAATTTTAGGTATAGGATGATTAGAGCCAAGGTTTTTTTTTAATCTCATGTCTGAAAAAAACAGGCTCATGTATAAAAAAAAAGAAACTGGAAGGAACATTATCAAAATGTTTAATAGAGATGGTTTCAGTGGTTGGTAAGACTATAAATAGATTGGTTTTCTTTCCTTTTCTTTCTACTTCTTTATATTTTCCAATTTTCTTTAATTGAACATAACTAATTTTATAGTGAGAATAAGTTTAAACTAACAACTTAAACGTGTCCAGGATTGGAGGAGTATTTTGCATGGAGAGAATGGAGGTAGGGATAGGAGAGGATGAACTGGGGCAGGGGCCATGGGAAGAGGGGGGAAGTGGAAAATGTATTTTTTTGCCTTTGAATTGGATACATAAGGAAGCCTTACCACAAACAAGTGGTTAAGAGGATGGGCCCTGGGGCCAGGCTGCTGGGGTTTGAATCTGAACTTGGCCACTTACTTGGGCAAATTACTCTCTGTGCTTTTTTACAATCTGTAAATAGGAATAACAATTGTACCTACCACATAAGGTTGTTCTAGGAAGTAATTGAGTGAATGTGTATTAGCCATTTAGAGAGAGCAGTGTTCAGCTCACAGTAGGCACTCAATATATTAGCTATTATTCCTGTTACCCCCAGGGACCTGGCCTCAGTGGAATTGGTGCTGAAGGTGGGTGCAGAATATGTATTGGAGTGGAGTGGGTAGACAAAGGTTATTGAAGCATTATTCCTAATAGTTTAGATCTAATTCTTTTTTACACTTTTAAAAAAACTTTTTAAATTTATTTTTTGGCTGCGTTGGGTCTTTGTTGCTGCGTGCAGGCTTTCTCTAGTTGCAGCGAGTGGGGGCTACTCTTCCTTGCAGTGTGCAGGCTTCTCATTGCGGTGGCTTCTCTTGTTGCAGAGCACAGGCTCTAGGCGCACGGGCTTCAGTAACTGTGGCACACAGGCTTAGTTGCTCCGTGACATGTGGGATCCTCCCGGACCAGGGATCGAACCCGTGTACCTTGCATTGGCAGGCGGATTGTCAACCACTGCACCACCAGGGAAGTCCCAATAATATAATTTTTATAAGAATATATTTGTACATTATACAGTTTAAGAAAATCTTAGTAGTTAAAGTTTTGTGGGGTTTTTTTTGCGATACGCGGGCCTCTCACTGTTGTGGCCTCTCCTGTTGCGGAAAACAGGCTCTGGACGCACAGGCTCAGCGGCCATGGCTCACGGGCCCAACTGCTCCGCGGCATGTGGGATCTTCCTGGACTGGGGCACGAACCCGTGTCCCCAGCATCGGCAGGCGGACTCTCAACCACTGCCCCACCAGGGAAGCCCGTTAAAGCTTTTTTGAAAATAGATTGGGCTGTCTCAGAAATTGTGAGTTCCCATCATTGAAGAAGTTCCCACAAGTGCTGCATAGATCATAGGGGGGCGGGTACAGGACTGTGACTGCAAACTAGTTTTCATCAGAGGATGTACTGGGTTTTTTACATAACTAGATTCATTCCATTAAAGGTATTGTCCTTTATTCTGAGCCCTCTCAAAGGGTTTGGTGTTCAGGTATTCTTTATTTTATGAAATACGGTATATATAGACTAGGTTTTTTCCCTGATAACCTTACTTGACAACATTCTTACTTTTTGGTCTCCAAAATTTTGGGGGAAATTTTATTGGTCTCTGAAATGTAAATTTCTGGGAACTAGAGTTGTGGGGAAAGTGAATAATTTGGTTAGGCTCAATGAGGTGCCCCTGACTCCCCTTCTGACCCTAAGATTCTCTCATTTCAGGGCCCAGGCTGGACCCCTCATGTCAGTGAGTCATTCTGCAAATGTGAGCTTTGAGATGGGGGGATTGGGTAAAGATGTGATTGGAGCCACACAGCTCTGCCACTACAACTGTCATCTAGTTCTTCGAATATACCCTCCTGGCAGAGAGTCAGACTATTTTCGGGACAGCTGCCCTGTGGCCCCTGAGCAAAGTACAGCCGCACACAGCCTCGCATTTGAACTGGCAAGTGGAAGAGGAAGGCTCCTGGCGGGGAGGCTCTGTGCTGTGCTGTGGTGCCAGGAGGTGTTGTCCAGGTCAGTCCAGTAGGATCTCCACCCCAAGGAGCTGATAGTCTGATATCTTTCACGTGCAGAAGACAGCTTTGTTTTCACAACTTCTCAGAGCCTCAGTTTCCTCATATATAAAATCAGAATAAGAGCAATAATAATACAATCTAACAGCTTCAGTGATGTATTTCTCCCTGCTTCCCTCACCTCCATCCAGAGCTGGAAAGCAGAATCAGACTCTGAGAGGTAGACATGGGGTCAAAAGAGGATGGATGGAGCACAGGAGTGCAGAGTTACTAGAATGGCTTCCAGACTAACAAGACCTAATTGTCATTGGACCAGGAAACTAACATATCCATCTACTTTCTAAGAAAGGTCCATTAGCCCTGGATACTTTTTTTTTTTTTGGTCATGC
Source organism: Mesoplodon mirus (assembly GCF_964341445.2). NCBI lineage: Eukaryota > Metazoa > Chordata > Mammalia > Artiodactyla > Ziphiidae > Mesoplodon > Mesoplodon mirus. Next base: position 74,118,138 of record NC_138988.1, on the reverse strand, counting down.
TGCGCAGCTTGTGGGATCTTAGTTCCCTGACTGGGGATCGAGCCTGGGGCAGCACTGAAAGCACAGAGCCCTAACCACTGGACTGCCGGGGAATTCCCAGCCCTGGATACTTTTTAAAAGAGGAAAGAGGTCACTGAGTGGAGAGGGGGCCTGACCTAGTGATTATTACCTATTGTGAAAAGAGTCACCACTCAGGCTGTGCCCCCAACACTGGAACCCTGTGGCCCCTCCCTTAGTTCAACCCCATACCCCCCTAGCCCCCTTCTGATTCCCCTCTGGTCCCCCCTGGGGAAGGGCCTACCGGGAGAGAATGTGCTGACCGGAGGCCCCTGGGTGCCTCTGTCCTGTCCACTCAGCAGCTGTGTCTCACACTGTCGGTTAATACTTGGCTGTGTGGGGTGCGCAGCTGTCTTAGGGTGCTGGTTACCTGGAGTCCCCCCAGGAGTGGGGGCCCCTCTGAACATGTTGGTAGGTCAGATTTTAGAGGCTGAGGAGGTAGGTCTGGCATGAGGTGCCTTCACTAAGGTCACGCTGCCTGGGTGGCCCTGAAGCCACCTCCCCAGGCAATGCCCTGTCCCTTTCCCCACTCTAGTTTCTCCAGTTCAGCTCCCAGTGTTCCTGTGAAGATGAAATCAAGACTTCCCTGGTGGTCCAGTGGTTAAGACTGTGGGCTTCCACTGCAGGGGGTACGGGTTGGATCCCTGGAGGAGGAGCTAAGATTCCCCAAGCCAAGCTGCACGGCCGGAAAAAAAAAAAAAGGGTGAAATCAGTTAGTGGAGGAGAAAGCAATTTCTAACATGGTTAAGCATTGTACACACGTAAACGATGATCATTTTTAAATGGGGTCATGTGTGTGTAAACTCTGAAAAAGTATAATGTGCCATATGAATTACCGTCATTCTGCTGGAAGCCCAGAACCATGGGGAACTGACAGTTAAGCTTAAGAGAAATAGCAGATTGGCCCCCACCCCCCTGCCCCCTTTGCAGGGTTAAATTGATGACAGGGCCCGGGTTTACGCAGAGGAAGAGCCAAGGTGGGAACTGAACCGTGCTGTGGTTCAGCAGGTGGCTGCCTCCCTGTGACCCCGGCCGGCCAAGTTGGGCTGTTGTTGAGGGTAACGAGGGCGCTTGGGACCCTCCATCAGAAGCCCGCTGCAGAGAGCCATCGAGCTTCCAGTTCAGCTCAAGGGCAGTGCGCCCCATCACGTGGCTCACCAGGCCCTGAGCTCGGACTGTTGTTTTTCCGGACCAGAGTGGGCCCCAGCCACCCCCAGCTGCTCGCGTTAGAGGGGAAGGGACGAGGGTTAGCGCCTGCTCAGCCAGTTCTTAGGGATGACGGACGCCCCTGCCAAGGCGCCCACCTGATCTGGATGCAGGCACAGCTGGAGTAGCTCAGGTGTTCCTTTTCGAGGTGGCGCGTTCTAAGCGACTTGGATGTGCATTTATATTTAGAAATCAGTTGGGGGAGGTTAGAGGCAGGGTGGCAGTGGGGAAAGATAATATCAGATTAGCTGTTCTAAGGGTTTTACATGTGTTAGCTCATTTAATTCGCACCTCCCAAAATCCCCGTGGTAGATTTCATTTACAGTAGAAGAAACTGAGGCACAGAAGGCTTAATTCACCTGTCCAAGATTGTACAGCTATTAGAACGTGACAGAATTGGGATTTAAATCAGGCAGGAAGTCTGACTGCGGAGTCTACAGCTCTTTTTATTATTATTGTCATTTTTTGGATGCACACCTACGGCAGAGAGAGACTTGTCAAGTCCACACAGCTGGTACGTGGCAGACATGGGGTCAGTCCACCTCCAGGGGTCACACTGATAGCTAACACTCTATTTTACATCCATGGTTGATATTATGGTATTCGACCATAATATATAATATAGTATAATATTCTATTATAGTATAATATTTTATTGTAAGGTTATAATTTATTTAATGAATCCTCTACTGTTGGACATTTAGGTTGTTTCCATTTTTTAGTATTTTAAATAAATGCCAAGATTTTTTTTTTTTTTTGAAGAGAGAGAAATGGTAGGAATGTTGTTTGTTTTACCAGTTTATTTGTTTGTTTTAAAGGATTTAGAGCAGATGGGCTGGGCTCTCTGAGGCTGGAAGAGTTGGAGGCTTTGAGCTGACTGCTTGAATGGAGAATGAAATTCTGATTAGGAATGGTGCCAATGTGGAGGGAAGGAAAGAACAGATTCTATGCTTGAGCCCAGAGATTTGGCATTGCCTGCTGAGATAGAAAATTTGGAATGCATTTCAGAAATATCTGTCATTCCCACTTTGGATATTTTCATGTTCTCCAGCACTTTCCAGCCCAACATCTCATTGACGTTGCCCAGACACACGTGGGTGGGGCTGGACAGAGGGTGAGGCCCTTCTCTTCCCCAGATCAGCCAGGTGCAGCCATCCGGAGTCACACCATCTGTCCATCCCATGTCTCTTGCTTCTTCTGCACCTCTCCAACTCAGTCTTCCTTCCAGGGTACCCCTTTCAGTGTCTATATACCAGGTCAAAAATAGACAAGGAGAGCTTCCCTGGTGGCACAGTGGTTAAGAATCCGCCTGCCAATGCAAGGGACACGGGTTCGAGCTCTGGTCCAGGAAGAGACCACATGCCGCGGAGCAACTAAGCCCGTGCGCCACAACTACTGAGCCTGCACTCTAGAGCCCTCGAGCTACAACTACTGAGCCCGCGTGCTGCAACTACTGAAGCCCGCGCGCCTAGAGCCTGTGCTCCTCAACAAGAGAAGCCACTGCGCACCACAACGAAGAGTAGCCCCCGCTCGCCTCAACTAGAGAAAGCCCGCCCGCAGCAACGAAGACCCAATGCAGCCAAAAAAAAAAAAAAAAAAGACAAGGAGGCCTGAGGACATCACACATGGTAGTGATCGTAAATGGCCTTCTTTGTTGAGTCCTCAGCCTGGCACTAAGTGCTTTCCAGGCTCCATCTCTTTTATCCTCACAACAGCTTTATGGGATGGGGATCACTATGAGACCACCATTTTGTAGAGGAGGAAAAGGAAGCTTCAAGAGGTTAAGGACTTGGCCTTCCCTGGTGGCGCAGTGGTTGAGAGTCCGCCTGCCGATTCAGGGGACGTGGGTTCGTGTCCCGGTCCAGGAAGATCCCACATGCCACGGAGCGGCTGGGCCCGTGAGCCATGGCCGCTGAGCTTGCGCATCCGGAGCCTGTGCTCCGCAGCGGGAGGGGCCGCAACGGTGAGAGGCCTGTGTACTGCAAAAAAAAAAAAAAAAAGAGGTTAAGGACTTGCCCAAGACCATGTAACCAGGGCCTGGGGGAGCCAGGATGCAGAGCCAAGGCTAATCTAAACTCCACAGCCACCTCGTGTTAACCACCATATCTACCTTGCAGCCTTCATGATGCACTATAAACAGAGAACACTCTAGCTCTGGGTGGGGGCAATCTTCAGAATATCAGCAAGAATACGTTCAATAACCTGCATATATGTACTCCAGATGGGCTCACTTGGAGAATGTCAGAACTGCAAAGGATCCTGGGGGTCTGTTTTCCTACCTTATTTTTACATTGTGGCAAATGAGGTCTAGAGAGGTCCACCAACTTGCCTAAGGGTGAGATGGTGGCCCAACCAGATTAGAACCAGAGTCTTCTGATGCCCACCCCATAGCTCCTCAAGAGGCAGGCAGCTCTTAGCTCTACTCTGCAGGGAGGATTGGGAGCAAAAGGATGAGTCAGTAGGCAGGTTGAGGGGAGGCAGGAGTAGTATGGCACCGCTGGGCAATGCTGGGGTTCAGGGGAAATATGGAGGCACGAGGGTCCTCTAACTGTCCACTCTTGACTCCAGCACACACTTGAGTTCCAATTCCACTGTCCTGAGAAATACAGGAGGGGGCAGTTGGCAGGAAGACAATGTTGTCTGATGATTAGGAGCCTGGGCTCTGACATTACACAGGTTGGGATTCATATCCAGGCAAGGTGCTTCACCTCTCTGAGCGTCAGTTTCTTTATCCACAAAATGGGGGTAATAACTACTTACCATGTGGAGCCACGGTGAGGAAGAAATGCGATAATGCTTGTAAAGAAACTGGCACAAGTTTGTGGAAAGAAGAGAAGAAACTTGGAGTTGTCTGAGTTGGTGGAAAAAAGAGAACATAAAACTGGTAACCAAATATATGATTTCAACAAAAGGCCAAGTGTTTCTTCATTTCATCTGATTCATGATTTCTCACAGGCGCTGTCAGGATGGGTGCTCGTTTCATATTCCCCACGTGGAGGTGGGTTGTACTGGTGGTGGGAAATGGCTCTGTGACCTCTCTTTGGTGAAGAGGAATGGGTTAGAGTTAGTTGGGCTCACGGATAACATGGGATTGCTTTTTACTTCCTGTCTTGAAAGGGGTGGGGGAGATAGAGAGGAAGGAGGATTGTTAATATAAACTTGAAATCCAGACTTTTTTTTCTAAAGTACATGTCCTCAGCTGTGTGGCCTCAAATGAACCTCTCACTGTCTCAATTCTCTCTTTACCACAAGGTCATTGAGATGGCCACATAATAGCCACTTTACATGCAGCATCTTGTTTAATCCTTGAGACAAGCCTGTGAGATAGATATTACATCCCATTTTAGATAAAGGAGAAAACTGTGGTTCACGGGAAGTTAAGTTACTTGTCTAAGGCCACACAGTACACAGCAAGGGATATATCTGTGATTTAAGCCCAGGACTGATACCAAAGCCCATGTGCTTTCCACTCTGCCCCAGGGTAGATTCAGATTTTGTTGGGTCTAAAGCTAATGCAATTTTGGGGGGCCCTCTTTAAGAAAAACACTGCAAAATCCCAAATATAAAAGGTACAAAAGTGAATATTTATTTAGATTTTGAAATGAAATCACGAGATATTAGAAAAATGTTAAAGATGAAAAATGTCACAAATGTCACAAAATCCAGAAAAATAACAGAATATTTGTGTTATCTACTTGATTCCCCTCTATAATACTTTTTTCCTACATCTTTTGGCTGCATCCTCTTTGTATCTTCTTACGACAGTTTCCATAGAGAAAATAAAAAAGATAACCCAGTGTTATCTAGCATGGTTGATTGGAGGTTGTTAAAATTATCGATGGTTTAGAAAAGTTTATTCCAGCTTCACAAGTGACTGGTGATATCATATAAGTATTAGGATAGTTGTCAAATATGGGGAAAACTCCATCAAAGTTCCTGCCATATGTGAGCCATAAGATTTTAGGGCAAGTTATGTTTTCTGGTGCAGTGATTTATCTAAAATAATCTTTGAATTGGTGACACATCTTACCCTGTTTGCTGTCAGCTAAATGTTATCTTTGTTGATAACCACTGTTTTATCAAAATCAGCAAAAAATTCTAATCTTTTCCAATAGTTTCCCCTCTCCTACCCCTTGATATGGAATGAAGATGGTTTACATTAATAAAAGACTCATAATTAAACTCCTTTCTCCTAAATCTATGACCTTTTAAAGGGAATTCATTACAAAATACCGGATGTGAAAATATCTGAAGCATTTGGATGATCTGGCCTAGAAAGGGGAAGGCTGGAGGAAGCAAATAAATAACCACCTTCAAGGACATGAACCTTAGTGGGCAACAGAGTCACCAGGGTGAATCTGAGACTTTGATTCTGGGATCTGGGGAGGGGCTCAGGTAGCTGCCCAGTTACCAGGTTCTGCAAGTCACTTTGAGCAGGTGTCCTAAAATGGATACAAAGAGTAATAGAGAAATTTGTGAGTGTGAGGACAGCTGACAGCTGCCTTGCTGTGGACTCAAAGTGTGATCTCTGGTTCAGAATTGCTGGGGGAACTGGTTAGAAATGCAGAATCTCAGGCCCCACCCAGAACCGCTGAATCGTAGTCTGCATTTTCACAAAGTCCCGGGTGATTCTGTGCAGGTGATTGTCTGAGAAGCCCTGGACCAGAGACTTTAGCAGAAACTTCCAGATGTGCCCCATCCCAACTTGGAAGCCGGTCTTTTCCCCTTCTGTGTCCTTTGCCTTGGGACCTGGCCTGTCTTCTAGCACTCATCCATTGTGTTGATTCATTGTATCTCTATTTCCCCTCCCACTGGGCTGTGAACTAGAGGACCAGGTGTATTCCTCTTTGATTTCCAACCCCTCTCGGTGCCTGGCACAGAGGAGGTACCATTTATGGAATGCCACCAGGTGCCAAGAGTTTTGCCTCTCTTACCTCCCTTGGCCCTCCCCTCAAGCTTGTAGACTGAAACAAACACCCCCATTTTACACGTGAAGAAACTGAGGCTCCGTCGCCTGCCTAGTGTCATGAGTGGCAGAGCTGGAATCCAAGGGGTATCTGATTCCAAAGCCTTCAGTAGGGGATTAGTAAATGTTTGTCCCATCACTTGTTGACTTGATCATTCAAGCATTCATTCGTGTTTTAATTTATTCACTGAAGAGACTCAGGGGAAGATGAGGAAGAAGAGCGTAGAATATACTTCCTCCTGGTGAACTATTTTTAGAACAGGTGCTGGGTGGTGTCAGCCTTCCAGGGGCAGGGAGCTGGGCTGCCCTGGAGGCCCCCAGCGAGTCTGGCCTTGGGAGTGGGGACTTGATACTCCGCCACCGCCCCACCCCTTTCAAAATGTCCTCCATGACTCAGCAAAGAAACCATGGGTCTGAAATCAGAGATGAGGGCAAAAAACCTCAAAAATGCTGTCTTTTCCTGGAGGAATTTCCCTTTCATGTCTCTCATTCCTCTGCTAGGGAATCCAGGAAGCCTCTGGCCTGTGGTCAGCTGTGACCCCCAGTCTGGTTTCCTGGGACTCAGCCCTCCTCCTCCTGCATCCTCCCCAGGCCTGGGAACAAGGTCAATTTTTCTTCTTCAATGGTCTCTGGTTTGAGGCCGCTGGGGGCTTGCCCAGTCCATGTCTCCTTCGCTTGTCCTTAAATCATTAAATCCAGATCCTGGACCTCTCAGTTTCCTCCTCTGTAAAGCGGGGATAACAATAAATTTGAGGATTAAAATAATTAATTTATGTAACACATTTAGAACCATGCCTGACACACAGTATATATAACTGTTTCTGTTGTTCTTGTTATCATTAATTATGAAGCAGATATTCATACCTGGAGGAGACTTGGATGAACTTGTGCTAAACTTCTTCTCTTTCCATTTGTTCCAACCTCACCCCAGAATGTGTGTGAATTCTCAATTATCCATGTTGTAGAGAGCTTAAAGGGGCAACTGCAAATGAGGGAATATATGAATAAATTAGAAAGCTCCCCGGTTGCCCTTTGACAATGAAATTCTTGTAAATGGATAGGAGGCATGACTCAATAGATTGTTGGTTTGGGAATAACCACATTTATCCTGGGAGAGGGTGGCCCTCTGAGAATGTACGATCCTAGGAGAGACAGACCTTCCTTCTAAGAGGTACTTTACGGATAGACTGAGAAATTCAGCATGAAGATATATAGGAAGGAGGGAGTAATTCCTTGCTGGAGCGGGACTTGTGGCTCAGCCCTGGACGTGTTTCATAACCACCTGGGGATAAACATACAGAACCTGGGCCCCAGGCCTAGAGATTCTGGTCTCCCGGTCTGGGAGTGGAGTAGGGGCATCAGAATTCTTCATAAGCTCGGCGGTTCCCTGGTAGCCTAGTGGGCCTAGTGGTCAGGATTCCAGGCTTTCACTGCCATGGCCCGGGTTCAATCCCTGGTTGGGGAACTGAGATCCCGCAAGCCACGTGGCGCCGCTAAAAAAAAAAAGGATTCTTCACCAGTTCACCAGGTGATCAGGAATGAAGCCAAGCAGTAAATGGAGACAACGTAATAATTACAACACATACCATAAATTGGACGTTGGAGGTGCATTTCTCTCCCTCAGAACCACCCCTGCAAGCAGCTTATATGATCCCCGTTTTATAGGTGAGAAGGCTGAGGGTCAAGGTCACACAGCAGAGCCTGTATTTTAATCTAGATCTGAGTCTACAGGCCTAATAGATAATATTTTTGTTACATTCCACACTGCAGGAGGTCAGCCTGGAAGAAACTTCCCAGAAATTGAAATTAAGATCCTCTGCTCTGAGGTAAACTATAAAATCGATACATAATGGGTCAGAGCAAAAATAGGCAAACTGATCTAAAGAGACACAGAGGCTTCTAGAGCCAAGGAGGGCTTGACCTTAACCCTTGGCCTCTGTTAACATATCTGAAGAAAGAATGCGTCAGTGGGGCTGGGGGTTGCTTGGGCTGAGAGAGGGGTCCTGGCCCTGCTGACCTCTGGCAGCATCGTGATCTGGCATCAGCTCTTTGCTTCAGCTTTCTCCCTTCTCTCCCCACCTCTCGGGCTGTTGTTCCTTTCCGAGGCTCCTCTTTCTCCACTTAGCCCTTGAATGTGGGTGATCTCTGTATTCTGCTCTCCCACATTTCCTAGGTGGCAGCATTCAGTCCAGGGCTGGGTTGCCTGTGCTGAGGACTTCAAAGGTGCATGCATACCCCTGACATCCAGGCTCAAGGCATCAAGGTCAAGGTCGGAGAGAGGGGAGGGTGTCTGCAGCCAGGGCCAGAGTTCACACTCCAGCTGGGCCCATGTTGGCTGTGGACCTTAAAAGTTATTTTTTTAGTCTCAGTCTCTTTACCTGTGAAATGGGATAGTAATGCCTACCTTAAATGATTGTTGTGAGAATGAAAATAGACTCGGCATTCCAAGCACACGGTAAGGACTCTATAAATGACACCTATTTATTATGTCCAGCTGGTGTGGGACTTCACTTGAATGTGGACACTTCAACAGCAACCTGTGAAATAGAGAATCTTTTCCCCCTAAATCTGTTCTTCCACTTAGATTCCTAATTCTAGGAAATAGAAACACCTTCCTTCAAATTGCCAAAGCCAGACACCCAAGAGTCAGCCTGGACTATTCTCCCCACCACCATCCAAATGGCCACCGCGTTCCAGTGATTCTGTCTCCTGCATTTCTTCTATTATCATAAGCTGCCCTTGGAATCTCTCACTAAGTTATTACAAGAACCTCTTAACTGCTCACTTAGTTTACTCTTCCTGAAACTCCAAATGCTTATGTACTCAGGTTCTGGCGCAGATGAAAACCCTTTAATAGCTCTCCATTGCCTTTGGGGCACAACTCAGATTCTGCTGCAGCCACAAAGCCCTTCATGATCTGCTCTGCCTTCTGTCCGGCCTCCGTTCTTGCCACCATCCTGTCTTGGGCCCTACCTGCTGGCAGTGCTGGACCACACACCAAATATTCCTGGTCCTCACACCTCACTAAGCATCACTAAGTCTTCACTAGGAGAAAAACCACATACACACACACACGCACACACACACACATACAGCCTGGAGCAGGTGCCCTTCTCCCAAGGTTTCTATCTGTTTTTCCAACAGGACTCCGAGCCCCCAGATCCGCTTGGGCATTTCTGGGTGCCTGGTATGTGGCAGGCTCTCAGTAGGAGGCTCTCCTAATAAAGTGTACCATTGCATGGGGTGGGCCATGCACAGTTCTGTACAGTTTACAGCCTCACACCTCTGTGGGGTCTGTTTGCTTCATTCATCCATTCTGCTGTATTTGTTGAACACTTCCCTCAAGCCCTGGTCCAGGCACTGGGGATGTGGCAGGGTTAGGAGGATGGGAATTCTAGAGGTAGGGGAAGTGGCTCCCATTTTATCTAAAAAGGTCAGGAAAGCCTCTCTGAGAGGTGAACAATGAGCAGAGGCATGAGAGAAGGGGGAAGGGTGCTGTGTGGGAATCTAGGGGAAGAGTGGTCCAGGCAGATGGAATAGGCAGGACAAAGGGAATCACTAGCCCCATTTGACAGATGAGGAAGGCAACAGTCTAGGTTAAGTCATCCAAAGTCACAGAGTAAGTGGCCATGCTGAGTTTCAAACCCCAGTTCTGTAACTTTTTTTTTTTTTTTTGGCGGTACGCGGGCCTCTCACTGTTGTGGCCTCTCCCGTTGCGGAGCACAGGCTCTGGACATGCGGGCTCAGCGGCCATGGCTCACGGGACCAGCCGCTCTGCGGCATGTGGGATATTCCTGGACCGGGGCACGAACCCGTGTCCCCTGCATCAGCAGGCGGACTCTCAACCACTGCGCCACCAGGGAAGCCCCAGTTCTGTAACTCTTGACTCACAATGTCGACCATTGCTCTACACGGTCTATCTATCTATCTATCTATTTATGTATGTATGTATGTATGTATGTCAGGTCTTAGTTGTGGCATGCAAATTCTTAGTTGCAGCATGCATGTGGGATCTAGTTCTCTGACCAGGGATCGAACCCAGGCCCCCTTCATTGGGAATGCGGAGTCTTAACCACTGCGCCACCAGGGAAGTCCCTACACGGTCTTTTGTGGGAACAGTGGGCGCCTTGGCTGAGGACAGGCTGCTCTGTTCACCGTGCCGCACTCTGGTTGGACTTTGACTTCCCATGTTAATGACAGCATGGGTGGATCAGCTGGTATTGAGGTTCACCTGTGGCTCTGTTTTTCTGTTTTGTCTCTCCGTTTCTTTCCATGGCCTTTATTGGAGACAATTAGATTGTGTCTACTCCACAGGCAGCCTCAAGAAACACATTTTCTCCTGCAAAGCTGAGGACCCGACCCTGAATTATGATGACTTCGCAAAGGCACACTTCTCCTGGCTGGTCAGTAGTCAGAGTGGCCTCTGTGGACCCTGTATCTTACCCCACAGCTCCCTTCAGACTTCAGCAGAGAAACTGAGGCGAGCGTCTCTGCAGAGGTGATATATGAGCTGGCCTTGAAGGACATGGAGCATTTCAAGAGTGGTGGGGATGTGGGGTTTAGGCAGAAAGCAGTGTGTGGGCTGAGCAGGAGCATCTGTGTTGGACACTCAGTGGCCCTGGAGTATAGGTCGGAAGGGGTGGGGGGATTGGAGGGGAGATAAAGCTGGAGGGAGAATTTAGGGAAGATCATGGCAGCCTTTTTTTTTAATGGCTGACTTTGCATGTCCGTTTCAGATAAGTGGTCTGGATTTTGCCCTGTAGACATAGAGATTTTAAGGTTTAAAGAAGCAGAGGGAGCACGTGTGCATTCCTGAAGTTTTGAAAGAGTGGTTGGGCAATCCTGGGGAACACAGGCTGGAGAGGGTGAATGGAGGTAGAGAGACCATGGGAAGAGAGTATTGCAGCAGTGCTAGGCTTAGCTGGGAGTACCGGAGCCTTGAATGGAGGGGCCAGATTCCAGAGGCATTTTGGAAGTAGAGGTGACAGGATCCGCTTATAGGCTGATGTGGAAACTCGGAGCCAGAGGAGCTGAGAAAGACTAATGTCCACGTTTTCATCTTGGGTGACCCAGTGGATCATGGTTAACCAACACAGAATGCAAAAAAAAAGGAGAGATAGGTTTTGAGCATCTTGTGTTCGAGGTGTCTGTGTGACATCCAGGTGGGGGTGTGGGCTGGGAGTTCGGGATGAAGGTTAGAGCTGGAGAAACATGAAAGCTGAGGCTGAAGGAATAGAGTGAGGTTTCAGAGGTGTACGTGAGAGGAGAAAACCAGGGCCTGGGCTTAAGCCCTGGAAGATGTTTTTGTAGTTCTAGAGGCAGATGGACGGTGGAGGAGCAAGGGGAGCTGTTGATGAGGGTTTTGATTAAGGCATCACTGGGACTATTTGACACACCTCAGTATCCGATGGTAGGTGATGGAGGGCACATCTCAGGGAGAGCACACGGTTGACCTAGTCTGGGTTATCTGCTCAGAGGCACTCAGACCAGGGGTGCTTCCGGTCAGCCTGGACTTGTTTACATGGCCTTTGTGCCGGCTGCCTTCTTCCTCTGCACACGCCCAGCCTCCCGCTGTTGAGGGGAAACTCCTCAAAGTGGGTACCCTGATCTCTCCCCGTTATTCTCCAGGAAGCTCAGGCTAGGGCTTTGCACCCTGTAGGGCACCGGATGTGGGTGCTGAATGACCAAGCGGAATGGATGACAGCGGGGAACTTGGTCTGCTGCTTCTCCTTGAGTACCTTTTTAAGGAGAACAGATCGTTTTGTGGAGTGGGTATAACCTGCTCCCTGAATCTTGAGTTGCTTCGGGCTTGCTCCATCCATTGGTCCATCCGTTTGTTCTGGATCAGACTTTTCCAGTGTAAATATCTACTAAAAGTTGAGTACTTTGAATATGGGATTGGGGGGCTCCCAGCACTTTTCACGCATAAGCTTACTTATATTACAACAGGCCTCTGAGGCAGATATTACTACCCTATTTTGCAGACGAGGAATCAGGTAATTTCTCCCAGGTCACACAAGAAGTCAGTGGCAGAGGTGGGATTCAGCCCAGGTCTAACTCAAAAGCCCCTATGCTCTCAATCATTCATGCTAAGGCCACCCTAGGTAAAAGGTGATCATATAATTTATTAATCCAATCTGGAATGCTTTTTAAAATTTTATTTATTTATTTTTGGCTGCATTGGGTCTTCATTGCTGCGCGTGGGCTTTCAGTTGCGGCGAGCTGGGGCTACTCTTCTTTGAGGTGCGTGGGCTTCTCACTGTGTTGCTTCTCTTGTTGCGGAGCACGGGCTCTAGACGTGCGGGCTTCAGTAGTTGTGGCACACAGGCTCAGTAGTTGTGGCTCATGAGCTCTAGAGCGCAGGCTCAGTAGTTGCGGTGCACGGGCTTCGTTGCCCCGCAGCATGTAGGATCTTCTCGGACCAGGGATCGAACCCATATCCCCTGCATTTGCAGGTGGATTCTTAACCACTGTGCCATCGGGGAAGTCCCTCTGTTTAACATTTGGAGGAACTGCCAAATTGTTTTCCAAAGTGGCCGCACCATTTTACATTCCCATCAGCAGTGTAGGAGGGCTCCAATTTCTCCACATCCTCACCAACACTTGTTATTCCAAACTGGGCACTTTTGAGAGTGAAAGGGTGCACCATTAATAATTATATCAGAACAACCAGTACTAACTGGAACATATTCTACTTAGACACAAAAAGATTAGAAGATTCAATTCCTGATTTCAGGGAACTTTCTGGCCACAGGATGAGTCAAACCCCCAAAACCCACATACTTGAGTCAATTGAAGAATCAAGCAAAGGTAAATTATTAAGAAGGAAAGAAAAAAGAAAAAGAAAAAGGAAAGCAAAGTACATTTTGTTTCCCCCAGGAGACTATTTTCTTTAAGAGAAAAGAACTGTCTTATTTGTCCTTGTATTCATGGCCCCAGGAGGATCTTGGCATTTGATAGCGTGTCAATGAAGATCTGTGGAATAAATGAATGAATGAGAGAATAAATGATACAAACACTCTTGGAGGGAATGTTAAAAAAAAAAAGAAAAAGTCACCTGGCTTGGATGTGTGAGTTTGGGGGAAATATGGATCTTTTCTAAAAATGTATTTTTTTGCTCAGTGTTTTAACAACACTAATGACAATTTAAAAAGGAAAAAGTGAATAACCTACAATTAGAGGGATCTTAAACTGGATTTTGCAAGTGTGAGTGACTGAACAGAGGTGGAGGAAAGGCTTTCCAAGCAGGGGAGTTGCCTGAGCAGGAAGTCTAGAACCACAGCCATGTCTTTATCCTACAGGAAGTTAGCAAATTTGGGGAATAAAAAGATGTGGTACCCACCCCCAGGAGTTTCCAGTCTTTTGGGGAAACAATGAAAACAGTCTGTAACAACCTTTAACTGGTTGTGTGCCCTTGGGCAAGTCAGTTCCCCTCTTTGGGCATCAACAATCCTTTTGTCTCAAAATTTCCCTGAATCTTTCAATCTTACAACCCTGCAAGTTTCCTGGAATTGGTGGGCCAGGAGCTAGGCCTTGAAGGAAGGAGCTAGATTTGGAGAAAGGATGCCAGTGGTGGGTGATAAGGTCCTGAGGTGGGCTGGAGTGCTCCAGCTAAGATAAAATGGGATGGGGTGCCTTGGCCCTCTTGAAGGAGAACTTTAAAAGCCAGGCTGGTTGACTTTTAAATTTGACCTGATAAGCAGATCCTTGGACTGGAGATGAAAGGCATGTCTGTGAGAGATTAATCTGATGGCTCTGGGCCATGGATCCTGGATCTGTCTGGAAGCAGGGTGAAGACCTAGGGCCTCTCAGGGAGGCTTCTGCAATAGTAACGTAGGCCCAGCCTTTCAAAAGAGGGTTTGAGACTCCTTTGGTTAGTCTTATGATACACATGGGTTCCATGGAGTTTCATTTTCCTAACCATAAGTAATTTAAACCATTATTTTTATAACAGTTATGACTGTATTATGGACCATATGCCAAATATATATACATTTTTAAGGCAGAATATTAGACTTTCAAGTTTGCAGAAGGCAATTTTAGATTATGCAACCAGATTCCTCAGAGAGATGAATTCTCTCTGCTGTCAAGGGGGTTTACTTTGGTGGAAAATTTTGAGAAGTTTGTTAAAAGCCTACTGGAGGAATAGGAAGAGTGGGATCTAAGTGAGCTTCAGAGAATGGTTTTGTTGGTCCAGGTAACTAATTGGATATAGGAAACCCAAGAAAGGAAGAAATCCAAGAAAGGAAGAAATCCAAGATGGCTTAAAATCTGAGGACTCTGAAGAAAGATGATGCTATTCATTAAAAAATGTACAAGTTAAGAGAGGGGTGGGAAATGATGGTCTGCCTTGAGAACATTGGACACAGGTGGCCTTGAGAACAAAGGACTGGTTAGGATGGCCATGGAGGAGGAAGCAGTAACCTTGGTCTTTCCCTGCCTTTGCTAAGGCGTTCAAAGCTCTGTCCAGTGGCCTGGCATGCTTGGCACTTTGCCTGGTTTATTTTTAGTGTATCACTACTAAATAAGATGTTTATGTAGGATTTTATTAGATGCCCTATATCAGACTAAGAAAGTTTTCATCCATCCCTTCTGTGACAAGAGTTTTTTCATATGGTAAACGGATGTTGAATTTTATCAACAACTTTTTTGGCTGCTGTTGATGTGATCATATGATTTTTTTCCCCTTTAATCTTTTAGTGTGATGAATTATATCAATGTTTTCCAAATAAACTACCGTGCATTAAAAAAATTTTTTTTCTATTTGTTTATTTACCTTATTTATTTATTTTGGCTGTGTTGGGTCTTCATTGCTGCACAAGGGCTTTCTCTAGTTGCGGCGAGTGGGGGCTACTCTTCGTTGAGGTGCGCAGGCTTCTCATTGCGGTGGCTTCTCTTGTTGTGAAGCACGGGCTCTAGGCGCGCAGGCTTCAGTAGCTGCAGCTCACGGGCTCAGTAGTTGTGGCTTGCGGGCTCTAGAGCGCAGGCTCAGTAGTTGTGGTGCACAGGCTTAGTTGCTCTGCGGCATGTGGGATCTTCCTGGACCAGGGATAGAACCCGTGTCCCCTGCATTGGCAGGCAGATTCTCAACTACTGCACCACCAGGGAAGCCCTTACCATGCATTTCTGGTATAAAGTCAATAACATATTGCCCTTTTTACATATTGCTGGAGTCAGTTTGCTAATATCTTGCTTAGGATTTTACATTCATGTTCATAAGTGTAATTTTCTTTTCTCATTTTGTACTCTTTGGGTTTTGGAGTCAAAGTTACACTAAAAATGAGTTGAGATGTGAACCCTCTTCTTACATTCTCTGCAAGAGTTTGATTAAGATTGAAATTACTGTTTTCTTGAATGTCTGGTGGAGTTCTTTGCCTGTTTGCTACTGAAGGCTGTCCTATCATGTGGGTGATAGTAGAGAAAGGAACTTTTATTTGGGGAGTGAAAGTAGCTTAAACAATAAGGAAAATATACTATCTCACACATCACAAAAAGCCCAAAGGTAGGTGGTTCCAAGATTGGTTAATTCAGCCGCTCAACAGCATCAGGGAGGGAAATTTGTTCTGATCTTTCAGCTGTCATTCTCAGGTGTCAGCTCCTTCTCTCATTATTGCAAGATGGGTGCAGCTACTCTGGGCATCACAGCAACATGGTTAAGAGTGTGGGTTCTGTAGCCAAACCTGGTTTCAGATCCCATAGCTATCTGACATTGGGTAAATTGCTTAACCTCTCTGTCAGATGGAATGATAGTAGTGCTTTTCCTCAGAAGTTTAATGTTATATGGATTAAATGAATTAGTTTTTTAAACTCTTAGAATAGTGCACATAGTAAGCATCCAATAAATATTAGCACATCTTACTCCATTCTCACCTGAGGCAGAAATGAATCTATTTTTCTCTTGCACCCCACTTACTGAAGCCCCCTTATTAGACTTACTTCACACCTTATGGCCAGAATATGACAACTGCCCATTCCTAAACCAGCTGTGGAATTATCATGATTTGGTTTGGAAGAATTTAGGTTCAACCTCTGAGACGGGGGGGTGTCGGGCCTCCCCTGAAACAACCATCTGATACCACAACAAAATCTGGGTTCTGTTTGTAAGGCCGAAGTTGGGGTGGTGACAGTGGGGACTTTGGGCGTGGCACAAAGAGGGGCAGAGTAGGATTCCCCATCCCTACTTGTCCACAGTATTCCTTGGAATCACTCCTTAGATTTGCCGAGCACTTCACAGTTTACTTCATGCTTTTTTTTTTTTTTTTTGCGGTATGCGGGCCTCTCACTGTTGTGGCCTCTCCCGTTGCGGAGCACAGGCTCCGGATGCGCAGGCTCAGCGGCCATGGCTCACGGGCCCAGCCGCTCCGCGGCATGTGGGATCCTCCCAGACCGGGGCACGAACCTGTGTCCCCTGCATCGGCAGGTGGACTCTCAACCACTGTGCCACTAGGGAAGCCCAGTTTCATGCTTTTTAACTTGTGCATTATCACATCTGGTCTCAGAACCATTCTCTAAGCAGTTTGGCCTCTTGTTATCCTCTTTTATAGATGGGGAAACAGGCTCCCAGAGTTGAGGTGCTTGCTTGGTTCTGTGTTTATAGCTGGTACAGAGCTGGGTCCTGGGACTTATATTGAGGTCTTCAGATTCAAAACTCTGCCTTTTGGGGTTTTTTTGGCCACATCACGAGGCATGCGGGATCTTAGTCCCTGACCAGGGATCAAACGCGTGCCCCCTGCAGTGGAAGCATGGAGTCCTAACCACGGGACCGCCAGGGAATTCCCAAAACTCTGCCCTTTTATTCCTCTTCCATGAATTCCCAACTGTCTGTCATTTACATGGTGTCCTCACAACTGCCACATCCATGTGCCTCCTCTGCTATTGTCTACTTCATATTTTCAAAATAAACAGTTTTTCATTAAATAATATATCTTAAAAGGAAGCTTGATAGGACTTCCCTGGTGGCACACTGGTTAAGAATCCACCTGCCAGTGCAGGGGACATGGGTTCGAGCCCTGGTATGGGAAGATCCCACATGCCGCGGAGCAACTAAACCCGTGCGCCACAACTATTGAGCCTGCGCTCTAAAGCCTGCGAGCCACAACTACTGAGCCCACATGCCACAACTACTGAGCCCACGTGCTGCAACGACAGAAGCCCGTGCACCCGGTGCCCATGCTCCACAACAAGAGAAACCACTGCAATGAGAAGCCCGCGCACCGCAACTAAGAGTAGCCCCCACTCACCGCAACTAGAGAAAGCCCATGCACAGCAGTAAAGACTGAACACAGCCAAAAACAAATAAATAACATAAATAAATTTAAAAAAATAAAAAAGGAAGCGTGGTAAAGCCCCAGGTTTGATATTCTGGTACACATACAACTTTCCAATCAGCGGAAACAGTTAAAAATATTTTTATTCAGGATTAGAACTCCTGCCCTGGCGCCTACGTTCGAATCCCACCTCTGACGAGGTAGCACACACTCTCTACCCAGATGCCCGTGGACCTCACATTTTAGGGTGCAGCAGCCCCCTTCCAAGCCCCAGCCTTGCGATTTTGCCTGCTGGCTGTTCTGGCTGTCGGCCCCCGGTGCCATGCCCACCGCCACCCAGGAAAGCTGGAAGTGCTGGTGCTTAATTCCAGACCCACCTCCGTCCCCAGCAGCACTCAACCATGGCTGTTAGGAGCTGATGGACAGGTGTCCCTGTTCCCTCGCCCACCCCTCAGGAGCAGGTCCCCCAAGGCATGCGGCTTTTCATCAGCTACCAGAGTTCCCAGAAGGACTGAGTGCCACTACCCCACAGTGGTAACTGACCCAATGATGCATTCTTTACCGGCTTCCTTCCTCTCAGGTCTCATTTCCCCACTCTTTCAGGTGCTTCCTGGAATCACCTCCCAGGTACATCACTTCACTTGAATCCTTGTATCAGAGTTGGCTTCTGGGGAGCCCAAACTAAGACCACCACTTGCTCGCTGTCTGGTGTTGGGTGTTACCGAACTTCCCTGTGTCTCTCCGTTCCCATCTGTTATAGGAGGGTAATAATAGCACGTGTGCCTCTTAGAGTGAATTGGTGAAGCTCTCAGTGCCTGGCTAAGAGAAAGTGCTTAGCAAGTGGGATCTACTACAATTATTACTACCTAAAATTCCCACCTGTGGGTACGTGCCCCACAGTTGGGAGCTAACCTTTCTCTGGGTGCCCCCTTCCTGCCTCTCCCCTCTGATGCCCTCACGTACCCTCTGAGCTCCTTCAGTCCCACTTCTCCCACCGTAGGCTGCCTCATGCAATTCAGGTGCCCAGGATCACCCCCCCACCACCACTCCCACTGCAGCCCACCCTGCCCATCACACACAGATCACCCTGCCTGCCTCTGATGGGGGTTGCAGATGCCCAGGTAAATAAGTCTTCTGTCCTAATGACATCTTGGGATTCTCCATGATGCAGGATCACCATAGTCATCCAGTCCAGGCTGGAAGCTCTTAAAACGGAGGCTTCTCATCTCTGACTCGGGTCCAGCACGTTCCAGTAAGTGTGGATTGTTAACGATCACTGCTACCTTTTTTTTTTTTTTTTTTTGCGGTACGCGGGCCTCTCACTGTTGTGGCCTCTCCCGTTGCGGAGCACAGGCTCTGGACGCGCAGGCTCAGCGGCCATGGCTCATGGGCCCAGCCGCTCTGCGGCATGTGGGATCTTCCCGGACCGGGGCACGAACCCGCGTCCCCTGCATCGGCAGGCGGACTCTCAACCACTGCGCCACCAGGGAAGCCCCACTGCTACCTTTATTGAGCACTTACTATGAGCCTGGGGCTGTTGTAGGTACTTTCTCTGTATTAATCCTTGCAGCCACCCTATGAAGTATGTGCTGTTACTATCCCCATTTTGCAGATGAGAAGCCTAGGACAGAGAAGTTAAGTAGCCTGGCCAAGATCACACAGCCGGCAAACGGCAACCTAACTCCAGAGCCTCTCTTACTTTTCATGATGCTAAGCTGGTGCAGGGCTATCTCGTGCCTAGAATGAACAATACTGGCTTCCTTGCTTCCCAGCTGAAAGTCCAAGGACCAGTCTGTCTTTGCCAGGTGTCTTGCTGTAGCAAGTTACCCATCCAAACCTGAGGCCCAGATCTCACCCCACCCTTAGCTGTGGAACAGGAATATCAAACAGGAAGGTCTAATTTATTCAGAGCCCTGGCAGCCAGAACAAGGGAGAAAAAGCACATGTGAGAATATATAGGCTGTCTTCTAATTTTATGATAAGGAGAGACTTGACAGGTTCAGGCCAGTACCTGAGGTTTCTTTTCACAAGCAACATATGGACTAGAGATTGCAAACTGCTCCCTGCCCATCAGATCCAGCCCATAGAGCATGTGTGTGCCTTGGAAACTAAAGGAATTGGATGGCTCCTTACCACGGTGTAGCAAAAGGCTGGGGCTAAGCAGAGCCTCCTGGCTTTGTGGGGGGAACACATGCTGTCCACTGTGCCCAGCCCCACCCCTCCCCACTGACCCTGTGCTCTAGAGCTCCACACTGACCACGAGTGAGCTGCCATTTATCATGCAACTTGTGCTGGTGTTTTTCTCACATCTAGTTTGTCTCATTCATGCATTCATTCATTCATGCAAAAAAGATGTTTTGAACAACTTACTATGTACCAGGCACCATTTGGTTTCAGTGGGGTGGTGAGGGAACAGACAAACTATAAACAGAACCTGGAGGTAGAGTATAGTGTATGTTAGTGATTAGTGGTAAGCAGAAAAATAAAGCGGTGAAAGGGCCCAGGGAGAATCAGGGTTGGGGTAGGATGGCCAGAAAAGGCTATATGAGAAATGTGACTGAGTTAAAGCCCAAAGGCAGTGAAGGAGGGGCTTTGGGGACATCGGGGGGCAGAACACTGCAGGCAGATGGAACAGCAAATACAAAGGGGACATGTACACCTGGTATGTTCCCAGAGTAACAAGGAGACCAGTGTGGCCAGAGCAGAATGAGTGAGAGATAATCACATGAGTGAATGGAGAGCCCTGGGGGGTTGAGACTAGACTGGATGGGGCAAGGGTGGACCAGTGATGCCCGTCAGGAGACCACCACCCCAATCCAAGCAACAGATGATGCCACTTAGGCCAGGGTGGTAGCCGTAGAAATAGAGAAAAGGCAGAGATTGGAGATGTGTTTTGGACATAGAACCAATCAGAAATGGGTGATGTGTTGGATGTGGGAGACCAGTCAGGACAAAGAAGAATTGAATTTGGACCAGGGAGGTAGCAGAGGAAGAGAAGAAAAGCGGGTGGATTCTGGAGTTATTTTGAAAGTAGATGTTCCATGCTCTGCCGATGGATGGATGTGGGATTTGAAAGAGCAAAGTCAAGAATGATACCAAGGGCTTCCCTGGTGGTGCGGTGGTTGGGGGTCCGCCTGCCGATGCAGGGGACACAGGTTCGTGTCCCGGTCCGGGAAGATGCCACGTGCCGCGGAGCGGCTGGGCCCGTGAGCCATGGCCGCTGAGCCTGCGCGTCCGGAGCCTGTGCTCCGCAACGGGAGAGGCCGCGATAGTGAGAGGCCTGCGTACGCAAAAAAAAAAAAAAAAGAATGACACCAAGTGTTTTGGCCTGAGCAGTTGGAAGGATGGAGTTGCCATGTGCTGATATGGGGAAGCTGGTGGGAGGAGCAGGTTTGTTGAGGGAAAGCTTAGGATATCCGTTTTGGAGAAGTTGAGTCTGAAGGTGTCTATTGGACATCCCAGGTGGAGTTGCCGAGAAGGCAGCCTCCAGTGTAAAACAGAAACAGAAAACAGGTCAACTCACGTGCCCGCTCTGATTTGGTAGCCCTGTCCAGAGTGCTGTGTTGACATTTTTAAAAAATTATTTTAAAAATTATTTATTTATTTGGTTGCACTGGGTCTTAGTTGCGGCAGGCGGGCTCCTTAGTTGCAACACATGGGCTCCTTAGTTGCGACATGCATGTGGGATCCAGTTCCCAGCCAGGGATTGAACCTGAGCCCCACGCATTGGAGCGCTGAGTCTTAACCACTGCACCACCAGGGAAGTCCCGGTGTTAACACTTTTTTTTAAAAAATAAATTTATTTATTTGTTTATTTATTTTTGGCTGTGTTGGGTCTTTGTTGCTGTGCGCGGGTTTTCTCTGGCTGCGTCCAGCGGGGACTACTCTTTGTTGCGGTGTGTGGGCTTTTCATTGCAGTGGCTTCCCTTGTTGCGGAACACTGGCTCTAGGCGTGTGGGCTTCAGTAGTTGCAGCACGCGGGCTCAGTAGTTGTGGCTCGCAGGTTCTAAAGCACAGGCTCAGTCGTTGTGGCGCCCGGGCTTAGTTGCTCCGTGGCATGTGGGATTTTCCTGGACCAGGGCTCGAACCCGTGTCCCCTGCATTGGCAGGCGGATTCTTAACCACTTCACCACCAGGGAAGTCCCCGGTGTTAACATTTTTAAGACCCATTCAGGCTCAGTGGGAAAGAGTTTCTTGATCAATAGTGAAACCTGTCTTAGGAGCTGGATAGACAAATAATGGCGAACACTGGGTGTAAGACATTCCACTGTAGAGTGGGAAGAAAATGTGAAAAATTCTATTCTATGTATTTTTGTCTTACTCTTTACATTTTCTTCATATGTTCTATAATGTACATAATATGTTAGAGTAGCAGATTTGGACATAGTTTATAAATTAAGTATTCTGTATCCATTGGAAGAGTATGCTCAGTTTTCACTGAGGAATGGATGAACAAAAACTTTTGGAGATTACTGATCAGAAATATTTTACAACAGATGCTTAAAAAAGTGACCTGGATTACTGCAAGCCCTGAAGTGTCTCCTGAATCCTAAAAAAAAGAACGTTGTTCAGTTTGGTTTAATGCTTAATTAAAACAATTGGCTTTCCAAAATACCAGTGTTATCAGAGACTTTTTTTTTCCTTTGGCCACACCGCATGGCATGTGGGATCTTAGTTCCCTCATCAGGGATCAAACCCGTGCCCCCTGCAGTGGAAGCACAGAGTCTTAACCATTGGACCACCAGGGAAGTCCATCAAAGACTTTTTTAAAAAAGGGTGAGGAACTGTTCTAGAGTAAAGGAGATTAAAGAGGTAACAATGCAAACACAATCCTCGAATGGATCTTGGGTTGAGAAAGCAAAAAGCTATGAAAGGCTATTACTGGAACAACTGGGGACCTTTGTATGTAGATTGTGGTATTGTATTAGTATGCAATTTCTAATTGGGATCATTGTTTCATGGTTACTGGGAGACTGTTGCATTCTTAGGAGACACGGGCTGAAAATCGTAGGGGTAAGGAGTCATGATGTCTGTAATTAGGTCTCAAATAGTTCAGCAAAATACACATAGGAATTTAGGTGAAGGGTGTGTTAGTGGTCACTGTGCTATTCTTGCAGCTTTCCTGTAGTTTTGAAATATTTCCAAGTAAAAATTTGGGGGGAGATAGTATTCATATAAGTTTCTCCAGTTCTCGGAAAACTAGGAATCCGATAAAGGCATGTTAGACCGCTTTTCATATACTGGATTATTTCATTGACCAGAACACTTGTCGTCTTCATCCTTTCTGAAGCAAAGAATTTGCCAAATCTTTCCCACCACTACAGTAATCCCTGGCATTTTTGATTTTCCAGGTGCCTCCACATCCATCATATTACATTTATTATCATAAATAGTCCCTATAGATAAAGAAATTTGTGCCTGTAAATTCCACAATCACGATGAACATTGTTTTTTAATGGCTCACCATATGCCAGGCACTGTTCTGTGTGTTTGACATGAATGAGTGCATTTCATCCTCCCAACCACTCTTAGGGGAGGTATTACTGATAGTTTATTCCACTAGGGGATTGTAAGTAAAGAAAAAAGTATGGGAGACCCCTGTAAGTTAATAATCACTCAAGAAAGCAGGGCTGCAAAACCGAGCAACTTTGCTTAGCAACAAAACCCTG
The DNA here is from genome assembly GCF_964341445.2 of Mesoplodon mirus. Taxonomy (NCBI): domain Eukaryota; kingdom Metazoa; phylum Chordata; class Mammalia; order Artiodactyla; family Ziphiidae; genus Mesoplodon; species Mesoplodon mirus. Next base: position 74,094,973 of record NC_138988.1, on the reverse strand, counting down.
CAACGTAAGCATGGTTTCATTACTATCATTCTCATTTTCAGAAAAGGAAACTGAGGCACAGAGAGGTGGTATAATTTGCCCAAAGTCACACAGCCAGGGAGGGTGGAGTGACAGAGCAGTGTGGCCCCGGGCCCTGCAGTGTTCACCACCAACCCCCTGACCATGTACTTCACACTGTGAGCTGGATCATCTGAGTTTGTTGGAGCTGCCATTCCAGAAGGAGGGCTTCTGGTCCTCAAATTTTGCTTTTCTCTGAGGGGTTCCAAGTGTATGTTCATAGGAGAAAGGGTGCTCCTTGAGAGAGGGAACAACAGCAGCAAAACTACCATCTTTGAATGCTCATATGGGCCAGGCACGGGCAAGATGCTTTCTGCCTGGTTAGTCCTCAGAACCCCTCTGTGGGGTAAAACTATTATTATCTTCATTGGACAAAAGAAGAAACGGTGGAGCCTTGCCCCAGCCCCCCACCCAGGCTGCCTTGCCTCTACCTGTCATCTCAATGGGTCTGAAGGTAACAGCTATAGAATGTAGCCTGTGGGGCGATGGGCCTCACCCATCACCTTGTCCACCCCCTCAGTTCTCAAATGGGGACATTTCAATGCTGAAGAGGAGGAGGAGTGGGAGAAGGAAGAAGAGGAAGAAAGCATTGCATCCTTCCTCCTTGGGGCTTTTCATCTGGCCTGTGACATTCCATTCCCACCCCTCTAATTTGCCACTTCATTGAGCAACTTTTTCTAATTGAATGCACCTGGGCAGAAACTCCTCCCCATATTGGCCCTGGTCAGTGCTTTGTCTTTTTTCTTCTTCTTTTATGAAAAAAACAAGGGGAGCCCCTATTTCTTTGAGGTGGAGGTGCTTGGTGAAGTTCCCAAGCAGATCAGCCAGCCCTCCAGAAACTCTTTTGCCTTCGTGCCGTGTTGAGCTCACCTGCCTCCTTGGAGGACAGCCGGCTTGTAGCTGACCTTGGCCTGGAGGCCCAGGATGACTCTGCTCTGGGCATGGCAGTCCCAGCCAGGGGCGAGGCAGAGGTATCCTTCAAAAGGCCCTGCTCACCAGGAGCCACCTTCCCCAGGGTGCAGGTGTTCCCCTTCCTCAGTAAATCAACAACTAATAAGTCAATTCGCACTCATGAAGGAGCACAAGAGGCAATAGAATAAAGTAGTTAAGAGCATGAATTCTTCAGCCGGACTCCCTAGGTTGAATCATGCCTCTACCACTTATTAGCTTTGTGACCTAGGGCAAATTATTTAGCCACTCCGAGTACAGGTTTCCCTTTCTGTAAAATGGGGGGAAATAATAATATACTTCTGAAAAAAATAAAAAATACTGGTGATTTACTGTCTCATCAAAGATGCACAATCTTCTTAACTGAACAGTCCTACTCAATAATTCTGAAAGTAAAGAAACATCTTCCTTCAGGACAGATCTAGTTTCTGGTTATGTATTTAACTTCAAAAGCTACATTTTTTAGTCCCCCTAAAAGCCCTTTACACTTCAACATCTTTGCCTCCCCATAACTTCATATCTAGTCTTTATAATTTTAGATTCATTGTTCTCCTTAACAAAAGAGTGCAATGCAATGATTAGTAAACTAAAGAAACTTCTTGTTTGTATTTTTGAAGAGAGTAGACGACTTGCAAGATCAGACAAGGTACACAGCACACATTCACGCTGACACAACAAGAGCTGTTGAATTTAAAAATTTATGCAGATTACTAATAAACCACTTTTCATCTCGCCAGTTGGTAGAGGTGCTTTTTTTTTTTAAGTAGATATCTAATGTTTGTTCATTAGATTGGTTCAGCCTTTCAGCAGGGAAATTTGGTAATAAGAACTGTATCAAAAGCCTTAGAATGTTTCATAACCTCAGATTGAGAAATTCCACTTCTAGAAATTAATTCACTTCTAGAAATAATCATGAGTGTGCACAAAGATATTACCACAAAAATATTTTACAGTATTATTTCTAATAGAGAAGAACTAGAAACTATCTAAATTGCCAACAATACAGGTTTGGTGATATACAGTATATTCACTCAATGGCATACTAGGAAGTCATTAAAAATATGTTGTAGAATATTTAATGAGGTGGAAAATGTGTTGACAGTATACTTTTTAGTGAAAAAACAGCTTACAAAACTTTGCAGAACGATCTCATTTTTAAAAATATATGTGTTTATTCAGAGAATAATTTTAGAAAAATAAACAATGACATTTTAAAGGGTTATCTGGATGGTGCAATTGTGAGTAATTATTATTTCCTTTTTTGTGTGACTTATCAGTATTTTCTAAGTTTTCTACAATGCAGATGAATATTTCCATGTTATGAAAACAACAACAAATTATTATATAAAAAAGAACAATTCATTGAGAAAATGCTTAACGCAGAGCTTGCCTCTTCTGTAGGGTGTCATTTCTCTAGTAACTCTCTTCCTTAGCGTCCTCCTTGGAGGACCCCAGGAGAGGCAGGGATCCCCAAGGCCTCCTCCCATTTGGAGCATTACTGGAGGCTTGTGGTTTGCCTCCTGGTCATGTGGAATCCAGCTTTGGACAAACTGCAAAGTCCCTAAGTTTGGGAGGTAGAAGAAATGGCAACTGGAAGATTTTATATAGAGTCTGAGCAAGAAACTCTTCCAAAAAGGAGCTAGTCTTGGCCTTCCATGGTGGCGCAGTTGTTAAGAATCCACCTGCTAATGCAGGGGACACAGGTTTGAGCCCTGGTCCGGGAAGATCCCACATACTGGGGAGCAAGTAAGCCTGCGAGCCACAACTACTGAGCCTGCGTGCCTAGAGCCTGTGCTCCGCAACAAGAGAAGCCACCGCAGTGAGAAGCCAGCCCCCTCTCACTGCAACTAGAGAAAGCCCGTGCGCAGCAACTAAGATCCAACGCAGCCAAAAATAGATAAATTTATTTAAAAAAAAAGAAACTGGTAAAAAAATATATATATTGATTAAAAATATATATATTGATTAAAAAAAAAAAAGGAGCTACTTTCTCTGCCCATGTTTTCCTCAAACAGAAGCTAAGGCCGACTTCAGGGTTTGTCCAAGGCCACACGGCCAACTTAATGACAAGGTGAGGCCTTGAAGCCATGGCCTTTCCGCCCTGTTGTATTTCTAAAATGTGCTGATTTAGACTATCTCTTCTCACACTTTAATATGCACAGGAATCACCAGGGATCTTGTTGAAATGCAGATTTTGATCCAGCAGGTCAGGGATGGGCCTGAGGGTCTGCATTTCTAACCAGCCCTCAGGCGATGAAGATGTTGCTGGTCTGGGGATCAGTTTAAGTAGCAGTGGTGTAGAGCACAGATTTTAGAGCCAGATCGTCAGCTTCCCAATCTAGCTCTGCCGCAGACGAACTATTATTATAGTTACCGTACTTCAGTTTTCTCTACTGCAGAATCAGTATGACTTAACTCATAGCTTTTTCGTGAAGATTTAATAAGTGCTTAGAACACTCTTCACTAAGAACTAGCTGTTTTATTATTATTATTTATATTCCCTAGAGCAAGCAGCCAAGGGCGAAGCACAGTTTGACGAATGAATGGATAAACTTTGGAGTTCTTCCTGGGCGACCGGAGTCAGAGAAGCAAAATGGGAGGGCTCGGAGGTGAGGAAGAGGCCCACCTCGAAAGAACTTCTCTCCACTGGGTGGTCAGAAGGACCCGGAGCGCCCGGAAGCCGGCCGGCCCGCGCCCCGCGGACCAATGCGGCCGCCCGGGGGGAGGGGGAGCGCCCGCCAGCCCTTTCCGTCTGGGCGCCGGAGGCCCCGCCCCCTGGAACGTCGCGACGTCCGAGCATTCCACGGTTGCTACTCGGTCGCGAGGGGCGGGGCGCCTGTCAGGGAAGCGGCGCGCGCGGCGGCGGGGGCGGGCTGAGGCTCCGCCGCGCAGTGCCAGCGCCAGCACTAGACCCGCGCCCCGCGCTCTCCGGCCCGCCGCCTGCGTTCTGGCTCGCGAGCCCGCACTCCCGCCCTGCCCGTGCGCTGCCCGAGTATGGAGCTGCTGTGCTGCGAGGGCACCCGGCACGCGCCTCGGGCCGGGCCGGACCCGCGGCTGCTGGGGGACCAGCGTGTCCTGCAGAGTTTGCTCCGCCTGGAAGAGCGCTACGTGCCCCGCGCCTCTTACTTCCAGTGTGTGCAGAGGGAGATCAAGCCGCACATGCGGAAGATGCTGGCGTACTGGATGCTGGAGGTACCGCCCGGGGGGTCTCCCCTCCCCCGCCACCCCGGCGTCCCCGGCTCGGGACATCCTGGTCCCAACAACAATCAGCAAGATGTTTCTGTGGCGCAGATCCCCGGGGCCTGGCCTTTCACTCCTTTCACTCGGGCACCCTACCCGGCTGCCTCCCTGGTGTCCCTTTCTTCCCCTTCTCCAACCCTGACTTTGACTGCCAGTTGTTTGGCACCCCAAGTAACCCTCTCTTCGGGCCGGGAAAGCGGGACAAGGGCCACCCTCTTCCCCTCCGGCTTCTCTCAGCGTCTCCCGCCTCGCTCCCCCGCCCGGTCTTCTAGGGAGAGCGCGCCTGGAAAACCCTGGGCTCGCCCGCCCCCGCCGCAGAGCCGGTTCCTGTGTGTCGCGGGGTTCTGGCGGGGAAGGCGGTGGGGTGGCGCGCTGTTCCGGCAGTCAGGGAAATGAAAAGTGCGGGAGGCAGCCGCTGGCGTCTCCTCCCTTCCCTTTGGGTGTGTGCACTGGGTGGAGGTAATGGGGTTTAAGGTCCCAGTTCTCAGGCTCCCGTGGGTGACTCTTCCGTCCCCTCTCACTCTCGGTATTGGTGTGGGGGGGCAGCCTCCGTTTGGAATCCTTAAGGGAGGGAGCCTCTGGCGTACCCCGCTTCCCCCCACCCCCGGGGGGAAGGAGGCACCGCAGAGGAAGTGGAGGGGGGTCGACACCTTGGGGAATGCGCATCCTGCGTATTAGTCCTTGTCACTGTAAGTACACCTACCCCCTCCCGATTCTTGCTCCCTATTCCACTTCCCTTCAGCGCACCGCCCCCCCCCCCCTTCAGTGCTGCTGCGTTTCCTTTGCCTCTGCCCCAGAAGTGACTGTGCGCCCTCCCCCAGGTGTGTGAGGAGCAGCGCTGTGAGGAGGAAGTCTTCCCCCTGGCCATGAACTACCTGGATCGCTACCTGTCCTGCGTCCCCACCCGCAAGGCGCAGTTGCAGCTCCTGGGTGCGGTCTGCATGCTGCTGGCCTCCAAGCTGCGCGAGACTACGCCCCTGACCATCGAAAAACTGTGCATCTACACCGACCACTCTGTCTCTCCCCGCCAACTGCGGGTGCGTGCATGATCCTCCCCACCCCCCAACACACACTGCCTCCTCACTTACCAGGAAAAGGAAAGCTAAGACCCTCAAGAGGCTTTCTGTCCCTGGGGAGGGTAGCAGAGGCTTTTTTTTTTTTTTTTTTTTTTTGATAAGAGATGGGACAGTGTGGTATGATGGTCAGGGTAGCCCCTAGCCCAGCCTTGCGCTGCCAGCATGAACCAAACCCCTTCTCCTGACCTCCAGTGGGTGCCACTCCTTCCTGGTCTTTCCCCCAGATAGCAACAAGTCAAACTGCATGTCTACACTCACTAGTACTTTGCCTCTGGGTTTACACAGCCACCATGAGTTATTTATTGGCAGCAGCAGGACATGCCTACGCACCCCCCCTGGAGTGGGGGAGTGGAATGTGCTTCACGTGGGGGAGGGGGGCCGCCCTGGTTGAGTCTTTATCCCAGTGTGTGGACTTTGTGATCAAAAAGCCTCCCGGAGCAGATTATAGCCAGGGTTGCTGTAAGGAAGGGCCAAGGCGTTTCATCCCACCTTCTTTCCTTCCTTTTATATCCCAGGAGAAACAGCTCCTTCCTAATTCTCCGTTCGCTAGCCTCACTCTGGGAAACTTGAGCAGCTGCTTCAGGCCTGTGGAATCATCTCTTCTTTTCCTCTTTAGCCAAAGGCCAGAGCTGAGGCACAGACTGGGGCTGAGCTGCAGCTGCTTCCGATGTGATAATGATGCCCTGTCCCCCGGCCCACCCACTCTGACCAAGGTCTTTCATAACACTGGGGAGCTGCTGTCGCTCCTGTGGTTTGGGAAGTGGCTCCCTGGGCCTCTTGCTGGGAACTTGGGCTGGGCTCTTCCCGAGGCAGGACAGGGGAGACCCCCGGTTCTCTTTCCCCACTGAGCCTGGAGAGGAGGTGGGGGAGCTGCTTGGATCTGGAAGAGGTTATTTAGGGCGTGCAGATCGTCTCCCGAGGGGCGGGGGCGGGGGGAGACGGGTGAGCTGGCACCTTCCTCCACCTTGCTCTACAGCGGCCCAGTCTTCTCTTGACCCGGAGAGGAGTCTCTGGGCCCCATCTCCCGGGGAGGAGGGCAGCGTGCAGGCTGCTGTGATTGGCTGGCCAAGAAGCCAGGGTACTGGGGCCCCCGAGTGCTGCTTGTCGAGGAACGGGATTCCTCTTCCTGCCAAGTAGCTCTCGGAGATGGGAGTAGGAGGCCGGAGTTGGGAATCCGGGAGGCCCCACAGCTCTTTGTGATGAATCTGGTAGTTTTTGGCAAGTCTAGTTTTTGGTAGTTTTTGGCAAACCAGTGGAGCTGGTTTTCAGGGCTAATGAGCAAGATGAGTTTGGAGGGGTTTAGGCTAGAAGGTAGAAGGGGACTTCCTTTTTGTGAAAACATTAGGATGGAGTGTGTGCCTTTATGTGAGGAGAGCTTTTCAGAACAGGCCAAAAGTCCCCCCCATGCCTGAGCTGGGGGGTGGAGTGTGCCGATCGATGACTTCCTAGAAGGTCAGAGTTGGAAGGGACCTCAGAGAGCTCCAGTCAGTCCAAATCCTCGTGCCACAGAGAAGGTTGGGGCCCAGAGAAGGAAGGAAAGGTCCTGCCTCAGCATTGCACTGAGGCTGAGGAGAATATGGATGTTGTAGCGCTCAGGTGGCCTAAGAGGTTAGGGATGTGATGGAAGCTGCCAGGGGTGTGTTCTCGGCCAAGTGAGGGCTGAGATTCTCAGGGGCTGCCCTGATACAGGGTAAGGTGGCTGCCCTCCCTCACGTAGGACCCTATGCCTCCGCACTCCAAGGGAAGGCCCCACTCCAAGTTGCCTTCTAGATGTTTCCTTGGATGCTAGGTGCTTTCTGTTCGCTTTTTTTCCCCTAAAGGTTTCTTTTAAATTAATTAATTAATTAATTAATTAGGCTGCATTGGGTCTTCGTTGCCACATGTGGGCTTTCTCTAGTTGGGGCGAGCAGGAGTTACTCTTCCTTGCGGTGCACAGCCTTCTCATTGCGGAGGCTTCTTGGTGCGGAGCACAGGCTCTACGCACGCGGGCTCAGTAGGTGGGGCTCATGGGCTCTAGGGCACAGGCTCAGTAGTTGTGGCGCATGGGCTTAGTTGCTCCGCGGCATGTGGGATCTTCATGGACCAGGGCTCAAACCTGTGTCCCCGGCATGGGCAGGCGGATTCTTAACCACTGCGCCAGCAGGCAAGTCCCTCTGTTCACTTCTGAGTTAGGCGTTTGACCGCTGGGACAAGCACCGGGAGTAGAACGCTAGCTTCTCTGCTCAACTTCTTCCCGCTCCAGGCTGGGCTGTTTTCTGTGGGGCTCTGTGAGAGGTTCAAGAGGATGACACCTGGGTGGGGGCCAGGAGAGGGACAGCTGTGACTGGGGGCCTAAAAGAGGTTGGATGGGGTTGCCATTTCTACCTCAGTAAGGGGTCAAACCCATGAGTTCCTTCCTGAGATAAAACAATGAAGAAATCCTCATGTGTGCAACTCAGAAATGGGGCCAGGGCTGGGAACCCCAGATGAGTGGATTGGGGTGGGGCTCCCAGCCTCCCTCCAGGACCTAGCAGTGGTATAGAGGCTAGGGCAGGCAGAGAGATGGTTTGATTCCTCAGGGATCATCTGGACCCATCCTGTTTGGCTTGGCCTCCACTTCTCTTCCTAAGACTCAAATGGCACTAGGCACTATGGGTTCCAGCCAAAGAGGTGGAGTGGGGTGCTCTATCTCAGCCCTACACCCCAATGTCCCACCAAGGGGATGTGGGTTGGGTTGGGCAACCTCCACTTTGAGGAACCTCAGGGTTGGCTCAGTGGCTGTGTCACAGGAGGTGTGGCCTCATGCTCACCCCCAGTTGCTTCAAGAGGTGTGGACTTGGATGGGATGCTGAGTTGGGGGCAGGCTAGTGATCTCCCCTTTCACAGATCCTTGGGATTACGGAGAGTCTTTCTGCTTCATGCCAGAGGAGCCTCAAGTTCATGGCGATGGTGGTGGTATCTGCTGCTGCAGTCTCTTCTTTCAGCCCTGGCTGGAGAAGTGCTCAGAGCCTTGCAGCAAGTCAGGAGAAGGCCTGGATTACTGGATCCCAAAAGATAACCCAGCAGGATTGAAAGAGATAATTCACGTAAAGCATGTAGTTCTGGCATCTAGGAAGTGATCAATAGGGCTCAAAGCAAGTGCCCCCCCCCTTCCCTGCCACAGGGCCGGTCCTTAAATTCAAAAGCAGAACTGCGGGGCTTCCCTGGTGGCGCAGTGGTTGAGAGTCCGCCTGCCGATGCAGGGGACACGGGTTCGTGCCCCGATCCCGGAAGATCCCACATGCCGCGGAGCGGCTGGGCCCGCGAGCCATGGCCGCGGAGCCTGTGTGTCCGGAGCCTGTGCTCCGCAACGGGAGAGGCCACAGCAGTGAGAGGCCCGCGTACAGCAAAAAAAAAAAAAAAAAAAAAAAAAGAAAAAAAGCAGAACTGCGGTCCTGACCTTCAAGTGTGATGGCCTTCCCTCCCTGTGAGACCTCTGCTTTACTCCCTCCCCTTCCTTTCTTTAGCCACTGACCCTACCCTCTTCCTCAACCTCCAGGACTGGGAGGTGCTGGTCCTGGGGAAGCTCAAGTGGGACCTGGCTGCCGTGATTGCCCATGATTTCCTGGCCCTGATTCTGCACCGGCTCTCTCTGCCCCGTGACCGACAGGCCTTGGTCAAGAAGCACGCCCAGACTTTTTTGGCCCTCTGTGCTACAGGTAAGATTCCTACACACATTTTTACCAAGCCAGGGAAATCAGAAGACTTGGAAGCGTGAGCGGTAACCAGGAGATAATGGTTTCTTGAACTGAAATCTTGAACAGACTTCTGGTTTCTTAAATTTCTTCTCAAAATTTATTTGTGAAAATTCTATTCCCTCTGAGCCCCCAGTCTCAATACAGAAAAGCAGCAGAGCTGTATGGGATCTCAAGAGACGATCCCCCCACCCCCCAAGTATATAGGTGGGTCACTGAGAGCTTAGAGAGAAGTGACTTGCCCAGGGTCTTACAGTGACTAAGTTGAGAGCAGAAACCAGGTCTCTTAACCCTGATTTTGTGTCCACACCAGGAAGAGACTCATTCACTCCCTGGTCCCTGGCCAGGATCACTTACAGACCACCCTGGACCTGACCCTCTCCAGGAAAGAGCCCCTTTCCTGCCTTTCTCCCCTGCTGCTATCTGACACCACTCGCTGCTGGGGTTTTCAAGACCCCTGCTCTATTCATACGGCCTGGCACTTTCTGGGTAATAGAAGGTGCGTGCTGATTGTTATCCTTGAAACCACCCTTGCCTCATGGTCCCCTCTTTCCAAGATTACACCTTTGCCATGTACCCGCCATCCATGATTGCCACGGGAAGCATTGGAGCTGCAGTGCAAGGCCTGGGTGCCTGCTCCACATCTGGGGATGAGCTCACAGAGCTGCTGGCAGGGATCACAGGCACTGAAGTGGTGAGTGCTGGGCAGCTGGGCAAGTGGCCTCAGTTCATGAGGCAGCGCTATTCCCTGAGCCTCCAGAAGAGGGAGCTGTCGCCCTCACACACACCCTGGTCTCCACTCCTGGTTTTGAGTGCCCTGCTTTTGGGGCTTCTGTGGCCTTTTATCTCCTTCCTTGGTCTGGAGAAGAACAAGTGTCTTGGGCGGGCTGAAGGGCACTGTCTCTGGGTACCCTTTTCTTGCCAAACGGTGTGCAGGAGTGGGGGTGGGGGATTTGGTGTCAGATGCTGGGCTGCTCTCACACCCTCTTGCCACATCCTCTTGCCAGTTTCTGAGAATTGAAAGCTGATTCCTGGGGTTGGGCTGTGGCCTAACCTCCCCAGACTTCCCTGTGTGCTGGGAGGTGTCCTCCAGCACCTGCTGCCACATGCTATGGGGGGAGGGACGTGGACCTTCCTCACCGTTCCCCCTTGTTCCCAGGACTGCCTGCGGGCCTGTCAGGAGCAGATTGAAGCTGCCCTCAGGGAGAGCCTCAGGGAAGCCGCCCAGACCTCCCCCAGCCCAGCGCCCAAAGCCCCCAGGGGCTCCAGCAGCCAGGGGCCCAGCCAGACCAGCACTCCCACAGATGTCACAGCCATCCACCTGTAGCCCTGGCGAGGCCCCCTCGAGTGGCCACCGACAGCAGAGGAGGGGACACTGCCACCCCCCTCCCTGCCTGCAGGAACGAACCATGCGACAGCTGAAGCCCGAGGGGGCTCCTTCCTACTTGCCTGTTGCAAGCCGAAGGGGTCGGGTCCTACCTGTCCCTGCAGTGTGCACTAAGGGGCCTGGCCAGCTGCGGCGGGTGGCCAGTCAGGCTCCTCCTCCTCCCTGCATCTGACCAGCTCAGCCCCATCCCAGTCCTAGCTGGGGGTGGGCCAGGCTGGCCAGAGATGAAATTGAAGTCTGTAGAATACATGTGCCAGCATTCCTTTTGGGGGCCCCCTTAACTCTGGGGCTCTCGTGTTCTCAACTGCCAAAGTTGAACCCGGGCCCTCGGCAGTGAAAGCGCGGAGTCCTAACCACTGGACTGCCAGGGAATTCCCTAGTTACTGTATTTGGATTGGGGTCTTTCTGAAGAACCCTCACATGTTCTAGACACATGTGAGAAGAAAGAGTGGACATCTCCTCTCAATGCACTTGGAGGCCCCTGCATAATCCATGCTCTCAGCTGCTCCTAGAGGGAGGGGCCCTGGCCTCTGCCTGAGGTGCAGGAACCAACCTCCTCGCTTTGCTTTCCGCTCAGCTTCTCCTGTGTGATTGGGGGGTGGAGGGGCAGTGCTGAAGGAAGAGGTTGTTTTAATTTATTAATTGCTTTGAGTACAGCTGTAAGAGGGTGTGGTGGGGCCCATCTACCCTGAGTGGTGGTGACCCTGGTGGTTGCTGCATTCCTCCCCTATCCTACCGCTAGAGGATCTTCAAGGCCGCTAGAGGATCTTCATGGCCGAGGAGCTGCTACAGCCTGGGGTGGGGCCACGCCCTCCTCTCCCTCCGGCCCTCTGCTCCATCTTGCAAGGCTGGGGGATGAAGTAGGGATGACCTGGAGGTGACCAAGCCCCCTCTGGAGAGGGAGGCAAGCCCTATTGACACAGGTCTTTCCCGAGGCCACAAGGTCCAGGCTGGTGGCCCAGGACCACCATGCTACCTTAATAAAGATTCTGAAATAAAACTGTCTTTGGCTTCTTGGACTGGATGGCAGTGTGGGCAAAAGCCTATTTCTAGAGGGTGGAAATCAGCGGTCTCAAGTAGGGGTCATCAAGCCTTTTCTGTAAAGGACCGGAGTAAATACTTCAGGTTTTGTGGGCCATACAGTCTCTGCCCCAGATATAGTCAGTTTTGCTTCATAACATGATCTATGCATTCCTAAAAATCACTGCATCATGCAAAATTGCACAATAAAAACCACAGGGCTTATGGGGAAAATGGGGCTGGAGGCACAATACTCAATGAGGACACTTGTCTTTTAAAAAAAGGAAAGATAGTGCTTTTACACATTAAATGGTTAAGAAACACATACTGCAATAAACACGGCCCTTTATCTTGAAAAACAAACAACACCTGAAGTCTGCTGTGGAAGTGGAGGTCGGAAGGATGTGGAAGGCGGGTTTTAACACCAGATGTGGGTGTGGTACCAACCCGCAAGGTGAACTGGTGTCGCTAGCACATGTCTGAGGTATGTGCATTTTGTGTATCATCTGGCTCAGCTCAGCTGGGTACAGTTTTCTGCTTTCACCTAGCGTTTCTCAAAGAGAAAACTGCATATAAATGTGAAATTTGCTTTATGATCAAATTCCTCCCGAATACAGTAATTAGGCTGGAACAAATTCACATTCTCTAAAGCACCTAACAAGGGTTCTAACTAGACTGTACTCGCCTCTGCTGCTGTGGCATGAAAGCAGCCAGAGAGAACATGGAAATGGATGGGTGTGGCTGCATCTTAATAAAACTTTATGGACACTGAAATCTGAATTTCATATAATCTTCACCTATCACAAAATACCCTTCTTTCAATTTTTTCCCTAGCCATTCAAAAATGTAAAAATTCTTAGCTCACGGGCCATAAGGAAACAGGCACGTGACCCTAGTTTGCCAACCCTTGGTCTAAAGCTTTCATTAGCTAAGAAAGTTAGGGAACTGGTCTGGTGGTGACCCTGGGCCTGACCTTTCTTGCCTCTGTATCTCCACTTTCCTCTAGGTGCTTTCTCCTAGCTCTTCCAACCACAGCTGAGACCATCTTGTGAACAACCTCCTGGTTGCTGGCATTCTCCCAAAGTAGCCTGTGTCAGGGGAAGGCAAAGGCTGTGCCCTCTAGGGGCGGGCAGGGTGGGTACAGCCTAGAGAAACAAATTTGTCTGTCTGAGGGGGGCACGGCTCCCATGTAAACCGGGAAGAATCCACTGCTACACAGGAGCAGGGATGCAGTGCCCACCTCCACAAAAGAGGGAAAGCAGAAAGATCTCCATCCACCACATCAAAAACACTGAAGTTCAATAAATACCTGCCTCTTGTTTTTATCTACCTCCCAGTGAACTGACACAACAGCCTGAGAGAAAGTACCCACTCCAACCCCCCAGCGGGGAAGTGGGACGGTTAGGCTGTGGAGTTTCAAGTCAGGTCCCAGAACTGAGCAGGGATGCAGGCCTAGAATGGAAGAGAGAGCCGGCCAGACTCAGTTCTCCCTGTCAGGAACTGGGGAATCAGAGGCCCGTGACCTCTCGTGGCCCTGAACTGGGTCTTCAGCTATAAAGGCTCAGTGTCACCTTCAGTCAGCAGCAGGGATCCTGGAGTCCTCCCCTGCCCTGCAGACCAGGACAAGCACCGCTTCGTCACTCCATGGTGATGGGAACATCTTCTACGTCTCGGGGGATGGCACTCTGAAGCTCACGCCTGATCTCGGGGGACAGCAGGGGATGGGGCTGCAGCCGGAGCAGTTCCAGGAGGGCCTCCTTCTGCTCCGTGGCCAGGTCAGCCTTGTAGCGCTGGACCAAAGTCAGGAGGCACTGGTGCCAGAGCACGGGCAGCTCACGCTTCTCCGTCCGGAAACCCAGGAAGTGGAAGACCAAGGCGTCCAGCACCCGGTAGGGCAGTGCGTACTTCTTATCCAGCAGCAGCCTCAGGAAGATGCTGGTGGCACCGCTGTACTCCATCTCTGCGATTTTCAGCATGGCTGCACTAGTGGAGGTAGAGGGGAGGTGGGGAAATGCTGGAGGAAGGCTTCTCCTCTGCTGGCCCTTACACTGTGCTATCCCTAAAGGGGGAATCTCCGGCATTCTTTTCACCTCCCCTATCTAACTCCCGACTCCAGTTACCAGCACTACGCTGACTCACGCCAAATCCCCACGTCTGGCTCAGACTGCTTGTCTCAGTATTCAACTAGAATAGGTCCAAACGTCCTGAGATCTCCACCCCTAACTTACTTTCTTCCCATGTTCCCCATTCTTTCATTCATTCAACTATTTACTGAGCACCTACCATGTGCCAGGCCCTGAGACCTTGTTCCTGTGGAACTGACATTCTTGTGGAGTAACGATACACCCACTGGCTCAAATGAGCTGCAAACCCAGGGCTATGCTTAGCTCCTTCCCCACTCTGCCCCCCCATCCCCAGTCCTGGGACTCTGCCGTGTGGAGATCCACCAACCAGTGGTCCTCCACCCCCACCGACACTACCTGGAGTGCAACACAGGGATGGAGCACTTGGTGATGATGCTGCCCACGATGATGGCTTCCCGGAGGGTACAGGTGCCCGACTCGCACAGCGGGATCAGGATGCCTGGGGAGGGGCAGAGGGGCAGTCACTCTAAGCCCAGAGTGAGACAAAGGAGGTACTGCAGGAGCTCCAGCCCCTCCCTTTCGTAACTGCCTCCTGGGTTCCCACCTTTAAACCAGGCTCCAGGCTTGAATAGAGCCTTCTTCAGTGCCATGTAGAGGTGGAAGTTGAGTCGTTTGTACTCAGCAATGTCATCTCGTACCCGGGGGAGCAGGACCAGGTTATAGAAGCGCTGGGCCATACGTTCCTTTAGGTTAGAGGCGAAAATCCTAGTGTTTTTGGAGGAAAGGGGGTAGATCCCAGGTCACCTGACAGTCTGGAGCTGGCCTTTTAAATACCAATGGGGATGGTACATGCAAGAGATCGGAGGGTGTGTGAAGCGAGCTGGGTGCATGCAACACCCAGGTCAGATGAGAGAGGGAACAGGAGGGGCTACGAGATGTACCCAAACAGGGTGAACACTGTCTGTCTTTGGGGTGAGCCAGAGCTCTCCCAGGCAGACAGGTACCCAGCTGTTCACCTTCACCTTCCCCTCTCCATCATGGGTCCCCTCTATCCTGCTGTCACCAGGGACTTGTGCATGCCTGGGGAGCCACAGACTTTTGAGGTCACCCTGACACCCTAGGGTCGTATCCTCGTAGTTTTGAGCCTCTCCCCTGGAAACTCATCACAGGACATTCTTAACAGGGTCTCGGCTCCAAAACAGGAAACAGAAAAAGCTGGGAAAATGATGACATAAAGAAGCACAAGACAGCACTGTGGGGGCAAAGCTAGGATGTAATGGCAAAGGGAAGGAAAGCCTGTCCTTCCCACACCCAGCCCTTCCCTACAGACCCACAGCAGCCCTGACCCCCATCTGCTCTACCTCGTGGCTTGGTACATGGCAGCAGCGGTCCAGGCCTCAGGCTCTGTGACGTAGAGGATTTGCTCCCAGTTGGAGAGGGCAGGGATGATCTTAAATGCCTTGGGCAGTTTCCCACTGCGGTACTTAGACAACACCTGATGAAGAGAGAATAAAATCATCATTGTCATTAACATACACAATGTTTACCACGTGCCGGGTGCCAGGCACTTGTCTGGGTGCCTTTCATACATTAACTCACTTAATTCTCACAACCACCCTGTGAGGAGGTGCTATTATCATCCTCATTTTCCAGTGGGGAAACTGAGACCAGAGAGTCAAGTAAGCAGGAGAGCAGGAGCCTGGAGCCATGCACTCTGACCCCTGAGCCCGCTCTCAGCCACCAGGCCTTATTTCTACGAGAGGATGTGGGCACCCAAAGCCCCTGTGAGCGAGTCCCATCACAGCTCTCCTCTCAGCTCTTACCTCCCGGACCCCTCTGTAGACCTCCAGGACCCGGGGGTCCAGCTGGGGCACAGGGAAACCTGACACCTCGGACATGACCGTCTCGACTTCCGTCTGCTTCTCAGTTAACTTCTCCATGATGATGTCAGCTAGGGTGCGCCTGGGAGAAAGGGAGGGAAGGGGTTGGGAGTGCCGTGCTCTCAGTCCAGGAAGCTCGACTCCCCACGCAGTCCCTCGAGAGCCCCGATACACTTGCGATCTTGTTGGGACACGTGACCTCAGTCCCCTCTGGGCCCAACAACCCAGCACAGAATCCCTGCAGAGCACAGAGGACCTGGCAGTCATTCAGCTCAGGGTAGAGCTGACAGTCATGTGCGGAGGCGAGGAACCCAGCCTCTGAAGTCAGCCTGCCTGGCTCAGGTCCTGGCTCCCCCGCTCCCTGCATGACCCTCGGCATGCCACTCTGCCTCTCTCCACCTCAGCTCCCTCCCCTGTAAAACAGGGGTAAGAACAGTACCTACCCTCGTAAGGTTAACATGAGGAGGTAAAAAGTTAGTGTAGGTACTCTACTTGGAACTATCAGTGATAGCAGTAATAAGTTTGTGACGAGTGTTCCTATGTCAAACACATCCACCACATGTTGCCAGTGTGCTGAGGACTCTCCAGTTACAAAACCCTGGTCCGACCTCTCCAGAGTACCAGACACACCTCGATTAAATACCAAGACTTCTGGTAGCTGGGATCATTAGGGAGAGACGATGGCACACACTTACCCCCCTTTTAATTTATTAAAGTTTATGCAAAGAGGTCCAAGATGAATGATCTTTTTTTCCCAGCCTCCTTAAGCACAATCAGACCGTGATGATTCAGAATTATCATTACATTGGGCTTTGGTGCAATAAAGGTGTCTTCAGGGTCTGCTGAAGTCTATTTAAAACGGCTCCTTAAAATAGATAACTAATGAGAACCTACTGTATAGCACACGGAACTCTACTCAATGCTCTGTGGTGACCTAAATGGGAAGGAAATCCAAAAAAGAGGGGATATATGTACACATATAGCTGATTCACTTTGCTGCACAGTAGAAATTAACACAACCATTGTAAAGCAAATATACTCCAATAAAAATTAATTAAAACAAACCAAACCAAACATGGCTCCTGTCTTCCAAGGGCAGGACTTTCCAGATGTGCCCTCACACTGCCCGTGTGACACCACGCGGGGTATTGTCATTCCCATTACTCAGACGTGGGAACCGATATGCAGAGGGGTTAATAGCTCACCCGAGGTCTCACAGCTCACGAGTAGGGGGAAGAGTCAAAGCCTACTCTTTCGGGTTCTGAAGGTCAGGCACCTTACAGTACATACGTGCCCCCAAACTAAATGGCCTCTGACTGCTGAGCTCACGTGGGTCTAGCCCGCTCTCTGAAGATGCCCGCTGTCACCCCTCAAGACTGTCAGGAGCCCCTGTTCCCAGTAGCTTTACTTTTCTGTTGACAAGCTGGAAAACCATCCTGCCAAGCTTGTCAGAATGGGCTGCGAAAGAGGAGTTACAGCCGCTGGGTGGGAACCTGAGAGGCTCTCTGGTGGGACCAGCACGCACTTTGTAACATCCACCTCGGCTGCTGCGCATCACACTGGGAAAGGGGCTCATGGCTTCTTTCTGCCTCTCAAATACACAGCCATGGAACTTGTCGTTCAGCCTCCCTGCCTTCCCACAGTATTACTAGCAATGAGACATGCATGAACCCGAGAGCCTGAAGAACCAAGAACAATGTCACATTAACATCACATGGTCAGAATGAACTGGTCGAGGGCCCTTATCCTAGACTCCCCTCTCCTGGGCCCAAATCCACGGGCTCCGGAGTTTGAACACAGGAGCTTAAAAGCCTGTATGTTTTGGACCTAGCATTTACTACAGATGAGAATGAATTAGTGGTTCTAACTGGGGGGTGCTTTGGCCCCCTGGGGGACATCTGGCAACGTCTGGAGACAATTTTTGGTGATTACAGCTAGGGGGACGGTCACTACTGGTATCTAGTGGATACAAGTCAGGGATGCTGCTAGACATCCTAAATTACACAGGACAGCCTCCACAGAAAGAGAATTATCCAGCCGAAAACGCAGTAGTGCTGGGGCTGGAAAACCCTGGATAAAGTGAAGCTTAGGGTATGAAAAAGACGTGGCCAAGGAAACTGAGCTCACCACTAAGAAAACTGAGCGTACCAAGACCAAATGCAACGGGACAGATCACCCAGAGAGAGAACGAGGCCTGTAACTGTTTGCCCAGGTAATCCAGGCCGTTCTAAGGCAGGCAGACAGAGCCGGGAGGAGGTATTTTGAGTATGGGTCATTCTCATTAAGAACAGTCCTTTGAGGATGGGCCACTTTGGTCAAGGCGGTTCCCCACAACGCGCAATGCTCAGGCCCTTCCCAAAGGTGCGGAATCAAAACCCTGCCAGGACACACGCTTCTCTGAATATAAAGTTTCTTCTCTATAAAGTTGCTACCAGGACCCGCTCTCCCAAATCCCAGGCCATGCCAGCCCTACCTGGCAGGAGGGTTCTTGTTCATGAACATCTCAATGGCCCGCTCATCCTCAGGGTCCACAACCACCTCCGCGTGGTAGCCTGGCCCTGTCATGGTGGCAGCCTTCTCCAGAGTGGGCCACTCCTCGTCATCTGATCCATCCTGTGGCACTCCTGGACCCAGAAGAGGGGAGATGAAATGGGTGAGCAAGGTAAGCGATGGCTTAGGAATTCAGAGGTTAACCATCATGTACATAGTCCAGGGCTGGCTTGTAATACACACACGTGCAAAGTGAAACAGGTGATGCAAATGCTACCTTCCAGTCCCCGGGGGGCGCACAATCTTGCTTGAGAAACAAAATGTACACATATGAACCAATGAGACAGTGATAGTAGTAAATAATAGTTAACACACTATACTCAGTTATGTAGCACGAACTCTTCTAAACACTGTATGCAACCATCAAACACCCAAGAAATAGGTACTATCATTATACCCAGTTTCAGATGGGGATGCTGAAGCACAGGAAAGTTAAGTGACTTGCCTAAGGCAGGCAATCTAGGTCTAGACTGTGCATTCTTCACCTCTTTTACACGCATGGTAGGGCTTGATTATGTGCCAAAATGAGTGGCAGAAATGGTATATACCACAGGCACCCAGAAGATGATGAGTGCAGAGGATGGTTAGGCTCTGGATAGGCAATATGGGAAATGAAGGAGTGTTTTCCAGACCTGGGTAACAACACTGGCAAGAGGGCTTGGTTACAAGAGTGTCTGTTGAGAATTCCCTGGTGGTCCAGTGGTTAGCACTCTGCGCTTTCACTGCCGAGGGCGAGGGTTCAATCCCTGATCAGGGAACTAAGATCTTGCAAGCTGCATGGTGCAGCCAATAAATAAATAAATAAAATTTTTAAAGTGTATAATCAATGGTTTAAAAAAAAAAACAAAACACAAACAACCCAAGAGTTAGTTGCAAGAAATAAGGCTAGATGGGTAAAGTGAGGCCGGGTAGTGAGTTCAGATTTCAACAGACCAACCCATCTGAAAAAACGATTATTGGAAGACTACAGCTGGCTGGGCGTCGAAAAGGGAGGTAATAATCTAAGTGCGGAGATAAAACGCTACACATGAACAGGTCATTAAGAACAGAGACAGTGTGTGATAAGAGCTAAATAAGGGGGGAGGGGAACACATACTAGATCTTTTGTCTCCACATGCTAACAACTCCCAAATCTGTACCTGTAGGTGGACCTCCCTTTGCTCCAGACCCTAACTCCAGCTGCCTCCTGTAGAGCGGGGTCATGGATGACCCACAGTCACTTCAACCTTCACCTGTCATCAACCACACTCACTCCCTTTCCCTCCTAGGTCTACACTGCTCACTGTGTTCCACATCTAAGTAAATAGCACCACCATCCAGCCAATACTAAGCCAGAGCCTGGGCAGAAGGCCTGCCTTGTCTCCCGCCCTCACTCCCAACATCCAATCAATTACCAAGTCCTATTCCATTGTACCTCACAGAATCCCTCTTAAAGCCTTCACGCCCCTGTCAAAGCCTAGGTCAGTTATCACCTGTTGCCTGGATTAATTCGACAATCCCCTAACTGGCCCCCATAGTCTCCAACAGCTCCCCATTGTCTTTAGGGCAGCCTACAAGTCGTTTGTAGCTCTCGCTCTGACCTACCCCACCATCATTCATTCAGCAAACAACGAGTGCCTACTATAAGTGAGGCACTGTTCTGGGTGCTGGAATATAAGTGAACAAGAGAAATAAAAACATTCTGCCCTTACAGAGCTTACATTCTAATGAGGGAAACAGACGATGAACTAATATGACATGTATTACGTTAAAAAAAGACAAATGCCACGACAAAAGAAACGTAGCAGAAGAGAGAAGCTGGAGTGTGGAGACAGGGGTGGGGGTGTTGCAATTTTTAATGGAGTGCTCAGAGCAGGCCTAGGGGAAGCAGAAAAGGTCAGACTGACAAAAGGCGCAAATCACACAGGTCTTTGTAGACCACTGTAATCCTCGAGCTGTGGAGCTGAGAGTGGACTGTAGCAGGTATGGGATACTAATTAGCAGGCTACTGCAATCAACCAGGTGAGAGATCATGGTGGTTTGAACAGGATGTTGTTCCCAGATGGTAAGAAGTGATCTGATTCTGGATATATCTTTAAGGTAGAGTCAACAGGACTTCCTAATAGATCAGACGTGGAGTGAGGAAGAGAGCAGTCCAAGGTTTCTGTCTGGAGCAAATGGAAGGACATAATGCCATTAACTGAGACGAAGTACACTGTGGGTGGAGGTTTGGCAAGATGGTCAGGATTTCTGTTCTGGACATGTGAAATTTGAGATGTCTCAGACTTCAAACTGGAGAGGCTGAAGGGGTAGCTGAAATATAAGAATCTGGGTTTCATGGAAAAGATCAGGGCTAGAATATGACCTGGGAAGCAGTTACCAAATAGATGGTATTTAAACCTGGAAACTGATGACAGCACCAGAGCAGTGAACAGAAGTGAAGAGAAGGGGTCCAAGAATGGAACCCTATGCCACTGCAAGAGGTTGGCGGCAAAAGAGGAGCCAGGGGCTTCCCTGGTGGCGCAGTGGTTGAGAGTCCGCCTGCCGATGCAGGGGACACAGGTTTGTGCCCCGGTCCGGGAAGATCCCACATGCCGCGGAGCGGCTGGGCCCGTGAGCCATGGCCGCTGAGCCTGCGCGTCCGGAGCCTGTGGTCCACAACGGGAGAGGCCACAACAGTGAGAGGCCCGTGTACCGCAAATAAAGAAAGAAAGAAAGAAAGAAAGAAAGAAAGAAAGAAAGAAAGAAAGAAAGAAAGAGGAGCCAGCAAAGGTTACTGAGAGGTGAGGAAGTTGTAAAACAGGTATGTGATGTCGTAGAAGCCAAGTAAGGCAAACACTGCTCACAGGACAAATGAAAGATGAGAGCTGAGAAACAGATTAAGCAACTTGGAGGTCAACACTCCCAGCCTAATAAGAAAAAAATTGACCACATTTTAATTAATCTCTCTCCCTCTTTAGCCCCTAAACAATATTGTTCTTTGTGCTCAGAGCACTCCCCACTTCTCAGGTCTTAGCACAAAGGTCAAGCAATCTGGGAAGCCTGACGCCCAAGACTAATGCTATTGTTATCAGAGAAACTACACTTTATCACGGAGTGCATTATTTTAATTGTCTATTTCACGGTCTCTCTCCTGGGCTAGATTGTAAGATCCTGAAGTCAGGTATTCATCTATCTTGTTTACTTTTTTACCTAAACCATCTAAACTCCTAGCACAGTGGAATGTACATAGTAGACATCCCATAAGTATTTACAGAACAAATGGATAAATACCAGCAGAACTTAGTGGCGTGAGCAACCACATCCTGTTGGCCTAACCTTGGGGGTGCCTAAAAGCGAGTGCCTAAAACTAGGAGTGGGAGTGGAGGGCACTGGCCGCCCTCATTCCGCCTCAGGGCTGGGTGTCCCACTCCATTACCTTTGCAAGAGTGTAATAAGGCCCCCTGTTTTTCTATTCCAAGCTATTCCCCTTCCGGAACCTTTCAGCCATCCACCCCAAATACCCACCCTCTTCCTCGTACCCACCCTGGCCACTCACCCAGCCGCGTGGTGCGCTCCCGCGGCGCCGCGGGCCTGCCCCCGGTCCCATGCTCGGCCTCGAGCTCCTCTTGCTGTTGCCGCGCTTGCTGCAAAATCCGTCGGGTCAGCCGGGGCCCCACGTACTCTTCCTCCTCTTCTCCGGTTCCGCGACCCCGTCGCTTTTCCCGGGCCCCTGCCCGCACCGCGTGCCCAGCCAGGATTTGCTCGGCCAGGGGCGCATGCTTTTCCTGACCCCCGGCCCCGCGGGCCGCCTTCAATTTGGGCATTTTTCTCGAAAGCCTTGCCGGGAAGTTTCACACGTGCAGATGAAGGAAAAAAGCCCTAAATGCGCTTGCGCAGTAACCTCCCAGCGCCCAAGATGCCACACGGAGCTCACAGCGCCCCCTCGTGTTGGGAGGCCGGGACTGCCACCAGCGCCGCCCCATCGCCTAAAAGAGCTCACGGGTCCTGGAGCTGGACTCCCGAATAAACTCATTGCATTTAATGTTGGCTTCTCTAGGTGGTGGCAGTCCGAGCCACGCTTTCCTAGCTTCATGGATCTAGGCCCAGCGTTCCCAGTCGAACGGAAATTCCCCGAACGGGAAGCCGGGGGGTGGAGTGGGGTGTGTGGGGGGGGCAGTGACGTCACTGGGGCGCCTAGACACGCCCCTTTTCCTCGTGAGCTCGACGACTGGGCGTTCTGTTTTTACGTTATTTCCGGAGCGTCTCCCTGCTCTGGAGCTTGCATTAGCTGGGCTGATTCACCTCGTGTGCGCTGCTGGAGAGCACTGCATTTCAGTTGTTTGATCCTTCCATCATCCTGGCCCGACACCATGGGAGTGACTTGGTAGGACTTCAAAGGATTTTGTGGGGTTGGGGCTTGGGGTCTTGAAGGCCCTCGGAGCTTCTAGTGTACCCGGGAGGAGGATCGGGACCAGGGTCCGCCGCCCCCCGGGAGCTGAGCAAGATGTTCTCGGGTTGTGTGGGTGAGGGGGCCACCGTGAGGGCTGCGGAATCTGCGGGACATTTCCCTCGGAGATGCGCCCCTTCCTCCTGGAAGGCGGCAGGTAAAAGGTTTTATCTTAAGAACCCATCAATTGTCATGTACCTCCTTCCCTTTTTCTTGGTACGTTTTCCTGCCCGTGAGGCCATAGTACTGCCCGGGGTGGAACTTTAGGGTCGGAAGTAGAATATCGGGACTAGGACCCATTTGCAGGCAGGGCTGGATGGTGGGGGATAGGCAACAGGCAGACAGTATCTTTTTAAGGTTTTCGCCTGCCCCTCCCTACAGCCACTAAATGCGGTTACACCAGCCTGTGTCTGGTCCTAGTTTGACCATTTTAAGATCTTGGGTCTAGAGGAAAAAAGAAACTATTGGGAATAAAGAGATTGGGATTCCAGGCACATCACCTCTTCAGGACCTGTTTCTTACTATGTTTAATTACATGGTTGGTTTAGTTTCTATGGACTTATTATCTCTAACATGTTTTAAGTCAGTGTGGCAGGGAAAGATATGGGCCTAATTTTCTTGGAGGCATTAGTTCCAAAATGCTAGATTTCAGGGCTTTAAAAAATATATATATCTTGAGCATCTTTCTGGTCAGAGAGGGCTAGAGGCCAGGGTATCTGAAGTCAATGGCTCTAGGCTTCTCATATAAGAGCCTGTGGGAACTCGTCCTTCTGGTAGCCCAGGTCTTGCAGGTTTGTCAGGGACTGCACATTTGCTTCCTGCAGTTGACATCATGAGTTTCCTTCGAAGTCCTTTAGTGTAAGAAGGATGTGAGGAACGTGAATGAAAAGTTTGCTGAGGACTTCCCTGGCGGTCCAGTGGTTAACACTCCATGCTTCCACTGTGCAGGAAACTAAGAGTTCCGCGCCTCCCTGTTCGCGGAATGTTCTCGGAACTAAGATCTGGTATGCCGCGGGGCGCAGCCAAAAAAAAAAAAGTTTGCTGCACAGAGGCATGGAACCCTGTTCTTTCAGTGCAGAAGGCAGACAGACAGAAAGGGCCCTCTGTCGGTTGGGATGCTTCTCAACTTTCTCAGGCTTCTAGGACTTGTGACCCCAGTAGCATTACCTTAGGGATTCTCTCTCTTTTTTTTTTCTTTTGGTCTCCGCTGTGCCATGTGGGATCTTAGTTCCCCTACCAGGGATCGAACCCTCGCCCCCTGCATTGGAAGTGCAGATTCTTTTTTTTTTTTTTCTTTGTGGTACGCGGGCCTCTCACTGTTGTGGCCTCTCCCGTTTGTGGAGCACAGGCTCCGGACGCGCAGGCTCAGCGGCCATGGCTCACGGGCCCAGCCACTCCGCGGCATGTGGGATCTTCCCGGACTGGGGCACGAACCCGCGGCCCCCGCAATGGCAGGCGGACTCCCAACCACTGTGCCACCAGGGAAGCCCGGAAGTGCAGATTCTTAACCATTGGACTGCCAGGGAAGTCCCAGGGGTTCTCTTTTATTTCAAAATCAGGCACATAAGCAGCATCATCATTGCTTGTTAGTGCTTTTTCTGATGGAGAGTAGTGACAATTTTTTAGCAACAGTAGGACTCTTTTTATAGCTTCCTTTAGTTGATTATGATTGTTCATAAAGCAATGCAGTGTCTCCCCAAATTCAGCCACGTATGACTGTATTTATTATTTTTATTTAGTCATGTAGCACTTGAACTATTATTTATTTGTTAATTTTATTTATTTTTTGGCTGCGTTGGGTCTTCGTTGCTGCACGCGGGCTTTCGCTAGTTGCCGTGATCAGGGGCTGCTCTTCATTGCTTTGTGTGGGCTTCTCATTGTGGTGGCTTCTCCTGTTGCAGAGCACGGGCTCTAGACACGTGGGCGTCAGTAGGCACACGGGCTTCAGTAGTTGTGGCACGCGAGCTCAGTAATTGTGGCTCGCAGGCTCTAGAGCGCAGGCTCAGTAGTTGTGGTGCACGGGCTTAGTTGCTCCACGGCATGTGGGATCTGCCCGGACTAGGGCTCGAACCCGTGTCCCCTGCATTGACAGGCGGATTCTTTTTTTTTTTTTTTTTTAATTATGTTAACCCCTATGTTCTTTTATTTATTTATTTATTTATTTATTTATTTATGGCTGTGTTGGGTCTTCGTTTCTGCGCGAGGGCTTTCTCTAGTTGTGGCAAGTGGGGGCCACTCTTCATCGCGGTGCGCAGGCCTCTCACTATCATGGCCTCTCTTGTTGCGGAGCACAGGCTCCAGACGCGCAGGCTCAGTAATTGTGGCTCACGGGGCTAATTGCTCCGCGGCATGTGGGCTCTTCCCAGACCAGGGCTCGAACCCGTGTCCCCTGCATTGACAGGTGGATTCTTAACCACTGTGCCACCAGGGAAATCCCCTGAACTATTATTTATTAATGACTTCTTTGGATTCTGTTTCTTTTCCTTAAAAGTATTTTAACAGACAATTGTATTTCTGGGGAAGCATTCTGGTAGACTGATTAAGAGCACAGATATGGAGCCAGCTCGCCTGGCTTTGAAATTTGGTCACGCCACACCACACCAAGCTTTGTGACCCTGTGTGAGTTATTCAATCCCTCTGTACTTCAGTTTCCTCATTGGCAATGAAGAGATAATAATATTATATCTTATACGGTTGATGTGAAGATTCAAAGAGTTAATTTATCTAAAGGCCTTTGGACACTGCCTGGCACATAGTTGGTGCTTGGCAGTTGTTTCCTACCACTCTAAAGGGGAAGCCAGTTTCACTCACCATAGAAGGAAATCTTGGAAATAACTTTTTGTTTCGTTGTTTTGGTTAAATTCTTGTACATACAGTTGCCTCTCACTCCCAAAGATTAGAAACTTGAGGCTTGCTTTCTCTTTGATCCCAGGATCCTTAGAACTTTCTGCATCAATGGAAATGTTCTGTGTCAGCACTACCCAGTGCAGTAGCCCCCAGCCATGTGTGGCTGTCGAACCCTTGAAATGTGGGTAGTGTGCAGCTGAGGAGTTGAAGTTTTAGTTTGTTTTATTCACTTAAGTGTAAATAGCCGCATGTGGCTTGTGGCTACTGTGCTGGGCAGCTCACGTGCAAAGTGTTAGAGTGTTGGTAAAAACATAATAACCCCAAGTTGAGGCTTTCTCCTTGATGTAGTCGGAACTGAAAGAAACGCAGAGGAAATCCCTTTCTCATCGTATAATTCAGTGTTACTGCATGCTCAGTCTGTCTGCCACCTAAAATCTTCTCTTGAACATTGGCACACATACCACACTCGGGAAATGCTGTTGCCATAGACCTGAGTCCTGAGACCTGCTCTGGTTCTTAGCAAAGCTCTCAGGGACTGTGGGCCTCTGTTTCCCTGTCTTTAAAATGAGGAGGTCCGGGTTGATGGTGTCTAAGGTAACTACTGGCCCTGATGAGCTGTGATTCTGCGGGTGAGTGAGTGACTCAATGAGTACATGTGCGTGATGATTTTGGTCATCTCCCTTCCAGTGTGTCCCAGATGCCCGTGGCCGAGGGCAAGAGTGTCCAGCAGACCGTGGAGCTCCTCACCCGGAAATTGGAGTTGCTTGGAGCAGAGAAGCAAGGAACATTTTGTGTGGACTGTGAGACCTACCACATGGCTGCCTCTACCCTTGGCAGCCAAGGTCAGTGAGGGATGGGTCTATGGGATGGCTGGAACCTGGCGTGGAGTTTATAGACATTCATGTTCATTGAAACCTTTCTGCTCTTCTGCTGAGGGTGGTATTCGTGGACATGCGGCAGATGAGTTTCTGAATTCATTAATTTTTGACTTCATCTCTTAGACTGGGCCTGTGTTGTAGTCTTTTTGCACTTTGCACTTTTAAAACAGTGTTTCTCAGAGTGTTGGTCACCGACTAATTGCCTCAAAATCCTCTGGGTTACTTGTTAAAGGTGCAGGTTCCTGGCCACCCCCCCACCCTTACCCACTGACTGGTAATCAGTCATAATCTACATTATAATAAGCTCCACAGATGGTCTTCATGCACCCTTAAAATTGAGAAAGACTCCTTTGAGGCTCAGAAGGCTTTGCATTTGATTCTCTTTGAGCTTTAGAGTTTTGGGAATTTTTGTAGAAAGGCCTCCTGTTTCCCACACCTAGCCAGTGGCCTTGGCTACCTCCTTAGCATAACCTTGATCAGTGAAACAGCTTTTGTTTTAAATGCATTTCATGGTGAGATGGGCTGTGGATGGTGATGTTAGGGAGGTAAAGAGGATTTTTGAATAGGAATTAGGGAACCTGGGTTCTCTTAGTCTTGGCTCTGTAGTAACTTGATTTTGGGTGGCTCCATAACACAGTGCCTAAGAGCCTAGGTCGTGGAATCAGATAACTGAGTCCTGGCTCTGCCACAACTAGCTGCAACTTTAGGTCATTCCCGCAGCCTGTGACTGTTCTTATGCTGGTCACTTGCCTTTTTCCCCAGGGATCCATTCCCTGCACTTCTCCTGCAAACTACATTTGCAAGGCCCCCTATAAGTTATCTTTGGCCAGTGAGAGGCACTGGGGAAGATTCGAGGATGGAAGAAAGAGAGTCCACAGTCTCTCTCTCCCTCTCCCTCTGCCTTGGGCTGTGTCTCTGGCTGTTGTTTCTTCCTTGGTTCTAGCTCCTGTTCAGCAGCCCTTGTTCCTGGCTCTCGTAACAGCACATCTTCTCTTTTTTCTTCCAGCCTTAGGGATGGTAGTGGCTCCCTGTGTTGCTAATCTTTGGGTGGCTTCACCATTCCATTCGATTTTTCAGTTATTCCAACCCCTGTACTTCATTCCCTGTATTAAATCCCCTCTAATGAAACTGCCTGGTGCGGGCTATGTTTTTTGCACCCTTCCCAATACAGTTCTCTTATCTGCAAAATGAAGATAATCCCAGTATTTACCTCCTAGTGTTGTTGTGCTAATTAAATAAGTTAATACATGCAAAGCACTTAGAACAAAGGTTGTCATGGAATAAATGTCTAGTAAATGGTAGCTAAGAACTGAACTGAATTTCATCATCAGTAAAATTGCAGTGTTAACGTTTGTTTTGACTGCAATAGGAAGAACAGAAAGAATCAAAAGAGAGAACGGTTATGAAAGCATTTGGAAAACAAAACACTTGTATATAGACATAAGATAGCATCCTACTTCTGAGAAGCTCTTTGGCCTGGGCTCTGTTTTCCTGATCAGACCTTTACTTTCAAGGAACTACAGTCTAGGTGGAGAAACAGCACATTCTCAGCAGGCAGTGGGGTAGAATGGAAGGAGCTCAGAAGGCCTGGCTTGGAGTTCCGGTTCTGCTGCTTTACTGGCTCTGTGCCTTTAGGTCAGAAGTTCTCACACTGACTAGCGTTAGCATCACCTGGAGGGTGGGAAGGCGCACTTGTTATCCCTCAGATCGACCCCCCCACCCACCCCTCACGAGTTTCTGACCCAGTAGGTAGCGGGTGGGGAGGAGAATTTGCATTTCTAACAGGTTCCCAAGTGGTGGTTGGTGCTGCTGATCTGGGACCCAAATCTTGAGTTGCCTTTCGACTGTTTTCGAGACCGTAAGAACACCTGCAGACTCCCGTAGTATGAATTAAGCATGTAATCACAGTGAGTCTGCACAGGAACAGAATGCCAGATTGGCTTTGGATGTCTTTTTACTGGAGGGTTGAAATGTTTTGAACTGGATTTCTCAGATGAAAGGTGTGAATTTGCAGCAGGCAGTGGGGAGGGCGTGGGGGGAGGTTGGTGTGGAGCCTGGTGTGTTCAGAAAGTGGCAGCACAGTGGAGGCCTGTGTAGAGGTCACAGCGCCCCCCACCTGTCCCCTCACTCTTTCCCATCGCTGCGCTCTCATCCGTGCCTGAATCCCACCCTCTCTTCATAACCTGTTTTTTCCATGAAAGTTTTTCCTGCTGACTCTTGCCCACTTGATCACTTCCTTCCCTGAAGTCTTTCCCTCCTTCCCAAGACTTCTGGTCTCTCCCAGGCAAGCACTTCTGTTTTATTGTCTTCTGAAGAGTTTTCCACCTATCTTTAGTGAGATTGTCAGCTTCTTGAGGCCAGGGGCCAAGCCCTCTGCTTGTGTGCCTCTTAAACCCTGGCACAGTGTTGGAGATAGTATAAGTACTTAATAAATATTTGGGGTTGTGGCAGTCTGTCCATTAACTCTTGTAGTGAACAAACCTTGCTTTTTTCTACTTAACTAAAACTTTTTCTACTTAACTAAAAATCTAAACAGCTTTCCTTCCTTCTTGCAGGAAACCTATAGTAATCAGTGAGAAAACTCATTTCTCAGAAACTGGAATGGGTGAGCTGGGATTTGAAACTGGATCTTGTGATTCTAGATCCTGAGTTCTTTGTGCTGTAGTTGTACTGCTTGCTTCCCAAGTCGGCTAGATGTCTTAAAATTCTCCAAAGGCTCCCCGTTGCCTTCAGGATGAAGTCTGAACTTGGGCACGGGGACTTCCCTGACAGTCCAGTGGTTGAGACTTTGCCTTCCACTGCAGGGGCTGTGGGTTGGATCCCTGGTTGGGGAACTAGATCCCACATGCCACAACTAAGAAGTCCACATCCTGGATCCCGTGTGCCTCAACTAAGACCCAGCACAGCCTAAATAAATAAATAAATACATACATACAAATAAATAAATATATTTTTAAAAATCTTAAAAAAAATTATTTTTAAATGAACTTGGAAGAGAAGGCTCTGGCCTCCCTTTCCAGCCTCACGCTCAGATAGATACTCTTCTGTGGGGCCACTTCCTATGTTTCAAAGAGGGAGGAGGCCAAGGAAAGTAGGGATGGACAGAAAAGAGAGCAACTGCTTCGTTTGGTGTGCTCAAATGCTGTTACTTTTATTTTCCTTAATACGTGATACATGACTATACAAAAGACCATATGTAAATCCTCTCTGAGTTATTAGTCATCATCCTTAATCATCCATCTGTGAGCCCATCACTCAACTTAAGAATTAAACCGTTATCCACTGTCGAAGTTCCCCATGTGCCCCTCACCTTTTTCTGTAGAGCTGGTGGGTTATACCACATGCCACCTTTTCCTCTCCCTTCCTCTCTGGAAAAGGCTGTTGGCGAGGGGCTTCCCTCCACCGCCTTCCAGGACCGTTGAGGTGATGCTGGATTGCCACCTGGCTTCGTTCAGCGCGTTGGACTCTACTCCGCGGTTTGCTGACGAAGGTCTTGATGCTGAGTAGCATCTCCGTCCCTTGCAGGTCAGGCTGGGAAGCTGATGTATGTGATGCACAATTCCGAGTACCCTTTGAGCTGCTTCGCCCTCTTTGAGAATGGCCCTTGCCTTGTTGCCGACACCAACTTTGATGTGCTCATGGTGAAGCTCAAGGGCTTTTTCCAGAGTGCCAAGGCCAGCAAGATTGAGACCCGGGGCACCCGCTACCAGTACTGTGACTTCCTAGTGAAGGTGGGCACCGTTACAATGGGGCCCAGTGCCCGAGGCATCTCCGTGGAGGTAAGACCTCGGTGAAATAGGGGCATATGTGCTGAAGGGGCTGGCTCTGCAGATTTCCACGGCCCCTGAATGCAAACAGATGTTTCTACCTACCTGATTCCTGTCCACAGAGCCACTGTGCTTCCTCTCCCTGCGTCTTTTACCCTTTCTTTAATCACTTAGGGACTCTCTAGCCCAAGATAGGAATGGGAAGCTGGGTTCACAGCAGGAAGAGAGCTTAGGAAGGCTGACTTGCTGGAGAAGGGGAGGGATGGTCAGAGGGGGCAGTGGGAGCAGGTGAATTCGGATGTGGAGGGACCAGTCACCCATCACAAGGACTGGAGCAGACCAGGGCAACTTTCAGTGCAGTTAACTTTTGGGAGGTGGAGAAGTTGTGCAACATGGGAATTCCCTGGCGGTCGAGTGGTTAGGACTCGGTGCTTTTACTGCTGGGGCCTGGGTTCAATCCCTGGTCAGGGAACTAAGATCCCACAAGCCGCCACGGCCAAAAAAGTTGTGAAGCAAAGATGTGCCTTTCCCTTTGACATGCTGTCTACTCTCATGGTGTGTGTGATGACTTCATCTTTGATGTATACACTGAAAATGACAAAGACGGAGTGTGTCAGTAGCTGGCTTTGGGACCAGTGAGAGTCTGCAATCTACCACGGTCCCCCCAAAAATACTAAGTAAGCTACAGGGCCTGCCTTTTGAAAATTGACGAGTTAGTAAGAGAGCAAGGCCCAAACACACAAACTGTTTTTGAAGTTAGTCTATAAGAAATGCCATAAAAGAGGCACAGATTGCTCTGGGAGTTCAGGCCAAAGAGAGCACTGCTGACTTTGGGGATTGTGATGCCTCCTGCAGGAGTAGCATTTAAGGAGGGACTTAAAATATAGAAACCGGGGATAGATCAGCCCTAAGAAGCACGCCAAGTGAAGAAAAGGGCGTTAGTGGTCATTACTGCTATGACACTCCAGGGACCTCTAGAGCCAAGATTTCCTGACCCTTTTCATTTGTGATACACCTTGCATTTGCCGAGACCCACTGGAAACCCAGTCTGTTTACCCTTCACGTTTCCAACTTTTGAGTACAAACACAGCCTGGCTGTTTCTTTACTTGTTTCTCCTTATGGTTACCGGTAATTTCCCCGGCCATCTCTCCAGTGAAAAGTCAGGAGAGGAAAATGAGAAAGCCTAGGATATGTGTCCTTTGGCCCCTGTCACATGGGTTGGGAAGTTATTTCTTAGGGTCAGAGCCCAGGTTTTATCTACTTAGGGAGTAATGTTTGGTGTTGAAGTGACTTATGACTGCATGTGTCTACTTTACCCTCTACTGATCCCCCCAACACACACACACACTCACACACACTCACTCTGTGTCCTGCTCTTCATTTTCTCTCTCAGAATTTTCCTGAGCTCTCCATGAATCTGCATCCAGCATAGCTGGGACTATATAGTTCTGAGATAATTCAAAGGGTCCTAAATCTGCTTCTGGGTCTTGTGCGTAGGACTGTGGGTTGATAACCCCAAGATGAGACTGTCTGAGCCTAAAGGGAACTATGCTGGGTGTTTCGAATCCCTGGTGTTTGGGTTGGATATTTCCTGTGGGGCAGCACTGCGCTGGAAGGTGTGTGTCTTTGCCTCAGGCTTGGGGAAGAGGGGCACAGGGGGCAAGAGGCGCACGAGAAGCAGACGACCTGTCCTGGCCCTCGCTTACCCTCCATCTCTGTTCTTCTGGTCCCCAGGTGGAGTATGGCCCCTGTGTGGTAGCTAGCGACTGCTGGAGCCTGCTGCTCGAGTTCCTGCAGAGCTTTCTAGGCAGCCACACCCCAGGGGCTCCCACTGTGTTTGGGAACAGGCACGACGCTGTCTACAGCCCAGCAGACACCATGGTCCAGTACATGGAACTCTTCAACAAGATCCGCAAGCAGCAGCAGGTGCCGGTGGCGGGAATTCGTTAGTGACTGGCAACTGCCCGGCTGAGCTGTCGCCAGGGGGACTCCACAGGAAGAGCAGGTGCTGCACCCTTAGGCCTCTGGACCCCAGAAACCCAGGGCAGACGGGAAGTTTTTCCTCCCTCTCTAGTTCCCAGCTGTGGCTTTTGTTCTGGGGCTCTGGACTCCCCTCCCCTGACCCTCACACACAGAGCCCCGATAGGTGTTTCAGCTGCACTTGGCCTGTCCTCAAGAACAGTAATTATGAAGAGTGGAGACGTTTGGAGCTTTCCTGCTTTAGGGGAAAACATAGGATAGGGGTGTCCCTGCCTAGTGAGGGTGGGGAAGGCAGTCTATATTGCTAACTACTGGGGATTTGGTCCAGGCCCACAGTAGACAGGCTGCGGGTTGTGTTTGGGTTGGGCTGTAATAAAGGCCTCTCCCTCTGCTCAAAGGACGTGGCTGGGCCCCTCCTGGAAAAGGAGTAAGAGGCACAGCTTATTTGATGGTTATCATTTTCTGACCTGTTTGCTGAAGTGAATTGTGAGTCACTTTTCTAGGGTGTTGCCTTGAGTCCTTTGAAGTCTTCCTCTGGACATCTTTCCATTCTGTTGTGAATTATATTAAGGCACAGGCTAAGGTGCTATAACAAGGAGAACCTAAAGTACAGTGGCTCTTAGAAGTTTATTTTTCTCTTTTCTAATAGTACAGGGGTAATCAGATTGAACTCCATAGGGTCATCAGGAACTTGGTTTCCTTCTGTCTTGTTCAGACACCCCTAGGGTGTTGTCCTTGTGTGAGTCAAAGTAGACATCGGCTCCATGTCCACATTCCACTGGGGAAAGAGAGAGAGAAAGCAGTTTCTTTTTTAAAGGACGTGACCTGGAGTTGCTTAAATCACTCTGGCTACATCTTGCTGAAAGGAACTCTGGGACATAGAGCCTCTTAGTTGGGTGGTCATGTGCCCAATTAAAACGCTGGGGGTTCTGTGACTAAAAGATGAAGGAGAAAATGGATGTGGGGACCCAGTTAGTAGCCTCTGCTACACGGAGCTCAATGGATGTGCCCAGGAATGTTCTTGGCTGTTACTCTGCAGAGAGTACCCCTGTAAGCAAGCCATTCGTTTATGAGTTGGATTGTGATAGGGCTGATGCCAGAGCCACTATAGCTGGATTAGTCGCACGGGAAGTGACTTCCACACCCCTTGCCTAAGTCTCAGCATCAAGACCTCTCCAGTTCTCTTGTGCCCAGAGCTTAGGGTTAGACAGTTGACCTCGTACTCACACTGTGCTTCATGCTTTCCTGAGCTCTTTCTTCTCATCTCATTTGAGCCTCCAAGCTGCTCATTTGACCTACATTGTCTGCCTACCCCACTCCTGCTGCAGAAATGTTCAGTCCAGCTAGCATTGAGATATACAGAGATGGTCTTAGGAAATGTATTAATGTACATACTGCAGTATTGTCCCCAAGGATACTGTCCCTCATTGAAGGCACCTAAAGAGAAATTGTTTTCAGATCTAAGTGCTCAGATCTAAAGCCTCTGTAACAAGAATCATGCAGTGGTCATGTTTCCCTTTTAGCTTTGGCTGGCCGGAAGCTCAATTCAACTTTCTAACTGTAGGACCTGTCATTTGTGTTTCTTGTTCTCACCTCCCCCTGGCTTCTTGTTTGTGTCTTTGCTTTGTTTTTACTTTTTTAAATAGAGGTATGTTTTAGATATTATTTACACATAATAAAATGCAGAGATTTTTTTAATGTTTTTGGCCTTCTGATTTATGTTTGCTTTTGTCGAGATTTATCTATTTGTATTTTTCTGTAGGCTGCCTCAAATTTTCTATTAGATGAGATAGCATTTTGAACATAATGTGTTCCCGAAAATATATAGAAATTGAGTGTGGTAAATAAAACTCCAGACTTATGCATTATAAGGAGGGGTTCCTTAAAAACTAAAAAAGTAGTATAAACTCCCTAACTATCTATGCCTTTTAGACATAATCTTGACTCATAAATTTCCAGCATACTTCACTTTTGTTCTTTTCCCTTATTTTGAACACACATTTGACCAAGATTTAAGTTCAGTAAACACCAGATCAAGCTTTAAGAATTGCCACCTTTTGTCCATCTTTGTCCTTTGCGTCAGTTAAAGAAAGCTTATTACTAAAAGAGGCGGGTAATGCAATACATTTTTTAATTTAACAAATTCAACTCCACTAGCAAAGTTGCCAGAACTGAACTGGTACCTAGTGGGAAGGGCCCAAATGTCATCCAGCTTTTGTATGTAAGTCTGAATGGGGCTTTCAAGGGTAGTTTAGGATTGTCGGTGTATAGTTTTTGAAAGTTAAGGTTGAATGAAAGTTGAGGAGCATTTATATAAAGGTAAAAGAGGCATGGTTATCCTCATTTTAAAAATGAAAAAAACTTAAACTCAGCTAGTAAATGGAGATGCTGTATTTTGGGTTCAAATCTGACATTCCTCCTTTTACACTAGACTGTCTTCCTGTCACTCCTTCCTTTGTTCCAGATGCCTTACCCCTCTCCCTGTCTGTAGCTACCCCGAAAGAGCAGAAACCAGGACATTTCTGGGATTCTGCTAACATGTCATCTTGGTGGGTACCTTTGTCAGAGTCACATGGAAATCTGCCAACCTTGACTGTCAGAACCATGCAGGGCAGCTTTAGAGTTTACCTGGTTCTCCTTCACTGTAAGATGGGGAGGTGGTGGCTCCCGGCGGGGTCATGCTGAGAGGTGAGGCTGGAGTCAGGACCAGACTTCGGACTCAGGACTCATGGCTCCCAGCATGTGACAGAGGGTGGCACCTGGACCTCTGTGTGGTGCCAGGTGATTTTAGGTGGAATGTGGAATACATTTTTATTTTAGTACTTATGCCTTATTCTAATGTACATTAGAGAAAAGTACAACTGGCACTTTATGTCTTAGGATGAGGGTAAATAAGTTTTTTAAGAAGAGTCCACTTAAAGGGAACTGTTAAGTTATGGTGCAGGTGATACCTGCAAAAGGCAAAATCTGGAGGAGGAAGGAGGATGCTAGAATTTGGGGAAACACTACGTTTCGTCCACTTCGTGTATCCATTGATAGTTCCTGCTCTTTCCTCCTGTGCTGTTCTGATTCTCTGTACCTGTTACCATGCTGCCTCCCGCTTGCTTTCCTCAGGTCTTGAGTACCAAGTCGTCACATGTCCCCCACTGTGTATTGGTGTCACTGCTCCACTGAGGGAATACCTAGGGACTGGCCACTCCTCCCCACCACCAGTCTGCCCCAACCCACTGTGTCCAGTGTTCATTCCTCAGGCTTCAGGATGAGTGAAAACTTTTCTCTCCAAATCCTGGAGGGAGGGTGAGGGGAGCAGAAGCATGTCCTCCAGCTGTCAAAAGTTGAGACTTAAAATATGGGAAGGGCTCTAGGCTGAACATTTTGAGGACATTCACAGTGGATTTAGAGCCAGGCAGGACTGATGTGTGGCCTTTCCCTCGCCACAGCCTCCCTGTCCATATCTGCTGCTGTCTGGGAGCCTTGGGCTGCAGTCCCTGGTCACAGTTGCTGTGCGGAATGGCTGAGACCGGCTAGGTTACAAGTTTGGTCCTCTCCTGGGGGGTTGGTGTCTTTGGCCTTCAAACAGTCACTTGTGGGGGGGATTTTCCCCCAAGGTGAGAACTCTGCCATTGTGTAGAGCATTCCAAAATCAGTCTCTTGGGTTAGAAGGGACCCTTGAGGTCACACAGTTTGACCATCATTCAGTATTCACATCTTTACATGATCTCCCAGAGATCATGCAGCATTAACTTGGCCTCATCTAGGGAAATCTGTTCCC
The DNA here is from genome assembly GCF_964341445.2 of Mesoplodon mirus. Lineage (NCBI taxonomy): Eukaryota > Metazoa > Chordata > Mammalia > Artiodactyla > Ziphiidae > Mesoplodon > Mesoplodon mirus. Next base: position 74,059,365 of record NC_138988.1, on the reverse strand, counting down.
TGTGTATTTCATTTTTGTCATTACCTCTGAGACAAAAAGCAAAGCAAAGCATACCTGTCCTTTCCCTTGCAGGTTGTGGAGACCGTGTGTACTTAATGAGGGAGTAGACCATTAGTTGGGGCTATAGTATGAGCAAGCCGTGACTCTTTTTTTTTTTTTTTTTTTTATTTATTTAATTTATTTATTTTTGGCTGCATTGTGTCTTTGTTGCTGCACACAGGCTTTCTCTAGTTGCTGTGAGCGGGGGCTACTCTTTGTTGTGATGCGCGGGCTTCTCACTGCAGTGGCTTCTCTTCTTGCGGAGCACGGGCCCTAGGCACACAGGTTTCAGTAGTTGTGGCGCACGGGCTTAGTTGCTCATGGCATGTGGGATCTTCCCGGACCAGGGCCCGAACCTGCGTCCCCTGAATTGGCAGGCGGATTCCCAACCACTGCGCCACCAGGGAAACCCAAGCCGTGACTCTTAAATGCACTGTGGGTTCTCAACCCCTGAGGGGAGCCTCAGGAGACCTAAGATGCCTTGAAAGTGGACACGGCTTTGTGTATACGTGCAGTTTTCTGGGATTAGGATTTATAGGGTTCATTAGAGTATTTCAAAGATCCGTGGTCCAAAAAAAAGAACCTCTAAAGGGAAAGAGCAGGAAGACAAAGATAAAGCAGGTGTGACATACATCCGGCTGACTTACTGCAAGCGAGACCTTCCACTGACTTTTGAACCCTCACCTCGGGTCCCATCTAGGGATTTCCCTCCTTCATTTTATAGGTCTTCAGGCCTTTCAGTCAGTTTCTGGGAAGCTGGGAAGCTGGACTGTGTTCCTGCTCTTTTCTTTCCTATAGGTTCCTGCTTCTCATCTTGTCACTACATATACATACACACAACCTCTCAGAAATGAGTAGGAGCAAATATGTATGAAGCAATCTTTATAGTGCTCTTTGTGGCCCCAGGAGTTACTCTTCCATTATGTCATACTCCATGGGATCTGAAAATTATCCTGCTGTAATGGCATTTTGCTTAATGAGCGTATTTTCATTTTTCAGGATGGTGTGATTGATGAGGCAGAGAAACAGTTCCTTGCCTCTGTGATGAAATTAGTAAGTTAAAAAAAAAGATTCTTGGAACTCTCAGGGCAAAGGTTCCTAATTCTCTTGGAGTCTCTGTTTTATTCCCCAACATATCCCTGCCCCATCAGATGGCATAGACCTGTTTTTAAGGTTAATGTGAATTCTACTGAGTTTTCTTTGGAGGCTTTAAAAGAGAATTTAGGGACCACATTTGTACATCCTAGATTGTCCCAAAGGCAGAAGTCAATATTGGACATCTGTTGTGTGGGAAAGGCAAGGCTAGGAATGTGGAGGTGACAGGTGTTCCGAGGCAGCCTACTAAGTGGAAGAGAACACTGCTTTACGAGACAGATGTCTGGGTGCTAGCCATAGTACTGTCCCTAACTTGCCAGGTAACTTCGATCACGTTGGCCTTTCTGGACCTCATCTGTGTAGTGGGAGTAATGATGCCCTCTTTCCGTATTTCATAGGCTTGTTGAGAGGCTCAAGGGAGAACAGATGTAAAGAGTGCTTTGGGGACAAGGTGGTGCTGTCTGTGTTCTTGCACCTTTTAATGGTGCTAAAGGTATTGTGTATAGTTAGGATGTTTGAGATGGGAAGCTATAGGGTTATTACTGCTTGGTAGCAGGTTAAAATTCTCCTCCAGTGCAAAGGAAATAGTTGTAATAGAGAAGAAGCAATGTGGAGAGAGAGTCCAGAGAAAGTATCTATCATACAGGTGTATTTTTGTAATCAGTGAGACCAGTGAGCACAGTTGTAGGGACCATTTCTAGAGCATGGAAATATATTTTTAATATTTACTCATAGTGTTGGGATTTTACTTGTTCTCCTACAACCTAAAGGAAAAGAAGCTGAGCTTTAAAAAAAAAAAAAAAAAAGTGGAGTAGAAATGACTATATTTTCTTTGTGTCCATCCCTGTTTCCCCTCAACCCCCAAGCCTTAGTTGTGCCTGCTTCTGAACTGCTTTTTGGGTGCCATGTATATTGTGTATATGGTGACTGAAGAAAGTTGTGTCTATAGAAAGTTCAGTGTTCCTGATTCTATTTTCCATTCCTCATTGATGAACCACCTAAGCTTTTAACTCTGAAGCTACAATAAAACCTTTTTGTTAGCTATCTTGCACAGACTTTTCATATTTGAATTATCTAAAATAGCCTTCTTATTCTTTCTGCTTCCATCTGATACACAATTCTCAAACTTTTTGGTATCAGGATTCCTTGATGCTCTTAAAAATTACTGAGTACCCTAAAGAGCTTTTGTTTATGTAGGTTATATCTATTGGTACTTACCTTATTAAAACTTATTTATAATGAAAAATGAAAGTATTAATTCACTTAAAAGTAACAGTAAACACATCACATGTTAACATAAGGAAGATATTTTAATGAAAAATAACTTTTTATTCAAAGAAAAAATTTAGAAGAGTGGCATTGTTTTATATTTTTGCAAATCTCTTGAATGTCTGACATAATAGAAGACAGTGGATTCTAATATCTGCTTCTGCAGTCAGTGTGTTGAAATTTGTTGTTTGGTTGAAGAATATGAAGAAAATCCAACCTCACACAGATGTGTAGTTGGAAAAAGGGAGAAGTATAGTGATACCGTCTTCCGATAATTGTGTATGTTTTTTGATATTACATCACAGCTCCACTAAAGGTTAGTTGCAATGTGGAATCTCAAATTCTATCAGTGAACTTTTTGTACTCTATTATATTAACATTCATTGGTTTATTTTGCACTTTGAAGGGATCTTTTACCCATACACAATTTTGTAGCATCATGCATTGGTCATCTGGGAAATACTGCAGATCTTTTAAATGTTGACACATTTCATTTTGCAACATCAAAAAATCATATTTGTTAATATCACCACCAATCTCATCAGAAAAGTCTTGGGAAGCTATCAAGCCCACAGTGGCAGATATGTTTTCAAAAATTCTAAGTTTTGCCTGAGAGCTTGAGTTTGATCAATGCTGTCAGGCTCAATTTGTTTATATTTGAGAAAATATCTTTCAGATACCCAAGGCTGAATGACTATAGTTTATCTGTTAGCTGTTCTTCCAAGTAAAAATGGTATTGCATGAATTGCTACTTCAGCTCAAAATTCAGAGAAATTGCACAAGTTCTTTTCCTCAAGAAATACATTGTAAGGAACAAAAGTGCTTTATGCCTACATCCACTTAATCACATAGAGGAGTATTATTGAAAAAATTTGTTCTTACATAAAACAAATAGTTTTTATTGTAGTGCTTCATCAAGGACTTCCTTAAAGTGACACAGATATTATTTTTTTCCTGTGAATGGGTGGCAGTGAAGAATACCTTGACTGCTAGTACAATTCAGTGCCATTGGCTTGATTTGTGTTAAGGCAGCTGCAATTTTACCCATTGTGACTTTTGTATCATTAGTGCAAATGTCATCACAGTGACAAAGGCAAGTAATATCTTATTACTATGAAAATAGTTTTGATTTCAGGGACCCTCCTGAAAAAAGTCTGTAGCTACCAGGGCTCCGCAGGCCACACTTTTGAGAACCACTGGTCTAATACCTACTCACAGCACTGAGAATCATCGCCCCCATTGCTATTTTGAGATCACTCCTTCCTTCAGAAGGCTTAAGTGGCTCCAAAATACTTCACTCAAAAAAGCACCTATAATGGTGTCACGTACTTTGTTAGGGAAATAACATTGAATAAGATCCAATCTTTATTCTCCAAGAATTTTCTCGAGGGGCTGGGGAGTAAGAGGAGAAAATAGATGAGTTATAATGTAAGATAAGAGTTCCTTAAAGAAAATTATGTTAAAGGTGTTAGACAGCAAAGGGAATGCTAAATTTTGGGTCTAACTCTGAGCTCTTGAACCACATGGCAAATCCTCACCAAATCAGTCAACCACTAGGTCTTCTCCTTTCATCAAAAGTCTTAAAAGCCTAAGTTAGCTACCTTTGGAAATGTTTTCACAGATTTGGCTCCGGGCATTGTAGATTCTTGCTTACACATGCATATGCTCTTTCCCCCTTCTTATTTTATTTGTTGTTCTTTGGCTTTTGTTGCTTCTATATTTCATATTTACAGGTGTGTGGCTTTGAGCCAGTGTAGGTGTTAACACATATGTTTATTTCTTTTCCTTGCCCTTGTACTTAAACGTAAGCCTTTACCTGTTTTATTAGCCCTGCGTTGGATGATGTAACTGTTGGTCTTATTTGGAGGAAACCCCCCCATCCCTAGCTGTGTCAGGGCAATGCAGCCAAGAGGCTGCTCGGGAAGGAAACCTTTTCTTAGACTGAGAAGATTTGTAGAAATAACCGCTGTTCTATTTCCCTGGGGTCTCCATCCCCACGATCTGCCGAACTTCAGTTTACAGCAGCGAAACTCTTAGGGGGATTTCCATAAAACAGCTGAATTCCGACTTGGGTCATCAGTGGCAAAAGTCAGACACGTGCTCACTCGCCTGGGAGCCAATAGTAACTTTTGCAAAAGCTGCCTCAGGAAACCCCACTGTTCGGAAGCTGCATCTTTCGGACACTGAAAAATAATAGTCTTTTAACAGAACAAAACAAAAACCTAGACGAGATAATGAGAAAGGCTTTTCCCCTTGGCATTGGGAAGCGATGTCAAAGACGCTCCATCCAAAAGGAGTGCGGGGAGCTATCGTAAAATTCCTTTACAGTTCCGCGGGCTAATGGGCTGGGGAGAAGGGGGCGGAGATGGGCTCGGGTGAGTCTCTGGCCCTTTAAGGAGGAGGGACAGGCGTAAGACTCTGTACCTTTAAGAGTCTCTTTGTCTGGAAACCTCATTTACCCTCCTGTGCTTCAACCAAACTTCGACCCGCGATTCACAACGCCCCTCTACGCCGCCGCCCCTTACGGCAGGCTCAAATCGGCCGCGCGTCGGTAGCTAACCCTAAACTTGGCAGCCGCGGCGCGAACCCTCGGAGGGGATGTCTGTGTCGGGTCAGGGCCCAGCGCTGCGCCGTTGGCGCAATGCGGGGCCCGGGGGCGGGGCTCCGGCGGGCGGGCCAATGGGTGGGCAGGGGGCGGGGCCGTGTTCGGTTGTCTCGCGCCCTGGTGACAGCTCGCGCGTGCTGATGATGGCGGTAAATAGAGGGGGGTCAGGGGAGGGGGCGGAGGAGGTGGGGAGGCAGCAAAGGGGATAGCTCCAGGGGGTGGGGGGACGAGGACCGGGGAGGGCGCGACGGCCAGGGAGCCCATTCTGAGACTCGGAGGCGGGGACAGGAGTCTCCGGCACACTGACCCTCCCCTTTAAAGAAGCAAAACCTCACACACCGGGTGAGGGGCGACAAAGGCGGCGCGCGCCTCACGGGCGGGAGGAGCGGCGGCAGGGGGCGGGACCGCGGCGCCGGCGAGCTGGGGGCGCCTGGGGCGAGGGCCGGCGGGAGGCGAGAGCCGGCTGTCCGGGAGCGCCGGCCCTTTATTTTGGCGGGGTGGGCGACCGCTGGGTTTGGGGTGAAAGCTTTGAGGGGAGAAGGGAAGGAAGGCTTGGGAACGGTTGGGGGGAACGGGTCTGTGAATGAGACGAGGAGGATTAAGGGGAGAAAGGGTTAGAAGGCAGGGAGAGGAGTGAGAAAAAGCCAGCCAAGGAGGTTGGAAGGAGGCAAAACCCAGGGTGGGTGATAAGGAAGCCGGGCCGGGAATGAGGTTAGGAAGACAGAGCCTAGGAAGACGGCTCCTCGGCTTAGGTGTGAGAGCAGGGGTTTGGAGGGGAAAGCTCTGAAGGGGATGGTAGTGGGGTGAGGGTTACTGGGGTAAGAGTTGCAAGTGGAAGGCAAGGAGGGGCAGAGCTGGGGTAGTAGTTGGGAGTAGAGGAGAGAGAGTGATTAAGAGCCAGACGTGACAAGGGTGTGAACTAGTGCAGAGCGAGATGAGCTGAAGGTCTAGGACCGGCGGTGGGTGGGAACTGCGAGGTTCTGAGAAAGGTATGGGTTAGTGGGTGGGCAGTGGGTGTAAATTCTTGAAAGTGAGGGAGGGGGAATGAGACGCTGGGCTAGAACCAGGTGGAGTTAGGAATAAGTGCGGTGGGAGTGGAAGGGTGAAAGGAAATAGAGGTGAGAGATGGGGCGTTTGTAGGACAATTCGGGGACCAGAAAGCTGAAAGGAGAAGAGGGTGAGGGTGTGAGAAGTGATGACGGTCTGGGACAGGGTAACTGGGGAATTGTGTTAACTGACGAGGTTCAGCAAGATCCAAGGTACAAACAGGGAGGTTAAGAGACAGGGTGTAGAGCGGACCAGCAGAGGAGCAAGGAGGAGGTGGGCCCCAGGATTTAAAGGATGAGATGGGGAGTGAGGGAAGGGAACAGGGTTAAGGGCAGCTTGGGGAAGCCTGATGGATGTAGAGGTGGGGTAGACTGCACAGGGGTGGGAATTAAGTGTGCAGTTAGGGGAGATGCTCCAGAAGGTCCTCGTGGATCAGGGCAGAGACGCTGTAGTGAAGGATCAAGTGTAGGGAGCCTTTGGTGCAGAAGAGGAGGAACCATGGTGAGTGCAAAGAGACCTAGAGATAGGAGCAAAAACCAAAAAGTAACAGTGGAGGTAGGGGGTGAAGGAAAGGAATTCTTTGTTGAGAAGAGAACTGTGAGTGTGTTGAAACTGTGAGTCCTTTTGTCCGTGAATGTAGGATATTCCAGAAACCTCTTTCTCTCTTCAGGGAATCTTGAATCTGCTTCCACCTTTCATGGCTTTTTAAATCGACTTTTCATGTCCACTTTGAAAAGATGAGACCCATTTTGATTTGATTTTGTTCTTGTATGAATGATGAAGCATCAACTGGGTGCTGAGAAGCTCTGCATTTCACCAGTGTTGTGATAATGGGTTGTATTTCCAGTGTGGTTGTGCCTGTCTGGTGTGACACTGTTGTGTTATAGCAGTGTGATAAATGACAAGCACTGGGCAGTGCTTTGTCAATAGCCTTTTCATTTTCAATGGGGAACACACTGTTGTTGAGATAGAGAAAGGTGAAAAATCTTTTTGTTTTGTTTGATCAACCAGATTTCTGCGTAATTGTTTTTGGTGGCTGGAGAATATTGAGAAATCATTTCAGAGAAAGGCGAATAGCCAACCAGGGAAGTTTGCCGGGGATGACATTTAAATCAGGGCAGTGAGGACACCTAGTTCCTAGGCTACCTTTAGCTTTGTGTGGGACTCTTTATAGTGTAGTAGGGAACTCACCCATTTAACAAAAATGGAATAAAGAAAGGGAGGTTTAGAATAGTAGAGGATTTTAGAGTGGGACTTACCTTTTAGGTTAAATAATGGGTTTATGGGTAATTTTTATCATGAAAAAACCTCTAAGATAATGCAAGCTGGAGCCTTGGACAGCTCCACTGCCTCTCCTGTTTTGTAGTTGTGAATTAAAAAGATTAATATTTTCTAGAAGAAGTTTTTGATTTTTAAGACACTTTTGGAAATTAAAAGGAAGATAAGAAATTTGGGACAAAATTTAGGTTATTCTTAACCAAGTATTTTGTTTTGATGATTTTTATCCTGAAGCTTTTACATTTAGCTAAGAATATGAATGATTATTTATTTGCATTTGATGGTGCCAAAGATAGCATATAATGTACTTAAGAAAAAAATGCAAACTATTCTCGAGACTTATGTGAGGTTTTTTCGTTAGTGTACATTCAGTTACACAAAGATGCTTTTTCTTCAAAGTTGTATAAATTTTGGATTGCCGCTGTTTTGTGGGTATTTGTACAAACGGCAAAAATCAAATGGTTGATAGCATCTGTGATAGTTAGCAAAGATTAGATTTTGATTAGTGGATATCAGAGACATTGGTTATTAATATATTTTAATAATTTAGGATCTTAAATCTTTCTGGATGCAGCTGCTATGTTCATGGATTCTAGATTCTGTTGAGAGGTGTTCAGGGTGACTAGATTGATTTAGCAGTTTAACAGGATTTTTAAAAATTACTATTTTTCCTGCTAAGTTTCAGGAGGATTAGTCTGAAATGTTAACTTTCAAGCTGAAGAGTAACTTTGGTATGAGGCACCTGTTTCTGTGAGATGTGTGCGCGTGTTCCCTTCATTTCTAGATACGTCTGGCATTGCTAGTAGGTTGTACTCTGTGTGTGGTATTGCCATATTTATTTATTTATAAATATTTAAATATTTATTTATTTATTTATTTTGGCTGCACTGGGTCTTTGTTGCAGCATGCAGACTCTTAGTTGTGGCATGCAGGCTTCTTAGTTGTGGCATGCATGTGGGATCTAGTTCCCCAACCAGGGATTGAACCTGGGCCCTCTGCACTGCGAGCGCAGAGTCTCACCCACTGGACCACCAGGGAAGTCCCGCCATTTTTATAATGTAATTGTTTCGTACCTGATATCTTTACATAAATTATTTTAGATTTATTTGATAATGATGAAAAGAAAATATAAACTATAAGCTAAACAAAGGGAAACTCCGTTTGGGTCTTATCTATTGTTTCTGTATGCTGCCATAGTGTGTTAAATCACCACTTCTTGTTGTGAGTGGTTATTTCTAAGTTGATATTTCTTTTTTTAAAAAAATTTATTTATTTATTCATGTATTTATTTATTTTGTTGGGCTGGGTCTTTAGTTGCGGCAGGTGGGCTCCTTAGTTGTGGCTCACGGGCTCCTTAGTTGCAGTGTGCATGTGGGATCTAGTTCCCTGACCAGGGATTGAACCCGGGTCCCCTGCATTGGGAGCATGGAGTCTTTTTTTTTAATATATAAATTTATTTTTTTTATTTATTTACTTTTGGCTGCGTTGGGTCTTCGTTGCTGCACGTGGGCTTTCTCTAGTTGCAGTGAGTGGGGGCTACTCTTCGTTGTGGTGTGTGCCTTCTCTTGTTGCGGAGCATGGGCTCTAGGCATGCGGGCTTCAGTAGTTGTGGCACGCGGGCTCTAGAGTGCAGGCTCAGTAGCCGCGGCGCACGGGCTCAGTTGCTCCGCGGCATGTGGGATCTTTCCGGACCAGGGCTTAAACGCGTGTCCCCTGCATTGGCAGGCGGATCCTTAACACTGCGCCACCAGGGAAGCCCCAGGAGCACGGAGTCTTAACCACTGCACCACCAGGGAAGTCCCTCAGTTGATATTTCTAAAACTGAAATTGGACAGTCTTTTAGTACAAATAATACTATTTATCAATAAGGAATCCAATGATAAATTTAAGCTTTATCTTCATTTGTTCATCCAGTAGAATTCTACTCCGTTTACTTTATTTTGGCTACAATCTTATTTGCTAAGCCGAAAACTTTTTTTTTGACTGCATTGGGTCAATGGTCCTCGTTGCTGACCGTGGGCTTTCCCAAGTTGTGGCGAGCGGGGGCTACTCTTTGTTGTGGTGTGCGGGCTTCTCATTGCAGTGGCTTCTCTTGTTGCGGAGCACGGGCTCTAGGCGCATGGGCTTCAGTAGTTGCAGCACACAGGCTCAGTAGTTGCGGTATGCGGGCCCTAGGGCTCGTAGGCTTCAGTAGTTGTGGCACACAGGCTCAGTAGTTGTGGCTCCCGGGCTCTAGAGCGCAGGCTCAGTAGTTGTGGCGCACGGGCTTAGTCGCTCCACGGCATGTGGGATCTTCTGGGACCAGGGATTGAACCTGTGTGCCCTGCATTGCCAGGCAGATTCTCAACCACTGCACCACCAGAGAAGTCCCTAAGCCAAAAACTTTTAAGTTTATATATTCAACAAGTAGGTTGTACATAATTAAATGTTTTTCTGGTTAATTGTAGATTCTTTGGATGGGAAGAGACCTTGAAAGGACCTCTAGTTTATCCTTCAACTTCAGTCACTATCCCACTTAAATCATTCCAGGTAGATAAAAATGTATCCTTTTTGTGTAAATCTTCAAAGGTAATGTGGCAACCTTTGTAGGTACTGTTTTCCAGCATTTAATTATTTTCTCTATAAGGACAGTGTCTTCTGTCTAAGCAGAACACACTACAATATTTGTTTGTTCTCTCTTGCCCCATTCTCGATTTTTGAGTAAAAATACCTGCTTACTATAGTATTAAGAAGACCCTATTTCTTTGTAAACTCGGTAATAGTAGCTACCCATGTATAGTGCTTTTGTGCCAGACACTGTTGTAAGCTCTTTGCAGATTGTAACTCACTTACTCCTTACAGCAATCCAATGAGGCCAGCACTATTACTGTTCCCACTTTACATGTGTTGAAATACAGGCTCCTTGAGATTAAATGACTTGCCCGGGGTTATATTCAGACCTTTCTACAGCTACTTGTTTGATAGTTGATAATCTTGTAGTACGGATAATGCTGTTTTTTTTGTCAAGTAGTAACTAAATGATACATTTAATCTTTCTTTTTAGTTTATAAAGTAGAATAAGGTGGGGATGGGATTTGAACCTTGGCATTTTCTGTATTACCTCTGCGTGACTATTGTGAAATGATCCCCCACCATGCTCTTCTCCACATTATTTTAACCCTAACCAGTTTTGTTTGCCAATCCTTAAATTAGCCCTATGGTTCTGTTATTAACTGTTTCTCAGTTCCTTCCTAGATGGGAAGCTGGGACAGATACCAATAAGGGTCATATTTCATGCAAAGATTACATCACGGTTCTTACATGCTCGTATTTTTTTTGTTGTTGCAAAATTGTATTTATAAAACAAAACAACCCCAAATCAATAAAATGCCTAATTGCATCGCAGATTAATGAATTACCTTTTTAGCTAGAAAAAGGCCCTGGACTTTTCCTCAGTGGGCAACAGTCTCTCATCTGCAAACCTGTATGATATATAACAAGTCCATACAGGTTTGCAGATGAGAGATTATTGCCCATTGAGGAAAAAATGGAACTCAGATTTCAGTGTGGCTATCCATAAGCAAAATCTGTCAGACTCTTGCTGATTTTTTTTATATTCTCTTTATGTGTGCCTATGCAAGCAACATACTAAATACTATTTATTCATGTTTAATTTGCTTAAATAATTGATTCACTTTTTTTTAAGACTTTAATTTTTTTAGAGCAGTTTTAGGTTCACAGTAAAATTGAAGGGAAGGTACAGAGATTTCCCTGCCCCAACACATGCATAGCCTCCCCCCGCCCCCGTTATCAACATCCCTCATCCAAGTGGTTCATTTGTTACAATTGACCTACTCTTTTTTTTTTTTAATTTATTTATTTTTGGCTGCATTGGGTCGTCGTTGCTGCGCGCAAGCTTACTCTAGTTGCGGAGAGTGGGGGCTACTCTTCGTTGCGGTGCGCGGGCTTCTCATTGCGGTGGCTTCTCTTGTTGCGGAGCACAGGCTCTAGGTGCGTGGGCTTCAGTAGTTGTGGCACGCAGGCTCAGTAGTTGTGGCGCACGGGCTTAGTTGCTCCACGACATGTGGGATCTTCCTGGACTAGGGCTTGAACCCGTGTTCCCTGCATTGGCAGGTGGGTTCTTAACCACTGTGCCACCAAGGAAACCCCGACCCACTCATTTTTCAAAATAACTAATAATTAATGTTTCTAAGTGCCCAGCATGAGCTAAGTAGGTAAATTGTTTGAAACTCAAAACAACCCTAGCAGAAAGCTTTTTTGTTACTACTCAATTTTTTTCTGACTTTGGATTTTTTTACAATGTTTCAAACCTTATAGAAAAGTTGCAAAAATGATACAAGGAACTTCTATATACCCTTCTTCAAATTCACGAATTGTTTTTTATTTTGCCCCACTTGCTTTATCATTTTCCTCTCACGTGCGTATATTTAAACAAGTAAATTTGGGAAAAAAATGGATATCAAGGCCTTACTTTTAAAAAGAAAAGGGAAGAATGTTTTGAGTATATCAGCAAGTTGGTATGTGTTTGATTTTAGTCAAGCATGTGAAGCAAAGGAATCTCGAGGTTGGATTTGGAGTGGATTTTGTCATTTTATGGTTTGTTGTCTTCACTGTATTTTGAAAAACATCCCTCATTAGCAAAAACTGTCGTGGTCTGCCCTTTTGTAGGGGACCTCCTTAGCGCCTGGCATGATGTGGTCACACACAGTGGGTCCTCAGTATATGCTAGCTCTTGATGATGTATAGGTGATTATTATGTGAAAACAGGAGCCACAGCGCTGTTCAACACCATGACTGAGACATATGTAGGTAAAATACATATTTTACCTAAAGATCCTTATGTTGCTTCAAGGAACTGGAAAAGATCTAAGTGTAAAATAGACTGCCTGAGGAATATTGCTTGCAATTAATACAAGTAGGTTTGCCTTATGGTAAGGAGAGGAATATAAATATCTTAACATTCTGTTACCTCCCCCCAAAATGAACAGAAATTTGTGGAGTCTTTTCAGTTGTCATGATATAAGGAGATTTCACTGACCCCCATTCCCATTGCCCCTCCAGCTCATCCTCGGTCTTTATTAAAATGGCCTGTCTGTTTGATAAAGGCATGACCTGCAGAATGAGGCCTGTCTGATTTCAGTGAAAGGATTATTAACTGGATTCCGACAAATGTAAAATACAGCAGTTGAAGCCACCTCCCCTCCTCCGTTAGGTGATCATCAAAGCTATGAAATATCGCTCTGTATTAAAGCTGATTGTAATAATGAAAAACACTTTTCTCTCATAAGGATGAGAAAATTACAGATTATTTGGAAAGCATTCTTTCCAGTTGTGTGTTATTGTTCCTGAGACATGGGCAGTTTTTAAAGACTATAATACTGTTCCTTTTCCATTTACATGTTAATAGAAGTCTGAAAAGTAAGACACTCTTCTGAAATTTTCAGCGTTGTTTTTATTATGTGTCAAGTTGTAAACAGCATTCTGTGACAGGTATTTTCTCTCTTTTCTTCTATTGAGCTAATTAGTAATTTACACTCTAGTAACATCTCTTTCAGCCTCGCTGTGTGAAAATGCCTGATACTCTGTGCCTTCTATGCAGCCTGGGCTGGCAAATGATCAGGGGCAGATGTTGGTTAGCATATCAGAAGGATCAGGGATAAAATTTATTTTTGTGTTGTATTTTTATAAACATACAGGCTTTTGTATCTGCCCTTCGCCTGCCACACCGTCCCCCGCTCCCTCCCCCATTCAAACAGAAATGTTATGACCTCCTGTAATCCAGAGCTACTGCCCTTGATTCAACTTTGAATTGTTTTCTATTCTGTCTCCCACCCTCACCCCCACCCCCACCCCAACAGTGTGGGATTTAGGGGGGATTAGCAGGGCAGTCTGGCATAGTTTAGAGCCCAGGAAGCTGGTCTTCACTGCTCCCTCCCATCGACAGAATACAGAGCTTTTTGTCATTGTCTTTAGAAACCAGCAGTGCTTCTCTTGCTGGGCAAGTTATGTGAGGGGTGGGAGGGCAGCACTGTTGCTGGTGAGTTAGGAAGATGCTTTTATATGACAGTTGATTCTCTCCAAAGGAAAGATAGGCCCTACTTTTCCGTCAGCTTCTTCAAAATGCAGCCTGAGTGACCAAAAGACAATTTACAGCTTGCCTTTGGCACTTTGTCACATTGGTGTTCTGCTCTTTCCTGCCCCCACTCTGTCTCTGTCTTTCAGTCTCTGACATGGAAAAGATGATGTGTAGTATCTGTCATGTGTTCACTCAGATAGGCCATGTGGACATGTTAATGTAGCACGAGCTTTTGACTTTGAAATAAAGTCTTTTAAGTATCCGTTTGTTCTCTGAAGAATATAAATTTAAATTGAGAATTAAAGGAAGGGCAGAGAGGAGTTTACTGGTTTATCAGTTCTGAGCCAAAACCTTTCTAGAATGCTAGATAATTTGTGGTACTTATTTTTTCAGTTATGGATACTAATTTATCGGGATAATAAGGTCAAAATCCCTGTTAGAGCTAATTAGAGTCTCCCTGACAAAAATTGTTACCTGGAGGTGGCCACAAAGAAAATCAGGTGAGAAAATGTGTGAATAGCTCAGTTCAGCCATCGTTGCTAATAGCATTATAATCATAGACAGCTAGCCTTTGACAGTGAATCAGCGTTCATGAACAGAGGGCATCTCATTTATGTTAGCATTCATTGAGTATGTGGGGCTCTGTTAGTGTTTTGTCTTCATAATCCAGAATGTAGAATGTTTCTATGGTTGGCCATTGCTAACATTTGCTTTTTTTACGCTCCTTTTTCTATGTTCTAATATAACCACCTGTATCAATTGTCTTAATTATATTGGATGTTCATGGTTAGATATTGATTACACTCTTGTGCTTTAACATCTAAAAGAGGTCAAAGGTCAGATTAATAAACAACATATGGAAAAGTAAAATATCAAAGTGGCCTGATCACACCGGGGTGTTATGAGAAAGTAAAAATAAGAAAGTGAATGTATGACTAGGAAGTTGAATATACTCTTTTTTTTTTTTTTTTTTTTTTTTTGCGGTACGCGGGCCTCTCACTGCTGTGGCCTCTCCCGTTGCGGAGCACAGGCTCCGGACGCGCAGGCTCAGCAGCCATGGCTCACAGGCCCAGCCGCTCCGCGGCGTGTGGGATCTTCCCGGACCGGGGCACGAACCCGAGTCCCCTGCATCGGCAGGCGGACTCTCAACCACTGCGCCACCAGGGAAGCCCTGAATATACTCTTTTAAAAGAAACATTTCTAAAATATATGGCATAATGTGAAGAACTGATAGCAATGAATTTCAAGTGAAAGGTAAGTATCGTGCTTTAGTGAAGAGATCAGACTCATTTGTGATGATGTCATTGTCCACTCCATGCTAAAATCCCAAATTGGTTAAACATTACCAGTCTCCCTAGTTATACTGTTAATGTGCTTCTTGAATTATTTTTTTTTCTCCATAGGCCGTTCAGCTTAGCCTACAGCTAATAATAAGTTCCAAACCTATTTAAGCTATAAATTCTAGTTCTACTCATTTAAATAAACATAACATAAAGCATAAGTACCACTTTTTTACCTATTAGATGAAGAGATTAAACAAGTTGATGATAGCTAGTAGTGATGAGGATGTGGGGAAATTGGAATTCTCACACGCTACTGATGGGAACGTAAGTTCCCTTGAAGGTAAATTTGCAATGTCTGTTGGAATTTTAAATGTGCGTACCCTGTGACCCAGAGATTCCACTTCTAGAAATTTGTCCTATAGATATATTTATACATGTGCATGAAAAATACGAGTACAAAGTTTTTCTTTATAGCATTGTTTGTTCCTGCAAAAAAATGATGTCTGTCAGTTAGGAACTGGTTAAGTAATGTATGGTGGGTCCATACAACAGAATACCATTAAACTATTAAGGAATGCAGTGAATCTTTATTTGCTGATGTAGAAAGATGTCCACTGTTAACTTTTTTTTTTTAAGTCACGTTATAGGACAGTAAGTATAAAATATTCCTATTTTTGTAAAATGTTAAGGAGTGCTGTTGAGGTGTTCCCTTTTTTGGGGGTAGGTACTCACTTTTTACTCTATGTACTTCTATAGTGGTCACTTTTAATAAGCACGTGAGGAAGGGGTTAAGTGAGAACATCTTCATGAAGGAAACTTCTGTTAGTAAGGGAGGAGAAAGAAGCTGGCTAGAGAAGAAAACTCCTTTCATATGAGAAAGGATATATGAGATATATCAGTCAAGTTTTTAAGTAAGAAATGAGGACTGGAATGGCAAGAAGAGGGGATATAGTGGAAGTTGAGAACATTTGGTGGAGATTTTAAAGGCAGTGATAAAGAGCTTGCATTTGATTTTGAAAAATGAACTATAAAATGGAGATGATAATAATACCTAGTCCACTGGGTTGTTGTGAGGACTAAAGTAAATAATGCATAAAAAATATTTAGAACAGTGACACATAGTAAGTGCCCAATGTTAGCTATTATTACTGAGTGAAAATACATTATCTTTTGTAAGCCAGAATAAATTAATGCGTTGTCTTTTATTGTGTGCAGTGATGATTCTGCTAACCCCACTGACAGACAGTAGTATTGGTGGTTGGCCTAACCATTCCTAGTCTTCACCTTTGATCCTCCCACCTACTAACACTTAGTATCAAAATCTGAAAACTGAAATCTGAATACAATTTTAGAGCTTTAGACATATGATGTCCTACCAGTTGCTATTGGGTTTGTTTACCAATATTATCATGTATACTAGCTAACATTTGGGGCTTGTAAAAAGAGGGAACAGGTAATTTGGGGGGAAAACGTCATTTTCTGTGCCCATGGGATATGGAATAGATACGTCACTTTGCACCGAATGTGTTAATCAGTTTTTGTTAGCTGTGCAGTGTAATGAGCATATTAAGCTCCAGCACCTTCATTGGCAGCCAGCAGTCTGCTTGTGAAATCTTTTAGAAAACAGAAATCTGGCGAGAAGTATTCCTGAGCAGTGGAAATATCTTTGGGGGGAAAATAAAGTAGAAGAAAATTTTCTACCAAAAAGAAATTGTTTCACTACTGCGAACCACGAGAAAAGTTGTTTTACCTGTGGGCTAAGATGTGACGACATAATTTGTTACGGCTTTAAAGTGAGTTCTTTTCGTATTTCGATTTTTCATTTTTAAGTTTGTTATTTAAAGAACTTCAAGGTATATTTACATTTGATGAAAAATATTGATAAAACTATTTTAAGAATGGTGAATTTCTCATTTTATAGTATATATTCTAATGTAAATTATTTTCCCCTTCCACTGTCAGTTAAAACATATCTTAAAACATATCTTTTTGTTGTTTTTAAAAAAATCTTCAGCTGAAATAACAAAAGTTTATATTTAAGCACAGCACTTGGCCCTTAAGAGGTGTTCAATAAGTTTTTATTGAATAAATTAATGTATGCATGAATGAAAAATATTCTGAATTTGGACTTTATACTCTGTGATTTGGGCACAGCCTAGCATTGCTGTATAAAGGCCTTCTGTTCAGCTCCCATTTTCATGCCCATTTTCCTCTCCCACCCCACAAGCACCCTCTCAAATGTGTTTGACATATGTCCTTGATTCTATATGCATCTTTATAAGATACTTAGTGATTTGTGTGTGTGTGTGTGTGTGTATCTTTAATTCTGAAATTGCTCATTATACCACGCTGGCGTAGAATTTGGCTATAGAACTCTCCCTGTAAAAATGCTGTAGATCTTACTCTAGTTTTTACTTTTTTGGTCAGCACTGTTTTAAGATCTGTGTGTGCATATTGGGATGTACTTTTAGCTAATTGCTCCTAACTTCAGCATGGTATTCCGTGGTGTGTATCATTCCCATAGTGATGGATGCCTAGGCTACCGCAAACAATGCTATCAATAAACAGTCTTGTCCATGTCCATTATGGACACGTTTGAGAATTTCTTTGGGATACAGACTCAGGAGTGGCATTGTGGCATAAGTATTGTCAGGCTGCTGAATGGTCGTATCACTTTACACCCCACAGGCATTGCATTCCCAACCTCCCCAATGCGTGGTATTGTTCACATTTCTAATTTTGGCCATTTAATAATGTCTCATTTTAATTTGTATTTTCTAATTACTAGTAAGTTTGAGCATTTCTTCATATTCTAGTTAGCAATTTCCCTTCTGTGAAATAAGCATGAAAGATTGAACGTAGTATTTTATTAATTTTTTTCAAGCCGGAGGAACTTTTGGTTATGCATTGTATTTTGTAAGATATTAATATATTTTCTCAAGCTTCAAAAAGGGAAGAATATCATCCTTATGCAGAATCTTAAAGTATTGTTTTTCTTCCTGATCCCAAGAGATGATGAAACAAACTTTTTTAAGTATTCAACTTAAAAGCTATAAAGTATGCTACAGTTAAAGCATCTTGCTGATCTATTCTCAGTGTCTCCATGTATGCTAAACATTGAGAGCAAGTGTTTTTGCCAGAGTAGATTTGGTGGGAAAGTGCTTCATTGTGTTAGTTAAAAAAAGAAAATCTCCCCTGGTCAAAAACCAGTAGATGATTATTTAAAAAATCAGATCCAGCTGCTTCTCCCTGTTTATAGTCTCCCTAGATGTCAGGAAACTGAGTAAATAGCAGGCAGCACCTTCTCTAACTTGCCTTTCCATGAAGAGCCCAGCACTTGATCGAGGAGAACCATCTTAGCACTCATTGAATATAAGCAGATAACATAAAAAATGATGAACAGATACCATATTATACTCCTCATTTTTCTATGAAAGGGCAATAGAAAATATGGATGTTTTGGTTTTTAAAGTGTTTGTGGATAGAGAAAGGCATATTTCCTAATTGAGATGCCACTTCTCAGGGTCTTGGAGAAAGTTGGGCAGCAGTTTCAGATTTGCTTGTGAATCTCACTCCTGTTAATTTCAGGTCTCAGGAAAGGAGGAGTGGCTGATTTAAAATGCCCTTTCCTTGTTCAAACAGGTTCGCAGTACTTGTACTTTGCTTTCCTGAGGAAGAAATGCAGTTTTTAAGTGTTTTCATTTCTGATCAAGATGTGATACAATCAAATCGTTATGTTGACTTTGGTTTAGCATCTGCCTGACTGAGTGGAAAAGGAATTTTAATTTGTGACATGATTGACATAGCCATAAACCATGAACTTTTCCCAATAATACCATAATATGTTAAAGCAAATTACTCCTTTTTCTCTTTTTGCTGGTTTTGTGGTTATGTCTTTTGAGTAAGTTTCTATCAGCAAAACATTTTTTCCTGCTCTTAATTTTTTTCAAACTAAGCCACACTGTATGCTAAGATGTAGAGTTTTCCAAGTGCTTTGATTTTGCTCTGCCTTGAAAATTACTGTTTTTCTTTCATTATTTTTTTCCTCAGAAATCTTGCTTGGAAAATTATATTTTTAGATGTGATTTTAAAACGTTCTTTTTAACCTTTCAAGAATCTTTTAAAATTTAATATTTATCAATGCTAAGTCTGAATATAGCATAAAAAGTGTACTACCTGCTTTTCTCCTCCCCAACATTCTGCCTCTTCAGAGACCTCCATTTTCTACTCCTCCAGCAGTTCTTTTTATATTTAATGCCATTTTTTCTAAACAGTAGGTTAAGCTGCTGTTTTTAAAAATCTGTATAGGGTTTTCTCTAGACCTGAACAGTGCTCATCCTGGGATCTACCTTCCTGAATAGCCTAGGCATTTTCTTCACCTCCCTATGTTGGAACTCCCTGTTTCCTGGACCCCATATCTTCCCCCTTCATTGTTTATATTTTAATTAAGCAATTCCTCCAGAAGGTTTCTAAGAAAAGGGTGCATGAGATGTAAATCTGCATGTATGAAAATGTCTTCATTTTCTCTCATACTTGATTTATAGTTTACCTGGCTCTAGAATTCTAGATTGGAGAATATTTTCTCTGAGTTTAAAAGGCATTTCTGTATTGATTTCTAGCTTCTATTATTGCTATGAGAAGGCTGGTGGTGTTCTGATTCTTGTTTTTTTTCCCCCTCCTTTGTTGGTTTTAGGATCTGATCTTTGTCCCTGATGTTCTGAAATTTTATGATAATCTGCCTCACTTGTTTTATCTGTTGTGCCGGGCACACTGAGAGCCTTTTCAGTTTGGAAACATAGATTTTTTTCAGTTCTGGGAGATTTCCTTGAATTCTTTTTTCTTTTTCTTTTTTTTTTTTTTTTTTGTCTGTGTCGGGTCTTAGTTGCAGCATGCGGGATCTTTTCCTTGTGGCATGGGCTCTTTGTTGCAGTGTGCGGGCTTCTCTCTAGCTGTGGCATGTGGGTTTTCTCTCTCTAGTTGTGACACACGGGCTCCAGGGCACATGGGCTCTGTAGTTGGCGGCACGCGGACTCTCTCTTTGAGGCGCGCCAGCTCAGTAGTTGTGGCACGCAGGCTTAGTTGCCCTGACCAGGGCTCGAACCTGTGTCCCCTGTATTGCAAGGTGAATTCTTTACCACTTGACCACCAGGCAAGTCCCTTGAATTCTTAAATTATAACCAACCTCCCCCTTCTCCCCCTTCTCCCCCATTTTCCTATTCTTTCTCTCTGGAACACTTATTTGTGTTTGGAACTTGTGGACTGATGAGTCCTTTAATTTTACCATCTTTTCTTTTTTTTTTTTTTTTTTTTTTTTGTGGTACGCGGGCCTCTCACTGCCGTGGCCTCTCCTGTTGCGGAGCACAGGCTCCGGATGCGCAGGCTCAGCGGCCATGGCTCACGGGCCCAGCCGCTCCGCAGCACGTGGGATCCTCCCAGATCGGGACACGAACCCACATCCCCTGCACCGGCAGGCGGACTCCCAACCACTGTGCCACCAGGGAAGCCCTACCATCTTTTCTATTTCTCATTTTTTTGGTCTGTTCTACTTTCTGGGATGTGTCTTGAACTTCATCTTCAGACTCTTCTAATTAGTTTTATATTTTCTCTATCACTTTTAATTTTCAAGAGGTTTTTCTCTGAATGCTGCTTTTTATTGTTTTCTATTTTTGTTTCATTGATGGAATAACTCTTCTCTGTTTATATTAGTTACAATTTTTTAAAGTTTTCTGCAGCTTCCAGTATCATCTCTGTTTTCCTTAAAGTACCTTTACTTGATTGTTTGTTTTGGTCTTTCTTTTAGGGAATTTCCTTAAATGTATGGCCTTGGCCGTCTTACTCATATTCCAGAATGAGCTACTGAAAACCTGAAAGCTGAATTTGCCTGAGTGGGGGCTTCTAAAAGTTAAATGGTGGTCTTCATTATAAGGTGATTAGCCAGGAACCCAATTTTGTGTGTGTGTGTGTTGGGGCTGGGGGGATGTCACATCCAACAGTCAGTATTTGTAGGTGTTTTTCTTTTCTCTTAACCAGGTTTTCCCCAGAGAGAATGCTCCAACCATCGGCTTACACACCTGCCTTCAACATTTGGGGAGCTGAGTGGGGAAAGAGCTGGGGATATCTACCTTTCAGGATCTCAGCCTTCCTTGAATCCCCATCTTTTTATAGACTGGTCGGCCTGCCCCTAGTTGTGCCTAAGTCCAGAGTCTCTTTAGTTTCCAGAGAGTAAATTCCCTTCCTCTGACCAGTGGCTGCTTGGAGTCAGGGTGGGAACCTTGGAGTAGAACTTTCACCCTGTGCTCCTTTATTCAGCCCTGCCTGCTGTTCCCACTTTCAGATCATTCTGAGCTTTTCTGGTGTTTCCCAGCACAATTCAGTTTGCTCTGAGCTTCCCCTTAACATGCTCTTAGTTTTTGCTTTCTTTACTCTGCTAAATCAAATAGCTAATCAATCTGCTTTTCAGCTTCCAAAAACTTTTTTGTAGTTGTTTCCTTTCCTAGTCTTTGTCCTTATGAATTTTATGTTTTTAATGCCATTTTAGTGGAGTTAGGGAGAGAGCAGAGGTAAATGGAGGTGTTCAATGCATCATTTTTCATTGAAGATCCAAATTTATTTCTTTGATGCCCTGTTTCAACACTACTTAATAGGTAGATGGTTTATAGCAGTTGAAAAATTCTGCTACAGTAACAGAATTGTACAAGATATAAATTCATTTGGTCTTTGCTACCCCTTTGGATTAATGCCTAGCCTATAGCTTGCTATAAGAGAATGACATCTAAATGACTTTGGGAAGTTTGCAGATAGTGTAATAGAAATTTAGGTCATAAAGTAACTTAAATATTCCTTTTTCAGATGTGGGAACTGAGACCCAGAGAGCAGAGGTGGCTTACCTATGGTTACTTATCTGTCTAGAACTAGAACTGAGTCTCTTCCCCAGTGTTCTTTTCCTTGGCAGTGTGGTTCTGTCTTCTTTCATTAAAGTAGCTGGAAATAGGAGTCCTTTATCATGGCTTATGTCACCCAAATGTCCTGTTAGTTTAGTGTCGGCTTTAGGTTGCAGTCATGGAAGTTTTTTTTTTTAATGTCCTTCTTTCTGTTAAAGATTGGGGTCTGGTTTTATTGGGGTGAACGTTCAAACTCAAGAAAAGTTGTGTCTTACCCTTTTAAAGATGTTTCTGTTTTGAAGAATCTATATTGAGCATTTAAAAGGTTTCTTTTTTCTTCCTACTATTCACTTTTCAGTGGCCTCCAAAAGTTCTTTGTCAGGGAGGGTAGAAACTCTTTCCTGAATGTAATTATAGCAGATAAAATTATTTAGAACAAATTAATATGCCTGTTAAAATGTTTAAATAATGTGGAAAAAGGAAACTCTTGTAAAAATGTCAAGTTCCTTTGGAGAAATCCTAGGATGCTTTCTCTATCAATTTTTCAAATCTCAATTCTCCTCTTCCAGGACCCCTTCCTGCATTTTACCCCATGACATAAATCTTTTGTCTTATTTCCCTTTCCCTCCTATATTTTGTACTTTGTACCGTTTGCCCCAGAACACTACCGAATTCGTTGTATGTTGACTAGGATTCTTTGGTGATTTTCATTTATATGTAAAATTCTTGGGGGCAGAAACCCTGCTTTATACTTTTGAATAAATTCACTTCTACACATATTTATGGAGTGCCTTCTTTGAGGCATTGGGTTCCTCTGTAGGTCCCAGCATCTTTGGGGTACACGTTAGGACACTGACAGGTGCTGATGGTTGGGAAAACTCACCTTTTCTCCAGTCACTATTAGGAGACGATTGAAAGAATGGGCTTTGCCCCTTCCGTTGTGTCACGTTGGTGCCTAGTAATAACAGCTGGGAGCAGAGTGGGAAAAGCCTGTTGTTTGGAAGCTAAGGAGTCTAATGTTTCCTTAACTGGAAAGTGAACATGTTGGAATAGAAGCCCTCTGAGCTTCCTTACACTCTCCAGATTTCATGATTATAAAGGGGTGCTCCTGGTGAATCAATGACACCCTTTAAAACAACTGACCCACAGAGAAAAATGTCTCTTAGGATTGAGTGGAATCCAGTGGAAATCTTTCCTTGACTGAGCTAAGCTGTTGCATGCATAATCTGAAGTACCTGGAACGCTTAGAATAATAAAGCATTGTTTTCTTGTTGTTGTTTTTTTTTTTCCTCTCATCCTCTTCTAAGGTTAAATAATGCTTTCTCATTATTATTCTTTGGAAATGTATTAACTTTACTTTTTCCAATTTTTTAAAATTGTGAAATATGACATACATGAAATACATTTTAAAATATATGTACATTTTAAAGACTAGTAAAACAAAAGCTGGAGTAACATCCTACAAGTGTAAAAGTTCCCTATGTGATCCTCCCTCATGTCCCACCCCAGGTCAACCACTGTCCTGACTATTATCAAGAAAGTTAGGAATTTGCTTCTCTTTATTATGTTTTAAATTTCTAAACTTGAAAAATAGCCCAGTAATGAAAGGCCTTCAGTCTTTTTACGTGTATATATATATATATATTTTTTTAATTTATTTATTTTATTTATTTTTGGCTGCATTTGGTCTTCATTGCTGCACACGGGCTTTCTCTAGTTGCAGCGAGCGGGCTTCTCATTGCAGTGGTTTCTCCTGTTGCAGAACACAGGCTCTAGGCTCGCGGGCCCAGTAGATGTGGCTCACGGGCTCTAGAGCGCAGGCTCAGTAGTTGTGGCACACAGGCTTAGTTGCTCCGCCGCATGTGGGTTCTTCCCAGACCAGGGCTCGAACCCGTGTCCCCTGCATTGGCAGGTGGATTCTTAACCACTGCGCCACCAGGGAAGCCCATATATTTTATGTTTTACACAACGTAATACTAGAAAAATAATAGGTAACATTTATTGATCACTTACCTCATGCCACTGAGTTTTCTGAACTCTGTACACATTGTAACTGAACTCTGTGCACATTGTAACTCCCTAATAATTGTATGAGATAGGTGAGGAAACTGAGTCATGGAGCTAGGAATTTGGTCCCACTGGGATTCTAATCCAGCCAATCTGAGTCCTAAACCTGCTCTCTTAACTACACCTAATTAGGGTATTGTCTTATTATTTGATGCAATCTTATATTTTTAATATCTGCATCTATTTTGTATCTTTGAATACTCTAACCAGATCACAAGCTAGAACAATACAGAGTTGGAAAGCTCTGCAGGTGTTAGATCTTGACCAAATATCTTCTCATTGCTTGACAGATATACAATCCATCAAGTTATCTAAATCTTATTATATGTTTAGTATTGTCCATTTCAGAGCACTCCTAAAATGTTTATTTTATAAATGTTATTTTTTATGGGAATTTTCAGGGAAAACCAACATCACTTATATCTGTAGTGTAGTGAATAGTGATATTTCACTTAGAGTTAAATTTTTAAAAGAAGAGCTTTGATTATAGGAAGCATTTTCTAATATAATATTTCAAAATTCTTTTTAAAAATACTTTTATGTTTGTAAGACACAAGTAATTTTTGGCGCTTGTTTAGATATGGTCACCAAGAGATAGCTTCTTTATACAACAGTTACTGACTCTATTTAGTGAATTAATGTTTCTTTTACAGCGTTTTCTCTAAAAACAGCTAGCTGTAGTGACAAGTCTTTATGTTTCAGTTTTAAAATTAGATACTGTTTCTGTAGAAGGAGTACAGATTTACAGCTCAGTAGCTCCTGAACAAGGCATATAAAGTGCCTTAGAATATTGCTATCTGCCAACTAAGTTTTACCAGGGCACAAAACTTTACTTAAATAAACCTCATGTTGTTTGCCGCTGATGTGGAGTTACTGGCAACTTAAAGCGATTATCTTGGGCCTAGGCACTGCTGTTTTCTTGCTGTATGATATTGGACTAGTCATCCAATCACCTTTTGAGTATCTATTCTTCATCTGTAAAATGCTGCTGATGTGTACCTCATTGTGAGAATTAACTGAGCAAATATATATGAAAACCCCTCACACAGCATGGTATCTACTAAAAGTATTATAAATGTTTGTAAATGTTCTCTTCCCATTATAAATTGCTGCTCTGTGCTGACAAAACTGTTGTATGGTATTTATAAAATGTGCTTGGTAATGACCAAATTAATGCTTTAAAAATGGCTTGAATGAATGCTGGCAGATTGAACTCTACCAATTAGTAATATTTATGATATGTGGAGATTATAAAAAACAGGATTATATTTAAGCACAGTGATGAAATAGCAACTCCAGCATATGCTATATGGAAGGTCATTTTTGTGGCTGACACTGCTGCTCTACAAACTAAATGGGATTCGGTCTTGCTTTTGTTTGTGTATATTTATCTTGGATAAGTGAGAATGCAAGCATATTATGCTATTGCTTTTAGGTCATTTTATTTTTTGGTGAGAAGGAATTCCCAATCTTGCTAAAGTTGTATTTTCTTTATTCCTTATTAGGTAGTTAATTAAGACCAGAATGTTATTTGAAACATAATAAAGAGAAGCAAATTTCTAACTTTCTTGATAAGAGTCAGGACAGTGGTTAACCTGGGGTGGTTCATGAGGGAGGATCACATAGTTAACTTTTACACTTGTAAAACACAGCTTCATAAGCCCATGGACCGAGACTTCCCTGGTGGCACAGTAGATAAGACTCTGCGCTCCCAATGCAGGGGGCCCGGGTTCGATCCCTGGTCAGGGAACTAGATCCCACATGCATGTCGCAACTAAGAGTTCACATGCCACAGCTAAGGAGCCGGCGAGCTGCAACTAAAGAGCCTGCCTGCTACAACTAAGGAGTCGGTGAGCCACAACTAAGGAGCCTATGTGCTGCAACTAGGGAGCTGGTTAGCTGCAACTAGGGAGCTGGCGAGCAGCAACTAAGGAGCCCACCTGCCACAACTAAGGAGCCAGTGAGCTGCAACTAAGGAGCCTACATGCTGCAACTAAGGAGCTGGTGAGCAGCAACTAAGGAGCCTGTCTGCCACAACTAAGACCCAGTGCAACCAAATAAATAAATAAATATTAAAAAAATAAAATAAAATAAACCCATGGACCACATTTCTGTCTAATGCTGAAAAAGCATTTTAATAAATAGCTTATAAGATTCATTTGGCAAGTGAACTTAGAATTTACCACCTAGATTATTCTGAGCCAAGGTCAAAGTGTATAAATGCAGTCCTAGCACACTTTGTGTTTCACAGAAAATCGTAAATCTGTCTGTTTTGCAGTTTCTGTTCAGAGGTCCTGAATTTGAACTTAAAACATTATTCGGAGCCATTAATGGGTAAAACCCATGGCAAACTAATAACTTAGAATCTCAGAACAGTAAAGTCAGCAGATCTTAAGCCCTTGTTCGTGCTGTCCATACTGCACAATGTTTTATGTTTCTTTTTGCATTATTACTTACCCTGGTGATATGTACACAATTTTAGAATTTTAAATTTGAGTGGGACTGGAGATCACATAGCTCTTCAGTGGCAGAGTGTGGACTGAGACCCAGACTTCCTGCTACCTAATCTCTCTCACTCTCTTCCCACCAGTCTATGCTGAGCTTCCTAACTTAGCGGCCAAGAGAGATTTAATTGTGTTCTTCTTAAAATTCGATATGAGGTCTCTTTATTTAGTTGTGGATGCATGTAAACTTTTTCCTTATTTAGTTGTGTGAGCTTCCTCTGCCTTTGTATCTTCCAAGCCTTTTGGCCTGTTTTTACTTTAATTAGATATGACTGATCATTTTTGATTTAAAAAATTATTTATGACATGACTTAAAAATATGTCATTTCATAGACTTTCTGCCCAATTACCGAGAAAGCATCTAACTCAGGTTCTGAGCCATTGGCTCTTTGGCAGAGACAATGAGAATATGTATTCACTCCAAAACAATCAGCATTAGCTGTAGCTTCCTGGATTATCACACCTGCTTTGTCTACTCTCAGGGTTGTCCTGAGGCATCTGAGAGATATGTGGGGAAGCACTTTGAAAACCATAAAGTGCCATAACAATATGTTGGATGCATGCATTCATGCATGAGTCTTCTGGTTAATTGTATACTTGAGACCTTTTGTCATAAGACATTTTGTTACATGAGCTCATACATTGGAATATGAGCAAAGATGTGACTGGGTCAAGGGAAACACTTAAATCCAGCAAGGACTTGCTGATAGGAAAATTAAGGAGTGAATGGGTGGTGGGAAATAAGCCTAGAATGTTAGTGCCTTAGAATGTAAATGGAAATAACAGATGGACTTGAAAACTTTTTCTTTGTTTAATATCCAGTCTTTTCATTCTTTCATCAATATTGAGCGCCTAGTGAGCACTAGGCACTTTTTTAGACATCACTGTTGTTCACAGTTAGTTAGATAAGATGCTACTGCTGTCCTCCAGGAGCTTATGGGGAAGGCAGTTACAGACGAGATACAACATAGGATAATAAATGTCTATATTTTGGAATGTGCCACATGGCTGACCTTGCTGAAAAAGGTACAATCTTGGTTAATTTCTCTTTTTTTTTGCCATGTGGCATGTGGGATCTTAGTTCCCTGACCAGGGATCGAACCTGTGCCCCCTGCAGAGAAGTGCAGAGCCTTAACCACTGGGCCACCAGGGACGTCCCTTGGTTAAGTTTTTATCTGACTTAAATTTATTAATATTCTCTTGTTCAACTTTTTAAACTTTTAAAACTATGAAATATGTAATATATTAAAATATTTTGAGATATATAATATAAATCTGTAATTTAACTATATATAAAATATATATTTTTAGATAACCTTAATTACCGAAAATATGGATCTTTTCTACTTGGTAAATCATCTGAACATTCCCTACCTGACTACATTAATATTAGAGATCTCTTAAAGGGCATTGCTGCGGTCACCTTGATGTTAGTTGCTGATGCTAGATTTTCTTTTTTGGGGGGGACGGGCTGAGTTGGGTCTTTGTTGCTGCTCGCAGGCTTTCTCTAGTTGCGGCGAGCGGGGGCTACTCTTCGTTGCAGTGCTCAGGCTTATTG
The DNA here is from genome assembly GCF_964341445.2 of Mesoplodon mirus. NCBI lineage: Eukaryota > Metazoa > Chordata > Mammalia > Artiodactyla > Ziphiidae > Mesoplodon > Mesoplodon mirus. Next base: position 74,031,663 of record NC_138988.1, on the reverse strand, counting down.
CAGTGGCTTCTCTTGTTGTGGAGCACAGGCTCTAGGCATGTTGGTTCAGTAGTTGCAGCAGGTGGGCCCTAGAGCATGCAGGCTTCAGTAGTTGTGGCACGTGGGCTCAGTAGTTGCAGCGCACCGGCTTAGTTGCTCCGCGGCACGTGGGATCTTCCCGGGCCAGGGCTCGAACCCGTGTCCCCTGCATTGGCAGGCAGATTCTTAACCACTGTGCCACCAGGGAAGTCCCAATGCTAGTATTTCTTAAGAGCAGAAACCTGGGTTTGAATCCTAGCTCTGCCACTTATCAGCTGTCAAACTTACTTGTACCTCCGTTTCAGTGTCTGTGAAATGGGAGTAAAAATAATACCTACCTCACAGTTATTGAGAGAATTGAATGAGTTAATATATGTTAGAGTGCTTAGATGAGTGGCGCACATTAAAGGCTATATAAGTGTTATCAGCAGCCATCATTATCATCATTATTGTTATTTGGCAGAATAAAAGTAAGTTGAGTAAAGTTTTCAGGAATGGATTTTCTCCTCAATCCCTGAAAATTAAACTAAAGGTAGAAAGATAAAGGAAGGAAACTAAACATTTTTTAGTCATCAGCTACGTGCCAGGCAACACGCTAGCATTTTACCTGCATTTTCATTTAATCCTTACACCAGTGCTCTGAAGTAGATGAGAAAACAGGCTCAGAGAAGTTAAATTACTTGCAAAAGGTCTGGTATGGCCACCGTGATGATAACTGGTCTCTGTTACTCTACATCCTATACTCTTGCGTTGCACATGCCACAAAGCCTGAGAGTTCAGCAAGTTTCACTCATGATAGGTACACTTGGAATGTGCTTGTTAGGGACTTTATTTCTAATGATGGTTTAAAGGGATGTCATCCACATTTTTAGTTCCTACTGCAGTGATTTGTTTTATATATCTGAATTTCCATCCCCCCCATTCAAAAGTATATTACAGTAGTATAAATAATATAAGTGAGACCTAGATGGAAAATATTCGAATGTGTGTAGTCTTATTAAGTTTGCAGAATTAAGCTGACCTATTATAATTTCCCAGTTTTCAAGATCACCATCATAATTATTGAAGCCATTACTCTTCAAATTAATAGCTATTTCATAGGGCTTTTAAGCCTAACCTCTGTGTAGTTAATGTATTCTAGGTGCTCAGTATAGAACTGATTATTTTGGTCAGCTTTTGGAGAAAATCCAGAATTAATTCAAATAACTTGGATTTAAAAGTAATTAAGTTAACTTTTAATGGTTTGGTGTTCTCATATTGAAAGTAAGGCTGTTTGGATAGGAAAGAGGGAAATTTTATGGGGTATTCCCTGGTGGTCCAGTGGTTAGGACTCTGTGCTTTCACTGCCGAGGATACGGGTCAATCCCTGGTTGGGAACTAAGATCCCACAAGCCACGTGGTGCGCCCCCCTCCCCCCCCCAAAAAAAAGGTAAAGAGGGAAATTTTATGGATGTAAAACACCCATGCATACAATGTCAGCTTAGCTTCCTGGATGAGGTTGCCTCAAACCCCTAACCTAGAATGTGGAAGTTGTAAGCTCTTCTCTTCCTGAAAATATTTGTGCATTTCCTGGGTTTTATCATCTTGCAATTGCTTCTGCCTCCTAGGCACCTATTTTTCTTGCCTTGTGCCTCTGATGTGCACCATGGTGCCCTCAGATGTGATACTTGGCTCCTTCTCTGATTCTCAGAAAGGCTCTATTCATAGAGGGCATTTGTGTTTTTTGTACACCTAACTGAAGAAAGGAGGCAAAATAGAGGTGGGTGAGCCCTATATTGCATTAATGCAACTTCTATTAAGGCATCCCTGTTCTGAAAATGTTCCAGACTTCCCTTGACTGGAGAACTTCACCCCCACGTAACCCCAGCTTTGCTCCACTGTACTAACTATTCTTTTCTCCTCTTCCTTTCCCTCTCCTCATCATCCTTCTCTCTTTCAGAAATAAAATAACAAGTTCTTCCCCTTGTCTAGTGTAAAGCAATTTCCCTTTCTTGACAGTCATTCTGGGATCTTGACAGGCATTCTGCAGGGAACCGTCCACCCTAAGGGAACATGAGTGGTGGGGGACCCTATTGAGGGAACATATTTTCACAAGGAAGGCTTCTTCTAAGAGAAATTCTTGTGTTAATTATTAGGATAGCAAAATAGAGAATTTTTCATTTTGTTACATGGTGGCAGACGGTGTATTAATCTCAAGCTTATTGAGTCCTACCTCCTCAATAAAGTGTCAGAAACCTAAAAATTGATTATACATGTAATTTGTCCAAATTCTACATTCTAGATAACTTTGACTAATACAGTGTCCTTGTGTATAGAATGCATGCTGCTTACCTAAAAGTCATGAACCCACCTAACACAAAGATGTCACCTCCTGGCATTTTCATTATTACATATTTCACTTATACAAAAAGAATTTTGGCTTTTGAAACACAATTATTTTTGTTGCCATGAATTTGTTTTGGTTTTTCTGACAGTTTCAAGTTATATGCAAAGACAGTGTATAATCTTTAAAACCTAAAACAAATGCAGAAGTGCATTTCTCAGGAAGTAAACCTTTCGTACTACCATCAGCCTCTTCATAAATGACTGTCTGGTTGCTCTTAGCTGAAAAAAAGATCACAGCTATTTTTTTTTTTTTTTTTTTTTTTACTCTTTTACCTCAATTTTGAGGACTTGTGGGGATTTCACTAAATGGCATTGTAATACACTGATCCTGTTTTTGAATTTATAAATAAAATTCATGAAATTGCTTTTCTCTTACTATATATCAGCCCGACCTCACAGATTTTTTTCTCTTGTAGGTAATAGAGAAGAGGAAACCTAACCAATGACTGTGGAGTAATATGGAAGAAGATGGAAAAAACTTGTTTAATGAGTAAGAAATAAAACTATAATAAAAAGTTATTCATGAAAACTATTCACAATCATATTATGTATGACCAGTCTGTAATAGGTGGCCAAGGTTCGTATACTATTAGAGTGAGTGATCAGTGATCAGTCACTATCTTTGTTTTATTGCCATTCTGAGCTTTCACCACCTTTCTTACCCTTGTGAATTTCTGAGTGCTATGAATTACTTAAGAGGGGACACAGCTATATTTGAAGAAAAAGATGGGACCTGGAGACCAGCACCTATACTGAAACAAGTCTAGGGTAGGTCTTGAAGCTTACTGGTGGTTGGATAGAGACTTTGTCTGTCATGACCTCTCAAGAGTGTTAGCAACCCCTTCTCGCTCTCCAGATATTGCCAGCTGCTGTGATGTTAGGCTCACCCTGGGGATCCTGTTCATTTAGCCAAGTGCAGATTGTGTGTCAGGTGATAATCAAATAGAATTCCACAGAAAATCCAATAAAAGGTGTAACTAAATTTATGAGATATAAAAATTTTAAATTACATAAGTCCATACATGCTTACTGTCAATAATTCAAACATTATAGATAACCAAAACCTATCTGAAACTTAGCCCCCCCCCCCCAGATAATATAAGTGTATGATATGTCTTCTTCTTTGCCTACTGGTTAAAAACTTGGGCTTAGGAGCTAGACTGTTTTTGACTAGGCATTATTTTTTCTTTTTTTAATATATTTATTTATTTATTTTTGGCTGCGTTGGGTCTTCATTGCTGCGCGCGTGGGCTTTCCCTAGTTGCAGCGAGCGGGGGCTACTCTTCGTTGCAGTGCACGGGCTTCTCGATTGCGGTGGCTTCTCTTGTTGCAGAGCATGGGCTCTAGGCGAGCAGGCTTCAGTAATTGTGTCACGTGGGCTCAGTAGTTGTGGCTCATGGGCTCTAGAGAGCAGGCTCAGTAGTTGTGGTGCAAGGGCTTAGTTGCTCCGCAGCATGTGGAATCTTCCCGGACCAGGGATCGAACCTGTGTCCCTTGCATTGGCAGGCAGATTCTTAACCACTGTGCCACCAGGGAAGCCCCTGACTAGCCATTATTAACTTGACGTTTGGGCAGGTTAATTTCTCTGTGCCTCAATTCCTTGGGTATAAATGGGGACAATAAAATGCCTATGTCATAGTGATGTTGAAGATTAATTAGTTAATCTATATAAAAAACTTGGAATAATGCCTGGAACATAGTGAGTGTTGAGTAAATGTTAGCTGTAATTTTCTTATGTATCCCAGTTAGCATTTTTATGTACCAACCTTCCACAGATGAATCTTCTTCTGATACACCTCAAGAGTTAAACCATTTTGAATAAGGTCAACCCTGATGGCAAGGATTTTTAAATTTTTTCATGAATGTTTTCTTTTTGGCTTTGAGCTTCATTTCTCTCAGAATATGCTGCTAGACTATGTGTGACAATAGTGTTATACACCTTCAACTCTTACTACATATCTTACGGTGTAAATGATGCTTACAGGTATGTATGAATAAACAGCTGTTTTCGGGCTATGATAGTTTCATCTTACCCATAAAAGTATATCTATGTCAAAAGGATGCACAATTCTCTTGTTTCTAGATAGTGATATCACATTTTCTGTAAAGATTCCTTTAATCTGTTTTGAAGGACAAGTCTTCTTGAGTTTCTTTTTTTCTTCTTTCATAGCATCATAATAGTTTTGAAAATGTCTTTGCTATCTTTTCCATGACTTGTCAGCACTTTCTTAGGTAATACAGACAACTACGTATTTTAAGAAGGAAGGGGACTTCCCTGGTGGCTCAGTGATTAAGAATCCACCTGCCAATGCAGGGGACGTGGTTTCGAGCCCTGGTCCGGGAAGATCCCACATGCCGTGGAACAACTAAGCCTGAGAGCCACAACTACTGGGCCTGCGTGCCACAACTACTGAAGCCTGTGCACCTAGAGCCCATGCTCCACAACAAGAGAAGCCACTGCAATGAGAAGCCCACGCACCTCAACGAAGAGTAGCCCCTGCTCACCGCAACTAGAGAAAGCCCGTGCACAGTAACGACCCCACACAGACATAGATAAATAAATAAATAAATTTATTTATTTATTTATTTATTTATTTAAAAAGGAAGGACACTAAAACAGCCATCTCTTTTGAATATTTTCCTCCTGTATTGTTCTGGGGCTCTAGATTATTATGGACTATTCTGTCTGCTATGACTTTTTTTCTTTCTTTTTTAAAAAAAAATACTCATTTGGGCTTCCCTGGTGGCGCAGTGGTTGAGAATCTGCCTGCCAATGCAGGGGACACGGGTTCGAGCCCTGGTTTGGGAAGATCCCACATGCCATGGAGCAACTAGCCCCGTGAGCCACAATTACTGAGCCTGCGCGTCTGGAGCCTGTTCTCCGCAACAAGGGAGGCCGCGATAGTGAGAGACCCGTGCACCGCGATGAGGAGCGGCCCCCACTTGCCGCAACTAGAGAAAGCCCTCGCACAGAAACAAAGAGCCAACACAGCCAAAAATAAATAAATAAATAAAATTTAAAATATATATATATTCATTTATTCATTTTTGGTTGCGTCAGGTCTTAGTTGCAACACACGGGATCTTTCGTTGTGGCATACGGGCTCTTTGTTGCAGTGCACAGGCTTCTCTCTAGCTGTGGTGCGCCGGCTCCAGAGCGCGTGGGCTCTGTAGTTGCAGCACACGGGCTTAGTTGCCCCGCGGCATGTGGGATCTTAGTACTCCGACCAGGGATCAAACCCGCGTCCCCTGCATTGGAAGGTGGGTTCATAACCACTGGACCACCAGGGAAGTCCCTGCTGTGACTATTTTAGAAGACAACTATATAAAAACAGAAGTTAACATTGACTATTTATTATGTGTCAGGCAGAGCTTTAAGTGCTTTACTCATTTATTCATTATCTCATTTAATCCTGTCATCCACTTATGAGGCAGATGCTATTATTATCTTCATTTTAAAAGCTGAGAAAAGTGAGGCACAGATTAAGTAACTTGCTCAGTCACGTCGCAAGTGCAGCTTCAGGATTCAAACCTAGGTCCTCTGCTGCAGAGCATGTGCTGTTGATCAGTGGGGTGCTGGCCTAGTAATAAACTTAGAAGGTTTGCTAAGGTGGGTGTGGATTTAAATAATAAGATAATAAAGCCAAATATTGCCTGAAAAAGTCACCATAATTAATCTGTTTCTGCTTGCTTGTGGAAAGGAAAATTTGAAATCGTGTATCTTCTTAAATTTGGGAAAAATAATGATATGAGATGATGTGAGATTCATAAATAATTATTTTTTTCTTGACCATACTTAAATGAATACAACTGTTTTACATCTTTATGAATTATTTATAGTATATAGAAATCACCTGAATCTAGCTAAGGACCAGTACATCTTTAGAACTGAGTTGATTTGTAGATTACCATTTAATTGCTATTGGTATAAACATGCAGACAGAAGACTGAACTGTGCAGCAGGTTGGAACTGATTGGTAATTGGAAATTGTTCTTTTGTCCTGTTAAATAATATTTGAATGACAGTCAGCAGGAAGTTGTTGAAGAGAAGAAAAGGCAGGAGAAAGGTGACTTATGGGTCTTACAATTAGAATGTCACAAGTGATGGTCTAAAAAGTAAATGTAAATTAACAATCAACATTTATATAGCAACTGGAAGGAGTTATACTGCGTGGTTTTTGTTCTGGGGTGTGTCTTGTCAGAGAGAAATACTGGCTTTTCTTTTCTTCAAATAACAGTTCATTTCCTGTTGAAATATGGTAAAGTACAAAGAGTAAGCATCATTTAAAGTAACAGCAAGTATGCTGATAAAATGTTTTGGCTTTACTGTAAGGTGTGGCTACAGGTAGTTATGCTTTCCTCTCTCCATCTTCTTGAACTCTCTTTCCTTGTTTGAGGATCCCTTCTGAATGTTCATCAAAGTTATGGCTCTTAGTGTACATATCTTTTTTTTTATGTGAAACATTTTTAAAGTCTTTTTTGAATTTATTACAGTACTGCTTCTGTTTTATGTTTTGGTTTTTTGACCATGAGTTGGCCGTGAGGCATGTGGGATCTTAGCTCCCCGACCAGGGATGGAACCCGCGTTGGAAGGCAAAGTCTTTTACAGCAATGTCTTAAATTGTGGCCCAGAAGCTCCCTCAGGAGCCCCTGAGACCCTTTTGGGAGTAAAAGCTATTTTCATAACGATATTAAAACATACTTGTGTATGAGTATGCAGTGGAGTTTTCCAAAGGCTTCATGATGTACAATCAACTGAATTCAGACTCTCTTCCTTATTCCAGACACTAAAAAGATTTGTAAAAATGTAGAATAAGGCCACTCTTCTCATTAGATTTACAATGAGAATTACTGAGGTTTATCTCTACATTAGAACATTACAATCACCCCATCGTGGGCCAGAAAGTCACGGTGCTCTCTCTAGTGACTGGGCGGACTGTGCCTGCCACACAGCACCTCCATGTAGGTTCTAGTGACATCCTGATTGGTTGCGGCTGTGTCTCCCAGTCTAGAAAAGTGAATATTCTGTTCCTTTTTCATAATTGTGCTAGAGGGTATGTTCCAGATTATAAGGAGCTGTGGAAATATGCATTTAAAGGTGAAAGGAGGGTTTGATTTTAAGGAGGAAGACTGTCCAACCTTGCCAATCAGTGACCCCACTGATATATACCAAATTCAGAATGTTCTTTGTATCGGTTGCTCCCAACTTTGGGAGGACCAAAAGGACCTTTCAGGACAGCCTTTTATTTTTCAGTATTAATTGAGCATCTATGATGTTCCAATACTGTTCTAGGGGCTAGGGCTGGAAATAAGTCAGTGAACAAAATGAAAGCAAAAAAAACCCTCTACCCTCACAGAGCTTCCATCCCAGCCTTCGAGTCTTTTGCCATAGTCACAGCTCCCTCTTCAGGGGAGTCTCAGAGTTCATGGTAGCGTAGCTGCTGTGGAGCTTGAACACTGACTGCTGTCCCTCAATGGCTAAGTGCTGAGGATAGAGTGGGAACTGCTTGACATTTTGTGATTTTTTTTTTTTAAGGGCACCAAATTGGGATTTTTCAAATCTTACCTGGAACCCCAATATAGCAATAAAGGTGGGCCTATCCAGTTACCCTTGTTGTGGTTGTTTTAATCTTATTTTGTTTTCAAAGTTAGCGCCACTTTTGTTAAAAAGTTTAACTTTTAAAACAATTCAATACCAACTTATGTTAAATTTATTCTAATTGTTTTTTATTATTTGAAGGAAAATGTTCATATATGCGTGAGATTTTCATTGGCTGGTGAGTTGCTCCCAAGACCCTATAATTTGTTTAATAGACTTTTATACAGAAAGAGATTACTTGGCTCATTAGATTGAGTCATTTAATAATGGCTGGAAGGTTAACAAATGTGGCCATCAGACTCCTGCTCAGCGGCTGGGTGTCTCTTGTATCACTCACAACTTCAGCCATTTCCAAACGCAGACGATTGGGAATACCATTAGAATATTAATGGAAAAAGAAACTGACTTGCAAAATGTGAATGGCCAAAAATTGTCCCTAAAGATTATTTTAACATTTTTAATTTCCAAGAGTTCTACATCAAACTTGGCCTTCCAGCTTAAGGAATTCTCAGTTGTAACAGGAGTGCCATGAAATAATTGCATTTCAGCTGCTTCTGCTTCTTTTTCTTTTTGTTTTTTTTTCTTCTTTTATAGTTTTTATTTGATCTGCCATTTCACTTAATTTTTCTTGCACAGCTGTCACTAAAGTAGAGATCATCACCATACCAACGTTTTCTTCTGCCTGTAATGCTAATAATTCTTTTTAATGTCTGAAACATCATTATCTTCTAGATTTTTCTGGGAGAATATTTCCTAGAGGGGTGCCTCATCTGGGTACTTTTCACTGTATGTAAACTTGAGGATAGTCTAGACAGTTTCATCACTTTCTTCAGCCTCAGATGTCACAGTAATAGTGAAACTGGGTAGATTTTCTGATAACACTTAGCAGGAACTTGTCAAATGAAACATTACTGAAGGAGAATGTGGTCTCAGGAGAGTCCATTCATATTTTGGAAGACTTTGTTAGGGAGGTTGAATTATGTACAGTCAAGTTGTGAAAGAGTTGGGGTAGATTGCATGGCTCCTTGCCATCATCTGTCACCATGGCCCTCCCTGATGCCCATGAATTGCCCAGACATCCTGGTGGCCACAGCATTGGCCAGGTGGGCTCAGGTACAAAGTTCCAGGCTAAGTGGCCTGGGGCCCAAACCCAGGCCAGGAGCAACGCCTGCTCCCTTGGCAAACTTCTAAAAGAAGAAGGTAACTTCTGAATCCATGCCTTCTTCATTTACTGCCTAATCTGTGTGTAACACTCCCTTCTACCTTCTGTCCTTTGGGAATCCCTCAGACCCATCTTCCCTAGGAAGACTTTGTTTACAGGTCCCTGAACGACCTTCCTTGTTCTTTCCCAGGATTCTGTAGACTATAATAGCCAGAAGGACAACACTATAAGGTCAGTTAATAAAACAAATAATATAAGCAGGTTCATATGTAGTTTATATTTATTTATAATTAAAAATAATAATGCTATTATAAAAATAGAACTATATAGAAGTAGCTCTAAAAATAAAGTGGCTTCTATCCTGTAGATAAGTATTTCTCAAACTTCTGACATTTGATACCACTGCATGATTTTTACCACATTCCAATAACATCTGTAGAGTTACTTAATATTTTTCTGTGAACCAGATTACTTTTTTTTAACCTACAAGCCTACTTGAATCTCACCCTAAAAAATATCTATGGAGTTATGGATTTTCTATTCTTTTATAAAACACATTATAATCATATATGACTACTACGTTTAAAAATATTTACCTCTGGAGAGTTCCATTTCTGGATAAGACAGAGTAAGCACACTTGGCCCAGTGTCTCCCACTGAATGCAGCTAAAAACCTGGTTAGAACTCATGGAACAGCAATTTGAGGACTCTGAAAAGTCAATAGTAGCAGGTGGATTAGAGAAGACCAGGATTTGAAGTACCGCCATTAGTGTCCCCTGGCCTGGACGGAGTGCAGCCCACACCTGGAAGTGGGCACCAGTCATGGACAGAGAGAGCTCCAGGAGAAACCCTCCAGTTTTGACTTGAGTGGGAGAGGAGAACACTCTTCTAAGACTCAGAGAAAGAGGGGTAGAAACTTCCTCCTTTAAAAAATTTCCCTCCTTCTCTCAGTCCCCAGCCGCCAGGAAATCTTGTGATGTTGGTGCTGGCCATGACAACAGCAGGGAGCCACAGATGCCTAAAACTCTTAAGGGAGAGGAACATTCCTCTCCAGCTGGAGAAGCTATAGTCCTAAAAAGGATCCCTCAGTTTTTTTCTTTCTCTTTGTCTTCCTGTTGCCTAGCCCTCAAAATATGTGATAGAATGGGATAACAAAAGCCTCAGCTTTCTGGCTAGAAGACAAAAAGGGAAGCTCCAAGGAACTGAAAAGTACCTGGGAGACAGTGGAGAAGGAGGAGCTCAGGAAAGCAACCCCGTAGAATTATTTGTGAACTCCTGGGTCCACCCCTCAACAGCACATGCATGGATCTGATCCTGAACAGCATACCAAAAACTATTAGAATCGACTATGAGATAAATCTCTGTCCAGGGCCTAGACTGGCCACTGGGTAGCGCTCATGCCAGACAGATCCTAATACCTCTACAAAGGCTAGACTGTGGAACTGATACTTCAACCGTACCTCACAGAAGGATTGGTTGGGACTTGTGATTTGAAGCCAACCAGGTTGATTCCTTGCCAAAACAAATATTAACATTTTCCTTAGGATTTAAGCAAGACTCAGAATCTCGTAATATTAAAAATGTGCAGGATACGGTAAAAAGTTATTCAACCTACAAGAAACCAGGAAAACTCAACTAATGGGAAAAAGACAACCAATAGATGCCAACACTAAGATAATACCTCTCCCCTACACATGGATTATCCCTTCCCTTCGATTTGATTGGCAAGCCTAGGCCACATGCCCACTGCTGGACTTGTGACCATTGCCAGGGGGTGCCATGCACAAACTGGCTGAGACCTCACAGGACCCACCCCTGGAGCTAGTGCTTCTCCTGAAGCACATGGCCCTATCGAGGAAGAGTGGCTGCTCAGGGTAAAAGCAAACAAGCAAAAAGACCAACCCCTACTTTCAGACTTCATAAAAACTTATCTAACTTTGCTCTCAGATTTTAAGGGACTTTTCTATGGTAAGGTACAAAGATGATTGAAAAGAGATAATCTATCATAGGACTCAATACAAATTTTATTAAGCCCTTTGTGTGTTTTCCCTTTGTGTATGATTCTATTTTTATTTTTTAGGCAGATGGGTAAACTGCCTCTAGGCTAACTGTCACTTTAGCACTGAGATAAATAACCGGTTGAAGAATACAGATGTAATGAGCTACACCTTAGCCTTTGTAGCTGAAGATGACTGACCAATAATTACCATCTAGCCAGCGGGTCCCCACCAGCTGTCCACACTGGCCTGTGATTTGCAGCTGCAGCCTCCATGTGCTGAGTTTGGCACTGTGTGCACCTGCCATCCTCTCTTCAGAAAGAAATACTCCAGGTGCTCATCAATGCTCCCTAGGTTTATCTGCCGCTGTGATTTCTCTGAGTCCCCAGTGGTGCTGTATCATTTTAAGTCTTGCTTTAGTGTGTCTTCAAAGTGTTTCTTTTTCCTATTCTGCTTGAGTTATCTCTGTTTAGCTCATCACACAGCAGCTACTTGGGAATGCAAAGCTGAGCATTTCAGAAAGCATGCTTGAGAGAGAGGCTACTGAAAGTGGTAGAGCTTATTAATATTACAGGTTCTTAAAGCGTTAAGTGCGTCAAGTTTCGAGTTGTGCAAACGTTTTCCATCTGAAAAATGTCTGAAAGAAGGCAGTTTTAAATTGTAAACAAACCTGCAGCATTAAAATGGCCGGATCCGGGCTTCCCTGGTGGCGCAGTGGTTGAGAGTCCGCCTGCCGATGCAGCGGACGCGGGTTCGTGCCCCGATCCCGGAAGATCCCACGTGCCGCGGAGCGGCTGGGCCCGCGAGCCATGGCCGCGGAGCCTGTGTGTCCGGAGCCTGTGCTCCGCAGCGGGAGAGGCCACAACAGTGAGAGGCCCGCGTACAGCAAAAAAAAAAAAAAAAAAAAAAAAAAATGGCAGGATCCGATTGTGAGGGACTAAACAGTTGGATTCTCCTTGAAGAGGTGTGCCATATTGTGTTTATAAGAAATATATATTTGATCATTCAGATGACCAAAATATATTTCTCATATATATTTGGTCTTTGTCCACAGTTCCTGGCTCACAGCCTCCAAAATCCATGGACTTTCCTAAGTACTGAATGATAAAGGTGTCTTTGGTTATGTTAATGAGGTGACTTTTGGAAAGCATCTAAGGATGGGAGCTGGTTGGCAATGAAGCCAACCATGTGATTAGAGGGTTGGAACTTTTAGTTTTGCCCCCTGACCTCTGGGGTTGGGAGTAGGGCTGGAGGTTGAATCAACCCCCAGTAGTCAATGATTTAATCAACTGTGCCTATGTAATGAAGCCTCCATAAAAACCCAAAAGGATGGGGTTCAGAGAGCTTCCACGTTGGGGAACCAGAATGCTTCCATGTGCCACTGTGCTGGGCCCCCAGCTCCATGGGAACAGAGGTCCCTTTGTTCAGGACCTCACCCTATGTATCTCTTTGTCTGGTTGTTGATTCATATTCTTTGTGATAAATTGGTAATCTAGTTAGTAAACAGGTTTTCCTAAGTTCTGTGAGTCATTCTAGCAAATTAATTGAACCCAAAGGGGGAGTCATGGGAACCTCTAATTTATAGCCAGTTGGTCAGAAGCACAGGTAACAAACTGGGCTTGCAACTGATGTCTGAAGCGGAGGTGGTTTTGTAGGACTGAGCCTGTGGAATCTGATTCTATCTCTGGGTAGTGTCAGAATTGAGTTGAATTCTGAGGCACCCTGATGGCGTCCAGGAATTGCCTGTTGGTGTGGGGAAGCCTCCATATGCACACATGTTGAATTGGGCCCAGGAACCTAATGTAAGGTGACTGAGAAGAGCCCAGAGTAATAATTTGCCCCAAAATACCTGTACATTACCTTTATAATATTGGACCAATGGGAAGAAGAGTTTGTGTGGGTCAGGTTGAAGGATCTCAGCAGAGAGCATAATCCTTGTCATAGTCCTAACTTTGTTGGCAGTGTCAGTGTGTGATGTGGAGCAAGTCACAGGATCACTTTACATAATGACTATCATTTCTTGAGCTCTGACTTGTGCCAGGCATTGCTCTAAGCATTTTACATATGTTAATTCATTTAATTTTCACAACAACCCTATGAGGTAAAAACCATTATTGTCCCCATATTACAGATAAGGAAACTGAGGCCCAGAGAGATTGTTTTCCCAAGACCATATATAACTAATAAGGACAGAGCTAGAAGTCCAAACCCAGCAGCTTGGCTTGAACTTTTAATCACACTATGCTATACTGCCTCTCAGTTTATTTGTAAATGACACATTAAAAATATGTACCCTAACTATTTTACAGAGTTATAGGAAGCAGAAAATAAAATAATAAAAGTACTTTTAATAAGGAAATAATGCTATGCAAAAGAAAACTATAGCCAAGAGCCAACACCAGTGTTGGCAATTACCATGAGAAACCCTTCTCTAGAGGACTGTGACATTTATTTTTATTTTTAAAAAATATTTATCAATTTATTTGGTTGAGCCAGGTCTTAGTTGCAGCAGGCGGGCTCCTTATTTGTGGCTCGTGGGCTCCTTAGTTGCGGCACATGGGCTCCTTAGTTGCGGCATGCGAACTCTTAGTTGCAGCATGCATGTGGGATCTGGTTCCCTGATGAGGGATCAAACCCGGGTACCCTGCATTGGGAGTGCGGAGTCTTATCCACTGTGCCACCAGGGAAGTCCTGAGGACTGTGACCTTTAGAATCATAGATTCATAAGGTTAAAAGACTCTCCAAAGCTTTGGTCCAAGAGGACTTTATCTAAGACATTGGTTCCCAGATTTTTTTTTTTAATTTCATGGATCTATAAAATACACACTTGCATGCACACATGTATGCCAACCCAAACTACCATTTGTTATCATTGCCGTAAGAGAAAGGGCACTTAACACCAAGAACATGGAGAGATACAATATCTTAACAAAGAACATTATTTCCCAAGAACAAAACAGATAGGAATCTTACCCTGGCCAGTGGAATTATGGGTCTGAAGAGTAGTTGGGGAATGCCTTCATCTGGACTGGTGGATTTAGATCCTGTTTGGGTTAGGAGGAATTACCTTGGGATAGAATGAACTCCCAAGTGATTGCATCAGTCATATCAGTTGGAAGCACATTCAGGAAAATACTAGTTGAACTGTAGTTTACCTTGCTTCTTAGTAAAGCTTTTAGTGTGTTTGCTTTGGCAGCCTAATAAGAGGCCATTACCTACTCAGGTTCTCTGTGTTTATTTCTCATCTTCCATGTGAGGTTGAAAATGCTGAGATCACAGGTCTCATTTGTGCTGAACAAATGTTTTAATGCTTTTTCTTTAAAAAAAGGAAAAAACATATAAAATTAACATCTTAACCAGTTTTGGTTAAAATGTGGTAAAAAAAAATACCATTTTAACCATTTTTAAGTGTACAATTCAGTAGTGTTGTGTATATTGACATTGTTGTGAAACAGATCTCCAGAATTTTTTCATCTTGTAAATCTAAAACTCTATACCCTTTTTCTCCTCTCCCCAGTTCCTGGTAACCACCATTATACTTTCTGTTCCTAGGAATTTGACTATTTTAGATACCTCATGTAAACGGAATCATACAAGTGTTTGTCTTTTTTTTGTGACTGGCATATTTCATTTAGCATAATGTCCTTAAGGTTCATCCATGTTATAGCATGCGTCAGAATTCCTTCCTTTTTAAGGCTGAATAATATTCCAGTGTGTTTGTGTGTGTGTGTGTGTGTGTGTGTGTGTGTGTGTGTGTACCAGTTTGTTTATTCATCCATTGATGGGCATTTCTCTGATGATTAGTGATGTTGAGCATCTTTTCAATGCGTGTTGGCCATTTTATATATCATCTTTGGAGAAATGTCTGTTCAGGTCCTTTGCCCATTTTTTAATTGGGTTATTTGATTTTTTTGTTGTTGAGTTGTAGAAGTTCTTTATATATTCTGGATATTAACCCCTTATGAGATACATTTGAAAATATTTTTTCCCACTCTGTAGGTTGCCTTTCACTCTGTTGATTGTGTCCTTTGATGCACAAAAGTTTTTAAGTTTGATGTAGTCTACCTCTCTATTCTTGCTTTTGTTGCCTGTGTTTTTGGTATAATATCCAAGAAATCATTGCAAAGTCCAATGTCGTGAAGATTTTCCCCTATGTTTTCTTCTAGGAATTATATAGTTTTAGGTCTTATGGTCAGGTCTTTAATCCATTTTGGGTTAATTTTTGTATATGGTGTAAGTTAAGAGTCCAGCTTCATTCCTTTACATGTGGATATCAGTTTTCCCAACACCATTTGTTGAAGAGACAGTTCTTTCTTCACTGAGTGGTCTTGGCACCCTTGCTAAAGTTCATTTGACCATATACATAAGAGTTTGTTTCAGGACTGTCTGTTCTATTCCATTTGTCTATTTGTCTTTATGCCAGTACCATACTGTTTTGTACTATAGCTTTGTGGTAGGTTTTGAAATCAGAAAGTATGAATGTGTTCTTCCAACTGTGTTTTTTTTCAAAATTGTTTTGGCTCTTTGGAGTCCCTTGAGATTCCATATGAATTTTAGGATGTATTTTCCTATTTCTGCAAAAAATGCCATTGGAATTTTGATAGGGATTTCACTGAACCTGTAGATTATTTGGGGTAGTATGGACATCTTAACAATGTTAAGTTTTCCAATCCATGAACATGAGATGTCTTTTCATGTATTTGTGTTTTCTGTAATTTCTTTCAGCAATGTTTTGTAGTTTTCAGTATACAAGTCTTTTACCTCCTTGGTAAGGTTTATTCCCAAGTACTTATTCTTTCTTATTCCATTGTAAATGGAATTGTTTTCTTAATTTCCTTTTCAGATTTAATTGTTAGTGTATAGGAACACACTGACTTTTGTATGTTGCTTTTGTGTACTACAACTTTGCTGAATTTATTAGTTCTAACTGTGTGTGTGTGTATGTGTGTGTGTGTGTGTGTTTGTAACCTTTAGAGTTTTCTACATATAAGATCATGTCATCTATGAACAGAGATCATTTTACTTCTTCTTTTCTGGTTTAGATGCCTTTTGATTTTTTTCTTGCCTACTTGCTCTGGCTAGGACTTTTAATACTATGTTAAACGGAAGTGGTGAGAGCAGGCATCCTTGCCTTGTTCCTGATCTTAGAAGAAAAGCTTTCAGTTTTCATCACTGAGTATCATGTTAGCCATGGGCTTTTCATAAATGGGTTTGGGGGTCCCCAGAACTCTGCAGTCACTCAGACCTCAGGATTTTGGTGTTTTTAACAGATGGATTATTGCGTCCACTACATTTTCCTTCCTTTGAACTTCAGTCTCAGAAGATAAAGCCTTATCTGCAGTTTTAGAGACATTCTATGTCATTGACATGTACGAACACAAAGTGAGGAGTCCTTATTTCTTAAACCTGTTGAATGACATCAGCACCTTAATGGGTCCTGCCCCACTTTCCACTAAAGTCTAGGTCATATCTGGAACAATTCTATGAGATATTTTCTTTACTGGCAGACTCATAAGCTGGCCTCTTAGAATAAGTAGTGCATTAAGTGGTCCCTTAGAAGTCTGTTGATTGGTCTCTTGGAATATGTAATGTTTATTGTTTTGCTTCTGCCAATATTAGGTATGATTTTTTTTACTGATAGTTCCTTCAAAGCAGTTTAGTTCTTATTAATTCTGGTAAGTTCTTGTGTGAGTGATAGGTATAGTGATAATGTATATGTTTTGATAAATTGGCTGTAGTGGAGTTGGGTGATTTGATGGGGATTTTACCATTGGCTATAGGCTGTTAGTGACCAGTAACTTAAAAATAACAAACTGAAATTTACTAAGATGTCCGACTCAGAAGCTCATGTTCAGAAACGAAAGGTTTAACTTTAGAATAATTACTTTTCTAGTTATTCATATGTATTTAAAGCTACACGTAATGAATCACGTATTTACCTTGTTTCATTATACCTCACTGATATTATAACTAGATAGGTATGGACAACCTTCAGCACAGTTACCACAGGCAACGTGGGAAGGATGCAGGAAAAAAAATGATGAAGTCAGTGAGGCTTATTTTTTTGTTCTCATACCGTTTTTTAGGGACCTCCCTCCTTGCTGTCCAATACTCCTTAAGGCTCCAGTCTCCCCTCTACAGGGTCTCAGTCAGTGATTCTTACTTTCCTTTCCCTCTTTAGTTTCTTCCTCACTGCATTTAGCTCTGCAGTATCCTGCCCCTTAGCACCCAGCTTTCTGCTTCCTGCTGTGGTAAATTAATCTACGCTTAATTATTAGCAGTTGATTGGCCTTATGTGTTTCCCTTATAAGATTCTCTGTTTGCCTTTAATGAGAGTGTCAGTGCCTTAATCCAAGTGGTGAGACTCACTGGCAGGCCAGGAGGCTGATATCTTTAAAATAGGAGAAGTGGCTAGGACTTGTGGGATTTAAACTACATGAAGTTCGCTGCCTGGGTGTGCACTGGCCCTCTATTCTCTTGTGCCAGCTCACTATAGTTGAGTTCCCAGAAGTACTTCTGCTTTATTCTTAAGGAGAGATGAGGGTTCATGCACAGTTCACGTCTTTGAAATGCCTTCTATGCCTTATTTGAAAGAAGGCCCCTTTTATATTTTTGCCACGCAGCACATTCTGTTGGACCTGTAAGTATTCAATGGGCATACCCCTGTTGGAGAGTGTGAGCTGAGCCTGATTCTGCTTCTTTAATTCAACAGCATTTTATGGTGCTCTGGGTTTGTTTTTAACATCTTAATTGGACTTTTACTAGCCTTGCTCTGTGTTGCTATTAAACACAATTTTTAAAGACCTAAGAAAAATAATAAATAATAAAACCTTTAAATTTGTTTTGGAAAGATAGTGATTTTTCTCATTTTTAATATAAAAGTATCCTCTAATTTCTCATTTTAAAATATTTTAGTATGAAGACCTTATTAGATGAAACTATCTGGGTAAAGTCAAGACCAGATAGTCAGTTACTGTAAGCTGCTCAATTAGCCAGCCTGACTCTAAGCCCTGTGGAAGCAAAAATAACTTTTTGGGAACGAGTGACAAGGTGGCCAAGTCAGCCAGTACTTTGTTTAGAGTCAGTCACTTTCAGAACACAGTTATGTGGCCATCTCATTTGAGTCTCCCTCAGAACAATTCTTTGAAGTAGGTATTATTGCTCCTCGGTTTTATAGACTTGAGAAACTGAGGCTTATAGTATACTTTTATACTTGGAATGGTATGTGTGTGTGTGGCGGGTCCTCCATCATTCAGCTGATTGCCTTCACCATCCCAAAACACACCCACACTCTCACACCCACGCTCCTTCAGAGAGGTTGGTTGGGTGTTGAGAGAGAGATTTTGCTGCCCGGTACACTGGAATAATGTTAGGAGCTGTCCACGAAGGAAATGAAGATCTCTTGAGGGTTGGAAGGGTCTGCTTACAGGATTCCCTTCTACTGACAATTTTCGGTAGTGGCCTCTGGGGAAGCAGAGTAGAAATTACCTTGGTACCTTGGCTGATATGAAATTTCAAATGACTGACACGACCGACTGAGGCTGTGCTATATAAGCCCCTCTGCAATAAGCCGAAGAGGTCTGCACTTTGCTGGTCATAAGCTTGTGGAAAAAGAAGTGGGGGGTTCTTTTTGCAGTGATTAGTGCTACTAGAATATAATTCCTTGGGTTCTCCATATGCCATAAATATCATCAGACTACCTGTCCCTAAATCCTATTTTCTAATAAAAGCATAGTAAATCATATATGCCCTGCACTTATCTTCAGCCATCTTGCTGATGCCTGAATTTTTAAGATTATTGAAACAGTTTCCTCAGTGCTGTATCCTTTTTGAAAATAGATAATACATGATTTTTTTTCCCCAAAAGGTACAAATGTTGATGACTCTCTTTTCCATCTCCACCCCCCGTTTGCCACTACAGCGCATGAGGTGTTACCAGTTTCTTGTTTATCTTCTTAATTGCATATGAGAGAGAGATTCTGCATGTGTAGTTTTTTTAGTCTTGATGCATATTATATACACTACTCTACCCCTTTTCTTTTTCACATACTGCATTTTGAATTGTTGTACACATAGGCCTGCCTCTTTAGAAAACAAAACCAAAAACTACAGGTGGTTTCAGTTATATGGCCAATTTATAATTTATTTAAACTGTTCTCAACTAAAGTGCCTGAGTGTTTTCTTTGTAGCTTCAGGTTTTCTCCTTTTGTATGTATGTAACAAATACCGCTTTGTATTTGGCCCCTTCTCTTTGGACATCTGTCTTCTTTGCTCTTGAAATAAAGTGCTGAAAAGCTGTGTCTCGGGACTTCCCTGGTGGCGCAGTGGTTAAGGATCCACCTGCCAATGCAGGGGACATGGGTTCAAGCCCTGGTCCGGGAAGATCCCACATACCGCAGAGCAACTAAGCCTGTGCTGAACCTGTGCTCTAGAGCCTGCGAGCCACAACTACTGAGCCCACGTGCCACAACTACTGAAGCCTGCGCGTCTAGAGCCCAAGCTCCACAACAAGAGAAACCACTGCGATGAGAAGCCCGCGCTCCGCGATGAAGAGTAGCCCCCACTCGCCACAACTAGAGAAAGCCCAGGCGCAGCATCAAAGACCCAACACAGCCAAAAATAAATAAATACATACATACATTTTTTAAAAAGTTGTGTCTCCATTTATGCAAAATATGATGGACCTCCGTCCTGACAGATGTGCTTTGGTATATTATTGGGGAAGGCACAGGGTTAAATATACTACTATCCTTTTAAGAAACAGGACATCAGGAAGATGGGGTTTCCTTTCCTTAGAGCAGCCACTGAAATCACCAACTAATCCTGATGATCCATTTGTAAATTCTAGTCAGATTTATTTTCTATCCACAGAAATTGTTCCTTCTTTTCCTCTGCAGGCAGTTCCTAACATATATATGTGTCTTCCATACAAATGGCCATGTGTGGAAAGCCCTCTTTAGCCATGTGGGGAAAGTGGGAGGAGGGAGATTCCCAATTTCACTGCCTGGGCTGCAGCTGGGAAAGCAGTTCTTGGCATTTTAAGTTGAAACTTTGCATTAATTTTCTCAGAATAATGCATTTGACAGTTAGCTTCCGCAGTGGTAGCACTAGTATTCTGGTGCGACACCAAGGATACATGATGGGCTCAATAAGCTTTTGAACTGGACCAAGTGCTATTTGTAGCATTGCTTCTATGAGAAAATATATTCCAAAGTCCCAGCTGAAAACAACCTGTTGGTTGATGTTTGTGAATATTGTATTGGATCTTTGTGGCCAAATTTCGCTTCCCCAGACATCACATGGACTGGGAGTAACCTTTATCTGACTGGAGTCAGAGACACAGAAATTTTTTTTTTTTTTTTTTTTTTTTTGCGGTACACGGGCCTCTCACTGTTGTGACCTCTCCCGTTGCAGAGCACAGGCTCGGGACGTGCAGGCTCAGCGGCCATGGCTCAAGGGCCTAGCCGCTCCAAGGCATGTGAGATCTTCCCGGACCAGGGCACGAACCCGTGTTCCCTGCATCGGCAGGCGGACTCTCAACCACTGTGCCACCAGGGAAGCCTCAGAAATTTTTTTTAATATAATTTTTGTGCTACTGTTTTTTGCTGTGACTACAGTGAAATTCAGAAAGGCATAGGATGAGCTCCTTGCCACCTGGATAATCAGAGTTAGTGAGGAAGAAGCAGAATTGAAAAAAAAAGAAAAGATTTACCTTCTCAATAAAGGAGGAAGTTTCAGAAAGAGAGAAAACATTACACTAAGCAAGGACGTTTCAACAGATCAACTAAAGTGGCTTTGTGCCCCCAAAAGAGAAACATGCTCAGGAAATTTTTGTGGGCAAAATTCTGGTGAAGTTTCTGAAAGAAAGTTTGGGGGGCTGCAAAGAAGTTGCTACCTGAGTCTAAAGGATATACTTGAGGCCCAGACCAAAGGACTATGCAAGCAATCTCTGTGACTAACACTGCCAAGAAAAACTGCACTGCTTTTGTTGGGTGTGTCTTGAGGGGTGGGGAGGGTGCATCTCAAGGTAAGACTAGATATGATGGTAAAATGACAGAGGTGCAAGGTGTCTCATAATTTGTCTAATTTGTGAATGGTTCATATCTCAAGGTTTTCTTTTGCTATCAGAGAGTATATTGTTTGCTTTTTGTCTTTAAAAAAATTTTTTGGAACTTTTCAAGCATACACAAAAATAAAGGGAATAGTATAATGAACTCCACGTGCCCATCAATCAGCTTCAACAATTATGAGCGTTTTGACAATCTTGTTTCATCTATCTTTCTGCCACTAGAGTATTTTAAAGCAAATTCCATGCATCATATTATTTCACCTATATATACTTCAGAGGTGTCTCTAACATATGAAGACTGAAAAAATACAGCCACAGTACTATTGTCACATCAAACTAATAATTATTAATATTAGCTAATACTTAGTCTGTGTTTATTTTTATTTTTTTGGCTGCGTTGGGTCTTTGTTGCTGTGTGTGGACTTTCTCTAGTTGCAGCGCGCGGGCTTCTCATTGCAGTGGCTTCTCTTGTTGCGGAGCACGGGCTCTAGGCGTGCGGGCTTCAGTAGTTGCAGCACGTGGGCTCAGTAGTGGTGGCACACGGGCTTAGTTGCTCCATGGCATGTGGGATCTTCCCGGATCAGGGATCGAACCCGTGTCCCCTGCATTGGCAGGCGGATTCTTAACCGCTGTGCCACCAGGGAAGTCCTAGTCCGTGTTTAAATTTCTCCAGTTTTGGACTGGGGGTTTAAGGGAGGGAGGCTGGGGGAAAGGATTACAAAGGGGCATGAAACTTTTGGGGGTGATTGATGTGTTCATTATTTTGGTTGTGGTGATTTCACAAGTATATGCAAAATGTATCAAGTTGTACACTTTAAATATGTGCAGTTCACTGTATGTCAATTCTACCTCAACGAAACTGTTAAAAAATATAGTGGTATAGCTAGAGGCAAGCAGTATTTTAAAACATTTCTCCCAGTTTGGTTTGTTCAAATCAGGATCTAAATAAGAACCACACATTACATTTGCTTGATATGTTTTTAGGTTTCTTACAATCTGTAGCAAATCTATCCCCCCCTTTTTTCTTCATGTCATTTATTTCTTAAAGACCCCAGATCACTGATCCTGTGGCATTTGCCACACTCTGATTTGGTCCGTTGGCTAATTGCAGCCTTGTGGTAGCACATTCCTGTCTCCCACATTTCTTATAACTTGGTTAGATCCAAAGGCTTCATTGGACTCAGGTTCAGTTTTGTTTTGTTTTTTTAATTCACTTATTATTTATTTTTGGCTGCTTTGGGTCTTTGCTGCTGCACGCGGGCTTTCTCTAGTTGTGGTGAGCAGGGGCTACTCTTCGTTGCGGTGCACGGGCTTCTCATTGCTGTGGCTTTTCTTGTTGCATAGCACAGGCCCTAGGTGCGCAGGCTTCAGTAGTTGTGGCATGTGGGCTCTAGAGCGCAGGCTCAGTAGTTGTGGTGCACGGGCTTAGTTGCTCTGCGGCATGTGGGATTTTCCTGGACCAGGGCTTGAACCCGTGTCCCCTGCATTGGCAGGCGGATTCTTAACCACTGCGCCACCAGGGAAGCCCAGGTTCAGTTCTTTTAGCAAGAGTACTTTGTAGGTGATGCTGCTGTGAACCTCTTATTGCATCATAGCAGGGAAGCATATAATGTCTGCTTGTCCTATTTTCAATGTGAAATTGATCACTGGAGTCAGGTGCTGTCAGCCTTATCCATCCATTGTAAAGTTTCCTGTCAGCTTTCACCTAGTGGTTGAAGGAGCTACTGACTAGATCCATTATTTCATTAGGGGTATATTATTCACTTGTGTGTGTATATGTGTCTGTGCGTGCGTGCCTATGCAATTTTAAACAAATGTATTGAGATGTAATTTACGTACAATAAACTGCATGTATTTAAAGGGCACAATTCTAGAAGTTCGACATATATGTACAGTTTGACATATGTATACACATATGTACACACTTATGATGACTGCCCAGCTGCTGTAGAGAACAGTGTTTTGGAGGCATACTGCAGGGACAAACCATAATTCCTGCGGTGAGATATTTAAAGGGTAAACCCTGATTCTCTCAGCGGTAGCGATAGAATTTTTCCATGTGGCAGTGGGGTAGAAGAGGGAGCCTTTAGTTTGGACCTTGCCTTAACACTAGCTTGTCAGGGAGATCATACTAAAAGCATCACCAGGTTTGATCTGGAAGTGCCACAAATTACTAAGCTCTGAAGCAGACCTGTTTAATCCTTACACAGCCAAGCTAGTTATCTCCACTCTCGGCTGCCACTTCTCCACACAGAGTCACAGGTAACATTTCTGTGTGTGTGTGTGCGCGCGCGCGTGTGTGCACACGCACACGCGCGTGCACAGGCTCCCAGTGTATTCAGAATTTCTCCGAATTTTATATGAGCAGTCTTCCTTGGCCCCCTTGCGCCTAGTCTACTATCCTCCTGGAAAAGGGGTTAAGTTTTAGGCACAGACCTCTTTGGCAAGAGTAGGTTAATGAATCAAAAAGTCTGATCCTTTGAAGGCCAACTAGCTTAGCTTTGTTCCACAGATGGCATTTCCTTAACCCCCTGTCTGTCATCTTACATGTCTTGATCATCAGGAGACTTGGATGAAACAGTGTGTATAACTCAGGACATGATCTCAGTGTGTGTAGCTCAGTACATCACTGCTACCAAACAAACAACTGCAAAACATATTCAGAAGCTTCATCCCGCAAATAGCATTAACAGCGGTATACCATAATGCGGGTATCAGAATGGGAAGATCCAACCTGAGACCAAGCCTCTGTAAGGAAATGGACAGATTTTATATGCAAAAGTATTTATGGGACTCTGTGAGTGTACTAAAAATTATTGAGTTGGTTTAAATGAGTGAATTTTATGGTGTGTCAACTATATCTCAATAAAGTGGTTTTTAAAAAGTGTTTGTGAGAATTAAAATACATTAATTAATAGAAATGATACTTAATGTTCTAGGAACAGACGAAATCATCAAGAAGAGAGTTGAGGACAGAATCTTAAGGAGAGTGTATATTTCAAGGAAGAGAGACACACATGAAAACAGAGAAGGTGTATTTACAGACGTAGGAAGAGAACAGTAGCCTAAAATGCAGGCGTGAGTGTGTGTTCAGTGTCAGGGGCAGAATAGATGTGGATGGGCACTGAGAAAGGGCTGATGAACTCAGCTCTGAGGAAATTGCAGAGACCTTTGAGAAAACGGTTGCTATGAAATGAAGGTGCGAAGGAGTGAGTTGTGAGAAAGATGAAGCTGCACATCATTCTCGCCAGAAATAAAGTAGGCAGAAGGAGAAAGAGCCTAAAAACAGTGTCAAGGATAGTCTAGAGGCAGGGCAAAGTTGGGTCTGTGTGTTTTTTAGACAGGAGAGACTTGGGCATGTTGCAGCTGGAGAGGAAGGAGGCAAACAAAAGAGAGCAGAGACTGGAGGTACAGAGGGCTTCCACCCAATTCTGGCTCTTAATACAGTTCGATCCGTTGGTACTTGGCACAGAGCAAAGCATCTGTACTGTGCTGGTCGTTCTGTCTTTGTCATCTCCCTGCGCCGTGGCAATCGGTTGTGTGCTGGCTGGCTGGCTCTCTAGATGAACTCTACTGCTTTCTCACTGAGGAAAGCAGATCCTAATGCCAGAGAGAGAGACATTATCATGCAGACATAACCTTAAATCTGTAACTCGTGATTAAACAGGCACATTCTCGAACATCAGCGCTTGATGACTGACGAGTGATGGCCCACCTCGCAAGGCCCCGGCGCACCCAGCGCATCAGCGTACCATCGCCTGTGGCCAGGAGCCGCTCGCTGCTCAAGTGGCCGTTCCGCTCTCGGGTTTAAGAGCTCAAGAACACATTTGGTTAGAGCTTCCAACCTCGTCCCAGAGAATTCAGCCTCTGCAGGAGTCTCTGAGGGACGGACGCTCTGACCTACAGGTTATCCGTCCCCCATCCACCCACCCACCCCCACATTCAGGGAGAATGGAAACGAAGGGGAACAAGGGAAAGTGCAGCAGCTGTGAGGACCCTCCACCCCTTCAGCCATCTTCCCCCGCCCCCCGCCCCCGCCCCCCCCCCGCTGCGTGCTCCCCCCCTACACACTGCCCTTAGCCAAGGGCTAGCCTCACCCTTCTCAGTCTCTGCTCCTAGTTTTTGTTTTTGTTATTTTGTATCTATTTCTTTGTTTTGTTTTTATTTTAGCCATAATGCAAAAATTCAAAAGGTTAGTTTCATTGTACTTAAAATACAGCCTTTTAAAGCCCTATATAATACTCTAAAATGTAGCATTCTTCCCTTTTGGGTTATTAACTGTATCTTAATGTGATTTCTACCTTGTTTTAAAAAATCTTTTTCTTAATTGGATATTGATACTAAATTATATTTTCCCATATCTCTTAGAAATAAACGGTTAGCTGAAAATAAAATTCATTTTCAACACTTGTTATTTGTAAAAATGTGTTCATTGTGTCTTTAAACACCCTTTGCAGGTTTTGTGGGACATGTAATGTAGGGTATGTGTAGCAGGTTGAAGGGTTAAAATACCCTGCTCTGTCGCATATGGCGGTGAGCAGAATCGCAGATGTTGATGATACCACGTAATTAGTATTCTTTTATGTAAATGAAGGCTGTCAGCATGTTACCATAGTGTCTACTCTCTCTGAAGCTGGAATTTATGCCGCTTGGTCTCACCAAGATCAGGCAGGATTTTTCCACTATCCTTAGTCAAGAACTGAGAAGAAATCAATAAGATGAGAGAGAAGAAATGGAAATCTCCCTAAAGTAGATTCTCTTAAATTTTTCCTATTTTGTTTTTGTTGAATTTCTCCCCAGAAATTTTATTTCGGGTGATGCTGTTATCCATTTCGGATCGGCTAAGAAATCTGCTATTTGAGAATAATTGGAATAGTCCAACTAAAAGATGAATCATGTTTTCAAGCTATAGGTTTTTGAAAGATTTTGTAATGCTCAGTCATCTCTCTCATACAGAGAGACCTTTAAAAAATAATGTGATAAATCTAGAAGTTTCTCATCAGAGCAAAAGGCAAACATTGAACAGATTCCATTACCTTCTTTTACTATTTGGTGATATTAACTATAGTAGAATCCTTTCAAATATTAATTATGGTTTTTAGCTCAAGTTGATTCAGATTTTTAAATTAAAACTACATTACTTAAAGAAGCAAACGCTAATATTTTGTCAGGTTTGCTTTCCCTGTATGCAGATTGATCCTGGGTGAGCAGGACATTTATTTACAGTTACTGATCTACTTAACGATGGAGAACTATTAAGGCACATCATGTTCATTCCCAGTTACACCGCAAGTTTCTCTCTTTTGGATACTGGGTGCCTGTCACACTGGATGATACATGTTTTAAGTGGAAGTGTTAGGACTTTTATGACCTTTAGCAATTATGAAGGAAAAGGGGTCCATGTCAGAAAAATGTAAAATAGATTTCCTCTTTGTGCCTGTGAGTGTTAGGCCTTGTTCTTAAAATAAAATGGTCAGAGGATGTGTGAGGGGTGAGTGAAATACATGGTCTTTCTTGAACTGAGTATACCCAAGATTGTATTCTCTTTATTCTCTATTGTGTGCGTTGACTTTTGTGTCACTTTTGAGTGATTTCCATTTCATGATCAGCTATGTTTTTCCTCTAGAGAAGCTAGTCTGCCTAGGTTAAATCAGTGTAGTGAGGTGCAGAGTAGCCCTGTGTTTTCCTGAATGGATTTACTCTGCCATATGGCAGGTTAGTGAGTTGCCGCGACAGATCTGTAATGGGAAAAAGGCTGTGCAGGAAAGGATGTGCGTGATCAGCAGATTTATAGATCAGAAAATGAAATTGGAAGAAAGAATTTCCAGAGTGCCCTTTCCATGTGACAGCATTCCATGAAGAGGGTGTGGAATGGTTTTTTAGTGTTTTTCTATTTTGGCTTTTGGTTGTTCCAGCATGTTTTTTCTAGCACAGAAGTTGATTTCATAAGGTATCGATGTCCTGGGTGTTGTGTTGCGGTATTCCTGTTCATAGAAATATTCTCTCTTTGTAGGATTTGAAGCTGTGCTATGTTTCATGTGATAAGATCTCAGTAGCAATTAAATTTCTGAAGACACATCAAGGTTCCTTTTGGCTAAAATGGGGATTTGTCAGGTTTTGAGTTAGAAGAGGCTATTCAGACATGATTCAGTGAGTAGTGAATCTTCCAAAGGGAAGAAAACAAAAAGAAAACCCAAGTGAGCTAAAGATAGTATGTCCTGGTGTATTTAAATCTGTGCTATCTAATACTGCAGCCACCAGTCACATGTGGCTATTTAAATTAATTAAAATTAAATAAAATTAAAAGTCAGTCCCTCAGTTTCACTAGCCACATTTCAAGTTCTCAGGAGGCACATGTGGCTAGTTAGTACAGTATTGGACAACGCAGATAAAGAATATTTCATTTCTATCGTTGCAGAAAGTTCTGTTGAACAATGTCTAAGTGAAAGATCTTGAGAAATAAAATTTTTGATTCTTTGATTTCTTTGATTTCTATGAGGAGTTCTTCATCCCTATATAATTTACTGGATTAGTACAGTGGTTCTAAGGCTTTAATGTACAAATGAATCATCTGTAGAGCTTGTTTAAAATGGAGATTTTAGACCCCTCTCCCAAAATCTGATTCATCACATTTGGAGTCATGACCAGAAATCTGTACATAGGACAAGTATCCTAAGGAATTCTGATGCTGGTAGGTGGTTCAGAGACTACATTTTGAAAAATATGAAGTTAGTGACAAACTTGGGAATTGCCAATCTTTTGATTTTTTTCCCCCCTTTTCATTCTTTTATTACTGACTTTCTTTTGTGTCCCCAGTAACTGGTTGCAAGCATCATGTGTATCCAACTTAAATTCTTGATTGGTAATAGGTAGCAAAAAGACAATTCATTTGTTTACCATTTTATCTTTTAAATGTATGTCTGTTTTAATTTGGCTATGCCCTACAAAAAGTAAACAGAAATGGTTATTTCAATACTGTTCTGGTCTGTGTGGAGAGGTAATTCTGACAGAACACCTTTG
Source organism: Mesoplodon mirus (assembly GCF_964341445.2). Taxonomy (NCBI): domain Eukaryota; kingdom Metazoa; phylum Chordata; class Mammalia; order Artiodactyla; family Ziphiidae; genus Mesoplodon; species Mesoplodon mirus. Next base: position 74,003,413 of record NC_138988.1, on the reverse strand, counting down.
ACCACTCAAGAATTGAGCACCCACAAGTCTTGAAATTATAAAGAATTATAAAGAAAATTTTCTTTTTTAGAAGAAAAATAGGGAATTTTCCCTGGCGGTCCAGCGGTTAGGACACAGTGGTTTCACTGCTGTGTGCCCAGGGTTCGATCCCTGGTCAGGGAACTAAGATCCCGCAAGCCGCACAGAGCGGCAAAAAAAAAAAAAAAAAAAAGGAAAGAAAGAAATATAACACATGATCTCCTCTCTGAAGGAGATTATAGCTCGTTAGGAAATGGAGAAATACATCCACAGAAATGATTTAAAGGGCACTTAGCAACAAGTCAATAATTAGAAAAATAATATCGTAGAAACTAAATCCTGATAGTACCCAAAGGAAAAGCATGATATGACTTGATGGAAGATAATCTAGGTTACTTTCCTTTGTATGATTTAAGGATTTCTTATATAGGGACATGGCCCCTGCCCATTGGAATGGGCAATTTAAAAATGGGAAGGATCTCTGGTTTGGTCCTGTGGTATATTTGTGGGTTTTAGCAATAGGGCCAAGCCAAAAAAGGCATCTGGAAAACCAACTAAAGGAACTACTCAGAGTGCTTTGGATTTAGAACTTCTCTGGGTGACCCCATAGTCATAGAACTGTATTTGCTCACAGAAATGAAAGTGGGCAAGAAATGGGGTGAAGGAAATCCAGTTTATAAAAGGAACTACCTTTAGGGAATTTAAATGCTGGTATGGGGGGGGGAGTCAAGTTTCCAAATAAAAGGTTTTCTTTTAAAATAGCCTCTTTCCCTTGGAAAAATTGCTTACTAGGCTTCTCTGATGAACAATGTTGAAGAAGCAATGTTAGAAAGACAAAAAAAAAAAAAAGCTCAGTATGTTACCACTGTTTTTAAAAATAAAAAGCATTTTTACATATATCATCCAGAAGGTTTGCTTTTTTTTTCTTTTGTCTCGGTAGTTTGGTTAAATACTGTTAATACCATTAGCCACTACACCTCTTGTCCTACAAGTCGGATTTGCCTCGTTCTGTACTTAACTGTTCTTTCAGTAAGGAAGGTAAATGTTTTCCCTTCCATTCTACAAGATGTGAATGTTCTTTTCAAAAAGACACTTTGGCTTAGTCCCTCGGGGTTGCTGTAACAAAAATGCCATAGACTAGGTGGCTTATGAATAACAAACATTTATTTCTCACAGTTCTGGAGGCTGGCAAGTCCAAGATCATGGCACCAGATTCTGTATCTGGTAAGGAGTAACTGGTTCATAGCCATATGGCTGGCTTTTCACGGTGTCCTCACATGGAGGAAGGGGTGAGGGAGCTCTTTTATAAAGGCACTAATCCCATTCTTGAAGGCTCATCCATGAGGGTCAACCCATTCTTGACCTAAGCACCTCCCAAAAGCCCTACCTCCTAATACCATCACCTTTCAGGGTTAAGATTTTAGCATATGAATGGGGTGCAAACATTCAGACCACAGAAGACAAAATGTTAGATTGAGGCTCAGTCTACCTACTTAGCCGGATCTTTGGACTCAAGAAAACAAAAATGATACTTTGTACTGCAGAGGACTTTCTCTTTCTTACCCTTTATCTTTTTTACCCTATCTTCTTATCTCTACTTTGAAATACAGTGAAACCGACCTGAGATTGCCTTTTTATTTGAGAGTCTTCATCTCTCCTACTGGTATGTGAAACGCTGTCTATGTCTCTCCTCTCCTTTCCTCTGCCCTGTCCCTTTTTGCATGCAGCCAGGATCTTGTCAGTATGAGACAGAGAGGCTTTCACTTCCAGGACATCATCAATTCAGAGATGGTTCAGAATACAAGTTTCTTTCCCCTGGTGGCCAGTTGGGTGCAATGTGAAATAAGGGTAATGACATTTCCAAATCGGCCTTACGTAAAAAAATTAGCTGATATTCAAGAATTAAAACAGCCTTAGAAAATGTAAACTTACACATTAGGGCTAAGGTCTGTCGTTTAGTATTTTATGATTCTTTCTTTTTAAGGAACTTAACTGTCTTTCTGTTATACCCAGTCTATGCCAAAATTGCTTTTCTCTTTTTTTAAACTTCCTTCCAAAAGAACCAGTTTTGAATTGAAAACTAATGAATATTGAGTAGAAAATGCCGGTTGCAAGCCTTTTTCTAGGAAAATATTTTGCTGAAAGCTTTCTCTTTCTCTCTCTCTCTCTCTTCGAGGGCCCTTATCGTGACAGGTTGAAAGAGTGAAGACTTCCATACGACATGGATAGATGCAAACATGTAGGGAGGTTGCGGCTAGCCCAGGACCACTCCATCCTGAACCCGCAGAAGTGGTGCTGCCGGGAGTGCGCCACCACCGAGTCCGTGTGGGCTTGTCTCAAGTGCTCCCACGTGGCCTGCGGCCGCTACATCGAAGATCACGCCCTCAAACACTTCGAAAAGACTGGACACCCGCTAGCCATGGAGGTCCGGGATCTCTACGTGTTCTGCTACCTGTGCAAGGACTACGTGCTCAACGACAACCCCGAAGGGGACCTCAAGCTGCTGAGAAGCTCCCTCTTGGCGGTCAGGGGCCAGACGCAGGACCTGCCGCTGAGGCGCGGGCGGACGCTGCGGTCCATGGCCTCGGGCGAGGACGCCGTCCCGCCGCAGCGCGCTCCTCAGGGACAGCCGCAGATGCTCACGGCTCTGTGGTATCGGCGCCAGCGCCTGCTGGCCCGGACGCTGCGGCTCTGGTTCGAGAAGACCTCGCGGGGCCAGGCCAAGCTGGAGCAGCGGCGGCGGCAGGAGGCGCTGGAGCGCAAGAAGGAGGCGGCGCGGCAGCGGCGGCGCGAGGTGAAACGGCGGCTGCTGGAGGAGCTGGCCAGCTCCCCTCCGCGCAAGAGCGCGCGCCTCCTGCTGCACGCGCCCCGCGCCGCCGCGCCGCGCGCCGCCGCGCCCCGCGCGCCCGCTGGGCCCCGCCCCGCGCCGCGCCGCGCGCCCGCCATGGCGCCGGGCGTCACGGGCCTGCGCAACCTGGGCAACACCTGCTACATGAACTCCATCCTCCAGGTGCTCAGCCACCTGCGCAAGTTCCGTGAGTGCTTCCTGAACCTCGACCCGTCCAAGACGGAGCAGCTGTTTCCCAGGGCCGCCAACGGCAAGGCCCCCCTCGCGGGCAGGCCGGCCGGCAGCTCGGCCACCGAGCTGTCGCCCAGGAGCCACGGGGCCGAGGCCTGCGAGCGCGAGGGCCTCTGCTTGAACGGCGGGGCCTCCCTCAGCAGGAGCCTAGAACTCATCCAGAACAAGGAGCCCAGCTCGAAGCACATCTCCCTCTGCCACGAACTGCACACCCTCTTCCGCGTCATGTGGTCCGGGAGGTGGGCCCTGGTGTCGCCCTTCGCCATGCTTCACTCGGTGTGGAGCCTGATCCCCGCCTTCCGCGGCTACGACCAGCAGGACGCGCAGGAGTTTCTCTGCGAGTTGTTGCACAAAGTGCAGCAGGAACTCGAGTCCGAGGGCACCAAGCGCCGGATCCTCATCCCCTTCTCCCAGAGGAAGCTCACCAAACAGGTCTTAAAGGTGGTGAACACCATATTTCACGGGCAGCTACTCAGCCAGGTAGGTGTGTGCCCAGCCCATCCCCAGCTGCCCACCACACTGGAAAGGGGCTGGTGTAGTAGTTAGGCTTCCCGTGCGTAGCTCCCCCAGGCTGTTGGCCTAACTAGGGTAGCCGACATTTGCTGTAACTATGCATAGCTGAGGGCGGCCACTGTACCTTTTACTATACTGTTCGCCGGCCTTGTTGGTGAATTTGCCTCCTGTCTTAACAGGCAGATTTTTAGTTTAACTTGCCGTATCATTTCACTTTCAGTAAACGTCTTTAATCTGTAATGATGATACGGGTAATATAATATTCCCATTGTTATAATCAAGTACCCATTGTTGGCATGCCATCCTTTGATCAGTTTTAGGAAATTGAAGAGTTTGCCTATAACCTTGGTTCTATAGTTGTTTGAAAGAGCACTCTTCCTTCCAAGGCATTCTTTACACAAGGGAGGGAGGTGGCTAGGAGGATGCCAAAGGGTAAGCAAGTCTCCCTCCTGTTCCCCATTACCCTTCATTTCCTTAGCCATCTAAGGACATGAGTGAAGACTCATAGATAAGGCTTTGTGAGAATATGCGGAAAGAATTTGTAGAGGCAAAGAGGTGGGCAACTTAAAGAGATTCAGGTAAAACCTCTACACTATCCTACTGAGGTTTTGTGTCCGGGTATTTAGGGTTTTAAAAGAATGATGAGTATGAGTAGGATGGGAAGAGGAAGTTTATTTAGGCTTTTGTTTTTCAGCCTGTGAAAGGGGAGTGTTTCTCAGCACTTCCTCTACCCCTCTGAGGGTCTGTAGGAAGAAAGGTGCATCTGGGAAGGTTACAGCGGGGGAGGAGGTCTAATCACAAGGTACTTTGAGGCTCTTGGAACACAGGGATCAGTGTAGGGATGCTGCAAGAAACAAGGGCAAAAAGAGGCAAGTTGGACTGGATGGAAGGAGCAAAATCTGGAGAGAACAAGAGTATGAGGATGAGAGAAGCAGACAGGAATCTGTAAATTCTCCATCTCAGACTGATGATGCCTTGACTCCATGGTAACTTCCGTCTGTAATACTGCAGCATTGAATGGCAAGGCATGCTTTATGAGAGAAGAGAGAAAGGGGTAGGTAGTAATAACTGTGCTGTGTGGTTTTCCAGTTCCAGCTAGCGTCATGGTTAGAGATACGTAGCAGAAGTAATATGCTCTAATTCTCTTAAAGTTATGTTTATTATTTTAATATTACAGTTAAATGTTTTTGGAGAACTATGCACTTAGTTTTGGTTGTTATGTGCTAGCAAAAATGTATGTGGGAAGCATGGAAGTTATATAACCTGTAAACCAATCTTTTCATTCTAGGTCACATGTGTATCATGCAATTACAAATCCAATACCATCGAGCCCTTTTGGGATCTGTCCCTGGAATTCCCTGAACGCTATCACTGTATAGAAAAGGGGTTTATCCCTTTGAATCAGACTCAGTGCCTGCTCACTGAGATGCTGGCCAAGTTCACAGAGACAGAGGCTCTGGAAGGGAGAATCTACGCTTGTGACCAATGTAACAGTGAGTGCTGGGGGGAGGGGTGTGTGTGTGTAACTGGAATATCAGTTTAAGGTATTTCACTTGCCACTTTAGTCAAAAGTAACACTGTAATATTGAGTGGGTTTTTTTGTTTGTTTGTTTTGCGGTACGTGGGCCTCTCACTGCTGTGGCCTCTCCCGTCGCGGAGCACAGGCTCCGGACGCGCAGGCTCAGGGGCCATGGCTCATGGGCCCAGCTGCTCCGCGGCATGTGGGATGTGGGATCTTCCCGGGCCGGAGCACGAACCCACGTCCCCTGCATCGGCAGGCAGACTCTCAACCACTGCACCACCAGGGAAGCCCTATTGAGTGGCTTTAAAACATCTTTTAAGGATTTTTTTTCTCCTATTTTCCTGAAAACAAGCGTATGGACATTATATGTTAAAAAGCAAAACAAAACGTAGGAGTTGGGCCTCCTTTGACTCCTGCTGTGATTGACATTAGTTGTTATCTTGGGAGACATTTGAAAGTATTGATCCTGAAATGGGGACTCCAAGAATGTGAGTACTTAGCCTCAGAGTGTACAGGGGTCCTGCTTAAATTCATGAATATAGTCTGACATTTCTTGTTTAAAGTTCAGGTGGCATAGCCTGTTTGAGGGCTATGGTATCAGAAAAGTGTGCTTTTGTCCTGAATTTGTAGATTTAAAGTACATTGAAACCAAGAAAGGAAGTCGTATGGTACATTGCTCTATGGCACCTTCATAGTTATTGTCACATGCCTGAAAGGTTCACATCTCAGAAGGATCATAAGGAAGTATTTCTCTATCATGGCTTTAATTGTAAAGTGGAATTTTTTCTATATGACTCTGTGAGTATCTTATGCACCCCCCATCCCCACCCCCATGTCTTACCACACTAACACTTTACTGCTTTTGCTAACCCAGCATGTACAGAGGAAATGCAGAGCAAATACTTCGAAGCTGATGTTTGGGTTTCTGGCATATAGAGATTTGGAAACTAAGATGAATGGATTGTGCAGAGATCTGAAATCAATTTGCAGCCATACTGTAGTCTGGACTACAAGTTTTGGGAATGACAATTTTACGGTAGCCCTTTTAATACTTCTGCACATGGTTTTTTAAAGTAGTACATTGTGGGAAACCTGTTCTCTGTGAAGAATCAGGATAAAAATCAAGTCACACCTGCTATCATTTTGCCATTTTAAAACAAAATTTGAAGTGCTGTATTTGGTTAACCATAAACTCACCTATCCTGTTCCATACTGAGATATAAAGGCAGTGACTTAAATTATCTTATTAGAACATTGTTTTTTCTTTTTAAAATAGTGATTCATAAAGCTTTATAATTGTAAGGAACAGAAGGATGTTAACAGCCTTAACTCTATCATTCTTGGACTTGACAGATTATGCAAGAAATACTTTTTTTTTATTTTTGCAAGAAAGGATTGTTTTTCTGGTTGCCATATGTGCCCACTTTTCAGTATTTCTATGGACAGGTTCAAATAGCAGGGAAGGAAAGCTATGGTGAAGGGATGAGATGCATTGATCTGTTGCTTGTGAAAGTTTCAAAACTTTCAGTCTTCCGCCTTTCTGTGTGGCCAGCTTAATCAAATGGGAGACAGAACTGATCAATCTCAATTGAATCAGTAATATCTTTTTCTTTGTGAATTTCGTTTTAGGGAAACAAAGCCATGTTCTATTATTGTCTTCATCTTAGCTCACTTACTCCCTCTGCTGAGAGTAGCAGTCAATGCCAGGATTCCCAGGCAGAGCTGCAGTAATTTTCAAAAATCTGCTGGTGAACAGGAATGTAAAATAAGGCCAGGCCCCTCTTTGAATTCTCTTTCCGCTCATGCTCTCACATATCATGACTACCAGCCCTAGTAAAAGCTGCAGTCTATTATGAGAAGCAACAGCTCCACATCCTATTGTCACAGAAAGCTCCTTGATACATCATCTGGCTGTGACTTGCTACCTTTCACGAGTGGTACAGACAGGACTTCGAAATCAGATGCCACGCTCTTCAGACACTGAGACCATGATTTCAACAGCTCAAAGACAATTAGCAGGCACCACAGTGGACCACTATTTTATATTCCCATCCATTCACCGATTTAATTAATATAATAACAGAGCAGTCATCAGTAAATGGTTATAGAGAAGGCTTCTGATGGAAATTAAGAGAACTTCATTTCCACTGTTTACTTGCTGTAATTTAGAAATGCATTTCACCCACAATTCAGTATCTTTAGAAACAAAATTGGAGTCTCAAGCACTGGTTCTGCTTTGAACTGGGTGTATTTGGCCAGCCTGTCAGCCTTGTCCTGCATGTCTAGCAGTGTGCTGTTACCAAGAAACATGTTTCAGAAAATAGGTACGGCATAAAAATATAAAACCAGGGACTTCCCTGGTGGTCCAGTGGGTAAGGCTCCATGCTCCCAATGCAGTGGGCCCAGGTTCGATCCCTGGTCAGGGAACTAGATCCCACATGTATGCCACAACTAAGACCCAGTGCAGCCAAATAAATAAATAAATATTTTTTAAAGAAAGTTTTTTTTTTTGTGTGGTACGCGGGCCTCTCACTGGCCTCTCCCGTTGCAGAGCACAGGCTCCGAACGCGCAGGCCCAGTGGCCATGGCTCACGGGCCCGGCCGCTCCGCGGCATGTGGGATCCTCCCGGACTGGGGCATGAACCCACGTCCCCTGCATTGGCAGGCGGACCCTCAACCACTGCGCCACCAGGGAAGCCCAATAAATATTTTTAAAAAAACAATAAAAATATAAAACCAGCAAAGTTTCTTTTCTAAATATTTGTATAGGCCACAAGCAATTCACATGGGGAAAAAATCTGTTTAAACGCTGTCCTTTAGTAATCCTGTGTCCTCTTACCTTTTCCCTAAGCCTGAAATACATGCATTATCCCCCATTTCACAGGAAAGGAAACTGAGATTCCTTTCAGACAGTGGGAAGGACAAAGGATGCACCTTACAACTGAGTCAGCCTTCTTTAAGCAGCCATCCCAAGAGTGCCACACAATCACTCCTTTCATCTCAACCAGAACTTCCGTGGCCACTCCATGCAGGCATATGCGAGGCTGGGAAATGCAGTCTTAGAGAGGGTCACATTGCTGCCCCAAATATAATTGAGGTTTATTACTGAGAAATAAGAAGAATGCATATCGAGTGGCAAGTCACTGTCTCTGCCACAGCTCGGAAAGAATGAGTCTCCTCACAATCTATGTCTTATGCCTTCCCAAACCATATAGGCAAACGACGAAAATCCAATCCAAAACCCCTTGTTCTGAGTGAAGCTAGAAAGCAGTTAATGATCTACAGACTACCTCAGGTCCTCCGGCTGCACCTTAAAAGATTCAGGTGAGCTTGCTCTGGGGCATCCCAGGTGGCTGTGAGCTGTGGGAATAGCTACTTCAAAGGCTTTGGCAAAGGCAAATGTCTTCTTCGGTGTTGGGGGGGAGAAGCCTGTTCCCTAGAGGCCTCACGCTTTCCATGGAGTGTATGGTTCATGCCCAGTGAAGCAAGCTGATGTCGGGGGCCAGGACTGGGCTTCTGCTCTCATGGTCCTATTTAATCAGCTAGCCTGTACTTGGGTGTCTGTGCTTGAACATTTTCTGGCCTCGCTTGGGCTTTTATAGATTGATCTTCAGAATAAAGTATGAGATAATCTGTGAAAAGGAGGGCAGGAGGTAAAGTACAAAAAGAGTATTGCCTGAATTGCTTGTTCAGGGATTTCTAGTTTCAGAGAACATGCAATATTCACAGAAAATATATGTGAACATTGATTACCACTGTCTTGTTGTGAAAGAAAACCAAATCCAGGTTAAATTTTCTCCGTTCCCTGTTTCACCTACCTCTACCTCTGACCACACATGCCATTTCTTACTAGTAAGAAGTTTATATCCATGTTCTAGGTGGTCTGGCCGTAATCACCGAGAGAAGATTGGGGTCCATGTCGTCTTTGACCAGGTATTAACCATGGAACCTTACTGCTGCAGGGACATGCTCTCCTCTCTTGACAAAGAGACCTTTGCCTATGATCTCTCCGCAGTGGTCATGCATCACGGGAAAGGGTTTGGCTCAGGACACTACACAGCCTATTGCTACAACACAGAGGGAGGTGCGTGCGCTTTACTCTGTGGGGTGGGGGACACAAAAAAGGGTTGGTTTGTCCACATTTCATTCCTTTTATTTAATCTATAGGGGGATATTACATACATTAAAATCCAGTGGAAAGAATTATGAAAGATGGATTCAAATTTTGGATATATCACTAAGTAACAACATTTGATTGTTCTAAGAACTGACAGGAACTAACATGTAAAAGTGCTGAGCACGGTGTCTAGTATGAAATGGTCAGTCAATGTTAGAGGTTATTGTTGTTATTAATACTTCTGCTGCAGACTTCAGTTTCATTCTTGGTTTTGCAGAAACAATATGACCCATCTAACTTCATGGAATCTCACTAGCCTCAGCTCATAACAAAGCTGAGGACACTTACTGAGCATTTACTACAAAGGCCCTTCCCAAGGAGCTTTCAGTCCTTGCCCTCAGAGCAGAGCCTCCCAGCTACTGCGCTGAGGCAGGTGGGCTGCAGATGTGTTTTCAGTAGTGTACCCATCCTGAACCCCGCAGCCCTTGGGGTAGCCAGGGTGAGCCTGTAAAAAATAACTTTTTATTCCTTCTAAGTTCTCCTTTATCACTTCTCTCTATTTACACTCCCCCTCTCCTCCTCCTCCTTTTCCCATCTCTTAGCCCCCAGTCTCCTGTCTTTGTAGAAAACCCTAATGGGCAGTGAAGAAGCCTGAATGAAATGAAATGAGGACAAAAATTATAGTCGGTCGATACTGCAAGCAGTATTGTGGTGGGGCTTGCGGGGTTAAAACCAGTGGTTTCCGGGAAGTCTGTTGGTTTCATTTACTTTTCTCTTCCTCCACCACCAACAATCAAGGGTTGGATCTATTCAGAACTCCTCTGTCCCTTTTCTTGTCTCCTTGTTTGCCTGGTGACTGAAATATAAGTTGGGTAGTCATTTTCTCTCTCTCTTTCATTTGGTTTCCTAGGTTTTTGGGTCCACTGCAATGACTCAAAGCTGAATGTATGCAGTGTCGAGGAAGTGTGCAAAACTCAAGCCTACATCCTTTTTTACACTCAAAGAACAGTTCAGGGCAATGCAAGAATCTCAGAAACCCAACTCCAAACTCAGGTGCAGTCCAGCAACAACGATGAGGGCAGACCACGGACCTTCCCCTGAATGGGAGGCACGTATCGAGGACTGGCTTGCTTTTAAACTATTGGTTTCTATACATCTTTCCTCGTATAGGAAATAAGGTTTACTGCAGGAACAGATTACTAGGTTTGCATCACTGGGTCTAGAGCAGAAGGTACCAGGTGACTCATGTGCTATCATAAAATTTGTAGCAACTTTCTTTTAAATGGGTTTAGAAATTCCCTCCTTCGTTAAAACAAATCAAAAGGAGTAACTTCTATGAAGACTCTTTCATCAGTTGCTTCTGAATATAGAGGGATCTGGGTGGAGGAAAGAGGGAGTAAATTGGTCATATCCAGCCATGTTCTTTCTATTACATGATTCCCCTGCTAATCAGGACTCCTTGCAGCACCAGAAGAACCCTCCTGATGTGAGCAGCCCTCGACAGAGCACGCAAGGAGGGGCCCTGGGCTGGCAGCTTGCTGGATAGGACTGGTTCCAAGGCGGAAGGTGAAGTCTAAGGATTTTTTCCTACAAAGGAAGTAGCCCTCAAGGGTTGAAAATCTGCAGACTTCCTTTTTTAGGGGATAGCAGTTGAAGAATGGAATGAGATGCATGGAGGAAATTTCTCCATGTGAAATGGGAGGTTTTTCATGTGTCATACTCTCCCTGGCTGCTGCTGTCATTTAATCATACCACATCTTCTGAGGTGACATCCCTTCATTCTAAAGAAGGAGCAGTTTCACATGGGGAAGCAAGAAACTGGTACATGACATGTTCTTTGTGGCACACTGAGCCTAAGGGCACTCTGGGTACCTAGTTCTGTAGCAAATCCCTGGTTCAGGTCTAGGGCAAGCACATAGTTTGGTTTAAATTGGTCTTTGGGTCAGTTGTCTGAGGCCTTCTCAGAACTCAGTTAGGGGGTGGGGGTGGGGGGATAGCCAGTGGTCCAGGGCTTATCTAAATGCCTGTCATCCATTTCACCTTGGTGCAGCATGCAGCTTTTCTTAACCTGCAGCTTATTTCCTGTTCACAAGATGTGGGAGCTTTTGCTTTTCTAAGGCTTAGGAATCCTCCTCCTATATGTCTGAACAGTTTATTGTTGACAGTCCTGGCCTGTTTTCTCCAAAATCTGCTAATCCCTACTGTTTCTTTACCCACCCACACTCAATCCATCAGAGAAAAAAGCAAGAGTGCCCTGTCCTTAACTCCAGTGCTAGTAAAATATATCTTTCTTTTTTAAGCTGGGTCAGTTTCTAAGTGGCATGAGATTGCCCAGATGGAAACTCTCTGCCCTATCAGGCACCACTGAATTTCCCTTCTCAGTCCTTCGTTTAGACTCACTAGTAAAAGTGAATGCAAACCGTAACTCTCACTGTGGGAGTGCTGCAGCCCGCCTCAGCCTGTCACTCTGAATGCTCATCTTTTGACTGAGTATTGTCATATTAACATTGCAATTCAGGTAGAAGTACAGTTGCCACCTGAAGAGGATAGATGTGAAGGGAGTTTGGGGAGGGATGGGAAGTTGGGTAAAGAAAGGCTAAAGAATGAGAGTCAAAGGTTTAGCGATGTTGAGGAACCACATTTCCCAAGCAGATCTGTAGCATTTGCTGTTGACCTCTTTTGAGATGAATTCTCCCATAGGACCTGCCAGAGAGCACTGAGACTTGGAGGAAATCAGACAGAAAATGGCTCACCCTGATAAGGAAGAGGAGTGACTATATTTTAAATTAAACTTGCTTTTTCCAACACTGTGAGGTTTCTGTAATATTTAGCTTTTATTTGGAAGCGATAGCGTATGGCATTTTTTATGCTATTTGGTTTATATTGTCTACTGCAGGCTTCTTTGTACAAACTTGGCCCGGGCTTACCCTCACCTGGACACTGTTTTAAAGTGTCACAGCTGCCCATGCTGTCAGGGGCTCTGACGTGAGGCTGTATCCTCTAGATCCACATTTTTAAGTTGGCATGATTGGTGATGACTTTTTGTGGCAAGAGAAAAGCGCATTAACTCAAAAAAACCCAAGGAGAGTAAAAAGGGAAGGAAAATATAAATTGTGCCTCATCTTTCATAGAATGCTATATTTATTATTCTAGAAAAAGAGAACTTACAAATGGAGAAGTAGTAGTAGAGCATCTACTTCATCCCTCAGGCTGTCCAGGGGAAAATAAGAAAAATAAACATCTAATAGAAAATCAAAAAATCTTCAAATTTAATTCTTAAAAATAGTTTTACACCAAGTATTAAGGATTATTAAGCAAAGGACTTGTAAAATAAGTGCTTAAATTAGCTGAACACACATTGTATCAAATTAACAAAATCATTTAAAATGAGTTGGAATAGAAACCAATACCAGAGTCCTCCATGAGCTGCACACACTTGAAGGTGCCCCTGCAGTGAGACACCTCAGGTACCCAGAGGCCGCAGCACTAGACGCTGGTGAGAAGTTAGTATTTATGGAGACTTTAATTAAAGAAAAGAGTTTCCTGCTGCATACGCCAATGGCTGTTGTGAGGGAAATGTCCCTTTGCCTTTAATTGATGTACATACTGGAAGTAGATGAATTTCTTAGTTGCATCTTACTTTAAGTCGAAACATTGTAAAGAGAAGAAAATAAGAACCGGGTAGAAATTGACTAGATGCTGCCAAATCAAACCCAAGATCTCCTAACTGAACCTTATGAGCCTGCTTCTTTCCCAGACAAGTAGTTGGAGTCCCGTTCTAGGAACCCTTCGTAGTTGGCTGGTGTGTTTACTTTTTGCTGTAGCCAGCCAAGATGAATGCACCCTGGCCCCTCAAAAAGGATTTTACCTCAATCTAGCTTGACCCTCATACTTGTGGTTGCCTCTGAGAGCATCCATGCTAGTGTTTTGTTTTGTTTTGTTTTTTTAAAAAAAAAAAAAGGAATGCCCTCAATGGCCAAGAACTGAAGCTCTTATTTAAAGGTGGCCAGACCTCTTGCCTGCTTTGATCTAGTCCCTCTCAGGCTGATGGGGGCAGTGCCACACTGTAAAGAATTTCCAGATGTCTCTTACAATGTCATGAATAAAATTGGAAACTATAGAAGTGTTAATGTGTCCTATGGACTCAACAGCAGAGTTTATTTTTGTTTTTAATGGCAAGGCTTCTAGAGTCAATGATTGTATGAGTTCCCCGCTCAGGCTATGCTTACAGTTCCATCAGAGTGCAAGAACTAATGAGGTGGATTGGCTGGCAGTGGAGCATGGCCCTAGCCAGGTCCCAGCGTAAACACAAGAGAGGTCAACAGTAGTACAGAATGAAAACTTGGTTGGGTGTTGGGGGTTGGGATGTGGGTGGGCAGGGAGGGAGAAATGGAGTTTGTTTTACTTACTGATAAAGCTTTGTGAACTAATTTTATACAATTCATAAAATTTGGTGCCTTGTACCCAATTATGGTTTGCATGGGATTGAAAAGATTAAGGGAAAGGATTCCTTCTTGTCATTTCAAGTGGCAAATGGGTCTGTATAGTGTAAAGGACATTTGGTGTCAGACTTTTTAAAAGCATTTCATATCTTGTGTGTGTGAAAGCAAATTATTCTTACCAGCAAGTTCTGAAATTTTTATTGTAATATCCAAAATCTTTGTGTTTGATTATTCATCAGTGTCTCCTTTTCAAGGCAGACTATGTACCCCATTCTTTTTTACCACCCCTTTTATGTTCCAAACATTAGCTCAGGCCTTTTTAAAATCAGGCTGGGAGGGCTACCCCTTCCTAAACATATACTGTATTCCTATCTGGGATTATATCTTATAAGTGGAAGGGCTGCTTTTCCAGCTGGTTGGGAGAGCACAAATATTCAGAAGAAGGTCTTTTAGTTTTTCTAATGCTGGGCAACGTATGGTAGAAGTCAAACAAAAACGGTTCCTCCTGAAGTGGTACCTTCATTAGTTCTGAAGTTCTTTTGCACAAAATTTCAGGAAGCAGTGTAGAACACAATCCCCTATATGTGAACCTTTAGATTGTAAGGCAAGCCAGTGCACTGTGTAATATGCAAAAAAGAAGGCTCAAAGAACCTGTCCCAGCTCCCCAGCCCCACTCCCTGGCAGCTGCTGACTGGGATGGTGCTGAGTGGCTGTGAAAGGGGAAAAGACCCAGCCTGCTCACCTGCAGGGCTATAAACACAGCATGCTCCTTTTACTCCCACCTTAAGGTTTCCAGGACTTCGCCAAAGGGTGTTTAAAAAGCTTACCACTCGAAGCACATATAATAATTGGATCCCTCAGCCTAATTAGGTGAGGAGGTTGTATCTTTGGAATAAAACCTCCCATGGCCACTTAGTTTCTTTACCAGGTAAGTATGAATCTCCCTGGTGGTTCAGATTCTTTTTTGAAGTTAGCACTAAAGCTGAAAAGCGCCTTCTAAATATGACTGTGAGTTTAGTTTATATCTTCCACGTTTAAATTTACCATTTCCTTGGTCTACGGCTTTGACTTTAACCACTGTGTACTCAACCCAAACACTGTTGTAAGTACACCACAGCCACTAGAGCATTGAAGTGAATGGTCATTTTTGTGGACTTTCTCCATACTAAGTTCTGCTGGCATGTTTCTATTTCAAGTCTAACTAGGTTGTGTAAGAGATTTTCATAGTACTGTCATACTATGTTATGTGTTTACATCCTGTCATACGGTGTTAACTAGCCTGGGCTAAGCACCGCATGACAGGATGTGAAACTGACTTCCCTTGAGGAGAAATGTGTTGAAATGATGAAAGCCAGCACTTTCATTTATGGAATAATTATTCATCAGAATTTGAGGAAATTGTAGATTTGGTAGCTTTAATCTGCTAAACTCTTTATCACTTTCGGGAATTAAGGCAGTTTAAATGAAACTTTACCTTACCAGCTTTATGGCTTTATAAACCAACAGTGGCACTGTTACTTGAAGCTAAAACATTAAATTTTAAGTGAAACTTGAATTATGCTTTTGGAAGCTGCCATGTCTTTAATTTTGGCCAGATTTTGATTTTTAGCTTTGAAAATTTTTATCAAATAGAACTGTTCACAATTATGAATAGATCAGGTAGCAGACTTCAAGGATGTAAGTTTCACTCCTGTAAAGAACAGGAGGTGCTGGTATTTCTGGTCTTAGCGCAGTGGTCTGATGCAGGCTGAAGGGACTTAAAAGTTTCCTTCCTGGTCACCATTTGCGGGGGTGATGGCTTTAAACCTAAGCCTTGCTTCATGTATGTTACCTTTCCTCATCAGATATAAACTTGTCAGAGCATCTGTGGTCCCCGTGTAGACTCTTAAAGGATCCTGCCTTCATGTTAAGCCAGCCACAGACCTGAATTCATACAAGCTCAAACTCCTTCCTCCTGAGAGATGGGACCTCCTCCCTGATTAATGCTCATAAGAGAATGGTGCTTTTCTTTAACATACAAAAAATCTAATTCCCTAACAGCTTTTAACCACATTTATGCCAGCAGGATCAAGGACCATTTTATTCTGTTTACCTTTAGTGAACAGATTGCTAAAGACAACACCTGTCAACTAACAATTAGGCCACTGTGGTGCATTTATACTGACCCTCCTTTCCAGTTCATGTCCTTTAATCCCACACCCGTTCCGTAAGAGACTCGGCACGGAAAAGTAGTATGTATTTTTTTTAAATGCCTAGTAGAACAAATCAACTAGAAAAATTGCCAAGGGGAGCCTGTCACTATGTCCACACCTTTCTAAGCCTATGTGATTCTTTCCATGCCAGTTCCTTACATATTCCATTTCCAAAGAACCCCGAACTCCTGGACAGTGGTGGCAGTACCATGAATTTTAGGGTCAGAAAATAATCTATTTCCTTGTGAAGGAAGCAGCTTCCTCCAGCAGTGTCACTTCAGTGCCCACTGCCCAGGCTTACTTACCCCTTACCTCTATCTGCACCTCACTGCCCTCAAATCCCACTGTACTATGGCAACAATGCCTCCCTGGTGCCTGGAAAACCCACCCGGTGCACTAAAATGCTATGCAACACCAAATGACTTCTTCCCTTAGTACTGCTCAAAAATGGAAATTCCTCAACAATATGCTTCATCCTATGCTAACATCAATGAACGGTGGCTACAGTTTCCTTTTCTTTTTTTCTTTTGAAAATATGAAGCAAACCATCTCTGTTACAATCCATGTTTGGGGCTTGTTCCTGTCTCTCTCGAGTGTGAAATATAAATCATGTTTTTATGATTTTTGTAAATCTTGACTTTTTACACCTTGTTTTTGTAAGCCGAAGTTTCTTATTAAAAGAATAAAATGGCTGTCTTTGTGTACAGTTTTTATTTGTTAAAATATCATTAGAATATTCCTCAGGACAAGAGCAAAGATCATCCCCTGCAGAAACTTTGGAACTATGTACAGAACTTTACAGAACACAGGACAACACTTTAGCTGGACCCTACCTGCTGACCAGAGAAGGGTGTTCTGAGTGGACTCAGCAAAGAAAAGGAAATCAAGCAGGGAAGGAAAGGTGCCCATCTGAATCAAACTTCAGCCGCCATCAGGGCAAGTCTTGTGACGGCCACAGATCGGAGGCTCTGTTTTTGGAAGGTTCGAGTAGAGCACAGGGGTTCCATGTGTCTGCAATCAGACAACAGGTGGCATCAGAAATGTAGAATCACTAGAGGGAAATTGGTAAGAGACTCAAATCCCTTGGAACATCTGGAGACACATCTAACTAGGAATAGCCAAGGATTTTACATCAAGTCTCTTTATCTATTATTTTGTGAATAGCTGATATAAATTATTTCTTATCCCAGTCTCTAGGACTCCTAAAACAGGCAGAACAGTGGTTAATGCTTACCTTTACGGCTACACCCCAGGCTGAGGTGCCATTAGGTCAATGTCACTCAAATTCCTGGCCAGCCAAACTCCGGCAGCAAAAAGTCCCAAATTGAGGATCAAGTTCCTGGAAAAAATGCATCCCTTTAACCCTGTGGTCACTGAGTCACGTGTCTTTGGTCAGTGAGAGATGGGCTGGGGGGTGGGGGGGGGGAAGCTTCCCATCACCACTCTGGAAGCCGCCCCCTCCCAAGGCAAAAACACTTTAGAATCGCAAGAGCATCATCGATGGTTACATAATAGGTTGCCCAAGACCCACGTGGTTATTTAAGGTTCGTTTCTACGTCTAGTAAGAGTAGGGTCAAATGCAAAACCCAATTAAGTACTCGTCCAGGGCCGAAAAGCCTGTTTACGTGTTGGCGCCTCCTCTCCCCGGGTCTCCGCGGGCAGGGTAAGATTCTCTAGACAGACCCCGGCGACTGAAAGGAGCGCTTTGGCCGCACGGGAACTCTCCCGGTCAAGGACCTCAGCAAAGCACAGCCAGAGCCACGAAAAGGCCGAGATACTGGCGGTGTAAAAAATCCGGAGGGCCCAGCCTCGGCGAAGAAGGAAACCTGGCAGGTAATACGTGCGCGAAGGGCAGGAGAGCGACCAAGCTCCCGTGCCTCGGTTACCTGCGGAAGTCATTCCTATCGGTGGCGAAGCGGTAGACGCCCCGAAGCCAGTCTCCCACGTTGTCTGGAATTTCGGGAGCTTCATTTGCCGAGCCCGCAGCGATCACGCCTGCCCCACTGGAAGCCATAGCAACACACCAGCGATCCGCAAGGTCTCTCACCACGCCCCTTGTCGGCGCCAGCAGATCACGCAACTTCCGGTCTCTCGTTTCCGCTGGCTACTCGCCGACAGAGGGCGCAGTGGCTTGAGCTTGGTAAGACGCCGGGAGTGAGAACTCCCGGGCTGCGAGTCCGCGACCTCTGCCGGGAGAGGAGCGCCGTCCAGCTCCAACCTCCCCTGGTCGGGTTCCACCTCCGGCTCCCTCCTGGCCTTCGGCTGGCCCACCCTGTCAGTCACAGGTGGTCTCTGAGTGATCACTTCGTTGGCTCAGGAGGAGGATGCTGAGGATGGGGCTGCCTAGCCTGTGGGGGTGGGGTAGGGTCTCACTCAGCAGGGGATGCGTAGCTTTGAGGAATGGGGCTCCCCAAGAGTCTCCATGAAAAGTCAGAGAATGCGCGGGCTAAAGGGAAGCACTCCAAATTTGTTATTTCGCCGCCTCTCCCAGCCATGGGCCCTGATGGCGTTCAGTCTAGGGTTTTTATAGGGGGAGGAGAGCTTTGCTCTCTCACCTTACAGATTACCTCCCCAGACACCCTTTTTCCGGGCCGCGCCACTAGCAAATGGTGCAATGCTTCCTGGAGGTGTCGCTGTCCCCAGCTTGGAGATTGCCGGGGGTCTCCCAGGGCCGGGGAAGGCGCTGGCCTAAGAAAAAGCCTTCGGGTTCCGATTCAGACGAAGAGGAGCAGGTGGGGCAGGAAGCGTCCTCCTTGGGATCAAGGGGAGTCTCTGGGCAGCCCTGCTCTTGCCCTTTGGGTGTCTCCGCCTGGTCCCCAGCTCTACACTCCTGCTCCGGGCTGGATCCAAGCATCCCCCTCTGGGTTTCCAGACTGGAGCTGGCGGCAGTAGCGAGAAGGGCTGCCCGGGAGATGATCGCGGCATTCCGCGGGGCGCGGTGCCCGTCTTCAAATCCGCCGAGCTCCGCCTCCCCTGTTCCGGGCCGGGTCAGAAACGCCCATCTCAGTGCCGCGAGTCTCCCTCTCCCAGATCCGGGCGGGACGGCCGCCAGAAGCCAGTCCCAGTCGGGGCCCAGCCTCCCGCCCCGCCCCCGGGCCTTGCGCGCCGCCGCGGTGAGTCCTCTCCCGGCTCCCCGCCCCTCCCCGCCTCCGCCCAGCAGAGGGCGGCCGCGGCCCCAGCCCAGGAGCGAGTCCCGTGCCGCAGCCTCAACCGCGGCGCGGGGTGGGTTCTGGAGGCCCTCGGAGCGCTCCGGCCAGGGACGCGCGGTGAGAGCTGCGGGCCCCGAGGCTCGGGTCTGGGGGGGTGCGGTGGGGGGGACGGGGGCGCTGCTGGAGGGGCGGGACGGCGTGGGACCGGGACGAGGGTCCCAGCCCGGGAGAACTCCCCCTCAGCCCAGCCCAAGCCGCTGCCCCCTTCCCCTTTGATCTGCACCTTCTCCTCCCTTACCCGGGGACGCCCTGCCTTCCACTGTCGGGGCCGGACTCGAGCCGGCATCCGAATAGCGTCTCTCAAAGCAGCTGGGGCAGCAGGGGCCGCCGCCCAGCAGGGCATAACGTCCCCCGCCCAAGGGCCCGGCGCAGTCCTGGCAGCAGAAGTGGTTCTCGTGCCAGCGCCGTCCCTCGGCCTCGGTGCAGCGGCGGGAGAAGATCAGCTGGGAGAGGGAGAGGGGAACGGCTCATTCATTCATTCACTCATTCATTCATCCAGTAACCACGCCTTATACCCAGTTGACGCTAAAGCACGTCTACAGACATTCCCATTTGATCTACTCAACCACTCTCGGATGCGGGGAGGGCTGATTGGCTTAGCCAGGATCCCCCAGCTAGCAGGTGGCACAGCCTGAAGAAGTGCGACCCGGGTCTCCTGGACGCCCAACCCAGGGTTCCGTGCAGCCTCTTGTGCGGACATTGAGGGAGTTCCTCGCAGGAGCAGGCCCAGCACTGGGCACCCGACGTACTGAGATGAACGTCTGTCTAAGAGTTCCCGCCCTGGAGAAATCCTCTCAGTCCAAGAAAATTTGGGAGACTGCTTGCGGTGAGGGAGGGCACAAAGGCAACGAGTCCCAGGTGCCCAGAGCTCAAGTCAGAGCAAAGGGAATACAAAGTTCCCAGGCTGGTTCCTAGTTCTCTGTTCCCCACTCCGTGGCACTGGAAGAGGTGTCCCGTTGCATCTGCCGCGTTGGACCCTGGGCAGACCCCCTCCAGCCCCTCCCCTCGAGGCTGTACCTGGTCACAAGCCGGGCAGCGCGGCCGCAGCAGCTCTGCGTGATGACGGCCGCAGTAGAGACGCCCATCGTGGTAGAAGTAGATGAGGTTTATCAGGGCCTGGCCACAGGCCTGGCAGGCAAAGCAAGCCCGGTGCCAGCAGCGCTGCTCTCCTGCCCGAGCTGTGAACACTCCGTACTCCCCTGGCCTCAGCTGCTCCCTGCACTGCGGGGTGCGGGTGCTGCGCTGGTCAGAGGCCCTCCTACCTTCTCTCCTGGCTCTTCCATCCCAACCCCAACCTAACTGTTCTCCCCATATTTCTGGCAAGCCCACCTCCACTGCAGGCTCCACGAAGAACCCCTAAATTTGGTTTCCCTTTTTCCTAAACTTTGCCAAACTGTCAATCCCGAAACCCCTTTTCCCCCTCCAGAATCCCAGAAGCCAGCCCCTTCTGAAGAAGTGAGAGGGCAAAGAGGAGGAAGGGGAATATTGGGGGGAGGGTGCTACATACCTTTTCACAGGTGCATTCTTCAAGCTTGGGAGGTACTAGGCGGGCCACCCCCTGTCCCAGGGCCTCCCGCCTCCGCTGGGCACAGAAGAGCCGCAGCTCAGCCAGCTCCTCCTCCCCAGGGGCCAGGCAGTAGCGCTCCTGCAGAAACAGAGGTCCACTGTGACCGGGAGAGCCCCAGCAGGCGAGGTTGAAGTTTGACTGGAGAGGGGAGGTTTAGCTGCTGGGTCAAAGGAGGGTTGTGAAACCTCAGGCAGCTGCAGGAGATAACAGCACAGAAGGGCACTGAGAAGAGGGAAAGAGGGAAAAGAACTGGCATAAGTCCACCTCCGTCTCACCGCCCCCCCCACCAGCAATGGTGATCGCTCAGGTCCTGACAGCCCTACAGTACTTAGCCCATCTCCATATATTTAGATCCTGGCTCCCAATGAGCTGTAGCTTAATATCACTTCCCACTGTATTTTCCCTATTTATTCCATATTCTCCTGCCTCGCCTCCCCAGCTGAACTGTAAGCCTTTAGACTGGACACACATAGGCCCTCAATAAATACTTAACCACCATACTCTCTACATTTGTACATTCCATTGTCAGTTTCAAAAGCTGGTCATGTCCATTTTCTCATTTGCTCTTCAACTAAGCATTGTGGTGGGCAGAGCAGATGTTACTGCACCCATTATGTAGTTGTGAAAGCTCAGGCTGGGGGTGGGGGATGACTTCCCCCAATTAGTGGCAAAGCTAGGCCTTAAATGCATGTCCCCTGCCTTTTGGACCAAACTCCTTCCCACGGTAAGTAAAGAAAGGGAGGCAAGAGAGAGGAAAGCTGGGGAGAGGGAGACCCACATCGCTGTCCTGTGGAGGGAGCTGCTGCAGGAGGGTCCGGAGTCCAGGCCAGCTGGGGGCTTGGTTGGTGTCCAGGCCAGGGTTCCCCAAGCTCAGGACTTCAGGATCCTGAGGAAACGCAGCAAAAGGAGAGAAGCAGAGCTCGGCTTTTCCTTCCTTCCCCTTCTTTCCTTCCCTCTTCGTTGCCACCTCTTCGCCAATCTGGAACAACATCCAAGCACCCCCCTCCATTTGGAGGATCCTCCTTCAAGATCACAAGGACAGCTGATCCACTCCCACGTTTGTGGTCTGATTGAGGCAGGTTAGTGGGGGCACACTGCAAAACAGCTTCCTTCTTATGCTTGAAATCACCCCTTTCACTCCTTAGAGGCAAAGTCCCTAGGTTCTGCTTTGACAACACAGACTCCCTAGGAGAGTATTCATGTATTCATGTGGATAAGTTTAAAGAAGTTGAACCCCTGTGTCCTGAGAGGGCTGTAGGGACAGGGATTCCTGCAAAGAGAAAGGGCTGCAAGAAGTTGGGCACAAAGGCTAACTACCTCCCACTTGGTGGAAATGGGAAGAGGTCCAAAGGATGGAGTGGGTGTTGGTCTCAGAGGGAAGGGCAGGACCCCTACCGCCTGAGCAGAGGTTTCCTCAGGGTCCTCCTCTGGCATGTGACCTGGGTTGCTGTCTGAGTTGACTGGTGGATTTGGCTCCGGAAGGGTCAGCCTCTCCCCTTGGTGGGGCCAGCCAGAGTTCAGCAGTGACATTGGTGGCAAAGTCTGCACAGAAAACAACAAGACGCCTCCCATTTATTGGGCCACGACAGTGTGCTAGGCAGGCTAAATGTTTTCTGGGCGTTATCTCCTTCAGTCCTACCAACAGCTATGTGAATCAGGTGGGGTTTTTTTGTTTTTTGTGTTTTTTTTTTGGCGGTACGCGGGCCTCTCACTGTGTGGCCTATCCTGTTGCGGAGCACAGGCTCCGGACGCACAGTCTCAGCGGCCATGGCTCACGGGCCCAGCAGCTCCGCGGCATGTGGGATCTTCCCGGACCGGGGCACAAACCCGTGTTCCCTGCATCGGCAGGCAGACTCTCAACCACTGTGCCACCAGGGAAGCCCAGGTAGTATTCTTATCACCATTTTACAGATGGCCCAACTGAGGCTTGGAAAGCGTACATGGTCTGCCCAAGGTCACACAGCTAGTAAATGGCAGAGCCAGATCTTGAGGCCAAATCTTTCAGCTCCAGAGTTTCTGAAGCTCAAACTCAGGGGTCTCCCAAGATTGGGATGGAGGAAACAGGAGGCCCATAGTGGAAGGAGAGGGCATTTTGTCTTTCTGGTGCTGGTGAGCCTTTGGGTAGACTGGCCCCTTGTTCCCCACCTCCCCTGCCATAGCTCCCACCACCTCTCACTGTGCACTCAGCAGCACCCAGTGAGCCTACTTCCTCACCTCTCCCTGCTTTTCCCGCTGTAGGCTTGGGCTGGGTGAAAGGACCACTTCACCGGGAGGCCCTTCTCAGCCTATCCAGCCTATACCAGCTCTCCTTTCCCTGAGCTCCAGAAATAAGTACAGTGGGTGCCCCAAGATTTAGCACCTAATGTTTCTCTTTGCGCCCTGTGTCTCTCTCAGCTCCTCATCTAGTCTATCAGCTCCTCCAGGACAGACAAAATCCTGTGCTTCTATCTTCTATCTCTAGTGGCAACTTCATTGGATAATTCTAAGTGCATCTCTTCAGCCCTCCTCTGGGCAAGCCCTGGTATGGCCACAGTATCTTGGGGATAGGAGGTGACTATTGAAGTAGAAAAGGGATGGGCCTTGCCCTCAAGGAGCTCATAGTCTACTGGGTAAGGCACAGATGAAACCAGGCAGGATGGGGCCAGGGTTCTGGGCAGATATACACAGCACCCTAGGAAGAAAAAAAAAAAAAAAACAGAGTAAACTTTTCAAGAATGTTTACCCTGTGCCAGGGACTTTTCCAGCATATTACATAATATAGTCCATCTTCACAACAATCCTGTGAGGTAGCTTCTATTATCCCATTTTACGGTTGAAACAAACTGAGGTTAAACTTGGCTGAGGTCACATTAGAAGGTTAAGGGAAGCTTTAGAGGAGGAGGTTGCCTTTGAGAGCTGGGTTGGATTCTAATGGCAGCTGGGCACAGGAGGGCATCACCAAATCCCTGGCCTCTAGAAGACCCAGCTTTGGGGCTGGGAACAGGGTTTGGACTGTGACAATTATAGTGTTTCCCAGCCCAGAGCCCCGCCCTGTGCCACCCTTCCCTGCTTCCTGGCTCCACACCCATCTGCTTCCTTCCTGTTCTGTCCCTCAGATCAGGTTTCCTGTGGAAGGCAGCCAGGATGGGCTGTTCACACCCAGGGCCAGGAGTAGCCACTTCCCCTGGGGCTCCAGGAGGCAAGAGATGCTTGCGGGAGGGGGTGGGCATCGAAGCGGGTATCTGGGGCCCCAGAGGAAACTTGCACCCCTCTTCCAGATTAGTTCTAGTTTGCATGAAATCATCCCACACAGGAACAACACTCAGAAATCAGTCTTCACCCCTCACCCTCATCGCCCCCAGGGCGGCATAACTCCACGTCTACTTAGCGCTGGACCCCACTTACGTGCTGGATATCCTTCCAGAATTCCCCTCCCCGCTTACAAAAGGGAAAAGACTGAACCCCCTCCCCGCCCCCGCGCAGGTGTAACCAGTCTCAGGAGTTCTACCTTCCCAACCCACCCCTGCCCTGAAGGGCAGAGTCTAGGGATTGGGAAGTGGCGGGGGAGGGGGAGGGTGTAAGGGATGGAAGGTTTCCTGGACAGTGAGAGGAAGGAGGGGAAGAGAAGTGTCCCGTCCCGCCAAGTGCCCTCTCGACAGATCCCCAAAGTTTTTTCTTGGGCATGTGGGGCCCACCTCCGAAGTGGGACGCGGTGTGGTTCCCGAGTCAGCTGGGGTTCCCAGTCTGGCTGCTGGGAGTTTAGGGGAAGGGACGGGACTCCGCCGGGGTCTCACCCTCGCTGCGCGCTGCTGTCCGGGCAGTTCTGGACAGACCCTGCCGTCGGGCCCTTCACCCAGTTCCCACCCTCAGGCCTCGACACCCGCCTCTGCCCGCCCCGGGAGCGCGCCTTCCGCTCCCACGCCCCCCGCGGGCCCTGCCAGCCCCTCCGGGGCTGGTAGAGCCGGACGGGGGGAGGGGCCTAGAGCTGCCGACTGAAGGAAAGCATTTGAGGGATCTCGGGTGAAAAGTGTGCAGGCTCCACTGCCTCTGTGCCCATGGGATTAGCACTGGGACCGCGTCCCGGCGGGCGCGGAGCAGACCCTCGGGAGCCGTCATTATGCCGGGTCCTCAAGCACTCGCGGAACAGAACGCCTTTCGGAGCCCGCAGGTCCCCCCAGACCTTCCTTCTGGTCTCCTAGCCCCGCCCCTCTCTGTGTGTCCCCACCCCCACCTAGTTCCCTCCCCCTTGTCCCCAGCCCCTTTCTGGGGTCCCTCGTCCTGCCCTTCTCCCTTCCATCCCTTCAGGCTCCTCCCCCAATCTTTCGTGTTTCTCCCCCGCCCCGCCCGCCGCTCGGTCCTTTTTCTGATCCCTGGAGTGGAAACCTTTGGTCCTACCTCTGGTCCCCCTCAGCCCCGCCCTGAGCCCCGCCCCCGCCCCAGGCTCCGCCCCGCCCCCGCCAGGCTCTCTCAGTCGCTGGCCCTGAGCGCCCTCTGGCGTCTGCGCATGCTCCCTGCTCCCTACTGCAAAGTCCTCCAAAGGGACCTTCTAGGCTGCGCGCCGGTCGACCCCGATCGGGTCCGCCCGCCCGCAGCGTCTCGTCGGTGCTACCGGTGACCTCTGACCCCGCCGCCACGGGGTGGGGAGGCCTTAGCTCCGGGCGGGCGGCGGCTGCTGCAGCGGGACCCGGGAGCGGGGCCCGGCGCCGCCCGGGCCGCGGGGCGATGTGAGTCGGGGCGCGGCGGGGCGGGGGCGAGGCGGCTCCACCGAGGCCGCACCGCGCCGCGCCGCAGTCTCCACTCCCTCCCAAGGAAGCCCCGGGCGGGCGGGCGGTGGAAACCCGGGGCTGGGGGCGGGGATCCAGGGACAACTCGCGGCCCTGACCTCCCCTATACCTTCCCGGTATCTAGAAATTCGCCTGTTACCTAAATCTGTCTCTAATCCCCCAGAACCACCCCACCCCCACCCCCGGACACACCTTCATGTGTCCTGGAGCCCTCAGAACCCCTCACTCCTGCAAATTCCCCTGATACGCTCACAGAGCACCATTCTCTCCTGGATGCCCCCAAATGCTTCCACCACCCTGAAATTCCTCTGAGTCTTCATGCCCCCCATTCTCCTTGCACCGTGCTCAAGTCCAAAAAATTTGTCCACATTTCCCTGATCCCTCTCATACGTTTTGAGTCCCTATAACGTCAAACTCCCACCCCCAATCCACACCTGTCTCAGACCAGCGACCCCTTCTCCTCCCACCCGATGTAACCCCCCTCGTTGGGCTGTCGTGATATGTCCTGGTATCTTAAAGAGAAGTGAAGGGGACAGGAAAAGGTGCAGCGCCTCCCCCATCTTGCAGCCTGTAGTTCTTGGCTTCACCCCCAGACTCCCTGTCGGTGGCTCAAGCCCCAGTATTTACCCAGCTGTCTGCCTTTAGGCTGTGCATACCTTCCTCATCCTGCTGCCGCCTTCCAGAGAGTAAGCCAGACCAAGAGGGTAGGGGTCCTTTCACCTGGGAAGTGTCCAAGGATGCAGAGCCCCAGGGGCCCTGGGAAATGACATTGTTTTTCCAGAGCAGGAGGGTGGGATTTCAAGGATCTCCAGGGTACTGGCTTGTCGACTTGTCCACCTAGGGCTCAGATTACTGAAATTTTGATTGATTGTTAGAATTTATGTTAACTTTTAGGCCTTTCAGAGTTTGGAGAACAGAAAATCTATCAAGCTTCCACATGTGAGATTGAAGGAGCTTGTCCTAGAAGAGGAAAATGTTGATTTAGCTATGTTTGTCCTACAAACTTACCTCTAGAGGTTATTGAAGCTAGAAGTTCCACAGTTTGACAGATGTTTCCCTTCAAAACTAAGGCCTTGGGGTGGGAGTTGGGGGTGGTGATGGAGAATCTACTTGGCAGACTCTCCCAGATACTTAGTAGCAATGAAAAAGGCTACTGCTTTCCTGAATCTTAAGCCATTGCTCTTTCTAATACATCTTAGTGTCCTTTTGAGAAAGCTCTCTGTAGAGTTCAAGTTCTCAGCAAAGGTAAGGTGGTGATCTTGGTATTGGTTTTAACAGGATTCAGATGGGGTCTAGAGGTGACTTAAAATATCCTGGGCTGCCTCAGACTTCAAAGTCACTGATGTGAGGGGAGTCTGCCCCTCTCAGGGCCTATGGGGCTTAGAATTTGTGGTCCCTTTGCTCTTGATCTCACTTCCTTCATTGGTGTTTCTGTCCCATTAGGGCTGGAACAGATATCCAGGTGGGATGGACTGACAGCAAGTCAGTTTCATTAACAGTTGGGGGTGAGAA
Source organism: Mesoplodon mirus (assembly GCF_964341445.2). Taxonomy (NCBI): domain Eukaryota; kingdom Metazoa; phylum Chordata; class Mammalia; order Artiodactyla; family Ziphiidae; genus Mesoplodon; species Mesoplodon mirus. Next base: position 73,976,479 of record NC_138988.1, on the reverse strand, counting down.
TGGAAGGTTTCCACTAACCTGTGATCTCTGTCTCCTATGCTAGGTGAGCCCCAGGTGTGTCCCAGGGAGATCCAGGTGACTTCTCTGCAGACTGCTTGCCATGACACCCCACCAAGAACAGGGGGAATAAAGTGGGGGTCCTTCCCCATGCCCCTCCCATGGTCAGCTCCCCGATGGCCTGGGTGAGGTGAGAGCTGTGTATAGGAGCCACTTTTCTGGAGTTTTCCAAGTTGAGAGGAGTAGAGGGTGCAAGTCAGCATTGTTCAGAGCTTTACACTTTCAGCGGGAGTTCTAGAAGGATATCTAATCCTGCTGGTTCATTTCTTGCAGAAAGTTGCAAACCCATAACTTCTGGTTGGGATCGGTCCATGTGTTTGCTTAGGTCACTGTAGCCTGGTGGTATCACCTCCATCCTAGGCACAGGCCCAACTGTTGTGACGTCTAATTCGAGTGCCATAATCCTTGAGGAAAAAAACCAGATATTAAGGCCTCTGTTCTCCCCTTTGGACAAAGGGGAGCAAACCCAGTGTTTATTTTCTTAATGAAGAAATACCAACTGGGGCCTCCCTGGTGGCGCAGTGGTTGAGAGTCCGCCTGCCGATGCAGGGGATACGGGTTTGTGCCCCGGTCCGGGAGGATCCCATATGCCGCGGAGCGGCTGGGCCCGTGAGCCATGGCTGCTGGGCCTGCGCGTCCGGAGCCTGTGCTCCGCAACGGGAGAGGCCACGGCGGTGAGAGGCCCGCGTACCGCAAAAAAAAAAAAAAAAAAAGAAAAAAAAGAAATACCAACTGAAGGTTATAAAAGTGTACTCTGTTTTAAATGTTCAATCTTCTGAGTCTATCTCTTGACCATAACATAACATCTCATTTGAAGAGAACATCAAAAAGATAAATTTGAGGTGGATGTTGGGATGGTGGTGAGGAAAGAAAAGAGAGGATTTGGATGATGTGGAAGGAGTGAGGTGGAAAAGGAGGAACAAGGAGAAAGGTCCAGGCCAAAGCGTCTGGGACTCCCAACTACAGTTTCTTCACTGAATCTGGAGGAGGGCACTGGGCTGGCACCCAACTCCTGATGCAGATCACTTCATCTGGGTCCCTACTTTTTTTTTTTTTTTTGCAGTACGCGGGCCTCTCACTGTTGTGGCCTCTCCCGTTGCGGAGCACAGGCTCCGGACACGCAGGCTCAGCGGTCATGGCTCACGGGCCCAGCAGCTCCACGGCATGTGGGATCTTCCTGGACCGGGGCATGAACCCGTGTCCCCTGCATCGGCAGGTGGACTCTCAACCACTGCACCACCAGGGAAGCCCCTGGATCCCTACTTTTAACCATGCTTTTCCTGCTGCCCAGGCTGCCCTTCCCTATCATTACGTCAGTCAGAATCCTACATGCTTCTCAAGGTCCAGATCAAATGTTGCCCCTAAGAAGCTCTCTCCATCCCCCCATCAGCATTAATCCTTAACACGTCCTCACTTGAATTAATGTTTATCCAGTGTGTGTCTGGCCCTGGATTGAGAATGTGAATTCCTTGAGGGAGGGACTGTGAGTCTTAGACAGAGTAGGTGATCAGAACGAGGTGGTTCGGCCAGAGTTCCCCAGAGCAGGGCTTTTGGGAGCTGACCTCGATGACCTTCCTGTCCCTTGTGTTTTTCCCTAGGGCGGGCCGGCTGCTCTGACACCATGGGGAGCTGCTGCAGCTGCCTGAACAGAGACAGCGTCCCAGACAACCACCCCAGCAAGTTCAAGGTACCCATGGCCCCCTCTCCTCTCCCACATTCCCAGCATGGCCTCCTGGGCTTGGCCTGAGCTGTCGAGTTGCTTCAGCCTCCCTAGAGAAGGTGAAATGACTGGCTGAGGTTGTGGGCTTCGCAAGCCCAGGACCTCTGAGCAGTGCCAAGGAAAACAGGCTCAGGCCACTGCCTTTTTTGTGGCTCTTGGTATTACTAAGAATGAAGAAATGCCACAATAGAGTAGCAGAGATTGTGCTTTCAGAATGTTTACTCCTGTCAGTGTAGCTTTGTAACTTTACATTATAACTTTTCGGAGAAAACAACAAAAGTCTGTATTTGTGAATTCACATGTGTCAAGTATTTCAAACAGTGCTTAACACATGTTAAGCACAGTATTAGTGTTTGCTGTTTGCTTTGGGAAGCTGAGGCCCGGCCCAGTGGACCTGTGTGCACCCCTGCCTTGCTCCTTCCACCTCCCTGTAGGGGGCGCCCCCTCCTCACCCCGGCATCTTGAGGCCCAGGTTTCTCCTGCTCACCAAAAGAGGGAGCCCTCAGCAAGGTCCTGCAGTTGGGGAGGTGGTGGAGGCCTTTATATTTGTTCCGCTTGGGTTTGACTCTCCCAGGGTCTTAAGATTTTGAACTTACAATAGAACCTCTTCTCCCATTAACATCTGGTCCTTGGATACCAGCCATGGACCATTTGGGGTTATCTAACTTTGCACGTCTAACCATCTGACCTTGGGGGTCGACTAACCACCCCTCCCCTCACTGCCCAAATGACAAAACTAAGGCCTAGAGAACTGTAGTGGGTCAGCGGCACTGCTTCATCCATGTCCCAGTAATCGTGTGGCATTCCCAGTGGCTCACGGACCTGGACACACTTGTTGGACTCACCCATTAACCCTTCTGTCCCCTGCCCCTGCCAGGTGACAAATGTGGATGATGAGGGGGTGGAGCTGGGCTCCGGAGTGATGGAGCTGACTCAGAGCGAGCTGGTGCTGCACCTGCATCGGCGCGAGGCTGTCCGCTGGCCTTACCTCTGCCTGCGGCGCTATGGCTACGACTCCAACCTCTTCTCTTTTGAGAGTGGCCGCCGGTGTCAGACTGGCCAGGGTGAGTACCAGCCCCTGCCTCACGCTGGGATGGGGGCTTGTGCGCCTGGGACAGGTATTGGGGCTGGAAGTCGTAGCTTGAGGGACAGTGGGGAAGCCTGTCCACTTGGCAGGTGTTGCCCAGAGAAGGGAAGGGTCGTGGCCAAGAGCACACAGACTCCCAGTGTGGGACTCCCAGGCCAGTGCTTCTTCTCTTCGATCATTGCCATTGGGTGGCTCTGTGAGGTCGTTTGTTGCACAGCCCATGGGAAGGAGCCAGTGCTCCCAGACCTGGGAAAGCAAGCAATTCCTCCTCCCTCTCTTACTCTAGTTTCAGGGTCCCTCTTGCCCCCTAAGTAGGAACAAACTGAGCCCCAAGTCATATACCCTGGTTCCTGTGTGTAATGAAAGGCCAGGCAAGAGCTCTGGCTGCCTTGGGGCCGTGTGGCGTGGGAGTGATAGATTTGGGGAGGTCCGTGGTATACAGAGTAACCCTCACGAGGTTAATCTTTGTCTCCTGTCACCTGTGGGTGGTGGAGTGTGATATATTCTGCCTTCTTCCCCTTTCTCCCTGCAGCCAGAGGTCAGGGAGGGGTGGGTTGCTCCATGAAGTCAAGGCTGGGGCCAGCCATGGCTCTTTGAAGGGGTGGCATGGTCTGGGCCTTCTTTGAGGACACAGGCCTAAGCTCTGCTAGAAGGAATCCCACAAGGGATTGTGTTCAATGCAGTGCGGAGGTGTGACTGCAGGGATGGAATGAGCTGGCTCCTCTGATGAGGCCACCAACACAACAGTGTGTCTCTGAGGTTGTACTGGCTGGGGGAGCCCTCCCCTCCGTGCACCTTACCTTTGGAACTCATGAGGCAGAAGCAGTTAACGCTGGCTGAGCAGAGAGAGGGGAGGAAGGGGCCTCTCTGCTCCCGGTGGTGCTTAATGCACACTGGAGATCCCAGAGGAGCTCCCTAGGCCCCGACACAGGGTTCTTCTAAAACTCCAGGCTTTCCCAGCCTTTTCTGAGCTCTTGACATATCTTGGAATGAGCCATAATAAATAGAATAGAATGAGGAAAGAAGAGCCCTATTTCTTCCCCTCCTTTCTATCCTTCTCATCCCATTCCTGCAGACCTCATACCCCAACCTAGTTTGTCTTTGTTTGGAACATGCACATGTACATCCCAAGTGGCTTCCCCTGAGTCCTGGGTCCCACTGTTACACAGCAGGAGTGCAGAATCCCAGGCCGGCCCAACACCCCAAGAGCATCTTTAGATCCCCGGAGTCAAGTGTGCTCAGCCCAGTCCTGCTGTGCCAGGACCGTGAGTTGCTGCCTTAGAGTTTGAGGGGCTGTAAGGCTGGCTGCATGGAGGAGCCACATGGTTGCTTTGCCATATTTGTCCTTTAGCTAGTCAGCCCATCCTTCCTTTCTGCACCAGCCTTCAAGCTCCATAAGGCCAGGGGCCTATACACAGAAGACAGTCACTCTCTGGCCTGGCACTGGACTAAGTATGCAGTGAATAAGCAGTGAACAGGACAGACCCTCCCACCCTCAAAGAGCTTAGAGGCTGTTGGGCATAGAGCTGAGGGCTGGTGCCCTGGCGGAGCTCATTTTTCTGGGGAGTAAGGGGCGGCAGGCAGAGGGAGATGGGGGCAGCATGTGCAGTGGAGTGGTCACTCATCTGACACTGTCCCTTCCACTTTGATTTTTTACTTTGCTTCCCTTCACCCTGGTGCACACACGTCCTTATGAAAAGGATTTAACCTCGGAGGAACGTAGCTGAAGTATTAGATCTTAAGATGGTGGTAATGGATAGAGTGTGTTAGGGTGGGCCGCGGGGGCCTGGGGCCAGCTCCTCCTGTGGCTCTTAGACTTTGGAGGGTGCTGGGGAGAATGCTCAGTGTGAGGGCCTCTCCCACCCCTCTGCAGGCCTGGGACTGGAGGTCAGGGACTTGTCCTGAGCTCTGTGCATCTGTTCAGCCTCTCTGGTCCTTCCCTGTAGGACACAGGGTCAGAGGAGCCTCACTTCTGCCTCTCCTTCTTCAGGGATATTTGCATTTCAGTGTTCCCGGGCCGAGGAAATCTTCAATCTCCTCCAGGATCTGATGCACTGCAACAGCATCAATGTGATGGAAGAGCCGGTCACCATCACCCGCAACAGCCACCCAGCTGAGCTCGACCTCCCTCGGGCCCCCCAGCCTCCCAGTGGTGAGGAGACCCCCCACCGCCTCAGCACCCCAGTGCACACGCACAGGCATGCACAAGCATAGCCCCAGGAAGCACCAGTCTTGGAGGCATGAGTCAGGCAGGCAGGCGAGGGGATGGCTGGGTGAGCCAGGCTTCCAGGACCGTCATCCATCATCCGACGACTCCTAGGGATGGATAAGTCCTGGCCTGGGCCAGTCAGCTGACTCAAGCGGAGGCTGGGGAGTCCAGGGCCTTGTATTGATGGATGGTCAGGGAACAGACAGGAAGACATTGGGTTTCCATGGAAACGGCAGTCTGGAGCTGTTTTGCTTCCTTCCTTCTGTCTACTGGATCATACCCATATACCTTTCCTGACGGCTTATGCAGGCATCTCTGCCCATGGCTGTCTGGAGAGGTTCCCACAATTTCTGCTTGTTCATTCACTGAATCACACTGAGCACCTGCTCCGTGTCTGGCACTCCATCGGCTGGCCCGTGGGGGACAGAAGAAATAGGAACACAGTCCTTGATTTCGAGGAGCTTCCCTGGAGCTCAGTGGCAGAGCTGGAATGAGGTGAAGGGTTGGTCCAGTGACGACAAGGTGTGCCTTAAGTGTTTCAGATAAGGCTGTGATGGGGAAGTGGGGTTCAAGCTGAGCTGTGAGGGAAAGAAAGGGTAGGGTTTGGAGAACAGATACAAGGTGAAGATAATGGGGGACTGCCAGTTCAGCGGGGCTGACCCCCTGGGGGCCTTGGGAGTGTCTCCCCTCCACTTGGAGGAGTCCCAGGATGCCACACACACGGTTGCAGGTAGTTGCCAGGTGGTTTAAGGACCTTCTTGTCTCCTGTGTGCCCAGCTCTAGGCTACACCGTCTCCAGCTTCTCCAATGGCTTCCCTGGCTGCCCGGGAGAGGGTCTGCGATTCTCAGTGCCCCGGCGCCCCTCGACAAGCAGCCTGCGACACCCCTCGTTTGGGGAGGAGTCCACCCATGCCCTCATTGCCCCCGATGAGCAGGTGAGCAAGTGGCTGCCCGGCGTCTTCCTGTGGGTCTGGGTGGGGGTGGGGGATCGGGAAATATGGCACTTCCTCCCAGTGAGGATCATGAGAGGGAAGAAAGTGGATAGAGTCCCTTCCTGTCCCAAGAAAGGGAGGCAGCTTCCCTGGAAGGCTAAGAGGACAAGGAAGAGGAGGAGACTGCAGCTCCTTTTCCCTGTGCTTCTCTTCTCTCATCCTGTCCCCTGTTCTCTCCTTCCTCTCTGCCCTCGGACCCTCCTGCCCTTGGACTCTTCCCCTCCAGTCCCACACCTACGTCAACACGCCAGCCAGTGAGGATGAGCACCGCAGGAGCCGGCACTGCCTGCAGCCCCTGCCTGAGGGCCGGGCGCCCCTTGCCCCGCAGGCCTGGGGCCCCGAACAGCGGGACCCGCAGGTGTTCCTACAGCCGGGCCAAGTGAAGTTCGTGTTGGGCCCCACCCCGGCTCGGCGGCACGTGACCAAGTGCCAAGGCCTCTGCCCCAGCCTGCATCACCCGCTCCACCACGACAATAACAACGAGGGCCCTTCCGAGTGCCCAGCCCGGCCCAAGTGCACCTACGAGAACATCAGTGGGGGGCTGCGGCTGGGGGCAGGCTGGAGACTGAGCCCGGAGGAGCCGGGCTGGAATGGCCTCGCCCAGCGCCGCCGGGCCGCGCTGCTGCACTATGAGAACCTGCCCTCCCTGCCCCCCGTGTGGGAGAGCCAGGCCCAGCAGCTGGGGGAGGAGGCCGGGGATGACGGAGACTCGAGGGACGGGCTTACACCCTCCTCCAACGGCTTCCCTGAAGGCGAGGAGGATGAGACCCCACTGCAGAAGCCCACCAGCACCCGGGCTGCCCTCCGCAGCCACAGCAGCTTTCCTGTGCCGCTGACCCGCCACCGAGGCTCCCCGAGGGTCTTCAACTTTGATTTCCGCCGGCCGGGCCCCGAGCCCCCCAGGCAGCTTAACTACATCCAGGTGGAGCTGAAGGGCTGGGGTGGAGACCGCCCCAAGGGGCCCCAGAACCCCTCAGCCCCCCAAGCCCCCGTGCCCACCACGCACCCTGCCCGCAGCTCAGACTCCTATGCTGTGATTGACCTCAAAAAGACCGTGGCCATGTCCAACCTGCAGAGGGCTCTGCCCCGCGATGATGGCACCGCCAGGAAAACCCGGCACAACAGCACCGACCTGCCTCTGTAGGGACGTCCCTCCACCCGCCTGGCAACCTCCGCCTCCCGCTCCTGTGCTCCGAACCCGCACGCACGCCCGGGGTTGGGGTTGCTTCGCAGAAGGGCCTGCACTGGCCGGAGTCCCCAAAGGTATCAGCCACTGAGTCTCCCGGTCTCCTTTCCGAGTCGGGGACAGAAGAGGGTGACCAAGTGAGGAGGTAGCTGCGACGTAAACTGTGAAGGGCCCCGTGATTGCATTTCGCACCCTCTTGTTATGTCATCTGTCTCGTCTGTCGTCTGTGTGTTTTTTTGGTTGAAATTTGGAAACATTTTGTACCTGTTGATTTTATTTATCAGTTTATTTTTCTATTTATTGTTTTAAATGTAATTTAACATATTTATTATTAATATAATTATTTTTAAATTCTGACTTGGTGGATGATGTCGAATTCTTAGGGAGTCTTTCCTGGCATGGTGCTGGGGTGGGAGTCGGGGAGGCCTAACAGAGGTAAGGGTTTCACTCTGGGAAATTTGGGGTGATTGTGGTTTTTGTGACAAGTCATGACCATTTCTTTTCTCCTCCAAGAAGCTGTGGCCCAGACTGAAAGTTGCCAGGGGTGGCTGCTCTGTCAAAGTAAAGTGACAGGACAGCTAGAGTCCTAGATGCAGAAAGGGGATCTGTAAGGAAAGCTACCCTGATGAGATAAAACCCTGACTCTCTGAGGTTGGCAATGTGTGGGGGAAATTGGGGGGCGGGGGTCGCTTCACCAGATTCACCTCTGGAATCCCTCACTGAGTCTCCCTTCTGCCACCAGGTGGGTCCCATTGGGTACTTAACTGCTCTCCTGTACCACCTTGGTCCAAAGGTGGGCCCTGGATCCTCTTTCGGCACCGTCAACATGGCAAGGTCAAGATTAGAACCTTTAAACAGGACTTTAATAAAAGCCCAGGAAGAGCAAAAAACAAAAGGGGAAAAACAGTGTAATATGTAAGTGAATAATCTGACTTACAAAGTGGGACTTTCCCAGAGAAGTACTCCCCGGGAATGGACTCTTTGGGGCCCCTCTGACCTACTGCAGGGGTGGTCCCCTGACAGAGCCACCACATCTGAACGCCTGCCTGGGAGCCCGGGGTCTGTACAGGGCTGCACACACCACCCACCCAGGGCTGTGGTTGCGGAAGCTCCCCTTCCCTGTCCAGAGGCTGCCTCTTTTCTCTTCCTCCTCCCACCAGCCTCCTTGCCTCAAGACTCCCTGTCTCGGGCTTCCCTGGTGCAGTGGTTGAGAGTCTGCCTGCCGATGCAGGGGACACGGGTTCGTGCCCCGGTCCGGGAAGATCCCACATGCTGTGGAGCGGCTAGGCCCGTGAGCCGTGGCCACTGGGCCTGTGCGTCCAGAGCCTGTGCTCTGCAAAGGGAGAGGCAGCAACAGTGAGAGGCCCGCGTACCGCAAAAAAAAAAAAAAAAAGACTCCCTGTCTCAAACCCCTGAACGGTTAATCTCCAGGAAATCCAGTGTCTGCGATGAGGCACTCAGGGCCCTGGTGAGGAGTAGGAGCAGGGTTTGTCCAAGATTCAGGGACAAGCCTTCTTGTCTCTGGTCACCGTTTGTACCCCAGCTCCCTGCCCTGTGGAGCGAGCAGACCTGTCCTCCACACCAAGGAAACAGGCGAGGGTGGGGCCCACCCAATTCCCTTCTCCTCCTGCTGTCTTAACCACTGCCTGGGCCTCAATTCTGGAAGCACCCTTTCCCCTGGGCAGGTATTAGACCAACCGGCTTCCAGAGCCCCCCTGACCTTGGGTGTCACTCTGTCCAGGAAATGGACAAAGAGGACTGGCTACAGAGGATGTGAGAGGCCTTTCACCTGGGGCCCAGTAGGGTCCAAGGGTACAGCTGGCACCGAACCCTTCTCTCCTTTATATGCTTTTTTTTTTTTTTTTTTGCGGTACGCGGGCCTCTCACTGCTGTGGCCTCCGGACGCGCAGGCTCAGCGGCCATGGCTCACGGGTCCAGCCGCTCCGCGGCATGTGGGATCTTCCCAGACCGGGGCACGAACCCGTGTCCCCTGCATCGGCAGACGGACTCCCAACCACTGCGCCACCAGGGAAGCCCTCTGCTTTATATGCTTTTGATCTCTGGATCAGAGGAATCACCTGCAGCAGGCTGGATTCACGCACTTTTCCCCACACTGCGGTAGGGCAGTACTGTCCCCTCTCTGCAGCTCACCCAGACAGGCAGCTCAATTCTGCTTTCTCCACGTCCTCCCACGCTACCCCTGCTCCTCCTTTTGGCCTCCACGGTCAGGAGCAATGGACTCTCCAAACAGGATGACCAAGATGGGGGCAGGCATGGTCATGCCAGGACCAGGCCGAGGGCCCCTGGCTATGTTAGTGACTCATGGGTGTGCTCAGGACCCTCCTTATTCGTGGACCCTGTCATGGGGGAGTCAGGAGCTTGGCTTGAGTCAAGAGGCCGGGTTCTGCTGCTGACTTGGCTGTTATCTCTGCTCTCTTGAGCACTTGGTCACCCCAAATAGGCCTCGGCTTGTGCCCCTGGAAAACACAGAGCTAATTGTGAGAAGTAGCCAATGAGATGATGAACGTGGCACCACTTTAGAAAGCAGACCGACGTGGGCAAGCTGTCTTAACCCAGCTGCTCCCCCGGAAAAAAACCACTGGTCATCACAACTCTTCAGCCCCTGAGACCGACCTCAGGCTCATTGCTGCGCCTTCGCTGAACAACTCAAGGAAGAGCAGTTCCGCCTCACTCTCAGGGGTCGCCATGTCTTGGTCAGAGCCTGGCGGCTCCCCCAGAGCAAGCTGTAATCGCTTCAGTCTGCATATTTGTGGGGCATTGGGTGGGGGTCCAGGACATGTCCCAGGAATTGGCTTCCAGCCCAGTGTGGCCGCCAACCTTCCCCGTCCCCTCCCCAGGGCACTGCCTCTGACCCACAAGGTCTACTCTAGGAATTTTCCTCTGGTGGAGCCGGTAGGGTATGAGCGGATGGCTTTCCTGGCGGGAAGGGGCGGGTGGGAGTGATGCCCAGGAGGGCGACCGAGGCTCCTGTGTCTGAGCCTGTCCTGCCAACATCAGGGCGTGGTGTGCGGACAGAATCTGTTTCCATCACCATCATCGTCCAGTGATCCCCATCAACATGGTGAATGTTTGCTGACTGCTCAGTTCTCTTAGTGAGAATCAGGCCCTCCCCACCCCCTGGGCGGCCCTCAGGAAAGGACAGGAGCCAGCATCCTGTCCAGGAGTGACATTTCAGGTCAGACCAGGAGGGGCCCTCCCGGAGCCCACCCCTGGGTAATAATAGCACTTTACAAGGGTATAAACATGGGCGGCTTTCCACAGGGCCTTATAGACCATTTATCTCTTTCGGCTCGCTGGGCTGGATTGTTATCACCACAGTGCAGAGGAGGAAGCAGGTCAAGAGGTGAAGTGACTTGCCTCAGGCCATGAAGTTAATTAGTGGCCTGAGCTGGGGCTACCTGCCAGTCGTGTGTCTTTCCCAGGCACTTCTCCCAACCTGGCCTCAAGGGGCTTAGTTCCCTCAGGTGGGCTGCGGGGAGAGCGTGTTGGGTGCTGCCCTGGACAGAAGTGGGCCAGGTGTCGGCAAGGGCCACATTCCCCAGTGTTCACACTCAGGAATCTTTTTGAATTCCAAGCCAGGGCCTTGTCTGGTTGACAGCAAGGTGAACCTGATTTCCCCTAGGGTTGACCCAATGCCCACCCACGGACCCTGCCCCTCTACCCTTTCGATGCCTTGGAATGGCTCCCATTTTGTAGGTGGGTGTGCCGGAGGGGGCCTGACCTCGCCCGCCCCCCGCTGCCTTCTCCTCCAGGCATCTCAGCCCCACAAGAGGCCCTGAGCTTTGGCGGGTTCTCTGACAATACTTTCAAGGGGAGTCATACAGGTGGAGGAGGGTTTATAATGAGGGACCCCCCCCGAGACCCCAGAAAGGCCATGGGAGGCTGAGGCAGGGGTGAGAGGGCCTGTGTGGACCCCTCAGGGCTCTGTATCTACAGAGTCCAGGATGGAATCTTGTAGGTCAGCTAAGCTGGGACGCATTCGGGGATCCCTTCAACAGGATTCCTGGAGATGCTTATCAGGTTTCTGCTCACACACTCCCCAGACAGGGAGCTCACAACCTCACAAGTACTCCTTCCACTTGGGTCTTATGATGTCCCTAAAACTGTCCCTCAGCGGGTCCTAATTCTGCTCATGGACCCACACACCGCTTAGTCTCTGCCAAGGGAGCTGAACTTTTGAAACTTAGCATTACCACTTGCTAACAACTTGACCTCTTCATGCTTCAGTTTCTTCATCTGTGACGCAGGGGTAATAACAGTTCCTCCGTCTTGAAATTGTGAGGATCAGGGAATTCCCTGGCGGTCCAGTGGTTAGGACTCCGTGCTTTCACTGCCAAGGGCGTGGGTTCAATCCCTGGTCAGGGAGCTAAGATCCCACAAGCCACACATTGCGGCCAAAAAAAAAAAAAAAAGAAGAAATTGTGAGGATCAAATAAGAGAATGTCTTCCCAGTATGACCTGTGCTCTAGACCTTATGCTTCTGCCTGAGATAGCACTCACTTCACTGGTCCTTCTTGCTCTTGGGACCTTAGAGCTGGCATGCCACTAAGACTTACCACATAAACATCTGCAGCATTCCTCGCCCCCCAGCGGTTACCTGATGTTGGAGTTCTTGGTCTGTTAAATCAAAGTCTGAACCCTCCATTCATTCAGCTGACATTTCTTGTTCGTCTGGGTCTGTCCTGGAATCTAGAGGCACCAGCCCTCGCGGTGAACCTGGAAGTGACGGGAAGACAGAAATGGGGCTGGGAGGGAGTTCTCTGTGGTTGGTGGGTCACAAGGACTCGCTGCGACATGTAGGGTTCTCAGCCTAGCTCTTCTGGAAGCTTCACTCTGCCTGCTAGTGGTTGGTAGGGAGCCTTGCTCACCAGGTGGACCCCTCTCTTGGCCTCTCTGGGGATGGACATTCCTGCCTCAGGGACCCTGTGGATGCCTGTGGACTGGGGCTGGGGAAGTCAGGCGAGTGGGAACATCACTCGTGCTCCAGCTGTGCGCTGTCCTTATGCTCATTCTTAAGGGATTATTAATATAATGACCGAGCTAATGAGCATTGTGGGGGGCGAGGAGGAAGCACCTTAACCCCACCTGGTGCCTGCTAATTAACGGGGGTCTTTCCTCAGCTGTCTTTTCTTCTTCTGGTCAGCTCTTTTAGCTGGGGAGGCCTGGCCCCTTGGGGGTCCCGTCACCTCCCTCCACCTGCCCCTCCTTTAGCCTGGCACGGTTCCCCTCTGGGTGAGAAGATCCCAGAAAGAATGTGGCTGGGACAAGGCTTGGGGGTGAGGAGATGGGGGACTGGGGACTCTGGCTCTGGGGAAGAGGAATGTAAAAGCAATGAAACCTCTAATCTTGACTGTGTGCTGCCTGGGCTGGAGAGAGCAGGGCAGCTGTGTCTGAGAAGGGCTTGCGGGGAGATGGGAGCAGCCATGGAAGGAGGGGTAGGGGGCATCGGGCTGAGTGGGGGTGGGGAAGTTTCCAGGTGTTCTTTGAGGCACCTTGCCTCTCTGGTCCAGATGGGCTGGTGCTGGCCAAGATCTTTCCTTTTGAGCTCCTTTCCTCTTGGGATGAAAAGGCCTGGGGAATCTATCAATGTATTGCTATACCAGGGTTGGGGTGGGGTACCCCATGCACGGTCATGCAAGTATAGTGGCCTTGATTTCCCAAGCCATCGTTAGACATAGCGGGTCCAAGTTTCAAAATCTGGGTCATGGGCGCTGAGTCCTGACAAAGCCCCACCTCCCCAGATCTCACTGTCTAGTTGGAGAAGCGAGGCTCACACAAGACAGGATTACAGACCCCGTGCCTCTGCCATTTGAAATCTGTGTGACCTCAGACAGATCACTCAGCCTCTCTGAACCTGTTTCCTCATTTATTAAGGGAAATTAATAACACCTACCTCCCAATGTTGTTGTGTGGTAAATAAGAAAATGCACATAAAGCGCTCAGTGGGCGCTTGACACAGAGCCCAAGTTTTGCTCTGCTATGGTTGTCATAGCAACAGCCAGTGATGTGGGGAAGCTGGCCAAAGGGGGACCATGAAGGGTGGGGAGGATTTGGGGAAGGAATTGGAAGTGTGGGCCCCAGCAATTAAGCTGGGGGCGTGGGGCTGGGAGGAGAGGAGTGGCTGGGGTGGGAGCTAGAGGGTCAGGGAAGGAGGAGGCGGAGGTGACTGCACTTGTCAGGCTTTGGAACAGCAGGCCGTGTGTCCACATGTGATTGGAGGGGGCAGCTGTGGGGCTCCGACCAGACCAGGTGTGGGCATTCACCTGTCCACTCACTCAACAGATATCTATTGAGTGCCTGTTATATGCCAGGCACGGAGGTGGGTGGGGACACGGCAGTCATAAGGACAAATAAGGCCCTGCCCTCATGAACTTACATTCTACTAAGGGTGAGACGATTAACCAGCTAATTAATTAAATGAACAAGTTAACTTCAGGGAAGCCATAACTTTGAAGAAACTGCAGAAGGGACAATGTGAGTGAGTGGAAGGAATGGGCCACATGTCAGAGAAGACCTCGCTGGGGAGGTGACAGTGCGGCAGAGGCCTGAAGAAGGCTGAGTGAACAGCTAAGGGAAGGAAGATCCAGACAAAGGGAACAGCAAGGACGAAGGCCCTGTGGGGCTCAGGAAAAGTGACAGGATCCAAGGAAGCCTGTGCAGCTGGAGAGGGGTGACGGAGGGGGAAGGATCGGGGGGAGGATCTAGGGCACGCAGGGTTCTATGGGCCAGGGGAGATGACTGGACTAGCTTTGGAGGGCTGGGAGCAGAGACTGACTTGAGGTCTAATAGGATGGTTCTGGCTGCTGTGTGGAGGTGGGGGGAGGGGAGGCGTGTAGAAAGGGCCGAAGTGGGGAGACCTGTAAGGAGGCTACTCCTGTAATCTAGGGGAGAAATGACAGTGGCTGGGAGCCCATTGGTGGCAGTGGGAAAGGAGAGAAGAGGACAGATTTGGGATATATTTTGAGGTAGACCCAATGGGACAAGGGAAATGATAGGGGGCGAGGTGTGGGAAAGGAGGTCTCTGAGGTTTGAGACCTGCTCCTTATCCAGGTCCTACAGGGAGGAATGCCTTTTACTGAATGGAAAAGGAATGTTGCGGGGAGGAGGGACAGATTTCAGTGGGAGGCCTGGGAGAATGCCCCTTGACACAGTGACCCATCCCTGGGGCCAGAGGCTAAAAAGTCGGGTCCTCAGACACCATGACTCAGAGATGAGGGCTCCACTGTGCGCGCTCCTGGGGCCAGGCCAGGCCTTGCAGAGGCCCACCTGGCTGCTCCCGCACCTGTGATTCTGTGTCTTTTCTCTGCCGGACCTGCGACCAGGGGAGAGCTGGATGCTGAGCCCCCATCCCGCTCCCAGGACTTTGGGAGGTAAGGCTGCAACGATGCAGGTGGGAGGGGGCACTACTGTCCAGAGCAGGCCTGGGGGATCTCAGCACACAGAGGGTGGCCCATGTAGGCAGACAGAGCCCGGAGGACAAGCCACTAGAGGCTGGGGCCAGCACTGAGCAGCGGTGACACCTTATCCTACAAAGGGACAAAGGTGAGACCCTCAGAAATCCTCCTGGAGTCTCTGGATCACGGTCTCAGCTTCCTACAATCTGGGCCGGGTGTGGGGAGTATGCCTGGACTTGACAGAAAGCTGGGCCAAGGTCAGCCAGACCCCTTCCAGACATGCTCAGAATCTGGAAAAGGGGATGTTCAGCCAGGAAAGCAATAGGGGTGGCTTTGGGGAGTGTCCAGGCCTCTGGATCCTTCCTCTCCTCCATCCTTGCTGGGTGCGTGAGGAGCCCCTGAGGTTTGGGGTTTCCCTGTACAGTGGGCATGCGGAGCCAAGCCATCCAGATGCCAGGATGTGGGGGAGAGTTGGGGTGGCTGCCGGTACCTGCCCGAGGTTGCCTGTCCCCACCTCCCTGGCCTAAATCCCTGGCCCCCTCCTTGCCCCAGGTGTCCCACACAAGGAGCCCTGAGCAGAGGGAAAGGCCAGGCAGGCTCCACGCTGCCACTCACAGGCCCACCTCTCCAAAACCCAAACTAGATGGGCTGGGATCTGGGCTGGGGCCAGCTCTGGCTCCACAGTCCTGGGACCATAACCACGTCTATCTGAGGCCCACTTCGGGGCCGTGGGATGGGAGAGGTGACGGAGCTTCCTGGATCCATTATCAGTGTTTGGTTTGGGACTTTTGGAACAGACCCAGTTCCTGCTCCTTATCCAGGCCCTGCTGATTAGATTCTCTGGCCTTTGATATGCCTCAATCTGGGACGCAGGACTCCCCTTCCTGCTACCCAGTCCCCAAACCCCAGCACTCCCCACCCACGGAGACCTGGTCTGTGGCCAAGGCCAGCTCCATCCAAATAACCTCTCCCCATGGACTGCCTAGCACACTGCTGCCCTCACCTGAACCCCACAAGGTCTCAGGAGGACATGGGGCACAGGAGCACGGGTTGCTGGCCCCTTTGGACAGGTCTGGGGACTTAAAGGGGAGACTGGTCAAGAACAGCAGGGAGTCTCTGGAAGTTTCCAGCCCCTACTGTCAAGTGGGCCACTCTCTCTGGGGGAGAAATTGAGGGAGGTGGTGCAGATCCATGGGGTGACCCCATGAACAGGGTAGTCAGGTCTGGCCTGAGGTTGACCGTCTTATGCTAAAGCCAGACCCCTGGTCCTCATTTCCGTCTTAGGAGATGCAGTCTCACGGAGGGGCTTTCCTTGGTCCAGACGCTGCACTGAGAGGAGGTCCTGGGCTTACCTCTCAGCAAGGGCTTAGAGGGGACATGGCCAGTTGGGAGGGGAAGCGGGGAGGAGGGCAGGGAGAAGGAGGGAGGCAAGATGAGGAGGGAAAAAGAGGAGAAGAGAGGACCACGTGGAGGAAGAGGGGGAAGGGGGGAAAGGAAGGGGAGGACAAGGGACAGGGTGGAGGAGGATAATGGGAGAGTTTCCTTGTTGCCCAGCTTAGAGGAAGGTGTGTCTGGGCACACGCGGAGACACACACAGCTGCCTCTGGGGGAGCCGGAGCTCGTGCGCAGCCCGGGCCTGGATGTGAGCAGGGAGATGGGCAAGCGCATCCCTGCATATGTATGTGTGTTTGTAGGTGTACATCCCAGACAGTGTGAGCGTGGGACCCTTTCAGCATCTTGCATCATGAGCCAGGATACACATGCATACACACAGACACACACACACAGACAAGCACTGCATAGCCATGTTGTCTGAATGGCACTCTGATTTATTCTATTCCAGTCAGTGGCATTTAAAAAAGAGCCCTTGGGCTTCCCTGGTGGCACAGTGGTTAAGTATCCACCTGCCAATGCAGGGGACACGGGTTCGAGCCCTGTTCCGGGAAGATCCCACATGCCGCGGAACAACTAAGCCCGTGCGCCACAACTACTGAGCCTGCGCTCTAGAGCCCTTGAGCCACAACTACTGAGCCCATGTGACACAACTACTGAAGCCCTCGCACCTAGAGCCCAGGCTCCACAACAAGAGAAGCCACCACAATGAGAAGCCTGTGCACTGCAACGAAGAGTAGCCCCCGCTCACCGCAACTAGAGAAAGCCTGCATGCAGCAACGAAGACCCCACACAGCCAAAAATAAATAAATAAAAATAATAAATTTATTTAAAAAATAAAAATAAAAAAGAGCCCTCTTCAGGATTTACCAGGTTGACTTCACCATCAGCTAATGGGATGAGACCCTCGGTTTGAACTGCACTTTGCTGAGCGGGTCTGCACATGGATAGACTGGGCACAGGGAATGCTCGGTGATGACCTATGACACGTAGCGAGGCCTGGTGGCCCCTTGCCCTCCCTCAGACATCCCAAACGAGGACGCTTGGGGCCCTCAGGGCCTCCTTGTACAAGAGCATCACACAGCAAGGGGTTCCGAGCCCCACCCAGCTCACTGACTCTCAGGGCCACCTTGCAGACTTTCCCCTGAAGCCTCGCCAGCCTCCATGCCCCCCAACCCATGCCCCCCAACAACTCAATACAGACCCTGCCCCAGCCCCCATGGGGCCCCCGCCTGCCCCAGAGGGCGAGATATAACTCCTTCCCTCAGGGAGCCCCCGTCTGAGGGGAGACGTGGCCCCGCCCTCAGGGAGCCCCAGTCCGGGGGGACATACTTAAAGAGTCAAGAAAATTGGGCAGTCATGTATAAGAGTCCAAGTCAGGCCCTCAGGGAGCTGTTGGAGCCAAAAGGTGGGGTTTAGATCACTGCAGGGACCAGATGGGGTGCTGTGGAAGTGAGGAGACAGGGAAGGAGCGGGGTCCTGATCTCCATTCCTGTTCCTGACGCTCACGTACACACACTTCCAGCTCTGCGAGCCCTCCATGGACACACTCCTCGCCTAGGTCACCACTTCTGTGCCACACAGGGCTCGCATTCTCACAGAGTCCTGGAAGTACAGCCTCCTTCCTGATGAGGGAAGCTGCAGGGCCCTGGCCTCCTGAGGGCCACCCCCAGGGCATTCTCCTCCTGTGGCAGGGGAGATCCAGGGCTTGGCCATCACCAACCAGGGGTTTGGCCTAATCCAGACGGAGCCGGACACCACTTTTGAAAGCATCCACTTTGATGGGATGAAGGGCCTGGCCTCCTCTTCCATCTCTGCAGTGGGGTTACCACAGGCACGGATGGCTTTTTCAAGCGGAGCCTGATTCTAGAGCCTGTGGTCAGCTTCTATCTTGCCAGGTGAGAGGACCCCTGCCGCCTGGAAGCTTCTTCTTCTCTCTGCAAATGGTACTGGACAGGGGCTTATGGAGACCTGGCTGGAAGCCTCACCCTGAGCCAGGGGCTGTGGAGGTACAGAGGGCTGACTCAGAGAGTAGGCTCCAGAAATGGGGGTCCAGTCAGCCCACAGCTGCCTCCTCCACAGTCTGACTATGTCTCTGGTCTGCAGCTGACAAGATGACATCACCATGGGAGAAGTCACCTTTGGTGGCGAGAAGAGCCAGCTGTACACAGGTGACGTCTATTGGAGCCCTGTGGTTGCCCAAGTTACTGGCAGATCATCTTCCACGGGTGGGGAGATTCAAATCCTATCCCCCCACTAAGGGAGGAGGCCTGGGGGGCTTCCTTTGGGAAAAATGTAGGGCTTCTCCCAGCCCAGGCCAGACCCAGGGACTGCTTTAAGGGAGAGCCTGCATGGATGCTGGGGGAGGGATGACATGACCTCTGACCTCTAATGATTCCTACAGGTTATCCATAGGGTACTGGCCCACTGACTGGTGCTCCCAGGGCTGCCTGGTTGTCACGGACACAGGCAACTCCCTCATCATTGTCCCTGAGCAGGTCTGTGGTCAGCTGACACAGCTCATTGGGGTCCCAGGGAACAGCCGAGGAGAGGGAGGCACCCCAACCCACTGTCATTGGGAAGTCAAAGGACACTCACCTGAGGCGCTCCTTCCAAATTCCCTGAGGTGTGCATGTCATTTCCCTGCCAGCTGCTTCACGCCAGGTGCAGCGGGATCTCCCTGCCCTGCCCCCTCCCTGCCCCCTCTCCCTCAGAGGCTCCCCTAGCAACAGCCCTTGCTCGTATTTCTGCCCTACCGGCTTGGACTCCATCTTGGTGCCTTCACTGGGGCATTCATCTGGGGTGGGGACATATCTGCAGTTGTCGGGGAGAGGAAGGTTGGGAGGTTGAGGGACCAGGGAGGAAGGATTTGGGTGCAGGATGGACTTCCGGGCTGGGAGACCAGCCACCTCTGTCCCTGGAGCCCTGGGGGAGCAGATTCTGACCACCTGTCTCTGCATCCTTTACCATTTCTCCAGTTTGTCACCAACTACAGCAGTGGCCAGAGTCCACTCACCAGTCCCTTCACCATCAGTGGCATCCACTTTCTCTGCTGGGCCCTCAGCACCTCATCTCTACGACTCTCCCCGTCTCTCTCCGGCTTCTCCTTCATACCTGGGCGTGGAGGCGGGGAGCCCGTAGAGCTCTTGGGATGTCAGATTTGCATAAGACCTTAAGGATCATCTTACCAGCTTCTTCCACAAGTGTAATACCAGGAACCACCATTTATCCAGAACTTTCTGAGATGCCGTATGTGGAGTGGTTGAGGTCCAGTCTGTCTGCATCGGGATCCTTGTTCTGCCACTTCTGAGCCTTGTGACCTTGGGCAAGTCACTGAGCTTCTCTGAGCCTCCATTTCCTCATCTGTAAAATAGGGACAATACAGTGTTTACCTTATGAGTAAGGTCCTGGTGAGATTAAACAGACTGGTAGAACTAGAGTGATTAGAAGAGGGCCAGGTACACGCTGAGCACCCTGTAAATGCTGGTGTTTCCTCCTGGTTCAGATGCTGAGCCGAGGCTCTGTGTGCATTTGCTCTTCAAATCCTCCTGATAATCCTGGAAGTGGGTACCACTATCACCCCAGCAGGTAATGATCAGCCCCTTCTTAAACCCAAGACTTGGCCCTTACCACGTGTGGGTGGTCCCCATTCCATTTGTCCAAGAATGGTGGTCACGGGGTCCTCTTTAGATTATTCAAACCTCCAAACGTGGTGGACCAGGCCCTGCTTCTCTCCCAGCCTTCCACCCTGCTCCTAACTAACAAATATGCATGGAGCATCCTCTGGATCTCCTCTTCAGGGGACACAAAGGAGGGAGGAGACACCACCCTGCTCTCTGAACACTTGTGATGAATTGTTTATGTGACAGATGACAGCTGAGAGTGGAAGACTGTGTGTATGTGTGCATACACATGTGCTCAATGCCATAGAGATCAGTGTTTTTCAAATCGCAGCTCACAGCGCATTAGAAATCAGTTCAGTTGATTGGAACCAGCACTTTAGAAACAAATAAAATAGGAAAATTGGTGTACTATGGACTAGAATTTTTATGGGGGGGGTGAAGCTTTTGTTTTCATTATACATTGTATGTATGTGTATATAAGGTTATGATGTAAAATATATTTCTAACTGTGGGTTGTGGTTTTAAAAAAAGCCTGAAAGCCTCATCTCTGGTGGCTGGGTCTCTGCCCCCTTCAGGGGACCCCTCTCACTGCTATACCCCAGCCTCACTGGCCCCATCACTTCCTCTTTCCTACCTCAGGCCCTTTGCAGGTGCTATTTTGCCTGCCAGAAATGTTCTTTTCTCACTCTCTTCACCAGCCTAACTTGTATTCATCATGCAGAACACAGCAATGGGTCATATTATCTGCCCCCCTCAACTGATGAGAAACTGAAGCTCAGAGAGGTTAAGTGACTTGCCCAATGTCACAAAGCCAGGCAGAGGTGGGCTGGGATTTGAACCCAGGCTTCTCTGATTTCAGAGCTCAGGTTCTTTCCTTAACCCATGAGACTTGCCTACTGACAGCTTCACTTCGTTTCCTCCGAGTCAGTGCAGCAACGGCCTCATGGGGTTTTAGCCCACATTCCTGCTTTCAGAGTGCAGCCAGCCCCCATGGCTCCCTGAAAACGTCTTCCTGAGGGTCTGCTACTCCATCTCTGACATGGGCAACGACAAGGTGGGCCTGGCTGCTGCTGTATAGACCGGCTCTGCCTTATCTTCCTGGTCAGAGGCACACCTTCTAGGTCTCACGGAAGTTGGGGAGCCCCTATTTTCACTCATTCTAGCCAAACTGTGCTCCTCAGGGCTGAGAGCTGGGAGACCCCAAATAAAGCAGCTGTAGGCTCTGGCTTTGGGGAACAAGGTGGGTGGCTGGGGAATTAAATAGGGGGGTGAGATTAGTTCGACTTTCATGCCCACTCAATACAGGTCAGTGGGTCCCAAATCTAGTCATTCAAATACCACCCTCATGATCTTTGCACTATCTGAGTGTGGCCCCCAGTTAGAATCTGCTGACTTGGGGGGGTGGGTCAGAGGCCTGGTCAGGTTTCCCTGCCAGCGCTCTGGCTTGTGCAAGGTGCCATTTCTGGAGATGTGGGACAGTAGTTTGGGAGGACGTTGAGCCGGCAGTGTGGACAGAGCCACAGACATGGAGTCCCCACTTTGGCAGGATGGCTGACCCTGTGCTCACAGCTGTCCTGCCTGTCAAATGGAGAGGGCCACCTCTGGGCAGTGCCTTGGTGGGCAGACAGGCTGGGAGTTCCTGGCTGGATTTCACATTTAGGAGACTGTCCTTCCCCATGGGGCCCAGGGCTGGGGAGGTAGAGGGAGAGGAGAAATCTAACACCTAGACTCTAGGGCTGGGGGCCCTGGGGTCCTCAGGTAACTGAGGCCCTGCTCCTCCCCGCAGTGGCCAGCCTAGGAGACTAACTCCTCGGTGACAAGGATTTCAGGCTGTAATTCTGCTGCTTCCTGACATTCCTCGGTTAGGAGGATGTCACAAACTCCCCTAGTCCGTGAAATCATGGGTGTGATGTGTCCGACATGTATCTGTGTTAAAATATATGATAATAAATATGCAGCTATGTGGAAAAGACATGTTCGTTCTCGTTGCACCTGAAATCATCTCTGCTTTTCTACTCTTGTGGACAATGTTAGCCCGGGTGAAGGTGCACTGCCCACATCAGCCCAGAACTCCCTGAGCTGGGGCTGCCTCCCCACTTCATCTTTGGGGGGTGGTCTCTGAGGACAGGTGTTCTGTCTCCTTGCTCCTTTTCCTTCTCTTCCTCCTCTTTTTTTTTTTTTTTCTTTCTGGCTGTGCTGTGAGGCTTGCGGGATCTTGGTTCCCCAACCAGGGATAGAACCCGAACCCTTGGCAGTGAAAGCACAAGAGTCCTAACCACTGGACACCAGGGAATTACCTTCCTTCTTTTTTTTTTTTTTTTTTTTTTGTGGTATGCGGGCCTCTCACTGTTGTGGCCTCTCCCGTTGTGGAGCACAGGCTCCGGACGCACCGGCTCAGTGGCCATGGCTCACGGGCCTAGCCGCTCCGCGGCATGTGGGATCTTCCCAGACCGGGGCATGAACCCGTGTCCCCTGCATCAGCAGGCGGACTCTCAACCACTGCGCCACCAGGGAAGCCCTACCTTCCTTCTTTTTAAAATGTGACTTTAGGGACTTCCCTGGTGGCGCAGTGGTTAAGAATCCACCTGCCAATGCAGGGGACACAGGTTCAATCCCTGGTCCGGGAAGATCCCACATGCCGCAGAGCAACTAAGCCTTTGTGCCACAACTACTGAGCCTGCGCTCTGGAGCCTGAGAGCCACAACTACTGAGCCCACATGCCACAACTACTGAAGCCCATGCCCCTAGATCCCGTGCTCTGCAACAACAGAAGCCACCGCAATGAGAAGCCCACGCACTGCAACAAAGAGTAGCCTCCGCTCGCCGCAACTAGAGAAAGCCTGCGCGCAGCAACAAAGACCCAACACAGCCAAAAACAAAGTAAAATAAATTAAAAATAAATTTTTTTAACATAAGACTTTTAACTGATGTTTAATACACATACATACCGAAAGGTGCACGTATCATGAGTATCCAGTACTGACTTCTCACAGACCCACGTGACCAGAACACAGGTCAAGAAACAGAACATCATTGGTGCTAACCAGAGGTCCCTTTTCCTCTTCAGCCCCTTTCCCCAGCCCCCTGCCCACTTTAAAGAAAAAGATTCTGACTCAGCTGATAGTTATTGAGGGCTTGCTCTGTGCTAGCACTTTTATAACCATGGTTTTATTGTATTATTCTAGCAACCCCGAGGGGCAGATGGTTATCCCTGTTTTACAGTCAGGGAAACTCAGGGTCGAAAGGGTAAGTGAATTATTGGGGTCAAATGGTCAACAAGTGGTGGAGATTGGTCTCCTAAAGTCAATTCCATATCACACATCAGCATCACATACTTAAATATATACAAAGAGAGGTGAATGAAGAGTTGGAAGTAGGGTCCATAGGTCATCAGCAATAAATCTGCATGGACATCTCTGATTGTTTGCCCAGAAACATCCCCTTACTTATTTTGGGGACTTCTCCTGTCTAAACTCTTCAGAAGGCTTCCTGAGGGAGCAGTCAAATTCTTACAGGGCTCTGCCTGCTGGCCACAGTTGGTTGGTCCAAGAGTGGGCATTGGACACAAGATGGGCTAATCAGAGAGCTTTCTTGGGAATTTTGGTTTCATTCTTCCTCTGGAAATGTAAAACTCGGATGCTGGTGGTCAGTTATGTGGAGAAAGGCAGCCTACAGTGAGAGAGAGAGAGAGAGAGAAAAAAGTGAAGCAGGAATGAGAAGCAAAGGTCCTGATAGTGTTTGGATCCCAGATTTCAGTTGACCCCTGAGGCTCTGCCCCATCCTTCCTCTTCCTGCAGCTGGGTTGCAATATATGACTCGCCATCCATCCAATGCATGCCCCTTTCCACCTAAGGCAGACAAGCAAGCTGCTGTCTTTGAGCAAGGGTACATCAATCAATAGACCAGATAAAAGACAATCAGCCTGTCTATCCATTTATACACACAGGGATCAATTTCCAGCTGTTTGAGATACAGACAGATAAAATGGACTCCACTATTGAATGGGGATAAGATAACCTACCTAGTGGGGTTGCTGTGAGGTTGCCTGATTAAACAAATGTAAAGTACCCTGCTTGGCACAACGTCAATGACGGGATATTTTGGTAGGGGAGGAAGAGTCCATTTCAAAACTTTGAACCTAGCTCTTCCTTACAGCAGAGTTCTAATTAATTAATGTAAAAGGGATGATGGACATAGAAAAGCACCACTAGGCAAGCACCACCATAATGACTCTTGCAAGCAAGGACCACTAATAGATGTTAAAATTGGTGGGCAGAAGAATGATGAAAAGCAGGAGACTGGCGTAGTCTCAAAGTGTCTCCCCAGAAGATACTTATTAATTATCAAGGGAAAGATAATTCCTGTACAGTAGAGAAATGTGGTAGACCTCACCTTAACCAAGTAATTAAGGTTAAATCACCAGCAATGAGACCCATCCATATCAGATACCTCCTGATATCATGCACTGAGAAGGATATATCACCTCTGTGGTTTCTGCTCCAAAATGCATGCCATGAATCTCATCATGAGAAAACATCAGAATGACCTAAACTGAGGGACATTCTACAAAATAACTGCTCAGCACTTTTTAGAAGTAGCGAGGTCATAAAAGACACACACACACACAAAAACCCCCAAGGAACTGTCACAGATTGGAGAAGACTAAGACATGAAAATTAATGTGATGTGGGGACCTAGATTGGATCCTGAATCAGAAAAAGAACATTAGTGGGAAAACCGGTGAAATTCAAATAAGGTCTATAAATTGGTTAATAGTATCAGATCAGGGTTAATTTCCTGGGTTTGATCATTGTACTATGGTTATGATGTAAGATGTTAACATTTGGGAATTCTGGATGAAAGGTGTACAGGCACTCTCTGTACTATGTAACTTTTCTGTAATTCAAAAATTATATCGGGGCTTCCCTGGTGGCGCAGTGGTTGAGAGTCTGCCTGCTGATGCATGGGGTCACGGGTTCGTGCCCTGGTCTGGGAAGATCCCACATGCCGTGGAGTGGCTGGGCCCGTGAGCCATGGCCACTGAGCCTGCGCGTCCGGAGCCTGTGCTCCGCAACGGGAGAGGCCACAACAGTGAGAGGCCCGCAGACTGCAGAAAAAAAAAAAAAAAGAGCACTGTGGAGGACCCCAACTGCAGGGGCCTTACATGGCGGCTTTAAACTAGGGGGTCGGAGGATAAGCCAGAGGTGGAGGTCCAAGTCAGAAGAATCCAGCTTACACTGGGCCCTCTGCTTATAAAAAAAGAAAAAGAAAAAGAAAAAAAAGCATAAATCCTTGAACTTGAAAAAAAATCTTCCATTCCAGTTTGCCCCCAATAAGTTTGATTAAACCAATATAATGGTGTAAGTATAAAACACACAAAATTTAAGGAAAAAACTAAAAGACCAAGATAATAGCCGAAGTTGTAACTAAAATTCATGTAGACAGCTGCCGAAGACTTAAGGTTTATAAAGTACCTGTCCTGGGATCTGAGGTGAGGTCTCTTAGCTCTGCAAACTTAATTCAGGGGTTAGAATACACAGTGAAACTCAGATCCCTGGTCCAATTTCACACCCACTGCAAGAGACCCCACTTCCAGGATTCCTCAGAATGTGCTCCTTTAGCCCCTGTTTGAATGATTCTGATAACGAGGAGCTCACTAATCTCTTCCTTTGGTTGATGTTTATTTTGTGCCCAATTACTATTGACAGAAATGAGAAATTAGAATCAACCCAAATGAACAGGGCTAAGTAATGCTGCTACCAAGATGATAGAGCACTGTACAGCCACCAAGAGTGATAAGAATGTGGCTTATCTCAATTCTTGGAAGTGTGTATATAGTAATCTTTAGTAACAAGAACAGAAGTAGTATTTACACACTGATTACAGCTACGTTAAAATCTCAGTGTGTACATTAGGAGCTAGAATAGAATTTTGTACTTTAGAATGGTGCAAATAATTGTAGTTTCATGTCATTTTGATTTTTTAAAAAGTAGTATATGTACAGAATTTAAATGAAATTTAGTATCCAGAATTTTTTTTAAAATCCTCCATTAAAGGACTCAGGGATTGTCATTTCAAAATTGAGAATGGGTGTATGAACACTAGATTGGGAAGGATCCTGAGGCCATGTCTCAGCACCATGAAAGAGAGTGATCTGTTTGATTAGCGATGTCTGCCATGGGTGGAGGATTAGCAGTGGCAGTGTGCATGCTAGTAGCTGCCATCTCTTCTTGAGACACTCCCAGCAACCAGTGTCACTTTTGTAGTCACTCTGAAAGATGAATGAGCTGTTTAAGGAGCCAGGTGAGGGAAAAGACCTTTTCTTTTAGTTACAAGTGATAGGATTTGGGGCAAGTCACTGGGATATAAGACAGTATGAAATAAATACCATAAGGGGAGGAAAAGCAAAGTCCTCCACAATAGGAGCCAGTTTGAGAGTAGGTGAGCACAGTAGGGGAAGGCTTTATGGCCTTTGTACTGGGTCTTGAAGGATGAGGAGATTTTGCAGGTGGAGATGCTGGGAAGGGTATTGCAGATGGAGACCACAGCATGGATAAAGGCACAGTGTTTGGAAAACAACAGGTCTCCTGGGAGAAAGCAAGGAGATTGCTATGGCTGGAGCACAGAGCATGTGTAGGTTAGCAGTGGAAGATGAGTGTGGAAATGTAGGAAGGGGCCAGCCTGAATGTGTCCTCAAGGCCAGGGTGATGAGTTTGGATTTTATTTAATTAGCCACAGGGAGCCTTTGATGAGTTTTGAGGCAGGTGGTGCTTAGAGGTAGAGGAGACCAGAGGGTGATGAGATAATGCCTCTTTCCTGGGAAACCATCACTATGAGAGGACGCCAGGCCCTGGATTTTGACACGATCCCTTTAGAGTGTGGGGTGGAAATCAGAGCACTGGGATAATGGGGTGTGGGAGATATAACCAAGATCTATTGAAAACAATCTCATGGGCTCCATCTAGTGTTCAGGATTTCCTGAGCTCTGGGCCAAGCCCAGGGAGGTGGAAGCGACAATCTCTGCCTTCAAGGAGTTTCTAGTCTATGGAGTGAGGAAACGTACACCAGGAGACAACTGGAGACCAATCCTAGACAGTGTGTGATCCGACACTAAGGGGAGGGCACCAGCTGGGTGTGCAGTGTTTAGGGGTAGAAGATGAACTTGGTGGACAGCCAGTGGGTCAGGCTTACTGGGGCTCCTGTCCTTGGTGGGAGGTAGCCCTGGATGACTTCTAAAATGTCCTCAGACTCTGTACATCCCTGGTTGTAGGAGGAGAGGTCCTGAAGGATGGGCAGAACTTGGACATGTAGAAGGAAGAGAAATGGGCTTTCCAGGAAGGGGGGGCTGGGTGGTGGCAGGGCAGACACGGACTTAGGATGTATGGGGACACCCAGGGGACTGACTGAGCTGTCAGGTCAGGTTGGGTAGGTGGGGCAGTAAAGCCCCAGGGCCTGGCTGCCAAGCAGGGTACCCTGGCTCGATGCAGTAGGCCAGGGATACTCAGAAGGGATGTAGTGTGACTGGGGTTTGGGGACAGTTAGCCCACAGCCATCAGACTCCTTGGATCCCGCCAGATAAGGAAAGGGTCCCTGGAGGGCCATGTTGTGGAGTCTTGTTGGCCTCACAAGACTTAGGGGACCCCATGGATTCTGCTATATTCACAGGATGTGGCAAGATTCCAAGGATCCTATGACTTTCTTTTGCCTGATCTTCCAAACCTGCGGATTCCCCTACCCCAGGGAAAGCACTCCCTCCTTACCTTGCCTTCCACTCCAGTGTCCCTGGAGACTGCAGGGAGGAATGGGAGATGATTTGGCCTTGAGACACGACCAGGCAGGTACCTCCCTCTCTGTGCCAGGCCCGGGTGGACCTCTAGTGCCCTTTCTCCCCTCCTCCATCCAGGGCCAGGGGAGACTCCAGGGCTCTGGCCGGGCAGTGGGTGGAGGTGGCCAGAGTGGAAAGTCCCCACGGGCTGGATTATATCGGTGTTTGGCAGGCCTGGTCTTGGCCTTCTGCCTGGGGCTCAAGAGCCTGACAAATCTGTTTGGAGCCCTGAGTGAGGAGTGAGGTGGCAGAGAGGGTACTGGCGTGGGGACTTTTTCCACTCACCCCAGAATGGAGAATTCTCCAGTGCCAGGTTGGCGGGCACTGGGCCAGCTCCAGGTCACCTCAGGCAATGAGAAGCTTTTAGCTGGGAAGCAGGCAGGACCCAGAGATGAGGGACAGAGGACACGGCAGATCAGGCTCGAGAGCAGGAACGAGGACAGACGAGAGCTGGGGAAGAGGGTAATGGGGGACACAGGTGTTTTAGGAGAGCAAAAGACATGGGCAGGGACTTCCCTGGTGGTCCAGTGGTTAAGACTCAGTGTTCCTAATGCAGGGGGCATGGGGTTTTTTTGTTGTTGTTTTGTTTTGTTTGCTTGCGGTACGAGGGCCTCTCACTGTTGTGGCCTCTCCCGTTGTGGAGCACAGGCTCCGGATGCGCAGGCTCAGTGGCCATGGCTCACGGGCCCAGCCGCTCCGCGGCATGTGGGATCCTCCCGGACCGGGGCACGAACCCGTGTCCCCTGCATCGGCAGGCGGACTCTCAACCACTGCGCCACCAGGGAAGCCTGGGGGCGTGTGTTTGATCCCTGGTTGGGGGACTAAGATCCTTCATGCCGCACAGTGAGGCAAAAAAAAAAAAAAAAAAAAAGACATGGGCAGAGTCTCAATGGAACAGAATTAGAGAGACAACGAAGAACAGAAGCAGGGGCTGGCATGTCCCCTCCTCCCATGCCCCTGCCCAGGCCTCCTGTCGCTGCAGATCAGTGCCAGTGGCACAACCAGAAGCCAGTGCGGCTAACTCTGTGGGTGTATCCTGAGTGCCTGCTGAACTATGATGAGAATTTCTCCAAATGTCCTATTTGACCAGGAAAACCTCCAAAGCTGCCCCCAATAGCTCTGACTTCAGCCACTGGCAACCCAGCCCCACCATCTGCATCTGTGCTAACAATACCGTCAACATCACCACTGTCAGCATCACGCTCACCGCTACCATTTATCATTACCATCATCCTAGCTACTGACCCCATCAACCCCCAGACACTCCTAACTGCATCCCCCAAGGGGTTGGGGGTGCTGGAACCAGGACTTAAGTCAGAATCTTTGAGTGCATCACCTATAGACCAGCGATTCTCAACAATTTTGCTCCCGAAAGGGACATGTGGCAATGCCTGCAGACACTGTTGGTTGTCACAACTGGGGACTGTTGCTGGCATCTAGCAGGTAGAGGCCAGGGATGCTGCTGAACATCCTACAATGCCTAGGACAGTGTCCACAACAAAGAGTTTTTTGTTTGAAAGTGTCGGAAGTGCTGAAGATGAAAAACCTGCCTACGGCCTTCACTCTGCCCTCCTCTGGCCCTCACCCTAAAAGGCTTATTTCACACCTCTGGTTCCTGCACAAGAAGTCATATTTGCCACTCCATCTTACGGCCACTTTGATTTCTTATCGCTCGCACCTCCTGGCCTCCACCGCTTGTACTGAAAAGTCAATAAGGTGAAAAGTCATTTGCAGCCACCCTCACAAGGGAAAACACACAGAAACAACTGATACCTGGAGCCCAGGGTATGCCTGGGATTGAGGTCATGCTGGTGCAGGGCAGGGAGGCAGGGGCTGGGCTGGGTCCTTGGGGTATAAAGGAGGAAGGAGTGTTCAGGCCTTCACTCCACTCTGACGCCACAACTCTGAGCTGCTTCTCTGCTGTGGCCAGCGGGGAATCGGCATAATGAAGTGGATGGTGGTGGCCTTGATCTGCCTCCAGACCTTGGAGGCGGCCGTGATCAAGTGAGTCTGGGGCCTGGCTGCTGGGGCAGGAGCCTGGGCAGCCTTTTTTTTTTTTTTAATGAACTACCATAGACTGGATGGCTTATAAATAACAGAAATTTATTTCTCAAAGTTCTAGAGGCTAGGAAGTCCAAGATCAAGGTGACTGTAGATTTGGTGTTTGGCGAGAATCTGCTTCCTAGTTCATATACCCCCATCTTTTTGCTATCCTCACATGTTGGAAGGGACAAGGAAGCTCTCTGGATGATCTGCCTCTGCTCTGGGACTTCTGGACAGGGAAGGCTCCCTGAATCGGCGTTAAGACAGGACTCAGCGGTGGGAGGAGATATGGCCTCTGCTTTCAGGGAACTTCCAGTCAAAGGGAGAAGCACCATCCTTTCCCCAACTGATGAGAAAAGATGGATAGGAAACAGGGAGAATAGGGGTGACTACCACCCAAGCAGATGCTGAACGGCTGGTACAATTATATCTAGATAGGGAGACGTTTGCTAGTATTTTCCTTAAGGCCCCCAATTTATTTGGCAGATGCCAAAATCATCTAAGCAGAAACACCAGTCATGTAATCTCTACACGCTGAGGTGTCAGGGGATAGGGAACGAGGCGGCACAGCTCACAGGACATCAGGAGGACTCCCGGCCTGCCACACTGCCTGCTATTCTACCACTAAAGAGTGATTTTTTGGCAAAGAGATGGCTCCTCTCAGAAACTTCTTTGAATATGCAAATTCTGTAATTGTGATGGGGTGGAGCAAACATCAGCCTTCATAGCTCAAGGTGAATGGGTTTAGCAGAGAATTTCTGGACAACGAAGGGTCTTGGGGGAATGGGGAAGAGATGGGGAAAGAAGTGAAAGCAGCAGGAATTCTGGAACCTGGAACCAGGCCTGGGTGGACCCGCAGAGACCCCTAGGCAATGGCAGCAAGCAGGTCTGGGAGGACATGGGCAGAAACCCATAATTCAGTACATGCAGTTCCAGAGCTGACGTGGGCTCCGGACCACCCAGGCCAACCTCCCCGCTGTCCCTGCATCCTGAGAGAAGCATGACTGATCTAGGCCAGACAAGTAGCTGCAGGGGCAAAACTAGGACCCTGTCTTCTGAGTCCGCAGGCTAGTGTTCTTTCCCTGGGCCTGTGCTCTGTCACGGCCAGGCAGCACCAGGTGCCTGACAGCCACTGTACCAGAGGACTCTCTTTGGGGTGAACTTTGCCATCTATGAAACTTTTATTTTATTTTATTTTATTGGCCACATTGTGCAGCATGTGGGATCTTAGTTCCCTGACCAGGGATTGAACCCGCTCCCACTGCAGTGGAAGTGCACAGTGTTAACCACTGGACGCCAGGGAAGTCCCTCTGAAACCTTTTTTAAACACGCACAAATTGGGAATTCCCTGGCGGTCCAGGGGTTAAGGACTCCGCGCTTTCACTGCTGAGGGCGCGGGTTCAATCCCTGGCCAGGGAACTAAAATCCCGCAAGCCACGTGGCACAGCCAAAAAAACCCAAAAACCAAAACAAAACAAAACAGAACAAAAATGTACAAATCCTACAAAGGGTAATGTCTGAAGTTCCTCTCCCCTGCCTGGGAAAGTGTTTATGGGATATCTGAGAGTGGAGGACCAGGGTGGGATGAGGACCCATGTGATGGGGTGGGGGCATGCATGGATGAAGGCAGTTGTTTTCTGAATCTCAGAGCAAGTCCTGAGAAGAGTTTTGAAAGAAAGAGAAAGAGAGGGAAAGAAAATGAGAGGCAGAGGGAGAAAGAGCCAGAGAGAACCAGAGATTGAGACAGAGATGGAGAAAGAGGGAGACACACAGACACGTACAAGCCGCAGACACCGGAGGACAGAGCGGCAGGGAGCCTGAGGCAAACAGAGATGCAGAGAGAGAGAGATTGGGATATTAGAGCCTCTGTAGGAAAGAGGGAGGTCCTGTCCTGACCCCAGCCCTTCTGCAGAGTCCCCGTGAAGAAATTCAAGTCCATCCGTGAGACCATGAAAGAGAAGGGGATACTGGAGGACTTCCTGAGGACCCACAAGTACGACCCCGCCCAGAAGTACCGCTTTAATGACTTCAGCGTGACCTCCGAGCCCATGGACTACATGGACGTAAGTCCTGACCCTCCCCGGGGCTCCCCATCTCCCTGCTGCCAAAGATCAGGCCTGGGCTGTGAGCTGCGCCCTTCCTCTCTGCACCCTCCCCCCCGGCCCCCGGGGCCTGCCCCCATCTCTCAAACCTGCCAGCCCGGAGACTTCATTGGCGGGCGGAGCACTCAGGGGCCCCTGCTGACCTGGCAGCTGAGTCCACAGAGACCTTTGCAGCTGCCCCGGGCAGGCTCGGACCAAAGGTCTATGGGTTCTGGGCAAGCATGGGGGGCAGGCTCAGGCCCCTGCTTCTGGTGCGGGCTGTGGGGCTGGTCACTCTGTCACTCTATCCGTGGAGGAGGCTGGGCCTGATGGTCCCTGGATCCCGCCAGAGCTAACAGCCTGCCCATGTCCCCCCTCTCCCGCCCAGGCTGCCTACTTTGGTGAGATCAGCATCGGGACCCCACCACAGAACTTCCTGGTCCTTTTTGATACTGGCTCCTCCAACCTGTGGGTGCCCTCTGTCTACTGCCAGAGCCAGGCCTGCAGTGAGTGCTAGGTTGGGCAGGGGAGGGCGGCTGGCAGGGCAGGGCACTGACACCCTCTGGGGAAGGGCCGCACTTCATAAAGATTGCTGGGGAGAGCTGTAGTCCTGGAAGGGACCAGGGACTTGTCCAGGGTCACGTGGCACATGCCCAAGCCAGAGGGAAGAAGCTGGCCATGGAGCTGGGTGGCCCCTCTGCTTTCCCTGCTCACCAATACATATCCCTTCACCTACTCCAGCCCAGCCCAGCTCACTCCACTCCGTTCTGTTTGCTCTGGGCAATGCCATTCCATCCCACTCCACTCTACAACACTCTTTCTATGCTACTCCACCCCATGATTTACTAAGTTCTTACTGAGTATCTGAAGGGACACGGGAGAAGGATATAGATGTGGTCCCCTCAGTTGTATTTGGAGACAGGAGATGTTCACTTCCTAGGGCTGCCTTGGTCCCTGCTAAAGCCTAGGGGTTTGGGTCTTGACACCTGTAGTCCAGAAGGTCCCTCATCGGCTCCATCCTAGGCTATCTCAGGATCCTGGTGTGGCCAGCTTCTCCTCAGGGTGAGGTGAGGGTCAGGGAATGCACAGATGCCCTGGAGGTTCATTCACTCCTTCATCCGATGAGTAATTTCTCAGCACTCGCCATGTGTCAGGAGATCTGCTGGGGGTCAGGGAGATGAATAGATTCTATACAGCCTGCCCATAGGGAGGTCACCATCCTAGGGCATCTCAAGATTCTGTAGGTCAGAGGGGGCTTTGGAGTCAAGGCTGGCCAGTTCTTGTGGGTCTTCCAATGCCAGGAATGTCAGCTGGCCACCACCTGACTCAGTGGCCGGTGGAGGGTGGGGCATGGGGGGAGTGCTGAGTCCCCAGGATGTAAGCCCAGGCTGGGAGACACGTGGGCAGCCCGGCAGGCCTGAGAGTGAGCCATCCTGACTTCCCGAATTTTCCTTCCCTTGCAGCCAGCCACACCCGCTACAACCCCAGCCTGTCCTCCACCTACTCCACCAATGGGCAGACCTTCTCCCTGCAGTATGGCAGTGGCAGCCTCACCGGCTTCTTCGGCTATGACACTCTGACAGTGAGTGATGCTGCCGGCTGCCCCTGTCCCCACACCCAGATGTGGGGAAGGTAGTCCGGGGCTGTGAGCTGGATTCTAACCTCAAAATTCTCACAGTCTGATGGGGAGACTTAGATGGAGGCCCTGAAAAATATGGGAAACACCTAGTGCTCTACCGTACAGGCCAGAAAATCAGTACAATAAAGGCTCATCCAGGGACTTCCCTGGTGGCCCAGTGGTTAAGACTCCACGCTTCCACTGTAGGGGGCACGGGTTTGATTCCTGGTTGGGGAACAGATTCCGCATGCCACAAGACGCAGCCAAAAAAAAAAAAAAAAAAAAAAGCTCATCCATTCACTCATTGAACCCTCACTGTGGGCCATGATGTGCCAGGCACCGAGGGCACCACAATAGTTGGATGACCTGGTCCTTAAGGAACTTAAAGCCTCGGGAAGAAGAAGGTTGGGGTGGGGAATGCTGCAGTAGTCAGGGATGGCTTCTTGGAAGAGAAAGTGGCTTTTGCAAACCTGTCAAGAAGAGAAGCAGCAGAAGCAAAGGAGGGATGAAGAACAGACCCTTGAGGGGTCTGAGGAGGGGGAGCCTGGGGGAGGTGGGTGGAGATACACTTGTCATCTCCCATCCTCTGTTTCCCCTCCAGGTCCAGGGCATCCAGGTCCCCAACCAGGAGTTCGGCCTGAGTCAGAACGAGCCGGGTTCCAATTTCCTCTATGCGAAGTTCGATGGCATCATGGGCCTGGCCTACCCTTCCCTGTCCATGGGCGGGGCCACCACCGCCCTGCAGGGCATGCTGCAGGAGGGTGCCCTCACCAGCCCAGTCTTCAGCTTCTACCTCGGCAGGTAAGGAACCACCTGGCGGTCCCCAGCTCCCAGCCCATGCCCCCCCGGGGCCCTGGACGGCTGAGGTTCAACACTTTGGGATTTGAAGGCCTCCCAGCAGGAATATGTGGCAGGGCCTTTCCTCCTGGGCTTCTGACTCTTCCTCCTCCCCTCCCCAGCCCCCGCATCTGTCCCTGCCCGCTCGGCCTCTTCTTTGTATTTCTCGGCCATGACAGTATCTCTCCTTCCTCCAGCTGAACCCTTCTTTGAGCATTGCTACTGCTTCTCCATACCTCTTGGGTTTACCTCCTGCCCAGAGCCCCAGTTAGCTCATTTCCTTCTGACCAAATGTTTTCTACCTGGACACCTCTTTTGTGTAGCAATCTATTGCTTCATCTCCTTTGATCTATTGTTCTAGCAGGTCCTGGAGTCTTCTGGTCTAGGTCCACCATGAACTCCTAGCAAGTTGTTATGCTTACCACACACACGAGCCAACTCAGTGATTTATGTGGATGGGCCCCGGTGCCAGGCGGTAGGAGGGGTGGGGGTGGGGGTGTCGCGTGTGGCCTGGGGTGGACTTTCTTTCCTCTCCAGAATTAGACAACTACCTTCTAGACATAGTCAATATCTACTCTCTGGGGCTTAGTCATTTGAATCTTTCAACCACATTATCCTGTTACGTCGGTTACTGGCCTCTGAGTTTAGCCTGTAGGAGCTCTGCCCAGTTCCACACTCAGGTTCGTCTTCTGTCTAACAGGGGAGGCCCTGCCCTCCCCTCCACCTGGGCCCTACCTCCCTCCGATCCCAGCAGAAAAATAACAAGCTGGGCCCGGGTCAGGCTCCCGTGGACACACTCCACCAGCAGCACAAAGTGAAAGGGAATGGAGAACGTGGTGTGTGGCAGGGTGGGGGGCCAGATGACCAGAGGCTTCCCCAGAGGCAGCGCTTGGTGGAGCAGCAGCACCTGGGAGCCTGAGGCACTGGGAAGTCTGAGCTCCAGTCGGGGCGGGGGGTGGACACAACCTCTTCCCTCAGGGATCCCCAGTCTGGGGGAGACACAGCCGTTCCTCAGGGAGCCCCATTCCGAGGGGAGACACGGCCCCGTCCTCAGGGAGCCCCGGTCTGAGGGGAGACACAGCCGTTCCTCAGGGAGCCCCAGTCTGGAGCCAGGGCAGGACCTCTGTTTTCCTGCCTTTTCCACAGCCACTCCCTGACTCACTTTTGCTTTATGTCCTGCAGTCAGCAGGGCTCTCAGGACGGGGGAGCACTCATCTTCGGGGGTGTGGACAGCAGCCTGTACACGGGGCAGATCAACTGGTCCCCCGTCACCCGGGAGCTGTACTGGCAGATTGGCGTTGAGGAGTGAGTCTGTGGTGGGCCCTGGGGGCGTGGGCACTTCCTCGGAGCAGGCTCTGAGGCACTTCATGTCACACACACACATCCGGGTACTGCCGGGTGGCGGGGGGACAGAGGACCCTCA
Source organism: Mesoplodon mirus (assembly GCF_964341445.2). Taxonomy (NCBI): domain Eukaryota; kingdom Metazoa; phylum Chordata; class Mammalia; order Artiodactyla; family Ziphiidae; genus Mesoplodon; species Mesoplodon mirus. Next base: position 73,940,971 of record NC_138988.1, on the reverse strand, counting down.
GCTGGGGTTTCAAGGCCCAGGTTGGCCTGGAGAAGGAGGGTGGGGTGGGGACAACATAGGAAGGGGCAGGACTGGGAATCCCAGACATTTTGGATCCTGTAGTCCAACCCTAGGGGCTTAGACATTAGAAAACTGGGGTGTGTGAGGGGGAGGGACTAATTTGCTCGAAGTACTTACAACGAATCAGTAACCCTGGCCTTCAGTGTTTCTAGAACCATCCTTGGAACTCTTTAGAAAGAGATTCCAAGGCCATTTAGGTGGCCTTTGACAGACTTTGGTATGAGGCAGGAGGATGGCTGGATTGACCTCTGCAGAGTCCTTATCTTCCTGAGGTGCACCTCGATTCTGTGGTTGCGGCTCATCCCCTAGCTGCCCTGAGCTGGGAGGCGCTGAGGCCGCCCATCTCCTCACCGTTCAGGTTCCTCATTGGTGACCAGGCCACAGGCTGGTGCTCCAAGGGCTGCCAGGCCATCGTGGACACTGGCACGTCTCTGCTCACCGTGCCCCAGCAGTTCATGAGCTCCCTTCTGCAGGCCACAGGGGCCGAGGAAGACCAGAATGGACAGGTGCGTGTGGCGGAGGTGTGCCCCTTCCCCGGGGGAGGCCAGCCAGGGCGCATTTATGGTTTTTCCCGGGAGCACAGGAATAGCCTGATTCTTGGCCTCTGTGCTTCTCGCTGCCCCCAGGCACTGGAGGGGGAGGGCTCAGGATGACTGGGGCTGGGAGCTGGCTGGGGGCCCGAAGGCTGATCCAGGGGAGCCAGATGCTTGTGCTAAAAGGGTGTGGGGAGGTCACTACTAGGCAGAATTTCCTCTGAGCTTCAGCCCCTTAGCGGAAACAGGTTACACACCTGCCGGGCTTTGCAGTAAGAGGGAAATAACTAGACTGTGCTGCCAAGCCCATGAGTGACAAGGGACAACCCTTCAGTCCACAGCTCCTTCACCTCCACAGGGCCATGCTCTCTGCCCCGTGCCCCCTCCTGAGCCCACCAAAGGGTTTGCCTAATTAATGCATTCCCACTAACTTTGGTGGACTGATGGGCCATGCCTTCTACAGACCTGCGTGTTTTAAAAGGACACTTGCAGAGAAGGGGGTGTGGATTTAATCTCTCTCATGGGGGAAATTCAAGCAAGAGTCATGTTTGGGGTGAGAGAGATGCTCAGGTCCCCCCAGATCCTACCCTCTGCACGTGAGTCCTCATGTGTAACACGAGCAGGATTGATGTTGCAGCCTCCAGTCCCAAAGCAGGCTTGGGGCTCAGGCCCGGGTCCTGAGGGGCTGAGGTGATGGGGTTGGCAGGTACTCTCAGCGGGGAGATGAGGCATCCCGGGCCCTGTTCCTCTCTGCAGCTTGTCGTGGACTGTAACAACATCCAGAGCCTGCCCACCCTCACGTTCATCATCAATGGTGTGCAGTTCCCTCTGTCACCCGCTTCCTACACCCTCAATGTAAGTCCTGGCCCCTGCAGGCTGAGAGAGTGGGGACACGATCGGGAGGGTGGGGGATGGGGGATGGGGGTGAGGGGTGGGAGGAAGGGGTGGGTAGCCAGAAACGCTGGGTCTCCTTACCTCGCGCCATTTCCTGATGCCTTGCAGCACTGATTTCTTTTCCCCATCCATTGATTCTAAACACCCGTCTCTGGAACGAGGCTATGAAAGAGCAGAGTGCCATCTATTATTAATGATTATTTTTAATTGGGGGGAGGGGCACTGGCTCTTTGGTGATCACTTATGAGAGTCAGCCACTGAGTGAAGCACTTTGTCTACATTTCCCTGATTACTCGTCGCAACATTCAATGAGCAAGATACTGATTCTATTTTACAAATAAAAGCTTGGAGGTTCAGAGAGTTAAGTAACTGGCCCAAGGCCACATAGCTAGTCAGGGTGAAGCTAAGCTTTGAACCCAAGTTGGTCTGGCTCCAAGACTTTACTGCCAGGCTGACCTGCTCCAAATCAGGAACAGGAGGGAGTCAAGGAGACCCTGCAGAGGGAGGCCTGTTGCAGCCTGCCCTCAGCCACGCCAGAATCCCCCACCAGCCCGGCTCTGGCTCTGAAGGCTCAGTTGGCCTGTGAGCCCTCAAGGGCAGAAACTTTGGCTCACCTGTTTCTGCATCTGTGCTGCTGGCCTGGGGCTCTGGGCTGAGCAGAGCCCCGTCACTGTGTGAGCGGATGAATGAGTGTTGCCCTTCTGTATCGTGCAGTACGACGACAGCTTTTGCATGTTGGGGGTCGAGTCCACCTACGTGCCCTCCCAGAACGGCCAGCCCCTGTGGATCCTTGGGGACGTCTTCCTCAGGTCCTACTACTCCGTCTATGACTTGGGCAACAACAGGGTGGGCTTTGCCACCGCCGTCTAGACTCAGCGCCTGGACGCCCGGGCTCCCTTCTCCCTCTGGGCCTCCCAGGCTACAGGGGGTTCTCTCTGCATTTCCTCTCTGCATGTAGCCTCCCTTCTCTGGACTCTGGACTTTCTCTAACAATAAATCTTTCTTCTCCATATTGGCCAGCTGTTGTTTCTAGAGGGCAGTTGTGGCCTGTAAGGCAGCCCCTGGTCTCAGACAATGGGGACAATGAGAGTCAGGGGCACGTTTGCCTCTGCTGCACCATGTTCTCCCTGAGTTTCTAGGAGGTTTGCAGTGGGTCACTGAGAACCTAAGAGAAATAGGGCACAGGGTAGGGCTTGGGGGTGGGCCCTGCATCCCTCAAAGCTTGGAGTCTGTTCACATCTTCTCTCTGGAGAGGGAAGACTGTGGTAGTGGCATGGAAGCAGGGCATTCCTTTGTAATGGACAATCCAAAATGCTCTGCTGACCTAATTTACCAAACTACCACCAGAGTTACCCCACACATGTGCGCTAGCAGTGTGACTAGGGGCCCAATGTATCCTAAGTCTAGGCCTCTTCCTCCTTATCTGTGATCAAGTTTCACTAGGAGCTTTCAGAGTAAGGCTGGATGCCGATACACATTTGTAACAGTCATGGATCCTTTAGGGAGAGATCACCTGATGCCACCAGAACCTAGTAGGTTCCAGGAGGGCTCCAGAAGATCTGGGCTGAGTTAAGCCTATCGTATTTTAACCCAGACCCCTATGTCCCAGGGCTTGTCTTTAAAGAAGGGCTGGCTCTCAACCATGGACAAGAGGGATAGCTATTTGAATCACATGAAAATCAAGCCCATTTGTTCTAACCAACTGAGCAAGAGGTCTTGTCCTTCTGGACTTCATTCCTGTCCTCCATAGGACCCACCCAGCAAAAGACCCAGAAACCTGGTTGGGGTGGGGGGTGGGGACACGGTATGGGGAGGGGGAGGAGGAGGAGGAGGGAGAGGAGGAAAAGGCAAAGAATGATAGCTCAGCACCCTGTAACTTCCAGCAGGGGAAGGTGACACGAAAGAGGTCAGGAAATTTCTGTCCAGCATCATGGCAGTGGGGGGTACCTGCAAGCTCAGGCTGATGAGGTCTAGGTGGGGAGGGGGTATATATAAATGGAGAACTCACAATTAGAGGGGAGGTGGGCTTTATTTTATAGTCATATTTCCTTTACCATGCTGACCAACCTTGTCCCTTATGCTCAAGATCCAGGTCTGGTACCCCACTCCGCCAGGAGGGAAACTGAGGTTTGACACAGAGGGGTTTCTATGGCAACAGCACACCATCTGGGACCCTACATCTTTCCTAGACTCCAGGAAAGCCAGCCCGCTGCAAGCCTCTCCTTGGGGTCAGATAGGCCACAGGGTGTATTGTGGTGATCTGTGGTTCGGACATCACTTATTGAAAAGAGAAAACTTGCAAAAGGGGTAGAAACGAAGTGGAACAAAGTTTCCAAATTAAACGCCAAGTCCCTGTACAGGCCTGAACTCACAGAGCTGGACTACAAATCCCGGCGTGCCTAGCCGAGCGGCAGGGAGGACTACGCTTCCCAGCGGGCTCCGCGGCAGGCCGACGTGGGGCGGAGTCGGGCGGGGCGGGGCCGCGGGGTAGGGTGCTGCCCTCTGCCGGGCGCGGCGGGAAGTGGGTGCGGAGTGACAGCAGGAGCCCCGGCGCCGGGCGCGGGGCTCGGTGACAGCGGAGGCGGCGGCCGCCGGCTGGACGTAGGGAGCGGCGGCGGCGCCGACGGCAGAGGGAAGGGCGGACGGGGGCGGGCCTCCCTGGTGGCGCGGAGCCTGAGGATCCCGGGAGGGGGTGGCCGACACAGCTCTCGGGCCGGACACCTGAACTTGGGACAAGTTGCCGGAGCCGCGGGGCGCGGGCGGCGGACGGATTGACCTTCATAGTTAGGTGAGCGGCGCTGGGGGGCAAGGGGTGCGCGGAGGGCCCGGAACCCCCGACCCAGGCTCCCCTGGTCCGATCCAGTGGGTCCGGGAGACAGGTGGGTGGGTGGGGGTGTCGGCTGGAAAGGGGAGCGAGACCGTGTGCGCCGCGCTGCCACCCGCCCCGCTGTCCGTCTAGCCCGGGACGCCCGGCGCATGGCCGGGGCGGCGCTGCCCGCGGAGCTTGGGAGCCCCTTCAGCCCCTCCCTTCAGGCCCGGGCCGGGGGGCGGCTTCTCTGCGACCTTATGTAACCAGGCGGGAGGGGCCGTGGCGGGCACGGGCCTTCCCGGCCCGGGAGCTGGGAGTCGAAGGGGCGGGAGGCGTGGGAGTGAACTTGCAATAAGTTTGAGGGCGTGTGGGCCCGGCGCCCACTTCTTCTCCACCGGACGCGGCTGGGGCGGGTGGCACGGGGGAGGGCGCCGGAGGTAGGGGAGGTGTGCGGGGGCCGAGTCCGGCCGGGCCAGGCCCTGCCTGGATGGTCCGGGGGAATGGGAGGGCCGGAGCGGCGCCACGCCCCGGGGGCCGGGCTGCTGGAAGCTGAGGTGGGGGCGGGTGGAAGTACCATCCCTCCCTCCCTTCCCTTCCCTTCCTCCCCCTCGGTCTCTTGAAGAAGCCGCCTCTGCCAGAGTCCCCCGGTATCCCTGAGCGCAGTCTTTTTCTCCCCCTTGCATTATTCCACGACCTTAGGGAACCCCAACCCCAAAGCTCACCCACTGTACGCCCCTCTTTCTACCTTCCCTGGAGCTCCCAGCCATCTGCCCGCCCCCTGAGTATCCCCCTTCTTCTCGGTCCCGAATCCCGGAAACACGCCCCCTTCCCCCCGATTCCCTGAGTCCGCACCGCCCAACCTCAGGCTGTCCCGCCCCCGAGTCAGCGCTCCTTCTTCTCCCCTCCTCCCGGTACCCCGATCAGCTATTCGGCCGCAGCGAGTGCGCTCGCCTCCTCGAAGGGAGCGGGCTGATGCCAGCTCGGCTCCCCCGCCCCTCGGCCCCCTCCCGCCGGGGGTTCTGGCTTCACGCACGGCTGCCCCGAGCTGCTCAGGGTTGCGCGAGCAGGTTCGCGCCGAAGCCGCCCGGCGCGCCCCAGCCCAGCGCCCAGGGGGAGGGAGGAAGGGAGGGAGGGGGAGAGGGCGCCTGGGGCGGGGCTTGTCTGCGCTAGCGCCCGCATTGCCCAGGGCTCCCCCACCCGCTCCTCATTCCAGGCCAGCCCCTCACCGCGGGGTCCTTCTCAGATGCCCCGTCCACTCCTGCTGTCGTCCTCCCGCCCGTCTGTTCTGGGGATGGTTCTGCGCGAACAGTTTCTGGACTAAACTTCAGCGCTTTGGCTTAGTGTTCTCTGGGGAAGTGTCAGTTAATTGCCGCCCAGACCCCACCCCCCACCCTGAGAGAGAGGTGCTTGGGTGAGCAGGGAAGGGGACAGGCCGGTTCAGGTCCCCAGTGACACCACTGGGATGTGGGCTCAGGACCCTCCTAGCTGAGATTCCACCGGCCCAAGACCTGGCACTCTTGGGCAACTGGGGGTGGAGGGGAAGGTAGGGGGCCGGTCTCTGGTGTCCTCCAAGGCTGCCAGATGTGGGTGCCCTCAGATCAGATCGCAGTTCTTGATTCCTTGGCTTGTTGCCTCTGAGGCCTTCACTCTTCCCAGCCTGAGAGATGGCCCCCAGGCCCTGCCTTCAGGGAGATCACAGTCTGGGAGAGAGACAGCCAGGCCAGAAGAGGCTGAAGAGGGGAAGGGCTGGCTGCCTTGGGAGCCCTGCCTGGTAGTCTGAGGTGTGCTTGTACCATGCCTCAGTTCCCCCAGCCGTGGGAAAAATAGCAGTTCACTTGGACCCCTTCATTCTGCCTGCCTCCTGGCTTCTAGATGTGAGTCGGGAACCAGAGAGTGTAAATGAAGGGCTGTTTAGGGTGACTCTATGCTCTGCTTGTGCGGGAGAGCAGCCAGTGTTGCTTACAGCTTACAAGGCCTGTTACAGCTGCAATGCTATCCTGTCCTCAGCTCGGCTCTGTGAGGTGCAGCCAAATGGGAACCCAGGTCTCCTGGTTCTGTGTCCCATGGAAGGGGTGCAGGGATTGGGGACATCTCAGGTGAGCACTCAATCCAGGGAGAGCCCCTGGGCTTCTGTGGGCTGATGGCCTGGTAACTCACAGTCAGAGGTGGGTAGGAGGGTGGGCCAGGGCAGGCAGGAACCCATCCAGGGTTCTGGGATGATGGGAGTATCCAGTGCTCACCTCCACGGCCAGTGAGGCCTCCCTTTCAGCCTCTCGGCTGGAAAGCAGGTGGGAGGGGCTTCCCACCTCTCAGGCCTGGCTGCCCTTTGAGGGTCTGGCTTCTGGCCTGGATCCCCCCTGGGGCTCTGTTTATGGCTGTAATTGCATCATTAGCCAGAGTTTATAGAGTTACTTAGCACCTGCCCCCACAGGGAGTGGCCTAGCCACCCCCTGGCTTCTGTCTCTTCCTTTTCAAAGTCAACTTGGTTTCTCCCGGCAGCAGGGGTTTCCCCGACCGCAGCTGGCATGAAAGCCAGGTTGGGCCTTTGTCCTAGGGATGGAGGGCAGTCAGCACTTGGGGCCCAGCTTGGGGCTGCCCTGGAGATGACCGTGGAAATTGGGTTGGCCTCCTCTGATACAGAGGGAGGGAGTTCAGAGTTCCCAGAGCTGCCAGAAGTGTCCACATCCCAGGATACAGTGGGTGTTTTTGCATATAATATATGTAACCTCATCTGAAAAGAGGGAGATAAAAATGTACAAACTTCTCAGGCTGCTGTAAGGAATCAGGTGCCTGGTACATGGTGAGTCCAGGGTGCTGCTCTGTATGTCAGTGTGGGGTGTATGTGATTGATGGGAGTTTGTGTGTGTGGTTATGAGGTTATCGGTATCTACATACATGTATATAGATGAATTGTCTATATACATGTCTATGAGAATGCAACGATAACATTATCTATGAGATAATGAGAGTGTAACGATATGAGAGTGTAACGATAACATTAATAGAATATGCATCTATTCTCTTTATGCTATAATAGAACAATATTATAATAAAATTTAGTTATAATGATAGTTGTCAACATTTATTGTATATTTACTCTTCAGAATGCGGTAGTACTTATTATTTTCATTATACTGATTCAGAGAAGTTAAGCAGGTTGCCTGAAGTCACATAGCCTGGAAGTGGTAGGGATTCTAACCCAGGCCCAACTGAGTCCAAAATCCATGTTCTCAATCCCTGCAGAAGACCACTTCAGGGTTTCCCAGGAGTTCTGTCTTAAAAGGCAGGGTGTGTCGTGGTGCAGGAACCTTCTTTTCCTCTGCCGGGGTCTCCTGCTCTGAGCAGGGGTGGGACTTGCTGAAGCCCCTGCCCCAGGACACACCTGTCTCCTGGCTGCTCTTCTGAGCTGCTGACACAGGTGACGAAGGACCCCTGGCAAGAACTCTCCTGCCCGGCCCGGGGAAGAGATGGGTTCAGACAAGGCTTCCTGGGTCTCTTTGGATACCTCAAATATTCCCTTACAGTGAAGTCCTCAGTAGGCACTTGATTAATCAGATGTGGAGAAAAGGCTGGGGGGCTATTGGGTGAGAAGGGGAGAGCAGAGAGTCGTGAGAAGAACCCAGGAGACCCCACACTGACAGGCCGTGTGGTATCACAAAATACCTATAGTGATAATGTATAAAATATACCTTGACATGACCTGGGACCTGCCTCACATGTTAGCACCCATTCCCACCCTTATTCAGCCCTCTCCTCCATCCTGCCCATTTCTCTTTATTAGTGTGGTAGACTGCAAAGATGGCCCAAATTTTCTCCCTCTATGTATCCATGGCTGGTCCCTGCCTCTCGCAGCCTCGGTTTCCAAATCTGTGAACCTAGATTATCTGTGGAGTCCCCTCCAGTGCGAGCCTTCTACCAATCTTCCTCAAAGGCACCAAGGCAGGGGAGGCTTCAGAAAGGGTTGGGTATGGGGTGCAGGGGAGGGGGGAGGTGCTGCCCAAGTCCACTCAGTAGAGCTTTCGCTAAAGCCTGGCCCCGTGGAGCGACCAGCCAGTTTTTCTTGGGACAGAGCCATAGCTACCATGTATTGAGCGCTGGGCTAAGTGTACCCTAGAGCATGAGCTCCAGGGCCAGGCTGCCTGGCTTGGAATCCCAGCTCTGCCACTTACCAGCTGTGTGACCCTGGGCAAGCTGCTAAACCGTGCCGTGTCTCTGTTTCCACACCTAGAAATCGAGGAGTATAGTAGCACCTACCTAATAGTGCTGTAGGGAGGCCTAAGTATGTTGGTGCTCGCTGCATGTACAGGACCTAGAACAGTGCCGTGCTCAAAAAATGTTAATTATCATAATTAACTCCTATAATGTCTTTATTTCTCATTTCCAGGTGAGGAAATAGAGGCATAGAGAGCTCTAGGGGAGAAATAAAGACCTATGGGTTGCAAACAGGCCTCTCCCGTGGGTCTAGCAGCCTCGAGCAAAATGCCTTCTATGGGGCTTTGCAGACTCCATGGCCACAGTCCCCACCACTCCCTGTTGTACCACACCCTGCTCGGTCTCCACAATTAACAAGGTAGCAGATTTGGCCATGCCTGCAGCATCTCTACCTCCCCTGCCCTGCCCTGCCCCTTGGGACTCCTAGGATAGCATCTGGCCTGGTCACTTACTACTCACTCCTGACCAGAGGCCCTTCCCCTGCCCTCCTGCTGCCTGGCCCTCCTGCACTCTGACCAGAGATACAGATCTCCTTGTCTGCAGTGCCATTAAAAGCAGAGATAAAATCTCAGCCATAAGGCAAGATGTGGAACTTACCGTGCCCACAAGGAAGTGCTTTGCTGGCTGTGGGGCAGTGGGGGCAGTGGGTGAGAGCAGAGGGCAGCCGAGAGGGGCAGAAGCAAGAGGCAGAGTCATCACCAGTTTTCTTTCCTGTCCCTTAAGTGTGGGCATGAGGAGGAAGAGAAATGAGGTCTGGTCATCCCCACCCTTGTCCAGCTTCCTTGGTCCCAGGCCGCCTTCTTGTCTTCTATCCACACAGTGGTGTCCCAGAGTCAAATGTGCTGCCATGGGATTAATCCAGGAACTCCAACAGACTATCCAGAAACTCATGGTCCATATTCCCTCGTCCCAGCCCTTGTTCATGCTGGTCCCTTCTCCTGGCAACCCCTCCCCTACTCCCCTCCCTATAGGCAAATCCTCTGTCCATAAAGGCACACCCTTCCAGGAGACCAGGGGACTGCTCCATCTGCAGCTCCAGCTGGAGGTTGTGATGCCCTGGGGAGCTCTTTTTAAAAAAACTGTTGCATCTGAGTCTTCAGGGAGGGGCTTAGGCATCAATATTAAAAAAAAATTTTTTTTGTCTGATGATTCTAAAGCCCTGTCTCTAGGACAGTGGTTCTCAAATTTGAGTGGGCATCAGAATCAACTGCAGGATTGTTAAAACAGATTGTTGAGCCCCACTCTCAGGGTTTCTAATTGAGTAGGTCTTCAAATTCCAATAGGTCTAGAATTGGCAATTCTGACACGTTCGCTGGTGATGCTAATGCTTCTGGTCCTGGGACCCCACTTTGATAACCTACTGTTTTGCAGCTACCCAGGCAAGAGCTATCTGTTTCCTGGGTCTCCGATTGCTTTGGGTCTCTTAGGCCTATCTCCTTTTCCAGGGGCAGGAACCACCCTGAGACCATTTGGTGACCCCTAGTCTCTGGTATGGTCAGCCCTCCCTCCCCCATCCTGACTTTCTGCCCTCACCTCCCATTAAACTGACCAGTGTCCAGTCTTAGCCCCACCCTTCAGGATAGGTGCTCAGGAAATAGTTACTGCTTAAGGCAGGGTGAGGTGGACAGCACCAGCCCCGAGAGTCATCAGGACACGGGGGCGGTGGGGTCTGAAGCTCCCATAAAAGTGCTTGAAGCCAGGGTGGCATTGCTGGCACCAGGGTGGAGGTGTCCAAAGCAGCCCAAAGTGAGGCTGTAGAAAGATCCATCATGTTATTTTACTTTCCCACCCTGTGGAGGGTGTTTGATCACTGTTTGAATTGCATTTTTTGGTTACTAATAAAAATGATAATACACATGCAAGGAATAGCCATTTCCGGGCTTCCCTGGTGGCACAGTGGTTGAGAGTCTGCCTGCCGATGCAGCGGACACGAGTTCATGCCCCGGTCCGGGAAGATCCCACATGCTGTGGAGCAGCTGGGCCCGTGAGCCATGGCCGCTGAGCCTGTGCGCCATGGCCGCTGAGCCTGCGCGTCCGGAGCCTGTGCCCCACAATGGGAGAGGCCACAACACTGAGAGGCCCGCGTACCGCAAAAAAAAAAAAAAAGAAAAAGAAATAGCCATTTCCTTCTCCTTTCTTCACCTGGCCTGGAGACGTTGGAATGGTGGGTGGGGGTCATTGTTGGGAGTAGGGATGTGTCCATCATCTTCCAGGGGGTCCTGGGCCTTGAGGGCAGCAGATAGTCGGGTGACAGCGGGGTTTCACTGGGAGGCCTGTGTGGGTGGAGTCTTCCTTGGAAGCTGGGGAAGTTGCGGGGAAGCCTTCTGGGAGGGGAGAAGAGGTGATGGCAGGTCCTCCAGCCCTGCAGTGGGGTGGTGAGATGAGCTGGAGTCAGAGCCCATCAATCTACAGATGAATGGACTGCTCCAAGGTCACACTCTGAGCACAGCGGTGGGGTCTGTCTTGCAGTATCACCAGTGCCTGGAGAGAGGCTGGTGTGTAATGGGTGCCCAGTACAGCTTCATGAAGTGAGTGAGCGAGCGTGAATGGGGCCCCGGTCGTGTGCTCAGAAACAAGGACACACAAATGCTTTATCCGTGGTCTCTGCCCTGCAAGAACGTCACCATTTAAGACCCAGGGACTGGTTCCCAGGGACTTGTACAAGGAGGAGCTCCCCGCCTCTGCCCACAGTGATCCAGGCCCAGCCTGGCTCTAGCATGGGGCTCACAGCCTGTCCGTCCCCGCGGAGAGTTTGCAGCAGCAGCCCTGCCCCCTACCCCCCCCACTCCCCCACCCCAGTTCTACCAGTGGGTCTGTGGGGTGGGGCTCCGGTTTGTTTTCTCCTGTTTGCCTAGGGAAATCACAGCCTGTCCTCTGCCTTGTTTACAATTGGTTTGGGGACAGCACCTGCCCCAGCTCCTACATCCCTGAGGGGTGCAGTGTGGCCAGGAGGTGACACACTATCCTGTCCACCCCCTGCCGCCTCTGTCCCCTCCCTGCCCTGGCCAGGTGTGCTCTCAGCTGCCCCTGCCAGCGAGGCACCATCTGGCTTTGCCATGGGCTGATTGGAGCTGCAGGGCTGTGGGCCTCAGAGGCCGGCTGGCGCAGCCCCTGTGTTGTCGAGAGGAGGGGACCGGGATCCAGGGATTGCGGGGGACCCGCTCCAGCATCCATTGGGGTCAGCAGGCACGGACTGAGTGGAGGCCTGGCACTGTGCCAGCCCAGCAGGGTGGGTGGGAATAAAGACACGGCTCCTCCCCCAAAACTGGTAGGCTGGTGGGGAATTTCAGTAACTGCAGAGGACAGTGAAAGGCAGAGTGATGTGAGATAGTACAGAGCCGTGGACTAAATGACCACAAATGTGTGGACGCCTGGCCCTTTGGTCTGAAGAGCATTCTTCCTTTTTTTTTTTTTTTTTTTTTTTTTGCGGTATGCGGGCCTCTCGCTGTTGTGGCCTCTCCCGTTGCGGAGCACAGGCTCCGGACACGCAGGCTCAGCGGCCATGGCTCACGGGCCCAGCTGCTCTGCAGCATGTGGGATCTTCCTAGACCGGGGCACGAACCCGTGTCCCCTGCATCGGCAGGCGGACTCTCAACCACTGTGCCACCAAGGAAGCCCCTTCTTTTTTTTTTTAAATTAATTTTTATTGGAGTATAGTTGATTTACTATGTTGTGTTAGTTTCAGGTGTACAGCAAAGTGAATCAGTTATACATATCCACATATCCACTCTTTTTTTAGATTCTATTCCCATCTAGGTCATTACAGAGTATTGAGTAGTGTTCCCTGTGCTATACAGTGGGTTCTTATCAGTTATCTATTTTATATATAGTAGTGTGTATATGTCCATCCCAATCTCCCAATTTATCCCTCCCCGCCGAAGGGCATTCTTCCTTGGTCCAGAGAGAGTTTTTACAGAAGGGCTCGTGCCAGCACTGAGACCTTGGCTCAGCCCTTCTCACCCCTTGAGCGCCAGAAAGAATGGCTCTCTCGATCCCTGGGTCCTCCCACCCGGGGGTCACCTCTGCAGGCCCAGGAGCCTGCCTTCCTGGACAGGGTCCTTTCTTCCCAGAGGCCTAGAGGCTGCTGAGTGAGAGGTGAGGCCACAGGGAGGCTGCTGGCTCCTGAGCTACCCACCTGTCATTTGAAGCCCTGGGCCCTGGGGCACACGGTGCTAAATTGGGTGCAACAGCTCAGGCCTCTTTGGGCACACCTGTTGCTGAGCCCCAAGGCTTGGGCTTGGAACCGGAGCAGTGCCTCTGCCCCCCCCACCTCCAGCATCCCTCTCTTCCCCCCTCTTTCCTTTGCCCCCCACATCCCCATCCCTCTGACCCTTCATCTAGTTCCACGGCATCTGGAACATCAGGCCTAGATGCGGGTGTGTCTCCCTGTCCTGCTTCATCTTCTTCATTTCATTTTTCTGCCTCCCTCCTTCTTTTGGTGTATTTAGAGGGTGTGTGAGGCCTGCCCTGCTCCCCTAGGGCCTTCCCAGTGTGGACCTCTGAGCTCTGCTGTTGGGGACCCAGAGGAATGGCCCAGGGCAGGGTGAGGTGGGTGCGAGGGAGCCCAGCATCATGCAACCCCCTGCCCTTGGCCACCAGGGGCATGTGGTGGCTGGGATGCCCGGGGATGGGTGGGAGATGAAAGGGCCAGCTGGAGGAGCCCCTCTACAGAGAGCCCTGGGTGCCACTGGCTCCTCCAGACCTGTGACTAACTATAGCTTCTCATCCAGTAGGTTTGGCCTAATCATAATGGTTTTCAAAGCCAGGTGTGAGAAGAAAATATTAGAACTTCTATTTCTATGTATTTCTATCTCATCGTTTTGTCCCTCCTTTTATGGTGAAATGTAGCATAATTGCCAAAAGGAGCATAAACCTATATGGATAATGTAATAAATAATTATAAAAGTGAACACCCAGGCTTCCCTGGTGGCACAGTTGTTGGGAGTCTGCCTGCCGATGCAGGGGACACGGGTTCATGCCCTGGTCTGGGAGGATCCCACGTGCCGCGGAGTGGCTGGGCCCGTGAGCCATGGCCACTGAGCCTGCGCGTCCGGAGCCTGTGCTCTGCAACGGGAGAGGCCACAACAGTGAGAGGCCCAGGTACCACAAAAAAAAAAAAAAAAAAAAAAAGTGAACACCCAGGTTACCACCACCCAGGATGAAGAAACAGAATGTAACCTGCATTCTGAAATCAGCTTGTGTGCCCCACCTTGGTCATAAGCCCCTCCCCCAGAGCGAACCACTATTTTGACTTTCAAGATAATCAGTTCCTTGTTTTCCTTTATCATGTAACCACCTGTAGCTGCATCCTTTAGCAAGAGAGTTTAGTTTTGCCTGGTTTTGAGTTTCTAGAGCTGGAATGACACTGAACATGTTCTTTTGTCACGTTGTGAGATCCGTCCACCACTGTTGTGTGTAGCTGTGGTGTGTTCATTTTCACTGCTGTATAGTATCCACTGTATGAACTTGTTACCGTATTTGTATGCATCCCGCCACTCATGGACTTTTGGGTTGCTTTCCTTTTCTGGCTACTGTGAACAATGCTGTAAGAACATCCTGGAATTTGCTTCTTGGTACACCGGTGCATACACTTCTCCAGAGTCCATATAACCTGGAACGGAATTGCTGGAGCACAGGCTATACAATGCATATTTCAACTTTAGTAAATACTGTGTTAAGTGGTTGCACGGATTTACTCCTCACTGGTGACACCTAAGAGTTCCTATTGCTCTGTATCCTCACTAACACTTGGTATTGGTAGACTGTTTCAGTTCTGTCCCACTGGTGAGCATGTGACAGTATCTCATCATGGGTGTAATTTATATTTCCCTTCTCACTTTTTTAAAGATCTATTTTTGTATATGTTTGCTCACATGCATGATATATTAATACACTGGTACTTATAAACAATTCCTGAGAAAAGAAACTAATATTGGGGGTGCTCAAAATTTTTTACTCACAGGGGTGAGTGATCAAAATAATTGAAAGACCACTGAAATATTGAATGCCAGGGAGGGGGCTGGTTTATAGGTTGGCGGGGGGGAGGTGGTCTTGGGACGAGATTCCCAAGTGGCACTGGCTGCCAATGAGGCAGCTCTGCCCAGAGGGTACTGAGCCGACAGGGTACTTACCAGCACCTTCAGGCCCTTCCTGCCTGGCACATCTAGGGCTCCAGCAGATACCCTTCAATTTAGAATTGGCAGGTGCCCGGCTTTCAGGTCCTTCTACGGCAGTAGTTCTCTTTGTCTCCCAGGGGACATTTGGCAATGTCTGATGACATTTTTGGTTGTCACAACTCAGGGAATGCTACTGGCATCTAGTGGGTAGAGGCCAGAGATGCTGCTAAAGGTCCTAAAATGCTCAGAACAGCCCGGCAACAAAGAGTTATCTGGCCCCAAGTGTCAATCGTGTTGAGGTTGAGAAACTCTGTTCTAGGGAAGGATCCAGGAACCTGAGATTTGCCATGACCTCGCTGTGTGGCCTTAGGGAAGTGACTAAATGCTTTGAGCCTCAGTCTCCTCGTCTAAAAAGGAGGGTGGCAAGTGTTGCTGCCCCCTCCCCTTCATAGGCTGTTGCCAGGACTGGGGAGAGGGTGGCTGTGTAGGCATCTTGGGAAGCATCACTGCAAAGGGGCCCATGGACATTGTTTCCAGGGGGTGGGGGGTTTCCAGCGCCAGCCCTTCCCCTCGACTGTGCTCCCTGTCCATCCACTGAGCTGGAGGCATCAGGTGATGGCTGTGAGCCTCCTGCTATTCCAGGTCTCAGAGGGCTGTGGGGTAACTGCCCTGAGGGCCCCTGCCTTTTGATGAGGGCTGCAGAAATGAGGGGCTCTCTGGGGAGCCCTGGGGCCCAGAAAAAACCATTTCTGACTTTGTCCTCAGCTGGGTGGGAGTCCAAGGTTGTATGGGGTGATAAGAGGTGCTTATCATACTCCTTATCTGAGGCCCCATTTCAAGTGTGGTGGTGAAGCGTGGGAGCCAGAGGTCATCCTTAGGGGCTCTGTACACCCAGGCCAAGCTTTGTGTCCTTCTGGATTTTGCTATCTCAGGGAGGGCCCAGGATTGGGTCAGAGTCTGGGTCAGAGCTCTCCGGGACTCTTTGACCTCCCCATTCTGAGGCTCACCTCACCCCATGCGTCTTCAGGAACCTTGGCGTGCCTAGCCTCCCCGCCACTACACTATCCCTTCCTGAGACATACTCTCGTGAAAGGGCCTAGTAACCTCATCCACCCTGAGGTGTAGATGACTAGCGACAGCTCAGTGACTGCCTGCCTTTCTTGAAAAGCAGTATCTACCTACCAGAGATGGGAGTCCCTTAGCCACCAGAAAGAAACACTAGCGAAATGTCAAGTGTCTCAGGCTGTTAGAGAAGTGCTTCGGGGGCCGAGGAACCTCTGAAATCGCAAGTGTAGCAAGAGCATTTTCCCACAAGTGAGAATCGTATGGTGGCTCAGATCTCCCCAGAGCTTCACAGGACTGTGCTGGGTCTCAGGGTCCATTTCAAGGTGGGCCAGAGTGAGAGTGTGAATTGGGTGTCTGGAGGCCCTGGGAAGGCCAAAGGCTGAGGTCACAGGTGTGGGGTCAGTCAGGAAAGCAGTGAACCGTGGGGCTTCTGGCTAAGGGGGCACACACCTCCAGGAGGGACAGGGAGGATGTGTGGGTTAGGGTCTGGCCCGCCCGGGACCTAGTAGGATTCCTGCAAGTTCTTGCCCCTCGGTGCCTCTCCATCTCGGTGCAGGGGCAGCTTGGCCTGGGGCCCTGTGCGGCTCTGTGGGCAGTGGGGCTGTCATTGGCTCAGTCTGGAGCAGGGAGGGACCCTGTAGGTGACCTGGAGCCCCGGGTCCACGAGATGGGAGCTGGGAGCCCATCTGCGTTGGGTAGAGTTGTGGGTGTGAGAGGCCTTCCGGGCGTGTGGTTCCCTATGCACTGTGAGTAATCCTCAGCCACATTTGCAGCTCCCAGGGGATTGTGCAACTTCCTCTCAGGCCAAGGTGCAGGGGGCTGGGTGAGAAACAGCACTGGGGAAAATGAGGAAACTGGGGCCGGCACTGGGGCCAGGGGCATGGCCCTGGGCTCTTGACCCCCGAAGAGCTGAGCGTTCCTGGGGGCCTCCTTCCAGGGGACTGCCCTCTCCAGTTACGCGGGCATGTGTGCATGTGCATGTGGCGGGGGTGGGGTGGGGTGGGGGGATGTCTTTGGGGAGCTGGGTTAGCGGGGATGAGTTCCCGCAGGCTGCACTGGCATGTGGGTATCTTTTGAGCGGGGTCAGGGCTGGGGAAGCAGGTGGTGAAGGGAGGGGCTGGGGCAGAGGGTGGGATGGTGGAAAGCATGTGAAATCAGGAGAAGCAGACGGCCAGTCCCA
The DNA here is from genome assembly GCF_964341445.2 of Mesoplodon mirus. Taxonomy (NCBI): domain Eukaryota; kingdom Metazoa; phylum Chordata; class Mammalia; order Artiodactyla; family Ziphiidae; genus Mesoplodon; species Mesoplodon mirus. The sequence goes on along the minus strand of NC_138988.1, from coordinate 73,924,102 downwards.
CCTCTGCGGAGCCGTGCAGCCCTGGGCGGTGTAACTAAGCGCTCCCTGCCTCCTCACCTCCTCTCCTCCTCTCCCAGGCTCGTCTGAGCCTCTGGTGAGAAGGTAATGGGCCTGATGCATTTAGCCGGGCGGCCAGGCTGCAGGAAATACACACTGACGTCAGGATTGGGAGCAGACACTGCTGGGCCAGCTGGATTCAAATCCTGGCCCTGCCGCTTTTGCAGCTGTGTGATCCTGGGGCCTCAGTTTCCTCTTCTGTAAAATGGAGATGACAGTTACAGTGCCCACGGTGTGGGTTCATTCTGAGGATTAAAAGGCTTAATTCACGGAGAGTGCTCAGAACAGCACCTGGCACAGTTAATGTCGTACCTGCATGTGAGCATGTTTGTGTGCAAACATCAAAACACCAGGTTCACGGTGATTATTTCTGATGGCGAGGATTGAGTAGGGACTGGGGATACTAATAAGAGCTCCTGTGTCCAGGCCTCACTCCACGTCGGATGCTGGGCCAAATGCTTGACGTGTACCAGCCCCTTGGACCCTCACACTCACCCTATGAGGTGGGTGCTGTCATCATCCCCATTTCACAGATGGGAACACGGAGGCACAGAGGCATCGCGTGACTTACCAGGGCAGTGATGTCAGTGAGGAGGACAGCAGAATGGTCTGCCTTAGCCCTGCTGGACCTCCCCTGGGTTCGGCTGGAGGTGGGCGGGTGGAGAGGAGGGAGTAGGGTGTGTTGTGAGGGGGGTGGGGTCCCGCCTCACCGCCAGTCAGCTCCAGCCAGGAGCCCTGTCTTCTCTTTGTACCATTTCCAATAACATAGTCAACAAATATAAAGAATGACATTAATATAGGGAACGGCTTTTTGGTAGTGGGAGGGAGTGGAATTCCTCGGTCAGAGCTCCCTGCCCGTGGGTGGACTTTCGAGAGGAGTTGAAGGCCACCCCCCCGGGGGTCAGGATGGGGCAGGATGGTCATGAACGTGGCTCCAGATTCAGGCAGCCCTGGCTCTGACCCCTGCCTGAGCTGTTTACTCTGTGACCCTGGCCTCAGTTTCCTCACATGTAAAACTCCTCCCAGTCCCTTCCTCTTAAGATGATCGTGAGGATGAAATGAGATACCATAACAGAATGCTTAGCACAGGCCTGGCCGGAGTTAGTGTCCGCCAAATGGATGTCTCTCTTAGGCACCTGTTACACAGAGAGTCGTGTGCCAGGCAGGGAGCGGGGCTATGCAGATATCCTTGGAGGGCCATTCTTTGAACTGTGGATCGGGGCAACTGATTGGACCCTAATCTGGCCATGAAATCAGCTTAGTGGGTCTCAACGAAAATGAAATGAAAAGGAAGTAATAAATTAAATGGAAAAGAATGATAGGAAACATCCAAGTGTATTATTGCACAGTACTGGTAAGTGTTGTTTTGTACAACTTTTTTGGAGTTTCATGTGCATGTGTACGCATACTCCGTGTGTGTGTGTGTGTGTGTGTGTCCTGGGTCAGATAAAATATAGTTTTCTGTGAGTCATGGTCAAAATATTTGGGGCCACCGCCTGAGAGATGATCTCCCTCCAGTGCAGTGATGTTTATGGGGCACCTACTCAGGGTAAGACCCAGCTCCACATGTGGGAGACAGACTGGGGGGTTGGGACCCAATTCTTAGCAAGGTGGCTGGGTGAGCAGGCCCGGTGGGGGTCAGCAGACACAGAGGGCAGGGGGTGGTTAGGGAGGGCTTCCTGGGTGATGACATGCATGGGGTGGGGACAGTGAGGGGAGGCAATGCCTGGGGTGAGTGCTTGACTTGGGGTCTGGAGATAGAGAGCCCCCCAGTGGGGGCTCCCTGTCAGTGGAGGGCTGCAGGGCCAGGCCTGGCCAGAGGTGAGGGTGAGGGTTGTCTCAAGGCACTGGGTGAGGGCTGAGCACGTTTTCCCTGGCTGGGGTGGGGTGGGGTAGAGGAGGACTCAGGTTTACTGATGTTCCGCCCACCCCAAGACTTGCAGGATCTGCAGTGATGGGTGGGACTCAGGGCTCAGATACTCTCCCTCCTCCCCTTGGCCTCTGGGAGTCTCCTGAGTCTTCTCCTCCTTTTTGCTGCCCCGGCTGGCTCAGATGGGCCTGGCCTGGGACCTGGCTCAGCCCTGGGCCCTGGTCCAGGAGCCAGAAGCCTTTCTATGACTTAGATCTCTGCCCGGGCTAAGATGGGGTCTCCATTTCTTCATCTGTAAAGTGGGCATACAAATCCCTGAGCAGCCAGCCGTCTGGGTGGTGATGCCCACCTTGTGACCTAACAGGGATGAGCTGGCTACAGGAAGTGTGGCGAGCTCTGGGTGGGTTGTAACTGTTGTCTCTAAGGCTGGGAGGGCTGGGGCAGGTCATGAGGATATCAGCTGCCTCACTGGAGAGCCCCCCCACCTCCCCACCCCGTGACCTGGGGCAAGGGTAGGGAGAGGCCTGTGACCCATGGTGAGCTGGGGATATCCCCGGCTCTGAGGGGGAGGTGGCCCATTAGGGGCCCCAGGGGATGAGACCCAGGTTTGGCCTGGGTCTGGGAAACCCAACCTCCAGAGCCCCCACCTACATGGGGTACCCGAGGAGCCCCAGCTTGTAGGCCTGTGATGCCAGGTGGAGGGTCTGTGTCCTTGGACTTATTGGCAGAGGTCAATTTTCAGGAAGCTGTGGGTGGCTTTGAGCCTGCCAGACCCAGAACCCAGAGCCTCAGGCGTGAGCTCTCACAGGAAGATGTGGTATTTAATGAGAGGTCACGTATATTGAGTACCTACTGTATGCCAGGCACTTTTGTATATTTGCAAATTGAGTCTTCACAGTAACCTAACGTGCAGGTCTTTTTATCATCCTGTTTTTAGGTGAGGAAACTGAGGCTCAGAATGGTCAAATCTCTCTCGCTAGCTAGTGAGTGGCAGAGCTGGGCCATGAGGGCATGAGTTCTGGATTCAGGCTGCCAGGGTTGAAAGCCAGGCAGTAGCACTTGCCAGCTGTGCAACCTTGGACAAAAGCCTGAACCTCTTTGCCCATTCGTTTCTTGCTCTGTGAAATGGGTATAACCGCAGTGCTCTCCTCAAAGGGTTGTTGTGTGAACTCCATGAGATTATGGAGGTCAAGTGCTCAGTACTTAGGACACCATCTTTCCTGTCTGTACCAGGGAACCATTGTGTGGCCCGGGGCCCATTCTCTGGTCTCCTTGGGTCCCAGTCTCCTCAGCTGTGTGACACAGGGTACTGACCCCTTCCCTGCCCTTCTCAACAGAATTGCTGAGGATCAGATGGGATCAAAACCCCGGATGGGTCCTGGGGGAGGCCTTCACAGAACAGAAATGCTAGACTCTTCAGCCCCCAGAGCTACCAGGAATTTTTCAGTGCTTGGAGCTAACTACAGGTCCCGATGTATTTTGTCTGGGCCTGCTTCAAGCTTTCATGTTTCCTGCTGGCCCGTGGAGGCATCTGAAGTGCTGACCCCAGATCTACTCCAGAGTTTCTCAAGAAGTGTTCTGTAGAAGGGTTTGGTGATCAAGCAGGTGTGGGGGAGTTGAAAAAAAAAGTAAAATGGATTTCTTTGCTAAAGGACTTGTCAGAGCCTTTGATATGCTAATATTCTTTATGCACCTCCAGTGTGTGGTCATGGTATACTTCAGGATATTTCAAAGGCCTGGTGTTCAAAGCTCCATTTTCCAGATGGAGAAACTGAGACCTAGAGTGAAGCCTAGGAAAAGATTTTCCCAGATCATGCAGTTATCGCTAACAGAGCTGTGACTAGAGTCCAGGGCTCCTGACTCCATGGCCCGTGCTCTGCCCAGGACACCAACTTCTTGCTCTCCTTCCTCTCTTCTCAGAGAAATGTGTGTGGTGCTGCTCCCTTCCTGAAGGCTCCTTACCTTTTTCTGGCCCCTTCCCTCTGCCTCCCAGCGGCGTTGGAGGGTGTCCTGTTCCTTCTGGGTGTTGCTGGAAGAGAAGCGTACGGGCTCCTGGGAGATGCTTCTGGGCTTGTAGATGGCAATAAGGCTTCATCCCAGCTGAGGGGCTCCTAGCAAGTTAATTCAGTTTTCTGAGCCTCAGTCTCTTCAACTGTAGAGTGATACTCATCACCTTGTCTCTCACCTGCAGGTACTGAGGGGTTCAGCTCTGACACCTCGTGTGAATGTGCTCTGTTAATCTTCAATTCATGTCCAGATGTCCATGAGCCTAGCAATTCTGATCATTTCGGGGTGGGGGCGATGAGGGAAGAACATGGAAGAAATGTGGGAGCCCCTGGCCGTGGGATCTGGCATGGTTCTGACTCCCAAGTTCCGATTTGCTCCCCACATTTGACGTCTGCCCTTTAGTATATTGCTGGCCCTCTCTGGTCTCAGTTCCCCTGGTCACCTAGGAAGTGGGCTGGTCTGGCTGACACTAGGGACCCGTTTCACAGGTGAGGGGAGGGGAGCCGGGGGCATGGTTTCCCAGTGTCCTGTGGGGAGCTGGTGTCAGAATTGGGAAAGAAATTCAAGTGTCTCAGTGCCTCAGTACGGCTCCGCCCTGAGCATGGTGGTCTCCAGAATCTGCCCACCCCTCTGATCTCCCGGCCCCTTCAGGCAGGGAGTGTGTGCGGGCGTGCCCACATCTCTGTCCACTCAGCAGTTGGGGTATAAATATCCCAGGCTCTCTGCAGGCTGCGGGGGGCTCCGGGTGCAAAGGCTGGTGGGTGGGCCAGGCTGGCTTGGGAGGTGGGAGGTGGTGGTGCCTCCCTGGCAGTGTCCTCTCCCCGAGGGCCGTTTGCCCAAGTTATTCTTAGCACTGACTCATTATAGAGACTATTTTTAATCCTGTTTCTAAGCATTGCCAACATCTGGTGCAGACAGTACTGAAGGGGGTGGGGGTGGCAGGGCGACCCTTTGGGCATTGCTGGGGACCAGAGCCTCTGGCAGGACAGCAAGGACAGAGTCTTCTGCTTCCTGCACCTGCCACTACTTAAAACTGGGCATGCAGTAGGCGTCCTATTTGTGCTTGAATGTTGTGGGCTCACCCACGACCTCATCCTTCCAGCGCCTGTCGGTGGGGGTGGGGAGGTGGGCTGGGGGTTACCATCCAGCCGGAGAGCATGAGCGGATGGTGCTCATCGGGTAGGCTTTCCCACGTCCATCCCTCAGGGATTCACTCGGCCTCTGACCCCCGAAGAGAAGGGCCTCAGAGCAGGAGGGCAAGCCTGAAGCTGGGGCACTTGTTACAGCCACTGCTGTGGGAGGAGCCAGCAGACATTATAGGGGAGGGGGGTGCTCAGTGGTGAGGTGTGCAGGCTCCAGGGCCAGACTGCCTGGGCTCAAGTCCTGGCTTTGCTCCTCCCTAGCTGTGTGACCTTGGGCAAGTCATCAACCTCTCTGCGCCTCAGTTTCCTCATCTGTGAAGTTGGGGTGGCAGTAGAGTGTTGTAAGGGTTCAGTAAAATAATAACGTACCCAGTGCCTACCTAGTAAGTGCCGTATAGTAGGGAGCTGGTGGCATTGTCATTACTTCTATTGTTATTGTTACTAGTGAGAAGCTCTGTGTGTGCCCTGAGTTGGGGAGGAGGCGTCTTGGCTGTTCTCTGAGTGAGGTGAAGCTTGGCATGGGGCTCAAAGGGAGTGGTTGTACCCGGGCATCATGATGGGGTGATTTCTGCCAGGCTGCCCCGAGGGGTCAAGGGCACACAGGTGGGTTGGAATGTGGGCTTTGCCCTTCACAGGTTGGGTGAGTCACTTTTCTTTCTTTTCTTCTTCTTTTTTTTAATATTCTTTTCCATTATGGTTTATCACAGGACATTGAATATAGTTTCCTGTGCTATACAGTAGGACCTTGTTGTTTATCCATCCTATATATAATAGTTTACATCTGCTCATCCCAGACTCCCAACGCATCCCTCCCCCACACCCCTCCCCCTTGGCAACCACAAGTCTGTTCTCTATGTCTGTGAGTCTGTTTCTATTTTGCAGATAGGTTCATCTGTGCCATATTTTAGATTCCACAGATAAGTGATATTATATGGTATTTGTCTTTTTCTTTCTGATTTACTTCACTGAGTATGATAATCTCTAGTTGCATCCATGTTGCTGCAAATGGCATTATTTTGTTCTTTTTTATGGCTGAGTAATATTCCATTACATATATGTACCACATCTTCTTTATCCATTCATCTGTCAAAGGATATCTAGGTTGTCTCCATGTCTTGGCTATTGTGAATAGTGCTGCTGTGAACATTGGGGTGCATGTATCTTTTTGAATTACAGTTTTGTCTGGATACATGCTCAAGAGTGGGGTGACTGGATCATATGGTAATTCTGTTTTTAGTTTTCTGAGGAACTTCTACACTGTTTTCCATAGTGGCTGCACCAACTTACATTCCCACCCACTCACTTAACTTTTCTGAACATCCATTTCTTTACCTTCATGACAGAGGTGATACTACATAGGCCACAGCGTTATGGTGGAAAATAAAGCATTTGATGTTCGTGGAGCATTTTACCCAGTGCTGGGCCCACGGTAGGACCTGAATCCATGAGACTTTCTTTCGTTTGTTTTTTGCTGTGTCCCTTTCCCATGTGACAGATGGGGTGCCCTGGGTCTGGAGGTTTGGACGGCAGGGGGCTGGGGTCCTAGCTCTCAGTGAGCTGTGTGATCCACACTCATAGCTTCCCCTGGTCTTCTGTAACACAAAGAGGCCAGAGAGAAAACTCTGGTTTTCAGACCCTGTCTCAGAACCCCTGGGGGTGCCTCGGGGAAGGACTAGGAGAACAGGGTGGTGGGGGGAGAGGCCCCCAGTTGGAGGCCAGGTGGTCTAGGCCCTTCCCCCTCCCCACAAAGCTGCTTCATTCTCATGTTTTACTATCAAGTTTCCAGGTAAATTTTGTCTGAAAACGGGGTTCTGCTGTTGCAAACAGCCTGGGAATCTCTGGTGGGTGACTTCCCAGGCTCCTGTCGTCGGACGTCTGTGCCCTCCGACGTGGCAGTGACTCTGGGAGGTGACCTGTGCCATGGGCACTGTTGCCCAGAGGGTGCTGGCACTCCCTGAGGGGCGTGGGGGCAGGGAGGGGGCTGCCAGGCTGCTCCTGGGGGAAAGGTTTGAGCGCTGCCCTGGCCTCGCTGACTGTGGGACGTGGGTGCCCTGAAGACATACTCAGCCCCACAAGCAAAATCTCACAGGAAGGAGCGAGGGCTGAGATTGGGCAGAGAGGCGCCTGCCACAGTGCCGGTAGTTTGTAGTGAATGCTCCAGAAATATTTGAAAGGAATGAATGATGTGGCACCAGCACAGCCTCCCAGGGCAGCGGCACCTCTGAGAGGGTGGCAGATCCCCCCTCTTCCCCTTCCTCCTTGCCCTCCACTCCCCCTTCCCTTTCTTCTGCTTTGCTTGACCAGCCTTAAGCTACCCCAGCCCTGGGGGCAGGCTCGGCCTTGCTCATAAACTTGAACAAAGACGCTTCCTCAGCCTGAGCCTCAGTTTGTTCATCAGTGAAGTGAGGATGATGGGCTTGGCTTGGGAGGCCTCATCCGGTGTCGCGACCTCTGTTCTCAGGGCAGGTCACATGCACACCGGGGAAAGGCCAGCCCCCAGTCACCAGGCAGGGCCCTCAGGTTCCAAGATGAGGATGGGAATGCCGCGGGGCTCCGACTGGGGCCTCCAGGGTGCGATGTGCCTGTGCCATGGCTGGGGTGGGGAGGTGGGGGGCTGTGGGTGTGAGAAGAAGGGTGGGCAACCAACCATGTCCGCTGGGCCGGGGCCGCCACCATGACTTTTGTGTGTGACCCTCTGCGAGTGTGGGCGGCAGCCAATAGGGACACGTTTGTGTCCTTGTGAGTGGGTGTGAAAGGGTGTGTGAATCCAGCCGGCCAGGGAGCAAGGGCAGTTATCTCCTGTTGCTGGGAGCTTCCTGGGCTCTGAAGAGAATGGAAAGTGATTCATGCGAAGGGGCCCCTCCCCAGTTCCCCACTTTAGCCATGACCTGAGGTATAGAGTGGCCTGGCTTCCTCCTTTTCCCCCACTCACCAGAGGCCCATGGCCCCCTCCTCCTTCACCTCAGACCCTGTATCTCACTCTGGGGTAGGGGGCTGCCGGACCTGCAGTCTGACCCTCCTCTCAGTGGCATTTGGGGCGGGGGCGTGGTCCATGCCTGCAGCTCTAGAAGGTAGTGCGCCCCCAAGCCTGGCACAGCTAAGCCCCGGCGCCAGAGGAAGTGGCCTTCAGAGGGCCAGCCTGGGACACCGTGGTCACCACCCCACACCAGCCGAGTGGTTTTCCAGCCAGAGGAGACCTGCGGGGAGGGGTGAGGAGAGGCTCCACCTGCCCACCGTCTCCCCGGCTCCGGCCATCCTGGCTGCAGCCACTGCCTATGACTCATTCCCCCGGGGACTGAGCCGGCTCCTCTCCTGGGGCACCAGCCCAGGCTCAGCAAGTTGGGGAGGGAGGAGTTAGGCCCTCTGTGCGGGGAGGGGTCGCAGCAGCCCTCTCTGGTGTCTTCTGGCCTCTGCAGACTTCACCTTCCCTTTGCCGCAGCCCCATATTACATAATGGGTCCCAAATGCCTCACAAGTAAGCGGCCCAGCCTGGCAGCTGGACTCAGGAGTCCCTATTCCCCAGCGCCCGCCACCAGGCACGTCCCCATTCCAGTGCCTGGCTCGCTGGGGGAGTGGGTGGTGCCTCCCACAAGCCCCCCCACCACTGTGAGGGGGGGCTGGGCAGCCTGGGAGGGGGTGGGGAGGCCCTCTCCAGGGAAATGAATTCCTGGCCTGGCCCCAGATGCCAGCCTGCCCAGCTCTGCTCTGGGCTAACGCTGGGTGCACACACAGCCCCATTGTACGCCTGGGCCCTGTGCCCGCCATGGGCCTGGCACCAGCTCCATCAACAGCAGTGGCTCCGTCAGCTCCTCAGCACCCCCTGCCAGGGCCAGAGCCACTGGGCCCCCGGGGAGGAGGAGGAGGGAGGGCTGGCGATTAGGCTGTGAGTGAGGGTGCCCCGAGTTGAGGGGCCGGGACCATGCAGATGCCTGAGGAGCCAAATGCATACATTTGTTTCTTTGTCAACTGTGTATACAAGGTAGGGAGCACTGCCCCCCATTCACACGAGGCATCAAGACCCTGAGAGGCTGCAGTAGCCTGCCTAAGGGCACAAAGCTAGCAAGGGATGGAGCTGGGGTTCGAGCTCAGGCAGCCTTGGTCAGAGTCTTTTCTGCACCCCTCACTGTGCTATATACCCAGTCTCCAGGTCAGGGCTCGGGGAAAGGCAGTGCTCCTTCTTTCCCCAGCCCAACTTTGAGGAGCTAGGCAGGCTACTTTCTGGAAAGTACATGTCCCCAGGGTGGAAGGGGACCCTGGAATAGTAGGGTCTGGAGCCGTGCGCTTGTGAGAAGCGTGGTGGTTTTCAAGGATGATACTGGTGGCTGGACAGGCAGTGCAAGTCTCCAGAGTCGGAAGGCGGCTCTGTGCCTCAGTTTCCCTGCCCCACCGGCACTGAATATCCCCTGTGCTTCTCGGCAGGGCATAAGAATGTAGAGGTGAGGTGTGGCCAGGGCTGAGACCTGGACCCTCATCTCCTTTTCCTATGCTCCATAGGCTGGCCGGGAACTTCCCCTTCCCCAACCTAGACCAAGGCCTCCTGTTGCTTCTATTCTTAGAGTCTGTCCTGAGCTGCCCCATCTCCTCAGGTTTCCCAGCCTGAAGGGGCCTCTGAGGCCGGAGAGCCTGCCAAGGGGGCAGCCCAGCTCTAGGCTGCGAGGGGGTCCCATCTCTGCCTAGCACCCAGGCCCCTCAGGCCAGGATGGAGGATGCTCAGAATCAACTTCCATGGGTCTCAGCTTATCCACTCATGACCTCCGACCCCATGGGTTTGGGCAGAGCTGAAGTTCCTCCCTTCTTCTTGGCCCAACCTCCTTGTCCCCTGCCCATCCCTGGCACGAGGCCTGGCTCCCCCTTGGTGACACCTCAGCCCTCTCAGCAAATGGACAGGGCAGTCTGCAGGGACCACGCGGTTGTGCAATGCCAGGGCTGGGCCTTGGGGACAGGTGGGGAAGAGAGAGGCTGGAAAGGGACACCGAGGCCAGCTCCCTTCTCACCCCACTCTGGAGTCTTGTCTGCTTTCCCAGTCTGCTTGGGCTCAGCTTACTCCGATTATGCTGTCCCCCAAGACAGCCAACACATCTTCATCCAAGGCCACGACGGGATACGTCAAACCCAGAAGGGCCATGTTTGAGTGCCTTCTCCCTGGGAGATGCCGAGAAAGAAAACCTGGGGACGGCCCTCTGGGAGCTTCTACTACAGCTGAGAAAACTAGGCAGAGTAACTTCTCTGTGCCTCAGTTTCTCATTTATAAAACGGGTACACTAATATTTCCTACTTCCCAGTGTCGTTGAGAAGGGCAATGAATTAAGACATGGTAAATCCCTTAGGAACAGTTCCTGACAAATGGTAAGTGCTCAGTTCAGGTTTGTTGGTAGTAGCTGTAGCGGCAGTAGTCATTCTAATAGAAGAAGTACAATATATGGCATCAGATAATGCTGTTTTTTCCAAACTAGGTTGTGAGTGCTGGTGAGGACAGGGACTATCTTACTCATCCCTGTATCTTGGCATCAGGCACAGAGCCTGGCTTGGAGCAGATTAAGTAATTGTTTTCAAATGGTGATCAGAGGAGGGTAGAGTCAGGGTGGGCTGCCTGGAAGAGGTAGCCCTAGAGCAGGGCTTCCTGAGATGCACAGGCATTAGACAATCTGTGGATGGAGGATGGGGCAGGGGGTACATCTGGAGGCCTTGATTGTGTTGGGGAGAGAGTGAGAAAGCCCCCTGAGCCCAGGACTTGGTGAGGGCAGGGGGATCCTGGATGCCTTAAAGGCCCACCTAGGGAGTTTGGACTTTATCTGGTGGACAGTGGGGAGCCACTGGGGGTGATGAAGCAGGGGGATGACCTTTCTTGGTTGCTTAGTGCATTTTGTTTCTGATCCCTTGTTCTCTCGGGGCTGTTCCCTTTCTCCACTTCTCCAAAGACAATAAACCCTCTCTCTGCTCTTCAGTCCCTTCTCTCCGATCCCTATGCACCCCCAGCCCACATATCCATGTTCCGTTCTTGGCCTTCTCTGCTCAGCTGTACTGGCCTGCTCCCCCTGCCTGCTCCTGTCCCCTTCCTCTCCCTGGCCCCTGACCCATCTTCCTTGGGATTGGGGTTGGCTGGACTTGGACTTGAGGGGAGAGGGATACAGGCATGGTGTGACCACATGGTGGGAACCCGTGTGATGGTGACCGAGCCAGGACACCCTGTTCTGACATAGCCTGCTACCCCCTTCAGGGAATAACCCCCCCACCCCCAGCCAATAATGTGGCTAAGGCACATTAGGAAGAATTTACTTAGCATTTGTCAACCTGATAAATGGAGATACAGATTTCTCTAACAGGTAAATTAGAGAGTGATGGGCCTTCAGTTTCTTGTTATTAAATTTAACCTAAAAGGATATTGAACTGCGTGGGAACCAGACTGCAAAAAACTACCGTGTCTCTTCTGTCTCCTTTCAAATATCCATCCATCTATCTATCCATTATATCCATCCATCCATCCATCCATCCATCCATCACTTCATGCATTATGTCCATCCATGCATCCATGCATCCATCCATCTGTCCATCATATCCATCCATCTATCCATCCATCATATCCATTCATCCATCTGTCTATCCATCACTTCATTTATTATGTTCATCCATGCATCCATTATATCCATGCATCTATCCATGCATCTACCAAATATTTACTGAGCACCAAATTAGGTGCTTTATGTTTAATCCTTATAGAAACTCTCCAAGATGGGCATTATCGTCATTTTGTACATGAGGATACTAGGATGCTGTGGAGTTAAGTAAATTGCTGAAGGTTACGCAGCCAGTAAGCGATCTGGGATTCAGCTCTACCTGCTTCAAAACACATGTTCATAGTGTGGGATCAGATGGCCTCCCTGGGTGTTCCCAGGGCCTCGTTCTGAGCGTGGAACATAACAGCTTTGCTATTGAATGAACGAACGGACAGGCACACTCAGGTTCTGGAATGCTGGAGTTCCATAGTTCTATCCTAGGAGCAGCCTGGGGGTGGGAGGCTATTCTGGGCTTCCAGTTGTATTGGCATTTGCTACTGGTAACCTAGTGTTGCCATTGCTGCCCCTGTACTGGAGGCTTCTTGATCATGTAACTTGCAACCCAGCACGTCCTGTTTCTTCTCTTCATCAGGCTAGCTCTGCTTCTGAGGGCAGTCCTGTCTTCCACAGGTAGGAAAGTTCTAGGTATGAGCTTGGCCACTGCATTCAGCCCCACCAGCCTCCCCCAGTGACTGGGCTCTTGTGCACCTGTCTCCCAGCTTCTCCATAGGACACCCAGCCCCCATTTTACTCTGCCCCCTTTATTGGCCTTTCTTTCTAAGCTGTGGAGTTAGCTGCACAATTTCAGGTTAAAACTGCCTCCTCGGGCCCCATTGGCTGAGACAGGGCTGTGAGTGCAGGCAGTCTACTTGGGAAGTGACCCCAGGAAGCATGGCTAGTGGAGCAGGCTGAGTGAGACACAGAGGGGAAGGAAGCCAGTGAGATGTGTGTTCCCCTCTCAGCACCAGGCTGTCTCACTTCGGATCTCTGGAGAACGTGCTTTAGAGCTTCCCAGCCGCGGGATGGGGTGAGGGAATTAGGGGTTTATTAGTAGCTCCCCCTGGTCTTTGGCCGGGGGAAGGTGGGTGCTGCCTCCATTGGCTCTGGCACAGATGTGTGCAGGTGCTGGCAGTTGGAGGTGCTCAGGTGGGCAGGAGGGACTGGGAGTGTCCAGGGGGCGCTGACAGCCTCTGCAGCGCTCACCGAACCCAGGCGTGGTGGCCTGGCCAGTCCCTTGGAGTGTGCCTCTTGCCAAACCCCCTTCCTACAGCCCTCCTCTCTCCATGCCCACGAAGCTGCCACCCCACCCCACGCCCGCCACTCTACCCCAGGCAGACCCTTCCCACTGGGGCCAGTCACCGGTACCACATTCATTGCATTCAGCAGATACTTAAGGAGCACCTACTATGTGCCGGGTGCCACCATAAGAGGAGGAAGCTGACAGGATCCCGCTAGATGCTCACAGCAGAGGAAAGGGATGCAGCGTGAAGGAGGTCCTTCCCATTGGCCCGCCAGACGCGAGGCAGCCCTTTCCGCCCATCTCTGAGCTCTACGTTCTCTCCTAGGGGGCGGGGCCGACAGGCTGGGTGGCCACAGAGCTTGGGCCACCTTTGAGTCACCTCTATCGAGGCTGTGATTGTAGCGGTTTTTCTGACTTCCTTTTCCTTTCTCTCGCTGCCCCTGCCTCTTCCCTCCTGGGGCCACTAGCCCCACGGCTGCCACGTGGTTGTCTTCTTCAGTCGGGACCTGAGCCTTCCAGCGCCCTCCCTCCCAGTCTCTATGGGGAACAGGATGCAATTCACGGTGCAACGGCAGGGGGGCGGGGGGGGTGAGTTTATTCACGGGCACCCTTCTTTGTCCCTGGTGAAAGCCCTGCCTGGTGCCTGCTTCCTGAAGAGGGGCCTCCTCCTTCTTGACTCCTGCCCCCACCCCTCAGACTCCGCTCCCACTACGCTCTCCTGCCTTGTAGGGCCCCGGGAGCGGGCAGAGTTAAGAAAGGGAGGTGGTGTGTAGGTAAGGCCGCCTGCTGTAGGGGCAGGGGAGGGCAGGCGACAGGGCTGGGGCAGGTGCCGGGCCTGGCGGGAGCACACACAACACACCCTCCAAACTCCGTATTGGGCCACAGGCAGGACTGCCAAGTCCCAGTCCCTTTGACTCATCTCTCCAGCCACCACCCACAGACTTTCCCCTTGATGTTTTCGCTTCCAAACCAGGTTTGGTCAGGGCGCGTGTGCCAGGGCGGCGGGGGCAGGAGTGTGTTGACCCGGGCTGGCCAAGCTCATTCCCTTTGACATTCTCCCCCTACTTACCCGTGGCATCTATTTCCCACCCCGTGGGCAGGGCCAGCGCTGGCAGAGCGAACGGCGATCGTGTACCTGCCCCACTTGGATAGAAAGATGGCTGTACTTATTCGGGGCAGGCGTGTCAGTGCGAGGGCTGGGAGGACATCAGAGACATTCGCGCGGGGTCAGAAAGGGGGCACTTACGATGAGACTTTCAGTTTGTCTCAGGATGGAGCTTAAGCAACTTTGATCGGGGGAGGAGAAGTTGCAGCTGCAGGTCGGCCGCCCGAGTCTTACCCCCATGGGGGAAGCTGGGGAGACAGAAGGGCACAGGTTGGGGGAGACGGTGAGTGGGGAGAGTAGAGTGACCGGTGTTCCCCCCACCCACCCAACACCCACAAAAGCCAGGGCACTGGCTTCCTCTCCCTGCCTGGCAAAGGGCAAATGCTTCTTGTGGCGTTTCAGAACAGCAAAAGGGGTGGGTGGGCCGCTGTGTGCGTTTTGAGAGTGAGCCCACCATAGGGTTCATCTCATACCTGTGTGTGTTGGGGGTGCTGGATGGGGCAGGTGGAGGCGGCTCCCTCACTCCAGGTGCCTGGGGTGGGGGGACATTGCTGTACAAGGTCATTTCTTTTGTTGGGGGGAGAGGTCTCCTCTGGCTTCCAGAGGGAGATGGGGTACAGGTGTCAGCCGGGTACCTGGGCAGGGCAACAGAGAAGCTGAGTTCTGGGTCTGGGGCAGCTGCCATTGGGGAAGTCCTGGGCTGAGCGAGGGCTAGGCAAGGACCCAGGCAAGGGACCCCTGGATTTTGGGCCCCAACTGACCATTCCCAGAAGCCCAGCCACCGGGTGGGTGCTGGTAGCAAGGGGAGAACAGCCTGTGGTTGTCCAGTGGCCCCTGCCTGCTCCGGCCGCCCTGTCCTGCCCCCACCGGGCATGAGTCAGACCGAAAGCAGAAGCTGCCAGACATTGCGCAGGGTGAAGTGAGGCAGAACCGGCAGTGCTATTTTGGAACCTGGTTAATTCCCCCTTCTGTCCCCCAGCGCTCATCACTCAGGGCTCCCCCCACCTCCTCGTCACCAGCTCTTTGCATTCCTCGAGGGGACTGTTGGGCCGAGACTTGATGTCCCCTGGCACATATGTCGGGGGGGTGGGTGTGTTGCTTAAAGCTCTCTGCTTGCTGGACCCGTCCTCCCCGGCCAAGATGTGCTGGCTTCTCTGGAACCGGCCTTCCGGGGTGTTGGGAGGGCAGAGTGCCCCCTCCTGGTGGGAGCTTGCAGACTGGGTAAAAGATGGTCGGTGGCTTTTAGCACTGCCCCTCCTCCGCTGCTCTCAGGCCAGCTGTCAGCCGCCTCTCCCAGGGCTGTGAGCTGACAAGGGCTTCAGGTGGGAGCCTCTCCCGGCAGTGACTCTTACAGGTCTGGGAGGGATTTCCAGACCCGGAGGGGAGATATTTTGGGGCCAAGGGCCTTTCCAGAACCCGTGACATTACGCATCCTGCAGCAGCCCCCACTGACCCCCTAGTCAATGGTTCTTTCTTGGGCATCTAGGCCTGCTTGAGGCCCCACATTTTAGGATTTCTTTGGAGCCCGTGTGAGCCTGGGGGCCCCTGGCCGTCCAGCCCGTGGAGGTGACAGAGGTCAGTGGGTGTGTGTTTCTGAGCTGAAGATGAGGGTGTATAGGTGAGAGTGTTACCCACCCGTGGGCTGGGGGGCTGGGGGTCTCTGCCGCTCCTGAAGCTGTGTGGTCAGGGAGATGGTGGGCTTTGCTATTGCTCGCGTGATTGTGTGCGTGGGAGATGGGTGCAGCCTCCATCCGCAGTGTGTTGCCGCCTCTCAGGGGGGGCCCTGAAGTCAGCGCTCCACCCGGCTATTTACCCCCCAGCAACCTGGGGTGGTGGGTTTCATGCACTGGGGCGGGGGACAGTCACCAGGCACGTTGCAGGTGACCAATTAGAATGTGGGTCCCTCTTAAGCTCAGGTGAGCAGGACTTGGGTTTCTCGTCGCTCAGCTGGGTTTGGGGCTTAGGCGGGGCGGGGAGGGCAGAGCAGTGTTGGGGGAAGAGTGGTCTCCCAGGCCTGCTGCAGAGGCCCCAGCGTCTCCCACGCCTCACGCACAGCATGCAGGCACAACCTGTCCTCGAGGTTGTCTGCTCTCTGCTGGAGCTGTTCTCTGGGCAGCCGAGTCCTGGGGTGGTGTGTGTGTGTGTGTGTGTGTGCGTGTGTAGGAGATGCTGTGAGCGTGTGTGAGTAGGTGTGTCTCACACAGCCTGTCTGGGTTGCTCTCGCACTGGGAACCATATCAGCTTCCAGTCAGCTCCTGCAGACTGTTTCCCCTCCTGCCCGAGCCAGAGCCCCAGCACCGAGTAAGAGTCGGTGAGTAAGAGCCCGAGTCCAGAGACGGCCTGGAGCCCTGCATTCCCGCCTCCACCTTGGCTCCTGGGCCTGCCTGAGAGTTTGGGTTGTTTGCTCAGGTTCACTGTGGGGCTCAGAAGGCCTGTGCCTGTCCCTTAAAGGATCTCTCTCCGCCTCCCAGCTCTCCCCTCCCACCTGTCACACTTGGAACCAGCAGGTGATCAAGCCCCCAGGAAGCGGCAAGTAAAGTGACTTTAACGTGCCCACAGATCTCCTAGGAGTCCATGTTAAAGTGCAGATTCTCACTCAGTAGGTCTACGCTGGGGCCTGAGAGTCTGCATTTCTAACCAGCTCTTGGGGATGTGATGCCTGTGGATCTTGCTTTGAGTGGTGAAGCCTTAAATGGCCCTCTTCCATCCAAACTCCAGCCAGATGGACTCTGCTCATCCGGCCAGGGAACTAACCCTCAGGGGCCACCGCCTAGGTGCCGGGCTCCTCACGTACTTTGGCTCCTTTGATCCCCTCACCTATTCTGAAGGAGGTGGCATTACTGCCATCCTGTTTTACAGATGGGGAAACTGAGGCTCTGAGAGGTTGAGTACCTGTCCCAGGTCACACAGCTGGAAAGTGGCAAAACCAGACTTGAACTCTGGTCTGTCAGGTCCAGAGCATATGAGCATTCCACTAAACCCAGCCGTCTTCCAGGGAGCGGACTCAGAAGGCTGAGATGCAGCCAAGGTGGGTGGGTGAGGGGTGGGACCGCAGCTGCAGGGAACAACATCCAACCTCACCTGCCTAGCCCAGGGCCCCTCCGCTGATGGGCTTACGACTCCCTACCTGCCTCCTCAGGCCCTTTCTGGACTGACTCCCCACCTGGGCACCCAGCCTGCTGCCGTGCCCCTGTGCACTCACCTGTGTCTGCGGAGGTTGGGTATGCAGACCCGCAGACCAGGCCCCCCAGCTCCACTGCCTACCAGCGTGCAACCTTGGGCAAGTTGTCAGCCTCTCTGCCTCAGTTGTCCCCCTGTGAAATGGGGGATATATGACTACTTCTCCAGTAGTATGTGCTAGGATTACATCAGTAACATGTATCAACTCAGAACTGTGCCTGGTGCATAGGAATGGCTCAGTGCCGGTAGTAACAAATGCCTGCTGGTTTGTTCCCAGAGACCATAGGCCACCTTCTGCGAACGTAATGCAGTTGTCAGGGCTCATAGGTGTTTTTCTTCCTTCTTTTTCCCCTGCAGTCTTCCAAAGCCTTCTTTTATTAGGCAAAGCCTGGATACTTCAGTTTTAAAGAGGTTGTTTTTGAAGTCCTCAGAGGCAGATTAAATTCTTAAAAAGGAAGCCAAGCAGTAGGAGTTCATTGCAGTGAACAAGCAGAGATTGGAGAGGCCTTCACAGCAGGGAGGAAGCAGAGGAAGCCCCCGAGGGCGGGGGTTAGGAGCCAGGCGCCCGGCCTGGGGCACGGAGACCTGGGTTTGGAGCTCAGGTTTGGGAACCTTCAGAAGCCTCTCCGTGTGCCGGCTACCCGCTCCTCGCTGCCCCTGGGCTGCATCCTCCTCTTCTGAGGAGATGGACGATCGAAGGCTGGGTCTCCAATGCTGCCACAGCTCTGGAGAGGGAGGGAGTTCCTGAGTGTTGGAAAGCAGCACCCGGCTCTCCCTGTCAGAGGCCTGTAGGCTGGCTCCCCAGGCACCCGGCCCCAGACCCATCCATGCTGCCCGAACCCTGCACCTTCCTGGACAGAGCAGGAAGGGGGCCACCACGGCCCTTCCAGCCTCCTCCCATGATCAACCAGGGGTCCAACTGGGAGAGGGGACAGGATGTGTCTGAGGTCGCACAGCTGGGTGGTGGGACAGCCAAATGCTGTTTTTCGATCCCACTCTGCCCTTTTGGAGCAGACTCATTCCAGAGGGTCCAAACTCCCGGGCCCCAAATCCATGATGGCACACAGTGACCAGTCAGGCGGAGTCTTGAGACTCATCTTCCCTGGTGGGGGTATCGGTGACCTTATGGGCTGACCTAGCATCCACCAAAACTTAGCTGATCTTCCCTCAGCAGGAGGATGGGATCAGGTAGGCTGGGGTGGGCGGGGGAGGTCACATGGGGCTTGAAGCCCTTGGAGACCCGTCTGGAAATCCTCCCCTTGCTCTTCAGGCCCCTTTCCTGTCTGGGGTGCCATCTGTGGGCTGTACTCCCCGCCCTGCCCCTCCCTCTGCACATACAGCTCTGCTGCCGTCCAGTGCCAGATCTCTGGTCCATGTAATCGCATTTCTGTCCAGCCAGTTTGATATAATTTCCCCCTGAGGCCCTCGTGTGGCCACGTTACCGCCTCAGTGAGATCCAGATATATGGTCTCCTGAGCCCTGGGCATGGATTTTCTTGGCTGTTCAGCAAGAAGAGAGCCTGCAGGTGGGCGGGGCCTGGCCTGTGTTCTGGGGCATCCAGGAGGGCTGAGGGGTGTGCAGGCCTCTCTGGGACCCTCTGGAGGGTTCACTGAGGGCAACACGGGGTGAGGGGGTGAGGCAGGGCTGGGAGTTCATGGGAACAATAATCCATCTATCTACAGGGATCTTCCCTGTGGGGCCCTGGTTACCTCATGGGACTGGAGCGGGTGGTGGTCGCACACCTGAGGGAGACCTGGGCTGGCCAGGAACACTTCACTATGCACTTGCAGTGTGGCCTTGCACAGGGCCCTTAACCTTTCTGAGTCTTGGTTTTCTCATCTGCAGAGGTTCTGTTTGTCCCATGAAGTGTTTGTGGGGGACTGGTGAGATCTGATAAAGGTCATGTGCTGAGTGCCGAGCCTGGTCCATCGTGGGGACTTGGAGTGTCTGCTGAATGAGTGAACCGGTGGTAATTGAGCACGTGACGGGTGGTTGGATGAGCAGCCTCCCAGGGCCCTGAGCCTTGTTCTGGGAAGTCTGCCGGCTAGGATCGGGTGGAGGTTCTAAAGAAGAAAGCTGATTTCTCTGGGAGCTTCCTTGTAGCTGGGGAGACTGGAGGTGACCAGGAAACAACTGGAGAACAAAGTAGTGTGGCCACAGGCAGGCTGTTCAAGGGGATGGGGTATCCAGGATTGGGGGTGCAGGGGAGAAGGGGAACAAGGGGGTTTCAGCCCCCTTGCCCTACTCTAACCCAGAAGAGAGGTGGCTGCCCACTGAGAGGCAGGGTGAGGGATTCTGCAACGTGTGTATCTGTGTGTGAGAGACAGAAACAGACAGACAGCAGAGAGTCTGCATGTGTGGCTGGGCTGAGTCTATGCATATCCCAGGGTGGACATCTCCCAGGACCTTTCTGGTTTCTCCCTCCATGCTTCCCTCAGCCACACGTCCCCCTGGCCCCCCATTCTTCAAAGCTCAGTGGCAGTCCTCCTGGGACAGGCCTCATGCCAGGGTCCAGCTGATTTTTTTTTTTTTTTTTGCGGTAGGCGGGCCTCTCACCGTTGTGGCTTCTCCCCCTGCGGAGCACAGGCTCCAGACACGCAGGCTCAGTGGCCATGGCTCACGGGCCCAGCCGCTCCGCGGCATGTGGGATCTTCCCGGACCGGGGCACAAACCCGTGTCCTCTGCATCGGCAGGCGGACTCTCAACCACTGCGCCACCAGAGAAGCCCTGGGATTGCCTTTGAAGCTGCCCCCCTTGCCGCACAATTGCCTTGCCTTGCCCCAGGCCAGCCAGGAGGTGCCAGCTCCCACCCTTTCCTGTGGGATGTGAGCTGGGTCCTCGGGCTGATGGGCCTGAGCTCTGGGCCCTGGCGGCCACTCAGCAGGCCGGGAGCTCCTGGGACTGCCCTTCGTCTCCCCTCTCCTTCCTCTCCCTCCTCCCCTCCTCCTGCCTGTGTTCAGGATTGTTTAAAACAAGCCCCTGCCTGTACTCCCCCCGCCCCCGACCTTATGCAGCGTCCTGTGGTGCACACTTACCGGGGCAAGTGTGAATCCCAGTTGCTTTTTTCAATGTTGGAAGCATCCAGAGAGCCCACTGTTGCCTTTCATGGCCCCTAGGGAACCACGGATCAGCTAAGATCATGACGACCCACACGGCTAAGCGTCTCCAGCGCTGAGCCCTGTGCTAAGTGCTCTGCCCGCTCCTGGTCTCTTTAGAACCTAGAGAGGTGGGTTTCACTGTTCCCCACCTGCCTCTCCCATAGCACCGCAGTGAATTATGTATAATATACAAGCTTTGGAAAAGAAAATCTTTTAAAACCCAAGGCTTTTCGAGAGGAAACAAAGAGGGTGCCTGGTATTGGGAAAAGCTGGCCAAGGCCTTTCTGCTTCTGGCCAGTCTGTAAGGAGAGACAGAAGCTGGTGATCGCTAGGCAGTGCTGTCCCCCCACCTGGAGCCTTGTTATGGGGTGTGTGCGCGTGTGTGTGTGTCAATGGATGGGGGAATGGATGGGACACTTTTCTCAAAAGAAATTTAAGAATAGAAAGAGGAGACTCACCCACGGATGCCCCCGGTGGGCATGGATGAAGAGAGAGTTGACCAGTGACCGAATGGTATCGCCCTTCTGCCCATGATTTCACCCTTGCAGAGGTGAAATCACCCAGCATCCCAACTTAGATCACAGCAGCTCTCTGGGAGAGGTTCCCCAGCTGGTAAGTCCCACTTGAGTGATGGAAAGGCTGAGGCTAGGCTCAGACACTGAGTCAGGCCCGAGTCTCGGATTCATCCCCAAGCATTCTGATGCCAAGTTCCCATAGCATCTTGTGGGAAGGCATGCTGGCTCTTGGGGATCTTATGACACCTCCCTACCCTTAGCTCTCTTTGGGTTTGGCCCAACTGATGCCCGCCAGGCCCTGCAGGGACCCGTGACTGCCTTGGTAATTTGGAACGGCCCTGTCCTAAGGCGAGGGGGTTGAGTGGACATTCTTGTTCCGTTTCCTAGTTCATCAGACCTTCCTTTGCCACATCCTCGGCCAGAGGGGGCTCAGAGCAGATAAAACAAACCCCAGACCTGGAATCTTCCCCTCTCTTCCCTTCCCAAGGCTGAAAGGTTACCCAGGAGGTCTTGGGGTCCTTTGCCCTGCTTCCGGGAGCCTCGGCACCTGTGCAGGAGGCCTTCCTTTAGTGGTTGGTTTGATTTCCCCTCCGCCACGACTGGGCAGCTCCCACACAACTGTAGTTTGTTACAGACTGGGTCAGAAGAAAACTTCTTCCTACCACAGAGGTGCAGAATGTGATAAATGGCTTAACCAAGCATCCCGGCCTCTGAGCTTCCACACTTTGTTGTTTCAGCCGTCAGGCATATGTTTTTTTCTGGGAATACAGGAAATTATCTCTGCCCTTTGAGGGAGGGCAGAATTTTTTCTGCTTGTGTTTGGGGATTCCAGACCATTCCCTCGTCCTGGGCACCCTCGGGCCCCCTGAGCTGGAATGAAAGAGATCAGCTGCTGAAACACTTTGAATGGTGGGGGGGGCGGGCAGGGGGGAAGAGGCACATCTTCAGTGGAAATCCCTAAAATAAAATGTGGCTATCTTGTCCCAAGTGCAGGACCAAGGCCAACTCTTAAGTCCCAGGACTAGGGTGGTGGAGCCAGACTGCCAGCGTCCAGCCTCGCCACTTAGTAGCTCTGTGACCTTTGGCAAGTGACAACCTCTTTGTGCCTGTTTCCTCATCTGTGTGTGAGGGGGACAGTACTGGTACTCATGTCATGAAGTGATTGTGATAATTAAATAAGGTGCTTTGAACCATACCTGGCGCATAGTAAGTACTCCATAAACATTAGTATAAAATATTTTTCCTCATTAGAAAGATATACAGGGACTTCCCTGGTGGTCCAGTGGTCAAGAATCTGCCTTCCAATGCAGGGGACATGGGTTTGATCCCTGGTCGGGGAACTAAGATCCCACATGCCTCGGGGAAACTAAGCCTGCATGCTCTACAGCCCGCACGCCACAGCTAGAGAGAAGCCCACACGCCTCAACTAAGACCCAACGCAGCCAAACAAATAAATTAATTAATTAAAAAAAAGAAAGATATACATGTTCATTATAGAAAAAGAACAACATTCCAAAGGTAAAAAGAAAAAAAATCACTCGTGATTACATCATCCAAAGAAGTCAGTAATATTTTAGTATATTTCCTCCCACGAGGTTTTTCTGCACATATTTGTACATGATGATCAGATTTTATATACAATTTTGCATCCTACTTTTTGTCACTTGACATATCCCTGTGTTACTTATTGTAAATACAACATTTGATGAGGAGGAACACAACATAATTTTTTTTTTTTTTTGACTGCGTGGCTTGCAGGATCTTAGTTCCCCAACCAGGAATTGAACCTGGGCCCTCAGCAGTGGAAGCGCAGAGTCCTAACCACTGGATGGTCAGGGAATTCCTGGACACAACATAATTTAACCGTCCTATTGTGGACATTGAGATTATTTTTTATTTTTCGCTATATATAGTGTGATGGGCATCTTTATGCATAAAAGCCTTTTCTGCATTTGAGATTTCTTCCTCAGGCTAGTGGATATTTTTTCAGGCTTTGATACATATTGCCAAACTGCTCCTCCAAAGAAGATGGACCAAGCTACATTCGGGCAGTTGCATTGAAGCTGCCTGGTACCAAAGGCATTTTAAAGTCCTAGCCACACTTGGGTGGGGGAGGGGAGAGGGTAATTTGTTCAACTTTTCTTTTACATTCTTTAAGGTCTGCCCTCATTCTTATGTAAAATTTTAATGAAAGTATGACACACCTACAGAAAAGTGTACAAACTATTGAGTGAACATCTGGATGCATTTTCATAAACTGGACACTCCCGTGTCACCAACACCGGCATCAAATTACAGAACATTCCTAGTCCCCACGCCCACCCCAGGCTGTCCTGTGCCACCTCCCTGTCACTCCCCCCCACAAGAGTAACCAGGATCCTAACTTCTAACATGCAAGATTCATTTCCCCCGTTTTTGAACTGTATGTACATCGATCATGCTGTGCGCGTGTTTGCCTTCTTTTGTTTGCTATGATGTCTGCAAGAGTCATCTGAGTTGTGTGTAGCAATAGTTGGTTCACTTCCATCACTGAGCAGCATTCCAGGGCATAGAGGTACCACAACTTCTTTATCCATCTCCCGGCTGATGGACGTTTGGGTGGTGTCCAGTTTTGGCCACTATCTATAACGCTGCTGTGAACTTTCTAGTCTGTGTCCTCTGGTGCCCACATGGATGCTTTTCTGCTGGGCAGATACTTAGGAAGGGAGTTGCTGGCTCAGAGCATCTATGTATTTTCTGCTTCCTGCTTGTATTTTTAAAGGATCATCTGGAAGGCAGAAAAATCCCCAGGGCAGTTCAGGCCCCACAAGCAATTGAAGGGAGGTGCCTTGGCTCAGGGCTTTTTGGGAGGCCCTCCATGAAGATCATGTCCCCTCCGAAGGCTTGTGTCAGGGCTGTAGTGGAAACTGAGTTAGGCCCTGGGTCCTGGCCCTCCAGCTCCAGCTGGCATGTGGCTTCTGACCCTGGCCTGTGCCCCCAGAGGCCACTCACTGTCCTCAGTGGGGGTCCTCAGCTGGCCTAACAACCATCGCGCTGAGCAGGGCAGGGCTCGGGCCAGACTCCAGGTGGAGCTGGGGGGACCCAACTTCGAACATGATTGGAAGCAGGTTGGGCCCCTCACAAACCCCTAGGAGCTGCCCTACTTCCTTTTCCCTTGTTTTTTTTTTAAATAAATTTATTTATTTATTTATTTTTGGCTGTGTTGGGTCTTCGTTTCTGTGCGAGGGCTTTCTCCAGTTGTGGCAAGCGGGGGCCACTCTTCATCGCAGTGCGCGGGCCTCTCACTGTCATGGCCTCTCTTGTTGCGGAGCACAGGCTCCAGACGCGCAGGCTCAGTAGTTGTGGCTCACGGGCCCAGTTGCTCCGCGGCATGTGGGATCTTCCCAGACCAGGGCTTGAACCCGTGTCCCCTGCATTGGCAGGCAGATTCTCAACCACTGCGCCACCAGGGAAGCCCTCCCTTGTTTTAAAAGAATCACACAAGTAACACATCTTCACATCCTAGGAGTTAAGTGCTTCGAAAGTGGAATAAGAAACTATAAAAACCCCTCTTTTCCCCTCCCCACTCTACTGCCCCTCCCAGAGGTAACACAGTGAACAGTTTGGGTGTTGGGGGTGCCCAGATGAGTGGATAAAATGTGGGGGCTGTGAACCAGGCTGCCTGGTTCAAATTGCCCTCCTGCTACTTATCAGCTGTGTAACTTAGGGCCAGTGACTTCACCTCTCTGTGCCTCAGTTTCTCCCTGAAAATTGAGGGCAATAATAATAGTCAACTGCCTGGGGTTGTTGTGAAGAACAGATGAGTTAATAGTTGAAAAGCACCTAGCCCAGCCCTGACCCATGGCAAGGATTCAAAGAGCATCTTGATTCTTCTAGTCTTTTCTACACATTTACTCATTTCCTGCCTAAGTGGGCTCCGGCTGTACATTTTATTCTGCAGTGTTTTGTTTGTTTGTTTGTTTGTTTTGCGTTACGTGGGCCTCTCACCGTTGTGGCCTCTCCCGCTGCGGAGCACAGGCTCCAGATGCGCAGGCTCAGCGGCCATGGCTCACGGGCCCAGCCGCTCCGCGGCATGCGGGATCCTTCCGGACTGGGGTACAAACCCGCGTCCCGTGCATCGGCAGGTGGACTCTCAACCACCGCGCCACCAGGGAAGCCCCTCTGCAGTTTGATTTGTCCACTCAGTGCTGTATCTCTGAGATCTTCTTTCCTATATCTGAGACCTTTCTGTTCTGGGACCCTCTTTCTCCTTGCGTCTCCTCATGGAATCCACTGATTTCTCCCCGTCTTTCCCCTCCCTCTGTCCACATCTTCCCTTGGAAAAGGTTCTGACCAGCCTGTTCATACTAAGGCGCAAATGACTGACGAGGGAGGCTGGTGTGAAACCACCTCAGGCCCCTGACCAGAGGAGGGCACAGCTTCGGAGGGGAGCCGGGATCCACCCGTTATCGACACCTAAGGGCTGTTCTGTTAGGTGCATTCTGCACACTCGCTGTGTCTCCTTGAATCCTCACAACGACCCCAAGAGGCAGGTGCCATTATTGGCTCCATTTTACTGGGGAGGAAACCAAGGCACAGAGAGGTTAAGTGGCTTTCCCAAAGTCACCCAGCCACTATGGGCAGAGCAGGCACTTCAGCCGCCTCTGTTGGACTGTGAAGTCCATTTTGGTCACAACTAAACTAGAACCCCGACACGGCTTAGGGAAGGTAGAGGCAGGTGGGAGGTTCTGGGGGAAGCTCAGCAGAGGCGGCCCGTGGATTCTGAGGGTGCAGACGGGGGCACCTCTCATTGCCTCGGCTGCAACTTAAGCCCCTGCTATGTCTTCCATGCTACTGGGCAGGGGCAGGAATTCTCTGGAGCATCAGACCCCCTGGTCCCCTCAGGAGGAGGGGACAGGGGCGAACGTTCTTCAGGGAAACACCCTAGCCCCAGGGTCTGCATCGTAGTGGGCACTCGAGTTCCCGGTGTTACCGAGTACACGCACGGTGGACCCTTTCCAGGCCTGGTGGGTCTGACGTCAGACAGTGGGGAGGGTCTGGGGCATTTTAGATCCGCCCTCGGATCCCCTCACCCCTCAACTCCCGCCCTTAACCCCACACCCATCCCACCTGGCCACGCTTAGAGCAACCCAGGCTGGGAGCCGGGGCAGGGGGCTGGGACTCAGCGGGTAGCAGCAGCTCTGCGAGGGGGGTGAAAACTTTGACAACAGGATTGGGGGTGGGAGAGTCACCTTCTGTCAGAGGACCCGGGACAGGCTAAGGCTTCTGATACTCTTTGATACACAGACAGCTGAGGTTCATAGTTCAATATCCTCCCCCAGGAGGCTCTCACAGACCCCGGCTGGGTGGTAGGGCAGGGATTCCTGCGTCCACTTTACAAATGAGCAAACTGAGGCTGGCGCAGGCAGTGAGAGGCTGAGCAGGCTGAGCCCATGTTCTCGCCCAGCCCAGGATGGGCGCCTAGCCCTTTGTGAGAGAAACAAGGGGCTCGTTCTCCCTCAGTCCTCCCTGTGCCGGCTGGCACTGCCAGGCTCCGTGTCTGCACCCTCACCCCACTCCCGCCCCCATGGGCCAACTGAAGTTAGATTGTTCCTGAGGGGGAGGGGCTCACTGCATTTGTGAGTGGGCAGGGGGTGCAGCTGCGAGGGGAGTGAGCTGGGCTGGGGTCAGAGCCTGTGAGGTCTGCAGGGCTGCAGTTGTTGGGGGGGGCGGACAAAGACAGGCTACCCCTCTGTAGGAGCACAGGACAGAGGTGGAGGCTGCAGATGTGTCCCTGCTACAGGACAGAGGCGGGGGGGAAAGTGTGCGTCTGCTCCTTTCTCCTTGGGAACTGTCCGGTAGGGAGCTGGGCAGAGAGACCCCTGGGGCTGAGGCAGCCTCTCTCTCACACATTCCTGGTCTACGGGGACAGAGAAGGGAGGAAGGGAGGTAAGGTTAGGGCCACTGAGTACTCAGCCCTCGAGATGGGTAGTGCTGCTCCACATTGTAGGGCAGGATGCAGGGTGATTAGAAGGAGCCCTGGCTTGGGGGTCAGGTGGCTTGGGCAGCCCTGGATCAACCAGATGTGCAACCTGGGACAAACGCCTTCCCAGCTCTACATGGAGACGTGATGGTCTGAAGACCCTTCACCCTCACCCACCATGAGCCGGGGAGCCAGATGTGGGATTGGGTCCCAGCACTGTCCCCTCTGCCCGAGAACTAACCTCCCTGTGCTTCTGTTTCTCCTTATCTGTAGAAGGAAAATAATAACCAAAGCTACCAGATGGGGCTGTTTGAGGTTAAGTGCTTGGAACAGTGCCCAGCACACAGTAAATGCTCAGATAGATGCAAATTATTATTATTTCCATGATCCAGTGATTTTCACTGAATATATGCCAGTACCATCGGCTAATGCTGACTTAGTCTGATGTCTGGCATTAGGCAGGACATGTCAGCCTGTGCTGCTTTCCTTTGCCACCCCCAGAGGTCTGGTCTCATTCTTAGGACCTTGGGGCACAGCTCTGGCCTCTGGTCTACTCTGTGGCTGACCCTCCAATCTTGTGCTGATCCATCACTCACCCACTCAGCCTACCAAGTGCTGCACACTGTTGAAGACACATTATTTTCATTTAGCACTCTCACCAATCTTCTGAAACTCTTTACAGGTCAGGTAACTGAGGCTGAGAGAAGTTAAGTGACTTGCCCAAGGTCACACAGCAAAGAAGTGGCAGAACTGAGATTCAAGCCCTGTTTGTAGCACTTGCTCAACTATAAAGTTGTACTGCCTCTTGCAATATCGCTGAGAGGGGACACTCCAGCCCCTGTCAGGACCTTATGGCATCTGGGCACCCTCAGGGCCCCTGCACCTCTCAGAGAGTCTCAGCCCATCCCAGCTGGGAAGGACCTTAGAAATCACCCAGTCCAACGTTTTCATCTTGTGGATGGGGAGATGGAGGCTCAGAGAGGGGGAGGGATGTGCCCAGGGTCACTCAGTGAGCTAGGGACAGAGTGCGACCAGCTGCCAGACTCATTCTGTTCTGTCCTGCCCCCTTCCCAAATAGGCCTTAGTCCCCTGTCCTCCTGAGACCCTTCAAAGATCAGGGCTGGGCTTCCCTGGTGGCGCAGTGGTTGAGTGTCCGCCTGCCGATGCAGGGGACACGGATCCGTGCCCCGGTCCAGGAAGATCCCACATGCCGCGGAGCGGCTGGGCCCGTGAGCCATGGCCGCTGAGCCTGCGCGTACGGAGCCTGTGCTCCGCGATGGGAGAGGCCACAACAGTGAGAGGCCCGCATACCGCAAAAAAAAAACAACCACAAAACATCAGGGCTGATGTGCTGGGTGGTGGAAAGCTCTCCCTGGGTCCTGGGAGGAACAGGTGCCCTGCAGTAGCCTTCCCTGCGCAGGGTTACAGTGGCCTGAGGACTTGCCTTTCTCATTCACTGGACTGTAGATGCCAGGAGCACAGGGACTGCAGCTGGCTCGCTGCTGTATGGCCAGTGCTGGTTCATAAATAGTAACCATTCCCTGCACATGTTCATAGAGGCCTGAGGCACAGCAGTGAGCAAGTCAGACAAAATGCCTGCCCTCAGGGGAGTTTGAACTCCTATTGAGAGAGAGATAGAGAATGAATTGAAATAACTAAGCAAAAATGTGTAATATTTAAGATGGTGATAAGTGACAGGGAGAAACAAAACAGGGAAGGAGCATAAAGTTGTGGGGGGACTGGTGGGGGGTTTGCAGTTTTAAATAAGGTAGTCATGGAAGGTCTCTGCAAGGAGGTGACCCACTTGAGGAGATGAAGGAATGAGCCATGGTGGTGTCTGGGGGATGGGCACCTCAGGCGGAGGGAAGCGCAGGTGCAAAGGCCCTGAGGTAGGAAACGTGCCTGGTATGTCTGAGGGATTGGGTGTGGCTGGAGCAGATGGAACAAGGAGGAGAGGAGGAGATAATGGGGTCACAGGGACCATGAGGTGGGGACAGATCATAGAGGGCTTTTTATGGTGAGGACTTTGGCTTTTACACACTGAGTGAAACAGGAACCATGGAAAGTTCTGAGCCGAAAGAGGGAGACGATCTAACTTTGGTTTTAACAGGACCCCTCTAATTACTGAGTTGCAAGTAGAACGTCAGGGGGCAAGCGGGAGGGAGTCTGATGCCATGAGGCGCCTTCAGGAAGCCAGGTGAGGCACAGCAGAGGCTGGGCTCACACTGGTGGCAGCGAGGCAGTGGCAGAGGAGGATGTATTTGCGGTCAGATCTGGAGGCTCACCAGGTGGCATGAGAGGGAGAAAGGAGTCAAGGTTGACTCCAAGTCCGGGAGGCTGACCTGGAGTGAGTCTCCATCTCTGGCCCAAGAACCAGCAGACTTGGGTTTAAGTCTCTGGAGGGAGTCTCCATCTCTGGCCCAAGAACCAGTAGACTTGGGTTTAAGTCTCTGTCACCCACTTGCTTGGTGACCTTGGGCAAATCCCTGCCCCTCTCCTGTAAAATGTGGTTGCCCTTGTCCTGGCCCGTTCCCCAAGACCCCGTGAACTTTGTTTTGTTTTTTGTTTGTTTGTTTGTTTATCTTGGGCTGCACGGTGTGGCTTGCGGGATCTTAGTTCCCTGACCAGGGATGGAACCCGGGCCCCCTGCAGTGGAAGCACGGAGTCCTAGCCACCGGACCACCAGGGAAGTCTCAAGACCCCATGCACGTTGAAGGGGACTGACTGTACCTCACAGCACTGCCCCCTCCCATCCGCAGGGAGCCAGCAGCCACCATGGCATCACGCATCGGGCTCCGCATGCAGCTCATGCGGGAGCAGGCGCAGCAGGAGGAGCAGCGGGAGCGCATGCAGCAGCAGGCCGTCATGCATTACATGCAGCAGCAGCAGCAGCAGCAGCAGCAGCTGGGGGCGCCGCCCACCCCCGCCATCAACACCCCTGTCCACTTCCAGTCTCCGCCACCTGTGCCCGGGGAGGTGCTGAAGGTAAGGCCTGCTCCACCCTGTCCCTTCGCCCTGGTCCTCGGAGCCCCCGCCCTGAGCCCTTTACCTCCTCCCCCCTCCAGGTGCAGTCCTACCTGGAGAACCCCACCTCCTACCACCTGCAGCAGTCCCGGGACCAGAAGGTGCGGGAGTACCTGTCTGAGACCTACGGGAACAAGTTTGCTGCCCACATCAGCCCTGCTCAGGGCTCCCCAAAGCCCCTGCCAGCCGCCTCCCCGGGCGTGCGGGCCGGACACGTGCTGTCGTCCTCAGCCGGCAACAGTGCTCCCAACAGCCCCATGGCCATGCTGCACATCGGCTCCAACCCTGAGCGGGAGGTGAGTGAGGAGCTGGCCGGTGCCTGCCACCAGCAGAGCTGGGGCCATGTGCTGTGCTCCTGGGACTCCTAGTCTAATGACAGAGGCAAGATACTGCCCTCAGGGAGCCCCGGTCTGAGGGGAGACGCGGCCCCGCCCTCGGGGAGCCCTGGTCTGAGGGGAGACGCGGCCCCGCCCTCGGGGAGCCCCAGTCTCCCAGGAGAAACATCCCTACTTTAGAAACCTCTGCTAGGGAGAAACAGGAGACTCGTACAGGAATGCCCAGCACACCTGCAAAGCCATGTCCTGACAGAAGGTATATAAAGCCATCTGCCTGGGCAACTTGGCTCCTTCGGAAGAGCCCTGGCCTGGGCCTTGGGGCCTGGGGGACCTGGACAGCTCATCCTCTCTCTGGGTCTGTTTCCTTCCCCCCAGGTGAGCAGATGGGGTGAGGTAGGCGCCAAGGTCCCTTCGGGTCAGTGGCTGTCCCAGTGCCCCTTCTCCCCTGCCTTTCTCCGAGCAGGCACCCCCCAATATGGACTATCTTTTCCCTTTCAGTTTGATGTCATCGACAACATTATGTGTCTGGACGATGTCCTGGGCTTCATCAATCCCGAAAATCAGATTCCCAACACGGTATTGCTGGCCAGGGCAGGGTGGGTGTGTCAGAGGGAGGGGCAGCGGCCCTACAGCGGCTGTGAGCCTGGAGAGAACTAGAATATCTCCTACGGAGATGAGAATCACCTCCATCAAATCATGTGACGAGGGCCCAGGGTCCGGCAGAGCTGTGAATCCAGAGTGCACCTTAGCCTGCGTGCATGGTGGGGCTTGGGGGCAGAGGTGGCTGGGGAAGGCTTCCTGGGTCGCGGGGCGGGGGGCAGGAGGCACTGGTACTGAGGGGAGCAGTGTGGCCCCAGGAAGGCCTGGAGCTGATGAGTTTCTCTGAGATCTGGGGCCCCCTCTTCTACCAAGCCCAGGACCCAGAAAGCACAGGCCTGTGTCCCTCACTCTGAGGGGCAAGTGATTTCAGGCTGGTTGGGTTCCCTCCCTCTGGCAGCCTCCTGGCAGCGTTAATGCTCTCTGGGCTTCCTGGGCAGAGGTGACAGGGCAGGTGGGAAGGGGTCAGGCTTGGAATCAAGAGGCCTAGATTCTGGCTTTGGCTGTGACTCTGGGAAGTCCCTTAACTGTTCTGAGCCCCTGGGGATGATGCCTTCTACCCACGGGCTGGTGGGAGAATTAGATAAGGCAAGAAATTGGGGGCTAGCTCTGCACAAGGGGGACAGGTACTTACACTGAGCAGGTGGAATTGCAGGTGTCCCCTTCCCTTTTTTTTGGAGATCCCTGAACCTTAGCTGCTCACTCCTGCCCCTTGGGCCCCAGCCCATGCTGCTGAGGGAAGTCAAGGACTCAGTCCTCAATCCCTGCTGCCTGGTGACAGCGCGCAGGGGCTCATCAGGAGTTGGCCGGGGCCAGTGGGTCGGAAGCCAGCTGCCAGCAGGGGCATCGGGGGCTGGGAGGCCGGAGAGGAGGGCACAGCATCTGGCCCCTTTCGTGGGGGCCAGGGTACCCTGCAGGGCTCTGGGCCTGTGATTCGCTCTGCGTGAATGTGTGGCAGGAACTGGGAAGATCTTTCCAGAGCTCAAACCTGTCCCTGTGGGGCCCGTTTAAACGCCCAATGGCTGCTCATCACCAAGTCCCAGGGTCTCTGCAAGTGGAACCTGCCCTCCAGCATCCGGCAGGATCTCCCCCCACTCCCCCCGCCACCACTGCGCTCCTTCAGCTTGACCTCATGCTGTGTCCTGGCTGCTTTCCTGCTCAGCCATCCCCCAGCCCATAGTGCCCTTCCTCACCACACCCTCTGGAAACCTTCCAGAAACTCCAGAATAGATTAGGTGCCCCTCCCCTTGACTTCCAAAGGCCCTGGGGGAAATCCTCTCACCCACTATCTCCTCTCTCTCCAGCTGCTTCCCAGCGCTGGCTGGTTGCTCCTTGAGGGCAGGGGCTGCCTCTTATTCAGCTCTGGACTCTGCCCTGGGTGACCCCAGCACAGCCTCCCCCAGTGTCCCGGGGAATCCTGGGACGATGGGCCCTGGGGAGAGCCCCCCGAAGACAGGGGGCTGCTCATCGGGTACCCTTCCCCACCTCACCCTGCAGCTGCCCCTGTCCAGCAGTCACCTAAATGTGTACAGTGGAGACCCCCAGGTCACCACCTCCCTGGTGGGCGTCACCAGCAGCTCCTGCCCAGCCGACCTGACCCAGAAGCGAGAGCTTACAGGTACCAGCCCGCTGCTTCCCTGCGCCCCAGTTCCCGAGTCCTGCCGCTTCCCTTCCCCTCCCAGCTCCTCTCTCCTCTCCTGTCCTCCAGATGCTGAGAGCCGGGCCCTGGCCAAGGAGCGACAGAAGAAAGACAATCACAACCTCAGTGAGTCTCCCCAGCCCCTCTTCCCCCCTTCACCTGGGCTGGCTCAGAAGCCACTCTGACCTGCACAGCTCCTAGGAAGGATTCCCTACCCAAGGCTTTAAAATCCTGGCATTGGTGTGACTGGGTGCAGCACAGCCCTCTTCCCGTCAGCCCTTTCTAGGAAGGGGTGGGAGAGGCGCTCCAGGGAAGAGATATTCAGAGGGAATGAGTTTATCAGATTGTTTTCTTTAGGGCGTGGAGTCTGGGAAGGAGTTCTGGGCAGTGGAGAGAGTCTTCCCCAGGCAGCTTCGCCCGCTACAGCCTCACCCGCTTAGCTGTGTCCGACCGCCCCCGACCCCCTCACCCCCATAGAAATCCCATTTGGTTGGTCACCCATTACTTCCCAGAAGGACTAAGGCACCCCTGCTTGGGCTGGACCCTTCGTCCCAGGTGGGGTCCTCATCCCCCTAATGGCCCCGCCTGGAATTTGTTACTTTTAGTTGAAAGGAGACGGAGGTTCAACATCAATGACCGCATCAAGGAGCTGGGAATGCTGATCCCCAAGGCCAACGACTTGTGAGTGGGTTTCCTGGAGGAAGGGAAGGGAGGGCAGCAGCTCACAGGTATTATCTGCTGGTTGCCACGGGGAAGGGATGGGAAGAGAATCCCTTGGTTGCTGCCTTAAAGAGCTTATCATCTATTTGGGAAAAGAAGATTCCTCCCTCCCCCAAATAAGGAAGGCTCGAGACAGAGGAGCAGATGTCCCAGAAGTGAGGGTGGGGTCAGGGGTGCTTCCTGAAGGAGGAGTCATGCTGGAGTCATGCTGGGAAAGTTTGGAAAGGCCACAGGACTGGTGCAGAGGTGGTCCAGGGACAGGAGTAGTGAGAGTCAAGGATGAGTGTGGGTGTGGGTTTTGGTGGCAGGAATGGGAGGCCTGGGGAAGGAGGCTGCTCCAAATTGCTTGGTTCCTGGGATTAGTGACGTGGGCGGTAGCACCACAGTTACCTGGGAAGGCCCGTTCTGTGCAGATGGAGATCAGCCTCCTTCATAAGTAGGGGTTGCCTGGATCTGGGATTTGGGGCAAAGTTGGGAGAGGCGACATAAGCTCCGAACAGGGTGTTACTTCCACCCACTAAGCTCCTGGAAAATACTTGCCCCCTCCTCTGAGCATGCACCTCTGATTCTGCCTGGCCTGCAGGGATGTGCGCTGGAACAAGGGCACCATCCTCAAGGCCTCTGTTGATTACATCCGGAGGATGCAGAAGGACCTGCAGAAGTCCCGGGAGCTGGAGAACCACTCTCGGCGCCTGGAGATGACCAACAAGCAGCTCTGGCTCCGCATCCAGGTCTGGCCCCTGAACTTGGACTTCTTGGGTAGCTCTGACTCCTGACCCTTGGCCTGAGTCCTGACCCCAGGGGCAGTGCTTATACTTCTGAAGCTGGAGACATGGGAATGATACCCATGCGGAGGGAGGACGTATCAGTCAGTATGTTATAGTTTGGTAACAAACAATCCCCAGCAGCTTTAAGCAACAGATGTCAGCTGGAGGGCCTGTTCCATGAGACCCTCATTCTGGGACCCAAGCTGATGGACAGGCACATCTAGAGCTGGCTCTTAAAGCCGTGTGTCACCCTTAGGGTGACACTTGTCCCTTCTGCTCACATTTCCTCCATCAATGCAAGCACATGCCTATACCTAATGTCAAGGGGGCAGGAAAGGGCAAACCTACCCCTGTGGGAGGCAGAGAGCTGGGACTTTATGGTGGGTAATGCTAAGAATCACCACAGGGGACAAGAGAAAGAACAAAGGCTTGGGAGAGTCCATCCTACCACCTAGAGCTGCCTAGTCCTGGCTCTGTGTTGAAGGGCTCTTGTCCTCTTTGGACCTGAGGCTGGTCACCTATACAAAGGGCAGCTGGACTACAGCTTAAAATTCTTCTATTTCTTATGGTAGATAATACAATTCACATTACAATCCAGCACACATAGCCATACTCAAAGTGAAAAATCAAAGTTTCATGAAAGAACCCTCATCCTTAATAGATGCAGTACATTCTGATAGTTTCTCGTCTAGTCTAATCTAGGCAAGTCTATTTCAATTAAAAAAATAGAGAGCTGGTCAAGGCTCACTGTAGTGGTTTCCCAACCCACTCATGAGTTGCGACTTATAGTTTGAAAAAACACTGGTCTAGACTCTAGAGCTGCCCTGTGCTTCCTCCCAGCTGAGACATTTTGTGGTCTTGGGTGCCACAAAGGGAGGGGCAAGGGCTGCAGCAGATGTGGGGGGCGGGCAACAGGTGCCCACGGGTGTGCACCTCCAGACTCTGTCTGCCGCACCTGCAGGAGCTGGAGATGCAGGCTCGAGTGCACGGCCTCCCCACCACCTCGCCCTCGGGCATGAACATGGCTGAGCTGGCCCAGCAGGTGGTGAAGCAGGAGCTACCCAGCGAGGAGGGTCCGACAGAGGCCCTGCTGCTGGGGGCCGAGGTCCCCGACCCTGAGCCACTGCCGGCTCTGCCCCCCCAGGCCCAGCTGCCCCCGCCAGCCCAGCCAGCCCAGCCACCGTCCCCATTCCACCACCTGGACTTCAGCCACAGCCTGAGCTTTGGGGGCGGGGGCAACGAAGGGCCCCCGGGCTACCCCGAACCTCTGGGGCCAGAGCATGGCTCCCCGTTCCCCAACCTGTCCAAGAAGGATCTGGACCTCATGCTCCTGGACGACTCACTGCTACCACTGGCCTCCGACCCCCTCTTCTCCACCATGTCCCCCGAGGCCTCCAAAGCCAGCAGCCGCAGGAGCAGCTTCAGCATGGAGGAGGGCGACGTGCTGTGACCTGGGCCACGGGGGTGGGCCTGGGGGGTGGGAGAGCCAGGGCCACCTCCCTCCCACCCTCCAGCCTGTACTTGTGTGTGAAGTAGCCCCTGCCCTGCCTCACTCCGCCCTGGCGGCCCCCCGTTTGGGCTTAGTGCCCTTGGCAGCCCGTGGGGTCGGAAGCCCCCCACCCAGGGGCAGCCCTCTTGATGGGGCTGGGCAGAAATAGGCCTTCAGCCCGGCTCCCGGAGGTGAAATCATGAGGGTGAGGGAGGTTACAGGGTGTGCTGGAGGTAAGGCGAGGTCTTACCTTCTGAGCCTGGTCCCCCCACCGATGAAGGAGGACTCGTTGGAACCAGGGGTCCAGAAGTTCCTTCTTGGAGGCAGTGGCTGCTCCAGGGGGTGCCCAGGCCTGCCTTTCTGGACTCTGATGGCAACAAGCCCGTCCCCCGGCCTGGCGCTCCCCCCACCCCCCTTTGGTGCTAACAACTCTCCACCAAGCGGTGTGAGGGCGGGGGTGGCCAGAGGAGGAGGCTCTGGGTTTAAGTTAGAGTGGGGTCACTGCTGGAAGAGCAGCTCCCCTCCAGTCTCCCCACTTTGTGCCTTTAGTAAACACTGTGCTTTGTACCTGTTTGTCCTGTCTCTTTGGAGGGGGGTCTGGGGACAACAGAGATGGGAGGATTCAACCCAGTGGGCTCCTTTCTGGATTCAGAGTTCAAATGCCCCCATGGGGATCAAGGAAGGGGGATACAGACAGGAGGGACTGAGTCCATCACCTGGTTTCCCCCAACTCCCCAGCCCTGTCCCCTGGGAAGCTGGAGATCTAGCCTTACTTAGTGGGGTCGGGAGCTGCCGTGGGCCTTGTCCCTCCTCGAGGCCACAAGGTGGCGCCACAGCCCTGCTGGTCTCACACCTCCAGCTGTGGCCTGAGACCGCTGACCCGGGTGATGTGGGAGACCCCGTTGCTTGTAAACCAAGTCTACTGCTCCTAACTGCAGCTCTTGGGCACTGTGGGTCCCGGCTACTCCTGGCCTGGGATGGGGGGCATGTTTCTCCTGTCCCCACCCCCAGTTCTTTCCCCTCCATAGGTGGGCTGCCTGATCTGTGCGGCCAAGGCCCTCTGCCCTCTGACTTAGTGTCTCTAGCAGGACAGTCTCCCTAGGAAGTGAGGGGCTGCATCCTTCTATGGGTTTGGGGAAAGAGGGACCATGTAAACCAGTTTGGGAGGAGGTGGGAGCACAGGACGCTGGGTGGTGCCCAGGGCGTGGGTTCTGCTCCGGCACCATCAGGCCCCCACTAACCCTTTTCCCTCTCTGGGCTAAAGCTCCTTCACTGCACAGTAGTTCCTGGGGCCTCTGCTCCAAGATCCTGGGACGTTATGACCTCACCCAGGATGGGGAAACGGGCTTGGGGCAGAGAGGGGTGAAGGGGGAGATTTTTGAGCCCTGGGTTTCTTGGGGGGAGGGAGGAGAGGGTCTCTGGGGGCTTTCCCTGGTTCTCCCTCGAATTCCCACAGTCTCTTCAGGCAAAGGCCAAAGTGGCTTCCCCCTTATGGGGCCCTATGAGGCCAAAGGGGCCTAATTATAAAAAAAGAAAAAGAAAAATTCCAGGATGAAAATGGCTAAGTGGGCAATTTCCTCCTTGCAGAATGGGAGATTGAATCAACGTTGGAACAATTAATGTGTGCAGGAGAGAAGGAAAGGGGGCTGGGTGTGTGGGTGCTGATGGCGGCTGGGCTGGGGATTA
Organism: Mesoplodon mirus; assembly: GCF_964341445.2. NCBI lineage: Eukaryota > Metazoa > Chordata > Mammalia > Artiodactyla > Ziphiidae > Mesoplodon > Mesoplodon mirus. The sequence goes on along the minus strand of NC_138988.1, from coordinate 73,887,115 downwards.
ATCTCAAGGTCAGATGGAGCCGTGGATGACCTTGTGAGTTGGAGCCAGCCCAGGTGCTGGCACCTCCTTCCAGTTCCAGGCGCCACCCTACTGCCGGGACCTGCCCACAGCCTGGGAACCTCCCTTTCAGCCCCTCCTGGGGCAGGTCCTGGACTCTGGCTGGGAGATACCTGATGGGGGAGACATGGGGGTGTGGAAATCCCCAGGCCATCCTTCAGGCCATTGAGGACTCTCTCCTACCCCCATCTGTTCTCCCCCTTCACCCTGGGGACTGACTCAGTGGAGTGGAGAGCTGCCCACCTGCCTCCTCAAGCAGCCCCTCAAGACCATGGTATCCCCACTCCACCTGCCTGCAGGCTTCCTGCCCCGAGGTTCCTTCAGCCTGGCCACCACCTGCAGCTTGGGAAGAAGGGTCTGGACAGCCAGCCCATGGGGCAGCACTGGGGAGTAATTGGGGGGGGGTTCTGCCCACAGGAGGGTGCCACAGAGCCAGGAGCGGGCAGCTGCCGGCTCCCCTGGCAGGGGTGGGTGGGGCCGATGTCTCAGCTTAATTGTGCTTTTCAAGCTGTCTGCCTGCGGGCCCTGCAGGTTTGGTTCAAGCAGGCACAGAGGCTACCTCCAGAATTTCAGCAAGCCACCAGAAAGTGTTCATGTATCTGAGACTGGTCTGCATGACCCTTAGCTTGTGGCTGGGATGGCGTCGGCCAACAGCTTCTGACCGGTGGCTATGAACATCTCTGATTAAATAAGAAGAGGATGCAGTCTTCATTCACACCCTTTACTTGGTAGACAACACCTTTCCAGACGTCGGGTCCACGACGGGGAAACTGTTTGTAAAAGGGTGGAGTGGGTGAGGGATTGGTGTGAAGGCAGAGACGGACCTGTGAAACCCCCTCGTTTCACTGAGGAAAACCCCACGGCCTTGAGAACAAGCCAAAGAGTGAAAAGGTAGTGGGGTCTAGGAAGGGGTCCAAGCCAGGTTGGGGGAGGACAAGCAGCTGCAGCTCCTTTGGCTCCCCTGTGGAGCCCCAAAGCCAAGCAGGTATACTGGGTGTGAGGGTCCTGCCATCCTCAGCTCCACTCCCTGTATCTGCCTGTCCTTCCCCCACCAGCTGCTGGCTTCTCACCTCTTGTACTGGAAGGAAGTTGGGATGCGAGGCCCATGAAGTAAAATAGACACACTCACCGGGGTGTACACACAGGACAGTGGCTTTCTACCCATGACGTCTGTGGAGCATTTCCCTGCTTGTTCAGATAGAAGGCCAAGAGTGGACTCCGGGCCCTGCTGAGGACAGGCCAGGGGTGATGCTGGCTCTCGGCTCCTTACACCCACCTCCTCAGCATGGGGAAATCTTGGACGTCCAACAGCATCTCCTCCAAGGCCTGCTCCACCATCTGTAGAACAGGGCTGTCTGGGAAGCCAGAAGCGGAGTGAAGCCTGGGGTGGGGATGGAGGGGGGAGAAGCAGGACCTCAGTATGTGCTTCTTGGAATTTCTCAAGTTTCCATCACCCACCGTTCCTTTTTTTTTTTTTCCCCAACATCTTTATTGGAGTATAATTGCTTTACAATGGTGTGCTAGTTTCTGCTATATAACAAAGTGAATCGGCTATACATATACATATATCCCCATATCTCCTCCCTCTTGCATCTCCCTCCCACCCTCCCTATTCCACCCCTCTAGGTTGTCACAAAGCACCGAGCTGATCTCCCTGTGCTATGCGGCTGCTTCCCACTAGCTATCTATTTTACATTTGGTAGTGTATATATGTCCATGCCACTCTGTCACTTCTTCCCAGCTTACCCTTCCCCCTCCCCGTGTCCTCAAGTCCATTCTCTACGTCTGTGTCTTTATTCCTGTCCTGCCCCTAGGTTCTTCATAACCTTTTTTTTTTCTTCTTTAGATTCCATATATATATGTGTTAGCATATGATATTTGTTTTTCTCTTTCTGACTTACTTCACTCTGTGTGACAGACTCTAGGTCCATCCACCTCACTACGAATAACTCAATTTCGTTTCTTTTTACGGCTGAGTAATATTCCATTGTACATATGTGCCACATCTTCTTTATCCATTCATCTGTCGATGGACACTTAGGTTGCTTCCACGTCCTGGCTATTGTAAATAGAGCTGCAGTGAACATTGTGGTACATGACTCTTTTTGAATTATGGTTTCTCAGGGTATATGCCCAGTAGTGGGATTGCTGGTTCGTATGGTAGTTCTATTTTTAGTTTTTAAAGAAAACTCCATACTATTCTTCAATTTACATTCCCACCAACAGTGCAAGAGGGTTCCCTTTTCTCCACACCCTCTCCAGCATTTATTTTTTGTAGATTTTTCACCCACTGTTCCTTTATTTTATTTATTTATTTATTTTTAAATATTTTTCTAATTTTAATTATGCTTTCTTATTTGACCTACATGCTATTTATGATTGTATTGATTAATTTTAAATTCTTTTCTTTTTTTTTTTAAACCCCACATTTGTTTATTTATTTATTTTTTTGGCTGTGCTGGGTCTTCGTTTCTGTGCTAGGGCCCTCTCCAATTGCGGCGAGCGGGGGCCTCTCACTATCGCGGCCTCTCTTGTTGCGGAGCACAGGCTCCAGACGCGCAGGCTCAGCAACTGTGGCTCACGGACCCAGCCGCTCCGCGGCATGCGGGATCCTCCCAGACCAGGGCCCGAACCCATGTCCCCTGCAATAGCAGGAAGACTCTCAACCACTGCGCCACCAGGGAAGCCCCCACTGTTCCTTTAAATCAGAGATTCTTCACTGTTTGGAGATACTGGCTTGGATGAGCGTCTCATATACACTATGGATATCACCCCCCACATAGCCTCCTAACAACGAACCCTAAGTTTAACCCTCCTGCTCCCAACCCATACCTCCCTCCCCATCTCAGAGCCTGGGCCCCTCCACGTCACCTGGCATGTCAGCTGGAACAGCTAGAAAGAGCTCCTTCAGTTCACCTCCTGTCCCTCACCTCCTGAGACCTTCACCTCCCAGGGTCCAGCCCCCATCCCCCTCTCGGGCTCCTCCAGCCTCATCTTTTTTCTTTGCTCTCTCTTTTTTGAGGGGGGCAGTGAAATTTATACAATATTTAAGCAGGCAGAGCCGAGTCTGGGAAGATATTATTAATGTAAAAGGGACGGGCTGCAAATGCTTTTGGACCTGGTTACAATTAGAGGGTGATTTTTCTAAAGGTCAATGAATTCAGATAATATTCAGGGGGGAGAGAAATTTAATACCTTTTTAGTGAATTAATTAATTATAATATTATATCGGCTTGGGGTTCTTTTCCAGAGTGATTAAGGGAGCGATCTGTCTTCTGTGAGGCCGGGGAGTGGTGCCTGCCGCAAGCGAGGACCCTGTCTCAGGGATCAGGATGGGGGTCCTTCCCCCTCCTCTCACTCTGGAGGTGGCCAGGGAGCTGGAGGGGCTGTGCGTAGCAGGGGAGGCAGGCGGTACCCGGTCTGGGCCGGGGCAGGTGCGGTGATTGGCAGTGCCCTTTGCCCTCAGCCTGGCCCTCCTCCTGCTGCCTGGTCTGAGCCACACGCCATAGCTTGAGAAGTGGTGGTGTGGGTTATGGCCTCCTCCTTTACACTTGGAGAAACCAAGGCCCACTGGGTTCAGGGCCTTGACCTGAACCCCACTATGAGTTAAGACAGACTGGGGTGGTGGAGCTGGCTGGAATAACAAGAAGGCTCCCCCAGCCTCCTGGAAAATCTCCACTGGCCTGTGTAGTTCCCCTTTCAGAAGAAAGAGGCTCTTTAAGGGCATAGCATGTGCCCAGGCTCTGCTTGTAAAATAAAAATGTCCCAGGAGTGCTGATAAGTCAAGTTGCTGTGAGGCCTGGAGAGGAAATAGCTAAGACTTCTGACACTGGAGAGCCCTGAAAGCACCCTGGGGTGCGCGCCTCTCACCCACTTGTGCATTCATCCATGTGTTCAATCATTCAGTCACTCAAACATTTGTGGCACGCCCACTCTGGTCCCATCTCGGACAGACTGAAATAGCCCTTCTCGAGGGCCCACCGACCACATCTTGAGCCCTAGGTTCTCATCTGAGCGATGGAGGGTGGGCTGGGGACACGTCTGTGGTCCCTTTCCACCCAGACAGCAGCCCGCCTCCACCTGAGGGCAGGAAGACTGGCTGCGAGATAGTGGTTATTCATTCCCTCAGCAAACCTTGAGCACTCCTTAGAGCCAGCTCTGTGCTGGGTGCTGGGGATGCCCTGGTGGATAAGGGACAGTCCCTACTCTCTAGGAGCCAGTCCCCAGGCAGGTGGGGGCGAGGAGACAGGCACATGAACAGCCATGATGATTAAGCGAGGGGGTTACAGGAAGGCAGAGGCGGTATTAAACTGAATCATGAGGGACCAGGCTGGCAAGGAGACGGAGGGGGCATTCCAGGCACAGTGTGCGAAGGCTGCCTGTGGACCAGAGGGCTGGGGAGCCTGGCAGCAGATGAAGCTGGGGGGCCCAGGCACTGACCAGAAGACTATTCCACGAGGCACAGGTTTTGGGTCCAGGAAGGCAGGGAGCAGCAGAACCAAACGGACCTGTGTTGAAATGTGGGCTCTGCCGTGGCTTGCCGTGTTAAGGGGAGTGGGGGAGACTTTCTCTGCCTCGGTTTCCCCTCTGTAATTGGGGACTGCCATCTCTACCTCCCAAGGTTGTTGTGGGAATTAAAGGAATAACTGAAGGGAAATGCCAGGCACAGCATCTTGCTCAAGGTGTGGCTCCAGACTTACTTTCAGTTGGCCCTCGAGGGGCGGGTGGGTCAGGGCCCTGTCCCTGGTTGTCCCTGCAATTCCGGTTTCCTCCCCAGGGGGCGCCAGCGGAGGCCCTAGCCTGGGGACCTCTTTGGGGGCAGGGGGAGACCAGCGCTTTCCTCCCCTCCCCGCTGGGCCTCTGCTGCCCGCCCCACCGCTGTCCTTCTCCTCCCTCCCCCCGCACTTTGGCCTGGCTGCCCCCCGCCCCTCCCCCATCCTCTCCTCCCTTCCCCTGTGCGGCGGGCCGGGAGGGCTTCCCATTGTACTATCTTTGGGGCCCTAAATTAAAATTGATGACATCTTGAAATGAGCAGTGAGGGTAATTTTGCTTCTGAGCCGGGATGCTAATGAGGCCCCTTAATGGTGCGAACGCCGAGCTGACGGGTCGTGTGTCACGCGCGGCGGCGAGGGGGGTAATGGCCGCGGTAAGTGCCGGTAATTACACCCTGTCTGCCTGTATTTTGGCAGCCCTGGCGGGAGAGCGGGGCGCTCCATCGCCGCCGCCGGGGGCGCCCCCACCCACCGCGGACCTGACAGCCAGAGATACCCCCCTACGCCCCGCCAGGCCCCCCTACTCCAGCCCCTCCCAAAAGCAGGGGCCTGGGGCCCGGCCCCCCATGCACACACTGTGTGCAACAGCGCACACACAGTCACACGCGTTGCAATGACACCACTGTGCCCCTCGCAGCCTGAGCACACACCCGTCGTGTGCCCAGCACACCGTGCTCACCCATTATGCTCCCCACCCCCCGACACTCCATACCCTGGGAACACACAAAGATCCACGTACACACCTTCGTGGCACACACGTACGTGTGCACACAAACACGTCCTCAAATAGCGCACATATGTTCAGTGCCTACTGTGCTTCAGGTCTGTTCTCTCTCATCCTCCCAACTCTCCTGAGCTGGGAGGTTGAGTCCCACTTTATGAGGCAGACACTGAGCTTCGGGAGATGAAGCAACTTGTCCAAGATCACACAGCTGGGCAGCGGCAGAGGCAGGAGCGGAGGTCAGGTCTGTCTTACTTTGCAGTCTTGGCACCCACCACGCTTCCTCTCACGTGTGCCTGCTTATACACCTCTCCGAGTACAGACACATGCACGCCTGCATATGCACGTATATTTATCACACCCGGGTCACATACAACCTCTGTGCACCCAAATACGGCTACCAATGTACTGTGTGGACATTCATCCAGGCACTGTCGACACACAGATGCGTGGGTGTACTTAGCACACACACACACGGTTACACACATGTGCGTACGTGCTTGGATCACATGCTGTTCATACTCCATGCACACACAGGGTGCTAGTCATGCAGCTGCTCCAGGCTCTGGCATCTCAATTTCTAAAGAAGGGGAAGTAAGTCCTGCTCCACTTCCCTCCCAAGTAGTTAACTATTGTTAAGGAAGAATAACAGCTACACAAAAGTGTGTGATGTGCCCTCTTACAACCCCACCCACCCCCCCGTGCAGAAATACACACCGGGTGCACACACAGACGTTGTACAGATGTGCACACACTCTGAAAGTGTGGTGTCTAAGCTCTCTGTGCATACAACATGCAGCCTTTAGACACATTTCTGCACAGACATGATCCACGTGCAATGACCACATATGCACAATCCTGGTATAGACCCCCAAGTGTACATAGCCGTGAAACTGGAAACTCCACAAAGCCCATGGTACTTGTCATGTGTATATCCTACCACCCCCCACCGCCCCGCCCTGGGCAAACGTTTATCAACCTGATTATAGTAGAAGGTAGAAGCATGGACTTTGGAGTTTGACTGTCTGGGTTCTTGGCCTGGGTCCATCACTTTACTTGCTGTGTGACATTGGGCAAGTTACTTAACCTCTCTGTGTCTTGTTTTCCTCCTCTGTAAAATAGGATAGGGATGTTGGGAGTGTTAAATGAGTTAACAGATGTAAAGCACTTGTGCCTGGCACATGGTAAGCTCCCAATAGATGTCGGGGCAAGGTGTGTATCGTCAACACAGGGTGCACATCAGGATGTGACAAGCAGTGAAGGATGGGCAGTGGAAAGCAGAAGAGAGAGTGCCACTTAAGCCTGGGGTGGTCAGGGAGGGCTTCCTGGAGGAAGAGGGCTTTGGGCTGGGCCTTGAGAAGAACTGTAGCCACCATTAATTGAGCAACCTAGTTGTGGTCATTGCACGTGGATCATGTCTGTGCAGAAATGTGTCTAAAGACTGCATGTTGGGCCCTGCACTAAACACTTGGTATGAATTAATCCCTTGAATCTTCTGTGGCTCACAGGAGGTGGGTACTGTCATGTCCACATTACGGATGAGGAGAAAAAGACCCAGAGAGACTAGGTAACTTGTCCAAGGACAGGAAGGGCTGAGATGAGAGGAGAGGAGGGCCCGGGAATTCCAGGTGGGCGAGCAGTATGTGTCAGAAATAGAGCAACAGATGGGAAAACGCCCCCAGGGGGCTTTCCTTGATACACTGTAACAGCATCTGGAGGGGGTTCTGACCTAACTGCTGTGTCTCTTGAAGCCACACCAGGGACCTGGTGGGGGTGGGGGTGGGGTGGCCGGCACTTCCCTAAGATGCTGGGGCATCTTCACCTCTTCCTCCCCCAACCAAGGACTAGTTAGGGAAGGGGTGAGTCGTCCTGAGCATCCTGGCCCTGGAGGCCAGGCTTGGCCCTCTGGAAAGGGACCAGAAGAGGACTCAAGAGGGCAAGAAGGCATGGGAGGAGGTGTTGAGGGGCCGTGAGCAAATCTCTGCCACCAACCCTGAAGCCAGCATGGCCTCACCCAAGGGGCTGTTTCCCTTGGATTCCTCCATAAGGAATAAATGCTCACCAGGGCACCCAAAGCTTTCCCCAACAGGCCACAATATCCCCTTTGGCTTCATGTCCATTAAAGCGTCCCAGGCCTGCCAAGCTGGTCCACTCATCATCCTCGAAGAGATCAGAGATGTATTTTTCAGTTTTTGCACAAGCTCTTCCCACTTGCGGTGCCTTTTTCGATACCCAGCCAACATCAGTGCCCCGTCCTCTATGAAGCTCTCCGTTCAGGCATTTTGGGCGCCCCCCCCACCCTGTATCTCAAGTCCTTAGGCCAGTGGCGGAACACAAATAAGGGAATACGCTTCATCTGGTCGTGTGGTTCTTCGGATAGTTGGCCTAAGCCCCTGTCCCCAGGTTCCTCTCTCTCACCTGCTCCCAATCCACTCAGTCACCTGTCGCCCCCAGAACTGCCCACCCCCAGCAGCCTTTCCTCCAGACACCGAGTTGCTTTAACTCCTTTTCATAAATGCCAGTGTGCGCCAGCCACTCTCCCCACATGTACCCCTAGACCTTCTCATCCCACACGACCCTTCTTTCGTAGTGCCCTCTTGCCAACTCAGAGAAGGAGCGTGGCAGGGCAGGAGGAGAAGGGGCGTGGGCTTCCGAGGCGTCCCCCTACCGTCGTGGGGTAGCACCTCAACTCCTCCCCTTTCTGGTGGTAGGAATTTGGGGAAGCCCTCCACCCATATCCTCATGCTTTTGTTTTTTCCTCTTCTGTCAGGGGAGGGGGTCCCAACAACCCTACCTCTCAGGTGGAGGAGTCCCTGGGATGGGTGAGCACTGCCTCCGGCCCACTGGTATGGACAGCACCTGGCCGACGGTGGGCAGGGGAGGGTGTGTACACTGTGGGATTGTAACCAAAAGTGGGGTCCGGCTGCTCGTTGCTCCAAAGGCAATAAAGAGGCAAGGTTGGTGGGGAGGAAAGTTTGCTTTATTTTGGATGCTGGCAACCAGGGTGGAGGGGAGGGCAGATGCCTGTCCAAAGGCCGACTCTGCACCCCCCTACAACCAGTGGGCAAGACCGTTTATAGGCTGAGGGAGGGGGTTACATGCTGAAACAGCACAGTCAGCTCTGACAGTCATCTTGAAGTTGGTCATGCGGTGGTCTAAGTAGCATCATCTTGATTGTTTTAGGTACAGTTAATCTTCAGTTCCAGGGTTGGTTTGTTCCCATTTCCTTGAGGCCAGTTCTCAGAACTGTGGCAGCTTATATCATGGCTACCGCCTGGTCATCATGTAGTTAACTTCTTCCACCTGCTGGGGGTTTCAGAATCTATAAGAGCTCACAGGGTATGGCTCAGAATATTATCTACAGCCCTTGAGGAGGAACTAAAGGTCCTTGACTCTGCATAATGACTGCACTATTATTATTTAGTCTTGCTGGACTGTTTTCCTTTGTTTTTGCTTTTGCTCGCTTCTCTGATTAAACTTATTCTTCGGCTAAAGTTTTTTCACAGACAAAAGGCAGGTGGAGGGCATGAGGGGAGGAAGGACCATAGGGCCCTGCTCCATTTCAGGATATCATTTTTAAACATTTATTTATTTTTGGCCATGTTGGGTCTTTGTTGCCGCATGTGGGCTTTCTCTAGTTGCTGCGAGCGGGGACTACTGTTCGTTGCAGTGCGCAGGCTTCTCATTGCGGTGGTTTCTCTTGTTGCGGAGCATGGGCTCTAGGCGCGTGGGCTTCAGTAGTTGTGGCACGAGGGCTCAGTAGTTGTGGGACACGGTCTTAGTTGCTCCGCCGCATGTAGGATCTTCCCGGACCAGGGATCGAACCCATGTCCCCTGCACTGGCAGACGGATTCTTAACCACTGCACCACCAGGGAAGTCCCAGGATCATATCATTTATTGTCCAAATCTGGGCCCTTTAAAAGTGGAAGGGGGCCCTATGAATAACTACCTCAAGGCAATAGGCAAAAAGTAGGCCTGTCCTGGGTGAAGCAAGATGTGTGGTCACTAGATCTATATGCGATGTTGCTCCCTTTCCTGCCCACACCTCTGGTAGGATGCGCTGGGACATCTGTGTGCCCCCATTGGCCAGCCGGCTTGGCCACCTTGAGGCCCTCAGGAGCCAGCACAGCCTGGACCCGGGGAAGCATATAGAGAGGGTCACAGCTGGGGGCAGAATCTCAGGGAGGGGAGGTGACATCCTAGCTGTTGGGAGTGGCTTCCAAGGCTAGACAGTGGAGAGGAAAATCTGAGAGGTGGGAAGGAGGGGTGGGGGACCCCAAATCCCAAGGTGCTCTCCTGGAGGTACCAACAACCTCCATTACAGAAAATAGTGACCACCGCCCTTATAAAGCACTGGCTTTGCACGGCAGACACTCTTCTGGGCACTTTTCATGCATTCACTCACCTAATCCTCACAGCAAGCCTTGGGGGTGGGGGTGGTACTATTATTATCCCCATTTTAGAAAGGAGAAAGCTGAGGCACAGAGAGGTCGAGGGTAACTCGCCCAATGCCACACAACTTAGAAAGATCTGGGATCTGAACCTAGGTGACCCATCCCTGCTCTCTGAGGCCCTGCTCTGGGCTTATAGAGAAGTTAAACTGTGTCGATGGAGGCAGATGTTCCCAGTTCTGCACATCGTGAGATCTGGGAAATTCTGCAGGAAGCAGCAGGACTAGTAGAAAGTAGCTGGGCTCTGGAGTCAGACCCATTCTTGACTCTGGCTCCATCGCTTACTAGCTGTGTGAACCCCCCGGGTACACTTCTTGCTCTCGTGGAGCCTCAGTCTCCCTGTCTGGAAAATACTGTTCTGTTGGGTGTCAGAGGCTCCAGACACTAAGCTGTGGGAGGTGATTGATCGGCCCAAGGTGGGTATTTCATGCACACTGGTCCCTGTCCTCCTGCTCTCCAAGCTGGGCCTGCCCTGGGCTCCCCTCACCCCAAGGAGGCCAAAACTCGGGGCTCCAGAGTCCACAGTTCCATCCTGATTCGGGGCCAGGGGTTTGAAGGAGGAAGGCTGCAGGCTCCTGAATCTGAGATGCTCAAAATGGTAGAAGTTGTTATTATTTAGATCATCACGGAAGGGCACCTGACTTCAGGCCAGGGCAGCATGAGCTCGTCCAGCTGCCCCCCTCTACCATCAGGATGGGCCCAGAGGCTGGGCTGGGGTCCGGGGGCACCACCTACCATGGGCCCCTCAGGTGCCTTAGTTGGTAGGTTCTAGAAAAGGGAAGGGGGAGAGGGGAGGCTGCTTCCTAATGAACAATTAGTGTCTGCTGAGTAGCTAATCATGTGGTTCCATGTAATTAAGAAGCTAATTAGTTCTGTGTCAATTAAGGTTTAATTAGTGTCTTCTTCAGAGAAGCCTGAAAGACCCTCATGCTGGAAGCTTCTGGAATGGCAGGTGGGGGTGGTGGGTTGGGGAAGTGGATTCTAGGAGATACATCAGGCATTGCAGGGGAGCCCCTCTTCCTCCTGTTGTACCCCCTGCAGTTCTGGGATCCGTGATTTATTGACCCCTGGCTCCACCCCCACTGGCTCTGGTCATGGAGGTTTGGCGACCTCATGAGGCTCTCCCCCATCACCAGGGTTTGCTCACCCCAGCGAGTGATGAGGCCCCTGCACAGCTCCTATGACAGGGGGCCCTTAAGGCATTGCACCCCATTCTCTACACCTGCTAAAGCTGGTAACTTCAGCTGCTCTCCCCTGAGGAAGGTGAGGAAACAGGGGCCCAGAGAGGTTAAGTAACTTGCTCAAGGTCACACAGCCAGTTAAGTGGCAGATCTGGGATTCAACCCCAAGACTGTTGGGTTCTTTCTTCTTGCTTTTCTCTCTTCTGCCCCTACCTGAGCACCCCACCTTCCTCTGTTTCTCAGCCAGGACCTGACCTGGTGGCTGGGTGCAGAGCCACCGTGCAGTAGAGCATGGCAGCTGGGCCCCAACTGCTTGGCTGTCCACAGGGAGGGACTTGAGATGACAGTCATCTTTGGAGCATCACATTCAGTGGGTTCTTCTCTCACCCTCAGCTCCCAGCCAGCTGTTTTCCCCGAGGCTCTCCCTTCCCCTGCTACCTTGTCCCTCTCTCTTCCAGAGGGGTGCCGTCTCCTAATGCAGGGCGGCTTCATTTTCTGTTGGGGTCCAGAGCTGACCACGGCTTCGAGCAGAAACCACTTTCCTCACAGGACACAGTATCCCCCTGCCCTGTTTAACAATTTGATCAGCTTTATCGAGGTACAATTTACAAACCATAAAGTTCATTCATTTTAACTGTACAATGCAGTGGCTTTTAGTACATTTGGAGTCGTCTGATCATTGCCATAATCTAATTTTAGAACATTTTCATCACGCCCAAAACTGAACCCTGTACCCATTAGTGGTCACCCTCTAATCCACCCTCCACCCCCAACCCCAGCCCTAGGGAACCATTAATCTGCTTGCTGTCTCTACAGATATGCCAGCTCTGGACATTTCATATAAATGGGACCAAACAAGATGGGGTCTTCTGTGACTGGTTTCTTTTATTTAGCATAATGTTTTCCCCTCTCCTGTTAATACTATTTTAAATAATACTGTGATAGACATCATGGAACTCAAGATCTTCAGGCACATGTTGAATAATTTCTTCAGAGTACATTCCTAAAAGGGAAATTTCTAGGACAAAAGTTGAGGCTTTTTGTTTAACTGACTCCCCACTCTCTCCTGCCCTCACTGTCTGATCAGAGTTGTTGGGGGCATCCCTGCCCCATGACAGGTGACAGCCGCCTTCCTCTAGTTCCTGTACTATCCCCCCTGCCCCACCTCAAGCCTCCGTTCTCTGCCCCTCATCTTTCTCCTTTGGCTTCCATCGTGAGCATCGACTCTGGATTCAGCTTCCGAGAGTGTCTTTGCTGGATGGTTTCCCAAGGCTTATGGGAGGCCGCCCACACTCCTTGGTGGTCTTTGAAGGTTTATCACAACCCCAGCCCCCTTCCTCCCTCCCCCCTCCCTCCACCCTTCCTTCCTTCCTCCCTGCCTGCCTGCCTGCCTTCGTGGCTTCCTGCCTTCCTTCCCTCTTGCAAACTTCCAATAATTCAGCCAGACCAAGCTCCTCATCTGTGTGCTGCTTCTGTTGGCATTTCCTCTTAACTCTAAATCCCCAAACCAAACGCTAGCTGCTCCATGAAGCTTTCCCTGATCCCTCAACCCAGAAGTGTCGTCTCCAACTTCAGAGCAACACAGAACGCAGGAGGCTGGCTGAGATCACACACCTCCTGCCAGGCTTCCTCCTCGGGATGTGGGCAGGATGGCCTTTCTGGGCTATGGCAGGGCAGCTGAGGTCAGGCCATCAGCCCCCTCCCCTGTGCTAGGATGGAGGCTATCACTCTGGGACCCAGAATCGTCCTTTCAACAATCTTTTCTAAGCCTTCTCTGGAAGCCAGGCCCTGGGCTAGATCCGGAGATGGGAAGATAATGAAGACAAACCCATGCCCGCAGGGAGCCTGTAGTTTAGTGGGAGAAGAGACAAGCCCTCTGAAAACAAGGTGGTGAGGGCATGGGGCTCCTGAGAACACAGGACAGGCCCCTGGTACTACCTCCTGGGCTGGTGCTAGTGGTGGCGACAGACAGGAGCCTCTACCTCCTCAACGCCCCCCCCCCAACCCCCCCGGTCTCAAGAGTAGCAGGAAAAAAAAAAAAAAAAAAGAGTAGCAAGAAGGCCCAGTTGGGGAGGGGAAGCAGAGACATTTGGCTTGAGGGGGGAGGAAAAGAAACAGAACAGAGATAATTGTTCCCATTTGACAACTTTCTCTAATTAGGGACAAGTTCTGGTAGATTCTCTAATTTGCTTGGTAATTACTGGCCAGTAATTCTACCAGGATGAAATCTGGGGAAGAAATATGTTATCAGAACATTTTGGTTTTCTCTGTCCTGGGGGCTTTGCCCAGAAAACAAACTAGATGATCTGAGCTCTCTCTTCTGCCTCTAACCCCGCATCCCTTGATATCCCCCGGAGGCCTGGTCCTCCTCATGCCTCCCACTGGTCTGTGTCCCCGAGCTGGCAATCTAGTTGGAAACCATCAGGCAACACCACAGGGATGTGGGGTCATCTGTATTTTTGCCTTTGTAGCATCCAACCAGGTTTTGGTGACATAGAATTACTGTATGTCAGGGACTAGGAAGGGGCCACCTTTGAAATTTGAATTGCCTTTTGGCACCTTCATTGAAAATAAATTTGTCATATATGCATGTGTCTATTTCTGGACTTTCTATTCTATTCCATTGATTCATTTGTCCATCTGTCAGTTCCATCAATTTGTCCTGATTCCTGTAGATTTATAAATCCGAGAGTGTAAGTTCTCCAAACTGCTGTTCCTTTTAAAAGTTGTTTTGGCTATTCTATGTCATTTGTCTCTTTATATGAATTTTAGAACCAACTTGTCAATATCCATGTAAAAGCCTGCTGGAATTTTGATTGGGATTGCATTGAATCTATAGATCAGTTTGGGGAAGAATTGATATGTTAACAATATTGGGTTTTCTGATCCATGTACACAGTCTACCCATTTCTTCTCTTATTTCTCTCAACAACGTATTGAATATTTTAATTTTTCGGTGAACCAGTCTTGCACATTTTTGGTCAGATTTATCACTAAGTATTTCATCGTTTTCAATGCTTCCTTCATGGCTCAGCCACCCATCCCTTGTCCAACCAGACATGGTCAAGTTCAGGGCTGCCACACACCGTCTGGCTTTAAGAGGCACCATTCAGAGGGGTCAGTGTGAACAGTGGCTCCTGGAGGATTTCAATGGGAAGTACTTCTCTGGGCAGTGGGGTTGGTTTCACTCAATGTACCAGCGAGATGCAGGGCAACTTTTAGTAGAAAGAACCCCTTAGAGGGGGCCTCTCTCCTTGGGCAGGTGGGTGTGTCTTAAGCATCTACTCTTCTTTTGTCTTCCCAGCACCTTTCTCTCCTTCTTCTAAAATAATGTCCCTGCTTTGAGGAACTGTTCCTCTTCCCCTCCTTGGGGCTCTGATGAGCCTCTCAATTACCAAAGCCCCCTCCCCAACAGGAGTAAGAGGATGATCCAGGCCCATGCATTAGTGTAGCCAATGCTTCTGGCAACAGTGATCCATCCAGAGGATGGACATGTGATCCCAGAGAGCCATCCTGAGTCCTCTCCTAGGATTAGAGTTTTTTTCCTCACTGGGGTTCTTGGCATCTCTAGCTTCTATCCGCCTTGCTCTCTCCCCCTCCACCAACATGGAGGAGATGTGTCTGCAACAGGAGACGCTGAGGCCAACACTCAGGGGGTCACAGAGCTGAGACAGAGGAAAGGAGAGAGAGAGAATCCTGGTGGCATTGGGTCCCCAGCTCCCACCGATTGCTGAAGATTTTTCTTTAATTTTTCAAATACCAGAGTGTTCCTTCCAGCTATGAGAGCCAATAAATTCCTTTTTTGTTTAAGTTGGTTTGCATAGGATTTCTGTCACTGGCATGGTAGATGCAGAGCTCTCTGGATTCCTCGCCAGGAAAGTAAGACTTTGGGGCAAACTCTTCATTCCTCTCACAGAGCAACTAATGTCACAAGACGGGAAGTAGATCAGTCAGTATGTTTTCTTTTTTTTTTTCAATTTATTTTTATTCATTTATTTTTGGCTGCATTGGGTCTTCGTTGGTGCGAATGGGCTTTCTCTAGTTGCAGTGAGCAGGGGCTGCTCTTTTTTTACATCTTTATTGGAGTATAATTGCTTTACAATGGTGTGTTAGTTTCTGCTGTATGACAAAGTGAATCAGCTATACATACACATATATCCCCATATCCCCTCCCTCTTGCATCTCCCTCCCACCCTCCCTATCCCACCCCTCTAGGTGGTCACAAAGCACCGAGCTGATCTCCCTGTGCTATGAGGCTGCTTCCCACTGGCTATCTATTTTACATTTAGTAGTGTATATATGCCACTCTCTCACTTTGTCCCAGCTTACCCTTCCCCCTCCCCGTGTCCTCAAGTCCATTCTCTACATCTGTGTCTTTATTCCCGTCCTGACCCTAGGTTCTTCATAACTATTTTTTGTTTTGTTTTTTTAGATTCCATATATATGTGTTAGCATATGGTACTTGTTTTTCTGTTTCTGACTTACTTCACTCTGTATGACAGACTCTAGATCCATACACCTCACTATAAATAACTCAGTTTCGTTTCTCTTTATGGCTGAGTAATATTCCATTGTATATATATGTCACATCTTTATCCATTCATCTGTCGATGGAAGGGGCTGTTCTTTGTTGCGGTGCACGGGCTTCACATTGCGGTGGCTTCTCTTGTTGCAGAGCACGGGTTCTAGGCACGTGGGCTTCAGTAGTTGTGTCACACGGGCTCAGTAGTTGTGGCTCGAAGGCTCTAGAGCATGGGCTCAGTAGTTGTGGCACACGGGCTTAGTTGCTCCGTGGCATGTGGGATCTTCCTGGACCAGGGCTCGAACCTGTGTCCCCTGCACTGCCAGGCAGATTCTTAACCACTGTGCCACCAGGGAAGCCCAGTCAGTATGTTTTCTTTTTCAGTTTTATCAAGAAATCATTGAGATACATATAAGTTTAAGGTGTATGGCATGATTGTTTGATTAACATATATTGTGAAATGATTATCACAGTAGGTTCAGTTAACATCAATCATCTCATATAGGTACAGTAAACAGAGAAGGAAGAAACAATGGGAAAGAGTAATTGACTTCCAACACCATGGACTGATTCCACTGTCTTTGTACTTTATGTAAAAAGAATCACATAATCTGCTCTTTTGTGTCTGGCTTCTTTCCCTTGAGTCGGGTTTGTTCATTCTCACTGCTGTGCAAAATTCCATCAAGTGACTGCACCACAGTTTGTTTCTCCATTCTACCATTAATGGACAATTGGGTTTCCATCTGGGGGTCACTATGGATAGTGTTGTGGTCAACATTCTAGTCTGTGCCTTTTGGAACATGTGTGCACCTAGACCTTTTTCATATGCAACAAGAAGGGAATTGAATCGCTGGGTTGAATGGCTTATGCGTGTCTCTTTTGCCAAAGGAGATGCACTCCCAGCGGTGGTGTACAAGGGTTCTTGGTGCTGAAACATGAGGTAAGACAGTCTCTACCTACAGCAAAGTGGGGGGAAGCTGGTGCCTGGATGGAAAAAGCTAGACTTCTCCATCCTGAGAGTGGGTGGCAGTGGGAAGGCGGGGGCAACAACACCCAGGAATGGGGATGGAGGAGGACTGGCAGCCTGTAGGGAGGGTGGCCATGGAAGGGTCTGGAAGGGCCATCTCTTGCTCTCCTCCTGAGCTAAGCAGGTAGAGGAGGCTGAGGTGACAGCTCCACATTCCAACAGCACCGGGGCTGAAACTCACCTCCTCTCTGTGGGGTTTGTCCCCACGTGCCCCTCACACTGATGTGGAAATTGCTCAGTCCCTGTGACTGGCCTCTGGTGGAAGAGTCTCAGCCCTGGAGAGACAGGGGGAAGGCTGTGGCAGACCCTGTGGTGGTCTCCTCAACAGCCGGCCCCCTTCTCCCTGCCCAGCAGTGGATCAGGTTGGTCTGTCTGCTAGTCACTGCACACGCATTGCAGGTGATGGGGCTGCCTGTCCCCTCAGGCATTACCAATGAAGAGCTCTCTGGCCAACCTCTGCCTCCCTGCATCTCTGCCTCTTTGCCGGAGGGCTTCCTTCAGCAGCCCAACCAGGCAGCAAGCACCAGAAAACTGACACTCCATTGGGAAGAGCCTTCAACCAGTGATGGTGGGTTTGGTGTATAAATACCTCAGCTCCCTCAGAGGCAGGACTGAGTGCTATCCACCCACAGTGGTAACCAATTTGATAACACACCCTTTATTGTCTGCCTTCCCTCCCAGTCTCACTCCCCTCCTCCCCTACTGATGTTTCCTGGAATCCCCTCCTGAACAAACCTACTTTCACTTGAAACCTTGTCTAGGGCCTGCTTCTGGGGAAGTTAACCTAAGACCACATGTGACCCAGTCTGGACAAAAATGTAAGTAGACCTTCTAGGAGCTTCTGGAAATGCTTTTCCCCCCTCTGGTGAAAGGCATAGGAGGAGGAGGTCTCTCTTTCCCTCTCTGCTGTTTTTGTTCTGTGTGGATGCTGTGTGAGCTTGATGCCTGGGGCTGCGGTAGCCACTTTGTGACAAGGAGGGAAGACCTGGACCACATGATGAGGATGACAGAGTGAAAGGATGGAAGCCAGCTTCCTTGACAGCATCTCTGAGTCTCCCAATCAGCTTGGGATCACCTACCTCTGCATTTTTGTTAAGGAGACAGTGCATGTCCTTACAGATTAAGCCACCTTCGGCTGGGTTTTCTGCTGCTTGCAGCCAAGCTCATCAATTGCTGATACAGGCCTTGTCCCAGAGGTGTTACCGTTGAACTCGACACTCCTGCTACCACCTTGAAGCTCCCAATTAGTGACACCAGAGAAGGACTAAGAGACAGGCTTGGGGTGCAGTGGGGCGGAGGAGGGGCCACAGGCTCCAACTTCACAGGTGGCTGAGGACCAGGGGTCCCAGAAGCGAGAGGGACTTCTAGGCAGCAGGTAGCTGGGGTCCCAAGGACAGGGGGTGGGGAGGGCAAGAACCCATTAATCTGGCCAGGGTGAGCGTTGTTATTGTTATTATTATGAAGCATCTCAAGGCTCACACTCATCCTGGCCAGGCCCCATTAATGGCCCCATAAATCCCAGCCATAAAGAGTAATGGGGGGAGACAAATGAGATAATTAGGAATAAATCTCACCGAGGTCTCTATTCAGCAGCGTCCCTGGAACGGGCCAATCTTCCGAGCCATTAGCCAGGCCCCTAATTAATGCCAAGCTGCCCAGCGTTGTAGAGGCTCCAGGCACGGGAGGGACCCAGGACCAAAAGGAGGGGCACCACTGCCCCCAAAGCCCCGGCGGCGGGTGACCTTGGGAGCAGCCGAGGGACGCGTGTCCGCAGCCTCCCTGCTTCGCTTTTCTGTCTCCAGGGCCTTGGGGATGCTTTGTCCGCACTGTCCCGTCTGCCTCGCTGTCTCTTCCCCTCCTTTTCTGCATCTCACTCCATCTCCGGTCTGTCTACCTTCAGTCTCTGTTTCTCTCTTATCAGACGGTCACTGGCTGCATCGTTGAGCCACATAAGGTCTGACTTAGCAGGAATTGTGGGCGCCACCTGTAACCACCCTCCTCCATCTGTCCTCCCTGCCAACAGTCAACACCAGGGCAGGCACCCCTTTGATACCCCCACCCCTGGAACAGTCTTTGGAACCGAGAGGTCCCCCTACCACTGCTGCAGTGCGCTTCCCTTGGAGCGGTTCTCTCTCTTGCCTGGGGCTGGGATCTCTCTCTGTGTCATTACCTCTGCCTCTGGGTCTTACCTCTGCCACTGGAGCCCGAGACTGAGCCTCACTCTCCTCCCAGGCTTCAGATTTTTGAAAGCCTTTGTCCTTGACTTTCCCTCTCCAGCCAGATGCCCTGTGCAGCTCAAGGTTTCCAGCCAGGCCTCCCCAGCCCAGGTGCCTCCTCTGGACCCACCTATAGTGACCTCTGTTGTTTAAATCTGTCATCCTTCCCCCGCTTTTTGTCACAGCACCCCTATTTCTTTGGGAAATGTGCCCACCTGATTCTGGAAGGGCAGCCATGTAACCCACCGTCTCTGGCCACAGAGGCCTGGCTCATTTGTAGCCCTCTGTCCCCAGACACGGTGACTGGTCCAGAGATGGGCCTTAGTGCCTTCCCTGGGCCCCCTGCAGTGGCAAAACTGAGAAATGCCTGAGACACAGCACGTGAACACACCTCTCTTTCCCGCCTCCGAGCACCCCTGGACACCTGTCCGCATCATGAGGGAATGAGGCTGTAACCCAGGGATGGTAGGAATTGTGGGGTACAGAGGCCGCTACAGGGTCGGGGAAAGACAGGAAAACCAGGTGCGGGGCAAGGAAGGCTGGGAGGGGCTTTTCTCTGGAGGAGGTGGTGGGGAGGGGAGGGCTGGGGCTGTGGGAGATACCATCCCATGCCTGTCTCCGTATCATTCTAGGAAAGTCAGAATGTGGAAAGGAGCATAAACACGGAAGTGACAAGGGGCCAGGTCTATGACCTCTGTCCTCTCTGCTGCCCCCGCTCAGCAACGGGGAGTGTCTGCAGCAGCTGTCCTGAGCCTTGGGGACCAGCCCTCAGTCCCCCACCACTGTCTCCTCTGCCCGGGGAGCTGGTGAAGGCCCCAGGCCATGGCTGGCTGCAGGCAGTCCAGCCTTGGGGCTGCTTCAAGGTGTCCCCTCCTTGGCCCGGAGACATGGGGTGTCTAGGCCCGAAGCCGAGTTGGAGTTGGCCCAGCTCTGAGTACAAGCACAGAGAATGCCGATTAAATGTGCCAAAGAATGGAGAGAAGCTGGTGGAGGCTCAGGAGGCCGGGGCGTGGCGGGCAGACCACCCCTCCCCACACAAGCCCGCCTCTGGCTCAGCCGCTCGCTCGGTTACAGGGCAAACACACCAGATCACCCAGAGGTCATGGGCGGTCCTGGCCAGGGACAACTCAGCCTGGCTTCACCACCTTGTCTTCCCACAAATGTGGTAATGCCTGTCTTGAGTTAGACGACCCAGGGGAGGAGAGTGGCCCTCAAGAAGTCTCCTGGGCAAAGGGGGTGCTGACCTGCTGCCCCAGGGTTGGAAGAAAACCAGAGAAGCAGGCTACTTCCCTGGATACTGTGGCCGCCATTAGATTTCCAGAGCCTCATCACTGTTCCATTGTACACACGAGGAGACTGAAGCCCAGAGAGTGAAAGGGCCTCTTGCCCAGAACCTACAGCAGAACCCGGCTCAGATCAGCTGGTCAGAAAGCAGAGACTGGGAGCCAACAGAGAAGGGCCACGGTGTGGAGGGGAACGGTCCAGAACCAGGGCTTGCCCTGGAAGGACTTGTGGGCAGAGCTGGGTGGGTCAGTGGCCTCTAAGGTAAATGCCGTCTGCTTCCCAGCAGAGATGAGGCCACCTGGGCAAGGACGCGGGGGCTGGGGAAGGTGGAGAAGGCGTGGGATGCAGGGGGGCGGGTAGCAGACACAAGGATCAGGCTAATGGGCTGGCGGTGTTGCAGGTTCTGAAATGTGCAGTGTGTGAGCACATGTGTGTGTCTATGTCTGGTGTGTGTGTGTGTGTACGGTATGGGTGTGTCTTTGTGGAATGTATGTGAGTATGTGGCTGTAAGGAGAGTGTGTGTTTGTGTGTGTGTGGCTGA
The DNA here is from genome assembly GCF_964341445.2 of Mesoplodon mirus. Lineage (NCBI taxonomy): Eukaryota > Metazoa > Chordata > Mammalia > Artiodactyla > Ziphiidae > Mesoplodon > Mesoplodon mirus. The sequence goes on along the minus strand of NC_138988.1, from coordinate 73,866,342 downwards.
ATCCCGCCTCTGTCTCACCCCCACCCAGCTCAGCCTCTCGGGTTTCAGCCACTGTCCTGCAGGAAATCACTATTTGGACTTCAGAGGTGCGTCTTCCTGCAGCGGTCGCCACGGAGGGGAGAGGGCCGGGAAGGGGCCTTCCTGCCCACCTGGACCACACCTTGAGTTGGTCAGGCGAACCCCCCACCCTGGTCCTCCCTAACGTTCCTCAAACCGCAGCCTTGGGGAGAAGCTGGGTTGAGCGGGGACTGAACGGGGACCCTCCCACCGTCAGCCATCCTCCTGTGGACAAAGAAGCGCAGCAGCGAAGTGGACGCTCCCCGCAGCCATGGGGGCAGACTGGCATCCCCTCATCGAGGTCAGAGTCACAAACACACACACCCTGAGGCCCAGCGATCCCACCTTCAGGAATATTCTACAGATACAGCTCATTTGTGCAAAAGGACATGCTCACGCAACCTTGTTTATAACAGAGAAATTAATGGAAGGGATTAAACAGGAGCTGGGCAACTGGATCATGTGTGGCTCATCCCTCCGTGAAGCTCCAGGCCGCTCTTCAAAGTGCTGATAAGGAAGAGCCCCAAAACAAATGGTCAAGTGATAAAAATGGTGCAACATTCATGGGATTCTGACATTTTGTAAAAAAAAAAAAAAGAAAAATGATATGGGTAAATGCTTGTGCATGCACTTTTGATGAGACTTTTGAACCTTTTGTACTTTGAGCATACAATAACTAAGCAAAAACAAAAAAACAAAAACCCTTGAGACAAACGAACATTGAGGGGGCCAAGAAAATGGGGCTTCTCTCCTGGCTTTGATCTTGACTATGTGACCCTGGGGAGGTCACTTCCTCTCTGTGTCCCGAGTTTCCTATGTGGTCCCAGAAGTCGGGAAACCTTGGTGTTGGCAAAGTGAGGCCTGTGTACACGTGTATGAGGGGAGGGGCTGCAGGGGAGGGGGGGTGGGGTCCTTCTCACCATCTCCTGTCACCTCCTTCTGCTGACACTGCAACCCACACCCAAGGCCATGGGCTGTTCCCTAATGTGGCATTCCTTAAGAGAGCTCAGATTTCATCTGGCTCTTTTCCTGAGCTCCCTCCTCCCCTCCAGAATCCGTCAAGGCCACTCCACCCTTTGTTCCTGGAAGCAGCATCCCACCAGTTTCCCATGAGGTCTCCACTTTTCAAGGCCTTCTTCAGCCATGTCTTCTCCTCAGGACAATCCAAGTCCAACCATGAGCTGTCCTCTCACTCACCCTGGACCCCTCCTGGCTTCCTCCAGGTCCAGGATGGGGTGGAGAGGGGTTTGGTCCACACAGCCCTCCCCACTGTCAGCCTCAGTGCTCTGGTCTGCCCCTCCTTCCCGCACCCAAGGGCTCTGGACACCTGACCTCTGAGGCTCCCGCCAGTCCTGACAGTTTTCTTCTATCTCAGGCCCCCTGGAAATCAGGGGGACAACTGAGGCTGGGCCACGTGACCTCCATTCAGGCCAAACTTGCCTCCCAGTGCAGCCCTGGCTGTGCGGGGGCCCAGGGTTGCCCCCTCCCCAGGCCCTGCTCTGCCACTGACATAGGCGTCACCCTATGCCTTGGAGCCATCATGGCTTCGAGAAGCAGGAGTCAGCAGGAGATTAATTAATCAAAACCTGAACACATCTGCTGTTAATTAATTCTATGCCAAGGGTTAACTCTTCCCTTTCTGGTCTTCTCTGTCCCTTTGGCAGGAAGAGGAAATAAAGGTGGGGCGTGGGTACCCGTCTTCCTTCCTTCCCTCAGGGGGGAACATGAAACAAGGGAGGGGACCTCAGAGGCCAGGAAAGCCCCATCCATCTGGGGACTCTGTAGGGAAGTTGTGGGAGTGTTTGCTTTTGAGTCCTGGCCCATGGCTATCACTCATGTGTCCTGAGGAAATGTGAGATGGACCCATATCTTTATTTACAGCAACAAATAGAACAGACCTTCCCTCCATTCCCTCCCTCTCCCCTTCCAGTCTTTTCTATACCTTTCCCCCCTCCCACCCCACCCTGGGCCCAAGCCCAGCCCTGCCCTCTGGGGTCACTGTATGGGTCAGGCCCCACAGGAGGGGAGACTGGGAAGGGGCTTGGCTGAGGTCAGGTGGGGTGTCTCTTTTCACATTTTGTTGTCCTCTAAGCCTGGGGGCAGGGGAGGGGGGAGGCAGGCACAGGGGCAGTGAGAGGTAGAAAAGCGCACAGCCCCAGCACCCCAGCCTCCCCCATGTCCCGGCCCCCTCCCCCAACTTTCACAGTGTTCTGCAGCCCTGGCAGCTGAGCCAGGAACGGTCCCCCCTCCCCCCAGGTCTTAGGTGCTGTTGTCCAGGGAAACCAGCAAGGAGGACCAGCACCGCCCTCTCACCGGGCTGGGGTTCCGAGAGGGCTCGGGGAGGGTGGGAGAGGCCCGGGGGAGGGGGAGGGGGCGGTCCAGCCTCGTGTGACAGCCGGGGACACCGCGGGTCAGGAGGAGAAGCAGAGCCCACAGCACTCCATGCAGATCTCCAGGCAGTCGGCCGACTCGCAGCAGGCATCCAGGATGCCGCAGTCCAGGTCGCAGGGCAGGTCGCAGTCAGCACACTCGCCGGAGCCGCAGCAGCAGCAGCAGAGGCACGAGTCCTCGGAGCTGCAGGAGCCGCACGTGGCGCAGTCCAGGACGATGTTGCACAGCGTCAGGAACTCGCAGAACAGGCAGGACAGGATGCAGTGGACGCAGCAGTCTGCAGGCGAGACGGCCAGGGGCCGGGGACCAGCCGCGGGCGCAGGCTCACTGAGTGCTGACATAACGCTCGTGCAGCCCTCCCCCGGCTCCGTGAAAGGGGGACCCACCTTCCAGGTGACCCCAAGACACGGACAGTTACATGGAGTGAGGGTCTGAGCCCCGGCAGCCTGGATCCCGAGTCCCTGCTTTGACCACCCTCGGTCATTTAACGAACACCGAGGGATGACGTGTTCCAGGAACTGTTCTAAGTGTTGTGCACGAATTAAACTCATTGAAACTTGCAACAACTCCTTGAGGTGGGGCTGTATTAGCCCCTCTCTACAGATGAAGAAACTGAGGCACAGAGAAGTCCCTTCAAAATCTCTCCAGGATCCTACCACTCTGCTCAGCTCTTGCCTGGTGACAGCAACTGCGACCTTGCTGGCCTCCCCACTCCCTGCCTTTGACTACTGCTCCCAGCCCGCACCTACTCCGCAAACACACAGAGGCCAGAAGGACCCTTGAAAAACTTCTGTTGGATTCCACTCCTCCTGCCCTCACAACCCTCTAGTGGCTTCCGCTTCACCAGGAGGAAAAGCCCAAGAGCTCACAGTAGCCCCGACGGCCCCTCCCCAGATCACTCTGCTGTGGCCACACTGGCTACTCCTGGTCATGCAGGCACTGCCCCGTCCCCCCAGTGCTCCAGCCCCAGATACATGCTCTGCTCATTCTGTCCCCTCCGTCTTTGCCCAAATGTCCCCTCTCGGGGAGGCTTTCTGGGAGCACCCTCTTGAATACTGCGAGCTGCCGGGCCCCAGCCGCCCCCCCTCGCCGGGGCCCGCTCTGCCTCCCCGCCCAGGACTTAGCACCTCCCTGGGCTGACACAGCTCTCCCCTCCTACTAAAGGGCAAACACCGCAGGGGCCGGCGTCTTTGTCTGTTACGGTCCCTAGACCGGTGCCTGGCACATCGTGGGTGCTGAGAAAATACACAGGAAGTGAACTAACACACGATCCTGCCTTGGGCACCCAGCTGGTACGCGGTGGTGCTGGCTCAGCAGCCCGTGTTCTGAACCGCTGGCGTGCTGCCAGGATGCTGGGCTGGCACCCCTCCCAGGGGTCGGGCCATGGGCAGTGTCCAGTTCCCCTGACCAGGCGGGCCCCTGGCTCAAGGCGGCTGGTCCTGTGGGAGTCTCACACCACCATGCAGGCTCTGACGTCCCCACCCAGTCCTGTGTACAGGGAATGGGGGCTCGCACAGCTGGAACCCCTGCCATCTATGGCAAACTGGATAAGGGAGTTCTCTTCAGATGCAAATCTGATGAGGTCACCACCTTGCTTAAAACCCTTCGAAGCTCCCTACTGTCTTCCAGATGAAGTCTAGACCCACTAAGCAGCTTACCAGGTACTCTCCACCGCAGGAGTCCCGGTCTGCTTGGAGTCTCACCTTCCACCATTCCTCACCTGGAACTTCATAATCTAGCCACACTAGCCAGTTCTCACCTCTGTGCTAAGGCACCCTGGCTAGATCCTCCTATGGGTCCTTTAAGATTTGCTCAGACACCTCCAGAGCCTTCCCAGACTCCCCTCCCCAGCTTTCTGGGCTGGTGTGGGTGTCCCCCTGTGTTCACTTTATCACTCATCATTTATCTTTTTTTTTTTTTTTTTTTTTTGCGGTACGCGGGCCTCTCACTGTTGTGGCCTCTCCCGTTGTGGAGCACAGGCTCCGGATGCGCAGGCTCACCAGCCATGGCTCACGGGTCCAGCCGCTCCGTGGCATGTGGGATCTTCCCGGACCGGGGCACAAACCCGTGTCCCCTGCATTGGCAGGCGGACTCTCAACCACTGCGCCACCAGGGAAGCCCACTCATCATTTATCTTTTATCACATCACAGAGTGATTACCTGTTTGTATCTCTCTGATGAGAGCTTTTATGAGGCCATGGCCTGGGTACCCAGCACACAGCACAGTGCCTGGCTCAGAGCAGATGCCCAGTTCACTTCAGATGCATGAATACCCCCTTCATAAACAAGCCTGTTGGGCAGAATCTGCTCTGGGGGGGGGGTGAAAGTTATGAACACATTGTGTGCAAATGTGTACACTGAATCCTGTTTGCAGAGGACCAGCCAGAGTCCCCCAGCATGGAGAGAAATCACTTAAAAGTTCTGGGGTGAAGGTCAAGCATCACTGGGCTACAGGTAGCCGTCACCCATGCTGAACTGATGCCTGGTGGGGAGGGGGACCTGACTGCCCAGGTCAGTCCCTCAGAGGACCTCTGTGTGGCAGGAACAGTGGCTGGTATATCTGGGTGCTCTGACCTCCCACTGAACCTTGCAGCCCCCATCCCGCCCCAATTAAGCACCTGATGGTGCATCATTTTATTACGCTGAGTGCTGTGCCCTCACTAAACAGATGGTCCATTCCTCAAGGAAAAGTTCTCTTTCCAGAAATGAGGTGGCTTAAGCTGGACGAGCCCAGATGGCTCCATTTCTTGTTAGAGCAACTCTGGGAGAGTAGGGATGAGAAGGAGTTGGCCTTGAGAACTCACACGTGGCTTACCTTACCCAACATGTGTCCTCTGCAAGGTTCTCTGATTTAAGAGTCTTGCATCAGACTCCCTGGAGGGCTTGTTAAAACCCAGACTCCCAGGCCCCACCCAGAGGTTCAGATCTGGCGGACCTGGTGTGGGGCTGAGATGCTGCACTTCTAACCAGCAACCTTGTAAAGATGCTGCCGCTGGCCCCTGCATCAGACTTCGAGGAAGCCAGCTTTGGAGGCTTCTCCCAGAGGGAGGCGGGATGGGGTGCTTACCTTCCTGCGCCTGGAGAGGGATCTGGGAGGCAGCAGACTTGGTGCTGCCCTTGCTTTTCTTGCCGCCTTGGCTGGCTAGAGATGGGTGTGTCTGCAACTTCCGGTGGGCCTTGGGGCCCCCCAGGGCACCATTCCCCGTCCTCCTGGTGCCGCTCAGCTCCGAGGGGTGGCCAGAGCCATTCGCCACTAGTGGGGTGCAGCCCAAGGGGTTCCCCTGAGGCTGGCCTAGGAAGATGATGAGAAAGGGCAATGGGGAAGGTGGGAGCTGGGGGGGGTCCCCGCACACCCTCCCGGGGCTCTGCTTGAATCCTGCCTGCTTTGTTCCTAGTTACACCACAAGTCATCTAGCTGATCTGTATTTTGCAGATGAGGAAACTGAGGCCCAGGGAAACTGGCTTGCCCAGTGGCACATCATGAAACAGCCACAGAGTCGAGCCTGGCTCCTGACTCCCAGGTCCGTGCTCATTCCAGAAAAGACAGAGGTGCAAGGCAAAGGGAGAGGCTCAGGGCCCTGGACCCCACCTTCTTACCCCACGTGAAATCCACTCTCCTGCTCTTGGGGTCCTGGGATTTTGGCGAGAGAGGTGGCAGTTGGGGGTGGAGGGACAGCAGGGAAGCGGTTAACCATCACCTCGGCCCCTGCCAAGCCCCCTGCTGCTTTTGCCCTTCGTGTGCCAGGTGATTGATTGGAAACATCTGTTTGGAGATGAATGCCCTGGCCCTGGAACCCAGGGGCTCCTCAGAGCAGCCCCCTATCTCCCGCTCCTTCTGCCTCCAGCTCCCCGCCCCATCCAGCCTCTGTAGGGCAGCTGCAGAAAGGGCTTGCTGAGGGGCCCCTTGGGTCTGACGAGGGGGAGAAGGGAAGAGGGAGGCCAAGCAGGGAGACCCCAGAAGCTGGGAGCCCTGGGTCCCCATCCTAGGCTGAGGAACCAAAGCAGCTTTATCAGTGGGGTGTGGGGAGGCTGGCCCTGGAGGTCCCCCCAAACAGCCCGTTCTTTCCCTCAGGTTTGCCCACCTGGATGGCACGGTTCTGTTCTCAAGAGATGAGGGCAGAGGGTGTGTGTGTGTGTGTGTGTGTGTGTGTGTGTGTGTGTGTGTGAAGAGATGAGGGCAGGTGTGTGTGTGTGAAGAGATGAGGGCAGGGGTTTGTGTGTGTGTGTCTCAAGAGATGAGGGCAGGGGTGTGTGTGTGTGTGTGTGTGGAGAAGTCTGAGAAGGGGTCCCAGGAGTTCGAGGATCCGTCTGCTCAGGGCCCCTGACTCCTGGGCGGGACCCTCTGGCCCTCAGGACCCTCAGTAAACGTGAATGTGGGGCACTTCCATCTCTCAGGCCCTGGGGTCTAGATCCCCAGCTCCCTCTGGGTCAGGTCCCTGGGTTTGGATTGTGGCAGGAGGGGGTGTCTGGGGCGGGAGCTGGAGGCTGAGGAGAGCGGAAGGGGGCCTCAGTGCTTCCCCTAACTGAGGGGGCTGGGCCTTTTAGTAATGGTGGGAGCACATTGCTGGGCACTCACTGCACGCCGGGCACTGTTCGGAGCATTTGGCATGCGAACTGTTCTCAGTGTCTCTATAGGGCAGTATCCTCCTTTTACAGATGAGGAAATCGAGTCCCAAGGAAGTACAGTAACTTGTCCAAGGTCACACAGCGAAGTGTCAGAGGTGGGACCAGCCTGGAGGCTAAAAGCTGGGACTCGAGAGCAGAGAGGCAAGGAGCGGGGCAGAGGTTGGGAGGCAAGGGACCGAGGAATAAGCTCCTACTATCACGGCCATCACTACTCTTGTAACTAGTAGCTGACATGGTTTGAGCTGTGACTAGGTGCCAGACACACACAGTGTTAAGAGCTCTAAGTGTAGTAACTACTTCCTTATGTGCTTTTTTTTTTTTTTTTTGGCCACACCGAGTGGCTTGCGGGATCTTAGTTCCCTGACCAGGGATTGAACCTGGGCACTGGCAGTGAAAGTGCTGGGTCCTAACCACTGGACCACCAGCAATTCCCAGTAGTAACTTCCTTAAGCATCAAACAGATCTACTATTACTAGCCCATTTTGCAAATGAAAAAACTGGGGCCCAGAAAGGGTAAAACTTACCAGAGGTTCCACAGCTAGGAATTGGAGGGGGGAGGGGATGGAGATTGGGAGAAAGGAGCTGAGGACAAGCTGGGGAGTCAGGGAGATGATGGAAGACAGGGCTCTGGGGAGGACCGTGCTGGGAGTCTCTGGCCCTGAGCAGTGGCTGGTGCCTGCATCCGGGTAAACAGGGGTAAGGCCAGGGGAAGTGGCCAGGCCTGAATCATCCTGCCCCCAACTCCTGGCCCCATGGTGGGTGACTGGGCTGAGTCCTTGGCCAGCTTCGGTGCCCCCTGCCCTGCTGCCTAAACATGGACACAGTGACCAGAGGGCGGGAGGGTGTGGTGAGCTAAGGGCCCAGGAGGTTGGGGCAGACACAGAGCTCGCCTGTGGCCATGGCTGTGGCGGTGGTCGTGGTGGCTGAGTCACAGAGCAAACACTCACGGCCCATAGACACAGGGGTGTCTGTCCAACTCCCATCCAGGCCCCCTCCTCCGTGACCATGGCATTCATCTCTTTCTCTCAGTTCTGCTGGTGGGTGTGTCTGGAGGGCAGTGCACTATCAGGATTTAGTAACCCTGACTTCCAGGGAGTCCAGCTAACCCCAGATGCCCTGGTTGAAGGCGGTTCCGCACTTGGCCATGCCAGCTGGGCAGGCACGCGTAAGAAAGAGCACTGGGCCAGGAGACCTGAGCTCCCCAGTCTGTGTCCAGGGAGAGTGGGTCTCCGTGCCTCAGTTTCCTCATCTGTAAAATGGGCTTGGCAAGAGCTATCCTGCTGCCTCAATACAGGCCAATTTGGAAAGCGCGTGAGATCATGCAGGGAAAGAAAGTTGGAAAGTGCCAATGTGTCTGTAGATTTTGCGGATCTTACTGGTAATTACAAAATGATTCTGGTTGTCCCTTCCCCTGCTCCTGAGGGTGACAGTGGCGAATTCTCCCCTTCCAGGACCTCCTTGGAGACACTGAGCTAAACCTGGGAATAGAGCTGAGTTTTGCTCCTTTCTACAGAGAGCAACTGCGGGTGTCTCTCCTGCCGGTTTGCTCTTGACACCCTGAAGGCTGGGCTGCCTCAGGCTCTGGCTCCCTGCCCCTGGCCTCACGCTCTCTTGTCCTGAACCATATTGCCTGGAGCCTGGCCACACTCATTTTGAACTAATTTTATCCGAATCATTTTGTATGTGGAGGTCTTCTTCCTAGACAGAAAGGGCAACATCCTACACCTTTCCACCGCCCACACCTCAAGGTCCTGGCCCACCGGTAGGCTCCCACAGGCACCCACAGCATTTCTGCCAGCCCATCTGCATTGGATTCCCTAGAGCAACCCCTACATGTTGCCATCCCAATCCCCTGACCCCTAGGACTCACGTGTCACAGCTTCTGTGGGGATGTCGAGGTCAGTGCTGTCCAGAGCCTGGGAGGCCCCAGGGCCATTGCTTTGGGGCATGGAGGGTGCCGCCTCTTCCAGGGAGCCCTCCTCTAGCGCTGCCTCTGCAGGTTGAGCGGATCCTGTCACTACCTCCAGCCCAGGCAGGAGGGATAGGGTCTGGGCTAGGGAAAAAGCAGACGACGGAAGGACATTTTCCTGGTGCCCTCCTGTTTGCCCAGCCCTGGTCCCCTTCCCACAGCCCAGAATGCTGTGAGCCCTTATTCTCGGACTCTGTACCAGTTACCCAGCCTTTACCCTATCTGGCAACAGTGCCAGACTCTAGAATAGAAAGTTCCCAAACCACAGCCTGTGAACAAGCAAGGGTGTGTACATGTGCAAGTGTGTGTGTGTGTGTGTGCGTGCACCGTCAGGGAGTGGGGCCCGAGGTGCATGGTATAAGGGAAGTGGGGGGAGGCAGAAACAGCGCAGGAGAGAAGAGACAGGCAGTGATGGGGAGACAGGGACAGGCATCCAGAGTGACATGGAAGGCACAGTGAAAGGTAGAAGCAAAGACAGACAGTGCATCAGAATTTGGGAGATTGGGCACGGAGGAGGGCGCCCCAGACGCCCAGTGACAGACAGCCCGGGACAGGCAGGAGACTCAGCAATTAAGCGAAAGTCAGCGATGGAGAGAAAGATAAAGATGAGGTCAGAGGCAGAGGCGATGGAGAGGGAGTGGGGTACAGATAGAGCAAGAGGGAGACAGTCAGTGAGCAATTGGGGCCGAGAAAGAGGATGATAGCAAGAGAAAGAGTCAGAGAACCCTGGGGGGTGAGGCGGAGGGGCTCCGGGCAGGAAGAGAGACGGGGAGACGGCCCGAGAGGGCTGGAAGAGGCGTATGGCAGCCACATGTAATTACAGTGAATGGCTCGGCCCCTCTGTGCAGGGTGGGCGGAAGGCAGAAATGGAGCCACCTACAGTTCCTGAGGCAGGAGGACTAGGGCCCCCTGGGTCCAGGGGAGGAAAGTTCTGGGGGCTGAGATGTGGGGCAGGGTGGCAGAAAGGTGACTGGGCGTGGGAAGGCCTGAGGGTGGACAGGAAGGGTGAAGCCCAGGGTCATGGGGCCAGGGGTCAGGCTGGGCAATGACAGGGTGCAGCCTGGGCCTCCCATCAGCCCCCAGGTCGTGCAGTGGGAATGACAGGGGCCTCAAGAGGGTGCCCCTCCCCCAAGCCGCACTGGGAGCAGGGGAGACAGAAACGAGAGACTCAGAGAGACACAGAGACCAAAGGCTCAGGGAGAGGAAAGTGACACAGGGAGCCACAGAGAAAGATGAAGAGAAAGGGTGATGAAACCCAGAGAGTAAGAGGTCAGCGCCCACCCGTACACACCACACACAGAAATCACGAGACACACCCACAGGGACAGAGAGAGACGAAAGCTAGTCTTGGAAACAGTAACGGAACCAATCACAGAGCGCAGAGGGCCTTACATAGGGGTTCCTTCCCTGAGCTGTCTGCAAATGGGGGCGGAGGGGTAGGGAAGGAGATCTTTAGAGGGTTCAATTCAGGTTGGGTATGTAGGTCTGGGGGATGGGAGCATCCTGAGGGGAGGGGACAATCCAGGGGCTCAGAGACCCCTGAACAATCCTTGTTCCAAAGACCCTGGTCTCCCATGGCCAGGGGGACCAAGGCCCCAGGGACCCCACGTGGGTCGTACAGAGAGCAGCCGGCATGCTCCCACCTGCTTAGGGAAACCATTGACCCTGCCTGGAGCTGGGAGGTGGGACAGGGTGCAGGGAGGGCTGGGGCTCCCACCACAACTGAACGGTGGCAGTTCTGTGCTGGGAACCCCTCCCGGTGCCCGGGGAGGCAGGGGGCAGGCCCCTCCAGCCCCATCCATTCCTTGGGCCTATTGAGAGCTCTCTGCGTTCTTAAGAGGTCAAATGGCTTTGGGAGCATCGCAGGGCTCAGACGAGGGGGAACAGGGAAGCAGAGATGACCCCCGAGGGGGATCCAGGCCGCCCGCTCCATGGCACCTCTCCTAGCCCAGAGTCTGGTCTACAGCAGCACAGACGGGACAGGACAGTGGAGGGTCACGACCAACCTGGCACGGAGAGGGAGGCTCACGGCTTGAGTCCTAATTCCCAGAAAGGGAGGGGGCCGCCCAGCTCCAGCCTCTGGCCCCAGAGGCGTCTTGCCAAAGCCCTGAAGCGGAGCGCTGACTCTCCCAGGTGGTGTAATGACAAAGGCCTGAGCCAGCAGCTGGAAGACCCAAGCCTTGGTTTTTACCAGATACCAGCTTGGGCGAGTTACCAGGAATTGGGTCACCTTCTGTGAAAGGGGGCTCACCATGCTTGTCCCTCAGGGTTTCAAAGAGTAAATGAAACACTCAGCAGTGCCTGGCATGCAGGGGGCTGCTCACATACGCTTCCACCTGCCCATCCCCCTGCCTGCCCTCACTCCTCTCCCTTCCTTCCTTTCCTCCTTCCTTCCTGTGTTGTTTGGTGTAATAGCTACGACGCACCTCCCAATACGTCAAGCACTGGGTGGACCAAAATGAGAAAGACCTGGTCACTCCCCCAGGAGTCCTCTGTCGGGGATGGGGTGGGTGACAGTCACGTACACCGAAGAGCAAGAGTTACAGCAGGGGCATCTAAGAACTGTGGAAACACAGAAGGTGGGCACTTATCCCAGGGGTGTGTGTGTGTGTGTGTGTGTTTGTGTGTGTCTAGGAGGCTTCTTGGAGAAGGCAATGCCTACACTGGGTATTAAATAATCAATCAGTCAGCAAAGAAGGGGAAAAGGACCTTTCGAGAATAGCAGCAGAAGCCAAGACCCCAGTGTGAACAGCCATAGCATGAACGAGGGGAGACTAGAATGATAACTGAGGCACGGTGGGCCTTGTGGTCACTTCCCAGGCTTTCTCCTGAGGTCACCAGGGCACACAGAGGTGACACTGTCAGTCCTGCAGTGCAAGGAGCCAGGATTGCAGCCTCTTGGCCCCCAGGGTTGAAGAGGGAGGAAGGCGAGGAAGAGGAGTTAGGAGACTGGTCCTCACCTGGGCCCTCCTACCCCTATGTCACCTGCCACTCTCTGGGCAGTCTCTCCTAAGTCACCTACAGGGCTGGTGACCTTGAATCTGGTGGGAACAGGAAATTACAGAGAGCACAGACAAAGTCTCGAGGAGGCCCCTCCTGCAGGAAACCTGCCATTCTGGGGTGAGCAGCAGACCTCGGAAGGAAACAAGGGGGGAAAGTAAACCCAGTCCAGTCATCTTGACCTGGAAACACTGAGGGACAGACCTCCTGGAGCCGGGAGGGCTGCGGAGAGGACCCAGCAGACACTGGGGGAGCAGCGCTGAGGGCAGAAGAGGAAACTGTGCTGAGGGCCCAGAGACGTGGGAGCAGGCAGAGAAGGAACAAGAAGTAGCAGAAGGACCTGGTCTGCGGGTGACACGCTGCCCGGGGCCCCGACGCCAAGATGCTGGAGAAGAAACAGCTCTCCCTGCAAGCACATGGAGCCGAAAAACCAGACAAGAGGCGGGGCCCATGTGCTCAACCATCGAAAGACGGAAAGAGCCCAGCTTTCCTTCTTGCGACCAGGAGACCCCTGCCCAGCCACAGAGGGGAGAACATCTCTAGGAGAAACTCCAGGAGGATGGGAGGCCAGCAAAGGACAAGGGCCACTGTGTGGACAAGAAACTCAAGTTGTGTGTGAAGGCATCTGCCCCGGGTGGGGGTGGGGCTGGAGTCCCTGGCTGGGGCCCCACCAGAGCCACCTTTTTCTAATGTGCACAGGGGGTAACTCCCTGGCGGTCCAGTGGTTAGGACTCCGCGCTTCCACTGCAGGGGGCACGGGTTCGATCCCTGATTGGGGAACTAAGATCCTGCAAGCAGCACGGTGCAGCCAAAAATAAACAAATAAATAAACTTAGAAAAAATAATAATGTGCGCAGCAGGCCAGCCATGCTGGTGTCATCTCTGAGCAGAAGCCCCAGCCCTGCACTTCTCTCAAGAGTCCCCATCTCCAAGGGGGAAACACAGAAAGGCAAGAGCCCCTGTGCCTCGACCTATTCTCATCCTTAACATGGGATAAGGTTCAGGTCAATGCCCTGAGTTCTGGAAAGACAGCCCCAGAAGAGGGTGGAAAAATCACGTTTAAATCCATAAGCCCGAGAGCGAAGCAGAGAGACTCAAGCTTCAGCCAGACCCTGTGCGCTCCCTCTGCCTGCTGTTCCTGGATGGAGAAGGAGTTTGGGGGACCTCTTCCAGGTGGGAAGGGTTCATTCCAAGCCTGGAAAGTGTCCACAGGGCCCTCGTCCCCAAGCTCCGGTGCCTGGTGCCTCCAGCCGAGCCCTCTCCATTGTCTTCGTGGACAGTGGACCCAGCCTTCCCCTTTGGAGCTCCGACCATCTCTGCAGAGAGAGGGCCAGGATCTGATCTGCTCAGACAGTAGTGACCAAAGCCCCACATTCCAATCTATCCCTGGCCTGGTATTCAAGGCCTCGGTCTATATCTTCAGCCTACTCAATGGACAAGGAGCCTATGTTCCAGGCTGGCCGACCTCTCCATGGCCCCAGGCGACCACAGGGCCTTCTGCCCAATCCATCCAAGCTTATATTGTTCCCCTTGATCAGAATGTCCTACCTCTTCCCTCTCCCCAGATCCAGCTCATCCTTCATGACCCAGCTGGAGTTTCACCTCTTCCTCCAGAAAGCCTTCCCTGACCCTCGAGCCAACAGTCTCTCCTCGGAGTGGCCACTTACTGAGAACTCAGCGTCCAGGGTTCCCTGCTGTAAACTGTAACTAGGGAGTGAAGTGCGGGTCCTCAATCAGACTGCAGCCCCAGTCTGTCTCTGCACCCCCAGTAGGCACTTAACAAATGTCTGTTGCTGAGGATTGAGTTCTGGAGCCTGGAGCCCCAGGTCAGGAGGAGAGAGAATGAGAAGGTGAGAATTAGGGTTGGCACCCGGCACCAAGAAGGCAAGAATGTGGACTCGTTTGATACACACTTGTGACACACAGGTCACAGGCTCAGGTCACCAGGCTAAGGACCTGTGAGGGCCCGAGATGGCCAGTTAGGCTGGGTCCAGTTGGTTTTATTTTAGGTCTGAAGGCTCCAATTCCCCAGGAAATTCAATTTAGAACCAAGAGCAGGAATGTGACGCCACAGTGCTGGACAGAAATCTGTGGGTTAGGGAGCCAGGCTCCTGGGGCTCTCGGGGCTGGATGGGGAAGAGGCCACTGGGGGAGCCAAGGGTGTGCGGGCTTGGCCACCTTCCCCGACCAGAGCTGCCCTGGGTCCCCTTGCACCCCTGTCTGCATCTTGGGTGGCTGAGGGAGGGGCTGACTTGCTCCCTGGCTATCTTGCCAGCAGGGCCTTGGCCTTGCTGTTCTGTCAGCGCTCAGCAGGGAGCGTGGGGGATTCTGGTCTCCGATTTAGGCGTCTGTGGGGTTTTGGCTGGGTCTCCTGCGGTTTGGGCTTCCTGGGCAGCAGGCTCATTCTCCCAAGGCAGCAGAGCCAGGCCTTCTCGTGTTATGAAAGCCACATTGTCTGGCCCAGCCCAGGCTGGGGAGGGGGCTCGCTGGGGCACTGGGGGGCCTCAAGTTACAGCCCAGGGCTTAACCCTCCCAGTGGCCCACCCTGGCCCTTGCCCCTGCCCTGAGCACATTCAGCCCCTCCTTTCCCTACTGGGGCTCGAAATGGGTCACACAGGGGCGAGGATCTTGGAAGGAAGGAGTGGAGGCGAGAGCAGAGAAAATGGATAAGCAGGGGAAGAATGGGAGAGTTGGAGAGAAGCAGGAGGCCGAGAAAGAGAGGAGGGGCGAGGGACAGAGAAAGAGCCTTCCCAGGCCTCTGCCCCTAGCTCTCTCTCCAGGCTGCAGGAGTCCAGTTCTTGGGGGAGTTTATTCCCCAGAAGTCCCTACTCCAGGGTCCCCACAGAGGGGGGGAATCTGAGGGCTGGTGGGATGCACAGCAGACACACTAGTCTCACGTACATGCCGGCCCCTGGCCAAACGTCTCCCACTTGTCCTCACTCTAGGAGACCCCCAGCCCCACCCCACACCTCCACAGCCCTGGGTCTCCAAAGGGCCAGCATCCACATCAGGTAGACCTGGGCCTCTCCAAACGGGCAGACCAGCTCCCATGGGCGGATATGGAGACTGAGGCCAGAGAGGGGAAGGAACTTGTCCAAGGCCATGCAGGGAGTTAGTGTCAGAGGTCCAGGACCAGACCTCCGTTATTCAGAGACTCAAAGAGGGGAGAAAGGGCGAATGGGGCTGGGTGAGAGGAAGGCAGAAGATTAAACTAACCTAGAGCTGGGATTAAAGGCATGAAATCTGGGCCTGTACTCCTGCATGCAACCCCTCCAGCCTCCCGCAACATATCCCAGATGTTCCTGACTTCTCCCTGTCCCTGTGGTCCATTGTGAGCCTCAGCTCACATGTGTGTGGTGAGGGGATTGACTGAGAGCCACAGCCCCAGGACTCCCCTCTGCCCCCTCCTCGGACCCCCTCAGGGAGTCACAAACCCTCCCGGGTTGGGAGGCTCCTGCAGGAATCCCAGGGAGGTTACAGACCCTGTGAGTTGAGGGAAGGGGTGTTTCACTCGGGTGGAGAAGGAGATAAAGCGTGTGTGTGTGTGTGTGTGTGTGTGTGTGTGTGCGTGTGCGCGCGCGCGTGTCCCTGCAGGGTAGTGGTGGCGGGGACTGGCCGGGCCCGGGAGGGGAGGAAGACGAGCGAGACGAAATGGCAAGGAGGGGAGGGGCCGGGTCCTGTCGGACAAAAGTTTTCTGGAAGCACTAGGCTCTGGCTGGGTTGGGGGAAGGGAAGGAGAGAAAGACTCAGACACCCCCGCCCCGCCTGAGGCCCCCATAAATATTTACACACTGGGCAGAAAAGGCTGGGACACCAATCCCAGACGGACAGACAGACACTGCGGTGTGTGTGTGTGTCTGGTGTTGGGAGTGGGGAGAGTTGGAGCCAACTTGGCGCGGCCACCGCCTCCGTTCGGGCCCTACCCCCATCGCCTCAGCCCACCACTCTCCTTGGACCCGGTCCCCGATACCCAGATTCCTCGCCTCCACCTCCACTTAAGCTTCCCCCGAACCCTCTCCCCGCTTCTCAGGGAGGAGGGGGGAGAATGACCACCGCCCCCAACCCCCTACCCGGCTCTCGTCCAGTCTAGCTCTCCACCCCCGGTCCTACCTGGGCCGGGGGCTGCGCTGGGGGCTCCATGGGGCGCGTCGCAGTGAGGGGGGCGCTGGCCACTCACCTGGGACATCGGCCCGGGACCTGCGGGAAACAGAGCTCAGCGGGCGGGGCGGAAGGTCCCCGAGCGCGCGAAAGGGGAAAAGGGGGCCGGGCAGAGGGCGATCCAGCGGCAGCCGTGCGCCCATCCCTTCTCAGCCCGGCCCCCGACCGACTTACTCGTGCGAGCTGCGCGCCGCTCTCTCGCGCCGCGGGGATCACTGCACGGGGCCTGCCATGCACGACGGCCGTGAGCGCCCCAGCCCAGGGGCAACTCGGCTCCACTGCGCTCGCCCCGCGCCCCTCCCCTCTCACTCGCTCCTTTCTCCCATTTCGGCGCCAGCGCGCGCTGCTGGCCCGCTTCCTTCTGCCTCCTTTCCCTGTAGCCCCCTCGCTCCTCCCCTGCTTGCTTCTCCTCTTCCCTCCCCTCCTCCCCGGCCCACCCTCTCCCCGCCCCCTCCTCGCCTTCCCAGGCGCCCCCCCCCACCACGTCCCTTCCCCCGCGCCGGGCTCGGCGCTGCCTGGGCGGGACACGTCTGTCCGCGGGGCGCCGCGGCTGGAGCCCCCACAGGAAGCCGGCTCCGCGCGTTTCCTCCGCGCTCTCGGAGCTGGGCCCAGTCTCCCCAGATCCCCGCCCCCCTCCCAGGCCCAGCGCCCCGGGGGGCGTGCAAAAGGGGCCGCGCGCGTTCCCCTTCGCCTGTCCTAAACTCTGCGAAAGTTTTCGAAAAAGCAAGAGAACGAGAGAGAGAGAGAAACCATGGTAACCACAACTACCTCGAGCCAATTGTCTGAACATTTGTGGCCCCCACATCTCGTTGTCCTAAGGGTGGGAGTGATCAAGTTTCTCAGGCACCCTTTGCCCACCCCCTTGGTCTCTGCCCCGGGGTCCTAAGCCTTGGCACAGACCAGAAGTTGTCCTCCGGGAAATCCGGTTAGTGACCACCTAGCATCCCGTGTCCTAGAGCAGCCCTAATTCCCCCACCTCCACCAGCCGTGCGTGGGAATGTGGTCAGAAACCCAACTCTGGAGGCCAAGAGAGGTTCTCGAGTTCAGCCTTTCTTTTGGCTCCAGACTGGAATCCGAGGCCTTCCAAATTGCGGGCGCTCGGGAAAGGGGAGACAGGGAACCCCTCCCGGCGGGGGCAGCCCGGCGACACATCTGGAATTGTGAGCTGGGTCCCTCCTCAGGGCCGGGGGTAGGAAGGAGCCGTGGCCAGAGAGTCGGGGAGCGGGGGGGAGTTCAGGGACCCTCAGCGTGGCCCAGGGAGTAGGTCCCCGAGGATGGGGGAGGGCATGGAGCCTGCGGCCCGCTGGGTGGAGGTGGGCGGGCGAGCCCGTGGGATGATCAGGTGGGGCCGCCCGCTGTGGTGACAGCGTCTCGGCCACGCTAGACCAAGGACTCCTCGGAGCCGAGTATGGGCTCCCCACCACGAGGGCCCGTGAGCAATTAGGGAGGCGACGGTTGCGCCAGGCCTGTTCTCCCGGTCCCGCCTTCCAGTCCGGGCTTGAAGCCAGGGCTGGGACGCGGGGGCCGAGCTAGGGACTCGGGGCCTCTCCTTGGTGTCCCCCAGTCCCCGCAGTCGCTACTTACGACGCTCGAAGGTCCTCGCGGCGCCGTCGAGGCCAGGACCGCTGTGGTCCCCACGGCTTTCGCCACCCGAGGCCGCGTCCCCGCGATGAGGCCAGGTGGCTTCGGCCGGAAGTGGGGGGCCCCCGGGCCGGGAGGAAGGGGTCCGGCTCCCGCGGCCGCGCTGCTTGGTGAGGGGGCCTGGAACTCCGGGAGCCAGCCCAGATCAGGCTGTTGTATGGAAATTCTGGGGAGCAGGGCGGACTCCCCCTTCCCGGCAAGGTCTGAGTCACTGGGACGCGCCCGCGGGGCTTGGCGACTGCAGCATTCTGACCAGCTTACCTGGGTCCGCGAGCTTGGCCTCATCCGCCGCCAAGAGTGGAAGTGGAAGGGCGTAAGGGGGCAGGGTGGTGGACATGGTCCCCAGTGCATTCCCCACCGTCGCTCTCCGTCCTCTCCTGAATGTGGGGCCCCCTCCCTAACCACAGACCCTAGCCCTGCACCACTAACCCGCCCCGCCTCCCCCCCTGCTTCTCAGTCTCTATCTAGGGCCCCTAAACTCTGGATTGGCCCAGTCTCCCAGCCTTACTGTCCGAAATCAGCTGCTTGGGATCCAAAGTCCTCTGAATCTGGCCCAACACTAATTAATATGTCTGGTTTGTTGGAAATGTAAAATATTTACATTTAATCCCACATACCGGTTATACAGGTGTGCTCAGTTTGTGAAAATTCAGCAAGCTGAACATTAAGGTACATACACTTTTTTATATGGCTATTATTCTTGAATAAAATGTTTTAAAAAATCAACACTCATTAAAATCAACATTCTAGGGCAAAACACAGTATGGTGTGATGACCAGGCATGGGACTCCAGTTCCAGATCCCAACTCCACCATCCACGTGTTTCCTTGGAGAAGTTCCTTTACCTCTCTGAGCCTCAGGTGGGATGAACATTGGGGGCCTCCGTGTGGAACCTAATAGTTTCATTGCTATCCAGGACCAGGACTAGGGTGAGGTAAGTGGGGCGCTCCTCTGGGGTGCAAAATTTAGGAAGGTGCCAAGATGAAAAAATGTTTTAATTCAATATTTTTAAAAAGCCAAACCAGCAAATTACAGCCCTGCCAGCCAGCTGCCTATTTTTATTTATTTATTTATTTATTTATTTATTTATTTATTGGCTGTGCCTCACAGCTTGTGAAATCTTTTTTTTTAAATTTTATTTATTTATTTACTTACTTTTGGCTGCGTTGGGTCTTCATTGCTGTGCGCGGGCTTTCTCTAGTTGCGGTGAGCGGGAGCTACTCTTCGTTGCGGTGCGCGAGCTTCTCATTGCGGTGACTTCTCTTGTTGCGAAACACGGGCTCCAGGTACGTGGGCTTTAGTAGTTGTGGCACTCAGGCTCAGCAGTTGTGGCTCGCGGGCTCTAGAGTGCAGGCTCAGTAGTTGTGGTGCACGGGCTTAGTTGCTTCATGGCATGTGGGATCTTCCTGGACCAGGGCTCGAACCCGTGTCCCCTGCATTGGCAGGTGGATTCTTAACCACTGTGCCACCAGGGAAGTTCCAGCTTGTGAAATCTTAGTTCCCTGACCAAGGATGGAACCAGGGATTGAACCCAGGCCCTCAACAATGAAAGCGCTGAGTCCTAACCACTGGACCACCAGGGAATTCCCCAGCTGCCTATTTTTATAAATAAAGTTTTATTGGAACCAGGGACAGGATTAGGGTGAAGCCAGTGAGATGGGATCATGCAAGTTCAGGGTTAGATCCTGTCTTTATTTAAAATATTGGCATTTTATTCATTATAGATTTTTTGCATTAATGTTGATTTTTAGATATATTGTAGGAAAATATTGTTTACCGAGTAATTACCGAGTAATTGTAATTACCGAGTTTTTTGATGCTCCCTTAAGTTTTGCACCTGAGCCTCACTCACTCTAGACCTTATACACCTCACCGTTGTCCCTGGCCTATTACTGTCTTCTCCTGAAGGACCTGACTAGGACCCCAGAATAAATGAGCGGGAGGCTGAAGATGCTTCCACCCCCCTCACCACCCCCCTCAACACCAGGTAGGCTCTGCATTCAAGCCCAGGCCTAGCTTTCCTGGGGCCCACTGATCAGTTCAGAGTCAAATGCAAAGTCCTTACAATGACCTTCAGGCTCCAAGAGCTGGGCTTGACCTGCCATGGCTTTCATCTCCCCTCACTCATTTCCTTCCAGCTTGCTGCTCCCTGAGTTTGTTTTTTCAACTTGCCTCATGTGCTTGCCTCAGGGCCTTTGCACTTGCTCTTCCCTCTGCCCAGAATGTGCTTCCCCTAGATATTCACTTGGCCCCCTTCCTTGTTTCCTCTACTTATGTCACCTTCTCAGAGAGGCCATCCCAGACCGCTCATTCTCTGTCCCTTCCCACCAATTTATTATTCTTCATAAACCTTTCACCTCTTGATTAGTAGAATGAAAGCTCCAGGAGAGAGGAGACTTTGCTTTGTCTGCTAGGGTATTCCCTAGAATTGGGTCTGACACAGAGAGCTCAATAAATATTTCGTTTCACAGATGGAAAACAAGGGGCCAGAGAGGGGAAGGGGCATTAGCAAGTCACGCAGTGAGTTGGTGGCAAGAGCTTACTAAATCCCATGTTTCCAGACTCCCAACTCAGTGCTCTTTCCTGCCTCCTGGGGCTTATCGTCACCCCCTACCCCCACAGCCCTCCAGACAGCGAAAGGTGACCCTGCACAGCTCTCCTGTACGCTCCCTTCCACACAATGTGATTACAGAGCCTGGCCAGGCTCCAGACCCTGGCATCCACCTCTCTGCAGTGTCCAGCAGGCAGGCACAGCTCTTCCTGGCTTCCTGTCTGTGGCACAGGGCTGGTCAGTGGCTGGGCTGGGTTCCGCAGCTGGACCACAGCTGTGGTCTCCATACCCTGGAGAATGGGGGGCAGGCCATTGTGGTGCGACCTCCCTGCAGAGGACTGTATTAAAGGGGGTGTGTTTGTGTGTAGTGGGGGGAGGGGGATGCTGGATAGGAACTGAACAACTAGATAGGAACACCCTCCGTAATGAGCAGAGTGGAGAATGGGGCTCTAATCCCCCCTTCCTCAAGGACATGGCATGCGACGGTGGGAGGGGAGCTCTGGGCCCCAGGCCTGATTCTGTTCCTTTCTTCTACTCTTGGTGATCAGAAGACGGTGGTGTGTCACATTCAGTACACATGACTTGGGTATGTTCTATATGCCAGCCCCTTGCTGGATAGTTCTAGATTTGTTGCTTCCTTTCTTTTCTTTTTTTTTAAATTTACTTTTTTAACATCTTTATTGGAGTATAATTGCTTTACAATGTTGTGTTAGTTTCTGCTGTATAACAAAGTGAATCAGCTATATGTATACATATATCCCCATATCCCCTCCCTCTTGCGTCTCCCTCCCATGCTGCTTCCTTTAATACCCACACAGTCCGGATAGCTATTATCCTCATTTTACAGGTGAGGCAGCTGAGGCACAGTGAGGTGAAGTGACTTGCCCATGGCCACACAACTAGTATGGGTTGCAGCTGGGACTTGTACCACATTTCTTTTATTTTTTTATTTTTTTATTTTTTTGGCTGTGCCGTGTGGCATGCAGGATCTTAGTTCCCTGACCAGCGATCGAACCCATGCCCCCTGCAGTGGAAGTGCGGAGTCTTAACCACTGGACCGCCAGGGAAGTCCCTTGTACCACATTTCTGAAGCCCACTGCAGTGCTCATTCCAATCCCTGATATGGCCTTTAGCACAGAGAGAGAACTGTGATGTTCTTCGGGATGTGTCCCCCACCTCCAAGCTGGCCGCTGGAGATGGAGGCATGGCCCTGGCCTCCCTCCTCTGTCTCATTGGTAATTGGCAGCGTAGAAAGAGCGGGGCTTGGCTTGGTATCGTGGAGACCCAATTTACATCCTGGCTCACTCACTTCTGCCTAGCTCTGTGATTTGGGGTAAGTCATTTGAACTCTCTGAGCTTTCAGTTCTGTTGTGTAAACCCAGGAGGCTGGTCCCCACTTCACAATTGGGAAGAAATTAAGTGAGCACCTGGTACAACATCAGAGGCTTCAGTAAATGGTAGCTCCCTTGCCCGGGTCTGCCCTCCCTGATGCTCACCCAGCAGCAAGCAAAGGGAGCCTCACAGGGCATGTGTCCAGCACATTACATGGTGTTCACTATGCGACAGGCACAGTTCACAGCACTTTACATGAATTAACCAGTTTAATAGTCACAACATTAAATATCAATTAATATTAAGTACCAGTATTTCCCCCATTTCACAGGTGAGGAAACAGAAGCACAGAGAGGTTCAGCAACTTGCTTAAGCCTCACAGCCTTCCCTTCAGCACCATCTTCCCTGGGGGGAGGGAGGGGTCTCAGGGCTGATCCTCTACTGGATAGGTCCTCTTCATCCCCCAGGGAAGTTAATTAATTCTGAGCTGCTGTTAATCACGTATAAATGCCCTTATGCACTGGCCTCCAAACTTTTTTTTTAAGTAATTCAACTTTATAACAATTATAAGTAAACCTCTTAAAATTTTCTGGACAGTGCCAGTCTTAAAAAAAAAAAGATTTATTTTTTAGAGCAGATTTAGATTCACAGCAAAACTGAGTGGAAAATATAGAGTTCCCGTGCACCCCCTGCCCCACACATACCCAGCCTCCCCCATTATCCACATGCCCCCCAGAGTGCTAGATTTGTTACAACTGATGGATCTGCACTGTCCCATCATTATTACTCAAAGTCCATAGCTAACATTCAGGCTCATTCTTGGCATTGTACATTCTGTGGGTTTTGACAAACATATAACGACATGTATCTACCACTATAGTATCGTACAGAGTATTTTCACTGCCCTAAAAATCCTCTGTGCTCCACCTATTCTTCCTTCCCTCCCCCTAACCTCTGAGAACCACTGATTTTTTTTTTTTTTTTTTTGGCTGCGTTGGGTCTTCGTTGCTGTGCATGGGCTTTCTCGGGCTTTCTCTAGTTGTGGTGAGCGGGGGCTACTCTTCTTTGCTGTGCGCGGCCTTCTCATTGTGGTGGCTTCTTTTCTTGTGGAGCACGGACTCTAGGCATGCAGGCTTCAGTAGTTGTGGCATGTGGGCTCAGTAGTTGTGGCTTGCGGGCTCTAGAGCGCAGGCTCAGTAGTTGTGGCGCACGGGCTTAGTTGCTCCGCGGCATGTGGGATCTTCCTGGGCCAAGGATTGAACCCGTGTCCCCTGCATTGGCAGGCAGATTCTTAACCACTGTACCACCAGGGAAGTCCCAACCACTGATATTTTTAACTGTCTCCATAGTTTTACCTTTTCCAGAATTTTGTGTAGTTGGAATCATACATTATGTAGCCTTTTCAGATTGGCTTCTTTCACTTAATAATACATATTTAATGTTCCTCCAGGTCTTTTCATGGCTTGATTGTCCATTTCTTTTTTTTTTTTTTTTTTTGCGGTACGCGGGCCTCTCACTGTTGTGGCCTCTCCCGTTGCGGAGTACAGGCTCCAGACGCGCAAGCTCAATGGCCATGGCTCACGGGCCCAGCCGCTCTGCGGCATGTGGGATCTTCCCGGACCGGGGCACGAACCCGTGTCCCCTGCATCGTCAAGCGGACTCTCAACCACTGCACCACCAGGGAAGCCCTGTCCATTTCTTTTTATCACTGAATAATATTCCATTATCTGAATGTACCACAGTTTCTTTATCCACTTTTTAAATTGAAGGGTATCTTGGTTGCTTCCAAGTTTTGACAATTATGAATAAAGCTGCTATAAACATTTGTATGCAGGTTTTTGTTGGATGTAAGTTTTCAGCTCATTTGGGTAAATACCTAGGAGAATGATTGCTGGATCGTATGGTAAGAGTATGTTTAATTTTCTAAGAAACCTGCAAACTGTCTTCCAATGAGGCCGTACCATTTTGCATTCCCACCAGCAGTGAACGAGAGTTCCTGTTGCTCCATATCCTTACCAGCATTGACGTTGTCAGTGTTTTGGATTCTCGTCATTCTGATAGGTGTGTAGTAGTATCTCATTGTTGCTTTAAACTGCATTTCCCTAATAATATATGAAGTTGAGCATCTTTTCATATGCTTGTTTGTATCTGTATATCATCTTCAGTGATGTGTCTGTTCAGGTCTTTTGCCCATTTTTAAATTGGGTGGTTCATTTTCTTATTGTTGAATTCTAAGAGTTCTCTGTATTTTTGGGTAACAGTCCTTTATCAGATACGTCTTTTGTGGGACTTCCCTGGTGGTTCAGTGGTTAAGAATCAGCCTGCCAATGCAGGGGACATGGGCTTGATCCCTGGTCCTGGAAGATCCCACATGCCGTGGAGCAACTAAGCCCATGAGCCACAACTACTGAGCCCGCGTGCTGCAGCTACTGAAGCCTGTATGCCTAGAGCCCGTGCTCTGCAACAAGAGAAGCCAATCACAATGAGAAGCCCACACACCACAATGAAGACCCAACGCAGCCCCCCCCAAAGTAATAAATTAATTTTTAAAGAATAAAAATTTTAAATTTTAAATTTAAAAAAAGATATGTCTTTTGCAAATATTTTCTCCCAGTTTGTGGCTTGTTTATTCATTCTCTTCAAAGTGCTTTTTGCAGAGCAAAAGTTTTAAATTTTAAGTCCAGCTTATCAGTTGTTTCTTTCATGGGCCCTGCCTTTTGTATTATATCTAAAAATCATTGACAACTGCCAGGTCATCTAGTTTTCTCTTACATCATTTTCTAGGAGTTTTATAGCTTTGTGTTTACATTTAGGTCTGTGATCCACTTTCAGTTAATTTTTGTGAGGACTGTAAGGTCTGTGTCTAGATTATTTTTATTTTTTTGTATGTGGATGTCCAATTGTTCCAGCACCATTTGTTGAAAAGAGTGTCTTTGCTCCATCGGGTTGCCTTTGCTCCTTGGTCAAAGATCAATTGACTATATTTATGTGAGTACTTCTGGGCTCTCTGTTCTGTTCTAATGATCTATTTTTCTATTCTTTGCCAATACCACACTTTCTTGATTCCTGTAGCTTTATAGTGACTCTTAATGTTGGGTAGTGTCAGTTATTCAAGTTTGTTTTTCTTCAATAATGTGTTGGGTACTCTGGGTCTTTTGCCCCTCCATATACAAGCCATTTTTTAACGGCTTTATGAAGATATAATTCACATACCATACAACTTACCCATTTAAAGTGTATGATTTAGTAGGTTTTGGTATATTACATTACTAATTGTTTTAAATTATGGTAAAACATTTATAACATACATTTTTCCATTTTAATAATTTTAAGTTTACCAGTCAGTGGCAGTAATTACATTCAAAATGTTGTGCAACCATCACCACTATCTATTTCCAAATCTTTTTCATCACTCCAAATAGAAGTTTGCAACTACTAAGCAGTAACTCCCTAGTTTCTTAGGTTGGCCATGACAAAACACCAAAAGCTAGATGGCTTAAAACAATAGCAATTTATTGTCTCACGGTTCTGGAGGATAGGAGTCTGAGGTCAAGGTGTCAGCAGAGTCATGCTCTCTCTGACGGCTCTAGGGGAGAATTCTTCCTTGCTTCCTCTAGCTTCTGGTGTTTTCTGGCAATCCTTGGAGTTCCTTGGCTTGTAGATTCATCACTCCAGTCCCATGGCCATCTTCTCCCTGTGTCTTCACATAACCTTCCCTCTGTGTATGTCTTTCTCTGTGTCCAAAGGACACCAGTCATACTGGATCAGGGCCAGTTCTAAAATGACCTCATCTTAACCTTGTTAAATTTGCACAGACTCTATTTCCAAATAACATCACATTCTGAGGTACTGGGGGTTAAGACTTCAATGTATCTTTCGTGGGGGACATAATGCAACCCATAATACTCCCCATTCCTCCCTTTCCCCAGCCCCTGGCACTCTGTAATCTACTTCCTGTCTCTATGAATTTGCTTATCCTAGATAAGTGGAATACAATACTTGTCCTTCTGTGTCTGGTTTATTTCACTTAGCATAATATTTTCAAGGTTCATCTATGTTGTAGCAGGTATCAGACCTTCATTCCTTTTTATGGGTGAATAAATAGTCCATTGTACTGATATGCCACATTTTTTTTTACCCATTCATGTGTTGATGGATACTTGGGTTGTTTCCATCTTTTGGCTACTCTGAATAATGCTGCAATGAACATTAGTGTTCAAGCCCTGCTTCCTCTAAAGTATTTTGACAGTGAACCTATATCAAGTTTTTAAAATTGCCCATCAATCCCCATATGTGTCATTTACTTATAAACTATATACCTGTGCTATTATGTTATATATAGTGCACATAATAAATATGCTGAAAAGTGAAAGGCTGAGACAAAGAGTAAATATGAATGAAGTAAATATAAATAAGTGTTTCTTCCTGAATCCTGTTTTGGAGACAATGATGTACCACTCTTCCTGAAAGAATCTATGGGATTGACAGACGGCCTTGCCTTAACCTCCTGGTTGTAGCTTTCTCAGGATCCCATATTTCTTTGACAATCTGATGAAAATTATGGGCACTCTCCAAAAAAACTTCCCTCAAATAAACATAGCATTTCCAATACAAGTTTGGGAGATCCATAGAAGCCCAGTAAGCCTCATTTAAGATTACTTGCCTTAATCTGAAGGACTGCTTCAGCGGTGGAATTTCAGATATCTGCATAAAGTGACATTTGAAGGTGGGGAGAAAGAATTTTATTCACCTCCGTAGCCCTGTTTCTGAGTCTATGGGTTTTTTAGGATAACCTGACATTGCTGAAGAGAACAAACAAAGCAAAATATATGGAGATTGGAACTGCATCCAATAATCAGAAAGTGCTTCTGAATAGCCAAGAGAATAAAACAGAACTGCAGGTGATGAAGGTGGTGGTAGGAGTGGAAGGGGGGTTGTTGGGTGGGGGTTGTGTATCCTGGCCCCTGAAGATGCCCATGGACTCCCACTGGGGTGATAGACAGTCTGGCTTTAAGTCGCCAAGCTGATGGGTGGGATAATGTCAGATTCCCACTAAGGGGAAAATCATGGAGAGTTTGCATTTGGGTTGCCTTTCTGCTTTGGACCTTGCAGTAATAAGAAGCAAGCCATTTTCACATTCTCATTATCATCTCATTTATTGCCATTTGTATCAATTAGTGTCCAAACAGGAAAACAGAAACCGTTCTAGGTGCTTTTAGCAGAAGGGGGTTTAATACTGGGAATTGGTCACAAATGTCTTAGAAGGGAGGAGGTGATGCTCAGAGGCTAGGAAGCTGCTACCATCCCTGGGCTGGAACCCACAAACCCACACTTGGGGTTGAGTAGCTAGAAGTGTTGTCACTGGAACAGCTGCCACTGAGCAGCAAGCAGGGACCCTTCTTGCCCACTGATGCTAAGGAAGTGCCCACCCCAGGTGTCCACGCTGCTGCTGCCAATTCAGAAGTAACCTGCGGAAGCAGAAAACTCTGCTTCTCCCTCCCTCATGCCTTCCCATCTCTCACCGGTTCCTCCCATTCGCAGAACCTAACTGGAGTTTGGGAAATGTAGTTTGCTAGCTTCCAGCACCTGCAGAACACAGAAGGGAGGACATGAAGCTGGGAGCCAACAGACAGAGCGCCAGCAAGTTACAGCAGCCACCGCAGACCCCACCAGAAACAGACCCATGTGGACCACTGAATTTTCTGTCTCCCCTCACCTGGGGTGCCATCCTTGAAGACAGGGTGCTGTTTGTCCACCACACTTTCTCCAGCACCTTGAACGGGGTACCTGAGTCAGTGCTCCATAAAGCTGTTTTCCCTGGCCATTTTATCCTCCCACGGAGAGAGGGTGAGTGTTCTCCGCTTTCAATGTATAAAGGAACCAAGGTCCAGAAAGTCATGACTTGCCCAAAGGGACCCAGCTGCCATGACATGTCTGTCTGACAAGTCTTGGGAAGGTTTTGAGCGAGGATAGGGCTGACTTGGCAGCTTTCTGCGCCCCACTGCCCGCCACGCCTTCCGGTCTGGCTGCCCAGAGCAAGCTGTGATGTGGATGTCTCTTTCAGGTCTACAAGTGCTCTCAGAGCTGAAGCCAAGAAGGGCTGACTCAGCTGTGACCTCCTCAGGGCTGGGAACTTCCTCCTGCCCCAAGAAATAGGGCATCCTGGCACCTCTCTGCCAAAAGGGCCACGCTGGAAGTCAGGTAGGCTAGTCAATGGAGACAGGGGTTGGAAGAGGCAGGAGCGGGACCCTGCGTGGAACCCTCCCTCCTCTGTTCCCCAGGGTGGAGCTCTCCATCGCAGAGTCTCTGCTATACTTAGAGTGACAAGATTTCCCAAACCAAAAATTGGTACATGTGGTTAGACACATATGACTCTCTTTATGAGGAAAATGGGAGAGAGGGTTAGAAATAGGGTCTATCTCAGGGTTTCTCAATCTTGGCACTCTTGACACTTGGGGGCCAGATGGTTCTTTGTTTGGGGGCTGTCCTGGGCACTGTAGGATGTTTAGCAGCATCCCTGACTTCTACCCACTAGATGCCAGTAGCATTCCTCAAGTTGTGACAACTGAAAATGTCTCCAGACATTGCCAAGTGTCCCCAGGGCAGGGTAGAGGGAAGCACTCCAGTTGAAAAACAATGGTCAGAATTCCCTGGCAGTCCAGTGGTTAGGACTCCATGCTCTCACTGCCAAGGGCCCGGGTTCCATCCCTGGCCAGATGATAGGATTCTGTGCAGCACAGCCAAAAAAAAAAAAAAAATCAATGGTCTATCCCCAAAACTCAGGTTGCATCTCTACACTGGACATGACCAGTGGCCAGGAGATGGTGCCCAGTCTGGCAGAAATATAGTCCTGCCCCTTGAGGAGAGAGGCACAATTCTGGCCCTAGTCTGAGGGAAGAGACAGATCCTGACCTTGGGGAACCTCTGGACTAATGGGGGAGATTAGACAGCCCCAGAGAAACAGGAAAACATGGTGGTTAAGAACACTGAACTTTGGAGCCAGAATCCAGTATTCAGAACCTGGCTCCACCATTAATAGGATAAGTTACCTCTTCGAGCCTCAATTTCCTTATTTGTATCATGGGGATAATGATGGCACCTATGTTGTAGAGTTCTATAAAATTATTTATTTATTATTTATTTGTTTTCATGGTCGACTTTATTTTTTAGAAAAGTTTTAGGTTTACAGAACAATTCAGAAGCTAGTACAGAGTCCCCGTATATCTCATGGCCAGTTTTCTCTGTTATTAACGTTTGTTATAAGTAATGACCCAACACTGATACTTTTTATTATTAACTAAAGCCCATAGTTTATTCAGATTTCCTTAGTTTTACCTAAGGTCTTTTTTCTGTTCCAGGATCCCATCCAGGACAGCTCATTATATTTTGTTGTCATGGCTCCTTAGGCTCTTCTTGGCTGTGATGGTTTCTCAGACTTTTCCCTTTTTTATAAATTTATTTATTTATTTATTTATGGCTGCGTTGGGTCTTTGTTGCTGCACACGGGCTTTCTCTAGCTATGGCGAGTGAGGGCTACTTTTCATTGCGGTGCGCGGGCTTCTTACTGAGGTGGCTTCTCTTGTGGAGCACGGACTTTAGGTGCATGGGCTTCGGTAGTTGTGGCACGTGCGCTTCAGTGGTTGTGGCTCACGGCCTCTAGAGCGCAGGCTCAGTAGTTGTGGTGCACGGGCTTAGTTGTTCCGCAACATGTGGAGTCTTCCCGGACCAGGTCTCGAACCGTGTCCCCTGCATTGGCAGGCGGATTCTTAACCACTGTGCCACCAGGGAAGCCCTCAGACTTTTCTTGCTTGTGATGACCTTGACAGTGTTTAGGAGTACTAGTCAGGTATATTGCAGGATGCCCTTTTACTGGAATTTGTCTGACTTTTTCTCATGATGGACTGGGATTATAGATTTGAGGAGGAGAAGGTCACGGGGTAAAGCACCCTTCTCATCGTGTTGTCTCAATACTACATCCCATCAACATGACTTATGACTGTGGATGTTGACCTTGATCACCTGGCTGAGGTGGTGTTTGTTAGGTTTCTCTGCTGTGAAGTTCCTCCCTCTCTCCTGGCTGTGCCCTTGGGAAGGAAGTGGCTGTGCACAGTCCACGCTTAAGGAGTGAGGAACCTCATAAGGAATTTGTGAAGACTGAATAAGTGCAGAAATACATGCTCCTTAGAACAGTGCCTGGCATGTGGTAACCCTTCCGAACGATTTGCTGTTATGATGACGATAGGGAGACCCTCTGAAGAGGAGATTGGATGGTCCCCACACAGTTGTCCATACTCAGGACAACTTGTAAGACGGTACACTGTGTTAGGCAGAATAATGACCCCCGCACACCGCCAAAGATGTCCCAGAAATTTATGAATGCGTTGCCTTACATAGCAAAAGGGATTTTGCAGGTGTGATTAAAGGTATGGACCTTGAGAAGGGGAGATTACTCTGGATTATCTAGGGGAGCCAATCTAATCACATAAATCCTTAAAAGTGGAGAAGCTTTCCTGGCTAAAAGTACAGAGAGAAGGGCTTCCCTGGTGGCACAGTGGTTGAGAATCCGCCTGCCAATGCAGGGGACACGGGTTCGAGTCCTGGTCCGGGAGGATCCCACATGCCGAGGAGCAACTAAGCCCGTGCACCACAACTACTGAGCCTGCGCTCTGGAGCCCACGAGCCACAACTACTGAGCCAGCGTGCTGCAACTATTGAGGCCCACGCGCCTGGAGCCCGTGCTCCGCAACCAGGGGGGCCACCGCAATGAGAAGCCCACACACCACGGCAGGGAGTAGCCCCCACTTGCCACAAATGGAGAGGGCCCGTGCGCAGCCACGAAGACCCAACACAACCAAAGATAAATAAATAAATAAATAAATAAATTTATTAAAAAATAAAAGTACAGAGAGAAGGTACACAAGGTCAGTGGCTTTCGACATGGACGGCAGAGGGTCAGAGAGATGGCAGCATAAGCGCTTGACCTACAGTTGCCAGTTTTGAAGATGGAGGGAAGGGCCCCGGGCCCCAGGAAGGCACGCAGCCCTGCCAACGCCTGGAGTTTAGCCCCACGAGACCCGTGTTGGACCTCCTATCTACAGAACCGTGAGGTGATACACCTGTGGTATGTAAAGCCGCTGACATTGGTCGAGGCAGCGATAGGAAACTAATACGTGTACCGACAAGCATGGGGTTGGAAGTGGAATTACAGTCCTCAAGCAGAAATTGCTGCTTACCAACTGCAGATGAATCAGCTTTCCAGCCCTCTTACCCTGAGAACTGAGTTCTTCCAGAACAATAACAACAACCACCAAAAAAAACATGGGTGCTGATGCTGCCATTTCTTGGGGGCCAGCTGCGCCCCAGGCACTCTGCTGGGGCTTTTAGAACACCGTGTCGTTTAATCTTCACACGGCACCATACTGTCTCCGGATTTACAGAACAGACAGAGGGAAGGACCTTCCGCCCTTCTTCACTCCTGAGTCAGCTCGCTGCTAATAATTAACTCTTTACAAGTTGGAAGTGGATTTTCAGTAAGTCAAAGTCCCTTTAAATCCAAGGGGTCAGTTAGAGGAGATGTGTTTGCTTTCTTACAGGCCTTGGTTCAGGGCTGCCTAAAAATGAGTCCTGGTAGATTTATCAGACATTGCCAGAGCATCTGGAATATCCTGCAAGCATTCATTCGTTCATTCAAGAAGCATCCATGAAGCATCAACTATCCCCTGCCCTCTAGAAGCTCCAACCCTATGAGGGCGAGTGGGGCTTGGACTGGCATAATTGTAACCTGGGCAGAGTAGGACTGTGGCCTTCAGGAAGCATGTCATAGGCGTTTAACTGGGGAGGAGGCACCAGGATGTGGGAATCCTGGAAGGCTGCAAGGAGGTGGCACGTTTAAGTTGGGTCTTGAAGAATAAGTAGGCTTCACTAAGCAGAGATGATGCCCGTGGCATTCCAGGTAGGACAAAGAGCACCAGCAAAGGCATAGAGGAAGAGAAGTGGAGGCTGTGGGTTAGACATTTTACTCCTCACAGGGTGCCCATGGAGTAGGTACTATTATTATCCCCACTTTGCAGAAGAATAAACTGAGGTAGAGAGCAGTTAAATGACTTGCCCTGGAACACACCGAGCTTACAAGTGGTGAGAGGGGTGTTTGCAGCCCGGCAGTCTGACTCCAGAGCTCCTGTTTTTGGTCTTTTCATCACGTCTGCTGGGGAAATGCAAGCTTAGCAGGGTGAGTTTAGACGCTCATGGGCGAGAATGAGTGAGCTTCATTGATCCATTCCCTTTGTCATTCAACAAACATGGATGGAGCACCCATTGGGTGCCAACTCTGGGCTAGGGGAAACAAGGGGACTCGAGGAACTCCCATCTGGAGGAGAAGGCAGACATGCAGATGCTGAACCCCCTCGCTGTACAGTGAGCACCCTGAGAGATGGGCAGGGGAGGGAGTGTGGAGACCAAAGGCCGGCTCCTGGGAAACCTTTTCCAGGAGGATGGGAGATGGAGCAAAGTCAGCGAAGGAGACAGGTCAAAGTGGTCAGAGAGCTTGCAGGAGAGTCAAGGGGGCAAAATCAAGCCCACCCCTGACATTTGCAGGGCCTGGGAAATGCAAATGGCTCCTGGCTCCCAGCCTGCCCCTCCCCCTTTCTTTTCACACTTTCAGCTTGTCCTGCAGAGTGAGGGTCTCCTATTAATGGAATGCATGCACATTCCAACCGTAAACCCCAGCTCCGTCTGTGCTCTCCACCTGTAAACAGCTGCCGGTAATTGCCCCTCAGGCCCTGGGCACACGCACCCGTCATGCTTCACCCTCAAGAGGCCAAACCAAGGCAGGAAGCCCTTGCAGGCTCTGGAAGTGGGCCTTGAGCTGTTTGGGCAAAGATGCCCAAATATTGGGTACCTGGAGCGTGGCCTAGAAGACAAGTCACGTGCTCCGGGGGTGGGGGCGGCATGCTCTTTGGCCTCATGAACTCCTTGTTCTGTCAAGGACTCTGGTTGTCTGGGTCTAAAGGTCATTTTGCAGACAATTATGGAAGCCCTAAGAAGAGGTTTCCTCCGATGTCACATTCTCCAGGGAGGTTGAGTGAACAGGATTAAGAAAAGGCCACTGCCCGAGAAGGTGGCCCTGGGCTTGGTGAGAGCGGAGTCTGTGCAGGGCGGGGTGTGCAGAGATGTGGGGTGAGTGTGAGGTGAGGGATGGGAGGCAGAGAGCACAGAGCTCTCTTTCAGGAAATTTGGCAGAGAAAGGAAATAAAGCCGGAGGAAGGGAGCGTGAGGGGGAGGGAGACGAGAGGGAACGTCTGTGTTCCTTGGTGTTTAGAAGGCAGTAGACAGGAATATGTTTTAGTCGGAGGGAAAAGAGTCTGTGGTAAGAGAGAGAGGCTGAGAAAACAGGAGAAAATATGTCCAGAAAGGATCTTTTTAACTCATCAGACAGGGGGTATGATGGCCTTAAAAAAAAAAAAAAAAAAAAGGAAGGATTCCTCTTTCTCTGAGTGAAGACGGTGGGAGGAGATTGAGAGATTGAGGGAGCCCTAGTTGGGGGGTCTGGATTGTCCCTGAAATAATCCACATTTATCAAACACCCGTTCACTATGTGTCAGGCGCTGTTTTAGGGGTGCTAAGCATGTAAGATCTCACCCATGTCTCACGACGGTCCTTAGAGTCAATACAATTATTGTCCCCTCCATCTGACCATAATGAAAATTGGGGCACCAAGAGGACTAGTAACTGGCCCAAAGTAACACATCTAGTTACTAGTGATCTCAGACTTAGGCAAAGGGGCCTCCAACCAGGGATCTGCAGTTTAGAAGGCTCTGCATGTCACAGCCACATGGGAAAAGAAATTTACTAATAGAATGAGACTTCAGCTTCTGGCCATAATGAAGTGACAGGGACTAGGTTTACGCTCCTGCCTTAAAGAACTAGGACTCCAGACAAAATAGCTGAAAAAATGATTTTCAGACTTTGGACAAAGACAACACGGGACTGGTCCCTGGAGAGAGGGAAACAAATGAGGTGAGCCCTGTAATTACCCCAGCTCCCCGCCCTCAGCAGTTTCCAGGCTTCAGTGCAGGGAGGAGGGAATGCAAACAGAGCTTGGATGTCTTGCTGATTGAGAAGACAGATTTAGAAAGGTGCTAGAAATTCACAGGCCAGAGTCCCAGGGAAGTGGAGCTGAACATATATCCAGAGATCTGCAGAGGTGTCTCCTTGAGTCTGGCTGAGCCCTGATTTGCACACACATGAAAGGAAAGGCTAGGAAAAGAGCCACTGAAGGCAGAGCAATGCCTGGAGCTCACACAGGGCAGGGATTAGTTTGTGTTCCCATCAGGCAGAGTGGAAAGACCTCATAATACACGGGGTATTGAGTATAGTCCTCAGAAGCGTATCCCCTTAGCAGAGGTCTAAATTAACCTTGGACTAACAGCTACTCTGTATCTGTCCTAAAAATCTTAAAAGCAAGCCTCAAAAGTATACATCTTACTTCAAGTATGTTAGCTATGTGCCAGAACAAAGTCCAACACTGCTTAAAGGAATGCAACAAACTCCTACACCAAACAATGGAAAATTCACAATGTCTAGCATCTAATCAAACTTCAGACCAATGGCCCGAACATAGGTGCAAAAATTCTAAACAAAATTTTAGCAAATCAAATCCAACAATATGGGGGCTTCCCTGGTGGCACAGTGGTTGAGAGTCCGCCTGCCAATGCAGGGGACACGGGTTCGTGCCCCGGTCTGGGAAGATCCCACATGCCACAGAGCGGCTGGGCCTGTGAGCCATGGCCGCTGAGCCTGCGCGTCCAGAGCCTGTGCTCCGCCACGGGAGAGGCCACAACAGTGAGAGGCCCGCATAACACACACACACACACACACACAAATCCAACAATATATAAAAAGGATAATACATTATGACAAAGTGGGGTTTATCTCAGGAATGCAAAGTTGGTTTAATGTTTGAAAACCAATCAATTGAACTCACCATATTAACAAACGAAAAAAGGGAAACCATAGGATCATTTTAATAGATGTAGAAAAATTGAC
Organism: Mesoplodon mirus; assembly: GCF_964341445.2. Classification (NCBI taxonomy): domain Eukaryota; kingdom Metazoa; phylum Chordata; class Mammalia; order Artiodactyla; family Ziphiidae; genus Mesoplodon; species Mesoplodon mirus. The sequence continues at coordinate 73,831,573 of NC_138988.1, read as the reverse complement.
AAAATCCAACATCCATTCCTGTTAAAAACTTTCAGAAGACTAGGAATAGAAGGGAAAGTTCCTCAGTCTGATAAAGAAGATCTAGAAACAGGGAATTCCCTGGTGGCCCAGTGGTTAGGACTTGATGCTTTCACTGCCATGGCCCTGGGTTCTATCCCTGGTTGGGGAACTAAGATCCCACAAGATGTGCAGAGTGGCAACAACAACAACAACAAAATATCTGAAACAAACAACACAACAACAACAAAAGGACGTGCTAACAAGTAGAAAGGTATGACCCACGATCAGGAGAAAAATCAATCAGTAGAAACAGATTTAGAAATGAAGAGATGAAGTAATTAGCAGAGGAAGACACTGAGGTAATATAATTGTGCCTCACTCATATGTCTCATGCATTCAAGAAGGTAGAGAAACATATGAACATGATCAGGAGAGAAACAGAAGTTATAAAAAAAATCCAGTAGTAATGTCCAGAAGTGAAAAATATAATATCTTAAATAAAAAAAGACACTGAATGTGATTAAGAACAGATTAGACACTGTAGAAGAAATGATCAGAGAATATGCAGATACAGCAACAAAAAACATCCAGAATGAAGCCCAGAGACAAAAAGAAGAGGGGGAAAAAACATAAATAGAGCATCAGTGACATTTGAGATACTACCAAGTCATCTAACATATGAGAAATTGGAGACCCAGATTGGGGCAGGGAAATAAGAAATATATATTTCTCCAAAGGAGAAATAATGATAAAAAAATTTTCAGGTTTGATGAAAACTAAAAACAACAGAGCCAAGTGGCTCAATGAACCCAAGCAGAAGAAACAAAGAAAACCACATAAGAAAACATCACAGGGCTTCCCTGGTGGTGCAGTGGTTGAGAGTCCGCCTGCCGATGCAGGGGACACGGGTTCGTGCCCCAGTGCGGGAGGATCCCACATGCCGCGGAGCGGCTGGGCCCGTGAGCCATTGCTGCTGAGCCTGAGCGTCCGGAGCCTGAGCATCCGGAGCCTGTGCTCCGCAATGGGAGAGGCCACAACAGTGAGAGGCCCGCGTACCACAAAAAAAAAAAAAAAGAAGACATCACAATCAGATTGCTGAAAACCAGTGAGAAAGGGAAAACTGTATAAGCAGCCAGAGGGAAAAGAACACATCTCAGAAGAGGAACAAAGAAAAAGAGTGATAGCATATTTCTCGTGAGAAACTGTGCAGGCCATAGGACAATGGAGAGACATCCTTAAAGTACTAAAAAAAAAAAAAAAAAAAAAAAAAGAAAGAAAGAAAGAAAAGAAAAGAAAGAAACCATCAACCTAGAATTCTATACTTAGTAAAAATATCTTTCAAAATGAAGGCAACCTACCTAGACTTTCTCAGACCTAGAAAAACTGGGATCTGGAATAGTCAAAGCAAATTTGAAAAGAAGTAGAAAGTAGGAAGACTTATACTGATTTCAAGACTTATTATAAAATTACACAAAATTCAGTGACTTTTCTATTTTTCTGTCTGTCGTCGTAGAAAAAGCATAGCTCTGTGTACACACGCTTACACGTTTTTGGTTTTAAGGAAGATGTATTTGTCAACCTAGGAAGCTGGAACTTTTTTTACGTAATGGTTTGTTAGCTTTATTTGAAGCTTTTAACTCTCAAGATATGGAACTGGGGAGTCTCCTCTGCACTCTTGCCCTGGGCTGCAAACATGAAATGTGGGGCTGTGTCTAGTAGGTGATAGACCCCAGACCTCACCAAAGTGGTTTGACCCCAAATGTTCCCCACTGCACCACACTGCCTGCTAGCAGAGAACAGGGAAGGTATTGGGGAAGAGTAAAGCACAACTGTATAGCACAGGGAACTCTACTCAATACTCTGTAAAGACCAAGTGGGAAAAGAATCTAAAAAAGAATAGATATATGTATATGTATAACTGATTCACTTTGCTGTACAGCAGAAAGTAACACAACATTGTAAATCAACTATACTCCAATAAAATTAATTTTCAAAATAAATAAAATAATGGGACTTCCCTGGTGGTCCAGTGGTTGAGACTCCGCACTGCCACTGCAGGGGACATGGGTTCGATCCCTGGCTGGGGAACTGGGATCCCGTGTGCCGTGCGGCATGGCCAAAAGAAAAAAAGAATAATTAAATAAATAAATAAACAAAATACTGTATTCAAAAATAAATAAATAAATAGATTCCCACTATATTTCAGTAGCGGGGAGAAAAGAATAAAGCACAGAGGAGTTTCTGGAAGAGGCCTGTAAAGATGCCAAGGAATGTCTGTAGGAGTGGAATTTAATGTACAGGAGGAAAGTTTAATGGGTGAAGGAGGTAAGGGCGGTGGGGATGCTGAGGGCTTTTCTTCAGGGGACAACAGACTCACTGGAAGTAGGGTTATCAGGAGAGAGCTTGTAGCCTGGAGCTGGGAAGCCCTTGGGTTCTGACCCCTCTGTTGAGATGATTCTCCTTACTTCAGCCAATGTTCTATCACCCTCAGGAGTAGAAAGCCAGTTCACTTGATGATTGTAAAGATAAATGCATGAGGGTTTCCCTGGTGGTGCAGTGGTTGGGAATCTGCCTGCCAATGCAGGGGACGCAGGTTTGAGCCCTGGTCCGGGGAGATCCCACATGCTGCGGAGCAACTAAGCCCATGCGCCATAACTACTAAGCCTGCACTCTAGAGCCACGAGCCGCAACTACTGAGCCCACGTGCCACAACTACTGAAGCCCACACGCCACAACTACTGAAGCCCACACGCCTAGAGTCCATGCTCTGCAACAAGAGAAGCCACCACAATGAGAAGCCTGTGCACTGCAACGAAGAATAGTCCCTGCTGGCAGCAACGAAGACCCAACGCAGCCAAAAATAAATAAATAAATAAATGTATTAAAATAAATAAATAAATGCCTGAGAAACAAAGCAACATACTACGTTCTGGCAAGATACTTTGCCTGCCGGATACCACTAATGCCGGGCCAGCAATAGCTAGTGGTAGAGCGTGTTAGACACAGGCTAGCACTAAGCCAACATCTTTCTCTTTGATGGTATCAAAAGGATTAAAAAAGACTCAAAGCGCAAAGTTACTTTTTAAAATATATTTTAATTAATTAATTTATTTTTGGCTGTGTTTATTTTATTTTGGCTGTGTGTGTGGGCTTTCTCTAGTTGCAGTGAGAGGGGGCTACTCTTCGTTGTGGTGTGTGGGCTTCTTGTTGTGGTGGCTTCTCTTGTTGAAGAGCATGGGCTCTAGGCGCATGGACTTCAGTAGTTGTGGCACACGGGCTTAGTTGCTCTGCGGCTTGTGGGATTTTCCCGGACTAGGGATTGAACCTGTGTCCCTTGCATTGGCAGGCGGATTCTTAACCACTGTGCTACCAGGGAAGTCCCAAGAAAAGTTACTTTTTGCCATCAAATCATCTCTGGGACACCAGTGATACAGCCCGCATCATCTGGGAAACATTGCTCTGGGCCAGACTCCTGAGGGTGCAAAGCCGAGTGGTCAAGCCAGACTTCCCCGTCTACCACTGACCTAACGTTATGTACTGGTACCTTGTCTCTAAAGACAGCCCCCAACAATCTCTCCCATATCTGTGCCATGTCGCTCCTCCTACCAGGAGACAGAGGCTATCTCCACTCCCGTGAGTCTGAGCTGGCCTTGGGACTCACCTTGAACAACAGAATGCACCAGAAGTGAAGTGTGCCAGTTCTAGCCCAGGAATTAACTGACGGCTTCTGCCTGGACTCCCTGGGGCCCTGGGCTGCCATGCGAGAAGCCCACTTTGCTGGAGAAGGAGGTCCAGCCTCCACAGTTGAACTTCCAGCTGAATGTAACCAAATGGGTGCCCCACTGCCGCCACAAGCGGCACAGGTACTGCCCAGCTGAGCCCCCAGAATCATGAGAAGTAAAGAGCTGTTCTTTTAAGCCACTATGTTTTGGAGCAGTTTTTACACAACAGTGGGCAACTGACCATATGCCAGGCACCGCCAACAGCCTTACACATGTTATTAGTTCTTCCAGCATCCCTGGGAGAAATGTTACCTTTCGCTCCATTTTACGGATGGGAAGACCCAGGCTCAGAAGGGTGACATCACCATGCCCGCGGTCGCACAACTAGAAAGTGCTGGAGTGTAGACTGGACCTAGTCTGTCCAGCTCCAAGATGGGCAGGACAAGGGGCTGGCTGGGAGACCAGGGGAGAACCCGTGTTCCCATGCCAGGAGGGAGAGAGAGGTGCCGCCCAACTTGCTCTCGTCCAGGACCGTTCTGGTGCCCTGGCCAGAGGGCAGCCGGCTGAGGAGGGCACTGCAAGATGGAAAAGGAGGCCAGGTTCTGCACTGGGGGTTAACGTGGGGAGAAAGGGGCTCCGTGACCAGGAACTCTTTGACTCAGACGGACCTCAGCCCCCCACCCTGCCTGGGACACCACCAGACTTCACATGGTCCTAATTGGATACTATCTCTGAGACGGTCTCCTGGCTTGTTCAGCTTGCTAACCCCGGGACGCACGTGGCCAGCCTCCTGCTACCCAGTGCCCATGCTGTGATGGATACGGGGCTGCCCACTGTGGGCATTTCCCTGGCCCAGAGGTCCCTCTTGCCTGTCTATGGCATCCTGCCAAATAGTCTTTTCATGTCACAAGCTAAACCTGAAATTCCCCTCCCCCCCTTGATCCTGGATGCTTATATGGCTGAGAGGGGACATTAACGACACTAGTATCTCCTCAGGCCCGTAGAGCCCGCACTGTGATTCAGAGCTGGATGCCCAGGGGTCCCTCCAGGCATCTGTTGGCATGAATTTACTAACAGACAGGTGGGCATTCCTTGGAGGCCTGGGAAGAGAAGGGATGTTTCTGGTGCCCTGGCCTGGGACAGAGGGAGACAGGAGAGGAATGAAGTGAAATCAACAGAGGGGACTGTGGAGTGTCGCTCTCAACCTCCAGTCCACCCTTCTCTGGAGAGGTCAGAGAGCTGAAAGCCACATTTCTCAGAACTCGCTGGCAATAGGGATCCGGGTGCAAATTAGTTTCCCCCTAATGTAGATGCATTGGGTGGTATTTGGAAGCAGCCGTGAATGTCCTTTTGGGCTGCTTTTGCTCCCAGGAAACGTGGAGGAAATGTGCCATTTTTCTGCTGCAGCCTCCCAGGGGCCATTCTGTAGCTTCCCGGCTGTTGAGAGGCCGGTTTGGCAGAAGCAGTAGCAGCTTCCTGATCCCTGGATGGCAGCCATGGGGTGTGATCTTGATCTCTGCGCTCCAGTGGGGCCTCAGAGGGAGAAGTCCCTGGTGGGTCCCAGATGCTCACCTCCTCTTCTGGGACATGTCGTTCTCCTGACTTGGGCAGGGCCACACCTTTCTGGTAGGAACCACATCTCCCTCTGCCTGGATGCTTGTCTTCTCTCTTCTTCTTACCTCTCCTCCCTCTTTCAATCCTCTCCCCACGAGAGCAGCTCAGTTTCCAAACTGTCACTTATTCTGTAGATTCAAAGGTACCCCTGGGCTTGCAGGAGGATGGACAAGGAATCCAGAGGTTGACAGTGTAGCCTTGGAGCTGTCACTCATCACCTGAGCCCTGGGGAACACGCCCTTTCTTTTGTGGGCCTCGGTTTTCTAATCTGTAAAATGATAGTGTTGAAATGAAAGTTCCCTCCCAGCTTGAACCTACGATGGTTCATTCCACAAACACGTAATTGAGGGTCTGCTGTCTGACAGGTACTGGGCTGGGTGCTGGGGCAACAAGATGAATGGGGCCTGGTTTTGGCAGAGCTCATCTTCTAGAAGACAGGCAGGTGAATAAGCACGGAATTAAACCATAGAGGGCTGTGTGCTGTGCTGTGGTTGAAAGAATAGAGCTCTACCAGTCTTGTGAAGAAAGCAGCAGTGTCCTGGCTCCCTGCCCCCCACCTCCACCCCTCCACCCCACCCCAAGTCCCCCCACTCTCAATTCTTTTAGATGATTCCTTTGAGTTTTAGCATCATACATATCTGTAGAAAAGAGACTTGCATCGCTACTTTTTGACTTTCCAGTTTTAGGTGCCAATTAAGTTCTCACTTTATAAGATGTAGATTAAATTCCCTTTTATCCACCCTCCCCATTAGAACCTTCCCCCAGAACCCCTTCATGTCTCCCCATTCTTCCAACATGGTTACATCATCCTCTTGGTTAAATGGGATCTCAGTGTCTTCATTTTTATGACTAAATGTTATTTATAGCTAAACCATGTAGTTAGTATATTATTACTATTTCAACATTTTTTTCTCTCTAGAGTGAGCTGTCCTTTTTTATTTGCTTAGTTTTCCTCATACATATTAGTGTTTCAATCTCTAAATCTTCCCTGGTAGTGTGGATCTCATCTCAATATGTCCCAATTTTAGGCATTCTGAGCATTTCATCTTCTTGAAAAAATCTCTCCCAGAGCCCTTTCATTTCTCCAGGAGGACCTGCTTGCTCTCTACTCCTGGCACGGATCCTAATCTCTCTCTTACGTTGATTTTCTGCTTTCTTTTTCTTGTGTTTGGGGGAGGGGACACATCCTCCACCCTCCCACTGTGAGAAATGGTAAATGAGAGTTGCAGTTTGGGGAGAATTTGCATGTCTCAACATGTTTTTATTTTACAAATTAATAGTTTAGCAGGGTATGGAATTTTAGGTTGGAAAAAAATCTCCTAGAACTTCTACGGCAATGCTCCATCATCTTCTGTGACAGTTCTGTTGAACAACCAGTGCTGTTTTGAGTCCTGATCCTTTCATGTGACTCAGTTTTCTCTCTAGAAGTTTGTAGCATCTGCGTCTCCAGTTCTGAAATTCCATGATGCTGTGCTTTGGTGAGGGTACTTTTTTTTTTTTTTTTGCGGTACGCGGGCCTCCCACTGTTGTGGCCTCTCCCATTGCAGAGCACAGGCTCCAGATGTGCAGGCTCAGTGGCCATGGCTCACGGGCCCAGCCGCTCCACGGCATGTGGGATCTTCCCGGACTGGGGCACGAACCCGTGTCCCCTGCATCAGCAGGTGGACTCTCAACCACTGCGCCACCAGGAAAGCCCAGTGAGGGTACATTTTTATATGCTCATTGGCCTGTTCAGTTTGGAACTCATGTTCATCAATTCTGGGAAATGTTCTTGAAATTCTTTTTAAGGGATTTTCTCTTCTCTGTTTTTTCTGTTTTCCTTCTTTGCTTTTGTTTCTTTGTTTGCTTGCTACAGTTTGGGAGGATATCTTTAACTTCCAGTCTTCCTGTTTAATTTTCATTCCTGTTACGTTTTAAATTTCTGAGACCTCATTTTGTTCTCTGAATGTTCATTTTTATAGCACCTTATTCTTATTTCATGGATGCAATATCACATTTCTCTGAGAATAAATAATTTTTTTTAAAGTTTCTTTCTCTCTGCATAACAGTTTCCTCCAAATTGCTTTCATCTGTTTGTTTTGACCTCTGTTTTTCACATTAGACGCTTTCCTCATATGTCTATGAATCTTTGGGTTTCTGGGGGTTTTTTTTAGTTTACTTAGTTTATTTATTTTTGGCTGTGTTGGGTCTTTGTTGCTGCACGCAGGCTTTCTCTAGTTGCAGCGAGTGGGGGCCACTTCTCGTTGCGGTGCGGTGGCTTCTCTTGTTGCGGAGCATGGGCTCTAGGCACATGGGCTTCGGTACTTGCAGCACGCAGGCTCAGTAGTTGCGGCACACGGGCCCTAGGGCTCGTAGGCTTCAGTAGTTGTGGCTCGCGGGCTCTAGAGAGCAGGCTTAGTAATTGTGGCGCACGGGCTTAGTTGCTCCACGGCATGTGGGATCTTCCTGGACCAGGGCTTGAACCCATGTCCCCTGCATTGGCAGGTGGATTCTTAACCACTGCACCACCAGGGAAGTCCCTGGGTTTCTGCTGAAGCATGGAACTCTAAAAGCTTTGCAACTGTGGGCAGGCCTTTGCTGCCTCTGCCCTTTAGAAACCCTTGATGTCAGAGTCCTTCACCCAATCCCCTGTAGTGGTCTTGCCTCTCCTACATCAGTGTTTCCTCCAGCCCAAAGGCCCTCCATTTTACTCACTCCAGAATATGCATCTCCCATCACCTACAGTGGTACAGGGAGGGGAAGGGACCTGCCTGCACAGAGTAGGGGAGGGATCTGGAGGACTAACTGCTCCTTAAACTGACTTTCAACTAGTTTGCTTTTTTTTTTTTTAATAGACTTTATTTTTTAGAGAAGTTTTAGGATCACAGCAAAATTGGGTGGAAAGTAGAGAGAGTTCCCATATACCCCCTGCCCCACACATACCCAGCCTCCCCCGTCATCCACATCCTCACCCCAAGGGACATTTGTTGCAACTGATGGACCTACACTGACACATCATTGTCCCCAAACGTCCATAGTTTACATGTAGGTTCACCCTTGGTGTTGAACATTCCATGGGTTGGGACCAATGTATAAACACAAGTATCAACCATACAGTCTCACAACGAGCATTTTCACTGCCCTAAAAATCCTGTGCTCCACCTATTCATCCCTCCCTCTTCCCAGCCCCTGGTAACCACTTACATTTTACTTTTTAAAATTCGCCTTTATCCCTACTTCTAAAGGTAACCAAGGTAACCCATGCCAACCCTCCCCTGACCTCTGGGCCCTGAGTGTGGAGCAGGGGGAGGCAGGGAGATTGCCTCTCAGCTGCCCTCTTCACTAGCTGAGGACTCAGCTTTCTCTGCCCATCCTCTCTCCAGCTTCTGAAACTTGTTGCTGTTGTCTTCTCTCTTGTTCTTTTGTTTTTTTTTTTTTTGCTGTGCCGTGCATCTTGCGGGGATCTTAGTTCCCCAACCAGGGATCGAACCCAGGGATCTTGCAGTGAAAGCAGAGTCCTAACCACTGGACTGCCAGGGAATTCCCTCCCTTGTTCTATTCTATTTGTTTTTATGAGTCTACACCCTAAAACAAATCCCTCTGCTGTAGTTTAGCAGGGCTTCAGGATGGCTGGAAGTGAACTGCATGAGCTCAACTGGCCACCTTTAATTAGAAGCTGCTCCAGTTGGATTTTCTGTTGTCACCTCAAATTCAACTTGACCCAGACACCCCACCCCTGGCCCCATCTTCTCCTGCAAAATAAGCTCCTTCGCTTAGGAGACTCTTAGTAGGTTCTGATTTCTGCCAGTGGCTTCCGCTGCTCTGTTACCCAAGGCTTAACACCATAGGGTCCTCTCTGCACCTGTGTGTCCCTTGCCTCCTGTTCATGAAACTAGTGTCCCGTCCGGTGTCCTTCCCATTTCCCCTCCTCTGTTCACAGAGGCCGCCCAGATCCAGCCTCTCACACCCAGGCCTGAAGGAACGGCCTGTTACTGATCTTCAAGCATCCTCCCTTCACATTTAACCTACAAAATGTCTTCAAACAAACTTGCCATGGTCATGTCATTCACGGCTCAGAAATATTTTGTCTAGAGTAAAAAGTGCCAATTTCTGAGTTAGGTAGGGGAGTTTCTACAATATGACTCCTATCCGCCTCTCCTGGCCTCATTCTCCTGCTAGGACCGCTGGGCATGGTTACGGCCACTCTGAACACACTGGCCCTTCCTGACTCTGTTCCCTCTGCCTGCACACCTTTCAAGACTCAGCTTAAATGCTGTCTCTGACACAGAGCTTCACAAGTTATCCCGGGGAAGTTGCCAACACCCTCTTCTGTGTTCCTAACCTCAAGTCGAATGTCCTAGTGCCATATTTCTTTTTTTTTTTTAATATTTATTTATTTATTTTGGCTGCACCAGGTCTTAGTTGCGGCATGTGGGGTCTTTAATTAGGCATGCGGACTCTTAGCTACGGCATGCATGTGGGATCCAGCTCCCTGACCAGGGATCGAACCCCGGACCCCCTGCATTGGGAGCGTGGAGTCTTACCCACTGGACCACCAGGGAAGTCCTGTATTACCATTTTTCGGCTTACATATCTGTCTGTCTTTGGGGTTCTCTGAGGGGAAGGACTGTGTCTTATCCATCTTGTACATTCAGGGCTTAGCTTGGTGCCTTGTATACATTAAGTTCTCAATAAATGTTGAATGTATGAATGATTGACATTATAGTTATACTTCATTATTTGTGTCTATTCTTTTCTATGCTGCTGCCTTCATTATCACCATATTAATAACCCTTTGATAGGAAGATCGTTTTAATAATTAAACTCCCTGCAAGTGTCCTCAGAAGGGCCTTCTTTGTACCAAAGATTGCTCACAGCAAAAGGGGAAAGAGTATGTTCTTTTTGCATGTCGCCTAGCTTCAGTTATTATTTTACTTCTTTACATATCCATGTTCTTTCTCCAGCTGCTCTGTAAGCCTCCCGAGGGCGGGGCCTGTGCCTAGCTCTTCCTTCCAGCATTCTCCATAGCACCCAGCACCAGCCTAGGTAGAGAGGAGGGGCTCAGTGAGGATTTGTAGATGGAACGCGTGTGCTCTGAGGTCGGGGAGGATAAGTGGGCTGGTCTGGGGTGACTCTCTGATGTGGAAGCAAAATCAGGAAGCCCAGCTGGGCCTGGGTCAGGCCTGGGAGGAGGGAGATGGCAAGGACCAGTGTGGACTATGGGAGAAGGAACAGCCCATCACAGCCAAGTGTTCTCTGGGAAGCAGGGAGAAGAGGAAGATGAGGAAGGAGGGAGGGGGAGGGAGGAGAGGAATGTGTGTGAAGAGAGTGGCAGCGGGGTGGGAGGTGGCCAGTACAGTGGGGGAGGAGCTAAGTGGGTGGGAAGGCCTCCAGGGTCAAGGCCTCAGGGCAATTTCTTCACTCTAGGGGCTGATCAGCCCCGGTCCTCCAACTCCCCTGCCTCCCGTTCGCCTCCGGAGCCCCACTTTGCAGTGTGGGCATCAGAGCCACCTTCAACTTCATTGCTGCTGAACCTTCCCTCCCTCAAGTGAGCACCACCAGGCCCAGGCCTCTGCTCGGGGATGGTGTGCCCTGCTCCCTCCCTCCTCCCCTCCCTCCCTCCCCTGGTGGGTCCCATGACCATTCCAGACTCTCCCTCCCAAAGGGGGCCCCACCCCTCTTCCTGAGCAGCTGTGGTCGAGTCCTGGGGGAGATCCTGAGAAAGGAGATGTGAGAAACACCTAATCTGATGGCGCAGGGAGGGTCCACTCACAGACACTCATGGGAGAATCAACCTGAACCTCTGCTGCCCTCTCCCCACCCCGCTTAAATATGTATCAGAAAACAAAATCATTCCAGCCGAGAAGACTAATAGCAAAACCTTTTCTAGACATTCCATGGCGGTGCCTCCTCCCCTCCACCTCTGGGGTCCTTCTCTCTCTCCCTTTGCTGCTAAACTCAGTGAGAGAGAGATTCCCCCCTCGCCTCTGTTTCTGCTTCACACAGGGACTCCTTCATGCAGCTCCTCCTCTCCTCGGAAACTATGCTGTCCTAGGGTGCCAGGGGCCTCCTGTTGCCAAGTCCACGTTGGTGGCGGTGGCATGGAGCCTGAAGGTGTCCCTGACCTTGCCTTCTGTGAGCACTGCGGCCCTGCCACTGCAGAGCCCCTGCCTCGGCCTCGGGACCACCTTCTCACCAGTTCTCCTCCCTCCTTGCCCCCTGACCATCTCTGTCTTCCTTCACAGCCATGCCTCTTGCCCCGCAACCAGATGTGGGCCCAGATGTGCTTCACCAATGTCCATTTCTCCAGCCCCTCTGCACAGGGCCAGATGGCTGTCCTGCCCCTTCCTGCAGGCCCAGTTGAACATCGAACTTCTTCCTTGGCTCTGTCTTGAGCCCAGAGGGGCTGAAAGCATGAGATTTCTTCCTCTGGCCCAGGACCCAAACCTTGGAATCATTCCTCTTTTGTTTTTAAATGAAATATTCCAGCCACACAAAGGTACAGGGAATAATGGAATGAACCCCTGTGCTCCCACCAGCTGGCTGAAGAATAAACCATTATCGATATACTTGAAGCCCCTTGAGTACCCCTCCCCATCGCATCTCCCCTTCCCCAAAGAGGCAGCCACCATCCTGAATTTGTTATCATTCCTACAAATTCTTTAAATGTTCGCTGCATGTGTATGTGCCTTACATGATATATAGCTTTCATAGGCATGGCTTTATGCATTATGTAAATGGCAGCACTACGTATCTTTCTTCCATTTTCTCCCCTTCAAATGTACCCAGCTGATGACAAGTAGCTCTGGTGTATCCCTTTTCTTTGCAGTCTAATATTCCATTGTGAAAATGTGCCACACTTGACGTCCCCCCGTCCTGTGAATAGACATTTCAGATAACACTCAGCTGAGGTCATTCTGGACCTCTCTTCTCTCGTGCAGTCACCCGGTCCCAGTTTCTACTCTGTTGTTCAAAAAACCTCCTGGTATCATTTTCCAAAGCAACCTCCCTATTTGGGACTCCTTCGCCCATCCCCTGGACAACCCCAGTAGCCACCTAATGGCCCCCACAGCCCCAGCTTAGCCCACTCGCCCCACAGCTACTTTCTCCCCGCACCTGATGTCAGTCGGTTCCCCTCTGCTCTAAACCCTCTCCTGAGTGCTACCCCTGGCCCCCCAGCCTGGACTCCCAGCTTGCCTTTGGACCCTCCAACAGTCACTCCTACTGGCTTTCCAGTATCATCTCCCAGTCCTGCAGTCTCTCTGGCCTTCTTTTTTTTTTTTTTTTGCTGTATACGGGCCTCTCACTGCTGTGGCCTCTCCTGTTGCGGAGCACAGGCTCCGGACACACAGGCTCAGCGGCCATGGCTCACGGGCCCAGCTGCTCCGCTGCATGTGGGATCTTCCCGGACCAGGACACGAACCCGCCTCCCCTGCATCGGCAGGCGGACTCTCAACCACTGCGCCACCAGGGGAGCCCTCTCTGGCCTTCTTGACTCTCCCCTAAATGCCCTAACCCATCCCACCCCTCTTTCTCTGGGTGGTTGCCCCGCTTGCCAGGCTCTCCTACTGAGCCTCATCTTTCCCTCGAGGCTACTACAGTGCCGTATCTTCTCCGAGAAGCCTGCTCTGAACACCTCTGCAGGCCACAGCATGGCGTGATGGAATCACGGATTTCGCCCCTGCCAAGCTCACCTATGTATTTACTGAAGTACCAGACTGTCCCCCTCTGATGTAAACTCCTCGGTGACATGGGCCACAAGTTTGAATCTTCATCAGCAGCGCTGACAGGGTATCAGCAGGCGTGGGCCCGTGTGCATGCTTCACGTCCACCGTTCCATTTGATTCTCCCCTTGATCTTCTGAGGAGTCAGGGATTCTGATCACCACTTTATAGATAAGGAGACTGCACCACGATTCACACGCCAGGGGCCTAGCCCGGTGCCAGAGGAGGTAAATGTGGGGCGGCAATGACAGCAGTGGGCTGGGTTTCTGTCAGTCCACTGGCTTCTGGGCCCCTGCCTCTCTCTCCTCACTCAACCCCTTGTTTTCTGCCACGTGAACCTTCCCAAAGCTCCATCTAGGTCTACCTACAGGCTTAGAACGTTTCTCCTCTCCCCACTTCCTACCCAAGTTTCCCCCTCCCAGCTGCAGCCTCTCTTCCAGGGAGTCCTCCAGGAGTGCACCGGTCCCCTCACCCCCATGGTAATTGGCATCCAAGACCACATTTTGTTAACAGCTATTATGTGCTGTGGGCCTAATATGCACTAGACATGTTTTGATATGCTGTATAATTAATCTTCTCAACAAGCCAGTGATGATCGCCCCACCCCAGTCTACAGACGAGGAAACTGAAGCCCAGAGAGGTCAAGAAGTTGTCCCAAGGCCACAGAGTCAGCAAGTAGCAGAGGCAGGGGCTGAACCCCTGCAGGCCCTGAGTTTTCTCCCCTGCAGTTCTCGGCACTTGGCTGATCACCGTCAGTTTCCCAGCCAGAGAACCAGCTCTCTGAGAGCTGAGTCCCGTGCGTCTCTGGTGTCTGCCCACCTGTGTTCCTGCGTTTGGCCTGCTCCTGAGCCCAGGCAGTGCCCTATGGAGACAGTCTGAGTTCCAGGTATGAGAGCAGGAGGGGCCCTGACCCCTAGCAGGGGTAGAAGCCTTCTACTCAGGGCCAGGAGCTCCAGAATGCCCACCCCACCCTGTACCAATCTTGCTAATTCGACCCATCTCCCAAAGGTGGCCAGTGCCCCCTCCCCACACCCCCTCCCCGGACCCTCTTGGGTAGGACAGAGGGCCTTTCAGCCTTGGCTGCCACCGTGACCATCTTCTTGGGAGGGGCTGTTTTTCTAAACTTTTGAACCTGAGGTGGAGGCGGACCGCAGGCGTGGAGGGGACCTGGGCCTGTGTGATGGCATGTCACTGTGACTACCGTGTGGTATGTGTCCCTGCCCTGGCTGGCCACAGGATAATAGCAGGCTTTCAAGATGGAAGGGACCTCTTGGTGTAAACGTAGCTAGCTAATTAGCAGCACGTGTGTGTGTGTGTGTGTGTGTGTGTGTGTGTGTGTGTGTGTGTGCGCGTGCGCGCGTGCGCGCGCGCCTTGTGAATCTGCACCCACTCCCACCCCTGCCCAGGGGCCTCTTTGCCTTCACTGCTCAGACTCACTCTGTTTTCCAGCAGAAGGCCCCCCAGTACCCCGCTCCCGCCTCATTAGTTTTATAGAGCGTTTCAGCCTTCTTTCTCCGGTTCCCTCTGTCCCTTAGTGACATTCCAAGCCCCAACTTACCTCATTCTGCCTAGAGAAGAGCAGCATCTGGGGAACTCTGAATTCAGGGCCTGATTCCTGGCTCTGAGGCACTCTGTACCTCAGTTTCCCCTTTGGGAGTCTCCAACAAGGGGTGGGGGGAAAGCCAAAGTGTATAGCGTCACTAGAAAGCTGAGACTAAGGCACGGAGCCGCTGTCTTCCCTTCCCCCACTGCAAACCAGATTCCTCATTCTTAATGCTTCATCTGTTAGCCTGAGTCCCTGAGTCTCAGTTTCCTCATCTGTCAAATGGGGATAATAACAGTATCTAACTCAGAGCTGTTGTGAGGATTACACAGAATATAGGGCTTCTAGAATAGTGTGTGGTATGAGATAAGAACATTAAATGTTAGTAATTATTGTTACAATTAAAAATCTTTACTGAGCCCTTTGTGGTGAGCAGTGTACTAGGCTCCAGAGGCGTCATCTCTCCAGATCACGCTCATCTCTCTTCTCCTATTTCTACTCGGGGTGCTTCATACGTCACAAGTTGGAGGGGGTCTGGAAGCTCCGAGAAACAGCAGGAGGAACCCTTTTCTGCCCGAGGCTAGAGACTGTTCTCAGGGACATGAGGTTGTAGGGCTGTGGTTGTCACAGGAAGCTGAGCGCCCTCTCCCCACACCCCCACCTCCCATCCTCCCCTGGAGGGCAAATTTGCCCAAAGAGGAGCAGAAGCTCGGCTTTGTCTGAAGCGCCCTCTGCTGGCCATCGGCGAAGGCCTTGGGCAAGGGCGGCGAGTTAAACAGAAGGTTGGGGGAGGAGAGCCGTCTGAATGTGAGGGGAAGGGGACTTCTGCCCGATGCAGAGCCCACAGTGCCACCTTCTCACCCTCAAAATGCCTGGCTTGGAGTTGTTTTTTTTTTTTTTTAACCAGCCTGAGAACAGTTTCCAAAGACAGCTTCTCTCTCCCCTGGTAAATGCTGAAATAGACCAGGGCAAGCAGCCAGCCAGAGCTAACAACCTGCCCCCCACCAGCTGCACAGAACAGTAGGAAGGATAGCAGCTAGACAGCATGCAGAACTTCCTGACAGCAAAACATGATTGGGGGCGGGATGTGGGAGGCGGTTCTTATTTAGAAGAAGGTAACGATGTAATGACGGGGAGGAGTGTCCCGCGTGGGATCTGTCAGATCAGAAAGGAAATTAATTATTGAGTCTGTACTCAGAAGATGGAGGCCCACAGCAGCCTCCTGTTTCTCATATTGTAAGACCTTCTTCTCTGCCAACACCTGGGATAGATCTTCACCCCATGTCCAAATGTACTGACCAGACATTTGCCGGATCCCTGTGGGGAGGAATCAAAAAAAAAGGACTCAAGTTTGAAGCAGGAGTTAGATCACTGGACGGACTGCCCTGGAAGTGAGGCTGGGTGTATCCTTGTCCCTCTAGAGTCTCCCATGTGGGAAGGATGCTCCCAGGGCCAGCCTAGAAAACAAATCTTCTTCCGTGGGTGGAGTAGGGAGTTTGGCAGCCAACACCTCTGGATTTTCTAGAAGGCTGGTGGGTTCCAAGGGGAAGGGGGGAGGGGAAGCGGCGGCTGCAGTGAAGCTGAGGGTAACTGCTTTATTGCGTTGTAGAGAATGCCGTCGTCCACACCAACTATTCTGTTCTACCGTACAGAACCCTGGCGGCCTCCACGGAGAGCGAGGTGGGGCAGATTATTATCAGTGCCACTTGTTCATAGCGCCTCGTGGGCGAGCTGGTGGGTGGAGGGTGGGGATTCTGAGCCCCCAGGCTGAGCTCCCCTGGCCTGACCTGGCCGGGCCCCTCCTGAGATGCCCTCTGAAAGGAGGGACAGGGTATTCACCCTGGGCTCTACAACAATGTCCGGATGCTTCGAGCAGGGGGAGGAGGCAGGGTGGACAGAAAGTGGGGAGAGTGAGACAGGACACAGATGATGGCTGACAGGAGTAGGAAAGGCCTGAGACCCGTCAGTCAGCGGAGACTCCACCTCCGGCTCCTGCTGGCTCTCTTCTGCTCGACTTCCCTCAAGCTTGGCTTTCGGAAAGTTCCAGCAGTTTGGTGATTTGTGGGGTTACCGATTCCAGTTCTGCTGCTCTCTCAACATCTTCCCCCCTCTCTCCGCACTTCCGCCAAGTACACACACTCCTTCCTGCGCCCTGCTCTGGAGGAGGGAGTGTCTGGAAGGTGAACACAGTGCGGGGAGTAGGGAACTGGCCAATAACCCAGTAACGGCACTGGGGTCTGAGGAAGGCGGAGGGGGCTCCCTTGTTGGGGTGGGGCAGCAGATGGGGAGCCAGGACTTAATGTGGGCTGGTGTGGTGGTGCCCCCCACTCCACCCCGCCTTTAACAGCCTGCACCTTTTCCTCCCCCAGCTGTCAGGGTCCAGATTGCATGGGCTAGAATAACCTCTTTTTCGACCTGAGCCCACCAGTGCTATGACATTGCACACAGGGGTGGGTGAGCATTTCAATGCCCCCCCCCCACACCTATCCAGGTAGCCCCCAGGAAGACACGGGTGATGGGCCCAGAGGCCACCTGGGCATGCGGTCCTGCAGCAGGAACCCTCTCCATCCCTAGAGGAAATCTACTCCCTGATGAAAACATCCAGGCCAGGAACCTGGATTTCAAACCCACGAAGGAACCGGGGCAAGGAGCTATGACTTTGAGAGAAAACAGGAGAACGATGGAGAGACCTGGTTTGAAATTTCCGAGAATACTAAGATGACGGATGGAAAAGGGGGCCAGGCAGAACAGAGAGGAGCCAGAGCCCTGGCTGGGATGAACGTGGAGGTGCCGGTGCCCGGGGCTCAAGCCCACTCCTGTACGTGCAGGAAGTGGCCCTTCAGGAGCTCCCAGCTGTCCAGAGCCATCTTTGTGCTTCCACGCCCCTGCCCTCCCTCCCCTTGCTGACACACGCAGGGCCCTGTGAATAGAGGACGTTTAATATTTCTGTGCTGGTCAAACAGAACACAGGTGGGGAGTACACAGGGGAGGGGGCGGGGGGCCCCCTGCCTCTTGGGAGGGGTGGCTTGTGAAGGGGTGTATGTGGGGGGTTTCTTGGGAAATAGTCCAAGGAGTCTTCTCAGCAAAGGGGCCTGGCCTGGGGTGTCATAAGCATCAAATACACCCAGTCCTTGGCCTTAAGTTGGGGTCCCCCATAGGGGGTCTGTGGAGAGTCTCACTTTTTTTCCAGCTCCTTCGCTGGAATCCACACTCCCAGTGTGATGGGGAACTTGGTCCTGGAGAGAGGGGTCTGGAGAGCCCCCAGTAAGCAGCCCAGGGTTGGGAAGAGGGCTCCCGTGCCCACCGCCCAAGGGGCCGAGAACCCCGCGGGGTGCCGAGGGCTGCCCATCTCCTCCCCTCTGCCTGCTTTCCTTCCCCCCGGGCTGGGCAAGAGCAGAGGGGAGGTGAGCAGGGCCGCCAACCTCTACTGAGTCCCAGGGTCCTCAGGGTGGGGTGGAGGGAGGGCGGAGAGAGAGGGTCTTGGCCACCAACAGACACTGTAAACTTTGGTTTAAAACAATAACTTAAGTTGGGGAGGGCTTCCAGCCTGGGGCCGGGATGGGAAGCGGGATGAGCAGGGGGTATGGGAGGCGACAAAGGAAAAAGCCAACAAAAAGTTTTGGTTTTTGCTTCCGGCATAAGAAAGGTCTTTGGTCATCTGTGTAACTGGGGGGAGGGGGGCACAGGGAAGGGGTGCTGAGGGCGGGTGAGGGAAGACTGCGATGGGGGAACCTGAAGGCTGGGATGTGAGTGACCTGTCGGGTCACAGCAGCGACCGTATTCATCCCACCCGCCCCTCAAGCCTGGTTTCAGCCTGGCCTTTCCCTGGGACACAGGCAGATGCTTCCCGCAGTCCTGGCACCACCTGGGGCCCCAACTCCAGCCTCAAGGGCAGCTCGGCCGCCTTCAGCGGGTCCACTTCCACGAGTGCACCGGGCACAGGCCTCTGTGGAGGTGGGCACCGGGCCACTTCCTATGCTCCCTTGGCCTGGGGGGCAGCACCCAGCAAATGGGGGTGGAGGCCCCGTTCGGCCCTGTGGGGGGGGACCTGGAACCAGGCATCCCTGCTCCCACGGAGCCCCCCAGGGCACTCCACTTGTCCCCCCCCCACCAGCTGTGGCTCTTGATCGGGCACAGCTGAGGAGCTGGTTTTTTCTGGGGCTGCTCTGAGACTTTAGCTGCCCCCAACCCAGGCCAGGGCAGGGGTAGGAGCGGGGGTGGAGCTACTTCACAGTAAGGACAAGAAGGTGGAAGGGAGCACAAATTAGGGAAACGGGGTCCTCTGGCCAGAGTACTGCCAGAGCAAGATGGGGGGCCCTGGGTGTGAGAGGGTGGCTCAGCCCCGCCTGCGGGTCTCCATGGCACTGAGGGGCCCTGCGGGGGCGAGCTGGTGGGGGAGGAGGGCCCTGCTGCTGCTGCTGGTGGTTGGGGGGCGGGGGAGGCAGGATTCGGATGTGGGCGGGGGAGTCTGAGGAGGGGTCTGGGCCCTCCGTGTCCTCTACCAGTCCCAGACCAGAGGTTCTGTGTCCCCTCGGGGGGCGGCCGGTCCCTGCCCCCCCGACTCCGAGCGTCGTCAGGTCAAGTCACCTTGGGAGTTGCTGGCCCAGCCCCCCATCTGAGTCCTGGAAGTGCCTTGAGGTTGGGCGGGGCGAGGAGTCGGGGTAGGTGGGGCCTGGCTTCCGGGAGGGAGGGGTCTCACCCCTGCCCTACCTGCCCCTAGAGGCCCTTAGGACAGTTCCTCTCCAGGCAGCTCCTCCTCCAGGTCCCTGTCTTCTGGAGGCCCCGAGGTGCTGGGGTTAGGGGGCCCCAGGGGGGGTCCCGGCCGCCTGTCTTCCTCCGCCTCAGCTGGCTCCTCTTTCACCTGCACCTGGTGGCTGTGACAGAAGGGATGATGTGGGCACCCTTGAGGTCCTCTCCTGCCGGCCCCAGCCCAAAATGCATCCAGGATCTGGGGGCGCAGGGATGTGTCCAGAGCTTGCCTCCCCAGGACCCCCTCATCTCTGAGCCGCTGGGGCCTGACGTCTCAGGTCTGGTCTCCCTTCAAAGGAAAGGAGGTCTCGGGATGGACAGAGATTGCCTTTGGTTGGGAAGGAGAGAGGAAGGGAGATGACAGAGGATGGAGAAGGGAGGGAAATACAGAGGATACGGGGGGGGGGGGGGGGGGGCGGGGAGCAATAAGGGAGGGAGGGGCCACCTGCCCTGGGAAGAGAGCTGTGCTGAAGGCGACAAGATGGGGATCCCAGCTGCAGGGGGAGAAGACTCTGCCTTCCTGATGTTTGTGGGGGGCACGGCGGTGGGCTGGGGTCCATGCCATGGGCTCACCTGTACTGGGGTGGGGAGAGGCGAGGGGGGCTGCTGCTGCCGTTGCTGGGCAGCGGCTCCATGGGGGCGCCCATGTCGTCATGGCTGAGGGGCAGGAGGCTGCTGGCGGAGCCAGGGTTCAGCATGCCAGGGCTGTTGAGGAGGGGGAAGCTGCTCTCGGCCAGGGCAGCCTGGAGGGCACAGAGTTGGGGCCTGTCAGCGGGCTCCACCCAGTCAAGTACTGTCCCTTCCCCAGCCCTAGAGAGCCTCCCGTGTGTCCACGGGCTGGCAGATCTCTGGCACCCCCTCCCAAGGCCAGAGCTCCGAAGCTGAGCTGCCTCCCACCTTTCCTGAGAACCTGGGCCTGACTTCTTCCCTTCACGGGAGACAGAGGACCCCCACCCCCTGCCCCCGCTGCCACCCCAGATCTGTAAGCCAGGGAAGGGATCACCACTGGCTATGCCAACCTACCCGCTCTGTGTCCCGTCTCTGCCAGGGAGGGTGGGGGAATGTCTCTTCTGAAGACCAGTGTGCTGGAGGGAAAGTGAGGGGGTGGGAGGGCACTGGGCGGGGACCAGTCCACTACCTGGTAGCTGGCGTTAAGTGCTCCATAACTGAGGCCCGAAATCATGTTCTTCACCAGGGTGGGGCTCCTGGAGGAGAAAGAAGGCGGCGTCTGCTTCATTCATTCGCTTGTTCCTCACTCAGGCCTTGACCCCAACTGAGGGCGTGCTCTGTGCCAGGGACTATCCCATTCATTATCCTGGGAAGCCAGAGTTGGCTGTGCCCCATCTTATTCAATCCTCCCACTGACCTGGCACATCTGGGACCGAAAGCCCCCTTCACAGGTGAGCTGCCGGGGCTCCTAGGGGCCCTGGAATGTGCCCAGGGTCTCAGGGCTGAGAAGTAGGACCCAGATCCCTCCCTGTGTCTGTCTCCACGTCAGGTGGCCCAGTATTTTCTCTCCAGTCTAGATTTCCCGATGTCTGGCAAGGTCTGAGTGATAACCTCCATAGTCCCCTACTATAAAATCCACTTTCTTGCCATCCTGAATTTTGGGACACCCAATAAGCCGTGTGCTCAGCCTGTCCCCACATGCTCCACACCAAAGGCTTTTCTGCACAAAAAAGTGTTCAGGAGTTGGGTCAGGAAAAGCAACGGCTTAAGGCCATCCTTCCACAGTGACTACCCCCAGTTTAGAGGGTGTCTCAGAGAGGTTAAGGAACTGGCACAAGGTCACACGGCTGGTGAGAAGCAGAGGTGTAATTCGAGCCCAGGTCTTCTGATTCCAAGTTGATAACAGGATATAAAGATTCCAAGCATTGTGACTGGCACATGGGGGCACTCAGAAGGGAATGGCTTTCCTTTTCGGGTCCCAACCCTGCCCCAGCACCCACAGCTGCCTGAGGGTAGAGAGGCTCTTGTCTGGGGTGAAGGAATCTTTGAGGGGCACAGGCACCCACAGAGAGCCATCTAACTTGCTTCAGAGGCCCAAGATACGCAGGCAAGCCCACGTGGGGTGCTCAGAGTGGGGAGGTGGTGGCGCTGGAAGGGAAGCTGAAAGAGGAAACCTCCCCCAGGTTCCTCAGTTTCCACTGGAAGCGCTGCGTGGTAGAGGTCAGAGACCCAGCTCTGCCAGGAATCTGCTGTGTGACCACCCTCCAGCCCCTTGTCCTCTCTGGGCCTCCTCTCCCTGTAAAGTGAAGAGGTGGGGCCTGGAGATCTCACAGACTGGCTCATCCTGCAATAAGATGGGGGAGAGTGGCCCTGGGGATGGCAGCCCCCTCCCCAGCGGCCGCACTGGCTGCCATCTGCCCATGCCCCAGCTCCGGCCAGGGCTACTTTGGGCTTCTGTCTCTCTCTGGTGCCAGGTTCCCCTCAGCTCCTTCCCTCAGTCAGAAGCAGAAGACAGAAATGTCCTCTTCCTAATCAACTGTCACTTCCAGATTCCAGGCTCTTCTGGGCTCCTTCAGCCCTTTTCTCCCCCGCCCCCAACCCCACAGTGGGAAGGATCCGGGGCAGAGAGGTACCCTGGAGGGGTATGGGGGGGTGTGGGCCCACGTACCCCGTCA
Organism: Mesoplodon mirus; assembly: GCF_964341445.2. Lineage (NCBI taxonomy): Eukaryota > Metazoa > Chordata > Mammalia > Artiodactyla > Ziphiidae > Mesoplodon > Mesoplodon mirus. Next base: position 73,809,618 of record NC_138988.1, on the reverse strand, counting down.
TCTTTGGTGGTCTCCGCTTCTGGTATTCCCGCTCGTCCACAGTCCACACGGCACCCTTGACGTTCTCCACACGCACAAAGCACTTGTGCAGGCTGAGGTTGTGTCGCACTGCATTCTGGGGGTGCAGTGACAAGAAGCAGATGCTCAGAGGTGGCCCCTCCTCCACTCAGGGGAGCACAGACAAGAGGGTCCTCAAGTCCCACCTGGTCCCACCTTCCCCAGCAACAAGCAAGGGGAGGGCCGGGCAGGAGAAGATGCAGCCGGAGCCGAGGGAAGACCCCCCTCGGCCCTTGGAGCCAGGGGCTCTGGCATCCTCACCACCGCCAGCCCGTTGTATTGTCTGCTCCCTTCTCCCTGCCACGTTTTGGAAAACTCTGTCTACCAAGTGAATGATACCTCATTAGCAATAATCTGTTTTCTCAACATCATTAGTCAGATGCATGTAGCTGTTAGGGCTTCTGAGCGGCACGAGACCATACTCAGGTCCTGGCACCTCAGTGAGCCTGGGACACCTTACCTCAGGTGCACACAGAGTTCCCACTAAGCCTTTAAAAGTTTTGGAAATAACTCAGGAAGCCTCACTGCAACCTTCCTTGACCACCTTGGAGCGTGGGAGCCTTGACTTTGGGCTGTGGCTCAGAACAGACGGCTTATTGAAAGCATGAGGTATACAGTAGAGGCCTAATACATACTTGTTAACATAAAGAAGCTGAGAGAAAGGAGAGCCCGGGTTTAGTGGCTGTACAGCAGGAAGAGGAGGGAAAAGTCACCTTGTCGGTCCCACCTCCTCCCAGCAGGATAACTTCAGGAATTGAGGTCATGCAGTTTGTAGGACACTTGGGTGGGGGCAGGGGTGCTTGGCCCAATCCCCCCCCCACCGCCCACCATGTGCCTCGCTCCTGTCCCCACGCTCTCCTCTCGCAACTTCACAGCCCCAAACCGTCCCTGTCCCCTGTCCCCTCCTCAGCCTCCCACACCTCATCTCCAGCCTTGTCTCCTCTTTACATTTCTAAACGGGGAAGAAAGCAGGCTGGGCAGGCAGCCCATGCCCCTGGAGATCGATCCCCTCTCCCTTTCTCCCTTCCAACTCTTGCCACTTGCAACTGGCCCGATTTCATTACCAATTTTAATTTGCCTCTAATTAAATCCTGTGTATTTTTCCGACTCGCTTGCTAATCCACGAGGGAGGCGGGCGGCTGGAGTGGAATCTCTTGGAGCGATAATTACAAAGGGCCTAATCACGCCGGGGCTCCTGCCTTGGAATAAATTTGCCCGCATTACGGGGCTCCGATCCTCTGCTTTGCAAATGAGAATGACCCCAATTTCCGAGGATGGCCTCACTGGGGCTTTTTTCCCTCATTTCGAAGCCTGATTCGTGATGAGAGACTAATTCGTTACGCTGAAACATTAACGGCAATTTAAGGGGTCTGGCAGGGGCTGCGTAAACAAAAGGACAGGCCCACAACATGGGCCCTGGGAGGGGACAGACACAGGGGAGGGCTGGCGAGGACCATCAGCTTGGCAGATGGCAGCTCTGTCCCCGGATGAACGGCAGCTGGCCTGGCCCACGCCGGCTCCCAACCCTTCTGCCCTGGTCTGAAGTGGACAGCATCCCAGGGTGGGGGCCCAAGAGAGTAAAGGAGGAGGAAGGAAAGGGAGCTGAAATAGTTGAGGAGAAGAGGAGGGACCTCAAGGGGCAGATAAACAGGTCGGAAGCGGGGGTGGAAAGAAAATAGAATTGGGAGTAGACAGGGTGCATTTCCCAAGTGACATGAATGGAAGCTTGGCGGCAAAAAATCCTGAAGGTCAGAGTGGACCGCAAGGTGAGGTGGATTCTGCTGGGCCACAGGGAGGGCGCAGGCAGTGCCCCCAGTGGCAGAAACAGCAGCAGAGCACTGTTAAATGGGAAGGTCACTCAATGAGCTGGCTTCTTGCTGGGACCTAGACTAGGGGAGGGGAGATGGAGGTGAAGACCTGGGAGGGAGGCACGCCGCTGAGATGACCAAGGCTGGGCCACCAGTCAAAGGTGGTAAGAAGGCCTAAGGGGGCTGGGCTACAGGAGAGGTGGCTTCATGATGGTCATCGAGGGGTTTAAGAAAGTCACCTAAACCAGCTCCTCCCGACCTCACGAAAGGAGAGAAGTAGAGATTGCAGAGGGTGATGCAGTTAAGAGAGAACAAGAAAAGAGGGTAGGTGGATGAGAGGCACTCTGCCCCCAAGGAGGAGGTTGCCTAGGGCAGTGAGGCTCCACATTGACTCCCCTAAAGGTAGAGGGTTAATATACAATATTAAAGTGAACATTACGTAACAATTGTAATGATCCCTAAAGTTTGTATAGGACTCTATCATTACGAAACCTGGTATCCAAACTGGCCTGCAGGTTGGAGACTGAACCAGGTGGCTCCAAGAAGGCTCTGATGGCTCAGAGAGAGGGCAGGACTGTGGTTGGCAGGAAATGACATCACTCGCAGCCAATCACAGCAGCTGTCCCAGCCTTGCAGCCTCTTTGCCAAGCTTTGGGAATTGGGCACGGGGATACAGAAGGTCACGGAGCAGTCTCTCCTGCTGCACTTAGCACAGAGAAGGCAGAGAAGGCTGGGCCCTTACAGACCCCACCTTGTCCTGGTCACTGGTAGGGAGGGGGCCCTAGTGACACTTGTTGAAACCTGGTGGGATCCGGGAGGTAGGCTGTTTAACTGCAGCTTCTGCACTGGCCAGCAGAGGGACTCAAGAACCAGGGATCCAACTCAGGTCCTGAGATGTGGGGGACTCCTTCCCAGTGTCCATCCTGTCCATCCTACCCGACACTCCCTTCTCCTTCTCCTCACCCCCTCCCACCCTGCTGCACAGAACCTAATATTCTCACCCATCAAGACAGCCAGACAGACTCATACCCCCCATGCTGGCTCTAGAAAAACAAATGGCTTAGTGTCCCAGCCCACAACTCTTGTGTCCCATTTTCCTAGGTTCCCTCCCTTGTCTGTTTCTGATCCCCCAGGAAAACTCTTATGGCTGAAGGTGTTAAAATGACTAATTGGATGAAGACAATTATCTTCCTGCTACTGATGGCAGAGCTGGGGAGAGTGTGAGCGTCTCTGTTTGTGCCCCAGTGTATTACAGTCCAGGGTCTTGGTCCACCCACGTGTCCAGGCCTGTGAGCCCCCTCTCTCCACCGATCCTGGGCTTCAGAGCATGCGCCTTTAGACGAGGACTCTGAACCCTGAGGGTCTCCTGTGAATGTAACCCAGGCCTCCCTACCAGGCTCAGGCACTACCGACTCCTGCAGGCCCTACTTCAGGGGGCTGGGGTTTTTGGGCCCATGGGGGGAGTGCTCCAGAGAGGTGGAGGTAGAGGGGCCCAGGGCCCAGAGCCCAGCCTGGAACCTGGTGGGGCCACTTCTATAGAACTGCCTCCCCGAGGGGACTGTTAGGCAGCCTTGGTCTCAAACAGATCTGGAGGGGCTTCCCTGGTGGCGCAGTGGTTGGGAGTCCGCCTGCCGATGCAGGGGACACGGGTTTATGTCCCGGGCCGGGAAGATCCCACATGCCGCGGAGCGGCTGGGCCCATGAGCCATGGCCACTGAGCCTGCGCGTCCGGAGTCTATGCTCCGCAACGGGAGAGGACACAACAGTGAGAGGTCCGCGTACCGCAAAACAAAAACAAAAACAAACAAACAAACAAAAAAACAAAAACAAAGAGATCTGGAGATGTCCAAGGCCGCCTGGGACCCTGGCAAGGAGGAACGGGCATGCCTCACCTTCCAGGTGGCCGTGTTTCTCCGGAAATAGGCGAACATCCTGGTGAACCAGTTATAGATCTCATTCAGGGTCAGCTGCCTGTCGGGGGTTTCCAGGATGGCCTGTGGACAAGGAAGAAGTACGGGGACCCTCAGTCTGGGCCTGCAAGGGCCACAGGCCTGTGTGCTGTGCTCCAGCTCCCCTCAGCCTGGCCCCTAACTCATCTGAGAGCAGAGGAGACCCGCTGCGGAAGCACGTGGACAAGGCTGGGGGTGCTCGATGGTCCCGAGAGGGGCAGGCTGGTTACAGCCCAGCCAGAGGCTAAAGGGAACACGGGCCTCGAGGGTCATGCACTTGTGCAAGGAGCACGTGAACTTCTGCTGGAGGGAAAATGGCTCCAAGGGCCCCTGCCCTAGACTGGGAAGGAAAGCAGAATTCTTGGGAGAAAGAGGTCCGGGGGTGGGGGATGTTTGGGATTTGTCCTGGTTTTTGTAAAGGGCACCCTAAACATGAGATGGCGCGCGCGCGCGCGCGCGCGCGTGTGTGTGTGTGTGTGTGTGTGTGTGTGTGTGCGCGCATCTGAGACAGAGAAAAGGAAACAGACTACAAGTGACCATAAGTCTATCAGAAAATTGTCTCATGGGAGTGTGTGTACGTGGAAATGAGGGTATGGATGACACAGGGGGTGTAAGTGGCATCAACAGTGTGTACGCTCCCACACAGGTCTGAGTGACCAGCAGGATGGCTCAGCCGAAGCCCACGTGAGGGGCCGTCTGGCTGAGAAGGAAAACGCAGGTGTGAGTGGGAGATGGAAAGTTACGTTCTCTGGTCCCAGGACCCTGAGGGAGGGGTGCAGACTGTGTGCCTCCCCCCACCCCCCGACTCCGTCTACCTTCCCACGCTCACCTGGCGGATGAGGGAGGCGTAGGTGAAGGGGGGCCGGACGTCGGCATTCTTGTAGAACTCGTGATTCTGGGCCAGCTCTGGGGGAGACAGGCAGAGGCTGAGGTAGCCAGAAGGGGGGTCCAGCTTGGGGAAAGACGCCCCCTCCCCACGGCCCTTACCTGAGGAGATGGGGGAGCAGAACTTGTCGCTGGCCCTCCGCCGGGCGGGTCCCCCACTGTGCAGGGAGGCAGAGCCGAGGCCAGGGGGCCGTAGGGGGGTGACAGGGGCAGCGGCCGAGGTGGGGGGGTGTACGAGACCGTCTGGGAACGAGTCCGCCGCGGAGACGGTCACCTTGGAGAATGAGGAGGAGCCGGAGACTGGGTTTAGCTGTGAGCAACGGGGAGGATGCTGAGACCAGTGCCGACAGGATGAGGGGTCCGGGGTGGGGGGGCACGGTTCTTGGAGGGCCGCAGGGAGGGGAGAGTCACTCACTGGCTGGCTGAAGGGCTTGGGCTCCGAGGGCCGCATGTGCAGATGGGCCATCATGGCCTGCAGCCGCTCGCTCTCCTTGGCGAGCTGTGGAGAGGTGGGAGGTGAGCAGGGGTTGTGCCTGGTGTCGGGGAGCGGGCGGGGGTGGGGGGGGCGGGCGCAGCCGGGCCCTCCTCCTCCACATACCAAGCCCGTCACCACCACGCGCCCCCGCCCTTGGCACCCCAGCTCCCTCCGTCCCTTGCTCCTGGAGGACCTCGGCTTTTCCCTGCCCCTCTGGCCCCTCACACCTGAAAGCCAGGACTGGGGGCTGCCTGCTCCATGAAGCCCTCCCCGCTTCTCCAGACTGTGTGTCCCCAGCCTAGACCCCCGCACAGCCGCTGCACTCTGGGGGGCCTTCTTCCCAACAGCACACGCCTTTCCTCCCCATCAAGAGCAGAGGCTGTGGCTGAACAACACCCAAGTTCAGAGGCACTTGTGTGTGAGAGTGCCCTCACATACTGAATGGAGATGCAGGAATGGATGAATGATTCATTCACCTCTATTCATAAATTCAATAGATCTTTTACAACCACCCTCTCATGCAGGGAGCTCTGCTAGGTGCCAGAGGGAAATGGGTAAATATTGATTGGCTGCCTGATGGACTGTCCTGAGGAGCCTCCTGAGTATTCCGTGCTGTGGAGTGTAGACTCCGGAGCCAGCCTGCCCTGGTTCCAATCCCAGCTCTGCCACCCACTGGCTGAGTGATCAGAGGCAAGTTACTTCACCCCTCTATGCCTCTGCTTTCTCCATCTGTAAACTGGGCATAATAAGAGTACCTACCAACCATATCATATAAGGTTGTTCAGAGGACCCCTTGAGTCACATAGGTATTTAGTATAGCACGAGGTGAGGGCTCAGTATGTTAGCTATGCATACCATTTTTGTTGTTTGTATGAGTATGAGTCTCTTCAGGACCTCGCATCAGAGAGGCCCCCAACCCTGGTTTCCCCCTCAGAATCTGGCTGCCCTCACCTTACAACCATGGTAACAAGGACCTAGAAAGCATTAGGTGACCCTTCCATGAGACCCCCTAAATCCCTCCTGGAAAGTCAGTGCTGTGGGTGAGGCAGGGGTGGGAGCCCCTCCACGCCCCTCTCCCGCAGCCTGAGGCCACACCTGGATCTCCAGCTGCTGCACCACCTGCATCTGCACGCGGCACTGGGCTGTGCTCCGGTCGTCCAGGGCGTGCTCTGTGTTGAGGTGTCTTCCGGGGGAGGAGGGGGTGGAGAAGAGAAAGTTGGCCCTGGTTCTCCTGCTGTCACCACCCACCCCATCCCATCCTCTAATCCCGCCCACAGCCTGGAAAGCAGACAGACCAAGAGATACAAAGAAGGGAAAGAGATGGGGAAAAAAACAAACACAAAAACGGGGCAACAGAGGAAGCCGCCTTCTCGTCAGCCTCCTTTGATGTCTTTGCTAAAACCCCAGCTACAGAGAGATCTAACTGCAAATGAACTAATTAAGTAAACCTCTGACGAAGCGTGAAAACAATTTGTTTGACCCTGATGCTGCAAGGGTCTGGGAGACAGTGGAGTTAATCAGTCAGTGACAGAGCCTGGCACGGCTATGGCAGCTGGCCGCCTGCTGCCAGCCGCCTGTCCGCCAGGCCCGAAGGCCGTCGCTCTCCGGGGCTGGGGCTGGGGGAAGCCGGGGAGGGCGGTGGGGGAAGTCTTCTCCTTCTCCTCACACCCCCAACCTGCTGGGCTCAGCAGCCTGGGGTCGGGGTGGGGAGGCTGCTGGCCCAGGAAATACAGAACGCAGACGGGGTAGGAGTGACCGGGGAGTTGATGGGGGGCAGAGAAGGATCAAGGCCCCCCCCCCTGGGGTGAGGATGGCAGGACAGCTGGTGGCTGAAGGCGCAAGAAGTGGCAAGCTAGGTGGCAGGCTGGGGGATGAGGGGCCCTGTTAGGGGAGGCAGGCTGGGGGGCAAAGGAGAGTGGGGCTGACACCTACTTGATAAACTGGCCCAGGTCTTCACACAGGGTCTCACAGCCTGGCCACTTGCACTCTCCGTGTCCGTAGAGGGGGTGGGAGCCGGGCGTCTCCTCGTGGGAGGAGCTGGGAGGGCAGGAGGGAGATGGTGGTCAGGGACCCTGAAGACCCCGGCAGCCCTGGGTCCCGCCCAGCCCCAGCTCCCCTACTGATGACGTTTCTGTCCCTAATACAGGTTCCCCAGAGGCCAGGCACAGCTGTGCGTGCCCCGGGAGAGGCAAACCTGCCGGTCGGTCCCTGAGCTACACAACCCCACCCCAGCCCCTACCACAGGTGCCAGCCCTCAGGGTCAAGGCCAGTCCCCGGGCAGGTCTGCAGCACCTCCTCCCAGCCCGAGCCCCATACCTGTCTCTCCGAGGTGTGAGCACAGTGGGCTGTCCGTTGGGCAGGGTGTGGTGGGAGAGGGGGGGTGAGACTTTGGGGGGGGCGGCGAACGAGGTAGCGGTGGTGGCCGTGCCGGTGAGGTCCAGCCCCTCCTGCTTGACGCTGTCCTCGGCGGGCTGCCCGGGGGCACCCTCACCCTTCCACAGCTGGGGCAGGTCCGTCGGGCACACGGCTGCGATGGGAGGGAGAGAGAGGGGAGGCTGGCCGGGCCCCAGGAATGCATGGGGCCCCCACCTCACTCCTGGGAGCAGGGGCTGACAGCCGGCGGGGGCAGCGAGGGCGTGGGGCTGGGGCTGGCTGAGGGGTGGGTGCTCACCTTGCGGCAGGGTCTGGAGGGGCCCCGAGGCTTGGCCGGGCTGCAGGCTGACCAGCCCCTGTCTCTGCAGGTTGAGCAGGTGCTGTTGCTGCAGCTGTTGCATCTGCAGGAGCTGCTGCTGGAAGGCCAGCTGCTTGTTCCCCAGGGCCTGGTGGGGGGCCCGAGGGGGCGGGCGGAGAGGGCTGCCATCAGCCTCAGGCGTGCCATCTGGCCCCCACCCTGCGGCCACCCCTTCCCAGGGCCTGTCGGCCCCCGGAGCTGTCGCGGTGGTGTCCGCAGCTGCAGCCTCCCTGCTCCCGGCCCAGCTTCCATAGGGCTGCATGCCTCCTCGCAGGAAACACGCACGCACACACACGCGCGCACACGTACGCACGCACGCGCGCAGACACACACGGCCAGACCCAGACACGCGGCACGACGCCCTCCCCGCTCCCGCCTCCCTCCTGCTGCTGCTTCGGCTCCCGCACCACAGCTGTGCTCGCCTGGGGGGCGCGGGGGGCTCTCATCACAATGATGGATGAGCCTGTCAGACTCCAGGGGCCACTCCCGCCTGGCGGGCACCCTTCCCACGTGCCCGGGGTGCCCCCCTCCCGCTCTCAGGAGGGGGCCTTCTCCCCTCCAGCTCCTCTCCTCTCTTGCGTCTTAGATACAGAGAATCAAGGCATTTGATGGGACTTTAAAAGATCAGCATCGACAGGTCATCAGGACCCAGGCTAGGAAACAGTCACATCACTACTGCCCAGATGCCCGCCGCCTGCCCGCACTTGCTCACTCTGCTCTTGGTGGCTCCCTCTCTCCTGCTCTGGCCCCGCTCCCCCCGCCCGCCCCTCCCCCCCTCCAGATTCAGTACTTCACACAAGCACTGACAGTCAGCCTGTCAGCAAGCCTTTTCAGAGCCCCAGGAGCCAAGCATGTCCCAGGCACTCTGGAGGCAGGGATGGCTCAGCCCACCTGCCCTGGAGGTGGGGTGGTGGGCTGGCTATTCAGCCTAGAGACAATGCAGAGAAGGAAGCAAATAGGAGACCTTTGAGGGGGAGGCTGAGGGCGGGAGGGAATGACCGGGTGTCAGCAGGGCAGCCTCCTGGGAAGAGGCGACTTGACCTCGGCTGTGGTCTGGCCAGCAGGAGAGAAGTGCGTGTCTGGGACATGGTATGGAAGCTCAGAAGGCACTGTGGCCCAGATGGGGCAGGGGGTGCAGGCTGGGGAGTTCTCTGGAGAGGCAGGGCAGGATGTTACAAGAAGCAACAGAAGTTGGGGCAGGGCTCAGGGGAGGGACTGCAAGATTTTCAGGACCAGCCTAGAGGGCTGACGTGCTGGGTCACTAACAGACAAGCAGGCAGGAAGAGGGCATGACCACGAGGCAGCCGCTCGTGAGTGCGGACCATCCGACACTCACATACCCGTCTGCGCGTATGTGCTCAGATGACACAGGGCTCAGCCCTTCTGCTCCCCTAATCCAACACCACAAGGCGAGGAGAGGAGGACTGAATGCGGCTGAGGGAAGGTGGTGGAATGTGGGCCTCCATCCCCCCATCCCGCCCCCCCCAGCCTTTGCTGGTTTTTCTACTATCCCAAGGCCATTCTGTCCTGACCACTTTGGGACTCCCAGCCCCTGGCTAGGAGAGGGCTGCCGCTGCAGGTGAGGGGCGGGGGTCCTTTGAGGGGCACATCCGGCCCTGCCTGAGCCCCTTACCTCTTTGGGTTGCTGCTTCCCAGCCTGCTGTTGCGTGAGGAGCTGTAAGTGGAGTTGCTCTTGCTGTTTCTTGTAATATTCCTGCAGCTGGGGGTCGACAGCAGAGCGGGAGTGGGTTAGCGCAGGCGGGGGACTGCTGACCCCAAAGCAACGGCCAGCCCTCTCGTGACTGGGCTGCCGTCAAACAGGTGGTCCAGCAGGGAGATGTCTGCTCCGAGAAAGGCTCTCCCAGAGCAGAGCCTGGACGGAGAGGGGAGAGGGGAGCCTCCCCCTCCCTTGGTGGGGGAGGATGAAGTGCCAGGATGTTCTTTGTCCTTCCCCGGGGTTTGGAGATACAGGTGGGGCGCTGTGAGGGCGCATGGGGGTGTGTGGGAGTCTGCTGTGGGAGAAGCCTGACCTCTGACCCCTCCCCAGCTGTCTTGGAGGAATGCAGGTCAGTCCGGCCAGAGCGGTCTCTCTGGTTTCTGCCACTGCTTTGGCCTTTGGTGATGTTGGTAGTAAACAGGGTGGGAGTGGGGAGGCCAGTGCCTGGAACACCTCGCCCTCCTCTCCCTGCCCTTCCGGGCGGCCCCGGGGCCAGACTCACCTGCTGCAGCATGAGCGCCTGCTGCTGCTGGAGCAAGGCCTGCAGCTGTGGGGGTGACAGGATCTGCTGCATCTGCTGGGGGGTGAGCATCTGCGGCGACATCATGGCCACCGACACGGGCACCTGTGAGATTCGCCCCGTCAGCCCCTCACCTCTGCCCCACCCCGGGGGAGGGTCCGCGCCCAAGCCCCTGCCCACAGCGGGGCACAGCAGCTCCGCAGTGAGCTGCCTGGGCTCACATTCTGGCTCTGCCACCTGCTAGCTGTGCGTCTCTGGACAAGTGACTCACCTCCCTTGTTCCTGGTTTTCTTGTCTCTGAAATGGAAGTAGCGACAGTGCCTGCCTCTTAAGGTCATCACGAGGGCTAATGAGTTAGTACTCAGAACAGAGCCTGCAGGGCCTGCAGGCGGCTGGACATTACTGCAGGATGTGCTGTCTCTGGCACAGGAAGGTTAGACCCCAGTGACACTGGTTAGTAGAATCCATGCTTTGCAGGGTGTCTCCCCCAGTGATGGGGAGGGGCAGCACCTAGCCACTGCTGACTCCTGCTCGGTCTGTTCTGAGAACACGATCCACAAGGTGGGCCTGGCCAGGAGGGCAGCCTGCAGCCATGGGAAGGTTTCAAAATGTAGCCCACATGGCATGAGAACCTGGACTTTGGCCCCTCTCACACGCGTGTCACGTACTCCAGCACACCTGTCTAGACGGCACACACAGTGACCGGGAGCTGACGGCCAGGGAGCACCATGAGGGCCACCCTGTGTGAGTGTGTACGTGTAATCACCTAACTAGGTCCAAGTGGGGTGGAAAGAACACCACGCAGAGATGCGGGGAGAGGCAGGCTGCTCCTCCTCGCTCTGCAATGAACTTGCCAAGTGACCTCCAGCCATTCACTGGCTGTCTCTGGGGTGTCAGTTTCCTCCACCATAAAACAGAGATGCCTCCTTCCAGCTGGAACTTGCAGGATTCTCATAGTAGGGCAGCTTTCTGCCCTCTGCCCTGGGTGAGGCCTCTATAGGAGGCCCAGAAATCTAGCTACAGGGCTTCCCTGGTGGCGCAGTGGTTGAGAGTCCGCCTGCCGATGCAGGGGACACGGGTTCGTGCACCGGTCCGGGAAGATCCCACATGCCGCGGAGTGGCTGGGCCCGTGAGCCATGGCTGCTGAGCCTGTGCGTCCGGAGCCTGTGCTCCGCAGCGGGAGAGGCCACAACAGTGAGAGGCCCGCGTACCGCAAAAAAAAAAAAAAAAAAATCTAGCTACAGGCAAAAGGTTCAGGGAAAAGCAGTATCATCATTCTTTCCCCAGTTCCCACCTCCCCTGAAACCCCTAGCCTGTGCAGTCACAGCCTGGGTAGTCCAAGTTGCAGCACTGTCTTGATGCCCAGGACAGGTGTCCTGACAGGGCAATTGGCCATCCCCATCACTCTTCAAGCTCCATGTGCACAAGTCTCTAATCTCCCATCTCACTCCCCAGCCCAAGCAGAGCTGACACATGGCAGGCACTCACTAGGTGTGTGCTCCCCCGAGTTGAGTTACCTTCCTGGCAGATCAACCTTGGGGCGGGGAGGGACGGGTGCTGGTGGGCCAGTCCAGGGGGAGTGTCTTGCAAGAGACTTGTCCTGGTCAGGACAGCACAGGTTATGTCCCCAGCAGATTCCTGGGCCCTTTCACCTTCCCCCAGCCCCACAGGCGGGGCAGAAGAGGAGGAGTTGGTTCCATTCAGGATCCCTGGCAGGGGCAAGGCTCAGCCTCCAGCCACCAGTGAGGGCATCCCCAGGCAGAGGAGCAACGGGGGGGAAGTGCAGTGGCTCCAGGGACATCGGTAGGTCTCACTGCCCCCACCTCTTCTTGCCCCCCTTCACTAGTGGCTGAGCCCCAGCCCTGGGCTCCCCTCCTTTACTCCAGGCATCTCTGTGCAAACATCCCTGGAAGGGGCACCTAGCTTTTTAGCCATGGCCACACCGTGTGAATGAAGGCTCTGAGGGGCCTCTAACGAGGAGCCCTAAGCGCCAGGGTTGGGACTCATGCCCAGGTCTGTGTGCTCTGCAGTTCCCGCTGTTCCCACATCCCGCACCGCCTGCCCACACCCCGCCGCCCAGGGCAGGTCTTGAGAAGGGTTAGGAGAGTGTGTGGAAATGGAACCGTCCAGGGAGCTCAGGGGTTCGATGAAGCTAGAGATCCCAAAGGCCAACCTCTCTCTTTACAACTGTCTCCTGGGGAGGCTCGGGAAAGTCAGGCTGCAGGGCTGTTCTGGTCCCCACTCTCGGAGGGTCAGGCCATGGCACAGATCCAGCCCCCCCCGTGCAGAGCCAGCCTGTATCCTTTGCTGGGTGCCCCCGAGGCAGCTGCATACCTGTCCTTTGACATGGGGGCCCCCAACATGGTGGAGCTCAGAGCCCTGGATTTCTGAGTCAGATGACCCAGGTTCTTATCCCTGACATTGACTATCCCTTTGAAATCGCCAAGCCTCACTTTCTGCATCTGCTAACTGGGTTTGGCACAGCTGCCCTCCCTGCTTCACAGGACTACTCAAGATGATGTTGGTGGCGGCTGATTACATGCCAGGCGTGCCAGGTGCTTGGCTAAGCCCTTCATGTGTATTATCTCCCTGAATCCTCACAGCAGCCCTGGGAGGAGGGTACCATCATCGTCACCATTTTAGAGGTGAGAAAACCGAGGCCTAGAGGGACAGTGGGGGAAGAAGTAAGTGAAGGTGATTTGTATGGTCATGAAATTCTACACAAACGTAAAGAAAATTACTTTTTAAAACATTCTGGGTTTTCCTTTTCCCTTCTTTCTCTCCCCTCCTCCACGAGTGCACCTTAGGCACGCCAGGGGCCCAACGTTCCGGCCCCAGGGGCATTACGTGGCAAGGGTCACTTTGGGCAAAAGCTCTGGGCCTCCCATGCTCGTGGCTGTGAGAACTGAACTAGAGGAGATGGACAGGGCCCCCAGCCGAGGAGACTGAGCCTAGACACCCAGGAGGTCTTTCCAGGCACCAGGGGTGTGAGTCACTGCGAGTGGCCTGCAGGAAAGGATGTGGTATTTCCTTCCTTGGGGCTTTCCTCCTTGGAGGCAGGGGAATGGAAGAGATGACCTTGGAAGGCCTCCCCGGCCCCTGCTGTTCCTGCCAGTTGGCTGAGCCGCAGGCTGGAGAGGTGGCCGCAGTAATCTGGATGGATTACCTTGTGTGTACTTGTCTTGAAGGTGGCCCAGCAGGGTCAAGAAAGGTCAGTGAGGTGGCAGCTGCCTGCTATTTCCTGAGCTGGCTGAGCCCATCCCTTCCCCTCACATCCCTTGGGGGTTCTGAGGACTGAGCTGGAGCTCCCCTGGTGTCCCCACTGACCCCTCACCAGGCTGGGATGTGTCAGGATGGGCACCGTCGGCTAGTCAGCCCAGCGAGGCCCGTGAGTCACCATCTGGAGGGCGGCCAGGGCAGCTAAATGCTTACAAAAGCCCTGGCAGTGTGAGCCCCAGGCAAAACGCCGACAGCTGCCTCCAGCCCCTCCCTCGGGGACCCTGCTCAGGCCTGGAGCCCTCCAACCACCACGTAAATCAGCGTGGGGCAGACACTAGGTGATTTACAAAATCATCTCGTTTTATCTTCACCATCCTACGGGATAGATGCTGTTATTAGCCCCATTTTGCAGATGAGGCAAACTCAGGCCCAGAAAGGTTAAGAAACTTGTCCAGAGTCACACAGCTGACAAAGGGCAGAGCCAGGATTTTAACCCGAACAACTAGCTTCAGGACTCACACTTCCCTGCACACACTGCGATGCTGCCGCGTGCTTAGCACAGTGAACTGCATCCCCAGTACAGAGCCCTGGCCTGATGGTTCTCTGGGCGTGGGGAGATGGGGGTTCTTGGGGCCATGTCTGAACTTCTCCAGGAGCCTGGAGCCCCAAACCCTAGATACCTTCCTTGCCTCTCATCCCCACCCTCAGGTTCAACATCTCCAAGGAAGTGGGGCTTCTGACCCCGCGTGGGGTCCAGGGCCTAGAAATAGCTTTTCTAAGAACTCAAGGCTGGTGGTGGGATAGGGGAGAGCGTATTTTGTTGATCTGGAGCCTGAATCAAGTGGGTAATGCAGATCTATGGCAGCCTCTTTCCCAGTGGTCCCCAACTCAAGGCAGGATTGCCTGCCCACTCACCTCCCAGCCATGTTCACCACCCCTCTCTCAGAGCCAGCTTCAGAAGAGTTTCTAAAACCATATTAGGTCTCCAGCTCCAGCCTGGAGATTGCCTGGCTTGTGCCTGTGCCTGGGCCCCAGGCAGGGAGAGCTCAATCACAGAAGGCAGCACAGGTATCTGAGAGTTTGGGCAGAAGGTTGGCTAGAGCAGGCCCCTTAGCTGGGCCCAGCCTTCGTCTCATCTTCTCAGCCCCCTTGCCATTTCTAGAAGTTCTTCTTGGTGTCTCACCACGATCTTTCTTGCTGCAGCTCCAGCCAGGACTGAGGACTACCTTCTGGTCATTTGCAAGGGAGTTTAACCTCAACTAAGCTCTGGCCTAGTCTCCCCACTCACCCAGGGACCCCGATCCCCATACTTAAGAGGTTGAGTTTGGGTCCTTGATTCTGGCACCAAATTGTATCCATCCCAACCCTCAGCCTCTAAATAGGCTTCCTCTACGTCCGGTACCATCCCTGCTCCTCCCAGCCCAGCATACATGGTAAGCACTCTGCAAATGCTGTCAGTTTAGGAAGTACTGAGTAAGCTTTGTTGAGCGACCCCTCTCGTTTTTGGGGGGTGCGGGTGATCTCCGAAGGAAGATTCCACAGCCTCTTTTCCTTTCTTAATTACTTCAGATCCTACCCTTCTTACCCTGCTGCAAGTCCTTCCTGATGTCTGACCTCAGTCCCTCCAACCACCATCCAGCGCCCTCCCTCTTACTTGGGTCAGGAGACCCTCTCTGGGTTGGGGAACATTCCTACTGTTCCCCAGCCGACCCCTCCCTGTTCTTAGAAGGGGGTACTAGGCTGGGCCCAGGGTAGAAAATTCAGAACAGATTCAGAACAGTAGCCCGAGGGCCACTTCAGACCCAGGGAGTCTATGGGGGGCTCCTGAATTCAAAGAGACCCAGTCCTGACACTACGGGGGCATGAGAACCTACCACCTCATTCCAGTGTGAGAACTTTTTCTTCCAGTTAGTGGCTCTCCGAACTGTCCTCCCCTTCCCCGCCCAGGGCACTACCCCTCTTTGCCCAACTCCTCCCCCTGAGGCCTGTCTCATTAGGTTGGAGACTTTTAAAAGAGGGTCACTGCTCAGGCCCCACAACTGTCCGGTCCGGCACCTTCAACTTCTTGAAAGCACTTTCGGAATGTAAGCTTGTTTCACAGAAAACCCAGATATGCCCTCGGAGCCGCAGAGCACTGGAATCTGCCCCAGGACAAACCCAGTCCCGGGTCCTTCTCCGGCCACCCTGTACCCCCTCCCCGCCCTGCTCCTCTCGTCCCCCCACTCCCTCAGCACCCCACCCTTCAGGCTTCAGCGCTTTGCGGATCTGATCAGTGCTCACCCTTCCTCCCTTAGATAAACTTCCTTCCAAAGCCCCGCTTAGTCCCCTCCCCAATTTGGAGCCACCACCCCTCCCCCCGCCCCCCCCCAAAAGGGGTGGGAGAGCGAGGAAGCCCGGCTGCGGGGGGAGGGGGAGGGGAGCCGGGGGGGGGGAGGGGAGCAGGCTGCCCGCGGAGCTGTGACCCACCCCGACTCAGACGGCAATTCTCCCAAGTTCTTTGTGACACAAAAGGTAAACAGAAGGCCTGGCTTACCCCTGCCCCCAACCCCGTCTCCCCTCCCCTCCCCCAGCCAGCCAGATGGGCCGGCACGCTGCGGGGAAGGGAGAGGGGGACAAAAAGGGCAGATTGTGCAAAGGAAAACAAAAGAGACAGAGAGACATCAAGAGACAGGAAATGTGGGGAGACAGAGAGAGTTGGTGGGTGAGAGACGAGGAGGTGGGGGGAGGGCGTAGTGGCCTCAGCAAGTGAGAGAGCCTGGGAGGGGAGCAGAGAGGGACGGGCCCAGTGACCCAGAAGTGCCAGGGAGAGACCCTGAGCGCAGAGCCAGGGAAGAGGAGGCAGGCAGACAGGTACAGAGACAGAGGGCTCAGACAGACTCAAACTCTGGGCGACAGACGCGAGGCTTGGTGGAGGAAGGGCTGGGCGGTCAGGTGCAGATGAGAAGGTGGTGTTTCTTCACCTGCCCCTGCAGTGACTGCAATCCCCTCTGGAAAGCCGCCCCCTCTCTGGCACTGGGGATGGGGCCAGAGCAATTCTCCAGCCGGTCCTTCCCCTCCCTCGGTGCCAAGCCCACCCTCCGACCTGGCCCCAGCCCAGCCCAGTACAGCAGGGCATCCTCCTCACCTGCACGGCAGAGGCCGACTGCTTGCTGTCATTGTTCCCTGGGGAGCTCAGGCCTGAGGCCTGCTGCAGCAGGAACTGCCGGGCCACTTGGAGAGCCTGCAAGACAGGGACGAATCAGTGCTCCGAGCAGACGTGGGGGGGCAAGGGTCGGTGCAGGATCCTGGATTCAGGGAGCGTTTGGAGAGAATAAAGGGGAGGAGGTCAGGGTCATGTAGAAGGTCTTCGGGATGAGTGAGAGGGTCACAGGGTCCACCTGGGCTAGGGGATAAGGATAAAGGTAGGAGTCACTGAGAGAAGCTGCCAGGCTTTGGGGATCAGAACCTGTAGGGACTCACTCTGGGACCTGGTGAGGTTTTGTTGGGACTCAATGGGGTCAGCAAATGGGTCAGCGGTCAAAACAAGGACGCAGGAGAAAGTCGTGGTGGACTCAGGCTATTAATAGTAGGTACAATTTGTCGAGCATCTACTATGTGTCAGGCACTTTACAGGCAAGATGTCATTTAATCCTCTCCTGGGAGGGTGTGAGGTAGGGATTATCAGTCCCATTTTGCAGAGGAGGAAGCTGAAGTTAAGTAATACGCCCAAGGTCACACAGCTAGGAAGCGTCAGAGCCAGGATTTGAGGCCAAGAAGCCTGGCTCCAAGGCCATCTGCCTTACTAGGTGGTCGGTCTGGGGGCTATGGGAGTAGCATTCACTTGGAGTCAAAGCACACAGTTGGGGGGATGAGGGTGGAGTCTCGGGGTCTCAGGGTCTGAGCGCTATGTGGCTTTATGAGTCAGTGCAGGAAGTCTGGGAGCAGGGCCTTGTGGCACTGGGGGAATTGGATCAAGTCCTGAAGGGAGTGTGAACTATCAGTGAGTTACACTGACTGTAGTGGTCGGGTGGACTCTGAGCCAGTGGGATCATGAGAATGGGAGGTGCATGGAGTCTGCAGGAGGAGCCTCTCCGGCCAGGCAGTGGGCCTAGGAGGTGGGCGGACGAGCAGTGAGAGGTTGAGAAGGAGAGGTCAGGTAGGAGACAGAGGCCAGGAAGTTCTCTGTAAGGTCAGCCAAGCAAGCCCTCCATCCCCCGCCACTCCAGGTCAGTAGAGGGCTCAGAGGCAGGGGATGTGGGGACCTGTCCTGAATCCACATTTCAGGAACACAAAATATACCCAGGTTCCTCAAAGATCTCCTTGGGGGCCAGAGCAGTTGTGTCCAGGCCTTTGAAGGGGGGCCAGGCATCAGGTAGACCTGGCTTTGAAGCCCAGTTGTGCCGCCTACTGGTAGTGTGACCTTGGGCAAGTTATCCCCTACCTTTGTGCTCCAGTCTGCTCTGCAAAACTGGGCCACTACCTAACTCTGAAATACGTGCGGGTGGGGGTGGGGTGTTAAAGGACCAATGCTTGGCACTTGGTCGGCAACGAGGAGCGTATCCTGAATCTCTCACCTCCTCCAGCCTCTCCCCAGCGCACCTATTAAATGCCACAGGCCACCTGCGGCTTCCTCGCACATCTATCCACACACACTTGTCTGTCCTCACGTGGACTTCCACTCTCCTACCCACCGCGAGCACCACCAAGGCAGACCTATAAGGTGGGACACAGATGCACTCATAGCCCCCCACCCTGCCACTCAGCAAACACTTAGGGGACGCCCACTGTACACCAAGCATATATACACACCCCCTTCGCAGCCCTTTCATTGAATAGCTGAGCCTCCCTGAGGCTTAAACCTAGTTTACCTTAGGACGGTACCTAAATACACCCTGGTGTATCTATGGGAGCGTGTCCCAGGGCAGACCTGGCGTCCAGATTGGCACGCCCCTCACCAGCGCCCCAGATCCTAGGCCTCTTCCACACCCCTCCTCCCCAGGACCTCACACTGGGAGGAGTGGCCCGGGGTTGCTTCTCTTCAAGATTCACATCAGAAAGTAGAAATCTGACCTGAGTCAAGGGCTCTGAGAGGCTGTGGGAGGAGGTGCAGGGTGAAGAAGAGGGGAAGGAGGTGGCCAGCTGGTCATCCGGAAGGAGCCCTGCCTCTATGTGCCTCGTTTTTTAGGGACCCCGCCCCAGGTCTAATGACACGGGCTGGACAGATGCTCTTTGTCCTCCAAAGGTAGAGATGGGGTAGAGGGGTCAGAGATCAGGGGGCAAGGTGGGTGAAGGATGGCCCAGAGGGGATGCTGGTCAGGGTGGGGGGAGGAAGCCCCCCCCCAATCCCTGGTGGGAAGAGGGGAGCCACAGGGGAGGGTTTTCCAGGGGAAGTTGGAGGGAGTCCCGAGCAGTCTCCTGGTGGGGGGAGTGGCCTGGGGGGCTGGATTCTCTCCCCACTGACTCACTTACTTGGTGGTCCCCTGGAGCATGAAATTACAAGATTTACAGGAAAAAAAATGACAGGGCCTTGCAATCTCATTCCTGTGAGACCTCCCTGCGACAGGCCCCGCCCCTCCTATCACTCTGAGCCTTTCCTCCCCCGTTAGGCCAGGTGACAGGGGACCAGGTGAGACTCTAGGCCTGGCCAGGTTGTCACCTCCTCTGACCTCCCACCCTTCCCCCCACACTCCTTCCTTCCGTTTCCTACGTGCCAGGGATGGTGCTGGGTGCTGGGCATACAGAGAAACAGAACTTGGCCCTGCCCCAGGGCTCAGGGCCTGTGCTGTGATGAGACGCCCGTCACAGACTGAGGTGGAGATGGACACCAGCACCGGGGCCCAGACGAGGTGGCAGCACTGACTGGAGGCTGGAAGGGCAGGTTCACCAAGTGGACAAGGAGGGTGAAGGGTTCAGGGCGTTCCAGGCGCAGCGACCCTCACACCACAGACGACTGAAATAGCTGGTGAGTCTGGGGACCTGGAAACCACTTGCAGGGACAGAAAATTGAGCTGTGCTGGAGGTGAGTAGCCAGAGAGGCTGGAGTAGCCCACGGGGCCTGCTCCTCTAGGCACTTCATTCATTCATCCTTCACTCATTCCTTCATTCACTTTCATGGCCACCCACCTCATACTGGCTTGGAGAAGATGGGGAGGTGACAGTGGGCAGCACACGCTCATTTCATGGACTTTACTTACAGCCCAGCCTTGACCCAATTAGGGACTTGGTACCACCTAAAGATCACCCTATAGGTGCCCAGTGGTGAGGGTGATGGGCAGACCCTGGGTTTGGGGCCCAATCTCCTCTCCCCAGATGGCCTGGACATGTCACTGACTGCTCAGTGCCCTGTAATGCTGCTCCATCCCCCACCCCCATCTGGACCCCTAACCAGGGATGGTGCTCTGGGAGGAGGGGCGGGGGAGGCCCTCTGGCCTAGGATGTCCTCCTCCAGGGTGGTCACCCAAGGGATCAGGTAGGTCTAAGACTTTCTAAAGCCCCATCCGAGTCACAGTCGCCACTCTGGCGGCACCAGGCATGTGTCTGCACTGCCTGCTGTGGCTGGGGACTGATACACGGGGTTCAGTTTCTCTTCCTTGTGGGCCAGATACAGCTTTGAGTAGGAAGAGGCATTGAGAATCCCACTGGGGAGAAGGCATGGGGGGGCTCAGGGTAGAATGGGAAATTGGGAGCCATCTGGCCTTTTAAACCTTATTTTCCTGCTCCCTCCACCCTTCAGACTGAAAACCAAATGCCCAGCTCTGTGGTTTGGGGAATGAAGTCTAGTTTTCCTCTAAAGGAAGCAGTACTGGTCCATTCAGGGCCCGGACCCTGGTCAAAGGGACCTGGATCCAAATCCTGGCTCCACCAAACACTGAGTGACCTTGGGTAAGTCACATCACTGCTCTGAGCCTCAGTTTCTTCCTGTGTAAAATGGGAATAACCCTGTAGTCGGCTCACAGGTTTGCTGTGAAGAATACAGGTGACAGTGTACATGGAGTACTCAGCACAGTGCTGGCAGTGGGTCCTGGATGGACATTAACTCTTGTGATTGTGATTATTGATCTTTCACCTTCCCAGGCAGCTCCTGATCATTTGTCCAGTGCCACCCAGAAGGACTTGTTAACCAAGCCCTCTTCCGTCTACACCCACCCCCATTCCCCCTCAAGCCTAAGAACTCAGTCTCGCTAATGAAGCCGAACTCTCCTCCCCCAACCGCCCATTCAGAAGTCATTAGCAGGAGCTTCACAATTAGGAACAAATGGCTTATAACGGATGGCATCCAGGGAGGGCGGCAGGGTTGGAGGGGAATGAAGCTAGTGCTTTGAGGGCAACAGGGAGCTGCTATGAAAAGAAAAACAAGTCTTGGGGCAGATGCATCTCTCATCTTCGGGATGAGACTACACCCTCATTTCTGTCTTGGAGAATTTGGGGGAGGACCAGCATCCTCTCTGTGGAGGCCAGGTGCAGGGCTGTTTACTGGTTCTTTCTCCAGGCTGGAGGATCCCAGGTCTGTGTCGGGGTCCCAGCCTTACTCTGTGCGTTTGGGAGGGCGGGGACGTGGTGCTCAGGGAGACAAGCACGAAGGGCTGAACTCTGAGAACAGAGAAGCAGAGTCACGCAGGTCACAGACCTGGTGAGCTGGAGTGTTAGAGGGTATCTAGTCTAGTGTTTTCCCAATTGCTGGTCATGAGCTAATGGTGGGTCATATAATATCAACTTAGATGGTCAAAAAAATAGGAAAAAATACACACACACACACACGAAAACATCAGAGTTACTAGGTAAGCATAAGCATTGTTTCGTGAAACTCTTGTGCGCTGCCACGCCAAATAAAAGGCATTTCTTACGGCAGATCTCCAGCAAAAAGGTGTGTGAAACACTTATCTAGTTCACTTTATCGATAAGGAAACGGAGATCCGAAGAGGGGCAGCGAAGCGCCCAAAGTCACACAGCGGCAGAAGCAGAACCTGAGTCCCCCGGGGCCTGACACGGGGCTCTGCACAGGGACGAGGAGCCAGGAGCTGGGCAGACAGGATGGAGGAACCCCCGCCCCAGCAAACTCTGGTCTAATCCCGATGGTGGTAAAGAGCAGCCAAAATAAACAAAACCCAAGCTTCTTTTGTCTGCATCTAGCTAATTTTGGCAAAATTGGGATCTCAATTGTCATGATAATTTCAACTGGGAGCTGTGGCTAGGTTTAGGGGAAGGGGCCCTAGAAGGGTGTTTGGTGGGCCGGCCCACCCCAAACCTGAAAAGCCCTCCCAGGAAGGCCCATCACCTGCCCCCCCCCCCGGAATATGACTTTTGATTCATTTATCTATAATTCATTTTTGTGAAGCCCCACAGGGCACTCACACTGTCCTAGACACTGGGGACATGGCGTATTTGCTTTAATGGAGCTCATGTTCTAATGGGATGAGACAGACCCTACAACAAAGCGAAGCGAGCTGTGAGAGACGGTGGCCAGCGTTACGCAAAGGACGGCTGGCTGGTTACTTAGATTGTGTGGCCAGGGAAGGCCTCTCCGAGGACGCATTTAGGATTAGGGGGCTACTTTTTCAAGGGAGAGTATTCACGGCTGGAAGGAGCTGGTGCAAGAGCCCGGAGGTGGGCATATAAGGTTGGAGCATTATGAACCAGAAAGGCTAGTGTGGCCAAGCTGAGTGGCCTGAGAAGAAGTCCCAGGGGTGAGCAGCAGCCACATCACTGGGACGATGGCTTTTTATTGCCTTCTACACTCAAGGAAAAACTGCTGGCGGATTTTAAGCAGGAATTGATACAATCTCTGAGAGGAGATACCTAACCCACTGCTAGTAAACAGTAGGTACCTAATAAGTATTTGTTGACTTGAATTAAACAGGAAATGTCTCTCCATCTACCCCTTGAAATACAAGTCCTCTGGGACCAGAGTGTGGAGGGAAGGGGTGCAGGGAGAAGGGTCAGGGGTCAGGGGCCCCCACCACTAAGGGTGCTGACCTGAGGAGATCCAGGTTCTCCACCAGCCAGGCTTTATCCTCCAGCAAAGAGACATAAAAATGAAATTACACAGAGAAGAGGGGCAAGGAGGATGGGGGAGAGGAGACCATAAAACCCCCGAAGTGATTCTACACCTTTTTCCCTTGGGAAAAAAAAAAAAAAGCTTTTTGGAAAAGGCTGTAAATTTTTTTTACACCAACCTCGTAAAAATGACATCGGCGCATTCTCAAATTAGAACCGTTAAAATGAAAACCAGCAACGCGCAGATACAGACAGGCCCACGTGGGTGGGAGACGCACAGACCGGTTTTAGGACCCCTTCACCGCCAAGCGAGCGTCTTGAGAATGCCTCCTCTCCACAGAACAGAATTAACAAATGAACCCAACAGTGCCCAAAAGGGCAAGGCCCTCCCCAGAGGCTCCTTCCTTCCCTCCCTTCGTGCCCCCAGCGGGGAGCAGCCCCAGGCCCATCCAGCCCCTCTGGGCCAAAACCGGCTCCACCAGAAAGGTCCAGCAGTGGCATCTGGGAAGGAGCTGAAACAGTGCGGGGCAGTCGCGGGATGGTGGCGCTTCCCCTCAGAGAGACTCCTCCCAGATGCGTCCCAGTAACTGGAGTTCTCCAGAAGGGTGTCTATTCCCAGGCCTGGGTTCAGCGCCACCCTCACGCTAGCCATTCCGCAGGGGCTGTAAGTGTGGGGTTTAGAGTGGGGACTGTGGGGGGCATGCAGTTCCCTCCCCACTGACTCCCACAGGGGCTCCTCAGAATGAAGGGGCTCCAGTAGGAGAAAACCTAGCTCACCCGCTGGGCAGTGGCCCTGGGATGCGGCCTGTCCCGCTTCAATCCTTCACCCTCAGAAGCGGAAACACTCACTCCCTTTCCCCAATTCTCCCCAGTCCCCGAACTCCTATCAGGAAGGACAAGAGCTCTGGTAATAAAAAGGGGGTGAGAGGGGGTGTCAGAACTCCACAGCAGAAGGGAAACCTGGGAGCACAGTGGACTTGCTCTTCCCTAGTCCCAAGGAAGCAGGGGCCTGAGCATCCCTTTCCCAGGCCCCAGGCCCTCTCCTTGACCTTTCTCTCCCCTCTTAGGGAAACTTCCTTTTTTGTTGGACTAGGGGGCAGACACACAAAACAGGGTGGCCTCTGGTTTAGTAACCCAGGAAGGGTAAGAGAAGGGGGGTTAGGTCCTCCCCCCTGAGGCATCCTCTCAGGACCCTGCCTGTCACCTTACTACCTGGGCCCACCTCTCACCTGCTCTCTGTTCCCAAGCAGGAGGGAGCGGTCGGTCTTGTCTAACACTACCCCACAGCTGTCCCAGGTCAGGGACCTCACCCACGGGAACTTTCTAAGTCTCGCCTCTGAGGAGTTCGGGTCCCAGCTCTCCCTCCAGGCCCCCAGCACTTCCTTGGAAGGGGCTGATTCTACGGAAAGAAAAGGGGAGTTCGGAGGGTGTAGGACTAGAGATGAAGGAGCAGAATCTGGGGCAGGAGGGTGGGAGTCCCAAAGACTGAAGAAACGGGCCCCAGACCTGAAGACGAAACGCAACCGTTGACAGCGTGTGTGAGGTGTCTGGGCTAATTCACCTCTGAAGCCTCCCCTTTCCACCCCCTCCCCCTAGAGGAGAGCCAGATGGGGGAGGAGAACAAAAATCTCTTCCATTCTTCTTTCCCCAGCTCCCTGACACTCCCCTCGCTCCATCTCTACGGAGGGGGGTGAGTTAGAAGCCCATGGATGTGCAGAGCCCCCAAACCATTTTGAATCTCCTCACAGGATGTGAACAGGGTGGGATTTGGCCCCAGTTGCCAAGGCAACTGCGGTGGGAGTTCCCAGACGCTAGGCAACCCTCCTGTGACCCCCGCTGACCTGTCACCCCCGCAACCAGAGGACAATAGCAGCGCAGGCTCCGGAGGCCCGGGACGCCTTTCAGCTCAGCCGCAGAGCCAGCAGCCCTGCCCGCCCCCACTGTCTGGCCCAGTCCTCCTGGCCCCAAGTCCAGCGAGCATCCAGCCTGGCCCCCAAAACCTCCCCAGGCCCTCCACCTCACCTCCCCAGAGCTGGCACACACTTCTCCCAGCCCTGGCTGCCCCCCATCAGGGATATTTGTGGAGTCTATGCGGAAAGCCCTACACACTGGGAACATTTTCATACAGGTGAAATTAGATTAGGAGAAAATGCAGGGGCGACCTTCAAAGAAAAAAGCCATCCTAGAGGGGAAATATGTGGCCGGGGGCCACTGAGGAAGGAGACTTTGTCTTGGTGAAGGAAGGGAGGGGGTTGATGGGCAGCTGGCACGCCTGTTCGGTCCAAGGCATTCTTTAACAGCAGCTGGGGATCACCAACTCCAGCGGGCCAGCAGGGTGCCAGGTGCAAAATAAGGTTCAATGCGTGTTTGCTGAGTGAATGCACGCTCCAGGGCCCACAGCGCTCTCCTCTCCACGCTTCCTTCTCAGGGGTGAGTCTGCAGGAGACTGGAGACCACATGAAAGCCCCAAGGACAGAGTGGAGGCGGTGTGGCTCTGTCACTCACCAAAGAGAGGACTGGGAGGAGGGAGCGGGAAGCTGGGGCCTTGACTGCTGAAATGGGGCAGCCAGAGGGGGACCCTCTCTCCAGTCAGACAGAGCCTGGCAGCTGAGCCCTGTCTCCCCTACCCCGCCTCTGTTTAAACAAGCTCCCGGCCTGCTGTTGCATGGAAACAGGCGCCTGCTCTTGTTCCAAAGTGACGTGGCTGCCCTCTTCAGCACTGTTTGTTTCAGCCTAAAGTCCTGTCACCAGCCTGACTTCTGACTCGCCCTGTTTATCTCTCTCTCTCCTTTGTCAACTCATTACTCCCAAAGGCCAAGACTGCATTTCCAGGGCTTGTTTATCCAGAGCAGAGGGGCAGGGACCAACAGACCGACCGACAGACGGACAAAGAGGAGCCACGGAGGCACAAGGAGGAGGGACCAGGGCACTGCCCGAAGACCCACTCACACCCTCTGCCTCTGGAGTGGCCACTTAGAGCCGGCGCCCATTGCTGCTTTTGTTGATTTGTTTTAAGAGCGCTTTTAGATTGGGAATGGAGTGCTCTCATTCACTCACCAGCAGCGGTTAATTTAGCACCTACTAGGCGCCAGGCCTTGCTGCCTCCATTACCCTCAGGGGACTGTGAGTGTGGTGGGAGCTGAGCCCTGCACTAGGAACCGGGAGACCTGAGATCTAGCTTTTCCCGTGTCACCTGGACAAGTCAGTGCTACCTCTGGCTGCCCCCTCGTTGTGACATGGGAATAATAACACCCATCTCCCCAGGATGGTGAAGCAATTAAAGACCCAAAGCACCAAACAGAGGCAAGGTGTTTGTTTGTCCTCGAAGGACTTCCTGGTGGGGGTCGAGGAGGAGGGGGCACTCGCTGGGCCACGGCCCTCTTTCCTACATTCGCTCTACCCCACAAACAGTCAGAGACACTTGTTGGGGGGGACCAGAAAGTGTTACCCTCAAGCTCCCCCCAAAGCCTCGCTCATATATTAGGAGAAGGACAGCCCATAGACTGTTTCCTTTTAATTGAAAATTTTGTAATTTTAATTTTGCAGGGTTCTTTTCATAGTTTGGAGCCAAGAAAACCTTTTTTAAGTCTCAAATATTTTCCTTGGCCCCAGGCACTACGCCCATAGTGAGCCCAAATGGATAAAACAGCCCTCCCTCCGCCCGCCTCCAAATCTCCACCCCAGTTTATTTGTGAAACAGATATAGGATTTTCCAGGACTTTGGGATATTCACCAAAACAAACAGGGATAACTGGAACGTGGAATATAGATGGTAAAACATGGCCTGAGCGCGACGCAGAACAGAGAAACCTGATCGGTACAGACAGTTCCGTCCCTCCCCACCCCACACCTCTCCCCACTTATCCTGATATCTGTGTTCAGTCTTCTCTTTAAATAATTTTTTTAAAGAAACTTTCCAGTTTCAGTATTCCTCCCAGCCCTCCCCCGACATTCACACTTTTTCATAGCTCTGTCTGCATAGAGGTGCAGGAGGGGAAGAGTTTTCACCCATACAAAATGGGTGGCCTTGGAGATTCCTGGTGGGGTGTGTCCTATTATTATTTTGATGAAGGGCAGGGTTCTGCCCTTTGACCTTCTGTCCCCCGTAGGTGGTACAGATTCTGTGGGTCTCTTCCCCAGACAACCTGTTTAGGAGGGCTTGGGAGATACCAGCAAACTCCCAAGGACCATCTCCCTGGAGAAAGGAGACAGGCCCTTACTGCTCAAGTTTCCACTGTTTGCAAGAGGAAGGAATTTTTTAAAGTCCTCAATTCTGTTCACATCCGTACTGACCAGGGATTTTACCCCAAATTGCATCTGATCCTAACAACTCCTGTACTTTAGGTGCCAAGAGGTAAGGGAAGCCCAGGACTGGCCAAGGTTGACTGCTGGAAAGGGGCAGGCTGGGACTTAACCTGGGTTTGTTCAGTTCCTGCATCAGTGCTGGCTGACCAGCTCAGTGCAGAGCGCGGGGCCGAGCTTCTGACGGTGCTGCTTCCAGTCTGACCTCTAGCTTCAAGAAGTGTGGTGGTAAAGGACCCCTTAGGGGCTATGGAGTCGGGGGAGGAGCCCCAGGGCAAACCTGGGAGAGAGCATGAGGGCGATGTGGGTACACACATCTGTGTGCACGAGGCAGGGGTGGGGTACGGGCAGGGAGGAACATGCAGTACCCGAATTTTCCACATTCCCAGCAGAGCCCCCAAGGGGCAATGCCACCAGCAGTGATTCGAGGAGCAAAGTCAAATAAGAGAAGGAGCATCCCAAGGCCAGGGCTGGCTGGGCTGGTTCTCCTGAACTTGTCAGGCACGATTCTCCCTTCTTCCCGGGTGGGGCCGGGACCTGGGGCCCCTGCTCTGTCATAACCCAGCTAGGCTTCCCCACCCCCTAAGGCCTCTCGATCCTCAGAGAGGCTGGTCTTGGACTCCTGAACTCTGCAGTTTAGGGTGGGAATGATGAAGGGGAAGAGGGCGGGGGACACAGACAGCGCTTCCAGTCTGAGCGCTGAAAATGGAGGCCTGCCTCTGCCTACTGCTCTTGACCTTTTCCCAGCTGCCTTGACCCTTGGTGCCTGGAAGTTTAATCTCACAGCTAGCTTGCATCAGGGCCCCAGGCAGAGGTGGAGGTGGGGAACATTTTATAATACAAATAAAATGAAGATACCACTGTGCACAGCCCCCCTCCCCCAAAGAGCACACACCTAGAGCAGGGTCTCCCTACCCCAACCCTGTTTGTTAACTTAGCGGGAGTGTGGGAGGAGAGCCCAGGCGCCCGCCCACCCAAGACGCACACCCTCAAGCCTGCTGCCCAGGCGTCTGTCTGCCCTTGTGGGCGTTTCTGAGGCTGCCCTAAGGTCCATGATCTCAGGGCGCCCAGCCCCACTTCTCTTTCTGGGAGGGCGGCTCTCCCCCTGCCTTAGTGACCCCTCGAATGGGAGCGCACAGAGGGGGCCCCTGCAGGCTGGACCTTCTCAAGAATGTTAAAGTGAGGCTGCGTGGCAGGGAGCTGTGGCCCCCAGGTGGCCAGGGTGTAGTGGGAAGAGAGGCCTGGCGCCCCTCTCCCCTCTCCTGGGTTGCTGGGGAGAGGCGCCAGCTCCTACCTGTTGCTGCTGGAAGTGGAGCAGCTCCGCAGGGCTCATCTCGCCGTTGCTGTCTGCGCCCGCGGCCGCATCCCTGCCTGCGCTGCCTCCGGCGGGGCCCGCAGTCCCGGCCCCGCCGCCACCGCCGCCGCCGCCATCGGCCTGCCCGGAGAGGCTGCCCACGCCGTTCTGACCAGACGGAGCCGACCTGATTGTCTCCGAGGCGGATTCCACCATCATGTCGCTCTAGCGGGACCTGGAAGGGGAGGAGAGACACGGGGGAGGGGCTGAGGCTGGACAGGCAGGGCGGGTTCCACCCGAGGAAGCAGGCGGTGCCCCTCAACACCCCATCCCTAAACAACACAACCCCCACCAAGTCCTGGGGCGGCTTCTCCCTCTCAGTTTCCTGGAGGCTGATCCCGGGACCCCTGTTGCGGTGCAGACCCTCCCTCCTAAGGTCAACCTCCGCCCCAGGCAAGGGAAGCTCCAGACTAAAGCGGAGGCCGCCCCGTTGCCCCCGCCCCCATTTCCTCAAGGAGGCGCTCCCCCCGCAACCCCCCCACACACCCAAACCGGTTCAGGCCTCTCCCTCCAGGCTAGTGTGTAGGGAAGAGCGAGGAGGGGGCGGGGGTCCTGCAAGGACTTGAAAGCAGGTGAGCTAGTCCCCAACCACCATATTGCCCGCCCCCGCCCACACGCACCTGTAATGGCCTTTGTGTTTGCTCCCCCCCTAGATGGGGAGTTCCCCAAGAGAAGGGCCTCCTTCCCTCACCCCCCCCCCACACACACACAGCAAAAGCCGCTGCCATTTTCCCAGCAACTATTGGGTGCCAGACCCTCCGCTGGGCCTGGAGCTGTGCAGGGAAGGCAGCTGGTGGTCCGACTTCTCTGACCTTCCATTCTAAGGCCCTCAGACCAGCACCTGGCCCAAAGCAGACACTCAATATTTACTGTCTCTACAGGCAGCAAGATCCCTTCTCACAAGAATTGTGGGAGAATAGTTTTTTGGGGTCTTTTAAATTTTTATTTATTTATTTTTGGCTGCGTTGGGTCTTCGTTGCTGCACAAGGGCTTTCTCTAGTTGCGGAGAGCGGGGGCTACTCTTCGTTGCGGTGCGCCGGCTTCTCATTGCAGTGGCTTCTCTTGCTGTGGAGCACAGGCTCTAGGTGCGCGGGCTTCAGTAGTTGTGGCACGTGGGCTCAGTAGTTGTGGCTCGTGGGCTCTAGAGCGCAGGCTCAGCAGTTGTGGTGCACGGGCTTAGCTGCTCCACGACATGTGGGATCTTCCTGGACCAGGGCTCAAACCTGTGTCCCCTGCATTGGCAGGTGGATTCTTAACCACTGCACCACCAGGGAAGTCCCGGGAAATATAATCTTGATTTTACAGATAGGAAACTGAGGGTCCAGAGAGTCAGAGGATTTACCCAAGGCAAAGTCAAGGCCTGAATCCTGTATCTTCCCCCATCTCCCCCAGTTGCCTCTCAAGGAGTGGCTGAAACATGCTCAGAAAGAGAGAGGGTATGACTGGGATAGTTATGGTTATAGCGAGGAGGAGGCCTGGGTTTCCTTCTACAACTCATGGAGGCTGTACTATCTCAGGGACTTGTACACAGACTATGAAGCAGATGGGGGACTTCAGCATGCAGAGCTGTTCTCAAAGTCTGGGGTCTCCAGCTATCCCTAGATTCACAGCCCCTTGAGAGGAACAAAAATTTCAGCCAAACAGGACAGTTGGTATTCCCCACTGATCTCTGACATGAGTCTTAAAACTCCCTAAACCTCAGTTTCTTTGTTTGTATAAGTAATGACTCCAAGCCTCTCAGATCCTGTGAGGAGTAAATAAAATAGCACATACAAACCACCCGGCAGAGTAAGCGCCAATAATGATGAGTCCCTTCTTCACCTGCCCTATTTGTAAGGCTGAACACCCTGGGCTCAGAGAGGTCAAAGACTTGGCCCAGATCACCCAGCAATCGGGCTGGAAGTCAGCCAGCGTTCTTTCCTCCCTTCTTGATTACCTTTTGGCCTTGGCAGACCCCACAACCACACGGTGTCCCTGACCCAATAAATAGGTGCAGGAGGACCTTAATAGAGAAACTGCTGGAAGGATTATTTCCCGAGTTCCTTCTCCGAGGTGGCAGCTCCCCAATTCTCTTTCACTCTGGAAGAACTCTTTTCTCCTCACTCTATTGGGCCACTTGCTGTTTTTGTCCCTGCTGTCAGCAGAGTGGGCAAGACAGTGAGGGTATCTAGGTGTGTGAAAGGCCCGTGGGGAGGCCACTAGTTCACGTGTGTGCCGTATCACCCTGTTCTTGTGACTCTAGGTGTCTGTCCCAGTGGACCTGTGTGGCCTCCTGGGTGACTGTGCTGCTGCTGGAGTGCCCCACGTTTGTGCGTTTCTCTGTGTGTTCCCAAGGGCTTGTTGCTCCCCCACCCCCCAGCTGCTGCTCCCAGTCCTGGGTTCTGCGAGGAGCTGGGCGAGGGGCAAGGGCAAGGTTGGGGGCAACGGTTCAGAAGAGATTGAGCACTTGGTCTCCGGCCTTAATGGCCGTGTCAGCCCCAGGGCCAGTAGCTACCAAATGATGGATGGGGTGGGCACCGTCCTCCACCCACCAGAGCGCAGGGCTCCAGCCCCTCCCCACAACCGCCCACCCGGATCCCTCCCAGCAGCCTACAGAGCACTTTCCCTCACTCAGGCCTGGGCCCCAGCTACACGAGGGGGTGGGGAGACAGCAGGGGCCACTCTGCTCCCCCTCTGCCTGACCCTGGCCCTGCTGGGGGTGGAGAGCAGCTGCCTGCCCCATTCCAAGTGTAGCTTCCCTGAGATCTGAAAACTCCTGGGCCCCAGGGGACAAAGACCAGAGCCTCAGGGGTGTGTGTGCACAGGAGAAGGAGAGAGAATCCAGCAGTTTCTTCTTGGGGTAAAGGGAGAGTGCCCCCCTTCCAACATTAGCACACACCATAAAGTTGCTCAGACAGCAAGTTTGGAAAAGGGAGAAAAAAGGAAGGAGGACGCAAACAGAGGTGCCCTTTTCTTTTCTTTTTATTGGGGGGGGAACAGAGCGACACCCAGTGAACAACATAATTGCTGCAATGTGGCGTGTAATAACAGCTATTCAAGGGCCGATCATTCATATGAAACAGGGTGAAGCCAGCCTCTCATTTGCATGCTTGAGATTATATGCATTTGAAAAGTCATTTCCGCAGGGTGTACGAATGGCATTAATTCCCACGTGGCGCGCCGCTCTGCCCCCTCCCGGGGCCTTCACCTCTTTCCAGGCTCGCGCCTGCCTGTCCACCAAGACCAATCCAAACCTGCAGGTGGGTGCTCCCAGGACTCTCCTCACCTCTGCCCTGAGACACCTGTCCTCCTAAGGAGGAGCACAGCAGCAGCCTCAAGCCTCCTGCCTGTCTCTCTGCAGGTGTTGCAACAGCCCTGGGTTGCTCCCTGCACTGTGGGTGAGCAGGCTCTGGGTGCCTGGCGCCCAGCCAGGTAGGGATGGGGTGGGGTGGAGTGGGGTACTGGAGGCAGGCCTTGATATCCGTGCCCTGCACCCACAACAAGGGTGTGGGCTGGAGGGGAAAGGCAGAGTCCATGGGAGCCTGGACTTTGGCTAGAGAAGGCAGGGGACTGGGTGTCAGGGGGCCTGAGCTCAGTCACAACCAGCTGTGACTTCTTTGCCCCCCTCCTTCTCTGGGCCTCCATTTCCCCATCTCTACATGGAGAGGTGGTCTTGAAGGCCTATTCTGACTTGGGAGCTCCAGGAGGGAAACTCCCTAGTCAGTATCTACACAAGAAGCTACCGTGTTCTAGCGGCTGGTGAGAGCCACCGAGGCTCCACTTGAATCACAGCTGTCCCTTTCCCAAAGGGAAATGTAGGCCTCACATTTCCCAATGGGGACCGGGGCTGCCTGCTCTGGTACTGAGGGGGACCCTCCAAGAGCCCCCTCCTCCATTCACTCCCACCCTTCCGCCTCTCTCCACACCCTCCTATCCTGCCAATCCGCGCTCCCGCCCCAGGCACCCATTTCCTCAGTAAAGAGCTGCTGACTACCTGCAGAAGTGGAGAGGCGCTCTGGGAATGAGACCATCTGGTTTCAAGGGCCTGCTGTGTGACCTTGGGCAAGTCACTGGGCTCATACCAACAAGTAAGTAGAGGCAATTAGAAGGTCTTTCTAGGATTTGCTAATGAGGCCCACCCCACCCTTCCCTGCACCCTCTCCTACGCTGCGCTGGGGGCAGAGGCCGAGTCATTTCCCGTGCTCTAGGATTTTTGTCTGGGGTGCTGGTCCTGTCCTTGGGTAGGCCCTGGTCTTCCGTCTCTCAGGGTTCCCTTGGGGAGCCAGGGCACCTCGGAGCCTTTGGCCAGTACCCCGACGCTCCCGCAGACAACGCCGTCGAAAGGAAGGAAGGAAGGGAGGGAGGAAGGGAGGGAGGGAGGGAGGAAAAAAGGAAGCAAGCAAGCAGGGTCAAAGCCACAGCCGCCTCTTCCGCTCCGGGGGAGCCTGCGGGCCGCCCGGGGGGGGGCGTGTGTGGGGGGGTCCCACTTCCCGAGGCTCCTGGCCCTTCGAAGAACGCGGGCTCGCAATGAGGGCCGCCTCGGAACGCGCCCGGGTCCGCCTCTGTCCCCTCCCTGGCCGGAAGTGACGAGTTCCACCTACCTTGGGGCCAAAGGGAGGACCCAAGGGCTAGGGTGCTTTCGGGGGAGGGGAAAAGGACGGGGAGCCCCACACGCGTAGAAACTTTTTGTGCCTTTTCCGCGGGCCCATATGGTGTACGGAGTATTAATTACCGTAGCTTTTTAATTAACAATCGCTTAATCTGAGCCGTAACATTTGCCACGACACCCTACGCCTCGTTGCGAACCCGCGCCGCCCGCCCTGCCAACTCATCAATTAATTTTTATTGACGTTTTCTTCCCCAAACAGGCACAATACCAGGGTTTTCCAATTAACACCTCCGCGATCTCTAATTAGTGCAATTAACAGACTGATGGATGCCCGGAGTTTACCCGCGAGGGAGGGAGGGAGGGAGGGAGGGAAGGAGGGAAGGGGCGGGGCAGTCCCCAGCGCGCTCTCTCCCGGCGCGCGTCCCGCAGGGCGCACACGTGCATGCGCTCAGCCTGAGAGGGGGAGCACCCCCAGCACTTGGGGGAGCACGGCGGATGGGGGCGTGACCACAGGTAACCTGTACCCAGAGCAATGGTGGTGATTTGAGTTGAAATAGCATATACAGTTTCCAGCCCTTTCGGAAACCTAGAAACTAGTTGGAGAGACAGCTGAAAGCCTGAGACTAGAAGTTGGGAAACTGGCTTCTAGCCCCAGCTCTATCACCAATTTGCTGTGTGACCTGGGCCAAGTTAGTTCTCCCCTTTTCTTCTCTGTATGATGGGGGAAACTAGACTAGATGTAGTTACCTATTTATAATGCATACCCCTATCAACTTCCAAGAAAGACTGGGAAGCAGACTGCAATAAAAGACAGATTAAGCTACTTAAAATATAGTATCGTGGGGTAGTAGGAAGGGAGAATAAATAGGCCAAGATCTTAAGCCAGAGGATCTCACACTTGAGTGCATCAGAATCACCTTGGAGGGCTTGTTAAAATACAGATTCCTGGGCCCCAGGCCTGGAGCTTCTGATTTTAGGTCTGGAATGAGCCTGAGAATTCATTTCTAAAAAGTCCCCAGGTGGGCTTCCCTGGTGGCACAGTGGTTGAGAGTCCGCCTGTCGATGCAGGGGACACGGGTTCGTGCCCCGGCCCGGGAAGATCCCACATGCTGCGGAGCGGCTGGGCCCGTGAGCCATGGCCGCTGAGCCTGCGCGTCTGGAGCCTGTGCTCCACAACGGGAGAGGCCACAACAGTGAGGGGCCCATGTACCGCAAAAAAAAAAAAAAAAGTTCCCAGGACATGCTGATGCTGTCTGTCCAATACAACAGGGCTTCAACGGATGAGCACTGGCTTTCAGTTATGAGCTTCCTGGTGGCCAAAACGAGATGATCTACCTCCGAGACCATTCACTCATTCAACATGGATTTAGTGCCCGATTAAGCCAAGCACTGAAGACCTATCTGCAGGAAACTGAAATTCGGTCCTGGCCCCCTACAGGCTTACAAAACACAAACAAGCCAGTACAGGTGTCCTGGCTGCTTTGAGGGCAACTGGTAATAATGGAGGTCCTATTCCCCCTCCCTTTTTTTCCTGGGTAAACCTGGCATTTGCCTTTTCGAAAGTTTAGCCACTAGTGGAGTTATGGTCATGAACAAAGTCATTCTTCTCTCTCCTCTGACGCTGGCCAGGAGAATATTTCACCGGCAATCACCCTTCATCCATTCATTGGTTCATCAAATATTTAAGCACTTACCCATGTGCCAGGCTGTGTGTGTGCAGACCTGAACAGAACATGGCACAGGCCCTGCTCTCCTGGAGCTAATGTTCCCAGGAGGTGAGGCAGATGATAAATAAGGACACAAATAGATAAGCTCAAATAAAATAAATTCTATCAAATATGAGTGCAGGGAATAAACAGGGGGATTTACACGGGGGCAGGGGGCAGGGAAGCCTTCTATCTATCTATCTATCTATTTTTTTGCAGTACACGGGCCTCTCACTGCCGTGGCCTCTCCCGTTGCGGAGCGCAGGCTCCGGATGCGCAGGCTCAGCGGCCATGGCTCACGGGCCCAGCCGCTCTGCGGCATGTGGGATCTTCCCAGACCAGGACACGAACCCGCATCCCCTGCATCAGCAGGCGGACTCTCAACCACTGTGCCACCAGGGAAGCCCAAGGCTTCCTTTTTAAATGGCGTCTATACTTAGAAAAGAATGAGCAGGTATGGGTCAGGTAAGGTGTACACTGAATGCAGGGGAACAGCATATGCAAAGACCCTTATTTTACAAGAGAAGTCACTGGTTTCAGACTTTCTTCGGAGCAAAAAGTCTTTGAAATGGACACATTTCTAGATTATATAAAAAGACACAGAAGTGGGTACCACATAGAACAGAGCATGAGGATGCCGTCTATTTCCTTCTCTTTCTTTTCCTTTCTTTCTAGCTGTCCTGCTATCAGCTCTTACTTGTGTCAAGGGACGTAAAGCAGAGGGCTTTTCAGAGCAATGAGCACTGGCATTTCAAGTAACTTGGGATACTTCCCAATCTGTCATCCCAAGACCCAAGGATCTCCTTCCCCATTCAGCTCAGGCCCCAAAGGCCCACTGGCTTCAGGCCACCAGGTGAGGAAGGGCTCAGGGAGGAGCCACTTTGGGCCTCAGCCTTTCTTATCGGCCCCTCATTTAGCATCCTACCTGCTGACCCTGCTCTGATCTCTTATTACCTCTGTAATTAGAACATGAGCAGTGAGGTCACCATTCTGAACCTTGGTTTCCTTGTTTACCATACGAAGCTAAGACCAATAACCCTTCCCTTCAGGGTTGCTGTGGTATCAAATAAAATACACTGCCAGAGAAGGTGTTCAGAGAAGGGTAGTTACTACAGTTATGGGGACCTAGCAAGTCCAGATCCCATCCCCTCATCCTAGCCTTATGGTTTGGCACTTGAGGAAAGTGAGACAGAATCCAAGGGTTAGAATGTCTCTAGCTCCAAAATGGGTCCCCACACCAGAGCAGGGTGATGCGAGTCACATGACTACTTGGTTCTCTGATCAGCCCGCCAGTGTCTCTCCTCAAGCAGATGGGGCTGTCAGAGTTCCAGAAAAAGCTCAAACCCTCTCCAGGCCCAGCCCTCCCTGTACTTGGGGACTCTCCCTCGTGTGGGTCAGAGGCTGGCACCCTCGGTTTTCTCCCTAAGACTCCCACTTCAGCCTGAGAGTCTCCCTAAATGATACACTAGGAGCTATCTGGTCCACCTGTAGGGACCATTCAAGGCCTCTTCTTAGCACAAAACTTCCAAGCCCAAGGAGCTAGTGCACGTGGCAGGGTGAGGACACACCTCTCAAAGGCTGCAGCAACCTCTGATTTGGAAGGGGAGCCACCATCCTGGGCTGTCTGTTCCAGGTTCTCCCCCAAGTTTTGTGTTTTTTTTTTTTTTAATTTTTTTTTTTTTTGCGGTATGCGGGCCTCTCACTGTTGTGGCCTCCCCCGTTGCGGAGCACAGGCTCCGGATGCGCAGGCCCAGCGGCCATGGCTCACGGGCCCAGCCGCTCCGCGGCATATGGGATCCTCCCAGACCGGGGCACGAATCCGTATCCCCTGCATCGGCAGGCGGACTCTCAACCACTGCGCCACCAGGGAGGCCCCTCCCCCAAGTTTTTTATTTATTTTTTTCTAAATTTATTTTTGGCTGCGTTGGGTCTTCATTGCAGTGTGCGGGCTTCTCATGGCAGTGGCTTCTCTTGCTGCGGAGCAAGGGCTCTAGGTGCGTGGGCTTCAGTAGTTGTGGCTTGTGGGCTCTAGAACACAGGTTCAGTAGTTGTGGCACACAGGCTTAGTTGCTCTGCAGCATGTGGGATCTTCCTGGACCAGGGATCGAACCTGTGTCCCCTGCATTGGCAGGCGGATTCTTAGCCACTGTGCCACCAGGGAAGTCCTCTCTCCCAGATTTAAATAACTTTATTTTCTAATCATAAAAGTAAGACATCCTGGTAGAAAAGTATGAAGAAAAAGTAAGTAGACTTATAAATACCTATAAGTCTACCAGCCAGAGATCCTTTTGGGATCCACCCCTTCCAGTCTCATCCATCTTCGCTCTCTTTGGGCATATAAACATTTAAAACGTGAGCTTGGGTTCATAATCTGTACATGGTTTGAATTTTTCTGTTTTCCCACTCACCACTTATGGTCATAACCATTTCCACATGACATCAAATATTTTAATTAACAGTTTTTAGTGGTCACAGAGTTGTTTGAATGGGCTGTGTGTTCCAGAATTTATTTAGCAAATCCCCTAAAGCTGGACATCCAGACTGCTGCCTATTTTTTCACTATGACACTGTAATAAACACCCTCATGCGAACAGAATATTCTCCATTTCTATTTGCTTAGGATACATGTTTAGGTGGAATTGCATATTTTTAAGGCTCTTGATACATTTATTCCTTAATTGATGTCCATAAAATGTGTGCTGACTTTGCCCTACCTTCAGCAATGCACCCCTGTCCCAGAGGACTCCATTCTCCTCAGCTCATTCTCCAGAGGATTCTCAGATTCTGCTTATGGTATTGAGAGCCCAACACTACCGACCCCGTCAAATCTGGGCACATAGTTGGGTGATGGGCCTCTGCCTGCAACTGACACTGGGCACAGTGGGTACTGGCATTTGGACATACAGAGGGTGATAAAACACAGCCCTTGTTTTTGGGGGGTGGGTTATAGTTTGGTGGAGAAAGACATACAGACAAACACAAGCATTTAAAAATACCCATACTGGGACTTCCCTGGTGGTTCAGTGGTTAAGACTCCGAGCTTCCACTGCAGGGGGCGTGGGCTCAATCCCCTGACAGGGAGCTAAGATCCCACATGCCATGCAGTGTGGCCAAAAATTTAAAAGAACCAAAAACATACCTAGGTTCCACTCCAAATCAATTTAATTGGATTATCTGGGATCGGCATGGATAATTTAAAAAGCTCTTCCAAGTATTCTAAACTTCAAGTACAGCCAGGGTTGAGAACCTCTGCCCTACACAACACACACAACTTTACAAATGTTAAGTAGATACTGGGGTGGGGGGGGTGGCGTGGTTGCTGGCTATGGGTGCCTAGAGGGAGTGGGGGCGCTCCGGGAAGGCTTCCTGTAGGAGGTGACTTCTGAGCTGAGTCTTATGGAAGTGAAGCCTGGGCACACAAGTTGTGAATATATTTTAATAACAACCATTCCCCTCAGGGTCCTTGAAAGTTCTTTCCCATACCCTGTCACACACAACCTGCACTCACTCTGACAGATGAAGGAACCATACTTCAAAGATGCTTAGTGATGTGTCAAGGTCACTTGGCTTCTAGGAGGTTGAGCCAAACTGAAACCCTAGAGCTCTTCTGACTCCCAAACCAGTGCTCTTCCCCAGAATTCCACCTCAGACATGGCAAGGCCCAGAGGGCGGTCACTCTGGAATTTCCCTGGAATCTGAACCTTTCCCCACCACCATCACCACACCCCAGCGCACTTTCACTGGCTCTGGCCCCAAAATGCTCCCAGCAGGCCCTAGCAAGGTGGCCTCCCTCAACACGCCTTCCAAGTACCATGACCAAAAGGAAGAATTAACTAAAAGAAAAAAAAAAAAAGAAAAAAGAGAACCAAAGATCCCACTCCATCTCATTAAGAAAGTAAACATAAGAGCCATCTAAGTGTCTAATTAAGCTTCTAATTAGTCCCTGCTTGTTACTAATGCAAATTAGATTACTCCGCTTAACTACAGCATGTCCACAACACCCTTGTTAATTGCGGCCTTTTGAAATTAAATTACTCCCTAATTAGCATATCAAAGCCATTGATTCGGAGCTGGGAAAGATGAGGGCAAAAGGAGCCGAATGCCAAGTTTGGTTAATCAGAGACGGCTAATTAAATAGTGCCGTCTTTCGTGGGGGGCCTGCTGGTTAAGAGGTGGGGTACTCATCCAGGGCCCAAGTGGCCATCTGGAGCCTGGTTCTGGTAGTGCCCTTGGCACCAGGGGGCTCCAGCTGGCCTGGGACAGCCCAGTAGTCTGGCCTTCTCTGGGGCCCTGGCTGCTCTGCCCAGCCCGCCTCTGACATGCCCTGGCCCCTCCCTTTGTCTCTCCTGATGATATCTAGGGGTGGCATTCACAGGGATCTTGGGTACCAACTCAGGGGCATCCAAAAAACACACCCATGTTCGAATGTGCAAGATTCAGCATCCTTCCACATCTCTCTCCCTGTTCCAAGATGAATTCTGGAAAGGTGACTGCTCCCAGTGCTTCTCTAATCCCCACCTGTGGTTCCATTCTCGGAAGAGTCTCCTGATCCCCAACAAAAAGTACATAAATTTCGGGGGGGGGGCAGGTAAGAGGGTGATGACTTTCATAAAGGGGCTCACCTGGGCAGGCGTGAGCTGATTTCAGCTTGGAACAGACCCCTCAAGACACAAGATCCTGTAATTCCCTCCGTGGTAGAAGGAAGGGGAAAAAAAATCACCCACCACCATCAGTTCTTATGCAGCTGTGCAAGAATTAGATTTGGGTCAGGGTGTCGTTAAAGGTCTTCTCTGAGCTCTTGTACAGGCCCTGCAAAGCCTCTCAGACACCTGCCCCTCCCAGCTCTTCCTAGAATACTGAGGATGGGCAAAATCTCCATGAAAAAGTTGCTAACTGAAATGCCCTCAGGGGCTAGGCCGGTCCCCAAGGGGGCCAAGTGGGAAGTGGAGGGTACTCAATCCCAGTCTATCTTTACCCCACAGAAATGCAGGCTCTGTGTTTGATAGGGTTTGGGTTTTTCAAAAGCAGCCAAGTGGGGATATTTATGTGAAGTTTACCACCGTAATAAACTTTGTGTGAGCCAACAAAACACATAAGGGGTGAAGTTGGTCCATTTGTGACCTCAGCCCTTATGGCCAGCATTCTAGACAGGCAGGTTCCAGTCAGCTGTGTGACCCTGGACAAGTTACATCACCTCTCTGGGCCTGGGGACCTCACCTGTCAAACAAGAGCAAGGAGGTATGTGAAATGGCAAAGCACAGCTCCTCAGTCAGGGTCTGGTGACCATCTAGTTCTACTCTGTACCTGCCATAATCCCTTCCCAGACTTCGGATGTCTTCTAGAACCTTCTTCCATGCAGAAGGCAGAGTCTGGGCTTCCAGGTGTCCTTGGAAATGCTGAGGGCTTGTTCCTACAAATGCCTGACTTGGCAGCTGGGCAGCTAGGAGGTACACACCTATGCTCTCTGCCCTACATTTAACAGATTAGCCCTGGTGGGTGCAACAGATCTTAAATGCCTCTTCTAAAAACGACAGAACTTTCACAAGAACAAAATCTTGATGACTGACAGGTCCCTAGCCTGGTCCTTCAGTGTCCCCCTCCCCCAACTTGGGTGTGTATATGTGTGTGTCTGTGTATGTGACTCTGTCCACAGCTCTCCTCCCCCCAGTTCTCCTCTCCAAGTTTCTCACCAGCAGCCCTCGCAGCACAGAGTCAGGGTCATGGCCAAATTCCCAAAGGGTTTGGTTTTGCTGATTTACGTACGGAAGGATCAACCAGGGCCCAGGGGAGAGGAAGCCCCTGCCCCCACCCCCCAGTGCCCAGCTCAAAAGGGTGAATCTCAGGCAGTGCCCAGTCCATGGGTATTCATCCAAACTAATTGGTCTAAAGGGCCCATAGCAGTGGTTTTATTTTAGAAAACAAGCGAAATTTAAAGCAAAGCAGAAAAAGATAAATGGGGAAGGGGTGAGGCTGTCCTGGTGTGAGGGGGAGGGCGGAACGGTGGCACAAGCGGGCCAAGCTGCAGCCCGCCTCGCTGAGCTCTCTCTCCCAACGAGATTCAATTAATTGATAACAAGAGGCATCAAATTAATTTCTGGAGGATGTGAGATTCTGATGAGGGGAAATCTCGTAGATGGGGATCGGGTGGGAGGCGGCGGGCAGCGCCCCCTCTAATCAGGCTCCGCTGCCTAATTGGGGAGGAGGAGACTTGCCTGGACCGCAGGGTCGTCTGCCCCACGCTCCACAGCGCCCCTTTCGGGCAGGACACGAGGAGGCAGTGAGCTCCGGATGCGTGGAACAAAGGGGGCCGGTCTCCTCTCACCCAACGCCCAACTCCCTCCTCCCCGCCACCAGCCCACAGCTGCGGGGAAGGGCGGGGGCAGGGAGAGGCGAGTGTGGGTGCTCCCTCACCAACTGCACAGTTATGAAAACCAGGGCCCAGAGAGAAGACTGTCATGCCTAAGGTCACAGAGGGAATGAGGACGCTGGTAGCAGTGCGCTTACTGGTGCCCTCAGGGGTGAGTCCCAGACCCGTGAGTCCCAGACCCGCGTGTCCCAGACGGGTGAAGTCATCCCCAAGCTCAAGGAGGTCGGCACACAGCGTGGGAGACCCTCCCTGTAGCTAAAAGATAGAGGCCACCCGCCCCCTCTTCCAGAGTTCCCTGGACCCCCAGACCCCAGCATCTTAGGGCCGAAGACACCGGGCGCGCGAGCTTCCCGCCCCTCGCAAAGATGTGCTCAGGGTAACACTGGTCCGGCTAGCAACCCAGAGGGAGTGCCCCCAGCTGGGGGGCGAGGACCGGGAGCCCTGGCTCTCCTGAGAACCCTGGAGGCTTCCTAAAGGAAGGATTCTCCCAAGTGGACCAACTGTGCACCCTCAATATCCGACCTTCACAAGTGCCTCTGTGCCTCCGGCTCCAACCCAGAGATGTGGAAGCCTCCAGAAGCACTGCGCCCAAGCACTTAACAGTAGCCGCCTCTCCCTCGGCCTCCTGCAGATCCTGAGTTCCCACCTCTCCCCCAAATTCTCCTCAGCTGCGCCCACCCTTTTCTTTCAGGGTGTGATACACATCTGCCCAAAGAACCCCGTGAAGGAGTGAAAAGAGAAAGTATATGCTACCCTCTTTTGGACCAACTTCTTTCGGCCTGGGTCTCCTGGAAGCCTGAGCTCCAGAGCTGGGGAAAGGAATCCCAGGGAGCCCGCCCTCCAGCACGCCGGGTTGAAGAAACAAGAACAGAAGCCCCTTCACCAGCCCACGGGCCAGTTTCCCTTCACACAGCTCAGCCCTCCTGAAGGCTCTCAGGGCCAGCACCTGCATCCTGTGCCCGCTGCGGAGTGTGAGGACCGGAGCCTGCCTCCAATCACCAGAACTTGCGGGAAAGATCCTCACTGGGGCACTTGCTCCATTTCTGATTTTCCAAGTTGTAAGCGAGCCACCTCTTATTAAACCTCTTCACCTAGGCTCCTGTGGGCCACTGCACACAGCGATGGCTCCACAATATCTGTGGAATGGAGAGGAGGAGTCCCGGTCTCCATGCCCGGACCCACCCTGCCCTCCTGTTGCCACCATTTGTCCCTCCCTCGTTGCCGGTGGGAATCCTGGGTAATTGCCACCCGCTGACCCTGCCTACCTTGAACAAATGCAGAGGGTCACTAGTCTACACACCTCACTTTGTTACTGTCTGAGGAAAAACCATCTCACCTCCCCCCCCTCCCATTTGCACCGTAGCCCAGGTCAGGTGCCATCAGAAACTCCAAGTAGGGGAGAGGACTTTCCCCATGCCCTGCACCACCAACGACTCCACGCACCCTCAGGTCCCAGCTTGGGAGGCTTCAGCTGGG
The DNA here is from genome assembly GCF_964341445.2 of Mesoplodon mirus. Lineage (NCBI taxonomy): Eukaryota > Metazoa > Chordata > Mammalia > Artiodactyla > Ziphiidae > Mesoplodon > Mesoplodon mirus. Next base: position 73,767,491 of record NC_138988.1, on the reverse strand, counting down.
CAGAGGACGGGGCCTGGGGAGGTGGGCAGAGCTGCTGGGATTTTGGGGAACAGGCTGCATGGCTATGACCAGGGCTGGGGAGAAGAAAGGCACCGGGCTGCACTGGAGCAAGGGACAGCCAGGTAAAGATCCCGGGAGGAGTCATCCTGGGACAAGGAACAAAGGAAGGAAGGGCATGAGCCTGGCCCAGGCTTGAATGGCTCACTCCTTTGAGGGACCAGATGCTTTGACTCTACGGCTCAGCGCCCTGTGGCCTTGTCCAAATGGGCACCTTTTGTGCTAGGAGCTTGATTTCCAGCTCAGGCAGGCATGCCCCGAGTCCAGGCTCTGCCCAGGGCCCACGAAACGCCATCTCACAAGGCCACTGCGTCTGCACGCCTCAGCGTTTGGAGTGGAGGGTTCCTGCTGTAATCCCAGCAGGGCAGAACTGGCCGTGGGTGAAGGTGTGCATTTCCATGGAGAATCCAGGAAGGCAATGTTGAAAGAGGCAGAAACTTCGCACTCAAGGGAAGTTTCTTTTTGCTTCTTTAAGCTGGTCCATCCAGGAGTAGGTCCCAGATTGATCTGAGACTGCCTGCCAAGCTTGTCTTCCATAACGCTGCATAAGCCAGGGTTCCAAACCATACAAAGTCTCCCTTTTTGGAGAAAGGTGGTGCCAGCCATTTTTCCTCCTCTGTGTTCTAGGGAATTATCCCTCCCAGTTTTGTTTCCATGAGCACCTTAGGATGCTGGGGGAGGGGGGATGACTGGACCTTCCAGGGTCACGTGCACGTGGGAAATGTCAAGTTCTGAGCCCAGACCTTCCCTTAAAGGGAAGACAGGAGGAGGAAACCCAGCCTTCTCGTTGGAGGACTGAGGGGGGACGCAGGCCTGAGCTTTTTGAAGGAGGGATGGGGAGTGGCAGGCCCTCCCATCCCCTCCTTTCTCCCTTCCCCACAGCAGAGGCTCAAGCCCCACCGGTTACACTGGGAGTCCTAGGAGCCCCACATGTTAGTCCCAGCCCTACCACTAACTAACTGTGTGACCTCAGACAAGTTGCTGCTTCTCTCTGGGCTTCATTTTCCAACCCCCTAAAATGGAGATTAATTTCCAGTATTCAGTCCAGCATGTGGCCTGGCAATGCTGGGAATCTAATAATAAAAGCTACCCCTTGGTCAGCACTACCCTGTGCCACTCACTATGCTAGGTTCTTTACATCTGCTCTTCCACCCTACTCCCAAACAGGCTCTAAACGGCTATCATTGACCTACTTTACACGTAAGAAAACTGAGGTTCCAAGAGCTTAACTAAGTTCTCCAGAGACCCATCACCATTGGCAAGTTCCAAAGGCTTTTCGCCTGTGACCCTGTGACCCATGTTCTGCCCTGGGGAGGCCTGAGTTCCTTGCCCTGGGTTCCAGAGTTCTGGAACCAAGTCATAGGAAGTCATTTCAGCCATCGGAGCCTCAGAATCCTGTCAAAAACAGTGCCTGCCCTGCCTTGGTCTGGGAAGCTGGGAGATTTTGAAAGGAAACTGTGCAGAGCTCCTTGGATGGAAGAAATTATTACTTTGCACAGTTTGGGTTACTAGAAAAGTAAAGACATTGTGCCTGCTTGGGATGGGCATGGAGGGGTTTGCATTTCAGCTGGAGAGACAGGAAAGCCACCAAGGCAGTGGGGCAGCAAAGGATTAGGATGGAGGGAAGGAGGGTGCAGCTACTCCAGGTGTGGAAGATCAGGGAAGCCTTCTTGGGGAGATGGCCCTTCCCCCCTTGCACCTCACACCCTTCCTCTGAAACAGACACCCTGCTCCCACCCTCCTCTCTCTAGTGTGATATCTTATCTGCCTCTCCTACCCTGACACTGTGCAGACCCCAGCCTTCACTGCTTGGGCACACCAGTGCCCAGCCTGGGACCTGCCCAGACAGAGTAGGGGCTCAGCAAACCTTTGGGGAATTAATGGATTAAAGGATCCCCCCTCCTTTCCTGCCCCTAAGGAAGAGGTGTGTTTGGAGTAGGGGCCCAGCAGGATATGCACATTCCTGGCAAGAAGGGATCTACCTGCCAGCAGCCAGAAAGGAAGTTTCTGGCTAAAGGCACAGGAAAGGAGGTGGGGTAGGGATATCTAGGTGTGAGAAGTGTACCTACACAGAAAGGGACAGGGACAGGTCCTTTTTCAAGTTAGGCCCAACCTGCCCTCCCCCCACCCCCCAGCACTGGTGTCAGGCCTTTCTCCCCGCAGGGCTCACGGGTTCACCAACTCCATAACTCCTGCAAAACCTGCCCAGAACCGGGAGAAGGACAGAAAACCCCACCCAGGGGCCCAGCACTTAGTGCCAGAAGAGAAGGTCCCCATGGTCCCCCCAGTTTAGTGCCAAGGCTGGGATGGGGCTAAGGTAGTGGGGGCGGGGATCCAGGAGAGATTCACATCTTACAGGGGTCCTGAGCTGGCGGGGAGCACTCTCTACAGCCACCTCCTCCCCATGCCACGTTGCCCCACTGATGAGAGGGGGAGTGACGCCAAATGGGGAGCCCCACGAGACATAGCCCTGCTTTTGAGAGGCTCAGATCTAAGGGTGCCAGAGTGAGCAAGCTGTCCAGGTGCCCACAGCACAGTCTCAGGGCCCTCCCTCCCTCCTGCCAGGTGACAAAGAGCCCCAGAACCCAGGCAAGACAAAGTTAAAACAAAAATAAAAACAAAATAAGCCTGCAGATTTCCCATCTCCTGAAGCGGTTTTCTGCCAGGTTGGGCAGGGGTTGTCTGGGGCAGGGGCTGTCTGAGGTGGGTGGCTCTCCTTAGGGCAGCTGGGGCCTGGCCAGCTTGTTGGGCCTTCGGCCCCTGCACCCACCCGCTAGCTCACCAGGAGGATCATCGGCTTGAAATGCCCAGCGCCAGCAGCGCTCAGTCCCAGAAGTGAGCTTCTGGGTTCAAATTCCTGGTGTCGAGGTCTCCATTACCCACTGTGCTCCACAATGGGACTGGTCAGACCTTCCCGTGGCTACAGGCGGTACAGATGATCCCACAGCTCCTTCCTTCTGGGCGGGAGAAGGGGGCACCCAGGTGGGCCTCCAGCTCCGACCCTAGCTGCCTCTCAAACTGCGCTCCCAAGGCCCTCAATCCCAGACCCAACACGGTTCGCCCTAGGACAATCCAGGCGTGTGCTTTAACACGGGATGAAGATGCTGAAGTTCAAGTGAAAACCCGCATTGGCCAAAATGCTCCTGGGCTTTCTCAGCAACCACGGGGATGACAGCTTCAGACTTGGGTTTTCTCCTCCGGGCACCCCACCTCCAACCCCTGCTCCAGGCTCCGAGGTCAATCAGCAGGGAGACCCGGCGCTGGGGTGCGAGACACGCGGTGATCTCCAGACGCCTTAAACCCCAGGCACGGAGTGAGCGAAGAAATCAGTCAGGCGGGGGATGGCAAGAGAGGCCGGCGGTGCAAAGGGACGAGCCGGGTGTTCTAAGGGCTCAGGGTCTCCGCGTTCCCGTATCCTCTTCCCCTAACCTAGACAGTCCGGGTGAGACGCCGATGTGTTCACGAGGTCGCCCCAGTTGGAAAGAAAGAATCCGCAGCCGTCAGGGCCTCTGACTCAGAATCCGCCTCCCGCGAAATCGCATGGTCCTTTGCCGGGGACGCCGGGACCCCAGGTCGCTCAGGGCGCCCCGCATTCTAGCGCCTCGAGCTGTAGCTGGGCTCAGCTCAAGTTAGCTTGGCGTTGATGGGGAGCGCAAGACTCGAGCACTGCCGAGGTGACCGCCTCTCAAAGAGAGGTGTCTGCCAGGGGGCTGTCCAGGGGAGAGGCCACAGTCCTGGATCTGAGGGGGGGGTCTTGCTTAGTTATCCCGGGGCACTCTTCCCTGGCGGCCTCCGAACCCTGCTGCCGCCCTCTCTCCCCACTACACGGTGAGGCGGGGCTCTCCCCAAATGCGGTGAATGAAGATATCGGCCGGGTCAACCCCCCGACCCGCCAGCACCGGCGCACAAAATCACAAGGGGCCGTTTCCAGACGCTCTCAAGTCCCCAAGAAGTTTTCCGCTCTATCTCCCAGCCGACCCAGGTATGGCGGAAAAGCGTTGACTGGCCCCGGAACCTCCGAGGTGCGACCCCAGCAAACCAAGTCCCCTCCTCACCTAAGGCGACGCGTTGGATAGGATCCCGGTGCCCCCCCCATCTATCTGCCTCCGGCGCGTCCTGGGGAGTCCTGGACAGACAGGGGTTGGGGGAGCCCACTTCACCACTTCCCTCCCCGGCTCAGGAAAGTCCGGGCTGGGAAGTACTCTTTGTCTGACTCGAGGCGGGGGGGTGGTCGCGCCCCCAGACACCCCATTCCCCGCGGCCAGGCCGGGAGGAGGCCGGTCCTAGATTCTTGGGGGGAGGGCGGGCCTTAGTAGCCTTTCCAGCCCCCCCCAACCCCTGCCGACCTCCTCTGCCCGCCCCCCCGGCGCCGCGCCGTAGCCCCCACCTGTTCCCCAGGCAGCTCCGGGCCGCGGGGGCCTGAGCCGGGGCGGCGTGGGTGTCGCGGCTGCGCTGGGTCAGGGCGCCGCAGCCGGCCCCGGCTGGAACAAAGTGCGCCGGCCTGGGCCCGGCTCCTCCCGGCGCGTCTCCCGCGGGCAGTTTGCAAACACAAAGTGAGCCAGTGAGCGGGCGAGAGAGTGCGCGAGCGAGGGAGTTGATCTGGTCGCCGGCCCAGCCCCCACCCGCGTCCCCGAGCTCGGCCAGCCACCTACCTGTCCGGCCCGGCCGCTCCGTGCGGGCTCCGGCCCGTCAGCCCGCGCGGGGCATGGGGCTCGCTCCGGTCGCCGCCCGGGCCCGCCGCCGCCCGCTGGGACTGCCCCTCCGCGCCGCTCGGCGCCGCGCAGCTCCCGGGCGTCCTCCCTCCGCGCCGCGCCGGCCGGCCGCCGCGCGCCCTACCCTCGCCGGGGCATCGCACTTTGGGGGCAGCTCGGCTTGCTCCGGCTGTGCTCCTCCTTCCCGATGCTCCCGCGACGCTTGTTCGCTCGCTCGGGCGCCGGGGCTCCGGGACCCCGGCGTCCCCGCCCCCGGCCCAGCCCTGGTTCCGGCCCGGGCTCCTCCCCGCTGCGCCGCCGCCGCCTGCGCCGCGCCCTCCTCGCGGGCTGGGGGCTACGTCCCGGTCGCCGGCCGCACAGTCCGGTCCGCAGGGGCGGCCGGCTCCGGACTCCGAGGGGCTGCGACTGAGCCCGGGCAGCGAGTGGCTGCGTGCGGGCGGCGCGCGGGCGGGGCGGGAGGGGGCGGGGAGGAGGGGGAAGGAGGGAGCGCGCGGAGAGCGAAGGAGGAGGGAGCGAGCGAGCAGCGGAGGGAGGGAGACCAACTTCTAGCGCTACCATAATTCACCTAAAGCAGGTGCAGCAACTTTCACCCTGCCCGACAGCCAAGTCGTGAGCGAGAGGAGACCACGTGGACCAAACTTTAGGGGAAGGAAAAGTGGGGATCTGGGGAGAAGACGTAGGGCTGCGATCCTGTAAAAAGGGGGGGGGGGTAGGCGGAGAGACCCCAGGGGCTCACCCTGGCCTTGCGAATCCCTTGGCGCGCTTTGCAAACTCCAGCTTTTCCCTGGAGTCTGGAGGTACGGCCAAGCCCTGCTCACACACGGTTCATTGGTTCCCGGCGGGCTGCGCCCTATGCAGGGAGTGGCCGGGGGGCCCAGAGCCCGGAGCCGGTGTCCTTCCTCCTCTCCCTTCTGCGCCCCACTGCGTGGGGCTGGGGGTGGGCTTTTGAACCGGGGGTGGGGGAGGTGGGAAGGCTCCTTCTGGGCTTTGTGAACGGTCACCCCGGGCGCGCGCCGCCTCCCTCTCCGGAAGGGGAATTTCCCATAAAGTGCTCTGCGAACCGGTGAAGAAAGGGCCCAAAGCCGGACCCACGCGGGCAGAGCGGAGTGCAAAGTAGAAGCAATTATCCGGACAAATTAGATTGTAAACAAAACTCAAAGTCTTTTGCCTGAGGGCGGGGTAGGGTGCGGGGAGGAATCGGAGGGATTGTGGCGGTAGCCAAGGTGTGTATTTGGGTTGGGAGGGGGAAGTCTGGATGAGGAAAGGCCCCAGATCCAAGAGGGAGGGCTGTGCTGGTAGCAGGCACCCCATTCAGAGACCCGTGGAAACCTGAATAAATCCTCCCCCCGCCTTCCACCCCCAGAACATCTCCGGTCTGGCTCAGTGTGTTGCAGTGGGGAGGGGTGAGGGACACCTCAGGGGTTGTCAAGGAGTGCCCATGACCAAGGGATGACCCTGCTGTGGGGGGAGGGCAGGAAGACCGTGGCTCTAGAAGGCTCTCCTGCCCCAAATCACCCGGGGCAGGTGGAGACGGGCAGGCGCAGGATGCTCCCGTGGAATGTGAGCTGGGGGTGCTTCAGGGATTGGAGCTTAGGGTATGCCAGGGCTTTGCCCTGGGGAGAGAGGATTTCTTGGAGGAGAAGCCTTTCCAATGGGGCTTGGAAGAAAAAGAGAGGAGACTCCCCCTTGGGTTCTCCATCCCTTATTCCATCCCTTTTCTGTGGGTGCAAATAGCCAGAAGGAGCTGTAATGTCAATGCTCTCTGTCCAGGCCTAGATCCTATGTATTGCCCTACACAGGGCAGGTGTGACAGGCATATTCAGCTTCTGCTGGTGTATTTCAAATAGCTAGGTGTGAAATTGTTGGGAGGAGGACCCTAAGCACCATTTATGTGGATACCACAGGGTCCTTTCCAGTGTAGTAAGAGCAGAAGCAATAAGAATAAAATAACCACAGCTAACCTTTGAGTCATACCACATGCCAGGCACAGGACTCATTTCATCTTCACAATAACCCTATAAGTAGATAGTACTGTTAACTCCAGTTTACAAAAAGGTTAAGTCACTGTCCAGGCTTACCTGGCTGGTAAGTAATGAAGCAGGATTTCAACCAGAGCTACTTCTGTGGGGCCTTTAAAGCAGCACTGCCTGCTTGTGGGTTACCTGAGGAGTATGGTTTGGGAGAAAGGAAGCCTTTGGTGGTGTGACTCTATTTATTTTCTATAGAGAGTCAGCGCTGGTGGGAGTCAAGGTGTGTGGACAGGCCTGGGCGTGGCCTGGAGTTGGCAGGTTCTTGTGTAAGCCCAGCTGGATTATGACCACGCCATGCCCCTCAGGTCTCCTTACCATCGGTCCTACAGAGGCTTCAGGTCAGGTGAGAATTAGGGACTTTCAATACAAAAGAAGGGATGAGGTGACCTCCAGTGGGCTTCTCTGGCTGTCTGTCATGCCCACTGCATCCTTTCCCATCACCTTTGTGCAGCAGCCCTCCATACCTCACACGTGGATTCACGTGCCCAAAGGGATTTCCCTAGGAAATGCTTTGGCTTTCATTTCAGTTTACCCTCATCTCCAGGCCAGTTCAGTTCCCAGCACCCTGTGAGTCACAGTGGGGGGCCCAAGGGAGGCAAAAGATCCTGTCTGGGCCTCACCTAAAGGGCATTTTAATGAGGAAACAAAGCCTCAACGGGAGAAGTCTCACAAACAGAATGTTGAGCATAAAACCAAAGAAAGATACAGAACACACCCCCCAAAATTAAAGCAGCCCTTCCTTCTGATGCAGGCCCTCTAGGAGAAGGTTCAAAAAAGTGGCCCTTGGCTCCTGAACCAGAGTGCCTGGGAACAGGATGGTCCTCTTTCTGCCCTTGTTCCTTCAAAAGGTCTAGGCTGTGGTGTGGCAAGAACCAGGGCCCATGGCGTGTCCTACTACGGAGGCCATGGTTAAGAGCACAGAGACTGGAGTGAGACAGCCTAGGGTTGAACTTCAGTGTCTGTCACTTACCAACTGTGTGATCCGGGCAAGTTACAGGATGGAGCCAGTTTCCTCATCCACAACATTGGGAGAATGCCTCCTGGGGGGTTGGGAGGGTAGCATGAAAAAGCCTGGGCAAAGCATCTAGCTCTGTGACCTGTTCATCAGATACTTTCCATAAACACTTATTTTCCGTTTTCTGAGCTCCAGTTTCCTCACCTAAAAATGAGAATACTGACTTCACAAAACTGCAAGTCATACATACATCTGCAGTTGATACTTAGTAAGTGCCTGCTGTGTGTCAGGCACTTGATTCACGTGCTATTTGGCTGCATCACCCCTGGCATAGTTGCTTTTCTCATTTTACAGTGAGGTACTCAAGCTCAGAGAGGTAAGGCAACTTGCCCCAGGTCACACAGCTAGAAGATGGTGCAGCAAGGACTAACTCACAGGTCTTCCTGCTCTGAAGAGTTGCCCTTTCCCAGGGTCAGCTGCCTCCCTGTTGTGGGGATGCAGTGGGTTAGTGGGTGAGCTTGTTCTTAATACCAGGCCTGGCACTGGGTGTGTGTGTATGTCCAGAAACATTAGTCAGTCCTTTTATTCCCACAGTCCCAACACATCTAGACCCAGGTATTTTATGTTTCCAGTCATCCGATTGCTTGAATTTTACTTCTTTTCCCTCTTCAAAACCTTTTTTTAAGGGAATTCCCTGGTGGTCCAGTGGTTAAGACTCAGTGCTTTCACTGCCATGGGCTCGGGTTCCATCCCTGGTCGAGAAACTAAGATTCCACAAGCCACGTGGCATGGCCAAAAAAAAAAAAAAGTCAAAAAAACTAAACCATTTTTTAGTTAATTAAGGAATAAAACTTTACCAGCATCATGTAGTGGCTCAACACCTAAGTATATACCAACAGAAATGCATAATGTGTTCACCAAAAGACAGACACTAGAATGGTCTTAGCGGCCATTCTACAAATAGCCATCAACAGTGGAATGGGTGAATAAATGCTGGTATTCTCATGCATGGGCTAGTACTTGGTAATGAGAATGAACAGGCCATTGCCACACACAGCAACGGGGAGAAGTCTCACAAACAGAATGTGGAGCATAAAAGCCAGTCGTGAGAGAGAAATTCCACCTATCTGAAATTCAAACATCGGTCAAATAAAATCGAGGTGTTAGAACTCAGGAGAGTGGCTACTCTAGGCAGGGGAATAAGTAGGGGTTCCTGGGGGACTGGGAATGTTCTGTATTTTTTGAATTTGGGATTTGGTTACATGGGTGTGTTCACTTTGTGACAATTGAGCTGGCGTAGACTTATGATCTGTGCACCTTTCTTTATGCTTTAAAAAATAAAGCCTACAAATTGTTGCTGATAAAGTTGAGAACCTTCCATATCCTTCCCTCCCTTTCTCCATCCTTCCCTTGCCAGAAGTAGCCAGTTTCCAGAAGCTGGGAGGTAGCCTTCTCAAGTAAGTGTTATGCTCTTAAACATTTAGTGTGGCTTGGGTGTCTCGAAATTTTAAATAAAAACTATCCTCCTGCTCCTTGCTTTTACTATTTATTGGTGGTATTATTTACTAAATTTCATGTTGCTGAGATTAATCAGGTTTGCTATGTGCATCTCTAGGTCATTAATTGAAAAGGCTTGTGTTCTATCACGTCAGTGCACTGCCATTTCTTTACCCAGCCTCCCAGTGATGGATGGTTGGGTTGTTTCCAACGTTTGGCTATTGTGGTCACACTGCAGTGGGCTTCCTTCTGAGCAGCGTCTCTCCACCCACCCACCCAGGGCCTTCTGCTTCTCTCTCCTCCTTTGCCTCCTGCTCAGTCAAGCTGACCCCCTTTCCTTTTGTGGTTCCTCCACTCTGGCATCTTCTCCCCTCCCCATCTCCCAGCTGCCCCTCCCCACCCTGCTTCCCAATCTTTCTGACTCAGAAAGACCCAGGATCTGTGCTGGGTGGAGGTGGGGGAGGGATGGAAGGGGGTAGCCTCTTTCTTTGCCACAAAGGCCCCTGTTCTCCAAGATAAATGACGATTTTAACAAAGAAATATTTCATTAAGGGTTGGTATCTTAATGAACTGTGCCAGGAACCTCTCAGGCACTCTCCAGACTCTCCCCCTTTTTAAGGGGGGCTCCTACTCTTGAGGGGAGGCTTATCAGTTTACCATATTGCCCTGAGTAGAGGACCATGCTGTGTGGAGAGCTGTCCCTGGGGGCTGTGGAGGAGGGGAGGGCATCCAGGCCTGGGGGTGGGGCCTGGTTACCCCTCTTGGTGGCAGGTGCTGGGCCCTGGGAGATGTTTACAGACCTCACTTTTAGGGCCTCAGAGACTCAGGCCTTGTCCACGGGGTGGTGGGCATGGGACTCCAGGCTGATTGGTGGAAAATCATTCATTAAGGATCAGGAAATGAACAGTAACCTGACAAGCAGTGAACAATTTTCCATCAATTAGAACACAGAGTCTTTGGGTGAAATGAGACCCTCTCCGTGGAGGGATTTCCTAGCAAGGAGAGAGCAGGACACAGGCAGGGACGGGCCAGGAGAGCAGACTCGGCACCCTTTCCCTATCCCATGCATCACAACCAGCCATTCACCCAGGGGGCACGGGTGGGGGTGGGGCAGGGGGAGGCCGTGCCCAGGGACAAGGAAAGGCCAAGTAGGGGCACGGAGAGGAGAGCCCCTTCTCCCTTCATGCGGTTCATCCTTCAAGAGCTACCCGAAGTCTTCCTTCCTCAGAAAAACGCTTGGATTTAAATCCCAGTTCTGTCGCTTTCTAGCTTGAAACCCTGAAGCAGGAGGGCTTAATCTCAGTTTCTTCAACTGCATAAGAGGGAGAAAGATGAGGGTCCAGCAGAGGTGGTGAGTGAGTGTAACACCTGTAGGGTTCTCCACCACCCCCACCCCCACCCCACCCCACCCCCGAGGCATCTCCTAGCTCAGGGCCATGATCATTATCTCTTGATCGCTCCAGCCCACTTCCACCTTTTTCCGGCTCCTCCTTAGCTGGCTCTTGTTGATTTTACAATGTGCTGTTGGCTAACTTTTATTTCATAAGCACCAAGTAACTTTTAATACATTGTATTGTTTGTTCACTGTTTAACCATGTATGCCTCATCTCTCTAACTAGATAATAAACTGAGGTTGGGGCCCATGATTTTAGTCATTTTGGGATTTCCTCTTGCACCCAGCCCAGTGTGCTTTGCAGGGTAAATGCATGTTGAATTGGTTTGATTGTAATTTGATACTTAGTTAAAAAAAATAGCCTGACACCTCAGGGCAAGTTGGTGCCCTGCAGGTAACAGTGAGGGGGGCTGGGGGAGAGTGCTGAGTTTTAGGAGCTATGCAGTAAAACTGTGTCTTCAGTGATTGGAGGGAAAGCGGGGGGGGGGGGGGGGGAGCGGGGGGGGAGTGGAGGGGGAGGGGGCGGGGAGGGTCAAGGTGGGGACTTGGATGGAAAATGGGACAAGGCAGAACCCTCACTCCCTCGGGGCTGTCGCCTCCTGCCGGAGGGCTGTGCCCCCCATTCTTCTCATGACTGCTCCCTGCACGTTTTCTGCTTGTCCACGGGGGATGCCTTCAGAGCTCTGCGCTCAGCAAGGGAAGCATTCCTTCCTCAGGGAACCTGGAAGGCCTGCGTTTTGGGGTCTCGGCCAGTGGCACTGGAGGGTGAGGTGGGATGTGAAGGAGGAAAGTCAAAGCCAAGGTGGCCTCACACTGGAAATAGCTACCACCTATTGAGCACCTACTGTATACCAGGCACTTTTCATATGTATCTCTGATCTCCACAGTAGTCCTAATGTTTGATTCTTTTGTTTGTTTATTATTTATTTATTTATTTTGCGGTACGCGGGCCTCTCACTGTTGTGGCCTCTCCCCCCGTTGCGGAGCACAGGCTCCGGACGCAAAGGCTCGGCGGCCATGGCTCACGGGCCTAGCCGCTCCGCGGCATGTGGGATCTTCCCAGACCGGGGCACGAACCCATGTCCCCTGCATCAGCAGGCGGACTCTCAAGCACTGCGCCACCCAGGAAGCCCTGTTTGTTTATTTTTAAAGAGAAGGCAGTGCCCGAAATGGCAGAGGCAATCGATGTAGGGTGGATATAAGGGGAGAGAAGAGAGAGTCTTTATATGTCTCTGATTGTGTGTGGTGTCTGGCAAGCCCTGTGGAGTGGGGCTCACACACTTTCCTGGGCTCCTTCACACTGGTTTGAGTCCATTCCGTGCTGGGCCTGGACTCCAGCACCCACCTCCTTCCCAGTTCTCCTGCACCTTCTCTTCTTTCTGGCCTTCTCTCTTCTAGATCCCTCTGCTCTTGACCCCTGGCCCTCCAGCCCCAAAGACCTCTCTCATGGTTGCTGGGCAGCAGGAAGTCCCTGGAACCAGGCATCTGAAGGCTGGAGTGAGGCTGGATCTTGATTAGAGAAGAACCAACTGTGCACCGGTCCCTATGTTAAGCACTCTTCATTCATGACGTCATTTCATGACGTCCCACCAGCCCTCTGAGATGATATAGCAGATGCTGTGAGTGCCCTGTCTGTGTGCCCTCAACCTGACCACTTATACCCCTAAGGCTTCCAATCACCTACCTGCCTATCTTTGCCTGAGGGCTTCCTCTGGGCATTGGACTCTGCTTTGCCACTATTGGGAGACCAGAAGTGCTGGGGAATTAACACCATCCAAGAGAGTCCTGCACCCATGACGGATGAGCCTTGGTGTGTAAATAACTGAGGTGTGTGCTCTACATGCACTCACAGGGTTTCCCCAGCAGGGCTGAGCCCACCCGAGGAGCTAACTTGATAACCAACTTGACTGCTTTCCTTCCTTTCCTTATCTTATTTCCCCACTTCTCTACTGGTGTTTCCTTTACCTCCTACATCAACCATGTGTACTGGAATAGTTGTCTCAGGGCCTGCTTCTGGAGGAACCCAGCCTAAGTCAGGTGGGTACCATTATTTTATCCTCATTTTACAGATGACAAGACCAAAGCTCCGAGACATTGAAACTCACACACAGTTCCACAATTATGTAAGCGAAGTGCCTGCATTCACACCCTGGCTTGTTAGACAGCAGAATGTCCACTTCATTGCTCTCCTGTATGCCTTCCGGTTTTGTTTTGTTTTTGTTTTTTTTTTTTTGCGTTACACGGTCCTCTCACTGTTGTGGCCTCTCCCATTGTGGAGCACAGGCTCCGGACACGCAGGCTCAGCGGCCATGGCTCACAGGCCCAGCCACTCCGCAGCATGTGGGATCTTCCCGGACCGGGGCACGAACCCGTGTCCCCTGCATCGACAGGCGGACTCTCAACCACTGTGCCACCAGGGAAGCCCCTGTATGCCTTCATTCATTCATTCATTCATTCATTTATAGCTGTGTTGGGTCTTCGTTTCTGTGCGAGGGCTTTCTCCAGTTGTGGCAAGCGGGGACCACTCTTCATCGCGGTGCGCGGGCCTCTCACTATCGCGGCCTCTCTTGTTGCGGAGCACGGACTCCAGACACGCAGGCTCAGTAATTGTGGCTCACGGGCCCAGTTGCTCCGTGGCATGTGGGATCTTCCCAGACCAGGGCTCGAACCCACGTCCCCTGCATTGGCAGGCAGATTCTCAACCACTGCACCACCAGGGAAGCCCCTGTATGCCTTCTTGAAGGCCCTTCCCCCTCTGCCCCCAGTCTTGTTCAAGGCCATTCCCCCTGGTTTCCTGCCTTGAGAGGTAAGAGATGAAGAGCAGGGTGGGTCGGGCGTACACTGGCCGGAACTGGGGAGTGTTTACAGGTCACCCAGCTCTCCCCGCCTCCCCGTGGGTCCCAGGCCAGGAGTCAGAGCCAGTTCTTGGATCTCAGACAGAAAGAGAAGCGATGACCACCCACAGGACTGGACATAGGATGAACAGAAAAAAGTGAATGCTACTTGGAGTGCTGGAAAAGGAGAGGACAGAGTCGGGGTACACGGAGGGATGGACTCAGGGCTGAGGAAGCTTTCCAAGCCTTTGCGTTATACGAGGGCCTGTGATCAGACTTCCCCGCATGCAGCAGCCCCTGTAAAGGAGGAGCAGCCAGGGTGAGAGCTAGGAAAGGATTTCTTGATAGTGGCGTTTGCTCAGACTTGGGCACTGGAAAGTCCCCTTCTGGGAACCTCAGGCCCAGGGGAGAAATCGGCCAGCATCTTCTATGAGTGTGGAGGTGGGCACAGCGTGGGGATGACCTGAGCCCCTCAAAGACAAAAGTTACACGGAGAGAACATCTTGCAATTTTCTACTTGGTTGGTTTTCACGACATCTTTGACTTAGTTTATGTTCTCCCAGAAGCAGACTCTGACGCAAGGATTCAAGCATGAGTTGGGAGTGGGAAAGTAGGGGGCTGGGCGGGGGCTGGGTGGTCAGGAGGCCCACATAGGGAGTGTTAGCATGTACTGTGAGTGAGAGGGGCGCAGGCCTGCTGGGGAACCCCGGAATAAGTTTGAGACACGCCTCAAGTTGTCCATATGATGGGGGCAAGAAAGCTGGGGTATTTATCCACCAACTCCCTCTTTGCCATTGGTGGAGGGCTGCTTCCAGACACATTAACTCTCCAGCACTTCCAGCTTGTCCTGAGTCTGAGCCAAGGGCGTCTCCATGGCCAGAAAAAAAAAGAAAAAGAAAAAGAAAAAAATAACCCTCAGGCAAAGGGAAGGTGTTGGCAGTAAGCAGCCTTCAGCGTGTGGAGGTAAGTGCTGAGAGTCATAGGCAGAACGCCAGCACCTGCTACACTCTGCCCTCCTCCTTGACTTCTCTTTTCCATGTGCCTTTGTGAGCTTGTGTCATCTCCCTCTTAAACGCTTCGGGTTCTCAAGCCTTCAGCCTTGACCCATGGCTCTCCTCAAGCTACATGTCCTCTTGGACAATCCCATGTACTCTCATGGGTTTAACTACCATCTGTGAGTTGGTCCACGTACCATCACTTTCTTGGACCTCCCTCCCACCCCCATGTCCGTGACCCTCCAGTGATGGCATACACAACATGTCCCAGACCCAAATCATTCAATATCATCTGTATCCAAAGACATGCCCCACCACTGCATTTTCTCCTCAGTGGTGGCATCACGATCCACCCAGTCATGTAGAAACTATTAGAAGTCACCCCTTGACTCTCCCTAGCCCTTTCTTTCACATCCAATCAGTCACCAAGTCCTGTGGATGTGGTTTCTAAAATATTTCTCAGAGCCATTCCCTCCTCTCCATCCCCATTCCTACTGCCGTTGGCTGGACCCTCATCGTCTTCTACCCGGGTTATTCCAGTAGCCTCCTAACTGACTCCCATTTCCAACCTGATCCCCTCCCCGTACCTCCTTCCAGTCCATCCTCCACAGTGGTCAAAGAGTTCCACCTACAGTGCCAACTTGAACTTGTCATGCCTTGTTCAAGACCCATTCCCACAGGGCCAATTTCAAGTACGCCGGTCTGGTACAAAGAGCACAAGGTATCCTTTCTTGAACCTTCGATTCCACCCCTGGCCACTCCCAGCTCTGCCGCTTCCGTCTTGTGGCTTGTGGCGTGTGCTGTGCTCTTTCCTCTCATGCCGTGTCCTCTGCTTGGAATACCTGTTCTTCCACTTGCTTTCACAGTTGACTCGAAGACCCAGCTTAGATGACACCTCTTCTCAGAAGTTTTCCTTGAATGCTCCGAGCTGGATTAGGCACTCTTCTTTTGTGCTCTTTTATTGGTGCAAGCATCAAAAAATTCACTGCAAATGGGCTTAAATAACAATAGTAATAGATTGACTTGTGTAACTGAAACATCAAGGGGTAGGGCTTGCTACAGGTGATGTGTGATCTAGGGGCTTAAAAAATGATGCCCTTGCGGTCTCTGCATTGTTAACTCTGCCTTACCCTGGGTGGGCTTCATTCTCAGAGTCCTTGGAGGCAGTCCTATAGCTTCAGACTCACATTCTGCCCAGTTCAGTCCAATGAACTGTTCAAGCAAATGCTGGCTTGTTGGGACCTGTCTAGGGATTTACTTGCCCCTCTCCAGACCAATCAAAATGTCCAAGGGCTTAGCATGTTCTACTTCAGCAGTTGGCAAACTCTGGCCAACTTGTTTCTGTAATGGCAGAGTTCAGTAGTGGAGGCAAAAGACCAGCAAACTTTTTCTGTAAAGGGATAGATAGTACATGTTTTAGGCTTTGTGGGCTGAGGCAAAATCAAGGATATTATGTAGCGACAAGAGATATTATGCATAACAAGACAGAAAACAAATTTCCACAAAATTTATATTGATGGAAGTACAATAATAATTGAGTACATTTTTAAATTTTTTTGGTAATAAAAGGTCTACTAATCAGAAGAATGGGATTTTTTTGGTAAGGGTGGGAGGGATAACATTTTGCTTAATTGGAGTTCAAAGTTAATGCTCCTTACCATCAGATCGATGACAAATGTTCATCTATAAAAATTATTCTTGGCACTTCCTCGTGGTCCAGCAGGTAAGACTCTGCATTCCCAATGCAGGGGGCCTGGGTTCGATCCCTGGTCAGGGAACGAGATCCCTCATGCATGCTGCAATTAAGAAGCCCAACTGAGAGTCCTCATGCTGCAACTCAAAAGTCCGCATGCCGCAACTAACGACCCCCATGCCGCAACGAAGATCCTGCGTCTCGGTACAGCCAAAATAAATAAATAAATATCTTTCAAAAATTATTCTTAGTTCACAGACCATACAATAACAGGCAGGATTCGGTCCGGGGGCCATAGTTTGCAGACTCCTCCCCTGAATTATATCAAACCATTATCAAGCTAAGGGAAGAGACTGTGGGAAGCTGGAGAAGGAGACAGCAAACCACTCTGATGGTGGAGATGATATCAGTACCAGAGGGCCTTGGATGTGTAGCTGCCTTTGTGACACACCAGTCACAGAGTCAGGCTGTGGGGGCATTTTATCAGACATGTCGTTATAAGACAAGTTCACGTCCATTAGGCCTCCTAATCCTGACGCCGTCCCTATAACATAGGCAGGGCAAGGGCAGTTGTACCCTTTTTACAGAGGGGAAAAGAGGCTCAGAGAAAAGTGACTCGTCTGAGGTTTCCCAGCAAGGCCTCTCTGGGATATGTTTGAGGATTCTAAGATATGGGCTTTGGGACGTGTGCTTTGTTGAGTGAGTAATTGAACAGTTGTGGCATCCGCTGGTTGGAGGGCAGAGGCTGGGCCAGCAGGAGTAAAGGCTGGTCTGGACATGTCCTAGGAGGCTAGGTCTGCGGCAGGCTCTGTGATATCCAGTGGTCCACTGGGATAGGTATGGTCAACACAGGTGCTCAGGAACCCAGCTCTGTTTCAAGAATCTCTGGGCTGAGGTCTGTCTCCCAAGCAGGACAGGTGATACCAGCTCGGTACCCCTGAGCTAGGCTTCAGGTAAGAATGCCTGGGACACAAACAACGAATTTGACCCCTCACCTTATGGCCTCCAGCCTCCAGATCTGGCCTCATCTCAGTCCCTGATGAGCGTTCTCATCCTGCGGGCCAGGGTGGGGTTTATAGATTTTGGTTTTGGCCGTACTACAGAGAATGTGGGATCTTAGTTCCCTGACCAGGGATCGAACCTGCGCCCCTGGCACTGGAAGCAGAGTCTTAACCACTGGACCTCCCAGGAAGTCCCTAGGGTGGAGTTTAAACTTTGATGTTGGGATGACCCCAGGGTGGGGGCAGGTTGTGGGCAGCCCTCAGCAGGACTCTCTCAGCCCTCCTCCAGGGCTGACCTGGCCTCAGGCAGGGCTGCCCAATGTCAGGGAAGGGTCTGGGGGTGGGCAGAGGCAGCCAGAGGTGAAGGATGGTTACTGGGGTCCTTTCCAGGATGACGATATAGGGATACCAAGTGTGTGAGCGCAGGTACAAACACACACACACTTACTGGTCTCACAGACGTATTGACACACTCCCATAGGCAGATGGTCACACCTACGCCTATCTTCACTACCAGGATCTCACATACACACACACACACACTCCAATGGTTTCCTACACTTATTTACACACTCCTAAGCTCACACCCCATGTTCATACACACCAGTATTAGTTTCCTAGGGCTGCTGTAACAAAGTACCACACGCTGGATGGTTGAAAACAACAGAACTTGGTTATTGTCTCACTGTTTTGGAGGCTAGAAGTCCAAAACCAAGGTTCTGTGTGAGACCTGTAGGGGTGGATCCTTCCTTGCTTCTTGCTAACTTCTGACAGCCTCAGGCATTCCCTGGCTTGGAGATGCCTCGCTCCAATCTCTGCCTCCATCTTCACGTGGACATGTTTCTGTGTTTCCACATGGACATCTTTTCTTTTCTTTTTTTTTAAACCTCTTTATTGGGGTATAATTGCTTTACAATGGTGTATTAGTTTCTGCTGTATAATAAAGTGAATCAGCTATACGTATACATACAGCCTCATATCCCCACCCTCTTGCGTCTCCCTCCCTCCCATCCTCCCTATCCCACCCCTCTAGGTGGACACAAAGCACCGAGCTGATCTCCCTGTGCTATGCAGCTGCTTCCCACTAGCTATCTATTTTACATTTGGTAGTGTATATATGTCCATGCCACTCTCTCACTTCGTCCCAGCTTGCCCTTCCCCCTCCCCGTGTCCTCAAGTCCATTCTCCACGTCTGTGTCTTCCATATGGACATCTTTTTATCAGGACACTAGTCAATGCATGAGGGGCCAGCCTACTCCAGTACAACCTCATCTGAACTGATTACACGTGCAATGACCCAATGTCCAAGTAAGGTCATATTCTGTAGTACTGGGGGTTAGGACTTCAGTGTATCTTTTTGGGCGGGGACACATTTGACCCTTGACAACACCTTATGGCCATAAAAATCTCACATGTACCTATCATACTGCCACAGTGACACACAGATGTATACACTCAAAGTCACACAGACACATGTTCACATGTTCTTGTAGTCACAAAATCGCACATACCCACATATGCCACCAGTCACACACCCACACCCACACGTACACTCACAGACACTCCCCCTCCTTCAGGCTCCCCGTCTTACACACGGCTCCGCACCCGTCACAGTGACTCCTTCCCATGCCCGCGTGCCCCAGCCTGTCTCCCACACATCGTCCCCCTTACCCCTGCCACACTCAGAGCCCACCCCGTGAGGGTCATGCTCGAGGCCCACACTTGGCTTGTACCTCTCACACCCTCTCCACCCACAGTCCCTCCCCTTCTGATTCCTTCTCCATCCAGCCCACCGGCTGCCCAAGCTACCCTCAGGGCGGGGAGGCAGCAACCAGCCTGGCGGGCACCCTGCCCCACCCCAGCCGGGCACCAGGTGAAGAACCCCTTGCCGGCTGGGATCAGGCGCCTCCCACAAGCCTTCTCCATCGTAGACTCCCACTCTTCCTTCCCTGCGGCGGACAGACAGATGGACACACACGCACACGCGCTCTCACGCTCACCCCCGCGCCCCTCTGGCAGCCCCACGGCAGCAGTCTGTTCCTCATTATGGGCCAATGCGCCTGTTTACTCACCCAGCTGGATATGGTTAGAGAGTGATAAATAATGAAAGAGAAAACAGGCTTTTCCCCTCTGTGGCTTCTATTTATGTAACATGTGTCACAGCTCACTCACAGACTTTGTTTCGGAGCTGGTTGCAGGAAACAGTTTATTTTTTCCGGACAGTGGCTTGGGAGGCGGGGTGGGGGGCCGGGGTTTGGGTTTCTGATCTCACGCCCATGGGAGTTTTGGGAGTTTCGGGATCTGGTTCCCAGAGTCCTCCTCCTCTGGTGCCTCCCCTCCCTGGCTCCACCCCCCCCCCACGACAGCGACAGCTCTGGGGCAGACATCACAGTTCAAGGCTGCCTTAGAACCGGGTTTTCTGACTCCATCGATTTGGAAGGAGTCGGGGTGGTTGGGGGCCCCTCCCAGCTGCCTGTGAAACCCCTCAAACAGAGGGGCTTGTTTTAAGAGCCGCACAGCTTGAGGCCAGGACTCTCTGAAAGGAGTAGGTGCAACAAGGGGCTTCCCAGGTAGCCTGCACCTGTAAGGCGGGAGGGAGCAAAGGGATTCCTTCTATAAAATATGAATAATAATCCACGCCTTGTGTCCACGTAGCACTTTCGCGTCCGTGGTCTCAGCTGCTCCTTCCCGGGTGCGAGATTGAGGAACAGGGATCAGGAGGGACTGGCTTTGGTCTGCTCGACTGGTTGGGAAGGGCCAGGACTTCAAAGTCACCCATCCCACCGTCCCTCCTCTCCCAGGGCGCCTCCCTCAGAAGAGTTCTGGTCAACTTAACATACACTAAGGCAGGTGGGAGTAGTTACAAGGGTGTGGGGACTTGGAATGCGGGGGATATGAGTTGTCAGAGAAGTGAGAGGGTCCCCCTTCTGTCCTTCCCCCAACACTAAGGTGGGCATCCTTTGAGGGATGCTCCAGGGTGAGAAGCAGCAGCAGGAAGTGGTCCTGCTTCCCAACCCCCAGTGCAAGGAGGCCTTGGGAAGTTTAAAGACAACCTGTCCCCTTGGAGCCTGTCTCTTTTGCCGGGGCAGGGAGCCCATGCCTTGTTTGACATGGAGCCTCAGTAGGGTCCCAGGTCACCTGCTGAGGAAACCCCCAAGGTACCTACCTCTAAGGAAGGCAGAGTCTACTGTGGAAGATGGACTGGGAAGCCCCCAACTCCAGCAGACTCTGCCTGTGTGTGTGTACAGGTGACATGGGATCAGTCCTGCCTGGTGGCCTCAGGGATTCTTTCGGGGACTGTCCCACAGGGATCTCCTGGCTGGTGGGAGAAGCGGACACATTCCTAAGACAAGGTCTTTTGAACACTGCCTGACAAGCATAAGAAGACACAGTGAACAGTGGAGGATTACTGGACTGAATGTCAATATTGTGACATAGTATGAGTGTGTTTCGGGTTTGGTAATTACAGTCATTGCTGCTTTTGTCGTGGTCATCCATTTACAATGCTTGGTGTCAGTTTATCTCTTGTAAAAATAAAATACAGTGTGTGTGTGTGAAAAAAAAAAAAAAGAAGACACAGTGAAGACTCAGTGAAAAAGAGTAAAAGCACGAAGGAGGTGGTTTTCAAATTTAATGGGTGTCAGGGTCACAAGGGAGCTTATTAAACGCTGATGCCTAGGCTTGCCCTTGGGTGTTAATTCAACAGGTGGAGAGCATCCAGGAATCGGCATGGCTGACAAGGTCTTGGGAATTCTGAGACGGGTGGTTTCCCAAAGGCTTGGAGACAGTAGAGCCCTCAGTGGGCTCCGGAGGCGCCCCCTGCCCCCCAAAATGAGAAAGAAGCATTATGGTCCGGAGGAAATCTGACTTTCTCCAAAGAGTGGGAATAAACTGGTCAGAAGAATGATAAAATTGGTTTGGTTCAAAAAAGGGAGAGAGGAAGGGAGGAAGGAAGGAAGGAAGAAGGGAAATGAGCGTTTACCTACACCAGTTAGGTACCCAACACAGTTATATGATGACTGGATCTGTCTGCTTTGACTTTTTGACATCTATACCCATTTCTGAAACCTAAAACACTGTCAACATTTTATTCTTACTACCAGGTAATGCTCACACAGAAACACCCACCTTACCCTGAGTCAAAACTTTTTGTACCAGCCAAGCAGTTTGCACACCTTTGAGCACATACTACATACCAGGCACTGTTTTAAATGTTTTATATATGTAGTTTTATATTTATGGCGCCACAGCCCTTGACAGGCAATAATATTCCTATTTTACTGAGGAGGACATCAAGGCTCAGAGACTTATCTAAGGCCACCCAGCTATGCAAATCCTGGCCATAGGAAGAGTTAGTGCTCTTTTCACTGCTCCAGGGAGGACTCCTGTTGGGGAGCTAGAGTAACTTAATCCAGAACCTGCTTTGCAGCCCTCTCTCCAAGACTCCCTCCCTCCCCCCTCTCCCTCCCCTCTCCCCCCTCCCCCCTGAGGAATGGGGAGGTGACCCCTCTGCTACTCCTGCAGGCCCTTGCCTTTGGGACCCTATGGACCTTCACAAAGCCCACCCAGCCTGCATCCCAGCCTCAGAGCTTTCTGCCTGCAGGCAAATGCCCAGGACAGGAAGCTAAGCACCCGGGGTCTCTGGTATTTAGTCCTGGGAGCACTTGAGGTTCTGAGGGGGTCCCAGGAGGGAGGGGCCATGTGAGGGGGGCTCAAGAAGCACCCCTGCCTAGGTTTCCAGGAGCCCGCTGCACCCCTGTCCCCCTGGCAGGATGCGTGTGTCACAAGCTAGAGAGGGGGAGTGTCGGGTCGGGGCAGGGCTGGCCAGAGCCCCTGCGCTGGGCATTTGTTCAGGCTGCAGGCGAAGCTTGATTTCAAACTTAGGGACTCACAGCAGTTTCCCAGGGGTCCTGCCCCGACCCCCCCCACAAACATTCACCTGCACACACACATGCTCTCAGGTGATTCCACTGAACTCAGGACCCCTTTTCATGAAGACCCAGACAAAGCTCTGGCCTCTGATGTCCCCTGTGAACAGTGACATGAATAGTAAAAATCATCCTAAACCCCACAGGCTCTGCACACCTTGTCTCTAAACTTCACATTGATCCTGCAAGGAAGCTCTTACTATAACCACCCCCTAACCTTAGACATGAGAAAAATGGGGCTCAGAAAAGCCAAGTGACTGGCCTGAGGCCACACAGCCAGTGTGTGACGGAGCAGGACTGGGATCCGGATGCTTCATCCCTATTGCCAGGCTGCCATTCCTGTCTCTCTCCCAGCACCTGGGCACCCAGTATGCATTCAGGAAGTCAACCCATTCATGTGCATATGTGGGTTTTCTTTCATACACAGTCAGCACAGGCCCCAGCTGCCCCTTTCTCCAAACCCACCCTGAGCTGTGATCTCACGGCAAACTCAGAAAATCGCAGACCCCTCTGCTTCTGCTACAGCCAGAACTAGCACCAGCCTGAACTCCCTGGGTTCCAGACTCAGTTTCCCTCTGCCTCTCAGGTCCACAAACCTGAGCAAGGCTCCCCCTGCTTTGAGGAGACTGACAGCCCTTAGCCTGGCTCCTGCCCCAGGTCTGACCCTCACTCTGGCAGCCTCCAGCCACCTCCACCCTCCCCTCTTCCTCGGAAGCGTCAGGCCTGGCACTGCCCCCCTGCAGCCCCCTCTTCCCACGGCCCCCTGGGAGCCCGGGCTTTGCTTGAGGGCAGCGAGTGAAGCCGGCTGTAACAGAGAAACCTCGGGCTCCTCTTTAGAAGTCCCTGGAGGAGGCAGATCTGAGGAAAGGCTGCCAAGAAGGCGCCTGCAGCAACGTCAGCTTGAGAACAACCTGGCTGACAGGATGCTGAGCGGGGATTAAGGTCGGGATCAGGGAAGCCAGGGAAATGAAGGCAAGTTCCCCGTTCCCTTTCGTGGTGCCACCACGGCCTCCTCCGCTGCTGGGTTTGTCTTCTTGTTTGTTCTCTGGGAAAGTGGGTGGAGAGGGAAGTGGGCAGGGGTGAGGCAGGGAGGTGGGGGGAAGGACAGGGGAGAGGTGGAGACGGGTAGGCAGGGGACAGAAGGCGATTATTCTCCTCTGGTCGTCAGGACTCAGTGGAGGGCCAGGCAGAGACATGGTCGTCCTCGCCTGGGACCCTTCCCTGCTGATTGTCCCCAGTTGGCCCTGGGGCAGCCAGCAGCGGCCCTGTTAACCTTCCCCCATGTGCAGAGACTGTCCTGAGTGTTGGTGGCAGGACCCGTGAGGACAGAATTGTTCTTAACTCTGAGAGAGGCTCCCAGGCCAACATGGCAGATGTGATACAGCCTCCAGAAAGGGGACAGGCCTGTTTCCACCTGCCTACAAATGCAAGCTCTCTGTTCTCCGGAAAGGCCTTCACCCCGACCTGCCTCATCATTGAAACGTCACGAGAGCCTGGCCAAACGGGCGACTGAGTTCCGGATCAGCCAGTGCAACAGAATTCTAGTGAAGCCCCAGACCCTGTCACTGGCAGAGTTAAGAGCATGGCCTCTGGTCTCAAACGGCATGGGTTTGAATTGTGGCTCTGCCACTGATTTGCTGTGTGACCATTAGCTAAACTCTCTACACCTCAGTGGCAGAAAAGGGTAGCAGCCCCTCCTAAGGCTGTTAAGATGAAGGTAGTGAACACACGAGCAGTGCTTGGGGTAGGGCCTGCCACAGGGGATGGATGTGATAGGGCAGTTGCATTTATTTTGGGGGCAGAGGACAGGAATAATAGTGATAATCCAAAGTCAATCACCCAAAAGCGTCCTGGAGGAAGGGAGTGTGGAATCTGATTTTGGAGGCTGAGGCTTGACAAGGAGTGAAGAGACGAGTGAATTGGGGGTAAGGGACAGAGCCCCTGTTTGCCTGGTGAGTATGGGGCCTGAGGGGGGCGGGGATTTAAGGATGTGTCTGGAGAGAGGTAGAAAGGGTTTGTTTTCCAGGAGGCCCACTCCTGGCCAGTCTTTCTCCAAAGTCCTTGCTCTAACTAGGGGTAACTTGACTACCCTCTCCCAGTCCTGCCAAGGGTGAGCCTGGGGTGCAAAGACCATGAAAAGATGCTGTTGATCATCGTGACCTTCCCAGAATGGGGCATATTTCAGAAATCCAAGCCATTCAGAGAAGTTTCCAGTTGTACCTGTGTTCTCTGGACCTGTTGAGGGACAAGACAAATAGAGAAACATGCAGAGACTACAAACCTGGTGGCAGATGGTCCCAGGGGGTTGAGTTCCAGCTCTGCCACTGACCAACTGTGTGACTTGGAGCAAGTCAATTAGCCTCTCTGGGCTGGTCTGTGACATGGGATAAAGATTCACACAGGAAGAGAGGAGGGCTCATTCCTGGCCTCCTCCAGGGCTGCAACTACAGGGCCCAAGCTGGCCAACGCTGCAGTTCCTCTTGGGGTTCCTCAGCCCCCCTCTCCATCTCTGGGCACCCTGGCTGCAGGCTGGGTGTAGAGAAGGGTCTGGGTGGGAGTGAGAGCCTGGGATGGGTACCAATAATTGAGGAAAGGGTCTGCTGAGTCTGAGCTCTGGGGGGAAGCACTGGGCCAGGGGACCTGGTCTCTGCACGGGTGGGTGGGGAGCTCCAGGCTGGGGATTTTATCTCTAGGGGACTGGTTTCTGGAGAAAGTAATTTCAAAAACTTAAAAAAAAAAAAGAAAACCTGTCAATAAAATTTATGTATATTTATTGTAGAAAATTTGGAAAATACAGAAAAGCATAAAACAGGAGATAAAGTTCAACCATAGTCCCACCACTCAGAAATAACTGTGGTAAGATTTTCCGGTATCTTCTAGTTTTTAAAAGTACATACACACACATTCACACACTCATGAACATTTGCACATCTATTCACATTCATATACTCACACACGTATTCACACACTCACACGTTCACATACGTATGTGTAACTATTTATTATAGCATAATGCACTTGATGTACCTATATCTCAAAAAATGTAGAAATGCATCGTGGAATCATGAATACATTTACGAAATACAGTTTCGTAAAACTGGTTTCTTCATTAAATAAAATATCGAGAAACCTTCCCCCATGTCATTGAATATTCTCCTGCTGCATCATTTAAAATGACTGCACAGGACTTCCCTGGTGGCACAGAGGTTAAGTATCCACCTGCCAACGCAGGGGACACGGGTTCGAGCCCTGGTCCAGGAAGACCCCACATGCCATGGAGCCACTAAGCCCTTGCGCCACAATTACTGAGCCTGTGCTCTAGAGCCCGCGAGCCACAACTAGTGAAGCCTGCCCGCCGCAACTACTGAGCCCATGCGCTGCAACTACTGAAGCCTGCGAACCTAGAGCCCGTGCTCCGCAACAAGAGAAGCTACAGCAATGAGAAGCCTGCACATGGCAACGAAGAGTAGCCCCCTCTCGCCGCAACTAGAGAAAGCCCGGGCGCAGCAACAAAGACCCAACACAGCCAAAAAACAAATAAATAAAATAAATAAATTTATTTTAAAAATAAAATGACCGCACAG
Source organism: Mesoplodon mirus (assembly GCF_964341445.2). Classification (NCBI taxonomy): domain Eukaryota; kingdom Metazoa; phylum Chordata; class Mammalia; order Artiodactyla; family Ziphiidae; genus Mesoplodon; species Mesoplodon mirus. The sequence continues at coordinate 73,741,812 of NC_138988.1, read as the reverse complement.
TGCTCCATCTCCTGAGTGTGTTGTAAGGCATATACTTTCATCCGTCCTCAATTTTTGGTCATCCAGAATGTTTCTAGATGTTTGCTATTATAAGCAACACTGCAACAAACATCTTTGTAGAGAAATTCTTGAGGGGGCGGCTAACTGCAATTGTTTATTGGTCTGTCTCCCTGCAGACCAGAGTGTGAGACTTTCCAGGGCCGGCTCTGCATCCGATTCGCAAACCTTGCTCCTGGTTCCTCGCAGACATCCAGTAATTGTTGAATTGCATTGCATTTCTGGAGCTTGTGCTCTGGACTGAGGGACTGGGATGGCGGGCTGATCAAGAGGGAGCCCACCTTCCCTGCTAGAACACTCAGGGGTCCCCAGCGCCCTACGTTGGGTCTGCCAACTTCTAGGAAAAAACCATTTCCAAGCCCAGAGCCACTGTCCATCCCGGAGCCTCGCTGAACTGCCTCCCTTTATCTTCCTGGGCAAACCTAACTTGCTTCCCCCTGCACACGCCCCTACATCTGACTCATTTGAGCCCTTTTGTTGTGTCTTCACGCTGAAGGCCTAGCCGACAGAGCCCTTTCACCTGCTCACTACTGCTGGAGTAATGTTGTGGTAACTCGCTGGGCTCCCCATGAAGCAGCCCCCTCTCTGGCCCCCATTTCTCACAGCACAGCCCCTTGGCCCCTGGGATGTGCACACAGGGCACACCTCAGCCCTGCCCCCTGCTCTGCCCGCCACCTCTGCCACCTCCCGAGGCACCAAGGAGCCTTTGTCTCTTCCTCCCCGCTGGCTCTGGGCGGATGCTATCATTTTTCCTAGTACAGATTTGTAGAATTATGGAATTTGGAGCTGACACCCAGCTTCCCATTTCTCAATGGGTCTTTAAAATGAATGAGAGGTAAGAGACAAAAATGGAGAGGTAAAACTTACTAATTTAATTTCCCCCCTCAAGCATCCATGCCCCCAACCTCCTGCAGTTTTCTCTTTTTTATTTTCTCTTTTCCTCCCTCTTCCCCCTTTCTCTCTTCTCTTTCAGCTCCGACACTCTCTCTCACCCTCCTGTCCTCATTTCCCCTCCTCTCCCCTTCTTTTTTAAGTTTTTTTTTTCTTTTAACTTTCAAGGTCATTCCGGACTCCTGACGCCGCCAGTCCCTTGGTGAGACGTGAGCGCCATTGGCGTCTGTGGCCTCTGTTTCCGTGGCAACCCAGTAACCATTAATTTTCAATTAAAGGAGACAAAAAGCTCGATGACAGCTCCAGGTCTGCTGAAGATGTCAAGAATCTGTATTAATATACAGCAAGAGAGCATAATTGTGTGTCCATCTTCCAGAGCAGCGAAAAATGGAGGGATAATTACCAGCTCGAAAGCCACTCTGTAATTTAGTTCTTACTGTCACCACAGCCCTACACATTAGCATAAATTAAAAGCAGAGTTTATTGTTATCAAAGTGCATTGATATCGCCAGACCCGCTTTCTTCCTTTTAACTGTTTGTCGTGGGTGAGTGACTCCCCAGCTCTCTCAGGGTCTCCCTGGGGTGCGGAGAAGTTCCAGCGCAGGGGCTACCGAGGTACGGATGCTGGATCTGAAGGTCTTGGTCATTTCTGCCATCCTCCCTTGGGGTGGATGTGGGCAAGGCTCAGGGCATCGCCCCTCTGGCGGGGTCTGGGTCTGGGGTGGGGAACTTGGATATTGATTTGCCTTCCACGTGTGAGTGCTTTGGTTTGCCCGTGGGCCCTCCAGCTCTTTCCGGAGGGGGCTGCTGCCCATCTTGGCGTCCCCTTTCAGTGCCTAGTGCGGCGCAGGGCAGGTGATGGGTGCTCAAAGCCAGCCTGTGAAAACGAAGTGAAGGTCGAGGGGTCTCCTTTTCTGGGGTAGATGTCAGCGGGGGCCCTTCCTGCTTCCCCAGTTCAGGCTGTGAATTTCCCAGCTCTGTGTGGAGATGCTCCTGGCTCTGGTCCAGTTCCCACTGCCCACCCAGGGCCCCAGGTCCCAGTGGGGCCCCTCTGGATGCCCCTCCCCTTGCTGCTTGGCCATCCATTACCACGCCCTCCCCTCGCCTGGGTCCTGCCTCCTTGCAGACTCAGGTCTAAGTAGTTATAGAGCCTGGAAGTGCCTCGCTGCCAGGGTGCCAGTGACAACAACAGAAATCATGAATTTCTGTGAATGGGGGATGCGGGGTTTTCCTGTATTCTATCCGGAGAGATCTGTCCTTCAGAGGGAATTTAGTGTAATTACCCTTAAGGGAGCGATCTTTACACAATCAGTCACAACACTGACCTCCTGGCTGAGATCTGACAGCAAAATTACAGGCTGTGTACTCAACAGAAGGGGCATCCTCCTTTTTTGGGGGGCGGATGCGGGAAGGAAGGAGGAGGAGGGGAAGGAGATACAGAGGCTTTGAAAAGAAAAGTGCTGGCTTCCAGCTGCCAGGAGAGCGGGTTCTCCTAGGCAAGGCATCTGTGGGGCAGGGAGAGATGTCCAGAGATCCCCCCGTACTTCTGCTGGTCCTGAGGGGGTGTTGAAGTGGACATTTCGGCCCTTTAAATCTTTGAGCCGTGCGTGGTCTGTGATCTTCGCTAAAGTTAATCTTATTGTAGGTTAGGGTTTAGAGGATACTAGAATTTATTCAATAAACCACCCACACATGTTTCCCCAAACACATCTATCTGTCCCTTGGTCTCTCTCCTGGGGCCTGAATTTCCACTATTCCTCCTATCTTTGAGTTAATACATCCTAGATCCTGTTAAACTGCCCCTGGGTTATTTACTTGGCAGGACGAACATGCAAATCTGTGACCACTCCAAATTTAGCATGGATTTATCTGTCACACACGCTGGCCTGTCACATGGCAGAATCCTAAGGACGCAGGTCAGGCAAGTTTTCACAAAGTAATAGAGAAAGTCCGCTCTGTGGGCAGATCGCTGTAGACTGTAAAGCCAGGGAAGGAATGGAAATAGATCCCCAAATCTCCCAGCTGGGAGGGGCCCCCAAACCAGCAGATACAAACTCCTCCCAGTGCAGGGGTCCCGTCTGCTCCACTTCTCTCCAACTCTAAAGAGGTCCATTCTGAACGAAATACCACCGACTCCTGGAAAATTCCTCCTGAGTAGAGTGAAAATCTGTTTCCTATCTTCCCTTTGGAGCGGAGGGACAAGTCTAAACTTTCCCCGGTGGGACAGCCTTTTAGGTACATGGACACAGTGTCCAACATCTTCTCCTTCACTTCTGGGACTCAGTGGGCCCATCACCATCCAGCTCACCCTCCCGTGGAAGAGCCGAAAAGGAATCTCAAAGGACGAAGGAAGGCCTGAAACACTAGTCCAGCGTTTACTGAGCATCTACTACTTTCCAGGCACAAACACCCACCGCACTTCCTTTCATCCTGTCTAGTGAGGAGAGGATATATTATTCCCATTTTACTGTAGAAGAAAAAAAGAAGACCCAGGAAGCTGCAAGTCACTCGCCCCAGATGACCCAGTGGCAGCGGGTCTCCCCACCTCCAAGATGCTTTGCTCCAGGGATGCCTTCTCTCCTCTCTCCTTGGCAGGGAGAAGGAATTCCAGGGGAAATCCATCTCGAGTCCTGCTTCCTCCCTGAAAGCTCCCCTGCCCTCAGTAACTGCGTTAACGACAGCACCAGCAATTATTTACGACCACAGGACCACGCTCCAGAGCTTGTAATGTTCTAAAGTAGGGCATTTCATTCAATTCCCCAGGCATTCTCCCTGGCTGAGGGTTCTACCTGGACCCCTCTCCCCTCTGAGATCTGTGTCTCCTTCAAGACCACCTTCTCAGTGATGCCAGTCCTAACCATCCTTTCCCAGTTCCTTGTACCCTGCTCCATCTCTTCCCACTGTTCCTATCACCTTTTAACATAGTATATAATTTGTACATTATTAGGCTCGTTGTCTATTTTCCTCCAAAAGGGCAGCAACTTTGTTTGTTTTGTTTACTGTTGTGTCCCAAGCACTTAGAACCCTGCCTGGTAAAAAGTAGGTGCCTGATGTGTATTTGTCAAATGGGTGGGAGGAATACTTAAAACCCAGGCGTGTTAGTTTTACAACAAAGAAGAACTAGGGCTCTAATTATGGGTTAGGTGACTTGTCCAGGGTCACAGAGCTGGTGGTACCCAGATCCAAGCCCTCATTCATTTGGGACTGCTGAGTATGGGGCTCTAAGTCGGGCCTGGGTGGGCGGAGGGAGAGCAGCTGGCTTCCTGGGGGATTTCTGCCTGCACGCCCACCAGCGGGTCCTTCTGGGTCCCCCTTCCTTCCTTCCTCTTCCTGCGGCTCTTTTCAGCACCTCTCCCAAGCCCCAGCCGGGGAGGGGCCTGCAGGTGCAGTCTGACTGGCTTCCCTCCCCTGAGGACTGGTCCCTGCCTGGCCTGGAGTCCACACGCAGGGGCCCTGGGCGCCCCTGGGAGGCCCCCATTCTGGTCTCTGAGTGGCTCCTCTCCCCGGGATGTGAATCCGGGCCCCAGAGTGGCCACACAGAACATACATCTTAAACAAACACTTCTCCTTGCTGTTTATCTCCCTGGCCTTTAAACAAACTCTTTCAAAGGTTTCTGCTGATAGGAGAGATTTACTGAAAACCATTCCTTGCTTAAAAGCTCTGGGTTTATGCTACTGGGGTGGAGGCACGTGGTTTATCCTCCGGACCACGTGTTTATCCTCCAGGCCTTGATAGACGAGCAACACAGACTAATCTTTATGGAAAAGAAAATAGGAAAAGCAGGAAAGGGGAGGGGTGGAGACTGGGGGAGAAGTTTGGTTCTTGTCTTTGACTCCAGGAGGCCGTGGCAGGTCTAGTACCGCAGCACCCATCACACTGCAGCCCGAGGGGGCAGGGTGCGGCGCCCGGCAGGGTGGGGCTCCCTTGAACTTTGGACGGAAGGCCCTTGGGCAGGTGAGCCTCTTCTGGGGCCCCCAGCCCCGGCCAGAGGCCCGAGTGGACGTCCCCTAGTTGGAGGGGGTGAGGGCAGGGACGCAGAGGGCAGCAGTCACATGACAATATTTAATCTTGTATTCGACCAACATTTAGGAAGCACCTAGTGTGTGCTGGGACCTGGGCTTACAGAGTTGAGTAATCGTTAACCTCTACCTCAGCATTTCTGTCGGCCTGGCGCTGTTCTAAATCACTTAGCTGACTTAATTCATTAACTACAGCAGTCCTAGAAGTAGATTCTATAATTATCCTAGTTTTGCAGATGGGGAAACCAAGGCACAGAGAGATTACTGAGCCACACCCCAGAGGTTTTGGTTTAATAGGGGTGCAGTCCGGGCATCATATTCTAAAATATATCCCGAGCAGAGAGCTACTGTTATAGAGATGGACGTACTCCTTGGGCCCCCTCCCCTCGTCTTCCCAGTAGCACAGCACTTCATCAATTCTAAGGTACACACATCTTTGATGTCTGAGATGTGTCTCACAATCCATTGACAGCAATATTTCTTAGTGGAACAAAAGTAATAGTGCATCTTACAATCTTAGGTTTGAGAAAGTGTAGAAATAGAAAACAAATCTCTACCACCTGTGGGCACGGGCTGGGGGGGTTGCATACATTTTCTCATTACTCTACTTCCCAAAGCTTTGAGACACATCTTGTGAGCACCTCTGATGAGAAAACAGAGGCACCAGGAATTTACTAACTTGCCTAAGACCAAATTCAAACTGTGGATTTGAATCCACAATTAAATGGCCTAATATTTATTCCTGACCCTTGAAGGGTGTTTTATACTTTTCAAGCTGTCTTCACATTTATTTTGTCCACTGAAGAAGAAAGACTGAGTGGCCTGTTGTAAGTTACACACCTGACTTCTCAGCCTGTAAATGTGAAAGACCCATGGGAGGTTTTCTTGTTTTTGTTTTTGTTTTTAAACCTACCTGGGCTTTTGTAGATAGAAGCTGCTCCTAAGAGGAGAATGGGGCCAGGGAAGTGGGCCAGGGCAGAGGCCCTGGGCAGGGGCGGATGTCATTGCAAAGACTTGGCTGACTTCCTTCTGTGCTTTGTTTGTGAAGTGAAGGGGCTATTGCAGCAGGTGGGGACGGGAACGCAGGTAGGAATTTCCACTCCTTCCCGGGCCTCCGCTCAGGCCGGAAGCCACTGCCCCTCCTCCGTGTTTACACTTGACAGGCCACACCCCTCAGGATGGCACAGACTGACACCCCTTCCCTCATCCGCCTGCTCTGAGCCAAATGCCTTTCCCAGCACCCTGAAAGTACTTTTCAGCACCTGAGCCCTGACCTGGGTGGGGCTCCCAGGGAAGAAAGGGGGAGAATGTGATGAGGAGGTTAGGGGTGGGTTGAGGTAAGATGAGGAGGTAGGGGGTAGTCCAAGCTAGGACAAAGTTATGTGATTGTCTTGCACTCATCACCTTTCTTTTTGTATTAATTTTTTATATTGGGACACCCAGTTTCTAAAACCTTTTCTCCCCACCTAGCAATTCTTGCTCTAAGATACGTCATTAAGGTAAACATGATTGAGAGCAGCTTCCAAAGCCACCCTTTCAAGAGAGAAGTGCATTTTGGCAATGGCCTCTTTGTCCATTCATTCTTTGATTTACTCAACAATTTCCTTGGACATTCCTGGGGACCCTCCATCCCATCTGAAAGCCTTATCTGGGCCATCTCTGAGCTGTTTGGTGGGCTACTGTCCAAGTTTTGGCTTTGCCAGTAATGACACCCCTACCCTCTTATACAACATCTAGGTATATTGGCAGCAACCCAAGCTCTCTTTTTCACAATTCAGTGAAAGAAAAGGTAATTCACTCTCATGAAAAAAAGTTTGGGGGGCTTTGCTTTAAATAAAAAAGGTGGTGCTTTACCCCAACGTTCATTGCAGCACTATTTACAATAGCCAAGGCATGGAAGCAACCTTAATGTCCATCGACAGATGAATAGATAAAGAAGATGTGATATATATACAATGGAATGTTACTCAGCCATAAAAAGGAATGAAATAATGCCATTTGCAGCAACATGGAAGGACCTAGAGATTATCATACTAAGTGAAGTAAGCCAGACAGAGAAAGAGAAATATCATATGATATTGCTTGTATGTGGAAACTAAAAAAAAAAAAAAAAAAAAAAGCAAATGAACTTATTTACAAAATAGAAATAGACTCATAGACATAGAAAACAAACTTATAGTTACCAAACAGGAAAGAGGGGGAGGGGTAAATTAGGGGTTTGGGATTAACATATACACACTACTATATAAAAAATAGATAACCAAAAAGGACCTATAGCACAGGGAATTATACTCAATATTTTGTAATAACCTATAAGGGAAAAGAGTCTGAAAAAGAACATATATCTCTATATCTATCTATCTATATAAATGAATCACTTTGCTGTATACCTGAAACTAACAAAACATTGTAAATCAACTATTCTTTTATTTTTTTATTGTTTTGCGGTACGCGGGCCTCTCACTGTTGTGGCCTCTCCCGTTGCGGAGCACAGGCTCTGGACGCACAGGCTCAGCGGCCATGGCTCACGGGCCCAGCCGCTCCGCCGCACGTGGGATCTTCCCGGACCGGGGCACGAACCCGCATCCCCTGCATCGGCAGGCAGACTCTCAACCGCTGCGCCACCAGGGAAGCCCAAGGATGGTGCTTTAATAGGACATTTCCAGGTATCAACCAATCAGTCTATTTAGTTTGGTCATTGTGCTGAGCTTCTTAGGGCAGTTGGGCAGGAGCCCATCCAGGACATCAGACCCTGGATGGAATTTCCAAAGGGGGCCACTGCCAATCAGGGCTCTGGGTTCGTTTTTCTCTCTCTGTCCTCAGGAGAGAAAGAGCTGACTGTGAGCTATTAGGAGAAGACTGAGCTCAGAGCTGGAAGGGACCCAAAGAATCCTCTAGTCTAGTTTATAGAAGCTAGAGTGGCTTAAAAGTAGTACAGCCTTTTAATAAACTTAATTTATGCTGAAACCCCAAATATAAAACAACTAGGAGTTGTAGCTCTAGTTGAAGCGGGAAGCTGGATGCTACATACTCTGTTTCCCCAATTACCTTTTCAGTGGTCCAAAGCTCCCCTGTGGAATCCCAAAGCTTGAAGTACACATATATTGGGTTGGCCAAAAATTCATTTGGGTTTTTCCATAAGATGTTATGGAAAAACTCATCTGAACTTTTTGGCTAACCCAATAGAATCCACTGAGCTAGTTCAGTGATCCATGTTACAGACAAGTAAACTGAGTCAGAGCATGATGGGGAAGATGGTGGCCCCTAATTAGGGTCCTCCACCTCCATGGTCTGCTTTGGGTTCACGTTCATTCCCTAAATTCATGATGTGTTTTCCTTTCCAACTTGGCCTGCAAAATCCTACCTGCCGTCAGCCTCAGCTCAAATGCCACGTCCTCGCGGAGCAGTTCCCAATTCTCTCATGCAGTTCTGGCTCCACGCCCAACCCTGTCGGTGTTCCCGGAGCTGGCTACTTTTGCACCTCTCTTAGGTCAACTTCCCTTGCATTTCTGCTCATGAGGTAGGTCTTTTCTCCTTCACCAGACTGTTGAGCTCTCTGAGGTCAGGGCATCTTTTTCATTTCAAGCATCCAGCCCGTGAGTAGGTGTGCAGTCACATTGAAGCTGTTGACATGTTTTCTGGGGTGAAGGTGAGATGCTTTGCCCATGGCTGTGGGAGGGTCTGCCTACTGGACAGCCCTAGTTCTCATCAACTCAGCTGGGGAAGGCCTTGAGTTTGATTAGACGGTTACATGGAGAACTGAATTAGGGTGGGGGAGGGACAGACTTTAGAGCTTGTGGCGAGGGTCCTTACTGTCCTGAACTGGACCCTTCCCCACCCCCCAGAAGATGGGGAGCAGAAAACCAGGTAGGAGAAGAGAAGCCAGGGCCCCTACACCTCCTGCCATCACTGGTTTCCCTCTTCTCTGGCATTTTAAGAGCTCAGACTCAAACCCTTCAAGGGCTTTTGAAACAATTAGATTTGCAAGTGCCCAGCACTCAGTCTAATTGCTTAAAAGCCACTTCAGGCTCCAACTGACCCAGAGTAAAGCCTGGGGAGTGGGCAGGGGGGAGGGGAGCCCCGAGACACTCTGTCGCCTTGCTTCCCAGGCCTTTCTTGGCGACCAAGGTCTGCAGCAGTGGTGAGGCCGAAAAGAGACCTTCGATTGTCCGCAGGTAGCAGAAAAACTGAAATTTCCCTGTCCTTTCCCCAGCCCTTGCCACCAGGGAACTCCTCACATCTAATCCTTCTCTCACACACCTTTTCATGCAAATCCCAGCATCCTCAGGGGTGGTCAGGGCAGGTGTGTTTATGACCAATTTTCAGAGTTCAGACTAACCCAAGGTAAGGAGGTCCAGAAGGGTCAGACGACAACTCTGGGGGTATCTGACTCAAAGATGATGCTGTTCCTCTGGGATCTTCTGCTATAGGGGCATGAGGGGCTTTTGCAATCTCTAAGTCAGTTCCACCTCTCCATGCTTTTCTGATTACTCTTCCCCCAGATTCTGGTTTTTACACAAAATTCTTCTCTCTGGCTCAAGATCCTACAATGCTCCATATCAGATAGGGTCAAATATTCCCTGCAGCCTTTGCGCCCCCATAATTGGGCCCACATCACTTTAATGCCATCCCACCCCTGTCCCTTTTCACATGCTGTGCTCTTGCCCTGCACTCCTCCACCATCCAATGGAGACATCTATTTACGTGCCCAGCATCAGGCTCAGCAGTGGGGACACTGGGACGAATAAGTCATGGGCCCTGCTTTCAGGATGACACATTCTAGGTAGAACATAGAAATATGAACACATGAATTTCTTTGCCAAAAATTTGTTGAGCTTCTACTATGTGCCAGATGCTGCCCTAGGCTCTAGGGACACAAACAAAACTGATAAAGTTCCCATTCTCATGGAGCTTATATGGTGGAAGAAGAAACAGGCAGCAACGTGTAACCAAAGAGATATGTAAACCACCAGATGGAGATGCCTGAGTGAAGGGAAACAAAAGAGGGGGAAGGGAAGGATCTTGGAGGTGGGGCCATTTGAGCAGAGACCTGAGTGGAGGGAGGGAGCAGCTTGTGCAAAGTTCCTGAGGCAGGGCTGCTGTCCAAGTGTTCAAGGAGGAGCAAGAGGCCAGTGTAACTGGAGAAGAATGAGTGAGGGATGGCAGGGAGAGATAGACTGGGAGATTGGGATTGACATATACACAATACTATATATACAATAAATAGCAGGGTTTCCCTGGTGGCGCAGTGGTTGAGAGTCCGCCTGCCGATGCAGGGGACGCAGGTTCGTGCCCCGGTCCGGGAGGGTCCCACTGCCGCGGAGCGGCTGGGCCCGTGAGTCATGACCGCTGAGCTTGCGCGTCCGGAGCCTGTGCTCCGCAACGGGAGAGGCCACAGCAGTGAGAGGCCCGCGTACCGCAAAAAAAATAAATAAATAAATAAATAAAAGTAAATAAATAAATAGCAAATAAGGACCTACTGTATAGCACAGGGGACTCTATCAATACTCTGTAATAGCCTAAATGGGAAAGAATGTTAAAAAAGAGTGGATATATGTATATGTGTAACTGATTCACTTTGGTGTACACCTGAAACTAACACAACATTGTAAATCAACTATACTCCAATAAAAATTTAAAAAGAAAAAAAAAGAAGAATGAATGAGGGAAAGAGATGAGATGAATCAGAGGGAACAGGGGCCGGATCATGACAGGGGCTGTAGATTCAGCAAGGGCTTTGGATTCTAGAATGAGATGGGACCATTGGGGATATTGAGCGGGGGTAATATGAGCAAATATATGTTTTAAAAGGCTCACTTTGGCTGCTGATGGAGAACAGCCTGGAGTGGAGGCAGTAGAAGAAGTAGGGAGACTAGTTAGGAGGCTACTGCAATAGTCCAGCAAGAGCTGGTGATGGTTAGGGTATTGGGAAGTAGTCAGGTTAGAGATCGTTATAATACAGTGTAGACACTCTGTTATGAGAGCACAAGTCAAGGATCACTAGAGGTTTGATCACAGAGCTGAATCTTAAATGAGGAGGAATTGGTCCAGACAAGAGATGGGAGATAGGCTAGAGGGGACACGAAGTTGTGAGGAGCTGGGAGCAGGTAGACAGGCCAGAGCATCATTTAGAGGCAGGGAGTGGTGTAGCCTGGGGCTGGAGAGCTGGAGAGGATGAGGAGCCGGATACCAAGGGTGAGAGCCTAGTTGAAAAGTTTGGGCTTCCTTCAGCGGGCAGCAGAAAGCCACCAAGGGTGTCAAACCTGACCTCTTCCCCATCCAGTTTGTGCTGGACAAAGGTCACTCTGAATATAGAGGGCGGGGAGGGGCAGGACTGGGGGCTGGGAGGCCAGTTAGGAGGCTGACCTGGTGACAGATGGGAGTGGCCTGGACCACAGGAGCCCGGATGGAAAGTTGCCAGGATGTTCAGGCGATGGCTGATTGGATAAAAAGGCATAGAAAATGAAGAACGAAGAGTGATCCTTGTTCAGCTCCCAGTGCCCTTAGACTGGGATAAGGGCCCCCTCACTAGGGCCCTCCTCACAGGGCAAGAAGTCTATAGAGCCCACCGGGACCGCCCTCCTTCCAGATCACTCTCCAGATACCCAGGCCCCCTAAATTCTCACGTGCAGGGTCTGTGCAGGCTGCCTCCCCAGGTCTACCCTCCAGGGTGAAGGTGCCAGGGCTGCAGGCTGCGTGGGGGATTATGCAGGGCTTGGGCCTGCAGACTGGGGTGGCCGAGTGGTGCTCCCAAAGCCCTTCCCAGCTGAAGGTGAAGCTGAGGATGGGAAGGGAGGGGAGGTTGGCTGGGGGCGGGGGGCTTGGGGAGCACAGAGGCCCAATCTCCCTGCACTGTCCTGAGCAGAACTCCAAGAAGCCTGGGAACTCTAAATTTCAACCTGGCCTTCCAGATCTTTAGAAAGTATATGTGTCAGCCTGGGAGAATAGAACATATTTTATTTAACAGTTTGTTAACTTGATTTATAACTTTTAAATATTTAGACATATGGAATGTGGGCCTCCACTTGTACTTTTGCCTGGTCCAGGAGGGGTGAGTGGAAAACTCCCCAGGGCCAGGATTATGTCTTATTTACCTTGTTCACCCTCCCTCCTCCGTCCCCCATCCCTGGGCCCCTGGGCCTTGGTAATTTCCATCTGACTGGAAAGAGAATCAGATCCCGGCCTGATAGTGAGATATGTGGGCTTGCTGTGGCCCCAGGGGGGAAAGGTTGGTCAGGTGACTGCAGAGGCCTTTGGATGGTGTGGCCTGGGCAGGGATTGGGGAGGACATGGACTGGGGCCCAGGGGTTAGGAGAAGGGCCTCCAGGCACAGATGGCCCCGTTCACAGCCCACCTCTGCTCTTTAGGATTGTGTGGTTCTTGTAGGACAGGATAATGAAAATAATCCCTAATTACCCCTACCTCACAGGGTATTTGGGGAAGATGCAGTGAGCATCTGGCATGTAGTTAGTGCTGTAAAACATTTGTTATTACTATCACATAAAATGGTCCCTTTGAGGGAACTTTTAAGCCAAGCTAAGGGGCAGCTCCTGGCAAATCAAGGAAGGAGTCAAAGTTGGTTTTGGTGCCAGATCTTTCTCTTCCCACTTTCAAAGTTCCCCATGGGGAGTCACTCAGTGATCAGGCTGTGCCTCCCCCTAACTCCCTCTAGCAACCCCCCACAAAAGCTATCTGCTATTTCTTCAAGCTCCACCTTCTCCATCCTCCCATTCCCTGGAAGCCTGGCCAAGAAATTCACTTGCACACATCTTGCGGGATCTCAGTGAAAGCCCGGAATCCTAACCACTAGGCCACCAGGGAACACCCCACTTGCAAATCCTTGAGGCTGTAGTTCACAGGAAGATGTCAGTGGGTGAGAATGGGCCCAGCACTGTGCTGAGTGCCCTAAACTCACCATCTCATTTAATCCTTTTAGATAATCCTAGGAACTCTGTTCCAGATGCTAGGATCCCTATTTTGTACATGGGGAGACTGGGGCAGAGAGAGGTTAAGTAACTGGGTCAGGATTTCTCAGCAAATAAGTTACAGAGCCAGGACCAGCAACCAAGAATGAGTGGCTGGAGTCCACTCTCTTTCCCAGGAGGAATCCAGCCTTATTTGGAGCTCCTGTGATACTCCTGCGGAATAGAGTTTAGACCCTCTGGAGACAAGGCCCTGTCCCAGTGGAGACATTTTGAAGATGGGAGGATTGCAGGCACTTAGCAGGCTGATGGCGGGCTGAAGATCTGGTGTGTCAGGGAGAGGAAGTTCTTTTGTTTTCCTTCAGATTATAGTTGAGGACCTTCCAGGCAAAAAACAAGCAAACAAAACAACCCTCTCTTTTCAAGGGACAAGGGCTATGGGTGGGTCTGGAAAGGAAGGTACTTTGTGTTTTGGAAATTCTGAGACAGAGGTTTTTTGGGGCAGTACGGTTTCCACTTGGAGGGGACAATGAGCTGCTCCTTCTCCTCTACAACCCTGGTGACTTGGGCTCCTTGGAAAGCTGCCCAATTTGGGGAGCAAAAGCCCAGGAAGTGGTACTCAGCCATCATTTGCTTGTCGAGTGGAGACAGAGACATTTGATTCTGGCCCCTGCCCTCAAGAGCTTACAGTCTCATAGGACGATGGATACACACACTGTGGGAGCTTCACATGGAAAGAGCGCCAGCTGAGGCCTGCCATCTGGCCCTGATGTGAGCCTACTGTGTGACCTTGGGCAAGTCACTTGCCTTCTCTGATCTTGGTTTCTCATCCATAAAATGAGAAAGTTAGTATTGATCACTGGGTGAAACCTTTTAACAACGGGGCCTGGAGTTCTAATGCCGTTCAACACAGGACTCTGGTGCAAACAGCAGAGCTCCTCTGCTTCTGAGAGGTAGGGAACCCACACTCTATCTTCTGTCTCTTCTTTTCCAGGGCAGCTCTAAGTGTCTCTGATGGTAAGGCCTGAACCACATTGAGAAACCTCAGGAACAGCCTCATGGAGGAAGTCAGGTGGACTTGAAGGCTAGAAGGATTCTGATGGGTGGAGGTGTGGGAAGGGCACACCAGGCAGGAGGCAGGATGTGAGAAAAGATGCAGAGACAGGGAAGGGCAAGGTTGACACAGGTGCGACCAGCCTGGCTGGAATGGAGGAGATCTACGTGAAAGGAGGTGAAAAGCGCCGCCTAAGAAAGAGGTTCCCAGGTGGCATCCATGGGAACTTCACAGGTGCATCAAGGGGTAAAGATGATTTCCACCACAACTGGGAACACACGTCCAGCTTCCTTCCTACAGAAGGGTGGGGTATACCCTGCTGCCAGGGGGAGGGTAAGAACCAGCATCCAGGAAATAGTAATAATAATGGTATCTACTTCAGAGCGTTGTTTGGAGGGTGAAATGAGTTAGTGTACGGAACTGTATCTGGCACATGGGGAATGCTGCATAAGCCTTTGTAAAATATGGTCAGACCAGGGAGGACCCTGAGGTCGCCAAAGTTGTGCATCTTTTCTGGCCTCTGACCTAGCACTGTAGTGATGGCTCAGAATTTCTCCAGCTTCAGTGCTCGCCCATGATGGTGATTCTGCGACATGTGTGTGCACGCACGTGTGCACACGTAGGGTAGGGAGTGTAGCCGCAGGTGTCTGGCCACTCCCTGACACACACGCACACACGTTCCCTCCCTCATTCCTTTCTCTGTTGTTGGCTTGCTCCTGGCCATCCCACCCTCCAGAGCCCCCGATTTCCTTCCCACCCTTACTCCAAGCCCACGCCTCGCTCCCAGCCTCCTCCCTCCCCTCTCCCAGAGCCCCTGGCCCGCCACTCACCATAAATCTGTAACTCTGGAGGGTGCGTGCATGGGGTGGGGTGGGGGCCGTAGTGGAAAGGCAGCAAACCAAGCCACCCCAGCTAATGAAAACGGCGATAAATCTCTGTCCGTCAGGTTTGTTGTGAGCACAAACATTGCCAAACAAGGGCCCAGATGGCCTGCAGGCCCTCCTCCCCACCGTCTTTAGAGCTTTAAATGGAAATGGTTGCTCTTACATCTATTTACTACTCGGAAACGGGGCCGGGGGGCTGGGGGATGCCTGAGTCCAGGAGTGCTTGGCCACGAAACAGGGTTGGGCCAGGTGGGAACCCTCTGTGCCCCACACCTGAGCAGGCCTCCTCTGGCCAGTCCCCAACCTCCCCCGCCCTTGCTCCTGGAGAGAGCCGGGGTGAGCTCCCTTTGACACAGGCCAGTTGCGGGGAGTGGGGAGGAAGAGGCTGCCTTCACAGCCCGGCCTCAACGTGCTCCAATCCCCAGACACACATCCCGGGGCAGCCAGACCCAGCTCCTCTCTGTTGTTTCCAAAGTTCTTCACCCCCTGCCCAGAACTTTCCTTCCTTTCCATCTGGTCAGTTTGAAGCCTACCCTATCTTTCAAGCCCAAGCCAAGCCCCACCTCCTCCAGGAAGTCTCCCCAGCCCTAGTCCTCCTGGACCTCTCCGGGCTCATTCCTACAGCCTTGCCCACTGGGAGCCGCCCGGCACGGTCATTACCGGAGGTGGAGAGGTCTGGGTGTATAGTACAGCTGGGCTTTACGGCTGAGCAGAGGGACCTGGAGCAGGTTAATGTGCCAGCCTCAGTTTCTTACTCTGTAAAATAGGTATAATTATGGCACAGTTGTGAAGAGTAAGCGAAGTGAGTATAGTATGTGCTTATAAAGTGAGGGGCATGAGGGGCACAGTCTAAGAGCTCCGTGTCAGCATTTATTACTGTTGCCACCCACACTGGACAGCACACTTCCCTGTGCCCTATCTTTTCACAGAGATGTGCATATGTGCATGTGCATGTAGGCATGTGTGATTGTGTGTGTATGTCTGTCTTAGTTTGGGTCCCCTGAAAACAGACTCTGAGACAAAAACTTGAGTGCAGGTGGTTTATTTGGAAGGTGGTCCCTGGAGGCTGGAGGCAGGGAAAGGGGAGGTGAGACAGGCTGGGGAGGGGGAAGAGCCAGTGAAGGGTGGGGTGGTTAAGGAAGAGTGGGGGCTTGCTAAAGCACGGTGACGATACCTCACAGAATTGTCCTACGGAACCTCACCGAATTGTCCTACGGAGGTTGGGGCAGCTGGGGTATTTTTCCACCCACTCCTGCCCCTTACTAGTGAAAGTTGTCCCGGCATTTCCCAGCTGCCCTGTGGGCTGAGTAAACCTCGAATGGGCCCCGCACAGCAGAAACTGTGCAGGTGAGAAGCAGAAAGCTTCCTTGGGGTGGACAATTCCAGGCTCACCGTCCCCTTGTCACCACAGCTGCAGATGAACTAAGAGGCAGGCCTAGGGGATATGGGGTGAGGTACCAAAGGCATCCTCTGCTGAATTCTCCACTTTTCTATCCCTACAGCCTCCAGCACAGTATTTTGCACACAGTAGGCACACCATAATTATTTATGGACCAAAAGGAGGTTTGGGCTAAGGGATGGGAAAACCTGGAATCTCCCCACTTTTCAGTTTTTTACTCAGTGTGTGATGCTGAGCAAGACACATGACCACTCTGGGCCCCAATCTGCTCCTTCTGTGACATGGCCACATTCTCTGCTTATCCTATAGTCCTGCTGTGATGAGTTGGAATGGTCTTTGGGGGCTGCTCAGAACAGGGAATGTGTGGCTTATGATGCCTATGATGATGATGATGATGATGATGATGATGATGATGTGGGATAGGGGAGGTTCCCCAATCCAAGTTAGAGGTGCCCAGTGGCATGTTATTCACACATACTCTATGGTCAAAACACACAGGTGTGTTCCCCTGGCCCTACTGGGATGCCTCCTGTCTCTTCCTATCCTGTGACAACTCCAGATGTAAAGGATCAAGAAAGAAAAGACCAAAGGGCTTTGAATTCCTGACTCCTCTGTGGAAAAAAACAAACCCCAAAGGGGATTCCCTGGCGGCGCAGTGGTTGAGAGTCCCGCCTGCCGATGCAGGGGACATGGGTCCGTGCCCTGGTCTGGGAGGATCCCGCATGCCACGGAGCGGCTGGGCCCGTGAGCCATGGCCGCTGAGCCTGCGCGTCCGGAGCCTGTGCTCCGCAACAGGAGAGGCCACAACAGTGAGAGGCCCACGTACCAAAAAAAAAAAAAAAAAAAAGGCAAGCTGTACACAGACACTAGTAACAATTCTTAGAGCAGAGGTCCCGTGAGCACCTGTTTTGCTGCTGGGAAGAAACTGTATACCACCTGGATGACCCAATTCTGGACAACTCTGAAATTCTCCTGCAGGCCCTTGCAGCCTGATGTCAGAGCAAGAGCCCTGGTTTCAGAGTCAAACCTGAATCTTCACCCCAGTTCCATCTCCTGTGAAGTGAGTGTTACCTTGGACAAATCACTCAGCCTCTTTGGGTCTCAGATTGTCCATCTGTAAAGTGGAGACACACATCTACCTGATGGGGACGTTATGAAGATTTGATGAGTCAGTGTAAATGAAAATACCTGGAACCGTGACTGGCACTTAATAAGTGCTCAATAAACATTAGCTATTTTGTTCCTGTTCTTTGACAGTTAGCAACTTTGCATAGTTTCTTTGTTCACTACAAAGTCTCTGTCTCTGTCTCCCCCACGTCTTCTCCACTCAAATGTAAACTCCGCAGCATAAGGACATGCCTGTCTCGCTTACAGTTGTATTTCCCAAGCCTGGCACACAGCGTGCAACAGATATTTGTTAAATGAATGAATGGAAGTAGCAAAGCACGTTCTTAGGGATGGGAAGGAACTCTGACAATGTGAGAACACTCATCAGTCTGGACCAGCCCCAAGAGGGACCCGGAGCTGTGCCAAGAGCCGTATTAAGGATCAAGAGAGTTGGCTTCCAGTCCCAGTTTTGCCACTTAACTGCTGAGCCACCTCGGACAAGTTGCCGCACTCTCTGGGCCTCTCTGTGCTTTCTCCAAAGCATGGGAGCCCTGACATTCCCGGGCTTCCCCCTTCGAGGCTGGCCTCCAAGGAGCTCCGACCAGCTGGGGAGTGTGGGATTGTGGGATTTGGGGATAATTCAGCCACTTCATTAATGACAAGGAAGGAGTAGTGGGAGGAGATGGTGGG